>NC_137246.1:23477211-28712141 GCF_051294905.1 Botryllus schlosseri | reverse complement strand
GCGGTCATCACGTCGTTGAGTCAGTTTGACGCGTCGCGAAGTCCGTTGAAGTCTTTGGATTTAGATGGAGAACTTCTAGACCCGATGTCTCCTATGATCTCCAAACCTGCAGCAACTGCCGTGAGTTGATCATGATTTTGAGCAGAGCTACACCGATATCAGATTTTTGAGCGCTCTATACTGTAAATTCCTTACTCAATTATGAAACAGCTTCTTAGGGGTACAAAATTTGAACGAAATTTGAATATGTTCAATCAGCTGAAAATATTCAGGGTCATATCGATATGACTATATTAGTCAATTACTCAATTAAAGTCGTAACAAGTAATTCATACTAGCCAGCATAGAAGTCAAAATATTGCTGTAAATTTCTAGTCAATCATTGTAGTAATTCAAAGCAGTCAGGGTCGCAACTCAAGTAGAAGTAAGAATATTGTTATAAAATTTTAGTCAATTTTAGTAGTAAGTCAAAGTAGTTAGTGGAAGTAGCCAGTAGCACTTGAGTAGAAGTAAAACCCGTTAATTTCTACTCAATTATAGGTAGAAGTTTTTAAGACATGTTCAAATCACTTCCAGTTGAAATAGAAACACACTTTGTAAAAGTAGATTCATTTTAGCGGTTGCATGCTTTTAGCAGTAAATCAGAGAGGGCTGCTTGTGAAATCGCAAGATGCATTTTCACGACCAGAGCCTGACTGATCAAATCTTTGAACTTGCGCCGATAACCTCAACATATTCAAAAGATATGCCATCTAGCTTATGGCGCATTTCCAAAACTTCACAGCATTTGTTTGAACATCTTCGCAGCGATTGCTATGCCTGGACATGAAATAAACTAGAAAGGTTGCATCAGGACACCTGTAACCTGTAAGCTATGAAAAATAGATCAATATCCTCAGTCTAGCAGTCGCAGATTATAGTTCTGATTCCCTGCTACCATTCTGTATGAGTTTTCACGAAAATTGCCGATATTTTACCACCTCATGGCCGATACTTATGAGTTTCATTTTTGTATTTCACTCGTACGCTTATTTTTTAGTCGCCGACTCGATCTTTCGACACAAAGTCCAGTGCGGGAGGACAATCACGTAAATCTCATTTGCAAGATATTTTAGGGGTCACGGATACGCAAAGGTGCGTTGATGATATTTTGTATATTACGTTTGGGGCTACAATGGAATATTGAAAGAACGCTCGGCACAATCAGCTATAGCTATACTCGCGACTATGACTAGGGCGGCCAAAGTCGAGTAGCTGAGTGATTCGACTCTGAATCCGATATTGTTAGGCTTCAAGTCTAGTATTTTGAGTTTTGACTTCTGGCAATATGAATGATATGGAAAGTTCAAATATGTGTCTTTGATGCGGCCACAAAGAATCCCAGTTCTACATCACATTAACGATGATTTGCTATTGTTTCAACCATACCTTAATAGCACTCTGCGGCAATATTCACACCACGACTTCATAAATATTTCAATTCTAGTAACGTGCGTACTAGGGTTGTTCTAAAATAACTATTTTTTCCAGATTCCGGGGATTCACTGATCAAATTGTTAGGCTGCAGAGCCAATTGACATTTTTGAGTTGATCATAAAAAATAAAAATAAAATTTCAAATTTTACTGTCAACCACATGAAATTGTTGAGTAGTCTTGAAAGAACGAAGCATACAAATTTCTGCTCGCTTCCAACCAGTAAAAGTGATGTTACTGCAGTTCAAACTTGTGGATATGCAAAAATAGCATTGCTGTGGGAAATCCCATCTAATTATTGATGAAACACTCCAATAACTTTGCTTCTACGGGTTGGAATTGCGTCAAATTTGTATTGTTTTTGTAGACAACTCAACAATGCCATGAGGTTGACAGTGAAACTTGAAAAAAAAAATTTCATAATAAATTCAAAAATTTCAATTTGCTGTGCGACCCTTCTACCAGTTGAAATTAACCCAAATTTGTTGTGTAGCATTTTTTTGTAGGCAAACTAACAATTTACTCTGTGAATCCCTGGAATCCGGGAAAAAAAAGTTATTTTGGAACAAACTTACTGAGTAGCTTGACAGTATATGTTGTGGATGCTGCGAAACCACCAGTCCAGGTTTCAAGGCATCCACAGTGGTATCGGAACTAAAATTTACATTGTTAAATCAACTCTTAGTGGCTGGAAGCTTATCATTCCAGTCCTCAAAAGAATCATCTATTACTTATTGTTGTGAATCATCAAAACTGATATATTTGAATTCGAGTTCTTGAATCATTGTGCCCAGCCCTCGCTGTGACGAGTGTCAATCTATTGATAGTAGACAGAGCAGATCAGACATATCACAGTATCCTTTAACGAATAGGGTTTATAAATCTGTGGGTATAAATCTAGATGATTTGTTACGTGTAAATTACTTCGTTCCGTCATATGTTTTCACGTTGTCTTTCATTGGCATCTTAGTTTGTATGCTAATTGTGCCGTTAACTCTTCAGTAGAATCCTACTTTATACAATTGAATATGTTATATTGAAATAAGCCTGAATAGTGACAATATTCGCTGACAAACGTCAGCAACTATTAGAGAATGGATGAGAACATTTTATACTATTGACTCGAGTCGAGTCATTTTCAATTCGCCACCGAGTCGAGTGCAAGTCAGCGACCAGAGGGTCGAGTCCGAGTCATTGTATTATAACTCGAGTCTGAGTCCAAGTCATTGTGTTGACTGATCCGTTTCCAGTTAAAGTGCTGTTAGATCCACTTTTATAAATCTGTTTAGTGATATCGAATGATTCGCATTCATAATATACTAATTCTCGTCACTTTTAGCAGTCTCTGGTCGCAGTTTCAAGTACCAGTACCAATAGACGAAATCCCAATAGTGTGGTTACTCTACTATTCTTCGAAATGACTATGAAATGTCGGTCTTGGCCGTCTGAGTCTCGAGTCATATGACTTGGTTCGAGTCAATGCTCAGATTGAATCGAGTCGAGTCATTTCCGTATTTTGAGAAAATGACTCGAGTCATTACAACCCTGATCGAGTATGACTTTATGAGTTGAGAAATGATACCGGACCACGACTGACCGATCGATCTCGCTTCCCATGACATGCCGCCCTATTTCTTGTCGCTTTCTTTTTCTATACTATCTTCTTCACTTTCATTCAGTGTGCATGCCTCCTCTTTACATCGCCTAGGCCAAGGTGGGTGTCAGATTCCATAGACTGCTCCTTGTCGCTTCGACATCTTCCTGTCTTTTCATTGTATCGCATTTTTTGTGGTGTATTGAACTGATAAAATTGCTAATAAAACAATGATGATGATACCGTGATGAACGTAGTAGTAGCAACTAGCAATGTTCAAGTTGAGTCGGTCAGCTATTGAAAAATGTTGCTAGAATCCGTATTGAGCGAAACTGTTCTTCCAGATTAGAGAACATGTCTCGTCCGATCGATTCGGTCTCGTACAAATCACCGACGACGACAACCTCGTACAATACGGGGGTCAAACCCACCATCAACCAGCCCTGCACCATGGCACCCCCGACCAGACACAACCCGGGCATCGTGTCACCCTCATACAAGCCAAACTCGTTCCAGTTTGCCAACGAGGTGTTCCCACGTAACGCGCAGCACGGTTTCATGGAGAACACGGCGGGTTGGAATCGCGGTTCCCCCAGAAACGTCACAAACTTGAAATCTCCGACGTTACACTCAAATCAATCAAATCGTAGTCCAGCCAGTAACGTAAACCCCATGTCTGGTTTGCAAAACACGGTAGACTCGATACCGGCGGCCCCATCTGAGCCCGGGACTCCGACTCAGTTCATGGGGCCTCCCAACGTCGCGACTCCGTCACCCGGTAGTGTGAGAATGCGACCCCCTCCTTCTCCTTCGTTGGACAAACGATGCACCAGCGCCGATTCCGTCGTTGTGGGTAACGGAGGGAAAAAAGCAGCCAATAAACGAGAACGAACCAAGTCTGCAGATTCTAAAGATGACGACAGAAAAGGTATGTCACGCTCTGGCTGTTTTGTTATCTCTTACTTGACTAACGCTCTCAGGTACAGACATCCATGGACAATTGCTTAATTCTGATTGTCTAATTAGACTAAAATGTTAATTCCAATTCTAACCTCATTTCTGCTTCTCCTAAAAATGCTACAGGAGAACTGCTTCGTGCGAAACGAGCCAAGCTCAATATTTCGACATTTGTCATCCTTGTGCTCATGAAAATTAATGATGATATGACATGAACCTGAACGGGATTTGACTCCACGTCCAAGTTTTCGCGAATTCAGTAATTCTAATTTCGATATAATTCGGGGAAAAATACTGCAGCTAACATTATTATTCTAGTCTAATTTGGGGAAAAACTGTGTAGCTGTAATTGTGATTGTAATCGAATTTGGAAAACTGAAAATTTCCCACTTGTCTTCACTCTGCTCAGGTAATCAAATTAATCTATTATAGCTATGAGTAGGCATTCGAAAATTGCTTGGAGTAGAACTATGAAAATGAAATGTCTGAAAATTCATAAACTGAAATCGGTGGTCCTTCAGACACAGCTGCTCCTAAAAGCAAGCGTCGCAAAAGTCGCTCGAAAGACGAGAAATCGCGAGGAGCATCAAAAGAGGAACGGTTTCCACGAGCACTCACTTCGCTGCTGGACCCACCGGTGAGTCGCTTTGACTTTCATTTCATTGCGATCTACGATTTGAAAATATATTGATATTGATAGAACTGACCAGCCGACACTAGTCACGACTGATAATCAGCAACTAATAGAGAGTGTTAAAAAATGTATAGGGACTTTGAGTTTTTCTTCGATAATTTGGGGATTATTCTTGATCGGTGGATAATCAAAGAATTTTCATCGAAAAAATCAAATAACTCTGCTTCTACGGGTTGGAATTGAGTCAAATTTGTTTTGCATCGTCTTTGAAGACAGCGCAACAATTTCATGGAGTTGACAAAAAAATTGAAAAAAATTTTTTTTCTGCATCTTTGGGTAAATTCAAAATTTTCAAACTGTACGAAATCCGCGATTATTGGTTGGAATGAATTAAAATTTGGTGTGCGTCGTTGTTTAAGGCAACCTAACGATTTAATCACGTAGCCAGCAAGATTCAGGAAAAAGGCTATTTTTGAACAGCCCTACTGTTCATTTATGATGAGCAGCCGTATAATTTTGTTTTGAATTCTTTTTCAGACCAACAACCCGTACATGTATATCTTCAGCACAGAGGAGGCGAACAGAGCGTCGGCCCTTTTCAACGATAGCAAAGTCCCGAGCATCATTCTCTACCACCAGTCATATCTCGGCAACCGAAAGCTCCCCCCATCCGGGCAGTACAGCCCCCCGACATCCACCGTCAAGTCCGAAACGCCAGACACGCAGACAATGTCGATGCCAACGACTTGCAGATCTCCGACGGAATTATCGGCCGAAAAACCAGAAACAAACCTGACAACAAAAAGCCCGGCAACAAACGAACCTGCCCCAAAATCGATAAATTTGCAAGAAACGAAACCTCCCTCCTCAGACGCACTCCCTGTCTCGTGTACTGTGACGTCGGAAAGCCACATTCAAATGCAGCCGCACAATGGAGCCCAGGTCTGTTTATGTTGAAAATAAGGCGGGGCACAACGATTCGAGAGTTAATCTTGCTTTTTTACTTTTTCCACAAACCCAAACAAAATATCTCTTAACTGCAATATGCTTGTATTAGTAGGCTATTGGCAATTTGGCAATTGAAATCAGTTCATACAGTAGGATGTTTCATTTCAGACGGTCATTATGTTGATGTGACTCATGAAGTTGTAGCAGTAATGAAACGAAACTGCCTCGTAATTTCTCTATTTTAAAAATGAAAAAGAAATAGGTTATCTATCATTTTGTAAAAGTAGAGGCTTCACAGACCCCCTGAAAATGCATCGCGGACTCCCGGTTGAGAACCGCTGTTCTAGACCATAAATGAAAGATGATTTTCAATTATTCAAATTGCATGCTCCTTGACACGAAGAGGTATTTTATTTACGAGATTTCTAGTTTCAATGCCACTTTCCACTGAGAGCTTTCAAACCTTGATAGGTTGTATCTCGGCATACCAAACAGGTAGTACAAGGCTACGCAAGTTACTAGAAATGACAAATCTGTGAAGACGCACACGCACAGTAGGGGTATTCAAAAATGACTTCTTTTTCTCAAATCGTAATGGCTACTTGATAAAATTGTTAGGTTACCTAATTTAAGCCTACACACCAAATTTGGTTCAATTCCAATCAGTGGAAGCGGAGTTATTGCCGTCGAAAAATTTGGATTTCAATAAAATAGTATTTACGGTGACCAATTCTTTAATTATTTATTATAGTGGTGCCCACCGTAAATACTATTTTACTGAAATCCAAATTTTTCGACGGCAATCACTCCGCTTTCACTGGTTGGATTTGAACCAAATTTGGTGGACATCATTTCTATAGACAACAAAAAATTTTCAAATTTTTTGTTATATATTTTTAGATAATAAATCGAAACTTTCCTCTCCTGTAGCAATGCGGCTACTGGCTGGAATTGAGTCAAATTTGGTGTGTAGGCTTAAATTAGGTAACCTAACAATTTTATCAAGTAGCCAGTACGATTTGAGAAAAAGTCATTTTTGAAAACCCCTAACGCACAGTATCGTCACGTAGTGCGATGAAATGGGCATCTCCGTATGCGCAAAAAATACCAAATATTGCTTAATGTGATGTGGAACTGGCATTCTATCGTTTGTAGTCGCACAAAGGGAAAACATTTGAGCTTTTTACATCATCCATACTGTTATGACGACAAATGAGTGGTACCCGATCACCTGAATGCGCGAATCAAAACCTAATACTCCAATTCAGAATCGAATCAGTGAGGTGCTCGATTTTGCCCACCCCTATTTAAAATGAGTTTTGGGGTGAAATTTGATTTCGGGTCGGTTTCAGGACAAAATATCGCACGAGAAGATGCAGGACCGACAACGCAAGTTGCTGAAAATGGAGAACATGCGACACATTCTTTTTCAGGGGGATTCACCGGGGAGTCAAATGCAGGGTGAGTTTGAGGGCGCAACAATTGTCATTTCCAGTTTAAACCCTGGTAATTGTTCTCAGGACTCCGACCGCCTGGTTGGCCCCACCATCAGCCCTATAGATACCCCGCGCCACCACAGCCGGGCATGAAGGACGTCCAGGACCAGGCCATGGGTCACCGCGGGCCGGAAAACGCAGAATGGCTTCATCTCGTTCAGGTTTGTAATGAGTAGCGTGATTGCTTTTCGACCTAAACAACAGAAACATTTTGATTTGAGAATGGGAAATTTTAGCATTTTTTGACAACTTTTTGATATAATATGGCCCCAAATGTTTTAGATGTGCAAAATACCCATTTCTTTGTAACGGAGATCATGATTTCGCCAGTTAAGTGAATTCTTACGGTCGCCATTCCCACATCCAGTTCTGACGGTCGCTATCCATATTTATTCTCGAAGGACATTTCATTGTTTGTCACTATACGAATTTTCTATTTGTGCCTAGTTTTACTTCGGAAAATCATTAATTTGCTTGTGATTTTGTATGAAAATGAGATAGAAACCTGCTATTTCTGTACAGTGTGCATGAGCCCTTAACCGGCTCTCTAGTATAAGCGGTTACCAAGACAAAAAGTAGCTATTTTCTGCCCATTTTTGGCTAATATGCAAGGCCACTGCCTGGCCATGATCCCGTAATCAGGACAGGCGTCTATGTGGAGCCATATAGTAAAAAAGGCGGTTAACAAGAGCCCAAAACCGATTATCTTGATGTTCTTTTGTTTCCTATTTTCTTTTGCCCTTTTATTTAATTGAAAGTCGATATATATATATATAGTAAAGAACACTTTTGTAAATGAATTGGTAATCTCTCAAACCACAATACACACCATTTCTCAGGAACATCACGCAGACAAAATGAGACGTCAAGAAGCTGGAATCCCTGGGGACCTTCCATCCAGACCCCCGCCCCCTTACCCCCCATCGCAGAGATATCCCGCCCCGGACGGGCTCATTCAGGACCCCAGAATGCCGATGGATCATCAACGAATGGCCAGGATGAGACATCGCATCGTTCGCATGCCCCAAGAGAGCAGAGTGCCCCCCGGATACATGCCGCACAGGATGGTTATGCCTCGGGGTCATTACCCCAATCAGCCCCAAGGACAGCAGCCTCGCCTGTACGACCCTTACGGAGGCCCCAATTCTATCAGACACCCGCGTTTGTCCCATCATGGGATGAGGAGTTCCGGTGAAAATTACCCCTTTTCCGAACAATTGATGAAGCAAGCCAGTTATTACAACTCGGTGCCCCCGTACGACCCGGAATCGGGCAGCCAGGACTGGGGAGGGACTGACGGGTCTCGGCGCTTATCCCACATGCCCGGCACCTCCTCCCCCGTTGTGGGTCCTCAAGTGATGGACCCTCGAATCGGGGTGAGACCGAACTATGAACAGCTGGGTCACTACCATGGAGACATGCGTGGACCCCATTACGAGATGCTGCCCCCGCAAATGGGAAGCCCCACGGGAGGGATGGAAGTCAGAGGCAGGGCGGGGTCGGGAGTTGGGTCTATGATGGATGCGATCGCAAGACGAGGGGGTCAGCGACCTCCTGATCTAAATCTGGCCAACCAGATGCCACCAAGGTCGCCCATGAATTACCCAGGTATGCGATATCCAATGTGTGATGATTGTCATTATTATGATATCGATTATTAGATACATTATAACAAAATTGATAATAGTATTTATAAAATATATATCGTGATATATAGGGTAGCAAAGTTGAACGGGAAAGTTTTCAGTTTTCCAATTAGATTAGAATGCTGTTTACAGAATACAGTTCATTCCAAATAGGCCAGAATTAGAATTCGCAAAAACTTTGAAATTTATTCAAACATCAAATCAGAATTCATTCTGGTAAGCACAAGAGTAGCAAATGTCTGTACAGCGAGCTTGGATCGTTTCACCCGATAGAGTCCTCCTGTTGCATTTTCAGGAAAACCAAATCAGATTAGAAGTAGAATGGGAGCTTAGAAAGATTTCACAAACTAGATTGGAACTAGATCCAAAATGGAATCAGTGTCTTCTTGTGCGCACCAAAGATTCTACTGACTACACACAGGTGTGATGCTGAGAACGGTTTTGGCACACCAAATACATCATGCTAAATGTACCGGTATTCCAACCCAGAACTAGATTACCAGCATTTCACTCTAAGTTCAATTCGCCAACTAGAATTCTGTAGTCGCATTGTTTTGTTTCAAACATTAGTATGGCCGAAACAAAATGAAAATTGAATAAAAAGTCTAGATGTCAAAAAATGCACATACGCTACTTGGATTCCACATATATAATGTGATGAATTTGTTCCAGGTCACATGGCTTCACCCAGCATGAACGTGGGCCCTCGTTTCTCAAATCCGGGCGAGTTGGGTCACCCGCAGCCCCAACCTTCACCCATGCATTCTCGGTCTCCGTCTGCGGGGATAAGCCAACAGCACATGGGCATGGAGCAACCCATGATGATGGGACCTCATTCCGCGGGTCCAATCACAAATCCTCCCACAAACGAATGGTCCCAACCGGTACGTTGTTTCACTTACAATGTTGCATTCATCTACTTCATTCCATACTACTACAAACTGCCAATCTAGTTAGTTACGGTCAACATACCACTGCTTTTTTGAAAAGCTTTAGTTCTTGTTTTATGTTTTGAAAAGTGAGTAGTACCAGTTATTGTTCTAGTGAAGCAAAGTGGAGGAGTTCTGATTATGCATTTTTAAAAGTGAGTAGTGATAGTAGGCTACTGGTTGCATACTTTGATAAGCGAGTACCGGTAATTCTAGATCTTGATTTTGAAAAGTGCCTAATACTAGTCGCGTATTTTGAAAAGTGAGCAGTTGTAGTTGTAGTTGCGAATTTTGAAAATCCAGAATAGTTTGTGCAATGTGCATTGTACAAGTCTCTACGTGCTTCGCCTACTCAATTACGTTTATCTACTTGTTTTACACACTGGTTTGGATACTTTTACTTTACCAGTTGTTTGATGCTGAAACACTCGTTTTTCCCTCTTCTTTGTCAAGAGAAAAGCAGTTTTGGGACTCGCTTTAGTAAATGGTTGTCAATAAAGACACACTTGTAGGTTGTCAGAGTACTGAAGCAGGTTTTGCCCACTTGCATTCCTTCCGCGGGTGGTTTTTTCTTTCAAACTACTTCTAGTTCGCAGTTTTCCGCTTTTGCCTGGCATACTTGCTCTGAAATCGGTACTGGGAGATGAGAATGAATTTACGTCATTACTTGCACCGCTTCTACTTGAGCGAAAATCTAAGACGTTACTCCAACCTACTTTCACCGCCTCTGACCATCTTTTACTTTATAGTTTTGAAAGCAAACTAGGACTACAGTAGCCTACTCACTCGTGTGCTTGCTTGGAAATCTCTACTTTGATCTTTTACACTACTTCTACTTCAGAGTTTTCCGTTTTTTACACAAAACTAGGCCTGGAATGCTGACTTTTTACTTACTTTGGAATCTACTTGATTACGACCCTGGCAATCTTTTCTCAGGGCACCCCAAACTCTGGCTTGGAAATCTCTACTTTAGAGCTTTCACGCTACTTCTACTTCAGAGTTTTCCATTATTTTACACAAAACTAGGCCCGCTGACTTTAACTTCGTTTGTAATCTACTTGATTACAACCCCGGTAATCTTTTCTCAGGGCACCCCAAACTCTGGCTTGGAAATCTCTACTTTAGAGCTTTCACGCTACTTCTACTTCAGAGTTTTCCATTATTTTACACAAAACTAGGCCCGCTGACTTTAACTTCGTTTGTAATCTACTTGATTACGACCCCGGCAATCTTTTCTCAGGGCACCCCAAACTCTGGCTTGGAAATCTCTACTTTAGAGCTTTCACGCTACTTCTACTTCAGAGTTTTCCATTATTTTACACAAAACTAGGCCCGCTGACTTTAACTTCGTTTGTAATCTACTTGATTACGACCCCGGCAATCTTTTCTCAGGGCACCCCAAACTCTGGCGTAATGCATCGAGTTATGACATCTCAACCGGGCATGATGTCGTCGCAAGCCAACATCATGCAGCAGCCCCCACACTCGGGCATGATGTCGCAGCCTAGCATGATGACCTCACAATCCGGTCAAATAATGCAACGTAAACCTGGGCCTTCGACTTTGTCGATCATGATGGATCGAATGAACATGTTCAAGATGCCGGAGAAGTCGCCGCTCTATCACGATGCTGTGAGTTGCATTGATACTCAAGTAGGTGTAGATGTAACCATGTATATTTGTGCTCGAATATAGTCGTATGTCAAAAGCTGTACAAGTAGGCGAAAGCTTAACTTGAGTACCAACTTGAGCACTGCTATCACTGGTGAAAACCCAATAACTGTTATTTTTCAGGTCAAAGACACGGCGAGCCCGCCCCCACTCACCCATCAGAGCGAACCCCCTCCTTTGTCTCACAACCCCATGCCTGCTAACATGAGAATGGTGGGACCGCCCACGTACGACCCGAGGTTGCCCCATCCGCGTTTGGGGCCGCACGAACACTACCCGCACCCTCAGGGATACCCATCCATGATCAACATGCCCCCAGAGTCTTTACCGCAACCTTCGGACTACCCACAGGGTCAAAGGGGTTTCTCTGAGGTGACGGAGTTTGACTTGAGAAATATCTTACCCAGCGAACGGCCTTCTCAGACGATAGCGTACATGCCCTCGGAAAGCAATCAGTTTTCAGCCCCGGAATGGGCCGGGGGCAATGACAGGCCGCACTTAATCCCTGGACCCCCGCACCCCAGGATGGGAATGCCGTGAAATCTCATGAAATGAGAAAAAACTCAGAATCCGTCCCAAGCGTTGGAGCCTTCTGATCCTGACAACCTCGCTAATAGAAGGGGCGATGATACGCGCGTGGTATCGCGACACTTATCGGGGCGCTCCTTTTTTTTGTGTCTTTTCCTCCTCGATTATTTAAAAGCTACATTTCCTACTTTTTCGATTTTAAGCACAAAATCATTATCTTGTCTCGGTTGAATACAAACGTTGCGCCAAATTTTCAACCGTTGTGCTTTTTTTCGCACCGTGACTTCGCACGAGGCAGACTGTCATAAAGATCTCAATTTTAAAGTGTATATAAGTAGCTTTTAATCAAGCAGAAATCTGCGCTATAGTCCTGGTCGACTTTTTTAGCAAGTGATCAGGCCATCATCTAGCAAGCAGACATGGGGTGATTACTTCACGAATGTAATCGATTGCGATTACGATTACTTCTGAATCACGCGATTACGATTACGATTACAGCAAAATCAGGAAGTAGTCGATTATGATTACGATTACATTGGAAAAGTAATCACGATTACATTTATTTTGCTACTCAGAACTAATCTGTGAAGATATATTGGAAGACAATGTATGGATTGCGATGAAAGGCCTATTATGAGATAACAATTTTCTTTATAAATGACGCATCATTTGCTTCTTACGCCATAATGTGTAACCATTGCTCAACTTGATAAGAAACGATTTATCGCACCCAACGATTTGCATTCTTGCCAGGTCTGTAACTGCCGCACCCGAAACTCCACAATAGGGCGGGGAGCGAGCTCGAAGTGGACTTAAAAGTATTTCCTAAACCAACATAAATTATGGAGTATTTTTGAGAGATTATATTAACTTGAAAATTTTCTTCGAGCTTCGCGGTTTAAATGGCTCTAGATTGCTTGATTTTTGAATGTATAACTCTCCCCCTAAAGAAAAAAAGCATGCTATAGGAATAGGCATTTCGGTACCGGTCATTATCGAGCCACGACACACCGAAAGACATGCATGCAGTTTCGGCCAACATGCGACTCCACGAAGTGTGCTACTAAAGAACGATCTTGACCAAACTTTGAGTCTGTGTCCATTGTCAATAGCCGCACTGGGTGGGCTGTGTCCTATCCTTGCAATCTGAGTCCACAATACAAATGCCACCCGAAGCACCCACAGAGGAATGCCAATTTGTGTGTGAGTCTCACGTAAGTTTTTCTTTTAGTGTGCTACGTTTGGCCGACTACAATATCTTTGGATTTAATAACAGACCGAAGTCACGAATTAACAACATGAAATAAAGTAATTATAACAACATATAATTATTATGAATTATACATGCACCCAGCTCTACCGGTAAATCTGAGAGCGGATTAAAAATAAATAGTAATATAATGCAATAACTAATATTATCGACGAAATTCGGTCTTCAACTTGAACATTTACCACCCTATGAGGGCCCAACACCAATGTTTGGAATGGGGGACGAATTGCCGTTTTGCTCCTGATTCTAGCTACAACTCGCGCTGACGTGTTATATGCGCGGATGGCTATGGCGGTAGCTCCAAATGTAGAGTAAAGAATTGAGAAATAACGATTGATGCCCGTTTAAAGTAGAGTCGTAGGAGAATAAGATAAAGTGAACATAAAATTCTGCCTTCCACTTGATACAGATACTACAAACTGCCGTTACGAGAAACGAAAAAGAACGGCTCGGTTATCATATATAGCCTACCAGCAGCTGTTGATTTTTAATGCTTCATTGTGGAAATCGTAATGTTTTATTTGACGAGTACAAAATTTCCAATCTTTGTCCGGTGTCCATACGTACGTAGGCTACTACATAGGCCTACTGCTCACCAAGCAACAACGGCCAAACTGCGTTTAACTAAGCATACCCCAGCATCAATGCAGATGCTGCTATTTGAAACTAGGCAGAGTGGTGATTTTATCCTGCTGCGAGGTATTCGCGTCCGGATTATATTGATGACCTGATATACAGCATGGCGGGTGTTCTTGCATTCACACTACAATGTACATCGAATAATCTATTTATTATGTGTGGATACTTCTCACGTAATGACGAGCGAAGCTAATAGTTCTGACGTAATAATGAGCAGTGGCGTTCGAAAATCAGACGTTTGTGCTATGACTAACCTGGTATAACAATTAATATCTCTTCCTTGCTCACGAATGTTCGGTTAAGTTATTTATGTAATAGTTTTTGTACAAATAAAAAGTAATCGTTCTTTCACAAAGAAATCGATTAGATATGGGAAGTAGTCGATTACGATTACTTCGGATTTTTTTCGAATGTAATCGATTGCGATTACGATTACTTGAAAATGCTGTAATCGTCGTAATCGATTACGATTACTAATCGCGATTACCCCATGTCTGCTAGCAAGCTTCAAAATCTCCAACTAGAACTAGAAATATTTGTTTTTCAAAAATGAGCACCTAACTAGACTCAGTTCTGAAGGAACTCGGCAAGTACGCTAAGGAATATTGGAGAATCGGCATTTCACTAGTTTCAAGGAGATGCTGGTTTGAAAGGAGAGTGGTTTCGGCCCTCAAAACCCACCCCTGGCTGCACTCTGATAGTAGTAATGACTCTTATAGCTACAAGAACAACAACAGAACACCGGTATCACGATTCGCGCCAAACGACGAAACATGTTTTCTGGTTGCCAGTTATTTGTTAGCTTGGGAGAGATTCGCAAACTGCACTCCAATTGTTAATCTCGTTCATGAAAAAGATGGGACCAGCCGCGGTAAGTTCTGCCTACGTATCGGAGGTGGTCAGTACCGAAGTACTTCTCTTTTTTTGAAGAACTCAAATAATTATCTGCTGCTTGGGTACTTAAGTAGATCTAATTTCCCACTACTTCGCTATTTTATGTTTCTCAAGTAAAAGTAGTTAAATCAGAAAGATAGCCTGAGGAATTTCGGGTCTGTTTTCACGGAGTATCAACATTAGATTTCATAAAAGTTTAGTAAAGCCCAGAATTTTTGTCGCGCACAGTATACCAACGTAAGCGTTAATGTAACACACTGGGCAACAATTTTGAACAAACAATTTGTTGACTTTGATTTTGCACTTGATTTTGGCGAGCTGATTCCAGAAATGGCGTAGGTTTTCTTCCATCACGTCAAGTTTTTGCTATACGTCATATGTCCGAAATATGCTAATTTTCACGAATTTAGCCATAATATTTTTCGATACCTTTATGTAAATCCACACCTTTACCACATAGTAAGTTACATAGCCAAGGGCTCGATTGAATTATCAAGAAAAAAGGTACTGGTGTCGACCTAGGCCGATGCTTACAACCATTTTTGGTTAGAGAATGCAATCATACGAGGATATTTCGCGCACCTATTTGATGCAAACTGCAGGATGTGGCAAGAAAAATAAATATTACATTTACTATCAGCTAGGTCCAATGCACCATTCAGCTTTATCCAGTGTAACTCGAAACTCCTATACGCTAGGGTTACCATACGTTCTCTTTTAGGATTTGTCCTCTTTTTTGAGAGAGAGAGAGACTTTATTTTTGAAAGTGTCCATTGAGAACGCCCTTTTGTCCTCTTTTTTGAGATTTTGTCTTTTGAGAATTTTGGTCAAATTTACGGCCAAATTCGACTGCGATGCCGTAAATCAGCACCGAGGCAAGGCTCCAGCGGGTATTTGGGGAGCTGAGCCGGAAAGTTGACTTTTTTTTAGTCAACCACCTGATAAAGTGAAGGAAAAAACGTATTTTTGGCGCTGCGATGACCATTTTTTGGTGGAAATTAGTCAACCGACCACGATGTGGGAAAAATTTACCATTTTTATGGATTTTCCACAGGTTTTGCAAGTTTGAATATTTTGAAAAAGTGTCCTCTTTTCAGATTTCCAAAATATAATAACCTTACTATACGCTCGATAATTTGAATCGAGATGAAGATCTTAGGGATAACAGGCTAATGATGAAGATTTTGAAATCGAAGATGATTCGGAACGTAGAGTAGTTCATCCACACAAGTGATTGGTCTGACATAAGCTTTGGGACTTGGAATAGAAATCTTCGGAACTTTTAACACCCTTACGAAGTGAGAAAAGCGGACTTGGCAATTAAGGTAGAGAAAGTATTTCACTTTTGATCAGGAGAAACAGCCTTTTCTTCGTTGGCATACTTTCGGTAGCTTTGTGTATTGCTGTGATACTGCTACAATGGATTATTGGTGGAGTTAAGAATCCCGATATACAACTCAAGTGAATGGCAGATGCCTACAGGTAGCTCAAAAAGAAGCGTAAAGTGTGGCATTCTCCAAAATGCCAACGTCTTACGAGCAGTGACAATTGCACACTCAGTTAGTCTTCGTGAATTATACAGAAACATTTAGAATGATACAGAAATATTGAATTGATGCAGTATCAAGAGCACGATTGGATTATATGTGTCAGCTTTGAAATATTGTGCCCTGATACATTATGCCACCACCATATGTTTATATGGGACAGCAGACATTAAAAAAAGCTAAAATATCTAAATAATTTCCCTGAAAACCTTGACATAGTCAGAGCTAGGCAAGGAGAAAATGTCCCCCAACATCCGAAGATGATGGGAGTAAGATACCAGAGTAGATTTGAAGCTTACATATATGTTAGCTGACTATTGCTCGAGTATCAAACTAGACAACTTATAGAATTTTTGGTTATTAGCGTAAATTTGGACCCCGAAACTCGCACTTTATTTGTCCTGTAGAAGCAATATCAGTTTAAATCAACCAAATGAAGCAGTGCAAATGTTTATGTGCCGTCTATTGATTTACTTTCGACTACTTTCGACAACTACTTTCTACTACTTTGACTTACTTTCGACTTGAAGTAGTCGTTGAGATCAGTCACCCACCTTGGCCCAGGCAAAGGAGAGAAGAGGCGCGCACACATTTAATGAAAAGTAATGCAGAGAATATAAAAGGCGACAAAATGAGGTGGCATGAGAGATCGATGTTTTTTAACTCCCAGTATTATACTTTGAGTTCTGATTAGTTTTGTATGGTTATGGCACCATTCAAGAGCTTACTGAGCCCGAAAAATTCGTTCACGTGGACCAATGAACTCGATGAGGCGTTTGCGGAGTCAAAAGCTGAGATTATTCGAGCGATTCAAAATGGGGTGCGCATATTTGACCCGAAGCGCAAAACTTGTTTGAATCCCGACTGGTCGAAAACGGGCATTGGGTACTGGCTGCGTCAAAAATACTGCGAGTGCGAATCTACGACGCCTGATTGCTGTCCCAATGGCTGGAAAATTACTCTAGCAGGTTCCCGATTCTTACGTGATTCAGAAAGACGATACGCCCCGATTGAAGGTGAAGCCTTGCTGTGGCATGGTCCCTGGAGGATACCAAGTTCTTTACTCTTGGCTGTGATGACCTTGTTACCGCTACTGATCACAAACCACTGATCAAAATCTTCGGGGACAAATCGTTGGACGATATTACGAACACTAGAATATTCCGTCTGAAGCAGCGTACAATGTCCTGGCGCTTTCGTATTTTTCATGTTCCAGGTAAATCCATACCAGCATCGGATGCATTCTCGAGGCACCCCGCATCACTGGACACGACTCACTGGTCTTCCCTGGACCCAGTCGATTGTGTGGCGGCAGGTCACAATGAAAACAACCAACTAGAGACGTCTATTATTGCAGCTACAAGGGCATCCCTGAACGCCATTAAAGTCATTTCATGGGAGGATGTGCGAAAAGCTACCCTATGCGATGATACTCTCAGTAAGCTGAAGGAATACATCGTCTCAGGATTCTCACATGGATCGGATCAGTTGCCGTTTCGGATCCAAGCATATTGGCGCTATCGTGGTAAGCTTTCTATTGTTGATGATGTCGTCATGTATGATGATCGAGTTGTTATACCCTCAATTCTGAGGAAACCAATTTGTGACACCCTTCACTCTGTTCACCAAGGTGTCAATGCCATGTCACAGAGAGCTCAGGCCACTGTTTTCTGGCCCGGTATGGCGGCTTGCATCGCACGAACACGGGCACAATGTGTTGCATGTAGCAGGTCCGCACCGAGCCAGCCGCATTTGCCCCCTTGTGATCCTTACGTACCGACGTACCCCTTTCAGGCTATTGCGGCAGACTACTGCACTGTCGCAGGTCACCAGTATCTTGTAGCCATCGATCGTTTCAGCAATTGGCCTGCAATCTTTCATATCAAGCCTGGCACTCCTACCTCTGGTGCAATTGGACTGCAAGATGCTTTGCGGAACTACTTCATGATATTCGGTGTTGTAGAAGAACTGAGCAGCGATGGCGGACCTGAATTCACCGCTCATAGTACGCAGGATTTCTTACGTCGATGGGGTGTTCGACACAGACTGTCTTCAGCAAACAATGCTCGATCAAACGGCCGGGCTGAAATTGCAGTCAAGTCGATTAAACGACTTATCACTGGAAATATATCACAGGATGGTGAGCTCCGAACCGACTCATTCGTACGAGCCGTGTTGCAGTTCAAAAACTCTCCTGATCCAGACAATGGCCTATCTCCAGCTCAAATCGTGTTTGGAAGACCATTAAAAGACGCTCTGCCGTTCAAGAAAGCTGGTTCAATTTTCAATGGACATATCGTGAGACCGATGTGGACAAAGCTATGGCAAACAAGAGAACGTACGTTACGTACCAGGTTCGCTAAGCAGCTCGAATCTCTGCGACCGCACACTCATTTTCTGGCACCCCTTGAAGTGGGGGACATATGTCGTGTACAAAATCAACATGGACGTTTCCCTCTTCGATGGGATAAGACAGGTATGATTGTTCAGTGTAACGACAATGATCAGTATCTTGTTAAGATTGATGGATCTGGAAGATTGACTTTGCGAAACAGAAAGTACCTTCGTAAAGTACAGCCATTCTGTCGATATACTGAAAAGCAGCGTGGTACGGAAACTTTATCACCCGTGCCGACACCTGCGTCACCGCATGCTAATGGCGCGAATCCAGCGCGGAGGGTCCTCGATTCGCGCCAAACGACGAAACATGTTTTCTGGTTGCCAGTTATTTGTTAGCTTGGGAGAGATTCGCAAACTGCACTCCAATTGTTAATCTCGTTCATGAAAAAGATGGGACCAGCCGCGGTAAGTTCTGCCTACGTATCGGAGGTGGTCAGTACCGAAGTACTTCTCTTTTTTTGAAGAACTCAAATAATTATCTGCTGCTTGGGTACTTAAGTAGATCTAATTTCCCACTACTTCGCTATTTTATGTTTCTCAAGTAAAAGTAGTTAAATCAGAAAGATAGCCTGAGGAATTTCGGGTCTGTTTTCACGGAGTATCAACATTAGATTTCATAAAAGTTTAGTAAAGCCCAGAATTTTTGTCGCGCACAGTATACCAACGTAAGCGTTAATGTAACACACTGGGCAACAATTTTGAACAAACAATTTGTTGACTTTGATTTTGCACTTGATTTTGGCGAGCTGATTCCAGAAATGGCGTAGGTTTTCTTCCATCACGTCAAGTTTTTGCTATACGTCATATGTCCGAAATATGCTAATTTTCACGAATTTAGCCATAATATTTTTCGATACCTTTATGTAAATCCACACCTTTACCACATAGTAAGTTACATAGCCAAGGGCTCGATTGAATTATCAAGAAAAAAGGTACTGGTGTCGACCTAGGCCGATGCTTACAACCATTTTTGGTTAGAGAATGCAATCATACGAGGATATTTCGCGCACCTATTTGATGCAAACTGCAGGATGTGGCAAGAAAAATAAATATTACATTTACTATCAGCTAGGTCCAATGCACCATTCAGCTTTATCCAGTGTAACTCGAAACTCCTATACGCTAGGGTTACCATACGTTCTCTTTTAGGATTTGTCCTCTTTTTTGAGAGAGAGAGAGACTTTATTTTTGAAAGTGTCCATTGAGAACGCCCTTTTGTCCTCTTTTTTGAGATTTTGTCTTTTGAGAATTTTGGTCAAATTTACGGCCAAATTCGACTGCGATGCCGTAAATCAGCACCGAGGCAAGGCTCCAGCGGGTATTTGGGGAGCTGAGCCGGAAAGTTGACTTTTTTTTAGTCAACCACCTGATAAAGTGAAGGAAAAAACGTATTTTTGGCGCTGCGATGACCATTTTTTGGTGGAAATTAGTCAACCGACCACGATGTGGGAAAAATTTACCATTTTTATGGATTTTCCACAGGTTTTGCAAGTTTGAATATTTTGAAAAAGTGTCCTCTTTTCAGATTTCCAAAATATAATAACCTTACTATACGCTCGATAATTTGAATCGAGATGAAGATCTTAGGGATAACAGGCTAATGATGAAGATTTTGAAATCGAAGATGATTCGGAACGTAGAGTAGTTCATCCACACAAGTGATTGGTCTGACATAAGCTTTGGGACTTGGAATAGAAATCTTCGGAACTTTTAACACCCTTACGAAGTGAGAAAAGCGGACTTGGCAATTAAGGTAGAGAAAGTATTTCACTTTTGATCAGGAGAAACAGCCTTTTCTTCGTTGGCATACTTTCGGTAGCTTTGTGTATTGCTGTGATACTGCTACAATGGATTATTGGTGGAGTTAAGAATCCCGATATACAACTCAAGTGAATGGCAGATGCCTACAGGTAGCTCAAAAAGAAGCGTAAAGTGTGGCATTCTCCAAAATGCCAACGTCTTACGAGCAGTGACAATTGCACACTCAGTTAGTCTTCGTGAATTATACAGAAACATTTAGAATGATACAGAAATATTGAATTGATGCAGTATCAAGAGCACGATTGGATTATATGTGTCAGCTTTGAAATATTGTGCCCTGATACATTATGCCACCACCATATGTTTATATGGGACAGCAGACATTAAAAAAAGCTAAAATATCTAAATAATTTCCCTGAAAACCTTGACATAGTCAGAGCTAGGCAAGGAGAAAATGTCCCCCAACATCCGAAGATGATGGGAGTAAGATACCAGAGTAGATTTGAAGCTTACATATATGTTAGCTGACTATTGCTCGAGTATCAAACTAGACAACTTATAGAATTTTTGGTTATTAGCGTAAATTTGGACCCCGAAACTCGCACTTTATTTGTCCTGTAGAAGCAATATCAGTTTAAATCAACCAAATGAAGCAGTGCAAATGTTTATGTGCCGTCTATTGATTTACTTTCGACTACTTTCGACAACTACTTTCTACTACTTTGACTTACTTTCGACTTGAAGTAGTCGTTGAGATCAGTCACCCACCTTGGCCCAGGCAAAGGAGAGAAGAGGCGCGCACACATTTAATGAAAAGTAATGCAGAGAATATAAAAGGCGACAAAATGAGGTGGCATGAGAGATCGATGTTTTTTAACTCCCAGTATTATACTTTGAGTTCTGATTAGTTTTGTATGGTTATGGCACCATTCAAGAGCTTACTGAGCCCGAAAAATTCGTTCACGTGGACCAATGAACTCGATGAGGCGTTTGCGGAGTCAAAAGCTGAGATTATTCGAGCGATTCAAAATGGGGTGCGCATATTTGACCCGAAGCGCAAAACTTGTTTGAATCCCGACTGGTCGAAAACGGGCATTGGGTACTGGCTGCGTCAAAAATACTGCGAGTGCGAATCTACGACGCCTGATTGCTGTCCCAATGGCTGGAAAATTACTCTAGCAGGTTCCCGATTCTTACGTGATTCAGAAAGACGATACGCCCCGATTGAAGGTGAAGCCTTGCTGTGGCATGGTCCCTGGAGGATACCAAGTTCTTTACTCTTGGCTGTGATGACCTTGTTATCGCTACTGATCACAAACCACTGATCAAAATCTTCGGGGACAAATCGTTGGACGATATTACGAACACTAGAATATTCCGTCTGAAGCAGCGTACAATGTCCTGGCGCTTTCGTATTTTTCATGTTCCAGGTAAATCCATACCAGCATCGGATGCATTCTCGAGGCACCCCGCATCACTGGACACGACTCACTGGTCTTCCCTGGACCCAGTCGATTGTGTGGCGGCAGGTCACAATGAAAACAACCAACTAGAGACGTCTATTATTGCAGCTACAAGGGCATCCCTGAACGCCATTAAAGTCATTTCATGGGAGGATGTGCGAAAAGCTACCCTATGCGATGATACTCTCAGTAAGCTGAAGGAATACATCGTCTCAGGATTCTCACATGGATCGGATCAGTTGCCGTTTCGGATCCAAGCATATTGGCGCTATCGTGGTAAGCTTTCTATTGTTGATGATGTCGTCATGTATGATGATCGAGTTGTTATACCCTCAATTCTGAGGAAACCAATTTGTGACACCCTTCACTCTGTTCACCAAGGTGTCAATGCCATGTCACAGAGAGCTCAGGCCACTGTTTTCTGGCCCGGTATGGCGGCTTGCATCGCACGAACACGGGCACAATGTGTTGCATGTAGCAGGTCCGCACCGAGCCAGCCGCATTTGCCCCCTTGTGATCCTTACGTACCGACGTACCCCTTTCAGGCTATTGCGGCAGACTACTGCACTGTCGCAGGTCACCAGTATCTTGTAGCCATCGATCGTTTCAGCAATTGGCCTGCAATCTTTCATATCAAGCCTGGCACTCCTACCTCTGGTGCAATTGGACTGCAAGATGCTTTGCGGAACTACTTCATGATATTCGGTGTTGTAGAAGAACTGAGCAGCGATGGCGGACCTGAATTCACCGCTCATAGTACGCAGGATTTCTTACGTCGATGGGGTGTTCGACACAGACTGTCTTCAGCAAACAATGCTCGATCAAACGGCCGGGCTGAAATTGCAGTCAAGTCGATTAAACGACTTATCACTGGAAATATATCACAGGATGGTGAGCTCCGAACCGACTCATTCGTACGAGCCGTGTTGCAGTTCAAAAACTCTCCTGATCCAGACAATGGCCTATCTCCAGCTCAAATCGTGTTTGGAAGACCATTAAAAGACGCTCTGCCGTTCAAGAAAGCTGGTTCAATTTTCAATGGACATATCGTGAGACCGATGTGGACAAAGCTATGGCAAACAAGAGAACGTACGTTACGTACCAGGTTCGCTAAGCAGCTCGAATCTCTGCGACCGCACACTCATTTTCTGGCACCCCTTGAAGTGGGGGACATATGTCGTGTACAAAATCAACATGGACGTTTCCCTCTTCGATGGGATAAGACAGGTATGATTGTTCAGTGTAACGACAATGATCAGTATCTTGTTAAGATTGATGGATCTGGAAGATTGACTTTGCGAAACAGAAAGTACCTTCGTAAAGTACAGCCATTCTGTCGATATACTGAAAAGCAGCGTGGTACGGAAACTTTATCACCCGTGCCGACACCTGCGTCACCGCATGCTAATGGCGCGAATCCAGCGCGGAGGGTCCTCGATGACGCGCATGAGGAAAATGAGTGCAACGACCAGCCTGTGAATGATGTTGACGATGCGTACATGGATGATGACTCTCCTGTTACTTCACCATCAACCAGCGCTGATGGTGACCGCAAGTCAAACCGTGTCAAAAATCCTCCACTTTGGCACAAAGACTATGTTCTTGGCGCGTTGAATCCATATTGATGCATGTTTTTTGTCGCGCCTTTTTCTTTTCAACTCCTCAAGTCGTGCCTTTATCGGAGTTGTGCGGGGATGTATGGTTATGGCTCATACCGCCACGCATGACTTGTGTTCATGCTGACAAAGTCTTTTGTGTCAACTCACTAGAGTTGAAGGTAGTGACAAGTGCACGTTTCGGTTTAGTCTTTTGTTCATTTATTTACAGCTTAATCATTTATTTGAGTATATAACTCACTAATAAATGCATAATTGTACAAGTTTCAGTTCTTTTGTCTGTATAACATACATGTTGAAGTAAGCAAATGTAACAATGCCTTTACTTCCCGAAAATAAAGCTACACTATAGTGGCACCAGAACGCACTTTACTACATGCCGTTAAACCACCCATGTGACGGTAGTTTCGCGAAAAATGTGCCAAGGCATAGTGCTTACCATGGGACCTCTCATTAGATAAGTCAAGTTCATGAAACAGGAGCAACTGTTGCTTGCCTCAACGAGAGGCGTCCTGTCCTGCCTTGCCGGACGAGTCGAAGGTCAGGATCCGACCCCGGCCTTCCAGATGCTGTTGAGTCGCTCCGTGGCTCTTTCCTGTTCCTGAACGCACGAAATGAGGCTGTAAAATCACATTAGAGATCGTGCGTAAAGACTCACCGCTGCTCTCTGTCTTCCAGCCCCTAAAATAGGGCATCTGCGCCTCTCGAGGAATCCCCGCCGGGAAACTCGATTTCCACTCGTACGGAGTCGTTTGGAACGAGCAGTCCATGAGTCCATCACGTCGCTGCCCTCTGAACACACAGTGATGAAATTGATGCGCGAATCAATGGAATTTTCAGTCCGTCTAGTAGTTTTAAATCCAAGTCTGAGTTTCAAATTCAAATTTGGATTTTGATCAGGACCAGTTTGTTTGCTTTTGTAAATTCTCGTCACCTTCAATCGGGCATCGTTCGTAAAACAAACCCGAGAGTCAAACTGTCGATCGCAAGCGCGGGCGACTTCGTTTTTTTTTTTTTGCCAGAATTCACGCTGCCGGGTCCGCATGTCTCGTCCTCGCAGCTCGCGTTTGCGGGGATCAGGCCTTCTAATACCAGCTGGAATATTATAGTCTTGACGTTAGAGATATCAAATAGCTGTAAATATATGGCTATGCCAACGCAGCAGCAAATATTTAAATGAGACTTTTCAAAGTCGAAGCATTCAATATGAGCAGTAGTTGAAGATAAGTTTAGTTGCTCGTCATCACACGCTAAGGGAATCTAATTAATATTCCCTAGTCTCGACGCGGACATTAGCGCTTGGGTCCACCAACGTGAATGAGCCGAGAGGTATGTTTGACTCGTTTCCATCCATTGAAAGGATGTGAAGGGTGTAAAATAGATCTCCTGGACGCGTATTTGACTCGTTTCATCAGTTGGATGGGCGTGAAAGCACAATTTGTTACCAGAACGTGCCGTGTACTGCTTCACAGCCCTCGATAGGGTGAAAATCGGCCAAATCCACGATTTTTGTTGAGAGTGCGCCTACCCGATAAGAGTAATGGCCCACCCGGGCAGAGGAATTTCGAAAGTTCTGAACTCCCATTGGAGATGAATCGGTCGAGACGAGAGTGTGGCAACCCACGTGGTAGCGTCCATCGCCCTGAGCCCCATGAAACTCTGTGTACCCGCATATCCAAGCCCTGTCATTTCAACATCAGCCTGAATGGGAATAGGACATTATTACATTTGCTCAAGGGGACATTTACGTTTAACTCTTTAACAGAGCACTAGTTTCAAAATCCAAAGATGTATCTTAGCTCTAAGTGATGGCGAAGCTGATGACTAGGGACTAGTTTCAAAATTTAATACGGCAGCACGGAACTTTCCCTGGCACTGCCCGAACAAGGCGCCGCATTGTCTGCTCTTCTCTGCGTACAATCAACGCAAAGGCTGTTTATGTCGGGTAAAGCGAATTCACGCATGGCAGCAATTTTGATTTGTCAAATGAACTACAAACTTCACATGGAGCCCGTTTTTGATAATTGATCGTTTGCTACACACTAGAATTATTTAGCGCATAATTTCAAAATTCCGAATAAATCTCACGTGATCGATCGAATGATCATAAACCGTCAACTAAATTGATAGTTTGCAGACCTCAAGCCAGCTTTTCTTACGCGTCGCCATACGCCAAGTCGCCATACAGTTTTTTTTCTACTACCACTGTTTTTCGTTTTCGTTTTGTTGTTTATTCTTTTGTTGAAGTGTTACTGATCGACAGTTGCATGATATAAATGTACTATCGTTACGCCTTGACTACAGCTGACTTGAAGACTACACATCTTGATGTTTTCAATACAACATCCATTGTAGCAGTATATTTATTAAACTCGATGACTTTTCGGGTGCGTCTTTTCAAGAGTTATCGGCACACTGAAGGGATTTAAACAGATTTAAAAGCAAAACCAAAAAGGCAAAGTACGACGCAACAATCAAAATCACAGACCATCTTGATGTGGTCGTATCGCTGTGTCTGTCTTTTTTACATACATACATAAAGAATCTGTCTTTCCGTCTTTCCGGACCCGGATCCGACTTCTACAGACTGCACGTATCCGGATACTCCGGGAATGAAACCGCAGATACACTTTCGTGAGATGCCACTCCTGGGTTTTTCCACCCAGATCTGGTTTTTTCGAGCATCGCCTGGGTTTCCGGGTTTTTGTGCTTGAAATCTGGGTTTTTTCAACATCATGTTTGTCAGGTCAATTTTACGGCGCAAAATGGATTATTAGATTAGTAAGATCTTCTGAAGTCGACGGATTCCACTGTGATTGAAACGGCAGAGTCGAAAGAGACCCATTTACTATTAAAATGAGAGGTCTTGGCGTGATGCGATAGAGCTTCATTGAATACTGACTACAGGTCGCAGAAAGTCATGCTCACAGGGCAATTATGATTTAGGACTTGAATGCTACCGGCAGAGGTGATCAAAGTAGTCACCGTCGCTACTCAAGTAGAAGTAACACCGAAATTTCTACTCAAGTAGAAGTGGTGGTTCACAAGTAAGTAAGTAAGTAGGTATTCTACGCTTATTTTTGCCTACAAAACTGAAAACTGTCAAGTAGAAGTAGAAGTAGTTTAAAATCATAACTACTTAAAAAGTAGTGTGAGTAGGAAAAATCTACTTCAAAAAGTAGAAGTACTTCGATCGTTACTGCATGACCACCTCTGGCTACCGGTAGCGCTGCAACAAATTCGTTGTGTGTAGGCTATGCAATTTATGCACATGGAAAGACCAATTGATGATCCAACTAATTTACCATGTTGAGTATATTCACTTTCAACACTGACACTTAAAGAGAGACATTTTGGGCAACCGGGCAAATTATTCAGAGTGAGAGGGGTTTGTTAAACGCAAATGTACTCTTAATTTCATGATTTGGCCGTTTCTTTTTCGACTAAACATCCCAGATAAAAGTGTTTGTCCCAGTTTAATGAATCGAAAGCTATTTTCAATCCGTCTGGTCAGCTCACAGTCACTAGAACTACCCTACAATCATCCTCACGATAGATTGGGATTAGCATTGTTACTAACATTACGAATATATGATACACGCTACGTATTGATCCCCCATACCGAATGCCTGGTAGCAATGTGTCGAGAGGAAAACATCATATTTCGATGGATTTGCTCATTTAACTGAGCAACATGCATATTATAGTACGGAAATGAACCGTTGGGATTTCAATATCAAGGACTAAAACTTCTTCTATGTCCGTATAACTGTGATTGATGACTCTCAGTCACTGTTTTACAGCTATATCATAGAAATTTGAGTGAAATAGAGGATCTGGGTTTTTTTGACGTCCAAATCTGGGTTTTTCCAAAATATCTCAGTGGCATCTCTGACACTTTCACGCACTGAGCGATCCTGTTATAGGTGCAGCCATCTGACCCTGTTCCGTGGCAATAAGCTCAAAATTTGATAAGCTGATTACTAAAAAAGAAATTCAGCTTGCCCAAACTTACTCGCGGCCTAGGAAGCTGATTACGTCCAACATCATCGCGAGCCCCAGATAAAGGCAAACGACCCCAAGATTTGGAACCACTGTCTGTGACTGAAGCATCCAATCGGCCTTAACCTACTCCAGGAATACACCGTTAGCTTATAATTGCAATTACAATCAAACTTATTTCAGTAAATGATGGTTATTTATATTTATTTTGATCGCATTTGTCGGCGAGGGTGGTGCCTGGTGGCCATACTAGTATAATTATACGTTGTATCAACTCGCGCGCGGCGCGAAGGAGAATTTTGAATAGCATAAATCAGGTTGAAAATTGTATATGTTGATTTCTGAAAAACTTTTGAGCCTGCTTCAAGCCTTCAAAATTCAGGACATTTAGGCATATTTTAGAAATTCCTTCCGGACGCAGATTTTTCAGTGAAATTCCAGACGTATGGCAACCCTAATCTAGGTTCCTCGCCATCTCATCCGCGTAAGCGGTGTCTTACAAAAAGCATAGAAGTGGGCCGTGCTACAAGTTGGCAGATACTCAGCGGATACGCAATCGAAAATAAGGATATCGGCCTTGTGTAAATTACCATTGTCGTAGACAAACGCCATGAATATACAAACAACAACAAGAAGGATGGAGAAAGAACGTTCAACTGTAGCAGCTGTTGGCTGACAACACTGAAGTTGTGCGTGCGTACAGATAACTAACCTACGGATAGATACGCAACAACCGTCGTCACGCTTGCTTGCTCGGAGGGAAATACTGCTCAGCAATCTGATCGCAACGTAATTGCCAATCACATTGCTGACTACCCGAGCGCTAAAATTAAAAAAAGTTGATCCTATTTGAAAACTACTGTAGCACTGTTTACGGCTTGCACGAAACCAGGCAACGGTTGCTACGAACTGATGCATCATTTTTGACGCTATCCTGGGGGCCAGTCTTGAAAAATGAAAGGGAGAAAGAGATTTTTTTTTTTAAAGTTTGTTTATTTAGTCTTATAAAAAAACCTAGACATGTTTTGGGGTGTCGATAAAGGGCGGAAACAGTAGAAGGCATACCCCTCCCGCTTTTTAATTGAAACAGCTCAGATTCAAGTCTCGGCGAGGTCACGGTATGAATTCGAAAAGTGATGGTCAGTTCTGCAAAAAATCTTGAAATTTTAAAAGGGTCAAGTGCACACATCTACGAATTCTACAATACAAACGAAATGACGATTGCAAAAAAATTTGACTTTGTAAACAATTTTTTGACATTAACGTTACAATTATGACAAAATTTTGACTTTTTTCGACATGTCAAAAAATCGCTCTACTTATCACTAATGAACTGAATTTAGTAATTATTGTTCTTTATCTAATTTAGAGTGAAATTATGTGGGTGCAATTCTAATCTAATTTGTAAAAATTGAAATATAATTCCAATTCTAAATTGGAAATTCTGAGTTTTCGAGCTGTCCAGCTCTGCTTCATGCATGAATAAATCCACATTTATTGTTGAAGCAAAAATGAAAAGTCAGTGACTCGGTTTGCAATTTACCCGAGTCACGTCATCAGCTTTTTGCCACACAAAATGTACATTATATAGAAGCACGATGTTATTTCAATTATGTAACGGAAATCTCGAATCTGCCGTATCGAAAGCTTTTGCCAGAACGTCCGCGTCTTGCGCACCAGAAATCATTCCTTGGTTGTTGATGACAAAGAAGGGAACTCCGTTGACACCATCTTGCGAATTC
Organism: Botryllus schlosseri; assembly: GCF_051294905.1. Classification (NCBI taxonomy): domain Eukaryota; kingdom Metazoa; phylum Chordata; class Ascidiacea; order Stolidobranchia; family Styelidae; genus Botryllus; species Botryllus schlosseri. The sequence goes on along the minus strand of NC_137246.1, from coordinate 28,682,930 downwards.
TGGATCGCTTTCTGCTTCACTTTCCTCTGATTGTCAACGTTTTCAATGTACGGACGGATTTCCGATTCAACGAGACCACATTCAGAAGCAGCCCTAACGACTACGTCCGAATTCGGAAACTCTCCTTTGGTGAAATAACTCTCGAACAGCTTTTCTTGCAAATGATTCTGGATTTTACCAGACGGGTCTTTGTCGAGGGCATATTCCAAAGCGCAGTGTCCAAGAATAGTGTTCGGAAATCTTGTACTTTTATAAGTGAAATCAATTCCGACTTCTTTCCCGATTCCAATCAGTCGTCGAGATCCTGGTGACGAAAATGATGAATTTAATATAGCTTGAGACAGTTTTAAACTATTACATACGTTGCAGGGTCGTAATGACTCGAGTCGCAATGTTTTGTTGACTCTACTGAGTCAATTTGTGTACAACTGAGTCAATTTGTGTATCAACTCAAGTCATTGCGCCACGATTCGAGACATTCTATATGACCTGATTCAAGTCTCGTGTAGCAGGACCGATGCTTGACAAATAGGCCCAGAAAGTGCCTTTTATCTGTTTGGTCGGGTCAAAGCCATAAAAATAAGATTGTCTCTTAGCCCTTTTTGTCGCTTTCTTTTCTATACTATATTCTTATACTTTTCATTCAGTGTGCAACGGTGCATGCCTCCTCTTCACATCGCCTAGGCCAAAGAGGGTGTCTGATTCCAAAGAGTACTCCAAGTCGTTTCGACATCTTCTCATCTTTTCACTGTGTCGCAATTTTCGTGGTGTATTGAACTGATGAAAATTGCTAATAAACCGAACCGAACCCTTAGTTTAGTACTATACGCGGGTCGATGCATGGAAAGGTCGCTGCAGTAGGCCTATTCTCTGCTGTGTGTGTTAATTCAAGTATTCAACTGATATTATTAAGGACAGAGATGGATCTAAAGCTGCAGGTAGAACGAGACACATTCAGATTTTATTACCTGGTGTGTTCGGACTGTACCCTTCTGGTTTAGGGACACCCTCAGCTGGCATTTCGGGTCGTAGAAGAAATGGTTGCCATGTTACTTTGACGTTGTATTTGTTTTTTGTCAGCTCTATGGCATTTTCCAGCTTCTTCTTGCCGACCCAGCACCAAGGTCACATGATGTCGGAGATGACAGACACTTCGATATTTCTCACAGACATTTTGCACGTTATCAAGTCAGATTGGTCCAGCTATTTCAAAAAATCTCCTGTAAAACAAAATAGGGTTGTTCGAAAACAACTTTTTGTCAAATTTTACTGGCTATAGTTGATGCGATTGTTGGGTTGGTTAAAAAACGTTGCACATCAACATGTAGAAGCATAGCTAAATAAGTAAAAAAATTTAGACCTAAAAATATGACCGAATTTTCTTTTCAAATTTACCTGGCTACCTTATAAAATTGTTAGGTTGCCTAAAATAACGATGCAAAACAATTTTTTCTCCATTGCAACGTGCAGCAGTAAAGTTATTGGAGTATAAATTGAAAAATAGTAGGCTATATTTATGGTGGGTAAACCTATAATTAATGATGCACAACTTTCCTAACAGGCCATTGTGCTCTGGCACATCTTTCCATGACTTACTGAATAGAAAGGATTAGTTTATTCCTCATCAAGACACGAAAAACAAAGCATCAGCTGATCAGCACAAATGCTAGTAATATGAATATTATTGAACAAGACCTCAAGTGACGCATGTTCTATGTTACGTAGGTTGATGCAGAATAAACTTGAGCAAGAAACATTTTACACACCAAACCCGAAAACCCCCAAAGCTTTTCAACATTTATCCAAAAGTATTGTAATATCCAACATTGACCAAGATTAGCCTGACCGAGAAGCTGATGATGATCATGAAAAAGGTCAACACTCTCGCCCTCGCTATAATATAGCATCGTGATCAGCTGAGGACTAAGAAGGTAATCATTTAATCATAAGACAACTTGAATTGTGCCGACAGTATGCCCTGACCCGGTTGATTCGTTGAAGAGCACTGTAACTATTTTAAATAACCTATACATCCTGCTCCTGCTAAGTACTAAAATGAATCGTTTCTGGCTACCAGATTCACCCTGTCATCCTACCAAAACCGAGTGTAGTGAGAAGCGAGTATATACCGAGACACATGCCATTTCAAGCATGTCCAGTCCACACACACCACACGCAATCGAAATGTGAAAACATGTAAAATCAAATATAAACATGGAATGGCATCAACTGATTTTGCAACTTCGTTCCGCTTTATTCAGACTTATTTTGCGGCAGCAACCGTAGGATTCCTGGCAATCCCAATCCAAAAGTTATCTTCCAGAGAGCAAAATTTACTGAATCTGGTTTTGGTCGAAAGCTACTATCGCACTGACTCCGTCACTCCGAAAATATAAATGAAAACATGATCAGGCACTGACCCACCCAGAATTCGCCCTCCGAATCTGAATTGTGGCGTATTGATTCGTTAAAAAATATTATTAATTAAATAATGATTTCGTGTCCTTTTTACGTTATATTGCTTTGCATTTTTCGTTCAGTGTAACAGCTGTCCCAGCAGGGTGCCAATAATCTTCCCGCGCATCCCTGCAACTAACCTCTTATTTCCCAAGACCTTAATCTTATATCGATAAAGTAGTCTGCGAAGCACGTGCTTTGAGAGATCAGAGATCGCCAATGTAGCGCCATAGCGGGCGTGCTCGCGCTCAAGTCACAAAGTCGTATACAGACAATTAGATACATCCAACTTTGTTCTTTCTATATTCGTTAATATATTGCAGTATGATTTGATCCCGGTAAAGCTACAAGTTTCTGACCAGTGACCACTAATTACTACTATTATTTGGCTGTTCTGTGCTATTAAAGAAAGCTCCTTGGATCTGTGTGTGTGATCAGGATTGCAAGAGTATACTCAGAGCGGTCATTAGTCAGTTGACTAGTGCGTACAACGGGAACTGTAGCTTTAGCGTCGACTCCAATCAAGCACTATACCAGCGTGTCTTGCAACAAGTCGTTGCAGCGACCGCTACATTCAGTGTGCATGCCCTTGCCTAATGCCGATGCTTTCCTATCTTTTCATTCTATCGTAATCCTGCAGTGTTTTGATCTGATAAAGATTCCAACAAATAACTGCATGTGCACTGTGCAGTGTCTGGACTAAACCTCGCCCGATTCGAACTGGTGCTTCGAGAAGCTTTTTGATGTTTGATCGCTTTCGCTGCCATGACTTGCAGATTTGCAATCGTATCTCGTGACATAAATATCTTGTAAACAAAACCAATGATAGATGGCTGACTAGAAATTCGGGATGTATGGAGGGATTGAGAGAGAGAGAGAGAGAGAGAGATGTTATTCTTTTTCGCCTGCACCCTCGAGATGCTTTGATAACGGAGTTGCGATATGACCGTGACGTCACCTAGTCTGCGCCCCCGTTTTTTTCTCCTCCATCCTATCCGTGATTGCTGAGCGCCTAGCAGGATAGCTGCGGATACCAATTTTCGAGTCTTTGGTATGACCCGGCCAGGGAGGGTGCCTTTATTTTGTACATGCAAGCTATTGAAAAGCTAATGCAGCTAATTCAGCAAATGAAAAGCTAATTAACATAACATAACATAACATAGTTGGGTTATATTTTTATCTGAACAACTCACACACAATGTACAATGCGATAAGACACAATGCGATGTCATGAACAGATAGGAGGATGTAGAACGACACGCATCAGTAGCGATCCTTTACTCTAACATCCACCTCGGCCTAGAGTGCCCGATGTCACAGTTCTTTTTCGATGTTATTATCTTTGAAGCCGCGGCCCTTTCTACTATTTCTTTTCCATTCTTTGAGAGTGCTTACTTTCGTCGGGTCTTTTTCTGGGCTTTTTTGTCGCCGTAAGAACGGCAACGGCAGGGGAAGAGGAGCCCAGATAAACCTCCGACGGGAATCGAAATGAATAGCGAATTAAGCTAGTGAAAAGCTAATGTATGTTTAGGACGCCATTTCAAAACACCACAAAATTGCGATACAGTGAAAAGATAGGAAGGTGTCGAAACGACTTGGAGTAGTCTTTGAGATCAGACACCTACCTTGGCCTAGGCGAAGTAGAGAAGAGGCATGCACACTGAATGAAAAGTAAAGCAGAGGATATAAAAGGCAAGCGTCAAAATGATGCGGCATGTGGTGGAAAGCGAGATCGGTGCTAGGTCGTGGTCCGGTTATCCTCAAGGCTGACTATTACACACTATAGCCGGGGTTTTCAGGAATTGCCTTCAAGGTTGACTGAGAGGAAAAGGGTTAGCTGATCTAGAATAACAATTATCTGTATAAATTCCCGCTTTTCGTCTGCTTGAATAAAAATTTCCTCTTTTCGGAGCTGAAAATATCAATATTTTCATCAAATAAAAAAAAAACAAGATTGCGTTATAATGAAAGGAAGGAGGAAGATGTCAAAACGACTTGGAGCAGTCTTTGAAATCAGACACCCCCCTATGGGCATGCGCGATAATTTAAAACGACTCGCGATGAAAATGAAACTATAATTGGTATCACGTGAAAAGTTACAATCGTACCAATCCCTAAGATATCAATTTTAGTTATCATATGGGTTATTAATAGGGCAAGTTTTTGTCGCAGTCAAATCCGTGGAAAGTTGCAGTAAAAAGTTGCAATTATGGACAATTTCCTTGAAATTATTGGGTTATGAGATGCTCGAATCGATCCGTATCCAGGCACTGTAGCAAAACTCGCAGTGTTAGCAACTTCAACAAAATCAATAGCCTGATTGACCCAGTGAAAATATAATTTTCGTCGGTCCAGGGGCTCTAGACCAGACATGGGGTAATCGTGATTAGTAATCGTAATCGATTACGACGATTACAGCATTTCCAAGTAATCGTAATCGCAATCGATTACATTCGAAAAAAATCCGAAGTAATCGTAATCGTAATCGACTACTTCACATATATAATCGATTTCTTTGTGAAAGAACGATTACTTTTCATTTGTGCAATGCCCATGACATAAACTGAACTATGAACATTCATGAGCAACGAAGAGTGTGATTTAAATCAGGATTTGGATAGCAGAAATGTCGGGTTTTCAAACGCCTCTATACTCATTATTGCGTCACAAGTTTTAGCTTGGTTCTTGATTGCGTAACGAATTATCCGCACGTAGTAAATAGATATTCGATGTAAATAATGTAGTACTGTAATTGTAAGAACACCCGCTGTGGATTATGTCACTGCACTGATCATTACACTGCACACACCACTACCTTGCAGCAGGATAATAATCACCACACGGCCTAGTTTCGAATAGTAACGTTATGTACAAATTGTACATTGTACAATGTATAGATGTTTTGTTATGCTTAGGTAAACGCAATCTGACCGTAGCTGATTGGCGAGCGGTAGGCCTATTTGCGTATACAATGGACAACGATTTGAAATTTTGTACCGTCAAATTAAACATGACAATTTCTACATCGAAGCATTAAAAACCAGGCTGCTGATAAGAAAATCATAACCGAGCCGTTATTTTCCGTTACTCGTATAACGGCAGATCGAAATATATGTATTAATTGGATTGCAGTCAGAAGTTGATGTTTACCTTATCATATTCTCATACGGCCCTACTTAAAACGGGCAACAATTGTTATTTCGCAATTTTATACTCATCATTCGGATATGCCACTAGCCATCCGCTTACACACCATGTTAGCATTAGGGCTGGGCACAATGATTCGAGTACTCGAATCTGAATCGAGTATTAATTTTAATGATTCGAGTCGAGTAGTAAAATACGATTTTTTCGAATACTGAAATTATACGCTCCTCACCACTGAAAGTTGATTTATCAACAAGGAGTTTATCAACGATCAACGAGTTTATGCCAATTTCACCGTTGAAGCCTTGAAACCTTGATTGGACGTATCGTAGCATACGAAACATGAAGTACAAAGCTACGAACGTTACTGGAAATAGCACATTTCCGAAATATTTCCCACAATATTGTCACCAAGTGCAATGAAATCGGTATGGTCGAAAAAAATAACAAAGTATCCTTAATATGATGGATAACAGGCATTATATTCTTTGTGGTCGCTTAAAAGGTACATATTTGAACTTTGACAAATAATATTCTGCTATGACGTCATAATGAGTGATACTCGATTACTCGACTCGACTCGAAGCATTTTACGTGATTCAGAATCGAATCACTCAGGTACTCGATTTTGCCCAGCCCTAGTTAGCATGGATTTCAGCTAGAATCAGTACCGAAACAGCACTTCGCCACCGCCATTCTCACAAATGGTGATCTTGTGCTCCCGATAAGGCGATCAATAAATCTTGTGGTGGGCGAAGTCCCCCAGAACCCCCTTAAAGGCCGGGCTTTTCACGAGAACTGGAAAACACGATTTGATGCAATGGATCCGCTGTGAATTTGCTGTCAAGTCGTGCCAGGCGCGAATATTTAGGCACATAATTTACGACTATAACTTTATTGTAGGCTATGCTGTTAACTCGTGACCTCCTGTCTGCTATATAGTCAGCAGATATTGGAGTCGCCCAAACGTAGCGGACGAAAAGAAAACTAAACGAAAAACTTTTGTGAGACGCACCAAAAATTGTCATTTATGCACGTGGTTCATCATTTTCCTGAGTGAGTGCCCCCGGTGGCATTTGTATTGTGGGGCTGAGATTGAGAAGACTATTCTTCGCGACCATCCAGCGCGGCTATGGACAATGGACAAATACACAATGTTTCGGCCAATGTAGCATGTCTTGTTGTGTTGCGGCGCGGTATTGGCTGGCACCGAAATGCCTATTTCTGTGTGAATCATGCCATGTTATATTATGTCATACACAGGAAATGACGTCATTATATCTCATTTAAAAATGAAGACTTTCTCTCATGAGGCCTTTTCATCGCATTGTTGTCTTCCAAAGATAACTTCTCAGAAGCAAAATGAATGTAATCGTGAGTAATCGTGATTACTTTTCCAAAGTAATCGTAATCGTAATCGACTACTCGTAGATTTTGCTGTAATCGTAATCGTAATCGTAATCGCGTGATTCATAAGTAATCGTAATCGCAATCGATTACATTCATAAAGTAATCACCCCATGTCTGCTCTAGACCAGTGCTCTTCAACCTTTTTCGTCGTGGTACACCATTTTAACATTTTCTCAAAACTCGTACACCCTGACCATATAATACACCGATAACGCAGAAAGCCGCATTTTGATTACATATACAATACGTCCGGATTCCAGCGTGGAGTCGCCATGGCCCATGGACGACAAATACCCATACGACAGTACCCCACGACAGTGCATTTTCTTAAAGTTTAGTGTCTTTGCTTTGGGTAATGAGGACGACTTTCGCTTGCACGCGCTATCCTACTCTTCATTCTCTCTCTCGCTAACACGCGTCCACTTTCAGGACTCTGATGCTGACTTTAGAGCTCGGCTCAGTCGTCTTCTTCTAGCTAGGCTTTTCAATACGCTACGAAGGCGATGAGGAGGCTATAGATAAACCTCCGACACATAGAAACATGGCTGAGCCGAGACTCGAACCAGCAACAATTGGTTGCATAATGAGGACCGCCAACCCACGCTAATTTAAATATGTGTAGAAGGTCCCAAAATTATGGGTTTGCGGCTGAATGAAGCCGTACGTCCGCAGGTTGAGCACCCCTGGCCTAGCTGAAATAAGGATGAACATTTGAGCAAGGCTGCAACGTATAGTAAATGCTAAATACGAATCAGGGCTCGAGGTTACTGAACCACCATCTAACGCAGTGGTTCGCAAATTCGACCCCCTGGTTGCGCAAGCATGTATTCTGCGCTATTATAAGCTTGCCGCAGGAAGCACCAATTCAAAATGTCTGAGCTGCGGTGGTTTCCTCCATAATCATCAGGCAGATATCGCAAGCTGAACACATGCTAATTTCACCCTGCTCTACTCGAAAAGTAGACATTACCGAGAATGGACAATAGCGAGAATGGACACCACCGATAATTGACATTACCGAGAATGCAATACATGCAATACAGGCATGTTATGCATATGAACAGGTCGAGTGTGTGCATAACAGCGTTGCCACATTCGGTATCGATTCTCAGGTATAAATTTCTCGACAACGTCCGTTACATTAAGCTAGATTCTTGGCATTGGCCATTCTCGGTAATGTCCGTTCTCGGTACAATTCTCGGTAATGTCCGTTCTCGGTAATGTCCATTCTCGGTAATAGCATTCTCGGTAATTTCCATCTCGGTAATAGCATTCTCGGTAATGTCCATCTCGGTAATAGTATGGAACCCTCGAAAAGGGAGTAATAAATCCATTACCTAAAATTACCTGATGAGAAACATTTGCTTATAACATCACATTGTACGATATTAAACATCGAGTCAATCTGTTTTGAAGCGTAAACTGGCGTATCTATTGTGATAGCTATATTCATCATATCATCGCTTCATCATAACGTGGATCTGGTACACCCCCATGGTATACACTTCAATAATTATGGTACACCCTGATGGGGTGTACGAAACATCCTGTTGAAGAGCACTGCCATATTGCTCATTAATAACATGTGCGTCAACCTGTACTGACGCATAAACCTGCTTTTGTGATAGCGAGCCATCGGCTCGTTGTAATTCGGTTCTGGTACACCCCTGTACACCCCATCCCAGTGGTACACCCTTTGAAAATTCTGGTACACCCTAGGATGTACGAAAACCCCGGTTGAAGAGCACTGCTCTAGACTTTGTGACTCGGAACCTTGTGACTGAACCCTGTTACTCCAAGTCCTTTCGACTATTTCCTATCTTTTTTTTGTAACGCAACCTTGTGCTGTTTTGAAAGGAAAATTATGAACAATGAAGTAAACTGAACCGAACTAATTTGATCATTGTACCAGTGTTGGGATGACTCGAGTCATGACTTGACTCGAGTCAGACTCGAGTCACCTTTTTCGAATGACTTGACTTGACTCGAGTCACTTTGCTAAAATGACTTGACTTGACTTGACTCGGCGAATCAGAAATATGGATTGACTCGTGACTCGGAGCAAAATTCACGAGTCAATTTCAAGTCATCAAGTAATCGGTGTCGATAAAAATCATTGTATCTTGCATATGTCCGGATTGTTCGCGAAACGCTGGTGTAACCGTGAGCGCGACCAATCATTTAATGATCGGGCGTTTTACTGAGCCTCCATTGCTCCCTCAAATAAATTGACCGCAAACGAAGTGATCGAAGCTTACAGCTTACGTTGTCGTAAACTAGTATAGCAAAGTAAATAATCTCTGTTTTTACCGTAACCAAACCTCTTGGTTTATTGAAATTGAATTCGAATATAGTTTATATAGTCCTCAACCATTGGCAAGGGCTCGAATTGTATCATATCGATTTGTGAATGGGTAATGTATTGTATCCTGTCAATTCGTATCTATTCTCTATTTTGACTGGTAACTATAAACTTTGGTCTAGCAGTTCTATGTATATGTGAGTGGTACAGCGCCTTCTTGCGTGTATATATTTACCTCTATATTCGTTCATCGGTATAAAATCAATGACCACTCAATCTGTATTTCAGACAGCTTGCAAGATGCAATGACGTTATCATGCCCCATGTTTCGAAAAGGCAACTTGACTTGAATTGTGACTTGACTCGTGACTTGACTTGACTTGACTCGACTTGACTCGAGTCACCTCCAAAAATCGAGTGACTTGACTTGACTCGAGTCATCTTTGAAAATCGAATGACTTGACTTGACTCGAGTCAAAATGGGCAATGACTCGAAATGACTCGTGACTCGAAGGTAGTGACTTGATCCCAACACTGCATTGTACTTGTGAGAGAGCATATGAAAAGACGTTAGTGCACCTGTGCTCAGTTCAGTTCAGTTTATTATTAAAATTTCATCATTTGAAAACACCAAAATAAGACTGCGATAAAATGTGTGCACTGATATATTGCTAGGGTTGCCATATTTTGGAATCGGGAAAGAAGGACAGTTTGTCAAAATATTCAAACCCAGAATTCCGGAGAAAATTTTTCTTACTTCCTGGTCGGTTGACTAAAAACAAGGGTAATTTTCTGACTTGGCTCCAAAATGCCCGCCGGAGCTTTACTTCGGTGCTGATTTACGGTATCTCACTCCAATTTCACAGTCAATTTGACCAAAATTCTCAAAAAGGAGGACATTTGGGCGTTCTCGGAGGACATTTTCAAAACCCTGATAAAGGAGGACAAATCCTCCTAAAGGAGGAAGGAAAGCACGTGGTTTATTTTTGTCCTTGATGTTTTTGCGGCATATACACCGACTCACGATACACATACACACGATCTGTGCATATGCATACCATGAGTGCATGATGTGCATATGCCGCTGGACAAGGAATTGCAGATATAGCCTTTACGGCTTCCTAAGTCATGCACCACCCCGCCATGCTATCCCAGTAATGCATGAGCGCCAAGCAGGGAAGTCATGGGCATGGGTACCAGTGTTACTGGTCAGGTCTTTGGTCTGACCCGGCCAGGATCGAACCCACGACCTACCGATCAAGAAGCCGGACGCTATCTTGTCGGACGCATGGTAACCCTAATTGTTGCAATATAGAGATTGCACCAGTATACGTTCATTATTAGTGGATAGTTCGTGAAAGACAAAGATCACGAGTCGAAGATATTTCTGTCAAAAGTAAATATTTCAGTTGCTTTAAATGTAAATGACGCAATGCGAGTCATAGGCACGTGATCGCTGATCATCAAGCATAACATACGGCCTTGTTGCGAACCTATTCGGGAAGTTTTCAGGACTTCAATATAGAAGTGAATAATGTCTTCATATTGGAATGAACCAGAGCTGTTTTTTCTTTGACACTCGTCAGGGTTAATCGTCAGCAACTACTAGTCTGTGTGGATCGTAGTTTTACTGATTTTAGGGACGGGTTTAAATTTCAAACCTTTCGCATATTTCAGTACCGTAACATACAACCATTTTATTTATCTTGTTAGTGTTGCCAAGGCTTTAGGATGAGCGGTATATCTAAATGGTTTGGTGGCGGTAAGCAAAAAGCACCGTCGCGAGAGGAAGCTATTCAAAAATTGAAAGAAACTCAAGAAATGCTTGAAAAGAAGTCTGAATATTTGGAGAAAAAAATTCAAGATGAGTTAACTACCGCAAAAAAACACGGAACCAAAAACAAGCGGGCGGCACTCATGGCTTTGAAAAAGAAAAAGAGGTTAGTAATTATGGTTGATTCGCTTAAATTGTCACGTGTGTTTCACTTGATATTTCAACTATATTAGTGAAGGAAGCTGTCTTCAAATTCGGTTCAGTATAATTTCTTGTTAGATTAAAATTTGAACGCGAATAATCATTGCCTGTAACCCAGACTGGAATTAGTGGTTGTTTTCGGCAATAAGTTGCGCGTGACAAAAGGCTTTCTTCCATAGAATAATTAAGGAATTAAATGGGAAGTTGAGCGTGACGTTTGCCACCAATTCCGCTCTGGCCTATAACAGTTGTCGTTAAAATCACTGTGTCTGAATGATTTCTTCTTGACCAGTGGTTCTCAAACTGTGGTACGCGTGCCACTATTGTGATACCACTGACGTTTTAAGTGATACCTGAAGAATTCGACTTGTATATTTAGTATACAATTTGCTGTTCTGGTGAAGTAGCTAAAACCACTCGTTGGTGTTATAGCAGCTTCACAATTACAAAAACCAAGCAACTGGTGAAACTGGCTATTTATTGGCTAGTCTACTCGAAAAGACAATTCATCAGTATAGTAAGCACCGAAAATTTTAACAATGTCAAACCGAAAGGCGAGAGTATGATCCAGAATACCGTCCTTTAAGTCGGCTATAATCCTAATCCAGAATACTTGACAAGTATTTATTCTATGAAAAATGTTGCTACAGACCTACAGTGTGGTTTTGATTAAAACACCAATCTTGTTAAAACACTACATCAAGCTTTGCAATTGTATCTATCACATTGAATTGTAATTATCTTCTCACTATTCATGATGCTATGCAGGGGTGTAGCCAGCTGAGATAAAAAGGGGGTAGAACTGAATAAAGGGGGCAGAATGAGCCTCTATGCGTCATACCTTTTGTGATAGCGACTTCTGTACGCTTTTGAAAGCGTAACTAATTTGCAGATCTAATTACTGAAAGCGAGTTAGCAATCAACAGCTTGCACTGGGGAGAGATAGAGAATTTATTCGGTCCATGAACATTGATAATACACAGATAGATAAATACAAAGAAAAGTATATATAATTCAGAACCAGGCTGTAGCGAAGGGATCGGGAGATCATCAAGTCAGCTACAGCCAGGGATCATGTTAGCAATCAACAACTTGCATGGGGATCATGTTACGATGTGCACGATCTCATCCGGTGACAGTGCAGGAGATCTTATTTGCATTCAAATAAGTAATTCGACCTTGAAACAATACAAGAACAACATTTCACGACGAACAATCCACACAGCGCAGAATCTGTTATATCTTCATGAATTTTGACAAGATTCAATTCACGTGTAAGAGTATCGTCTTTTCGGCGTTTTACTTCCATTCATTTCGAATATGGCGCATATACTAATTGTACCTGCGTGTGAATAATGACTTATTCGCAAAGTTAGGGAATCGCAAACAAGTTTCGGCGCGGCTATTGAAGGCTGAATGCGTCCCGGTGGGATACCGATCACGAAAGGCATAATCTAGTATGACGTATAGATGGTCATTGAGGTCAAGACAATGCACAACAATGGTGTCAAAAATAAAATGCGAATCGAATGTATTGTGTCTTCACGCTGTTTTGGGGAACAGGCTTGAGTTCGGCAAAGCACGAATCAGATGCGATTGCTTTAAAACATGATTTCATTCAGATATAAGTTGTTATTTTCATGTTATTAATGTTCGTTATCGTTTACAATGAACTGTTGATGAGAAAACAACGCGTGAACGACACGACAAATGTTATTATTGCTCGACGACTGCATTCAGAATAAAGGGATTGAGCTGATCGCTTATCCTCACCGAGAGGGAATAATGTAACAATGCCCCTTTCACGCTTGCATAGACGCGCTTCCATAGACGAGACATCGTCGAGAAAAAGCGTCGCGCGCAGCACATTGAAATTAGGCGATATCGTGAAGAATTGTTGTTATAGCAGTAGCGTTAACTTGGGATTTTCGGGATAGAATCGAGCCTGGAAGGGGGTAGAACGTTCTACGCCCCTGATGCTATGGCAGGGCCGGCCAACCCGTGGCCCGCGGGCCAAATGTGGCCCGCGAGAAGGTTTTGAGTGGCCCGCGGGGTAATTTCCGAAATTTCTAATATCATCAAAAATGGATTGCACAGATTGTGAACTTGCAAGGCGAACCAAAAATTTGATTAGTCTGGCCGCAACACTTGAGATGTGATGACTAAAATATCAGTTCCGACACATTGACAGATCCATCAGCCATTCACATATTGGTACATCTTCGTACACTACAATAAAGCAGAATAATTTGTGATAGATTTATCAAAGGTGAAAATTTTCTACAAGCTTGGTGCAACATGTTATCACATGATTTCTTGTTTTTAATATTGTTGCCCTTTTGTGAAAATGGAAGAATACCTAATGCATCAGATTGAGTCTAACTATATTCGCGATTACGAGACAAAGTGTCGTTCAACATATAGCCTATGCGACATTCCGTTTGCGCTCGCAGTAAGACCGTCGACTATGAAACGTATAGACACGAAATTATTGACGCATGTTGGTCGCAGCTTTCGATATCGATATGTCCATGCGCCGAATAGCCCAGTCTTCGCAAACTGAGCCCAGCGATATACAACAGGCCCGCAATATAGTCAAGTGAAAATATTATTGACCTATGAACTTTGAAAAATTTTCGCGCTTCGCGCGGCTAGTGGCCCGCGCAATAGTTCGTCAATCGAATGTAGCCCTTTGGCTGAAAAGGTTGGCCAGCCCTGTGCTATGGTATAGTAATAATCCCAAATTGGAATAACTAATGAATATGACATTCAGGACCTGGGTGGTATGCAGTGTGGTGAAAAACACATTAGTGGTACCGTAACTGTACAATGTACATGTACATGAGAAAAACTGTACCTGGCCTACTATCGAATTTTAAATTTTGATCTCTACGAGGATTGCTGTGGAACGAAAATTGAGTCACGAAAGGCCTACTGCTAAAATTTGTATCCCAAGATGAAAACGGGTTCCCTGCATTTCTCTTCGTTAACATAGGCTATGTAATTTAATATAATATGATCAGACATTGTTTCTATCAGTAATGTCAAGGGGATTTGATTTGAAATTGCTCATTTCAGTCGCCATTGTGTGGTTTAACTGGTTATCGCTGGGTCAATGTGAGGTGATACTGTTCATGATTTAGTTCTATGATATTACCTAGCATAGTTTTAAATGTACCGTATTCCTCAAGTCAAAAATATTTCACCAACAATTAATTCTTGAACTGACGAAACTGGTAAAACTATTTTCTTATTAGCCTTTGTATTTTGGAAAGTAGAAATAGTTTTGGGATATGCTTGCGTCACTTTTTGAGTTACATTTTCGTGCCATCCGGATGAAATAGCCCGATATCATGGTTATTGAGCCTATTTTTAAAGATTGTAGCCTACATATTTGTAGTGTCATTGGTCGTTTTGGGTTGAAATAGATCCTGCAATTGCGTACATAGTTGCCTCTGTTGAACTGCTAATAGCGTGTGACACGTTGACCAAATCTACTTTTGGAACTATTTACTTAACTGCATTCAGTCCTTCAATTTCTACTTGACTTGAGCAGTAATTTAAATCGTCAATTCAATTCATTATTATATTATAGAGGCTTACAGTCGAGTATTTGAGTATCAATAATTATGGCATCATAATATTACGGATGACGTGGAATGTTCAAATAAGCACATTTATGGTACTAAAAAGCAATAATGCCATTTCTACTACAAGTAAAGATGATTTGCTATTTCATCGCACTTTGCGTTAAAGGTTGATCGATTCACAGATCTGTCATTCCATGTCCAACTATCATGCGTAACGTTCATAGCTTTATACTACATGTTTTGTATGTTGCAATGCGACCAATCTAGGTTTTCAGAATTCCACAGCGAAAATAAGGATCGAAACTATAATTTTTGTCGATAGATTAACTCTTATTGGCAAGGAGCCAGACTTACCCATTTAGTTAGTTGACGGTCATTTAACTAACGACTTTTGAGTAGTTCTTGTTGTAGTTGCGGATTTTAAAAAGTGGGTAGTTCTAGTTGAGAGTTTTAAAAAGTAGGTAGTTCTTGTTGCGACTTTGAAAAGTGAATAGTTCTAGTTCTGGTTGCGGATTTTTAAAAGAGAATATTGTTTTAAATTCTAGTTCTACTTGTGCATTTCGAAAACCCTGTAGTTTGTGCAAGTCTGCAAAAAGCGTATAATTTCAGTGCTCGAAAAAAAGTGTCACCACTCGACTCGAATCATTCCAATTATTACTCGATTTATAATCGAGTGCTGGAATCATTGTGCCCAGCCCAAGTAATGATGAATACTTTGACCACTTTTGTTGGAGACTCATGTCAAATATGATCTCTCGTACTTTAGGTATGAGAAGCAGCTGGCTCAAGTGGACGGAACTCTCTCCAACATCGAGTTCCAAGTGGAAGCATTGCAAGACGCGACAGTCAACGCTCAGACTTTCAAGAACATGCAGCTCGGAGCCAAAGCTCTCAAGCAAGTGCACGGCAACATGTCGGCGGACGACGTGCATGACGTCATGGACGATATTGCCGAACAACAAGACGTGGCGCAGGAGATCAGCGACGCCTTGGCTGGCCCGGTACGCTTTGTTTCATTTTTCTCATTTTATAAATGGCTTAGAAATGACTTCTTCTACTTGGACATTAGATAAGGTTTAAAAGATACCGAGGTATTACTTTATGTGGAGTTATCAATGGTGTGAATCGTACTCGAGTAATTCCAAAAGTACTCGTACCAGAATTGCATAAACTAGTGGCTTTTCCAAACAAGTAACTAGAACTAGAACTACTCCAAAAACCGGTAGTTATTTGATTGTCATCTAACAAGATTTGCAGCAAGTCTGACCGATACGATTCATGTTAACACGTCGGTCTTGGCCATCATTCATTGCAGTTGCAGGCAATTAGGGTAGGCTAGACTCGATCGGTAGTCTAATTATGTGCAGGGGAGTTTAGGATTTGAAATTGGAACCCCCAGCGTTTTGAAATCTTGATTCTATCTGCAATATTTATGAGCTCATTTGAAATTGAGCAACTGGTAGCGATTGAACGATACGAACACACACGCAAAGCCTCACATTTAAAACTGATATTTTGAATGGGAACTGCAGAAGTGACGCTACTGTGCAATAAATATTTATCATACGATGCTGTTTTCGTTTTGTGTGAAAATCATATAATAATGGTCTGGCCTGGCCCGCTTAACCCTTACGAGGTGGGCGTATCAAATATGATATGGCATGTCTCAGACACCGATTTCTCCATGTTGACACGCCCTAGACATCGGGTACTACGTTTTTTGAAAAGCTGAGACTTTTCCGATGTATTTGGTGCCATACTTAAAAATTTTGGTTTGTAAAAATAAACAAAAAATTAAAAATAAAATAAAATATGGTTATCACCTAAAACTTCCGGATATTTTCCGAGTGGGAAATATTGTCGGAAAATCTGCCAGAACATCAGAAGTCGACATGTACGGGTTTCTGTGTAAATTTTCACCGTTTCAAGCATCAAAACGTTTTCTGGAGAGTTTTCTGAGGGGGATTTGTAAATTTTGGTCACGATTCAGTGATTTTCAAGATGTAGGTCAAGTTCAAGTGCAAATTCAGTCGGCATATGAGTCATAAACAGGTTTACTATGCCTGCAAATGCTTGGATATGACAAAAGAAAGCATATCGCGTTGTTTTATGCCATAAACCGGACCGTAGGGGCTGACTG
The DNA here is from genome assembly GCF_051294905.1 of Botryllus schlosseri. Classification (NCBI taxonomy): domain Eukaryota; kingdom Metazoa; phylum Chordata; class Ascidiacea; order Stolidobranchia; family Styelidae; genus Botryllus; species Botryllus schlosseri. Next base: position 28,665,909 of record NC_137246.1, on the reverse strand, counting down.
AGTCTTGATCACGAACTTGACCTTGATGACCACTCACTGACCACGCCCATTTGTAAATTTTATATGTATTTTCCATTTTTCGATATCTGACGAACTGCTCGGTTTACAACCATGGTTGACGGCTTGTTTGAAACCAGGCAACAGTGGCTACGCACTGAAGCATCACATTCCTCTCTCTGACGCCATCCTAAGGGTCAGCCTTAGAAATTGAGAGAGAGAGAGATTTTTTTTTGGGAAAAGCTTGTTTATTTAAACTTATTAAAAAACCTCAGACATGTCATGGGGTGTCGATCAAGGGTGGAATCAGTAGAGGGCTATACTCCGCCCACTTGTAAACTGGAACGGCCCAGATTCAAGACCTGGTGGGGTCACGGTGAGAATTTAAAAAGTGAAGGTCGATTCTGCAAAATATGGCCCCACCTCGTAAGGGTTAACACTCTGGTGATCTTGTGCACCAGTGAACTATAGCAGTGCTTCGCAACCCATCAGTGGGTCAAAGCATTTCTAAACATTACAGTTTGTTATTCAATATGTCATGGAGGGCTGATTTTGGCTGTTATGGAATGTCAGCAATTTTCTAATTGATATCTTACAAGTGGCGTTTGGTCGAAAATAGATGTACCACAATTTTGGGTATTTCTGGATATTTTTGAGTACGAAATATCCATGGAACTGGGCATTGGGAACTAGACTTGATGTAATATCTATATGCAAGCTCGACTTTTGCATTAATAGTAAATTGCATTGTTTCTTTTCTCATTACTTCGCTTTTCATTCATTTGGTCATATATCAATCGTGGATCTTACAATGAAACTTGCATTGTAAGTAGGTCGCGATCTGAAAAAGTTCGGGAAACACTGATCTATAGTAATGGATTAGATGTGCAATGAGGAGATTTTTGTTTTTGTGGCTCAAAATATCCTGAAATACTGCAGATTAGCGTGTCGGTTCCACAAGTTAGTAAAGATTAAGAACTACTGAGCTAGGTGTTGTATCTTTTGGATATCAAGTTTATCACTGAATGTGCTAGTTATCGGTTGGGCTCTACTTGAACAGGCTATGTTGTTATGAAGTCGAAATACATCATAACAAATCTCTGTATACAAACACAAGGTCGGTTACGGCGCTGACGTTGACGAAGACGAGCTCATGGCGGAGTTGGAGGAGTTGGAGCAAGAAGACCTGGATCGCGAACTCCTGGACGTGGGTCCCACCCCAAGCGACCTCCCCGAGGTCCCCACCTCAACCCCGGCTGCCCCCGCCGCCGCCAAGGACGAGGACGACGAACTCAGGGAGCTGGAGAACTGGATGGCGTCTTGAAACGATACTCGCGGACTTATTAGTAGGGCTGGGCATTACGGTTCGAGTACTTGAATCCAAATCGAGTGTTAATTGTAACGAGAGAGGATTCTTCAAGTGCTGTTTGATACGATATCTCCTTCCACTAAGAGTTAGATTATCAACAAGACTTGTTTAGTTTCGATATTATTTCCCGCTATGGAAGCTTTGGAACCTAGATTGGTCGTATCGTAGCATACGAAACATGAAGGACGAAGCTACGAATGTGAGTGGAAATTATACTTCCGTGAAGTTGTGATCAGCCCACAGCATTGTCACAAAGTCCGAAAAATACCAAATTGTCTTCATATGATTTACAACCGGCATTATTTTTTTGTATGCTCACATAAAAGGTACTTATTCGAACTTTGTATATCAGCCATACCGTTACAACTTCATGAGTTACTGATACTCAATTCGGGATCAAATCACTGAGTACTCGATTTTGCCCGGCCCTACTAATGACCATCTCTTGTGGTGGGGCACTTATCATTGAAGTTCGGCCTATTTGGCCTTTTATCGGCCCGCTGATGCTTTTTGCTTCAATCGATGCTGGCGTTTTCGGGAATGCCCGCTCTATACTTTTCTATTTATGTATTCCATTAGAATTTTGGTTTTGCTCCACAAACGGTTATTATGCGATATGAAATATATTGAAACTTTTCTCACATTTTTGCGGTGGTGAGATGATTTGCGGAGGTCGCGCTCACAGCTGATGGCTTGAGACATGTCAGTCAGTTACCAAATTGGATTAGAGCTAGAATGACAGCTACTCATGTTTTTCCAAATTGGGTTATATTTCTTATGATAGCTGCAAGTTTCTTTCCGATTTGATTAGAACTGGAATGATAGCTAGGGTTCTTTTTTTCAAATCAAATTAGATTTATAGCTACACGGTTTTATTTCCAAGTTAGATTAGAACTAAAATAATAGCTACAGTTTTTTTATATTTGATTATTGTAATTATAATGATAGCTACAGTTTTTTTTCTTCAAATTGTTTTAGAACTAGAATGATAGCTACATGTTTTTTCCGATTAGATTGTAATTAGAATTACAGCTATTTTTTCAAATCAGAATTAGACAGTTTAATACACAGTTTACTTTCCAAAATAGATTGGAACTGGAATGATAGCTTCAGTTTTTTTTTACAAATTGGATCAGAATCATTGAATTCGAAAGAAGTTGGAAATAGGAAATACAACAAAAATTAAGTTCAGTTCATTTTCTTGAGCTTGAGAATTGGCTGAATGGCAATTGTCTGTACAATTAGCTGGGCTCGTTACGCATACAGTTCTGTAGCATTTTCAGGAAAGCCAGAAACTAGATTACCGGTATTTCGCTCCAATTACCCTAATTTGACAACCAGAATAAGTCTGGTTGTTCATTTCCAGCGTTCAGAGCGAGAAGATATTTCGGGCCGATTGCCATTCTGGTCTTGGTATGAATTGATTCATTGTTATACGTCGCACAATCGCTTGTAATGGTTTCGTACAATGAGTGACGATCGAACGTAATGGACTATAGTGTTGTCCTCAGCCCAAGAATTGCCTACCCTATTGTATACGCATTTCATTGCTTGTCTACACGAACCGTGGAGGTCTGCAAATAGGCCAACTTTCACTCCGAATAACCCTATCGTACAGTGGCGGCTCGTGACAATATCGAGTGGTGGGGCAAGGGCTGCAAGCGACTTTTCATCAAGATGACGTCACAATGGCGTTTTCCAACGTAAACAAGTAACTTGGTGGTACGGTAACACGAACTTCCCGACAACAGTGATTTTAACGTATGTGCCGCGAGAGGTCTGCTGGTGAGCAGTGACTTGAAGTGTGGTAACTGCGTAAACGGCGTACGGAACAAATATTCGACAAGGTTCATGTTCGAACTATATACCTGACTAATTATCTGCAGAAATGGAAATGACTATATAACTCGAGAAGATTGCATAATCCTAACTGGAAAGGTCAACGAATTCGGACACATACGCAATTGTTATCTCATAGATTGGGCCTGTCATATTGAATACAAAACATCATTCTGAAGAACTACGGATAGCAGCCTCGGAAATTCGGTCCCGGTACAGCATAGGAGATTTTGGCCTTGAGGCCGGTGACTGTCACACGACACATACGGCTTACGGTCTATAGTGTCTATATGTCTGCTGCAAAATCGCCTTTGGAAAATAAATCACCGAATAAATACGTGGATGAAAGCCGAAAACGTGGTACACTGTTACATGAAATCATCGAGTAGCCTCATGACCGTTTTCGGTATGGTACACTGTCAAAATTAATACGAGCAGACCAACACCGAATTTTGCGTAAAATTTACTGAGGAATAGGCTGATCAAGCGATCAGCTGTTAGCCGACATCGAAAACGAAACAGCTATGGCGCTTGACAGGGGTAGTAATTGTAAGCAAATGGCCTGAAGGCCACAATTTCACGGTGAAATTGACATTGGAGATATAAAATAAAACTAAATATTTGAATGCAAACCGAGGATGTTAGTAAACTGTTTCATGATATCATCATCTCCAGTGGCGGCTCGTGACAATATCGGGTGGTGGGGCAAGGGCTGCGAGCGACTTTTATCAACATGACGTCACAAGGGCGTCTTCCAACGTAGAAAAGTAACTTTAATATGATGGTCACATGAATTTCCCGACAACAGTGATTTTAACGTAGGTGCCGCGAGAGGTTTGCCGGTGAGCCGTGACTTGAAGTGTGGTAACAAATGTTTTATTCATTTTTTTTTTAATCAAAGGATTATTTTACATAATGTACGTGAACTAAGAATCGTCCCTATGCCACGAATCAATTATTAGGTCATCCTTAGTAGCATGCGTTATGATTTCATGGTAGAGTTAGAGATTACGCAAATCGATAGGCCGTCCGAAAGTGTTTCGTACACGATCCTGGTGTGTTACGAGTTACGACCACTGAGCTGGTGGTTACGAGTTACGACCAGGTGATAGGCAACCAAAGCGGAGGTACCCGGCGTACGATTGGATCACTGGACTGGACAATTTCTATCATCATCATCATTGGTTTATTAGCAATTTTATCAGTTCAATACACCACAAAAATGCGATACAATGAAAAGACAGGAATATGTCGAAGCGACAAGGAGTAGTCTTCTAGACCTTTAATTTTCGCTCTAAAGGCAACTGCGTAAACTAGCCTACGTACGGAGCAAAGATTCAATACGATTCATGTTCGCACTTGACTTGACCAGACTAATTCCAATGACTGGAACTCGAGAGATTGCGTAAGCCTAACTGCAAAGGTCAACGACTTCGGACACATACGCAATTGTTATCTCATAGATTGGGCCTGTCATATTGAATCCAGAACATCAATTTGAATGGTCTTTGAAGAACTTAGGACAGCAGCCTCGGAACTTCGGTCTCGGAACAACATAGTACATTTTGGCCTTGAAACTGGAGATTGTGACGCAACACATACGGCTTACTGTCTGCTGCCAAATCGCCGTTGGAAAATATATTAATCAATAAATACATGAATGAAAGCCGTAAACTTAGCATACTGTTACATGAAATCATCGAGAAGTAGCATTCGCAATCTCATAACCCATTCCGGCATGGTACACTGTCAAAATCAATACAAACAGACGAACACCGAACTTTGAGTAAAATAGATCGAGGAATAGGCTGATCGAATGATCAGCTGTTAGCCGACATCGAAAATGAAATAGCTATCGCATTTGACAGGGGATTGTAAGCAAATGGTTTGAAGGCCACAATTTCACAGTGAAATGCACATTGGCGAACATAAAATTATGTGAATATTTGAATGCAAACCGAGAATCTTAGTTAGCTGTTTCATGCGATCATCGAGATATACCATTGGAAATATCATCACCGATCTCGTTATGGAACGCAGACTAGATTCCCAGCAAACACAGAATATATTGCAGATATATTTTGTATATGACTCAACTAATTCAAAATATATCTAGTCATATGTATTGTTTATATAAATCTGTCGACACATTTGCACATATATAGGATATCTTCAAAGATACCTGTATGACATTGTCATGATATCTTGCTTGATCCTAGATGAACCTTGACCCTAGGTGACCCCTGACCCTAGTTGGGTACCTGGACCTGCCACATCCTGCACTGCCCTTATCAATGAAGACTGACTGATGATTTTACAAATCATGCATGGCTTTGTTCGTGTATTAAATCAGCACAGAACTGCGCAATCACTTCAGCAAATATTGCTGCCTAAGCATAAGTTCGAAATCGTTGTCGGAATTGTCAGACTCTGTGATGACAACCTTGCTCCTGTTTTCTTCTTTATCGCCACCCTATAATATAAATGAGTAAATTATTGCAATTGATAATATCACTGTAGAACAGAAGTCGTTATGTGTTTGGTTGTGGGTAAAATAAGATGGTGATCTGAGTTACATTAACCAAAAGACTTCAAGCCCTCTTTCAAAAGCGACATGACCTTTACTTTTACACTGAAGATGTAATTAACGCAGTTACGCTTTCAAGATGAGAAACCAGAACCTGTTAAAGTTCAGTAATGCCTGTCATTATAGAGAAGATTTTCATGCTATTGGCGTTATGAAGTGGTGGTGCTGCTGGAAATGGATTTCAAAACCTATCGTTTGGGCACGGGGTGAAGATTGTTCTTTACATTATCATTTTAATATTAATATGGTAATAGTTGCCTGTGAGAGGCTGATGTGATAATGATCGCTCATTCCATGTACGGCATAGTAAATATATGCAGTAGTTCGCAAATTGCCTGCGAGACAATTTTTATGACTGCGAGGTACCTTCCAAAAATTCACACGATCCAGAAATTTTCGAATATTTTAATTCCCAGAGTATAAAATTTTTTAGACAGGTTATTGTCTGAACCAAAATCGAAGTTGCTTAAAATTATTTTGTAAATCAACATAAAGTAGAGGTATTCAAATTAAATTTTATTCTCCCCGTGCGAGACAAATGCGACCCGCGGAGGGAAATTGTCAAAGGCCTGTCTCGTAAATTTTCTCGTAAAGTTTGGGGACCACTGATATACAATGTTCTGAAGATGAGCGGTAAGAACAATTCACTTACAGTCCAATAATATCATAAAAGACACAACTGTCACACCACACAATCATCAAACTTAATAACAAAATTACCTTGCAAGATCCAGCAACAGTTAGAGATCTTGCAATCTGATCTTTAGTTCTTTTATCTGGGATCTCGAGGTCAGGATGAGCCGATCTGCATGCTTCTAAAAAGAGATATAACTAGATGAAGATGTCCACTGTCCAGTCATGGTATATTATACATCAGCCATCAGACAATGAGCAGAACTCATCAACAACTAGAGTACTTAAGTAGATAACTTTGCACATCAGTATTCTTATTACCAAATATGACGTCAAACGATTAAAATGTTGAAAAATCGAGGCTTTGGCTCAACTTTTTTTTACGTTGATTACGTTCAATTTCCGTCAATAACCGTTGATAACTTACGTCTAATAGTCTTTTCAAGTGTCACTCTTGCTTTTTTGACCCTCAAGACTAGGATTCCCATACTTTCTTCACAGCTATGCTGGTCATCATATTTTCGACAGTTTCCGGCAATTGTACACCCCGGATTCCGATTAAAGCGGCTACCTGTAACAACATTATATTAGTGGTACACAATACAGATGGTACTGCCTTGCATTAATGGTTTGCACCAGAATTAACAATGACATTTATGGGCATTCTAGATAAAACCATCCACAACATAAATTTCATGGTCACGCTAATCAAAGGCTTGGTTGACTTTGCGATTTCGCAATAAATCACATTGGCAATTCAATTTTTGATAATAGAACTAATTTCGAAAAGGACCCCTGCTGTGTCTGAAAATGATTCCTTGGTGTCGGCGGACACCCCTGATTTAGACTGTTAATCACTTTGTTCGAATGAGAAACAAAAACATACCAGTTCAGACTTTGCCGTCGTTCAAAGGTGTTCCAGCTGTGACAAGGTTTCACAGGGATCTTCAATTATATCTTCCAGCAAAATTGGGGCACTCGATTGAGGTCCTTTGGAGTCATTGTCGATATGACGTCGGAGGAAATCCATCATCTCGTTTTTCTGCAACTTTATGTCTTTGATGCACAAGCTAAAAAGGATTCGATTACTAGAAAGTTGGATTAATCTTCATATGTGATAAACTTACCATTACTTTATGACAGGCCACGTTGTTGATGGTCAAAATTTTGTAGTTCAGCGATGATTTCAAATGAAGGAGCATCTGAAAAACAGCGAGACTTTATTCTCAAATTCGAGAACGCATCAAAGTGCTAGGAACTTACTGCAGGACTTAGATCTCTGTCCGTTACATTCAATGATGAGATCATGTCATTCTTGAACACACTTTTCGCTAATGATGGCAAACTTGCATTGCGAGCATCCTTGATGTCACTCCTGCTTGCCAGAATCATAAGATGACCGCATTCTTGAAATTGGCATGTCTTGTACCTGAATACTTGGATTACGTTTCTTCCTTGCAGGAAAAACATCATCTACAAATTATAAACGTTTTACATATATATACCATATTGCACAGAATAAAAGGGTATACCTTGACCATCAGTTGACGCCGAACTATTCAAAAATTGTTTGTTCAGCTGACGTTTTCGTTCTGGCCGCTGCGCTTCATTTCCAGTCCAGACAATGACAAAGACGTGAGCAAGCCACTACTCTCCGCAACTTTTATTATATCACTAAAAGCTACCTTCCATACATCTAAAACAGATGGATAATGTAGATGGCAAGGTAGGCCCACTTGGAAAACAGTACGCTAATTCTGAGTTTATAATTTACTGGATGAGCATTTCATCTGTATCTTTTATACAGAGACCAATTGCGATTATCATATTATGGTTGCTTTTTGTTCTTGGCCTTACCGTGCTATTTGCATTCTTACGCAACCACCAGCCATGCAATACTATTATAGATACAAACCATTTCACAAAATTCACAATTCATAAGATATAAGCTAGGAATCAATGAGATCACTTCTACATCCGTTTTCCAGCTTTTATGTATTACAGCAACAGCAACCGGTTTTTCTTGTTCAACAAAAAGCACAACAGCAAATGATTGCTCGATTTATTGATCGACTAATACCCACCTATATTCATTTACACCAAATCCTTAAAGCAGGGTTTGAGTAAGTTGATATCCAGAAAATGTGCTCATAATTAACCGCACGAGTTCTATAGTTTATTAGTTGATCTGAAATGAATCACAGAATTATATTCAGACACAGCCGCCTAGTTATGATGTGGACATCACATTACCAGAAAGACTAGACTAGTTCTATGAAGTTATATCGTATTACCTCAAGTCCTCAACTATGATTATATAAGAAGCATATATATATAAATTACCTTGCACAGTGCAGTTTTCGGTATTCTTCTATAGAAATATGCTTGGATTAGCCTCAATTAACTGCGATTTCCCTGAACGCAACTAAAACCAAAACGACAACGATATCTGCACTGCAAGCCGCCATTTAATCAGAGCGCTTCTGTCTTTTGTCTGGCGGTTTGAAATCTGCGCGCCGAAACGGCTGTTCGCGTGGGGAGAAAGTGCCTCAAGCCATTGAGTCACTCGGCTACGACGGCTAGACGGCTACACTACGGAGTACGGATGAGCAGCCGGATGGTTTTCAGCGTAGCCGGAGTGGATCCGGATTCTGAATTTGCTTTGACAGTCAGATCATAGCAATTTACAACGTAGCTACGTTGTAAATTACTATGGTCGGATTGTAGCAGGATTTTTCTATTGAACTATCAAATAGTATAGCATTATTTTGGCAGCAGTTTTTCGGATTACCCAGAATTCATTAGACTTTCAAATTGCCGCCCGAAGCCGTAATGGATTCGGATTCCAAAATTTGGGATGGCCAAGAATCAAAATATCTGCAAAATCAGGCGAAAGCGGCGTGTGACAAAAGGAAAAACATTCGATCATAGCAATTTACAACGATGTAAATTGCTATGATTCGATAGTGGCAATTATGGTGACATATCACCCCATAAGAGTAAAACATCAATAAAATTGATAGTATGGATAAATTATACCATAAAATGAAACAATAATCGAATTTGATTCCTCACAAATATATTTTCGGCATTTTGACGAAATTTGTTGGATAAGAAAAAGATGTATTCGAAATACGTTTCCGGACAAGATATGCACATACACAATTTTGAGATAATTAGGATAACAAAAAGATATCCGAACATGTCCTGAATATATCTCGTGTTTGCTGGGTTAGCACAGACAGACACCGGCTTTTCCGTGAGATCCGCAATGATGTAGGTAGGCTAAGTATCAGATCAGCGCGCATCTCTACCATACTCGACCTCGAAAACGAAATAACTGCCTCCATCATTGAGCGTCAACTTTAAGACTTGGCACCGCGTTCGATACTAAAATCAAGACATACCGTGCAAAAGCTCATGACAGATCTAGGTATGGAACATCGTTAAAATCAATAGAGACCAATAACGGCTTTTGCGTAAATCTGTTAGCGATAAATGAAGAGTCAGCTCTCACTCGACTTTGGAAACGAAATTACCACCCACATAGTTCAGTGACAAACTTAAAACTTATTACAGCGGTCGATACTAACATTAAGACTTACTGTGCCAAATATCATGACCGATCTCGGTATGGAACATCGTCAAAATCAATGGAGACCAATACCGGCTTTTGAGTAAAATCTGTTTGCTGTACAATGTACATGATAGATCAGCACACACTGAACTTCGGAAACGAAATTACCACCCTTATCTTTGAGTAGCAAGCCTGAAACTTGGAGCAGTGCTAAATACTACCTTCACGACATATCGTACCAAGTTTCAAGAATTATCATGGTGCGAAACACCGTCAAAATCGACATATACCAGCAAAGGTCGAGTCAACGCATATCACGGTAACCGAGTTCAGATATAGATACGATTGTTACATCACACCTTAAGGGCGACAGGCATAGTTGCCCCACTTGCTCGGCCATTTTACGAATAGGAGAGAGTAAATCACCGTTTCTTTATTGTGCGCGGCTTTGAGAGAATAGATAGTGAAAGCTTGTTATGAGCGCTACCGGGGCAAGCCCCGGCTAGGCATTTACAAAGCGAAAACACAGAAGAGAATTCGATTTTCGCAGAGACTTCGCTATGTATGGGCATTTGTTAGCGAAAGCACAAGAATAATGCGGGTTTCACCGTGATCTCGGTATATACTGATTGCTGTGCGTCTATAAATGGTTAAATTGTTATTGAACAGAATTTTAGGTGGGGCAATGCCAGTTGCCCTATAGGACGAGCCGCCACTGATCATCTCATCACCTATCTCAGTATGGAACACAGTTAGCGTTTACACAGATACACCGGCTTTTGCGTGAAATCCGCAATGCGTTAGGTAGGCTAAGCGTCAGATCAGCGCACATCTATACCATACTCGACCTTGATAACGAAATTGCTGCCCTAATCATTGAGTGCCAACCTTGAGACTTGGCACAGCGTTCGATACTAAAATCAAGACATACCATGCAAAAGCTCATGGCGGATCTAGCTAAGGAGCATTGTTAAAATCAATGGAGACCAATACCAGCTTTGCGTAAAATATGTTTGCGATAAATGACGCGTCAGCTCTCACTCGACTTAGGAAACGAAATTACCACTAACATAGTTCAGTGACTAACTTGAAACTTGGTACAGCGTTCGATACTAACATTAAGACTTACCGTAGCAAATGTCATGACCGATCTCGGTATGGAACACCGTCAAAATCAATGGATACCAATACCGGCTTTTGAGTAAAATCTGTTTGCGATACATGACGGATCAGCACATACTCAACTTCGGCAACGGAATTACTACCCTAAACTTTGAGTAGAAACCCTGAAACTTAGGACAGTGTTAAATACCACCATCACGACATGACATACCAAGTTTCAAGAATTATCATGGTGTGAAACACCATCAAAATCGACCTATACCAGCAAAGGTCGACTAAACGCATATGACGGTAACCGAGTTCAGATATAGATACGATTGTTACATCACACCTTAGGGGCAACCAGGCTATGTTGCCCTACCTGCTCGGTAATTTTATGAATAGGAGAGAGTAAATCACTGTTTCTTTATTGTGCGCGGCTTTGAGAGAATAGACAGTGAAAGCTTGTTATGAGCGCTACCGGGGCAAGCCCCGGCTAGGCATTCACAAAGCGAAAACACAGAAGAGAATTCGATTTTCGCAGAGACTTCGCTATATATGGGCATTTACAAGCGGAAGAACAAGAAGAATACGATTTTCGCTGTGATTTTAGGTATATATAGATTGCGGTGCGTCTATAAATGGTAACGAATTGTTATTGAACAGAATTTTAGGTGGGGCAATGCCCCTGTTGCCCTATAGGACGAGCCGCCACTGCTATCGTAGGGTTACCATATTTTTGTGACACAAATTCCGGACGCTCGTTAGCGCCCACTAGTTGATTTTAAAATGAGGTATGAGCACATTGTCGATCAATATGACGTCACACCAGCAAAGCTTTGTCTATCGACTAGAGGTGGTCACGATCCGGTTCAGGAGTATGTGGTTGTGTGCTGTAAGTTGTAACCAGGTCCGAAGCCCCATTTTTTCAGCCCGTCATTCACAAATAAACACTAATTTTGGGCCCACCGTAGTGTAATCGATGCAACTTCTGGGGGCTTACTATATGCATATGGTCGGTATATGATTTCAATGAATTATGTCAATAATACTGGTTCTTCCACATATTACTATACAATTTTGATCCTCTCTCCGCCCACATGATCAGAGTTAACGGTACAGGGCTAGCTGGTGGAGGAGGATAACTTCGAAAATGCAAGGAGCGTAATTGTACATTGTTAAGTCATGTTCGTGTCACACCGACAAGTTTATTTATCAGCCTAAAGCCGGTGCGCACTGCACCACTGAGCTATATAAACACCCCAAATCGGTGGCTTCCCACCGTTTATGGGCGCAACTCCATTTTCAATTTGCCGTGGCCCAGCTCCGAATTTGATAAGCTGATTACTAATTGAAGGTCGGCAAATTTACCCAGACTTACTCACAGCCGATTTCGGAAGCTGATTACGTTCAACATCTTCGCAAACCCCAGAATAAAGGCAAACCAACCCAGGTTTAGAACCACTATCTTTGAACAAAGCATCAAATAAACGGCGATTATAATTAGACTCATTTCTGTAAATGAACGCTAATTTTATAAATTTTTGATCGCAATTTTTGCGAGGGTGTTTGGCCCAATATTAAAACCAATATATGTGTTGCTAAATCGCGCGCAGCGCGAAGAAAAATTTCTCGTAGCATAAATCTTGCCAAAATAATGTTGTTTATGTTGATTTACGAGAAAATTATGATTTTACTTCAAGCCTTCAAAATTCCGGACATTTAGGCATATTTTAGAAATTCCTCCCAGACGCAGTTTTAACAGTGAAATTCCGGACATGTCCGGGAAATTCCGGACGTATGGCAACCCTACCCTATCGCAGCAATCGTTGAGGCTAGTAAACTAGTTCCATGTACTAGGGCTCTTCAAAAATGACTTTTTTTTCTCAAATCGTACTGGCTACTTGATAAAATTGTTAGGTTACCTAATTTAAGCCTACACACAAAATTTAGTTCAATTCCAGCCAGTAACCGCTTTGCGGTATTTACGGTGATCGATTCTTTGTTTATTTATTATAGTTGTGCTCACCGTAAATACTATTTTATTCAAATCAAAATTTTCGACGGCAATAACTCCGCTTCCACTGGTTGGAATTGAACCAAATTTGGTGAGGATCGTTTCTATAGACAGCCTAACACTTTCATGGGGTGAACAGAAAATTTTGAAATTTTTTATTATTTATTTTTATATAATAAATAGAAACTTCCAGTACAATACACCATTTCGATGCGGTCCACAAACGATAGTTACGGTACATTATCAATCAACAAAATTGCACAAATGTTGACTTACGATCCAGGCGACCACAGTCCTTTACGGTGAACGACAATGGCACCACCACTTGGGACACTACCCGCAGTATCGTCTAAGCCAGTGGTTCCCAAACTTTTTCGGTGTGAGGGCCAAATTTAGAATTTCAGAGTACGGTCGGGGCCGCACGAATACTACGGCTATGAAACGGACCCAAACAGTCATCATGGCTCTTTTGTAGTAGTTTTATTGCCCTTGCGAGATTTCAAAACTGTAGACTGTTTACCGCTACTCATCTGCTGCATTGGGCGTCCGTTGAGTGAATCAGCTTTACTCGCCTAAACGCGCGAAGCGCGAGAAATTTCTTTAGTTTCATGACTGGATCGGTCAATATGATCGGGAATTGCACGTATTGCTATCAATTTTCATCGTTTCTCTGTTCACGTAATCTGATTTAACGGTAGAGCTGAGTGAGGTGTGTTTCAAAAGGTATAGGCCCCTCAATAGTAAACATCTCCGGGGGTATAGGGCCTAAGCAGCACTTGTTCAGGACCTCGGGCTCCCATATGGTGATAAACTGACCCCGCATCACGTTGTTCGCTTTTGCCACGAAATTAAAGTTGTACTGATTAGTGAGACAGCGTTTCGCGCGAATATTTCGATATTTCATGATAAAATCGGTGAATAAGATCGGGAATTGCATATTTGTCCTCTTTGCCCACGTAATCAGATTTACCGGTAGAGCTGAGTGAGAGGTGTCTTTGAAACTGCAGACCCCGTAAAATTAAACATCTTCGGGCGTGTGAACCCCTACACACAAAAAAATCTGGTAGATTTACAAAGAAATTTCTGTAAATTTTACAACGAATTACCGGTCGCAGCCAATAGCAGCGTGTAGCTTGTCATTTTACATTATGATATGTAATATTACATTAATTTAGCTGCTAAGTCAAGTTACCAGAATTTCTTCGCAAGGTTACTGACAGTTAATCGCTACGGCATTTTACCAAGCTATTGGCAAAATTGATTAGCTTCCAAGCCCCAGCAACCAGTGGATACGTGGAAGTGCATGTCACTGTGATATCATTCTCGTTGCGATTTGACCTGATTCAACCTCGTTCACGAGACAGGATTAGGTTACACGGAACTGGTTGACCGTAGTACCAATTTCGGTATAGTGCATAGTTGGGTGCAAGAAGCAGCTGACAATGTATAGTTACACCATATACATTATATTATAAGGCTATGGCTACGCGGTCGGTCTCGGCGGTTAGATTTGTTGTAACAGATAGGGCTAATGAGTTACAAAAATCAGTTTAGGATATATAATCTTATTCCTGAAACTAGAAATATCAGCACAGCAGCAGGCTCAGTTGACCATTTCTTAATGGCGGACACGGCGACCTATAATAGGTTACCTTAGGTTGCGCGTTGCAGGTTCTTCTGAGATTCGTAGTAAACAACCAACAATCAACTGTGACATCACAAATAGCGTCCGGTTAGGTAAGTAAGTAGGGAACCACAAGGGAAGCAATAAATATCAATATATACGAAATTCGATGCAAAAGAAAGGGACTATAGGTGTTGATAGATGTTTCTGTATGAAAAACCAAACTGGATTGAACATTATAACGTGGACAGTAAATATTATTGGTGGCATATGTGAGCGGATGAATATCACTTATTTCAAAGTCGTCTGCGTGTCGAGCCGAGTAGCCGACTGGTCGGCCATTAATATTGAGCTTTGGGCATGCAAAGGCTGACGGTGCGAAGCTTGTGACTTGTGATTGAAGAAAGTAACGACTTTCGTTGAAGATTCTCAGGAATGATGAATGGGATACGCATCGTAAAAGGTACAGTAGCCTACTGTGTAGTATTAGTTACCGTGAATATCTACGACTGTGCACACCACCCGGATGACTTTGGTTTCATGATTTAAATATTTCAGTCGCCCCATTCTCAGTTCTATTTTGGGATATTAGTCGACTTGTATAATGACCTGCGACACCTCATACTCTGCCGCGGAGTAGTTGAAACTGTTAGCTTGTTATTGACATTTATCGGGTCATAGCTTAGCTATGTTTTCATCCACTGCTCGATGTTTGGCTCACATGCCGCATCAAATGAGGCACCTTTTCTTTCTATACATTGATCATTTAAGTCATGAATCTCTGCTATATCATGTCAAATGAGGAGTCGTAAACTCACAATGTACCAGTACCGGTACTTCAAAACTTGTTATATTTTTGTTAGCCTATTTGTCTTAGTCTTTAGAAGTCATGTCTAGGTTAGCAACTTGGCTTAGTATAGCGACTTACGCATGAATTATTTTTAGTGGAACTGCAAGATACTAGTCACACAGAAGGAATGAAGACCAGAAAAAGAAACAATTGGAAGTTTATCCGGCGTTGGAATTAATTCACCTTTTCTTGGGACCACTCGTGCTATATTTGCATGCCTCCTAAACAACCTCCAGCAGCAATACTTTTTCATCGTGAATCATGAATGAATATACAGTTGTCCTAATGTCGTCTTGAGAGCGTGAGGAAACTTTTGCGGTATTTTGGCATCGCGTTGCTTTGGGATAGGTATGGATGTAGGCTGAGACGTGAATTTACAAGCTGGCATGTAATCTGATTTACAAGGACAGTATGTAGGGTTGTAGGTAGGTAGGTAGGTAGGTAGGTAGGTAGGTAGGTAGGTAGGTAGGTATTACAGTCTCGGTGGTAAATGTACACAGAAGAAAATGTAGATTGAATATACCAGAGGTGACTGTAACATTACAGTCTGGCATGTAAAGTTAGATTACCGGATGGTTGTAAGTTGAATTTACATTGAGTGACGGTAATGTTATATTACTGCCAAGTGGCTGGCCACCCTGCTTCCAGACATTTCGCGGTAAATCGAGGTAAATTTTTTTTTCAGTGTAGGTATGACTTCTTTACCTACACTGTAAAAAATCTGGTAGATTTACTGGGAAATCTCTGTAAATTTTACCACGAATTACCGGTCGCAGCCAATTACTGTGCGTAGCTTGTCATTTTACATTTTGATATGTAATATTACCTTAATGTAGCTGTAAAGTAAGTTACCAGAATTTCTTCGCAAAATTACTGACAGTTACTCGTTACTGCAGTTTACCGGGCTATTGGCAAAATTGATTAGCTTCAAAATCGCTGCAGCCAATGTATACGTAGAACTGAATGTTACTGATATATCATTCTAGAGGTGATTTGACCTGATTGAACCTCGTTTGCGATACTGGGGTCTGTCATACCGAAATTGTTGGCCCTCTAGTATCAATTTAAGCTTAGTAGGGTACAAGAAATAACTGACAATCGTAGCTAATGTGGTACACCCGAAGCCATTATCACTGGCTGGAACCAACCCACCTCAAGCGTGGGTTGATTGGAAGGAAGACTTTGAAACGTATCTCTGTGCTGCAGAATTATCACAAAAGGATGACTGCGTCAAGGTAGGACACCTCCTGAGTCTTATTGGTCCGGAGGGAAAATCAATTTACAAGAATCTCACGTGGCTTCCTGCTCGACGAGAAAATGATCAAGACATTCCTGCTGAGGATAAAAATGACTACAAACTAGTCATTGAGAAATTTGATGCGTGCTTTGAGCTTCGTGATGATCGCTTCAGAATGCGAAGGAAGTTTTGGCTCTTCTTGAAACGGGAGGAGGACGAGTCTTTTTTGCAATGGTCACTCCGTGTTCGCGAAGCTGCAGCCAAGTGCTGCTATCATCCGCAGAGGTGTCTTGAGGAAGTTATTATGGATAAACTCCTTCTGTGTTGTACGGACACCGGTACCTTGTCAGAACTCTTTGCCGAGGATCCGAAAACCTTGACACTGAGCAAAGTTGAATCGATCATCGATAAACGCGAATACGTCAAACAGGGTGTCGCGTCCTATAAATCTGCTACGATTGATGCAGTCACAAAGAAACCTCCACTAAAAACAGGATCTACTGCTCGACAGAAGGATGGAAAGGATGCCAAGACGTCGCTGATAAAATGCAAATACTGTGGTAAGAAGCACCAGTTTGGTAGATTTTTCTGTCCTGCTGCCGATTACAATTGCTCGGTGTGTGAGAAAACAGGACATTTCGAAACTGTCTGCCGTGCTTCTGCTCGGACAAATATACGCTCCGTGGAATCCGATACTGTTGGTGAAGACGATGTGGACGGACGCTCAAGTCCCATCGCACCAGTCTTTGTGGGATCCGTGATTGCTGCTGTATAGATTTGGATAGTGCTCCCAATACCGATACAGTTAACATGGAGCCTGAAATCCCACACCAGGGGCTGACCATTAGCACGGTGGAACCAGCGGAAGATATTGGCTGGTTTGTCAAGCTCAAGGTTGCCCTTGACCTGCTTACATGGTGCGTTGATACTGGCGCACAAGTATCAGTCATGCCCTTGCACATATACAAGCGTCAATATGGATCCATCAGACCCTCCGACAAACGTTTGATGACTGCAGGGAATAAGGAACTTTCCACCCTTGGCTATGTCGCTATGACGCTCGGGTTTGAGGATAACTCCGTTGTGGAAAAGGTCTACGTTGTCCGGGATACGCCTAAACTACTCTTGGGTATCCCAGGGGCATTCAAAATCGGACTCCTGCAAGATGTGCCGGGTACAGTTAGCATCCGTGCAGTAGACTGTGCAGTAACTCCCTCGCTTCGGTCTAAGGAAGAGGTCATGAAAGCTTACCCTGAACTCTTTCAAGGAGTTGGAAAAATGAAAGGACAGTACTCTATCAAACTGAAGGCGAATGCTAAACCGTTTAGCCTGAAAGTACCTCGCAGAGTTCCCATTCCTTTGCTTGGTAGTTTGACTGCTGAGCTAAATAAATTGCAAAAGGCGGACATAATTGAGCCTGTCAACGAGCCAACAGACTGGTGCGCACCGATCGTTGTGGTACCAAAGAAAAACTCTGAAATACGCCTGTGTGTGGATCTAACGAAACTAAATGATTCTGTTGATAGGGAACTCTACCCTATGCCGACAGTTGAGAGCACCCTGGGGAAGATTGCCGAAGGAACTGTTTACACCAAACTGGATGCAAATAGTGGATTTTATCAAATAGAACTTGAACCGGAGTGTCGTAAGTTAACTACATTCATCACCCCTGATGGGAGGTTCAGATTCAAGAGGCTTCCATACGGTATCGCCAGCGCACCCGAAGTCTACCAACGGAAAATGAATCAGGTGCTTGCTGGCATCCCCAATGTGTTATGTCACATGGATGACATCATAATTGCTAGCTCACCACAGGATTACAATACCACCCTCGGACTTGTACTGGATAGACTCCGAGATGAGGGAATTACATTGAATAAAGACAAATGTGTCTTTTCAGCGACTAAACTGGAATACCTTGGACATGTTGTTGGTAAAGATGGCATCGGCAAGGATCCTAAAAAGGTTGAGGCGATTGCCAAGTTCTCCGCTCCCTCAGACGTCCCGGAACTGAGAAGGTTTCTGGGAATGACCAATCAACTCATGAAATTCTCACCCAACCTGGCTGAGCTTACAAAGCCTCTGAGGGATCTACTGAAGAAAAACACTTCGTGGCTCTGGGGGCTGAACAACAGCTGGCCTTCGACCAGGTTAAGGCAGAGCTGTACTCGGATGTGACTCTTGCTATGTACAGCCCGGATAAGGAAACTGTTATCTCTGCCGACTCCAGCAGTTATGGACTTGGAGCTGTGCTGATGCAACGTCAGGTAGACAACTCTCTACGCCCTGTCGCTTATGCTAGCAGATCGCTGACTGAGACAGAGAGACGATACGCTCAAATCGAGAAGGAGGCCCTTGCTATAACGTGGTCTATGGAGAGATGGAAGGAACTCCTGATCGGCTTGCATCAACTTCGCGTGGAGACTGATCACCAACCATTAGTTCCACTTTTGTCAACAAAGACTCTTGATGAGCTTCCGCTCAGAGTGCAACGATTTCGAATGCGGCTGATGAAGTTCAACTTCACCATATCTCATGTTCCGGGGAAACTGCTATATACCGCTGACGCATTGTCTCGTTGTCCGCTGCCAACTTTCGAGGATATTGATGGCCTTCATAATGAGACAGAAGCCTATGTCAATGCCGTCACATCCAGCCTTCCTGCGTCTTGTAAACGGTTGGATGAAATTCGCTCAGAGCTCCAGAAAGATGACGTATTGCGCACAGTGATGCAATATGTATCCTCAGGGTGGCTGAAATGCAAAGAGACGCTGCATGGCCCACTTAGACCATACTGGAATGATAGAGCCTGTTTATCTACTTATGAAGGACTCCTGCTTAAAGGGAATCGCTTGGTGATCCCCTGTACGCTGAGACAAGACGTTTTAAGATACCTTCATGATGCTCACCAAGGGGTGACAAAATCCCGACTCAATGCATCACAGTCATGCTGGTGGCCTGGAATTTCTAAGGACATTGAAGAAACCGTCAGAAATTGCGAGAAGTGCACGGAGCATCAGCGAGAAAAGGTTGAACCGATGCTGTCAGCATCCTTCCCAGAGAGACCCTGGTCCCGTGTTGGTGCCGACTTCTTTCAATATCAGAATTCCATGTACCTGCTAGCCGTTGACTACTACTCCAGGGACATTGAGATTTGCATAGTCTCCAAAACAGTTAACGCAGCAGAGACGATTCTGAAATTCAAGAAGATTTTCAGTAGGCATGGCATCTGCGAGACTTTGGTCACCGATGGAGCACCTATGTTCTCTTCCCGCGACTTTGCGTCATTTTGCGAAAGCTGGAAAATTGAACATATCATGTCCTCACCTAGATATCCACAGGGGAACTCGGAGGCTGAGCGTGCCGTTCAGACCATCAAAAACCTTCTGCGAAAATGTGACGATGAATATCTGGCGCTACTCACATACCGCAACACGCCATTGGCTATCGGCTACTCGCCAGCAGAATTGAGCATGGGCCGCAAACTAAGAACAAGAGTACCGTGTCATCCAGACGATCTTCTGCCCAAGTCTGTCGACCGAACCGCCGTGAAGAAAGCTGAAGCAGATTACCGACGCAGAGTTACTCGTGATTACAACAAAAGACACAGAGTAGTACCTGGAGATGAGTTCAAGGTGGGAGATCGCGTCTGGATTCCGGACTGCAAATCGCAAGGTGTTGTGGAAAAACTTGACACTGACACTCAACCCAGATCGTTGGTTATCAGAACTGGGCGTGGCACCTTCAGAAGAAATCGCCGAATGGTGCGGAGATACCAGACGGAGAATGCCCCGCAAGAAGGCGTCGACATTACCGCCAGTGAGGCAGCTGAATTCTTCAAATTTCCCGATCAGGGAGGAGATAGCAGTTCGAGCGCTACTAGTGTCGATCGTGATGACCATCATGAGGCGGCGATAGTCCGACGGTCGGATCGGAACAGAACCGCACCTCGCAGATACATCGAGGAGTACTGATGTAGTTATAGGAGTAGTGTGTGTAAATATGTTGTGTTCTTCATTCACCTCTTGCCTGCCAATTGCTTCATACCTTTGTACCGCTAACTGCCTCAATTCGGATTGTTTATTGTCTTCATTCTGTGCTTGCGTTGTATATGTTTGTGCTGCTTATAAGCATTTGTGCTTGTCCCCGAGGAGGGAGATGTAGTGGTAGCTCTATGGCGCCACTAGGGTGTGACGACATCGGAGGTGCTTCGGTGCTTGGTCGTCACTGAATACATGGCTGCTTGAGAACTCACGTCTCGTATATTAGACAGACCGTCAGTCACGTTACTACACATATTACATTATAAGGCAATGGCTGTACGGCCAGTCTCGCTGGTTACATTTGTTGTCACGGATAAGGCTGATAAGTTAGAAAATTAGTTCAGGATGTGTAATATTGCTCGGGGAAACTAGGAATATCAGCACCGCATGCTCAGCTGACCATTTGTTAATGGCGGACAAGGCGACCTGTAATAGGTTACATTAAGTGACTGCTTTTTCTGAGATTCGTAGTAAACAACCAACGCACAACTGTGACATCACAACCAGCGTCTGGTTAGGTAAGTACAGTAAGTAGTGAACAACACATGGAATATATATCAATTTAGACGAAATTAGATGAAAAAAGGGACTACATGCAATGATAAATGTTTCTGTATGGAAAAATACGACCCAGATCAAACATTATAACGTGGCCAGTAAATATTATTGGTGTCATGTGTCAGCGGATGAATACCATTTATTTCGAAATCGTTCGAGTGTCGTCTGGCCAGTGGCCATTAGTGAGATTTGAGCAAAGGGTGGAGCGAAGCTTGTTGTGCTTGAAGAAAGTGGACACGATCGTTGAAGATTCCTAGGAATGCTGAATGGAATACGCATCTTAAAAGGTAATACAGTAGTACATAGTATTTGTTACCGTGAATATCTGACTATGCACACCAGCCCTCGATGACTTAGATTTCATGAACTTGATTTATTTCATTCGCCGCATTCTCTGTTCTATTTTGGGATATTTGTCGACTTATATAGTGACCACATACTCCGCTGCGGAGGGGTTGAAACTGTTGGCTTGGTAATGTCATTTTCCTGCCATAGCATAGATATGTTTTCATCCGCTGCTGGATTTGTTTGCCACACATGCCACCTTAAATTAGGAACCTTTTGCTTCAATACAGAGATAAAGTCATGAATCTCTGCTATGTCATGTAAAAGGCGGAGCCGTCATCACACAATGTGCCAGTACCGGTACTTCAAAACATGTTATATTTTTGTTAGCCTATTTGTCTTAGTCTTTATAATGTCATGTCCACTGTCCAGGTTAGGAACTTTGCTTTATATAGCGACTTACGCATGAATTCTTTTTAGTGGAACTGCAAGATACTACTTACACAGAAGGAATGAGAACGAGAAAAAGAAACAATTGGAAGTTTGGCCGGTGGTGGAATTAATTCACGTTTTCTTGAGACCACTCGTGTTACTGCATGTCTCCTAAAGAAGAATTAGACCTCCAGCAGCAATATTTTTCCATCGATAACCACTTCATCGTGATATCATGAATGAATATACAGTTTGTTCCAATGTCGTTTTGGAAATGTGAAGAAAATGTTGCGATATTTTTGCATCGGGTTGCTTTGCGATAGGTATGGATGTACATGAATTTACAAGTTGGTATGTAATCCTGATTTACAGGGACAGCATGTAGGTAGGTAGGCGGTAAAATGACAGTCTCGATCGCAAATGTACAGGAGAACATGTAGATTAGATATACCGGAGGTGACTGTAACATTACAGTCTGGCGTGTAAAGTGAGATTACCGGACGAGTGTAAGGTAAATTTACATTGACTAACGGTAATGTTAGATTACCACGAAATGTCTGGCTACCGTGCTTCCAAACATTTCGCGGTAAATCGAGGTTTTTATTTTTTACAGTGTACATGATGTTATTTCGTGACCTCCTGTCTGCTATATCAAAAAATGTAGAATTGCCCAAACCTACTAAACTGAAAGATCACACGATTTCAGATTGGTATTTCTTCACTGCCGGCATACAATTTTCTTTCCTGCGGGATGATATTTGTCTTGTGAGGTTCAGATTGCCAAGATAAGAACATTCGGCGCCAGTCATTTAGGCGCCTATATGGACAATTAAACCTATTTGTATTTTGTATATATGACGAAGTTTTACGTATTTCGAAGATTTTGGTCAACATAAATGCAGTCCTTTACGGCCAAGGCTTTCACGCTGCCGATCGTTCTGACACACTTCTTGGACTCACATGTTATATGGCCTAACTCTTTATATGTCTTGGTGCGTCGTGGTACGGTCATGGCCAACGCTGATATGCCCATTTCTCTAAATCTTGCGTATTTTTTTCTTGCGGAAGAGTAGGTCTACCCAATAATCAAGATATGTGGCAAATTGAAATCGCGAAAAATTTTTTGAAAAAGTTGCATAAATTATCAAAAAATACTCAGTAATTTATGCTAATTCACGAAATAATTTTGGGCCCCCTTCGAGCTTGCCCCCCCTCAATTGGGGGGTTTTGGCTGCGACAGTTACGGCCCTGACTATAGGACTACCAATTATGCTGCTTTTAGCCGGCTAAGCCGTATGCATCTCGACGTATTCAGCCGTGAGTCACGTGTTGCACATCTAGTTATCATAGGGTTACCATCAGCACCGTAACTGCCGCACCCCAAACCCCCCAATTGGGGGGGGGCGAGCTCGAAGGGGGCCCAAAATTATTTCGTGAATTAGCATAAATCATAGAGTATTTTTTGAAAATTTATACAATTTTTTCAAAATTTTTTCGCGCTGCGTGCGAATTCAAGTAGCCGTTTATCTTTATTATTGGGTATTGGGCCATTACCGCGCCACGACCCACCAAGAAATACAATCAAGTTTTAGGCCATATAACATGCGACTCGAAGAAGTGCGCCAGAACGATCGGTAGCGAGAAAACCTTGGCCGAAAAGGTCTATGCCCTTATGCTGACCGAAGACTTCGTTATATATACAAAATACATATAGGTTTAATTGTCTATAGGCGCCTAAATGACTGGCGCCGAATGTTCATGTCTTTGCAATCTGAACCTCACAAGACAAATACCATCCCGCTGGAAAAAAATTTATGCCAGTGAAGAAATACCAATTTGAAATCGTGTGCGTTTCTCAGTTTAGAAGCCTACGTTTGGGCGATTCTATATTTTTTGATATAGCAGACTGGAAGTCACAAAATAACATCATGTAACGAAGTCATATCAACGGGTCCGCCCGCCCGAATATGTTTGATTATTATTTACGGGCCCTCCCGTTTTCAAGACACTTCAATCAGCTCTACCGGTAAATCTAATTACGTGAGTAGAGAGGACAATAAATTGATAGCATAATATATATGCAATCGCCGATATGATTGACCGATTTTATCATAAATTATCGTAAATTTTCGCGCTTCGCGCTCTACTCACAATTAAATACAGTGCAGATGATTTCGTGACAAACGCGAACAACGTGATGGGGGTCGTTTTATCACCCTATGGGAGCCCAAGACCCACGTTTTTGGGGGGCCTGACAAGGTGCTGTTTCGTTCCTGCCAACGGGTATACGCCCGAAGATGTTTAATTATTATTGAGTGGTCCTACCTTTTCAAACGCACCTCACTCAGCTCTACCGGCAAATCTGATTACGTGGGCAGAGAGAAGATAAAAATTGATAACAATATATATGCAATTTCCGATCATACTGACCGATTCAATCATGAATTCCAGAAATTTTCCGCGCCCCGCGCGCTTAGGCCACAAAAGCTGATTCAACAAACCAACTCCCCACGAATATGATAGATAGCGGTAAACAGTGTATCGCCGGAGGGGGGCCCCCCAGAAGTTCGGCCTATAACCCTATGGGGGGGCCCAAGACCAAAGTTTTTTTTTTGGGGGGGGGGGCCTGATGAAGTGCTGTTACGGCCCTGGTTACCATACGTCCTCTTTTAAGATGATTTTTCCTCTTTTTTGATTTTTTTAAAGTGTCCTTGGAGGACGCCCAAAGGTCTTATTTTTTTAGGATTTTGGTTACATATAGGGCCAAATTCGACTGATATACATCAAGTCAGCACTGTAGGGACGCTATTTCGGGAGCTGGACTGGAAAGTTGGCCTTTTTCAGTCAGCCACCTGCAGGGCCGTAACAGCACTTTGGTCTTGGGCCCCCCATAGGGTTATAGACCGAACTTCTGGGGGGGCTTCGCCCCCCAGACCCTCCTCCGGCGATACACTGTTTACCGCGATTTATCATATTCATTGGGAGTTTGTTTAGTGAATCAGCTTTAATCGCCTAAGCGCGCAAAGCGCGGAAAATTTCTAGAATTCATGATTGAATCGGTCAGTATGATCGGGAATTGCATATATATTGTTATCAATTTTTATCTTCTCTCTGCTCACGTAATCAGATTTGCCGGTAGAGCTGAGTGAGGTGTGTTTGAAAAGGTAGGACCACTCAATAATAATTAAACATCTTCGGGCGTATACCCGTTGGCAGGAACGAAACAGCACCTCGTCAGGCCCCCAAAAACGTTCGTCTTGGGCTCCCATAGGATGATAAAATGACCCCCATCACGTTGTTCGCGTTTGTCACGAAATCAGCTGTACTGTATTGTAAGTCAGCGCGAAGCTCGAAAATTTTCGATAATTTATGATAAAATCGGTCAATCAGATCGGCGATTGCATATATATTATGCTATCAATTTATTGTCCTCTCTACTCATTAAATTAGATTTACCGGTAGAGCTGAGTGAAGTGTCTTGAAAACGCGAGGACCCGTAAATAATAATTAAACATCTTCGGGCCGGCGGACCCGTTGATATGACTTCGTTACATGATGTTATTTCGTGACTTCCAGTCTGCTATATCAAAAAATATAGAATCGCCCAAACGTAGGCTTCTAAACTAAGAGACGCACGCGATTTCAAATTGGTATTTCATCTTCACTGGCATAAAATTTTTCCCAGCGGGATGGTATTTGTCTTGTGAGGTTTAGATTGCAAAGACAGGAACATTCGGCGCCAGTCACTTAGGCGCCTATGGACAATTCAACCTATATATGTATTTTGTATATATAACGAAGTCGTCGGTCAGCGTAAGGGCATAGACCTTATCGGCCAAGGTTTTCTCGCTGCCGATCATTCTGGCACACTTCTTGGAGTCGCATGTTATATGGCTTAAAACTTGATTGTATGTCTTGGTGGGTCGTGGCGTGGTAATGGCCCAATACCCAATAATAAAGATAAATGGCTACTCGAATTCGCGCGGAGCGCGAAAATTTTTTGAAATAATTGCATAAAATTTCAAAAAATACTC
Organism: Botryllus schlosseri; assembly: GCF_051294905.1. Lineage (NCBI taxonomy): Eukaryota > Metazoa > Chordata > Ascidiacea > Stolidobranchia > Styelidae > Botryllus > Botryllus schlosseri. The sequence continues at coordinate 28,639,726 of NC_137246.1, read as the reverse complement.
TATGATTTATGCTAATTCACGAAATAATTTTGGGCCCCCTTCGAGCTCGCCCCCCCCAATTGGGGGGTTTGGGGTGCGGCAATTACGGTGCTGACCACCTGTTAATGTGAAGGAAAAACTGTATTTCCGGGAGTTGAGCCTCTTTTTCTTTTTTGGTCAAGCTACCACGAAGTGGGAAAAATTTTCTTTCGGTTTTGAAAGTTATCAATATCTATTTATATCTATAGCTACTGCTCGTTCAACTTGAAAGTTAGGGCACATTGCATTGAAACAGCAGTGACGTAACGTTAGCAGTCAATACTCACAACTTTCCTGCAATTCTCTAATTAAAAACTACAGAGGCCAAGCCCAGCAAGAGTATTTTATAAATATAAATTTTATTTTTTGTCATAAATCGATTTCTTAATATATTTTGGGGGCCGCAAGAAGGCTATCTGGGGGCCGCATGCGGCCCTCGGGTCCGCGCTTGGGAATCACTGGTACGGGCCACCGACCACTGAGTCTCTATAGTCTGGATGATGTTTCTACGCAAGGCATGGAATTGGTGGTTAGGCTACTAGGGTTACCATATTTTGGAATCGGGAAAGGAGGACAATTTTTCAAAATTTTCAGACTTACAATACTGGAGTAAAAAAATTGTCGCTTCCGTTCGAACCACGAATTTCCTATTTAGCGTCATTTATGATCATTTTCACTCGAGTCTGTACATTATCCTAGCTCTAAAAGCTACAAAGGAGGACGAATTGCCAGAAAGGATGACATTATAAGGCGTCCTCGGCGGACGTTTTCAAAAACCTGACAAAGGAGGACGTATGTTAACCCTATTATAGGCTATACAATGATTGTGAGATTGATTACATACAGTAATAATTATTAGGCCATAAAAACAGCAGCTGTACTCTGCTGGTCACGGCAATATAAGTTTGCGTGCTTCTGTGCTTTTATTTTGACCTAGTCATGATGAGGCGATAGCCCTGCGTATGCGTTGTGAAGAATACCAGAGATTGAGTTTTGAACGCGGATTTTTCGAATTTGGTTATTATTAAATCACCATTCGGGTTTCAACGGACATGACACCACTGTTAAACTCCCTTTCACGGGCTGAAGGTTACCCTAGTTGATCATATTCTACATCGCCGTCAAGATTTATTAGAGTAAGGAAAATTCAGCAGGTGCTATTAGTTTCAAAATTATTCTACAAAAAAAAATGAACAGAGAGACACACGATGAATGAACCAGCATCCAAGCGAGTGGAGGACTTGATCAAACATGAAATTAAGTATCCTTTCCCTTAAATCTAGAAAATGAAAATGATGTCACTACGCTCGAACAATCGTACCGATTTGAGTTGCACGATATCGAAGAAGTACTCCTATAGTGTTTTTGATCGCGCACCAAGCGCATAGGCCACATTTCGTATTTTCAATCCTGCATTGCATCTGACCCTCAAATTCGAGTCTGTTATCCGGTATGGACAAATGTCTCATTATATATTACAGGCATAGTCGAAGTAACGCCGAATTGACTTCAAAGCTGAACCGCCTGCATCCCGTCTTCAGTTTTTGTACAACACCATCACGCGAGTACAGTCAGTCTATAACTATAAATAGTGTATGGTACAGTGTTTCTTAAATTTTTTCAGACACACTCCCCCTTATGTATAGGGTTACCATACGTCCTCTTTTAAGAGGATTTGTCCTCTTTTTTGACTTTTTTGAAAGTGTCCTCGGAGGACGCCCTTTTGTCTTCTTTTTTGAGATTTTGTCCTCTATTTTGAAAATTTAGGTCAGATTTAGAGGAAATTGCGAGTGATATGCCGTAAATTAGTACAAAAGTGACGCTCCGGCGGGTATTTCGGAATCAAAAACGGTGAATTTAGCTCTGAGCGAAAAGATGACCTTTTTTTTTTAGTCATCCACCTAAAAATGTGGAGAGCAAAACGGTATTTTGAGCTCTGAGCGGACCGGTTTTGCAAGTCTCAAATTTCTGAAAAAGTGTCCTCTTTATAGATTTCCAAAATATGGTAAGCCTACCCTTATGAAAGTGAAAAAATTTACCCCCCTTATCGTCATATCACAAAATCAAACTTGAATGCTAGCGATCCCAACGGATAGTTTGGTGGCATGGAAGAATATGACTGTTGAGCAAAGAATTCTCAAATATGAAATTCGGACTATGCACAACACTACAGAGTAATAACTATGAACGGGGAGGTAAATCGCGCGAATTTTTTTTAGTTGATCTCACCCCCTTCAGATGCTTTCATGCCTCCCAAGGGGGCGCCCCCCCCCAGTTTGAGAACCTCTGGATAGTATATAGCCTATGTGTGTATAATATCCAGGGTTGCGGCTTCACGTGAAGATCTTATACAGATCATGTCGCCGGCACCCGTGTGTACCAGTTATACAGCAGTCATTTACACACAAATATATTATCATAATATGTAGGGTTACCATATATGTATACATCCTCTTTTAAGAGGATTTGTGCTCTTTTTTGAAAGTGTCCTCGGAGGACGCCCTTTTGTCCTCTTTTTTGAGATTTTGTCCTCTTTTTTGAAAATTTAGGTCATATTTAGAGCAAAATGCGAGTGATATGCCATAAATCAGCACAGAAGTGACGCTCCGGCTGGGCGAAAAGTTGTCCTTTTTTTAGTCAATCACCTAGCATTGCGGAGAGAAAAGCGGTAATTTGAGCTCTGGAGCGACAAGTTGACCTTTTTTTTGTAGTCAACTACCCGGCAATGTGGAGGACGAAACGGTATTTTGGGCTCTGAGCGTGAAAGTTGACCATTTTTTTTTAGTCAACCGATCACAAAGTGGGAAAAATTAACCGATTTTTGAGAACTTTTGCAAGTCTCAAATTTCAGAAAAAGTGTAAAAGTATCCTCTTCTTAGATTTCCAAAATATGGTAACCCTATAATATGTTTTAGTTTTGGGTTATTTTTTTACATACACAATCTGTTTTGCTATTAAGGTTCCGACTGACAAAGCAATAAAATATCTCTCATTCTCTCTCTCTCTCCCTCTCTCTCTCCGGGCCTAATCAGTAGACCTACTTTATTATTGATTGGAGTTTAGTAGTGTGTGAGCTCCCTGGATATTTTTATATAATTCTACTGCCTACTGCAAGTAGATTTAGCATAAATCCCAAGGCGGGGGAGATAGCGTAGTGGTGACGATAAGCGCATACGAAACGAGCGGCTGCGGTTCGATTCCCGTCCGAGGTTTATCTGGGCTTCGCTTCCCCCGCCGTCGCCGCTCTTACGAAAAGACCAGAAAAAGACCCGACGAACGAAAGGAAGGGAAATAACTAGCAGCAAGGGCCGCGGCTTCAAAAAGATCAACATCGAAAAGAAAGCACGGCACTCTAGGCCGAGGTGGATGTCAGTTTTATAAGATCGATATCCTCTTATCTGTTCATGACATCGCATTGTGTCTTATCGCATTGGGTGTGACTTGTTCAGAAGAAAAATATAAATGAACGATTATTATTATTATATTCTCTCTATTCACAGAAAAACTGGTAAATACACAAACAATACGGGGAGCAACCTGCCCTCAAAGGAAAGTGGAGAATATTTTTAAAATTTCAGTAATACAGTCAAATTGTTATTCCTATGCAATAGGGAAGAGGTCAGATTACAGAATTGCGGTAGATGAAGAATTGGCAAGGGTTATAGAGCAGTGGTAGAGAGGATTGAAAATGAAGAATCCAAATTACACAAATTATGCTGTGATTCACAATTGCAATTTTAGTCCAGTGGCGCATTCAAGGCCTTCCGTAGAATAGCCTGTGCACTGCACGCACAGTGCCCAATAACATGATCTTTTGGATCATGTCGAATCGAACGTTACCGGATTCTGTTGGATATGTCTCAATGTCTCATGAGTTAAAAGACGTTTATAAATAAGACTATGATACCCGGAAAACCGAGCAATCGATGTCGAACAAACTCCACTCGAGTGCGAGCATACGAGTCAGTTTGCTGGATTGACCATCTATATCGCTGATGTCCATATTATAAGAAAATCCGCATTCTGAAGGTTGAGGACATGTATGAATTTGCCAAAATCATGAATAAATTTAACCAACAACTAGTTCCGGGTTCGTGTATTAATCACTTTAGGTTTAGATACTGCTGATACTGCATGATCCACAAATGCGGTAGTAGGCTAGGTATCTACGACCTCAATAACTTATCTATGTCAAACACCAACAAAACCTCCCCTCACTTAAAACGTGCTGGAATTGCTGCGTGGAATAAATGTCTTCTGTAAGTTTTTCATCATTTCAGTCGGAGTTCCTTGACTTACTCCAAAATAAATACGAATTGCTGTTGCATTCTTGAGATAATGAGAGTAGTACATCCACTGTGTGTTTTACAGCGCCATAGCTAGTTAGCGCCAGTTTATATATGCTTAATTGCTTATCCTGGGCTCCAGCATGAAGATCTTAACCATCGTCTTGTCTGCTCCCATCAGTACCGTTATACTCTTATACAGATAGCTGCATAATAATATTATATTGAATGTGTTATTGTCTTTTTTGTGTCTATTACGTACTCAATTTGTCATGGTAATGCTGCGGTGGACTAAGCAATAAAATCTCTCTTTCAATCAAATACCCATACCTACCTATGTATTTATACACACAAAAAAATCTGGTAGATTTACAAAGAAATTTCTGTAAATTTTACAACGAATTACCGGTCGCAGCCAATAGCAGCGTGTAGCTTGTCATTTTACATTATGATATGTAATATTACATTAATTTAGCTGCTAAGTCAAGTTACCAGAATTTCTTCGCAAGGTTACTGACAGTTAATCGCTACGGCATTTTACCAAGCTATTGGCAAAATTGATTAGCTTCCAAGCCCCAGCAACCAGTGGATACGTGGAAGTGCATGTCACTGTGATATCATTCTCGTTGCGATTTGACCTGATTCAACCTCGTTCACGAGACAGGATTAGGTTACACGGAACTGGTTGACCGTAGTACCAATTTCGGTATAGTGCATAGTTGGGTGCAAGAAGCAGCTGACAATGTATAGTTACACCATATACATTATATTATAAGGCTATGGCTACGCGGTCGGTCTCGGCGGTTAGATTTGTTGTAACAGATAGGGCTAATGAGTTACAAAAATCAGTTTAGGATATATAATCTTATTCCTGAAACTAGAAATATCAGCACAGCAGCAGGCTCAGTTGACCATTTCTTAATGGCGGACACGGCGACCTATAATAGGTTACCTTAGGTTGCGCGTTGCAGGTTCTTCTGAGATTCGTAGTAAACAACCAACAATCAACTGTGACATCACAAATAGCGTCCGGTTAGGTAAGTAAGTAGGGAACCACAAGGGAAGCAATAAATATCAATATATACGAAATTCGATGCAAAAGAAAGGGACTATAGGTGTTGATAGATGTTTCTGTATGAAAAACCAAACTGGATTGAACATTATAACGTGGACAGTAAATATTATTGGTGGCATATGTGAGCGGATGAATATCACTTATTTCAAAGTCGTCTGCGTGTCGAGCCGAGTAGCCGACTGGTCGGCCATTAATATTGAGCTTTGGGCATGCAAAGGCTGACGGTGCGAAGCTTGTGACTTGTGATTGAAGAAAGTAACGACTTTCGTTGAAGATTCTCAGGAATGATGAATGGGATATGCATCGTAAAAGGTACAGTAGCCTACTGTGTAGTATTAGTTACCGTGAATATCTACGACTGTGCACACCACCCGGATGACTTTGGTTTCATGATTTAAATATTTCAGTCGCCCCATTCTCAGTTCTATTTTGGGATGTTAGTCGACTTGTATAATGACCTGCGACACCTCATACTCTGCCGCGGAGTAGTTGAAACTGTTAGCTTGTTATTGACATTTATCGGGTCATAGCTTAGCTATGTTTTCATCCACTGCTCGATGTTTGGCTCACATGACGCATCAAATGAGGCACCTTTTCTTTCTATACATTGATCATTTAAGTCATGAATCTCTGCTATATCATGTCAAATGAGGAGTCGTCAACTCACAATGTACCAGTACCGGTACTTCAAAACTTGTTATATTTTTGTTAGCCTATTTGTCTTAGTCTTTAGAAGTCATGTCTAGGTTAGCAACTTGGCTTAGTATAGCGACTTACGCATGAATTATTTTTAGTGGAACTGCAAGATACTAGTCACACAGAAGGAATGAAGACGAGAAAAAGAAACAATTGGAAGTTTATCCGGCGTTGGAATTAATTCACCTTTTCTTGGGACCACTCGTGCTATATTTGCATGCCTCCTAAACAACCTCCAGCAGCAATACTTTTTCATCGTGAATCATGAATGAATATACAGTTGTCCTAATGTCGTCTTGAGAGCGTGAGGAAACTTTTGCGGTATTTTGGCTTCGCGTTGCTTTGGGATAGGTATGGATGTAGGCTGAGACGTGAATTTACAAGCTGGCATGTAATCTGATTTACAAGGACAGTATGTAGGGTTGTAGGTAGGTAGGTAGGTAGGTAGGTATTACAGTCTCGGTGGTAAATGTACACAGAAGAAAATGTAGATTGAATATACCAGAGGTGACTGTAACATTACAGTCTGGCATGTAAAGTTAGATTACCGGACGGTTGTAAGTTGAATTTACATTGAGTGACGGTAATGTTATATTACTGCCAAGTGGCTGGCCACCCTGCTTCCAGACATTTCGCGGTAAATCGAGGTAAATTTTTTTTTCAGTGTAGGTGCAGGCCTCCACGATCCTTGTTACCTCGTACGCTGTGTACATAAGCGTGGAATCGATATGATGGCAACTCGTTACACAGCTGTTGGACTCGCAGTTGCTGGAATATGGCTGATGGCGTGAGGGAGTTTTTGCTCTGTCTTTGAATGACACCGGATGATTCAGGTTCTAGGTCCACGAGATCTGGGACCGAATGAATCAGAACATTTGGTTAGAGAATCTCTGGAAGTATACATTTGATGCCCAGAGTATTATAGGCGATTAGAAGTTTCGCTTCACTTGTGCGTCCACTTGTAGGAGTGAGAGAGTCGCTTTGTGCACATAAAACTAACTATGCCGTAAGTGAGTTATCAATAAATACTTTGTGCAGTTGTCCGTTTGAGATTACAATTTGTCAGAACGGATCAAGTTTCGAAAATTTATGCGTCCGCTAAGCCAGTTCGCTAACAGCTAATGAGTGAACATTCGAAAATAGATCCGTCGAGCCAATTTCCACTTCAAAAAGTCAACACAGCATTATTTTAAATCCATCGTGATATTCTTAACCTTCTACTGATTGATGACACTCAGATTTAATGGTTTTTGCGTAATTTTCACTAATTGAAAACTTTGTTGCCTGGATTTTAATAATTCGTCAGTGAAAAGGTTGTAATGCAATATTGGCAACGATATCACTCAACCGCCCTAATTGTCTGTTGGAAGCGCGTATGTTGACGTCACGGATTTGTTTGCGTTATGAATCTGAAAATGCCAGTCGGTTGTAATTAAATCTATCCATCTCGGCATGTTTGCTTTTCATTTTGCTGCATATTTGCGGAATGATTCGGCCGAGAGCGCGCTGGATTTTTGTGGAGATTAGTCTGTCAAGTTCAAGTGTACAGCCCGCCTTGAGAGGAGGTCTGGATTTTATGCGATTTGCTAATGTGTGAAAATTTGGATCAATGCAAATATTTCACGCTTTCAAAACGCCCGATTCTAATCTCGAGTTAGCAGCGGGATTAGCGATCGCGTATAAATGTTCACGGGGCGCGTGTGTCGACATTCTTCGCCGAGTCGATTATGGTTGAGTTACCTCCGCTCACTTTTTAGGAATATCTATTTCAGGCTGTCGACTTGTTTCTGAATCTTTGTAAATAGATTGAGTGAAAACTCGTATGCCGCACATTGTTTGCCAACATTTCGCGACAATGCTTCCTTGTGATAACACGAGCTTGTAACAATTATCTCAACGCTTTTGAAATGGGGGCTGTGTTTGCTCGAATTGCTTTCTGATTTTGTTGAAGCTGGAGGAAAAGTCTAAGCCTCGAAGTTTATGGATAAAGAGCTTTAAAAAGTGATCTCTTATCAAGTTCTGAGGGCCTCGGGTGACTGTTCCGTCACGCAGCGAGATTATTTACGCGTTATCAGTTTGAAGAAGATTGGTCGCCACTTTCTCCTTCGTTACGAGATATTTTTATCAGTCGTAATCTAATCTTTGTTAGAAATAGGTTAGCCATAAGAGTATGGACGATACACCAATTTCCAAATGTGTGAATTTTATATGAACACGAACAAAATAATTGCAAGTTCATCACGTTGAAAGGCGATTGGATATTTTTTCGACCCTGCCTATTTCATTGCACTTTCCCACAATGCTGTAGGTTGATCACTTGACATAAATATCATTTCCGCTAGCGAGTGTAGATTTGTACCACGTGTGGTCGTTGATGATTCTTAGTTGGAAATGTCATTTCTACAAACGTGGATAGCTTTGTACTGCATGTTCTAGAATCTAGATGCTGCAATACGATCAGTAGGCCTGGTATACTTTTACGGCTTCCATAGTGTTACAAACATGATTGAAGCTATAATTCTCACAGATAATACAAGTTTTAGTGGGAAAGTGCGTATGATTTCAGTGCTCTTAGAAATGATCTATCACTACTCGACTTGAATGATGACAATTAATACTCGATGCAGATTTGAGTACTGCAATCATTGTCCCTTACCCTAGGTATCATTTAGTAACGAGGGTCGATTTGGTGCTCCATGAACTCTGCGTTGATTCGTGCGGGTGCTCTCAGTCGTTGCAATGTAATTACGCCCAGCGGCGGTGATGCTGAAAATTCCAGGCACGTTGCAGCGGATTTAGCGGATTTTTGAGAAAAGTTTTGATTTTTGAGAAACTATCTGCCGTCATAATACTTGACGGAGCATCGTACGTTTACCTGTGACGTCCGCATGTACGAATAACAATCGATAAGCCTCGCTTATTTGAAATGCGGTCTCATAAACATGCGGATAACAGGTGGCGGTTTACGACCGCATCTTCAGACGTAACAGGATCAGCTATAAAACTAATTCAATTCTCAGTCATAAAAGACACTGGTTACGATTCGCTATCTATTGGTTTTGGGCGACGAGGTGAGGCGAACGCGTAGTGATTACTCGAAAATATTTGCCGATGTCGATTTATCATAAAGTGTTATCTGCCAACTATTCAAATAACTGGGCGATGAACGATCGCAGGAAAGCTGTCACTTCTCGATTAATTGCGAGCTTGTTTACAAAATTGCAGCTGACTGAGATTAGCTTTTAAGACAGCGAACATATCAGTCCAATTTCGTCCATGATAGTGAGCGATACAGGTTGCCAGTTTCTGGCTGATTTGTGTTTTCAAGCCGTGATCGAACGCTTGACGTGATTGTCTTTTTCTCAAAACAAAAACATTGATTTATGAGATTCCCACGAATTCCAGTCGCTATTTAGAGGTGATCGAACCGCGTAGTAAATTTGGCTGTATGGATATAGATGACAGAGATGGGCATGTGTTTGAATTTGATGAAACCGATTTTGAAGATTTTGATCGGATATGGATTTACGAAATTTGAAGGTGGATTTTGATATCGACTTTCATATGGAATTCACAACAATTTACAATTTTATGGGATATTTGAAAAAAATTTCAGTCTGTATGGACTTGGATTTGAGAATTTCGATAAATTAAATTCGGGATTTGAATTCGAAAATAATAAATCCTCTCATCTCTGATAGAAAACCAACGTACGGGTTGGAGGTGGTCGGGCAACCAGACCCAGCTAGCAATTTCTGGTATGTTCGTACCAACCAAATATGGTGATTGGTAATGTTATAGTTTGAGACTACAGTGGAAAATTGATTAAAATTGGTCTTTAACGAAAAGTGCTGTCGCTGTCGTCCTGATTCAGAAAAATATCAATTATTATAATCAGATCGGGCACTGTAGCTATACCCAAAAATTACCATTAAAAGTCGAAAATTGCAATTGTTCCGAACAAAAATATGTTAGTTATGAGCGTCTCACGGCTTTCTTCGTCGCTATTTAGAGTATAGCGTTACCATGTTTTCAGATCCAAAAGACAAGCCAATTTTTTTCAAGTTTCAATAACGGACATAAAAACGGGGAATTTACTCAGATAGTTTTGATTCTAGTTGAGTTGACCCCTTTTTCTAATGTTCGATGTCGAATCGCCGAAAACTCAAAGCAAAAAATAGGACGGCATGCGAAAAACGAGGACGTTTGGGTGTCCTTGGAGGACCTAAATTTTATCGAAAAAGAGGACAAATCCGCCTAAAAGAGGACAAATCCGCCTAAAAGAGGGCATACGGTAACCCTAATTTAGAGGTAATGGAACTGCGTTGTAAACTCGTCGATGCCCATGCGCATGCGCGGCGAACTCCTGGAAAAGCCGGTCGACTTCTCCCGCTCGACATTCTCATCGAACTTCAAAGCAAACCCGCCAGATCCCGGTTTGTGATTTCGTGTCGAACCTCGAGATTTTAGAGATGCATCATCATCAAGCAATTATCGCGGTACCGAAGGCAATACGCCGTGAAATACGCGATCAAAATTTAGACTTGAAGATTTTATCTACAAAGACAGACAGCTTTCATATTCTTGTAAGCGACATTTGAAAACTCCATTTGTCTAGCAAAATTTACTAATCATTCCGTATTTTGCATACCTCAAGCCCGAGTCAAGCCATTTTATGGTAGGGGCTCAAGTCAAGTCAATCAGAAAACGTGACTCAAGTTAAGGCAAGTCATTTTAGGCCAGTGACCCGAGTCAATTCATTCAGCAAATGTGTCGTTCGGAAAACTTGACTCGAGTAAATTCAAGCAATCTCAGGGCCATTACTCAATGTGACTCAAGTCAAGTCGTTTAGAAAATCTGACAAGTCAAGCAATTTTAGAGCAGTGACTCAAGCTCAGTCAAGTCGTCCAGAAAATGTGACTCGAGTCGTCCCAACACGTCCCAATGTAATGTTTCGAAATGCTGCTGATTTTAACTCTGTCTTTGTTTCCGAATTTTCAGAACTATCGGCCATAGTCTTCGTTCATAGAGGCTAAAACGTCGAACCATGGGCGACCCGAACGAATCTTCGTCGAAGCCGAACTCAAACGGGAAGATCCTTTACACTCGACGTGATTCGAACATGGACGACGTTTTCGCACCAAACCCCCCGTCCAAGCCTTCTGATTGGCGGAGAACCAGCGCTGACTTCAGGCGCGCCCTGGCAGTGCGTGGAGACTCCGTGGAGTCTGAACGGTTCCTTACGCGCACTCTGTCCACTGACTCCAACGACGGGAGAGAGAAATGGACTCGAAAGTTTGACTTCTTGCTCGCTACGATTGGATTCGCGGTTGATCTCGGCAACGTGTGGAGGTTTCCCTACATTTGCTACAAGAACGGGGGAGGTGGGTGCACTAGACAGTGAGAGTTGGGGAACTTGAAACTTTTCAGCTTTACAATATTGGATTATAATTACGATTATAGCTGCATAGTTTTATTAGGTTATAATTAGGATTATTGAATTCGCAAAAACTTGGAAGTTGAATTCAGCTTCGAATTAGGAAAAAATACAACAAAAACCAATATCATATCAAATTGGAGTTTATTCTCATAAGCACGAGAATGAGAAATGTCTGTATACACCAAGCTTGGATCGTTTCGCGCTATACAGGCATTTTGTAGCCGGAAAATCAGAAATTATATTAGAATTGGAATGGGAGAATGTCATATGAACAACTTTCACATTTGCTATATTGAGAAGTTATTCAGGTGGAAGTAGTTTATAATAAAATTCAACATAAAATTATCCTCTTTTGATAGAAATGTTCTGGCTAATATAAGTGTTTTGCCATCTACCACATTTTCTTCACGGGCCGGATGTTTGACAACTTTAGTCTAGATCAGTGCTTCTAAGCCTTTTTGGAAAGGTAAACACTCTTAAGATTTACTCGAAAATAATACACTCGAGTCTTCAGGCAATTAATTATTAAGAGAAATATTAGGTTATGATACCACAAACAGAATGTAATAAATCACAAGCTGCATACACTTGAGATAAACGTTGTGTCGTATAATGTACAAGTACAGCGCATCCAGTCAACCAAGGATAACGTTTATAAATCCGTGCGTTCACTGTGATAGCTATAGTCATCGAGCTATTGTGTCGGCAGTACTACATTACAAGGGAGCATTCTTTTAAAAGTATGAAAAAGCATCATTTTCGATTGTTCTTTTTCGTTTCAGGTGCATTTCTGATCCCCTACCTCTCAATGGTGGTCCTGGGAGGCATCCCCCTGTTCTACCTTGAATTATCTCTGGGCCAGTACCACAGAAGCGGCTGCATTTCGATCTGGAGGAGGATCTGCCCGATCATGAAAGGTGATTCCCCGGATCGCGTGAGATGCGCTCGTTCCGCTTCGTTGCGGAGATCGGGTTTCGGGATTATGAAGAAACAAATTAGCGATTTGTTGTCAGAACGCGATCTGTAAACAAAAAGGTCGCGTTCATGACTCAGGCCCTAGAAGATCGATCGTTTTAAGTCTGGGTGGCGATCCTCGCGAAACAAAGGGTTCGCTTATTGTTGGGCGGGTCGTTGAGTGTCTGGAATCCGGCAATTACTCTTTCAAGTTTACTACAAATCTTTTTTTTTGCAAGCTGATGAACTGTATGAGTGTTTCTCAGCGGAAACACTCATATATGCCGCGAAATTAGGACTAAAATAGGCCATCACATCCGCCCAGTCCTAATTATGGTGTCCTATTACCATCCGGTATAGTTTATGCTTAAAAGGACCTCGTGGTCATCGCTTTTGCTTGTGACCAGTGATGTGCGCTGAAAATAAGACAAAATAAGTCAAAACTAACCACGGATGTTATATGGACAATGTAGACTTATGGATGTAGTTTCATCATTTACATTTCAAGGACTCCGTAAAACTAGCCAACGAAGGCCACACACACTCAGCTAAATAGTGCGTATTCACACGCATGTACCACCGCTGACATACGGGTGTGATTATACACCCGGTGTACACGAAACAACAACCTACCTCAGACTTACACCACGATATAAATGAAACACAACAATTTAATCCAAATGGTGCTTGCGCGTATGGACGTAGGATTAATTACCGCGATATCAGTCTGAGTTAGGTTCTGTTTACGTGCACCACCTTTGGGGTGTGAATACACACTTTCTTCGCTAAGATTGCAAGGACAATAAGAACCCGTGAACTGTATCTATACTTACCCCCACCTATTAGTAACCGAACTGGCATAAGATATCTGTTGACCACTTGGGACCCATTATTTGGAAAGCACTACCACAGCGTATCCGTTACTTGGCTATAATACAGGGGTGGGCAATTATTTTCCTCCGCGGGCCAAATGACAAAAATAAATACGTTGGCGGGCCGAGTGAAAAATTTTCGCTATATCCACCAGCGTATTTTAATTTTATGTCTAAATTACATTCTTATTAAATGCTGCTCAGTGTATGTGTTGATATTAGGTATTTTGAAAGTGACAGTTAATTAAAAAAATATCTATTTGCTGTCATGATTCGAAACAATGTTAAACATAATGTATTTTTGCTCTTTTAAAACCCCTATCCACGTTCTCCCATTAGGACTTTGAAGCAGTGGTTCTCAAACTTTTTAAGCACGCCTCCCTTTATGATAGTGAACAATTTCGCGCCCCCATATCATATATCACAAAATATTAAAAAGTGCAACCGGAATGCCAGTAATCCCAACGGATAGTTTGATAGCATGGAAGATTATGACTATTAATGATATAATTGTATAATATATAAATTCGGACATTACACATAGCAACAACTACAAGTTGGGTGTATATCGCGCGGAGCGCGAAAATTTTTTTCAATAAACTTCGGCTTCGCGCCATCCTTCTGTTGCTTTCACGTCTCCCAGTTTGAGAACCACTGCACTGAAATGTATATGCAATAGTTCAAAGCTCATTTTCATGATCGCTGCCTTCCGAGCAGTGTGCATGTGCACTTGTGCAGCCTAAATATATTTTCGGTTGAGCGAAGCTTGCAGTTTTTCTGAACTTCGCCCTCCCTTGACCAAGTGTTTCGTGTTTTTGTCATAAAACCGACTTTAATTAAAATTCCTAATCTCGGCGACATGCTCGGCAAAAGCTAAAAGGACGGGTTTACCCCTGACTTCAGTATAGTGTATTTAATGCACTAAATTCTAAACCTAACCCTTCTTTGAATTTCAGTTTTCGGCTTTCTTTTTTGGGCGTGCCCGGTAATCCTTTATGGGTGATAAATATGATGAGCCATATAGTAATCGCAAGCACTGATTGACTTGTTTTACGAATTAGGGATTTGGAAACATATCACGTAACAAATTGAAACTCATACCGTGTATAATGCGTAATTTGACAATGGCAACTAGGAAGGTTTGAACTAAACTATATGGAAAGAGTGATTTCTTGTGTCTTCAATTGCTACTCGTACTTTTGCCACATTGCCTTCGTTGTGGATCTGGATTACGCACGCATGTGAGGTACGTAGGCAGCGTTATCGTGGCATATTAATGAACAGGCTTCAAAGAAAACGAATTTCCTGTTCATTTGATACAGCCAGTATTAGTCATTCAAAAAGCAAGCTTTATGTTTTGAATTCCAAGCAACCTTTCGCGGGCCGCACAAAATAGCTTCGCGGGCCGCATGTGGCCCGCGGGCCGCACTTTGCCCAGGTCTGCTATAATAGATCCTAAAAACATTTTGACATTGACTACTATCGCCATCTTGACAGTGTTGCCATAGTTAACCTCTAGATTCCTTCCATTTTGTTTTCTGGTGTGCAATGACCATCCGTTGCAGGAGTTGGCTACGCGATCTGTCTGATGGCCTTGTACGTGTCGAGCTACTACAACACGGTGATAGCGTGGGCGGTCTTCTATCTCTACAGTTCGTTCACGTCCGAGCTTCCCTGGAGCTCGTGCGGCAACGAATGGAACGACAACGCGACCTGCGTTGATCAAATCAGGGCTGCAGAGCTCAACCAAACCTGGAGCAACACATCACAATCCCCATCGGAACAGTTCTTCGAGTGAGTAGCAACTACTCATAGGGTTGAAAGAGGCGTTTAACAGTAGCCAAAGAACCTCATAATACGTTTGAATATTATATTCATATTTATTAGCCGAACCGTTTATATCTGATACTCATCTGCGTGACCTCATAATTAGCAATTTCGAATGTTCGCATGATCAGAAAATCAGTATCAACTTATTATTCAACAGGGGCGGGCAACCTTTTCGGCCAAAGGGCCACATGAGAGTTGCGAACCATTGCGCGGGCCACATGAATGTTGATGACCATTTTTAGTCGTCTGATAGGAGCGAACCGAATTAGGTAACGTTGAAAGCAAGACTTCTGTCACTACGCATGTCATGAAAAGTCAGTGTTCATCCATCCCCTAACCGCGCAAAGCGCGAAAATTTTTCAAAGTTTAAGGATTAATTCGCTCAATATTATTGTCATTTGCATATATTGTGGGTCGCCTCTGTATACCACTGGGCTCATTTGGCAAAGACAGGATTATTCGGCGCTTGGACAAATGGACATATAAATATCGATGATTTCGGCGAAGATGCGTCAATCATTTTGTGTAATGGCTTCATCGCCGACGATCTTTCTTCGAGTGCAGACGCGAAGTCGCATGTTGGACGACAAGTTCTTTCATACAGACTCAAATCTGTAAATTGGGCGTATATTTAATATTCAGGACGGGGTACCAATACTAAAATCAAGAATCGACTGAAAAGAAATTGCGCGCAGTGCTAAGAGAAATATCGGGTCAAATAAATCTGCCACGAAATATTCTACTTTATGATCATATACGAAGATCTACGAAATTGTGGTTGGCGCCTGGCGACGCCAATGCGTCGAATAGTCATCAACATCCCTTGCAAGTTGACAATAATATACCTCATTTCGAAAATTACCTCGCGGACCACTCAAAATCTCGCACAAAACATCACACAAACCTCCCGGACACATTTGGCGCGCGGGCTGGCCGCCCCTGATTTAAAATCAAGTTGGTTTTGTCTATGTTTATGTTTTTTGGCTACTTTCACTTTTACTTGAACAGGTTTTGGGAAAACTAGGCCTAGAATACTCACCTTTTCACTCTTGGAATTAAACTTCTACTCGAAAAGCCACATTGACGACGTCGACGGAGTACTTCTAGTTTGTCGAAGTACTCAAGTACATTTTGCCCACTTGCACTACTTCATTACGTTTTTAGACTTCTATACTTGACATTTTTTTCTTTGGGCAAAAATAGGCCTAGAACGCTCACTGTTTCACTTTTGAAATAGCGACTTCTACTTGTACCTAAGTGGAAACTATGTGATCGCAGACGTCACGTCCTTGAATCTTACAAATCCGAAGGCTTGCACGATCTCGGGCCGCCCAAATGGGAAATCGTCGTTTGTTTGTTGATTGTCTACGTCATGATCTACTTCAGCTTGTGGAAAGGCGTCAAATCTTCAGGAAAGGTACGTTAGCGTGACAGACTTGATGAAATGCCTACTAGATTTTCAAAACGCGCAGCGAAAACTAGCAATACGAACTTTTCAAAACCCCCAAATCAACTAAAGCATAACCAACTAGATTTTACAAATTATTTGTTATTTTCACATGAACACTAGTATAAGTTTGAAACGATTATACGTGCTGGTTACTAGTTTTTCGATTGCTATTTTTTAAATGCGAAACTAGAACAGAAACTACTTAAAACAACAGTCTTTAGTTGACAGTCAAGAGATTATAGACGGCTAGTCCGGCGTGAGAACGAGTCCATCGAGAGGGAATACATTTTTCAGGTTGTTTGGTTTACCGCCACATTTCCGTACGTGGTTCTCCTCATTCTGCTCGTTCGCGGCGTCACGTTACCAGGGGCTGAGAAAGGAATCGAGTTCTATTTGAAACCAAACTGGGAGGAACTGCTTCGAACTTCAGTCTGGCTCGAAGCGGCCACGCAGGTCAGAACTCATTCATGATACATTATATGTATTTAAAACCATGTATCGTACCTTCCTTATTGAATCATACAAAAGCTGAAATGTATTTTTAGTGCGAACTAGTACCGGTCAACATATCTTTTTTGTTTCAGACCAGTACACTTACCATTCTTTTCCTCCGTTTATCCTAACATGTGCATTTATCCTGTCAGTCTTACAACTCACTGTTGCAGTACGATGTATGCAATGTATAGCCAATCTACTTCGATCCGCTGCAGTAGACTCGATGATCAACAGATCACTTCGCTGCAGCTTCATCTTGCAATCGTAAAACATATTGGCCAATCCTATGAACTGCAAATCGTATTCGTACACATCTCATTTGCTATGAAATTGACACTGTAACCATTTTTTTGTATGTGTCCGTGATTCTGAAGTTTATGCTATTTTGTTGCCTGTTTTGTTATTTTGCGATGATGAATAAAAATTTTTCTCTCTCCGCTTTCTCAGTTCAGTTGGCTTTTAACTCTTTCGACGCCGAGCTAAATTCGGCGATTGTCTTCAAAACGCCGTGATTTTCACCAAATAACCCCTATTTCAACCAATCGTACTTTCGTCGCTACCTTAGCTACCGAGACGTACCTACGTCCGTATTGTAACCGCAAACAATATCTATCTAATGATGCGTAACGTGCCTTGATTGATGCTGTCGTGTTGCAAGGACAGGCTTCGGTACGAACTGAAGTTTTGCTGATTTCGGGCGCGCTGCCGCCAAGGTATGGATTTCGTTGGTGTTTCTATGGTGCTTATAGATTAGCTGTGACGCTGTAAATTTCGCAGAAGATTCTTATTATAATATATATTGATAATATATCATCCTTAAATCGTTAATTCCTTTTCGATGCCAATGCGAAGGTTTAGAACTTTCGTGAAATACTGCTGCCGACATGATCTTCGGCCGTCGATGCTCCAAGGATATCATTGTGACGTCAAAGCAGCAATAATGGCTCGAAATTTTGACTTCTGCTAGTACCGGTACTCAAGTTTATTTTTCAGGCGCAGTAATACACCGACGGAGCCCATTTGTGTTCGATTACAAGCATCCATCTGCACAAAAACATAAGTTGTCACCGTTGAGTCCTCGTCATATCCCGATGCAATTTTACGTTTTGAAAAACTTGAATAAATACGTATATCTTGGTGTGAAGTATGTGTTGTCGCAGTACATGTACTGCCTTGGTGACTTCATTCAGTAGATCCTTATATTAACTTGACGCGCGATCTGTCGGTAAAGATCGGTGATAATAATTTAAAATGTCATTAGGTATCGGCATCCATCTTACTCGATTGGAATTCATCATCGTCGTGGAAATATATAACAATTCAATTTAAGTTACTATTCCGTACAGGTAATCGAGCGAAATCGCCTCTCAGTAGCAAGTATTGAATTTTGAATTCATTACCGCACAATGCCCCGACTGGCATGAACGCAAAATGGCATGTCATATTTTCGAGACAAAAATACGCTCTGTCGATTTAGCGAACATATGGGGATACGCGGCGTTTTGAAGACAAATCGTAGCGAACATATGGAGATACGCGGCGTCGAAAGAGTTAGTGATAATTTCGTTGATTTCAATGCAATATGGCGAACTAAAACCGTCGTGAGACTTTTACCCTTCTGAGGTTTATCTAGTCTCCTCGTCGCCACCTCATCCGCGTAAGCGGTGTCTTACAAAAAGCCTAGAAGTCTGGCCGTGCTATAAGTCGGCAGTTACGGAAAATAATGAACAATATCGGCATGGTGTAAATGACCAATGGTAGTCGATGAATACCACAAACAAACCCTTCTGATGGGTTGCCAGTAAATTCGGCCCTCTGAGAATATTGTATTAAAATGTATTACCAACCGTTAACATGAATTAATTACATAATTATACTATTATTAAGTGATTTGGATGTCAGGGTATGCGTAGATCGCGTAATCATGGGAGATAGCGCGGATATTCACGGGGCCGAATTTACCGATGGCCGAATTTACTCGGTAAATTCGTCCCTCGGAGAATTTTGTATAAAAATGTATTACCAACTATTAATGTGAATTAATTACATAATTATATTATTATCGAGTGATTTGGAGGTCAGGGTATGCGTATATCACACAGTCACAGGAGATAATGCGGATATTTACGGGGCCGAATTTACTGAGGTCGGAATTCAATCGGTAAATTCGGCCCTCGAAGAATTTTGTGTAAAATTGTATTATCAACTATTAAGGTGAATTATATAACATAATTATATTATTATCAAGTGATTAGGAGGCTAGGGTTAGGATTAGGGTTATGATTATGGTTAGATTAGGGTTAGGTTAGGGTTAGGGTTAAGGTTAGGTAATGTTATTGTAACCGTTGTTACCCTGGCCCTGGCCGAATTTACCGGGGGCCGAATTTACCGACACGGAATTAACTGGAAATCCTTCTGATGAAGTCCATAAAGTTGTCGCGGTCGCACCGGAACGATCATTTGTTATCAACTATCGAATGTAAACAATAAACATGGAATGGCGACGATGGATTTTTAGGCTCCGTTTCGCTTCGCTGGCATTCGAAGCGCAGAATTTCATAATACTGGCCTTGATCGAAAGCGCCGGTTGCATGCACTGATTCTGAAAATACAAATTAGAACATGACCTCAGAACCTCAGCCAAAAATCACCCTGAACATCTGAAATCTGCATTGTTCAGAACAATCATATGGTCGCGACACAATGACCATAACGATGGCCTATTGCGGCGCTCCGTTTGTTCGGACAGTGCTCGTATTTCAGACTTTGAGGGCGATTTCAGGGTTGTCCGTTTCAGTGCTCTGATTAGATTTTAATTTATATTTCCGGAATAAGTGCGACGCTAGCTTTCAATCAAGGCCAGTTGCATTACATGCTGCCGTCCTGACGCCAGCCATAGGGTTTTCAGATATCATATATTCGGTACCGCCAGGCGAGCCTAAAATTCCGTCATTGCCATCCCGTGTTTTCATTCAATAATAAAACGTGTCATTTGCCCAATTTTCTTGCAGAACCTACAGTATTATGTTATTACAGTAGTAGACCACTTTATTACTCGTCCTTTTACCATACCGGTTGTGTCACCAATATTTCATGAGCAATTCTGCAATTCCAGGCCAAATTCGGCCTGAAAACTGAAAACAAAAGTATAAGTCAGTAAAAAGAGTAAATATATACTTGTATCTTGACTTGAATATATCGACACGCTACTGTGGACCTCTCATTTTCTGTGAAGGTTTTCTTCTCCCTTGGCCCCGGGTTCGGTACGCTGTTGGCTCTCGCGAGCTACAACGATTTCCACAACAACTGCTACCGAGACGCGCTGATCACGAGCGCCATCAACTGTTTCACGAGCTTCTTGGCAGGATTCGTGGTGTTCTCAGTGCTCGGATATATGGCTCACTTGCTACATAAAGAAGATATAAGCGAAGTCACCACAGGCGGTAAGTACAGATGTGAGTAGAGACGGTCAAACTAGTCAGCAGTAGTTCTCAACCTTTTTGACCTCGCGGACCGGTAAAATTTCAAAAACCAAAATTCACCCTAAATTTAATCAGCACAACTTTAATTCATCGTCAACTCCATTTACTGATGCCTTTTTGGCACTAGATTTTTATGCGTGGTTCTATTGTTGCGAAGTTCGTGAAGTCTTGCTAAATACCACCAACTTGATTGATTGTTTGTTTCCATTTGAAAGAAATGTGAATTAGCTATTTCATCTATTATACTGTTTATTGAAAAGTCTCTGTAGCTTTCACATATACCTTGCCGAAACAAGTTGTAGGCAACTTTTTGCCAACTTCTCAGAACACAGATCGTACCATTGTGACGAACGCCTGAAGCAGACAGTGTATTGTTCAAGCATCGCATTGTTTTTTTCACCACCAGAGAACCAAAGAACGTGCTATCAACTTGCTACTCAATTTCAAGCATCGCAGCGGAGGTCCGAAAGTATTAAAGTTGTTTGAAAAATTCGATTTGCAGAGCAAAAAACAGCAACAACGCACATCTAAACACGCATCGACCCGCAAAAATCTGAAATGAACGAAACAAGGTCACCGCAAACGCAATTCAGCGGCAGATATTTTTTCGTTTAGGTGTCGGCCTTTTGTTCGTAGTTTATTCACAAGCGTTGACGACCTTCGACGGATCGGTTTTCTTTTCCATCATGTTCTATCTGATGATTATCACGCTCGGATTGGACAGCACGGTGAGTCTGCCGATCACTGTCTCACAGCCTTAGCGCAAGAGCGTTCACGAACGTACATTAATCGGCTCGGAATGATATCGCGATTATAAATCCCATACATGCCTATAGCGTATAGATGCACCTTCCTACGTTACCGCACGCATGCTTAATTTGGAGTAGAACGTCGTATTTGGTATGAACCGCGGTATAAGCCTGAGATAGGCTCCGGATTCCGGCTGTCTCTCGGTTGTATGACCAAAAAGCCTAACATTCGTAATTCTCGTCCATGCAGTTCGGCGGATTGGAGGCGATCGTGACTGGAGTAGCGGACGAGTTTCCGAAAAGCGTCGGCAAACATCGAGAGTTGTTCGTTCTCGGGCTGCTGTGCGTGAGTTTCCTCCTCAGCCTGTCCACGACAACGTACGGCGGCATCTACATGGTCACGCTGATGGAAACGTACGCGGCCGGCACCGCCATCATGACCGTCGTGCTGCTGGAGGCCATCGCGGTCAGTTGGTACTACGGTAAGGAGTGAGATTGCCTGTGCTATGCGAAAGCTGACTCGATATTCGTTCAGGAATCGATCGCGTGAGTCACGACATCCGGTCGATGATCAGAAGCTCGCCCGGGATTTACTGGACCGTTTGCTGGAAATACGTCAGCCCCATCTTTTTGATGGTGGGTCGCTTTTTTGACCCTCTCACTTCACCCTTAGTCGAATCTCTTCTTTTCTTTGTCAGTTCATGATCGTGATGAGCTTCGTGTCGACTCCTGATTTGTCGCACGGCTCGTACGACTTCCCTGATTGGACGAAAGGCGTGGGCTGGACCATCACCATGTCCTCCCTCTCGCTCGTGCCCGCCTACGCCATCTACCGGACCGTCACCATGCGGAGGAAGAGGAGGTCGGATCATTTCCGGCTCTGCGTCGGTTTCTCGCTTTCTCATTTCTAGCCCTGCTCAGTTTCAGGAAGGCTGCGCGCGCAGATCGACCGAGTCACGCGGACGAGTTCATGTGAGGAGCGCGGACCGAGTGTTACGTCACAGCGCGAGTCACGCATTGACACGCAACAATGGCGCGCGCCGCGCGAAGAAGCCGAAGATCTGAGTTTTTGTTTCTTATTGTCAATGTTTTCCGAATCGAGTCGATCGTGAGAGTGTGCCAGGAGTCGGTGAGAGTGAGCAGAGCAATTGCGCGCGCAGGAGGTCGCTGGGATTCTTGCCTTGGCCGACATTAACAACAGAGCAGCAAGGAAGTGATCGTACTAAAACGCCGTGCCCGGTTTTGTTTGGTAGGCATCAAGCGAAATGGCGGTGGCGGTCGGTAACGAAATCGCGCCAATGAGAGTGAAACCAAACTCGCTTCGCAGCCCTGATTACACAAAGTCAAAATGTCCGAGTTGTTATGCGATCTGTTTTAAAATGGAACCGATTTCAGGCGGTTCCATTTCAAACCTTTATTCTCATTTATTCTGACATGTCGTGGTCGATTGCGGACATCCAGTTTCGCGCAGTCACCCTTTAATCACGGTCGCAAATCCGCGCACAATCCAACGAAAGATAGGAGCCAAAACGTGCTAGGCCCGAGACTCGATCGTCAGGCTATCGACGATATCTTTCGTGTCAGG
This sequence comes from Botryllus schlosseri, assembly GCF_051294905.1. NCBI lineage: Eukaryota > Metazoa > Chordata > Ascidiacea > Stolidobranchia > Styelidae > Botryllus > Botryllus schlosseri. Next base: position 28,616,794 of record NC_137246.1, on the reverse strand, counting down.
CCTATTTCAGATGCGATTGTGCAGGCCAACGATGATGTAGTGCGCACTGGTTCACTGGTTCCAGGGAAGCTCGGACGTGAACGAACTGTAGAGATAGAAGACCGCCCACGCTATCACCGTGTTGTAGTAGCTCGACACGTACAAGGCCATCAGACAGATCGCGTAGCCAACTCCTGCAATGGATGGTCATTGCACACCAGAAAACAAAATGGAAGGAATCTAGAGGTTAACTATGGCAACACTGTCAAGATGGCGATAGTAGTCAATGTCAAAATGTTTTTAGGATCTATTATAATTATAGCCAAGTAACGGATATGCTGTGGTAGTGCTTTCCAAATAATGGGTCCCAAGTGGTCAACAGATATCTTATGTCAGTTCGGTTACTAATAGGTGGGGGTAAGTATAGATACAGTTCACGGGTTCTTATTGTCCTTGCAATCTTAGCGAAGAAAGTGTGTATTCACACCCCAAAGGTGGTGCACGTAAACAGAACCTAACTCAGACTGATATCGCGGTAATTAATCCTACGTCCATACGCGCAAGCACCATTTGGATTAAATTGTTGTGTTTCATTTATATCGTGGTGTAAGTCTGAGGTAGGTTGTTGTTTCGTGTACACCGGGTGTATAATCACACCCGTATGTCAGCGGTGGTACATGCGTGTGAATACGCACTATTTAGCTGAGTGTGTGTGGCCTTCGTTGGCTAGTTTTACGGAGTCCTTGAAATGTAACAGATGCAAAAAAGCAGCTAGTCAGTACCTGAGTTTCATAAGACCCTAGTATGCAGCGCTGTCTCACTGTGCTCGCAAAACCTATTAACAATCAACAACCAAACGAAAAAACTTCTGCCGACAAAGTTGATTGCAGTACTCCACCACAGTCAACATTACTCAATTTCTCTGATTGTGGTGGGACGAGTAGACCTTACAGCGTTAAGGGGCGTGGCAGTTTCAAATCCTTGCATATCATTGCTGGCCATGGTCGTGTGAATTTCACAGCTTCTGGAGAACTTATCGAGATTTTCCGACATACGTTTGGTATACAGTGCTGATGATTACCCCTGATGAGTGTCAGTCGAAATATTCGGGTCTATTTCAATACCTCTACAACAAAAACATTATTTGAAGAGACTCTTTGGGGTACAGAACTTAAATATACATTTTAATAATATATTCATAGTCAAATATATTAAAACCCGAAGCTTTTCGAGCTGACACTTTTCAAGAGCAATCGTCAGCAAATGGAGAATTTCAAAAACATGCATCTGGCTGCATTGCATACACCCAATTATGACCCCATCGAAACAAACAACAGGAAATACACGCAAACCACGAGCGCAGCTAGTGGACAATTTTTAGATTCACTAAAAATTCCTTCTGCTGACACAAGCGCGGTCGGTGGATTTTAATATAAGTCGATTCCAGTGCAGACAGATGGAAATTAGTGCGGCCTCTACATAATATAGAAAATCTTTCATCGCGATAGTTTTTGGCGCAAGTTGCATTCTCAGCCAAATGCTTGCCGATGGCAGAGTTCATAGCCATGGCCTGATTACGTTCTAGTAATCGCAGATCAGTTACGGCTGTGTCTTCGCGTGATGTGCGTGATCTAATAACGCTCGGAACATTTTGTTTGATGCGTTCCTGCAAGCGCTGAGTTGTTCTTCCCACGTACGACAATCAATTGCTTTTCAAACCGGGAAGAGATGGGGCCCAGCCACGGTAAATGTATATATACATTATTCAAATCAATACTTACCAGATGCCACCGTTTTGAGATTGACGGATCGAAATTTTGACACAGCGACGTCCTTCATTGCTTCTAGCTTTTTATGCTATGTGTCTTCTGCTTCATTTAACGGGCATGCCTCTTTTTAATGCATTCTTTCCATCAAATTGGGTGTTTGATTGATATAGACTCATCCACTACCTCGTTTCGACTTATTCTTATTGTTTCACTATAGATAACTAACCTACGGTTAGATGCGCATCACGTGATTCACGGTCGAGTGATGCTACAGTCGCAGATTTGTTGTCGCTTCATAGCATGAAACGGGAGCGTAATTGCTAATCCCATAGATGACGACCTGAGCGCTCAAATTTCATAAAGTTGATCTTATTTGAAAGCTACAGTCGCGCTGATTCTGATATACATCAAAATCTGATCAGGGCAATGGAACCACCTCGAAATACCCCTCAAAGTCTGAAAATCGGAGTTGTTCGGAACAATCGCAACCACGCAAGGACCATTGTTATGGTCATTGTCAGTCAGTCAGTCAATCAATCAGGTTTATTAATATTTTCATCGTTTCACAAGACTGCGATACAATGAAAGGATAGGAAGGTGTCGAAACAACTTGGAGTAGCCATTGTAGCGGTCGCTACAACGACTTGTTGCAAGACACGCTAGTATAGTGCTTGATTGGAGTCGACGCTTCAGCTAGAGTTCCCGTTGTACGCACTAGTTGACTGACTAATGACCGCTCTGAGTACTCTTGCAATCCTGATCACACGCGCAGATCAAAGGAGCTTTCTTTTATAGCACAGAACAGCCAAATAGTAGTAATAGTGGTCAGAAACTTGTAGATTTACCAGGATCAAATCATACTGCAATATATTAACGAATATAGAAAGAACAAAGTTGGATGTATCTGTATACGACTCAGTGACTTAAGCGCGAGCACGCCCGCTACGGCGCTACACTGGCGATCTCTCAAAGCACGTGCTTCGCATACTACTTTATCGATATAAGATTAACCCTAGAAAATTTGAAAATTTTCTGTTCCCATCATGATCAATCAATCATTTTATTTGTCACACCAGTGAAAATCCGGTACGGACCAGGATGACGACGAGGGGCCGCAAGACCTTAGTACACAGTCGCCACCTGTAGGAGTATACACATTTCAATCCAATCAATGGCACATAACAAATGACAATAAATATACAAAACTACAAAAAAAGCAGAGAAAAAAATTTCAACAAGGATACACAAGCTATAAATATTACAGTTTCGTGACTGCAGTGCAGAAATGAGTCAATAGAGTAGCTTGTACGGTACTTTCCAACAACAGGACAGTAATTGCAAAATCGGCATTTAATCAATTATACTTATCTAATATATATTTTCGATAACGTTTTTTAAATAGATGATCGGGCAAATCTCTGAGGGCTTCTGGTAGAGAGTTCCAGGTAGCGGCACCAATATAATAGAAACTTTTTTGGGAGGACGATTTATATACAAGCGGAAGTAACAAACCATTTGATGAGGCAGAAAGAGTGAATAAAATAGTATTTACGGCGAGCACAACTATAATAAATAAACGAAGAATCGGTCACCGTAAATACTATTTTATTCAAATCCAAATTTTTCGGCGGCAATAACTCCGCTTCCACTGGTTGGAATTGAACCAAATTTGGTGAGCATCGTTTCTATAGACACCCCAACACTTTCATGGGGTGAACAGAAAATTTTTAAATTTTTTATTATTTATTTTTATATAATAAATAGAAACTTTCTTCTCCTGTAGCAAAGCGGTTACTAGCTGGAATTGAACCAAATTTTGTGAGCATCGTTTCTATAGACACCCCAACACTTTCATGGGGTGAACAGAAAATTTTTAAATTTTTTATTATTTATTTTTATATAATAAATAGAAACTTTCTTCTCCTGTAGCAATGCGGCTACTGGCTGGAATTGAACCAAATTTTGTGTGTAGGCTTAAATTAGGTAACCTAACAATTTTATCAAGTAGCCAGTACGATTTGAGAAAAAAGTCATTTTTGAAGAGCCCTACTGCTCATTACTACGTCAGAAGTATTAGCTTCGCTCATGATTGCGTAAGAAGTATCCACTAGGGATGGTGTGAACCTCTAAAAGGTTCGGGTTCGTGTGAACGCGAACCTTTTTGAAAGGTTCTGTGCGAACACGAACGTGAACCTCGTGACGTCATATGGCTAATTCCAACCTAGCGATACCCAGCGACGACTCGGGCAACATTACGTCATAATGCGGAAATACATATCGACGTTTTAAACGTCGCCAAATGTATCAACTGGGGCAATCAAATGATATAATAATCTTATAAAATCAATATCTTCCGTCGCTTTGCCAACAATTTTGACGAGGACTTACCAGGGAATATAAGGGAAGCAAGGGACGAAGTTTATTTTTGTCCTTGATGTTCATGCGGCATATACACCGACTCATGATATACATACACACGACCTGCGTATATGCGTACCGTGAGTACATGATGTGCATATGCCGCAAGGAAGATGCAGATATAGCCTTGTAGCAGTTTTGGGATGACTCGAGTCATGACTTGACTCAAGTCAGACTCGAGTCACCTTTTTCGTATGACAGGTCGGAAAATCTATTCGGCGTCTGAGTATTGCTACATTGATATTGAGCAGAGTGTGAAACGGGTTTCCATACTTGCTACCGATATTACCCCATTAACAAGTTATACAGCAGTAGCAAACCCCAATCGCACCGATTTGGTTTTAATGATCCAGTAAACATATGAAGTCAAGATTGACCCCATACGCCTGCTAGATTGATTAGTTGAATAAGCATCATTCGCTGACCATCACGTAGCATATTTCGATCGTGATGTTTTGTGATTGTGGGTCAAGCTCGCAGCAGAGAGTCAATAAATATTTACAAACGGAAAGTTGGATATTTCGAGCAAACTGTTGCAACAAACCAAGTAAAACTTTGGAGATTGTCAAGGTACATGCTCGTTTAGTGTTGATTTTTTTTATGCCTATAGCGCCATGTATAGAGTGGCCTGCAGTTGAAATGCAATAAATTTGAACCAACGAAGTTGTAATGAAGTGAAAATTGTAATATATGAAAAAGGTTCACAGTGCAGAACCTACCAAGGTTCTGTTGTGAACGTGAACCTCTAAATTTCCGAGGTTCACACACAGAACGCGAACGTGAACCTCACGTTCACACCATCCCTAGTATCCACACATTGTCTGTAAATAGACATTCGACGTACATTGTAATGTTATTGTAAGAACACCTGCCGTGCGATATATCAGATTATCGCAACACTCCAGACGCCACTACCTCGCAGCAGGATAATAATCACCATTCTGCCTAGTTGCAAATGGTAACTTATATATTGATGTTTGGTTAATGGTTATGCTTATAGCGAAACGCAATTTGTCTATTGGTGTTTGGCGAGCAGGAGGCCTATGCCGTACGTACCAAGGATGGTGTGAACGTGAGGTTCAAGTTCGCGTTCTGTGTGTGTTGAACCTTAGAAATTTAGAGGTTCACGTTCACAAACGAACCTTTGTAGGTTCTGAGCTGTAAACCTTTTTCACATATTACAGTTTTCACTTCATTATAACAGCTTTGGTTGAAATTTACTGCATTTTAACTGCTGGCCACTCAATGCATGGCGCTGGCAGCATAAAAAAATCAACACTCAACGAGCATGCTCCTTGAAAATCTCAAAAATTTTGCTCGAAATAACCAGCATTCCGTTTCTGAATATTTAGTGACTCTCTGCTGTGAGCTTGACCAGCATTGACACAACATCAATAGCGAGATGCACTACATGTAGCCTGATAATTATGCTTATTCGACCAAACAAAGGAATTGATATCGTTGTCTAATGTGAAAAACTAGCAGGTGTACGTGGTCAATCTTGACTTCATATGTTTATTGTGTTATAAAAACAAAATCCATGAGATTGGGGTGTTGACTACTGCGGTATAATTTGTTAATGGGGTAATATCGGTAGCAAGTATATAATCCCGTTTTACATTCTGCTCAATATTAACGTCACAATACTCAGACGCCGAATACATTGTCGGGCTGGCCTTGACCGTTAAGCTTATATTCCCTTGCAAGTCCTCGTTGAAATTGTTGGCAAAGCGACGGAAGATATTGATTTTATGCGATTATTATACCATTTGATTGCCCCAGTTGAAACATTTGCCGACGTTTAAAACGTCAATTTGTACTTTAGCATATTATGTTGCCAGAGTCATCGCTATAGGTATCGTGTACGTACATTAATATCGGATTTAACTTCACTAAAATGTAGGGTTGGAATTAGAAATACAACGTCACGTGACGTCATGAGGCTCACGTTTGTGTTCACACAGAACCTTTCAAAAAGGTTCACATTCACACGAACCTGAATCTTTCAGAGGTTCGCACCATCCCTAGTACGTACGTACACCGAGCAAAGAGTTGAAATTTTGTACTCGCCAAATAAAACATTACAATTTCCACAACGAAGCATTAAAAATCAACAGCTGCTGATGTATATCATAACCAAACCTTTCTTTGCCGTTTCTCGTAACGGCAGCGTGCAGTATCTGTATTAAGTAGAAGGCAGAATTTTATGGTCACTTTATCTTATTCTCATGACTTTATACCTTAAACGGATAAGGACCAAAACACCAATGCGTCCCGCACTCCGAACGTTGGTCTTGGGCCGCAATAAGGTGGTCAATTTTCAAGTTGAAGACTGAATTATTGTCAATAATATTAGTAATTGCATTATATTACTATTCCTTTTTAAGCCTCTCTAAGCCCCCGATAGTCAGATTTACCAGTGGAGCTGAGGGCACGTAATTCATTATTATATCATTTGGTAGGTTGTTGTAATTACTTTATTGCATGTTATTAATTCGTGACCTCCGGTCTGCTATATATAGCATCAAAAGATATTGCAGTCACCCAAACGTAGATAACGAAAAGAAAAACTTTCGTGAGATGCACGCACAAATAATTGCCCTGTATTTATTCCTCTGTGGGTGGCATTTGTATTGTGGGCTCAGATTTTAAGGGTAGGATTATTAGTCACACACACCCAGCGCGGCTATTGACAGTGGACACATGCTCAAAGTTTTGGCTAAGGTCTTTCTTAAGTAATACACTTCATAGAGTTGTATGTTGGCCGAAACTGCATATGTCTTTTGGTATGCCGTGGCTCGGTAATGACCGGCACCGAAATGCTTATTCCATGTAAATTATGCATACTTTTTTCATGAGGATGAGAGGTATGCATTTCAAAATCAAGCTATCAATAGACATTTAAATCGCGAAGCCCGAAAAAAATGTTCAATATAATCAGGTATCACGAAACTACTCGCTATAATCTATTTTGGTTTTACCAAATACTTTTGAGTCCCCTTCGAACCCTATTGGGGAGTTTGGGTGCAGCAGTTACGGACCTGGCAAGAATGCAAAACGTTGGAAGCGATAAATCGTCCCTCATTACGTTGGGCAATGGGTACATTATGACGCAACAAGCAAATAGCGCATAATTTATTGAGGAAGTTGTTGTTATCTCATTTGGCCTTTTCGACGCAATCCTTATATTGTCTTCAATATATCTTGTAAGATTAGTTCTAAGAAGCAAAATAAATGTAATCGTGATTACTTTTCCAATGTAATCGCGTGATTCAGAAGTAATCGTAATCGCAATCGATTACATTCATGAAGTAATCACCCCATGTCTGCATAGAGTAGACACAAACCTCAGCCAAACTTCACTGACCACGAAAACAATCCAGTATTTAAATCAATTGTATTATCATACTCAATAACAAGCTTCTGTAACAGGAACACTTCACGAAATCTGGATTAAAACCATAGTTTTAGAAAATCCACAAATAAAATTTGGCACTGAGGCAGCGGATAAGTTTCACGATTGCACTATCGATAGAATAGCTATATAACGCAATTTAATAAAGTGCTTCGGTAAATAAATTCGTATTGTCAGATAAGTTAATTATTTTGAAAGGCAATCAAAATTCGAGAGAGACAACGAATCACAGGGTCGTTCAAAAATATCTTTTTTTTGTCAAATTTTACTGGCTTATTGATAAAATGGTTAGGTTGGCTAAAAACGCTGCTCATCATATTTGAGAGACTTTCCCACTGTGAATAACATTTGTTTTTTATATCCAAACTTTTCTACTCCAATAGCTGTAGAGCTACTTGGAGGTAAAAAACTTTAATATACAATTGAATAGTATATTCAATCCAACAGCTGTGTTGAAATGGAGACAAATTTGTTACACATCTTTTTTGCCAACCTAACCATTTTATCAATTAACTAGTATAATTTCATAAAGAAAATGTAATTTTTGAACATCCGTAGCACCCATACACACTACATTTAACGTATACCACGCTATAAAAAGTGAAATTGGCTTCCCAAACATTTCAAAAGGAATCGGTAAGGCAGGCAATATCAATAAAACAGGTAAGGTCGATCAATAGCACTTGGAATGAATAGAAATACAAACAAAAATAACACAATGTTGGCAGAAATCATGGTCAAGTGCTTCGTATCCGACACACAGTAAAAGGTGACAGTACCGCATAACGCACCAAACCAGTAGACAATGATGTGATTGACAATGCTTGACATGTCATAAAGGCATTCTCTCTCCAACGCATAGGCGAGGAGAGGGTTGGCGAACGATCCGGTGACATCGATAACTGAAAGAGGGAACAATTATTATTGGAGAGAAAAAAACATCAAACAGTCAAACTTGTGCGAATTACTAGATTTTCAAAATGCATAACTAAAACTACAACTATCACGATTCACTTATGAAAACTCGCAATTACAACTACTCACTTTTCAAAACTCGCAATTGAAACTACTCACTTTTCAAAACTCGCAACTAGAAATACAACTAGCACCAGAACTATTCACTTTTCAAAGCTTGCAACCAGAACTACTTACTTTTCAAGACTCACAACCGGCACTACTCACTTTTGAAAACTCGAAACTAGAAGTACTCCAAAAAAACAGTAGTTAGTTTGTACAGGTATGAACAGAGTCACTCACAAATGAACAGTGTTGCCGTTGAAATCAAACTGAAGATGGCAGATGACAGTAGGTAGTTTTGGGCAGAATTTCCAAAATGCAGTTCTTTCAGCTTTTCAGCCACAAAAAGGAAAAGGAATGTAACGAAGCATTCAACAATGAAGCCCTGAAAGTAGGAATGAGAATGAATGAGGTTTCAGACGTACAGCTTGGACGCAACCCACCTGAACGGGACCCGTTTGTAAAACAATGATGCAGTCTTTCAAGATTCCGGTTTTTGTGCTGTGATACGTCGTCAAGTAGCTGTCCCATGCTAAGTGGAGCCACTTCACAGCAGCATAGAGACCGATATACTGTGAAGCAAAATCGCGGAAACAGCTTCAAAATTCAAATTACATAATGCGGTAGAAGACTTTTATCACTCGATTGATCAAAGTGATTGTTTGTCCAAAAAGTAAAACTGTAAATTTCTACTCAATTACAAGTACAGGTAGAGATTTTTGAGCGTACACAAAGCTACATCTAGTCAGAATAGAAAATGTACATGTATATCTAAATATATACTAGTGCGCTGCTGGTGTAAGTTGACTCAGCTCCTATCATTTTCTTACATATTGAAAATGACTCGACTCGAGTCCAGTTGTGTATTGACTCGACCAAGTCATGTAACTCCAGGCATTTGATATGACTTCCAGGTTAAAGTCATATATTTTATAGTCTTTCTCGGGTGTAGATCTTTTAGCACTTTGAGAAACATGCTAAGGTGAGGTGATTGAATATATTATGAATACCAGGCATTCGAAATCATCAAAGAGTTTCAGAAAAGTGAATTGAACCCGACTTCAACTCGATGATGAACACTATGACTCGGACTCGGCCCGTTGCTACGAGACTTGGGCTGGGGGAGGGGGGGTCAATTGAAAATGACTTGACACAAGTTAAAACTTTATGTGAGATTGACTTGGAACCTTACGATCATGATCAAAATTCAAATAACTCACCAAACCCAGCAACGAGGGGAGCGAGCTTTTTAGACACAAGATAATTTTCGATTTTTTTAGAATTTCCTGTCTCAGTGTCTGAGTTTGTCTTTGTCTTGTGTCTGCCCTCCGTTGTCGCAGATTAGATTCGTATCCAACCGAGACCAATGGATCCGACTCAACGTCTTGGATGTATTCAGAGTGATTGTCTGGAAGCGAAGTCAAGATTTTTAGGGTGAAAAACAGGTTTGTAATGACTCAAAATATGACTTGACACGAGTCGCAATTTTTCGTTCAATAGATTTGACTCTAGTCATTTTCTTTATCATTGGAAAATGAATCGAGTCGACTTGAATCAATCTGTGTATTGACTTGATTTACGACAGTCTTTTATCTGCTTGAATAAACTTGTCAAGAGTAGAGGTGGTCAAAGTAGTGGGTTTAACAAGACTTTAACTGGAAACTGGTCAGTCAAAACAATGACTTGGACTCGACTCTAGTCATAATACCATGACTCGGATACGACCCTCTGCTTGCTGACTTGAACTCGGATTTGACTCGGTGGTGAAGTAAAAATGACTCGACTTGACTCGAGTCAAAACTATAAAAGTGAGATTGACTTGTGACTCGGAGCCTTGTGACTTGGTTACAACCCTGATATTCACACTCAAGTTCAAATAGAAGCAGCGATTGGCAAGCAAGCGATATCCTAGTTTTGCCAAACAAACTGAAAACTGTCAAGTAGAAGTAACCGTAATCAAAAATCAAAATTGCTTTATGAAATATTGCAGGTAGGCAAACTGTACTTGAGTACTTTGACATGTAGAAGTGCTTCATTAATCATTACTGACCGTCTCCAGTTAAGAGCAAGGAAAATATGTATTTCATTCACCCGAGCAGAGTAGTTAAAAATGAGTTATTGCAGTCTGACTTTGACTTTGACTAGAGTCAAAACTAAAAATAGTAAGATTAACTGGTGACTTGGAAGCTTGTGACTTGGTTACAACCCCGGCAGCAGCAAATCTTACTTGTAGAAACTTCTTCCCAGTTTTGTGCAAATATCGTCAACGGGTTTGGAGCGACCCCGGTCAGAATGTAGCGATAGACAAGAGTTAACAGTATCGTTGACAGATAATATTCAAGGATCATCCTTTCTCCAATGAGTAAACACTTCTCATATGTCCCCACCACAAGCATAAAAGTAGATATGGAAGCATGAAGGATGTCGGATGCGTATAGAATGAAAGTCCTTTGATTCTCGCCTGAATATAAAATCAGATGTCATGATTGGATATCTGAAGTTGTTCCTACGTTTGTTAGATCACAAACAGACAGTACGGACTACTGGATTTTCGAAATTCGTAACTGGAACTAAAACTAAATACCCAAACTAGCTGAGTCAAACCCAAATGAATAGATTCCATTTGAAAGCAACTGATTAATGTTTGAATCGTATCGTCGGTACGACAAAATTACTGAAAAATCAGAGAATCACCAGAATACAGGATAAGCTATTGACTCTGGTGGGGCAATGGCTAAGTCATCACACAACAGAACACCGGGATCACAATTCGCACAACGGAATTTTATAAAATGTGCAACCAAAACTAGAATTCCTAAAAAAAAAAACGTACGGTAGTTTTTATTTACCATAAAACAAGATTGGTAGTTTGTACCAGTCTGAGATAGTAAGTTCAGAATAAATAGACCAACCAAATGTGACGCGTCGCACGATATGAGTAAAGAATTTCCTCAAGAGCATTCCGACGATACAGGCCAGAAATATGGACACAGAAGTAACTATCCATATCTCGGTGGCTTCTTCCATCTCGAGCGGAACAACAATAAAGTCTACTTCAGAACAGATCTTAGAAATAAAAAATTTCTTGTCTTAAAATTGGAATGAAATCGACTCGATTATCGATATTGCAGCATTTGTTGCCTTGACATAAGCTCTGGAATCCCAACGTGGTTCAAATTGAATTGAAGCCATTCCATAACATCTCTATAAATCCCTGAAGCCCTAAATCCCAGCAGCAAAACCCTACTAAGCACACTGCAGTGTGCAGTCTGTTACTGTGGGCATGTCATGTGAATCTTAGGGGGTTCAATAATTTAGGAGCCATACTTGTATTCGCTAGATGGCGTATGCTTGACGACACTTCCTGGTCTGGTCTAAGGGGATATTCTGGATATAGCTGTGATAGGGTACAGTTTGTCAATAGTAATTGGCCCACCGGACGTTCCCCCACTGTATCTATCGATCTTGTTGGGACAATATCTTATTCGTGCTACTATCTTGTCTTATTATATTTGGATATAAGGAAATTCGATCAATTGGAACTTCAAGCAATATACTGTTTCTACCGTACTTCAAGATCGCGTATATTTACATCGGGAAACTTATTTACATCGGGAAACTTTGCGGCGCTGTAAGTTGAAGGGAAGACAGCTTACACAGAATCATATAGGCAGTTCAGCGACCGCAACACAGTCTGAGTCTGCACTGACTGATGATTGCTATAGCCTGGGATTTGACTGACCTATTTCACTTGTCATTTTCATGTTTCATGGTCTAGCACAGGGTTGGCCAACCTTTGGCCAACAATTGCGCGTGCCACTGGATGTTGCTTACCTTTTTCTAGTCGTCCGATAGGAGCGTACCGAATTAGGTCACTTTGAAAACAAGACTTACGGTAAAATTGATACAATTATGTCATGAAAACTCTGTGTGCAACTGTGCAGTATGCAACCGTGCATTCATGGCCTGGTCGCGCGAATTTTTTTCAAAGATAATGAATAAATTCGATCAATAAATATATCACTGGCATATATTGGGGGTCGCCTCTGTATACAACTGGGCTCATTTGGCAAGGACAGAATCATTCGGAGTTTACACATAGCAATATCAAGGTTTCGGTGAACATGCCTCTATCATTTTGTGCAAATGTTTCTTCGCCGACGATCTCGCTGCGAAGTCGCATGTTGGACGACAACTTATCTCCTAATTTCGAATATAGTTAGACTCAATTCTGTAAATTACGCGTATTTACAATTTTCAGGAGGCTCCAATACTAAATGCAAGAAATGAGTAACAATAAATCATGCAAAGTGCTAAAAAAAATTTCAAGTCGAATAATTCCGCTGCGAAACATTCTACTTTATGGTCATGTCATCAAATTTTGGTTGGCCTTGCAATTTTACGTGATGTTATAACTAATTTCGAGAATTACCTCATGGACCACACAAAACCTTCTCGCGGTCGCGGGCCACATCTGGCCCCCGGGCCATGGGTTGGCCAGCCCTGTTCTGGGACAAGAGCGGTTCGATCGAAAGACTACCCCTTTTTATCGCAATTGTCGGGTGTTTTGTATGGGCGAAATAAATATCATATTGAACTGATTACCAGTAGTATACTATAGTGAGCACATGAGCAGTGAACTCATCGTCGATACCGGAAATAGCTTGCTCGTTTAAGTTGGCACCGTTTATGGACACTATTTAGTAAACATCCTGTGGTTCATTGTGATATACGGAAGCGAATCTTCAAAGACCAGCAAGTTTACTTCCAATCCAAATGCCGAAGCTACCGGTAATACGGTAAGTAGGCCTACTTGATAGACTGATAGGGCTCCAAAGGGGCCTGGCTGCCCATCCAATAAGTCGCTGCTGAAGAGATTTGGTCCTAAACATAGAAGATATGCGGAAACTAGAAATCGCCAAGTTTATGTATCAGTTTCACTGCGGTCGTTGCCCCGAATATTTCAATGACTTCTTTACCTCTGAATCAAAAGCGCACAAGTACAACACACGCGCGTCCACGTCGTCCAAATATCATATGATCGACCGAAAAGATCATCGCTCCATCAAATATGCCGGACCTGATGTGTGGAACAGTATCCCGCCGACCATCAGACAGTCGACGAGCATGTCCACATTCAAGTCGAAATACAAGCAATTACTACTAAATAAATACAGTCCATCCTCAAGATTACCGGACCACGACTGACCTATCGATCTCGCTTCCCATGACATGCCGCCCTGTTTCTTGTCGCATTCTTTTTCTGTACTATCTTCTTTACTTTCATTCAGTGTGCATGCCTCCTCTTTACATCGCCTAGGCCAAGGTGGGTGTCAGATTCCATAGACTACTCCTTGTCGCTTCGACATCTTCCTGTCTTTTCATTGTATCGCATTTTTTGTGGTGTATTGAACTGATAAAATTGCTAATAAACCAATGATGATGATGATGATGATGACACTATAGAAATTAAACATGGAACGGCAACGACCGATTTTGCAGCTTCGTTCCGCTTCGCCGAGGCTGGAGTGGAGAATTGTTTTGCGTTTCAAGCGACTGTAGGATTTCTGGCAATCCAAAAGCAATCTTCCCGAGCGCAGAAATTATTGAATCTGGTCTTGATCGAAAGCTACGGTTGCACCGATTCCGAAAATATAAATTAAAATAATGACCAGGCACTGATCCACCTAGAATCCGTCCTCCGAGTCTGAAATATCGGCATTGTTCGAACAATCGGAGAGTCGCGACGGGTCATTGTTATGGTCATTGTGTTGCGGTTACCCGATTGTTCTGAACATTGCCGATATTTCATACTTTCATTACTTTCGCCATTTCTGTTTATTTACCTGTGACCTTAATTTGAGCTCTTTAATCCTACCGGTGCACTATCTTATGATTTTATTCTCATCTTCGTAATATAGTATTAAGAACTCCAAAAATTTAAAAGATTCCCAACTACTCCTTGTGGTCGTAAGCATTACCGGTATTTGCTACAGAAAAGGAGCGGCTATCATGCACTTCTCACACCTTCACTCCCCCTAATGACGTGAGGTGCTGAGTAGAGTTGCTTTGGACTGAGTCATGTTCTTTTTATATTATTACTACCCTCTGCTTTCTCTTTATATTATTATATATATTTTTCATATACCGGTACTCAACTTTCCTTATTTAACATCATTACTAGCATAACATATTATACGTAAAATTTTCGCTACATAATAGCAAACTAAATCTCACAACCCACTCACTTCCGTGGGAGGGGTCAATCCCCGCCTATGCCGGCCGACGGGGAAGAGATCTAGCCGTAAAACATTGGGCCCAATGAAAGAAAGCACGCACAAGGGATGGGAAGAACTAGTAGAAAGGGCGGCCTCGTCAAAAGGATCAACATCGAAAAGAACTGTGACTCTAGGCCGAGGTGGATTTTAGATTAAAAGGATCGCACTGCGTGTCCTTCGACATCCTCCTATCTGTTCATGGCATCGCATTTTGTCAAATCTCATTGTACATTGTGTGTGACTTGTTCAGAAGAAAAATATAACTCAACGATTATTCTTACCTTACCAAATTACGTTTTAATGTAATTGAATGCAATAATTCCAAAGGTATCCACTGCAGAAATTATCGTACTGCGCCTTACAATGCATTTGAACAAAATAGTCATATTTTATTCAGATGTGTTATAATGTTCTGTACTCCTAATCCTAATCTAATCCCTTTGCCTTACAAAGCGCAATATATTTTCTGGTTTTGCTTTTGGCAGCGCAACAATCCGACCTTTGCTACGTTGACAGTCCGTCCGATTCAAGAAGACCGATCGGATCAAAGAGCAGAGATCGAAAAGTGCTGACGCATCTCCTGAACTCTCTGCCTGCAGTGCCGCGTCATATTAAAATAAACGTGTATTGCAAACAAGGCTTTTACAGAAAGCAAATCTCGGCCTATCGAGACGTGACGTCACTCTGCCGCCTGAGACACGGGTACGCGGCCTTTTCCACCTTCGTGACGTCACCGCTCCCACCGAATAGCCGCGGCCAACTTTTCGATCTTCTCAACGAACTCGGTTTTCGAACTTCTTCGAATTTTTCGTCTCGAACGCTCGGATTCGGTTCGTTGGCATTGTGACGTCGCATGGACCTCTTGTGCCTCCATTTGGCCGGCATCACGTGACAAGGGCTCGACGGAACGGAGCTGGACTGCTGCAGACCTGTCGTGACGTCACGATGTTCAAACCGACCGAGTTTCGCGACCGAGCCCCAGGACTGCGTGACCTCACACCGGCCCCGTTCGCAAGTGACGGTGATGACGTCATCCTCCTCCCCGGCGTGCCTGCCCCTCTTCCTGGGGCTGACCGGGGGAGTTCCCCGTGGGGAGTGAAGGTGAGTGGAGCGCAACCGGTTCGTGATGACGCGCGTCGGAGATCGATCTGAAGAAGAAGGTTGAAGAAAAAGAAGAAAGAGACAAGAGGAGGAAATATGAACCGACCTTGTCTGGTTGTAGTGAGGTCGAGCGGGACTTGTTGTTCGGGAACCGAGATCTCGACGCCTGCAATAAGCAACGGACTTATGAGTCGTGAGAAAAAGCTAGAGTTCAAACACAGATTTTTGGTGTGGTGATTATATTCTTTACATAACCTGTATAATCTGGTTTTTAACTGACATGACGTTGTTTCTAATGGTGAAAGCATTTCGTACAAAAAATCTCAAGATTTGTTTGAAATGTGCTGAATAATACAGCGATCTCTAGAATCGCGTCGCGAGATGGAAGAAATCGTCTGGCGGGCTGAATGTTTGATGCCACAGGTGTAGAGCAATGGTTTTCAGCCATTTTGTCTTCGCGGACCCCCTTTGGAACGCCTTAGCCCACGTTAACCCCCCCCCCCCCCCAGTTTAAGTTCAAATTTAGCTCTCAATTATCGTTGAACTGTCATCTGTCTTGCGCAAATAGTAACTGTTGTTTGATTGGTTTTCAACCTTTTACCCTTTAGACCTAACCTTGTGTCAAGGGAAATAGTTCGTAACACCCTATCACTTCCGGTGTGACGTCATTGTAGCACTAATACGAACTCACAACTTGCGATTCCTCGTGTGCACCGTATTTTCTCTGTAAAAACTGGTATTTATTGTTCGAAAATAAGGCTCGAAACGAGAGGTAAGGCACAGACGGGCCAAGCCAAGCCTCACCATTGATAACGCAATTCGTCGTAAGTTGCTTAGAATTTATTAGAACTGATATTAATCGAATGTGATTGTCACACTGATTCGGAAAATCTAAATACTCATCGCCTTCTGAATTCTCAAAGTATTTGGCGGTTACTGACGTTGTTGTAAAGCGAACGTCAAGTGGTCGTGCGATACGCAAGCCGAAGAGGTTCCAACCGACTTGATTACTTGATTGTTTTTCATTGAGTTGATTACCTTTGCGCGTTACCTACGGTGTACGTTGGTTTGTGCTTTGTAAGCAGTTCGTTTTTTGATCGCTGTTTATGACGGTTACCTTTATCGAACGACGCGCCGAATTGACACGTTCCGAAGACTATTGCGGGCTGAGACGGCATCGTATTTAAACTCTCACGGTGTGAGGTGTTGGAGGAATTTCTCGTCTTGACTTCGATTTATCTGTTTGCAAGTCGCTGATCTTTTTTGGGAATCTTGTTAATAAAATTCTACATCTTTAAATACGACGTCTACAAAAGTCTGAAGATCTTGCAAGTGATAAAAACGTCATTTTGTGGACGACAACAAGCTATGTTTTCGTTGTCTTAGCGTACCATTTTCGCCTCGACAGCATCATTGCCGAAAGAAGAAACGCAGCGAGTGCGGCTATCGTCACAATGAAATGATCAGCTGTCCGCCTGAGTTGAAGACCGAGGAGACGGCAAAGAACCTCATCGCAGCAGCAAGTGAAAGTCAGAGGAGCATATTGGGCAAGGATGAACAGAAGTTTGAAAGAGCCTCTACGAAAGATTTTGGGGAATGCCTTATTGCGGTACTGACGGACATTGAAGCGGCTCTTAATCAGCGTCCCCTAGCTTACCACGGCTCTAATCCTTTGGATCCGACACCAATCACGCCGAGTCAATTAACTATCGGACGGAATCCACGAGAATTGCCTTTGATTCGTGGAAGCGGTAACGTGTCTGTTGGCAAGCGTTTCCGCTATCTACAAAGCTTACTTCAATCGTTTTGGAAGAGGTGGAGCAATGAATATTTGCCTAAATTGCAGCAAAGGGGCAAGTGGAAGCAAGCAGAATCTCCAATCAAGATTGGTGACGTCGTTTTGGTCACTGAAGAAAACACGTCACGACCAAAATGGCCTCTTGGTCGTGTCACCGATGTCTTTTCTGGTAAAGACGGATTGGGCCGAACTGCGCAGGTGAAAACGCAGAAGGCAATCATTTGTCGCCCTGTGCAAAGACTTCATGTTCTGGGATCGATGGATTTGAGTCCAGATGTAGAGAATGATTCCGTGGCCGAAGAGATCAACAATGTATGTTAACCGGGAGCCGGTTCTGACTAACTCCGAAGTAAGGGGCAAGTCATTGCCCTCCCTCGTAGCAAGCGGACTTGGTGATTTATTTTTCGTCAGCGGCTACCCGACCAGCAGTCAAAAACAGGTCAAATTTGTCTGTACTTTACCAAAGTTTAGTGTGGTCCGCATTCGCCACAGTTCGGACATATCTGAATATGCTGTCAATAAGTAGTTGCGCGTTAAAAGCACATTTTTTTAGTCACAGGCACCTTTTTCATAGGGGGGGAATTTTAGCTGAAATATCGGCCAAGGGGGGCACGAGACGAAAAAGGTTGGGAACTGATATATCTCAACTTTCGTTTGCTGTATTATGTTGTGTTCCGCAATTATGGCTCATTATAATTGAACACTACTCGACCGTGACAGACGTCGCGCTTCGCTCGTAGTCGCCAGGCTTCACGCTTACGCGAGAGCTTAACGTTGTTTGCTGCATATCTTTATCCTTTCAGATCATAGTGTTATTGGGGCTATTACCTATTAGCTTGCAATAAAACTGTAGTCACACTCCTACTGTGTATTGCGTGGGATTTATTAGGAACCACTGTTCTAAGCAATATTCAACAGGGTTAGGTTGAATCGAGTCACCTTTTTCGTATGACTCGGCGTTTTAGAAATGCGGATTTACTCGTGACTCGGGGCAAAATTTACGATTCTAGTTAAGTCATCGGTGTCGATAAAAAATTGCTCTACTTTACAAATGACTTGTAAGAGCGACAGATCTCATTGATACAATGATTTGGCGTTTTACTTGACCTCCGTTGTTTAATCTCAAATAGGCCAACATTGACCGCTTACAGCGTGCGTAGTGAAGTAATATAATAACAAGGTTTCGCTATCTCTGTTCTATAGACTGGCTAGCTAGGTGATCACTTTAACCAATATTCTCTATCTTGACGGATACCTCTGGCCTATTAATTTCGAAAAAAAATTTGCGCCAAAAATTTTAATGATTGATGTAAGGTTGCTGAAAATGCCGAAATTGTGCTAACAATTTCTCCATCACGCCAGATTTTTTCCGTTTTTTTCTCATTTGAATAAATTACTAAAATTTCTGCTTTCATTAGTGAAGTAAGCGTACAACAGCAACAGATCAAATACTGTCATCGAAATCATGTATCACGAAGCCTGGGTTGTCGTACTGCAGAATGAGTGAGTTTTCGGTTAACTTGAATCCAGTGAGTCACCATCTTCGTTCAATCAGAAGCTCTTTTCGACCCATAGATTTATGCCAAATTTAGTGCCATGCTATCTTTACAGTCGGGCAACGCATTTTGTGACAGCACACTGCTCTGTCGTAAAACGTTACGAAATCGCAAGATGTGTCGGTGAATATAATGACAACTCCCGCGGGTGGAATCTTTAAAAAATATGTTCAGTAACCGCGACTGAGAGGCCATTTTACGCGTTTCTTACGACAATGTAACTCATTATTGCGGTGCAAGATGATCCCTGAACTACTTTGTGCTTTACAAAAACCAAATCGCATAAGTAATAAGGACATCTAGAATAGTGTTCGGGCAGACGTCGAAGCAGTTGTAAAACATGGCCACTTCAGTAAGTACTGCAAGTAGAAAGTACAAAGGGTACTCTCACTCTAAGAAGGGAAGCAGCAGCTCTTTCCTCGACACACTGGCGACAAGAAACGGAGTCTCGCTCGTTAATCGCGACGTTACTCACCTCGTTCACGAAACGCCCTTTCATCTCGATAAGATGAGGTCGGGTTTTCAGAGACGATTCTGCGGCGTCTCGTGGCGAAGAAATCCCGCAGTTTGCTCGAGCGAGACCCGAGCAACCCCGGTTCAGGGCTCACAGGTAAAGGAACGTCAAGGTAGGGCCGTGGCGGTGCAACACGCCGCTGAAAATCCAGCTCTTCGGAGGAAGGTTTTCGCAATTCGATCATTGTTTGAGCTTGCGTCGATACAGCGCGTTTGTCGTGCGGAACGTGATGCCCGATAGGTGAGGTGAGTGGTTCGGGATATCCTGAATTTCGGTCGGGTTTAAACGGAACAGGATTCTTTAACCGAATGAACTCACCGCGTGCTACGTATTGTTGGTTGTAGGCGATGATTTCGTCCGTGGCGAAACTGAAGCTGCGGATCGGACACGGGAATCCGTGGCCGCGAGTGGGCGTGCCAGGCAGCGAACCTGAAACAGGCGCACGATTCGAATCAACCTCCTCCACAGCTGGCGAGGAACGGACACGACACATGGTGGCGCTCTACCTTCTTTGTTTAGTGCAACGGAATGCCCTGACCTGAATAAGAGGTCGGCGACAGGAATCGTTCGCGCGCCACTTCTCGGAACGCGGATCTGTGACGCGGCGTCGAAGCGCTCTGTGACGTGGCGTGACGCGGTTCCGAGCGACGCGAAAACTTCAACTCGATCATAGGACACGATTGCTGCGCTTGTGACGTCATCAAACGATCTGGGTCCTGCTTGATATGAACGGGAGTCCGGTGACGTGCCGGCGATGACGTTGGCGTGACGTGGTCGTAGGGCCCTGGAAAGAGGTTCGAGATCGGATTCGGTTCGAAACGAACTCAAACTTTTCCGAACCTGATTCTGTTTTCGCGTCGAGCAGAATCTCGAGAACGTTCCGGTTGAATTGATACGTGTAACGTCTGCCTTTGCACTTGTACAGGATGCGTTTGTCGTAATAATACCTGACAATGGGATGTTTACTGTTTAGCTTGCTTACTGTATTGTAGAGGCAGGGGAAACGACTGCGTTTGCTACAAATGCGTCGCTGGCTGATTTGGATGGGTTTGCAGTCGCTTAATCTTGTGTTGGCGGTAGATTTGGATCACCGGCACGTTGTTACGAGATTGGGCTTATATATGACACAGGGAATGCCGTGACAGTCTGGTCTGGATGATTTTTATCGAAATTGATTTTGTGCTGGATGACAATAGGGTCAGGAAGAAATTGTCCGACTATTCGGGTAATTTGAAGCATAAAAGGCGAGCTCGATCGTCGTACGCTGTCGACTGACCTCAAAGCACGACTGAGTTTCTCGTAGTTCATCGCCGGCTTTCTCTTACGAACCCCCCACAGTCGGGCCACTTCGTTCGGGTCCTGGAAATAGTAACTTGTATTTTTTGGGTTGCCGCATTGAAATGTGGAGCGATTAGAGACCAGAGGTGCTCAGTCTAGTCTTCTTCGCAGGAAAGACTACACCTGCTTCCTTCGAAATTGGTGTTTCTAGGAAGTGACTTTCACTTCGCAGTTTGCTGTTAATTTCAAGCACGGTCATATAATATTTGCTCTTTCCTCAACTGAAAATATCTAACAATTCCCTAACCATACGTATATTTGATAAGGCATTCACCACGTTACACTTCAACTTCGACTTTTCATTATGATTTACTTGGATATCTCTTTTCCCTTGTACTCGATTAACCTTATTTGTACCTGAGTATTTACGACGTTACTTTTAATATAGTATCAACGCTATGCCCTTGTATTTCTACTTGAGTACCGACGCTGACTATACTTTGACTGTTCGATACCCACTTTGATGACGAATTCTCCGTACTCGCCGTCCCAGCTGATAATATCATAGTGCTTCTTGTCACGCAGCAGCTCCAGAATGAAATGCCACAACTGGATCTGTTTTGTTCCTCCCAAGAGGTCGTGCAAAGGAAGGACCGTTTCGTCTGTAACATATCAATACCAACTGGCTAACTAACTATAGTTACTTGATGTTCAACTGGTTTTTGTAGTTCTAGTTCAGGGGGCGGCCAACCCGTGGCCTACAAGAAGGGTTGGATAACGGTTGGTTACTTTCGAAATTAGTTACATTATCAAAAAAGGATTGCCCTGATTGTGACCTTGCAAGGCCAACTAAAAAATTGATTAGTCTGTCCGCGTCTCCGCGTCTCCGATTAGTCAGTCCCGACGCATTGACATATCCATGGGCCAGTCGCATCATTGGTACATCTTCGTGCATGTTTTCAAACGCAAAATCAAGACCGTTTTATTCACACGAGCGTTCGAACTACAGTAGTGATCATTCACCCCTACAACTATGCACTTCGTCTTTTATACATATCCTTTACTTTAATTTTTTATTGCCTTTTATGTACAGCGCCCTAGTGCAGGAGTAATGATATATTGTTATATTCGGCGCTCTATAAATTATTATATTATTATTATTATTACATCACAATAAAGTAGAATGTTTTGCGGTAGATTTATCTAAAGTCAACATTTGTTTTCACGCGTCGCGAAAAATAATATGTTGTCACTCGATCACTACGAAGTCTTTTGCGCATTTTTAACTGTTTTAGTTCTAGTCAGTGGTTCTAATACTTTTTAGACCGCGACCCAAATCTGACTTTTAGTGGTATCTCGCGACCCAAGCAACACACACCAAAATGAATGCATTTGAGTGCCGACCAATTATATCAATAACGAATGGTTTGGCCACCCAACGACGGTCAATTATCGCCACCGAACTTTTTGGCACCGCACTTTGCCCAGCCGTATGTTGGCCCAACGCCATATATTCATGTGTCCAAGCGTGGACGGGTTTTGGCCTCATAAACCGGCAACCGCTCGTTTTACAACTCTACACTAAAGCGTCCCAGGTCTCCGACGGTGTTTTCCAGAGAAACCAATGTTGAAAAAAATCTTATCATGAAATCAAACCAATTCGTTTAATACAAAGGTCGGCACATTTTCATGATCAAGTCATGTTGTGGTGGCGACTTCTCCGCGTGTCTCGCTTATTGGCCGTGGTACCAAACTCAGTGACCTCTGATATGCTCAAACCAACTACAGTAAATCGCGCGGAAAGCGAAGATATTTTTGTTGTTGCAATGACCTCAAATAATATTACATACATATTAAAAGACCGCTCTGGTACCGTCGCGACCCAAAATTATACCCTTCGCGACCTATATTTGGGTCGCGACCCATACTTTAAGAACCACTAGAATCTAGTTGCTAGTTTTGAAAAGTGTGTTGGGTATAATTTTAGTTCTACTTATAGTTGTGAGTTTTGAAAAGCAAGTACAGTTCTAGCAGACCAACTATAGTGGCGCATTTTGAACATCCCGTAATTTGTCCAAGTCTGTATCGCGGCCATTCTGATGACTTCCCGTTTTGTGACGCAATGCCACGGATTATGAGGCAATAGCAAAAGCGTGATTTCCGCAATATATGTCAATTAACGCCTTCTAATCTTTTTCATACAACCGCTCGCATTGCAACTCACTGCTATCGGTAGAGGGTTAACGCCTTGTCTAAATCAGAGCAGAGCAGGTGGTCCGATTTCGTTGCTGGCTGACTAAGCGGTCAACCGCAGTTGTGGCTCATGCATTTTCGAGACATCGCGGTTACGTCATCACAACAAACGCTGCTGATTGCAAATTGAGCTAAAAACTAGGTTAGCAGCAATCGACATATAATAACAAATGTCGGCCCGGTGTAAATGACAACAGCAGTCGAAAGACACCTTGATTACCATAAATTAAACAATAACGCTGTGATGATTACTCAAGACACTTGCCGTCTAGGCGCTGATTAATTCGATCTGTGGATTCCGCTCCTATCTCAGTTGCTTGAAAGTGCATGTCTTATATCCTTGTAGCTGCTTGTAATCTAGTTTTAGTTATTAAAAGCCTAGACAGCTATCAAGCTGATTCGATATTCTTCTCTTAAAAGGTCACCGGGAATACTAAATACTAGCAACAATAAGTACTTCGAAATGAAGTCTCACCGTCTGGGCTCCATCGCTCCTTCGATTCCGCAGGAAAAGTCAAGATTTCCGTCATCTAGTCCAGGCCTATGATTAAACTTTACTGAAAATTAAAAAGCTATTGCTGGCGACGTTACGTAATAGGATCGAAACCTGCATGGCTGTCACTCTAAAGCCGCTTTGACGAGGGTACTTTATCGATAAAATTACGGTTGCAGCCTGTGTAAACAAACGGCTATTCCGGTGGTTATTAACCTTTACTAACATGGCGGGTTGGCGGAACCCTTACGCTAATCTGCAAGCCTTCGGCTAACCCCAAATAAACGCAAAAACAATAAACTTCCATTGCATCACAAATCTAATTCATTAGTGCAAAATAATGTTGCACAATATGAACTCGCTAACTAAGATCTTAGGAGTGGGCCTTCTATATTGCAGCAAGCGACATATCAATAGCGCCAAAAGTATTCCCCTCGAAGCATTTCGACAAATTTCTTCCTATATTTCGGATCTGTTGACCCACATTTATTGATGTTCACTCCTGATGAGAGTCAGTCGAAAAGCTTCAAGTGGAATACATTTGGCAATAATTGTTTGTTGAGAAATGAGTTGTGCAATATGTGGAACCACAACGGTTAAAATATGATTTCCACACAAAACCAAAATACGCGAATTCAAATTTATTGCAATGTGACTTCGGTTACATGAATTGAGTGTGCATCTTGATCTCCAGCGAACCCCTGAGACTTTCTCAATGAACCCCTCCCTGGGTTCGGTTAAGAAACCTTGGTCTATTTGTACGGGGTAGTTCAATGCATTCATTACGATGCGCAATGGTTTCAGTAAACGGTCACCAACGCTCTAGAATTGCAAATCGAATCTGCAACTTCTCACTGCTATGGAGTGATTCATTGAAACGACCGCACGTAACTTCAGGTTTCTGCCAACACAGATTTTGAAGTTATAACATGTTACATGTTGAGTGTGGCGTTTCATCGGACCTATTGGAAAGCTCTGAAAGTACTTCGATCAACAATAAAACTGTATCGGATTGCAGCGGAACCATTTGCCATTTTAAGTAACTGAACGGAAAAACTTTTCTGTGGGTGTTTCGTTTCATTTGATTCACTTGAAATATCTCAAAGCACTCCGATTCAAAATAAAGCTGAGAATACAGAATTTCAGCGAAATCATTTCTTAGGAAATTTTACGCTGAGTGAAGCTTTTCATGTAACTGAGCTTTTGCGAGCTGATAAATTATGAAATCAAATGCACCTGACTTAATTCCGCCCTCAACACTCCCACCTCAGATGTACTCGATCATTTGGACCTTAAATATCATCAGATATGAAGTCTAACAAAGATTACTAACAAGTTGAAATGCTGACAACCATTTCTTCAATACTTTGTCACGTCACACGAAGTGCTACAATTTCGAATAAGCGCATTAGAGCACCTGCCTGAGATAGATCCGCGGCCGAGTTTTGTTTCTTTCTTTCTTCCCTCGCTTCAATGTCTAGGAGGAAGTGTGCGAGTGACATCACAAATGAACACCGGAAATCTGTGAATCATTATTGCGCATGCGTGCTGAATACAAAACGTGACTTGATCTTTTATCTGCGAGTAAAACTTTGTAGTCATTTGCAACCATCAGGTTGGGTAATTCTGAGTAATTTGGACACTTGCTTTGTTATATGTCGCATATTTCCAATCAAAACTGCATGACCCAATCATCGAATTTCCATCCTTTTCAGAATCATCGCCCCCTTATCAAGCTCGACACAAATTTTTGTCCCCCAATATTTACGGATCCGAAAAATAGGACATACATATACAGGAAATTTATTTGCCTAATTCTGATTAGGTTCAAGGTTCAAGTTTATTCATAAAATTTTCATCACTTGAAAACATCACGAGAATGCGATACAATGAAAGATAGGAAGATGCCCAAACGACTAGGAGTATAGTCTTTGAATTCAGACACCCTCCTGGTCCTAGGCGATGTAAAGAGGAGGCATGTAGCCTACACGTAAAGTTGTACACTGAATGAAAGTAAAAGATGATAATAAAGTGGCAAGCGATAAAATCAGGTGGCAAGTGACGGAAAGGCGAGAGCGATAAGTCAGGTCGTGGCCCGGTAAATGGTGAGGGCTGACTAGCTGGTGAATTGAGTGAGAAAGATCAGAGAATCGGTTTGCGCGGCTACTTTCCGTTGAGTTGACCGTATTTTAGTCAACTTCCGTGTGATATGCAGAATAAGCCGTCTCCACGTTTATTTTTTGACCGCGTTAAATATATATATATCTCACAAGAAGTTCTAACATTTTCGTCCCCCATCGCCCTCCAGTCGCCCCCTTTGGTATTTTCGCCCCATTATTTCTAAAAATCACCCACAATGGATATCGCCCTGGTTGGGGAACCACTGGACTAGAGCTACCCTCAGTCAATTTGTCGATACTTAAATCACCACACGATTACGATATATTGGAAAGATAGGAAGCCATAGAATCGTGTTGGAGCACTCTTCGAAATAAGACACCCTGCACCTACAACGCGTCAGAGGCAGTAAATCCAATAAATTAGATTACAATTAGAATGGCATCCACATAGTTTTCTTCCAAACTAGATTAGAATTACTGAATTTGCTAAAAACTTTTAAATTGAATTCCGAATTAAAAAGAAATACAACAGAAATCGGATCAGTGTTACCGGGATGTTACTCGAATTAGTCCATATACAACATTAAGTTGTCTAAGTCCCACCCGCAGGCGAAGTCGAGTAGGTACGTTTTTATAAATGGAGGACTAGTCCCTGCAATAAATTCAATGATGACAAAATATTCGAAGCTTTCTAACGGCAGACGCTTCGAGTCCGAGTCTTCGCCGTTCGTGTTCAAGGTTCATGCAGTCAGTCAAACAAACCGACAACCATATGTTGCGTCTCTGTGACCTAGCAGACGATATCATGTCGCTTTCTCGTGGCGAGTTTGCTCGTATTTTTAGAAGTCTTCGAATTGGTGACATGAAGCCATGAAACTGACCTTTCGATTCCGATCGCAATTTTCCACCCGAAACGCGACGTTCTGATGACGACAGAAATCGTGTTACTATGCGCGCGTGCGTAAGCCCTACTTCGAACTTTGTTCACGTGAAATTCCTGTCCAAAAACTACTTTTTACTGGACAAATTTCAAAATGTGTGAAAGCAGACACAACCTAAATCTGTATAGTAGGCCTGCAAGATGAAAACTTATAGTTGGATGCTCAGTACAGAGACTCAGTCGGATTTGGGAAAATTGAGTACTTGGCGGGCCGGATTGCTGAATCGATACATTATTCGCCCATTTATCCACATATACAAGAGAGAGAGAGAGAGAGAGTCTTTATTTTCATCGAACCAAAATACATAACAAACGGCAGTGATGGTGGTACAGAAAATATGCGTGCACAGTATTCGGTATTAGATAGGAATGATCGATAAGACCGTGAAGGTCATCTAGTCTGATCACACCAGCATCAAACAGGTACACTTGACTCAGAACAGTCTGGCTGTAAAAAAATGTTTAGTTACGAAAGGAAAATAGAAAAAAAATTAAACAATGGTAGCAAATGATCAATGAAGCAATGTCTGGGCGAGGTAGGGCAACAGTGTTAGTTTAACGACAAGAGGTGATCAAGTAGGGCTTTTTTGAATCTATTATAAGGCAATTCACGGATATGTGATGGTAATGCATTCCAGATGATAGGTCCCGAGTAGTCGATAGATCTCTTAGTTAGGTTGCTATTGGGTTGGGGTAAGTAGACGTTTCCTTTAGACGAAGATCTCGTGTAATGGGAATGGACATGTTTAGCAGGTATGAAAAAGTCATCAAACACAGGAGGGAGACTATTGGAAAAATATTTGTGAACAACTTTTGATACTTCGAAGCGATATAGTTCATCAACTCGCAAAATTCGATGCTTACGGTAGTAAGGCGATAAATTGGTACGTAAAGGTACAGATGAGATCAGCCGTATCGCACGGTTTTGCAGGGTTCGAATTCTGCACAAAAATGTTGTACATGCATTTCCCCATACTACGATTCCATATTGCAGATGCGAGTGGAAAAGAGAGAAGTAGATGGTTCGTAGTACTGATCTGGAAACCAAAGATTGGAGACGGGTCATTATTCCCACACACCGAGCTAGTTTTGATATTGTGCATTCAATATGCTGCTTCCAAGACAATTTGGAATCAATGGTGACGCCGAGATATTTTGCTGAGTCACATATTGAGATTTGTTTATGATTGATGTTCACAGTGAAATTATGACTGGCATTATTTAAAACGAGCATCTCGGTCTTATCTGCATTCAAACTTAGTTTGTTTGCTTGCAGCCATCTCGACACTTTTGGGAGTTCCCTATTCACAGATGCATGCAAATCATCGACAGTGTTGGAGGTTATGAAGAGGTGAGTATCATCAGCAAATAGCGTTGTGCGGAATAAAGATGCATTAACAATGTCGTTAATATAAATGAGGAAA
This sequence comes from Botryllus schlosseri, assembly GCF_051294905.1. Taxonomy (NCBI): domain Eukaryota; kingdom Metazoa; phylum Chordata; class Ascidiacea; order Stolidobranchia; family Styelidae; genus Botryllus; species Botryllus schlosseri. Next base: position 28,588,441 of record NC_137246.1, on the reverse strand, counting down.
AAAGTCGGTCCAAGGACTGAGCCTTGTGGCACTCCACAAGTTATATCTCTGGTAGTCGTTCTTAATGTCCCCAGTTTAACAAATTGTTTGCGGTTTGCCAGGTAGCTTTCAAGTAGAGTTGCTGCAATACCCCTGATTCCATAGTGTTCTAGCTTGTATCTTAAGATTCTGTGGTTAACTGTATCGAAAGCTTTGCGGAGATCGATAAAAATGCTGCAGCCACTTTCTTTTTGCTTGATGGTTTTGTAATAGTCCGTTACAATTGATAGTATTGCATGGTTGGTGTTGTGGTTGGATCTGAATCCATGCTGGGTCGGAGACAGTACTGCATTCAATTCAAAAAAGTTCTTAAGTCGGCAGTCAATCAGTTTCTCAAAAACCGTGGCAAGATTTGGCAAAACAGATATTGGAATAGATTGAAATAAATCGTATTTAATGAATGTATTTTAACGACAGCAATGTCACTTCAAAGCCAATTCTCGCCCCTGATGGCGAAGACAATGTGTATTTGAGAATAACATTGTCGTGCAGGCGCCGCCATGTCAGCTTCTATCTGATCAATCAACACACGGTGCAATCTCTAATTTAGATTTCAAAGGCGTTCGATAAGCCCGGTAACCCTAATATACCTAGATATCAATTCATTAGGGTTGAGGAGGTGACGGGATAGCGTCGTTGTTCAACTGTGTGGCCTAATTAATCTCGATATTGAATTCATGCGGCCCGCGTCCTCTAAGAAATTTGAAAGGTGGCCTGCGACCCATTTTGAGTTTACGACCCCTGGCATATGCGGTGCAAAAAGCCTAGAAGTGTGCCGTGCTACAAGTCGGCGGTTACGGAATCACAAATAGGAAATATCAGCCTGGTGCAATGACCATTGTAGTCGACAAAAATCATGATTACCACAGACGACATTAGGGTTGAATGCATGATCGTAAATGCCGATAATGCAAGTCTTCTCGCTTCGAAGAACTTCCGCGTAAGTTCCACTCTCGTAATGCTCCTCATACACGTATATAATAACATACAGTCACTAAAATTTGACGTAGTAAGCAAGTAGTGAGGAGCAATGTTCCCTCTAAGCTGTGCACGTGCGCAAATGCGCAGTGCTGAAACGGTCTCTGCGCACAGAAAATATAAGCTGCGCACAAAAAATCCGAAGTGATGTTTTTTTTTAGTCGTTGCGCACTGTTGTCCAGGGGCCGCGCAGGCGCGCAGACTCGTGAAAAATAGAGGGAACATTGCCAGGGGCAAATAGTGTTATCACTGAAGTCTGAAACGAAGGTACAAGTGCGGCCCGCAAGGGTAAATATTGCACTCCGTGAATAAATGAGAATTTGCAATCACGGGCTCCTCACGAAATAGATTTTTTCTTTTAGTATGGTCTCGTACGCGTGAGCGATATTGATATCATTTCAATAGCGCATTATTTTCTGGGAATGGCAAAATAACATTGTTTACCAAAGTTGGGCTAGCTCGAAGTTACTCTGCGAGAAACTAACGAATAGTCTTCTCCGCGTGGCATAAACCTTGCGTAAGATTTACTCAGGACCGGAACCCCCCAATTGGAGGGACCGCGCTCGAAGGGGACCCAAAATTATTTCGTGAATTAACATAAATCACGGTGTATTTTTTTTTTAACTTTTCAAAAAAATTTTCGCGCCATGCGCCATTTATTTTTGTCAAATATCTTGATTATTGCGTACCCTTTCCCCAATAAAAAATACGCATCATTTATAGAAATGGGAACTTGGGTGTCGGCCATTTACCGCGCCACGACGCACCAAGACATGTGAAGTTATAGACTATGTAACATACGACTCCGAGATATGCGCCAGAACGATCAGCAGCGAGAGTACCTTGGCCGAAAAGGACTGCCTTTGTGCTAACCGAAAACTTCGATTTATATACAATTATACTTATATGTTTAATTGTCCATAGGCGCCTAACGGCTGGCGATAAATACTCCTGTCCTCGCGATCCGAGTCCCACAACAAAACAAATGCCATATCGAGGGAACATTATTTGCCAGTAAAGAAATACCAATTTGAAATCGTGTACGTCATTATAGTTTAGTAGGTTTGGGCGATTTCAATATCTTTTGACATAGCAGATAGGAGGTCGCGAAATAGCATCATGTAACGAAGTCATTATACCCAAATTGATAGCACTATATATGCAATTCCCGATCATATTGACCGATTAAATCTTGAATGATATAAATTTTTCGCGCTTCGCGCGTATAGACGAAGTAACCATATAAATGGGCACCCAATGTCGATGTTAAGCACCGACAAAAGGCGCATGGGGCGAGGGGGTCTGGGGGGCGAACCCCCCAGAAGTTCGTTTTATCACCCTATGGGGGCCTGGTTGCGCACTGTTGTCCAAGGGCCTGCGCAATAAGTTGCCGTGTTTGCGCAGAGTCGTGAAAATTAGAGGGAACATTGGTGGGGAGTCTCGACAGACTGGGGCCGCGGGCCACATTAGCATGCAAGACGGAAAACTGTCCGCGGGCCGGACAAAATCCCTTCGCGGGCCGTATGTTGCCCGCCCCTGGCCTAGGCCAAGGTGGGTGTCTGATTCCATAGACTATTACTCCAAGTCGCTTCGACATCTTCCTGTCTTTTCATTGTATCGCATTTTTGTGGTGTATTGAACTGATAAAAATTGCTAATAAACCAATGATGATGATGATGATGATGGCAATGGAATCGATAGTGATGGGCAGAGCCTCTACCACCTCTGATGCGGAATCGTCCGTTATGATCATTATCGCCTATTAGTACAATTTCTTGTCATTTGAATATACCGCAAATATTGCGATGCAGTGAAAATGGCCGAAACGACTTCGTTTAATCCATTTATGAGACTCGCACATGGCCTAAAAATATGATAATGAATTTTAGCAGCATTTCATACATATAAATCAGGGGTCACCAACACGCGGGCCGCGAGGTCATATTTTGCGGCCCGCGGCCTGATTTGGAAAAATTTCGTAGAACGCTTAGTGAAGCATTTTGAAATGCTGAAATTGATATTTTTTGTTGTTGTTCAAAGTAAGCTATTCTACTGTGCCCAATATCACTATTCCTCACTAGCTGATATACGGCTTCGGCATGATAATATCATTCCGTGGAGGAAGAATTAGCTGGTATGAATGGGCATGGGCATATTGCCTTGACGTGCAATGGTCCACCACTGCCGAGACCTAGACCCGTGAAAAACGAATTCGGGCTCTCCAAAAGACCATGCTTTACGAGGAGATCGTTTTCCAGCAAGTAGACTACCGTGTCTAGCTAACCCAAATATCGATTCTTTAATCCAGGGGTGGCCAATCGGCGACAGCAGAAGGAAAATTATGCGGCTGTCGACATTTAATTCAATTAGGATGTGTTGGCGGCCGTGCAACTTGAATTTACGAATTGACTCTCGACAAATCTGATGGGAGGTCAAGAAATAACTGCATGCAACAAAGGGGACTAATATAGAATTGACCCAACCTAAAGATGCAGCACAGCATTAATAGAATATAACTTCCCGAAGTTTTCGAAGACAACCCTTGCATCAGCTCTACCGGTGAATCAGATCACATTGGCCGAAAAAGGATAAATATTTTATAGTGATATATGAAACTATACCAATATTTAATGACGAAATTCACTCGTGAACCTGAAATTTTTTGCGCGCTTCGCGCGACTACAGGTCCAATCCGTGTGACTCTTTTTATTATGACGATTTCGGTCGATATGCATAAATATATTAGTCCGGAGTGTACCGGCGATGGACATGGACTGTCTAGCGTGGGTATTTTCCATTTGGCCCCAGTTAGTTCACTACGACTATGCACCGGAATGCGGCCGCAGGCTTTTTGAGTATCTAATTGAAATACGGCCGTGAATAGGAAATGGGTTGGCCACCCCTGTTTTATTTGCGTTACAGAGTGTTGTCAGGTATCGTGCACAGCTCATAGTTCAAAATATAATGAAATTGATGATCTTGATATTTTTTGTTGGATTTGTGTTTGTTCAATAAAATATCATTTCTTTTGTGGAGACTATGCCCGTTGCCCATGCTAGACACCACAGCATTGTACTAACCAATGATATATATCATTCATATATGTATATATATCATTGTACTAACGTAGAGTTATCAGACGTGGTTGTTAAACTGCGTTGCCTGCTTTAATCTCGATAGTGATGTCATGCGGTCCGCGGCCTCTTAGGAATTTTGAAAAGTGGCCCGCGACCCATTTTGAGTTGGCAACCCCTGATATAAATGGAAATACTAATGGGAATAGTAATGACTTCATGGTTTTGAGATAGGCTAATATTAATGATTGCGATATAATGAAAAGATTGGAGGGTGTCGAAACATTTAGTAATTTACAGCTGTGGTGGGTGTCTGATCTTAAAGGCTGCTTCAAGTTGTTTCTACACCTTCCTATCTTTTCATTGTATCGCAGTCTTGTGATGTTTTGAAACGATGAAAATATTAATAAACCTTATTGACGATCGAAACGACTTGCAGCAAGATGAAGAGTCGTCGTCATGCTTTAGGTATAATTGAGTCAAAATCATACAGAAAATCTCAAAGCACACGCAAGGTTGTTATTTGCCTCAGCTTTACTCTGTTGGCTAATTCACAAGCATCGATTGGGAGTTGCGGACACAGAAATATATCAAGAGCACTGATAAAGCTGAGTGTCGAGACGGCAGCAAGAGGACTCCGTGGAAGATGACGTTTCCGATCACGTGACTAATGTGACGTTAGGGGAATAACCGTTTATATTTCGAGGTATTTAGGTCTTAAGGATGCTCGTTTGACTCGAGCTAAATCAGGAAGTTTGGATAATTTAGCCAGGCTGTCGAAGATTTCATTCCATCGCACTTTGAGTAGTTCGCGCAGGCCTTGCAACATAACTCTATGTGAAGGAAAGCAACAGTGGCTTCTATACTAATTATACCAATTGATGACGTGTCACGTATACCACGGTCCGGTCTTCCTTGCGGCGATAACTTCAAAAAATGTGGCGAAACTTCGGCGTTCAAACTTACTAGAACTGAAATTGAACCGAATTAAGGCGCTATGTTTCATTTATTCCTTATTGGATACGGAAAAAGATGAGATGTGACATGTGAGTCACTTTAAAAAGCATAAATAACTATTGCTATTGATATCTTATTTTAGGGTTGTTCCATCTGTTTTGTGCACATTGACCATGTTGCATAGCTGACATAACCGACTTGTAAATGAATGAATGGACCCATTGGGTTTATGGCATGTTATGTGTTGTACCAGTGGTGCTCATCCTTTTTAAGTTTGCGAACTCAGAATGGAATTGGTGGCAACGTCACAAAGAATTTTCTGTTTGATTACGTAATTATTTTATGCAAGAAACCCTTCTACCCTACGCAACTTGTTGCAGCAAACAACCTATGTTTCCATTCTGGATCAAAACAAACGGAATCCCGGTACGTTAAGCGTAATATATTCGGTGTGCCGAGACCATTCTCAGCCGGCGTCACACCTGTGATGTGAGCAGTCGGTAGAATCTTTGTTATGCACGACACACCGATTCCATGATATTGGTGCAAGTCTAAAGCAATATTGGAAACTTACATTTAAGGTGGAATTTGCCCCTGTTTCTTCAATATTACAAATGGTATCGGTGGTTCTACTGAAGTTTTGGCTAGGCACATTTGTAGGCCTATTTAACAACGCTGTATATTGATCACTACTAAGAAATGCCGTTTGTATGAACTTGTGTAGCTTGTTCCAAATGTCTTAGATACTGTGGTGTGAAAGTATTATAAAAACCATATTTTTCTTGTAAATTCAGTCTTATTCATTAGCCAGTATGGAATCAGTGTCCAAGGCACGCAGGATCACGCCGACTTGGTCGCCAGTTGCACGCGATCACGCCGTCACGGGTCGTTGATTTCATTAAAAAAAAAATTTGAAAAAAAGTCAATGTTCTCAGCCACCCCAAATGCTATATTCCAGTTAGTATGTGGTATATAATATTTTGACCTAATTCACTAGCCAGGATCTGTTGATTACTGTCTGTTGGTAAAGTACTTGCACCTTGCCAGTTGCTTACCATTACCATCTGATCTCCTCTCACTGGCTTAACACAGTCATTTGAAGTGAGTAACCTTGCTTGTCACGCCGCTAAGTTGACCCTGTCACGCGAAAAAAGCTTCTATCACGCAGGATTTATTTCAAAAAAAGGACGGAGATTCCAATCAGGTTCATTAGGCAACACACATTTGATTGTAAATCAAGATTACGAACATTCCTATATTTCATGCACTTAATTAATCGATGCAATGGGATGATCACAACTTGACAGATATATCATTCACACTAATTTGCGTAGCGCCGACCTTGACGTACGACCAGTCAAGGTTTCAAGGCATCCACATTAGAAAAAACTATCGTAACGGTAATTCTTATTGATAAATTACCATGTAGCGGCAAGGAGGACATCATTTTAGTACTGGAAAAAATCAACTCTCACTACTCGACTCGAATCATTAGAATTAATACTCTATTTGGATTCGAGTACTCGAATCATTCTGCCCACGCCCAGCCTTGGTAACGACGTGCAGTTAGCAGCTTTTAGGCCTATATTTATCGATTGGAGTTTGTTTCATAGCATGTTACACAACATATGACTATTTCAGAATTTATTACTAGGAAAATGGGTAGATTATTCGGTGCAATAATAGTCTGTCTCGTGGCGGATCTGGGAGTAAACGCTCTCTACTTTCACATTGGAGAAAGAGAGAAAAAATGCTTCATCGAAGAGATCCCAGAGGACACCATGCTCACCGGTAAGTACAAGGCGCAACTATGGGACAAGAGGACGGACCAGTTCTTGGAGTCGACGCCTGGAATGGGAATGCACGTCGAGGTGAAAGATCCGGCTGGAAAGATTCTTCTGTCGAAAAGCTATGGGGCGGAAGGAGCTTTCACCTTTACGTCTCACACTCCCGGAGAACATCAGATTTGTATTCACTCCAACTCGACCAAGTGGTCACTTTTTGCAGGTGTGTGTTTTTGTTATACACGAACCAGGCAAATGCGTAGTAATTATACCTATATATATATCGTTGCAGTGGATTCAAAGTAGCTTACCGGTATTTTGAGTAAATTAACTCTAATTAATTTTTTAGGCCGAATCTTGGCGATGGTTAATGTTGAAAAAATGTGATAAACGTAACCATGACCAGGGTGTGGCCGAAAATGAATGATAATTTTGGAAAAACTTGCTTTCACTACTTACTTCGATCCAACCGCGACAATATACAATATACATGTATGGGTAGTCAGGTACCATCACATCACATGTTAGTCAAACGTTTTACTGAAAAAGAGAGAAATTTTTTTTATTCATCATCACAAAATAACAGAACAGGCAACAAAATAGCAAAATTCAGAAACACACGGACGCATACAATAAAAATAGTTACAGTGTCAATTTCAAAGCAAATGAGATATGTAAGATGTACAGTTCACAGAATGAAGGCCAATATGCTTTATGATTGCAAGATGAAGCTGCAGTGGAGTGATCTGTTGATCACTAGGGCCGGTTTTTGTTGCACTAAAATCGCGAGAAACTTGCATTTAATTTTATTAAAGTTGCACTAAAAAGTTGCATTCATAATTTTTGTTGAATTATTAGGGTATGAGATACTCGAAAGGTTCCGTTGTGTAAATTAGTTCCTGCAAAGCAGTCGAATTGGCTACTTCGCCATTTAACGGTCCAATGAAACCGCCAAAATTAACATTTTCCGGCACACAGCAAGAAAATTACGCAATGTGGGAATAATCCCCCCCCAAAAAAAAGCTAAACAGCATAGCGATAATCCCCTCCCCCTAAAACAAGTCGGATAACACACCCAAAACCCCCTAGGTCGGCAGACGTGACTCTAGGCATTACATAAAAACTCACTCTTGACGACTGTAACAAAATCAATAGCCCGAAACAGGTGACCAAGTGAAAATGTAATTTTCAGCGGTCTCGCCTGGGCGTTCGTTAAATGGTTAACTATTTCAAATTTAAACTACAGAATTAATAAAGCGATGCGTTTATATTTTGTTCAGGCACGGTCGTGCTTGGCAGGGGTAGTTGAACTTCTTGGTTACAAGCCATAGTGTCATAGATAACAGTGAGATGCAGCTAACCCATCATATAGCTCTTAGTTATGAAAATCAAAGAGAATAGAACCATACTAGAAATAGTTTATAGCATGTTTTTAAATCACTCCTTTACATTTTCACGCAATATTTGATAAAAGTTGCAGTAAAAATTGGCATGAAAAATAGAAAAATGTTGCAAAATGTGCACTATAAAATCCCTCCAAACAGCTTAAAACATAAGACATAGATTCCGAGTAACTAGGAAGCTGTCGGAAGATGTAAAAGTTGCAAAAGTTGCAAAAACTTTCCCACCGATACGATTTTATCGGACAGCTAGAGAATTCTCAGCTTTTCCAAATTAGATTAATAGTAGAATTACTGAATTCGCAAAAATTTGAGAATTGAATGACATTCCAAATGAGAATGAATTGCAACAAAAATCAAGTTCCGTATCCAATCAGCATTGAATCTCATAAGCAAGATAATAGCAAATGTCTGATCACTAAGATTGGCTAGTTTTGCACGATACAATTCTCATGTAGCATTTTCAGGAACAACCACAAATTGGATTAGAATTAAAATGAGAGCATAGAAACATTTCGCAAATTAGATTAGAATTATATTACCACCGCTTCGATCTAATTTGTCTAATTAGAAAACTAAAATTTAGCTAGTTTTCAAAGTTTGTCGTGTGGTTTGTTCGAACACTGGTTTAGAAAAACGTTCTAATGCTTCCTCTCGTACAGGTGGCAAGCTCCGTGTGCATTTGGACATTCTGGTTGGCGAACACACAAACGATTACTCTGAGATCGCTTCCAAAGACAAACTGACGGAACTGCAACTGAGGGTCCGCCAACTGCTCGATCAAGTCCAACAAATCCAGAAGGAACAAAACTACCAGCGCTTCAGAGAGGAGAGATTTCGACTTACCAGCGAGACCACAAACTCTCGCGTTCTCTGGTGGTCGATCGCTCAGACCGCGGTGCTGGTGATCGCCGGGATGTGGCAGATGAGACATTTGAAGGGATTCTTCGAAGCTAAAAAACTTGTTTGAACATATTTTTGTCACCGGTTATTCTGATGAGGGGGAGAGGGGGACTTTATACGCTGCTTTATGAAAATTGCTGTTTCTCCTTCATGGTAGCAAGTGTTATCAAAATGTACTTTACTACTGTCTATTTTCATCAGCGTGTTTTGTCGTAATTAGGGCTGGGCATAATCGAGTATCTGAGCGATTCAATTCTGGGTTGAGTATTCCAGTATCACTCATAACTGCATGAAAGATGTGGAAAATTCAAATATGTACCCTGTTTGCGTCTGCAAAGAATTTAATGATAGTTCTACATAACATTAAATGTAGTTTGGTGTTTTTTCGATCCTACCTCTTTGTGCTTTGTGACCATTCTGTGGGTTGATCACGACTTGATTACGTCGTCATTTCAACTTTGTGGAAGGCACTACATGTTTCGTATGCTGCGATACGAGCGACCGAAATTTTAAGGCTCTTCCACAATGGAAAGAAGTATTGAAACTGTAATTCTTGATGATAAATCTGTTATAGTGGCAAGGATCGTATCATTTCAGTAACTGAAAAAATCATCTCTTTGCTTCTCGACTTGTGTCATTAGAATTAATACTCTATTCAGATTCGAGTACTCCATCATTATGCCCAGCCCTAGTCGTAATCCGCAATGCCCGCTCGCAATACACAGTAGCTCTAATCGATGTGACCTCTGGGATAATCAACAGCACGGGTGGCACTGGTCTCACGATACGTAATTAGCAAAATATAAGCTCTGAAGTTATGAATGGTGAATTGTGCAGTCACAATCTATTTCCAATGCAGGTTTAAATATGACTTAGTGCTAATCATGTGGGTGAAGTTGCTGACTTTTATTGCCGGAGCTGTCATTGCCACGGTGGTCACGTTATGGGCGGCAGGTCAGTTTGCATTGGTCTAAGCCTGTTCGTCGTTGCTATGGTCAGAAGTGGTCAAAGTAGTCAGCGAGTTCGAGTGGAAGTGCAAGTAGTCGGCTCAAGTAGAGAAACCTACTTACAGATTTGATTTTGGAGAGTAGAAGTCACTTCGGACAAGGTTCTGACAATTTCATTCGAATATTATGCATAATTATCCTAGAACTTGTATTTTTCGAAATCCCGATTGTAAAAAGTAATTACTTTTTGCTGAAAATATGGTTCAAATGGAAGTAGTCTAAATATGTAACGACTTGTGCAAGTTGGCCGAACATACTTTGAGAACTCCCATAAAACATGTGTTTTTTTCCGTGCAGAGAAACAAAAAGACCAAGAAGACGAGTATCACGAAGTCGGCGGCCGTGAGATATCGAGTTCACCATCTGACATGGAAATAAAAAGTAAAGATATTTACGTGTGATAGTAGTAGTAGTAGTAGGATTTTCAAAATGCTCTACTACAACCTACAACTACTTACCGTTCACCACTTGTAACTAGAACTACTCACTTTTCAACACCCGCAAGTAGAATTAGAACTCGCTTTTCAAAATCCACATCTAGAACTGCTCACTTTGTAAAGCGCACAATTCCAATTAGAACTGGTTAGTAGTTACTTTTCAAAATCCGCAACTAGGACTACAACCGTAACTCCTAAAAAAACCTATAGTTACTTGGCTGTCAACAAACTAGATCGGTAGTTGAGTAGTTTGTACAAGTCTGGTATGATGGCGATATCCGTTTTTGAAGCAAACTATCCTATTTCGTTTTAGGGGCCGCTGATGATTATTCTTCATGTTCCGTGTGCCTCGAGTATGCCAAGGACGTCGTGTTTTTCCCGTGCCGTCACGTTTGCTGTTGCCAGTTGTGCGCTGCACAGGTGAACGATTGTCCGATATGTCGAAGTGAAATCCGACTGAAGAGGCGGGTCTTCTTGACTTGACCAGACGGGCTTTCAAACTGTTAGTCGTGTCGGATGTAATTCTGCTCTAGTACACATCAGGATATACCCGGACGTAATATTATCTGCCGATCAACGACCTAAAAATACACTGTGTGCCGTTGACAAATATCGTATCTTTATATGTACGAAGATACTTTCTGTTTTAGTGTATTGTGTATATGCGCTTAAGTTTTGTTCCGTTTCATGAAACATTGTTTTCTCTCTGCTGCGGGTGTTGGATGCTTACGTTTCCTTTGTTTGAGTTGAGTTCATTGTTAATAATTTCATCATTTCAAAACGCCATAATATTGCGATGCAATGGAAAGATAGGAATGTGTTGAAATGACTTGAGTAGTCTTCAAAATCATACACCCAACCAGACCTAGGTGATGTAAAGAAGAGGCATGCACTGGTGATGCACACTGGATGGAAAGAAATGATGGATAACTGATAACATAAAATGACAATTGATGAAAATGATGAATGACTCATTTCTATGTAGGCGAGGTTGATACGTCGGATTGAGGTTCATTAATCTTGAGGGCTGACTAGTATTCATTTGGTCATTCTTAAGATTACTTTGGACACCTTTGTTTGGTACCATGAATGGTCTCAGCTGAAGCTCTCAGGGTTTGTGGCATCGTAATCGATGGAAATACGATAATGATTGGATCGAAACGGATACAAAACATTCAAAATTTTCTGGCAACCTCATGAAATTGTTGAGCTGTCTTCAGAGACGATGCAAAATTTATTTGACTCAATTCCAACTAGTAGAAGCGGAGTTATTGGATTTTTTCGTTGATATTTCTCGGATTATCCTTGATTAATGGATAATCTGAGGATTATCAACGAAAAACTCCGCTTCTACTAGTTGGAATTGAGTCAAATTTATTTTGCATCGTCTCTGAAGACAGCTCAACAATTTCATGGGGTTGACAGAAAATTTTTTATTTTTTCATTTTCCTATTTAAATTAAAAATTTTAATTCGATCTGCGGAACCCTATACTTGTTAGAATTGAACCAAATTTGGTGTGCAGCGTTTTTCAGGGTAACCTGACAATTTAATGACTGAATGGCTGGAATAGAGAACAAAAAGTTATTTTTGAACAGCCCTACTGAACATTGACTGAAAAAAATGGAGAATAGTAAAGGGATCGTGTTTCACACGGACAACAGCAATGCTTCGCGCTGACAATACTTATTGGCCACTGTCATTGTCATTGTGGTTGATTCCAATCATCTGGTCGGAGAGCACGAAACTATGAATGTGCGATACTACAGTCTCAATAATATTAATACGACTTTAACATGTCGGACCTTTCATTAGGTAAGGAGCTAATGTGGGCATGATTACTCCGTTCAATCGGTTAACTTATGGTGAGTCGCTAGGCTAACTTTGTTGCAGTCTTTGATTTGCTTATACTAGTAATCAGGGCCGTAACAGCACTTCGTCAGGCCCCCCCCCCCCAAAAACGTTGGTCTCGGGCCCCCCATAGGGTGGGCAACCTAACTTCCGTCTATACGCTGTTTACATACGGTGTGTACGCTGTTTCTTCATTGCTTCACCATTTAGTGAGTCTGTTTTGCTTGCCTAATCGCGCGAAGCGAGATAAAATTTTGTAATTCACGACCGAATAGATCAATATGATGCTGTTTATACATTGGGTGTCCGTTTAGTGAGTCAGTTTTGCTTGCTTAATCGCGCGAAGCGCGAGAAATTTCTATGGTTCATGACTGAATCTGTCAATATGGTCGATATTACTTATATATATATTGCTATCAATTTTTATCCTCTCTCTGCTCCCGTAATCTGATTTACCGGTAGAGCTGAGTAAAGTGTACTTGAAAAGGTAGGACCCCTCAATAATAATTGAACATCTCCGGGTGTATACCCGTTGGCAGGAACGAAACAACACTTCGTCAGGCCCCTAAAAACTCTAGTCTTAAGTCTTGGGCTCCCATAGGGTGATAAACCGACCCCCCCCAATCACGTTGTTCGCGTTTGTCACGTAATTACAGTTCAGTTAGCCAGCGCTACGCACGAAAATCTTTGATATTTGATGATAAAATCGGTCAATAAGATCGGGAATTGCATATATATTTTATCAATTTCTTGTCCTCTCTACTCACGAAATCAGATTTACAGGTAGAGCTGAGTGATATGTCTTTGAAACTGTAGAGCCCGTAAATAATAATTAAACATCTTCTGACGGGCGGACTCATTGGTATGACTTCGTTACATGATGACTGATGTTATTTCGTGACCTCCTGTCTGCTATATCAAAAAATATAGAATCGCCCAAACGTAGCCTACTAAACTAAAAGATCACACGATTTCAAATTTGTATTTCTCACTGGCATCTAATTTTTCGCTGCGGGGTGGTATCTGTCCTATGAGGTTCAGATCACCAAGACAGGAACATTCGGCGCAAGTTATTTAGGCGACTACGGACAAATAAACTTATATGTATTTCGTAGCCTATAGCCCAGTGCTTTTCAACCTTTTTGAGCTCCATTCGCACTTTTTTTTGTAAAATAAATCCCATTCGCACAAACTAATCGAAAATTGTTATACAAAAAGAAGATGAAGATAGGCCTACTTAACAACATTTTGTACGGATGTGCAACAAATTGGCTACCATGTATCTTAATCTATCAAGTGTCTCATTAAAAAGGCAGCTTTTTTCGTTCGTTTTGATTTTAACTATTTCACTAAAACCCTTCTCGACCAAACAAATTGTTGTGTTTTGTACAAGAACGTCTACTAGTGCTTGGATGGCCGAGTCTTAAAATCTGTTCTGCACTCCTATCCAAAATACAGCGTGTCTTTGGCGAGTGAAAAATGCTTGCAGGCAGAAATCGTTTTTGAGAGCCGACACAAAGGTTCAGGAGGCTCCAGTTTGTCGAAAGGGTGAAAAACCAACATGTTTGTGTGGAGGTTTTTGCCTTATGTCTTGGAACATTAGGTGCAAAACGATCAAGGAGAGTAGGCACATTGATTAGAGCTCGCTACCTTATGATACGTTGCTCCAACTTCTGTCTCGCGAGTATATGGGAAGAGCAAATAAACTCATGATACTGTGTGTTCTGCTCTTTAGCTCAATCTAACTTAACTATTGTGGGATTTTTTAGAACAAATTCAACAAATATTACATACATTTAACAGATGGCTCTGGCACCGTGTCGACCCAAAATTATACCCTTTGTCGTCCATACTTAACCCTTCAAAGGGTAAAAATTTACGTTACAGTAACTTTCAAATGTGAGTCTGTAATGATGGTCATTTTTTCAGCCCGTCGCAAGCTCAGACGAGTTGATATACTGTATGTCTCCCACTACACCCGCTTCCAAACCAGGCTTTTGGTTACGTAATAATTATTGTGCGAAAATAATAATTAATCACAGGTTGTGAGAGCTACGATTAGTGGTGCGTCACAAGTGAAACAAGTTTACAATTGCGTCGCCACTGCAAAAGTTACCCTGTCCTTGAATTTCCTATTAGGTTTATTTGAATCATCCCACATTACAAAAATTAATAATTATTTACGATTTTCATTCGCACTTGATCCGGATTTTCATTCGCACTATTCGCACCCCCTTCGTCATTCGCACTGCAATTTTTTTCATTCGCACCAGTGCGAACCGTCACACAGGTTGAAAAGCACTGCTATAGCCTATATAACGAAGTTTTCGGTCACCATAAGGGCCGAGGTTTCTCGCTGCCGATCGTTCTGGCACGCTTCTTGGAGTCGCGTGTTACATGGCCTAAAACTGTATATGTCTTGGTGCGGCGCGGCGCGGTAATGGCGAACGCCGATATGCCCATTTCTATAAATCTTGTGTATTTTTCACTGGGGTAAGAGTACCCAATTATCATAACATTTGGCAACTTGAAATCGCGCGCAGCGCGAAAAATTTGAAAATGTTGCATAACGTTTCAAAAATACTCAATAATTTATGCTAATTCACCAAAAAATTTGGCGCCACCTTCGAGCTCGGGCCCCCCTCAATTGGGGGGTTTGGGGTGCGGCAGTTACGGCCCTGCTAGTAATGTCAAATGTGAAATGGCAGAACTTCAAAATAACCTGGTATTTGAGTTTATTTGAACAGTCCTAGATTCTAAACTCTGAACGTAAGATAAGAGTATAGGACTCCCGACTCAAGTTAACTCAGCCTATTCCCACCGTAGTGAAGCTACGGTGTATGATCCGTTGATTGGTAAAATGATTCACTAGTCACGTCACAACCGTGAATAGTGAACAGGGCTTTGGAGCAGCCCATAATTTGCATTGCTCCAGCTCCGGCTCCGGAGCTTTCTTCTATCATACATTAGCTCCAGCTCCGGAGCCGCATTATTTTCACTGCTCCGGCTCCAGCTCCGGCTCTGAAAACTATCGAAGGTGTCTGTCTATATCAGGGGTGGGCAACCCGCCGCCTATGAGCCATATGCGGCCCGCGAGGTTTTGAGTAGCCTGCGAGCTAATTTCCCATTATATTATCGAAATTCTGTTATATTATCGAAATTGAATTGCTCAGATTGTGAACTTGCAAGACCAACCAAAAATATAATTAGTTTCTTCACGCTTAATTGTCACACGATTTCTTTCTCTGTAGCCTACCCCCACCTGAGAATGAAAAAAACGCCTGATTTAGCCGATTGAGTCTAACTATATTAGCAATTACGAGTGAAAGCATATTCGCGTTTGCGCTCGCAGAAAGATCGTCGACGATGAAATGTAGGCACAAAGTGATTGTCGTATCGTATATTAGCGGAAATCGTCGATATCGATACGTCCAGATGCCGAATAGTCCTGTCCTTGCAAACTGAGCCCAGCGGGCGGTATACAGTCGACCTGCAATATACCCGAGTAATACTAATATTACCTTTGAAAATTTTACGCGCCTGGTGCGGCTAGTGGGCCACGCACTCGTTCGTCAATTTCATGTGGCTCTTTAGCCTTTCTTAACTAAACATTTTTTACAGCCAGACTGTTCAGAGTCAAGTGTACCTGTTTGATGCTGGTGTGATCACACTAGATGACCTTCACGGTCTTATCGATCATTCCTATCTAATACCGAATACTGTGCAAGCATATTTTCTGTACCACCATCACTGCCGTTTGTTATGTATTTTGGTTCGATGAAAGTAAAGACTCTCTCTCTCTCTGGTTAGTCGGAAAAGGTAGCGCCAAAGAGGAAAAGATTCTTAATTTCGCGAAGGCCTGCTGTTGAATCATGTAAACTCAGCAGATATGGTTGTTGCATATATAATAGCATCTTATGAAATACGTCGGAGCCGGAGCTACCCCTCAAATAACTGGCTCCGGCTCCAGCTAGTGTAAAAATGCACGGCTCCGGCTCCGGGATCAGACTCCGGCTCCGGGATCAGACTCCGGCTCCAAAGCCCTGATAGTGAATGCAATTGCGAATTCTCATTATGCACATTGTTATGATGTGATACTGAGTAATTCCCTCTCAACATGCAAACGCCCGTCTCCACACCCATTTCAGATCAAATTGAAAATTTTCACGTCGATCAGGCATTAAATTTGGTGCATAACAAACTTTGTTTCAAGAAAATCGGACAATTCGTTACAGAGTTATTGCAATTTGAAAAATGACATTTTGTGCTCACTCGGCCGTGACGCTATACCGCTTGGAACCTGTGTGTAATTGTAATTATCATTATAGTGATCAAATTACTGCCGGGCAGACTTAAATTTCTGTAGTAAGATATTTTGGTATATGCTTATTGTGATAGACCTAAATTTTTGACTTTACTAATGGGGGTTAGGGGTCAAATGTCAATTCAAAGTCATCATGTTTTCAAAATCAGCCATGCGTAACAAATATGCAACTCCGCCTAGCGTAATTCTATTTAAACAGATTTTTTCGAGGAAGGTGTCAAATGGAAGCTTGGAAAGAGTAGAACATTGCTGAATTGGTATTGCATGTGATATTTGACTGCCACTTGTCTAAAACTTCATTGAAAAGATGCGCTCTAAATAGTGCATGACGTGTTCTGCATAAAGTGTCAAAGTATATTTTTAACCGTGGTCCAATCTTATATTCAATTTATAACCAAGTCTGATGGATTCTAATTGGTAACAGCTTTCATATGACACCTTACTTATGAATTTTGAGTTAGATAGAGTCGTGCCAGAGAGTTCGGAAATATCGTCACGCATCACTGATTTTAACATACTGGTATGTCAATTTTCAAATCAAGATTTGAACCTTGATCCTGTAATGCGGAGGGGAATTCCTAGTGAGTGAAGAACATGTATTACCAATCATTGCTTACCAGCATTACCCTGATTGGAATCGCTGGCCTTTTTGCCTGATATATCAGCGGAGCAGCGATGATTTTAAGTTAAAGTAATTTAATAAAAAATAATTTAAAAAATAAATATAGTGTGAGCACAGGACACCGATTCCAAACAGGAGCATTACTACCTGCAGCCTGTATAAGTATGATTTTAGCAGTTATAATTATACGCAAATTTCATGGTTGAGTAAGCACGAAATCCTCATTCTTCATACTGCTGCAATTGCTCAAGAACCGATCAATAAAGTTATATTAATTATATTCTATTCTACTCAGAATTGAGTACTTTAGTTGTACATGATATTGCAGAGAAATCTGAGAGGGTGTGAAGACGAATTGAAATATTATTTGGATGTTGACTCGAATTACTGATAGTCGGTAAACCCAGAAGCACCCTTGCAAGCATAATGCACAGGCAATAAATAAAGGTACTCTCTGAGCATGGCAATAATTATCTACTGAAACACATTATCATATAACGAGTAGAATAATGGCAAAATCAGATAATCACTGAATTAATATAATTAAAATTAATTAAAAAATGACCTATTTTGCATTATGCACCATATTATATTTTTAACCATGTTGCTGTCAAATATCAATAATAAAACTATGTTTCGTGCATTCTAGTTGGAAACAGCTTTCAAATGACACCTTGCTTGTGAATTTTGGTTTAAATAGAATTGCACCAGATGAGTTGAAAAATATCGTTATGCATCACCGATTTTAACATATGCCAATTTTGAAATCACGTTTTGAACCTTGACCCAATACTGTAGAGCGGGGATATTCGTGGTAAGTGAAGAACATGTACCGGCAATTATTGCTAAATAACATTCAAACCTTTACTCTACGTAACCTCTGAGCTATATCAGTTACAATCATACACAGGTTTTGTGTTACCAAATTTCATGGTTGAGTAACCACAAAATCATCATTTTTCAAACTGCAATAACTCGAGAGCCGTTCAACGAAATTGTCCGAAATAAATTGCGTTGTACTCAGAACTAGATACTTTAGTTGTATGTAGATTTAGAGAAAAATCTTGAGGGGGTGTGGAGACGGATTTAAAAAATATTTGCATGTTGACAGGGAATTACTCTACTAAGACGTGAATGATTGTGTTTACAGCCATCACCGGTTTAAGTGTCGCTTACTGAACATGGTTAATGTATTGAAAAAGTTTCTGTCTTTCCTTAACTTTGCTGCTTGCGAATACTGTATGAAAATCATTACTAGTGGCTCAACCCGTAGTGCAATAGTTTGCAGACTGAGGAAACAGGTAGCACAAGAACATAGTTTGTAGCTAGCAGATTAAAATGCATACTACTCATTAATCGAATGGCAATGTGGTGTCAGCTGAAAATATACTAGTTCATCTCAATATAGATATAGTAATAAGTAGGCCTAATCAATTGTATATTGAAGTTCTGTATACCTCCAAGAAACTCTTCAGTGTTTAAACTGCTTATGACACCATATATATTTATACTTAGCAGTTCATTTTGATGTTTTTCGTCTGCTTAAAGCTTCCAGCTTTCACTTTTCTTGTGCAATTTATTTTCCAAGCATCACAATCAAATTTCTGTTCCCTGTGTTGTATTTAGGTCCACTGTCACATTACCTAGGCCTAATGCTTTTCTCTTCCTTGTAAGAATTAGGTGCAATGCTGCCTGGAGAGCACTCTGAGTTTGTTTTCAACGGAAATAAATGTTCTCTTCAAATTCAAGAAGATTATCTAGAGATACAAACCTTGAAAGAAACCAAAACCGTGGACAATTATTCTCGGAAACTCATCCCGTTTTTTGAGTTACTATCCGTCAAGTTTATAGACTGCCACGAGGCTCAAGAAAAATGGAAACAAGGACTCACTATTGCAAGCCGTACCAAATTACCGCACATTGAAATAAAAACTGTGAAACGATCAAAAGACCACAGATGGAAATTAACGCATATCAAGTTGAAGTCTTCCGACGGCGAATTGTGTGAAAAATGGGCAAAAATTTTGCAGGGTAAAATTTCAAAATTTAGTTCAACTCGCCCGAAACATCTTTTAGTTTTTGTCAACCCGTATGGCGGTACCGGTTCTGCGAAAACAATATATGAAAAGAAAGTGGCACCCATATTTGCAGAAGCAGGTGTGAAAACTGATGTAATAACAACGAGCCAGAAACATGAGGCAAAAGACTATGTGCAAAAAGAAGACCTTTCTACTTATGATGGAATAATAGCTGTCGGTGGTGATGGCATGTTGAATGAAGTCGTGAACGGACTCTTAACTCGAACTCAGCTCGAGCATGATGGGAAGCTCGATGCTTCAAACAGCGACCCGCGGAACTCCCCAACTTACCGTCGGCCGAGCATGCGTGTCGGGGTTATTCCTGCAGGTATGCATAGGCTACTATTCATGAACATTGAACGAAGTAGCAGTTATTGTTAGGGCGGGGCACAATGATTATAGTACTTGAATCTCAATCGAGTATTAATTCTGATGATTCGAGTATAATTGTGACAGATTATATTTTTCGAGTAGTAAAATTGTACGCTCCTTGGCACTAAGAGGTAATTTGTCAACGGCAATGGTAGTTTTGATAGAATTTGTCACTGCGGAAGCCTTTAAACCTAGATCAGTCGTATCACAGCATACAAAACATGTAATACAAAGCTACAATCGTTCCTGGAAATAACATATCAATGAAGTCGTGATCAATCAACTTTATTGTTACAAAGTGCAATGAAATAGGCAGCATGTTCGGAAAAATATGAGAGTATCTTTCTTTAATATAATGTAAAACTGGCATTATGTTCTTCGTAGTGTCTTGAAACTTGAATATATATAGAAAAAGTGTGTGAAACACTGGTCCAACTCTTGGATATTTTACCAATGTTCTGTGTTTGATTTTGCTTATTGGCAAATGAATACTTAATTCATATTGAACTATTGAATATATCATTCGATTGTGTATTGAAATTCTGTACCTTCACGAAGTCATTATTACGGTAACTGAATACGTAGCCTACTTGTTAAAAGTTATTATCCTGTCACACTGTCTACCAGTTGTGTGTTATCATTATTATTACGTCACGTTGAGACAATAGTTTGAATTTGATTCATCACATTACGGAAGTTTGTTATTGATGAGAGCCAGTCGAAAAGCTTTTAGTGATTAAATTTTTAATAAAAAGTTGTTATTTCATGTAGGCCTAACTAGTATAAAATTGGAAAGAACATGTACAACTTTTGATAAGCTATACAAGTTGTAGTTCTGTACTAGTTACTGACCCGAGTGCCAGCCAA
The DNA here is from genome assembly GCF_051294905.1 of Botryllus schlosseri. Lineage (NCBI taxonomy): Eukaryota > Metazoa > Chordata > Ascidiacea > Stolidobranchia > Styelidae > Botryllus > Botryllus schlosseri. The sequence continues at coordinate 28,567,749 of NC_137246.1, read as the reverse complement.
AAATATTCGGGTTTATTTCAATATGATTATGCAGATAGTGAAGTTGTATTCCTCCAACAGTACCTTGATCATATTTCGTGTAATTCTCAATGGTTTGTTAGAAAAAACGTGAGTTTGAAGTGAAAGGAAAATTTTGAACTCATTTGTGATTGGCACCTTTTGTTCGATATCTCTTTGTCCGAAACGAGGTTTCTATGGCTGATGCCTAACATAACAAAAGCTCCTATTCACGAGACTCTTTGCATAGCTCCACAGGCACTGTCTGAGCTTCAAAAATTCTAGGTCCTGATTGATTTTTACCGGAACCAGCCAGTGCTGTGTGAGGTAATGTTGTAAAATATGGGTTATGTATGATCGACATATTCTTGGTCAATAAAGATTGCTTATCACGATCAAGTTATAGCCTAATCAACCCGATCTTTCCATCTGTGTAACCTTTGTACCCTGTCAAACTGTAACTTGTTTGTTACCGGCAGCCTGTATAAAGAGAAAAGGCAATCGCCTGGAAAACACCTAACACAATAAAATGCTCTTCCATATATATTTAGATTAAATTCCAGAATCCATCATCCGGATTCCGGAGTTAGACAAATGAAAAATTTTCCGCCCCCAAATTGTATTAGTTTTTTTCCAAAGTAGATTAGAATTAGAATGACTGAATTCAACAAAAAACAATTTCACTTCATATGATATCAAAGTTGATTTTCATGCATAAGAATGCCAAATATCTGTTGACCAAGCTTGGCTCGTTTCGCACGATACAGATCTACTGTAGCATTTTCAGCAAGACTATATATGATATCACTAATAAAATGAGAGCACAGAAACATTTTCCAAATTAAATTACTGGCATTTCACTCTAGTTTCACAACTAGAAATATCTAGTTGACTAAGTCTGCGATCGTCCATCAGACGCCCTGAATTTGTTTTTATATCGACAGGTTCGACAGACTGTGTGAGCTTTGTCACCCAGGGCATCAACGACGTGGAGACATCCGCGTTGCATATCATCCTGGGAGACTCTCATCCTCTGGATGTAGTGTCGCTGCACAAGGCAGACGGAAAATTACGGCAATTTTCACTGTCTCTCACAGGTCAGAAGCAGATTTGTATCAACTATTGCGTTTTCAAAATGTGCAACTTCAACTAGACATTCTCACTTTTCAAAACTGGCAACTAAAACTAGAACTAAAAATCAGCGGATACTAACTGTAGCACAACTAACTAGAAATTGAAGTTCAAAAAGAAAGGGTTTTGCTTGTGAAATGCGGGGTTATTTTGACCCCCGAAACCCACCCCCTGGCTACGTCGCTGTTAGTTGTGAGCTAGCAAAAGCTGCAAGAACATCACACAACACCGACATCATGGTTCTGGCTGTTCGGCAACTAGTTTTATTTTAAATATGCAACTAGAACTAGAAACACTCACTCTTCGAAATTCACAACTAAACAGTTAGTTAGTTGGTTAGTTAAACATGTAGTAGTAAATTGCAAATACGTTACTTCACACATTGGAAGATGAATGTGTCATCGTGAAAAATGCAATACTACTGATCACTTCACTAATCGAGCAATTTTGGAAAACATTGTCTGCTACCACACACCACACACCACACACATAATTTCATTGACAAAAAATGACACAGATCCATCCCAAAACTACTTTCTACTTTCATAAACTGAAGTATAAAAATAAGTGTTTATGCAGCAAAAACTGAAGTAGAAGCCGCGCTTGTCTTAATACAGGGCTGGCCAACCTTTTTGGCCAAAGGGCCACATTCGATTGACGAACTATTACGCGGGCCACTGGCCGCGCGAAGCGCGAAAACTTTTCGAACTTCATAGGTCAATAATATTGTCACTTGACTATATTGCGGGCCTGCTGTATATCGCTGGGCGCAGTTTGCAAGGACTGGACTATTCGTCGCCTGGACACATCGATATCGAATGCTTTGACCAACATGCATCAATCATTTTGTGCCTAGGTTTCATCGTCGACGGTCTTCCTGCTAGCGCAAACGCAAGGTCGCATATGTTGAACGACACTTTGTCTCGTAATCGCTAATATAATTAGACTAAATCTGATACAAGGCGTTCTTTCATTTTCACAAAGGGGTAACAATATTTAAAGCCAGAACTCGAGTGACGACATGTTGCGCGAAACGTGAAGAAAATTTTTACTTATGATAAATCTATCTCAAATTATTCTGCTATATTGTAGTGTACGAAGATATACCAAAATGTGACTGGCTCATGGATCTGCCAATGGGTCGGAACTGATATTTTGGTCATCACATCTCAAGTGTTGCGGCAAGACTAATCAAATTTTTGATTGGCCTTTCAAGTTCACAATCTGTGCAATCCATTTTGTATTATATTACTAATTTCGGAAATTACCTCGCGGGCCACTCAAAACCTTCTCGCGGGCCACATGTGGCCCGCGGGCCACGGGTTGGCCGGCCCTGTCTTAATACATAACCAGTTAAGCTAGTAGCGAAAGCCTATCAGGTGCTCTCTGAAGAAGTACAAGTACTTCGTTGCTGTCCACCTCTGTCTAGCAGGATGCTAATGCAAAAGCTTTTCTGCAGGGTACGGATACTTTGGAGACACGCTTCGCTACAGCGAAAATTACCGCTGGCTTGGACCTCCTCGTTACACAGTGGTCGGCGCCAATGTCTTCCTCAAAAACAGATCGTATTCGGGAGAAGTCCATTATCTGCCGGCTGATGTGGACACAGGTAGCTTTTATGTAGGATATCTGAGTGATGCGGGTCAGAATCAAATGTCAGGCTTTCAGTTCAACGTTCAAATGCATATTTTTTAAGCAACCACTCTAAAAATAATGTCAATTCTACATCAATTTAATGATAATTTGGTATTTTTTCGACCATGCCTATTTCATTGTACATTACAAAACAATGACGTAGGTTGATGACCAGAGGTGGTCAAAGTAGTCACCGTCGCTACTCAAGTAGAAGTAGAAGTAACGCCGGAATTTCTACTCAAGTAGAAGTAGGAGTGGTGGTTCACAAGTAAGTGAGTAGGTACTCTACGCTTATATTTGCCTACAAAACTGAAAACTCAAGTAGAAGTAGAAGTAGTCTAAAATCACAACTACTTAAAAAGTAGTGTGAGTAGGCAAAATCTACTTCAAGTACTTCAAAAAGTACAAGTACTTCGTTACTGACCAACTCTGTTGATGACAACTTCACAGAACTGCCATTTTTTCTCACGTTTGTAGCTTTGTAATACAGGTTTTGTATACTGCGACAACCAATTGAATCTCAAGACTTCTACGTTATGTAAATAGTGTCGATACCAGAATAACGTTGATGATAAGCATCTTATTATAATTGGCGTATCGTTTCAGTACTCGAATAAAACGTCTCTCACTACTTGGCTCGAACAATTACAATTGATATTCGATTCGTATTCGAGTACTCGAAGTGAAAGCATTTTGCTCAGCCCTGATTTTAGTTCAAGTTGTTAAGCTACTCATGTGAATTCAAATCTCGCTGCAGATCCTCGCAAAGAGTCTTTCTGTCGAAGTCCGTGCTCTGTTTGTAAAAGCGGACTGGAAGACTCGGAGACGGGGCTCTTCACCCCCTCGACACAGAACGGGACGTTCGAGTTGAGCATTACAGGCGAAAACGAGAAACCAAAGAATCCTCCTGGCCACGTCAGAAATCGGTCTTTGTCTGAAGGTCTGAAATTTGCTCTGCGGACGTATGGCATACTAAATAACAGCCTACGAGACTGGAGCATGCGACAAATCGGCCTGTGTGTTAGGGTGGGGATTACATTCAGGATTTGGGATGGTTTGGGTTTAGATTTAGGGATAGGTTAGGCCTTGATTTAGGGATGTAGGTTAGATTTAGATTCAGGGTTAGCTTGGGCTTAGATTCAGGATTAGATTAAGGTTGGGGTAAGTTAAGACCAGTGGTTCCCAACCCTTTACTACTCATCGCCCCCTTATCAAGCTCTGCACAAATTTTCGCCCCCCATATTTACAGATATCAAAAAAGAGGACATGAACGGGGAATTTATTCACCCAACTCTAATCGCTGATGAATTGAATAAAAAACGGTCAATTTTACGAGTAGGTGCTCAGAATACCGGTTTCAGTCAGTGTACACTTTCCGTTACGTTGACTATTTTTAATTGTACTTTCGCGTTATATGCAGGATAAGCAGTTTTTATGTGCATTTTTTGGTCGTAATAATTGAATATACCGGATCTCAGTCGATGCTCTAACGTTTCTGTCGCCCCCTTGTTTCTCAAAAGCGCCCACTGTGGGGACGATATAGTTGGGGCTGTTATACGGGTTGATTTCAGGGTTAGGTTGGGACTAGAATATACATACGGTATGCGACGGTTAATTTCAAGGCTAGGGTTGTAGTTATAAAGTCGCATGCTAATGTGACGTACGCTATTTCAGGTTTCAACTCGATCAAACCGTCCGATTTTGTGGATTACTCTGATAAGATCGCGGCAGGCGACACAAAAATCAAGGTACCAGAGCTACTCTGCTATTCCTTGGAGACTTTTTGTCACTTATCATTTCTCCCGTTCTAGTTTGAAGAGGAGCCATCTGAAGATTGTTCGAACGATAAAATCGTTCCTTCGGCAAAACACGATCGTCCCAATTCGTTGCGATTTAAAGATGAGGAAAAATGGGAGGTGATTTTGAGCGGTATTTTTCTCGACAATTTTGTTATGATGATCAGTAGCAAACGGTTCTATACCAATACCGAGAATGGACATTACCGAGAATGCCATTACCGAGAATGCCATTACCGAGAATGGCCATTACCGAGAATGGTCATTACCGAGAATGGACATTACCGAGAATGGCCATTACCGAGAATGGCCATTAACGAGAATGGTCATTACCGAGAATGGCCAATGTCAAGAATATAGCTACCTGGGACTGACGTTGTCGAGAAATGTATACCTGAGCATCGATACCGAATGTGGCAACGACGTGATGCTCTCACACGACATGTGCAATTGTGCATATGCATAACATGCCTGCATTGCATATATTGCATTCTCGGTAATGTCAATTCTCGGTAGTGTCCATTCTCTGTGGTGTCCATTCTCGGTAATGGTTTTCTCAGTATTGTCCGGACACCATAGCAAACAGGGGCGCGAACTTGGACAGCTAGATGTCGAATTAAAGCGAAATGGCGGTAATCTAATTTTCATCTAATTTATGAAATGTCTGTACGCTCATTTTAATTCACATCTAATTAGCGGTTTTCCTGAAAATGCAACAGGAAAACTGTATCGTGCGCAACGAGCCAAGCCCGCTGTACAGGCATTCGCCGTTCTCATGCTCACAAGAATGAACGATGATTTGATATTAACGAAAATTTAATCAAGGTCCAAGGTTTTGCAAATTCAATAATTTTAATTCTGCTATAATTTAAAAAAAAGCTTTGCAGCTGTAATTCCAATCTAATTTGAAAAAGCTTGAAACTTTCTAGTTGTCAAAGACTGCGGAGATGTTCAGAAACGAAGTGCTTGGAATTCTGGAGTACTGGAGTTGATTTTGCGTGCTCGCACTTCTTATTCTGGTGCTCGTGATTTTAGACTGCACTTCTACTTAACTGGTGTCAGTCTTCTTTAACAACATTTGACATAGAATACCTACTTTTTCACCTACTACTTGGAAATTGCTACTGCTACTTGCAACCGAGTGGATATTCACAATGGTAAATCTACTCAAGTACTGACAACAGATACTTTGAAAATTGCTACTTTTACTTGAGTAGAAATCTAGTTATTGAAAGTACTTGCAAATGACCCTGCCTACTTTTCAGGTGATCCGGGGCAACTTCATGTCTGTGAATGGGGTGGTGATGTCGTGCGCTTGCGAACGATCACCCCTGGGTCTCTCCCCCCATTCGCATCTGAGTGATGGGGCCGTCGACCTGATCATGGTCAAGTCCTGCACCAGGCTCGAGTTTTTGCGATACATGATCGCTCATGCCGGAAAGTATGTCGTAATATAGATAGAGACGGCTGACAATTTTTGGTCACTCCGTGAACTGATATAGTGACGCCAAGGCTTGATGATAGCGCAAAATTTATCAAAACTGTTTTTGAACGATTCCAAAAATATATATTATAATCTTGTCACGGCACTGCAGTTACCCCAAAATTGATCTGAGAATTTGAAAATTGCCATTTGTCATGACGATGCCAAATTTCGATATGAAAAAATGACATGTTCAATGGCTGGTTCTGTAATTAATAATTATAGAAGTGCCCACCATAAATACTATTATTCAGAATTCGAAACACCGATAATTTGGCTTGTACCAGGCAAAATTCAGCCAAATTTGCTATGCAGCTTTCATGGGATTGCCATTAAAATTCGGAAAAAGTGTATGGTATATTTAAATTTTTCGACTATAGCGCTTCGCTTCTACAGGTTGTAAATGAACCAAATTTGGCGCGTGGCATTATTTAAGCCAACCTAAATTAAATTTGTAGAAAAAAGTTGTTTTTGAACAACCCTAATGTACAGACATTCCCTTATTAGGATAAACTCTGAACTGATACTGAATGAACTTCATGCAATCATTCTGATTGTAATCTAATTCGGAAGAAACCGTGTAGCTATCATTCTAATTCTCATCTAATTTGTAAAATACTGTAGCTATAATTCTAACTAATCTAAATTTAGAAGGTGAATGTTTCTGCTCTCTTCTGTACAGGGGAGATCGTTTCGACTTTCCATTCGTCCAAGTCCGTCGAGTCAAAGCGTTTCAGTTCATCCCAATGCAGACCGCGCTTACCAACCAGTGTGATGTCACACTGCCCTCTCCCAGCTCAAGTACAGGAGGTCGCGTCCATCTCAGCCTCGAAGACCTGCGAGTGAAATACAAGCGTGGCCGAGGTTCCAAACCCAGCAAAAGTGAGAGAGAAAATAACGAGACAAGTCCCGTTAGTTCTTGGAACTCTGACGGAGAGATTATCGCAGAAGCAAACATTGCGGTTCGTGTTCATCGCGGATTGATTTTGTTGTTTTGCCGAGGGATAGAATCCACGGAATGATCAATTGCTCTATAAAATATGCTTTTAGAAGTACTGAATTTTAATGTCGCGACAAAAAATATGTTGATTATGACAAGTTGATTCAACTCGAAGCTTTTTCACCGACTATCACCAGTAGGGAACATCTTAAATGCGATAGAAGCCAAATTCGCAATATTAAATGAATTAATTTTAAATATAGCAACAATTTTGCCATTGCAACGTAAGTACACAGAATTGCGAATGGAAGATAACGGACACAAATTAACCTATAAAATAGTAACGCAAAATGATTGATATGTGTAATTTTCTGAAAATAGATTTGATCACCGTGCTACAGAGTCGCACAATAGCCCCCAGAATTACTTTTCTCGAATTTACAAAATCAAAATTGTTAAAAATCAAGTAATTTTGCCTAAAATCTCAATTGAAAATGGAAGTATTCAAATAACAGTACGACCCTAGGAAGATTTCTTTAGTGTTGTGTTGTTTATTTGGGTGTTTTCTAACCAAATTTGTGTCTGTGTGTTGTTGTTTGACTGATTCATCTTCTACCTGACAGTTTTTAGGCAGAACTACTTGTTACACTTTAGATCTTGCTAAGTAGAAAGTCATTTTGGATGGGTGTGCATCAGTATTATGAGTGAGATTGTGTGAAAATTTGCTGAAATAGCCTCTGTAGCAAGGTAGCCGAATGTGTTTTCGGAAAATCTGTCATTTTGCATTCGTATTTTATAGCTAAATTTCTCTCTGTTATACCGTAACTGTTGTCTGACGTTCGCAACTCGGACGAAATTTGGCTGACTGTATTTACAGATGTTCACTTCTGTTGAGAGTCGGTCAAAAAGCTTCCTTAAATTTGTCAATATCAGCATATTATTTGTTGCCTTATAAAATGAAATGTGTTTCTTCCTGTTTTTTAATTGCATTCTTCCCACCGGCCGGGTATTAGTTTGGAACTATGAAATTCTACCTATCGCAATAACCTTGTTCCACTTATTCTTCCGTCTCATAGCACTTGGTTCGCGGATGCCAAACCACACACACACACACTATTGCTTTTCTCTTCTGTTGCATTTTAGTGTATTTTCCGACTCACCCTTTCAATGATGAGAACGACTTTTATGCGTGTTTTAACCAGGGCTGGGTGAAATCGAGTAACTGAGTGATTCGATCCTGATTGTACTACGTGTTTCGTATGCTGCGATACGACCTATCGAAATTTCAGACCTTCCACAGTGGAAAATAGCATCGAAACTATAATTCAAGTCATAGATTAGCTTTTAATGGCAAGGAACGTATCATTTTAGTACTGCAAAAAATTGATGCTCGATTGAGATTAAGAGTTCTCGAATGATTGTGCCCAGCCTGAATTTAACGTTTTTATAGGATTCGCAATTTTGTAACTGTGATCTCCTTGATTTGGCACGTGAAACGATTGCCCCGACGACGCATCATTGTGCCATGAATACAAGCAGCTATCTAATAGAGCTACATCTTACGTGGTGTTGATCATACGTATGGGTACATTTTATTCGTTTCTCGGTAGGCGCTTTCAATTATGCACAGCAAAATTGCTTGTAATATAATTTTGAGAAGCATGTACGAATCTGATTTCAGAAAGTTCTCTGCTTAGCGAGCTTCAGCTAACTGTCAGTATGACTCGAGTCAACTACTCTGTCTACTCAGAATTGCTTCGCGGGTCGGATGAAAACATTGGCAGGCCGTATGTTTGATACCCCTGATGTAGCTATACATATACAGTTATTGACGAATTTTATTAGCAGTTCTATTTGTGCGTGAGCGATAAAACGCATTTTTGCATATATATTTAATTTTATATTCGTTATTTTATTCAAGATAACGGCCAATTAACCTGTCTTTAACGCATCTAGCAAAATGTAATGACTTTGAATGATCACTCATACTTCGAAATTTCAATTTGACTTGACTCGAGTCTCCTTCAAAAATCGATTGACTTGACTCGAGTCAAAATTTGCAATGACTCGTGACAGGAAGGTAGTGACTTGATCCCAACACTGATACAACGCCCTTTGCAATCATAATTAACTCCAGATTAAATAGTTGATTCAATTGGTGCCTAAATCATCTTGCGAAATGCATTGACTTAAATCATGACTCGTACTTCGTAAATTCGACTTGACTTGAGTCATGTCTAAAGTCAAAATGTGCGATGACTTGCAAAATTACTGGATTTTCGAATCTGCTAGAACTAGACGGGGATTTTGACTCCTAAAACCCATCCTCTGGCTGTGTCACTTGGTAGTGATGACTCTGAACTTGCAAGAACATCACAAAAGAACGATTCACGCCAAACGACGACGCATGTTCTCTAGTTGTTTGGAAACCCAAGTTTTCTGCAATTAGAACACTCGCTTTTAAAATCCGCGAATAGAACTAGAGCTACTCAGTTTTCAAAATTCACAACTGCAACTAGAACTACTTGAAAAGACAGTGGTTAGCTGTCCTCCAACTGACTGGATGGGTAGTTTGCATAGGTCTGGCAGCAACTTGTTCCTCACACTGCTGGCTGATACTAAGCTGCATCCAATGCAGTCCTGGTTGTTAGACAACTCAGTGTGGTCAACATTTGATTTATTGGCAATTTGGTCGAGAACATTCATACATATTCAAGACGCAGGTCTCATGATTTGGACAGCGATGGCACAATTTTTCTACAGAAGGGAGTTCGAATTGAAGGTAGATTAAGTAGGAAATATGGAGATACAGACAGAACTTCAATATACAATTAAATATATACTCATATTGAAATGAATCCGGATATTTTCGGCCGACACTCGTCAGGGGTAATCGTCAGCAGCTAGTAGAGAATTAAAAAGAACATTGTATATCAACAATCGTATCACCAAATATGATGTCACCGGCATGAAATTTCGAATAATCAGGGTGAAGAGATCGCTGTAACAGTTTAAGATGGTACACAAACTCCTGTTGGCACCAACTTGGTTGGCATATTTTGATAAATATCGACTGTAAGCTGGCACTCAAGTGAAAGTGTGAACGACCTTGCCCGATGACGTGAAATCTTCCCGATCATTTTTCGCACTACTAGCATTAACCAACAAATATTTGCCTCGAGTCACGATTTTCTGATGACTCGACTTGACTCGAGTCATTTTTCAAAATACGGAAATGACTCGACTCGAGTCAATTAGTGTATTGACTCGACTTGGACTCGAACCAAGTCATATGACTCGACACTCAGTCGGCCAAGACCGACATTTCATTGTAAATTCGAAGAATTGTAAAGCAACCACCATGTTGGGATTTCGTATATTGGTACTGTTACTTCAAAATGAGACCAGAAACTGCTAAAAGTGAGGAAAATTAGTATACTATAAATGCGAACCAACCGATATCACCAAACATAGTTATAAAGTTGGTTTCATCAAGATTTTAATCGGAAATTGAGCAGTCAACATCATGACTTGGACTCGAGTCATAATACCGTGACTCGGACTCAACCCTCTGCTCGATGACTTGGACTCGGACTTGACTCGGTGGTAAATCGAAAATGACTCGACTTGACTCGAGTCAAAACTATAAAAGTGAGATTGACTTGTGACTCGAAGCTTTGTGACTTGGTTACAACCTTGAGTCAAGCTTTTCTCCGAGCATAAATTGAATAACATATTGATATTGAAATTAACCCGAATATTTTCGACTGACACTCATCAGGGTTAATTGTCAGCAACTAGTAGAGAGTTGAAAAGAACTTTTATATATCAATAAACATATATCTTGTATAGTATAAGAAAGAGAAAGTGATATATTTTATTGATTAGTCCAACCAAAAAGGGAATGACTTGGAGGTACTATTCGGTCGACAAAATCATTTGTGGAATGCTCCGGTCTACTGCATTCTTTGTGTTTCTCCATCAATCAGAATTTACCGTGCTTACTACGGCCCAGAATAACAAGATGGCGAATAGACAAGGTCACCCGTGTATTAAAAAAGAAGAAAAAGAATATGCCTCATGACGATGGAGCTGGTAGGCCGTCAATCGGTGGTAGTACTTTCAGTTTGGGCCCCAAATCTGCCGTTTCATGTCCTTGAACTTGTGGCGACTCTGGTGCTGGAAAGAAATTGACATTTTGAAAAAGATGTGAGTCTTGGGGGTTCATAGCTGCAAACGAAAGAATTCATCTACATCAGACGTGACTCATGTCATTTGATTCTAACAATTAATGTTAATCTGTTGTTGGATAGCCAAGAGGCGACCTCCATCAAATTGTCGAATCTTTGTAGTATTTAACAACACGACAGGCCAAGAATACTTTCTAACTATATAAAACTGCAAGTTGACGAAATCCCACAAATTTTGAGGTTGACGGACAGACAATTTACTGATTCCTCCGAAATAAACATAAATTTGACTGGAGATGACGATATGACCTGTAACAGTGTTGCTACTCGTCACCACCATATTAGTGAACTTTAATAGTGGATAGTATCCAACTACATAACAGACACGAATAGATAAACACATATAAATGAAATAACAACAGTCAGCAATATGCTAACCATGGATGTTGAAAGCAGTAATTGGGGAGATAAAACATGGAACATCAGACAATCACGATCATTCACTCAATGATGCTGTTCTCAGCAAATGATCAATATATTGAGTTCTAAATTCATGGTAGACAGACAGACATTTATTGATTCAGAGAGAGAGAGAGAGAGATATGATATTCTTTTTCGCCTGCACCATCGAGATGCTTTGACGACGGAGTTGCGATACGGCCCCATGAGGTCATGTAGTCCGTGCCCCCGTCTTTTTTTCTCCTCCATGCTATCCGTAATTGCTGAGCGCCCAGCATGATAGCTGCGGATACCAATTTTCGAGTCTTTGGTATGACCCGGCCGGGGATCGAACCCACGACCTACCGCTCGAGAAGCCGGACGGATAACCATTACACTATCTCGCTCATCAAACATAAAATGTGACTAGAGGTGACGATATGACTTATAAAGGCAAGTTCTTTGAGACCTTCGGGCACACTGTTCTAAATTTTGGTTCCCTATATTCGATAGACTGTTGTGTCAATGCAGAGTTGATGCGGTGTACAAATAGACGAGCAGGTTCTGATGATCCAATGCACGGCAGGTATTGAAGAAAGGGGAAATCATTCTTAACATTTATGCATCAGTTTAGATATTTCATAATTATATACATCAGGAAGTTCAAGTAGCCTAATCTAAGACCGAGTAAGTTCTAGAGAATCTATGCCACAAATATTCCTTATGGCTCGATTTTGGATGACACAATTTCTGTGTGTGCCCTCTCCTATACACATAACCTATAAAGATGATGGAAGAAGAAAATAGATTTTTTGTTAGATGAAATTTGCCACATACTGGGATTTGACATCTTTGCGGAACACGTCGTTTGCTCTTGCTTTGTTACTGGCACAGTCACGCATCGATGAACGTGTCTCTGATTCCAGGGGGTGACGATCACTTTGTTTTGGCCGATTTCCCCGACCCGGTCCCAAACAAAACTACCGTGCAGCTTGAAATGAAACGTAGAGTAAAATTAGTTTCAAATTTTGAAAATTCATCTCATAACTCGTGCATTTATGCTTAGGGCTTAGTGATCCGAGTGCTTCAATCTGAATCGAGTATTCATTCTTCTGAGTTGATTAGTGTGAGATGATTTTCTCGATTACGTTAACTCAAATTATATGCTCCTTACCAGTAAGAGCTCATTTATCAACTGAACTGAACGAGAAATATAGTTTCGATACTATGTTATGTATGTATGCTGCGATGCAACAAATTCAGGTTTTGAGGATTCTACAGTGGAAAATACATTTGAACCCATAATCTCCGTTAATAAATTAACTCTTCGTGGCAATTATAATTACAGCATTCAAATAAATCATCTCACACCACCTAACTCAAATCTTTAGATTTAATACTCGATTCAGATTCGAGCAATCGCATCATTGTGCCTATCCCAAAACAACTCTCTTTATATCAAAATACAATGTGTAAAAAGTAGTAGTTACCTCAAAAACTGTTCAAGTGAAAGTAGCCTAAAACAAACACTTGCGTAAAAAGTTAGTGCTAGTGAGTAACACCTACATGAGTACTTCAAAAAAGTAGAATTACATTGTCACTAAGCATGTTGGTTGAAAGCGAATGACTCTCTTGACAATTAGGAATTTATGTATTCACAATAACGCAGTGTGAATTTATCTGATATTGTATTGAGGAGGTTAAAAGCCATCGATTTATGAAGTGCTATACAATGCTCCGTTACAAACATGGTTGGAGTTAATTTACTTTACGTTCTCAGAACAGCGGCCGGGCATGATCGGGAACATATTAATTGTCCTGTAACAATAAACACGAAACATTCCATTGTAAACATTACGAAACAAAGAATAGACATTTAATGGGAGGTATTACTTGATCATTTTCAAATCAAGTATTGATCTCTTGTCACGCGATTAAGAAATAAAGGACCATTTATATCCACAGCGTAAGAGATTCAGAGCAACAGGTCATGGCTGAAAACGTAGTTTCTTTGCATGTGGATGTCTGTATGGAATCTTTATGAAAACTTGCTCTGCGGTATGTTCTTAATAAAATTTCACAGTCAGACTTGTACAAACTACTGCATATTCAAAATGCGCAACTAGAACAAGAACTACTGTACTCACTTTTAAAAATCCACAACTAGAACTAGAAGTAGAACTACTCAAAAACCCAGTAGTTAGTTGGCAATCAACTGACTAAATTGGCAGTTTTTACAAATCTGTCCAGAGCAAGGGACGACAAATATGATGACATCATAAAACAGGAGCAGGTCTTAATTGACATGAAGACATCCAACCTTTCCTCTGATTGGTTCGTTTCTGTCAAGCCTCGAATTATATCCGTGTTTGAATGAAATGCTTTCCAGAAGACAGTCGCCCGAATCACAATTTCTCTTCGGTTCGTTAACAGGTACTGAAAACAGTGACAAATTTAATCGCATATTAATATACATAAATATCAAGCAATTTATAAGTAAAAAGTATTCTAGGGTCAGTTTTGCCTATAAAAACTCAAACTTGTGAAGTAACAATAGCAGTAGTCTGAAATTGTAACCACTTCACTAAGTATGGCAAATAGGCAAAATGTAGTACTTGTACTTTTCAAAGTAATTTAATTAATCTGTGCCAACCTCGACTCTGCCACTCAAATACTTCAATAATCCAAAATACTGAAAGTAAGTACTTGTTTGGAATAGTTGTGAAATGCAGGTTGCAGTAATGCTGCTAAAGTAGAAGGTAAAGTAGAGCCTCTACTCAGTTGCAAGTCGGAGTAGTGTTTTGTGAGACACCGTATTCTAAAACTGCAGGGACTATTTCACATTTAAGTAATAAAAGAAAGCAGTTTGCATCTAGAATCGTTAAGTAGAAGAGATTCTTGGAGATATAAAACTTCAATTTACAATCGAGTAGTATATTCATATTGAAATAAATCCAAATATTTTCAGCTGATACTTGTCAGGGGTAATCGACAACTGACGGTGAATTGGGAAGAACATTTTTCGAAATTTCATGCCGGTGATGTCATATTTTGTGATACGATTGTTGATATAAAATGTTTGTTCTAATTCTTTACTATATTTGCTGACGATTACCCCTGACGAGTGTCAGTCGGAAATATTCGGGTTTATTTCAATATGAATATACTATTCAATTGTTAAAGGGGCACTGCACTCTAAATATGATGTGGTCTCAAATTGAAGGGAAAAACGAAAAAAAAATTTTGGCCGCAGCTGTTCTCTTCAGAACGCCACCGTAATGGAGCTGCAATTTATTGAAATTTACACAAAAACTTCACGCTCCAGCAGTCACGCAGAGATTAAACTTTATATATAGTTGTTAGCCGATGTTATGAAAGAAATATGTCGTACACGCCATGGTGGTTTAGATACCGCGTTCAATGGAAGATGTCTAGTCAGGAGATTTATGTCAAAATCGGGCCAAATGTATTCTATTTCTTTAGGACAGAAATAGATCATGTCCTATTCTTATGTATAAAACATTGTTTATGGATAGAACATTCTTAGACATGATCTATTTCTGTCCTAAAGAAATAGAATACACTAGGCCCGATTTTGACATAAATCTCCTGACTGAACATCTTCCGTTGAACGCGGTATCTAAATCACCTTGGCGTGTACGACATATTTCCTTCATAACATCGGCTAACAACTATACAAAGTTTGATCTCTGCGTGACTGCTGGAGCGTCAAGTTTTTGTGGTAATTTCAATAAATTGTAGCTCCATTACGGTGGCGTTCTGAAGAAAAATGCTGCGGCCAAATTTTTTTTTTCATTTTGGCCTTCGATTTGAGACCACATCTTTTTTAGAGTGCAGTGCCCCTTTAAGTAGAAGTAGAAAGTGATGGAAACCAATGCCCTCCAACTGTTCAAGCAGAAGATGGAAGTAGTGTTACAACATCAGCACTCCAATCATATATTGACATTGAAATGAACCCGACTATTTTCGGCTGACAAGCCTCAGAGGTAATCGTCAGAAACTAGTAGACAATCCAAAAGAACATTGTATATCAACAATTGTGTGGTAATCCTGGCTATCACACACTTATACTCACAAATGCCTTTGGCAGGAATTGTGAACGGGTTGCTCGTGTGTCGCGTGTTCCTGTGTACCGTAGCGCCTCCTTGAAAGTCACATCTTTGAACTGTTTCCATTGATTTCGGGGGATCTTTCAGCGACTCTTCGCTTGTTCTTGATGGCCACCAATTGGTTTGTTCGGCGTCAGTGCTTTCTGTCGCTACGTAGCAGAAGGGTTCGTTCAACCACCTGCCAAAATCAAAGGTGCGTGTTTGGGAACAGACTTGAACAACTGGGTAATGTTGGTTGTCTAATTATACTCATTAGAACAAAATGCCGCTATTCTAATTTGTTGAATGTTTCTACACTCTCATTTTAATTCTGATCGTGTTTCTAGTTTTTCTGAAAATGCTTCAGGAGAACTGTATAGTGTGAAAGGCATCAAGCTTACTGTACAGACATTTTACATTCTCATGCTGATGAGAATCAACTGATTTCATATGACGAGCTTTGTTGCATTTCTTTAGAATTAAATAGCTGCTTCGTGGTACAGAACTTGAATATATATAGCTTTCAATAACCACATCCATTATAACCCAATATTTATTAAACTCGAACACTTTTCGGGTGCCTCTTTTCAAGAGTTAACGGCACACTAAAGGGATTTAAACAGATCTAAAAGCAAAAAACCAAAAAGGCAAAGTATGACGCAACAGTCAAAATCGCAGATCATGAAATTCGCATTGTACCAATGGCAACAATAACAAACTAGAAGTATATGGACATACGGTACTATAGTGGCAATGCAATTTGTAAATGCTCCAGGCCGAGGTGGGTGTGTGATTAAAAGACTACTCCAAGTCGTTTCGGCACCCTCCTATCTTTTCATAATACCGCAATCTTGTGGTGCATTGATTTGATAAAAATTTTAATAAAATGATGATGATGAAATATACTCTCTCTTTAAGATTTGTGGACTAAGGTTAGTGTTCTTTCCATATCTTTCACGTCTTATATATACTTATGTTACAATTCCGAGGCATTGTGAAGAGATTTTAAAATAGCTTGAGTAAACTGACTCATCGGAAAAGGAACTTACCTGACATTGTGTCTCAAGAATCTGCTGTGCCATGGATGTGGACAATTGCGTCGTTCCGGTTCCCTTGGATGAGTTGGCGTCGGAGAGTTCCTTCTCTGTGTGTGGTTCTTGTTCAGCATCGAGTCGCCCATTGCGTCATCGCTGATATTGGCGTCAAAGATTCTTTTGGAATCTGGGCTGCAATAAAATTGGCACATTTATTCAGACTTCTATTTACTGTAGGCACCAATGTTCCCTCTAATTTTTGACGAGGCTGCGCACACGCACCAACTCACTGCGCAGACCTTGGACAACAGTGCATAACGACTAAAAAAAAGGTCATCACTTCGGATTTTTTGTGCGCAACTTAGATTTTCTGTGCGCAGAGACCGTGTCAGCACTGCGCATTTGCGCAGCTTAGAGGGAACATTGATAGGCACACGTCCATTATACCAGACATGGAAATCTAGATAATTATAGTTGTTTAATTAGACTAATTAGAGAGAAATGCTGGTAATCTTATTCTTGAAATGTTTCCATGCTTTCATTTTAATTATACTGTAATCTAATTTCTGGTTTCTTGAAAAGGAAAATGCCACAGGAGGACTGTATCGTGCGAAACGAGCAGGCTTGGTGTATCGACATTTGTCATTCTCATTATTATGAGAAAAAAACTATAATTTGATACAAACTAAACTAGATTTTTCAAATTTTGTTGTATTTCTTTGTAATTCAATCTAGGATTTTGCGAACTGGATGTGTCCAGTAAATTACAACTTACTTATATTGACTAGAAACACGCTTTTTCCGAGCCATGTATATTTCCATTGTCTGATACATTTCGTAAACGCAATATACTATCTTGAATTAAATGAGAAATTCTCAGGACTCAGAATAGCAGCGCTAAGGTTGAAACCCGAGATTGCAAAACTTCGATAGGGGAAACACCATAAGCAAGTAGTATCCATAGCAACCGACACTATCAAGCGCTACGGAGTCAACATGACATCACGCCATCATCGCTATATCAGTGGTTCTATTATTTTCATTTGATCAAAACGCAAATGCTGTAATATATGGATAGGATGATGTTGAAACGACCAAGTACGACTAATCCATCTAACAACAACATCAGCCTACTGGTATTTAGGGTTACCATAATTTGGGAATCTGAAAAGAGGGCACTTTTTCAAAAATATCATGCCTGCCTGGAGTAAAATCCTGAGAAAATGGTGAATTTTTTTTTAAAAAAAAGGTCATCTTTCCGACTCAACTCCTGAAATACCCATCCCTCTCTGGCCTAAAAAAGATCATTTTTCTTATTCAAGTCCCGAAATGCACGTCGGATCGCTAGTAGTGGTTACTTGGCCGCCGATTTCCTATTTCTCAGTCGAATGCTAACAACCATATTGAATTCTCAACTTATATTCAACTGAAAGAGCATGTTCCTAGAGGCGGAAATATATTTTCTATTACAATTTGTGGACGACATCGCTGTTCTGTAGGCTATTTATCAAATTACGCACTGTGCATTCCCCTTTTTAATTAGCTTTCCGTTCTTGTACTGTAGACCTTGGAAGTCGTTTCGACATAGCTGTAAACGACTATGGTTTCGATTCCGTCCGTTGTATTCATGGTATTACAATTCTTGTGACGTCTTGAATCGTAATCGTGATACTGCAAGACTCACATTGTTCGATGCGATACACAGGACACAATGCGAAGTAATAAAAAGATAGTAAACTGAATGCATGAAAAATGAGTCGAAATACAAGCAATTACTACTAAATAAATACAGTCCATCCTCAAGATTACCGGACCACGACTGACCTATCGATCTCGCTTCCCATGACATGCCGCCCTATTTCTTGTCGCATTCTTTTTCTATACTATCTTCTTTACCTTCATTCAGTGTGCATGCCTCCTCTTTACATCGCCTAGGCCAAGGTGGGTGTCAGATTCCATAGACTACTCCTTGTCGCTTCGACATCTTCCTGTCTTTTCATTGTATCGCATTTTTGTGGTGTATTGAACTGATAAAATTGCTAATAAACCAATGATGATGATGATGATGATGATGCCGAAACGACCGGTTACAGTCTCTTGAATCGATTGTAATGGTGGTCGCTTCGAGTCCTTCCTGTCTTTACGCAGTATCGCAATATTGCGATAAAATTGAACTGATAGAATGCGTGCTGGTACCAAATCGAATGGGAGACATTCACATCTATGGTCAACCACTAGAGGCGCGCACTTCCAGTCCTTGATTCATAACTGAGGTATATGTCGAGTGCTTTAAATGGACGATGTCTCGTTGTTGTATTGCGTCCTTGTGACGGGGAATGGATGGATGTTGACCAAATTGTTGGTCATGTGTATTGAACACTTCGAAAAGAATTATTTTGTGCATGGGAAACGGAGTGAGGCAGCGACACGGGTACCTACGTGAGATCAGTCGATACAAGCAGACTGGTTGAAATCAAGAATCATCGCACCCGACAAGATCTCAAGATCAAGGCCCACGGGGTCTGAAGAGCATACAGTCCGAAAATCAGAATGCGATATAAATCGACAGCTATTTAAAAGTGAAGCTGACATATAACTCGACCGACAACGCTCTGCTCGGAAGAAACAGTATGCCAAGTACCGGTACTGAGTTTACCAAGCTGTCTGAATAGTCTCGAGCCCTTGATCTGCGGATCCTGAACTGGATATTTGAGAGTAGCTGCGTAATCGAGATACTTAGGGCTGTTGGTCGTACCGTCTTCTATGACAGCATGTCTTGGTATTGATTAATCTCATGCTCCATTTTTGGCGGGGTGTTTGCAGTCCAAGACTGAAACCTGGAGGGACTACCGCTATTGATTTTTCAAAGGCTATATATATAGCGACTAAAATCCGATTTGGAAATTTTCGAGGACGATATTATGGTGGTAGATGAAATGTATCTGCAAAATGTGTGCTATTTCACTGAGGTAACTACTGGCCATTATAGTGATGATGATACAGTCTTTCAGTCTGAGCCGTTGTTGAATATTTTGTTGCTGCCTTCATTGCCAAGAATCTATACAAAGTAATATGCGGTAACTACTGACTATTATGGTGATGACGATACAATCTTTCAGTTTGAGCCGTAGTTGAAAATTTTGTTCTGCCTTTATTGCCAAGAATCTATACAAAGTAATATGCGGTAACTACTGACTATTATGGTGATGACGATACAATCTTTCAGTTTGAGCCGTAGTTGAAAATTTTGTTGCTGCCTTCATTGCCAAGAATCTATACAAAGTAACATAAACTGCATTAGGTCTAGCTTATCCCTCATGGCTGATTAAACTGAATATAGATATGAACAATAATCGAGTTTGTTGCATAGGCCTAGGTTTCGGTTGATTATACCTGCATTGCAAGTGGTTCATTTTGTATTCGATTGCTTTGCTACTCTAGATTCGGCTAATTGGCTCGCATCTACCTGCACCGACAGTATTATGTGTGTTGAAATTTGTGATAGGTAAATCCCGAATCGCTTGTAATGATCATTGCAAAAATTGTACAGGTGTTGCTTTCCGGGTAACTGTGATCTTTTTATAAAAATATGCAGAAATTGGTTAATTCTTATCTCATAGGACACTCTGTTTTCCGCAAAGACATAAGAAGTGATTGTGAGAAATAATGTATTAAGAAATATGTTTCTGGAATCTCAAATTTAGGAGTATTGCTACTTTGGTAAACATTTTCCCCAGGTTCTGCAAATTTTGTTTCTAATATTTTTCAGTTATATGCACCATACCATTTAAAGTTCGATGTGTCTATAGTTGTAAAGTTCTATCTAACAGATTTTGTTGATATCATTTTTCTGTTATATGCACTATAGTTATCGAGTTCAATGTGGATCTCGTCTTGCAGTAGCCTATGACTGCAATAAACTATTTTTTACAAACATTCTGTCTCTGTGTGTTTATAGACGGTAAGAGTCAGGGAGCATTATGGCAATGTGGCATTTTCTGACCAATTAAGTGCACAGCTGGTAAGGGTGGGAAAATAGACTTTTGGCCTCGTAATGTTCATGGAAAGAGGCTGGGTGTAAGGACTGCAGACTGCATTGGATTCATCTTATACCATTCTACCAATGATAGGACGGCGTCTATACAAATCTCAAAGTCTATTCCAAGGGCCGAGGTCAATTCTTCCACTCAAGTCGTTTTGATACATGCCTATTGCCAATCTTTTATCGTATCGCAGTCTTGTGGTGTCTTGATTTATTAGGATTGTTAACAAAACGCGCTGATTGTGCTACTGCCGAGACCCGCACTACAGTTTTCCAAGCATTAACCAACTAAGCCAGATAAGAGACAAATTAGAAACTATTCCGGTACTTCAAAATGGGGCCATCAACCGTCTGTATAAAGCCCGTTTTCGAGTTGAAAAAGGCTGCTACTCCACGAAAAAACTGTTGTCGTCTTGAATAAATTCATGGTCGAGTATTTTTTAAGTGTTTTTGGTGAAGTCAACGTATTACCCGCAGCAGGAACGCGATACCTACAACGTAAGACCGTCCGTTGATAGCAGTTAACATATACCGCAGTGATGAAAGAAGGACTGGTATCGCGCGCCTCTAGTGGTTTGACCATAGATGTGAATGTCTCCCATTCGAAAAGATAAGAACAAATTTGAGTCCGGATTCTTCCCAACCGGATGCATTACGTTATCTCCGTGAAAGAGGCAAGGCTCAGCAGCGAATCAGCGAAAAAGGCAAAAAAGTCGATTTACCAAGGTATAAACAAACAGAATTAGCGTTTTGATACGAATTAGCGCTTGGCAGCTGAATTTATTCGTGACAGCCTTGATTCAGGAAAATCATTGCTGAGGAAATTTATTGTGTTGCGACTCTAAACTGTTTTGATTCATTCACGGTATACTGCATGAATGAACGACTTTCGTTAGTTTTGAAACTTTATCATTTCCCTACTGGAATCTCGGTACGTTTTGCCTAATATAACAGGTGAGCAGCGATGATTCTAGAAGTTAAAGTAATTTATTAAAATATAATTAGTAAATAAAGAATTGTGTGAGCACTGGACACCGATTCCATACATGCCTTCGGGCTCGACCAATGATCTATATGTATATTCACGAGATACGGTACGGGTACGGTATGTAATGAATTTTGTCGAAGCTTTGATTTTAATATCGTTATCAAGTAAGTCCTCAAGTGGAGCTGGTTGGACTTTGAACGTAGTCGCAATCAACTGCCAACTGGGTCCGGCTACTTATTGCACGTCTGATTTGTCACAGCTATGGTGCTACAATCAAAGACCCACAGTTGCTATTTGCTATATGATCCGGAGTTGGTATCCTGCCGACATAGCCGTGACAGCCGAACATGTCAATATTGCCTCATTTGCTATAGATACAGGCTTATAGGAGTTCTAAAATGCAAATAGCAAAATGCAATGTGAAGAAGATAGCCACAAGCTTTGTTCTGATTTCTTGAAACCAACAATGGCATGACAAATATATTGACTATATCGCTTGGGATTGAGAAATATATTTTTCTGTATTTTACCTACTTGTCATTGTTGGTAGATTTCCTCTTTCCTTCTTTCAAATTGTAATGAGAGACTCTTGGAGGTGCAGCAGAAATGTAGTGTACAATTGATTGATATATTCCTATTGAAATGAATCCGTAAACAGAAGGAGTTTCTGTATTATCTAGAAATAGTATACCTACCTACATTGGGCTAAGCGATCTGTTTGTTGTCTCGATCATTCCGATTTGCAATGCCGTTGACGCCATGTTTAGTGATATATTTATCTACAATGTTGTGTTCAATTAGCTGCTATAGTGCTGACAGTTACCCGTGCCGTGCCCAGTGTCAGCTGAAAATATTCGAGTTTATTTCATTAGGAATATATTACTGAATTATATTATACACACTTTTACTGATTGGAATGCAGCCAAAGTTGGTGTGCAATCATGTTTTAGACAACCACACAATTTTGTAAGTTAGCTAGTGAAATTTGGAAACAAGTCATAACATTCCAAATGTATGGTTTGGAATAGTGAATATAACATTGCGCTTCATTGCAGCGTTGCATATCGTAGATCATGTCCCGTAGACCACCCCCACCTCGTCTCGCCCCCAAACCGGGAATGGTAAAAACATACCGGGCCCTTTACCCATACGCTGCACAACAACGTGATGAGCTCACAATCGAAGAAGGCGACATTATCTATGTCACAGATCAGAGCGACGTCAACTGGTGGAAAGCCACTTGCAAAGGAAAAACTGGTCTCGTCCCAAGTAATTACATATCAGAAGACAACGCAGGATCGATTGATTTTCCGTTGCATGAAGCTGCCAAGCGTGGCAATTTGGATTTTTTAAGGGAATCACTCGCGGCTAGAATCGGAATCAATGGACGCGATAAATCCGGCTCTACCGCTCTATACTGGGCTGCACATAGTGGACACGGCGAAATCGCAGAAGAGCTGTTGCTGAATTCGTTGTTGGATATTAATGCACAAAACAAGCTGGGTGACACGGCTTTGCATGCAGCTGCCTGGAAAGGCCACGATCAAATCGTGAGCCTTCTTCTGGGTAAAGGCGCGAATCCTCTGTTACAAAACAATGACAAAAAGACGCCCTTTGAGATCGCGTCGTCTGCGGGCTGCGCGAGTTTGCTCAAGCCTAAAAAGAGAAATTCTCTGGGAAGCTCTAACGATGAATATCTCGGCGACGGAGATGATTCGGATTAAAACCAGATTTTGTGTTACATTTTGATTGAATTTACTGCAGACTTTCGGAATCATGATTAACGTATTGAACTTCAGACGCTAAGATCGTGTGAATTGGTTACTAGGGTTGGGCAAAATTGTCAGAGTCGGAAATTGTATCGAAACTATAATTCCGGTTGGCAACTTAAGATGTCATAAGAATATGATTGATGTGGAAAGTTCCAATATGCAACTAAAATAATGTAATGGCAGTCCACATCACATTGAAGATAATTTGGTATTTTTCGACCATACCTATTTTATTGCGCTTTGTGACAATGAGCGGGTTGATCACAACTACACAAGTATGTCATTTCCACTAACGTGTGTAGCTTCGTACTTTTATGTTTCTTATGCTCCGATACGACAAGTCGAGGTTGCAAGGCTCTCACTGCAGGAAAATGATATCGAAACAATAATCGCAGTTTTAAATTATCAGTACTCGTAAAAATCATATCTACTCGACTCAAATCATTGTGGCCAACCCGAGTGGTTACCTGACCACGAAATTTACAGTCACTGATTCCACTTTTGAAAGACTTTTACTTTATTCTTATGAAAACGTCTACTTTCTGGTACATTCCAGTATGTCGGATGCACTTGTCGGTGTAACAGTACCGACCATCATACAATCCACATTCATGATTGAATTATTATTGTTTGGAAACATGCATTTCATTGTTACGCTACTGTCTGCATGTCTTTCACTTGATACTTGACGTCATATGACCCAGAGCCGAACAAATAACATCTCTGGTCCGGTTGTTTTATTCTAGTTTTGTGACCGATATTTCATATTTACTGTACAGTGTATACTGACTGCAAAGTTATTAGTCATTGGGGTTGGGCAAAGTCCGAGTACTTGAGCGATTCGGCTCTGAAATGAGTTCTAGGCTTTGGGAGTCTAATTGATTTCAAGTATAACTCTGTATGATGTCATAACAGTATTTATGATTTGGAAAGTTGAACTATGTACCTTTTAGAAACCACACAACTTGAAGGACTTCGATAGTTTTTTCAACCATTCATATTTCATTGCACTTTGTGACAATGCCGTCGGTTGATCATGACTTCACAGATGCGTCATTTCCACTCACGTGCGTAGCCTTGTACTACATGTTTCGAATACCGCGGTACGACCAATCCAGGCTTAAAAATTCCAACATTGGAAAATAGTATCCAAACTATAATTCTCATTGATAAAATGACTCTCTTAGTGACAAGGAGTGTATAATTTCAGTACTCTTTCAAGACTCGAATCGTTAGAATTAATACTCGATTCAGACTCGAGTACTGGAATCATTGTGCCTAGCCCTATTAATCATAACGCAAGTAATTTTTTATATCTCAATTCTATGTCATACTCGGATATTCATTTTACTTATAATATACAGTTTATCGAATTTCTATAGCCAATAGAATGACTATTTGCTCATGGTGAGAAAAACATTGCATCTCTTGAATAATGTGCGGAAGAACAGCTTGTACATTGGAACCCGGTCAGCTAGCCAGAGCCGCAAGGTGATATTTGTTCGATGTTAGATATCTCTTGAATCATCACCTGTATTGATGCAAACCCACTGGAATGTGTTGACTCAAATGCTGGTGACTGTTAATGACTAAAAATTGTGTGGCAACTGTCAATTTCTGGTCATTGTTCGCTAGGAATCGATAACTTTGAGTACTTGTCGGATTGTAGTCTGACTTATCCTTCTTCAGACTGGCTGTTGCATTTGAATTTATATTTAACAGTATATTGAAATGAACACGAAGATTTTCCGCTGACACTCTTCAAGGGTAATCGTCGGCAACTAGTAGAGAATTCAAAAGAACATTGTATATCAACTATCGTATCACAAAATATGACGTCACCAGCATGAAATGTCGAATACGAGAGCGTTCAATGTACTATTTTAAGGTTGTACACAACTCCTTTTGTAGACAAGCTTGGGCTGATGTATTTTGATAAAGGTCGACTCCAAGCCACACAGATGAAAGTGTGAGCGGCCCCTTCCAAAGGCGCGAGATCTGTCGTCTTGATAATTTTTTTCACAAGCAGGATTATCCAACAGATGTTTGCCAATGGCAAAGTTTATGGCCTTTGATCGCTCAACATCAAGCTTTAGCGGTTGAGTCACGGGCGGGCTTTCCACCGAGCGTTATGCACGTGCACTTCAGCCCAAGCTTTGTCTACAGAAGGAGTTTGTGTACCATCTTAAAATAGTACATTGATTGAACGCTCTCTTATTTGAGATTTCATTCCAGCCTGGTGATATCATATTTTGTGATACGATTGTTGATATACATCCAGCAGGCCTAGTTTGTACAAGTCTGCCCATTATCTTCAATGCAATAGGATTACCAAATTAGCTTCCTGGAGGTAGTGATAATGGTACACAATCAATGCAGAGCTTGGAGGTACAGAACTTCAATATACAATTGCATAGTATATTGATATTGAAATGGACCCAAATATATTCGGCTATCACTCATCAGGGAGAATCTTCAGCAACTAGTAGAGAATTGGATCAACAATCGTATCACTAAATATGCTTCCACAGATATCGAAATGCAAAAGGCAAAGAAGTGAGTCCCAGATGGAAGGATGGCGACCAAAATAAATACCAACCGAGTTATAACAAAGCGCCGATGTCGTATTGCCCCATTCTGATTCATTCCCAGCATTTTTGCAAGGGGGAGGATTATACCAACGATGAAAGGGTGATTGTATCGATGAAGTGGGGGCTCGTTCCAACCTGGGTCAAAGGTGGGAGTGATTCAAGAATTCCATTGTAGCATCTCTCATTGCAGAGTATGGCAACTAGAAAATGTTCAGCTTTTCCAAATTACATTAAAATTGGAATGATTGAATTCGGAAAGACTCGGAAATTGATTTAGTTTCCGAATTAGAAAGGAATGTAACAAAAATCACTCGCGTCACGATTATTTGATGACTCGAGTCAATTTGTGTATTGACTCGATTTGTACCCAAGCAGACTTGGACAACTAGAAAATTTTCAGCTTTTCTGAATTAGATTAGAATTAGAATTAAAACTCCACAGTTTTTTTCAAATTAGATTAGAATTAGAGCTACATAGTTTTTCCAAATTAGATTAGAATTAGAGCTTCACAGCTTTTTCCAAATTAGATTAGAATTAGTGCTACTAAGCTTTTTCCAAATTAGATTAGAATTAGAATTAGAGCTACTTAGTTCGCAAAAACTTGGAAATTGCATGAAATTGTATATGGGAAATGAATACAGCAAAATTCAGTTCATATCAAATTACAGTGCGTGGTGCAAAAGACCGTCAGGCGATAAGCGCCACATCTTTTTGTTTAATAAACAACAACAGTGCATCCCCATAACTATGAGAATGGTCAACTTCTGTACACCAAGCTTGGCTCGATTTTTACCATACTTTAATAGAATATTACTCTTTTATGGTAACCATGGGCATCGCCCATGTTAGTCAGAACGGCGATGTACTAAAGTAAAGTTTTAAAAACTAGAATGTTGTTCGCAGATTACAAGTTACTCTAGCAGGCTAATATTCATCATAATATCTACTATGACTGCACGGTGTAAGTAAGGTGATGGCGGCTTGGCACTGTATTTACCTGCGCGAGAGGGATATTCTTGTTAACTCACTGCAATATGCCTCGGACAAAGAGGCATTTTCAGGAAAACAATAATTAGATTAGAACTAGAATTAGAGAATAGGGACATTTCACTAATTAGATTAGAATTAGAATTCGAGCATAAGAACAATTCACAAATTAGATTAGAATTAGAATTAGAGCATGGAAACATTTCACAAATTAGATTACTGGCATTTCGCTCTAATTTAGTGAAATTAGACAACTAGAATTATCTAGTTGTCCAAGTCTGTACCCAAGTCATTGTGCATGACTCTAACCAAGTCGTATGACTCGAGACTAGGACGACCTAAACAGACATTTCATGGTAACTTCAAATAATAGTAAAGTCGCCACTTGATTGCTATTTCGTCTATCAGTCCTGGCTGAGGAAAATTATGATATTGTGAGCGAGAGAGAGTCTTTATTTTCATCCAACCAAAATACATAACAAACGGCAGTGATGGTGGTACAGAAAATATGCTTGCACAGTATTCGGTATTAGATAGGAATGATCGATAAGACCGTGAAGGTCATCTAGTCTGATCAAGCCAGCATCAAACAGGTACACTTGACTCTGAACAGTCTGGTTGTAAAAAATGTTTAGTTAAGAAAGGAAAATAGTAAAAAATTAAACGATGGTAGCAAATGATCAATGAAGCAAAGTCTGGGCGAGGTAGGGCAACAGTCAAATCAAGCAGAGTTGAAAAGAGTGGGTTGAACTCAAAACTTGACAGTGAAGACAATGAATTGGACTTAGACTTGAGTCACAACACTGTGACTCTACCCTATACTCAATGACTTGGACTCTGACTTGACTCTGTGGTGAATTGAAAATGACTTATCTCATCTCGAGTCAAAACTAAAAAAGTGAGATTGACTTGTGACTCAGAACCTTGTGACTTGGTTACAACTCTGGTTCAGACGCATCCAGCACTCCTCAGTACAAGATGAACAACGCTCGGAGCGACACGATGTTAAGCAAAGCGTCGTACAGACGGCCTCTCGAGAAAGGCCAACGATGTGTCGTGTTGGCCGACGGCTTTTACGAATGGAACACGACAAAGTCTGGCAAGCAGCCTTATTACATCTATTTCAAAGATGACGAGCCAGGTGCGGGTGACTCTGATCAATGCGTCACACTTGTACAAACCACCAATCTAGTTGGCGATCAACTATAAGACCGGTTTTTTGACTAGTTCTACTTCTAGTTGCAGACTTTGAAAGTGAGTAGTTGCAATTGTAGTTGGGATTTTGAAAAGTGAGTAGTTCTAGCTCTAGTTATGCATTTTGAAATTTGAGTGGTAGTTGTAGTTCTTGTTGTGTAGTTTTGAAAGTAAGTAGTTCTAGTTGTGGATTTCGAAAATCCGGTAGTTTGTACACTTCTGCAATATGTCCATGTTTTCAGGTGGTAAGAAGCTCGTCACGATGGCAGGAATATTTGAACGACGCGAGGAAGACGGCGACGAAACCTTTTCATTTTCCGTCATCACAGTCGACGCGCATTCAGAGTTCTCGTGGCTTCACCACAGGATGCCCGCTATGTTAGGTAGGCTACCCCCGTACTAAGTATAGCATATGATTTTTTGATCCCCTGAAAATGCTACAGGAGAGCTGTATTGTGCATAACAAGCCAAGCTAATTGTACTGACATTTGACTTTATCATTCGTATGCGAATGAACTCTGATATGAAGTGGACCTGATTTCTTTCTACTTCAGTCTTCCATTCACTTTCACGCAACTGAAGATATTCTAGTTGTCCAACTATGATTGTTTGATAAAGTTGACGTGAATTGATGCTACCCCAGAAAACGAAGATGAAGTCCGCAGATGGCTTGACTTTGGCTCGGTCCCTTTGAAGGAAGCGAACAATCTCATTAAACCGAAGAGCTGCCTCGCTTGGCATCCTGTGGCGACTACTGTCAACAATTCGCGGAACAATCAGCCAGAGGTTTGATTGTGTGTGTGATTATAGTGTTGCCGTAGTTCTTGAATGCGGTTGGACAACTCGATAATTCTGTCATTCTAATCCTATTCTAATTTGGAATAGATGAAAATTCCCTAGTCCAACTTTGAGTCAAAGTGCTCACTGCTCAGTCAGCGCACGTACTAGAACAGAAGTACACATGGTCAAAGTAGCCAACATTGCTACTCAAGTAACAGTAGCCCCGTAATTCCCACCCAATTACAAGTAGAAGTAGCAATTTCGAAGACACGTAGAGGAGGATCTGATAAGTACTCATATATGTAGTTTTAAGGAATTATATTATTCCAGGGTTGTAACCAAGTCACAAGTCAGTCTCAATTTTATAGTTTTGACTTGAGTCAAGTCGAGTCATTTTCAATTCACCACCGAGTCTAATCTGAGTCATGGTATTATGACCCGAGTCCAAGTCATTGTATTGACTGCCCAGTTTCCAGTTAAAGTCTTGTTAAATCCACTTTCTATAACTCTACTTCGTGATATCGAATGGCTCGCATTTATCATATAATAATTTCCTCACTTTAGCAGTTTCTGGTCGTATTTTCAAGTACCAGTACCAATAGACGAAATCCCAATAGCGTGGTTACTTTACTTATTTACTATTCTTCGAAATGACAATGAACTGTCGTTGTTGGCCGTCTGAGTCTCGAGTCATGCGCAATGACTCGAATCCAAGTCGAGTCAATGCGCGAATTGACTCGAATCGAGTCATTTCCGTATTTTGGTGAAATGACTCGAGTCAAGCTGAGTCAATACACAAATTGACTCGAATCGAGCCATCTCCATATTTTGGTAAAATGACTTGAGTCAAGTCGAGTCAATACACAAATTCACGCGAATCAAGTCATTTCCATATTTTGGTAAAATGACTCGAGTGATGTTGAGTCATTACACAAATTTACACGAATCGAGTCATTTCCATATTTTGGTAAAATGACTCGAGTCAAGTCGAGTCATCAGAAAATCGTGACTCGAGTCATTACAACCCTGGATTATTCTAGTCGTCCAAATCGACTAGCTCGAGGTAAATGCCGGTAATATAATTTGTGAGATGTTTCTATGCTGTGTCACCTGTCATAAATTTAATCTAATCTTTGTTTTTTTATGAAAATGCTGTAGCAGAACTGTATCGTGCAAAACGAGCCAAGACATTTGCCATTATCATCCTTATGTGAATGATTTCTGATTTGCTATGAATGAACCTGATTTTTGTTGAACCGGTATTTCTTTCCAAATTGAAATTTGACTCCATTTTCAAGTTATTGCCAATTTAGACATAATGTATGTACGGAGCTATAATTTTAACTAATTTGGAAAAAGTGTGTAGCTATCATTCTAATTGTAATCTAATTTGAAAAGCTGACAATTTTCAAGTTTTCGAACTCTGGCGCAAACACGGATCTAATTTTCGTTTCTTCTGCAGTGCATCGTAAAAATCGACCTTGGTGAGAAAACACGGAAACAAAACTCTGAATCCGCGGGAATGATGAAATGGCTTTCAAAAGCTTCTCAGACAAAAGCAGATATAAAATGTGAGAGTCCTCGTCGGAGCGGAGAAAAACGAAAGTCAAAAGATACTGCTTTAGACTCGTGGTTGAAGAAAGCAAAGAAGTAGCTGACAATGGCGGTCGCTGCACTCAAGATTGGTGATTAGAGCACAACAACATCTCAAGATTTAGACCAGAGCTCGATCGATGATGGACCTACAACAGGCCATGTGCGCAAGATATAATCTCTGGCCTAAACAGTCGCGTCTCTAACAGGCCTAGTGCGCACGATATTATCGTTGGCCTGAGCAATCGCATCTGTAATAGGCCTCGTGCGCAAGATGTCGTTGCTGGCCTGAACTATCGCGTCGCGGGCTTTCGCTGCTATCTACGATTGTTTAGACTAGAGAGACATAATGCTGTTAATTGTATAATGATCAGGGATGGTTACGTCACGATTGCTCGACAGTGACATCGAAAAACAGAATGATATCGAATACTAAAACATAATCATCGCCGGTAACTTCTCATACGCGCAAGTTTTTCAACACGAGAAGCTTGTATAGTCGGCATTTACGCATGTATGCTATTCATGAACTGCGAATGCAGGGTGCGTACTAAACATGGGTACAGGCTTTTTCCCAGAATCTACATGCCATTTTAAGGGTGCGTATTATACTTGAAAAATTACGGTAGATGAATATTCTCAGGCTACCAGTCGCCGATTATACTTCTCTGACGCCTTACTGCCATGTGGTAACGGAACATTGCCGACATTCTTTATCTCTTGTGGCCGATACCAATATTTCTTTCAAAGTGTGATATCGTTTCGCTATGATTGGCGAAACGGTAATGTTTGGGCGACGGGCGTGCTCTACTCTGAAGATAATTTATTTGTTCGTAAAATATTTTTCCATTTCGTATCGATTTATTACGCCTTCCATCGGATGCCAAACCCGTTTTCTGTTAGGAAAGGCAACGATATATTGACTTTGATGTCATCAACATGGCTTGTGCAAAAATAAAATCATTTTCAGTGACTTGTATGTTTTTGCGTTTCGTGTTACTTTTCATTTGCGTCGACTTTCATTTGTTCAGATGTTACATACATCAGGGTTGTAATGACTCGTCATTTTCGCAAAGTTAGGAAATGACTCGACTCAATCTGTGTATTGACTCGTCTTGGACTCGAGTCATTGCGCATGACTCGAACCAAGTCATATGACTCGAGACTTAGATGGGCAAGACCGATATTATAATTTCGAAGCATAGTAAAGCTACCACACTATTGGGATTTCGTCTGTTGGTACTGGTACTTGAAAATGCGACCAGAAACTGCTAAAAGTGAGAAAAATTAATTTATTATGAACGCGAACCATTCGATATCATCAAACAGAGTAACAAAATGCGGGTTAACAAGGCTTTAACTGGAAACTGAGCAGTCGACACAATGACTTGGACTCAGACTCGAGTCATAATACCATGACTCGGACTCGACCCTCTGCTAGCTGACTTGACTCGGTGGTGAATTGAAAATGACTCGACTGGACTCGAGTCAAAACTATATAAGTGAGATTGGCTTGTGACTCGGAGCCTAGTGACTTGGTTACAACCCTGGCATGCGTTGAAGACAGTTGATATATAAAGTTCTTTCCGATTTTCTGGGGTCCCTGACGAGTGTCAGCCAAAAATATTCGGGTTTTGTTTCGATATCAATGTTATTCAATGACATACTTGATTTCAAACAGCAACGAGTCCATCCGAGTAGTGAGTACCGGTGATGAGAAGTTAGCGCTTCACCTGCTTGTTTTGTTAAGAAGCAATGTCAGCCACTCAATTTATTGAATTTTTCATCACAATACAAGATCACCATAAAAGAAAAAGATAAAAAGGTTTCGAAACGACTTGGAGTCATCTTTTATTTGAAAAACTAACGCCCGCTTGTTTTGTTGGAAAGCAGTGTCGATCAATCTACTTGCAGAGGTGGTCACTGGTCAGTAACGAGGCAGGCTACATGTACTACTTTTTGAAGTAGGCCTACTTCAAGTATAGATTTCGCTTGCTAAAGTGGTTATGATTTTGGACTACTTCCACTGGACGGTTTTTAACAAAACCAGGCATATAATACTTCTAATCTTCTACTTGAGTACAGCCGAAAGACTACTTCAATTATCAACTCCGGCTACTTACTTTTCATCGTGAAAATCGTTCCCGTATGTCACTCCCACAGTTTGTTAGTGGTACCAATTATGAGGTCCGCCTTCATCTTGGGCGTTTCATGTCCTCGAAATCGCATCATCATCTCAATACTTACAGCCAAACATATCAACACGCAGCCTTGTACTCATTCGTTGGTCTCCTGACTTTTCAAGCAATATAGCCTCTTTCTTTCAAAGCAGACAGACGCCATATAGGGCTCAAATATGTCACCGAATATAGTTGTAGGCTACGTATCTCCATTGTTTTGTGGTATTTGTACTTAGGAATTACACCTGGCCAATAGCGGATGCTACCATTGTGTTCCCTGCACGCTGATGCTACGCCAAAGTTCCTTCATTGTCGGATGCCAAGCTCCGTTATAATCATCCATCGATAGGATAAAATATATAGTCTGAAGTCAAGCATTTTTCGCTTTGAACGGGTCAAGTCCGACCGACTGGAATTTTTATGACATGATAATATAAGGGTATAAGAAACCCAGAGTTCGTTGAAATGCCGATTCGGATTAGAGGTAGCTTGAGTCAGGGTAAGGTGTGTACTGTGTATGTCACTGCGTAGGCTATTCTTTCTTGGTTGTCCCCGGGCTTCACGTAAATTAAAGGCCTGACTTTTTCTGCGTAACGCGGCAGCAGGCCTCGTATACAAAGACACCGATTGTTGTTTACCATACAGCATACACATGACGCATCGTCTTTATTGAACCAATAGAAATTCCGAATGCATTTAGTATTTCACAACAACACACAGTTGAATGTTGGGATCAAGTCACTACCTTCGAGTCACGAGTCATTTCGAGTCATTGCACATTTTGACTCGAGTCAAGTCAAGTCAATCGATTTTCGAAGGTGACTCGAGTCAAGTCAAGTCTGTCGATTTTTGGAGGTGACTCGAGTCAAGTCGGGTCAAGTCAAGTCAAGTCACGAGTCAAGTCATAATTCAAGTCAAATTGCCTTTTCGAGGTATGAGGCGCGATTACGTCATTGTACTTTGCTAGCTGTCTGAAATACAGATTGAGTGGTCATTGACTTTGAACCACTGAGCTATATGAACTTTGAACCGATGAAGGGATATAGAGTTAAATATACACGCAAGTAAGGCACTGTATCGCTCACATATAAGTAGAACTAATAAACTACGTAAGTAATTGCACAGCCTCAGTTTATAGTTACCAGCCAAAATAGAGAACAGAGAAACGAATTGATAAGATGCAATACATTACCCTTTTGCAAATTGATATGATACAATTCGAGCCTGGTCGAGCCTGCTGTGGTTAAGGGCTATATAAACTATTTACGAATTCAATTTCAATTAAGCAAGAAAACAAGAGGTTTGGTTAGGTTAGGGTTGCCATACGTCCGGAATTTCCGGACATGTCCGGAATTTCACTGTTAAAACTGCGTCCAGGAGGAATTTCTAAAATATGCCTAAATGTCCGGAATTTTGAAGTAAGCTCATAATTTTTCCTAAATCAACATAGACAATATTATTTTTTGGGCAGATTTACGCTACATGAAATTTATCGTCGAGCTGCGCGCGATTTAGTACCATGTATACTGCTTTTAATTTGGGGACTACGACTACCACCGTCGCAAAACTGCGATCAAAAATAAATAAAAATAACATTCAGTTACAGATACGGGGCTAATTGTTATCGCAATTACAAGATAACAGTATGCTCATAGAGTCGGTTTAGGCCGTTTGGACATGACTTAACGATGTACAATTACGCTCCTTGCGTTGTCCTATTCATCATCTTCCACCTGCTCTACCGCTAACTCTGATCATGTGGGCGTAGAGAGGATAAAATTATATAGTAATATATGGAAGAACCAATATTATTGACGTAAATCATTCAAATCATTTAACGTCCAGATACATATAGTAAGCCCCAGAAGTTGCATCGATTATTATGGGCTCAAGATCAGTGATAATTTGGGCGGGAGGAGGCTGAAAATGTGGCTTCGGCCCTGGTTACAACCTACAACACAGAACAACATACTCCTGAACCGGATTGTGACTACCTCTAGTCAATAGACAAAGCTTTGCTGGTGTGACGTCATATTATCCACAATGTGCTCATACCTCATTCTGAAATCCGCTAGTGGGCGCTAAAGAGCGTCTGGAATTTGGATTACAAAAATATGGTAACCCTAGGTTAGGTTAAGAACACAGAACAGATATATACCTTTTGCTATCAAATTACTTTACTATACTATAGTTTACTTCAACATAGGCTGTAAGCTTCGATCACTTCGTTTGCGATCAATATATTTGTGATGGAACAATGGAGGCTCAGTGAAACGCACGATCAAAGAATGATTGGTCGCTCTCACGGGTTACACCAGCGTTGCGCGAACAATCCGACCATATGCAAGATACAGTGATTTTATCGACACCGATTCCTTGATGACTTGAAATTGACTCGTGAATTTTGCTCCGAGTCACGAGTCAATCCACATTTCTGATACGCCGAGTCAAGTCAATTCATTTTAGCAAAGTGACTCGAGTCAAGTCAAGTCATACGAAAAAGTGACCCTAGTCCGACTCGAGTCAAGTCATGACTCGAGTCATCCCAACACTGGGGCATGGAGGAGTTTTTGTAATTCAAAGACCACCTCCCAATTTGAGGACCACATCAACCCTGTCGGATTTGAGATTCAATTAAGTCCAAACATCAATCCATAATCACTTTCGTTTCCTATCTAAACCGCGGTAATCACGTTGAAATCTGTTCAAAAGTCCCAAGGAAATGGAAAAAGTCCTAACCCACCTCAAATTTATCGTCATTTCATATCCGATCCAAATCCGTGTATTTTTTTAACCCGAATCCGGATCCATCCTAATTTTTAGTGCATTTGGACGAATTTTAAGGAATATAATGAAGCGTCATGTTGTTAACGCAACCAGTCGAGTGACTAATCGTTACAATTTGCATTTTCCATTTTCCACTGACAAGTCATCAAGAATGACGCTGCTCCGGTTTCCCAAGTACGGCCAATAAAATTGCAGCTGCATAAAAACGTCGACGTACAAATTTCTGCTGTCAAACTCAAGAGACGTCCAGGTATTATTCTTCAGAGCTGTAAACGTTTTCTTCCACAACAGAGGTCTTCCGTTCCCTGACCTCTTGCTATGCACGTATTCCCACATCCGTACCTGCAAAATGATACCGTTTATGAGCCTATGTATTAGGCTATGCTAAAACTTGTTTAAAAGTAGTCGGTCTAAATCAGGAATCTCATAAATTCATAGTTGGACAACCAGAAAACTTTCAGCTTTTCAGGATTAGATTGGAATTAGAAGATTAAAACAGCTGGATATCTTTACCTTGAGCGAAGGGAAAATTTACATAAAAGGCAAGGTTTTCTTAGCGCTTTCTCAAGTTGATTGGGGTGTTTGGTTGTAATAAGCGTGAGATTGGCAAGATCGTGCACGAGTGATTGCATGGATTCTGAATCTGGCATATGCTAATATTAGACTTCGACTTCAATATCATTCACCAAGAGTATGGATGATGTATAAAAATGATGCACCTTTTTTATGCGATCACCAAGAAGGTAATGCAAGTTTTACACCACATAAAGTGAGTTTGGTGTTTGGATCCATGCCTATATTTTGCAACGATGTCGCAGGTTTATCCAGACTTCATAGGAATGAGATTTCCACTATAACGTGCGTAACTTTGTACTATACATGTTTTGAATACTGCGATACGACCGAGATTCCAAGGCTTCGACATTGAGGAAAAGTATCGAAACTATAATTTTCGCTAATAATATAAATCTTATCGGAAAGGGGCGTATTGTATGGTTTCGATCATTACAGCAGCCTCACCATTTATTTGAGTGTATAAGTACTAAATACTTGATCAAGCTGCAAATAAACGAAAGACAAGCTTTACCTAAACGTGCACTGCAACTCGTAGAGAGTCGATATAGAACTCTCTGTCAGATAGGGCTGGGCAAAATCGATTACCTGAATCACGTAATATGCCACGTCTAGTAATCGATTATCACTCATTATGACATAACAAAATGTATTACGTCAAAGTTCAAATATTTACCGTTTATGCCACCACAAACAATATAATGCCTGTTAACCATCACGTAATTAGGAGATATTTCGGTATTTTTGCGACCATACCGATTTCATTCCTCTTGGTGACAATGATGTGGGATAATCATGACTTCGGAACTGTGCTACGTCCAGTAAACTTCGTAATCGTAGCTTCCTACTGTATGTTTCGTATGCTACGATACCTCCAATCAAGGTTTCAACAGTGAAAATTAGTATTGAAACTATAATTCTCATTGATAAATTAACTTTCAGTGGTGAGAAGCGTATAATTTCTGTACTCAAAAGAATGACTCGAATCGTTAGATTTAATACTCGATTCAGATTCGAGTACTCGAATCATTGTGCGCAGCCCTATTGTCAGACTGGTCAATATAGTCATGAGTGACAACTTGAGCCAAAACCATACACGCAACAGGCACTTGAAAAAATCCTCCATCAGTACTCGACTCGAATCATTAGAACTACTGTTCGATTCGGAATCGAGTACTTGAATCTTTGTGCGCATAGTAATACTTAAATATCGTAGCCTTGATTAATGTAGCATTTTCTTAAGTTGATTGGAGTTAATTGACTGCAACAGTTTTGCCACAGCTGTGAAAAAAGCTATTTTGATGTTTTCATGATGGAAATTTTGGTGTGATTTTCCGCCTCCTTTTCTTTGGGTTCGTCCACTGGGTTGGTTTTTGGTTGGGGCCGAGCACTTTGAGCGGTTGCTGCATTTAAATAAATAGTAATATTAATATAATTCGATTGGAGTCTTCAACTGTATTAAGTGCAAGTCAACAGTATATGAAAGAATAGGACTGTTTCTTGACTCAAAAAAGGGACACCACAGTAGGGTTACCATATTTAGGGAAACTGAAAAGAGGACAGTTTTTAAAAATTTCGAGACTTACAATCCAAACGGTAAATTTACTGCGAGTTTGTAGTTAGTTGACTGAAAAAGGGTCAACTTTCCGGCTCGACTCCCGATAGACACGGCGTATCGTTACTTGAGTATTTATTTCCTATATCTAAGTTGAATTTTAACATACATTTGACCAAAATTTTAAAAAAGATGACAAATTCTCAAAAAAGAGGACATATGGGCGTCCTCCGAGGACAATTTCAAAAATGTC
The DNA here is from genome assembly GCF_051294905.1 of Botryllus schlosseri. Lineage (NCBI taxonomy): Eukaryota > Metazoa > Chordata > Ascidiacea > Stolidobranchia > Styelidae > Botryllus > Botryllus schlosseri. The sequence continues at coordinate 28,529,701 of NC_137246.1, read as the reverse complement.
AAAAAAGAGGACGTATGTATGGTAACCCTACACTACAGCTACTTCCTTATTGGACAAGAAATTTACCAGGCAGTTGTCGTTTGAAATAGGAATGATCCTATTCGTTGAGAACATGACTAAATCGAGAAAGTGAACAATAAACATACGACAAAGTCGTCCTCTTTGTCCGTCAGTATTGCGAAAACGCGGAACCGAACGCAGTAACTTCCCGGCGCAAATCTCGGCGTCCAAATCACGGCTCTATCCTTCGGTGAACTTTTCTCCAAACCCAATCCTAGTTTCAGGCCCTGCGAGAAACGTGTTACTCGTTATTCCACGCGGTATCACCTCACACCATAGTTCGACAACTATTAGAACGTTTTCAGCTTTTCAAAAGATTATAATCAGAATGATAGCTATACAGTATACACATTACGCAGTGTTTTTTAAAATTATAATTAGATTTTGCTCTAATCAGTCTAATTAGACAGGTCAAATGATCTAGTTGTCTAACCAAGTCTGACGTGGTCGCGACACGTTGCGTCCAATTGACTTTGTTGTTTCGTTCGTTCAGCATTCCGCAAAGGTCTCCGGCCGTGTCGAAATCGCAGCTCCAGCTCGTCAAGTAAGTCGAAGCGAACTTGATCACAGATTCGTCTGTAATCGAATCGACTCGAGCATTCTTAGAGGTGATCAGAAATGAAGCTTTTCTACTTTTTCGGAGTACTCAAGTAGTTTCTGCCTATTTGCACCACGTACTCGAGTCGTTTTGGTTTAAGATTACTTTCATTTTGATATTTGGGTTCATTTCAACATGAATATACTATTCAATTGTATATTGCAGTTCAGTAGCCTACCTCCAAGAAGCTGTTTAAATTTTGATATTTGCAATAAAAACTATTTACTTCTTATACTTTGCATTAAAATATTATAAATTATTCATGACATAAATAGTAAATAGCCTTCTCAAAGTACTCGAGTACGCTAAGAATAATTGCAAATAATTAGTTCAATAGTTGTTCACACACTTTTCTCTTCTTATACTAATAATAATTCCATTTTTATATCAAAACTACATACTTTATATATCTTGGTTTTATAAAGTAGAAAGTAGTTTTGCAGTTAGTTGCATCACTTTCACGTTACTCCTATACTTCTATTTGACGATTTCTACTTAGCTTCGCTTCCATTGGTTGGAATCGAGCCAAATTGGTTTCGCATCGTTTTTGTAGACAACTTAATAATTTAATTTAATTTTTAATCCTTTTTATAATTCATCCACAAGTTTCAAAGTCCAATAGCTTCGATTCTACTAGTTGGAATTGAGTCAGAGGTTTGGTTTTTAAGCCAATATAACAACTTTATCGAATATTAGGCGCAAAAATTTGAAAAGAATTTTTTTCAAACATTGCTATACTAACTATACTTTGACCATCCTCTGGTAATAAGACTTTTACTTACCATCACACACTGGCGACTTCATATGTCCGAGCTTGACGTGCCGATGGTAGAAGCATTCTCGAGGAAGCAAAAAGAGAACGTGAATAAAAGCTATATTCGACAAAGTGTTAACTTTCTTACGAACGCATCTCGGCACCGCGTCCAACTCCCACTCGGCCTTCAAGTTGTTTCCTGCTTGCAATTTGCAGGCGGCGTTCCATTCGCGCGCGTACGGGAAAAAGCGAAAGTCTCCTTTGCACGAAATCGAGCAGAACGATCCGACGGGTTTGCCGGCCGGACAGAATGTCGTGTTGTATTGTAGGCTGTTCTTCAGACCCTTCTGACCGCACGTGACTGTTTTCTCGTCGAAATAAGAGAAACGAGATATCAATGATCATTTATAAAACAGTGTCGTTTGTTATCAAATAAATAACAAATAACATTGACCTCTATTAGCTCAATTTCTACTAACAATTTCATCAGATCAACACACCACTGACCGCGATATACAATGAAAAGATTGGAAGGTGTCGAAACGACTTGGAGTGCGTCTTTGAAATCAGACCCCCGCCCTGTGCCCGATCGATATGTAAGGAGGAGGCATGAACACTGAATGAAGAGTAAAAGAACCTAACGCAAAATGACAAGCGACAAAACGAGGCATATCGCATATGACGATAATAGGCGAGGTCGATATATCAGGTCGTGGTTCGGCAATGTTATAAACAGTCAAATTCTCACCTCCTGTTGAAATGAGTCTGGTTGTTAGATCAGGCATGGTCGTTCGTCGAGTTGTTTGGGGCGCGGGCGAGCTGATGATGGGCAACATCTCGTCGTTACCTGCCATAGATTCGGTCAGAAGTTAGTTTGGATCAGACTTGGACATTGGACAACTATACATCATTATAGCTGTCAAATTAGACTAATTGGAACGTAATGCCGGTAATCTAATTAAAATCTCATTTGTGAAATGCTTCTACGCTCTCATTTGAATTCTAACCTATAGTTTCTGGTTTTCTTGAAAATGCTACAGGAGAATTGTATCGTGCGAAACGATCCAAGCTCGGTGTACAGACATTTGTCATTCTTGTGCTTTTGAGAATAGACGTTGATTTAATATGAACTGAGTCTGATTTTTGTTGTTTCTTTCTAACCCGAAATTTAATTCAATTTCTAATCTCTTTGCGAATTCAGTCATCATTCTTATTCTAATATGATTTGGAAACAACTGTGTAGCTAACATTCCAATTCTGGTTGGCACTCAAACTTGAAAGCCGTTATGTTTCAATGATGGAGTGCTATGAGTGACCTTCTTTCAATTGATTGATGTCTTTCCGAAGTTGGTCGGCGAGAGATCTCCATTCTGCTCTAAGTTCGTTGAGTTCTGGAAAAACGAACGTAGATTCGTTTCGGCCGCGGCGGATTTAAAATGTGTCCCACCTGTTTTCAAGTTGCGATTTTCTTTTTCGACGTTATCGAGGAGCTGGAGGCACGAAGTCGAAGTTTCAGATAACTCCATCACTTCTGAAATGAAAAAGTCTCGACTTGAATACAATTCAAGCCATGTTTTCTTCTTCATTCGCTTTTACGGTTAAAACGACACGGGGTACATTTTTCAGATATCGCATAGCTTTCAACAAATGCTGGTCTGGGAAAAATCGACTACCCGTAATTTTACATGTAGGCCTATAATGGGCAAAATTTTACCGATTTTTTGTCCTATTGGTAGAACAAGTCTGGAAAAAATCTCCCTCGAAATAAAACTTCAAATCACACATTTCTTTATGTTTGCTTTCAATCGCGCATCAAATTCAACCATAGTGCCAAGTATTTCGTATTATCAGCGTTGCGCGCTACAAATTGGCGCTAAGCGTGTTGCCAATTAGCGAGAGTCGTCTGTACTGCCCAATACTCGACTTGACTAGATTAAATAGTATATTCATATTGAAATGAACCCGAATATTTTCGGCTGACACTCGTCAGGGGTAATCGTCAGCAACTAGTAGAGAATTGGAAAGAACATAGTATATCAACAATCGTATCACAAAATATGACGTCACCAGCATGAAATTTCGAATGAGAGAGCGTTCAATGTACTATTTTTAGGTGATACACGAACTCCTTTTGTTGACAGAGTTTTGGTTGGTGTATTTTGATAAAAGTTGATTCCAAGGCACACAAATGGAATTGTGAACGGCCTCGACCTACGATTCGAAATCGGTCGTCTCGATAATTATTCGCACAAATCGGATTATCCAACAGATGTTTGCCGATGGCAGAATTAATTGCCTTTGATCGATCAGCATCAATCTTAAGTGGATGAGTTAAGGGTGAGCTTTTCACATCGCGTGACGCACGTGTTCTGATAAATCTGGGGACATGTTGGTTTATGCGGTCCTGCAGACGTCTTGACGTTCTTCCCACGTAGCCACAATCACAGTGGCACCTATATTCGTACACTACATTACTTTGTTGAAGTGCAGGAAGCACGTCTTTGCGTGTTGAAGGGAGCAGTTGTGTTGTTGTAAAAATCACATTGGTTTTGACTGTATCGTAACATTTACCGACAGCAGAAATCAATTGTTTTTCAAAGCGGGTGGAAATGGGGCCAATCCAAGGTAGATGGATATAAACATCTTTTATTGTTCGTGCGGTGGGCTCTGTTCGTTTTTCTGCGTTGAATTGCGTTAATTTCCTCTCCATGCCGCGGCTGATGACGTGTTCAGGGTAACCGTTATCAAGTAAGATTTTTCGGATGTAGTCAAGTTCTAAACTCAGTTTGTTACCCGAACATATCATCAACGCTCTATGCACGAGTGTGCCTATGAGGTTAATTTTTCTGCGCCGAGGACTAAATGAATTCCAGCGAAGGTATTGGCCTGTGAATGTCGGTTTTCTGAAAACAGACGTTTCAAATTTGTTGGTATTGCGCTTTTCAACTAATACGTCCAGAAATGATAATGAGTTATTGCGTTCTTTTTCTATAGTGAATTGCAAGGCCGGGTGAAGCGAGTTTAAGCGAATGAGAAATTGGTCACACTATAGTATGAATATACACACTACACACACACTATGAATATACTATTTAATTGTATATTGAAGTTCTGTACCTCCAAGAAGCACTTGACTAGATGCGTAATACGTCATACGTGATTCAGAATCGGATCACTCAGGTACTCGATTTTGCCCTGCCGTAATTGTGAGTAGCCTACTCGAATCATTGTGCCGAGCTTTTAATTCATTCTCTGATCACGAATACTTGCCTCCGGTCAACGTTGTAATTTTATGGGTGTTAGCCAGGTGAGAGTTGAGCAAAAGCTGATAACTCTGCGACGTTACGCCTGCCTCACTTCCGCCTCGACCTGTCTGTTTGCAAGTAATTGGAAACTCGTTCCTGCCCAATATGTCGGGCGATGATCTGGCTGGGTCGCACCCTGAGAAATGACAGCCTTCTCTTGCTTTACATTTTAGTTCTTCTTGTCCGATTATCACACCGATACTCAGCGCAAAACTAACTAGCATAAGCCTGAACATGATCGTCGATTCGTAAACCTAGCTTAGCGTGCTATTTCCAGTGTCCAGAGACGTCCGAAGATTCTGAATTACATTTCAAAACAAATTTGCTCCAGCGTTTATTTTCTTGACAGCCCGAGGCTCGGATTTCCATTTCGTTTGATTCATTGCAAATGAATTCAAACATACTTCGTCCACTCAACTTTTAACCGCACTCCTGACGTCATGAGATTGCGGTCTTCATTAGTTACTATAGTGAAGGTTATAAAATCGGGATTTAGAATTATAGGCAAAGGCCATATGTATTATGCCATTGGCAAACCTGTTAGATAATTCTGTTAGTGCGAAAAATGATCGAGACGACAGATTTCGCCTCGTCGGGAGAGACCGCTCACACTTTCATTTGTGTGCCTTGGAGTCGACTTTTATCGAATACGCCAACCTAATTTGGGCCCACAGGAGTTCATACCATCTAAAATGATACATCAAGCGATCTCTTTTCACTGATTAGTCGAAATGTCACGCCGGTGACGATGATTTTTGATATAGCCTACAATGTTTTTTTCCAATTTTACACTTATTGCTAGCGATTACCCCCGACGAGTGTCAGCCGAAAATATTCGGGTTCATTTCAATATCAATATATACTTTTTAATTTTCTATTGCAGTTATGTACTTCTAAGAAGCTCTTAGAGCAGTGGTTCTCAACCTTTTTGTCTTCGCGGACCCCAAACGTTTTAGTTCCAATTTACTTTTATGATCGTGCCATATAGTAATCTGTCATGAGCAAATATTAACTGTAGGCTAGTGATAAACGGCAACGAAATTATTTTAAAGCGAATTTTGCATAGCTGCAATTATTAAAATACATGACCGTGTCTTGAAAATCCGCACCGTTGGACATGAGCGACTGCCGAAAATCCTGTAATTTCCACAAAGATATGTATGGTATAGCCAATGTCATAACGCGTAGTGCTTGTGACCATGTGACGTCAAGTTTTGGTATGACCGCAACATATGTGGCACCAATATAACGTCCAGCCTATATAGTCATTTCTATCAGGCACAGGGCTGGCCAACCTTTTCAGCCAAAGGGCCACATTCGATTGACGAACTATTGCGTGGGCCACTAGCCGCGCGTAGCGCGAAAATTTTTTGAAGTTCATAGGTCAATAATATTGTCAATTGACTATATTGCAGACCTGTTGTATATCGCTGGGCTAAGTTTGAGAGGACTGGGCTATTCGGCGCATGGACTGGACAATGTGGACATATCGATATCGAAAGCTGCGACCAACATGCGTCAATCACTTCGTGCCTAGGTTTCATAGTCGACGGTCTTACTGCGAGCGCAAACGCAATGACGCATATGTTGAACGACACTTTGTCTCGTCATCGCGAATATAGTAAGACTCAATCTAATACATTAGGTATTCTTCCATTTTCACAAAAGGGCAACAACATTAAAAACAAGAAATCGAGTGACGACATGTTGCACAAGCTTGTAGAAAAGTTTTACCTTTGATAAATCTATCGCAAATTATTCTGCTTTATTGTAGGCTTACCATATGTCCTCTTTTAAGAGGATTCGTCCTCTTTTTTGACTTTTTTGAAAGTGTCCTCGGAGGACGCCCTTTTGTCCTCTTTTTTGAGATTTTGTCCTCTTTTTTGAAAATTTAGGTCAGATTTAGATCAAATTGCGAGCGATATGCCGCAAATTAGCCGAGAAGTGACGCTCCGGCGGGTATTTCGGAGGGAAAAGTGGTGATTTTAGCTCTGAGCGAAAAGAAGACTTTTTTTTTTTTTTTTAGTGAACCGATCACGAAGTGGGAAAAATTTACCGGTTTTTGAGAATTCTTCTCCAGTTTTGCATGTCTGAAATTTCTGAAAAAGTGTCCTCTTTTTACATTTCCAAAATATGGTAAGCCTAGCTTTATTGTAGTGTACGAAGATATACTAATATGTGAATGGCTGATGGATCTGTCAATGCCTCGGAACTGATATTTTAGGCATCACATTTATAGTGTTGCGGCCGGACTAACCAAATTTTTGGTTCGCCTTGCAAGTTCACAATCTGTGCAATCCATTTTTGATGATATTAGAAATTTCGGATGTCTCAGACTTGGAGTATATCTGAATGTATTTGAAGGAACATAATAAAGCGACATATTGTTACGTGAGCAGCAGCAAACTATGTCACGGAACCATTCATGTGATTATCCATTATAAGATTTGCATTTTCCCTTTTCCACGGACAGATCATCAAGAACCACACTGCTCCGGGCTCCCAGATGAGACCAATAAAATTGGAGCTGCATAAAAACGTCGACGTAAACATTCCTGGTGTAAAACTCCAGAGGCGTCCAAGTATTATTCTTCAGAGCTTTGGACGAATTCTTCCACAAGAAGGGTCTGCCACTACCTTGCCTCCTGCTATGTATGTATTCATATGTATATACCTGCAACAAGACGCCGTTTATGAGTTATGACCAGAGGTGGTCAAAGTAGTCACCGTCGCTACTCAAGTAGAAGTAGGCGTTATGGTTCACCAAGTAAGTAGGTATTCTACGCTTATTTTTGCCTAAAAAACTGAAAATTGTCAAGTAGAAGTAGAAGTAATCTCAAATCATAACTACTTAAAAAGTAGTGTGAGTAGGAAGTTTTGATATCATCCTATCTGTATTTAGGTATATAGGAATAGGATGTTGCATGTGTTTGTCCTTGATGTTTTTGAGGCACATACTACAACTCATGATGATACAGATTCACACGACACGTGCATGATGTGTCGGCTATGCCGCTGGACAAGGGAGGTCCAAAATGGCCTTGCAAGGCTTGCAGCACCCTCCATGCTACCCCAGTAAAACCGAGTACCAAGTGATGCAGTCATGGATACCAGTGGTACTAATCAAGTCGTTGGTCTGACCCGGCCGGGGATTGAATCCACGACCTATCGATCAAGAAGCCGCAAGTTCTACTATTACGCTATCTTGTTGGTCTGTTGTGTATCGCATTTTACATCAAACAGTAGAATACGTGGTCAGTAATAATGTACTTCTAGTTTTTGAAGTATTCCAAGAATACTTTGCCCACTTTTACCACTTACTCAAGTAGTTGAGATTTTACACTACCACTTCTCAACCGTTCCAGTTTTTTAGGCGAAACTAGGCCTGCAATACCACCCTTTGACTTAAATCTCTACTTCTTCATGTCAAAATTCATGGCGTTGCTTCTACTTCTACTTGAGTGACTGCTTTGGCTAGCTCTGAATATTAGAACAGCCGATTATACTGCAGAACAGCCGAGGGTTTTGTGTCAATTGATTGAGGTATTTGGATGTATTAATATCGAGTTTCATATCGCTATGTAGCAGTTTCTTAAGTTAATTGGAGTATAGACTGCTTCAGTTTTTGTCGCAGCTATTTGTTGGCCACGTTTTATATAGTTCCTTTTTCGAATCAGAGAGGTTCCATATTTGGTGAGAATGCTATTGAATAGAACAATAATGAGCAGAAACATACGACAAAGTTGTCCTCTTCGTCCGTCAGTATTGCAAAAACGCGGAACCGGACGCAGTAACTGCCCGGCGCTAATCTCGGCGACCAAATCACGGCTCTATCCTTGGGCGAACTTTTCTCCAAACCCAGGCCCCGATTCACGCCCTGAAGGAAACGCGATTCGTTTTTACACGCTGTATCACCTCACTGCCTACTTGGACAACTAGAAAATTGTCAGCTTATCTAGATTAGATAAAAGCTTGGAAATTCAATTCAATTCCGATTATATCAAATCAAAGTTCATTCTGATAAGCATGAGAATAGCAAATGTCTGTACAGCAAGCTTGGCTTGTTTTGCACTACTGTTTTTCTCGAGCATTTTCAGGAGAACTTAGAAAGTAGATTAGAATTAAAATGAGGTCATGTAGAGACATTTCACAAATTAAATTAGACTTAGATCCTGGAATTTCGTTATATATATATATATATATTATATTGAGACATCTACAATGATCTAGTTGTCCAGGTCTGGCTCACTGCTAAACGGTCCAACCGCGTCTGAGATCTTCACAACACGCTGCGTCCAATTGACTTTGTTCATTCGTTCATTCCACATTCCGCAGAGATCTCCGGCCGTGTCGAAATCGCAGCTCCAGCTCGTCAAGTAAGTCGAACCGAACTTGATCACAGATTCGTCTGCAATTGAATCAACTATTCTAGCATATTTGCTGAGAGGCGGTCAGAAACGAAGTAATTCTACATTTTCAGAACTTAACAGGTTCTGCCTTTTTGCGCTACGCCTTCCGTTTTAGATTACTTCGATCTCGTACATTTTACTAACCAAAACGAATATTACTTTATACCTCTTGGGTTTTATAAATAGGAAAGTAAATACTTCTAACTCATTGCTTTTCAGACCTTTATTATCCCATTTCAGTCGAAGTAGTTTTGACACATCTTGTAAGTGGAAATTTTCGGCGTTACTTATTCCACTTCTTTGAAGACCAACGTTGGCTATACTTTGACCAGTGCTATAGCCTTAGTTTAACTCACCATCACACACCGGCGACTTTTTCCAACCGAGCTCGACGTGCCGATGGTAGTAGCATTCTCGAAGAATCAAAATGTAAAACTGAATAAAAGCTATTCGACAAAATGTTCACTTTCTTACGAACGCATCTCGGCGCCGCGTCCAAATCCCACTCGGCCTTCAAGTTGTTTCCTGCTTGCAATTTGCAGGCGGCGTTCCATTCGCGCGCGTACGGGAAAAAACGAAAGTCTTCTTTGCACGAAATCGAGCAGAGCGATCCGACGGGTTTGCCGGCCGGGCAGAATGTCGTGTTGTAATGTCGACTGGTCATCAGGACCTTCTTCTCACACGTGACTGTTTTCTCGACGAAAAGAGGAGCGAGAGATCAGCGATCATTCAAATCATGTCATTACCAAATAAACAACCGATAATCAATGTATATTATCAGCAGCGGTGGTCAGTAACGAACTACTTCTACTTTTTTGAAGTACTCAAGTAGCTTTTCGCTACTTGGGTACTTACTCAAGTAGATCTAATTTCCTGCTACTTCTACTTCGTAATATTATGTGAGCGACTTACTTACTTTCGCTATTTTCAGTTTGTCAAGTAGAAGTTGTTTAATCCTCTAATAAGGAAGATATCCTGAGGAATTTCGAGGCTGTTTTCATGGAGTATCAACATTTAATTGCCATAAAAGTTGAATAAAGCCCAGAATTTTCGTCACGCTTCGCGCACAGTGGATATGGAGTGACCAATATGATTTCACGAAAGTATCGGTGAATATAATTAAGGTAGCGGCTTGTGTGGTTCCGTTCACACCGCATTGTCGACCATATGAAATATTTCATCACAGTATATATGGCCCATTATAACGTTTGAAACTGTTGTTTCGCAATCTAGCATTTAGTTATCATCTCATAATCTAGCAGCCCATGGCGTGGAAGATCTGGAAGAGTGGGGTCTGACTTTTTTTTGAGCTTTACACCTGTTTTAGCATACCAGCTTCGAAACTTTCTGGACTAAAGACATGAAATACATTTTCCGCTTTTAGAAGTAGTATTTGCATTTATCTTTCAATTCCCAGTATCATACTTTGAGTTCAAAATAGTTTCAGTTCTTTTGTATGCAGAACATACATGTTGAAGTGTAGTAAGTGTAGTAATGCCTTCAATTTCCGGAAATAAAACTACACAATATGGCATTTTTACGATCCACTTAATTTTTCATTAGCGTTTACTAATCGGGCAAAGTATTTACACCAAATCCGATACAACTTCCACGTATTGATCTTCGACTAAACTACAGGCGTTATAATATGGGGTAGGGCGCCATACCATGATATTTTCTAAAACGGGCTGTTCGAGTAAACAGAAGATTAGTATCGCATTTCGATATCAATAGGGCCTACTATTATTTTCACCACATGATGCGGAAGAATGCTTTTGCTGTCGAAAATTGGATACCTCCTGGGTTGCAGCAATATGAATCAAGCTCGGCAATTTTCGCATAGCTCAATTCGCACTTTTTGGCAATCCATGCGAACGAATTACGATCGTATTCACAACTACTTACTTACTTGAGGAGATGTAAAGTCAGTCAATTCTACTTCTACTTCAAGTAGTTTTAAGTTGCTCATGGAAGAAGTACTTCTACTCGTACTTGAGTTGGTTTTTTCGTCGCCACTTCTACTTCTACTTGAGTAACTTTCTTGACTACTTTGACCACCTCTCATTATCAGTTCAGTTTACTATTAACAATTTTATCCGATCGAAACATCAGACGATTGCGATACAAATGATCGAAAAGATAGGAAGGTGTCAAAACGACTTGGAGTAGTCTTTGGAGTCAAATACCCACCTGGGCCTAGGGCCTAGGGCTCAGGCAATGTAAAGAGGAGGCACACTGCACACTGGATGAAAAGTCTATAAAAGGACAAGCGAAAAATGCGGTGATATATGACGGAAGGCGAGATCAATAGATCACGTCGGGGTTCGGTAATTTCGAGCACTCTGACTAGTAGGCCTATTATAAACAGCAAACTTCTAACCTCTTGTTGAAATAAGCCTGGTTGTCAGATCGGGCGTGGTCGTTTGAGGTGCAGGCGAGCTTATGACGGGCAATTTCTTGTCGTTACCTGCGACGGATTCGGTCAGAGGTTAGTTTGGAACAGACTTGGACAACTATCTATTCGTGGAATTAGGCTGTAATTAGAACAACATGCCGGCAAACTAATTATAATACTATTCATGAAATGTTTCTAGTTGCTCTCATTTTAATTCTAATCTAATTTCTGGTTTTACAGAAAATGCTACAGGAGAACTGCATCGTGCGAAATAAGTCGAACTTGCTGTACAGACGTTTTCGATTTTCGTGCTTATTATGAGAATGAACTGAACTTGATTTTTGTTGTATTTTGTACTAAATCGTAATTGAAGCAAATTTCCACATTTTTGCGAATTCACGCATTCTAATTCATCTAATCAATATTTTTTTAAACTGTATATATAGCTATCAGGCTACTCTAATTCTACTCTAATTTGGAAAAGCTGAAAATTTTCTAGTTTTTCTACTCTGTTCGAGACCCAAACTTTAACGTCGTTATATATTCAATAATGAAGCGCTTATTCTTGACCTTCTTTCAACTGATTGATCTCCTTCCGAAGTTGGTGGGCGAGAGAGCCCCATTTTGCTTCGAGTTCGTTGAGTTCTGGAAATACGAACTTAGATTCGATTGGGCCGCGACAATTCGGAACGTCTCTCACGTACTCTTTTTCACGTCGCGATTTTCTGTTTCGACTTTATCGAGGCGCTGAAGGCACGAAGTCGAAGTTTCAGATAACTCCTTCACGTCTGAAATGAAAGAGTCTCGACTTGAATCAATTTCAAGTTCCTTTTCGAAATTTTAATTAATAGCGGCTTTTCACTCAATTAACAGATGCTGAGAGTAGGGTTTGCAAAATTGAGTATCATTGACGTTGTCGTTGACATCGACATTGACCATAGGAGAGATGTTGGAAGTTCAAACATTTACCTTTATCACAGGGTTACCATACGTCCTCTTTTAAGAGGATTTGTCTTCTTTTTTGAAAGTGTCCTCGGAGGACGCCCTTTTGTCCTCTTTTTTTGAGATTTTGTCCTTTTTTTTTAGAATTTTGGTCATATTTACAGCAAAATTCGACTGAGATGGCCGTAAATCAGCACCGAAGTGACGCCCCGGCGGGTAGTTCGGGAGCTGAGTGGGAAGTGAACCTTTTTTTTAGTCAACCGTCCACAAACTGGGAAAAATTTCCCACATTTTAGAAAATTCTCCTCCGGTTTTGTGAGTCTGAAAAATCTGAAAAAGGGTCCTCTTTTCAGATTTCCAAAATATGGCAACTCCACCTTTATGTGACAGATTTATACGTATGCCTACATCACATTAAAGATAATTTGGTGTTTTATCGATCATGCCTATTTCATTGCAGTTTGTTACAAATTACAATGGCGTGAGTTATTGCATGATCACGAATTCACAGACATGTCATTTCCAATAATGTACGTAGCTTTGTGCTACATGTTTCGTATGCTGCAGTAGGCTACGACCAATCGAGGTTCTAGGCCACTACATACGCTCCTTGTCACTAAAAGAGTTATCAACGTAAATTATAGTTTCGATTGTGATTTCTGCTGTGGAAGCCTTGAACCTCGATTGGTCGCGCGTCATTGTGCCCAGCCCTATAGCTTAGAGAGATTAATGATGAGCGTATATTGATTTCTGAGAATCCGAATCCGTCCGACAGCTTGAGTGTCTGAGCAATCGTCCGAGTCCGAACAATCTCAACCGAAAATCCATGCGAATCCGAATAATGCCGTCCAATATCCAAAACAAATCCGAATCGAATGACATTTCCGAAGAATCCTTGTACATCTGAGCTCGAGTTATAGTTTTTACAAACGCTAAGGTGTGGATTAGCTGGTATCTATATTTGCTTGGATCTTTGACTGAGCAACTTTATAGTGTTAGTGGTCCTATCAGAACGTGTTGACTGTCCGTGTTCGGTAATCCAGCTGATGATTTTTTTCTTTCGATTTGAAATCACGTCACGTCTGGTCAGAACTATCCAGCCGAGGTAACCATCCGAAAATATCCGAAACAAAATTTGCAATAGAATCCGAATCCGATACGACTGTCTCAAAATTGTCCAAAATCCGGTCCGAACACTATCCGAGCCCGTCCGATGCTCATCACTGCTATGAATACTCGCCTACAGTCAGCGCGGTCATCTTCTGGGTGTTGGCCAGGTGAGAGTTGAGCAATAGCTGATAACTCGGCGGCGTCACGCCTGCCTCATTTCCACTCCGAGCTGAAGCCTGTTTGCACGTGATCGGAAACTCGTTCCGGTCGAATATGTCGGCCTTGTCGGGCGACCATCTGGCTGGGTCGCACCCTGAGAAGTGACAGCCTTTTCTTGCCTTGCATTTTAGTTCTTCTTGCCCGATTATCACTTCGATACTCAGCATAAAACTAACGAGTATAAGCCTGAACATCGTCGATTCTTAAACTACGCTCTGACTGCTATTCCCAGTGTCCAGAGACGTCCGAAGCATCTGGATTATTTTCAAAACAGATTTGCTCCAGCGTTGATTTTTTCACTGCCCGAGGCTCGAATTTCCATCTCGATTGAGTCATCGCGAACAAACATCTTCTATACTCAACTGAGAACCTCACTGAGACGTCAAAGGATTGCGGTCTTAATTCACTATTACATTTGATGTTACAAAATCGGGATTTCAGGCTCACCTCAAAACTTCCAGACATGATGCAACCGAGTTTTCCACCCAGATCTCTTTTTTTCGACCTCATGCTCTCAAATTCAATCACTTTGACGACTTCAGTTAGCCATTTGTCATCCATTCCACCGGTTTAAGAGACTCTGCGACTACGAAAATTAGAACTGCTTTGGCCTTGGCATTATACGATGTAGTTTCACTGAATATTGGCTGTCATGTTACTGGTAGGCCTATCGCTTAAATGATTTTGTCGTTTTGTAATTGTAAAAGCATGCAACCATACATGTGTCGGTCCGACTAATCGACTGTTGTTATCTGCGTATTACTTCCAAAAGGGCCACTCAGAAAGTTTGACACCCAGGCCAGCGCTCAACGATAGCTAGCAAAGGAAACAGCAGGCTACGCAAGAACTGATAAGTTACTTGAAAATGATTTTATTTTGCACATGCCACGTTGACGACATTAAAGTCAATATATGGTTCCCTCTCCAGACAGGAATCGGGATTTGCATCCGATGGAGAGCGAAAGAAATCGATACGAAATAGAAAGAAATATTACGCAAACAAATAAATTATCTTCAAAGTAGAGCCCCAGCGAATATCGGTTCGCCGATCATATCGAGTCGATATCGCACTTTGAAAGAATGTCTGTATATGCGATAACAGGAGAATAATAACTCACATTTTCCTGACGTTAAACCATGGTAACAGGGACACAGAGAAGTATAATCTGCGACTGCTAGCCTGCGAATATTCATTTATTTTTTATAATTCACAAGTGTCCGTCTATGCCACCTTTCTAGTTTATTTCATGTCCGTCCAAGCGTAGATAGTAATCGCAGTGAAACTGTTCAAATGAATACACTGAAGTTTAGGAAACGCACCTTAAGCTAGAAGCCCTATCTCATGAATATCGGTGGAATAGTGCTAGTGCTAGTTTTCAGAGGTCACAGTGGCCATCGTTGCTGAATTTCTCGAGTGAAGTTCCGCTGGAGAAAAAGTCGAAGTAGCGGTTCCAAAGGAAGCAAAAAGAAAGTGTTCCAGACCTAGTTTTTGCAAGGCAACCGAAAACTGTCATGCGAAGTGGAAGAGCAGTGTACACCACTTGAGAAAGCAGTGCAAGTAGGCAAAATCTTTCAAGGCCTAGAACACATTCTTGTAAACTGCTACTTGAGTACAAATTGACATAGTTACTTCTACTTGAGTACCAATGTTGACTACTTTGACCACCTGAGTAGAAGCAGTCAAAAACATAATCACTTGAGGAAGGATTGCAAGTGGGCAAAATCTACTTGAAGCAAAAGTACATCAATACTGAGCACCTGTCGGTTTTCTCGATATTGCCTCAAAAGTATGATATCGGTCTGGCTCTACTTGGGAGAAATCTGATAAAGTCACAGCATCATTTTATCAATCACAGCCACCCCCGCGTACGAACGTCCTGTGCTCATTGTGGTGGGCAGCAAAGACCACGTATTCGTTTTAGGATTGTAGCATTCCACAGTGACCAAATTAGAAGACCCATCGTCACCCCCTACAACATACAATAGTCCGTTTACAGACGCGACCCCCGCGTTCCGCCTGCACATGTTCATATCCGCGATTTGCTCCCAATGATCGGTCGCGGGGTTGTAGACTTCTGCGCTTTTTTTGACGAGGGGTCCGTCGTGACCCCCCACCGCGTACAGCAACCCGTCTATGACCCCGACCCCGGCGCCGCTTCGCCTGGTGCACATTTCCGACACAAAAGTCCATTCTTTTGTTTGCGAACAGAAGCATTCCACGGAGGAGAGGCAGTTTCGGGACACCCCGTCGTAGCCCCCTACTGCGAACATGACAAATCCGATGACCCCGACCCCTACGCTGCTCCTGCGCGTGTTCATGGGGGTGCAGGGACGCCATTCACCGAGTTTGGAGTCAAACACTTCAATGGAATTCAGGCCTGAAAAGTGATGTTGTTAGCCGAGTTCGGCGACTAGAAAATATTTGGCGTTTCTAAATTTGGGTTAGAACTGGAATAACTACACAGTTCTTTCCAGATTACGTTAAAAATAGATTGATCGGTACACATTAGTGTTCAATTGGAATGATCGCCACACATTTTTTCATATTAGATTACAATTAAAATGATGGTTAGGGTTAGTTTTTCTGAATTAGATTCGATTAGGATGATAGCTACTGCTAAATTAGATGACAATTAAAATGATGGCTACACGGGTTATTTCCAAATTAGATTAGAATTAGAATGGTATCCACACTTTTTCCAGATAGACTAGAATTAGAATGATAGCTAGTTTTTTTACAAAATTGTATTAGAATTAGAATGATCATTACATTTCTTTCCAAATTAGAATAGAATTGGAATGATAGAGCTTTTCTCCAAGGTTAGAATTAGAATTGCTGAATTTGCAAGAAGTTGGATATTGAATTAAAAAGTAAGACCCCAAAAATCAAGTTCAGTTCATATCAAACCAGTGTTGATTATCATGAGCACGAGAATAGCAAATGTCTGTACAGCAACTTTGGCACGTTTTGCACGATACAGTTTTCCTACAGCATTTTCAGGAAAACCAGAAATGAGATTATAATTTAAATCAGGGGTTCTCAACCTGGGGGGTGCGCCCCCCTTGGGGGGCGTAGGAGGCTCTCAGGGGGGGCGCGAGAAATTGACGAAGTCAGTATAGGGGGGGCGCGAGAAATTGACAAAGTCAGTATAAATTGTACGTGTCTGAACATGTGTTTCACATCCATTATGAGAAGACGATTAATGAAGATGAAAGTTATTCCATATTCGAGAAAGCTTGCAAAATACAAACTCTAGCAACCGCGCTCAACGGAGTATAGTCTGATTTCAACTTCATTTGAGCAAATTTTTGAAATTCTTTGGAGATATACAGAGCAATTCCCACGTGTAAGTCATTCATTGCTTCATAGCTTTGACAGTAGCCTAAAGCTTGTCGCTCTAGGCAGCTCCTGTTAGTAGCTTGCGAACTGCACTGCCTAAGACAGACTTGGATGCAACATAGGTTGCCCGGTTTCGCCCTCAATTAGACTATAAATCTACACAATTTAATTACCTTCCAAAAATGATCAAATTCAGCCTGGCAGGACAGAACGACGCCTTGCTCTCTGTACTCACTACCAGCATCAGGATTAGTCTCAGGGTGACCTACCTTGAAATTAATTAATGGGTGTCTTGTTCAATGTTTTTTGTTATTTTCAAACATGTTTGGAGAAATTTGTCAGCAATGTAAAAGACTCAACAACTGGAATGCAGATTCAAAATTGGCGTAAGATATACCTTATGTATACTATTAGATCAGGGGTGGGCAGCCTGCAGCCGTAGAAGGGGATTTGAGCGGCCGTCGACACCTAATTCAATTAGTATGAGTTGGCGGCCGTAGACATGCAAATTGCAATTACGAATTCACTGCCGCATTTTCGAGAGATTTTAATTTATCTTGAAATTTTCTTCGCCCTCCGCGCAATTCAACAAGACTTAATTTTTCGATTTTAATGCAGTAGCGCCCTCCTTAATCTGAGCCGGAATGGGAATTGGCAAGAAATAACAATTCGTTCGCGGCCCTGAAAAATTTTCGCGCTCCGCGCGACAGTATGCACCACCCGGCAACTATTCATAACATTGCCACTCGCGATTTCGGTGCGTACAATAGGGCATTGTGAAAAGTAGAATAGTCCGGAGTTCACTGGGAATGGATATGGACTGTTTACCATAGGAATTTTGCGTCCAGATCGTTCATTGCGGCTATGCCCTGGAATGCGGCCTTACGCTACATAAGCAATCGAAATGCAGCCATGATTATCAAAAACGTTGCCCACCTCTGTATTAGATGATGTGCTCTTTTTGACATGACGATAAATGCAAGGGGGGTCAGGGGGGGGGCGCGATTTTTTTGATCATCTCCAAGGGGGGCGCGTGTCAAAAAAGGTTGAGAACCACTGATTTAAATGAAGCATTGAAAACATCTCACAAAATAGATTACCGGCATTTCAATCTAACTAGCCAACCCGAATTATGAAATGTCGCTACACTCTTGTTTTGATTCCAATCTAATTTCTGGTTTATCGGAAATGTTACAGGACATTCTCATACTTCTGAGATGAACTTTGATTTGATATGAGCAGAACTTGTTTTTTGTTTTACTTCAATCTAATTTTGAATTTTATTCAATTTCCAAGAGTTTGCGAATTCAGGAATTCCAATCGAATTTAGGAAGCTAAAAATATTGCAGCTGTCCATCTCTATTGCACTGTCCTCACCCGTTGAGCCGTCAAACCCTCCAACAGCGTACAGCAAACCATTGAGTACAGCTGCACCAAGCGTAGAACGTCTGGCCTCCATGGGCGGTCCGCTCATCCATTTGTTCTTGTTGGGGTCGTAAATGTCCACGGTACGGACCCGGAGTGACCCGTTGAAGCCTCCCACGGCCCAAATTCGGCCTTGATGCACAACCACCCCAGCCCGGCACCTGGAAAGTAAATAATAAAATTTAAATCCGGGGATACAGAACTTCAGTATGTATTTAATAAAACTTACGAAATGATTATATTAGTAAAATATATGACAAATCAGTATTCAGACTTTTGGGGTGCATATATTTAATTTACATATTAATAGTTCATTCATGCTTACAATAAAAGTAATATTAAAACGTATAATAAATATAATTTGAAGATACTTCCAGGGGTACGGACTTCAACATACATTTTGATAACAATATTTAGGCAATCAATATATTATTAAAACGTATGATAAATCAGAAATTTGAAAATACTTTTCTGGATAGAGGACTGTAATATACATTTTAATAATAATATCTTGATGCATTAAATACATTATTAAAATGTATCGATCAGAAATTTGAAGATAGATCAATATACATTAAATATTTTGGTATGGTAATGAATAGGCCTATATTATTGATATGCATGATAGACCAGAACATTAATATACATTTCAATGATATTTAGACTATGTAATGAACACATTATTAAAATGTAGGATGCATAATAAATTTTAATACATCTTTTGGGGTACATAACGCTAATACATATTTTAACAATATATTCATTACATCAATATATTAGTAATATTAATGAAGTATTATTAATATTTACATAATGAGTATATTACTAAAATACATATCAAATCAAAAATTTGGAGAGACTTTTTGGGACACAGAACTTTCAGGTACGTTTATATAATATATTTTAGTCTGAATTTAATATAATCATTTATTAAAATATTTGAAGAGGTTCTTGGAGGTATAGAACTTCAATATACAATTCAATAGTATATTCATATTGTATTTATTAAAATGTATAATAGTTCAGAAATTTTGTGACAATTACGTCATGAATATTCTTCTACAAATACCGACCTCCGTGTGGACATCTCGGCGACTTGACTCCAATTCTCTTCTTTGTAATCGAAACTTTCCACCGACCGAATAGCTTTTGGCGCCTGACCTCCGACAACATACAGGACTTTCGAAAGACCTGAACGTCAGAACAAGGCATGGTCAAAGTAGTTAGCGTGGCTACTCAAGTAGCAGTAATGATGTAAATTTCCACTCAATTATAAGAGGCAATTTCCAAGACCTATAAAAATCACTTCAATTACAGAAAACAAGTCTGAAAAGGACTCCACCAAGTAGTTTTTAAAAGTAGACTTGGTTTTCACTAGTTAATCACAGGTGGCTACTTTATCAATTTCAAGATGCATCTCGGAAACTAACAAAAAATTACCTAATGATGCCACATAATAGGTGATATCAAACAGTCATGTCCCCAGTCACCGGCATAAAAGCATTTATCTAAATCCGCCAAACTAATTTGTGCCCGGAGGAGTTTGCGTATCATCAAAAGACAATACATTGAGCTTGAGCCATCTGCTCGCTTCAATGATTCAAATTTTCATGCCGGTGACATAAAATTAATAATATATGACCTCTGACGAGTGTCAGGCGAAAATATTTGGGTTATTTCAATATCAAATATTATTCCAATGCATTTTTGTACTAAAATTTCCACAAATAAACATGTGCAAGATTTCAAGTACAAAACCAAACCTACCGGGCGGCACTCTGGGTCTGGTCCGCGGGTTTGACATGTGGGCTCGCTGGTCCGGTTCCAGGAGATGATATTTCATGGCTTCGATCAAGAAGTCTTTGCAGGCGTTGTTCTGGTTGATGAGCTCCTCCTGTCCGACGCGAGTCACCAGAAAGTCCCGCGGTAACAGAGGCAGACGAACGTATTCCAGGAGTGACGCCATCAAGCTCTCTCTGAATGATGATTTGAAAGCAAAGTTCTAATGACTTGAACCGAGTCGCATTTTTTCATTGATTTGACTCGAGTCATTTTCTAAATCATGCAGAATGACTCGACACGAGTAACTTTGTGTAACTGCTCGACTTGTACTTGAGTCATTGTGCATGACTCGTCCATATGACTTCGGGTGTACTATAAGACTTATACTTGAAAGACTAAAGGCCCTGAAACGGTCTTTTCTCTATCTTTGCACTGCTGCCCACCACAACTACTATTATGACCAATTACTGAATGGAAAGATAAATTTTTTCGTGATTTCCTTGAGAAATGAAGATTAATTTGAAAATCCAATTTTTTATCAATCATACTGCTTCAAAGTACATTTTGCAATAATTTTTTTTTGTGTAAACGGAATCCTACACGGATTTTCAAGTCCTCTCCCCCCAATTTTGTTTCATCCGTAACTTTTTTTTTCTTCCAGTTTAGAGCGAAAATGTTGATTTTTTTTCAATTCCTTGGCCTCAAAATTGTATAATTAGACAGTTTAATTGATTCTCCACCATCATTACAGCAAAAAATATGAATTTTTAAGATTTTATACTAGATTTTGACCAAGCCTACTCCTAACACAATTCACAGAAACCCTCACCTCTCTGCAATATCGAACTTCACCCAGCTCACGACAGCTTCAAAAACTTTTTCTTCCGAGCTCACGGAGAGTCTGTCACTATCGATGAGGTCGGTCAGTTGCTCGCCGGTCAGACTCAGGAACTCGTCCCCTGAAAAAGTAGGCAATTTTGACTAATTAACTCAACGAGAACTATTTGAAGAAACTCTTGGAGGTGCACAACTATTATATATTATCTACTAGTAGCTGATGATTTCCCTGCCAGTGCCAGCCAAAAATATTCGGGTTCATTTCAATGCCAATATATTAATCGATCAAGTAGAAGTGAATGTACCTGTGGGGAGTACTTTTAGTGGAAGTGGAGTGGAAGTACTAGTGCTCCAAAAAGTACATAGATACTATGTTATTGGCCAACACAGGAAGAAAACCACAGATAAAGAAAGACGCCTGTGTAGGTCTGCGAGAGGTAGCGGGGCTACATACTCATGTACTGCCTAGAACAGGGGTTCTCAACCGGGGGTCCGCAATTTCAGGGGGTCCGCGAGACCTCTAAATTTGTAAAATGATTGATAATCTAATTTTTTTTTAAATTAGGCAAAACATGAGGCAGTTTCCCTACACAACTGTTACTACCTCATCAGAATAATCGTCTGACATATGTAATATCTTATAATTCAAATTAATTTTAATTGCCAAAGCGCCACTAACCTATTGATACAAATATATTGCTGTTTAGAGGCGTTTTGTTGGGGTTTGTGGAAAAAATAATAACCAATATTCCATTATAACTAAATGCTAGATAAAAATGACTAGGCTGGATGTGATATGTTCATTAACAATATGTTTCTTCATTATGGTGCCATAAATCTTGCGATCACATCACAAATGTTGTCGGAAGCGTTACGCGTGCAAGCCGTGCATATCTTATTTAATAGCCTCCATCTATATTTGCGGGCCTGGATTTTGGCACTCGTTCATATCAAAACGAAGACGCGGATTTTCAAGACACCACCCCGTACTTCAAGAAGTGACCTACAGATATAAAATTAGCCATGGAATAATAAAGGTCTACCCAATTTCTACATGAATAGTATGATGTTATTTTCAATAAAAGTCATTTCGTTGCTGTTTATCACAAGCCTACAGTTCATATTTGCGCAAGACAGATGACGGTGGCACCATAATTGAGCTAAATTTGAACTAAAACTTTAGGGGGTCCGCGACGTCCGTGGCGGTCAAAAAGGGGTCCGCGAAGCAAAAAAGGTTGAGAACCACTGGCCTAGAATCAAGTAACTTTTACCATACCAAATTGATTCACGAATGTAATTCTGTGAAACTACCAGAGGTGGTCGAAGTAGTCAAGAAAACTACTAAGTAGAAGTAGAAGTAGTGGCAAAAAATCTACTCAAGTACGAGTAGAAGTACTTCTGCCACAAGCAACCTAAAACTACTTGAAGTAGAATTAGAATGTACTGACTTTAAATCTACTCAAGTAAGTAAATAGTGAAAACAATCCTAATTCGTTCACATTGGTTGTCGAAAGGTGCAAATTGAGCCGTGCGAAAGTTGCCGAGCTTGATTCATATTGATGCATTCCAGGAGGTATCCAATTTTCGACAACATACGCATTCGTCCGCATCATGGAATGAGAATGCTAGTATTGATATGGAAATGCTATACTAATCCTCTATTTTCTCGAACAGCACGTTTTAGAAACAATCATGGTATGGCTCCCTCCCCTATATTATAAGGCCCGTAGTTTAGTCGAAGAGCAATACGGAGACATTGTATAGGATACACACTTTGCGGCGATTGCGCGATTAGTAAATGTTAATAAAAAATATGGTGAACCGTAAAAATGCCATATTGTGTAGCTTTAATTCCGGAAATTAAAGGCATTATTGCACTTGCTTTTTTCAACATGTATGCTATCTAGACAAAAGAACTGATATTAATAAGAACTTAAAGTATAGGCTATGATACTGGGAAGTGAAAGTGAATATGCTACTTCTAAAAGCGCAACATGTATTTCGTGTCTTTAGTCCAAAAGGTTTCAAAGGCGGTATGCTAAAACAGCTCTAAAACTAAAACAAAGTCAGAGTCACTTTTCCAGATTAGGACACGCTATGGATATGCTAGATTACGATATGATAACTAAATGCTAGATTGCGAAACATCAGTTTCAGACGTTATTATGGGCCATATATACTGTGATGAAATACTTCATATGGGCGAAGGGCGACAATGCGGTGTGAACGGAACCACGCCATGACGCCAACCCGCTACCTAAATTATATTCACCGATACTTTCGTGAAATCATACTGGTTACACCGTATCCACTGCGTGCGAAGCGCGACGAAAATTCTGGGCTTTACTCAACTTTTATGAAAATTAAATGTTGATACTCCGTGAAAACAGACCAGAAATTCCTCAGGCAATCTACCTGATTGGAAGATTGAACTACTTCTACTTGACAAACTGCAAATAGCGGAAAGTAAGTAAGTAGATCACAAAATATTATGAAGTAGAAGTAGCGAAAATCAGATCTACTTGAGTAAGTACCCGAAGTAGAGGAAAACTTCTTGAGTACTGCGAAAAAGTACAAGTACTTCGTTACAGACCAGAGACCACCTCTGGAAACTACATTCCAGCTTGCTGTAACATCGAGAGCAAACCCAGAGTTGAAAAACTAGAAAATTTTAAACTTTTGCCAATTAGATTAGATTGGAATTACTGAATTCAGAAAAGAAGCATAAAAAAATCAATTTCAGTCCATATCAATTTCTGAGTTCAATCTCATAAGCACGAGAAAGGCAAATGTCTGTACATCAAGCTTGGCTCGTTGCGCATTATGCAGTTCTGCTAGAGCATTTTCTATGAAAACTAGAAATGAGATTGGAATTGAAAAGAGGGCATAGAAACATTTCACAACTTAGATTAGAATTAGATTACCGGCATTTTGATCTAATAAGTCTAATTAGACAACTAGAATCATCTACTGATCCAAATTTGAAGAGCTTCTTGGAGGTACAGAACTTCACTTTATAATTGAATAGTATATAGGCCAACCGCCCGGATTATTCGAAATTGCATGCCGGTGAAGTCATATTTTGTAGTAGCCTACGATTGTTGCTATACAATGTTGTTTCCAATCCTCTACTAGTCGCTGACGATTACCTCTGACGAGTGTCGGCCGAAAATATTCGGGCTCATTTCAATACGAGTTCATTATTCAATTGTTTATCCAAATTTGCTCTCACCGTTGACAACGTCAGTGAAATGCTGCTCCGAGAATGTTTTAGCCTGATCGAGCAGGTCCTGGCAGGAGTGAATGTCCGCAAATTGCCGAATTCCCAGACAGTTGGAAGGATGCAGTTGAGATTGCAGAAAAAGACAGCACGATTCTCGAACGTAACAAAGCTCCAACAAGCTAGCCGCCGGGAGCAAGTTTTGTACGTTTTCTTCTGTGATTTCAATTTGCGAAGTGTAGACGTATTCCACAATTTCTCTCAAAGCGTCGCCGTGAATTCCGTTCAGTTTGACGCGATCGGCCCTGCATTCCGACATCTTGCCTCCGAACATGGCCGTGAAATAGGGTGACACCGACGCCATGACTAGTTTGTGGACGGGTATTTCGGTGCCTTCCGCGACTAGCATGACGTCGCACATGACTCTGTTTTTGCGGAGCTGGTTCATCAAAGCGAAAGCTTCTTTCGGGTGTATGTCGTTGTGAAACTGTTGGCCGTTAGTAGGCACCCGACCTGTTGTAGTGGTGTTAGGAATTAGAATTACTACATTCACAAGAACTTGGAATTTGAGTTCAATTATGAATTAGACAGAAATAATACAAAATCAAAGTTCAGTTCATATCAAATCGAAGTTGATTGTCACAAGCACAAGAACGGCAAATGTCTGTAAACAGAGCTTGGCTGGTTTCACACTATACCATTCTCTTGTAGCATTTTCATGAAAACCAGAAATTAAATTAGATCTGAAATGAAAGCATTGAAACATTCTACACACACACAAATTAAATTTTAATTCTATAGCTAGCAGTTTCTTCAAATTAGATTAGAATTGCTGAATTTGCAAGAACTTGGAAATTCAATTCTGAACCAGAAAGAAACAACAAAAATGAAGTTCATTTCATATCAAATCAGAGGCATTCTAATAAGCACAAGAATGACAAATGTCTGTACACCGAACCGATACACCTCTCTCTATTGAAGCGTTTTAAGGGAACGGGAACCCAGAAATTGGATTAAAATTACAATTGAGATAATAGAAATATTTCAAAAATTACATTAGGATTAGATTACCGGGCATTTCGTTTGATCTTCACCGTAACTATTTACTATCTATAGTTGTCCAATACTGACCTGTAGCATCCGTAACGGCAGCGGCCGTACTTTCGCTGAACGATTCGAGCGGATTGCCGAGAAAGTTCATCGTCATCATTCAACAATAAAGGAATCTAATGAAATAAAATGCTTGAACTAGGAGATAAGATTTGTTTTATTCTCACAGTCTCACTCAGTTATTTGTATTTTAGGGTTCGGTACACCACCACAATAATAACTGTCCCAGCTCAGTGCATTCAAGTCAGAAATCAAGCAGCTTCCCTTCTGCATAAAAGATATCTCGTTAACGTGAAGCCCTGCACATATTCATTCACATATTCATGTGCAGCACTTTTGTTATGGTGCTTCCGGATTAAAGTATAGATAACAGAGATGAGCATGGATTAGGATTAGGTTTTGAAAAAACAGGATTTGTGAAATTTTGTCGGATTTGGATTGGATTTGGATTAGAGATTTTTTTCAGAACGGATTAGGATTTGGATTGGATTTACCTATTTACTGGGAGATTGAAATGTCGTGTGGCGAATGGCGACAAACTTTATTCAGATCAGTTATTCAGATCAGTTATTAATGTACTCATTGTTACTAAGTTATCTTGAATCAAGTGAATCGTTGGTTATGAAAGAAAATTTTCGAATCCCTGCATTGCATAAATTAGTATTTTTTCTGAATTTCCAGTTGGAATCGGATTAGGATTGGACATGGACTTGAATATGAAAAAGTTATGGATTAGGATTTGGATTTGGATTGGAAGGTTCGGATTTGGATTGGATTAGGACATAGAAATTTCAAATCCGCTAATCTCTGATAGATAACGGACGATTTTCATTTTTGCTCTTGGGCGCCGCCATCTTGGCCTATGGTTGGCCAGAGCTGAATCGAGCTTCATAGGCGCAGGTGACTGTTTTGGAGTTGGTTACGTTCTTTAACGCCGTGCGTTTTCGCTTTATGGTGGTTCCGCGTTTTGGTGCAAAATAAGTATTGATAACATACTCATAATATACGCTATTTATATACGCTAACATACGTTATTTGCTGACGATACTCACCTCTTCATAATATCCAGCACTGTCGATGGTTTGCATGCATCTGTGAATAGGGAACTCCCAAAAGTGTCGAGATGGCTCCAAGCAAACAAACTAAGTTTGAATGCAGATAAGACCGAGATGCTCGTTTTAAATAATGCCAGTCATAATTTCACTGTGAACAAATCTCAATATGTGACTCAGCAAAATATCTCGGCGTCACCATTGATTCCAAATTGTCTTGGAAGCAGCATATTGAATGCACAATATCAAAACTAGCTCGGTGTGTGGGAATAATGACCCGTCTCCAATCTTTGGTTTCCAGATCAGTGCTACGAACTATCTAATTCTCTCTTTTCCACTCTCATCTGGAATATGGAATCGTAGTATGGGGAAATGCATGCCAGAGATGAGCGGATTTGAAATTTCTATGTCCTAATCCAATCCAAATCCGAACCTTCAAACCCAAATCCAAATCCTAATCCATAACTTTTTCATATTCAAGTCCATGTTCTATTCTAATCCGATTCCAACTGGAAATACAGAAAAAAATACCAATTAATGCAATGATGACCAATGATTCAAGATAACTTAGTAACCATAAGTACATTAAAACCTGATCTGAATAAAGTTTGTCGCCATTCGCCACACGACATTTCAATCTCCCAGAAAATAGGTAAATCCAATCCAAATCCTAATCCGTTCTGAAAAAAATGTCTAATCCAAATCCAATCCAAATCCGACAAAATTTCACAAATCCTGTTTTTTCAAAACCTAAACCTAATCCATGCTCAATGCTCATCTCTGATTCATGCACAACATTTTTGTGCAGAATTCGAACCCTGCAAAACCGTGCGATACGGCTGATCTCATCTGTACCTTTACGTACCAATTTATCGCCTTACTACCGTAAGCATCGAATTTTGCGAGTTGATGAACTATATCGCTTCGAAGTATCAAAAGTTGTTCACAAGTATTTTTCCAATAGTCTGCCTCCTGTGTTTGATGACTTTTTCATACCTGCTAAACATGTCCATTCCCATTACACGAGATCCTCGTCTAAAGGAAACATCTATACTTACCCCCACCCAATAGCAACCTAACTAAGAGATCTATCGACTACTCGGGACCTATCATCTGGAATGCATTACCACCACATATCCGTGAATTGCCTTATAATAGATTCAAAAAAGCCCTACTTGATCACCTCTTGTCGTTACACTAACAATGTTGCCCTACCTCGCCCAGACATTGCTTCATTGATCATTTGCCACCATTGTTTGATTTTTTTTCTATTTTCCTTTAACTAAACATTTCTTTACAGCCAGACTGTTCAGAGTCAAGTGCACCTGTTTGATGCTGGTGTGATCAGACTAGATGACCTTCACGGTCTTGTCGATCATTCCTATCTAATACCGAATACTGTGCGCGCATATTTTCTGTACCACCATCACTGCCGTTTGTTATGTATTTTGGTTCGATGAAAATAAAGACTCTCTCTCTCTCTCTCATCAATGCTATACAATGTTTTTCAGCGAAAAACCGAGCTGGTTTACAGTCGTTTTACAAAGCTTTCTTGTGCCGGTGTGTGACAACTTTTCACTCACAAAAGCCGAAGAACCAGTAAGGCCCTGTGGATATGCAACTGTACCACTCAGGTATTTCAGTGTTGGGATCAAGTCACTACCTTCGAGTCACGAGTCATTTCGAGTCATTGCACATTTTGACTCGAGTCAAGTCAAGTCAATCGATTTTCGAAAGTGACTCGTGTCAAGTCAAGTCACTCGATTTTTGGAGGTGACTCGAGTCAAGTCGAGTCAAGTCAAGTCAAGTCACGAGTCAAGTCACAATTCAAGTCAAATTGCCTTTTCGAAGTATGAGGCATGATTACGTCATCGCATTTTGCTAGCTGTCTGAAATACAGATTGATGTGGTCATTGATTCTGAACCGATAAACGAATATAGAGTTATACACGCAAGAAGGCGCAGTACCGCTCACATATACATAGAACTGTTAGACTATACGTAAGTATATAGTTGCATAGCTTCGGTTTATAGTTACCGGCCAAAATTGAGAAACGAATTGATAAGATGCAATACATTACTCATTTACATATTGATATGATACAATTCGAGCCTGCGCCAATGGTTGAGGATTATACAAACTAAATTTGAATTCAATTGCAATAAAGCAAAAGGTCTGGATAAGGTAAGAACAGAAAACAGAAATGAATATTATGCTGTTAAAATACTTCACTACTACTAGTTTACGACAACGTAACCTGTACGCTTCGATCACTGCGTTTGTGGTCATTTTATTTATGTGAGAACAATCGAGGCTCAGTGAAACACACGGTCATTGAATGATTGGTCGCTCTCACGGGTTACACCAGCGTTTCGCGAACAATCTGAACTTACAGAAGATACAGTGATTTTTATCGACACCGATTACTTGATGACTTGAAATTGACTCGTGAATTTTGCTCCGAGTCACGAGTCAATCCACATTTCTGATGCGCCGAGTCAAGTCAAGTCAAGTCATTTTAGCAAAGTGACTCGAGTCAAGTCAAGTCACACGAAAACGGTGACTCGAGTCTGACTCGAGTCAAGTCATGACTCGAGTCATCCCAACACTGGGTATTATAGCTGCATCACTCAAGTATCAGCTGTATCACAGCCAGGGCGGCAATGACACTAGTCATGATTTTCTGATGACTCGACAGCCGTAGCAGTACCAACAAGTAATACCAGATAGACTTTGAGGCCATAGCATAACCCTATATGTGAAATAGTTGATCATAGCATAACCCTATCGGTGAAATAGTTGATCATAACGCATATAAAGTAGTGAATTTATTTGACTAATAATCATTATGTGTTATGTGTACACTGTACAGGTTGATTTTCAAAGTACCGTTAACAAAAAATCTATAGCCTATTTTATATAGCTTATAGGAAATCGGATATGAATGCAGATAAGGGACCGCGGACTGTGAAAGGAAGAACCCATTTGCACTGTTGCGTTCCAAAATGCAACAATGACTCAAGAATGACGATGAATTTATCTTTTCACAGGTTTCCTGTTAAAGAAGAAACAAGGAAAAAATGGGTACAAAACATTCGGCGTGAAGTTGGGCCAAATTTAAAAGTAAGTAAATCATCACAACTGTTTCAGTCTCTCATATGTTCTGTCCAGATAACTCATGACATTTGTATAGATAACTGTAAATGTAGACCTTCTTCATAAACTGCCATATTTGCTTAATTCCATGGCGTAGTTGTGCAATGCAAGTGCATACTTTAATTTCTGTCACATGGCATGTTCCCCCATTGGTTACGTGTCATTAATTTTTGCATAACTGTATTTGCGGTGGACATGACACTCCAGAAGAAATGCCGGGTTCAAGCAGCACTGATCAGACAAGATGAAACATTGTTGGATCACAGCTATTGTAAAGAAGATTTACCCCTTTCCGAAGAGTTATGTAAAGCAAAGGAACGAAGACAGGATTTGAGTTAAAGTTCAATAACGGTTCAATGACGATGCGTATATTAACAAATCCTCTAGCACACTGACGGGAGGATACCAGAGATGAGCGGATTTGAAATTTCTATGTCCTAATCCAATCCAAATCCGAACCTTCAAATCCAAATCCAAATCCTAATCCATAACTTTTTCATATTCAAGTCCATGTCCAATCCTAATCCGATTCCAGGTGGAAATTCAGAAAAAATACTAATTTATGCAATGAAGGGATTCGAAAATTTTCTTTCACAACCAACGATTCACTTGATTCAAGATAACCTAGTAACCATAAGTACATTAATAACTGATCTGAATAAAGTTTGTCGCCATTCGCCAAACGACATTTCAATCTCCCAGAAATAGGTAAATCCAATCCAAATCCTAATCCGTTCTGAAAAAAATCTCTAATCCCAATCCAATCCAAATCCGACAAAATTTCACAAATCCTGTTTTTTCAAGACCTAATCCTAATCCATGCTCATCTCTGGAGGATACACACAAGTCTTGAGGCATGGTTGACTGCTATTCTATCATGCATGCAATCCTTTCTTTTCCCACCTGTTCAATAAATAATCAACTTTCGACAGTTCTGTGCGTCATTTATGTTGACAAATTGGGCCCGTAGACAATGGACGAGTTATTGACAATGTATTGAGCATTTGCTAGAAACTAGCTAGTTTTGCAGAGCTATCCGGGGCACAACTGGAAGTGAGGGGTTTGGTGCATGAGAACACCATGGAGACCAAAGTATAAACCCGGTTAAAATGAAATATTTCCGGGTCGCCATGACCCTTTCATGTCCAGCAAATAGGTTGGGTGTCACTGACAATTCTAGGCAGTTCGTCATCAGATCTTGAAATAATGTCCATCGTTCCATGGTCCACGGCGTTGTGGTTGGTCAATATGGCACATCTGCACCTGAAAAATAAGAATATACGGCAGCATTTTGTACTCGTATTTAAAGCTTCGTATAATTCGTTATTATTTGGGAACAATTTAACTGCTTATACTTAGCTTTACAAGTTATTGCTTTACCAATATCACGCATTGACGGCAGCTAGAGGCAAAAAAATTCACTGGCAATCCTGTCTACGTCAGCAAAGCTGAACGTGGGTAAACCTGTCAACAACTCAGAATATACTAGTTCCATACTCTCGGTTCGGTTACTGTCTAACATGTTCCTGCCATTTGTGACATTGGAGATAAACATTGGCATCAGTGCATTTTGGAAAAATGCAGTTCAACGGATAAGGATTCTCAAACAACTAGTAAAGAAATAGGGTCCTGATTTTGCTAGCAATGACATGAAATCAGTCACAACTCACAAGGAACAACTGATTTTGCACCTTCGTTCCGCTTCGCTGAGGCTGTAATCAAGATTGTCTTTGCGTGCGACTGTAGGATTTCTGGCAGTGTTGGGATCAAGTCACTACGTTCGAGTCACGAGTCATTTCGAGTCATTGCACATTTTGACTCGAGTCAAGTCAAGTCAATCGATTTTCGAAGGTGACTCGAGTCAAGTCAAGTCAGTCGATTTTTGGAGGTGACTCGAGTCAAGTCGAGTCAAGTCAAGTCAAGTCACGAGTCAAGTCACAATTCAAGTCAAATTGCCTTTTCGAGGTATCAGGCGTGATTACGTCATTGTATTTTGCGAGCTGCCTGAAATACAGATTGAGGGGTCATTGATTTTGAACCGATGAACGAATATACAATTAAATATACACGGAATTAAGGCGCTGTATCGCTCACATATAAGTAGAACTAATAATAAACTACGTAAGTAATTGCACAGCCTCAGTTGATAGTTACCAGCCAAAATAGAGAATAGAGAAACGAATTGGTAAGATGCAATACATTACCCTTTTGCAAATTGATATGATACAATTCGAGTCTGCGCCAATGGTTGAGGACTATATATAAACTATTTTCGAATTCAATTTCAATAAAACAAGAGGTTTGGTTTAGTTAAGAACACAGAACAGAAATAGACATTTTGCTATTAAATTACTTTACTATACTATAGTTTACGACAACGTAGGCTGTAAGCTTCGATCACTTCGTTTGCGATCAATACATTTGTGAGAGAACAATGGAGGCTCAGTAAAACGCACGATCATTGAATGATTGGTCGCTCTGACGGGTTACAGCAGCGTTTCGTGAACAATCCGAACATATGCAAGAAACAGTGATTTTTATCGACACCGATTACTTGATGACTTGAAATTGACTCGTGAATTTTGTTCCGAGTCACGAGTCAATCCAGATTTCTGATACGCCGAGTCAAGTCAAGTCAAGTCATTTTAGCAAAGTGACTCGAGTCAAGTCAAGTCATACGAAAAAGTGACTCGAGTATGACTCGAGTCAAGTCATGACTCGAGTCATCCCAACACTAATTTCTGGCAATCCAGAAGTTATCTTCCAGTGCGCAGAATTCAGTGAATCTGGTCTTGAGCGAAAGCTACTGTCGCTCCGATTTCAAAATTATAAATTCAAATATGATCAGACACTGATCCACCTAGAATCCGCCCTCCAAGTCGGAAATATCGGCATAGTCCGAACAATCGGAGAGCCGCAACGGGTCATTGTTTTACGGTTATCCGATTGTTCTGAACAATGCACATAACATAACACAAAACATCGTTGGGTTATATTTTTCATCTGAACAAGTCACACACAATGTACAATGCGATAAGACACAATGCGATGTCATGAACAGATAGGAGGATGTCGAACGACACGCAACCGTGGCGATCCTTTACTCTAACATCCACATCGGCCTAGAATGCCCGATGTCACAGTTCTTTTCGAAGTTGATCTTTTTTGAAGCCGCGGCCCTTTCTACTAGTTCTTTCCATTCCTTGTGAGTGCGTGCTTTCTTTCGTCGGGTCTTTTACTGGGCTTTTTTGTCGCCGTAAGAATGACAAAGGCGGGGGAAGAGGAGCCCAGATAAACCTCCGACGAAAATCGAACCCGGTCCGTCAGATTCGTGGGCGCTTATCGTAACCACCGATTTTTCGTCAAAGTCTGGAGCCTGAACAGATTTTAATTTATATTCTTGGAATCAGTGTGACAGTATAGCTTTCGATCAAGACCAGATTCAGTAAATTCTGCGCTCTGGGAGATAACTTTTGGATTGCCAGAAATCAGAGGTGGTCAGTAACGAAGTACTTCTACTTTTTCGAAGTACTCAAGTAGTCTTCCTCTACTTCTGGTACTTACTCAAGTAGATCTGATTTTGGCTACTTCTACTTCTTTTCGCTATTTTCAGTTTGTCAAGTTTGTCAAGAAGTAGTTCAATCTTTCAATCAGGCAGATAGCCTGAGAAATTTCGGGGCTGTTTTCACGGAGTATCAGCATTTAATTTTCATAAAAGTTTAGTAAAGCCCAGAATTTTCGTCGCGCTTCGCGCGCAGGGGATACGGAGTGACCAGTATGATTTCACGAAAGTATCGGTGAATATAATTTAGGTCAGGGGTCGCCAACTCAAAATAGGTCGCGGGCCACTTTTCCAAATTCCTGGAGGCCGCGGGCCGCATGACATCAATATCGATATAAAAGTAGGCAACGCAGTTCAACAACCACGTCTGATAACTCTACGTTATTACAACGCTGTGCTTTCTAACATAGGCGACGGTTATAGTCACCACAAAAGAACTAATATTTTATTGAACAAACACAAATACAATAAAAGGTATCATGATCATCAATGTCATTATATTTTGGACTATGAGCTGTACACGATACCGGACAATGACAACACTCTTGAGCCGCTAAAACAGGGGTGGCCAACATTTTTGTAATTCACGGCCGCATTTCGCGTACTCATGTAGCCTGCGGCCGCATACCGGTGGTTAGTCGTGATAAACTAGCTGGGGCCAAATACCCACGTTATCATGTCCATGTCCATTGCCGGTACACTCCGAACTAATCTATATGCACATATCGGCTTACTATGCGCACCAAATCGTTAGTAGTTACGTTGTAAATAGCCACAGAGAACCAATCTGTGGTCGCGCGAAGCGCGAAAAATTTTCCATGTTCATGAGTGAATTTCGTCAATAAATATTAGTATAGTTTCACATATTACTATAAAATATTTATCCTTTCTCGGCCAATGTGATCAGATTCCCAGATACAGCTGATGCAGGGGGTATCTGCGAAAACTTAGGGTTGCTATTACAAGTGTCGACAGCCGCATAATTTTCCTTCTACTGCTGCAGATTGGCCACCCATGGATTGAAGAATCAATATTGGGGTTAGCTATACACGGTAGGCCTACTTGCTAGACAACTATCTTCTCGTAAAGCATTGTCTTTTGGAGCGCCCGAAGTCGTTTTGCAGGCGTCTCGGTCTTGGCAGTGGTGGGCCATTGCACGTCAAGACAATATGCCCATTCGTACCAGCAAATTCTTCATCCATGGAATGATATTACCATGCCGAAGCCGTATCAACTAGTGAGTAATAGTGATAGTGGGCACATAGAATGGCTCACTTTGAAAAACAACAACATTATGTTTCAACTGAAATCAATTCTAGCGTTTTAACATGATTTACTAAGCGTTTTTCTGAATTTTTTTCAAATCAGGTCGCGGGCCGCAAAATAGGACCTCGCGGGCCGCATGCGGCCCGCGGGCCGCGTGTTGGAGACCCCTGATTTAGGTAGAGGGTTGGCGTGGTTCCGTTCACACCACATTCTCGCCCTTCACCCATATAAAATAATTCATCACAATATATATGGCTCATCATAACGTTTGAAACTAATGTTTGGCAATCTAGCATTTTCTTGTCATATCGTAATCTAGCATGTCCGTGGCGTGTCCTAATCTGGAAAAGTGGACTCTAACTTTTTTTTTAGTTCTAGAGCTATTTTAGCTTACCACCTTTGAAACTTTCTGGACTAAAAACATGAAATACATGTTCTGCTTTTAGAAGTAGTATTTATATTTCACTTTCAATTCCCAGTATCATATACTTTGAGTTATAATTAATATCAGTTCTTTTGTCTGGATGTTGTAGTATAAAAGCAAGTGTAGTACTAGTAATGCCGTTAACTTCTGGAAATAAAGCTACACAATATGGCATTTCTACGGTCCACCATATTTTTTATTAACGTTTACTAATCGCGCAAAGTGTTTACACCGTGTCCTATACAACTTCTCCGTATTGCTCTTCGACTACACTACGGGCCTTATAATATGGGGGATATGGCACCATACCATGCTATTTTCTAAAACGTGCTGTTCGAGAAAACAGAGGATTATTAGCATCGCATTTCCATACCAATACTATCATTTTCATCCCATGATGTGGACGAATACTTATGCTGGTATGCATCAATATGAATCAAGCTCGTCACCTATGGCATAGCTCAATTTGCACCTTAGTCCATTCAATCAGGATCGTTTTCACTACTTACTTACTTGAGTACTTTTGAAGTCAGTCAATTCTACTTCTAGTAGTAGTAGTAGTAGTTTTAGGTTGCTTATGGAAGAAGTACTTCTACTTGTACTTGAGTAGCTTTCTTGACTACTTTGACCACCTCTAGCTATGCCCAAGCTAAATTTGCCTGAAAGATGTAGCACAATCATAAAGGTATGCGTGGTATCTCTGGCTCGGATCAAGAATCCAATAAATATGCACCAAACGATACCAATTGATATATATATTCATATAGAAAATGTCCATTACTCGGTCGATGTCAATTTTCTCGGTTGGTGACGGGAGCTTATGCACTTTCCCATGCTTCTTGAGTTCCCTTTCAGTGGGAAATATGGCTTCACATACATCACAACTGATTCCACTCCAGTCCTTCGAAGCATTCGGCATTCAAGCTTGCGGTAGTAGGTGCGTGAGATAGGAGGTGAGTATCGTCAACGAAGAGTGTGGTATTCAATGATGAGGTTTCAAAGATATCATTGACATATAAAGTAAAAAGGAAAGGTCCAAGAACAGAGCCTTGCGGAACACGACTTAAGCGCCAGCACGCCCGCTACGGCGCTACACTGGCAATCTCTCATCTCTCGAAGCAAATGCTTCGCAGACTACTTTATCGATATAAGATTAAGGTCGTGGGAAATGAGGTTAGTTGCAGGGATTCGCGAGAAGATTATTGGCACTCCCTGCTGTGACAACTGTTACAAGAATAGTATATTCATATTGTAATGAACCCGAATATTTTCGGCTGACACTCGTCGTGGGTAATCGTCAGCAACTAGTAGAGAATAAGAAAGTTACTGACGATTACCCCTGACGAGTGTCAGCCGAAAATATTCGGGTTCATTTCAATATGAATATAGGCTACTATTCAATTGTATACTGAAGTTCTCCAAGAAGCTTATCAAATAATAATAGTATTACCAGGGTTGTAACCAAGTCACAAGGCTCCGAGTCACAAGTCAATCTCACTTTTATATTTTTGACTCGAATTCAAGTCGAGTCATTTTCAATTCCCACCGAGTCAAGTCCGAGTCCAAGTCAGCGAACAGCGGATCGAGTCCGAGTCATGGTATTATGACTCGAGTCCGAGTCATTGTGTTGACTGCTCAGTCCAGTGAAAGTCTACCTAAACCCACTTTTTTAACTCTGTTTGGTGATATTTAATGGTTCGAATTTATAATATATCAATTTTCCCCACTTTAGCAGTTTCTGGTCGCCTTTTCAAGCACCAGTACCAACAAACGAAATCCCAATAGTGTGTTGGCTTCGAAATTATCACAATGAAATGCCGGTCTTGGCCGTCTGAATCTCGAGTCAATGACTTGCTTCGAGTCATGCGCAATGACTCGAGTCCAAGTCGAGTCAATACGCAGATTGACTCGAGTCGAGTCATTTTCGTATTTTGAGAAAATGACTCGAGTCGAGTCATCCGAAAATCGTGACTCGAGTCGGACTCGAGTCGAGTCATGACTCGAGTCATTACAACCCTGAGTATTACCGGCAATAATACCATAAATATCCATTATTACCAGATAGTTTCTGCAAAATCACGCCAAAAAAATTTGTCGCGGATGAATATCATTTGGGCATTTAAATCAGTCGTCACCCTATCCTACAGTCTCTATAGTACAACCACCATATTTTGGAAATCTAAAAAGAGGACACTCTTTCAAAAATTTGAGACTTGCAAAACCGGAGAAGAATTCTCAAAAATCGGTGAATTTTTCCCACTTCGTGTTCGGTTGACTAAAAAAAAATAAAAAGGTCCACTTTTCGCCCAGCCGGAGCGTCACTTCTGTGCTAATTTACGGCATATCACTCGCATTTTGCTCTAAATATGACCTAAATTTTCAAAAGAGGACAATCATCATCATTGGTTTATTAGCAATTTTATCAGTTCAATACACCACAAAAAATGCGATACAATGAAAAGAAAAGAAGATGTCGAAGCGACAAAATATCAAAAAAGACGACAAAAGGTCGTCCTCCGAGAACACTTTCAAAAAAGTAAAAAAAGAGGACAAATCCTCATAAAAGAGGACGTATGGTAACCCTACCCTATGGACCTATGGTGCAACTATCGAATGTGACTATGGAACGGAAACTCCTGTTTTTCCATTGTTAGGTCACGCTCGACGGAATCTAGCGGTTTTGGTCATTCGCAACGCAACAATCGCTAGCCAATACTAGCCAGCCTTCAGGATTACCGGACCACGACCTAACATCGACCTCGCCCTCCGCCATATGCCACCTCATGTTGTCGCTTGCCTTTTATATTCTCTGTATTACTTTTCATTCAGTGTGCATGCCTCTTCTTTACTTCGCCTACGGTAAGGTGGGTGTCTGATATTAAAGGCTACTCCAAGTTGTTTCGACACTTTCCTATCTTTTCATTGTATCGCAGTCTTGTGATGTTTTGAAACGATGAAAATATTAATAAACCTGATTGATTGATTGATCGCAACAATTTGCCGTGGTTAAATGGAATATCACACTTATAGATACTCAACTTTGACAACGAAATTACTACCCCAATTAGTTAGTGGTATTCTTGAAACTTGATGCAGTGTTAGATGACATCACCAAGATATAGAATTCGAAAGGTAGTCGCTCAACTCGGTAGTCAACACAATCAAAATCAACGTAGGCCGATATCGGCTTTTCCGAAAAACTCGTTATTGGCTAGGCTAGGCTGTGTGAAGAGTGCACCTACACAATACATGCCATACTCGACTTCCATAACGAAATTAGTAAATTACTAACCCAGCTAGTTGCACAATCGAATGTGGCTATCGAATGCCTCGCTCATTCGATAGTCCAACTAGAGATTGCAACTGCAACTACAGTCTCTACAGTGTAGCTGTGCAATGTGCATGCCTCCTCTTTACATCGCCTAGGCCCAGGTGGGTGTCTGATCTTAAGACTACTCCTAGTCGTTTCGGCATCTTCCTATCTTTCATTGTATTGCAGTCTAGTGATGTTTTGAAGTGATGAAATTTTATGAATGAACTTGAATACTCAAACCATAGACACACAAATTGTAGTAATCGTCACGGTTCAGTCAATTCGCATCACAACAACATGCCGGCAACCTTTTTTTGCTGTCTGCGTACCGGTTTCGGTTTCAACGTAGGTTAGTACTAGTAGTCTATAGTTTCACAATGATTCTGTTTCCTCGGACTTGTCATTTGATATTCGCGCAAATTAATTGTACCACTGTCGCCTTTTTCATTCACTGTGTGTGGTTAGTTTTGAATATGATCTCTACAAGATGGTAAAAGACTCAATGAACGGTCGAGTGTCTGCAATACAATACCAATACAATCGTCAATACCGGTATCCGTTTAGCCCGCGCAGGCGTGGAATCATTTTCGCATAATGATAAGGTAATAACCAAGTTTCATTACCTTTAGGGTGGGACTGTGGACTATGGTCTGGCTAACCCGTTCTTATCGTTTAGTGTATTTGTAGGCCAGGGGTGGCCAACCTGCGGCCGCAGAAGGGAACTTGTGCGGTCGTTGACACGTTATTCAATTAGTATGTGTTGGCGGCCGTCGATTTGCAATTTGAATTTACGAATTACCGGTAACTCCCGATTTCTAGAGAGACTTTAACTGATCTTGAAATTTTCTTTGCGCTGCACGCGATTCAATATGGCTTAATTTTTGGATTATATTGTATAGCAGCGCCCTTTCCAATCACCGCCAACAGTACCGATTCGAACAGCGAAGCAAAATAATGCGCCCCATATTGAAATACAAACTCGCAATCGTATGCTCCTAACTATACCAACGGTTGCCGGTGAACTCAGACCTCGGTGAACTCGGACCTCGGCCCTCGGGAAATTTTGTATTCACGGATTGAACGCGACGCTCACATACTCTACTTGTTTGTTTTGTGGTATTCATGGTGTTTCTCGAATACTATGGACCTGGGTGAATTCCGCCCCCGAACAATTTTGAATTAAAGCTGGGAGCTGGAATATTAGGGTTGCCGGAGGTGGGATATTAGGGTTGCTGGGGGGCCGGAGGTGGGATATTAGGGTTGCCGGAGGTGGGATATTAGGGATGCCGGAGGTGGGATATTAGGGTTGCCGGAGGTGGGATATTGGGGGAGGGGGATATTAGGGTTGCCGGAGGTGGGATATTAGGGTTGCCGGAGGTGGGATATTAGGGTTGGGGGAGGGGGGATATTAGGGTTGCCGGAGGTGGGATATTAGGGTTGCCGGTGAATACAAAATTACCCGAGGGCGGAATTCACCGAGGGCCGGGTTCACCGAGGGCCGAGTTTGTAAGGCTGAGTTCACCGAGGTCTGAGTTCACTGGTAATCATATCAACAATCCTGATGGGAGGTCGAGAAATAACGGCATGCAACAAAGTGACTAATAACAATTAGCCAACCCGAAGACGCATCATCATTTATTTTATAA
The DNA here is from genome assembly GCF_051294905.1 of Botryllus schlosseri. Lineage (NCBI taxonomy): Eukaryota > Metazoa > Chordata > Ascidiacea > Stolidobranchia > Styelidae > Botryllus > Botryllus schlosseri. The sequence goes on along the minus strand of NC_137246.1, from coordinate 28,489,775 downwards.
CTTGTCCTAAATTTTAGAAAACACCCTCTCCATCAACTTTACCAGTGAATCTGATCACAGGGGCTGAGAAGGAATAACAGTTTGATAGTTATATGTAAAACTATTAATGTCAAAATTCATTATTGAAACTGAAACTTTTTCGCGCTTGGCCTGTCTAAGAACAGTCCCGCACCATTACCACTCCCTAACATCACTCGCGACTTTAGGGCATGTAGTAAGCCTATATGATTCTATAGCTTAGTCCGAAGTTCACCGGAAATGGCCATAGACAATTTAACATGGGTGTTTGGCATCCAGCTAATTCATTACGACTATGCCCTGGAATCGGCTACATCAGTAGTCGGAATGCGGCCGTGAATGGCCAAAAGGTTGGCCACCCCTGTTGTATGCCAACGGTCCCCAATTTCATGAGCGCATCACTAAGTTAAACTTCCTCGAATTTAGTGTAATTGCTAGTCATGGCAGTTTGTCCAATGTCAAAAAAGTTCTAAACTCACGGTTTATGATTTCCTCTATATAGTTTTATGAACTGCAGTTCTCCTCTTTCGACAATCCATTGCAAATTAGTTATAGGCTTAATTAGGGCGATTTTTTTTACCTAACAAACGAAAGATTTTGACATTTTTGACTTTAAAATACGACCCTAACCCTAACGCTAGAATTTTGACCTTATTTTGACTTTTTTTGACATGTCACAAAAATCACCCTAGTCATAATATATTTATTGAGTATACCGGTATGTTAATTGACTTATTCCTCTGCTCTTAGGTTCTTGTCCGATTACGAAGTGAGTATTAGAATCGAGTATTACGCAGTTTAACATCACAATCATCAATATGGAAAAAGTGGAAAGTTCAAATCTGCACCTTTTATGTGACCGGACCATAACCTGACATATCGATCTTGGCTTCCTTCACATGACACCTCGTTTTGTCGCTTGTCATTTTTTATTATCCTCTGCTACTTTTCATTCATTGTGCATGCCTCCTCTTTACTTCACCTAGGTTTGGATGCGTGTCTGATTTCAAAGACTATACTCCAAGTCATTCTGACAGCTTCCTATATTTTCATTGTATCACAGTCTTGAAATTATAGATTAATTGTTACTGATACGGAATTGAATGTTCTCATTCACGGTGGGTAATTGAGAATTGTTATTTTCTCTTGAACCAGCAGCCGAAGATTGTATTGTAAAACTGATGTGGCGACATGATAACATACTTTATCAAGTTGTTTCTGTTTAGATCAGTGGTCGGGAACCTATGGCTCGCGAGCCATATATGGCTCTTTTGGGCATAAAGTATGGCTCTTTGCGAAATTTTTATTTTTGTGCTTAATTTATCAATATTGCAGCAACTTGTTATTGAATCTTCAGCATGACCAGTATAATTATTCTCGTGGCAGTATAAACATGTCTTTGAGAAGGTAATGCAGTGGCTTATTCACGGTTAGGGGCTCGGACCCCTTTTTCAAAATTATCAAATTTAAGTTCTTGTCTTTCCTGCGACCAATCTTACTCTTGAATTTCAATGTACCCGCCACGAAATCTCGGATTGCACGATACGTCGATTGATCAATGAGAATAGCAGACAAGGCGACGACGCCTGTATGACAATGCAGTTTTCAAATACACATTGTCTTCCTGATCGACGGCGAGAAATGAGCTGCCGTTGAAGTGACATTCACAATTATAAATTCAAATTACAGACAACGCCATAGTTATCCACGTTCTTGACAACGTAGCTTTGTAGTTGCTGTTCAAATGTAGGCGTGTGGCACAACGTTGTCTTACCACCGAATACTTTGAGAATTGACAAGTCGAATCGAAATCGGTGCGACAATTACATTCGATTATTACACTGGTCAATAAAATGAAGAAAAACAATGGACAGTACATCGGAGAGCCGTTTCTGGGTTTCCGAGGTTGCTGAATACGAATATCACATTAGCTTTTTCACAGCTTGCTCAGAAGATACTTATACCCCTAAAAAAGTCCAAAATTACTGTATTTACCATTGAATATTTTACTTGGTTAGAAGAAAATCGTAGTTTTATCTAATTTTATTCTGCACATCAATAGATAATTGACTACGAAAACCCTCATGTTGTCCCCATGGTTATCTCCGAAATAGGAGCCAATTTGAAAAAACGAAGGTCATATTCGGAATCAATGCCCTTCAGAACCCCCAAAACCACTCTTAGGGTGTCTTCATACTGAGTTTCGGTAACATTGTATCCGGTAAACATTTACCGAAATCATTCAATACGAACGTAACCCCTCTGGTGTGAACGTAACATTTTCCGTAAATGTTTTCGAAATATGTGCAATATGAACGTAGGTGGCGCCGTACCCATTTCACCAAACTGTCAATCATTTGGTGCTTTTCGAAAACCCTCTGTTCGTATTGACTTACGGTACCGGTTACCGGTACTTCTGGTGCTGGTGTCTTTTGAGGACGACAGTTGGTATAAGCTATGATCGTGACACTTGATTTTAGTTATTTTTTGTTACTCATGAAATTATTTTATTTATACAGTGAAAATGGCTAGCAATGACAATAATGTTCAGTCAAGGGGATATACTTGGACGGTGGAGGAGACAGTTATATTAGTTGAGCAGTGGGCTTTATACCACGAAAAGCTAGTAAAAAGAGTAGTAAAAAACAGGGATGCCTACAGCAATATTTCAATCAGTGTTCCTGGTAGAGACTGGGATGCGTGCTACAAGCGCATGCAAAAGCTACTGAGAGAGTATAGAAAGTATAAAGATGATCAGAAAAGGACAGGAGGAGGAGAGATTCATATGCCCCCTGCCTTGTCAGGAGTGTATGAGACACTGGATATGACCTTATGCGATAAAGAGCTGACAAGCCCGCAACTAGTGCAGTCCAGTTCAGTATGAACAAAATCGTTTTCGTAAATATTTCGGTAAATCTTAGGCAGTGTGAACGGTGTTAGTTACGGTAACTGTTTCGGAATCGGTTCGGAAACTCCAGTGTGAAGACGCCCTTACTTTGTCTGCCTAAAATATGTGTTGACCAGTGTTATCAGTTATTATAAATTATATGATATTTACGATGAATTGTGCTATTCTAATCTCGGCCGTGCCTCACCTCTGCCTTACCTCTCCTTTCGCGATATATTTTCGAACGTTAAATATGCGAGTTGCGTGATTTTCGTAGTATAAATGTTCAAAATCTAGTAGACAGGTAAGGCACTTCCTCACGTTCCTCCCCTGAATGCTGCTGTGTAGTGACCATGTTTTGTTCCGCCTATCTTTGTCATCATGGGTCCTCGCATTTAAGAATATCATCGAGACAAACCTACTATTTCTTATAACTGACGAAAGTCTCAATTTTGTATGCAGCTTAACCGAACTAATCAGACTACAAAGCCACCAGGAATACCATACATCACCAGAAGACGCATTACCTGTAAAAAGCGTGTAAAAAGTATTTTCATTCGTTTACTGTTGCCTACGTCTGCTGGAAATCTAAATGTTAATTGTCTTAAAGCTTAGAAAAATATCATTTGTCTCTCAGTGCAATACAATTAGGAATATATAACTTGCAAAAGATCTATGCAGCTCAAGTTTCGCATACTCATTACTCAAATTAAGCAACCAGCATGATCAGTAGGAGTTTTACAGATAAAAGACAGTGCAAACGATGAATCCATGTATAGTGATTTCGAATATGCGCTGATGTATCCATGTATAGTGATTTCGAATTTGCGCTAACATGACGTCACGATTTTTCAATTGTGACGTAGTAGTTGATTTAAATGTATGGCTCTTTATGAGTTAAAATGGAAAATATAGGGTCAATATGGCTTTTCGGACAAAAAAGGTTCCCGACCCCTGGTTTAGATAGTTTCTATAGCTGTGGCTTATGGCTTTTGCCGCACTGAGAGTTTATAGAAGTTCCTTGTGATTGAAGAAATGAAGACAAAAAAACTCAGGTTGAAGTCGCAGAAAAATATAACATCATGCTCTCTGACGTGTCTCACATATGGAGCACATATCAGCAAAGCGATCGGTGCAAAGCTCAATGGTATAAATGGCTCGGTGATGCTTTATGGTCATGGTCATAGGCGCCGAGTTACGGGGTGGCGCAGCCACCCCATGACATAATTATGGGGTGGCGGCCACCCCATACAAAATGCTTGAACGCCCGCTGTCAATTAGCGAGTCTGTGATTATCGCGTAAATGCCAACTATGTACTATTAACCGATAGGCGCGCGACTAATTGTATACGCAGCTTAAGCTAGTGCTTAACGGCCAAATAAATTGTAATCCGTGATTAGTAATCATACAATCGACGCGACCTCATTTACGACGTCGATTTCGACAGGCGTGCTCTGAGAAACACCAGCTCTCTCTACCGGACGAGCGAATTCACGTTATAGCCTACTTCTCTCAATTAAATTGTATTTGCACGCATATTCGTTTACAAAATAATTCTTGAGTTAGTTATGTGATAGCCTTTTTAATTGGACCGCGACATAGGACAGTGTGTTTGTGTATGCCTGCGAATTGAAAGTCATTCCTGCGCTAAGTGCGCATATTCAATTGCAAAGAATTGTCGCGATGTCAGACTAGGAACTCCATTGTGCCCTACGCAAGTTGAGGAATTACTGATTAGATGCGCGCTTTCTCGTTTGCTACCATCTCTAGGCTACTAATTCTTGTCTGCTTTAGACACTCGTATTCCCTCGAAGACACTTATCAGTGTATCTGTTATTAACACTGTGCATTGTGCAGTGCACGGCGTTGAATTATGTTGTCAAATATTGATGCAACAAGAAATTCTCGGTGGCGGAAATTATGAATTTATTCGATTAATTTGAGCGGGAACCTTTCAAGTTCCAATAAACTTCATTGCTGGACGGACTCTATCGGGCCCCGTGGATATACTCAGCTATCGCAGCTATCACTTGTGGATATACTCAGCTATCACAGCTATCGCAGCTATCACCAAAAATCGCAGACATACAGGTCATTTAACGGTCACGTATCGTTTAGGGCGCAGCTATCAGCGCTGGAGCTTGTCTGGGTTGAAACAGTGCGCAGCTATCAGATCCGGAGCACGTCAGAGTTGAAATAGTGCGCAGCTATCAGATCCGGAGCAAGTCTGAGTTGAAATAGTGCGCAGCTATCAGCTCCAGAGCACGTCCGTGTTGAAATAGTGCGCAGCTATCACTACTGCGGATATACTCAGCTATCGCAGCTATCACCAAAAATCGCAGACATACAGGTCATTTAAAGGTCACGTATCGTTTAGGGAGCAGCTATCAGCTCTGGAGCTTGTCTGGGTTGAAATAGTGCGCAGCTATCAAATCCGGAGCACGTCTGAGTTGAAATAGTGCGCAGCAATCAGATTCGGAGCATATCCGGGTTGAAATAGTGCGCAGCTATCAGCTCTGGAGCACGTCCTGGTTGAAATAGTGCGCAGCTATCAGATCCGGAGCAAGTCTGAGTTGAAATAGTGCGCAGCTATCACATCCGGAGCAAGTCTGAGTGGAAATAGTGCGCAGCTATATCAGCTCCGGAGCACGTCCGGGTTGAAATAGTGCGCAGCTATCAGATTCGGAGCATGTCCGCGTTGAAAGAGTGCGCACTGCGCAGCTATCAGATCCGGAGCACGTCCAGGTTGAAATAGTGCGCAGCTATCAGATCCGGAGCAAGTCTGAGTTAAAATAGTGCGCAGCTATCAGCTCTGGAGCACGTCCTGGTTGAAATAGTGCGCAGCTATCAGATCCGGAGCAAGTCTGAGTTGAAATAGTGCGCAGCTATCACATCCGGAGCAAGTCTGAGTGGAAATAGTGCGCAGCTATCAGCTCCAGAGCACGTCCGTGTTGAAATAGTGCGCAGCTATCACTACTGTGGATATACTCAGCTATCGCAGCTATCACCAAAAATCGCAGACAAACAGTTCATTTAAAGGTCACGTATCGTTTAGGGAGCAGCTATCAGCGCTGGAGCTTGTCTGGGTTGAAATAGTGCGCAGCTATCAAATCCGGAGCACGTCTGAGTTGAAAGAGTGCGCAGCTATCAGATCCGGAGCACGTCCAGGTTGAAATAGTGCGCAGCTATCAGATCCGGAGCACGTCCAGGTTGAAAGAGTGCGCACCTATCAGATCCGGAGCAAGTCTGAGTTGAAATAGTGCGCAACCACCGATTCAAGTCCGAGTCCAAGTCATAGAGCAGAGGTTCGAGTCCGAGTCATGGTATTATGACTCGAGTCCAAGTCCAAGTGATTGTGTTGACTGCTCATTTTCCATTTAAAGTCTTGTTAAACCCACTTTCTATAACTCTGTTTGGTGATATCGAATGGTTCGCATTTATAATATACTACTTTTCCTCACTTTTAATAGTTTCTGGTCGCATTTTCAAGTATCAGTAACAATAGGGTGGTTAATTTTCTATTCTTCGAAATTGCAATAAAATGTCGGTCTTGGCCGTCTGAGTGTCGAGTCATATGACTTGGTTCGAGTCATGTACACATATAGACTCGAGTCGAGTCGAGTCATTTCCGTATTTTGAGAAAATGACTTGAGTCAAGTCGAGTCATCAGAAAATTGTGACTCGAGTCATTACAACCCTGACTCGAGTCATGACTCGGAGCAAAATTTACGTGTCAATTTCAAGTCATCAAGTAATCGCTGTCGATTAAATCACTATTTTTTTATACTATCTTCCTTGCTTTTCATTCAGTGTTGATGCCCCCTCTTTACATCGCCTAGGTCAGGGGTCTCAAACTCAACTTGTGTCGCGGGCCGCATCAATCAAATGATTCCAAAATATCAGTTCAAAATCCATGCCCTTTTTTCCATTTGAATATCTTAATTTTACCATACACAATATTATATTATATTTTAGTACGGTTAATAAACGTTTTATTCTTGCTACATCTCTATTCGTAAACAATGGAATCGGCAATATAATACGATGATTGGCCGGTTACAGTTATAAACCCCTTAAACCAGTGGTTCCCAACCTTTTTCGACCCATCGCCCCCTTTTCAAGGTCAACACCGATCATCGCCCCCCCCCCCCCATATTTTGTGTACCGAAAATTGGGCATACAAACTGTAATCACCGGCGGGTTGACTAAAAAAAAGGTCAAATTTTCGGCTCGATGTCTAATTTGACACATTTTTGTAACTAAATTTCCGTGGGTTGACTAAAGAAAAGGTCAGCCGTTTTGACGCGTCATCGCCCTCCTATCGCCCCCTTCGCTATTCTCGCCCCCCGTCGCCCCCTTTGTCCATTTTCGCGCCCCTGTCGCCCCCTTCGTCATTTTCACCCCCGCGATATCGCCCATGTTGGGAACCACTGCCTTAAACAATGGCTCCAACGATAATAAAATTTGGTATATTTCTATAATCCCTTTGTTTTAATGGTACTGGCATCAACCCTGCGTGTGAGGAATACAGCAGATTCAACTGTAAATGCGCACGTTGAAATTTATTTAATTATAATTAAATCGCGATAAGCGTTTCTCTAGTAGCTGTGGATCTTTCGACTCAAAAGCCGTGTAGCAGTGCGACGAGAGAGAGAGAGAAATATGATATTCTTTTTCGCCTGACGACTAGGGCTGGGCAAAATCGAGTACTTGAGTGATTCGATTCTGAATCACGTAATATGCTTCGAGTCGAGTCGAGTAATCGAGTATCACTCATTATGACGTCACAAAATAATGTACTATGTCGAAGTTCAAATATGTACCTTTTATGCCATCACAAAGAACATAATGCCTGCTATCCGTCACATTAAAGTTACTTTGGTATTTTTCGACCATGCCGACTTCCTTAGCACTTCTTAACAATCTTGTGCGATAATCATGACTTCGGAAATGTGTTTTTTCCAGTAACGTTCATAGCTTTGTACTATGTCTGGTATGCTGCGACACGGCCAATCCAGGTTTCAAGGCTTTCTCGGGGGAAAATAGTATCAAAACTATAATTCTCGGTGATAAATTAACTGTCAGTTGCGAGGAGCGTATAATTTCAGTACTCGAAAAAATCGTATTTTACTACTCGACTCGAATCATTAAAATTGATACTCGATTCAGATTCGAGTACTCGAATCATTGTGCCCAGCCCTACTGACGACGGAGTTGCGATACGGCCCCATCTAGTCTGCGCCCCCGTTTTTTCTCCTCCATGCTATCCATGATTGCTGAGCGCCTAGCAGGGTAGCTGCGGATACCAATATTCGAGTCTTTGGTATGACCCGGCCGGGAATCGAACCCGCGACCTACCGCTCGAGAAGCCGGACGCAAAACGCGCTAATATTTGAATTATATTCCCGTGTACCTGTAAATTCTCCATGTAACCTGCGTATAATGGTTTCGCGTTAGCCTATGCCTCCTCGGAATTGAGTGTCAATGCCTGCTATTTGTTTCTAATGGTGACTGGATTGAAACCACAACACCGTTGTCGGTTATAGTTATAATGTGGTCTATGAACATATACTCTACAACTGATGTCTTGAGGGATTATTTAATACAAGTATTTCTTACTAAAGACACCAACGTTTTCCAGAAATGTACTGGATAATAATACTCACATTTTTCAATCTACTCAAAATTGCTTCGCGGGCGAGATGAAATCGTCGTATCCGGACAATACCGAGAATGCTATTACCGAGAATGCTATTACCGAGAAGGACAATACCGAGAATGGACATTACCGAGAATGGACAATACCGAGAATGGACAATACCGAGAATGGACAATACCGAGAATGGACATTACCGAGAATGGACAATACCGAGAATGGACATCACCGAGAATGGACAATTCCGAGAATACTATTACCGAGAATGACTATTACCGAGAATGGCTATTACCGAGATTACTATTACCGAGAATGTCTATTACCGAGAATACTATTACCGAGAAAGCCATTACCGAGAATGTCTATTACCGAGAATGCTATTACCGAGAATGGCTATTACCGAGAAAGCTATTACCGATAATGTCTACTACCGAGAATACCATTACCGAGAATGACCAATACCGAGAATGGACATTACCGAGAATGCTATTACCGAGAATGACCATTACCGAGAATGGACACTACCGAGAATGCTATTACCGAGAATGACCATTACCGAGAATGGACACTACCGACAATACACTTTGGCGCACTAATGCTCGGCGACCTCATGTCCCAGAGACCACCCGAGGGTGTCGACGCGATAAGCGATCTCCCCATTTGCTGTACAGACTAACCGAACCGATCGGGCTCGGAATAGTCGTTTGAAAAATCGCAATTTTCTTTTACACTTTTATACCCGTTTTTACGAAATCTTCGAAATTTCCATCATTGTTTTACGTATGTTAAAAAAATGAGTGATGTAGCTAGACAGACAGTGTCGCAATGACCTAGATTTGTTTTGCTACACGTGTTACGAGAACACGTTGAAAATGAAGCGATTTAATATGTGAAATGGCACCAAGTGCACTTACAAGGAGTGTTTATGGTATGACGTTGGGAGATCAAGATAAACGCCGGGCACTAGCATTATAGGCTGAAACTTCGCGCTTATGGACTCAAGGTAAAGTCAAATTTAACTCAATTATCATGCAACCGTCATCAGTCTTGTGCACACATTAACTGTAGAGTGCTAAACCGGAAAAACTGTATTTTCCTGAAATATCACCATGATATATATCGTAATTCGGTGGACTTTTAATATTTCAAAACGAATTCTGCTGCATTTCTTGAAATACGTGGCCGTGGCTTGAAAATCCACGCCTGTGATTTGATATGAACGACTGCCTAAAATATGTTTCCTCAAAGATAGGTGGTCGCGAATATACTATTAACGCGTAAAAGCTTCCGACGATATCTTTGGATATATTCGCAACATATTGCCCCAATATTGAGAAAGTGATTTTCGAAAATCTAGAATAGAGGTTATGTGTATCACAGAAGAAAATATATTTCGTGGCGAGGTCTCAATAACTTTGCAGGGACGGATTAGGAATTTATAGTCTACAAATTCTATCCCAAAGTATTGTTTCCAATTTTGCGGGTACAAAGAACTTCAAATCCCAATTTTGCGCAAACATTTCAAAGTCACCCTGACTGATCTTTTAGTACTCTAACTTTTCTTCGCACAAACCCCAACATAACATCTCTCAGCAGCAATGTTAGTATCAGTGAGCTATTGGCAATTAAAAGGAGTTTACACAGTACGGTATATTTCATATCAAACCCCGTTCTGTTGATGTGAGTCCTGAAGTTTTTGCACTTATGAAGCGAAACTGCCTCACGATTTCCCTGATATTAGGTTATAAATCATTTTGCAAATTTAGAGGTTTCGCGTACCCCCTGAAAATGCGTCGCGGAACCCCGGTTGAGAACCACCGGTCTAGATGATGCATATCAGTATCGGTTTAATATTATTTTCATCAATTCAAAACACCACAAAACTGCGATACAATGAAAAGATAAGAAGGTGACGAAGTCTTAGAGATCCGACGCCCACCTTAGTCTAGGCCAGGGGTTCTCAACCTGGGGGGCGCGGGGGGCTCTCAGGGGGGGGCGAGAAATTTTTGTCGATGTCTGTATATATTGTGACTAAACAGGTGTTTCACAACCATTCTAAAGAGACGATTATTGAAGATTAAACTTAATTCGTATTCTAGAAAGCTTGCCATACTCAAACTCCAGCAGTCGCGCTCAACGGAGTATAGGCTGACTTCAACTTCATTTGAGCAAATTTTTCATATTCTTTGAAGATTTAGAGAAATTCTTACGTGCAAGTCATTCATTACTTTACGCATTTTTTGTGGTGTATTGAACTGATGAAATAGCTAATAAACCAATGGTGATGATGATTAGGCGGAAGCGTCGTTCAGCTGCCACTAGACGCTGACAATGGCATCGGTTACGCCCGTGATTCTTACAGTAATGGTAGCGAAGGGTAAAAAAGTTGGTCGCTACTGCATTACACGCACGTAATATGGTACGTAATCTGTACCAGTGTTGGGATCAAGTCACTACCTTCGAGTCACGAGTCATTTCGAGTCATTGCACATTTTGACTCGAGTCAAGTCAAGTCAATCGATTTTCAAAGGTGACTCGAGTCAAGTCAAGTCATTCGATTTTTGGAGGTGACTCGAGTCAAGTCGAGTCAAGTCAAGTCAAGTCACGAGTCAAGTCACATTTCAAGTCAAGTTGCCTTTTCGAAGTATGTATGAGGCATGATTACGTCATTGCAATTTGCTAGCTGTCTGAAATACAGTTTGAGTGTTTATTGATTCCAAACGGATGACCGAATATAGAGTTAAATATACACACAAGAAGGCGCTGTACCACTCACATATACGTAGAACTGTTAAACTACGTAATTGCATAGCCACAGTTTATAGTTACCAGCCGGAATAGAGAACGGAGAAACGAATTGATAAGATTCAATACATTACCCATTTACAAATAGATATGATACAATTCGAGCCTGCGCCAATGGCTGAGGACTAAACTATATTCGAAGTCAATTTCGATAAAACAATAGGTTTCGTTAAGGTAAGAACATAAGAACAGAGAACGGAAATATAAATGTTGCTATTTTATTACTTTACTACTAGAATTACAACAACGTAAGCTGTAAGCTTCAATCACTTCGTTTTCGGTCAATTTATTTGTGAGAGAACAATCGAGGCTCAGTGAAACGCACGATCATTGAATGATTGGTCGCTCTCACGGGATACACCGGCGTTTTGCGAACAATCCGAACATATGCAAGATACAATGATTTTTAACGACACCGATTAGTTGATGACTTGAAATTGACTCGTAAATTTTGCTCCGAGTCACGAGTCAATCCACATTTCTGATACGCCGAGTCAAGTCAAGTCGAGTCATTTTAGCAAAGTGACTCGAGTCAAGTCAAGTCATGCGAAAAAGGTGACTCGAGTCTGACTCGAGTCAAGTCATGACTCGAGTCATCCCAACACTGATCTGTACGTAATGTGGTTATGGTCTGTGGTTACTTTGGTCGTCTCCAAGTCCACTGTGTTCGGTACCATAGTCATATAGTGTCAGTCCCATCAAATATGTTAGGATGATATGGTAATGTGCATTCTCGGTAATGTCCATTCTCGGCAAAGTCCGTTCTCGGTAATGCCCATTTACGGTAATAGCATTCTCGGTAATGTTGATTCTCGGTATTGTCCATTTTCGGTAATGTCCATTCTCGGTAATGTCCGTTCTCGGTAATAGCATTCTCGGTAATGTCCATTCTCGGTAATAGCATTCTCGGTAATGTCATTCTCGGTAATGTCCATTCTCGGTAATGTCCATTCTCGGTAATGTCCGTTCTCGGTAATGTCCATTCTCGGTAATAGCATTCTCGGTAATAGCATTCTCGGTAATGTCATTCTCGGTAATGTCCATTCTCGGTAATGTCCATTCTCGGTATTGTCCATTCTCGGTAATGTCCATTCTCGGTATTGTCCGTTCTCGGTGATGTCCATTCTCGGTAATAGCATTCTCGGTAATGTCCATCTCGGTAATAGCATTCTCGGTAATAGTAGGGAACCGAAATCGTCTGGCGGTCTGGATGGGGCCCGCGGGTCGAATGTTTGACACCCCTGGCCTAGGCCAAGGTGGGTGTATGATTCCATGGACCGCAAACAAAGCTATCACAGCTTACGTAGCAGTGTTGGGATGACTCGAGTCATGACTTGACTCGAGTCAGACTCGAGTCAACTTTTTCGTATGACTCGACTTGACTCGAGTCACTTTGCAAAAATGACTTGACTTGACTTGACTCGGCGCTTCAAAAATGTGGATTGACTCGTGACTCGGAGAAAAATTTACGAGTCAATTTCAAGTCATCAAGTAAACGGTGTCGACTAAATCAATGTAGGCCCTATTTTGTGCGTGGTCGGATAATTCACGATACGCCGTTGTCACTTATTGTGAGAGCAATCAGTCATTCACCGATTGTACGTTACACTGATCCTCACAAATACACTGACCGCAAACGAAACGATCACAGTTTCGTTGTTGTTGTTGTAGTAGCAGATTAATTTAATAGCATCGAATCGCTGTTTAATGGACGGCTCTGTCCTTACATTGCACAGCACTCAACTTTACCAACCCTATATCAATTTCTTTCAACTTCTTGAGGCTTCGTATTCTATCCTCTATTTTGGCTGATAATAAAAGAATGTAGCATGTAGCTCAGAGTTGTCATACTCAACTGACGTCGCGGGCCGGATTCAAATATTCAGATCACTCGCGGGCCGCACCAGTCAAATGATTCCAAAGTATTACTAACTCTTAACTCAATATATGCACTTTTTCGCATTCTCGGAATTGGGTGTCAATGTCAGCGTTTTCTCCTGACGATGACTAGAAATCACTACTCCGCTGCCGGGTGGTTATAATGTGGCCTATGAACTGAACATACTCGAAATTTGCTATCTTGAAGGAATATTTATTAGTAGTATTTCTTACTACAAATTCGAGAAATATATTGGATAAAATCAACCTATACTCAGAATTGCTTCGCCTGCCGAATGAAATCATTTGGCGGGTCGTATGTTTGCCACCGCCTCTATGTAGCTGTATACAGTTATTGACGTATTTTATTAGCAGTTCTACGCGTGCGTGAGCGATGCAACGTATTTTTGCATGTATATTTAACTTTATATTCGTTATTTGATTCAAGATAAATGACCAATTGATCTCTCTTTAACACAGCTAGTAAAATAATGAATTTGAATGATCACTCATACTTCGATAATTCAATTTGACTTGAATTGTGACTTGACTCGTGACTTGACTTGACTTGACTTGACTTGACTCGAGTCACCTCCAAAAAACGACTGACTTGACTTGACTCGAGTCACCTTTGAAAATCGATTGACTTGACTTGACTCGAGTCAAAATGTGCAATGACTCGTGACTCGAAGGTAGTGACTTGATCCCAACACTATTACGTAGCCGTAGTAGTAGATTAATCTAATAGCAATGTGTCTCTGTTTCTTAGACGGCCCAATGCTCAAGTTGCGCAGTGCTCACCTTTACTTACCCTTTTGTATGATTTAAATAGAACAACGATATAGTCTATTTGTTTATATTCTCACGGATGTGCAGATGGGTGGTGTAGGGCGTAGGCTATTGTACCATATAAATTTGTTTCAACCTCTCTCTGTATTCGGTTCTATATTTATCACGTGTTTTATTAGCAGTTATACGTGTGCGTAAGCGATACAACGCCTTTTTGCATGTATATTTAACTTCATATTGGTTATTTGATTCAAGATAAATAGCAAATTAATCTGTCTTTCACACTGCTAGCAAAATGTACTGACTTTGAATCATCTCTCATACTTCGAAAATTCAATTTGACTTGATTTGTGACTTGACTTGAATCGACTTAACTCGAGTCACCTCCAAAAATGTTTGACTTGACTTGACTCGACTCAAGTCACCTTCGAAAATCGATTTACTTGACTTGACTCGAGTCAAAATGTGCAATGACTCGAAATGACTCAAAGGTAGTGACTTGATCCCAACACTGGTCTGGACTCAAATTATGCGCAGCTATCAGTTCCGAGCCATGCCTGGAGGTATTTGGTGCGCATCTATCAGCTCCGTCCGGAGGTATACCCTAAATTTCGTCATCAGCACAACACCGATGGGCGATAGCCAAGTGTGTGGTTCGAAATATAATGAAAAATTTACGACTGCTCCAAAGCCGAAATACCGAAACATGACGACGATAACGAATATTGGCCTGGTGTAAAATGACCAAGGTTGTCGAATGAAACGAAATCAATATCAATACCAACAACGGCGTCAATAAGCTATATAATAGGCTTACCATATTTTGGAAATGTAAAAAGAGGACACTTTGTCAGAAATTTGCAAGATGCAAAACCGGAGTAGAATTCTCAAAAACCGGTGAATTTTTCCCACTTTGTGATAAAAAAAAAGGTCATCTTTTCGCTCAGAGCTAAAATCACCGTTTTTCCCTCCGAAATACCCGCCGGAGCTTCACTTCTGTGCTAATTTGCGGCATATCACTTGCAATTTGCTCTAAATCTTACCTAAATTTTCAAAAAAGAGGACAAAACCTCAAAATAGAGGACAAAAGGGCGTCCTCCGAGGACACTTTCAAAAAAGTCAAAAAAGAGGACAACTCCTCTTAAAAGAGGACGTATGGTAAGCCTACTATATAACATTCCTCAGGGGTAGTTTCCAAAGATTCATTAGAAAGGTAGGCCTATATGTAAGGCCCTTACGCAGCATTGGTTATTCGACGTGCTTTCATGAAACAGTGCGGAGTGGTTTCGCGATGTGTTTAACACAAGGCGACGAAGTTTTATACCGTACCAAGCTTAGCGAAGGATCTGCCACGGCTCGGATTTCGTGCTGACACGTCGACGTAACATGCTGAAGGGCCGGAGTTTATTATTTACCTGATTAAACGGTTTTTTGCCATGTTTGTCGACTTCCTGCGTATTCGAAAAATTAAACATTCGCAACGCAGATGATACGGGTGTACGTTCTATTGTTAATCCCATTGTGTTTAATTCAACTCTCATTCAATGTATTAAAAGCATAAAAAAAAACAATGAAACGAAACATGAGTGCTACGAACAATGTGCAAAATTAAACAATAACGAATGGACTTAAAAACGAATGCAATTGAGTAATTCAATTGTTATAAGGATTGGGGTTTCACTGAAATATCCTCAGTTTTGTTTTGCGTTTTCGGCCGACATGTTCTGGTTTCTTGCCCGCATTTTTCTCAGGGACTGTTACCAGCAATTTTCCATCGGATGATATCTGGCTTTTGTTATGACGCATGATGGGCTCTGATAGGAATGAGAATATCTGTTCACCGCCTGTACACTGAAGATAGTCCTTGCATGCCATGTAATGAATGAATTTGAATCCGGAAGTGCTCCGGAGCTGATAGCTGCGCATAATTCGAATCCACGTGTGCTCCGGAGCTGATAGCTGCGCACTATTTGAACCCAGACGTGCTCCGGAGCCGATAGCTGCGCACTATTTCAACTCAGACTTGCTCCGAATCTGATAGCTGCGCACTATTTCAACCCGGACGTGCTCCAGCTCTGATAGCTGCGCACTATTTCCACTCAGACTTGCTCCGAATCTGATAGCTGCGCACTATTTCAACCCGGACTTGCTCCGGAGCTGATAGCTGCGCACTATTTCAACTCAGACTAGCTCCGAATCTGATAGCTGCGCACTATTTGAACCCAGACGTGCTCCGGAGCTGATAGCTGCGCATAATTCGAGTCCACATGTGCTTCAGAGCTGATAGCTGCGCACTATATCCACTCAGACTTGCTCCGAATCTGATAGCTGCGCACTATTTCAACCCGGACTTGCTCCGGAGCTGATAGCTGCGCACTATTTCCACTCAGACTTGCTCCGGATCTGATAGCTGCGCACTATTTCAGCCAGGACATGCTCCAGAGCTGATAGCTGCGCACTATTTCAACCTGGACTTGGACGTGCTCCGGATCTGATAGCTTCGCACTATTTCAACCCGGACGTGTTACGGAGCTGATAGCTGCGCACTATTTCCACTCAGACTTGCTCCGGATGTGGTAGCTGCGCACTATTTCCACTCAGACTTGCTCCGGATGTGGTAGCTGCGCACTATTTCAACTCAGACTTGCTCCGGATCTGATAGCTGCGCAGTATTTCCACCAGGACGTGCTCCGGATCTGATAGCTGCGCACTATTTCAACCCAGACGTGCTCCGGAGCCGATAGCTGCGCACTATTTTAACTCAGACTTGCTCCGGATCTGATAGCTGCGCACTATTTCAACCTGGACGTGCTCCGGGTCTGATAGCTGCGCACTATTTCAACCCGGACGTGCTCCGGAGCTGATAGCTGCGCACTATTTCCACTCAGACTTGCTCTGGATGTGATAGCTGCGCACTATTTCAACTCAGACTTGCTCCGGATCTGATAGCTGCGCACTATTTCAACCAGGACGTGCTCCAGAGCTGATAGCTGCGCACTATTTCAACCCGGACATGCTGCGGATCTGATAGCTGCGCACTATTTCAACCCAGACAAGCCCCAGCGCTGATAGCTGGGCCCTAAACGATACGTGACCTTTATATGACCTGTATGTCTGCGGTTTTTGGTGATAGCTGCGATAGCTGTGATAGCTGAGTATATCCATAAGTGATAGCTGCGATAGCTGAGTATATCCACGGGGCCCTCTATCGCGCACAACTATGTCGCGGATCGAATTTCAAACCATCGGGGTTTGTATTTCCATTGATAAGGTTGCGGCATGCGCCCTTATTGCTCTTGCTACAATAACACCTGGATAATTAAAATCGCACCATCAAATTCGACTGGCTGATCAGGACCTGCGTCTGCCGTAGGTCCCGGGCTGAATAACCAGCCCGTTGTCGGTATTAAAACCCTAGGTGCGTAGCCAGTGAGTTTCTCATAAAAACTAGAAATCCAGTCCTTATGAAATGCCAATTCACTAATTCGTATTATCGATGCTGCGTACTGAAAATTAGCGAGAATCATTTGTATGCGAAATGGGTCATCGATGTCTCATTGGTACTATCGGCGGTGGTATGATTTAGCGCCCCCGCATGCAGGCCTGCTACCGTCTGCAGAATCACTTTCGCCAAACCGTAACAATCTCTGAGTGTAATATTGTTAGTGTTTATGTGTCTTTTTGATTAAAACTTATGCCCGCGTCTGAACGAATTGTGCTCGTTGTTATTGCCGAATCTTGGTATTTAGGCATGACTAGCGCACCTTGTAATTGTAATTGTTGAAGGTTTGCGGCATGTCTGCAATTTCGTTATCAGCGCAACCTTGCCGGCCGATTGTACGTACAGTCCGATAAAATTGATCACTACTATGTATTTCGCGCAGCGTACTGATGCTGATTTCAGCAAACTGACGATCCTTATTAGATGTACAAATTCGCCCTCATCGCTAGAAACGTAGATTTCATCGCGCGCTCTGAGAAACACCATCTCCTATCGCGATTTGACGACCAAATATACGATCACCTTCTACAAATTAAAGTGCATTATTTGCATCGTGGAGGGCCGCAAGCCGCGTTTAAAATATTTTCTGAACCATTTTGTGATAAATATTCTCGGAGCGCGAAGTTGAACAGTGTTTTATTGTGTGTGCCTGCTAGTTGGAATTTATTCCAGTGCCCATAATTCCAATTATGCTTTGCGAACGTAAATCGGGAAATGCAGCAATGCAGTCAAAATCGATGTTTTAATCAGCAACCAATTGTCGCGATGTGAGCTACTTAATACTAAGTAAAAACCCATTGCGTTGGCGGTAATGGATAATTACTGATTGGCCGCGCGCGTTTGTAATCATCATTCTTGCCTGTCTTTCGTGATCCAGAAGTGTCGCGCCGTGTTGCTGCTCAGTCCCGCGACGAATGCCGAGTGCGCTACAATCAATGACCTACTTTAGCAATCATCTCAGCGGGAGATCGCGTCGCGTTACACTGTGTGATGCGATATGCGTGCACAGAATAATCTCGCTAATTGGCCCCGCGTAACACTGATAACACGGCTTGTTGAATTGCAACTGAATATTAGCGTCAGAATGGTCATTTCAAAAGGAAGGGGTTTTGCGTTTTAAAAGGAGGGGGTTTCGACACCCCCCTGGCTACGCGCCTGCCGCCACCCCATGCAAAAATAGAAGTCGGCGCCTATGGTCATGGTACAATGACATCAAGCACATCAAGAGCATTCGACTTCACAATGGTATGTTGAGGCTCAAATCGCAGGAATTTATCAAAGATATGAAATTGGATGGGTTGAATCCGAAAAACTCTTGGTATCAACGTTGGCGCAAACGCTGCGGAGTCAGCATAGACAATGCGGTTACGTCAAAGCAAACAAAAGCTGTTGAGAGCAAGGAATGAAAAGCTTGTGGCCAAATCTCCGAAAAGATTTTGAGTTGCAGTTCTTGTTTGCCGAACGAACGAATATTTGACATCTTGCAAATGGGATGCCAGAGACTCACTCAGATGGGATCAACGTCTTGCGATAATCGACGATGCGTCATTGAACTGGTTTAATAGAATTAAACATTCGCCGGTTTGCATCAACAGTGCAAGACTTCATGAATAAGTGAAAGAATCTGTAAAATATTTAAAATACGGCAATTTTTTTTATCCTCCGTACGAGTGGTTCAATATTTGGCGAAATCGTCATAAAATTCCTCTAGTTGTGCACGGGCCAACAATTGAATTTGGACTATTTCACGGGAAGGTCGAAGTGAGCCCAGAAACTAAAGCCGAGGTCTCGGAGAATACAAAAAATGTCTCTTCTGCGACGCTGAAAGATATTTCAAGCAAAAATATATCAGACAACATTGAACCCATTGGTCCATCATCTGCGAAGGCCGAATTAAAAAAACACAGAATGCGACACGATTCCTTTGCAAGAAACACTCGATATTCACAAAACAAGGTAGAACAAGAGATATCTGACATGGATTGCACACTGCTGACATGGTACTTTGATTCCACATCTTTCGGACAGGTTGTGAGCTCAGATTTTCTGGAAATGGCACGCCGTTTCGCAGAAATGCTGTGCCATGAAAACTTCAAGCAGCCGCTTGATTTTCTGAGTCGTTGGAAGAAAAAGTTTGGCTTGCCCGAAAATATCTCAAAATCAATAGGCGAAAGTCAGAACGGAGTAATTTTATCGCAGTCCGATATGGCCGTTATCAAAGACAAGTTGAAGCAACACGTTAGTTTTGATGATATTGCCATACATTTTAAAATTCGAGGGTCAGACGTGGCTCGAATCGCTCAAAGGGAAAGACAGGCGCAGAAATCGTTCAAAGATTTAAAAGTGACTTCGCTGGACGATTGCATTCTTGTTTTAAAAGAACTTTACAGGGCAAGGAAAACATTCTATGAAATGGAATTTCTTCAATGACAGTCGCAGGTATTTGGAAGCATCGGTTGATATTACTTGCCATAAACAAATTCGATAATTTGGATTTATATTTAATCTTTTGGTATACGGTAATAAATGTAATGGCGGGCAAGCTGATGTGGATAATAGCGTTGTACTGGAGAATGCGCACTAATTTGCAAAACGTCTAAAGAAGACAAATTTGGATCTATCTAAGAATTGGCGAATGCGCTTCGGTTTGCTCTCTCGCAGGAGGAATTGTGGGGAAAAGGTCGCCGTAAATGATTTTGGACCACCGGCAAAACGCATCAAAGTCCTGTCGCTTGAAGTTACTGTTGAAAAGCTGAAGATGTAACTCATGACACGTCTCAATTCAAAGAAAACCATGTCTGCTACAAATCACAAGAAATGGTTGGAAAATATTCTCCCTTGCGTCGAGATGTTATCACAGATATCGCAGAGGTCAGAGCCTCTCAAAATATCCCTGAAAACCTTCAGATGGCGGTCGCTCAACTTGAAGTTGACACACCAGTATATCTTCGTACATACAACGCTACTTCATGTAATTTTAATGAGAAAATCTCACAAGATAACTCTGAAAACCATACGATTGAGGTCGCACAGGCAACAAATCCTGCATCCATCGCTTCTTTATGTAATGTCGATTTGGATGCCTCTCAAAATATCTCTGAAAATCGTAAGATTGAGGTCTCTGAGCCAACAGATGACATGCCAGCAAGTAATCTCACTTCAAACGCTATCTCGTGCAATTTTGGTGAAAATGTCTCTGAATATGATAATACCGGTATTGAGGTTGCTCAGCCAACAGATGACATACAACCAAATCTCCACGCTTTTAACTCCACTCCATGTAATTTCGATGTGGAAAAATCCAATCTGATTGATCATAAATCCTCAAATATCCTTCCTTGCAGTGAGAAGGTTTTCGACGCGCTGTGCACTATCGGCGAACTGGTGGCGGCCGAAGGCATGGACATGGGAAACTATTTGAACTTGGTGAAGCAAGTTTTAGATAATATACTGAGACATTCCCGTGCGCAGGCTGATTTCAATTAATTTTGTACGTCTTATCAAGCTTGCCCTCATTCGTTGTATGTTTCACGTCAATTTCTTTTCATTCCTACTGTTTTGTGGTGTACTTTTATCTGTTGAAAATACTGTTTCAGCCATTGTTACATGGCTTAGTATTGTATTTGAAAAATTACTGTACGCTGCTATTTAACACTGTATGTGTGTTTTACACAGTAGTGCAGTATATGGTAAGCTATTCGTTGAATCATCTGGTGTGGAATGTGCAATGCAACTAACCTAAACGTATAACCCTTGTGCCAGTTATGAGATCGGTGCCAATTACTGCAGTATTTTCTATGCCTGTCTTGCCTTTACACAAGACCATGTAACAAACAATTTATTATTGGCTCTATTCGGACAAAGCTGTTTCTCTGCTTGATACCGCTGAAAGTGAGCGGAACCAAACTGTCCGAATTAAGCCATGTCGACTGTATTTGTTTCAGTTTGGATTGCTTCCATAAATGTAGCTATGCCGCTCCCGCTCTGTGAAAAATTCCTTGTGATTCGAGAACTTGCGAAAAACAGGCCTAGAGCTGAAGTCGCAAAAAAGTTTGTCATCAAAGTCTCTAA
This sequence comes from Botryllus schlosseri, assembly GCF_051294905.1. Classification (NCBI taxonomy): domain Eukaryota; kingdom Metazoa; phylum Chordata; class Ascidiacea; order Stolidobranchia; family Styelidae; genus Botryllus; species Botryllus schlosseri. The sequence goes on along the minus strand of NC_137246.1, from coordinate 28,468,168 downwards.
AGTGTCCAGCATTTGGGAGGAACGGAACAAACCTCAGTATAAATGGCTCGCAGATGCTTTGCAGTCATGGCACGATGACCCAAAACGTGACAAAAGTATTCAACTTGACATCAATACATTAAGGATCCAAACGAAAAAATTGATCAAAGAGATGCAGTTGGGTTGGAATAATCGAGCAAAGGCCTGTTATCAAAGTAAGCGCAAACTCGACGAAGAGTCTTTGCCGGTGCCGTCAAAGAAAACAAAAGTTACAAACAAGGAAGAAGCTTTCTCTACAAAAATCTCCGATAGTGATTTGAGTTGCGCTTCTTGCTTGCCGGACGGATATCTGACATCTTGCAAATGGGACGTCCGAGACAATGTCAGGTCGGATCAACGTCTGGCGATAATCGACGATGCCTTATTGAACTGGTTTAATAAAATAAAACGCACGCGAGATCACATCAACCATGCACGACTTCGTGAAAAAGTGAAAGAATTTGTTGAATTTTTTAATTACGGCAATTTAAATCCACTAAATAACTGGTTCAAGGCTTGGCGGCTACGTCACCAAATCCCACCGGTTGTTAACGGTCCGACAACAAAATTCGGACTTTTTTACGGGAAGGTCGAATTGAGTACAAAAACGAAAGCTGGCGTCTCAAAGAAAACAAAAAATGCATCTTCTGAGACATTAAAAGATATATCAAGCAAAAGTATCTCAAACGACATTGATCCTAATGGTCCATCCTCAGCGAATGCTAATTTGAAATCCACAAAATGCAACGGGATTCCTTTGCACGAAAAACTTGATGTTCAAAATATTGGCACAAAACTCGACGGCGAACAAGAGATTACCGACATGGATCGCGCTCTGCTGGCGTGGTACAATGATGCCGCATCTTTGGGTGAGGTCGTAAGCTCTGAAACTTTACTGGAAAAGGCGCGTCATTTCGCAGAAATACTGTGCTATGACAATTTTGAACCACCCCCTGATTTCCCGAGTCGTTGGAAGAAAAGGTTTGGTTTACTCGAAAATATCTCGAATCCAAGCGAGTCAAAAGACAAAAGTCTGAACGAAGCTATTCTGTCGCAATCTGACGTGACAGTTACTCAAGAAGATAAAAATGAAGTCCGTGATATTGCCAGAAAATTTAAAATTGACGAGCCAGATGTGGCTCGCATTGTCAAAAGAGAAAAAAAAAACAAGAAAATAGTGAAAGCTTTAAAATTTATTTCGCTGGAAGATTGCAATCTTGTTTTAAAAGAACTTTACAAGAAAAAGAAAACATTCTCTGAGATCGCTCTCTCTTTTAGTATTCCTGAGACTACTGTTAGAGGTATTTGGAAACGCCGGTTTAAATTACTTGCCGCGGACAAGCTGGACAATTTGGATGCATATTTACTTTGTTGGTACAATAAGTGCAAGCGTGAGCAATCTGATGTGAATGATCGCATTTTACTGAAGAAAGCGAAATATTTTGCGAAACATGTAAAGAAGACAGATTTAAATCTATCTAAGGATTGGGTGAAGCGATGGAGAAAGCGATGCGGTTTGCGAGCCTGCAAGAAAAATCCTGTGAAAAAAGTCGACCCAAATACAGGACACGATTTCGGACCTCCGGCAAAACGCATCAAAACAGTGTCCAGTTCATCTACTGGCAAAAAGACTAAAGACATAACATATGACGCTCCTCAACTCAAAGAAAACAATGTCTGCCGTAAATCGGACCAAGAAATAATAGGAAAAAATAGTCCTTTACGCCGAGATATTACCACAGATTCAGCAGAGGTGTCAGCATCTCATAATAGCACAGAAAATCATAAGATGGAGGTCCCTCTACAAAAAGACGATTTTCCAGCAAATCTCCACGGTCACGACTCTACGTTAAGTACTTTTGATGAGACAAAACCTGAAGTCATCGATCATAAAGACTCGAATACCCATCCTTGCAATGAGAAGGTTTTGGACGCACTGTGTACTATTTCTGAACGCTTGGTGGCGGCAGGCATAGACATGCGAAACTTTTTGAAACTGGAAAAGCAAGTTTTGGATAATATACTGGAAAATGCTGGTTCAACTAACTGATTTCAACTCTGTCCCATTCGTTTTTGATATAATAAATCGTCAACAACAATTTGATGTGAATTGAGAGTGGGCACAGGTGGAGAACTGTGTCAACAAAAAGATGTGTATCATCTAAAAATAGTTCATTGAACTCTCTCTTATTCGAAATTTCATGCTGGTGAGATCATATTTTGTGATACGATTTGGTAATATACAATGTTCTTTCCAATTCTCTGCTAGTTGCTGACCATTACCCCTGACGAGCATCAGCTGAAAATATTCAGGTTCATTTCAATATCAGTAATGAATACACTGTTAAGTTGGACAGCTAGAAAATTTTTGAGCATTTCCAAATTCAATTTGAATTATAAAACCGCAGTTTGTTTTCAAAATCAAACTGGAATCGATAAATTCTCAAAAGCTTAGAAATTGAATCAAATTCTGAATTAGGAGGACATACAGCGAAAATCAAGCTCGGTCCAAATCATATCATTTTCAGGAAAACCAGTGCTTGGAATAAAATTGAATTGAGAGCATAGAAACATTTCACGAATTGAATTGCTGTGATTTCGCTTCATAAGTCTAAATGAACGAGTAGAATTATCTAGTTGCCTAAGTTTGCTGGTAGGACGCGAACCGCATCTTGTAATGATAACGTTTCTGGTGGGGTAGGCCATTAGCATTGAAAGTCTCAAATGTGACGCGGCCACCACAAACTGCTCTTCGACCCTTGCATAAATCTGATGGACTAAATAAAAAGCCAAGTTGACGACAATTTAAGCACCGTGCTTGCGAATCTGATATCGTGATCAGGCCTTGACATTGGTATTAATGTCAACGGGAGTAATGTGAGACTATATGAAGCATATTGTTTGAATATGATGAATTGAGATATCACTGACTCTCTGTGCCTCACCTTCCGCTATATCTTTGAACAATAAATAAATTTAACCTCCCCTTTGTCACATCATTTCTGTTGTTTGCCTCTTTAGGCATCTTCTTACACTTTTCATTCAGTGTGCATGCCTCCTTACATCGCCTAGGCCCAGGTGGGTGGGTGTCTGATTGCAAAGACTACTCCCAGTCCTTGCTACCTTTTGATGGTATCGAAATCTTGTGGTGGGGTGTACTGAACCACTTTCATAGATCTTGTACATTTGACTCAAACAATTTCCCTGAACAGTGCACACCATCATTGTGTTGCTGAAAACCGAAATTCTTTATATATCCGAAAATATTCAGGAGAGCAGAGTGCAGACAGCAATTGATTTTTACAATGCTTATATGATATGGCATGCATCAAGGAAGCTACAGCTTAAAATGAGTCAAATCATCCAGAGGTGTTTAAACTAATCACCGTCGGTTGGGGTCATGAAAAATGAACAAGGGGGACTCAATGATTCTAACCTTAACCTGAATTCAGTTGATAAAATTCCCTTATTCCAGGGGTGTCAAACATATGGCCCGCGGGCCACATCCGGCCAGCCAGTCCATTTCATCCGGCCTGCGAGGTAATTCTGAGTAAATTCACATATTATTGTACTATACAACACATTTCCTAAGAGAAGTAAATGTCGAACATGTTCATTGGTCACATGATAACCTTCTACCAACAATTTCGAGTTCTCACTCAAGTAACTATCAGGAACAAGGAGGTGACACTGACATGTAAGGGAGGCAGAAAGTGCACAACCTGTCAGATTTTTCTGGGAAAATGGATCAAATTATAGCTATTCATAGTGGCGGACACGACACTCTGAAACCGTGGTATGTATAATACATGGAGGAATAGAACTCAAATATATCTGGTTGCACTGCTGATTTATTATTCTGACCCAAAAGGCCCAATACCCATTTTCCATAGAAATCGAATGGTCAATTGGTGATATAAAAATTATGAGGAAAATTCCAGCGCCCTCGTGTACAACCTCTTCTATTCCTCACCACAAATATACGCAGGGCCAAAGACGCATCACGATGAAAACATTGAAATATTCCAACTTATACGGTCGTTAGATACTCTGTTTTAGTCGTTTATAACTGTATAACTGTCCATTCATGGCATTTTGTCAAGTCCATTGTTTGCAAATAACGGTGTTGCTAGAATAGAGCCCGCATGATTCGTGATATAATACTATACTTTGCATGGCGGTCCATAATAAAGCATTCCAGTGATAAACAAACATATGGATTCGGAGGTGACATTTTGGATCATTAAACTGGTCCGGCCCGCGACCCGAGTTGAGTTTGACACCCCTGCCTTGGTCCAACTCTGGTTGGGGTATCGTAAAATTGGGGTAGGATTTTGCTGTTTGCAGTCAAAGCAGTCATCGTTGGGACTGAAATAAAAGTATTAAAGTAAGTACTCTAGCCCTAGTTTTGCCTGAAAAACCGTCGAGTAGAAGTAGTCTAAAATCATAACCAGGCAAGTAGCGCGAGTAGACAAAATCTACTTTAAATTTACTTTAAAAAGTACAAGTACTTCGTCTCTGACGACCTGGAAATATCACAAGTATTCCCGCGATAATGAAATACTTGAATTACTGGTCTGGTTGAAGTGAGGCAGAGAAATACATAAAATCGAATTCAATACAGACTTGGACAACTAGAAAATTCTCAGCTTTTCCAAATTATATTAGAATTAAAATTACAGCTACAAATTGTTTTCTAAATTAGAGTAGAATTGGAACTATAGCGGCACAGTTGTTTCCAAATTTGACTAAAATTATAATTATGGACATAGTCTTTTTTCTGACTAGATTAGAATTAGAGCCACTGAATTCGCCAAAAATTGGACATTGAATGATGTTCCGTTAATATCAGATCAGGGTTCACTCTTGTGAGAATACGGAACGTCTGTACACAGTGTACAGCAAACTTAGCTTGTTTCGAATTATACGGTTCTCTTGTACCATTAACTGGAAAACCAGGAACTACATTGGTATTAACATCAGAGCATATAAACATTTCACAAATTAGATATTATAATTAGAGCAAAGAGAGATTCCACAAATTAGATTACCGGCATTTCGCTCTAATTAGCTTAACCATGCAACTAGAATGATCTAGTTTTCCAAGTATGATTCGATATATAACAAGCATTTGCTTACAAAATCTATGGAAAGTAATCTGTACTGAGTGACTATATGGCAAAAAAGAAAAGCTTAATTCGGGTAGAGCGTATCAAACAGTCATGGTGGCTCTTACAGCACTTCGAAATTCAGCACAATGTCAGCTACAGTCATAGAAAAGTATGAATGTAATATTATCGCAAAACAGTGGGAGAATACAATTCAGTAACTCGCATTACAAACAAAATAATTTCAATACATATGATTGAGTTATTGAGTGGTTTCCAGTGGGGCGGTCAAACCCCGGTTTCGTACTCGACATGATCGTAGGAGCCTGGGGTGGGGGCAAAACGGGAGAGATGAGATCTTTCGCTGTCTTTGAAATCTGCAGGGAGGGAAATGAGCGGCTCGTTCCTCGCGTCGTGCGTCTGAAACACAAAGCAGTACAGATGAGCGGATTTCATAATAAATAATAATTTATTATTAAAGTCTCATGGAAAGTGGAATGTATAAGAAATTTCAAATCCATAATAAATTTTGTCGGTCTACATCAGTGGTTATCAACCTTTTTGACCTTGCGGCACACTTTGAAAATGAAAAGTAGTTCGCAGCACACTAGCACAGTAGTTCTGAACTCTTGGCTTACGGCAAAGGCAAACTACCAGAATGTGCAGCAGCGACCACAGTCTTACAGAGGTGGGCACTGACGAAGTAGGCTACTTGCACCTTATTGGCTATGCTACCGAACCAAGTATACTTGGAAAATATCAAGGCAACCACAGAAGATCGATAACTACGCAACTAAATTTAAATGATGCACACATTGCGTACGTCAGGCAGTAGGTCTAGTGCGGTAGCGACCAAAATTTATACCATTCGCGACCAATAGGCCTACTACAAGAATCACTGACGTAACCGGTGCCGTTGCCAGCTACAGATAGGTGGTTGGTGTCATTCCTTGCTTGAAACGCCAAATATGACAAAATTAAAAATGGTTGGCACGCCAGTTGTAATATTTTACAATTTTTGATATTTTGGATGTAATATTTTACAATTTTTGATATTTTGGATGTAATATTTTACAATTTTTGATATTTTGGCACGCATCATACGAAAGGTTGCCGGCCCCTGTACTAGATTGAGATAATGTAACTATGGTCGTCTCGACATCCTTGTATCTGTTCACTGCACCGGAGTCTACATCGCGTGTCTTATTCGGGTAAATTCAATAGAAAAACCAACAATGACACAGTCAAAATTTGGATTTTTGTTATACTTCGACCTAAGTTTACCAATTTGCTCGTGGCACACTTGAGCAATCCAATTGGCACACTAGTGTGCCGCGGCACACCGGTTGAGAATCACTGGCCTACATCAAATTTCAAAACTGGTAATGGCTGGAATTTCTTCAAAAGTCGCACAAAAATGGAAAGGTATCAGAAATTTTATATCAAGTCCATATCCAAGCTCATCTCTGCGAAGCAAAAGCTTTTCCAAATTCGATTAGAATTGGGATGATAGCCACACAGTTTTTCCAGAATTAGATTATTGTATAGTATATTCATATTGAACTAAATATATTTTCGGCTGACACTCGTCAGGGGTAATCGTCAGCAACTAGTAGAGAATTCAAAAGATCATTGTATATCAACAATCGCATCACAAAATATGACGTCCCCAGCATGAAATTTCGAAAGAGAGAGCGTTCAATGCACTATTTTTAGATGGTACACAAACTCCTTCTGTTGACAGAGTTTGGGTTGGTGTATTTTGATAAAAGTCGACTCCAAGGTACACAAATGGAAGTGGACGTGTGAAATGTGTGTGTGTGTGAACTTCCATTTGTGTTCATATTAAATCAGAGATCGTTTTCATAAGCACGAGAATGGGGCAAGCTCGGCTCGTTGCACACAATACATTTCTCCTGAAGCATTTTCAGGAAAACAGGAAATTCAATGAGAATCACAATGAGAGTAAAGGAACATTTCGCAAATCAGATTGGAATTGGATTACTGGCACTTCGATCATACAAGTATAACCAGACAAGTAGCAAGATCTAGTTATTCATGCATGGCATTGAAGTGGAATGTTGTCAATATTTACCGCGCTGGCAATCTTTCTCATCTGTTCCGCTTCTCCCGGATTGAGACTCGACACCATTTTGGAGAAGAATCCTTCTCTGTCCTGCAGGAGCAGATGCGGTTCGTCAAACTCCTGCACACGGCCTGCGTCCAACACCTGCATAGGGAGACAGAGAGAGTTTATTTATTTTGTCAACCATGAAATTAAGAAACATATGTCATGCGAGGAATTAATTGCAAGTTCAGCAAAATATAGCAAATGGATGATTCGATGCATGATGCAGTGTAAGGTTTCGAATCAAGTATTGGAGTGTCACTCATTATGACAACATAGTGCCAAAGCAGAATAACATTACCAATGACAGAAAGTAGCAATATGAACATTTTATGAGACCACAAGCAAAATAATATGACGTCTACATCATATTAAAGATAATTTGCTGGTTTATGTATGCCGATGTAGAGAGACCACTGAAGGTAGAGAGCTTTGATATACAATGGAATAATCCATTTAAAAATAAACCCGATTATTTCCGGCTGACGCTCATCAGGGGCAATTTGATGATACCGTTGTTGATATTCAGAGCAGGGTCGTAATGGCTCGAGACTGAGACGGCCAAGACAGACATTTCACTGAAACTTCAAAGAATAGTTACGTTACCACATGATTGGTATTTCGTCTATCAGTTCTGATGATGGTAAATACGGCAAGAAACTGTTAGGACTGAGAAAAATTACGGTATTACTTGAACAGGGTTGAAAAAAGTGGGTTGAGCCGTATTGAACTCAAAACTGAATAGTGACTCGAGTCACAACACTATGCCTCGGACTTGACCATCCAGTCACTGACTTGGACTCGAACTTGACTCGGTGGTGAATTGAAAATGACTCGATTCGAATAGAGTCAAAACTAGAAAAGTGAGATTGACTTGTGACTCGAAACCTTGTGACTTGGTCAAAACCCATATACAGAGTTCTCTTGGATACGTGCGCGATGATCAGGACTTTGCGGCAATGTTATTTTCTCTAACATACGAAGCTTTGCATTACGTTGCATTGTTTTGGATGCTGCAACACAACCGATTCAAGTTTCAAGGTCTCCCACGTTTGAAAGAAAGGTGTCCAAACTGTGATTCACGTTGATATCATGTCTCTAAGTGGGAAGGACCCAATAATTTTAGTGTTTGATAAAATCATCCATCACTGCTCAACTTGATTCGTTAAAATTGCCACTCAATTCAAATTGGAGTACTCGAATGATTGTGCTCGGCGCTAATCGCGCGCAAACGCGACAAGATGTCGAGTTATTTACTAGAACGCGGTCCGAATCGATGATGGTGTGAATCCGATGAGCGATCGTCAGAACCGTGCACGTCGCAAACTTTGCACGGATTGTCTCTTGAATCAGTCGGTCGGTCCTGCAGAAACAGGGAGGGTCATACAGGGTTGAAATGACTCGAGTCACGATTTTCTGATGACTCGACCTGTCTCGAGTCATTTTCTCAAAATACGGAAATGACTCGACTTGGACTCGAGTCATTGAGCAGGACTGTGAACCAAGTCATATGAGTCGAGAGTCACACGGCCAAGACCGACATTCCAATGTAATTTCGAAGAATAGTAAAGTAACCACGCTATTGGGATTTCGTCCATTGGTACTGGTACTTGAAAATGCGATCAGAAACTGCTGAAAGTGAGGGAAATGAGTATATAATAAATGCAAACCATTCGATATCAACAAAACAGAGTTATAAAAAGTGGGCTTAACAAGAATTTAACTGGAAACTGAGCAGTTAACACAATGACTTGGACTCGAACTCGACCCTCTGCTCGGTGACTTGGACTTGACTCGCCGGTGAATTGAAAATGACTCGACTTGACTCGAGTCAAAACTAGAAAAGTGAGATTGACTTGTGACTCGGAGCCTTGTGACTTGGTTACAACCCCGGGAATCTACCAAACTAGATCTGAATTAGAATGAGAGCTGAACAGTTTTTTACAAAAGTAGATTTCAATTAAAATTCTTGCTACACAGTTTTCTCCAAATTAAATTAGAATTAGAGTGATAGCTGCAAAATAAAAAAAAAATTAGATTATAATTACAATTATCGGTACACATTTTTTAAAAATTAGATTAAAATAAGGATAACTGAATTCGCAAAAACTGACTTCAATTCAACATTAGCAAGAAATGCAACAAAAATCAAGTTCACTTGATATCAAATAAAAGTGGAACCTCATAAGCATGAGGACGGCAAAATGTCTGTCATTAAGTTTGACTCATTTAACGCGAGACAGTTCTCTTGTAGTATTGTCGTGAAAAAGAGAAACGAGATTAGGATTAAAATAAGGGCATAGAAATAACTAGGATTATCTATTTATCCAAGTCTGCGATCTAGTAAGCAAGCACTGTTCCAACCTGAGATCCACATTTGCCGTCGCCTCATCGATCACCAAAATCTTGCAGTTTCTCAAAACGGCCCGAGCGAGACATACGAGCTGACGCTGGCCGACGCTGAAGTTGGACCCTGATTCAGCCACTTCAGAATTCAGTTTCGAAGGCAGATAATCGACGACTTCTTTCAATTGGACCTGAAAAGAAGCTCAAAAATAGAGATGGCGTTCGAGGCGCCCACTGGCAAGCAGACTTGGACAAGCAGATCATTCGAGTCACGTGATTGGACCAGTGTTTGGTCAGCTGCATACCACCTTGTCTGATTTTACTCAAAATTTTACTGGTGTTTGTTTGTCTTAGTGTTGTTACTATGCAATAACACCACTAAATAGCCAGAGTACACAATTTAATGTGATAAAATCAACTGTTTTGCAAACAGAAGCTGGTCTTGGTATAAAATTAATCACAGCACAATGAAGATCATGTCCAGTGTTCAATCGTTCTAATTATATTCCAATTTGGAAAAAAAGACTGTGTAGCTATTATTATAGTTCGAATATCATTTGGAATAGCTGAACATTTTCTACAGGCAAACCACCTGTTCCAAGGCCTCCCACAATTCAGAGTCGCTGTACTGCTGGAAAGGGTCCAAGTTGCGTCTCATGGTCCCGGTGAATAGAATGGGGTCCTGCGGGATGATGGCCAGTGCGTTCCTGAGGTCATTCAGTCCCAGAGGAGAAATGGGGATTCCGTCGATTAGGATTTCTCCTCCACTCAATTCGGAGAGACGGAACAGAGCCGAAATGAGAGAGCTTTTTCCGGCACCAGTTCGACCGACGATTCCCACCTGATGAAAATGTAGAAAACGTGTACTAGACAAGTGTCGTTGAGGTTAATGCTACCTAACTCTGTTTCGTGCATATATAAATACATATTTTTTGATGATATATATTGGTGTGTACATTAGGGTTATGACTAAAAAAAAAAAATTTTGCCTGTAGCAGGAATTGATGAACATTTTGGTATAAATTAATAAAATCATAATCATTTTGTTCAAATCGAATAAAATGTCCCGGACAAACTAACATCAATTTTCGACAGTGGTACAAATATGGAAAAAAATTAAAATTCAAAGATATTCTTTGCTACAAATTTAATCTTCAAATATATGTCCTTTTACACTTATTGTAAAGTTCATTCATCAATTTGACCTCCCTTTCTGTTATTATGTTAGTGCCAGGGACATCTACGACGGACATATCCGACTTCCAATGGGGTTTTGGGGCACTTTATCGCTGCAGGACATTCGACCGCAAAGATAGATCTTTGGTATATTCTAGAGCCCGACCGATATTGGATTTTTGGGTCGATACTGATAAAACCAATATCTCACACCTTAGCCGATAACCCCAATACATTCAGCCGATATTCAAAAGAAGTTGGATGTATACATAAGCACATTTTCAAATCTTCAGAGGGCATTTATTTGAACATCTTTACAGCCATTGTTATAATTAAACATGAAATGAACTAGAAAGGCTGCATCTGGACACCTGTAAAGTGTAAGCTATATGAAATATATCAATATTCTCAGTCTAGCGATCAAAGATTATAGTTTTCTGGCTTCCTTCCGCCATGTTGTGACGTCACACGCAAATTGCCGTTAATTTTTCAACTCCAATGGCCGATACCGATAATTCTTTCAAAGTGTGATATCGTCTCGCTATTATCGACGAACCGATAATCTAGTATATTCCATCCTTAGACATCTGGTTAGAATACCAGTCTTCCTGACACGCATTTGCGATAAATAAGCATCTCCAGAGTTATTCTCTATCTGGGGAAGTGGAAGTACGCAACGCAACCCTTGAGCACCCTCTCGCATTGCGTAGAGCTGGAAGTTTATGCCATTTGATCAGTGGTAATCTATACTATTTTCTTTGAAAGAACGGCATGTTCTGCACATGCCATAGATAAACTTAAAATCATCCCTACATCCTCGGTTTTCTAATATTTTCATCTGAAATTCGTGCTTGGTGGATTGCACCTAGTTTTCGTAGTGTTTTACCACATCATCTTCAAATTTGTAGCTAAGAGTTGGATTTCTTGAAGACGTTGGATCGAAGAACTCTAATATATGCTTTAAGAATCGATAATATGATGTTGGCAAAGGATATGAAAACCCATGCTCATCATTGCATTTCGCAGTTTCGAAACAACGCCATTCTGCCGTCCAGTATCAACAGATGCTACGGTGTCACATATGATATATGAGATTTTCAAATTTTCCTGTACATCATATTCTTCTAAGCGGTTTTCTAGACCGCTGAAAATACCTAGAGTTGTTCTACTTTCGCCTTTTCGAACACCCAGTTTGATTTGTGTCAAACAAATTGAAATTATACGATATATACAGTCTACATCTAAAATCGGAATTAATGATTATTTATTAATTATTTAATATTGACTGTAAACAAGAACACGATAGGAATAATTCAATCTGGGCGATCAAAATGTACCAAAATACTATTTTAAATCTTCGCAATTGGAATTGGGTCAGTTAAATTCAAATCAGTCGATAAATAAATTATATAGTCTGTATCTATAAAAGAAAGCCTATCCTCCATACAGTGAAAACTGGAAAATTTTTTTGCGGGAGGTTTTTGTTCAAACAGTCTTAACTTTTGTGAGTTTTGAAATCAGGACACAAAAGCTCATCATTTGTGACTACAGGACACACAAAATTTTGAAATTTTTTTTTAGTCATAACCCTAGTGTACATGCTCACTAGGGTTGTCCGATAACTTTTTTCTTCAAATTTTACTGACTTTTCAATTAAGTTGTTTGGCTGATGAACAACAATCACTACATGCCAAATTTGCCTCAATTTCAACCTCTAGAAGTGAAGTTATTGATGATCAAAATTTTGCATTTGAAAAAATAATATGTACAGTGTTGAAATACCCATCATAAATGCTATTATTTAAAGTCTAAAATTTGAACTACAATAACTTCGCTTCCACCGTAAAATGAGTTATAGTTTGCACTAAATACTCTCCCGTGTGACGTCTGAATCTCAAAATCTGACGTACCTCCTAATCTACATTGTCATCTCTGCTCTTGTTTGATTTTTGGTGTGATGAACAAAAATTACTATTTTCAGACACTCTTGAAGTACAGGACTTCAATATACAATTGAATAATAAACAGATGATACAATTGTTGATATACAATGTTCTTTCAAATTGTCTGCTAGTAATTGACGATTACCCCTGAAGAGTGTCAGCCGAAAATATTCGGGTTCATTTAAATATCAATATGCTATCCAATAGTATTGAGAATCCTATCAATCTATGTTCACAGTCTCACTTTTTCTTGCGACCTGATGTTGATTCGAACATCCTTCAGCACGGCCGGTCCGCCGTCATAATACGCAAACGACACCCGGTCGAAAGTCACCACCCCGTACCGGGGCCAATCGGACGGCGGTTTCTTATCCGGCACTTCGGCGGGGGCTTCGGGGGGAATGGAATAGTATTGTTGCACCCTCTCGACGGAAGTCATCTGCAACAAATTAGAAGGCTGGAAAATTTTCAGCTTTTTCAAATTAGATTAGAATTATAGCTACAGTGTTTTCCGAATTAGTTCAGAATTAGAATGATAGCTATACAGTTTATTCCAAATTAGATTAGAATTAGAATTATAGATAGTTTCTCTGCAAATTAGATTACAATTAGAATGATAGCTACACAGTATGTTTCCAAATTAGATAAGAATGAATTGAAACAGAAATCGAGTTCAGTCCATACCAAATCTCATTTCATTCTTATGAGCATGACCATCGCAAATGTATTTGCAACATGCGCGGCTCGTTTCACACGACATGGTTCTCCTGTAACATTTTCGGGAAAACCAGAATTGAGATTAGAATTAAAATGAGATCATGGAAACATTTCACAACTTTAGTTTAAAATTGGATTACCGCCATATAACTCTATCCAAATAGTAATATCTGCGATCAACTTTCAAACAGCGAAACCATTTTACCAAATTTTCAACTTCCGTGCTCTGTCGCACCCCCCATTGGAACATGCCGAGAAGTAAGATCGCGTAGCTGAGGGTCAGTCCGATTTGTCCGGGGGTGACAGGAATGAGGGGTAACGTCGCTATTGACATGAATGCAATTGTGGCGACAAACACAGTGCTGAGGAGGTCCAGACGTACTCCGATCCAACGCCCGGCGCAGATGAACAGATACCACGCGCCTGAAATGGAAGACAATCAACCAGCAATACTAAGTAGTAGTATCGAGGTGTAATTCAAGATTTCCAACACTATGATACTGTTTTGACTAGAGGTCGACCGATATTGATTTTTACAGGCCGATACCGATATATCGGCAAACTCACAAGGCCGATATTAATATGGAAGGAGCAGAGAACAATTTCACCAAAAATATTATATATTAGGCAAGATGGCACTTGTTCATGCCACAGAAAGCTGAACAACAAACGAGAAAACTGAAATTGAAAATAATTATTCCGCAATTGTGCACATTCGTTGAAAATTGGGATGACCCAAAAAGCAAAACATGATACAGAATTGCAGATCAGTCCAGAAAAGGTAGATTGTAATGCAGGAAGCATAGTTTCTCTGCATGCTCACCTAGCTAAACTCGTCCTGCAAGGGTAAATCTGTCATATATCACCCTTTGCGTCGTCGATTTTTTGAGATTGAGAACACGGAGCATTTAATTTCCAATATTTTTGAATTTTTTTTTAAATAAAAAATATTGGCCGCAATATCAATAATCAGGAAAGCTCTAAATATCGGCCTCGATAATCGGCCATTTCGATAATCGGCCGACCTCTAGTTTTGACATCATAGTTATTGATATTCGATTTTGTCCAGGCCTACTCACAACTGTGAAGATCTTGACGTTCGTGAAATTTCCTTTCAAATTCATCTTCCACACGAAAAGCTCGGATGGTCGTGATGCCTTGAAGGGTGGAGGACAGCAGACTGAACACCGGACTTCGTGCTGGAGATAAAAATTCAAAAAAATCACTATAAAACACACTCATGCGCTGTAATTTGAAGACGAGAGCCTGACCGATATCGGATTTGTCAGCCGATACCGATAAAACGATAACAGGCACTTCATCAATATTCAGAAGGTACGGCATCTAGCTTAAGGCGCACACCCAAAACATTGGAGTTCTTATTTGAATAGCTTTACAGCTGGACATGAAACAAGCTAGAAAGGCTGCATCTTGACCAGAATTGAACCAGCCTACTAGAGAATTATAGATTTTCCAAATCAGATTAGAATTCTAATATAGCTAGACAGCTTGTTTCGGAATCAGATTCAATTCACTATAGCTGTAATTAAAATGATTTATTTCACAAAAACTTGGGCGTTGAATTAAATTCCGAATTTGACATATAAAATAGAATCAAGAAATACGAAAAATCATCCAAGTTCCGTTCAGATTTCATTCTTGTAAGCATGAGACTGGCAAAGGTCTGTACGCTGAGCTCGACACAGTTCTCATGCAGCATTTTCGGGATAACTAAAACTGAGATTGGAATTAAAATGAGATCATAGAAACATTTCAAAAATCAGATTGCAATTAGATCAAAAGCATTTTGCTTCGAACAGTCTAGAAAACTAGAATTATCTAGTTTCTGATCACGAAACCAACAAACAAGTGCTCGCGAGCCATATATGGCTTTTTTGGGTATAAGATCTTTGGCATATTTTCAATTTTGAACTTAATTTTATCGATATTGCAGCAACTTGTTCGTAAATTTTCTTAACGGCTAGAATAGTTATTCTCGTTGCAGCATAACCATGTATTTGAGAGGCCAAGACAGTGGCGTATCAAGGGATAAGAGCCAGGAATCCTTTACAAAATCCTCAAATTTAGGTTGCTGCAGCGCCAGCGATTAATATCCCTCGCGAATTCGATGTACCATCACACATTGGTTGATCAAAGAGAATAGCGCGACATGGGGACGCCTATACGGCGATCCAGTTTGCAAATGTGACATTTCAATTACAAATCCAAATTACAAACAACGCTTTGCCATTGATAAGTAGCTTTCTAGTACTTCACTTAAAATATTGGCGTGTAGTGCAACATCTTTGTTACCGCCGAATTGAGAAGTCGATCAATATTTAGATTTTAGGAATCAGTGCTACAGTTATATTAGATTAATATCAATTATTATAAATTCTCAGCTATTTACGATGGATTGCGCTACCATGGGATGATTAGTAGCCTACCAGTTTTTACAGAGAAAATATGGCGCCCACGATTAATCCCATGTAGGGAGTTGGAATTTGTGCTATCATGACGCCACGAATTTTCAATTTTGACGTAACAAGTGATTGACTTGTATGGCTCTTTTGGAGCTAAAATGGGAAATATAGGGCTAACATGGCTCTTCAAACAAAAAAGGTTCCCGACCACTGCTATAAGCAATACATAAACATTCCCAGTCTATCAGTCACAGATTATAGTTTTCTGAATTCCTACCACCACGTGATGATGTCAATAAAATGATAGATAATTTTTACCACTAATGAACGATACTGATATTTCTCTTACAGTACGATATCGACTGGATATTATCAGCAACTCGATAATAATCAGTCGAGCTCTACCCAAGACAAAGTAAGAGACTCGGTTTACTTACAAGATCCTTCCAACCTCTTGATGTCTCGCGATGTTTTGAGGTAGTATTGTCGCAACCAAAAGAAATACACGACCATCGGCAGCACGATAATCACGACCAAGTAGTTAATTGCGATCGCCAGAATCATAATGCTGAAAATCAGCCCGCAAATCTGAAATTACATCAATCGTTTCCAGATCAACGACATCATCTGGTGATCGGATCACACACATTGAACTCAATTCATCCGAGGAAAAAATCAATGCGCAAATTGATCGGGATTGGAAATAGATTGCATTGCAGGGCAGTAGGGATGTTCAACTGTTTTAGCAAATGTCAAGCTATGAAATTTCAAAATTTGCATCGGCCCGTTATAACTCTCATGATATAATTTACAGTCATGCAAATATAATAACGATATACAAAATCCAGCAAAAGTTATAAGTGAAATGTATTTCATGTTCCGTTAGTTGCAGGCTAGTGGAGAATTGGTGATTTATTTATCGTTAGTTCTTTAAATCTTGGTTTAGCGGCTAGGTCAACATAATTTAAGTACTCAGAAAAACCATGTCTCATTACTAGAATCGTTAGAATTAATATTCAATTCAGATTCATGCATTCAAATCACTGTGCCCTGCCTTACTTGTAATGCATACGTGAAAAGTATTCTTTATAAAGTCCACGTCTGAAAACACCGACTCACAGGTGTAAGCAGACCCAAACATAGTGAGAATTTGCGCTCCTAATTTGAGAAGAGCAGGAAAATTATTTGTGATTTGGCACTGTTAAAAAATACTGAGATAGGGTCCGAACTCAACACAGAAAATGTCATTCGGACCGCGGCCCGCCAGTTGAGCAGTGCTGCATTAGAGTCTTGATCAATGCATGCAAACAGCGACCCTTATTTCTAAATTTCATTACAAAATACTCACAAAAAGGAAATCGAAAAAGGTCAACGGCAGTAGATCGTCGATTTGACCGATATCTTTGGAAAATCTATTAAGAATCCTGCCTGCAAAACATAAACATTTGATAAGACTCTCGGAGGTAGGGAACTTCCATATACAATTGAATAATATATTCATATTGAAATCTGGATATTTTCGGCTGACACTCGTCTGTGGGTGTCAGTCGTCAGCAACTAATACAGAATTGAAAAGAACATTGTCTATCAACAACCATACCTAGACTTGTACAAACTACTGGGTTATCAACATGCGAATTTTCAATACCGGTACTACAACTAGAACTAACGACATTTAAAAATCCGTAACTAACTAAAACACATCGAAATAGATTCAATGCCAGAGTAGCTTACCAATTATTATTTTATCGGAATCGGTTGGGCTTGTCACATGAACATGAACGTCAGTACAAGTTTGAAATGGGAGAAGTTCCGACCAACAAAACACACCCCATGGCCACACTACTGTTCGTAGCGATGACTCTGAGCTATCAATGGCTGCAGGAACATCACACAACAGAACGCCGGTATCACGATTCACACCAAATTATGACATGTATTTTCTAGTTGTTCGGCAACTAATTTTTTTTAGTATGTAGCTAGAACTAGAAGTAATCACTTCACTAGGCCGATTTCTTTTTGACATGTCAAAATTTGTCTGAATTTTGTCAAAATTGTAGCGTTAGGTCAAAATTGTTTACAAAGTCAAAATCTTTTTGACCTCTGCATTTCGTCTGTATCGTAGATTTTGTACTGTCGGTGAACGTATCATTTGATATTTTACAGCTTGTAGCCTACTTCATAGACCTACCGTTGTAAACAGCCAATCGTCTACTCATTGCGAATCATAAACGGTCAAATAAAACAAATAGCTCGACTGGTGTTATGGTCAGCGTACCGCATTATCCTAACTGAAGAAAGACTGCGTGGGCATTGCTTGTTTCTTATATTAAGAAGTGCATGATGAAAAATTGTGATGTAGACAATATTGTCAGAATGAAGCAACACGGTGTGTCACCAGCAGTGTACGCACAACAGGAAAGTATCTCTTGTTGTACTACAACAAATTTAATTATTTCTACCATAATACGTATTGTAACTACTGGAATTCTTCATACGGCCAGATTTCGTTAAAATACTAGTTTTTTCATGTATAAATTAGTCTGTTTCTAAGCCAAAAACGTTTTTTCGGGCCAAACTACTTCGTTAGGACAGCCAGTTCCAACCAAAAATGAAGATAAGTTGTACAATTTTAACATTATGTGGGAAAACATCTAATTTACACACATTAGGTCAAAATTTGGTCAAAATTCAGTTAGTTTAGGTAAAAAAAACGCCCTACTAATCACTGATCAAAATGCGCAAATATAACTAGAACTATTCCCTTTGGAAATAAGCAACTAGGATTAGAAGTCGAACTATTCAAATAAACAGCATTGGTAGTTTGGTAGTCTGTACAAGTCTGACCATATAACTGTCATGAAAATTCGAATAATAACATAAACATTCCAGTAAATTTGTCTTGCGCATTTTTCAAAACCCACCAGAAGGATTTGTGTCGAAGAATCTGACGGGAGCTCGTAATATGGCTCGAAACATTTTGTTGTGCATGTGGATCCCGGACGACACGCACACGTAGAAGTGCATCATCGCCCTGACGATGATTATTACGAAGGTGGTCACCGTCAGCACTGTTGAACGAAAGTGCTGAGCTGATCATGAACGTAGATTGTTATAAGAGTGCGTACATACCTGCGTACATTTTGAGATAATAGCCAGTGTCAAACTCCGGCACATCAGATGTGAAGCTTGTCATGGCAATTGTAGTTAAGGAAAAGTTGCCTGGGTTAACGGGCAACGTTTCCAATGACTTTTTGTACTCGCCATAATTCGAAGCCCTGACAAACAAACGTGTCTCGACCAATCAGGAATAGGGCTGAGCACAATGATTCGAGTACTCAAAATTGAATTGAGTATTCATTCTAATGATAAGAGTTGAGTAGCGAGAGATTATATTTTCAAGTACTGAAATTATGTTTTCCTTGACAGTGAGAGTGAATTTATCAACCAAAATTATAGTTTCGATAGCATTTTCCACTGTGGAAGCCTCAAAACCCCGATTGGTCGTATCACAGCATAGGAAACATGTAGTTCAAAGCGACAAACGTTACTAAAAATGACATATCTGTGAACTCAGCATCGAACCAGAGCATTGTCACAATACCAAATTATCTCTAATCTGATGTAGGACTGCCATTATATACTCAGTGATAGCGGAAATGTACATGATTGAAGTTTGAATAGTATATTCATATAGAAATGAACCCGAAAATTTTCGGCTGACACTCATCAAGGGTAATCGGCAGCCAACTAGTAGAGAATTAGAAAGAACATTTTATATCAACAATCGTATCAATAAATATGACGTCACCGGCATGAAATTTCGAATAATCGGGAAGGAAAGGCTCAATATACTATTTTTAGATGGTCACCCCTCTGACGACCCCTGATGATTACCCCTGACGAGTGTCAGCCGAAAATATTGTAGTTCATTTGAATATCAATAGACTATTCAATTGCATATTGAAGTTCTGCACCTCCAAGAAGCTGTTTCAACTTTCCACATCATTTATACTATTTTGGCGTCATAATGATTGATACGCGAATACTCGACTCAGAATTGAACGACTCAGGCACCGTAAACCGGGGTAACATTGGACAATTCTCAACAATTCCGCTTTGTATCTTGGAAATGCTAGGGTGCAGGGGAGGCAAGTTTTGTGTTTTTTTGGAGTCATGGAGCAAAGATTAGAATTAACTAATCCAAAATCTTCATGGTCATAAATAAGTACCTTATTTTTGTAAATTATCCGTGTCCAAAGTTACCCCTGCATGTGGGGTAACTTTGGACAATGTAGTTTTTTGTATGCCTTTACCCTCTATTGTTTATGAAACCTCGTAAATGAGGGTTATTTGGTAAGAGTTGATGAGAGCAGTGACGAATACTGAAACAAAATAGTATATGTCTGGCATCTTGCATGATTTTTACCTAATCCCCCCCCCCAAAAAAAAATATTTAGGTAGTTTATGAAGGCTAATGCCCCCTTATTCATCCCTTTACTCAATTTTCCCTCATGCCTTCACCAATTGGGACTTATAATAACGTGTGGTGACAACGGGGTATCCCACTGGCAGTGTCAGCAATCGACAGCAAACATTAAGTATGTTAGCGTGATTTATGCCGATTTCGAATATATTACTGTTCTAGAAAAGATATATTTTCCCTTTCCTATGTCCTCTGATGGATATATTTGTCGTAATTTACGATATCCCATATTCAGCAGGCGCATCTTTAGGAGTATGTGATAAGTTTTTCAAGTAGCTTACACCCGATTACAATCTCTCAGGTCATTGCCTACCCATTTTTTCATATTTTGGCAAACTCTTAATTTATTAACCTTCTCATTCCATTTTAAGAAGCCATCAAGAAGTCATAAGGAATATAGTTGACGATACCCTTTGACGCAGATAAAGCAGCCACTTTCCAGAGCTCTAAATATCACATTTTTCACTGTCCAAAGTTGCCCCGTTCTGATAAAATTTGATGGGGTAACTTTGGACATCACATTTTCTTGTATTGATCTAAGGGTGAGCCCACTGAGATTTTGGCCATGGATTAAGACTACTTAGAGGTATCTGCTGCCAAGTTTTGAATCGATGAATCACATGCTATCTATGTTTGGCTGTAAGAAGTTTATTGGCCATCAATTTTGACGAAATTGACCCCCTCCATTAATTTATCGATGTTGGGTCAAGTTTATCTGGTAGTGAAATGAATCCACCTTTTATAGGGACTACTTGTAGTACTGTTGCCTCATGAAAAAGAATTGGACATCCAGCGGCAACCCTTTTTCATCAATAACCATTTAAATCTTTTACTGCTTAGTGTCCAAAGTTACCCTTAAGTCCAAAGTTACCCCGGTTTACGGCACTCGATTTTGCCCAGCCTTAATCAGTAACAAGTAAAAACTCACCAAACCGAGATCCACCATTCGCACAACAGAAAAGAAACATGGCTGGCAAGGATGATGAGAAGAAATAAGAATAAAAAAATGTTTCCGGCACCGACGGAGAAGTATTCCTTGTAAACGCGACCGCCGACCCGGCCCTCGGCTCTCTCCTCTTCTGGGGCCGGAGAAAACTCGCCCTGGTGAACAAAATATGTTTTTTTATGCAGCAACATCATCTTCAGGAAACCGCCGACTCACTTCGTCCGCCTTCAAAATCTCCTCGCCACACAAACTCATTGTTTCCTTCAACATAACAAATCGAATATTGTCACCGCAAACTAAATCTCTCATATATCTAGTCATGACTTGAGCCTGAACATTATTATTGGTCTGACGATAATATTGAGTCGATATCACACTTTGACAACGATTAATTTGACCAAAAAGTACCCAAAAAAGCCAAGAAAAACTGCTCACCTCCACCAGTAGAGAAGGCACCGACGTCGCGAGTTTCAGCTTTGGAGACTGCGGCTTACGGATGAGAACTGAAAATGAAGGTAATTCAAATCGTGTGATTACGGCAAAAACGAACCGTTTGATGCTTCGGAATGAATATAGACTTCCACAAACTACCAATCTATTTAGTTGAGGGCCAAATATCTGTTTTTTGAGTAGTTCTAGTTAGTTGCGGATGAAATATAAATTAGTTGCCGAACAACTAGAAAGCATGTGTCGTCATGAAACGTGATACCGATGTTCCAACGAGTCATTTTCAATTCACCACCGAGACAACTCCGAGTCCAAGTCATCGGGCAGAGGGTCAAGTCCGAGTCATGGTATTATCACTCGAGTCCAAGTCCAAGTCATTGTGTTGACTCATCAGTTTCGAGCTTCTTATAACTCTGTTTGGTGATATCGAATGGTTCACATTTATAATACACTCATTTTCCTCACTTTTAGCAGTTTCTGGTTGCATTTTCAAGTACCAGTACCAATGGACGAAATCCCAATAGGGTGGTTACTTTACTATTCTTCTTAATTACAATGAAATGCCGGTCTTGACCGTCTCAGTCTCGAGTCATACGGCTTGGTTCGAGTCATGCGCAATGACTCGAGTCAATACACAGATGGACTTGAGTCGAGTCATTTCCGTATTTCGAGAAAATGACTCGAGTCGAGCCATGACTGGAGTCATTACAACCCTGGTCAAAACCCCCCAAATTCAAACTTGTACGGATGTTCATGTTAAGAGCCTATCCGATTCCGACAAAATAATAATAAAAGACTTGCTTCGGAATTGAATCTAGTTAATTCTATTTTAGTTAGTTGGTTGCGGGTTTTCAAAGGGCGTTGGTTCTAATTACGAGTTTTGAAAAGTCAAACGTTTTAGTTGTGGTTCTAGTTTCACATTTTAAAAATCTATCGGATTATACAAATATGAATTCAAACCTGACGTCTCGTCATCTGACAAATAGCTCGAAGTAATCTCTTCTTCATGTTCCTTCTCTCGTTCACCCAACAAAGCCGCGAAATCCGTTCCGTCGGCCTGCAACTCGTCGTACGTTCCGCGGCCTGCGATCTCTCCCTGAAATATTCATCTAAATAGTCTCGACATGTCAAGAGTCTGAACGTGCGGCTGTCAACCTCTTTGAGAATAATGATCTGGTCGGCGTCTTGCAGAAGTTGTAGCTGATGCGTCACCAGAATTCGAACCTGGCATGCATGAATGAATGAGGGTGAAATATTCAGACGTAGTAAAAAGCTTGCCCGAGTACTAGGGCTGTTCAAAAATAACTATTTTTAAAATCCTGCTGGCTACTTGATTAAATTGTTAAATTGCATACAAAACAAAAACGGCATAGGAAAACTATTTTTTCAAATCCACAATTTTCTACTTCAATAACTTCGCTTCTACTGGTTGGAATTGAGCCAAATATGATGTGCATCGTTTTTTAGAGGATCTAATGTCAGAAACACCAACTAACAATTTCATGAGGTATCCAGTAAAATTTCAATTTTTCATTTTTTTTTCATTTAATAAATCTAAAACTTTATCCTCTAATAGCAATGCCTCTACAGGTTGGAACTTTGCCACATTTTATGTGCGTCATTTTTGTAGGCAACCTAACAATTTTACCAAGCAGCCAGAAGAATTTGAAAAACAAACGCTATTTTTGAACAGCCCTATTCTATAGTTATGAAACATGAACCCCGAGTCAGGTCAACTCCATTCCGCAAAGTGACACAAGTCGAGTCAAGTCATGTGAAAAGTTGACTCGACTCATACCAACACTGCCCTAATCACAATATGAACCCACACCTTATCTTTCAGAAGTCCCGATATACAATTCTCGAACAAATGGTTCCCAACAGAGGCATCGACAGCGCTTAACGGGTCGTCAAACAGACAGACGGTGGCCTCTTTTCTGTAAGCCGCTCGAGCTAGGTTAACCCGGGCTTTTTGCCCCCCGCTCAGAGTAACCCCGCGTTCGCCCACCACGGTCTGATCTCCGTTAGGCAGCAGCTCAAAGTCCTGAACAGAATTGTGCAACTAGGAAATTTACAGCGCTTCAAAAGTTGATTAGAACTAGAATGACAGATATACAGTAGGGCTGTTCTGTTCAAAATATAAACTTTTCCTTCAGATTTCACCGGCTGCTTGATAAAATTGTTAGGTTGTCAGTAGAGATGATGCGTACCAAATTTGGCTCAATTCCAACCACTAGAGAAGTTATTGCAGTAGAAAAATTTCTAATTCTATGAATTTATAATAAATAATTAAAGAGTTGGTCACCGTAAATAATATTTTATTCAAATCCAAATTTTTCCACTGCAATAACTTCGCTTCTATTGGTTGGAATGAGCCAAATTTGGTGTGAATCATCTCCACTGACAGCCTAACAATTTTATGGGGTAGACAGAAAAATTTGAAATTTAATTTTTTTATTTTGTAATGATAAATTCAAAACTTTCTACTGCAAGAATCTTGCTTCCACCGGTTGGAATGGAGCCAAATTGGGTGTGCAGCGTTGTTTTCACCAGCTTAACAATTTTATCAAGTAGCCAGCGAAATCTGAAGGAACAGTTTTTTTTGAACAGCCCTACTATACAGCTTTAAAAATTAGATTACAATCAGGATGACTGAATTCGCGAAAACTTGGAAATGGAATTGCATACCGTAGAATAAGAAAGAAATTTCAACAAAAAGTCAAGTCCAGTTCACAAGATCATTTCTCGGTTCATTTGATACAATACCATTTTGCTGTAGCATTTCCAAGGAAAACGAGAAATTAGATTAGAATTAATAAACTCACAAAATTTTGAATTGAATTAAATATCGAAATAGAATGGAATTGAAATGAGAAACATGTCACAAGTTAGATTAGAATTGTTACTAGCTGCTACTGCAACTAGAATTGCCGAATCGCAATAACTTGAAAATTGAATTAACTTCTGAATTTGAATCAAATAGAACAATAATCAAGTTCAGTTCGTATCAATTAGAGTTGATTCTCGTCAGCAGGAGAATGACAAATGTCTGTCAATCGAGCTTGGCTCGTTTAGCAAAGATACCAGAAATGAGATCAGTGTTGAAATGATAACACAGAATCACTTGACAAATATCAAATAACAATTACATTTCCTGATTGCTCTAATTAGTAGAATTGGCCCAGAACTCACTCGTTCAAGCCCGCACGCTTTGATCACTTTGTCGTACCAACCCCAATCGAGCTCTTCCCCGAACAGAATATTTTCCTGTACAGTTCCGGCGAACACCCACGGGGTTTGATTTGCAAACGTCACTTTTCCGTTCACTTCAATTTCGCCGCTAGACGTCGGCAGTTCGCCCAAAATGGCGCTCAAAAATGATGACTGTAAATTATTATAATATTCACAAACCGTGCAAATTGGCAACAGGGTTCGGCAAAATCGAGTACCTGAGTGATTCAGGATTCCGGGGACTAATTGATTAAATTTTCAGTTGCTCAATTCCAACTGGTAGATATCAACGCGCAGGAGATTGAAAATTTTGGAACTTGATATAGAAAATTTTTAAATATTTTTTCAAACTTTACTGGCAACCCCATGAAATTGAGTTGTCTAAAAATGATACAAAATTTGACGTAATTCCAACCCGTACCAGCGAAGTTTTTCATTCATAATTCTGGGACTACCCACCGTCCAGGCTATTTTCGCAAATCCAAAACTTTCAACTACTATAACTTCGCTTCTACCGGTCGGAAGTGAGCAAAACTTGGTAAGCATCGTTCTTTTAGACAACTTAACAAGTTCATGGGGTTGACAATAAAATTTGAAATTTTTTTTCATATTTTTTTTAGATTCATAAATTTCAAACTTCTGTGCAGGGTTGTAACCAAGTCACAAAGGTCCGAGTCACAAGTCATTCTCACTTTTATGGTTTTGACTCGAGTCAAGTCGAGTCATTTTCAATTCACCACCGAGTCAAGTCCGAGTCCAAGTCATCAAGCAGAGGTTCGAGTCCGAGTCATGGCATTATGACTCGAGTCCGAGTCCAAGTCATTGTGCTGACTGCTCAGTTTCCAGTTAAAGTCATGTTAAACCCACTCTTATAAATCTGCTTGGTGATATCGAATGGTTCGCATTTATAGTATACTGATTTTCCTCGCTTTCAACAGTTTATGGTCGCATTTTCAAGTACCAGTACCAATAGACGTAATCGCAATAGGGTGGTTACTTTACTGTTTTTCGAAATTACAATGAAATGTCGGTCTTGGCCGTCTGAGTCTCGAGTCATATGACTTGGTTCGAGTCATGCGCAATGAGTCGAGTCCAAGTCGAGTAAATACACATATTGACTCGAGTCGAGTCGAGTCATTTCCGTATTTTGAGAAAATGACTCGAGTCAAGTTGAGTCATCAAAAAATCGTGACTCGAGTCGGACTCGAGTCGAGTCATGACTCGAGTCATTACAACCCTGCTCCTGTGCGTTGACATCTACCAGTTGGAATCGAGCTAAATTTGGTGTGCAGAGTTTTTTAGGCAACCTAACAATATAATCAGTGAATCCCCGGAATCCAGAAAAAACAGATATTTTTGAACAACCCTAGTGCGTAGCTTTTCAGCCTACTACATGTTTCGTATGCTGCGATACGACTAATCGAGGTTTCAAAGCTTCCACATTGCAACAAATCATCGAATCTCTAATTCTCATTGATAAGTTAACTCTTAGTTGAAAGGAACTTATTATTTGATTACTCGAAAGAAGCACGTCTCACTACTCGACTCGAACCATTAGTACTAACAGCCTACTTAATTCAGATTGGAGTACTTGAATCATTATGCCCGGCCCTACTTGGTAGAAATAAAATTGTACCTTCCCAGAACCAACAGGACCGATGACAGCTAGAAGCTGTCCAGCCTCGACACGGACGTTGATGTTCTTCAACGTTGAAGAAGAGTCTCCACTTCTTGCGTCATTCTGATATGTGAATTTGGCTTTAAAAGAGACTCTTGGATGTACAGAACTTCAATAACAATTGAATAAGACATGCTTTTTGTAATAAACCCGAATATTTTCGGCTGACACTTGTCAGGGGTGATAAAGAACAATTGGATATTAACAATCGTATCAACAAATATGACATGGTAAATGATATTTACACTTACAATTAGTACCGTAGAAAATTAAATTCTAAAAATACTATGCTTGCTCCAATTATTATCAAACACTAAACACTCACCATAAACCACTTTCCACAAAATTTTCTCATTTCCACAAAACTTATTTTGTCCTCGTGAAACTTGTGATTATTTCCAACAACATCGTTGGATTTGATATCAGCTCTGCATTCAACGGACTGGAACTCGTCTCGAAGTAGGAACGCCTGCAATAGAGTCCACATGCCAGAACAAGTTCAGTATAGTTTTATTTATAATTTTGTCATTTCAAAACACCACAAGACTGCGATACAATGAAAAGATAGGAAGTAGGGTGGAATATAAAAATGAAACATTTTGAATTTCAAATCGGACACTTGATATGTGGTGCCAAATATGAAAAAGTAATTTCTATCATAATTTTGGGCACGTGCACACTCTGGTGGTCGTGCAATTTCACCGAACGAGCCAAAAATGGCTAATTTTGCTATGCTATATATCGATTACCGCTTACACTAGAAAGCTGATTTTGGGCATAAAAAATGCAGAAGCAACAAGTTTTTATCTCACTTCCACAGAACTTTGTCGTAAAAATGAACAGAAAAAAAATTACCAGCAAATTATTGATTTATAGACAGTATTTAGGTAAAATTAGGCACTGAAGCAGTAGTTATGATGTCAAAAGCGTGTAGGGATTGATCTCATGACTGACAACTCCATTTTGATAGCACATGAATGGCAAATTCATATTGAAAACAAAAACATCAATTCTATATTGAAGTAAATATTTCGAAGATGGCTTCACTACTAGAGTATTAGTCTGCACAGACTTTTAAATCTTGTTTCGTATTAAAGGATTTCATCTGCTTTCTAGACTTCAGTTTTTGTCTGATGAGACCGTCTCTACGTTGCAATTCTGACACATGGGCAGCTGCTTCGGTCATAGGAAGGTGTCAAAACAACTAGTAGTCTTTCAATCAACCACCCTCTGGGGCCTAGAATCAGGCTTGCACAATCTGCGTGATTTTCAAAATTTGCAACTAGAACTAGAACTGAAACTAACGATATTAAAAAATCCGCCACCAATTAAAATATAACTCATTCATTTTTATTTATTGGAATCTGATCAATTTTCCGCCAGATTCACGCCAAACGACATGTTTTTTAGTTGCTAGACAGCGAATTTTTTATACGCAACTAGAACTACTCGAAAAACCAGTTAGTTAGTTGACCGTCAACCTACTAGAGTGGTAGTTTGTACAAGTCTGTATAGAAGTGCTTTTCTTTTCATAGACGAAGGTACATTTTCATCTGATACACAATCAGACAAACCTCAATTCTCTTGATTGAAATCTTGGCTTCCGCCATCTTCTCCACTGCCAACGGGAAGAAAAGCCCCAGTGACAACCGTATCACGTTGTAGATCCCGATCACTTTGAACACCTGTAAACGGTTCAATTGATTTGTATTTTGTTCACGGAAATGCATGATTCTTCACATAATTGACATGGTAAGTAACAAAATCCTTCAACTTTTTCAGAGTAATGAAGAAGATTTCACTGATTTGCAGGGTTGTAACCAAGTCACAAGTCAATCTCACTTTTATAGTTTTGGAGTCGAGTCATTTTCAATTCACCACCGAATCAAGTCCGAGTCCAAGTCATCTAGCAAGAGGGTTGAGTCCGAGTCATAGTGTTTTGACGAGAGTCCGAGTTCAAGTCGATATTTTCACTGTTCAGTGTTCAGTTCAATCTGTTTCAACCCGCTTTTCTAACTGTGCTCGAGTGATATAGAATGGCTCGCATTCACAATATCCTAATTTTCCTGGTCTTTACAGTTTCTGGCCCCATTTTTCAAGTATCATGAGCATGACTGATAGATGAAATTGGTAACTTTACGATTCTTCTAAGTTACAATGAAATATCTGTCTTGGCTGTCCTAGTCTCTAGTCATATGTCTTGATTCGAGTCATGCACAATGACTCTAGTACAAGTCGAGTCATTTTATGCAATTGAAAAAATGACTCGAGTCAAGTCGAGTCACCAAAATATCGCAATTCGAGTCATTAACACCCTGCCCATTAGCACTCAGACTTGCGCAACTAGATCCTTCTAGTTTTAGTATACGAAATTTCAACGTTGTCTAAAACAAATTTTTCTCAGTGATTCTAATCCGATGAAGCAAAGCTGTGTGAGTAGTGTATCTGAATGATAGAATTTCCCACCGTGAACACTATTTTATTCAAGTCCAAACTTTTTAATCACCAATAAATTTGCTTGTACGGGTTGGAATTGAGTCGATATTCTTTCCAATTGTCTACTAGTTGCTGACGATCACCCCTGACGCCTCAAATATTCGCGTTCATTTAAATATCAATATTTCAATTGTACATTGAGTCAAATTTGCTATTGAATATCTCTAATTCTTTGGCCATCTCTAGCTAGACTCACCTGTGAAGCAATCAGCTCGCCGCCTGTCAGCACATAGACCACAAATGTGACGCAGGATATAATTTTCGGACTGCATGTGAAAGTTGACAGGTTGAATGCTCTCAACATGGCCGTCGACATGATTTTTCGGACTTCTTTTCTGTAGCAAGCAGAGATGGTCGATAAAAAAAAAATTTCTACCTTTTCGAAGTACTCAAGTACTGTTTGCCTAATTGCAGTACTTTGCCAGTGGGGCTGTTCAAAAATAACCTTATTTCAAATTTTACTGGCTACTTGATAAAATTGTTAGCTTACGGTAAAAATTTTGGATATTGGATTTTACTCCGTGGGTTTGGAATAGTAAAAAAACAGTTTGGCGATGGGTTTCTATCAATTTTATGAAGAAAGTTGTCATAAGAACCACGTTAAATAGCCCCTGTGTCATGTTAACTGAAAACATTTTCAACGATTCTACCTATTTGTGTTGACATTGGTCATTGAGCAGCATTTGCGAAGATACATCTTGCAATTTTGGATTGACCAAACTCGAATAGTTTCAGCTTTTCCAAATTAGCCTACATTAGAATTAGAATGATAGCTACAGTTTTTTTTGCAATTGAGATTTCAATTAGTAAGCAATACAACAACAATTAAGTTCATTTCATATCAAATCAATCTCACGAGTATGAGAATGGCAAATGTCTGTACGCCGAACATGACTCGTTTCGCACGATACAGTTCTCCTGCAGCATTTTCATTAAACCGGAGATGAGATTTGAATGAAAATGTGAGCATAGAAACATTACGTACATATGATTTGAATTAGATTACAGTCATTTTGTTCTAGAATTATACAGACGTAACCACGTTTTTCAAAAGCAAACCTCCTGATGAGAGCTACCAGACTGGCAAACGGCTTTTCCCACGAATACATCTTGATGATTCTCATCCCGGTGATCACTTCGTTCATCATTCTGATTCGCTCGTCAGTGATGATTGCAGTCTTCATTCTGGCGGAAATATTGCAGTTCACGGTTAGTGTTGAGCACAATGTTTCGAGCAGTGTTGGGATGACTCGAGTCATGACTTGACTCGAGTCAGACTCGAGTCACCTTTTTCGAATGACTTGACTTGACTCGAGTCACTTTGCTAAAATGACTTGACTTGACTTGACTCGGCGTATCAGAAATATGGATTGACTCGTGACTCGGAGCAAAATTCACGAGTCAATTTCAAGTCATCAAGTAATCAGTGTCGACAAAAATCACTGACTCTTGCATATGTTCGGATTGTTCGCGCAACGCTGGTGTAACCGCGAGAGCGACCAATCATTTAATGATCGTGCGTTTTACGGAGCCTTCATTGTTCCCTCACAAATAAATTGACCGCAAACGAAGTGATCGAAGCTTATAGCTTACGTATAGCTTATAGCTTACTAGTATAGTAAAGTAATTAATCTCTGTTTTTACCTTGACCAAACCTCTTGTTTTATTGAAATTGAATTCTAATATATTTTATATAGTCCTCAGCAATTGGCGCAGGCTCGAATTGTATCATATCGATTTGTAAATGAGTCATGTATCGCATCCTATCAATTCGTATCAATTCTCTATTTCGCCTGGTAACTATAAACTATGGTTTAGCAGTTCTACGTATATGTGAGCGATACAGCGCCTTCTTGCCTGTATATTTAACTCTATATTCGTTCATCGGCTCAAAATCAATGACCACTCAATCTGTATTTCGGACAGCTAGCAAAATGCAATGACGTTATCATGCCCCATACTTCGAAAAGGCAACTTGACTTGAATTGTGACTTGACTCGTGACTTGACTTGACTTGACTCGACTTGACTCGAGTCACCTCCAAAATTCGAGTGACTTGACTTGACTCGAGTCACCTTTGAAAATCGATTGACTTGACTTGACTCGAGTCAAAATGGGCAATGACTCGAAATGACTCGTGACTCGAAGGTAGTGACTTGATCCCAACACTGGTTTCGAGTACTCAAATCTGAATCAAGCGTAAATTCTAATGAATCGAGTCGAGCAGTGAGGGATGATTTTTTCCAGTACCCGATTTTGCCAAGCCCTCTTAGTTGGAAAATCCGACTTGCCTCAGTTTTCCGAACACCCGACCGTTCAAACTCTGTATGATCATGATAATGAAGAGAATTCCCATCCCTGCTAGTACTGCAGGGCCCACCGTGTCCCATAACAGATACGTGCATATTACGGCCTGGAGAGGCCCGACCCATATGTAGTGCATGAATAACGGGAGCTGCAACACATCAACAAAAATGATAGATAATGTAAGTCTAATATAGCTAAATAGTATGTTCATATTGGAATAAACCCATATATTGTCGGCTGACACTCGTCAGGGCCAGAAAATTTCCAGCTTTTCTAAATTAGATTAAAATCAGAAATAAATCCATACAGTTTTTACAAATTAGACTAGAAATTATCAGATTATAGGTACACAGTCTTTTTTAATTTGATTACAATTAGAAATTTAGCTGTATAGTCTTTTCCAAATTAGATCACAATTACTGAATTCGTAAAGACTTTGGAATTAAATCAAGTTCAGTTCATATCAAATCAGAGTTGATTGTCATAAGCACAAGAATGACAAATGTCTGCACGGCAAGCTTGGCTCGTTACGCACTATACAATTCTTCTGTGGCTTTTTCAGGAGCACAGATTAGAATTAGAATATTGGCATTTGGCTCTAATTAGTCTGATCACTAAACTAAAATTATCTAGTTGTCCAAGTCTGGCCAGGGGTAATCGTCAGCAAGTAGTAGAAAATTGACAGCAACATGGGCTATATCAACCATCGTATCAGCTAATACGACATTGGATGAAAAATCGAATAATCAAGGCAAACGAATGGTTAAGCTCATTGTAGGCTACTATTTTTAGATTATAAACAAACTCCTTCTGTTGGCACAAATTAGGTTGGCCTAATTTGATGAAAGTCGAACTGCAAGGCACTCATATGGAAGAATAAATGGCTTCTCCTGATGATGCGGAATCTGTCGCCAAAATAATTACTGCAAACAGAAGGAGTTCATGTATAATCTAAAAATAGTACATTGAGCTTAAACCATCTGTTAGTCTCAATTACCGTATTCAAGTTTTCATGATGGTGACGTCTATTTTGTGATACGATTGTTGATAGACAATGTTCTTTTCAATTCTCTACTTGTTGCTGACGATTACCCCTGGCGAGTGTCAGCCGAAAATTGCGGGGTTTATTTCAACATCAATATAGTAATTTACTGTATATTGAAGTTTTACACCTCCAAGAGCGTCAACAAAAATTTGTTATAGCTTGCCCTGTGTATTTATACTATCACACATTTAGTAAATAATTCGTAAGGCTTTATCAACTTCAACCAACATCTACTGTGATTCATGCGTCGAGTCATACTTCATTTAGGACTTTGCATCTGTAAGTTTACTCATATCCAATATCATTTGGCACACTCAGCAGTGTCTGAAGGTAACATAGTCACGTTATCAGACTTTGAAAACTAGATTATCATTTCATTTGTGTAATTGGATCAATTAGAACGAAATGACGGTCAACTAATCCTAATCTCAATTGTGAAATGTTTCTGCGCTATAACTTCAATTCTAATCTCATTTCAGGATGTCATGAAAATGATATCAACTGAACTTTCCAATTTAGAAATGAATTCAATTTTCAAGTTTGTTTTTGTGAGTGCGGTAATTCTAATTCTAACCTGTTTGAAAAAAAAACTCTAACTGGAAATTCCTAGTAGTCTAGCTTTGGGCTGAAGCCTTAGAAATCACGAACAAAAAGAAATCATACATTATATTACATGCAATGAGGAACTCACAAAATCGAAGCGTATAACGTCTGTCGCCCCAAGATTTACGATCTGCCCAGTCGTTGTCTGGCTCAGCGATTTCTGGCTTAACCTGAGAGTCTGAAAACGCAAAGGATGAATTCAGTCAGCTTAGCTTAAACCCAGCCCTCATGGACTTGTTCAAACTATTGAATTTTCAAAATGTACAACTAGAACTAGAACTACTCAATTTTTAAAGTTCATAACTAAAACTAGAACTATCAATTATCAAAGTTCATAACTAGAACTAGATCTAGTCACTTTTAAATTCCGCAACTAAAATTAGTAGGGCCTACTACTCACTTTTAAAAGTCCCCAACTAAAAGAAGACCTAGAACTACTCACTTTTAAAGTCCGCAACTAAAATTAGAACTACTCACTTTTCAAAGTTCATAACTAGAACTGCTCACTTTGAAATTCCGCAACTAAAATTAGAACTACTCACTTTTCAAAAGTCGCAACTAGAATTAGAACTACTCGCTTTTCAAAGTTCGCACCTAGAACTAGAAATACTCACTTTCCAAAATGCACAACTGGATCTAGAGCTAGAACTACTCAAAAACCACTAGATAGTTGACCATCAGCAAACTATATTGGTACTTCGTACAAATCTAGCCCCTTACCTTCTTATACATGAGAGCGCAAGTCGCCACCCTCAGATGCCAACCAATTCTCTGCACGTAATAAAAATATGTGTGGTGCGATATTGATATGGCGAGTGAGACCAGAGTGATTCCGGCAGACAAAAGATAAGCGTGAGTCGTCGACGATGTTTCTATCGTTTCGAAATATTGAATCAAATTTGCAACCAGCAACGGACTGACGACGCGGAGTGCTTCCTGTGAGCAGAAAACCAAGATTTCACAAGTTGGCCGGTTGGAAAAATTTCCAGGATTACATTACTATTATATAGGGCAGGGGTCGCCAACTCAAAACGGGTCGCGGGCCGCATGAATTCAATATCGAGATAATATAGGCCTAACTCTGGAGTTCTAGATATCCCTGAGGCCACAGTCTCACTACCTCGTTTTAAAAACTCGACATAGGTAGAACACCATGCTCTCTAACATGGGCGATGGGCATAGTTACTACAAAAGAAATAATATTTTATTGAAGAAATACAAATACAACAAAAATATCATGATCCTCACTCTCATTCTATTTTGAGCTATGAGCTGCATATGATACCTGGCAGCACTTTTCAGCGACTAAAGAATCGATATTGGGGTTAGCTAAAAGACACGGTATTTTCTGGAAAACTATCTCAGCGTAAACTTGATCTCGTAGGGAAGCCCTAAGTAGTTTTCTAAGCGTCTCGGTCTTGGCAGTGTCTGGGACATTTTACATCAAGGCAATATGCCCATGCCCATTCATATCAGCTAATTCTTGCTCCATGGATTGCTATTACCATCGCTGAAGCCATATCAGATAGTGAGTAATAGTAATGTTGGACACAGGAGAATAGCATATCTTGAACAAGAACAAGAATCTTTCTAATCAACAATCAATTTCTGCATTTCAAAATACTTTCCTAAATGTTCTTCGTAAATCTGAAATCATGTCGCGGGCCGCAAAAAATGACCTTGTGGGCCGCATGCGGCCCGCGGGGACCCCTGATATAGGGCATAGGGTTGCGGAAAATCAAGTCCCAAAGTGATCCTAAATCGAGTATCAGGCTTCGAGTCTAGTGTGTAAGTCATAACAGTGAAAGATCTGGAAAGTTCAAACATGTATTTTTCTGCTACAACAAAGAATGCAATGCCAGTTCTACATGATACTAAAGATATTTTGGTATTTTTTCCACCGTTGCACTTTGTGGCAATGCTGTGGGTTGATCACAAATTCACAGATATGTCATTTCCACTAAAGCGTGTAGCCTTGTACTACATATTTCGTATGCTGCGGTATGACAAATTGAGGATTAACAGTTGAGAATACTTTGGAGACTATCATTTTCGTTAATGAATTAACTCTATAATGGCTCGAATAATTGTGCCCAGCCTTACACACAGCCAGCAATTAGTCGATTTTGAGACATTACATCGAGATGAATAGAGCAAAACCCCAGAAAAGACCTGTTAACAAAATGACATTCACCTCTACAGCAGCCACAATTCCTGTTTTGGCGAAAAGCGACCAATGAGTCCGGACCATGGCGAGAGTAAGGCTCGGTTTTCCTCCTATTTTCAGTTTTCCTAGCTCTTTCTTCCAATGGCTGAAATTATAAAAAGAAGGAAATGTGCTTGTAGATACTATTGGAGGTACAAAACTTGAATAGAGCCTATACAATGAAATGACATATAGATATTGAAATAAACCCGAATATTTTCGGCTGACACTCGTCACCAACTAGTCAAAAAGAACATTGAATATCAACAATCCAGGGTTGTAACCAAGTCAAGAGGCTCCGAGTCACAAGTCAATCTCCCTTTTACAGTTTTGACTCGAGTCAAGTCGAGTCATTTCCAATTCACCATCGAGTCAAGTCCAAGTCCAAGTCAGTGAACAGAGGGTCGAGTCCGAGTCATGGTATTAGGACTCGAGTCCAAGTCATTGTGTTGACTGCTCAGTTTCCAGTTAAAGTCTTGTTAAACCCACTTTTTATATCTCTGTCTGGTGCTATCGAATGGTTCGCATTTATATACTAATATATATATACTAATTTTCCTCACTTTTACAAGTTTCTGTCGCATTTTCAAGTACCAGTACCAATAGACGAAATCCCAATACTTTACTGTTCTTCGAAATTACAATGAAATGTTGGCCTTGGCCGTCTGAGTCTCGAGTCATATGACTTGGTCCGAGTCAAGCGAAATGACTCAAGTCCAAATCGAGTCAATACAAAGATTGACTCGAGTCGAGTCATTTCCGTATTGTAGGAAAATGACTCGAGTCAAGACGAGTCATCAGAAAATCGTGTCGAGTCATTACAACCCTGCAACAATCGTACTACCAAATATAGCGTCACGGGCATGAAAATTCCACTGTTCCTTCAAATTATCGCCGACTAGCTGACGAGTGTCAACCGAAAATATTCGGGTTTACTTATTATTCAAATGCATACAAATTATCCCATCTTGGACTTTGAAAAACACAAATGACATCATAACCTACCTCTCCAATCTTTTCGTGACTTCTACTGAAGTGTCGATCTGCGAAAGCCGCAACATGTCATCCTCCGCCAGAGCTTTCTTTGCTCCCTTGCTGAAGAACGAGTTAAGCCACCTGAGAGAGAGATATTTGTCAGTCTCTCTCATAAATCCCAAAAAACTGAAACTCACCAATAAGTTAAAACAGAAACGATGTTTGTTGTCTCTCTTTTATTTGGCTGCATCTTTTTTGCTCCGTCTTCTCCGCAGCCCGGTGAATATTATGGATCTAAGTATTGCATATGGATTTGGTTCAAATCTTTTAAATATCAATATTGAGGTTGTTCAAATATAATTATTTACAAATTTACTGGCGTGTTCATGTAATTGTTAGGTTGTCCTAAAGAACGCTGTTCATCGAATTTCGCTTCCTTCCAATAAGATCAGTAAGTAAAGTCAAATTGTTCTTCTTATGCAATACATGAAGAGGTCAGATTTTACACAATTGCGGTAGATTAATATATAGGATAATTATTATAGAAAGGACTATACATCCTTGTCCTGCAGACAGAAACCGACAATCCAAATTTGCATTCCTCTCGATTCTCATTTACATTATGGAATCATCTGGCACCGACACACGGGTATACATTACACGGCTAGTTCTTTTTATGACATCGTCAGTTATTTTCCATGAAGTATACAATAATTGAATAATGTAGTCACACTGCAGGCTAATAGTCGGCTGACTCTCACCAGGAGTCATCGTCAGGGTATTTCAAGGTGATCCAGTCGGGAATTGAACCCACGACCTACAGATCAAGGGGCCGGACGCTAGACAATTACGCCATGTTGTCTGTACGACTACAATGCTTCAGGACTACTTCAAGTCTTTCGAATCCTTCGTCCTTCCTTCCAATATCATGTCATTTTAGAGCAATCTTACGGTGTTTTAAATTGATGAAATCATCAATCAACTGAACTAAATTAATACAATGACAACATGCTGCTGATTTCCTCACTAAAAGCATTCCGACCGACTCTCTTCAGTGCCGAACGCTACTAATACGTTTAATGAAATTCCAAGTATTTCCTATTAAGTTATTGTTTCGTGTTGTAAAAATATTGCGCAATTCCCGTCATGGTCCAACGACCAGCGTTGAGCGGACAGCAACTTTCGACAATCCGAATTCGAATATAAACGGAAAATCCGCATTATATAACACCGGAGCTGAGATACAGTTAGCATATAGCTTTTGCAAAAAAGCTATGGTCAGCTTATTCAGGGCAGAGATCATCAGTTACCTTATCCGGGTGAATGCTAACCGACTTATTAAAAACTGTTAATCGTGGCAATCCTCGGTCCAAATCGCGTCTAAATTTATACGCCACGATTCAGGATTAATATTTAATTACTCCCACGAAACGCATTCTGGAGGATAAGCTAACTTTAGCCCTATCAATATCAGACTAGTGTTTGCCCTTCCAGGGTTTGGTTATCTATAATGATGATGATTTTCTGATTTGTAATCAAAATTGACTTCTGGCTACTACTATCCGTAATTATCCGAAACAAAACTTGCGACATTCGGAAGATATCCGAATAAAAATCTGAAATATAGTCCATATATCCACTGCCAGAAAATTGTGCAAAATCCAATCCCAATCCGAATGATGCTCAGCACTGCAAACAACCTATAGCTCGATCACGAGATCCTCGTCTAAAGGAAATATCTACTTACCCCCACCCAATAGCAACCTAACTAAGAGATCTATCGACTACTCGAGACCTATCATCTGGAATGCATTACCACCACATATCCGTGAATTGCCTTATAATAGATTCATAAAAACCCTACTTGAT
The DNA here is from genome assembly GCF_051294905.1 of Botryllus schlosseri. Lineage (NCBI taxonomy): Eukaryota > Metazoa > Chordata > Ascidiacea > Stolidobranchia > Styelidae > Botryllus > Botryllus schlosseri. The sequence goes on along the minus strand of NC_137246.1, from coordinate 28,430,020 downwards.
CACCTCTTGTCGTTATACTGACACTGTTGCCCTACCTCGCCCAGACATTGCTTCATTGATCATTTGCTACCATCGTTTAATTTTTCTTCTATTTTACTTTTTTAACTAACATTTTTTACATCCAGACTGTTTAGAGTCAAGTGTACCTGTTTGATGCTGGTGTGATCAGACTAGATGACCTTCACGTACGGTCTTATCGATCATTCCTATCTAATACCGAATACTGTGCATGCATATTTTCTGTACCACCATCACTGCCGTGTGTTATGTATTTTGGTTGGATGAAAATAAAGACTCTCTCTCTCTCTCTCTCATGTCGGCCACACAGTGTTGAGAAATGAGAAAATCTTGCCTGTCTGCGACAAAGCGAGGCAAACTGCTTCGCCAGACCCCGCAGATCAGAACTTATACTACAAAACTACAGGCCTAAAGTTGACCCGACCGAAACTTCTAATAATATTTCTAAACAAAAGTGAGTGCTATATTCCAACAAAATTCTTTGTAAAATCGTGGAACTACTGCTCGTTTATTGTATGTATCTTCGGCGCATTACGGTTAAACGCTACGTTTAAAATGATTGAATTTAGGTCACTATTTATCATCCCGTTCCTCCTTTGCAATATTGAAAAGAAATGTATGTGTGACGCAGCAGCCGTTCTCACATTTTTCCAGGAACTGAATGAATTACGAAACGCCGTTTCCCCACAAACCCCTGCACTCCATTGTAGGCTCACCAGCGGATTTTTGGTTATCCGATTTCAGATATTCAACGGCTTGGACATAAATAATGACATCCTTCGTGAATAGGTGGATCACTGGATTGGATTGGATTATTGTATACTTTAGCAATGTCAGCTAGCAGCAGTTGTCGCCATCTTGTGGATGGTTATCGATTGTCACTGTTATGGTGTGTTTTTACGATTTACACTTTACCGTGGGTTATATTTTGAGTCATTGCACCTTGTAGGTACTGAATGTTTATTGTTTATATATAGCTCAGTGAATTAGCCACATACAATACACCCCTGGGGTAGGTTCTGTTTTCGTGTACCACCTTTTGGGGTGTGTGTACCAATCAATAATAATAATAATATTGATATGTTTATCAATCTATAATGGTTAGGTCTGATCCGAGTACTCGAATCTGAATTGAGTGATAATTTTATTGATTCGAGTCGAGTAGTAAAATACGATTTTTTCGAGTACTGAAATTATACGCTTCTCGCCACTGAAAGTTATTTATCGACGAGAATTATAGCTTCGGTATTATTTTCCACTGTGCAAGCCTTGAAACCTTAATTGGCCGTATCGAAGCATACGAAACATATGATACAAAGCTAACGTTACTGAAAATAACACATTTTCGAAGTCCTGACCATCTCACAACATCGTCACAAAGTGCAATGAAATCGGTATGGTCGAAAAATTACCAAAGTATCTTTAATGTGATGGATAACAGGCGTTATGTTCTTTCGGGTGGCATAATGGTACATATTTGAACTGTGACATCTGCCATTCTGTTATGACGCTATAATGAGTAATACTCGACTCGACTCGAAGCATATTACGTGATTCAGAATCGAATCACTCAGGTACTCGATTTTTCCCAGCCCGAATAATGCTGGTTAGATTATATTTTCATCTGCCCAAGACACACACATAATTTACAATGCTGTATACAAGACACACAATGCGATGTAATGAACAGATAGGGGGATGCCAAACGACCAACCAGTTGGGGTCTCTTAAACTGGCATCCACCTCGACGTAGTGCTCTATGTCAGAGTTGAAGACGCTCATAGGCCAAACGCCAAATGCCGAGCGGCGGCCGAGCGTTCTACACCCACCTTGGCCTAGGCGATGTAAAGAGGAGACATGCACACTGAATGAAAAGTAAAAGAAGATAGTATTGACAAAAGCAAGCGACAAAAATGGGGTGGCATGTGACGGAAAGCGAGATTGATATGTCAGATCGTGGTCTGATAAATGATGATGGCTTTGAAATCAATCACCCACCTTGGCCTAGGCCAGTGGTTATCAACCGGGGGTCCGTGAAGCATTTTAAGGGGATCAGTAATAATCTGTTTCTCAATTTTGGTGCCATAAATGTTACGTCTTGCGATCATACCCGAAGGTGTACGTGGCGAGATGGCGTAGTGCTATATAATCCACAGTTGCAGCACCAATAGCTTGTGGATTCGTGTCCGACCGAGGTCGACTCCAGAAATCCTATACCTCAAGTGTTGGAGGTTTATCTAGACTCCTGCTCGCCATGTGAAAGCGGTGTCTTATAAAAGCCTGGAAGTGGGCCATGCTACATGTCGGCAGCTACGGAATAAAAATGAAGAAAAATCTACCTGGTGTAAATGACAATGACATGAAAATGACAAACACCGTGAATACCGCAAAAATAAAACTAACAATACCCGAAGGTGTCGTCGAAAGCGTCACGCGTTATTTGGCTATTATATTCGCCACCATCTTTGTGAAAATGGATTTTCGGCACTCGTTCATATCAAATCAACGACGCGGATCTTTTGGAGTCGACCCCGTATTTCAAGAAATGCCGCTACAGAATTCGGTCTAAAATATTAGTTTTCCCAATTTATACATAAATAGTATGATGTTATATTGAAGAAAAGTCATTTTATTGCTGTTTATCACTACCATACAGTTCATATTTGCACAACACGGGTGACGGTTGCACGATAATTGAGCTAAATTTGTACTAAAACGTGGGGGGTTTGTGGGGGTCCGTGACGGTGCAAAAGGGGTTCGCGAAGACAAAAAGGTTGAGAACCACTGGCCTAGGTGATGTAAAGAGGAGGTATGCACATTGCACAGTGCACACTGAATGAAAAGTAAAAGAAGATAATATACAAAATCAAGATACAAAAATGAGGTGACATATCAGAAGGCGAGATCGATAGGTCAGGTATTGGTCCTGTAATCTTGAGGACTTACTATAGTAAGCCTATTCATTTAGTAGAAATTGCTTATTGTATTTCGATTTGAATGTGGACATGCTCGTCGACTGTCGGATAGCCGGCAGGATGCTGTTTCACATGTCAGGTCCGGCATATTTGATGGAGCGATGATCATTTAGGTCGATCATAGGCTATATGATAATTGGACGACGTGGACGCGCGAGTGTCGTACTTAAGCGCTTTAAGATTCCGAGAAAAAGAATTCATGAAAATATTCGGGGCAATGGTCGCAGTGGAACTGATACATAAACTTGGCGATTTCTAGTTTTCGCTTATCTTTTATGTTTAGGACACCGAATATCTTCACCGGCGACTTGTTGTATGGACAACCAGGCGCCTTTTGGGGCCCTGTGATACGGAGTACGTTATTTTGTAGTTTTTGCAGTGGCTCGAGTGCAGTTTTACTGGCAGGCCTCCAACAGGGGATGCCATATTGTAACTGCGATCGGATTAAGGATTTAAAGAGTATCAGAAGAAACCAGGCTGGCCTTGTTTTAAACGTGTTTGTTTTAAATAGAGTTTTGTTTTAAATGCAACCCTATACTCGAAACTATAATTCCCGTTGACAACATAAGTCTCCGTTAAAAGAGGTGGAAAACTGGACAATTTCGGTACTCCGAAAAAATCATCTCTCGCTACTCAACTCGGTTCACCACAATTAATTGTTTCTCGATTCGGATTTTAGTACTCGAATCACTGTGCTTAGCCTGACTATGAGCCGATGGTCGTTCCAGTTATTTCTGATGAACGACTGTTATTGCTGTAAACGACGTATACGTTGTTCAATAACAACAAAACGCACCCGTACTCCCGAGAGGCCACGTGACAAGTTTCACTACATTTTGCGGATCTTCCGAAGCATTGAAGTCGCACAAGAAGTTCCTCTCAGCACCGCAAGGCTGCTGTGGAAACATTAGCTCGTTTTGCCTTCGGCGAATGGGAATTATGGCATATATAACACGCTAGGGCCTCTCTTGTGATGTTCAGACGGGACTTCCATTTGTTAGCTCACGCTCTTTCAAGACGCAAAAGTCAGATTTGGCCACCGATAACCGCAGACTTGCACAACCAACCAAGTTAGTCGACAAGTTAACCGAACAACTAGAAAACATGTGTCGTCGTTTGGCGTGAATCGCGATACCGGTGTTCAGTTGTGTGATGCTCTTGCAGCAGCCATTGCTCAGAGTCATCACTACGAACAGTGGTGTAGCCAGGCAACGGGTTTTAGAGGCCGGAATCCATCCCATTTCAAACTCGAAACCCGGTCCTTTTAAAATGCCGATTCTACCTCCCCTATAATTCTTGACTCATTTTCAATTTAGTAATTCGTATTATCAGTTATTAGTTAGTTGTGTTGTAGTTAGTTATTCGATTTATAATTCTCGTTCTAGTTGCTTATTTTGAAAATCCAGTAATCTGTGGTATGGATGGCGGAGGGCAGTCAGGTATCGCTCGACTGAAGATGTGAGACTCAAGTATCTGAGAATAGCGAAAGACTTCTTATGAAACCGATGTCTCGCTGATTCACATCTCCGTAGGCACAGATTCCACGCGGTCCGTTGTAGTATAGAACGATGATGCTATTCCATATTCCCGCTGTTTGGCATGTAGCAATTTTGCTTTGGTTCCAACTAATTGTAGCTTTCGTAGTGCACTAATGCAGTTGACAGTATGATCCGCGGGAGGCTCTATAAAGGCCGTATCGCTGAACGGTACAGCGCATTTTGTTCAATGAAATTTCTGTCTGTTCGATTTTCCATCCTTGCAACGAAACCAATGTCGTGGGATTTTATAACTTCGCAGTGGACATACAGTTTCGATTTGACTTGAGCGTTCGAGAAATATATGTTCATGTTTTATATTTTCATACCTTCGATACTCGAGTAGAAGTAGAAACGTATATTTCTATTGAAGTACAAGCAGAATTATGCAGCAAAGAAATATTGTATAGGCCTAGTTTTGGATGAAAAACTGAAAACTGTGAAGTTGAATTATTCTTGATTCATATCAGTCACTGGAGTACTTTGAAAAGTAGAGGTAATAATAATATTAATAATAATATTATAATAATAATTATAATATATATCATAATTAATATTATAATATATAATTTCGATTCTTCATTTTCAATCATCTCTACCTCTGCTCTGTAACCCTTGCCAATTCTTCATCTACTGCAATGCTGTAATCTGACTTTTCCATGTATTGCATAAGGAATAACAATTTGACTGTATTACTGAAATTTTAAAAATTTACTCCAATCTCGCCATTTTCCTTTGGGGGCAGGTTGCTTCCCGGATTATGTGTGTATTTACCAGTTCTACTGTGAATAAAGAATTTAATAATATAATAATTTATAGAACGCCGAATAGAACAATATATCATTATTACACTAGGGCGCCGTATACCAGAGGCAATATAAAAGTAAACGAGTACTTCTATTTACTGACTACATCCGGGTCCTACTGTTATTTCACTTCTGAATTAACAATCGATTTGGTCCTATAAATCGGCATTAATTATCGTTTTTTTATAATCCACTCGAAACATTACATGAAGTTAATTTTACAGACCCAGAGCATGCAGAGTCTCTTTGAAAATAACTTTGATATATAATTGAAAAATATATTCGTATTGAAATAATATCGACAGCAAGTATAGAAACCCGTTTTACACTCTGCTCAATATCAATGTAGCAACAGTCAGAAGCCGAATACATTGTTGCTTCTACCGTGAACCATTAAGAAGTAAGCTCATATTCCGTTGCAAGTGCTCGTCGAAATTGTTGACAAAGCGACGGAAGATTTTGATTTTATGACACTATTACAGCATTTGATTGCTACATTTGATACATTTGGTGACATTTAAAAAGTCGGGATGTACTTCAGCATTGTAGCATATTGTGGTCTGAGTCGTCGCTAGGTATCATGTTTGTACATGGGAATGTAGGGTTAGAATTAGCAATATGACGTAACGTGACGTCATGAGGTTCACGTTCGTGTACACACAGAACCCTTCAAAAGGTTCGCGTTCACACGAAGCTGAACCTTTCAGAGGTTCACACCATCCCTAAGTGAAATATGGTTGCACTGTTCGTGTTCTTGCTAATTTTGTTTGAAATGCGTTCGGGACAATCTCAAAATATGGAACTGAACTGCAAACCGCGTCACGGCTGTCACTTACCGCGCTGCGACCCTTCCCCCGTCGATCATCTCGGAGTTTTGAAGAGAAACGAATATCCGATGAGCTGCGTAGGAACTCAACTGGCAAGTGTCGCGAGAAATAGAGCCGGAACCCATGTTACGAGGCGGGAATACAGCAGTCTCATGTCTTTGTACAGGCAACAACTCACGGAAGTGAACGGTTTGAAATCAGGTTCGGTTTTTACACTACTAATTCACCGCGGATCGAGAGTTTAACATTGAAAAAGTATAGAACAATTCCCAAAGGATCCCTACACGAGCCCAATCACCTGTTCCTCTCGGGGTGCTTTCCGTAGAGATTGTAGTTTGAAGTCTCTACAACTCTCTACAGTCAGACTCGGACGAGTAGATAATTTTAGTTGTCTACTAAAATTTTCTAGTCAACTCAGCCACACACAGTAACGTAAAATCAGAGCGAACGTCTCACACAATTTTTTACTCCAAGTCTTTTGCCAATACTCGTCAAGAACAAACGCCGTTGCAGGCTCGTGTGATGTTCTTGGAACGCGTATTAAACGTCGGGGCGGGGTGTCGTAAATGTATGAATCCATATCGATTCGCTGAACAACAATTAGAAATCGGAAATCAGCAAGAGTTTGTTAAAATGGATATGGGATGATTCCATCTTTTCACAGACATCGCCGCACTACAGAAAAAAGAAGAGCGCTTGCACATCGTCACAAGACTCAACGGCCGGCGATGGAATCGTAAATATTCTGCAGCTGTGTTATTTCTTAACCCGGGGCTGTTATAGACGTATTTTCACCATTCTAGAAACTCAACTCTCGGTAAAAAATCTCATGCAAGCGATTTCGGTTCTGCAAAATGAAAACATAAACATCAAGAAAGGTAAATATACAAGACATATACAGACGCTGGCTGTTAAGCCTATTATGATTTCAATCCGATACCATATGACATGCGATTCAGAACTTGCCGATGTGAGGAGGAAGAATGTAACACGCTCGTCTGACAGAGATAAGATTGAAGGTACGGTACGTACAGATTCTTATCGTGACGAATTAGTACAGCAACAAAACTACGATAGCTGGTGCAAATGAAAGTTAATAGCATTTGTTGACTGCACACAGTGCACAGTGTACAATTGCACAATGCACATTGCACATGCACATACGGGTGATTTGTGCCTAATGACATCGATGACGAATAGGCCTACTACTTAGTCCTCACACGCGCGATTACGGCAGCAGAAAATTGCTCAGTAATCGCTTGAGATTATATTCTACGACACGAACAATGTGTATCACAATTCACCATTACAATACACAAAATAATAAATTACGATTACTTTGTAAATATTCGCTATACTGCGAATTATAGAGTTTTAACGCTCAAACAGAGAGCATTTCGTAATTAGTTGGTATATTCATTTTGACTCAAATATTTTCGGCTGACACTCGTCAAGGGTAATCGTCAGCGGCTATATAGTAGAGAATTGGAAAGAACAACGTTTATCAACGATTAGGTAACGGTTAGCCCTAACAAGTGTCAGCCTATCCCGGTTTATTTCAATATAAATATAATATTCCATTATAGGCCTATAACAGAAGTTTCATACTTATACAAGTGTCTTCAGATATTTCGTAAATATTTCATGCTCTTTTGCAGAACTTGAAAGATCTGTTGCAAATGTTCTCGCGATAGTGAAAGACCTTAAAAGGAAAAATCGTCTCCTCGAGATCGGTAATTTCCAGCCTGCAAGGTTCGCTCGGTAGATATTAAGACGATGGAATTCACTCGGCAGAAATCGAAGAGTTGAAGAAGGCCAGAAAAACGAGCCCGCAAATCGCAAGATCTCGCGTTGTTCCTACAAGATGGACGCCGACTCGCACAACAACAACAACAACAAGAAGCAGTACAACCACAACAAGTAGGCCTACAGAGTGCAATAAAGCAGTATATACTCGTCTAATTAGAACGAAATGTCGGTAATCTAATTCTAATCTACTTTGTGAAATGTTTCTAATCTCATTTCTGGTGCTCCTGAAAATGCTATAGGAAACATGCCTATACCGTGGTATACAGACATTTGCTGTTCTCGTTATGATAATGAAGTCTGATTTGATATGAACTGAACAATGAACATAATTGTTTTGTATTTGTATTTTTTTGTATTACTGTACCAGAATCTTTTTTCATTTCAAAGCTCCATCGGGGCGCCGTACGAACAGTCCGACGTCAAAGCCTCCATCGCCATCAGTTTCCTCAGCAAGTAAGAAATTGCTAACAACATATGCGAAGTATATTAAAAAGATTATAACAGAAAAGGCCACAACTACAAGCCGCAACACAACAACAAAAACGATCTCCCTCTTCACGGGTCACGCGAGCTCTGTCGGCCAATAGTCATGACCATCAACCAACACCATTCAAACTATAATCAAGGAGCAATCAATCAGACGCACTCGCTATATGCTCAGCGTCCGAGGCACACAGCATTGGAACTCACGGAAGATATAGGCTGCAGGAAACCATAGTTGGCCTAACTACGCAGTTATAAATGAACCACACAAAAAAAAAACTGGCATCAGTAATAGGCTACAACTGCAATAGTACAATACGGTACTATTGGCCGAATCCAGCAAGCATGAAATATATTAGCCTATAATGATCCACCTCTTTCATAAACGACGAAAGTTATGTTACACAAAATCCAAAACATATGCTAGAGCTAGGATTGAAGGGGAATACTTATGCAATACAAGATATTTTTACCAATGAGTCACATGGGATAGGGCACTGATTTTTTTGTCCTGCAGGGCTCAGTTGATTAAATTGAGTTTTTGTTCTTCGTATCCAAAGTAGACATCGCTAGCGTTTCTTTAAGATTTTTTGTTGACCTACACATATATTCCCGACCTCCAGCAGGTTGTAATAACTCTGTCACAATGAACGATTAGATTTCGAATCAATTCTCAGTCTGCGACCAAGCAATCGGATCCAATTTGATTAAATGGCAATTTCGCGACGTAATCCATGCCTATTGCCTAATCCTAATTGCATCATAATGAGCCTATTGGATAAGTAGCCTAAAGCATAATTATAATGACATACACAACTACTTTACTTTAGGGCTGTTAAAAATATCTTTTTTTTCCGTATTCCAGCCATTCACTGATTAAATTGTCAGGTTACCAAATTTGGTTCAATTCTAACAAGTCTAAGCTTCCGCAGAGCCAATTAAATTTTTGAATTTATTACGTAAAATTAAAAAAAAATAATTTCAAATTTTTTTGTCAACCCCATGAAATTGTCGAGTTGTCTTCAAAAAGGATACAAAACAAATTTGGCTCGATTCCAACCCGTACAAGCGGAGATATTTGAGTTTTTCGTTGATATTTCTCAGATTATCGCCAATCAAGGATAATCCGAAGATTATCAACGAAAAACTCAAATAACTCCGCTTCTATACTTGTTGGAATTGAATCAAATTTGTTTGACATCGTCTCTGAAGACAACTCAACAATTTCATGGGGTTGACAGAAAAATTTGAAACATATTTTTTTTTTAATTTTCCTGTTTAAATTAAAATTTTTAATTGGACCTGCGGAGCCCTATACTTGTTAGAATTGAACCAAATTTGGTGCGCAGCGTTTTTTAGGGTAACCTGACCAATGACCATTTAATGTCTGAATGGCTGGAATCCAGAAGAAAAAAGTATTTTTGAACAGCCCTACTGTACATATAAAGTGAGGGTCTACCGCAACTGCGGTCTGGTCTCGATATGTAGATAAATCGCAATAACGCTTTGTTTGTTTGGGGAATTCATGGTGTTTGTCGACTACTATGATTGATCATAGGTCATTTACATCAGGCCAATTTTCTTCGTTGTTATTCAGTAGCTGCCGACGTTTAGCACGGTCCACTTCTACGCTTTTTATAAGACACCACTCACACGTATGAGATGGCGAGGAGGAGCATAGATAAACCTCCAACACTTAGGTAGGAATTCCAGAGTCGACCTCGGTCGGACTCGAACCCGCAGCCCATTGGTATTGCAACTGTGGATCACTACGCTATCTCGCCACATCAGCTGCACACACAGCTTTGTATGCAGCTAGACATTTAGGTTTAGATCTGTTAGATCTGTATTGTTGGATTTCGCGCAATTTTCCGAACCATTCATGAATTGGCAGACAATTGTGAGCTGACTTTCGGAGGACATTGCTTTTTTCTGATACTCCGGAAAAGAAGGGACTTGAATTTCAAGACCGCCCAGGAAGAATGCTCGAAGCTCGGAGCGTCTTCTGCTCTCATCACGAGCGAGCAATCCTACAGAGCAGTCATGGATTTCATGAGAAGGAAGGTGACTTCCATAAAGTTGGTTTGGACGGGGATGCTGTATGATCCACTGGTTAGTGCACCTGCACAATTTCAGTTACCACCCACCCAGTATCATTGCAATCTATCCTTTGCAGTCTAAGAGAATGTTGAAGCCGAACCTTTCGTATGTCAAGTGGGCTCCTGGGGCTCCGTTTCGTCATCAGGATAGTCGGACGATCATGATACGCGTGAGCAATCCCATTTTCGGAGACGAACTACTGGGAATGATCAACATTGCCTCGGACATGTATTATGACGCGGTCCTTTGCCAAACTGGAAGTGTATGATTGAGTAGAGTATAGATCGCCAAAAATTCTATCATGACTTCACATCGTTCATTTTTCTGTTCTTCTCGTCCAATAGTATATATTTGTTGTAAAACGATCGGCGCTAATTTGACGTATACAATCTCGCCTATATCCCATGCTCGACAATGGGACTTCAAGCATGATTGAATATGGATTTGAATTGGGCGTGAGAGAAGTCATATTTTTCTTCGTCTGCATCATGTGTCATAAGGACCGCAACTGCCGTATTGCCAAATATCTGTATTATTGGGAACTCTCCTCCCCTCCAAAGAAAAAAAAAATACGCATCGTCTACACAACCAATATTTTCTCTTCCATATGTTATCCCGGAATGCCAAGCGGGAAAGCCGCGGATATCTGTTTTAGGTTCAAATATTCGGTCTCAGCGGCCGGTGATTGAAACCCATAACAGCAGTCAGTTCAGTTTATTATTAATATTTTTATCAGATAAATACACCACGAGATTGCGACACAATAAATAAATAGGAAGGTGCCGAAACGACTTATTGTCCAGAGTAGTGTCGTTTGAAATCAGACACCGCCACTATATAACAATCCAAGTCCGGGATTCGTAGACGTAAGCCGCGTGTAGGCAAATTATCGATTGTGGATCGCGTTCATTTGGCATTTTCGCATTGCTAAGAACGATGCCGTGTTGTCATAACTGGTTCATTCTGGCGGCATTCAACAATTGTCAGATGGCCAGTGGCCACACGAATTATCTTCGTATCCCCTTGATGTGTTTCTTATTCTTTCTGGCTGCCATATGCGATGATGCAGCGTGTGATTGGGAGCTGAAATTCAAGGAATTTTGATCAAAGATGTCAAGATCTGTATAGTAGCAAGTAGCCTACCAGTCGATATAGGCCCCGTGTTGATTTATTAATCAATATTTTTATCATTTCAAAACACCACAAGACTGCGATACGATGAAAAGGTAGGAAGTTGTCTAAACGACCTGAAGTAGTTTTTGAAATCAGACTCCCATCCGGGCCTAGGTGATGTAAAGGGGAGGCATGAAGCATGCACACTGAAAGAGAAGTGAAAGAATTAAGCTAATATACAAACGGACCAGTGGTCTGCTACAGGGCTGACTAGTATTTTTTCAGTAAAAATTACTTTGTAGTATATTTTAGATTTGAATGCGGATTGCGGATATGCTCGACGACTGTAGGGTAGCCGGCGAGATACTGTTCCACATAATATCGTTGGGTTATATTTTTCATCTGAACGAGTCGCACCAATGATATATATCATTGAGTCACACATTCGATAGTCACACACATACTAGTGCAGGATTTAGAGCCTAATGTCTCTGGTGATCTGTATAAAAGTATAGCTAACCAAACGCCTTTGGTGCTCGGCTATACAAACTTATCTCGATAAGCTGTTCCTTGGGTGAAGTTCTTCATAACAGATATCTTCTCAATACAATGGTTTATTCAGAACTGTTATGTTCGTGCATTTTACGTGGGTATCGTTTGTCTCTTATTTGTCTAGTATTAGTAATTACCGCCAATCATTATTTCCTCGTGTGTCGTGCTTCGTATTTATACCCTGTGTCCTGTTGTCTCGTGGTCTTTCGTTTAACTGCACTCTGGATCGTGTTGCCGGTATTAAAGTTATTCTGCTGATAATATACTGATTTGGTATTGCAACCTCGTCGTATTGAGTTATTGTTCAAACAAGATCAAGAACATAACAAGAACGTTATACAGTAGTTTGCGCATAGAGTCTCATGATCATAGTAAAGTAACCCTCAACACGTGTTACATAGACTTATATAGGAGTCTTGACTCTCGAGTAATCACGACCAGAAGTAGTTTCCTATTCGAGACATAGGGAAATATCATGGACGAGTGATCTCGGCTGGATAGCTACCACTGAGCTATACTAGCTACACTAGTCAGACCTCACCATTTACCGGACCACGACCTGACATATCGATCTCACCTTCCATCACTTACCAACTGATTTCATCGCTTGTAATTCTATATCATCAACTTCTACTTTCATTTAGTGTGCAATGTGCATACTGCATTATGCATATGCATTGTGAATGCCTCCTCTTTACATCGCCTAGGCCTAGGTGGGTGTCTGATTTCAAAGACTACTATTAGTCGTTTCGGCATCTTCCTATCTTTCAATGTATTGCAGCCTTGTGATGTTTTAAAGTGATGAAATTTTATGAATAAACGTGAACTTGAATCAGATCCGTTCGCATCGGTCACATCGGTTACGCATTTCTCCGTCGCTGCCGTCGTCTCTTCAGAGACACCGCCATTTGAGCTCCAGCAGAGGTGAAAATGACTCACTGAGTACAGTTGCAGGTCGTCTACGTTGAAAGGCTTGATCGTTTTCGGCATTTAGGGAATGAGGCCGTATGGCGTGTTGTTGAATCCAGACGATATTTGTTTCTTCCGCTCAATATCTGAATACTTCATATAGTCGCCATATTATATTTAAGTATGGAATCAGTGCGCGATAAAACGACATGCCTGTCTCGGCGGTCGTCATTTCATAAACTACTCCGTCAGCGGCGTCAGGTATGGTGTATGTCCGCAGCTACGGCAATTGAAACGTCGCCAGAATAGCCGGTTCTCATGATGACCTAGCACATTCTCACTACCTCAGTCTTTTATGCACATACATAGGTCTCATTTATCACTTGTACTTGTCAAAATATTGAATTATAGTTGCTACGAGTGAATGGGAATAACCGAATAGGTTAGATCAGGGGTGGGCAAACTTTTGTGAGCTCGCGGGCCGCATTCAACATCTGAATTCATTCGCGGGCCGCACTATATAAAATTGGGATTTTTAACCAAATATTGATATTTGATTAGTGAGGAAATGGATACCGGTATAATATATAAATATATGCTTATGCTTATTTAAAACCAACATTGCTTTGATGATATCGTACACGCGCCAGAAACAGTGGCGAGATTTCATAGGCTGGTTGACCTCAATAACCAATTTGTCAAAACTATAGAGATAAAAGTTGGTTGTCCCGATTCTTAGAGCAGGATTGAAATTTAAATATGTGAGTAGCGATCTGTTCATATATTTACTAATTCCACTTTTGGCTCAGTTGCAAGACACAAAGCTGACAGAATCATAACCATGTTAGCTTCAATCATGCTTCTACTATTTGTTGATAAAATATGGTGTCCGGTCAATACCGAGAATACTATTACCGAGACTCGGGACAATACTGAGAATGGACATTACCGAGAATGCAATATATGCAATGCAGACATGTCATGCATATGAGCAGGTCGTGTGTGTGCATCACAGCGTTGTCACATTCGGTTTCTATTCTCAGGTATAAATTTCCCGACAACGTCTGTTACAGCAAGCAACATTCTTGACATTGGCCATTCTCAGTAATGTCCATTCTCAGTAATGTCCATTCTTGGTATTGTCCTTCTCGGTAATAGCATTCTCGGTTTTAAGACACGCCCCTTCCTTATGTTGGTGAAAGATTTCGCGACCTCCTTATCTTATCGTCATATCACAAGCGCAACTAGGATGCTAGCAAACCTAACAGATAGTTGGATGGCATGGAATGTTACGACTATGGATGAGAAATTTATAAATATGAAATTCAGACTAAATACAGAGCTATAATTAGGAATTGGATGTAAATCGCGCGAATCGCAAAAAAAATTTTCAGCCGATCTCAGCTTCGCGTCCACCTTCAGATGCTTTTACGCCCCCAAGGGGGGCGAGCCCACCCTAGTTTGAGAAGCACTGCCTTAGAATTATCACTGTGAAATATACTAAGAAAAAGTGTAATCAAGTCCCTGCATTAATTCGATTTTTAGTACTCATTTTGGATAATTCCCTTTAGACCAGTGGTTCCCAACGTGGGCGATATCGGCCCCCAGGGGGCGATTTGGCGGTCTAGGGGGGCGAAAATGACGAAGGGGCCGACGGGGGGCGAAAATAGCGAAGGGGTCGATGACGCGTCAAAACGGCTGACCTTTTTTTTTTTTTTTTTTAATCAACTCCGGAAATTTAGTTAATTAGACTTCGATCCGAAAATTTGACCTTTTTTTTTAGTGAACCCGCCGGTGATTACAGTTTGTATGCCCAATTTTCGGTACACAAAATTTGGGGGGCGATGATCGGTGTTGACCTTGAAAAGGGGGCGATGAGTCGAAAAGGGTTGGGAACCACTGCTTTAGACTCTCGCGGGCCGCACATAACGGTGTTGCGATGCGGCCCACGGGCCGTAGTTTGCCCACCCCTGGGTTAGATGGAAGGGGTAATCGTCAGCAACTAGTAGAGACTTGGAAAAAAGCATTGCATATCAACAATCGCGCCTCAAAATATGACGTCATCGGCATAAAATTTCAAATAACTTGGGCATAGAGTGAGAGAGAGGGAGAGATATGGTATTCTTTTTCGCCTGCACCATGAGATGTTTTGTTGACGGAGATGCGATACGGCCTTCATAGTGAGGTCATCTAGTCCGCGCCCCCGTTTTTTTTCTTCTCCATGCTATCCGTAATTGCTGAGCGCCTAGCGGGATAGCCGCGGATACCAGTTTTGGAGTCTGTGGTCTGACCTGGCCGGGAATCGATGCAGTTCCAGAGAGTGCACTTAAGCTCCATGTACTATTTTTGGATGGTACACAAACTCCTCCTGTAGGCACAGGATTGGTATTTGGATAAAACTCGACTTGCACCCAAATGAAAGTGTGAACGGCCTCCTGCGTTCCTGCAAACGTTGTTTCGTTTTTCCCACGTAATAGCCACAATCAAATCATGGTGGCACTTGTATATTCGTAAACTACATCGCTTTGTTGAAGTGCAGGTGCAGGAAGAACGTCTTTGCATGTTGCAGGGAGCAGTTGGGTCAAGTAGGTCTTCACTGTGTAAGTGTGTCGCAACACTTACTGAGGTGAGGGGAAAATATTTGGGTTCATTTCAATATGAATACACCTTTCAATTGTATATTGAAGTTCTGTACCTGCAAGAAGCTTATCTGATCGTGTTTTACATCAACCTGCTCAACTTCATTATTAAAATCGAATAAAATGACAATAATGTTGAAATTGTGAGTTTCTGAGCGATAAAAACTTATCTAATTTGTATGGTATGTGTATCCATATCATGTTCAATTGAATAAAATGTCCGATGCTGCTGCCGGTATAATAATTGGAGTGTATCTATATTTTCTTGACTGGAAAACCTGCAGATCGATAACTAATGCAAATTATTTGTAATATTTATATCATTATTGGAAATTAAATCTAATTCTCGATGACTCTGCAAAATTCATGCAACCCTTCGAGATAGTTGCCCAGGCTCACACCCCTTGCAGACTTGAACAATTAGATAATTCATTTATGAAATTTAATTCAAATCTAAATTTTGAAATCTTTTTATTTCTTTGCTCTAATTTGAATATAATTTGTGAGATATTTCTATGCTTTTTATTTTAATTCAAATCAAATTTCTGGTTTTCATGAAAAAGCTGCATGAGAACTGTATAGTCCGAAATGACCCAGTCTTGGTGTGCAGACAATTTCCACATCTTGGTTGAGAATCGACTCTTTTTGGTATTAACTGAACTATATTCAATTTCCGAGTTTTTACGAATTCAGTAATTCTTATCAAATTTGGAAAAACTGTTTACCTATAATACTAATCGAATTTGGAAAAAGTGTGTAGCTACCACTCTAATTATTGTTTTATTTGAAAAAAAACTGCAGCAGTTGTAATTCTAGTCTAATTTGAAAAAAAAACTATAGACATAATACTAATTCTAGTCTAATTTGAAATTTCTAGTTGTGGAACTCTGCCCCCTCGGTAAATCCGGTAGCATAGATTTACCCAATTGACCGACGCTGTCATGTGTAGATGTATGCATTTCTCTTTCCAGAACATAGGCAATAGGCGCCATGTACTCCAACACTATAAGACGTGTTGCGACACAATTACTGCAAGGATACAGTCATGGACCGCACGTGTTTGCAATGGCATCGTTCCACACGACTGCTGCTAAAAATGATGCGTTAGGCGATTGGCTGCAGAATCTCAGATTCCGTTTTTACCACGACCCTAGACATCATCTGGATAACGATAAATGGGCGAAAGTATTCGCCGTCGAAGGCAATATGAAGAGTGGGAAAGGCGAATTCGCTCAAGAATTTGCGGAAAGGCTAGATTTGAGGTATTTTCCGTCTTGCGACTACACTTATATTTTGACGGCTAAGGAAAGGCACTTCAATACGGAGGAAATCGATTTCTTGATGGATGAAAATAATATTTTTAAGAAATCGCACGCGATATCGATGGACGAAGTCTACACGAATCCCGAAGACTGGGCCCAAATGGCACGTTACCAACAAGCGATAACGCGCGCAAAGTTCCATCAGTACGCCGACGCATTGGCTCATCTAATCAGAACCGGTCAAGGAGTCGTGATCGAAAAAAGCTTTTACAGCCTCCCCATATTCGAGCACGCTTTCAAAAAAATGAAGTGGCAAAAACGCGAAGTCATGAGATATCTCCGCGATTACCGCCTTTTTATGCAGCAAAACTTTCTGCCGCCGCAAGTAGTCGTTTATCTGGATGTACCGGCGGAAACATGCTATAAAGAGCTACAAAAAAGTGGAACTACCGCCGAAAAACGAATTTCTCTCGAATATTTGAAAGCGATGGAGGACGGATATTCTAAATATCTAGTGGAAGCCGAAAGATTTGGGTCAAGAGTAATCAGTTTAGATTGGACCGATGACCGCGACGTTGAGGAGGTAGTCATGGATATGAACGAAATGGAAAATCTGCAAGTACCGCATTGCCGATGGGATCGCAGTAACACAGACTTGAAAGAAATGATGTGCGATTTCGAAGATAGTTTCATGCTGCATAAAATGTCTGTGTTATCGTGCCCGATACAGGAGATGATGTCGCCACAGTGGATGTACTTTGCGTACCCCCTGTACAGCCAGTCGAGGCCGTGGTACAAAGTCGGGTACACCAACGACAAGTGGGCGTGGTTGAGAGAGCCGAGCTACAAGAGTAGTGGTTACATTATGTAAATATATATGACAGAATTCGGTTTTTGTGATGATTTGTCAAAATAGAATTTGACTTTTGTGAACTTGAATGCTGACTGCTGTGTTTGTCAGAGCTCAGCTGATGCTTTTAGGTACTAGGGCAAAACAGTATCTAAGTGATTCCATTATGACATTACAAGAGTATGGATGATGTGGAAGCTGAAACATGTAGCCTACCTTTTATGCGACCACACAGAAGGCCAGTTCTACACTACGTAAGATAATTTGATAGTTTACGACATACCTATTTCATTGCACTCCGTCACAATGCAGTGAGTTAATCATAACTTCGCAGCTATATATCATTTTCGATGGTTTGATACGATTAATTGAGGCTTCCACGTTAGGAAAAATGCTTGGAAAGTATAATTTATGTTGATAATGTAAATCTCGATAGAAAAGAGCATATAATATCAGTACTCAAAAAAAATCATCTTTCACTACTCACCTCAAATCATGATAATTAATGCTCGATTCGGATTCGAGTACATTTGAAATATTCTTAAAGTTCTTGTGACAAGCAATTTGGAAAAATTGTGTGCAAAATAGGCTACTATGTAGTTGATACTTATCGATTGAACAGGATAGCGGCCTACTGCGAAACTTGGTGTATATGAGCGACTGAGACTCTAATGTAGCTTCGCACAAATCATACAATACAGATTAGGTTCATATAACCACATATACACAATACACATAAAAATGTTATGTAAATGGAAGTTTGCCAATGTCATAATGATTTGTAAGTTAAAATCAATCTAACCGACTTTCATCAACCTAAAGATCCACCTAGATTTCAAAGAATTTGATTGACCACAGATGTGTCGTTGACTTCAGTAGCCATCGAACTGCATGCATCAGTAAAATGGTTACGGTAGCTACTATTGCATAGAAGCTATGGACTCCAAGTTTCAAATACACTTTGTTCCATAAAGGCTAATATGAAGTCCCTGCTTCATTTATAACGACTCATCAGGCCTGCTGACAATGAATTGATCGCCCCTGGCTCATACTTTTAATTTTTTCACAAACGTCTCAACAGACACCTGATCAACTTCTACCACCAAGCCTGGATACCACACAAAAACGATCACTCACATATATATGGCTTGTATTCGTCAGTGAAGTGGTATCATGGCTATTCAGGAAGAGTTATGCAATGCAAACACAGTTTGATATCAATTGCAAATGTGATTACTACAAAAATGGACGAGTTGTAATTCAAGGCAATCGAATATTCGAACCTGTATAAAAGTGGTTCCTACTACATATCGTCAACAGCAAAGTAGATTATCGAGCAAGCACAGTGACACGGCGTACCGCAAATATGGCTGACACTAAAACAACTTATCTTTTGTGCAGGAGTAACAAATAACCGGGATGGCAAGTGTGTTGGGGCCGGGCTGCTTTGATTCAATGTTGAGCATTGTGCTCAGAGTTGTGTCATGTTTTTTATAGTATCACTAAATACGGAAGGAAGAATGGCTATGTTGAAATATGTACCCTTGCTGTAATCACAAGTAGAGTATTGTCTGTCACATTCAATCAGATATATTTCATGTATGTTTAGCATAACTATTGCATAATGTATTGTGACAACGCTAATGCAGTTATCATTAACAATGTTGTCTTTTGAATACCATGATATGGCCAATCGGATCTCACAGTGAGAAGAAAATATTGACGATATAATTGTTGTTGGTATAAAAATTATGAGTCGCACAGAATGCGTTAATTCAGTACTCGTAAAATTATACCCGGCCCTAGTAATGACTAAAGTGAGAAATCGGGAATATGGCGAGCATCATAAATGCATCAAAGATCTGGAACTAGTGAAATGAATACTGTTTGTGGTGTAACATAATGTGCAAATATATATGGCTACTTATTGGTGAAAATCATATAAACATTGAAACTTAATAATCAAGCAGTAACATCCCAGCCATTGTGGCAACCTGGAATGTGTTGACCCAATGTGCCGATGGGTATGGATGATCTCTGTAGGGAATTTGGGTCCACTTCATCCTTGTTTATCCTTTTCGGGGTATAGTAAGCGTTGTGCGTCGTCGAAAAGAAGTGTTGACTGCCGAGCGGCTCCGAGATGTGGGTTCTCAGGAGATTTTCCAAGGCCTATGTCAAATATTAGATGAAAGTAATCACATTACAAGTTTTCTAAACAGAAATGGCTAATATCATCAAGGCAAGGTTGTAATGACTCGAGTCGTGATGCGACTTGTTTGCTTCAATATGAAAAAGGACTCGACTCGACTTGAGTCATTTTGTGTATTGACTCGACTTGTACCCGACTCACATATGAGTCAATACAAATAGGTATAGAAACTGTCTTTTATCTGGCTGAATAAACCTGTTAATGATAAAAGTAGTAATCGTTGGTTAGTAACGCCGTAAATTCACACTCAAGTGCAAGTAGAAATAGCGATTTCCAAGCAGGTAAATAAGTGAATATTCTGGGCCTAGTTTTAGCTAAAAACACTGAAAAGTTATGTAGAAGTAGAAGTATTTAAAAATCATAAACAGTTGAGGAAGTAGTACAAGTTGGCAAAATCTACTTGAGTACTTGGACAAAGTAGAGGTATTTCTTTACTGACCATCTCTGTTTAAGAGTGTGATAATTGAGTATATTATGAATGTGAGGGATCTATTTCACCCTAGCAGCAGAGTTGAAAATGAGTTGAATGACTTGGACTCGATTCTCAACACTACGACTCGGACTTGGACTTGATGGTAAATGACTTGACTTGAGTCAAAACTGTAAAAGTAATATTGACTTGTGACTCGGTTACAGCCCTGGGCCTCAAAAGGAAATCAACTTACCACCGGATCAGGGTACACTCTCTTGCTTTTAGGATCTCTGAACTCACTCTGCGTCGTTGGTTCCAGAGTCTGCTTGCCGTAATAATCTAGAGGCACCACACTCGGGTAGTATGTCTGAGCCTGGAAAAAAGTGGATCACAGTCATGGATTTTCAACTGGTTGGGATTCCAAACCAGACCTGGACAGTGGACAACTAGATTGTATAATTATAGTAATTCGAGCGAAATGCCGGTAATCTAATTCTAATCTAATTTGTCAAATATTTTTCATTTTAATTATAATCTGAGTTCTGATTTCCTGAAAATGATACAATAGTACTGTATCATGCGAAATGACCCAAGCTTGGTGTACAGATATTTGCTATTATTGTGCTTAGGTGCCGTTGCCTAGGTCTAGGTCCGACTGGGTGTCTGATTTCAAACACTACTCCAAGTCGTTTCGACTTTTCATTGTACTGCAGTCTTGTGGTGTTTTTTGAATTGATGAAAATTCTTGATAAACTGAACTGAGATCTGGAAAAGTTTAAAATTTTCTAGTTCTCCGAATCCACACATACCTTGATTCGAGGAGCCTTGACACTCTGGTACGCCGAGCAGTTTGTAGTATCATAATACCATCCCGAAAGAACTGGTTCTCCCAGCAAGACGTTACTTTTCGTTCTCAGCTTTGAACCGTCGACATGGACCGTGTCAGATCGCTTGGGCGGGTGCTCGCTGCGAGACGTGGTCAGGTTGACCCTTTGTACGGCTCTTAATTCGTCGCTATCACCCTCCGGAATGTCGCTGGCGTTGCGGTCACGAGATCTACGCATCCTGCAAGAGCCCACATAGAAGTGGTCAGTAAAAAGTAGGCTACTTTTAGTACTTTCAATTCTCTACTATTTGCTGACCATTACCCTCGACGAGTGTCAGCCAAAAATATACTGGTATATGGTCAGTAACAAAAGTACTTCAAGTACATTTTGTCTACTTGCACTACTTCCTCAAGTGGTTATGATTTTATACTACTTCTACTTGACAGTTTTTTAGGCCAAACTAATCCTAGAATACTTACATACTAGTAAATCACTACTTCTACTTGATAGCGTTACATATAGTTCTACTCTACATGAGTACCGCCAAAGACTACTTTGAACACCTCTGTATTTGTTTATGAATATATTGCACACTCAAATAGGTTTTGCAAACTTGTGGTTATGTTTTAGACCAGGCGCGTAGCCAGAGGGGGGGTTTCGGGGGTCGGAACCCCCCACTTTTGAAACGCGAAACCCCTTCCATTTACGCGAAACCCCTCTCGATGCATTTCAATATTTCGTCGGTCGGTAGCACTAGCTAATTTGTAGCACGCTCTTGCGCAATGATATGACCGATACATATGATGGCCTTTTTCTCGCGTCTTCTCTCGTGTGCACAGTAGACGAGAGAGGGCTTTTTTTTCACGAGCGTGCAAGGGAGACAAGGTTGTTATATCGTATAATGTAGTCACAGTCACAGTGTAGCTACAAGTCGTCGCGTCGCTTTTCCGAACGCGCGTAATCAGTGTTAATAATATCGGATGTATTGCAGTATTCACCTCACTGGCGACGCGTAATTCATAATTGTCGCGTGGTCCGCGATCTCATCAAATCTAGAACTCTATTAGGTCTATGCTTCAACAATTGGATGCTTAACTCACGCATTCACCGATACATCGCAACGCAACTTTGATCTACAATTTGACGGCTTAATATCAACAAAGAACAAAGAAATAGCAACAGGTTATCTGAAGAACACTGTATTCAAACGGCATTCTTCAATCTACGCCAAAATCCTTTAACACAGCCAGGCCAGGCTTGCGCGCGGCCAATTGGCCGGGCCTATTGCAGATGCGGTTCTTCAAGCCAGTAGAACTAGGCTTGTTAGAGACGTCATAAATCAGGCTAGGAACGATTGCACCCAGCACGGCAAAAACTAACGAGAATCGATCTCGCTGAGATGATTGCGAAATTAAGTCATCGATTGGCGCGCGCTCGGCAATCGTTGCTAGCCTGATTTATCACGTCTCTAACAAGCCTAGTTCTACTGGCTTGAAGAACCGCATATGCAATAGGCCCGGTGCGAACTATACCATCGCCTGCACAATCGCATCTGCTTTGCCTGTCCCGCACCATATCATCGTTGGCTTACACAACAATCGCATCCGCAATATGCCTGATACGAAAGATATCATCGCTAGCCTAACGATCGCGTCTCAAGCCTAGCATGCTTTGGCTCCTATCTCTCGATGGATTGTATGCGGATTTGCGATTGTGATTAAATAATGACATCGCTAAACTGAATGACATGGAATGTCCGCAATCGACCTCAAACATGTACGTGCGACGGTGCGTACGTACAATCGTACATACTTGATTGATTTTCGCTAATACTTGAACATAACCATCGGAAGATGTGTGTCAATGCTTGAGTTATAAAAGATGAGAAAGGTTTGAAATTGAACCACCTGAAATCGGTGCCATTATCGAACAGATTCCATAACAACTCGGACATTTTGACTTGTGCAAATCGTCGCCGAGGTTACGTAATATGCGTTGATATGCGCGTAATACGCGTTGAGAAAGCTCGCGTATTCAATTGTTCGCGAGAGATCAGGGACTAGCTAATTAACAGCACTTCCGGACACGTTGGCAAGCTTATCATACGCGTAAGTTCGTCAACGCGAGGCGATTGTATAATCGTCATTTACGCATTACTTTACCCTAATGAATTGATGCTATAAAAATCTAAACCCCGCCCTCTTCATTTCAAACCCCTCCCATATTTTTCGGCTGGCTACGCGCCTGTTTTAGACTACTAACATTTCACACTTATGGTTATGAGAAACTTTTGGGAGATGCTTCCATCACTTTTAAGAATGATTTTGTGTTAGAACTGTGTGAAATAGCCCCTGTGTCACGCAAAATAGATATAAGTCTTTTACGTTATTTTTTAATCATATTTTGACGATTTTACCTACAGTGTTGCTATTCATTTTGTGTCAGTTGTGAAAATAAAATTTTGAAAACAGTGCCACCTCTTTTCAATGAGCAACTGCTACAAATATGCGAGCAATTTTTAATTTTAAAACTACTTTCTCGAGTAATTTTCAGCACTTTCATCTTGTACTTTCGCTTGAAATAGTTTTGACATGTCTTTGAAATTGCTGCTTCTAATTCTAATTGAAGCGAAATTGACAGCATTGCTTCCATTGCTATTCGAGAAATTGCTACTCTCACTTCGAACTGAGTTGAATTTACGACATTACTACTATTTATACTTGAATACAATTGCAGACTACTTCTACTTCTAACTGAAATGAATTTTCGGCATTCATGCTAACTATACTCGAGCATAAATGCTGACTGCTTTCAAGCGTCTAATCTCTAATTGAAACTTAGTTGACTAGTCAGAAATGATGAAGCCAACCTCTGGTCCGAATATGCAAGAGGTTTGAACGCTTCTCTGGCGACACTTTCAAATCTTTGGACCGATTCCTGTCCATCCCGTTGAGTGAAGTTGGTCTTGAACAATTTCTGATACGATTTGTCGCTGTCTTGCGGAGAATAGTCCGATGTTTGCGGAGTAAACGCTTTCCTCATGGTTGTAGACAATTCCATTACTTTCTGTTTATCCCCTTCTGGGATCGTGGACCAATAATGCTTTGGGAATGAGGCAGCACGCTGATTCGTAATTCCTTGAAATGTATTATTATGGGTGGTGCAGAATCTCCTGAGAGTGTCACCTTTAATGGTAGGCACACCTCCCCAATGCTGAGGTTTTGCTCTGTCTGTTTTTAGTTTTCTGGTGTCATGACCCATGAAGCCAGTATGATAGACGCTCATCGGCACATCTGCCTTTTCTTTGTCGCCTTGAGGAAATGAACTACCGGCCCAACGAGCAGATAGTTGTGAGTTCTGTATTGGCCTGGAAACGTGGTTGGGTTTATAGAAAAAATCGTGGGTCGTGTTGAAGCCGTCAATTCGACGATCAGAGTTGGGCTTGAAGTTTGTTTTGTACAAAGCCGAATATTTATCTTGGTTTTGGGAGTTAGGAATCCGAGATTTTTCACGGTAAGCTTCCCTCGTTTCAGAAAGGACTCTATCGATTTTCCCGTCATCTCCGTGCATAAACCTCGCCGGCAGCGGGGGTAAAGCGGCCTCTGGTCTTAATTTTCCTGTGGGAGGCTTGAAATCCGAATCGAAAGTGCTGTCCCAGCAACCTTGAATGTAGCGTGCGTCATTTCCGATCTTGACGTGCGACGAAGACAGAAATTCTTGTCCCGTTAATTGGGCGGGGATGAGATTAACAGCCTGCATACCTGGAAAATTTATTGTTCTGTTAATTGCAAAGTGGCACAATATGGTAAAGTAGACATAATATATCACAGTGCGATACGATTGTGGCCTGGAAATAGCATAGAGTACTTCAGTCTGGTCGCCAGTTATAAGATTATACTAAAATTCGCATGAATAGGGGTCTACTCTACACTGCCTTAGTGCACCTGAAAACTGCTAAATACGCCTTGGCGTGAGATAGAAATGCAGACCTGCAAATCTGATTGATTGATTGACCTGCGTGCAGACAAGTTTACATGTTTGCAGTGAACCGCGCCGGTCGTTATGGTAACCTGTCTTGTGGAAGAGAGAGAGAGAGAGAAAGAAAGAGAGAGTTCATATATATTTCGTCAACCATGAAAATACACGATATAATAATCATGCAAGTGAATTTTCCTCGCTACACTGAAGTAATATGGTATTCCAGGGAGCCCCAATATGACTGGAGTATTTTCTTAGGCAGGAATATATAACGAGCAAAGAAGCGATATAAAAGCAAATAAAACTAACACTAAACGGAAGGAAACAGCTTTTATTGTTTATTGTGTGATCTTCGGTAATGATCCGGTCATGACTGAAATTAGTTCTAATGTCTCATAAATTGAACATGATTAGAAATTTCATGTCCAAGGAAATCCCGCGAAGATTTTTCAACAATGCATATTGTTCATCTCTGAATGCTCTGCGCTCCAGATTGCCGGACCACAATCCGTTTCGCCTGTCGACACCTGTTATTTTCATTGCTTGTCCTTTTTGGTTATCTTACCATAGCAATTTACATCGTAGCTATGATCTTACGTTACTTTTTATTCTTGGCCCTACAATCCAGGCTAAGGTGGGTTTCTGATTGAAAGACTCTCCAAGTTATTTCGACTCCATCCTATCTTTTCATGTATTACAATTACTTGAACTGTGGCGAAGAAAATAATGAAAAATGAATGGATGCAGCAACGTCAACAACAACTTGAATTTCGCTGCGTCAGTACTCAAATATGATGCATCATTGTGTTGTTCGATCAAGCTTGTCCAGTCGCAG
This sequence comes from Botryllus schlosseri, assembly GCF_051294905.1. Classification (NCBI taxonomy): domain Eukaryota; kingdom Metazoa; phylum Chordata; class Ascidiacea; order Stolidobranchia; family Styelidae; genus Botryllus; species Botryllus schlosseri. Next base: position 28,403,881 of record NC_137246.1, on the reverse strand, counting down.
AAGTGTCAGAAGACGTTTGCGGTTTGCGTGTTAGAATCTTGAAGCCTGAAGGTATTGTGAATTGTGAGTTACCTTACACCATTTATTATCGTTTTCATCAGTTCAAATCAAAGTCACCACTACAATTGCAATACATTGAAAAGGTAGGAAGTCAATCGAACACCCACATCAGCCTTCAGGTAAGAGAGAAGGATAATTGATTAAAAGTGACCTCTCAGCCATAGAGTGGAATTGATGGCAACGTCACCCGTAACTTACCGTTTAATTACTTGATTATTCTATGCAAGAAACGTTTCTGTCACGGGCAACTTGCCGAAAACAACCACTGTTTTCAGCCTGGTGTATGAGAAGATATTATTGTCATGCTGATTCCGAAAATATTAATTATACACATTTTCATCAGGTCACTGAAAAAATTGCCTTAGTTCGATATCAGCATACAATTTTTTTTATCCATAATATTTCCAAGATAATTCTGGTACATTAAAAAGAAACAATTCGAAAAGACTTTGTGGATTTAATAGTTAACATGCCATAAACATGTTGAAATTACTGGTAGGTTTTCTCATGATTTTCTGGTATTTTTTAAAATGGCATGTACACCACTTTTTGAAGTGTTGCCCGTGGCTGCAGATCACACTATTCAACAATGCTTCCATTTCGGCTATCCTTTCTTTTAATTGTGTCCCAATATCTTGTATTTTGAATTGATAAAATTTATAATAAAATGATGATGATGTGAAGTGGGGATCCCGAGTCGACTAAAAATACATAGAGCATCTGTTTGACTCGATTATTCAAATTTTTAGGGCAGTGATGTCATATTTGGACTTGGTGATATGATTAATATTGATAGGGATAAGTTCTTTCCAATTTTGAAAAGCCTAAAGTGAATAAATTGCGAATATGAATGTGTTGTTCGCTGCAGTATTAAAATTCTGTACTACGAGGAACTTATATATTTCTCTACCAGTCCCTGACGAGTGTCAGTCGAAAATATTTGAGTTTATTTCAATCAAATATAATATTCAATAAATCAATGGTATATTGACGTTATTTACCTTCAAGAGTTTCTTCATATGTAAAGTTCTATCCAATTCTCTACCATAGTCGCTGGCGATTACCCCTGACGAGTGTCAGCTGCGATTATTTGGATATATCTCGATATGAATATAATATTCAATTGTATATTGAAGTTCTGTACCCTCTGTTCAACTTGTGATCTATATTGCAGGTGGTGATATTTTTAAACCTATAAAAAATGGTGTTGGAAAGCACCGTGATATGCATTGACAACAGCGAGTTCATGCGCAACGGGGATTATCTCCCGACCAGAATTCAAGCGCAGCAAGATGCTGCTAATCTCGTCTGCCGCACCAGACTCAGATCAAACCCGGAAAACAATGTAGCCCTATTATCTCTCGCCGATACGCAAGTTCACGTCACGCTGACTACGGATTCCGGCAAGCTCTTGTCAAAACTGCATTTGATACAACCGCAAGGAAAGATACGATTTCTCAACGGGATTCGTATCGCGCATTTAGCTTTGAAACATCGTCAAAGCAAAAATCATCGCATGAGAATCGTGGCTTTTGTAGGCAGTCCGATTGAAGAGGATGAGAAGGAAATCGTCAAAGTGGCTAAAAAGTTAAAAAAAGAGAAAGTCAACGTGGAAGTGGTTAGTTTCGGGGAAGAAGAGCTAAACAGCCCCAAACTTAACCCATTCATTGAGACTTTAAACGGAAAAGATGGTTCTGGATCAAATATAGTCACGATACCGCCAGGCTCTATGCTATCAGACGCTCTCATGAGCTCCCCCATTATCGCAGGAGAAGGTGGTGCGCCCAGTGCGGGAGGAGGTGAATTTGATCTTGGATTTGACCCAGCTGCTGACCCCGAACTCGCGCTCGCTTTGAGAGTGTCGTTGGAAGAACAACGCCACCGTCAAGAAGAGGAAGCTCGGGCTTCTGGCGAGGTGCAGGAGACGCAATCAGCCCCAGCTACTGCTATGGCAACAGGGGGTGGCGAAGATGATATGTTACGTGCCGCGCTCGCAATGTCGATGGGGCAAGAAGTACCGTCCACGGCGCCTCCTGGGGGAAGACATGTAGACGTTAGTGCTATGTCCGAGGAGGAACAAATAGCGTACGCGATGAGGATGTCAATGCAAGAAGAATCAGGGATGGAAACGGACCAGAAAACATCTGAATCTGCGTTGGATGATGAAATGGATTTAGATGAAGGAGACGTGATATCGGACCCCGCCTTTCTGCAGAGCGTTCTTCAAAACCTTCCTGGCGTTGATTCCTCAAGCGAAGCCATCCAACAGGCCATGGATCAGCTAGCGCAAAATCGTCAGGACAACGATAAGAACGAAGATGACAAGGAATAAATGAATCATAACTTTATCAGCTCGAAACTTTTTGATGTTTTTGTGAATACTCGAATCATTTGGCCGAAATCGACACCTCCACCAAATTAATCGATTATCATAAAAGTGTTTTTTTCTGGCGCATGGGTTCCCAACCTTTTTTACACCGTTGCCCCCTTTGATATTTTTTTTTAATGAATGAGCCAGTATTTTTTTCGACCTTTGGAAATAAGTTGAATGCATTGTTTTAATTGAAAAAATTGGACGGTACAGTTACAGTGAAGAAGATTTAGAAGTAATGAACCAAGAAAAAAGTTAATTTTCGAATTTTTTCATAGCTTCCGGAAAAAAGCCCCCAGGTTGGGAACCCCTACTCTAGTGTGTGAGATATGTTTCGTGACTTAGAATGCACAAATGTTCTTCGACGTTTTGTCGAATTTGTTGAATACGGTATCTTGTGTCACGAAATACGAATATGGACTGAAATGCTGATTTTTTGTTTGTTTTTGGGATATATTTAATAAAATTTCCTGAACGTTGCTGGACCTACTCACACAAAATTGTCATGACATAGACAACAATAATATAACTTCATCCGCTCGTAACCTTTTCTTGGTAGCCCTCCTCATAAAAGTATGGTTTGCTCTTGTGGTTTTTCGTGACTCAAACTTCATGAATTTTTTCTGCTTTACTTGAAATCTGGGCAATCTGTCGAATACAGTTTTTTTGTCGCAAAATTTGGCAAAAAGTCTGAAAATGCTGATTTTTGTTTAGTTTGACATCTTGCTAAGTAAAATTTACAGAATGGATAGATCTGTAAAGGACTGCATGCAAGACATCATCGGCTCGTTCAAAGGATTATCGTTTTCCGACCAAAACGTTTGTTTGAAAAAGATATTGCGACATTGCAAGCGGCGGCAATTGCAGCTGATATTCAAGGAATCGCGGCAGCTACTAGCTTTTGACTTTGTCACGTTTTTGCCGAAGGAAATCGTAGAAAATATCTTCTCGTTTCTCAACGCTTCAGAACTGAGCGTAGCCGCTATATGCAGCCGGCAATGGAGAGACCATACCAATAATAGCAAGTTGTGGAAAGGCCTGTGTAAAAAGAAAGGCTGGACTCATTTTGGGGATGAAAAAGGTTAATCTTGTTTCTGTCCCGTTCAGACTTGTACATTTGTACAAATTTTAAAATTCGAGCTAGATCTACTCACTTTAAAACTAGCAACTAGAACTAGAAACCTACAACTAACAACCTTTGAAAACCCGTAACTAACTAACTAACTACAACAGAGCTAACTAGCTTTCTGCATGAATATAACTTGAGTTTGAAATAGGAGGGTTATTACCCTCAAAGCCCACCCCCTAGCCACGCTACTCTTAGTAGTGATGACTCTGAGCTAGTAATGGCTGCAAGATCATCACACAACAACGCCGGTATCACGATTCACGCAAAACTGTGCAGCTAAAACAAAGGACTAGAATCATACGCACTTTTCAAAATCCGCGACTAGTCTAGAACTACTCAAAACCAGTAGTTAGTTGACTGTCAACTAACTAATTTGGTAGTTTGTACAAGTCCGCTCGCATTCCATTTTTGCTGTATTTTAATGACTTGAGCATAGGCGACAGTTCTGTAACAATGAATGCTAGATATGCCAGATAGTGTTGGAATCGAGTCATTTTGAGTCAAGTCAAGCTAATTTTCAAAGTGACTCGAGTAGATTAATCACAGATCTTCCGATTTGAGTTACCGGTAATTTCAAAGTCATCTCGAAATTTGACACGCCACCGAAATTTTCAATGTGAATCGAGTCCAATCATCTCAAATTTTCCGAGTCAATTTCAAGTCATTCATTATTTTAATATGCGGTAGTTTGATATTAATGCGCGGATGCATATTTATATTAACGCTAGCTATATCTCATCAAAATTGGTTCCTTGCTGTTTCCAGTAAATAGAATATTTGTATTAATCACGTGGCTTTGTGAAGTAGAATTTTTGATGGCTTGAAACTTTTATTTTCAAAATTTGGATTCCTCGTCGTTCCATATTTTTCGAGTCCAGTCAAGACTTGATTCATTCCAACACTGAAGCCTGACCAGACCTCAGACCATGTGGAAAGAAATTTTTCATTTGAATGATATATTATATTGAAATAAGCATGACAAGTGTCAGACGAAAATATCCGTATTATTCAATTGTATACCGAAGTTGTGTACTGGCAATGGTGTCTTCAAACCCTTCATTTCAACAGGACGAAGTGATCTCGACTTCAACGTAACGACTCCTTCATCCGCCCCCCATCAGAGCCAAATCACATCACCAGCCTTCCATTTTGTTCCTCATCTTTGCGAGACTCTGACACCGCTTTGCAGGTGAGCTCATCACGTTAACTCAATCCCTTCTCCGGTTGACTTTTGAACTCATTTAATAATAATCTTCATTCCATTCAAGAATTCTGCGCATTGGCTATATGCAGGCTATAGATGAGTAGATGAGCGACGAGCGTGCTGTAGACCGAAGGTTCCCAACCCTTGTTACACAATTGTTAAATTTGAAAAATCAATGGCCCACTGGTTTATACAGTAACCACTAGATAGCCTAGAACGGTAAAACGATACAAATGTACACAGTACACAGTAAAAATCATACCGAATTGCTCTGACAATATCCTAGGGCTGAGAATAGATGGTAAACGTAGCTTATCCGGGAGAATGCTGATCGTGTGATTGAAACTGGTAATTGCGCCAAATAAAGTTGGGTAAGATTTTGCACCAGGATAATCCCGCAAAGTGTTTAATGAGACAATTAGCTTTTGCTAATTTGAAAACAATGAATCAACACATATTTTAGTGATCAAATATCGGTTTGCTACTGTGAAGCTTTCACTCGTAAGATTGTCGCAGCGAAAATTGAATCTACTGTCGCGTTGTAGTCGACATGTGCAGACGTAACCGGTTCAATGGCATTCAGATGGAAAGACATTTACATTCGTGCGCATCATCTGAACCGAAATTGGGGTTCTGGCCGCTACACGGTTTACCCCCCTTTGCGTGGCCATAAAGAAAGGATTTCCTGCATGAGCTGCTCTGGAAAATACCTCGTCACAGGAAGCGATGACAGGTAACTTTCTTTGTTTTGCAATCTAGAGCAAAATCCAGCATCTGGTCCTCTGAATCAAAATTGCACAAATAGATAATTCTGGATAATTCTAGCTGTCTAATTAGAGCGAAATGCTGGTAATTCCAATTTAATTTGCAGAGGTGGTCAAAGTAGCCATTGGTGGTACTCCAGTAGAAGTAGGAGTAGCGATTTAGAAGCAAGTAGAAAAGTAAGTATTCTAGGCCTAGTTTTGCCTAAAAACTGTCAGGTAGAAGTAGGCCTAGTCTAAAGTCATAAAAGGGCAAGTTTTTGTAGCACTAAAAACCTGAGAGAGTTGCATATATTTTTTAAATTTTAACAAAAGTTGCAGAAGTTGCATTTATACAATTTTTTGAAATCATGAGGGTATGAGATACTCGAAAGGTTCCAGCAGTTTAAAATTTGCATGGTGTCTGCTTGTTCCGTTTCTTCCTTCGCTATTCAATCGATCATGGTTACATTTTTATTTACATAGGGTTCGCACAATTTACCAGTTAGTTCAGGGAGTTTCATGACTAACGTAATAGTGGGTATGCCGCATACCCGAGAAAATTGCTAGGTAAACTCGGCATACCCAGTATACCTGCGTCCGGCGCCTATGGTGGGCCGCATTGTCACTTGAAATCCATTAATTTAGTCTTTATTATAGTTTTATAGCATATTTTGCGCATTGCGCAATACTTGATAAAAGTTGCAGAAAAAAGTTGCATGAAAAATATTGACAAAAGTCGCAAAAAGTTGCAACATAAAACTCCTCCAAACTGATTAAAACACCATACTACATACATTATGAGTATTTACGAAGCTTCCAGAAGCTGTAAAAAAAACTGCAAAAGTTGCAAAAAACTTGCCCTCACTCATAACCATTTTAACAAGCAGGCAAAATCTACTCGAGGTACAGCAAAAAGTAGAAGTATTTCGTCACTGACCATCTCTCCTAATGTACGAAATGTTCCTATGCTCTCGTTTTTAATTCTAATATACCGTAACGACTGGTTTTTCTGAAAATGATATCAACTGAACTAGATTAGTGTAGATTTTTTTCCAATTCAGAAAAATTTTAGTCTAATTTGGTGTCGCTATAATTTTAATGTGATTTGGGAAAGCCATCATATTTCTGGTTTCCCAACTCTGCTCTGAATGCAGCCTCGCGATTATATGGGATCTCGACACGCACCGGTCCTGCCATAATCTGGACCACCCGGATTCCGTCCTCTCTATGGCAATGAAGAGTAATCTGCTTGTGACCGGATGTGGTGACGGTGGTGTGAGAATATTCAACGTCAGCACCGGAAAATGCTTGGGAGAATTGAAAGGTTAGTTGTATAAATCGAAGGGTTCTTGAAATTTCGTAGCGCGGGGACCTCAGAATTTTAGTGGGTTGCCTTTGTGACCTAGTCCAAGAAAATTTTTGAATTGCAATCTCGGGAATTTAAGCCATGGAATAAAATTAAGATGAATGGTATCCAAATCTATGTTTTCACATATGTAAGGGGTAGCAAACAGATTTTTTTTTCAATGTCTTTTTTTTCGTCTCACTTACGGCTAATGTGATGGGTGCTGCTCCTTGTCTTCTACAATGACTTCATATTGCGACTTCATCTTTGATTGAGCAATACACTCCCTGTCTTAATTTTCAAATTCTTTTTTTTTTTGTTGGAAATATTAACATGGTTCCTCTGTTTTTACGTCATAGCCTTGTCTCACCAAAACAAATACAAGAAAAAAATTCCAAAATTTCGATTTCAATTTTGTTTGTAGCAGTGACACATAGCAGCAGTAGAAAGTTCATGCTGATGGGGGTGGCCTTTCGCGAGCTAGCTCCGTCGAGTTTCCAGTCCCTTTAATAGCAGATATGGATTAAAATCCTGCCTGATATAAATAAATGTGTTGTTGTAGAAGGCATTTTAGCAGTTGGTATGAACTTCGAACATCGCAGCACTTTTGGAATTAAATAACATTTTCAACAATTCCATTGTGCTTGGTTCAATGAGCTCATCTTTTACGAGATGTTTATATTATCTTCTTTCCCTTTTCATTCAGTGCGTATGCCCCTCTTTTCTTGCTGTAGGTTCAGGTGGGTGTCTGGTTTCAAAGACTACTCCAAGTCGTTTTGACACCTTCCCATCTTCTCGTTATATTGCAATCGTATGGTGTTTTGATCTCATAAATTCTGTTTCTAAACTGAACACTAATAGATTCCAGTTCAACTAGGAAAGGACAACGTATCCATGCTCAATAACGCAACAGTGTTTGCTCGAGCTTGAATACTACATACATTGCTATTTTCATGGACCCCTTAAAACTTGCTCTCGAACCCACACGTGTTTATGTTTGAGAACCCCTGGTGTAACATCGTTCTCGGTCATTTACAGGACATTCTGGGCCGGTCAACTGCCTGGAGTTTGATGGAAATAAAATCGTCAGCGCGGGCCAGGTAAGCAGAGTATTAGGGTGACCAGTAGTTAGGACTGGAACCAATGATTCGTGTACTGAAGTTACACTCTCCTTGCGACTAAGATTAAATCCATGTAGGAAAATTATAGTTTCAATACTATTTCCCAATATGGGTGCCTGGAAAGCTTGACTCGCCATATCTCAGCATACGAAACGTGTAGTACAATGCTACACATGCTAGGGAAATGACATATTCGTGAAGTCACAACATTATCAAAAAGCGCAATGAAACAGGCATGGTCGAAATAACACCAAATTATCTTCAACGTGACGTGAAACTAGCATTATATTCTTTGCGGTTGCATAAAAAGGTACATATTTAAACTTTCTACATCATCCATATTGGTATGATTTCGTCTCAAATCACTCAAATACTCGATTTTGCCTTGCCATACCGATGGTCACGCGAACTGAACCAAACTATTGTAGGACAAGATGTTGATCATTTGGAGCGCCGCCAGCGGACGGTGCCTCTATAAACTAGAAGGGCACGTGGACGAAATTGCGAGCGTAAATCTACGAGGCAATCAAATCGTGTCAACGTCGTGGGATGAAACGGCCCGAGTGTGGAATGCGGACGACGGCCTTTGCACGCAAGTGCTTCTCGGACATTCCGAGGTTTGTCGGATTACTAATGTTTGTGGTGATCAGTAACGAAGAAATTCTCTACTAGTTGCTGACGATTACCCCGGATCGTTATTATTTGATTGAAATAATTTTAATTTTTCTGACTACTTGAGTGGCTATGCTTTCAGATTGCTACTATACCTGATCCGTTTTTGACGCAAAACTACTTACTGAGACATTTCGAAGTTTGTCGCGTTACAAGTGTTTGACTTGCTGCCTCTACACAGAAAAAGCAGGCAAAATTAGGCCTAGAAATATTACTTTTTCAGTTAATTGAAAATAGCTACCGGTACCTTTAATAGAGCAGAAATTTACTATGTTGGATCTTCTATTTCTACTTGAGTGCCAACTATAACTAGTTTAACCACCTCTGCCGCAAAAAGTAGAAAAACAGGCTTAGAATCGGGCGAAACGAGGCCACTTTTTTCTTACTCGGAATTCAGTCCTTGTAATTGAATAGAAATTTATGACGCAACTCATATTTCTTGTTGTCGATGCATTTATTTTTGTTTTACCTTGTGCAGGTGGTGCACTGCTCCGAGTTTGATGAGGAAAGGGTGGTGACAGGAGGCGGGGACAAACTCATCAAGATCTGGTCCGTGGAACACGGCGACTGTCTCTGCACTTTGCAAGGTTCGATTGAAGGACATAAAGATTTTTTTGAAACCAAGTACTCTCAAGGTTCCGGGAGGCTGTATGATTCGTTTCTGGTATCATGTTTTATAGCTCCAACATTTGTGGCTGAAGCCGTTGAAGTTTTTGATATAAAGTTGTCTCCCCTGACACGCTGATGTGGTTTGTGTCAGTTCACAAACAGAAGTAGAGGTAACACTTAGAAAAAATATTTTAGTGATTACAAGTAGAAGTATCATATTCCAAGACATGTCAAAACTACACAACAAGGGGAAGTGGAAAATAAAGGTGCGTAAAGTATTCGAGTATGTTGTTTGAGAAAGTAGAGCAGAGAGACGGGTCACATGCTGTTGCCGCTAACCGGAGTTGACAACTTTTGAAATTGCAAGATTTGCAAACTTGAGTGGATGGTAATAAAAATAGATGCGTTTTCGGAAACATATCCATGTACTGTACAATAGGGGTGTTTAAAAATGACTTTTTTTCTCAAATCGTACTGGCTACTTGATAAAATTGTTGGGTTACCTAATTTAAGCCTACACACCAAATTTGGCACAATTCCAGCCAGTAGCCGCTTTGCTACAGGGGAAGAAAGTTTCGATTTTTTACATAAATTAAATAAAAATAAATTTGAAAATTTTTTGTTCGCCCCATGAAAGTGCTAGGTTGTCTATAGAAACGATGTTCAACAAATTTGGTTCAATTCCAACCAGTGGAAGTGGAGTGATTGCCGTCGAAAATTTGGATTTGAATAAAATAGTATTTACGGTGGGCACCACTATAATAAATAATTAAAGAATTGGCCACGGTAAATACTATTTTATTGGTAATCCAAATTTTTCGACGGCAATAACTCCGCTTCCACCGGTTGGAATTGAACCAAATTTGGTGAACTTCGTTTCTATAGACAACCTAACACTTTCATGAGGTGAACAGAAAATTTTCAAATTTATTTTCTATTTATTTTTATATAATAAATAGAAACTTTCTTCTCCTGTAGCAATGCGGCTACTGGTTGCAATTGAACCAAATTTGGTGTGTAGGCTTGAATTAGGTAACCTAAGAATTTTATCAAGTAGCCAGTGCGATTTGAGAAAAGTCATTTTTGAACACCCCTATGTACAAAGATGTGTGGGGGCTGTTTTGTCCACTTGTCTTGGTGATTTCACTCATCACATTCACATATCCCAAAACTTTGGTAGTAGATTGGAGGTGGCTATTTTCGCAATTGCAAAATCGTATAATACTATAGTTGGAAGTAGTCTAAAAACATAACTACTTGACGCGACTCGAGTAAGTATCACAAGTAAGCAAAGCCTACTTGAGTACCTACCTACCAGGGTTGTTATGACTCGACTCGAGTCCCAATTTTTTGTTGACTCGAGTCATTTTCTAAAAACTCGAGTCAATTTATGTATTCACTTGGCTTGTGCTCGAGTCATCGCGCATGGCTCGACATGTTCTATATGACTTGATTTAGGACCGATAATAGAGTTTCACAGAAGTTAGTTGAACTCAGGGTTGTAACCAAGTCACAGCGCTCCAAGTCACAAGGCAATCTCACTTTTATAGATTTGACTTGAGTCAAGTCGAGTCATTTTCAATTCACCACCGAGCTAAGTCCGAGTCCAAGTCAGCGAGAAGAGGGTCGAGTCCGAGTTATGGTATTATGACTCGAGTCCGAGTTCAAGACATTGTGTTTACGGCTATTTTTATAACTCTGCTTGGTGATATCGAATGGTTTGCATTAAAATATACCAGGGTTGTAACCAAGTCACAAGACTCCGAGTCACAAGTCAATTTCACTTTTATTGTTTTGACTCGAGTCAAGTCGAGTCATTTTCAATTCACCACCGAGTCAAGTCCGAGTCCAAGTCATCGAGCAGAGGGTCAAATCCGAGTCATGGTATCATGACTCGAGTCCGAGTCCAATTCATTATGTTGACTTCTCAGTTTCCAGTTAAAGTCTTGTTAAACTCACTTTATATAACTATATTTGGGGATATCGAATGTTTCGCATTTATAATATACTAATTTTCCTCACTTTTAGCAGTTTCTGGTCGCATTTTCAAGTACCAGTACCAATCAGACGACATCCCAGTAGGATGGTTACTTCACAATTCTTCGAAATTACAATGAAATGTCGGTCTTGGCCGTCTGAGTCTCGAGTCAATGACTTGGTCCGAGTCATGCGCAATGACTCGAGTCCAAGTCGAGTCAATACACAGATTGACTCGAGTTGAGTCATTTCCGTATTTTTAAAAAATGACTCGAGTCAAGTCGAGTCATCAGAAAATCGTGACTCGAGTCGGACTCGAGTCGAGTCATGACTCGAGTCATTACAACCCTGAAATATACTCACTTTCAAGAGTTTCTGGTCGCATTTTCAAGTACCAGTGCTAATAGACGTAATCCCAATAGGGTGGTTACTTTACTATTCTTCGAAATAACAATGAAATGTCGGTTTTGGCTGTCTGAGTCTCGAGTCATACGACATGATTCGAGTCATGCGCAATGACACGAGTCCAAGTCTAGTCATTTCCGTCTTTTGAGAAAAGTACTTGAATCAAGTTGAGTCATCAGAAAATCTTGACTCGAGTTATTACAACCCTGGTTGAACTCGATAATGAACCGTAAACACTATGACTTGGACTCTAGTCTTAACACTGTGACTCGGACTCGACTTGGTGGTGAATTGACTTGACCCGAGTCTGAACTATAATAGTTTCTAAACTATAAAATTGACTTGGGACTTTGAACCTCGTGATTTGGTTACAACTAACGCTGCTACTACCTACCAGCTTCTTTACTGACCACCGTTGTTCACCCATCAACTTTTTATTATTTCAGGCCATACAGACGACGTGTACTGCGTGGGGTTTAACGAGCAGGTCATCGTTTCCGGGTCGGCGGACAGCACAGTTCGGGTCTGGTCTTGGTTTGGGGGCAGCATGCATGTCTTGCGAGAACATATCGGTGTCGTGAGATGCTTGCATCTGTCCGACGATCGTTTGGTGACAGCAGGTTTGTAAATACGCGGTTGTGCTACTGAGAAGACTTGGACAACTAGATAATTCCAATTACCTAATTAGACTTGTTCGATCAAAACTCCGGTATTCTAATTTTAATCTACTTTGTGAAATGTTTCTATGCTCTCATTTCAATTCTAATGTAATTTCTGGTTTCTCTGAAAATGCTACATGAGAATTGTGCAACGCAATTGTGCTTATCAGAATGACGTGATTTGATATGAACGCAGCTTGATTTTTTTATTCGGAATTTTATTCAATTTTTGAGTTTATGCAAATCATTAAATCATCTAATTCAGAAAATCTGTGTAGCTATAATTATAACTAATTCTATCATTCTAACTTTGACAAGTAGATAATTTCAGTTGAACTCATCAGAACGAAATAATGGTAATCTAATTTTATTCTAATTTGAGAAATGTTTCTATGATCTCATTTTCATTCTCATCTAATTTCTGGTTTTCCTTGAAATGCTACCGAACTGTAAAGTGCTCTACAGATATTTGCCATTCTCATGCTTATGAAATCGAACTGATATGAACTGAACTTGATTTTTGTTGCATATCTTAGTAATTTGTAATTGAATTGAATTTCCAAGTTTTTGAGAATTCAGTAGTCCTAATTCTAATCTAATTTGGAAAAGCTAAACACTTTGTAGTTGTTTCCGAGTCGATGTAACAACCCCCTTCGTTTTTGTCAGGTGATCAGAAGAAAGTGATCGTCTGGGAAGCGAGCCGCGGCAAACTCCTGAACGTGGTTCATCGCAACCCGAGTCTCGTTCATCTCATGTCTGTGACTTCCACAAGACTCATTGTGGCCTCCCCGGAAGGTCCAGGCTCTGTCACTGTGATGTCGTACTGGTAGTGCGCTTAGTGCTATCAGCTGAAGATTTACCTGATTTGAAATAACGTCTGTACTACAAATATCCTGAAGCACCACTGTAATTTGTTAACCATTCCTACGCACTGTTCTCTATTTTTATATACATTTGAATGACAGCTCCGTATGTGAGGAATATAGGTGCTCGCTAAAGATGTACTTCTACTTTTGAACATGCTCAAGTAGGTTTTTGTATGCTTTTACTACTTGAGAGGTTACTACTTTAGACTACTTGTGCTTGACAGTTTTTGTGCTAGGTCTAGAATATTTGCTTTTTTACTTACTTGTAACTCGGCTACTACTACACCTTCTGGGTGGTTCCATTATTTTCGTCCACTCAAGACAGGCAATATACAATGTTAACATAGGTGGCCAGAAGCAAGATATTTCTACTTTTTCGTAGCATTCAAATAGGTTTGCGTACTTCAAATACTCACTAGCTATCCCTGACCGGAGTGGTTATGATTTTATACAACTTTATAGTTTTTCATTAAAAAACTATACCATGTTAATTTCTTTAAAACGTTGATAGAATTCACCTCTACGTCGGCGCTAACAATCAATCAACAGTTCGACCACCTCCGAACAGGATTGCAGTGATTTGCGTGTTGAATAACCAGTTTAAGAAAGATTTTGTTTTGTAATGAAACTGTCTAATGTGTCCATGGTGACGAATTTCTTGTTGTGGTCCCACACTTGAGCAAAACTGCAGGTTGAGATGGACAGAAACTTGCACACAGTGCGCACACATCAAACCATGAAAACTCGCACGACTTCCATTTGACTGGCAAAACAGGTTTCTTGTAGATTTGTAAAGCCTCTCCTTGTCGGGTAGGGGTGCTCGAACTTATTTATCTACGTACGTAAATGAAAAGACAGCAAGCAGCTGTGCCGGGGCAAGCCGACTGACATTGTGTTCGTGAAGGACTCCGGCATTTTCGATTGCGGTGAATTTGCGATCTTTTTGCTACGTTTCTGAACGGGCGCGTTTGTCGCATCGCGTAGTCTCCGAATATTTTCACGGGAACCTGCTTTGCTACAGGATTTACATGACCGTATCACGTACCAGTTTATTGATAATCTCATCTAAACACCACAAGAGTGTGATTCAATCAAAAGATAGTAAGAAGTCTAAACTACTTGAGGCGGCCTTTTACCCAGACACCCACCTTAGCCTGGAGCAGTGGTTCCTGACCTCTTTAGGGCCGCGGCCCAACTTTCGATTTGAAAGTATTACGTTGCCCACGTCAAAATTTGGGAAGAAACTTCGCCCAGATTTACTATATGGGAAACTACTCAAAAAAGTTCGACCCCCTGGGTGAAAATTATGCCAGAAAAGCTTCGTGGCCAACTGAAAACGGCGTCGTCGCCCAGTAAAAACCTCTGGACTAGAGCATGTAATTAAGAAGTATGCGACACACTGAATGAAAAGTAGCCTAATAATCGATAACATAAGCCAGCATCACAGTACGGTCCACATGAATTTCGCTATCAGGACTAAATAATTGTTCTGCTTAATATGTGATCGGGGGTGGTGGGGTGATCTACTGCAATTGTGTTCACTTTGTCCTTGCGGTTATATACTGGCAGTATGTGCTTATAAGCGAGGCGTATAGCTTAGGATATTTAGCACAACTACAGACAGTCACAAACGTATCAATTCAGCGCAAATACCCATCGTCTTAACGTACAAAAATGCGATTTCATCAATTCTTTTCTACAAAAACAGCAAATATCAGACAGGCGAAAGTCTCGACTCTTTAAATGTATTCAGTCGCCCGCGAACCGTGTCCTCCATATGCTTCGGTTTTTCGCGGCGCGTAATATTCGTCGTCGTCGTCATCATCAGCGTTACAGAATGTCACGAGTACCGCTCCGATCAGACCCAGTCCCTGCGAAAACAAGTCATCGGTTATCAACACATTTTTGTGAAGAGCGCCCACAGTACCAGAAGTTGTCACTGGTCAAGTGGTCGATAATAGACATGGATAACTATAGATAATTGTAGAGGTGGTCAGTAAAGAAAATAGTATACTTTTCGGAGTCAGGGATATCTAGACTATCTAGTCTAGATATCCCTGTTCGAAGTACTTGAAGTAGATTATATCTACTGCACTACCTCCTCAAGTGGCTATGACTATACTTTTTACAAGACAGTTATTTAGGCAAAACTATAGGCCTAGGTCTAGAATAGTAACCTTTTAACCTACTTGGAAATTTTTAAGTCTATTCGAGTTATAAATAGACCGCGTTACTTCTATTGCTACTTGAGTACCGACGGTGACTACTTTGACAAGCTCTGGATCATTGCAGTTAAATATTCGACAGATTGGAGAGAAACGCTGGTAACTAGTCTGTGAAATTTTTCCACATGCTCCAATCAATCAGTTTTATTAATATTTTCATCACTTTAAAACATCACAAGACTGCGATACAATGAAAAGATAGGAATTAAGGTGCCGAAACGACTTGGAGTAGCCTTCAAGATCAGACACCCACCTTAGCCTAGGCGAAGTAAAGAAGAGGCATGCACAGCACACTGAATGAAAAGTAATGCAGAGAATATAAGACGCAAGCGACAAAATGAGGTGGCATGTGGCGGAGGGCGAGGTCGATGTTAGGTCGTGGTCCGGTAATCCTGAAGGCTGGCTGGTAATTTAAATCCAATCTCATGGTTTCCCCGAAAATGCTTCAGGAGAACTGAGTACAGTCCGAAACCGAGACAAGCTCTCTGTACGGACATTTGCCATCCTCATTCCTCATGCTTATGGAAATTAACTATGATTTGATATGAAGTTAACTTCACTCAATGTCCAAGTATTCGCGAATTCAGTCATACTAATTCGAATCTACTTTGGAAATAACTGTGTAGCTATAATTCTAATTCTAACATAACTTCTCGTACTCAAGTCTGGCCCATAGGCCTAGCGAACTCACCGATGCGATCCATCCGATGAAGAGCGCGGTTCCGAACTGATAAGAGAAAGAGGTGCCGATTTGTTCGTCGATGTCGAACTCTCTGTAAACGTCAGCTGCGTACCACGACACCGCGCCCAGCGTCAGGATGGCTACGAAGCAAAACCGGGTTGGAGAGAACGGGATTGAAAGGCTAATTAGATGCTATCACGATGTTGGTTTTGGACTTATGAAATTTATAATCATTTTCAATCTTCATCAACCATGAGCCACAGCTAGAAATCGGCATTGCGGCGAACTATGGTATAGGCTAGTACCGCCATAGGTCGTTGTATTGCGGCGCTATGATTGTTCGGAAGAATGACGATTTTCGACTTTTAAAGCTAATTTTGGGGTAGTTGTAGTGCCCTAACAAGATTATAATATATATTTCGCACTCACTGCGACATAGCTTCCGTTCGGGACCAGTTTCAATGAATTTTGCGCTCGGATCGCAAACGATAAGATTACTATCGAATAATATATTCAAATTGAAATAAACAGAGGGCTTGATATAAGCTCAATATAGGCTCAAAATAGGCTACTATTTTAGATTATACACGAACTCCCGTTAGCACAAACTACACTGTAAATCCATGGGTGGAAAATTGGTGCATTTATTAGATACCAACCGTAGCGTATGATGTAAATCAGGTAGACACCACTTTCTGGCAGCAAATTGAGCTCTCACACCCTTTCTATGGGTGAATCAAATACACCATTCTTATAGAGATATAATTCTGGGGGTGTAATGGGTACTGTGTAAGTATAGGCTATAACAGCCTTTTGGATTTCTTGAAGTACATGGTAGGCTACATGAAAACAGAGCTCACAACACCCTTGCGATATATCTCCATAAGAATTGGTGTACTTTCCTCATTTCCACCCATTGGAACGGTGTGAAAGCATAATTTGATACCAGACAATGCAGTTTCTCTGATTTACACCCCGCGCTAAGGTGGAAATCGACGAGACTGATATAAATAAAACTCGACTCCAAGGCACATAAATGGAAGAATGAACCGACGACGTAAAATCGGACGTCGCGATTATTATCAATTACATGTTTGCCATATTACAATATTTGTTTACGGAGCTACGAGACATTGCCAGCCCTCTCTGATTTCTCATTTATCTTTGGCTAAGTTATCTATAAATAAACGATTCTTACATGCAGTGAAGAACAGAACTCCGCCTCCACGCGATGAATACATTTTCTGCTTGCCACGAATGGCGTGAATGCAGTCCAGGCCGAGACATCCCGCTACTAAACCTCCAGCTGCGCAGATCGACGCGATCACCATCATCGCGCGTTGGGCGTTCAAGGAGGCTGAAATCCGTATCAGTTTATTAATAATTTGATCATTTCAAAACACCACAAGACTGCGATACAATGAAACGACAGGAGGGTGTCGAAACGATTAGGAGTAGTCTTTGAAATGAGACGCCCACCTCCACCTCTAGGCGATATACAGAGAAGGCAGGCAGACAGGGTGGAAAGAAATAGGAGATAACATAAAACGATCAGTGATAAAAATGTATGAAGCATGTGTCGACAGGCGAGGTTGATGTGTCAGATCAAGGTCCGGTAATCTTGAAGGCTGACCATAGTACTTTTAAGACTGAGAGCATAGTAGTTCGCGTGATGTAGGCCAATGCGTGTTTGCGTCGAGAATAGGGAAAGTAAAATAATACGTTTTGTGTGGGCGTGGGCGAGTCAACAAATGAAATCGCACTAGAGTTCACTTGCGCCATACAGCCGTTTTTCTAAATTATAACAATCGACGGATCCATTGTTATCTAATAGCTAGTCTATTATTGTCTATCAATTATATAATTGCTATTTATTCATCCGCTCAAGACGGTCATCATGTACGAGGTGATGGTCAGTAACGGGGTATACTTGTACTTTTTCGGGTTACTCGAATAGGTTCGCCTATACATGCACTACTTAGTCTACTCAAGCGGTTATTAAGCTTTTACTTTTCATTGTTTTGGGCTAAACTGGACCAAGAATACTCACTTTGTTGATTACGTGGAAACAACTGCTTCTACCTGCATTGCCTACTCAAGCGGTCATGATTTCACACCACTTCTTCCACTTGTTTCCAGTTTTTGAGGCATCCCAAGACGCGGATTACTTACTTTCTCGGAAACAGCTACTTCTATTTGTACTCGAGTACAAATAGGCTACTTTCCATATACGTCTACTTGAGGACCTAGGATGATGACTTTGACACACGCCATGTCCGATGCAATACGCAAGACGCAATGCGACATAATTGAACAGTTCGGAGGATGTCGGAACGACCAAGTTATAACCAAGTATACGGTATCTTAATCTAACATCCGCCTCGGCCTAGTGCCCTAGAGAGATGGAGAGTTTATATATTTCCTTAATCATCAAATACAGGACGCAATATAAAAACTATAAAAATCATGAAATCAAGTCATTTTCAATTGCCAAACTCATGATTTCGATGTAAGCGTCGCAGGAAAAGGTCCTAGATTATTCGTAAAATCACGCGGGGCAGTTTCGTGTTCAGCTAATCCCCGATTCGTGTCGATTAAACGTTGAGTCATCGGAGGACGAGTGGCAAACGTCGAAAATCGTGGTCGTAAATTGTGTTCCTATTTCTTGAAAAGATTAACTCGCGACATCAGCCACTCATTGAGTCAGATATGTATAGATATGTTTGTGGTGTATATCCATGGTGTTTGTCGACTACATAGTCATTTAGACCAGGCCGATATTCTTCAATTTTATTCCGTAACTGCCGACTCGCAGTGCGGCCCACTTCTATGCGTTTATAAGACACCGCTTACACGGACGGGATGTCGAGGGTACAGATATGTATGCAGTATGTTCAAAAATGACTATTTTGTTCAACATTCATAGGCTATTCGATAAAATGGTTAGATCGGCTGAAACAAAAATAGCACACCAAGTTTGGTTCAATTGCAACCAAGCAGTTAAGCCGCTGGCGTTAAAATATTTTTAATTCGATAAAAATGCAAATTATACACTGGCAACCACGTGATATTGGTTACAAAGACGATACATACCAAATTAGACTCAGTAGAAGCGATGTTATTGATGTTCAAAATTGATTCTACAATATATAATTCAAGAATTTGCGGTATAACAATTTCATGCGGCTGAAAGTGAAATTTGAAGAAAAAAATATAATTTTTTCATAATAAATTTGATACTTTCAAACTACTGTAGCTTCACTGCTACACGTTGGAATTCAGTCAAATTTGGTGTGCTGCGCATTTTAGCCAACCAACACAATTTTATGGAAAGGCCAGTAAAATTTGGACAAAAAGTTATGCACAGATGAGTCAGATATGTATACGTACATAATTATATGTACGCAGTTGGGCCCCAGCTATAAATATAAAGCCTCATCGGCTATATGAACCCATGTAGGCTACGATAAAAATATGACTCCTTATTGACCGGACACCAACACTCCTTCCAGTCCGGGTTACGAGCGTCGTGAAAAAGAGCTATGCGTGTACACACTAACATGATTTCTCAAATAACCAGTGGAGCCACAAGTTCAAACACCGCCATCTCTCATTGTCCGCGAGATATTCGAAAAATAAAGAGAAACAACAGGCCTCGCATCAAAACATACTCACTAAAACAAATATTTGCGCATCTCGGTCCTGATCACTTCTAACTGTGACGACTAAAATTATCGCGAAGTAAATAATTAACGTCCAGCGCATGCCTTGTTTTATCACGATGGGCGAGAAAAGACTAACCTTCGAGACCCAGGTACGAGTTGTCAAATCTGTCGCACTGGAAAACGCCCGGGATGTAGCTCATGCATCGCACCCACAGTCCTTCATACGAGGCCACGCCGCGGTTTACTTGTTGCGATGCGACTTGTGAGTTGATTTTCCAATATCTGGACGACACGCAGTACAAGATTCCGACCGTCGCAACCACGCATAACGCAGTTCCAATCGCTCCACATTTTGCCATCTTTTTTAAACTGTGAATTTACCTTTATTGTAATATAAAATCTCTTTTGAATATATAATACATAAATATTATTTCAGTATATAATATTTATACTGACACTCGTCAGTGGTAATCATATTCGATTTATTTCAATATGAATCCAATAATCAATTATATATTAAAGCTCTGTACCTCGAAGGTGCTCAGTGCTCATATTCTATTTTATGTTAAGGACACCGAATTTCAAACGTAACACTGGCAACTATTCTGGTACACAGTCAGAATAAATTTTATTAGAAATTTTAAGGCGAGAGGTTGGCCAGTTGCTTCGTCTAGTCTATAGCTGCAGAACATTCTACAAATGTACGAAGGTACTTTGCAACAAACGCAAGTAACAAAACACTACAGCACTCTGATGACGAATAAGGGCCGGATCCAGAATTGAAAAATTAGAAAATGTTCATCTTTTCCAAATACTAAAATTAGAATGATGGCTGTACAGTTTTTTTTTTCATTTAGATTAGAATTAGAATTACTGAATTCGCTAAAACACGAAAATCGAACTAATTTCTGTATCAGAAAGAAATAATACAAAAACAAAGTTCAGTTCGCATCAATGTTCGTGGAAAATGTCTGCAGACCTAGTTTTGCTCGTTTCGCACTAAACAGTTCTCCCGTATAGCATTTTCAGGAAAAGCAGAAACGAGATTAAAAGTAAACTAAGAGCACAGAAACATTTTATACGATGAATTACCGGCATTTCATTCTAATTTAGTCAAATTATACAACTAAGATTATTTAGTTGTCCAAGTCTGCCTGATCACTATAAAAACGCAATTTACACTGCAAATCCACGACATCCCGTCAGAAACGAGAAGCTTCCTCGACGAACGGCGAGAGACTCGACAATCTCGCTCCTGTCCTTCGAGAAAAAGCAAAACGAGTCAATCATTGGGCAAACAAATCGTCACGTGATGTTTGAATTTGGATAGTGATTAATTAACGATATAATGAAACTGGGGCGTCGCAGGTCCGTTCTCCGTGCGCCGTCATCATTGTTGATTTCAATTTCGACAGACTCGGTCAGAGCATTCATCGTTGATACTCAAGTATAGACGTAGAAGTAATGTTAGGGTGACCATATTTTGAGACCCGAAAAAGAAGAGACTTTCCAAAAATTTTGAAAGCGCTAGTACCGGAACAGAAAATTAGTGATTTTTTTACAATTTTCGACCAATAGTATGTGTTGACTAAAAAAGGTCGTCTTTCCGACTCGACTTTCAAATTACCCACTTTTTAACACCTTTTCGGAAAAAGAGGACAAATTCCCAAAACAGACGACATTTAGGCGTCCTCCGAGGACATTTTCAATCTATTGAAAAAAGAGAACAAATCCTCTTAAAACAGGACGTATGGTAACCGTGAGTAACGTCATCAGGGTTGTAACCAAGTCACAAGGTTCCGAGTCACAAGTCAATTCTACATTCATAGTTTTGACTCGAGTCAAGTCGAGTCATTTTCGATTCCCCACCGAGTCATGTACGAGTCTAAGTCGGGTAGAAGAGGGTCGAGTCCGAGTCATGTTTAATCCACTTTTTTACAGATATGCTTGCGTGATATAGAATGCCACGTTTTCATAATATACTCATTTTTGCCTCTTAATAATGATTTACCCTATTTTTCAAGAACCAGCACATGAGATACCAATATTGTGGTAAATTTACTATCCTTTCAAGTTACAACGAAACGCCTGCCTTGGCCGTCCTAATCTCGACTCGTATGACTTGGCCGAGTCGTGCGTAATGACTCGAGTACACGTCGGCTCAATAAACAGATTGACTCAAGGCGAGTCGCAGTCACTAAAAAGACGCGACTTGAGTCGGACTAGAGTCATTACAGCCACGAACGTCATGAATTCCTTAAAGCACAGGAAGAAATATTCAAAACTATACTTCAAGTGGAAGCAAAAAAATGGAAGGTCTGAAAAGTAGGCTACTCTATCAGTTTGACAGAGAAGATTTGGTTGTGGGGTATCGCTTACTTTAAGCAAATAACAGAAATTCGCGACTAATCAGACCGACTGATGGCGCTACAAATGGGGTAATCTTTGAAAACAGATCCAGTTACCGTGACACGGGCTATTTGAAGCTGTTCTTATGACAATTTCTCAAAATTGAGGTATAGCCTACACCTCGCAAAACTACTTTCTACTTTTCAAAAGTCTAATAATAATTATTTGACTCTATTACTGAGTCGAATACTCTATTAATGAAATTTCAAAAATTTTCTTCAATCTGGCCATTTTCCTTTGGGGCAGGTTACTTCCCGGATTGAGTGTGTTTTACCAGTTTTCATGTGAATAAAGAATATAACAACAGTAAATGACCAAGTAAAAATCCTGCGGGATGTACCAGTCATAACATTTCGCATTACCACGAAAAACCGCCGGATATGATAACCAAACTAAATAGAAGAAAATTCTTATCCATTGAACTTGACGTCCCAGCTGATCAAAACATACAACACAACTCACAAGGAATCAGAAAACCAATCAACATACGGAGATCTCAATATTGAATGTGAAAAAATGTGGCGATGCAAAATAAACATTGTACCGATAGTCATTGGCGAGAAGGGGTCGTAAGCAAAAAACGAACATGAGACTGAGATATATTCAAAAGATTCCGGGAAACATTCGATTCGACTACGGCTGGTCAGAATCGCGTACCGCCATTCTATTCTGAATCGAGTATTATGCTTTGAGTCGAGTCGACTATCCCATATTATGACGTCACAACAGTATGAGAGATGACGAAAAATTCAAATATTAACTTTTATCCTACCACCATGTGAAGGTATTATGTAGCTTTGCAATTCGTGTTACGTATGCTGGTATACGACCAATTGAAGTTTCGAGGATTCCAGAGTGGAAAATCGTATCGAATTATAATTTCGTTGATAAATTCACTCATATTGACATGGAGCGTACGATTTCAGCACTCGAAAAAAAATCATCGTATACTACTCGACTTGAATCATTAGAATTAATACTCGATTCGGATTCGAGTACTCGAATCATTGTGCCCAGCCCTATAGATTTGACGTGATCCTGAAGATCACATTATTGGGCACTGTGTGTGCATACTGCATACTGCATATTCTCCGGAAGACATTGAATGCGCTGGACCACTGGACTAATTTACACTCGTAGTCGAAAATCACAGCATAATTTCTGTGACCTCGTTTCTTCACTTTCAGTCATCTCCACTTTTGTAACACTTGTCAATTGTTCATCTACTGCAATGGTGTAATCTGAACTCTTAATGTATATCATAGGAATAGCAATAGCAATTTGACGGTATTACTGAAATTGTAAATGTTTACTTCAATCTCGCCATCTTCCTCAGCGCAGGTTGTTCCACGCCGGATTATGTGTACCAGTTTTACTTTGAATAAGGAATATTTTAATGGTCACATTATATTTTCATGCGATCAAGACACACAATAGGGCTGTTCAAAAATAACCTTTTTTGCTGAATCTTTGCTGGCTACGTGCTTAAATTGTTAGGTAACCTTAAAAAACGACGCACAGCAAATTTGAATATATTCCAACCGATATTCGCGGGTTACGAAGAGTTTGAAAATTTTGAATTTGCCCAAAAACGCAAAAAAATTTTTTTTTCAAATTTTTCTGCCAACCCCATGAAATTGTTGGGTTGTCTTCAAAAACTATGCAAAACAAATGTGACTCAATTCCAAGCCGTAGAAGCGGAGTTATTTCAGTTTTTATTCGATATATTACTGGGATTATCCTTGATCGGTGGATAATCCAAGAATTATCATCGAAAAACTGGAATAACTCCGCTTCTACGGCTTGCAATCTCTACGTAAAACAAAAATAAAATTTGCACGCAGAAACTCTCGTTATTTCGGACACTTCTGCACTTAATTCGGACGCAGTTTCGCAATTTCTACTGTTCAATTATGGCGCAATAAACATTACTGTGTTCGTTTCAACACAAGACGAATGTTTGAGGTGAAAAAATGACGCTCCAAGTACCCTCTGAGCGAGAGGGGTGCGTATTCATACCTGTGTAACACCCGTCATCTACGGGTGTGAAAATACACCCATGGTACACGAAACCAGAACCGACCTCAGACTTACACCACTCAAGTCTAAATGTCCAAAGGTACATAAATCGCTCGTGCCGAATTATCATGTCGTCGCAATCTACACCCCACAGGACAAATAACATCCATCAGAGAAAAATCATTTGCCAGTGAAGAAATACCAATTTTGAATCGTGTGCTTACTTGAGTTCAATGATATATATACAATGATTGGAAACTACCACGCCCCCTAACGCTGTAAGGTTTACTCCCGCCGAAATCAGCGTGTGCGCGGATAAGGTTGACTGCATACACTTCATTGAGTAATGTTGACCGTGGTGTAGTACTGCTATCACCTTTGCTGGCAGTTATTCCACTGTTTTTTCGTTTGTTGGTTGATTGTTAACAGGTTTTGCGAGCATAGTGAGACAGTATTGCATACTAAGGTCTAATCAAACTTCCGCCAATGCGCAATATTCAGGTACTGACTAGCTGCTTAGGTTTTTGCACCTGTGGATGAGCGTAAAAAAGCTTGGAAAATTAGGACAGATTGAGATTCGAAAATTTGTAAGCATCAATTACGCCATCTGATATCTTGAAAGCGAAACTGATTAAGATGCTTTTGTGAGTAATCTTATTGCTGGTGGGTGGCCAACGTGAAAATTCGATGAGACCCATTTAACAGAAAGCAATTTTATTGAAGGCTACTATAATATTTATAACTCTTTTTTCTCACTAATAGTTGATTGGTGAATAGTTGGTTGCGTCAGATGTGATAGTGTTGCATACCAGGGTGTGCTAAAACCTCTGCCAATGGGCATTTGTTTAAAGTTCCAGCAAAACGTTTGTGCACTGGCGCCAAATATGAATGGGCGGAAAACCTTGAGAAATTTATAAAGAGCATGCGTCAAGATCGTGGCTGGATCATTGTACAAAAAAAGACGATTTAAAGATTTGCGAACTTCATTCGCGTCATCTGATTTGTTGATAGGTGAGGAAATGATTCTATACTGTAGCCTACTCTTCATCATTGCATAAGCACTACAGAGTGGTGGGCTACCTTGACTATATATTTTGATTCCCATGGTAGTTGACTGGTAAGCTGATGTAACGAGTTTCGTTTTAATGTCTAATGCATTTGCTCTTGCGTATAGGACACAAATCGATCAATTTGCAAATTGGAGCAATTCCAACCTTGAATTTGCCTGTAAATTGACTAGATTGTGTTCTCATGACTTTATAGCTGTGTCGAAAACTTCATCGCGAATATTTCAGCAATGCTGTTCACGGTGATGTTTCATGTGTCTAACTACTTATGATTTTTTGCATTTTCAGTGAAAGAGAATATTGTATTCAGTACAACGAAAGACGAAATGGTAGGATTCGTTGATCTTGGGGAGTCGAGGCCTGTAGATGATGTTGAACCAGCTACACACGCTCTTCAAGTTTATGCCAGTGGCCTGGTAACGTCTGTTTCCAAACCCTTGGCATACTGCGCAACAAAGTCGGTGGCTTCATTTCGACTTACGAGTAGGCCTATATTCTGGAAATGTGTCGGCATCTTGGAGGATTGTGGATTTCGTGTAGCTGCGTTTGTTGCTGATGGACTCAGTGCAAATCGCAAGATGTTCCAAGAGCGTACGTAACAACCTCTACGCCAGCCGCACTGGTGGTACGAAACTTCTCAACAAGGATGGTATATTTATTCGATGGCGGCATTTTACGGCTGTTTGAACTGACGGAATTGAGATGCGGCAAATTGACGGATGCACATTTTCGTATGCAAAGCTTGGCAAAGATGCGGGAGATTTTTGCAGCTCAGCTTCTGTCTAATAGTGTTGCGCGTATTATGCGAGCAGGAGAGGTGACGCTAAAGAAGCTGCTGCATGGTTTGCAGGTATTTACAAGTGGTTCGACATTATGAATACATCAACCAAGTTCAGCTACAACGCCGACTTGAGGCCATTTGCAGTCCAGACAATTCACGCTTGGACTGGCTGGAAAATGATTTCTTGCCTAAAATGCGAAAATGGGTAGATTCTTGTGCTGAAGGAACAGCAACTCAGAAAACCAAAAAATTCTTGAGTCTCGATAACCATTTATGCATTTAATAACCATGGACTGGACAGGTACGGTCAAATAGCCGAATCCTTATTCTGCACTACAGATATTAATGAATTTGGTGACACCTTGATATCATATAAAATTACGGAAAAATAATGTTCCCCATCCTACCAATGATTCGGGCAAGAGCAAGCAAAGATGGACAAACAGCTAAACAAGGCAGATTTCATCAAGAGTAGATACGGCATCGTTCGGGTCGTATTTGGCCATTCTTGAGCCAACGAAAGCGAGTGTACTGCTGCATTATTAAGGACATCATCCAAATACTTTTCCCAAGTTGAAGATGACAAAAATTAATATCTAGCACTGTTATTGCTTAACAAATCACGCATAAACTGTTTTTGTTGTCCACATGGTTATTTTTGCATTGGTCTAGTTCTGTACAGTTGCATATTAATGTTACTTTTTTCAAATGCCTGCATCATTATTTCGGTCATATACACATGAATTAGGGATTTGAGGATTAAATTATGTATTCGTAAATGTTCTATCTGTGAAGTGTATATATCTTCCTCATTTCTTTACATAACATGATGAAATCCTGAAAATTCAATTCTGTATTGTAAGGCATCGAGATTTTGTGGAATGATCATTATGGATAGGTGACTTTTTTCAGAGGTGGGTGATGCAATGTATGCAGCGTTGCTACTGAAGTAGTGGAAGTATTGCTACAATGATTTACTCGGGTTCAAATAGAAGTAGCGAAAATATAAATGTGTATAGTACTTTTAAAAAGTTCTAAAAGTAGATTTGGTTGTTCGCTCGGAGTCAGTTGGAAATAGTCACTTTTGAAATTGCAGGGTTAAGCTTAGTGACTGCCGCAAAATGGCCATCAAAAACCTTCAAAACTCAGGAGATCTAGATATCCCCGGAAAAAAACAAGTTGTGATGTTTTTGATTGGTGAGTAGTATGAAAACACAATCACCCGCGGAAGTAGGCAAACCTACCCGAGTACTCAAAATAACTAGAATTGCTCCTTTAAAAACTACGTCTGCTTGATATTTAATTATATATGATGTTATTGATGTAGGAATATGATCGAAAAGAGGCACCTCAAGTTGGAATGAAGGTTGTGACACTTGCAACAAAGGTTGAACGTCCGCGACTGTGTGAACATAAGCCTCGTTGGTCGTCGCAAGGCTACATCACGGGGATTGCGTATAATTGCGAGTCGTCAATGTGTGAATTGGATTTACGATACGCGCATGAAGCGCGAAATTTATCTTGTGAACTAGGTGTACGACTGTACGAAGTACGTGTACGTGAATCAACGTTTATGGCAGCGGTCCGCTAGCATAATCAGAAGAAAAATGCCAGACGCGAGAAAGAAATGCGCTTTTAAAGCTATTCAACACGTTAACGCTAATTGCCACTGATAAATATATCCAATGAATTATATATCATCGCTAGTTCCTCAAAGAAGTATTGCTGAGGAAACCTTTGTTTACAGCACAACTGTGTATGCGATGAAGCGTGACCAGGAACACGCTGAAACGCAGAGCTCACGGTAGTTCCAATCATTGTATATATATCATTGCTTGAGTTTAATACATTTATGCGTTTCAATATCTTTTGACTACATAGCGGACAAGAGGTAACAAAGAACAACATGTAACGAAGTTATTGTACCTACGGGCACGCCCGAATATGTTTGATTATTCATTACGTGGCCTTCATTTTCCAAGACAATTACAGCCCACTCAGCGCTACTGGTAAATCTGATTACATGGGCTGGGTGGATAAAAAGTTTATAGCTACATATATATGCATTTTATGCAATTACCACCTATTCATTCATGCATTATAGAAAATGTTGGCGCCTAGGGCGACAAGGCCACACAAACTTTGCTGACCATCGAAATCACGCGACTGGGTTCTTGGGGGCGAAGCCTCCAGAAGTTTGGTTTACCACGCTATGGGTGCGCAAGACAATCGTTATTTTAGGGGGGGGCTGACAAAGTACTGCTACGGCCCTCCCTCTTACCCATTGTCTTTATTACAGTCCGTATAATATGGGGGGGATGGAGGAAAAAAAGGTTAACAACCACTGCTGTAGGCTATATGAATAAATACTGCAGGCTACTATTTTAAGCCGGTATGTGTGTGCTACGCAGTAATACGATATAGGATATATCTGCTGGTATCGAAATCGTTTGGTATCCAAATACTGTATACACTACAAAGTCTGCCTTTACGCATGATCAATGATCATGAAACGAAAAATTGATTTCCCGATTTCAATTCTTACAAAGTCGTTTCTCCGATTAATTAAGGAGCGGAAACAAAGTGCCCGAATTAAGCGTAGTTGATTGTAGCTTAAAACACCCGAGAACTCATGAAAAGTAGAATTATACCGAGTTAATGACCGACTCTGGATTTCCATGCCAAATATTGGTTATGATTGGCAGCATATCCTGCGTCTCCTGTTTTTGTTTACCCATATATAAAGTAGCCTACATCATCATTGGTTTATTAGCAATTTTATCAGTTCAATACACCACAAAAATGCGATACAATGAAAAGACAGGAAGATGTCGAAGCGACAAGGAGTAGTCTATGGAATCTGACACCCACCTTGGCCTAGGCGATGTAAAGAGGAGGCATGCACACTGAATGAAAGTAAAGAAAATAGTATAGAAGAAGAATGCGACAAGAAATAGGGCGGCATGTCATGGTAGCTGATTCATTTGGCGACTTGTTTGGTAACATATTAGCACTCTTCATACGCACGGTACCTAAGAAGCTACTACATATCTACAACTGAAGGTGCGTACTGCGTAGCCTATGCAATGCATGCACGGATGGAAACATATTACAACTACATCAGTAAGGAATGTATGTATGTTGGCCGTCGCAGTCCAGTAGAGTCGATGGCGCGCTACGATTGTCGGATGAGCCCATGAGCGAAAATTTGTGTCGAGGTTGATAAGGGGGCGATGAGTCGAAAAAGATCGGGAACCACTAGTATAGCACAAAGGGACTGGTAACGCTTTTAAGGTCCGTACACATGATAGTAATTAAATCAAGCCGCATGACTCAATCGGGCACGTCAAAGAAATTTCATTCCTTTTATAAATCGCATAATCCTCGGTTCGATGAACTTCCTAGCCAGTTAACTGCTGTGGACGAGCTAGCATTTAAACAAATTGCTCCAAAGTGAGCAAATTCGTCGGGCCTTCAAGGCTGACGGCTATAACTTGCCAAGATGTCACAAACGAGTTCGGGACTTCGTGATCGAACACAAAAAAATCCGCAAGTGTGTGGAAGAAGAGCTTATGGCAATGTAACTGAATGATGGACGTTTTTCGATCACGTAGGACAAATCAACTCCTACACGAAGCAGGCGGTACATGAATTTAAACGCTCATTATCCGGGTGGCTTTCGATCGCTGCGTTTCATTCGTATTCACGGGAGCATGTTTTTGCGTCAATAGTACATGTTGTCTGTGTAGCTTGTATGTGCGATTTGCTACTTTGCCAATCCCGGGATTGAGGAGCGAAAATACCGGGAAATCCCGATCCCGGGATTTGAAATTTGATCCCGAAGTCCCAACCCTACTGTTACCATGATCAATTTCACTTTTATTCTTATTATACTGGTTTTCATGAAAATTATATATGAACCGATATTGTTTTTTGCTGTATTTCTTTCTAATACGAAATTTGGAAAAAACTGTGGAGCTCCCCAATTCTAATCCAACCCGAACATTTTCGGCTGACACTCGTCAGGGGTTCTGTACCTTCAAGAAGGTATTCAATTTAATATATCAAAAACGAATAGGGAGCATGATTTGAAACACGTAACGAATGAGGATAGCCTTAAAAAAATAGAATGTCCCACATTAATTGAAGTCAGTTAGTTAAGCAGGCATTTTCCAGAATATTATCCAAAACTTGCTTTTCCAATTTCAAAAAGTTTCTCATGTCGATGCCGTCTGCCGCCAACCGTTCAGAAATAGTACATAGTGCGTCCAAAACCTTCTCATTGCAACGATGAGTATTCGAGTCTTTATGATCGATGACTTTGGGTTTTATATCATCGATATCACTTAACGTAGAGTCGCGATCATGGAGATTTACTTCAATATCGTCTTCTTTTTCAGGAACCTCCATATTATGATTTTGCGCAGTATTTGCAGAAGCTGGTACCTCTGCTGTATCTGCGCTAGCGGCTTGTGGCAAGGGAGGATTCTTTCCTACCATTACTTTGTCCGATTTGGAGCAGACATGGCTTTCTTTGAGCCGGTGAGGCGAGTCACACGCTACATCTTCAGTTTTTTCGTCAGTATGTGAACTTGACGAAACTCTGATACGTTTTGACGGAGGTTCAAAATCGTGTCCTGAATTTGAGTCGACCTTTTTCACAAGATTGTTCTTGCAGGCTCGCAAACCGCAGCGCTTTCTCCATAGCTTCACCCAATCCTTGGATCGATTTAAATCCGTCTTCTTTACATGTTTTGCAAAATATTTCGCTTTCTTCAGTAAAATGCAATCATTCACATCAGATTGCTCACGCTTGCACTTATTGTACCAAGAAAGTAAATACGCATCCAAATTGTCGATCTTGTCAGCGGCCAGTAATTTCAACCGGTGTTCCCAAATACCTGTAACAGTCGTCTCGGGAATTTCAAAAGACAGAGCGATCTCAGAGTATGTTTTCTTTTTCTTGTACAGTTCCTTTAAAACAACATTGCAGTCGTTCAGTGAAGTCATTTTTAAAGCTTTCACTATTTTCTGGGCCTTTTTTTCTCTTTTAACAATACGAGCCACATCTGACTTGTCAATTTCAAATTTTCTGGCAATATCACGGACTTTATTTTGTTCTTCTTCAGTAACTGTCATGTCAGATTGTGACAAAGTGACTTCGTTCTTTTCGCCTGTTGACTCGCTGGAATTCGAGATATTTTCGAGTAAACCAAACCTTTTCTTCCAACGACTCGGGAAATCAGGGGGTGGTTCAAAATTGTCATAGCACAGTATTTCTGCGATATGACGCGCCTTTTCCAGTAAAGTTTCAGAGCTTACGACCTCACCCAAAGATGCGGCATCGTTGTACCAGGCCAGCAGAGCACGATCTATGTCGGAAATCTCTTGGTCGCCCTCGAGTTTTGCCCCAAAATTGCGACTATCAAGTTTTTCTTGCAAAGGAATCGTGTCGCATTTTAAAGCAGCCGTCACGGAGGATGGACCAATAGGATCGTTGGAGATACTTTTGCCTGATAGATCTTTCGGTGTCTCAGAAGACACAACATTTTTTCTTTTCTTTGAGACGTCGGCTTCGGTTTCTGGATTCACTTCGACCTTTCCGCGAAATAGTCCAAAATTCTTTGTTGGGCCGTACACAATCCGAGGAATGTTGTGACGATTCCGCCAAATATCCAACCACTCGCAGGAAGGATGAAAATGGCCGTAATTGAAAAATCCAATGAATTCTTTCACTTTTTCACGTAGTAGTATACTGTTGATGCAAACTGACGTACGTTTTATTTTATTAAACCAGTTCAATAACGCATCGTCGATTATTGCCAGACATTGATCCGACCTGAGTTTGTCTCGAACGTCCCATTTGCAAGATGTCAGATATCCGTCCGGCAAACAGGCAGCACAACTCAAATCGCTATCGGAGATTTCTGTAGGGGAAGCATTTCCTTCCTTGCTCTCAACTTTTGTTTTCTTTAACGGCACCGGCAAAGACTCTTCGTTGAGTTTGTGCTTACGTTGATAACAAGCGTTTGTTTTATTCTTCTTACCCATCTGCATATCTTCGATCCATATTTTCGTTTGGCGCCTTAACATAGTGGTGTCAACTTGAACGCTTTTGTCACGTTTCGGGTCATCATACCATGACTGTAAAGCACGGCCGAGCCATTTATACTGAGATTTGTTCCGTTCCTCCCAAATGCTGGCCACTTCGGAGAGTTCGATGTTGAATTTTTTCGCGACTTCAACCTGAGCTGTTTTTTTCTCAAGTTCTTGAATCACGAGGAATTTTTCGCAGAGAGGCATCTTGAAAGGTATATAACCTACAACAGCCCTAGGAGCGCAATCCACATTAAAAATCTTTTGTTCTCCCCCACAATTGTGAATTTCGAGATTTTCCTGTGAAGGAATCGTGTTGCATTTCGCGAATTTCAAACTAGCATTCACGGAGGACGGGCTATTGGGATCGCCATTGTTCGAGATACCTTTGCTTGATAGATCTTTCAACTCATAGACAACACTATCGCTTTTCTTTGAGACGTCTGCTTCCGGATTTACTTCGACCTTCCCACGAAAAAGTCCAAATTTTATTGTTGGACCACTTATAGACAGAGGAATTTTGTGACGATACCGCCAAATATTGAACCATTGGTGCGAAGGATAAAACTTGCCAAAATTTAGAAATATAACAAATTCTTTCACTTTTTCACAAAGTAGTGCATGGCTGATGCAAACTCGTCTATGCTTTATTTTGTTAAACCAGTTCAATAACGCATCGTCGATTATTGCGAGCCGTTGATCCGACCTGAGTTTGTCTCGGACGTCCCATTGGCAAGATGTCAGATATTCGTCCGGCAAGCAAGCTGCGCAACTCAAATCACTATCGGAGACTTCCATGAAGGAAGATTCTCCATCCTCACTTTCAACTGCGCTTGTTAACTTTGATGGTACCTTACCGTCCAAAGGGAGTCCGTAGCGTTTGCGCCAACGTTTACACCAGGAGCATGTCAGCTTCAACTCACCCAGCTCCATATCTTTGATTAATTTCATCGCTTCGTGCCTTAAGGTATCATTGTCCGGTCGAATGTGTTTCTCATGTTTGACCTCCTTGTACCATAACCATAGTGCATCGCTGAGAAATTCATTCTTGTATTTTATCCGTTCATCCCAAATACAAGACACTTCCGAGACTTCGAAGCCAAATTTCTTTGCGACTTCAACCCGAGTGTGTTTTTTTGCGAGCTCGTGAATCACAAGGAATTTTTCATGGAGTGTCTTCTTGACTGGCATATCATACACTTGCGCACAACGGCTTTTGAAGGAAACGATCGGAACAGGATAAAGTACCGGTATTTGATGTTTCTTACAATGTCAATTTTATATTAAAATTTCCAGCTGCTGGCAAGAGATAAAAAAACAATTTTCAATTACTCGGTCACACGGACAGTGAATGGAAACTTTTTATTGCGAAGCAGTTGCATGTAAACATTTACTGATCTGTGGTGGGCATGCCGACAAACACCAATCCCATTTCGTCGTAAGGATATACTGAGAGCTAACTTGTGATTGAGAAAGACAATAGTATATTTGGTTTAACCAAAAGTATACTCGAATGCAAAATTCAAAGCCAGTTTATAGCGAAATAATCACAAGATCGCCGAGTCAGCTACAGCCAGAATGGGAAATGGTTGCACCATGGTAGAGAGCAGCCACCGTGGTCTAATATGAAAATACATTACCGGTACCGTACATCAACTAAAAGCTACGTAACAGTAGGATTACCATAGGCTATGCCCTCCTTTATCAGGAAATTGAAACTGTCCTAGTTTTTGGCAATTCGTGGTCCTCTACAGCTTTTACAGCTAGGCTAATGGACATGGACAGGGCTAACTGAAAATCAGCATTAACGACACGAAAAAGGCAATGCGGACGTTCGAGTACGTCATTCGGAAGTCAAATGAGAGTGATGAGCTTTTTTATAGTCAACACAAGTTTTTCAGAAAATAAAGACTCTCTCTCTCTCTCTCTCAGTAAATATTTCTAAATCAGCTGTTTTTGATTTGGGTAAATTAACTTGTGATTTGATAAAAGTGACATCCTTTCTCGATTCTAAAATATGGTAACCCTACGCAACAGTTTCCTTCGTCAAATTACAAAAAATCAACGAAGAAGCGATCAACCGCACTCATAGCAACTTTTGCTGGAATTTGATAACTAATTAGTCAAAACTAACAAGCCATACAAGCAAAAACCGGCAAGTAGAGGAATAAAACTTTACTCATATTCACATACTCAAAAAGCAATCGAATCTGTCTCAAGTACTCAATAGAATCCTACTATAAGCAATGGATTGTCTAAATTACAACAATGTAGTTTACCAAACCACGGAGTAAATTATAAACCACAAGTTCAGCAATTTTTTGACATTGACATATTTCAATGGATTTTATCTTTCTATAGTCATTAGTCAACCAAGTTTGATTAGCAATTACCGTATACATCACAATGCAGGGAGTGTCATTAAGTGATGCGGACAGGGTTATTGCAGCCAAGTCACAAGGCTCCGAGTCACAAGTCAATCCCACTTTTATAGTTCTGACTCTAGAGTCAAGTCGAGTCATTTTCAATTCACCACAGTGTCAAGTCCGAGTCCAAGTCATCGAGCAGACGTTCAAGTCCGAGTCATGGTGACTCGAGTCCAAGTCATTGTATTGACTACTCAGTTTCCAGTTAAGGTCTTGTTAAACCCACTTTTTATCACTCTGTTTGGTGATATCGAATGGTTCGCATTAATATTATACTAATTCAGGTACCAGTACCAAAAGACGAAATCCCGAAAAGATGGTTACTTTACTATCGGTATTCTTTTAAATTACACTGAAATGTCGATCTTTGCTGTCTGAGTCTCGAGTCATACGACTTGGTTCGAGTCATTGCGAAAATTGACTCGAGTCGAGTCATTTCCGTATTTTTAGAAAATGACTAGAGTCAAGTCGAGTCATCAGAAAATCGTGACTCGAGTCATTACAACCCTGGATGCGGTCATGAAACTGGAAGATCATGGCTGTAATGTGCAGTTGTGCACGAAGCGATGTGACTTTCTGTTATTTAAAACAGTTAGCAAAATGCATTGACTTTGAATCGTGTCAAGTGAAAATTCAACTTGACTTGACATACCAGTAGTGACTTGACTTTACTCGAGTCAAAATGTGCAATGACTAAATGTGAATACCGACCCTAGCAGTCACCAGAGCTCAAATTCAAGATGGCCAAATAGTCTAGCTCAGTGCTTTTCAACCTTTTTGAGCTTCATTCGCACTTTCTTTTGGAAAATAAATCTCATTTGCACAAGCCTACCGAAAATTCTGTTCTGTTCAGATGTGCGACAAATTGGCTACCATAGCTGTTAGGCCATGAAGTGTCTCATTAAAAATGCAACTCTTTTCCTTCGTTTTGATTTCAACTATTTCACTAAAATGCTTCTCGGCAGATTTTGTACAATAACGCCTACCATAGTGCTTGGATGGCCAGGTCTAAGAACTGTTCTGCACTCTTATCCAAAATACAGCGTAGGCCTATTTTCCGCGAGTGAAAAACGCTTGCTGGCAAAAATCGTTTTTGAGAGATGACACAAAGGTCACGGAGGCTCCAGTTTGTCGAAATGGTGAAAAATTCACATGCTTGTGTTGAGGCTTGTGCCTGATGTCTTGGAAAATAAGCTCCAATACCGTCAAGGAGAGTAGGTATATTAGAGTTCGTTACCTTATGATACGTTGCTTCAACATGAGTTCTTTTTTCTCGATATCCCATTTTCTGTCTCGTGAGTAGCCTATATGAGAAGGTCAAACAAAGTCACGATACTGTTTGATCGACTCTTTAGTTCAATCTAACTTGAATATTTATAACAGTTTAATAACCTTAAAGCAGATTTTTTGACTACCACCAAAATCTGAATTTTTGTGGCATCTCGCAACCCGAGTCTCACCCATGAAAAGGAATTAATTTTAAGTATTAGAGTAGTATGCTACGATTTTACGAGCATGTATGACATACAGAACACGCACACCACAATTCTACCCAACACAGCTCTATAAAATATGTCTGACGCACACGATTTCAAATTAGGGTGAAGTAAATTCCTCTGTGTGTCGCATTTGTACTTCTGTCTACTCATATTGCAAGAACGGGACAATTCCATACCGACAACAGATCATATCCATATAGAAAGGCTTGGCCATCCAGCGATGGTGATCGTTGGCTAAGGTTTTGTCGCCGCTGATGTTTTTGGCACCGTCTTTTAACGGCAGCTCCGCATTTTATCAGCGGTATGTTGGCCAAAACGTCACGCGTTCATGTGATCCGACGCACCAGGTGTTGGCCTCAAAATGAATGAATATCATAAGGCCTAAACTTGCTTGTTGCACAATGCACACCCTTACACTAGTTCATCTACACTAGTCTTTGTCCATGTTTTCCAGAAAAAAAAATTCGGACAAATTTTATCATGAATTCGACCAAAGGTCGGCTGATTCTAATGATCAAGCCATTTTTTCTGCGTGTCTTGCTTATTGATTACAGTACCCAACACAGTGCCCTTGAATATGTAAAAACTATGGCAGGATCTTTGCAATAAATTCAACAAATAATACTGTATGTCTGCAACTACACCAGCTTCTAAACCAGGCTTTTGATTACGTAATAATTATAATGCGAAAGCGATAATTCACTACGGCTTGTGAGGGCTACGATTAGTGGTGCGTCAAGTTAAACAATTTTTTACAATTGCGTCTCAACTACAACAGTTACACGGCCCTTGCATTCTGTATTAGGCTTATTTGAATTATTCCACGTCAGAAAAATGAACTATTATTCACGATTTTCATTCGCACTCATCCGGATTTTTCATTCGCACTGTTCGCACCACCTTCGTCATTCGCACCAGTGCGAACCGTCACACAGGTTGAAAAGCACTGGTCCAGCTAGCTAATTCGCGACCTATGTTAAAAAAACTCGCTCCCTTATACAATCCATACATAACTAAGGTAAACCGGTTTGTTATCTACAATACAATCAATTGCAAAGCATTGCCAGTGTGACGTCATATGTGTTTTCTCAATTTGGAACCCGATAGGAGGCGCTAAAGTGTGTCCGGAATTTGAGACACGAAAATATGGCAACCCTACTCGTGTCGTGAATTCGGGTCTTCCGCTGCTTCCGCGTTACCTAGTTTTTTCCGCTTGCTTTTTTCTATACTATCTTCTTTACTTTTCATTCAGTGTGCAACTGTGCATGCCTCCTCTTTACATCGGCTAGGCTAAAGTGGGTGTCTGATTCGATATAACTACTCCAAGTCGCTTTGACACCTTCCTATCTTTTCATTGTACAGCATTTTGTGGTGTATTGAACTGATAAAATTGCTAATAAACCAATGATGATGATGATATGCCACCTTTTTGTACTTGTTCTTTTATATTATATCCTTTTACTTTTCATTCAGTGAGCATGCCTTCTTTTCTACATCGCCTAGGCCTGGTAGGTGTATGATTTCGAAGACTACTTCAAGTCGTATCGACACCTTCCTATTATTCATTGCAACGCAGGCTTGTGGTGTATGTGTGGTGAAAATTTTAGCAATAAATTGAATGGAATGTTGGTCGGAGGATTAGAATGGCCAATTATAGAATGCTGCACAGTGCACACTCAGTGACTTCATAAGTTCAATTTCCTCGCATTTTATGACCGTCGTCCGCTGTTTTTGGTACAAGTCCGGGCAAATTAGCATTACAGGTGCTCGTAAATTTATACCTTCCGCTGTTTTATTGCTATTTTCCGTTTGTTCGGGTTGGGCGACTGGTCGTCTACAATGGTCAATGACAGAATATTCCACTCTCAGTTACTTCATATATTAAATTCTCCGACCATTCGCTATTCCCGATACGAGGCTTTGTCCTCCTTTGCATTAAGCTCGTAAGCTGGGGTCGTCTGCTGCTTCCGCGTTTTAGACTTAGCTACCACTATGAGTGCCATGAAGATCAATGATCGACTGTTCCTCGTTCCGCATCTTTTGCTTCTCAGTACCGAATGTAATGTAAACATTAGCTTCACCTTGTATTCCAAATTAGTTTAGAATTAGAATGATAGCATCAGGTTTTTCTAGATTAGAGTTAGAATTTCTGAATTCGCGAAAACTTGGATATTTAATCAAGTTTGGTTTTATTCTCATATAAGCTTGATTTGCACGATACCGCTCTCCTGTAGCATTTTCAGGAAAATCAGAAATTCTCTATAATTAAGATTTTTAGAGCATATAGAAACATTTCACAAAATATATTAGAATTAGAACAAAGAAAGATTTCTCAAATTAGGTTAGAATCAGATTACCGGCATTTCGCTCTAATTTGTATCATTATAGACAACTAAAATTATCCAGTGTTAACCTCTGTTAAGTCAGTGGAACCCCCTAAGGGTCCATGGGCCCCAGGTCAAGAACCTCTGGTTTGTTATTTCCTTCGAGTTGGACAAGTAGAATCAGAAATATCCATGAGATGAGTATGATTTGATGTATTTGTATTTGGCCATTATCCCTAATTCTATATATGATATATAAAGTATAATTAGAATATATATATATATATATATTGATTATAATTAGGGATGGGCAAAATCGAGTGCCTGAATGATTCAATTCTGAATCGAGTATTAGTCTTAGAGTCAAATATCACTGTTATGATGTCATAACTTTAGGCCTACGTGTAAACTTGTAAATTGTAGGCCTACCTTTTATGTGACCACGAAGAATATAATGCACCAGTTCTAGATTGCAATTAGAA
The DNA here is from genome assembly GCF_051294905.1 of Botryllus schlosseri. Lineage (NCBI taxonomy): Eukaryota > Metazoa > Chordata > Ascidiacea > Stolidobranchia > Styelidae > Botryllus > Botryllus schlosseri. The sequence continues at coordinate 28,365,045 of NC_137246.1, read as the reverse complement.
ATGATTTGGAGTTATATTTCCATGCCTATTTCATTAACCTAGACTTAGTGACAATCATCTAAAAATAGTAGATTGAGCTTAAGCGCTCTCCACGTTCCAATTATTAGAAATTTCATGCCGGTGACATATTTTGTGATACGATTGTTTCTATATAATGTTCTTTCCAATTCTCCACTAGTTGCTGACAATTACCAATGACGAGTGTCAACCTAAAGTATTCGGGTTTGTTTCGATATCAATATATTATTCAATTGTATATCGAAGTTCAATTCATTCCCTCATTTGTAATTGGGCTATACTATCAAAACTATAATTTCCGTTAATGAATTAACTCTTAGTGACAAGGGGAGAATATTTTCAGCAGGGTTCTACCCAAGTCACAAGTCAATCCCACTTTTAAAGTTTTGACTCAAGTCAAGTCGAGTCATTTTCAATTCACCGCCGAGTCAAGTCCGAGTCCAAGTCATTATGCTCAGTTTTGAGTTCAATCTGGTTCAACCCACTTTTTTCAACTCTGCTCGAGTGATATATAATGGCTCGCGCTCATAATATAGTAATTTTCCTCAGTTTTAACAGATTCTTGCCCTATTTTCCAAGCATCGGGACTGATAGACGAAATAGGCCTACCAATCATGTGGTAACTTTAGTATTCTTCGAAGTCAAAATGCAATGTCTCTCTTGGTCGTCCTAGTCTTGAGTCATATGACTTGGTTCGAATCATGCATAATGACTCGAGTCAAGTCGAGTCATCAAATAATCTGACTTCAGTCGGACTCGAGTCATTACAACCCTGATTTTCAGTATCAGCTCATTACTGGACCCGAATCATGGTGTGCAGCCCTATAGTACTTTGATATCATAAACAGTTGAGCATTTCATGAAAATATGCTCTTTTTCTGCAGTAATATAATGAGCAATGATTCGGATTTGGCCGTGCAAGCAACGTGCCATGACGCGTCATCATGCAAACGGTTTGCTGTCCAAAAAAGCTACTGGGATGATAATTTCATAAAAGAAATGGTGCGGGGTGCGGGCTCTCGCAAGCCGCCAGAAATTAATCGTGGATACTACGCCAGAACCGAGAGTGTTTGGATATTTACGCAGAAATTCATCCAGTCCACGAATGGTCACTGTCAGATTGTTAGTTTGGGAGCCGGACTTGACACTACGTACTGGAGACTGCGTGAGAAGAATGTAGCTCCTAAAATGTACGTGGAACTAGACTTTTCAAACATCACCACGAAGAAAACACAGATTATAACAGCCAAGGAGAAATTACATTCCGTGATACGTAATTCGTCGAAAAATGTTGACGTGACAACAGACTCTATTTTGTCACAGCGTTATGCTCTATTACCGGTAGATCTGAGGGACATAGAATTAGTCGAGAAACAACTTAATCTTTGCAAAATTGATTATACTGTACCCACATTATTTCTAGCCGAATGCGTTCTGATATATATGCCGTCCGAAAGTTCAAATGCAATTTTAAATTGGATTTCTAGCACATTTAAAGTCGCCGCTTTCCTTAATTACGAACAAGTCAACATGGGTGACAGATTTGGCGAAATCATGGTCGAAAATTTAAAGTCTCGGTCCTGCGATCTTCCGGGAGTTGATATGTGCCTCTCGCTTGACACGCAGCAAAACAGATTCACCCAAAACGGGTGGGACGAAGTGAATTGCGTCACCATGTGGTCGGTATACCGGCTGCTTCCGCAGAATGACGTGCAGCGGATTGAGAGACTCGAATTTATGGATGAGAGAGAACTGCTCGAGCAATTGTTGACGCATTACTGCATTTCGTGGGCGACAAAAAATGGTCAAGAGTATTGTTTGAATGAAATACAACTGTGATTTTTATGCGAGTGTGAATGTTTTCAGGATGCTGAGAAAGTGATATCAGCAGGTATCAGAGTGCATAGGCGGCGCCGACATACGAGGTCACGAGGTGGCGAATCGACGCGACCTCCTTAGAGACGTCGTCGAGTTCGATACGCGCCAGGCGCGAAGCCAATGGGCTTTCGGGGACCGAAACCTTTTGAAACGCGAAACCACGTCATTTTGAAACGGCCATTCTAACTCTAATGTTCAGTTGCAATTCAATAATTGTATTATCATTGTTCCGCGGGTCGATTTACGAGAAGCATGTTGTCAATTAGTGAGAAGATTCTGTGATGATCCCCCGCTGAGATGGTCGCGAAATTAGGTCATTTATTCCCGTGCGCGTGGCAATCGTCGCTAGCCCGATCTATCGCGTCTCGAACAAGCCTGCCTCTGCAATAGGCCCAGTTCACACTATACCATCGCTTGCCTGCGCAATCGCATCTGTATAGGCGGCTTCGGCCTGGCGTACACGATATCATCGCTGGTATTTACATGAGCTTGAGCAATGTGCATCTGCGATAGGCCTGGTGCGAAAGATACCATTGCTGGCTTACCTATCGCGTCTCGGACCTAGCATGCTTTGGATTCTATCTCTCGCTGGTTTGGAGACAATGCGGTCGAGTTTACGCTAATTAATGATTGTTTTATGTTACATTGATTAAAGAGCGACATCGCAAAACTGAATAACGTCGAATAGCTGCAAAGAGACTTCAACGTGTGTAATTGATTCCCGCTAATACTTGAACGTAACGATCAGAAGATGTGTATCATGGCTTGAGTTCTAAAAGACTACACAGGTCTGAACCACCTGAAATCAGTGCCGTCAAGTTCGGAAATTTTGATTTGCCAAAACTGTCATTGAGGCTGCGTAATACGCGCGCGTATTTAATTGTTCACCAGAGATCAGGGACTCTCTAATTGACAGCACTTCCGGAGTCTTTGGCAAGCTTATCATACGCGTAAAATCGTCAACATGAACACCATCCTAGATCTCCTCTCCCGACCATTCGCCCAAATAGACGATCTGCTTTTCTAAAATCTAAATGATGATGAAGTCGAATTAGTTCTAGCCCAGGTGTATCCAACCAGCGGCCGTAGAAGGAAATTTGTGCAGCCGTCAACACGTAATTCAATTAGTATGTGTTCGCGGCCATCGACATGCAAATTGAATTTACGAATTGACCGATGTGCTCCTAAAATGCATCGCGAACGTAAATCGGAAATGTACCAATGCCGCCAAAATCGCTGTTTTAATCGACAAACAATTGCCGCGATGAAAGCTAATCAACGCGAAGCCAGAAATCGCAAGAGACAACTATTGATTGGCTGCGCGATTTCGCGTTTGTAATCATCATTATTGTCTGCTTGAAACCTCATGTTCGAGAGTTGTCATGAGTTAATTGCGAACTTGCCAGGCCAGTGCGTAGCGTATTTAGTTACTCACATTACAGCGCATTGCGCGTGAATAACATTGATACAACTCCAAATTCTCAGTGACGTAAATTCTGATTTCTGTTAGGTGCATTCCGCCGGACAAACTAGTAGCGCAGTTATATTTTCGTACGATCGTACTCCTAGCGTTTTAAGATTCCATTTACTAACTCGACTGCATGGTTTGATATGAATGATCACAGGGCCGGTATTAAAACGCCACACGAATAGTTTAACGCTGCATGTAAACCAGCGGCATGCAGTAAAGTGCGTTTTAGAGCGACGATGACGTCATCGATATGGAACAATTATGACGTCACAAGACCTCGCCACCTCGTAAAAAAATAAAAGTCGGCGCCTCTGTCGGAGTCTATACACATGTGGTCAAAGTGATCATCGTTGGCACTCACAGGGTTGTAACAACCAAGCCACAAGTCAATTCTACATTTATTGTTTTGACTGGCATTTTCAATTCACCAATCACCACAGATTCCAAGTCAGCTAGTGGAGGGTCGAGTCCGAGTCACAGTATTTTGACTACGAGTCCGAGTCATTGTTTTGAGTTCAACCCGCTTTTTCAACTCTGTTCGAGTGATATAGAACGGCTTGCATTCATAATATTGTAGTTTTTCTCATTCTTTAAAGTTTCTGTTCCTATTTCCCAAGTATCGGGACTGTTAGACGAAATAGCAATAAATCTGAGTCAAGTCATGACAACTCTGCAAAATGCAGACTCTACTGAATAAATACTAGTCGGCGCTCGGGATTACCGGACCATCTGACATCGATGTCGCCTACCGTCACATGCCACCCTCTTTTAACCCTTTATATTATCCTTTACTTTTTATTCAGTATGCAATGTGCATGCCTCTTCTGTAGCCTACATCGCCTAGGCCAGGTTATTGTCTGGTCTCAAAGATTACTCCAAGTCGTTTCGACAACTTCCTATCTTTTTTTCATTGTATCCCAATTATGGTGTATTGATTGAATTGGATGATTTTTAAATACTGAACTGAGCACGAAAGGCAAAGCGACGAAGATTTATGAAAGGAAAGGAAGGCGAAATCAACGTGTCAGATCGCTTGGTCCAGTAATCTCGAGCGCAGACTAGTATTAATTCATTAGAATCTGCGTTGGCCGGCGAATAACGTCGCTGAATACACAGTGGCAGTACACTGAGTTGGACTGAATTTCGGTGACGCTGACTAGATGGTCCTAAGGATCGTATCGCTGTAACATGTATTTTATTTTTGAATGTAATTTTTGCTCAATAAAGACTCTCCCTCGATGGTTCTGGAGGCTCCCGCGGCTGCGACTGAGAAATGTATCTCAACCGCTCAGAGAATACGAGACTTCAGTTTCGCTCGACACGGTGGAGAACTCGGCATTGATGCTCATTGCTCACGCGCGAATTCTGGTTTTCCAGTGAGAAAGAGATTCAAAAGCTACTTGCTTTATCTACAGATGTTAGGCGGTTTTCTCTTCTCAAAGCCACGAGTTCTGCACGAGCGTGACTTGCGACAGCAGCGGTGGACATGTTTTGAATAACGCTTTGAATGCCGGTCATCTAATTTGTGAAATGTTTCTAGGTTTTCATTTTCCTTCTAATCTAATATATTGGTTGTCATGAAATGAAGAGCTACATAGCACGAAACGAGCCAAGTTTGGTGTACGGGCATTTGCTATTCACGTGCTGACGCAAAGAACTCGGATTTGATGAAGTGAACCTGATTTTCGTTGAACGTTCCATTCAAATTTTTGCGATTACTGATTTTAATCTTGTGAAGCTGAAGATTTTTCAGTTGTCCGACACTGATGTCAGCAACGTGACCCGACAAATGCACCTCTAATATCAGAAGTTGAAATATCACCAGGATAATTTTTGTATAGCATTAGGCTACTGCAACTAAAGCTTGTAAAATGCATCGAATGATCAGGGACATATTCCCCATTCTGATCTTGACTTCGCTATCCAGTGTTGGAACAGGGCAGGAAGATGAATTCAAATGTAAACCGCGCGTCGGATGCCACATTCCACGATGCGACCCGGGCCCTATCGATCCCCGGACCACAGAGTGGAACGAATATCCGATCAGTTGCGTGGGAAGCCAGAACAAGACGTCCAGACCTGTCATCACCAGACGAGAATACAGCGCTCTGTTGAATTTGTACGGCGGTCAGCGTCGGACGATAAATTCTCTGAAGAAAGGTATGCGATATGCCCAAGAATGGCTTGTGGTGAATTGATTTGATAAAAATTTTAATAAAATGTGGATAATGTTGGCTATTATTCTAAAGCTAGAATACCAATTTGAAGCAGATTTCTGCTTTGAATGCAAAACTGTATTTGAAGCAGTAATAATATAGCTAGACACTAGAGAGACATACTTGAAAATATACGATGTCCGCATTTGTCCATCCCTATATTATGGGAAACGTATGCACGTTTGCGTGCGATTAGGACATGGAGATAATTCTAATTATCTAGTATAGACTAATTAGAGCGAACCGGCATGGCAATCCAATTTGTGAAATGTTTCTATGCCTTCATTTTTTTTCTAATCTATTTTCTCCTCAAAAAGGCTGCATGAGAACTGTGTATTGCGAAACGAGCCAAGCATATAGGCCTACTGTAGAATGGTACATACATTTACCATTATCATGCTTATCAGAATGAACTCTGAATATGAATTGATATTTAATTTTGTTGCATTTCTTTCTAATTCGTAGTCTCCGAGATTTTGCGAATTCAGTAAGTCGAATTCTAATCTAACTAGGAAAAACTATAATTCAATCTAATTTGGGAATAATATAAGTCTATAGATATCCTCCTCGCCGCAACATAACTGATATAGTTGACCATATGAATGAAGTTTCAAATTTACAAACGGTCACCACGAAACAGAATATGGTGAGGATTAAGAAAACTCCTTGCTTCTGTTTCCAGAAATTCCCAGTTTGCAAGAGAACGTCACAAGACTAGAAAAAGTAATCAGACTCAACGGCAGGAGATGGAACAGTAAACAGGGAATTGAAACTCGATTCACGCTCAAGTTTGATTCTATTTTTCGTGTCACAGAAACTCAGCTCTCGATGGCCGACGTCAGACAAAAAGTCTCAGGATTACGTGAGGAGAATGACGAGATAAGAAAAGGTAGGCATTTAGGTGAATTTTATGGCAGAAAGAGAGATAGACTGCGTTGTCTTCTTAATCACAGAACTGGAAGAAATGCGGAAAGCGAATCTTTTACCTGTTCAACCCCCTTCAGGAATTGAGAGTAAGTCTGACGACGCGCGCCACCAAGAAGACTTGGACAACTAGATACTTCTATTTGTCTAATTACCTATAAGGAGAGCGAAATATCGGCCATCCAATTCTAATCTAATTTCGGAAATGTTTTTATACTCTCATTTTAATTCTATTCTAATTTATGATTTTCATGAAAATCATAAATTATTAATAAACTGATACGGATAGGATACCGGTATCCTATCCGTATCAGTTTATTAATAATTTTATCATTTCAAAACGCCACCAGATGGCGATACAATGAAAATATAGGAAGGTGTCAAAATGACTTGGAGTAGTCTTTGAAATCGGACACCCACCTGGGCCTACAGCATGTAAATAATAGACATGCACACTGAATGAAAAGTAAAAAAAAGAGCATATAAAAGAACAACCGAGAGAATGAAACGAGCCAAGCTTTGCGTACAAACATTCGCCATTCTCGTTCTTATACGAGAAACTATGATTCGATATGAACTGAAAATGATTATAATTATTGTTGTGTTTCTTTCTAATTTGGATTTTAATTCCATTTACAAGTTTTCGCTAATTATAACCTAATTTGGAGAAATAATTGCGTAGGTTGCGTTAGGGCAATTCATGTATAATTGACTGCCCGACATGTCGCTACAAAGTCGCAAAGGATAACTATCAGCCGGACGTTCGCGTGTACGCGTGGTTTTCGTGGTATTGGGAAGCAAACGTTGCCCGCAATCAAGCTCTTGAAACCAAACGCTAATCAAAACGCATGACCGATGCTCATGATGACAGAGATTTTTGTATCCACCCGCTATGAGCTACATGCAGTGCCAGATGCACGTTTAGGTTCGGTTTATATTTCATTTTTTTTTATAGCTTAACTTGTAAATAAATGCATAATTTTAAACTAAAACCTAAAACTGTAATACAATATAAGCTCACCTCTGACCGTACGTTCGGTTCGGTTTATTAGCATTTTTTTTATCACTTCAATAAACCACAAAATTTGCGATACAATGAAAAGATAAGAAGGTGTCGAAAGGACTTGGAGTAGTCTTTGGAATCAGACGCCCAATTTCGCCTATAGGCGATGTAAAGAGGAGGCATGCACATGCATACTGAATGAAAAGTAAAAGAAGATAGTATAGAAAAGCAAGCGACAAAAATGGGGTGGCATGTCACGGAAGGCGAGATCGATAGGTCAGATCGTGATCCGGTAACATTGAAGACGGACTATAGTATTCATTTAGTAGAAATTGCTTGTTACGTAATATGCATTTGTGTAACATTGCGTGTGCTTATGTGCAGGGAAACTTACCATACGTCATAATAGTTCACACCCGTCCTCATTTACCCATCGGTGTAGCCTAATGCGTATACGGTCGTATCGCATCTCCACATCTCATATGGTACAGGCGAAAATGAATGCCATCCCTCTCTGTTGGTTAGATGTGTTCAACTGTTCAACCTGAGACGAGCCAAACATGGTTTGCTTTTTCGCAGGACTTGAACGTTCGGTCCAAAACATACTTGCGTCGTTGAAAGGTCTTCGGGAAGAGAACAGAAAACTCGAGAAAGGTGAGATGGTCTTATTGCGGAGAAACACGCGTCGGTAGAACCTGAATCTTCTGCCGCGTATTTCCTCACAGTTTAACAAAGGGGTACCCAAACCTTTCCCTCCCTTATCAAGCTTGACATATTTATCTCACCTCTAAAAGATAGAGTTCATAAAAAGTCTAGAAGTATGTGATATCGCTAGCTTGGTAAAAATACTGTGTAAGGCATATTAGATCGATCGATCGATCGATTAGATCGACACACCCCGCATGTTGGCGTTAGCGGTGTGGTTGATATCAGGTTTTTTCCAGAACTCGACAAGTTGAAAGCTCAAAAAGACACGTCAACCGTCCCGCCTACTACTTCAACTACGACGCGAAGTAGGGCTCCGATAAGAAACACAGGAGGTATGATGACGGATATCCCAGAATTTATAGTTATAATTTATATACATAGTATAATTTGGTGATTCGATTGTTGAAATGCAATGTCTTTTCCAATATCAACTAGTTGCTTACGATTATCCCTGACGAATGTCAGCTGTAAATTGAAGGTGTCGAAACGACTGGGAGTAGCCTAGTCATTGAAATCGGACACCACCTTAGCGTAGGCGAGGTAAAAAGAAGGCATGCACACTGCACAGTGGATGGAAAGAAATATGGGATTACATAAAACGACTAGCGATGCAAAGGTGTCGAAACGGCTTGGAGTAGCCTTTGAAATCAGACATTATATGACACACACAACTGTATATAAAGTCCTGAGTTCACCGCGACTGATCAGTGGATAGGTCGCTGCTTCAAAAAATATCAACAACGAAAATAACTGTGACGGCGTGCACTCTTGGCCGAGGTGGATGTCAGTCTAAAAGACCGCAACTGCGCGTCGTTCGTCATCGTATCTGTTCATTACATCGCATGGTGTGTTATCGCATTGTACATTGTGTGCGTCTTGTTCAGATGAAAATATAACTCAACGATTATTGCCTATATCCCCTTGCAAGTCCTCGTCGAAATTGTTGGCAAAGCAACGGAAGATATTGATTTCGTAGGTTTACTATAGCATTTGATTGCTTCGGTTGATACATATGGTGAAGTTCAAAATGTCAGCATATATACTTCAGAATTGTGGCGTAATGTGGCGTGAGTCGTCGCTAGGTTTCGTGTAGCCTACATTAATATATCACTTCGCTGAAATGTAGGGTTAGAATTAGAAATATGAGGTCACGTTACGTCATTAGGTTCACGTTCGCGTTCACACAGGACCTTTCAAAAAGGTTCGCGTTCACACGAACTTGAACCTTTCAGGGGTTCGCACCATCTCTACTGATCCCACCAAGCATATAGTCGATATAGCCTATGTAGATAAATTGCGTCCACGTAACATATGGCGCTGTGTTGAAGCTAAAACAGTACTTTGCGCGGTGATTAACATCTATTTTAGATTTGTATTGCTGGATTTCGCTCAAATTTTATAATCGTTCACGAATTGACAGATAATTGTGAGCTGGCTTACGGGGGAGATTGCTTTTTCCTGCTACTCCGAAACAGAAGGGACTTGAATTTCAAGACAGCTCAGGAAGAATGCTCAAAGCTAGAAGCGTCTTCCGCTGTCATAACGAGCGAGCAATCGTACAGAGCAGTAATGGATTTCATGAGAAGGAAAGTGACTTCTGTCAAGTTGGTTTGGACGGGGATGCTGTACGATCCAGTGGTGAGTGTGCTCAATTAAAATAATTATTTATTTAAAGGCAGAGATGGTCAAAGTAGTCATAACGATGAAAAATACGCTGATACTCAAGTAGAACTAAAAGAAACTATGAACATTTCTATACTATTGAATAGTATATTCATATTGAAATCAACCCAAATATTTTCGGCTGACACTCGTCAGGGTTAATCGTCAGCAACTAGTAGAGAATTAGAAAGAACATTGTATATCAACAATGGTATCACAAAATATGACGTCACCAGCATGAAATGAGATCTCAAATACTATTCAGTTGTATATTGACGCTCTGTACCTCCAAGAAGCTCTGAAAATTTCTATTAAATGATCATGCGAAACTTTTCGAGCGGACGGTAACCCCTGACAAATGTCAGCTTGAAAGGTTTCGGGTCTAAATATGAATGTATCATGGAAACGTAAAACTGTTCAGAACAAGAAGCTGATCAAATCCAACGCCTTCGCCGTCTGGGCCCCAGGCGCCCCACTCTCGAACCGGGAGAGTCGGACCATCGTCATTCGAGTCACTCCCACGGACGACTTGGACGGCATGATCAACATCAGCGCCTATGCGCAGTATGACGCCGTGCTTTGCCAAAACTGAGCAGGCTCGCCTTTATTCGATTTTCTTGCGTGTTTTTCGTTGCTCGTTAGTTACATCTTGATGTAAAGTAGAGCATGTTTTTTTTTGCACTGCTTCGATAATTTTGATGTCACTTGATGCGATAAATTTGTTTCGATTCCATCTTGTTTTTAATGATAAAATTATTTATGAACAAAGTGGTTTTGCGCAACTTGCTCTATTGGTTACAAATTTTGACTATACTTCCATTTCTACTTAACATTTTTGGGGCTAAAATACTTACTTTTCATCCCGTCGAAAGTCACTCAGTACTTTTACTTTTTGGAAGTACTCAAGTAGGTCTATACTCGCACTATACTTACTCAAGCGGCTATACTTTTACACTACTACAATTTATACTTAACAGTTTTCGGATAACTATAGGTATCGGATTTTGAGAAGTGTACCGAGTATTAGTTTGCATCCGTGAAATTGTCATAATTTTCAACTAGAAATTTTGAAAATAACCACCTCGATCGACTGTACTAATAATATGCGACTTTTCGAAATTACGTACTTGAGTAATTAGTGAAATTTGTTCAAATCATCATTTTTTTTACTTCCGGTTGAAATATAGCTTTGGCATGTCGTGGAAGGTGCTACTACTAATTGTAGTTGCGTAGAAATCGACCGCGTTACTTCTTGTTCATTAGCGACGCTTCCTATTTTGACCACTTCTGTTGGTAAACTGAACCATACTTAGTTAGTTGACGGTCAACTAACTATTGTTTTTTAGTATTTCTAGTTCGAGTTGCGCATTTTAAAAATAATATAGATGTACAACAACTAAAAAACACGTGCCGTTTGGCGTGAATCGTGATACCGGTGTTATGTTGTGTGATGTTCCTGCAGCCATTGCTAGCGCAGAGTTGTCTCTGCTAACATTGGCGCAGCCAGGGGTTGGTTTGGGGTCGAAACCCCTCTCATTTCAAACTCGAAGATCCGTATTTGAAATGCTGATTCTTTCTGCAATATTTCTTAGCTTATTCGTAATTCAGTAATTCGTATTATCGATTAATAGTTAGTTGTGAGTGGTTCTAGTTATAATTCTAATTTCTAGTTCTAGTTTGAAGCTTGAAAAGTGAGTAGTTCTATAGTTCTAGTTCTAATTGCCGGTTTTAAAAAGTGAATAGTTCTAGTTTTAGTTCCGGTTGCAGTTTTGAAAATGAGTAGTTCTAGTTTTGGTGATTCTAGCCTGCGGTGAGGATTTTTGAAGGTCGTTATATAGTTCTGATTTTAGATGTTAGAGTTCTGAAATGTTAGTAGTCCTAGTTCCAGTTGGACTATACGAAGACCCGGTAGGATAGTTTGTACAAGTCTGTACTGCAAACATCGCCATCATGCGATTGTCCAATCCGAAATGTAATGCACGTTTAATCGAACTATTTGCCCAAAAGCGAAAAACATTTCTTTCCCGTGAGAACCAGACCCATCCATCTCAAGCGAACAAACACATTTCGAGATTCTGTTTGCGGCTACATTCAGCAACAAATCCCTAAATCTGTCCTTTTGTGACGACACGTCAATAAAGATAACGTGGACCACCGGGGTTATTTCATTATGTAATTACGTCACATCCTTATCGCGACAATACCCAGACCACGGCCAGTTGTGCGATTCTAATTTGCGTCGCATTGATCATTCTTGATGTCAGGCGTTGGTCTTTTGGGGTCTGTTACTGTGCGATGTCGATTATATTTCGCTGCGTTGAGCAGTTAAAATATGGCAGAACATTCCTGGACCTTTTCGGCGCTGATCAAATTACTGATAAGAGTTTCTGTGATTTCAAAATATCGAGAAGGCTGATTGCCGAGTACTTTACTATCAGGCTGGTACAATGATTCGAGGGCTCGAATCTGAATCGAGTATCAATTGTATTGATTCGAGTTGAGTAGTGAGAGATGATTTTTTAGAGCACTGAAATTATACGCTACTTGCTCAGAGTTAATTCATCTAGGATTATAGTTTCGATACTATTTTTCATTGCGGAAGGCTGTCAACCTCGATTGACCGTGTCACAGCATGTGATGCATGTAGTATAAAGCTGCGCACGTTAGTGGACATGACATATCCGTGATTATTGATCAATCCATTGTACCAAATACCAAATAATATTTAGCGTGATCTAGAACTGGCATTACATCCTTCATGGTCGTGGAAATGTACATTTTGAACTTCCATGACCATTCACACTGTTGTCACGTCATAATGAGTTTTATTCGCCTCGATAATCAAATCGACTATGCCGTGTTCATCACATCCCCATTCTGATTTCATATAAGCAGCTCTAGCCATTACTAACGTTGCGAAGCATTACGCTAATCTGGAAGCCTTCGGCAAACCCCGAATTCTTGCGCATTCACGAAAAGATAAATAGGCTATAGCCTACCACATTACATTACATCTACATTAATATAGATTAGTAGTCAACGTTGTTACTCAAGTAGCAGTATACCTATTACCTAATCAATTGCAAATACAAATCTATACATGACAAAATTACTTCAAGTATAAAAAGGTATAAAAGTTCTCGATCAAGTAGTCAAGTATGGTCAAAAAGACACAGTTGCTTAAGTATGCAGTGTAAGCAGTGTAAGCAGGTAATCAAAATCTGCTTGAGTACTGAATTGCAGGGTTGTAATGGCTCGAGCCGGGCTGAGTGGCAATATTTTGTTGACTCGACTTGGCTCGTGTCATTTTCTTAAAAATGGGAAATGACTCGACTTGTCCTCGAGTCACTGCGCATGACTCGCCCAAGTCAAATGACTCGAGGCATTCTATATACGACTTGTTCAGGTCTCATGTGTCAGGAGCAGGGCTGTGGAGTCGGAGTTTGGCAAATTTTCGCTTGATGGTGTCGGAGTCGTGGAAACTGTAGTGGCTGGAGTCAGAGTTTATCAAAATGACCCTGACTTCGACTCCGACTCCAACTCCAACTTCTTTATCATGAAAACAATTGCTTTCAAAGATATCTTTAAATTAACAATAATAACCATAATGGGATTTTTATGTACCTCCAATCACTGCTATTATTAACGATACAGATCAGGGGCGGCCAGACCGTGCCTCGCAGGCCAAATGTGGCCCGCGAGAAGGTTTTGTGTGGCCTGCGAGGTAATTCTGGAAATTAGATACAACATCAGGTAAAATTGCAAGGCCAGCCAAACTTTGATTAGCCTGACTGCGAAATTTGATGATGACTAAAACATCAGTTTCGACGCATTGGCGTAATCAGGGGCCAGCCACATTCATCGCAGACCTTCGTATATGACCAAAAAGTAGAATATTCTGTAGCAGATTTATATGACTTGAAATTTTTCTTAGCACTTCGCATGATTAATTGTCACATTTCATGCATTTAGCATTGGAAATCCCCCTGGAAATTATAAATACACGTAATTCTCCAACTATACTCGCAATTAGCAGATAACGTGTCGTCCAACATGCGAATTTGTCTGTGCGATCGAAGCGAGATCGTTGGCGATGAAACATTTACACAAAATGACAGAGTCATGTTCACCGATATCGTCGATATTGCAATGTCTAAAACGCCAAATAATACTGTCCTTGCCAAATGAGCCCATTGCATCTCAGAGGCGACCCCCAATATATTCAAGCAATATATTTATTGATCGAAATCATTCTACCTTGAAAAAAGTAATTCGTGCTTCACGCGACATGACTGCACAGGGCATGACACAAAGTGCATGACTGCACAGTGCACATGCACACTGTAGGCCTACAGTTACACACTGTTTTTCATACACTGAGTTACACACAGTTACACACTGAGTTTTCATGACATAATAGACACTTACGTGACCTTTGACACGAACCAATCAGGCTGCAGCAGGATGTAAACAAAGAACAAGGCCGGGCAAGCTTACTATGAGCTCTTATGGAAAAAGGTTGAAAAATGAAGGTTTCAAGTAAAATTACGTTGAGTTGGGGATGACTGGCCTTAATGAATAGTAATAGCGTAGAGCTAGTATGTAGTTGCAACTTTTAGTCATGAATGGTGGCAAGTACGCATCAGCGTGCTGTGTCCAAATGCATGGATTTTTGACAACTTTTCGGATTAAGCGACGATTGTTGTATACTATAATATAGGATTGTGGTAATGCATATTTTGACGATTTCATAGGCTCCAGGTCTCGAGCGAAATTTTCAAGCATGTCTCATGTTCAGAAATATATGCTATAAAATACAGCTGCTGCCACACATCACAATTCTGGTGTATTGATTATGAAACTTGAAAGCTATGGAGATTCTATCAAATTTCTGGATTTGAGTGGAACAGCATCTTCTTCTAACACCGCGGAGAAAGCTACGAAGTATTTCATGGAGCGCTACGTACACGACTTAGAGACAAAGATTGAGGAGACAATCCACTCTTTGTGAAAGCAATAGGCCTATTCTAGTGAACAGCCAATGTTATCGCAACTTGCGGAAAAGTGAGATATCACACTCAATGGAAATACACATTCTCAGAAAATCCATTATTGATTCGTCTTGCATTTGTAAGACAGGGTAAGTAAGGAAAAACACATTTTGTCAGATACTCATGCAATAGATATTGTAACCATGATTTATTTTCATATTAGGTTCTGATATATGCTCTCATGCATATGCATTGATTAAGACAATCCAGCACCTGAAGCTACCAGGACTACATTGTGATTTGCATCAGCATCAGTGAGCTCGATCGCGATTGACAAGCAATCTCTCGACCGTACTCGCAACCGATCAACTCCCGCCTCAAGGTAGATTTTGGTGTATCTGTAGTCTTCAGTTTTATAACATTCCACCAAACACAAATAATCCTAGAACATTGTCACCTGGAGAATCGTTCCTTCAACAAATTGGGCATCTAAATGAGCTTCAATGCACACCACTGGAATATAGTATGAATAGAAATGCACTGTTGGTACACATTGACCATGGCACCAAGCAATTACGATCCGTAGCATGCTATTAGGCATTACGATATTCACAATGGAACTGAATTTTCACAATTGCTGAATATGTTGCATCATTCATTTTTAATTTTCAATCTTGAATTAGAGTAAGCAATTAGTCCATATTTGGTTAGTTGATACACAATGCTGCATAGTATGACACCAGATAAAATTTTATACTCCTTGATTCTTCCGATCGGCTGTTCAATATGAATACGTTGTCTCGCCATCTTTCTTGTTGTGGAACAGTCTGGCTCAGGCATTTGACGGTGCGCCAAATCATGTGCAGGAATATTTAAATCTAGATTCAATTTCTTGATTTCAGACACAATAGTGAATCCCTTTTCTGCCATGATAGCATTTCCTGGTTCACCATAGCTGAACTCCATCATTTTCTCACATTTCTTGCCGAATCCACATATTTCACTAATATTTCGATCTGAAATGGTCCCTGTGAACAGTTCCTGCACATAAGTAAGTGCACCACAATCCATCAATCCTTTCAAAGTTGTATGTGATTTATTGACAGTCAATAATCATTATAGTTTTGAGAAATCATGAATGAATGCAAATGGTGCATTTTTAAGAACCACATATCTACATGGCCAAATCGAAATTTAATGAAGCACTTACATACGGTTGACCCAATGGTTTAATAATATGCTTACAGCAATACTATAAATTTGACGTCAGTAGGATAAGTCGGGCAATTCAGAAAGAATTTATTGTAGTCTGGCTTAAAATTTCAGCTTCTCCGCATCTTTTGACATTATGATGCTCCTCTGAGAACTGAACTTCACTAGCAATAATTGTCCGTTAATTTGTAATTTTCCTGGACAAGTTTCCTGTTTTGTGGTTCTACTTCTTCCAGAGATTTGATTTTCTTGCGTTTTATCCATCGACTTCCTCTTTCTGCAGCTTCATTAAAGATATCCATCAAGCCTGCACAGAATATATGTTTATTTTACAGAGCAACACTGCTATGCAGGCACCTATCAAGGCGCACTCGTCCGACTCATGCAACGTATCACTGCTACCAATTTCAACTATTCATCTCATTATTGAATATATTGCTCTCAACAATTTCAATCCATTACATGCCATCAAGCAGCAAAACTGGAGTGGAATAAAACGAGACACACACCAAGTCGATTGTGGCATCAAGTGTGACTGCATTTCAGATTGGACTCATTTTGAAACACAGAATTGTTTCATCTAAATTATGTCACGATTCAATATTTTTGGTACAATAATAGATATGTCATTTTATTAATAAAATGAGAATTCAGATGACTACAATGAAGTCCACATGCCTTTATCCAGATTTTACATTCTCCTGTGCATGTTATTGGCTCTGGTAAAGGTACAAGCGCACACCAGGAACGGTCTGGGTAGCCATCTCCAAGTTACACAGGCTATTAGCACAGTGTTATCCGGCATTTGTCCTGATTAATTCAATACAAGAGCTAGAACAAAAAATGACGATTTCAGCTGGGAACGGATCATATTGCCTAACATATATCAATATGATCATTGAATATGCAAACAAGTGTCCAGCGTAACAGTAATTTGCTAGATAATGATGCAGACTGTGTAGACTGTACTATATACGATTCCATAAATAGAACGCATATAACGCCAAGCCCACATAATGAATACCCCACATATCCTGACTCAAGATTAATCTAATACATGCTATTCGGTACGACAATCCTATAGTATACGACTAAGGACTAAGGATAATACAGCAATAGTTGCTTCATCCGAAAAGTTGTCAGAAATCCATTCATTTGGACGTACCATGCTGATGAGGGCTTGCCACCATTCATGTTTATTGTAGGTTAGAACACTGCAAATACATACTAGCTGTACGTTATTATCATTCACCAAAGTCAGCTATTCCCAATTCAATGTAATTTTGCTAAATACCTTCATTTTTCAACCCTTTTCCATAAGCGCTCATTGTATGCTTGCCCGGCCTTGTCCTTTGTTTACATCCTGCTGCAACCTGATTGGTTCGTGTCAAAGGTCACGTAAGTGTCTATTGCTATCAATTTTAAAGCGTAGTCATATAAGCATGTTTTCAATGTTACCGAATTCGGTTCATTCCTATCGGCGACTAAAAAAAGGTTATGAACATTCAAGTTGCCCGCGCAATGGTTCGTAAATCTCATGTGGCCATTTGGCCGAAAAGGTTGGCCATCCCTGACATAGATAGAATTCGACATTATTTGCAAATTGCAATTCAGTTGCATAGAGGAAGAAAGAAGCAATATGCATCTTCGCGATGCAGTCACAAATTTACGCAATTTTTGGAACTATACCATGATACTGTTACAGAGCAAATATATCGTCTAGTTGTAAAATTGATGTAAATATAACCAAACGCTACTTCCCAGTTGACAAAATAAAAAATAATTTTAGTGTAGCTTAATAGCTGCTTGGGTCCACCAAATGATTAAGAAAGACTGCAAGTCCTAGTATTTGAATACTTGACTAAGTGCATGTAGAGTAGACATATGTTATTTGACTACATCTAAATTTCGTTCATGACCAATGATTATTAGTAGGCTAGTGAGAGTGTGTCTGCTTGTAATCAGTACAGTGTGTAATGAGAAAATTAGTAAGATGCCATCTCTGTATGAGTTGTTGACTCATACACAAGAGCAGCACTTTGATTGTTTTATCTACATTTTAATCATGCAGGATGGGATATATGTCGTGTTTGAATGATTCATACATATTAGGTTATTAGAGGGTCCATATTATAAAATCTGATAAAATATGAAAAAGGAAGGAAATATAGAAAGGCGATCTTTTATGCATAGTGAATAATTCGAGCTGTGCCACAATGAAACAATTTTGCATGCCATCGTTAACCAATTGGTTGCATATGTTTAATGGTTATCAGGGGTTATCAACCTGGGGGGCGCGCCCCCTTGGGGGTCGTGAAACATCTGAAGGGGGGCGCGAAGAAGCGGTGACCTGAAAAAAATTTTCGCGCTCCGCGCGATTTACCTTCTATGCACGCGTGTTTCTCGCTATATAGACCCAATTTCATATATTTTTACTCTCTCATCAACATTCATAACCGTCCATACCACCAAACAATCTGTTGCGGTTGCTAGCATCCCAGTTGGATTTTGTGATATGACGATAAGGGGGGGCGCGAAATTTTTCACTATCAAAAAGGGGGGCGTGTCTAAAAAAAGGTTGAGAACCACTGAGTTATATGATAGTCATTTAAGAGTCATTGTGGCATATAATTTTCGAAGTAAATTGGTAACACTATTGTAGTCAGGATTGGAGTCGGAGTCGAAGTCGGAGTCGGTACGTTTAAAGACACAGGAGTCGGAGTCGGAGTCGGTCCATTGAAAATGTGTGGAGTCGGAGTCGGAGTTGGAGTCGGTGGTAAAATTTACCGACTCCACAACCCGGGTCAGGACCGATAAAATTGAAAAATAAACCCAGAAACTGTCTTTTATCTGTTTGAATAAACATGTTTAGAGTGAGAAAAATTACTATATTATGAATCCGAGGCCTTCGATATCACCGAAGAGTTTCACAGAACATGGTAAACTCGGTATTGAAAAGTAAATACTATATGACTCGCACTCGACCCGTTGCTCCTTAGCGTGGACTTGACTCGGTGGTGAATTGAAAACTATAAAAGTCAAATTGACTTGTGACTCGGAACCTTGGTTTCGACCCTGCTGAATTGATGTACGGCTTTACTGACCACGTGCCCCAACAGACTATAGATGCCGTCAAGATTACGAGATATCTTCATCTCTGCAAAAACAACAAAGAGGCGTAGATGGAATCAAAGTCGATCAGGTTTCGTACGAACGCGAGAAAATCACAACCAGATTCATACGCCACGATTACATTTGTTTGACATCCTGCCCCTTCCGATGTTTCAACTCCGGCCCGACCCGCGACTTGTGTTCTACGCGTATTACACGATGATTAAACAGTGTTCGTGTTGATGTCAAAACAAAGCAGAGATAATTTCTCCTCCAATACGGGAGACTGATCGAGTTATAAGTGGAAAATATTCCCGAAATTTATCGCTCACCTGGGCCAGGGTTAAGTGTGATGAAGCGCTCGCAAAACGACCGCGTATCGATCACATTATCGAACGCGTGATTGATGAGTGCCTGCAAAACCAAATCCGCATCGGTTCCGTTAGTCAGCCTGTTATTTTGTTGATATTTTCGTCCAATCAATACACCACGAGATTGCGATGCAATTAAAAGATAAGAAGGTGTCGAAACTACTTGGAGTAGTCTTATAATCAGACAATCAGACACCCAACTTGGCCAAGAGCCAACTTGATACTTCTAGTTGTGTAATCAGTTAGACTTATTAGAGCGAAATGTCGATAATTTGATTCAAATCTAAATTGTGAAATCTTTCTTTGCTCTCATTTCAATTGTAATCTAATTTCTGGTTTTCGTGAAAATGCTATCCATACAAGAGTATAATGAGAAGCGAAACAAGCTTGCTTTACGCAGGAGTTTGTCATTCTCGTGCTCAAGAATGAACTGTGATATGATATGAACGGAACTTGATTCAATGCCCAAGTTTTCGCGCGGAGGTAAATCGTGCGGAACGAGAAAAGATTTACAGTTGAATAATATGTAATAAATAATCATGTTCAACGGTAACACGTAGCATCAACATATTTTAACGAAATTGCGTCTAAAAGGCAACCTTATAGCTTATAAATCAGACCTGGCTCAAACGTACCTGACCAGAAGCTAAATCGAAAACCAATGGCGCTGCCCCGTTCCAAGTCACTTCGATTTAAATCCTCATTAATAACCTCCAAAAAGCACTTTACACATGACATATGGCATGACCTTATAGGGCAGTGATTCTGAAACTTTTTAGAACGCGACCCAACTCTTAGTGTTTATCACATCTCGCGACCCAAAGCCTCACCCACCAAAAAATGCATCTTTAATATTAGATATATGGTACGCATTCAAGGGCATGTCTGACATAGAGAACGCCCAGACAACAATCGTACGCAACGCAGCTCTATGAAACATGTCTGAGGCACGCCGTTTCAGATTGGGGTGTATATTATTTTCCTCTGGGGTCGCATTTGTTTTGCATTTGTGCTACTCGGATGGCAAGGACGGGACCATTCGATGCCGACCATTTCGACGAACAGACTATCAATATCGCAGGTTTTGGCCAACCAGCAACTGTCAATTTAGGCCAAAGCTTACATCGCCGCCGATCTATTTGGCACCTTAATTTGCCCAGCCGTAGGTTGGTCAAAACATAATGTCTTGTAATGCATCGAAATAGCTGTGTCTCACAGTGGCGCATTTTCTCGTCACACACCCCTACACTACATCCTCCCAACGTTATTTGACGGTCTCCCTCCCCCCGTTTGGGCGCGCCCCCAGTTTGTGAACTACTGATCTAGAATATTCTCAGATTTTAGAAATTAAAGTTACTTAAATATACCTTTGAACGATTGAATAGTATATTCAAATTCATATTTAAATAAACCCGATTATTTTCGGCGGACACTCGCCAGGGGTAATCGCCAACAACTAGCGGAGAATTGAAAAGAAAAATGTATATCAACAATCGTATTACAAATTATCTATCACGTCTCATGTAGCATTGACTAAAAATCTGAAATTAGATAAAATTAAATTGAGAGCATATAGAAACTTTCACAAATTAGGTTTGAATTAGATTACCGACAGTTCTCTCTAATTATGTATAATCAGACTAGTTAGTACAATTATCTAGTTGTCCAAGTCTGCTTGAGGGCCATTTAGTATTCATGGAGTACACACTCGTTGTAAAGATAACTTGGGATAGTTTACTTTCAAAACAAGATATACTTTATCCCTGATACGCTTAAATGTTTGACAGAAAAGCACAGTTTGCTGTATCCGAAGTGATAGGAATAACATAGTTGAGATCAATCATAAAAACGGACATATTTTTGACAAACGCCTGCTCCCACGCGCGATCATATCTCATGAAAAATGATCATCCGTTATTGTGACCGAGCACCCCACGCTTTCGGCGACCGTATGACGTCACGCACGACTCGCATCGATCTAATTATGACCATTACAAATGAGGGAGAGGATTTTCTTTCAATACTTCACAATTCAGACCCTGTTGGTTCTATTTTTCGAAATTGTTAGAAATCGTTTTTGCACTGTTTCGTGAACTTTATGAAAGGATAAATCACGTCATCGTGTTTTGTCTAATCATTAATAACACTGGTCGGATAGTTTTCATTAAGTTTTATAGACGATGACAAGGCTTGTGCTTTTAGATGTCTTTTTCACGCTGATTCAGACTATGCCTTTCGTTTTTTCCTAGCACATACCATTTTTAAGATATCGTCGAATTTGTATTTTGCGACAATAAAATGTTCAGCTTTTTTCAATAGACTAAAAAGATTTGGCATCTGATTTTCTTTTATCCACATGACATAACCACTGTATAACGACGGCTTGTTACGAAAAGTGAGTAGCTTATCTTCATGGAAATCAACAGAGATATTCCCTGAAATCGGCCCCAATGGTGATCCCATATAGGCACACCCTCGATCGGCCTATGCATTATATTGCTAAAGCCCAAACTATTTTATTCTGCAGCCGCACCCCACTGTATTTCCTCATTACAAAAATCTTGTTAACGAGCTTATATGACCCGAATGTCCTGCCAATCGCTCGCCTTTCTAAACAGAGGTTATCAGTAACAAATTATTCCTTCTAGTTCGTTTTCGGAGTTTCAAGTGTATTTTGTCTACTAGCAATGCCCGGGTGAAACGAATCCCTCACATTCAAGGTTGTAACCAAGTCACAAGTCAATCTCACTTTTATAGTTTTGACTCGAGTCGAGTCGAGCCATTTTCAATTCACCGTCGAGTCAAGTCCGAGTCCAAGTCAGGGAGCAATGGGTCGAGTTCGAGTTCGAATCAGAGTGATGCGACTTGGGTCCGAGCCCAAGTCACCGTGTTCACTGTTCGGTTTCGAGGTAAAGTCATGTGAAACTGACTTTTTACAAGTCTGCTTGCTGATATCAAATGTCTCGGGTTCATAATATACGAAATTTCCGCACTGTTAACAGCTTCTGTTAGGTAGCGCCAGTACCGATAGACGAAATACTAACACGGTGTGTTGACCTTATTTTTCAAAAATACAAGTCGCAGTTTTGAGTCATATGACTTGGTCCTAGTCATGCGCAATGAATTGAGTCGAGTCGAGTCGAGTCATTTTCCGTTTTTCGAAAAAAATGAATCCAGTCAAGTCAAGTTACGAAAAGATCGCGACTCGAATCATTACCACCCTGCTCACATTCATAATATACTCATTTGTCGCACTCTGAAATAAAGATGTACTTCTACTTTTACAACGTACTCAAGTAGATTTTGACTACTTGCAATCCTTACTCAAGCGGTAATGATTTTAGACTGCTTCTACTTCTGCTTCACGTTTTTCACATATATAGCAACAATTGTAATGCTTACTCCACTGCTTAATTGTAATTGTGCGTTTGCGACTCCCTCTTGTGCTATAATTTCGACATGTCTCGGGAATTTCTAGGAAGCACAAGTTTATTTTTGATGACTTGTACTCAGTATGTTGCGCCTACTTGCAGTACTTACTCAAGTAATTCTGTTTTCATATTACTTCTACTTTTACACGAACACCTTCAGCTTTTTAGGCAAAACAAGGCCTAGAGAAGGCCTGCTTAATGTTTTAGTTACTTGAAAATCACTACTAGTACTTGCGCAAAAGTTTACGACTCTACTTCTACTAGAATATCATTTATGATGAGCACATTGACTAGCTCTGCGGATGGCAACTGCCTAAGAATAAAATATTGTTTGCGGTCGGAAGTGATTTTCTGTGCTTTACCCGAAAGGGTTGCGAATGACGTCATGCGACGTATGCTCGATGCTTTTATTTCCGCGCCGGAAGGAAATTGCAACTTGGTCTTGTCAATAAGAGCTGAAAATTAGGTTCAAGTTATGACATCGACGTGTCAAATTTGGCAAACTAGAAAATTTTCAGATTTTCAAAATTAGCTTAGAAGAGAATAATAGCTACACGTTTTTTCTTCCAAATTAGATTATTTTTAGAATGATTATCTTGGGAAAAACACAGAAATTTAATTTAATTTCAATTTAGAAAGAAATACAACAAAATCATATCAAATCAGAGTTTTTCTCGTAAGCGAGAGAATGGCAAAAGTCTGTACAGCAAGCTTGGCTTATTTCGCACTATATGGTTCTTCTGTAGCATTTCCAGGAAAACCAGAAATTTCATCAGAATGATTATGAGACTATTGAAACATTTCACGAATTAGGTTGGAATTAGATCACCGACATTTCGCTCAAATAGTCCAATTAAACAATTAGAATTATCTAACAGTCGTATATGATATTCCGATAAGTTCCAGAGCGACTCACAGGGGGTGTGGTTCCCATTGTAGCGCAGTGATTGATTGACGCGATCTCACATGGAGTCGGCGCTTTGAAGTAACAAAAGGAAGTCGGTTGCACGCAACGGGCTGTTTTGGGGCAGAAATTTGAGAAATTTTGTCAACACCGACTTTGTAGTAGAACCCAGAAACAGATCTGATGACGTCAATTCGCCATTTCTAATCATTCTCGTAAAGTCAGTGGCGAAAATCGCAACGGTTACGCTTTATTGATATGTGTTAGAACCTGACCGGACAAACTGCTGAATTTTCAAAATGAGAAATGAGAGCTAGAACTAGAATAAGAACTTTTCAAAATCCGCATCAAGAACTAGAATTAATTGACTGTCAACAAACTAAATCGGTAGTTTGTGCAAGTCTGCCTCTATAACAATGGTTGTAAACTGCGGTTCAATCGAATCCCAACACACACACACACACACACACACACACACACATACACACACACACACACACACACACACACACACACACACACACACACACACACACACACACACACACACCTACACCTACACACACACACACACATGACATATAGGCCTACAGTATAGAGCAGACCTGGGCAAAGTGCGACCCGGGAAGCTATTCTGTGCGGCCCGCGAGAGGATGCTTGGAATTCTAAAACCATAGCCAGTATCAACTGTACAGGAAATTCGTTTTCTTCGAAGCCTGTTAATTAATACGCCACGATTACGCTGCCTACGTAGGCCTACCTCGCATGCGTAATCCAGATTCAATATAAAGTCAATGTAGCAATGTATGAGTAGCAATTAATGTCACAGGAAATCAGTCTTCCCATGTAGTTTAGTTCAAACCTTCTTTGTTGGCATTGTCACATTACGCATTACGCGATCACTATATGACTTATCATATCTATCACCCATAAAAGATGAACGAGCATGTCAAAAATGGAAGCCGAAAGCTGAAATTCAAAAAAGGTTTAAAGCACTAAGTATTTGTATACTGGACTCTGAGGTAAACCTTTTAGTTTGTGCCGAGCATGTCCCCGAGATTTCGGATTGTAAATAAAGTAGGTCTTATGACAAAACACGAAGATAGACACTCGGTCAAGGGTAGGCGAATTTCAAAAAAAACTGCAAGCTTCGCCGCAACATCATGGCTATTATTTAGCTGCACACTGCTCGAAAGGAAGCGAACAAAATAATTAGTTTGTGTGTGTGCGCCTACTATCCCAAATACATTTATGAGCAGTTGTTCTCGAGCCGGGGGTATGTGAAAGCATATGAAGGGGGCACGAAGCCGAGATTAAATGAAATCATTTTCGCACTGCGTGCGAATTATCCCCAAATCGTAGTTATTTCTCTGTGTATTGTCCGACTTTGATTTTTCAGAATTCTCTCATCAACAGCCATCACCTTGCACGCCATCAAACTAGTATCCTGGTTGCTCTTTTTAATATTTTGTCATATCAAGATAAGGGGGCGCGAAATTTTTCATTATCATGAATGGGGGCGTGCCTAAAAAAGTTTAAGAACCAATTTTTTAGTGTCTTAATAGTAGAACGTGGTTAAGGATTTGAAGAGAGCTGAAAATGTGTCATGTTTAACATTGCTTCGAATCATGACAGCAAATAGATATTTTTTTAATTAACCGTCAGTTTCCCATTACCTAACATCTTCACATTCACTGAACAACATTTATCAACTACGTAATTTAGAAATGAAATTAAAATATCCTGCAGAATACAGCTAATAATTTTCACTCGGCCCGCCAACGTATCTTCTACTTCTCATGTGGCCCGCGGAGAAAAATAATCGCCCACCCCTGCAGTAGAGACTAGTCACAATACTAGTCAGCCCTCACGATTACCGGGCCACAATATAACAGATCTACTTCGCCTACCGACACATGCAGCATTCATTTTTGTCGCTTACTTTCATGTTATCCTTCTTAAATCCTGTGCGCATGCCTCTTATTTACAGGGCGATATGTGGGGACTGATTAAAACAACTGCAAATCGTTTTGGCACTCCCTTTTCGTTTCCTGATGTTGCAATCGTATGGTTCATTGATTTGACAAAAAATTAATAAAATGATGATGATGATGAAGCTACATTGCTTTGCAGTGAATGTTCATCAGTACCATCTTTTTGTTTTGTGCGAAAATCAAGTTTTAATGGTTTTGTTCCTTTAACATTGTTGCTGGTGTATTTTATAGTAGATTTTGTACACCAATATTGTATAACAACGTATACGATTTGTAATGTTATGGTAGGATTTTGTCTTTATGACTTGAGGCGAAAATTTGGGGTTGAAGGCATGCAGATTAGCGTACGGGTTCACCAGGTCAATAAAGGTCAAAAACCGCTGGAACATCAAATCGAGAAAATTGAGCAAACTATAGGTGTCAGCCATTTTTAGATTTTCACTTCAATTGTGTGTCGCCACATTTTTCAACTTCAACAGCGCAGTGTTTGACAGTAAACATTCACAAAAATGCGACGGAAATTGTTCGCATTTCTTCAAATTCCACGTTTTGCTTGTCCGTGTCGTCGCGATGAAACTTAACCCTCAGAGAAAAGAAATTTCACGAAACTTTGAAACTCGATTTATTCCGAGAAATTTTTGATCTCCTTCCACTCGTGCGGCCAGTCATGCGTGCCAGGCGCATTGGAGCGTGATAATCCATCATTTGTAAGGCGACACCCCAGCACGTGAGTAATCCCCGTGTAATCGAGGTCACATTGTCGGAATAAATGAATATTTTAACCCTCTTCAATCGGATATTCTGATATCCTCGTTTACCCTCTCATTTTAACTGGTCTATGAGTTTATTTGCGATTTGAATCCATCACGGTAACTTCGACAGAACG
The DNA here is from genome assembly GCF_051294905.1 of Botryllus schlosseri. Taxonomy (NCBI): domain Eukaryota; kingdom Metazoa; phylum Chordata; class Ascidiacea; order Stolidobranchia; family Styelidae; genus Botryllus; species Botryllus schlosseri. The sequence continues at coordinate 28,338,265 of NC_137246.1, read as the reverse complement.
TATTCGGTTCGTATCTAACTGTCGAAGCGGTGTTTTGTTTGTATCTTACCATCATAGAGAGGGGTTAATATTTCATTCTTTTAAGACTTGACATTGCAAGTGAACCTCCCCGCTAGTAAACAAGACTCCCATTCGCTTGGGGCTCAAATTACCCCACAGGTGCACGATTGAGGCTTGGCGTTTTTCTGGGGCTGAATCAGCAATTTGATTCTGAGCTTTGATTTCGACGGAGAAAGAACCAACACTCTTAACGAAAATTGTTTATTTCACTGATTTTTGCCCTAGCGAGGGGTGTTAATCCGTTAAAGGGAAGTTTCATAGGTACTATCTTGCTTTCGCATCCTTCCAATTGGTGAAACCGAGTCAAATACACCTCAAAGAGATATAGCCAGGGGTGTAGTGGTTCAGTTTTCGTGTAACATCCGAATAAATCCCAAAAAAGATGGCACGCGAAAATCATATCGACAATACCCCAAATATCTGTTTCATGTATATCCATAAGTTTAGTCGAATCAGGACGGGGCGTACGCGGTCCCCGATCAGGAACTACCTATCTGAGGATGAATGCAAAGTCCTAATAAGGTGATATCACGATTATGGAAATGCTGTGCTATGAAATGATGAAAATATTAATAAACCGATATTGATTCTGTTCCTTATTTATACACTAAACTAGCTGGAAATCGAATAATAAATACATTTATTTTCCCGCTTATACAGTGCAGATTGGCAGGATATATGAAGAATTGAGAGGGGTGGTCTATAAAACGCAGATAATGAGCCTATCTGGCCTAAAATAGTGTTGAAATGACACCGTAAGGCCAAAGTATACATTGCGTCTTTCGTTACCTCCCTGCGATCAACTCAACCCCCGTGTTTTGACAAGCCTAAATCTGTTCCACCTACCCGCTGGAGACGGATCGCTTTTTAAACGATGCGAACTATTTTAATTTACCCCAATCTCATACCGTACATGGTGGGTAATCTGTCGAATTTGCGGGCAGGGTATTTACAGAAGGGTCACGCCGATAAAGTCCTGATCCCGTGGGTCTGACATGATGTCATCAGTGTAGCAGGTGCCCCGTTCTTTTATCCGGGCCCCTCAAGCACAACTAATGCCTTCTGTTCTTGGATAACTGACATCGGAATAACGAGCAACGAGATAAACTTTGGCTTAAGAAAACACTGATCGTTTTCAGACAACAATCCATTATGGCGAAGCAAAACATGAAATGCGGTACAATGCCCAGTCACAAAGAATTTGTTAAATGGAGCGATGAAGCGATTTTTGCATCAACAGGTGAACTAAACTTCAAACGACATTTTTCGTCACACTTACAAGCCATTATTTCGTCATGTTTTGATTATTCGTCACTATCGACTCTTGAAGTGAATAGGCGAAAGGAATCTTGTTGGTTTTCGCGAGAGGACTTTAAAAAATGGATCCTTTCATGACCTGTACGAATTTATCGAATTGTAATCTTCGACAACATGAAAGGATGTCAGATATCATTGCGAGATCATAATCTCCACTTCTACAGCGTGATATCATACGTGTCTACTAATAGAGGGACATTTTTAAGGAATTTGAAACCCTTGAATTGTCTCAGGCCTGGACATGACTGGAAATGAATGTAACTCCGGAAATTCTTTATTTAAGTCAACAAGTGATAGTGTTTGACGTTTGAAAACCCGGGGTTCTGTCTCTCTGTCCCTCAAAATTAAGAAAAGAAACGAAACCAGAACATCTGGCATGATGTAGTTATATTACCCGTTTTCCTAACCATCCTCTTGCCAAATCTTGCACTCAGGGCATTGCTTTTTATGATTCCAGAGGCGCCAATTTATAGCATGACCTACTTTCGCTCCAGACTTCCTGCAGAACACTTACGAAGATCGGATGGTGCGGAGGAGCAGAGAAAAACCTCCAACACTTTCGAATGGATTATGGAGTCGACCTAGTCGGACCTGGACCCATAACCCGCTGGTATTGCAGCTACGCTATCTCGCTAGCCAGGGTACTCGACGTGGTGGGGTGCCGCGAACTATTTTGTCTTTTCAGAGGATGCCACGAGCTCAAAAAGGTTGAGAACCACTGTACTAGAATTAGTGCAAATGAAGTGCGAGCTAACATAGCCATATATTAAGGTTGTATTTCCAGCAATGCTTTAAACCAGGGGTTCTTAAACTGGGGTTTACGGCTCCTATAGGGCCCGCGAACTAGTTTTAGGTGTCCATGATAGGGCAGTACGTCATCATGAAGCTACAAAAAGAGATTATCTTACAAGAATGACACTGTTTTCGCTAAAACTGTAGATATTGAACAAATTGAAATAAAAAATCTCTCGCGGCCTCAAGCGGCTTTCGCGAAGTCTCTCGAAATTGTCTCAGTGTCGAATGACAAAAACAATTGTTCTGAAACACAAACATTATTGTAACGGAGCGTGTGAGCTCAGTTAATCAACCAGTCCACGCGGGTGCGTATTTCAATAAAAAGAAACGTTCCCACAGCCCCCGGATTCGATCCGGATGCGGACGAATCTCCGAAATGCTTCTCATGGCGGAAATTCTGCGAACTCGAACCCGAGAATTAATACTAATGATTTGAGTGGAGATGTGAGACATGACATAGTACTGAAGGTATACAATCCATGCTACCAAGAAGTAATTTATCTACGAGAATTATAGTTTCGATACTATTTACACTGTGAAAGTCTTTAAACCTCGATTGGTCTTAACGCAATATACGAAGCATGTAGTACAAAGCTACGAATATTACGGGAAATGACATATCTGTAAAGTCGTGATCAACCCACATCATGTAATGAAATAGGTACAGTCAAACAAATGCGAAATTCTCTTCAATGTGAAGTAGAACTGGCATCATATTCTTTGTGGTGCTAAGGTAAATATTTTAAATTTCCACATCCAAGCCGTGAGTCAGATATTTATGACTTGCTGAAAATTCCCAAAGCTATCGATCAAGTCCCTAATTAGGCGGCCCATGAATGCCGCAATCCATTGTCACCCGTAACCGGCACATGGGGCGCTTTTATCGCCCGCCAATTATGCGGACCATAGGCAACCCGATCTGAGGAGTTGAGTAGAAAACACCTCGACGCGTCAAACCCTTGGTTATCATTTGTTCTATACTCGATTGTCACTACGCTGTGTTCGACGTAGGCGAAATATTTCAAATGGTTTCGCTCCTTGGGATCACCGCCTGTCATCATTCTCACGATTCTTTCGTCACCATGCGACATAGGAAATCGATTTATTCCTGACTCATTGAGCGATGATTGTCGACGCGCGGCTCGTAACGATTGTTCGAGGCAAGGCCTGCAATGTAACTCCATCGGTGAAAAACGGGGGTATTTATCACATGTCCTTCATAGCATCCTCAAGACAAATGCACTAATTCTTATGGAGATAGCGGTGTAGTGGGTTGTATTTACGTCAGAGATGGCCACTGAGTACTTCTATTTATATTTTTATTTCAAGTAGATTCTTCCTGCTTACATGTTGGTGGAAACCGATTTTCGTTAACATTGCGTGCATCGGGACATAGCACGTATATCGTCAGAAGAGCGAATAATTTGAGATTCGTTGCGGCCACATGACTGTAGCCGAAAACGGTGGTGTTTCAGACTTACATATCACTGGCTTTTCAAAACATAGCTACTTGGAATCAATTACGAAGAAACTGACTGATATTTATTTAATCGTTATCGGATCGGCTGTGAAGACGGAGATGTTGGGCTTGAGATGGGACGGGTTCTACCCCCAATATCCAACGCGGCTACAGTCCCGAGTCAATGCAAACCCGCATTGTTACCTGCTGCCATCGATTTTGTGTTGTTCAGTCATTCAGCGAGCAGGAAATCCTGATATTTTACGGCTCTGTTTACACTCAAGAAATCCAAATTCACAACAAAGTCGGCTCCCGATTATTTCGGAACACGACCCGGTTGTTCGTCGCGACAATGGATCCACTCGAAATCAATTATCGGCTATTGTGGCGGGCACCATGTAACCATGCACCTAAACTGTAGCGACTCTGACTCAACAATGCAATTCTTTTGTTCTTTCATTGTTACACCGACAGAGTCGCCTTAGTGTAAACAATGAGGGACGGAATTTTTTGAATGGATGAAGTTTTCCCAGCCTGTAAGTTTGTGTTTGTCGTGTGCGCTGAAAAAACATTGCTAATTGACCAATATCATTTGATACCTGTACTACTCAATGGGACGAGATAATGAGACAAAATGACGACTTATGATTTATGACGTCACAATTGAACCATTTTATAATTCCAATTGTCTAATTAGACTTGTTAAAGCGAAATGCCGGTAATCTAATTCTAATCTAATTTGTGAAATGTTTCTAAGCTATAGTTTCAATTCCTATCTAATCTCTGGTTTCACTGAAAATGCTACAGGAGAACTATGTGGATATGCTTGATGTAAGGCCTACATACAATTGACATTCTCGCATTTGATTTGATATGAGGTGAACATTGTTGTTGTATAATTTTGGGAAGTTAGTTCAAGTTCAAAGTTTTCGCGAATTCAGCAGTTCTAATCCTATAGCTATAGTTCTAGTTCTAATGTAATTCGGAAAAGCTGAACATTTTCAAGATATCCGACTATGTATCTGATAGGTCCCAGACCAATGTTCCCTCCAATTTTAGACGAGTCCACGCGCACTCACCAACTCACTGCGCGGTCCCTTGGACGGCAGTGCGCAACGACTAAAAAAACCTCATCACTTCGGATTTTTTGTGCGCAGCTTAGATTTTCTATGCGCAGAGACCGTGTCAGCACCGCGCAGCTTAGAGAGAACATTGTCCCAGACGACGGTATAGGAGGCTACAATGTTACCGGATTTTACCTCCTCACCGGGGACAAAATTATCCCATTCACGTTGTCCTGCAACCGTCATTTTTGAATGGCCGTCACTGTTTTATTTTCCCACCGCTCCAAAATTTCCTTTTTCTGACCTCGATATTTTTTCGTGGTGCTGAAATTCTATTTTACAATATTGTGTCTTCTATAAATTACGTACGCCATCATTGACTGCTTTTCAATTCTTCTTATGCCATTATTGACCGTGGTACAAAAAGCCAACAGGTGATAAGTGCCATATTTTTCTTTTAATAAACAACAACTATACAACAACAACAACAACAGACTACTCTATGATGGAAATCTGATAAACACACCAATCTCCCACCCAAGTATTTACAATATAGGATCGCAAACGCAGAAAATAAACTCCAACAACAAAATTCTACGACACGTACACACCTGCAAATCCGACACGTTCGAGTGATTTGCCGATGTCTGCAATATTTCCAAACTTTTCCGAAATTTTCAGCGCTCGTGCCAGGATTACCGGCGCACGTGTCAGCTGTTCCGCGCGTCAAACTCTGACAGAGATTTGCGGCGAGATGCACGAGACGACCACCCGCTGCGTATTCGACGAATGTAGAACGTATAATAAACGAATTGAGCGAACCGAACTGAAAGATTCGACGCACGAGTGGAATTGACGATATTCACAAACTTGAGGCAAAATCGAGTGCCTGGATGAGTGATCCGAATTCGAATTGGAATATCATTCTTATGGAATTCGAAATATGCACTTGGTATTCGACTCAGTGAACAGCACTCAGTAGAAGACGGGCGCGAACGTCCAATGACCGAATCTCGAACCGAAATGAAAGATTCGGTAGCCCATGAAATTGACGAGATTCGGGAACTTTGGGAAAAGTACCGAACTGATTCGATACGAAATTTGAATGCGAGCATCGAAACGCTTTTCTAGAACGGATGCAATTTCAAACATGCGATTGGTATTCAACTCAGCACTCAACACGCGAAGGTCGAATAAACGAATTTCGAACCGAACTGTGAAATTGACGAGATTAAGGGACCTATAACGGATGAAACTTTAAACATGCGATTCGTATTCAACTAAGTATACTCAGCACTCAGTATAAGGCGAACCCGAATATCGAATAAACGAATTCTAAACCGAACTAAACTGAACTGAAAGATTCGATGCAGCGTGAAATTGAAAAGATTCAGGATCCTTAGAAAAAGTAAAGTACCGAACTGATTCGATTTGGATTTCGAGTTCGAGTATCGCTCATATCAACGTCATGCCAGTACGGATGGAATTTCGAATATGTGACTTTTATACGACCACAAAGAGATGAATGCCAGTTCATTGTTTGGTGTTTGGTATTTTTGATAATGATAGATCACGAATTCACAGCTATGTCGTTCCTAGTAAGGTGCGTATCTTTGTAGAATATGTCTTGTATGCTGCGTACGACCATTCGAGGTTTCAAGAAGAAAAGCATCGGAACTACAATTCTCGTTGAAAATATACCTCTTAGTGGAAAGGTGCGTGTCGTTTAGATACTGTAAAATCGTCTCTCATTTGCGATCATGGTATATGCATATATAGGCACAGATCGTGTGTATGACATATATACACTTTTATATAGCATGCAGTAGCTCGGTTAAATGAGCCTGTGTATACGCCGAAAAACATCGGGGACAAAACACAAACGTTCTATTCCTATTCCAAGTTAAGCCCCGACACCTGTCGCGCGCGATTCTCGGCACCTGCCTACTATTTCCTAATCGTGGTATTTATTTACGGATAACAGAGAAGATAAACACGGAAATCTGCCGGCGTCCTTGACGAACAAGTTACGATTGAAAATACTGTTGAAGGTACAGAACTTCAATATACAATCGAATACTATATATTGATATTGAAGTAAGCATGAGTGTTTTCGGCTGACAATCGTAATGGGTAATCATCAGCAACTGTAAGTACAGAATTGAAAAGAATATTGTATATCAACAATCGTATGAGCAAATATGACATCACTATATTGAAAATTTGAATAATTTATGTAAACAGACGGTTTAAGCACAATATACTATTTATTAAATTATACGCGAACTCTTCTAGTTGCGATTTGGTCCTTTTTCGAAGCGTATTCGCCAAAATTGCGGGCACCGGCGGCCTCGCGTCACAAAACAGATTAATCGAACACAAATGAAATAGAACAGATCAAAGTCTGTCGCGTGTTTACGGAACAATCGTGTGCCATCCGTCAGATTATGTCGTGCGGCAGGATTAAAATTCTTGGTTGTCTTTGGAGAAGCATGAAGGACATGCCAGGTGCAGTGGCCTCTCAGCTGCGTTGTGGCAAAACTATTTTCGATATTTTTAGTAGCTGCTCTCGAAAGTTATTGTGCGGAAAAGATATTCGATTTGTATGCTAATTGCAGATGTCTCTGTAGTTGCGTATACCAATAGCAAACTTCCACGTGAATTGGTATCTTTAGAACAAGAATTCAAGAAGTTATGGGACCTTGCGAACTTTCCGGCTTGCGTCCAACACAATATTTGACAATTGCGATTTTTTGTAATTCAATAGAGCAAAACTAACTCAGAAACCAATCCCGGAAACGTGTCGCACCGACCTTTCCATTAATTAATAAAGGATATTTTCATATATTTTTAGCTTATTTGGTCAGAATTTTTAGTCAAGTTGATGTCAAAGTAATAACCTAAATTTTATCAATTACTAGTAGAAGTAGCGATTTCTAAGATTAGTCAAAACTGCTTCAAATATAAGTAAAAATGATAGATCTTAGGAGTACTCGGAGAAAGTAGATTTGATTGTGGCATTGCATGCTTAAGTAAGTATTAACCCTACATTTTTACACAATTACGGGTAAAAGCAGCGATGTCCAAGATATGCGAAAACTACTTCAAGTAAATGTAAAAAGTGAAAGGTCTCAAAAGTAATCAAGTATAGTAGATTTGGTTGCAGTATTACATACTTGAAGTAGTAGAATTAGAAATCGTCTGTGGTGTCTAAATGTAAAAAGTGAAAGGTCTCAAAAGTAATCAAGTAAAGCAGATTTGGTTGCAGTATTACATACTTGAAGTAGTAGAAGTAGAAATCGTCTGTGGTGTCTATTTCCAAATTAAAAGATGATGCATCATCGTTACCAACACAAAATCACCATTTACAACGCAAATCAGTGTATCTTTCGAAAAACATTCAGTTCAGGTACTGCATGGACTATTTCATTCGGTTTTCGGGAAAATTGCACTCGTAAAGGTGATGCAATCTGAAAGTATTTCTACTTTTCATAATGCGAAGTGTAAATAAGTAGATTTACGTTAAAAATTGTGGCATAGAAGTAGGAGTAGTGTATATGTAAGAAAGTAGTGCAAGCAGACAAACCATGCTTGATTGAATACTCCGAAAAAGTACAAGTACTTCGTTATACTGACCTCTCTGTGCTTCACTGTAAAGAGCCTCATCTTCTTCTCAACCGTTTTTGGAATCATTCTAATACATATCAAACAACATTATTGAGTTTTCTGGCTGATATGACTCATTAGCGCATTTTTAAATATATTTGTAAGGGTTTTTTCCAAGTCACAAGGTTCTGAGTCACAAGTCAATCTTACTCCTACAGTTTTGACTCAAGCCCACTCGAGTCATTTTAGTTCACCACCGAGTCAAGTCCAAGTCCGAGGGAGCAAAGGGTCGAATCCAAGTCATATTGTTATGACTCGAGGCCGAGGCCAAGTCATAGTGTTCACTGTTCATTATCGAGTTCAGGTAAGGTTCAACTCACTTTTTGGAAACCATTGGGCGATATCAAAGTCCTCACATTCAGAATATACTCATTTTTCTCACTGTTAACATTCAAACAGATGAAAGACAGTTTATAGGTCTACTTTTCAAGTATTGGTCCGATACACGAGACTAGAATCAAGTCAGATAGAATGTATCAAGTCGTATGACTTATTCGAATCATGCGCACTGACTTGAGTACAAGTAGAGTCAATAGGCAGAGTGATTCATGTCGAGTCGAGTTATTTACCATTTTTAAGACAATAACTCAAGTCTAGTCGAGTCAACGGAAAATAGAGGTTCGAGTCATTGCAACCTTATGCAAAGATGTGAGGACGTAGAGTTCAATAGTGCTCAGCGCAACGGGTAGTGATCACGTACTCAAAGAATTAGCGCCCAATGAGTATCAATCCTGTGGTTACGTCATTAGCAAAATTTGTGATTCAGCCCAAGAATAGAGTTGAAAATGCTCGTTACGTGGTTATATTAAGGGAATCAAAATATTTGCCGTCACGCCCGAGAGCATAATCCGTTCATTCCAAACTATTTCTTTGACAATCATCAATGATGCGATTCGTACGGATATGTTGAAAAAGACTTCACGCCCTACGTCAATATTACGCGGGGAAATAAAATCGTGTCCGGAACGAGACCCGGATTCGGAAGCGGGAGATATTTGCAAATTCCGAGTCGCCCTTGAAATTCTTAGAACCCTCATTTTCGTTTTGAGCGCAATGCAATGTATCGGGACAAAGAATTTCGAAATTTTGATAATCTGAAGCACCGTCCTCTTGAATTCGTGAGATATTTCGAATTCCAAGTATCGTCGGTGCTTCAAATATCACAGATATCGCCGGAAAGGGGGTACGGGCCTTGACATGTCCAGAGTGTTCGTTTATGGTCATAAAGTCGGGTTTAAAATAACGATCAAGTTTTTAATGGTTCTCTCACACATAAGGACTACAGCTGGGTGCAATCATTCGAGTACTCGAATCTGAATCCGGTTTTAATTCAAATAATTCGAGTTGAGAAGTGAGAGATGATGTTTTAGGGTACTGAAATTAAATTTTAAAACGAAAATTATAGTTTCGATACTATTTTCGATTGCGGAAACCTTGAAACCTAGAGTGGTCGGCTGGTCGCATCACGGCATACGAAACATGTAAGTACAAAGGCCTCACGTTAGGGGAAATGACATATCTGTGAAGCCGTGATTAACCCACATCATTATCATAAAGTGCAATGGAATAGGTATGGTCGAAAAAATATAAAAGTATCTTTAATATGACGTAGAACTGACATTATATTGTTTGTGGTCTCGTAAAAGGCGTAGCCGATATCGCGGGTATATCATCGGGTCGTGCACGGGTGCGAATACGCACTCTTTCGCTAGGAGTGTAACACGCACCCGTGGTCACCTGCATTGCATCGAATGTCCGCAGCAACAGCACAGATAGCGAACAGATTTCGTTGCGGTGACTTGATCGGCGCTGACAAAACGCAGCTGGCCGCCATCGTTTGTACTTTCGCGTATCCCGTGTTTTGATAAGGTCACCGGTATAAGCGAATTAAAGCAGGCCAGGTGCAAAGGAATCGCGATATGAAAAGCGAATCTCAGGCCGCTGTCAAAATACCGCTTTTCACGTTTATTGTGCGTGAAATATTTGGCGGTTTAGCGCCGTAATTTCTCCCAAATCGTAATATCGCGCGGGTTAGTTTTTGCTGGGATCGTGCGAAAAGCAAATACCGGGCCGGGCGTCGAAGATTGATTTGTGGAACGACAAAGTTATATCGCGGACGGATTGCACGCTGTGAATTCACGGGTGGAAAATAGGTGTATTATTAAGATTTTCTCTATATCGCGGGTTGTAAATCTGCCAAACGTCACTTTCAAGTTGCAAATTTGAGCTTTCACACCCTTTCAATGGGTATAAATGAGTCAGATAAACGTCATGGAGATGTATACCAGGGGTGTATAGCGTGAACCACCCCAAAATCCCATAAAGGCAGTGCACGTAAATGAATTGCAATTATGTGCATTTATCAAATTTCCATCACCATAACGGGGGGTGAGGGGGAGAACAAGGTAAGGCCTTGACCTACATTTGACTAAAAACTGTCAAGTAGAAGTGGAAGTAGTCTCAGCTTGCTTCAGTACTTCGTAAAGCAGAACTAATTCGTTATCGAACGCCTCTGGTAACGAAGTGCTTTTAATGTTAGGAAGTAATCAAGTAGGTTTCACGTAATTGCACTACTTATACTACTTATACGTCACTGCATATGTCTCCATAAGAATTGTTGTAGAACTGGAGCCAGTTTGATTGTGATTGTGTTGTGGCGCTCCCTTTGTTCGAAACTACGCAGATTTCTGACTTTGATGGCGATTATTGGGCGTTTCCGTTGTCCTGACCAGATCGTAATAGATATTTTCGGAGTCAGTACGGCAGCATAGCTTTCGATTAAGACCAGTTTCTTCACAATTCGTGCTCTGGTCGCCAGCTGATAGGACTACAGAAAACGATGCTTTCGCCATAGCATCATCAAATACTATACTCTGTGTTTAGGTTCCACTGAAGTTCAGAAGAGAACAGCTTTCCCAATTACAATTACAATTATATAGAACTAGAATTAGAGCTACCCAGTTTCTCCAAATCATGTTAGAATTACATACCTACACATTATTCTAACATTAGATCAACACAATCTGTATAGTTGCTTGAGTAGCGTATCTATCCGCAGGGATAGTAATCCATAGTAAAAACTCCATTCTTAGCTACGTCACAACCTTCGCAGCCTTGAGATAAGTCTCGCGTGAATGATAAGCAATCACGATAACGCAGCAAGACCTGTTCCGCTGTTTAGTAACAGCGATCGTGTTGACATTCCCGGCTGATTCCGCGAGCCAGTTGTTTTTTATCGCCTGGTATCCGCAACAGGTGGCTTCGCAATGAGCCGTGGCCGGGACTTATCGCGCGGATCCCCCTACGGGCTGATGCTAATACCACGACAAATTCCTCAACAAGTCGCAGTTCCTATGGTGAGATACATTTTGTTTGAACAGGCTTTTCTGCACGCGGGCATTCGCGGCAAGTTTCTGGTCGTAAACTACAGTCGAACTTGAAAATCAAAGTGAAATCTGACTCCAAAGCACAATTGAGTTTGAACTAGGGATGCCCTATGCCCTCTTTTTGGAGGGTTTGTCCTATATTCTTCCAAGAATAGTAAAATGTCCTCCAAGGACGACCAGATGATGTCTTCTTTTTTCCTTTGAGTTCTAGGCGATTAGGCACCGAAGACTAAAGATGCTGAACCCGACACAAACTACGCGTGAAAACCGGTGATTTTCTGGAACTGCTGCTAAGGTTGCCCAGAAAAAGTCGACTCACGTATAATCAACATTATCTGTGTAAATTCTCCGGTTATGTGTCTGTTATTGAAACTTGAAAAGAAAAATGTGGTGACCCTAGTTTGAATAAGCTTCTACCCTACAGTGCAGAGATAGGAAAGTAGAAAGTTTTATTATTTTCTAAATTAGATTAGAATTGTAGATGCGCATTCTTTGTCAAATTAGATTAGACTTAAAAATGACTGAAATTACGAATTAGAAATAAATACAACAAAAGCAATTTCAGTCTGTATCAAATCAGCTCATTCTCATGAGTTCGAGAACGGCAAATGTCTGTACACCAAGCCTAGCTCGTTCCCCACGATACAGTTCCCCTGTTGCATTTTCAGGAAGACTGGAAATTTGATTACAATTAAAATGAGAGCGCAGAAACATCTCACGAATTAAATTAGAATTAGATTACCGGCATTACGCTCTAATTAGTCTAACTAGAATTGGCTATAGTTGTCCAAGTCTGTTACAGGGGGTCGCGGTAAAGCTTCTGACTGTATACTTCAAGCTTCAGCATTTAAATAAAATCAAACTTCAAGTCACTGTTCGATTCGACTGTTTTATTCAGAAAACGATCGAAAATATAAATAGGCACGAAAAAGAGAAAGTGGCGATTTTCATATAATTTGTCGTAAAATAATTTCACCTTGGAAGGCAAAAAAGGAAAATCTAAAAAATGCGGACTTGAAAAGAATTTCATCGCGTCGTCATGAGGTAAAGGTCGCATGACGTCACTACCAAGCATGTAGGAATGGATTCGGCGATATTTGGCTCGGAGGAGGTAAAAGTAACGAAGATTTTTCAAGAAAAAACGACGGCAAAACGAACGATTGCCTCGAAAGGAGGCGGGAAATGAAGAATTTTTGGCAAGAAGGATTTTTGCCGCGATCTACGCCTTCAAAGACGTTTTTTTGTCATCATGTTTCGTCGGGTCTCGAGGGCAGAGGATGAGCGTTGAGTATGAATTTTTATAAAGTTACGGATTTATTGATGTTGGCCAAAGTTGGATCGAAAAATGTAAGATTATGTTGGAACTGGTTTTATAATATGACATTCGTAAAAATCTTCCGTTTTCAAAAGACTTATGACATACTTTCAGACATAAGCAGAGTGCTCACTGGTCAGTGATGGAAGTGCTTCTACTTCAAGTAGAGTTGGCATTACTTGCGCTGCTTCCTCGAGCGGTTCTGTTTTCGGACTACTTCTACTTCTGCTGTACAGTTTTCAGATTGACCGAGACTATTATGGGTCATAGTTATGATCTTTTAATAGCTGGAATTGCGACTTGGATATGAAATTTGTAAAACATTTCAATTTTCGCGAGTGTTTATCAAATTTCAGCCACTTTTTTACTTCGATTTGACAGGATCCACTGATCTCTGAGTCCGGCGTCAAAACACCCTCAAAACTTCATCTTTTGGGATTTATTGGTGATCGAACCTCTCGATCGCTACTCGTCGAGTGTAGAGCGGCCTCGCTAATGAGAGCACAGAGATAGCGGCGAATCAGAAGCTTGTCGCAGGATCGCTGGCGTCTCGTCGGATAAACAACGTATCGCGCGCGGCCATTACAGCGACTAGCGATCGAAATCGCTTCTATTCGTAAATAAAGGCTTTATATGACTCAATACCGATTACGACAGCAACTGAATTCACCCCCAACCTCAACTATGTAGGACCGGGTTCGGTGATTCGAGTATTTAAACCCTAATCAAGTATTAATTTGAATGATTCGAGTCGAGTTGTGAGATACGATTCTTTTACAGTACTGAAATGATACGCTCCCCGCGACTCAGAGTTATATTAGCAACAGGAATCATAGTTTCAGAGCTTTTTGTTAAAGTGTAAGCCTTGAAACCCAGACTGTTCGTATTACAACATCCAAATCACGTAGCACAAAGCACGTAAGTTAACGGAAATGGGATATCTGCGATGTCGTGATCAACCCACGGAATCGTCACAAAGTGCAATGAAATAGGTATGGTCGAAAACAGACCTAGTTAACTTTAATGAGATGGTATTATTTCCTTTGCCGTCGCATAAAAGGTACATAATTGAACTTTTCACATCTTTCATCCTGTTGTGACGACTCTACGCGAAGCAGAATCGAATCACTCAGGTGTACCCGATCATACCCAGCCCTAGCCACAGCTGACTCTGTACGAGCATTCAGAGCGAATGTCTTAGCGTGTAACAACTCCCCGCGCACGCCGCGTTGCATAGCAACCCCGGGAGTATTGGAACAGGCGACTTGCATAGACCGTTTCGAATCGTTTCGGTGTCTCGGACCGGCCCGATTCGCCCCTGGCAGCATATCTCCACTTTCAACTATCGGCAGCCACAAGCGTTCACCGTCATCTCCTGGTATGTCTTTAGCACGACCAAGTCCAATTCGTCAAGGTACAGCATCGAGATAGCGCCTAGTTCTGTAGGCACGCAGCAAGGCATGGGCGCCAACACAGGCTCAACCGCATTCACCAAAGTCTGCACTATCGCGTGATTTGTAGCGTTCATGTGTTCAGCTAATGGAAACGGACAATTTCCGGAGCAGTAGAACGCGTCATATCCGTGCGGCGCCACGATCCAATCGTCCCAATTCACGTCTTTGAAGTCCACGTATAATTTATGACGTTTGCAATTACGCCTTTTGCTTTTTCTACGCCTGTTCGCCTTTCTTTTACGCCGAATTCGTCTCGACAGGGAAGTTTTGGGCTCTCCGTCGTGCGTGTAAGCTAGCAGTAAAGGCTGGTAATGCCGCCATTGCTCAGGATCGACTCCGTTGTCCGCGTTTCGCCTGAGACGCACGTGGTTTTTCGATACGGTAGTCACTGGTTCTCCGGTGCGTTCGTCGATAATTTCGACTACTAGCCCGTGGTTCGGTTCGTTTAACCACCGCATGGCTGACGAACTAACATCGAATCGCTCCCAAGTTGTATTGCTAGTGTTTAGAACTCTCGTGTCTAAAAGGCGGGTGATTGCTGACTTTTTTCGGGCTGATTTTCCGAATTTTCGCCTCCTCCTCCTGACCATTCGCAGTAATCTCGCTTGTTCCTTGTCCATGTCGAATTTCTGTAATGTCTTTTCGTCGTCGTTCGCTTCGTCCACGATCTTTATAATCTCGTAGAGGTTGATTCTGTGCAGGCGGTCGCGTGATTCTGCATCCAGATGCTCGCGCACTGCTTGTCTGTGAAGGAGTAGTTCGGAGAAATGCAGTCTTTCTCTTGATGGTAGTGAGGAGATGTTGAATACGAGACGGATATGATTCTCTGGAAGTCCTTCGAATTGCTCCTCAGATTCTAGAAGCAAATACAGTTGTTGATTAGGCTGTTGAGTGTACAACATGTACAAAACTTCAATATACTATTAGATGATGTATTTATATTGAATTTGAGTGTTTTCGGCTGACACTCGTCAGAGTTGTTGACACCAGAATCGGACAACTACACAATTATTTAGATTGATTAGAGCGAAATGCCGATGATCCGATTCTAATATGATTTGAGAAATGTTTTTGTGCTCTCGGTTTAATTTTAATCTAATTTCAGGTTCCCGGAAAATGCTGCAGGAGAGCTGTATCGTGCGAAACGAGTCAAGTTTGGTGCACAGTCGTTTGCTATTCTTGTGGCTACGAGAAAAAACTCTGATTTGATTTGAAGTGAACTTGATTTTTGATGTATTTCTTTTCGATTCGTAGTTGATCTCAAGTAATTTAGTTTTGAAAATATTGTGTTGGTATCATTCTAATTCTAATCTTATTTGGAATAGATAAAAATGTTCTAGTTGCCAAACTCTGACTGATACGTGCGGGTGATGTGCCTCTATCTCGAGTAATCTGACTCCTTTTTAGCCGCGAAACGTTTTTTCGGGTCTACGCGTCACCGGTCGACATTATTTGACAACAAAAGCGGGATTCTAACAAAATAACGGCTTCTCCGTAGATCCGTCGCGGAGAATTACGGGATTTAGATCATTTTCTAAATGACGGGGTCGCCTCATCCGCGGGGCGGACCCATCAAACCGATTTTACGGTAACCCCTCGTTATTTATGACGTATCCAGGATAAGAGGTCGTGATTGTTCGGCTTTTCGCTTTCAGCTGTCGAGTTTCCGATTTCGAATTTGCGGATATCCGGTTGAGACCCGGGCAGGTGATAAAAATAATCCTATTCGACGTAACACGGTCTAACAGAGATATTTTTAGAGTGCCAAGAACTACAGAATGAAAATTTATTTTCGCAAATTCATTGCGTCAAGTAATGACCCCACTAAACTTGTACAAACTAACAACTTTAGTTAGTTGACAGTAAACTATCTACTGCTTTTTCAGTACTTATAGTTCTAGCTCTTTTTGCAGATTTTTTAAAGTAGGTAGTTTTAGTTCTAGTTGCGTATTTTGTAAAAGAGTTAGTTGCCGAACAACTAGAAACCCGTGCCGTCTTTTGGCGTGAAACGTGATATCGGTGTTTTGTTTTGTGATGCTCCCGCGGCCATTGCTAGCTCATAGTCATCGCTACTAACAGTGGCGTAGCTAAAGGTAGGGTTTAGGGGTCGAAAGTCGAAACGCATTCCATTTCAAACTCGACACCCCGTCCTTTTGAAATGCCGATTTTATCGCAGATGTTCTAAGGGTCGTTAGTTCAAATTTTAGTTGAGGGTTTGGAAAATTGAGTAGTTCTAGTTCTAGTTCGTTTTGAAAATTCAGTCGTTTGAAAAAGTTTGTCCATACGACTTGCGGTTTTGTACACGCGAATGAGCAGCGATCATCACGAATTGCGCTCACGATAACCCTGCAGTTTTCACTGAAATGAATTTGCAACTCCAAGCAACCCTCTGTGATCTTCCCGTATACACGGGTGGTCCGATACGAACGCCATTAGAAAATATAGTTCAGTTTGTAATCACTCGCTTTTATCGCATTATATTTCGATGCTAGCCCAGCTGAAAATCGCAGCCTCGGAGATACAAACCACCAGACTATCACCCGGGCAAGTAAAATCCCAAACTCGGCCTTTATCGCGTCGGAATGGGTGGTCTGTGTGTCGTTCTACAAGATGGCCGCCAAATTATCTATCTCCGTGTTAACAAGACGATTATCCTTCGTGTAAACAGAATGCGAACTGGGCCGCCACGGAACAGCGCTTTCTCTCTACCTTCAAAACAACTCAAATCGGGCAAGTCTATAGCGTAACCGTGCGAGGGAATCACCGAAACGCCTTACATTATGCACAATTGAATAATATATACATATTGTATATTTTCGGCTGACACTCGTCAGGGATAATCGTCAGTAACTAAAAGAGAATTAAAAAGAAGATTGTGTATCAACAGAATCGCCATTTATACATGCACATTGCACATTGCATAATGTTCTTCTCAATTCTCTACTAGTTACCGAATACCGCTTACTGCTAACGAGTGTCAACCGAAAATATTATTTATTTCAATCTAAATATATTCTGCAATTGTATCTCAGTTCCGTACCAACAAGGGTATCTTCACACTCTAAATAAGTACCCGTTAGTGCAGGAATTGAGTATTCCAACCGAAAGTGCCTTCATGTTCACAAATATATTCAGTTCGAACTGTTTTGACTGACTCAAGGCCCAGTCGATCGGGTATACTTGCGAATATGAACGCGTTGCTTGACATTCTGCTGCAAACAAGTCTGAACTTTTGCGTGATATCGCAAACCACTTATCGAGCGAGGATGACGTGAAACGTTACGTCACCATATCGGGGTCATCCGCAGTTTGAGCCGCTTTGAAAATCACTGCGGATCGCGAGCGCAGAAATAACAAGGATTTGGATGTTGTGATGACACGGTGATGGACTGTTTCGTAATCAAAACACGAATTGATTAGCGCGGAAACTAATTCCGAACAGGGCCGAGCGCGAACTCGAAGCGTTGTTGGAAAGTTCGGGTTATCAGGGGATCATGATTTTGAAGCCGTTTCTGATCATCATCATCATCATCATTTACTAAAATTTTCTCAAATCAATATACCACACGATTGCGATATAATGAGAAGATAGGAGGGAGCCGAAACGCATTGGACTAGTCTTTTAATCAGACCTCCACATCTGTCTACAGCATGTAAATAAGATGCCTGCACACTGGCAAGAAGAAAGGATAACATAAAAGGAAGCGACAAAATGAATGCTGCATGTGCCGGTATGCGAGGTCAGATTGTGGTCCGGTAATCTTTTGGGCTCACTAGGGCCGATAACTATCGCCTTTACTGATAACCCCGACATATTCAGCTGATATATAGCATCTAGCTTAAGGCGCAATTCCAAAACTATAAATATCTGGACTGGACACCTGTAAGCAGAGGTCGTCGGAAACGAAGTACTTCTACTTTTTCAGAGTAATCAAGTTAGTTTTGGCTACTTGCGCTCATTACAAAACTATTGCTATGATTTTAGACTACTACTTTTACGTAGCACCATCGCTATGCTTCGACATGGACATGAATTAAACTAAACTAGAAAGGCTGCATCTGGACACTTGAAATCTATAGGACATATATCGATATTCTCAGTGTAACAGCAGTCGCAGATTATATAGTTCTCTGAATCCCTGTTACCAAGAATTGACTTCATAAAATTGCCGATATTTTGTTACCTCTAACAGCCGATACCGATATATCTTTAAGAGTGTGATATCGGCTCGATATTATCGGAATATTTTAGGACCAGCTACTCGCAATTCGACAACATGTGGTTAATCTCCATAGCGCTTCATTATCGCGCGTTGTTGAAGCGGAACAGTTGACCGCGTTTGCGTTTGATAGCTAAGAACCAGTCAAAGTCGTACGGATGAGAAATCCAGTATCGGCCACGACGAAAACTTGACAAAATCGTATCAATTTTCGGTAGGAAACCATTATTAAGAGCTTGGATGAATTGCTTCTTAACCTAGCTATTAAGACGTTGGTAATTAGTTGAGAGGCCCGGGCTCGAGTGTAATACCGAACATTAACGCGGAAATCTCGATCGTAATTGTAACCGTCGTAGAGTAAAACTAAAATTGCCATGGGAACACAATCGCCGCGACCAATTAGGGAAGATTTTTCGAGCGTTCTGTGGTCGGTCGCGCGTGGGAATAGGCGCAGTTTGAGAGCGTTGAAAAATGGAGGCGGGCTGCATGTGGTTCTGTGGCCCTGCGCATGTGCAGACTCAGTTTACGAGAAAAAGTATACTCTCAGACGCATTTTCAATGAAAAAATCTATAGTCAGTTGGTAGTACAAAGAACGAACGAATGTATTAAAATTCCGCTATCGAACGATTTCATAATTTCCAACCATGTTTTAATAACTTCTATTTTACACATATAATTTTAAAAAATGTATAATCTCACGCGCGTTTTCAATGGAAAAATCTCGACGTTTCGTGGTCACGCGAACAAATGACTGTATTAAAATTCCACTACTGAACGAGACAAAATTGCGGCCCAATTTCATAATTTCAAACCGTGTTTTAATAACTGCTATTTTTACGCCCCGCGACCGACAAATTGTATAATTAAAAAAGGTCGGAAAACCTTTCCCAAAACCGCCTACGCACAAAAGCATGTAAAACGCTCATAGTATATAATTGAACAATAGTTTGATATTGAAATAAACCGGAATATTTTTGGCTGACACTCGTCAAGGGTAATCGCCAGCAAGTAGTAGAGAATCAGTAACAGCTTTGTAAATCGCAAATGCTCATACTAACAGCGTGGGGGTAAAATGGCAGAACGCCTCGATTCTGGGGCACGCGAGTCATTGAAAAGGGCAATTAACTAGCTCGCGTGTATTCTCAAACCCCACTAACACAGAGTTATGACGTATTTGATCGCCCCATAAAAAGTGGGATAACGCTTGAAAAGCAACGCGGCGAGCGGGCAATTAACTTAATTATTTGATCACTGCGCAGAGTCGCGCGATGGTTATTGCATCGTCATAACGCGCGACGTAAACAGTCGTAAGCGGGAGACAGGCACTTGAACGGGAGCCAGTTGTGAGGTGCAAGGGACGTGTCGCGCGCCAGCGAATATCCTGAGATTTCGGCCTTAATGCCGAGTCCAGAGTCGGAAAACTTGAACATTTCCAGTTTTTCCAACTTCGATTAGAATTAGAGTTATAGCTGCACATTTTTTGTTACAACTGAATTTGGCAAATACTTGGAAATTGAATTTAATTCCGAATTGGAAACAAAAACAGGAAAAATCACGTCCAGTTTATATCCAATCAGAGTTCACTTCATAAGCACGAGAATGACAAATCTCTGGACACCAAGACTGGTCCGTTACGCACTATACAGTTTTGTATCATTCTCATGAAAATCTTGAATTCGATAAGAATTTCACAAATTAGACTAGAATTAAATTACCGACATTTCGCTCAAAATAAAAAAAAAACTAGAATTATTTAGTTGCCCAAGTCTGGTTGTGTGTAATTCACATTTCTCATTCTGAAGACTGACATTATTGATCGGAGTAACACATTGACTCCCCCATATTGGTTATTTACTGAAGACATTGCTGAAGACACCATTTTCGGGACTGCAGTTTGCTAGCTCTAGTTCAGCATGAATATTGTCACGTCACAACTCGCGAAAGTCACGTCGCTGTTAAATCGCCGCGATCCGTTAACCCTCGCCGAAATACACACAAAACAGAATTGAGATAATGTCCGATTTTAACGAGTTAAAACTCGTACGAAGGAGTCTATTGTTTTACCGCCGTACAGCGCCGCGCAGTCTACCGCGTCTGCTTCACTAATATTTAAGTAGAAGTTGTCGCGATAACCTGGAATCCATAAACGCATTATCAGTGATGGAACATTTATCGAGTGTATTAATGACACGGTACTACTAGTATGTGGTTGTTTGCGTTGGCTCGAGACGCCGGGATATCTGACCGTGATTCGCCGAAATAGCTGAAACTTTTTCCCGGTAATTTTGATTTTCATTCCCCAGTATCAGTTAATTTCTAGATTTGAATCTAGTCTACAAGCGAATATTGGGCACAGGACTTCAATATACAGTTGAATAAGGTATTTATATTGAAATAAATCTGGATATTTTCGGCGGCAAGAAGAGAATCTAATCTACAATTGAAGTTGTGTACCTCCAAATCTTAGAATCTTGTCTGCGTCTGACTAATTCATGACGCCGCCGTGATGGACATGCCTTGTTTTCCGATCTAATTGTTACGCTATAATCGCGGATGATCCAAATAACACCGGCTTGTTACTCATAAACTACTTGTAATATCATAACTCCAGACTCACCCAAATGATGATAACTCCTCGCCGTGTTAGTTTTGCTCGTTATCGACTCGTGGGGTAGATCAAACCCCGGTTCCCACGTCGACATTAAACTGTGGGGCCCGTCATAAGCGTCGGCCATATGCGCCTTGTACAAATGCTGCATGATGCGGGGTATGGGGTTATCCCGGTTAGGTGTCGGTCTACGGGTTAGGCCGAACATGTTCAATAACTTTTGTTCGAATTCGTTCACAATAGCGGCTTCGGCTTCGGGAGTCTTTGCGTTGGCTTGCTGTATCAAATTAGCGCGGCCTATTTCTGGTAGAAGGCCGGATACTTCCAATAGTAACGTAAGTCCAAAGACGATAGATATCCGTGAATCCATTTGCAGCGCCATCAAGTTTACTACAGTTGAAAATCTATATTATGTATGTCAGTAAACCCTGGAAAATAACACAATTCGCGTATTTTAACAGAATTGTGACTGAATTCTCGTAAAATACATTTTCATATGTTCAATATACATTAATATACAGTCGAATAGTAATAAATTGATATTGACATAAACCTGGCTATTTTCGGTTAACACTCGCCAGGAGTATTCGTCAGAAACTATAGTAGACAATTTCGATTCAAAATTTTCGGGTTTATTTCAATATGATTATATTGTCCAACTTTATATCGAAGTTCTATGCCTACGATAGTATCTTCAAGCACTATACGTTAACTATAACGAAAAGAAGAGTCGCGCTGTTGCTTTGCAAACAATCAATCCTGAAAGCGTAATAATTAAATGTTGCAAATATCTAATTATCAACGATTTAAATTCGCGATTTGTCCTCAAAAAACGAAATATTTGCAAAATTTTACAAAGTACCATCGCGACTGAAAACTGTCCGATCCGGGAACGCGCTCTGAACGACTCTGAGCAAATGCGATTCTCTCTCGGGCCCGAATCTGACTGCCGGCGAAAAAGGCGATTTGTTCGGCAGTAAACCTTCTTCGTTATGGAAGCTAACTCGAGCAAGTGTCGAGATCAAATACATAGTTGTTGTTGTTCGCGTTCGTTCTACACCCGGACGATATCCTTTTTCCATTCCTGAACTTGCAACTTTGTTACAATTACAACTGCTGTATAATATACATCTTGGTTCATAACGGCGTATTTTTCAATTCGAATCGATTGCCGGATATTCTAACTCCAATCACTGATCCACCACTGCTCCGTCCCATCACTGCTATAAACGATTAGCCGTGCATTGCGAAACTGCTTGATTCAAAAATGTCACTTATACATGGACTGGACATTATACTTGGCTGATTATATTGATTATAGCGAATTACTGGTAATCTAGTCATCTAATTTGTGAAATGTTAATACGCACTAATTTTAATTGTTATGTAATTTCTTCTACAGGAAAATGCTGCATGAGAACCGCATCGGGCGAAACGAGCCAAGCTCCGTGTACAGACATTTGCCGTTGTCGTGCTTTTGGAAATCAAATATGAATTGAACTTAATTTTGTTGCGTTTCTTTCAAATTAGAAATTTAATATAATGTCCAAGTTTTTGCGAATTCTGTAATTCTAATCCAACTTGGGGAAAACTGATTAGCAATCACTGTAATTCTAACCTAATTTAGAGATTTTCTTTTACTTCTATTTTCTGATGGTCCAATCTAATCAGTTACTCCACGTCCGTGTGATAGCGCACCTGAGTAGTTTGTACAAGACAATCCGCTCGGACGAAAAACAGATTCGACGCATCACCCGCAGAGATCTTCAGTCACACCGCGATGCATTTTCATGCTTCTACGAATACGTCGCGCGAATTAGGATGAACTTGGACAGAGAAACCAGCCATAAACTCTGTTGCGACATTGACTTTATGAAAGGAACGATTATGCGGGCCTAACAAAGCGTAATCCGATGTCAATGGAGCAGATTACAAATTAAAGTCGGCTGTTATCCACGATTGACTTGAAGCATTGACAGCAGATGCAACTCTACAATAGAAAAACACTTCAGTTTGTCGATAGTCTGGGAAACCAGAGTCTGGTGAATGTAGATGAATGGAAAATATTAATAATGTTGATATCATACCAGATTTGAATATGATCCCTGCACTAGTTCTGTAACCGAATCGTGTCGATGGTTTTGCTCGACCTGAGGCTGCTCCAACGCACAGTTGGACAACTACAAAACTTTCATCTTTTTTCAAATTAGAACAGAATTAGGATCACTGAATTCGCAAAAACTTGAATGAAAAAGAAATACAACAAAAATAAAGTTCGGTTCGCATCACACCAGAGTGCATTCTTCTAAGCACGAGAATAGCAAATGTCTGCACACCAAGCTTGTCTGCTTTAGCACGATACAGTTCTCCTGTAACATTTTCACGAAATCCGCAAATTAGATTGGAATTGAGATGAGAGCATAGAAACAATTCACAAATTAGATTACAACTATAGATTACCAGCATTTCGCTGTAATTAGTCAAACTGGACAACTTTAGAATTATTCAGTTATCCAAGTCTGCCTGTGACCTCTGACCGCGCACGCCTCACACTTGAAACCCTTGATCAAAATTAACCATCGTTGGTACGCAAGTAGTCAAGTAGAAGTAAATATGGCGATCTCCAAGTAAGTAAAAAGTAAGTATTCTAGGCCTAGATCTGCCTGAAAGTCTCTGCAAGTCTGTAATTAGCCTACTAGTAGTATTACTTTATCTAACTACTAAACACTATGCCAGTAAGTCTAAAAACGTAATAACTTGGGCACTAGAAGTATTGCAAGCACGCAAAACCTTTGAAAACACATTGAAGCAATCCGCGAGCGACTCGGATCCAACTGATCGCCGGCTTCTCGCAACGATTCCTAGCTGTACTTGAACGTGAAATGAGTTTTGTTGCGATTATTTTTGAACGTCACCCCTAGGCGTGACCCGAGGCGATCTATTTGCGAGAGGTGTCAAGAAAACAATCAGTGTGAAAGCTATCGAGGGCTTGATAGAATCAAACTGCCTACCCCCCCCCCCCCATGTAAAATACGCCAGATAAATTCTATGATCTTACTATTCGATTTCGTAATCGAATCCGAACTTTGGAGCTATTTCTCGAAACGAACCGAGCTGCGTTATCCAGAAAGGCTTGAAACCGCTTTTTCAGATAATTGGGCGATTCATGACTAATTCGAGTCTTTGTAGTTCGCGGTTCAATCGCAAAGTTATAATATCCACTCTCGATTAGCAAAAATTGGCGTTTTACCGATTTCAAGAAAACCGCGCCGATCAAAGGCATGATCTGCGCGGATTTATCGCGTAAACATCGTTTCGATTCGTGTTAAACTTTGGGAAAATTCGAGTATCTCGGTGATTCCAATTTGATTTGGTGATACGATTGTTGATACACAAAGTTCTTTACAATTGTCTGCTAGTTGCCGACGGCTACCCCTGACGAGTGTCAGCCGAAAATATTCGGGTTTATTTCAATATGAATATATTATTCAATTGTATATACCCTATTGAAGTTTTGTACCTCCAAGAAGCTCTGCAGTACGGATTATTTGAAAATGTCAAATGTGCATCTTATATTAGTTGTCTTGCGCAACACATTTTCCGATGCTGAACTATGGCTAGCCGAGGTTAAAGGTTTCAATGGCGGGGATACTATATTGAAGCTGTATCTTCTATAACTATATTTTTATATTATAACCATGTATTCTGTATTTTATATAAATTGATATATATATATATTATGAATCTGTATATAATGTGTTTTTTTCGTGATAAACCATTTCTCTCGGCGTGAAGACGTACATTTTGGTTGCTAATATTTGACTCGGACCATTACAATTAATACTAGACTCAGATATGAATACCTGAACCGCTGCGCTCAACCCTGTTATTCGCGAGTTGGCAACGGGCGAGTATTTACAGTCATGGCAATTGATAAATAAAAGAATGAAAAGTGTGCATGCATTTAGAAAAAAAGAATCGATTGAAACAGCCATCAACTCTGCGAGAAATGTCATTTCGTGAATATGAATAGTGTTATGAAACACGTTTTTCTTTGTTTTGATACGGCTGGTCAAGGTTTCGACACTGCAATGGTTGATATAACGTATTGAAACTACATATTTTTCGTTGTTGAAAAATCTACCACGGTGTGTAAGTATTTATATTTACGTGACTCGAAATAACCGAATCTCACAACTATACTAGAATCATTACAACAGATGCTAGGCTCGGATCGAATACTCGGATCTTTGTGTCCGTTCCTGTAATTTCCGTTTCACGAGAAACCTGATTCTTTTCGGTACGTGATTGAATGCGAATCGAATTATGGAAGGGGTATTTTTGAGTTCGATTGAGGAAAATGTCGTCCAAGAAGAAAGAAAACTCAGCAAATCCGATGCATAGTAAACACGCCTTTCCTGTTGCTTTATTGCATATTATCGGTCCCGTAATCGACTCATTAAAGAATTAAAAGCCGCGGAACAAGTCTACCCGCTCATCAACAGGCACAGCCTAGAATAACAAACAAAAAGGGGCAGAATCGTCGGAATTGAGCATACAAAACACAGAAGACGCTCTTAACGCACCTGTAACAAATTACATCCGAATTAGGTACATTTTCAGATTGATATCATGCGCCGAATCGTTACAAATCGCAGAGTAAGCGTCCAGACTTGTACGAACTACTAGATTTACAAAACACGCAACTATTACTTACAACTATACTCACTTTTCATAACTATCGACTTGAGCCATAGAACTAGTAGTGGAACGAACTTTAAACATACGCAATTAACGAGCTATAACCAGACTCAGAAAATTACAAAATTTCCAGCTTTTCCCAATTAGATTACAATCAGACTTATAGTTACAAAGGTTATGTTAGAATTAGAATTGCTGAATTCGCAAATATTTGCAAATTGACTCGTAGTTCATTCTCACAAGAACGAGAATGGCATACGTCTGCACAGCAAGCGTGGCTCGTTTCGCACTATACAGCTCTCCTGTCTATAACATTTACAGGAAAATCATGAATTAGATAAGAATTTAAATGAGAACATCGAAACATTTCAGAAATTAGATTAGAATTGGAAATATAGGAAAGAAACAATACATAAATTAAATTAGAATTAGATTTCCGGCATTTCGCTCTGTAATGAGTCTAATTATACAATTAGAATGGTCCAGTTGTGAGATTCTGGCTATAACGCAACTAACAACATCACACAACAAAACGCCGGTATCACGATTAACGCGACGCGTGTTTTCTAGTTGTCCGCAGCAACAATTTTTTAATGTGCAACTAGAGCAATATAATTAAAACTATAACCACTTTTCAAAATCCGCAACCAGAACTAAAACTATTCTCAAAAACAGTAGTTAGTTGACCGTCCATTAACTAGATTTGTAGTTTGTACAAGCCTGTAAACAGCGCCTTTTCCGACTCGCGACCTTCTACATTTCCAAACACACACTTGTCCGTACCGCCCCCTATTTCATACGATACCAACTTCAAGGCTTCACATCAAACAGTCGCCCCAAAGCCGGGTCATACGCGAAATCGCTTTTGTTTGTGGGTATTGTTTCGGGGAATGGTAAACTTGTGAGTCACGAATTAATCAATCGGTACAGCTCGAAAGGCAGAGTCCGAGGAGCCGGCATAATGAGTCGAGTTATTGAATGGGGCACCGATAAGTCGGGAGCTTCACAAACCGCAATTCCGAGTCGGTAGGGAATAAAGGACATCGTTGCAATGCGATACACTTCCCAGTATTCTGGCGGCTGCAGCATTTTCATATCGACTTAACCGATCAGATGCTATTACAGACCTTTACAGGTGGTAAGCGCCACTACACGTTTACAATACTAATGCCAGTGCATAATAATTAAGGCACAATGATTCGAATTGTAATGAGTCGAGCAGAGATAGGCGATAAGAGTTAATTTATCAACGAAAATGATAGTTTCACAGTATTTCCATTGTGGAAGCCTGGAAACCTCGCTTGGTCGTATCGACGCATACGAAACGCTTGGTACAAAGCTACGTAGGCTATACGTTAGTGGAAATGGCGTGTCTGTGAAGTCGTGACTATACCCAGCAAAGCATTATCATCAAATCCATTGAAATAGGTATATGGTCGAAAATAAATACCAAATTATATTTGATGTGATGTAGAAATGGCATTATATTCTATGTGGTCGCATAAAAGGTACACATTTTGAACTTGATACCTAACCCATCCTCTTTTTAAGTTATAACAAGTGCCCTGCCCTGTAGTGATAAGCGCCACTAAACTTCTACAATACCGAAATAGTCATATCGACTTCGTTTTATTCGGGAACACACCGCAATATTCGCGTTCCCAATCTATTTAACTTCAATCGATTCTAAAACCACCGAAAATGTTATTAATTAAAGTCGGCCTCTTTTAGCCGTGACGCCCAAAATTCTGTACACGCGTCAAAATATCGCAGAAACGATCGTAAATATGGCGATAATTAGAAGCGGTTTTCGTGCTCTTACGTCTAGAAAGAATTTCGAGCTATTTGTAGACGAACCCGAATAGTCTACTCGCCCACTGGTAAATTTCTTATTCCATCAATCGAGATTACCAATAAACTAATCAAACTATTGTGAGGCATGATATTATAAAGGCACCTACGAGCAAACGAATCACGATATGCAATTACACAAAAATTGCGTCTAATTATAAACGATGTCGAACTCTCAAATATGGCGATTAGAAAAAGCGCAATTGGTTGATGAAATTATCTTTCCACGAACACCATTCGATTGCAAGGTTATGAACTCGATAGCACGTGAGGCGAGTATGAATCGTGTTCATTGAATACGGGTTTGTTCATCGAACCACACTTTTACAAGATCTATTCAATTATTTCATCTGTATTTATCGAATAGAGCAAGCCATTATGAAATGGCAATCGTTCGTCGAAATCGCGGTGATGAAATCATAACCAGAGATGACGCGTTTGGATTGGAAATGTCGACTGCATCAAAGGCTTCAACCGAAACAGCTTGTCCAGGACGAGAGCATCAAGCTCGGAAGTCTGGTAATCCGACCGGCACAAAGGATTACAATTAAGGCACCTTGATGGTTACCATTACAGAACTCAGCCAACGCCCGCAATAATAACTACGTGCAAACAGATCACGATTCATATGCAATTATGAAGCTTTCGAAACTTCGCGTCTTCAACGAAACGGCTTCAAAATCTACTTGTGACGTCAGCGCTGATGTCATGCTCACTCGTGGATAAGGCTAGGCGAAATCTAGAACATTTTACGTCTGCTATTAACGGTTCTTTGAAACTGCGGCGCATGCAGTTAGAACCAGCCTTTAATACAAAAAATTACAGTAAAAACCAAAAAGTCCCTTTCGCGCTTTTGAAATTTAAAATCCTGTCCTGATCCGAACCTGTTTCATAATCACTTTCCGGATTTCTGTCCGATATAATCGAAAACCCCGATCCCGCGCATCTGTAACAGCCGACAACACAATCGCGCCGTGGTGATAGCTGACAGCCTCTTCTGCGATTGTATCGAATCTGGCGTGGTAACGTGGCGTCGCGTGACTCTCCGAGTCGGATGCGGGCCGATTATCGCGCATTAAGCGACGAATTATCATCCGGGACATCCGAATTATAACCGACGCGTTCCTGAAGTTTTGATCGCGATTTACGGGCTGCGGGAATGCTGACCTTTCGGACTCATCGAAAATCGATCGCGTTCGTACGGAGTTATATTTAGAATGGTCGGATCCGAATGTGTCGTCGCGATACTTATCGCCGTCGTTCGTATTCAAAAGTCAGAATGTGGAGTCTAGCGCGCGTTATTATCCACAATAGCAATCTGTATATACATGGCAAAATTTATGGCGTCTATAAGTTGTTACGGTTAGGGTATATTATGGTTGGAGTGGAGCATTCATTACTCTCGGGCCTCGCCCCCAACCTCCAGCTCTAAGCCTAAGGCGTACACTGCCGGTCCTCAAATCGTATTTGGTTTTTAACACTCTGTTGATCCACAGTTCATTTCGTGCACCTGTAATCTATAGCAATGTAATAGATGTGTCGTTAGATGTGAAATATGGTAGACTGTTGTTTTTGTTATTTATCAAAAATGTGGGGTTCCCAAAATGCCTGCAGATTAGCGTAAGGGTTCCCTAGTTTAGGAAAGGCTAAGGACCACTACTCTAAACCAGCTATAACCGACATCAATTTTGACATGTTCAAGAGCAGCGCAGATTTAAGACTGCCATGCCATATAAGAACACCCGGTCTGGAATATGTCGCAACAAATCAGAAACAATCGAAAGTTTACACGATCACAATCGCTCGCGTGACACCATAATCAAGTCGTTTGATTACTCGACTTGTCCGCGAAGAGAATCAAAGTTTTATTCGAAGCGAAAGATCTTTATCGCATTTTTTAACTACGATTTGAAACTACACTTTTCTCACGGTACCAGCCCTGGTAATGAACTTCTCCCGACAGCGGTTGAACCCGTAAACGCGAGTTATTACAACTATCAACCCTCCCGCGCCAGTAACGCGCAGAGTTTGAAACACGATTCCGCTATTTAGCAGCCACTACAACCAGCTCGTTAGCATTCACAGCATTGAACGCGTACCGCAAAATGTGCTTTGTTGTAAGACACGGTTAGATCTGTCACAATACGGCGATCATGCGCTCGTAATGCGGATCGCTTCGTGATAATACGCCGTGTAGTATAAACAAACTTTGCATGCTAATGAAAAGGTACCGTGCGTAGAGTGTGAGAATGGATTGCGTGAGTAAAATCAAACATGTTTGTCGCCGGAAATAGCAACAACGGGTTTGTTGCGGGCGGATTCCTTGCAACCAGAGATAGTAAAAGTAGTCATCTCTGGGGCTCAAGTAAAAGTAGCATATTAAATTTCTACTCGTGTGCGAGTACAAGAAGCGAATTTTAGGTCAGTAAAAGTAAGTGTTTTAGGCCTAGTTTTACATAAAAATGTAAACTATCAAGTAGAAGTAATGCAAGTCGGCAAAACCGACTTGGAGAGTATTGAAAAGTCCAAGTATATCTGTACGAACACGGATTATTGCATTCTTGCGGTATTTTGAAATGATGAAATTACATTAAAACGAACCATAACCAGATCAGAGTCAGTTGTGGCGTGAAAGCGTAGTGGTATACTCCACTGCTACATCACCAATGGGTTGCTGGTTCGAGTCCGACCGAGTTCGACTCCAGAATTCCTACCTGAGTGGTGGAGGTGAAAATACTCAAGTGCACAACTGTACGGTACGTCGTACATACATAGAAGGAACATTTTAAAGTACTTGGCATCTGGACACCACCATCCGGCTAATTCAAAAGGCAGCACGTCGCACATAGACTTATATAGATTCTATGTCGGTTATTTAACATTGATATACGCAGATTGGCTATAGTGCTATTCATTCAAACGAACTGCAAATGTATCTCATTACTACAGCGTAAGGTAGAATATGTGATAGCTCTTCAAGTCTTCATACATAGGCCTACATACGTACATTGTACAAGTTGTCGATGAGAATATGCGTGGAGCAGTAGTGGGCTTATGGCGATTTAAACTCGACTCTTATCCGTTGATTCGATGTTAGCAACATTGCACAGTATATTGCCGTCGAAAAATTTGGATTTGAATAAAATAGTTTTTACGGTGGGCACCACTATAATAAATAATTAAGGAATTGGTCCCCGTAAATACTATTTTATTCATAATCCAAATTTTTCGACGGCAATAACTCCGCTTCCACTGATTGAAATTGAACCAAATTTGGTGAACATCGTTTCTATAGACAACCTAACACTTTCATGGGGTGAACAGAAAATTTTCAAATTTTTTGTTATTTATTTTTATATAATAAATAGAAACTTTCTTCTCCTGTAGCAATGCGGCTACTGGTTGGAATTAAACCAAATTTGGTGTGTAGGCTTAAATTAGGTAACCTAACAATTTTATCAAGTAGCCAGTACGATTTGAGAAAAAAAGTCATCTTTGAAGAGCCCTATTGTACAATGTAAAGGCATGTGTTCTTCACAGACACAATCTATAAAGGAATATCACCCGTAGAACTCATGATATATCCATTATGTGATGGATATTCGTCCATGCGTTTGACGCAAGTCTGCAGAGTTTCTCTTCCTGGTTTTCAGAAGCGACGTTGGGCTGCTTAAACATAACTAATACCCATCATTAGGGCAAGTTTTTGTTGCAGTTAAATCCGTGGAAAGTTGCATTTATTTTTGAAAAAAGGTGCAGAAGAAGTTGCACAATAAGATTCCTTCAAACAGCTTAAAACAGCATTCTACATATCTTACGAGTATTAGGAAGCTGCCGGAAGCTGTAAAAAAAGTTGCAAAAACTTGCTCTAGCCATCATAGTGTAATTGAAACAAATTTTGACTAGGTCTATTCATAGAAACAAACTACAACTGGCTACGACTGTTTATTACATTTTGTGGGAGTTTCCGGGGTCAATGAGAGCCGCAGGAACGCTAGCTTAGAGCCCCGGTTGGGAATCACTATAGTAGAGAGACCCCGAAGGCTGGCAAGCAGCTTCGCAAGGTCCGTCACATATCACATCAACAACTTCCGACTCGTTTATCCAACGCGGCATGGAAAGTGTACACATGCGAACAAGGCGATAGTAACTCGATCCCGGCTGTAAAACCGAACCGCGGCTCGTACAATGTCCAACAATGGCTGAGACGAGACGACGCCGCCGACACAAACCCGATTGAAGGCGCCAAACGCGGAGAGAGTTTTCGGCAAAACTAGCACTGAAGTATGCCTTGCGCAAATAGAAATCTTAGACAGTGAATGATCGGCATGCATTGTTTGACGGATGGACTTCTAATTGATTAAGCGAATCGAGCTTCCGATACGATTCGCGTGTTTAGATCGGGAGTGGTTTTACAGTAAAGCGGTGATTTAGACGCCTGCATACCGCAGAACAAATACCTGAAGGTCGATTCGAAAAACACTCTCTATAGTGCTTTGCACATTAATTCGACTCGACTCGCGAGATATGACTTGCGTGAGAACTTGGATGATACGCTTCTTAGACTAAGAGTAAATTTATGAACGAGCATTATAGTTTTGTTGATGCTATTCACATTGAGGAAAGCAGTAAACCTCGATTTGACGTATCGCAGCATACAACCATGTAGTATAAAATATGTTGGGGAAAATGACTTTCTGTGAAGGCGAGATTGACCCAGCATTGTCACAAATGGCAGTGAAATAGGTATGGTCCAAAAATACGAAACAATCTTTAATACGATGTAGAACTGGCATCGTATTCGTTGTAGTCACGTAAAATGTGCATGTTTGAACTTTCCACGCAGTTTTCGATATCCCAGCCCTACACCGGCTACGTTTTTGGTCTAGAATTGTCATAAACAGATGCCAGACCGAGATGGCGTTTTAATAATAAAACCATTTCTCAGAAGTCAAAGATTTGGCGAAGTAATCCACTAAAGCGCCGGCAATAAAGAGATAATGACGGGAGATTAAGAATGACTTCATTTGCAACAAATTACCTTTCAATACCTCCATTTAGAGGCGATACGCGCATGACGTCACGCGCAATTTCAAAACGGGATTTCCCAGAGAATGTGGCGAAAAAGGCCCGATCTTACACCATCGACCCGAAATCGAATCGAGCTTCAGATAACTGTACTTCGATCGCGTACACTGCAGCTACCAGACAACTAGATAATTATGGTTGTCTGATTTGACTAATTAGAGCGAAAAGCCGGTAATCTAATTGTAATCGAATTTGTGAAATGTTTCTACGCTCTCATTCTGATTCTAATCTTAGTTCTGGTTTTCCTGAAAATGCAACAGGCGAACTGTATCGCGCGAAACGAGTTAGGCTTGGTGTACAGACATTTTCCGGATGCAGTAATTCTAATCTAATTTGGAAACGGAGAGATTTTTCTAGGTTTTCCAACTCAGAAAATATAGGTATGGTCGAATAATTACCAAATCATCTTTAATGCGATGTAGAACTGAAATTGTGTAGTGGCCCAAGTCTACCTATTTCATAGCACTTTGTGACAATTCTGTGGGTTGATCACCACTTCACATATGTTATTTCTGTACGTAGCTGTGTGCTACATGCTACGTTTGCTGCGACACGAGCAATCGAATTTACAGTCTTCCACAGTGGAAAATAGTATATCTAAACTATGATTTTAGTTGATTAATTAACTCTCGGTGGCAAGAGTGTATAATTTCAGTACTCAAAAACAGTGTTGGGATGACTCGAGTCATGACTTGACTCGAGTCAGACTCGAGTCACCTTTTTCGCATGACTTGACTTGACTCGAGTCACTTTGCTAAAATGACTCGACTTGACTTGACTCGGCGTATCAGAAATGTGGATTGACTCGTGACTCGGAGCAAAATTCACGAGTCAATTTCAAGTCATCAAGTAATCGGTATCGATAAAAATCACTGTATCTTGCATATGTTCGGATTGTTCGCAAAACGCTTGCGTAACCCATGAGAGCGACCGACCGTGCGTTTCACTGAGCCTCGATTGTTCTCTTAGAAATAAATTGACCGCGCACGAAGTGATCGAAGCTTACAGCTTACGTTGTCGTAACTCTAGTAGTAAAGTAATAGAATAGAAAAATGTATATTTCTGTTCTCTGTTCTTACCTTAACCAAACCTCTTATTTTATTGAAATCGAAGTCGAATATTGTTTATATAGTCCTCAAACATTGGCGCAGGCTTGAATGGTATCATATCTATTTGTAAATAGATAATGTATTGAATCTTATCAATTCGTTTCTCTATTCTCTATTTTTGCTGGTAACTATATAAACTGAGGCTATGTAACTACGTAGTTTATCTTCGACGTATATGTGTGCGATACAGCGCCTTCTTGCATGCATATTGCATAATTAACTCTATATTCGTTAATCGTTTCGGAATCACTGACCACTCAAACTGTATTTCAGACAGCTAGCAAACTGCAATGACGTAATATTGCCTAATATAAACTTCGAAAAGGCAACTTGACTTGAAATGTGACTTGACTTGACTTGACTCGAGTCACCTCCGAAAATGGAGTGACTTGACTTGACTCGAGTCATCTTTGAAAATCGATTGACTTGACTTGACTCGAGTCAAAATGTGCAATGACTCGAAATGACTCGTGACTCGAAGGTAGTGACTTGATCCCAACACTGCTCAAAAATAATCATTAGACTTAATGTTCGATTTAGATTCGAGTATACTACAATCGCTATGCTCAGGCCTGATGTTGTGTTGATGCCTCTGCTGTAAGAAATACGAGCCACGAAATTGCGCTTCAAATTAGACGCTGATTGCTTCAGAGGTCAATCCAAACGTAATTACGCGCGAGTTTAAGTGATCTTTTTGCTACAATATGCCGACTGCGCTCGTTACTCGCTACCAAAACAGACTAATTACCTCACTATCGCGTGACGTCACAGGTCGTTCTGCTTACACTAGCCTATAGTGTGTCACTAGGCGTACCACCGATGGGAATCATATCGGCCAACTGAAGCAAATACCCACGAGCGCTAGGCACAATGATCCGACGAGCATTAATTCAAAGGATTCGATTCGGAAGTGAGACTTGATTCTTCCAAGTATAGTGAAATGATACGCTTACTGCCAGTAGAGTCATTTTTAATAACTAAAAATACACTTTCCATAGCATTTTCCGATGTGGAAGACATGAAACCTCGATTGGCTGTACTGCGAAACATGTAGTACAACGCACGTTACTGGGCGTGAGATATCAGTGAAGCTGTGATCAACTCATTGCATTGTCACAAAGTACAATGAAATAGGCATTGTCGAAAATATATCAACTTATTTTAGTTTTATCAACGAAAATTGTAGTTTACATAATATTTTACACAGAAAAGGCTTGAATCCTCACTGCGTTGCCACTGGCGCAATGAAATAGGTGCGACTGTGATGTAACGTATAGAACTGGCATTATATTCTATGCGTTCGCATAAAAGGTATATATTTGAACTTTCCCCGTCATTCATACAGATGCGACGCCAGCATGAGTGATACTCGATCCAAAATCTAAACACTCAAGTTACTCAATTTTGCGCAGCCTTAATGAAATCATTATTACGATATAGTCAGATGTAAACTCGCAGCCCTGATCTAGACAAAGTGATGATGCTGCTCGTAAACCACGCTACGACTCAAAAAACTTCAAGTTCTAACGCAAATTTGCGATTCCTATAAACGAGGATCATATATCAGTATTTTGCAAGCTGCCCGCCAAAGTCAGTAATTACAAAATCAAATCTGCAAACTAGAAAATCAAATAACTGAAATGAATCTATCATGACTTGGGAGTCGTTTCGGCGCGATCCATCACCCTGCGCTAGGCTCGGAATCTTCAAACAAGTCCGCGTAACGCTCGTTCTTCGGCGAGGGATTAAGTTACATGGGAGGCACGTCAACACAACGTCAGTTACGGTCATGATTTCTCAACGAGTTATGCCTCGCTATTTGACGAGACTAGGGAAAAGTAACGTTTTCTGGCTCGAACTAGAGATGCCGAGATCGGTAAATTAGGTCAAAACGAAAATAACAGATTGGGATCTCGCTGTGATGTCACACCCGTCTAGCTAACATAGATCGTCAAAGTTGTCATCATAAGTTATTAAGTAGAAGAAGTAGCATCGTAAGATTCTACTCAAGTACAAGAAACGATTTTCAACTAAATATAGCAGTAAGTATTCTAGACCTGGTCTTACTTACAAACTTGAAAACCGAGGTCGTCAAAATAGTCATCTTTGGAAGCCAGAAAAGCATAGATTTGCCGAAAAAAGCTGCTAGCTCAGCTAGTATATACATGGTTCCCAACATGGACGATGTCGCCCCCAACGGTAGATTTTAAAAAACAGCGGGGCGAAAATAACGAAGTGGGCGATTGGGGGCAAACACGTCAGAACGGTTATATTTAAGTAATCGGCAGGTAATTCACGTGAAATACGGGTTGTTCTGGATCTGCCTCGAAAGTTGACTAAAAAAAGGTAAACTCCCACCGATAATACTCGGAGACGGGTCATTCAGAAGTCATGTCGGAAAATGACCTTTTTTGTGGCAACTCACCAGCGATCAGAGTTTTGTTGCATAAAATCTCCCGGTTATATGTTCTTTTTTCGGTTCCGAAAATATTAGGGGGGGGGGAGAGAAAATTTGCGTGGAGCGTGATAAGGGGGCGATTAGTTTAAAAAGGTCGGGATCCTCCGAGTGAGTAGTAGTGAAAGTAGGCCAAGTCACTTGGGGGTCAGCCACTTTAGTAAGTAGTGCAAGTAATAGAAACCTACTTGAGTACTCGGAAAAAGTAGAAGTCCTTCCTTCCTGGCCACCGCTACTAGCGAACTGGATCTGACTAACTAGCCCATGCATTTACGTTGGTATAGTTCAACTGTTGGTTGTATAGGTCAAGAAATTAGTGTCAATCCCAATTTCCCCGTGTGCGTTGCTTCGTATTTATACCCAGAGTTTTGTAATTTACGATTTCTTTTTACCTGTAATCTGGATAGGGATCGTATAGTGCAGGGGTTCTCAACCTTTTTCTACTCATTGTCCCTTTATCAGGCTCGACATAGATTTGCCCCCCCCCCCCCCCATATTTTCGGATCCGAGAAAGAGGACACATAAACGAGAAATTTATGCAGCTAACTCTGATCATTGGTAGATTTACTAAAAAATGTCAACTTTTCGTGGTGATCTCGGTATGTAAGGCTAGTTTGTGGAGTCGACCTTTCCGGCAGTGCCAGAATAACCTGCTTTTCACGTGGATTTCGTGCCGGAATCCGGTTGCCGAGAAATTAAATATATCTGACTGAAAGTCATCGCCCCCTTCCTACGTTTACCTCCCAATCACCCCTTTGTTATTTTCGCCCCCCTACTTCTCAAAATCGCCCATTGAGGGAGATATCGTCCACGCTGGGAACCACCGGTATACTGCCTTATAGTGATGACATTGGATTCCTATTGGAGGATCGTATACGTTTACTGGTCTGTCAATTTATAGAACGTAACAAGGATGATGGATGAAATTGTAATTCCATAGTCTGAAATTTGTGAAAACTGCCGGTTTAATACCGGATACATAAAGAGACTTGGTCAGCACCCATTGACGAGAGGCCCACGAGAATTCTGAAGACATAGCGGCTCCGGTTCGCCCGGAACCCATCCCGGGCCGCGCGCGCGAACTTAAATCCTCCTGCAAAGCCGAGACTCATTTGTTTTGACGCAAATATCTCGCCGTGCCCGCGAAGCGAATCGCTCGCGGCCCTCTAAGTGCGCGATCCAACAACATTACGAGATTACGTCGAAGAGGTAACGAGATACGAACGCCGGCTTGCCGTCAACCGAAACATACTTAGCGCGTTACTAAGTCCGCTTCAAAAGTCTCTCGTTTGTTTTAACCCGCCCATAGCCACACAGGGAGAGGATGAAAGTGCGCAATGCCTCGGAAAATTTGGAAACTATCGGACTGGGTTTCAAGCCAATGCAGTTATCGCCTCATTAACGAGCACCATACTATGACAGGTGGCTATCATCTCGATTGTAAGCCTTCACTATAAGCATCATTTTTTTAGCAATTTCATCATTTCAAAACTCCATAAGAATGCAATGCAATAAAAAGATAGGGAGGTGTCGAAACGACTTGGAGTAGTCTTTGAAATCAGACACCCACCCGGGCCGAAGTGATGTAACAAAGAGGCATGCACAGTGCACACTGAATGAAAAGTAAATGACGATAATACAATGTAGGTTTAATTCTGATCGTCTAAACTTACCGTCTTTGGCAAGTCATTTACCGGTGATAAGCCCGTCTTAATTAAGCAATGTTTTGAAACCCGTCCTCACTCTAGATTGCTACAAGCTTGGTGGTGATCAGACTTTTCTGCAAGTAATTAGCGGAAGATACTGTGATACGATAGTCGACAATCTGAAACGGCTCTTATCTGCCACCTTGTGAGTCGTGGTATTTAAATCGAACTTGAAAAACTAGATAATTCTAGTTTTCTAATTAATTAGACTGATCAGAGCGGAAAGTAGTTTCGGGTTGGGGTTAGGATTAGGGATAAATTTGCACCACATCTCCCACCTAGTCACGGTGATTGAGTATATTTTCAAAAATTATGTCTATTTGTAGCTGGGTTGTAATGACTCAAGTCATGACTCGACTCGAATCGGACTCGAGTCCCAATTTTTCGTTGACTTGACATGACTCGAGTCATTTAATAAAATGGAAAACGATTGGAATCGACTCGTTTCATATATGGGGATCGATAATTGAAATATAGCCCCAGAAAATATCTGTTATCTGTTTGAATAAACTAGAAACATGTTTAACATGAGACAATGAGGAAATTACGAATCAGACACCTTCGATATCACCCAAGATTTTCACAAAATTGAGAGTTGAGCCTGACTTGAACTCGGTAATGAACCGTAAACACTATGACTCAACCTCAGCCCGTTGCTCCCTGAATCAGACTCGGACTTGATTCGGTGGTGAATTGAAAATGACTCGAATTGACTCGAGTCAAAACAATAAAAATCAAACTGACTCGTGACTCGGAACTTTGTGACTTGGTTACCACCCTGATTTATCATTCATCATTTCAAGTTGTTCGAGATGATGCATTTCGCAATTAAGAAAGTAGCGCTGATTACCTGCTAAAATTCGATAAAATCTACCTTTAGAGCGTTTGATTTTCAAGCTGGAAAGCCCTGAAATTCGTGACTATGCCATAAAGTCGATGACGACCCAGAGACACTGTTCATTTTTTTTGTGTGCCTTGGAGTCGACTTTTATCAACGCCAACCAAGTTTGTACCAAAAAATCTAACAATTCGAGCTTAAGCGGTATTTTCGCCTCGATTTTTAGAAACTTCATGCCGATGACGTCGTATTTTGTGATACGATTGTTGATATACAACGTTGTTTCCAATTCTCTTCTGGTTGCTGACGATTACCCCTAACGACTCTCAGCCATTTTGTTATAATATCAATATATTATTCAAAAACGACGCAGAAGATTCGATTAATATTCTTTACGACCACAAAAATGGGTTTCATGCGAGGCAGTAAATCACGCGACTCTGACTATCCCCAGGTCAAGTTGAATCGTGACCAACTTTTCTACGTATGTAGATTGAAATCGTTTCCGTTGTTATCGTTCATTGCTTGGCGACGCAGCGCGGACCAATCAGGTCCGATACTTACGACGCGCGTCACGAGCGAGAATAAAAGCCGCTCGACCGCGGGTCATAAAAACGCCTCAACACCGAAGCGATCAATCTGGTTTCGTAAATGTGTCGACGGGAAAACTACAACGTTTTGCTGGCCAACACATCTCAGTCACATTTCGTGGAAGATTCACTTTTACAATGTACGCCCAACAATTACCATAGGACAAATAAACAATTCAAATTTGTGAAATGTTTCCGTGCTCTCATTTCAATTCAAATCTAATTTCTGGTTTCCCTGCAAATGCTACAGCAGAAATGTATAGTGCGAAACGATCATAGCTCGATGTACTTTTACAGACATTTGCTATGCCATTGTTCAGAAGAGTGAGCTCTGATTTGATATGAACTGAACTTAAATGTTGTCGTATTACTTTCTAGTTCACAATATCATTCATTTTGCGAGTCAGTCAGTCATTCAACTTCTTATCTAATTTGGAGAAAAACTGTGTATCTACCATTCTAATTATAATATAATTTGTAAAATCTGAAAATATTTGAGTTGCCCCCAACCCTGCCAACCTTCAATATATGTACTTTAAATGATTACACCCATAAAAACGTTGCTCACGAAACACAAATAAAACATAAATAAGCCCCTCGTAACGACCAAAAACATTTTTGCATATTTCGATGAATTTCAACAAACCGGAAGAAACGTTTTCGTCGCTAACCATTTTCAGCGACTGTAAAACTCGTCGCCGTGTTTTATGGCTCACGACTCGAAGTTTTAAAGCAAATTGAGTGTTATTACTTCCGAAACATGCGACCACTCGAAAGGAGGAACATCATGTATTTCGTCGTCCAGAACAAATTCGACGATGCATACTCGACAAGACGAAAGGCGGTCGAAGTAGCCATCTTAGCTACTCAAGTAGAAGTAGAAGTAGCAAGTGCCGGAAGGCGATTTCACAGACGTGTCAAATTTTCGAAAATATGTTACATGACCGTGATACAGTTGTTATTTCAGCCGGTCCTTATAACAATTTCACTCGACAATGTCATTGAAATCTATCGTAATACTACATTCTACTTACCAAATAAAATGAAGTATATAGGCTTGCGGCTAATTGTTAAAATTGTCATGTTGACTAAAACAACGTCGCACACCAAATTTGGGTCAATTCCAACTGGTATATGTGAAGCTATATGAGTTTGAAATTTTTGATTTATTATAAAGAAATTTAAAAAAAATCAAATTTTCTGTCCAACCCAGGGGTCACGAACCCGGTGCCGCGGGCCCCAGGTAGCCCGCGAGGACTAGATGAGTAGTCCGCGAGCCCATTCTAAAAATAGGTGGAATAGCAGCATTTACCAATATTCGTCAGATTATTACCAGTGTGCTTTTAAACATATAGATTGATTGATTCAGCTATTCTTGTTTAAAATACACTACATGTAACTTACATATATAAACACTTAGAAATATTCTCAATCACAATTAGTAATATATAGATGTATGTGATAGAATCACCAGAAATTCAAGATACGGCGAACTGCCTATACAGGCGACATGGCGGAATGCCATTCACGGTCTTCTTGAAATGGCGGGGGGTTCCGTTATGATAGCTCGACGTCCAGGACAATGCCAAAGTAGCAAACAATATTACTATTCGGAGTTAGATGGCCGTGAAGTACTAGTAGATTTTGAATATCTGTATACCAATTACGTATTGCATCTTTTGACACAGCTTGTTTCTGTTACACTCAACGCAGTGTAGTATACCATGTTTTTAACTTTACGTAATCGTTTCTGCTGTCCGGTATAATGAAATCTTGTCATTTCTGGATGCTGAACAGTTGGAGATTGAAATTGTAACACTGCCAAATGACCCCCACTTCAGTGTGCAGCAACGTTCGGTGCCTTGTTGATACGGAAAAGTACAGTGGTGTATGCGCAGCAGCTATGAAGGTTGCAAGCGTCTATGGTTCAACTTATCGTTGTGAATCAGCCTTTTCGGACATGAACTTCATCAAAAACAAACACAAAACACGCCTAATTAATGCACATCTGGAACACTCACTCGGAATTGCAGTGTCAAGTTACATACCAGAGTACAGCGCACGAGTTGATACAATGCCAGGCTTCCCACTGACTGATATAGAAACAGATAACATGATGTCCAGTCCTGCCCAGTGCTATGAATATCAAAGCGGAAATACAGTGTGCTACGGGTAAACGGCAGGAGTAAATAGTAGCCCGCCGCTTCAATCATTACGCAAAAGTAGCCCTCGGTTGCGAAAAGGTTGGTGACCCCTGGTCTAACCCATGAACATAAATGATGCGAAACAAATTTGACGCAATTCCAACCCGTTGAAGCGAAGTTATTTGAGTTTTCATTCATAATTCTGGGATTACTCACCGTCAATGCTATTTTTTCAAATCCAAAACTGCAATACTGCGCTTCTACCGGTTTGAAGTGAGCAAAAGTTGTTATGCATCCTTATAAAAAATTCAAAATGTTTAAACTCCTATAGCTTCACATCTACTAGATGGAAGTGGGCCAAATCGGGTGTACAGCTTTATTTGAGCCAATCCAACATTTTTATCAAATAGCCTCAAAGATTTGAAAAAAAAAAGTTTTTTCAGCAACTCTATATTGATCATATATGGAGGATTGCAAAACGTACAATGTGAATGTCCGGTGGATCAAGAGTCATAATCACAGTTAATGCCAACGCGCGATAACACGATGACTAACGTTGACGTACAACTCTCCCTGCCATACAACAGGTGTCATATCGCGTGCTAGTTAGCAAAATGTAAAACGAGATTACTTTTTGCAAAACACAAGCAATTAAACACGCTCCCGTGCGACTAATGTCTCGTTATGCCGTCGCTTTATCTTATCGGCCAGTTTTCATGGTGGGCAAACGATCGAATAATGCAGAGACGGCGACATTTCGGAATTAGCGACGTCTACGCGGCAGATGCGTCCACGGCAAACATCGAATTGAGAAAAATCTTCGGCAAACATCGTTATAGAGATACTGCCGGGAGAGGTGGACAGCTGGAAGATGTTTGACTTTTTTTTATATAGTATATCAATATTAGAATTATAGCTACTCATCTTTTTTTCAAATTAGAATGAGAATTACTTAATTTGCAAAAACCCGGAAATCGAATTTAATTCAGAATTATGAAGAAATACAACCAACATCAAGTTCAGTTCATATCGAATCAGTTCTCGTGTAGTATTTTCAGGAAAACCTGACATTAGATTAGAATTAAAATGAGAACAGAGAAACATTTCACAAATTTGTTCCGAATTAGATTACTTGCATTTCGTTGTAATTTCTCTAATTGGACATCTAGAATTATATAGCTGTCACACTTGGACAACTAGAAAATTTCCAGTTTTCTGAATTAGAT
Organism: Botryllus schlosseri; assembly: GCF_051294905.1. Classification (NCBI taxonomy): domain Eukaryota; kingdom Metazoa; phylum Chordata; class Ascidiacea; order Stolidobranchia; family Styelidae; genus Botryllus; species Botryllus schlosseri. The sequence continues at coordinate 28,295,212 of NC_137246.1, read as the reverse complement.
TACAACTAGTATTATAGCAATACATTTTTCCAAATTAGAATCGTAGTTAAAAAGTTTTTCCAAATTATGTAAGGATTCGAATTATAGCTACACAGGTTCTTCCAAATTAGATTGGAATTAGAATGACTGCATCCGCAAAAACTTGGAAATTGACTGGAAACCTGAATTAGAAAGAAACACCACAAACACAGAGTTCACTTCCTATCAAACCAGAGTTCATCCTCATAAGCACGAGAAAGGCAAATGCCTGTGCACGGAACTTGGCTAGTTTCGCACAATACACATTTCACAAATTTGATTAGAATTAGTTTATCAGCATTTCGCTTTAATTACCCTAAATATAAAACAATAATTATCAACTTGTCCAAGTATGACTGCCTGTGGAATGTCAGCTGATGCAGACGCTATGAGATGACGTTATTTAGTCAGCACTACGTGATAAACACCATGCTGCTACTATAACTGGCTGCAGTCTTTAGCCATTAGCAAAGAGAAAGATAAGTTTACCACTCGAATATGCCTTCATTAACGTATTTGCGTGCGCGATTCTACCTTCGAGGTGTGAACGGACTCAGCTGTCCCAACAACCAGGAGAGGTTTGTCAATACCTGACGAGTGCAAGTCAACATCTAGAACTAAAACTTATTGATAGCTGGCGATCTCGAGTTTTGAAAGATGCCGTGGACATCAAAATGGCGGTCAGAACGAAACTCGTTTGGTAGTGGCATAACAGCAAACGAAAATAGGTGTATTTCCGTAACAGTGTAGGAAGCAAATCAGGGAAATTGCATTTTCTAGTACGATGTTTAGCTTTCACAGCCATAGGACGAAAAGGAGCCAAACACACCGATCCTTATAGAGATACATCCCAGGGTTGTAGCAGGGTTGTAAACAAGTCACAAGGTTCCCAGTCACAAGTCAATCTTAGTTTTATAGTTTTTGAGTCATTGAGCAGAAGGTCGAGTCCGAGTCCAAGTCATTGTGTTCACTGTGTTCAGTTACGAGTTGAAATCTTAATCCACTTTTACAACTCTCTTACAGCTTGTTGATATCGGATGCTTCGCATTCATAATATGCTAATTTCCCTCGCTTTCAACAGTTTCTGGTCGCATTTTCAAGTACCAGTACTAATAGACGAAATTCCAATAGTGTGGTTACTTTATTATTCCTTGAAATTACATTGAAGCGTCGGTCTTGGCTGTCCGAGCCTCGAGTTAAATGACTTGGCCCGAGTCATTCGCAATGACTCGAGTACAAGTCGAGTCAACACATATAGACTCAAGTCGAGTCTAAAAACGTCTCGAGTCATTACAGCCCTGGGTGATAGTGCAATGTAGCGATGATACGCGAAGACTTGCACTATAGAATGTAAACATTGTAAACAATGTAACAATGTAAACAATGTTTACATTCTATACTTGCACTATGCCCCCCTGGTATTATATCTCAATATGAATTGGTGCATTCGACTTTTTCACTCACACTGTAATGACCTGAGTTGCACCCAATATACTCTGTGGTCGTAACCTGGTAATTACACCTATTTGTCACCCATGTATTTGAAGTGAATACTTGTTTCTGGAATCGGAATCGTCAAAATTCGGAAATCCCCGCATTCCTAGCGACGCCACTAGGTCCGAGTCGTATATTCCCCGCTTATTATATTCGACTCGCCAGTTTGACCCAAAATCGCTCTGGATGACCTGACACTGTGACGTAACACGCCAGGTCGCAGAACCCAACCGCGTAGACTTCTCTCACGGCAGACGAGCGGGGGTTAAGCATAACGAGATATTGACATGGGTGACTCAGTGATTACGAGGATTGAAAAGCCAAGGGCGAATTCTCCCGAGCTATAGCTTTGTATACTTGATGAAGAAGATACTTGATAAACCCGGCACATGGTTTTTACTCAAGAAGAACCTCCTTGAAGAGGGGTAATTAGATACGATTTCGTGGACGCAAAACCAGAATTTCAACAATAGTTTGACAGAAATTAGATTGTAATTAGAATGATAGCTACACAATTGTTTTCGATAATACATTAGAATTAAAATTGCTGAATAATGAAAAACTTGGAAATTGAATTAAATTACGAATCGGAAAGAAATACAGCACAATTAAGCTCGGTTCGTATTAAACAAGACTTCATTTAATTCCTTTACGAAAGCATGAGAATGGCAAATGTCTGCAAAGAAAACTTTGCTACTTTCGCTTCTTCACAGTTGTCTTGTAAAATATTCAGGAAAACCATAAATTAGATAACAATTAAAATTATACCTACAGTATTTCTCAAAATTAGATTAGAATTAGAATGACTGAATTATGTTCGGAATTAAATTCAATTTCCAAGTGTTTGCGAGTTTTTTCTCGTAAGGATGATAATGACAAATGTCTGTGCACCGACCTTGACTCGTTTCGCACGGCACAGATCTCCTGCAGCATTCTCATGAGAACCATAAATATAGTAAAATTAAAATGAGAGCTTAGAAACATTTCACAAATTAGATTAGGATCAGATTACCGGCTTTCTCTCTAATTTGTCTTATGCAACTAGAATATTCTACTAGTCCAAGTTTGATTTCAAACCGATTCGCGAATCACCGCACAAAAGGGTCGCATTAGAGTGTTGACCGTTAAGCGTCCGCTTCGCAAAACCTAAACTTGACTCAGAGCATCGGTGCAGGCTCAGGTTAATGAGGTTGCGATCGGGCTACGCAATTATTTACACAAAACCGCTACAACGGGTTTACATACACATACATAACATCCGAACCCTTCGCTAATTGAAATAAACAAGCCTGCGACTGCGGGACGCCTGTGAGAAAAAGCGAAGTTCAGCCCACCAGGAGAATTGGCTCTCAGATTATAGTGCTCGGCCGATTATCGCTTCACCGATCATTTCGGATCAACGTCACACTTTGAACTAAATATCGGTATCGGTCATTAGAGGTGAAAACATACCGGTAATTTTCATGACATCACAGTATGGTAATGGGAATCATAGTCATAGAACAATAATTTTCGACTGCTAGACTCGTGATATCGATCTGTTTCTTATGTCTTAGAGGTGTCGAGATGTATCCTTTCTAGGTGTATCGGTGTAAAATAAAATCAGATATCAGTCAGGTTCCAATCGCGATCGTTTCGTTTTGCGTGTCATGGACACTTGGACAGTGGAAAGATTATGTATTTTGAATATAATTTTGGTACCATTTCATCATGAGCATATACTTTACTTTCGTCACCATCGATAAGATCAAACAATAAACACCATATGAATGACGAAAAAAGCACACAGCGCCTTAAAAAAGTAGAATTTAAATAATCAAAATAACGTGATTGCAAATTCAATTTAGCGGTGATTTGAGTTGAGAGCAGGGTCGTAACAATATTTTTGGGCTCGCGAGAAAGTACCTTTCGGACACCAGACGGTTAGTTATTCCATGCATTTAGATAAAACAAATGTGGTTGCATTTGGGTAAGAATGGTAGAGTCGTGCAGTACAGACAAGCGCAAGGTAATTATTTGTTTTTCTATCGTAAATCAGAGTAGGTAACTGTGCGGGCCGCCAAAAGACTCGAATCCATTCCTGATCTAAATCAGCATCGATTCTGTGCTGAAACGGCCGCCGACACGACAAATCGCGACGTGTTTAACGAATAATAACGACAGGCGCCCGCAATGTTATGCAATAACTCAGAATAGATCGAATTTCGTGTGATATATCGGATATCGCGGCCGTGATGATGACCCGAGCCCAGAATTCAGACGACTCTAAACAAGAATTAGCCACGTGACATCGACTCAGGAATGCGGTATAAAATGCTACCAGCTTTCATGAACCCTTCGCAGAGTTTGCCACAAAGTTTGCCGAATCAAATACATCACAGGCCAAACAACACATCCGCCACACAAAGGCTTAAAAGTTTGCTTCGACCGTTTGATTCAATTAAGCCAGGCTGGTTGTTAAGTAGATAATCACCATCAGAATCGCCTGATTACTTCTCGCTAAGACAGTAACGCGTCACGCAAATCCGAAAACCTTATTTCGTAAACAGCAGCTGCGCTAGGGGCTGGGGCGCGTTCGGGTTTGTACAGCTGTCGTTTCGGACCGCTGGAGCGCGCAAAAATTCACCCAGCCCGTCGAAAATTGAAGTTTTGGAACACGATAAGTCAAAAATAGCATGCGAAATATGCGCCGCGCGGGATTTCGCGAACAGATTAGCTTTTCCGGAAGGGATCTAGCATCTGGAACAACAGCTGGGAATGCTACAACTGTTTATCGCTCAAGTTTGAGCCCAAGAACACGCTAAATCTGCGTTAAACAAGATCATTATTACCTTGCATACGACAAATCGCAAATGATAAACTCGATCCACTCTAGAGCACGGCCGATATCGTATTTTTGAGGCGGTCGACATCATAAGTAGCAACTTTCTCTTCATCGATATATTCATCGATATTCAAAAGATAGCTCAAGACGCATTTCCGAAAATTCAGAGCATAGATTTGAACAGATTTATATGCTATGCTTGGGCATAAAATAATCTAGATAGGCTTCATCTGGACATATGTAAGCTAGAAAAATATATCAATATTCCCAGTGTAGCAGCCGCAGATTATATTTCTATGACCCCAGCAATGTTTTTCACAAAATTTGTTGATATTTCGATCTCTAATGGCCAATATAGACATTTCTTTCAAAGTGTGACATCGACTCGATATGACCTGCGATTATAATCGGTCTCTAGTCGATAACAACGTTACACCCGTACTCTACAACGTAAACCGGCCTCTAACGTCGAGAAATATTCACGCAAACGATCATGCATTTTGTAATTCTTTTAAATGACGCATTAAGGGATAATCCGTTTTGATGTTGGGGTAACTTTTGCAGTTCAATCACGCGATAAGGCTTTGAGGTTTGAGACGCACCTGCTTGTTCAGAACTAGAGAATGTGCCGAGAATTAATTTTGCATCGTGCCGAAACTGGTTGCTTTTCCAGAATAGAAGTAAAATTGGACATAGCAAATTTTTCCGTAACGATTGTCAAGTAATTAAAAAAGTATTCCAGGTCTAGTTTTGCCTAAACACCTGACAACTGAGGGCGTCAAAGTAGTCGTCTTTGGTAGTAAAGTAAGCGTAGAAGAAACGTCGTAAATGCTACTAGAGTACAAGTAGCCTACAAGCAGTGATTTCCAAGTAGCTATAAAGGCAAGTATTATATAGGTCCATTTCTGTAAGTAGATGCGGTCTAAAATCATGACCACTCGAATAAGCGGTGTTCAAGTAGGCAAAATCTACTCCTAGAAGGTAGGAGTTCTTTGCTCCTCACAACTTCTTTTCTTTTCTCAGATCAAGTTTTGTTATAAGCAAAGCACAATTCACAGCAAAACTCAGAATACACGTTCATTTCGATTCGAAGACAACTTTGTCTCAAACTGAAAATGTCATGGAAATCACATTGTCGGGTTCGTATTCTATCTCGCTCAGTTATCTCAAATCGAAGTTTTATTCGGAAAAACACAATTCAGTACAAAGATTTTAAAAAAAACATAGGCAGATATAAGACAATTTGTCTCAAACTGAGTAGGTCACGCAAATCACAGTTGCGACTTCATTTTCACATATGAACTTTCATTGCACAAAACACAATTCAGAACAAACTTCAAAAATCAGGCTCAGATTTAAACAGAATTTATCTCAAACTGAGTAGGTCACGAACATTACCACGATGACTTCATTTTGAATCTCACCCAAACTCAACGATTTTATCATACGAAGCTTTACTGCACAAAACACAATTCATAACAAGATTCAAAAGTCAGGCTCGATTTCAGTTTGTCTCAAACTGAGTAGGTAACGACAATCACAGGCGCCAGCTACCGACAGCCGCAAGCTGTGGCCACCATTTCCTCGTACTGCCTCAGTACTACGTTTCCAGAGCCGTCAAAATAAAGCAAGGATGTCGCAGACAACGATGTTGGCACGCACTGGGGTGAGGGGGCGCTTCGTGGGTCCACCGAATGCATGAGCGTCATGAGAACTGCGTGATTGTTGCCGTTCAGGCGGCCTCCTAGCGGGAAAGGGCATTCCCCGGCGCATCTGAAACACACTCGGATGTGACGTTTACCATTCTAGTTAGTTGACGGTCAACTAAATACTGTCTTTTGTAGTATATAGTTCTATAGTTGCGCATTGTGAAAAGTGAGTAGTTCTAGTTCCAGTTGTAGATTTTTAAAAGTGAGTGTAATTGTAGTTATAGATCCGATATTTGAAATTTGAGCAGTTCTAGTTCTAATTTTAATTTCGAGTTTTGAAATGTGGGTAGTTCTAGTTCTAGTTGCAGATTTCGAAAAGCGAGTAGTTCTAGTTCTAGCTTAATTCTAGTTTTAGCTTCGAGTTTTAAAATGCGTGTACTTCTATTTCTATGCGCAGATTTTTAAAAATTAGTAGTTCTAGCTGTATAGTTCCAGTTGCGAGTTTGAAAAGCGAGTAGTTCTAATTCTAGCTTTAGCTTCGAGTTTTAAAATGCGTGTATAGTTCTATATCTAGGCGCAGATTTTGCAAAATGAGTAGTTCTAATTGTATAGTTCTAGTTGTAAGTTTGAAAAGCGAGCAGTTCTAGTTCTAGCTTTAATTCTAGCTTTAGCTTCGATTTTCTAAATACGTGTAGTCCTATTTCTAGGCGCAGATTTTGAAAATTAATATAGTTCTAGTTGTATAGTTCTAGTTCTAGCTTTAGCTTCGAGTTTTAAAATGCGTGTAGTTCTATTTCTAGGCGCAAATTTTTAAAACGAGTAGTTCTAGTTGCTAGTTTGGAAAATGAGTGGTTCTATAGTTCTGGTTCTAGTTACGCATTATAAAAAGCGAGCAGTTTGCACAAATATGACCTGAACGCTTGCACCGCGCGAGGCGCGATAATCCAACGGCTCCATCCCACGTCATCAAAACGAATGTACATCGAGTGTCGCTGACACACGGAAGTTCTAGCGCGCCTAGAAATTCGCTTAAGAGGTTTGGGGTCCGCGGGGATCCAAGTAGACCCATCAAGGGCGGAATTGCTCCAGATGTCTGCGTCTCTTCTGACACGGCTCTCCACGAGTGCCCGTGATAACTTCACCTTTTGGGGAGGGCAGTGGCGCAAGTCTCGTGAAGTCACGACTACTTTTGGCAACAGTATAAGAGGTCGGATGCATTGATTGGTGTTGTGCGAATCTCCTTCCACTGATACGAGTAAAATAGCCCTGGAAATCCCATGTTTACCCCCACGCCAAATGTCCATCAAAGATCGGATGTCGACTGAGATTTCTTTCCGTTTGGGGCCGAGGGGGTGACTCCCCGTTATCAGAGGGGGGCCCGAGAGTTCTGTGAAAAATTTGCATACATTAATGGTCGTCAGTTTCGCGACTTTATATTCACAAAACCAAAATAAATCCATGTGTGCGTCATGGAGATATAGAACTTCAATATACAATTAAATAGTACATTCAAATCCATATTTAAATAAACCATTGATAAAATGTTGAAGAGAATCTTTCAGCGAACCGTGTGCCAGCAGAATTGGGCAACCACACTTCTACCGAAATGCCGGTAATCTAATTCTAATCAAATTTGTGAAACGTAATATTGCTCTCACTTTAATTCCAATCTAATTTCTGCATTTCCTTAAAATGCTGCACGAAAACCGTATCGTGTGAAACGAGTCAAGTATCCATGCATTTGTTATTCTCATGTTTATGAGGAGGAACTGAACTATATATATATTTGCTTTATTTATTTGTCATTCCATTTTTCTATCGAATTCAGTCGTTCTAATTCCTAACTAATTTTGGAAGGAAGTCAGTAGCCATCATTCTAATCATAATATAATTTAGAAAATCTGAAAAACTTGCTACTCTTAAGTTCACGAGAATGAACTCAGGCATCGAATGAGCTTGAATTTTTGTTGTGTTTCTTTCTGGTTATGAATTTAATTCAATTTCCAAGTTTCTGCGAATTCAGTCATTCCAATTCGAATCTAATTCGGATAAAAACGGTACAGCTATAATTCTATTTCTGCTCTAATTTGAAAACGCTGAAAATATTCTACTTATCCAGCTCTTTTTACCAGGCACCGTTTAGCAACTACACCTGCGATAAATTTCCAATCTCAAACATTTGTGACTCTTGAAGTCCGATAACCGAAAAAATTGTCACACTCACCGTTCATGTCCTGCCCGGAATCGACTCGCTCCAAATGATCGCAATAAAAAAGCTGATAGAATAAGCGTGGCGCGGAAACATATTGAGTCGCCGTCAACCTCGGTAGTGGAATCTAAAGAAGCGAAACTGCGGTTAAAAAGAGCATACTATAGCATACTATAGAATAATATTTTGATATTAATCCGAATATGACACTCGTCTCGGGTTATCGTCATCAACTTGTACCAAATACACTGTTATTTCCAATCCTCTACTAGTTGCTGACGATTGCTCCTGACGGATGTCGGCTGAAAATATTCGGGTTCATTTCAATACGAATAAACTATTCAATATTATATTGGAGCTCTTTACAATCGAGCTGTCGAACTGACTTACTCGGAGGAGCGAATCCTCTATCGACTCGTATTCGTGGAAAACGTTCTTCGTGACGAACTTCAAGTCGACCAGCGTTGAACGGGCGTCCTGGAACAACACGCGGCCTGGAAAGCAAAGATAGTCAGTGCTGAAGTACTCAAACATTTTTGGAACATACTCAAATGAGGTTTACCTTCATTTTACTCAAGTTTCGTTTTTGAACTATTCCACACATTACCCGAAATTGTTTTAGGTAAAACTACGTAATGTTCATATTTCCACTCTGCCAAAGTAGACTATAGGTTTAGAATTGGTTTGTATCACTCTTGCGAGTGTAAATCCTCCTACAGGAGGACGTATGGTAGCGCTATTCTACTTGTACTTGAGCATCAATGCCGACTACTTTGAGCACATACTTCATTTGTGTAGTGTCCTAAGTCGCTGACAATCTCCGCAACGCATAAAGCTCATATCGTCGGCAGCTAAAACACATAGAAGGCTTCCATTTGACATGAAACAAAAAGCCTTCCACCTGTGCAAACTCCGACCGCAGCAATCAAAACGATACGACTTTTAAGACTTCTTGTTTCAACGCAACAGTTTATTACAAGGCGGTCGTTAATGATTGATTCGCGGGGCGTGAAATGTCAATATGATGTCGAGTGTGTTCGACTTTGAAGGATGATTTGATAATTCAAGTTCACACATCAGATAGGATTTGTAAAAGTATCAGTATTTCGGCCGTATCGTGATATTGTTAATGTGTATCACAGTGTTTGAAAGTTAACCATGGCGAAGAAATGGCCGAGAGAAAACGAAAACTATACACAATGTTATCTTTCTCAAAATGTGTAGTAGGGGCATAAGTTACTTTGATTTTTCAGTGACCAATTTGTGCCCAGATCTATATTTAACGCCAACTTTGCGCGATAGCGCGCGTATATCGCATAGTTTGCGGAACGTGACATCTCGACGCCAGCACGATCTGCGTTTGAAGTGTCCGTGACACATCGACACCGCTCGCAAATTCATGGACGCTTTTTCCGGAGCCTCACAATGGAACGTAGATTTACTGCAGCAGCTTCTAGCGCGGGGCAAACATCATTCGACGTGAGATATCATTTACGGAATGTGGACATTTTAAGGCAGTTAAATAAAGCGAAGTGTAATGCGGCCACAAACTGTCAAATTCGATCTGGATACTAACTATGGCCGTAAAGGACACGTTTTACCGATCTTGTGGTCGACAAACATCGCATATCTCGGATGCAGCCACGTGACCCAGTAAGGTACAAACTATCTCTCTAGTTAGTCGAGTCAACTAACTAGTGTTTTTTTAATAGTTATAGCTGTAAATTTTGAAAAGTAAGGAGTGCTTGTTTAAGTTCTATGTAGGCGCTATAAAAAGTGAGAAGTTGCATTTGTTGCTGTAGTTGTAGTTCTAGTTGCGTATTCTGAAAGTAAGGAGTTCTAGTTTTATTTTTAATTTCCGATTTTGAACATTGAGTAATTCTATTTCCAGTTCCAGTTCTAATTCAGGATTTTGAAAAGAGAGTAGTTCTAGTTCTAATTCAGGATTTTGAAAAGAGAGTAGTTCTAGTTCTATTTCTAATTTCGGATTTTGAAAAGTGAGTAGTTCTAGTTCAAATTCAGGGTTTCGAAAAGCTAGTAGCTCGAGTTCTATTTCTAATTTCGGCTTTTGAAAAGTGAGTAGTTCTAGTTCTAATTCAGGATTTTGAAAAGAGAGTAGTTCTAGTTCTATTTCTAATTTCGGATTTTGAAAAGTGAGTAGTTCTAGTTCAAATTCAGGGTTTCGAAAAGCTAGTAGCTCGAGTTCTATTTCTAATTTCGGCTTTTGAAAAGTGAGTAGTTCTAGTTCTAATTCAGGATTTTGAAAAGAGAGTAGTTCTAGTTCTATTTCTAATTTCGGATTTTGAAAAGTGAGTAGTTCTAGTTCAAATTCAGGGTTTCGAAAAGCTAGTAGCTCGAGTTCTATTTCTAATTTCGGCTTTTGAAAAGTGAGTAGTTCTAGTTCTAATTCAGGATTTTGAAAAGAGAGTAGCTCTAGTTCTATTTCTAATTTCGGATTTTGAAAAGTGAGTAGTTCTAGTTCAAATTCAGGGTTTCGAAAAGCTAGTAGCTCGAGTTCTATTTCTAATTTCGGCTTTTGAAAAGTGAGTAGTTCTAGTTCTAATTCAGGATTTTGAAAAGAGAGTAGTTCTAGTTCTATTTCTAATTTCGGATTTTGAAAAGTGAGTAGTTCTAGTTCAAATTCAGGGTTTCGAAAAGCTAGTAGCTCGAGTTCTATTTCTAATTTCGGATTTTGAAAAGTGAGTAGTTCTAGTTCTAATTCAGGATTTTGAAAAGAGAGTAGTTCTAGTTCTATTTCTAATTTCGGATTTTGAAAAGTGAGTAGTTCTAGTTCAAATTCAGGGTTTCGAAAAGCTAGTAGCTCGAGTTCTATTTCTAATTTCGGATTTTGAAAAGTGAGTAGTTCTAGTTCTAATTCAGGATTTTGAAAAGAGAGTAGTTCTAGTTCTATTTCTAATTTCGGATTTTGAAAAGTGAGTAGTTCTAGTTCAAATTCAGGGTTTCGAAAAGCTAGTAGCTCGAGTTCTATTTCTAATTTCGGCTTTTGAAAAGTGAGTAGTTCTAGTTCTAATTCAGGATTTTGAAAAGAGAGTAGTTCTAGTTCTATTTCTAATTTCGGATTTTGAAAAGTGAGTAGTTCTAGTTCAAATTCAGGGTTTCGAAAAGCTAGTAGCTCGAGTTCTATTTCTAATTTCGGCTTTTGAAAAGTGAGTAGTTCTAGTTCTAATTCAGGATTTTGAAAAGAGAGTAGTTCTAGTTCTATTTCTAATTTCGGATTTTGAAAAGTGAGTAGTTCTAGTTCAAATTCAGGGTTTCGAAAAGCTAGTAGCTCGAGTTCTATTTCTAATTTCGGATTTTGAAAAAATCCAGTAGTTTGTACAAGCATGAAGTGACCGCATGCAGCAGCAAATCAATCGCCCTGAGGACGATACGTGCGATGTCACTCAGCGTGCACCGCATTAAGCCAGAATTGAGTAGGCTATGTCCGCCCCACACTGTAAATCTATGGGTGTAAATTAAGAGTATTAGCAGATTTCCCACCTAGTGTGGGGTGCAAATCGGGTAACCATATTTCTAGTGCGAAATTGTGTTTTCACGCCCATTCCTATGGGTGAAAACGAGTTAAATTCACTTTGAGGATAAGGAGATATATCACAGGGTGTATTCAGGTTCGTTTACGAGTACTGCCCCAAGAAAACAAAACCCACGCCACCCCGAGATCCACCTTCTTCAAGTGTGTTTGACTCGTTTCACCCATTGGAAAATAGGAAACTAAAATTTTGTACTATAAATAACAGATGGCTTGGTTTGCACCGTATTGCATCCTGAAAGTCTGATAAATACCATATTTTCCCATGTATTCACAGTGAAGGATGGTACAATAGCAACTCACCGTGATTTCGTAAAACCCGGACGACATTCGCCTCCATTCCTGGTAACTTGCATTTTTCTGGCAGTATACTAGAGTCCACGGTCGCCATCTTATCGTAGAGACTCGACAACAGACTCGGGACTTGTACTGAAAAACAATGATTGGAGCATTCGGAGTTTTCTAAACCCAGTATTTCTCACATTCCTTCTCGTCCGGAAACTCCTCCGTATCCGGAAAACCGAGTAGCTCTCTCGCTGTCGATTCGTCCCAAACCTTTTCAGCACTCACAACGGTCGCGCTTAGGTCCGGATATCTGGCAGAGCCTGTACGGATCGGAACCAAGTCCGGGAACGGGCGTAAGCGCGAAGGAAGCGCGACAGACGCGAGGCACCAGCCTAACAACACGCGGGCGAACATTCTTAAACATCCAAGATCGGACTTAACTTTAGGACTGGACACAATGATTCGAGTAGCTTCATCGATACTACTTTCCGCAGTGGAACACAATTGGTCGTACCGCAGCATAAGAATCATGTAGTACAAAGCTACACGCGTTGTAGAAATGACATATCTGTGAAGCCGTGATCGACCCTCAATATTGTCACAAAGTCTAATGAAATAGACATGATCGCAAAATACCAAATAACCTTTAAGGTGATGTGAAACTGCAATTCTATTCTTTCAAATATTCGCTTCACAATCGAATTACACGGCACTGGATTCTGGCAAACAGTATAAATTCGCATCTGAGAACTGTCTGTACGCCTTCTGAAATCAAAAAGCTTACCAAAATTCAATTACTGGCTAAGAACCAAATCTATCGACTCTGGTCTAGCATATAATTCATTCAAAATGAGATGAAAACTAACAAAACTATATGCGTGGTCACTATATGCGTGGTCACTATATGAAACGTTGCGGTAAAGTCGGTATCTCGCGAAGAGGAAATCCTATCTCGATAACAGTAACCGCCCTTCTGCATCAACACACGACCGCGCACTGATTCGCTGCAGCATGTTTACAAACACCTTAATTCCCTCGGAGTGTAATCAACATAATCGACGCCGGCGCGTTTCACGGCGATTCACAATTCTCACTACAAATAACACGATCAAGAAGGTTTCACTGATGTTCTATGTGTTGTTGTCATCGGTTATTTATTACCGAATATGTACTATACTTTACGTATGTTATGTATATTTACTAGTGTATCGCACTGTCTACTAGATATTGTGGCGTTAATATTATGTCCCAGAGAGAGGATTTCCGCTATTTCGCATTTGTTCAACGCATTACTGAAGTTCACTATGACAGTCAGCCGAAAAGCTTTCATAAATATAATCAAATTACTAACAATTTCATCCTTTCAAAACACCACAAGATTCTTTAATCTCATTTGTGAAATGATTCTACGCTCTCATTTCAATTTTGGTTTTCTTGGAATTTGGAAAACTGAAAATTTGCTTGTTGTCCAAGCCTGATCAAAACAACACAAGATGGCGATGCAGTGAAAAGATAGGAAGGTGTCCAAACGACTTGGAATAGCCTTTGAAATAATCAGACACCAATTTTGCCCAGGAACTTGTGAATAATAGGCATGCACACTGAATAAAAGCAACAAAATAAGAAGACAAGCTATTATAATGAATAAATTGTGTCTAAATTAACGCATAACGAAGTTATTGTCTCGTGTGATTGAATAGATAAAATTAAACGTACTCACCACCGTATCCAACTATAGCATCGTATCACTATAGTGATTCGAGCATATACCAAACTACAGAAGATGATTCCAATACGCGGTACAGTTATAGATTATTAATTTCTATAAATAGGAATGGCTTCTCGGAGGTACAGAACTTCAATACACAATTGAATAATATATTCATACTGAAATAAGCCCGAATATTTTCGGCTGACACTCGTCAGGAGTATTCGTCGGCAACTTGTATCGGGGATACGATTGTTGATGTTGGTATAAAATGTTCTTTCCGATTCTCTACTAGTTTCTGACTATTATCCATGACAAGTTTCGGCCAAAATGTTCGGATTTGTTCCAATATGAATATATCACTCACTTGTATACAGATTAAAGATGGGTCTGACTGAAAACTTCCAGTAAAAGTCGGCAATGACCATACGAAACGTATAAATATCAACAAGGACAACTATACGACGTGAAAGGGCCACTCATTATGATCGTAAGAAGTTGGTTTTTGCTGGAATTTGCAGCACTTGAGTGGATGGGTCGCGTGGACGAGTGGCTGACCAAGCGCTCTCACGCCATTGTGCGCAGACAATGCGCTCACGCCATAGTTGTAGAAGTAGACACCAGCACTCAGAGGTTCTGCAGATGGGTGCAGCCTTGGTCAACTATAGCGAAATAACCTTAGTCTAATTCGAATAAAAATTTGTGAAATGTTTCTCGTGGTAATTTTAATCTCATTTCTGGTTTTCCTGAAATGCTACTGGAGAACTGTATATTGCGGAACGAGCCAAGCTCGCTGTACAGATATTTACCATTCCCATGCTTATGAGATCGAACCCTGATTTGATACGAGCTGAACCTGATATTTTTTGTATTTCTTCCTAATTCAGAATATAATTCCAAATCCAAGTGTTTGCGAATTCGGTAATTCTTATTCTAATCTAATTTAAGGTACCGCTTCTTTACACACCCTTCTATAAGGTGAAACTCTGTTGAATACACCGTACCGAGATATATCAGAGGGGTGTAGCGGGTGTGTTTTCGAGTGCCGCAACAAGAAATCCCAAAAGAGGCTTCACGTAATTAACACAACGCAATCCACCCCTCGGATATATCTCTGTAAAGATGTGTTTGACTCTAGTTCATGTTCACCCATGAAAGCGTAATTTACAATCTGAGCGTGCGCTCAACCTAAATCCCACCGTACGGTATGGTAGACATCTGATTAATACTCCGATTTTCCACCCATTGATGTACAGTGCATAGGGGTCGCAGCAATGCAAATTTGACATCGCAACACATATAGGTTCCAAATATAAGTTTCCTCCTCTATATTATATACCACGAACCTTACCACTGTGCTCACTATATCAACCTCTGCGCGCTGTAAGACATGACTTGGGCGCTGTATGCTGAATGCTAAGTGATAGCCGCCACATATACAGTAAAGGTGCAACTTCGCATCAAAACAAAACTTCCTGTAGCTAACTTCGTATTGAAATTCCCGTCGAATCTCGGCCACAGCTCGAACGGAAAAGAGAGCGAGAGCGTCTCGAAAGCCAACAGATATTTGTGCGTGTCGTCACACGGCAAATAGCAAGGTGTCATAAAGTGGGCGGGTTGATTCCAGCAGATAAGGAATTGCCGGCCGTAATGAGTTATTGATTAGTTTCAAGACTTGCGGTTCGCACTGCATGGAATGTCAACTGCCTGTGTGGATTACTGTGTGCATTACTGTGCAGCGTGCACCCTTGCGGTATTACTGCGAGTAACTTCTTGACATGCGACACACCCCTCGGATGCACAGTTGTACAAATAAAAAATTACATTAGATTAGAATTAGAATTGCTGAATCCGTAAGAACTTGGATATACAATTCAGATGAGTAATAAATGCAATCAAATTTAAGTTCAGTTCCTATCAAATCAGAGCTGATTTTCACGTGAGTATGAGAATTTAAGGAAAGTGTCTGTACGCACATCAAACTTGGCTCGTTGCGCACTATACAGTTCTCCTGTAGCATGCATTTTCAGGAAAACCAGAAATTAGATTAGAATTAAAGTCAGAAACATTTCTCGAAATAGATTAGAATTGATTACCGACATTTCGCTCTAATTAGTCTAACTAGACGACTAAAATTATTTAGTTTTCCGGATTTGCTGGGACGATGTTTTGTTCTTAGCGATTGACTGATCCACAGATGTGTTCTAATTGGTGATAGTGGGTGCTGAAGTATAGAAGTAGCGATTTTCAAGTGAGTACAATTGTAAGTGCTGCGAGCCTAGATTTAACTAAAAAATGTGAAAAATTTTATTTCGAATTTGTCTAAAAATTTCCGACCACTAGAGAAGGTATCGGAGAAACCTAGTGGGCCGAAAAAGCAATCAAATTCACATAGGCGATTTTCCAGAAGTGAGCCTAGCTACAAGACGGCATCTACAGATTCATAATAAAGTATGACCACATCGTGTAAATGACCACTGTAGTCGAAAAACACCAGATATGCAACAAACAACTTCGTTACTGATCACTGATCTCTGATCACCTTTGCTTCTCGATTGTGCACGAATTGTATGTGCTGCAATTTCTCATTCGCCTGTAGCCACACAGACCGCCAGTATCACGGAAGAAATCTTCGAGTTAATGATACAAATCCAGGCCGCCCACAAGCTAGACTCCGTATCTCGATACCGGATGTCACTTCGTTGTTTAACGAGGGATTAAAGAATTTTCTGTGTGTGAGATAACAAGGCGCCATTTTCCGCAATTTGTAGAGACCCGCGCTTGTAAAATGAATGTTGAATCATACCCGCGACCTTTCACCTTTTGATTGTTACCTAACTTTGGAATTCGACCCAGGGCGGCGCGTTAGGGGGCGATTTGTGAGGGTGAAACAAATAACTCGAGTCATGAGTGGGATTGTTGATATACAATGTTCTTTCCCATTCTCCACACGAACACCATGCAAACATATTCTCCTATGCGTGTTTCTTAACGTCTGCTAACATGGAGAACCCTTACGCTGTGTAACTAAAATCCATGACACATCTGATAAGTTACTATAGTTTACTATTGTACAAAATGAGTTGTGCACCAACGGCAGTGTTAAAAGAGCAAAAACCAATAGACAAATAGATAATCATGACTATTTACTGCAAATTTGTGTGCCTTCATCTGTGTGAGTAGGATGTGTGTTTTGACCTCTGCCGTGCCCCTGAGACTGGCTTTCCAACCCCTGGGCTTCCTGTGAACCCCGATTAAGAACCCCTCAGCAGGATGATTTGGTCAGCGTTGCTACTCACGTAAGCAAAGTAACACCGTGAACTTCTAATCAATTGCAATATAAATTACTAAGCCGCTTCAAGTGAAAGTAGTAAATGAAGATACTCAAACCAGTAGTTTAAAAAGGTGGATTCGGTCGGTGGAGTCACATGCTTTTAGCAGTCGATGTATTATGATCTCGAAATCGTAGTGTTGGCAAACGTTGTTGCATTAATATTTTATGATGATAAGGTTCTGATAAGTAGCGTAGCTCGACACGCATTCAATCCATTGACGGAATTTCAAGGCGCCTTTGCGCACATACTTTCGCTGTTTTCCACATAAAGGGTCAATAAAACATCTAAAAAGTCGCGCCCAGAAGACGCCGAACGCGCTGTTCCGCACTCGTCTGTAAATATCGCCGTCTGTAGGTTGGAAGTTGCAACTGTATGAGAACAGTGGCTGAGTTTGTTGGCAAACAATTGAAACACAACCACGGTATTTGTATTCAATGAGGGTATGACAGAATGTACTGGACTATGCAGGCCCGTTATTGCGATACAAACACACCTTTTATCAGTAACTAAATATTATTCTGATATAAGACAGATTCTTCTAAGTGTTGACGCATTTAAGGCTGCTATCTCATGGATTTTTGCATCTTAAATTTCAGCTATTACAAGCGCGGACGTCATGTGCTTGTCATTTGGAATGGGCCTCTAATACATGGGTTCTTAACCTGGACTACTTTTAAGGGGTCAATAAAAGGCCAATGTTGAAAATACAACTATAAAACTAGATTGTCGTTTAAAACATAAGTATTTTGTCTTATTTTTAGCGCTAACCACGGGTCAAAGGGATGGCCTTTGCTAATGATCTGGTCGCCATCTCCACAAATTTCCCGGTTAGGGGGCCCACTCAACTACCCATCCGCATTTAGTAGTTCGTGCTTAACAAAAGGTAAAGAAATACCGCTCTAATAGCTTCATAATTGAGAGATTCACATATGAACTCCTGTGAACGAAATTTGCTGCACCGGCTCTCGAATTATCGCCAGTTAATAATGCTCGCGTTCATAAGACTCATATTTCATTTTGTTTTTTGACTGCGACAATTTTGAAAGTCTTTGAAAACCGAAGCACGGGCGGCCAACCCAGAGGTATTAGTGACGTCACACCCGTTTCGCAGTCCGGGCATCCTTCACGTTTTGTTTTTCCGAAGTTCAAACGACTACATTGGGACAAATTAGGGAAATACTTCGGAAATTTTTATTTCAAACGACTGTTCACTAATTTGATGAGACTGACAACTTCGCACCGAGAAGGTTTCGCATACATTACGAAATCCCCCTGATCGACGTTACCATCTCCATATTTTTATTTTTCCACAAACCCCAACAAAACGTCTCTAAACAGCAGGTCATTGTAAAATTGGCAATGAAAATGATTTTCCACACTACGATAGGTCATGTCAGACGATTATTATGATGATATGAGTCATGAGGTTTGAGCAGTTGTGGTGCAAAACTGCGTTGTGTTTTCTCAAATTAAAAAATAAAATAAAAATTAGGTTATCAACCATTTTAAAAATTTAGAGGTCTCGCGGACCCCCTGAAATTGCTTCGCGGACCCCCGGTTGAGAACCGCTGTTCTAGTGCAACTATGATGTTATCGACAATTGAAAAGTATTCATTATGTCGTCACAAGCCGGCACGGCGGCACGACGGTGTATTCGTTGCTGCATCCGATGTTACTGACACCTGACAGACTCTAGATTACTATAGATAACTAACCTACGGGTAAATTAGTAATCTATATTGACCAGGGGTGACCAACCTTTTCGGCTAAAGGGCCACATGAAATTGACGAACGAGTGCGCTGCATACTAGCCGCGCCAGGCGCGTAAAATTTTCTAAGTCAATATTAATATTACTTGGGCATATTGCGTGTCGACTGTATACCGCCCGCCGGGCTCAGTCAGCAAGGACAGGACTATTCGGCATATAGACATATCGATATCGAAGATTTCCGCTAATATACGACAATCATTTTGTGCTTATATTTAATCGTCGACGATCTTTCTGCGAGCGCAAACACGAAAATACTTGCTCTCGTAATTGTGAATATAGTTCGACTCAATCGGCTAAATCAGGCGTTCTTTCATTTTCAGGTGGGGGTAGGCTACAGAGAAAGAAATCACGTGACAATTAAACACGCGAAGCGTGAAGAAAAAGTTTACTACTTTTTAGTTTATTGTAATGTACGACGATTTACTAAAAATGTGACTGGACCCTGGATCTGCCAATGCGTCGGAACTGATATTTTAGTCCAGTCATCAACATCCCAAGTGTCGCAGCCAGACTAATCATATTTTTGGTGGGCCTAGCGAGTTCACAATCTGAGCAATTCAATTTCAATAATATAACAGAATTTCGATTTATATATATAATGGGAAATTAGCTCGCGGGCTACTCAAAGCCTTCGCGCGGGTCACATATGGCCCGCAGGCCGCGGATTGCTCACCCCTGATATAGACAGACACCTTCGATAGTTTTCAGAGCCGAAGCTGGAGCCGGAGCAGTGGTAATATTGCGGCTCCGGAGCTGATGTATGATAGAAGAACGCTCCCGGAGCCGGAGCTGGAGCAATGCAAATTTACGGCTGCTCCGAAGCCCTGCCTTGACCCGTAATCACACAACATCAAGAGCGAATTACGCTACATGTAGGTCAGGGGTGTCAAACTCAAATTGCGTCGCGGGCCGGATTCGAACCATCTAATCGCTCGCGGGCCGGCCATTCAAATGGTTGAAATTCCATACCCTTGTTTTTTGCTTGAATACTTGATTATTAAGCCTACACAATAATATATTACCTTATACCGGATCATAGGGTTCTACTCTATAGCAACACCTTTATTAGCGAACAATGAAATTAGCAAAATTGAGATTATGGCTGGTTAATATGGTATTATAAACTACGAAAAGAGTTTACGGACGATATACCTCATGTGTATGTGCTGTGAGGAATACGAGATATATATTGAAGCTGGTTCATTACTATTATATCGCGATATATGGCTATTGTACAACTTGTTAATCAGGTAATATCGGTAACAAGTACAGAAGCGTGTTTCACACTCTGCTCAATATCTATGTAACAATAGTCAGACGCCGAAGACATTGTCCGGTCTAGACCGTTAAGGCGTAAGCTTATATTCCCTTGCAAGTCCTCATCAAAATGTAGGCAGAGCGACGGAAGATATTGATTTTATGGGATTATGATATCATTTGACTGTTCGATTTCGCGACGGTTAAGAAGTCAGTATGCAGCATTATGGCATAATGTGGCCCGAGACGTCGCTAGGTATAGCGCACTGTAGCATTGTGGCATAATGTGGACTGGGTTGTCGATAAGTATCGTGTACATCAATATATCACTTGACTGAAATGTAGGGTTGGAATCAGCAACTTGACGTCACGTGGCGTCATGAGGTTCACGTTCGCGTTCACCAAGAACCTTTCAAAAAGGTTCACGTTGACACGAACATGAACCTTTCAGAGGTTCACACCATCCCTAATTAAAAGACTACTCCAGTCCACCAGTCGCTTCAACGCCAGCCCATATCTTTACGTTATATCGCTATCTTGCGGTGTATTGATCTGATGAAAATTTCAATAAAATAGCTGCCTGACTGACTGACTAAATTCTGAACAGTGACAAGAAGCCTTTCTTTTACTCTGCTCGCGCTCAGCTGTGCACTGCTCAAAAGATATGAGGGAAGTAGAAATCGCCATTCCCAGCCTGGATAGCAAAAGTTGGAACCACCACATTCCAAAATCTTCTGAAATTTGGTACATGCATATGTTATTTAATTTCGCACGTGAAGCGTTACACAATTTAGAATGCGAATTGCTCAAAACCCTATAAAAATATTTAAGGGTGTGATATAAAAGGAATGATTTTTTATAGCTCTGTCATTTTTTTTTACTGCAATTGAAAGTCTTTTAAAACCACAGCACGGGCGATCAACCCAAACGTATTTGTGACGTCATACTCGTGCAGCGGTCCGCACTCATTGTCGTGACAAACGCAGTTCTATGACGTCACGAAGCATAAAATGTACTTTCACGGTCTTCTCCTGATCTTCATCTCCGAGCATCGCAGGAATCCGTCAAACCACCAAACTCCCTTGTCGGCAGTTTTGTTGGAGTTTCCGTTCAGGTAGCTGTTGCCGCACAAGTCATACCACCAGTCTTCTTCGTAGAGAGAAGCGCAATCATACGTCCAAACATCGTGATCTCTCAATCGAAAAATTCACGTCAACCTGTATTTGGCGACCTGATAAATTCCTCCTCTCGCGATCATCTTGATTTGCAACTTCATCGTTTCTCCCCAAGTCATTTCATGCAATGTTTTCAGGCCTGAAAGGAGTAGGTTATGTCATCAGCATCCATTTATATCGACACTTTGGGATGATGATGTAATATCCATTTCTCTCCCTCTTATTCATCGACTTAGATGCCACAAAATTAAATTCTTTTCACTCGATTATTTTTCAAGTGTCGGCCCTGATGCACGAGACTTCAATCATATGACTTGGCAATGACTCGAGGACATTAATTTGAGTCAACAAAGAGCCTCAAGCCGAATGATTTTCCATTGTTAAGAAAATGACTCGAGTCAATTCGAGTCAACGCAAAATTGTGACTCAAATCATTACAACAAAAACCTTCCTACCGAGCCAGAAATCTCCGTCACGATTCCCGAAACCGTTCACGTAATCGTCCCAACCTCTGAAGAAATCCACGTTTCCATATTTTCTTCGCTGGAAAACCTGCGACGGAATTCGGCAAAGTATCATAAATACCATCTCTTTTCTTCTCTGAGCTCGTTCGAGGTTAAGGTTAAACCATTTGCGCCTCGAACGTTTGTTTATCTTAGAACGAGCTTGCCTGTGACGTTGCGAACACTCTACCTTTGAAAGTTTTCTGGATTATAGCTGGCTTGTAATGACTCGAATGGCGATGTTTTGTAGACTCGACTTGACTTGCGGCAATTTGTGTATTGACTCGACTTTTACTCAACAAAGTTCTATGACTCAAGACAGGCGTTTCATTGAAGAATAGTAAGCTATACGATATTATTGGTATTTCGGCTATATCAGACTGGTGTTTGTAAAAGAGTTCCAGGACCGGTGTAAAGTGACGAAAATTATATTAGATGTCATCCAGAGTTGTGAAAACATGAGTTGAATATGACTTGAACTCGAAAATGAACAGCAAACACCATGAATCGGACTCGTATCTCCACACCAGAGTTGGATCAATTACATTAATTCAGTTCAATAACAATTAAAATGACTCCCTTGCGTGTTTTAATTACATTAAAATTACGATTACTCTATGCTAAAAATATCTAATTACAATTACTGTTAAACACGTATTCGATTACTATTTGTTCAACATGTAATTGACTCGGTAGAGAGATACTCTTTGACAACCGTAGCGACGGAATGAAAAATGTAATAATTACATTCAGCTCAATTACAAATTACAATTGATCCAACTCTGCTCACTGTGACTCTAACGTTGACCATCGGACTAGGTGAAGAATTTAAATTGACTATACTTGCCGCGAGTCAAAACTATAAAAGTAGAATTGACTTGTCACGTTGTGACTTGATGGTTATAAGCCTTAATTCAACTCACAGTCCATTTCCTGTCTGCAATCCGTTTCTTTTCCTTCTCGTCTGCTGCTCTGATTTTGAGTTGCTTCTGCAACGCAGACATCATTTCCTGGCCCTTCAAAATACGAAAACAGAATAGAAAATTCAGTACTAACGTAAAACTATTTGCATACCGACCCCACAATCTCCCTTTGTGATCCATTTACCGTTGACGTATTTTTTCACGCAAAATTTCGCTAAAAATCGAGAAATTTTCAACTATAATTCAAATTCAGACACGAATTCTTCCCACCTGCCAAGTGCGGTTGGATCAGGAACCAGCACATCAGAATAATCGGAATTTTCAGCAACATTTTCGAAGTGATGTCTGTTTGTGCGTTCGTTTTTCGAATTGAATATCGACGCTAAAATGAAATCATTTTGTATGTTGAATAGTAATAAGGCAAAATTAACGTACATCCAAATTCACCTCCAAGGAATAAACGCCAAATTCCAGCGTTGCCAGCAACTTTACTTAATTACTGCTCACTCATGATCTCCTGCATTGGCATTTTCGAGCGTTTGTGATATCGTGAGCAATCCTCAACATTTATGTGCTCTCATAGAAATCTCTTTGACAAAGCGAATCACAGTTCACAAACGCATTTTTCGGGCGCATTCAGTTAACTTCCTCTCGTTGGATAATGGAATGAATGAATCGTTCATACACATGCTGGTCGATTCAATTTCTGCAGAACAAACGGAACAGAAACCCATACATTTTGTTTGTAAATGTGGATTATTTGCTAGATTATATGAACTGAACTATGCATCATACACATTGTATAAATGTATATTGACGAGAATGAAAATGGAATCGCAGTTAACAAAAGTATTTTCTCGTGAGCATTCAACTCACTTCTTTGTGTCTAATAATGGAATGAATGAATCTGTTGTTCTATTCAAATTCAGCAGAACAAATGTTAAACATTGCCAACTTCACTGTTTGGAATTGGCCTCTTCTATAAATCCTATTCAGAGCAAGAGGCATTCACTCGCAAATTTGCATCATTATACGGAGTTCTATTCTGATAAAAAGCAAATGAAATCTTTCGAATTTCGATTGATGCGATGATTGAGTCGTTCCCGCATCTGCTTGCCCATTCGATTTCTACAGAACAAATGGGACATATGGCTGACTATACTCATTCAGACACCCGGACATGCGAGGTGATTGTGTTTAAAATTGGCGTTGTCGATAAATCCTATTCACAGCAAGAGACATTGACTCGAAAATGTGCGTCATTATGCGGAATTCTATGATGATGAAAAGAAAATGCAATCTCTGGACTTTTCGAATAATGCAACGGATGAGTTGTTCAGATATCTACTGCCCCATTCAATTTCTACAGAAGAAAGGGGATGTATGGCTGACTCCTCGTTTGGAAACCCTGACATTCGAGGCGATTGTGTTTGGAAGTGGCTTTTTTGATAAAACTTCTGTCCTATTACACTTCTACAGAACAAATGCGAAGTATTGTTGATTCCATTGTTCAGAATTGGCTCTTCCGATAAAACCTATTCACATCAAGAAAGATTTACCAGCAAATTTGAGTTCTCTACGGTGATGAAAAATAAGCAATCTTTCGACTTTGGAGCAAGTGACGTCACATGATTAGCCTATAACGAAGGGGCGGGAATCTTCTACGGTCGGCTGGCCGGACATGGAAAATGAAGTACTTGGCGGGCCGGGTTACAGAATACATAGGCCTACATTATTCGCGTATTTAGCCACGTACACAAGGAATCAATCGGAAAATGACCTTTTTTAAGTCGACCCATGATATGTATGAGAATCGGGTATTTCGGAGTCGAGTCGAAAAAACGACCTTTTTGTTTTGTTCAGTCAACGCAATACTCTTTCTCGAAAGAAATTTCAAATCACCCGTTTTATCCACCGGTATTTTTGCTATAATTTTCGATAAGTGTCATCTTTTTTGGATATCAAAATATGGCAACCTTTAGCTACAAGTAAAAAGAGCAAGTACTTCAGGATAACAATAAAAAATGATCTGTGAACTAGAAGTAAAGGTAGTGTAAAATCAGCGTAGTGGTGACGATAAGCGCCGAACTCACTTCCGGCCCGGGCTCGAGAAAAAAATTGAACAGTTAACAAAAGTATTTTCTCGGAAGACCCAACTCACTTCTTTGTGTGGAATAATGAATAATAATGATAATGAATCAGCTGTTCTATTCAATTTCTGCAGAACAAATGGCAAATAACGCTGACTTCACTGTTTGGAATTGGCTTTCTCGATAAATCCTATTCATAGCAAGAGTCATTCACTCGCAAATTTACGTCGTTATTTGGAGCTCTATGCCCATGAAATGAAATTGCCATCTTTCGACTTTTGAGAAAGTGACCTAACACGATAGGCTTTTTATACGTCCCGACGTGTCAAGCAGTAGCGTATACGCTGAAACATGAGCAAGGCTTGCCGCACAGACATTTGCTCTTTCTCGGGGCTTTTCAACCTTTCTGATCTCCATTCGCGATTTGTTTTAAAATTTCATTCGCACCATCCAGTCAAATCTAAAGGGATGGTGTGAACGTGAGGTTCACGTTCGCGTTCTGCGTGTGAACCTCGGAAATTCAGAGGTTCGGGTTCACAACAGAACCTTGATAGGCTCTGCACTGTGAACCTTTTTAACATATTACAATTTTTACTTTGTTATGACATCTTTGGTACAAATTTATTGCATTTCAACTGCGACCGGTCCCTCTATGCATGGCGCTAGCAGCAGAAAAAAATCAACACAAAACGAATATGCACCTTGACAGTCTCAAAGATTTTACTCGCTTTGTTACAAAAGTATGCTCCAAACATCCAGCTTTCCGATTGTGAATATTTAGCGACTCTCTGCTGTGAGCTCGACTCGCAATCACACAACGTCACGAGCGAAATACACTCATAGTAGTCAGCGAATGATGCTTATTCAACTATCAATCTTGACTTCATATGTTTATTGGGGGTTTTGGCTACTGCTGTGTAACCTATTAATGGGATAATATCGATAGCAAGCATAGAAACCCTGTTTTACACTCAGCTCAAAATCAATGTAGCAATACTCAGACGCAGAATACATCGTCCGGTCTGGCCAAAACCGTTAGGAAGTTTCTTATATTCCCTGGTAAGTCCTCGTCGAAGTTGTTGGCAAAGCGACGGATCATATTGATTTTATGGAAGTATTATATCATTTGATTGCCTCAGTTGATACATTCAGCGACGTTTAAAACGCCAATATGTAGGCTACTTCCGCATTGTGGGATTATGTGGCCCGATTCGTCGCTAGGTATCGTGTACGTACATGTACATTAATATAGGCTATCACTTCATTGAAAGATAGGGTTGGAATTAGCAATGTGACGTCACGTGACGTCATGAGGTTCACGTTCGTGTTCACACAGAACCATTCAAAAAGGTTCGCGTTCACACGAACCTGAACCTTTCAGAGGTTCACAGCATCCCTTACACAGAAAGAAAATGAAGAAATTTACCACTTTTATTTTCCACTTTGTGTGCTTCTAATATCAAACGACTCGTGTTACTTTATTCACAACGAGACCATTGGTCGGAGAGTCTTACATAGCTGGCTACACTGCGGGATTACACTCGAAAGTTTTGAATTCGGTTCAGTGACCAATTGATCATGCACGGGGGTAGGAAGACCAAATGATTCCCCTTCCCCATCAATACATCACAGCCATATGTCTAAATTTAACTTTCAGTTTGATGTATCGATAGGTGTATATACTGCGTATTAGCCTAGTTTTTTCGTTTCCTCACTTATCACGTTGACTTGGCTTCCCGTACGACCTTCAGACCAAGGGGTAGTTTGCAGTTTCATATATATACCAGTGTTGGGATGACTCGAGTCATGACTTGACTCGAGTCAGACTCGAGTCACCTTTTTCGCATGACTTGACTTGACTCGAGTCACTTTGCCAAAATGACTTGACTTGACTTGACTCGGCGTATCAGAAATATGGATTGACTCGTGACTCGGAGCAAAATTCACGAGTCAATTTCAAGTCATCAAGTAATCGGTGTCGATAAAAATCACTGTATCTTGGATATGTTCGGATTGTTCGCGAAACGCTTGTGTAACCCGTGAGACTGAGAGCGACCAATCATTCAATAAGCGTGCATTTCACCGAGCCTCGATTGTTCTCTCACAAATAGATTGACTGCAAACAAAATGATCGAAGCTTAAAGCTTACGTTGTTGTAACTCTAGTGGAAAAGTAATAGAATAGCCAAATGTCTATTTCTGTTCTCATCTTACCTTAACCAAACCGATTGTTTAATTGAAATTGAAGTCGAATATAGTTTATATAGTCCTTAACCATTGGCACAGGCTCGAATGGTATCATATCTATTTGTAAATGGGTAACCTATTGCATCTCATCAATTCGTTTCCCTATTCTCTATCTCGGCTGGTAACTATAAACTGAGGCTATGCAATTATGTATAGTTTAACAGTTCTACGTATATGTGACCGATAAAGCGCCTTCTTGCCTGTATACTTAACTCTATATTCGTTCATCGGTTCGGAATCAATGACAAATGACCACTCAAACTGTATTTCAGACAGCTAGCAAATTGCAATGACGTAATCATGCGTCATACATACATCGAAAAGGCAACTTGACTTGAAATGTGACTTGACTCGTGACTTGACTTGACTTGACTCGACTTGACTAGAGTCACCTCCAAAAATCGACTGACTTGACTTGACTCGAGTCACCTTTGAAAATCGATTGACTTGACTTGACTTGAGTCAAAATGTACAATGACTCGAAGTGACTCGTGACTCGAAGGTAGTGACTTGATCCCAACACTGATATATACACTATTAGAATTGCTTACTTGATTTCCACGTTTAAAGTTACATCTTATGATCTTTTGGAACTTTGATTATGATTAACGTAATTATTATATGTGTGCTCCCGACGCTCCGATCACGTGACCGACAGAACGGGCAAAAGGACTAGTGGCGCGGTATTACTGGAAGGTTTTTAAAATACATTGAACTATATTGCAGCACTCAAAAGGATTTTTCATTTGCACCACGCTTGTCATCCGCACACGGTCGAACCGTCACAACGGGTGAAAAGCACTCCTTTTTCTTATGGGAATGAACTAGGATCTGATACCAGCTGAACTTGAATCAATGTCCAAGTTTTCGCGAATTCAGTAATTCTAATATAATTGGGAAATAACTGGGTAGGTATAATTCTGATAACTACTCTACTTAAAAAAAAAACTGTAGGTTATTCCAATTCTACTCTAATATGGAAAGACCATGCAGCTTTTTCTAAATCTAACCTAATTTTGGAAATCTGAAATTTTCTAGCTGACCAACTGTGCTTGAAGCATTCTGCCTCGGTCGTTTTCGAGCCGTTATCTCTGTTGTCCAGGGTCAAAATACGTTGGATTCCGGGGGTGGTTCGTTGTGCCGAAGAAGGAGGACGATATTATTGCCGGGCCATGAATTCGTTGAATCTGGGCTGGCAAACCGCGGCGAAATGGACGGTGTCCGCAGCAACAGTTTGCTAAAGAAAACTTAAGATCGCAATAGTGCATCAACTCTCGATGCAGTGTGTCAATTTTGTCAGTGTGAGTATCTGTCTCAATTCTACCACGAAATATGTCTTCATGCAGAAGTAGCATCGAAGAAACAAGTATTCTCAGTGTTGGGATCAAGTCACTACCTTCGAGTCACGAGTCATTTCGAGTCATTGCACATTTTGACTCGAGTCAAGTCAAGTCAATCGATTTTCGAAGGTGACTCGAGTCAAGTCAAGTCACTCGATTTTTGGAGGTGACTCGAGTCAAGTCGAGTCAAGTCAAGTCGAGTCACGAGTCAAGTCACAATTCAAGTCAAGTTGCCTTTTCGAAGTATGAGGCATGATTACGTCATTGCATTTTGCTAGCTGTCTCTGAAATACAGATTGAGTGGTCATTGAATCCGAACCGATGAACGAATATACGCACAAGAAGGCGCTGTATCACTCACATATACGTAGCCTCAGTTTATATTTGCCAGTCAAAATGGAGAACAGAGAAACAAATTGATAATATGCAATACATTACCCACCACTACATATTCATGCGTTAGAATTCGAGCCTGCGCCAATGGTTGACGAGTATGTAAACTTCGAATTCAATTTAACTAAAACTAGAGGTTTGGTTAAGGTAAGAACAAAGAACAGAGATAGATATTTTGCTATTAAATTATACTTTACTACTAGTTTTACGACAACGTAAGCTGCAAGCTCCGATCACTTCGTTTGCGATCAATTTATTTGTGAGAGAACAATGGAGACTCAATAAATCGCACAATCATTGAATGAGTGGTCGCTCTTACGGGTTACAGGAGAGTTTCGCGAACAATCCGAACATATGCAAGATACATCAGTGATTTTTATTGACTCCGATCACTTGATGACTTGAAATTGACTCGTGAATTTTGCTCCGAGTCACGAGTCAATCCACATTTCTGAAGCGCCGAGTCAAGTCAAGTCAAGTCATTTTTGCAAAGTGACTCGAGTCAAGTCAAGTCATACGAAAAAGGTGACTCGAGTCTGACTCGAGTCAAGTCATGACTCGAGTCATCCCAACACTGTATTCTACTTGAGTAGTTGCCAACTATATTTAGAGGATCATCTTATCAGCAACTAGTCTTCTAGAATAGTATCAATGTCTCCAATTATTTTACTTGAATAGCATATATGCGTCCAACTATTCGACTAGAATATTTTCCTGACACTGACACTCCCACCACTGACAAAATATATATAGAGGTCTGGCTCTGTCTTAGTTCAGACTAAGAGCACCATCACCGAGGTGATGGACGTATCCATAAAAAATAGCATCAAGATTTCAATTCTAAATTAAATTTTGCGTGAAAGTACTGCTTTCGAGAATGTCTTGATAACGGTGTCGTCTTAATTAAGGACATCTTCATCAGCGTTGCAGAGGGTCTTCCTTTTTTGGTTCTCCTTTCAGCTTTAAAATATGTTGGGATCCCAAGCTTCCGCGGCCGTCTCTGATCTCGGTTCGAAAAGGAGCGAGAAAGTGGTGAAGCCAACGCAGGAAAAAGTATAAAAGGGGAAATTGACAAAGGCTTGACGACCAGCGTCTCCTCGTGGGCGAACAAGGATGTTTTGCCAACTACAACCACTCACTTTTCAAAAGTAGCAACTAGTACTAGAACTGTTCACTCTTCAAACCAGAACCAAAACACCGCACTTTTCAAACTAAAACTAGAGCTTCTTACCAGAAAACGCATTGCTATATCAAGTAGGCCTATGCTGGACCTGACGTGTGGAACGGCATCCCGCCGGCTATCAGACAGTCGTCCGCTTTCAAGTCGAAATACAAGCAATTTCTTCTAAATGAATACTAGTCAGCCTTCAGGATTACCGGACCTGGTGGTATATTGATTTGATATCGATTTCGCCTTCCGACCCATGCACCCCAATTTTGTCGCCTAATTGCTTTTTCTATTTTCTGCTTTACTTTTCATTCAGTGTGCATGCCTCTTCTTTACCTCCTAGCTAGATCAAGGTGGGTGTCTAACTTCAAATAGAACCCAAGTCGTTTCGACTATCTTCTCATTGTAGCGCAATTTTGTGGAGTATTGATTTGATATAATTATGAATTTAAAATCGATCTGATGGCATTATTATAATAAAAAAACGGATCTGAACTCTGGTGTCCATAATCCGCAAGGTGACGCCCCGGGGCTTTGATTTCCGGTTGCACCTCTGTTGCCTCTGTGAGAATGGGATTGATGTTATTTGTTACTTGCTGTATGATGTCGGCGCAACTACATCGTAAATTGGTAAACAGACATTGCGTTGGTAGTCATGCCGGCCGGTTTGTATATTTCAAGGCCTTCCCCATTGCATTAGTTGCATGAGAAGAAATGAATAGAATCGAGGGCTTGGTGCAATTAGTACTTCGGTTAGCAGAATCTACTACGAGCAGATTAGGAATTATATTTAATAATTATTCAATTTTATTAGTTTGAAAATATGACGTCATCATATCTGTGCCGAATCTGTTTGATTGTTAGCTCATGGATAACTATCTCTAGAAGAGTGTTTGATTTTAAAGACTTTATACTCCCAGTCCCAAGTCGTTTTGACACAATCCTCCTATCTCCTATCTTTTCATTGTATCACAATCTTGTGATGTTCTGGTCTAATGAAATTATTAATAAAATGATTGATTGATTGTGTTACATTCAATGATTTGATTCATATTTTAGATTACTTTATACAGTTGAGCCTATGCTGGAGCATAATTCGTAGGAAATTATAATAACACTTCAATCTGACGCTGAGAGTTTTGAATTAATTATACATAATTGTAGCATATCTTGGTTTTAAGTTGTTTATTTCTGGAGTGTTGTCTTTGCAAGTCAATTGTCGTCTTCGTAATCAAAACGATCAATTAACCTAAGGCTTATCAATCTAACGTCCACCTCGTCCTTCTTAACGACTTCTGTCTTATTCTGGATTACATTTATGGCACTATGGCTCTGTTATCGGGATCGGGTAAAATGTAAAAGAGCTTTTTTCACTGCTGTTTGATTGGTAGGGAGATTAGTGTTAATATGTGATCATATTTCATTAGGTTCAGATGCAAAAAACAATTTCAATGAGAGTACCTTGTCTATGGAAAGTATCAAGTCTATTGTATTGTTGGTTAGAGAAGGTTCCATTGCAATATTTGCTGCCTTGAATATGATTGAGGACGATTTTTAAAATGACATTCAGTCAACATTCTCCAGTTTGCTTTGCAAGCATAAAAAACGATGCACTAAATTTGATTGTTCTGCACACCTGTACGCAATACTATGATTTTTGCTTCCCCTTTAGCCTGACTATTGAATTACGAGCATACCTGATAATGGATATGTTTTATAGGCTAGTCAGTTTATATTTTTGGTCAAACTATGGTGATTTTCAGATCGCCATTTGTGATTGGTGCTCATATTTAATGAGATTCCTAGAGGTGCAGAACTTCAATACACAATTGAAGAGTATATTGATATTATCCGAATAATCTTGGTTGGCGCTCATCAGGGGTAATCTTCAGCAATTAGTAGAAAATTGGAAACAACATTGTATATCAATGTTATATGGAACTCTGTCGAGTGCATCCTGGAATGTTTGGGTTCATATCAATATTCAATATGAATTACTTTTCAACTTCTCTTTATTTAATGTGTAAAACGACGAGTGTTTAATCTACTGCGCAACTTGTAACAGCTTGATAAGATCAAAATTTGTCACAGCGTAATTCACATTATACATTAATTTATGATAATCAGTAATCAGCCTAGTGGTCAATGAACGCCGTGTCATTCTCAATCCATTTTGTGAAGCATGATCAGGTGTACCCCCACAGGGCCTACCACAATATGGATTATTTCCACTAGGAGTATGTCTCCCATGACGTTATTGATACTCCCCAAGGAACACGGAGATTTATATGGAGATTAAAGCCATTTAACTTATCTCAAGGGAAATTAAAGGTCAACAGTGGTTGATTGATGTGATTAGAGTATGTAGTGAAATAGCTGGTAATCTGATTTTTGTACACAAATTAGGGTGTTAGACTTGTGTAATTCTGTGTAAGAAGATGGAGCTTGATACTTTGGTTTGTAATGTTTTTAGTACTTCAAAGAATGAGGATTTGTTTTCTGTAAGAAGAAAAATATCGTAGACACAAAATATAATGTAACCCATATCATAATTTGATGCTGTAAATTTAATGCTGAAAGCAGTTGATAAATGTCGAAAATTCTGTTAATGCAAAATTTAGAAGCTTAAAATTGTAGATGGTGCTAACTAACCATTCATAATACACTTGAGACTCTGTGTAAGAACCATCATTATTCAAAGATAAACTAGTTTGGATATATGCAAAGTAGAAAATTCATGTCATAACTTTGTATATATGTGCAATGAAACTTAATGTTCTCTCTAATATTCCGTATCCACGCCTACCCGGCATCTAGTTTCAAGTGTTCTTCATGCATAATGAATGAGGGATTTGTTTTTAAATGACTTTGAGCTTTATTATAGTGTTATCCAAGTGTCAGACTGCGTCCAGACGAGTAATTTATGAATACACGCTGCTCATTAGTGTCGCGAACATCTGATATATGTCTTGGAATTTATTCTGATGCTCTCAAGTCCCAAGTGAAAGCTTGTCAATTCTGATTTTTCCTATATTGTTTTCATTGGAGATTGGATCGCATTGTTTTTTTAAAGAAGAGATTACTCTGAAGTGGAATGATGATGTCTGTAAAAAACCAGAAGGGTGATAACTGTAACTTGTAAGTTGTAATATCGAAGTAACACAGTATTGTAGTGAAAAGAGATTTATTGTGTCAATCATTGAGGCAGAAAAATTTGTCAATATTCGGTACAGTTTAATGCTTTATAGGTATTGACTAATGTACATGCTTGTTCAAACATCGTAAATTATAGTGTAATGTATGATCTTCATTAAACTTGATGAATATATTATAGCCTAGCGTACCTTATACAGTGTTTTGTATGAGGAGAAGTAAAATTTTATATTAAACAAAAAAAAATGCTGGGAAATGCAATGCGGAAAGGTTGATGAACAAAATATTTCTGGTAATCAAGACTATTCACAAATCATTATAAATTTGATGATCCTCGCATAGACAGGAAACAACTTGTTTCAATTTTGCAATAGACTTTGAAATTTCATATCTTATATAGACCCGCTTTGCACATAATCAGTACAATTCAATATTTATTCATGTTGAAATGAAATCAATCCGAATATTTTCGGCTGACACCTGTCAAAAGTAATCGTCAGCAACTGGTAGAGAATGGAAAAGAATAATCTGTATAATAAATGACTTCAGCTTACCATGTACGACTACAATAGACTATGCTTGTGAATGATAAACAGGGCAGACTTTTTTGCATGACGTCATGTTTTAACTTCCTGGCGCTGACTTCTATTTTTACCGATGGGCGTTTGTGTTGTCATAAGGTGACCGTGCAACCTGTGTTGCATAATTGCTTTGGTTTAGATCATTAGATGTGTGCAGATTTGAGATTAAATGCGACCCCCCTGGCAGCGACCGGGATAATATGGTATTCATTTTGATGATAATCATGCAACTGTTTGTATTTACCGGTTCAATTTCATAAAATTAGAATTTTGATAACTAATTGTGATTTCATTCGATAAATACTTGAGGGTGGCCAACTACATTTGAATTATTGCCACTATAAATATTAGTTGTTTGCCATCAAATTGCAATTTGAATCATGGCAAATATGCTGCATGATATATGAGATAGGGCTATCCAACTGCTGTATTGACTTATGTAAAACTGGTTCGCATTTTGATGTATACGATTGATTGATTTTTCCGGAGTGATCAATTTATTTCTAGAAAGACCGCCCATCCGTAGCACATGCAGAGAAATGCTATAATTTAATAGGCTTGGCAGGTCAGCCCTTGTTTTCATGCAGTTTTGCTACTGATCAGATTTTGAAAACTAGGCTAGTTCTGGGTTTCCTGAAAATGTAACGTGAGAAAAGTATCGTGCGAAAATAGCCAAGCTCAGTGTACAGATATTTGCAGTTCTTGTGTTTATGAGGATGAACTATGATTTGATATGAACTCAACTTTGCTTAATTTCCAAGCTCAAATTCAGTAACTCTGTTTATGATCTAGCTCGGAAAATACGGTGTTGGTATAATTCTAATTGCAATTGAATTGGGTAATAAATGTGTAGCTATATTTCTAATTCTTATCTAATTTGGAAAAGCTGAAAATTTTTTAGTTGTTCGTCTTGGCCGATAACCACAATATCTTCAGCCGATATTCAAAAGATATGGTATCTAGGTTGAGGCGTATTTCCAAAACTGAACTTGATCTGTGTTGTATTTCATTTGCGAATTCAGTAATTCTAATCTAATTTGGAAATAATTGTGTAGCTATAATTCTATTTCTTTTAGAATTTGGAAAAGTTGAAAATCTTGTAATTTTTCATCTACAGATCATGTACCGTATATATTTTACGAATGTTCAACTAATGATGCACTGAGTCGGGAGTATTCAGGATCAGAATTGAAAATGCTGGCTTACTTGACTACTAAGAAAAAAAAAACATTGCCATTTGTTTGAACCAAAATGTTTTGTATGGCCAACATCGGAAATCTTTATTTCTGTACTTTGCTACATTGCAACCGAGGTGAAATCCTACACAGAAAAGTGTCATCAGAATGCTTTGAATGTGCTTCTTATGAATAAGAGGACATTGTCGCGGGATTATTCAGAGAAGATGCTCACAGGCATTTCACATTTCCTGCCGCGTTCTGAGTTGAAAGACTCGTGCATTGTTGGCAGTTACGTTAAATTCACGTTGCAAGTATGTGTGAGGTGTGACCAGACTTGGAAAACTGGATGAGAATGAGGATGCTTATGAGAATTATAGAATTATGCTTGTCAGAATGAACTATGATTTGAGATGAGCTGAACTCGATTCAATTTCAAAGTTTGCGCGAATTCGCTAATTCTAATTTTAATCTAATTTCGAAAAAAACCTGCGTTGCTATAATTCTAATTCGAGTCTAATTTGGAAAAATCTGTGAAGCTATAATTCTAATCCTAGTCTAATTTGGAAATTTGTGTATCAGTGTAGCTATAGTTCTAATCTAATTTAATTGAATAGTATATGAATAGAAGAGAATTGGAAAGAACATTGTATATCAACAATCGTATACAATGTTCTTTCCAATTCTCTGCTAGTTGCTGACGATTGCCCCTGACGAGTGTCAGCCGAAAATATCTGGGTTCATTTCAATATGAATATACTATTCAATTGTACATTGAAGTTCTGTATCTCCAAGAAGCTGTTCTAATCTAATTTAGGAAACATGAAACTTTTCTAGTTGTCCAAGTGAGCGTGTGACGAACGTACATCCTCATCGTGCAATGTCTTTCAGTTTGTAAGCAAATGCGACTGATGTTGTATTTTGCAGCGTTTTTGACCTAAATTACAAATATTATGATAACGCTTCCTAATTTCTCTGCAAAAACTTGAGCCATGGCTGGCGCCGACGGCCTCCAAAATCACGAATTAGAGCCGCTGGAAGTGCCGGATCACTTGTACAAGCGCGGGAGCAAATTTGTGAAATGGCCAAAATCAGACGGAGACGTGAGTGGACCTATTCTCTCTTTTAAAAGTTTTATGAAGCTGTTGTAGCGGAACTGATTATTATCTACAAACATTTTGCTTGTGTGTGATGTGAATACACATTGTAAAATTTACATTGATTGAAGAGGTAGGGTTGTGTCTGAACTACTGAACATATCAGAGAGCTTGTTCATTCTCCTGTGACATACACTTGTCTGGTCAAATACTAGTGTGAAGCGCCTAACCATGCATGCATCTGATGCAATTACGCTACATTGTATATTAGAGCTGTTCATGTTCATAAATAACTGCTGCTTGATGAAATTATTGGGTTAACCTAGAAAAACGCTGCACACCAATTTTGGTTCAATTCCAACCAGTAGAGGCCACACTATTAGAGCACAGGATTTTGTATTTGGAAAATATAGTAGGCCTATCTATTTATTTATTATTTATTAGAGACCTACCTCCTTAAACGCTATGATTGGAAATCCTAAATTTTGAACACCAATAAGTTCTTTTCTACGGGTTGGAATTGAGCCAAATTTGTTTTAGGCTACATCGTTTTTTCAGACAACTTAACAAATTTCATGAGGTAGCCAGTAAAGTTTGAAAAATAAATGTCTATTTATTTTTGTTAAATAAATCCAAAATTTCTACTATAGGCCTAATAACTTCGCTTCCACGGGTTGGAATTGAGCCAAAATTGGTGTGCAGCGTTTTTTTAAGGTAACCTGACGATTTTAGCAAGTAAACAGTAGAATTTGAAAAAACTTCATTTTCAACAGCCCTAATTTGATAGGCCTACATTAAATGTATATCTTATTTAATATTTAAAAGCTAAGTATTGCAAATAGCTTTACTCCGATGGCATAGAGAAAGGCTGATCAACTAAGGTCTGAACATATCAGATGACTTGTTAATCTCATGTGAAATACACCAGTCTAGTCAATACAAGTGTGTAGGTAGAGTCTAACTATGCACACTTGCATATATTATTGAAGCTAAGGAAAGCAAATATTTTCACTCTGATTGCATAGATCAGGGCTACTTCTACTCACCTATTTTTAGCCAAGGTACAGATGCAAAAGTTTAAAATTACGTGTGTTATAACTCACATGAAAGGATTCATCACAGTCATACAAATATAACACGGTGTTACTATAAATAAAGTATTTGTTCTGTTAGTTGGAGAATTGACATCTTTTATGGCTTGGTGCTAGTACTTCGAATCTCAGTGTTGTTAAAAAAGCTAAGTCAATACTAAGACACACTATGTGTCTAGGTTCAAAACCTGACCCGTTAGGATTGTTCAAAAATGATTTTTTTTTCAAATTTTGCCGGCTATTTGGTAAAATAGTTAGGTCGGCTAAAAAAACGTCACACACCAAATTTGACACCATTTTAACAAGTAGATGTGAGGCTAAAGGAGCTTGAAATTTTTTTATTTATTATATAAAAAATAATTTTTCTACAAATTTCGCTGTCAACCCCATGAAATTGACAAGTTGTCTGAAATAACGATTCAAAACATTTTTTGCTCTCTTCCAACCAGTAGAAGCAAAGTGATTGCAGTTAAAAATTTTGGATTTTGCAAGAATAGCATTGATGGTGTAATCCCAGAATTATTGATGTAAAGCTCAAATCTCTGTGCGTCTACGGGTTAGAATTATGTCAAATTTGTTTCCCATCAGTTTTGTGGAGAAGTAGCCAGTGACATCTGAAAGAACAAAATCCTAATTTTTTTTTATAATAAATTCAAAATTTTCAAACTCCTGTAACTTCACATCTACTAGTTGGAATTGAGTCAAATTTGGTGTGTGACGTTTTTGTCTGAGCAGCTGAGCACTTTCACCATATTCTACTGTTAAGGCTGTAATAACCAGTCCTCTTTAAGAATTTTGTCGGTGAGATACATCCAATAAGAACTAACGAGTGTACTTTGGTGTGCAATTGAGCGTTTGTGGTAATGCAAATTGTAATGGTTCGTGGTATGTGGTCTTTTGTTGAGGGCGCTTGTTAGGAAAATGTCTCCCGTCATTATAGGCATGTGACTACATGCTTCATGAAAGGGCAAATAATTTGTGGTGTTCCGTAAAGCTTGGAAGTGGAAAGTGCACGGTAAAGTTTAGTGTGTTGGGATCGATCAACAGCAGAACAAGATTCCTGGCCTTGTATCATGCTTCACCTATGTATACTCCACTTACAGACTTGTACAAACTATTGATTTTCAAAACTCGCAACTAGAAGGAGAATTAATTACAACAGAACACCTGTGTCAAATACTTTTACAATCAAATTGTTTTCAAAACTCGCCATTAGTACTAGAACTACTCATTTAAAAAAACTCTCACCTAGCCGACACATATGTTTTCTAGTTGTTTTACAACAAAACTATTTTTAAAATCCTCAATTAGAACTAGAACTACTCAATTCACAAAATACGCAACTAGAAGGGGAACTTCTCAAAAAAACTATTCTCAGTTGGACAGTTAACCATCTAGTTGGGTAGTTTGTACAAGTCTAGTCACAGTCGCTGTGAGTAGTTCTAGTTTCACTTCCATTTGTTAGTTTTGAAGTGTGTACCGGTAGTTATACTGTAGTTCTAGTTTCGAGTTTTGAAAAGTGAGTAGTTGTAGTTGTAGTTCTTGTTGCCAGTTTTGAAAAGTAAGTAACCTATCTGAAGTTCTAGTTGCGAGTTTTGAAAAGTGAGTAGTTCTAGTTCTAGTTTAACTTGTAGTGATGTTTATTAAAATCCGCGACCAACTATGAGTACTCCTTAAACCAGTAGGTAATTGACCGTTAATTGTTAATTTGTACAAGTATGCTTGGGCTGGTGGCCTTCTGACTAACTGGCGTTCCTATTCAATGTGTCGAACCAGTTGAAAGGTTTATACATGATTGTTTCGCAGACCCCGTCAACAATTCGTTCTGCAACCATTTTAATATCAGGAAGTCATTAAAATTTGTTGAAAGCTTTTCCTGCACGGCTGCTCTCCTGCGAGGAAGCTGTGACCTAACAGGCCATTTAATTGTCAGGCGTGATGTTGCGAACTGAAGTGGCCCTTTTGATGTGATTGAGCGTTTATATGCTCTAAAATTCATACAGCCTTTGGCTGCGAGCCAATTAACATGATTAACATGCAAAGTTCAAGACTTTATTCTGACTGTTTCCACAATTGAGTGTGGAATATTGATGAATTAATAAACCAGTGGTTCTGAACCTTAAATGACCTTTGAAACACTAGCGATAATCTGTAAGCATATGCGGAACCCAAAATTTTCAGCGACTCATAATATACACAAAAATCTACCGCAATACATTACTATAGTTACTGGTGCACATAATGAACTGTGCATCAACAGAGTGGTAAAGGAACAAAACCGTTGAAATATAGTTTTCACACAAAACAAAACATGGGAACTATTATTTCTTGTGAATCATTGTGGCTTCTCCTGGAAAGTGTCATAGTATTGTTTGGTCGAAACGCAATATCATGATACGATTGATACCCATTGCTTCATTGCAAATAGAATTGGCATTTCAGAAGGGGACTGCTGATAAAGTCTAATTGCCTGCAATCAATGATAGCCAATATAGGCATGTTATCACAAATTATATGTAGGACTGTGAGTTGAGTATGTGTTTTGACCTCACCGTGACCAATTATGAACTACTGTATCACACTGACCAGCATGATAACGCCAAATTTCCACAGCAATTCAGTTATAAATCTCACTCAATGCACAGTATGAGTGGCTGCTGTTTTTATTGCAAGTTAATAGCTAATAACCCCAATCACACTATGATAAAGAAACGCAGCAAACAACATTAAGCTTCCGCATGCAGCGTGAAGCCTGGCGACTATGAGCGAAGCAAGACGTCTTTCACGGTCGATTAGTGTCCAATTATAATGAGCCATAATTCAGGAACTATACATTAGGTCTATTCAAAAATGAATTTTTTTCTCAAATTGTACTGGCTACTTGATAAAATTGTTAGGTTACCTAATTTAAGCCTATACACCAAATTTGGTTCAATTCCAGCCAGTAGCCGCATTGCTACAGGAGTACAAAGTTTCTATTTATTATATAAAAATAAATGAACAAAAATTTCAAAATTTTCTGCTCACCCCATGAAAGTGTTAGGGTGTCTCTAGAAACGATGTTCACCAAGTTTCGCTCAATTCCAACTAGCGGAAGCGGAGTTATTGATGTCGAAAAATTTGGATTTGAATAAAATAATATTTACGTTGGGCACAACTATAATAGGTAATTAAAGAATTGGTCACCGTAAATACTATTTTATTCAAATCCAAAATTTTTCGACGGCAATAACTCCGCTTCCAGTGGTTGGAATTAACCAAATTCGGTGAGCATTGTTTCTATAGACCACCAAACACCGTCATGGGATGAACAGAAAATTTTGACATTTTTGTCAATTTATTTTTATATAATAAATAGAATCTTTGTACTCCTGTAGCAATGCGGCTTCTGGCTGGAATTGAACCAAATTTGTTGTGTAGGCGTAAATTAGGTAACCTAACAATTTTATCAAGTAGCCAGTACATTTTGAGAAAAAAACTCATTTTTGAAGACCCCTACTATACATATTACAGCATAACGAAAGTTGAGATATATCATACAGCACGGCCTTTACCCCCTTTTTCTCTTCAGGACTCGATTGTTGCAACTCCTGTTACTCTGAAAATTGACCCAAAAGGCTACATCATCTATTGGCAGGAACCAAATAAGGTAACAATTTTTTCTTGATACAAGTTTTTTTTCGTGTTGACATTTGGACTTGAATATTGTATGCATATTGAAATGAACCCGTACATTTTCGGCTGACAGGATAATTGTTGCAACTGTTAGAAAATTTTGGACTTGTCATTTTCAGGACACGGAATCTTTGGAAATCTCGTCGATTCGCGACACGAGAATTGGAAAATATGCGAGAGTTCCAAAAGTGAGTTAGTATGACAGAAATTTGTATTTCTGAGCCTGATTTCAATTTATGTTCTGCACCGATACCAATCAGAGATAATAATTGGAATTTTGATTAGAATGAATGTATTACCTGATCAGTAAACTTTTATTTCCACATTCGGGGAAATGCGCAGATTTTAGCCACGATGTAAAGCTAATTCTGTTTGTTCGCACCCGCGTTTCTGTGAGCTGTCGTAAATTTCAAGAATTTACTCGAAATTTTGTAGCTTGTGGACTCGCGACTTTTGATGAATTCTACTAACCGCATTTTATTATTGAATTTAATTATTTTGTAATTTGCGTGCAATCACAGTCGGACAGATGGGAAAAAGTGCTGCAGATCATGGTAAGAGCTTTCTTTGCATGCGTAAAATATCGTTGTGCACGTTATTTAGACGCATGATTGCTTTGCAAATTGAGAGTTATTGGGGGGGGGGGGGTTGTTAATGGTGATGATTTCATTTTATATGTCTTGTCCTCTGGACAAAATCATCTCTCTACTCAACTCAACTCAAATCATTAGAATTAATGCTCGATTGAGATTCGAGTACTCGAATTATTCTGCCCAGCCCTGGTTACCGCAATTTTCCACGTATAATGCGCAAAATTTTACCGATTTTTGTCGTAAAATCGGGGGGTGCGTATTATGTATGGGTACAACAAGCCTTGGAAAAAATCTCCCTCGAAATAAAACTTGAAATTACACCTTTCTCCATATCTGTTTTAATCGCGCATCACATTCGGCCATCGTGCCCAGTAATTCGTATTATCAGTGTTACGCGCTGCCAATTAGCGAGAAGCGTATTTCCAGTTAGCGAGAGTCGTCTGCGCTGCGCAACAGCAAGCGATCTCCTGCTGAGTTGGTTTGCCGTTTGCACGCAAGCGAAATTAGGTGATTGATTGCTGAACGCGCGCGCGGCAATCATCGCTAATTCATCGCGTCAACGACAGGCCTACACAATCGCATATACAACACGCCATGTGTGCAAGATGTGATCGCTTGCCTAAACACTACAGTCGTATCTCCAACAGGCCTGGTGCGCACGACATAATCGTTGGCCTGAGCAATCGCATCTGCAATAGGCCTTGTGCGCAAAATGTCGCCGGCCTGAACTATCGCGTCGCAGGCTTTGGCTGCTATCTACTATCGTTTAGAGACAATGTCGTTAAGTACATAATGATTAGCGATCTTTATGTCATGATTGTCCAACAGTGACGTCGCAAAACAGAATGGCATCGAATACTAAAACATAACTATTCATGTACTGCGAATTCAGGTTACGTACTATATACATGGCTACATGCTTTTTCCCAGAATTTACACGCCATTTTAAGGGTGCGTATTATACATGGGGGCGTACTATATTTGGAAAATTACGGTCTATGTTAAGTCAGGTTTGCAAAAGAACATATTTCTCCAGTTCTGGGTGAAGATTCCTGTCCTCGATCATCCCTTTCCATAAATTTGTGTTCTCATTTCAAGTGTTTTCTGCATTTCTCAAAATTCACGTGTTTGAATAGGGGGTGAGAAATTGTGGATTGTGGATTTTGTCTTACCTTATGTAAAGCTATAAAAAGTCGTTTATGCTGACTTGAGTCGCGTTGTTTCAGGACCCGCAGATTCGGGAGGTTGCCGGCAACACGAATATTCCTTTGGAGTCGAAATGCTTGACGATCGTTTATGGGATGAAATTTAGCGAACCGCAGTTCATAAATTTCATAGCGGTTGATGAAAAGCCTCTGGATGTTGTGAAGGTGAATGCAGGACAGCCCATAAATCTGTGTTAACATTTGAGCTCATTTCAACGTCGTCATAATTTTCACGCCATTTAGATCAGGGCCTCCCAACCTCTTTTAACTCCTTTGCAAATACTAAAATACTCAATGGTCCCATAATACTTCCAAACCTTGGTAAAATTGAAAACACCATTTTAAATAAAAAAACTAGTGTATAGAATTATGGTGTAGTGGACATGGAGATGATAAATTGAAATGATGACCATTTTACAAATTTTTCCATGGCCCCTGAAAAATGCTTATGGCCCCCTAGGTTGGGAAACCCTGATCTAGATAGCAAGTTGTGGGCCCATCAGCCTATTTCAGGAGGGTCATCAAAATTCGGCAAAAGCTTGATCTGCAAGTCTACTGCACTATAATAAAAGAGATGAATAACATTTCAATAAAAATACGAGTACTGCAATATGCTACTTCTTGATCTTAAGTTTACTTTCTTCTGCCATCACCAAACTAGCGATTAACAGATTGTCGGAGCAAAAACAAGCTCAACCATAACATTAATTTAGTAGGTTTGAGGTGTACTATCATGTTTATTGTTTGTTTATCATCGTAACTACTGGTTTTGGGGTATAAACTTGACTTGACCTGAGTCGGACTCGAGTCACAATTTCCGAGTCCGAGTCACGGAAGCGAGTTAAATCTGGCTTGAACTAGATTCCGAACAGTGAATGTTATCACTTATACTCAAACTTGACTCGGTGGTGAATAGAAAATGACTCGAGTCAAATCTACAGGAGTCAAATTGACTTGTGACTGGGTTACAACCATGATGAAGAGTAATGTCTTTGCTTTCATGCGTAATACGCTTGGAGTGAAGATGTTACTTTGGCCTTCCTGGTTTTCCTTGACTCATCTATGAGTCAGAACTGTCGAACACAAAACACATTGTAACTTGAGTCATGTAGATATGTAAAGCTTTAAGAGTTGACTTTGATCATACTTCCTGTTAGTGTGCAATTGAATGAAGTTTGCTATTGAAATGAACCCGAATATTTTTGGCTGACACTCGTCAGCGACTAGTAGAGAATTGGAAAGAACATTGTATGTCATCAATCGTATCACAAAATATGAAGTCACCAGCACAAAAGTTCAAATAATCGAGGCCGACAGATGACATAAGCTCATTCTACTATGTTCAGATTATGCAGGAATTCGTTT
This sequence comes from Botryllus schlosseri, assembly GCF_051294905.1. Classification (NCBI taxonomy): domain Eukaryota; kingdom Metazoa; phylum Chordata; class Ascidiacea; order Stolidobranchia; family Styelidae; genus Botryllus; species Botryllus schlosseri. The sequence goes on along the minus strand of NC_137246.1, from coordinate 28,251,338 downwards.
TAGCACAAACTATGTTTCAGCAAGGGTAGCCATTTATATAAACATCATTATCAATAAATCTAAAAGGAAACTAGACATCAGGAAGTAGCTTATTGCTGTAATAGTATTTTTGTTGAATTTTAATTTATATCTTTCACTATAGTGGAGTAGTCGAATTCTCCGGAAAAGGGCTCATGACATCCTGCCGGGCCGTGAACCCCGGAATAGTGCTAGGCAAAATTGAGCGTTCGAGTAATTTGTTTATGAATAGAGTATTAGTATGTCTTCACAACAGTGTGAAGAGTTCAAATAGGTACCTTTTATACGACCACAAAGAATATAATGCCAGTTCCGCATCACATTAATGATTATTTGGTATTTTTCAATCTTACCTATTTCATTGCACTTCGTGACAATGCTGTGGGTTGATCAAGACGCCACAGAATGTCATTTCCACTGTTGTTCAATAATCACTTTTTCCCGGATTTCAGGAATTCGCTAATTAAATTGTTGGGTTTCCTGAAAATTCGGCTCGATTCCAACTGGTAGATGTTATGAAACAAATTTTTCAAATTTTACTGTAAACCTTGTGAAATTGTTGAGTTGTCTACAAAAACGATGCAAAACAAATTTGACGCCATTCCAACCTGTAGAAGCGAAGTTATTTGAGTTTATCATTCATAATTCTGGGATTATCCACTGTCCGGGATATTTTTGCAAATCAAAAATTTTCCAATGTTTTAACTTCACTTCTGCTGGTTGGAAGTGAGCAAAAATTGGTCAGCATCGTTTTTTAGCAACTCAACAATTTCTTGGGGTTGACAGTCGAATTTGCAAAACATTTTAAAATATTTTTGTCATGAATTCAAAATTTTCAATCTGCCTTCGTTTTGAGTTAATATTTGTGTGCAGCATTTTTAAGGCAACCTAACACTTTATTCACTGAATCCCTTGAATCCTGAAATAAAGGTTATTTTTGAACAACCCTAGTGCGTAGCTTATAACTACACGTTTTGAATGTTGTGATGCGGCTAACCAGGTTTATGTTCTTTCCCAGTATAACATAGTATCAAAAGTATAATTTTTGTTGATAAATGAATGCATAGTGGCAAGGAGGGTATTGTTTCAGTACTCGAAAAAATCATCTCTCTAATGATTAGAATTAATACTCAATTCAGATTTGAGTACTCCAAATCTCTAATCATTGAGCCCCGCCCAGGAATCTCTAATCTAGATTTTTGACGCAGATTAGTTTACCAACTTCCGATCATCACACCTCCACCAGATGTTGCTGTATCTATAATCTTTGGTTCCTATCGATATAATGTCTACGCTTAACGACTGATCATATCCTGTGCCACCTTCCGCCTTCATTAGCCCCAGATCCGGCTCGTCAAAGCTAATTCAACGCAACGTTTGTTTTTAGCTCTGGGCAGATTTTCTGCTGCAACTGGCATCCCACCCTTTGACCTGGCACATTTCCGTGGAAAGGTCCATCGAAAAAATGTGAGGGATTTTTTACTTGCGCTTTTTGCATCTCACACTGACATAGTCAGACTTACACAAACCAGCAATCCCATTGGTTGACCGTGAACTGACTAGTATTTTGGAGTAGTTGCGGTACTAGTTGTGATTCTAGTTGCGAATTTTGAAAAGCTGGTGGTTGTAGTTCTAGTTCTTGAAAATTGTGTAGTTCTGGTTCTAGTTGTGACTCATGAAAAGTAAATAGTTACAGTTATATTTGTGAGTTTTGAAAAGTGAGTAGTTCTAGTTCTAGTTGAGAATTTTGAAAATCAAGTAGTTCTAGTCGCGTATTTTAAAAATTGAGTGGTTCTAGTTCTAGATTTTAAAAAGTGGGTAGTTCTAGCTGAAAATGTTGAAGAGTGAGTAGTTCTAGTTCTAGACTTTGAAAAGTGAGTAGTTCCAGTTCTAGTTGCGAATTTTGAGAATCCAGTAGTTGGTACACGTCTGCTCACAGTCTGACAGCCCATTTATTTTGTCAGGCATGCGAAAATGATCTACGAGACCAATCAATTCGGGAAGATTCCTGTGAAAAAGTGAGTGCTTTTCGGTTCAGTGCCAGAATCGAGCTGTTGAGTAACAAGTGCGCCGAGCCTCTTACATCACTCTCTGTCATGAATATTTATCGCAATGTATATTTCATGTTGTATCCGCCTCGGGATGTTTTATTTTCCACAATAAGGTTGTTAAAACGTGTGAATTATGAATGAATCGGCGCTCGCGTGAGAGCTGAATTTTGATTTGGTGGGTCCGGATGTAGGCCTAAGATCTGTTTCAAAATGTGGGCAACCAAGATTGTCAAAACATGGCAGATTTTACAATTTTATCTCAGAAAATCTAACCATCACCTTCACAACTAGAAAATGTTCAGATTTTCTAAATTAGACTAAAATTGGAATCATAACTAAACAATTTTTCCAAATTAGACTGGAACTAGAATTATGGCTGCACGTTTTTTTTCCAAATCAGATTAGAATTAGAATTATAAATACCGGTACACAGCTTTTTCCAAATTGGATTAAAATTATAATTACTGAGTCGGCAAAAACTTGTTCAATTCATGTCGAATCACTGTACAGTCTCATCAGCACGACAATACCAAAAGCCTGTACAACAAACTTGGCTCTTTTCAGGGAAATTAGAAATTTTATTATAATTAAAATTGGAGCGTAGTAACATTTCACGAATTAGATAAGAATTACAATTAGAGCAAAGAAACATTTCACAAATTGGATTATTGGCATTTTCCTCTAATTAGTCTGACCAAGACGCTTAAATCATTCCTATTTCTCTGCGATATGCCAAATTTTATCACAAATAAGTGAAGATATCTTTGTTGCGAAACTGATGCTTAGTTTAAGAGCTGTATTTTTCTCATCAGTGAAAGCTGTGATTAATTTGGACCGGACAATATGAGCAATCTAGGCCCCCATAACGTGGACAAGGAGTTCCGCAGTGGAGAATAGTAGTTAAACTATGATTCTCGTTTATAAATTAGCTCTTGGTGATAAGAAGATTATAGTTTCTGTACCCCAAAATACTCATATCCCACTACTATACTTGAATCATTAGAATGTATATTCAATTCACATTTGAGTTCTCAAATCATTGTGCCCAGCCATAATAATGAGTTCCTACGCCCTGCAAAGTGCTTTTGGCTGAGTTTGTATCTCTCTGGACGGGATCTCTTCACACATTAGTAACCTTGCCTTGAATAATGAATGCGATATAGTACACCAATTTGCGTGCGCCTTTGGCATGCACTCTGGTGGTATATTCAGACGCGTCAAGATCGAATTTGTTGAAAAATATTTAGTTACCGTGATTGTTAGGTTGCATGCAAAAATCGCTGCACACCAAATTTAGCTCGATTCCGACTGGTAGATGTGTAGGAGTTTCAAAATCTTGAATTTATTAGGCTATAAAAAAGTTGAAAAAAGAGTTTAAAATTTTACTGTCAACCCCACAAAATTGTTGAGTTGTCTACAAAAACGACGTAAAACAAATTTGATGCAATTCCAGCCCGTGAAAGTGAAGTTATTGTAGTTTTTCATAAATAATTCTGGGATTACCGACAGCCATACTTGCGGATCCGTAATTTCAAACGGCAATAATTTTGCTGATACCGGTTCGAAGTGAGCAAAAACTGTTTTTTAGACAACTTAACAATTTGATGGGGCTGACGAGTAAAATTTGAATTTTTTTTCCTAATAAATTTGAAATGAGAAAACACAGCTGTGCGATCACGTCTACCAGTTGGAATCGAGCCAAATTTGGTGCGCAACGCTTTTTTCATGCAACCTCACAATTTAATCAGTAAATCCTCGGAATCTGGAAAAAATAAATTTTTTACAACCCGACTGTGGAAGTAGTTTGTAAAACATAACTTGAGTAAGTAGCACAAGCAGGAGAAATATAATTAAGTAAGCCGAAACAGTACAAGTTGTAAACATTTATATTTTTCAAAACAGTAATGTGATAGGAAGAAATCACACAAGATTCAGATTCGGTTCCGCCGAATTTGGTGAAATTGACCCAAACGCAGCCTGGCGCAAAAATTATGTTGAACAGTGCTTATGATAAGAGACTCTTAGATTACATAATTTCAATATAAAATTTAATAATTTTCGTATTGAAATAAACCCGAATATTTTCGGGTGGCTCTCGCCAGGGGCAGACTTAATACTAGATAATTCTAGTTTTATAATCATGCTAATTGGAGCGATATGTCGGTAATCTAATTCCAATCTAATTTGTGAAATGTTTCTTTACTCTAATTTTAATTGGAATCTAAGTTCTGGTTTTTATAGTAATGCTACAGGAGAACTGTAGCGTTCGAAACGGGCCAAGCTTACTGTACTGCACAGACATTTTCCATTCTTGTGCTCACAAGAATCAACTCTGGCTTGATATCAAATACCTCATTCAATTTCCTGGTTTTAATGAATTCCGTAATTTTAATTCTAATCTTTTTTGGAAAAACCGTTGCTGTAATTCTATTGAAGAAAAAACTGTATAGCAGTAATTCTAATTCTAATCTAATTTAGAATGGCTGAAAATTCTGGTCTAGTCAGGGGTAATAGTTTGTGTCATCAGGAGTTTGTTATCTAAAATTAGTACATCGAGCTTAAGCTACCTGCTTGCTTCGATTATTCAAATTTTCATGCACATGAATGTCATATATTGTGATGCGATTGTTGATATACAATATCCTGTCCAATTCTCGACTAGTTGCTGACAATTACCCCTGACGAGTGTCAGCCGAAAATGTTGGGGTTCATTTCAATATCAATATACTATTCAAGTGAATATTTTCCAGATGCATCAAAATGTTGGGAGGCAACCACGGCAGAGCGGCCAACGCATTCCACAGTGTCGGTCTGGCGTCAAAAGGAAAAGTGAGACTCCTTGCTTATTTTTGGTGAAATAAAACCTTCGCGCATATATAAAGCCATTGTCTGCATTTGGAATTTCTCACAGTTCTCGAATCAAAACAAAAATTGAATTTTCAGAAAGACGAGACGATCGAGCCGAGCGAGTTTCCTCTGATTGCCTTCAAGAAAGTTCTTCAATTGATTTGTCAAAGGCCGGAACTAGACAAAGTTTTTTCACATTTGTGAGTGAATGCTCTTGACTAGAGCCGGATTGATATCGGATTTTTTAGCCGATGCTTATAAAGCATCTAATTTCTGGTTTTTCTGAAAAAGTTACGGGAGACCTGTATAGTTCGAAACGAAAAATACTGAAGGAATAATTCTAGCTATAATACAAATGCTAATCTAATTTGAAATAATACTGTGTAGCTATAGTTCTGTGACTCACTAATGTTGTGCCATCACGAAAATTGCCGTTATTTTTACCTCAAATTGTTCGTACCGGTATGTCTTTCAGAGTGCGATACCGTCTCAATATTATTTGAGAATTTATAGTAATCCGTCAGGCACTACTCCTTATATTGAATAATGCAATGGAGTTAAGCTGTGTCAGATTTTACAATACCTAAATTAATATTTTCTTTGAATTTACAGAGGCGGGAAGATGTGTCTTTCTCTGGAACAGACGAAACGTTTCATAAACACGACGCAACGCGACTCGAGACTAAACGAAATACTGCACCCTTTTCTGACGGACGAACAGGTCCGAACGCTCATCGAAAAGTACGAGCCTAACGTGATGCTGGCTAAGAGATGTAAGTTTTAATTAGAGATGTTCAAAAATACGTTGTTTTCTAATTTCACTGGTTTCTGGATGAAATGATTAGGTTCGCTAAAAAAAACGTTGAACATCCAATTTGGTTCAATTGCAATCTGTAGAAGCGAAGCTTTTTGTTACATTGTCTAAAAAATTGATGGATACTAAATTTGATTCCAACTCGTAGAAGTTGTTTGAGCTTTTCATTCATAATTCAGGGGTTTTCCACTGTTAATGCTATTTTCGCAAATCCAAAACTTTCAACTGCAATAACTTCGCTTCAACGGGTTGGAACTCCGTCAAATTTGTTTGTATCGTTTTTGTATAAAGCTGAACAATTCCATGAGGTTGACAGTGAAATTTCATTTTATTTTTTATTTTTGATATTAAATTCAAAAATATCAATTGGCTCTGCGTCGGTGTATGCTTGTTGAAAGTGAGCCAAATTTGCTATGCATCGGTTCAGGGGTGTAGCCAGCCGAGAATAAAGGGGGGTATTCTAAATTTGAGTGGGGTGTTACGTCAACAAAGGATGTTCTGAATTATACCCGATTTATCGGCCTAATTGTATTCACAAATGCTTCTACTACAAGAATCAGATAATCTCGCTCGTGTTAACAACTCTATACGCATATACATAGCCCTGTTATATTAAAGTATAACGCCAATGTCGTACGCTGCGACCGATAGCAGCCCGGGTACGTCTCTTCGTAGGCGCGCATTCAATTACTAGAGCAAGTTCCGACATCAACAACACGCGCGCGCATATCATATTTCAGTCAACGCAGCAGCAGGAGATCTTATAATTTCACATTCAGATAAGTAGCGGCCTCGACCTGATATGGTACCATAACCAGATTCACGAATGTTAATATATGTATGGTGATAACTTCAGCTCAATGTAACGCCCTCCCGACGACGTTCCGATCTTTTTTATTTCGGCCCGTAACTCATCCACATAACCCTGTTGTATTATTACAATATACCACAACTGGTAAGCTGATATAACAGCAGAAACAGACATAACTTGCCCTTAATTACCAAAAGTGAGCAGTGTGATCAAGTTACAACTTACAATACAGCCAGAGATATTGCCGTAGCCCGTATCGCGCTCACATAAGAACGTGAACTCGGGTCGGGTATCACAAATGATAATGTTTAATGCGGAATCTTTTATTTATTGATGAAATTGGCGATGAATTAGCTCGGTTGTTGGAGTAACGACTGCCCGTCTTCCTAATCGTTACTCGGCCTCTCCACATCTCCTGATTGTCATGGTTTAATATTCGCGCAAATACACCTTTGCCTTTGCTATCGTTTCTGCGGATCTGGATTAATTCAAATTATGCACCATGATTCAACATAATATCGTTCGCTAAATTGATGCAGTGTTTTTTCTATGTTGGGATGATAAAGAGTAAAGACCATATGTGTACGAAAGTGCGATGCAATCGTTAATGGAAGTAGCCCGTCTCAGGCCCAGGCTTAGGCTCAGGCTCATAATAGAAAAAGCATTCCTTAATTGGATTACGATGCAAGAGAAAAATGTGAATTATGCAGGACTAAATCGTCTCGTTATTATCACTTTACATCGAACATTTACAGAACTGTAATCGCTGAAATACCTAATTTTTCGCGCCTCCGATGCGTCTTTGATTGTTTCTATTTTTGGCTGAATGTGTGAAAGCAGGACAAGAGATACCATAACCATGAAAGGCGGGCACCGGGCAGTCGTTACTCACACAACCGGGTTGCATCAAATGCATTCAGGAATCAAACAGATTCCGCATTGGACATTTGATTAAAACACGGCAAGATATCAAGCCGCGTCGCCAATTTATTTGTAAAGCGAAATAGCGAGATCTCCAGCTGTGTTGTAACATGACACCTGAAGTACTCTCGTTATCACAGACTAGAGAAGAATCGGAAAGAAGGGCACATTGGCAGTGATCGTTCAGTGAAAACACTGGACGTGCATCAATTACGAATGTGTGATTATGTCATGAAATATTACCTCCAGATTTGAGATTATAAAAGGGGGGATATTTGGACACCCGAAACACCCCCCTGGCTACGCCGCTGCATCGGTTATTTACACAATGTAACAATCTTATGGGGTAGCCAGCAAAATTTGAATTTTTGTTGATAATAAATGTCAAATTATTTACTCTTAAGGATGCGCAGTAAGCCCAATTTGACGAGCAGCATAATTTTGATGCAACCTAACAACTTCATCAACTAGCCGGTGAAATTTGAAAAAAAAAACTTTGAACAACCCTAGTTTTCAGGTTTGTTGATATTCAGCATTGTTACTTACGTTGTACAATTTCCAGCCCAACTCTCACTGGAAGGCCTGGACGCGTACTTACAATCAGACGAGAATATGCCGGTGTCGTCAACCAAATACGATCTCTGCCAGGACATGAACCAGCCTTTGTCACATTATTTCATCAACTCCTCTCATAACACTTACCTCACAGGTAGGGTCAAGAAACTTGTTAGCGAATTCTTTGTGACGAAAACTTTTGTTTTCAGGAAATCAGTACCGCAGTCGTTCGTCTGCAGAAATGTACCGACAATGCTTGCTGGCCGGTTGTAGGTGCGTTGAACTGGATTGCTGGGATTCTGGAGGCACAGTTGAGCCCAATATTACTCACGGGTGAGTTAGCTCTAGGATGAAAGAGCTCTAGGAAAAAAATTGATTTTCAGATTAGATTAGAATTAAGAAATACAGCATCACATTTTTTTTCCAAATTAGGCAAGAATTAGAATCACCGAATTCGCTAAAACCTAGAAATTGAATTGAATTCTAAATTAGGAAGAAATACGAAAAAAATCAGTTCGACTCCATATCAAATCATGGCTCATTCACAAGCAGAAGAGTGAAGAGCGGCAAATAGCGTCTCGTTTGGCACGATACGGCTCTGTAGAATTTTCAGGAAAGATCATAAATTAGATTTCAAAATGTGAGCGTAGAAACATTTCACAAATTAGATTAGTGTTACAATTACAGCAAAGTAACATCTCATAAATTAGATTACTGGCATTTTGCTATAATTAGTCTAATATTATAGCTATAGTTATCTAGTTGCTACCTCTACTTTAAACTGGCACTCAAGATTTATCTAGGTTACTCTAGGTTTATGTACTGGTTACTGTACTGGTGCTGGACTTACTCAATTAGGATTGTTCGCATACTGCTTCTGTTACAACATTTTTTCATGCTAAAACACTAATATTTGCATGCGTACTTTTTGGTTGCATTTCAAGAACGCGTTACTGTGAAGCAGGGTTGTAACAAGTCACAAGGTTCCGAGTCACAACTCAATCTCACTTTTATAGATTTGACTCGAGCCGAGTCGGGTCGTTTTCAATTCACCACCGAGTCAGGTCCGAGTCAGTGAGTGGAGGGTCGAGTCTGAGTCCAAGTCATAGTGTTGTGACTCGAGTCCAAGTCATTGTGTTCACGGTTCAGTTTTGAGTTCAGTCCGGTTCAACCCACTTTTATGAACTCTGCACGAGTGATATAGAATGGCTCGCATTCAAAATATAGTAATTTTTCTCAGTTTTAACAATTCCTGGCCCGATTTTCCAAATATCAGGACTGGTAGACGAAATACCAATCATGTGGTGATTTTACTATTCTTTGAAGTTACAATGAAATGTCTGTCCTGGCCGTCCTAGTCTCAAGTCATATGACTTGGTTGGAGTCATGCACAATGACTCGAATACAAGTTGAGTCAATACACAAATGGACTCGAGTCGAGTCATTTCACGCATTTGAAAAAATGACTCGAGTCAAGTCGAGTCACCAAAAAAATTGTGACTCGAGTCATTACAACCCAAGTTTTTCTTGGTCTTGCCTCATGAATAGAAGCTGATTGTTTCTCGCTATTTCAGATTCACTCTCTGCTCGGAAGTTTCGGTCAAGGAAGTGATTGAAGCGATCGATGAGTCAGCGTTCAAGACCAGCCCTTACCCCGTTATTTTGTCGTTTGAGAATCACGTCGACAGGTTTGAGATTATTTTTTTTCATTCTTGGATGTTCGATATACAGTTGATTAGTATATTCACGTCTACTAGTTGCTGACGATTACCCCCGACAAGTGTCAGCCGAAAATATTCGCATTTATTTCGATATCTATATATCATTCAATCGTTCTAAATTTATTATTTGATTAAAAATTGAGACTTTTGTTTCGGTCATAAAGGAACAAGCCTTTATTCTTTATTGGAATTGAGAGTATACCTAAATTATATTCCAATGCCAACTCCTATAAACCGCGTTTTGCTTTTCAGCCCTCAGAACCAAGCCAAGATGGCTCAATATTGTCGCGATATTTTCGGGGACAAACTTCTCATTGACCCGATACCCCAGTACCCGGTGAGTAATCGGAATTGTTTGACCTCTGGTTTTGCGTGTTTTTGTTCAAAAAACGTGATTGGCAACTTTCCAGCTCGAACCGGAAGTCCCGCTGCCCTCGCCTAAGGATTTGATGGGAAAAATTATCGTCAAGAATAAAAAACAGAAGCCAGGTAAGTTTATCGTATATATATACGGATCATAAGTAGTGATATCCAAGACATTTAAGCGAAAGTAGAAATTGTAAGGTTTGATAAATACGCAAGCAGTTTCAAAAAGTAAATTTGGTGGAAGGATCACATGCTTCAGCTATTAATTAAATTACAAGATGAGTTATCGCAAATTAACTAATAGCGCTAAAAATCAAAATTTGACAAATGACAAATTTCAAGATTAGAATTAGAATGACGAAATTATTGAAATCTTGTGAATTAAATGGAATTACGAATAAGCAAGAAACATAACAATAATCGAATTCAGTTCCTATCAAATCAGTAACACGAGAATGGCAAATTTCTGAACAGCAAGCCTGGATCGTTTCGCACGATACAGTTCTGCTGTAGCATTTTCAGGAGAACCAGAAATTCGACTGGAATTAAAATTAGAGCATAGAAATATTTGATAAAGTAGATTAGAACTAAACTACCGAAATTTTGTTCTAATTAATGTAATTACACAACTGAAATTGTGTAGTTGACCGAGTCTGCTAGGACTTGAAAATAAAATCATGTGCCGAGATAGAGGTTTTCCACATTGTTATTAAGACAATTTCTTTCTTTGTCTGATATCTTCAAGATTTGTCATCTCATCATTTTTTTTTTCAGGAGACAAGAAATCGCAAGGCGAAGAAAAAGGTAAAACACAATATTTTTTCAATATTTATAATGAACGCATTCAATAACACTCGGAATTGAAGTTCAAGCTCTCCCTAATTATTTTGATGCAATCGCAGAGCTGCCGCATCAGGCCAAAAGCTTTGATTCCTCCGCAGCTGAGTTTGAGAGTGAGTCGTGCTCCCCATTATGTTACGTTCACGGGGAACATTGATTATTTTCGCATGGATTTTTCATCAGCCTGCATTATTTTATTTTTTATTATTTTACTATTAATATTATTTTTGTTTGCATGCGCATTTGTGTTTGGCAGGTCGTCACAAGCGCGCCTCTATACAGTCCGAAACGGCATCAATATCGCCCACTAGCGGGGCGAACCCCTCTCCCCAAAACTCGCCCCATTTTCAGTACGGCAAGACGGGGTCCCGCGGGCCGTCCAGCGCCAAGTCGGGTGGACGAAAGCCATCTGCCCCTACCACAGTGTCCCCCGGTCCAGGGCTGAAGTCTAATTTGTCGGAGAGCAGTCTGTCAGACTCAAAGTCGAAAAAAAATCGGGGGAAACTTCGCTCCGTGCAAAGTGTAGAGGAAGATACGATACCAGGTTTTCGGCGCTTTTTGATTTTGCAATTCTTCATTTTTTGCTTCTCATTTCATTTCAGTCTTTTCATCTTTCATTTCTTTCCTCATTTTTCATTTTTTCTTCGTTTTGCAATTATTTTTTTCATACATCAATCTTTTTCATGTTTAAATTTTTTCATTTTCAATGTTTTCTTTATATTTCATATTTTTTTCATCTTCCAGATTTTTCTTTACATTTCATTTTTTCCATCTTATCAATATTTTCTTCATTTTTCATTTTTGTTTGCTTGATATTTACTGCGCTTTTTGCCGCGCAACAGAGGCGGTCAGCTACGTAGTACTTCTAGTTATATAGAGTACTCAAGTAGAATTTGCGTACTTTTTCGCTGTGTATTTGCGTGGTTATGTTTTTTACACTATTTCCACATTTACTCGGAACAGTTTTTAGGCAAAACCGCTTTTTTCAAGGATGTCAACTCTATCTGCAGTTTCATTGGTTAGGAAGATATTGTAATTTTGAAACTATAATATACTGCTTAAAGTTGGCGACCCCTCGACTGAATCTACTTTTTGAAATTACACCTTTTCACACTTGAAGTAATTGTGACACTTACTTTTGAATTACTAGTTCTGCTTGTAATTACTTAGAAATTACAGCATTACTTACACTTGACCGCCTCTCTCCTTCGTGTTGAAAAATATTGGTTTTGCGCAGAAATGGCTCCCGGAACCCTCCCTAAAAACGGGCCGACGCCTCAAAAACGGAAAGGGTCCGCGCCCCCCTCGACAGACCTGACGCAGTTCACGATAAAGGAGGAATGCGACGACGTCATAAAGGAGTCTCTCTCGGAGCAAACCAGTGGTGAGATATTGACAATCGTTTTTCTGGAGTCTGAAGCCAATTAAATTAGATTTTGAGGTTTTCGAATCTAGTGCAAGTGCTAATCCTCAACCATCACCAACCTAGATAATCCTAGTTATGTAATTAGACTAATTTGAGCGAAATGCCGGTAATCCAATTGTAATCTAGTTTGTGATATGTTTCTAAGCTCTCATTTTAATTCAAAGCTAATTTCTGGTGTTCCTGAAAAGGCTACTGAAGAACTGTACAGTACGCTGAATTTGAAACGATGCATACAGCACCATGGATATGTCGAGTTTTATGGACACAGTTGAAGACCACATAAAGCACCATAAATTTTGATACGTCCATGGCAGTGGTTCTCAACCTAGGGGGCGCGGGAGGCTCTCAGGGGGGGCACGAGAAATTGACAAAGTCTGTATGAATTCTGACTAAACATGTGTTTTACAACCATTCTGAGAAGACGATTGTTGAAGATGAAACTTGTTTCGTATTCAAGAAAGCTCGCCAAATTCAAACTCCAGCAGTCGCGCTCATCGGCGTATAGGCTGATTTCAACTTCATTTGAGCAAATTTTGATATTGTTTGAAAATTTGGAGCAATTCCCACGTGTAAGTCATTCAATACTTCATAGTTTTGGCAGTAGCCTAAAGTTCGGTGCGCTGGGTAGCTGTTGTTGATAGCTGGCGAATTGCACTGCTCAAGACAGACTTAGATGCCCGGTTTCGCCCTCAATCAGGCTACCCTTAATCAACACAATTTATTCAATTCCAAAACTGATCATATTTAGCACGGCAGTACAGAACGACGCCGTGCTCTCTGTAGTCACTACCAGCATTAGTATTAGTCTCAGTGCAACCTACCTTGAAATAAACTGATGTCCTGTTCAATTTTTTTTGCTCTTTTCAAACAAGTTTGGGGAAAATTGTCAGAAATGTTAAAGACTCAACAACTGGAATGCGGATTTAAACTTGGCGATAAACATCCCATATGTATTGTTTGTTTGTTTGTTTTGTTGTATTCTTGGTGTTTGTCGACTACTATGGTGATTTACACCAGGCAGATATTCTTCATTTTTATCTCGTAACTGCCGACTTATAGCACGGCCCAATTGTAGGCTTTTTGTAAGACACCGGCTTACGTGGATGAGATGATGAGGAGGAGCCTAGATAGACCTCCAACACTTAGGTATAGGAATTCGGAAGTCCACCTTGGTCGGACTCAAACCCGCAACCCATTGGTGTTGCAGCTGTGGATTAAACCATTGCGCTATCGCACCACATACCATATGTTTACTATTAGATATAGGATGGGCAACCTGCGGCCGTAAAAGGGAATCCGTGCGGCCGTCGGCACCTTATTCAATTAGTATGTGTTGGCGTCCATCGACATGCAAATGGAAATTACGAATTCACTCCCAAATCTTTGAGAGATTTTAATTAATCTTGAAATCTTCTTTGCGCTCTGCGCGATTCAACGTAACTTCATTTTTCGATTTTAATTTAGTAGCACCCTTCTCAATCTGAACGGAAGCGGAATCGTGTGCTCCTGGCGAAAGAAATTTCTTTGTGGTAGATTTGGGCGATTTCAATATATTTCCACCACCGATACAATCGACAATCCTTATGGGGGGTCAAGAAATAACAGCATGCAACAAAGTGACTAATAACAATTGGCCCACTCGAAGATGCAGTATCATTTATAACTTTCCCTGCATTTTCGAAAGCACTCCCTCCATGAACCCTACCGCTGAATCTGATCACATGGGCTGAGAAAGGATAAATATTTGATAGTGATATGATAGTAATATGATACTGCTACTATTAATTACGGAATTCATTCGTGAATCTGAAAAAATTTTGCGCCCTACGCGACAATATGCAGTTCCAGCAACTATTCATAACATTGCCACTCGCGATTTTGGTGCGTATAATAGGCCGTAGTGGAAAAGTAGAATAGTCCGGAGTTCACCGGCAATGGATATGAACAGATTAACATAGGCATTTTGCGTCCAGTTAGTTCATTACGGCTATGCCCTAGAATGCGGCTACATAAGTCATCGAAACGCGGCCGTGATTAGCGATAAGGTTGCCTACCTCTGTATTAGACGATGTGCGCTTTTTGACATCACGATAAGTGCAGGGGGGTCAGAGGGCGCAATTTTTTTGACAATCGCCAAGGGGGACGCATGTCCAAAAAGGTTGAGAACCGCTGGTCCATGGAGAAAACGTATTCGTGACCGTCGTTGTTGTTGTGGATAAGAAATCAGACTAGGTCCAGATCTACAGTCAAACTTTTTCTCAATTCTCAAACGGTCGTTTTCTTGGCAGTTGACGTGTCTGAGAACGAGGAGAAGAGTGAGAGGAAAGGTGAAGAGGACGAAGAGGAGGAAGAAGAAGAGGAAGATGAAGGACAGTTGCTGAGAGAAGAGTTTGACAGCAACATGAAAGACAGCGGAACCGCTTCCAAAGAATCGAGGGCTTACGAAGCCATGTCCTCTCTCGTCAACTACATTCAACCTGTCAGGTAGGTCCGGGTCTGTTTCATTCTACCAGCAAACTTACACAAACCACTGGATTTTCAACATGCGCAACTGGAACTAGACTAGAGACCATTGAAAATCCACAAATAGAACTACTCACTTCAAGACTCTCAACTAGAACTAGAAATACTCAATTTGCAAATCTCACAACTAGAACTTCTCACTTCCCAAAACCGCTCATTTTTCAAAACTCTCAACTGGAACTAGAACTAATCATTTATCAAACTACCACCTAGAACTAGAACTGCTCACTTTGTAAATCTTACTAGAACTACTCAGTTTGTAAAACTAGCAACTAGAACTGGAACTACTCACTTTTCAAAACCACCAACTAGAATTAGAACTACTCGCTTTGCAAAATTCTCAACTGGAATTAGAACTAATCATTTATCAAACTACCAACTAAATCTAGAATTACTCACTTTCCAAATCTCACAAGAACTACTCAATTTGTAAAACCAGCAACTAGTACTGGAACTACTCGCTTTTCAAAACCACCAACTGAATCTAGAACTACTCAATAAAGCAGTAATTAGATTTGTAGTTTGTACAAGTCTGTTACTGAACTGATAGACGAAATACTAATAATGTGGTAACTTGACTATTGTTGGCAGCTACAATGAAATTTCTGTCTTAGCCGTCCGAGGGTATAGTCATGCGACTTGAATGACTCGAGTACAAGTCGATTCAATACAATACACAAAGTGACTCAAATTGAGTCATTACGACACTGGTCTGTTCGAGTCACGGCACGAGGATTTTCTTTCAGGTTCAAATCGTTCGAACACGCGGAGAAGCGAAAAAGAAGTTTTGAAATTTCGTCGCTCACAGAAAACGGTGCCTTGCGTCTCCTGACTTACTATCCGATCGAGATCGTCAACTACAACAAGCGACAGTTAAGTCGCATCTACCCAAAAGGAGCTCGCGTCGACTCGTCAAATTACAATCCGCAGTTGTTTTGGAACGCCGGATGCCAACTGGTCGCTCTCAATTTTCAGACTCATTGTACGTCAAACTTTTATTCTCGCCCGTGTTCATCATTAAAAATTGATTTTGTTACATTTAGCAAATCACATAATGTAATAATACAATCATACGAGTTGCTGACGATTACCCCTGACGAGTTTCAGCCAAAAATAATTTGGGTTTCTTTCAATATGAAGATACTATTACATTGCATATTGAAGTTTTAATCCTCCAACAGTCTCTTCATATAATATCAAATAATAATAAAATTATAATGCAGATCGGTTTACAAAACCCTAAAACTTACCGTGTACCCCATATTGAGAGGTAATTGCACATTAAAAAGAGATTCAAATGCAAAGTACGACGTAGCATTGTAATTATAAATATGACGCAAGACCACAGCTGTATTGTAACTATGTGGTAGTCATAACAAATAGAACGTGTGAGAATCCAAATCATACAATACGCAGAAAACCGTGCAAACATATGGTGATATGAATGAATTATTTGAAGATTGATTTTTGATATTGCATTGCTATGTCATGCTTTGTCAAACCGATTTATCTATCCTTGTCATTGATCCGTTAGTCATGTCACAGAATAGTCTTTGTGATCATAAATTATACTTCAACAATAAATGATACCGAAAGCAATAAACAACTACCGTATCATGATGATATGTAATTGTGACTTTTGATGATATCGAAAAGTTTTATTTTGCCCAAATTTCATTCTTTCCATCTCTCGGTTGCAGGCTCGAGCATGCAGCTCAATCTGAGTCTGTTTGAGTTCAACAACAACTGCGGCTACTTGCTCAAGCCCCAACACATGAGGAGGAAGGACCGTCAGTTTGACCCTTTCGCTCACAACACCATAGACGGCGTGGTGGCCGCCGCCCTCTCCATCAAAGTAAGCATTTAAAACAGGGGTGTCCAACCTTTTCTGGTTTGTGGTTTAGCAATGAATACTCTTGTGACTAAGGCTGGTATTCATTCTAATGATTTTCCAGAGCAATGAATTGATTGACTCCTTGCCACTAAGACTCAATTTGCCTATGGAAATGATATGTTTGATACTGTTTTCCACTCTGGAAACCTTGAAACCATGATCGGTCGTATCGTGGCATACAAATCAGTAGTACAAAGCATGTTCGTGGAAATGAAATGCCTGTAAATTTGTGATCAACTCGCTGCATTGCCACAAAGTGCCTCGAAATTGGTATCGGCGAAAAACATCAAATAATATGATGTAGATGTATTCTATGTGGTGGAAAATTTGAGCTTTTTACATTGTTCATACTGTTATAATGTCAAAATGAGTGATACTCCAATAGTTGACTCGACTCGAAGTCTAATACTAAAATCATTGAGTATTGGCAAAAAATTGCCGCATTTAAAAACATGATAGCGGTAATAAAAATTGAAAATAAAGAAAATTGAAGTGATTTCCCACATTTTTCCTGCTTTCAGGTGATATCCGGTCAATTCCTGTCGACGTCCCGAGTGAGCACATGCGTGGAGGTGGACATGACAGGTCTGGTTGCAGACACGGTGAGGCGGAGATTTAAAACCAACACGGTGCAGAACAACGGCACCAACCCGTACTACAACTCGGACGCGTTTCTATTTCCTAAAGTGAGTCGCGGGAAGACTTTTGTAAAAATTACTGAATTAAAAAAAAAAATAGATCCACCCACAATTCAAAACTAGCAACCAGATTGGATTTTCAAAATCCGCAGCTGGAAAAAGCTACTTGAGAACTCGTGAGTCGTGACTAAAACTAAAGCTACAACTATTAACTTTTCAAAACTAGCAATTAAAACCAGAACTACTCACTTTTCAAAACTAGCAACTGGAACTAGAACTACTCACTTTTCAAGACTCGTCGCTAGAACTGGAACCAGAACTAACGACCTTTAAAATTCCGCATCTAACTAACTAACACACAACTATCTAGATTCAGACACGAAGCAAATCGTTCATTTTTATTTTATTGGAATCGGGTTGGATTTAAAAAGTGACATCTTTACAGGTTTGACTAGAACTAGAACTACAGACTTTTCAAAGTCTGAAAAGTGAGTAGTTCTAGTTCCGGTTGAGGGCTTTGAATAGTGGGTCGTTCTAGTTCTGGTGGCGAGTATTCTAGTTCTATTTCTAGTTGTAGTTTGACATTATGATAAGTCAGTAGTTTGCACAAGCCCGCAAATTCCGGTTCTTACAAATTCAAACCCATGCTCATCTCATCTGCAGGTGGTCCTCCCGTCTCTGGCCACGATCTGCTTCAGCGTGAAGGAGGCAAACGGCAACTGCATCGGACAGCGGTACCTGCCGGTCGAATCTCTGCGGCCCGGCTATCGTTACATCACGCTACGTAACGAAGGCAACCAGCCTCTCAACATGCCCTCGATATTCGTCTACATCGAAGTCAAAGATTATATACCGGAAAAACTGGAAAGTAAGAACCTTTTTTGATCGAGATAAGGGTGGAACAAATAGAAATTTCCAACTTTTTCAAATTAGATATACATATAAAATGGCTGATTACGCAAAAACTTGGAAATGGAATGTAATTCCATGTTTGAAGTAAATAAAACAAAAATTAGACCCATTTCACATCAATTACAGTTGATCTTATAAGCATGCGAATGACAAATGTCTGTACAGTAGGGGTGTTTAAAAATGACTTTTTTCCTCAAATCGTACTGGCTACTTAATAAAATTGTTAGGTTACCTAATTTCAGCCTAGACATCAAACTTGGCTCAATTCCAACCAGTGGAAGCGGAGTTATTGCCGTTGAAAAATTGGATTATGAATAAAATAATATTTACGGTGACCAATTCTTTAATTATTTATTACAGTGGTGCCCACCTTCAATACCATTTTATTCAAATCCAAATTTTTCGAGGGCAATAACTCCGCTTCCACTGGCTGGAATTGAGCCAAATTTCGTGTGTAGGCTTAAATTAGGTAACCTAACAATCTTATCAAGTAGCCAGTACGATTTGAGAAAAAAATTCATTTTTGAACACCCCGACGGCACAGCAAGCTTGACTCGTCTGGCACGATATAGTTCTAGCATTTTCAGTAAAACCACAAATTAGATGAGAACAGGGTTGTAATCAAGTCACAAGGCACCGAGTCACAAGTCAATCTCACTTTTATAGTTTTGACTCGAGTCGAGTCGAGTCATTTTCAATTCACCACCGAGTCAAGTCTGAGTCCAAGTCAGCGAAAAGAGGGTCGAGTCCGAGTCACGATAATATGACTCGAGTCGAGTCCAAGTCATTGTGTTGACTGCTCAGTTTCCTGTTAAAGTCTTGTTAAACCAACTTTTTATAACTCTGTTTGGTGTTATCGAATGGTTCGCATTTATAATATATTCATTTTCCTCACTTTTAGCAGTTTCTGATCGCATTTTCAAGTAACCGTACCAATAGACGAAATCCCAATAGTGTGGTTACTTTACTATTATTCGAAATTACAATGAAATGTCGGTATTGGCCGTCTGCGTCTCGAGTCATATGACTTGGCTTGAGTCATGCGCAATGACTCGAGTCCAAGTCGAGTCAATACACAGATTGACTCGAGTCGAGTCGAGTCATTTCCGTATTTTGAGAAAATGACTCGAGTCATCAGAAAATCGTGACTCGAGTCATTACAACCCTGGATGAGAATTAAAATGCGAGCGTAGACACATTCCATAAATTAGAATACAATTAGGTTACCGCATTTTGCTCTAATTACGTAATTATCTAGTTGTCCAAGTCTGCTCGCGGGATGATCAAATCCAATTTTCCTGATCCTATGAAATGTAATACTCCGGTTCCAAAATTTGCGGTAATATAATCTTACAAAATTATACAGTAGCTCAATCCCAACGGGTAGGTGTGGAGCTTTTGAAGTTGAAAAATTCTGAATTTATTGAAAAAAATAACAAAATTTTACTGTCAACCCCGTTGAATTATTTAGATGTCTAAAAAGCAATTTGTAGCAAATTTGGCTCAATTCAAACCGAGTGAAGGGAAGTTATTGGAGTTCAATATTTTGGATTTCCAAAAAAATAGTATTTACGGTGTGAAATTTTTTAACCATGAATTATTATAGAACTACCCACTGTAAATAGTATTATTTCAAATCCAGAATTTCAAACACCAATAACTTCGCTTTTACAGGTTGGAATTGAGCCAAATTTGGTGTGCAGCGATTTTTAGACGACCTGACAATTTTATCGTATAGCCTGTAAAATTTGAAGAAAACGTATATATCTTTGAAACAGCCCTAATGTACACTGTACGCTGAATAGACGTGGAGTGACGTCCTGGTTTGCGTTTCAGTGATGGCGGCCATGCTGGCCAACCCGATCGAGCATCTCAAGAAGAGAGAGAAAGAAGAGAAAGAGATCAACGACAGGCGGAAGGCTCTCAACCGGCTCCTGGACGAGGAGGAGAAGAAAGAGATTCCGAGCCTGCAGCAGAACGGAGAAGCCAAAGAAAAGGTGTGATAAATATTAGTATAGTAGTGGAATTGGAAATAAATAAAATTAAAACTAATAATGAAAGTAAATAGAGCCCAAAATACGAAATTTTCAGGAAAATTGCTGAAATTTTTCCAAGTTAGGTCACAATTAGGATGATAGCTAAACAGTTTTTTTCAAATAAGATTTCACAAAAACCTAAATTGAATTACATTCCAAATTAGAAATAAATTCAACAATATTCAAGTTCCGTTCGTATCAAACCAGAGTTGATCCTCACAAGCACGAGAATGGCAAATGTCTGTACAGCAATCTTGGATCGTTTAGCACGCTACGGCAGCATTTTCAGGGAAACCAGAAATGAGCATAGGTTGAAAAGGAGAGCATCAAAACATTCCGCAAGTTAGATGACTGGTATTTAGCTGCAATTAATCCAATAAGACAATTAGAATTATCTATTTCGACGGGTTAATGCGACTGTTGTATGTATTTTTCAGCCTTTGGAGATCATCAAGGGTATTCCTGACGACCTAGAACCTGACCCTGACCGTTCTCGGGTAATTGTCATCCCTGACGAGGACGAAGTGAAGCCGGAAAAGCCTGAATCGGGCACTTTGGAACGAAGCGGTCGTCCCAGTCTGGAGCAGAGCCGTAAGTTGGACACGAGTCGGACTTTTACAGGCTACCAACTGGCGGTTAACTAGCTACTGGTTTTATGAGTGCTTCCAATTCTAGTTGCGAAAAGGGAGTAGTTGTAGTTCTAGTTCAGGATTTTAAAAAGAGAGTTCTAGTTCTAGTTGCAGATTTTAAAATGTGAGCAATTCTAGTTCTAGTTGCAGATTTCAAAAAGAGAGCAATTCTAGTTCTAGTTGCAGATATTGAAAAGTGATAAGTTATAGTTCTAGTTGCAGATTTTAAAATGTGAGCAATTCTAGTTCTAGTTGCAGATTTTAAAAAGTGATAAGTTATAGTTCTAGTTGCAGATTTTAAAATGTGAGCAATTCTAGTTCTAGTTGCAGATTTTAAAAAGTGAGTAGTTCTAGTTCTAGTTGCAGATTTTAAAAAGTGAGTAGTTCTAGTTCTAGTTCAAGGATTTTAAAAAGAGAGTACTTCTAGTTCTAGTTGCAGATTTTAAAATGTGAATAGTTGTAGTTCTAGTTCAGGATTTTAAAAAGAGAGTAGTTCTAGTTCTAGTTGCAGATATTGAAAAGTGAATAGTTGTAGTTCTAGTTCAGGATTTTAAAAAGAGAGTAGTTCTAGTTCTAGTTCAGGATTTTAAAAAGAGAGCAGTTCTAGTTCTAGTTCAGGATTTTAAAAAGTGAGTAGTTCTAGTTCAGGATTTTAAAAAGAGAGTAGTTATAGTTCTAGTTGCAGATATTGAAAAGTGAATAGTTGTAGTTCTAGTTCAGGATTTTAAAAAGAGAGTAGTTCTAGTTCTAGTTCAGGATTTTAAAAAGAGAGCAGTTCTAGTTCTAGTTCAGGATTTTAAAAAGTGAGTAGTTCTAGTTCAGGATTTTAAAAAGAGAGTAGTTATAGTTCTAGTTGCAGATTTTAAAATGTGAGCAATTCTAGTTCTAGTTACAGATTTTAAAAAGTGAGTAGTTGTAGTTCTAGTTCAGGATTTTAAAAAGAGAGTAGTTCTAGTTCTAGTTCAGGATTTTGAAAGAGAGCAGTTGTAGTTCTAGTTCAGGATTTTAAAAAGAGAGTAGTTCTAGTTCTAGTTCAGGATTTTGAAAGAGAGCAGTTGTAGTTCTAGTTCAGGATTTTAAAAAGTGAGTAGTTCTAGTTCTAGTTGCAGATATTGAAAAGTGAATAGTTGTAGTTCTAGTTCAGGATTTTAAAAAGAGAGTAGTTCTAGTTCTAGTTCAGGATTTTAAAAAGAGAGCAGTTCTAGTTCTAGTTCAGGATTTTAAAAAGTGATAAGTTATAGTTCTAGTTGCAGATTTTAAAATGTGAGCAATTCTAGTTCTAGTTGCAGATTTTAAAAAGTGATAAGTTATAGTTCTAGTTGCAGATTTTAAAATGTGAGCAATTCTAGTTCTAGTTGCAGATTTTAAAAAGTGAGTAGTTCTAGTTCTAGTTGCAGATTTTAAAATGTGAATAGTTGTAGTTCTAGTTCAGGATTTTAAAAAGCGAGTAGTTCTAGTTCTAGTTGCAGATATTGAAAAGTGAATAGTTGTAGTTCTAGTTCAGGATTTTAAAAAGAGAGTAGTTCTAGTTCTAGTTCAGGATTTTAAAAAGAGAGCAGTTCTAGTTCTAGTTCAGGATTTTAAAAAGTGAGTAGTTCTAGTTCAGGATTTTAAAAAGAGAGTAGTTATAGTTCTAGTTGCAGATATTGAAAAGTGAATAGTTGTAGTTCTAGTTCAGGATTTTAAAAAGAGAGTAGTTCTAGTTCTAGTTCAGGATTTTAAAAAGAGAGCAGTTCTAGTTCTAGTTCAGGATTTTAAAAAGTGAGTAGTTCTAGTTCAGGATTTTAAAAAGAGAGTAGTTCTAGTTCTAGTTGCAGATTTTAAAAAGTGCGTAGTTCTAGTTGCAGATTTTAAAAAGAAGAGTAGTTCTAGTTCTAGTTGCAGATATTGAAAAGTGGGTAGTTGTAGTTCTAGTTCAGGATTTTAAAAAGAGAGTAGTTCTAGTTCTAGTTGCAGATTTTAAAAAGAGAGTAGTTCTAGTTCTAGTTGCAGATATTGAAAAGTGTGTAGTTCTAGTTGCAGATTTTAAAAAGAGAGTAGTTATAGTTCTAGTTGCAGATATTGAAAAGTGAATAGTTGTAGTTCTAGTTCAGGATTTTAAAAAGAGAGTAGTTCTAGTTCTAGTTCAGGATTTTAAAAAGAGAGCAGTTCTAGTTCTAGTTCAGGATTTTAAAAAGTGAGTATTTCTAGTTCAGGATTTTAAAAAGAGAGTAGTTCTAGTTCTAGTTGCAGATTTTAAAAAGTGCGTAGTTCTAGTTCTAGTTGCAGATTTTAAAAAGTGTGTAGTTCTAGTTCAGGATTTTAAAAAGAGAGTAGTTCTAGTTCTAGTTGCAGATTTTAAAAAGTGTGTAGTTCTAGTTGCAGATTTTAAAAAGAGAGTAGTTCTAGTTCTAGTTGCAGATTTTAAAAAGTGTGTAGTTCTAGTTCAGGATTTTAAAAAGAGAGTAGTTCTAGTTCTAGTTGCAGATTTTAAAAAGTGTGTAGTTCTAGTTGCAGATTTTAAAAAGAGAGTAGTTCTAGTTCTAGTTACAAATTTTAAAAAGTGAGCAGTTGTAGTTCTAGTTCAGGATTTTAAAAAGGAGTAGTTCTAGTTCTAGTTCAGGATTTTAAAAAGAGAGCAGTTCTAGTTCTAGTTGCAGATATTGAAAAGTGAGTAGTTGTAGTTCTAGTTCAGGATTTTAAAAAGAGAGTAGTTCTAGTTCTAGTTGCAGATTTTAAAAAGTGCGTAGTTCTAGTTGCAGATTTTAAAAAGTGAGCAGTTGTTGTTCTAGTTCAGGATTTTAAAAAGAGAGTAGTTCTAGTTCTAATTACAGATTTTAAAAAGTGAGCAGTTGTTGTTCTAGTTCAGGATTTTAAAGAGAGGAGTTCTAGTTCTAGTTCAGGATTTTAAAAAGTGATAAGTTCTAGTTCTAGTTGCAGATTTTAAAAAGTGCGTAGTTCTAGTTGCAGATTTTAAAAAGAGAGTAGTTCTATTTCTAGTTACAGATTTTAAAAAGTGAGCAGTTGTTGTTCTAGTTCAGGATTTTAAAAAGAGAGTAGTTCTAGTTCTAGTTACAGATTTTAAAAAGTGAGTAGTTATAGTTCTAGTTCAGGATTTTAAAAAGTGCGTAGTTCTAGTTGCAGATTTTAAAAAGAGAGTAGTTCTATTTCTAGTTACAGATTTTAAAAAGTGAGCAGTTGTTGTTCTAGTTCAGGATTTTAAAAAGAGAGTAGTTCTAGTTCTAATTACAGATTTTAAAAAGTGAGCAGTTGTAGTTCTAGTTGCAGATTTTAAAAAGTGAGTAGTTGTAGTTCTAGTTCAGGATTTTAAAAAGAGAGTAGTCCTAGTTCTAATTACAGATTTTAAAAAGTGAGTAGTTGTAGTTCTATTTCAGGATTTTAAAGAGAGTAGTTCTAGTTCTAGTAGCTGATATTAAAAAGTGAGTAGTTCTAGTTCCAGTTGCGCATTTTGAAACTCCGACAGCATGCACCTATTGCACAAGTCTGGATACAGCGACCACGTTTGACCCTTTTCTTGAACCTCTAACCCCGGTTTAGTGACCCCGTTCACCCCGGCTGGGATTGAAGCGCTGCAGAAATGCAAGGAGCACCAAGACCTGCATAAGAAGACGGAGAAAAGAATAGCAGAGTTTCTAAAGAAGCAACGAGAGGTCAGTCATGCAGTCAGTTGCTACTCAAGCGCATGTAAAAATGACGATTATAAAATAACCGTCAGAACTGCTTTAATTGGAAGTAGATAAGAAAAGGGAACACTGCTAGAGTAAGTAGTTTTAGGAAACTAAGTTTTGTGGCGGGGTCGCAAAGGATTGTTTAAAAATAACTTTTTTCTGGGTTCTGGGGATTCACTGATTAAAACGCTGCACACCAAATTTGGCTCGATTCCAACTGGTAGATGTGAAGTGAAAACACGATAGGAGTTTAACCGATTGGCACCGGCTGCAATTTTCGATAAATTTTACTTCAATTTTCAAAATCGAAAGACTGTACCTCAATGGGAGTCGAACACGGTAACCAAGGTATCGTTCGATTCAGAACTTCAACGCGCATCCGATTGCGCGGCTCAAATCATTTCGAGCTCTGTGTCTGGCCAGTGGCCACTTATATCAAGAGCAAGCCAAGAAACTGTTGATGAGAAACGTATTAACTTTACTGTACTCTTTATAAACCTTGATATAGATATCTGGTGACCTTGGCATCTTGTGAATCATATCGGCGAGGGAATTATGATCATGGATGCCTCAGTCGATCTAATACGGCATAATGTCGTGATTATACAATAGATACATTGCTGCTGGTTTACACTGTAAACACGCACTAGACCGCAAATTGAGTGAGTCATCGGACCTAGTGTATTCTATTTCTTTAGGACATAAATAGATCATGTCTAACAATATTTTATACATAAACAATGTTTTATACATAAGAATACATAACACTGCACATCTTCCGTTGAACGCGGTATCTAAACCGCCTTGCCGTGTACGACATATTTCCTTCATAACATCGGCTGACAACTATATAAAGTTTGATCTCTGCGTGACTGCTGGAGCATGAAGTTTTTGTGAAAATTTCAATCAATTGTATCTCCATTACGGTGGCGTTCGGAAGAAAACCGCTGCGGCCAAAATTTGAAACATTTTGAAAAAAGTTTTTGTAACAGTTTCAAAATATTCAATCTCCTGTGCGTTCACATACCAGTTGAAACCGAGCCAAATTTGGTCTGCAGCGTTTTTTTAAGGCTACCTAACAATTAAATCAGTGAATCCCCGGAATCCGCAGAAAAAATATTATTTGCAGACAATCCTACTTCGCATACTTTTGCAACCACCGGTCGTTTAGTGTCGATTACGTTTGCAACTGCTAGATGTATTTAACACAAAATAACTGAAAATTCTACAAATACATGTAATTTACGAAAACATGTTCAGCATTATGACAATTTCGCTCATAAAGGGATGAAAACCCTAACCCAAATCTTTGAAAACGACACAATTTAAATTAGTCCGTAAACATCGACTTTAGCAGCCGGTTCAAGCGCACGCAAAATCTTCTTTGAGTGTTCCGAAATATGGCAAACATTTAACCCAAAGTTGTGTTTGTTTTCACAGGAGTACGACGCCGTTTTTAGCGCTTATTTTGAAAAGCAGAAAAAATCCTCCTTCTCCATTTTCCCGAAAAAGATTAACGTCAAAAGTTTGTACATTTTTTATCTCGATAGCTGTCTGACATTTTCACATGCGGCACTTACGCGTGCGACTTTATAAGGTCAACCGGAATTGACCCTTTATTCGGTGAGTGTCTTACAGAACGGGTAGCTCGGAGAAATTTTTCCCCAACCCTGACTTCAACCCATATGCTCAATATGGGTTTTCAAAAATGACTTTTTTTCTCAAATCGTACTGGCTACTTGATAAAATTGTTATGTTACCTAATGTAAGCCTGCACACCAAATTTGGTTCAATTCCAGCCAGTAGCCGCATTGCTACAGGAGAAGAAAGTTTCTATTTATTATGTGGAAATAAATGAAGACAAATTCAAAATTTTCTGTTCACCCCATGAAAGTGTTGGGTTGTCTATAGTAACGATGTTCACCAAATTTGGTTCAATTCCAACCAGTGGAAGCGAAGTTATTGACGTCGAAAAAATTGGATTATGAATGAAATAGTATTTACTGTGACCAATTCTATGATTATTTATTATAGGTGTGCCCACCGTAAATACTATTTTATTCAAATCCAGATTTTTCGGCGGCAATAACTTTGCTTCCGCTGGTTGGAATGGAACCAAATTTGGTGAACATCGTTACTATAGACAACCCAACACTTTCATGGGGCGAACAGAAAATTTTGAAATTTTTGGTGATTTATTTTCATATAATAAACCGAAACTTTTTTCTGTAGCAATGCGGCTACTGGATGGAATTGAATCAAATTTGGTGTGTAGGCTTAAATTAGGTAACCTAACAATTTTATCAAGTAGCCAGTACAATTTGAGAAAAAAAGTCATTTTTGAACAATCCTAATTGCTCAAGTGTCGCATGCTCCTATATGACTCATATCCACCAGTCATACTCGAGTACTTGACTGTGCTGGAGTCTTGCCATGCATGCTCATGAACTTGATCTTGAACTTTAGAAATGAACCTTCCTTTCGACATGAACACGGCTCTTCCCCCGGAAGCCAAGAAGGAGCACATGCTCATTCTCATTCAAAGACATCTCGAGAACGAAAGGGTTGCCAGACAGGAGATCAACGACGATGTTAGTAGGACGCAATTTTCTGAGCGCGACTTGTTTTTGACTTGATTTTCTTTCAGTTTATGAAAGATTTCAGCGACGTCGTACACAAGGAACAGCTGAAGGAGATCAAGCAGCTGGAAAAACTTGCAGAAAAGTAAGAAAACTTTTTCTTGTCATTGATATTACTGCATCCACCTAAATTTTTGGAGATTTCTTTATGCTTTGTATTTCGAAATGCAGACATACTTTTACGAATGAAATTATTAGAAATGACCCCAATGTCGCGGTAACTTGGTACAGTTATAAATTCCGTCTAGTAGTATCATCAATGCACAGGTATTTGTCATTCTCATGCTCTGATGAACTCTGATTTGGCATGAAAGGAACTTGATTTAATATCCAATTTTCGCGAATTCAGTAATCGTAATTTTAATCTCATGTGGTGAAAAACTGTGAAGCTATCATTCTAATTCTACTCTGAATCGGTAAAATCTTTGTAGCCGTAATTCCAAGTCTGATGTAATTTGGAAAAAAACTCGGTAGCTTTCATTCTGATTTTAGTCTAATTTATAAAAAAAACTTTAAAAAGCTGATATTTTGCCTGCTACTAAGTTTCCTGTCTTCGTTTCTCGTCGACGTAGGGAGGAGCAGGATCTTCGGGCCAAGAAGAAAGCCGAGAGAGACGAGAAGGCTCGCAGGATCCCCAAAAATCTGCCCAAGGAAGAGGCGGAGGCCAAGAAACACGAGATAGATCAGAAATACGTGGAGCAGACTGTTCGTGAAGTTCGATTTGTAAGTCCTCAACTAGACTATTTCAAGCGGAAGTTTAAAACGACAGTCTGATATGTCTTCGATTAGTCTCAAAAAGTAGATTTGGTCGATGCAGCAGTTACTTGGCTGTGGTCACTTTTAAAATTGTAAGATATACCGATGTAAAACGACTGATCAACACTACAGATAGGTTCGTTTACAGTTTTGTGTTGTTCTTGCGACAATTTCGCTCATAAATGTGATGCAAACTTATTAACACTGGATTCTACTATTGATGATCCAATATTTTTGAGAGCGAGTACTTTTTGCCTAATAATACTGTTAAAATAGAAGTTATCCGGTATTGTGTGCTAGGATTGTATGTTCAAATGTTGCTAAAAACTATTTGGGCTCAATTCCAACCGTCAAAAGCGAAGTTATCGGAGTAGAAAACTTTTCGATTTGAATAAAATAGTATTTCAGGTTGGAAATTATAACTTTTTCTTTTCGTTAACTTTACTTCCTTCAACAGAATAGCTGTCAAATTCATTTCTAATATATAGTAATATCTCTCGGGCAGTTATAAAGATCGAGACATGTAAATCAGCGTTACTTCCCGTTCAGACATAGGCGGCGACAATTTTTCTGTGTAGCTAACTGATGGAATTTCCCAATATATTATTCCACGCTGTTTTATTCAAATTGAAAATTTTTCACTCCGATAACTTGGCATTTGCAATGTCGAACTAGACTGGGCCGAATTTGAAGTGCAGTGTCGTTTGAAGGCAATGTAACAATTTCACGGAGTCCTCGATGTGGTCTTGTAAAAATGCTTTTTTAACCCCTAATTACCATTGAACAAGTGGCGTCTTCATTTCAGCTGATGGATCTGCAGGACAAGCGATTAACGGAAGTGCAAAAACAACAGCAGGACATTGTCACGCAACTCAGCGACGTGGAGAGGCAGGTCTGTGGAATGGTAACTCAACAAGTAGAATAGTGACTAACAAATCTACCCGAGTAGAAGTAATGATTTTCACAGCCTAAAAGGTCTTCAGGTAAAAGTTCTTTCCAATTGTCAACTAGTTGCTGACGATTACCCCTGCCGAGTGTCAGCCGAAAATATTCGGCTTATTTCAATATGAGTATTAGGGCTGTTCAAAAATAACAATTTTTTTTTTTCAAATTTTGCTGGCTACTTGATAACATTGTTAGGTTGCCTAAAAAAATGCTCCACACCAAATTTGGCTCAATTCGAACTTCTAGGAGCGGTGGTCTGAGAAAAAAAAATTTAGGATTTATTGAATAAAGTAAATATAAACATTTTTCAAACTTTACTGGGTACCGCACGGAAGTGATAGGTTGATTAGAAAGACGATTTGTGTCAAATTTGGCTCGATTCGAACCAGTGGAAGCAAAATTATTGCAGTATAAAATTTTGGATTTAAAAAATTGGAATTTACGGTGGCTAGATTTATAATAAATAATGAAAGAATTCGCCACCGTCAATACTATAGTTTTGAAGTCTAAAATATTCTATAGCTATATCTTTACTTCCGCTTGTCGGAATTGAACCAGATTTTACAAAAATCCTTTTTCTAGACAAATCAACAATTCTGCCGGGTAGTCAGTAAAAATATGAAAATTTTTTTTATAGCAGTCCTTCTACAAGCTGTAATTGAGCCAAATTTGGTTTGCTGTGTTTTTTAGGCAACCTATTTTCTATCAAGTAGCCGGTGAAATTTGAAAAGAAAAGCCTGAATGAATATATCATTCACTTGTATAGTGAAGTTCTGTACCTCCAATAAGTTCTGAAAACATTTCTTACCCGCAGAGAGGCGACAACATCGTGCAGATTTTCAAGCAGCAGTCGGACAAAGTCTCTCACATTTTTGACATCCGGCAAGCCGAGTATTACCAAAAGCGCGGCCACAGCACGATCAATTCTCTCACATACTCGCACGACGGGACCAACGACGGTGATTACAATACAAAGCTATGAGCCTGCCTTTTCCTATATGCCTGCGGGAATGATTTAACGCCTGTTTTCGACCTCGAATGGACGCGAATCGATCACAATATTGCTTTTTTTTAGACACTTGCCCAAAGTGTAACACTCTGTGAATACGGAATGTCTGTTGCGACCGGGGCTGGGCAGAATTGAGCATATAGTGACTTGATATTGAATCAAGTATTCTAGTATCACTTAAAGTTTAAATACGTACCTTTTATGCGATCACAAAGAATACAATGATAATTCTACATCACGTTAAAGATGATTTGCTATTTTTTCGGACAAACCTATTTCATGGCACTTTGTGACAATGCTGCGGCTTGATCACGACTTCACAGACAAGACTTGAGTAACTAAAAAATTTGCAGCTTTTCCTAATTTGATTAATATTAGAATTACAGCTACTGCGATAAGAATAATTGAGGTTTTGAGGCTGCCACAATAAAAAAATAGTATTGAAATCATAATTCTCTATGATAAATTAACTTTTAGTGGCAAAGAGTTTGTTATTTCAGTACTGGAAAAAATCATGTCTCGCTGTTCGACTCGGGTCATTAGAATTAATACTAGATTACTGCGATCATTGTGCTCAGCCCTGGTTGCGACTCGATTTCAGATTGAGACTGCACAAGTCCACATGACTCTATTATTTGACTGTATTTTTATTGAGTTTTCCTAAACTATTAATTCCTAGCCTGTGTTCGTTTTAAGCTCTGGACTCGTCTAAAGACTGATTTTTCTCAATTTCTCTTCAATATTTCCATTTCTCGGTTCTCATGGCAGTATTCGAATCTGTTTTTATCATTTATGTTCGTTCCGTAGCCCCGTGAATATAATGGATTGTGTTTTATGTTCGGTGTAATTTTAACGTCGAATTCACTACCTACGTAGAACTCGTTACTTAATAACCATGAAGTGTCAATATTAGAGTCCGACCCATATTGTATTTTCAGGTATATTTAACCGATATTCAAAAGATATGAACTCTAGTTTAAGGCGCATTTTCAAAGCTTGACAGCATTTATTGTTCAAAAATAACTTTTCTCTCCGGATTCCGGGGATTCACGGATTGTTAGGTTGTCAAAAAAAGATTCTGCACACCAATTTGGCTCGATTTCAACTGGTAGGTATGAACGCGCTGGAGTTTGTGTTTAAAATTCATTATGAAAATATTGATTAGATTTTTTTGAAATTTTGCTGTCGACCCCATGAAATTGTTGAGTTGTCTACAAAAACAACGCAAAACAAATTTGACGCGATTTCAACCCGTAGAAAAGGAGTGATTTGAGTTTTCAAGTGCAATCACTTCGCTTCTACCAGTTGGAAGTGAGCAAAAATTGGTGAGCATTGTTTCTTTTGAAGAAATTTCATGGGGTGGACAGTAAAATTTTATAATAAATTCAAAATTTTCAAAGTCCTGTTCACATCTTCCGGTTGGAGTTGAGTCAAATTAGGTGCACAGGGTTTTTTCGACAGATAAAAAGTTAATCAGTGAAAATTGTAATACGTAAAAAAAGGGTATTTTGGAACAAGCATAGAACATGTGTCTACCCATTGCCATGCTTGAACATGAAATAAACTAGAAATCTGGAAACCGTTTTCTACCAGTCAACCGATCGAGATATTTCTTTCAAAATGTGATATCGTCTCGATATGATTGGACACCGGTAATTGGTCGGACTCTGATCAGCACATACGTTGCACTACATGCTATTGTAAAGCAACCCACCTAACTGATCATTCACTATCATCAATCCTGTTGTAAATACATCTCTTTATCATTTCATCACCAAATATATATACAAATTTCTATATACATACATCAATATATATCTTCACAAAGCACTGACAATGTAGCAATTGCAGTTGGACATGAATATTATTTATTTCGTCATTTAGAGTGAGGAGAGTATATATATTTTTCCTTCGTAGAAACATATCACTGAGCACGGGTGTCACCAGATTCACCCCATTTGAACCCCACGTGAACACGAATTAGTCCAACAAGTGCCAATATTTCTCACAAAACCCAAATGTTAGATTCCGTGCAATTACAAACTTCAATCCTAGCAGTCTGCGTTGGAGGTTTTCTAAACCACGACATTCCCCTGCTTGATAGAACAACCGATTGCGTGAGTCGTGTTACATCACAATGTCTTTTCGATGATCATGTTTGGAAGGTTTTGTTTCTGCTTTTATCGTGTTGATGACGGAGAGCTTGCAATTTTTTTCGTTTCGCAACTGTATGGCTTTGTTATGAACGGAATAAATGGGAGATGTGGAGAATGTTGATTTTGGCATGAATCCTCGGGGTCTCATTATTTACACAGTTTTTATATCGACAGGGAAGTGTTGTGTGCGGCACAGACGCCTTGGGTTAGCGATTTGATCGAGATTCAATAGTTTTGAGCAGAATTGAAAACAAGATAATTCTGATTACATTAATCACAGCAAAATGCCTGATATCTAATCCTAGTCTAATTTAGGGTTGCCATATTTTTGGAAATCTGAAAAGAGGACACTTTCAAAATTTTCAGACTTGCAATACCGGAGGAAAATCCTGAAAAATGGTAAACTTGTTCCACTTCGTGGTCGGTTGACTAAAATAAAACAGGTCAGCTTTCCGGCTCAGTGCTGATTTACTGTATCTCAGTCCAATTTGGCCCTATATTTAACCAAAACTCTCAAAAAGGGGGACAAAATCTAAAAAAAGAGGGAATTTGGCCGTCCTCTGAGGACACTTTCGAAAAACAGGAGAAATCCTCTTAAAAGAGGACGTATAGTAACCCTAATCTAATTTGTGAAATGTTTCTATACTCTCGTTTTCATTCTAATGTGATTTCTGGCTTTCCTGAAAATGCTACAGGAGATCTGTATAGTGAGAAGGGAACCAAGCTTGCTTTACAGAAATTTGTCATCGTTGTGCTCATGACAGTCATGGGAATGAACTTTGATATAATAATTGTGAACTTGAATTTTTGTTGTATTTCTTCCCAACTCGGAATTGAACTCAATTTTTGCAAAATCAGTAATTTTAATTCTAGTCTCATTTGAAAAAAACACTAGCTATAAATTAAATTTCAAAAGTACAGAACTTTATATATCGTATGTATGTAGCGATAATTCTAATCCTCTTGAAAATACCACCGAACTATTTGTTCAGAAACAAGCCAAGCTTGCTGTATAGACATTAGCAATTCTCTTGCTTAAGAAAATGGGCTTCGATTTGATACAGTTTTTGTTGTATATTTTTCTAATTTGGAATCTGATTAAATTTCCAAGGTTTTGCGAATCCAGTAATTCTAATTCTGACCTCTTTCGGGAAAAAATGTGTGGCAATAATTTGAATTGAATTTGATTTTTGTTGTATATCTTTCTGATTCCGAATTTATTTCAATTTTCCAAGTTCAATAATACTGATCTATTTTAGGAAAAATGTTTAGCTATCCCAACTCCCAATTCAAATCGAATTTGTAAAATCTGGGAATTTTCTAGTTGAGAGTTTTCTACTTTCTAGCTCTGTTTGAGGGCAGCAAGTGTCTCAGTGGAGCTACTTGACAGAGAATCTAGGATTCAGGAGTATTTGTGACTAGAACAAATGGTATCCCTGAAGCAAGGGTCGATTCCTTTTGGGTTATTTTTTCAACAGTAGCCTGTCAAATTATCAATGATTCATCATTACGAAACACGACAAGAATGTCATTCAATAAAAAGATATGAAGGTGTTGAAACACACTACTGAGTTCAATGCGTCTTTGTTTCATGACAGATATGCATGTCGGGCGTACAACGGTGTGCCATTTGCAAGTCTATGAATGTGAAATATCTCGACGCTCTTCAACTGGAAAGCTGCGTTCTGGCACTCAAAGTTGAATTGAATGGGTTCACTAGACTGTGCGATATGCAGTAACAATGAACATGCATGGCTACTCTTGGAGTCACAGTATTATCACAAACATGCAGTATCAGTATTTACCGGTCTGACAAGTTCTAGAACGAAATTTAAACGAATTGATCTGAATTTGTCGCTCATCCTGCTATCAGTAGCGGACAAGGAAATATCAAAACACAACACTGTGTCATCACTGCTGTTGGAAAGCAGTTCTTGTGACTTAGTAGTGGGATTAGTTTCTAAACTCGAATTATTCGCTCGTGAGGGAAATATATACGTGTTGAGATGATAAAATAAAGTGTTTGATTCAATTTTTCAAGTGTTCCATGGCAGGGTATGTCTAGTGGCAGAGTTTTTCTCGTCTGATCACCCGCCGGATAGTCGTTTTAGCTTTTGTAATCCATTTTTAAGAAGCGATATTTCTAATATTTGCATGCTGCTGCTGTAAGTTGATACCATTGATATCAACTCTGCAATAACAAGGCATAGTTTTGACTTGATCTGAAATGCATATCGAATCAAATGATCTTGTGAAGAGTCATATAATGCTCTTCCTAATTCTGTTTGTGTTCATCTTAGATAATAATTCCTGTTCTTTCATTAAATTTGTGTGCTTTCTATAAAATTCTAGCAACATGCGATGAGTTATTAAATACTGCATGAAAAACACTTTGACCATGCCAATTTTATGGGTTATGAACACTTATGCTTCCATGATTTTCAAAAATCAATGATATACAGTGGCAGTGTTTTTCAGATTTTGTAATGATGTAATTTTCAGTTATTTTGCAATTGTGTTTTTGTTATTTGTGCTGTTTGGTTGTATATGCAGAGTCGGTCAGCATCTAAATACTTACACCTGTGGGTGTTCCACAGTATAGGCCTTTTCCAACTTTTCATGCTTATAGGCCTTATTTCAGAAACAGAAATATCAATCGCTAATGCAGATTTATAGCCTTGAAACATAAATCCCAACCACTAATGTGGATTTAGAAATGCATAAATAACTGTCCCAGTGCAAATATCAATAGACATGATTTTGTCTAAGAATCCATTCAGTAGAAAATGGTTTTCAAATCAATATACATAGTTTTGTTCATAAGATAGTATACAGGTAATATGGCAATGGCTGAATACCATTCCACGCCATTTCTGTTTTCATCATCATGTGATGGAGACGTATTTTGATCACCTGCAATTGAGTGATGAAATTCTATAACGTCTCATTCCATTCTATTTTTCACAATGCGTGCTTGAGGACTTTTGTTTTCGAAATACAAGCAATTACTACTAAATGAATACAGTCCATGCTCAAGATTATTGGACCACGACTGACCTATCGATCTCGCTTCCCATGACATGCCGCCCTATTCTTGTCGCTTTATTTTTCTATACTGTCTTCTTTACTTTCATTCAGTGTGTGCATGCCTCCTCTTTACATCGCCTAGGCCAAGGTGGGTGTCTCATTCCATAGACTACTCCAAGTCGCTTCGACATCTTCCTGTCTTTTCATTGTATCGCATTTTTTTGTGGTGTATTGAACTGATAAAATTGCTAATAAACCAACAATGATGATGCCTTGGAGTAGATTTGACATGTCTTCGAAATGACACATTTCTATTCTATTTCCAAGGAAAAAATGACTAACCTACTCTGCATATAGGTGCTGAATTCATCTGTTTAATTTGCAGTGTGGTGTGAATATGATTATGATTTGTGATTAATATTATTTACAAAATTAACCCTATAAACTGGAGCCATGGCGGGCCCTCACGATAAGAAGCTGGAGCCGATTGCGGTGCCAGACAGACTGCACATGATTGGAGACGGATTTATTAGATGGCCGAAGTCAGAGGTCGATGTAAGTATAAATGAAATTAATAGCCTTCAGAGATGTGTTCTGAAGACTTCTAGGCCCCCGTGATATTTCCGGGAGAAATAAGTTGAACATGCCCTGATTTTTCAAGTTCACCCTATTACGGGTATTGTTGATTATTGCCAAGGCTTGCGAATTTGTAATTAGGGTTGGGCTACCGACTATCACAGTGGCGTTGAATTTCATGTGTAATATTACTTGAAATCATACATAATTTCACTTTGACCAACATATATGCTTCGCATGTGCTAGTGACTATATCTTGCTCTTCTATGCAGAATGTCAAACTAGTTGCACATCACATTCACAAATCTCAGCATGTATTCATTCTAGAACCATTTTAATATCAGGAAGTCATTGAAATTTGTTGAAAGCTTTTCCTGCTTGCACATCTCTCCTGTGAGGATGTTATGACTTATGGCGCCATTGAATTGTCTGTGATGATATTACAGACTGAAGTAACTGTTATTATACAATTGATTTATATATTGATATTGAAATCAACCCAAATATTTTCTGCTGACACTCGTCAGGGTAATCGTCAGCAACTAGAAGAGAATTAAAAAGAACATCGTATCACCAATCTGATAACCTGTTATTAGACTTCCAAAGTTCTCTTTGACTTGACATCATATTTCCCCATCAATACCCCACAATCTTCACCCTTTTTGTCGTCACCCAGGACTCGATTGTCCCGACTCCCGTTACTCTAAAAATTGACCCAAAAGGCTACATTGTGTACTGGCAGGAACCGAACAAGGTGAGACCCTATCTTTTGGTCACCTTTTTTAGACTTTTTGAAATTTGGATTTGCTTATTTGTCAGGACACCGAGTCTTTGGAAATCTCGTCGATTCGCGACACGAGGACTGGAAAATATGCCAGAGTTCCAAAAGTGAGTCCTTGTGGTAGGAATTTGTATTTCTGAACCCGAATTAAATTTGTGCTTTGCACAGATACCGATCAGAGATAATTAATTATTTTATAAGATTGAATGAATGATGTATTACATGGTCCATGATCTGTTATTTCCCCGTTGGCAGAAATTCACACATTTTTGCTCTGATGTAAAAACAAAGATATGGTCACGGTGAAATCAAATTTTGAGAACCATTTTTCCAATTTATAGAATATCAAGTTTTTGTAAAATTTCTCTCTTTTCGGTCGTATTGATCTTTATCACATTGTTTCAATGTTAATCGCAGCCACGATTTTACCGAAAAAACATGAAAACTTTACATTAATTTTTTCAAAATGTGTAAAATGAACATCAGCTACTTTGATTCCAAAGCGACGATAGGTCGGTTTGCACCTACATTTATGTGAACCATTGTAAAGGATCTATTAGAGATTTTGCAGCTGAAGGTCCCTCGATAAATTCATCTAACCGCATTTTATTAATAAATTTATTTATTGTTGAATTTGTCTTCAATCATAGTCGGAGAGATGGGAGAAAGTGCTTCAGGTTATGGTAAGAACTTTTCCGTGAAAACATAACTTATTTATGCTGACTTATTCGCATTACTGCAGGACCCGCAGATTCGTGAGGTAGCCGGCAACACAAATATACCTTTGGAGTCGAAATGCTTGACAATCGTGTTTGGGATGAAATTCAGCGACCCGCATTTCATAAATTTCATAGCGGTTGAAGAAAAGCCTATGGCCGTTGTGAAGGTGGACAGTAAACGAGTTACATAGGAATGAATCTGTGTTCCGGCTTGGACCAATTTTAAAACTTGTGTTCAATGAGATTTATTTATTGTGGCACCTATACCTGTTCCATATCCGTCATGGTACAGGAGTTGATGCTGTCAAAACTAAATAATATAGCCCTGTCACTTGACAATTGAATAAAATGAATACTAGTCAGCCCGTCAAGATTACAGGAACTCGATCTGACATATCAACCTCAACACATGCGTCCTTCATTTTCATCACTAGTCGTTTTATCCTATCCTATATTTCTTTCCATCCAGCGTACGTGTCTCTTATTTACACCCCTTAGGCCTTCCTATCTTTCAATTGTATTGCAGTCTTGTGTGTGAAATGCTAAAATTAATAACAAACTGATACTGATTGATAATTTATCGATAATTTTAACCTGAATTTTAATCTGAATTTAACTAAAAGAACACAAACATTAATCCTAGCTATTTCTAACCTTAATCATAACCCCAACCCTAATCGTAACACAAGCCAACCTTAATCGAACTAGCCCTGAGTATAAGACCAGCTAACCTGAATTTGCTCCTAGGCTCAACCATAGCTTGGGTTAGGAGTGAGGTTAGCTTGTGTTATCGTTATTGTTAGGGGTAAAGTCAAATTAGGGGTAGTTGTTAGGATTTAAACGATTGATCCTGAGCGACATGTGTTTTGTGATGTTACAAAAACGTTAGATAGTTATTATTTGCGACAGTTCAGCACCCAATTCTATAAATGACTTTGTTTTAGTACCATTGCTCATTACATTCCTAACCATACACTGTAATAGCTCACACCATTCCCAACTTACGTCCATTCGAATTTACTAGTTACTGGCTTACTGGTCACTAAGCAGACCTGAACAACGTTTAACAAACACACATCAGAGCAACGTCAATAATGTTGCTATTTTGTTGCAAAAAATTGGTTCAGATCTGATTGAAATCGAATTTCTTTGGTAGATGTGGGCTGATTTTTTGTTCGAGTTGGCACACCATCCCCTGACTGCTGATATGTCTGTGGAGCGATCAATTGAGAAGATGTGAGTTCCTTTTGTAGCAGATGTCGTTAAATGAGCATGACAATGTGTTTCTCCAAATTTCAAAATTAGATACTCGAAAATGATCTACGAAACGAACCAGCTCGGAAAAGTACCGGTCAGAAAGTGGGTGGAAAATCATTGCTTTGTGATTTAGTCCGTTAGTCAGTGAATGTTCTGCTTTGTTTTGTAGATGCATCAAAATGCTCGGGGGAAATCACGGTCGAACAGTGAATGCATTTCATAGCGTTGGACTCACCTCTAAAAGAAAGGTCAGTGTTGTGACCAGGGCTTTGGAGCAGCCGTAAATCTAAACTGCTCCAGCTCCGGCTCCGGAGCTCTCTTCTAACATACATTAACTCCGGCTCCAGCTCCGGAGCCGCATTATTACCACTGCTCCGGCTCCAGCTCCGGCTCCGGCTCTGAAATTATTGAATGGTCCTGTCTATATCAGGGGTGACCAACCCGCGGGCCAAATGTGGCCCGCGAGAGGATTTCGCGTGGCCCCCGAGGTAATTTCCTATTATATTATCGAAAATGAATTGCTCAGATTGTGAACTTGCAATGCCAACCAAAAATTACAATTCTGGCTGCGACACTTGGGATGTTGATGACTAAAATATCAGTTCCGACGCATTGGCAGATCCAGGGTCCAGTCACATTTTCAGTAAATCGTCGTATGTTACAATAAATTAAAATAGTAGCGAAATTTTTCTTCACGCTTCGCGTGTTTAATTGTCACAAGATTTCTTGGTTGGTAGCCTACCCCCTACTGAAAATGAAAATAACGCCTAATTTTCCCGATTGAGTCTAACTGTATTCGCAATTACGGGACAAAGTCTTTTCACGTTTGCGCTCGCATAAAAATCGTCGACGGTGAAATGTAGGCACAAAATGATTGTCGCATATTATCGGAGACCTTTGGTATCGATGTGTCCAGACGCCAAATAGTCGTGTCCTTGTAAACTGAGCCTAGCGGGTGGTATACAACAGACCCGCGATACTCACCTAGTTTATTTACAAACTTAGAAAATCTTACCCGCTTGGCGCGACTAGTGGACCGCGCACTCAGTCGTCAATTGCATTTGCCCCTTTAGCCGAAGAGTTTGGCCATTCCTGGTCTATATAGATTACTAATCTACCCCTAGGTTAGTTATCTATAGTAATCTAGAGTTTCTCAGCCGTCAGTAACATCCGATGTAGCAACGAAGACATATAGGTGCCGCCGTGCCGGCTTGTGACTTCATACTGAATACTTGTCAAATGTCGACAACATCATAGTTGCAGTAGAACGCACTTTACTATATGCCATTGCTGTGCACAGCATTAAAATTCAGGCCTGCTGTTCAATTATGATAAATCAGCAGATGTGGTTCTTGCATATATAATAGCATCTTATGAAATAGGTCGGAGCCGGAGCTACTCCTCAAATAACGAGCTCCAGCTCCGGCTCCGGCTGAATTTTATGTAGAGCTCCGGCTCCAGCTCCGGTGAAAATGTACGGCTCCGGGGCTCCGGCTCCGGGCTCCGGCTCCGGCTCCAAAGCCCTGGTTGTGACTCAAGTCATGATTCCACTCGAATCACAGTTTTTTATTGACTTGGGTCATTTTCTTTAAATGGAAACTCGCTTTGAGTCACTTTTTGTATTGACTCGACTTGTTCTCGAGTCATTGTGCATGAAACAACCAACTCATATAAATCTTGACAGATACTTGGAAAATAAGCCCAGAAACTGTCGTTTTTGTTTGCATAAACATGTTAAGAGTGAGAGAAATTGATATATTATGTATGCGTGGTCTTCGATATCACCCAAGAGTTTCAAAAAAGTGAGTTGAACTTGACTTGAACACGATTCGAACAGTGAACACTATGACTCGCACTCGAGTCCAAACATTATGACTCAGACTCGACCCTTTGTACACTGACTGGAGTCGATGGTGAGGTGACAATGACTCGAGTCAAACAACAAGATTGACTTGTGACTCGGAACCTTTTGACTTGATTTCAATTTCCCCAGCAGAATTCAACTTATGAATACTCGGCAACACTATGAATGTATATCGAAATGACGGGGGTCATTGTCTGACCTCTAGAATTCCATTCAAATGACAACCTAGCATTTGATTTTCAGAAAGACGAAATGATCGAACCGTGCGAGTTTGCTCTGATAGCCTTCAAAAAAGTTCTTCAATTAATTTGTAAAAGGCCGGACTTGGACAAAGTCTTTTCGCATTTGTGAGTTGCTAATATGATCCACCAAAATCAGTTAATATTCCTACACTTTTGCGAATAGGAATCTTTGATGTTGAGGGGCGTAAATCCCAGTTAGTCCACTTGAAAATTTTCAACATTTCCATAATACATTCAAATTCAAATTATAGCTTTTCTTTCAAATTCAATTAGAATTAGAATTAATGAAGTCGCAAAAACTTAGAACTTGAATTTAGTTACGAATGAGAAAGATCAGAGTTTATTCTCCCAATCATGAAAATGGCAAATGTCTGTGCACAGAGATTGACTCATTTCATACTGTACATTTTCAAGAACACCTGAATCAGATCAGAATTCAAATGTGAGCAGAGAAACATTTCAGGAATTCGATTAGATTCAGATTTCCAACTTTTTGCACAAATTAGTTTAGTTAAACAACTAGAATTATCCAGTCCTCCAAGTCTGGTGCAAATCATGTGATCCAATATAAATGTGTCGTAGCTCAACCTCATCTAATTTCTCAGAGGTGGGAAGATGTATCTGTCTCTCGAACAGACGAAACGTTTCATAAACACCATTCAACGCGACTCGAGGCTGATGGAAGTCCTTCATCCTTTTCTGACGGACGAACAGGTCCGAAAACTGATAGAAAAGTACGAGCCTAACATGATGCTGGCCAAGAGATGTAAGTTTTATCATTTGTTGATATTCAACCAGGCTTGAGAAACTAGATTCAATTCTATTTATTGCCCAAAATTTCATCATTTCAATATACCACAAATCTGCGATACAATGAAAGATAGGAAGGTGTCGAAACGACTTGGAGTAGTCTTTGAGATCAGACACCCACCCTGGCCTAGGCGATGTAAAAATGGAGGCATACACACTGAATGAAAAGTAAAAGAAGATTATGTTAAACAACAGGTGACAAAAAAGGTGGCATGTGTATGAAGTCGAGATCGATATGTCAGGTCATGGTTGGGTAAACTAAATGCCTGTAATCTAATTCTCATTTACTTTGTAAAATGTTTCCATTCTCTCATATTACTTCCAATCTAATCTCTGTTTATCTTGAAAATGCTACAGGAGAACTAAATGCCATTTCCAAGTTTTTTCGAATTCTAATTCAAATCAAATTTAGAAAAGCTAAAATTATTCTAGTTGACCAATCCTGTATTCAACGTTGATTCTTACGTCATACATTTTTCAGCCCAACTCTCAGTGGAAGGCCTTGCTGCGTATTTACAATCTGACGACAATATGCCGGTGTCGTCAACCAAATACGCTCTTTTCCAAGACATGAACCAGCCTTTGTCACACTATTTCATCAACTCCTCTCATAAGACTTACCTCACAGGTAGGGTCAAGAAACTTTTTGGAGAATTCTTTGTGATGAAATCACTTTTTTTTTCAGGAAATCAGTACCATAGTCGTTCGTCTGCAGAGATGTACCGACAATGTCTCTTGGCCGGTTGCAGGTGCGTTGAACTGGATTGCTGGGATTCGGGAGGCCAAGTTGAGCCCAACATTACTCACGGGTGAGTTAGCTCTAGAATGAAAGAGCTCTAGTAAAATTATACAGCCTTTCCAAGTTAGATTAGAATTATGATTACAGCAACGCAGTTTTTTTTCATAATTAGACTAAAATTAGTACGACCGAATTCTCGAAAACTTGGGAAATCGAATTGAATTCCGAATTAG
This sequence comes from Botryllus schlosseri, assembly GCF_051294905.1. Lineage (NCBI taxonomy): Eukaryota > Metazoa > Chordata > Ascidiacea > Stolidobranchia > Styelidae > Botryllus > Botryllus schlosseri. The sequence goes on along the minus strand of NC_137246.1, from coordinate 28,208,915 downwards.
GAAGTAACACGACGAAAATCAGATTCACTTCATATCAAATCATGTCTCATATATAAGCATGAGAATGTCAAATAACGTCTCGTTTCGCACGACACAGTAGTCCTGTAGAACATTCAGGAAAACCAGAAATTAGATTAGAATTAAAATGAGAGCATAGGAAAATTTCACAAATAAGATTACCGGTTGTTTGATTTAATTAATCTAATTAGATAATTAGAAATATGTAGTTGATACCTCTACTTTTAACTGGCACTCAAGATTTATGTACGTTTAGTGCTCTAGGTGTATGTACTGGTTACGGTACTGCTACTGGACTTTTTGGACTTTGGACAGTTTTGTGTTCACTCCAGTTCAACAAACTTTTTCAACTCTACTCGGGTGATATAGAATGGCTCACATTCATAATATAGTGATTGACCTCAATCCTAACAGTTTCTGACCCTATTTTCCAAGTATCAGGACTATTGGACAAAATACAAATCATGTGGTGACTTTACTATTCTTTGAAGTTACAATGAAATGTCTGTCTTGGCCGTCCTAGTTGCGAGTCGTATGACTTTGTTTGAGTCATGCACGATGACTCGAGTACAAGTCGAGTCAATACACAAATTGACTCGAGTCGAGTCACCAAAAAATCGTGACTGAAGTCATCACAACCCTTCTATGAAGTTATTCTTGATCTTACCTCATGAATAGCAGCTGATTGCTTCTCGCTATTTCAGATTCACTCTCGGCTCGGAAGTTTCGGTAAAAGAAGTGATCGAAGCGATCGATGAGTCAGCGTTCAAAACCAGCCCTTACCCCGTTATTTTGTCGTTTGAGAATCACGTCGACAGGTTTGAGAATATTTTTGTTTATTTTTTGAGGTTCGATATACGATTGATTAGTAAATGCACGTATTCACAGCTACTATTTGCTTACGATTACCCCTGATGGGTGCCAGCCGAAAATATTCGCGTTTATTTTAATATCGCTATATTATTCAATCCTTCTAAATTGATAAATTGATTCAAAATCGGGTATTCTGTTTCGATCACTAATGAACGACATTTTACACCTTGAAATTGAGAATAAAATTTAAATATATTCCATGAAATACCCGTTTCACTTTTTCAGCCCCCAGAACCAGGCCAAGATGGCTCAATATTGTCGTGATATTTTCGGGGAAAAACTTCTCATCGACCCACTACCCCAGTACCCGGTGAGTAATTGTGATCGCTTGACCTCAGTTTATGCATGTTTTTGTTAAAAAAAAAACATTAAAAAACGGAAACTTTTCAGCTCGAACCGGGAGTCCCGCTGCCCTCGCCGAAAGATTTGATGGGAAAAATCATTGTCAAGAACAAGAAACAGAAGCCAGGTATGTGTCTAGGCCTAGGGTATGTTTGGAAATGGTGACCACTTGAACATGTGGTGCGAGATTAGGGTTGTAACCGAGTCACAAGTCAATTCTACTTTTATAGTTTTGAATCGAGTCATTTTCACTTCACCACCGAGCCAAGTCCAAGTCAGGGTTCAATGGTTTGACTCCGAGTCATAGCGTTGTGAGCTTGTGACTCAAGTCCGGAGACCATTGTATTTACTGTTCAATGTTCATTTTCGAGTTCAATCAGGTTTAACTTACTTTTTACAACTCTGTTTGGGTGAGATCGAATGCTTCGTTACGTACTAACTCTCCTCCTTTCTGGCCCTCTTTTACAAACGCCAGTGACGCAAGCTTGGCTCGTTTTGCACGATGCACTTCTCCTGTAGCATTTTTAGGAAGACCAGAAATTCGACCAGAATTAAAACAAGAGAAACATTAGGCAAATTCGATTTCGCTCTCTATAATAATCTGATTATACAACTATAATTATGTAGCTCACCGAATAGGTGAAATCATTGAAAGTGAATTTATTTGGCCAGATACAGAGGCTATTCCTCATTGTCATTAAGACAATTTCCTTCTTGGTCCTAAATCTTTATAGGTTTGTCATCTCAACGTTTTTTTCAGGAGACAAGAAATCGCAAGGAGAAGAAAAAGGTAAAACACAATATTTTCATTCAGTAATACTCAGAATTGAAGTTTAAGCGCTCCCTAATCATTTTGATGCAATCGCAGAGTTGCCGCATCAGGCCAAAAGCTTTGATTCCTCCACGGCTGAGTTTGAGAGTGAGTCGTGTTCCCCATAATGTTACGTTCACGGGGATCATTTGTTATTTTCGAATGGATTCGTATCAGCCTGTGTTATTTTATTATTTTTTGTTTGCATGCGCATTTGTGTTTGGCAGGTCATCACAAGCACGCCTCCACACAGTCCGAAAGGGCGTCGATATCACCCACTAGCACTAGCGGGTCAAACCCCTCGCCCGAAAACTCGCCCCATTTTCAGTACGGCAAGACGGGGTCTCGCGGACCGCCTAACACTAAGTCGGGTGGCCGAAAGCCGTCTGTCCCTGCCGCGGTGTCCCCCGGTCCGAGGTTTAAGTCTGATTTGTCGGAGAGCAGCGTGACGGATTCAAAGTCGAAAAAAACTAGGGAAAACTTCGTTTCGTGCAAAGTGTAGAGTAGACGAAGATGCGATACCAGGTTTACGGCACTTTTAATTTTAAATCTTCACATTTTGCTTTTTATTTCTTTCAATTTTTTTCATCTCATCTTTCTCCTTCATTTTTTCCTCATTTTCATTTCTTTCATCTTCCAATATTTTTCTTCATATTTGATTTTTTTTCATCTTTCGATTTTTTCTTCTTATTTGATTTTTTTCATCTTTCAATCTTTTTTTAAATATTATTTTTTTCATAATATTTCATGTTTTATACCCTATTTCCACATATACTCAGAACAGTTTTTAGGCAAAGCCACTTTTTTCAAGAATTTCACCACTGGTTATCAAGATATTGTCATTTTCAGACTTGCCACCTGTAATATACTGCTAATGAAGTTGACCCCTCAACGCCTCAACCTAATCTACTTTTTGTACTTGCTTCTTTTCTGACCCGTCATTTTCCAGTTACACTTGAAGTAGTTGTGACAATTACTTTGAAATTGCTAGGTCTATTTGGAACTGAGTAGAAATTTACAGCATCGCTTACGTTTGAGTGCCAACTCTGACGAATTTGACCACCTCTAACCTTTTCGTGTTGAAAAATATTGGTTTTGCGCAGAAATGGCTGCCGGAAGTCTTCCTAAAAATGGACCAAAGCCTCAAAAACGCAAAGGGTCCGCGCCCCCCTCGACTGACCTGAGGCAGTTCAAGATAAAGGAGGAATGCGACGATGTCATAAAGGAGTCTCTCTCGGGGCAAACCAGTGGTGAGATATTGACCATCGGTTTTCTGGAGTGTGAAGCGAATTAGATTAGATTTTGCAATTCTCAAGTCTAGTGCAATTGCTAATCTACAACTATCACCAACCTAGATAATTCTAGCTTATTAATTGGATTAATTTGAGCGAATCGCCGGTAATCTCATTCTAATCTAATTTGTGAAATTTGTAGTTTGAAAATTTCGAATTTATTAAAAAAAAAATTGAAATAAACCTTTTTGAATTTCACTGTCAACCTCACGAAGTTGTTAAGTTTCCTGAAGAAAAATGATGCAAAACAAATTTGACGAAATGAAGTGCTTGCAGTTAAAAATTTTGGATTCGCAAAAACAGCCTGGGGACGATGGGTGATCCCAGAATTATGAATGAAAAGTTCAGATTACTTCGCTTCTACGGGTTGGAATTGCGTCAAATTCGTTTTGCATCGTTTTTGCGGACTACTCCACTATTTCGTGATGTTGACAGTGAAATTTGAAAAAAAAAATCAATTTTTCATAGTAAATTCAAAATTTTTAAACTCATGTACGCTCGGATTTACATGTTGGAATCGAGCCAAATTTGGTGTGCAGCCTTTTTTAGGCAACCTGACAATGTAAGCGGTGCATCCCCGGAATCTGCAAAAAAAAGATATAACATAAATTTTGTTATGTTCAAGGGGAAAACTTATTGGCGACTGTCATGTTGTTGTGGATAAGAAATTAGGCTAGATCCAGATCTGCAGTAGGGTTGTTCAGATTTTAAAAATTGTCGAGAAAATTCGATGCTTGTGACTCAAATGATGGTTTAGCACAGTGTTTCTCAACCCCGAGTCCGCGGAAGGTCCTTGGTGAGTCCGCGAGCACAGGAATTTTTGGTAACTTAATCGGCACACACAGTTGACAGATTGTGGACCTGGTATTTCGTCGTGTTTTTCAATGGGAAGACGCCAGTCTCATAGCGAATTTAATAGTTTAGGTAATTTTATATCGATAAAACCTTAAGAAACGATCGTGGATCCTAATTTTAGGTGTCTAGTTACTTAGTTTCAGATTGAGAAGTCTAAAATCCACGGAAATATCAAAATTTTCAATCTTTTCTTCCACTTCCGATATGATTTCGGAACGTGTAATTGACAGACCTACGGGGCTCGTTCACTTTCGGACCAAAGTCATTGCAGCCTTACGGAGAAAATAGCTTTTTGGTCCGAAAGTGAACGAGCCCCGTCCTGGTCCGGTTTCGTCAAATTCCGATTTGAGATTAGGCTGCATGATTCGCAAAATACCTATTTTGGAATGTTAGTAACCTTAATAGCTGTCATAAACAATGCATAGATACCTCCAATATGTGACTGGCGGCACTCAACTGGAATAGTGCTTTCAGAACTACATTCATTGCAGTAGAATTTTTTACCTCGGTGGCTTTCCGGGTTTCCCTTATCAAGAATTAACGGTACCATAAAAAGGATAAAGAGTTTGTATACAATCTTTAAATATTCCATTAATATATTCCGATGATTGTCTGTGTAACGTCTTCTGAGTATTGTATAATTTGATTCTCTATTATCCCTTTATTATGACTACCGGAGTACCGGTACAGCTGACTTTGAACAGCTACCGTTCCTTTTTATTATTGCATTGTTACGTCAAATCTTGCCAATTTGGATTTCGTTTGAATCTCTCTCTCTATGCTTTTTATTGTGCCGTTACCTACCACTTGTTGATAAGAGGCATACGAAATTCCTGCAAGGTAATAAATTATACTGCAGTGAATGTAGTTTTGAAAGCAATATTAGAGATACCTCAATAAGCGATGTTTGGCCACGTATATTTCAAACGCAAGAACAATGAAACAGCACCACTACAAATTGATCAACATTCCAAGCATTATTGGTTCTCCTGAGATTTTCTGTGCCTTGGCCAAACCAGTTGGTTGCAAGTATCACAGGCAAACGAGTATGCTTTACCCATCTGTCGCATCATCCTGGTTTGATACCAATCACGCCAGGTATAAATCCCTATTATCTCCAATTGGAATTTTTCAAAATGCCCTACATTTATGTTCGAGGTAGCCTATTGCTTAAATTGTCATAAGCAATTCTATCACGGTCATAAACTCTACAATTTTGGTCGGATTGACTTGAATTTAGTACGAATGGACTCGGAATTTAATGCTGCGTATTCACAATTTACATACCGAATATGCCAGGTATAAACCCCTGGGACAGCTCTTTATACACACGTATGCCGGACCATAACTGCCGTAACCCAAACCCCCATAATTGGGCGGGGGGTGAGCTCGAAGGGGGCCAAAACTATTCGGGAATTACCATAAATTATAGAGTATTGTTTGAAAATTTATGCCACTTTTTAGAAAAATTATATCATTTTCCGAAACGCCTCACTCAACTCGACCGAAAAATCTGAATGCATGAGCAGAGATAGCATAAAAGATTTACAGCTAAATATATGCAATTCCCGATCATGTTGACCGATTCAATCATGGATTACGGAATATTTTCGTGCTTCGCGCGGTTTATTCGAAACAAGCCGGCCAACTGAACGGTAAAAAAATTTCGCAGAGAAGTAGCGGTAAAAAGGTATCGGACGTGGGGGGGGGGGGGGGTCTGGGGGTAAAGCCCTCCAGAAGTTAGGTTTATCGCCATGTGGTGCCCAAGACCAATGTTTTGTTATTTAAGGGGGGTTGACGAAGTGCTGTTACGGTCCTGCACGTAGGCACATTGCACAGGTTTCCGGCGCGATATACGCTGAGTGTTGGTAATTGATTATGGCGACTTGTTCATTTATAGACTATTTGGAAAATGACAATCGTAGGGACATGTGCTAATCACAGAAACAATCTATAGTTGTCTATTATAAGTAGAACTCGAGATTTGGACTGCATTACCGAACAGTTGCTTGAATTGCAAAGCCGACAGATGTGGAAAGACAGGTTTAAGAAAGCTTCCTTGACTCAATTTTAGCCAAATGTGCAGTCGATAGAGCATAGTCATTCAGATCTTTGTTAGCAAGCTGCAACAGCTCTTTTGCTATTTCCGACCACCTCGCCTACCTGTGTGAATCTGGCTTTTCAACTCTGACGATGAGCAAAAGAAGTATGGAAATAGACTTCAACCGGAAGATGACATCAGATGTAGGTCTACATTGACAACCGTAATTCCGGAATTAAATAAACTTGTCAAGCAACATCAAGGACAATGCTCCCATTGAGTGTGGGTTGAGTGAAAAGCAGTGCTTGCTTTTTTCGTTGATACCGTATTACACTCTCTTGGATAGAAATCAAAAAAAACTATTTTTCGGTAATATATAGCTTGAGTCCGCGGAGATACTGGCGAGCTTGAGGTGAGTCCGCGGGTCAAAAAGGTTGAGAACCACTGGTTTAGCACATAAAAACACTTTTATGAGCAATTTTTGTCATCTTCATCGCGATCTTCTATCCCTCACAAGCCCCCAAAGATCCATGAGGCAATTTTCCTTACTACTTGATCTGTAGTGTTCACCATGTCATCGGTTTATAGCTTTTGTGACATTATCAGTCGAATACGACCGTGTGCAGACAAGATATTGCAATAAAATAGATCTCTTTTTAAAACTGTACTTAAATGACCAGAATTGCTCATAAAAGAGTTTTTATGTACTAAACCTTCATTTGGGTCACAAGCTTCGAATTTTCCTGAAAATTTTTAAAATCTGACCAACCCTAATCATCAGTCAAAGTCTTGCTTGCTTCTCAAACGGTCGTTTTCTTGACAGTTGACGTGTCTGAGAACGAGGAGAAGAGTGAGAGAAAAGATGAAGAGGATGGGGATGACGAGGAGGAAGAGGAAGAGGAAGAGGAGGAAGAGGAAGAGGAGGAAGAGGAAGAGGACGTTCAGTTGCTGGGATACGAGTTTGACATCAACCAAATAGGCATCTACAAAGAATCGAGAGCTTACGAAGCCATGTCTTCCCTCGTCAACTACATTCAACCTGTCAGGTAGGACCGGGTCTGTTTGTGTCCAGACCAGACTTGTACCAGGGGCTGGATTTTCAACGAAAACTAGAATTACTCACTTTGTAAATTTTGCAACTAGGACTACTCACTTTTCATAACTTACAACTACAACTAGAAGTACCCACTTCGCAAAGAACTACACCACTAGCTTCTCAAAACTCACAACTGGAGCGGTAGTTTGTACAAGTCTGTTACTGATAGACGAAATACTAATAATGTGGTAACTTTACTATTCTTTGCAGTACAATATAATGCTAGTCTTGGCCGTCCGACTCTTGAATCATTTGACTTAGTCGAGTCATCCACAATGACTCGAGTGCAAGTCGAGTCAACACGGAGAGTGACTCAAATCGAGTCACAGAAAAATCACCATTCGAGTCATTGCGGCTTCGGTCTGTTTGAGTCGCGACGCGAGTCTTTCCTTTCAGGTTCAAATCGTTCGAACACGCGGAGAAGCGAAAAAGAAGTTTTGAAATTTCGTCGCTCACAGAAAACGGTGCCTTGCGTCTCCTGACATATTACCCGATCGAAATCGTCAACTACAACAAGCGACAGTTGAGTCGCATCTACCCAAAAGAAGGTCACGTCGACTCGTCAAATTACAATCCTCAGTTGTTTTGGAACGCAGGATGCCAACTGGTCGCTCTCAATTTTCAGACTCTTTGTAAGTAAAAATTTTATTCTCGCCCATCCGTGTCATTGAAACTTGAATTCGCAACTTTTAGCTAATCACATATTATAATAATACAATCATACTTGTATATTGAAGTTTTAAATTAGCAACAGTCTCTTGATATAATATCAAATAATAATGAAATTATAATGTAGATTGATTTACAAAACCTTAAGACTTATTGTGTACCCCATATTGGGAGTTAATTGCACATTAATAAGCAGATAAACAGAGATTCAAATGCAAAGTACGACGTAGCATTGTAATTACAAATATGACGCAAGACCACAGCTGTATCGTAACTATGTGGTAGTCATAACAAATAAAGTTATACAATACGCAGAAAACGCAAACATATGGTGGTTTGAATGTATTATTTGAAGATTGATTTTTGATATTGCATTGCTATGTCCTGCTTTGTCAAACTGATTTATCTGTCCTTGCCGTTGTGCCGTTAATCAAGTCACAGAAAAGTCTTTGAGATCATAAATCAGGGGTCGGCAACCTTTTGCTGGTCGCGGGCCAAATTTCGGGTGTACAACTTTTTCGCGGGCCGGAATTTTTCTTAGTACTATATTTTACGCTAACTTCGGTATATTATCCTACCAGAGGTGGTCAAAGTAGTCATCGTTGCTACTCAAGTAGAAGTAGAAGTAACGCCGGAATTTCTACTCAAGTAGAAGTAGGAGTGGTGATTCACAAGTAAGTAAGTAAGTAGATATTCTACGCTTATTTTTGCCTGCAAAACTGAAAACTGTCAAGTAGAAGTAGAAGTAGTCTAAAATCATAACTACTTCATAAGTAGTGTGAGTCGGCAAAATCTACTTCAAGTACTTCAAAATGTAGAAGTACTTCGTTACTGACCACCTCTGTATCCTACATTGCTGCAATCTCAATCATACCAATCAAAAGACACATTTATTTACACTTCAACAACACAGAATAATTGTGACAATTGACGCAACTTGCTTTGTGAAAGGTTTTCAACTTCTGGTAACAAGTCAGATGAAACAAGAATCAGACCCTATTCAAAATGGACGTACGAAATACGTGATCTCAGCTTGCTCTTCGTGAATTTCATTGTTCAAAACTAGTGTTCACATGCGTACGTGCTTCCAAAAATCGATGCAATTTATTTTGCATTGCTGGTCAAGCTGGGATAAAGACCAATTTCAAGAACGTACTCTTTGTCAAAGTCATGCAGCGATATGCTCTTAGTATGAAATTTGTCATTCAATTCAACTGCATCGCTTTTCAGAAAGGTCCATTTGAAATTTTCTGGCAAAGGTATTGGCGTCCACATTAAACAGAGTACTGAATAGTCAGAATTCGTTTTGTAGAGAAGGAGTGTCGGAAAAGCGGGTGAATATTCAGTAGTTAAATTCCGTATTACAAATGTAGTGTTGGTACTAGGTTTTCACTCCTCCAGTATAGGAAAGTGAGCATAATTTTCTTTGTACTCTTGACATTTCCAGAGTCACAGATTTGTTTTGAATGCGCCTCAACACCTCATGTATTTAGTTGTTTTCCCCCTAAAGTTGCAAATTCAATTTGTTCAGATGTGACGTTAAATGTACCAGGAAAGCAAGATGAGATACCCATTTTCGATTACAAGATTACGAGTCGGCGATATTTGTGTTTTCAAGGAAAGTTGCTATTTCATTTCTCAGTTCATACACTCGTGTAAGCATAGCTGTTCGACTTAATGAGCGAACATGACAGATAGAGGCCTACATGACATCACCATATTGATTCTCTGCTTCTAGTAATATCTGGCGTAACTGACTCAGTTAATGAGACAAAAATCATATTAACAGTTTTCACCATTGTGGCCAAAACACTATTCAGGTTTTTTGTTTAGGCACACAATGCCTTCTGGAAAATTAAATTATAGACAGGCTAATTAACGGAGGCTAGTTATCTATAATTGAACAGTTGGAGATTACGTCATTGCGTCTGTGATGTTCCAAGTGTTTTCGAAGCAAAGGAAGAACACCTTTATTGTCACACCCTGTTAGAGTGGTAAACCTTTCAAAAAAGTATGGAACACCTTCGGTTGCGAGATACATCCGATTGATAAGCACTGATCCAGTCTAGTCTATCTCCATCTCCTACTTCAACCACCTTCGTTTTATGGCGTAACAATAGACTAATATAATGTAGGCTACTATTATATCGTAGCAATGCCGCATTTTTTCATGCAGCGCTGCACTGCAGATTGAAACTCATTATGAAACGGCGAGCCGCATTCTTGTGATAACTAATTATTATGTCGCGGGCCGGACGATTTCGCTTGGCGGGCCGGATCCGACCCGCGGGCCGTAGATTGCCGACCCTTGTCATAAATGATACTGCAAGCAATAAATGATACCGAAAGCAATAAACAACTATCAATGACATGTAATTGTGACTTATGATGACATCAATACTCTCTTACTTTGCCCAAATTTCCTTCTCTCCATCTGTGCGCTCGGTTGCAGGCTCGAGCATGCAGCTCAACCTGAGTCTGTTTGAGTTCAATAACAACTGCGGATACTTGCTGAAGCCCCAACACATGAGGAGGAAGGACCGGCAGTTCGACCCGTTTGCTCACAACACCATAGACGGCGTGGTGGCCGCTGCCCTGTCCATAAAGGTGAGCACGTAAGGCAGGGGTGTCCAACTTTTTCTGGTCAAACGGCCAATTTCTCGGAGTGTAAATTCTCCATAAATTGAGTTGAAAACTATCAAGATAAATGAAAATAACAAAAAATACAATGAAAAATAATAATTGTAATAAAAAATAAAATAAAGACGAGTAATTTGAAAATACAAGTCAGAGACAATTTTCTGCATTTTTCGCACTTTCAGGTGATATCCGGTCAGTTCCTGTCGACGTCCCGAGTGAGCACGTGCGTCGAGGTGGACATGACCGGTCTGGTAGCCGACACGGTGAGGTGGAGATTTAAAACCAAAACGGTGCAGAACAACGGCACAAACCCGTACTACAACTCGGACGCGTTTCTCTTTCCTAAAGTGAGTCGCAAGCAGGCTTTTGTAAAAACTACTGGATTAAAAAAAAAATAGATCCACCCACATTTCAAAACTAGCAACTAGAACTACTACTACTAGAACTACTCGCTTTGCAAAACTGCCTACTAGAACTAGAATCACTCACTTTACAAGACTCATAACTAGAACTGGCACCAGAACTAAGGAACTTTAAAACTCCGCCTCTAACTAACTAATACACAACTAACTAGGTTCAAATACGATGCAACTCGTTCATTTATTGGAATCGGATTAGATTTAAAAAGGGGCATCTTTACAGGTTTGACTAGAACTAGAACTACTCTCTCCAAAAGCACGAACTATAACTACAGACTTTCCAAAATCTTTTTCAAGTTCTAGTTGAGGATTTTGAATAGTGGGTCGTTCTAGATCTAGTGGAGAGTGTTCTAGTTTTAATTCTAGTTGTAGTTGGGCATTACGAAAATCCAGTAATTTGCACAAGTCCGCATAATATGGTTCTTACAAATTCAAACCCATGCTCATCTCATTTGCAGGTGGTCCTCCCGTCTCTGGCCACGATTTGCTTCAGCGTGAAGGAGGCAAACGGAAACTGCATCGGACAGCGTTACCTGCCGGTCGAATCTCTGCGGCCCGGCTATCGTTACATCACGCTGCGTAACGAAGGCAACCAGCCTCTTAACATGCCCTCGATATTCGTCTACGTCGAAATCAAATATTATATTCCGGAAAAACTGGAAGGTACGAACCTTGTCTCTTCTAGACTAATAAATTTTCAGCTTTTATTAATTACATTAAAATTGAAATGATAGATATACAGTTTTTTTCAAAATTAGATTAGAATTGGAATAAATGAATCTGCAAAAACTCAAAAATTGAATTACATTCTGAATTAGAAAATGCAACAAAAATCAAGTCATATCGAATCAAAGTTGATTCCTTAAGTTTAAGAATGGTAAATGTATATACAGTAAGCTTGGCTTGTTTCCCGCGGTACAGTTCTCCTGTAGTATTTTCAGAAATTCAGTCCAGTAGAGGCAAAATTATTGGGGTCTGAATTTTTGATTTGAAAAATATAGTATTTAATTTTCGAATTAATAGTTGAACACCAATAGCTTTCTTCTACTGGTTGGAATTGAGCCAAATTCGATATGCAGAGTTTTTCATCCAACCTAGCAATATCATCGAATGGGCTGTAAAATTTGAAGAAAAAATTTTCATCAGCATCAATGTACACTATCCTACGAATAGACGTGGAGTGAAGTCCTGGTTTGCGTTTCAGTGATGGCGGCCATGCTGGCCAACCGAGAGAAGAGAGAGAAGAGAGAGAAAGAAGAGAAAGCGATCAACGACAGGCGGAAGGCTCTCAACCTACTACTGGACGAGGAGGAGAAGAAAGAAATTCCGAGCCTGCAGCAGAACGGAGAAGTGAATGAAAAGGTGTGATAAACATTGGTGGAGGATAGAAATAAATAAAATAAATAAAATTATAACTCATAATAGAAATAAATAGAGCTCGAAATACTGAATTTTCAGGAGTTTTGAAGTTTTTTCCAAGTCAGGTTACAATTAGAATGATGGCTAAATAGTTTTGTTTTTCAAATTAGACTTGAATCAGAATGACTGATTTCACAAAAACCAGGATTGATTTGCATTCCAAATGAGAAATAAACACAACCAAAGTCAAGTTCTGTTCGTATCAAATCAGATTTCAGTGACCCCGTTCACCCCGGCCGGGATTGAAGCGCTGCAGAAATGCAAGGAGCATCAAGACCTGCATAAGAAGACGGAGAAAAAAATAGCAGAGTTTCTAAAGAAGCAACGAGAGGTGGGTCATGCAGTCAGTTGCTACTCAAGTACATGTGGAGATAACCATTATAAATTAAACCGCAAAACTGCTTTAATTGGAAGTATAAAAGTGCTTGACTAAGTTTGATAAACTAAGTTTATGGAGGGGTCACAAACGATTGTTTAAAAATAACTTTTTTCTGGATTCCGGGGTTCGCTGATTAGGACGCTGTACACCAATAGATTTGAATGAAAAGGAGTTTAAAAAACTTTGAATTTATTATAAAATAATCTTTTAAACCAATTTTCAAATGGTACTGTCAACCCCATGAAATTTTAAAGTCGCCTAAAAGAACAATGCTGACCAATTTTTGATCACTTCCAACCGGAAGAAACAAAGTGATTGTAGTTGAAAGTTTTAGATTTGTAAAAATAGCATTGACGGTGACTATCAGTCATATAGTGTCGGCTACTTTCGAAATTGCAAGGCTTGTCTTTGTAACGAACGCGAAATGACTGAAAACGCTACAAATACATGCGGTTTGCGAAAGATATTCAGCAGTATCACGGTTTCGCTTATAAATCCCGAATTACGATCTTTACAAACGACACAATTTAAAAAGTATTTATTTTACAAACATGCAAAAACCGTCAAAATCTACTTTGAGTACTCCGAAATATGGCAAACTTTTAACTAAATTTGTGTCTTGATTTTGCAGGAATACGACGCCGTTTTTAGCGTTTATTTTGAAAAACAGAAAAGATCCTCCACCATTTTCTCGAGAAAGTTTAACGTGAAAAGTTTGTACACTTTTTTATCTCAATGGCTGTGTGACATTTTGACGTGCAACAATTCAGCATGTGACAATTTAGTGCAAGAATCTAACCCAACCCTAACTTTAGCTCACGTGCTCAAGTGTCGCATGCTCTTGCCTGACCCATGACTGTACTGGAGTCTTGCCGCTTGGCTTTTCACAAATGTGGATTGACGCGTTACTCGAAGCGAAATTTCGAACAATAATCTAACTTGACCCTAATCCTAACTTAGCCACGTGTCTGCGTGTCGCATCCTCATGAATTTGAACCTGAACTTTAGAAATGAACCTCCCTTTCGACATGAACACGGCTCTTCCCCCGGAAGCCAAGAAGGAGCACATGCTCATACTCATTCAAAGACATCTCGAGAACGAACGGGTCGCCAGACAGGAGATAAACGACGACGTTAGTCGGATGCAATTCTTTAAGCGCGACTCGTTTTCGACTCAATTTTCTTTCAGTTTATGAAAGATTTCAGCGACGTCGTTCACAAGGAACAGCAGAAAGAGATCAAGCAGCTGGAAAAACTTGAGGAAAAGTGAGAGAACTTTTCTTGTCGTTAGCTTTGCTATTATTGTGTTGTACACAAATTGCTCGGTAACGTGTTACTTCAACTGTTTAAAGTAATTCAGGTCTACTTGCACTGCTTCCTCGACCGATTATGATATTCGACTGCATTCACTTGAATTTTTTCAGACAAAACTGCTTCCTTTATCTATTTTGTGTTTTGAAATGTAAACATACTTTTACAAGTGAAATCATCATAAAAACCACGTCAAATGGGCCCAGTATCGCGGTAACTTCATAAAATTCCTGTCTCGTTAAAGCATCATCAGTAAATATAAACTTTTTCTTCTGATTTCACTGGCTACTTGATAAAATTGTTGAAAACAACGCTGTACACCAACTTTGACTCAATTCCAACCACTAGAAGCGAAGTTATCGCAGTAGAAAAATTTGGATTTGAATAAATTAGTATTTAATATAAAATCATGAAATTGGAAATTTTTCTAATGTCATAACTCCGCTTCTAGCGGTCGGAATGGAGCCAAATGTGGTGTGCAGCATCTCTACTGATAGCCTAACAATTTTATAGGGTTGACAGAAAAAATATTTAAATATATTTTTTTGTTTTTTAATGAATAATTCAAAACTTTCTACTGCAAGAATCTCGCTTCTACTGGTTGGCATGAAGCCAACCTAACAATTTTATCAAGTAGCGAGTGAAATCGGAAGAAAAAGTTTCATTTTGAACAGCCCTACTGTACAGGCATTTGCCATTCTCATACTCATTAGGATGAACTCTCATTAGACATGAAAGGAACTTGATTGAGCGTCCAAATTGCCGCAAATTCAATAATTGTAATTTTAGTCTAATATGGAAAAACTGTGAAGCTATCATTCTAATTTTAGTCGAATTTGAAAAAAAAAACTTTGAAAAGCTGATATTTCGCCTTCCACAAAGCAGCCATTAAAGTTTCCCGTCTTTGTCTCTCGTCGACGTAGGGAGAAGCAGGATCTTCGGGCCAAGAAGAAAGCAGAGAGAGACGAGAAGGCTCGCAGGATCCCGAAGAATCTGCCCAAGGGAGAGGCGGAGGCCAAGAAGCACGAGATCGATCAGAAATACGTCAAGCAGACTGTCCGTGAAGCTCGATTTGTAAGTCCGCAACTGGACTATTTCGGGTGGAAGTTTAAAACGAAAGTCTGAAAAATCTTCGATTAGTCTCAAAAAGTAGATTTGGTCGATGCAGCAGTTACTTGGCGGTGGTCACTTTTAAAATTGTAAGATGTACTATCGCAAAGCGACTGATCAACACTACAGATAGGTTTGTTTACAGCAGGGGTCACCAACACGCGGCCCGCGAGGTCATATATTGCGGCCCGCGACGAGATTTGAGATTTCAGAAGAAAACTGAGAAAACAATTTTGAAATGCCTTTTCAAGTATTGTTGTTGTTGTTGTTGTTTCGAAATAAGCTATTCTCCTGTGCCCAACATCACTATTCGTCACAAGCTAAAACGGCTTTGGAGATGGCAACAGCATTCCATCGAGGGAGAATAATCTGCTGGAACGAATGGGCTGGGCAGTGGGCATATTGCCTTGATGTGCAATGGCCAAAACACTGCCAAGATCGAGACGCCTATAAAACGGCATACGGCAGTGGTTCACTGGGCTGCGCGCCCCTCTTGTGGGGGCGTGAAAGCATCTGAAGAGGGTGCGGGGCTGCGGTCAAATGAAAAATTTTTCGCGCTCCGCGCGATTTACATCAAGTTTATATTTTGTGGATGTTCCGTGTATTTTGTGTATATCACAAAAGTCATAACCTTCAATGCCATCAAACTATCCGTTGGGATTGCTAGCATTCTGGTTGCATTTTGTGATATGACGATATGGGGGGGGGGGGGGCGAAAGTTTTCGGTATCATTATGGGTGGCGTGTCTAAAAATGTTTGACAACCACTGGCTTAGGGCTTCCCCACAAGATCAAACTTTACGTGGAGATGGTATTTCAGCTAGTACCGTATCTCGCTAGCCCCAATATCGAGTCCTTATTCGCTGAAAAGCGTTTCCAGTATCGTGCACAGCTCAGACTTCAAAATAAAATGAAAAGAATGATATGATTTTTTGTTGTATTTGTATTCCTTTGATGAAATATTACTTCTTTTGTGGTCACTACGCCCATTGCTTAAATTAAGTAGCACGGCGTTGTACTGACGTAGAGTTCCGAAACGATTGTTGCCTAGTTTATACCGATATTGAATTCATGCGGCCCGCGGCCGCTGCGAAATTTGAAAAGTGGCCCGCGACCCATTTGAGTTGGCGACCCCTGGTTTACAGTTTCATGTTGTTCTTGCGACAATTTCGCTCATAACTGTGATGAAAACTTAGCAACACTAGATTTCTACTATTGATGATCCAATTATTTTGAGAGCGAGTACTTTTTGCCTAAAAGTACTGCTACTGTAGAAGTTCTCCGGTATTGTGTGCTAGGATTGTATGTTCAAATGTTGCTGGGGACCCCAAAAAACAATTTGAGCTCAATTCCAACCGTCAAATGCGAAGTTATTGAAGTCGAAAACTTTTCGATTTGAATAAAATAGTATTTCAGGTTGGAAATGATAACTTTTTCTTTTCATCAACTTTACTTCCTTCAACAGAATAGCTGTCAAATTCATTTCAAATATATAGAAATATCTCTCCGGCAGTTATAAAGATCGAGACATGTAAATCAGCGTTACTTCCTGTTCACACATACGCGGCGACAATTTATCTGTGTAGCTCATTGATGGAATCTCCCAATATATTATTCGACGCTATTTTATTCAAGTTGAAAATTTTTCACTCCAATAACTTGGCATTTGCAATGTTGAACTAAGCCGAATTTGAAGTGCAGTGTCATTTTAAGGCAATGTAACAATTTAATATTTCATTTCAACCCAATTTTCCAGTGAATGAATAGCATCCTTATTTCAGCTGATGGATCTGCAGGACAAGCGATTAACGGAAGTGCAAAAACAACAGCAGGACACTGTCACGCAGCTCAGCGATGTCGAGAGGCAGGTCGGTGGAATGGTATTAATTGTCAAGTACTCAACAAGTAGAAGTAGTGACTAAAAAATCTGCCCGACTAGAAGTAGTGCTTTTCACAGCCTAAGATTCATCTAGTACAGGGGCGGGCAACTTCTCGAGTCGGCGGGCCGGATATAGGAAAATTAAGTACTTGGCGGGCCGGATTGCTGAATCGATACAATATTCGCCCATTTATCCACATTCCACATATACAAGGAATAAATCGCATTTAATGAATACATTTTAACGACAGTAATGTCACTTCGTCAAAGCCATTCCTCGCCGATAATGACGAAGACAATGTGGATTTGAGAATAGCATTGTCATACAGGCGCCGCCATGTCTGCTTCTATCTGATCAATCAACACATGGTGCAATCCTCAATTAAGATTTCAAGGAGTTCGATAACCCCGGTACCCCTAATTTACCAACACATATATTCGTTACGATTGAGTAGGTGACGAGATAGCATCGTTGTTCAACTGTGTGGCCTGAGAAATCTCGATAATGAATTCATGCGGTCCGCGACCTCTACGAAATTTGAAAAGTGGCCCGCGACCCGTTTTGAGTTGGCGACCCCTGGTATAAGCAGTGTTTTCGTCTTACAAAAGCCTAGAAGTGTGCCGTGCTACAAGTCGGCGGTTACAGAATGAAAAATAAGAAATATCAGCCTGGTGTAATTGACCATTGAGTCGACAAACACCATGATTACCACAAACAAAATTAGGGTTGAGTACATCGCAAATGCCGATAATGCAAGTCTTCTCGCTTCGACGAACTTACGCGTAAGCTCCACCCTTCGCGGGCGGATCCGGCCCGCGGGCCGTATGTTGCCCACCCCTGATCTAGTAGGAATTCTTTCCGATTGTCTACTACTTGCTGACGATTACCCCTGACGAGTGTCAGCCGAAAATATTCAGCTGTTCTGAATTAGATTATGATTAGAATTATAGCAATACATTTTCTCCAAGTTCGACTGGAATTTGAATCAGAGCTTCCTAAGTCTTATCCAAATTAGATTACCATTAGAATTACAGCTTTACCGGTTTTTCCAGTTTAGATTAGAATTAGAACTACTGAATTGGCAGAAAACTTTGAAACTGAATCAAGTTTGATTCGTTGCAAATCAGAGATTATTAGATTTACTGGATTTAATGCTGATAGTAAGAAAAAAATTCTTTCGAAGAAATTAAAAACCAAGTAATTTATCTTAAAACTGAAAAGTAGTTAGAGCAGGAGTGAATTAGTCTAAAATCATGACCATGTGGGGAATAAGGTATTTCATTGGCTCACGAAAAACGTCTGCAATCAAATAATATATGCATATTGATATAAACCCCAATATTTCAAAGTCGAATTCTTTACTAGTTGCTGACGATTATCCCTGGCGAGTGTTAGCCGAAAATATTCGTGTTATTTCAATGTGATCATTGGGGCTGTTCAAAAATATCTTCTTTTTTTTAAATTTTGTTTGCTACTTGATAACATGTTAGGTTGCCTAAAAACACAGCAAACCAAATTTGGCTCAATTTCATCTTCTAGGTGCATTGTTCTAAGAGAAAAGAGTTTTGGATTTATTAAATAAAATAAATGTAAACATTTTTCAAACTTTACTGAGTACCGCGCGGAAGTGATAGGTTGTTTAGAAAGACGATTTGTGTAAAATTTGGCTCAATTCGAACCAGTAGAAGCAAAATCATTGCAGTATAAACTTTTGGATTTAAAATATTAGTATTTACGGTGGCTAGATTTATAATAAATAATGAAAGAATTTGCCACCGTCAATACTATTTTTTTGAAATCTGAAATATTCTGTAGCTATAACTTCGCTTCTGCTGGTCGGAATCGAACCAGATTTTACGAAAATCCTTTTTCTAGACAACCCAACAATTCTGCCGGATAGTCTGTAAAATATGAAAAAAAAAATTTACCGCAGTGCTTCTACAAGGGTGTAATTGAGGCAAATTTGGTTTGCTGCGTTTTTTAGGCAACCTAACAATTTTATCAAGTAGCCGGTGAAATTTGAAAAGAAAAACCCTAATGAATATATTATTCACTTGTATATTGAAGTTGTGTACCGCCAAAAAGTTCTTAAAACATTTCTTATCCGCAGAGAGGCGACAACATCGTGCAGATTTTCAAGCAGCAGTCCGACAAAGTCTCTCACATTTTCGACATCCGGCAAGCCGAGTATTATCAAAAGCGCGGCCACAGCACGATCAACTCTCTCACATACTCTCACGACGGGACCAACGATGGTGATTACAATACAAAGCTATGAGCCTGCCTTTTCCTATATGCCTGCGGGAATGAGTTAACGCCTATTTTCGACCTCGCATGGACGCTAATCGATCACGATATTGCTTTTTTTTCAGACACTTGCCGAAAGTGTAACACTCTGTGAATACGGAATGTCTGTTGCGACCAGGGCTGGGCAGAATTGAGCAAATAGTGACTCGGTAATGAGTCGCATTGTCTGGTTTCACTTAAATTTCAAATATGTACCTTTGATACGACCACAAAGAATATAATGCCATTTTTACGTCACGTTAGGGATTATTTAGTATTTTTTCGACCATACCTATTTCAGTGCATTTTGTGACTTTTGTGCTGTGGGCTGGTCAGTAGGGCTCTTCAAAAATGACTTTTTTTTCTCAAATCGTACTGGCTACTTGATAAAATTGTTAGGTTACCTAATTAAGCCTATACACAAAATTTGGTTCAATTCCAGCCATTTTTGAATTTGGATTTGAATAATTTAGTATTTACGGTGACCGATTCTCTGTTTATTTATTATAGTTGTGCTCACCGTAAATACTATTTTATTCAAATCCAAATTTTTCGACGGCAATAACTCCGCTTCCACTGGTTGGAATTGAACCAAATTTGGTGTGCATCGTTTCTATAGACAGCCTAACACTTTCATGGGGATAACAGAAAATCTTCAAATTTTTCATTATTTATTTTTATATAATAAATAGAAACTTTCTACTCCTGTAGCAAAGCGGTTACTGGCTGGAATTGAACCAAATTTTGTGTGTAGGCTTAATTAGGTAACCTAACAATTTTATCAAGTAGCCAGTACGATTTGAGAAAAAAAGTCATTTTTGAAGAGCCCTACTGGTCACGACTTCACAGACTTGGGCAACTAAAAATTTTGCAGCTTTTCCTAATTAGATTAAAATCAGGATTTTTCCGAATTGGAATTGTAGCTACACAAATATTTCCAAATTAGATTAGAAGTAGAGTTATAACTACAGATTTTATCCAAATTTGATTCGATTTAGAATTACCGAATTTTGCAAAAACTTCTGATTAGTCTAATTGGACGATTGGGATTATTTAGCTGTCCAATTTTGTTCACACATATGTCATTTCTGCTAACGTATAACTTGGTATGGTGCGACATGAGAAATCGATGTTTTCAGGCTTCCGCAATGAAAAATAGTATCGAAACTATAATTCTCGTTGATAAGTTAACTTTTAGTGGCGAAGAGTTGTGTCATTTCAGTACTGGAAAAAATCATGTCACGTTACTCGGGTCATTATCATCAATAGTCCAGTACCTGGTTCATTGTGCTCAGCCCTGGTTGCGACTCGATTTCAGATTGAGACTGCACAAGTCCACATGACTCTATTGTTTGACTGTATTTTTATTGAGTTTTCCTAAACTATCCATTCCTAGCCTGTGTTCGTTTTACGCTCTGGACTCGTCGAAAGACTGATTTTTCTCAATTTCTCTTCATTATTTCCATTTCTCGGTTCTCATGGCAGTATTCGAATCTGTTTTTATCATTTATGTTCGTTCCGTAGCCGCGTGAATATAATGGATTGTGTTTTATGTTCGGTGTAAATTTAACGTCGAATTCACTACCTACGTAGAACTCGTTACTTAATGACCGTAAAGTATCAATGTTAGAGTCCGACCCATATCGTATTTTCAGGTATATTTAACCGATATTCAAAAGATATGAAGGCTAGTTTAAGGCGCATTTCCAAATCTTGACAGCATTTTTGTTCAAAAGTAACTTTTCTCCCTGGATTCCGGGGATTCACAGATTGTTAGGTTGTCAAATAAAGACGCTCCACACCAAATTTGGCTCGATTTCAACTAATAGGTGTTGAACGCGCTGGAGTTTCTGTTTTGAATTCATTATGAAAATATTAATAAGATTTTTTTCAAATTTTGCTGTCGACCCTGTGAAATGGTTGAGTTGTCCACAAAAACGACGCAAAACAAATTTGACGCGATTTTGACCCGTAGAAGCAGTGTGATTTGAGTTTTTCAGGCTATTTTTGCGAATCCAAAATTCTCCAATTGCAATCACTTCGCTGCTACCGATTGGAAGTGAGCAAAAATTGGTAAAAGAAATTTCATGGGGTCGACAGTAAAATTTTATAATAAATTCAAAATTTTCAAAGTCCTGTTCGTTCACATCTTCCGGTTGGAATTGAGCCTAATTGCGTTTTTAGGCATATAAGAAATTGATCAGTGAAAACTGGAATACGTACAAAATGGTTATTTTCGAACAACCGTAGTACATGTGTATACCAATTGCTATGCTTGAATATGAAATGAACTGGAAATTGGGAAATCGTTCTCTACCAGTCGACCCATCCCGATATTTCTTCCAAAAATGTGATATCGTCTTGATATTATTGGTCACCGGTACTTGGTCGGGCTCCGATCAACACATCAGTTGCACTACATGCTATTGTAAAGCGACCCACCTAACTAATCATTCACTATTATCAATCCTGTTGTAAATACATCTCTTTACCATTTCATCACTAAATATATATACAAATTTCTATATACATACATCAATATATATCTTCACAAAGCACTGACAATGTAGCAATTGCAGTTGGACATAAAATATTATTTATTTCGTCATGTTTAGTGTAAGTAGAATATGTACATTTTTCCTTCGTAGAAACATATCACTGAGCACGGGTCTCACCAGATTCACCCCATTTGAACCCCACGTGAACACGAGTTAGTCCAACAAGTGCCAATATTTCTCACAAAACCCAAATGTTAGATTCCGTGCAATTACGAACTTCAATCCTAGCAGTCTGTGTTAGAGGGTTTCTGAACCACGACATTCCCCTGCTTATAGAACAACCGATTTCGTGAGTTGTGTTACATCACAATGTCTTTTCGATGATCATGTTTGGAAGGTTTTGTTTCTGCTTTTATTGTGTTGATGACGGAGAGCTTGCAATTTTTTTCGTTTCGCAACTGCATGGCTTTGTTATGAACGGAATAAATGGGAGATGTGGAGAATGTTGATTTTGGCATGAATCCTCGGGGTTTCATTATTTACACAGTTTTTATATCGACAGGGAAGTGTTGTGTGCGGCACAGGCGCCTTGGGTTAGCGATTTGATCGAGATTCAATAGTTTTGAGCAGAATTGAAAACAAGATAATTCTGATTACATTAATCACAGCAAAATGCCTGATATCTAATCCTGGTCTAATTTAGGGTTACCATATTTTGGAAATCTGAAAAGAGGACACTTTAGAAATTTTCAGACTTGCAATACCGGAGGAAAATCCTGAAAAATGGTAACCTTGTTCCACTTCGTGGTCGGTTGACTAAAATAAAATAGGTCAGCTTTCCGGCTCAGTGTTGATTAACTGTATCTCAGTCCAATTTGGCCCAATATTTAACCAACCCTGGTCTAATTTGTGAAATGTTTCTATGCTCACATTTTCATTCTAATGTAATTTCTGGCTTTCCTGAAAATGCTGCAGGAGATCTGTATATTGAGAAGCGACCCAAGCTTGCTTTACAGAAATTTGTCATCGTTGTGCTCATGACAGTCATGGGAATGAACTTTGATATTATTAGGAACTTGAATTTTTGTTGTATTGTATTTTTTGTATTTCTTTCCAACTCGGAATTGAACTCAATTTTTGCAAAATCAGTAATTTTAATTCTAGTCTCATTTGAAAAAAACACTGTAGCTATAAATTAAATTTTAAAAGTACAGAACTTATATATCGTATGTATAAATAGTTGGTTTGGTAGCGATAATTCTAATACTGGAAATACTACCGAACTATTTGTTGAGAAACGAGCCAAGCTTGCTGTATAGACATTAGCAATTCTCTTGCTTAAGAAAATGAGCTCGATTTGATACGATTTTTGTTGTATATCTTTCTAATTTGGAATCTGATTGAATTTCCAAGGTTTTGCGAATCCAGTAATTCTAATTCTGATCTCTTTCGGGAAAAAAATGTGTGGCAATAATTTGAATTGAACTTGATTTTTGTTGTATATCTTTCTAATTCTGAATTTATTTCGATTTTCCAAGTGCAGTGATACTTATCTATTTTAGGAAAAACGTGTAGATATCCCAGTTCCCAATTCAAATCTAATTTGTAAAATCTGGGAATTTTCTAGTTGAGAGTTTTCTACTTTCTAGCTCTGTTTGAGGGCAGCAAGTGTCTCAGTGGAGGTACTTGATAGAGAATCTAGGATTCAGGAGTATTTGCGACTAGAACAAATGGTATCCCTGAAGCAAGGGTCGATTCATTTTGGGTTATTGTTTTAACAGTAGCCTGTCAAATTATCAATGATTCATCATCACAAAACACGACAAGAATGTGATTCAATAAAAGATATGAAGGTGTTGAAACACACTACTGAGTTCAATGCGTCTTTGTTTCATGACAGATATGCATGTCGGCCGTACAACGGTGTGCCATTTGCAAGTCTATGAATGCGAAATATCTCGGCGCTCTTCAACTGGAAAGCTGCGTTCTGGCACTCAAAGTTGAATTGAATGGGTTCACTAGACTGTGCGCGATTTGCAGTAACAATGAACATGCATGGCTTCTCGGAGCTACTCTTGGAGTCACAGTATTATCACAAACATGCAGTATCAGTATTTACCGGTCTGACAAGTTCTGGAACGAGATTTAAACGAATTGATCAGAATTTGTCACTTATCCTGCTATCAGTAGCAGACAAGGGAATATCAAAACACAACACTGTGTCATCACTGCTGTTGGAAAGCTGCTCTTGTGACTTTGTAGTGGGATTAGTTTCTAAACTCAATTATTTGCTCGTGAGGGAAATAATATACGTGTTGAGATGATAAAATAAAGTGTTTGATTCAATTTTTCAAGTGTTCCATGGCAGGGTATGTCTAGTGGCAGAGTTTTTCTCGTCTGATCACCCGCCGGATAGTCGTTTCAGCTTTTGTAACCCATTTTTAAGAAGCGATATTTCGAATACTTGCATGCTGCTGCTGTAAGTTGATACTATTGTTATCAACTCTTTGCAATAACAAGGCATAGTTTTGACAAATCTTGATCTGTAATGCATATCAAATCATATGATCTTGTGAAGAGTCATTTAATGCTCTTCCTAATTCTGTTTGTGTTCATATTAGATATTAATTCCTGTTGTTTCATTCAATTTGAGTGCTTTCTATAAAATTCTAGCAACATGCGATGAGTGATCAAATACTGCATGAAAAACACTTTGAAACTTTGACTTTGTGCCAATTTTGTGGGTTATGAACACTTAACTAACATGATTTTCACAAATCAATGATATACAGTGGTAGTGTTTTTCAGATTTTGTAATGTTGTAATTGTCAGTTATTTTGCAATTGGGTTGTCGTTATTTGTGCTGTTTGGTTGTATATGCGGAGTTGGTCAGCATCTAAATACTTACACCTTTGGGCGTTCCACAGTACAGGGTTTTTCCAACTTTTTATGCTTACAGACCTTATTTTAGAAGTAGAAATCTCAATCACTAATGCAGATTTATAGTCTTGAAATATGAATCCCGACCACTAATATGGATTTATAAATGCACAAATAAATGTCCCAGTGCAAATATCAATAGTCATGATTTTGTCTGAGAATCCATTCAGTAGAAAATGGTTTTCAAATCAATATACATCGTTTTGTTCATAAGATAGTATAAAGGTAATATGGCAATGGCTGAATACCATTCCACGCCATTTCGGTTTTCATCATGATGTGATGGAGACACATTTTGATCACCTGCAATTGAGTGATGAAATTCCATGAAGTCTCATTCCATTCTATTTTTCACACTGCATGCTTGAGCAATTTTGTTTTCTGCCTTGGAGTAGATTTGACATGTCTTCTAAATGACACATTTCTATTCTATTTCCATGGCAAAAATGACTAACCTACTCTGCATATAGGTGCTGAATTCGTCTTTTTAATTTGCAGTGGGGTGTGAATATGATTATGATTTGTGATTAATATTATTTACAAAATTAACCCTATAAACTGGAGCCATGGCGGGCCCTCACGATAAGAAGTTGGAGCCAATTGAGGTGCCAGGCAGACTGCGCATGATTGGAGACAGATTTATTAGATGGCCGAAGTCAGAGGTCGATGTAAGTATAAACGAAATTAATAGCCTCATAGATCTGTTCTGAAGGCTTCTGGGCCCCCGTGATATTTCTGGGAGGAATAAGTTGAACACGCACCTGATTTTTCAACTTCACCCTTTTACAGGTATTGTTAAATATTGCCAAGGCTTGCGAATTTGTAATTAGGGTTGGGCTACCGACTTTCACAGTGGCGTTGAATTTCATATGTAATATTACTTTATAGCATATAGACATATATAACATATATAATATCACTTTGACCAACATATATGCTCCACATGTGCTAGTGACTATATCTTGCATTTCTATGCAGAATGTCAATCTAGTTTAACAGCAGATACACCAACCTCAGTATTTATTCATTCTAGAACCATTTTAATATCAGGAAGTTGTTGAAATTTGTTGAAAGCTTTTCCTGCTTGCACTTCTCTCCTGCGAGGATGTTATGACTTATGGCGCCATTTAATTGTCTGTGATGATATTACAGACTGAAGAAACTGTTATTATACAATTGAATAATATATTGATATTGAAATCAACCCAAATATTTTCTGCTGACACTCGTCAGGGTAATCGTCAGCAACTAGAAGAGAATTAAAAAGAACATTGTATCACCAATCTTATCACCTGCTATTGGACTTACAAAGTTCTCTTTTACTTGACATCATATTCCTCATCAATACCCCACAATCTTCACCCTTTTTTCTCGTCACCCAGGATTCGATTGTCCCGACTCCCGTTACTCTGAAAATTGACCCAAAAGGCTACATCGTGTACTGGCAGGAACCGAACAAGGTGAGACCCTATCCTTTAGTTATCTATTTTGGACTTTTTGAAATTTGGATTTGTTTATTTGTCAGGACACCGAGTCTTTGGAAATCTCGTCGATTCGCGACACGAGGATTGGAAAATATGCGAGAGTTCCAAAAGTGAGTCCTTGTGGTAGGAATTTGTATTTCTGAACCCGAATTAAATTTGTGCTTTGCACCGATACCGATCAGAGATAATTAATTATTTTATAAGATTGAATGAATGATGTATTACATGGTCCATGATCTGTTATTTCCCCGTTGGCAGAAATTCACACATTTTTGCTCTGATGTAAAACAAAGATATGGTCACGGTGAAATCAAATTTTGAGAACCATTTTTCCAATTTATAGAATATCAAGTTTTTGTAAAATGCTCTCTTTTTTCGGTCGTATTGATCTTAATCACATTGTTTCAATGTTAATCGCAGCCACGATATGACCGAAAAAAAATGAAAACTTGACATTAATTTTTTCAAAATGTGTAAAATGAACATCAGCTACTTTGATTCGTAAGCGACGATATGTCGGTTTGCACCTACATTTATGTAAACCATTATTAATTCTAAGGATCTATTAGAGATTTTGCAGCTGAAGGACCCTCTATAAATTCAACTAACCGCATTTTATTATTAAATTTAATTATTGTTTAATTTGTATGCAATCACAGTCGGAGAGATGGGAGAAAGTGCTTCAGATTATGGTGAGAGCTTTTCCGCGAAAACATAACTTATTTATACTGGCTTATTCGCATTACTGCAGGACCCGCAGATTCGTGAGGTAGCCGGCAACACAAATATTCCTTTGGAGTCGAAATGCTTGACAATCGTGTCTGGGATGAAATTCAGCGAACCGCAGTTCATAAATTTCATAGCGGTTGGAAAAAAGCCTCTGGCCGTTGTCAAGGTGACTACAGGACAGTAAACGAGTTACATAGGAATGAATCTGTGTTCCGGCTTGGACCAATTTTAAAACTTGTGTCCAATGAGATTTATTTATTGTGGCATCTATACCTGTTCCATATCCGTCATGGTATAGGAGTTGATGCTGTCAAAACTAAATAATAAAGCCCTGTCACTTTACAATTGTCAAAATGAATACTAGTCATCCCGTCAAGATTACAGGACCTCGATCTGACAAATCAACCTCAACACGTTCGTCCTTCATTTTCATCACTAGTCGTTTTATCCTATCCCATATTTCTTTCCATCCAGCGTACATGCCTCTTATTTACACCGCTTAGGCCAAGGTGGGTGTCTGATTTCAAAGACTACTCCAAGTCGTTTCGACACCTTCCCACCTTTTAATTGTATCACAGTCTTGTGTGTTTTGAAATGTTCAAATTAATAACAAACTGATACTTATTGATAATTTACCGATAATTTTAACCTGAATTTTAATCTGAACTTAACTAAAAAAACACCAACAATAATACAAGCTAATTCCAACCTTAATCATAACCCCAACCCTAATCGTAACACAAGCCAACCTTAATCGAACTACCCCTGAGTATAAGACCAGATAACCTGAATTTGCTCCTAGGCTCAACCATAGCTTGGGTTAGGAGTGAGGTTAGCTTGTGGAATCGTTATTGTTGGGTAAAGTCAAATTAGGGGTGGTGGTTAGGATTTAAACGATTGATCCTGAGCTACATGTGTTTTGTGATATTACAAAAACACCAGATAGGTATTTGTTGCGACAGTTCAGCATCCTATTCTATATAAATGATTCTATAAATGACAGTGCTCACACCATTCCAAACATACATCCATTCGAATTTACTAGTTACTGGCTTACTGGTCACTAAACAGACCTTAACAACATTCAAAAAACACACATCAAAGCAACGTCAATGATGTTGCTATGTTGTTCCAAAAAATTGGTTCAGATCTGATTGAAATCAAATTTCTTTGGTAGATGTGGGCTGATTTTTTGTTCGAGTCAGCACACCATCCCCTGACTGCTGACATGTCTGTCGAGAGATCAATTGAGAAGATGTGAGTTCCTTTTGTAGCAGATGTCGTTAAATGAGCATGACAGTGTGTTCCTCCCAATTTCAAAATTAGATACTCGAAAATGATCTACGAAACGAACCAGCTCGGAAAAGTACCGGTCAAAAAGTGGGTGGAAAATCTTTACTTTGTGATTTAGTCTGTGAATTTTCTTCTTTGTTTGGTAGGTGCATCAAAATGCTCGGTGGAAATCACGGTCGAACTACGAATGCATTTCATAGCGTTGGACTCACCTGTAAAGGAAAGGTCAGCCTGACTATTGCAGGGTTGTTATGACTAGAGCAGTGGTTCCCAACCTTTTTCCACCCGCGTACCATTTCGAGGTTTTATGTAGTGCTCGCGTACCACCTACATAAGTTACGCGCGCCGAAGGTAGTCAAAAATGTTACCACCGGGTTGAGGTGCCGAAGGCAACGAAACAGAAAATAAACTGCCCATTTCAAGGTGCAGTATATGATTTCTGTAGTGGATCCATTTGGAATTCTTGTGGTCAAATATATTAAAACGGAATTTGGTTCGGTAAGAATCCTAATGCTTTACGACTAGATACTTCCCAGTAGGCCAGGGGTGGCTAACCAACCTTTTTGCCATTCACGGCCGCATTTCAACTACTCATGTAGCCCACGGCCGCACCCCGGGGCGTCGTAACTAACTGTAGGTCTACGCCAAATGCCCACGTTAGAGTGTCTTTGTCCATTTCCGGTGAACTCCGGACTAATCTATTTATTCATATAGGGTTGCTATACGCACCGAAATCGCGAGGGGTCACTGGTGATGTTATGAGACCGCAGGAATTGCCGCGCGAAGCGCGTATTTTTCAGATTGGCTATTGGATTTCGTGATTAATATTAGTAGTTTTACGTATTACTATCAAACATTTAACCTTTCTCAGCCCATGGATGTGGTCGGATTGACCGGTAGAGTTGATGGAGGGGGTGTTTTCGAAAATTTAGTTGCGATGATGCATCTTCGGGTTGGCCAATTGTTATTAGTCACTTTTCTACATGCTGTTATTTCTTGACCTCCCATCAGGATTGTCGGTATATAGTGAGGTGTACACGATTCCGAGTTGGTATTTCTATACGAGGCGCATCATATCCCTCTACTCTCCGAATCTGAAATGTGATGCTCTAATTGCAAAGGGCCCTACCATATTAAATTGGAAAAACAAAGACACATTAAATTGCGCGCAGAAATCCGGAGTCAATTCGTAAATTCAAATTGCATGTCGGCGGCCGCCTACACATACTAATTGAATTACGTGTTCACAGCCGCACAAATTCCCTTCTACAGCCGCAGGTTGGCCATCGCTGCCGTAGGCCGTCATTGGTGGGATTGCTCCTACCCACGACGACGACGGCTTCAAAAAACCTAAGGTCAACCCCATCTGAACTAATAACTCCCTTCGGTCGAAAAAAAACACAATTTACTCGCGTACCACAGGTTGGGAACCACTGGACTAGAGTCATGATTCCACTCGAATCACAGTTTTTTATTGGCTTGAGTCATTTTCTTTAAATGAAAAATCGCTTTGATTCACTTTGTGTATTGACTCGACTTGTTCTCGAGTCATTGTGCATGAAACAACCAAATCATATGAATCAAGACAGATACTTAGAAAATAAGCCCAGAAACTGTCGTTTTCGTTTGAATAAACATCTTAAAAGTGAGAGAAATGAGTATAATATGAATGCGAGGTCTGCGATATCACCCAAGAGTTTTAAAAAAGTGAGTTGAACTTGACTTGAACTCGATTCGAACAGTGAACTCTATGACTCGGACTCGAGTCCAAACATTATGACTCGGACTCGACCCTTTGTACCCTGACTTGAGTCGATGGTGAGGGGACAATGACCTGACTTGACCCGAGTCAAATCTATAACAACAATATTGACTTGTGACTCGGAACCTTTTGACTTGATTACAATTTCCCCTGAAGAATTTCAACTTCAAAATATTCGGGCTACACTATGAATATAATATCGAAATGACAGGGGTCATTGTTTGACCTTTAGAATTCCATTCAAATGATAACCAAGCATTTGATTTCCAGAAAGACGAAATGATCGAGCCGAGCGAGTTTCCTCTGATTGCCTTCAAAAAAGTTCTTCAATTAATTT
The DNA here is from genome assembly GCF_051294905.1 of Botryllus schlosseri. Classification (NCBI taxonomy): domain Eukaryota; kingdom Metazoa; phylum Chordata; class Ascidiacea; order Stolidobranchia; family Styelidae; genus Botryllus; species Botryllus schlosseri. The sequence goes on along the minus strand of NC_137246.1, from coordinate 28,178,432 downwards.
GTCAAAGACCGGAATTGGACAAAATCTTTTCGCATTTGTGAGTCGCTAATATGTTTGATCAAAATGAGTTGATATTCCTACACTTCTGCGAATGATGATCTTTGATGTTGAGAGGCGCAAATCACAGTTCGTCAACTAGGCAATTTTCAACATTTCCATAAAACATTCGAATTCCTATTATAGCTTTTTTTCAAATTCAATTAGAATTAGGATTACTGAAGTCGCAAAAACTTGGAACTTGAATTAAGTTACGAATGAAAAAGAATTGCAACATAAATCAAGTTCAGTTCAAAGCAAATCTATATCATATCGTGTATGTATTGTTTTGAGGTATTAAGTGATGTTTGTGTTTTTTTTTGAGCGCCCAATGTTGTTGATCTGTATTTCAGTAGTCTGCATAAACAGACTGATGTTACTTTCCGCCATTTGATGTAGATAACGACGTGTTCGATGATTTTGTTTGGCAGTTTCAGCCCGAATGATTATGACGTGATTACGACATTTAAATGATTATGTGTTGCATTAAATCGCGTAGAATAAGAAAGATATGCATGATGAAAAGATATGCGTGATGAAAATTGTGCCTTGTGCATTGATACGTTGTGTAAATGCAGGATTGCTGGATCATGTTGTGACTCCCATCAGAAAATGTAAGGTGTGGTCACCGAAGCTCGTTGCTAAAGTGTGATATTGATTGAAATTAATATATTTCGATAAGTGCTGGGAGGGCCACGAAGGCAAAATGTTAGTCTCGTGTAGGCCCGGTTATGTGCCACGGAACTGTGCGTCATATTTGAAATGGTCACTGTAGAATTGTCGTTGAGTTGCCATAAGCCCTCTGTTGTTGTGATCAGACAACACGGATTTGGTAGGAATGCTTGCTGTTCCCGCTGGACGGGTTGACAGTAATAATGAGAAAGTAGAAGAAGTGATTGACGACAGTGAATAGCATGTTCTGTGGGTTTCGAAGCATAATTGCTGGATGAATTATGGTGTTGACGTTGCATACACGTTGATGGCTTTCGTCAGTGCATATAGACTGGTTTCGACTATGAATTGCATCGTATTGTGTTTCATTTTGTTGCTCTTTATTATACACTTTCATTAACTTGTTGATTGCATGCGAAGTGATCTTTAATGTCACGGTTGTAACGCTTTTGGGCTGTTTAATATTCTAATTTTCATTCGTGTTTGATGGTAATATGTTATTGCATGTGAAGTGACCTTTAATGTCGCTGTTGTAACGCTTTTGTTCTGGTTAAATTATGTCTTTTCTTTTATTTCTTTGTTTTGTTTGAACGCTAACTATTGTCGATCTGAGTTTCAGTTGCCAGTAGGATGGAACGATGATATTGCGAGGCGTTCCGAGATGGTAATGTAAAATAGGGTTTCCGAATGCAACGCTTGGATGGTAGTTCGTTTCATTAGTTTACTTTTGCCCCTGCATATAAAATCGTTTCCTGTCTCCAATCCCTATGATTAGCCTCAGTCCATATGTTGTACGACCCTAGGTATGAGATATTGACCAATATATTCGTTTTTTTACACTAAGTTCTTTTGGTAGGAAGGGGGAACTTTCAACGAAATATATTGGTATAACGCCATTTTAATAATATTCAATAGGGAGTTGGTAAACCTTACGTAATTCCCTGAACTGAGACCCAATAAGACCTTTGTGAGTCGTATATTTTGTCGTTTGAACGTGGATAACAAAATATGAAATCGTGCGATGTTTTGGTGCATAGACTCTCTCGTGGCTATGAAGGATATGCAAATGTAATACCACGCAGAGATATTTCATTATTCATTCATCATTCGCTGATTCGGAAGTCCGTGGCATTGCCGTACGTCAGGGGTTCTCAACCCGCGGCCCGCAGACGCTTATTCTGCGGCCCGCGAGCTCTTTAAATATAATCAAAATTACTACCGGCACAGCATTGTTGCATATTCATTTAGATGCATAAGCTTTCTTGTCGCACCGTCTACGTTTCGTTTGATTTATTCTCATTCTTCAATGTGTTCTGTTTTCTTGATATATGGTCGAGTTTAGATTTGTATTGTTTTGAATAGGTCTTCGGACAGTTCCATCTGGAGTTATACATATCACTTGATCTTAGAAAAAGGCGTTAGGCTACTAGCTAGGTCTCAGGCCCAGCAATCCATATTTTGGGGTATCGTTGAGATTGACGACGACGTTAAAGGCGCATGGTTCAAAATTGCTTGGTATATCGCTAAACCCATGAAATCTGCTAGAAGAGGTGTGTCTCAAACAAAACGTTACTATACTGTGCGAATCTCCGCTGTTTCCGGAATTTAGCCGCAAGGACAACTGCACCTAACAAATTTCGAAGCTGCAGTTGTCTGATTCAACCCTGACAAGAAGAGTAACAGCAATGTCAGTTGATCTTTTGTCGCATGTTGTGAGACACGTTGCCGCGTAGACTACTTTAACCTAGCATTGGACAAAATCCACGGACAATGCAACGCTAATTGTATTGGAGTATTCTATCAGAGTGGATGTATTTGTAGACGTAATGCCGGCCGGGCAAACGTGGGGAGAGGGAACTAGCAAACAACATCAACTTGACAAAGCTGACATCTGTAAATATTGGTGCATGGCATCAGCCATGGAAGGAAAGGAGAAGAGTTGATTAGTTTGCTCAGAAGTTACCCCGAACATGATACTTCTCATATCACTGAGAGCTTAAAGTGACAATGGCCTCTGTAACGAAAAAGTTACCGCAATTTTATACTTGCTCGCTCACGCACTGAAACAGAGTTCTGTTCTCTGGTGCAAGGGTTTGAAGGTACACAACTGCACATACCGACTTGGGAACAAATGCAATGCACGCTTCATGAAGGGATTTACTTGTTCCGCCGGAAGATGACATAATCTCACTAGAAACAGCAACTGAAAACTTGAGAACGCTGTTCATTAATGCTGTAGAATACATACAAATGTACTAAATGCCCATATACGACTGGTAAATAGGCTATATTAGCCTAAATATAATAGTAGTCCGCAAATATACGGTAATAATGTTATGCGGCCCGCAGCGGTTTTTGCTGTCAAGATGCGGCCCGTTATGCAAGGAAAGTTGAGAACCCCTGCCGTACGTGATTCAATGAAGTTACAAGTCGTGGAGACAGAAACAAAATATATTCGACAGTGTGATCCATCGAATACGTATGCAATAGACAGACTTCGTGGTACGTCAGCCAACAAGGCCATACGGCGTGGTTACGCCGATCCGTCAAAAGAAGAAACACGCAGCGAATTGTAAACGCAACCTTCTGGAGTCAGATTATATTATACAACTATAACATCTACAAACATTCGCTCTGCGTTATAGAGTTTATTCTCACAATCATGAAAATGGCAAATGTCTGTTCACCGAGCTTGGCTCGTTTTACATCGTACAATTCTCCTGTAGCATTTTCAAGAACACCACAAATCAGATCAGAATTAAAATTAGAGCAGAGAAACATTCCACAAATTCGATTACATTCAGATTACCAGCATTTCGTTATAATTAGTTTAGTTAAACAACTATAATCATCTAGTCCTGATTGAGTCCTTCAAGTCTGGTGCAAATCATGTGATAGACTGTAAATATGTTGTCACTCAACCTCATCTATTTTCTCAGAGGCGGGAAGGTGTATCTGTCTCTCGAACAGACGAAACGTTTCATAAACACGATTCAACGCGACTCGAGGCTGTACGAAGTCCCCCATCCTTTTCTGACGGACGAACAGGTCCGAACGCTGATCGAAAAGTACGAGCCTAATGTGATGCTGGCCAAGAGATGTAAGTTTTAACATTTGTTGATATTCGGCCAGGCTTGAAAAACTAGATTCAATTCAATTTATTGCTAAAAATTTCATCATTTCAATACACCGCAAGACTGCGATTTAATGAAAGAGAGGAAGGTGTTGAAACGACTTGGAGTAGTCTTTGAGACCAGACAACCACCCGGGCCTAGGCGATGTAAATAAGGAAGCATGCACTCTGAATGAAAAGTAAAAGAAGACAGGTGGCATGTGTATGAAGTCGAGATCGATATGTCAGGTCATGGTTAGGTAAACTAAATGCCGGTAATCTAATTCTCATTTAATTTCTGGAATGTTTCCATTCTCTCGTATTAACCCTTTGCGACCGGCGGTCTAGTATACTAGACCGAGACTGTTTAACGCAGACGAGTCGCTACTTAATCCAAGATAGCTAGACCTGTATTGGTCATAAACTATTGCAATCGGTTTGTATGTGTAGCTCTTATAAATACGCATACATCAGACCATGTATAACCTATTGTTTCAATGTATATCCTGCTTGAAATGCAGATTGAACACGCAATAATGTTTCCCGCAAAATTGAATTTGTAATGATGAATGACCGCCTGAAATATAGACCATTGTATCTTCCGTTTCAGACGTCATATAACCGATTACAGTTATCTTCTATGACTTGTTGTTGGTCGTACTATTCTATGAAAGTCCTTATATCGAAGATTAGCACGTAGAAGATGTTTCAAATTGACGTGAAAGAAGCATACCTTATTACGTGAAAATCATGGCTGCGTAAGATGACCTGACTCGTTGCGGTTTCAAACAGATGTACAATTGCTTCAGGCAGTAGCAAATTATACATATGGTTAGCCATTATCCTGGCACATCCATCAATATCCCTATCATGGAGCTTAGTTTTGTATAAGAAAGCCGACACCAGCCCTAACACCGCACAAATAAGCGGGCGAGTTAGGCTATTTTTGTACCCGAGCCTGTGATAACAACATCATATAGAGGCAGTTATATATCTGTTTTAGATGGCACACGAAGTTACTGTTGGCTTCTATAACTACTGTTGATCATACATGGAACATTAGCCGTGTATAATACAGTTCAACTTGATGCGAAATAAAGCAATGTCTCACGTGAAATGACTTCCCGAGCGTATATGGGCACTGGGCAGTGTCGAATAAGGCCATATGTGTATACTTACGGATCCCTTGCAGTTGCAAGTTACATATAACAAGCAACTGGGGTTGATAACACTTCAATAGCATGGAGATGTATACTAAAGGCAAAATTGCCAAGGAAGTTGCTATGTTATGTAGAACTGGACGGACGCGCGTTGCCTTCAGCGAAAATACGAGATTACGTAATCGATTACTCATCGGCGGCGGCCGCGTAATTGTGCTTATCATCTCTACCCTTCCAAGATTGTAGCGCTGGGATATGAAGCGCTATAGTAGCATGTAATGTCTCGTTGGAACGTAGAGATTCATGCGGAAGGCAATCAGGTGGTCATATACTAAGAGAGGGCCTAGGTATGACGTCAGGAGATATAGAAGAACAAAATTGTATTTTATTTTCAAGAAATCGAGAACATTTTCTCGCATAACGCTATTCCCTCTGGCGTCTGAGCCGTGAGAGTATCTCAGACCGCTAGGCGGCTACTTCAGGTTTACGGCAATATATCGGGCGTCGATTTAAGCCATATGGATGACATTTTATCGTTTTTTATGGGGATGCCGTAAAATTTTGGTCAGTAGGCCGGCCGGTTACAAAGGGTTAATTCCAATCAAATCTCTGTTTATCTTGAAAATGCTACAGGAGAACTGTGTAATGCTATTTCTAAGTCTCTTCGAATTTTAATTCAAATCTAATTTGGAAAAGCTAAAAGTATTCTAGTCGACCAACCCTGTATTCAACGTTGATTCTTACATCATACATTTTTCAGCCCAACTCTCAGTGGAAGGGCTCGATGCGTATTTGCAATCTGACGAGAATATGCCGGTGTCGTCCACCAAATACGCTCTTTGCCAGGACATGAACCAGCCTTTGTCACATTATTTCATCAACTCATCTCACAACACTTACCTCACAGGTGAGGTCAAGAAACTTTTTGGAGAATTCTTTGGGATGAAATCACATTTTTTCAGGAAATCAGTACCGCAGTCGTTCGTCCGCGGAAATGTACCGACAATGCTTGTTGGCCGGTTGTAGGTGCGTTGAACTGGATTGCTGGGATTCGGGAGGCACAGTTGAGCCCAATATTACTCACGGGTGAGTTAACTCTAGAATGAAAGAGCTCTAAAAAAATTTTCAGCCTTTCCAAGTTAGATTAGAATTAGGATTATAGCAACGCAGTTTTTTTTTCCTAATTAGACTAAAATTAGAATGACCGAATTCGCGAAAACTTGGAAAATTGAATTGAATTCTGAATTAGGAAGAAAAATGACAAAAATCAGATTCACTTCATATCAAATCATGTCTTATACCAGGAAAACCGGAAATTAGATTAGAATTAAAATGAGAACAAAGAAACATCTCACAAATTATATTACCGGTGTTTTGCTCTAATTAGTCTAATTAGATAATTATACTTATCTAGTTGCTACCTCTACTTTAACTGGCACTCAAGATTTATCTAGGTTTCGTGCTCTAGGTGTATGTACTGGTTACTGTACTGCTGTTGGACTTTTTGGACTTTGGACAGTTTTGAGTTCAATCCAGTTCAACCCACTTTTTCAACTCTACTCGAGCGATATAGAATGGCTCACATTCATAATATAGTAATTTCCCTCAGTCCTAAGAGTTTCACGCCCTATTTTCCAAGTATCAGGACTGTTAGACGAAATACAAATCATGTGGTGACTTTACTATTCTTTGGAGTTACAATGAAATGTCTGTCTTGGCCGTCCTAGTTTCGAGTCATATGACTTTGTTCGAGTCATGCACAATGGCTCGAGTACAAGTCGAGTCAATACACAAATTGACTTGAGTAGAGTCATTTACGTATTTGAAAAAAATGACTACAGTCAAGTCCACTCATTACAACCCTGCTATGAAGTTATTCTTGATCTTAACTCATGAATAGCAGCTTATCATTTCTCACTACTTCAGATTCACTCTCTGCTCAGAAGTTTCGGTCAAAGAAGTGATTGAAGCGATCGATGAGTCAGCGTTCAAGACCAGCCCTTACCCCGTTATTTTGTCGTTTGAGAATCACGTCGACAGGTTTGACAATATTTTTGTTTATTTTTGGAGGTTCGATATACAACTGATTAGTAAATGCACATATTCACATCTACTATTTGCTGACGATTACCCCTGACGGGTGCCAGCCGAAAATATTCGCGTTTATTTTAATATCACTATATTATTCAATCCTTCTAAATTTATAAATTGATTCAAAATCGGGTATTCTGTTTCGATCACTAATGAACGACCCTTTTACGTTTTGGAATAGACAATAAAATTTAAATATATTCTATGTAAACCGGGTTTTGCTTTTCAGCCCTCAGAACCAGGCCAAGATATCTCAATATTGTCGCGATATTTTCGGGGACAAACTTCTCGTCGACCCGCTACCCCAGTACCCGGTGAGTAATTGTAATCGTTTGACCTATGTTTTTGCGTGTTTTTGTTAAAAAACGTGGTTGGAAACTTTTCAGCTCGAACCGGAAGTCCCGCTGCCCTCGCCGCAAGATTTGATGGGAAAAATTATCGTCAAGAACAAAAAGCAGAAGCCAGGTATGTTTCCAGGGTATGTTTGAAAATGATGACTTCTTGCACAAGCGGTGCGAGATTAGGGTTGTAACCGAGTTACAAGTCAATTTACTTTTATAGTTTTGACTAGAGTCAAATCGAGTCATTTTCACTTCACCACCGAGCCAAGTCCAAGTCAGGGTTCAATGGTTTGAGTCCGAGTCATAGTGTTGTGAGCTTGTGACTCAAGTCTGGGTTCATTGGGTTCACTGTTTCAATGTTCATTTTCACGTGCAATCAGGTTTAACTTACTTTATACAACTCTGTTTGGGTGAGATCGAATGCCTCATAACTAGGGCGATTTTTTTTGACATGTCAAAAAAGTCAAAATACGGTCAAAATTCTAGCGTTAGGTCAAAAAATGTCAAAATTGTTTACAAAGACAAGATTTTTTGCAACCTGCTTTTCATTTGTATCGTAGACTCATCACAATCCCTGAACTTATCGTTTGACATTTTACAGCTTGTAGCCCAGTCCTACCGTTGCAGACGGCGCATTGTCTGCTCATTGTGAATCATAAAAAGTCAAATGAAATAAATAGGTTGACACGATATTATGCTCAACGTACCGCAATATCCTAAGTGAAGCAAGACTGCGTGGGCATTGCATGGTTCTTACATCTTTATGAAAAATTGAGATGTACACCATTGTCAGTGTGACCAGCAGTGTACGCTCGCACAACTTCATTGTTGTCAGCCAACATCTGCTACAGTTGAACGTTCTTTCTCCATTCTTCTTGTTGTTGTTTGTATATTCATGGTGTTTGTCGACTAGCCTACAATGGTCATTTACACCAGGCTGATATTCTTTATTTTCGATTCCATATCCATCGAGTATCTGCTAACTTGTAGCACGATCCACTTCTATGCTATCTTTCCGCGGATGAGATGACGAGGAGGAGCCTAGATAAACCTTCAACACTTCGGCAGGAATTCTGGAGTTGAACTCGGTCGGACTAGAACCCACAACCGATAGGTGTTGTAGTTGTGGATTATACCACTACGCTATCTCGCCACATCTCCATTGTTGGCAAGCTACCTAGTAAAGACAGACACTTTTTACCCGGGAATCAGGGATCTAGAACTAAATATGTAGTTGTAGATATCCCTGCCGAGAATGTAGGAATCTAGGAAAGTATCTTACCTTGTACTACAACAAATTTTAATTATTTTCTCCATAGTACGTCATGTACTGGAATTCATCGTAGGGCCAGATTTTGGTAAAATAATAATTTGGTATGTAAAAATTTGTCAGTTTTTGAGTCAAAAAAGTTTTTTCAGAGAAAACTACTTCGTAACGACAGACAGTTCATACCAGAAATGAGGATCAGTAGTACAATTCTAACATGTTTTGAAGAGCTTCTTGGAGGTACAGAACTTCAATATACAATTAAATAGTATATTCATATTGAAATGAACCCGAATATTTTCGGCTGACACTCGTCAGGGGTAATCGTCAGCAACTAGTAGAGAATTGGAAAGAACATTGTATATCAACAATCGTATCACAAAATATGACGTCACCAGCATGAAATTTCGAGTGAGAGAACGTTCAATGTACTATTTTTAGGTGATACACGAACTCCTTCTGTTGACAGAGTTTTGGTTGGTGTATTTTGATAAAAGTTGATTCCAAGGCACACAAATGGAATTGTGAACGACCTCGACCTACGATTCGAAATCGGTCGTCTCGATAATTAGTACATTGAACGTTCTCTCACTCGAAATTTCATGCTGGTGACGTCATATTTTGTGATACGATTGTTGATATACAATGTTCTTTCCAATTCTCTACTAGTTGCTGACGATTACCCCTAACATTTTTTGGTAAAACACCTCATTTGCATACGTTAGGTCAAAATTTGGTCAAAATTTAGTTTTTTAAGGTCAAAAAATGTCAAAATTTAGATTTTTTAGGTCAAAATCTTTCGTTTTTTAGGTAAAAAAAAAATCGCCCTACTCATAACTTACTAACTCCCCCCCCCCCTTCCCACTCTGGTCCTCTTTCACAAACACCTGTACAGCAAGCTTGGCTCGTTTCGCAAGATGCACTTCTTCTGCAGCATTTTCAGGAAAACCAGAAATTCGACCAGAATTAAAACAAGAGCACAGAAATATGAGGCAAATTCGATTTCGCTCTCAATAATCTAGTTATACAACTATAATTATGTAGTTGACCGAATAGGTGAAATCATTGAAAATGAATTTATTTGACGGGATACAGAGGTTATTCCTCATTGTCATTAAGACAATGTCCTTCTAAATCTTTATAGGTTTGTCATCTCAACATTTTTTTCAGGAGACAAGAAATCGCAAGGAGAAGAAAAAGGTAAAACACAATATTTTTACAATATTTCACATGAACGCATTCAGTAACAGTCGGAATTAAAGTTTGAGCGCTCCCTAATTATTTTGATGCAATCACAGAGCTGCCGCATCAGGCCAAAAGCTTTGATTCCTCCGCGGCCGAGTTTGAGAGTGAGTCGAGTTCCCCATACTTTTATGTTCATGGGGAACATTGGTTATTTTCATATGGAATATTCATCAGCCTGCGTTATTTTATTATTTTTTGTTTCCATGCGCATTTGTGTTTGGCAGGTCGTCACAAGCGCGCCTCCATACAATCCGAAACGGCGCCGATATCACCCTCTAGCGGGGCGAACCCCTCGCCCCAAAACTCGCCCCATTTTCAGTACGGGAAGACTGGGTCGCGCGGGCCGTCTAGCGCTAAGTCGGGTGAACGAAAGTCCTGGCTGAAGTCAAATTTGTCGTAGAGCAGCCTGACGGATTCAAAGTCGAAAAAAAATGGGGAAAACTTCGTTCCGTACAAAGTGTAGATGAAGATACGATACCAGGCCTTACGGCGTTTTTTATTTTGCAATTTTTCATTTTTCGTTTTTTATTTGTTTTCATTTTTTTCATCTCGTTTTTCCTTCATTTTCCATTTTTTTTTCATTTTCCATTTTTATCATCTTCCAATATTTTTCTTCATAATTCATTTTTTTCATCTTTCAATTTTTTCTTCATATTTAATTTTTTTCATCCTTCAATCTTTTTTTAAATTTCATTTTTTCCCATCTTTCATTTTTTTCATAATATTTCCTGTTTTATACCCTATTTCCACATATACTCGGAACAGTTTTTAGGCAAAACCACTCTTTTCAAGGATTTCACCACTGGTTATCAAGATATTGTCATTTTCAGACTTTCCACCTATAATGTACTGCTAAAGAAGTTGACTCCTCATCGCCTCAACCCAATCTACTTTTTGTACCTGCTTCTTTTCTGACCCGTCATTTTCTAGTTACGCTTGAAGTAGTTGTGACGATTACTTTGAAATTGCTAGTTCTACTTGTAATTGAGTAGAAATTTACAGCATCGCTTACATTTGAGTGCCAACTTTGACGAATTTGACCACCTCTGACCTTTTTGTGTTGAAAAATATTGGTTTTGCGCAGAAAGGGCTCCCGGAACCCTCCCTAAAAATGGATCGAAGCTTCAAAAACGAAAAGGGTCCGCGCCCCCCTCGACAGACCTGACGCAGTTTACGATAAAGGAGGAATGCGACAGCGTCATAAAGGAGTCTCTCTCGGAGCAGACCAGTGGTGAGATGTTGACAATCGTTTTTCTGGAGTGTGAAGCCAATTAGATTAGATTTTGAAATTCTCAAGTCTAGTGCAATTGCTAATCCACAACCATCACCAACCTAGATAATTCTAGTTTATTAATTTGATTATTTAGAGAGAAATCCAGTTAATCTCATTCTAATCTAATTTGTGACATGTTTCTATGTTCTCATTTTAATTCAAAGCTAATTTCTAGTTTTCCCGAAAATGCTGCATGAGAAGTGTTTAGCGCGAAGCGAGCCAAGTTCGGTGTACAGTAGGGTTGTCAGAAAATAACGTGTTACACTGCACATCAAATTTGACTCGATTCCAACTGGTAGATGTGAACGTACAGGAGTTCGAACATTTTGAATTTATTTTAAAAAATTGAAATAAACCTTTTCAGATTTTACTGTCAACCCCATGAAATAAATTTGACGCAATCCCAAACGCGTAGAAGTGAGGTTCTTGCAGTTAAAAAATTTTGGACTCGCAAAATTAGCCTGGACGGTGGGTAATCCCAGAATTATAAATGAAAAATTCAAATCACTTCGCTTCTACGGGTTGGAATTGCGTCAAATTCGTTTTGCATCGCTTTTGTAGACAACTCAACAATCTCATGAGGTTGACAGCAAAATTTTTCAAACTCATGTGCGCTCAGATCTACACTACATGTTGGAATCGAGCCTAATTTGGTGTGCAGCCTTTTTTTAGGCAACCTGACAACGTAATCAGTGCATCCCCGGAATCTGCAAAAAAAAGAAATACCATAAATTTTGTTATGTTCACAGGGAAAACTTATTGGCGACTGTCATGTTGTTGTGGATAGGAAATTAGCCTAGATCCAGATCTACAGTAGGGTTGTTCAGATTTTAAAAAATTGTCACGAAAATTCGATGCTTGTGACCCAAATGAAGGTTTAGAACATAAAAACACTTTTATGAGCAATTTTTGTCATCTTTATGGTGATTTTCTATCCCCGAAAAGCCCCCAAAGATCCACGGGGCAATCCTCCTTGCTACTTGATCTGTAGTGTTGACCATGTCACCGGTCTATAGCTTTTGTGACGTTATCAGTCGAATACGACCGAGTGGAGATAAGATATTGCAATAAAATAGATCTGTTTTCAAAACTGTATTTAAATGACCAAAATTGCTCATAAAAGTGTTTTTACGTACTAAACCTACATTTGGGTCACAAGCATCGAATTTTCCTGACAATTTTGGAATCTGAACAACGCTAATCCACAGTCAAAGTTTTTCTTGCTTCTCAAACGGTCGTTTTCTTGACAGTTGATGTGTCTGAGAACGAGGAAAAGAGTGAGAGCAAAGATGAAGAGGATTGGGATGACGAGGAGGAAGAGGAAGAGGAGTTTGACGTCAACCAAATGGGCAGCGGAACTGCCTCCAAAGAATCGAAAGCTCACGAAGCCATGTCTTCCCTCGTCAACTACATTCAACCTGTCAGGTAGGACCGGGTCTGTTTGTGTCCAGACCAGACTTGTACCAGCTGCTGGATTTTCGACGAAAACTAGAATTACTCACTTTGTAAATTTTGCAACTACGACTACTCACTTTTCATAACTCACAACTACAACTAGAACTAGAAGTACCCACTTTGGGAAGAAGTACGGTACTAGCTTCTCAAAACTCACGACTGGAACGGTAATTTGTACAAGACTGTTACTGATAGACGAAATACCAATAATATGGTAACTTTACTATTCTTTGCAGTACAATATAATGCTAGTCTTGGCCGTCCGAGTCTTAAATCATTTGACTTAGTCGAGTCATCCGCAATGACTCGAGTGCAAGTCGAGTCAACACAGAAAGTGACTCAAATCGAGTCACAGAAAAATCACGACTCGAGTCATTGCGGCTTTGGTCTGTTTGAGTCTCGACGCAAGTCTTTCCTTTCAGATTCGAATCGTTCGAACACGCGGAGAAGCGAAAAAGAAGTTTTGAAATTTCGTCGCTCACAGAAAACGGTGCCTTGCGTCTCCTGACTTACTACCCGATCGAGATTGTCAACTACAACAAGCGACAGTTGAGTCGCATCTACCCAAAGGGAGCTCGCGTCGACTCGTCAAATTACAATCCGCAGCTGTTTTGGAATGCCGGATGCCAACTGGTCGCTCTCAATTTTCAGACTCTTTGTAAGTAAAAATTTTGTTCTCGCCCATCCGTGTCATTGAAACTTGAATTTGTTACTTTTAGCTAATCACATAATATAATAATACACTCATACTAGTATATTGGAGTTTTAAACTTCCAACAGTCTCTTCATATATTATCAAATAATAATGAAATTATAATGTAGATTCATTTACAAAACCCTGAGACTTATTGTGCACCCCATATTGGGAGATAATTGCGCATTAATAAGCAGATAAACAGAGATTCAAATGCAAAGTACGATGTAGCAGTGTAATTACAAATTTGACGCAAGACCACAACTGTATCGTAACTTTGTGGTAGTCATAACTAATGAAACTTGTGAGAATCCAAATTATACAATACGCAGAAAACCGTGCAAACATATGGTGGTTTGAATGAATTATTTGAAGGCTGATTTTTGATATTGCATTGCTCTGTCATGATTTGTCAAACTGATTTATCTATCCTTGTCGATGTGCCGTAAATCAAGTCACAGAAAGTCTTCGAGATCATAAATGATACCGAAAGCAATAAACAACTATCATAATGACATGTAATTGTGACTCATCATGACGTCAATACTCTTTTTACTTTGCCCAAATTTCCTTCTCTCCATCTCTGTGCTCGGTTGCAGGCTCGAGCATGCAGCTCAACCTGAGTCTGTTTGAATTCAACAACAACTGCGGCTACTTGCTGAAGCCCCAACACATGAGGAGGGTTGATAGGCAGTTCAACCCGTTTGCTCACAGCACCATAGACGGCGTGGTGGCCGCTGCAGTGTCCATAAAGGTGAGCACGTGAGGCGGGGGTGTCCAACTTTTTCTGGTCAAACGGCCAATTTCTCGGAGTGTAAGTTCTCCATAGATTGAGTTGAAAAATATCAAGATAAATGAAAATAATAAAAAATACGTTGAAAAATAAACATTGTAATAAAAAAAAATGAAGACGATTAATTTGAAAATACAAGTCGCAGACAATTTTCTGCATTTTTCGCACTTTCAGGTGATATCCGGTCAATTCCTGTCGACGTCCCGAGTCAGCACATGCGTGGAGGTGGACATGACCGGTCTGGTGGCAGACACGGTGAGGCGGAGGTTTAAAACCAACACGGTGCAGAACAACGGCACAAACCCGTACTACAACTCGGACGCTTTTCTATTTCCCAAAGTGAGTCGCGAGCAGGCTTTTGTAAAAACTACTGGATTTAAAAAAATAAATGGATCCACCCACATTTCAAAACTAGCAACTGGAACCAGAACTACACACTTTTCAAAAGTAGCAACTAGAATTAGAACTACTCGCTTTGCAAGACTCATAACTAGAACTGGAACCAGAACTAAGGACCTTTAAAACTCCGCATCTGACTAACTAATACACAACTAACTGCCCGATCGAGCATCTCAAGAAGAAAGAAAAATGAGAAAGAGATCAGCGACAGGCTTAAGGCTCTCAACCGACTATTGGATGAGTAGCAACTAGAATTAGAACTACTCGCTTTGCAAACTACCAACTAGGACTAGAATCACTCACTTTTCAAGACTCATAACTAGGGCAAGTTTTTGCAATTTTATTTTACAGCTTCCGGCAGCTTCCTAAATACTCGTAAGATATGTAGAATGCTGTTTTAAGCTGTTTGAAGGAATCTTATAGTGCACCTTTTTGCAACCTTTGTCCATTTTTTTCATGCAACTTTTTGCAACATTTTGTGACTTTTTCGATTTTCCATGAAAGTATTTTCGATTTGGGGGAAATACACGGCCAAATTCGACTGAAACACCGTAAATCAGCACCGAAGTAACGCTTTTACTGGTGTTTCGGGAGCTGAGCCGGAAAATGGACCTTTTTTTTAGTCAACCGAGCAAAATGTTGTCAAAATGCAACTTTTGCAACTTTTGTTAAAATTTAAAAAATAAATACCACTTTCTCAGGTTTTTAGTGCAACAAAAACTTGCCCTACTCATAACTATTCAATCCCGATGCAACTTGTTCTTTTTTATTTCATTGGAACCGTATTGGATTTACACAGGAACATCTGCTTGTCTGACGAGAGAACTAGAACTACTCTCTTCAAAATCAGCAACTGGAACTACAGACTGTTCAAAACCTTTTCAAGTTTTAGTTGAGGATTTTGAATAGTGAGTTGTTCTAGATCTGGTGGCGAGTATTCTA
Organism: Botryllus schlosseri; assembly: GCF_051294905.1. Taxonomy (NCBI): domain Eukaryota; kingdom Metazoa; phylum Chordata; class Ascidiacea; order Stolidobranchia; family Styelidae; genus Botryllus; species Botryllus schlosseri. The sequence goes on along the minus strand of NC_137246.1, from coordinate 28,162,952 downwards.
GTTTTAGTTCTAGTCGTAGTTGGGCGTTATGAAAATCAAGTAATTTGCACAAGTCCGCATAATTCGGTTCTTACAAAGTCAAACCCATGCTCATCTCATGTGCAGGTGGTCCTCCCGTCTCTGGCCACGATCTGCTTCAGCGTCAAGGAGGCGAACGGCAACTGCATCAGACAGCGGTACCTGCCGGTCGAATCTCTGCGGCCCGGCTATCGTTACATCACATTGCGTAACGAAGGCAACCAGCCTCTCAACATGCCCTCGATATTCGTCTACATCGAAATCAAAGATTATATACCGGAAAAACTGGAAGGTACAAACCGAGCGAGACAGTGTAATGGTTATGCGTCCAGCTTCTCGATCGGTAGGTCGTGGGTTCAATCCCCGGCCGGGTCAGACCAATGACTCTAAAACTGGTATCCGCTGCTATCCAGCTAGGCGCTCAGCATACATGGATAACGTGGAGGAGAAAAATACGGTGGTGCAGACTAGATGACCTTGCTTAAAGGTCGTATCGCGTCTCCATCGTCAAAGAACCTCTATGGTGCCGGCGAAAATAAATCTGATCCCTCTCTCTATCTCTTCTAGACTAATAAATTTTTAGCTTTTACTAATTACATTAAAATTGAAATGATGGATATACTTTTTTTTTTACAAATTAAATTGGAATTGGAATAAATGAATCTGCAAAAACTCGAAAATTTAATTACATTCTGAATTATTAAAATGCAATAAAATCAAGTCATATCAAATCAGAGTTGATTCCTTAAGCATGAGAATGGTAAATGTATGTACGGTGAGCTTGTGTTGTTTCGAACGGTACAGTTCTGCTGTAGGATTTTCAGAAATTCAGTCCGGTAGAGGCAAAGTTATTGGGGTCTAAATTTTTGATTTGAAAAATATAGTATTTACGGTATGAAATTTTTGAATTAATAGTTGAACACTAATAGCTTTCTTCTACGGGTTGGAATTGAGCCAAATTTGATATCCTGCTTTTTTCAGCCAACCAAGGCAATATCATCGAATAAGCAGTAAAATTTGAAGAAAGAATTTTCAACAGCACTAATGTACACTACCCTACGAATAGACGTGGAGTGACGTCCTGGTTTGCGTTTCAGTGATGGCGGCCATGCTGGCCAACCCGATCGAGCATCTCGAGAAGAGAGAGAAAGAAGAGAAAGCGATCAACGACAGGCGGAAGGCTCTCAACATACTACTGGATGAGGTGGAGAAGAAAGAAATTCCGAGCCTGCAGCAGAACGGAGAAGTAAAAGAAAAGGTGGGATAAATATTGGTGGAATATAGAAATAAATAAAATAAATAAAATTAAAACTCATAATAGAAATAAATAAAGCTCAAAATACTGAATTTTCAGGAGTTTTACAGAAAGTTTTTACAAGTCAGGTTACAATTAGAATGATGGCTAAACAGTTTTGTTTTTTTCAAATTGGACTTGAATCAAAATAACTGATTTCACAAAAGCCTGAATTGAATTTCATCCCAAATGAAAAATAAACACAACAAAAGTCAAGTTCCGTTCGTATCAAATCAGATTTTAGTGACCCCGTTCACCCCGGCTGGGATTGAAGCGCTGCAGAAATGCAAGGAGCACCAAGACCTGCATAAGAAGACGGAGAAAAAAATAGCAGAATTTCTCAAGAAGCAACGAGAGGTCAGTCATGCATTGCAGTCAGTTGACTGAAAACGGTACAAATACATGCAGTTTGTAAAAGATATTCAGCAGTATCACAATTTCGCTTATAAATCCCGAATTACGATCTTTACAAACGACTCAATTTAAAAAGTAATTATTCCAAAAACATGCAAAAAACGTCAATATGGGAAACTTTTACCTCAAGTCGTATTTTGATTTCACAGGAATACGACGCCGTTTTCAGCGCTTATTTTGAAAAACAGAAAAGATCATCCACCATTTTCTCGAGAAAGTTTAATGTGAAAAGTTTGTACACTTTTTTATCTCAATCAATGGCTGTATGACATTTCAACGTGCAACAATTTAGTGCAAGTTTAGTGCAAGAATCTAACCCAACCCTAACTTTAGCTCACATGCTCAAGTGTCGCATGCTCATACATGAGCCATGACTGTACTAATGTCTTGCCGCATGGCTTTTCACAAAATGGGGATTGACTCGTTACTAGAAGCGAAATTTCGAACAACAATCTAACTTGACCCTAATACTAACTTGGCCACGTGGCCGCGTGTTGCATGCTCATGAACTTGAACCTGAACTTTAGAAATGAACCTCCCTTTCGACATGAACACGGCTCTTCCTCCGGAAGCCAAGAAGGAGCACATGCTCATACTCATTCAGAGACATCTCGAGAAAGAGCGGGTCGCCAGACAGGAGATCAACGACGACGTTAGTCGAGTGCAATTTTGTAAGCGCGACTCGTTTTTGACTCAATTTTCTTTCAGTTTATGAAAGATTTCAGCGACGTCGTTCGCAAGGAACAGCAGAAAGAGAACAAGCAGCTGGAAAAACTTGCGGAAAAGTAAGAAAACATTTTCTTGTCATTGGTGTTACTGCATCCACCTAAATTTATTAGAGATTTCTTATTTACTTTGTATTTTGAAATGTAGACAGATTTTTGCGAGAGAAATCGTCAATAATCACCCCACTGTCGCGGTCAGACATGGGGGGATCACTTCATGAATGTAATCGTTTGCGATTCCGATTATTTCTGAATCTCGCGATCACGATTACAGCAAAATCAGGAAGTAGTCGATTACGATTACATTGAAAAAGTAATCACAATTACTCACGATTACATTTATTTTGCTTCTTAGAACTTGGAAGATATATTGGAACACAATATAACGATTGCGATGAAAAGGCCCAATGAGATAACAACTTTATTTATAAATGATGCGTCATTCGCTTGTTAGGGTAGGGTGGGGGAACTTGAGCACATTCGACTAAAACTTTCGCTTTCTAAACATATCAGCTCAAATTCATCAATTCTGCATTTATTCATTAGCTCACTATGTCAGCTCTAGATGAGACTAATAGCCATTTTTATCAAAGGCAGATTATAGCTTCCATGTGGAATTGAAAGTTTAGAATTTTTTTTTTCATTTTTACACCCTAATCCTAACCCCTAACCCTAACCCCAACGATTTGCATTCTTGCCAGGTCTGTAACTAGCGCACCTCAACCTCCCCAATAGGCTGGCGAGCGAGCTCCAAGGGGACTTGAAAGTATTTCTTAAACCGACTTGAATTATAGAGTATTTTTGAGAGATTTAATTAACAATACAAATGCCACCCGGGGCACCCACAGAGGAATGAAGACATGACAACTTGTGTGTGCGTCTCACGAAAGTTTTTCTTTTAATCTGGTACGTTTGGGCGACTCCAATATCTTTTGATTATTATATAACAGATCGGAGGTCATGAAGTAATTATAACAGCATAACAGATGGAGAGAGGATTAGAACCAATAGTGATGTAATGCAATTACTAATATTACAGACGAAATTCAGTCTTCAACTTGAAAATAGACCGTCCTATGGGGGCCCAAGACCAACGTTTGAAGTAGGGGACAAATTGCTGTTTTGGTCCTGATCCTAGCCACAACCCACGCTAACATGGTGCATAAGTGGATGGCTATAACGTCTGTTCGAAATGTTGAGTTAAGAATTGCGAGATAACGATTGGCGCCCGTTTCAAGTAGAGTCGCATGGGAATAAGATAAAGTGAACATACAGTTGTGCCTTCCACTTAATACAGATACAGAAACAAGCTTCCGTTACGAGAAACGGCTGGGTTATGATATATATCTGCAGCTGTTGATTTTTAATGATTCATTGTGGTAATTGAAATGTTTTATTTGACGAGTACAAAATTTAAAATCTTTGTCCGGTGTACATATGTGCTACATGGGCCTACTGCTCGACAAGCAACAACAGTCAAACTGCGTTTAACTAAGCATAACAAAACATAAGTTACTATTTGAAACTATAGGTAGAGTGGTGATTGTTATGCTGCTACGAGGTAGTGGCGTCTGGAGTGTATTGACAACCTGATATACAGCATGGCGGGTGTTCTCACAATCACATACATTGTACATCAAATGTCTATTTACTATGTGTGGATGGTTCTTACGCAATGACGAGCAAAGATAATACATCTGACGTTATAATGAGTAGTGGCGTTTGAAAATCAGAAGTTTGTTCTATCACTGATAATAATATAATCACTGTTCGTTGTTCACGAATGTTAGGTTTAGGTCAGTCCTTGTATACATAAAAAGTAATCGCTCTTTCACAAAGAAATCGATTGGATATGTGAAGTAGTCGATTACGATTACTCGAAAATGCTGTAATCGTCGTAATCTAGTACGATTACTAACCGCGTTTACCCCATTTCTGGTCGCGGTAACTTGGTTATAATTATATATATTTATAAAATTTTATAAAAATTCCGTCTAGTTGTAGCATCATCAGTACACAGGTATTCGCCATTCTCAAGCTTTGATGAACTCTGATTTGACATGAAAAGAACTTGACTTAATTTTCGCAAATTCAGTATATGTAATTTTAATCTAATTTGGTAAAAACTGTTAAGCTATCATTCTAATTCTTCACTGATTTGGAAAATCTTTGTAGCCGTAATTCTAATTCTAATCACATTTGGAAAAAACTGTAGCTTCCATGCTAATTTTAGTCTAATTTGGAAAAATATTTTGCCTGCCACAAAGCAGCTATTTAAGTTCCCCGTCTTCGTTTCTCGTCAACGTAGGGAGGAGCAAGATCTTCAGGCCAAGAAGAAAGTCGAGAGAGACGAAAAGGTTCGCGGGATCCCCAAAAATCTGCCCAAGGAAGACTTGGAGGCCAAGAAACACGAGATCGATCAGAAATACGTAGAGCAAACTGTTCGTGAAGTTCGATCTGTAAGTCCCCAACAGTTTCGCTACTCAGAGCAGTCAGCGTTGATACCCGAGTACAAGTAGAAGTAGTGGTCTCAAACACGTATCAAGACTATTTAAAGTGGAAGTTGAGAAGAAAAGTCTGAATATTGTTGGATTAGTCTCAAAAAGTAGATTTGGTCGATGCAGCAGTTACTTGGCGGTGGTCACTTTTATAATTGCAAGATGTACCAATGTAAACCGACTGATCAACACTACAGATAAGTTCAGGTACAGCAGTGGTTCACGACCTTTTTGTCTCCGCGGACCCTTTTTGGACCGGCACAGATCCCCCGAATTTTTAGCTCAAATTGAACTCAATTACCGTGCATTCGTCACCAGTCTTGTGCAAATGATATCTTGTCTTGAAAATCCACGCTTTCGATTTGATTTGAACGAGTGCCGAAGAACCATTTCCACAAAGATTGATGGTGGCGAATGTCACGGCGACACATTTGGGTCTGACCGCAGCAAATATGGCATCAAAATTGACAAACAAATATTTTTCATGAACATATAATGTAAAGCCTGGTCATTTCTAACAAGCAGCTCATCTAAGGTATCATGGAAACAGGTTATGCATGCAAAATATATGTATCTGTAGGCTATTGGTAATTTAGCAATTAAAATGAGTCCGCACAGTAGGATATTTCATCACAGACAGCCATTCTGTGGATGTGAGTTTTGGAGTTTTACTAATAATGAAGCGAAACTGCCTCGTGATTTTCCTAATTGAAAAAAAAATACAAATTAGGTTATCAACTATTTTGTAAATTTATAGACTTCGCGGACCCCCTAAAATTGCTTACGACCGCGGCCCCCCCGGGTTTAAAGTTTCATGTGGTTCTTGTGACGATTTCGCTCATAAATGTGATGCAAACTTATCACCACCAGATTCTACCATTGATAATCCAATTTTCTTTAAAACTGAGTAGTTTTTTCCAAAAAATACTGCGAAAGTAGAAATGGTAGTAGTCTAAAAATAAAATCACTCAATGTAGTGTAAAAAGTCAAAGCCTGCTTGAGTACTCGGATAAAATAGAAGTTATTGTGGACTAGGATTGTATTTTCAAATGTCGCCCGCATGAAATTGTTAGGTTGGCTGAAAAAAATATTTTAGCGCTATTCCAACCCTCAAAAGCGATTTCAATTTGAATAAAATAGTATTTCAAATTGGAAATTGGTAACTGTTTCTTTTAATTAACTTTACTCCCTTCAACAGAATAAGTGTCAAATTCATTTTGAGACATGTAAATCAGCATTACTTCCCGATCAGGCATATGCCGCGACAATTTTTCTGGATAGCTAACTGGTGGAATTTTCCAATTGAATATTGTTTACTCCAATAACCTGGCATTTGCCATTTGGAACTGAACCAAATTTGAAGTGCAGTGTTGTAGTAAGGCAACGTAAAAATTTCGTGAGGTCCTCAATGAAATTTGATAAAAATGTTTTTTTAACAACCCCACTTAGCAGTGAATGAATGGTATCTTCATTTCAGCTGATGGATCTGCAGGAAAAGCGATTGACAGAAGTGCGAAAACAACAAAAGGACATTGTCTCGCAACTCAGCGACGTGGAGAGGCAGGTCTGTGGCATGGTCATAGCGGCCAAGTACTCAACAAGTAGAAGTAGTGACTAACAAATCTACCCGACTAGAGGTAGTGCTTTTCACAGTCTAAAAGGTCTTCATGTAAAAGTTCTTTCCAATTCTCTGCTAGTTGCTGACGATTACCCCTGACGAGTGTCAGCCGAAAATATTCGGGTTTATTTCAAGATGAATATCAGGGCTGTTCAAAAATAACTATTTTTTTCAAATTTTGCTGGCTACTTGATAACGTTATTAGGTTGCCTGAAAAAAATGCTCCACACCAAATTTGGCTCAATTCCAATTTCTAGGAGCATTGGTCTGAGAGAAAAACGTTATGGATTTATTAAATAAAATAAATATGAGCATTTTTCAAACTTTACTGGTACCGCGCGGAAGGTATAGGTTGTTTCGAAAGACGATTTGTGTCAAATTTGGTTCGATTCGAACCAGTGGAAGCAAAATTCTTGCAGTATAAAATTTCGGATTTAAAAATTTAGAATTTACGGTGTCTAGATTTATAATAAATAATGAAGAATTTGCCACCGTCAGTACTATATTTTTGAAATATAAAATATTCTACAGCTTCCGCTGGTAGGAATTGAACCAGATTTTACAAAAGTTCTTTTTCTAGACAACCTAACAATTCTGCCGGGTAGTCAGTAAAATTTGAAAAAATATTTATATTTTTATATAATAAATTCAAAAACTTATAGCAGCACTTCTGCAAGCTGTAACTGAACCAAATTTGGTTTAAAGAGCTTCTTGGAGGTACAGAACTTCAATATACAATTAAATAGTATATTCATATTGAAATGAACCCGAATATTTTCGGCTGACACTCGTCAGGGGTAATCGTCAGCAACTAGTAGAGAATTGGAAAGAACATTGTATATCAACAATCGTATCACAAAATATGACGTCACCAGCATGAAATTTCGAATGAGAGAGCGTTCAATGTACTATTTTTAGGTGATACACGAACTCCTTTTGTTGACAGAGTTTTGGTTGGTGTATTTTGATAAAAGTTGATTCCAAGGCACACAAATGGAATTGTGAACGGCCTCGACCTACGATTCGAAATCGGTCGTCTCGATAATTATTCGCACAAATCGGATTATCCAACAGATGTTTGCCGATGGCAGAATTAATGGCCTTTGATCGATCAGCATCAATCTTAAGTGGATGAGTTAAGGGTGAGCTTTTCACATCGCGTGACGCACGTGTTCGGATAAATCTGGGGACATGTTGGTTTATGCGGTCCTGCAGACGTCCTGCGACGGGAAGAACGTCATTCGAAATTTCATGCTGGTGACGTCATATTTTGTGATACGATTGTTGATATACAATGTTCTTTCCAATTCTCTACTAGTTGCTGAGGATTACCCCTGACGAGTGTCAGCCGAAAATATTCGGGTTCATTTCAATATGAATATACTATTTAATTGTAAATTTGGTTTACTGCGTTTTTTAGGCAACCTAACAATTCCATCAAGTAGCCGGTAAAATTTGAAAAGAAAAGCCCTAATGAAGATGTTATTTACTTGTATATTGAAGTCTGTACCTCCAATAAGTTCTTAAAACATTTCTTACCCGCAGAGAGGCGACAACATCGTCCAGATTTTCAAGCAGCAGTCGGACAAAGTCTCTCACATTTTCGACATCCGACAAGCCGAGTATTACCAAAAGCGCGGCCAAGGCACGATCAATTCTCTCATTCGGGAATGATTTAACCCTTGGTAATCGGCCAACGTCCTGACCAAAATTTTACTGCATCCATAAAAAAAAAGATATAATGCCATCCGTATGGCTTTAATCGACACCCTAAATATTGCCGTAGACGTGAAGTAGCCTCCTACCGGCCTAGGATACTAGCACGGCTCAGACGCAAGAGGGAATGGCGTTATGCGAGGAAATGTTCTCGATTTTTCGAAAATAGGGTATAATTTTGTTCTTATATATCATGCATATGGCTTCTATTTCTATATGACCACCTGATTGCCTTCGCATGAATCTCTACGTTCCAACGAGCCATTATACGCTACTATAATTCATAGCCCAGCGCAACGGTATTGGACAGGTAGATAGGACTAACATGACCCACGGGGCCGCCACCGATGAGTAATCGATTACGTAATCGCGTATACTCGCTAAAGGCAACGTGCGTCCTGTTCTTCATAACATAATAGTCACTGCCCTAGCAACGTTGCCTAATGTATATCTCCATGCTATTCAAGTGTTATCAGCCTCAGTTGCTTGTTGCGTGCAACTTGCATCTGCAATAAGGCAATTGCAAGTGAACATATATTGGCTTATCCTTATTCGACACTGCCCATATACGCTCGAGAATTCATTTTACAACATACAGTATTGCTTTATTTCACATTAATTTGAACTGTCTTCTACGGGGCTAATGTTCATTGCATGATCAACAGTATTCATAGAAGCCAACAGTCACTACGTATGCCATCTAAAACAGATATATGACTACTTCTATATGATGTTGTTATTACAGGCTCGGGTACCAAAATAGCCTAACTAGCACGCTTACTACTGAATTGTTAGGGTTGGTGTCGGCTGTCTTATACAGAACTAAGCTCCATGATAGAGATATTGATGAATTGGCCAGGATAACGGCCAACTAGTCTGAAGTAATTGCAGTAGAAAAATTTCTAATTGCATGATTTTATAATAAATAATCAAAGAGTTAGTCACTGTAAATACTATTTTATTCAAATCCAAATTTTTCTAGAGCAATAACTTCGCTTCTAGAGGTTGGAATTGAGCTGAATTTGGATTGCATCTCTACTGACAGCCTAACCATTTTATGGGGTCAGAAAAAAAATTTTGAATTTTTTTTGTTTTTTATTGATAAATTCAAAACTTTCTACTGCACGAATCTCGCTTCTACTGGTTGGAATGGAGCCAGCTTTTGCGAATTCAGTAACTAGGAAAAATATTTGAGACTGCAACAAATGCTATCCCTAAAGCAAGGGTCGATTCGTTTTGTGTTATTTTTTCAACAGTGGTCTATCAGTTTATCAATGATTCATCATTACAAAACACGACAAAACTGTGATTCAATCAAAAAGATAGAAAGCTGTTGAAATGCACTACTGAGTTGAATGAGTCTTTGTTTCATGACAGATATGCATGTCGGGCGTACAACTGCGCGCCATTTGCAAGTCTATGAATGCGAAATATCTCGGCGCTCTTCAACTGGAAAGCTGCGTTCTGGAACTCAAAGTTGAATTAGATGGATTCACAGACTGTGCGCGATTTGCAGTAACAATGAACATGCATTGCTTCTCTGGAGCCACTCTGAGCTTTTAACAAGCACAGTATTATCACAAACATGCAGTATCAGTATTTACCGGTCTGACAAATGCTAGAACCAGATTTAAAAGAATTGTTTTGGATTTGTCACTCATCCACTTCCTGCTATCAGTAGCGGACAAGGAAATATCAAAACACAACACTCTGTCATCACTGCTGTTGGAAAGCTGCTGTGACTTGGTAGTGAGATTAGTCTTTAAACTCGAATTATTCACTCATGAGGGAAATATAAACGTGTTGAGATGATAAAATAAAGTGTTTGATTCAATTTTTCAAGTGTTCCATGGCAGTTTATGTCTAGTGGCAGAGTTTTTCTAGTCTGATCACCCGCCGGATCGTCGTTTCAGCTTTTTTAACCCATTTTTAAGAAGCGATATTCCAAATATTTGCATGCTGCTGCTGTAAGTTGATACCATTGATATCAACTCTTTGCCATAACAAGGCATAGTTTTGACAAATCTTGATCTGTAATGCATATCGAATCATATGATCTTGTCAAGATTCATTTAACGCTCTTCCTAATTCTATTTGTGTTCATCTTTGATGGTAATTCCGTTTCTTATATCAAATTTATGTGCTTTCTATAAAATGCTAACAACATGTGATGAATTATCAAATACTGCATGAAAAACACTTCGACCATGGCTGCTAATTTTATGTGTTATGAACAATTATGCATACATGATTTTCACAAATCAATGACACGCAGTGCTGTTTTTCAGATTTTACAATGCTGTAATTTTCAGTTATTTTGCAATTGGGTTGTCGTCATTTGTGCTGTTCGGTTGTATATGCAGAGTCGGTCAACATCTGAATACTTACACCTGTGGGAGTGACGCAGTACAGCGCTTTTTCCAACTTTTTATGCTTATAGAGCTAATTTTAGAAACAGAAATCTCAATCACTACGGTAATGCAGATTTGTAGCCTTGAAACAGAAATCCCGACCACTAATGTTGATTTATAGCGTTCATGCCTAAATAAATGTGGCGGTGCAAATATCAATTGTCAATATTTTGTCTGAGAATCCGTTCATTAGAGAATGGTTTTTAAATCAATATGCATCATTCTTATAAATAAAATAGTATGAAGGTAATATGACGATGACAGAATACCAAATCACATTATTCCGGTTTTCATCATGATATGATGGAGACAGATTTTGATCACCCGCAATTGAGTGATGAAATTCTATGAAGTCTCATTCTATTCTATTTTTCACACTGCATGCTTGATCAATTTTGTTTGCTGCCTTGAAGTAGATTTGGCATGTCTTCCAAATCAAACATTTTACAAGCTACAAATTAAACCTATTTTATTTCCTTGGCAAAAATGACTAACCGACTCTGCATATAGGTGCTAAATTCATCTTTTTTCATTTGCAGCGTGGTGTGAATATGATTTGCGATTAATATTATTTACAAAATTAACCCTATAAACTGTAGCCATGGCGGGCCCTCACGATAAGAAGTTGGAGCCGATTGAGGTGCCGGACAGACTGCACATGATTGGAGACAGATTTATTAGATGGCCGAAGTCAGATGTTGATGTAAGTACGAAGGAAATTAATAGTATATAGTAATCATAGATCTATTCTAATGACTTCTGGACCCCTGTGATATTTCTGGAATAAATGAGTTGAACTTGCCCTGATTTTTTTAGTTCACCCTATTATGGGTATTGTTAATTATTGCCAAGGCTTGCGAATGTAATTAGGGTTGGCCTATGGACTATCGCAGGGGCGTTGAATTTCATATGTAATATTACTTTATATCATATATATCACATATATAGCATCATTCTGACCCACATATATGCTCCATATTGGCTTGTGAATATATCACGCATCTCTGTCAATATCGTTGGATTATATTTTCATCTGCCCAAGACACACACAGACACACAATGTACAATGCGATATACAAGACATGCAATGCAATGAACAGATAGTGGGATGACGTACTACCAACCAGTTGGGGTCTCTTTAACTGGCATCCACCTCGACCTAGTGCCCGAAGTCACAGTCTTCTTCAAAGTTATTCGGTGTTTGGTTCTTTTTAGAAGCTATTTCTTGCTCTTTTTCTTTCTTTATCGGGCCTTTTTTTCTGGGCTATGCAACATGTCACACTAGTTGAACAGATTCATCAACCTCAGCATCAATTCATTCTAGAACCATTATAACATCAGGAAGTCATTGAAATTTGTTGAAAGCTTTTTCTGCTTACACTTCTCTCCTGTGAGGATGTTGTGAGTTATGGGGTCATTTATTAGTCTGTAATGATATTGCAGACTGAAGTGACTTTTCTGATCCATCTGAATAATGTATTGATATTGAAATAAACCCAATTATTTCTGCTGACACTCACCAGGCGTAATCGTCAGCAACTAGAAGAGAATTAAAAAGAACATTGTATCAATCTTAACACATGTTATTTGTCTTTGAATTGACGTCATATTTCCTCATGAATACCCACAATCTTCACCCCTTGTTCTCTTCACCTAGGACTCGATTGTTCCGACTCCCGTTACTCTGAAAATTGACCCAAAAGGCTACATCGTGTATTGGCAAGAACCGAACAAGGTAAGACCCCGTGTCTTAGACACCTTTTTGAAATTTGGATTTGCTTATTTCATTTGTCAGGATACCGAATCTTTGGAAATCTCATCAATTCGCGACACAAGGATTGGAAAATATGCGAGAGTTCCAAAAGTGAGTCCTTGTGATAGAAATTTCTATTTCTGCACATGATTTCAATTCATGTTCTGCACCAATACCAATCAGAGATAATTGAAATTTGGATTGGACTGAATGATGATGTATTACCTGACCCGTAAACTTTTATTTCTACATGCTGGAAAATCCACATATTTTTGCCATGATGTTGAAACAAATCTGTTTTCGTTCGCACCCCCATTTACGTGAATTGTCATTAATTACAAGGATCTAATCGTAATTGTGTAGCTTGTGGACTAAAAAAGTTTCAATAAATTCTACTAACTGCATTCTATTATTAAATCTAAATATTTTGCAATTTGTATGCAATCACAGTCGGAGAGATGGGAGAAAGCGCTGCAAGTCATGGTAAGCATTTTTGTTTTATTAAAAAAACTCATTTATGATGACTTGAGTTGCGTTATTGCAGGACCCGCAGATACGTGAGGTAGCCGGCAACACAAATATTTCTTTGGAGTCGAAATGCTTGACTATCGTTTTTGGGATGAAATACAGCGACCCGCAGTTCATAAATTTCATAGCGGTCGAAGAAAAGCCTCTGGATGTTGTGAAGGTGACCATTGAACGCCCACCGAGTTGCATAAGCATGAATCTGTGTTATGGCTCGAACCAATTTCAATCCAATGAGATTTATGTTCTGTGTCATCTAGAATTGTTCCATATGCGTCATGGTATAGGACTGTATGCTGTCAAAACTAACTAATGAAGCCCTGTCACTTTACAATTGAATAAATGAATACCAATCAGCCCTTCGAGATTACACGACCTCGATCAACACCTTCCTATCTTTTCATTGTATCGCAGTGTTACGTGCTTTGAAATGTTAAAATTAATAATAAACTGATGCTGATTGATAATTTACTGATACTTTTATTCAGTCTGGTTAATCTGAACTTAACTAAAAGAACACTAACATTAACCCAAGCCAGTTCTAACCTTAATCATAACCCCAACCCTAACCATAACACAAGCCAGGTTTACCCGAACTACCCCTGACTGTAAGACAAGCTAACCGGACCTTTTGCTTAAACCCAAGCTTACCTTACCTTACCTGTAAGCTCAACCATAGTTTGGGTTAGGGATGAATTTAGCTTGTGTTGTGGTTAGCGTTTGTGGTAAGATGAGGTACCAGATAGGGTTTAAAAGATTGATTTCGTGCGACATGTTATTTTTGATATCACAAAAACATGCATATGCGCATATAGTTATTCCTTGCGACAATTCAGCACTCAATTCTATATAAATGACTTTTTTTCAGTACTAGTTTCAATACTAGTCAGCCCTCCTGATTACCAGACCACAATCTGACATATCGACCTCACCTACCGACACATGCAGCATTCAGTTTGGTCTCTTCCTTTTGTGTTATCCTTTCTTAATCTAGTGTGCATGCCTCTTATTTACATGCTGCAGGCCAAGGTGGGTGTCATATTAAAAGACTACTCCAAGTCTTCTCGGCACCCTTCTATCTTTTCATTTTGCCGCAATCTTGTAGTGTATTGATTTGATGAAAATATTGATAAAATGATGATGATTACCATCGCACATTTAAATTCCTAACGATACACTGTAATAGTTCACACCAGTCCCAACTTACCTCTATTCAAATCTACTGGTCAAATCAGGCCTGAACAATGTTTAAAAAACACACATCAAAACCTCTTCAATCATGTTGCTATTTTGTTCCCGAAAATTGGTTCAGATCTGATTAAAATCGAATTTCTTTGGTAGATGTGGGCTGATTTTTTGTTCGGGTCAGCACACCATCCTCTGACTGCTGACATGTCTGTGGAGCGATCAATTGAGAAGATGTGAGTTCTTTTGGTAGCAGATGTCGTTAAATGAGCGTAACAGTTCGTTTCTCCCAATTTCAAAATCAGATACTCGAAAATGATCTATGAAACGAACCAGCTCGGGAAAGTGCCGGTCAGAAAGTGGGTGAAAAATCTTCGCTTTGTGATTTAGTCTCTGAATATTCCGTTTTACTTTGTAGATGCATCAAAATGCTCGGTGGAAATCACGGTAGAACTACGAATGCATTTCATAGCGTCGGACTCACCTCTAAAGGAAAGGTCAGAAAAGCCTGACTATTGCAAGGCTGTAATGACTCGAGTCATGATTCCACTCGAGTCACAATTTTTGATTGACTCGAGTCATTTTCTTAAATGGAAAGTTACTCGCTTTGATTCACTTTGTGCATTGACTGGGCTTGTTGTCCAGTCATTGCGCATAAATCAACCAAATCATATAAATCAAGACATTCTACATGACTTGATTCAAGCCGCGTATATCAGGAAATTGCCGTTTTTGTTTCAATAAACATTATGACTCAAACTCCACCCTTTGTACCCTGACTTGAATCGATGGTGAGTTGAAAATGACTCGACTTGACTTGAGTCAAATCTATTACACCAAGATGGACTTGTGACTCGGAACCTTTTAACTTGATCACTACCCTGGAGAACTTCCCGTTCAGAATGTCAACTTGAAAATATTTGGTCACACTATGAATATAATATTGAAATGACAGGAGCCATTGTCTGCCCTTAAGAATTCCACCCAAACCAAACATTCAATTTTCAGAAAGACGAAATGATCGAGCCCAGCGAGTTTCCTCTGATTGCCTTCAAAAAAGTTCTTCAATTAATTTGTCAAAGACCGGAATTGGACAAAGTCTTTTCGCATTTGTGAGTCGCTATGATGTTTGACCAAATTTGGTTGATATTCTTACACTTTTGCGAATGGTGATCTTCGATGTTGAGGGGCGCAAATCACAGTTGGTCGACTTGAAAATTTTCATCATTTCCAAAACACATTCGAATTCGAATTATAACTTCAAGTTTTTCTTTCAAACTCAATTAGAATTAGAAGTTCTGTAGTCTCAAAAACTTGGAAATCGAATGACCTGCGGAATTAGGAAGAAACGCAACATAAATCAAGTGCAGTTCAAAGTTTATTCTCGCAATCCTGAAAATAGCAAATGTCTGTACAACAAGCATTTCACTATAGATTACTAACCTACGGATAGATACGCAACTCCTGGTGGTTACGCTTGGGCAACCAGTTACTCCTATTGCTAAGCAATCTAAAAGTAGCGTAATTGGCAGTACTGTATCTGGCGACCAGAGCGCTGAAAATTCATAAAACTGGTGTTATTCGAAAGCTAGTGTCGCACTGATTTTGAAAATACAAATTAAAATCTTCTCAGGGTAATAAAACCGCCCCTAAACAGCCCACAAAGTTAGAAAATCGGCATTGTTCCAACAATGGCAGTGTCGCGACCAGAGGTTGTCAATGTAGTCAACGTTGCTACTCAAGTAGAAGTAAAAGTAACGCCGGAATTTCTACTCAAGTACAAGTAGGAGTGATGGTTCACAAGTAAGTAAGTAGGTATTCTAGGCTTATTTTTGCCTACAAAACTGAAAATTGTCAAGTAGAAGTAGAAGTAGTCTAAAATCATAACTACTTGAAAAGTAGTGTGAATAGGCGAAATCTACTTCAGGTACTTCAAAAAGTAGAAGTACTTCGTTACCTACCACCTCTGGTCGCGACACAATGAACATTAAAATGGCTAGATTCGTCAAGCGATTGTGCGGAACAATGCCTATTTTTAGACTTTGCGGGCTGTTTCGAGGTGGTTCCATTGCTCTGACAACATTTTAATTTGTATTGTCGGAATCAGTGCGACACTAGCTTTCGATTAAGACCAGTTTTAATAATTTTCAACGCTCTGGTCGCTAGTTATAGCATTACCAATTATGCTGCTTTTAGATTGCTTAGCAATAAGAGTAGCCGCTTGCCCAAGCGTAATCACCAGGAGATGCGTATCTATCCGTAGGTTAGTAATCTACAATTTCACTCCGTATATTTTTCCTGTAGGATTTTCAGAAACACCAGAATCAGACCATAATTAAAATGAGAACATAGAAACATTTCACAAATTCGATTAGACTCAAATTACCACCGTTTCGCTCAAGTAAGTTAAGTTAAACAACTATAATTATCCAGTCCACCAAGTCTGGTGCTAATCATGTGATCGACTGTACGTATGTTGTAGCTCAACCTCATCTATTTTCTCAGAGGCGGGAAGATGTATCTGTCCCTCGAGCAGACGAAACGTTTCGTAAACACGATTCAACGCGACTCAAGGCTGAACGAAGTCCTTCATCCTTTTTTGACGGACGAACAGGTCCGAACGCTGATCGAAAAGTACGAGCCCAACGTGATGCTCGCCCAGAGGTGTAAGTTTTACCAGTTGTTGATGTTCAACTAGGCTTGAGAAACTAGATATCTAAATTCCGGTAATCCAATTCTCATTTAATTTGCGAATAATCTCTGTTTTTCTTGAAAATGCTGCAGGGGAACTGTATAGTGTGAAAGGAGCCAAGCTCGATGTACAGACATTTGTCATTCTTATGCTTTTGAGAATATCGCCTGATTTGATATGTACTGAACCCGATTTTTGTTGTATTTCTTGCTAATTCGAAATTCATACTATTTAAAGAGCTTCTTGGAGGAAAAGAACTTCAATATACAATTGATTAGTATTTTCATATTGAAATAAAGGCTGACACTCGTCAGGAGTAATCGTCAGCAATTAGTAGAGATCGGAAAGAACATTGTATATCAGCAATCGTATCTCTAGCTAATGTCAGCCGAAAATATTCAGGTTTATTTCAATATGAATATACTATTCCATTGTATATCAATGCTCTTTCCAAGTTTTTTACAATCCTAATTGTAATCTAATCTGGAAAAGCTAAAATATTCTAGTTGACCAACCCTGTATTCAACGTTGATTCTTACGTCGAACATTTTTCAGCCCAACTCTCCCTGGAAGGCCTTGACGCGTATTTGCAATCTGACGAGAACATGCCGGTGTCGTCAACCAAATACGCTCTTTGCCAGGACATGAACCAGCCTTTGTCACATTATTTCATCAACTCCTCTCATAACACTTACCTCACAGGTAGGGTGAATTAACTTGTCTGTGAATTGTTTGTGACGAAATCACTTTTATTTTCAGGAAACCAGTACCGCAGTCGTTCGTCCGCGGAAATGTACCGACAATGTCTCTTGGCTGGTTGTAGGTGCGTTGAACTGGATTGCTGGGATTCCGGAACGCAGGTTGAGCCATACATCACTCATGGGTCAGTTAGCTTTATGGGTCTTTAAGCTACAATCCATGACGCTGTTGTCGGTGGGCTATAGAGCTGGCGTGGTACACGCTGCTGTTATTATGATCACACACTTCTATGTCATAATCAATTTATTTGCTAGCTAGGAATAAGCAATTTTTCGAATAATATTTGTTATCGAATGTAGTATTTCATCAATTTATTTTGTTTTTGAATCTAGGTGTTCTTCATTGAACGTTAATGTGCCAAGTTCATATTTTACTGAGGCCCTCCGCAAGTAAAGGAATAGTTGAAAACATTGCGTTGAGCGGCAATTTCATTTCACGTTTCTGTGCATGGTTTTAACCAAGCCACAAGGCTCCGAGCCACAAGTCAATCTCACTTTTATAGTTTTGACTCGAGTCAAGTCGAGTCATTTTCGATTCACCACCGAGTCAAGTCACGGCATTATGACTCGAGTCCGAGTCCAAATCCTTGTGTTGACTGCTCAGTTTCCAGTTCAACCCACTTTTTATAACTCTGTTTGGTGATATCGTGGTTCGCATTTATACTATACTAATTTTCCTCACTTTTAGCAGTTTCTGGTCGCATTTTTCGAGTACCAGTACCACTAGACGAAATCCCAATACTGTGATTATTTTACTATTTTTCAAAATTACAACGAAATGTCGATCTTGGCCGTCTGAATCTCAAGTCATATGATATGTTTCGAGTCATGCGCAATGACTCGAGTCAATTTCGTATTTCGAGAAAATGACTCGAGTCAAGTCCAGTCATCAGAAAATCGTGACTCGAGTCGGACTCGAGTCAAGTCATGACTCAGGTCATTACAACTCTGTTTCTGTGTGCTGCATGCTGTTCTAGAATTGGACTGCAATATATGATTTCACTTGCAGATTCTTCCTTTGTTCTGAAATTTATTTCAAGGAAGTGATCGAAGCCATCAATGAGGCAGCGTTCAAGACAAGCTCTTACCCGGTCATTCTATCGTTTGAAAATCACGTCGACAGGTTGGTGCTATCCTCTATTTATTAAATTACATACTTTATTTTGTTCGTAAAGCGCATCCCTTGTTTTCATATATTATACTTTGTCTCACTCTTGACCAGAGATGGTCTGTAAAGAAGTACTTCTACTTTTTCATGATTTTTAAGTAGATTTAGTCGACTTGCAATACTTCCTCAAGTGTTTATGAATTTTGATTACTTCTACTACTTCAGAGATTTCAGTGTTTGTAGGCAAAACTATTACAGTACTCGATTTTATGTACTTGTAAATCGATACTTGTACCTGAGTATGAATTTACGTCCCGAATTCTACTTCTGTTTGACTATCAACGATGACTACTTTGGCAATCTCTACTCTTAAACGGTTCACCCTTTATTTCAACGATATTATATTTTTTCCATTATATTATTCTTAGGGCGGTTTTTTACCTAAAAACTGAAAATTTTGACATTTTTTTACGTTAGAAACTTGATTTTGACAAAATTTTGTCGTCATCCATGCAAATTAGGTCTTTTCGCACATAATGTTAGAATTGTACTTGCGAAGTAGACCTCAAAAAACTTTGTTGACTTGAAAACTGACAAATTTTTACATGAATAAACTTTATTTTAATGAAATCTGGACCTATGAAGAATTGCAGTAGTCACATACCATGCATTATGGTAGAAATAATTGAAATTTGTTGCAGTACAACGAAAGATACTTTCCTACATTCTCTGTAGAAAGTGTCTGTCCTTACTAAGCAGCTTGCCAAGAATATAGAACGAACGTTCAACAGCAGCGGCTGTTTGCTGGCAGACCATGGGCCGTATACAGTGGTAAGCCTATAAAGTAGACTACAAGCTGTAAAAATGTCAAATGATAAGTTCGCCGACAGTGCAAACATCTACAATAAAACAAAATGCAGGTGGCGAAAAAAGTTTACTTTATAAACAATTTTGACAATTTTTTTACCTAACGCTACAATTTTGACAAAATTTCGACTTATTTTGACATGTAAAAAAATCGCCCTGAACAATATTACCATATACTTCACGTTTGAGCAAGGTTTAAAAGAAAATTGACCTCGTGTAACACGGGTTTACTTCTCAGCCCTCAGAATCAGGCTAAGATGGCTCAATATTGTCGCGACACTTTCGGGGACAAACTTCTCGTCGACCCGCTTCCACAGTACCCAGTGAGAACTTGTTTTCTTTCACTTTGATTTTTGGGTGATTTCGTTGGTAAAAGTGTTATAAAAAACTTATCAGCTGGAACCAGGAGTCTCACTGCCGTCGCCTAAAGATTTGATGGGAAAAATCATTGTCAAGAATAAAAAACAGAAGCCAAGTACGTTACTCGCATGCGTTTGATGTTCAGTGGAAATTTACGCATTTTTTTCAGGACTCAAGAAAAATAATCGAGAAAAAAAAGGTAGGCTCGAGAATTCTCTGAATGTCGCAAATACCGCAGTCCAGTGATTAACGAGTTATAGAGAAAATTCAAACAAACATTAATAGACTGCTGTTTCTAGAGTAATTCTAGTTCTAGTTGCTGATTTTGAAAAGTAAGTACGGTAGTTCTAATTACAGTTGCGTATTTGTATGCGTATTTGCGTATTCTGTTGTTTGACGTTCCTGGAGCCATATCTATCTCGGAACCATCACTACCAACAACGGCGTAGCCGGGGGGTTGGTTTTGGGTCGAAGCCCCTCCCATTTAAAACTCAAAACCACGTCTTCATGGGCAAAGTCCAACCTATTCCGATAAAAGGATAATGAATGAGTTGCTGCAGAATTGAATATAATTAGTTGTGAGTTGTGTGTTAGTTAGTTGCGGATATTTAAAGGTCGTTTGTTCTAGTTCTACTTGCAACTTTGAAATGACAATTGTAGTCGCACAATTTTTGCTCATTTGCTATTCCGTAGTTTGCTGTGTCAGTTATTAATTAGTTGTGTTTTAGTTAGTGAATAGCTGGGTTTTTATCTAAATACCCCAACCTAGTTTGTGCTAACAGAAGGAGTTCGTATATCATCTAAAGATATCATCGAATTGAACTCTGCTAGACTCGATTATTCGAAATTTCATGCCATTGACATCATATTTGGTAAAAAGATTGTTGATATGCAATGTTCTTTCCAATTCTCTACTAGTTGCTGACGATTACCCCTGACGAGTGTCAACCGAAAACATTTTAGTTCATTTCAATACAATTATGTTATTCACTCGAATAATATTGTTATACATCCATCGTGAATTTTGGAAAAAATTCCGTTTCATGCCATATTCAGTATTCTGTGAAGTCCATGGTGGTATCATTTTTCAACTGTTGGTAGAATGAGACCAGATCACTAAGAATTATGTAAACCTACATGACCCTCACAAATATCGCTGTAATTGCAGCACTGCACCAGGCACAGAGCTTTGACAGCGCTGAACTTCAAAGTGAGTTAGGTTACATTTTTATTTTATTCACTTCTGGACGTTGCTTTGAATTTTAGTGATTTTCGCCTTGGCTATCTAAACTAGTCAAACATTCGAGCATGGTGTGTACAATACAACGATTATATGGTACAATGTCTCCCAACTGGGAAGGGATTCCATACTAAGGGGGGAATTTTATAATTTTTTAGGGGAGAATCTGTCTTTGGGATTGTAAATCGCTTTAGATATGTTACATCTGGGCTCACCCAATGTTTAAATTGTATTGGTTATTTATACATTTTTTTGTCTGCAGACTGCTTTTCTTATGAAGGATTAGAATATTGGCCTGCAGGGTATGAGACCAAAAAGGTTTCGAACCACTGGTATAGTAGAAATACAAACCAGTCCCCAAGATTACAGAACCACAATCTGACATTTCAACCTCGCCTATCTACATATGCGTCATTCATTTTCACCGCTAGTCCTTTTGCGTCTTCTTTTATTTCTTGCCATCAAGTGCGCAGCTTCTTATTTACATCGCCTAGGCCAAGGCGGGTGTGTGGTTTCAAAGACTACCCCAAGTCTTTTCGACACCTTCCTACCTTTTCATGGTATCGCAGTCTTCTGGTGCCTTGAAATGATGAAAATTTCAATAAAACGATTGATTGAATGACATCCTTCATCTATCATCCGCTCTATGTCTTTCTCCTCCAATATTCTAATTGTTACGTCAAAAATTTATTGTCAATGTCCACTGGGGGTGTTCAAAAATGACTTTTTTCTCAAATTGTACCGGCTACTTGATAAAATTGCTAGGTTACCTAATTCAAGCCTACACACCAAGTTTGGTTCAATTCCAGACAGTAGCCGCAGTGCTACAGGAGAAGAAAGTTTCGATTTATTATACAACATTAAATTGACTAAAATTTCAAAATTTTCTGTTCACCCCATAAAAGGGTTGAGTGGTCTATAGAAACGATCTTCACCAAATTCCAACCTGTGGAAGTGGAGTTATTGCCGTCGAAAAATTTGGATTTGAATAAAATAGTATTTACGGTGGGAATTGGTCACGTCGAAAAATTTCTGGATTTGACAGATTTTGTCGAATGTTAATTTGTAATGAGAACTTACGGATATATAGAACTCTTGTTCTACTATATATAATCATATGCCCTTAGTAGGCTACACCATCTACTGTGACGCCATTTTTCTCCAGCGCCCTCCATTTCGCCCTTCAAAATTCAAATCGCTCCTTGGGGGGCGCTGGAGACAAGGTTAAGAACCACTGCACTAAACCATCTTCTAGCTTGGAACCTAATACAGTTTGCTCACAACAGGACCGCTGCCTGACAGTCAAAACCCATCTTCCCCGCCATCAGGAATCACTTCGCAGAACAGCCGGAAAGGGTCCGCGCCCCCTACGGCAGACCTGTCCCACTTTTCAGCAAAGGAACGAGCCAACGGTGAGATTTTCAGGGGTGGTTGCAACCAAGTCACAAGGTTCTGAGTCACAAATCAATCTTACTTTTATAGTTTTTACTCTAGTCAAGTCAAGTCATTTTCAATTCACCAATTCAATACACATATTGACTCAAGTCGAGTCATTTTGCATGTTCACGAAAATGACTCAAGTCTATTAGAGTCAATGCATGGAGTGACTTGAGTCAAGTCGAGTTAATGCACAAATTAACTCAAGTCGAGTCTAGTTATTTTCCATATTTAACCGATTGGCACCGGCTGCCATTTTCGAAAAATTTTACTTCATTTTTCAAAATCGAAAAATGGTACCTTCCTGGGATCCGAACACTGTAACATAGGTGTCGTTCGATTCAAAATATCAACGCGCAGCCGATTACCCCATCCAAACCGCCAGCGTCGTCGTGTCTGATTATTTATATCAAGAGCAAGCCGAGAAAACGTTGGTTGGGAACAGACATGCTAAATTGCGTACTTTATAGGTATTCGACGACGATACAGTCTGGTGTTTTGTATAGGCTCAGAATTCATTGTTCTAGAGAGCCCTGAGTCGACCGTCTACGTCTAGCAGGCGCTAATTTCTAATAAAAACAATGCCTACCGTTTTAGTCAGCTCGCGGCAGGCCGCCGAGAGAGAGTGAGTCAATGCGAGTGATGCGCGAGCGTATGGTAACTTCTAAGGCTTATACCTAAAACTGTTGTGAACCTAAATTAGTCATTTTAGACAGATATTTACAGTCCTTAGCATAATGATTTGCTGCAAATGCTTATCATTACTACAACGTAAGCTATATATCGATCTACGACAGCTCTTTGTATACCCAGACGCACGCTTTTGCGTAGGTATAATCGCTGAGTAATATTGTATGTATTCCGAATTATACTTTACCATTAGCCGTTATTTAGAATCAGATAGGCAACAACAATTCACAGACACAATCTATGAAGGTCTATGGCTAATAGAACACGATATATTTCATGTTATGTGACGGGTATTCAGCCATGTGCTTGAAGTTGGTACGGTAGTCTGACGGAATTCGCTTCCCGGTTTTCAAATGAAACCTTGAGCGGTATAGAACTAACTAGTATAGTTGCTTTAGCAAAATATAAACAGAAACTGACAATCGCTATTCATAGCAACAAACTACAGCTGGTTATGACGAATAAAACCAACTAAACGACAGTGTATATGGCGGGTATGAGGAGCGCGCGTGTCTGCGAAATGATGCGTCGGCGGATATTTTTGTCACGCGGCCTATCACATAGCTTTTGATCAGCTTAGGTGTAACTAATATCAGATATGAAGATACGTGTGGACTTGTATGGACACTAGCTATTCACATAATGAAACAACTATGCCCGAAGACGGCTAGAACGAAACATACAGAACGTTATATGAGAGTGGTCAATGACGCGCGAATTGCCGACACAGTGTATTTTGCAACATATTTATCTACGGCGTTTGATATACGATTTTGACGTCTTCGATATAATAAATATCAAATAACAAGGTATCAATGAACTTGTACGAACAATATCTATTCACAGAAATGAACAGCAACGACCTAGCACGATTAATATGTAATATATCGTGGTTTCAATTACCGTACTCTTCTCTCGTACCGGCATGTCGAAAAATAGACACGCCGGTGCCAAACGGTTACGGAAATGTCTCGATTCAAGTTGAATCACAGAAAAATTGCAACTCGAGCCATTACAATCTTGTTATTATTTTTCTCGAATCTTACTATTATTATTTTTTTAATATTTAATAAAATTTGATTCTTAATTCTGACAGTTGATTTGTGTGAGAGCGAGGAGAAGAGTGAGAGGAAAGGTGAAGAGGATGAGGAGGAAGAAGAGGAAGAGGATGAGGAAGGTCAGTTGCTGAGAGACGAGTTTGACATCAACATGAAAGACAGCGGAACCGCTTCCAAGGAATCGAGGGCATACGAAGCCATGTCCTCCCTCGTCAACTACATCCAACCCGTCAGGTAGGTCCGGGTCTGTTTCAGTGTAGACTAGGACTGGGTGAAATGAAAGAAGTGGAAAGTATGTACCTTTTATGCAACAACAAAGAATGTAATGTCATCATAAAAATTTTGTATTTTTTGACCACGCCTATTTCTTTACACTTTGTGACAATGCACGACTTCACAATTCGTCAAGTTTTGAGATCCAATTTTCAAATTCATAGAAAATCAAGTTTTTGTAAAAATCTTGGTCAGGTTTATGTTTATCACATTGTTTCAAAGTTAAACTAGGAGGCCAAGATATCATATCACAAAGATAATATTATAAACATACCATGGGGTTAATTTTCTTAAAATGTGTAAAATTGACATTGACCATGGAGTATGTTATTTCCACTAATGTCGGTAGCGTTGTGCTGGATGTTTTTCATGTTGCGATATGCAGGGTTGTAATGACTCGAGTCACGTTTTTCTGATGACTCGACTTGATTCGAGTCATTTTCTCAAAATACGGAAATGACTCGACTCGAGTCATTTTCTCAAAATACGGAAATGACTCGACTCGAGTCACGTTTTTCTGATGACTCGACTTGACTCGAGTCATTTTCTCAAAATAAGGAAATGACTCGACTCGAGTCATTGTGCATGACTCGAACCAAGTCATATGACTCGAGACTCAGACGGCCAAGACCGACATTTCATTGTAATTTCGAAGAATAGTAAAGTAACCGCACTATTGGGTTTTCGTCTATTGGTACTGGTACTTGATATGCGACCAGAAACTGCTGAAAGTGAGGAAAATAGTAAATTATAAATGCGAACAATTCGATATCACCTAACAGAGTTATAGAAAGTGAGGTTAACGAGACTTTGACTGGAAACTGAACGGTCAACACAATGACTTGGACTCGGACTCGAGTCATGATACCATGACTTAGACTCGACCCTCTGGTCGCTGACTTGGACTCAGAGGTGAATTGAAAATGACTCGACTTGACCCGAGTCAAAACTAGACATGCTATATACAAATTCCAGTGCTTAAAATATTTTGCCCAGCCCTAGATATGAGTCGAAACGAATTCGGGGAAACACATCTAAAAGCATTTTCCTTTCAGGTTCAAATCGTTCGAACACGCGGAGAAGCGAAAAAGAAGTTTTGAAATTTCGTCGCTCACAGAAAACGGTGCCTTGCGACTCCTGACTTACTACCCGATCGAAATTGTCAACTACAACAAGCGACAGTTGAGTCGCATCTACCCAAAAGGAGCTCGCGTCGACTCGTCCAATTACAATCCGCAGTTGTTTTGGAACGCGGGATGCCAGCTGGTCGCTCTCAATTTTCAGACTCTTTGTACGTCAAACTTATTTATACACATATAATTAGTAGGGCTGTTCATAAAAAACTTTTCCTTCAGATTTCACTGGCTACTTGATAAAAGTGTTTGGTTGGTTTAAAAAAAACGCTGCACACCAACTTTGGCTCCATTCCGACCACTAAAAGCGAAGGTATTGCAGCAGAAAAATTTTTTATTCCATGATTTTATAATAAATTATCAAAGAGTCAGTCACCGTAAATACTATATGATTCAAATCCAAATTTTTCGACTGCAATAACTTCGCTTCTAGTGGTCGGAATTGAGCCAAATTTGGTGTGCATCATCTCTACTGACAGCCTAACGATTTTATGGGGTCGACAGAAAAATTTTGAAATTTTTTGTTTTTTAATGATAAATTCAAAACTTTTTACTGCACGAATCTCGCTTCTACTGGCTGGAATGGAGCCAAAGTTAGCGTGCAGCGTTTTTTTAACCAACCTAACAATTTTATCAAGTAGCCAGTGAAATCTGAAGGAAAATTTTTTTTTTGAACAGCCCTAATAATTAGTTTAAAACTGAGATATAGCCACTGGCAGATTCAGATAATTCTAGTTGTCTAATTATGTGATTCTAATTTAATTTGTGAAATGTTTTATGCGCTCATTTTAAATGTACTCTAATTTCTAGTTTTCCTGAAAATGCTGCAGGTGAACTGTATTATGCAAAACTAGCCAATGTTCATTATTATAATTCAGAATAGTGAATTCAGTTTTGGTGAATTCCTATATTCTAATTCTAATCTGATTAAGAAATAACTGTGTTGCTATCATTCGATTTCTAATTTCGAAAGCTGGAAATTTTTTAGTTCAAACTCGAGTCACTGGTTTTTTGCAAAGCACCTCAAAGACGACTTATTTGGAGTACTCAAATAGGGTTGACCTGGTTATGTTTTTTATACTACTTTCACTTCCGCTTAGCAGGTTCAGTTTTCGGAAAAACTAATACTTACTTACAATGACAACTCTAACCATCTCTGATTGAAAAATTGAATTTAGGACTTATGGACAAGTTCCTTGAAATTATTAGGGTATGAGATACTCGAATCAATCCGTGTTCAAGGCGCTCTAGCAAAGCTTAGTGTTGGTGAGTTCAGCAAAATCAACAGCCTGAAAAATTGTCTCGGTGAAAATATAATTTTCGGCGGTATAGCCTGAATGTACGTCAAATCAGAAAAGATCTCAAATTTAAACGACAGTGAGAAAATTCAGCTATCTATATACATATAGTGCCAAATTATTTCCAGTAAAAAGTTGGCTGCATGAAAAATCGACAAAACTTGAAAAAATTTCCATGAAAAATCGAAAAAGTTGCATAAAAAAATGGAGAAAAGTTTCAAAAAGCTGCAGTATAAGAATCCTACAAACAGCTTGAAACACTATACTACATAACGTCTGAGTATTTAGGAAGCTGCAGGAAGCTATAAAAAAAAAGTTGCAAAAGTCGCAAAAACTTGGCCTACTAATAATATAACATCAAGTAATATAAATATAGTATAATAGTGACTTTTCATCGTATCGCAACTATTGCAGGCACCAACATGCAACTCAACCAGAGCCTGTTTGAATTCAACGGGAAATGCGGATATCTGCTGAAACCGCAACAAATGCGGTGTCCTAGTCGGGAATTTAATCCGTGTGTTGACGACACGATTGATGGCATTGTTGCAACCAATCTTTCTATAAAGGTACAGAGATTTTTGATTTCTTTCATTTGTGACCGACATTGAATGACGCATGAAGGATCATACTTGTACAAACTACTAAACTAGTTGGTTGACTGTCAACTAACTACTGTTATTTTTTTGGAGTTCTAGTTCTAGTTCTGGTTCTAGTTGCCGATTTTGAAATGTGAATAGTTCTAGTTCTAGTTGTGCATTTGCTGAACAACTATTAAACACGTCTCTTCGTTCGGCATGAATTGCGATGTGATGTAGCCAGGGTGTGGCTTTTGGGGGTCGAAACACCTCCCCTTTCATCGAAACCCTGTACTTTTGAAATGTCGATTACTGTAATTAAAATTAATGAGTTGCTTTGGATTTGAATCTAGTGATACAATTGAATAGTTTTATTATATTCAAATGAACCCGAAAATATTAGTGTTCGTTTCAATATGAATATACTATTCAAATGTATATCGAAGTTCTGTGGTTCTAGTTCCAGTCCTAGCAGCTAGTTTTGAAATGTGAGTAGTTTGCGCGAATCTGCACATGATACATGCAACGTGTGGTAAGAACTATCTTCATGCTGAGCACATTTGTAACATTTCAATCTCAGATTATATCCGGCCAATTTTTGTCCGCCGCAAAGGTCAGCACTTACGCTGAAGTCGAAATGATGGGGCTGGTTTACGACTCGACAAAGAAAAAATATCGCACCTGTACCGTCCCGAACAACGGAATAAATCCTCATTACAATTCGGAAGCATTTGTTTTTCCTAAAGTAAGTTTCATCAGATAGTATATATCATATTAAGTAGGGTTACCATATTTTGGAATAGGGAAAGAAGGACACTTTTTCAAAATTTTCGGACTTAGAATTGTGGAGTGAAATTCATAAAAAATGGTATATTTTTCCCGGCTTTGTGGTTGGTTGATTAAAAAAAAAGGTCGTCACTTTCGTTCAAACCACAAATTTCCTATTTAGCGTCATTTATGCCCATCCCTTAGCTCTAAAAGCTGTAAAAGAGGACGAATTTCCAAAAAGGGGTACATTTAAGCGTCCTTGGAGGACATTTTCACAACCTGAAAAAGAGAACAAATCGTCCTTTATTAAGTATGCAGTATTACTGTATACCGTAATTTTCCATGTATAATGCGCAAAATTTTCCCGATTTTTATCCTAAAATCGGGGGTGCGTATTATGCATGGTTACAACAAGCCTTGAAAAAAATCTCCCTCGAAATATTACTTGAAATCCCACCTTTCTTCATGTTTGTTTTAATCGTGCATCACATACAGCAATCATGCCCCGTAATTCGTATGATCAATGTTACGCACTGCCAATTAGCGACAAGCGTGTTGCCAATCAGCGTCCCCTGTACAACAGCAAGCCATCTCCTACTGAGTTGGTTTGCCGTTTGTCCTCGAACGACATTAGGTCATTGATTGCTGCACACGTGCGCGGCAATCGTTAATTCATGGCGTCAACGACAGGCCTACACAATCGCATATACAGCACGCCATGTGCGCAAGATGTAATAGCTGGCCTAAACACTACAGTCGCATCTCCAACGGCCTGGTGCCCACGGCATAATCGTTGGCCTGAGCAATCGCATCTGTTATAGGCCTCGTGCTCAAAATGTCTCTGGCCTCGCAGGCTTTGGCTGCTATCTACTATCGTTTAGAGACAAGGTCGTTAAGTGTATAATGATAGCGATCGTTATGTCATGATTGTTCAACAGTGACATTGCAAAACAGAATGACATTAAATACTAAAACATAACTATTCATATATTGCGAATGCGGGCTGCATACTATACATAGGTATAGGATTTTTCCCAGAATCTACATGCCATTTTCAGGATTTGTACTATACATGGGGACGTACTATATTCTGAAAATTATAGTATATTGCATACCAGGGTTGTAACCAAGTCACAGCCAATCTTACTTTTACAGTTTTGACTTGAGTCAAGTCAAGTCATTTTCAACTCACCACCGAGTCCAGTCCAAATCTAAGTCAGGGAGCAAAGGGTCATTTTCAGACTCGAGTCCGAGTCCAAGACATAATGCTCACTGTTCATAATGGAGGTCAAGTCAAGTTCAACCTACTTTTTTGAAACTCTTGGGTGATGTCGAAGGCCTCGCATTCATAATATACTAATTTTTGTCACTCTTAACATGTTTATTCAAACAGATAAAAGTTTCTGGGCCTATTTTTCAAGTGTCAGTCCTGACACATGAGACTTAAATCCAGTCTTGTAGACTGTCTCGAGTCATTTTCCATTTCGCGACTCGACTCATTACAACTCCGGTGTATAGTAATAGTAGTTAATATAGTATTAGTGGTGTATAGTAGTATTAGTAGTATTTAGTACAGTGGTTCTCAACCTTTTTGGCTTCGCGGACCCCTTTGTGACCTTCCCGTACCCTCGCGGACCCCCACAAGTTTTAGTTCAAATTTAGCTCAAATATGGTGCGACCGTCATCTGTCTTGTGCAAATATGAAATGTAGGCTTGTCATAAACATCAACAAAATGACTTTTCTTGAATATTAACATCATACTAGTTGTATAGCAATTGGGTAGACATTTATTATTTCAAAGCTAATTTTGCAGCTGTAAGTCTTCAAGTACGCGGTCTTAAAAATCCGCGTCTTCGATTTGATATGAACGAGTGCCGAAAATCCATTTCCACAAAGATAGATGGAGGCTAATGTAATATTAACGCGTAACTCTTCCAACGACACTTTTGGTGTGATCGCAATATTTATGGCACCAAAATGAAGAAACCTAGTTTGAATGAACATATTACGTCCAGCCTAGGCATTTTCGTCTAGCATCTCATCTTGAGGTTATTCTGGAATAGTGGTTGTGTATATCACAGGATAAAATGGATTTCGTGGCAAGATTTCGATCCCTTCATTGGGACAAATTAAGGGAAATACTTCAGGAGTTTTTATTTCAAGCGACTGTTCACTAATTTGATGACACTGACTACTTCAAATCGGAAAGGTTTCTCATACATTTCGAAGGTACCCCGATTGATCAATAATATCTCCTTATTTTTCTATATTCCACAAACTCCAACAAAACGTCTCTAAACAGCAATATGTTTGTATCAGTAGGTTATTGGCACTTTGGCAATTAAAATGAATTTGCACAGTACGATATTTCATCCCATACGACTATTATGATGATGTGAGTAATGAGGTTTTAGCAGCTGTGGTGGAAAACTACCTCATGCATTCCCTAATTTAAAAAATTACAAATTAGGTCATCAATCATTTTGCAAATTTAGAGGACTCGCGGACCCCCTGGAATTGCTTCGCGGACCCCCGGTTGAGAACCACTGATTTAGTATATAGCAGTGTTGTAATGTCTCAAGTCCGACTCAGGTCGCGATTTTTTGGAGACTCGCCTTGACTCGAGTCATTTTCTTAAAATATGGAAAGTGACTCGACTCGACGTGCACTCGAGTCATTGTGCATGACTCGAACCCAGTCATATGTCTCGAGACTGGGGCGGCCAAGACAGACATTTTGTTGTAAATTCGAAGAATAGTATACTTACCGAAATTGGTATTTTGGCTATCAACCCTGGTACATGAAAAATAGGGCCAGAGAGTGTTAAATCTGAGGAAAATTACAATATTATAAATGCGAGCCATTCTATATCACTCGAGCAGAGTTGAAAAAAGTGGGTTGAACCGGACTGAACTGAAAACTGAACAGTGAACATAATGACTTGAACTCGGACTCAAGTCATATCACTATGACTCGACCCTCTACCCACTGACTTCGACTCGGACTTGACTCGGTGGTGAACTGAAAATGACTCGACTTGACTCGAGTCAAAACTGTAAAATTGAGATTGACTTGTGACTCGGAACCTTGTGACTTGGTCACAACCCTGCCATTTAGCATATAGTGTGTATGTGTAATATTGAATACACAGTGTAGTATTTTTCACTATAAATTCACATTGATAAATCTTGTCATAGATTATAATGCCGTGTCTCGCCACCATCTGTATGAGCGTGAAAGATGCTACTGGCAACGCGATCGGGCAGCGATATCTTCCAATAGAATGGTTGCGACCCGGATATCGCTACGTCACACTTCGTAACGACGGAAACCAGCCTTTGAATATGTCTTCCCTTTTCGTTTATATTACCGTGGAAGATTATGTTCCTGGGAAGTATGAAGGTGGGAATATCTGCTGAAAAAAATACTTGTCTTTGTCATAGTTTGAACAGTAGAAAATATTCTGCTTTTCGAAATTACATTACAATGAGAATAACCGAATTCGCAAAAACTTGGAAATTGAATTACAATCTGAATTGGAAAGAAATGCAACAAAAATTAAGTTCAGTTTATCAAATTCACCGTTTTTCAAATTGAATTTGAATTATAACTAAAGCTATCAGTTTATTCCAAATTAAATTAGAATTATAGCTACACCGTTTATCAAATTGAATTAGAATTAGAACTAAAGCTACCCAGTTTATTCCAAATTAAATTAAAATTACAACTACAGCTACCCAGTTTATTCCAAATTAAATTAGAATTACAACTACAGCTACATCGTTGATCAAGTTGAATTAGAATTAGAATTAGAACTACAGCTACGCAGTTTATTCGTAATTAAATTACGGTAGAATTACAACTACAGCTACACAGTTTATTCCAAATTAGATTAGAATTATAGCTACATCGTTTTTACAAATTAGATTAGAATAACAACTACAGCTACACGTTTTTTTCTATATTAGACTAGCATTATCATGAAATCCCGAAATTAAACTACAATTAAAACGAGTGCCTAGAAGCACAGTGTTAAGACTCGTGTCCAAGTCATAGTGTCATTGTTTATTATCGAGTTCATGTTAGTCTCAATTCACTTTTTTGAAACTCTAGGGTGATATCAAAGGCCTCGCGTTTTTAATATGCTCATTTTTCTCACTATTAAAATTTTTCTTCGAACTGATAAAAAGCAGTTTCCGGGCCTATTTCCCAAGTATCGGTCCTGATATACGTAACTTTATTCTAGTCATATTGAATGTCTCGAGTCAAATAACTTGGTCGAGTCATGGGCAACGACTCGAGTACAAGTCGAGTCGATACACAAAGTGACTCAAGTCGGGTCGAGTCATTTTACGTTTTTAAGGAAGTGACTCGAGCCAAATCGAGTCAACGAAAAATAATTCGACTCGAGTCATTACAAGCCTGAAAAGTACTGACTTTTAATTCGTTCCTGTGACTGTTTTTAGATCTTGTGAGTCAACTGGATGATCCGATCAAAGCATTGAAAGAAGAAGTCCAATTTGACTCCTTGAAATCGGTAAATAAAAACAATCGCATTAACATATTGACATATTCTTGTACAAACTACAAATTTATTTAGTTGGCGGCCATCTAACTACTGTTTTTTTTTTTTGAGTAATTCCAGATCTAGGGCTTGTTGCGGATTTTGAAAAGTGAGAAGTTCTAGTTCCATTTGTGTATTTTTTTAAAGAAATTTAGTTGCCAAACAACTAGAAAACACTTATCAACGTTTGGTGTGAATTGTGTTACCGTTGCTATGTTGTGTGGTGTACTTGCAGACGTCGCTAGCTCAGAGTCATCACTAGGGCAAGTTTTTGCAACTTTTGCAACTTTTTTTTACAGCTTCCGGCAGCTTCCTAAATACTCGGAAGTTATGTAGAATGATGTTTTAAGCTGTTTGAAGGAATCTTATAGTGCAACTTTTTGCACCTTTTGTCCATTTTTTTCGTATACAATTGAATAGTGTATTCATATTGAAATGAAACCCGAATATTTTCGGCTGACACTCGTCAGGGGTAATCGTCAGCAACTAGTGGAGAATTAGAAAGAACATTGTATATCAACAATCGTATCACAAAATATGACGTCACCAGCATGAAACTTCGAATGAGAGAGCGTTCAATGTACTATTTTTAGGTGGTACACGAACTCCTTCTGTTGACATAGTTTTGGTTGGTGTATTTTGATAAAAGTCGACTCCAAGGCACACAAGTGAAAGTGTGAACTCCACTCTCAATTACCCAAAATTTGTCGTCTCTATAATTATTCGCACAAATCGGATTATCCAACAGATGTTTGCCGATTGCAGAATTAATGGACTTCGATCGGTCAGCATCAAGCTTGAGTGGGTTAGTTAAGGGTGAGCTTTTCACCGAGGTTGATGCACGACTGCACGTGTTCTGATATATCTAGGGACATGCTGGTTTTTGCGTTCCTGCAGACGCTTTGACGTTCTTCCCACGTAGCCACAATCACAATGACACTTATATTCGCACACTACATTACACTATATTCGGGTTTCATTTCAATATGAATATACTATGCAATTGTATACTGAAGTTCTGTACCTCCAAGAAGCTCTCCATTTTTTTTATGCAACTTTTTGCAACTTTTTCGTTTTTTCATGAAAGTTTTTTCGATTTTTCATGCAACCAACTTTTAACTGGAAATATTTGGCAGTGTATGTATAATGATCGCTTGATTGTGTCACTGTTTTTTGGGAATTATGGTGAAATACACTGCCAAATTAGACTGAAATACCGTAAATCAGCACTGAAGTAACGCTCTAGCGGGCATTTCGAGAGCTGAGACAGAAAATTGACCTTTTTTTATTCAACCAATGGAGAATGGAGATGGAAAACTTTATTTCGGGAGTGACACTGAGAAGTTTTTTTTGTTTTTGCAACAAAAACTTGCCCTAGTTATCACTACTAACAGTGGCCAGCGGGTGGATTCTTGGGGTCGAAACCTCTCCCGTTTCAAACTTGTAGTGATGTTCATGCGGATAACTGTTCCATCCCGATCAAATAAAAATGAATGGGTTGCTTTTGAATTGAATCTAGTTCAGTGATTCCCAACCGCGGCTCGAGCGGCTCCCATTGACGTTTGAAAAAAACTAAATCAAATTCATATTCAAAAATTACCGTTGCTTGGCTTGGAGCCTGCAGTTTATAATTAAGGGGGGAGACCAATTCCTCCGCTGTCGAGTAGCGATTTCGTTACTCAACTTGCGCCATATACTCGCACTCAAATGCGTTCCAATCAGCACTCAAATTTAAGTTGGCTCGCCACCAGATTTAAGTGCCGGTGGTGATACAACACATTTCCAAACGGTATCTCGCCATCACACCAGTGGATCATTTGATGTTTACATACAACAATCTTATCAGCAACTTTATTGATGAGTTCAACCGCTGCATTGACGGAATCAATACATTTTCGCCCATGATGAAAATGTTTTCAAATCCTATTACAGTTAATGTGGCCACTGCCCCTTGTAATTTTCAGCTTGAGTTGCCAGACATGAGTTGCCAGATATCGCGCTCAAGCAATTATTCAAAAGTGCGGACTTACTTGAATTTTGGAGTCTAGTTCCAGAGGGAATGTATCCCAACGAGTTAACCAATGCCCAGAAAAACGATTCTCTATTGTGATCAACTTCACTTTTTAGCAAAATGGTCAGAATCAAAAATCAATGTGCAATCGATTGACCGATGACCACCTAAAGTAGCTACTGCGTACTGCATTCTCTGCAAGTACGCCTCGATTTGACACCCTTATTGCAATTCAAAACCACAATAAATTGATTTGTGTACCGGTATTTTTTTTTTCTTGTTAGTGTTGCTATTCGTTGGTATGTGCTTTCATGCTTTATAATTTTTGTTATACCTAATGAGTGTATTCGTGCGGCTCCAAACGTACTCTGAAATTTGAAATGCGACTCTGGCACCAAAAAAGGTTGAGAACCACTGATCTAGTTAATTATGATTTAGTTTCTTGGTTGCAGATTTTGAAGGTCGTTAGTTATAATTCTAGTTCAAGTTAGAGTTTTGGAAAGTGAGTAGTTCTAGTTAGTTCGTACAAGTATGGTTACTTTACCTTTGACACAAATTAGTGAACTTACAGCGAACACGTCGCCTCGAGCGCTTGGAAGGCTTGCTGACGCCGTTTGTCCCGGCCGGTGCCGAAGTGCTCGAAAACTGCAGAGAATGTCTGGAGCTCGACAAGAAAATGGACAAGAGAATCGCGGAATATTTGAAAAAGCAACGAGAAGTCACCGAACTTGATTTTGAATCTTACTGTTCCGGCATTTACTTTGATCTTTTTTTTTCAGGATTATGAAACTCTTTTCACTGCATATTTTGAGAAGCCAAAACATTCCTCTTTTTTCTTATCGAAAACAAAAGAAAAGCTGAAAAGTGGGTGAAATTTTGCAATACAGTAACATTTGAAGATGCTCTCGGAGGTGCAGAGCTTCAATATACAATTAAAGAGTATATTCATATTGAAATGAACCCGAATATTTTCGGCTGACACTCGTCTGGGGTAATCGTCAGCGACTAGTAGAGAATTGGAGAGAACATCGTATGTCAACAAACGCATCACCGAATATTAGGCATACCAAATGTCCTCTTTTTTGAAGAAATGTAAAATGACCTCCTCCGATGCCAAAATGTCCTATTTTTTTTCAATTCGTCGTCTTTATAGCTTTGAGAGTTAGGCGATTGTAAAAAGACAACTAACACGTCATAATAGATGTGAAAACTGGGTTTTGACGGAATTAAAGGAAATTTAGCACATGACATATGGAATATTTATTGTTGGCAGGTTGACTAAAAAAAGGTTTACATCAACCGATTATAACGTGTCAGAAAAATAACCTTTTTTGAAAACTTAGTCAACCCGATAACGTTAGCCGTATAAATTTTCAAATTACCCGTTTTCTCGTCCGGTATTGTAGCTTTTTTAACTTGTGTAGAGTGTCCTCTTTTGAATCTCAAAATATGGTAACCCTGCCAAATATGGCATGAAAATTCGAGTACTCGAGCCAAACAGGTTTATTTGTGTCATTTAGTCGATAGTCGACTTAATCAAAATCCAACAACCTACTTTGCGCCGACAGGAGTTAGTGTATAATCTAAAAATAGTACATTGAGCTTAAGCCATATTTTATGGTGATGCGATTGTTGCTATACAATGTTCTTTTCAATTCTCTACTAGTTGCTGACGATTACCCCTGACGAGTGTCAGCCGGAAACATCCGGGTTTATTTCAATATCGATATATTACTAAACTGTATACAGTCCAGTTTCAATTGTTATTCATATTTTGATATTCACGACATCACATTCTAAGCGAATCACTTCACAGAGTTGAAGCTACCGTTCGAGTTCAATGTCGCTCTACCTTCCGAGGCGAAAAAGGAACAAATGCTGCTTCTCATCAAACAACACTTGGAAAACGAAAGAGTCTTACGACACAAAATCAATGAAGAAGTACGTGTGCCAAATTAATAGCACTAATTTAGAGCTTTCTTTACCCATTACTGGGCTGCAGTGGTATTCTAATCTAAATTGTATAATGTTTCCATGCTCTTATATTAATTCTATTCTCATTTCTGGTTCTTCTGAAAATCTTGCCGAAGAATGGTACAGTGCGAAACGATCTCGGTGTACAGACATTTGTTAATTTCGTGTGTTTATGATAATGAACTCTGATTTGATTGTATTTGTCAATAATTCGGAATTCAAATCAATTTCCAAGTTGTTGCGAATGCAGTACCGTAATTCTAGTTCTAATCTAACTTGGAAAAGCTGGAAATTTTCTAGCTTACTCTGATCTGGCTGAGCATTGTCACAAAGTGTAATGCAATAGGCATGGTTGGAAAAATACGAAACAAAATTCTGCCCACTTCTATGTTTATTAGGTGTTTTCGTACATAATGTTAGAATTGTGCTACTTATCTTCGTTTATGGTTGGAACTGTCTGTCCTTACGAAGGAGTTTGGCCTGAAAAAACTTTTTTGACTTGAAAACTGACAAATTTTTACATGAAAAAACTTTATTTCGACGAAATCTGGACCTATGAAGAATTCCAGTAGTTACATCATGCATTATGGTAGAAATAATTAAAATTTGTTGTAGTACAACGAAAGATAATTTCTTACATTCTCGGGTAGAAAGTGTATGTCCTTACTAAGTAGCTTGCCAAGAATGGAGTAAGGACGTTTAACAGCAGCAGTTGGCTGGCAGCATTGAAGTTGCGCGTACACTGCTGGTGACAAACCGTGTTGATTCATTCTGACAATGTTGTTTACATCACAATTTTTCATCATGCGCTACTTGATATAAGAACCAAGGCCCAAGTAGTCTTGCTTCAGTTAGGATATTGCGGTACGTTGAGCATCACACCTTGTCAATCTCTTGCTACATTTGACCGTTTATGACAGAATTTTTCCCAGCGCCAGTAACCATATCGATTTGTAGTTTATGATCGGATTTCGCGCTATCGTACGCAAGGAACAAGCCAGAGAATTGAAGCAATTGGAAAAAATCAGCGATAAGTGAGCGGTGATTCATTTTCGCGCCAATGTCACGTTTTTACCGCGGTCCGGTCACAGGGAAGTCGCCGATCTTCGGACAGAGAAGAGAACGGAGAGAGAAGAAAAGATCAGGCAGATGATGAAGGATTTAGCGGCGGAAGAAATCAATTCACGAAAACAAGAAATCGACAGAAACCATGTGGAGGATACCGTCCGGGATGTACAGTTGGTAGGCTGAGAAGAGTGGTTATAGAAAAATGCCTGAAACCTAGTTCTATTCTAATTTATAAATTGTTTCTACGCTCATATATTAATTCTGTACCTCCAAGAAGCTCTTCAAATATTAATTCTAGTCTTATTTCTTGTTTCCTGTAAATGCTACATTAGAGCTATATCGTGTGAAACGAACCAAGCTTGCTGTACAGGCATTTGCCATTCTCGTGCTTGTTAGAATCATCTCTGATTTGATATGAAGTTGACTTGATTTTTGTTGTATTTCTTCCCAATTCGAAATTTATTTCAATTTCCAAGTTTTTGCGAATTCAGTAATTGTAATTCTAATCTAATCTGGAAAACTGTGTAGCTATAATTATAATTTTTAATTATTTTTTTAAGTAAAACGTGTAGCTATAATATTAATTGTAATCTAATTCTATTGAATAGCATATTCATATTGAAATGAACCCGAATATTTTCGGCTGACACTCGTCAGGGGTAATCGTCAGCAACTAGTAGAGAATTGGAAAGAATATTGTATATCAACAATCGTATCACAAAATATGACGTCAACTGCATGAAATTTCGAATGAGGGAGCGTTCAATGTACTATTTTTAGATGGCACACGGACTCCTTTTTTCGACACAGCCTTAACCGGTGTATTTTGATAAAAGTCTACTCTAATTCTCAAAAAGAATGTGTAGCTAATTTAATTTGCAAAAACTGTGTTGCTAAAATTCTAATTGCAATCTGATTTTTGAAAAAATGTGTTGCTGTCATTCTAATTCTATTCTACTTTGGAAAAACTGTAGATATCATTCTAATTGCAATCTAATGTTAAAGCAACTAACTGCAGCTGTCTAACTCTAATTGAAATGTTTTTTTTTTTTTAAGAGACTGTGAGAAGTCAAAAACTTGATGTTTCATATTTTATCCTTTCAGCTTCGTAGCCTGCAAGAGAAACGTTACCAAGTGGTTCAGAGTCAGCAAGAAGACATTTTCAGGAATCTCGGCGAGTTGGAAAGACAGGTTTGGAGAATTGAGTTTCAATATTAATTTCTATATTAATATAATATGTAATTGTATATTGAAGTTCTGAACCCCCAAGAGTATCTCATTTACTGCTGCAGTACTAAATTTTGTTTTATCTATCTATAGCAGTGGTGTCACACCTGTGGCCTGAATTCAACCTCATCCACGTCATACTTGGACAACTAGATAAATCTAGTTAGACTAATTAGAGTAGTGTGCCGGTAATCTAATTATAATCTAATTTATAAAATATTTCTATGCTCTCATTTTAATTCTAATCTAATTTCTGGTTTTACTGAAAATATTACGGGAGAACTGTATCATGCGAAACGAGCCAAGCTTGGTGTACAGACATTTGCCATTCTCGTGCTTGTTAGAATCACCTCTAATTTGATATAAACTGAACAAGATTCGATTTCCAAGTTTTCTTGAATTCAATAGTTCTAATTCTATTCTAATTTAGAAAAAAACTTGTAGCTGTAGCTCTCATTCTAATCTAATTTGGTAAATCGATGTAGATATAATTCTCATCCAAATTGGAATAAACTGTGTAGCTGTAGTTGTAATTCTAATTTAATTTGGAATAAACTGCGTAGCTTTAGTTCTAATTCTAATTCAACTTGATAAACGGTGTAGCTATAATTCCTATCTAATTTGGAATAAACTGTGTAGCTGTAGTTGTAATTCTAATTTAATTTGGAATAAACTGCGTATCTTTAGTTCTAATTCTAATTCAATTTGATAAACGGTGTAGCTATAGTTCTAATTTAATTTGGAATAAACTGTGTAGCTTTAGTTCTAATTCTAATTCAACTTGATAAACGGTGTAGCTATAATTCCGATCTAATTTGGAATAAACTGTGTAGCTGTAGTTGTAATTCTAATTTAATTTGAAATAAACTGTGTAGCTTTAGTTCTAATTCTAATTCAATTTGATAAACGGTGTAGCTATAATTCCTATCTCATTTGGAATAAACTGTGTAGCTGTAGTTGTAATTTTAATTTAATTTGGAATAAACCGGG
Organism: Botryllus schlosseri; assembly: GCF_051294905.1. Lineage (NCBI taxonomy): Eukaryota > Metazoa > Chordata > Ascidiacea > Stolidobranchia > Styelidae > Botryllus > Botryllus schlosseri. Next base: position 28,122,700 of record NC_137246.1, on the reverse strand, counting down.
TAGCTGTAGCTCTAATTCTAATTCAACTTGATAAACGGTGTAGCTATAATTCTAATTTAATTTGGAATAAACTGTGTAGCTTTAGTTCTAATTCTAATTCAACTTGATAAACGGTGTAGCTTTAATTCCTATCTAATTTGGAATAATCTGTGTAGCTGTTGTTGTTCTAATTCGAGTTATAAGCCAATTTAGTAAAGCGGTGTAGCTATAATTCTAATCTAATTTGAAGAAAAAAACAGTGCAACAGTACATCTAATTATGATCTACTTTGGAATAATAAACTGTGTAGCTATAATTCTAATTTTAACCTCAGTTTAGAAAAGCGGGAAATTTTCCAGTTGTTTAACTCTACTCTATGGATTTTGCAGAGAAATCTCGAAATCGTCTCCGTATTTAAGCAACAGTCGGGCAAAGTCTCTCATATTTTCGACATCCGACAAGCCGAGTATTATTTGAAGCGAGGTCACAGCACCATCAACTCTCTCACATACTCACACGGCGGAGCCAATGACGGTGAGCGGCATGCGTACATTGAGTCTGCATTGCGGGAGAGGTCCTATGTCACAGGTTTTTATTATGGCTGTGCACAATGATTTTCAAGTACTCGGATATTAATCGTGTATTATTTCTAATGATTTGAGTCGAGTTGTGAGAGTTGAGTCCTTCAGAGTTAATTTATCAACGGAAATTATAGTTTCGGTGCGATTTTCGACTGTGGAAGGCTTTAAACCTCGATTGGTCGTATCATAGCATCAAAACATGCAGTACAAAGAAGGGTTGTAACCAAGTCACAAGGTTCCGAGTCACAAGTCAATCTCACTTTTATAGTTTTGACTCAAGTCGAGTCATTTTCAGTTAACCACTGAGTCAAGTCCGAGTCCATGTCAGCGAGTGGAGGGTCGAGTCCGAGTCATAGTGTTTTGACTCGAGTCCGAGTCCAAGTCATTATGTTCACTGTTCAGTTTTCAGTTCAGTCCGGCTCAACCCACTTTTTTCAACTCTGCTCGAGTGATATAGAATGGCTCGCATTCATAATATAGTAATTTTTCTCAGTTTCAACAATTTCTGGCCTATTTTCCAAGTGTCAGGACTGGCAGACGAAATACCAATCATGTGGTGACTTTACTATTCTTCGAAGTTACAATGAAATGTCCGTCTTGGCCGGCCTAGTCTCCAGTCATATGACTTGGTTCGAGTCATGCGCAATGACTCGAGTCGAGTCATTTTACGAATTTGAAAGAATGATTCGAGTCAAGTCGGGCCACCAAATAATCGCGACTCGAGTCATTACAACCCTGGTGCAAAGCTAGGTACGTTAGTGAAAATGAAACTTCCGGGAAATCAAGCCACAGCATTTCCTCAGAAACTGTTCAAGCGGAAAGTTCTCTTAAGTAACAACTTGAGTACTCCGCAAAAGTAGCCTACTTCCTTCCTGGCCGCATTTGCCAATACAGCCTCGTATAAATTTATTTCGTTTTGTCAGATTCGGATTTGGGCAGAAGTGAAGCTGGCCTTTTGCAAGCGAGTGACGTCACACGCCGATCGTCTACCGGACGAATTCGGTCCGGAAGCTCATGGGAGTGAATTGTTTGCGGGTCGCTTGGTCATTTGTGTACGCGTGTACGCGTACGCGCATAAGGGGTGTGATGTTGAGTTTGTTAAATATCCCCCAAAATGTACTCTGCACGTGACGGTGATATTAAAATGAGAGTTACCATATGCCTCCTTTAGGAGACGTTGTCGTCATTATGAGGACGGCCAAATGTCCTACTTTTTCGCAATCCCTCCTCCTTTATGGCTCTTCGAATCAGTCGCTCATACAGAGACGACTAAAAATGCCACGATAGACTAGGGTTACCATATTTTGGAAATCTGAGAATTTTCAGACTTGCAAAACCGGAGGAAAATCCTGAAAAAATGGTAAATTTTTTGCACTTCGTGGCTCAGCTCCCAAAATACAGTTGACTAAAAAAATGGTCAACTCTCTCGCTCAGCACCCAAAATACATTTTCTTTCACATTATCAGTAGGTTGACTATAAAAAAATAAGTCAACTTTCCGGCTCAGCTCCCGAAATAGCCGCCGGAGCGTTACTTCAGTGCTGATTTACTGTGTCTCAGTCGATTTTTGACCTATATTTAACCGAAATTCGCAAAATAGAGGACAAAATATCAAAAAAGAGGACGTATGGTAACCCTATGATAGACGTGATTTCTATGGAAAGACTCACTGAAAAAAGGTCAACTCTAACCGATTATACGCGGGCACAAGTCTTTTAGGAGTCGAGATGGGAAAATTACCTTTTTTAACTCAACGCAGAAATATCAGCGGTAAAATTTCCCGTAATAATGATTGCTACTTCATCTTTTGTGTCCTGTTTTTCGGATCTCAGAATACGGTGACCCTAAATATTCCGCCAACTTGAGATGACTCAACATTAGGGCATATCAGTCGGTCAGCATGTCCATCGTCTACATTCTAACCTAGCGGAAATACCTACAGATTGCACTACGGTCGAGATGTCCGGACAAAGACCTTATATATCGACTAGAGGTCGACCGATATTGATTTTTGCAGGCCGATAACGATTAACGACGCATTCAAATGACCGATAAAACAGGCGGAGAAACATTTCCCAAAAAAGTATTATATATTAGGCAAGATTGCGCTTGTTCATGCCACAGAAAACTGTTCAAGAAGCAAGCAAACTGAAAGAAGGAGGAATTGTTGCTGAATTGTGCACATTCATTGAAATTTAGGCTGACCCAAATGGCAAAACGTGATAAAGAATAGCATATCACTCCAGTAGAGGTAGATTGTAATGCTGGAAGCACAGTTTCTCTGCATGCTCACCAGTTGAACTTGTCGTCCTGCAAGTTTATATCTGAGCGATTCCACTGAAAACGCGTTCACTTGGGGCAGATGAGGGTGACGGGGTTGAGTATTTCCTTGCTACTTTGGATAGCAGCTTCTGTTTTGAACTATTGCTCTTCAACCGTGCAAGTGCGTCATCTTTTTGCCTATTAACATTCTTTGGGGTGTAGTTCGTCATCAATATCGTCCTGTCACTGTGTGAATCGTGAGCACGGTCAGCTCAGACGTTGACTGATTTGCTACTGTGAAAAAAATAGGATGGGAAGTGCCGATGTCGCGTATCGCCTTATCGATTTCTTGAGACTGAGAACACGGAGCATTGAATTTCAAAAAACTTTGAAATTTCTTTGATATAAAACAAAGGACGCGATACTAGCCTTCATAGGCCGATATCGATAACCGGGAAAGTTCCAAATATCGGCCTCGATAATCGGTCGACCTCTAATATCATCACATGCCATTTCATTTTTGTCGCTTGCCCTCACCTGTTACTTTTCGTTTTCTTGAAGATTACTCCTAACCGTTTCGACACTTTCCTATCTTTTCATTGTATCTTTGTATCGCAATCTTGTGTTTTTCAAAGAAGTTATTAACAATAAACCCAAAACTCGACCCGTATGTTTGTTGTTGACATTGTTACAATCCTAGGAGGGGTTACCAACACGCGGCCCGCGATCAGATTTGAGATTTCGGGAAAAAGGTTTCGTAAAACATTTTGAGGTGCTGAAATTTATTTCAGTATCATAATGTTGTTGTTGTTCAAAACAAGCTATTCTTCAGTGCTCAACATCACTAGCTCAAACGGCTTTTGCGATGGAAACAACGTTCCGCCGAAGGGGAATCAGCTGATATGAATAGGCATATTGCCGTGACGTACAATGACCCAGACACTGCCAAGGTCGAAACGCTTTAAAAACGGCTCAGGGCAGGGGTGGGCAATTATTTTCCTCCGCGGGCCAAATGAGAAGTAGAAAATACGTTGGCGGGCCGAGTGAAAGATTTTAGCTTTATTTTCCAGCGTATTTTAATTTTATTTCTAAATTACATTGTTATTGTTGTTCACTGAATGCGTTGATGTTAGGTAATGAGAAAGTGTCTGAAATTAAAAAATTATCTATTTGTCGTCATGACTCGAAAAAATGGCAAACATGATACATTTTTACCTCTATTCAAACCCCTATCTACGCTCTTCTATTAAGAGCTGCTCAAATAGCCTTGATGTTAAGCGAAGCTTGCAGTTTTCCGAAATTCGCCCTACCTCAGCCGAGTGTTTCGTGTTTTTGCCACAATTAAAATCCTTAATCTCGGCGACGTGCTCGGCAAAAACTAAAAGGACGGGTTTATCCGTAACTCCAGTGCTCTAACCTTCTTCGAATTTAAGCTTTCGGCATTATTTTTTGACATGCCCATTCATCTTGTATGGGTGATAAATATGATGAGTCATATAGTAGGCCCTAATCACAAGCACTGCTGGTTGACTTGTTTTAGGGATTCGGAAATTCCTCACGAAACAATTTGAAACACATACCGTAGGGGAGACCGGGGACAAATGTAACAATCGACCTCACCGCTAGTAGGGTGGATAATTCGCCTTGATATTTTGTGTGCGCATGTGGTAGTTATCTCTCCTAACATATCTGAAGTTACGTTGAGATACGACGCGACACTCCGAAATAATTTGAAAAAAACGAAATTTCGGACACTTGAGTAAATATTTTCTGATCTGGAATAATTTGTTCAGATGAATAATACCTCAAGTGGTTACAACGTAATATGTGTAGCTGGAACAATATTACCACAGTCTACCTTGATGATAGAAAAACTAGGACTTGCATCGCCGGAAAGGTACCATACTGAGACACTAATCATGGTCGTGCGTGTCAGGGGCAATTGTAACACTCTGTTACTTTTGCCCCGTTACAACATCTTTTCAATGCTGAATATCTTTGTTCATATGTTGGTATACCCATTTATCTACTGCAGATGAATCTTGAAACAGCCAGAAGTTCGATTCCAGTACAGATAATACCTTGCCATACCAATTCTAACATGATCATCTGTCGGAATGGCCATACAGAAATGGTGATGTGAATCTTACGGTTCGGTTATTTCCGTGATTCTACCACCCTTCCTCATGTTGATCGACTTTTGGTGTGTCGACCTTCAATGGTCACTTACGAACTTTCCAAAGACTGAATCTTCATCCTCTGACTTTGAGGATGGCTCAATTACATTTTGTCATTTGTTGTGAACAATTTCGTACAGAACAGGAGAATGCCATTAGCTTAGACTCCACAAAATCTTGCGTCCTCGTTTTGCTACACCATCACCGGCGCATTCAACCAAAATATTTTAGCCAGGTCGGTTTCGCACCTTCGCAGATGACCCAATGCCCAACCCATTGTGCACGCTGAACAACAGCACCTTGGTAGAAGGTGCCTAATATGTGTAGGGAGATGATGGAATGAATGTGGTTCTTGTACACTTTGAGCTCATGAAGAAGGCACGAAGGGTGATATTGTATTTAAATGCCAAAATGCTATGGGGCGTAGCCTGGAAGCGTTCAAAATTCTATTTCTTTAGTTTGATGCAATATTACAAGTTGTGGTCCCGTTTTCGTTGTTCATTTTGTTTGTTTTCACTTATAAATAACACTGTTATAATTGCCCCGCATGGGTGGTACAATTGCCCCTGGGCACGGGGCGATTGTAACATTTTAGCGGCGATTTTTGCGACCCAAAATTTCCATGATTGAGTGTTGATTGAGTTCCATTTTAGTTTCTATATAAACTATCGAGTTGTTGGCTTCCTTACATAAAACTTTGGAAATGAAATTTCCATGAGAACTATACGTAATGTTGGAAAATCCAAAAAGTGTTACAATTGTCCCCGGTCTCCCCTACAATGCGTAATGCGACGATGGCAACAAAGAAGATTTGACCAAAAGTATATGGAAGGAGCAAAGAGTGATTTCTTGTGACTTTAATTGCTACTCATACTTTGCAACGTTGCCATTATTTTGAATCTTGAATACGCATGCGATGTAGCCTACGTAAGCATCGTAATCGTGGTTAATGAACAGACTTCACATTCAACGAATTTCCAGTTTAGTTGATACAGCCTATGGTTTTAGTCCACACGTAAACATTCAAAAAGCAGGTTTTATGGTATGAATTCCAAGCAACCTTTCGCGGGCCACACAAAATGTCTACGCGGGCCGCACTTTGCCCAGATCGGGCTTGGGGCTTCCCCACAAGATTAGTCTTTCAGCTAGTGCTGCGTCTCTCTAGCCCATTGGTTCTCAATCTTTTTGACTTCGCGGACCCCTTTTGACCGTCACGGACCCTCACGGACCCCCTCAAGTTTTAGTTCAATTTTAGCTCTATTATGGTGCATCCTTCATCTGTCTTGTGCAAATATGAACTGTAGGCTTGTGACAAACAGCAAAATAACATATAACATAACATAACATAACATGGTTGGGATATATTTTTGATCTGAACAAGTCACACACAATGTACAATGCGATAAGACACAATGCGATGTCATGAACAGATAGGAGGATGTCGAACGACACGCATCAGTAGCGATCCTTTACTCTAACATCCACCTCGGCCTAGAGTGCCCGATGTCACAGTCCTTTTTTGATGTTGATCTCTTTGAAGCCGCGGCCCTTTCTACTAGTTCTTTCCATTCATTGTGAGTGTTTGTCTGGGCTTTTTTGTCGCCGTAAGAACGGCAACGGCAGGGGAAGAGGAGCTCAGAAAAACGTCCGGCGGGAATCGGTCCGTCTGCGTGCTGGGCGCTTATCGTAACCACTACACTACTATGATTTTTCTTGAAAATAACATATTACCATTTATGTAGAAATTGGTAGACCTTTATTATTCCAAAGCTAATTATGCTGCTGTATTTCTTGAAGTACGTGGTCGTGTCTTGTAAATCCGCGTCTTCGTTTTGATATGAACGAGGAGTGCCGAAAACCACTTCCGCAAAGATAGATGGAGGCTAATGCAATATTACCGCATAACGCTTCCGACGGTACTTTTGGTGTGATAGTAACAATTATGGCACCAAATTGAAGAAACATATATTTTATGAACATATCACGTCCAGCATTTAGCGCAGGGACATGCAACAGAGAGTTTCTACCGTAAAAGTGAAATCCTAATCTAAAAGTATAGACACATTTAATGCGCCAAAGAATGGATCCAAGTTTTCCAACCTGAGAAAGACTGTCATGAAACGAATTGTTATGTTTGGGTTTACATATATATTTACGAGTAAACATTTTCGGCCTTGAAAAATTGAACATTAACAAGACAAAGCTGCATATCAATATAACTGGTGATATGAATTCCAGGGTTGGAGCGTAATGCTTTGATAGCAACGAAACACTCTTTGTTCATCAAAAAACAGCCTTGTCGATAGGGAATCCGCAATAAGAATGTGCCAAATCTGATAGCCGAGCTGAGCAGGTATATCATTGTCCGATTTATGACGAGTGTCAGCCGAAAATACTCGGATTCATTTCAATATGAATATACTATTCAATTGTATATTGAAGTTCTGTACCTCCAAGAAACGGTTCAAATAGTGGTTATGTATATCACAGGATAAAATGGATTTCGTGGCGAGGTTTCAATCCCTGCATTGGGACAAATTAGGGAAATATTTCGGAAATTTTTATTTCAAACGACTGTTCACTAATTTGATGAGACTGACAACTTCGAATCGAGAAGGTTTCGCAGACATTACGAGTCACACTGATTGATGTTACTATCTCCATACTTTTTATTTTTTTCCACAAACCCCAACAAAACGTCTCTAACAGCAATATGTTTGTATCAGGTTATTGGAAATGAAAATGATTTTCCACACTACGATAGTTCATGTCAGACGATTATTATGATGATATGAGTCATGAGGTTTTAGCAGTTGTGGTGCGAAACTGCCTCATGCTTTCTCAAATTATAATATAAAATAAAAATTAGGTTGTCAACCATTTTAAAAATCTAGAGGTCTCGCGGACCCCTTGAAATTGCTTCGCGGTCCCCGGTTGAGAACCGCTGCTCTAGCCCGAATATCGATTCCGTAGTCGCTGAAAAGTGTTGCCAGGTATCGTGCTCAGCTCAGAGTTCAAAATGAAATTGATGATCATGATATTATTTGCTGCATTTGTATTGCTTTAACAAAATATTACCTCTTTTGTGGTAGCCGAAGTATGCCAATCGCCCATGTTAGAGAGTAGCCTACACAGCGCTGTACTGCCGTATAAATAAGCTTGGTTGCTAAACTGTGTGGCCTATATTTTATCTCAACATTGAATTCATGCAGCCCCCGGCCTCTACGAAATTTGAACGACCCGTTTCGAGTTGGCGACCCCTGGTTTACGGCGTAAATCGTCATCACGCTTTATAACGTATACTCGCCTCAACCAATCTATCTGTAGTGAATTTCCGTTTCTTTACTGTCGTGGTGATGAGAGATTTTACGTAGACCGATTTAGTTGTACCAAAATCAGTGTCGTTTGCTGATTACCAAGGATACTTGATCAGAGCTATTTCAATGTTCAGTGCATTGGTAAGCGGGCGATAGTTTATGGGACGATGATAATTGTGAAGCGGGTTTTCTGACAAACTGATTCTACATTCCGCCCCACCAGGATCACTTTCCCCGCGGAAGATATGGTCGAGTACGGTAAAGTCATACCCAGCTTTGCTTATAACATGTTTTAAACGATGCTTCAAACAAAGGCCTCGTAAAAAAATGTTTGTTTTTTTAAAGTTGTAAAATTATGCCATAATTGTGTAAATACTTTCCGAAAAACACGTTGGATGAGCCTATGGACAATTACCACCGGATATAACCGACGTATATCGATATGGGATGGTTGGAACCCTCAAAATAGTCGGTTCAACAGCAATAGTACAGATATTTTGTCAAAGGAGCTATATTTATCCTATTTTCAATTGTCAATGTCACTCCACTGTGACGTCACAATTGAATATTCGTGACATAATAATGATAAAAAACATGTTTTAAATTAGGGCTTTGTTTTAAACATGTTTGTTTTAAATTGATTTTTGTTTTAAATGCAACCCTATATACCCAGCAGTGTCAATAATGTGCGGAGAGTCTTTCGCTCTTCCCCTTGTTGTTGCAATCTACGAGCAAGGTTTTTCAAGCATGTGTAATTGCACACGATGAAGTTCCATGTCAGATTCTCGGTTGAACATAATTGTCGCGTGTTTCATCATCATCATTTTATTACTGTTTTCATCAAAACAATTCTTCGAATAGATTTACTTGGGGAAAAGCGTCAAGCACATCCACCGAGTTAAAAGCGTGAAATGAGGTTTGGAAATGTAAATGCATAGTTTGGCGTGTTTGTTGTGTTTTATTTACAACTAAGTAATTCTAATCGTCTAATTAGATTAATTAGAGCGAAATGCCAGTAATATAATTTTATTATAATTTGCGAAATGTTTCTATGCTCTAAGTCTAATCCTGATCAAATTTATATTTTTTTCTGAAAATGCTACGGGAGAAATGTATCGCGTGAAACGAGCTAAGCTTGCTGTACGCACAGACATTGTCATATTCCCGTGTTATCAGAATGAACTCAAGATTTGAGATGAACTGAACTTAATTCAATTTCCCAGTCTTTGCGAATTCAGTTGGTTAATTCGAATCTAAGTTTGAAAAAAACTGTGCAAAATTCCTATCCTAGTCTACTTTGGAATAAACTGTGGCTATAAATATAATTTTAATCCAATTATCTAGAAGAGCTGAAAAGTTTCTAGTTGATCAATTCAATTGTGTAAATTTTTCTGCATTACATTTAAGCGGTACGTCATACATGCAGATAAATCGTAAGGGTAGGCAGATATGAAATCATTGCGGAACCCAGACCTAGATGCTATTGCTTTTTGAGATGAAGCGATATAGTTTGTAACAGCTGATGCTGTATAATGGCCCAAAACGGGGGCTAGGTGTTTCAAATGCGGCAATAGTACTACGCAATCGTAATGCTCATATCCAAATCATCGACATGTCTTTGTATTGATACGTGCTATCCAGTATGGTCCGTCTCCATTTTGCGAGACACCGGGTCAACCCTCGCATTTCAAGCCTGGTGTCTGAAAGTATGGATTACTACACCCGAACACCAGAAGTCGCGCCCATTTGCAATAAATAGGAAATAGGCCTACTCATTCGTTTTCATTTTGTGTGAAAATCATATTTTTAACGGTTTGTCTTCTAGCACTCTATCGATTCTCATTTCATTTTGTGCACCAGTAATTTACGTAGTAAACGAACATTTTTGTGACTGAGTGAATCGTGCATGAGCACTGAGCACTGAGCACTGAGCAGTGAGCATGAGCACACATGTGGGGCTGACAGACTAGCGTTCCTTAGGTTTTTCAAGGTCAAGAACCGCAGCTCTAGACGAAGGAGGGTGTCTTATTTCAAAGTCTATACTCCATTTTCGACAACCTCTTTTTCATTTTATCGCATATCTTGTGGTGATTTTGAATCAATAAAAAATTAAACAAAACACTGACTATGACTCAGCATTAGCTCATCATCATCATTTCATTAAAATTTTATCAAACCAATGCACCACAAGATTGCGATAGAAAGAAAAAGAGGCGAGGTCGGTAAGTCAGACTGTGGAGTGTGGTCCGGTAATCTTGAGGGCTGGCGAGTATTGACTGCCTCGTAAAGATATGAACGCACGTCATAAGACAGTGAAACTAGAATTCCTTACTTATTTTCTTGCTTTGAATTGTGTGAGTTGTAAGACTCATACAGATACGCAATACCACATCATAGCTGTCATCGGAAGCATGGCGTATTGGCCCATGTATTTCCGTTACTTCTTCAAGAATTGGCTTTAAAGCGACGCGCGGCTTGTCTCTGGTTCCACGGTCGCTGAGAAACGACGCAAGATCATGATCTGAACGCGCAACTTTATCATCGACTTGGACTGAGTCAGACAGTATATAAATATGAAGGACACGAGAAAGTGTACTCAGATAGGGAAGCATCTTCCCCTATCAGTGACATAACTGCAGCGTATAATTTCAAGCTGTCGTCATCTCTATTGTGAGCTATTTTTAGAACGTGGCGGTCGAGGTTTCGAGCGTGTATGCTGTATAGTGCGATGTGTTTTACGTCCAGCAGAATGTCTCAAAGTAAATTGTCGGCGAGGGTTTTTTGAGTATGAGTTGATCTTTATTTTCATTGAACCAAGAGTGAGAAGGTTGTTTTGAACTGCAGCCGTGAAACGGGTCAAACGGCGCTGGCTTCTCGCGTGGAGTTGAATAACTTTAAAATGTCCAGCTTTCTCAAAGTAGATTGGAATTAAAATCATGGCTACACAGTTTTTTTTCTTCAAATTATATTATAATTGGAATTACTGAATTCCCAGAAACTTCGCAAATCGCAAATGTCTATACATCGAGCTTGGCTCGTTTTGCACGATACAGTTATGTATAGGGGATGTCAGAACGTACATTATAATATAAGTGAGAGCATAGAAACGTTTCACTAATTCGATCACCGGCATTTGCTCTAATTAGTCTAACTATATCACGGTACTAGAATTATTCAAGTCTGCTCTCGCCTGCGATATAAGACAGATGGTGCTACCATCAATTTTCCCGCGTGAACGGACGACCGAATACTGCACGCTTGCAGATTAGACTGAGTACCGCATAGATTAGATATACTGGTTTTGCTCAACCCAGACTATTTACAAAGAGTTAGAACGAGTAGCATGTTTGGAATTTTGATTACGAAAGAGTGCGAAGCGTTGACTGATAAAACACGCAACTTCTGGCTTCCAAGAGCGATAACGTCGGCCGGCACTTCTTGAATCAACCAACATAGACGATCAGGTGTTTGTTTATGCGGATATAGTTCTTGACTTGAATTCAGCTACCGTTTCGATCAAGCAAAACATACAAGCTTCAGAATGTAGAATGCAGGCTAGTTATCAATCTCGCCTTGGCTTTTCGCCAGCGTGCAGTTAATTGTTGGTAGAATACAAATCGTTTTAATCGCGCAACATTGATCATAAAATACGGCGGCGAGTGACAATGTCGTCATTTCCGTCTCTAAGACGTTGTGATTGACATCTGTCGCGATACCTTGGCAGCAAATGTGACCTGTTTAATGCCACGTATGACGCACGAATCGCGAGTCTGGTCGCCTTGGGGGCATTCGCAGCAGATTGGAGTCTAAAGTTTCACGAAATTTGGGTTTCTCGATAAGTTACCGTATTATACCCGCCATGACTTTGCTCATTGTATGTATATATGTATTATAGGTTTTGACTGATTATGGAACTGATATTACATGGCCGAAATAACTTCAGCCCGATAGAAACAGGCCTCATTCTGCGGGTGGGAGTGGAAATTCGTGTTCAATAAATGAACATATATCTATATACTGACAGGGTGGCGTGACAAATGTACACCAAGAGTTGGGGACGCAATATCGAAACATATTGATTCGACATGAGGTCGTACGTGAATATGCTTTGAAAAATTTAAAAGAGGTATCTTTTAAAGGCCTGAGACTATAGGCTTGTGTGAACCAGAAGATATTCTTTCCAATTCTCTACTAGTTGCTGACGATTACCCCTGACGAGTGTCAGCCAAAAATATTCGGGTTTATTTCAATATGAACATACTATTCAATTGTATATTGAACTTCCGCACCTCCAAGAAGCTCTCCAAATTATATTGTAATTAGTATTGCTGAATTCGCGAAACTCAGAAATTGAATTCAATTCCGGATTAGAACGAATTACAACAAAAATCAAGTTCATTTCATATCAAATAATAGTTCATTCTTATGAGCATGATAATAGCAAATGTCTGTACAGTGTACACCAAGCTTGGCTCGTTTCGCACTATGCATTTCTCCTGTGGCAATTTTAGAAGAACCATAAATTAGATTAGAATAAAATTCGGAAATATTTCACAAATTATATTAAATTAGATTGCCGGCATTTCGCTCCGATTATTCTAATTATACAACTAGAATCATATAGTTGTCTTAGCTTCGACTGATTGACGAAGTTATGTCTTGGTAGAACGAGATGTCAGTGGTTTTGTAGAATTCGGGAGAAAAGTGAAGTTTGGGTTTTGAAAAATGAAGTCGTTTGGCCTCCCGACATCTTAACTTTCCTCGAAGTCTATGAAAGTGTTTTTCTTGGAATCCCAGCAACGCTTTTAATGAAGAATTTCCGTCATACCCGCATGTCGACACATACCTACTCTCCACCGTCCCCTCCAATAACGCGTTACTAATAGACTACTTATTCCGTTCCGCACTGTTTGCACATGCACACATTACACCGTGTCACGCCGTCTGGTTTAAGGCGACGGTTAATTGTGAAACCGCGGTATTTCACAAGGAAACTAATGATCATTGAGTAACCCGAATATAACATCGCACTCGATGCGGATTGCATTGAAATGCAGTTGGAATTTAGCATTCACGATAGCACAGCTCTGAAGCGGCACCAAGTTATGAGTAAGGGCGAAATTGATGACACGAATGATTCTGAATGAGTATTACGCGGCTATAGTGTTCCAGTGTCACTACCTACGACGTCACAGCGATATCATAACGTTCAAAGTTCAAATGAGTGCGTTTTATGCGACCACAATAGAATATAATGCTAGTCGACCGTTGCTGTGGTGCGGATTGATCAATGGTTATGGATACGTCATTTCCACAACGCGCTTAGCTTTGAACCACATGTTTCGTATGCTGCGATACGAACAATCGAGGTTTAAAGCCTTCCACAGCGGAAAATAGTATCGAAACTATAATTCTCGTTCATAAATTAACTCTTACTGGTAAGTAGTACTGTAAAACATCATCTCTCACTACACGACTGGAACCATTAGAATTAACACTCCATTCGGATTTGAGTAGTCACTTCTCAGCACTAGACATAGGGACGTTATCGTTATTGACAGTTTTAGTATATCTGAGGTCCCGCTGGTCACGTCACGAGTTTCAATCACCAAACAGTATCAGTAACAATGAGAGATTGAATAGCATATGCTCAGTAACCCACGATTTATTTATAATTGATGCGTTTCACTTCACTGGAGCTTATCCGGCGTCTAAAGGTAGATCATGTTGCTTCAAAACTTTTGATCGATTCCTATATCCTCTGGCCTTACGATGGTGTTGTACTGTATGGCGATTTTGCTCGAAACTGGATTGATTCTGCTTTTTTGCGTTGTTTGTGATTGCCAAGGTGTTGACAGTACTTCTACTTTTTCGGAGTTCACTTTTATTGAATAATACAATAATAATATTAATAATATTTACAGGTGGCTTTTGATAGGGTTACCATATTTTGAGATCCGGAAAAGAGGACACTTTCAAAAAATTGAAAAACTTATAAAATCGTACGAGAAAACAGGTAATTTGAAAATGTTGACTGGAAATACTGTTGCGTTGCCTACAAAAAGTGGTAATTTACCAAAATTCCGTCACTGACGTTCAATCCAGAATTCGCGTCATTTATGGCGTTTTTCAGTTCTGCCTGTAATGTATAATGGCCTCGCTGTCAAAGCTATAAAGGAGAACGAATTGCCAAAACGGAGGACATTTGGGCGTCTTCGGCGGTCATTTCCGATTTCTTTAAAAAGGACAACAAATTCTCCTACAGGAGGACGTATGATGACCCTATACCAGGGGTGGGCAAACTTTTGAGCTCGCGGGCCGCATTCAACATCTGAATCCATTCGCGGGCCGCACAATGTAAAATTGGGATTATAAACCAAAATACAATATTGGTATTTGAGTATAGTGACCACATGGAGATAATAGATGTATGCTTATTTAAAACAAACCAAACATTGCTTTGATGATATCGTACACGCGTCAGAAACAGTGGCGAGATTTCATTGGCTGATCGACCTCCATGACCAATTTGTCAAAACTATAGAGATTGGCCCGATACTTAGAATAGGATTGAAATTTAAATCTGTGAGCAGCGATCTGTTCATATAGATTTACTAATTCCACTTTTAGTTCAGTTCCAGGACACACAATGCTGACAGCATCATAACCATGTAAGATTCAAACAGGCTTCTGCCATTTGTAGTTAAAATATAAATACCCTAATTCTACGCATAGAACGAATCTACCGAAGACACGCGCGAATCGATTTTTATAAGCACATCACTAAAATAGGTAAAAAGGGAGTATAGCCAATCTGAAATCACACTCGTGATCCGAATTAGGTCAATCTCGTTTAGGATTTCTGTGATTTTTAGCAGTTGAAACTTGAAACCTTCCAAACTGCGTGGGCCTTGAGATGGTCGCGCCAGAAATTAAAGTTAAAAAATGACATAGGAAGTATTAACCTTAGAACAGTGGTTTTAAAACTTTTCAAAACACTCCACCTCCCCTTGTGATGGTGAAAGATTTCGCGCCCCCTTATCGTCATATCGCAAAACGCAACCAGGATGCTAGCAAACCTAACGGATACTTTGATGGCGTGAAAGGTTACGATTGTGAATGAGAGATATTTAGATATGAAATTCAGACGAAATACAGAGCAAAAATTTAGAATTGGGTGTAAATTGCGCGGAGCGCGAAAATTTTTCTCAGTCGAGCTCAGCTTCGCGCCCCCCTTCAGATGCTTGCACGCCCTCAAGGGGGGCACGCCCCCCAGTTTGAGAACCATTGCCTTAGAATTATCATGGTGAAATATACAAAGAAAAGATTTAATTAGTCTCTGCATTAATTCGATGTTTAGTATGCATTTTATCGATATTTTTTAACAAGTTTCTTAAGACTCTCGCGGGCCGCACAGAACGGTGTTGCGGGCCGCATGCGGCCCGCGGGCCGTAGTTTGCCCACCACTGCCCTATACTTTTGATCGTATTAAGACTACATTGCAGGCATCATCATGCAACTCAATCCAAACTCGTTTGAATTGGGAATGGTTTAGACTACTTTCACGTCTACTTCAAGAGTTTTGTATAGGCAAAACTACTAACTTTTGACACCATGAGTTTTGAAAAAGTAGAAAGTCATTTCGGGGTAAGTTTGAATCCCTTTTAAGAGTTAAATCGTCATAATAACCACTTAACCACTTAACCAACCACTCAAAGTAGTGTTGACTGTTGACAGACAGAGAGAGAGAGAGAGAGAGAGAGAGAGAAATTCTTTATTCGTCCACATTACTAATCAGCATTGAGTAAGAAATTTACGACGTTAATTTCATTTCTATATAACTAGCCGACGCTGACTGTACGGCAAAAATTAAGTTTACTTCATATCAATTCACAATTGCTTCTCATAAGCACAAGAGTGTCAAACGTCTGTACACCGAACTTGGCTCGTTTCGCACGATACAGTTTTCCTGTAGCATATTCAGGAAAACCCTAAATTATATTTCGCTCTAATTAATCTAAGTATACTACTAGAATTATTTCGTTTTCAAGTCTGTTGGAGCAAGAGGAGTTTATGATTCGATCTCCAACAACTGGCAATGACGGGGGCACAAAGTTGAGAACTCTTGTCAATCTGCACTCTTTCTCAGATTCATCGCCCAATGCTCTCTTAGCGTAGCTTTCCACTTTCGAGCCGCCCGGATGACGTCACACGAAGAATCTAAACCTGAACATGAACATCACCATTGAGAATGACACGGCAAAAAGTGAGGTGAGTCTGGAACGATGGTCTGAGTCTTCAAGTCGAGTCGAGTATCCGAGTACCATTTATTTTCAAGTCATGACAATACGAAATGTGCGGAAAGTTCATATATTTACCTTTTACGCGACCACAAGGGATATCATGCTAGTTGTACATCTCATTAAAGAGAATTTGGTATTTTTCGACCATTCCTATTTCATTGCACTTTGTGACTATGCTTTGGGTTGATCACCACTTCACAGATACGTCATTTCCGGTAACGTGCGTGGATTTGTACCACATGTTTCGTATGATGCGATACGTCCAATCAAGGTTTCCAGTCTACCGATGTGGAAAATCCCCTCAAAGCTATTATTTTCGTTGATAAATTCACTCTTCGTGGAGACGAGCGTGTAATTTAAGTAAGCTTTTATAAATGTCGATAGCTGTTTCCCGGCAACCTCCGCGCAAAACGATCGATCCTCGCTGTTCTATGGTCGGTTCAGGTGTAGATTACTAAACGATAAGATGTAATTCATCATAATTTCCATCTCCAGCCGCTTCTCTTCATCGGCCATCGGCTATTTGACGTCGACAGCTTCGTATGATAACTCATTTTGTACTTTGCGGCATACTGCAAACACATGGGATGGAAATAGGTGTATTACGCGGATTCCCGCCTTAACGCGGGGTGCAAATTCGGGAAATAGCATTTTGAAGGTGCAAAATACACCTTATACAAAATGCCCTTATGGATGTATATCACAGGGCTGTATAGTGGATTTTGTAAACGAAAAGTGTGTATTTCGCCGATTTACACCCCAGCGAAGAGTACAAATCAGGCAAATTCTACTTTTTAGTGTGAAAATTGTAGTTTCACACCCTACCAATGGGTGATAACGGGTCGACAACACCAATTGGAGTTATATATCACCTTGGTATTACCTTTTTGCGCCTTAGTGTGGTACACGAAAGCATTCTACTACGCAGTCTTAGCGAAAAGCTGTGTGTTCACACCCGTGTATCACCCCTGAATTGAATACACACTCTGTTCCCTAAGATTGTAAACTAGTGTTGTTAAAAACGACTTTTTCCTATATATTTTTGCGACTATTGGCTAAAATTGTTCGGTCGGCTGAAAAAAACATTGCACATCAAATTTGGCTCAATTCCAACGAGTAGAAGGGAAAGTAATGGAGTTGGAAAATTTTGAATTTATCATAACAAAAATTTTAAAAACATTTCAAATACTACTGGCTAACCCATAAAATTGTTTCGCTCTCTACAAAAACTCCGCAAAACAAATTTGACTCTATTCCAGCACGTAACAGTGATGTCATTAGAGTTTCTCATTAATAATTCTTGGGTTACCCACAGAAAATATATTTCTTCAAATCCAAGTTATTCAACTTCAATAACTGCGCTTCTACCTGTTGAAATTGAGCCAAATTAACGGCGTATCGTTTTATTCAACCACTTGACAATTCCATAGGCTAGGCTAGACAGTAAAATTTGAAAAAAAATGATTTTTTCATAATAACTTCAAAATTTTTCGACTCTAATAGTTCTACTTCTACTCGTTGAAATTGAGCCAAATTCGGTGTGCAGCGTTTTTTTTTGTAGCCAACCTAACAATTTTAAATGATATCCGCAGCAATCTGAAAAAACAAGTTATTTTGAACAACCTTGGTATAAATCTTCTCATTTTTACCCATTGGACGGGTATGAAAGTGCAATTTACTGCCTGAAAGTGGCATCGACCTTATTTTCACCTAACGATATGGTGGGATGCGACGAAATGCACCATTTTCGTTTTCATCTCATATCGACTGAACGTATCTCTACATGCGCCAGATCAGTTTTGCGTTGCGCAAATGTCGAACGGGTGATCGCCTCTATCAATAACTCGATGTTATCTGAGACCGGCCTATCTCACTAGCGGCCTAATATATCATCGTACGTTTCACAGCTTGACTTTTCCCTCAACCCCCAGTCACTTCCGCTCTGCGCCACGACTCCTCATACGTTATTATCGATAGCGAACAGGTGTACAGCTTAGTGGGGGCCCAAGTTATATGTATTGCTTTTGAAAGTAAATTTACTCTTTCGCGGTTTAGAAAACGTTATTAGAACTTGTCCAACAGCGAAAAATGAATCTGCGTTTCAGATTTCTGCATCACGTCTTCATTATAATAATTCCTTGTTCGTTTTATGTCTGTATTTCTCATTCTGAGTGCAAGTAATTATCTAGTTTCAACATATGGTTGCCCGACATTTGAGCATGGGGCACGATGGAACCCTAACCCAGAAATTCACATTTAAATATCCTCACCTCAATCCTAACGCAACCTTAATCCAAAATTTATCCCATATACAAACTCAGGTGTCGAATGCAATTATGTCGCAAGCAGACCTGGACAACTAGTCCTAGTTAACTAATTAGAATAATTAAAGCGAAATACCAGTGATCTAATTCTGATTGAATTTATGAAATCTTTCATTGCTGTAATCATAATTATAATCTAATTTGTGAAATGCTCTCAATTTAATTCTAATCTAATTTCTGGTTTCCCTGTATGTGCTACAGGAGAACTGTGTAGTGCAAAACGAGCCAAGCTTGCTCTATTCGTAAATAGACATTTTCCATTCTCGTGCTCACAACAATGAACTAAGATTTTGTATGAACGGTACTTGATTCAATTTCCAAGTTTTCGCGAATTCAGTAGTTCTAATTCTAATCAAATTCGGAAAAAAACTGTGTAGCTATAATAATTCTGATCTGTCGCAACTGTACGCGAACCTTTCCAAGTCATTTTGACTCCTTATCATATTTTCATTGTTTCGTTTTGAGCTGAAAAAAGTATCACCTAGCACGAATGAGTAATTTAAATCTTGGTGACCAAAATCGTATGAATTAGGCCGTAACAACACTTCGTCAGCCCCGCCACCCCCCCCCCCCAAAAAAAAAACGTTGATCTTGGGCCCCCCATATGGTGATATACCGAACTTATGGGGGCACCGCCTCCAGACCCCTCCTCAGACTATACGCTAGTGAGTCACTTTTCTCGCGCGAAGCCCGGGAAAATTCTATAGTTCGTGACTGAATTGGTCAATTTGGTCGGGTATTGCATATATATTGCTATCAATTTTAATCCGCTCTCTGCTCACGTAATCTGATTTACCGGGAGAGCTGAGTGAGGTGTGATTGAAAAGGTAGGACATCTCCGAGTGTATACCCGTTGGCAGGAACGAAACAGCACTTGGTCAAGCCCCATCCATCCCAATTATAATCGTATTGTTTAGTGAGCCATCGTGAAGCGCGAAAATTTTCGATAATTCATGATAAAATCGGTCAATAAGATCGGGAATTGCATATATATTGCTATCAATTTCTTGTCCTCTCTGCTCACGTAATCAGATTTACCGGTAGAGCTGAGTGTGGTGTCTTTGAAACTATAGAGCCCGTAAATAATAATTGAGCATCTTCGGGCGGTCGGACCCGTTGGTATGATTTCGTTACATGATGTTATTTCGTGACCTCCTGTTTGCTATATAAAAAAATATAGAATCGCCCAAACGTACTAAACTAAAAAAAAGATCACACAATTTCAGATTGGTATTTCTTCACTGGCCTATAATTTTTCCTACGGGATGGTATAGATTTGTCTTGTGAGGTTCAGATTGCCAGACAGGAATATTCGACGCCAGTCATTTAGGCGCCTATGGACAATTAAACCTCTAGGTATTTTGTATATCTAACGAAGTTTTCGGTCAACATAAGGACAGTCCTTTTCGGCCAAGGTTTTCTCGCTGCCGATCGTTCTGGCACACTTCTTGGAGTCGCATGTTACATGGCCTAAAACTTTATATGTGTTGGTGCGTCGTAGCGCTGTAATGGTCAACGCCGATATGCCCATTTCTATAAATGTTGCGTTTTTTTCTTGGGGGAAGAGTACCCAATAATCAAGATATTTGGCAACTTAAAATCGCGCGGGGCGCGAAAAAATACTGAAAAAGCCGCATACATTTTCACGTTCACATTCACAAAATAATTTTGGGCCCCCTTCGAGCTCGCCCCCCCCCGCTAATTGGGGGGTTTGGGGTGTGGCAGTTACGGCCCTGACTGGGAGACTCGATATGACTCAAGTCCTCCAGGCTGGAGTCACCCTAGCATATTTGGTTGCACTTGTCGATCTCTTTCCACATTTGTTGGGTGAGCCGATTGACTTTCCGAGACACCTCACTAGGCGGATAACATTTGGATGATTAAAATTCTCCGATTAGTGGATGATCGTCATCTGTGTAACGGAAGCCAGCCGATAATTGAAGTTGAATCTGAGTTCAAGGATTGATCTGCATTTGTGCGATCCACCCTAACCATAGCATTATAGATTGAACGGAGGATCAAGAAAAATCCAAGTCAAGTGTGTAAAATGAAGCACCGGCTTCAGTTGTCGACAGTGTGATCTTGTGTGGATCAGAAAATATCAATTCGACCAAAGTACAGAGTGCTGATATTGATGTGGCATCAGTATCAGTTTTATTAAGAATTTCGTCATTTAAAAACACCACAAGACTGCGATACAAGTAAAAGAGAGGAAGGTGTCGAAACGACTTGGAGTAGTCTTTGAAATCAGACACTTACTGGTCCTAGGCGATGTTGAAAGGATCGAGGCATGCACACTAGATGAAATATAAATGATAATACCAAAGGACAAGCGACAAAGTGAGGTGGCATGTGACGAAAGGCGAGAGCGATATGTGAGGTCGTGGTCCGGTAAACTTGATGGCTGACTGGTATTGATTCAGTAGAAATTGCTTGCATTTCGACTTGAATATGGACGATTGGACATGCTCGTCGGGTTGCCGGCGAGATACTGATAGAGCGATGATCTTTTATGTCAACCATATGAACGACGACGACGCGCGTGCGTAGCACTTAAAGCGCTTCTGATTCCGAGATAAAGAATAGTCATTGAAATTTTCGGGGCAATGACCGCCATGGAACTGATACATAAACTTGGCAATTTCAAACACATTCAACTCACAATGACGCTATAATGAAGCATTCTCTATTTTCTAGAATGCAACGGAACTCAAAACCTACATCGCATTCGAGGTTGTCATAGCAGTCGTCGCTCTAGCGGGGAATTCTCTCGTTTTGGCGGCAATATGGAAGTTTCGTTCGCTCCGATCTCCCACGAATTGCTTCGTGGCCAGTCTGGCCGTGGCCGATATCGCTGTGGCCGTTTTCGCGATACCCAGCGCCATACTGCTTCGCTTCGGTGAGTGCGGCGTCAACTGCAGAGTTTGAAAATTGAAAATTTTAGCTTTTTCTGTCGTACGGCATACTTAATTAAAAGTGGCTTGCAAGACGTGTCAAAACTACTTCAAGTAGAAGTTGAAAACGTAGGTACGAAAAGCACTCAAGTACGTAGTTTCAGAAAGAAAATTTGGTCGCAAACTTGTGTGCGAATCTCGAAAATCTATTTCGATACCGCCATACCAGACTTGGACTAGATAATTCTAGTTGACTAATTACAGTAAGAGCGAAATGCTATAGCAATGTAATATTAATTCATTTCGTTAAATGTTTCTTTGCTCTAATTGTAATTCTAATCTAATTTGTGAAATGTTTCTACGCTCTAATTTTTATTCTAATCTAATTTCTGGTTTTCCTGAAAATGCTACAAGTGAACTGCATAATGCGAAACGATCCGACATTGTTGTACAGACATTTGCCATTCTCGTGCTTATGAGAACTATATGATGTGATATGAACGGAACTTCATTCAATTTCCAGATTTTCGTGAATTCAGTAAATCTAATTATAATCTAACGTAGTTATAATTCTAATTCTAGTCTAATTCGGAAAAACCTGCATAGCTATAATTCTAATCCTAATATAATTTTAAAAAATTGAAAATTTTCGAAGTCTGCGTCATACGGGGCAACTTTACCTAGTTTTTATGACAATTTCATCCACTAAAGTCATGCAACCATATCCCAAAACAATTTTATACTTTACAAAATGTGTAGTTTTGTAGTTAACAAAATAAGTAGTATTGCCCGAAAATTTACAAATTGACAGATATATAACTACTCGAGTAAGTATTTTGCCCGAAAAGCTGGAAGTTGTCAAAAAATCATCAGTACTTCTAAAATTACATAAGTTTTTACCGAGGACACCTCTGCGCAATAATGATAACGTGACTTTTGGTTCGATGTCGCAAATGTGTCGTTTCTAGGAAGGACCGTAATTTCTCCCACGCAAATATCTCACTTCTCAGTATGGGCGATATCTATACGACCCATTTCTCATTCTCTTTCGGTACGTCGAGGAATTTTCGCTCTCAATTAAACGCGCGCTGTGTAACATATGTTCAGCACGAGAGTCTTATTTGCTGTCCCAATTTTGACTTGAAAGGCTTTTTCGTGTAGACATCTTGGACCGTGTGAATAATTCAATAACAAGCACGTTTTATCCAAACATCGTGAAACCGAAGAACGGTCGGTGCATGGCTTACAGAAGGCGTGCTACTACATTTGTTTGAATTTGGCACCGCAAACTGACTTCGTTCAATTATGAGCAGCAAATATCAGGCTGTTATTGATATAGGAATCGATCAATTTTTATAGACTTGGATCCGATGATTCGAAGGATATCTCCTCTTCGTGCCACGCTGTTTGAAAGCTCTCACTACAGAGAAACTCTAATTCGCGGATTCTAAAATAGCGAGAAAGTTCTTGCTGCGTGACTGGCTGGCAATAACCGATGGTTATAATTGCTATATACGCTCACGAATAGTTTCTTCATGTTAGAAATGTTGATTTGTACAGGGCATCGTTCGACCATAATCGAGACAAACGTCGCAAATATAAATTAAAAATTAACACACACTCCGAGACAGGATTCTAAAACCCCTCTACCTCAATTAACGTCCGCATTAACGAGTATCGTGTTTTTCTTCATTTTTATGGGATGTCTATAGACCATTTATGTTTGATTTTTATATTTTCAAGGCAGAGACACTTGGAGGTACAAAACTTCAATATACAGCTGATGAGTAGCATCAGTTCATTAACAATTTCATTATTTTAAAACACCACAAGACCGCGATACAATAAAAAGATAGGAAGGTGTCGAAATGATTTGGAGTAGGCTAGTCTTCAAAATCAGACACCCACCTGGGATTATCATAGGCGATGAATATATTCATATTGAAATAAATCCGAATTATTTTAGCGTATACCGTGCAGCGTGCATGTCACTTTAAGATGCAGAACATGCCATTTATTTCTATTTGTCGGCGCAAATGGAGGCTGAGTCATAGCGAAGCTTTCCGCATCATGATAATATCTCAATTGTATGATGCTTTCGAAATAGAACAAACAAACTAATTTCAGCAGAGGCTATCACGACTTCCGAATTTAGTGATTTGCTTCATACGACCTGCTCCGGTCGACTTTGTGTCACGAATCGGTGAACTGTGTGCATTTCTTTAAGTTGTTGATTCGCAATGTGAAAACTGATTCTACTGAATGAATACTTCACCGGACACGATCTGACATATCGACTTCGCCCATCGACACATGTCAATTCATTACAGGGTTGCAACCAAGTCACAAGGTTCCAAGTCCTAGCCAAGTCCGGTTCCAAGTCAGGGTTCAAACTTGTGTCAAATCTGAGTCCAAATCACAGTGTTCACAGTTCAATCTCGAGTCATGTTTAATCCATCTTTATACAATTTCGCTTGGCTGATATCGTATCCTTCGGAATCATAATATACTCTTTTTTACTCACTGGTGTACCATACCATATGTCCTCATTTAGGCGGATTTGTCCTCTTATTTCAATAAAACTAAAATGTCCTCCGTTGACGCATAATTGTCGTCTTTTTTCGCATGCCATCCTCTTTTTTGCTTAGATCTTTAGGCGATTAGACATCGAAGTCTAAAAAAGGCCAGCCCGACACAAATTACACGTAAAAACCGGGTTTTCCGGGAACTTCCGCGAAGGTCCACTAAAAAAATAGAAACAAAGTCAACCCGTCACAAACTATCCGCGAAAACCGGGTTTTTCGGGCATTGCCGTGAAGGTTGCCTAAAAAAGGTCAACTCACCTAGAATCACAATTATCTGTATAAATTCTCTGTTTTTATGTCTGAAACTTGGAAAAATTGTCCTCTTTTTCGGATCTGAAAATAACCCATTTAGTATATTTAAACAAAAAATACGAGACAAACGATAAACGTTATCAAATTGATATGGCGTCCAGTCATATAGAAATTTTCGAGTCATATGACTTAGTCGAGTCACTCGTAATGACTCGCGTTAAAGACGACTTAATACACGTGACTCAAGTTCAGTCGAGTCATTTTCCGTATTTAAGATGAACAATCGAGTCGAGTCCTCCAAAAATTGTGACCGAGTTCGAGTCATGTCATTTGAACCGTGCTGCATTGTTCTGTTGTCCTTTTATGTGATCTTCTCACGGTTGTAACGAAGTCATAAGGTTCCGAGTGAAGGTCAATCTCTCTTTTATAGTTGGGACTCGAGTCAAGTTGAGTCATTTTCGATTCACCAGTGAGTCGAATCCGAGACCAAGTCGGGGAGCAGAAGGTCGAGTCCGAGTCGTAGTGTTATTACTCGAGTCCGAGTCCAGGTCATTGTGTCGACTGTTCAGTTTCGAGTTAAAGTC
Source organism: Botryllus schlosseri (assembly GCF_051294905.1). NCBI lineage: Eukaryota > Metazoa > Chordata > Ascidiacea > Stolidobranchia > Styelidae > Botryllus > Botryllus schlosseri. Next base: position 28,097,443 of record NC_137246.1, on the reverse strand, counting down.
TTTTTACAACTCTTCAAGGTGATATCGAATGGTTCGCATTCATAATATGTACAAGTTGAGTCAATACACAGATTGACTATAGTCGAGTCAGTTTCAATATTTCGAGAAAATGACTCAAGTCAAGTCCAGTCACCAAAAATCCCAATTTGAGTCATTACAACCCTGAATCTTCTGTTACTGTGTATTCAGTGTGCATGACTCTTATTTTCATGCTCTTGGCCACGGTTTGTTGGAAGGCTAGTCCAAGTCGTTTCAACTCCATACTATCTTGTCATTTTATCGCAATCTTGTGGTCTTCTGAATTGGAGATAACAATATAAACCTAATGACTAATACATGAGTATTTGAAGACACTCTTGGAGGTACAGAACTTCAGTATACAATTGCAATTTGTATATACTATTAATGTACGGGTCTCTAGCGCCGGTCTCTGGCCTTAATCTCTGACGCTTTTCAGGCTTATCCGTAAAGCACGATAGCTGTCCTTACGTACCGGAAGGCCCGTCCGTGGGTGAAATGGCGTGCCTGCTCATGATTACCTCCGTGATATTCCTTACTCAAGTTTCCATATTCAGTCTCACTGTGATCGCCATCGACAGATTCATCGCGATCAATCACCCTTTCAAGTAAGTATCGGATAAGTCTCGGTAGCTGTTGCAAACCTTAACCGGTACTCACACCTTGCCAGATACCAATCGCTGATGAGATCTAGACGGGTGACGAAAATATCCATTGCCTTGGTTTGGGTGTTAGGAGTGCTGATAGGCTTGATTCCACAGTTAGGATGGAACCAGTGGGTTTACGGTGATTCCGTGGCTTGGTAAGAAATTGTTCATTACAGATACTACTAACCTGTGGATATACGCGAAACACGTAACTTCACGATTGGGCTTGTAGGGCTGTTCAAAAATAACCTTTTTTTCCTGAATCTTGTTGGCTACGTGATTAAATTGTTAGGTTGCCTTAAAAACTTCGCACACCAAATTTGAATTCATTCCAACCAATATTCGCGGTTTTCGTAGAGTTTGAAAATTTTGAATTTGCCAAATTTTTTTGCCAACCCCATGAAATTGTTGGGCTGTCTTCAAAAACTATGCAAAACAAATTTGACTCAATTCCAAGCCGTAGAAGCGGAGTTATTTCAGTTTTTATTCGATAATTCTGGGATTATCCTTGATCGGTGGATAATCCAAGAATTATCTCGAACTATAACTACGACCTATTGTGGCGCTCCAAATGTTGTTGCTGTCTATTAAACAAATTGTTAGGTCCTTATCCCCCGTTGATCTTCTGTTATTCACAACAATGTGCGCAACAATTTCTAGAACTCTTGTTGCTCGACCGTGCAGTCACGTGTTCCCCGCCCTTAGAATATAGTTATCTGTGGTCTCGCTAGTACCAAGTTTTTTATCTTTGCTGTTCAGTGACAGAAAGAAATGCGATTTCGAGGATGTCATCAAAATGGAGTACATGGTCTACTTTAATTTCTTGGGATGCGTCCTCTTGCCACTCGTCATCATGGGTGTGGTTTATGTCTTCATATTCAGGGTAAATTGCGTTGCTTGAATACCATAGTACTTCGTAAAATGTATATAGTTTTGCATAAACACTGTTCAAGTTCAGGGTTGTAATTGTAACCAATTCACAAGGTTGCGAGTCACAATTCAATCTCACTTTTATAGTTTAATAGTCATTTTCAATTCGCCATCGAGTCAAGTCCTAGTCCAAGTCGGCGACCAGAAGGTCGAATCCGAGTCATAGTGGTATAATTCGATTCCGAGTCCAAGTCATTGCGTGGACTGTTCAGTTTCGAGTTAAGTCTTGTTAAACCCACTTTTTACAATTCTGCTCGGTGATATTGAATACTTCACATCCGTAATATACTAATTTTCCTCACTTTAACATTTTTGGTCGCATTTTCAAGCACCGGTACTAACAGACGAAATACCAATAGTGTGGTGACTTCTATTATTCGGAATTACAATGAAATGTTGGTCTTGGCTGTCCGAGTATCGACCCGCATGACTACGTCCGAGTCATGTCAATGTACAGATTGACTCAAGTCAAGTCTTGTCATTTTCCGCATTTTGAGAAAATGACTCGAGTCAAGTCGAGTCACCAAGAAATCGCGACTCGAGATGAGTCATTACAACCCTGGTGGGAGTAGTCACTCGAGTAATTAGTGCAAAAATGCAAACCTACTTGAATACGCGGAGAAAAAATAGTTTTACTTCGTTACTGAACAGTGAACAGTAGAATACCTATGCGAGATGTGGTGACGTCAGAATATCAGTCTTGTTGCAGTCCGCCAAAATGCAACTCAGAAAAATCTACTTCGACGTGAGGAACCTCAAGAGCCGGTCGCGTTCGGCCGAAATTTTTCACAACTTCAGAGTCAACGCGAACGGAAAACTCAGGATAAAATCGCGTGACCGCCACGAAAAGCAGAAATCCGGAGTCGGAGAAACGTCAGGGCACTGGAATCCCGTCTGGAAACTTCGCCGCTGCATCAGTGAAGGAGATAAGAAGGTTGGTGCCATTTGTACATGTCGGTGTGAGAGTTGGGCAAAGATTTGAATTTGAACGATAGCTACACGGTTTCAGAATTTGACTAGATTAGAAAATTAAATGAAAGCCCAAATTCGAAACAAATACAACAAAAACCTATTTCACTTCGTATCAAATCAGGGTTGATTCTCGTTGAGCATATGACCGGGCAAATGTCTGTACACCGAGCTTGGACCGTTTCGCACCATGCTGTTATCCTGTAGCGTTTTCAGGAAAACCAGAAATTCGATTATAATTTAAATTAGAGCATAGAAACACCCATCTAGAACGTTTTGAAATCGCCATTTTTTTCGTCATCAACCACATTTTTTAAAGGCAACCCGGCTGTCCAGCAATCACCGCAAAAAGTCTTCTGAACCTCGACCGAAATCGCAAAGCACGAAAACGTCGCCAAGGCGGAAAGCTTCAATGAACGGCAACGACTCGAACTCATCTCGCTCCATTGTCTCTAACGATTACGTAACCATCGACAGAGATGACAACGCAGACTTGCGTCGTAAGATGAAACGAAAAAAGCAACTCCTGCAGAAAGAATTCCGTGCAGCCAGAAGTCTGGCCACAGTCGTTTTTGTGTTCGCCGTATGTTGGCTTCCACTGCACATCATGAACGTCTGCACGCTCATATGCCCGACGTGCTACCAGCCGAACTGGCTGAAAGATTTGGCAATCCTCTTGTCACACGCGAACTCTATGGTCAATCCGTTTATTTATGCGTACAGTATGCGCGATTTTCGAACTGCGTTCCGTAGGCTACTGTCTTGCGTTTCCTGGTCCCATACCGACGCACGATGCGTTTGCGGGGTCAATTCAATGTCAGACTCTGTTATAACGCCCGAATTTTCTTCTGACGACCTCTCTCGAGATCATCAGCTGAATGACAATAGAAACATTATTAATTCGAGCGGTCCGCTGCAGAATGATCAAGGAAAGACGGAGATGGCGGTTCTACGGAACTATCGTGAGACGCCCAGTTATGTCAAGCCATGCCCGCATATCATGAGCAATTCACACGATGACTCGTCGGTACATGTGAATAAATGCTACGGGCTGTCTCGAGAAACAGTTCTATGATAAACCATAGATAACTAACCAATGATAGGCGCGAAACACGTGTCTGCATGGCTGGGCAGTGGGCACTCTCCATCAGAGATGAGCATGGATTAGGATTAGGTTTTGAAAAAACAGGATTTGTGAAATTTTGTCGGATTTGGATTGGATTTGGATTAGACATTTTTTTTGGAACGGATTAGGATTTGGATTGGATTTACCTATTTTCTGGGAGATTGAAATGTCGTGTGGCGAATGGCGACAAACTTTATTCAGATCAGTTATTAATGTACTTATGGTTACTATAAGTTATCTTGAATCAAGTGAATCGTTGGTAGTGAAAGAAAATCTTCGAATCCCTCCATTGCATAAATTAGTATTTTTTCTGAATTTCCAGTTGGAATCGGATTAGGATTGGACATGGACTTGAATATGAAAAAGTTATGGATTAGGATTTGAACTTGGATTGGATTAGGACATAGAAATTTCAAATCCGCTCATCTCTGCTCTCCATACGCTTGCAAATTCCGGCATTTCGTTAGCAGATCTGGAAATCATAGCTTGTAAACGGTGCAAAATTTATTAAAAGTGGTCTGGAACGAAGACTACTGCTACTGATTCCGAAAGTATATGTTATTGCCCTTAAACGTCAGAAAATTGCATTGCTTTGAACAATGTCGATTTCTAATCAGCTCTGGTTGCCCGGCCGAGTTGCGGATCAATCCATAGGTTAGTTATCAATACATAACATGCTTCTGAGCGGCGCGATGCAGCAATGCAGCATACATGCGGAAAAGGCATAACATGCAACAGTTGAGAGGGATCTAACTTATCTAGCCCGATGTTGAACGCGTCTACCTCGGCGGAGATTTTGTTTGAAAACAGTTCAGTAATTTTGTTGTTTCTTCTTAATGTGGCCGGCAATAGGTTATCGCCCAGTCGCGCATAAGTATTTTCGTGTTTTAGCATTACTATAGCACTTTCGCTTCACTGATCGTCGGTAGCACTTTTTATCATTGTTTGCAATATTCCGTTTTCTTGTCAAAATAAATACTTTTTTCTACAATAGCCCATATAGTTCTCTTTATTCTTCTGTTCGGCGAGATGGATCAAGGATACACGAAGATACAGTCGCATTTGTAGCTTATATACAGATTTGTCTGATTTCATAGCCTACTCCAAGTCGCTTCGACACTTTCCTATCTTTTCATTAAGTTCATTTACATGGTCAAGTCGTCTTGAAGCCAAGTCGTCTTGGAGTGACGTCATGAGACGGCTTGCCAAAGTGATCGAGTTTACATGGTCATGTTTATCGCAGCTCGAGTGATACACAGCACTTTGGGATTCAGCTCGGGAATATGCTACGGCAGTTGAGATATCCAGAAATACTTCAACACAATGGGTGGAATAACCCAGGAGTGGCATCTCTGGTTCAAATCGTCTCCAAGCGACTCTGCGGAACGGATTGAGCACAAGACGAATTGAAGCCGTCTGCCTTTTTCTCTTTTTCAAATACGAGAGAGTCGGATTGACGAGTCAGCTTCGAAGCTGACCCAAACGGCCATGTAAATGGGCTTATTGTATCGCAGTTTTATGGTGCATGGAACTGATAAAATTGCTAATAAACCAATGATGATGATGAGGCCAAGATTGACTATAGAAAGATAACTAAACTACGCAAGGGCATTTCTGTACAGTAGTATGATCCCGAATGACCAGCAAATTAAATATATAAATACCTGCTATATAGCCCTTTTGGACACCTCAAGTCTTTCTTGCCGTTGCGATGTCGTATAGTGAGGAATATTTGAATTTTCGACTTAGAATAGAATCATTCAGGTTCTCGATTTCTCCAGCACTAATCGTTACATTTAGCTGCATTCTGTTATTTTTGAATAGTATATTCATATTCATATTGTAATGAACCCGAATATTTTCGGCTGACACTCGTCGAGGGTAATCGTCAGCAACTAGTAGAGAAGTCAAAATAACAGCCGAAAATATTCGGGTTCATTTCAATATGAATATACTATATTCAATTGTATATTGAAGTTCTGTAGCCTACCTCCAAGAAGCTGTTCTGTTATTTTTGCATAGCCAATACCCCCAATGTTGTTATAATTAATTCAAGTTCTCAAATGCGTAATTGGCTCTGCCATAGGCCTAAAGCTGGTCCTTTTCATTGGAATGATGTCTTTTGGACACAAGCGTGAATATCCGGTCCTGTTAAGTAAGTAGTGCACGGGTCATTTACGTGGATTATATTAGAGATCAAGTTTTTCCCGGATATCGTTTTCGCGACTTCATGCTTTCCTTATCGATAACCAGCGCCAAAGAGCAAATTTGGCCTGGAGCAGTCGTGGGATATAAGTAGTTTCTTGTTGTTTTCGTTTTCCATCATATGGAGGGGGAATCAAGGGTTCCAAAATATGCCAAAGGGGAAACGGAGTAATAAGGTTTAGAACCAGTGCATTAGGTGAAACATTCATTTTTTCTAATTTATCAAAACGATATTCATGCATCGCTTTTACAATAACGATTACGCATATTACATTTCTAATGCCGAAGTCACCGAGTGTCAAATTTCACTGGTAACCTACGAAGCATAAAGCTAGTATCATAGTTGCATAGCAGTACAACGAACTTTTGCACTTCAGATTTTGCGCAGCATTTGCCGCAAAGTTTTGTTTTCAAATTTGAGCGATGTTGACAAATTCGGTGCATAAACGCCACCATATGCAACGTAAAATTGTATCATGCCATCTACGTCATTAATAAGTACGCTTGCAGATGGTGATGCATGCAGAATATTATCGTTATAATGCGAGAAGTGAATTGAAGTGGATGATAGCTGAAACATTCACCGACCACCAGTTGCTGATATTTCCCAGAAATTCACAATATCACCGACAGAGCAAATGGATGGTTGTGACTTTTGAGTTGATTATAGACAATATGTGGTGAATACATTGCAATTAATCGCCTTTCACTGGGAGTTTTTGATGTGTGATATTTTTGTGGAGAATTTATTGTCGGGAAGGATCCAAATTTAATACAACTTTTAGAACTATTTTTTAATATCATACTCCTTGAGATGTCTGGAGCATATAAAAGTCAATCCGTCACTTTCATCTTGAACCCCACGTGGTACCGGAATTTAAAGATTGTCTGTAAATGAAATATAACAAACTCTTTTTGTTATACCATATTAACAAATTATCCTAGCAGAGCATAAACACCTTCTTAGTTCCTATACTGACATGAGACTTATTATTTCTACATGACTCAATACATCACAATACATGCCTGGTGAAACCTTTCAGTCCAATCCTTTGTCGGCATCCTAAACCCCATTCCTGTTTTGGTCGGAATCTTGTAAAGCATGTTCGTGCCTGTACTAGAGCTGTTGCAATGCGGAAGGCTGCGTTATCTATATCACCTCTGCTTCTCTTGCGATCTGGAGTCGTTGGCTACACAAGCAGCATTCTCTACCGTAATTCTGAATTACTGAGAAAAACCATATGAAAAATATATCCACACTATAAACTCTATACTTGCAAAACTACACGCATTCGTGAGGAAATATACGTACATCTAACCTTTATTAGTTCAGTTCAGTTTATTAAGAATTTTAATTTATTCAAAACACCACAAGACTGTGATACAATGAAAAGATAGGAAGGTGTCGAAACGACTTTGAAATAGGACACACACCCGGGCCTACGGGATGTAAAGAGGATGCATGCACTTGCACACCGAATGAAAGTAAAATAAGATGACATTACATAACATAACATAACATGGTTGGGTTATATTTTTATCTGAACAAGTCACACACAATGTACAATGCGATAAGACACAATGCGATGTCATGAACAGATAGGAGGATGTAGAACGACACGCATCAGTAGCGATCCTTTACTCTAACATCCACCTCGGCCTAGAGTGCCCGATGTCACAGTTCTTTTTCGATGTTGATCTCTTTGAAGCCGCGGCCCTTTCTACTAGCTCTTTTCCATTCATTGTGAGTGCTTTCTTTCGTCGGGTCTTTTTCTGGGCTTTTTTGTCAGGGGAAGAGGAGCCCAGATAAACCTCCGGCGGGAATCGGCCACGGTTCGCCTGCGTGCTGGGCGCTTATCGTAACCACTACACTATCTCCCCTGCAAAGATGACACAAAAAGGCAAGCGACAAATGAGGTGGCATATGTGACGGAAGGCGAGATCCATATGTCAGGTCGTGCGTGGTCAGGCAGACTTGAGGGCTACGCTACGGCACTTGTGGCAAAGTAATAATAGAGCTGAACAGGCTGTTGCTGATACGCGAGTATGTTACCGGTCCACTAGTAGCGCTGGCGGTCAAAACATCTCGAGCTGTCAAAGTCAGAAGTATAGATTACTACGTTGTAAATTGCTATGTTACTAAGTAGGTTAGTAATCTATACTCAAAGCCTACTCTCCATGGCAGCTACGCTGTAAATTGCAGTGATAGTAGCTACCGGATCTAAAAAAAGCATTTGACAGCGTCGATCACAGTATTCTTCTCTCAAAATTGGCGCGCTACGGGTTCCGGGGTCCACAACTAGAGCTCATGAAAAGCTACCTTACTGGGAGATATCAAATTGTTTCGATATCCAACACTTTGTCCCTTTGTATGTGGTCTATTTCGCCGCCTTAGCTACATTCTGCCAGTCAGCGTGCTGTTGATACTCTTCAACTCTCTATTCCTATCAAAGTTACAATACGGAATTCTTTGTTGGGGTGCTGCCTGCAAGAATACAATTGACCCACTGCAAAAACTTCAACACCACGGGGGCCTGGATGTGCAACTGATAAATCGCTTCTCAAAAGATTTTGTGTTCTAAACTTAGAAGATATGAGGAAGCTAGAAATTGCCAAGTTTATGTATCAGTTCCATTGCGGTCAATGTCCCTCAAATTTCAAGGACTACTTCACCTCGGAGACAAAAGCGCACAAGTACAGCACACGCGCGTCAACGAAGAACAACTACCATATGATCAGGACTGAATACAAGAAAACGCATTGCTCTATCAAGTATGCCGGACCCCAATTGTGGAACAGCATCTCGCCGGCTATCCGACAGTCGTCGAGCATGTCCGCATTCAAGTCGAAATACAAGCAATTTCTTCTAAATCAATACTAGCCAGTCTTCAGGATTACCGGACCACGACCTAACATCGACCTCGCCCTCCGCCACATGCCACCCCATTTTGTCGCTTGCGTCTTATATTCTCTGCATTACTTTTCATTCAGTGTGCATGCCTCTTATTTACTTCGCCTAGGCTAAGGTGGGTGTCTGATCTTAATGGCTACTCCAAGTTGTTTCGACACCCTCCTATCTTTTCATTGTATCGCAGTCTTGTGATGTTTTGAAACGATGAAAATATTAATAAACCTGACTGACTGACTGACTGACTGACTGACTGACTGACTGACTGACTGACTGACTGACTGACTGACTGACTGACTGACTGACTGACTGACTGACCGGAAAGTGCCAGAATATCAGGTTGCCCAACCGCGCAGTAATGTGAGAGAGAGAGAGAGAGATGATATTCTTTCTCGCCTGCACCATCGAGATGCTTTGGCGACGGAGTTGCGATACGGCGCCATGAGGTCATCTAGTCTGCGCCCCCGTTTTTTTTCCTCCTCCATGCTATCCGTGATTGCTGAGCGCCGAGCAGGATAGCTGCGGATACCATTTTTCGAGTCTTTGGTATGACCCGGCCGGGGATCGAACCCACGACCTACCGCTCGAGAAGCCGGACACATAATGTGTCTCATTTCTATTCGTAGGTGGTCGTTAGTTGTATCTCTATGGTCTTTTGAATTGATGAAATATGAATTGAATGAATGAATGAGATTTTTGCAAACAACGCAAGTTCCTTCATCTCTTTTATTATTTACCCTGACACGTCAATTTTCTCTATGAAATAGTAAACCGGTTGCCATATTCTTAATGTAGCATTGACGATATAGTTATTTTCTTGCATTATAAATATAGCCTCTTGTTATTTAATGCTTTTATTTCACAATAATATGGGAGATATATCATTTTAGTTGAATCAATCATAAATCTCGACGCATATGTTATGACCTACACTGCTAATGTTTATATAGCTCAGTGCTAATGACTTACGCCATAATCGTGTAAATCTGGCACTACGGTTTCTTGCATATGGCCTGACGCGATTTCCACAACAAACTTAGCGCTTAGCCCTGGTGTGCGATTGGGTTAATTTTTGCTTTTCATACTATTCTGGTTTTTTTTGGGGTGGTTGTAAAGGCTGGCTGTTCATAGAGTTACGGTGACCGCGGAAGGTAGCAAACTATGTCCCAACTCGATTTTGCTAGTATACTGTCGGACTCGGTGATGTATACCGTTACTGGAATTCGCCCCTGCTGTTCTATATAGCCCAGTAAGCCCGCTACTCTCATGTTGGACATTTTCTTTTACGGTGTTGGCATCCATTCCAATGAAAGCCTGATCGCGATACGCCACTGAGACAAAATAATAAAACGCGCTCATTTCACTGTTTCAGTGTATGAGTGGGAGACGAGTTAGTTGTATACAATAGTATGGTTAAGTCAGAACAGTTCAAGTTCAACATGCTCACAATAATAGACAGCGCGAAGATTGCCTGATGAACCAGTTTGTTTCGTGTTTGTAGTACAGGAATTTATCATTACTTAAATTTGCTAGTACCATATAGTAGCTTATAAAACAGTTGCAAGAAAAATTGTGTTCAACATGTGAATGTTTTGTTGTGAGTTTTAACTGGGAAAAAATGAGACCATATTATTGATGTGCATTTGAGCATAAATTACAGCACACAAAATCCAATTATAGACCGATATTTAAAATGCAAACACAGATTTTGAATTTGTTTTGGATAATTCTGAATGTTTAAATTTTATTACATTGAAAATCTGAGTTTACTTCTAACCATCACTCCGTCAAATCGTCAAATCCTATGTCCAAATCATCGACTCGAACTTGTCAAAATTTAGTTACCATACGTTTAAAATCTGAAAAATATTTCTTCCATCACTACAAATTCCATAGTTGAATTCAGCGACAGAGTTTGTTTATTCAAACGTCTGCTTTACTATACGGAAAAAATATAAATTAAATAAAAATACTAGTACAGCAATAAGCTATACTTCTTGATATTGCGTCCCCTTTATTACCAGCAAAAATAAGCTAACTAATACATTCATTGAATATATAATAATAATGAATTATTGTACTATCATCTCAATTTTATGTTGTATATATATCATTTTATCATTCAAAGTTTCTGGCTACTGGTTACTGTATAAATCAGTTTTTTAATTGAAGTAACATTTTCTAAAATTTGAAAAAAATGATGATCAATGATTTTTCAACAGACCCACAGCAAAAAAATACTTTGGGAATGCTTAGTTTAATCCGCGAGTTTCTCCTTTTAAAACCTTTATCCGTTTCTTTTACACAGAATTTCCATTTTATAATTATGCCTGTGGGTAGCTTCAATGAAGTCTGAGAAATAGCAAGCTTGTAACTACTCGGTCGACTGCGGCCCGAAAATCATGGCGGATGTTTGTGCGGAAGACATTTCTGAGGAAATTAAGAAATCAGAGTCTGATACAAATCTTGTGAACGGGAATTTAAATGAAATAAAGGATGAACAAAATGGTGAAGACTTTGATTTATTAACGCTGAAAGTGTTGGCGGGTTCCCAGCAAAATCTGGTTTCACACCTAACGCCAGTATCTTATCACAGCGTATATATACTTACAATATATAATAGTTTAATTTCATATCCACACATCATTTGATTTGGAAATGAACCCTGATATTTTTGGCTGACACTCGTCAGGGGTAATCGTCAGTAACTAGTAAGATTGTTAATAGCCCTATACAATGTTCTTCCCAATTCTCTACTAGTTGCTGACGATTCCAAACCCCTAACAAGTGTCAGCCGAATACACTATTCAATTGTATATTGAAGAGCTGTATCTCCAAGAAGCTCTTTGATTTCTTATAATAACCAGATAAACTCATTGTTATATTGGGACTAGAGCCGGACTGATTATTATCGGGTCGCAGATAATACCGAGTCAAGGTTGGGAACCCCTGATATAGAGGCTGTTATTATTTATGAATTCAAAAATAGACAAAACCCTGACACTCGATTATTTCAGACTGTAAAGATGACAAAAAAGGCCTGAACAGGTCAGTTTCGTGCGGAAGTATTCTTCAAGGAACCGGAATGAGTAAAATGAAAAATTTATCGAGAAGGGTGAGCTTCCCTTCTGACGATAAATTAATTTCTGGCTACAACGAACCAAGAAACCCATGGGAGCACGGTGAGGTTTACTGTAACAGGTTATATAAAATATATTGGCGTATTGTTTTTTGTACAAACTTTTGGCTTGAAATCAGTTCGATTAATTACCAAGGATCTTGGTACTGCAACTACTGTAGCAAATAATATTCAATAGATTCTGAAATTTTGCACAAACTGGATCCTGGAAAGTATCTGGCTTGTAGTTTTATGCATTTTTGAACTGAATATATTCTAATGTATAATCATTGAAATGAACCCCATTATTTTCATCTGCCACTCGTCAGGGGTAATTGTCAGCAACTAGTAGAGAATTTGAAAGAACTTTGTATATCAACAATCGCATCACCAAATATGGCATCACCTGCATGAAAATGCGAATGTTTGGGTTTATTTCTACGCAATTGAATAGTATATTAAATTGAGTTTAGTGTCCCCATATCGTCGCTATGGAATCAAAATAGCTTACCGGTATGTAAGGTTTTCATTTTCTTACCACGGTTGATGACCATGAAGCAATGAAATATAGAAGACTCATATATTGTGGGGAAAAAATGAAAATTTTAGAAAAACTTGTATTTCTATGAATTTGAAATATAGATCTCAAAATTTGAAAAACAGCCATACGGTAATTCAATTTACAAGTAGCCCATTCCCTGTGAAATCACTTGAAGCTGCACTGCACTCTAAAAATGATGTGGTCTCAAATTGAAGGGCAAAACGAAAAAACATTTTTGGCCGCAGCCGTTTCCTTCAGAACGCCACCGTAATGGTGCTGCAATTGATTGAAATTTCCACAAAAACTTCATGCTCCAGCAGTCACGCAGAGATCAAACTTTATAGTTGTTAGCCGATGTTCTGAAGGAAATATGTCGTACATGCCAAGGTGGTTTAGATACCGCGTTCAAAGACAGATGTCTAGTCAGGAGATTTATGGCAAAATCGGGCATAGTGTATTCTATTTCTTTAGGACAGAAATAGATCATGTCCTATTCTTATGTATCAAACATTGTTAGACATGATCGATTTCTGTCCTAAATAGAATACACTAGGCCCGATTTTGACATGAATCTCCTGACTGAACATCTTCCGTTGAACATGGTATCGAAACCACCTTGGCGTGTACGACTTATTTCCTTCATAACATCGGATAACAACTATATAAAGTTTGATCTTTGCGTGACTGCTGGAGCGTGAAGATTTTGTGGAAATTTCAATAACTTGCAGCTCCATTACGGTGGCGTTCTGAAGAAATCGGCTGCGGCCAAAAATGTTTTTTTTTTGTTTTGCACTTCAATTTGAGACGACATCATTTTTAGAGTGCAGTGCCCCTTGAAGAATTTACTCTTGCAGCCCAAGGCACTGGGTATCCAGTGTTATATTTTCTGAAGGCTAAATCCATTTCATAGACTAAATATTATTCTTTCCAATGCAAACCTATCGCAACCTTTCCGACAAAAATGATTTCACTGCAGCACACAACACGACGACAGAGGATCTGATCCAAGCTTACACGGAAGCTTGCCAGAGCTGGAACGTGAAGCCAATCACAAAACTACTTCTTCAGCTGCAGGTTTGAGGCAGTTTTTCTTTTCTGAACTGGTCACCATATTAATCTAATGTTGCCGTGATTATGAGTTATTATGACAACACTGTAGAGTGCAGGCCTACAATAAAAGCGATAAATAGACCCTATCAAGAAAACACAATTTAATGTGATAATTCAATTCAACAATATATTGATGAGTTAGTATGTTAGCCATTCCATGTCCAAGTTTTCGCAAAGTCAGTAATTCTAGTTGTAATCTAACTTGGAAAAAAGTATGTAGCTATAATCCTTATACTAATTAGATATGGAAAAAATAGACGTGTATAATTCTAATTCTAGTCATATTTATAAAAAAAACTGTGTAATGTAATGTGGAAAATCTGAAAATTTCTCTAGTTGTCCAAGCCTGCTTACCGGTACCACTGTTGCACGGTGACCGGTGACCGTTGGTCATAGAAACTTCGCAACCCAAATTTCATTATTTTCAGGAAATCCGAGACTTCACCGTTCGTGCCAACTCGTTAACATTGAAAGGTTGGTCGCTATTGATTTTATTTATTGATTACAGTAGGAGATGGCGAGTGATGATGAGTAATTGCAATGTCCATACTTTGTTGCTCATTACTGCCAAAATAGTCATCGATTTGAACACGACACAAAACATAGTGATTGGTCTCTTGGGATATTTGGTGGTACAATTGTTAATATGCAATGTTCTTTTCAATACTCTGCTAAAAACTGACGAATATCTCGGACTAGTGTCAGCCGAAAATTTTTGGTTCCATTTCAATATTAATGTATTATTAGCATGTTATAGCATGTTTTTGTGAATTCCCAAGTCCACACTATACTGTGAGCCGACAATCTTGATTCTTTCTCCAATGTTTTGATTTTTCCATTTCATTTCATTGTGTTTTTATACATCAAAATGGTGGCGGAGCATTAGAGCTGTAAATTCAAATTTGACCGTCTACCCCGTGAAATTGTTGAGTTGTCTTCAAAAACGATGCAAAACAAATTTGACGCAATTCCAACCCGTAGAAGCGAAGCTATTTAATTTCTTCATAAATAATTCTGTGATTACCCACCGTCGTTGCTATTTTTGCAATCCAAAATTTCCATCTGCAATAACTGCGCTTCTAGCAGTTCTAGACAAATTAATAACATCATGAGGTTGACAGTAATATTTCAAATTTTTTTAAATTTTTTATAATAAATTCAAAATATTTAAAATCTGTACCTTTACATCTACCACTTTGAATCGAGTCAAATTTAGTGTGCAACGTTTTTAGCCAGCCTAACAATTTAATTGGCGAATCCCCGTAATCAATCATCTTTTGGTATCGAAGAATTTTCCTACATCTCAAGGATATGTATTTAGGTGAAAAGCTGGAAATGCGGGTCGTTGAAACGTTGGAGTCCATTTTCAAAAGAGTTCAATTCGTCACAATAGATCTGGAGGCAACGAACTTGGATGAAGATGTGAGTTTCCATTTCCAATTTCTCTGTTATTAGTTGCTGACGATTACCCATGACGGATGTCAGCCGAAAATGTTCTCGTTTATTTCAATATCAATACTGTACCTATTCATTTTAAATTCTGTCGCTGAATTTTGAGGGGGGTCAGCTTTTATGATAGGTTCAAACAGAACTTTTACCACGTTCATGGCCCGAATGTCTAAATAAGGAGTTCCCAAACTGTTGGCCATGATAACATTTATCATCTCTAAATCTGCATCGCTATAACAACAGAAATAGATTAAAATTTAATAATAATACTACTGCATCAGCAGCAATATACTACTTTTTCATCTTGAATTTCTATGTTTATTTTACTTTTAGATTTATTAATATTTAATCATTTTTGTAATGTTAAAAGAAGGAAGTATGACGAATGTTATCTTACATAGCAGTATGACAAAGGAGCGTTCAAAAAGGCTGTTCAAAATAACTTTTTTTTCTCAAATTTTACTGGTTACTTGATACAACTGTTGGGTTGCCTAAAAAAATGCTGCACAGCAGTTTTGGGTCAATCCCAACCTATAGGAGCATTGCTACATAAGAAAAAGGTTTTGGATCTATTTAATAAAAATAAATATAATTTTTTTTCTAATTTAACTTGCCAGCCAATGAAATTATTAGGTTGTCTGATGCACAACAAATTAGGCAATTGAATTCTGATAATTTTAGAAGAGGGTCATGGTGTAAAGAGTGTTGGGAACCCCTGGTCTGCATGCGTGCATAGGTTTGAACCCAGTGCTATGTCGTTTGAATACAGTTTTTCGGAATATCGAAGATGCGTGCTCTGTTCAGTCAATGTGCCCTCGCATTTAGAGCCTTTCGTGTGGTGTGTCGTCATGATTATGTCATACCTTGTATTCAATTCATTGCTAAGATGCAAACTTTTTGCATGTGATTTGTCAACTGGTTGTGACCAGAAGCTTCTGTTTAATGTGTTATATCGGATACCATGTCACAATTATGAAATTTTTTCGCCCAGACTTAAAAGTAGCACTAATAATTGTGCAAAGTCAAAATTTGATATAGCGGAATGAGTGGCATTTATTTGTAGATTAACGAGATTGACAAACTCCACAACGCGTGTAAAGCAATTCATCTTGTTTCAATTGCCCAATCGAGATATGTAAGCTGGACTGACATGAC
The DNA here is from genome assembly GCF_051294905.1 of Botryllus schlosseri. NCBI lineage: Eukaryota > Metazoa > Chordata > Ascidiacea > Stolidobranchia > Styelidae > Botryllus > Botryllus schlosseri. Next base: position 28,081,267 of record NC_137246.1, on the reverse strand, counting down.
TGCGCATTGTAGGCATTGTAGGTGATCGATGTTATTGAAAACCCACGTAATTTGCTAGAGAGTCATGCACAGCTGACATCATGTTATGTCCACCTACGTAATATTAAACCTTGGTGCCAACTGCGGCAACACAGGGAGTTCATCGTTCTGTCTATATTTCAAGTGCTTCATTTCTTATGTCTTAATTACTGACGTTCTTGTGGAAAACCGAATCGATTCTTTTAAATATACATAAATCGTTTCGAATTGTATTTAAAGGTTTTGTTGTATTCTTAGTTTTAGTTCCGCATTTTGGAAATCCAGTAGTTTGCACAAGTGTGAGCACAAGTTGACCTAAAATGTAATCTTGCTGGCATTACTAGTCATCGACGATCGTGAATTAACCATTTTTGCCTGCTTGCACCATTATTATTTTATTGTGATGCTTTGGCTGCGAAAACGAAGAAATTATTTGTGCCATCTGAACCACTTTTCATGTCCTTGGTAATGCTGTTGGTTTTCCGAGTGCTATGATGTCACAGAGTAAGAGTGCCTGTCAATAGACAGAGTCAATATCCATCACCGTTCTCCTGTTTGATGAAGCGTGGAAATGAGTGTTGACTTAAATATTCATACGACGTGTTTACATAGGCTGGAGGTCGTTTGATAGCGTTCTGCAACCATGTTGTCGATGCCTAGTGTTATGCCCTCAACAAATTGTAATTCCATTTCCTAATGAAAGACGTGCTCATTTCCGTCAGATATATTCCTTTATGAACCGAGCTTGGTTATGAGTAGGGTTGGGGAAAATGATTCTAGTAGCAATTGATGATTCGAAAATGATTCGAGTCAGATAGTGATATTTGATGTTTTTGAATATCAAAAAAATATACGCGATCGCACTTCGTTATTTTTTTTCAATGAAAAATTTAATTTCAATGGCTTCTTACTGTCTTTGGAGCCTCAAAATCTGGGTTATTTGTGTCATTCGGCACCCAAAACATGTTGCACAAAGCTACGACTATTCACAGAAACTACATATCTGTGAGAAATATAGAATTATATTCAATGGCGTGTAACTGTCAGTTTTACCTTGTGTCCGTAAAAAATGCATTTTTTAACGTTCCAAGTCAATATTACTGTTATCATGTCATAATCATTGGTAGTCGAATACTGCAGTGTTGCAGCCAAGTCACAATGTTCCGAGTCACAAGTCAATCTCACATTTATAGTTTTGACTAATTCAAGTCATGTTCTGTTCACCACAAGTCCGAGTCCAAGTCAGCTATTAGAGGGTCGAATCCGAGTCATTATGTTCACTGTTCAGTTTTCAGTTCACTCCAGTTCAACCACTTTTATCAACTCTGGTAGAGTGATATTAACCGGCTCGCAATCATAATATAGTTATTTTCCTCAGTTTCTGGCCCTATCTTCCAAGTATCAGTACTGATAGACGAAATCCAATCATGTGGTGAATTTACTATTCTTCGAAGTTACAATGAAATGTCTGTCTTGGCCGTCCTAGTCTTGAGTCATATGACTTGGTTCGAGTCATGCGCAATGACTCGTTTACAAGTCGAGTCGATACTAAAATTGACTCGAGTCGAGTCATTTCACGCATTTGAAAAAAAAGACTCGAGACAAGTTGAGTCACCAAAAAATCTGACTCGAGTCGACTCATTACAACCCTGGTAAGTGGTAATACTCGACTCGACTCGAAGCCTAACACTCAGTTCAGACTCGAACCACGCAGGTTCTCGAGTTTGCCCCGGCCCGGCTCTATTTGTGAACATGTCGTGACAAACAAATGACGCCGGCAAACAACTTTGTTGTCTCAGGCGGGAGCGTCCTTGTTTGACATGATCGAATTTTACGAATCTGCCGTCAACGTCCTGGTCGGATTCAACAAGAACCTCGGCAACCGGGGCTGGCAGGCAGCCGCGCACATGATGAGAAAGGTGGGTCTCTTTGAAAGCATATTTGGATAACGAGATAATTCTAACTGTCTAATTAGAACGAGATATTGGTGATCTGATTTATTATCTAATTTGTGGGGTATTTCTATGTTCTCATTTTCAATCTAATCTATTTCTGGTTTTCCTTAAAATAATACAGGGAACTGTAGACCTATAATAGGCCTTTTGCAGGACTTCGATCACGTGACTAGATACGCATAGCAACAACAAATTGGTTAGCAAGCTACTTTCTCGCGCACCTGCTTCAGTGCTAAATATCGCATAGTGTACTGTTGATTTCTGGTTGTAAACGTTTCGGAAATTTGTTGTAGAAGTCATCAGAGATTTAGCTATGCTAGATGTCAATCCTGTACAAAGCACATAGAATGATATCGTCAGAATTACGCAGAAATCCGTCGTTAACGTAGCCGTATTTCGGATACAGTATATTATCGTTTTCGGGCTGTAAACGTTCGCAAGTGTCATGGAGATGCGCAAGGATTCAAATATGTTGGATGTCTTTGATTCATGAACTATGTAAACTCCTTGCGTCGAAATGATCGACATTGTAGCCGTTATTTGGTGGTCAACTATGATTTTATGACACAAAATTCGACATTGCAGGACATTGACTGCGTGATATTTATTGCAGCATTAAGTTAGGTGTGGATAGTATACTATAGTTGTATCATAGCAATTTACAGCGTAGCTACGTTGTAAATTGCTATGGTTGTATTGTAGCGGTAGTTGGTAATCATTGCAGCATTTTGATGATTGATATCGATTGCAATATGTATAGGATACTGCTATTTTTAAGCCTAAGAGACAATGACTGCCAGTGCCAGTACGTTGATGTGTTATGAATTCATGCAATGTGCTACATACCATATATATATTAAATATCCTAAGCTATTGTATGACTTCTCAGTTAAACAATTCAAAATATTTAGACCTCTACACCTATATATTTCAAGTTATTGATCATTCTGTCATGCTGCCAAGTGCCACTACCCGAAGGAAAATGATCATCAGCTCCAATTGAGGGTGAAACAAACTGTCCCGGGGCCTGGATTACTTGATTGATTGCCTGGATTGGATTACTTCACTCTATGGCACAGTGCAAATATCTTGAGTTTCAAGACATATGGCTATACCACATGCATACGGATTAATGATCTGATGGATTATCCCAAGAGAGCCGAACATAGGCAACTAAGAAATTGATGATGCCCTCGTCAAGAATTCAGCCTGGAGCCAATTATTATCACCACATAAAATTTGGTCATGCGGTGGAAGGCAGCGTGGTTTCATGTCAGCAGATGATCTGACCACTGACTAACTGTCCTGAACTTCTTTCCCGATGTTAATGTCTGCTTTGAAAATGATATTTCATTTGTGTACAGCAAGACAAGCGCTCTTCCGTGGATGCTATGAATATGTCTAGACAAGTGGCTATGGAGGTAGAGGAAAATACATAGGCATAACAGTCTCGGCAGTTATTGAACTTGATAAGGTTACCATCCATTTTTCTTCAACTATTTCTTATGCTCTGGGTATCGAATACACAAAAATAATAATAAATCGATCTTCTTTGCAAGTTTATTTGTAAATTCAATGAATCAAAGAATATCATAAGTTCAGAATATTACGGAGTCAATGCGAAAGAAACAATGTTAGTCGTCTTTAGAGGATGTTTCTGAGTTGGTTGAGCCAATACACAGAGGGGGTCAGCAACGAAGTACTATTTTACCTGAGTACTAGCGTCATTATGAGTTTAGGCCACTTCCACTTCTACTTGACACTTTTTAGGTAGTACTTTTTTGTCAGGTTTGGGATTTTGTCAACTAGAAAGTAGCTTTGGCGCATGATTGCATCCCCTTCAAGCGTGAGGTTGTCATAACAACTGGGCAAAATAGCCCCAGTACCACGGTAACTAAATTAATTTTTGAAAATTGCACTTATTTGTGGTGTCATCACCCTTTTGCGTTGATCAAGAAGATGCAACATGCAATGTTTACAGTTGTCACATGGCATCAATTTCTAAAACTAAGTGACCCTCAACCAAATCTACTTCATGTAACGAATTTCTTGACCGCTTTTCAGAAATTCATTTCTACTTCCACTTAAAGTACTTTGGACATGTCCTGGATGTAATTAGTGCTACTTGTACTGGAGTATAAATTAAGGCATTACTTCAACTCGGTTCCCAACAATGACCACGTCTGGGTATAGGATGACCGATCTTGTCACTGCGTTTGAGCTGCTCTAAGAGTTATATGATAGTTACTTCCCTTAGTTCGCTAAATATCGCACATATGTGACATCAACTATTTATCAAAATCGAGTGTGATTTGCCAAATCCACTTCAATCGCAGTTGCAAAGTAGTAGTAATAAAATTGGCATTGTATAAGGCAACAATAAAGTGCACTGATTTGCTTAGTCTTGACGGCAGGTTCTCCCAAAAGATACGTCCGATGTGTTCAGCGACATTTGTTTTATAGCAGCACGCCCCAGCACCCAAACCAGCAGACAGTATATCCTGATCCTTGCGGGTCCCGGCTGCTTCAGCCATATCTTCCATCCAAAATCAGGCTCCACAACAGACAAATAGTACTGCTTGAACTAACAAATACTCTTACCAGAATATAAGCCAATCGCTTTACTTCAAATGCATAAATTTAAGTACATATGATCAGAGTTGAGTACCGTAATACGACTACGTTACCGATGGATTTCTGCGTAATTCTGACGATATCATTCTATGTGCTTTGTACAGGATTGACATCTAGCATAGCTAAATCTCTGATGACTTCTACAACAAATTTCCGAAACGTTTACAACCAGAAATCAACAGTACACTAAGCGATATTTAGCACTAAAGCAGGTGCGCGAGAAAGTAGCTTGCTAACCAATTTGTTGTTGCTATGCGTATCTAGTCACGTGATCGAAGTCCTGCAAAAGGCCTATTATAGGTGATGAGAAATAAGCCATTCTCTTGCTTCTAAAAATGAAATATAATTTGATATCAACTGTTTGAAAAAAACTGACTACAATTCTAATATTATTCGGGAAAGCTGAAAATTTTCTAGTTGTACAATAGGGTCGTTCAAATTTTACGGACTAACCCATAAAATTGTTAGGTTGGGTAAAATAAAGTTTTTGGATTTGAAAAAATAAGATTCACCATGGGCAGTTCTGTAATTAATAAATAATTTCCCACCGTAAATACTATTTTTTCGAATCCAAAATGTTCTACTCCAGTAGCTTCGCTTCAACTGGTTAGTTCTGAGCCCAATCTTTTATGCATGTTTTTTTTTAACTCAACAATTTCATGGAGAGTAAAATAGCGTCGCTTCTTTAGGTTGGAATTGAGTCAAATTTGGTGTGCATCGTTTTTTCGCCGACCTAGCCATTTTATCAAATAACCTGTGAAATTAGAAGAAATAAGTTATTTTCGAACAACCCTATCATACAACTTGGCTTGAAATCATAGGTTTCCATCGTCGCGTAACTCTCTCCCTTTTCAGATGTCTTGTCTGCGTCTGTTTGACGGCCACAGCGTTCCCCTGTCCAACCAAGCGGCTCCGTTCGTTGGCCGGGCGCTAAGACTTAGCAACACGCTCGTCACTCTTCATCTCGAAAATGCTCTGCTGTCGGGACGGCCCCTGCTCCTCATTGGTGAGTCCAGGGGCGTAGCCAGCCGAAAGAAAACGGGGGATATTTATTAAAACGGGGGATATTTTTTGAAAAGATGATATTCGTTATGCTAACCACTTTATTGCGGTTTAATACACACAAATGCCGATACAACAAGGGTAAGATAATCTCGTTTGTGTTTACGTCTTTATATACATGGACATTTGCCAGTTATCTTAAAATATAGCTCTATTATGCGCAGTCGCATGCTACAGTAACAAACGGAAGGCGCTTTTGCCTTGCGCGCCACTATTTGCAGACAGCGAGGTATCTTGACCTTAATTACCAAAGCGAGGATGTAATCACGAAAGTGCGCGCAGATCATATTACAGCACAGTGGAAGATCTCTCCAATTTGCGCTCAAAGACGAACACGCAAATGAATTATAGTCTGTCGCCGTTTGATTCAAACAACCAGGATTAATTTTGTTTTAAATCAATATGATTTTTACTGTCTGCCACGATGGTGTAGTATTTTTGGTGTGTGGCGATGGTAAAGACTAATTACCGTTCGAGCTTGTGCGATTTCATCACGTGAATAACAGTGGGCTGGCGCAGGCTTAGGCTCGCGATCAAAATGCATTCCTAAACGTGTTTGCGGTGTAGAAGGGACAATTGCGAATTGTCGAGGCCAAGACTATAACTTCTGGTCATTACAATAGCTCATCGAGTAGCACTATCACGCGCCGCGAGTCACAGAGCAGCCTAATTTTCCTAGCCTCCAATGTTTTGCTACTGGCCAAGCGCGTTATAACAGGACAGTCAGCAGATGCGCCAGAGGCCCGAGACACGAAACGGCTGGAGAACTGGAAAGTGGAAACCCACACACAACAACCGAACAAAATGATCGCAAATTGGATCAATACATAATAGATTCCATACAGAACATTGGATTAGTACAATCTGTTTTGGTACTGTAGGGATCTGCTATCTCTAATGATACAAGCCTAGCGCGCATGTTCTAAACGTTTGTTGACAATAGACTGTCAAACACGAAAACCAACTCGCGCGGTATCGAAATTTCAACGCGAGTGTTATTGTTGCTGTGACTTCTGGTTCTGTAACTGGATAATATCGTTCAGATGAGACGGGAGAGCGATGCGAGATGCGTTTTTAGGGCTTCCGTAGACGAGAGAGCAATATGAGAAAAAGGCATCACCGCACTGCATTGTCTGATTGATCGATGGCGTGATGACGCCGCGCGGCAATTAGGGGATTATCGAATTAGAACAAGATATATTAGATCAATGGAAATATATGTAAGACGGGGGGGGGGGGTATTTCGAGCTTGGAAACGGGGGGTATCGGACACCGATTACCCCCCCCCCCCCTGTCTACGCCACTGGGTGAGTCCCATGATACCACATGAAATATCTATTTACCCAGACCTTATAGCAACCTAACTAATCGATCGAGATCTATTGACCACTTACAGTGTATCATTTGGAATGCATTAACACTCGGGCTGGGCACAATGTGATTGCAGTCGAATATTGAAATTATGCGCTCCTTGCCGCTAATAGTTAATTCATCAACGAGAATTGTAATTTCGATACTGTTTTCAACTGTGGAAACTGTGAATAATGGAAATGACATATCTGGGGAATCGTGATCAACCCACAGCATTGTCACAAAAGTGCTGTTTCTCTCCTACAGTCGCGGCTCTGAGAATGAACACGACCCTGCGCGAGCTCTTCCTGGCCGACAATCGCTTCAACGTGATGGACGCCTTGCAGATCGCAAACCTCCTCAAGTTCAACAGAATCCTGCAGCTGCTCGACCTCAGGAATAACCCCATTCAGGTACGTCGCATTGCATGACTTTGTCAAATTTTTTGCAGGAAGTAAGATCGTCATTGCGGCGAAAATCAATTCGGTTGATTTGGTTCATATCAGCACTATCAGTCAATATCAGCACTGTTTGCTTTCGTCAGATAAAATACGGAAGCTGTGTATTCATTTTAGTGTTTAAGTGTTGCCCGTTTGGTTTTGAGTTGGTTTCTGTGTATTTTATTTTCCTACTCAACTGCTGCATGAAATTGATGATCACTACGAAATATGTATGGGTGTCCCCGACTGTAGAGTCGTTAATCGATTGGTTCTTGACCGGAGTTTGAAAAAAAATCCCGGGGTTTTCCGGGGTTCAAGGTGTAGACCTGACTCGTACAGCAAAGGTTACGCTGATTAGCATTATATTCATTATCATCTTTTTTTGTTTGTTAGAAAATCATGTTTAGCTGAACTTCAGTCACGTAATATCAGTTTGGAAATTTGAAAACTATCTCATGCATGATTCTTGAATTTGCGTTTCATGGTTACGGAAATATATAACTCTCTCTCAGGACATCGGTCTGGGTCACCTGTGCGCCGGCCTGATCTCGCAAGCCGCGTCCACAGGGTTGAACGGCCCCACCGGGGGCTTGCAGACTTTGGTGCTCTGGAACAATCAAATCACGCACGCGGGGATGGCCAAACTGGAATCCGCTCTGGTGAGTGTTTGGCAGGGTTGTGACCAAGTCATAATCATAATATCGTAATTTCCCTCAGTCCTAACAGTTTCTGACCCCATTTTCTAAGTATCAGGACCAATAGACGAAATGGTGGTAACTTTACTATTCTTCGAAGTTACAATGAGATATCTGTCTTGGCCATCCTGGTCTCGAGTCATGTGACTTTCAATTCGATTCGAGTCATGCACAATGACTCGAGTACAAGTCGAATCGATACAAAAATTGACTCGAGTCCAGTCATGACAACCCTGGTTTGCATATCGCAACGATATGTTTTGGTGTTTCAGAAACAAACGATCAGCCTGGCCACTCTGAACCTCGGACAAAATACGATCGGAGACGACGGAATGTTGAGACTGAAGGAAGGTCTGCTACAAAACCACTCTCTTCTTCGACTGGGTCTGGTCGGAACCAAACTCACAGACGAAGGTTTGTTCCAGAGTTGGACAGTCGGAAAATTTTCAGCTTTTCCTGATTATATTAGAATTATAGCTACACAGTTTTTCCCAAATTGGACTAGAATTGGAATGATAACTGCAGCAAATTAGACTAAAATTACAAGTACTCGATTCGCAAAAACTTGAGAATCAATCAAATTCCTAATCTGGAAGAAATGCAACAAAAACAGAGTTCGCTTGTACCAAGTCAATGTCTGTTCAGCAAACTCGGCTCGTTTCGTACGATACAATTCTCTCGTAGCATTTTCAGGAAAACCGTAAACTGGATTCCAATTAAAATCAAAGCACAGAAATATTTCACAAATTAAGATTGTAATTATATTGCCGGCATTAGTCTAACTAGAATAAAATTGTGTATTGTAGACCTAGTTTTACCTAGAAAACTGTTCAACAGAAATAGTCTGAAAACATAACCGCTCAAGGAAGTAGTGCCAGTGGGTAGAATCTACATGAAATAAAAGCACTTTGCTACCGACCGCCTCTGGGGATGGCTAAAATTTGTGAAAATCCGCATGAAAATTGAGGGGCGTGAATAATTTCCCGTCCAAGAGCAATTGAATAATAAGAATATATTCATATTGAAATGAACCCGAATTCACGGGTAATCGTCAGGGAATTGTAAAAAACATTTACATTAATTCAATATGAATGTATTATTTAAATGTTTAAAATCTTCGTAAATCCATATCGGATGCAAATCATCAAATTATTTTTTATAATCCAAATATCAGGGGCCGTTGCGGTAGCAGAATATCTGGCCGAGTCGACCCGCATTATAAGACTGGACCTTCGAAACAACGACATCAAAGTGGCGGGGCTGATGGCGCTCTCTCTCGCTTTCAAGATCAACGACTCCCTCCTCAGGCTGGACATCGACAAGCCTAACAAGAAGGACGCGGTGAGTAGAGTAGATGTAAAAAATGTATGTGGGGGAGGGTCAGTGTTTTTTTTGTCTGGAAATAGCAATTTGGTGTCTACAATAATGATGAAAAGAAATTTGACGCAATTTTAACCCGTAGAAGCAAAGTTTTTTGGTTTTTCAATCATATTGCTGGGATGATCCGCAGTCCAGGCTATTTTTGCGAATCCAAAATTTTCAACTGCAATCACTTTGCTTCTACCGGTTGGAAGTCAGCAAAAGTTGTTCAGCATCGTACTTTTAGAAAACTTGACAATTCCATGGGAATGACAGTAAAATATGAAATTTTTCTAAATTTTTAACATAAATTTAAAATTTTCAAACTTTTGTGCATTCACATCTGCCAGTTGGAATAGAGCCAAATTGGGTCTGCAGAGTTTTTGTGGGCAATCTAACAATTTAATCAGCGATTACCCGGAATCAAAGTAAACACATTTCATGTTTGGTTTACACAGCCTATAACAGCCTGGCATTAACATTCAAAAGTATGTATTTTCTAAATTCCAAGCGGCTTTTTGCGGGGAATAAACTGTCCATATTTTGAGTAAGCGGTCATTGTGATTCCTGACTCTTCCAGCTGAAAGAACTGGCGGCGAAACAAGAGAGTCTGCTGAGCAACATGGTCGCGTACGCCGCTAGGAACAAAGAAGCCGCAGCATTAAAAGCGCAAGCCACTGCGACCAGAATGGAGGAAGCACGGAGAGCCGCAGAGAGAGAGAAAACAGAGATCAGGTTCGATTGCGTGTTGACATGGTCTGATGATTTCTAATTCTAGTCTAATTAGTGAAATGTTTCTATGATCCCGTAATAAATCTAGGGTAATTCCTGGTTTTGCCGAAAAGCTGCAGGTATGTATCGTACAAAACGAGCCAAGTTCGGTGTACAGACATTTGCCATGATTTGGTGTGAACTGAACTTGATTTTTGTTGTATTTCTTTCTACTCCGGAAATGAACTCCATTTTCATTTTGCGAATTTAATAATTTAATAATTTAATAATTCCAACTCTAATCTAATTCGGGAAAAACTGCCTAGTGGGATTGTTCAAATATAACTTTTTCCTTCAGATTATTGAATGAAAGAATTTCACACCATAAATAATATTTTTTTCGAATCCAAAATTTTGAACACCAATAACGTCGCTACTACTGGTTGGAATTGAGTCAAATTCGCTATGCACCGTTTTTGTAGACAATTTAACAACTCCATGAGGTTGCCAATAAAATTTGAAAAAAACAATTTTTAATAAATAATCCAAATTTTTTCCAAACATCAATAGTTTCTACAGATTGCAATCGAACCAAATTTAGCGTGCGGCGTTTTTGAGCCGAGCTGACAATTTTATTGCGTATCCAGTAAAATTTGAAGAAGCCATTTTTGAACAACCCCACAGTGTAGCTGATATGTAAAAGGGGAGAATGTTACTAACATCTCATCAATTTTTGTTCCAGATACATGGACATGACCAACACGTCGGCAGCTTCGAACAACAGCAACAATCAGCCCCGGATCCAAGGTACCGCCCGAATATCATCGATACTTTTACCAAAGCTGACTCTTCCTTTGTTACAGAAACCTCAAAACCTGTTGCCGACGGCAACGATGACACTCCAGAAGACTCGCCAGAGTTTTTACCGAGAGTCAGCGTTTCCTATCACCAGGTGATCTCAGTTCGGCCGTTACTCTCCATTTTTACATTCTTTCTACAATTCATGAACCATGACTTACTGCCAGATGAGACCAAGGTAGCCTGCGTTTTTATCATCAAGTAGAAGTAGCACTTTGAGCTGTTAATCGGTGGTGCCTACTTTGAAATTGGACTAGAACTCTTTGTAAATAATTTTTCAGAAATAAAATCCAGTTATTGTGACATGGAGATTAGGGCTGTTCAAAAAAACTTTCCCTTCAGATTTCACTGGCTACTTGATAAAATTGTTATGTTGGTTAAAAAAACTGCTGCACACCAAATTTGGCTCCGTTCCTACCAGTAGAAGCGAGGTTCATGCAGTAGAAACTTTTGAATTTATTATTAAAAAACAAAAATATTTCATTTCAGGATTTCTCTGCCGACCCAATAACCGCTAGAAGCGAAGTTACTGCTGTAGAAAAATTTCTAATTCCATGATTTTATAATGAATAATGAAAGAACCGTAAATACTATTTTATTCAAATACAAATTTTTCTACTGCTATAAATTCGCTTCTAGTGGTTGGAATTGAGCCAAATTTGGTGTACATCATCTCTACAGACAGCCTAACCATTTTTTGGGGTTGACAGAAAAATTTTGAAATTTAATTTTTTGTTTTTTTATGATAAATTCAAAACTTTCTACTGCACGAATCTCGCTTCTACTGAACAGCCCTAATGAGGATATTTCACGTTATTTTTTTGACCATTTTATTCGGTAAAATGATGCTAAAAAAATTCAAATGAAAATGTCTACATACCCATCCACTTGAGAATGTAGCGTAAGAAGGCAAAACCTGAGAGTATAAAAGTACTCTGTCAGTAATCCCCTCTGCGTTTCAGGACGTGCCCGTGATGCTGAGCAATTACGAGCTGTCCAAAAGGGCCGCGGAAGCCAGACTGCAGCCTCTCAGAGAAGAACAAAAGCTCCCGGAACCCCCGGGTCCATGTCGGTTCCAGATCCAACCGGTTTTAAACCCCGAGTCGGCTGAAAACAGGACAAAATTCGAGACTCGGACCGAGAATTCATCAGATTTCTGCGTCGGTGAACCTGGAGACTCGAAATCAACTCCGGAACAGACAGAAGCGGAAATTTTAACCCAAAGTTCATCAGATTCGTCCATTGGTGTAACGGAAGACTCGAAATCGACTCAAGAACGGACAAAGATTGAAATTTCAACCGGAAATTCATCCGGAGACTATGATTCGACTCGAGAACATACAAAAACTGTAATTTCAACCGGAAATTCATCAGATTCATCCATTGGTGCACCCAGAGACTCTGAATCGAGTGGCGTCGACAAACAGACACTACAGACCAAAGACGTTTCGTCGTTTTACGGCAGTCGGGAAAGGTTTGAAAATTTACAAATTTTGGCCGAACGTTTGACGAACACTGTCTTGAGTTTTGGGGCGGAAGAAATGTCTGCCGATGAAAGTATAACAAAAGAAGAATTTTCGGATTCAGAAAAGACGGATGCTGTACGCATAAAGTCGAGCAATCAAGATACCTCAAGCTCAGAAAGAACTGAAGAATCACGTACAGATTTGGAAGCTTCTAACTTTACGAAGTTTCCTGATGACGATAATAAAGCAAAGGATATCCCTAAAGGATTTCAGGACTTTGAAATAACAGATTCAGGCCTCAAAGAGTCGTTAAGCGATCACCATAGCGACCAGACTTCGGTGCTACGTACATCTGAAGAATCAAAAACTGATTTGGAAGCTTCTAAACTTCCTAACCTTGATACCCATCACAAAGACCAGGATACAGAAAAAGGGCAGGATAATTTTGACTCGAACACTTTTAACAGCAATGAAAATGAGTCGCGACAAAATTTTGTGAACGAAATTGCACCCGTTTTGGGTGAGATTGAAGAAAAGACGAAATCGTCATCAATCTGTGGAAGTAAGTCTGAAACCTCGAATTTGGAGGCTTCCCAACTTCCTAAGGTTTTAGATGATGATGCACGTGTTGATTATTGTGACAATGGAGGTCAAGATTCGACAGAAAGCAAGGAAAATTGTGATTCGAACAATTCTACCACCGTTGAAAATGAGTCGAAACAAGGTTTTGTGACTGAAATTACACCTATTTTGGGTGAGATTGAAGAAAATACGAAATCCTCATCAATCTGTGAAAGTGGGTTTGAAACCTCAGATTTGGAAGTTTCCCAACTTCCCAAGGTTTCAGACGACGACGCTGGGGTGGATACCCATGACAATGAAGACCAACGAACAGAAAAAGACGAGAATAATTGTGACTCAAACAATTCTGCTACCGTTGAAAATCAGCCGGAACAAGGTTTTGAGAACAAAGTCACGCCCGTTTCGGGTGAGATTGACGAAAAAACGAACTCGTCGTCAATCTGCGAAAGCGGGTTCGAGACATCGGACGATACTTTGATGGAAATGTCTCCCGTCGAAATTTTGCCAAGTATTTTACAAACTCGATCGGAACAGAACCAGGTGCTGACTCCCGACTCGGGGCTGGTTCATTTTGAGCAGGAACAGGGCGGTTTGGAATCTGGCGATAATTGTAAGTTTGAATTTTTGGACAGAACAAATGTCGATGATTCTTATTCGGACCAGACTTCTGTAGATTGATATTGTGCCCGACGCTAAATTTTATGTAGAGCTTACTTTTCTGAGGGCTATTAAGTTTGTGTTTCCGTGTAAATCACGTTTGGCGTTCAGGACTCATATTCCGAGTGAATTTGCGTCTGTGTTGATTTTTTTTTTTTGTTTCTCCGATAAATCTAACGTAGAGTTATGTTTCTGATCGCCATCAAGTTTGTGTTGCGCCAAGGAATTTCTTCACGATATCATCAAACTAGTTTTTATCCTGATTAAGAAAGGCTGGGAATACAACAGCGTAAATAATGCGGAAAGTTTAAATATGTAGGCCTACTTTTTATGGGATCACAACGAATATAATGCCAGTTTTACATCACGTTAAATATGATTTGGTATGTCTCGTCCATACCTATTTCATTGCACTTTGTGACAATGCTGTGGGTTGATCACGACTCAACAGATATATCATTTCGTAAGCTGTGTGCGACCAATTGAGGCCTACAGATATCTACATTTGGAAAATAGTGTCAAAACTATCACACTCACTGATAGCTTGGTTGTCAGTGAGAAGAGAATGACATTTTAGCATTTAGCTCTCAAAAATGAACATTTCTCACTAGTCGATTCAAATTGTTGTGCCCAGCCCGACTGATTGGTCAAGGCCGATATGACAGAAACCGATCGATTCTACTTATTTAAAATGTGAATGATTAATTCGTTTTTGTGTACGTTGTACCACGAATGTCGTGGTGATTGATATTTTGCGCTTTCACCCTTCCATCTTTTGTCCGAGTCAGTTCAATCCCAGAGCGTGTTTTTCAGCAATTGCAAAGACAGCGTAGATTTCAGCAATATATTCGGAAACTTGCAATGGTTTTGCATTGAAAATTAGAAAAATTGCGTTCGAAAACGCGTAATCCAACTCTACACTGCCGTTGAAATCAGATCCGTTATTTATTTCGCCTCAATGATACTGTCGCGACGATAAGGGGGAGAGATGTTTCCTGATGTGGAGTGACGTCGTCAATCCACACACTGTTTATTTTTATTTTCCGCGTAATTTTCTCTATATCGTTCTGCAGTAATTATATTGTTGTGCTACAATTGAATATGTTTGCGTGTTTGAGATGCCGCGTTGTGAAAAGGGGGATTCACTGTTGGGAATACGTCGAGCCATCACACATTTCGACACAAAAGGTTGAGAAGTCCCGACACATGGGACTATTTTCATAGGTGGTCAGTAGGAAGTCTGAAGTAGGTTTGGCGGTCGCTACTTGTACTCGAGTAGAAATTTGCGACAGTACTTCTATTTCTACTTTGAGTAGATTGTACCTACTTGCACTACTTACTCAATGGATATGATGTTGGGCCACTTGAAAGTTGTCAGCGAGTGAAACTGCACTCGAGTCTCTGCAAAAACTACAACAAAGTACTCCGTATCATAGCTAGGGGCCTGGTTGTCCATCCAACAAGTCGTTGCCGAATAGATTCGGTGTCCTAAACATAAAAGATGTGCGGAAACTAGAGATCGCCAAGTTTATGTATCAGTTCCACTGCGGTCATTGCCCCGGATATTCTAATGACTTCTTTACCTTGGGATCAAAAGCGCACAAGTACAACACACGCGTGTCCACCTCGTCCAATTATCGTATGATCGACCGAAAAGATCATCCCTCTATGAAATATGCCGGACCTGACGTGTGGAACAGTCTGCCGGCTATCCGACAGTCTACGAGCATGTCCATTGTCCACATCCAAGTCGAAATATAAGCAATTTCTACTAAATGAATTCTAGTCTGTCCTCAAGATTTCCGGACCGCGACCCGACCTATCTATCGATCTCGCCTTACGTAACACGCCACCTCATTTTTGTCGCTTGCTTTTCTATCTTCTTTCACTTTTCATTCAGTGTGCAACTGTGCATACCAACTATTTCCATCGCTTAGGCCAAAGTGGGTATCTGATTTCAAAGACTACTCCAAGTCGTTTCGACACCTTCCTTTCTTTTCATTGTATCGCAATTTTTGTGGTGTATTGAACTGATAAAAATTGCTAATAAACCGAACCAAAACTTGCTATGGCAGAGAGTAGGTTTTCTCATCAAATAATGTGACCACGTGCTACTTGTTCAAAGGAAAGGTGAATGGCCTAGGCCAGGTGGGTGTCTAATTTTGAAGACTTCTACAAGTCGTTTCGACACCTTCCTATCTTACATTGTATCGCAATCTTTTGGTGTATTGAACTGATGAAATTTTTAGCATTGAATTGAATCGCCAAGCTTCTGCCCGCGCATAGGCCTACCAGGTAACAGGTGTTGGAGTTGGGCCGTTGGCGTTCGTCAACATCAAATTTCGGCTGCTGTCGCAGGCTGCGACCAAATGTTGCCCACAGTCAAGTAGGGGGGCCTTCAGCTCAGTTCAGAATGTTGATTATCATTTCAAAAACACCACACTATTTCCATACAATGAAAAGATAGGAAAGTGTTTACATAAAAGTGAGCTGACATGTGTCGGTAGGCGAGGTCGATATGTCTGATCCAGGTCCAGTAGTCTTGAGGGCTGCAAGTATTTTCAATGTTACAGCCTAACGATTAGGTCAACGCGATCTAGCCAATATGCAACCTACGATGTCATCAACCTTCTCAAAATTTCCCATCAAAGTGCTCTATTTTATTAAACATGGATTGAAAAGTAATCGAACTTCCGCGGAAAATACTCGTATTGATGTACTTGAGGCGATTGATACATTTTCATGAGGTCATCATTCCACAGACCGTCATTACCGTGTCGAAACGCACATTATCACTTTTTGGTGAACATGGCCCATTATAACAGGCATACTGAGATGGAATGAGGTACCAATTACGCTTCGCAATGTATGACGAACTACAAACTTTTTTCAACTCGTCGCCCCCTTATCAAGTTCCACACATCTTTATTGCCCCCCTTGTTAACCCTGAAGTTCTGATCAATCATATATTCGTCGCCAACTCGCATCAAACGTAGGCCGGTCGTCTCTTCAAATCTCCGGCTCTGTAACCGAGGGTTTTCGAAAGCACGAAACTTTCGATAATAATTGGAGCGGCGCTTGTGGAAAAAGTTTGCTGAACGCGTTACGGAAGTCTCGCATGCGATACGCGTATATGATCGGGTTAATCAATGAATTGGCGTGAGATAGCAATATTGTAATGTCTAAAATCATGTAAGGCTCGCGACAGTCTTTACAGAAGAACGTGGAAGCGTGTAGTAAGTGCAGTGGAAGCCAACAAAATGCAAAAACGCCGACAACTGTCGCTAGACTTTTAGCGGCATGCAGTTCTCGCCGCAGTAGCGCTCGTTTGCGCGCGGCTGTTTTCCTGTCGCGCTGTGCGTCGTCACTAGGCGTCGTCTTGTCTATATTTGAAGGATTTTTTGCCTTTGCCGTGGACACAGTGGGGGTTTTTAAACAATTATCTGAACGTAGCCTATCGCACGTCTCGGTGTCCAACGTATCGTTGAGAAAACAGGAACTTGATGCGTCTACGCTACTTGAATCCTCCGTGATTTTACTACTGCAGGGTGGCTGTTTGGAGGCAGTTTGAGTTGTTCTTTGGTATGCTTGATACAACCGCTTCTTCCTTTTCCTGGCAGTGACGTCGGAATATATCTTCACCAATTGCTTCTTGGCAGACTTTGAAATGTACAAAAAGATTTGGCAATCGTCGTTTTAAATTAGTGATATGTATTTGAGTAAAGTCAGTTGCCAGCCAGTCATTTTATTGCTATTTTTATCACTTCAAAAACACCATAAGATTGCGAAATAATGAGACAATGGGAGCACAGCAATTTACAATGTACCTACTAGCTACACTGTAAATTTCTATGATGGGGGGTGTCGAAACTACCTGGAGCATACCGCAATTTCACTACGTCCTCATTTTGTCTTTTTTTCTGCAATGTCATAAGCGAACGTGATCGCCAATATTTTCATCAGGTAACTTTTTACGCTACGGCAGCACTAAATGGCAGTATGGGGTCGACATTAGGAATGGGTTGGAGTGATGACCTTTTTATTAGTCATTAGGCTCCCGAATTTTGCAGTCAGGTGGGTCCGCACAACCACCCGAATAAAATTAGGGGTCCGCGTTGCAAGACAGTGTTTATAGGAACACTGGCTTAGAGTATGTAAACAAGAGGAATGCGCACTGGATGAAAAGTCAAGCCCTGCTATGCATTTATTCGTGACTTACCCAAAATATTAAGAAATACATGACGCACATCGCTATCAGCGGTAGCAAAACGCAACCGAAGAAATTCACATAAACCATGTACTCCTTGCTGACGATTTCTTCAAATCTGCATTTGTCTCTCATACTGGCAGAGAAACAGAGGGTTACATCACAGTAGCCTACTTGTTGATTGGTATTGTTTTGTAAACGAGCGAAACTCACCACTCCGAAGATATCTTATTCCATTGGCTCCAAGAAAGCAAGGGGGGAACGATGGCTAATCCAGACAAAACCCAGGCGCTGAGAATTGCAATTCTGGTCTTTGTGAGTGTCATAAACCGACTGTACCTGGGCGAAAAACGAATTGTTGTGATAATTGGCATTGCATGCTCTCTGTTTGTTGTCCGAACCGAGCATATGGTTCTGAGATGTATTTGAATTTTCCCAGCTCAAAAGTTATCAGATACTTACCACAGTTGACCCGCGCAAAGGTTCTGAGTGGCCCGCGCTGTATTTTTCGAGATTAGTAGCCTAATTATCAACTTTTAATCGACTACATAATTTATGGTGAAATAGCAACATGCTTCAACTAAGTAATTAATGCCAAAGGGACCGCCTAAATCTAACCCACGATGACCTCATGAATAGTCCCAAACGTGAGGCATGCACTGCACAGTGCACATTGCTGATGCATAATTACGTGCACTGAATTATATAAGATCGCCGGTCGCCGGTAACTCAAGAGAGCTGAGAGAGGATAAAAAATTAATGGGATGAATAATTAATCGTAATATATAGGCTACAAGTACCCATGTGATTGACAAAATTCATTCATTAACTCTAAAAATTTCGCGCGACAAGACAACGAATAAACCATGATATTTCAGAACATTAATACTCGCGATTTCAGTGCATGAAAGCCGAATGAAATAAATAGGTGAGTATCGCGTTAGGAAGAGTAAGTAGTATGTTGTTCGTTGAAGTTTTTGTGGCATATGCACCGACTCATGATATACATACACACGATCTGTGCCTACTGCATATGCATACCATGAGTGCCTGATGTGTAGCCTGAATGCCGCTGGCCAAGAAAAGTGAGTAAGACCACCCCTCCATCCTAGTAATGCTGAACACCAAGCGGGGAAGTCATGAATACCAGTGTTACTAATCAGGTCATTGGTCTGACCCGACCGGTGATCGGACCCATGACCTACTAATCAAGAAGTCGGATAGCCCACCAACGCTATCTTGTCGTTGTTTGCCGTTAACTGTACCGACTCAGTCGTGAATCGAGTCATACCGGACATAGTTGGGTGTACAAGGGGTGTATGTGTTTGTGAATAGAATGCAGTGATGGAATTACCAAAATATAGAAATAAGTCCCGGTTTGGCATACCCAAGTCTACTCATGTGTGACCCCGTCAAAACAGTCGGAGTCATATCCATGGTCACTTACTTATAAGGGTAGTGAATTGCGACGAATTTATCAATTGCGATAAGCAGCAAGCTGTAGATCGACACTTGGGTCAAAAACAAGACTGACGTGATCAGAACGAAACAAAGTCCTTCGCCTACCGACGGACCTTCTACGGTATCACACTCGTCATGGTGTACCGAGAGTCCTGTAATGAAAGATTAAAACATTACAGTTTTATATCATATTTGCAAAATCCAAGGAGTTAGAGGCTTGTCCATTTATTATAAAAGTGAAACAAGTTCATTTGGCATTATAATATTTTAAAGCAAACAACAATTTCACAGTGCTTTCAAAAGAAACTGAACCATCAAAATCGAGTCGGTGGCAATGTTCGCTATTGATGAGAATCAGTCGAAAAGCTTCTATAGTTATTATTTCGTGTAATTCTGAAGTTCTGTACCCCGAATGGGTTGATTCAAAGATAGTTCCAAATCCAACCTACGAGTTTTATCAGCTTGTCGATTTAAAAAAACAACAAGGTGATTGATCCATCAACTCTTATCTCAAATTATTACGCCGGATTGCACAGAGGTGTGAATTGTAAATGAAGATGAATGTGTAGTGTGGTAGTGGTAATACGGCCATGATAACCACCCGCTTTGTGTCTTTCGAACGACATGCCGATAATTTATTTATAATCCAATTTATGGAATGCTTCTATGCGCTAGTTTCTGGTTTTCTTCAAAATGCTACTGGAGAAACGAGCCGAGCTTGCTGTACAAAGTGTACACTGTACAGTGTACATGTACATGTACAACTGTAAAGACATTTGCCATTTCTCACGCATATATGAGAATATGAACTGCCATTTGATAAGAAGTGAAATTGTTTTTTGTTGTATTTCTTTGTAATTCGGATTTGAATTCAATTGCCGAGATTTTGCGAATTCAGTCATTCTAATCTAATTTGGAAAAACTGTGTAGCTATAATTCAATTTCTAATACAATTGGGATGAGCTGATAATTTTCTAGTTTATAACGGCCACATTCCATAATCGACTTCACCCAATCAAGATATCGGGAAAGCATTGGTTGCAAAGAGGGACATTACGTGACATACAAACATACAACTCGGATCAATTCATGGAACCTAGGAAACATTTAATTACTAATCAAACTAATTAAAATATGATTTGTAACGCAAAACGAAAACATCGTCGTGAATATTTATTGCAAATCAGTGTGAATTCTGCTGTGCCCTTTCAGATATCAGTTCATAAATGCGAAAGCTTCACCTTGCGGTCGTATTGGCAGGTCGAAACGCAACCGCGTGACACCAATAACTTGCAAATGAGCTCATAACTAGAATTGGTATTTCAGGGTTTTGTTTCCGAACCCCAGCATCCCCTACGTACGCCACTGCACACAACGCACCAACACAGCAGTCACAATTCGACCATGCTCGGGCCTGCAATCCATGATGACCAAAGACGGGCACGGGCATGTAATCACAAATCAAATGTATGTGTTTTCACCTCCAGGAAAGCCATGAGTAACACGGACCACTGTTGTAAACTCACCTAGTCTCAGGACTATGGCGCTCGGGATGGCGAAAAGAGCGACAGCAATATCCGCTACAGCTAGACTGGCTACGTAACAGTTGGTGGCGCTCCGCATGGCTGGAAACCTATAGAGTGCGGTCAGCACGAGGGAGTTGTTCGTAAAAGCGAATATCGCGATAAAAACTTCGAAAGAGATGAAAACTTCGGCTTCGATGAAGTTCTGGAATGAATCGTGGTTAATGAGAGGTTGTAATGATACTATGGCAATAAATATTCGCAAATAACATGCAGGATATCTATTTACTGCCCTGGGTTTCTCAACATCTTCTACAAATAGAGCAGGGGACAAAATCGAGTGCCCGCATGAATCGATTCCGATTCCAGTACACTTTATAATAGTATGGATAATGGGGGTAACTCAAATATATGCGACCACAAAGAACATGACGCCAGTTTCACGTCAAATAAAGGTAATCTGGTATTTTTCGACCATGCCTATTTTATTAAGCTTTTTGAGATTGTGACAATGCTGTCGGTTAATCACGACTTCACATATATGTCATTTCCACTCATTTCATCAGATGAAAGATAATTTGGTAATTTTTCAACCATGCCATGCCTTATCGCGCTTTGTGACAATGCTGTGGGTTGATCACAACTTCACAGAAACGTAATTCGAACTAAGGTGCGTGTAGCTTTGTATAACATACTTTTGATGCTGTGATACGACTATAGGATTGCATTTAAAACAAACGGTGTTTCAAAACACTTTGTTCATAACATGTATAAAGAGTGTTTTACACAGAAGCCTTTAAAAAATTGTTTTTTTTTAGTAAAATTATGCCATAATCTTCCAAATAATTTCCAAAAAACATGTTGTATGAGCCTACGGACAATCACCACCCGATATAGCCGATATGGGATGGTTGGAACCCTCAAAATAGTTGATTCAACAGCAATAGTACATATATTTCGTTGAATGAGCTATATTTACCCTATATTTTCAATTGTCAATGTCAATTCACCATGGCGTCACAATTGAATATTCGTGACGATATGGATCGATTAAAAAACATGTTTTAAACATGGGCCTGTTTTAAACATGTTTGTTTTAAATTGATTTTTGTTTTAAATGCAACCCTGGATACGACCAGTTGAGGTTCATGGCTTCCCCGATAAGCATAAAAATTATAAATTTCGCTAATATCGTAAATGCTTGTGGAAAGGGGCGTATAGGCTATATATAGTTTCATTACCCGAAATACTCGGCAAGACTCGTCAGTATAGGCTAGGCTACAATTAATACTTGATTTGGATTCAAGTATTCACGAACCATTGTTCCCAGCCCTACAGACGTACGGGATTTGTTTACACATAATCTGAAAACACTATATTTTAATATAGGCCTACATATTTGATGATATTGTTGTTATTAATGTAAATCGTTTCGAAATGCATCCAATCTTTGTCTATCGGACTATTTATTGATCTTGCATCAGTTATTTACATCCTGCAGTTCGATTACAACTTGATACATCGACGTATTCGAGGAAATATAAAAACAAAACAGGTGCATTGTGTGTCGCTACTTTCAGGACAGGTAAAAAGCTCACCGTAAATAATGCATTAGGGACAAAGAGATTACTCGTTCGATGCGTCGATAAGACATAGAAACGATTTACTTTAAATGAAGACAACACCGAAGTTAATAGGTAGGAAACATACCAAGTCTGTGTCTTTCAACGAAGAATTATCACGGCTGTTCATTTGGTTCATTTCGTATCCCGCAATCGAATGATAAAAATAGTATCTACTATAATTCCCATGCAGTTATGCAACGCGTAGTTGACGAGAATAAAATATAGTAAACGCGATTTTCGAAGCGGTTAATAACAGCGCGCGTTGGAGATGCGTTCTTGTCGAAGAGTGATTTCCGAATGCTGGATGACGCGCAGCTTTATCTTGATGTCGCGATGGAACTGACTTAACACCTAACAACAAACGATGCTACTTGAGTATAAAGCAAAGTGTTCAAACTAGCAGTTCTGTTCAAACCAAGTATATGCTCCCGGATCCCTGTTGCAATGCAACCCTAATCGATAATGAGCATGAGCAATTGAGCATTGATGTCTTGACTAGTAGCTGGAATGAAAAATGTGTGGCTCATAATCGGATTTCAGCATCTAATGTTGGGCTTGCGTCGCCTCTACACAAATAAAACTTATACAAGCAAATTCTCCTGAATAAATTCAAGTCACCGCTCGAGATTACCCGATATAACGACCTGACTTATCGACTTCGCCTACCGACACATGCCACTTCAATATACAATTGTATAGTATATTGATATTGAAATAAACCTGAATTTTGTCGACTGAAACTCGTCAAGGGTGATCGTCAGCAAGTATTCATATAGTAGAAAATTGGAAAGAACATTGTAATGTATATGATATACAGTAGCCTACAGTAGGCTACATCCACAATCGTATCACAACATCACTTGCGGTGTTTTGCAGCGATGAAAATAATAAACTAGATGAACGCAGAATGATATGTCGCTTCTGCGCCAGATATTGATTTAACGCTGACCAGTGACCATTCTACAACGAGGCCTTTCAGCTAACCCTTGGCCTCTGGCTGGACTAATCCCATAACGGGTGCTGCGAGTCTAACGATTCCGAAGCTTCAGCTGTAGCGGTCACGCAAATTTATATTCTACAGCACCTAAAATTCAATAAGTGGATTTATGCTTGCGTAGCAACAACCTAAGCAGCCTTACGGATCGGAATTGAAAACTGAGAAAAGTTGAATTAGGACGAGAGATGGGCGGACAATGTCGATCGCTAGATCGCACGTCACGAAGAAGAAATCGCCGGTAAAACAAAAGCAGTGTGCTGATGCAACGATAGGGTTACCATATAGTTTGGAGTCGGGAAAGGAGAACACTTTTACCAGATCAGAAAAGTTATAGTTGATCAACCGATTTCACTAATTTTGCTGAAAAATTTGGTGGGTTGACTAAAAAAATCAGTCATCACTTTCGTTCGACTCCCGTTTTACAAACTTTTACTTAAAATTAGTGGTGTTGACTAAAAACAAGTCGTCACTTTCGATCGAACCACGAATTTCCTATTTAGCGGCATTTATGCCCGATTGCCCATTTTCACTCGAATCGATCCATTATCTTAGCTGTAAAGGCTGTAAAGTAGGACGAATTGCCAAAAAGAGGGACATTTAGGCGTCCTCGGATGACATTTTTAAAAATCTGAAAAAGGAGGACGTATTAGGGTAAGTTGGTAACCCTATGCAACGGAGATAAATCTTTCCTTGCCAATAACCTGGCAAGTGTCAAAATATTCTGTCTAACGAAATTGCGAATGATTGTGCATCTGCACCCTGGTCCTACCGCATATTATGTCATAATTGCCAGTTGCACGTCACTTGGGAGTTCCAAATAGATTAGACTATCAGTATCAGTCACCAGATCGATACACCACAAGACTACGATACAATAAAACGGTACGAAGATGTCGAAACGACTTGGAGTAGTCTTTGAAAGACATATGATTCGTGATCACATGACACGCCCGTCTAGGCCATCGCTGGCTGCAGGCATTCAGGCCCGATCAGTGCGTTACAGTCGAATTGTGAGTACGTCGTGTATAGTGGAGTCTACGCAGGGGAGGTTTGGGATTCGAAATCAAAACCCTCACTTTGCAATGCTGATTCTATTTTCAATATCTGTAAGCTCATTTGCAATTAAGCAATCGGCACCACGATGTTGCGTTTCGACTGAACAACACGACGACACTCTCCAAGGCCACCTTGCACTTCTGAACTGGTATTAGAAAGCGAACTGCAGAAGTCGCACTTTGCAGTAAATAATCATCATCTTTTCGTTATGTGTGAAGATTAAATTTCAATGGTATTGTTCTTTTAACACTGTCGTTAATGCACAGTTGATTGTTTGCACCAGATCTATGATAATAATATATTAGATGTGGACGGAATACAAGAAAACGCATTGCTCAATCAAGTATGCCTGACCCCGATTGTGGAACAGCATCTCGCCGGCTATCCGACAGTCGTCGAACATGTCCGCATTCAAATCAAAATACAAAGCAATTTCTTCTAAATGAATACTAGTCAGCCTTCAGGATTACCGGACCACGACCCAACTCATCGATCTCGCCTTCCGCCACATGCCACATCATTTTGTCGCTTGCCGTATATTCTTTGCTTTACTTTTCATTCACTGTGCAATTGTGCATGCGTCTTCTCTGCATCGCCTTGGCCAAGGTGGGTGTCTGATCTCAAATGCTGCTCCATGTCGTTTCGACACCTCCCTATCTTTTTATTGTATCGCAATTTTGTGGTGTTTTGAAATGATGAAAATATTATTAAACTGATACTAGATGTGTAACGCTGTAGATTCTTGTGCACATGACTCAATAAAAATTTTGGTGTTCCACGATGGCCTGTACTGCATAATAGCGTAAGTGTTCCTCAAGTTACTAAAGGCTAAGAACAACTGATCTCGGCTTTTTAACTGACTCTCACTCTCTGACAAAAGAATATGACTTGGTGACGCAATAATCCTCATATCTCGGTATGGAAGACTCAGATTCAGGCGAAAAGATCGTATTTGACGATGGTGTGTATTCAGTATAAGTTGCGTTTTCTAACATTACCAAGAAAATGTCTTTTATAATCTGCGAATATAATACTGCATTCTATAATGCCACGGAGCGCGTATAGAGCAAAACATTACGCTCTTAAGCTTCTGAAGAAAGATGCTCTCATAGTTTTTGAATATTGTTCAACGGGGATATATATAGAACTCCGGGATGGCAGACTGCGTTATTTTCATTATCGTGGACCGGACTCCGACCTCTACCTCGTAGTGATGTACAGGATCGGAATTATTCCTTATTGAATTGGATTGGGTCCAGATCCTGAAAAACCATGATCATCACCCCGTTATCTTTCGTACAGTTCTTATAAAATATATTCATATTGAAATCAAACAGAATATTTTTGGCTGATGTTGTACGATGTTCTTTTCATTTCTCTACTAGTTGCTGACGATTACCCTGACCCGTCCGAAAATCTTCAGGATTATTGCAATACAAATATAACATTCAACTGTGTACTGAGGTCCTATGTTTCCAAGAGTCTCTTGAAACAGCTTTTGAAATACGGGAGGGCCAGAAAATTTCTGAAATTGGGCGCTGGAGAAAAGAAAGGTTAAGAACCGCTGGTCTACACGATGCAACCCAAACAGCGTTGTCACACTGGCCGATAAATCATCTTCAATTTGAAATCAAAGTTTCACGAAATTGAAGTTTCATCCGAACTTAACGTTCGAATTATTGAGCTGCGCAGTCCTGGGCCCGCGTCCGATCGAAGTCACCAACGAAACGTGTTTGGCGCCTTCCAGGAAGGTGTCGTCTTTCTGCTTGACCTCCTGCCTGGCGGCTTCCGCGGCCCGCGCGTTGTTGCGAGACATTTGAATCGCGGCTTCTTTCAGCTGCTGATGCGTCTTGGCTCGGAAGTCTTTCGATGCAAGTAGTTCCTGACAGGCAATAAAAACAGACTAATTTTCAAAATGTGCAACTACATCTAGAACTAACGATCTTTCGAAATCCGCGACTAACTAAGACACAACCAATTAGAGTCAATTCTGAAGCCACTCATTCCCTTTTATTACATCAGAATCGGAGCGGAATTTCACAAGGACAGGATTTCCAGTATGGAGAATCATAAGTATTCTAACCCTAGTTTTGCCGAAAAGAAAACGAAAAATGTCCAGCAGAAGTGGAAGTTGTTTAAAATCGTAACCGCTTGAGTAAGTAGTGAAAGCAGGGAAATCCTACTTTAATGCTCCGAAAAGGCAGATAAAAAAGTAACGAAACTAACTATTTTTTGGTGATAAATAACTCCAACCCAGGGTTGTAACCAAGTCACAAGACTCCGAGTCACAAGTCAATCACTTTCATAGTTTGACTCGAGTCAAGTCGAGTCATTTTCAATTCACCATCGAGTCAAGTCCGAGTTCAAGTCATTGTGTTGACTGCTCAGTTTTTAGTTAAAGTCTTATTAAACCCAGTTTTTATAACTCTGTTCAGTGATATCGAATTCGACATTTTGTGCTGGTGACGTCATATTTTGTGTTACGATTGTTGATATACGCTGTTCTTTTGAATTCTGTACTAGTTGCTGACGATACGAATATACTATTCAATTGTATATCAAAGTTCTGTACCTCCAAGAAGCTGTTCTGATATCGAATGTTGCGCATTTATATTATACTCATTTTCCTCACTTTTAGCTGTTTCCGGTCGCATTTACAAGTACCAGTACCAATACACGAAATCCCAGTAGTGTGGTTACTTTACTATTCTTCGAAATTACAGTGAAATGTCGGTCTTGGCCATCTGAGTCTTGAGTCATATGACTTGGTTCGAGTCATGTGCAATGTCTCCAGTCAAAGTCGAGTCAATACACAGATTGAGTCTAGTCGAGTCATTTCCGTATTTTAAGAAAATGACTCGAGTCAAGTCGAGTCATCAGAAAATCGTAACTCGAGTAGAGTCATGACTCGAGTCATTACAACCCTGCTTCAACCGGACTCATCAAGTGCATAGAAGATACTTTACTTTTGCTTCCTCCAACGTTTTCTCCTCCTCTCGCTTGATCTCTTTCAACTTCCTCCTCTGCTCCTCTTGCTGCGTCTCCCTCCGGATCTGAGCTTTACGGGCCTTCTCCTGCACCATCTGCGTCTGCGCGGC
The DNA here is from genome assembly GCF_051294905.1 of Botryllus schlosseri. Lineage (NCBI taxonomy): Eukaryota > Metazoa > Chordata > Ascidiacea > Stolidobranchia > Styelidae > Botryllus > Botryllus schlosseri. The sequence goes on along the minus strand of NC_137246.1, from coordinate 28,053,513 downwards.
ATTGGCTCGTCGCAAGGCTTCTTTCTGAAATCGAAAAGTGTGCCGAAATCAGCGTTCAGGACTAGCCCCGGGTCGATTCGTGTATCATTGATAACGACAGAAATTTTTCTACTGCAATAACTTCGCTTCTAGTGGTTGGAATTGAGCCAAATTTGGTGTGCATCGTCTCTACTGACAGCCTAACAATTTTATGGGGTCAACAGAAAAATTTTGAATTTTTAATTTTTTAATGATAAATTCAAAACTGTCTACTGCAACAATCTTCTACTGCTTCTACTGGTTGGAATTGAGCCTAAGTTAGCGTGCAGCGTTTTTTTTAACCAACCTAACAATCTTATCATGTAGCCAGAGAAATCCGTAGATTTGTACTACATGTTTTCGTATGCTGCGATACAACTGTAGTTTTCATTGGAAAATAGTATCGGAACTATAATGTCCGTTCATAAATTCACTCTTAGTGGCAAGGAGTGTATCATTTCCGTACCGAAAAACCCATCTCTCACTACTAGACCCGAATTATTAGAATTACTACCCGATTCAGAATCGACTACACAAATCATTCTCTCTAGCCGGAAACTACATTCTCTCACTTTGTTCTCTGCGAGAGAGTGTAGTCGGTCGTCCGTTTCCTTCGTGATCTCGGCCTGTTTGATTTTTGTCTTGAAAACCATAATCTCTTCTTTCTGCGCTTGCAGACGTAACGTTTCGTCTCTTTCGCTCAGCTGAAAATTCACGACAAAACTCATTCCTGAAATATTTCATAAAAACCCAGACAACTGTTAATTAGAGCGAAAGATTTGTGAAAATGCTACAGAAGTGTACACTGTACAGTGTGAAAGAGCCAGTAGAAGCGGAGTTATGTGAGTTTTTCGATGATAATCCTCGGATTATCCTTGATCGGTGGATAATCCGCGATTTATCAACGAAAAACTCACATAACTCCGCTTCTACTGGTCGGAATTGACTCAAATTTGTTTTGCAACGTCTTTGAAGACAGCTCAACAATTTCATGGAGTTGACAGGAAAATTTGAATTTTTTTTTTTTTCAATTTTCCATAATAAATTAAAAATTTCAATTGGATGTGCGGAGTCCTATACTTGTTAAAATTGAACCAAATTTGCTGTGCGGCGTTTTTAAGGGAAACATGACAACTTAATCAGTGAATAGCTGGAATCCGAAAAAAAAAGTTAATTTTGAACAGCCCTACTGTACAGGCATTCGCCACTCTCTTGCTTATGAGAGCAATTGATTTGATATGAGCTGAACTCGATTTTTGTTGCATTTCAATCTAATTCGGAATTGGATTCGAGTTTCTGGTTTTTGAAAATTCAGTCATGGTAATCAAATTCGGAAAAAATCTATACGGCGACAATTCTACTTCTAATCTAATTTGGAAGAGCATCGATACCTTTTTCGCTCGTAAAATCTCGGCTTTTTCCAGTTTTTCGTTGATCAACCTTCGTTTCTTTTCCGCTTCCGCAATTTTCCTTCTTTCCAGCTCGTTCTCGATCTGTCGGAACTTTTCTCGCTGCGCTTTGTTCATGAATTTCAACTAAAACAATGAGGAATCGGTCACAAACAAAAAATTGGATATTACTACCCTTACATGTGATAGTAGATAACCAATAAATGCGATGAAAGAATGGGTGCAAAGGTTTTTAAATTTGAACTTGAGCATCTTCGAAAATAAAACATTCCTGTTCAAATTTGACTGGCTACCTGATGAAATTGATAATTGGCCTAAGAAACGCTGTACACAAATTTTGGCTTATTTCCAACCCGTAGAAGCAAAGTTATTAATGTTTAAAATTTAGGATTTCAAATCATAGTATTTACGGAGGGTTGATCGGCAAAATTTGAAAAAAAATATTTATTTTTATTGATTAAATCCAAAACTTTTTTCTTATACAGCAGCGCTTCTATAGGTTGAAATTCAGCCAAAATTGGTGTGCAGTGTTGTTTTAGGCAACTGAACAATTTTTTCAAGTAGCCAGTAAAATTTGAAAAGAAAATTTTATTTTCGAACAGCCCTAGTGAGCATAGGTAGTCTGACAAGTAGCTGTCATTAGTACTTATGTAGAAGTAGAAGTAACATTTTAAATTTACGCTCAATTACAAGTAGAAGTAGCAATTTCTGAGTCCTAGTTCAGCATGAAATTTTGAAAACTGTTAAGCAGAATTGAAATTAGTCTTAAAACATGACCGCTTTGGTCAGTCCTACTTGATTACTATTGATATGACTAGAGGCCAACACTTTTAAGATCCGTTTCGGCTGTTGGAGGTAAATTATATCAGCAATTTTCGTGACGTCACAAAGGGTTGTAATCAAGTCACAAGGCTCCGAGCCACAAGTCAATCTCACTTTTATAGTTTTGACTCGAGTCAAGTCGAGTCATTTTCAATTCACCACCGATGCAAGTCCGAGTCCAAGTCACCCAGCAGAGGGACGAGTCCGAGTCATGGTATTATGACTCGAGTCAGAGTCCAAGTCATTGTGTTGACTGCTCAGTTTCCATTTGAACCCTTGTTAAACCCACTTAATCCCAATAGTGTGGTTACTTTACTAGTCTTCGAAATTACAATGAAACGTCGGTCTTGCCGTCTGAGTCTCGGGTCATATGACTAGGTTTGAGTCATGCACAATGACTCGAGTCCAAGTCGAGTCAATATACAGATTGACTCGAGTCGAGTCATTTCCGTATTTTGAGAAAATGACTCGAGTCAAGTCGAGTTATTAGGATCAGCTCAAAAATCTGATATCAAAAACCTAATGTCTGCCATGAGACAAACCTTGTTCAAGACTGCCATCTCCTTCTCAAGTTTAACCCGTTGCGCTTTCTCCATTTTCATGTCCAATTCGCGCCCCGTCGCTTCCAAAAAAGCCTACAAAATCGAACTTATCGAGCCGATTCGGAAATAAGTGGAAAAAATAAATTACGCGACCTGTCTTTCTTTCTCCACGCTCTCTTTTGTCATTTCCTGAAGCTTTTTCTTTTGCGCGTCGGCTTTTCGTTTCTCTTCCATCATCATCTGCTGCTTGAGTGCCTGTCGGAAACAGAGTCACACAGCTGGAACATTTCCAGATTTTACACATTAGATTAGAATTGAAATGACAGCCACATCATTTTTCCAAATTAGATTAGATTTAGAATGAATGAATTCGCAAAAACTTGGAAATTTAATTAATTTCCCGATTAGAAAGAAACACTACAAAAATCAAATTCATTGCATATCAAATCAAAATTCATCATCAGTTTTTTCCAAATTAGATAGAATTAGAATTGCCGAATTCAGAAAAACTAGGAGATAGAAATTCCAAACCAGAAAGAAATACAACAAAAATAAAGGTCAGTTTTTTTTTAAATAAGATAAGAATTTGAATTACTGAATTCGCAAAAATGAAATTGATTTATTGAATGAAGTTCCGAATGAGAAAGAAATAGAAAATATCTGTACACCAAGATTGGTTCATTTCGCACGATACTGTTCTCCTGTAGCATTCACAGGAAAACCAAAAATTGGCCTGGAATTAGAATGAGTGCACGAAACATTTCACAAATTACATTAGAATTAGATTACCAGCATTTTGCTGTGATTTGTATAATTAGTCAACTATAATTATCTAGTTGTCCAGTGTCCGTGTCCAAGGCTGGTCTGAGATGTGTTTTGAATTGTGTGAAAAATCAATGTGTCAAGCGACCTGTTCCCTTTTTGTCCTTTCAATTTGCTTTTGCGATTCTTCGATGGACGAGAGCCTGGCTATCTCGTTTCTCTTTTCTTCTCTCACCCTCCGCTCCTCGTTCTCTCTTATCTTCTTCTCCCACTCCAGGTGGGACTGACGCAAGCTCCTCAGCTTCGCCAAGTATTCTTCGTGCTGATCGAATCACAAAAAGACGTCAAAAAACGTTTCAAATTTTACTGGGCGAACCATGTAGTTAGTAGGTTATTTAAAAAAACAGCACATCAAAAATTTGGCTCAATTCAAACCCGTAGGAGCTTTAAATCGGAGTAAAAAATTGTGGATTTGAAAAAAAAAAGTTATTGCAGTAGGAAATTCTATGTAAACAAGAAATAATGCTTATTTTCACGTTTATATCTTATAATTGCCTAGAATCAAGAGGTTGCGTGATACATTTGAAATGAATTTGACACCATTTCATTTGAAAGAGATAAATTTGATTAAAAGAGAGATTGAATAGTATATTCATATTGAAATGAACCCAAATATTTTCGACTGACACTCGTCAGGGGTAATCGTCAGCAACTAGTAGAGAATTGGAAAGAACATCGTATATATTATCGAGACGACAGATTTCGCGTCTTCGGAAGGGCCCGTTCGCACCTTCATTTGTGTGCCTTGGAGTCGACATTTCTCAAAATACACCAGCCAAGACTGTGCCGACAAAAAGAGTTTGTGTATCATCTAAAAATAGTACATTGAACGCTCTCGTATTTGACATTTCATGCTGGTGACGTCATATTTTGGCTACGAATGTTGATATAAAATGTTTTTTTGAATTCTTTACTAGTTGCTGACGATTAACCCTGATGAGTGTCAGCCGAAAATATTCAGGTTCATATCAATATGAAAATACTATTCAATTGTATATTGAAGTTCTGCACCGCCAAGAAGCTGTTTAAAAGAAAGATTAATAGCAACATTGGGAGTAGTTATTTCACACAAAAAAAACTAAAACAGTACAAAAAACCAGCGCCAAGATTCCAAAAATTGTTCGTTAATGGATGTGCCCCTACATTAAATATAGATTTCTAGCTGTGATATCATTGTGTTATGATTTGTAGTTGCAAGCATTTTAATAATGGATGTGTCTTTTTGGCACTGTTTTACTTACTTTTCATTTCTTCGTTATTATCATTTTTTGGCAATTATTATTATTTGACACTGTTTTAGTCATTTTTAACATCCTTCACATAAAATTTAAAAAAAAGTTAATTTTGAATAACACAAATGAGCAGCTTCACTTTTTTACTATCTTCTTGTTTCTTCTTTTCTTCCAACTCTCTCCTCTTCTCGATCGCTCGGAGAGCCTGGTTCTCCTTCGTTCTCCTTTTTTCCTTCATCAGCTCCACCATTTTGTCGTCTCTCTAATAAAATTCCAGTTCATTGAATACCATCGTTTTTGGCACAATGATTCGCGGACTCAAATCCAAATCGAGCATTAATAACTCGAGTCACGATTTTTTGGTGACACGACTTGACTCGACTTAATTTTTGACGCGTAAAATGACTCGACTCGACTTAATTTTTGTGCTGAATCGACTTGTACTCGAGTCATTACGCATGACGCGAGACTAGGACGAACAAGACAGACATTTCATGATAACTTCCGGGAATAATAAAGTTACCGTATTATTGGTATTTCGTCTATCAGTATTGATGTTCGCAGAATTTGTCCAAAATCTGTGTAAAGTGAGGAAAATATTATTTTATGAATGCGAGTCATTCTATATCACTCGAGTAGAGTCGAAAAAAGTGGATTGAGCCGGATTGAACACAAAACTGGAGCAGTGAAAACAGTGATTTTGACTCGGACTCGAGTCACAACACGATGACTTGGACTCGGATTTGACTCGGTGGTGAATTGAAAATGACTCGGTTCGACTCGAGTCAAAACCATAAAAGTGAGATTGACTTGCGACTCGGAACCTTGCGACGTGGTTACAACCCTGTTGAAGCCTAATACATCAAATCACTCAGGTACTCGATTTTGCTCAGCCCTATTTATGACGTCAAAATCCCCGCTCACTTGCTGTCTGGGTGTGGATTGGCCGCTCATGAATTTCGAGTCCGCATATTTCAAGGACGAGGCAAGCTCAAGGTCTGTGTTTGTGTGTTTTCTTCTGTAAATAAAACACAAGGGAGGGTTCATATCTCACCGATTTTCGGCGCTATTTTTAATATTTTAATTTTTTTAAATTGCAATAATTCACCGTCGAACTTCCAAACTGCGGCTTCTTCTCCTGTCTTGATACGTCGAGGTTTTGTAGGTCGGAGTCGAATCTGGATTAGAAAGATATCAGTCTCCAAACCTGATCTGCTTTAAAAATGACTTTCCAAGGAAACGCAATAAGTTACTCGAAGAGATCAGAGTTGGTCAAGAAAAAAATTTGCACCTTTTCCAGATTAGATGAGAATTAGGATGACTGAATTTGCAAATGCTTTAAAATTTAATTCAATTCCTAATTAGAACGAATTACAACTAATATCAAGTTCACTTCAAACCACAGCTGATTCTCACAATCACAAGAATGGCAATGTCTGTACAGCAACTTGGCTCATTTCGCACTATACAGATCTACTGTAGCATTTTCGGGAAAACCAGAAATTAAATTAGAATTAGAATGACAGTATACAAAGACTCCATGAATTAAATTAGAATTGAGTTACTGTTATTTCGGTCTAACCAGTCTAATTAGACCACTAGATAATTGTGTCTGATCTCAGCACTGCGTTGAAGTGATTCACCTCCATTAAGCGGCATTCTTCCTCTGGTGTCGTGATATTTTGCGCGTAAAGCTCCCGATTGCGAAGGGATTGGCGAGGTAGAAATCATGTACGGCTCATCGTCATCATCGACTGTAGAACAGCAAAATGTGGCAGACTGTATTCCTCAGCAAGTAAACATATGAACAGGAACAATATTTATCGATCTAGCTTTGCCAATTTACATCAATCCTTATTGCACATCCCGCAACTAGGGTTATGCACAATGATTTGAATACTCAAATCCGAACCGAGCATTAGTAATGAGAGATGATTTTTTTCCAGTAAACAAATTATACACCCTGTTCCACTAAAAGTTTCAACCGACTGGCACAGGCAGGTTTTTCCGAAAAATTTTGCTTCACTTTTCAAAACTGTAAAACACAACCTCAATAGAATGCGAAACCACTAAGTGATATATCATTGGATTCAGAATATCAAAGCCTAACCAACTACGCCATGATGCGAGACGAAATCAGGGCAACCGTACCTGTTTATAATCAAAAAGACGAGATAACCTTGTTGTGAAAATGGACAAGTTTTGGTTACTTCCTTATAGAGTCCACAACGTAAACCTAGTGGTAGTAAGTTCGTGCTGTTCACTGCGTACAGAGATGTCTTCTTTCAAACAAGCCATGAGTGACAGCTTTTGCTCTGAAACTAATTCTATCGATACCATCAAAGTACAGCAGAGCGTTTTGCCGTAAACACGCAGCCCGACCCTCTCGTCCCGTTGAGGTGTCGTTTTAGTTTTGAAAAGTGAAGCAAATGTTTCAAGAAATAACCGCCGGTGCCGTACAATTGGACAGAGCATTCATATTGAACTAAACCCGAACATTTTCGGCAGACACTGTTCAGGGATAATATTCAGAAATTAGTAAAAAGTATTCGATAATATCAGGGTTGTAACCAAGTCACATGGTTCCGAGTCACGAGTCAATCTGACTTTTGTGGTTTTGACTCGAGTCGAGTCGAGTCATTTTCAATTCATCACCGACTCGAGTCCGAGTCCAAGTCACCGTTTTAAGGGTCAAGTCCGAGTCATAGTGTTATGACTCGAGTCGAGTCCAAGTCACAGTATTGAAGTCATGTTCAACTTATGTTTTCAATCCTGCTTGGGTGATATCGAATTCCTTGCTTGCCAAACATGCTTATTTTGTCCCTATCATAGTCTTGGCACATGTTTATTAAGGCAGATAACGGACAGTTCCTGGCCTCATTTACCGATGCTACAGATAGACGAGACAGGCTGCCAATACGATAACTTTACTAATCTTAGAACTTCAAATCCAATATCTGTCAGTCTGATATATCACAAATGCAAGCAATCAGTTTATATTACTAGCACATCGACGACCGCTCACAAATAGCTTATAGATAATTAACGAATTCACGTCTACATACTATCTGATAGAGAACCTACGAATTCACGTCTAGATACAAGCTGGTAGAGAATCAACAAATAAACGTTTATGTAGAGGTGCGGTTTTGCTTTCACATTAAATCAGGTGGTTGACCAGAAAAATGTCAACTTTCCTGCTCAGCTCCCGAAGTAGTCGTCGGAGCGTTACTTTAGTGCTGATTTACTGTTATCTTAGTCGAATTTTCCCTACATTTACCAAAAATTCTCAAAAATCAGGGCAGAATCTTAAAAAGGAGACTTCTTAAAATTGTTAGATTATCTGAAAGAACTTAAATTTGGCTCAATTCCAACCAGTAGAAAGCAATGCTAAGAGAAAATATCTTGAATTAATTACAAAGAGACTTTCGAATTTTACCGGCTACCTCATGATATTGTTAGATTGTGTAAAAGTATGATTCATAGCAAATTTGACTCAATTCCAACTAGAAGAAGCGAAGTTATTAGAGTGGAATATTTTGAATATGAAAAATAGTCGACTTACTACTAATATGTAATTATATTATATGAATTCATTTCTCACTAAAAATACTCCATGTATTTTCAAATCCAATATTTTCTCCTCTCATATCATTGATTCCACTATTTAAAATTAAGCCAGATTCAGTGTTCTTTTTATGCAACGTAACAATTTTATCAAGTAGCCACCATGTAGAATAAAAAAGAAGTTATTTTTGATCGGCCCTATTGTACAAACATCACACAACATTAGCCATTCATTATTACTCACGTGCACAATGCACATATCTAACAAAACGTCATATGGACGGAGGGTATTGTGTGTTTATACAGACAGCAGATCAAATCAATGAGTTACACTTGAAAAATACTAAAGTGGAAAGGAGATTCTCATATATGTTGAGGCGGCATGGCCTTAGAATAATCCACATCCACTGGATACACGTTCCACTGGTGCATTAGATGCAGGAATTGAAAAGCAATTTTGAACCACACTGAAGAGCATTAGATACTCATCCATTCTAGTCGCCCAAAAATACAAAGAATCATCGCCTTCAAATCTACACATGAGCTTATCAGTCTCTTCCAAGTAGGCTACTTGACCATCTGAGTCATTTCATTGGCTCTAATTGGACTTTGCTTCGATTGTTTGCTTGTATAATTGAAAAGTCTTGAGTACTATTACCTCTTCACCACGGGATTATTTTGTACAATGCATTGCTTTTTGCTACTATGTACCATTGTCTATTGTTTTTACGGCGGCATATCTGATATCAGACGAGTGCAACGAAAGCAGTGGTGACAAATAGCGATGTCGACAGAATTCGTCACATGCATTGATCTAACCATTGTAATTCCCAAATTTCTTCACCTTCAAGTCATATAAAATAAGCCGAGTCAATGACTTGAGTCGAGTCATGCGTAATGACTCGAGTACAAGTCGAGTCAATCCAAATATTGACTCGAGTCGAGTCGAGTCATTTTCCTATTTTAAGAAAATGACTCGAGTCAAGTCGAGTCACAAAAAAATCGTGACTCGAGTCTGACTCGAGTCGAGTCATGACTCGAGTCATTACAACCCTGGATAATATTGTTGATATACAATGTTCTTTCCAATTCTCTACTAGTTTCAGTCGATCATCCTTGAAGAGTGTCAGCCGAAAATATTCGGGTTTATTTCGATATGAATATATCGTTTAATTTCAAAGGGGTGCGAACAGTGAAAGAGGCTGAAAGGCGAAACCAATTGGTCGCACATACCGGTTGAATTTGACATTGGCCTCGACCTCGATTTTACGAAAGCACCCTTGCCAGGATTTGTGTGAAGTCCAAATTTTCTACGAGAATCGGAGGGTTTGCATATTTTCTTGCTGCCATCTATTTCAACTCGCGACTTGCCTTCCGACGATGGCTTCTACAACAGATGAGCAAGAATACAAAACTGAATCAACACACAAAGTTTACTAGTAATTACAGTACACTCCTAAATCTACAGCTTTAGTTTCAGACTTGTAAAAACTGCTGGATTTTCAAAATGCGAAACCAGAACTAGAACTACAGTACTCACTTTTCAAAAACAGCAACTAGAGCAACTAAAAGAACAATAGTTAGTTGACCATCAACTATATTGTTTGTACATAATGTACAAGTCTGTACACTGCATTACTGCTGTGAATTTTGGTCATAAATAATATCATTTATCATACATCACTTGTTGGGTTGTTATTTTCATCTTCTTTACCAGCTTGAGGTTTTTTATGCGTAGTTGAATCTAAATTCCTCGGAGAAAACACGGACTCTGTTTTGATCGAAACGGAATTGATTTTTTTCTTTGGGGAACTCTTTCCGTTTTTCTCAATTTTATTTTCCATAATTATCGTTTGGCGCATTTCTTTACATCTTTGCACGAGTTCGACTCTTTTTTCTTCGTGGTTGTCACGGAAAACCTTTGAAAAAATGAAATTTACTGACAACACATAACCTAAATTTCCACAGGAACAATGTGCAGTGTCCGTAAAACAAATACCAGATCAACTTGACTAGGACTCTGTAGTCCGTACCAAGGTCGTAATGACTCGACTAGAGTAGAAATTTTTATCGACTCGACTTGACTCGAGCCACTTTGGAAAATGACTCGACTTGAGTCATTTTGAGTATTGACTCGACCTGTACTCAAGTCATTGTGAAAGACTCGTGAAGAAGTATGACTCGAGACAAATCAGGCCAGAAACTGTCTTTTATCTGTTTGAATAAGCCTGTTATGAGCTGATTAAAGTAGTCGCTGTTGATACTCAAGTAGAAGTAGAAGTATTAACGTATATTCGCACACAAGTAGGCCTGGGCCACAAGTAGAAGTAGCAGTTTCCAAGTAAGTAACAAAAGTATATATTCTAGGCCTGGTTTTGCCTAGAAAACTGATAACTATGAAGTAGAAGTAGCTTGAAATCAAAACCATTCAAGTAGTTCCAGCAGGCAAATCTACATGAGTACTTTGACAAAGACCTAGAAACTCCTACTTTCGTGCTTCTAAACTTGAATTTTCTCAGATTTAAGTCAGTATGATCTGGAGCAAAATCAATCAGGGAGAATCATACTTCAGCACAAAAATTATTAACATTCAAATATTTTTGTTGCATCAGCGTACCTAACTATTCCAGATATATTTAGGCCTATCTACCGATACACGACTTAGCACAGCTGTACTATCGTAATATGCTTGCATTATTGAAATAGCATAAAACCGACTAGACTCCCATCGATATTTATCTGTACATAATATTGATTTCATTTTGTCGAGAGGGGAAAAATCAATGCATAATTCACCATGCAACTAATCTATTGCTCAAGGATTGACAAATCATAATCAATAATAGTTTATTACTGTCATACAGCTATGTGTGGAATAAACTGTTCACCACAATTCTTATAATTAGTATTCAATGCAGACTTGGACAACTGGATAATTATAGTTGTCTAATCGGATAAATTAGGGTGAAATGCCGGTAATCTGATCCTAATCTAATTTGTGAAATATTCCTATGCTCGAATTGTAATACTAATCGAATTTCTGGTTTTCCTGAAAATGCTACAGTAGAATTGTATAGCGCAAAATAAGACAAGCTTGGTGTGCGGACATTTTCCATTCTCATTCTTATGGGAATCAACTCTGGTTTGACATGAAGTGAACTTGATTTTTGTCGTATATTTTTCTAATCCGGCATTCAATACAATTTCTAGGTTTCTGCGATATCAGTAATTTTAATTCTAATTTAATTTTGAAAAAACTGTGTAGCTATAATTCTAATTTAATTTGAAGAAACTAGCTATCATTCTAATTGGAATCTAATTTGAAAAATTGTGTAGCTATAATTCTATTTCTAATTTAATTTGAATAAACTAGCTATCATTCTAATTGGAATCTAATTTGAGAAATTGTGTAGCTATAATTCTAATTTGAAGAAACTAGCTATCATTCTAATTGTAATCTAATTTGAAAAACTGTGTAGCTATCATTCTGATTCTAATTTGAAGAAACTAGCTATCATTCTAATTGGAATCTAATTTGAAAAATTGTGTAGCTATAATTCTAATTCTAATTTAATTTGAATAAACTAGCTATCATTCTAATTGGAATCTAATTTGAGAAATTGTGTAGCTATAATTCTAATTTGAAGAAACTAGCTATCATTCCAATTGTAATCTAATTTGAAAAATTGTGTAGCTATGATTCTAATCATAATTTAATTTTGAAGAATGTATGTATAGCTAATAGCTATCATTCTAATTCTTTTCTAATTTTGAAAAACAAAGTAGCTATAATTCTAATCTAATTTGGTGAAAAAATATGTAGCTATAATTCTAATTGTAATCTAATTAGGAAAAGCTTGGGATCTGTTATTCTTGTTGTCTAGCTCTTGTGGCTGGGTGGTTGAAAGAAAATTCCAGACCCATAGCATTATAACAGTCCAGTGACAAAATCAATTTTACTCACCTTGTGAGACCCTAAACTCTGCTTCACTGCATTATCTTTACGACTCCTAATTTGTATCATTTCGCACAATTCGTCAACTAGCTAAATTTGTCGTTTATAAGCTCATAGGATTCAACCGCATAGCCCGACTGACTGTGGGATACTAACAAATCATTAGACATATGCTGTGATAATATACTGAAGGACAATAATCCCTATTATCACACAGGTAACTTCGTGCTATCATTTAAAGAGTGGCTTTTAACCCTTTGATACCGCACTGTATGGCTACTCAACTATGTACAGAAAAGGTTCAGTTAGAAAAGTTCAAAATTTGCTGAAGTCGGTTACAACTCTCGTTTAAATAATTAACAGTCATACAAATGTATAATGTATAACTATATACAAAGTCAGGTAGAGAGGAATTAGCAAAAGTAATACGGTACTGTAATCCAAATGTATTTATTGTTCTGTTAGTCACAGCTAGTGGGGGAATTGGCATTTTAATATCCTGCTAGCTCTTCAAATCATGGTTTTTAAGTAGTGAGAGCGAGTCGAATGCAGTGTTGAAGGTTTTCACTTGTGATATAGATGTAAAATTTATTCTTTATCAAGTTCCTGAAACGGACAAGGTCTAGATTCGGACCGCAGCCCTCCAATTGAGTAACCCGGCCAGCCTGTGAATCACAGTCTAAGAGCCAAGTTCCAATCAGATTTAGATAATTAGATAATTCTAATTGTCTAATTAGTCTATTTGTATCAAAATTCCGGTAATCTGATTCTAATCTAATTTGCGAAATCTTTCTTTGCCCTAATTCCAATTCTAATCTAATTTCTGGTTTCCTGTAAATCCTACAGGAGAACTGTATTTGTATACAATGTAAAGTGAGCAACGAGCCAAACTTGCTGTACAGGCATTTGCCATTATCATGCTCGTGGGAAGGAACGATGATTTGATATGAACGGAACTTAATTTAATGTCCAAGTTTGCGAGAATTCTGTAATTTTAATTCTAATCTAATTTGAAAAAGTTGAAAATTTTCTAATTGTTCATGTCTAGTTCCAATTTCTAGAATGACATCATATTGAAGATATCAAATCATGGGCTGTTGCACAAATCTCAGCAATATTTCTGTTCCTTCTGGGCTCCTCTTTATATACGTAATTCCTCGTGCGTAATGGGTTATGGCACTTGATGATGGATATTTATAAGTGAAATTTTGTTGTTAATTCAATACTACAAAGGTTTATTTGTACATGTATTCAACTGTACACTTCACAAAACAAACACTACTCTGCCTCTATATATCAGTCTTCAACATGAAAGTAGGCATAGAAACTGTTACGGCTTGTTAAAATGGGGATTCCCTTACAAACTACACTCTTAGGGTAGGAATGCGTCGTTCCTTTTCATCAATTGTTGTTTTATGTTATCCCTTATTTCTTTCCATCCAGTGTGCATGCCTACTCCAAGTTGTTTCGACACCTTCCTATCTTTTCATTGTATCGCAGTCTTGTGGTGTTTTGAGACGATGAAATTATTAGCAAAACTGACTATAGTTTATTTTTAATAAAAAATTTCAACAATCTGAAGGACATGTTGTGTTTTATGCATTTGAAAATTGTGGTAATGCAATAATAAAAATTGACTTGAACTATGTTTTACTATCATAGGAATATAATATAATAATATGCGTCACTGGCGTTCGTTATTGATGAGAGTTAGTCGAACAGTTTTTACTGAATAAATTAACGATATCAACAATTTTTTTCTTGTAATTGTGAAGTGCTATACCATGAATGGCTTGTTTACAAACACTATTGCACTGCAATTACTTTAATAGAGAGCACAAGGAAATTTCATAATCAAGTTTTGGAAAACAAAACAGACCTGCTATAAGCCCAGGCCTGAGCAAGCTGAAAACCAGGGTTGTAACCAAGTCACAAGGTCCCGAACCGTCACAAGTCAATTTGACTTTCATAGAACTTTTTGACTCGAGTCAAGTTGAGTCAGTTTCAATTCAACACCGAGCCAAGTCCGAGACCAAGTCGGGGTTCAAAGGTTCAAGTTCAAGTCACAGTGTCGACTCGGGTTCAATTCTTTCAACTCAGTTTTTTTACTTTTTGACTCTGTTTCCGTGATATTGAATGCCTCACATTCCTAATATACTAATTTCTCCCCACTTCAACACTTCAGGCCTTATTTTACAAAAACCAGTACTGATAGAAGAAATACCAACAATGTGGTACCGTAATTTTCCATGTATAATGCGCAAAATTTTCACGATTTTTTGCCCTAAAATCGGGGGGTGCGTATTATACATGGGAACAACGCGATTGAAAAAATCTCCCTCGATAAAAAACTTGAAATCACACCTTTCTTCATGTTTGTTTCCAATCGCGCATCACCTCTAGCCATCGTGCCCATAATTCGTATTATAGAGTGTAACACGCTGCCAAATACAGAAGCGTGTTGCCAATTAACGGAAAGCGTGTTGCCAATTAACTAGAATCGTCTGCAAAGCACGCGATCTCTTGCTGAGTTAGTTCGCCGTTTGTACACGAGCGAAATTAGGTCGCTGATTGCTACAAGCATGCGCGGCAATCCTTGCTAATTCATCGCGTCTACGTCTAGGTCGACAATCGCATACGCAAGAGGCCATGTGCACAAGATATAATCGCTTGCGTAATCAGTCGCATCTCCAACAGGACTGGTGCGCCCGACATAACCGTTGGCTTGAGCAATCACATCTGTAATTGTAATAGGCCTCGTGCGCAAGATGTCGTGTGTCGCTAGCCTGAACTGTCGCGTCGCCGGCCTCGCAGGCCTTGGCTATTATCTACTCTCGTTTAGAGACAATGCACTTATTGTATTATGATTAGCGATGGTTATGTCATGATTGTTGAACAGTGACATCGCAAAACAGACAACATCATATATTAAAACACAGTTATTCATGTACTGCGAATGCAGGGTGCGTACTATACACGGGTACAGGCTTTTTCACAGAAATTACATGCTATTTTAAGGGTGCGTATTATACATGGGGGCGTACTATACTTGGAAAATTAAGGTAGCTTACTAGTCTATGAAGTTACAATGAAATGCATGTCTTGGCTGTCCGAGTCCGATCCTACAAGTCAAGTCAATACACAAATTGACTCGAATCAAGTCGAGTCATTTTCCATATTTTACAAAATGACTCAGGTCATTACAACCCTGCTGAAAACGCACCCCCTGCCAAGCAGAACAATTCTAATCCTGAAATACCTGAAGAAGTGTCAACGGCTTCCCTGGGTTTTCTTCAATGAAATCATCGATTGGTTTTGGTAGCAGCTGTATTGGTCGTATTTTCATCCTTGCACAAGCTTCTAACGACCTTGGGCTGGTTAGAACATATCTAGGAAACAAGATTTGATTGACAATGACATGATGCAGATCCAACAAAGACTTCAGTCTATCAGAAGGAATGTATTTGTATGCAGTCAATTACAAATTACAGCAATAGTAGCCTACATCAATATACAATAATTTATAAACATTATATATAGACTGCAATTGAATAAGATATTCATATCGAAATGTAAATGTACAGTATATTTTCAGCTGACGCTCATCAGGGGTAATCGTCAGCAACTAGTAAAGTATAGAATTGAAGAGAACATTGTATCACCAAATACGATGTCACTAATTACTGAAATTTCCATGCCAATGACATCACAATTGGTGATATAAAACATTGCCAACGATTACCCCTGACGAGTGTTACCCGAAAATATTAAGGTATATTTCAAAATGGATATATTATTCAATTGTAAACTGTTGTTCTCTACAAGACTCTCTTCAATTATAGATTACATACATCGAGTTCATATCAATGACACTAGAGGAATTATATAAATAAATATCATATAAATAATTATTTGAAAATATGAGCAATTATACTTATACATTTTACAATTACTTATAATATATAAAATTATAATAGAATGAAGTACGGTATCATTGAGAGGAATTTTTCCCACATGTAGCTTACCGTGAGCCATCTGCCTCCGGTGAATCAAAGTTGCTCAGGTCCAAAACTAGATCCATGTTGCCTTTTCATTCAAATACAATCCGTTGAAGTTTATTATCACCGCCTACATCTAGGTCTGTCAATCTTATGATGCCATTCACTGAAAGACTAAAGACATAATGCCAATTGAAACCATCTCACAATTTTGAAAACATACATTCAAAGTCTTATATTCAACAGTATAGTTAGAGGTGTGATACATATCAACATATCAATACTCCTTACCCTGAACGAAATAAATCTCAATCTGTAAAAGTATTCTCACTGAGAACGCCCCTCAAGTGGTTGAAAGGTGCTTCATATTTCGCAAAAGCATTTGAGAGACTCGAGAGAACAATAGCTCAAGTATGCCTCGAGTTTTGGGACTATATTACCCACGTGTCAAGATTCATCAATAATACCGAGAGGTCATGTGCTTTTGTGTTTACATCAAAAAAGTTTCGTATGAACCAGGATCAGAACCAACTTGAGAGCCTCCATCTGGCTAGGCTTAGATATGGACCAGCATCGTACCAGATATTTGTAAGTAAGATAATCAAACAGTTGGAAACATAGGTGAAAAACTTCATACCGCGGGCTTCTGCTTGAAATGCCATAGCAGACTGAATTGTAGTTGGAGAATTAAATAATTCTAGCTGTCTAATTAGACTAATTACAACAAAATACCGGCAATCATATTCGAATATAATATGTGAAATAATTCGATGCTCTCATTTTAATTCTAATCTAATTTCTGGTTTTCCTGAAAATGCTGCAGAAGTGTATCATGTGAAATGAGACATTTGCAATTGTCGTTAATTCGGGATTTAATTCAATTTCTAAGTTTTTGCTAGTTTGGCAATTTGAATTTTAATCCAAGTTGGAAAACATGCTCAGTGTAGGCCATAAGAAAAATAATTGCAAATTGTTGCAATATTTATTTGGTTATGGAATCCGAGTCTGGACGTGAGGGAAATCGATCAATTTGTGGTAACAGCGGAATCACAGACTGGAATTTGGGCGTAATTTAGCATTGGTTTTACTCAATTTATTTTGAAAAAATATTGTGACCTTTCAAAACTAAAGATTAACCAAATAAAGACGTATGGTAACCTTTCAAGCTAATAGGTCCACAAGCATGAAACAAACTGATATTCATTAGGCCCTATAGGACATTCTAGCTATAACAGCTCGGCCAATCTTATTATATCCCGCAGAAAAGCCACAATATAAGACTTGTGGTAACCGTCACCACTTTTTTATGCATCTATCTTTGTTTACCGCGTGCAATCAGCAATGAAATTCGTACAGGATTATATTAGATGGATATTTAACTGGTAAAGCTGGTTCTATTGCATAATTGGAGCAGTAACTAAACAGCTCTTGTTAAGTCAGTTGGATTTCAGCATGGGCAAACAATGCTAACTATAAGACGTATGACAGAAATCAAAGCCATGAACCCACAATGAAAGAAATGATTCATTTGTTCTGAACAATCATAATGCCAGCAGCTACAACGCTACCAATACAGGAAGCCTTTACAGTGATGCAAAATCGAAAGGGAGTCTCAGTTCATTTCTGCAAGCAATGGCACATGATAACGACATGGTAATGTCATACTAAATGGTGCTAATCTGCATGATTATGAGATTAGCTGGATATCATAAAAACACACCAATTTAGCACTCAATCGACCGAGTGATTATGGTGATTATTTTGTTATAGTCAGTCCACACATAAAAATAGTTTGATGGTTCTGCATGCAGCAGATCCTGATTATTGGAGGAGGGTTGGTGCGATGACATGCAAAATAAGGTCAAAAACATGCAAAATAAGGTCAGTCGCGACATGCAAAATAAGGTCAGTCACATGCAAAATAAGGTCAGTCGCAACATGCAAAATAAGGTCAGTCGCATGCAAAATAAGGTCAGTCGCGACATGCAAAATAAGGTCAGTTGCGACATGCAGAATAAGATCAGTCACATGCAAAATAAGGTCAGTCGCAACATGCAAAATAAGGTCAGTCTCATGCAAAATAAGGTCAGTCGCGACATGCAAAATAAGGTCAGTTGCGACATGCAGAATAAGATCAGTCACATGCAAAATAAGGTCAGTCGCATGCGAAATACGGTCAGTCGCCACATGCAGATTACAGAATAAGGTCAGTGGCATAAGAAAACAGTGGGATTTGAAGTAAACATTTGGATTTATACGCGGACTGTTAATATTCTACATGCGACTCACCTCTCGTAATCGTAATAATCGTCTGATTACACTTTGTTGAAAAATCTTCAGATTTAGGATATAAATGGGGAATGACCATCATGAAAATACTATATAGGAAAGATATTTTGAATTTATTTTTCATAAGAAAAAGAGTTGGATTTGTAATTGAAGTATGGATTTGGATTTATGCGCGGACCGATAATAATATTCTACATGCGACTGACTTCGTGATCAAGATAATCATGATTATCTTTTGATTGAAAAATCTTCAGATTTGGGATATAGATAAGGAATTTCAATGTTGAAAGTAGGCTACCATACAGGAAAGATATTTTGAATTTATTTTTCATAAGAAAAAGAGTTGGATTTGTAATTGGAGTATGGATTTGGATTTATGTGCGGACTGACCTTATTTTGCATGTCGCGACTGACCTTATTTTGCATGTGACTGACATTATTTTGCATGTCGCGACTGACCTTATTTTGCATGTTTTTGACCTTATTTTGCATGTCATCGCACCAACCCTGTAGGATTATTGGGTGGGACGTGGGATGGTAGTATATTTTCTTCAAATTAACTAACAAAAGTACAAATGTAGAAAAATACAAATAAATGGATACATGAAGAAAATGAAGTCATTGCAAATACAATTCAGCCTTATAGCTTGAGCGAAAACATTGTTTTTCAACTCACAATAATCTCTAGATATACTGATATTCAGATCTTATAGGCTTATATATAGACTTATAGGCTATGCAGACAGCAATGCTGCATGTGTGAATAAGCAATTTAAAACTCTTTATTAGACTATCAATGGATACCTAAGATCGAGTCACTAGCAAGCAAAATCCAGCCCAGTGCGGTGCAGAGCCAGGACAAATCGTCGCAGTGGAATCAAAGTGACTTATGTCCAGTTTTCAAATTTTCGAGGTCCATTTTTAAAACTTGAAAAAAGTCGCGTTTTTGAAAAATTTCCAATATTTTTCAGCCATATCCTGGCCATGGTTATGTCTGTTTCATTAATTCAACGTCAATCAGGGCCAATATATGGATGAAAGAGGATGAAAACTTTACACAAAGTCAATTTTCTCAAAATGTGCAAAATAGACATAAGTCACTTTGATTCCAATGCGACGAAATAGGGTTGTTGCAAGGCGGGTATCCGGTAAAAACTTTAAAGAGTCACCAATCCCTGACCCACTGGCAAGACCATGCTCAGGGAAACCCAAATTACAAAAAAGTTCATAAATTCATAGGCATATAAACATGATATAGCTATAACAGTGATTCTTAACCTTAATCTTTTATAACCTGGGGAACCCTTATGCAATGCTGATATCCAATCCTTCGAGGAAGCCCAAAAACAAGATCTACCGTGTTACACATCCAACTTAACACCACCTCTATAACATTACTATTGATTAATGATTACTACGGCAGATAATAAACTATATGCATCAACAGAGTGTTAAACTGAGAACACCATTAAAATAAGATTTTCACAGAAAACCAAACTATATCAGGAGGTGGTCCGACCCCCCACAAACTCCATAAATTGATTTCCGCTCAAATTTGTGGTGACCATCCACAGCAGAAGTGCTAATATCGTCACCAGCCTTTAGCTTATATTACTTTGTACTTGAGATCGGACTATATTGGCAAAGCCCCGCACCAGCGCTCAAGTTTCACGTAGTAAAATATATATGTTACTTCTCCGCTACTATTACGGTGAGTCGTTTTGACACCTTCCTATATTTTCATTCAATCGTTTTGAAAAGATGTAATTTCTAAATAAACAAACGGAGAAACGAACTCTACTGCTATCAAAACAGACTTCGCCGATACAGCAATCATAGTATATTGGTACTTGTCAATGAAAACGATGTGAAAATAATCCACAGGAGGAAATGCCCTGCAGTTTTCGTCTCCTCTTAGCTCTTTTCATTTGTGAAATTTACATGTTAGGCTTTTTAAACAGATAAAATATTTTCGTCTTTGCAGAGTATGGAAATCCACGCGATCTCCAAGGCCACCGGCCCGATACGCTCCGTTAGTCAGAAAAACAAATAATTTGAAACTGCCGCCGTATGCTCAATGATCATATCATCACCGTTTTTATTTTAATTTTCATCAAATCCGAACACAAGATTGCAATATAATGAAAAGATAGGAGGGTGCCGAAACAAATTGGAGTAGTGTTTTAATCAGACGCCCGCCTTGGCCTGGAGCATTATATAGGAGGAATGCACACAGGATTTAAGAAAAGATAACATAAAAGGAACCGACCAATGATATATGGAAGCCATGGAAATTGATCTGGCATGGGTCGGTAGGCGAGGTCAATATGTCAGATTATGGTCCGGCATTCTTGTGGGGTGGTTAGTACTCGTTTGGATATACTTTGAATTGACACACCAACTCATCCTGCATCTATAACGAAACATATTCCCTCTTTATCGAATGCTACTTTTGATACTTAACATAACATTGTTATGTTATGTTTATCGAATGCTACTTTTGATACTCGATCCTGAAATAATTGTATCACAGATATTCAAGGGTGGAATGTGAATCGCTACAACTTCCATAAGCTACCCAATGGCTACCGGTAGTTTTCCATATGATTTATCGAAATCCCACGAAACTTTTCAATTTACAGACTTATATATCAGTCAACACAGGTATGGGTCCACTCCCCTATCCTAGTTCACACTCAATGCTACTGTTGTAGAGCAGAAACGTTCGAATAAACAGCCATCGCTCAGTAATCAGGCGTTATCCAGCCACTACCCACACTGCGTGTCCCAACTACCGAGCTTACACCGGTCGCCAAGATATAGTCACAGTGATATATGCGTTGTATACCATGCAAACATCGCCACGAATGTATGTTTCTCTTCAATCATACCGAAGATTATAATTCATTTTGATTCGATACAATCGTGCTACTTCATGATTGATACGCTTTTCATTTTCATCGCTTGTCCTCTTTATGTTATGTTATTTTCTTTTACTTTTCATTCAGTGTGCACTGTGCAAGTGTGTACTGTGTATGCCTCCTTTTTAACATCGCTTAGGCCAGGTGGGCTTATGAATTCGAAGACTACTCCAAGTCGTTTCGATACCTTCCGATCTTTCATTGTATCGCAGTCTTGTGGTGCACTGATATGATGAAATTTTTAGCAATAAATTGAATTGAATTCTGTTGATTTCCATCCATCGTGTACTTATATTTATAAGTTTTAGGCCAGGCGTCACCAACCGTTTTGAACTTCTTCTTGGGTACTGACAAGGCGAAAGGCTACCAGTTACTACCGCGTTTACCAGTACGTACATGGTTAATTTCTTCACATGGACATTCAAAGAACTGGGCATGGTTTCCGCTCCCTGCCAAGACACGATAATACTTACCAGGACTCGCGCCATCGTCACCGAGTTCAGTTCAGTTGCCGCAGTGGGCCCCGAAGGGTCAATTTCTGCGTCGCGGGACGATCGAAAACTGCGTTCATAAGTCCATTATTATAGGGTCTACTGCAGTTCACTTGGAACACTTCTCCACTTCGACCTCGTATTTTGCGATTTTGCTACCGCCACCAAGGGAGACTCATATTTTCATCCAACTGCAATCTTGCAGTTTAATAACGAACTGAATTACTCGCCCCTGACATCGCAATTTATATGCACTGAGCGTGCAAACAACTACTGCTTATCTGGACCTAATAGTGGAATCAAGATCACCGATAACATGAACACAATATAGTATTGAAACCAAGCTACTGAAGCCAATTTTAATTTTCATGCAATTCATTAAAACAGTCGGCATTACAATCAACAACGTCCTCAAGCGAGTAGCTGGGAGGAGAATGAATAATACAGGCTGTAATATTGCTACACTCCAACAAAGTTTAGTTGGAAGCCAACATTTTAACAACAAACGAACGCCGAATTAACCAACAACTGCTGACTGGGCTTATTGCATGCACAACCCAAGCTTTATTGAGAAACCAGAAACATAAGTCCTCATTTTGTTCAAGTGAATTTTACTTAGCAGACGCGACTTCAGTGAAGAATTCCAATGGTACACGATGAAACGCTTCAGAAATATACAATTCAACAAGGCTCTAATAACATCGGACCTTCAACATGTACAACGGCAAACGCAAAAATCCATGTCAGAAAGAGGTATAACTGTACAAAACGAAATCGTCGAGTGTGAAACCATTCCAGAGTAAAGTTGACAACAAAGTTTTTGCGGCAAATAGCTGATCCACGTTTCTTGGTATAACAATGTCTTCATCTTCCCCTTTTGCCGTAGAATCCACCGTACGAAAGTTTCAGCAGAAGCAGTGAGATTTATAAACGAGTATTGACAGAAAAAGATATCCGTACATATTATTGACTCGTGGAGAATTACGAGTTCTAACAATGCAAGGGCCTTTTCCAGAGATGAGCATGGAACAGGATTTGAAAAAAAATCTGAAGATTCGTGAATAATATCAGATGTTGATCGCGAATTTTTTGAAGCTCGATTTGGATTTGGACTTTCACACAGACTCTTGAAAATTTTCCAATCTCTGTGCGACTTTCAAATAAATGTTAGCTATTATCGAATTTTGACTCAAGTTGACATGAATTCAGAACAGGATCTGAATTTCAAAATATTAAATCTGCACATCTCAGGCCTCTTTATTAACGGCAGAAATATTCCTCGACACTATCGCACAAAATACTTACCCAAGACGTACAACGATGTTTAAATGACAGCTCAT
This sequence comes from Botryllus schlosseri, assembly GCF_051294905.1. Classification (NCBI taxonomy): domain Eukaryota; kingdom Metazoa; phylum Chordata; class Ascidiacea; order Stolidobranchia; family Styelidae; genus Botryllus; species Botryllus schlosseri. The sequence goes on along the minus strand of NC_137246.1, from coordinate 28,030,107 downwards.
TCGTGGCACAAAATCTAGTTTAAAAAGCAACCAAACCGTCAAAGAATAGAGTTTCCGAAAATATGACGTTCGGTTATGTCTCTTAATTTAGAATAAAATGCAAATTGGTGTATATTTACATTCAAACGTAAAGGAGCATCACACACAAACCAGATAGGAGCATGAGTTTTTACTTGAAAAAATCGGTTTGATGATTTTGGATACATGGATTCAAGATAATCTTGAAATCGATCATGAAATTTTTAGCGTGCCAACTTCCCTTTTTTGTGTGACCTTTTGATCAAATTTCAGTCATTACCAGATTTTGAGTTAAAGGTGACCAAAAATTAATTGTGGTGTTTGCCATAAAATTTAACGTGACTTTCCATTTTCATGCAAATTATTGATCAAGTTATGATCAGATTTTGACTTCAATACTAGTATCCCCAAAAAATCGGCATTTCTCGATACAAACCTAACGTTTAAAAATCAGCTGCTTCAGATGAAAACTTGATCCGTGACGTCAGTCTTCCTCAATACCTCCCTCTTCTTTGGTATCCTCCTCGCTTCTCGAACCCAGAGCTGTATTTCCCGCTAGGCGCCCGATAAATGGGCCTATCTCCTTTTTGTGATTTCTTAACATCACCATTGGTAGCTGATCCAGTAGACGACCGTTTTTGGGCTTGCTTCGGTTCATTACCAGTTGAAATTGGCCTCCAAGACAGAGTAATAGAAGACTTGTACGATGGTGGATTATGAAACAAATCTTTAACTAGGGTGTTGATATTGTTGCATGTTTTCAAAGCTGCCACTTTCAATTTGCTTTGCGCTTCAGATTTAAGCTGTTCGCGGGTTTTTCCTTGTAGAGCCATGCGTAGTTGTTTGATGTAAACAGCTAAACCACGAGCAAAATACTGTAGCCTCTTTCTGAAGTCTTTTAAACGTTCTGCATTGTCATCTGCGGTCAAGAAATCTGGACTTTTGGATGACATTTGGTAGAATGTGTACAGCAAACATTCCACGTAAGAGAAATTCAACTTCGGGTCTGCGACAGATGTATTTTCTTCGTCATCAGGAGGTAAAGGCATGTACGATATCAACAATTTGTACAGAGGCTGTAACGATTCTTTAATTTTTGAGCCATCGCCGATGTACAGTGACATTTCTGCCATCAGCCGAATAATTTCAAGGCGATTGTCTTCATTCTTTTCTTCATCAATCGGAATTGTAGCAAGAACCGGGATAATTTTGTCACATCCGTATTGAAGCAATGACGCAGAATGTACATTCTTGGAAAACAAGGGTTGAGCGATTCTCCAGCATTGCACTATTTTTTGCACCGAGTCTTCCTCAGAAGCATTAAAATCGTCTCCAGTCTCAATTTTTTCCACTATAATATTAAGAATTTGCTGCCTTCCTTGAAAAGTCTGCAAATGGCTGAGAGATGACAGCACCTTGATAAGCTGATGAAATTCTTCGCCAGTCACGTTAGGCAACGCCCTGTTGGTCTCAGACAAAATATATTCTTCCACTTCTTTCGTCATAATAGTGTCTGAGAATGTCTTCAATTTGTTGCATAAAAATGCAATAGCTCGTTCGCGAATGATATCCTCGGTCTGATGAATTTGAGTGAACAGACCCTTCAATGTGCCTTTTGCGTTCATTTCGAATATAGACACCAAAGCACTGTTTACAGTGCTCAATTCATTGCTATCATCGGTTTGCATTAATTGAACCAGCACGTCTGCGAGACGAGACGCAAGGTATAGCCCGTTTTTACATATGTTCGGGATTTCCTTGATTGCGGCTCTCCTGATCGAGATATCTTCGTCCTCGCACAAATCCATGATGGCGTTGAGAGAATCATCTGCCTTGTCTTTGAAATATTTGAAAAATCTCGATATGAACTGTGCGGAAAGGCGTTTTGCTGACTGGTTCCCAGCTACCCCTTTCAAGATCGTGTCGTAGCAATCTACGTGTTCTGAAGCCTTCTCTTTCGCGTCTGCTAGGACGCCGAAACTTTTGTACAGCATTTCAACCGTTATAGTACCCATGTTTGCACACTTTCCGTTCAAATTAACCAAGACGAATTGAATCAAACGCGATTTGATCTCGTAAGCTTCTGTCGCGGAAGCTGTAAATGCGCCAACACGCCAATACAAACGTCTGTCACGTGATGACGCTATCGCACATGGCTCTTTGAGAGGGTATTTCAATCAGTTTCAGCCTAGCAAATTGCTATGGTACGATGTTTTCATCAGTTCATCAGTTTCATCATAGCAAATTGCTATGGTACGATGTTTTGTACTCTATTAACTGTAGATTGCTAACCTATCATGGTTGGTTGTGTCCGTACAGCTTCATGCTCGTCCAGGCCGTCCAACTACCATACGGTCGACGTAAAATATCATCGCTCTATCAAATATACCGAAACTGCCGATCCGACAGTCGTCGAGTATGCCCAAAATTGCCCACTGTCCATGTCCACATTAACAATAATAATAATAATCGTCGAATTATATTTTCATATGAACAAGACGCACACAATTTACAATGCGATAAGACACAATGCGATGTAATGAACAGATAGGAGGATGCCGAAGCCGAACGACCAGTTGCGATTGCAGTTAGATCAGTTTTTTCAGTGGCGGTCTCTTAAACTGACGTCAACCTCGGCCTAGTGCCCGATTTCACACTACCTTTTTCTATGTTACTCTCTATTCCGCGGCTCTTTCGCGCTCTTTTCATTCCTTGTGAGGGTTCTCTTTCATCGGGTCTTTTTCTGGGCTTTTTTTTATCGCCGTAAGAGCAGCGACGCCGGGGAATAGGAGACCAGAATAACCTCCGACGCGGAATCGAACCCGAGCAGCCTGGGCTCCCCCGAAATGCAAGCAATTTCTAATGAATCAATACTAGTAAGCCCTCAAGATTACCGTACCACGACCTGACATATCGATCTCGCCTTCCGTCAAACCCTCCGTAGGTTAGTAATATAGTCAATAGTCATATGCCACCTCATTTTGTCGCTTGTCCTTTTGTATTATCTTCTTTTACTTTTCATTCGGTTTACTTATGTTCGATTTATTAGCAATTTTTATCAGTTCAAGTCACCACAAAATTGCGATACAATCAAAAGATAGGAAGATGTCGAAACGACTTGGACTATAGTCGTCGAAATCTGATGGTGCCTGATTTTAAACACTACTACAAGTCGTTTCGACGCCCAGCCTATATCTTTTCATTGTATCACAATCTTGTGGTGTATTAATCGGATAAAATGGTTGATAAACTGAACTGAACCACCTTCCCTATTTCACGGCTATGTGGGATCCACGAAGCCTAAAAACTGCAGGGTCCGCAGTCCGAAACAAAAGGTTAACAAGGTCTGTTCAGTTCAGTATATCAGTCAATCAGCTTTATTAATATTTTCATCATTTCAAATCATCACAAGACTGCGATACAATGAAAAGATAGGAAGGAATTGCTTGTATTTCGATTGAATGTCAACAATGAACAATTGAACATGCTCGACGACTGACGGATAGCCAGTGAGATATTGTACCATACGTTAGGTTAGGTCCGGCATATTTGATAGCGGGATCATGTGATACTTGGAGATGAGGACGCGCGTGTGTTGTAGCCTACTTATGCACTTTTGATACTTAGGTAAAGAATTCATTGAAATTTTCGCTGCAGTGGATCTGATACATAAACCAGGCAATTTTCAATTTCCGCATATATTTTATGTTTAGGACACCGAATCGTTCAAGCAGTAATTTGTTGGACGTCCCATTGGGGCCCTGATGTTCAAGTTTTTGCAGTGGCTTGAGTGCGCTTTTCGTGGAATTGAAATTATTTCCATCTTTTTTACCTCCTACAATTGCAAAGCTCCACTCTTTCCATGCCACGTGTCCATTTGCCAGATGTTGCTGAATAACTTGCATCATAAAGCCGAACTGGGAGTAGGCCTACTACCAAACGGTTTCTACAATAAGTTACAGTACAAATACAATCGTCTACTGAAGTTTAGTAACTGAACTAATGCTAGTCGGATAAGTCATCCTCGCCTTCCCACACACACTAATGTTACCTCATATTACGATTGTCATTTTGACGCTACCTTTTATTACCCTCCTTTTCATTCAGTGTGCAGGCTCAGGTGGGCGTCTGATTTCAAGGGCTACTGCAAAATGTTACGACACCTTCCTATCTTTTCTTTGTATTGCAATCTTGCGCGTTCCGATCTGATGAAATTATTTACAAACACAAAACACACACAAATTCACTTTCCATATTAAAGAACCCCCCCCGAATATATTGCGGAAAGAATGACACTCGTATACACAAATACAAAGGATGTGCCGTTCATGAGCGGCGTCAAGCCGCACATCATGATCGGACAACGTTACATAAGATCAATGTCAGAAAGTTTCATGCAGGGAGATATCGAACTATACAGTTCGATATATCCCTGGTTTCAGGAAAGGAAGTCAAAGACACATATTCAGTGAATTGGAATGCCGTCAGCACCAAATTTGTGAACATTCGCTTTTTCTTTGATCCAAGGATGGTTCAAAACGCCTTGCAAGGACAGCCTGTCGCTCGGTACGTAACGTAGCAGTTTAGAAATCAAATCTCGAGCTCCGGAAGGCACGTGAGAGGGAAAGTCGCAGACGCATCTCCGAATTCTTTGATACGTTTGATCCTGCGTGGGAGACTCGAAAGGCGGGCTTCCGACTAGAAACTCGTAGCACAAAACTCCGAGAGACCAAATATCGACCATCTTATCGTGAGACTTTCCTTCGATCATTTCGGGAGGTAAATAATCGAGTGTGCCACACAAAGTTTGACGTTTTGACGAAGGTGTGTGTACAGACCATCCAAAATCGGCAATCTTCAATTCGCCACGTAAACCCATCAGTAAATTCTCAGGTTTTATATCCCGGTGGATCACATTTTTCGCGTGACAGTAAATTAAAGCATCAGTAAGTTCTGCGATGTAAGTAGCAGATAGTTCCTCTGTGAATCTACCTTGTTTTTTGAGCTCTTTATACATCTCACCTCTCGCCGCGTATTCAAGAATAAGATATATTCTTTTTTCATCGTGGAAGTATCCGTACAGCTTCAATATGTGAGGGTGACGTAAATGAGCTTGGATTTCAACTTCTCTCCTCAATTGATGCTCCACGTTGCTTTTCACAAGCTGAGACTTGAAAAGAACTTTCAAAGCCACGATAAATTTGCTTTCTTTCTCCCTAGCGAGATATACATTGCCGAATTTTCCTTTACCGAGCGGTTTCCCAATGTCAAAGTTATCCAAGGACCACTTTTTTGCTGGTTTCCGAGGAGCGTCTTTGGATTCTGATGGTTGCGCTGGCTTGGTGTCCTTGCTACATTGCTCCTTGGTGGTGTTGAGTAATCGCAGCGGGGGACGCATTACATTGCCGGGGTTTGCGCTCATCATGTACGTGCAGGGTAAGTCGATTTTCAACTAAAATAATCTTCAAATGTACTTTTAATGAAATAAACTTCTTTTAAAGAAATCTGAAATAACAAAACATACAGATACTCAAGGATTCACGGAAAACAAGTCACAAGTTTCCGAGCCACAGGCCAATCTTGCCTTCGACTCGAGTCATTTTTAATTCAGGGAGCAAATGGTTGAGTCCATGTCCTAGCTTTACGACTCGAGCCATTGTGTTCATTATTGAGTCACATTCAACTTACTTTCATGAAATGTCTCCTATTCATTCACTAATTTCTCTCACTCTTTAACCTGCTTATTGAGAAAAAAAAATCTCTAAATATTTTTGAATGTACACAAGACTTACATCGAGTCATAAAGAATGTCTCGAGTCATATGCAATGACTTAAGTTGTTTCCATGTTCAAGAAAATGATGAGTCAAGTGGAACGAACGTAAAATTGTGACTCGGGCCAGACTCGATTAGAGTCATGACTCAAATCATATATGGCCCTGTCGAAAATTCAGCAGTTTCGCCCTTCAAAAATGCATCAAGTGCCATGTTTGACTAGTTCATTTCATTTAATGAGAGCAACTGTCATTCCTCTACCAAAAGATATTTCTTGCTATAATATCAGATCTGTTACTTATTCATCCTAGAGTATCTTCAGTACCGTAGCACAAATATCTGTTTTTTAGGTCCAAAACTCTGGGGAAGATTCCAACCGAAATGAAAATTGACGTTTAATGCCTTTAAATATCAATATAAAACTGTTCAAATGCAATTTTGTTATTGTTTTCTCAATTTTTACTCTTTTTACTTATAGTGTGTTTACTCGTTTCAAAAACATGTAGCCTGACAGCCCAGGTTGGAATCCCGGTACGTTTAGCGCAATATCTTTGGTGTGCTAAGGCGGTTCTCGGCGTCACACCTGTGTGCAGTCAGTAGAATCTTTGGTGTGCACGAGACACCGATTCCATATTGGCTGACAGCAGCAACTAAGCCAAATCATATACTATACATTTATACATATTGTTATAGCCTATATATTATTGCATTATACATTATACATATATATATTTTCAAAACATATAGGCCTGCAGGTGACTTTTGTGACCAGCTTACTTGATGATCTAAAGGTCATATCGCTGGCCACTGTTTGGAAGGAAGGAACGTAGTTTATTTTTGTCCTTGATGTTTTTTGCGGCATATACACCGACTCATGACACACATACACACGATCTGTGCATATGAATACCATGAGTGCATGATGTGCATATGCCGCTGGACAAGGAAGTGCAGATATAGCCTTTACGGTTTTTCAAGTCATGCACCACCCTTCCATGCTATCCCAGTAATGCATGAGCGCCAAGCGGGGAAGTCATGGATACCAGTGTTACTAATCAGGTCTTTGGTCCGACCCGGCCGGGGATCGAACCCACGACCTACCGATCAAGAAGCCGGACGCTTCACCATTACGCTATCGGTAAACGAGTTATAGTCCTGTAGAATTTTCGGTCATCCTAGAAAAAATTCTTATAAAGACGTATTATATACCGTTGGAAAGATAATTTTATCAGCTTTTCAATGATGGGTTTTGTCACTTTTTTTACCTTGGGGAAAAAAAGTTATGACCAAAAACATGCCAGGGGATAAAGCATACTATTTTGCCTAACATTAAAATACAGTTATCAGCTAAAATACGATACCTTCGTATCAGAATACAACACCATAAATTGGAATATCATCCCAAGTAGAGCAAACTAACAATCGAACAGCAAAACAATAAAACATAACTTTATTTAAGAGGTATTTATCATACGTTAATGGGGCAAAAGTTGACCGAGACGGAGATAACACTGGTTTACAAATTTCGAAAAAAAATTATCGTCAAAAGTTTCAATGATTGATTTAGGCTGATTTATGGTTGCTGGTTGCTCTTTTCGACCCATAAAATTACACTGGTAAACAAATTCAAAAACCAACACCAAATACCATATTGGAACAGAGGCAGAGATGTTTTTAAATGGCATCGAGGCTTTTTGTTTGTGTTTTGCAATATTAAACGCCAATTCTATATACAAAAAGCTTTTCATTTTTGACGGTTTCTGATTTTCCGTAATATTTTACTATGAACTTGAGCAGTGGTCCTCAACCTTTTTGTATTCACGGACCCCTTTTGGACCCCCCCCCCCCGAAGTTTTAGTTCAAATTTAGCTCAATTATCGTACAATCGTCATCTGTCTTGTACAAATGATAACTGTCTACAGCAGTGGTCGGGAACCTATGGCTCGCGAGCCATATATGGCTCTTTTGGGTTTAAGATATGGCCTGACAGCCCAGGTTGGAATCCCGGTACGTTTAGCGCAATATCTTTGGTGTGCTAAGGCGGTTCTCGGCGTCACACCTGTGTGCAGTCAGTAGAATCTTTGGTGTGCACGAGACACCGATTCCATATTGGCTGACAGCAGCAACTAAGCCAAATCATATACTATACATTTATACATATTGTTATAGCCTATATATTATTGCATTATACATTATACATATATATATTTTCAAAACATATAGGCCTGCAGGTGACTTTTGTGACCAGCTTACTTGATGATCTAAAGGTCATATCGCTGGCCACTGTTTGGAAGGAAGGAACGTAGTTTATTTTTGTCCTTGATGTTTTTTGCGGCATATACACCGACTCATGACACACATACACACGATCTGTGCATATGAATACCATGAGTGCATGATGTGCATATGCCGCTGGACAAGGAAGTGCAGATATAGCCTTTACGGTTTTTCAAGTCATGCACCACCCTTCCATGCTATCCCAGTAATGCATGAGCGCCAAGCGGGGAAGTCATGGATACCAGTGTTACTAATCAGGTCTTTGGTCCGACCCGGCCGGGGATCGAACCCACGACCTACCGATCAAGAAGCCGGACGCTTCACCATTACGCTATCGGTAAACGAGTTATAGTCCTGTAGAATTTTCGGTCATCCTAGAAAAAATTCTTATAAAGACGTATTATATACCGTTGGAAAGATAATTTTATCAGCTTTTCAATGATGGGTTTTGTCACTTTTTTTACCTTGGGGAAAAAAAGTTATGACCAAAAACATGCCAGGGGATAAAGCATACTATTTTGCCTAACATTAAAATACAGTTATCAGCTAAAATACGATACCTTTGTATCAGAATACAACACCATAAATTGGAATATCATCCCAAGTAGAGCAAACTAACAATCGAACAGCAAAACAATAAAACATAACTTTATTTAAGAGGTATTTATCATACGTTAATGGGGCAAAAGTTGACCGAGACGGAGATAACACTGGTTTACAAATTTCGAAAAAAAATTATCGTCAAAAGTTTCAATGATTGATTTAGGCTGATTTATGGTTGCTGGTTGCTCTTTTCGACCCATAAAATTACACTGGTAAACAAATTCAAAAACCAACACCAAATACCATATTGGAACAGAGGCAGAGAAAAAAGCTTTTCATTTTTGACGGTTTCTGATTTTCTGTAATATTTTACTATGAACTTGAGCAGTGGTCCTCAACCTTTTTGTATTCACGGACCCCTTTTGGACCCCCCCCCCCCGAAGTTTTAGTTCAAATTTAGCTCAATTATCGTACAATCGTCATCTGTCTTGTACAAATGATAACTGTCTACAGCAGTGGTCGGGAACCTATGGCTCGCGAGCCATATATGGCTCTTTTGGGTTTAAGATATGGCTCTTTGCAGAATATATATTTTAGTACTGAATTGATCAATATTGCAGCGACTTGTTGGTAAATTTTCATCACAGCCAATATAATTATTCCTGTGGCAGTATATAAACATGTCTTCGAGAGGTAACGACAATGCCATCTTCAGGTTTAGGGGCTCGGACCTCCTCTTTTGAGAATGATCAAATTTAAGTAGCTGTCACGCCGGCGGTCAATGTCACTCGCGAATTCTATTCTTGAATTGTGCGATACGTTGATTAGATTAATCAAAGAGCATAGCAGACATGGCGACGCCCATTTCAAAAAGCAGTTTTCAAATACACAATGTCTTGCTGATCTACGGCGCGAAATGAACTGCTGTGGATGTGACATTCACAATTACAAACTCGAATTACAAACAACACCATAGCTATCCCCGCGTTCTTGATTGGTAAGTAAAGCTCTGTGTAGTACCGGCGATAAAACGTATGCGTGTAGCGCAATGTAATGTTACCGCCGAATACTTTGAGAATTGAGAAGTCGATAAGTATTTAGATTTTCGGAATCAATGTGACGGTCACATTCGATTAATATCAGTTATAATAAATTCTAAGCTACTTATACGATGATTTGTGTTATCAAAGGTGAGGCTTGGCCCGTCTGCGCCTTACCTCTCGTTCCGAGCTTTATTTTCGAACAATAAATACCAGTTACAGAGAAATTATGGCGCTCACGAGGAATCCCATGTAGTGAGTTCGAATTAGTGCTACCATGATGTCACGAATTTTCAATTGTGACGTAACAGTTGATTTTCATGTATGGCTCTTTGGGAGTTGAGATGGAAAAAATAGGGCAAATATGGCTCTTCTAACAAAAAAGGTTCCCGACCACTGGTCTACAGGCTAGTGATAAACAGCAGCAAAATTACTTTTCTTGAAAATAACAGCATTCTATTTATGTAGAAATCGGGTTGACTTTTATTATCTCAAAGCTAATTATTCAACTGCTTTTTTTCAAATACGTGGTCGTGTCTTTAAAATCTGCGGCTTCGATTTCATATCAGCGAGTGCTAAAAATCCATTTAGACAAATAAAGGTGGTGGCGAATGTAATAATAAGACAAAACGCTTCTGACAACACATTTGGGTATGATCGGAACAATGATGACACCAAAATTGACAAACTATTTAATATTGAACATATAACGTCAAGCCTATTAATTTATAACTAGCAGTTCATCTTCAAGTTATTATGGAAATGGTTATGTAGGCCTATATCGTAGGAGAAAACGGATTTTTGCGAACATTTCAAAGTCTCCGTGATTGACTTTACGTATCCAACCATTAATTTTTACACAATGCTCAGCAAAACACCTCTACACAGCCAAATATTTGTATCAGTGGGCTATTGGCAATTTAGCAACTAAAATGAGTCCACACAGCAGGATATTCCATCTCAGACGGCCATCTTGTTGATGTGAATTCTACTGAAGCAAAAGTCCCTCGGGATTTTCCTAATTTGAAAAATATAAATTAGGTTATCAACTATTTTGTAAATCCGCTTCGGCTCGTGGACCCCCTGAAAATGCTTCACGGACCCCCGGTTGAAAGAGAGAGAGAGAGAGATGATATTCTTTTTCGCCTGCACCATCGAGATGCTTTGACGACGGAGTTGCGATACGGCCCCATGAGGTCATCTAGTCTGCGCCCCCGTTTTTTTCTTCTCCTCCATGCTATCCGTGATTGCTGAGCGTCTAGCAGGATAGCTGAGGATACCAATTTTCGAGTCTTTGGTATGACCCGGCCGGGAATCGAACCCACGACCTACCGCTCGAGAAGCCGGACGCATAACCATTACACTATCTCGCTCGGTGAGAACCACTGAACTAGAGTTTGTAGAAGTGATTGGCGTTGCTACTCAAGTAGCACAAGTAACTCCCGATATTTTCTACTCACTTAGCAGTATAAGTAGTAATTTTTAAGACACGTGAAAACTACTTCAAGTGGCAGAAATAATAAGTATATTGGGTCGGGGGGAGGGTGGTCGCATACTTTGGACAGTTAGTCAGAGGTGACTATATACGAAATCGCAACATGTATCTTCTCGGCTAACGCAAAATGCTTATAATGACACAATACCCATTGGTAGAATATTCGAAAATATATTCAGTTACCGCGCTTTAGGGGCTGTTAAGGCTACTACATTTATGAAATCATTAGGCAGCCAACATCGTCGCGGAACGGAGCTTTGTTTGCAATACATTCGTGTTAAAATTAATAACTGGGTGCAGTACCAAATTCAATGAGGGCAGATATCTCCATGACATTCCCAGTTGATTTACTAGTCACACAAAGCACTAAAACAAAACCCAATACAATTATTTTCCCGTATTGCCAATCACAGATGGGAATTCGGATTGCGTACATCTGGTCCGTAGCACATGGTATGAACCCTTCCCCGATGGCTGTTATAACAGCCTTGATTTGACTACGAATATACCACATGCAATTAATATATATATATGCGATTGAAGCGCAAAATATTTCCAATAGTAATATCTCAACCAGAAAACATAGACCGGACTTTGACCTCTTACCAGGACCGTAACTGCCGCACCCCAGATCGTCCAATTGGGGGTCGCGATCTCGAAGAGGACCCGAAAGAATGTCGGTGAATGTACATAAATTATTTATACATCACTTAAATCGAAAATTTATGCAACTCTTTCCAATTTTTTTCGCGCTGGTCGCGATTTCATGTTGTCAAATTTTTGATTATTGAGTACCCTTCCCCCAGACAAAAAGCATGATTTATGGAAAATAAAAATAGGCATTTCGGCGTCGACCATTACCACGCCGCGATGCACGAAAACATACGAAGTATATTTGCCAATATGATACTCTGAAAAGTGTGCCAATATATCGCCTGCGAGAAAACCTTAGCCGAAAAGGATTGCCCTTATGTTGACCGTGAACTTCGAAATAAATATAAGCCTATCTAATTGTCCAATGTCCATAGCTGCCTAAGTGGCTCGTGTCTAATTATTCTATCATGGCAATCTGAAACCCACAGGTCAAATACCATTTCTCAGAAAAATTATTTGCCAGTGAAGAAATACCAATATTTGATAAAGCCACCACAAACGTTTCTAGGATCTCGCATGGTTTCTCAATAAATTACGGCATGATGTTTGGATGTACGTAATATAGCCATTTCCTTAGTTTTTCTGAAAAGTTTCGATCAGCGTTTCACAATTCAGTTTCAAAGCATGACCAATTATAGTGTCCAAAGTAGGGTTGCATATAAAACAAACGGTGTTTTGAAATACAAAATTGTATTTTTTCAAGTTATAAAATTATGCCATAATTGTGTAAATACTTTCCAAAAACATGTTGTATGAGCACACGGACAAATACTACCAAATTTAGCCGGCGTATATCGTTATGGGATGGTTGGAAGTGGAACCCTAAAAATAGTGGGTTCAACAGTTGTAGTACAGATATTTTGTCGAAGAGGCTACATTTACCCTATATTTTCGATGGTCAATTTCAATCCATTATGACGTCACAATTGAATATTCGTGATGTCATGGCTTAAAAACAAGAAACAATAAAAAACATGTTTCAAATTAGGGTCTTGTTTTAAACAAGTTTGTTTTTAATTGATTTTTGTTTTAAATGCAACCCTAGTTTAGAGGGTGTGTGGTACTATCACTCAGAAATAAGCTCCCGAATGACACAGTGAATCACCAGTCCGATAGCCGTTTCTACACTTAACACAAATTGCTGTTTCTTTTTGACTAAGCACTATCTAAAAAAAACAAGCAAGGTAAATGAAACAGACCATGAGTAAGTAAACAATAACATAATGAAGTTTATATCGAACAACGATAGCTCTACTTGCGTCCCCCCCCCCCCATCTCCCTGTTTTGCTGGCACTTCTTCGGTATTCTCCACTCAGCGACCAGTGTTCCTCCATGACACCAACAAATGTTTCCCATGAACACGAACAAAAATTTATAAACGTCAAAATAAATTGTTTTTTTTTGTGTCTTTGTAGAGACGGATATTTGGGTGGGGGTGGGGGTATTAGGGTTGGGGAAAGGGGGATTGGATGCGGGTTAGGGCCAAGGTTGAGGTAGGGTATCCCAAGATTAGGGTTGGGGGATATTAGGGTTAGGGTAAGGGGGATATTAGGATTGGGGGAAAGGGGCATTGGATGCGGGTTAGGGCCAAGGTTGGGTATCCCAAGATTAGGGTTGGAGGATATTAGGGTTAGGGTAAGGGGGGATATTAGGGTTGGGGGAAAGGGGGATTGGATGCGGGTTAGGGCCAAGGTTGGGTATCCCAAGATTAGGGTTGGGGGATATTTGGGTTAGGGTAAGGGGGATATTAGGGTTGGGGGAAAGGGAGATTGGAGGTGGGTTAGGGTAGGGCATCCCAAGATTGGGGCTGGCAGATACCCTAATATCCCCCCTTACCCTAATATCTGCCCAATATCCGCATCCAATCCCCCTTTCCCCCAACCCTAATATCCCCCTTACGCTAACCCTAATATCCCCCAACCCTAATCTTGGGATACCCAACCTTGGCCCCAACCCGCATCCAATGCCCCTTTTCCCCAACCCTAATATCCCCCTTCTCCTAACCCTAATCTTGGGATACCCTACCCCAACCTTGACCCTGACCCCCCTTTCCCCCAACCCTAATATCCCCCCTTACCGTAACCCTAATATCCCCCAACCCTAATCTTGGGATACCCTACCCCAACCTTGGCCCTAACCCGCATCCAATCGCCCTTTCCCCCAACCCTAATATCCCCCCTTACCCTAACCCTAATATCCCCAACCCTAATCTTGGGATACCCTACCCCAACCTTGGCCCTAACCCGCATCCAATCCCCCTTTCCCCAACCCTAATATCCCCCCTTACCCCACCCAAATATCCGTCTCTACAAAGACACAAAAAAAAAAAATTTATTTTGACGTTTATAAATATTTGTTCGTGTTCATGGGAAACATTTGTTGGTGTCATTGGGGAACATTGGTCGCTGAGTGGAGAATACCGAAGAAGTACCGTTTTGCTCACTCTTACTCCCTGAAGCAGATACATAATTCTATTTATATTTTCATATATTCCTTTTGCATCTATATCCTGCTTTTCTGTTGATAATTCATGAGTTTATAGCCTTTTGTTCATATTTTTATGCTAATATTTTCCCTAATTTGAATTTTTACAATTTGGCACGTTTTTGGTCAAAACTTTTTTTCCCCAAGGTAAAAAAAGTGACAAAACCTATCATTGAAAAGCTGGTAAAATTATCTTTCCAACAGTATATAATACGTCTTTACAAGAATTTTTTCTAGGTTGACCCATTTTTAGGTCAAATTCTACAGGACTATTAAACGAGTCGGTAAACGGTAACGAGTTTCAACGAGTTATTTGCCTTGTAGTTTGGGAAGAAGATTGCCAGCATTCCAAAGTGAACAATCAGAATAGCATAATTCTCTGATTCTATTGGAACTATACCAGTACTTCAAATTCATATCAGTTAATACAGAGACTGAAGGTTGACTGTGAAGTGTGATGCATTGAGCATAAGGTTTATTGTTTCAAGGAATTTCTATTCTGGGTACATTTGCACCTACTAACAAGTGAATAGACAGGCCCAACAAGGCTAACTCGACGTGGAAGCAAGGGCTGTTGCGTTGGGAACTATTCAATCACGCGCAATTATTGTCGGAAAACTCGAAAAGGCACCGCCCAGAGGTCAGCTGACAGAGAGAATTAATATGAGTATTCAAATGCATACAATGTGAAACAGTGTCATACTTTAGCCCTCGTCTATACGTAAAACTATGATCATTGGGTCGACATATTATTCAAATATATCGATTATACTTGTTATGCCAAACCCGACGACAATGAAGTCCATGGCTATGGCTATATAATGATTGGAATCAAGACATTTACTATATAGCGTGCGTAACATACCTGAATCGATAAATTAACGGAAGAGGAGAACTGATATCTTCATACTGAGACAAGACAGAAATATTCGGCACATGGGAACGCGCATTTATCTTCGCAGCGGTTCTACACGATCGAATACAGTTTGCAAGCTATTCGCACGCTTACAAAAAGCATTTCAATCGAGAACTTTGATTTTCAATTCGCTTCCCGGGACAAAGTACGCCTCAAGCGGACCTCGCAATCGAACCACCTAGTGGTGTTCGATGTTGGAAATATCAGCACTGAGCTAGAAGATACAGTCCGTAGAAATTTAGCTCAGTTCGATTTATTACTAATTTCGTCATTTTAAAACACCACGATGGAAATATCGGGACGCAGTTGAAAAGACCTGATGTAAATGAATACTAGTTAAGTTCAAGTTTATTCATAAAATTTCATCACTTCAAAACATCACAAGACTACAATACAATGAAAGATGCCGAAACGACTAGGAGTAGTCTTTGAGATCAGACACCCACCTTAGTCAGCTCTCAAGATGACCGAACCCCAACCTGACATATCTATCCGTCCATGCCACCCCATTTTCTCGCATGTCCTTTTTATATCATCTTCTTTTACTTTTCATTCAGTGTGTATTCCTTCTCTTTACATCACCTAGGCCCAGATGGGTGGCTACATTTTGGTGTAATTTGACTAGTCCGGAATTGAGGTAATCCATATTGAGTTTGACGCACCCAATCTGCATCATTAACTAAGTACATTCTTCGTCGTTAATCATAATCAAGCGCGCTATGACTTGCCCTGGATGAAATCAACCAGGTATCAACTGGACAGCACACCTGCAAACTCAGGCACAATCTATTTTTACGTTCGACGTATCGGAAATTGTTTCTCCGATGTAGTAGCGATGTCCAAATTGCTGAAGAGGATTAGAGAACCAGATATAGCTGACTAGTAGTAGTCCAAAATAATAACTTGAGTAAGTCGTGGACATAGGCAAAGCCTACTTGAGTCCTCAGATAACTAACCGGAAGTACTTTGCTACTGGCCACCTCCTTCTGTATTTCTAACTAGCAAGCATAACACTTACATTACAGCACACAACGATATCCAGTGTATGTCCAAGTTGTATTACGATAATTTCAAAATTTTCACATGGCAAGAAGTTTGTATGCAACATTTTTATCAAACACCATTCACCCATCAAGAGTCACTATGATCAGGCTGAAATTTCAATATTTCAGATACTCCAACCTAGCTGGCACAACAAAAATGAACGCAAATGAGAAATGAAATTTGTCCCTGATACTGACATTGTCCAAGCAGCGAATATTGACAGGTCAATCGGATATCGTTAGTCAGTGTGGATGTCATTTCGTCAGATTTTCGGTATCACTGAATGATTTTTCAGAATAACGGCATCAATTACGCCTCAGGTGAATTTTGATGCGAAATCTGAATAGCAGCAATTGACCACACCATGTTACAGCAGAAAATTTTCGATGACAAATCGACAGAATACTGCGGAAAACGGATAGCAGTGAGAAAAATGTTGATTATCAAGGACTATAACTAGGGCTGGGCATAATAATCCGAGTACTCGAATCTGAATCGAGTATTAATTCTAATAATTCGAGCAAGTAATGAAAGATGATTTTTTCGAGTAATGAAATCAGACGCACCTTACCACTTAGAGTCAATTTATCAATGAGAGTATTTTCATGCAAGAATACTCTATTCAAGTTCAGAAATGGTCATCAAATTGATCCCTTAAAATATTTCAACGTATTTGGCAAGCCAAACTTGCCGACAAACTTTCAATGTCAGAAAGTATCTCAGAAGTTAGTTGGATATGATGATTTAAATCCCACTTTTACTGTCAGTTACATAACGAGACACTAACATCTCAATCTCAAAACAAGCGATAATACAGGCGATACATGAGCGTGACACACAACAGTGGCAGTGTAAACAGGCCTTAAATTCACAGCGTAGCAGAGGTACCATTGGTCCGACACGATACATCGATCGCGTTTGGTCACATGTATTTCTTTTCGTAAGAATGCAGCCCGTGAACCCCGCCTTCCACTTGAGCGGAGGTTGATCTCCGCTCGAACTTCAGCTCACCGCTGTACATCATGGATCGGAGTACCGACAGTCCGCGCGCCCCAATATCCTGCAGAAGTATTTGAAGTACAGAAAAAACTAAGTACTCTAACTCAAGTTTTTGCTAGGAAACTTTACCTTATATATTTTTTTGGTCAAAATTTTCCTTTTTTTAGGTAAAAAAAAACGCCCTAGATGAGCGCTAACGGGGTAAGAAAATGTATATTTCCAGGTCATGTATTTATAAGAGATAACACTGTGATTTTTCTAATTCTATGCGTCTATGAACAAGAAGTTATCATTAATATTGTTATGGAATAGTATATTGATATTGAAATAAAACCAAATATTTTCGGCTGACACTCGTCAGAGTAATCGTCAACAACTAGTAGAGAATTTTGAAAGAGCATTGCATATCAACAATCGTATCACAAAATATTATCTTAGAACAGGATGTTAGGTAGCAAATGCCCCAGTTGCCCTCTGTGAAAAGCCGTCGCTGATTGTGGATAAGAAGCATAAAAATACTACCTGGCAGCCATGTTGAATTCCAGCTATGAGGTACGGAATGAAAGTGTGAACAGAGCCTTTGTCTTGCACAGACCCAGATACTCCCTAAATGACATGGAACATTACAAGCAGCTCGAACGATTGTAGTCGGATGGAGTTTACCTGAGCAACTTTGACCTTGTCTTTTTCGCTGAAGTAGCGCGAACTGCTCGACTCGTGCTGCTTCATGGCGTCCAAAGAGCCCATGCCTCGATATTTCTTCAATCTGATGTTGTCTTGGTAGAAGTATTCACCTGAAAGAGTGAGAATCTTCATTTTTCAAGCGCGCAAATCAATAATTGGGTGAAATATGGTTACAGATAAACAGGGTTGGTCAAAAATAGAAAAAATTTCGGATTCACTAATCAAATTGTTAGGGAGCCTATAAAAACGCCGTACACCAAATATGGCTCGATATCAACTGCTAGATGTGAACGCACTGGAGTTTATTGATTAGGGATTTTTTTTTATTTGAAAATCTTATCGTTACCTTATGAAATTGTTGAATTGTCTAAAAAAACAATGCAAAACAAATTTTACGCAATTCCAACCCGTAGAAGCAAAGTTATTTGAGTTTTTCATTGATCATTCTGCGACTACCCACCGTCCAGTCCCGGCTATTTTTGTGAATCCGAAAGTTAATTCGTTCTTTATGACAATTTAACAATTTCACGGGGTCGAAAATAAGGTTTTTTTCCAATTTTTTATTAAAATAACGTCATTTTCAAACTCCAGTTGGAATCGAGTCAAATTTGGTGCACAGTGTTTTTTTCAGGCAGCCTAACAACGCAATCAGTGAATCCCCAGAATCCGGGAAGAAAAAAATTAACTTTGAACAGCTCTATGACCAGTAACGGAGTACTTCTACTTTCTGAAGTGGGTCTTGGCTACTTGCACTAGAGGGAGAAAAGGGTCATCAAAGTCAAGCAACCCAGGAGCATCGTTACACTCAAAACTTTGGATTAACTAACATAAATATAAATGTAGGGGTGAAAAACACAGCATCATGGAAAATAATTAGATGTTGAAATGGATAAAATCGGGTCTGCGGTCGTTTGACCATTGCAAATGCAATTTTACGGCAGCTTGAGAGCAGAGAGTCATTGTATTGTTTTTTTCAAACCTGCAATACGGTAAATTATACAATAGGGCTCTTCAAAAATGACTTTTTTTCCCAAATCGTACTGGCTGTTGATGAATATGTTAGGTTACCTAATTTAAGCCTACACACCAAATTTGGTTCAATTCCAACCAGTGGAAGCGGAGTTATCGCCGTCGAAAAATTTGGATTATGAATAAAATAGTATTTACGGTGAACAATTCTTTAATTATTTGTTATAGTCGTGCTCATCGTAAATTCTATTTTATTCAAATCCACATTTCCAGGCCCTCACCTAATTCACTAATCTATTGCCCAAAATCTTATGAAAATGCAGAGAGTAATTTCACCTGGCGATTCGGTTGTGGCGGCCAACAGAGACCCCATCATAACAGTGGAAGCGCCCAGCGCAAGAGCCTTTGTCACGTGGCCCACATTTTGAATTCCGCCGTCGGCGATAACCGGTACGCCGAACCTACGAGCGTACTCGGAAACCTTGTACACGGCCGTCGCCTGTCAATATGAAATGGAAGTCTGACATCACAGAGTATGTAGACATTCGAAGTGCCGGGCGAAATCGAGTCCCGAGCGATTTGATGCTGACTTCAGTATTAGGCTTCGAGTCGAGTATCAAACATTGTAACATCACAACCAACAGTATAGATGATGTGGAAAGTTGAAATTTGCATCTTTTACGCGACCACAAATAAATAGAATGACAGTTCTACATAACATCATCACAATTTGGTATTTTTTCCGACAATACCTATTTCATTGCACTTTGTGACAATGCTGTGATCATGACTTTCCAGATATGTCATTTCGGCTAACGTACATAGCTTTGTACTACACATGTTTTGATTGCTGCGATGCGACCAGTCGAGGTTCCAAGACTGCCACATCGAAAAGTAGAATCGAAATTATAATTCCCGCTGATAAATCAACTCTCACGGCAAGGAGCGCATCATTTCACTATTCGACTGGAATTATTATAAGTAATACTCGATTCCGATTTGAATACTCTCAACCCGAATAATTATGCCTTTAAACCTAGATATCACCAATCTGGATTTACATACTACCAAAGCGGAAAATAGCATCGGAACTATAATTTAACTCTTAGCGGCAAGTAGCCTATCATTTCCTTACTCGAATCATTCGTCGCATAATTACCTGCGGCCTTCCAACAGCCATCACTTCCTGTGTAATACAAATTGATCCGGAGCCCATGCCGACTCGAAGACCGTCAACACCGGCGTCGATCAAATTCTTTGCCTGAGACGCCGTCACCACATTGCCGCCAATAACTTGCAAGCCGGGATACTTGTCTTTCATGTATTTGATCATGTCGATTTGGAAAATTGAATTTCCTTGGGAAGAGTCGAGAATGATCACGTCCACCCCGGCATCGATGAGGCAGCTTAACCTGCGAAAAGGCACAAGCATGAGAATGGCAAATGTCTGTACAGTGGTTGTGTTCAAAAATGACTTTTTTCACAAATTCTACTGGCTACTTGATAAAATTGTTAGGTTACCTAATTCAAGCCTATACGCCAAATTTGGCTCAATTCCAACCAGCAGAAATTCCAACCAGCAGAAGTCGAGTTATTGATGTCGAAAAACTTGGATTTGAATAAAATAGTATTTACGGTGGGCACAGTTATGATAAATAAGTAAAGAATCGGTCACATAAAAAACTATTTTATTCAATTCCAAAATTTTTTTAAGCCAATAACACCGCTTCCAGTGCTTGGAATTGAGACAAATTAGGTGGACATCGTTTTTATAGATAACCGAATAATTTCATGGGGTGAGCAGAAAATTTTGAAATTTTCTTCATTCTTTTTCATATAATAAATAAAAAAACGTTCTTCTCCTGTGGCAATGCGGCTACTGGTTGGAATTGAACCAAATTTGGTGTACAGGCTTCAATTAGGTAATCTAAAAATTTTATCAAGTAGCCAGAACAATTTGAAAGTCATTTTTGAACACCCCTACTGTACAGCAAGCTTGGCTCATTTCGCACGACACAGTTCTCCTGCAGCATTTACACGAAAACCATAAATTCGGTTTCACAAATTTGATTAGAATTAGATTACAGGTCACACGCTCTAATTACATTAATTAGACAACTAGAATTATCTAATATCTAGTCGTCCAACTTGGGTATAATTAGATCAATGGACTCTATTACTATGCTGATAAGGACCGAGACTCCTAACCTGAAGCGCTATCGCAGTGGTTCTCAACTACCGGACCACCAAATAGATTACACTTTGATACCGTGATTGCAAAACGCAAGAAGTTTGAAGCTTCGTCATCAATTAAAGAAACGCAATATCAAATTTCAAAATGATTGAGAATTTCACAAAGAATGTTTCTGCATTGTATGTTAATAGAGAGTTCAAGTCACAATGCTGGAAGTGTTGTACCAGACTATTTAACAGTAGTCAACTACTATTCTAAGACCAGTTAGGCCTATATGTGCAAGATAAGAAGACATTTCAAGATTCGTACAATTTCCACAGAATGTTGGGCCGCATTTGGTAATATAATACCGGTTAGCACACAGCAAAGTTGTGGTTCTTTCAAAAGAATCAGAACAATCAAAATCTACTTGGTGGTTTTCAACAGGACTTTGCCAAAATGCCAATACATCTTTAAGTCTTTTCCAGCTGTATGCATTGGTCGTAATTACATTTTGGGTTAAATTTGATTTTCGAAACTTCACTAGTTCACAAAAATCGTTTTCAAAATTTTACCGGTCCCCAAGCGTGAAAGGTAGAGAACCACTGCGTTATTGGGTAACCGACACCAGGCAAATTCGCTTGTATGTGTTTTGTTGTACTTAATATAGCCATATCTAGTTGCGTGGGAAACAGGAGTATAATCTAAATATAGTACAATGAACCTAAGCCATCTGCTCGCCCTGATTATTTGAATTTTTTATGCCAGTCACGTCAGATTTGGTGATACGACAGTTGATGGACAAAATTATTTTGTAATCTGTACTAGTTGCCGACATTATGCGGCCACAAAGAGTTTAACGCTAGTTTTGCACCACGTAAATTATATGGTATGGTATATTCTCGACCATGCCTATTTCATATTGCACTTTGTCACAAAGTTGTGGGGCTGATCACTTTACGAATAACGGTATATTGTGTCTACTAACGTGAGTAGCTTTGTAATAGCCTGCATGTTTCGTATGCTGCGATATCAAGGTTTCAAGTCTTCCACGTTAGAAAAAAAGCTTCGAAACTATAATTCTTGTCGATATCACATTAGAATTAATGCTCGATTTGGATTCGAGTACTCGAATCATTGTCGAGAACCCTACTGGTATAATTCACCTGTATTTATCTTCCTCTCTAGTTGAAATAGCCGCGCCGCAAAGCAGCTGCCTCATGTCATCTTTACTAGCGAGCGGATAATCTCGGCTTTTCTTCAAGTCGGTTCTGGCGATCAGAGAAATGAGTTCGTCATCATCGTTGACGATCGGAAGTTTGCCTTTTTTGCTTTGTGACAAAATAGTGTTCGCTTCTTCCAGTGTTACTCCCTAAAAAAATAATAAATTGTAAAAACCAACAAGAGATAGTGTTGATACTTGAGGGAAAAATCGGATATCAGAGTCATTCAATTCGGAATAGAGTATTAGGCTTCCATCATGACGTCGTAACAGTGTGAAAGATGTCGAAAATTCAAATATGTACCATTTAAGCGACCACAAGGAGCATAATGCTAAATTCTACATCACATTAAAGATAAGTTGATATTTTTCAAGAATGCCAATTTCATGCACTTTGTGACAATGCTGTGTGTTGATCAGGACTTAGCTGATTTCGACTAACATACAAAGCTTTGCACCACATCTTCGTATGCTATGATAAAAACAATCAAGGTTTCAAGGCGTTCACATTTGAAAACAGTATTGAAACACACTGAACACATTGTACAGTAGTGCAAAACACACTGGTCTCAATTAACATTCCCTGTGAGCAATCTTACAACTTGAATATGAAATGAAACTTGAAGAGCTTCTTGGAGGTGTAAAACTTTAATATACAATTCAATAATATATTCATATCGAAATGAACCCGAATATTTTTGGCTGACACTCATCAGCAACTAGTATAGAGAATTGGAAAGAACATTGTATATCAACAATCGTATCACAAAATATGACGTGAAATTAAACTTACTTGACAAGCCGTGATGAGATCTTCTCTTGGAGTCATTACGTTTTCCAATGGTGTATCGTATTCGGAGTGACGCAAGAAATCAACATCACGCGAAGTAACTAGTCCAAGTAGTTTTCCATTTGGCAAGCCTGTATCGGTAATAGGAATTCCAGAAAAGCCATACGTAGCCTTCACTTCCAAGACGTCACGTACAGACGATTTCGGACCCAATGTAATTGGTTGTTGTATGAAGCCTTGACGGTATTTTTTTACACGGCGTACTTGCTCGGCTTGATATTGAGGAGTGCAATTATGATGTATGAATCCAATCCCGCCCATTAGCGCTATTGAGATAGCCATTTGTGCCTCCGTAACTGTGTCCATTGGGGATGACAAAAGTGGTGTTTTGAGAGTGATTTTTTTAGTCAAGGCTGAAGTCAGATCTACGTCAGTCGCCGAAAATTCGATGTATCCAGGTAGGATGAGAAAATCGTTGTATGTGAGGCCATCTCCGGAGTTTAAAAGCTGACACACAGTGAGGCCGTCTTCTGGTACATAGCTTGTTTCTCCGCTAATGAGGTATTCAGCCATTTCCGGTATGGGTGATGTTGGGATGACTTGGCCGAAAGTAAGCTTCAGGGTGGCGTAGATTTGACCCAGATTTCGAATAAAAGAACAATTAGTTAATGCCTGCACAGTATGAGAAATAGCAATGTGATATTGTCAAGTAATCAAACGACAGTGTCAGCAGTATGGTTTACCGATCAAAACGTGTTACCGGTATTTATACTTTCTTAGACGGTAATTTTATCTTTCATTTTGAAATAAACCCAAATATTTTTAGCTGACACTCATCAGCAGCTAGTAGAGAATTGGAAATAACATTGTATAAGGCCTATCAACAATCGTATCAGTAAATATGACATCACCGGCACGTAATTTCGAATAATTGAGGCG
This sequence comes from Botryllus schlosseri, assembly GCF_051294905.1. Taxonomy (NCBI): domain Eukaryota; kingdom Metazoa; phylum Chordata; class Ascidiacea; order Stolidobranchia; family Styelidae; genus Botryllus; species Botryllus schlosseri. The sequence goes on along the minus strand of NC_137246.1, from coordinate 28,006,087 downwards.
AACAGATCGCTCAAGCCCACTCTAGCCTACTATTTTAGGTCATACGCGAACCAGTTTTGTTGGCGCGAAATGAGTTGGCATATTTTTTGGCTCTACGGCACACAATTCAATCATTCGAAATTTCTATTCAATAATCTTTCCGTTACAGGAGTTGTAATCTTCTTTTTAACTGATAAAAAGATTGATAAACCAATGAACATCTATAAATTTATAGGTGCCATTGCTTCGAACCTTTCATGGCGCATCAATCAACAGCTAAGTCTCTAAAACTAAATTTACATCTTTTACATCAAATGCGAATTTGGGCTACTATTCACTTCTAAATTTACATATGTTCCTTAAAAGCTAACAAGAGTGAGCTATTGCAGTTACCGTAAACTTATAGTGAGCTCAATCATGGCCATGGCTCAATCTAGAAATATACAGCTTCATAAGCTCGTATATTACGGTATGCCAGCCAGGCCTACGACTCCAAATTCCAACACGTGTCGTGTCGTATCGTATCTAAGCTATTTAGGCAAAGGAATCGACATAGACTACCCGCAGCCTACAATGCAACTCTCCACTGTAAATACCGAGGACGGCTATTAAAGCTATTTCAATATGCAAAATAAATCCACGTCAACAACGATTGTTTTGATTCATACCAACGCTTAGCAAGTATGCCGGACCCCAATTGTGGAACAGCATCTCGCCGGCTATCCGTCAGTCGTCGAGCATGTCCGCATTCAAGTCGAAATACAAGCAATTTCTTCTAAATCAACACTAGCCAGTCTTCAGGATTACCGGACCACGACCTAACATCGACCTCGCCCTCCGCCACATGCCACCCCATTTTGTCGCTTGCGTCTTATATTTCTCTGCATTACTTTTCATTCAGTGTGCATGCCTCTTATTTACTTCGCCTAGGCTAAGGTGGGTGTCTGATCTTAATGGCTACTCCAAGTTGTTTCGACACCCTCCTATCTTTTCATTGTATCGCAGTCTTGTGATGTTTTGAAACGATGAAAATATTAATAAACCTGACTGACTGACTACGTGATTCACGACCCCACTATCTACGATAAACATCCATCCATTCCTCGTAGTTTCGGAATATATTGATCAAAAGCTGTTGACAACAATTTCGCAAATATATAACTTACACTGACGATTTGAAAAATAGAACGGAGTGAAACAGGTATAGATTTCACGCGCTATGCTGCCGGCTTCAGACGCGCAGCACGAGTTCAGCTGCTGGCCCAAACATCACTACGTCACACGTGCGGCGTGAGCGAATGAATGAATGAATCTACAGCGACAAGTCTACTATACCTCGGACAAAGAAGTGTTGAGAAAATCGCTTCGTGAGTCACGTCTGCTGTTGTTTTCTTTGAAGATACGCTGATCCCATCGTCTACAAGTGGGATCCGTTTCCTTACCTGGCTTACCAAAACCATCAATTCAGTCGGCATTTTAATGCAACTGCTGGGTGAGAGCCCAGCTCGCTATTGCCAAACTGATTTGCTACTATTCCGGTTAATGTCCGTCAAATTTCAACGACTGCTTCACCTCGGAGTCAAAAGCGCAGAAGTACGACACACGCGCGTCAACGAAGAACAGCTATACCATATGATCGGGACGGAATACAAGAAAACGCATTGCTCTATCAAGTATGCCGGACCCTAATTGTTGAACAGCATCTCGCCGGCTATCCGACAGCATGTCCGCATTCACATCGTAAATACAAGCAATTTCTTCAAGAATACCGGTTCACGACCTATCGATCTCGCCTTCCGCCACATGCCACCTCATTTTGACGCTTGCCTTTTATATTCTCTGGATAACTTTTCATTCAGTGTGCAATTATAGAGACTAGTCCTACAGTCTCTATATAGTGCATTGCTGTTCAAAAATAACTTTTTCTTTTCGGATTTCAGCCATTCGCTGATTGAATTGTCAGCAGGTTGCCCTAAAAAACGCTGCACACCAAATTTGGTTCAATTCCAACAAGTATATGCCGCCGCAGAGCATATTTAAATATTTAATTAATTTCAATTAAACTCAAGAACGTTGCAAAACAAATTCGACTGAATTTCAACTAGCAGAAGTGGAGTTATATATAATTGAGTTTTTCGTTGATAATTCTCGGATTATCCACAAATCATTATATCCATCAATGAGAGAGAGAGAGAGAGAGTCTTTATTTTCATCAAACCAAAATACATAACACACGGCAGTGGTGGTGATATGCGGGGCTACGCGCGATTCGATGCGACTCCATTTTGCGATTCCAATATAGTAGCGCCGATGCAATCTGATCCTAGAGTATAGATGCTACCAGCGGAGTAAATGATCCGAGTCCGTCCGATGCTCATCACTGGTGTCCAGTGAGGCCAGTGCCAAGAATTTAGCTTCCTGAGACAAACGTTAGTTGTCGAGAAATTGATATCTGAGAACCGACACCGTATGTGGCAACCCCGTGATGCACATAGGCCTCTATACACTAGGCTTACCATATTTTGGAAATCTAAAAAGAGGACACTCTTTCAGAAATTTGAGACCTGCAAAACCGGAGTAGAATTCTCAAAAACCGGTGAATTTTTCCTACTTTGTGACCGGTTGACTAAAAAAGGTCATCTCTCCGCGCCCAGAGCTCAAAATACCGTTTTTTTTCTCCGCATTGCTAGGTGGATGACTAAAAAAAGGTCATCTTTCCGCTCGGAGCTCAATATAGCGTTTTTCGCTCCGAAATACCCCCCGGAGCGTCGCTTCTGTATTAATTTACGGCATATCACTCGCAATTTGCTCTAAACCTGACCTAAATTTTCAAAAACGAGGACAAAAGGGCGTCCTCCGAGGACACTTTCAAAAAAAATCAAAAAAGACGACAAATCCTCTTACAAGAGGACGTATGGTAAGCCTACTCTACACGTCGACCTGTGCAATACATACATGATTGACATACCCGTATTGCATACATAGCCATCTCGGTATTGACCGGACATCCCCTGGTTTAAGTCTTCAAAATATATGGAATGAAAGTGCAAGTGATTGCTTTTGAGAAGTTTTATGTAAAGACGTCGCCTTCCTGAAGGATTAAAGCGAAGAACGTCGTTCTGCCATTCCATATGGCATAAACTTCTTATTCTGAGTAGGCCTACTTCCACAAGTTATTTTAAGTGGTTTTGTTTTAGGAATGGTTCCAATTCTATTCCGACTGTTATTTAGGTCAAATTTATTTTCCAGTACACAAAGTGGCGTTTGCATGAATAGCCTGTAATTCTTTTGAAGCATGAATGAATTTATTTGTCACGAATACCGGGAATGGACTACATCACTACACAGTGGCCTACACATCTCTTGGCGATAAAAGTGTTGTTTTTTTCGCGCTGAGAAGGGGGTAGAGGGAAACAGAACCTAACTCAGAAATTCCGTCCTCGAGGTGCCAATCGAATATTTCACCGGACTTGTTAGCGACTAAATAAACACTAAACAGCACTTCCGCATTTGTGTGTCTCAATTTAGGCTATTGCACGGTTGGTCTCATGCAATCGGTGTTATAATCGGTGTCATGAAATGTCGTTGTTTAGCCAGTTCATGATGTTTTCGACTGCAATGGCCAATATGGTCACTTATACGCCAGGCCGATTTTCTTTATTATGTTTACTAAACTGCCGAGTGCCGACCTGTAGCCATTGGCGTAGCCAGAGAAGGGCGAAAAGGACGATCGCCCCCCCCCAAATTTCATGAAAATTATCGTAAAATCAATAAATCTTACAGTATTTTGGGGAAGATGAATGCAACCTAAAGATTTTCTTCGCGCCTCGCGCGATTTCGCGTCCGTGCTCGGCGTCATTTTATTATCGGTATCCCGAAAAATATTCTTCCGCAAATACCCATAATTGAACTTAGCTGCATTATCAATAATGAGAATACAACAGCGCCAGTAGATGCACTAGAGTAACCCAGGTAGTTGGGTTGATTGACAGGGGTGTCAGTTCAGTATGGGGGTTGGGGAGTGTTAATTCCGACAATTTCCGTTCCGGGGACACACGAAGGCATATAAAGTAGGCTACGCGACTCCGCAAAGTGAACTCGCAAAATGATTGATGGCCATAAAATCATCATCATCATCATTGGTTTATTAGCAATTTTATCAGTTCAATACACCACAACACCACCGACACATATATTCAGAAGCCTTCGATATAGTTTTTCGGGTGCTTAAATGGCTGGCGCCTAATGATCCTGTCCCTGTAATAAGATCCCTCCGACATAAATGCGACTGACACAGGAAAATATCGCCACCTCCCGGTAAAAATTGTTAATTGGAAATCGCACGAGTCTGATCAAAGAAGTTTTTTAATTCGGTCTGGTATGTAGGCCTATCAACGATTCCAATCCATAAAGTAGCGTCAATCTTTACTTGAGGTTACTAAATAACCGTGCTTCAACGAAGTAATTGATAGGCTAATAATGGACGCCACTTGCTCATATACACGCACCAATATTATTGATCAAAGTCTTCCATTTATTAAAAAAAATTTACGCTCCGCGCGACTAGGCCCGAAATTCACAGTGATTGTTCATCACCTAATGTCAGCGAATTGTACTCGTCCGTGAATCGATCGCCTAATACAAGCTATAGTTAGCAACTGGAAGCTTCAATAGGGTATGTGTGTGAGTGCGTCTAAGAATCGTGTGTATGAAGGGTAGTGATGAAATTGCTCATGGCAGAGTGTACGGTTCTGCGAGGAGTTCCCACGAGGGAGCTCCCCTAAACTCATAAATACTTTGACCCTCCTCCCAAAAAAAGTTGTTTTTCTGGCTACGAGCTTGTGTTTGAGCGATCTTTTGAGTGGTGACAGCTTCCTCTGCAAGTCATGAAGTAACAGCAATAATGACAACTGTGCCGTCGGGCGCCCACCCTCTAGAAACTCTAAATAGTCTTGCCGTGTGCTATTAACATATGATCAAGTGCCCCCTGAATGTTCGATGACACCACTTCTATCAGCTCTACCGGTAAATCTGATATTCAAAACGTAATATTGAACGTAATTTAATTCATTAAACATAAAAAATTTTCGTGTCTTGGCGCGAAAGCCTTGACGCCTGAGTTTCTCACAATCATTATATTGTTACATCACTTTATGTCTGTGAGTGAAATATATGTTTAATGATCGAGATTAAGATGTTATGTTAATCATCCAATAAGGGCTCAAGACCATCGTTTTTACCTTATCTTTAAGGGGGGCGTCCACTTACGTCATCGAATTTTTCGCCCCCCCCCCCAAATATTTTTTCTGGCTACGCCCTTGCCTGTAGCACGGCCCAGCCTTGAGCTAAACCCCCAGCACTCGACAGGGGGGACTCTGGAGTTGACCTCGATGCTAGCTTCTTTTGGCTATAGCCTACTGAGCGGGTTTAACCGATCACTCAGATTTCGTGTACCAACCATAAGATGTGAGGTGAGTGAATGCACTCTGTCCCGAAATCGTTCTTGTTCGCAGCACTATCCACTGAGACGGGTGCAAGCCACCATATGTTTTGATGTTGACTAGAGCAATTTCAAAGTCCTACGACTAACAGGTGACATTGACCATAATGGCGGCGCTCGTGAGCAAAAATGAAAATCGTGCAATGCATTAATCAAGTATCAGAAGTTAATCTGGAGTCCTCTTCGCAATCTGATCAGCACAAGTGTAAAAGACCATTGCAGTAGAAGAATACCGCGAACAAATTATACGACATCCACATAAATCAAATTCGTCCTGTCTTGATAACCGCTACTGTGAGAGAAATTCCAGCTTGGCCCGAAATAGTCCTTCATCAGTGAGCATAAGCACTTTGACAAGCAACATCCGCTATCAATCACTAGCAATAGATTGGTGTCTGGAATGGAACCACTGTGCTAAGATGCCCCCTCCCCTGATATATGCTTCATCAATAGGAATACGTTATATATTTTTGTCCTAGATGTTTTTTGCGGCATAGCCTATACACCGACTCATGATATACATACACACGATCTGTGCATATGCATGCAATGAGTGCATGATGTACATAATTCCAATATAAGTTATTGAATCATTGCCACAGTGCCTATGATACACGCAGATTTAAAATGCATAAAAGTTCATTCGAGAAAGATAAGGTTATTAAGAAAACAATGATATGCAGTGGAACGTTACAGGCATAATTAGGAACTTTGCTCGAATATTGGTTTGACTTAGTATTAACAGTTCTACCGCTGGTATATACTTAGCATCAAAACCACCAAGAGGAAGACGATAATCGCCATCATCACGATGTGGCTCCTGTCTAAATTCCCAGACGTTGAAGCGTGTTGATGTACTTTCGAAGCTTCTGCAAACAACACAATTTATGAGGTTAGGCTGCGTTTTAACGGGAGAGACATGAAAAAATGCGAAGTAATCTCCCTGCTTATAAATTATACTAAAAATATCCCAACAATGACAGCCACCTTCAACGAATGTGTCGGCGAGATGTGACGTCTGTTTTCGTCTGCGAGTATTCTTTTCTGACTTTCTCAGATCGATCTCCTTCGCATCCTCGTTGTTTGTTTCTGAATCAAATGGCACAAACTATGAGAGATTATTCGGGTTTATGATTTTCGGAAAGCCAAACTTACCAATCGGGCTGTCATCGTCTTCCTCCGAGTCAGTACGAAAAGGTGTAGCTGCATTGGCAACCTCTGGCCGCATCCGGTACACACTTCGTTCAGTCTAAAATCAAGGTCTGGTTAAACCACACTTTTACAAACCGCGGTTGTAACCAAGTCACAAGGTTACGAGTCACAAGTCAATCACACTTTTATACTTTTGACTCGAGTCAAGTCGAGTCATTTTCAATTCACAACTGAGTAATAGGGCTCTTCAAAAATGACTTTTTTTCTCAAATCGTACTGGCTACTTGATAAAATTGTTAGGTTACCTAATTTAAGCCTACATACAAAATTTGGTTCAATTCCAGCCAGTAACCGCTTTGCTACAGGAGAAGAAAGTTTATATTATATAAAAATAAATAATAAAAAATTGGAAAATTTTCTGTTCACCCCATGAAAGTGTTAGGCTGTCTATAGAAACGATGCTCACCAAATTTGGTTCAATTCCAACCAGAGAAAGCGGAGTTATTGCCGTCGAAAAATTTGGATTTGAATAAAACAGTATTTACGGTGAGCACAACTATAATAAATAAACAAAGAATCGGTCACCGTAAATACTATTTTATTCAAATCCAAATTTTTCGACGGCAATAACTCCGCTTCCGTAGATTTTGCCTACTTGAATTACTTTCTCAAGTGGTTATGATTTTAGAATACTTCCACTTCAGTTTTCGCTTGGTAGGAAAATTAGGCCTAGAATACTTGCTTGGAAATAGCTACTTATTCTTGTACATGAGTGTGGATTTACGTCTGTATGTCTACTTTTGAGTTGTTACTGACCACGACAAACGCCCATACCTTTCTGTCGGCCTCGGGATTTTGGGCTTCCACCAGCCTCTCAATCTCGGACAGCTTTTTTCCCTGACCTCTGGAACCCATGCCCCGCTGATTAATCTCAACGGAATCTGCATCGTGCACAAAATTTCCTATCCTTGTCTTCCCGCCGAAACGGACGCCGGTATTCTGATGTACGGCTGCCACGAGAGAGAAATGCATAGGATGATTATTGTTATACCTAAAAAATGCAAAATTTAGATTTTTAAAATTGAAAATTTTTATATCAAAAAAACCTTTTCTGAATTTAGGTAGTTAAATTGCAAGTTACTAAACCCGATTTACTCTACGCATTTGGAAAATCTCAAAAATAATGCGTATTTGTGCCTCATTCTATAGATCAGGGGTAGCCAACCTTTTCGGCCAAAAGGCCAGATGCAATTGACGAACCGTTGCGCAGGTCACTAGCCGCGCGAAGCACAAACATTTTTCAAAGTTTATAGGTCAATAATATTGTTACTTGAGTATATTGCGGGTCTGTAGTATATCGCTTGGTTCAGTTTGCAAGCACAGGACTATTCAGCGCCTGGACATATCGCTATCACGCTTGGGCCAACAATAGTCAATCATTTTGTGTCAAAGTTTCATCGTGGACAGTCTTTCTGCGAGCGCAAACGCAAGATCGCATGTTGGACGACATTTTCTCTCGTAATTGCGAATATAGCTATATATAGGTATATTAGGCGCTTTTTTTCATTTTAAGGAGGAGGTAACAATACTAAAAGAAATAGAGGGATGACATATGGCGCAAAGAGTGAAGAAAATTTTTAATTTAGATAGATCTACCGCAAAATATTCTACTTTATTGTAACGTACGAAGATCTGCCAACAATGTAACTGGCCCATGAATCCGCCAATGCGTCGGAACTGACATTTTAGTCATCAACATCCCAAGTGTTGCGGTTGCAGCCAGACTAATTAAATTTTTGGTTGGCCTTGCAAGTTCATAATCTGGGCATTGGGCAATCTATTTTTGATAATATAACTAATTTCGAAAATTACCTCACGGGCCATGGCTGGAGGCACCTGCTATAGATATTGATAAAAACGTCAATGAGCCTGCAATAAGCTCACAGGAAAGTCGTTAAGATTTGTCTAAAAGCGCTTGAAAGTAGCTGCTGTAGAGTGGGCATGCCACCGACCACATCAAGTTCATTTCATCAAGTTCATTCGCATAAGCATGAGATTGGCAAATATTTGTACAGCCAGATTCGCTTGCTTTGCACGATACAGTTCTCGTGTCTCATTTTCGAGAAAAGCAGAAAACAGATGAAAATCAAAATGAGAGCGTAGGAACATTTCACAATTCCGATTAGAATTAGATTTCTGGCATTTCTCTCTAATTCGACAACAACAATTATCTAGCTGTCAAAATCTGTATCCAACAAATTACAACAAAGACATAACTCAAACGACCAACATACCGTTTCTCAAATTCTTGGTCCTCCTCCCCCGATGCCTGACGGTTGATTCCTTGTAAGTCACTTTGTCTAAAAATGAATTTTTTACCAATTACATTGCATTTCACACACCAAAGGGAACTATTCAAAGAGAACTAGCAATGTTATCATGCTTATGGGTAAAAGAGAAGAGGTTGCCAGTGAAGTTAGCATTCGAAATATAATAATGATTATTATTATGAATGCAACACATAATTATTTTATTTACAAATTTGAAAATGAATATTTCACGGAATAAAAGCATGAATTGTGGTATGCCATCGAATAATTGTGGCGAACATTCAAATTTTCATGCCAGTGACGTCACATTAGGTGACACAATTGTTGATCTACTAGCTGCTGACGATTAACCCTGACGATTGCCAGGCAAAAATGTCCTGATTTATTTCAATATGAATACATTATGAAATTTCATATTGAAGTCCCGTACCTCCAATAATTCCTTCAAATATTGAAAAACGAAAGTCAAATGTTACAAATCAGGTGCAATCACTTGTTTCAGTAGAACTGCCCAGTGCTCACCTTTTGACTTGGTTGCTCCGTTCTCGGCGATGGAAGTTGATTGGTCAATCTGCACATGCCCGACTGAACTGATCATGTTTCCGATATCTGCTTCGCCATCAAACTCAACGTCGCAACCTGACGCTGCATCAGGACCTGAGATTTTGTATGAAAAGATATCTTGGTTCTGACGATAAACATAAACTTGACTTGTACAAAATACCAATGTAGTTAGTTGATGGTCAACTACTACTGTTTTTTTTAGTAGTTCTAGTACTAGTAGTGAGTAGCTCCAGTTACAGTGGTGTGTTTTGAAAAGTGATAAGTTCGAGTTCTACTTTAGAGTTTTGTAATGTGACTAGTTCTAGTTGCGAGTTTTGTAATGTGGGTAGTCCTAGTTGTGTGTTTTTAAAATCCAGTAGTTCTGGGTTTGAAAAGTGAGTACCAGTAATTCTAGTTCTAGTTCTGGTCGCTCATTTTGAAATTCCATTCTTTTGTACAAGTCTGCTAAAAAACACTTACTGTTTCTATTCCCAGTCCCCGGCGTTACGCCGTACACATAATCATCGACCAAATTTCCGTTGCGGAAATGATCAATGAAATACTGCGGTCTAGCGGCGTCTTTGTTCAAGGTACATCGTGACGTAAAACCTGCAAGAAAATCCGCAAATAGGAATGCATTTTCGCGTGCAACATTGGGTCTGAACTCGAAAGTGATAAAAAATAACAGGGACAGGTGACAGTTTATATGTAGGGTTGTCCACAATGATTCGAGTATTAATTCTACGGATTCGGGTCAAGTAGTGAGAGATGATTTATTTGAGTACTGAAGTGACACGGTGATACGCTGCTTACCACTTACAGTAAACTTATCAATGAGAACTATATTTTCGATACTATTTTCCTTTGTAAAAGCCTTCAAACCTCGAGTAGTACAAAGGTATGAATGTTAGCGGCAACGACATACGTGTGAAGTCGTGATCAACCCACGGCAGTGATTCCCAACCGCGGCTCTCAGAACCGCATGCAGCTCCAAGGTAGCCTTCTTGCGGCTCTGATATACATCTAAATATGCCACAAAATATAATAGACGACAGTTGTAGGTTGTTTCTATGAATAGTTATAGTTTTAGCTAAAATGAGGGATATTATTTATGTCTAAAGCCATCCAAGGCCACTTCTGAAAACCGGGAAAGAGACTTCTTACAGACTAGAGTCAAACGCATGGATGAATACCCGTCAGACAAGGATACATCTTGAGTTCTGCTTGTCATAGAAATTTATGCATTGTCACTGTGAAGAGTAGATTTTGGCGCAATTTTACTAACATCAAAATAACGGCTCATAGTCAAGCGTAAATTGCAATAAGTCTTATATTACTCAGCGCAAAATTGTGCATCAAGTGCTGTAATGTATGAAGAGCTATCACATAACGACATAATAGTATGTCACAACGCTATTTGCTGATGATACTCACCTCTTCATAACCTCCAACACTGTCGATGATTTGCATGCATCTGTGAATAGGGAACTCCCAAAAGTGTCGAGATGGCTGCAAGCAAACAAACTAAGTTTGAATGCAGATAAGACCGAGATGCTCGTTTTAAATAATGCCAGTCATAATTTCACTGTGAACATCAATCATAAACAAATCTCAATATGTGACTCAGCAAAATATCTCGGCGTCACCATTGATTCCAAATTGTCTTGGAAGCAGCATATTGAATGCACAATATCAAAACTAGCTCGGTGTGTGGGAATAATGACCCGTCTCCAATCTTTGGTTTCCAGATCAGTACTACGAACCATCTACTTCTCTCTTTTCCACTCGCATCTGCAATATGGAATCGTAGTATGGGGAAATGCATGTACAACATTTTTGTGCAGAATTCGAACCCTGCAAAACCGTGCGATACGGCTGATCTCATCTGTACCTTTACGTACCAATTTATCGCCTTACTACCGTAAGCATCGAATTTTGCGAGTTGATGAACTATATCGCTTCGAAGTATCAAAAGTTGTTCACAAATATTTTTCCAATAGTCTCCCTCCTGTGTTTGATGACTTTTTCATACCTGCTAAACATGTCCATTCCCATTACACGAGATCTTCGTCTAAAGGAAACGTCTACTTACCCCAACCCAATAGCAACCTAACTAAGAGATCTATCGACTACTCGGGACCTATCATCTGGAATGCATTACCATCACATATCCGTGAATTGCCTTATAATAGATTCAAAAAAGCCCTACTTGATCACCTCTTGTCGTTACACTAACACTGTTGCCCTACCTCGCCCAGACATTGCTTCATTGATCATTTGCTACCATTGTTTAATTTTTTTTTCTATTTTCCTTTCGTAACTAAACATTTTTTTACAGCCAGACTGTTCTGAGTCAAGTGTACCTGTTTGATGCTGGTGTGATCAGACTAGATGACCTTCACGGTCTTATCGATCATTCCTATCTAATACCGAATACTGTGCACGCATATTTTCTGTACCACCATCACTGCCGTTTGTTATGTATTTTGGTTCGATGAAAATAAAGACTCTCTCTCTCTCTGTTGTAGTAATGACATGCATTTTCAGTTTATTTCAATGGATAGCACTCGTCAATTTACGTCTATCAATGATAAAATAACCGATATAAAATCAATAGAAGTCCATGTGCATGCTTTTGAATTAGCTGGATATTGAGGTCAACAGGTAGGCGTCGACATCCAAAAAGGTTGGGGACCACTGACCCACGGCATTGTCACAAAGTGCAATGAAATAGGTACGGTTGAAAAAATATCAAATTTTATTGAATGTGATGTAGAACTGACATTATTTTCTTTGTGGACACATAAAAGGTGCATATATGAGTATTCCACATCAGTCATACTGTTATGACATCGTAATGACTGACACTCGAATACTCGACTCAAAACATAATACTCAGCTCAGTACTCAAATTTGCCCAGCCCTACCTATATGTTGAACCATCGAAAATATCTTGAGCTTCGAAAATATCATAATTTTCATACCATTTCAAGTCATCAAAATTTTGATTACAAAAGAGATGGAAATACCTGCCGTCCCGGTAACGAAATCCTCATCAACAACCATCTTTGTATTTGATACAACTTGCCCGGGTTCAATCCTGAACGCAATCTGATCGCCCAGGCAAACTTTCAAGATATCTGAAATGTCAACGGTTTCTCCAAATCCTTCTTTTTTGATGCTGAAATAAAGCAAACAAAATGTCCCGATTAGCTGGTTGATCAGCCCCAATTTGTGGGAAGTATTTACGAATTGAATCAATCGAAAAATTTCACTTGCATCTGTCATACCAAGTTTAGCGCTCAGTTCAGCCTAAAGCAGGGTTTCCAAACCGTTTTTTAAACCGTGGACTTCATATTCATTTATTAAAATCAATTCCCCCCAAAAAAAACTTTTTTAATTGAAGTAATGGTTTATACAAACCGGTAGCTATAATGATAAAATGATTTGGTTGTAGAAAGAGCCAGCCGCAAGTCATACTGAATATCCCAAACACTGCGTTGCTTTGTTTTCATAAGTAACAATGTTGAAAATCCACATTCATAACAATATGTTGATGGGAAGGTAACAGCAATGGCAATGACACTTCGTTTTAAAGGGTGACCCTTGCACAAATTTTAAAATATTAATATTAATCAATTTATAAGTAAAAGAAAGTGAACTCAATATGTCGAAGTAGCTTATTGCTGCACTCGTATTTTTAATAAATTTAAATTTATTTATTTTGTAACTGCGATGTAAACTGAGAGATGATAAATGTTTTGAAATTTTTTCATGGCAGCCTAAAGTCAAGGCTTACGAGTTACGACCCCCAGGCCATCCACATAGCTTTATCTCAGCTAAATGCAAAAGCCTCCGACAACATGGAAGTGTGCATGTAGAACATACACAAATACACACCGGTGACAAAAAGCAGATTTGACTGCCGCATCATCCAGACAAAATCCCATCACAAACTTGCCGTCTGCGTCGTTGAATAGGAAGCTCGCGACACAGAAGTCAACATCACGGATGCGATTGGCAGGTAGGAAAAGAGATACGCTGCTGAATTCTCGAAGAAAAAGCGTAATCTGCCGCTCCAAACCCAATATGTTTTCCTCGATCAGCTGCCATCCACCTATAATCCAATAGGCTTTGTAAATTGCCGTATTGCCATACTTGAGTCATTTTTTTAAACATGGCGTATGACTCGCCTTGAGTTCGTTTGCGTATTGACTCGACTTGTACGACCAAGTCATATGGGTCGAGACATTTTGTATGACATGAGTCAAGTCTCGTCTATCAGTAGCGGTACTTGAAAATTATGGCCAGAAACTGTTTTTTATGTGTTTGAAGAAACGTGTTAGGAGTGAGAAAAATGATATTATGAATGTGACGCATTCAACATCACCAAACAGTTTCAAAAAAAGTGAATTGAATTCTATAACGAATAATGAATACTGTGACTTGGAGTCCCAACACTACGACTCGGACTCAATCATTTGCTCCCTGACTTGGACTTGACTCAGTGTTCGATTGAAAATAACTCGACTTGACTCGAGTCGAAACTAAATAACTAAGATTGACTTGTTACTCCAATCCTTGTGACTTGGTTGCAACCCTGATGGTCATAAATGTTACTTCCACTTAACCGAAGTACCAAATTCTGTGTAGGTGGTGTGGACTGGCATTAAAGGAAGGCTACATATTTCAGTTTTCCACATCACTCACACTTTTATAACGTCATAATGAGAGATGCTCGAATCACCCAGCTACTCGATATTGCCCAGCCCTGATCGCACCAACACCTTTGAAAATACAGACAGTGAAAATGGTTGAAACTCACATTCGTCACTCCACTTGAACGCAGAAATGGGAACGGATCTTTCTGTGGAACAGAACGTCGGGATAGAAATGTCCATATCCCGCTTTGAATTCAGAGCAGGTTGACATTCCAAATGTGACGACGCCCTGATGAAGTGTTGCGGCTGCTTTGGTGACTTCGAGGCATACATCAAATCGACATTCTGCGTCTCATTGAATGCTGTCTTGCGATATTTCAATGACGCACCCCCAAAAGTGATGGTGCCTTTGTCTGGAGTGATTTCTAAGCAGAATGACAAGCACATGAGAGTACAATGACATAGACCTTGAAAGCAATTTGTGTGCAGTTTATGAGTTCAATGATGATTGTGCTAGGCTTTAAGCTGGATTAAGTATTCTACAAAGCAACCATGTTACACAATTCAGTGTCAATTTTAGGGTGAATATGTTTTAACATACAATCAGACCTGTACAAACTCCTGATTTATTTGGTTGACGGTCAACTGGCTACTGGTTTTTTTAGTAGTTCTAGTTGCGGATTTTGAAAAGTGAGTAGTACTAGTTCTAGTTGCACGTTTTGGAAATGCAGTAGTTCGTACAAGTCTGCATGCCATGCACATTGAACAGCAATCACAACTAGCGAGTATATGCATATGCATAGCATAACACAAGGTATTTTGAATAGTACCCTCTAATTCTCAAGGAAAATTTGTGAAAGAAATTCATTCAAGTTTCGAATGTTTCCAGGTGAAACATATTGCACATAAATTACACCAATAGCAAGTACGAAATTTGTGTTATCGCTACCAGAACCTACCAAAATTGGATTGTTTCAATAGTGGAGCATCTCCATAAAGTGAAGAACTTTGACCTTCCGCACCTGGAACAAAGTTGTGACAAATATGATCAATATATAAATAACATTTACAATTGGCTGATTGATGTTACAGAACTGCAACAACTGCTTTTATAGTATGAAAAATTATGCGAAATGCCAGTAATTCAATTAGTAATATGTTTCAATACTATATTTTTAATATTAATCGCATTTTTGGTTTTCTTGAAAATGCTACAGGTAAACTGTATAGTGCGACAGACATTTGCCGTTCTCGTGCTTGTGAGATTCAACTCTGATTTCATATGAAGTGAACTTGATTTAATTTCCAAGTTTTAACGAATTCAGTAATTCTATTTATAATGTATTTATATAGGAAAATATTTTGCAAGTAATTCTAATTCTAGTCTAATTGGGAAAAAAGCTGTCCAACTATCATTCTAATCTTAATTTAATTTGGAAAAGTTGAAAATTTTCTAGTTGTCGAAGTCTGGTACTGAGCACCTCCGTGTAAAGCCGATCAATATTATAAACAATCATTCCTGTCCATACCAAGTGTCACTTCTTCATTTCCCATGATCACCGGTCCTGTGATTGGTCCCACGATGTTTGTCACATGCACAATGGCGGATGTCCGGGGGTCTTTATCTAAAAGACGTGCAAACTAAGGTTTGCGATTACTAAGTTTGAGTTACTCATTTTACTAATGGCAAAATATAGAAGACTTTAAACATTGAAAAAATCAAACTAGAAGGTTTGAATAAGCATCTCGCAGCCAAGTTATGACGTGATGGATCGAATCTGAGGTGGTCAAAGTAGTCATCACTGGTCTTCAAGCCCCTATGGAATCTCGGTTCATTTTTTGAAATAAATCCTGTGTGATGAGAGCTTTTCCGCATAGAATAATCAAGTAATTAAACAGAAAGTTCTGCGTGACGTTGCCACCAATTTCACTCTGATCTTCAAGTAGGAGTAGAAGTAATATTAAAAATTTCTACTCAAGTGGAAGTAGGAAATATCGATTTTCAAGTAAAAAAGTAAGCATCCTAGGCTTAGTTTTTCCTAGCAAACTGAAGACTGTCAAGTAGCAGTAGAAGTAGTCTAAAACATAGTCACGTGGGGAAGTAGTTAAGCACCATTAACCCAACATATAAAAACACCAACAACGGGCCGAGTCAAAGAAATACTGCGACTAGAGTCATTATAACCCTGATCTTAATCTGACAGTGCTGCCTAAATATTTTTGCCAACGACTCACCTGTGATTGCATCACTCATCGTGCTAGACATCTTGAACCACCACTGTCCTTGATTGCTTGACAAACAGACTGAAAAAATTTCAGCTAAGCATCGTAACTAGCATCTTATCAAATTCAAACATAACATAGGTGATACATTACAATATAATGATATGAATACATTATGTCAGCCTTTATATAAGTTAATTTCATTTCGTTAAATTTGGTGTTCCCAACGTGGGGATGGGGATCATGGCTTATGGGGCATTGAATTTTCAAAATTTCAAAGGGGGTGCACAGTGTAAAAAAACGTCCACAAACCTGCAAAATAACTAATTATATTCAACACAGAGACGTTTGTTCATAGCTAGATTGTGCTGAGTGATGATATAACCAAGTACAGTTTGATGAGACTTACGTAATCAATATTTTAGGCATGATTAAACTATATGGTGCTCATTAACTAACACTTTAACAGTAATGAAAATATTCCAAACAAGAAATAACAAATGTGTAACGAAACTTCAATGAATTGAGAAGCAAATTTGAGGGGTAGATTCTAGGTTTTTACATTTTTCGGAATCAGCCAATAATGTTAGGGTTACTCAATTAATATACCTTCAAACCACAAGGAATTTCGAGTCATTGCAAATTTCGGGTCAAGTCAAGTCATTTGAAAAACCATGTATATTCAAAAATTATATCTCCAATCTAATTCTGACTTATGAGTACATGATCTCGCAATGTCTTCAAGGAATGCATACTCTGCAGGAACGCACTCCTCAGGCACTCGGTAAATTTTACTGCAGCTGGTCACTGTGGTACCACTGTGATTCTATTAGAATTTTTGGCGAAAATCGGTGATTGTGTGAATCATGAAAATATACTCGGGTGTCATTACATTTTGTGCTTTGGAAATTACATCGGCATATTCAGGAACCTCTTGCCATACTGTTTCTTGGTGATGTATTCAATGACAAATGCACGTAAACGACCGTTTTCGGGTGTATTTCCAGGTATTATGACGAAAATACAATTTTAAGAAGACGAAGAGATACCTACTACACAGCCGTTTGACTGAATATTTTGCAGTTGAATCGTAAGAAATGTGTCGGTGATAACGCTCAACAGACCATGTCTATCGACTATCCTTGGGTATAAATA
Source organism: Botryllus schlosseri (assembly GCF_051294905.1). Classification (NCBI taxonomy): domain Eukaryota; kingdom Metazoa; phylum Chordata; class Ascidiacea; order Stolidobranchia; family Styelidae; genus Botryllus; species Botryllus schlosseri. The sequence continues at coordinate 27,988,544 of NC_137246.1, read as the reverse complement.
TATTTCGAAGAGTGCGGGAATGATTTGACACCGGCGGCTGCTACGAAGAATCATCATTTTCTCGAATATATGATCACGACGAATAGTAGAACACTTTTTTAAAAGATTTAGGCTCCGGACTCTACATACATCTCATTAGAATCGAATTGAAATCGGACATTTTCGAAATTTCGGTAATCCGGACACACTTATGGCCCCAGTTCGACCCTTGGGACGTCGACTTGAATAATAATTTTGGTATTGATGGAATCGGCTAGACTAGTAGAATCCATTTCAAAACGAATTAGGCTTCGGACTCTACATATATCTCATTAGAATCGAATTGAAATCGGACATTTTCGAAATTTCGATAATCCGGACACACTTATGGCCCCAGTTCGACCCTTGGGACGTCGACTTGAATAATAATTTTGGTATTGATGGAATCGGCCAGACTAGTAGAATACATTTCAAAACGAATTAGGCTTCGGACTCTACATATATCTCATTAGAATCGAATTGAAATCGGACATTTTCGAAATTTCGATAATCCGGACACACTTATGGCCCCAGTTCGACCCTTGGGACGTCGACTTGAATAATAATTTTAGTCTCGATAGAAGCGGCCAGATTAGTAGAACCCATTTCAAAATGAATTAGGCTTCGGACTCTACATATATCTCATTAGAATCGAATTGAAATCGGACATTTTCGAAATTTCGATAATCCGGACACACTTATGGCCCCAGTTCGACCCTTGGGACGTCGACTTGAATAATAATTTTAGTCTCGATAGAAGCGGCCAGATTAGTAGAACCCATTTCAAAACGAATTAGGCTTCGGACTCTACATATATCTCATTAGAATCGAATTGAAATCGGACATTTTCGAAATTTCGATAATCCGGACACACTTATGGCCCCAGTTCGACCCTTGGGACGTCGACTTGAATAATAATTTTGGTATTGATGGAATCGGCTAGACTAGTAGAATCCATTTCAAAACGAATTAGGCTTCGGACTCTACATATATCTCATTAGAATCGAATTGAAATCGGACATTTACGAAATTTCGATAATCCGGACACACTTATGGCCCCAGTTCGACCCTTGGGACGTCGACTTGAATAATAATTTTGGTATTGATGGAATCGGCTAGACTAGTAGAATCCATTTCAAAACGAATTAGGCTTCGGACTCTACATATATCTCATTAGAATCGAATTGAAATCGGACATTTTCGAAATTTCGATAATCCGGACACACTTATGGCCCCAGTTCGACCCTTGGGACGTCGACTTGAATAATAATGTTAGTCTCGATAGAAGCGGCCAGATTAGTAGAACCCATTTCAAAACGAATTAGGCTTCGGACTCTACATATATCTCATTAGAATCGAATTGAAATCGGACATTTTCGAAATTTCGATAATCCGGACACACTTATGGCCCCAGTTCGACCCTTGGGACGTCGACTTGAATAATAATTTTGGTATTGATGGAATCGGCTAGACTAGTAGAATCCATTTCAAAACGAATTAGGCTTCGGACTCTACATATATCTCATTAGAATCGAATTGAAATCGGACATTTTCAAAATTTCGATAATCCGGACACACTTATGGCCCCAGTTCGATCCCTGGGACGTCGACTTGAATAATAATTTTATTCTCGATAGAAGCGGCTAGATTAGTACAACCCATTTCAAAACGATTTAGGCTTCGGACTCTACATATATCTCATTAGAATCGAATTGAAATCGGACATTTTCAAAATTTCGATAATCCGGACACACTTATGGCCCCAGTTCGACCCTTGGGACGTCGACTTGAATAATAATTTTAGTCTCGATAGAAGCGGCCAGATTAGTAGAACCCATTTCAAAATGAATTAGGCTTCGGACTCTACATATATCTCATTAGAATCGAATTGAAATCGGACATTTTCGAAATTTCGATAATCCGGACACACTTATGGCCCCAGTTCGACCCTTGGGACGTCGACTTGAATAATAATTTTGGTATTGATGGAATCGGCTAGACTAGTAGAATCCATTTCAAAACGAATTAGGCTTCGGACTCTACATATATCTCATTAGAGTCGAATTGAAATCGGACATTTTCGAAATTTCGATAATCCGGACACACTTATGGCCCCAGTTCGACCCTTGGGACGTCGACTTGAATAATAATTTTGGTATTGATGGAATCGGCCAGACTAGTAGAATACATTTCAAAACGAATTAGGCTTCGGACTCTACATATATCTCATTAGAATCGAATTGAAATCGGACATTTTCGAAATTTCGATAATCCGGACACACTTATGGCCCCAGTTCGACCCTTGGGACGTCGACTTGAATAATAATTTTGGTATTGATGGAATCGGCTAGACTAGTAGAATCCATTTCAAAACGAATTAGGCTTCGGACTCTACATATATCTCATTAGAATCGAATTGAAATCGGACATTTTCAAAATTTCGATAATCCGGACACACTTATGGCCCCAGTTCGATCCCTGGGACGTCGACTTGAATAATAATTTTATTCTCGATAGAAGCGGCTAGATTAGTAGAACCCATTTCAAAACGATTTAGGCTTCGGACTCTACATATATCTCATTAGAATCTCATTAGAATCTCAAAATGCAATGACGTAATCATGTCCCATACTTCGAAAGGGCAACTTGACCTGAATTGTGACTTGACTCGACTTGACTCGAGTCACTTCCAAAAATCGACTGACTTGACTTGACTCGAGTCACTTTAGAAAATCAATTGACTTGACCCGACTCGAGTCGAAATGTGCAATGACTCGAAATGACTCGTGACTCGAAGGTGGTGACTTGATCCCAACACTGGATCCCTTTCCAATAACCGGTAACTACCGCGCGTGCTGGAGATCTCGCATCAATTGAGATGCGCCCTCCACTCCTGACTGCACTCAACTTTGCGACTCTGACTGACGACTCGCTTCGGCTACCGTCTCTCATGTGAGTGAAATTGTGATTTCGACTCTGAAGTCTGAAACCGACTCCCTAAGGGCAAAAATGTACACAATTCTTTGCTTCAGCTACGACCCCTGCGTTGCCCCAAGCATTGCTGTCAATAGTTCTTCTTCAATAACAGTGATTCTCAAACTGGGGTGCACCCCTTTTGCAGGCGTCAAATCATCTGAAGAGGGTCGAAGCCATTTGAGAGAAATTATCATTCTTGAATTCGGAATGAGTTAAACTTGTGCTGAAACCTTTGATTTTAAATGTCATAGTTACGTCGTCGTGCCATCTACACACCGCTGATGGATTTTGTCTGACACCAGACCTTGAACCGATCATAAGATGTATTGTCTGAATTAAAAGTAGGCCTACATGGTGAAAGCGCGAAGCTGTCAGCTAAGTGGTTCTTAACCCTTACCAAGCCGCAGAACCCACGGAATACGCCAATGTGGAGACCTTCACGGAACCCTATCTATCACAATACAACACAATATACAGGGGAAGCGAGTGGTGCAGTGTGCTAAGCATCACAGTCCCGACACCAATGATTGCTCTTTGTAGTCTCGGCTCTGCCGTGTTTCTATGTGTGTAGCTGGGCTCCTCAGTGCCTTCACAAGCCCAGATGAAGAGAGAGACGAACTCAAGAAAGCCAAGCCGCCAGCAGAGACCAGAAAAAGAACTGCGAAGGCGGAAAAAAACCGAAAAGACACGAAATTATAAAATTACCGTGAGGGTGCATTTGACCGAAGTGTTGATAAGTGCCAATCACAACACACATTAAACTAAATCTAATACATTAATCAGGGTTACCATATTTTGGAAATCTGAAAAGAGGACAGCGATCTCCAAAGTTTTCAGACTTACAATAACCGGAGTAAAATCCGGGAAAAAATGATAAATTTTTCCCGACTTTGTGGTTGGTTGACTTTCAAAACATCATTTTCCGACTTGGCTCCAGAAATTCACACTTTTGTTGAATTCTTCGTTGATTGACTAAAATAGACAAATATGTCGAATTTTCAGCTCAGCTCCCGGAATGTCCTCCGGAACGTTACTCCGGTGCCGATGTGCTGTACTTCAGTCGAATTTCACCCTATATTTAACCATAAAATTCGCCGATAAATAGGACAAGATCTAAAAAAATGACATTTGGGCGTCCTCCCGGGACACTTTCAAAATAGTCAAAAAATAGGACAAATCCTCTTTAAAGGAGGTATCGTAACCTTGTAACCCTAACATTACTACAGATTACTTATACACAAAAATTAGCTGTACAATATCAGCTGCTCGTCAACAGAGTGATGGACGAACAGAAGCCACGGGTCAAGCGGGGCCCTAATTGTAATTCGGGTACCCAAATTTCGGAAATGTCCGATTTCAATTCGATTCTAATGAGATATATGTAGAGTCCGAAGCCTAATTCGTTTTGAAATGGATTCTACTAGTCTAGCCGATTTCATCAATACCAAAATTATTATTCAAGTCGACGTCCCAGGGGTCGAACTGGGGCCATAAGTGTGTCCGGATTATCGAAATTTTGAAAATGTCCGATTTCAATTCGATTCTAATGAGATATATGTAGAGTCCGAAGCCTAATTCGTTTTGAAATGGATTCTACTAGTCTGGCCGCTTCTATCGAGACTAAAATTATTATTCAAGTCGACGTCCCAAGTTTCGAACTGGGGCCATAAGTGTGTCCGGATTATCGAAATTTTGAAAATGTCCGATTTCAATTCGATTCTAATGAGATATATGTAGAGTCCGAAGCCTAATTCGTTTTGAAATGGATTCTACTAGTCTAGCCGATTCCATCAATACCAAAATTATTATTCAAGTCGACGTCCCAAGGGTCGAACTGGGGCCATAAGTGTGTCCGGATTATCGAAATTTCGAAAATGTCCGATTTCAATTCGATTCTAATGAGATATATGTAGAGTCCGAAGCCTAATTCGTTTTGAAATGGATTCTACTAGTCTGGCCGCTTCTATCGAGACTAAAATTATTATTCAAGTCGACGTCCCAAGGGTCGAACTGGGGCCATAAGTGTGTCCGGATTATCGAAATTTTGAAAATGTCCGATTTCAATTCGATTCTAATGAGATATATGTAGAGTCCGAAGCCTAATTCGTTTTGAAATGGATTCTACTAGTCTAGCCGATTCCATCAATACCAAAATTATTATTCAAGTCGACGTCCCAAGGGTCGAACTGGGGCCATAAGTGTGTCCGGATTATCAAAATTTCGAAAATGTCCGATTTCAATTCGATTCTAATGAGATATATGTAGAGTCCGAAGCCTAATTCATTTTGAAATGGGTTCTACTAATCTGGCCGCTTCTATCGAGACTAAAATTATTATTCAAGTCGACGTCCCAAGGGTCGAACTGGGGCCATAAGTGTGTCCGGATTATCGAAATTTTGAAAATGTCCGATTTCAATTCGATTCTAATGAGATATATGTAGAGTCCGAAGCCTAAATCGTTTTGAAATGGGTTGTACTAATCTAGCCGCTTCTATCGAGAATAAAATTATTATTCAAGTCGACGTCCCAGGGATCGAACTGGGGCCATAAGTGTGTCCGGATTATCGAAATTTTGAAAATGTCCGATTTCAATTCGATTCTAATGAGATATATGTAGAGTCCGAAGCCTAATTCGTTTTGAAATGGATTCTACTAGTCTAGCCGATTCCATCAATACCAAAATTATTATTCAAGTCGACGTCCCAAGGGTCGAACTGGGGCCATAAGTGTGTCCGGATTATCGAAATTTCGAAAATGTCCGATTTCAATTCGATTCTAATGAGATATATGTAGAGTCCGAAGCATAATTCGTTTTGAAATGGGTTCTACTAATCTGGCCGCTTCTATCGAGACTAACATTATGATTGAAGTCGACGTCCCAAGGGTCGAACTGGGGCCATAAGTGTGTCCGGATTATCGAAATTTCGAAAATGTCCGATTTCAATTCGATTCTAATGAGATATATGTAGAGTCCGAAGCCTAATTCGTTTTGAAATGGATTCTACTAGTCTAGCCGATTCCATCAATACCAAAATTATTATTCAAGTCGACGTCCCAAGGGTCGAACTGGGGCCATAAGTGTGTCCGGATTACCGAAATTTCGAAAATGTCCGATTTCAATTCGATTCTAATGAGATGTATGTAGAGTCCGGAGCCTAAATCTTTTAAAAAAGTGTTCTACTATTCGTCGTGATCATATATTCGAGAAAATGATGATTCTTCGTAGCAGCCGCCGGTGTCAAATCATTCCCGCACTCTTCGAAATATATTTACACCCAAGGATAGTCGATAGACATGGTCTGTTGAGCGTTATCACCGACACATTTCTTACGATTCAACTGCAAAATATTCAGTCAAACGGCTGTGTAGTAGGTATCTCTTCGTCTTCTTAAAATTGTATTTTCGTCATAATACCTGGAAATACACCCGAAAACGGTCGTTTACGTGCATTTGTCATTGAATACATCACCAAGAAACAGTATGGCAAGAGGTTCCTGAATATGCCGATGTAATTTCCAAAGCACAAAATGTAATGACACCCGAGTATATTTTCATGATTCACACAATCACCGATTTTCGCCAAAAATTCTAATAGAATCACAGTGGTACTGTGGTGATTGGTGAAGTCATTGAAAAATCATCGACTTCTGCATTTTTGTTTACTTCCGCTTTTTCAGTCTGTGACCCATACACGAGTTTCTGATCCGTGACCGTTCAGTTCAAATTAGAAAAAGATTGCGATGAAATAAACAGATTGGAAAAAGTCGAAACGACTTGGCAGACTTAACCAATAAAAATAAAATCGCAACGTAAGTACCGCGGGAGTCCAGTGATGAGCGGATAGTGCTTTTCGAGACTCCGAATCCCCAACTTTAGTGTCTGAGGAATCAATCAATCACGTTTATTAATATTTTCATCGTTTCAAAACATCACAAGACTGCGATACAATGAAAAGATAGAAAGGTGTCGAAACAACTTGAAATAGCCATGAAGATCAGACACCCACCTTAGCCTAGGCGAAGTAAATAAGAGGCATGCACAATTGCACATGCACAGTGTGCATTGCACACTGAATGAAAAGTAATGCAGAGAATATAAAACGCAAGCGACAAAATGGGGTGAGGGCGTAGGGCGAGGTCCCTCCGACTCCGAAGAGCTCAAGCCCAGACTCCGAGATACTCCGAAGAATTTCGTCAAGTATCCGAAGTTACATAATTATAATTATAACTACAGACAATTCTCAACGAAAATGCCGTGCTAGATCACAAGGTTAAGATAGCTCGTGACCAATCATACCATTTTAACCATATCATTAGGGTGGCAAGTATGGTACACTCGGTAATGTGTCTTTCTAAATAAATGTGATAATATGGTTGGCCTCCTCTCATAGTATTGTCTATACTCTCCAGCAATGTTCCCTCTAATTTTTGACGAGTCTGCGCACACTCACCAACTCACTGCGCAGACCCTTGGACAACAGTGCGTAACGACTAAAAAAAGGTCATAACTTCGGATTTCTCGTGCGCAACGTAGATTTTCTGTGCGCAAAGACCGTGTCAGCACTGCGCATTTGCGCACGTGCGCAGCTTAGAGGGAACATTGCTCTCCAGTCCCCAATTGCAGTGCAGATGGCTGGTACTTGCCAATCATTTTTGCATGTTACCCGTAATATTAAAACTTTACAAGGTGTCAAGTGTTTGTGTTTTGGTTTGTAATCATAATCATTAGTGTATTCTGGTCAGAGTTATGCAAAGATATCGGAGACAAAAGTTACAATAGGCTACTCCGAAAAAATATTTGTAGTAAACTCCGACCCCGCTCCTAGTGTCACAAAATCGGCAAAACTACGCTCCAAATCCACTCCGACTCCGCTCCGATGCTCGTCACTGGGGAGTACCGCTGTAGTGATATGCAGTGCCGGCTACTCTAAGCTGGCGTCCCGGTTTCCGCCGGAGGTTTATCTAGATTCTAGGCTCATCTTTCCCCGTGTCGCCGTGCTTACGGAGACGAATAAGCCCAGAAAAGATCCGTACTAAAATGTATCTAAAAAGAAGCTAATGGTAAGAGCAAGAAAGAGCAGCTTACGGACAGCCATAAAACTGTGACTTTGACATCCTAATTTCTGTTCCTTACATCGCTTTGTGTCTTGTGCATGTGCATTGCGTAGATTGTGCAATGTGCATTGCTCATGCACTGCTCAGTGATCTGAATCAAGTGAAATTATATAATCTGACGATTATTCGAGCTTAGAATGTGGGATATAGTCCTACTGTCAGGATTAGGTTGTGCTTAGGGTTGAGGCTAGTTTTGAGTTATAAAGCAATGAAGTGCGCCGGTATCTGCTTATTAATAATTTCATACTTGACTACTATTGACTACTCGGGACCTATCATCTGGAATGCATTACCACCACATATCCGTGAATTGCCTTATAATAGATTCAAAAAAGCCCTACTTGATCACCTCTTGTCGTTACACTAACACTGTTGCCCTACCTCACCCAGACATTGCTTCACTGATCATTTGCTACCATTGTTTAATTTTTTTTCTATTTTCCTTTCTTAACTAAACATTTTTTACAGCCAGACTGTTCAGAGTCAAGTGTACCTGTTTGATGCTGGTGTGATCAGACTAGATGACCTTCACGGTCTTATCGATCATTCCTATCTAATACCGAATACTGTGCACGCATATTTTCTGTACAACCATCACTGCCGTTTGTTATGTATTTTGGTTCGATGAAAATAAAGACTCTCTCTCTCTCTCTCTTTCAAAACACCACAAAACAACGATACAATGAAAAGATAGAAAGGTGTCGAAACAACTTGTAGTATAGTCTTTGAAATCAGACGCCTACGCCCTACATGCTATAGGCATAGGCATTATTTTCTAGCGATGAAGAGCCCATATAAACCGACGACACGAAGACCATAGGTAAAAGCGGTGTTCGAAGCCACGATATTGGTGTCGTGACGGCGATGTTTAACTGCATCCAAATCCAGTTTCAGAAAATCGCAAGCCCAATTCCATGCTCATTTCTCATTTTTCATCTTAAATATTTTATTAGCATAGCCTTTGTAAAGACTATACTATTAAGAACAGTTCCGTTTTATTCCATGGATCAACGGAACGACGCATCACTTTCGCAGCGGCCATGCAAAGTTGTAAGGAGTCACGAAAGTGCTATATAAAATTATACTATACATACCATACTGGTGCACAAAATGAACTGTGCGCATCAACAACAGTGTTAAAAGAACAAAACCAGTAAAACACGATTTTCACGCAAAGTAAAAATATTGTAATGAATGCAAATTAGTGTAAATTTTTCTGTATGATTCGTGTGCATTAGGCAGCTTGTCTTGACCTGAAGCGAACCATTGAAACTGGCTCAGCCCCGTTTAAGAACCACTGCTATGTTGCATATTCCCGAAAAAATGACTTATTCCGCATCTTTCATTTTCAATTGTTCATTTACAAGGTCCCTGATACTCGCGTCTAAACTTGAATAATCTGTCTTTTGTCTGTTCGCCTGCACATTGGCAGCCCACGAAGACGCAATCGACCGCACAAACACAGCAGCCTCCGTGCATATCTGCATCTCCGCAAACGACAAGGCGTCTTGCGTGTCGTCTTCCAAAAGTGCGCACAAGCTTTCGGGCGAATTCCGCACCCCGTGAAAATATTTCTTCCAAGAGTTCACAGTGTCGTGCGCTGAATACACGGGGATTTCGATGTCTTGGTGGAAGATTTTTAGGTTGTCGCGGTAAGATTTTGCTCGGCTCTGCTTCGATCTTGGCGACGAAATGTAGATCGCGGTCACACGTAACGGGCCGTCAATCTTCGATACCTTGTCGATAATGGTTTCGATTATGGCTCGCATTGTATTCACGTCTATGTCTTCGTCTTGATTCTCTGGAAGTATATGCGCTATGCTGTCAATGGTGCGAAGACTGTATTTCGTATTTTAACTGAATAACGAACAGTAGACTGCACCTTGATCAGAATGGTTACGTCTATAGCTAGGTTGCATTCAAAACAAATGGTTGTTTAAAACACTTTGTTAAAACATGTTTTAAACAGGCGCCCTTTAAAAAATGTGTTTTTTCAAGTTGTAAAATCAAGCCATAATTGTGTAAATACTTTCCAAAAACATGTTGTGTGAGCCTACGGACGATTACCACCCGATATAGCCGACGTATACGATATGGGATGGTTGGAATATTCAAAATAGTCGGTTCAACAGCTACAGTACGTAGTTATTTCGTCAAGGAGCTATATATTTACCCTATATTTTCAATTGTCAATGCCAATCCACTATATGACGTCACAATTGAATATCCGTGACGCCACGGCTTAAAAAATACATGTTTTAAAAAATTGATTTTTGTTTTAAATGCAACCCTATACGCGTCATTCATTTTCATCGCTAGTTCTTTTGTTATCTCCTATTTCCGCCCAGTGTGCGTGCCTTTCATTTACATCGCCTGGGCCCAGGTGTGTGTCTTATTTCAAAGACTACTCCGACTCCGAGTCGTTTCGACACCTTCCTATCTTTTCATTGTATCGCATTGTATCGCAGTCTTGTGGTGTTTCGGAAATACGAAAATTAGTAATTGACTGATACTGAATATTGTACATGAACTGCTCCTCGGTACCGTACCTGCGTGCTTGTGATAATTCAGACACATGAAGTTGTAAACACCATCGATTTGTTGAGCTTTTATGACGTTATCAATGACGTCTGACGCCAGCGAGTGAATGTACAATGGAGGCTGGGTGTGATACCAGATTGAAGAATACAGAACTTCATCCTAGAATTGCGACCCATGATCATACGCAGAAGAAATTAGATTAGAATTAAAATTATAGGTACACAGTATTTTAACTAGATTAGAATTAGAGGCAAAGGAATATTTAACAAACTATATTCGCATTAGATTACCAGCAGTTCGCTTTAATTGGTCAACTAGTTGTCGAAGTCTGGACTCGACTACGCCTGTGCCTCTAATATTTATTACCTTTAGCTTGAAAATGTTGATTTTATGGTTCGGCAGTTTCATTGACTTTCGCTGGAACAACTTCACATCAAACAAACTCAGCGGGAAAGGGTGAACTGCGCAGCGGTATTTCGCAGTTTCTCTGCAATTTTTAAAGGGATAAACATAAATATATTGCAAATGAACGTAGGAATGAAGATATCGAAGCATTATGTATGAAGATTACCAAGGTATATGTTGGGAAACTTGCTGGCGTGCTATGATTTTAGAATAAATCTACTCCTACTTCAAACTTTTCTTTTTTCGATAAAACTAAGTCCTGAATACTTATATTTTAATTACTGGTAAATCGCGACTTCTACTTCTACTTTGGTAGAAATTGACGGCAATACTTCCGCTTCTACTTGAACACCGACGGTAACTACTCTGACCGTCCGAATCGGTCTGGTTATGATCAGAAAGTCCGAACTGCCATTCACTACACATTACCTCGGTATACCTCATTGTCCAAAATTTCTGAAATTCGTGTAATATGGAGGTTTCAATATTTCTTCAGTTGAAACAAGTATTGTTATTCTGCTAATTCTTGGCGCCAGGGCGCAATTTATTTGCTGAATTGTTCAACCTTCTGAATATAATCAACTTATTTGCTGCGGAAGATAATGACGGCCAATCATCGTGAGATAATTCACCCTGCTTAGCCTTAGCTATAAGCTATTACCAAGCTTTGCTGTTCGATATTTTCTGTAGGCCTGAGTGTTATGTCATCTTGTTTAGCTATAAATGTTCTTTCGAATTCTCTATACTAGTTGCGGACGATTACCCCTGACGAGTGTTAGCCGAAAATATCCGAATTCATTTCAATATGAATATACTATTCTATTTAAATCTAGTTAAGAAAGTGGTGCTTTCACAAGGCCATTTTGACATTTTCGTTCGGCGATTTTCAGATATATCAAAATAATAAAAATCAGGACATTATGATGATCCTTACTTCGGATAAATCGAATTGACCTTTGATGGTAGCACATTCAATTTCGTTCCTGTTCTCAATTTCCTTGGAAAATATGGTATTTTGAACTTGATTCTGTTAATAGAATACCCATAAAGGCTATATTCTATATACTTTGTGCTGGAATATTGATTACGCGTATATACCTGAAGTCGTTCGCCACCGAAGTGTTTTGTGTGTTGAGCATTTTCATCATGAGTTCGGATTGCGCCTTTAAAAGCGAAGATGTTCCGGGCAAAACGTCGATGTGGCCTGAGAATACAGCACGGTAAAGTTATTTGCAGATAGATAAGACTAATTTGAGAGAAATGCCGGTAATCTAACTCTGATCTAATTTGTGAAATGTTTCTATTCTCTCATTTCAATTCTAATCCCATTCTGGTTTTCCTGAAAATGAGACAGGAGAACTATATCGCGCGAAACGAACCAAGCTGGGTGTACAGACAATTACCATAGATTGAACTCAGATTTGATATGAACTGATTTTTTTTTGCATTGATTTCTAATTCAATATCCCAGTTTTTGTGGATCCAGAAGATGTGATCAGAGTATTCGCGTTCGATACTCAAGTAGAAGTAGAAGTAACGCCGTAAATTTCTACTCAAGTAAAAGTAAAACAAGTAAGTGAAAAAGTAAGTATTGTAGGTCTAGTTTTGCCTAAAAAACTAGTAGAAGTCTAAAGTCATAACCACATGAGGAAGTAGTGCAAGTAAGCAAAATCTACTTGAAGTACTTCAAAAAGTAGAAGTAGTTAGTTACTGACCACTCTCTAATTTAATTTGGAAACGCGAAAAATTGTCTAGTTGTTTACTACATATGCTAGTACGACGACAAATATCCCAAAGGTTATTTCTCTCACCAGTCGCCAGAACAACGTCGAACTTCCCTTTGCATTGCGATTGCATTTCCTCCACTGATATGACGGAGATGAACTTTCGTAGAACATCGACGTTCACTTTGAGTTCAGGCGAGAGTGCGGGGTTGTACTGCGACGTGCCTCCGTAATTGTGATTGTGAAAGTACGGTAAGACCAAGGTACTGAAAAATTGGTGGGAACAGGAATAGTAGAGTATTCGAGTATCAATTTCAAATGTATGGCAATATTTATTGATTCCGGGTCATTATAAAGATCAAGACATGTAAATACGCATTACATATATACGAGCAACAATTTCGGCATAGCTAAACGATGGAATTTCCCATCGTAAATAGGAATAACTTCGATTTTACGTGTTGGTATTGAGACTAATTTGTTTGCAGCGGTCTTTAGGCTACCTATAGCAATCGAACCAAGTGAACGTACCGATTAAGTTTTACAGCCAGCAGAATTGCTTGACGCAATCCAATGAGTTGATCGACCGGCTGATTCTTCAATATCGGATAGAGCAATTTATGAGGATCTAAGCGGAATCTCGGTTTGACGAAGTGATTCCAATCCACAGACGGCTCCGCGCCAAGCTCGCACGGTATTGTAGAAAGTGTTTGCAGTAATTTAGGCTCTTTAATTGCCCCTTTTCTATTCCACAATGAATAATTCGCAGGGCCTCTTTCTGAAATGACATTAGGCTGCAGGTTTTGAAGATGTTTTATGATATCGTCCAACTTTTTGTGGTACGAGTCACTTCCATGTTTTGTCCAGTTGCGATTCGAATAATCCACAGACAGAGTATCTCGGTACGACTCGAGCAGCAAAATAAATACGAAAACCAATGACAGTTTAGCGAGCCGCCTGCTCCATGTTGAGAAGTCGCATGTTCGTTTGGCGGCTTTTCTCAGCATCTGAGATCTCAGAAGAAAGGATCAACAAACTTTGAAACTGCTCACAGCGGTTTATTTCATGCTTGTTGTTTTGTATTGTTATTTGTATTGTATTGTATTGTAAGTAAAATATATAACCTACAAGAGGAAGAATTGGTAATTCGATTCGTCATAAAAATATACATGCATATTTAATTTATGCATTACAGACGACAACACAGTGCACGTTATTGCAGAATTAGCTGTGTAGCGAAGGGATTGGGGAATCATTATGTCAGATATAGCCCGAACCCGAACGGAAAATTGTTGCATCATAAGAGTCTGCTCTTACTTTGTGGCCTAACATGAACAGAACAACACTCGTCTGGGAATAATGAAATGAAAACAAAGTATACAAGAACTAGCCTTTAATCTCGTAGTAACTGAAAGTAATTGGCCAAAGAAACGTGACATCGAGGAAAGATCTAACAAGGGATAAATGCGCTGAGTAACCAAATCACTGTATTTTGAAATAGCTGGTAGGAAGGCGCCAGTCAAATGCAATGCCGTCTGATATAATAAGAAGACGTGAGCGCTTTCACAGCTAGACACAGCCGCAATGCCGCATTGTCTCCTTGGCAAAATGTTCGCGAGCCTGAAATACACAAACTTGATCTTAATCGCTTCGCTCTACATTTTCTCAGCTGCGATAGAACTTTGTTTTCCTGACAACTTATGCCATATTGAACTTCATTCGAAGCTGTTGCGATTTTCTTATCCAAAACAATCGCCTCGGGGACTGACCTCTCATTTCCAGCCGCGGCGCCGCAATTACCCGCTGATTAGCGATTACGACGTCAAACTACTTATTTAGTTACCGATCTGATGCAGTCAGTAACTCGTTTATTGAATTTTTTATCAATTAAAAATGCCACAAGATTACAATTGAATGAAAAGATAGGAGCGCGTCGAAACGACTTATGAAGTAAGTACAATGATTTAACCAGACAGCACCCACCTTGGCTTGAACTAGATCTTGAAGCAGGGGCGGGCAACTTCTCCAGTCGGCGGGCCGGATACAGGAAAATTAGGTACTTGGCGGGCCGGATTGCTGAATCGATACATTATTCGCCCATTTACCCACATATACAAGGAATAAATCGTATTTAATGAATGTATTTTCACGATAGCGATGTCACTTCAAAGCCATTTCTCGCCGATAATGGAGAAGACAATGTGGATTTGAGAATAACATTGTCATTTGTCATACAAGCGCCGCCATGTCTGGTTCTCTCTGATCAATCAACACACGGTGCAATCCCTAATTAAGATTTCAAGGCGTTCGAGCGTTCGATAATCGCGGTAACCTTTACCAAGATATCAATTCATTAGGGTTGAGTAGGTAGCGAGATAGCGTCGTTGTGCATGTGCAACTGTGTGACCTAATTAATCTTGATATTGAATTCATGCGGCCCGCGTCCTCTACACATTTGAAAAGTGGCCTGCGACCCGTTTTGAGTTGGCGACCGCGGTGCCTTACAAAAGCCTAGGAGTGTACCATGCTACAAGTCGGCGGTTACGGAATCAAAAATAAGAAATATCAGCCTGATGTAAATGACCATTAATAATCATGATTACCACAGACGACATTAGGGTTGAGTGCATCGCAACTGCCGATAATGCAAGTCTTCTCGCTTCGACGAACTTACGCGTAAGCTCCACTCACGCAACGCTGCGCATTAGGGCTGTTCAAAAATAACTATTTTTTTCGGATTCCAGCCATTCACTGATTAAATTGTCAGGTTACCCTAAAAAACGCTGCACACCAGATTTGGTTCGATTCTAACAAGTATAGGACTCCGCAGATCCAATTAAAATTTTTAATTTATTTTGAAAAATTAAAAAAAAAATGTCCTAATTTTTCTGCCAACCCTATGAAATTGTTGAGCTGTCTTCAAAGACGTTGCAAAACAAATTTGAGTCAATTCCGACCAGTAGAAGCGGAGTTATGTGAGTTTTTCGTTGATAAATCGCGGATTATCCAACGATCAGGGAAAATCCGAGGATTATCATCGAAAAACTCACATAACTCCGCTTATACTGGTCGGAATTGACTCAAATTTGTTTTGCAACGTCTTTAAAGACAGCTCAACAATTTCATGGGGTTGGCAGAAAAATTTGGAATTTTTTTTTTAATTTTTCAAAATAAATTAAAAATTTTAATTGGATCTGCGGAGACCTTTACTGGTTGGAATAGAGTGAAATTTGGTGAGCAAGGTTTTCTACTGCAACCTGACGATTTAAGAGGTGACCGGCTTGAATCGGGAAAAAAAGTTATTTTTGAACAGCCCTACTGCGCATGCACGTATAATACAGTCACTAAAATTTGACGTAGTAAAAAAGTAGTGGGGAATATCGGCAGACTGGGGCCGCGGGCCACATTATCGTGCAAGACGGAAAACTGTCCGCGGGCCGTATGTTGCCCGCCCCTGTCTTAAAGGAACCACTGACCAATGTTCCCTCTAATTTGTCACGAGTCTGCGCAAATACGCCAACTCACTGCGCAGGCCCTTTAACACCAGTGCGCAACCAGGCCGCCCATAGGATAATAGACCGAACTTCTGGGGGGCTTCGCCCCCCAGACCCCCCTCAGGCTACGAGCTTTCTACCGCTACTAATCATCTATGTCCGGTCTTCGTTTAGTGATGCTCCGACTAAACGCGCAAAGCGCGAAAATTTTCTATTATTCATGATCAAATCGGTCAATATCATCGGGAATTGCAAATATTGCTATCAATTTTAATCTTGTCTCTGCTCACGTAATCAAGTTTACAGGTAAAGCTGATCGAGTGAGAAAAGGTAGGATCCCTAAATATAATTAAACATCTTCGGGCGAACCCGTTGGTATGACTTCCTTACATCATGTTATTTCGTGACCTCCTATCTGCTATGCCAAAAGATATTTAAATCTGGACATGCAGTGGCGGCTCGTGACAATATCGGTTGGTGGGGCAAGGGCTGCAAGCGACTTTTTATCACGATGACGTCACAATGACGTTTTCCGACATAAACAAATAACTTGATGGTACGGTAACATGAATTTACCGACAGCAGTGATTTTAACGTATGTGCCACGAGAGGTCTGCCGGTGAGCTGTGCCTTGAAGTGTGGTAACTGCGTAAACGGCGTACGGAACAAAGATTCAACACGATTCATGTTCGCACTTGACCTCACTAATTATCTGCAGAAATGGAAATGACTATAACTCAAGAGATTTGTTAGCCTAACTGGAAAGGTCAACGAGTTCGGACACATACGCAATTTCTATCTCATAGATTCGGCCTGTCATATTGAATCCGAAACATCATTCTGAAGAACTCGGAAATTCGGTCTCGGTACAGCATAGGAGATTTTGGCCTTGAAACTGGAGACTGTAACACGACACATACGGCTTACTGTATATATGTCTGCTGCCAAATCGCCTATATGGAAAATATATTACCGAATAAATACGTGGATGAAAGCCGTAAACTTAGTACACTGTTACATGACATCATCGAGAAGTAGCCTCATGACACTTTTCGTTATGATACACTGTCAAAATTAATACGAACAGACCAACACCGAATTTTGCGTAAAATTTACTGAGGAATAAGCTGATCAAGGGATCAGCTGTTAGTCGCCAGCTATCGCCCTTGACAGGGGTGAAATTGACATTGGAGAATATTAAGTAAAAGTAAATATTTGAATGCAAACCGAGAATGTTAGTAAACTGTTTCATGATATCATCATCTCATCACCTATCTCACTATGGAACACAGTTAACGTTAGCACAGATACACCGGCTTTGGCGTGCCAAATGTCATGACCGATCTCGCTATGGAACATCGTCAAAATCAATGGATACCAATACCTGCTTTTGAGTAGAATCTGTTTGCGATACATGACGGATCAGCACACACTCAACTCCGGAAACGGAATTACTAGCCTAAACTTTAGGTAGAATTCCTGAAACTTGGGGCAGTGTTAACTACCACCATTACGACATGACATACCAAGTTTCAAGAATTATCATGGTGTGAAACACCATCAAAATCGACCTATACCAGCAAAGGTCGACGAAACGCATATGGCGGTAACCGAGTTCAGATATAGATACGATTCTTACATCACACCTTAAGGGCAACAGACCTATGGGCAATGCCCTAGTTGCCCTATAGGACGAGCCGCCACTGTGGACAGGAGTCACTTTGATTCCACTGCGACGATATGGTGAGACATATTATGGATTACTAGAAGACAGACATACACGCGCACGAGAACGCGCTTGCAATCAATACATGCGATCGATGTAGGCCTATCGCGTTAAAAGACTAATGTGACGTCTTAATACCGGCAATGCACTCATTACTAGCAAGATATACTATACGAATATATAATGATACGATATATAATGACACGAATATTCAAGTCTGATTGAAGCAAGAACAAGATCAGCGTATGACCTTATCGACAGAGGATACCCGTTCAAACGAATCGAATAAAATCACAAATTTGTGCTGCTGAGAAGCTGCGAAGGCACGAAGTGCACAATGCATATAATTGCTGCATTTCCGATCAACGTTTGCCAAGGGATGGATTTTTTCAACAATATTGGCGCTACTTGCATATTCTGCATATTATCCTATATCACCTTACGTGATCAGATTCGCCTGATGGAAGTGATGACTTCGAAAATTCGCGGCATGTAGTTGTACAGTAAATCTTACACAATATTCATGCCACGCGGAGATGACTATTCGTTAGTTTCTCGCAGTTAACTTCGAGCTAGCCCATTGTTATTTATAACTTTGTTAAAACATGTTATTTCGCCATTCCCACAAAGGATTGCGCTATTGATATGATATCAGTATTGCTCACACGTACGATACCATAATAAAAGAAAAATCTTTCTCGAGTCGCACACGATTGCAAATTCTCATTGCTTCGCGGAGCCCAATATTTGCCTTTTCGGGCCGCATTTGTAGGCCTACCTCGGTTTCAGACTTCAGCGATAGAACTATGTACCCTTGGCAATGTTTCCTCTCATTTTTCTTGAGTCTGAGCGCCGGCGCACTGTGCGCAGTGCTTTGGACAAGAGTGCGCAACGATTAAAAAAAAAGTCATCACTTCGGATTTTTTGTGCGCAGCCTGGATTTTCTGTGCGCAGAGACCATTTCAGCACTGCGCATTTGCGCACGTGCGCAGCTTAGAGGGAACATTGCCACTGACCTAGACCTTGTAAATAATGATAGGATATTAAATCGCCTTTCCGCTACGGCTACACAGATTCCACTTGTCGAAATTAAAACACACGAGCCGCCTGGCAGAAGTACAGTTTATTCCACAGTTAACGAATGTCAGCCTATGTGATATTAATATACTTGCAAATGCAGCGGTCGACTGCACAGTGCACAAGTGCACAATCTTACCCGATCATACCAACATATCCAGGTAAATACACATCATTCTCCCTCTTTAAAATCAAAGCGAATAGGCAACAGCGTATATAATAGTATACAAGTTTTGACAAGCGTAGTAGTAGACAAATAACGCAGTGATAATGCGAGCCGCACATAGGCTGCGTAGAAGTTTAAGGCCTACATCTCGAAGAATTGGTAAATATGATACGGCGAGACTTATCAACAAATAATGATATCGGACTACACTGCATTATTATAATCGCGAATAGCTCAAGGATTAGTAGAGTCAATAACACACTTTGAAAGAAACAAACCGTTGTCGGCCGAGAGGTAAGAAATACTGGCAAATTTTGTGACGTCACAACATGGTAGTAGGAGTTAGAGAACTGTAATCTGCAACTGCTGCATTGAGAATATTCAGCTATTTCTTATAGCTTACAAGTGTCCAGAATCCAGATGCAGCATAGAGATGGCTGTAAAGATGATAAAATAAATGCTCTGGAGTTTTGGAAACGGCTTAAGCTAGATGTCATATCTTTTGAATATATTGTGGTTATCGATGTAGGGGCTTATATCAGTCGGGCTCTTGTTATGACTTGGGTAATGGATACTTAACGGTCAGAGGGCCGTTACTGCAATATACCCGGGTAAAATCATTACTGAGTCAATATCCGAAATGTGTGACATTCCATCAATAGCCGTGCGCGAAACAACTATGCAATTTCGCACCTTGTTTTGTCACGAAGCTCATTGAAGTGACAGCTCGCATATCTCGTCGGATCCTGATATTTGAAAGTGAAAAATCCTGCTATGCCGGTGTAGCAGCAAAGCATTTATACAAGATACGCAACGAGAACAGAATGGATACAAAAATAGAATGAAGAGTCGACGTTCAGTGTAGTTTGTCCAAAATCTGCTGCGACCCGTCGTGCGCGGCTTTACTTAAAGTTCCGCATTTCAGATTGGCGGGAACGGAGACGTCTGCAACGTGGGATAAACATAGCTGATCGCACCATCAGAGATATATAGTGGAATAATGTATTCGTATTGAAACAAACCCAAATAGTAGAGAATTTGAATGAACATTGTATATCAACAACAACCGTATATATAAAGGCATTTTCAATTCTGTTCTATTCGCTGACGATTACTATTGACGAGTGTCAGCCGTAAATATTCTGCTTCATTTCAATACGAATATATCATTCAATTCCGTTCTATCGATGAATATATTCACGACGTCGTACCTATCAATCTGGGATACGCCAAGTTCAATTCGCGCATGAACTCAATGAACTTTTCCTTAGAGAGAGTCAGCCGAGGGTTCAATGTCTTTTCTTCTCCGACGCTTGTAACTGTAAAACCTGAGCGAGAGATCTCAGTTATGAATTAGGGCCGGGTAGTGTGTGCAATGATTCGAGTTCTCGAATCTGAATCTAGTAATAATTCTAATGATTTGAGACGAGTTGTGGGAAATGATTTTTTTCGAGTACTGAAATGATACGATCCTTGACACTTAGAATGAATTTATGAACGGCAATTATAGTTTCAATAATATTTCCACTGTGCTCGTATTGCTCGTATCACAACATACGAAACATGTGGTACAAAGCCACGCACGTTACTGGAAATGACATATCTGAGACATCATGATCAACCCACAGCATCGACAAAAAGTGCAACGAAAAATACAAAATAATCTTCAATGTGATGCATAACGATATTATATTCTCAGTGATAGCGTAAGGTACTTATCTGAACTTTCCACATCACTTATATACTGTTGTTACATGATAGTGGATTATACTTGAATACTCGACGAGAAGCCTAATTCAGATTTTGCCCTGCGTCACATGTTGACAAAACTTATTCCAAAATCCAACTGCAGACTGAAGAAACAAACCTTTATAGTCGTGCCCAGGATAGAGTCTGTAATTGTCCGGTAGCGAGAAAATCTGTTTGTGCACGGAATCGAACAATTGCGAAGGGTTGCCTGAAAGACAGGGAAGCCGAGATGAAGCAGTCAACAATCAGAAGGAAATGATAGCGCTTTATGATGGCCTGATCAAATTTGCGTTCAATGCTAAACATTCCCTTCCGCGCTGGCTGTTGACAAAATTGCCTGTCCAGTAACAGCAAGATAATTCTAGTTGTTTAATCAGAGTGATCAGAGCGAAATGCCGGAATCTAATTTTAATCCGATTAAAAAAATGTTTCTTACGCTCTCATTTTAATCCTAATTTATTTCTGGTTTTCGTGAGAATGCTACAGGAGAACTGTATCGTGCGAAACGTGCCAAGTTTGGTGTACAGACGTTTGCCATTCTCATGATTATGAGGACGAAATTTGATCTGATATATAGTGAACTTGAATTTTTTTGTTCAATTTTTTTCTAATTCGGAATTCCATTCCATTTCCATGTTCTCGCGAATTCAGTAATTCTAATTCCACTCCAACTTTAAAAGAAATGTGTGAAATTTTCCAAGTTGTCCAGCACTGAGGTCACGGCCACCAGTTTCAGAAATCAGAACCCATGCGACCTATCTGTTTATTACAACGCATTGTGTTTTGAGTATAGTATAATTGCAATTATAATTATTAATAATTGAATTGTGAAAATTGTTAATTGCAATACCTTGCTGGAAATCTGTCCGTCCGCAACCTCTGATCAGCAACGCGTCGCCCGTAAACGCCATCCGATGGTCATGGCTCACATAGGTCATGCATCCTCCTGTGTGGCCCGGGGTTTCGCGACACTCCAAATACTGCAATCAGTGCAATGTGGTATTATATATAGAGACTTGTACAAACTACTCATTTAGTTAGTTGACAGCGAAATAAATAACGGATTTCCGAGTAGTTCTAGTTCTAGTTGCGGTTTTTGAAAATCCAGTAGTTTGTACAAGTCTGTATATATAACTAACAGTTGAAAAACACATGACTGCACGTACACGGCCTGACAACTAGCTACCAGTGTTGAGATCAAGTCACTACCTTCGAGTCACGAGTCATCGCGAGTCATCGCAGATTTTGACTCGAGTCAAGTCAAGTCAATTGATTTTCAAATGTGACTCGAGTCAAGTCAAGTCACTCGTTTTTTGGAGGTGACTCGAGTCAAGTCTAGTCAAGTCAAGTCAAGTCACGAGTCAAGTCACAATTCAAGTCAAAATGAATTTTTAAAGCATGAATGATGATTCAAAGTTATTACATTTTGCTTGCTGTGTGAAAGACAGATTAATTGATCATTTATCTTGAATAGAATAACGAATATCCAGTTAAATATACTTGCAAAAATACGTCGTTTCCCTCACGCACACGTAGAACTGCTAATAAAATACGTGAGTAACTGTACAGCTCCATGCTACAGTACGTTATTATCAGCCAAAATATTGGACCTAATGCGAAGCTTCGAGAAGTTGAAACAAACTGATATGGTACAATAGCCTATACATTACCCATGTATACATCCGTGAGAATATAAACGCCCAAACTATATTTGTTCGATTTAAATCATACAAGAGGGTTGGTAAATGTGAGCACTGCGCAACGTAAGCATTGAGCCGTCTAAGAAATAGAGACACATTGTTATTTAGATTAATGTTGTACTACTACTTCGACAACGTAAGCTGTGATCGTTTAGTTTGCGGTCAATTTATTTGTGACCTAACAATGAAGGATCAGTGTAATGTAGAATCAGTGAGTGACTGGTTGCTCTCACAAGTGACACCGGCGTATCTCGAACAATCCGAACATACACAAAATACAGTGATTTATTCGACACCGTTTACTTGATGACTTGAAATTGACTCGTAAATTTTACTCCGATTCACGAGTCAATGCACATTTTTGAAGGTCCGAGTCAAGTCAAGTCAAGTCATTTTTCCAAAGTGACTCGAGTCAAGTCAAGTCATACAAAAAAGTTGACTCGAGTCTGACTCGAGTCATCCCAACACTGCTAGATACAGCTAGGAATTTCTGGTAGCCTTGTAAGCAAATATGGTAATTGAATAATATATTGATATTGAAATGAACTTGAAGATTTTCGGCTGAAACTTGTCACTTGTCAGCAACTAGTAGAGAATTGAAAAGAACACTGTATATCAACAATCGTATCGCCAGACATCACGTCACTGGCATAAGGAATTGTATGTGCGAATCAGGTTCAATTTGTGAAAACCAATTACCTCCGTTCCAAATGTGATGATGTTTCCGTTTTCGAGACATTTGTCAGCACTGGCTCCGGATTTTGCCGAGATGACAGATTTCAAATTGGGAAGAGCTTCCTTCAATTTCCCCGTTCCTGTGACGTGGTCCGCGTGGACGTGAGTGTTTACTGTAAACAGGAGTGTATCAATAATTTATCATTGAAGCATTCCAGAGTTGCACAGCACGTAAATTGTACTGCAACTGTATCAAGCGGGACAAACCCAGCTTGCTGTAGACATTTGCTATTCTCATCCTTATGAGAGTCATCTCTAATTTGATATGAGCTGAATTTCATTCAACGATCTAGTTTCCATGAATTCAGTAATTTTACTCTAATTTTGAAAAAAAATGTGTAGCTATGATTCAAGTTCTAATTTTCAAGTTTTTGCGAATTCAGTCATTCTGAATCAAGTTACTTGGCTGACACTGACAGCAAAATTTCTTTTTATAATTTCAGACTTACTTCCGTATATTAAATTCAATCCCAGTTCATCGGCATACTTGAGATCTCTATCAACCTGAAAAGAGATTAAAATTGGCACACCGTACTTGATATGGTAGATCTGATCCAGAATCTTGGAATGTGTTACATATGTAATGACAATTTCATATTATGACCGCCACTGTTAGAAAATTTAACTTTAAAAAAATTTGAAAAAAGAATAAAAATATTTTCAAATTTTACTGGTAACCCCTTGAAATTGTTGGGATGTCTAAAAAACGATGAATAGCAAATTTGGCTCAATTCCATCCGGTAGAAGCGAATTTAGATAATAGCATTTATAGTGAGTAGTTCTATAATAAATAATCAAAGAGTTTCTCTCTTCTACAGGCCGGGATTGAGCCAAATTTGGCGCGCAGCATTTTTTTATTGTCAAACAAACAATTTCATCGAATACCCAGTAAAATTTGAAGAAAAAAGTTCAACCCTAACGAGTAATACATGCTATATCTGGTTGCTGAGTACGGTAGGCTACATTTAGTTCCATACGTAAGCGGACCATGTCAAACAAACTTGTCACAAAATAACATTGGCCGCAGTTCTATTTCTGGCCATCTTATCACACTCAAATATTGAAACTGTCAAGATTATCATGCTCAGCAGGAGACCTGACGAATTGCCGATTGTCAAAAACATTTACTCAAAGCTCAAGGTTCAGAAGAACTTGATCAGCGAAAAATCGTTTGGAATCATAAATTGGCATAGACTTTATCAATACGTGTAGAGCAGGGATCCCGAACCTTTTGTACACCATGGCCCCCTTTTTAAATATTAAAAAAATCAATAATGGCGCCCTTATTCTTGTTCCGAGAATGTCCCAATTGCTGTTTTGTTAGTGGGTTAACTCATATCAAGAAGTAGCTAATTGCTGTACTAGTATTTTATTATTTTAATTTCTTTCTTTTCTTATAGGGGAGCGTCGTAGAGATGATATCATACCATGAAAACGCCTCATGGCCCCTAATTTGGGTACCCATGGTCTAAACTTAAGGTAGAAGATCTACAATTTTGCATTCAATGGAATTTTCATTAGTCGAGGATAATTTAAAGTCATGAAGCGCATCTCCGCATATCATACGAGTAGCTTCATGATAAGCTATCAAAACTTCGAGACAGGAAACATATGGTAGGCATATGCACTTGCAAGTGCAGAGCGTTAATAATTGATAGTAGCATCACTACCAGTGCTTGGTGCGGATGAAAATAGTGTCGTCACCTAGTCTGTAGGCGGCTGCATCATATTGATCAATAGCAAAATAATAAACTGCAAAACATAAACCAATCTACATGTCTGGAAGTGTGAGGCCTACCAATAAGCACGGAGTGCAATTAATCAAGTTGTAAAATCAATAAATATTTACCATGTCATCAACCGGATCAATAAGAATTGCATCTCTTGTTTTGGAGCACGCAAGCAAGTAGGTGTATGTGTACGTTCCTTCGTGAAATAGCTGAAACCAAAAAAAATCATCATTTGTGTTATTGTAGGATTAAATGAGAGGTAGCCAAGTTTGACCCATTAATTGTACATTTTCACAAATATCACGTCTGTCAAATAATGGCTAAATCAATCCATCAATTGTGTACAATGAGAATTGTCTCTTTGATATGTAGGCTATAGCAAGTTTTCAAGTTGTTTTCTGAAAGAATATGCAAGATACAATATTCACATACAAGAATAAATCACCCAGTCGGCAACAAAAATTGAGCTAGCTATCTGCTCGCCTCGGTTATTCGAAATTTCATGACTGTGACTTCATCATTAGTGGTACGACTTTAGATATAAACTTAGACTTTATCTCGTCTAGTTGCTGACAATTAACCCTGAAGAGTGTTTGCCGAAAATATTCGGGTTTATTTCAATATCAATATATTATTCAAATGTAAATTGGAGTTCTGAACCTCCAAACATGAATTCATCATCAAAATATATCATACTATCAACTAAGGTACTTCACAAATGAGAATGTTGCTTTTACAGAACTTTCTGCAAATATTACCTATTTACTACTTGAAATACTATACTGTCAATCGTAAGATGTGTGTGTTTTCGTTACCAATCAAATCATAAAGAATGAATGCTTCTGACATTAGCTTACCTGTCTGAAGAGTAAACCGTTGTCCGACGGCATCTCTTTTGGCTTCATGCTATATCGTCTGCTGTAGGTGGTCCCGCAACTCCTATTAGAACAAAGTACAAATTTATTGTTATAATACATTTGTATTATTCAATAATGGTGTTTTGAAATGACAAAATTGTTAGCTATAAATTGAATTAAATACTACATTCATCTTGAAATAAACA
This sequence comes from Botryllus schlosseri, assembly GCF_051294905.1. Lineage (NCBI taxonomy): Eukaryota > Metazoa > Chordata > Ascidiacea > Stolidobranchia > Styelidae > Botryllus > Botryllus schlosseri. Next base: position 27,962,326 of record NC_137246.1, on the reverse strand, counting down.
CAAATATCGGTATTTGCAATGCCCAATAATGTATATTGAGTTCTTCTCAATTCTTCAATAGTTGTTGACAATTATATCTGACGAGTGTGTTTGGGTTTATTTCAATATGAATATATCAATCAATTGTAAGCTGAAATTCTGTACTCTGTAGTGCCGAGCCTCTTCAAACATAGTGTATGAAAATTGATTATATTCAACAGCCATCATTCTTATGAGAATTAAATTGCCTCAATCTTGAATGAATCACATTCTTTTCAATACCTCGATATATTCACCCCAAAAATGGATGTGGCTACTTCGGGGTTCCAGGACGGCAAAATTCTTTCCACGTTTCGCACAACTTGACGCAGCATTATCTACCGTTATTTCAACTTCAAATGAAAGCCTATAAGACAAAAGGCAGAAAATAATTGTGTACATTGCATTGTAGCGTTTGAAGTGCATCTGGAGCAGAATATGATGGGTCCGTCTAATTTGTGCATGTCGGCTATGTGACTTTATAACACCAGACAGACTTGTACAAAGTAATGGATTTTCAAAATGCGCAACTAGAACTAGAACAATGCTCACTTTTCACAACTAGAGCTACAACTAACGACATTTACAAATCTGCAACTAAAACTAACTAAAACACAACTAATTACGGACTCAATTTCGAAGCAACTCATTTATCATAATTTTATAAGAATATGACTGGCTTCCCCACATGAAAACAACATGAAATGAGAGGGGTTTCGATCCCCAAACCCACACACTGCTAGTAGTGATGACTCTGAGCTGACAATAATGAATAAATATATTTCAAATGGGCAAGGATGGATTTCACTTAGTAGCAATGGCTCAAGAACATCACACAACAGGACAGCGGCACCATGTCTCACAAGAAGGTCAATTGTTTTCTAGTTGATTGGTAACTAGTTTTATTTAAATGCGAAACTAAAACTATACTCTAAAAAACAGTAGTTAGCTGACCGCCATGGTTGTTTCACAGTTCCTGCTTGCAAGTCTAACAGTGACGCCAGTACCTTTCAATAACACTGACCCATATGTTTATGTGTCGCCTGCTTCCATGTCCGTGGAGGCTCTACGACTTAATTCTTTGATACGAAAGCACAATGAAACTAACATCCGACACTACCATCATTCATCAACGACGAAGGCGAACTCGGTCTGTAAATCTCGGCGACGTGATTGCAGACAGATATGTGATGGTTGATTTGGGGAAGCCCCGACAAATGTACATCTTGATTCGTCAAAGTAGGGGGCGGGAAATGGGCTCGTAAGCGCAAGAGCAGGGATATCTAAAACTACAATCCGTCAATCTCTGGCGTTACAGGCATTGCACCTCCTTCGGGGATATCTAGAACTCCCTGACCCCCCCCCTTGCTGAAAACGCTGCTGATACCGAGGGAGTGAGGATCAGTATCAGTTTATTAATATTTTCATCATTTCAAAACACCACAAAACTGCGATACAATGGAAAGATATAGGAAGGTGTCGAAACGACGCATGCAGTCTTCATTGGTTTATTAGCAATTTTATCAGTTCAATACACCACAAAAATGCGATACAATGAAAAGACAGGAAGATGTCGAAGCGACAAGGAGTAGTCTATGGAATCTGACACCCACCTTGGCCTAGGCGATGTAAAGAGGAGGCATGCACACTGAATGAAAGTAAAGAAGATAGTATAGAAAAAGAATGCGACAAGAAATAGGGCGGCATGTCATGGGAAGCGAGATCGATAGGTCAGTCGTGGTCCGGTAATCTTGAGGATGGACTGTATTTATTTAGTAGTAATTGCTTGTATTTCGACTTGAATGTGGACATGCTCGTCGACTGTCGGATGGCCGGCGGGATACTGTTCCACACATCAGGTCCGGCATATTTGATGGAGCGATGATCTTTTCGGTCGATCATATGATATTTGGACGACGTGGACGCGCGTGTGTTGTACTTGTGCGCTTTTGATTCAGAGGTAAAGAAGTCATTGAAATATTCGGGGCAACGACCGCAGTGAAACTGATACATAAACTTGGCGATTTCTAGTTTCCGCATATCTTCTATGTTTAGGACGCCGAATCTCTTCAGCAGCGACTTATTGGATGGGCAGCCAGGCCCCTTTGGGGCCCTAGCTATGATTCGGAGTACTTTATGCTGTAGTTTCTGCAGTGGCTTGAGTGCAGTTTTACTGGCAGCCCCCCAACAGAGGATGCCATAATGTAATTTCGATTGGATTAAGGATTTAAAGAGTATCAGAAGAACCCATGCTGGCATGAAGCGCCCAAGGCTGTAGAACAGGCCGCACTTCGGTGATAATTTAGTTTCTAGGGACTGAATATGACTCTTCCAGGACATGTTCGAGTCCAGTAAAACTCCGAGATATTTGGCATTATCTGTGTTGGAAACGGGCTGACCAGCGATATTAACGGTTAGGTTATTTTTTGAATTGACTGTCAGCAATTGCGATTTCGAGGCGTTTATGCAAAGGTTGTTCTGGGCCGTCCACTCATGGACTTTGGGCATTTGGTCACCAGTCAGGGCATCCAGCTCTGCCATCGAAGATGCGGAAGAGAGGAGGTGAGTATCATCAGCGAACAGTGTGGTGTTCAATGAGGAGGTTTCAAAAATGTCGTTGACATATAAGGTGAAAAGGACCGGTCCAAGTAGGCCTACTGAGCCCTGGGGCACACCACAGGTCACCGGGTGAGGAGAGGACAAGGTGTCTGAGATCGCAACCATTTAATTGTTGGCGTCCAGTGAGGTAACTTTTCATGAGCTCAAGTTGTGGGCCCCGAAGTCCGTAACGCGCCAATTTCGAGATGAGAATTTTATGATCTACGCAGTCAAACGCTTTTTTTAGGTCGAGAAAAATGCTACATCCCACATTTCGCTTCTCCGAGATATCATAGTACTGTTCGGCCACTGTTAGGAGGGCTTGAGCGGTTTGGTGTTTGTTTCGGAAGCCAAATTGTTGAGGGGAAATGACAGACATTTTGGCGAGGAATGAGGACAGGCGGGAGAGGAGCAACTTTTCGAATACAATCCCGATGCATGGGAGAACGGATATCGGACGGTAGTTGGTGACATTAGTTCTATCCCCAGCTTTGTGTACAGGGACTACTCTGGCTTTTTTTAGATAGCTTGGGTAGACTCCATTTTCTATCATGAAGTTGAAAAAATGGGCCATATATTGACCGATATGCAGGCTTATCATTTTTAAAAACCATGATGGGATTTGGTCATAGCCGTCGGCCTTGTGCGATTTCAGTTTGTGGATGGCTACTTCTACTTCGTATTTGGTCGTAGGTTCAAGCACAATTGACTGGGATATCGATCTCACCTCTGACCTGGCCGACACAGGTTTTGTAATAGAAGAAGCAATATTTGGGCCTACGTTACAAAAATATTCATTGAAGTGATTCGCGATGGCCGCCGGGTCTGAGAGTTTGTTTCCGGTATCCGAATTCACAATTTCCCAAACAGACTTATGGCCTTTTTTTCGATGTAGTAGAGAGTTAGTCCTGACCATGTTTTTCGAGTGTCCTTTATGTGTCTGTTGAAAAATCTCTCATTGTACTTTGCTTTTGCCTTGGAAATGAGATGCACGGTGCGATTCCTGAAACGTCGAAATCTTTCTCGTTCATGTTCTGGGCAGTTCTTGGTGTCTATTCGGTTATGCCACCGGTTACGTTTACGGATAAGTTGAATCAGCTTTGTGGTCATCCACGGATTTCGCTTCAATTTTCTTTGACTTCTCGAAAGGCGCTGTAGAGGTGCAAATTGTTCCAGCAGTGATTTGATAGCAGACATAAACTCAACAAATTTTTCGTCAAAGTTGTTTACCGAGATGTGGGGGATGGCTGATGTTTTAAATTGATTGAATGCAGCATCATCGAGCGCTTCTTCGTCCACTATCTCTCGTCGTCTGCAGAGGTGATATGTTTCGGGGGGTGTCCTTTGTTGTTCTTGTGATAGAAAACCAATATGGTTGTGGTCACTGATTTTTGCCAAAATGACAAATGGAATGATTTCCATGTCGCGCGAGTTGGTATATATGTGGTCGATCAAAGTCCTTGACTTTTCGGTTATGCGTGTAGGCTCGGTGATCATTTGGTGGAGACCGGCGGATTTGACGTGATGTTTTGAAATCATTATCATCATTATCATTGGTTTATTAGCAATTTTATCAGTTCAATACACCACAAAAAATCCGATACAATGAAAGAAAGGAAGATGTTGAAGCGACTAGGTTGTCTATGGAATCTGACACCCACCTAGGCCTAGCTAGGCGATGTAAAGAGGAGGCATGCACACTGAATGAAAGTAAAGAAGATAGTATAGAAAAAGAAAGCGACAAGAAATAGGGCGGCATGTCATGGGAAGCGAGATCGATAGGTCAGTCGTGGTCCGGTAATCTTGAGGATGATGGACTGTATTTATTTAGTAGTAATTGCTTGTATTTCGACTTGAATGTGGACATGTGAAAATATTAATAAAAACTGATTGATTGATTGAAGCAACGTTGATATATCAGATGGAGGTCCGGTAATATTTAGGGGTGACAATGATCTGACCTCAACTATAGATAACTAACCTCCGTAGGTTAGTTATCTATACCTCAACCCACTGAGCTGTATAAACACTGGAGTGCGCTACTCGCGATATTTGCGTGATCAATTGGCCGCCATCTTTGGGTTAAGTTGATAGTTGCACTGTAAGCTGGTGGTCAAGGCAGAAGTGGTTGGGTGATGTGAATGTTTTGATTACTCTTTGGCCTGGAGGTATCGATTTCGATGGTTCGGACAATATAAGGTTATATATGTGTCACAGTATGTATTCATTTGAAAATATCATCCTGATATAGATTGCTTACCTCGTTGTATCCAGGTAAATAAACGTATGCTTCTGCTCAAAAATTCCAGGCTTTGAGTGCTGTTTTCACAATTACTGGGTTAAGGCAATTGTCATGGCATTGATAATTCGATTTGGATATGATACCGTTAATCCTAAGGGAGCTTGGTGATGTTGTCTTCTTTATCCCTTCTGTTTCAGGTAGGCCTACTGTGTATGGCAATTTGATTTGGATATGACGCCATTCGTCCTGAGGGAGCTTGCTGATGTTGTCTTTTTACTCATTATAGCTTCAGTTTCATGTACTGCGTTCTCGAATTGTTGATACAACCGCACACTGTCATTAACTATTCTTACAAATCTTGAAAACCAACAAACAGGCACATTTAGTGTAGACAAATAACCAAGCTATCAAATGATTGCAATGGATAATGCCAGTTTTGTTGTTATGTTCCAGGTACTGTATCTATAGGTAGTAAAAGCACCTACGCCTATGACCACCAGCTTCAAGTTATTAACGGAGACTGCCTCAGAATTACCCTGGCCTCGATTCGAAATCTTCTCACAACAACGGCGCTGATGTCAATACTAATGCTGCCAGCTACATGGTGACTATAAATACCACTGACGGAGAAAAATTCAGCATCATGTGACATGGAAAGGCACAGCTACAATCAAAGTTATACCATCTAATTTTTATTCAGATTACTTATTCATTGTGTCAAAGTAGTCGGAATAAATCCTAGAAAGTGAAAGTGAGAATATGTGAGTTATGTGTAGCAATATGGGTTAGTGATTTCTGCAGAGGTGATCAAATGAGAGAAATATTATATTTATATCATTGAATGAGAGATACAAGATGAATGCACGAGTCCTTATTTCTATCTGGGTACAATTGCCTAGCGGTCACTGAAATTGACGCTATGTCGGTTACAGCAATCTGCGCTCTAAGAGTTAATTAACGTTACTGATTTGATCAGATAGCAAGGTAACTCAACGACAACCTGGCTTTAGATATACCATTTCTGGGATCACACGCGCTGTACTGTGTCTACCAAAATGCTGAACTTCGTTTTCAGAAACACCAGCTTCAGTTATGAGAAACGAAGGTTTTGAATGATTTTTCGTTTCTCATGATTTTTCTATTAAAATAACAACATGAAAAAATAAAGACAGAAATAAATAAATTAATCGTTATTGACTTTACGTCGCCCTGGACGTAATTGAGGGTGATCTGAAAGTAAAATGAGGGATAAGTTAATGCTTAATATCTGCGGACAAGGCATGCTTAATATCTGCGGACAAGGCATATTAAACGTACCGATTCAGACTGCAGCTCAAGTGTAATTGATTTTTTCTTCTTCCGAAGATAGGGCACGGTCACCGTGACCCCCGTAGTAAAGCGGCGGCGGCAAAGAATCATCGTCCTCGCAGTCAGTACCCATGTCTACATATCCTCGATATCTTTTTCCATCCCAAAAAACCTGCTTGCGGATCGACATTTCATCCATCATTATGGAACATATTACAGGAGTTGTTGATGCCTCTACTTTTCCTCTGATAGCAGAAAACGCAATACCAGTAAAGCCAGGCTCAGCGGGAAGTTTTCCATACCAGCGTCCTATCACACTCGGATGGGGAAGAGCGAGTTGAAAATTTTGACGCACAAAATTGTATGCCTTAGCAGAATAATACTGCAGCGTCATTGCAAATGATTGCAGTTCTTTGAGTATTTGACTCCTCTTCCACCAGCTTGCAGCTTCATGCGCTGCAACAGCTCACTGGGTATACGACTGAATTTTTGTGACATTACTTCTCCACACAAATCGCTAATCAAATTTTTTTTTCAGAGATGCAATGACCTCATCCATAGTTTTCACTTTTTTTCTCATGCGGCATGTCCTCATTCTGGCAGCATGCAATCTCTTTTTAATTTGTACCACTCTACGGCGTTGCTGTTGAATGAGCTTTTGAGGAGAGGTACGTGCACAGTAATTGTGGTCATGGAGAACTGCTTCACCAGTCTGTACTTTACAATAACGTTTCTTATCTTGAAGTGTTGCTGGTCTCGCTTGCCGTTTGTTGGAAGCCTGAAATCAACGAATTTCAAATTAACGAATTTCATATCAACAGTGGCTAGGGTAAGGGTATGCTAATATAAACTTGACTTTAGAAGTAAATTTATAAATTCCTACTGTACCTTTGTCCTCATATATTTCGGAAAGTTCAGAAATCTTGTTGGCACCGCATTCTCCCTCAAACGTATCAACTAGCCCACACGGTAAATGGCACTTTGCGGAAAATGATCGGAGCAGATAACTGACGATCTTGATGGAACCCAGTTTTTTCTTTTTATGCTTTCTACCCATCTTCCTTTCAGCGATTCATTAGTAGGAAAGCTGCATTATACGGAGCATTGTATGAAGCAAAGCACACTAAATAGACAATTCTTTGTTATGGGCTATGATAAAAGCAGAAGGTACATAAAATATCTTGTCTGATAAAATTATACATCTGTCACTTTCCACTCCATAGGCTTATTGTATTCAAGATTGAGGTAGCTTTCTAAAACTAAAGCAGTTCAAAGGTAAACCTTGAAAAATATTTTTGAATAAATAAATTGACAGTTTCGCACAAAGCTATAAGGACTATAGATGAACTTGACTATGGAATTTGCAAATTCCACAGTATTTGTTTAGAATCTGAACAAGATATCCTGTTTTAACTATATGCTGATAAAAACCCATAGGCCATTAATTGAATCTTTCCTTGTATTCCTACTCTTGCCTACATAGCATAACCAAGAATTATTGGCCGAACTGCTTGTACTCGATCATGGAGAAAATACAAAAAGTGAGATGGACATTATTACAGATTATTACAGATATTGATGATGAACATTACATAGCTGATATGGTGACACGGATTTCTGCTGGTAGTCTGGTCTGGTCATTTCATTCATATAACTGCAACGAAATGTTCTGCTATCACTTTACCATGACCTGTTTATTACAACTGTGACTGATCTGGCCATGTCTGGCTGCTATGCTTATTCTGTTATTCACTTACCGGTGAAAAGTTCTGGGGTATCGCCGCTTTACTATCGACTCTTCATCACTACTGCCGTCACTATTACTTCTTGCATACGACTCACTGGATATCTTCTTCCGCCTTTTACTGCACCCATAGGCACAGCAAAGACTACCACTACCACCTGATGAACGTACTATCTTCGACATGTCGAATTACACGGAATATCAATATACTGGCACGAGATATTGGGCTGAAACAAATCCTGAATGTTAGAATAATTAGTCATTCAAAGCTCTATACGCATACAGTGCTACAGACCCAACACGAATCAAATATATTGAAACATTGACCACACTTTTCCATAAGCCCCTGTACTAAATCAATTTACCGTGTACCCACAATGCATCTGCGCACGGGGATCACGCAAATTTGCTTAGCCGGAGATAGCAGTAGTTCGGGGCTTGCCTCAACCGACCACGAAGTGGGGAAAATTTACCATTTTTTCAGGATTTTCCTCCGGTATTGCAATTCTGAAAATTTTGAAAAAGAGTCCTCTCTTTTCATATATCCAAAATATGGTAACCCTATAGGCTACGAGGTCTCTGTATATTTCTATATTTCGAGCCACCTGCGTATGTACTATATGTATATGATAGGGTTACCATATTTTGGAAATCTGAAGAGAAACCATATGGTTTCTTGTACACCAGTGGTGTCTCCCGCACAACGGCGTAAAACAACGGAGACAAAGGACGCCTTCCGTTCATGTTTTGAACTTGAACTTCGAGACATGACGCTTTTTCAAAATTTCCAGACTTGCAATACCGGAGGAAAATCCTGAAAACTGGTGAATATTTCGCACTTCGTCATGGTCGGTTGACTAAAAAAAAGGTCATCTTTCTGGCTCAGCTCCCAAAATTCAGTTTTTCTTTCAAATTCACACAAAAAAGAGGACAAAACCTCTAAGAGGACGTATGGTAACCCTAGTACATGATATCTCACATTATGGCGAATTGCTGTTTGTTATATGTATATATTTTGTCGCTTATCATTTTCTATCATCTATGTCATATCGAGCCTCCCGTCTACCTTGCATGTCGCATTTCACTGTTACATTTTTGTAGTGTTATGTTGATATGTAATGAATACGAATAAAGACTCTCTCTCTCTCTCTCTCTCATATCATTTCATGTGTCTGTGTGGGTGTCTGATCTCAAAGACCACTCCAAGTCGTTTTGGAACCTTTCCTATCTTTCATTGAAATGATGAAATTTTATGAATAAACTTGAACTTGAACTTGATTTCCACGATTGATGGTGGGTGTCTCTCTCTCTCTCCCGAATCCAAATCCAAATCCAAATCCGATCCAAAACTTTCTAATTTTTTCAAGTTCAAACTCAGATTATAGATAACTAACCTACGTAGGTTAGTTATCTATACTCAGATTCAAGCACTTGCTGCAGGCTTTGCAAATGCGATGCGGCAATCACGCCTGAGTTGGTTTTGTATAGTCATCATCGCTCACTCCTCCAATAACATGAACTAAATAGCAGAAGACGGATCTTCAGAACCGATGTATTCGATCTGATCAATTACGGGCCTTATATCTGCTCAATATTTCTATCCAGTACGATAAGTATAAGAAGTATTTCCTTTTTATGGTTTCACAGTTATTAAGTAACACTAATTTAAGAATCCAGGTTCCTCAAGCATCAAATTAAGTTTTAGATCCGGGTCCAGCATTTATCCTACTATCTCGTCAGAAATCAGGTTCCCGCAGTTTACTTTCGTCGTGAAGTTTTACTTGAGTTGACAGCAATCGAAGAGCTTCCAACATGTCTGCTAAGAGGACCCTGCATTTCGTTTTCAAGATAGGAAATCGCAAAGACACCATTCAGTTCTACCGAAAAGCTCTAGGCATGAAAGTTTTACGCCATGAAGAATTTGAGGAAGGTTGTAAAGCTTCATGCAACGGGCCTTATGATGGCACGTGGAGCAAAACTATGATAGGTTACGGACCTGAGGATAATCATTTCGTGTGCGAGCTGACGTATAACTACGGAATCGGAAATTATAAACACGGAAATGATTATTTGGGAATGACAATCGTTTCTGACACTGCATTTGAAGCGTGCAAGAAAGAATCGAAATGCTGTCTGGACAAAGACCAGTGTACTGTTACGTCACCGTGTGGATACAAATTTATTATCAAAAGCGGGGCTTCAAAGGGCCACGATCCTGTTGAAAAAGTTAGTTTGGGTTGCTCAAATCTTGAAAAAACACTCAAATACTGGATGGAAGTCTGTGGCATGAAATTGTTTAACCAAAAAGATGGAAATGCTGTTTTGGGTTATGATGAATCTCAAGCTAAACTGGAATTTGTGGCTGTAAATGGACAAATCGAACATGAAACAGCGTATGGGCGTATTGCCATAGCTTGTCCTCGCTCTGAACTTCCTGGAATTCAAGATGCGGCTAAAAAATCTGGGCATAAAATTTTAACTGAATTAGTGAGCCTTGACACTCCTGGGAAGGCCACGGTTGAAGTTGTGATTCTAGCTGATCCAGACGGTCATGAAATTTGTTTCGTGGGTGACGAAGCGTTTGTACAGCTTTCTCAAGTTGATGAGGCGGGAGATAAACTGCTTGATGACGCGATAGCTGCTGATAAAAGTGACGAATGGTACGCAAAACGCAACAAACAAAAACCAGGGGCGTAATCGTATGTTGCTGAATGTATCAGTTCAAAATGCAGTCGACCAAAACATTACTCGATCAAAACACATCAACATTAGATTGTCTTAATTGTGTGTGCAAGTACACTAGGGTTGTTCAAAAATTTTTTTTTCAATTTTACTGGCGAATTGATAAAATTTTTAGATTGGTCAAAAAATGCTGTAACCTAAATCAAATTTGGATCAGTTGCAACCTGCAGTACAAAACTTCGAAATTATTAGAACAAAGTTATAAAATTAACTAACTAACTTGTGAAATTGTTAGCTTGTCTGAATAACGATGCATATCAAATTCACGGTGGGTAGTTCTATAATTAGTAATGATGGAAATTTCTCACCTTAAATTCAATTTTATTCACTCCAGAATTTTACCTCCAAAAACTTTGCTTCTACCATTATGAATTAGGCCAAACTTGTTACCATATCCATAATTTTTTTAGACAACCCAGCAATGTCATGAGGTTGCCGGTACAATTTATGAAAATTTTTTTTTTCCATTTGTATTAGATGTACTCAAACTTTTCTATTCGAATAGCTTCACTTCTACAGGTTGAAATTGGACCAAATTTGATGTTCATAGTTTTTTCTGCAAGCTACCAACTTTATCAAGTAACCAGTAAAATTTGAGAGAAGATATCTTCAACAATCCAAGTGTGCACGTTTTTCAAAAGTGATCACGACATCGAACAAGATATGAATTCGCTCTAGCTGTTTCTATTGCTCATCTCTTTAATTGCATAAGTTTGCCTTATTGTAGTGTCCATTGTGTTTTGCGTGAACAGTGTTGTGATGAAATGAAGGCATCTTGAAAAAATCTGGGTTGCATTTTAGTAATTCTGACATATTGATTTGTGAAATGTTTAGTGAATGTAGAATTGTCACAATAGAGAATAGATCTGTTTCCATTAGTTTGATTTCAACACTTTTTCTGGACCTTCCAGATCGGTGGATTTCTGATTTCTGTGATTAAACAAGAAATTTCACGGGACCCAACATGTATGCTTGTGTGATATACAATGTGCGTGATTTTCATTCCTATATTGAACAGATTGAAAAATGGAGACACTCTAGCAGTAGCAGCAACAGTAACTCGGAGGTCTTTGGTGAATTGTTCTGTTTCATAATACAGTAGTTAGGGCTGGGCATAATGATTCGAGTACTCAAATCTAAATCGAGTAATACTTTGATGATTTGAGTCTAGTACTAAAATGATGCGTTCCACTATGGAAACCTTGGAACTTCGATTGGTCATATCGCATACCAAATTAACTTCAATGTGATGAAAAACCATCGTATGTTTTTGTGGTTGCATAAAGGGTGCATATTTGAACTTCCCAGATCCTTCATTATGTCATAATTTGTGATACCGTACTTGAATACTCGACTTGAAGCCTAATTTTCAGTCAGGTGCTCGATTTTGCCCAGCCCTAGTAGTAGGTATAGCACGTATATACAAGACTCATGTGTCATATTACGTGTTGATTGTGAGACTGATGTTATTTAAAAGATTTCATTTGTCATACCGTCTGCTATCTAATAAAATGAAGGAAACTTTGTCTCTGCAATATTCTATGGTGTTATCTCACTTTCTTTCAATGATATTCTACTTGTGGCAGATTTCCTTAGCCTAGAACGGATGTAAGGAAATATCCATTCCATATGGATCTGGCGTGTTAGTGATCGGGAATTCAGCAGAAAGGAAGTGAAAACAGGAAAGGAAACCATATTGAGCGACACCTACTCTCAGGAACAGACCTCGTCCTGTCGTGTATCAATTATGAAACTTATGCAATAAGCGAATGTGAAACCACACAAAAGTAACATCTTGTTTTTCCTACTTGAGTGGTTTTGGTATCAGATGAGTTCAAGTTCTCGATTGAATTGAACTGTAGATAAAATTGGATTTTCATTAGTAAATAGTCACTAACGTGACGCCATGGAATTGTTTTATTCCAAAGATGCAATTTTTATTATCTACTACTGTGGCCTTGATTAGGATATCACTAATTGTCAGAAGGGTTCAATGTTGTCATCGTTGCTACTGAAGTAGAAGAACACCGTAAATTGCCTCCAAATTATAAGTAGAAGTAGCGATATCCAACATGTGTCAATACTTCGAAAAGTACTCTAAAAATTATTTTTGAAGTGTAGAATTGGTCGAGCTTTTGCATACTTTTGTTGGGTAATTGGAGGTGACTGCTCTCGAAATTCAAGATGCATCTTTGCAACTAACGCAAAAGGACTAATGACATTTCATAAAGGTGAAATTTTTAAAAATATACTAGTTAGTTACTGTGGTGGCAATTTCACGCTGTTCTTATGACGATTTCCCACAAAGGTGATGCAATCATGCCCAAAAGTAGGCCTACACTCTATTTTCCAAAATCCAAAATGTAAGTAGCTTTGCCTAAGAACTGTTCAAGTGGAATTGGAAGCAGTCTACAACATAACCTACTTGAAAACTTAAAAAAAGGTACTTTATTACTGACTGGTTTTCGCATGGATCAAGAATTCAAAGAGGTCACTTGAGTACTAATGAAAGCTGTGTTTTTCTACTTCTGCTCGAAGTCTGCTCTTCTCTTGGATATCACCACTTGTAGGCTGCATCTAAAACACTATCTAATTTTAAAAAGCTTCCATAGACCAGACTTAGACAACTGGATGATTTTCGGTGTCTAATTAGAGCGAAATTTCGCCACTCTAATATTTTTTCACGCTCCAATTTTAATTTTTATCTAATGTATGGTTTTCCCCAAAATGCTACAGCAGAACTGTATCGTGCAAAACGAGATAAACTTGTTGTACAGACATTTGCCATTTTCATGCTTATGTGACTGAACTAGGATTTGACATAAGCTGAACCTAATTTTTGTTGTATTTCTTTCTAATCAGCAATTTTATTCAATTTTCAAGTTTTTCCGATTTCAGTAACTCTAGTTCTGGAAAAAAATTCTAGGTATAATTCTAATTCTAATCTAATTTGGAAATGCAGAGCATTTTCATAGCTGTTCAACTCGGCCAAAAACATACTAGAGAAGATGTCTAATGCTGACGTGGATAAGCTCAGCGGGAAGGATGCTCGTCTCATGTTCAGAAGAGGAGAGAGAAAAGGCAGTCCCACATTAGGATGGTGTCAAGGTAGGCAATCGGTTACTGAAAAAGTGATGCTAACCCGTCACATAACTGTTTTCCACAAAGTGTAAAAAGTATATGATTTTGCCTTGAAAACTGTAGAAGTAGAAATATTCTAACCACTTAAGAAAGTAGTGCAAACAGGCAAAACCTACTTGAGTTCTCAAAAAGGCACAAGTAGTCAAGTAGTTTGTGCTGACCGCCTTTGGGTCGCATATAACCAGGGTTGTAACCAAGTCACAAAGCTCCGAGTCACAAGTCATTCTCACTTTTACGGTTTTGACTCGAGTCAAGTCGAGTCATTTTCAATTCACCACCGAGTCAAGTCCGAGTCCAAGTCATCGAGCAGAGGTTCGAGTCCGAGTCATGGTATTATGACTCGAGTCCGAGTCCAAGTTATTGTGTTGACTGCTCAGTTTCCAGTTCAAGTCTTGTTAAAGCCACTCTTATAACTCTGTTTGGTGATATCGAATGGTTCGCATTTATAATATACTAATTTTCCTCACTTTTAACAGTTTCTGGTCGCATTTTCAAGTACCAGTACCAATAGACGTAATCCCAATAGAGTTGTTACTTTACTGTTCTTCAAAATTACAATGAAATGTCGGTCTTGGCTGGCTGAATCTCGAGTCATATGACTTGGTTCGAGTCATGCGCAATGACTCGAGTCCAAGTCGAGTCAATACACAAATTGACTCGAGTCGAGTCAAGTAATTTGCGTATTTTGAGAAAATGACCCGAGTCAAGTCGAGTCATCAAAAAATCGTGACTCGAGTCATTACAACCCTGCATATAACGACACTCTGACTGGACACAATGATTCGAGTACTCGAATAAAAATCGAGTATTAATTCTAATGATTCGAGTCACATAGTGTGAGATCATTCTTTCGAGTACTGGAATGATACGCTCCTTGCCACTGAGAGTAAATTTATCAACGAGAATTACAGTTTCGATTTTCCACTGTGAAAAGCTGTAAACCTTGATTAGTCGTACTGCAGCATACGAAACGTAGCACAAATCTATGCACGTCACTGGAAACGACACGTCTGTGAAATCATGATCAACCCACAGCATTGTCACAAAGTGCAATGAAATAGGCATGGTCGAAAAAATACCATATCATCTTCAATGTGATGTAAAACCGGCATTTTATTCTTTGTGGTCGCATAAAAGGTACATGTTTAAACTGTCGACATCTTTCATACTGTTGTAATGTCATAATGAGCGATACTCGGATACTCGAAGCATACTACTCAAATAAGAATTGAACCACTTGCCCGATTTTGCCCTGACCTGATCAACAGCAAACTTTTGCAGAAGTCAAACAGGCGAACGTTGTTATCTTACCCAACGATTTTGCCCGACACTTCTCTGAATTCTGTGAATATAACTACGGACCGTTGCCGTTGCTTTATGAAAGTAAACCGGGAGAGAAAGGATGCGGTCTTGCCGAGGACAGCGATATAACAACCGACTTGCCGGCATACAGGATATGGAAGGACGGAAAACTCGATGAAACTAGGGAGTCTGTCTCTGGTAAATTGCTTTCATCTTCATTAATTTATTTTAACATTTCAAAGCCCGTTTTCGTGTACATATTTCTCAGGGTTGTAACCAAGTCAGAAGGTTCCCTGTCACAAGGTAATCTTATGGTTTCGAGACGAGTCAAAGTCGAGTTATTTTCAATTCAGTATTGAGCTAGGTCCAAGGCTGGGAGAAAAGGGTCGAGTGATAGTCATTGTGTTTACCGTCCATTATCCGGTTCAAGTCCAGTTCAACTCACTTTTCTGAAGATATTGGGTGATATTTAATGCCTCGCGTTCATGATACGGCCTACTCATTTTTCTCGCTCTTAACATGTTTATTCCAGGGTTGTAACCAAGTCGCAAGTCAATCTCACTTTTATAGTTTTGACTCGAGTCAAGTCGAGTCATTTTCAATTCACCACCGTGTCAAGTCCGAGTCCAAGTCAGCGAGCAGCAGGTCGAGTCCGAGTCATAGTATTATGACTCGAGTCCAAGTCATTGTTTTGACTGCTCAGTTTCCAGTTAAAGTCTGTTAAACCCACTTTTTATAACGCTGTTTGGTGATATCAGATGTTTGCTCACTTTTAGCAGTTGCTGGTCGCATTTTCAAGTACCAGTACCAATAGACTAAATCCCAATAGTGTGATTATTTTACTATTCTTCGAAATGAACAATGAATGTTGATCTTGAGTCATATGACTTGGTTCGAGTCATGCACAATGACTCTAGTCGAAGTCGACTCAATACACATATTGACTCGAGTCGGGTCGAGTCATATCCGTATTTTGAGAAAATGACTCGAGTCGAGTCGAATCATCAGAAAATCGTGACTCGAGTCATTACAACCCTGGTTTATTCAAACAGATAAAATGCATTTGGTACTGATAGACGAGACTCAAATCACGTCATATAGAATGTCTCAAGTTATATGACTTGGCCGAGCCATGCTCAATTACTAAAGTACAAGTCGATTCAATACACAAAGTCTCTGAGGCCGAGTCGAGTCATTTTCCATGTTTAAGAAAATGGCTCGAGTCAAGTCGTGGCAACAAATCATTACGACGCAAGACGGACAGCGACGCGAGCAAATCCATTTCCTGATTGAACATTTTCTCATTCAGATTACGATTGGTCCGACATGGTGACGTTCTACACGGGCTGTAGCTTCTCATTTGACGGGTTACTGCTCGAAAATGGAATTCCGATCCGTAGCATCGAACAGAAGAAGGAGATTTCCATGTATTTGGTAAGTGATCAAGGGCTTTTCTGAAAAACACTTTTCCAAATTTCATCATTTCAATACACCACAAGACTGCGATACAATGAAAAGATAGGAAGGTGTCGAAACGTCTTGGAGTAGTCAGGTTGGTAACCAAGTGTCCAAGTCACAAGGCTCCGAGTCACAAGTCAATCTCACTTTTATAGTTTTGACTCGAGTCAAGTCGAGTCATTTTCAATTCACCACCGAGTCAAAGTCATCAAGCAGAGGGTCGAGTCCGATTAATGGTATTATGACTCGACGCTGAGTCCAAGTCATTGTGCTGACTGCTCAGTTTCCAGTTAAAGTCTTGAATACCAATCTTTTACAACTCTGTTTGGTGATATAGAATGGTTCGCATTTATAATATACTAATTTTCATCACTTTTAGCAGTTTCTGGTCGCATTTTCAAGTACCAGTAGCCAATACCAATAGACAAAATCCCAACAGTGTGGTTACTTTACTATTCCTCGAAATTACAATGAAATGTCGGTCTTGGCCGTCTGTGTCTCGAGTCATATGACTTGGTTCGAGTCATGCGCAATGACTCGAGTCCACGTCGAGTCATTTCCGTATTTTGGGAAAATGACTCGAGTCAAATCGAGTCATCAGAAAATCGTGACTTGAGTCGAGTCATGAATCGAGTCATTATAACCCTGCAAATAGTAGGTAATCTTGAAGACTGACTAGTGTTCATTCAGTAGAAATTGTATAGTAATTAAATTATTGGCTTGCCTAAAAACGCGGCACACAAAATTTGCCTTTCAATTCAAACCAGTAGAAGCCCTGCAGTGAATGGATATTTTGACCATTTTTGATAAAAATCTATACGGAGAACGGTGGTATATCAGTCAACTGTAGATCCATTTCGCAGTCAAACATTCCGTGCTATAAAGTTGGACCGTTCGAAACCAACATGGCTGTGTCAATGAGACCCATTCCGCGACATCAGCTCTCCCTGGTTGTCAATATCACGTCTCAAATGGATGATGTGCACGGTGCTCCGATACATATCGGCAATCCAAGTAAGCGAAATGATAGGTTGCTTCACACTTAGACTTGTGCAAATTAACAATCGAGTTAGGTGACGGTCAACTTCGTGCAGGTTTTTTGAGTAGTTCTAGCTCTAGTTGCGAGTTTTGAAAAGTGAGTAGTTCCAGTTCTAGTTCTAGTTGCGTATTTTGAAAAGTGAGTACCAGTAGATCTAATTCTAGTCTAGTTGCGAATTTGGAAAAGTGAGTAGTTCTTGATCTAGTTGTAGTTTCGAATTTTGAAAGTGAGCCTTTCAAGTTCTAGTTGCAGAGTTGAATAATTGAGTGCCGGTAGTACTAGTTGTAGTTGCCAGTTTTGAAAAGTAAGTAGGTCCAGTCGTAGTTGAGAGTTTTGAAAAGTGAGTAGTTCTAGTTCCAGTAGCGTATTTTGAAAAGTGAGTAGTTCTAGTTGTAGTTGTAGTTACGAGTTTTGAAGAGGGAGTAGTTCTAGTTCTAGTTGCGTATTTTGAAAAGTGAATAGTTATTATTTTAGTTGTAGTTGCGCATTTTGAAAAGTAAGCATTTCTAGTTCAAGTTCTAGTTACAAGTTTTGAAGAGTGAGTAGTTCTAGTTGTAGTTGCGACTTGCGATTTCCTTAGTGAGTATTTCTAGTTCTAGTTGCGGGTTTGCATCATTGCATAGTTCCACTCCTAGCCGCGCATTTTGAAAATCCAGTAGTTTGTACAAGTCTGTCCGCTGTGGTGCGTTGTATTAAAGCAATTGGTCATTGATGCGAGAAAATGTCACAGCATCCTAAAATTCTCTTCAGGTGTCATTTTAGGAAGTGCTGGCTTGGAAAATCAAAATTTTGGATCATATGTTACTCCACAAGCAGATGATATCCCGGTATTTTGGGCATGCGGTATTACGAATAGCCTAGCGTTGAAAAAAGCAAGTAAGTTTTCACTTTTAAGCAAGTCACATTGGGTACAGAACTTCACAATTACAAGCGACAATACCTTCAGATTGTTAATTTATTCACTAAAAGCTTTTCGACTGACTCTCATCAGTAGCAAACGTCAGTAATACCTTGATATTTCAAATTAGTTTTTGTCAGACAAAATATTTCCTACATTCCTACACTTACCTCGAGTCATTTTCTTCAAATACAAAAATTTACTTGACTTGAGTAACTTCGTACATACACACCACTTGAACTTGAACATTGTGCACACCTCGATACTTGGACGGCCAAAACAACCATGTCATTGTATCTTCAAAGAATAGTCAAGTCACCAAATTATCTGTATTTTGTCTACTTGAAAAAAATACACCCAGAAATTGTTAAGATCGAGGAAAATTAGTATATTATGAGTGTGGTCATTTGATATCACTCAGAGTTGTAAAAAAGTGGGATTTGAACTCGAAACTAAACATTGAACACAACGACTTGGACTCGGACTTGACTCGGTGGTGAATTGAAAATGACTCGACTTGACTCGAGTCAAAACTATAAAAGTGAGATTGACTTGTGACTCGAGGTCTTGCGGCTTGGTTACATTAACCCTGGTTTTTACTTTGGAAATTATTCAGTAAATAGACACCCAGCAACTACAGCATCATTCAAAAGCACTCTCTTGATTTTAGGGTGTCCTCTAGCTATCACGCATGCCCCTGGAAAAATGTACATATCGGACGTACCGCAGTCGAAGTACATTGTGGAAAAACGTGAAGAGTCTGTGAGCGTGGTGATCAATTATTCTAAAAAAAGCCAGCGATTCAGCATTTTATCTGCCGCAACGTTTAAGCAACTCGTAGAATTGGAGTCTGCAACAGCAGAGGACCCAGGTATTGACTTAATATATTGAATTAATTCTGATTATTATTAGAGTGTGGCCGATTATTATCGGTTCCCCAATAATATTGAGTCGATATCAGACTTTGAAAAAAATATTGCAGGGTTGTAATGACTCGAGTCATAATTCACCTCGAGTCGCGATTTTTTGGTGACTCGACTTGACTCGGTTCATTGTTTCAAATTACTATACAAACAAATTTTCAAAAGCGTAACATGACTTGACTCGACTCGAGTCAATTTTTTTATTGACTCGACTTGTACTAGAGTAATTGTGCATGACTAAACCAAGTCATATGAGTCGAGCCTAGGACGGCCAAGACATATCATTGTAACTTCGAAGAATACTTAAGTTGAAGGGGCACTGCGCTCTGAAAATGATGTGGTCTCAAATTGAAGCGCAGATCGATAAAAAAATGTTTGCTGCATCCATTTTCTTCAGAACGCCTCCGTAATGGAGCTGCAATTAATTGAAATTTGCATAGGACCTTTCCGCTCCAGTTGTTTGTTGACGGTCAACTAATTGACTGTTTTTTCTAGTAGTTTTAGTTCTAGTTGCTGATTTTGAAAAGTGAGTAGTTCTAGCTGTATTTCTAGCTGCACATTTAAAAGAATTTAGTTGCCGAAAAACTAAAAAAACACGTGTCGGCATGAATCGCGATACCAGTGTTCTGTTGTTTGGTGTTCTTGCAGCCATTGCTAGATTTAGAGCTACAGTTATCGCCACTAACAGTGTCATAGTCAGAGAATTCGGGGTCGAAACTCCTCACATTTCAAATACAAAACCCCGTCTCGATCTGATTCCGATAAAATTCAAATTACCAAGTAGCTACCAATTAAATCATGAATCTAGTTAGTTGTGTCTTAGTTAGTTGTTGGTTTCGAAGGTTCTTAGTTGTAGTTGCACATTTAAAAAATCCATAGCTTGTACGAGTCTGTGGTCATGCTCCAATTCCGATTATTTACTTGTATTGTAGGCAACAGGGGCATCGATAATCTAATGGTGGAAGGAGATTTTACTAAGGCAGCGCTTGCGTTATCACACGCATCATCCGTTGCGTTGATAACAGGGTTTCCATGCCATGACTGGACGCCACCTGATGAAACCGATGGTTTACCCGGTAAGCGCAACCCTGTTCTTACTTCTATAGAACCAGCTGCAAGATTTCCATTCTTTACTTCTCAGTTGCATAATATTTCGTTTTACATGCCGCGTTGATTTTTGATGGTTTATCAGTCCGTTAAATTAATGTTGAATGGTGTGTTTGGTGCGTGCAATCCCTGATTGAGACAGGGGGTACTTTTTCAATAACAATCCCATATGAGCGATGCATCTTATTACAGGAATTTATAGTCTCGCTGCTATGTTGCAAGCACTTGGAATTGGAGTGACGCTGTTTGTGGATCGGTCTGGATACGAAATGAATCGTGAATTGATCAGGAAGCAAGTCGCTGCAAGTACTACAAACAAGTCATTCATGTATTAATTCTAATGATTCCAGCCGAGCAGTGAGAGATCATTTTTTGCAGTACTCGAATTATAGACTCCTTGACTATTGACTAATTACTAAAAGTAAATTTGTCATAGAGAATTATAGCTTCGATAGTATTTTCCACTGTGGAAGCTTTGAAGCCTTAATTGGCCGTATCGCAGCATACGAAACATGTAGTACAAGCTGCACACGTTACTGGAAATGACATATCTGTGCGGTGATGATCAAACCACAGCATTGTCACATAGTACAATGAAATAGGTATGGTTGAATGAATAGCAAATTATCTTTAATGTGCTGTAGAATTGGCATTATATTCTTTGTGGTCGCATAAAGGTAAATATTTGAACTTGAAATCAGTCATCATACTATGAATTCATAATGAGTCATTATAGATAACTAACCTACGGATAGATGCGCAACATGTGATTCGCGGTCGAGTTGTGCGACAACGGCAGATCTGTTGTCGTTTCATAGCATGAAACGGCAACGTAATTGCTAATCCCGTAGATGACGACCCGAGCTCTCAAATTAAATAAAGTTGATCTTATTTGAAAGCTACAGTCGCGCTGATTCTGATATTATACATTAAACTCTCATCAAGGCAATGGAACCACCCCGAAATAGCCTTCAGAATCTTAAAATCGGCATTGTTCTAAACAATCGCAACGGCGCAGCACAATGACCATAGCAACGGTCCTTGCGTGACTGCGATTGTTTAGAACAGAGGTCTGAAACTCAAGTGTGCACGCGGGCCAGTTTTGACGACGCCACGGGCCGCAGCATTTATAGGGGTATTCTATGTCTTTCCAAGTAGGCCTTATTTAGCGGGAATGAATTGTCCTATTGAAGGTGAGCCGATCCAGCAGACTGACTGTAAACACACATCGTCAAAATGTGATTTACTCTTGTATAAATTTAGGCCTGGCACGTAAGAATCATCACATTTATATCTATTTGAATAGAATCGTTGTTGTACTTGATATATAATAATTATAAGATATATAGACACCATATGTGCGGGCTAATGTATGATGCCATCATAAAAGCTCTCGGGTTATAATTTTGCAGCTATTACTATGAATATTTTGAATTTACAGATTGCTAATAGAGACTGATCTGATATCAAAACACTTTCAAGTTGAGCCTTGTAATTTCAATCCAGGATTCGGGTATACTTCTGATAAGTAGGGTATTAATCTAATGGCCAAATATCTTCAAATATAGGAGCAGAAAAAAAGATAAATATAATAAAATATAATAATGAATTTGTCCTAGGGATTGAAATATCGGAACGCCGAACGGCCCGTTGTTGTTACATCGTTGGAGCGTACCACTACGGTACTCGGTACCTTTAAGTGGCCTTAAGAACATGGTGTAGCGACCAAAGATGTAACTAACAGATTGCCAATGGTTGCCATAACTATACTTGCTTAGTTAGCTAAATACCAAGCTGCGACCTTCTGATCTATTACTATGTTCCCCTGATACGCGATTAGTTTATTGCGTCCATGGTTCTAACAAATTCACGGCATTCCGAGTCCACTCGAGTCATTTTCATTTTGCTATCGAGTTAGCCCGAGTTTGAGTTATTCTAACAAAGGTCGCGCCCAAGTCCAACTCACAAATTTCAGTCACGTATCGTCTATGGGTCAGGTTGTGTCATCATGAATTGGAAATGTGGCGAAATATAGAATCTTCCACTGCATGGTAGCGTTTGCAATTGATGTGATAGTGAAGTTTGATGAATAGTTTCGGGCATTCGGAGCAATTTAAGAGGGAATTTTCACTTTATTGCCTGAAAAGATATGTGAAACTTATATATTGTCAAATTAATAAAAATCTAAAATGTCGTCACGGGCCGCACAAAATGCTCTGGCGGGCGGCGTGTTTGAGACCTCTGGTTTAGAACAATGCCGATTTTTAGACTTCGAATGCTATTTCGGGGTGGTTCCATTGCCTTGATGTGAGTTTAATGTATATTATCAGAATCAGCGCGACTGTAGCTTTCAAATAAGATCAACTTTATTTAATTTGAGTGCTCGGGTCGTTATCTATGGGATTAGCAATTACATTGCCGTTTCATGCTATGAAGCGACAACAAATCTGTCGTTGTCGCATCACTCGACCGTGAATCACGTGTTGCGCATCTATCCGTAGGTTAGTTATCTATAGAGTTATACTCGATTTGAATCGAATCACTCAGGCACTCGATTTTGCCCAACTCCACTTATCTCGCGTGCATTGTTAAGCTGTTTTATTTCCTTTGTCTTTTTTATTTTCAGATATCCTGAAAGAAGAAATCAAAGTCATCAGTTATATGGATTCTGCAGGTGACACGGTAACGTAGCGTTGAAGTCGGAGGTTTAATATCAGATGATGTCAAAAAGACGTTGCTGCCACACTCTGTTCAGTGTGCCTAATGACTTACTCGAAGACTTCATTGGTACTCAAGTGACCCAAATCCGTGAATCAGTGTGACAGCCAGATGTAGTCTACTTTTTAGAGTCTTAACTTAAGTAGGCTTAGCCTGCTTGCACTAGTTACTCAAGTGGTTGTTTTTAGACTGCTTCCAATTCTGCTTGAACAGATTGTCAGCAAAATTTCATACTTTTTACACTTTGAAAAGTAGAAAGTAGTTTTGTTTGTTTGTGATTATATGCTTTCGAAGATTTTTGCACCATGTACTTATTTGTGGAGTCATTAGTAATTTTGCGTTATTCGATTCGACACATTTTGCAAATTCCAAAGTACCACTCCAGATTAACCGATAAAAAAAGTATGCGATTCCTCAACCAAACCTAGTCTTAGAAACTCAACTCACATTGAGTAGTTATCAGACCACTCATTTTCTACTTTAACGTGAAATAGTGTTGAAAAGCCTAAGCTACTTGGACAGCAACGTCTAAGAATTTGACCACCTCTGGACTCAATGCCGTCAAACATTCAGTGTACGAATGCTCCTAACAATATTCCTTATCTTTCACTTTCCTATCACATCAAAAATGCATCTACTTCAAGGCATGAAACATGAACTTGTGGACGAGCACGAAAAACCAAAATTTGACGTGATTTTGGCGAGCGAAAGAGTAGGCCGATCTTCGAGTGGCAAGTATGTTTTTACGTTGTATTCAACAGAGTTCGATGTTTCCGCTCACAAAATCCTAATAAGCAGGGCTGTAATGACTCGAGTCAAAAGAATAAAATTCAAATTGACTTGTGACTCAGTAACAACTCTGTCATACAGTTCCAAAAGCGGCAGTTAACATCCAATGTATTTCTAGTCTGTGTTTCTTTATGGGAAATGAATTTCGTTTCGATAGATATTTCACGATGAAAGGAAAAGACATTTCTGCTCGCTGCGACCCGCTGGACAGGATATTTGAAGAAGCCTCCTCTAGAAATGATGTCATAACAATCGGTAGGGCACATAAAATAGTACATTGCCATCTATTTGCCTCGATTACTGGAATTTTAATCCCTGAGACGTCATATTTGGAGTATGATCTTAAAATACTATATCAATATATTATACAATTGCATAGCGAAGTTCTGTACCTTCAAGAATATGTGTGAAATACTCATCTTCCAGGTATTGGAGATGGCGGCAACGAACTTGGCATGGGGAAAGTGAGAGAGAAAGTTCAAAAATTCATTCCGTTAGGAGAGAAGATCGCGTGCGAAGTTTCTGCTGATTTGTTGATCGTTGGAGGTGACATGTTTATCATCTTGATATCATGGCCAGACTTGGACTACTAGATAATTTTAGTTATCGAATTAGACTAAATAGTCCGAAATACTGGTAATGTAGTATTAATACTACATTGTAGTAATCAAATTTGAGACATATTTACATGATCCAATGTTAATTCAGATCTAATTTCTGGTTTTCCGGAAAATACTACCAAACTGTATATAGTGCAAAACGAACCAAACTTGGTATACAGGCATTTGCCATTCTCATGCTTACGAGAACTCTAATTTGATATCTGAACTTGAGTTTTGCGGTATTTATTTCTTAAATAAGAATTTGATTTCCAAGATTTACAAATTCAGCAATTTCAACTCTAATCTTATTTGGAAAAAAACTGTTTAGCAATAATTCTGATTATACTGTAATTTGAAAAAGCTGGAAATTTTCTAGTTGTCCAACTCCGTCACTGCTAGTGGCAGGGGAAGAGTTAGTGATATAAAATATGCTAAGGCTCGGCGTAGTGATAATTCCACCGACATTGTAGTCGCCGGTTCGGTGCTCGGCAGTAGTACATTCCGGGTAGAGAAGGCTGAATCTGGCCTTCTTACCTGTGCTGCGTCTTACAAAAAAGCCCAGACGATAAAGGACATAATTATGTAGCGAACGAAAAACAGCAACAAAATAACCAGGGTTGTAATGACTCGAGTCGCAAATTCTCGCTGACTCAATTTGAGTTATTTTCTTATAAATGGGAAATGACTTGACTCGTATTGACTCAACTTGTAAATTAGTCATCGCGCGTGACTCGACACATTCTATATGACTCATTCATGTCTCATATATCAGGACGGAAAACCCAGAAACGGTATTTTATCTGTTTGAACAAACATTTTAAGAGTGAGAAAATGAGTATATTATGAATCCGAAACCTTCTGTAACCCACAAAAGTTTCACAGGGGTTGAAAATGACTCGAACTCGATACTGAATTGTAGACACTATGACTTGGAATCGACCCGATTTGATCGAAAATCGCAAAGCAAAATTGAAGTAGAACCATGAGCCTGCCAAATATGCGATTAGATCCAGACTGGCAAGCTATCTCTGCTTTCCAAATGACACCAGGAACATCTTGCCAGGAATTAGACCTTTTCAGCGACCCAAATACTGACACTTATCATCTGAGTATACATGTATTATATATAGTTCAATACAATTAAAAAGTCTAACATGTAAGAGTTACAATTACTCTGCTTTAGATGAAAATGTATGATAATTCACTAGTTAAAGAAAACTCGGCTATTGATGAGATATTTGGATGTCTAAACCGCCTTTAAAATGACTAGCAAATTTGTTCAACTGAAATGATCCTCAAATCTTGCAGTTTGAATGTGTCTGGCGCCTATTGTTGCTACATTTCTATATTTAGACAAGATAACTTCTCTAGTCCATCGCAAAATACTATATCTGGCACATCAATTGTAAGATCAGATACGGAGATTCACAAATCTCATTTGATGTTGTTTCAATTACTTCGTTCTAATCTCAATCTGAAAAGCTTCTTGGAGGTTGAGAACTTCAATATACAATTCAATAATATATTTGTATTGAAATAAACCCGGATATTTTCGTCTGAAACTCTTTCATTTTTCGCACGGACAGAGTTGTCCAACAAATGTTTGCCAATGGCAAAGGCCATGAATTCTGCCATTGGCAAACATTTGTTGGATGATTATGTGTATGCGAAAAACTATCGAGTTACAGTTTCACATCGTGGGGAGAGGCCGTTCACACTTTCATTTGTGTGCCTTGGAGTCGACAACCTATTTTGTGCCAACAGAAGTTTATGTACATCAAAAATAGCTCATTGAGCTTAAGCGATCTGTTTGACTCGATTATTCGAAATTTTATGTCGGGTGACGTGATATTTGGTGATAAGACTTTTGATATGCATAGTCCTTTAGAATTCTTCACTACTTGCTGGCTTATATCCTAGACTAGTGTCAGCTGAAAATATTCGGGTCCATTTCAATATCATAAATTATGTCATCTCAATCTTTTGAACTGGACTTCACACTTTCTATCAATAACCCGTCAATTGCACAAAAAACTGATATTTGATATCTACAGTCACAAAATGAAAGGAATAGTACGAATCGTCATTACGCTTACAGACCACATCACACAGGTATAGGCGGAGAATAGATCACCTGATTCAATTCAGTGTAGAGTAATAAGCTGTGACTTGTCAAATACCACATATTATGACGTCATGTTCAAGGTTACCAGTGAATTGAGCATTTCGTAAATAAGGAATGTTAAATTTGGCATTAGAAATGTTGTAACTATCATTTCCATCAAAATGATGCATCAATATTATGTTCATCAATTGTAAAATGAATGCTTCACTCAATTGTGATATTCGGCACTTTCTATGTATGTAATATAATGTATTGGGGTTGGGATTAATATTTGGCCAAATGCTGAATTCATTGGTAACTATGTTCAATTATGTATCAGGAAAATGATGCCAGTTACACGACACGTCGATCTTTCCATGAAAATTAGTATCAGTAGCATTGTACAAGATATCTCTGATGCATGAGCTACAGCTAGCCAAGTTTCCAGGCTTCAACGGTAGGAATACGGCATATTTTCCGTTGATAAAACATTATTCTTGATGGGTGTACTTTCGTTACATGAATACATCAACTCAAATAGATATGTTGTGAGTTGGTGCGCAGACAAGTCTTTACAAGGCAAGACACTCAGAAATGAAAGAAATTGATAAAATGTACAAATAAAAAGTGTGCATACATGTAAAATATTAAGGGGGTGATTGGCAGCATTTTGCAATCAGCCCAAATCATAAATACTGCAGGAGTGATTCGATTATGAATTGAGTATGAAATGTCACAGCAGTATGAATGATGTGGAAAGTTCAGATATGTAGGCCACATTTTATGCGACTCCAAAGAATATCATACAAGTTCTACTTCGCATTGAAGAGATTTGGTATTTGTTATCTACTCAAATCAGTACAATTCATGCTCGATTAAGATTTGAATACTCGATTATTGGGCCCAGCCCGAATCAGAAATAAAATTATAGAATGACTAGTTAGTCAGGTAATAGCCATCATGGTTGATAGAGAGAGAGAAAAGAAAACACTAGTCAGTAGCTTCTTTGCTTTGCTACACAATTTGCACTAGTTAGCTTTGGAACAGAGTGCTTCAATAACAATTTTAAGACAGTCATTGTCTTGGTTGATCAACGGCTCGTTTTTTATGGTGTTCTTGATGAACGCGAACGAAAACCGGGACAGATTAGCGTTTTTGATGACTTCGGGGAAACATTTTTGACGTTCCTCGTGGTATTTGGTCCACTTTATGATCCCGTCCCAAATATACTTTTCCGTAGATTTCGTCAGTGAGATCGCTTGTAGGAAGTAATTGAGCGTGAATTTGTCAATTTTGTAAAACGTCGGAGATTGGGTCACTGCAGCGAAATTTTCAAGCACATACTTATTGACGCGAACCTCCATTTCTTTCAAGTTGAACTTGATAGCCAATTCTCTAACATCAGCCCAGTTTTGACAGGTTATAGTCATGGCGCCGTTGCTGTTTCTTCTTAAAATTTCATAGCATAGCAATTCCATCGTTCCCGGTGATGATATGATTTTTTGATTGCACGTCAACTGTAGCAAATCTTGGTGTGTGAATCGTGAAATATCGATTGCTTTGAAGACGGTCGTTAATTCGTTGCTTCTTGTCATGTAATCGTGGGATACCCAAGTCAGCAGTGCGTTTGATATCAAGGATGGCGAATGCCGAAAAGCAGGTCTTAGCAATGCAATCAGTTCTTGTTTGGAAGCTTTTCCAAACATTTCAGTGCATATCACTTGTTTCAAGTTATCCACCGCAAATCTTTCAGCTTTTGTATCCAAGTTTGTGATCCCAAATTGAGTAGACAAGTCTTTTTTGTATTTTTCCGCTAATCTTTTGATTACCAAGCAGTTATATATCGTTAAACTATTCACAAGACAATTACAACAATTCTTTGAGACTTCTTCCAGCTTGAATAACATCGATATATTGAATATTGCTTCGACATTTTCAAGGTTAATTGAAATGTTATCAGTGTAAATGTATTCAATACATTTTTGAACCCCGTCCGTCGCAGATTCTCGAAAATCGATTTGATTCTGTTTGGTGTTGACGGTGAAATAGTCTTTGAAATACGACGATCTTGCTGCGAGAATGGAGCGGTGTACCTTGAATACTTTTCTGCCAGTTTTTATTTCAAAATCACAAAGAAATCCTTTTTTTCGGAAATCGTTCATGGTTTTGAAGGCGTCTTTTGCAAAGCACTTCGCAGATTGGTTGCATTTGCTCGACTTCCTTTTTCGTTTAGCGGTAGATGATTGCGGGATTTCGTCTTCCAATACATCGTGGATTTGTGGTTCGGTTTTTATCGGTGATTCCTGCATCGTTGGAGAGAAGTTTCGTCACAAAAAATTCAGGCTTATTGCTGCTGGACCTAGTAACACGTAGTGCAGCCGACAGGCATTCGTCTTAATCCTCCTGTTGCTTTGGGATAAATAGAGTAATAGTTATATTTTATATATTAAATCAAGTAACTCAGTGATTTGATGCTTTTCTACAACACCTATAATGTCAGTTCTACATCACATTAAATGCAGCCTGCCACAATGAAAACAGCGTCAGAACTAGATTTTTTTTGATAAATTAACTCTTAATAGCAGCTGGCAAAGAGTGTATAATTTCAGTACACTCGAATAAATCATCACTACTCTACTTGACTCAGATTCAATTAATCGAATCATTGGGAACAGACCTAATAGAATACCATGCAAACAGTCGAAAATCTATATTGCTCCATATATGGCGCTGTCTGAGCCCTGAGCCTCAATGTCCACAATAATATGGTGTTCCCGACCCTGCTCACTGTAATTACTCATCTTCAAGACTGGCATAAGACACTCTGTACTTGTACATTAAGAGCAAATCTGTCAAGCGGATTCGAGTCGAGCCAACACTTCAGTCGTTGAGTAAATATTTAATTCAGTGGGTGTGCGGTAAACATAACCCGGGTTGGAATCCCTGTACGTTTAGCGTAGTATATTTGGTGTGTCAAGACGATTCTCAGCGTCACACCTGTGTGTAGTCAGTAGAATCTTAGGTGTACGCGAGACACCCATTCCATTTTGGCACATAACAGCACATATCAACCACTGCGATTGAACAAGAACTGAAACCCCGCAACGGTAGATTAGTCCGGAAACCGAGTAACAAAACTTCTGAAAACGCGTTCAATGGAACCTTTACAATGGGTGCGAATAATGCACCATGTGTTTCGAATGTTATAGATTTTTAATAGATGCAACATGCAACAAAATGTTTGAAGCGCGCATTGAGGACAAGGGTTCAGTCAGGCATGACTGGTATTTACAAATTAACCCACGACTGCCACCTAACGCTATTTGTTTGTTGATATTTTTATCACTTCAAAACACATGAGCTACATAAAATGGTAGGAATGGGTGACCTTCAACGCTGTCTGAAAAATCACATTTGTAGCCTAACAGTGTGCAATGTGCATGCCTCTATTTACATCAGACTACGGTGGGACGTTTCGACACCCCCCATTTCTTCATTGCATCGCCACCTTATGATTTTGAAAGGATAAAATTACTAGCAATAAATTGAAATGAGTTCTAACTGAACATCCTTTGCCTACGCTCAGAAAAACAGCTTCCTCATGCAGACTACGTCAATCAGAAATTTATTAGTTTTGCTTTAACGACTATTCGATGGATTAACTTTTCTGTATGTGAATGGACTGACAGGTACGTCCAACTGGGGATGCCAGGCATTGGCAATGGCGCTTTTCTCATTACGAAGATGCGAGATCCACGAAAGATACCAGAGGCGGGCCATAGGGCGTCAAATGGACGTCCAGGAAAAGCTGTTGTGGGCAGTTCCTGATGTAGACAGGGTAAGAACTTTCCTGGAGCTGGACCCTTATTATGATCACCCTGTGCTGGCCGGAGAAGAATGAAGATTAACATTGATCTGTGCTAACAATTGTCTCCTGTATAACCTTTTATTCCATTTTTGCAGGAGAGAACAATTCTTTCTATTGTTGAAGATTCTGGTGTGAAGGACGGGGTCAAGCCTGATCAGAAAATGTCAGTGGATGGAATGAAATTTGAACCCATTCACGCCGATAAAATAACTCAATTTAGAAAAGCTATAATCTTGGAGTAAATGACTGCCTCTTTCAGTGCATATAATGAAGTTTCGTCCAACAATGTATAGTTATGCAATTGCGACAATGCGTTTGTTCATTGAAGTATATATTTCAGATCGTAGTAAAATAAATAAGACATTGCACTTGAAAAATTTATAGATACCTGCACTGCATTTAGAAGGCACAAGGCACTGCAATTTTTTGGATTGGTGTCGAGCGCCCGGCCACGCGAAAATGGTAAAAATGAGTGATAAACAGAAAATATGTTCAGATAGGATGTTGCTAAATTTGTGTGACACTCTAAATAGCATTGGAAGACAAATTCGTTCGTCAAAATGCATAAGGTCATAAGCTACATTGTAGAAGTATTCTTTCAGAAAGCATCATCAGGTCGATCAGTGAAGCTGCCACAGAAAATAAGTCATTGCATGGTCGTTTTCGTGTGACCACAGCGGTCACTTCACAGAAAGCGATGCATACAAACGAGATCACAATGAAATGTGAATTGCACATCCATGCACTATGTATGTACAGTACAACTATAGGAAAGGTCCAGTTACAAAAGTTTAAAATTACCTCAAGTCTGTTCTAACTCTCCTGAAATAATTTACAGTCATACAAATGTATTACAACATAACTACATACAATATCCAGTAAAGGAGCAAAAGCAATAAGCTAAATGTATTTATTAATCTTTTAGTCACAGCCAGTGGGAGAATTTGCATTTTTTTAATGTCTTGCTAGTCCTTCATGTATTCTTCATCAAGTTTACGCTTGAAAACACTAACTCGCTACACTTGGTTTTTCAAAATCAACAATAAAGGATTTGCTTTTGTCAAAAAGCGAGTAAATATTGAGACAAATAAGGTCCTGATCCGACACATACAAGACAAGGTCCGCCAATCGAGTAGCCCTGACATTGACATGCAGATTTCAAATTAAGAAGCTGTCCTTTCATCGACAAAAACCCTTGATCCAGATCAAAGTGGACAGTTTTCAACCGTCAACCTTTGATTGTATTTCCAGACCATCCACAAAAGTGTCCCATTCTCCATCGAGATTTTGAGACTCAGATTGGTTATCAAAAACAAATGAACCATCGCTTGACATGCCATCGGCAATGCCATCAATATCGCGGTCTTTGAAATTTGTGACTTCTGTGCAAGCGACACTTTTTGGTTGAGACAACACAACGCTTTGGATGTTGTTGTTATCTGCCAGTCCTGCTGGGACACTGTTGCAGAATTCTGTTTTGTTCTGTCGAAACGCGTCGGATCGCGTTTTTACGCTTTTGAGAAAAGATTCAAAGTCATCGTCGCTCTCTTCCGAGTCGTCAATCGAGTAGAGAGAGTTATCGGGGAGATTTTTCGAGTTTTGATTTGCTTTGCTGTACTCTTGTACTTTTAATGCGGCACTGACGGCGCGCGACGCTTCTAATTGGGCTTCTTCGAAGCGTTCTTCTTCTATACGTAATCGCTCTTCTTCTTCGTATGTTCGTCTGTAGATAGAAATAATGTCTGACACCGGCGTGGTTGCAAGACTATTACAACATTACCGGTTAACAAGTTATTCTTTGAAATACAGAACTTCAATAAGCAATTGAATAATATATTGATATTGAAATGAACCCAAATATTTTCGGCTGACACTCCACAGGGGTAATCCTCAGCAACTAGTAGAGAATGGGTGTCTTTAATTTGTACATGTCACCAATGTCGACGAGTATCTATTTTGCCAATGTCACCACCGCTCGGGGGCCGAAACTAGAAACTAGCAGAGGTGGTCTAGTCAAGAAAGCTACTGAAGTAGAAGTAGCGACGACAAAATCTACTCAATTACGAGAAGTACTTCTTCAATAAGCCACCTTTTAAATCTACTCAAGTAAGTAAGTAGTTTTGAAAACATTCTTAATTCGTTCGCATGGACTGTCAAAAGCTGCAAATTGAGCTATGCGGCAAGTGCAGAGAGCTTGATTCGTATTGATGCATCCCAGAAGGTATCAATTTAAAGACACATGTACAAATTAAAGACACCCGTAGAGAATTGGAAGGGACATTTCATATCAACAACCGATGTACTTGAATCTGAATCGAGTATTAATTCTAATGATTCCGAGTCGAGAAGTGAGAGATGATTGTTTGAGTACTGAAATACGACCAATTTATCCACTAAATATTGATTACTCTTTATGTAGCTTCAGGTGTTTTAACTACCGGGTAGGGCCTACCATATTTTTGACTTTTGACCTCTTGATGTAAACGTGCAACTAGTTATATTTCTTTCATAATTCGACTCGTCCTGTACAGTGCTCAACAGATTATGACATATCCACTGCGAATGGCTGCAGTATAGACTCTATATATAATCATCATATCCCCTGCCGAAAATATTCGGGTTCATTTCAATATGAATATACTGTTCAATTGTATACTGAAATTCTGTACCTCCATGAAGCATGAAGCTCTTCAGATCACTTCACTGCAACCTCATCTCACTTATTGTACTTATCCTATATTATCAGTATATATCTAGCGATATTCATATTATATCACAATGCTTTTATCAAGAAGATTTTGTGTAGGCTTTGCATCATCCAATCCAATTAACGTTTTCTGTGTCATGTAAAATTTGAATTCTATGAGAATACTTTTGCTTTTTATGAATAAACGTTATATTTCAACAAAGCTGACCACTCCAGTCGTTGGTTTCAAAGACTACTCCAAATCACTCCGACATTCCATTGTTATATGTCGTATCGCAATCTTGTGGTACTTTTGAATTGAAAAAATTACTGATAATAATAATGAACGCAACTTAATAATTAAGTCCTCAAACCTGCTGATTTGTTCATCAATTTTCCGCTGCTGCTCCAGTATTCGATCGTACTCCCTTTTCGCGATAATATCTTTCTCCTCTTGGCTTACGAAATGGTGCGAAGTTCCGTAGTTAATCGGTTGGTCGTCGTCATCCATGATCAGATTGTCAAATTCAATCCCGCCATTTTCTCCCGTGCCGTTGCCGTAGTTGACGCGATAACGCAGACGATTTCTGCGTCTGCCGAAGGCCAAGCCTAGACATCCCATGCACTTTTCCATCGCTACACAACCCAAATTCAATGAATTATTGCGCCTAACCAGACAGGTTCGGCTGTGAACTCACCCAGTACTGCTGCAGCGATTCGATATTTTGTTAGATTTCGGGTTGCCACATTTCGACAGGCCATGTTTATATAGCTCAGTGGACCATATGCAATAACAAAGGAATATTACAGTATAGGAAAAAAAGCAATAAATCACGGCATTCTTACAATACCAGATTAATTAAGTGTCGAACACGTTTTATCTACAGTTTTATCGTGGCGAAGTTTTATTATCTTGGAATATACAACAGGTTCTTCGATTTTCAAAGAATTGGCAAGAACAACCAAAGGAGTACGAGTGAAAGTCAGTCGTTTCTGGTTTCTGTCATATTGGATGATCACATGACTTCTGCATTTCGGTCAAGGAATTTCACACACTTCGCGCCATCACATCACGCTCGTTTCCAGTTGTAAAGTGATAAAGCTGAGTAGCGTGCTTTACTTGAAATTAGCGATTATGAACATCCCGCTTTACCAGAAGTGGTCAAAACGAAGGACTTATACTTTTCTTAGTACTCAAGTAGGTTTGGCCGACTTTCGCTACTTACTAAAGCGCTCATTTTTTCACTATTTCCTTACTACTTAACTCAGTACCTCAATACTTCAGTAGGCCTAATCAACAGTTTTTATCGAAAAACTACTCGCTTATTACACTTCGGATTTTGTAAAGTATAAAGTAGATTTTATATATGTTTGCATTGCTTTTCTCGCCATTGTCCTGAAATAGCTATTTACAGCATAGCACGACACAACTTCAAACTTCCATGCCAGCTAGGCAGCAAATTGCAATGGTCTGAGAGCCTATATAGCCAAATAGTTTCTGTATCAGAATAAGCGACTACATTATGTGAGGTTGATTAGTTGTTGTGCGATCCTATATCTCGCAATTACGTACGTATCGAGTCGATACTATCGACCTCCGATCAACTGGTAAAAGTATGCTACACCTCGCCAAAATCCACTTCTGAAACTCAACCAATACTCAGGCCTTTCAATTTCTACTACTGACACATCTAGGTAGTTTGCATTTCTCCACTCTACTTCATGAGACTCTCAACGCGTGTTTGACAGAATACATGTCAGAGAACAAGACATATGCAGCAAATGAGGAGTAAGTGCTACTGAATGTATCCTTACTCTGCTATCATTAAACACTTCGACAACATTTGACATGAATGGAAACTTTGATTTTTAATAATGATCACAAACGCTTGCGCAGTGGCCAATTACAGCATCAACAATTCGAAAGAAATAGAAACGGGTATTAGCTATTTGTACAAAACTACCACGTATCGTGCAATCATGGTCTGCAGATCTCAATGTTTGAAATAGATAATTGAAAATTGGCAGAGAAACGCTTCAAGAATCATAAGATAGGCAAAGTGATCACAGTCGCAGTGGAGAATGGACAGACAACCCTGTACGAATAGACATGAAATGGCTTGACCATTGGACTGAATGTCATTGCACGGATCAACTTTGTTACAAGGTCCACAAACAGATCAATTCGGTTGAATAGTAACCGGTGCACCCTTATTATTAACAAAAAACAGTGAATAGTATATTCTTATTGACATCAACCAGGGTCATTTCAATAAGAACTATTCAATCGTGCATTGTAATTCTGTACCTCTGAGAGTCTCTGCAAAGATACAGTGAATTATTCAATTTGTCATCCAACAGCTGAAGTTAAGGCACTGATAAAACAGTGTCGAGGAGTCCCAATGCATCAGTGAACAAACAAACATAAATGAGACAGCAATTGCATTCGCAGATTACCCTAAAAAATTCCCAATATGATCATACTCAAACGTGTTATTATTTCCAAGCACAGACTCCACAACAACAACAAATTTGTGCAAAAGCAGCAGTTTCATAATAATCCACGGTGGAAAAATATAGGCGTACAATGGAATAATATATTCACATTGCGATCAACATGAATATTCTCAGCTGGCCTCATTAGGGGTAATCGTCAGCAACTCGCAGAGAATTGGACAGAACATTGTATATCAACAATCGTATCACCGAATATGACAATATGATTGTTGGTATACAATGTTCTTTCCAATTCTCCACTAGTCGCTAACGATTACTTCTGACCAGTGTCAGTCTAAAATATTCGGGTTCATTTTAATATGAATATGCTATTCAATTGTAAAATATTATGGTGCATTTCCGTGTGAATCTATTATACAATTGTATATTGAAGTTCTGTAAGTCCTAGTCTTCACAAAACAAAAAACAACAGTTTTGTTTGACCTTTGGAGAATGTTTTTAACGTGTTTTACAGATAATCAAATGTTGCACAACTTAAACTGCATTCTGAAATCTGGAAATTAACAGACATCACAAAAATCCACAATCAGAACCAACAATCCTAAATTAACAATATCACATTATGAGTAGAGCTGGGCACAATGATTCGAGTATCAATTTTAATATTCCGAGTCGAGTAAAAGATGAATTTTTCGAGAATTGAAATTATACACCATCTTCCACTAAGAGGTATATTATCAACAGAAATTATACTTATGACACTTTCTTGACATGGTGGGGGCCTTGCAACAACTATTAGTAGTATCATCATTCGTAGCATCTTAAAGATGTCACAAATCTACGTGTTCAAGTGTAAACGACATTTCCATACCTTCTTCGTGGTATATATTCCAACTTTCCACGTTATCCATACTGATAGGACGTCATGATCAGTAATACTCAACTCGAAGCCTAAATGTTGTACGTCACAGAATTAACACGAAACCAACTACGACATTTGACTGGGTTGAGACAAATCCAGCGCGATACCCGTATTTGTGTTCGACCTCATGGCTGAATTCATGTCTCTACGGAACAGCGACAAATTCTGGGTGAATCGATCCCTGTTCTTAGTGAGCAGGTTATTTTCGACGCCTTCCATCAACATCCCAAAACTCTTCTCGATCATGGATATCTTGGAAGGAAAATTCGCAAATTCAGTCTCACACATTGACTTTTGCATCGTAGCGAAAAATTCTTGATTCAGCAGAATCAACCCGAGAAGCGGACGTGACAGACTCCATTGATTTCTACAATCTTCGAATATAATCATGTTCAAAACAGTTGACATCATCTTCTGCAAGATATCTGGATGCTGAGTCATGACTCTGAGAAAATGTTGGTTTCTTTCTTGCGCGTGCGGGTCTCTGGTGTAACGGGTTCTTCGCATTTCCCCCGATCTTGACAGCAGTCTGAACAAATGTGTGACCATGTAATCCAAAGCAGCGCAACAGTTGGTGCAGACCATCGCGTCTAACGATGACAACCCTGCTGATATTGACGACAAAATCCGATGCATCATTTCAGTCGGTAATCCGGTCAGAAAAGTCATATGGTCTTGAGCAAGGATTTCAATCAGTGTGAAATACGAGGATGTAAGTTTGGGGTAATGCATCAAGTCAGATTCGGGAACACAGATCACAAGTTTTATGATCATATTCAAGACATCATCCAAGGTAGGGTCGTTGTACAGTCGAAAAACACCAAAATTCACGTAATTTCCACACAATGCATGCTTCAGCAATGTAAAACATAATGAAATTCCTTTCAGTTTGTGAGAGTACATTTTTTCTTTCGGAATGTCGGTTGCTTCTAAAATTCTTGACCCGTACAGACATATCATTTTGCTTGCTTCTTTGAACAGTAAGATTCCGTTGGGCGACGAAACTTCAAACTGCAAACGCTGTCCGCGATTTGTAACCATCTCGGTCATTACTTTCAAGATCGGGGTCGTGACCTGCGGTTCAACAAACCAGCAGCCAATCGCATTCAGCATAACCAGTGTAAAATTCGGGTACAGCCAATCGAAAAGCATCGCATAACTTGACTTGTTATTGAACGAATGTATCACTCCTCTCAGATCTCTCGCCATACCGATCATTGTTTTCATTACAATGTCATTCATGGACACGTTTCCGAGATTTGATCCCAACACTTGCATTAGCGATTCTAACATCGATTCAAAAGGGGCCATGAATTGATTGAATTTATCTTCATCATCTCCCAAGTCGACTGTCACAAAATGCCCGAGAGCCATATAAAAAGTGGTTCTGCATCTTAGGTCCGTCATTTGAGAATCGACTCCTAGAAAAGGAAATTGCGTGCTGTTGTGATTTTTTAGAAGGAATTGAATAGCTTCTAGTTTTACAAGCTTTCTGACGCTGCTATATCCAATCGACAGATCGTTTAACAAAGTCATCGTTTTTTTAATGATAACTTCATGGCTGTTCCAATTTTTCAGGTTCTTGATGATCTTGGTGACCAATACACTGAGCATCACTGAATCATCGGAAATTTCCAAATTATCGGATAATATCTTGTAAACTTTTGACGTTCTCTGGACTTGATCTCCGATGTATATTTTCCGAAACTGCTCGAAAAACGATAGCAAAGCGACTTCAATTTTCGCGCACCCTCGTCCAGACTCTAGTCGCCTGTCATTCAAATCCATCAACCTCAACACCCTGACGACTAACTCGCCATCAATAGTGTCGTGTTCATCATTGGAAGCAAATGCAACACGACCGCCGATCACAGCTCCGATAATATGAATTAACCAAGCTAGTTGACCTTCAGGTAACGCCATTTGCTGTACATCACCGTGGAGAACTTCCTGAAATCGTTTTACTGTTTCATCAAATGTACGAACAATATGATCACAAGTTTTCTCATATTCACAACGTGCGATCCACGATATTTGATCCAATTGCAACTTAACCGAGTCGAGATCTTCCAAAGGATCATCGAGTCCATCTCTCAGAACGATTGCAACAGATTCAACACGAGATTCCATGTAAGCTCTGGTTATCTCCGGGGTTAGCGTTTCCAGCAGATGTGGTTCTTGTGTTTTAACGTAAGGCATGCTGGATGCCATTCTTTGCCACAAACCCAACAAATAATGCAAGGAGCTGGCAGAGAACGTGCACATTCTTAATGAAGTGATCGTGAAATCAGCCACTAATTTAATACACTGCGTGTAGCACGGTATTTTAACAAGTTCCCCGAGTTGATAATTAGATTTAAGGCGTGCTAGAAGCCGGCAGAATTCGTGGTAAGACGCAGCATCCGATAACTTGTCTGGATTTTCAAGGATTAGTTTCACGCCTGATAACAAATCAGACAAGAATGCCGATCTTTCTGCATTGTTCAGCAGAGTTCTACGCACGGAAGCCATTTGCACGAGACACGATAGAACAGTGGGACATAGCTGCATCGGTAATCTCTTGTACAATCCAAAATACAGCTGCATGGTGGTGCCTTCTCTAAAAATCGAGCGCCAATTGGTAGGTACCTGGACAGTACACAGATCGTCGCTAGATTCGTCGTGTGATGTCCCAATGAAGTCATACGAGAGACACGACAATCCCAATTCAAGTACAGCACCTATTAGAGTGGTTTTCAACAAATCATCGAAATTGTTGACGCTACTTGTAGCTTGTTGCAAAAGATCGCAATGCAGCTGAAATATGTTAAGCAGTGTATTGTCTCTGAATGACGACGCAATTTTTCTATGACGTGTCAACGGTTTTACACACTCCGATTCGTTCATTTCATTCACGAGCATTTTCAGAATTTGAGCGCCTGTGATGCATTGATTGATATTTCCTTTAAGGAATTTAGAAATGTCCTCCACTACATGTCGAAAAAGCCATTCGTCTTTTGTACCGTCGAACCATGATAGTTTTGTGATCCGCGCAAACAGCTGCATCATTCCCTGAGACACAAATGATACTAGTTTTTGCGAGGAATACAGATAGTTCAATGTGTAATTTCGGATGTCCATTTTTTGTTGGGTAGTCAAATTCGATCCTTGCTTGCTCGCGATTTTAGTGAGAGTCGATGCCGCGAGGTGTTGGGCGTAAGGCGAAGTCCCTCTTTGGAAGAGAAGCTGGCATTTTTCCAAAGCGGATGGGTCCGAGGGGAATTCTACGAGGACTTTCTCTGCATGCTGACGGGTTGCGGTGTCACCCGTTTCGAACATAGCTTGACAAAGCTTTTCCAGTTGTAGGACTTCTTGCTCCATGACTGGCGTTTTGGTAACTGATTATAGCTACAATATAGAAACGTGAAAAAATTGAAAGTCATATCTGGTATAGCCTACTAGCTTGGTCAACTATACATAATTCTAGATGTTCAGTTAAACTTAATCTACAGGGCGTGCACTATTTACGTTAAAAATAAGGTCAGTCACTATATATTTAGAATAAGGTTACTGAGTAACTTCCGTTACTCCACTGCTACGGGTTATTGTGTCATTAGGGTTGTGGTTGGTGGTGAGGGGCATTAGAATTGCGTGTCCTTTGGGTTAGGGATTAGGATCATTAAGGTGTGGGTTAGGATGATTAGGGTTGGAGGCGAGTGGTTACGGTCATTAGCATTGGGGTTTATTGTAATTGTAAACATATAGAGGCTGATGACTGACCTTTGTGAACACGACTGATCTTATTTTGAAAATAAGACTGCCCCTATTGTGAACATGACTGACCTTATTGTGAACATGATCAGAATATATCTTGGTCACAGTTGTGTTTTTCATAACATAAGTATGGTCGAGATACAGCCGAAATTGAAATCAGTATATCACGAAAACTTGGCAGAATGTCAGAAACAGACGCAAGCTACTCTCATTCCACAGAAACGAAAATCACATATAGTGCGGACTACTGAATTTGAGCACTTCTCCTTTTGTCTTTTTAGAGGTGGTGTTATGGTGGGCTGGTTACAGCACATACACGTTATCCCCTCGTCTCGACATGGTCATGGATTATAGAGCTCGGTCGAGAACAATCTCAATTCTAATAATTCAATCAACGTGCATCAGTCAGCAAAAATGTCGTGGAACAACCAGATCTAGATCTTATTCCCAAAATATGATCATCAGTAATCAGTGTTCTCCCTGCCTGAGTACCGTATGTCCAGATTCATATCGTTTATAATTGGCTTTGGTGGGGTTATGTTGACTAGGGTTAACTAGGATATCGTGTAATTAGGGCTGTGGGTTGGGTTGAGTTGGACGTTCGGTATCATACGATCAGGGTGACGAATGCAATACTACCATGAGTACCATCTATAACCTAACCCCTGACACAAAGGAATTGTGAGCGCCATAGTCTGACATGTTCATGGGATTCCGATTGGTGATGTTGTGGATAAGACATACAAGACCCAAACCAGTGAGCGCCAACAGCCTACCCAAAAGCAAAGTCACTTTAATAAATACCTCAGCCGGTTTACAGTCCCTCCTGGGCACAAATCACATGCAAGCGAAAATCGAGAAGCAAAAAGCAATCACGTTTTACGCATGAATGGAGACAATACCATTGAGCTGTATTACTACCGACAGCCAGTATCGGTTCATCGCCATCATTGGATCATTACCAATTTTATCAGTTCACACACCACAAAAATGCGATACAATGAAAAGATAGGAAGTGTTGAAGCGACTTGGAGTAGCCTATGGAATCAGACCCCCACCTTGGCCTAGGCGATGTAAAGAGGAGGCATGCACTGCACACTGAATGAAAGTAAAAGAAGATAGTATTGAACAAAGCAAGCGACAAAATTGAGGTGGCATGTCATGGAAGGCGAGATCGATAGGTCAGGTCATGGTCCGTTAATCTTGAGGATGAATTAGTACACATTTAGTAGTAATTGCTCTCATTCTTCAATCGTCGACTTCGTATTCGTGCCAGTGTTGGGATCAAGTCACCACCTTCGAGTCACGAGTCATCTCGAGTCATTTCACATTTTGACTCGAATCAAGTCAAGTCACTCGTTTTTTGGAGGTGACTCGAATCAAGTCAAGTCACGAGTCAAGTCACAATTCAAGTCAAATTGAATTTTTGAAGTATATATGATGATTCCGAGTCATCACATTTTGCTAGCTGCTACTACTTCTACTTCGTAATATTTTGTTATCTACTTGCCTGAGGAATTTCGGGGCGGGTTTCAAGCACTATCAACATTTAATTTTCATAAAAGTTGAGTAAAGCCCAGAATTTTCGTCGCGCTTCTCGCTCAGTGGATACGGACTACGGAGTATGGAGTAACCGCGCATTATGATTCACGAAAGTATCGGTGAATATAATTTAGGTAGCGGGTTGGCGTGGTTCCGTTCACACCGCATTGTCGCCCTTCACCCATAAGAAATATGTTATCACAGTAGCCTATATATGGCTCATCATAACGTTTGAAACTGATGTGTCCCAATCTTGCATTTAGGCCTACTATTATCATATCGTAATCTAGCAGTCCATATGTCTTGTCGTAATCTGGTACAGTGGACTCTGAATTTTCTTTAGCTGTAGAGCTGTTAGCATACCGGCTTTGTAACTTTCTGGACTAAGATGGGGCATACATTTTCCGCGTTCAAATGTAGTATTTGTATTTCGCTTTCAATTCTCAGTATCATATGCTTTGAGTTTAAATTGATAACAGTTATTTCAACCTACACGTTGGAGTATAAAAGCAAGAGTATAGTAAATGCACACAATATATTTTTACGATCTACCATATTTTTTATATACGTTTACTTATCGCGCAAAGTGTTTACACCGTATCCTATACAACTTCTCCGTATTCCTCTTCGACTAAACTACTGGCCTTATAACATGGGGGAGTGCGGCATACCATGATATTTACTAAAACGTGCTGTTCGAGCAAACAGAGGATAAGTATCGCATTTCTCTATCAATACTATCATTTTCATCTCATGATGCGGACGAATGCTAGTGCTGTCGAAACTTGAATACCTCCTGGTATGCATCAATATAAATCAAGCTCGGCACCTTTCGCATAGCTCAATTTGCATCTTTTGACAATTCAATCGGACGAATTACGATCGTTTTCACAACTACTTACTTACTTGAGTAGATTTAAAGTCATTCAATTCAACTTCTACTTCAAGTAGTTTTGAGTTGCCTGTGAAAGGAGTACTTCTACTCGTACTTCAGTAGATTTTTTCGTCGATACTTCTACTTCTACTTGAGTAGCTTTCGTGACTACTTTGACCATATCTGCTGAGTCGTCTCAGGAACAGAGATGCGTAGTTATTAGATTAAATCTATTGCTAGCATATCAACGCAAGCCGTGATAATTTCGTTTGCATTCAATATATTTGTGGTGTGACAATGGAGGATCAGTGAAACTTACAATCAGTGAATGACTGGTTGCTCTTGCAAGTCGCACCGGCGTGTCGCGAACAGTCAAAACACAATAGATAAAGTGATTTAATCGACACCGTTTATTTGATGACTCGAAATTGACTCCTATTCACGAGTCAAGTCATACGAAAAAGTTGACTCGAGACTCTGGTCATTCCAACACTGATTCGGACACTAATTTACGACTTATTATATTTATCACCATACTCTGGCTCGTTTTGAACCATACCCGGGCCCGCCTAGGCGATGTAAAGAAGAGGCAAGCACAAATTGCACACTGAATGAAAAGTAAAATGAGTTAATATAAAAGGAAAAGCGACAAAATGAGGTGGCATGTGACGGCTGGCGTGATCGAAATGTCAGGTTGTGGCACGGATAAGTAGAGGTCTGGCTAGTAGGCCTATTCATTCAGTAGAAACTGTTTGTATTTCGACTTTAATATGAACAATGAACATGCTCGACGACTGATGCGGATACCCGATCGTTCTGAACTGGCGGTGTGCCGTCTAATCCCAAACGTACTATTTTCTAAACTTGACTCTTTAGATATTTCGCTTCCTCTCTAATGCATGTATTTACTGATAGGCTGTGATGGGATGATAGCACAATTTTGGTGAATCAAAATCAATATGCGGCTGCCCTCATTCTAATATTTATTCGAAATTCGTTTGGCATCATCATAGACTCCTAAACAACATCGTCATATAGAATTATATTTATATTTAACACATTATAGACATAGGCTTTACAAAGGCTATGATGCCACACCATAACCGCCCGATTTGAGTGGCCATGCAACGCCTAGACTTCATCATTATCATGATTTAATATACCCTTATCATCATCTCAAAACACCGCAGGTAGCATGAAATGAATTCGAATATAGGCCTATACTTAGAATAGCATTTCGATAAAACATCACCTTGGCCTATACTGATAATAAAGGAACGTGAAAAAGAGACATGCATGCTGTGCTGAGTCAAAAGGGTTGAGAGCGGGTAATATAGAATAGACAAGCAATGGAACTGAAGTGTTATATCCCGGTAGACGAAATCCACCCCCGGTAATCTCAAGAGCAGGCTGTTATTTATTCAGTAGAATCTGCATGTATTTTGTCGTTTTGCTGTGAACACGATCCACGACTGTTGGATATAGCCGGCGAAATATTTCTCCACTCTACACGTCGTCTACACGTCGTCAGTGGATAGAGCGTGGCGTTCTCCAGTAATTCGCGCTGCCCATATGGAAATGGAGGGGTCACGGGTATTGTACTACGACTAGGGCTGGGCAAAACGATTCGAGTACTCGAATCTGAATCGAGTATTAATTTTAATGATTCGATTCGAGTAGTGAAAGACGATTTTTTCGAGTACTGAAGTTATGCGCTTCTCACTACTGAAAGTTAACTTATCAACGAGAATTATAGTTTCGATACTAATTTTCACCCTTGAAACCTTGATTGGCGGTATCGTAGCATGCGAAACATATATGGTACAACGCTACGAAGGTTACTGTACGTAGCACATTTCCGAAGTCATGATTATCCCACAACATTGTCACCAAGTGGAATGAAATCGGTATGGTCGAGAAAATACCAAAGCATCTTTTATGAAATGGATAACTGGTATCTTTGTGGTGGCATAAACGGTACATCTTTGAAATTTGACATATTACATTCTGTCATGACGGTATAATGGGTGATACTCGATTACTCGACTCGACTCGAAGCATACTGTACGTGATTCAGAATCGAATCACTCAGGTAGCCTACTCGATTATGCCCAGCCCTA
The DNA here is from genome assembly GCF_051294905.1 of Botryllus schlosseri. Lineage (NCBI taxonomy): Eukaryota > Metazoa > Chordata > Ascidiacea > Stolidobranchia > Styelidae > Botryllus > Botryllus schlosseri. Next base: position 27,917,371 of record NC_137246.1, on the reverse strand, counting down.
CAACCACGACCTGTATTCCAAGCATTCGCCGGCCGTGTTTATAACTGCAAAAAATATAGACCGACAGTGACCGTTCACTGGAAAACGTGATTAGATTAAAAAATTGAATATGAATTAAATATTACGTGGATGTAAAGCAAACCTTATCGATTCGGAAATAATGTAATGTTATTATCGAATGTCACATTCGATACCAAATCGTCATTTTTGGGCGGTCCGCAGCCATCTGTTAGCACAGGGGCACGGCTGATATGAAGATCCGTTTTGAATTGATCTTCGTCGTTGGTTCAGTGGTGCTCGTGTGTCAATAATAACATATAAATCAGTCGCCCCCGTTTTCGCTTTGTTGCCTTTTCCCAGCTCTATCTTATATTAAACATTGAAAATCTCACGCTCCCACTCCATCCCTCTTTATTTCAGCGTTGAGTAGACGAAGCGTTCGTATCATTATAGAAATATTGTCAAACAGTTAGCTCTTTTTAGTTTGTAGACATGATGTATCTTGGTTTAAATTCCCAAGTTCTACCAATCATAGAACAAGCGGAAAGTTGTCTTCATGCGAAACGGTATCTCATGCTTCAGCGGGAGACTGAATATAATTTGTGAAATAATCAACCAGTCTGTCGAGAAGAATGAGCTCGGATATCATCATTGCGGCATCATCATCGTGGTCGTTATACTAGCATTTCAGACCTCACTGCCGGATCTTCTATACGCCTAAGGATCTCCGTGCTGATTGAAATCACTGGCGCATTCCCAAGTTCGCACAGATTGCGATAGCTTGTGTGTCATCCGTCTAACAGTGACGCTGTAAAAAAGCTGGACGGCACGGACGATTTTTGTTCGACGGAAGACAAATTTGGTTGTGATGTAACGACTCCGTTAGCGAGGCTGTTATCGTCAGCCGTTTTCAAATAGGTCTCTACCTCTTCTCTCATCTCTTCTGACTTTTGTCTGGCAGTTTGAAGGAATTGTTCGAATTCGTCTCCGTCCTTCGACGGTATACTTTTCGTTTTGCTTTTGAACGATCCTTTCTCGGGTGCAGATGCGAGTTGGTCTTTCTCGCTGGCCAGAGAAGCTTGATAACGAGGTTCATTTCCTCTGTCACATAAGTGTATGGTTATAATATCAGTTGATATGTTTAGTAGACCTATAAAGTATGTTGTCGGCTATATATCTGCATTAGGACCCGGTCCCGAGGCGAGCACCTTATCTGAAGAATGTTGATATATTATTATGCATGGATATTTTACACCAGGCCGATATTATTTTTCATAATTCCCAAACCGTCGACTTATAGTCAGTACTTTGTCTGAATACTCAAACAGGTCTTGACTTCTTGCGTTATCGTGTAACTTACTCAAGTTGTTATGTTTTTAAACTTCTATGACTTCTGAATAATAGTTTTTCATGCAAAACTACCTACTTTTTACAGTTTGTATGTTGAAAAATAGAAATATAGTTTGAGGATAAGTTTTCATCACTAGTATGTGTCAAACTTGAAGAGCTTCTTGGAGGTACAGAACTTCAATATGCATTTGAACAGTATATTCTTATGGAAATGAACCCGACTATTTTCGGCTGACACTCTTCAGCAACTAGTAGAGAATTGGAAAGAACATTGTATATCAACAATCGTATCACAAAATATGACGTCACCGGCATGAAATTTCGAATAATCGGGGCGAAGAGATCACTTAAGATCACTTTTAGATGGTACGAGCTCCTTCTGTTGGTACAAACTTGGTTGGTATATTTCATTCTGCATTAGTAGCTAATATACACCTTGCAATTCTGACAGTAGCTCACAATAACTGTTAAAAGTATGCGATCCCCAGAGCAAATGTTACGAAACTATATTCAACAGGGATGTTTAGATCTCCTAGATAGGGATATCTAGCAATCTAATTATACTCAAGTATAGGCTACTATTTAGGTCTTCATATTGTATTTCAACTTGAATCAGTCGACAAATCTTGGAAATTGCTACTTATTCCTTGAGTAGCAACACTGACTAATTTTCCACCGTCTATTTGCCGAATATAGTACCATAACGCTACTGCTTGATTGAGAAAGAGAGATCGGTTACCGGTAGTAATTCCCTCTGCTTGCAGACGGCGCATCGCCTGATTGTAATGAAACCAGCTCCTCGTCTACAGAAAACGGGTCCTCGCCGTCGATATCAAGGTATCCTTCGAGATAAGGCTTCGTGTGATATTGACGCTTGATTCGCCTGTTCGTCCACGGCAGAAATATGACGCTCAGGCATCCGCCACATTTTTGGAATCCGTATTCTAACATTATGAATTAGATCTGCAGAACACAGTATCGCGATGAAATTCGTGCCTGGTTTTCTTAAAAATGCTACAGGAGAACAGTATAGTGCAAAACGAGCCAAGCTTGCTGAACAAACATTTTCCATTCTCGTGCTTTTGTTTGCGAATTCCGTAATTCTAATTTAATTTATAAAAGCTGATGTCCTTCGAGGACGACCAAATGTCCTCCTTTTCGGCAATTCGTCGTCCTTTATAGCTTTGACAGCCAGTCCAGGGGAGAGGCCCAACCAAAAAACGTCATAAATGACGCGAAATTTGCAACGTGAATGCGTGGACGTTCGGGCCAGGGTCTTCTGGGAGTTGGACAGGAAAAATAACCTTTTTTAGTCGACACGTAAGGACCGTAAAAATGTTCAAATAATCTATCTTTTGTGATGTCTAAAAAGTGTCCTCTTTTCCGCATCCCAAAATATGTCAACACTGGCTTATCACGCTGTCGAAACATGAGCCCAGGGAAGCGATACGCTTTGAGGCGGGATTTTAATCAATTCGATGAGTAAACGGACACTCGGACCGTCATGCAGAGCACAATATCCGTATCATGGGAATGAAGTATTTAGAAAAACTCTTTCAAAATCCCTGTGGATACGTGGTAGCTCAGAAATTGCGGACGTAAACCAGGCATGCGTGTGGGATATAAAACACAATGTTCATTGTTCACAATCATAATCAGCGACATCCACTAGGCCTATATTCATCGGCTTGAGGTGATATCCCCGAGAATCAGTCTTGGCTTGTGAATGCTTATGATTGGTATTAGTAATATAATATCCTCTGATAAAATCCTCTCAAACTAACTTACTGCACTCACTCTATTCTGTGATGTAATGAACAAATAGGAGTTCGAACGACCAAGTGTATGGTTCCTCGACCTACTGTTAAATGCGCGTCCTAACAGTGTTCGATCTCGGTCTTTCGGCTATGATTCTCTGCACATTTTCATTCGTTTCATACCCTTCTTTTCATGATATAGCAGTTACATGGACGGGCTAGATCTAGAAAATGCGGCCTTGTAAATACAGTCTATCATAGTTTCTCCCAGCAGGGATTTCGAGAACTAGAAATTGCTGGTTTCTCGATTGAAACGAAAAATTATTGCTGCCGCTTGACGAGACTTTGCTATATAGCGCGAACTGACATGCCATATGTCGAAAGATAGCTGCCAACGTGATATATTTTCCGTGCTAGCTGGCATTCGCCTTGCGCGTCGTGACGTCGCTGCGAAATCAGAAACTCTAGTATCGCTCACTGCTCATATTCCTAAATATAGTGTTCTTGACTTCTTGTATACTGCATTACAGAAGGCCGATCATATTTTCTCCCAAGTAGCGCACCAGCAGCAGGCTAATCAATTTGGAATGTAGGCTAATGTAGCTCTCGCGATGAGCCTCAATAACACTGCTTAATCAATACTGCTTCCGCATATTGTTTCTGTAGCGTGCGAGCCGAATGCAAATATTGCCTCGTTACAGTATAAGCGCTCTGTCACAAGCGATTTGCACTTTTGCAATATTGGCAAACAATAAGCACAAAAAACGACGAATATCTCAGTTTGAGAACATACATTTTGTGGTTACGTTGTGGAATAGGCTACATGAGCGCTGAGCAGACTTGTACCCCGTACAAACTATTGGATTTCCAAAATGCTCACCAAGAACTAGAAAGATAGCCACTTTTCAAAACTCGCAACTAGAACTAGAAGTAATAACAACATATAATAACAGCAACTAACAAACTACAACAGTTACAATAGATTAAATTCCGAAGCAAGATATTTATATTTATTTCATCGGAATCTGATCAGCTTTCCATACGGACATCAGTACAGGTTTAAAATAGCAGGGGTTTCGACTCCAGAAACCCGCGCCCTGATTATACCTCACTATGCTATAAGTAATAATGACTCCGAGCTAGCAATGGCTGCAACAACATCACAGAACTCCGGTATCACGATTCAATTCAAACGTCGACACGTGCTTTTCAGCTGTTCGGCAACTAATTTTTTAATGCGCAACTATAGAACTAGAACCACTCACTTTTCAAAACCGCAACTAGAACTTGAGACTGAAAATCAGTAGTTTGTAAACCGTGAACTAACTTGATTGGTAGTTTGCACAATTCAATTATATTTATTGCGAACAATTCCACAAAGTCTGCACATGAGCTATTTAGATATCTGATCATGCAATAACATTCAACTGCTGAACACCGAAATGGCATTCCACTACACGAGACCTTTCGGCTTGGCGGAAAAATCACACAGGAGATGCATGGAATTTGATTTCCATCCTTCCGATATAATGGTGACGTTCCAGGAAGCAGAACACTCGAGCAGCGAAAGAGATCGATGCGCTTGTTATGAAATAATAATGAACCAAGCCGTTAATGGCTCAGCTATACGGCGTCAACGAAGATATTTCTGTAATCTAATCCGTCGAATCGCACCCGCAAACTTACGGATGCTGTCATAGTGTCATCAACTTGGGTCGTTTGCGGACCAAACCAATCAAATGATTCCTAAGCGTTAACAGCAAAATCCGGACCTTTGATCTTTACTGAAATGCTTCTCTCTGTCAAACCAATACAGCATAGACCAGCGGCCCGCGATGCGATTCTAACTGGACCGCGAAAAGTAGCCTGGTATTTAGAACGTAAAACCTACATTTGAATCCTATTGTGCGAACTAAAACCATAGGCTGTCTAAACTGAGCCGGAAATGCGTTAAACCTGTTCGTTCATATGTGTACACTGTACACTGTAGGGCTCTTCAAAAATGACTTTTTTTCTCAAATCGTACTGGCTACTTGATAAAATTGTTAGGTTACCTAATTTAAGCCTACACACAAAATTTGGTTCAATTCCAGCCAGTAACCGCTTTGCTACAGGAGAATAAAGTTTCTATATATTATATAAAAATCAATAATAAAAAATTTGAAAATTTTCTGTTCACCCCATGAAAGTGTTAGGCTGTCTATAGAAACGATGCTCACCAAATTTGGTTCAATTCCAACCACTGGAAGCGGAGTTATTGCCATCAAAAAATTTGGATTTGATTAATATAGTATTTACGGTGAGCACAACTATAATAAATAAACAAAGAATCGGTCACCGTAAATACTATTTTGTTCAAATCCAAATTTTTCGACGGCCATAACTCCGCTTCCACTGGTTGGAATTGAACCAAATTTGGTGAGCATCCTTTCTATAGACAGCCTAACACTTTCATGGGGTGAACAGAAAATTTTCAAATTTTTTATTATTGAATTTTATATAATATATAGAAACTTTATTCTCCTGTAGCAAAGCGGTTACTGGCTGGATTTGAACCAAATTTTGTGTGTAGGCTTAAATTAGGTAACCTAACAATTTTATCAAGTAGCCAGTACGATTTGAGAAAAAAAGTCATTTTTGAAGAGCCCTAGACAGGTCTCTGTTGGCCAAGGCGAAAATAGCGCGGATTTCAGGATATCTGCCACCGACGCTCTCAAACAAGAAGGAAAGGACGTACTTTATTTTTGTCCTTGAAGGCTAAATACCACGCACACAGCTCGGAACCAAGACTAGCTTTTGTAATATCCCAAATACATTCTGACGTCTTCATGGTGTGGTGTTATGAAATAATGTCCGTTAGGTGTCTACCTTGTCTGAATTTCCGCTAGTAATTACTGGGTTTGTCTATCATCGTTCTGGTGTTCGCCATTCTGGCGCTCTGAGAGTAGCATATGTTTCCTGGTTTACTTCTGTTTTAACGGAAGGTCACGACTCACGACACAGAAGGGAACAAGAGTTAATGGGATTTGAATGAATTGGGAGTGTTTCATGCTTCTCATTGTTGTGAATAGTGACACTGAATGAATAAATAATATCTTCAGTCAATTAATCCACACTTTATCATAGCCTAATTTTAACACATCCGCTTAGCAGCTTGCGTAATTACCTATTGTCCATTTGGAAATAAAATACTCCATGTATTATAGTTTCAACTTTCAGCACGCCAACCAATTTATTGCTTCTCATTTGGCCAGCCAGGAAAAACAAGTGTCCACCCCTGCTAACAGCATACGCACATGATATTAAACGATGAAAGTCCCAATGAATACAATTATAAACCGTTGAAACAGTGGCTCTAATGACGATATAAGTTAGCGTATTTCAATGCTCCATTTGTTTTAGTTGTGATACGGCGTTGGTCCCGTGCAGGGTTGTAATGACACGAGTCATGACCCCTGTTGTCGACTCGAGTCAGGGTTTTTTTATGACTCGACCTGACTCGAGTAATTTTTTCAAATCCATGAAATGACTCGAACCAAGTCATATGACTCGATTCTGGACGGCCAAGACAGACATTTCATTGCAACTTCGAAGAATAGTAAAGTCACCACAACATTGGTATATCGTCTATCATTCCTGATGCTTGGAAAATAGGACCAGAAACTGATAGAACTGAGTAAAATCACGACATCATGAATGTGAGTCATTTTATATCACTCAAGCAGAGTTGAAAAAGTGGGTTGAACTGGATTCAACTCAAAATTGAACAGTGAACACTATGACTTGGACTCGAGTCACAACACTGACTCGGACTCGACCCTCTACGCACTGAATGGACTCGGACTTGACTCGGTGGTGGATTGAAAATGAATCGACTTGACTCGATTCAAAACTATAAAAGTGAGATTGACTTGTGACTCGATACCTTGTGACTTGGTTACTACCCCTTTACTTTGGTCCTGTGTAATTATGCATTGTAAGGCACCCAGGATTTTTAACTGTAGCTGCATACATTAGAATTTGCTCCATTATTATCAAAATCGAATGATTCGATTCGAATCGAGTCAAGTATTCGAGTATTACTCATCATGACGTCACAACAAAACTTCAAATACGCGACCATGCGACCACAAAGAATACAATGCTATAGTACCGTCACATTACAGATGAGCATATGCTGCTTGTTTCGTTGCTCTCTGCTGTGGGTTGTTCACGACTACACAGATATGTAGCTTTGTATTCAAGGCTGTATAATTATGACGGAAATCAATGTAAAACAGACATGTTTAATGCATGGTCCTTGTTTAAAACATGTTTTATTGTTTTTCTATCCATTACGTCACTAATCTTTAATTGTGATGCCACAGTAGATTGGCATTGACAATTGAAAATGTAGGGTCAATGTGGCTCCTTTGACGAATAAGTCTTCTGACAACTCAAAACTGTCTTAAATGGACCATAAAGTATCTTCGACCAACATCGTTATGCAACATTTAAGGTCGGCAGCCATCATCATCAGAACATCTATTCCTATATCTGCGAAGTTAAAACTGTTAACCGATTGCGATTTCGAGGGCAACAACCATTCCATATCTTATACATATATCCAGGCCGTGTTGTCGGCAGTTTTGTCATCGTTCTCTAAATAGATAGTTTCAGCCTCGAATTAGTCACAAAAACGCTTTATTTGGGCTAGTTTGTCAAAAGACACCACAAAATGTGCATCCACGTATAATCAGTGCCAACAAACAATAGGAAGAAGAAAAAACCTAACGATTTCATAGGTTAATAATATCAAACGAAACCACAAAATGTGCAGTATCCATCGGAATCGGTGCCAATAAGCAAAAAAAAGAAAGAAAAGCCTAACAAGCACGCTCAACAGCTGATTGTTACAGCTGTTGAATAGATATAAATCGTTTGCACTGTAACAGTGCTTCCAAACTCAGGTCAGTTAAGTTTCTCCTAAATTCATTTCTCGCCCAGCGAATCTGTGAAATATCGGCTTCGACAGTAGCCGTTGAGGGAAAGAATGTTGCCAGTCATCCACATAAGGTTTTTAGAGCTTCAAAATCTTTGGAGGGCCGAACCGATTTCCATGCAACATTAAAAGAGATCACTTCGCCAGTGCCATCGATCTCATCGCGGAAAGAATTTTCTTCCCGATCCTTTTCCAGGAGTTTCCTTTGCGGTCTCTCAACACATTCTATTTAGTAGCCCGACTATCATTTCTCCTTCAGTCTACCGATATATTTTCGGAGGACTTTTGTCACTTCAGGTGGCTTTAATATTACCAACTCACATGGAAGAGTCCTGGGAAGGTTAGCTTGTTTAAGAACATTGACGCAACAAGACTGTTTGGCAAAACGAGACTATGCAGCTCGGAAATAGCCAGCCAGTTTGTTGCGTCACAATGTTCAACTCGATTACAATGCAAAAATCGTGGTTGATTTTGGGGGTTCCAGTTCCATGAGCAGAACATAATTTATATTTAAATAATCAGTACTGCGGCAGCTTCTCATTGATACCCGTTTCATCAAATTTAGCGCTCGACAAGCCGGTCAAAAATGGTCGTAAAATTGCCTTCGGACAAATGGAAAGTATGACGTAAACCAAATGCAGTCAGCCGTTCAATCTCGCTGTGTCACACCATTTTGTAACGCGGTCCTGTTAGCACAACGCCATGAACGAAATACACTATTTGGCAGGCCGTGTTATTTTTGGCATATGCCAAAAATTGCTTATTTTTGGCATTTTCAAATTTTTATTTTTGGCAGTTTTGGCATCTGGCTCCTGAAATGCCAAAAATAACACGGCCTGCATGTATCGCATGCAAATCGACCGTAGGCTCATGCTACATGTTTTTTTTTTCGAAAGTATGTAAAAAATTATTGGGATAATTATACAACTTCAAAAATTATAATTTTTGTAATGCATTTATGTTCAAAACACTGTTCAAAACTTATGACGTACCTACACCTATAAGTGTTTCTGTGACACAATCCTTTTCTCGGCAACAGTAATAAGCTAAATACTTGTGCAGATTGTACAAATGTACAAGTCAAGTTATGTTTGCCGACTGAATGTCAAGATATATTTACCAGCACCGTTCTATATGATATAGGTGCCGAGTAGTCAATGTATCTCTTATAGCCGTCTGGTCCACAATACCGCTTCCTGTGATATCTTCGCGATCGGTGGCTAAACCAGATTTAGAAAGCCTGAGGGTATAGTGACGATAAGCCGATGTAGGAACGAAGCCTGTGATAGGAGGCAAGAGTCTATTGTAAGTGTTACGTTTAGCAGCCGCTGTATAGAGCGTAACTGTATGGTCTGGGACAGATCCAGGATATACGAGCAGTACAGATGAGTTACTCAACAGTGGTCCTCGGCCGCCAATTGGTCACATTCGAAGGGGTCCCAGTTTCCAAAGCAAGCCACTGGTCGCAGAGTTGGACAAGTATAAAATTTTCAGCTTTTCCGAATTATATTAGAATTAGAGTTATACGCAGTTTTTTTACTATCTTGATTATAATGATTGAATTCGCAAAAGCTTGAAAGTTGAATGAAATTCCAAATCGTAAAGAAATACAGCAAAAATCAAGTTCACTTCATATCATATCTGAGTTTATTTTCGTAAGTACGAGAATATAACAAATGTCTTTACGTTAAGCTTGGGTCGTTTGGCACTGTACAGTTCAGTAGTATTTTCAGGAAAAACAGAAATTAGATTAGAATTAAAATGAGAGCATAGCATAGAAACCTGTCACAGATTAGATTAATTAGAGCGATCTGTCGGTATGTAATTCTAGTATAATGGGACAATTCAAATTGTATGGTTATCCAAGTCTGCGAGCTGTGGCTATTCCCTTATAGGCTGTACTTGAAAATGATGAAGTCCAGTTTTAAATGTTATATGCTTTTCTTTCTGGTTCAAGTAACATATAGCGACTGACAGGATATACACAGTAAGTCGCCATGGACGTATTGTTTGGACCGACCACGACCACCACCACAGCAACAACCACGGTACGTTTTTATAGCAAAGATAGAGCCCGTCCAATATCGGATGATTGAGCAGATACCGACAAAACCGATAACCGGCCATAACACCCTCACCGATAACCCCGCTCTATATTCGGCCGATATTCCAAAGATACGGCATCTGGCTTAAGTCGCATTCCCAAAACTTCGGAGCATATATTTGCAGTCATTGCTATGCTTTTACCTGAAATAAACTAGAAAGGCTGCATCTGGACACTTGCAAGCAGGGTTGGTACACAAGTGCAGAGTTGGTCAGTAACGAAGTACTTCTACGTTTTGCAGTACTTCAAGTAGATTTTGCCTACTCGCAAAAAGGGTTTATGATTTTATACTACTTCTACTGCTATTTGACAGTTTTCAGTTTTTTAGCCAAAACAAGGCCTAAAATGCTTACTTACTTGTAAATCCCTTCTACTTCTATTAGAGTACCGATCGTGACTACTTTCATCACGTCTGCTCAAGCAGAAGTGACGCAGAGTAAAATAATTTATCCTCGAGTAGAAGTAGCTATTCCAAGTACGTAGAAAGTATTTTACGCTGAATTACGCCAAAAAAACCCGAAACCTGTCTCGTAGAAGTAGTCTAACCCATAACCACTTGAGGAAGTCACGTAGAATCTACTTGGTATAGTAGTACTTCGTTACTGACCACCTAAACCTGTAAGTTATATACGAAATATTGATGAATATTCCCAATCTAGCAGACGCGTATCATAGTTCAGTGACTCTCTACTAACGCATTGTGACGTCACTAAAATTGCCGATATTTTTAGCGCTAATGGCCGATACCGATATTTCTTTCATAGAGCGGTATCGAAATACATTGAATGAATTTGTCAATTTGCAATTTAATGATAGTTAGCGCTCAAAATTACCGGATCACGACCTAATATATCGATCTTGCCTTCCGCCACATGCCACATTAATTTCATCGCTAATCCTTTTGTGTTATCTTCTATTACTTTCCATCCAGTGTACATGCCCCCTCTTCACATGCTGTAGGCCAAGGTGGTTGTCTGATTTCAAGACCACTCCAATTCGTTTCGGAGCCTTTCTATCTTTTCATTGTATCGCAATTTTGTGGTGTTTCTGAAATGAAGAAATTATTAATAAACTGATACTGATAGAATCGAATGTTTGTTGAAATTTGTTAACAGCCAGCTCCGATCCTGTACGCGCCGTTGCTGGACGGGGGAATGGTCGCGCCGTACCGAGATGAGTTCGGGATAGCGTCTGTCATAGCGAGAGACATGAGTTTGGCTCTTTTTGTCATGATGGCTTCTCACAAGGGGAGGCCGGAGTATCCGAAAGCGCTGTGGCATTGCGATTTCGAAGACGGCTGGTGAGATACTCATTTCTATTATTGTGCAGTGTTTGCTGCTATTTACTGCGGCTGTAATGTTTAGACGCGAGTAGACATGGTCAAATTATCACTATTAAGTTTGGAACACGAAAAAAGAACTCGGAATTATATAGCGGTATAAATCCTACGTGTATGCATTCCTGCGTCCGTACGTGCAAGCATCATCTGTATTAAAATGTTGTGTTTGATTTATACCACGGTGTAATTTTGAGGTAGGTTCTTGTTTCGTGTGTCATGGGTTTATATTCACACCCGTATATCGGGGGTAGTACACGGGTGTGAATGCACACTTTTTATACTCGGAGTCAGAGTTGCTATTCAAGATCAAGTCAGTGTTGGGAAGACTCGAGTCATGACTTGACTCGAGACAGACTCGAGTCACCCTTTTCGTATGACTTGACTTGACTCGAGTCACTTTGCTAAAATGACTTGACTTGACATGACTTGGCGTATCAGAAAAGTGGATTGACTCGTGACTCGGAGCAAAATTCACCAGTCAATTTCAAGTCATCAAGTAATCGCGGTGTCGATAAAAATATGTATCTTGCATATGTTCGGGTTGTTCGGGAAACGCCGGTATATAATCCACGAGAGCGACCAATCATTCAATGATCGTGCGTTTTACTGAGCCTCCATAGTAGCATCTTATCAATTCGTTTCTCTATATTCTCTATTTTGGCTGGTAACTATAAACTGAGGCTAAGCAATTACTTACGTAGTTTCACAGTTTTACGTATATGTGAGCGATACAGCGCCTTCTTGCGTGTATATTTAACTCTATATTCGTTCATCGGTTCAGAATCAATGACCACTCAATCTGTATTTCAGACGGCTAGCAAAATGCAATGACGTAATCACGCGTCATACTTCGAAAAGGCAACTTGACTTGAATTGTGACTTGACTCGTGACTTGACTTGACTCGTGACTTGACTTGACTCGTGACTTGACTTGACTCGTGACTTGACTCGTGACTTGACTTGACTCGTGACTTGACTTGACTCGTGACTTGACTTGACTCGTGACTTGACTTGACTCGTGACTTGACTTGACTCGTGACTTGACTTGACTCGTGACTTGACTTGACTCGTGACTTGACTTGACTCGACTTGACTCGAGTCACCACACCAAAAGTCGAGTGACTTGACTTGACTCGAGTCACCTTCGAAAATCGATTGACTTGACTTGACTCGAGTCAAAATGTTCAATGACTCGACATGACTCGTGACTCGGAGGTAGCGACTTGATCCCAACACTGGATCAAGTGTCTCCCTGCATTTCCATTCAATTACGAGTAAAGTGGTGATTGATTTTGCTACTTCCTTAAGTAGTAATGACTTTATCCTATTTCTGCACAACAGTTGTTAAGGCAAATATACGCCTAGAATAATTGCTAGTTTAATTACTTGTAAATCGCTAGTTCTACTTCTACTTGAGTAGAAAGTGCTACTTTAACCACCTGTGGTCAAAAGTGGAGTGGAATAAAAAAAAAAGAAATACTGCGATAGTTTTTCACGAGGTCCTTGTGACGACTTCCCGCATAAAACTGATGCAAAATTATCCCGAACTATACTTTTTAAGTAAAAGTACGTAGTTTTGCCTTAAAAAGTAGAAGTGGAAGTAATCAAAAAATGTAATGCTTGAGTAAGTACTGCTAGTAGACAAGACCTAAGGTTTACTCAACTCGAGTCATGCGCAATGACTCGACCAAGCATCGACTCGACATATTCTATATATGACTTATCAGAACCGTTAATTGAAAAATAGGTTCAAAAACTATCTTTCATCTGTTTGAATAAAGAGGGCGAGAAAAATGAGTATATTATGAATCCGAGGCCCTTGATATCACAGAAGGGAGTTTGACAAGGACTTGACCCGTGGCTCCCTGACTTGGAGTATTCATCAAGTGATCTATTTCAGGTGTCCAGATTTTCAGTACAATGTCCGCGGCGACATTCCTTGGAATTTACGTAAAGGCGCAACGCCCTCCAATGAAACGGGACCAGATCACGATCATACGCGGTTCAACGAATGTAAGTGATATAATTTAGTAAGACTGGAATGATTTTCTGTAACTATGGAGTTCCGCTATAGTACCTTTGGTCAATGGTCATGGTCATATTACTCATATATTATTTAGCCTTAACCTTCAATGGTCGCGCTTTGTTGAAGCAAAAAGCCTAAAAAAAAATAAGCTCAAAACCATCTCCAAATGCCAGAGCTGAGCAACTAGAAAATTTCCACCTTTATCAAATTAGATTAGAATTATATCTACACATTTTCTTTTGAAATTAGATTAGAATTAGAAGTTCTGAATTCCCAAAAGCTTGTAGATTGGATTCAATTCCAAATTAGAAAGAACTACAACAAAAATCAGACTAATTTCATATGAAATCAGAGTTGATTCTGACAAGCCAGAGAATGGTAAATGTCTGTACACCGAACTTGGCTTGTTTCGCACTATACCGTTTTCCTGTAGCATTTTGAGAATTAGAATTAAATTGAGAGCATATATTCATTTGACAAATAAGAATAATCTTGTTGTCCAAAAGTTGTCCAATGCCTTGGTGCACACTTATCGGAACCCTTTCTCGATAGACGGTACATATGTCTTCGTTGAAGCGAGCAAGCGACGAATGGGAGAAACAGCGGTTTTTGTGACGCCGTCAACCTTACTGCTCGACAAACCGAATTATTGCCTGAGTTTCTGGTGAGGAACGATTTTACTAAAGCAAACGCGAAAAAAAAACTACTAAGAGTAGCGGTGGTCAAAGTAGTCTATGTCTGTACTCATGTAGAAGTAGAAGTATAATATAAATTCACACTCAAGTAGCCTACAAGTTGCGATTTTCAATTTAGTAAAACCGCGGGTATTTTAAGCCTATAGTTTTTCCTAAATTGATTGAAATGACTTCGACAAAGTAAAAATGATTCCTTACTGACAATCTATGTGGCTAAAAGTGAGACAAAAGAGTATATTATTGATGCGATGTTTAAATGAATGAATGCGGATAAAATTCAGTTGAACATGACTTGAACTCGAGACTAAACAGTAATTATCAGTGTCACTTAGACTCAGACTCGACCCTTTGCATCCTGACCTGCGGAGTTGGAATTGACTCGGAGGAAACTTAAAAATGAATGGACTTGAATCGAGTCAAAACTATGAAAGTTTTTACTTGTGATTCGGAACCTTATTGCGACTTGGTTACAACCCTGCTCGAAACCTTCATCCATGTAATTTTACTACAGGTACAACATGTACGGCTCTGGAATGGGGTCACTTTGGGTGTACTGGAACGCCGCCGGGATCGATCAAATCCACACCGTTGTTGTAAAACATTCAGGTTAGTTTGGATTTTGCAACAAGTTTGAAAATCTATGAATTGTGTCGACGCCTTCCAATATTTATGAAGTTTCTCCCGCTCGTTGTTTTCCCTCTATTACTACGATTCGTTTAGATATACATACAATTGTTTGGTGTCAACTGTCAACCCATTTTGAGTAACTTTCAAGTTCTTGCAAGGCTGTAAAAATCAACAACAGAAAATGTATGGGTAATACATAGAGCATGACCGGTTATTATCCGTTCACCGATAATATCGAGCCGACATTTTACTTTGAAATATCGGTATCGGTCATTAGAAGTTAAAAAATACATTGATTATTATGGAAGCAAATGTGAAAAACCTTCCAGGCATGAGATCCGAGAATGGGAGTGACTGGCAACACAGCACCGTCACTTTGTCCGCCACAAGTACCCAGAAATTTTTCAGGCCTGTCTGGGTGAGTTGGGCTTAGTTGTGATATTTGCGAGTTCAAGTTAGATTGGCACCTTGCCGTGAATGGATTATTTATTTACTCCGTTGCAGTTCGAGTTCCGGGGTGTGAGAGGCGTCAGTTATAAGTCGGATATTGGCGTGGACGACATACTTCTGATTCCTGGGAAATGTGACGAAGTGCCGCTACCAAAAACAGGTGCGGGGAAATATGATTTGTGCTAACTATCCACCGGAGGCCAGTTTTAACACAGAGCCAAACAAAATACTATGTGGGAATTATAATGCTAATCGCAATGACAGTGGTCTAGTGGTCACATGGCGGTTGGTGAGACAGGGTCAGAGTAGTTGTTGGTGCTACTCACATAGTGCCGGTAAGTAATACCACAGAAACTAGTTATTCAAATAACAGTTTTCATTTGTCTATTGCCCCGGAATAGATATGGCCTGGTCGTAATTGTAAAATATACCTCCTTGTCCTTATGTAGTTGATACTCACAATACAACAGCGGCCGCAGATACTTTTAACGATCGATTGAAAGCAATTGAAAGGCAGCGTTATAATTTGCATTTTTGGAGATTAGATGTTTTTGTTATATAGTTGTGAAATCATAAATGGCGACATTAAATCGCGCAAAACAGGATGAATAATTTTGGGTTGATAAAATCTACCTCGAAGCGCAACATTTTACGCTGAATTTGGAACTAGCATTGGGCCAACTTTCTGCATGTAATCGAGCAACCGTGACGGCCCTGGCCTAGTTGATTAATGGAGGAATATATGCTGCTTGTAATGAGTAATGAGCAGTGAAGAATAGGCAGAGGTGGTCAAAGTAGTCAAGAAAGCTACTCAAGTAAAGGTAGAAGTAGCAACGAAAAAATCTACTCAAGTACGAGTAGAAGTACTTCTTCAATAAGCCACCTAAAATTACTTGACGTAGAAGTGGAATTCACTGACTTTAAATCTACTCAAGTAAGTAAGTAGTTTTGAAAAAAATCTTAATTCCTTCGCATGGACTGTCAAAAACTGCGAATTGAGCTACGATTCGTATTGATGCATTCCAGGAGGTATCAATTGTCGACAGAATAAGCGTCGTTTCGCATCATGGAATGCAAAATTAAAGTATTGATATGAAAATGCGGTACTAACCCTTTGTTGAGTAGAAGACCCCATTTTTAGAGAATATCAGGGCATGGCGCCGTACCCCTTATTATAAGGCCCCAAGTTCAGGCGGAGAGCAATACGTAGAAGTTGTATCGGATACGGTTTCATCACTTTGCGCGATTAGTATACGTTAATAACAAATATTGTGGATCGTAAAATTTGTACTTGGTGTGGATTTATTTTCGAAAATAGAGACAGTACCACACTTGCTTTTATGCTTCAACATGTATGTTCTGCAGACAAAAGAACTGAAAGTAATTAGAACTCAAACTATGATACTCGCAATTGAAAGTGAAATACACTTTTAAAACGCGGAAAATATATTTCATGTCTTTTGTCCATAAAGCTTAAAAGGTGATCTGCTAAAACAGGTGTCACGTTAAAAAAGCTGGATTTTCCAGATTAGCAAGATACGTAATGGGGAGCTAGATTATACTATAGGTAATTGCTAGATTGCGAAACGGCAGTTTCAAGCGTTATGGTTGGACATATTTACTGTGATGGAATATTTGATATAGGCGACAATGCGGTGTGAGAGGAACCAAGTAATCCGGTACCTAAATTATATGCTCGAAGCGCATCAAAATGTCGGGGCGTTACTTGACTTTTATGGATATTAAATGTTGGTACTCCGTGAAAACATCCCCGAAATTCCTCAGGCTATCTTTCGTATTGGGGAATAAAACAACTTCTACTTGACAAACTGAAAATAGAGAAAAGTAAGTAAGTAGATCACAAAATATTACGAAGTAGAAGTAGAGAACACCAGATCTACTTGAGAAAGTACCAGAAGTAGAGAAACTACTTGAGTACTTTCAAAAAGTAGAAGTACTTCGTTACTTACCACCTCTGAGAATTGGCGATACACACCGAATGAGACATGACAGAATAATTGCAAAACAATGAAATCAACACGCAAAATATATAGTCACGAGCAAAATTGCCGCATCAAATCGTGGTCCCGTAACGTGAGACGCTTGCCAGAAGAGTGCTTAATGCAGTGACTGTGACTTAATGTTTGGGTTGTCAAAAATAACCTTTTTTCGGATTCCGGGGACTCGCTGATTAAATTGTTAGTTTGCCAAAAAAAACGCTGCGCACCAAATTAGCCTCGATTCCAACTGGTAGATGTGAACGCACCGGAATTTGAAAAATTTGAATTTATTTATAAAAAAAACTACTTTTTTTTCAAATTTTACTTTCAACCCCATGAAATTGCTGAGTTGTCTACAAAAACGATGCAAAGCAAGTTTTACGCAATTCCAACCCGTAGAAGCGAAGTTCGCTGAGTTTTTCATTCATAATTCCGGGATTACCCACCGTCCAGGCTATTTTTATAAATCCAAGATTTTCAACTTCAATTATTTCGCTTCTGCCGATTGAAAGTGAGCAAATATTGTTAAACATAATTTTTTTGACAACTTGATATGAATAAACGCTGATTTATCGACTCACATTTGTCTCCATCCCCAGCTACAACGATGACCTTGCGCGGAATCACGACTCAACCCCCAACCACGACACCAGTATCGTGGAAAGCTTCTCACCCGAGCTGGCGGCGATGTGGGGACGATTACTCGCACGTGGAAAAGCAAATGTGTTGCGCCGGTGCTGTCAGGTTGAATGCCCCCAACGCTCTCAAGTCATGTCAGTAACCAATATCGTTTTTTCAGACCACGGAAGGGTCACCTGGTCCAATGTTGTGGTAAAAGTCTATACAACGTATTTTCAAATGTATGCTGCAGCGGGACAGTGCTTTGGTGAGTTGATTCGGTAGAATCTTAGATCACATAGATTAGGCCAGGGGTGGGCAAACTTTTGAGCTCGCGGGCCGCATTCAACTTCTGAATCCATTCGCGGGCCGCACCAAAACGCAACATTGGTATTTGATCACATAGCGAGGACATGGAGATAATATATAGGCTTAAAACCAAACATTGCTTTGATGATATCGTACACGCGTCAGAAACAGTGGCGAGATTTCATAGGCTGGTCGAGCTCAATAACCAATGTGTCAAAACTGTAGAGATGAAAGTCGATTGTCCCTATTCTTAGAACAGGATTGAAATTTGAATATGTGAGCACCTAACTGCTCATAGATTTACTAATTCCACTTTGGTTTAATGCCAGAACACACAATGCTGACAGCATCATAACCATGTTAGCATCAAACACGCTTGCACTATGTGTGATAAAATATAAACACCCTAATTCTACGCATACAAAGAACGAATCGGATAGTTAGATGGCATGAAAGATGACGACTGTGAATGAGAGATTTTTGAATATGAAATTGATACTAAACACAGAGCCATAACTGAGATTGGATGTAAATCGCGCGAAGCGCGAAAAAATTTTTCATTTGAAATCAGCTACGCGGCCCCTTTTAGATGCTTTCACGCCCCCAAGGGGGCGAGCTGCCCAGTTTGAGAACCGCTGCCTTAGAATTATCATGTTGCAATATACTAAGAAAAAGTTGCATTAATTCGATTTTTAGTAAGCATTTTATCAATATTTTTAATAAGTTTCTTCAGACTCTCGCGGGCCGCACAGAACGGTGTTGCGGGCCGCATGCGGCCCGCGGGCCGTAGTTTGCCCACCCCTGGATTAGGCTATAGTGACAGAATCGCTCCGCTCTCAGACACGAGCACATGTGGTTATTGGTCAACGTAGTCATCGCTGGTGCACAAATAGAAGTAAATTCGCAATTTTTTATTCAATTAAAAGTAGAAGTAGCGATTTCCAAGTAACTATTCTAGGACTGGCTTTGTACAAAGACTCAAAACTGTTAGGTAGAAGTGAAATTAATCCATGAAGCACATCCACTTGAGTAGAAATTTACGACGTTAGTTCTACTTCTGCTTGGGTACCAACGCTGAATACCTTAATAAACTGCGAGTTCTACATATAGTACACACAACCTACTTGAATTATATTTGTCGATTCGTCCAAGCGAAGAGCAGTTTACATTGTCGGATGAAAAGCATATAAAAAAGGATCTTAACGCTGTAGGACAGGGTGCGATCGATGGGTAGGGTCTAATGGTGTGATCAAACCCCGCATTCAACAAATTCAGATATCATCTATGCCGTGGTTGCAATTTTGTGAAGAAAAAAAACATAAGTCAGCTCAGCGTAATAAATACAATGAAAATTTGGGGTGGGATATGGGAGTAAAATTGGAGGAGTGGGTGATATATATATATATTTAAAGTAGCCTATACATCGTTAATTACCACATCTGGACACGAAATCTCTCGTTTGACAGGGTGAACACGCACGGATGCTGCGGTGGCAACCGTATCTACAAAAAGCGCACTCACGCGTGCTGCGGCGGCGACACTGTTTACAACATGATGCAGAAACGTTGTGTCGATAACAACCGGCTGGTCGCGCGCAACCCGAGCTCCAAACCGAGGGCGATCGGCAAGAGATCGATCGCTACGTCATGAAAATCAGATTCCGACGGACTTGTATTTACATTCACGTGAAGCTGTCCACATGTCAATAAATGCTGATCTTCATATCCTATACTTGTTTTAGTTTTACTGAGATGTGTGTGCGTGTTATGGATCCCGACTATTTATTAGTTAATAGTTTGAAGTAATATCGATCCGATACATTTTGACAGAAATATGGGTAAATCGGCCATTTGAGGTAATAATATCGGCAATTTCCGTGGCCTCTTAACTTTGTAGCAGGGAGTCAGCAAATACTAGAATGATCGGATGGATCGGGGAGCTGAATGAAAAAAGGTTAAGAACCACTGGTGTAAACGAAAAATGCGTTCTGTTGATTTTCGTCGCATCGTGTGCGTGGGGCGTATAGGCTAATTCAGAGGAACGCCACTTTCTGGTGTCATCTTGCTTTCAGACATTTTCAACTGTGAAAACTGAATATACACTTTTTCATACGCTGATAGAAGGTATAAAAGGGCGGTAAAGCGTAAACAGACCCCGCAGATTTGGGTTAGATCACATAAAGGTGTATGTGACGCATTTCCACCCGATGGAAGAGTGTGAGGGCACAATTCTGTCTCTGAAGGTACCGGTTGCACCCCACGCTGCAGTCCCTATTGTAATAGGTATAAAATGTGGATTACGTGCTTCATGCACGTACTTTTAGATCACAAAGTCTCCCTTAGCAAATTAGGCCAGGAATGATGTCACTTTTGATAAGGTTTGGTAAGGTTAAAGTTTAATAAATGATACTGCAATGAATATAGTCTTGGAAACAAAATGGAGGTTGCAACACTGCAGCTGTAATGAGTGAACGGAGATTCAGACTCCCTTCGCTTCCGGACTCTGTGTACAGGAAGCAGGAACCAACAGCTCAACAACGCTAACTTAATGTTTTTGTGTTATTCATTAGGAAGTACAATTTAGCCCAAACCACGCCCCTTCGTAACCACCGGCCCGTACAGCGCGATAATGATCGATGATAGCTAATCACTGTAATCAGTGATCATATCTATATATTGAACGATGTTTTTTGAGTCAGCGCTCAAAACTTAACAAAAAAACAATATAAATAAGAAGCCAAACAGCAAATTTATCAGATTTTGTTAGCGTTTAGGCTTCTTGGAAATATGCCATAGTTGGCGATCTGGGGATATACTTCCATTCTATCAGAATGAGGTCATGTATACCACATAAGCAGTTTATTATACAGTAGCATACACTAATAAACCGTTACTGAGATCAGTGTTTTAGCAATGGTGAGAAATATCAGATTGATGTGAGGAAACTGACGTATTGAGAGCCAGTAAATATTGCGTCTCGCTGTTGGATGTTTTTATAATTTATATCATTTTGTTCGGAGAAACATCGGCCCAATGACCAATTCTGATGATATGCCTGTATAATACATATAGGTAGCAAACACTGTATGTTCAAAAACGGTTGATGGGTCTATAATAGGGGCGGCCAGCCCGTGGCCCGCTGGTCAAATGTTGCCCGCGAGAAGGTCTGGTGTGGCACGCGAGGTAATTCTCGAAATTAGTTATATCATCAGCTAAAATTAAAAGGCCAACCAAAATTTGACTAGCCTGACCGCGAAATTTGATGATGACTAAAACATCAGTTCCGACGCATTGGCAAAACCAGGGGCCAGCCACATTTATCGCATATCTTCGTATATGACCATAAAGTAGAATATTTCGTAGCAGAATTATTTGACTTGGAATTTTTCTTTGCACTTCGCATGATTTATTGTCACTCGAATTCTGGCATTTAGTATTGCAGCTCCCTCCAGAAAATAATAAATACGCGTAATTTACAGAATTGAGTCAAACTATTTTCGCAATTAGGACATAACGTGTCGTCCAACATGCGACTTCGCTTGTGCGCTCGCAGCGAGATCGTCGGCGATGAAGCATATTTGCACAAAATGATAAAGGCATGTTCACCGAAACCTTCGATATTGCTATGTCTAAGCGCCGAATAAACCTGTCCTTGCCAGATGAGCCCAGTGATATACAGAGGCGACCCCCAATGTATGCAAATAACATATTTATTGGTCGAACTTACTCATTCATATACCTTTGAAAGTATTTCGCGCTTGGCGCTACCCGAACATGAATGCACACTGCACAGTTGCACACAGAGTTTTCATGGCATATAGTTGTTGTCAATTTTAAAGCGTAGTAATATAAATCTTGTTTTCAACGTTACCTATTTGGGTTCGATCCTATCGGAGGACTAAAAAAATGTAATCCACATTCAAGTGGCCCGCGCAAATGGTTCGTAAATCTCATGTAGCCCTTTGACCGAAAAGGTCGGCCACCCCTGGTCTACAACGAGTGATACCATGTCGCAAAATTGATATTTTTTCAAAACTTTCTTTCTGATCTGATACTTGATCGCGTGAGCTTTTTGTGAAACGCGGTTCAAAGAATTTCAGGAAGCTGTCTTCCTCAAAATGGCAGTCAATGAAGTGAATTGTGATTGCCAACGTCTGTCTGTCAATTGATGGGAGAGTTGGTTGTGTAGAACGTATGCGTTATATGTTGGTAGAAAACGCAATTGTTTGCAGGGCTCAGTTAAAATAGGTCGCATTATCTTATGCGCCTATATAGATCAATCTGCCCACCCTCATATATCTTATCAAGTTCAGTAGGATACGCATCGTTAACCGGAGTGTACCGACAAGTGTAAATTAAAAAGCTAAAATTTATATTTCAGAAGCGTGTATAGGTTAATCACCGCGTAATATGAATCGCAATATGTTCACTGTCTAAGTTGCCAAACATTAGCCCAATATCACGTTGACCTGATAGGCGACATTGGTTACGCACCGAAATTTTATATCGAACGGTACGAAAATCACCGGGTTTGCATTCCTGGAAGGTAGAATTTTTCAATTTTAAAAATCGAAGCAAATTATTTCAGAAATTGGCAGCTGATAGTATCCCAGGGCGAGTTGATGTATTGAATATCAAGTTACTTTTGAAAATTTCGCCCAAGATGTGGCTTCTTTTGATATTTGGATTCGTGAATTACCCGCTTCAAATCGCAGCAGAAGATATGACGAATACATGTGCTGCACACGAGAAATGGACTGTGAGTAAGATTTAGAATCTTTCATACATGAAGATCGGTTTAAGACGTACAACAGTTGAAATCGGGTCGAAGCAACACAAAATTTTTAGCCATAAACTCGAACGCGGACTTGGAGAAAAATACAATTCGTGGGATTTCTGCAATTTTGATTGTATATTGCTGATTTCCGTTTCAGGTTTTCCAGCGAAGAAAATACGGAAACGTGAGTTTCTACCGAGGTTGGGATGATTACGTGAACGGATTCGGGGATTGTGATGGAGATTTGTGGCTCGGTGAGAATGTTGTAATTTGATTCCATCAAGTTGTAGAATTTTGTCGATATAGTAATTCGGTCATTATCTGCTACAGGGTTGGTTCGATTATGTTCAAAATAAGGTCAGTCTCATGTTTGAAGTAAAGATAGTCATGTTCGAAATAAGGTCAGTTTCATGTTTGAAATATGGCCAGTCGCTATATATTCACTATAAGGTCAGTTGCAGTACCAACATATCCAAGACACGATATCCCAGTGGTAACCTAGCAGTCCGAACATATCCCAGACATGATGTCCGAGCACGCCGCCAGTTCGGACTGTGTTTCAACTCAGACATCATGTCTGGGTCTATATTACTTTTATAGTTTTGACTCGAGTTAAGTCAGAGTCCAAGTCGGAGAGCAGTGGGTCGAGTCGGAGTCATATAGTGTTGATACTCGAGTCCGAGTCATTGTGTAGGCTACACTGTTCATTTTCAAGGTTGAGTCATGTTCAGCCCATCTTTCTAAAACTCTGCTTGGGTGATATCGAATGCTTCGTATTCATAATATAGCGATTTTCCTCAATCTCATTTCCAGCCCATTTTTTCAAGTATCACACAATCGAAATACCAAAACTTTATAGACTTTCTATTCAAATAAGTTACAGTAAAACACCTATCTTGGCCGTCCAAGTCTCGAGTCATATATGACTTGGTTGAGTCATGCGCATTCACTCGAGTTCAAGTCGATGAGTCAATACACAAATTGACCCAAGTCGAGTCGGGTTATTTTCCGTAATTGAGAAAATGAGTTGAGTCCACTAAAAAAGCGCGACTCGAATCGCGTAGTGGTTTACAGGGCTGTGGAGTAGGAGTCGGAGTTTCGCTCATTTTACCTTGATGGAGTCGGAGTCGGAGTCGTAAAAAAATACTGACCGGAGTCGGAGTCAGAGTTTGTGAAAATGCTCTCGACTCCGACTTTTTTAATATGAAAACAAGTGCTTTCAAAGTTCTCTTAAAAAACAAAAAGGCGTGACCCGAGTTAATACAATGCTGATTCTGTGATAACTAAAATATTCCACTTCGGTTGTGGCATTTTCGCATGGAAAAACAATCCAAATTAACGCCTTATTATATCATTTCTTCACGTTTTCAGGGCTAGAGGCACTGCATCAAGCGACAAAAGGAGATGACATGTCGTTGGAAATCAACATGATGAGGAAAGGTGAAAAAGATCATCGGTGGGCGAAATACAAGTGAGCTGCGGTCGAACGCGTCGATTCATACGCAAATTGGGTAATGAAGAACCAAAGTTGAGAAACTTAGATTGATTGAACACCATGACTATAGGGCTGTTTTTTTGTCATGTCCAACTGTCAATTATTAAAAATTGTCCAATAATCAAAACGATCGTAAAATTGTTTCAAAAGTCAATTTTTCTTACAAAGTGCATTGTCGTGGTGTCTTATCGGCTATACTATGAATTGTCCTGTCCATTCCATTTTTCTTCATTCTTGCAAAGCTGCTTCGTATGGAGTGACAGTTCCAACGAGAAAATGCAGAAAAGTAGAAGATAAGCCACAAAACACATTTTTCGTCCTGATTTTATCTGGAATCCAGAGAAATGTAGACGACGACGAACGTAAACGGACATTTTCCCCGCCTGTGGCACAATGTATTTAAAGATATAAGAGCTCATAAATCAGGGTTACCATGCGTCCTTTAGGATGATTTGTCTTCGTTTTTCGAGTTTTTGAAAATCCCTCGGAGGACGCCTAAAGGTCCTTTTTTGGGAATTGACCGCCAAAATGGAGTGAGATGTCGTAGATGACCTTTTTGTTTTTAGTGGGAAAAATCACCATTTTCTCAGGATTTTCCACCGGTATTCTGAGTTCGAAAATCTTGAAAAAGTGTCCTCCTATCCCGATTCCAAAATATGGAGCTTAGATTAGATTAGACAAAATTCGCAAGAGGAACTTTTGAAGAAGTAAAGAAAGAATAAATAAATAAAGAAATGGCAGCTGATTAGGTTTCAGCAGCTTCTCTTTTCGCAGGAACTTCCGCATCGGCCCCAGATCCGACTTCTACAAACTGCACGTATCCGGACGCTCCGGGAATGACAGAGACGCTCTGGCAGATCACAACAATCGACAATTCTCAACCAAGGACGCGGATCACGATGATTGGTCTGGCAATTGCGCCTCTTACTGGGAAGGAGGCTGGTGGTATCACGGCTACGGCTCATGCGCCTACAACAACCTGAACGGAAACTTTAACAAAACAGGCTGGAAGGGATTTTGGTGGGATGATGTCGATTATGGTTATTATTATCTCTGTTGCTCGGAGATGAAGATCTACAAAAGGTCGAACGGTGGCGACATCTAGCGCTCATGACGATAATTTACAATTCCAGTTTCAAACTGGCTCGTCAACGCAACAGCGCGGACACGTATCTCTCGGCGTGAAGTATTTGGGACTTTCCCGATCATCGTTATTTTGAAGGCCGATATGAAAGCCGGTATTTTATGTTTAATTCAAGAAGACTGGAAATCCAATGCTCCGTGTTCTCAATCTCAAGAGCGTGACAGATTTGTGAGCTTTGTGAGCGTTACAATCTAGCTCTGCTGGACCGATCTGCGATTCTGTATCGCGTTTTGTAGGTTATCCCAAATTTCAAAGAATGCGCTCAATTTAAGCAAGAATTCTCAGCTTTCTCGTATGTTGTTCAGATTTCTGTGGCATGTAAGAGTACCATCTTGCCCAGGGTTGTTCAAAAATAACTTTTTTTACGAATTCCGGTGGTTCACTGATTAAATTGTTAGGTCGCCTGAAAAACACGCTGCGCACCAAATTTGACTCAATTCCAACCCGAACTAACCGCCGCAGAGCGAGCCAAGTGAATTTTTTAAATTTATACCAAAAAATAAAAAAAAGTTATTAAAAATTTCACTGTAAACCCCATGAAGTTGTTTGGTCGCCTGAAAGAACGATGCTCAACAATGCTCAAAATGACTTCTTCTTTGAATCAAAAAAGGGGGTTCTTAAATCCCGACAATGACCTGAGACTTCGATAAAAATTGAATTTAGGGAATTGCCCCCATTTCCAGGGTTTTAACCAAGTCACAAGGCTCCGATGAGTAACAAGTCAATCTCACTTTTATAGTTTTGACTCGAGTCAAGTCGAGTCATTTTCAATTCACCACCGAGTCAAGTCCGAATCCAAGTCAGCGAGATGAGGGTCGAGTCCGAATCATGGTATTATGACTCGATTCCGAGTCCAAGTCATTGTGCTGACAGCTCAGTTTCCAGTTTAAGTCTTGTTAAACCCAATTTTTATAACTCTCTTTGGCGATATCGAATGGCTTGCATTTCTAATATACTGATTTGCTTCACTTTTAGCAGTCTCTGGTCGCATTTTCAAGTACCAGTACCAATAGGCGAAATACCAATAGCGTGGTTACTCTACTATTCTTCGAAATTACAATGAAATGTCGGTCTTGACCGTCTGAATCTCGAATCAAATGACTTGACTCGAGTCATGCACAATGACTCGAGTCGAAGTCGAGTCAATACACAGATTGACTCGAGTCGAGTCGAGTCATTTCCGCATTTTGAGAAAATGACTCGAGTCAAGTCGAGTCATCAGAAAATCGTGACTCGAGTCGAGTCATGACTCGAGTCATTACAACCCTGCCCATTTTCTGCGCGGGAGGGGGTAAAATTCCATATCTCGGCAACCGCTGGTCGTAGAGTCTTGATATATAGCTCAAAAGCTGCAGAAACATCATGTTTATATAAGTCCTAAGAGGTATATATAGTATAGTATATATAGCATAGCCTGATGGGGGTCTAGGGGGGAAACGAAGCCCCATAAGTATGGTTAATCACCCTATTGGGGCCGAAGAACAACGTCTTTTTTTTGGGGGGGGGGCTGGCAAAGTGCGGTTTCGGTCCTGACTAACACTACATTTTATCCACATTTTAATTTTACAGGTTGGGATATATATATATATCGTGTTTGAATGATTCATACATATTATAGAATCCGTGCCTTGTCTAGGTCTTAAAAACTATAACATATGAAAGAAGGAAGAATATTTCGAATAAATACTTACATGATAATTGAACAGTGAACATTTCAAGATGTGCCACAATGAAAAAATTTTGCATGTCATCGTGAGCAATATGTTTTCATATGTTTAATGGTTGTGTGAAAGTCATTCAACCGTCCAACCACTGTGGCATATAATTTTCGACGAAAATTTGTGTTACTGTTGGAGTCGGAGTTCTGTGAGGAAAATAGTCTGAGTTGGAGCCGGAGTCGGTACCTTTAAAGACTCTGGAGTCGGTCTATTTAAAATGTCTGGAGTCGGAGTTTGAGTCGGTGAAATAATTTACCAACTCCACAGCCCTGGTTCAAACGCAGCGACTAGCTCGAAATCTTTGCCTCAAAATGTAAGCCGGCTGCTGTACAGAGAAGCGCAATCGCAGATACACAACGGTAGCTGAGTAATGAGTATTATGGTTTCAAAAAGGGGGTCGTCTGGTCGAAATCGAAAACAATCGCCGATGTCTGTGTTGCGAGCATCGGCCTCCTCGATGGTGGTCAAAGTAGCCAAGCAAGCTACTCAAGTAGAAGTAGAAGTAGCGACACAAAAATCTATAAGTATAAGTAGAAATAGTCCTTTTAAAAGCAACCTAAAACTACTGGAAGTAGAAGAGAATGACTTTAAATCTACTCAAGTAAGTAGGTAGTTGTCAAAAAGATCGTAATTCGTTCGCATGGACTGTCAAAAGTTGCAAATTGACTGTTAAGATGTAAGCTTATATTCCCTTGCAAGCCCTCGTCGAAATTGTTGGCAAAGCGATAGAAGATATTGATTTTATGGGATCATTAGCATTTGCTTGTTCCCGTTGATACATTTGGTGACGCTTAAAAAGCCAGCATGTACTTCAGCATTGTGGCCTTCGTCGTCGCTATAGAATGAAGTCACATAGTTCCATAGTGTCTACACAACATTTGAAAGCACGCCGATTACACAATGTAACAAAATTATTATTTTTTGCTCCCAGGCTCCAATCATTTTTCCCTATGGCTTAGGACCAGTAAGTGTCGAAAATCAACTTTATTTCGTATAAAATTTGCTTTTGTGGTTTAGAGAATGAAATTCTAAAATCGCAATATTTTAAAGAAAAGATATCAATGATATTGCTAAAGAGCATCCAAGATGGATGTTAATCATTTTTAAATGTTAATATACTCTGCAATATTTGCCATTAATAGACACTTCTGTTTGCAAGGCTGATTTTTGAGGTGTTTTATATTACTGAGAAGTAATTGGGGACTTTATATTGGTAGCGTTTTTGATGGGTATATATACAAGGGGGGGGGGGGGGGGGGTCACCAAGTATCCTTGGCATCTTTGTCTTTGTAATAGTAGGGCTACCACAAAACACTACGAAAAGCAAATATGGCAACAAAAAAAAACGAATTTGTTGTTGGAGAGAAAAACGTAAAGCAAACTAGGTTGATTAACTCGAACATGGTGATTATGCCTCTCCTTCACATGTACTCATAAGCAATTTGTGCAAGCATTGGATAAAGGTGGTCACGCATTTCAGTTTCTCCTAAACTTGTTTCATGAACTATCAGAAGCTAAAGTATAAGCTGGTGTATTTATTGACCCACAAATTAAAAAGATTCTCAAGTCGAATGATTTTATCCAAATGCTAAATTGTGTTGAAAAGGAGGCTTGGATAGCTTTGTAGATGTGGCGAACGGTTTCTTGGGTAATAACAAGGAAGGTAGCTATGCCGAACTCATTGCCAATTTGGTAAAGTCGTGTGGAAACAGAGGGGGGAGACAGAATGTCCATGAAAGTTCATAAGTTTGATGCTCACTTGGACGAGTTTAAAGACAATGTGGGAGCTTATTTAAAAGAGCAAAGGGACTGGGTAGCGATTCAATCAAGATTTTGAAGATTTTGAAAGGAGACACCAAGGGCAATATCATGAAAGCATGATGGGAGATTATGTCTGGGCCTTGATGCGGGAAAGCGATTTAGAGCAGTGGTTCTCAACATTTGTGACCTCGCAGACCGGCAAAACTTCAAAATAAATATTGCGAGCCGGTGAGCCTTCGGAAACCAAAATTCACCAAAATTTAATTTGGACAAATTCACACAGCTGAAATGTAATATTGGAAACCTGATTCAATGATTTATTTTTGTATTAGATATATAGTGGTTAAATTAAAGTTTCTGCATGGCGTAGCTCGCGAAGTCTACGAACTTGATTGTAATTGCACTGTCAGAATTTAGCGAAGTTTGTTTCAATGTCTCCGTAGCCTTCACATATAACTACTAGCTATAGTTCGAAACGAGTTGTATCTTATAGTTTTACGCTATACTTTTAAATAATTTTATAACACTTGCACCATGGGACGCACGTCCAAATGGACCATGAACTCTATATTGCCACACCATGTAAAAATACGTTCCACAATTCTATATATATTTAAAATGTGATGTTTTATTTCATCAACTAATGAACAATCTACAAAATTCTTGCATTTTTGAATTGAGATATAAAATTCCAATATATCTGGTGGACCGGCGGTTGAGAACCACTGATTTAGAGTAGGCCTACAAAAGAAAATCCGGAAAAACATCCTATTTTATACTTGAACTGTTTTAGCCTGAAATATTTATTTAGTTTCGCATTTAACATTCATTCGGATACAGTTAATACATTTATGTGCGAATCCCATGTACCAAATTGCCTGTGCTTTTGGATTTGCAAACTCAGAATTAACACTTTGCCAGAGAGAAAAATGGTCTAAAGTTGGCTGTAATTTGCTTTGCGAAAAAGCAATCAATCGCCCACGACTAACGCATCAGAATATTTAGTAAATACATTAATAGAATATATCTTCTTAGATGCCAAGCGATTAAAAATGGACTTACAGCGATCAAAGATAGTTTGGTAAATATCACTTTCATATAGGATAAATCAGTATAACCAATTAACCATGCACAATATTGCACACAGACATGGGGTAACCGTGATTAGTAATCGTGATCGATTACGACGATTACAGCATTTTCAAGTGATCGTAATCGCAATCGATTACATTCGAAAAAAATCCGAAGTAATCGTAATCGTAATCGATTGTTGCACATATCTAATCGATTTCTTGGTGAAAGAACGATTACTTTTTATTTGTAAATGACTATTGACTAAAACTGAATAGTGAACAAGGAAGAGTGCGATATCATATTGGTAGCAGGTCGTCTTTTCAAGTGCCGCTGCTCATTATTACGTCACAGGCATTAGCTTTACTCGCCGATCATTACGTAACGAATTATCTACACATAGTAAATAGATATTATGTAGTGATGTGATTGTAAGAATTATCGGCATTCCGTATATCAGGTTAACAATATAGCCTACTCCAGACGTCACCACCAAACAGCATATTAATAACCACCACTCTGCCTAGTATAAAATTTTAACACCTGAAGAAGGAGCGGAGCTCCGAAAGCTCGTGTAATAAATAAAATTATTACGTTGCAAGTGGACGCTAAATAGGGTGTGAAAGCAACCAAGATCCTAATATTATCTATATCGTCTGCTATCGGTTCAAAGAATTATTCAACTAGTATCAAATAGTAACGTTTCTATTGATGTTTAGTTATACTTTGCTTATGCTTATAGTTAATCGCAGTTTTACCGTTGCTTTTTGGCGAGGAGTATTAGCCTGACCGCGTTCACTGGACAAAGATTTGAAATTTCGTACTCTTCAAATATTACGATTTCCAAATCAAATCATTACGAATCGACGACTGCTGATCAGACATGGGGTAATCGCGATTAGTAATCGTAATCGATTACGACGATTACAGCATTTCCAAGTAATCGTAATCGCAATCGATTACATTCGAAAAAAATCCGAAGTAATCGTAATCGTAATCGCCTACTTCACATATCTAATCGATTTCTTTGTGAAAGAACGATTACTTTTCATTTGTGCAATACCCATGACATAAACTGAACATGAACATTCGTGAGCAATGAAGAGTGCTATTTAAACTGGTTTTGGATAGCAGAAATGACGGATTGTCAAACGCCCCTGCTAACTATTGCGTCACAAATAGTAGTTCATCATTGCGTAACGAATTATCCGCACATAGTAAATAGATAATCGATGTGCATGTAGTACTGTGATTGTAAGAACACCCGCTATGTATGCATTATGTTATCAACACGCTGCAGACGCCACTACCTCGCAACAAGATAATAATTACCACTCTGCCTAGTTTCTAATAGTAATGTGTGTACGCCTACTATGTATTGATGTTTTGTTATGCTTTTAGGTAAACGCAGTTTGACCATTGCTGATTGGCGATATATATATATATCGTCTTTCAATTAAATAAAAGGGCAAAAGAAAACAGGAAACAAACGAACATCAAGATAATGAGTTTTCGGCCCTTATTAAGCGCCTCCATCGTGGGCGGTCGTGGGCGTCTTCGAGCGATAGCCCGCGTTGCGCTAGCTCGGTCTCTATTGTTGAGCGCCATGTGGTTCTATTCCAGCCACCTCTGCGCCATGGCTCCGTCGGAATGTGGTTGATGATGGCGGCGGCTGGTTGATCGTCTTGATGCCGCACTAGATGACCGATTAAGCGTAAGCGTCGTTCAGCAGCCAGCAAACGGCATGGGACTGTTTTTGTGAGTTTGCGCAGAGCATTGGTGGATATGTGCTCCGGGTGGTGGATGCCGAGTGCGTAGCGGAGGAGTGCATCGTAGTTGGCGTTGAGTGTCTTAGCCAGCTTTTCTGTCAGCGTGAGTGCTTCTATTCCGTAGAGAAGAACCTGCTCGACAGTGGCACGGAAGATGCGGGTCTTGAGCTGGGTTGAGGCACTTGAGTGGAAGAGGCTATGTAGCCGTCTTGCCGCGCCCCAGGCCTTTGCTCGCCTCGCCTTGAGCGCTTTTCCAGAGTCAGCGACGTCAATACCGAGGTATACAAAACTCGTTACATACTTGAGATCGATATCTCCCAGTTGAATTGGTGTCGCGTTCGCCGGTAGAGCTGGTATGGCCAGAACCTCAGTCTTCTTAGCGTTGATCTGGAGGCCAACAAGAGCGGCGGCGGCCTCTAGCTGGTTTATGAGACACTGTGCCGATGCGGTGTTCGGGGCAAGCAGGGCTAGGTCGTCTGCGTATGCAAGAACACCTACGTGGATTGCCTCGCGAGTCGTACGCGTGCGCGTTCCTTGCCGTGGCCGCCATTCGAAGAAGTTCGTAGTATCCGGGAAGGCCGTTCGCAGCACGAAGTCAAGGATGACCACAAACAAGAATGGTGCCAGGGTGTCACCTTGAAGCACACCAGCCGAAGTGTTGAAATCTCCGCTTGGGCCGTCATCTGTTCGGACTCGCGCTCGTGTGTCAGTGTAGAGGGCCATAATGGCGTACGTTATCACCTCAGGAATTCCATAGAATCTGAGGATCTCCGCCATGGCTGGGCGCGAGACCGAGTCGAAGGCTTTCGCGAAATCAACGAAAACGGCCACAACATTCTTTTTGTGTGAGCGGCAGGTGTCAATGATTGTGCGCAGTGCCAGGATGTGCTCTGTTGTACCGCGGGATGGTCGAAATCCATTCTGAGCATTCAGGAGCTTGGTAGAGAGTTGCTCACGTATGCGAAGGAGCAGTACTCGGTCGAACAGCTTGGCAGCGGTCTGCATCAGGAAGATGCCTCTGTAGTTCGCTGGGTCACTCGCAGCGCCTTTCTTGTAGATAGGGACGATTTCGCTCTCGAGCCACTCGGGGGGCACCGGGCCGCCTTCGAGGACGCCATTCATGACGTCGAGGAGCACAGGTGCAACGCCCGAGGTGTAAGCAGCCGTTGGGATGCCGTCCGTGCCGGTGGCCTTGAATTGTGGTACTCCACTCATGGCTGTCTTGAGCTCACCTAGCGTGATCAGGGTTGTATTGATCGCTAGAGGATTTGCTGCTAGTGAAGGCGGTGCAACGAGCACATCGATGTCCGGTGCAGGTGTAGATAACAGGGTCTCGAAGTGTGCTGCGAGGTCTTCCGTACAGGCCTTCACGCGGGTCCTCTTGAAGCCAACTAATTCACCGATAGCTTTCCAGGCTGCTCTTGGTCGGCCTGCTTCCAACTCCTTTTCCACGGAAAGGGCAATGGCTTCGACTCGTTCCTTGCGAGCTGCGTCGTAAACGTTTGTTAAATATAGAGCTGCCTCGTTCGCATCGCTATGTGCGTCCAGTGTTCCAGAGGTGTACGCAGCACGTCTGAGAGTCTTGAGGTTGCGGCGCGCACTGAGCACTGTCGGGTCGGATTCCCAGGCTAATCTTGGCCGTGGCTTGCTACGGGCCTCACCGAGCGTTTCACGGGCGGCATCCTTGACTGCTGCTACAAGTGGCGCAAAGTCGGTCGGCATAGCATTTTGGATCTCGAGGGCGCGGAGTGTGTGCGTGGTAAAGACATTCATCGTATTTGCGTCCTTAAGATCGAACCAATTTGGTAGGGGCTCTTTCGGTGTGCGCTTCGGGACGAACGGGAGGCGTTCACGAAGCGTGGCCAGCACCATGCGATGGTCACTCCTGATCGTTAGCATGCGCACCGTTCGGCAGTTCGTGAAATGGCGCCGTGCGGGAGCATTGCAGCAGATATAGTCCAGCCGTGTGTTGCGTTGGCGCATACCGTCAAATGTCGTCATACGCTTCGGCTTCATAGAGAAGTTGGCATTGAGAGGAATGAGGTCGCAGCGGTCGAGTAGATTGGTAAAATGCTCCGAGTTGCTGTTCTCATGACCAACTGGGAAGCGAACTCGCTGCGAGCGCTCGGCCAACGTGGCATTCATGTCCCCAAGCAGCATGGTTATGTCGCGCTGCGGGTAGGTTGATAGAATGCCTTCTAGTTGGTCGTAGAAGGCGAGCGTATCAGCTGGGAAGGCAGTGGTGTTCGGAGATGTTGGTCCATACGCACACACTAGGTGCAGTTTGCGGCGACGGAGTTGAATGCTGGCTGTGATAATCCGGCTGTTTATAACGCAAATCTTTGCCTCGGCGTGGAAACGCTGGGACAAGATTAGACCGACGCCTCCAACTCCGCCTTGGTTGGCAGGTGATTGGATCATGATGATGCCTGCGCCTAGGTCTTTTTCACGGAATGGTTCGGTGAAGTGCTGGCGATGTTCTTGGATTGCCAACGCATCAAGTTTGAGGTCTGTCACAAGTGCGGCAGCTTCTTCCTGGCGCCATACAGAGTTCAAAGTTCTCGTGTTCAGAGTTCCAAGTTTAACTTCTGCATTTAGGCTAATCCTCAGGGATCTTGGTTGAGGCTTCGGGTCCCCGGCGCCACCCGGCAGATCCCAGTCTTTCTGTTGATATTGTCCCACTCGGCGAGTACGCAGTAACTTAAGGTAGTAAAGTCTTCGTCGCACTTTGCGACTTGGTCTACTCTGTTTACTGCCTATACTGCGCAGCACGTCCGAGCTGTACGTAATCATTACAAAGCAATCAGCTAGCGGAGCGAGAAATACACGTCTGCACTCGGCGACTGACTAAAGCGACTGATTGCGAGGGGTAGGCCTATCTACGTATACACCGGGCAAAGATTTGAAATTTTTATTAAACATGACAATTTCTACATCGAAGAATTAAAAGCCAACGGCTACTGATAAAAAATCATTACTGAGCCGTTATTCTCCGTTACTCGTATAACGGCAGCTCGGAATATGTGTATTAAGTGGATTGTAGGCAGAAGTCTATGTTTATCTCGTCATATTCCCATCCGACCCTACTTAAAACGGGAAAGAATTTCTATTTCGCAATGTTATACTCAACATTTAGATCAGCCACTATAGCCATCCGCTTACACACCATGTTGCGTGGATTACAGCTAGAATCAGTATCGATATAGCATTTCGCCACCCCCCTTTTCAAAAATGATGATCTTTGGCCCCCCATAAGGCGATCAATAAAACTTCTGGCGGGCGAAGTTCCCCAGACCCCCCTTTAACAACCGGGCTTTTTCACAAGAACTGGAAAACACGATTTGATACGATATGGAATCGCTGTGTATTTGCTGTCAAGTCACGCCAAGACGAATATTTAGGCACGTAATTTACAACCATAACTGTATTGTATGTTGTTGATTCATGACCTCCTTTCTGCTATATAGTAAAGATATATTGGAGTCGCCGTAACGTAGCAGACGATAAATAAACTAAAACAGAAACTTTCGTCAGTCGCACCCAGATATTGTAATTTCTACACGGGGTTCATCATTTTCGTCAGTGGGTGCCCCGGGTGGCATTTGTATTGTGGTGCTGAGATTGAGAATTCTATTCGTCGCGACCATCCAGCGCGGCTATGGACAATGGACAAAATACATAATATTTCGGCCAAGGTAGCATGTCTTGGTGTGTCGCGGCGCGGTATTGGCCGGCACCAAAATGAAGATTGCTGTAAATCATGCAATGGTATAATATGTCATATACAGGAAATGACGCTATGACATCTCATTGAAACAAAAAAGAAAGACCTTCTCTCATGAGGCCTTTTCATCGCATTGTTGTCTTCCAAAGATAACTTGTAATAAGCAAAATAAATGTAATCGTGAGTAATCGTGATTACTTTTTCAAAGTAATCGTAATCGTAATCGACTACTTGCGGATTTTGCTGTAATCGTAATCGTAATCGTAATCGCGTGGTTCAGAAGTAATCGTAATCGCAATCGATTACATTCATGAAGTAATTACCCCATGTCTGCTGCTGATATAAATCATAACAGAGCAATTCTTTGCTGTTGCGAGTAAAGGCAGTTCGCAATAGCTGTGTTAAAGTGGATTGTAGGCAATATGCATGCGTAAATGCGTATGTTTATTGTTTAACTGCGAGAAATATTATGCAATACTGCAAAATTTTATGTTCATTTTATCTTATTCTCATATGCCCCTACTTGAAATAGGCACCAATCGGTATTTCTCAATTCTTTACTCAACATTTGAATCTGCCGCCATAGCCATTCGCTTATACACCATGTTAGCGTGCGTTGCAGCTAGAATCAGGACCGAAGTAGCAACCCCTGTCTTGGTGTGTCGTGGCGCGGTAGCGGTCGGCGCCGAAATGTCGATTTCTATAAACTATGCATATTAATTTCTTGATGGGGAGGGGTATTAAAATCAAGATATCTAGCGACAGAAAATTTTCAAGTTAATTAAATCATTTAAAAACACTCCATAACTTATTTTGATTTACGAAATAATTTGGCCCCCTTTGAGATCGCTCCCCACCGAATTAAGGGGGTTTGGTGTGCGGCAGTTATGGCCCTGTCTAGAATTCAAATAGTTGGGTCTGAGAAATCGTCAGCTATAAAGTTGGGTAATGGTATATAGCGACGTAACAAGCGAATGATGTCACATTTAAGATCAAAATTGTTGTCTCATGAGGCCTTTTCATCGCAAGTTATATTATATTCCACTATGTCTTCAAAAATAAGTTCCAAGAATCAAAAATAAATGTAGTCGTGAGTACTTGTGATTACTTTTCAAATGTAATCGTAATCGACTACTTCCAGATCTTTCTATAATCGTAATCGTGTGATTCAGAAGTAATCGTAATCGCAATCGATTACATTCATGAAGTAATCAACCCGTATCTGATTGCACAATGCACATACTAGCAAATTCAAGAAATTACTCTCCTAAACACAAAATCAAGGTTTGGAATGAACTATATTGATTTTTGGAAGTTTCTAGGTGAGAGAGATCAGGAAATATCAATTAGATCCTGGGAACAAAAATCGTGTTACACGGTGTTATACAGCGTTACGACCAAAGCTCAAGATATATCTCAACCGGTATCAATTGACTGCTATTGCACACTGCGTCTCAAGTCCACGATACCTGAATAGCATAAAAATCGCCAAGGATTAGGAAATCAGGCCAGTGGTTCTCAACCAGAGGTCCGCGAAACGTCCAAATTTGCAAAACGTGTGATAAACTAATTTCTATTTTTTTTTTAATTAGAGAACTCACCAAGCGCAGTTTCGCTTCATAAACTGCTAAAACTTAAGGACTCACGTAAACAGAATCTCCGTCAGTGATATTCTACCGTGCAAACTCATTTTAATGGTGAAATTGCCAATACCCTACTGATGCAAGCACATTGCCGTTTAGAGATGTTTTGTTAGGATTTTGTTATAATTTCGCTTGCAAAAAAGCCATTATCTCCTGTAATACATAACCGCTATTCCAGGATAACTTCAAGGGGAGCTGCTACATTGAAGTGACTAGGCTGGACGTTTTATTGGTACTATCACTACGTATGTTGCGATCAGACCCAAAGGTGTCGCTGGAAAGCGTTATCCAGTACTATTACATTCGCCACTATCTTTGAGGAAATCAATATATTTCAGGTAGTCGTTCATGTCAACTGGACAGCGCGGATTTTCGAGACACGACAGGGTATTTCAAGAATTGCAGCCGCATAATTCGCTTTGAAATAAAAATACCTCTTACCAATTTCTACATGAACAGTACGAGCTTAAGTTGAAGGTACAGAACTTCAATATAGACAGCCTTATGACTGGTGGATTTTGATAAAAGTCGACTTCAATGCACACAAATGAAAGTGTGAACCGCCCCTTCCGACGACGCGAAATCTGTCGTCTCACACAGTGGATGCGGGGATCGGATCATTGGATTTCGCGACATGAACGGAACAGCGGATGTACACAAGAGTTATGCGATCTTCCAGGGCCGTGACTTTCGCACCCCTGGTTGTTTGTTGGAGAATTATTTAACATGAAAATTTTCGTCGCGCTTTACGCGATTTCATGTTCATGCAGGCCTAAATTTATATAAGATAAGTAGAACAAAAATGCTGGTTACGATATATTTCGAGATACGATTGTTGATATACAGTGTTCTTCGAATTCTATACTAGTTGCTGACGATTACCCCTGACGAGTATCAGCCGAAAATATTCTGGTTTATTTCAATATGAATATACTATTCAATTGTATATTGAAGTTCTGTACCTCCAAGAAACTCTATAAGAGAAAAATGCGCATATTTCAGAGGAATAGCCATATCGGCGGTGGCGATTACCTCTCATTGAACAGGACTATGACTCTATAGAGGAGAATAGGTGGACCACCGAACCAGGGATATCTAGGAACTAGATATCCCTGCACCGAACATTTTCAGACCGGAAAATGGGCCACAGCCAAAAAATGGCTGAGAACCCCTGAAATAAACAAATGCGCCGAATTGCCTTGGCGACTTTGCACAACATCTGATGTCATAGAACGCATCGCTGACTCGCAGCTCGTATTTCACAAGGTCGGGATTCTCAACATTCAGCTTGGAAATTTTCTGCCTTGCTGCATTTTTCGGCAGTTGATTTTAGCTATAAAATGTTCTGCACGATGCGCACTTCATTTTAAGACAAAGTTGTACTTGACGATGTAGATGACCTTTAACAGTAGCCGCAGATACATTTGACGATCGACCTTTTGACCAGAAGCAGTTGAAAGACGAATCCAACGTTATAATTTATATTTTTGGAGATTAGTTGTTTTTGTTATATAGTTGTGAAAAATTTGAGGTCGATAAAATCTGTCCCAAAGCACAATATCTTATGTTGAATTTGGAACTAGCTTTGAACCAACTTCGAGATCTTTCCGCATGTAATCAGGCAACCGTGACGGCCCTGGCCTCGGTGATCAATGAAGGAATATGCTGCTTGTCCCACTTGCTCGGCAATTTTATGAATAGGAGAGAGTAAATCACCGTTTCTTCATTGTGGGCGGCTTTGAGAGAATCAATAGATAGTGAAAGCTTGTTATGAGCGCTACCGGGGCAAGCCCCGGCTAGCAGAGATGAGCGCATTTGAAATTTCTATGACCTAATCCAATCCAAATCCGAACATTCAAATCCAAATCCACATCCTAATCCATAACTTTTCCATATTCAAGTCCATGTCCAATCCTAATCCGATTCCTACTGGAAATTCAGAAAAATACTAATTTATGCAAGGGAGGGATTCGAAAATTTTCTTTCACGACCAACGATTCACTTGATCCAAGATAACTTGGTAACCATAATTACATTAATAATCAGGGTTGCAACCAAGTCACAAGGCACCGAGTCACAAGTCAATCTCAGTTTTATAGTTTTGACTCGAGTCAAGTCGAGTCATTTTCAATTCACCACCGAGTCAAGTCCGAGTACAAGTCAGCGAAAATAGGCTCGAGTCCGAGTCACGGTACTATGACTAGAGTCGAGTCCAAGTCATTGTGTTGACTGCTCGGATTCCTGTCAATGTCTTGGTAAACCCACCTTTTATAACTCCGTTTGATGATATCGAATGGTTCGCATTTATAAAATACTAATTTTCCTCACTTTTAGCAGTTCCTGGTCGCATTTTCAAATACCAGTACCAATAGTCGAGATCCCGATAGCGTGGCAACTTTACTATTCTTCGAAATTACAATGAATCGTAGGTCTTCGAAGTCTGAGTCTCGAGTCATATGACTTGGTTCGAGTCATGCGCAATGACTCGAGTCCAAGTCGAGTCAATACACAAATTGACTCGAGTCGAGTCATTTCTGAATTTTGCGAAAATGACTCGAGTCAAGTCGAGTCATCAGAAAATCGTGACTCGAGTCGAGTCATGACTCGAGTCATTACAACCCTGTTAATAACTGATCTGAATAAAGTTTGTCGCCATTCGCCACACATTTCAATCTCCCAGAAAATTGGTAAATCCAATTCAAATCCTAATTCGTTCTGAAAAAAATGTCTAATCCAAATCCAATCCAAATCCGA
Source organism: Botryllus schlosseri (assembly GCF_051294905.1). Taxonomy (NCBI): domain Eukaryota; kingdom Metazoa; phylum Chordata; class Ascidiacea; order Stolidobranchia; family Styelidae; genus Botryllus; species Botryllus schlosseri. The sequence goes on along the minus strand of NC_137246.1, from coordinate 27,877,260 downwards.
CAAAATTTCACAAATCCTGTTTTTTCAAAACCTAATCCTAATCCATGCTCATCTCTGCCGGCAAGGCGTTCACAAAGCGAAAACACAGAAGAGAATTCGATTTTCGCAGAGACTTCGCTATGTATGGGCATTTAAAAGCGAAAGCACAAGAAGAATGCGGGTTTCGCTGTGATCTCGGTGTATATTGATTGCTGTGCGTCTGGTATATAATTGTTATTGAACAGACTTTTAGGTGGGGCAATGCCTCAGGTTCCCTCAGATGCAGCCTTTCTAGTTTGTTTCATCACCAAGCATAGCAATGGCTGTAAAGCTGTTCAAATAAAGTCTCTGAAGTTTTGGGAATGCTGCTCACTCTGGCAGCCATATCTTTTGAATAACGGGCGCTTATATCGAGGGTATATGTAGTCGGTATCTACTAAAGAATCCGACATCGGTCGCCGGTTGGGCTTGTCGGTGAGGGGGACAAAATTGCCTCATGGGACTCACGATTGATGTGAGTTCCAGTCATCGTACTGCAGGTATAGCAAAACACAGCGCCCAAGCGTTAAGTGAAGTCAATTTTTCGCTTGTGTCTACACAACATTTGAGAGCACGCCGATAATAATACAGTGTGACGACCAAAGCTCAAAATGTATCTCAACCGGTATCAATTGACAGCCATAGTGTTTCTTAAGTCACCAAAGGTGGTCAGTAACGATGTACTTCTACTTTTTGGAATTACTCAAGTAGTTTTCCTCTACTTCTGGTACTTACTCGAGTAGATCTGATTTTCTATACGTCTACTTCGTAATATTTTGTGATCTACTTACTTACTTTTCGCTATTTTCAGTTTGTCAAGTAGAAGTAGTTTAATCCCCCAATACGAAAGATAGCCGGCGGGATTTCGGGGCTGTTTTCACGGAGTACCAACATTTAATATTCATTAAAGTCAAGTCAAGTCCAGAAATTTTGTTGCACTAGCGCATAGTACTGATGGAGTGACAAATATATTTTCATGAAAGTATCAGTGAATATAATTTAGGTACCAGATTGCTTGGTTCCTCTCACACCGCATTGTCACCCATATCAAATATTTCATCACAGCCAATATGGTTATGTCTTGCAAATCTGGAAAATCCATATTTTTTAACGTTACACCTGTTTTAGCAGATCACCTTTGAAGCTTTATGGACAAAAGACATGAAATATATTTGGATTTCACTTTCAATTGCGAGTATCATACTTTAGTTACAATTACATTCAGTTCTTTTGTCTGCAGAACATACATGTTGAAGCATAAAAGCAAGTGTAATATAATGCCTCTATTTTCCGAACATAAAGCTACACTAAATATAACTTTTACGATCCACAATATTTGTTATTAACATATACTAATCGCGCAAAGTGATGAAACCGTATCCGATACAACTTCTACGTATTGGTCTTCGCCTAAACTTGGGGCCTTATAATATATGGGGTTGTGGGACATGCCATGTTATTCTCTAAAATGGGTCTTCTACAAAGGGTTAGTATCGCATTTTCATGTCAATACTATATTTTGCATCCCATGATGCGAAACAATGCTTATTCTGTCGAAAAGTGATACCTCCTGGGATGCATCAATACGAATCAAGCTCTCTGCACCTGCCGCATAGCTCAATTCGCAGCTTTTGACAGTCTATACGAAAGAATTGAGACTGTTTTCAAAATACTTACTTACTTGAGTAGATTTAAAGTCAGTCAATTCTACTTCAAGTAGTTTTAGGTGGCTTATTGAAGAAGTACTTCTACTTGAGTATATTTTTTCGTCGCGACTTCTACTTGAGTAGTTTTCTTGAATACTTTAACCACCTCTTTTAATAGTCACGATACCTGAACAGCATCAAAATCACCAAGGATTATGAAATTAGGCTTTGCTATAACATAGCACGTCATATTGCTAATTCCAATCCTACATTTCAGTGAAGTAATAGCCTATATTAATGTACAGGTACACGATAGCTAGCAACGACTAGGGCCACTTAATGCCACAATGCTGCAGTACATATTGACGTTTTAAACGTCGCTAAATGTATCAACTGGGACAATAAAATGATATAATAATCCCATAAAATCAATGTCTTCCGTAACTTTGCCAACAATTTCGACAAGGACTCGCAAGCGAACGCCTAAACGGCCTAGGCCAGACCGGACAATGTGTTCGGCGTCTGGGCATTGCTACTTCGATATTGAGCAGAGCGTAAAACGGGTTTCTATACTTGCTACCGATATTACTCCATTAACAGGTTATACAGCAGTAGTCAACACTCCAATCGAACTGATTTGGTTTGTATGATACAATAAAAATATGAAATCAAGATTGACCCCATACGCCTGCTAGATTTTTTACAGCAGACAAAAACATCAATTTCATTGATTGGTTGAATAAGCACCATTCACAAACTACCTACACGTAGTGTGTTTCGCTCTTGATGTTGTGTGATAGCGAGTCAAGCTCACGGCAGAGAGTCACTAAATATTCGAGCAATCTTTTGTAACAAAGCAAGTAAAGTGCTGTCAGCGCCCATGCATATAGTGACCCGCAGTTGAAATGCAATAAATTTCAACCAAAGATGTTATAATGAAGTGAAAATTGTAATATATGAAAAAGATTCACAGTGCAGAATCTACCAAGGTTCGTTTGTGAACGCGAACCTCTAAATTTATGAGGTTCACACCATCCCTAGTTACACCTATACCTATATGCAAATGATAAATCGCAGCGCACTAGATAAATAATACAATCCGCGTAATCTCATTGTCGCCAGACGACGTGTTATCGACTTCCCTGCCATGGTCTCGCATCACCAATCACTGTTGACGAACTTCTTACCACCAGACTACAGCATCTTGCAGGCCCTGAATCGACTACCCCACTCATGTTTCATGTTTAAATCCAAGCAACTTTTGTGTGAAACGAACAACACATTCCGCCACGCACACAGTGTTACGATAGCCTGCATGCATGCAGTGACGGAGTCAACATATATTTTGAGGCTGCTAAGAGCACTAAATAGCAAAATGGAGTATGGGATGTAAAGAGGCGGGGTAGGCAATTATGACAGAAAATGGAGGAAAACTTTTGGCCCTATGGGTGTGTCAGAGACACTGTGTCACTGCTGTGAGAACGTAAACAAGTACCAGAAGCGCTCGAAGTAGTCAAGTAGACGTTACGTCGTAAATTTCTACTCAAGTACAAATAGCGACTTTCAAGGGAGTAAAAATGTGGAGGAGTCTAGCATGTTTTGCCTAAAAACTAACAACTGTTGAGTAGAAGTCCAATATATCATAAACACTCAAGTAATGTAGGCAAAACCTACTGGAGTACTACTAAAATATTAAAGTACTTCGTTACTGATCAACTCTGGACATTAGGAAAGTTTCGCAGGGGCAGTTGTGAAACTTGTACCTTTTGAGTATCGAATCAAAAATTGCAGCTTTCGATCAAGACCAGATTCAGTAAATTCTGTGCTCTGGACGATTGCTTTTGGATTGCCAGAAATCCTACAGTAGCTGCCGCAAAACAATTCTGAATGCAGCCCCAGCGAGGCAGAACCAAGCTGCAAAATCGGTCGTTGCCATTCCATGTTTACATTGATATTTTGAGGTAAGCAATTTTTCCAACAGTGGCCTAACATCGTAGATCCATTGTGGCGCAGTGAGCAAGTGCGTGTCGCATGCGCTCATTTCGCCCAGGTCACGTTGGGGCATTGTAGTTAGTATTACCTGTGATAACTTAAAATCACGACCAAGAACTATGCTATAGGGTAGGGTAGGCAGTGTACCGTAATGCAAATCGTAAAAAGGTGTGGAAATGTATCTACCAGGGATATTCCTGGTATCTATATCAACAGCAGTTCATATAAAAATAATGGTTACAAGCAGCAGCTGAACAGTCCCTTGTTTCCATCGATAACCAGAAGCTGTTCACAGAAATCTTTACCGCCGGGAAATTTGTCATAACACTCTTCCACCGTGGAAGTCAAATTCCGCGTCTCAGCGGTCGAAAAATTCATGACGCAAGGAGTAAGGGCGCGTGCCAGCAAGGCCAACGGTTGCAAAGTCGAAGGACAACACTTCCAGTACAACAGCGGATCTGTATCCATGGGCGAGAGAGGCTCCGACAGATAGTACTGACATGCTCCGTCAACCGGATCTTCACCTTCGTTAGCAGTGGAATCGACTTTTGACAATCCGTGTTGGCTAACCAGCGTTTTCACTTTGGTTAAAAATGCATCTTTATCGTCTTGTGATTCGAGCCAGTTCAATTTAAACCTAGGGTCGAGAAAGGAAGCGGTTTTGACTTCATCGCGAGACAAAACAGGCTGCAGCTGCTCCGTGACCAAATCTAACAATCGTGAGCGCACTACGTCACAATGGGTTAGTTGCACATTCGCCATATCGTCTATGGCTCGACTTAGATTTTGAGCTACAGGTACTATCGACCGCAGCCTGCCTTCGCCGAGATACTTGCAGGCAGCGAGAAACGGTTGAAAGATCTGGACTGTTTCTGTCAAAATCTGCATTTCTGTAGCAGACAGCGCGAAGGATTGACTGAGAGGCGCTTTCAAAAGACTCAAAGCGGTCTGGAAATGTGCGGAATTGTCGATTATCGTCGACAGAGCCTCGACAAGGCACACGAAATCATTGAAAGCGCTACGTGGGGCTAATTCGATGCGCTGCTGTCGTAAATAATCAAACGCGCACGGGCAGCAGCGCAAAGCGGACGTCATATCCGTCGCCTTTTTGATGGAGATCAAGATAGGAGCGAATCGAATCTGATCACACAGCAGGCTTTTCGCGAGACAGAACCTTAGCCTCTCTGCGATTGATCCGATGGTATCGGGCAAAAATGATATCAAGGCTGAGAAATCAGAGTCAGGCACGTTCGTAACAGCGCTGTTTGATGTCAAAAACGAAGCGTTGCCTGCCAAAGGGAAACTGTTGTCTACAACTATTTTTTCTATTTTAGAGTCGACATTAAATCTTTTGGTGACGCGATCAATCGCCTCTAACATGGAAGGCGGCAATAGTTTCGATTCGCCCGCACCAGATCCGAGATGGCGTGTGATAAGCTCCCAGTTATCGTTGATGAAATTCACGTGAAAGGTAACATATGTCACGTAATCCGCGCTTCTCCACAAGTGCGCGTATAAATACACCTTGTTCGCATACTGCAGTTCAGAAATGATCTTTTCCTCGATTTTTTGGGCGCAAAGCGGGATTATGACTTTATTCATCGTGTTCGCGTCGGGCATGACGAAGGAATCGTCAGCCGACGAGAGAAACGTACGCAAATTAGGTTTCAACAAAATCTCGTACGAGACGTGGTCGGCGGCCACGCTTAAAACTAATGATTTCACCATTTTTCGCTGTTTCGAAAACGGCGCGCCGAACATTTGATGGCAAGACGACCTGTCTGCCGAGTGTATAGCGTGAGGCGAGTTTTCTACCGCGCAAACCTGACGTGAGCCTTCCAATGACGGCTGGTTTTCGGATAGTATAACGGCGTGATCGTAGCTGGCTTTCTCTGGAGCTGAGAGAGGCTGTTCACGGTAAGGAGCAACAATACCCATTTCTCCCGCGCTAAACCGACGTGGGCCATCCAATGAAGGCTGGTTTTCACGTACGATCACCGAGCGGTTAGCATTCTCGGGAGCCGGTAGAGACTGATCACGGTAAGGAAGACCAGAAGCGGCGAAAAGCCTAGCCATGTCAAATTGCGAGTGGAGAGATTTCTTACGGCCGCGGTCTCTGCAGTAGCGTTCGAAACGAGACGGGCTGCATCTCTTCAAGTGCGCGATTAGATTGGACGTCGCTTTCGCGCTTGCTTTCACGTGCCCGCCGCAGTTGAAACAGCGGGCCGTGATCTTTCCGTGCGATGTGGATTCGACGATTTTGTAGTGCCTCATGATAGGTTTGTGAGCGGTTTGCGTATCCCACGGATGACTCCTGAAGTCGAATACTTGCGCGCTTGGGTCAGCAGGTATGGGGCTGCCTCGTCTCATTCTCCTACATTTTCTGCTTTGCGAGTAAATCTCGTACCGGTTCACGTCGCACCGTTTCAGGTGCGTGATTAAGTTTGACGTAGCGCGTAACGTGAATTTCAACGTGGCTCCGCAGCTATGGCATATCCCCGAGATAGTACCGTCACCCAGCTCTTGCACGACTGAAAAGTGCTGCGACAAAGCCTCGGGAAGAGAATATCTCCTGTTTTCCGATCCGGAGCTGTAATATTCGAGGTGTTCGTTCAGATTTTCGATTTGCGACTCCGGAAAACCCGGTTGGTCCGGAGAGACGTTATTCTCGTCGACCTCAACCTTCATTCCATCGGGTTCCACGATTTGATTGTTCATGTCGATATCTTGAACGTGACTGGCAGCGTCAGTCATCACTTACTATCTACATCAGTAGCAATGAAGCTATATTGAGGAAGCTGATTTTGAAAATGAAAATCACGAACGTAAGTTTAAAATCTGACATTAAAAATAGCTATTGGCGCCCGCAGACTTTAATTCCGATACGAGTCATCGTTTGACGTCTCGTGAAATAAGAGAGAATGGTTCATCATCTGGCGAACCCTCACGCTAATCAACAAGTCTTCGGCGAGCCCCAAATTTTCGCCTATTCACAAGAACAAAAACTTACCACATTAATAGGGTTACCGTATTTTGTAAATGTGAAAAGAGGACACTTTTTCAAAATTTTCAGACTTGCAATACCGGAGGAAAATCCCGAAAAACTGGTAAATTTTAACCAAAATTCTCAAAATAGAGGAGATTTGGGCGTCCTCTGAGGATACTTTCAATAAAGTCAAAAAAGAGGACAAGTCCTCTTAAAAGAGGACGTTGGTAACCCTAACATTACAGATCTAATACATTACTAAATACCGGTGCGGCGGTGCGCAAAAGAAATTGTATCAACAAAAGTTTTAAAAGAACAACACTAATAAAATATGATTTTTCACACAAAACAGAAATACTACAGTTAAATCAGTGTGAATTCTGCTGTCGGGTGGGGCCTTGACTTCCAACGAACGCCCGGGGTTCGAGTTAATAGCCACTGTCTTACAATTAGGTATTTGACGTATGACTGACTCACTAAATATAACACGGCACGTGTATTCACAGTTCGCACCAACGCGATAACTGTTGAAATACTATCAAATAGGGCTTGTCAAAATCGAGTATCTGGGTGATTCGATCCTGAGTATTCGCACCACCTATGACGACGTCGTGACACTAAAATGACTTGGCGGCTCTGGTTCTAATATGTATCTTTATTGCGCCCGCAAGAAAAATGGTTTCAGTCACACGGCATCCAAGATCACTTCATAATCCTGAAGCGTAATCATTCCGTGGCACTTTGCTACTATTGCGAGCTTCTGTAACTAGACAGAAATGTCCTACCATAAATATTAGTACCCTTGCACAACATGTTTTTCTATTCGCAACTACGGCTCGCCGAGGTTTTGAGGCTCCAATCCTCTAACTGCGAAAGCGCAGTATTGAAACTAAAATGTTCGACGATAAAATAGTGTTCCTACTGTGAAGACGTCCAGACTATCGTCGCCGTGGAATCAAATTATCATATGTCCATTTTACATATTTTGAGAATATTAACTGTATGTGTAGTTTTCATTTTCTTTCATATGACGAGCTTCTTGGAGGTACAGAACTCCAACATGCAATTGAATAAGATATTGAAATTAACTCGAATATTTTCGGCTGACACTCGCCATGGTAATCAAATAGCAGAGAATTGGATGTTGCTGAACAATGTTCTTTCCAATTCTCCACTAGTTGCTGACGATTTCCCCTGACGAGTGTCAGCCGAAAATATTCGGGTTCATTACAATAGGAATATGCTATTCAATCTCGGCCTTATCTTGGTCACGATTAACGTTGAAACAATATGATAAACATAAACAAACTAGTACCCTACAGTTAACAGCGTGATAGAAAAATATTCCATTCGCTATACCGATATTCAATGTTTCCTCGCATTCGTATAAGAACTAGCGCTAGCAGATAGCGCGACAAAATTGCTAACTTCAGTGAAGGGTTATTCCAAGAACCAACTGCTGCACTCGACACTGACTGAGCTCGCCAACTAAATCGTCTCCGTACAAGCTGCACCCATTTAATGCCACTACTTTGAATACCGAGAAAAAATTTAAACCGCGCAATTACGTCTCCGCCAGTAAAGCCGTTAATTTAATTTAATTTTCCTCCTCGCCCGCAGGGAATGGAATTGATTTAGAGTGACGGATGGAAATTACATTGAATTTTAATGAGAAATTCGCCAGCGGGTAAACTAGAACCACTTCTAATTAACTGTAATTATATCGATTCGCAGCGCGCGAGACGCTGCTTTTACAAGGCGGCGGGCAATTGAGCGCGTGCGATTATACCTTTGCTGTAGCCTCGAATTTCATGCAAACCACATTTAGAAAACGCACACGTTAGAATTCTGCAAAAATATCTTGATTTCGATTCGAAATTATAGAAACAAATTAACAAATTTATCGTAAGTGATCAAAAAATCCCCTTGACACCTGAATACCAACAGCGTAGAGATAACAATCGTAACAAAAAATGGAAAATAACAATTGTAATTAATTGTATACACCGGTACTATATATATATGAAATTACAAGTAAGAAAATCGATTAATGAAACCATAGTGTCCTATATGGTGTTGGCATTGGGACGCAACAATGCTGTCTGGCGAAACGAGAGAGAGTAGTTCAAGAGAAAAAAAATAGACAGCATTGTGGCGTCCCAATGCCAATCTCCGTAACAATGAAAAATTTGAGGCTGATTGTGGGAGTTCCAGGGCCACGAGCGGAATAAAATTAATATTTTGGTAATCAGTGCAGAGTCAGCTTTCGATTGATACCCGTTTTACCAAATTTAATGCTCGACAAGCCGGTCAAAAATGACCGTCAAATTGCCTGTAGCCAAATGGAAATTGTGACGTGATACAATTTCACTGAGGCTTGAGATTTGCCAGTGTCGACACCATATAGGACACTATGATGAAACGGTGACTAGTGGTTCAAGAAATGTGCGTAGGGTTAATTTGAGGCACTGGAAAATATTCAGCTATTCGAAATCACATTAGAATTAGAATGATGCTTTTCCATGTTAGATTAGAAGTAGAACGACAGCAACAGTTTTCTTTCCCAAACTCCAATAACAGAATCTTCAAAACCTTGGAAATTGAATTCGATTTTGGATGAGAAAGGAATAAGGTACAACAAAAATCGAGTTCGATTCATATTAAATTAGAGGTCGTTCTTGTAAGCATGAGAATGGCAAATGTCTCTGTGTACACTGTACAGTGTGCAATAATCCTGGCTAGTTTCGCACGATGAAGTTTTCCTGTAATATGTTCAGGAAAACCGATAATTAGATTAGAATTAAAATCAGAGCACCAGAACATTTCACAAATTAGATTAAATTTGATTACCCGGATTCCGCTCTAATTATTCTAATTAGGTTTGGAATTTCATTATCTAGTTGCCATAGTCTCGCACCACGGCTATTCCGACCTCAGCAGCGCTCATTCAACCTAGTCTTGTGGCGACGAAGCATCTCAGATAAATCATACACAGACGTGAGGCAAACTTCGCTACACCAACACCAAAGGCTATCGCTGAAGTAGCACTGATTTCAGTTCGTAAATTCGGAACAGCTGCCTCGAATACAATAATACAATGTTCGACGGTGAATTCCAGGTGAGATCGCAAAGCGAAAAGCAAACACTATCTCCCCAAGTCAAGCAGATGATAAGCTCAGAAACGGCGACCATACAGAATCTCGCTTACGAACCAAACGAGATAACCAACGGTCTATAAATTTCCTCCGTAGAAATCTAAACTTTCAGCAGTCTGATGAAACGTAAACCCCACCAAGCTCGAGTCTGAACTGTACAGTACACGCACGCTAACGCACGAAGTAATTCCAATTGAATGATTAAGCTTTCTGATTCAACAAACTCGATTCTAATCTCATTACCGGAACGTTTAATTTATTTGAGTTCTTTTAAAACTATAGACGACGAACCGCAGGCCATGCGTCAGTTATAATTGAATTGGGAAATGCAAAAGGCATTTCGCTTTCGATCGATTTAAGCTTTATCTGACAATTAATTCCTGGCAAATGTCAGCAATTTTGGAAATGTTAGATGCTCTGAGCGGAATCGTGATGGAAATTGTTTTCGCTCCCGGCGTCACGTATACTACAACAGCGGTGACGTCTCCATCCCCGCGGACTTGGACTATATAATTCTAGTTGTGTAATTAGGCTAATTAGAGCGAGATGCCGGTAATCTAATTCTAATCTAATCTGTGAAGTGTTCCTATGCTCTAATTTTCATTCTTACCTGAAAACGCTGTAGAGCTGTATAGTTCGAAACGAGCTAAGCTTGGTGTACTGTTCTCTGTACAGTGTATAACTGTATAGTCACTGGCTATTCTCATGCTTACGAGAAAAAAAAACTGTCATTTGGTATGAACTGAAGCTGATTTATATTATATTTCTTTCCAGTTCGGAAATTAATTCAATTTCCAAGTTTTTGCGAACTCTAATCTAATTTGGACTAAACTGTGTAGCTATCATTCCAATTCTAATCTAATTTTGAAAATCTGTTCACAGAAAATTCGATTCCGCCAACGCGCGCTGGCGTGTGCAATAATTTTCCTGTGCTTGATGGTTTGACGCTTTTCATGACGGAATCAAAGTCATGAAACTATAATTCTAGTTGATAATAATATAACTATGAGTTGAAAAGAACATATATAAGTTGGATTTGAAGAAAATAGTATTTATAATAAATAATTAAAGAATTGGTCACCGTAAATACTATTTTATTCATAATTCAAATTTTTCGACGGCAATAACTCCGCTTCTACTGGTTGAAATAGAACCAAATTTGGTGAACATAGTTTCTATAGACAACCTAACACTTCCATGGGGTTAACAGAAAATTTTCAAATTTTTTGTTATTTATTTTTATACAATAAATAGAAACTTTCTTCTCCTGTAGCAAAGCGGTTACTGGCTGGATTTGAACCAAATTTTGTGTGTAGGTTAAAATTAGGTAACCTAACAATCTTATCAAGTAGCCAGTACGATTTGAGAAAAAAAAGTTATTTTTGAAGAGCACTACTGTACATTGTACAATGTACATACATTTGCCATTCTCGCCCTTACGAGAATGAACTTAATTTAATATGAAATGAAATTGATTTTCATTGCATCTCCTTCTAATGCGGACTTTAATTCAATTTCCAAGTATTCTAACTGTAACCTAATTTGGAAAAAGCTTCGCCGCTATCATTCTAATTCCAATCTAATTTGAAAAAGCTAGGAAGTTTCTAGTAGTGCAACCCTGACCGGGAGCTTATTGTTGATGTTGGAAGCTTGTAAAACAGTACCGCCAAGATCAATTATAATCAAGTAGATTATCTCTGAGTTTCAAGTTTAAATTGGCTGTAATTGTAGAAGGGCCGTGCGATCGAACGCACAACATATATAGCGTGATCAACTGATCATCGTATAGTAAAATTGGATTTGTTTAAAATCATTCAGAAAGCGACGTTGAACTCTAATTTCATGTCTAATACATAATTTCAATTGTTTCTTACTATCATTCCAAATGCTATGTCCAAATAGGTAATTTGAATTTGCTCATTACACCGAAATCCCAAAATCTAAGTCCAAACCCCACCGTAGTATCTTTCTTTTACTTATATACTCTGATTTTAAATGTGTAATTTGACATCATATACGAAATTCCATTTCAAATATATATCCCCACTCCAAATTAGATATATTTCTGTTTCTCGCGATTAGGTCTGAGCACAATGATTCGAACACTCGATCTGAATCTGGCTTTAATTCCAATGATTAAAGTCGAGTTGCAAATGATGATTTTTTTTTGAATATTGAAATGATACGCTCCTTGCCACTAAGAGAATTAAGATTTTAAAAATCTTTTCCGCTGTGGAAGGTCATAAGCCTGGAATGGTCGTATCGTGGCATACGAAACATGCACAGTACTACAAAGATTTATCAGGCGAAAATATTCAGCTTTATTTGAATACGAATATATTATTCAAATGTGTATCGAAGTTCTGTACCCCCAAGAGTCTCTTCGATTTGATATAAACTAACTCGATTTTTGTTGCATTTCTTCCTAAATCCGAAATTTAATTCAATTTCCAAGTTTTTGCGAATTTAATAATTATCATCTACCGTAATCGAATTTGGAGAAATCTGTGAAGCTCATTCCAATTCTAATAAATTCGGCAAAGACGAAAAGATTCTCAAATTGTCCAACTCAGCTCATAAGCGCGCCAGCCGTCGATCGTCGGGGTTGCTAGCGGTCAAAGAGATGAACGTCCACTTCACTCTCAGCAAGTGACCGGCGCTTAAAGCTAACAGCTACCAGCTGCGACAGTTTTTTTTTTGCGAGGGCCAAAGGTAGTTTATTATAAGCGGGGTGATCATTGCTGTGTTATATTTGAGTTGTGGCAAGAAGGATAATCGCTTCCGATTTTAGGCTAAACCGAAGTTTGAAAAGAATTCAAAAAGACGGATGGATATATTCAGTTCATATAGCATGTCTAAGGAGACAATTTGGAGGTACAGAAAGCAGTATACAATTGAATAGTATATTCATATTTAATAAACCCGAATATTATCGGATGACACTCGTCAGCAACTAGTTGTGAATGGAAAAGAACATTGTATGTCAACGATCGTGTCACCAAATATGACATCACCAACATAAAAACTAGGTGATACCATTGTTGATATACACAATATTCTTCTTAATTCTCCACTAGTCGCTGACCATTACCCCTGACGAGTGTCAGCCAGTTTATTTCAGTATGAATATACTATTCAATCATACATCATATGACGCGACGGCATGACTGTCGTCAAAGTCGCGTTGCATTAGGAACTTTTGGACTTCGCAACCTTCGGTAGACCAAGTCGAAAATTAGTCATCAATACAACATAACCGACTGATACTGTCAGCAGTTTATGGAATAAGCGTAAAGAACAACCCTTGTTGTTTCACCAAGCGACACAAAGCCAACATAGTACACCGCCTGCAAGCCGCCCGATTAAAAAAGGTTACGTTCGTTCATTCTCTCGAGCTTACATAAGCGCTACGCTAGCCGATATGTCAACCACATTTTCGATACAGGAAAAAGCCAAGCTTGCTATGTAGGTCAGATAGCGTATTGCGTAGCCTATTCGAGATGACTTGTGTTGGATGCTTAAAGTTCCTACCGTTCATTTGCGGCATTGCCATTGGATATACAGTCGACAAAGGCGGACCGTTTGGATACGAGCAATCACGGTCTATCGACGAGCTGGAAAAAGACTTGACTAACTTTCTAAAACAATCTAACATATCATTGCCGTGGAATCCTGAATTAGCGGCTATATGGAGTAATACGTCGCAAATTTTGAAAAACAATATAGTTCCTAATGGAATACACGCAACTGATACTGGCGGTCCTCGAGAACCAGACTGCAAAAGAAATGCGGTAATATAATTTTCTTTGATAAATAGCAAATTGTCGAAGGACAGGAGGGAGATTCGAATGAGATTATTCCTGCGATGCTAGGCTACTTGTCTCATATTACAAAAACTAATATATTTAAGTCTGCCAAGAAGAGTGCCATGACTTATGTTAATAATAACTTGTCATTTGCAGATATTTAATAGCCTACCATACGTTATGGTGTATTTACGCTGATTTAATTTTCGCTGATTTAATCTTAACTCGAGCAACATGTCACAATTTTCACAGACAACATTAGCTACAATCAGAGGCTTCATAACCGAAGAGCATTATGTGACGACAGCTGATGGTTTCATCCTATTTATATTGAGAATAAAATCCCGGAAAGCAAAACCAAGTTAGTACATTACTTCCATGAGATTTGTAATGCGTCTGACATCATGACTGAATTTTAGGGGTCGGTTTGCCTGTTTTTCTTTTGCACGGCCTACTGAGTTCATGCGATTGTTATCTCAACAACTTGAGGAATGAGAGCATTGCGTATATACTTGCAGATCATGGTTTTGATGTAAGTCTTTTTGCCACTTATGAACTTGAATAATGATCATAACACCTGTCTATTATGCAGGTTTGGTTGGGTAACATAAGAGGAAACAGATACACAACAAAGCATGTACGACTCCAACCGACGGATCATGAATTCTGGCAATGGAGGTATGTGGCAGTAGCTGGGCATATGCCAATTTCAGTTACTCTCAAAAGGCATGATTCAGTTGTAATATCCATGATCCATACTGATTCCGCTACCATAAGTCCACAGAACAAGGCATTTTCTGGAAATTTATGGAACCTGTGCCGAGGTCAACCACGATGGGGGGGGGGGATTCTTCAGCAATGATAAAATCAAGAGAAATTTGTGAAGCTGTGGTTAAAAGTGTTGTTGTTCAGTGTAAAACCAGAAGAAAAGAGATATTTTTTAACAACCCAATTGTGCACTGTAGCGGACTTTTTCATTTAAAATGCCATGCGAGGATTTTTAATTTTTCAGAACGAGGCGGATAATGCAAATATCCTTAGTTGATAGCTGATGTACAAACTCAAAAGCACCTACATTTAGAAAAAATTCTTTGATGCTACTCTTATCAAAAATCCACTTTACTTGAAAAGTAGAATTACTGGTATTTGAAATTCAAAAAATAAACTCCGTAAGTAAGATGTGCAATGCATAAGTGAGTCCCCTATATAATAATAACGTTACATTTGAATGTTAACGAATTCCATGCCACAGCAAAAGTGAATAGTTTTGTTGTTTTGCTCAAAGTCCATCACTCGTAGTATATTTAATAACAGCTCTGTGTAGTTTCCAGATAGAAATCACATGAATCATATATGACAAACAAGTGTACTTGCAGCAGGCCTGCATAGATAGTTGAACACCAAAACAGCCATAAAACACAATTTCAAGATATCATCATCTTTACAGTTTTGACGAAATGGGAAAATATGATGTGCCGGTCATGATCGACTATGTTTTATCGAGGACTGGTCACCAAAAGTTGGACTACATTGGGCACTCGGAAGGTTAGATAAACAATGAAACTGCCATAAAAAAGAAACAGAACTACCAGTACCACAATGTACTTGTCTTGTGGAATACAGAACATAGGCCTATTAACTTCTCACGGCCGCTCATCAAAATCTGCAATTTTCAGGAACTACAAATCTTATAACATCTGTCATAATATACGGAAGCTCATTAGCGGAAAAAATCAACAAGTTTGTCGCACTAGCTCCTGCGATTTATGTCGGTCATGCCAAAGGTCTCATGAGACAACTTGGAGCATATGCAAAACAGATCCAGGTACCATAACAATGTTTACATCAAATCAGATACCTGTTAATCTGAATATATGCATGTTGCAATTTCTGTCTGGCTTCTTTGTCTATGCATATGATTGCACTTTGTATTTTTCTTGGAGTCATTACAGTAACAAAGGACATTTGAGATGATGAACACCTATTACAGAAATTTTGGGACCACTTTCAAGATGGCGATATTTTCAGCCATGAAGGGTGGATTTCAAAATTTGCAGAGAACGAGTGTTACAAGATCCCGAATACATGTTCCGTCGTTTTGCACAGTTTGGTGGGAACGGGACTTGCACATTTTAATTTGGTAAGATGAGATTTTTTCTTGTCACAAATTTCCGCTGTAATACGGGTACTAGATTTTCTGACGGCTCACCGTTTTGTATTTACTGAAGACAAATTGATAATAACAGACGACCTCGTGGCAATTGACCTGAACCTCGGCTATTACTAGGACCAATGTTGGTCGTTGGACAACTAGAAAATTCTTAGCTTTTCCAAATTAGATTCGAATTTTAATTAATAGGTATAGAATATTTTTCCAAATCAGATCAGGATTTCTAAATTCGCAAAAGAAATACATGAAAAAAATATGTTCAGGTCTTACCAAATATGAGCTCATTCTCATAAGCATGAGAATGGCAAATGTCTGCACAACAAGCTTGGCTCGTTTCGAACAATAAAGTTCTCCTGTTACGTTTTCAGGAAAACATTAAATTTGATTATAAGCGAAAGGAGAACATAGAAACTTTTCAAAGTAGATTACTACTATTTCGCACTGAATAGACAACTAGAATTTATCAGTTGTCCATGTCCGACTAGGAGAATTAGCCCACTACTAGTTGCAACAATAAAGTCGTAAAATACTAACTGTAGACTTTGTTCACCATCACTATATTACAGACCAGGATTCCGGTATATCTTTCTCATGCGCCCGCTGGTACTTCAACACAAAACATGGTACATTGGTCACAACAGTGTGATAGTAAAGAGTACAAACTGCGATACTATGACTATGGAAGCGATTGGGAGAATTACAAGCATTACAAAAAAGTAAATTGCGATCGGTAGTGTCAATTTGATGCAAATGACTCATTTTATTGATCATTCAGATCCATCCAGACGAGTATGATCTGTCACTGTTCACTGTTCCGACCTATGCATTCTTTGGCAAGCTGGATTGGTTGGTGTCCCCGCCAGATGCAGAACAGCTGATAAAAGATCTTCCAAACTTGAAATCTGCATCTTTCTATTCCGATTACAACCACCTGGACTTTGTGTGGGGTTACAATATTGCCGATACTCTGTACAGGGATGTTCTACAAATTTTAGAGTCCTAGTCAGATACTCGTGTTTTTAAATGTGGTTTGATGTCGAGAGATTTTATATTTTAACCTCATCTTCATACTCATATTACTCAGCATAGGTACATCATCTCTACACCGCCACTCCGAGATATCCATATTTTCATTAAATAATATTTAACCGTTTATTGAGTTCATACGAGTCCGTGTACTAATCATCAGTTCCTGAACTGTCAGAACTATTTATGATGCTGTGAATATCATACTCGCATGAATGCAGCAGGCCTAAACTGTGTAACGATTGATATACAAAGTACTGTTTATGTGAATGGAGTATGGTTCCTAACGATTAAAATTTGAACAGTTTAATGCTTTACTTGGATTCATAATGTATGCACCAGAATGTATGCATCTATGCATTGTGACTTTACTTTTATAGTGTTTTGAACATCTATTTCTTTGAAGAGGGCTGGAAACAATTTGGGTAAGGAAAAATGTCTTGATAGAACCCAAAAATGTATGGGTGGAATCAACGGTGGTAGAGACATTCGTAAAATTAGGTATCGCAAACATATTTTATAATGCCCAATGGCAATGGGAAGGATAGTATATGTCTACATGAAAAGTGATCCCATAATCGCAAAACACATGAGATTTCCATATCATATCACTCAGATGTGGAATGTTCAGTGGCTGTTTTGGGGAATAAATTGCGCATGACAGTAGGATTTTTGGCATAGAATAACTAGGTACCGTCATTAAAACATCGTCTGGCATATCATCAATATTATACTGTGTCACTGATCTAGGCAAGACCAGCTGTCCAAAAACTTCTACATTTTCCATCACATAGAACCAACCGAGCCGCAAATTATGTTTCGTCCCTAAAATGAAGATAACAGATCAAAGACTAGACCCATAAGAATATTTCTTGTCTTGATCCAAAATCTAACCTGAAGCAGTGGTACAACTTTTAAACCTTTACGAAGACATATTCGCAGCGTGTTGTGTGACTGGTGTTGTCGACAATAACACAGCAAAGATATTGTACGATGAATTAATCACAAGGAACATATACATTATACAAACATATCATATGGTTTCCAAGCCTGCCCATCAGAATACAACCTTTGAGTTGCTAAAAAGTCTCAGGTACTCACCGTATAGTCTAATGACAGCGTTACCATTATTATAGATCTGCTAAATATCTCGGCATATCACTGGATTCGCAGACATGTGCTGGGCTGGAATTAGCCACCCACAGCACAGGCCACTGCCAGTCACTGACCCACGGATGGAGTAAAATTATCCGCCTATGCAGCCTGTTCTACCGAGTTAGAACCCTCCTCCAATATGCTTTCTGATAGTTCTTTTCTTGTGTTAAAATCGGAACTACAATTACGGCAGCCAATGGTGGGGGAGGGGGCGAAAATATGTCACTGCACTAACGGATCAAAGCCTCTCTCAACGCAGACCTGAAGTGACCTGACCATAACATTTCAAGCCATAAAAGTTCTAAAGTGTCATGTTGGCCACACGCGCTATGATCATCCCTGATGGACAATATCACCAAACCCAATCATGTTTACGCGTTGTATAATGTCGTATTTGTGAGTATGTACTTAGACGTCCGGCTAATAGGATTAAACCATCACCCTTTACCCCCTCCAAAAAAATGACGAATTAGATTATATTGAATGAGAGCCCTGGATATGGTGGTCGATCTTGAACCCACATATAATATTGACTATGCCTTGCCTACCGTCACACAATAGCAATTTACGCTGTAAATGGTCACACGCAACAACATTTTCATCGCTTATGTCCTTTTGATGTTACCTTCTGTTACTTGATACTTCTCATACAGTGTTTATGCCTATTATGTACAGTACATGTTCTAGGCAAGGGGATCTAGGCTACTGGTGGGTGTAAAAAATGATGATGCTGTCTGATTGAGAGTCGTAGCCTACAACTCCAAGTGTGTTCTAGTGACTTGGAATAATTTTGTAATTCAGACACCCACCTTCACCTCTAGAATATGTAAATAAAAGGCATGTACACAAGATAACACAAAGGAAAAACGATGAGCATGAAGTGACATGTGTCGTCGACAGGTGAAGTCGATATGACATGGTCCGGCTATATCGTGCGCTGAACATATGTGGGAGTACTGGATACATGGTCTTATTCAGCACTCGGTTTATTAGCAATTTTTATCAGTTCAATGCACCACAAAAATTGCGATACAATGAAAAGATAGGAAGGTGTCGAAACGACTGGGAGTAGTCTTTGGAATCAGACACCCACATTCGCCTAGGGGGCTAGGCGATGTAAAGAGGAGGCATGCGCACTGAATGAAAGTAAAGAAAATGTTTGAGAAAAGCAAGCGACAAAAAATGGGGTGGCATGTCACGGAAGGCGAGATCGATAGGTCAGGTCATGTTTCAGTAATCTTGGGGGCTGACCAGTATTCATTTAATAGAAATTGCTTGAATTGCGACTTGAATGTGAACAAGACATGCTCGTCAACTGTCGGATAGCCGGCGGGATATTGTTCCACACGTCAGGTCCGGCATATTTGATGGAGCGATGATGTTTTCGGTCCATCATATGATATTTGGACGACGTGGACGCACGTGTGTCGTACTTGTGCGCTTTTGATTCCGACGTAAAGAAGTCATTTAAATATTCGGGGCAATGACCGCAGTGGAACTGATGTATTAACTTGGCGATTTCTAGTACCCCTTGAACTGTTATTAAATGTTACTCGTACCCCCATCCAGGATAGGAACAGCACTGTGTCAGTCCGCCTCAAACGATGGTCTTAGGCCCGCGTATAGGTTTTCAACACAACTTCTGTGGATTTCAGGGACAGGAGACATTGCAGCGACTAAAAATATCAATATCCAACGCTTCGCCCAACGCTCTGTGTATTGTATATCGAAATGTGTATCGCCGTCGATATCTTTAACAATTTACTTAACTCGGTCACGGTAAACCGAAACATATAGGTCTTGATGTGTGCTTGGGTAGAATTACCAGCCGGCGCCGAAATGCTGGTGTGTGATACTCCCGCAACAGCAGGTTTCACACCTCTGGAGTTTAGCACCCCAATGGCCTCGAGCCACCATTCTCTCATAATTGTGAAAAAGGCTTGACTCATTTCTGTAATTTGTGTTTTAGTTTTTATTGTTTGCCTACTATCATTTTGCTGGGAGGGGGGGGGGGTTGGTACCCAAATTGAAAGCAACAAAATTCCCCAGACACGAGATAGCGTGAAGAAAATTTTCGAGTTGACGAAATCCCACCAATTATATTCTACTTTGATGCTGGTTCTTGGACCTTTAAGCTGAAACCGTCAAGAGAGAGAGAGATTATTGTTCCTTCAACCGGAACTTTACCAACAAACAAATTGAGCAGGTACAATCTCAGCGAAAAACGGTATTACACGAAATCAGAACCTAACTCGGAATTATATCGCGATCATAAATCCTCCGTGCTTCCGTGCATACCTTCCGAGGTTCCAACGTGCATACATATTTTGGATTAAAATGTTTTACTTGATTTATACCGCGGTATAATTCTAGCTTGTTTTGGTTTCGTGTGTCACAGTTGTATATTCGCACTCGTATATCAGGGGTGGTGTGCGGGTGGAAATACAAACCCTTTTCGCTAAAAGTGTACCAGAAAGCAAAAACAATTACACGGCTATATTACTGTGTAGCTAACTAGACTAGTGCTGGCGATGCGACCCTTGAGATCTTCATGTCAAGCCGAAATCCAGGAGAATTATATTTCAGCATACTATACAGCAGCGGTCGGGAACCAATGGCTCGCGAGCCATATATGGCTCTTTGCCAGATATTTAGTTTTTTACGGAATTGATCAATATTGCAGGAAGTGGTTCGTAAATTTTCATCACGATCAGAATAATTATTATTATCTTGACCGTATGCACATTTCTTTGAGAGGTAAAGACAATGCGGTCTTCAGGCTTAGGGGCTCTGACCCCCTTTCAAAATCCCCAAATTCAAGTTATTGTCGCGCCGGCGACCAATATGAACCGCGAATTCGATGTACCCGACTTGGATTGCACGATACGCAGATTGTCGATTGATCAACGAGAATATTAGACATTACGATGCCTATATGACAACGCAATTATCAAATAAATACGCACTGTCTTCCTGATCTACGGCGCGAGATGAACTGCCGTGGGAGTTACATTCACAATTACAAACTCGCATTACAAACAACGCCATAGCTATCCAGATCCACGTTCTTGATTGGTAAGTCGCTTTGTAATACCTGCGATAAAATGCAAGCGCGTAGCGCGACGTTATTTCCCGCCGAATACTTGAGAATACTGAGAATTGAAAAATCGGTCAGTATTTAGATTTTCAGAATCAGTGCGACAGCTACATATTACATTGAATTAATATTAGTTAATATAAATTCTAAGCTATTTACGATGAATTGCGGTATCAATGACGAGACTTGGTCCGTCTGTGCCTAACCTCTCGTTTCGGGCTATATTTTTGAATGATAAATATGCAAATCGCCTAATTTTGGGAGGATAAAATGTTTAAAATTCAGTCATTCATGAACATCGATAGAAAATAACAATAGTAATTGAAGGTTCCACAATTTTCGTTCACACATCCTTCCTGATGTATCACATCTTGCATTGGGTATATACTGCTGTAATGACCATGTTTGCCTCCACTTACGCATGTGATCAGGAGTTCTCGCATTTAAAATGAGCATCACGACGAAGCTACGTTCTCGTAACTCAAGTTTCGATTGCTCAAATACGGTTACCAGCATGATTAGTACAAGTTTTTACAGAGAAAATGAGGCTCACACGACGAATGCCATGTAGTGATATTGTACAAGTGCTGCCGTGACGTCAAGAAGTTTCAATTGTGACGTAGCAGTTGATTGACATGTATGGCTCTTTGAGGGTTAAAATGGAAAAAATTGGGCCAATATGGCTCTTCGGACGAAAAAGGTTCCCGGCCCCTGCATACAGTATACACTCGTGTTAAATAAAGTCACAGTAATGTCACAAAAACAACACTGTGGATGAC
The DNA here is from genome assembly GCF_051294905.1 of Botryllus schlosseri. Classification (NCBI taxonomy): domain Eukaryota; kingdom Metazoa; phylum Chordata; class Ascidiacea; order Stolidobranchia; family Styelidae; genus Botryllus; species Botryllus schlosseri. Next base: position 27,855,430 of record NC_137246.1, on the reverse strand, counting down.
TTGATGTAACCTAGCTCATTAGTTCACGAATTCAACATCAAATGAAAAATCCAATTCATATTTAATCTTCGAAGCCCACAAACTATTTTGCAACACCAGATCAAAGTCACATTTAGGCTACATCCGGCATATGGTTAACTCAGGTAAGTGTGCGTTTAGATATGGGATCACTATCTGGCTCGTTTTCAGCAGGGCTTCGGAGCAGCCGTAAATTTGCATTGCTCCAGCTCCGGCTCCGGAGCTTTCTTCTATCATACATCAGCTCCGGCTCCAGCTCCGGAGCAGCATTATTACCACTGCTCCGGCTCCAGCTCCGGCTCCGGCTCTGAAAACTATCGAAGGTTTCTGTCTGTATCAGGGGTGAGCAACCCGCGGCCTGCGAGCCATATGTGGACCGCGAGAAGGCTTTGAGTAGCCCGCGAGCTATAATTTCACATTATATTATCGAAATTCTGTTATATTATCGAATTTGAATTGCTCAGATTGTGAACTCGCTAGGCCAACCAAAAATATGATTAGTCTGGCTGCGGCACTTGGGATGTTGATGACTGGAATAAAATATGAGTTTCGACGCATTGGCAGATACAGGGTCCAGTCACATTTTTAGTAAATCGTCGTATATTACAATAAACTAAAAAAGCACTTTACTCCGTGCCACAGCATTAAAATTCTGATGCGGCGTTTTAACACTGGCACTGAACTCATTACCATTAGGCCATACAGCTCAATTCAATCTTTAAATGTGCGATTATTATTCAACTGTAACTGTAGTAAGGGCAAAATGGGCGGATATAACGACGTGATCAATAGAAATTCGATTTGTACCAAATGGCCAATGGTTTGACGTTCGATATTGGTGCACTCGTTACCAGTCGATCAAGTTTATCGGAATAATATTTTCCCGTTGAAATGAATCGAATAATCGAAATAAACACTGTGCCATGCACATTGCGCCATGCCCATAACGAATTGAACTATGCAGTATGCACATTGCACATTTACAAGTTTACGAAACAGATGATTACAAATTGGAAATCGCGTATTAAATCAGTATAGTTTGTCTCCAACATAGAATACCATGGGGTTTTGGCCTAATCTTCTGCCATCCCCTATTGCTCGAAAATCCTTACTGGAGTGAATGACAATGATTCGCAGTAATGAATTGCAATTAGCATGCATAATTGCACACTCGCAATAACACTGTCCACTTTCGTGGCCCGACTAAAGAACTATCACGAAAAAAACAGTATTTGCTTATCCGATTCATAGCAATGATGAGACGGAATTTCTCGGCTCGTGCTCGTCATATCGACATGTGCAACGAAATCACGTTTTTATCATCTCTCCCATTTCGCGTAATACATAGTGATCATTATTTTCGAACCGTATACAATTGGTCAACAAGGTTGTGCTGATGATGAAATTGCGAGTATGCCGAATACCCACAATATTCACAGGCATATGTCGCATACCGAGGTTCGGCACTCATGTATGAAAATTGAACATTGAGCATACGACTGCTCTGCTGTTAAACCCCCAGGAACATGGTTAGTCGAAAAATGTAGCGCGAAAGAGAAAAAGATTCTTAATTTCGCGAAGGCCTGCTGTTGAATTCGGTGTACTCAGCAGATATGGTTGTTGCATATATAATAGCATCTTATGAAAAACGTCGGAGCCGGAGCTACCCCTCAAATAACTGGCTCCAGCTCCGGCTCCGGCTCCGGCTGAATTTTATATAGAGCTCCGGCTCCGGCTCCAGCTCCGGTAAAAATGCACGGCTCCGGGGCTCCGGCTCCGGGCTCCGGCTCCGGCTCCAAAGCCCTGGTTTTCAGGCTCGTACCAGTGACTAAGTTGCAAGTTTCGGGCCAATTTCTTATTTGAATAGCGTGAGATATATCAGACAAAACTCCCGAGCATTTAGGGATATAAAAGGTTTATATTAGTTTTTCTGCTAAATTCACTTTCGGGATGCTATGCATCATGAAGTGACTGTTTGGAAATGGATATTTTAGTGATTTCATTAAGGAGAACGTCTTGGAGGTACAGAACTTATTCAATATGCAATTGTATAATATATTTAGTATTCATATTGAAAGAAAGCCGAATATTTTTCGGCTGGCACTCTTCATGGGTAATTGCAGCAACTAGTAGGAAATTGGAAAGAACATTGCAGACCTATACCAACAATCGTATCACCAAACCCCAATCAAAACATGTAAAAAACTCTGTTCAATTTTGACATTTCACAAACGCGAAAACTGAACAGGTTTTGACGATTCCAACCGCAGCGGCGGCGAATAATTCGTATTGCCGACTTCAATTTATAAACTTTGAATTAGGTTATAAGTGAGAGTTTCATCTCCAAGAAATCATAGTGCGCGACATGTGCCTGTCAAGACGAACCACGTTTGCAGGCATTATATATCATCGATCGAAACCATATCTCGAATTCAGGAAGTGATGTCATTTATCCATTCAGTTCGAAAACCCTTAAGTCATTGAAGTACAATGTCTGTTCAGATGGACGAGAGAAAGACAGACAGCATTCAATGCGGCAAGATGCTAGCGACAGCTGAAACTGTCTTTCCAGTTTTTATTGCGGTAGGCTGACTGCATAATTCGCTGGGCGTATCGCGTCCTCTTTGACAGTTGATAAACTGAGATGCCGCTTTTTAGTCGCTATATCAGCACAGAATATAGTTCGACAGCTTTGCGGCTAATGGCTTGCATATTTGTTAGTTGTCACAAATGCAGACTACGCTGATGTATTGATCCTTGTACGTCAGTATTAGTGCTAAACACATACATCATTTAGTAGTCGTAGTAGTAGGCCTACTCCATTATCCCACGGGATTACAAACAGATTATGTGAAGTAAAACTACCTTAAAACAGAACGCGCAGAAGCTTTAACGCGCGATGAAAGGGATTAACTCTTGACAGCAGACACGGTTTGGGATAAACGTTGGGTAACTTCAGCACGAGATGCTGCAATTCTCGGCTTGTTATCAATTACTAGAACGATATGCAGGCTTATTAAAACGTGGCAGTTATCATGAGTTGTCAGCAGACGTATAGGCCTATATAGCTTGCTTTCTTCTTGGCGAATAGGCCTATCTATACTTTTAACATTGTCGAGAGTAGAGACCGAGTGGGTCAGTACTAGGCGACCTTGAATAATGACACTGACGTATTCAATTTAATTTATTGCTAACGATGGATTGCTTCATGCGGTATAGTCGGATATACGATATATCACAGATCTAGAACTGCCATATTATATTTGCGGTCTCAAGACGACGAATATACGTCACAACAGAAAGTAGGCCTATACTGTTTTGTGCATAATACCAACTGATTGTGAGATATTTCTTTAAATACTCTTGGATGGACAGAAGTTCAACATGCAATTGAATAATGTATTTATTTTGAAATATTCGAGTATAAACAGATGTATTATTCAATTGAGATATTTGTGATGCATCTGCTTTCTGAGATGGAACCCGAGGCAATCTATACACAAACTGTTTCCATCAATTGATTGTCAGACTGTCAGAGCGCCACGCGGTAAAGCATTGGATGCGCAAGCGTCCTCGCTGGCGTACGGACGAATTAGAATCAAGACATGATAAGGAAACGTCAGAACTAAGGAATCTGACCCCATTCTGAAGAAAGCCAGGCGAAAAGTAAACTGACATCACACGCTTCGTTGCTTGTATGCTGTTGGTGACTATGAACTAAAACCAACTAACAGACGGTTATGAAAGAGCCAATGTGCAGGCGTTCAATATTAACCCAAGCAGCATATCCTGGGAATGGTAACAGGTTCAGATGATTCAATATTAGTTTGCGTCAGTGATTCTTCGTAGGAGGATGAATGCAGAATACAGATGGGGTAACTGCAGGTTGTTGGCGATTATTCCGACGATACGTCCATGGTTTTAGGAAATTCATATCGTCTTACATGGTCCGTTCCGGTACATTTTTGTGTTGTTAACTATTGTTCTGCTGTTGTTTTGTTACTGCAGAATTGCCTGCATTTTCTTAGCGTCCACACCACAGGCATTGCAGCTTACCTGCATCTGCAACTTGGTGATTTTGCAATTCGTTGGATTGCAAAAAAATTTTGTCCGGTGAAAATTATTGCGCGAACACTCTAACTATATTGTTTATTTTTATCGATTTTGTGCTATAGAGATATCACTTCAATGCAGTTGAATAATGTATTCATATTGAAATAAACCCGAATATTGACACTAGTCGGATAATCTTCAGCGACTAGGGGAGAACATTGGTTGGAAAGAACATTGCATATCAACAATGGTATCATCATGTTCTATTCAAATTTCTACTAGTTAGTGACGATTACCCCTGGCGAGTGTCAGCCGAAAATATTCGGATTGATTTCAATATTATAAACATATACGATTCAATTGAATATCGAAGCTCTGTACCTCCATGAAGCTCTTCAAATATGACTTGTGTAAGATTACGGTAGAACTGATTCCGCAACAAGTGTTTAGCTGATTAATGGACGGGATTGTAGCGATAGATGGTTAAGCCTGTGCGCGTTGTTCTATTGGTAATATATTAGTTCTCATGAATTATTAAAGCACTGTCGTATGCCGGCTAAGCACTCGAGCCGGCTAAGCATAGTACGCATCTCGGCGTATTCAATCGGGAGTCACTTGTTGCACATCTATCCGTAAATTAGTTATCAATACTCAGGGCCGTAACAGCACTTCGTCAGCCCCCCCCCCCCAAATAAAAACGTTGCTCTTGCCCCTCAGGCTAGATGGCTGTTTACCGCTATTTATCATCGAAATCTGGTGTCTGTTTTAGGCAGCATCTCTCGACTAATCGCGCGAAGCGCGAAAAATTTCTATAATTCATGATTGAATCGGTGAATATAATTGGGAATTGAAAGTATATTGGTATCAATTTTTATCCTCTCTCTATGCTTGCGTAATTAGATTGACCGGTTGAGCCGAGTGAGTTGTGCTTGAAAAGGTAGGACCACTCAATAATAATTAAACAGCTTCGGGCGTATACCCGTTGGCAGGAGCGAAACAGCACTTCGTCAGGCCCCTCAAAACACTTAGGTCTTGAGCTCCCATAGGGTGATAAACCGAACCCCCGTCCCGTTGTTCGCTTCTGCCACGAAATCAGGATCACCGTTTAGTGAGCCAGCGTGGAGCGCGAAAATTTTCGATAATTCAAAATAAAATAGGTCAAAAAGATCGGAAATTGCATATATATTCCTATCAATTACTTGTCCTCTCTGCTCACGTAATCAGATTTACCGGTAGAGCTGAGTGAGGTGTCTTGGAAACTGTATGGCCCGTAAATAATAATTAAACATTTTCGGACGGGCGAACCCGTTGGTACGACTTCGTTACATGATGTTATTTCGTGACCTCCATGTCTGCTATATCAACAAATATAGAATCGCCCAAACGTACTAAACTAAAAGATGCACACGATTTCAAATTGGTAGTTCTTCACTGGCATATAATTCTTCCCTGCGGGATGGTAGCCTATATTTGTCTCGCGAGGTTCAGATTGCCAAGACAGGAATATACGGCGCCAGTCATTTAGGCGCCTATGGTCAATTATACCTATATGTATTTTGTATATACATAATGAAGTTTCCGGTCAGCGTAAGGGCAGTCCAGTTCGGCTAAGGTTTTCTCGCTGTCGATCGTTCTGGCACACTTCTTGGAGTCGCACGTTATATGACCTAAAACTTTATATGTCTTCGTGCGTCGTGGCGCGGTAATGACCAACGCCGATATGCCCACTTCTATAAATCTTGCGTATTTTATCTTGGTGGAAGAGTACCCAATAATGAAGGTACTTGGAAACTTGAAATCGCGCGCAGTGCGAAAAATTTTTGAAAAAGATGCATAAAATTTTATAAAAGGCTCTATAATTCATGCTAATTCACTAAATATTTTTGGGCCCCTTTCGAGCTCGTTCCTCCCAATTGGGGGACTTGGGGTGCGGCAGTTGCAGCCCTGTCAATACCTATATCTATACCAATATCTATAGGTACTGCTCGTTCAACTGGAAAGTTTGGGCATATTGCATTGAAACAGCAGTGACGTAATCTTAGCAGTCTACTCACAACTTTCGTGCAATCCTAATTGAAAACTCCAGACTCCAAGCCAAGCAAGAGTATTTTATAAATATTATTTTTTTTCTTCATAAATCGATTTCTCAATATTTTTGTGGGGGCCGCAGAAAGGCTAGCTGGGGGCCGCATGCGGCCCTCGGGGCCGCGGTTGGGAATCACTGGTATAATTTTATACTACCGCCATTTCCACTTGAACAGTTTTCACTTTTTACGCAAAACTAGGCCCGGAAAACATACTTTTACATACTATTAGAGTAAAACTGTACAGTACAGTACACTGTTGTTGTTTTATTAACGCATATAATATCGCTTGCAACATCGTGGTTATTTGCGCCCACACAGTAAATTTCATAAATTTCATAATGGCATGTCTTCTTGAACTCGAGTCTTTTTTCGGCTCATTTGCTGCCTCCTTTCAAGAGTTCGTCTCTCTCTTTGTCTGAGCTTTTTCAATGCGCTGTGTTACAGCGGGTTCGGCGAGGAGGAACAGTACACTGTTAACGGAAAGATTGTGTATTACCACCCTATTATACGGGTATGAACATATACCTGTGGTATACCAGGCCAGAACTTACTTCAGACTTACACCTCGGCATGAATCAAACACAATATGATAACCCAAATGATGTTCGTAAAGACGTATAGGAAGGTATGCAGGTCAGCACCTAATATTTATAACCGCGACATAATGTTGAGTTAGGTTCTGAGTGTGATTACATACTTTTTTTCGCTAAGAGTGTATAGGCCTACGACTCAGCTTATAATTGTACTTGCGATGAATACTTTGAACATCTCTGGTTTACCCTTATGATGGGACTATACCTGGCTTCAGAGCTTGAACCATTTAAGGAGCCGCGATCTGTCGCTAGCCGTTCAACTCCGAAAAGTTAGCGTTCTGTATGTGTAAAAGGCCTCCTTATATTGTTGATGATCCAATACTGCTTTGGGGAACGTCCTACTTTTCAATATTTACAGTGTAAGAAATGAGTGGTTTTGCCCGTAGTAATTAGTGAAATAACGTAAAATAACTTTAAAACTCCGAAAAGCAGTATTTCGTTATTGCTGACCACCTCTACGCGACTAATATGATTGATCGCAAGTCTCATCAAAATTGTGCGGCCATATGGAACTGTAATACGCGGCATCGGTTATACTGTAAATTACTATCCCGTAATAATACATTCAAATATCATAATTTCAGATCAATTTCCATATATATACTATTTATTGATATTGTGTACATAGTTATTTGCATGGGTAACAGTGGCTCGTATGCCTCTACGAGCGATTCCTCTTCGTCCAGCACGTCCTCGCGCACTTTTGAAGTGATAAGGAAAATGAGTTTCGAGAGCGACGTTTTCTATCCGGATACCGACGGAGCTCAATCCGAACTCGCGAATGCACCACGCATATCCGAAGCTTCGGTTGTATACCCAGATGGTTTCCCAACGTGGAGAATGGAGGATATCAGTCCAGTATTATTGAAAGTGAGTTGGTCTAGTATACCTCGTCGTGGGGTAGGTGAGTGATTCGATTCTGAATCGGGTATAAAATATAATGATTCTATTCGAGTAGTAACAGATAATATTTTTGAGTACTGAAATCATACGCTCCTTGCCTCTAATAAGAGCAAATCTATCAACGAAAATTATAGTGCCGATACTATTTTTCAGTATGGGAGCCTTGAAACCCCGATTGGTTGTACCGCAGCATACGAAACATGTAATACAAATGACATATATGTGAAGTCGTGACCGACTAGTGCGGATCGGAGCCGGATCAGTACTTTTTCTGTTACGGCCGGAGCCTGACCTGAGCCGGATCACTACATTTTTGATCCGGCCATAATGTTGATGGAAAAGCATAACTTTTATAACTATATAACTACCAACCAACCACACGTAAATAACCACCAAGCCAGTGTAAACATAAACGAGGCATATTTATCAATTCACGGAACCTCCGTACCGAGTAGGGCCGGATTTCTGGCCGGAATTTTTCATTTTTGGCCAGAACCGGATTGGAGCCGGATCTCAGTACTTTTCCTGATGCGGCCGGAGGCGGATCGGAGCCGGACCAGAGAATTTGTCGATCCGCTTCGCACTATGACCGACACACAGCATTGTCACAGTGCAATGTGATAACTATGGTCGAAATAATACCAATAACCTTTTGTGATGCAGAAATGACATATATTCTTCATGGTCGCGTAAAAGCCACGCATTTCATCTTTCCACAACATTCATACCGATGCGGAGTCATAATGAGTAATACTCGAATACTCGACTCAGAATCGAATCACTCAAGTGCTCGATTTTGCCCAGCCAACACTGCGTAAACATTACGCCAGGGGTGGGCAACATACGGCCCGCGACGGAATTTTGAGCGGCCCGCATAGACAGTTTCCGGTCTTACACGATAATGCGGCCCGCGTGTCTACACTCTACCACATATATCTACGCGCAAACATTTTCGACCATCAAAATTAACAAGACATAACCGCGTTCAAATCTAACCGACGTTCACGTCCATTCTTTACTAAGAGTTTCTACGTCCGTCACGTATAGCCAGAGTTCAAAGAACTTGTTAACAATTTTGTGGAACCACAGATGTCTCATTGACTCCAACAAATATCCAAGTATAGGCTACATTGCTTTGATAAAATCCCTAAATCCTGTTTTCGGTCACCGTGCTGTAACCTTGAAGTTTACATTGAATACGATAAATTCCTTCTATAGGTGGATAAATACTCGATTAATGTTTCGATTCGGGAATCCGGCCCGCCAAGTACTTCATGTTCCTATATCCGGCCAGCCGAAGAAGTTGCCCGCCCCTGCATTACGCTGTGTAAATTTTTCGATTGCAGTACATGAAACGCTCGTACAATCCCTGCCCTGAAAATTTGAAGAATTCAGCAAAGAAACTAGCGGAGTTGGTGGCCGCGCAAAAGGTTCCGAAATTCGTCTCGATGTTCGGAGGGTCGCAATGCATCAAGTTACACTGGGCTTGCCTCGCGGGCTGGTGCATGTGTGAGTCATAAGCCTGCATGTAAAGCCATAAACATAATTTGACAGAGACCAGAATCGGACAAATAGAAAATTTTCAGCTTTTCCAAATTCGGTTGAAATTAGAATTTCTGAATTACTTGGAAATTAAATTAATTTCAGAATCGGAAAGAAATATATACCAGTTCAAATTCAGTTCGTATGAAATCAGAATTGATTGTCATAAGAATGGCAAATGTCTGTACCCCGACCTATGCTCGTTTCGCACTATACAGTTCAGACTTGGACAAGTTGATTCTAATTGTCGTATGAGACTCATTAATGCAAAGTGCCGGTAATCTAATTTGCGAACTGTTTCTATGTTCTCGTTATAATTCATAGTTTAATCTCTGGTTTTCCTGAAAATACTACAGGAGAACTATACAGTGCGAAACGAGCCAAGCTGGGTGTATAGGCATTTACCATTCTCGTGCTTTTGAGGATGAACTATGATTTGATATTAACTGGACTTGATTTTTGGTGTATTGCTTTCTTATTGGGAATTTTTCCAATTTCCATGTTTGAGCGAATGTAGTACTTCCAATTATATTCGAATTTGTAAAAAAAAACTGTGTAGCTATAATTCTAATTGAATTTGAAAACTTTGGTTGAAATGAAGCTTTACATATACTTTGTTTGTTACATATTCCAGGCCGCTACCAATACCAACCCATGACGCCTCTCCACCTGATGCCTCACACAAGCTTGACTTGTTGCAATATCAAGCAGAGGACAAGCCTACCTTCTACACAATCGTATGATTCTAACGGAGATGACATTACAGCAACTCTAGTCACGCACGAGCACCTCCGTAACACCGACAATTGCGACGATGCGACTCTTCGAATTATGACGAAGGAATCGACTGTTTAACTGCTGATCCGGGTCCGTCATTTTTAGTATTTGGACCGGACCCAGACCTGTGAGTTGAAACGAAATCCCGCTTCCGTCGTCAATGTTAAAATCCGGCTCCAGGAAATCCTGTTCAGGGCTGAGCTAAGAAATGATCATCTATCGATCCTGTCCTCGATATTATTGTAATTCAAACCCTGCCACACTTGGACAACTATCGATAATTCTAGTAATCTAATTCGTGACATGTTTCTATTATACTAGGCTTACCATATTTTGGAAATCTAAAAAGAGGACACTTTTTCAGAAATTTGAAACTTGAAAAACCGGAGAAGAATTCTCAAAAACCGGTGAATTTTTCCCACTATGTGATCGGTTGACCAAAAAAAGGTCATCTTCCCGCTCAGAGCTCAAAATACCGTTTTTTTTCTCCGCATTGCTAGGTGGCTGACTAAAAAAAAAAATATCATCTTTTCGCTCAGAGCTAAAATCACTACCCGCCGGACCGTCACTTCTGTGCTAATTTAGGGCATATCGCTCGCAATTTGCTCAAAATCTGACTTAAATTTTCAATGTCTAAGTTTTTGCGAATTCAGCAATTCTAATTCGTATTTGCGTAGTTATAATTCTAATTATAGTCTAATTAGTAACAAATCTGTGGAGTAAAGTTCTAATCTAATTTGGAAAAGCTGGATATTCTCTCGTGTTCCAAGTCTGAGCAATGATCAATGATCATCAATATCCCTGGTCTGGTCGCAAGTGCCAGTTTAGTCATTTCTCGAAACGAGGCTGACCATGACCATAACCGGACGATAGTAACGTTGCAGTATCGTTTGCACGTGGCAGTCAATCCAATATATATTTGCAACTATAGCTAACAACATACCAGCACTCTACACGCCGGATTTCTCTAATCATCAGCACTATGTATGTGGCGACAAGTTTCAAAATCAAGCATATCTTGTCATGCAGTTTTCTATTCATCGTCATCACTGTGAAATCAGTTATCTTTGCAATAAACATGTGACCAGTATTTTACGATATGTGTAGCCTTGGAGAGGGACTCGGTGTCTGACTACTTTCGTCGGTGTGACAGTGGCAAACTACCTACCGATACAAGCCATTCTCCGATTACTCACTTACTAGTCATGGACGAAGCCAGTAACGAAGTCTAGAGGCCTTTGTTTTAGAATGGAGATTTATTCAACCCAATTACTTGTGCACTCCAACAGAGACGGTAGGGTATACTGGCGCAATATAACAACGGTATCCAGAATTCACTCTCGTACACACAGCACATACACAAGTCTACCCAGAATGCCAGCCACAAACAATCACTCAAGCATCCCACTGGCGCGAACCTAAAGAGGCGAAGAGGGCTGCTATAGAAGTTCACTTCTAGTGAATTGTCAATCGCTTCTGAATCATGGTGACTGCATAGTTTCTGCACCAATTTGTAGTGGGGTTAGTCATTTTGTGTAAATCGCAAAGATACACCCTGCAATTTTGAAAGTATAGACGCTTAGGTCACTAAAAGTATATGCGAGTTGTCGACCAAATGTACTTTTTGAAACTGCCTACTCGTAGAGTTTTCAAATTTACATATTCTATTTCAACTTGAAGAAGTATTTTTGATATGCCTCAGACATCGTCACTGATACTTGCAATTGAGTAGAAATTTATAGGGTAACTTCTCTTTCTACCCGTGTACCAATTAAGGTTCATTCTCTTATATAAGCGAATGGCATTAGTATCAATTATAATATGCAGAGAAAGTTAGTAACGACGTGGAGACTACTTCTACTTTTCCAATGACGTCACCTAAGCCTACTTGTACTACTTGCTCACGTGAATAGACTACTTCTACTTGACAGTTTTTAGGCATAGCTAGATTTAGATTACTTACTTTGTTTTTATTTACTTGCAAATCATCACCACACGTCACTTCAACTTGCCCTTGAGAGTAAAATTTCACGGCGTTATATTTCTCTTTCTACATTAGTTTGAACGATGAATAGTGAATACTTTGATCATCTCTGCCTAATCACTGTATAGCAGACTACTTATTTCACACGTAGGTCAGGAGAAAGGTGAATTGTATTACTTTAACTAGAATGACATAAACGAGCAAGATCAGTAAAGTTTCACAACACTGAAAGATTTCTTCCTAAACTTCATTTCTATCTGTGTCAGAGGTCCAAACCTTCCAGGAATCGGACTCCAATTGATTCCGGGCAGTGTGTCAGGATTTTCTGTATCGACGATATATTTGCCGTTCGGGCTCGACTGCGAGCAAGCGCCGAACCAGAAGCCGCTGTCGAACTCGGTCCCGCAATATAATCCGCTGTTGTCTCGATCGAAAGTGGAGAATTTCTTCCCGTTGCTGGAAGCTAGGACGTTGCCAACTCCGATACCGTCGAAGGATCCGACTTTCAGCCGATAGCCTTTGGTACTTTTGCCGAGCGAAAATTCTCTGGAAAAATAATTGATTACGTTCTCAAACTCCTACAATTAAGTATATCAAGCCTATACTTTCACTCATATGGTTTTATTTATAGGCTAATTCTACTTCTACGTATCAATTTTAAGGCAAAACTTCTTACTTCCTCTATTTTTTTCTGCGCATGACAATCCATAAACTAACGAAGAGGTATTGCATTCTATTGATATTCTAAACAATCGAGGGAGAACGCATTTACCCGTAATTTGCAATCATCCTTTTCCCTCGGACGTCTCTCATCTCCAGTCGAAGCTGGTATTCATCATCTCCCATGATGTCCGCCATGTTTTCAAGTCCTGAAAAAGCGTGTTTCATGATCATGTCGCGATAAAAACCAAGCTTGAGTTACAAATTTGACTGTCTTCCGAAAACTGGACATGCATTTTTATGCCGTAGCGGTCAAAGAACAAGATTTTACCGTGATGGCCAGAACGAAAAATTATTATTGCGAAATCTCAATTAGTGTAATTAGACTACTAGAATTATCTAGTCATCCCGGTCTGCTATCATTTAGCGCCGTTTTGTATGCGCCATGTATCGACGGCGCTACTGAAGGCCCAGACTGTGATGACTAGATAATTCTAGTCGTCTAATTACACTAATTGAGCGAAATGCCGATTCCTAATCCAATATGTGAACTGTTTCTCCGCACTAATATAATTGTAATCTAATTTCTGGTTTTCCTCAAAATACTACCGTGCTAAACGAGCTAAGCTTGGTGTACTGACATGCTTAACGAACTCTGATTTGATATAAACTGACCTAATTTCGAAAAAGCTGTGTAGCTATAAAACTAATTTTATCTAAATTGGATATCCCGAAAATTTTCTAGTAGTCAGACTCAGGTTTTGAGGCCCCCTACATTTTTTACGGTTTGGACCTGTTGTAGTGGCGTAGGTATAGCACTGGAAAGCGGACATAGCAAGCCACAAACTGTCTTTATAGTTGGCACCTTAATGCATGGGGAAATATATTGATATATATATATTAATAATCTACGGATGTTGGTAATGTAACGCATTGATTCTAATAGACAATTTGATGCAATACTCGAATACCAATTTGACTCCTCGGAATTGAGAAACACTACAAAATTGGACGATAGTTGGGTTGTGCGAATTCTTTAAAATAGTTGATTAGTTGATAAGCTTGCGGATTGCGGTTAGTTAGTTGGCAACCACACTGCTCTACCGGTACGCCAACTATACGGTTTGTATGGTGGTTACCAAGCCAATGCTCCCCGTCCAGGTCTCCAAAGCCATATTGGTAGGCTGCGTACCCCCGAGTGGCAAAATCCAGCGTCCCGTCCACACGTCTCTGAAAAACCTGAAAAGTAAATGAGGTTCATTGTTCAATGACGCATCCATAAGAACCGCTACAAGTAGCTTCCGCATTTATTTAAGCGTTATTTTTTATATATCTGATGGTAGGCTATATAATTTTGATTCCGACCAATAAGATTCGACGTTTCGTATAACTTTTATACTTACCGATCATTTGTGTCGCCACGAATGCCCTTTACCCCCGAATCCTTTACATTTACATTGTAGGTCACGTCACACCATATATAGCTAAGCCTATTGATAGATGCACAATGTGATTGCGCGGTTGGACAAACACATTTGACTAGCAATTTCTGGTAACGTCGTTAATAGATAGGGCAACGTTGTACCTAGCGACCCACAAGCGCCAAATTTGATAAAATTGGAATTGAAAAAAAGCTACTGTCGCTCTGATTCCGAAAATATATGTTATAATGGGATTGGTACACTACAACCTAAAAATTTCACTTAAAATTCGAAGATCGTCATTGTTCAGAACAATAGGAACGCCACAATACAATGACCTGTTACGGCGCTAATTGTTCGCAGCAATGGTAATTTCTTGTTTCTCTAATTGCTCAGCCGCACAATCACATGCTTTGCACCTATCGGTAGGATATTTATCTATCTATCTATGGTCAAACTTGTAAAGAAACTTACTGTCCACCCGCCGCCTAGTGTGGTAACATCACAATATACGTTTATCATCGATTTTGCGTATTGAGAGAACACCGTCTCGACTTGTCCAGTAGATTGACCCAAGGCTACCGGCCCTCGTGCCTCTGCCTCCTCGCATCCGGTAATCCAGCCGTCTGAAATACATCAGGTAAAGTAGACTTAGCATTGGCGATACATATTACAGCCTTGTAGGAACAAAATGGATCAGATTGTTGGAATACCGAAGAAATGAAGATGTTCGTCATTACCTTGCGTCGTTCCACGGTAATGTCCTAACTTGCCAGCGGCACGAAGCATTCTCCGGTCTTTATTTTGTGCATTTTCTTCGGACTCCATAGGTTTTTCCACACTGTCATTTCTGGGCTGACTAGCAGGCTTGACTTCGTCAGTATCTCCAGACTTTTTAGGCTTATTTACTCGGTTCTTTTTCGAATCACTAGTAGGCTTATCTTCGTCCTTATCTGCGGACTTTTTAGGCTTCTTTACTTTGTTCTTTTTGGAATCACTAGCAGGCTTGTCTTCGTCCTTTTCTCCGGACTTTTTAGGCTTCTTTACCCTGTTCTTTTTCGAATCACTAGCAGGCTTGTTTGCGTCTTTATCTTCAGACTTTTTAGGCTTCTTTACTTTGTTCTTTTTGGAATCACTAGCAGGCTTGTCTTCGTCCTTATCTCCGGACTTTTTAGGCTTCTTTACCCTGTTCTTTTTCGAATCACTAGCAGGCTTGTCTTCGTCCTTATCTGTGGACTTTTTAGGCTTCCTTACTCGGTTCTTTTTGGAATCATTAGCAGGCTTGTCTTCATCCTTATCTCCGGACTTTTTAGGCTTTTTTACTCTGTTCTTCTTCGAATCACTAGCAGGCTTGTCTTCGTCCTTATCTCCGGACTTTTTAGGCTTCTTTACCCTGTTCTTTTTCGAATCACTAGCAGGCTTGTCTTCGTCCTTATCTGTGGACTGTTTAGGCTTCCTTACTCGGTTCTTTTTGGAATCACTAGCAGGCTTGTCTTCATCCTTATCTCCGGACTTTTTAGGCTTTTTTACTCTGTTCTTCTTCGAATCACTAGCAGGCTTGTCTTCGTCCTTATCTCCGGACTTTTTAGGCTTCTTTACTCGGTTCTTTTTGGAATCACCAGCAGGCTTGTCTTCGTCCTTATCTGCAGACTTTTTAGGCTTTTTTACTCTGTTCTTTTTGGAATCACTAGCAGGCTTGTCTTCGTCCTTATCTCCGGACGTTTTAGGCTTCTTTACTCGGTTCTTTTTGGAGTCACTAGCAGGCTTGTCTTCGTCCTTATCTGCGGACTTTTTAGGCTTTTTTACTCTGTTCTTTTTGGAATCACTAGCAGGCTTGTCTTCGTCCTTATCTCCGGACTTTTTAGGCTTCTTTACTCTGTTCTTTTTCGAATCACTAGCAGGCTTGTCTTCGTCCATATCTCCAGACTTTTCAGGTTCCTGCTCTTTGTTCATAGTTTTTGACTTGTGCTGACTCGCTATGGTATCACTTTCGGAGGCCGGCAGATCGTCAACCCTGGAATCAAATATCACTTCTTGGCTCTCAAAATCCTCCTCTCCAACATTATCAGGCGGAAAAGTACTCTCCAAAATGTTCCCCGAAGATACAGCAACGAGCGCGCATGAGATCAACCAGCAGAGGATAAACTTGAGATCCATTATAGTATTTCTAAAATAAGTAAAAATAACGGGACTTAACAATCCATACCAGAAATCAGACCAGTGTTAGCAATGTATTCGTGAGTCTAGTAAATCTTTTTAAAAATTGAACGAAAATGGTTGTCTGGTTGGTGAAGCAAAGGCAATATTTGGCATTGACTAAGCCTAAGGCCTTTCCGTGCAGCCTTTGACTGCCGGGTATAGGTCAACTACTTATAGGCTGGGTAAAAAGCGAGTATCTGCATGAGTGAATCGAGTGATAGTTTTCGAGTCGAGTCGGGTATTCGAGTATCACTCATGATGTCATGACAGTATGCTGGATGGTGTGTCGGGTTCGAATGCGTATATAACTTTTTCGCGGCCATTAATAAATATTCCAGTTCTACGTCACAAAGAGAATTTGGTATTGCTTTGTGGCAATCATGCTGTGGGTTGATCGTGACTTCAAAGAAATGTCATTTTCACTAACGCGTGTAGCTTTTAAAGCCTACATGTTTGGTATGGTGCGATACGGCCAATCGAGGTTTCAAGGTTTCCACAATGGAAAAGATAATAAATACTTCAATTCCCCTTCATAAATCAATTATGTTGCAAAAATCTTCTAGTTTCTGTGCTCGAGAAAATCATATATCACTACCCAGCCCTATACTCGCAACCCACTCGTGTTGCTATCCCGCCACAAAATAGGGTTGTATAAACTTGCATTCTGCAAACACTCTACTGGCCGTGTCAGCTTTGCGCAATTGCAGTTCAAACTTGACTCGCCTCTATCACGTTTCAATTTTCCTTATTCTTGAGCAATAAATACTGAAATTTGAGATTAAAACGTGCTAAACTCATCATTCTTGATTATAATAGCACACAAATATCAATTATACTGTTATCACTAATTTCTTCAGGCTACTTCTCATATGAACGAAGAGTGAGGCGCTGTATCAAACAACCGGATATCCCTGCCTGTGGAATAAAACGCTTGTCAAAGAAAACAATCTGCAGTGTACGATAGGGTTGTACAAAAACAATACTTTTTTAAATTTTTAGCGCCTACTTTTATTAAGTTGTTAGGTAGGCTTAAAAACGTTGCACACCAAATTTGGCTCAATTCCAACTAATATAAGTGAAGCTATTGGAGTTTGAATAATTTGAATTTAGTATGAAAAAAGATTTTAAATTTTACTGCCTACCCCATGAAATCATTGCGTTGTCTGAGAAAAGATGCAAAACAATTTTGGCTAAATTCCACACGGTAGAAGCGTAGTTATTGAAGTTGAAAGTTTTGGATTTGAAAAAATAGCATTGACGGTGGGCAGGCGCATAATTTTCAATGAAAATCACAAATAACTTCGCTTTCACGGGTTGGAATTGAGCCAAATTTGGTGTGCAACGTTTTTTGAAGCTAATTTTATGAAATGAGCGCAAAGATTTGAAGAAAAAAATTGTTTTTGAACAACCCTACTGTACCAATGCACAGCATGCCTCATATTTTTACATTTCTTCTCTTTATAATGTATAGGCCAAACTGATCGATTGGAAAATTACTACGAGTTGT
This sequence comes from Botryllus schlosseri, assembly GCF_051294905.1. Lineage (NCBI taxonomy): Eukaryota > Metazoa > Chordata > Ascidiacea > Stolidobranchia > Styelidae > Botryllus > Botryllus schlosseri. The sequence goes on along the minus strand of NC_137246.1, from coordinate 27,837,686 downwards.
TTCGACTTATTCCAATATCTTTTCATTGTATGACAATCTTGTGATGTTATGAAATGATAAAATTTCTAATAAAACTGAGCTGAACTATAATTACAATCTATTTTCTTCCATAGCTTTGACTACTTTAATGTGCTGTTGAAGATCTCACCTTCAAATATTTTAGAAGCGGCTGCGTCTTATACGACGCGACAACAGCAAATGGACAGATCAATTTTTCAGTGCGATTGCTTCTTATTGCGATTTCAGTGAGAATTTTCGCTTCACGACCCAATTGTAGCTCCTACACGATGTTTTACATTGTGCCGTAGGCATGAAATGCAGTAACCGAGACAGACGCAGCTGCAGGAAAGGACAATAGGGTCGGACGTGCAAAAAGATGCTATGGAAACGGGTTCATATGTTTGTATCCCGCTGAAATGCTGTATAACAGATGCCGTTGCGCGTATCAGGATGCTGATATCGATGATTGACAACATGCTGTTTCCTGCAACATTCAAATACCTTCTCCCATCAATGAAAGGGTAGAGCCAGGCCTTGAAAACGCTGTTTTAAGAATCATATCTTTCACCCAGGGATATCTAAAACTATACAATCTTAGCGAAAAGAGCGTGTGTTCGTTCACACCCACAATTTTTTTAATACTAATGATGCTTCACAAATTAGAATAATCACCAATGAATTACCAGTGTTGGGATGACTCGAGTCATGACTTGACTCGAGTCAGACTCGAGTCACCTTTTTCCAATGACTTGACTTGACTCGAGTCACTTTGCTAAAATGACTTGACTTGACTTGACTCGGCGTATCAGAAATATGGATTGACTCGTGACTCGGAGCAAAATTCACGAGTCAATTTCAAGTCATCAAGTAATCGATGTCGATAAAAATCACTGAATCTTGCATATGTTCAGATTGTTCGCGAAACGCTGGTGTAACCGTGAGAGCGACCAATCATTTAATGATCGTGCGTTTTACGGAGCCTCCATTGCTCCCTCACAAATAAATTGATCGCAAACGAAGTGATCGAAGCTTACAGCTTACGTAGTCGTAAAGTAGTATAGTAAAGTAATTAATCTCTGTTTTTCCCTTAACCAAACTTCTTGTTTTATTGGAATTGAATTCGAATATAGTTTATATTGTCCTCAGCCATTGGCGCAGAGTCTAATTGTATCATATCGATTTGCAAACGGGTAATGTATTGCTTCCTATCAATTCGCATCTATTCTCTCTTTTGGCTGTTAACTATGTACTGTGGTATGGCAGTTCTACGTATATGTGAGCGATACAGTGCCTTCTTACGTGTATATTTAACTCTATATTCGTTCATCGGTTCAAAATCAATGACCACTCAATCTGTATTTCAGACAGCTATCAAAATGCAATGACGTTATCATGCCCCATACTTTGAACAGGCAACTTGACTTGAATTGTGACTTGACTCGTGACTTGACTTGACTTGACTCGACTTGACTCGAGTCACCTCCAAAAATCGAGTGACTTGACTTGACTCGAGTCACCTTTTAAAATCAATTGACTTGACTTGACTCGAGTCAAAATATGCAATGACTCGAAATGACTCGTGACTCGAAGGTAGTGACTTGATCCCAACACTGTGAATTACGAAGGAACGTATGCCGTGCCGATATGCACGATTGTGCGTGGTACGTAACAATGCTTTCACCATGAAGCAATCAGAACGGTCTCTTCAGAACAGCAGAGAGTAATCACAAAGACTTCGACTGACAGAGAAAATGACACGCTGATTGGTAATGATGGCAGAGACGATACAAAACAAATTTGACTCAATTCCAACTAGTAGAAGCGGAGTTATTGGATAAGAAGAAATCTACAACGTATCGCACAGACAAGAACGTACCTTTCCAGCTATATAACCTTTTAACGGACAGCAACATTATTGCCGATCTACTGGACTTCATACGAGAGTCAAAGCGTCGCATTTAGCTACGTACTCATCTTGTATTTTCATGACATTTCATGTTATCATTTTGATCAAAATGTCTAAATCGCCGTGGTGCAAAAAGCCTTCGATGCGAAAAGCACCACTAAATGTTTTTATACATAATAATAATAATAATAACTAGTAGAAGCGGAGTTATTGGAGTTTTTCGTTGATATTTCTCGGATTATCCTTGATTGGTGGATAACTCCGCTTCTACTAGTTGGAATTGAGTCAAATTTGTTTTGTATCGTCTCTGAAGACAGCTCAACAATTTCATGGGGTTGACAGAAAAATTTGAAAAATTTTTATTTTAAATTTCCTATTTCAATTAAAAATTGTAATTGGATCTGCGGAGCCTTATACTTGTTAGAATTGAACCAAATTTGGTGTGCAGCGTTTTTTAGTGTAACCTGACAATTTGATAACTGAACGACTGGAATCGAGAAAAATAAGTTATTTTTGAACAGCCCTCTGTACATGCACAATGTGCAGCACGTACATGTACATTGTACACACCTCTTATTTACTCGTAATCTAGACCGTGTTCGAAGCTAACATGGTTATGATGCTGTCAGCATTGTGTGTCCTGGAATTGAACCAAAAGTGGATCTAATAAACAGATCGCTGCTCACAGATTTAAATTTCAATGATTTTTTAAGAATTGGGACAACCGACTTTCATCTCTATAGTTTTGACAAATTGGGTATTGTGGTCGACCAGCCTATAAAATCTCATCACTGTCTCAGACGCGTGTATACGATATCATTGAAGCAATGTTTGGTTTGTTTTAAATAAGCATATATATTATCTCCATGTCGTCACTACATAATCAAATACCAATGTTGCGTTTTGATTTATAATCCCAATTTTATATAGTGCGGCCCGCGAATGGATTCAGATGTTGAATGCGGCCCGCGAGCTCAAAAGTTTGCCCAGCCCTGCTCTACGCTATGGTGGAAATCTGATATTCATGAATTTACAGTGTAGCCTACACTGTTGTTCAAAAATAACTTATATTTTCGGATTCACTGATTGAATTGTTAGGTTGCCTACAAAATCACTGTTGGCCAATTTGGGCTCGATTCCAACAGGTAGCATGAAAAAATTGGAAAAAAATCCAATCCCATGAAATTGTTGAGTTCTCTAAAACAGCGATGCTTAACAACTTTTTGCTCACTTCCAACCGATAGAAGCGAAGTGATTGTAGTAGAAGATTTTGGATTCGCAAAAATAGCTTCGACGGTGGTTAATCACAGAATTATGAATGAAAATCTCAAATAACTTCGCTTCTACTGATTGGAATTGCGTCAAATTTGTTTTTCATCGTTTTTGTAGACAACAATTCAACAATTTCATGGAGTTGAAAGTAGAATTTTGAAGAAAGTTTTTTTTTTATATTGCATCCAAAATTTTAAAAATCCTGTACGTTCATATCTCCCAGCTGGAATCGGCGTTGAATTGATGTTATTTTAGGCAACCTAACAATTTAGTCAGTGAATCCCCGGAACCTACACCAAAACCTACCTCAGACTTACACCAAAGAATAAATCAAACAGACCATGTGCATCCGAATGACAGTTGCACGTATGGATGTTGGAAGATATGCACGTAGAGTATATAAGCGCGACATAACTCTGATTTAGGTTCTATTCTCCGTGCACCACCCTTTGGGTGTGAATGCGCACTACAAGTCGTTTGTACACCATCTTATTTCCTTTCATTGTATCGCAATCTTGTGGTGGTTTGAAATGATAAAATTTTTAATGAACAGAACTGAACATTAATTAATGCAGTAATAATATTTATGTTGGATGTTGACCTACAATCATTGAACAGAACTCGAAAATTGCAAGAAAATTGTGTCGCGACAAATATAGTTATAAAGTTTGTTTTTCTGCATTGATCTTCCTTGCTTTTCTATTCCGCAACGTAGCCGCACATCATGTTGGCCGGAACGGCTTTGTCTGAAATGAATTCGCGAAAATATCCACGCGTCAGACTTTTACATACCGCTGGATTTTTAAAATAGGCACCTAGAAATAGAACTACTCGCTTTTCCAAATCCGAAACTAGAATTCGAACTATATTCATTTTTTCAGCATTCACAACTAAAACTAGAACTATGCCCCCTTTTCAAAAGTCGCTACTAGAACTAGAACTAGAACTAGAACTACTCACTTTCCAACATTCGCAACTAGAACTAGAACGAGAACTAGAACTTTTCAATACTCTCAACTAGAACTAGAACTACTCCCTTTTCAAAATCAGCAACTAGAAATAGAACTACTCAAAAAGCGATAGTTAGTTGACCGAAAACTAGTTTGTACAAGTCTGGTCTCAGACGGAACGAAAATAGTCCTGCAGGCCGCTTACCTATGTATTTCGGCGCGGAAAGATTCAGATTGGCCATGATTTCCATGAATTTTTCTTTCGTTTGCGTCAGGCGCGGGTTGAACTGTTTCTCTTCCGCCACCGTTGTGATTGTGCAGCCTGGATTCAACAGATGAACAGAATTAATTTGACTGAAATGCTTATTACCAAAACCACAGGCAGTGTGTTCGTTACGGTGCATGCATAGCTGGTCCAAGTGTAGTCAGCGTTGGTAAATAAAACTATATTTATTTAATAAAAATTTATTTTTATTTAATAAATCCAATACTTCTTTCTCTTATCGCAATGCTTCTATTGGTTGGAATTGAGTCAAAATTGGTGTGCAACGTTTTTCAGGTGACCTTACAATTTTATCACGTAGCCAGTATAATTTGAAAACAAACTGACTGCCACCTGGTGCATGATATGATCTATGGGTAGGAGCAGAAGCCATTTTCGCCCCAAATCCGCGCAAAAATTTTCATGAATTTAATCGAAACATCAATACCCACCTTTATAGTCGTGGGCTACGTAAAGCTTGTAGCCTCCCGGCAACGATAGTATCTGCGAATGCACAGAATCGAACAGCCGCCCTGAATCGCCTGAAAAGAGAGTCGCCATAAGCTCGACGACGGCATGTTGAGTCATGTTGAGCCACCTTGCTGAAAGTCTGTCCGGCCGCAGCCCCGAATGAGCAGCGCGTCTCCAGTGAACGCCATCTTATGATCGTGGCAAACGTATGTCATGCAGCCGTCGGTGTGTCCTGGTGTGCATCTGCATTCTAGCGTCTGAATTGCGTTCAAAACATTCGCGTTAGTCTGGCTTGGTTTCAATTTTATTTACAATCAAGAGGTGGTCGATGGTGAGATAGCGTATATTGTGGTATATTCCACGGCTGCAACACCAATGGGTTGCGGGTTCGCGTCCGGAATTCCCACCTAAGTGTTGGAGGTTTATCTATACGCTCTTCCTCGCCATTTCATCCGCATAAGCGGTGTCTTGCAAAAGCATAGAAGTGGGCCGTGCTACAAGTCGGCAGCTATACGGAATAAAATCGGCCTGATGTAAACGAAGTAGAAGGAAAGTCACACATTTGTACTTTGGGTAGTGGGTACTTTGTAGTGTGGGTAAAAGCAGCGATTCACAAAACCTGTCGAAAATACTTCAAGGAGAGTCAGAAAATGAAATTTCAGTGTCGCAAACGTATCCCGAAACTAGTTTCTACTTTACAAAATCAAAAGTGTAAGGAGGAAGTAGCTTTGCCTCAAAACTGTTGAGTAGAGGTGCTCTGAGAACACGAGTATTTGAGTAAGTACTGCGAGCATACAGGCGGTCTGTAACGAATTACATCTACATTTGGGGTCTTCAAAAATGACTTTTTTTCTCAAATCGTACTGGCTACTTGATAAAATTGTTAGGTTACCTAATTTAAGCCTACACACCAAATTTGGTTCAATTCCAACCAGTAGTTGCATTGTTACAGGAGAAGAAAGTTTATATTTATTATATAAAAATAAATAACAAAAAATTTGAAAATTTTCTATTCACCCCATGAAAGGGTTAGGTTGTCTATGGAAACGATGTTCACCAAATTTGGTTCAATTCCAACCAGCGGAAGCGGAGTTATTGCCGTCGAAAAATTTGGATTATGAATAAAATAGTATTTACGGTGACCAATTCTTTAATTATTTATTATAGTGATACCCAGCACCGTAAATACTATTTTATTCATAATTCAAATTTTTCGACGGCAATAACTCCGCTTCCGCTGGCTGGAATTGAACCAAATTTGGTGTGTAGGCTTAAATTAGGTAGCCTATCAATTCTATCAAGTAGCCAGTACGATTTGAGAAAAAAAAGTCATTTTTGAAGACCCCTAATCTACATTTTCGAAGTACTCATGTAGTTTTTGCCTACCCACTCAAGTCGATATGATTTAAGAAAACTCCCACTTAATAGTTTTCAGATTTAAGGAAAAAAGGTCTAGAATCGCTACTTCAATTTATGCTCGAGTAAAAATTTACGTCACTTTCACTTGTACTTGAGCAGCAACGATGGCCCTTTGGCCAACTCCGAGCACAAGTTGGCACATCCTATACTAGAGTGGTCCGAGAAAAAGTAAAAGTATTTCGTTACTGACCATGACCACATTTGTTACTTTTTGAAATCTAGGGCTGACCTGATTGCCGAACATAACTTGATCTCCTTGATCCACAAACTCGTCGGCTTTGGCGCCCGAACGCTTGCTAACGATCGACTTGCACCCGGCGAAGATTTCTTTCAACTTACCGGTTCCGGTGATATGGTCCGCGTGCACGTGCGTGTTCACTGTAACAGTGAGATATTGATGGCCGGATATACAATAATTATTTCCAGTCGTCTAATAAGAATAATTAGGGCGAAATGTCGGTAATTGTGGTGCTATGATATGATTGCATGAGCACGGCAATGGGTTCCTCTCTCGCAGGCACGACACGTGGACTGCTGATCGAATATACACTTCCAGTTCGACTTGTAAAGGTGTCTGTTTGGAAATGGTACAAGAGAACTATATCGCGTAAAACGAGCCAAGCTTGCTGTAAAGACAAATGCCATTGTCGTGCTACTGAAAATGATCTCTGAATCTATATGAACTGAATTAGATTTCTTTTTCGAATTTGGAATCTAATTCAATTTTCAAGTTTTGCGAATTCAGAAATTCTAATCCAATTTGGAAAAGCTGAAAATTTTCGAGCTGTACAACTCTGATCCGTACTTCCATATTTCAGTTTCAGTCCGAGTTCTTTGATCAGCTTTGCGTCCCTCTCGACCTGTGAATATTAGCGATTAGTATCCCGGTCGCAGTTAAGAGTTACCAGAGCGTCTTATCGCATTCGCACCAGGCCGATCACAGGATCGATGATAATCGCTTCTTTGGTGGCTTGACATCCGAGTATGTAGGTAAACGTGCACGTCTCTCGATCGAAGAGCTAAGAAGAGGATCATGTCTTTAACTACAGGCGAGTTTATTGTCGCTTATGGATACTGTTAATTTACAATTGAAGTATATATTCATATTGAAATTCGAATATTTTCGGCTGACCCTTGTCAGGGTATAATCGTCAGCAACCTGTAGAGAATTGAAAATAACATTGTGAACGTCATACCAAGTCTATTTTTCAAAACGAATACCTTGAGTACATCCAGACTATTCATTTTAAACTTCCACGTGAACTATTCTTGTGACTAGGGCTGGGCAAAATCGAGGACCCGAGTGATTCGATTCTGAATCACGTAAAATGCGTCGAATCGAGTATCACTCATTATGACGTCATAGCAGAATGTAAGATGTCAAAGTTATGCGACCACACAGAATATAATACCTGTTATCCATCACATTAAAAATACTTCAATATTTTTTCGACCATACCGATTTCATTGCGCTAGGTGACAACGTTGTGGGGTGATCATGACTTCGGAAATGTGCTTATTTCCGGTAACGTTCGTAGCTACGTGTTTCGTATGCTACGATACAGCCAATCAAGATTTCAAGGCCTGAACAGTGAAAATAAGTATCGAAACTATAATTCTCGTTGATAAATTAACTTTCAGTTTGCTTCGGTATTCATCTGTCACCATTCTGCATGGTCCAAGTGCCCTACAGAGTGCGTGACATATCATATCATTCCACTGTTCTGGATAAAGATGATTACTGCGGATCCCTCAATGGAGCGCACGCGGAAATACTTCAGTATGACATAATCTGCTTACCTGTCTGAAAATGAGAGGGGATATGTCCACACACGTTTGTTCTTCAGCAGACATGGTAGAAGTAGTCGCTGCTGTTATTAATGTCCAAGTAGAAGAATCAACGTAACGATATATTCAATGACAACTATAGCAATATTCTATATTCATAAAATTGAAATAATCCATCCGAAAACTACTTTTTTACGAAATATCTGCTCCCATTTGCAACCGACTAGCAATATGCGGGTGACTTCACATTCTACTTGAGTAGCAACGCTGACTACTTCGGCAACTTCGGACTGAAGTCACCAGTACGTAGCAGCAGGAGTTGTGGGTTACATAAACGCAGCATCTCCTTTCTTTCTCGACCAAGTAAACCTGACTTTGCAACTACACTGCACAGATGCGACTATATAGGGCCAGGCAAAATCGAGTGCCTGCATGGCGGGTTCGATTCTGAACCGAGTATTAGACGTCGAGTCGAGTGTCACTCATGACTTCATAGTTCATAACAATATGAAAGATATGGAAAGTTGAAATATGAACCTTTTATGCGACCACAAAGAATATAATGCGATTTCTACATCACATTAAAGATGATTTAGTATTTTTCGACCAGGCCTATTACATTGCACTTAGTGACAATGCTGTGGATGCTGACTTGCCACAAATGTCATTTCCACCAATGTGCGCAGCTTTGTACGGCATCATTGAGCCCAGCACTAGTCTCAGTTCCCAGTTGCGGTAATGTTCGTTCTCATTACTTCAACGTAACACAGTAACCCGGACAACTGCACCGGACATGGTGTGCGTGCGGAGATGCACGCTCGCAACACTAATTCTGCTGATTCATTCTCTCGCTTGCCAGCAAGGCAAATAACGCTATAAATATCAGACTTCGATACATACATTTCGATATCCCAATATAGATGCAATGTTTACTAAACTACAAGCTCAGAAGTGAACTGAAATGTTGGTTCCCGTTTACGACGAAATAGCTCATTTTGCGTTGAACTTTTGCGAAGCAATCGCTTTACACGAAGTTTCTCCAACCGAAACTCAAAAATCATCCAGAAAACTGGATTTCTTTTGTGCATTTGTATTACAAATTTGATATGAGGATGCCCAATGCCCATTGTTGAACGTCCGTCGGAGCTGACGTTCATCCTTGATTTTGACTAGTCAGTTGACGAAGCTTGGGGTTGCAATAAAACATGAATACAGTCGATGATTCCTGTGTATTCTGAGGTATTATATTCAACACATCTCTTTCTAGGAAGCTCTTGCGATTGGGAAAGACCAAATGTGACGTTATAATCCAAAACGCGGTACAGCGGACAACTATTTTCGATATCGTCCGAGTGTATAATAGATACTAAATGCAAATATGGGAGAAATTTTACGAAGGTATTATCAGTGCTAGAAAGGACCAGCTGTTCCGCCCCGATGCCGTTGATTTGGCAATTGGCCCTCTTGGCAGCACAGTCGAATATACATATCTTTCACCATGGCCTACTAAAAACAGTACGCCATGCCATGCTTCCACTGAATCTAGTTAAGAGCTTCTTGGAGGTACAGAACTTCAATATACAATTGAATAATATGTTCACATTGAAATATACCCGGGTATTTTCGGCTGAATCGAATCTATTTGAATCTGAATCAGATCTTTAAAAGATAAACTCAACTGACTAGAACACTACATAAAGTTCACTTCTATTGTATTGAGAATGCTACGGCGTTTGTGCGCTGAGCGTTAAGCCTGGAATAGACGATGCGTAAACGCGTCCGTCTCTTTCTCTCCTTATTTCTCTTCTCAAACGGATGCGTGCGAGAGAGAAGAGGGACGAGGAAAAAATGAGGAGCAGAAAGAGCAAAAGTGTGACAACCCGCACGCGTTCGCTTTCATGCGTATTTTCCATCCGCTCAGCTGCGTTGGCAGGTCTGTAGTGGTCGGACATCGCACTTTCTGAAGTTGCAGTGATTAACCATGCGATTTTATGCTATTTTCAGTTGCAAAACAAAATGAATAATATAGAAGACGAGAATCTAATTGCCGCTGTGTATAGAGCTGTACAATCACACCAATCCAGACTACTATAACAAGGTAGCCATGAACACAATTTGGCGTGATATTATTCTGTGATATGGACTTGAAGATATGTAAAGTATGAGGAGTCTTTCCATGCTGGGCATTGTACACATCAACATTCAGAATCCAACGGGGGAAGACATAAAGTCAGCCAGAACACCTAAAAGTTTAGCATTGTTCTTCCTAAGGCTTGAGATTTTAACCTACATTTAAACTTTTTTGAAACGGGGCATACTTCTAAATCTAAACCAATATACCCTCAATCTCAAACACCAAAGCGACAATAATGTCAGGCTCAATAAACATATGTGAATATTCCCTACAATCCCAACTGTGTACTGTGCAGGTGATGATCATCGAACGTGAAAGTCACGGCTGAGCGCATGTTGTTTACTACCCTTACGATGACGCAATCTCACTATCTCACCAATCCCACTAAACGCATGCGCTCCGTACGGATCGTCTATTCCAGGCTTTATAAAGCGACGCCTTGATTTGTTTTGCTAATGAAGCGATCTGATTGGTCACAAATGTTATGCACGACAGCATTTCGACATCTTCGACAGAGGTTACCGTCGGGCAAAAAGTATATACGCTTAATGCCTCACGTACCTCTTTCATATCTTCTATTAAACTATTAAATTCAACTTTATTTCCGACCAAGCTACGAAGAACAAGCAATCCATGACCCCCATTCTTTGATCATGATTATGGTTGTGAAATGATTTCATCTCCTTGAACACATAGCGTATATTTGATTATTGTTCCTGGCTCAAGGTTGACAGGCTATAGAGATCCAAAACCTCATTTTATCGCTTATTGTCCTTTTTATGCTATCTTCTATGCAGTGGTTATCAACCTTTTTGTCTCGGCGGACCACTTTTTGTCCGTCAAGTGCCTACTTTAGGTGTAGTTCAAATTTAGCTCAATTATCCCGCTACTGTCATCTGCCTTATGAATAAAAAATAACTGTAGGCTAGTGTAAACTGAAAAAATCGCGCTCTTCTTGAAAATCATGTCTATAATCATACTATGAGAATTTTGTTTCAAAGCGAAATGCCTGAGATTTCTGGAGCTGCTCTCACAAAGATAGGTGGATGCAGAATTACGAACGGAAGAATAACGCTTCCAACAACGCCTTCGGGTACGACCGCAAAATGAAAAGCACGCACCAAAATTGCGAATCCGATCCTTCTATGAGCTCTAGCAATGAGCATATCACGTCCTGCCTATGCATTTCTATCCAAGAGCACATCGTGAAGTTCTTCTGGAATATTGGCTGTATAGTAGGCGAGGGCAAAATAACTTTTTTTCCCGGATTCCAGCCATTCACTGATTAAATTGTCAGGTTACCTTAAAAAACGATGCACACCAAATTTGGTTCAATTCTAACAAGTATAGGATTCCGCAGATCCAATTGAAATTTTTAATTTATTAGGAAAAATTTAAAAAAAAAACTTTCAAATTTTTCTGCCAACCCCATGAAATTGTTGAGCGGCCTTCAAAGACGATGCAAAACAAATTTGACTCAATTCTGACCAGTAGAAGTGGAGTTATGCGAGTTTTTCGTTGATAATTCTCAGATTATCCACCGATCAAGGATAATCCGATGATTATCATCGAAACTCTCACATAACTCCACTTCTACTGGTCGGAATTGAGTCAAATTTGTTTTGCATCGTCTTTGAAGGCCGCTCAACAATTTCATGGGGTTGGCAGAAAAATTTGAAAATCTTTTTTTTTAAATTTTTCCTAATAGAATAAATTAAAAATTTTGATTGGATCTGCGGAATCCTATACTTGTTGGAATTGAACCAAATTTGGTGTGCAGCGTTTTTTAAGGTAACCTGACAATTATCAATGAATGGCTGGAATCCGGGAAAAAAAGTTATTTTTGAACAGCCCTAGATAGCCTATATAACAGAACATGCTTTTTGCAAACATTGCGAAGGCCGTACCCTGATTTACCATTGTGAAGTAGAATGTAGATTTGGGGTATGTTTCCGTCACTTTCACGAGTGAAATGGTCATTAAAACTGGGGGAAATCACCTCTGAATCACGGTACCTGAATATATTTTCGAAAATCACACCTGTTTGTAGTGTCATCTACTGCTAAAATTATGCGGACCCCTCGGCCAGATCTACTTTTTAAACGTGACTACTTCTTAAACTTTCATTTTCTACTTCTACTTGAAGTTTTGGCATGTATTGGAACTACAAGTTATGTCGAATATTCTATTGGAGTTCTGTACTATCAAGAAGCGTCGCAATTCACGTTCTCGATAATGTTGCAAATTTAGAGGTTTCGAGGCTGAGAAACAATGTTCTATTCAATCACTGCCCAGTGCCCATGCCTGCTATTTACATCATCTCGGCCCAGGTGCGGGTGATTTTTTTCATTTTCATGGCAACGTAGTGGTGTAGGCCTGGCCTATATTTGAAAGGATGAAATTACTATCAAACAGATAACTGAAAATACTTGAGATCGCACGCTGCTCAAGTGTTGACATATGCTTTCGAGCTGGTATCGCAGCCTTGTGGTGTATTGAAATAGTGAAATTGTTAATAAATTGTATTGAATAAAAAACGACTAATCAATAAAATGATCATGCCAGTAAAAAGAGCCATCTCCGCCGGGACTCGAACCCGGAACCTCTGGATTAGAAGTCCAGCGCGCTATCCATTGCGCTACGGAGACCCACGTGAGCAATGTGAAGAAAAGATAATATTTTCTACGAAGTCTATCATCGAATATTGATTCTATTTTGATTACAAGAGATAACTTGATAGTACTCAGTATCGATACGCTTGTCAATACTAGTTTCTGTACAATTTCAAGGTAGATTTTTCGATTTGGTTATCGGGCTTTTTCTGTCGTTTCATATTTTAGGTTAGTTTTACCTACGCTAGCAGGCGCTCTAAGCCAACGTGGGTGTCGCATCGCAATCTTGTGGTGTTTTGAATCGTTTAAAATAATAATAAATGAATGGAATGAGCCATTTCAAACCTGACAAAATGGCAGCTCTCATCCATTACCACCCATACTTTCTAACTAACACCTACACAATGTACACATATAGTATAGTATAGAATTAAGCGCAAGGAATTGGCACCGGGAGAGAAATAGCCTACCCTGATGCAGTCCCCTGAAAATGGACAAGCATCATTATCATCATTATCATATCATTTTTTATCAAGTCAATACACCACAAGATATAATTCAATTCAATTTATTATGAATGATTTCATCATTTCAATACACCTCAAGAACCGAAATCTGCGACACAATGAAAAAATAGGAAGGTGTGTGAAAACGACTTGGAGTAGTCTTTAAAATCAGACAGCCACCTGGCCTAGGCGATGTAAAAAGGAGGCATGCACACTGGACGAAAACTAAAAGAAGCTAATAGGACAGACGGCAAAAAGAGGTGGCATGTGTCGGAAGGCGAGATCGATATGTCAAGTCATGGTCCGGTAAACTTGAGGGCTGGCTAGTAATGAAAAGATAGGGGGGTGCCGAAACGACTTGGAGTATTATTCTAATCAGAAACCCACATTGGCCTACAGCAGGGGCGGGCAACTTCTCCAGTCGGCGGGCCGGATATAGGAAAATTAAATACTTGGCGGGCCGGATTGCTGAATCGATGCATTATTCACCCATTTATCCACATATATAAGAAATAAATCGTATTTAATGAATGTATTTTAACGACAGCAATGTAACTTCAAAGCCATTTCTCGCCAATAATGACGAAAACAATGAGGATTTGAGAACAGCATTGTCATACAGGCACCACCATGTCTGATTCTCTCTGACCGATCAACACACGGTGCAATCCTTAATTAAGATTTCAAGGCGTTCGATAAGCCCGGTATCCCAAATTTACCAAGATATCAATTCATTAGGGTTTAGTAGGTGACGAGATATTGCGTGGTTGTTCAACTGTGTGGCCTATTCTATCTCGATATTGAATTCATGCGGCCCGCGGTCTCTACGAAATTTGAAAGTGGCCCGCGACCCGTTTCGAGTTCGCGACCCCTAGCATAAGCGGTGTCTTACAAAATCCTAGAAGTGTGCCATGCTACAAGTCGACGGTTACGGAGTCAAAGATAAGAAATATCGGCCTAGTGTAAATGACCATTGTAGTCGACAAACACCATGATTACCACAAATGACATTAGGGTTGAGTAGGCTACATCGTATATGCCGATAGTGCAAGTCTTCTCGCTTCAACTAACTTACGCGTAAGCACCACCCTCGCTCGCTGCGCTTATGTGTATATTGTAAAATAACATACAGTCACTAAAATTTGACGTATGTAAGCAAGTAGTGGGGAATCTCGGAAAACGGGCCGCGGGCCACATTATCATGTTAGACGGAAAACTGTCTGCGGGCCGGACAAAATCCCTTCGCGGGCCAGATCCGGCCCGCGGGCCGTATGTTGCCCGTCCCTGGCCTACAGCATGTAAATAAGAGCCATGTAGCATATACTAGATTTAAGAAAGGGTTATATAAAGGGAAGCTACGAAAATAAATGCGACTTGTTACGGTAGGCGAGGTCGATATGTCAGATAAGATTGTAGTCCGGTAATCTTGATGGCTGACTAGTATTGAATGCAATTGAATGTAAGCGTCATAAATTAGTAGTAGCTGTGGAGAAGGTGAAATCGGTGTGGCAAAATCATCAATATCACTTTATTACCATTTATTACCAGCATGTCGTCTTATTTGGTGATACGATTGTTGATAAACGATGTTCTTTCCAATTCTCTGCTAGTTACTGACGATTACCCTTGACGAGTGTCAGTCGAATATATTCGGGTTCATTTCAATATATATAACTCTTCAATTGTATATTGAAGTTCTGTACCCCCAAGAAGATTTTCAATTCGAGCTTCTACAAGAATTGAAATACAGTGAAAAGGAAGTGTCGTGGGGCGTTGTATCTTGTGTATCGCATCGTACATTGTGTCTTCGCGAATGTAAATAGAAAAACTCGCTAATTATGATTACGCTTATGATTATGAAGGAGTGGAAACCAATTGGTTAAGTCAATCAATCTTAAAACCTTGACCTATAGTATAATAAGACCGTGGGCGACGATTTACCTTGCCCTTGCGTGGGCTCACTCGAGTCCAGTCAGTCATAAATCCTTGTCAACATTGCATGCGTCATCATGCTATGCACCGACCCGTAGCAATGAGTCATTATTTAGTACATCAATCGCAACCTCGGCCTGCGGTTTTTCGGGCTGTACAACATAACGTCGACTCTACGTCTACAAAAGTGATTATTAACCTTTAGTAACCCGGAGAACCCTTTGGTTTTGCAAGCCTTTGGTTTTACAAGCCTTTGGCGAACCTCAAATTTTCGCCTAGTCACTAGAACAAAAATCTAGGACATTATACACACTTAATACATTAGCCTACTATAGAATACTTCTGCACAAAACAGACTGCGCATCAACACCAGTGTTAAAAATAACATTAAAACATGATTCTTACAAAAAACAAACCGATGATGATGAATGTTGGCTGCAAATAAATGTGATTTCTGCTGTATGAGTTGTGTGTGTGTGGCTTGACAACCAGCGAACCCATGGCTCAGTGAACCCCGGCCAATAACCACAGGTACAGTATCTACGATTGTCATATGGATTTACGAATGGAAGACTTACATGCTATACAATATAGCTTACTTAACACTGTATCAGTATCAGCCTATATGTAATGTATTCAATCTTCGTAATTTCGTCTTTATTAGATTTTGCTTCTCATAGAAATTAAATTCCACGCTTCTAAATACTACACGGGGTCTTCGCATTACAATACGGTACGTCAACACGGCCGCTTCCACTATAAGCGTGTTACGCAGGTCCCAAATAACCCGAGCTGCTTCTAGATAAATCCTCACTCGGTATTCTACACCTATGTGATGACGCGGGTCACTGCTTACGCCTAGAAAACCCCAAATGAGTCATGCTCGATATGTGTTCCCACCAAATCTTTACTTTACCCATCGAGAAGTCAGCTCGCAAAGACGATATAGGCTGAGTATTATAAGTGTATTTGGTGATAGGATTGTTGATTTATGTTCTTTCCAATAATCTACCATAGTCGCTGACGAACACCTCTGACGATTGTCATCCCAAAATATTCGGGATTATTTCAATATGAATATATTCAATTATATATTGAGGTTCTGTACCTCCAAGAAGCTCTTCAAGTATATAACGAATCCGAATCTTGATAGTTTTACCAGAACAAATCCTTGCTCTTCAGTTCACGACCGAACAGTATGAATGTATCACTATCAGTAAGCCTATATTAATAATTTCAACATTTCAAAACACCACAAAATTCATGCGTTACAATGAAAGATAGGAAGGTGTCGAGACGACTTGGAGTTGTCTTCGAAATCAGACACCCACCTGGCCTAGGGGATGTAAATTTCGCATGATAGAGATGATGTTTTACCTCAATGATCAAGTAGATAGTTGAAATAGGTGGCAAAAAGCATCGGACCGCTAAAATAGCGCATGATGCACCGAAGAAATGCGGAAAGGCGTGCCCAATTATCGTAGGCTAAAGTATAAAAATTCCTTCGGAATTACACTGCACTGAACTTCTTCCACTGCCGCATACCGGAGATGAGAATCAGCGGATAAAATCACGTAATCGTTGTTACGACGCATTGCTCGCTATGAGAAATGCAACAGGCAGAACATTCTCAGAATTCTGAGGGCTTTGTGTCCACGCGTAAAGGAGGCGAATGTTTTCATGAATTTAAATGTTTGTTTCATGATCGCAAAAAGTCCTTACGAATCAAGAATTTATAGACAAACGTTATTTATGTGGTAGACAGTGGCCGTGCGAGGTGCCAGCGTTGGACAGATAGAAAATGTTCCGCATTTCAAATTAGATTATAATTTGTTATCGTAGCGATACAGTTTTTCCAAGTTAGATTGGAATAGTAATTATATTGCTACACAGTTTTTCCAAACTAGATTAGAATTGTAGTTATAGCTACACAGTTTTTCCTAATTACGTTATAATCAGAATTACCGAATTCGCAAAAACTTGGAAATTGAATTCCATTCCGAATTAGAAAAAAATTGAACTAAAAATTCGAGTTCACTATATATCAGAGCAAAGCTCGTCCTCATAAGCACGAGAACGACAAATGTCTGAAAGCCGAGTTCGGTTCGTTTCGCACGATACAGTTCTCCTGTAGCATTTCCAAGACAACCAGAAATTAGATTAGACTTAAAATTAAAGCGCAGCAACATTTCACAATTTGGATTATAATTAGATGACCAGCATTTCGATGTAATTAGACAAAGAATTATCGAGCTCTCCAAGTATGTAAGGTACATCGTGTTTAGAGCCGACAGCGCGACTGTTACGTTCGCGTTGTTTGTTATGTGACAGCAACAGCTGTGACTTCGAACCGCAGGTATCAGACAATACTCCCACGGATAACCAAGAATAAACTACGTCGCTCATATTTCGTCAAATAGTAATTCCGGATTGATTGTAACGCCAGCAGTCGTTTCACGACATCCGCTTCGTCTTAGAACGCATTAGCTATGAAGTGATATCAGTCTGCTATCGATTGCAGCGCTTATCATACCTTTATCACTACGGCGAAAGATTGGAGGCCGTTTCGTAATCCTGATTAATAAAGCGGAATCAGTCAAATTACTCGCCTGCACGTAACCTTTCACGGCATCCTCAGCACTATATCAGGATTCAAGCAGCGTAGTGTCGCAGGACCCGATTCAAGTTTTGCGAATTCAGTAGTTCCAATCTAATTTTTAAAAAAGCGGCGTAGCCATGATTATAACTATAATGTAATTTGGAAAAAGTGAAATGTCTCTGGTTGCTCCACTCTGGATTATAGTTCAGCTCAGTTTATTATAAATATTTTCATCATTTCAAAACATCACAAGATTGCGATACAATGAAAAGATAGGAAGTTGCCGAAACGACTTGGAGTAGCCTTTAAAATCAGACGCCCACTGGTTCAGTGTTAAGGATTGTAGAAAGACATTCTATCACGGTGGTTAAAATCTACTGGTAATGATAATCCGCTAAGTTAAGTCCATGCGTTGTTAGACTACAATAAGTTCGTAAAAGTTACGGAATCCTCGTCTAGAATGTTTTGAAATGATGAAACTATTGGATGGTGAATTTGATTTGTTCCGATCCTTGCCAATATATCCTTTATCAGCTCGCGTCTTCAATCACAATTCGATAGAGTATATAGTTTTAGGGGTTGTTTTCGGTCTATTTTTCGAATGCCGCGCTTCTCTTGATTATATTTCTGTGTAAATAACAAAATCCTTCAGTCAACAATATTGTGATCAATTCGGATGACCTATTCGGTGGAATTATAGAGCTGCTTGTCCGCCACGGTTCAGTTAGTATGAACACTGTGCGGGTCTCAGTGAATTCCTGACTTCCAGTTACACAAACACGTAGGAATTCGCTACATATATATATATGTGGGTCATACGCAACGCTACATACTTTCTGTAGTGTTCGAATGGCAGCTTACTGTGTTATAACAGTACAGCAGAGGAGATTTAAAACTCAATCATATTGATATATCAAGGGAAATAGCAAACTCTAGAGCAGAGGTCTCAAACACGCGGCCCGCGGGCCGCATGCGGCCCTCGAGACCATTTTGTGCGGCCCGCGACGTCATTTTGGATTTCGAAGTATTGGACAATATTTAACTACACTTTTTTTGAGAACTTAAAATTCTCTCTAAAGCTACTCCAGAAGCCTGAAACTACTCATCAAATCACCAAACTCATTTACAATGCAACATTCGAGGCTTAGTTTGGAGAGTTCCAGGGCCACGAACAGAATAAAATTTGTATTTTCGCTTTCAGTACCGTGATAGCTTTCCATTGATACCATGATAATGCTGGACAAGCCGGCCAAAAATTACCGTCAAATTGCCTTTGACCAAATGGAAAGTGTGACGTAGACCAATTTCACTGAGCCGTGAGATTTACTTGCGTCCACACCATATATGACACTATGAAGTATGAACAAACTATATCAAACTGATATGAGAAATGATAAAATATCAAAAGGTCGTAGCTTGCATTGCTTAGCTTATTTAGATATCTAAGCAGGTAGGTGTGGCAATTGGCATTATGTCACCCCTCTGATGTATAGTTGGATACATCCCGTGTCATCTTGGGTATCTTTATATATGTCATTATCACTTATTTAATAGGGCGAGTATTAATTAGTCGTAGCCTTCGCTTCACAGCTGTAACACTACTGGATTCTTCGGCAATTGCGCATTTCTATTGCTATATGGCACAGTATCCATTATGTGAAGTTGTTATTGATCTGTCCCAACATTCGAAGGTAAAATCAAACGCTGATTCTATTTGACTTCGGTAATGGCATGATCAATATAGCCTAGTTATCAGGAGTAGGCCTATGCTCGAAACCCTGAGATAGGGCCTACTTTGAAGGACATTGAAATCCCCTATTATTGGTGCTGCGGCCCGCGGCACCATCAAAAAGTAGGAATTGGCCCGCGAGCACATTTGAGTTTGAGACCTCTGCTCTAGAGCCCGTCGATGTGACTGTTTCTGTTTCATTCGAAGCTATCTTGGAATTGGTGATACAAACGAACAGAAAACAGTTGGATAACTGGAAAATTCTCAGATTTTCGAAATTAGATTAGAAGTAGTGTGATAGCTACACATTTTTGTGAAATTAGGTTAGATTTAGAAGGGACGAATGAGCAAAAACTTATTGGAGCATATAATTTTTTCACAAATTGCATTAGAATTGGATTACCGATAGGCCTATCGAACTAAAATGAGTATAATTAGAAACTGAAATTATCTAGTTGTCCAAGTCTAGTACATATAAGGTTGTTTGATCCACCGTATCCGGAAACATATATCAGAGCGATTTGTTACCAAGTCAAGCTTTTCCGACTCGATCCACTCCAACCCGCACTCCGTTTGAAAATGAAGCCTTGTAACTTTATAATACTACCACGTGCCTCTTCTTTACATCGCCTAGGCCCCGGTGGGTGTCTGATTTCAAAGACTACTTGAAGTCGTTTCGACACCTTCCTATCTTTTCATTGTATCGTGGTCTTGTGGTGTTTTGAAATAATGAAATTTGTAATGAACTGATATTAATACTTTGACATAAGATGCTTGAACCGCTGAAATCAATATTTTCATGACGATTTGGCGGGCGGTAGCGGGCATTCAATAGAAATTTACAGACCGCTTATTTGCGGAATCGGTGAGACGCTGTATAAACAAACCTCCGTATAGAAACACACGTCGGGAACCTGGTGAGTTGTAGGCTTGGAATTTCGATCGAAAATATTTTCTCAGTCCTGAACTCCCCGCGTATCCCAACTAAACCGCTAAGTTCAACTCACAACGCGACAGTCTGGAAATAGATTCGCAGACATTGCACGGCTAGCTATGTTTCAATGGCGATGTAAATACCGATTTATTGTGATTTTAGTTGACATAAGACCAGTGTGACAGTGTGGGAGTCTTTTAAGCCTACTGATAACAAATCTTTGTCAGATTAGGAATATGTCAATACGTGCTTCGTACAGCCTGGAAAAGAGCAGTTGCTTTCTACTTGTGGTGCGACTTGGGTTCGATCGAGATACTTTTGCGCAACCTGGAAGATAAATAGATAGATAGTCTTTTATTCGTCACATCAATAAATAAAGAAGTATACGAAACAAATTGCGGTATAGACTGGGAGACGACGAGGGGCCGTCAGGCCTTCAGAGAGGAAGTGTTAAGGTCGGTGATGATGGATTTAGTAACGCTCTATGCATATGCGCTACGTGTGACCACTGTCCTTCAGGTCCTATCGACAGGGCCACTTAGTGTCAGTTAAAAAGCTTCATGGAGGTACAGAACTTTCAGTATACAATTGAATATAGTAATCATATTGAAATAAACCCGAATATTTTCGGCTGAAGCTGATCAGGGGTAGCCGCCAGCAACTAGTAGAGAATTGAATAGAACATTGTACGTCAACTGGAGCGCCAAAAGTGAACTAACAAATCATTTAGCGGAGCTACTCAAGGTGAAGTGAAAGTTGTAATGATGTGGGGCCTACGATTAGTCACCGAATTCTAGACTTTTCGAAATTAGATTACAATTAAAATTGTAACTACACAGTTCTTTTCCAAGTTATATTAGAATTAGAATAACTAAAGTCGCAAAAACCTGGAATTCGAATAGGAATTCAATTGCGAATTCAAAATAAGTACAACAAAAATCAAATTCAGTTCATGTCAACTCAGAATTCATTCTAATAAGCACGAGAATGGCAAATGTCTGTACAGAGTGCACACCGACCTTGGCTCGGATCACACCATACAGTTCTCCTGTAGCGTTTTCAGGAAAACCAGAAATAAAGTAAAGTAAAAACATAGAAACATTTCACGCATTAGATTAGAATTAGATTGTCGTCGTTTCGCTCTAATTGGCCTAATTACACTACTAGAATTATCCGGTGCATTGTGAACTTCGCCAAACCTGATGAAGAACTCATCAAAAAATTTCGACCGTACCTATACGGTAATCGTAATAAAACTCCATTAACGTATAACGGTCCTGATGATATCAGGCGATGTGAGAGAGACGGTAATTTAACGTGGCAGTGTTAATATACAGGGTTTCGTTTAGGAATGCAAAATCTTAACGCTGTCGAGGAATTTGCGTCCTTAGCTATGTAATCTCTGCAACAGATAGCATATATGAGTCAGCGCGTAGTAATTCAAAATTTGAAATTGTTGTTGCCTAAGGTTACGAGCTTCAACGATATTCGATGATATGACGTATTGTCAATCCGTATTGCTGTATTCGTCTGTGGTCGCTTGCTCATTTTCTTTCATGTCATGAAATCAGTCTTAGACCAATAGATAATTTGTAAAATGTTTCTTTGCTATAATTCTAATTCTAGTCTAATTTGTCAAATGGTTCTAAGCTCCAATTTCAATTCTGATCTAATATTTTGTTTTTCCTGAAAATCCTGCAGAAGAACAGCATCGTGCGAAACAAGCCAAGCTTGTTGCACGCACATTTGCTATTTTCATGCTTACGAGAATGAATTCTGCTTTGATATGAACTGAACTTGATTCAATTTCCAAGTTTTCGCGAATTCAGTAATTCTAGTCTAATTTGAAAAAGAAACACTTTGTAGCTATAATTATATTCTAATTTGGAAAAATGTGTAGTCATAATTCGAATTGTAATCTGATTTTTAAAAAAACTCAAAAGTCTGTAGCGATGATTCTAATTCTAATCTAATTTGGAAAAAGTGTAGTCACAATTCTAATTCTAGTCTCATTTGGAAAAAAAACTCTGTAGGTATAATTCTAATTCTAGTCTAATTTAGGAAAATTTGTAGTTATAATTCTAATTCTAGTGTAATTTGGAAAAAATTCTAACTTATAGAAAAATTCACTGTCCAGTCCAGTCCAGTCCAGTCCAGTCCAACTCTGCCATAAATTCAATATGCAGTCGATGTGATTGGAATTTGACATGAGTGTATGAATGTACTTGGTTTTCACACCGAATCGCCTTTATTTTCATTCACAACACAATGGAAATATCTTTAAGTGATCTTTCAATTGTATATTGAAGTTCCGTACCTCCAAGAAGCTCTGCAAATATCCTTATGTGTGCATTACCGGGATCCGGATTTCGTCGATTAGTCACCTCAAGGAGATTTCACGAAATTGTGCTAATGTCTCGATGTGTTAACGATGCGTCACTAAGACATAATGAGATACGGCGATCCAGCGGCGCCTGTGACTAATCATTTAATTAATACGGTCGTGATTTCTCGAGGTTTGAAATTAAGTACATCCGCGCACAGATGTTCGAGTCAAAACAGAATACTTGACGTTCGCTATAGCTAGCGCTCTCGGTTTAGGATTGTCAAATCATCGGCGCATTAAAACTTTGCTTGTCTTGTCCCGCTATTGCACGCAGACTTGGAAAACCAGATAATTCTAGTTGTCTAAATAGACTCAGTACAGCTTCTTGGAGGTACAGAACATCAATATACAATTGAATAGTATATTCATATTGAAATGAAATGAAATGAAGGAACTGAATTGAAATATACTATTTAATTGTATATTGACGCTCTCGTTTTAATTATAATCTCACTTTTGTTGCTCCTGAAAATGCTACACGATAACCGCATAGTACGAAAGGAGCTAAGATCGGTGTACAGACATTTGCCATTCTCAAACTTATAAGGATCATCTCTGATTTTATGTGGAATGAGCATAATTTGTGTTGTATTTTATTCCAATTTGCAATTTAATTCAACTTCCAAGCTTTTGCGAATTCAGTAATTGTAATTCTAATGTAATTTATATAAAATGAATAGCTATAATTGTAATTCTAATCTAATTTGAAAAAATATGTGTACCTATAATTGTAATTCGAATCTAATTTATAAAAAATGAGTAGGTAACTGCAATTCTAATCTAATTTGGTAAAGCTGGAAAGTTGATAGTTGTCCAACTCTGCTTGGCGGGAAGAGGACGTACGATTACGTACACCAAGATTCCGTTGTCACGGAGGCGATAACGACAAGATAGAAAACAATTTCCTCTAAAAATCGATTTCGCCGAGACCCAATGCATTAAATTCATTCAATAATTTATCAACGCCAAACGCCGCCCGGTATAAATGTCTTGCGGGAACGACTGGGGCGGGGCAAGATCGAGTACCTGATCGCTTCTTGGTCACGTTTATGCTTCGAGTCGAATATTCGAATATAACTCATTACGACGTAATAACAGTATATGTAAGATATCACAGTGTTTTGCAAATTAGAGTAGAATTGCTGGATCTGCGAAAACTTGGACATTAAATTCAGTTCAGTATATATCAAAGTAGAGTTGGTTCTCGTTAGCATGAGAATGGCAAATGTCTGTACAGCAAGCTTGGTTTATTTCCACTATATAGTACTCACGTATCATTTCCAGAAAAACCAGAAATTAGATTGAAATTAAAATGAGATTATAGAAACATTTCACAGATTAGATTAGAATTGGATTACCTGCATTTCGACCTAATTTGTCTAGGAATTATATAGTTGTTCATGTCTGCTTGAGTAAGTAGCGCACTGACATAAAACATAAACTATACCAATTACATCCGGAAATTGAGGTATAATCTACAAATATTCCGCAGCACGGATTGTGGAACGCACCAGTAAAACAGAACATCGATTAAAGACCGTGAGCTGTTTCGTGCATATGAAGTGAGATGAGCGATGGGCTGATAAATTGCAACGCGTACCGGGCCCAGCGGGCTTATTGAGAGAAAATTACCGCATATATACATGAGATGATAAAAATAATAAACCAGCGACTTACGTGGCGTTCCTCATTGCCATTTATTGCCCCGGAAAAAGTGTGTTATTAACGTTCGAGAATATCAATTCAAATATGGTATTATCGTGCGTGTCGTAATGATTTCAGCTTCTATTCCGTTTATTGATGAATTCATCATTTCGAAACGAGCTCGCAGGAAGCAAAGTTGAACAGCTAGAATGTTCATTTTTTCCAAATTTGATTAGAATTTCCGAATTACACCAAAATGGAATTTGAATTAGAAAGAAATACAGCATAACTGAAGTTCAGTTCGTATCAAATCAGACATCACTCTCATTTAAGCATGTTTGTACATTAGGCTGGTGTCGTTTCGCACGATACGGGTCTCCAGCAGCATTCACATGAAAAGCAGAAATTGTATTTGGAATTCAGCGTAGAAATCTTTCACAAATTAAATCAGAATTAGATTTAGAGTTATCTAGTCATCCAAGTCCGTGCACAGGTGCAAGTTTGACAGCAAGCTTCGTAGTGTCGTTCAGAATGTGTTTCGCCCTGCGTTGATAACCTCGCCGCATTCAATCAAGCTGGTTCTGCCGGAACGCTGTCATGTTCTATCGCCGCGGTTCGCACTTAACGAAATGTTGTTACACGCCTTCCACACCGAGCTATCTCTTCAGCGCGCTTCAAGCACTGTATAGCCAGCGTGCTGGTCACGGCGAGAGGGTATAGCTCATTCCGTATGTGACGCGAGAAGGTTTAGCTTTCGCAGTCTCAGCGTGCAGTTCGCAGACTACATACGCGATTCGTGAATTATCAGTAAACGGTGTTCTTATCTACTATAACAGATTAGAAGAGACGCTTGGAGGTATTGCACTTCAGTAGACGGTGGGATAATATGCCCGTATTGAAAACAACCCGGACATTTTCAGATGACACATGTCAATATTCGGGTTCATTTCAATATGAATATTGTACTCAATTGTATAAGAGACCAAATATCTGATATCCGTCGCCAGGTAGAGTTGTCAGAGAGTAACCGACAGATCAATACGTTAGACCGCAACCCCACGTATAAAGAAATACTTATCGATTTCGCCAAATTTCTACTCAAATCTCAGAGTGACGCTCGTTTTGTGCGAGTTTACTTTTAGATTTAAGTGTGACAGATATGCTTCATCACCGTAGACTCTTGAATCTTGTCGTAAAATCGCTCTGGGCTATATGTCAGGCCCTTTCTCGAGCTCATCAGCGCGTGTCCTGTTACCGTAGAGCTGAGCGAATGGGACATTTTTTGCGTGGAAGATAAAAAAAAAACGAGAGTGAAGCAAAGGAAAGATTTTCTCTCTTTTTCAGCCCGGTTACTAATTCCGCACGTTACTTTTTCGCTACGCTTGGAGCTTTACAGGTATTTTACTGTTTAGGCGTGGTGTTCGGAACGCAAAAAGCCAGCTGAAGGGTTAGCATCGATTTTCATTACCGTCCTATCAGTCAAATATATCTAGAAGTCAGGTTGCTACGTACCAGTACAGGTTTCTTAAAACGCTATAAATCATTATAGCTGTAGCAGTGTGCCAATTCGTAGCATACAGCGCTGTTGGCTATTCGCGGTAGCAATTAATCAATTGTGGGTCGTTCCTATACCTATTATTATGCTACGTTTTATTATCACTGCTTGGGCGACACTGTGATTTCTAGAGATTTGATAATATTGGATGCGTAGATCTTCTGAACATATTGTTAATCTGTATATTGAATCTACGCGGCAGGAACAATCGAATGTCTATACTCTGTAGAACAGTAGAACTTGATGATTCTGTGTATTTTTCAGGTGGTAACAATATAAACGAGCAATGCAACTTTTTCTACTACGCGGAGCCCTACTAGAGAATTATTTAGTGGCCCGATAGTGCTTCGCTATAGTTGAGGCGTGTTCCACTGTGACAATCTTACACAGGCGGAGATATCCGTTTGGGTACCGTGGAATTTCATAATGACTTGACATTCTTTATGATGCGTGGGTGACAAGTAGCCAGATACGCAATTATCACCGGGATTAGTGTCTTTGTGTATTCCCGTTGTCTTCACGATGATTTCCAACCGCACAACGAAGTTATGGAGTTTATTCACACTGTTTTGGTATAGTAGAAAGGCAAACCATTGAGATTATATTCTATATGCAGTTGACGAGTTCTACGACGCATTATTTAGAAGTAATGTACGATCCTTTGAGCATTTATATTTGAACTGCTTTTAATTCCCAACGCTTCACCACCTCGAAAGCAGCAGGCCTCTTGCAGTCACGGAAGCATAAGCCTACTAAACTATAGTTATGTATACAGTGTCCTTTGGCAGTGGGCGCGTGCGAATAGGGACGGTAAACCAGGCGAATCAATCTAATGTTTCGTGTGAACACTATTTCAGAGGATATCTTTATCAGAATAAAACACCGTGGATGATGTTGTCTTGCTGAGAATACCATAAATTCGGGCGTCCGCGAGTCTTCGAAAAACTGTCAATATTGCATTAAGATATATATATATTGTCAATTTGCAAGACTATTATCCCATCCTTGTTTGCTGAGCTAACAGACCGCTGTTTGCTATAATCGTCACAGGGAAATAGTTGGAATGCATTCATACATTTCATCTTTCTCTGTCATGAGAAAGGAGCATGCCAATGATGTATCGATAGCTGAAGGGCTTCCTGTTTCCGCCCTCTTTAATGTGTCTGTGCCAACGTATGAGATCGTTTTCCTTGCGGTATATCTAACCCGGAACAGTTTCCACTGGCTGATTGATCAGGAAGCATAATAAAGAATAACGGTTTAGTGTAAATGACCATGACCACAATCGAAACACCATGATTACCAAAAATATTGGCGGATTTCCTTCAGAGCGTCTACCAGAGATGGACAACTAGTTAACTTTCAGCTTTTCCGAATTAGATTATGATTACTAAATGGGCAAAAACATGGAAATTGAATTCATTACTAATCAGAAAGAAATCAAAGAGAAATCACTTTACTACCAATATATATCAAATCAGAGGTAATTCTTCTAAGCATGAGTATGACAAATGTTTGTACACCAAGGTTGGCTCGGTTCGCATTATATTGTTCTCCTGTAGCATTTTCAGGAAGTCCAGAAATTAGATTAGCATTGAAATTAGAGTTTCGCAAATCATATCGAAATTGGATTATCGGCATTTCGCTTTACTCTAATTCGAAAACAGAGAAAACAACACCAGTTCTACATCACATTTAAGATAATTTCGTGTTTTTCCGACCGTACCCGTTCCATTACACTTTGTAGCAAACAATGCTGTCGGTTGATCACGATCCTTGTATAAAATCACTCAGGATTTTCGATTATATATCGGCCCACACTGTCTACGAGTTCGGGTCTAACTTTTCGCACCCTCCCTGAAGCAGTGTTACCGATCCTTTCACCGTCAAGCCGATGCTTAAGTCTTGTCGTATTTGACGCGCGTGACGTACAGATATCGGACTTGGTGTTATCTTCGAAATTCCTTATCGTAAGCCTTCCAAACCAGCTTTGAAGTAATCTATAAACAGACGAGATTGCATTCTGCTTGTAGGTCCCAACGATTGGACAATTGGACATGCGTTCATTGACCGGCGTATCCCATTCTTTGGTTGCTTCACGGTATGTGGAGCAGATTCAACGCGAATCGACAGCTGTTTTAAACACAAGTCCTTTTTCTCCAAGCGAGCATAACAAATTATGTATATCATATCGGAATAATTAGTAGTAGGAACGTGATATGCAGCAACCCATTCAAATGATAATGAACACTTGATTTATTAAACGGGTAGAGCTAATCCGTATAATGAATAAGGAATAGAAAATTGATATAATATTATATTCATAACGAAAGAATATATGATATCATCATCAATATATGATTCAATTGTATATTAGAGTTCTGTACCTCCAAGGTCTTCGAATAGAAAATTATTGGTAAACTTTGGCCTTCAATTTAATCATACGAGGACAAGGAATTCGGAAAACATTGCGCACTTAATCGATGCTATAAGGGCAGAACCGGGACATATGATAACGTAGAACTAAATATGAATAACGATTAGAAAATGGTCGTTTAGCATGTGCCTTCAATATAGGAGGATACACGGTATATATACACTGGATGATAATACAGATAAACTTTTGTGCTGTTGTAAAGCCACGAAATCCGTATCTGTACAGAAAATGAACGCACGAATGAACAACTCTCGCGATTATTCCCGCGTTTTCGTGGTTGTATTATTTACTTTTGTTGATTTTGGTTCTCCCGTGTTTTCGTCTCGCGTCTGCTAGAACAGTATCGGGTTACTTGAGGCGCTGTGTTATCCTTTTCCCGAAATTCATTTTCGTTGTACTATACATACACAATGTGGCAATTACTGTGACTTATAATTATACCACAGTTAGTTGAAGTCGGCGGGTGTCTAATTATTCGTTTTGTTTAATTTATGCTAAAGACCATATGTCGTAATGTCTTTACTCTGTACGGGATGTTCTAATTCGACGCATCGCCGCGGGGATTGAGTTAGCTTCGCACCGCCGTGCTGATCAGAATGCGCTTGTTTTAGCCTCAAGACAGGGCGAAGATGATAATTTGCGGTTGCTAGCTGTCTTGTATCTATAGTGAATGTTTTACAGCATAATACCACGTGTATTTGTGTAAAACTAGTGTTTTGTTATCCGTTGTTTGGATTGGTTGTTTTCAACAGCGTAGACAGCGTCACTATGGTAAGGTGACGTAATGAGGTCGATTAGCGTTCAGAGCACACTTGGACAACTAGATAATTCTCTAATTTTAATTCTAATCTAGTTTCTGGTTTTCCTGAATGCTACAAATCCAGTATATAGTGCGAAACGTGTCAAGTTTGACCAGCAAACAATTGCTATTCTGATGCTTACCAGATTGAACTACGATTTGATATCAACCGAACTTCTATCCGCTCCGAAATTTAATTTTCAAGTTTTTGCGAATTAATAATTCTGATCTAATTTCCGAAAGCTGAAAATCCTATAGTTTTCCAACTCTGGTTCAGGGTACGGGTTGCGTTGTCAACACTGTCTCCATTTTTTGTAACTGTGAAGTTTTGTGTGGTACGTCGAGTCAGTTTTTCAGGGGCACGGGTTGATTAAAATGCAAATCTCTCCCAATCCGTCTACCATAACTATATAGAATAATATGAGCGTGAGCGTGGATTATTTCGAACTTTCCTCATTCGGTGACGCGATTGAGCGACATTGACCTGATTTTCTATCATGTAGTTCGTGATTGCTGACTCGTGTCTTTTGCAAGTTATTGACCTTGCAGGGCGAGACATGTTATCATCAATTACTAACCAGACATTTTGCCATATATGTCTCCACTCCACACATCTTCCAGACACACATCACTCAATCCCGTATGATGCAATTTGGACACACGGGAAAGCACCGCGATAGCGAGCGCTCTGACGAGACCAGTTGTTTTGATACTTCTGGCGTTCCGACATCAATGGTCAATAGTCATTATACACCGGGATGATATTAGTTTTATGATTTCTGAACTGCCGACTTATAGAATGGCTCACGTTTGTTCTAAGCCGCGATATAGACGATAAATTGCCCGAAAGGGTGACGAAGCCCCGAAGGCTCTGACGCGAATTATGGGTTTAGCTTTTCCCATGCTTTTGCAGAACCAAAGGGAATAAGGCATGCTTAGGGACTATGGTATTTGCATGCTGTGTAAGGAGGGCCTGTGGCCGAACTAACACAGCACTGTATACTGCACTAGGCCTTTATAAGCAATAAACCGGCTGCGACGTAAAATTCTATCTAAGCAATGTAGAAGTAGCGATATCCAAGTAAGTAAGTAAAAATTAAATATTAACGCGAAACAATAACTTCATATTGTTAATTGATTCGCTAAAAGCTTTTCGACTGACCCTCATCAGTAGCGAACGTCAGTGATAGTCAGTGATAGCGAATAAATTAACAATATGAAGTTATTTTTTCGCGTTATTCTGAAGTTCTGTACCACAAATGGCTTGTTCAAATTAAATATTGTTGGTAAGGTTGCATTTGAAACAAATGGTGTTTTAAAACAGTGTTTCAAAAATGCCGTTTTATAAAAACAATTTTTTCGAACGTTGTATTTTAAGCCATAATTGCGTAAATGCTTATGAAAAAACATGTAGTACAAGTCTACGGACGATTTGCATCCCATATAGTCCACGTATAGGATATGGAATGGTTCATCAGTTATAGCTTCACCCTCCAGAAGTCTGGTCAGCGAAGCAATATAGATGTAATAGATCGTTGTTTTGGAATGGATGATGACCGCCCACAATAAAGATGCTACATAACTATGTCCTGGTTAGAGAAATTTTCGGTCCGTTTAAGATGAGGGTCGGAAGCCTTTTTCGTTTTCAATTGTCAATCAACTGTGACGCCACCATTAAAGATGCGTGACGTCAATAGAAAATATGTTTTAAAAAAGGGCACTCTTTAAAACAGGTTTGTTGTAAATAGATTTTTGTTTTAAATGCAACCATGATTGTATAGTTTTGCCTATAAAACTAGAAAAACCTACTTGATTACTCATAAAAGGAAGGGATAATTCGTTTCTAACCAGTGACCACCTCTGCCTAATGAAAACGAGACTGATTCCTTTAATTTTGGTTTTGGGTATTCATGGTGTTTGTCGACTACTAAGTACTATGGTCATTTACACCAGGCCGATATTATTCTTATTTATCCGTAACTGCCGACTTATAGCACGGCCCACCTCTAGGCTTTTGTAAGACACCGCTGTCGCGGATGAGGTGGCGTGGAGGAGCCTAGGTAAACCTCCAACACTTAGATATCGGAATTCGGAAGTCGACCTCGGTCGGACTCGAACCCGCAGTCATTGGTGTTGCAGCCGCGGATTATGCCACTGCGCTATCTCGTCACCGATTCCTTTAATATAGGAAACGCGTCGCATCATAGGCTCTCCGACTCTATACAGGTGTTCAACTGTCCAATACGTGTCATGGTCTCAATCATTTCCACTCGGTCTAAAACTGACTGATTGCATTGTTCACCGGTTCCGCATAAACTGGCGTGTTATACGATTAGGTTCTATTAATCTTTTAATAAGCAGCTATTAACTATGGGGAGGTTTCGACCAGGTGTTCGGCAATATCAAATAGTTCATTACAAACTAAGTTGTAAATATGCGCTGTGAAGATGTGATTCCGCTCTGAAAATAAGCAAGTCAGCGGGTATAGGAGAGTTTTGCGTAGTTCGACGCGAATGCTTTCAGGTTCGGAGAGAGTCGTGCATTTACACAAGGAAATGCTGAACTGTTTTCTTGTTTTCCGCGCCATGAAATGGAGTGGCATTCCCAGTCACCAGCTGACAGGACTTTTCAGTCAATGTTTAGCAAACACAAAGATATTTACAGCAGAACGTGATGAACGAGTGAATTCGATTTACAATTGAAAGTATTCTGAAATAAACCCGAATATTTTCGGCTGGCACTCGTCAGGGGTAATCGTCAGCAACTGGTAGACTATTCAAAAGATCTTTGTATGGTCGTATCACTGTTGTCGTGACACTGTAATTGTAGATATACAAAGTTCTTTTGAATCTACTATTTGTTGACGATTACTCCTGGCGAGTGTCAGCCGAAAATATCCGGGTATATTTCAAAATGAATATATATTTCTACTTTATGTTGAAGTCCTGTACCGAGAGTCTTATTTCTATTTCCAAGAGTACTCTTCGACCGTAAGTAGCATAAGGCAAGAGTAAGAATTGTTTGAATAGATCAGATTTTGAAGATTATTATGCAAGCGGGAATAGTGGTAAGCTGAATGACAATTCCCTTTATCGCAAGATTGCTCTAATAGGATTAGGCATGGTGGTATATTATTAAACTCGAATCCACATATTTGAAGTCAGTAGCGCCGATGGTGCGTATCATAAGAACGATTTACGTATCAGTGCAGCGATCGAGTTGCCAGGAGGATTTGATATAATCCAAACCAATTATGAGGTAAAGATTGGAATGTCGTGGGAGTTCATGAATAACATCATCGGGTTCATAACCTTTGCGAGAGCATCCTTACGTTACATCCTTCTATTTTGTTGAATCAACCCAATTGGTGTCGTTGTGTGGTCGTGAAATTTCTCATCTGCGTTAGAGCGCATTGTTTACGTGTGTCCATTCCTAGTTTACAGCTACTTGATAATTTTGCCTTCCCTTAAAACATTCGACATTGGAAAGTATCCAAACGACAGGACCATGAAGATTGCTGCTGTGTTACTCCTGTTTGTGGCTTCAGGTTTGGCGATTTCGTCTTGTCAATTTATAACAATGTACCGGAGTCATTTTTGTCTATAGACTGTTAATTATTACGGCGGGGGAAGGCTAGATTCGTGGTCGATATATTTTCGTCGCTGCGCAGCGTAATTTAGCCTGTAATATCGTTGTAGTAGGCCTATCTTTCAGTTCGTGAATACAGTATTTTCGCAGATTTGGCACATGATAAACTGCCGATACATGGGTGGAAAATAGGGTATGTTTGGCAGATTTCCACCATACGGGCACCGGCACGCTGTGTGAAAATTAGGCTACACAGTCAACAAAAATCGTCGATTATCGCCATAGGATAGGGCAAAAATAGGTAAATGCCACTTCCTTGTGCAAAATTATGCTTTCGCGCCCATACCAGTGGAGTAATAGCCTATGGAGCCTCATGGAGTAATAGCCTATCCCGCAGTGTGTGTACCAAGATTTAGCGCTTTCTTGGGTGGTAGCGTACACGAAAACCCAACCCAATACACCCCTGGGATATATATCCATAAGAATTGGTTTATATGATTCGTTTTCACTGACCAGAATGGCTGTAAAAGGACAATTTTGTATTCTATAGTGGAAATCGGCGAAGTACAAGAAAGACAGACGTTCATTTCCAAAATTAGAGAAATAATTTAGAGTCAGCTGGTCACCTTCTACTGTCTTATAGACCTATATGCAGGATTTTCGTTAATTGCGTAGTTCCTTACACAAAATCAAATCCACTCACGTATCCCGATGAACTGATTTTACTGGAGCGGCCACCAGTTTGCGTACACGTACGTACGTACAGTTTACGAACATGCTAGTATACCGTCTCTGTATATTCGACGCCTAGTCTACGAACTTGTTGATATTGGGATGAATGTAACAGCGTGACACATCCGCATCTCATTGTTAAAAAACAAGCGTCCGATGATTTGTGCGCTGCGCGATGACTGACACGCAATCTCCAGGCTATAAGTCGTTGACAGAGCAATATCGCCAATGTGCTCGTAAGAATGTGTTGAATGGTTACATTTTGATTGATTTATTATATTTTTCTTTTCCATAATCTCCAATAACTCTTTGTATCTCTGATATTCCCAAACTGAACTGCAGCGACACGAAATGCATTGTGGGTATTGAAGTTGATGGTTTCCCGGTACTGTGGCTGTTATCTTGGAAAGATTTTGAAGTAGCTGACACTCCAGCGCGTAAATCAACAAACAACGGTGTTTTCGTCTGTATTCTGCAGTGATTTAACAGTCGTTCTCTTTTCCCAATGACAGAGAAACACGTTCAATAAGGGGATGGATCGCCCTATTATTTAAAACAAAGTTGCGAGCGACATAATTGCTGCAGAAGTTCTGAATACGACACTTACAGGCCGAACTTGTCGATGCTGAAAATATTGGGTTCCGAGAAGACCAAATGTACTTTGCGTAACCCCAAAATTTATCAACTGTACAGAGACGCCTGTCTTTGTAAGGGCGTCGTAGCTGATGACGCCTATCGTGAATAAACCTCTATAATTCTAGGGTTTCCTAACCTGGGGTCCATAGAGCCAAGCTCTAGCTTGCATTACATGCGTACTATGTGAACTCATATGCAACAACAGACGACTCGTGTGTAGTATTGGGTAGCATATCTACATATATATCAAATACCGGTTTTACTCAAAAGTTTTTGGAGGGTCCATAGCCTATGGTTTTGGGGTGCGTGCGAAAAAGGTCCACAACCACTTGTTTATATTACAGTTCGACTATGTACAATGTACATGGCTTTACCGGGCTTTTAGCTCCGTATTTGGACATAATGTGATAACTCGATATCTTGGCCAAAATTGCGTAGGTATAATGTATAACGACTGACGATGTTAGGAGAATGATCTACTCTGCCGAGGGAACCACGTATTATCATGAAGTCTCACGTAAGATCAGTCTTCCACAATCTAAACTCTCAGCGAAAATAGTGTATTCAATTCACACGAAAACAGAACCTATGTCAGTATTCAGAAATCCAGTTCCCGGGGTGTCGGTCGAATATTTCAC
Organism: Botryllus schlosseri; assembly: GCF_051294905.1. Taxonomy (NCBI): domain Eukaryota; kingdom Metazoa; phylum Chordata; class Ascidiacea; order Stolidobranchia; family Styelidae; genus Botryllus; species Botryllus schlosseri. The sequence goes on along the minus strand of NC_137246.1, from coordinate 27,802,757 downwards.
TGGACTCGTTAGCGACTGAACAGCGTTTCCCTACATTTGCGTGTATCAATTTCGAGCCAATTTGAGCCAATCATCATTATCCAATATCCACTTCCAACGCCCCTGTGTGCCTTTGTACTCCATTCACGCTTATTCACGAGCATCATTTGGATTTGTGTTTGATTTACACCGCGGTATAGTTTTGAGGTGCAGGTTCTGTTTTGTTTGAAGCACGCGACGCATTGAGACTTGATTATTGCAATTCAACTCCTGTGAGGTAAATGTACAATGTACGTACATACCATAAGCATATCGGTGTATGATTTTACAAACAAACTGTAAATCTTCTCGACCTCGAAAGACCTAGCATTTTGGTTCCTGGGTGTCGCGAGTTTCTGATCGCAGTTATAATCGGTCGATGGGTTGTATAATTGACACAAAAACCACGTTCTCCATTCACTGCCGACAGTTCCGAGGTATCCGTTCCAATTTGCTTGAAATTGTTCGAAATTCTCGATTTTAAGCAGGTTTCTTGTGCGCCAGAATGATGTCATGCTGTTCGGGCCAAATTGACTGCCGATTATAGGCAATATAATGACAGATATAGATACTTGTGGTATAGTGCAAAATTAAAAGTTTAGTCGTCAGCGACTCCCACTTTATCTGAGTCATAGAATATCTATTGTGTAACAATGTTTATGCGACTTGTATTATTCACGTACATGGAACGTAATATGTCGTGACTTGTCTAGTGACTATCGCTTATTCTCTAATTACTTATCAGCGGAATCCGATACAACATTACTACCTCAGATATCCCTCATGTCTAGTCAACCGCAATCTTCTCCCATCCGTAGATTTCGCAGACAGCGTCGTAATGCGCTCGTCCGAAAAGTGCCCGGCGGCTGTATTGGCTTCATCGCAAGGCGTGTCTTAGTGCAAGATAACTGTGAATTCGCATGCTCGGACAGACCTCAGATGACGCTAAATGCAATGTCTTGACATGCATGCAGGCAATCTGGTCGAAATAAAAGCATGCTAAATTGCGCATTGCTCAACTTATCTCGCGATCTCAATGGATATTCAATATCGCAATCACCCGCTATACCTGCGCTACTCAATTAATTTTAACAAAGGCCCAGTTACAAACTTTTACAATTCGTTTAGGTCCGTATAGTAACTCTCACGAAGCTATTTAAAGTCATACAAATGCAATACGGTATAACTAATGCATAAACAAAATCCAGCAAAGCGGCGTTAACAACAGCAATAATAGAAATGTATTCTTGAGCACTGTTATTTTGTAAATCAGCGATAATGGATTTGGTTTTGCTAAAAAAAAACTATGTAAATGCTGAGATATAAGATGAGGATTAAACTTTGACTTTTAAATTTTTTCGCCGAAACTGATCGAAAACGTAGCCAGCTCTGTGAAAACGATCAGCAACGTAGTATTACTTATCTTGTTTCACCATCTGAAATGAATTATACATTATAGCGCAAGTATATGCAATTTATGCATAGGTCCAACCGCACGAGATGCCTGAGGAACAGAAGGCACCGCGCTTTCACGCTCAAGGCTCGGTGATCTTGAATTAAAAGAAATGGGAACATTTTAAGCTGCTCTATCAAATTAAATAGTATATTTATGTTGAAATATACCCGAATATTTTCGGCTGACACTCGTCAGGCGCAATCGTCAGCAACTATGGTAAAGAATATTTGAGTTCATTTCAATATGAATACACTATTGAATTGTATGTTACAGTTGTGTAGCCCCAATAAGCTCTTCAAATATAAATTTACGATGAGCGGGTGGCTTATCTAGTTTTTTCAATTTTCTCACCAATATAATACGAATTACTATGGGTATAATTGATCGGTGTTTGAGTGGCTTACTTGTTCCTTGCGTCTCTTTTTCAACGAGCGCAGATGCTAGATTGTTGTTAAACTGTGCTTTGTATCGCCTTGTCACCTCGGGTCGATTAAAATACCCATTTGCAACTCGTGAATTACCGCTCGATCGCTAGATAACAGCTGTCTTCATATGAGAAGTCACGCAATCAATATTACCATTATAACAGATTGGCTGGGAAGAGTTAATTGGTTGAGAAATTCCTCAATGTAATGCTAGATTTGGCATGACGGCCGTGTGCTCAGACTGCCATTCATTGGTGAATCCCATAGTTCAAGGTAATTGCGTTCCGCTCATGATTGGCATAGACAAAATATTGCGCGTCACAGTCTATTATTGGGTTAGACACAACATATCTCCGATAATTTGCGAACTTTGTTAATACAGTCGACTTCAGTTAATTCGGACAGTTTCGTTCGCTGGCTTTTGTACTAATTAAGCGGAAATTTAATTGTTCGTGACATGGTTACGCGAAAAGGCAAACAGCGCCTTGAAAACACGGTTATGTTGCGTATTTAATGAATTACATCTGTGTTATACTGCAGTAAGGGAAAGAGTTATACCTTGGGGTTAATTATATCGTACAGTACTGTATTCCGATACTAAACGATTCAAGAATTACCATATACTATTTACTGTGTAAAACACATCTATAGGGTTAAAATAGTCAATAATTCTTCAAGGGCTGAAACAATATTTTTACATGATAAAAGTACTCCACAAAACAGTAGGAAATTAGGAGCATAAAGATTTTAGTTAGGCAGATATCTTTTCTGTGCCATTCTGTTCCACAAGATGGCACAATTGTACCAAGTAAAATCGACTGTAAGGCTGTTTGTTACGGCCTTATACGAGTTCTACTTCATTGTCGATGATTGATGCATGGATCGACTTTCTCTCACCATAATCGCTGATCTTGCGTCAAAACGAACGGCGTACTGTTTAGTGCGTCGTAACCTAATGAATAACGATAAGAATTGCTACCCTGTGTTCACATTAAGCGGGAAATTATCCGAACCATCGGAGTTTTTACGCCGAATTTATACTTTTGTATCGTTCCCGAGCATTTTGCGTAAATTAAGCTTTTGTCCGGATTGTCCGGTGCCCGAATTGAGCGGAGTCGACTGTAATGTTTTGGAAGGTCATTGCTATTCTGTGATGGCTATTTCCGTTTCGTTTTTACGTGTCATATTTCAAGAAGCACTCTTATTTTACAGCATGTCAAGCTGCTTCTGTGACAATCATCGCCAAAAACGTGACTGCCGAAGTCGGCGAAGACGTTACGATACCGTGCGACTACGAGTCTGATAGTAGTAAGCTGTTTTTTTACATTATAGGCTATGTAGCCGATGGACAGTGGGTAATTATAATTATATTCAGACCGGTTATATGGGTTAACCGTTAATATATAGTTGATATCACACTTTGAAAGAAATCTCGGCGCCTTGAGCTAGATGTCACATGTAGCCTATGTTTTGAATATAGGCTGAATACATAGGGTCTGTATAGTTAGAACGGTAAATCGGTTGTTTATTGGAGCCTAAAGACTGACGCTTTTATTCTGGACTGGGAACAACTTGCACTCAAACTCATCATTTTCTCTCCGGGAGAACTTGGGAGATAACAAATTCCCTTTTTCTTGTGTTGCGCATCCGAACGAAATATAGGCACCGAACGCAACGAGACTGGTAAGCTTGCTAGACGCTGTGCTTGTTATTGAACTTGAATGCTTTTAAGCTTTCGCAGTGTTGCCTTTTGTCATGTTGCTGTTATCGTGTTGACGTGATCGCATCCCAAATTTTTACTGCGTCCGGCGGCACGAGAGTCCGGGAGGAATTATCTCTCGCGTAATATTGTTTCACTTCCAAGTCACACAAGAGTTTTACAATCAGAAAATGTTCAGGTTTTCCACATTACATTCGAACTGGAATTATAGCTACACTCGGGGCCTACGTTATAGGCCTCGCTATACATATATAATATACAGAGGTGGTCAGTAACGAAGTACTTCTACTTTTTCGAAGTACTCAAGTAGTTTTCCTCTACTTCTGGTACTTACTCAAGTAGATCTGATTTTTGCTACTTCTACTTCTACTTCATAATATTTTGTGATCTACTTACTTACTTTTCGCTATTTTCAGTTTGTCAAGTAGAAGTAATTCAATCTTCAAATCAGGAAGATAGCCTGAGGAATTTCGGGGCTGTTTTCACGAAGTATACCAACATTTGTTTCCATATAATATGAGTAAAGCCCAGAATTTTCGTTGCGCTTCGCGCGCAGTGGATACGGCGTTGCCAGTATGATTTCACGAAAGTATCGATGAATATAATTTAGGTAGCGGGTTGGTGTGATTCCGTTCACACAGGGATATCTAGAACTAGATATCTAGATATCCTTGAGTTCACCCCACATTGTCGCCCTTCGCCCATATGAAATAATTCGTCGCAGTATAGCTCATCATAACGTTTGAAACTGATGTTTCGCAATCTAGCATTCACTTGTCATATCGTATAATCTAGCATGTCCATGGCACTTCCTAACCTGGAAAAGTGGATTCTGACATTTTTTGTTAGTTTTAGAGCTGTTTCAGCATACCACCTTTGAAACTTTCTGGACTAAAGGCATGAAAAACGTGTTCCACTTTTAGAACTAGTATTTCTGTTTCATTTTCAATTCCCAGTATCATATACTTTGAGTTATAATTAATGTCAGTTCTTTTGTATGGATAACATACATGTTGAAGTATAAAATCAAGTGTAGTAATGCCTTTAATTTCCGGAAATAAAGCTACACAATATGGCAATTTTACGGTCCACTATATTTTTTATTAACGTTACTATAATCGCGCAAAGTGTTTACACCGTATCCTATACAACTTCTCCGTATTGCTCTTCGACTAAACTTCGGACCTTATAATATGGGGAATGGCGCCATACCATGCTATTTTCTAAAGCGTGCTGTTCGAGAAAACAGGATAAGTATCGCATTTCCATCCTATCATGTTCATCCCATGATGTGGACGAATGCTGATGCCATCGAAAATTGGATACCTGCTGGTATGCATCAAATGTGAATCAAGCTCGTCACCTTTCGCATAGCTCAATTTGCAACCTTTATACAATCCATGTGAACAAATTTGGATCGTTTTCACAACTACTTACTTACTTGAGTACTTTTAAAGTCAGTCAATTCTACTTCTACTTCAAGTACTTTTAGGTGGCTTATGGAAGAAGTACTTCTACTCGTACTTGAGTAGATTTTTTCGTATCTACTTCTACTTGTACTTGAGTAGCTTTCTTGACTACTTTGACCACCTCTGATAATATATGCATTAACTCCCTCAAGTCATACAAGCGGATTCTACAGAGTAAATACGGGTCAGCGCTCGAGATTACCGGACTACGATATGACATATCCACTTCGGCTGCCGACATATGCAACTCCGTTTTCATCGTTTGTATATTTTGTGTTATCGCCTGTTGCTTTTCATACAGTGTGCAACTGTGCATGCCTCGCCTTTACGTGTTCTAGTGCACAGGCTCCCAACCTTTTTACGCAGACGATCCTTTGACAATTTTGAAAAATCACCCCACCCCCTATGTGAGCATTTCGGATAAAGTAAATAACGTTACTTTAAATTTAAAAAAAGTCTGGTAACCTGCAGTTACAATGATCAAATGGTATAAATACAACACACTAATATCATCGCACATCAATTAGTTACTATATGTCCAGTTAATGTGATTAATGAGCTGCTTTAGCTCTGACAATGTCTTGTTGCTGGTTTGCAAGTGAAGGGAAGAAAGTAGACTCACGATCAAAAAGCAGGCTATTGCTGTACGAGTATCTGTGATACATTTTAAATTATTTCTTTTGTTTTAACGAAAACTTAGATTTAATAAATTTTTTCGAATGAAAATGGCTCACGCCCTCTAGTGGGTCATAATCACCAGATTAGGAACCCCTGTTCTAGGCCACGCTGGTTAGTAATCTATCTATAGTTTGATTCAAAGAATACTCCTCGGGCCGTTTCAACCCATTACAATATTTTTATTGTATCGTTATCTTGACGTATTTTGATGTGATGAGGTTATGAATGAACACATACTGAGCTCTGCTCGTTATACATTCTAAATTCTTGGTTCATTTCATGTTCCATTGCCTGATCGTCCTCGTGTATCTGCAGCATTCTCTCCCACAAAGACGTGGTACGCTAAAAAGAACGACGGCACTCAAGACCGGCTGTACGTTTGGGCGAAAGGCGATGAAGCGGGAACATTCGCAAGTGACGACGCAGAATATCAACGGACACCAGCTCTGACTATCGACGATGATGGAAATTTAGTAGTGAGTGAACTTGTTATCTTGTTGTGAAAATAGACACTTTGTATACCGGAAATTTGATCAGAATTTAGATGCCAGCAGAGAAACATTTCACAAATTAGATTGGAATGACGCAGATTTGTAACCAAGTCGCAAGTCAATTTGACTTTGCTAGTTTTGACTCGAGTCAAGTCGAGTCATTTTTAACTCACCACTGAGTCATAGTGTTGAGACTCGATTCCGAATGTTCAATGTTCATTATTGAGTTTAAGTCAGGCTCAACTCACTTTTTGAAACCCTTGGCTGATATCGAAGGTCTCGCATTCATAATATCCCCATTTTTCTCACTCTTAACGGGATCATTCAAACAGATGAAGACTGTTTTTCCTTATTTTTCAATTATCGGTCCTGATACACGAGACTTGAATCTATTCATGAAGAATGACTCGATTACAAGTCCAGTCAATCCATTGAGGACTCATGCCGAGTCAACCGACAAGATAGCGTAATGGTTAAGCGTCCGGCTTCTTGATCGGTAGGTCGTGGGTTCGATTCCCGGCCGGGTCAGACCAAAGACCTGATTAGTAACACTGGTATCCATGGCTTCCCTGCTTGGCGCTCATGCATTACTGGGATAGCATGGAGGGGTGGTGCATGACTTAGAAAGTCGTAAATGCTATATCTGCACTTCCTTGTCCAGCGGCATATGCACATCATGTACTCATGGTATGCATATGCGCAGATCGTGTGTATGTGTATCATGAGTCGGTGTATATGCAGGGTTGTAACCAAGTCACAAGGCTCCGAGTCACAAGTCAATTTCACTTTTATAATTTTGACTCGAGTCAAGTCGAGTCATTTTCAACTCACCACCGAGTCAAGTCCGAGTCCAAGTCACCGATCAGAGGGTCGAGTCCGAGTCATGGTATTATGACTCGAGTCGAGTCCAAGTCAATACGTTGACTGCTTAATTCCCAGCTAAAATCTTGTTAAACTCACTTTTTATAACTCTGTTTGGTGATTTTGAATGGTTCGCATTCATATACTAATTTCCCCCATTTTTAACAGGTTCTGATCGCATTCTCACGTGCTATTACCAATAAACGAAATCCCAATAGGGTGGTTACTTTACTATTCTTCAAAATTACGATAAAATATCGGTCTTGGCCGTCTGCGTCTCGAGTCATATGACTTGGTTCGAGTCATGCGCAATGACTCGAGTCCAAGTCGAGTCAATACACAAGATTGACTCGAGTCGAGTCATTTCCGTATTTTGAGAAAATGACTCGAGTCAAGTCGAGTCATCAGAAAATCGGGACTCGAGTCTGACTCGAGTCGAGTCATGACTCGAGTCATTACAACCCTGTGTATATGCCGCAAAAACATCAGGGACAAAAATAAACTACGTCCTTTCCTTTCCTAACAAAATATTTCGACTCTAGTCTGACTTGAGTCCTTATAACCCTAGAATTATCTGACCGTCCAAGTCTGCTTAAACAAACCTATTATTGACAATAATCCTTTCAGTTCAGTAAAGTGACGCTCGAAGACAATCGGCTATTCGGCAAACTCCATTGCTCAGTTGAACTACAACAAGACGGTCTCGCTGGCAAAGACATCGGCTTCATTGTGGCCCGTAAGTGATTTTGGCATGGTTACTTTCACGCCGAGGTGGTAAGTCATAGTTCACACTCAAGTAGGAGTAGAAGTAATCTCTCGCATTTCTTTTCAATGCAAGAAGTATCGATTTACAAGTAAGTAAAACCTGATCATTCCAGGCCTAATTTGCCTTATAAATGAAAACGATTAAGTAGAAGTAGAATTAATGTGAAAACACAATCTCTCAAGTAGAAATAGAGACTTCCAAGTAAGTAGTCTAGGCCAGGGCATGGTATGGTATGGAAGTATGGTATGGTATGGAACGAAATTTCGGTATGGAATATGGAAGAGTGCAAGTATGGTATGGTATGGAAATTTCCCAAGTATGGTATGGAACGTGTTTTCCATACTTCCATACTTTTTCCGTACTTTGACAGGTTTGCCAGAACCATGACAGTAATCCTACTTTCGATTTGTCAAATTGATTGCATACTACAGAAAATCGCTCACTGTCTATGTTCATTGTTCATATCTCAAATTGTGATTCATGGCTCAACCATCACGGTCGACATCTATTTGAAGACAACAAACTCTCGCTACGCGCACATGAATAAAAATAATGTTATTGATAATTATTCCGATTTAAATATCATAAAAAGGAATGATATTCGACCGTTATCGCGTTACAATTACATGAAAATGTAGAAGTTAGATGAATATTTTTATCAATCTGTTGAACTTGGAAATAGTTTTCTGCGCTTAGGGTGGATGATCATCACGCAATATCTATTTGGCAGATCATTGTAATTCAAAAATATGTATAGCTTGTCTTGGAGCGACGTTACGATATGCCGGCCTACAACACGCATCGTACCTTCATGAAATCTGGTTATTTCTGATATAATAGACAGCGGACACCTTGATGTTGGCTGATGAGGCTAACGAGAGTGACCCACAGATTGGCGGAGAAAATAGACATTTGATTAGCTGTCACAAAATGATTGTAGTCATATAAAATTATATTTAAAGAGATATTCTGATGCATGCGTTTCCAACGGGTGGGTAAACCCCAATTGTGGTGAATTTAGGGCCTTCTGGTTGGGAATAGAGTCATTTGGAAAATATATGTTTAACATTTTTAACTTCTTTTATCAAACGGCTGTATGGAATGCCGATCGTATATATCTGTAATATTTCTTCGTTCATTTGCAATTCAGCAATTCGTATTATCTGTGTCTCCAATTAGCGAGAATCCATTGGACAACTGCACGAGATCTCCCTCATATAGGTTGCTATTCATTCTTATGCGAAATGGTGATTGAAATCACCTAATTCGTTAAAATAAAAGTTCATATGTATATGATATGAATATATACTAATGGGAGATCGTGGAATCGCTGATTGATAGCATAGCTGGACTCGTTACTGATGAAATGACATTTCTAACTGCTTGAGTCATAGTTGCGTGCGACAGTGTAGGTTATGGTGGTTTATGTCTCTACGCTTAAGTTCGTCAACACCAGGAGGTTTATCTGACCCATGCAATATATTCGGCATTTACACATGTAAATTGATGCTACCTTGGTACATTTGGTAACATTTCAAACCCTTCCAATTTTTCTGTCAGCTTACTTCACATATCCATTTTACGGAGGCGCATCATTGCATGTACGGTTACCAGTTCACTGCTCATTAATTTTATTGCGTGCAGTTCCATTCTGGGGTTCTTAACTTTCGCTAATAGCAAGTCTTTACTAAAGAAAGTCCTACCAAGTTTTATTGGAGGAGCAATTATTAAGTTTATAAAGGTTGGGAACCTATCTTATAATTTGACAATACCTTTGTTTTATGTAATTCTGTAGATGAGGTTACTGCTAGCAGTGCGTTACCACACTAGATTTACATGTCGTGGGATTCTGTTGTGATTTCCAAATAATCCCGTGTGTATAGGCCTATACGCTTCTACATCGCTGGCGACATATGACATAAAGAAACTGGAGATATCATTGGTGCATCGGGGCTGTTTAAATGGATAATCTCATCCAAAATAATTAGAATATATACACCGGAACATTTCCACACATCAAAAATAGAATATCACTAAAGAGGTTGGTCAAGTTGCGAAAGTATGGAAAAAGTATCAAATATGGTATGGAAGAATGTTGCTATGGTATGGAAGAATGTTGCTATGGTATGGAAAATTGTCAAGTATGGTATGGAACGATTGGGCGGGTATGGAGTATGGAAGATTCTCATTCCATACCATACCATGCCCTGGTCTAGGCCTAGTAGGGTTCAACAATTTCAAAGGGTTGACTGTAAAATTTGAAAAAAAATCTATTTTTTGTAATAAATCGAAAATTTTTCAATTCCCGTGCATTTACATCTACCAGTTGGAATCTAGCCAAATTTGGTGTGCAGCCTAACAATTTAATCAGCGACTCCCTAGAGTCCGGAAAAAATTTATTTTTGAAGAACCCTAAGGCTTTATCCTGCCTGGAGTAGAATTATGCGCAGTGTAAAGAAGTAGAGTAACAACACAATTACTTGTGTAAGAATAGTGCAAATCGATAGAACCGAAAACGTTGAGTTTTTAGATTTTTAGGCAAAACTAGACGCTCTCGCGGAGCCAGATTTTATTTCATGTATCTTTTCCCACAGTGCTTCCAAGAGAAGATGCCACGGTGGATATTGAAGACTATGATGACGGCAAACAGGGCTTCGACCTGTCCGAGGACAACACTAACATTGGCAACTGTATGAGCGCGAAATCATACCCGCCAGCGGAAATGATGTTCTACGAAAGTAAGTTGCTAATATCGCTATTCGGGTTCATTTTAGTATGAATATATTATTCAATTGTATATTAAAAGATCTGTACCTACAAGAATCTCTTTGATCTTGCTACCTAGAACACGTCCTCATCTATAGCTAAATTTCTAACGCAGACTGCTTCGCATTTGCTAACTACATAGTAGGGCTGTCCAAAAACAACTTTTTTACTTCCAATGCTTCTTTGGTGAAATGCACAATTGAATAATACATTCATATATTGCAATAAACCCGAATATTTTCGGCTGACACTCGTCACGGGTAATCATCAGCAACTAGTATCCCTGATGAGTGTCAGCCGAAAATATCCTGGTTTATTGCAATATGAATATATATTCCATTGTAAACTTAAGTGCGGTGGTACCTCTAAGATGATGTTCAAATAGTATTGTGAAAAGGCTAATCACAATGTTGCTGTGACTTTTCATACTTTTCATAAAATTTACTTCTTTCAACAAAATAGTCATCAAATTTATTTAAAATATATGGCTATATGTCTCGGTTCAAGGCATTATTAAGATCAACAATTTTTTTTTCCTGGATTGCGGGGTTTTACTAACTAAATTGTTGGGCTGCCGAAATAAAACGCTGCACGCCAAATTTGGCTCGATTGCAACTGGTAGATGCGAACGCACAGGAGTTTGAAAATTTTGAATTTATTATGTAAAAATTAAAAAAATTATTAGAATTTTACTGTCCATGAAATTGCTGAGTGGTCTAAAAGAACGGCGCTTAACCAATTTGGTCATTTCCAACCGGTATAAGCGAAGTTATTGCAGTTGAAAGTTTTGGATTTGCAAAAATAGCCCGGACGGTGGGTAATCCAAGAATTAATAATGATAAACTCAAATAACTCCGCTTCTACTGGTTGGAATAGCGTCAAATTTGTGGGGTTGAGAGTAAAATTTGAGGAAATAAATTGAATTTTCTGTGTAATAAATTCAAAATTTTGAAACTCCTGTGCGTTCACATCTACCAGTTGGAATTGAGCCAAATTTGGTTCACAGCGTTATTTTTAGGCAACCTCAAAATTTAATCAGTGAATCCCCGGAATCCGGTAAAAAAGTTATTTTTGAACAACCCTACTTTGCAGTCACATGTTTTGCATCTATGCGTAGAATATTTTTCAGTTATATGTAGCTTGACCGCACCAGAAAAATGTGTGATTGCTGATATCTTTCGTATTTTTGATTGATGGTATAGTTGTCTAGAGTAGATGTGTGGTTTGGGTAGAAATTTTCAAACTACTACTGTACTGCATATAGCGACAAGAATGATATCCTTTTCCTCAAGCATAAATAAAAATGCACAGCTTTGCACTTTGGCGCTTGACTGGTATAATCAATCACCGCTTTGCTGGAAAGCCTACGCTACTAATGAGTAGAGAGACTAACACTGCTTGCTTACCTACTTTCTTGAATAATCTACAGGGTCACAAGGTGAGCACACTTTACATAGCATGTCACTTTTTCTGCACGCCTGCATGATTGCATTTGTGTCTTGTGTTGTGGGTTTAGACGTAATGTTACACAGAGTATTGTAGTACTGCATGTTGGAACGATAGCACTCCGTGACACTGGACAAAATATATCAGAACTATTCAACAGTTTTTTAACAGAGGGCCTGTTACAAATGTTCAAATTTGATTAGTTCCGTTACAGCTCTTATGAAATAATTTACAGCCGTACAAATGTGTTATGCCTATGCAAAAATTTCGGTAAAGCTAGGGTTGCCTATGTCCTCCTTTTTGGCAATTCGGCAATTCTTGGCAATGTTTTTTAGTCGACACAACAGTATTTCCCGTAAAAATTTTCAAATTACTCGTTTTCTCGTCCGACATGACTTTTTTACTTTGTAAAAAGCGGCCCCTTTTCCTGTTCTCAAAATATGGTAACCCAAGGCAAAGCGGTATAAGCACAAGCCATCAGCTAATGTATTTATTGCTCCTTTAGTCACAGCTACTGAATCGGCATTTTTTTCATTGCTTTCCATTTCTATAAATCTTGATTCCTAGTGATGATACCGTGTCGTAGGTAGTGCTGAAGGTTACCGGTTATACAGATGTGAAATCTATTCCTTATGAAGTCCATGTTTGCAAACGCTGACCCGCAACATATTGTTAGGCTGGATAACATTGCTGTACTTTGTTTCCAAATAACGATGATTGATTTAGTTTTGTTGAAAAAAACAAGTAGATACTGAGACACACAAGGTCGGGATTCAACGCTTAAAAGGTTCGCATTCGAAGCGCGGTCTGACAGTTGGCTAACCTTGATCTATGTCTGCTTCTGACTTTGATATAATATGTTCTTCCGACAATGCCAGACCACCAGATTCATGTTTGTTAATTTCATTTCAAGAATCTTGCTGTAATGAAATTGAGTGTCCGGTCGAAAGCACACAACTCGTCTTTCAGAACTCACAGAAAACTCTGAGCTTTGAAATTGTTGCTTTTCCTCGAGTTTGCCGATGAGTTTGTGACTGGGGCTGGACAAAATCGAGTATCGAGTGCTTCGAACCCAGTCTGGTACTAATAGTACCACTGATTACGACATTGTAACAGTATGATAGATATAGCAATATGTACCTTTTACACAACCACAAAGAATATAATGCCAGTTATATGTCACTTCTAACATGAGTACAGTAGCTTCGTGCTACATTATTCTTATGCAGCCATAAGATCAATAAGAGAGAAAGAGAGAGAGAATTCTTTTATTTGTCAACCATGAAATATAGTATAGGCAATATCCACAAACATTCATGTCCAATAGTACATATTTTTTAAATATTATTCCAACTATATGTTACACGGTATAGACTGGGAGACCCGAAGTCTTCTAGGCAGGAGTCACCCAAGCATATTGGCGGTATTAAAGATAATATGAATCAATTTCTTCTCTCACTCGAGTAGCACAGCAAAGAGTAACGAAATGAACAAAAGTAAATAAAAGACCGCAACACTAGTGAAGGACGGTTATCATTGTTAACAGTGTGATCAGAAAATAACAATTTGACCCATGTACACATTGAAAAATAGTATCCAAACTATAATTTTCGTTAGCCGAGTGCTAAAACTTTCGGTACTCGAATCATTGCGTTCAGCCCTATGTGAATTTCTTGACCACCAAAGCAAAATTCTACTCTTGCATCTCATAATGTCGCTTCGACCAGCAAACGAAGGGATTTCTCTCCACGCACGTTGTTCGACTGGGTTCGTTTGCATGCCGATATTCTTCGTAAGATTCCCTCCGATTGCACAGCTCGTGATGTCTTGGGTCGGAATTGGACTAGATAATTAACGCGAAACTAAACTGATTTGTGAAATGTTTCATGATCTCATTTTAATTTAATCTAATTTAATTTGTGGTGCAATTCGTTCTACTCCTGAACTTCATTCAATTTCCAAGTCTCGTTGCGAATTCAGTAATTTTGATTGAAATCTAATTTAGAAAAAAAACTGCAAGTATAATTCTAATTCTGATCCAATTTGGGAAAGATGAAAATATTCAAGCTGCCCCGCTCTGCTAGAGGTGTGTACCAGCCGATCGCAATTTCCTAATTATTTGCATTCCTTCAGATGGAATTCCAATTGTACCCAAGAGTGCATTTGACGGATTCGCTGAACTCGTCAACGCGCCAACCCTTACTGAGAGCGGAGACGGTTGGTCGGTAAGAACCTTTAAAAATCTGAATCTGAATAACACATTTCGGAATATAAGGCTGTCGTATCGATTCTATACGAGTGGATCTCAACCGCCGGTACGAGACAAGTTTGGTGCCAGTTATACTAGAATTTTAAATCTCAATTCCAAAATGCAAGGAAGTTGGGTGCTTGTCCATTGATTAATGAAATAAACAGCAAATTTTAAATTTATTCGAAAGTGGGGAACGTATTTCTTGCATGGCGTCCAACAGAGAGTTCATGGTCTACTTTAGTCACAATACAAGAGTGATGAGAAACTGTCAAAAATTAGCCTACAACTCGTTTCGGACAAGTTATGTGTGAAATCTACGGAGACTTTCAAACAAACTTCAATTAGGCAACTCTCGGCAGTATAATAGAGCCTGCAGCAAATAGCAAAGTGACATTTCTTTCAAACAACACCGAACAATCACAATCAAATTAGTGGTCTTTAACAGGACTTCGCGAACTTCGCCTTTCAGAAACTTCATTAGAACCACGTATAAATATATATGTATCACAAAGGCAACATTACATGGAGTTTCCAATATTACATTGAAGGTGTCAATGAGATTGAATTTTAGTTTTTGAAAGGTTCACCGTTCCGCAAGATTTGTTTTGAAGTTTTGCCGGCCATCGAGGTTAAAAGGGTTGAGGACCACTGGTATATACGACATATGCACATGCGCGCGCACTCATAAAAAATTATGTAGTACTATTTACTATGATGACTGATGACTTGGACGATTTTTTACACGTCAAAATAAGTCAAAATTTTGTCAAAATTGTACCGTTAGTTAATAAAATTGTTTACCAAGTCAAAATTTTTTTTGCAACCTGCATTTCGTTTGTATCGTGAATGTTTGCACTGTCGGTGAACTTATCATTTGACATCTTGTAGCCTACTTTATAAGCCTGCTGTTGTGGATAGCCAGTTATCTGCTCATTGTGAATCATAAACGGTGTTATGCTCAATGGACCGCAATATCCTAACTGAATCAAGACTGCGTGGGCATTGGTTCTTATATCAAGAACCTCATGATGAAAATTTGTGATGTATAGACAACATTGTCAGAATGAAACACGGCGTGTCACCATCAGTGTACGGTATACGCACAACTTCAGTGTTGCCAGCCAACGATTGCTGCTGTTGAACGTTCTTTCTCCATTCTTGGCAAGCTATACTTAAGGACAGACACTTTCTACCCGAAAATATAGGAAAATATGTTCCGTTGTACTACAACGAATAATAATTATATCTACCATAATGTGAGATGTAGGCCGAACTACTGGAATTCTTCATAGGTCCAGATTTCGTTAAAATAAAGTTTTTTCATGTAAAAAGTTATCAGTTTTTAAGCCAAAAGAGATTTTCAGGCCAAGGACAGACAGTTCCAACCAGAAACGAAGATAAGTGGTACAATTCTTACGTTATGTGAGGAAACACCTAATTTACATACATGAGGTCAAAATTAGGTTTTTAAAGGTAAAAAAATGTCAAAATTTTGATTTTTTGTAGGTCAAAATCTCCCAATTTTTAGGTAAAAAAAAATCGCCCAGCGATGACCATTCATTCTTATGAAACTCTCCTGTACTGTCCCAAAGATGAATAGGCGGCCGATGTCGTGAATCTTGCTACATTGCGTATTTTTGCTAAAATCATTTCGACGTCTCTTCAACTTTAGATGTTCACCAGTAAGGACCTTCTGAAGGAAATACAAATATCAGATCACCAAGCCGAATTCATCTGTAACGTGAGTATTATACGATACAGCCTACATCCCTGCTCTTTCTGTGCTGAGCAAATCATCATGTCCTTGTCCAATGTAAATGTCACGGTTTTTTATGCATATCACTTGAGGCAGACTTGCACAACTTGGACAATTCTAGTTGTCTAATTCGACCAATTAGAGCGAAATGCCGGTAATGTAATTCGAGAGATGTTTCCTCTCATTTTAATTTAATTTAATTTAATTAATTTAAATTTTTTAATGTTTTTTTTTTAATGCTACAGGAGAAATGTATAGTGCGAAACGAGCTAGGCTCAGTGTAAAGATATTTGTGATTAACTTGCTTATGAGAATGAACTGATTTTATATGAACTGAGCTTGATTTTTTTTATGTAATTCCACTTGTATTTCTTCAATTTCTAAGTCTTTACAAATTCACTAATTATAATTCTATTAGGAAAAACTTCGTAGCTATAATGCTATTTCCAATCTAATTTGAAAAAGCTGGCTGCAGGATACTACTTGTCAACAACATCTTCCTTCGCATTGAAATCCGAGATTAAATCTTAATTTTGGTTCTTTGTCCAGGTGAAAACCGTTTACGGAGACAAAGTCTTTGAACGAAACTACACGATGCCAAAGTTCAACGTGAACTGTAAGCGCCTTTAACGCAGCTCGTTGCTCTCGAAGCTTATCCGGATTTTTCTTAGACCAAACTCGGACTGCCGGCTTCAATAGCGAGCCAGTCGCGTATCTTGGTGAAGATATCACGTTGAATTGTTCTGCCGATGGTTTCCCGACACCTACAATAAGGTAATAATCATCTTGTGTTATTCATGGTCTGGTTCACTGCAAGTAAGACCCAGGCAATGTGCCTTTATCATCACTCTAATAGGTTCCTGGCAAATAATATATTCAATATTCATATTGCAATAAACACTGATGAGTGTCAGCCGAAAGTGTTCGGTATATTTTATCCGGATTTCAGAGATTCACCGATTAAATTGCTTGGTTGCCCATGAAACGATTTTCACCAAATTAGGCTCAATTCCAACCACTACACGCCGACACAGATCTAATTTAAATTTCTGAATTTATTATATAAAATAAAATAAAAATTTTCAAATTTTGCTGCAACACCCATAAAATTGTTTAGCTGTCAACAAAAGTGATGGAAAACAAGTTTTACACAATTCCGAATGAAGCGAAGTTATTTGGGTTTTTCATTCAAAATTCTGGGATTACCCACTGTCTATCTCCATGCTGTTTTTGCAAATCCGAAACTTTCAGCCGCAATAACTTCACTCCTATGAGCTGGAACTGCGTAAAATTTGTTTTGCATTGTTTTTGTAGAAAGCTCCACAATTCCATGGGGTTGACAATAAAAGAGGAAGTTTTGTTTGAAATAAATTTAAAGTTTTCAAACTCGTGTGCGTTCACATCTACCAGTTGCAGTTATCAGTGTGCAGCGTTTTTTAGGCAACCTAACAATTTCATCATCGAATCCCCGGAATCTGCCAAAAAGTTATTTTTGGATAACCCTGCCAGTCATCTCAAGTATAGTATGCTAGTATATGTATGCTCATGCTCAAATTGTGTGAATTTTTATATCAGCATCGACGACGTAGAAGGTGAAAAGCTCGCAGTTACGGTCACGGAAGACCTGAACGGAAAATCGTACGTTTGCAAAGCATATAACAATGAACTGCAAGCAGATAATCCAGTTGTATCGTTGCCGTACGTCCTGAACGTTATGAGTAAGTACATTGCTTACATTTCTAAATCGAGTATTAAGCTTTGAGTATTTGAGTATCACTCATTAGCACGTCACAACAGCAGGGTTGTAATGACTCGAGTCACGATTTTTTGATGACTCGACTTGAATGCGTACTTACTCAAATGCGTAAAATGACTCGACTCTAGTCAATTTGTGCATTGACACGGCTCAGACATTGTGCATGACTCTAATCAAGTCATATGACTCGAGACTAGGTTGGCCAAGACGGACGTTTCATTGTGACTCCGAAGAATAGTAAAGTCACCACATGATTGGTATTTCGTCTATCAGTCCTGATACTGAGAAAATATTGCCGGAAACTGTTATGACGATGAAAATTACGATGTTAGGAATGCGAGCCATTCTAAATCACTCGAGTAAGGTTGAAAAAAGTGGGTTGAACCCGATTGAACTGAAAACTGAAAAGTGAACACAATGACTCGGACTCGACCCTCTACTCACTGACTTGGACTCAGATTGGACTCGGTGGTGAATTGGAAATGGATCGACTTGACTTGAGTCAAAACTATAAACATGGGATCGACTTGTGACTCGGAACCTTTTGACTTGGTTACAACCCTGCACAACAGTATAATTATAATTTGGAAAGTTCGAATATATGTACCTTTTATTCGACCACAATGAACATAATGCCAGTTCTACTTCACATTAAACAGGGTTTGGTATTTTTTCGTCCATACCTATTTTATTGCACCATGTGACAATGCTGTGGTTGATCACGACTTCACAAATATGTCATTTTCAGTATCATAAGTAGCTTTGTACGACATGTTTCGTATGCTGCGATATCACAAATCGAGATTTCAAGGCTTCCGCAGTACAAAATATTATCCAAACTATAATCCCCGTTGATAAATTAACACTTATTGGCAAGGAGCGAATCATTTCTGTACTTGAAAATATAATATCTCGCTACTCTGCTCGAATCATTAGAGTTAATAGCTTTTACTATCGTCATCTACATCTGCTTCAGGTCTAGCCGAACCCACTTTTGTCGGGATTGAAGATAAAGCAGCAGCATACAAGATCGGAGACTCAATCTCCGTCAACTGTTCGTCTGCCGGTAACCCGGCACCAATGTACGCGTGGTACCAAGGTGACAAAAAGGTGTCGGATTCAGGTGAGATTTTAGACCCATGTACAAACTCGGACTACGGGTTTTGAAGACTCGGGAGTCCAGATTTTTTTGATGACTCAACTTGACTCGAGTCATTTTTTCAAATGTGTAAAATGACTTGACTCGAGTCAATTTGTGTATTGACGCGACTTGTACTCGAGTCATTGTGCACGACTCGAACCAAGTCATTTGACTCGAGACTAGGGCGGCCACGACAGACATTTCATTGTAACTTCAAAGAACAGTAAATTAAGTCACCACATGATTGGTATTTCGTCTATCAGTCTCAATACTTGGAAAATAGGGCCAGAAACTGTTAAGACGGTGGAAAATTATGACATTATGAATGCGAGCCATTCTATATCACTCGAGTATAGTTGAAAAAAGTTGGTTGAGCCGGATTGAACTCAAAACTGAACCGTAAACACAATGACTTGTACTCGGACTCGAGTCACAACACTAAGACTCGGTGGTGAATTGAAAATGACTCGACTTGACTCGAGTCGAAGCTATACAAGTGACATTGACTTGTAACTGAACCTTTTGACTTGGTTACAACCCTGTTTGTACTAGATAATTCAAGGTGTCTAATGAAATGAATTAGAGCGAAATTCCGTAATTCTAACCTAATTTGTGAAATGCTTGTTCCTTTTATTTACCTTGCAGTCGATTTATATCAAAATCCGTCAATGTAGTTCGTGCCGACAAAAAGAGTTTGAGTATGATCTTGACATAGTACATCATTTTAATTATCCTAAAAATACTGCAGGAGAACTGTGCAGTGCAAAACAAGACAATTATGCTGTGTAAACATTTGCCATCCTTGTGTTTATGAGAATGAACTGATACTGATTTGGTATGAACTGGAGTTGATTTTTGTTGTGTTTCATTCTGATTCGGAAGTCAATTTAATTTCCAAGTTTTTTTGCGATGTCAGTAATTCTAGTCTCGTTTGGGAAAAACTGTGTGGCTATCATTCTAAAATTTTCTACCCACGAAAGAACGTATGCCTCACGCACCGAATTTATTTTCCAGGCTTGCTAGCGATCGAGTCCGCGTCATTGTCCGACACCGGAGAATACAATTGCCGAGTCACGAACGGCCACCAGAACTTGGACAAAGATTCGACACTCGCGATTACTGTGAATGGTTCGTTCGTTTCAAACTTACTGTCGGTGTAATAAGTGCTGCAGTAATGGGACGTCGTAGTTTTTATTTCTTGGCTCACGGCACACATATTGAACAACTAAATAGTCCTGAGTGATATATTATACACACATACTCAAATGAAAGAATGATGGATAATTCTAAGTGTGCAAAAAATTATTGCTACAACAGATTTCGCGGCTGTTGATTCTTTCATTTATGTGTGTTGGAGTCGAATTTTATCTAAATACGCCAACCTACTCTGCGCCGACAGGATTTTGTGTACCATCTAAAAATAATACTTTGAGTCTGCCATCTGTTCGCCTCGATTATTCAAATTTTGATTACGTATTTGGTGATACGATTGTTGATTTACAATAGGGTTGTTAAAAAAAAAACTTGTTTCTTCAAATTTTACAGGCTATTCTATAAAACTGTTAGGTCGGCTGGAAAACGCTGCGGACCACATTTGGTGCAATTCCAACTTGCAGCAGCGAAGCTATTGAAGTTTGAAAAATTGATACTTATTTTAAAAAAATTTACTTTCAATCCAATGAAATTGTCTAAAAAAACGATGCCTAACAAATTTGGCACCAATCCCAACCAGTAAAAGAGAAGTTTTCAGAGTACAGGATTTCGGATTTGGATATTTTCCTCATCAATTATATAGCTACCCATCGTAAACGCTATTATTTCAAATCCAAAATTTTGAACACCAGTGATTTCGCTTCTACCGCTTCTACAACTAGTCGCTGACGATTACCTTGACAAGCGGCCAGCCGAAAATCTTCATGTTTATTTCAATATGAATATATGAAGAACTTCTTGGAGGTACAGAACTTCAATATACAATTAAATAGTATATTCATATTGAAATGAACCCGAATATTTTCGGCTGACACTCGTGCTGACGATTACCCCTGACGAGTGTCAGCCGAAAATATTTGTGTTCATTTCAATATGAATATACTATTTAATTGAATATGAATATAGTATTACACTGTATACTGAACTTCTGTACCTCTGAGAGTCTCATTAAATAGGAATTATTATCAGTAGATGCTCGTAAGGTATTCCAAGGCAGATGCCTTTCCAACACCAAGTAATTCGTTGAGCAGCAGCAAGTACAGCACATGACCAAACATATTGAAATTTCCCCATTTTTGTAGGAATTTCAATGGTCGGAGAGGAGACACAGGACGTAGAAGGCGAAGAAGGAAAAGAGGTGAACTTGGAATGTTCGGTCAGCGCTAACCCGAAACCAACGTTTACGTGGACAGCCGACGGCAAAACCGTATCAGGTAATCCACAGGGGCCTCGTTTTTCCAGGGCTCTTTTGCCTAGTTCATGACAATTTCCTTTTAAAAGAGTTGCAAAAACTAGATGCCACTTTTCTACAGTATAAAGCAGTTAAACCCAACCTGCGCGAAGAAGCGGTCAACTGAATTTTTTTTGATTTACCTCAAATTCACGCGTGTTTCTCTATATATAGACCGAATTTCATATTTTCGAATTCTCTCATCAACAGTCATAACCTTCCATGCCATTAAACAATCTGTTGGGGTTGCTAGCATCCCGGTTGGATTTTGTGATATGACGACAAGGGGGGCGCGAAATCTTTCACTATCACAAAGGGAGGCGTGTCTAAAAAAAGGTTGGGAACCACTGGTATAAAGACTATAGGGACGGTATTAAAAGTATGTCGCCTCATGGCCTTATCTTGCCCAAAACACAACTGAAAAGTGCATAATTTCAATTTTACTCCGCACCCGTTGGGTATCTTTTATTACTGGTAAAATGTTCGTGTTTCCATCCAATGCAAAATTTTGTTACATAGCTTCATGGTAAATCGAAAATTTGTATGACATATATGTCGTAAAGTATTCACTCATGGGATTTTTGAAAAGCCAACATCCAGACCTATGCTACGCTAATGGTCGTATGGCCTAGGTCAGTGGTCGGGAACCTATGGCTCACGAGCCATATATCGCTCTTTTAGGCATAAGATATGGCTCTATGACAAATTTCTAATTTTGCACTAATTTCTCGATATTGCTGCAAGTTGTGATGATAACTTCCAAGGTATTTAAAATCAGTTGCGCTATCACAGATGAGGCTTGACCCGTCTGTGCCTTAACTCTCCTTTTTCGCGCTTTATTTTCGAACGATGAATGTGGAAATTCCGTGATTTGGGAATACAAATGTTTAAATTCTAAGCATTCATAAACATTGATAAAAAATACCAATAATTAATTGAAGGTTTCACAATTTTCCCTCGCTCATCACTGACGACCTGTGAGACACTGCCTCACTTGCCTCCCATAACCCAACGTTACTGACGTATCAGACCCTGCAGTGGGTATATGTACTACTTTAGGGACCATGTTTGGCTCCAGCTACGCATATGGGCAAATAATATGGCGCACGCTATGAATCCCATATATTATTGCTACCAATAAGTCACGAATTTTTATATTTTGACGTAACAGTTGATTGACATGTATGGCTCTTCGGAAGTTACAGATGGAAAGATTGGGTCAATATGGCTCTTCGGTCGAAAAAGGTTCCCGACCAATGGCCTAGGTCAACCCTGCTCTGAATTACAGAATTTCACAGCAAACTATTTTGAAATTTTGAAATTCAATTTCTTCAAGATTGGGTTGCACATATTCCATCAAATTTTAGCATAGCATAGGACTTTCCTAGTTCGTCCTAATCAAGACGTTATATCGGAACAGGGGCACCACAATGATGAGATTTGATGCTATGCGCATAGGTTGGGCAAAGCGGAACTACAATGTTCTTTCCAATTCTCTACTAGTTAACTGACAATCACCCCTGATGAGTGTCTGCCGAAAAAATTCTGTTTTTTTTTTCAATATGGATATAAGCTACTATTCAATTGTATATTGAAGTTCTGTACCTCTAAAAAGTTCTGGAAACGCGAGTCAAACTGGGTGTTTTCGTTTCAGGCGCGATTGAATCCACACCGGGCAATTACAAATATACGAGTCAACTTAAAGTGGGGCCTCTTAATACGGACCTTTCCAAGAAAGAATATGTCTGCACCGCATCTGGACACGACCAGGCGGATGTTAGCCAGACATTTGTTCTGCCAGGTAAATTTCATCAGAATTACGAACGATATATCAGCATTGCAATGACTTGGAGTCATTTTTTTAAATGGGAAATGACTCGACTCGTCTTGAGTCATAACTATAAAACAAATTGATTGATTTGTGACTCGGAACCCTGTGACTTGTTTACAACTCTGATGGCTATACCGTGCTACATTTGTAGTACTGTAAATTATTTCATGACAGTTATAACGGACCTAATCTAAATTTCAAATTTTGTAACCTGACCTGTGCTTTAGATAGTTAAATGGGCTTCCGTCTTTAAATGAGTTTGAGTTTTCCTCCAATTCGGAGGATTTCGCTCACTTTCCCGCGAAATAACCGTTCGTTCTTGGCGCAGAGATGAGCAATGGTATGGAGAACACGACTCGCCCCGAAGAAGGTTTGATTTTTGACGATGTGTTCCGCATGGATTGCAACACATGCACTGCGTAATTTGCATGGTTGTCAAGACATTCGTGCAAACTGGTTTTGGGTTAATTCAGTCAATAATTTGCCGCCAGACCATGTTCCAAATCTTTATGTAGCGTGCATTATTCGAATGTTTTTTGTGGTATATCTAGCAAGACGTATTGCATTCCAGCGTATTATATTTTACCTCACATGCGCAATTATGCATACAAATGTACAAAGGATGTTAATTTGGGATACGCAACACATCTTTGCACTTCGCACCGAACACAATGCTGTTCACTATTAAGCTATGTACCATTTTGTCGTTCCAACAATTCACCTATTTCTAGATTATCTCCCCACTTTTAGTCGCAGTATATATAATATATTATGAGAGCGCTGGTTTTTGTAGTAAACATTTTGATGATTCGATGAATTAGATAATTTTAGTTGTCTAATTAGACCAATTAGAGCGAAATTCCGGTGATTTAATTTGTAAATATTTCTATATTCTCATTTTTATTCTAATCTAATTCCTAGTCATCCTGAAAATGCTGCAGGAGAACTGATTAGTGCAAAACGAGCCAAGCCGGGTGTACAGACATTTGCCATTCTCGTGCATATGAGGAAGAACTGTGAACCCAATTTTTGTTGTATTCCTTTAGAATTCGAAATTTAATTCAATTTTCAAGCTTTTTGCGAATTCATAAATTCTATTTTGGAAAAAAAAACTGTATCTATAATTGTTGTTCTGATTTGGAAAAAAGCTGAATATTTTCTGGTTGTCCAACTCTGTCTTTGGGTACAGTTGACTGATTTCTAGATAACGCGAAAAACCTTACTGCATAATACAATGCAAACCTTAATTTACTATTCACCATATTCATATTTAAAGCACCAAGCTCAATTGTTCTCCACCAAAACGACTTGGCATGCATTCGTTGTATTTTTGTAATTTGCAAAATAAGTTTACTGAATAATTTGTTAGTATATTCATATTGAAATGAACCCGAATATTTTCGGCCGACACTCGTCAGGGGTAATCGTCAGCAACTAGTAGAGAATTGGAAAGAACATTGTATATCAACAATCGTATCACAAAATATGACGTCACCAGCATGAAATTTCGAATGAGAGAGCGTTCAATGTACTATTTTTAGGTGGTACACTAACTCCTTTTGTTGACTAGTTGCTGACGATTACCCCTGACGAGTGTCAGCCGAAAATATTCGGGTTCATTTCAATTTGAATATACTAATTAATTGTATATTGAAGTTCTGTACCTCCAAGAAGCTCTTGAATAATTTGTGTGAGCATTTTCTATGATTTTCGACGTTAATTTCACGCGTTCCTGCTTTGGTTCGTGAACTGCGATGTTCGAAATCAGCTCGCCAACACCATGCCTACGTTTTTAGAGGTGAAAGCAGGATCTTCCACTGCGATTATCATCGTTATCCTTGTGCTGATCCTCGTTGTCGCCGTCGTTCTCGCAGTTCTCTACAACAAAGGAATCATTTGTGAGTATTCCTATTTTTCCTCTGAACTGAAGCTTTGGATTAGTAGACTTCAAGTCAAGTATTTAAGCATCACCCGTAACAGTATGAAAGATGTCTAAAGCTCGAATATGTACTAAATACTATTTTATTCAAATCGAAATTTTTCTACTGGGATTACTTCGCTTCAAATGGTTGGAATTGAGCCAAATTTGGTGTGCACCATCTCTATTTATGGGGTCGGCAGAAAAATTTGAAATTTTACTTTTATTTGTTGAATGATAATTTCAAAACTTTCTGCTGCAAGAATCTCGCTTCTACTGGTTGGAATTAAGCCAACGTTGGTGTGCAGCGGTTTTTTTTTTTAACCAACCTAACAATTTTATCAAGTAGCCAGTAAAATCTGAAGGAAAAGTTTTTATTTTTGAACAGCCCTCCCTAATTCAGATTTGAGTACTGGAATCATTGTGTTCCGCCGTATAGTAAAGATAGCGTAAGTCGATTTCTGATACGAATCTGATGCAAACAGGTAAAAAATCGGAAGAGAAAGGAGACGAATCAGCCGAAATGGACCTTGAAGGGGGAATGAACAATGAAGAGGGTGATGCTGAAACAGGTACGGGTTTTGGGGTGAAGTAGCGTGGTAGTTATGAATCGAGTCATGGGTTGACTTGACTCAAATCGTTTTCGCAAATTTGGTCAATGACTCGACTTGAGTCACTTTTTGTATTGACTCGACTTGTGCTCGAGTCATTGCGCATGACCTGACCAAGTCGTATTAACCCATCAATTCTATATGACTTGGCTTGAGTCACGTCTACTGGTAACGATACTTGAAAATACGCCAAGAACTATCTTTTTCCTGAAATTTGTTCAAAATTCGCATAAAAAATAATTAATTATCATTTATCCAAGTCTAGATCAAGCTACAAAACAGCCGTAAATGCAGAATCGATCTAAATCAGGCCAAAATCGTCAAATCCACAAATTTTTAAAATTCAAATTCACACTGATCTCTGATGCAAAACACTAAACGCGGTCCTATCTCAGGCAACGGGAACGTGGAAACCGCCGTCGACAACGAAGACCGATCGGGTAATCCCGAGGAAGAAAAGCTGATGGCTTCAGAGGAATAGGTGAGGAGACGTTTTCATTTTGGGATTAACATTCCATTTTGAAGAGCCACACAATTCAGAATCGTGATTAGAGATCGACCAACATCAAATTATCAGCCGATACTGAATAACCGTTAACTTCACCAAAAACACGATATATTCATCCGATATTCAGAAAATATGGCATCTAGCTTAAGGCGCATTTCCAAAACTTCATTTGAACAGCTTTACATCCATTGCTCTTCAAGGACATGAAATAAATCAGAAAGGGTTGCATATGGATGCCTGTGGTGGTCAGTAAAAAAGTATTTGTGCTTTTTCAGAGTTCTCGAGTATATTTTGCTTACTTGCAATAATTACTTAAGTGGTTATGATCATAGACTACTTGTACTCTCCAGTTTTTAGTATTTAGACAAAGCTATGCCTTAAATTTTGCTTTTTTACTCTGAAATTGCTTCTTCTACTTATACTTGAGTGTAAACGATGAATACTTTGGCAGATGTGGTCAGTAACGAATTACTCCTACTTTTCGAAGTACTCCAAGTATAGGTTTTGCCGGCTTGCACCACTCGAGTACTTCTGAGACTACATTACAATTTTCGGTTTTTAGGAAAAACCACCCGGAAATAATTACTTTATACTATTTCTTTGAGAGTGTGACACTCGACTCTAATCATAATTTCAATTTATTTTTTCCAATATATTAATTAATCGAATTGATACCAATATTTGTTTCAAAGTATGTTATTATCTCGAACACACCCTCATATCATAATTTCTTTGCATATCATTGAAAACATGTACTGAATTTTTTATTGTTGTCTTTTTTTCAGAAAATGCCAAGACCATGTTGGTAAATTTAGAGAATATCACGTCATAAACGAACTCCTCCAGAAAACGGAGTGTTCCCTGGCAATTTAGTAACAAACGAACTTTACGAAAAAGCGCGGAATCCCTCACAATTATTATGCAGCGCTCAAATGTTTTTATGCTGTCATCATGAGTTGTATATTGTCGAAGTATCGTAATATTTTTTACTAATGCGACACGATTAACATGCATGACGCCGAGTTTGTTTTTGCGACGTCGAGCCGCGCAGATGGGTTTTGCGGAAATAACCCTCAACTCCTAATTCTAACATTTGTGTATGTTCACTTTTGCCTATCTATTTTGAGTGTGGTCTCAGCTCATTCTCGTGTATTTTCGATTTCATTACTCTGCGTTCTTATTATTGCCAGACTACGTGCCGGCTTGCTCAAGGCAATTCCAAGAATTCCACGATATTCTGTAACCAATAGTGTTTTCTGGCATTTCTGTATCTCTGTTTGGGGTCTAGAGTGCCTAAATTATCGTGTTTTGGCCGTAGTTGGCCACAGTTTATCTTGTTGGTGATTCATGTGGGCTGTACCCTGCCGGGATTTTAGTATTTGACCTCAGTCACTGCAAGCCGTTTTAGTATCATATAGTTGATACTCAATATCCGAATGTTTGAGACTATTTAAACCGTTGGTGTGAGATTGCCAATTTTTGATGGGAATTTTAGTGCGTATATATTGCGTTGCACACTATTTTTTTATTCAATTTTAACATGTGCGCTTGACTTTTTGCTGGTCCGTGAATTTGTCTCTAGTTTAGACTCAAAACTGCCAGTAATTCTGTCATTGTGACGTTGCGAGCCTGGCCAAAGGCTCCCAGTTCTGAATGCTGACGCGCGTCGATATTTTTCTAGTCACCAAAATGCAATGTTGCTAGTTTGTATTGGCGTGTGGAAATGGTGTGTGATTTTTCCGTTTTGAATTTTTGAATGCTTTTTTCCGACTGGATGACTTTTTGACTAAAATTGATTATGCTGGTCTATTACTAAAATGAAAAAGTATTGCCGTCTTCGTGTGTTTTATTGTGTGTCAATCGGGTAGCGTTTGGGATTTATTTTGTATTATGGAATTATGCTCTATCTACTCCAGATTAAAGGAAAGGAAGGAAGTAGTTTATTATTGTCCTTGATGTTTTTGCGGCATAAGCACCGACTCTTGACATACATACACAGCACACACGAACTGTGCAGTGTGCATATGCATACCATGAGTGCATGATGTGCGTATGCCGCTGGACAAGGAAGGTGCAGGTATAGCCTTGTACGGCTTTCAAAGTCTCGTACCACCCCTCCATGCTATCCCAATAATGCATAAGCGCCATGCGTGGAAGTCATGGATGCCAGTGTTACTAATCAGGTCTTTGGTCTAACCCGGCCGGAGATGGAACCCACAACCTACCGATCAAGAAGCCGGACGCTTCAACAGTACGATATCTTGTTACCAAGAGCAAGGTGTCATGCTGCTCTCAGCCATGCCCAGAAATTGCTGTTAAAATTCTGCTAACTAGGCTTACCGTATGTCCTCTTTTCTCAAGAAGAGTGCACGGTCCTCCGAAGACGCTCAAAATGCCTAATGTCCTTCGTATTTCCGAGTTGGCTGCTTATACTTCCAACAACACCCTTAGGCGTGACATTGTGTTATTTCCCAAAAAAAGCTGTAGCAATAAAAGGTTGAACAACTAATTTTCCTACCAGTCATACATAACTTCTTGTTAATTATTGCCGACATTGTTCAACGTTCTCTGTTACATCTGGAGCTTTTTACATCGAGGATCTAATCCGGTGCTTTTCAACCTTTTTGAGCTCCATTCGCACTTTTTTTGTAAAATAAATTTCATTCGCACCAACTAATCGAAAATTCTTATCCAAAAAGAAGATGAGGCTACTTAAAAACATTTTGTTCACATGTGCAACAAATTGGCTGCTATGTAGCTTAAGCTATCAAGTGCCTCATTAAAAAGGCAACCTTTTCGCTCGTTATGGTTTCAACTTTTCACTAAAACCCTTCTCGGAATTTGTAGAAGAACGTCTACTAGTGCTTGGATGGCCAGGTCTTAAAATCTGTTCTGCACTCCTATCCTGTAATTATACAGCGTATTTGTCGCGAGTGAAGAATGCTTGCTGGCAGAAATCGTTTTTGAGAGCTGACATAAAGGTCCCGGAGGCTCCAGTTTGTCGAAAGGATGAAAAACCCAAATGTTTGTGTGGAGGCTTTTGACTTATTTCTTGGAACATAAGGTGCAAAACGTTCAAGGAGAGTAGGCACGTTAGAGCTCGCTATCATATGATACGCTGCTCAGTGTTGGGATCAAGTCACTACCTTCGAGTCACGAGTCATTGCACATTTTGACTCCAGTCAATTCAAGTCATTCGATTTTCGAATGTGACTCGAGTCAAGTCAAGTCCTCCGATTTTTGGAGGTGACTCGAGTCAAGTCAAGTCACGAGTCAAGTCACAATTCAAGTCAAGTAGCCTTTTCGAAGTATGAGGCATGATTACGTCATTGCATTTTGCTATCTGTCTGAAATACTGATTGAGTGATCAACTGATCATTGATTCTGAACCGATGAGCGAATATATAGTTAAATATGCACGAATGAAAGCGCTGCATCACTCACATATACGTAGAACTGTTAGACTACGAAAGTAATTGCATAGCATCAGTTAATAGTTACCAGCCGAAATAGAGAATAAAGAAACGAATTGATAAGATGCAATACATTACCCATTTACAAATTGATCCAATTCGAGCCTGCGCCAATGGCGGAGGACTAAATAAATTATATTCGAATTCAATTTCAATAAAGCAAGAGGTTTGGATAAAACAACAGAGATCAGAAATATACATTTTGCATTACTTTACTATACTAGTTTACGATGACGTAATCTGTAAGCTTCGATCACTTCGTTTGTGGTCAATATATTTGTGAGAGAACAGTGTATAGGCTCAGTAAAACGCACGATCATAGAATGATTGGTCGCTATCACGGGTTACACCAGCGTTTCGCGAACAATCAGACCATATGCAAAATACAGTGATTTTTATCGACACCGATTACTTTATGACTTGAAATTGACTGGTGAATTTTGCTCCGAGTCACGAGTCAATCCACATTTCTGATACGCCGAGTCAAGTCAAGTCAAGTCATTTTAGCAAAGTGACTCGAGTCAAGTCAAGTCATACGAAAAAGGTGACTCGAGTCATCCCAACACTGACGCTGCTCCAACTTCTGTCTCGCGAGTTAATGAGAAGAGCAAATAAACTCACGATACTGTGTATTCTACTCTTTAGCTCAATCTAACTTGAGAATACATAACAGTGTAATAACGGTAAAGCAGCTTTTAGACTACCACCAAAATTTGAGTTTTTGTGGCATCTCGCGACCCGAGCCTCACCCATGTAAAGTAATTCATTTTTAATATACTATTACAGTTGTATGTTACGATTTTACGGGCATGTATGACATACAGAACACACCGCATTTTATCAGCGGTTTGTTCGCCAAAACTTCACGTCTTCATGTGCCTCGACACAGATTGTAAGCTGCCGAAGGAAGCATAGCGGTAAAAACTTGAAAGAACTGCGCCCGACACAGAAGGGGTTGGCCTCGAAACGAATGAGTCTCATAGGCCTCTACTTGCTCGTTGCACACCCCTGCAATAGTTCAACCTAACGGTATTCGACCATGTTTTCCGGAAAAAACAGTCGGACGAATCTAATCATTAATTCTCATGATAAAGCCATATTTTCCCTTTCCGATTGTCTCGCTTGTATTGGGTATTGAATCGAGTATTAATTTTAATGATTCGAATCGAGTAGTGAAAGACGATTTTTTCGAGTAATGAAATTATACGCTTCTCAGCACTGAAAGTATAGCCGTATAGCAACATAGTAAAAAGATACGAACGTTACTGGAAATAATACATTTCTGAAGTCATGATCCTCCCACACCGTTGTCACAAAGTACAATGAGATCGGTATGGTCGAAAGAATATTGAAGTATGTTTAATGTGATGGCTAAGAGGCATTATATTCTTTGCGGTGGCATAAAAGGTACATATCTGATCTTTGATAAAGAACATTCATTTGTGACGTCATAATGACTGATACTTGAATACTCGACTCGACTTGAAGCATGATACGTGATTCAGAATCGTGTGTTCTGTGGTGTGTTGAAATGATAAAATTTTTAACAATGAATTGAATTTAACTCAAACGCAACTTTCATTCTACTCGCCAGCAAAAAATATCCCCTGAACATATGGTTAGCCTACTAATCAGGGCTGAGGAGTCGGTAAATTTTAGCACCGACTCCAACTCCTGCCAGAGTCTTTAAAAATACCGACTCCGACTCCAACAGTATTTCCAATTTACTTTGAAAATTATGCCACAGCGACGGTTAAGTGACTTCCATATAACCAACAAACATATGGTTAACGACGGCATCCACATTGTTTCATTGTGGCACAGCTCAAATTATCCACTATGCATGAAAGATTGCCTTTCTAAATTTCCTTCATTTTATCATATTTTGTCAGTTTTTATAACACGGACTCTCTAATAACCTAATATGAATGAATCAATCGAACACGACATACATCCCACACTGTATAATTAAAATGTAGAGTGAACAATCGAAGTGTTTCTATTGAAAACGCAAAAGCAGGATGGATATATTATGGACTATGGATATATTATTAAAATCTACCGAAATGTTAAGCATCGTTCTTTCAGGCAACCTAAACAACTTCATGGGGTTGACAGTCAAATTTTTAAAAACGTTTTTAAATTTTTTGCTATAAATTAAAAAATTTCACTGTCAAGAGATTGAGAGCACGGAGCATTGTATTCCCAATCTTCTTGTTTTTTTTAGAAAAAAAATATCAATGACTGATGACAATGATTGACGACACATCAACGAAGTTCGTGTCCGCGAGACGACGCTGTTGCTGAAAATGTTGGTCTTTTGTGACGTAGTAGGCTCCTGACGTAATCCCTCGTCTTTTCAAGCTTGTATAGTCATGAGCGCTAAATGTCGCCGGCCGCTCTTTTGTAAAGCTTCATCTCTGAGCAACAAAGATAACCATTCCACCGGATTCCCTTAACGCCTATCTTGTTGAAGTTTCCGTTCAGGTGGCTGGTGGCGCCGCATCCGCGACCATACCACCAGCCTCCTCCGAAGTAAGAAGCACAATTCACTGTCCTCCAGCCATCGTGGTCCGCGTCCTTCGTTGAAAATTGCCAATTGTTGTTGTATCTGAGAACATCTCTTGCATCAGGCCCGGAGTATCCGGATACGTGCAGTATGTAGAAGTCGGATCCGGGGCTGATACGGAAGGTCCTGGAAAAGAGTTCTGGGAAAACAGTGACTAGTTTCAGCTGCGATCAAAACCCGTCGTTCTTAACCTGCAGCCACTATTATACGTTATGCGCTTCATTTTCAGATATGTGTTTTAATCAATGCGTTCCAAATGCGGCTCACCTGTATTTCGCCCAAAGATGGTTTTTTTTACCTCTCGACATCATGTTGATTTCCAACGACATGTCATCTCCTTTTGTCAATTCATGCAATGCCTCTAGGCCTGGAAACAAAACGTTTTGGAATGATAAAAGGCGTTGGTTTTCAATGAATTACTTTTCAACGCAAAAATGCTACAAACCAATACCCGACATGGAATATTTTTGTTATCACAGAATCAGGGTTGTAACGCACCGAGTAATGACTCGACACTACAGTCGCGTTATATTTTGTGGGCTCAACTTGACTCAAGTCATTTTCTGAATTGCAGATAATAATCCTGCTCGATTTCTTTTAAGAAAATTTGTCCTCTTTTTCTAGAAAAAGTATAGAAATTCGATAAAAAAATCGTCCCCGACGCAGCAAACGTCAGAGTTTCGTAAAAAATCGGGTAAAATGGGAGTCGAGTTAGAGTGATGACCTTTTCTTTATTCAATTTCGTACTATTAGTTGAAGAATTTTCGAAAACTCCAGTTTGCTTTTCTGGTGCCGGAGGTTTCAGAATTTTTGAAAAGAGTCCTCTTTTTCGGATCTCAAAATATGGTAACCAAATTTAGGGCCGATTTGTGTATTAGCTCATAGACTTGTAGGCCTACTCGAGTCTATATGCGCGTGACTCGTCCAAGTCGTATATGACTCGTGACTCGGATTTCCAGGATAGGCATTTTATTGTATCTTCGATGAATAGAAAATTACTAAAGTATAGGTATTTCGTCTGTATCGTACTTGAAAACAGGGGGGAATCGCTATGTTGTGAATGCGAGGCATTCGATATCACCCAAACCGAGATGGGCTGAACATGACTTTAACCTGGAAGCTGAACATGAACAGTATGAACACTGAACAGTGTATCCTACACAATGACTAGGGTTCGAGTCTCAACACTATATGACTCCGACTCGACCCGCTCCTCTCCAACTTGGACTCAGACTTAACTCGGGTCAAAACTATAAAAGTAAGATTGGCTTGTGGCTCGTGAGTTTGAGACATATTGGTGACAACCCTACACAGAAGCAAGTTATTTTTTACTCAGATAATGATCGAATTACCATATCGACAAAATTCTACAACTTGAAGGAATCAAATTACAACAATCCTACCGAGCCAGAAATCTCCATCACAATCCCCGAATCCGTTCACGTAATCATGCCAGCCTCTGTCGAAACTCACGTTTCCGTATTTTCTTCGCTGGAAAACCTGAAACGGAATTCGGCAGACAATCAAAGCTTCAGAAATCTCGCGATTTGATTTTTTACTCCGTGTCCATATTCGAGATTATTATGGTTCAAGTTTTTGTGACGCCTCGACCTGATTTCAACTGTTGTACGTCTTAACGCAGTGGTTCCCAACCTTTTTCGACTCATCGCCCCCCAAATATTGGGAGCCGAAAAATGAGCATACAAACTGTAATCACCGGCAAGTTGACTAAAAATAGGTCGACTTTTCGGCTCGACATTACACTTTGACAGCTAAATTTTCGTGAGTTGACTAAAACAAAAGTCATTTCTCCGACTTGACTCCAATACACACATGGGGTAATCGTGATTAGTAATCATAATCGATTACAACGATTACAGCATTTTCAAGTAAACATAATCGCAATCGCTTAGTTAGATGCAGTTTGATTTTTTCTGCTTGACGAGCAGTAGGCCCATTTTCATACACCGAACAAAGATTTGAAATTCTGTTCTCGTCAAATTGAACATGACGATTTCCATGTCGAAGAAATAAATATACGCCGCGGCTGATGTAGATTATAAACGAATCGTTATTTACTGTTACTCGCAACGGCAGTTCACGTTATCTGGATTGTAGGCCGAATATCATGTTCACTTTATCTTATTCTCATATGGCCCTACTTGAAACGGCCACCAATCGTTATTTCGCAATTCGTTACTCATCTTACTGATCTGCCACCATAGCTATCCGCTTATACACCATGCTAGCGCGGATTGCTGCTAGAATCAGGACCAACACAGGCCGATCAAGATAGCGTAATGGTTAAGCGTCCGGCTTCTTGATAGGTAGGTCGTGGGTTCGATTCCCGGCCGGGTCAGACCAAAGACCTGATTAGTAACACTGGTGTCCAATGGCTTCCCTGCTTGGCGCCCATGCATTACTGGGATAGCGTGGAGGGGTGGTGCATGACTTGGAAAGTCGTAAAGGCTATATCTGCACTTCCTTGTCCAGCGGCATATGCACATCATGCACTCATGGTATGCATATGCGCAGATCGTGTGTATGTATATTATGTATATATATTATGTTTATATATTATGAGTCGGTGTATATGCCGCAAAAACATCAAGGACAAAAATAAACTACGTCCTTTCCTTTCCTTCCTTCGTACCCGACACGTTGGGCTCGGGCCCCACAGGATGATCAATAAAACTTCTGGTGGGTGAAGATACCTAGCTCCCCTTTTACGGCAGGGCTTTTAGCCACAAGTTGACGACACTTTTGATGCGATGTGGATTCGCTGTGTATTTGCTGTCAAGTCGCGCCAATTGCGAAAAATATTGATATTCATTACTGAATTTCGTCTACAATATTGGTAATCGGATATATTACAATTCAATTTTGATGCTCTCTGAGCCCCGTGGTAAGATATACCGATCGATTTGGGGGATGTGGTGTCTTCGAAAATATAGGGCACGCAATTCATAATCATAACATCTTCGGGCGCGCTAAATTCGTGACCTCTCGCCTGCTATAATATATTGGAAATATTGGAGTCACCCAAACGTAGAAGACTATAAGAAAACTACAGAAAATCATTCGTGAGACGCTCACACAAAATGTCATATCTGCACGGGCGCATTTTTCTCTGTGGGTGCACTGGGTGGCAATTGTATGGTGGGGCTCAGATTGAGAGAACAGGATTATTCGTTGCGTCTATCCAGCGCGGTTATGGACGAGGGATACATACACAAAGTTTCGGCCAAAAGTCTTTTCTTGGTAGCGTCAAGTCGCATGTTCATCAAAACTGCATGCACATGTCTTGGCGTATCGTGGCGCGGTAATGGCCGGCACCGAAATGCCTATTTCTATAAATTGTGCATATTTTTTCTTGATGGGGAGAGGTATATGCATTGCAAAATCAACGTATTTAGCGACATTAAATCGCTAAGCGCGAAGAAAATTTGCAAGTAAATTAAATCTCTCGCAAATATTTTATAATTTATGTTGATTTAGAAATAATTTTATGTCTCCTTCGAGTTTGCTCCCCACCCTCTTGAGAGGTTTAGTTACGGCCCTGGCCAGAATGCAAATTGTTGGAATGCAAGAAATCGTCAGCTATAAAGTTGAGCAACGGGTATATTATGACGTCAACAGCAAATGACGTCATGACGTCTCTTACAAAAGAAAATTGTTCTCTCATGAGACCTTTCCATCACAATCCTAATATTGTCTTCCACAATGTGTTGATAGAAAATTCTACGAAGGAAAATAAATGTAATCGTGAGTAATCGTGATTACTTTTCCAATGTAATCGTAATCGACTTCTTCCTGATTTTGCTGTAATCGTAATCGTGATCGTGACATTCAGAAGTAATCGTAATCGCAATCGATTACATTCATGAAGTAATCACCCCATGTCTGCTCCAATATAGCCGTTTTAACGCGACATCTCCCCGTATCGCCCCTTCGTTATTTTCCTCCCCTATCTCTCCCTCGTCCGTTTTCGCCCCCCTATCGCCCCCTTCGGTATTTTCGCCCCCCTAGGCTGCCAAATCCTACTCACAGTCCATTTCTCGTGTGCAGCACATGTATTCTTCTTATCTTCTGCTCTGATTTGAAGCGGGTAATTCACGATTCCAAATATCAAAACAAGCCACATCTTCAGCGAGATTTTCAAAAGCAACTGGATATTCAACATATCAGCTCGCCCTGGATACTATCGGCTGCCAATTTCTGGAGTAATTTGCTTCAGTTTTTAAAATTGAAAAATTGTACCTCCCAGGGATTCGAATTTAGGGATGGTGTGAACCTCTGAAAGGTTCAGGTTAGTGTGAACGCGAACCTTTTTGAAAGGTTCTGTTTGAACGCGAACGTGAACCTCATGACGTCAGTTGACGTCATTTTGCTAATTGCAATCTTACATTGCAGCCAAATGTTAGCCTATAAATATACACGATACCTAGCGACGACTCGGGCCACAATGCTGAAGTACATATTGATGTTTTAAACGTCACCAAATGTATCAACGTAGGCAAT
The DNA here is from genome assembly GCF_051294905.1 of Botryllus schlosseri. Taxonomy (NCBI): domain Eukaryota; kingdom Metazoa; phylum Chordata; class Ascidiacea; order Stolidobranchia; family Styelidae; genus Botryllus; species Botryllus schlosseri. Next base: position 27,765,883 of record NC_137246.1, on the reverse strand, counting down.
CAAGTGGTATAATAATCCCATAAAGTCAGTATCTTCCGTCGCTTTGCCAACAATTTCGACAAGGACATGCAAGGAAATAGGCTATATGCTTACGCCTTAACGGTCCAGGCCAGACCGTTAAATGTATTCGGAGTCTGAGTATTGCTACTGATATTAAGCAGAGTGTAAATGGGTTTCTATACTTGTTACTGATATTACCCCATTAACAAGTTATACAGCAGTGGCCAACACCCCAATCGCACGGGTTTCCTTTTTTATAATAGAATAAAAATATGAAGTCAAGATTGACCTCGTACGCCTCATGCTAGATTTTTCACATCAGACAACGATATCAATTTCATTGATTGGTTGAATAAGCATCATTCGTTGACTACCTACATCAGCGGCTCTCCACCGGGGGTCCGCGGACCCCTGGGGGTCCGTGAAGCATTTTCAGAGGGTCCGCGAAGCCTCAATATATTGGATAACCTAATTTTTATTTTTTTTTTAATTCGGAATATCACAAGGCAGTTTCGCTTCACTACTAGTAAAACTTCCGAACTCACATACACAGAATGGTCGTCTGAGATGAAATATTCTACAGTACAGACTCATTTTAATTGCTAAATTGCCAATAGCCCACTGATTCAAACATTTTGCTGTTTACAGTTGTGTTGTTGGGGATTGTGGGAAAGAAAAGTTGGATGAGTAAGGTCAATCACGGCGACTTCGAAATATTTACAAAAATCCACTTTCTCCTGCATGTGATACATAACCATTTTTTCATAATAACTTCAAGATAAGCTGCTAGATAAAAATGACCAGGCTTGACGTTATATGATCATTAAAAAATTATTTGTCAATTTTGGTGCCATATATTTGTTGCGATCATACCCAAATGTGTCGTCGGAAGCGTTCGGCGTTATAATTACATTCGCCACTATCTATATTTGTGGAAATGTATTTTTCCCCTCGTTCATGTAAAATCGAAGGTGCGGATTTTCAAGACACGACCACTTATTTCAAGAAATTGAAGAACTCGCTTAGAAATAATAGAAGTCAACCCAGTGTCTGCATGAATAGTATGATCTCATTTTCAAGAAAAGTCATTTTGGTGATGGGTATACAGTTATCATTTTGCACAAGACAGATGACGATTGCACGATAATTGAGCTAAATTTGGACTAAAACTTCGTGGAGGTCCGCGGGGTCCGTGACGGTCCGAAAGGGGTCCGCGAACACAAAAAGGTTGAGAACCACTAACCTACATGTAGTGTATTTAGGCCTTGATGTTGTGCGATTGCGGGTCAAGCTCACAGCAGAGAGTCACTAAATATTCATAAACGGAAGGCCGGATATTTCGAGCAAACTTTTGTAACAGAGCAAATAAACTTTTTGAGATTGGCAAGATGCATGCTCGTTTAGTGTTGATTTTTTTAAGCTGCCAGCGCCATGCATAGATTGGCCCGTCATCGAAATGCAATAAAATTCAACCAAAGATGTTATAATGAAGTGAAAAATGAAATATACGAAAAAGGTTCACAGTGCAGAACCTACCAAGGTTCGTTTGTGAACGTGAACCTCTAAATTTCCGAGGTTCACACACAGAACGCGAACGTGAACCTCACGTTCACACTATCCCTGATTTCGAACGCGGTGATCTGCGCCGTCCGATACAAAACTTCGGTGCGTAACCAATGTTGCCAATCAGCTAATTAGGCAAAAATTTGGCGACTTACACAGTGAATATATTGCGATTCATATTACGCGATTAACCTACACATTCTAAAATTTAAATTAAAACTTTCTAATTTAAACTTGTCGGTAGAGTCCGGTTAACGATGCGTATCCTACTGAGCTTGATAAGATAGATGAGGGTGCGCAGAAAAATTTATATAGGCGCATAGAATAATGCGACCTACTTTAACTGAGCCCTGCAAACAAATACGTTTTCTACCAACAACGCGTATACATTCTACACAACCAACTCTCCTATCAATTGCCATACGTTTGCAATGACAATTCACTTCGTTGACTACCATTCTGAGGATGACAGTTTCCTGGTGTCGTTTATGAAATTCTTTGAACCGCTTTTCACAAGAAGCTCACGCGATCAAGTATCAGATCAGAAAGAAAGTTTCGAAAAATATCAATTCGGCTACATGGTATTACTGGTTATAGAACCATCAACAGTTTTTGAACATATAGTAGTGTTTGAATATTTTCTATATACCTAGATTTAATATACAGGCATATCATCAGCATTGGACGGATATTTCTCCAGACAAAATGATATAAAACATCCGACAGCGAGAAACGCGATATTTCTGGTTCTCAATATGACAGCTTTCTCAGTCCAATCTGATATTTCTCACCATTGCCAAAATACTGATCTATGTAACGGTATGCTACTGTATAATACACTGCTCAATTATATGGTATACATGAGCTCGTTCTGAGAAAATGGAAGTATCTCCTAGATCGCCAACTTATAGCATATTTCCAAGAAGCCTCAACGCTACGTAACAAAATCTGATAAATTTGCGGTTTGGCTTCTTATTTCTATGGTTCATTTGCTAGTTTTTTGCTGATTCAAAAACCATCGTTGTCGCGCTGTACAGGCCTCTGCTGGTTACGAAGGGCGGGCATGGTTTGGGCTAAACTGTAATTGATAATGAATAGCACAAAAAACATTAAGTTAGCGTTGTTGAGCTGTTGGTTCCTGTTTCCTATACACAGAGTCCGGGAAGCGAAGGGAGTCTAAATCTCAGCTCACTCATTACGGCTGCAGTGTTGCAATCTCCATTTTGTTTCCAAGTCACTCTCTATTCATTGCAGTGTCATTTAAACTCAAACACTTGGCGTGCGTGCTCCTTATCAAAAGTGACATCATTCCTGGTCAGGCGCCGTGTTACGGGGTGGCGGGGTGGCGCAGCCACCCCCTGAAACATTTATAGGGTGGCGGCCACCCCATACAATATGATTTAACGCCCGCCGTCTGCACTGTCAATTAGCGAGTCCGTGATAGCCCGTAAATGCCAACTATTTACCATTAATCGATACTCGCGCGAATAATTGAATTATGAATATGCATTATGCAGCTTCGTTGGCGACGACGAACTAGTGCATAAAACGCCCCACTAAATTGTAATCCGTGATTAGCAATCAGACAATCGAAGCACCCTCGTTCACGACAGCGATTGCGCTGAGAAACACCATCTTCTCTCTCGACCAGACACGAGCGAATTCACGTTCTCCTCCTCTAATTAAATTGTATTTGCGCCCATATACGTTTACAAAATAATTCTTGAGTTAGTTCCGTGATAGTCTCTTTAATTGGACGCTTGGAGCGCGAAATAGGACAATGTGTTTGTGTATGTCAGCGAATTGAAAGTTATTCCTGCGCAAAGTGCGTATATTCATTACTCGAACAAGGCTTTGTCAACTTTTATCGGGAAATGCAACAATGTATACCCCATTGTGCTGTACGCAAGTCGAGGAGTTACTGATTAAATGCGCGGTTTCACGTTTGCTATCGTCTGTAGGCCACTAGTTTTGTCTGTTTTATACACTCGTATTCCCCCGGTGTCACTTGACAATGTTTGATTACTGCGCATTGTGCAGTGCAGGGTATTAAATTACGTTGTCAAAAATTGATGCAACACGAGATTCTCGGTGGCGCAAATTCTGAATTTATTCGATTAGTTTGAACGAGAACCTTCTATGTTCCAATAAACTTCATAGCTGGACGGGCCCTATCGAGCGCAACCGTATCGCGGATCGAATTTCAAACCTTTGAGATATGTATTTCTATTGATAAGGTCGCGGCATGCGCCCATATTGCTCTTACTGCAATAACACGTGGATAATTAAAAGCGCACCTTTTTACGATCAAATTCGACTGGCTGATAGGGGCCTACGTAGGCCGTAGGCCCCGGGCTGATATTAACCAGCGCGTTGTCGGCATAAAAACCCCAGGTGCGTAGCCATAGAGTTTCTCATTTATGACTAGAAATCCCGTCCTTTTGAAATGCCAATTCACTCATTCGTGTTAGCGATGCTGCGTTCTGCAAATTAGCGATAATCCTTTGTATGCGAATTGGGTCGTCGATATCTCATGTACACTATCGTCGGTGGTTTGATTTAGCGCAGTGGTTCCCAACAGGGGGGGAATTCCCCCCTTGGGGGGAATTTTGAAATTTTTAGGGGGGAATCTGGCTTAATTTTTTTTAGGGGAAATCTGGCTTTGGTATTGTATCGGAAGATACACTGGGTTCACAAGGTTTTTAGATTTTTATGGTATAGAATTGTTAATTTAGTTCTTTACAATTGTATGTTTCTTTGGCGGATGGCGGATTTCAAGCTAGGTGTATATTTAGATGCCTTCCGTAGCTATTACACCCCCTGATAAAGTGAGGCTGACGAGACGATTTCGTTGGGTCCGCGACAGCCTCTCGACCAAATTGCTACTAAGCAGGATAACGTCAACCCGAATTCAGCACAAGGCCGCTAGTGAAATTGTTTAAGTTTTTAAGCCAACATATGAGCTAACGTGAAAAACATACCGTACCAAATTCATTGATTCAACTCAAGTCCGTAGAAAGCGGACTTGGTGATTTATTTTTCGTCAGCGGCTACCCGACCGGTCAAAAACAGGTCAAATTTGACTGTACTTTATCAAAGTTTAGTGCGGTCCGCATTCGCCATAGTTCGGACATATCTGAATATGTTTGGCCATTAATTGCTCAGTCAACAAATAGTTACGCGTTAAAAAGCACATTTTTTAGTCACAGGCAACTTTTTCATAGGGGGGGGGGGATTTTAGATGAAATATCGGCCAAGGGGGGCACGAGACGAAAAAGGTTGGGAACCACTGATTTAGCGCGTCCGCATGCTGGCCTGTTATCGTCCGCAGAAACACTTTCGCCAAACCGTAACAATCTCTGAGTGTAATATTGTTTGTTTTTATGTATCTTTTTGATTAAAACGTATGCCCGCGTCTGAACAAATTGTGCTCGTTGCCATTATCGAATCTGGGAATTTAGGTATGACTAGCGCACCCTGTAACTGTAATTATTCCGGGTTTGCGGCATGTCTGCAATTTCGTTATCAGCGCAACTTTTCCGGCCGATTGTACAGGCCGATAAAATTGATCCCTACTATGTATTTCGCACAGCGTACTGATGCTGATTTCAGCAAACTAACGATCCTTATTAGATGTACAAATTCGATCTCATCGTTGGAAACGTAGATTTCATCGCATGCTCTGAGAAGCACCATCTCCTATCGCGATTTGACGACCAAATATACGTCCACCTTCTTCAAATTAAAGTGCATTATTTGCATCGATGAGGGCCACAAGCCGCATTAAAAATATTTTGTGAACCATTTTTGTGATAAATATCCTCGGAGCGCAAAGTTGAACAGTGTTTTATTGTGTGTGCCCGCTAGTTGGAATTTGTTCCAGTGCCCATAATATTAATCCAATTATGCTTTGCGAACGTAAATCGGGAAAAGCAGCAATGCGGTCCAAATCGATGTTTTAATCAGCAACCATTTGTCGCGAAGCGAGCTACTCAATACTAAGTAAAAACCCATTGTGTTGGCGATAAGAGATAATTACTGATTGGCTGCGCGCGTTTGTAATCATCATTCTTGTCTGTCTTTCGTGTTCCAGAATTGTCGGGCTGTGTTACTGCTCAGTCCATCGCTGGATGCCATTGCGCGGCAATCAATGACCTAATATCGCAATCATCTCAGCGGCAGATCGCGTCGCGCTGCATTGTGCGATATGTGCCCATGACATGCCGCCCTATTTATTGTCGCTCTCTTTTTCTATACTATCTTCTTTACTTTCATTCAGTGTGCATGCCTCCTCTTTACATCGCCTAGGCCAAGGTGGGTGTCAGATTCCATAGACTGCTCCTTGTCGCTTCGACACCTTCCTGTCTTTTCATTGTATCGCATTCTTTTTGTGGTGTATTGAACTGATAAAATTGCTAATAAACCAATGATGATGATGATGATGCTTGCACAGACGAATCTCGCTAATTGGTCGCGGCCTCGCGTAACACTGATAATACAACTTGTTGAATTGCAACTGAATATTAGCGTCAGAATGGTCGTTTCAAAACGACGGAGTTTTGCGCTTCAAAAGGAGGGGGTTTCGACACCCCCGGCTCCGCGCCTGCCGCCGCCCCATGCAAAAATAAAAGTCGGCGCCTGGCTAGCTTAATTGATTTTCATTTGAATACCTGTTTATAGGCTTTGCCATTGTAACTTAAGATTCTTTTGTACTAACATCGAAATAGGCCTACTGATATCTCGATGGCGCACCTGAGGAGCAAGAATCCAGCCACATGTACGTGGATGATCGACCGATCGACGTGGATTACTTAATTAATAAATTAATGAGAGTTGTAGTTACGCCACTATGTTACATATGACAATATCACTACCGGCGCGGGTGATTGCTGCTCAAGTCGCCAAAATATATAAAGTTAAAAATCAATAATTATTTGATTAATTTTTAAGTCTATACAGTGCAAGTCACTGTCATTGACAAATATAGAGTAACACTTTACAAAGATAGAAATCGACATGACAGGCACTCAAGTCACAATATAAGTCGAGATGCTGCTGTACGGACAAACGAATAAATGTGATCAAGTTCGCACAATCTGCAGTGAGTCGCAGGGTCATCTCATGCATGTTTGCTGTAACCAGAGGTGGTCAGTAACGAAGTACTACTACTTTTTCGAAGTACTCAACTAGTTTTCCTCTACTTCTGATACTTACTTAAGTAGATCTGATTTTCGCTACTTCTACTTCGTAATATTTTGTGATCTACTTACTTACTTTTCGCTATTTTCAGTTTGCAAGTAGAAGTAGTTTAATCCTCCTATCTGGAAGATAGCCTGAGGAATTTCGGGGCTGTTTTGACGGAGTATCAGAATTTAATTTTCATAAAAGTTGACTAAAGCCCAGAATTTTCGTCACGCTTCGCGCTCAGTGGATACAGAGTAATCAGTATGATTTCACGAAAGTATCGGTGAATATAATTTAGGTAACGGGTTGGCGTGGTTCCGTTCACACCACGTTGTCGCCCTTCGTCCATATAAAATATTTCAACACAGTTTATATGGCTCATCATAACGTTTGAAACTGATGTTTCGCAATCTAGCATTCACTTATCATATCGTAGTCTCAGTCCATGGCGTGTCCTAATCTGGAAAAGTGGATTCTGACCTTTGAAACTTTCTGGACTAAAGACATCAAATACATTTTCCGCTTTTAGAAGTAGCATTTATATTTCACTTTCAACTCCCAGCCCAGTATCATATACTTTGAGTTCTAATTAATATCAGTTTTATTGTCTGGATAACATACATGTTGAAGTATAAAAGCAAGTGTAGTAATGCCTTTAATATCTGGAAATAGAGCCACACAACATGGCATTTTTACGATCCAATATATTTTTATTAACGTTTACTAATCGCGCAGAGTGTTTACTTTTACACCGTATTCTATACAACTTCTCCGTATTGCTCTTCGACTAAACCGGGCCTTATACTATGGGGGAGTGCGCCATACCATGATATTTTCTAAAACGTGCTGTTGGAGTAAACAGGGGATTAGAATCGCATTTCCATATCAATACTATCACTTTCATCCCATGATGCGGACGAATGCTTATGCTGTCAAAAATTGGATACTTCCTGGTATGCATCAATATGAATCAAGCTCGGCACCTTTCGCATAGCTCAATTTGCACCTTTTGACAATCCATGCGAACGAATTACGATCGTTTTCACAACTACTTACTTACTAGAGTAGATTTAAAGTTAGCCAATACCACTTCTACTTGAAGTAGTCTTAGTTGCTTATGGAAGAAGTACTTCTACTCGTACTTGAGTAGATTTTTTCGTCGCTACTTCTTCTTCTACTTGGATAATCCGATTTGTGCGAATAATTATCGAGACGACCGATTTCGAATCGTAGGTCGAGGTCGTTCACAATTCCATTTGTGTGCCTTGGAATCAACTTTTATCAAAATACACCAACCAAAACTCTGTCAACAAAAGGAGATCGTGTATCACCTAAAAATAGTACATTGAACGTTCTCTCATTCGAAATTTCATGCTGGTGACGTCATATTTTGTGATACGATTGTTGATATACAATGTTCTTTCCAATTCTCTACTAGTTGCTGACGATTACCCCTGACGAGTGTCAGCCGAAAATATTCGGGTTCATTTCAATATGAATATACTATTTAATCTTCTACTTGAGTAGCTTTCTTGGATACTTTGACCACCTCTGGCTGTAACTCATTAAACCTGTTTTTGATCGACATAATTATGTACATTGAGAGAAAGTCAGATACTAGCCCACAAATAGGCCAACATGGTAATGATGTTTTACGGCCCGCAGGGTCTTTTGCTGTAAAAATGCGGCCCGTTATACAAGTGAAGTTGAGAACCCCTGCCCTATGGTGACCCCAAGATCAGTGTTTATTTGGGTACGAGGGGGCTGAAAAATGTAGTTTCGGTCCCGGTTACAACTTGAAACACACAACAACACTCCTGAACCGGATCGTGACCAAACCGGGTTGATAGGCAAACCTTTTCTAACGTGACATCATATTGACCGACAATGTGCTCATAACCCACTATGAAATCCGCTAGTGGGCGCTAATGAGTGTCCGGAATTTGAGCCACGAGAATATGGTAACCCTAGTCTAGTCGTGCATGGTGGCCTATCTTGAGACTGTGCTGATGGGGTACTATCATCTTTCATCATCCTACGATTTTCTATTGGACTGGGAATGTGTTGGCGAATTCTTTGTTGAATGTTTCGTGCTACAAAATTTGAAAATCAGTCGCGTATAAAACATTAATTACATAAAGGTTTTCGGTTGACTCACAGAGGATTTGTGTGAGTTGCTTTTCGAACCTGTTACAAACTGTGTCAAACCACGGCAGATGCAAATAAAATTTCTCGGTCCATCTTTTTTTTACGGAAATCTCGGAGTTTCAGGTTATTTTAGCATGACTTTATTTGCAGGCCTACTCCACTAACGCAACTGACTCTATGATCCGCGTAAGGCGAAAGTCCCTGGGTTCGTATCGCCGCGATTTTTGTTCAATAAAACTGTCTGTCCGTCAGTTTGGCTTCTTTAAATAGCTACGTTGACAATGTGTTCTGCTTGATAACCATTGGCGAGAAAATTGATTTGGAGGCGCTTATTTCAGAATCCAATTGACCATATTCAGCAAATCATACGTGCCCTGTGTACCAGAGATGAGCGGATTTGAAATTTCTATGTCCTAATCCAATCCAAATCCGAACCTTCCAATCCAAATCCAAATCCTAATCCATAACTTTTCCATATTCAAGTCCATGTCCAATCCTAATCCGATTCCAACTAGAAATTCAGAAAAAATACTAATTTATGCAATGGACGGATTCTAAAATTTTCTTTCACAACCAACGATTCACTTGATTCAAGATAACTTAGTAACCATAAGTTGGACAAAATACGTAGCAATTTTGAACCGAAACTCAACTTGATATTATTCATCTAAAAGGTTTGGTGCTAATATATTTCGATATATGCTACTGTAAAATCGCTATTAAATAGTATATTCATATTGAAATGAACCCGAATATTTTCGGCTGACACTCGTCAGGGGTAATCGTCAGCAACTAGTAGAGAATTGGAAAGAACATTGTATATCAACAATCGTATCACAAAATATGACGTCACCAGCATGAAATTTCGAATGAGAGAACGTTCAATGTACTATTTTTAGGTGATACACGAACTCCTTTTGTTGACAGAGTTTTGGTTGGTGTATTTTGATAAAAGTTGATACACCAACCAAAACTCTGTCAACAAAAGGAGTTCGTGTATCACCTAAAAATAGTACATTGAACGTTCTCTCATTCGAAATTTCATGCTGGTGACGTCATATTTTGTGATACGATTGTTGATATACAATGTTCTTTCCAATTCTCTACTAGTTGCTGACGATTACCCCTGACGAGTGTCAGCCGAAAATATTCGGGTTCATTTCAATATGAATATACTATTTAATTGTATATTGAAGTTCTGTACCTCCAAGAAGCTCTTAAAATCGCTATATTGTAGCGCTCTTCGCCCACATAATTGGATCAAGCCAGTGTTGCGTGACGCAAATCGAACTGAGCGAACGCATAAGTATCTCCATTCACTGACAAAACAACATGGAAATTTGGGTCAACTCGGAATCATGACGAATAAGAATAGTTTCCCACTGATCAGAAAGTGTAACTCAATATCGATCAACGAGACGGCATCAATTCTGCAAGCCCCGAAGGGTAAACAAATTAGTTTGATTCATACAAATATCAGAGGATTGCAATCTAATTCCCACCATGATGAGTTAAAAGACCTTATCGCTGATCTGAAGCTACCTACCCTCGTAGCAATTTCAGAAATAAACTTTTCAACCAAACCCACGCAAAATGTTGATATATCGGGATACAACTTCGAGTATACTCCGGCACCGAAGTCAAAGAAACCTTACGGAGGTGTTGGTCTTTACATTGAAGAAAACATTCCATACGAAATTTGCACGGACTACGATCTGAATGTCAAAGATTGCGAAGAGTTATGGCTGGAAGTTGATCACCCAATTGGAATTCACAAATCTTTTCTTGTGGCCGTATTATACCGTCATCCCACGAAAAACATGAACCAATTCGCAAAAGCGTTGGAGCACTCACTGGACAAAGTCAACAGCGACAAAAAGATGTGTTTCATTGCGGGAGATATCAACATAGACCTTCTAAAACACAAAGGCAACGCATACTCCAACGCCATCAAATCCGCCGGTCTTTACCAAATGATCACCGAGCCTATACGCGCATAACCGATAAGTCAAGGACTTTGATCGACCACATATATACCAACTCGCGCGACATGGAAATCATTCCATTTGTCATTTCGGCAAAAATCAGTGACCACAACCATATTGGTTTTCTATCACAAGAACAACAAAGGACGCCCCCTGAAACATATCACCTCTGCAGACGACGAGAGTTAGTGGACGAAGAAGCGCTCGATGATGCCGCATTCAATCAATTTAAAACATCAGCCATCCCCCACATCTCGATAAACAACTTTGACGAAAAATTTGTAGAGTTTATGTCTGCTATCAAATCACTGCTGGAACAATTTGCACCTCTACAGCGCCTTTCGAGAAGTCAAAGAAAATTGAAGCGAAATCCGTGGATGACCACAAAGCTGATTCAACTTATCCGTAAACGTAACCGGTGGCATAACCGATTAGACACCAAGAACTGCCCAGAACATGAACGAGAAAGATTTCGACGTTTCAGGAATCGCACCGTGCATCTCATTTCCAAGGCAAAAGCAAAGTACAATGAGAGATTTTTCAACAGACACATAAAGGACACTCGAAAAACATGGTCAGGACTTAACTCTCTCCTACATCGAAAAAAAGGCCATAAGTCTGTTTCGGAAATTGTGAATTCGGATACCGGAAACAAACTTTCAGACCCGGCGGCCATCGCGAATCACTTCAATGAATATTTTTGTAACGTAGGCCCAAATATTGCTTCTTCTATTACAAAACCTGTGTCGGCCAGGTCAGAGGTGAGATCGATATCCCAGTCAATTGTGCTTGAACCTACGACCAAATACGAAGTAGAAGTAGCCATCCACAAACTGAAATCGCACAAGGCCGACGGCTATGACCAAATCCCATCATGGTTTTTAAAAATGATAAGCATGCATATCGGTCAATATATGGCCCATTTTTTCAACTTCATGATAGAAAATGGAGTCTACCCAAGCTATCTAAAAAAAGCCAGAGTAGTCCCTGTACACAAAGCTGGGGATAGAACTAATGCCACCAACTACCGTCCGATATCCGTTCTCCCATGCATCGGGGTTGTATTCGAAAAGTTGCTCCTCTCCCGCCTGTCCTCATTCCTCGCCAAAATGTCTGTCATTTCCCCTCAACAATTTGGCTTCCGAAACAAACACCAAACCGCACATGCCCTCCTAACAGTGGCCGAACAGTATTATGATATCTCAGAGAAGCGAAATGTGGGATGTAGCATTTTTCTCGATCTAAAAAAAGCGTTTGACTGCGTAGATCATAAAATTCTCATCTCGAAATTGGCGCGCTACGGACTTCGGGGCCCACAACTCGAGCTCATAAAAAGTTACCTCACTGGACGCCAACAAATGGTTGCGATCTCAGACACCTTGTCCTCTCCTCACCTGGTGACCTGTGGTGTGCCCCAAGGCTCAGTACTTGGACCGGTCCTTTTCACCTTATATGTCAACGACATTTTTGAAACCTCTTCATTGAACACCACACTTTTCGCTGATGATACTCACCTCCTCTCTTCAGCATCTTCGACGGCAGAGCTGGATGCCCTGACTGGTGACCAAATGCCCAAAGTCCATGAGTGGACGGCCCAGAACAACCTCTGCATAAGCGCCTCGAAATCGCAATTGCTGACAGTAAATTCAAAAAATAACCTAACCGTTAATATCGCTGGTCAGCCCGTTTCCAACACAGATAATGCCAAATATCTCGGGGTTTTACTGGACTCGAACATGTCCTGGAAGAGTCATATTCAGTCCCTAGAAACTAAATTATCACCGAAGTGCGGCCTGTTCTACAGCCTTAGGCGCTTCATGCCAGCATGGGTTCTTCTGATACTCTTTAAATCCTTAATCCAATCGAAGTTACACTATGGCATCCTCTGTTGGGGGGCTGCCAGTAAAACTGCACTCAAGCCACTGCAAAAACTACAACATAAAGTACTCCGAATCATAGCTAGGGCCCCAAAGGGGCCTGGCTGCCCATCCAACAAGTCGCTGCTGAAGAGATTCGGCGTCCTAAACATAGAAGATATGCGGAAACTAGAAATCGCCAAGTTTATGTATCAGTTCCACTGCGGTCGTTGCCCCGAATATTTCAATGACTTCTTTACCTCGGAATCAAAAGCGCACAAGTACAACACACGCGCGTCCACGTCGTCCAAATATCATATGATCGACCGAAAAGATCATCGCTCTATCAAATATGCCGGACCTGATGTGTGGAACAGTATCCCGCCGGCCATCCGACAGTCGACGAGCATGTCCACATTCAAGTCGAAATACAAGCAATTACTACTAAATAAATACAGTCCATCCTCAAGATTACCGGACCACGACTGATCTATCGATCTCGCTTCCCATGACATGCCGCCCTATTTATTGTCGCTTTCTTCTTCTATACTATCTTCTTAACTTCATTCAGTGTGCAATGTGCATGCCTCCTCTTTACATCGCCTAGGCCAAGGTCATAGACTGCTCCTTGTCGCTTCGACACCTTCCTGTCTTTTCATTGTATCGCATTTTTTTGTGGTGTATTGAACTGATAAAATTGCTAATAAACCAATGATGATGATGATGATGAAGTACATTTAGATTACTGATCTGAATAAAGTTTGTCGCCATTCGCCACACGACATTTCAATCTCCCAGAAAATAGGTAAATCCAATCCAAATCCTAATCCGTTCTGAAAAAAATGTCTAGTCCAAATCCAATCCAAATCCGACAAAATTTCACAAATCCTGTTTTTTCAAAACCTAATCCTAATCCATGCTCATCTCTGCTGTGTACGTGGGTTCTATTAGCAAAGTGATTTTACGTTTTACGTAGGGAATACCATACGTCCTCCTTTGGGAGGATTTGTCCTCCTTTTTCGGGTTTGAAAACGACCTCCGAGGACGCCAATATGTCGTTCTTTTTGGCATTTCGTCCTCCTTTACAGCTCTGAAAGCTAAGATAGTGGAAAGATACGAGTGAAAACGGGCGTAAATGACGCTAAATAGGAAATTCGTGGTTCGAACGAAGGTTTTTTTAGTCAACCAACCGCAAAGTCGGGAAAAATATACCGTTTTTTTCCGGATTCGGCCCAGTATTGTAAGTCTGAAAATTTTGAAAAAGTGTCCTCCTTTGCCGATTTCAAAATATGGTAACCCTAGTTTTACGGGGCAACATGAATCCTGTGAAAGGTATTGATAACTATGTGTAGCCTTTCAGTATCAGTATCAGTATTAGTATCAGTTTATGATAATTTCTTCATTTCTTCATTCAGACACCCACCACCTGGGCCTAGGCGATGTAAGTAAGACGCACGCGCGCTAGACGAAAAGAAATAAGGGATATCCTGAAAGGACTACTGATGAAAATGAATGAGGCGTGTGCCGATAGGCGAGGTTGATATGTCAGATCGGGGTTCGTTAACCTTGAGGGCTGACTACTAGACCTATTCGTTCATGAAGTAGCTCAGTGCTTGCGATAGCAGCATGACTCAGTGATTTTGCTCCGCCTCCATAAGATACGCATGGCTAAATCGGTAATAAAATATGTTATTCTGATCAAATTTTAATATTCATATTGTCTGATAAGTCTAAATTTATCATAATCAATATTCCTGGCGCCACAAATCATGAAGTTTCAAGCAGAAGAGCACAAAAAACTTTGACACGTAGCGACGGCGATGACGTCATGCGCCGGTAGATGTGGCACTTCTGCGACGTGGAGTACCTGATCTCGGATTGTTTTGATATTGGCAGTAAGCTGTTTCCGGGCTTGGCATCCAACTGTGAAGAAGATATTCAAGCTCTGTCGATAACGCTGAGCAGGTAATTTAATGTTAAAGTCATTACTAATTAAGAAATCAGATTGATAGTATATCTCTAATGGGTTTAACGCGATAATTGCTAACATAGCATGCTTGCATACCAAATCCTATATGAGTGTGGGTTTATTGTTAATGAATTTAACATTTCAAAAACGGCACAAGATTGCGATGCAATGAAAAGATAGGAATGGTATTTTTGAAGACAGGCTAGATATTTACTGTATGGTGTCGTACTGTATCTGTGTGAGATATTAGGTTTAAATTTTTTTTAGAGTTCTGTGAATACCAATAATCCAATATGGAATCGGTGTCTTGTGCACACCAAAGATTCTACTGACTACACACAGGTGTGACGCTGAGAAACGTCTTGGCACACCAAAGATATTACGCTTAACGTGCCAGGATTCCAACCCGGCCAATAATGGCAATGTTTAATTCAATGATTCCAATTCTGGTAAAGAGCTTCTTGGAGGTACAGAACTTCAATATACAATTAAATAGTATATTCATATTGAAATGAACCCGAATATTTTCGGCTGACACTCGTCAGGGGTAATCGTCAGCAACTAGTAGAGAATTGGAAAGAACATTGTATATCAACAATCGTATCACAAAATATGACGTCACCAGCATGAAATTTCGAATGAGAGAACGTTCAATGTACTATTTTTAGGTGATACACGAACTCCTTTTGTTGACAGAGTCAGCAACAGAGTCAACAAAAGGAGTTCGTGTATCACCTAAAAATAGTACATAGAACGTTCTCTCATTCGAAATTTCATGCTGGTGACGTCATATTTTGTGATACGATTGTTGATATACAATGTTCTTTCCAATTCTCTACTAGTTGCTGACGATCACCCCTGACGAGTGTCAGCCGAAAATATTCGGGTTCATTTCAATATGAATATACTATTTAATTCTGGTAAAATGGTTTATATTATATACAGTGTGATTAGGAAACAAATGATAGTTATGCATTTCCAAGTTAAGCTTTTAGCTTAGAATATATAGAGAAACACCGTTGAAACATTTTACTTGTATAGCAGGCCTACATATTAGTGAGCTCATATAAATCTTGATTTATCAGCTATATCATGACATTGGTGTCATAATATACACCCAAGACTAGTTGTGTGTGTGTGTGGTTGATCGGTATCTCACTCACTGACAACTCAACCATTGGTATTCACTCATTATGCCTGATTCCTGATGTAATTGTTGGTTATTCCAGTTTGTTGTGCAACTGGGCATGTGTTTTACGCCCTCGTGTGTGTAGACCTACACACATTAGGGTTGTTCAAAATAGCCTGTTCTTTCTCAATTTTACTGGCCAGCTGATAGAATTGTTAGGTTGGCTAATTTAATCAAATTTGGGTTAATTCCAAACCGCAGAAGCTAAGTTATCAGAGTAGAAAATTGTGGATTTGAAAAATAGTATTTACGTTGGGTGATTCTTTGATTAATAATGATAGAATTTTTCACTGTAAATACTATTTTTTTGAAATCCAAATTTCGGACCAAATTTGTTATGACACCTAACAATTTCATGGGATAGCTAGTAAAATTTTTAAATGTGTTTTTTGTTATGAATCTTGATTTGTTAACATTTATAGCTACGCTTCTACAGGTTTAAATTGAAATTTTTTATATACAGCGTTTTTCAGCCAACCTGACAATTTTATCAATTAGCGAGTATAATTTGAATAACAATAGTTATTTTTGAACAGCCCTAATGCGCAAGTTACATCTCATTCACTCCTTAAAATATTTAACACTTGATCATGACCAGTTGATCATCAATTTTCGCTGCATATTCAACTGACGCACGGTATCTTAATCGCAACATATGTTTAAAGTTCTTCATGTTTCAGGTAAAGATGGGTCGGTCAACATTTCTCCGAATGTCAATTGACAAACAAGACACGCTCTTGAAAATGATGATTCTGTCATTGTGCTGCATTCTCTGTAAGTAAAGTGTTAGGCTATTAACCGGTACGTCACAATTACAATGAAATATGGCAGGGCTGTATAACTTGTAACCAAGTCGCAAGACAATCATACTTATAGTTTTGACTTGAGTCAACAAGTCCCAGTACAAGTCAAGGTGATAAAGGTAGACATCGAGTCACAGTGTTAAAGCTTTGATTCCGAGTCATAGTGCACACTGTTCAGTCTCAAAATCAAGCCATGTTCAACTCACTTTCTTCCAACTCTGCTTGAGTGATATCGAATGCCTAGCAGACTCGAGTCTCGATATATAATATAGTAACTTTCTTAACATGTTAATTCAGACATTTGACTGTTTATTCAAACAAAATGACTGACTTGACTCGAGTCATATCATTTCATCGAATGACTCGAGTTGAGTAAATTCATTAAGTGACTCAAATCGAGTCATTTTCCATATTCACAAAAATTAGTTACGGTAACTCGAGTCCTTACAACTCGGAAATATAACCTACCGATAGTCTTGTGATATGTGATATTTTGTGATACGATTGTTGATATACAATGTTCTTTCCAATTCTCTACTAGTTGCTGACGATTTCCCGTGACGAGTGTCAGCCGAAAATATTCGGGTTCATTTCAATATGAATATAATGTTCAATTGTATAATATTGATAGTCTTGTGAATGTCGCAACTAATTCTGATTTTCAATTTTTAGCATTTTCCGTGCGTCTTTTCTCTGTGCTCCGTTTCGAGTCGGTAATCCACGAATTTGATCCTTATTTCAACTACCGAACCACGCGTTATCTGGCGGAGGAAGGGTTTTACAAGTTTCACAACTGGTTTGATGACACGGCCTGGTATCCGCTTGGAAGAATCATCGGTGGGACCATTTACCCGGGTAAGGTTGGTTTTATTGTCAATCAGTGTGTTTCTTTTATTGAGAAATATAATATTGTGCCTTGGAATGGTCTTGTATGAAGCAAGGGCTCCCAACCTTTTTTGCACCTTTGAAAATTCACTACTCAGCCAGTAAAATTTGAAATAAAATTCATTTTTTATAATGAATGAAAAGTATTCGGACTCTATTAGCTTCACTTCTACAGGTTGGAATTGAGCCAAATTTGCTGTGTAGCGTGTTTTTAAAAGACCTAACACTTTTATGAAATGGCCAATAAAATTTGATAAAAAAGTAATAGTAGAACATAGAACTACCTTAACTTGCATGAATTCACAACATCTTTTGAAGAGCGGCAGCGATTGCACACAATTTAAAATGTTAATGCGAGTAAATCAAAAAGTAAACTCCAGATTAAGGAGTAGGCCTAGCTTATTTCTTTATATTCTGCATTAGTATTTTTATTGAGTTTCAATCTATTTCAATTGTTTTAGTGGAGTTGACTTTAAGATGGTAATTTATTAATTGTTCATAGGCTCACGGCGTCCACGTTGGGTAACCCTGAGATGTGCACAAACTATTAATTAGTTAGTTGACGGTCAGCAAGGTACTGGTTTTTTGAGTAGTTCTTTGCTATGTTTGAAAAGTGAGTCGTTCTAGTTCTAGTTGTGCGTTCTGAAAATCCAGTAGTTTTATATAAGTCTGTTAAATACTAACAATAATATTTTCCTCGTTTCAGGTCTCATGGTGACGTCTGCCGCATTGTACCATGCTCTCAACTTCTTTCATTTGTCGATCGAAGTTCGCAATGTCTGCGTGTTTTTGGCGCCACTCTTTTCGTCGCTAACAACAATCGTTACGTACTTACTGACCAAAGAACTATCCAATTCCGGAGCCGGTCTTGCGGCCGCCGCCTTTGTGGCAGTCGTTCCAGGCTATATCTCAAGATCTGTAGCCGGCAAGTACAGAAATTTGCTCTCGCTAAAACCCAGAGTTGGACAACCACAAATTGCATTAGACTTGATTACCCTCATCTCGCTCCAACTACTCTAATTAGACCACTAGAATTATATAGTTGTCCCAGTCTGCTACAATTGCAATGTGCATAGACTAGTTACTTGCGGTTAACTTTTGAGAGTTTTGTACAATCTTCAGCTATAATATCATGAAAATTCATTGGTGCCTTTTTTCAGGTTCCTATGACAACGAAGGTATCGCAATTTTCTGCATGCTTTTCACCTACTTTCTCTGGGTGAGGTCGGTCAAAACGGGGAGCGTATTTTGGGGAATTTTCTGTTCCTTGGCCTATTTTTACATGGTATGTTCTGTTACTATTCCAAGTCTATTGCCGTTTGTAGTGACAACTGATGGGTGCTTCTCAGAGGTGGTCAGAGTAGTTAGCATTTTTACTTGCGTAGAAGTAGCTACTTGCAAGACATGTCTAAACTACTGGAGTAGAAAATGACTGGTTGGAAAAGTACTCGAGTAGGCACAGTTTTCAAAAGTAGATTTTGTCGCAGGTGGGATAATTTGAAAAATTGCTGGATGCATCTTTGCAAAGATTGAAAATTATTGATGGCACTGCAAATAAAGCAATTTTCATATTGAAATGAACCCGAATATTTTTGGCTGACTCTCGTCAGGGGCGATCGTCAGCAACTAGTAGAGAATTGGAAAGAACATTGTATATCAACAATCGTATCACAAAATGAGACGTCACATCACCATCATGAAATTTCAAATAGTCGGGGTGAAGAGAGCGCTCAAACTCAATGTACCATTTTTGATGGCACACAAATTGTATTGCTTTGTCAACCGGAACATTAACAACAATTAAATTGAAGATGTGAAGAAATATCCCAAAACAGTTCTGTCATTTGAAAAGGTGTTACATTTTTTTTTCGAGAATAACTCGTTTGTGATTTGTTTACAGGTATCCTCATGGGGAGGTTACGTTTTTCTTATCAACTTGATCCCGATTCACGTACTGGTATGCATCGCGACTGGGCGATTCTCTCATAAAATGTATGTCGCGTATACGACCGTCTACACCGTGGGGACGATATTGTCGATGCAAATCTCTTTTGTGGGATTCCAGGTACGTTTATTCGCAATAAATGCTTACTTTGCCGTTGCAAGTAGTTGTAATATTTTTGCAGCCTGTTCAAACATCGGAGCATATGGGAGCGTTGGGTGTGTTTGGACTCTGCCAAATCGTGGCTTTCACGACTTACGTCCGAAGCAGAGTGACGCCTAAACAATTTGAGGTCCTCTACCAGTTCATGCTGTACGTGATCGGAGTTGTGGTGGCTGGAATCGTCGCTTTTTTGACTTTAGCCGGTGAGTTGTTATTTATAAAAGAGTGGGTGAGTGGGGCTCTCGGACGTACAGAACTTCAATACATCATTCAATAATATATTGTTATTGAAATGAACTCGAAAATTTTCGGCTGATACTCGGCAGTGGTAATCGTCAGCAACTAGTAGAGAAATGGAAATGATGCACAATGATCTTTTCAATTCTCTGCTAGTTGCTGACAATTACCAGGGTTGTAATGACTCGACTTGAGTATCGATTTGTCGCTGAGTTGACTCGGGTCAGTTTTTGTATTGACTCGGCTTGTACTCGAGTCAATGTGCATGACTCGAGACTAGGACGGCCAAGACAGACATTTCATTTTAATTTCTAAGAATAGTAAAGTCACCACATGATTGGTATTTCGTCTCAGTCCTGATACTTGGAAAATATGGCCAGAAAATGTTAGGACTGAGGAAAATTACGATAGTACGAATGCGAGCCATTCTATATCACTCGAGCTGAGTTAAAAAAAGTGGGTTGAACTGGATTGAACTCAAAAACTGAACAGTGATCATAATGACTTGGACTCATACTTGAGTCAAAACACTATGACTCGGACGTGACTCGGTGGTGAATTGAAAATGACTCGACTTAACTCGAGTTAAAACTATTAAAGTGAGATAGACTTGTGACTCGTAACCTTGTGACTTGGTTACAACCCCTGCCGGTTACCCGTGACTAGTGTCAGCCGGAAATATTGGGGATTATTTCAATATGAATTTATAACTCGGAAGACACATTTTGATGAATTCCGTTAGTCTGCTCAGACAGACAGACAGACAGACATTTTATTGCTTCGTCAAACAAAAAAAGTTGACTGGAGGTGACGATATGGCCTATAAAGGCCTTGTTACTCGTCACCTCCATGGCAGTGAAATAATCAAGTGCACTCATCCCAATAAATATAACAGTGGACAGTCTGCAACATGAAAGAAAATAATAATCACAAATAGAAGACAATAATACACACAAATATATAACAAAGACAGTAGCTCACAGGCTGGTATTAGCTACTTGTAGAATTTCTTCCATTTCCAAACAAACGCAGCCAGTAACTACTCCATCAAACTCAGGGCTGTAACCAAGTCACAAGTCAATATGACTCGAGTCCAAGTCAATGTGTTGACTGCTCAGTTTCCAGTAAAAGTCTTGTAAACCCACTTTTTATAACTCTGTTTGGTGATATCGAATGGTTCGCATTTATAATATACTAATTTTCCTCACTTTTAGCAGTT
This sequence comes from Botryllus schlosseri, assembly GCF_051294905.1. NCBI lineage: Eukaryota > Metazoa > Chordata > Ascidiacea > Stolidobranchia > Styelidae > Botryllus > Botryllus schlosseri. Next base: position 27,744,741 of record NC_137246.1, on the reverse strand, counting down.
TCTGGTCAAGTTCCAGTACCAATAGACGAAATCCCAATAGTGTGGTTACTTTACTGTTTTTCGAAATTGCAATGAAATGTCGGTCTTGTCCGTCTGAGTCTCGAGTCACGCGCAATGATTCGATTCCAAGTCCAGTCAATACACAGATTGACTCGTGTCGATTCATTTCCGTAATTTGAGAAAATGACTCAAGTCAAGTCATCGAAAAATCGTGACTCGAGTCATTACAACCCTGTTTAATACTCTTTTCAGATTCGAGTACTCGGGGATCATTGTGCCCGTTGTGAAATTATTTAAATTCTCAGGCAAAGTGGCGCCATGGACTGGAAGGTTCTATTCTCTCCTCGATCCGAGTTACGCAAAGAACAACATTCCGATTATCGCGTCCGTTTCCGAACATCAACCGACGGCGTGGTCGTCATTTTACTTCGATCTTCAGTTGCTGGTGTTCTTCTTCCCTGGTATGTTCATAGGGCTGATCAAAATTTCTACTGGTAACTTTATAAAGTCTATCGCTATTAATTGTAAAATCACCCATCGTAAATACTATTTTATCAAACTCGAAATTTACTAATCCTATAACTTTTCTTCGACAAGTTTAAACTGAGCCTAATTTGATGTGTATCGTTTTTTAAAACAACCTAACAATTCCACTCGCCAGTTGTTTTTATTTTACTTTTTTTTCGAAATCTCATTTTTCACTCTCATAGATACGCTTCTACGGGTTGAAATTCAGCCAAATATGATTGACAGCGTTCTTTAGCCGACCTTACAATTTTATCAAGTAGCCAGTAAAATTTGAGAGAAATTGATCCATCTGAATAAATCCTAAAATGTCTCCTGGTTCTCAACGATTTCGAGGAACGCTATTTTTTCTTTTCAGTCGGACTCTACGTTTGTTTCAAAAACTTGACGGACTTCAACATCTTCATTATCATGTACGGTGTGACCAGCATGTATTTCGCTGCCGTCATGGTGAGTTTTATTCCGTCATGGCACATACCTACCTCTTCTGCATATACAACACGTATATTCAATCAAATAATATATACATAATATTTATCACAGTGTTAATCTTTTTTTACATACATTTACTCAGTCTAATCTAACATGGAAGATCAATGGTCACGTTCTGTTGCTTTACACTTGTTCGCACTAATCTAATTACCGGAAAATCCTGCACGAGAACTCTATAATGGCTATGTCCATTATAACTTAGCAAGGGCTGTAATGCATACCCTCAGAGTTGTTCAACATTTGCAAATGTAGTTCTTTTTTAAATTTTACGTAGAAAATCCAATTATTTATCAATCATAATGCTTCAAATTACGTTTTGCAATAATTTTTTGTGTGAACGGAGTCCTACATAAATTGTCAAGTCCGCGTCCCCCCAAATTTTCTTTCATTAGTAACCTTTTTTCCGTTGAGTTTAGAGCAGGGGTGTCAAACATACGGCCCGCGGGACGCATCCGGCCCGCCAGACCATTTTATCCGGCCCGCGAGGTCATTCTGAGTAAATTGACAAATTATTGTATTATAGAGTACATTTTTAATAGCAGTAAATGTGGAACGTGTTCATCGGTCACATCATAACCATCTGTCGACAGTGTTGAGTTCTCACTCAGGTAACTATCAGGAGCAAGGTGGTGACATTGACACTACATTATGGGAAGGCAAAAAATAGCATATTCTGTTCAGAGTTGTCTGGGGAAATTATTCACAGAGGCGCAAACGACAATCCGAAACCGTTGCATGTAAAATATAATAGCTACACGAAGAATATATTTCTAATATCTCTGGTCGCATTGCCTTATTACCGAAAAGGCCCCAGCCTCGGTCTCCAGAGAAATCGAATGGTGAATTGGTGATATAAAAACGATGAACAAAATTCCAGCGCCCTCGTTTACAATATCTTATATACCTCATCACGAATACCCAGGGCCAAACGACGCATTATGATTAAAGTAAGGAGATCATTGAATTATTCCATGTTGTATCGTCGTTAAACCCCCTGTTTTAGTAGTTTATAAGTGTATTCAATCGGCGAATTTGTCGCAATTGTCAATTTCATTGTCTGCGAATAACGGAGTTGCTAAAATAGAGCCCGAATATGATCCGTGATATTACATATAATACTATTGTGCATGGCGGTTGATAATAAAGCATTCCAGTGGAAAACACGAGGTTCGGAGGTAACATTTTGGATCATTTGATAACTCCGGCCCGCGCGCGATCAAAACTTTTGAATCCGGCCCGCGACCCGATCTGAGTTTGACACCCCTGGTTTAGAGCGAAAAAGTTGATTTTGTTCAATTCCTCGGCCCCAGAATTGGATTATTAGATATTTTAATTGATTCTCCGCCATCATTGGAGCAAAAAATATGGATCTTAAGATTTTGCATGCAGCGCCACCTAGTCACAAGAGAATTTTGAATGGCATTATCTTTTGAACCGCTGGAAATTTTTAAATTTTTTTTTTTAATGTGACGACAATTCAAAAAAGAACAACATTTGTAAATACTGGACAATTCTGAGGGTGTGCGTTACAAATTTCAAGAAATTTGCTAAATTATGATGGAATGAGTCGAAGCTCGGTGTACAGACATTTTTCATTCTCGTGCTTGTTAGACCGGACTCAGGTTTCAGTCTTTCTAATTCAGTCTTTCTAATTCTAATCTAATATGGAAAAGTCGAAAATTTTCGAGTTGTCTAGTCGACATGAACCAAAATTGCCAACTTCCATTTACTGCCTCGTTTCCAATATTAATTCAACCTCTCTTACTCATCACTATTGATTGTCGAGCCAGTAGATTGTTTGGTGCTCAGAGGCTGTCATCTAAGTACTCTAATTCGTTACTCCAGGTGCGTCTGATGCTGGTGCTCGCTCCTGTGATGTGCGTGCTCGCCGGTATCGGCGCCAACCACCTCCTGTGCACTTACATGAAGAATCTGGACTCCGTGCAGTTGAAGAAGAAAAAGAAGCCAGATTCCAGTTATCCTTTTAAAAACGAGGTTCGATTTATTACTAAGTGACTTGTTTTATGTTGGTTTTCATTCTAATTGACGACGTTGTGATTATTATCAATTAAGTAATCATATTACCACAGGGTTGTAATGCCTTGAGCCAAGACTCGACTTGAGTCATATTTATTCGAAGACTCAACTTGACTCGAGCAATTTTCTAAAATATGGAAAAGGACTCTCGACTTGAGTTAATTTATGTATTCACTTTACTGTTATTCAAGTCATTTCACTCGAGACATTGTCTTTGACTTGATTCGAGTCTCGTGAATCAAAGCCGATAATTTGAAAACAGGGCCTGAAACTGTCTTTGATCTGTTTGAATAAACATGTTGAGGGAGGAAAATGTGAATATTATAGGTGCGACGCTTTCAATATTACCCAAGCGTCAAAGAAGGTAGTTGAACTTGACTTGAACTCGATAATTAATATTGAACACTGAGTTGGACTCGGACTCAAGTCTTGACACTATGACTCGGCCTGGTGAATTGAAAATGATTCGACTTGACTCGAGTCAAAGCTATAGAAGTGAAATTGACTTGTGACTTGGTTACAACCCTGCAATTTCTGCTGTATTGCTCACATAGCCAAAGTCTCGACGTTATTCTTTTATCTCTGCAGGTCGCAACTGCGGTGGTGTTCATGTTATCCCTTTTTCTATCGATGTACGCGCTGCATTCGGTGTGGGTGACGTCAGAAGCGTACTCGTCACCATCCATCGTACTTTCCGCAAAAGGCCACGACGGAGGCCGTATTATTTTCGATGATTTCAGAGAAGCATATTATTGGCTCAGACACAACACTCCAGAGGTATTTGCGGCTTTTTACCATTGCTCAGTACGTTATGAGGGCTGGGCAAAATTGCCCGAGTATTCGATCCCGAAGCTTAATATTTGAGTATCACGACCAATCATGGTTTTAAAACTTTCACAATGGAAACTGGTATCAAATCATAACCCAGCCGTAATGACAGTTTAACTGGAATATGGCATGTCTACAGCTAGAGTCACTTGGTAATTCTTTTGCAGGACGCGAAAGTGATGTCATGGTGGGATTACGGATATCAGATTACGGCAATGGCAAATCGAACTATTCTTGTGGACAACAACACTTGGAACAACACTCACATATCAAGGGTCGGCCAGGTACGGTTACGTTGCGTCTCATCTTCCCACGTGTAACTTTGCATTCGATGATATGATCCCAACCACTTATTGATTGTCAACATGTGCCTCGCAATCCTGCAGGGTTTCTTATAGCAACCACCTGTTTTACAGCAGGAATTCCCATTAGTAGATAACGTTTCGTTTCGCTTTTCTTAACTAGCCCAACTATCAGTGGCGAAGCTCTGCAATTGGACCAAGAGTTGGAAAATAAAAATACTTTGTAGCCGCTGGATCAATGTCACTTTGAATTAGTGAATAGATCCACAAGGTTTTATATCCCTTCTCTGCCGTTCTGGTATTTCTGATGCCATATATCTTGACAATAGAGAGGTTTGCAGTGTAACAGAAACTTCATGTATTTTAGGCCATGGCGTCGACGGAGGAACATGCTTACGGCATTATGAGAGAGCTTGATGTCGATTATGTTTTGGTCATATTCGGCGGCTTGACTGGATACTCCTCAGACGGTAAGGAACCGATACACTGTTGATGTTGTGCCTCTCCGAATCCATATTATTATCATACCTAATTTCAACATATTTTCAGATATCAATAAGTTCTTGTGGATGGTGAGAATCGGGGGTTCTACAGACAGGGGATCGCACATCAAGGAAAAAGATTACTACACGCCGACAGGTCGGTTGAATATCATAAATACCGTTCATTGTAATGATTGGAGAGAAGTGAGAGTTGATTTCTGAGTGCTGAAATGATAAGCCCCTCCACAAAGTAGTGTTATGAATGAGAATTATAGTTTTGATACCTGATACGAAACGTGGTGCAAACAAAGCTATGCATTCTAGTGGAAATAATATCGAAGAAATCGTGATCAACCCACACGCAAAGTGCAATGAAATATGAACTGTTGAATAATACCAATTAATCTTTAATGAGATATAGAGCTAGCATTATGTTCCTTGTGGTCACATGAAAGGTACATATTTGAATTTTCCACATTATTCATACTGTTGTGATGCCATAATGAGTGATTCTCGGATTCACAACTCAATGACGGATACTTGATTCAAAATGGAATCACTCGGGTTATAATTTTGAATGCCCTAATGATGAAATAAGTGCTCAACTTCCTACCTTCTGATCATTGTTGTTTCCAGGTGAATTCCGAGTCGATTCCGAAGGCTCTCCGACTCTTCTCAACTGCATGATGTACAAAATGTGCTATTATCGTTTCGGACAAGTTTACACGGAGCAGAGTAAGTTTTGTTATTCGACTTGGTATGTTTCGTTGATTGTGTGAGGAGACCGTCATGTGCGTTGCGCGCAGACTAGAATTTGATAATTCTAATCTAATTTTTTAAAAAGCATTGTAGCTATCGTTCTAATCGTAATCTAATTTAGAAATGCTTAAATTTTTCTAATTGTCTTACTCTGGTTGCAGGTAAACCCACCGGTTACGACAGAGTCAGAAATACCGAAATTGGAAACAAAGATTTTGAACTTGACGTACTCGAAGAAGCGTATACCACAGAGCACTGGATTGTGCGGATATATAAGGTGACTTGAGTTGATGCGTTTTATCAAGCATTTCACCTCAAAACTGTATTCAACATTGCTAGAAGTAGTGCTGTAAGTTTCTACTCGCTCACGAGTAAAGCGATTTACGAGTAAAAAAGTGGTTCAACTGGAAATAGATACAAATTTAAGTAGTTTAGAGAAATAGATTTTGTAACTAATGGGTATTTACACTGCAAATACTTGTATGTCTGAAAATTTATTACGTTACCGGGATGCAGGGACAATACCCTACAGGACGATTTCACTCAAAACAGGATGCAAGAATAACATATAAATATAAATGTTTTCTTCGAAAAACTTAACTTGTTATACCAAAATTTCCGTATACTTTACAAAATCCAAAGTGTTAAAAAGTAGGCTGGTTTGATTGAAAAAGTAGTAAAAAGCATATCTACTTGAGTAGTACAAGCACTGGTGGTCAAAGTAGTCATTGTTGGTACTCAAACCCAAGTAGTAGAAGTAGTTGTTTCAAGCAAAAAGTAACTACTCCAGGGGTACTTTTGCCTAAAAATTTGAAAACTGTCAAGTAGCAGTAGGAGCAGTCTGGAATCATGACCGTAGAATTACTTTGTTGCTGGCCACGTCAGTACAAGTAGCTTAATTCTGTGAGAGTATTCTGGAAAAGACCTTCTTGGAGGTACAGAGCTTCAATATACAATTGAAGAGTATATTGATATTGAAATGAACCCGAATTTTTTGAAATTTCACGCTGGTGATGTCATATTTTGTGATCAGATTGTTGATATACAATGTTCTTTCCAATTCTCTACTAGTTGCTGACGATCACCCCTGACGAGTGTCAGCCGAAAATATTCAAGTTCATTTCAATATATACATACATACTATTCAATTTTACTCTGGAAAAGTAGAAATACAACTGTTACTGCTACTGAAGTTACTGACTATCACTGCAATTAAGAGCTATTCGCAAATCGGGGTATTCAATTTTTTCAGGTGAAAGACCTTGAAAACCGCGGCAACAGTCGAACGTAAAGCCTACTGCGTGGCGCGCGAGTTGTGAACTATTTAGCAAAATTTTCCTTGCAAATCCAATCCTTGATTGCTTGTCCGCGTATCACGACAAAACGGTGCCAATCTTTGGTCTTCGCTCGGGCGGATACGGAACGATAGATTATTTTGAAAACTTTCCAAAGTAGTTTAACTTTTGTATAATATGAAGCGACAATTTGACGGGAATCGTGTCTGCGAATTAATTCTGCATGCCTTCGACGTGAGTTTTGTTACCGAGGTTGAATGGGTTGTATTTGACAGATGTTGTCTATGATTTGTGCACTTTTCAATTTGTGAAGTTTGGAGTCTCGGATTTGACTTGGTGGGTTTACTGTCTTCAAAATACCTTCGGCAGAGAACTCTTTGTTACATTTTAGTTGACGTTGAACTGAACGTATCGAGCAACATCTTCATATATAATTCTGACACTTCTCGCTGACTTGGTTCCTTTGAAGCTGACTCTTTTGAATACCGCTACCTAATACAGCTTGTTTCATGCTGTGTAGCCGCGAGCAAACTGGAGAATATCAGTATCCTATGTACTTCTGGCGATTTTTTGACGTTGCGCCGCCGTTCTGTTGAAATCTAATAAAATTATGTGGAATTTTTGCAAGCTTCAACGTGCATTTGCGATTCGATTGTGTGGTATAGAATTAGACAGTCGTTCTACTTGGATGTTCATCAGATTAAAAGCCACAACAGGACTGTGATGTGATGAAAAGATAGGTGTTGAAACGACTAGGCGTTGTCTTTACGTCAAATGCACATCTTGGCGTATGTTATGTAAAGAAGAAGCATGCACTGCAGAACCCACCCAGTCAAGTGTGACTAGATTTCTCCCCCTTAAAAAATATATCAGTTCGGTTCATTGCCAATTTTTATATATTCAATACACCACAAATATTGCAATGCAATGAACTTTTGGGAAGGAATGAAAAGAGAAGTTCAAGAACTGTTCCAGCCCTGGTCGGCATAATCGATATAGAAATAAACTTCTGTCTGTTATGGTTGTGACATAGCCGACATGCACAACATAGATTTGCCCCTATGTGGTCACCGTACGAAAATTATTATGACAAAGTCTATTAAGCGGACCCGATCATGCTGGCACGGCGGACATTTTCAAATTTGTTGTGAGACAGTAACAGGCACTAATGACAAATTAAAAATACAAATTGTACCATGAAACATAGAATTAGCGCTTACCAGCCCATTACATTCATGTGTAGTTTAAATGCAGGTACTACACGTTCAGGGCAATCTCCGTCCGCACGTTAGTTTAAGCTGATTTTTGCCCGTTGGTTGGTCCACTGAGCTATATAAACTCCACCACGGTTGGTTGCTCACCTACGTATCTGTAACTGTAATAGTTGGTGCGGGCGTCAATCCCGAAAATATAGTTGTTGCTGTCGATTGCGTAGGATTGCTGAACTTGTTTTAGTTCCACGAAGGCCGAGGAATTCATTTACTCAGGATATATTCAACATCGCAGTGTTCTTTGCTGCATGCGATTCGGAATCGTTAACAGGATGGCGTCGCTGGGAAGGGCCAAACGGCCCAAATTGTCGAGCAAAGACAAATCATATTTCGACTCGTACTGTGACATATCCATCCACGAAGAAATGTTAGGAGACGCGGAACGGACTAACGCGTACAAAAACGCAATATTCCAACACAAAGAAGCCATACAAGGCAAAGTAGTCCTCGACGTCGGCGCGGGGACTGGAATTTTGAGTTGCTTTTGCGGCCAAGCGGGCGCAGCCAAAGTATACGCAGTGGAAGCGTCTGCAATGGCGGAGCAAGCTAAAAAAATTGTTAATTCCAATAATTTACAAGACTGCGTCCAAGTCATACATGGAGTTATGGAAGAGGTTATTCTTCCTGAAAAAGTTGATGTTATTGTTAGTGAATGGATGGGATACTGTTTACTGTATGAGTCGATGCTTTTATCTGTGATATACGCCAGAGATAAATGGTTGAAACCTGGTGGAATCTTGTTACCGGACAGTGCAACGTTGTATTTATCGCCTATCTGCGATGATGAGATTATGGTCGACAAAGTTCATTTTTGGAACGATATGGAAGACACGTACGGAGTTGATATGTCGTCGATTATTCCATTTGCACGCGAATCATTATCGAAAGAAGTCATGGTTAAAAGTTTGGGTGCCGAAAATATATTAGCACATGAACAAGTTGTAAAAAACTTTGACTTGTATGCCATTACGAAAGCAAACTTGTCTTCCGTGAAATACTCATTTCTCTTTCGTTGTTTTGGACATGCGGATTTACAAGGTTTCGCCGTGTGGTTTGACGTTAATTTTTGCACCAATAAGAAGTTTTTGGCGGATGATGAAAAAAAACGCGATTTAAATCCTTGCGATTCGAACACTCACGTCAAAAAAAAGTCTGTGCTGTTATCTACGTCACCGTATTTACCGGAGACGCATTGGAAGCAGGCTGTCCTTTATTTGAAGAAGGAAATGCAAGTGGTGCAAGACTCGAAAATTCACGGCTCTATCGAGCTGTCCCCCAGCAAAGATAATCCACGGTTTCTGTCTGTAAATTTGAGTACAAAAATTGATGATTATCCAGAAGTATCCAAACACTACTCAATGGGCTATGACTTGGAAAAATCTGCAATTGAATAATATATTCATATTGAAATCAACGCGAATATTTTAGCCTGACATTTGTCACAGATAATCGCCAGCAACTGGTAAAGAATTGGAAAGAACATTGAGTATCAACAATCATATCACCAAATCTTCTGAACACCATGCATAAGATATGACTTAATTTGTATCTGCCGAACGCCATTGTAAGATTGTATGATGGTCACAATCATGCTCTATTTGTATCTTAGACTTTGGGTCAAAATTTCGATTCGTCAATCATGTGGAATAGGATCATATTCTATTGCAACCTTGTCGCCATATTGATGATGACGAGACTTGTACAATGAACAAACTACTCTATTTTCAAAATGCACCAGTAGAACTAGTAGCCTACTACTCACTTTTCAAGACTCGCAACTAGAACTGGAACTACTCACTCTTCAAAACTCATAACTAGAACTAACAAGCTTAAAAAATCCCAAACTTACTAAAACACAACTAAGTAGATTCAATTCGATTTTATTTCATCGGATTGGTTTTCCACATGAGCATCAATACGAGTTTGAAATGGTAGGGGTTTGACCCCGAAAACCCACTCCTTGGCTACGCCACTGGTATAGTAATAATGACTCTGAGCTAGCAATGGCTGCAAAAATATTATACAACGGAATATCAAGATTCACACTAAACGATGACACATGTTTTCTAGTTGTTATTAACTAATTTTTTCAAATGTGCTACTAGAACTACTCAATATCTAACTAGATTGTTAGTTTGTTTTGTAGGGTGACATGTCTAATGCAGACATCATCCTCAAGATGTTATTGCCATTGAGACATTGCTCACTATATTTCACAGTGCATTTGATCATCTTTCGTTACGTGTTGTGTCTTTTCAGATTCTTCATTCGCCCAATTCAGTGTTTTTAGCAGCTGCCCAGCATTCAATATACGTCTTTGTTTACCCCTGAGATTTCTAGCCACTGTTGTCAACAATTGTCAGAATTTATGAGAGTTGCTGGCCTAATCAAGCTACTTAGCGAGGCATTTTGGACCTTCATTAAATACCATTCTTTCAAATCCAAAATTTTCTAGTCCAATAACTTTACTTCTGCGGGTTAGAGTTGAGCCAAATTTGGTACGCGCCGTTATTTTAGGCAATCCAAGAATTTTATCAAACAACCCAATAATATTTGAAAAAAGATGTCATTTTCGGACAGCCCTACTGCACATTCCCCTGTAACTGTGTCGTGTTACTAAAACTGATGGTTTTTCTATTGTTCAGATGTCGTAATATAGTAGGAGATAGCATAAATAATGACCAGCGAAAAAGAGAATGTTAAAGTCAAGATTCTGTACGGCCATCACGCTGAAGTGAGCACATGCTCATTATCTCCTTTACATGACATTTTTGTTACTGGCGGCGACGATGGCGTGTTATATCTGTGGAAGGTGGCTTCAAGCTCTCTCCTTTCAAAGTTCACAGGCCACGCGGGACCTATCAATTGCTGCAGGTTTTCCCCGTGCGGCACACGACTAGTCAGCGGTTCATACGATTGTACTGCGAATCTTTGGAATATCGCGCGTCAGAAATGCGCGATGACTTTAAAAGGTCATTTAAAAAGTGTCGAAGGAGTGTGTTGGTCCAACAACGGAGTGGTTATAGCTACCGTGTCTTGGGATAAAAGTGTGATACTTTGGAACGCGAATACCGGGCAAATAATGAATAAGTTTGTAAAGCATTCTGACTGCGTGAGCGCATGTGCTTTTTCTGCGGACAGCAACCTTTTAGCTACCGGAGGCTGGGATTGCGATGTGATAGTGTGGAAATTGGACAATTACAAGGAGATTCTCCCCGCGTATAGACGCGATGAACCCGTGGCGAACCATGAAGTATTTGCGGGGCACGCTAAGAAGATCTCTGCGCTGTGCTTCTCACGAATTGGCATATTAGCGTCGGGATCCTGGGATCGCACGGTGAAATTGTGGAATTTTAAGAGACGGCAGCTGATACATACGCTTAAAGGTGAATTTTATTTATCGATTTGAGACATATATATACTGTTTCCGATTCAGTGACTGTCCAATTGTTGGAGGATGGAGATTGAATGTTGTTCTGAACTCCAAGTCAACTCTAGTTATAAGTTCTATATGAGGCACATTAATTCTGATGATTAGACTCGATTAGTAACAGACAATTTTTTTGAGTCCTGAAATTATACGCTTTTCTTGCCACTAAGAGTAAATTTATCAATGATAATTATAGTTTCAATACAATTTTCCACTGTGGCCTCCTGTAAACCTTGATTAGCCTACGAACATGTAGTATAAAGCTACCCACGTTAGTGGAATAACATATCTGTGTGTGAAGTTGCTTCGGAATGGAATCTAGTTTGCTGTGTTTTAATTAGTTAGTTGACATATTTTTGAATGTCGATAGTTCTAGTTCTAGCTGCGAGTTTGGAAAAGTGAGTAGCTCTGGTTCTAGTTGTATGCTTTAATGAGTGAGTAGTTCTATTTGTAGTTGGGTGCTTTGAAAAGTGAGTAGTTTTATTTGTAGTTGCGTGCTTTGAAAAGTGAGTAGTTCTAGAAAGATGCTTTAAAAAGTCAGTAGTTCTATTTGTAGTTGCGTGCTTTGAAGAGTGAGTAGTTCTAGTTAGATGCTTTAAAAATTGAGTAGTTTTATTTGTAGTTGCGTGCTTTGAAAAGTGAGTAGCTCTAGTTCTAGTTGTATGCTTTAATAAGTCAGTAGTTCTATTTGTAGTTGGGTGCTTTGAAAAGTGAGTAGTTCTAGTTAGATGCTTTAAAAAATGAGTAGTTTTATTTGTAGTTGCATGCTTTGAAAAGTGAGTAGTTCTAGTTAGATGCTTTAAAAAATGAGTAGTTTTATTTGTAGTTGCATGCTTTGAAAAGTGAGTAGTTCTAGTTAGATGCTTTAAAAAATGAGTAGTTCTATTTGTAGTTGCGTGCTTTGAAAAGGGAGTAGCTCTAGTTCTAGTTGTATGCTTTAATAAGTCAGTAGTTCTATTTGTAGTTGGGTGCTTTGAAAAGTCAGTAGTTCTATTTGTAGTTGCGTGCTTTGAAAAGTGAGTAGCTCTAGTTCTAGTTGTATGCTTTAATAAGTCAGTAGTTCTATTTGTAGTTGGGTGCTTTGAAAAGTGAGTAGTTCTAGTTCTAGTTGTATGCGTTAGCGTTGAAATATTAGTACGGTAGCTCTGGTTCTAGTTACTGGTTTTCAAAAGTTAATACTTCTAGTTGCACGTTTTGAAAAACCACTATTTTATACGAATCTGCCCTCCGCATGACTGAGACCACTAATTGACTCATTCCATTATAATTTAGCAAATTTTTGACATTTGTAATGCATACCCTCAGAATTGTCCAATATTTACAAATGTTGTTCTTTTTTTTTAATTCTAAGTAAATGAAGAAAAAAATTGAAGAATTTTCAGTTCAAAAGATAACGCCATTCCAAATTCCTTTGTCACTAGGTGGCGCTGCATGTAAAATCTTTGAAATCGAAATTTTTTGCTTTAATGATGGTAGAGAACCAATGAAAATGTCTAATTATCCAATTCCGGGGTCGAGGAATTGAAAAAAATTGACTTTTTCGCTCCGAACTCAATGAAAAAGAAGTTACGGATCAAAATTATGGGGGCACGGACTTGAAGATCCATGTAGGATTCCATTTACACAAAATAAATGTGACAGTCTACAAATTGTCAGTTGATGATGCTATAAATGAACCCGGCAGGTCACACGGGATGGGTGAAAGCGTTGGCGTTCACGATGGACTCGGTTGAACTCGCGTCGTCCGCAGACGACGGCTCTATACGCGTCTGGAATATTCCGTCTCTCACACTGATCAGGGAGCTTCACGGCGAAACCGATATCGCGATGATGTGCCAGTTCGATGTGGACGGTTCTCTCATTTCATCGGGATCGGCTAAAGAATCGCACGTAAAAGCAGTGGAAAAAATGCAGTCCGAAAATGAAAGGAAGGAAGAAATTGATAAACTAGATGTTTGATAAACGTGAAATTTGAAACAAATTTGAAAATTATTCGATTTTCGATCATAGTCATCACTACAGCCCGACCAGTATCCGAATTTTTAGTCGATATCGATAAAACCGATAACGAGCACAATTGGGTCATTCCGTGTCGAGTGATCCAGAAAAACGGTAAAATGTAACCCAACGTCTCGGAATTTCATAAAAATCGATATGCTCACGCAGTTACACTGCATTATTAATTCTGATTTCCAAAAAGCAAAACTTCATAGATATTCGTCCTTGTCAAGAGCTTTCCAATGATACCTTATACCTGATCGTATATGATTCGTAGTTAAAAGTTCTAATACGTTCCGTCCAAATGAATATGCGCTGCAGAATGTGCAGATGGATTATTTTGTTTCTATCCACTGTTGGCAGTTTTTTTTTTGTCAAAAAGAATATGGCACAAAATTATACTGTGACTTTGTATCGAATATGCACTTGTAATGGTAGTTACTGATAAGCACTTTCGTGGTTAAACCAGTCCTTCCTGTATTCCATTGTATCACTGTTATATCTCTTCTCTTTTGTTCATAATACCCTAGTGTTGATTGTTGACATAACAATCGGTCACTATTCAATATAATGGTATCCTCGATGATATTTCTTGAATGGCAGTGTGTCATTAAGAAATTGTATGACTACAATCCACCATGTACTATCGATATATTTTGAATATAATCTTGTATTATATCGTATTTATTGAATGGTAGTGTTACCTACTACTGTGATATTAAGAGATCGTTATGATGCCACTCCGTCCTTGTGCTATTAATGTGTTATTGTGTAATTATTGATGGCTTCAATGGTTTTTATTCCAGTTTGAATTCAACTAGGAGTGTTCATATTGATTCATCTTATTGCAATGTATTTGGATTATCGCCTAGAGCTGAACGTAATTTTGCACCAACCAATCTATTTCTAACCTAATTTGTGAAACGTTTCTGTGTTTTCCACTTCGTTCTAACTTAATTTCTGCTTTTTCTGGAAATGCTACATGAGAAGTTTTCGTGAATTCAGTAATTCCGATCTAGTACATTAAAAACTGTGTATCTATAATTCTAATTTTAATCTAATTTGGAAAAGCTGCAAATTTTGTAGTTGTCCAAGTCTGCTCCAGATACCGATTAACTGTCACCATTTATCAGCTCATTTTAAATTCGACTTGATAGATTAATATCATCTGAAGAATATAATTGACCGTAATGACCACAGTATCAGATAGCTTGTATATTCTGTAACTACGCAGTATTTGATGGCCCGGCAGATACTTAAAATGGTAACAATCTCGCCTCAGTATTTTGATGATGTTGACGCGGTTTTTGCTGATTGAGAAGTCTTAATATTTGATTAGCTTGTGTGACTCTTGCAATACCAAAACTATATTCAATTCAGTATCTAGTATATTGGTATTGAAATGAGCGAAATATTTTTTGCTGACACTCTTCAGGGGTGATCGTCATCAACTAGTAGAGAATATTCGGGTTTATTTCAATGTGACTATTAGAGATCAAAAATAACTTTTTTCATCAAAATTTTGCGAGTTTCTTCAATAATTCATTATAGAATTGCCTACAGTAAATAGGGATAGGCCTGATAGGCCTACTATTATTTCAAATCCAAAATTTTGAACACCCATAACTTCTCTTCTACCGGTTGGAATTGGGCCAAATTTGTAATGCATCGATTATTAGACAAAGTGGCAATTTCATGAAGTAGGTGGTAAAATTTGAAAAAAATGTATTTTCAATTTTTTTTGAATAATTTCCAAGTTTTCTAACTAGAATTACGTCGCATCTGCTGATTGGAATTAGTCAAATTAGGTTTGTCGTGTTATTTTTTAGCTAACCTATAACAATTTGATCAAATAACCATCAAAATTGGGATAAATTGGTTAAATTTGAACAACCCTAATGACTATAGTATCCTTCAATTGTATTATGAAGTCCTGCACCTCAGAGAATCTCTTCAAAAATGTTACACGTCCTTTGTACTTAGTTAGTTTTTGTAGCTTTATGAATACCTTTACCAGTATTGATGTAATTCCTTTCATGTTAGTTAACGCACTGTCAATTTCCGATAAACTTGGTATTTTTTTCCAGCACAGCACTAAAAGAATTCTCAAACTGCAAATTTGTCTTATTTTCTCAGATTTATCATACTGTTCTGATACATTTTCATACAAGTCACCAATGAGGATTCATGGATCACAACGCCATTATTAGAAGGGTAGCCGGATGGACGATATTCTGGTATACGTCTTATCGATTTGTCAAACGGTTCAACAGGTGGATTTGTGTTTGCTGCAAGATTACAATCGGTTTTTTCACTGTTTTATTTTCGCAGGAATAAATGTCCGGAATACAGCTGTCGCATCATCACCGAGATTCATGCAATTATCATCACTGTGCTGTCATGTCGAATTCTCTTCTTCATGGGAAAGTGGCCTTTCGACAGTCTCGGTATATTCTCAGAACGCAATGTTGTTTGACGTTGTACTTGATTCTATCGCTCTTGCTACAGGCTTGGAGAATGAGCCCGTGGAAATTGAAACTATATGCGCTTCTTTAGGATATTTTCTACACGACTTCATCTGGTATGAGAGCAAGATTATTTTGCTGCGGCCGTAACATATCAAGGAATAGCGGTGTTTAGAAAATCAGAAACCGACGCCTGAGTGCCTTTCAAATTTTGCGCGATGTTTTAGGCCTTCCGCTGGTGACCACTGTGATTGGTAACAAAATATTTCTACATTTTGGAGCTCGCGAAGTTTTCCCTACTTGAGTATTTATGATTTTGGGTTTCTTTCACTTCTGCAAAACTACTTACTCTCTAGACTTGGGATATTGTAAGGTAGAATGTAGATTTTTGATATGTTTTCAAAGTGAAATTGTCATAATTACTAGGTGAAATATCCCTGTATCGTGGTTATTGGATATATTTTTGATAATTTTCACCAATTTTTAGGGTGGAGCCCAATTCTTCTCCTCAACTAAGTACTGCTTAAATGCGAATCTCCACTCAACTAAAAATCGATTGGTACTCAGCGTTAAGTGCGCGCCAATTCTCTCTGCTCAGTTAAGTATCGATTTCCAGACGTCGTTTTCCAAGATAGCGTTGCCAGATTTTTTTCGCCTTCGACCGGTCACGCGTGAACGATTTTGTCATGACAACACGACGCTCTCGTCATTATTTCGTCACTGACGTAAAAACGGGACGCAGTTCTCACTGATATATCTAAATGCAATGAATAGCCTCAGCTGATCCACACTCTTTGAAGATGACCCAACAGAAATATATAAATCCTTGAAGATATCCGGAACGTTCCTATCCCCCACAGAAGTATATTTGCAAGACGCTACAATACCCCATTCGAAATATATAAAGATAAGTTTCACAGCAGGCGAACACGTAAGTGCAGGCCTGAAATAACAAAAGAATGCATCTATATCGTGAAAATAAATTGAAAAATTAACATATTTCCAGGATTTCTTTCCAATTGAAGCTCCTCTTTGAACCATTCACTTTGCCCCTCTACCATTCAACTTCCCGATATAGCTAGACCCACCCGACATTTTCTCCCTTAAATATTCAGTATCTCTTATTTCCAATATCTTATTGCTGCTATCGTGTAAACTGGCTTGAAGGTATAGCGACTTCATCCTAACCCTGATAGTACCTGGAACTCTATCTGCTGAGGTTCATGCTGGGGGTCTTTTCAAGATGTTTCATCTATTTAATTGTGGAAAGAGCATGCGTAATAATAATAATCGTTAAGCTATATTATTCATCTGAACAAGTCACACACAATGTACAATGCGATAAGACACAATGCGATGTAATGAACAGATAGGAGGATATCGAACGACACGCAGTTGCGATCTTTTTTTATACTGACATCCACCTCGGCCTGACGGCCTAGAGTGCCCGATGTCACAGTACTTTTCGATGTTGATCTTTTTGAAGTCATCGCCTCCCTTTCTAGTTCTTTCCATTCCTTGTGAGTGCTTTCCCTTTGTCGGGTCTTTTTCTGGGCTTTTTTGTCGCCGTAAGAACGACGACGGCGGGGGGGGATGCTAGCGCATTGAGACTGCAAAAGTTACCGGTCCGGTATACCGGGATGCCGTACGACAAGAAGTCGAAAGGGTACAAGATAATTACAAATACAATTATAAACACAACATCCGTCCAAGCGCCACTGATTTCATTCGCTCAGCAGAACCTCACATCACGAAATAGTGTACCTATATCAGCTATATACGACAGTACCGGTACTACGGTATTTGGCGGGTGTTGCCTGCAGTTGGCTGCTCGACCGTGAAAATTGACACTTAAGTCTGGTGGTGCGCTGACTTAGATTTGAGTGCCGATCTGGACGCATTTGAGTGTGAGTATACTTTTTGGCGTGAGTTGAGTAACGAAATCGTTGCTGAGTAGAGAATCGCTACTCAGCAGAGAAATTGGGCTCCACCCTACGTGTTATTAGTCATATGAGTACAAATGGTGACTGCTTTGATCACCTCTGCCTACCGCACTCTGTTAATCTGATTTCACATTTTAAATAGTGAATTTTCTTGGTTTTAATATGCTATCAGGTGCCTGTACTATATGACGGAAGGAGTGACGATGTTGCTCCATCACGTCATGAGCATTGTAACCATGACAATCAGCCTGTACTTGGGGGTGTCCGCGGTGGAAGTTCTGGGTGCCATATTCGGGAGCGAGATATCATCTATATTTTTGAACGTAAGCCTTGGTAAGAACCCGAAACGTCTTTGGGTTGCTCTCAATTTCTTTTTCAATTTAGTTGCGTTGGTTTATCAAGTACCACAAGATCCATGACACTTCTTTTGGGATGCTTGTGGATGTTGTATTTGTTTTGTCCTTCATCGGAGTGCGAATGTTTGTGGGTAAGCGAGATACGACTGTTGGTATTCTATTATCTACTGACGATAACCCCTGACGAATGTCTAGCGAAAATATTCGGGCTTATTTCAAGACCAATGTACATGTACTATTAAATTATAAGTGAACATAAGGGACACTGTCATTACCTATTACTGAAACCATAGGCGTCGAGTTGCGGGGTGGCTTTGTGGTCGCATAAATGAAAGCCTACATATTTAAGCGTTCCACATCTATATACTGTTGTTACGTCATGAATGTGGATGTTGTATTTGTTTTGTCCTTCATCGGAGTGCGAATGTTTGTGGGTAAGCGAGATACGACTGTTGGTATTCTATTATCTACTGACGATAACCCCTGACGAATGTCAGACGAAAATATTCGGGCTTATTTCAAGACCGATGTATATGTACTATTAAATTACAAGTGAACATAAGGGACACTGTCATTACCTATTACTGAAACCATAGGCGTCGAGTTGCGGGGTCGCATAAATGAAAGCCTACATATTTAAGCGTTCCACATCTATATACTGTTGTTATGCATGAATGATACTACTCCATTCATAATCTAACCAATAAGCACTCGATTTCGCCCAGCATCAGTTGAAACTACTGAAGATGACGAGTTACCATCCATATGTAAATTAACAGATAAAATGCGTGACTTGCTATTGTCTCCTAATCCGTTATCTGATTCTCAGGTGGGTATCTTGCATACCGAGAATTGCTATCTCCAGCGCCGATGCTCATGAAGATAGGAGGATCGTGTATGTATGGCGTCAACTGTGTGTTCCTCCTCCATATATTGTCATTTGCAAGGTAAAAATCAGAATCTGTTCCTAGTTGTATTGTGACACATGAAAATTGGTTCGAGCAATTTACATTGGAGAGCTGATATTCAATACAATATATATTTCTCACCACGCGTTATTTTCAATTCATGTATCAGAACACAGTTTAGCTGTCACTTTTGGTCACTCTTGTCTGAAGAGGCAGTCAAAGTCAGACTTGGACAGCCAGATAATCCTAGCCCTACCCATTATTTATATATCCTGTTAATGTGTGCCTTTGCGTTGATTTTCAGATACCGAATTACAAAGTTGTCCAACAAGTTGAAGAATCAACATCAAAATACAAACGGCCATACAAATATCGTTCAAAACGGTTCTCAGAATGGGTTACGCCATCGTGTCACAGACAAAAATCACAGCTCTCATAGCTAGGCTATATCTTTTACCATTTCAGTATTGTGGCTTTCTATCAATTTTCTGTATGCTGGCCTACTGTAGGCCACATCGCAGATCCTGGTTACCTGACTACAATTATACAACCTTAATTGAGACTAAGGTATTTATTTGCTTCTATGATTTTGAATTCGATAGTCAATAATTGTTGCTAATATAATCTGATGTTGTTAAGTTATATCGCAAGGCTTCACTAGAAATTACTGATACTCTATGCAGTTGTCAAATGATGCTTTTTTCCATCTGCTCATTAAAATATATTTTGTATCGAATTTGTGATTTGAGTTGTGCTTCTGTGGCATTAAAATCCTATCAAGTCTTGAGTTCAGCTGTGGGATTAAGGATTACGCAGAGATCATTACACCTGTCATGGCAAAAACGTCGCAGGTACATGAGTACACGTCTTACTATGGATTACCTTATGAGGGCCTTATCGGAGACATTTCTCGTCGACTTAAAGATGCCAAATTCCTGGGTGCACAAATAACTAACCTGTGTATGGTTAGTTTATCTATAGCGGGAACGCTATGGAAGAGTCGGCGCAAGTCAGGTAAGTGACCTGATTTCAAAATTGAGGGACAGGGCTCCGCATGTAGCTCAGTTGATACGACACACAGCTTTACCGCGATGCAGGGTTTGCATCGCCCATACCTCGTGGAATTTGAATTGTTGAGGGTAATTAGGTTAGCTGCCACAATTGTTGAAGCTATATTGACGTACAACGAAGTAATGTATGACAAGTACCAGTGTATTGATCAAATTAAAACACCGCAAGTTTGCGGTCAAATGAAAAGATAGGAAGGTGTCGAAACGACTTGGACTTGAAATCACACAGTCGCGCGGTATGAACGGAATTAACCGATGAAACGGCTTTATGAGTGGTAGACTTGACCCCAATACAGCATTCACATGTGACATCATTTACTTCGCCGAGCTGTATCGAACGATATATCTTCTGTATTGTATTGTAACTAATAAAAATGGACGAATGCTGCGCGACACCACAGAGCTTCAAAAATCCGAACCGTGACGATTGACCGCGTTTGTTTCCACAACAACAGAGTCACTTCTGCACAAAGATGACAGGCAGAACCGTGCGCATGGCGTAAACTCAATCAATTCCACGAATAGAGGACCATTTTGAGGGGGATTAAGCTTATTGACTCCGCAGGTAAAGACGAATAATAAACAAGTCATAATTTTTACACTTTTTTATTCGAAA
This sequence comes from Botryllus schlosseri, assembly GCF_051294905.1. Classification (NCBI taxonomy): domain Eukaryota; kingdom Metazoa; phylum Chordata; class Ascidiacea; order Stolidobranchia; family Styelidae; genus Botryllus; species Botryllus schlosseri. The sequence continues at coordinate 27,723,964 of NC_137246.1, read as the reverse complement.
TTTCACTAGAGATGATGTTTGATTTACCGTAGTTTGCTTCGATAAAGTCCAGTTAGTTGAACTTCGGGTCAACACTTATGATATTTTTACTGCGATTTTTGGGAATAACGTACTGAAACAATGGGAAAGAAGAAAGGCGGAAAGAAAAAGGGCAAAAAGTCGGGAGGAGGTGGCAAAAAAGGCAAGGGTGGCGAGAGGGAAGATCAAATGACTGTCCGCGAAGCAGTCATGGCGCTTGACATACAAAGGAAAGAAAAGGCGGTCGAAGATTTAATGTACGAAATCAAAGGTCTGGAAGAAAAAAATAAAAGACACCAAGGCAGAAATGAGAGACTCAAAGAAGAACAGGAGATTCACATCAAAAATCTTATAAGACAAGCGAAGGAGGTGGAAGCCGCTAGAGATGAGAGCAGATCTTACTCTTGTACTGATGTGGAGTTAGCAATGAGAGAGGTGTGGGCTCGCCAAAAGCTTGAAGAAGAAGAAATAAATAATCTAGGTGTCTCTATTGATAAAACAGATAAAGACTACCAAGAAATGTTTCGGCAAGTTGAAATGTGGCGAGCGTACCGCGACGTAGGCGCTAAACATCACTCCGATCAAATCAAGTTACTGCAATTTGACCTGGAAAGTATGAACAAAAATTTCGATAATCACTGCACACATTTACAACGACAGCTGGACATTTCTAAGAACGAAATCACCTCTGAAATGGAAGAATGCATGCAGGAACAGAAGCATCAAGCTTCTGAAAGAGCCATGATGTTGATGGACACTAACGGGGTTCAAGAAATTCACGAAAACGAATGGCTCAAAACCGAAGCCGAAATACACAGAAAAGAAGTGGCTAACATACGCAAAATCGTGGAAAATTTAGAACTCGAAAATATCAGACTCATAAGCGATCTCGTCGATTGCCAGGTGGAAGATTTAAAAATTCACCGCAATTTCGCAAATATTACTTTTGAAAAAGAAAATGATGATGACGTAATGAACATGAAAGCTTTATCCATCTATGCTCCAGATTATAAGAGCCCGACTGGTACTCCATCAAGAGCTATCGAATCAGGTAGAGAACGGCGACCTAAAAGCGCACTCTTACAAGCTATTGAAGATAAGATCTTTTCAATTGAAACATCACACGATGATGATGATGATGATGATGATAGTTTTGAAGAAGAGGAGGAAGAACACATATTGGAGCAACAAAAATATTTACATCTTGGGCCTTTAGAGCTGAAATTGCTTTGCGTGTCTGGCGAACAGAAACCGATCCATCCGATAGACTCCAAGATTCAAGTCGTCAGTGGAAGCACCGCTGATAATACAGTTACGCGGCCAGTGTGGCCAATTTCTACTACAATGCTTCATTCCGTGCAAGAATCAAAATGATTCAGTCTTATGTTCATATGTTGCACTTAATCAAGGAATTTTATGGTATGTTATTGTATGTATGTCGTGAATGGCGCGAATTTGGAACTCCTACATCTATAATGCTGTGACGTTACAATGAGTGATACTCCGCTCGATTCAGAATTGAATCACTCGGGTACTCGATATTGCCCAGCCCTAGTTGTGGCTCATAGTTGTGGCTCAATGGTCTGAGATCTGGACACCAGTCTGCCCCGTACAAACAGACACATATTTTGATATAAATATAGTTTTTACTGATAATGTGGTTCATACCCGACTCCAGTATTACTACCTAAACTTCTTTCTATCATTTCTATCCCAATACCGCACTCTCATGATATGGACATTTATTTCCATGAAAATAGCGATTTGGTAAGAAGTGGGTAGAAATGCACAACTGCAATAAATCTTCATGAGTATGTCATGGGTGCGACGTTTTTAAAGTACTGTCATCTACTTTCAATACACTCATGTTTTTGCATGTCTGAAATCTATTTTTATACAAGAGATGGTCAAAGTTGTCAGCATTGCTACTCAAGTAGAAGTAACGCATAGATTTCTACTCTATTAGAACTGAAGTAACGATTTCCAAGGCGTACTATAGCTACTTTAAATGAAATAGAAAATGAAAAGTACCAGAGAAAGTAGTTCCGAAAAGTAGATTTGGCAGAGGGCTCGCATACTTATGGCAGTTAATTGGTGGTGGCTACTTTCCAACCTGTAGAGGTATCTTCACTTCTTTTGGTTATCTGTTTAAATAAACATATTTGTGTGAGAGAGAGAGAGTCTGTATTTTCATCCAACCAAAATACATGACACACGGCAGTGATGGTGGTACAGAAGATATGCATGCACATTGCACACGCACAGTATTCGGTATCAGAGTTGGTCAGTAACGAAGTATTTCTACTTTTTCGTACTCAAGTAGTTTTTCTCTACTTCTGGTACTTACTCAAGTACTCGCAATATTTTGTGATCTACTTACTTACTTTTCGCTAATTTCAGTTTGTCAAGTAGAAGTAGTGCAACCCTCCAATCAGCAAGAGAAACTGGGGAATTCTCGGGCTGTTTTCACGGAGTTCTAACTTTCAATTTTAAGAAAATTTCAGTCAAAACCAGAATTTCCGTCGGGATTCACACAAAATAGATATCGAGTTACAATTATTTTTTCACGAAACTGAATATTATTTAGGTAGCAGGTTATACGTGGCTACCTTCGCACCGCATCGTCGTCCATATGACATATTTCATCACAGTATAGAGATTGTAGGATGGAGCGACGACTCATTTTTCTCAGTTTAGATCCGTCACGCTTGACTTTGCGTAATGAAATTCCTTTCGCGAAAGTCCTATGTCCTATTTTACATGTAGAAGAACAGGCAATTTCGGAAATACATGGACGAATTTGACCGCCGAAGAAGGGTGGAAATATTTGAGGTAGACGTTTAAAATTTTGCATGCTAGGAGGAAGCATCAATATGTTCTCACTAAAAAAAATTCACAACTTTCCTCAACCCAGAACACGTCTGAAATCAATTCCCCGCAATGCCTTATTCAGCGATAAGTTCTCGGCGGCCGACTATATGTTGGAATCCCGTGAACTCGTACACAATGCTATAATTAATAAGGCTTTATGCGGTAATAGATGAGTGGCCATTGACAGCCGACGATACCGGTACAGAACTATTTTCTGTGCATACGCAAACGATGAAAAAACGGATAGCCTACCCACGGAAAGCGTATGAAAAAGAGCAAAGAAAAAATCATCACTTCCGAAAGATCAATATCGTACACAGTTTCATCGGGCATTAGGCCGAGGTGGATGTTGCATTGGAAGATTGTACTTATTCGTTTTGACATCTTCCTTTCTGTTCACTAGGCTACATCGCATTGCCTTGTATCCCGTTGTACATTCCGCGTCTTACGCAGATAAAAATAATTGAACCGCCCCTGCATATATGGTCAACAACTGCGCTATCCCTGGATGTAGCTATGTGAATAATCCGCGTATCAATACACGTCGCTGGAGACATAAGCTAGCAGCTGTCTCAACTTCAACCGAATTAACAGCTAGAGCAATTTACAATAGAGCCGAGATTTGAGGAGTCTGGTATCATTCAGCTGAAAACCAGAGAGCAACTCAAAATGGGAGCTCTACCTAAGCTAAATTTATTGCCTGAAAGATGTAGCATATTCATAAAGGTATGCGTGGTATCTCTCACTCATATGAAGAAACCAATGCACCAAAGGATTCCAATTGATATGTTTATTCATATGAAAAGAAAGGAAGATCCGTTTTCCAAGAAGAGTTGCCAGTGACAGAAAGGCACAAACATATTCCAGATTTGGTTCAATCAGCTACGAATTTGAACAGCAAAATTTGGGGGTAGCAGGCCTAATGGTTTGATATCACAATAAGTAGATATGCCATCAGTACCAATGTCACAAAACACAGCATTCAAGCGCCTGACAAGTGGAACAACAAGATTTAAATCCTATTCCTCAAGCCGTGGCCCAAACTTGGAAATAGAATGACGATGGTGGTAAGCAATCTTCAAAATGTCAATTACTAGGGCTGGGCAAAATCGAGTACCTGAGTGATTCGATTCTGAATCACATAATATGCTTCGAGTCGAGTCGAGTAATCGAGTATCCCTCGTTATGACGTCATAACATAATGTAATATATCAAAGCTCAAATATGTACCTTTTTTGCGATCTCAAAGAATATAATGCCTGTTATCCATCACGTTAAAGATACTTTGGTATTTTTTCAACCATACCGATTTCATTGCACTTGGTGACGATGTTATGGGATGATGATGACTTCGGAAATGTGCTATTCCCAGTAACGTTCGTAGCTTTGTACTACATGTTTCATAAGGTATGATACGGGCAATCAAGGTTTCAAGGCTCCAACAGTGAAAATTAGTATCGAAACTATAATTCTCGTTGATAAATTAACTTTCTGTGGCGAGAAACGTATAATTTCAGAACTCGAAAAAATCATTTTTTACTACTCGACTCGAATCATTAAAATTAATACTTGATTCAGATTCGAGTACTCGAATCATTGTGCCCAGCCCTATCAATTACTCGGTCGATGTCAATTTGCTCAGTTGGTGACAGGAGTTTATGCACTTTCCCATGCTTCTCGAGTTCCCTCACGGTGGGGAATATCAATTTTTAACCTCCTGATGTCTTCTATGTTTAAAACAACAATTCTTTTAAGAAGCGATTTATCAAAGCCCCGTGGGGCTTTGGCTGTAGAATTTTATTCCCAAAATTCCCAAAAAAGATCAGCGAATTGCATACGGTAAATCAAAGTCAAGACGAGAAATTACTCCAACACCTCACACCGTGAGAGTTTGAATATGATGCCGTCCAAGCCCGCAATAGTCTTCGAAACGTGTCAATTCGGCGCCTAACCTTCGTACAAAGCACTCAAAAACGAACTACTGCATACAAAGCACAAACAAACGTACACCTTAGGTAACACGCACAGGTAATTAACTCAATGAAAAAACAATCAAGCAATCAAGTCGGTTGGAACCTCTTCGGCTTGCGTATCGCACGACCGCTTGACGTTCGCTTTACAACATTGGTATTGGTGTGGATGATCCGACGCTGTAGTTTTTGCAGTGGGTCAATCGTATTCTTGCAGGCAGCACCCCAGCAAAGAATTCCGTATTGTAACTTTGATTGGAATATCTGGGTATCTAATTTCAAAGACTACTACCATAGCAATTTACAACCTTGTAAACTGCTATGCTACTACTACAAGTCGTTTCTACACCTTCCTATATTTTCATTGCATCGCAATCCTGTGGTGTTTTCAAAGTCAAATCAAACTGAACTGAACTGAACAGCGAGCTTGCTGCTGTATTATTCACAATCCGTTACGACGTTTAATTTTTATTACGACTTAGGAGGCATTGCTCGGGTTGTACTGATTTCAATTGCCAATATTTGGTGAGCATCTAACAATTTTACTGGTGAAATTCGGAGAAAAACTTCTGGAACAGCCCCCAAGTGGACGGCTACATTGAGCTTGGTCGTTGGTCTCCACAACGACACTGACGTCACAACACAAACACACAGGTCGGTGCGATACTTGCTTGATGATGGCTCCTTGTTTTCTTGCATCATCGTTCTAGACTTCTACTCGGGTTGTTTGTTACCAATAAATCATATTTCCAGTTAAAGATTACCTAAAGAGAAAAAAGGAACATGTGTGGAAACTGGTTAACACGCATTGCTCGACGTTTCGGGTTTATTGACACGCCTACGACTGGTCGAAGTACTATGCATGAAGAACGTAGTCAGAAAAGGAAGAAACGAGCTTTGCTGGTAGTTGACGTGCAAAATGATTTTATCTCAGGATCATTATCGCTGAGTAGCTGCCCTTCTAAGCACGATGGATCGGAAGTGGTAGAGCCGATTAATAAAATCGTGACATCACCCTTTTGGGATCTGGTAGCTTACAGCAAGGACTGGCACCCGCCAAATCACGTATCATTCGTCACGAACGCAAATCTTCGTAAGCCGCACGTCGACAATAAAACCGACCTTGGAAACGCTGCAGTTTTTGACCTCTGCATTTTTGATGTTGATGATACAAGAATTGATCAAGTACTATATCCTGCACACTGTGTGCAACACAGTGAAGGCGCCGAGCTTCATAAAGATTTAAAGATAGTTCCTGGCGCTGTTACTATTCATAAAGGAATGAACCCGGATATAGATTCATATTCTGCATTTTTTGACAATTGCCGAAAGTCTGAAACTATTCTTCGTCAAGTTTTGCAAGATGCGGATATAACTCAGGTTTATGTCTGTGGGATCGCGACCGATATATGCGTTAACTTCAGCGCATTTGACTCGCACAGCCTTGGATTTGAAACCACTTTAATTGAAGATTGTTGTCGTGGTGTTGACGCAGACAAATGCATTGAAACTTTGAACAAAATGAAAGAGGAAGGTATTGAAGTGATCACGAGTGATGAAGTACTCAAAAGAGCTGAGAAATTATTGACAGAAGAAACCAATCAATAGGTTAATAGCACAGAGTTCAACAGACTCACGGAGTTCACCATAATCGAGCAAGTGACCCAAGTCTCTAAACATGATAGGAATAATTGAATTGTATATTCATATTAGGGTAAACGTTATCAGCTAGTAGAGAATAGTGTTGGCTTATTTATTCAATTATATTGATATACCACAATTAATTTTGCTGAGAAACTTGTCCCGTTTGTCAATTGCTTGATAATGTAATCAATTCATGGAGTTTACAATGTTCGAGCAATATTTTCACGAGTGATCCAAGTCACTAAAAAGATGAGAATAATTGAGCACTGAACAGTATATTCATATAAAAATATATCTGAATATTTTCGGTTGACACATATCATGAGTTATCGTCAGCAACTAGTAGAGACTAGGCTCATTTCTTCAATTATATACATATAAAAAAATTATGATTTCGCTGAGATACCATGTTGCCATGCATTTATGATTCGCTTGATTATGTAATCGATTTTAAATTTGAGCACATTTTTTGGGCAAGTGGGTGAAAGTTGTAAACGACGCGTGTATTTGTATATGAATCGTGAATATTCATAATGTGACTCTGATTATGTACAAAAATATGACAAGGTTTTTCGGAATTACTGTTTGAAAAAATTGACGTATAGTCTTGTCATTAATTAGTGCATTGGCAGCTAATCACTGTACTTAATTAATTAGCGGCAGTGGTTATTTTGCAGTGTGTGATATTTTTCATACTATTCCTAAATCTTGCACATTATTTCTGAGTGATTTTGGAGAAGAATATGACAGATTGATTTGGTAAAAAAAACAAGTATATTGCAATATTTTGTTGTCAGCAACAATGACAAATTACTGACAATCTAGCACAAATAGAGTGTTTCCAGCTATGACTCAATTGACGATATAGATATAATAACTATAATTCCAATCTTTAGGCTCTGTTCCCTAAGTTCTGCTTATTTGAATCAAAGAGATGTGTATTGTTTATAAGAGTGCTCAGCAGTTGATGAAGAAAACATGAGTTTAATAATTTTAACGGCTTCCTTAGAAAGTGCAATAGTGATTTGATATTATATGAATATGATAATTCATTTCATTTTGTTGTAAATGAGATTCTTAAAAGTTACACATTGCATGGTTGCAGTAAGACTGAACCTAAAGGTAGAATATCATATTTGTGTACTTCGATGTATGATATTCATTGCACTGGTTTGCTGTGATCAAAAATGAATGGAATGTATGTCTGAAATCATATGTTGCTCCAGTACAAGAAATGCTTTCTTTGTTTTGTTGATGTGTGTTGCTGTGTCGTCTGTACCACAGTTTGAAAAGATCCATTGCATCATCTCTTTGTATATCTAAAATGATTTGTTCTTTGTATTCTTTGTAAATTTCAGTAGGCGTGAACATTATGTGGCTCTATTTTTATCCTCATCTGTTATTCCACCTCACAAGATGGTTTCCAAAGAATAACAGAGTGAAATTGTAAGTATTTCTACATATTAATAGGGCTAGGCAGAATGATTTGAGTACTCAAATCTGAATCGAGTTTTAATTGCAAGGTTGTAACCAAGTCACAAGTCAATTTCACTTTTATCGTTTTGACTCTAGTGAAATCAAGTTATTTTCAATTTTCCACCGAGTCAAGTCCAACCAAGCCCAGCCCTAATGGTAATGTCAATGTAAATTTATGCCAGGTGAACTCAAGTAGAAGTAGTAGTATCACATTCAATTTCTACTGAAGTAGAAGTAGTGAATTACAAGTAAGTAAAAAAGTAAGTATTCGAGGCCTAGTTTTTATTAAAAAACTGAACACTGTCAAGTAGAAGTAGTCTAACATCATAACTAAGTAAGTACTAAGAGTAAGTAGTACAAGTAGGATTACTTACTTGAAGTACTCCAAAAAGTAGAAGTACTTCGTTACTAACCGGTAACCACGTCCAATGCTACCATGTATTTTCAAGCGTTCGAAGAGATTTAAAGATGTTCTTTATCTTTTTTTATAAATGGGTTTCTATTTCGTTTTCAGCCGAATACTATCAATCATTGTCTCAGTCTGCCTTATTGTCCCGGAACTTTATGTCCTTCTTGCCCCAAAATCTCAGAGAGGATGCGACCAGCCACTGCTCTCAATACTAGTAGCCAGTACAATATTCCTTTTCTTCAGTGTCGGTAAGTCAAAGTTTGATATTATTAGTTGGATATATTATAATTTGTAATTGAGCTGAATGTAATTATTACATTTTTCATGTAATTGTAATTGAAGCATTTCTATTTTGTGAAATTGTAACTGTAATTTGATATTTTAAGCATTGAGTAATGGTAATTGTAATGTAATTGAAACATGCAAGGGAGTAATTGTAATTGAACTGAATTATTGTAATTGTAATCCAACTCTGGTTGGCATACGTCACATTACAGAATATTTGGTATTTTTTCGTCCATACCAATTTCATTGCACTTGCATTGCAATATACTCCCATTGATAAATTAATTCTTAGTAACAAGGAGCGTATAATTTCAATGCCCGAAAAAATCCATTCCTCACTTCCAGACTTGAATCATTAGAATTCACACTCGATTCAAATTTTAAGTACTGTGCCCTGTGTGCATTGTGTACACTGTACAGCCCTAATTATTTAGCCTACATTTCATCACAATAAGGAATCCTGTAATCTAATATTTGTATTGTTTTCTACAGGGTTTGGCTTTCTATTTACAATCCTACAACCTATTGAAAGGATCATCACTTTAGCATACCACATATTTGGCTTTATCACCTTCATACTTGGGATAGTCACGGTGGCATTCACTTTTCAAGCTTCTGCGTGTGTGGGTATTTCATTAATACATTACAATAATGCCTAATTGGTATATTCCTATAGCGTTATTAAAGGGTGATGTGGCTTCTAGCTTCCACCATGTGCAATAGGACTTAAGAGTATATTCATATCGAATTAAAGCCGAATCGCTCAAGCTCAATTTGCCCTAATCATTCGAAATTTCATGCCCGTGATGTCATATTTGGTGATGTGACTGTTGATATCCAGTGTTCTTTCCAATTCTCTACTAGTTGCTGACGATTACCCCTGACGAGTGTCAGCCGAAAATATTTGGGTTTATTTCAATATGAATATACTATTCAATTGTATATTGAACTTCTGTACCTCCAACAATCTTAAATAACTTATTTTTCAAATTCTACTGGCTAGGCCTACTTGATAAAATTGTTTGGATTGCCTTACAAAACACTGCACATCAAATTTGGCTCAATTACAACCCGTAGAATCGTTGGTATTAGAGGATAAAGTTTTTGATTTAATGAATAAATATAAAATTTTCGAATTTTACCGGCTGAAATTGTCTAAAAACGATACATATCACATTTGACTCAATTCCAACCCGTAGAAGCAGTATTATTGAAGTAGAAAATTTTGATTTGAAAAATTAGTATTTACGGTGGCTTGTTTCATTTATTAAGGAATTAAAAAGTAGTACTTACGGTGGCTAGTTTTAAAATTTAGTAAGGAATTTCCTGCCGTAAATAGGCTACTCTTTTTTTCAAATCCAAAATTTTCCAATTTTGATTTGAAAAATTAGTACTTACGGTGGCTTGTTTCATTTATTAAGGAATTAAAAAGTAGTACTTACGGTGGTTAGTTATATAATTAATAGTAAGGAATTTCCTGCCGTAAATAGACCACTCCTTTTTTCAAATCCAAAATTTTCCAATTTTGATTTGAAAAATTAGTATTTACGGTGGCTTGTTTCATTTATCAAGGAATTAAAAAGTAGTACTTACGGTGGTTAGTTATATAATTAATAGTAAGGAATTTCCTGCCGTAAATAGGCTACTATTTTTTCAAATCCAAAATCTTCCTCCCCAATAACTTCGCTTCTACAGGTTGGAATTGAGCCAAATTTGATGTGCATCGATTTTCTAGCCAATCGAACAGTTTTGTCAAGCAGCCAGTAAAACTGGAAAAAAGTGATTTTTGAACAGTCTTAATGTAAATTTGCCGGTTTTCTTCAAGTACCCACATTTTCAGAACGACCCATTTCCTATTTCATGTCGTTTTTGTGTATTTCCAACATACTCAGGTGGGGTTTGATTATGCTAACCGCTCCAACAGTGATGTCGCATCACCAAGTAGTTTCCCATCTCTACTTGGTGTTGCGATGTTTTGGTGTATTAAAATTATATAAATAGGCCTATAAAACAAATGGTAAATAGTAATTTTCCTCTTAGTGGGCTGTTAGCATGCAACATATAGGCCTATTTATAATTGGATATATTTCCACAGGCTGAATCCACCACGGAGCTGTATTATTGGTGCTACGTCAGCAGCATATTATCCTTGATTTGCATTGGTAAGTTGTTGGAAGACTGTTTTAATGCATATTCTGTCTGCATATCAATGATGTACGAATTTAGTCGACTATCAGGATCTGAACCAGTAGCTTGTCCTGTTGTAAAGTTGCAACGTTGAATTTTTTTTCTGCATTATAATCAATCAACTGTGCTCATAATGAATTTGCGTAACATACTTGGTCAAATCCCACTTGTACACACTAGGCCTGCTGGATTTTGAAAATGTGCAACTAGAACTATCAACCTTTAAAAATCCGAACCTAGATCTAAGACTAATGACCTTCAAAAATCCACACGAGCATCAGTACAAGTTTGAAACGGGAGGGTTCCGACCCTCTAAAATCCACCCACTGGCTAAATGTTAGTAGTGATGACTCTGAGCTAGAAATGGCAGCTAGAACATTCATGATTCACACCACGTAACAACAGATGTTTTCTAGTTTTCTGATTTTTTATTAAATGCGCAACTTCAACTACTCATATTTAAAAACTTTCAACAAGAACTAGAACTACTCACTTTTCAAAACTTGCAACTAGAACTAACCTTTAAAGATCCACAACTAATTATTGCATTGGCAGTTTTTACTCCCCAAACCCACCCCTTGGCTACGCCACTGTTAGTAGTGATGACTAGGGCCATCTTTATATGACCTTAAGAAATCTCTAATATGACTTGATTTTTCATTTTAACACCTGAAGAAGGAGCGGAGCTCCGAAAGCTCGTGTAATAAATAAAATTATTACGTTGCAAGTGGACGCTAAATAGGGTGTGAAAGCAACCAAGATCCTAATTTTATTTTTTGGAAAATATGAATTTATGTGAAAATCGTGTATTTTTACATGCGAACAACGTCACTCAAGGAACTAAAGAGTAATAGCCTACACATCCATTTTTATTTTAAACCACTGTTGTAGTACAGTTTCATGTAGTGTGGAATGTTAGAGTCTTTGAAGTTATACGAATTGGACGTAAAAATGACTTTATTAAGGAAAATGAGCCCTCCACAGACGCTGGTGTGGGTTGACACTTCTGCAGTTTTGCATAAAGCGCTGGTGAATGTCTTGTCTTTGTAACTCCATAATTTGTTTCACATTGTTTTTGTCCAATCGCTTCTTGATGTAATTTTTGATTTCAACTGGATCTTTTCCGAAATCAATAGTATTTAGATCAGCATGGGCCTCTTTGATTTCCATTTTGAGTATTAAGTTTGAAAAATTGTTATAGTCGAGTCATATTTCTGTTGACTGACCAGTCAACTTTGGTTCGTTGACTGAATTTTTGGCGATTTTTTCAGCAACTCCTTCACCTTCCCGTGCACTGACTATTTCTTTCACTTGTGACGGAAGTCTCTTTGCATAATAGAGAGAGAAATATTTATTGATTCGTCCAACCGAAACAAAAATAACATTGACTCATGAAATTATAACAAGATACTTAACGGTGTAGGACAGGGTGTAATCGATATGACTCTGGGTAGGGTCAACTAGTCTGATCACATAATATCGAGTAGCATTCAACCAGCTACCCCAACGAGTAACTGCCTTACTTTCTTTGTGCTTAATTGCTTCACCACATAAATTGGTGCTTTTTATATAAAGTATACAACGATATGACGTTATAGCTCAAAAATATGACTATATAACTTATAAAGCTGATTTATGACTCAACCAGGGAAATATATAACTTAATATACCTCATAGGGATGCGGTTTTGCGTTAAAATGATTTTAAGACTTACTGATGCATAGAAAAAAATATGACTTTAAATGGCACTAGTGATGACTCTTGAGCTAGCAACGGATGGAAAAACATCATGCAACATAACATCGGTATCACGCCAAATGACGATGCGTGTTTTCTAGTTGTGCGCAACTGGAACTAGAACTACTCGCTTTTTGAATTCCGGAACTAGATCTACAAACTTTTTGAAATTTGCAGCTACAACCACGCTAACTACCTACTAAGCAACTAAATCGGTATTTCGTATAAGCCCGGTTGACAAGACCGCACCAGCTCACCGTGTCACAATCTAATGATGTTGTGAACAGATGTATCTGTTGAAGAATTAGGGATGGCCGAATGTTAATTTGAATCATCCTTGTTGTTCGCAGTGTACTTTGCTATCGTGTCGCCATTCTGGATAATTGAGGCCGTCCGCCAAAACTCCGTTCTCGACGAGAAAGGCCACCAAGGAATTTGTTACTCTCCTGTTGTGTGCTGCTCGTGTCTGTGGCACGTGGTCTGAATTCGAACCATCATCGGACCTGTGATCGCGAAATTTTTCCAGCGCCTGAAGCAGTACAAAGAATACTTACGCGCTAATGAGTTCTTCCTTCTTATTGTTTTCTTTACATTGTTACACACATTGTGAATGCAGTAAAATCTCGATCTGCAGTAGTTACGCACTTGCACTTATATCTCAATTATCGCCACTGTTTTAAATTTAATACACTGTTCTTACTTGAGTATATAGTGATTGCAATTCATCCGCATTGAGGACTATTGTTGTCTTAGTCATAGATAACAGAAAAAATCTAGTCTTGCTTTGCTGGTTGGCTCGTTAGCATTCGGGCTCGGCACAATGAATTGAGCATTATTAATTCTAATGATTCAAATAATGAGAGAATATTTTTTCGAGTACAGAAATTATGCGCTCAAGCCATTGAAAGATAATTTATCAACAAGAAATGTAGTTTTGATACTATTTTCCACTGTGGGAGGCTGTTAACATGGATTGGTCGCATACGAAACATGTAGTTCAAAGTTACGAATGTTGCTGGAAATGAGATATTTCTGAAGTTGCGATGGGCCTACTCCCTACAGCATTGTCATAAAGTACGACGATATAGGCATGGTAATGATGATGATCAGGGTTGTAACCAAGTCACGAAGCTCCGAGTCACAAGTCAATCTCACTTTTATAGTTTTGACTCGAGTAAATTCACCACCGAGTCAAGTCAAAGTCATAGAGCAGCAGTTTGAGTCCAAGTCATGGTATTATGACTCGAGTCGAAGTCATCGTGTTGCCTGCTCAGTGCTCAGTTTCCAGTTAAAGTCTTGTTAAACCCAATTTTACAACTCTGTTTGGTGATATCAAACGGTTCACATTCATAATATACTAATTTTCCTCACTTTTAACAGTTTCTGGTCGCATTTTCAAGTACCAGTAGACCAATAGACGAAATCCTAATAGGGTGGTTATTTTACTGTTCTTCGAAATTACTACGGAATGTCGATCGGTGCCGTCCGAGTCTCGAGTCATGCGCAATGACTCGAGTCAATACACAGATTGACACGAGCTACGAGTTGAGTCATTTCCGTATTTTCAGAAAATGACTCAAGTCAAGTCGAGTCATCATAAAATCGTGACTAGAGTCGAGTCATGATTTGAGTCATTACAACCCTGATAATAATACCGAAATATTTTTAATATATGTAGAACAGGCATTATGGCATTTCCTTATGTTTCATGTTACAATGTCGTGACGAATGGAACACTACTCGAAGCCTGATACTTCTTTCAGAACCGAATCAGACAATCGCCAGACTTCGTCAGCACTACCCAAATGCTCAGCTATTACTTCTAAAGATCAGTTACAAATACTGTCGAAGCGGATGCTCTGTCAAGTCCTGCACTGCAATGTCTTTCAAATATCACGATCCACTAACATTTCAATATCTTGGGGCAGGTTTTATTTTCAATCTCCTAACGCACACAAACTCAGCAGAGCCCGCAGGGTAACTCTGAACCTTCCGCGAGACACCAAACATAAACACAATCGTTAAAATCTCCATCACGTCTGCGTGATTACCGACGTATTGACTAGCTTTTCGTTGAGGCTGATTTGCGCTTGAAGAACGTTCGTCAAGTAACGCACCATCAGCAGATCCTGAAACAAATTAAAATTGTGGTTTGTAGGAGATTGCAACAAAATAGAATAGCTGGGTAGTTACTGTACCTCGTCTCGCATAATATTCATAAAATTTTGGTTTGCAGGAAGAAGGTATCAAAGAAATATCTGAGGTAATTGATATACCTATTACAATATTCATATATGGGCCCAAACTTCCAAACTTCTACTCATATTATTCTCAAAAGGCAGACTTGGTCGACACATTGCATACTTTTACCAGTGGAACAGACATGGATACTTTTCGAAATTTTCAAGATACATTTTTGCGACAACGCAATATGACTATGAAGCTATAAATAGGTCCAATATTCTGTTACGTTTCAGGGGCATATTTCGCCAAGTTTTCATGACAGTCTCATTCCCTGAAAGTGATGCTACCAAGCCTTGAAAACTGTGAAGTAGAAGCGGAAGATTGCAATCATTACCACTCGACTTGGTGCCCAGCTGCAAATGTCTCAGTATCGAGTGGCAGCAAAGTTGATATAAGTAGACACTCTGGAATAGTCTATTCATATTGAAATAAACCAGAATATTTTCGGCTGACACTCGTCAGGGGTAATCGTCAGCAACTAGTAGAGAATTGGAAAGAATATTGCATATCAACAATCGTATCAAAAAATATGACGTCATCACCATGAAAGTGATGTTATATTTGGCGGTAGGATTGTTGATGTCCTTTTGAATTCTCTGCCAGATGCTGACGAGTGTCAGGGACAATATTCCAGCTTATTTTAATAGGAAAATATTATCTAAGAGTATATTGAAGTTGATACGGTATAGTCGATATGAAAAAGTCTCTCACATTTATGTTGTTGTTCAGCATGTTGTCGAATTCTTTTTCCGAGAGATGAGGCACCGAATGCACAAGGTCGTATAAAAACCTTCCAATCTTTGCGTCTGCTTCAACCGTTCCTTCCTGTGAGGTAAAATTTGATCGATATCAGCGCAAAAATTCCGCAAATCATTCTCAGATCTGAGCTGAGGCAGTCAAGGTAACGACCGTTGCTACTCAAGTAAAATTAATACTGTGAATTCCTACTAAATAACAAGAAGATTTGAAAAGCAGCATCAAAAAGTAGTCTTGGTCGAGGTGAAGCATATTTTGGTAGACAATCGAAGGTGGCTACTGGCTAGAGGGAACTTATAACCGCAAAATGAATTGATGCCACCAGAAATTGGTGCAAAACAGCTTTTAATTTACAAAGCTAAAAGTTTAAAAAAAGTTAAGTAGCATCCCTCATCGAGTTTAAGCCAATGGCTGAGGCCAAAAATTTTTTCCCTATCTTTAATTTGAGACTGCATCATATTTAGAGCACAACATGTTTATTAGGGCTCTTCAAAAATGACTTTTCTTCTCAAATCGCACAGGCTACTTGATAAAATTGTTAGGTTACATAATTTAAGCCTACACACAAAATTTGGTTCAATTTCAACCAGTAGCCACATTGCTACTGGAGAAGAAAGTTTCTATTTATTCTATTTATTATATAAAAATAAATAACAAAAAGTTTGAAAATTTTCCGTTCACCCCATGAAAGTGTTAGGTTGTCTATAGAAACGATGTTCACCAAATTTGGTTCGATTTCAACCAGTGGAAGCGGAGTTATCGCCGTCGAAAAATTTGGGTTTGAATAAAATAGTATTTATGGTGGGCACCGAGTTGGTCACAGTACATACTATTTTATTCATAATCAAAATTTTGAATCCATTTTTGAATAGCCCAATGTTTATTCAAACAGGTAAAAGACAGGTTCTGGGCCTACGGCGGAACTTAAATCAAGTTCTATGCAATGTCGTGAGTAATATGACTCGCTCGAGTACAAGTAGAGTCAATACACAAAGCGACTCAAGTTGAGTCGTGAGTCATTTTTAATTTCAACATAACGAGTCAAGTCTAGTCAATGAGAACTTGCGTGACGGGGGTGAAGTCCTTACAACCCTTTTACTGACCGCCCCCGGATCTTATCTCCATAAATTCCATTACCTTGACGGAATTGACATAGTTGAGAATGGCGTCCAGTATCGAGAGCAGATGGTCGATCGCTTCCGTCACATGTTGAAACTCGGACGGTACCGTGATCACTCCGTTCTTTTTGAAACAGCCCTGCTCACGGCAAGAACACGAGTTTGACACGACTCGTAGCTACAACTGGGGGCAATGACTCGAGTGCTCGAATATGAATAGAGTACTGAAATGATATGCTCCTAGCGATAAGAATTATTGGTTCGGATGGAATTTTCCACTAGGCTAATTCCATTATAACTTAGCAAGGGCTGTAATGCATACCCCCAGAATTGTCCAATATTTACAAATGTTGTTCTTTTTTCAATTCTGGTGCATTAGAAAAAATCAAATTGAAAAATTTCCAGCGGTTCAAAAGATATTGCGATTTAAAATTCTCTGGTCACTACGTGGCACTGCATGCAAAAATCTTCAAAATTCATATATTTTGGTTTAATTATGGTGGAGAATCAATTAAAATGTCTACTTATCCAATTCTGGAGCCTAGGAATTGAATCGGTGATAATGGTAGTTACGATGGACAGCGCTGAAATGCAAAGACAATTTTTTTCGTGATTTCGTTGTGCAATAAATATTAATTTGAAAATCCAATTTTTTATCAATCATACTGCTTCAAAGTACATTTTGCAATAATTTTTTGTGTGAACGGAATCATACATGGATTTTCAAGTCCGCACCCCCCGACAAATTTTTTCATCAGTAACTTTTTTCCTTCTAGTTTAGAGCAAAAAAGTTGATTTATTTCAATTCCTTGACCCCAGAGTTGGATATTTAGACATTTTAATTGATTCTCCACCATCATTAAAGCAAAAAATATGGATTTTAAAGATTTTTGCATGCAGCGCCACCTAGCAACAAGAGAATTTTTAATCGCAATATCTTTTGAACTATTGGAAAATTTTTTTTTTTTTTTCAATGTACCAAGAATTCAAAAAAGAACAACATTTGTAAATATTGGACAATTCTGGGGGTATGCATTACAAATGTCAAAAAATTTGCTAAATAATAATGGAACGAGTCACTGTAGAAGCATGGAAACATTGATTGGTCATATCTTAGCATACGAAACACGTAGTCCAAAGCTAGGCACGTTACTGGAAATGACATATCCGTGAAGTCGTCATCAAACCCACAGCATTGTCACAAAGTGCAATGAAACAGGTATGACCGGAAAAATACAAAATTATCTTGATGCAATGTAAAACTGGCATTGTACAATTTGTAGTCACATCAAAGGTGCACAGATGTACTTTCAACACCATTCATACCATTACAATATCACTCAATTCAGAACCGAATCACACAGGCAAGCCTACTCGAATTTGCCCAGCCCTGCAGCAGCAAGTCTCAAAAACTGTTTGCACCAACCTTCTGAATTCTATCGATCCCAACCCACTCTGCTTCGTACTGTAGCAATTTCACGTCAATGGGTGTGAACATCATGCCCTGCGTCTTTCCTGGTACACCAATGGGAGAGCTGCCAATAAACAGATAAGGCGAATTATATTTTTAATACCTATTTGTTCTGTACAGCTACTAGAGTCGGACAACTGGAAAATTTACAGCTTTTCAAAATCAGATTTAGAACGATAGCTACACACGTTTCAAGAAAAATGTCTCCACACCGAGCTTGACTTGCTTTACAATATACAGTTCTCCTGAGGCCGTGTAGAATATGTAAATGTAGAAAATTTTGCAGCTTTTCCAAATTGGATCATAATTGGAATTTTAGCAAGTTTATTTCTTAATTAGATTACAATTGGAACTACTGAATTCTGAAATAAATGCAACAAAATCGAGTTCAGCTGATATCAAATCGGCCTTCATCCTCATTAACATGAAAACGGCGATGTTTGTACATTTTCAAAAAAAAAAACAGAAATTAGATTAGAATTAAAATAAGAGCATATCATAAATTAGATTATAATTTCACTCTAATAGGTCTAGCACAGGGGTTCTCAAAGGGTGGGCCATGGCCCACTGGTGGGCCATAGGAGCATTTGAGGTGGGCCACAAGGCTATTTCGGAAATTTGAGAATTAATGTACGTTTAGTTATATTTGTTATGTTAATCGCTAAAAATATATTCATATTATCTAATTATACGTAGGCTAAGTAAAGCTTTTCAGCCGACTGTGATTAGACTTTGTGGCTCGTATGGAGTCAGCATGTACAAGTCGAAAATGGGAAGGAGAAACGGCGGTTTTTTCCACTGGCTATGACAACCTATGGCTAACAGCAACTAAAATAATTCCGTGCATATAATAACTGGAAGGTAATGCTGAAGTAACCAAGTATTCCGGCAGGGCCATATGTCGTATGCCGTCGAAGGGGGTATGCAATAAACTCGGAATAAAGTGTAATTGAGGTATAGATTTACTGTACTTAGGCAAATCGTATTATTCTAAGATAAAAATAGCCATAATTGCAAATTATCAGCAACTTCTGGTGGAGGTATCTGCACTGCCGCAACGAATCGTAATGGATTGAGGATTTATCGGAGCGCAATAATCTTTGGAGTCGGTTTAAAATGTCCGCCCTGGAAATCTTTGTACATAATGTAAGAGTCACATGAATTGATTGTATCATTGGATTGAATATTCTGACATCGCAACTTCAGTTGATTTGGTACAAGACATACAATGTGCATTGTACAATGTACAGCATGCATATTAAATATATCTTTCTCCACTTGTATGTAGTACCCCATTCACCAATGAATTGTTTGAAGTTGACCCAGATTGAATATATTATTTATATTCCTCACAACAGTGGAACTAAAATCCCAATCACGCAGCGGATGCGTGGATTTGATCATTGTGTTTCGTGACACGAATGGAGCAGCGGATGATCATAATATAGACAGAGTTTTAGCCTATGATCTAACAGGGCCGTAACTGCTGCACCCAAACCCCCAATTGCGGGAGCTCAATGGGGCCTAAGATTATTTCGTTCGTCTTTTCTTGAAGGATACTTATAAGACATGAAAATTTTCATCGCGCATCGCGCGATTTCATGGGCCGACAGGTGTACATTTAAATATCATCAGTAAATTAAGAAAAAAATGAGCATATTTTATGAAAAATAGGCATATCGGCGCCGTCGGTTACCACGCATTGAACAGGATTATATGACTCCAAGATAAGAGGTGGGCCACTGGGCCACAGCACATTTTCAAACCGGAAAATGGGCCACGGCCAAGAAAGGGCTGAGAACCCCCGGTCTAGTAAGACACTAGAATTATCTAGTTGTTCAAGTCTAAAACAGTCACATACCTGACATAGGCTTTGAATCCGAGCTCTGCGTTTGTGAGCGTTGTGTCGACAGTCAAATGAACGGGGACCTTATTTTTGCTTTCCTTCGTATAATACTCGTGAATGAGCACAGAATGTTCCGTGATTTCATGTCCCGTGGCATACCTGGAAAAAATGAGTCTTTAGATATGTAGCCTACATTGGATAGGCCTAGTCAATATGGACTCATTCCATTATAATTTAGCAAATTTTTAAACATTTGTAATGCATACCCTCAGAATTGTCCAATATTTACAAATGTTTTTTTTTTCAATTCTAGGTAGGCCTACATCAAAAAAAATTAAATTGAAAAATTTCCAGCAGTTCAAAAGATATTGCGATTCAAAATTCTCCTGTCACTAGGTGGACATGGTTGTATCGCTGCATGCAAAAATCTTTAAAATCCATATTTTTTGCTTCAATGATGGTGGAGAATCAATTAAAATGTCTAATTTTCCAATTCTGGGGCCTAGGAATTGAAAAAAAAAAACCAACTTTTTCGCTCTAAACTATAAGGCAAAGAAATTACGGATGAGAAAAATTGTGGGGGGGGGGGGGGTTGCAGACTTGAAAATCCATGTAGGATTCAGTTAACAAAAATTATTGCAAAATCGACTTTGAAGCAGTATGATTGATAAAAAATTTAATTTCAAATTAATCGCTATTCCACAACGAAATCACAAAAAAATTTGTCTTTGCATTGCGTAATTGGTTATAATAGTAGTTACGGTGAGCAGCATTGCACTGCACTGTTATAATGGAATTGACCTATGTTGTGTGGTCAAAGGAGACAATCTTCCTTCAAATTGGACAATTTGGAAGTGTGATATCATCAAAGGTATTCAATGCTGTCATCACTGGTACTAAGTAGAAGTAGAAAGTAAAAAGCATGTATTCAATAGGCTTGGTTTTGCCTAAAAAACTGAAAAGTAGAAGTACTCTAAATTTGCTACCGTTTCAGTAAGTAGTGGAAGTATGCTTGGAAGGCTTTGAAAAGTAGAAGTACTTCATCACTGACCACTTCTGGATATAAATACCTCTTAATGTCATGTTACTTGAGTCACCACTACTAACAATGGGGGGTCAAAACTTCTCCCAATTTAAACTTGTGCTGATATTCATGTGGCAAACGGATCTGATATAGAAAATTAATGAGTTGCTTTGGAATTGAATCTAATTAGATATTTAAAGGTTGTTATTTGCAGTTTTGAGTTTTTAAAAGTGCGTAGTGAAGTTTTGTGTTTTCGAAAGTGAGTGCTTCCAGTTCTAGTTATGAGTTTCGAAAAGTGAATAGTTCTATAGTTTTGTGCATTTTGAAAATCCGGTATAGTTTGTAAAAGTCTTAATTGAACTACCGGAACGGAAGATGCAACAATTCGATATATTTTCAAAATCTTACCATCCCACGATCACTTCATTTGCGTTGACTTTCTTATGAAGATCGTACATCGACTTGGCATATTCCATGTCAAACGCAACCTCGTCATCAAATTCATTGTGAGGAACGCAGAATGCATTTGTGACAGTGACAGCATTAGCGTCAACAGTCCCTGAAAGGAGAGAAAGGTCTTGTTAATATTTAAGGTTTAGTAAAGTCGTCAGCACCATTATCTCTAATCACAGCAGGTTTGTTTACACCAGTAGAATACGATAAATATCAATTGACGAGACAAAAATTGATTTCATATATGATTATGATAATATATCAGGGTTGTAATGACTCGTCAAAATTGACTCGACTTGACTCTCGAGAGTCAGTTTCTTTGAAATAATTTTTTTTATATAAATAAGAACAATCGTGTCTACCAAGACATTGATATTACATTGATCTATTGGTTTGATTATTCAAACTGAATAACCGTGATAGTTCAATGTGGTAGTACCAAGATCAAGGCCATAGGGCCTATATCCTTCGACCAAAATTGTGATTTATTTTTGTATTGTAAATAAAAAACACCATCGATCATACCGAGCAATGTTCCGACGACTCGTTTTGCGCCATCTTTCCTTCGTTCGTAACTGTCTGTTATACCGAACAGAACGACTGGGTGTACGCATACAAGCCTACTTTCGGACATATCTAAATATCTATATTTTCGGTCACAGCAAAAACCACGCAAACCTGTCCAGACAGTCAACACGAATCACAAATTTATTCAACACTGTAGTATGGCTCTTGCCAGTTCTGGCTATAATAAAATCAATATTATCATGTATCATAGGATGTACGCATTATACATTATTCCCAAGGATTGAAATTTCACAGGCATGTGTGTACTATGCATTTAATCATCGCAATTACAAATAATGCAATCGAAACTGCTTATATCATAACAAAATGCAACTCGTCAATCACCATACCTGACATGATAACACATGTTCATTCGACCATGAGACATATTTCAGTCTGATCTAGAAACTAATTTGTTCGTTAAAATGCATAATTATTATATTTCAACAGACATAAATAATTTTTTCAAACTTGATTTAACACTAATCAACTGATTATCTTCCATTTTCAGTAAATCGAAGCTTGTCAGCGCTTTCGAGGCACGCTTCTCGATATTGAAACGCACGTGTTTACGATCTGCTTCAAGTATTCGGCGAGCAAGCGTTTACAACAGTCGCATTTCGGAATCTGATAGGGAAAAGATGGGAAGACCTGGTGAGTACATGTTTCGTATGATAGAGTTATTATTAGCAGAGTGTCGGGTGTTACAATTTTCAAAATACTTGGATGTCGCACGATTGATCGATTTCTGTAGCGATGTCTGACGTGTGACGTCCAAATGCTATATTATATCAGCCTAGTATAATTACGAAGAAGTGAGTAAATCGGGATCGCTGTTGCGTTGGCATCGTTCGTGTAGACGGTTGCCAGTAAACTCGCCCCAAAGTAAATTCGGCCCAGGCAAATTCGGCCATTACATCAGTAAATTTGGCCCACCGAGAATATTGTATTAAAATGTATTACCAACCGTTAACATGAATTAATTACATAATTATACTATTATTAAGTGATTTGAATGTCAGGGTATGCGTAGATCGCGTAATCACGGGAGATAGCGCGGATATTCACGGGGACCGAATTTACCGACGGCCGAATTCACCGGTCAATTCACTGGTTACTCGGTCAATTCTGCCCTCGGAGAATTTTTTATAAAAATGTATTACCAACTATTAATGTGAATTAATTTCATAATTATATTATTATCAAGTGATTTGGAGAACAGGGTATGCGTATAAATATATATATGTATATATATATGCCGATGTTTACGGGGCCGAATTTGAGCAGGGGTTAAACCCGCTCAGAGGCCAAACGCCAGACGCCAAACGCCGAGCGGCGGCCAAATGTCTGTACGGCGTTTGGCGTCTGTTATGTTCAGACGCCGAGTAGCTATACGGCGTTTGGCGTCTATTATGTTCAGACGCCGAGTAGCTATACGGCGTTTGGCGTCTGTTATGTTCAGACGCCGAGTAGCTATACGGCGTTTGGCGTCTGATATGGTGAGACGCCGAGTAGCTATACGGCGTTTGGCGTCTGTCATGTTGAGACGCCGAGTAGCTATACGGCGTTTGGAGTCTGGTAACTGAGCAGAGGCTAAATCCTTTCATGGCGCGACTATATGATATCTAAGATTGCATATTGTTAAATTTTTGTCATAATAAGCGGTGGCAGAATCCCAAATTATCTATTGCATGTTCAGCTGTATCAAATTATTGTATCAACGCCCAGGGTTGCGATGAATCGAGTCATCATCATCATCATCATTGGTTTATTAGCAATTTTATCAGTTCAATACACCACAAAAATGCGATACAATGAATAGACACTAGACAGGAAGATGCCGAAGCGACTTGGATTTGTCTATGGAATCAGACACCCACTTTGGCCTAGGCGATGTAAAGAGGAGGCATGCACACTGAATTAAAGTAAAGAAGACAGTATAGAAAAGAAAGCGACAAGAATAGGGCAGCGTGTCATGGGAAGCGAGATCGATAGGTCAGTCGTTGTCCGGTAATCTTGAAGATGGAGTGTATTTATTTATTTATTAGTGATTGCTTGTCATGACTCGACTCACAATTTTTTTGATGACTCGAGTCATTTTCTTGAAAAGGGATTTACTCATTGTATGACTTATTCAAGAATGGTATATCAGGACTGATCAATGAAAAATATGCCAAAACCTGCCTTTTTTATCTGTAACAATAACCATGTTTAGAATGGAAAAAATAAACATAAAAATTATCCGAGACCTTCGATATCGCCCCCGCGAACTCCACAGAAGTGATCTGAAGCTGAAATCGATGGGGAACAGTAAACACCATGACTTGGACTCGACCCATTGCTCTCGGACTTGACTCGTTAGGGATTGCTCGGACTTGACTCGCCGGTGAATTGAAAACGACTCTTGACTTCTTGAAACCTAGTGACTTGGTTACAACCCTGTCACCACCCCATATTTGTACACTCGCAATGAATTTCAGACCCAGCAAGTCTGCAGATACAGTATGTAATGAAACTGCAATACCACACTATGAAATCTCCAACGGAACCACAGCAGAAGGCAATGAAACCACGGTAAAAGTCATTAGGAAATGAGCAGTGGAACCACAGTAAAAATGACTGAGAAATAAGCATTGGAACAGTTAAAAGTCATTAAGAAATGAGCAGTGGAATCATAGTAAAAGTCACAAAGAAATAAGCAGTGGTACCACAGTAAAAGTCAGAGAAATAAGCAATCAAACCACAGTAAACATTGATAAATTAGCAGTGGAACCACAGTATAAACGTCGTTAAGAAATCATTCACACAGTACATATCATGCAATAAAAATCATCATCGGGATCAGGTATCTGCTGTCCCGGGCAACAGTCCTCGTGTGTCCATCGACCACAGCCGTCACACGCAACCTGGAAACGAGTTAGAATCAATCTGACAAATGTAATCTCGTAATTGCATACTCATTTCTTGTCTTTCTTTGGGTGGTCTTGATCACTGCATTTAATGCAATAATCTCCCAATTCTTTCACATCTGCAGGAAAAACATGCACGTATTTAATATGGTTTGCATCTGACATGGACCAACATACCCGTCGCCAAGCAAGATTTGACCAAACTGCTGGCGGTAGCTTTCGCAAGCTCGTCGAGAATGATCAAAATTAAGGTTGCCATATGGGATCCAGTGGTCAAGTAGAGTTTGGCGGCCTATTAAATGAAAGTTTGCAAATCAATTTTCTCAAATCCTAATACATGAACGCATCACAAACCTTCAACGCAAGGACTCCACAATTAAATCCGTCATTTTGAACACCGGTTCTTATTAATCCTGTATATCTCGCAACTGATTCTCTTCTGGAGTACGTTCGTATAAATTCGCTGGATTACTACAGAAATGAAATATGTCTCTTGAATACGACCTCATCGACTTACTCAAACTGTTGCAAGACATTCCCATAGCGATCCTCGTGGCCCATTGGATCGTATAGTACGGTGGTTCTTAACCTTTTTTCTTCCAGCGCCCCCTTTCAAAAATTATCGTGCTCCAGCGCCCCCCCCCCAACTTCATATTGTAAGGAATGTAATAAAGACAATGAGTAAGAGGGAGGGCCGTAACAGCACTTCGTTAACCCCCCTAAAAACGATTGCCTTGCGCACCCATAGCGTGATAAACCGAACTTCTGAGGGCTTCGCCCCCACGAACCCCATATTGTGATTTTGATGGTCAGCAAAGTTTGTGTGGCCTGGTCGCCCTAAGTACCGAAATTTTCCATAATGCATGAATGAATAGGTGGTAATTACATATATAAGTCGCTATATAAACTTTTTATCCTCTCAGCCCACGTAATCAGATTTACCGGTAGCACTGAGTGAGCTGTTGTATAGGAAAATAAAGGGCACGTAATTATTAATTAAACATATTCGGGCGTGCCCGCAAGTACAATTATTCGTTACCAGGGCCGTAACAGCACTTCGTCAGCCCCCCCCCCCAAACTAAAAACGTTGGTCCTGGGCCCCATCGGGTGATAAACCAAACTTCCGGGGGACTTCACTCCCAGACCCCCATTAGGCTGTCCGCTATTTGCTGATAGCCTATTAGGTATCTACATTGGGTGTCCATTTACTGAGGCAGCTATTCTCGTCTATTCGCGCGAAGTGCGAAAAAATTCACTAATTAATGATTGAATTGGTCAATATCACCGGGAATTGCATGTAAATTGAGATCAATTTTTATCCTCTCTCTGCTCACGTAAACGCATTTACCGGTAGAGCTAAGTGAGGTGCAATATTCCATCTAAGCTGCGCACGTGCGCAGTACTGACACGGTCTCTGCACACAGAAAATCTACGTTGCGCACAACAAATCCGGAGTTATTACCTTTTTTAAGTCGTTACGCACTGTTGTCCAAGGGTCAGCGCAGTGAGTGGTTGAGTGTGCGCAGACTAATCAAAACTTAAAGCGAACATTGTGAGGTTTCTTGGAAACTGTAGGGCCCGTTACTAATAATTAAACATATTCGGGCGTGCGAACCCGTTGGTATGACTTCGTTGCATAATGTTATTTCCTGACCCCCTGTCTGCAATATCAAAAAATATAGAATCGCTCAACGGGGATATCGCCCAGCAGGAATATCCCT
This sequence comes from Botryllus schlosseri, assembly GCF_051294905.1. Classification (NCBI taxonomy): domain Eukaryota; kingdom Metazoa; phylum Chordata; class Ascidiacea; order Stolidobranchia; family Styelidae; genus Botryllus; species Botryllus schlosseri. Next base: position 27,697,258 of record NC_137246.1, on the reverse strand, counting down.
GTCGCCCAATCGTACTAAACTAAAAGACGCACACGATTTCAGGTTGATATTTCTTTACTGACATATAATTTTTCCCTGCCAGATGGAATTCGTCTTCTGGGGTTCTGATTGCCAAGACAGGAACATTCGGTGTCAGTCATTTAGGCGCCCATGGACAATTAAACCTATATGTATTTTGAAGGCTATATGTAACGACGTTTTCGGTGTTAATTTGCTCTGAATACTCATTAAGGATATGTCCTATCACCACATCATCTACTGCGAAGCCATTTTTCTCCAGCGCCCCCCATACCGCCCCCCTGAGCCCAGCGCCCCCCATATCGCCCCCTGAGCGTTTCCGCCCCCTTCAAGATCGCCAGCGCCCCCTGGGGGGCGCTGGTGGCAAGGTTAAGAACCACTGGTATAGTAGAACCATATTTGATTCAACGTCAGATATCTGAAAGAGTATATACACACATTACACTAATACAGAATATATCAATTTATTTTAAATGAATTCCAGTTTTCAAGTAATCGCAAGCCCTGATAATATCAAGCTTTTTAACACTCAGTCAATTACCCCTAAATCACAATCAAGTAGAGATATCTTCACTGAGGAATGCAACATGGCTATACTCGGGTAAAATATTTACACACCTTGCACTTCGTTGTCGACAGCGTGAGGTACACGATGAGCCCAGTGTACCGCCTCGATATGCTCATCTAGCTTTTCTGACGTTTTGATTTCGCAGAGACCACAATTAAGTTCTTGAACTGTTATGATTCTAATGAGGTGTGTCAAATGCTCAGCTAGAGCAATCGCTGTCATTGCTGCAAGGAAACTCGGTAATCATAAGCATCGAAAGACGTCTACCATAGTGTAGCAGACATCTTTTGTTTGTCGGCGTTAAAGCTCCCAACTTCGACCCTTTAGCAATCCTTCGTGAGCGTGACTACTCTCAAATAACATCCTAGACTAGACGCTAGATGGCGTTTGGCGGCTACAGTTTTGAGACGCCAAGTATCTATACGGCGTCTCACATTTCGGACGCCAAACGCCGTGTAGCTACTCGGCGTCTCAAAATTGTAGCCGCCAAACGCCATCTAGCGTCACCAGTTCAGCCGCCAAACGCCGTATAGACATTCGGCCGCCGCGCGGCGTTTGGCGTCTGGCGTTTGGCCTCTGAGCGGGTTTAACCCCTGTTGCCGAATTTACCGACAGCCGAATTCAATCGGTATATTCGGCCCTCGGAGAACATTGTGTGAAATTGTATTACGAACTAATAATGTGTATTATATTACATAATTATCTAACCTGAACCCTAACACTAATCCTAACCCTAATTCTAACCTAATCCTAACCTAACCCTAATCCTAACCTAATCCTAAACCTAACCTAACCCTAATCCTAACCTAACCCTAATCCTAACCCTAACCTAACCCTAACGCTAATCCTAACCCTAAACCTACTAATAACTAATAACTAATAATGTGTATTATATTACATAATTATAATATTATCAAGTGATTTGGAGGTTAGGGGTTAGGTTTAGGGTTAGGATTAGCGTTAGTGTTAGGATTAGGGTTAGGTTATGATTACGGTTAGGATTAGGGTTAGGGTTCAGGTTAGATAATGGTATTGTAACTGTTGTTGTTACTCTGGCCCTGGCCGAATTTACCGAGGGCCGAATTTACCGGCGGCCGAATTCACCGACGGCCGAAGTGGCCGAGGGCCGAATTCGACGGGCCGAATTTACTTTGGGGCGAGTTTACTGGCAACCCGTGTAGACAATGTCTCACAATATCGCAATCTAAAGCTGTTTTGAATTGTTACAAAGTATTGAGGCGGAGGCCTAGGGAATCTCATCATCATCATTGGTTTATTAGCAATTTTATCAGTTCAATACACCACAAAAAATGCGATACAATGAAAAGAAAGGAAGATGTCGAAGCGACTAGGAGTTGTGTATGGAATCGGACACCCACCTACTCTACGTGATTCAGGACGATTCATGGAGTATCTTCCGGAATAATTTACATTGCATCATGTTTTCACTACATCGCAATCTATAATGCTGTTTACAATTGAAAAGAACAGGTGGTTGAATGAAGTCCACTCAGGACAGGACCGAGTATGGGAATCAAATATTGAACACAAATTTTTATAAGTAATATTAGAATTTGAAGTGGAAATATGTATTTATGTGCAACCTGATCTTATGGTGAACATGATTGCACTCTGTAGATTTTGCTGGCGTCAATGTGATTGTGATTTTAATTCATTTGTGTTCAATTACAGGATTTTCACCAAGAGGAGGCGGACGTGGAGGTAGCCGGGGCGGGTTTGGTGGCGGAAGAGGAGGTAGCCGAGGCGGATTCGGCGGAGGCAGAGGTGGCCGGGGCGGGTTTGGTGATCGTGGCGGAAGAGGAGGCGGACGTGGGTTTGGAGGAGGTGGTCGTGGGTTCGGAGGTGGCCGTGGAGGAGGAAGAGGTGGGTTGAGATGAAGAGGAGAAAATCTTCATGTTAACCATACAAGCCGATAACACATAGCAGTATTGAAATTTGGCGAAACGCATATTCTTATTATATAGACCAGGGGTTGTGACGTCATGTCAGAACTGATTCGAACTCTCTACATGACATTCGTCGTGTGCGCCATATTTTTTCTGGTTGCTAAGTGCGAAGACCCATGATCTCGTGCGTATATAGGTGTAGCCAACATCGTCACTCCCGCAGTACATACCCAATGTAAGCCAAGGCGTGATACGTTAGGGGAGACAAGCTAGGCTGTGCCTCACCTGTTGCCAGTATAAGTGAATGGAAGTTGTGAAACCTTCAATCATTATCGGTAGTTTATATCGACATTCATGGATGACTAGACTTGAAACATTTTACTCCGAGAATCTCGCAATTTGCGTACGTATTGTTCGAAAATCTAGAGCGAAAGTAGTGCAAGTAACAGGTGAGGCCAAGTCAAGCCTCAACTGCACTATTCATCATAAATAATTGATCATTTATAATATATGATATTATTGGAGTGTAATTGTCGCACTGATTCTGACAATTCAAATGAAGATCGACTTCTTACAGTGTTCGGCGGTAACATATCGTTGCGCTTTACGCCTGCATTTGAACGACGGTACTACAAAAGTTACTTACCGAGGCCTAAGATAATTTGAGTAGGGTACCCATACTTAACAATCACGATTGTCTTTGAAGGATGCCCAAATGTCCTCTTTTTTCGGAATTTGTACTCTATTTCCTGAAAGAGTGTTTGAATGCGAGCAAAAATTAACTCCAAAGCATCAAACGCGAGGGTTGGCAATGAAATAAATGAATAATATGCCCTGATTTTTGGTCGTTGTTTTAGTCAGCTCGCCTAACACAAGTTTGAGGCGGCTATTTCGGGCATCGAGTCGGAAAAATGACTTTCTTTTTTTAGTCAACCCGTTACCATAACTCGAAAAAGTGTCCTTATTTTCGGATCTAAAAATATGGTAACCCTAGCCAACAATGATTTCTCAAGCCCCCTCAACTCTTAGCAGGCTTATTCAAACAAATAGAAGACCGTTTGCGACTCGATTTGTCATGAGTAGGGCCATTTTTATATGACCTTAAAAAATCAATTATGTGACTTTATTTGTTTAAATATGACTTTATATGACTTGATGCGAAAATCGTGTATTTTTACATGTAACCAACGTCACTCATGGAACTGACGAGTAAAACATGAACAACATAACAGCAATACACATCCATTTTAATTCTAAACCACTTTTGTAGTACAGTTTCATGTAGCGTGGAATGTTGAAGTCTTTAAATTTACGATTTGGACGTAAAAATGACTTTAGTAAGGAAAATGAGCTCTCCGCAGACGCTGATGTTGGTTGACACTTCTGCAGTTTTGCATACAGCCCTGCTGAAATGTCTTGTCTTTTTAGCTCCATAATTTGTTTCACATCGTTTTTGTCCAATCGCTTCTTAATGTAATTTTTGAACTCAAGCGGATCTTTTCCGAAATTGAGGGCATTTAGATCAGCATTAGCAGCCTCTTTGATAGTGTACGCACAACTTTCCATTTTCAGTATCAAGTTTGAACTATTTTTGTAGTGGAGGCATATTTCTGTTAACTGACTTGTCAACTTTGGATCGTTCACTGAATCTTTGACGCTCTTTACAATAACTCCTTCAGCTTCCCGTGCGTTGACTATTTCTTTCACTTGTGGAAGTCTCGGAACTTCAAATGACGTCCCACTTCAGTGCACAGAAGTAAAACAGATTGTCCAGCAACACAATGCAATGTGTGACCTCATAATGCAATGTGCAACCTCATAGGTCTGCGACTGTAATGTTATGTAGGCTAACCTTACAGTTTGACTTCCGTTCAATCAGAAATTGCCTTCGTAATTGCTTCAATTAGCACTTTTTATTTAAAGTATACAACAATATGACTTTATAACTCAAATATGACCTAGCCAGAAAAATATGACTATATATGACTTTATAACTTTCTTAATATACCCCATATGGATGCGGTTTTTGCTTTAAAATTGATTTCATGACTTACTGATGCATAGAAAAAAATATGACTTTAAATGGCCCTAGTCATGAGTAATGTTCCATATTTACGAAAATCACTCTAGTCGCGACCTCTGTATACCCATCTTACGATACCTTAAAGGTAGACAAATAATAAATTTGGACATGTTCATGAGTACCCTGAATGTTCATGTTGTCGTGAATGAGCAAGCAGACTAGGCTTTAGACATCGTTGCAATCTCTCTTCATCTGTTGTTTTATTCAGGACGCGGTGGCGGAAGGGGTGGCTTTCGCGGAGGTCGGACTACGATCGTAGAACCACACAAGCACCCGGGAATCTTTGTCGCTCGCGGCAAAGAAGACGCTCTTCTGACCAAGAACCTCATCCCAGGAAACACAGTGTATGGCGAAAAGAAAGTCGAAGTGGAGGTGAGTACGTTATGTCCGTAACTACTGTTGTGAAACGAGCAAAAGTGGTCAGTAGTGAAGTACAGTTATCTTTTTTTGAAGTACTTGAGTAGGGTTGGCCTACTTATGCTAATTACTCGAGTTGTTGTGAATTTTTTACTGCAACTACAGTTAAATTGTGTATTGTAGTTGTTAAAAAATAACTTGATATTCTAACATAACGGCTATTTCATAAAATGGTTGGGATGGCTAAAAAACATTGCATACCAATTACATTTCAATTCCAACCAGTAAATATGGAGTTATTCAAGTGAAAATTTGAAATTTGTTTTATAAATTGAAAAAAAATTCAATTTTACTTGATAACTCATTAAATTGTTGAGTTGTTCAAAACAACGATGCACTGCAATTTTAGCTTCATTCCAACCAGTAGCAGCGGAGTTATTGCAGTTCTAAATTTTCTATCTGCAAACAAATAGCATTGACAGTTAGTAGTCTCAGTATTATTGATAAAAACTCGAGTAACTTCACTTCCACAGGCTGTTATCGAGTCAAATTCGTTTTGCATTCTTTTAGACAACTCTACAATTTCATGGGTTAGCCAGTAAGTTTGAAAAAAGTTCTCAATTTTTTCTATAAAGCATAGAAATTTTTCAAACTCCGTTACCTTCATTTATACTAGTTGGAATTGGGCCGAATTTAGCGTGCAACGTTTCTTAGCCCCATTTTTTAAACTGCCGTAACTAAAAACTGTTTTTGAACAACCCTATTGTATATTAAAGTTGCGTACCTCAGTCTCATCATTCACGTGATTGTAGTTGTGTAGAAAATATGTATGATTTCATTCTACTCTTGTACCAACAATGATTATTTGTCTAATGTATCGTTAATTTTAAGCCTACTCTGAAACCAGTTTTGTTTTTAGAATGACGGCACCAAGATTGAATACAGAACCTGGAATCCGTACCGGTCAAAGTTGGCCGCCGCGATTCTCGGAGGAATCGGTCAAATTCACATGAAACCCGGATGTAAAGTCCTGTATTTGGGCGCGGCGTCCGGCACCACGGTTTCGCACGTTTCTGACATAGTCGGGCCGGTGAGTTGGCACACAACTCTTTTGTTGGTTAGGACTGGGCAAGATGAAGTTCCCGCATGATTTGGTTCTTGATAGAGTATTAGTTCAAGTCCTAACTCTTCATGACGTCACAACAATATCGATGATTTGGGAATTCACACTTGTACAAGACAGGGTTGTAATGAGTCGAGTCACGATTTTCTGATGACTCGAGACTCGGACGGCCAAGACCGTCATTTCATTGTAATTTCGAAGAATAGTATAGTAACCACACTATTGAGATTTCGTCTATTGGTACTGGTACTTGAAAATGAGACCGGAAACTACTAAAAGTGAGGAAAAATTAGTATATTATAAATGCGAACCATTCGATATCACCAAACAGAGTTATAACAGTGGATTTAACAACACTAACTGGAAACTGAGCAGTCAACACAATGACTCGTACTCGAGTCATAATACCATGACTCGGTGGTGTATTGAAATTGACTTGACTCAAGTCAAAACAATAGAAGTGAGATTGACTTGTGACTTGGTTACAACCCTGGTACAAGAAGAGTGTAATGCCAATTCTTCGGCACATTTAAGATTATTTGGTTTTTTTTTCGACCATGCCCATTTCATTGCACTTTATTACCGAACGTCCCTCATTATGAGGTGTTACCATCGTTTTTCAAGAATTGTTCTCATATATAGCTTAAAATACCAGTTATAACACATAATGTGGGACTAGTCTACGATAGACTTGCATTTCGGATGTCGAGTTCGTAAAATTACCTTTTTTGTTTTTTAGGCCACACACAACACAAATTAGTGACCGTTATTTCGGGATTCAAGTCAATTTTTCAGTAAACTTGATGAAATGACTATATTAGTATGAATATATCCTGTTTTGTTGTCAGCTACAGTAATTTTTGCAGCCTGTGCAGTGTCCTCATTTCTAGATCTCAAAATATGGTAACTTTACGACAATGTTCACACGACTTTACACTTTTGTAGTAGCTTTGTACTACGTCTTTCGTATGCTGCAACACAACCAATCGAGATCAAAGCTTCCCCAATGAAATATAGTATCTAAACCATAATTTTTGTTCATAAATCAACTTTTAGTGGATAGGGATGCATGATTATGGTACTCGAAAGAAGTATCCCTCACTGCTCGAATTGATACTCTGTTCCGATTTGAGCAACTGCATCATTGTGCCCAACGCTGCGATTGATTAATGCCTCTGAATTTGCACCATCGTTTATTGCAGGAAGGCATTGTGTACGCGGTTGAATTTTCTCATCGGTCAGGACGCGATTTGTTGAACGTTGCAAAATCGCGCACTAACATTGTTCCAATTATTGAGGACGCCAGACATCCACATAAATACAGAATGCTTGTCGGTACGTATTGTTATTCTCATTGACTGTACTAAATGTTTAAAATATTAATCGTACGTACATTTGTGACATCACTCGTGTCTCGTGAAGAGTGTCTGATTTTCAACTCGTATTTTTGTTTCATAGGTATGGTGGACACAATATTTGCTGACGTAGCTCAACCAGATCAGACGAGGATTGTCGCAATCAACGCTCATAATTTCTTGAAGAATGGCGGAAACTTTGTTATATCTATCAAGGTAAGCACGTTTCACTGATAGTGTTATCAATTACTTGTTGACCTTTGACTCGTGTTGGACAACCAGAAAATTTCCGCCTTTTCCAAATTAGAATGGCTACTTTTTTACAAATGAAATTATAACACTGAAATTGCAAAATGCAGAAATTGAATTAAATTAAATTCTGATTTAGAAAGTAATACAACAAAAATCAAGTTCATATCAAATCTGAGCTGAATCTCGTGAGTACAAGAATGGATAATGTCAGTACGCTAAGCTTGGCTTGTTTCACACTATACAGTTCTGCCGTAGCATTTTCAGGAATACCAGATATTAGATTAGAACTGAAATCGGAGCATAGGAGTATTTGTCAAATTGTAATAAATAGATTTACAGCGTTTCGCTTTGATGAGTCTAATTAGTCAACTGGGACTATCTAGCTGTCCAGGCTTGCTCTGACTCGCCCATGCTTGTTTGGCAGGCGTCCTGCATCGATTCCACAGCAAAGCCCGAAGCAGTGTTTGCGGCAGAAGTCAGGAAAATGAAAGAAGAAAAGATGAAACCAAAAGAGCAGTTGACCCTCGAGCCTTACGAAAGAGACCACGCCGTCGTTGTCGGCATCTACAGGGCGCCGCCAAAGAAGGATTGACCTGGCACTCTTTTGTATATGTTGCTTACTTTTTAATAAAATTACTGCCATCTCCCTTTGATTCGCGCTTACAGATGTAAGAATGCGTGGCACGGTCGAATACGGCAGGACATATGATCATGGAGGAAGTACTGGTGCCGTTTGCCTGGTACCGGTTTTGAATGGTCGATTTTTTATGGTGGATGATGTAGTGAAGTGATTATGTAAACGAACACTGAACAGCTTTTGCTGTAATTCCACTCTGTCAGTTGACGATGTAACGTGGTCCGACTAAGGTGGGCTGTCGCGCAATTTCCCTGCGATGGTACATTGCCGAGTGTTTTCATGTCAAGTGTAAATACATTCTGGCCAATCATTCTTAAATTTTGTTCGTCTGGTAATACAGGTAGCCGTTTGGTATGAATAGTTGATGGTAACTTTGTGAGGTTGCTGGAGTTGGTAAAAATTCCCATGACTTGCAGCAGGAGACTTCATAATAGCCGCGGTGAACTATCAGATTGCCTTCAGGATTACGAAAGAGTTGTGAAACAATGACTCTGCACCTCGCATCTAGAGTAGAAAGGAACACCTACACTTGACAGTGGTCGCTTTCTGAGCTGAACAAGTTTCAGTTCAGGGAGCGCCCATTTGGATTTGGCTATCAAAATTCAGGAATGTAATGACTCGAGTCAATTTCTCGAAATACGGAATGACTTGAGACAATCTGTGTATTGACTCGATTCATTGCGCATGACTTGAACCAAGTCATAGGACTCGTGACACAGACTGCCAAGACCGATATTTTATCGCAATTATGAAGAATAGTAAAGTAATCACCCTATTATTTTGTCTGTTGGTACTAGTAGGCCTACGTGAAAATGCCATCAGAACCTGCTAAAAGTGGGGAAAATTACTATATTATGAATGCGAACCATTCAAAATCACCAAACAGTTAAAAAAAGTGAGTTGAACAATATTTTATCTGGAAACTGAGCAGTCAACATCTTGACTCGGACTCGAGTCATAATACCATGACTCGGACTCGATCCTCTGATCGATGACTTGGACTAGGTGGTGAGTTGAAAATGACTCGAGTCAAATCTATACAAGTGAAATTGACTTGTGACTTGGTTACAAACCTGGCAAACTTCATCCTGCTCATCCGAGATATTTGAAAACGTAGAGTAAAACGATAACACAGCTAAGGTCATTCGGGAATCAGTCCGATTCCAAAGTAAACGAAGTCAGTTCATGCAATCTCAAATATAATTTTTAGCAGCTGCAAAACATATTTTATCCATGAGCTGCACTCTTCCATTTGCAAAAGGATGCATCAAATTAAGACCAGGTAATACATATATTCTTGATATTTAATATTGCAGATGAACTTCAATAAATCATGACATTAATATGCAAAATACAGCTGAAAGGTAATGGCCAATTGAAACCTTTATGAGTTGGCAAAGTTGATGTAGTATTTCAATTATATGCCTACGTCAACAATCATATTAGGGTCCAATCTACTTGAGATCAAGATATCTGACATCCTGCACATACAATTGAACAGAGAACAGAATTCAATGATTGGCGGTACGGGAGTGAATGACATGACGCAGCCTGTTCAATTGTTGATACATAATGCAATAGGAATGCATTCAAAGATAATGCAAAGGTATCAACCAACGAAACTGATTTCAATCTCACATAATCATAGAATTTTTTGTGATTGTAAGAAAGTTTGAAGATTTTTCTTCAAGGCTTCTTGAATTCGATTCTTTCAACCTTAACATCACTCCCGTGTAACTGATAAACATAAGTCACAACAGTATTCGACTGGATATCCATCAAGACAAACGACGGTATGACGTCCACAGATAACGGAGAATACGCGCCGGTAATGCTGCCGGGGTTGATGTAGAACTTGCCCTCGTGTTCGTAAGCTTCAAATTTGTGGGTGTGGCCGAAAAGAAGAATGTCGACGTCCAATTGGCGCTGGACCATCGCGAGGCTGTCTGTGTCTCCCCACGGAACTACTTGGTGTCCGTGGCACATTCCTATCCTGAAAGAACATTGTTATCGTTATGAAGTTTTAAACACTACATTATTTACCTGAAACTACATGTGGATATGACGGAAATAACTCGACTCGAGTCAATTTGTGCATTGACTCGACTTGGACTCGAGTCATTACGCACGACTCGAACCAAGTCATATGACTCGAGACTCAGACGGCCAAGACCGATATTTCATTGTAATTTCAAAGAATAGTAAAGTAACCACACTAATGGGATTTCATCTATTGGTACTGGTACTTGAAAATGCGAACAGAAATTGCTAAAAGTGAGGAAAATGAGTATATTATAAATGCGAACCATTCGGTATCACCAAACAGAGTTATAAAAAGTGGGTTTGACAAGACTTCAACTGGAAACTGAGAAGTCAACACAATGACTTGGACTCAGACTCGAGTCATAATACCATGACTCGGACTCGACCCTCTGCTCGCTGACTTGACTCGGTGGTGAATTGAAAATGACTTGACTTGACTCGAGTCAAAACTATAAAAGTGAGATTGACTTGTGACTCGAAGCCTTGTGACTTGGTTACAACCCTGGTGCATGGAGTGTAAACGGCTATAGCCTGGATATCTGGGGATCAGATTTCGCCAACTAGAAAATTTACAGCTCTTCCAAATTAGATTAGAATTAGTGGATTCACAATAAAAATAAAACCAAAATCAAGTTCAAGTTCATCCCACATTAAGTCAGAGCTCATTCTTGTAAGCACGACTGCACGAGACTGTAAAATGCCTGTACAGTGTACACCAAGCATGGTTCGTTCTGCACTACACTATTCTCCTATAATATTTTCATGAGACAAGAAATTAGATTAGAATTAAGATTAGAGCATAGAAACATTTCACGTATTATATACATTTCACAAATATTTTTCCTCAAGACATATGCTAAAATATGACACTAATCTATCAGAATGAGATATGTACAAGTTCATGAAGGCCACTGTATGTATACTAATTGTCATCAATCGCTCCAAAAACACGCAAAGGTGGCAGTTTGACTGATTGTTTTTATCGTAACGAAATGATTTTGATTATGATATTCATAGATACAAACATGGAAATTCCAGTGAGCAGAACTCTGAGAATCAAGTATATTACAATTCTTATTATTACGGTGGAATTATGGTATCTTGACAGCAATTGATTATATGTGTGATGACAGCAATTCATTATCGCTGTGTGACTACATGGCTTTCAGATTTGAGACGCTATCATATGTCAAATATGGCAATTAATCGCTCGATATATATAATAAACTCCTTGACGTACAGAATTTGAATACGGTATGTCGGTATTGAAACACAATGCATTAGTATTAGCAAATTTACTCGCTCAATGCTTTTTAACTGAATCTCATCGGGAGTGACCGTCAAAGATATTGAGATTTGAATTACAATGGTGGACCCTACACCCTGCAATACCACACAACACCAACAGGCAACATGACACAAATGTCCATAGATCGATTATTATACTGGCTCTTTGTTGTAGAAAATATAGGCATTCAATTATCACACCGTATTTTTAAAACTTGAAATTGGATTGCTTCAATAATGAATGGCATATTGTAACTTTTAGTTTCAACTTGATAAAGCAATGAAATCTCTTACAACCCATGCAAAATACACGATCAATTATATCATACCTAATCCCAATATGGTATAACGACTGCTGTCGAATGATTAGTTGGAGTTATTAGGTTACAGTCAAAAGTTAAAAGACAGTCAACGTATTGTTTGGTTGATTTACTCACTTGAATTGGCCAACGGTGACAACCTTGTGTTCCGGGTAGGCTGGGTTTTCATCGAAATCGCCTCTCACGATGTGAACATCGCTCGCCAGGGTTTTCAGGTAGTCATATGATTCCTTGTTACATAAATTTCCGGTGCATAAGATATGTTGAATTTTCCCTGGGACCAGCAGCTTCTTGAATTTCGGAGATAAACCGGACGCTCTGTGTGGGATGTGAAGATCACCGACGACTAAAACCAATACCATTTTACTAGGAATATAATAATTAAATATAGACTGCGAAATCACAAATTGTTGCAGTCGAACGAGGAGGCTGCTGCGGCTCTTTAGGTATGGGGTCCTTTGAATGTACTCACGTCTCGGGGGTATCGCAGGTATCACTCAGGTATTTCGGTACAGGGTGTTTACTGTTTGTATACTATTTTGTAATCCGGAAAGGAGTACACTTTTTATAGATGATAAAAGTTAGTTAACAGTAGTTGAAAAATGCTGATTTTGAAATATTTACAGGAAATATTGTTGAGTTGAATAAAAAATACTAGTCCATCCTCAAGATTTCCGGACCACGACCTGACCTATCAATCTCTCCTTCTATGACATGCCACCCCGTTTTTGTCGCTTGCTTTTCTCTATGCTATCTTCGTTTACTTTTCATTCAGTGTGCATGCCTCCTCTTTACATCGCCTAGGCCAAGGTGGGTGTCTGATTCCATAGACCTTCATATCTTTTCATTTTATCGCATTTAATAATCATAATCGTTGAGTTATATTTTTCATCTGAACAAGTCACACACAATGTACAATGCGGTAATAAGACACAATGCGATGTCATGAACAGAATCGTCGCAGTGGAATCAAAGTATCTTACACCATAGTGTCCTATATGGTGTCGACACAAGCAAATCGCACGGTTCAATGAAATTGTATCACGTCACAGTTTCCATTTGGCTACAGGCAATTTGACGGTGATTTTTGACCGGCTTGCCGAGCATTAAATTTGATGAATCGGGTATCAATCGAAAGCTGACTCTGCATTGATTGCGAAAATATAAATTTTATTCCGCTCGCGGCCCTGGAACCCCCACAATCAGCCCCCAATTATTCATTGTCGAGTAGATTGGCAGTGTGACGCAACAAAGCTGTCTGGCGAAACGTGAGACTAGCTCAAGAGCAAGGATGCGGCCGAGCGGCGAGAGTGGGATCAGCTGACGTGACGGCAATAGCGATGTGCAAACGCGCCACAGAGAAACGCTGCGCTGTTGATTGATACTTTTCTATGCGTTTCGGTACAACCGAGCACACACCAGCCTTACCTTGACTTGTAAGGGTAGAACTGGGTCCACAGAATGTATTAGGGCCCTACCAATTTTCGCGCAATATCCTTCAGCTGATAAAGATATGTAGGCTACGTCTAAGTAGTCTACATTGGATATGTCAGATTATTATGATATCGATTGCCTTAGCCCGCTTGTTGCGTAGGGCTCCAGAGACACGTCGCGCTGTTGATGGCGGGTGTCGATACTTTCTATAGTCGCTTTTATGGTTAAGTGTGAGCAAGGATCATTGACCATGAGCATAGATTACAAGCTTTTATTTGATCCGTATGGGTAGGACTTGGTCCCCGAATGCAGCAGGTAAAATGTTGATTGTTGAAAAAAGTTCAACAGCAGGAGTGTCGAATTAAACTGGTATCGCTGTCGCGATTCAATCCGTTACTAGAAAGCTTGCGGGCCATACCTGCCAAATGATTCCAAAATGTTACCACCAAATTCATACCTTTGTTTTTCACTGGAATATATCTGATATCACTATAAACGTTGACGTTGGAATTTGGTTTAGCATTTTTCAATCACCAAATAGCGTTTTTGAATGCCGGGGACCTTTTGCGTCAAAAGTAATACAGTGGTATCGCAGATATTTGAATTATATTCATCCTGTAGCCTGTCTATATATTCCTAATGTAACTTACGTAAAACGGATTTGCAGTATTTTTTTCGCATCTGTGAATAACTGAATTTCCATTGTCCATTCGGCCCAACAGAGTTTGCACTTTTTCGCCTTCTCGGGATTTGGCAAGGTCACCGACGTGGTGCTTATGGGGACTAGAGTGAAAACTCAACACTGTAGTTGTATTACTACAATATGACGCGAAACAATAACTTCATATTGTTAATTTATTCGCTAAAAGCTTTTCGACTAACTCTCATCAGTAGCAATAATAACTACAATATGATATATTTACATTATCTAAATTTGCTGTCTTGAGTGAATCTTATTACTTGAAAGTATATTTTTCTTACTAGAAATATCTCTAATAGCTGAAGGATTGCGCGAAAATTGGTAGGGACCGCAAATACATTCTGTGGACCCAGTTCTACCATTACAAGTCAAGGAAAGGCTGGTTTGTGCTCGCTTTTAGCGAAGCGCATAGAAAAATTATCAACAGCCCTACGCAACAAGCGGGCTAAGGCAATCGATATCATAATAATCTGACATATCCAATGTAGACTACTTAGACGTAGCCTACATATCTTTATCAGCTGAAGGATATTGCGCGAAAATTGGTAGGGCCCTAATACATTCTGTGGACCCAGTTCTACCATTACAAGTCAAGGAAAGGCTGGTTTGTGCTCGCTTTTAGCGAAGCGCATAGAAAAATTATCAACAGCCCTACGCAACAAGCGGGCTAAGGCAATCGATATCATAATAATCTGACATATCCAATGTAGACTACTTAGACGTAGCCTACATATCTTTATCAGCTGAAGGATATTGCGCGAAAATTGGTAGGGCCCTAATACATTATGTGGACCCAGTTCTACCCTTACAAGTCAAGGAAAGGCTGGTGTGTGCTCGCTTGTACCGAAACGCATAGAAACAGTATCAACAGCGCAGCGTTTCTCTGTGGCGCGTTTGCACATCGCTATTGCCGCGACGTCAGCTGATCCCACTCTCGCCGCTCGGCCGCATCCTTGCTCTTGAGCTAGTCTCACGTTTCGCCAGACAGCTTTGTTGCGTCACACTGCCAATCTACTCGACAATGAATAATTGGGGGCTGATTGTGGGGGTTCCAGGGCCGCGAGCGGAATAAAATTTATATTTTCGCAATCAATGCAGAGTCAGCTTTCGATTGATACCCGATTCATCAAATTTAATGCTCGGCAAGCCGGTCAAAAATCACCGTCAAATTGCCTGTAGCCAAATGGAAACTGTGACGTGATACAATTTCATTGAACCGTGCGATTTGCTTGTGTCGACACCATATAGGACACTATGCTTACACTATAGAATGTAAACGTGGAATGGCAACGACCGATTTTGCAGCTTCGTTCCGCTTCGCTGAAGCTTTACTCGGACTTATTTTACGGCAGCTAGTGTAGAATTTCTGACAGTCCAAAAGTTATCTTCCAGAGCTCAGGATTTACTGAATCAGGTCTTGATCGAAAGCTACTGTCGCACTGATTTCTAAAATATCAATCAAAATATGGTCAGGCTCCGTATTTGAATGAAAAATCACCCTCGACATCTAAAATCTGCATTGTTCAGAACAATCGGAAGACCTCAAAACAATGACCATAACAATTACATATTGCGGCTCTTCGATTGTTCAGACAATGCCGATAATTCAGACTTGGAGGGAGAATTCTAAGCGGTTCAGTATCTGATCATATTTTCATTTACATTTTCGAAATCAGTACGACAGTAGCTTTCGATCAAGACCAGATTCAGTAAATTCTGAGCTCTATAAGACAACTTTTGGATTGACAGAAATCCTGCTGTAGCTGCCGTAAAATGAGTCTGAGTAAAGCTTCAGCGAAAAGGAACGAAGCTGCAAAATCGGTCGTTGCCATTCCACGTTTACATTCTATGCTTACACCCCCTGATAAAGTAAGGCTCGCGAGACGATTTCATCATCATCCTCATCATTTGGTTTATTAGCAATCTTTATCTGTTCAATCATAGTGTCCTATATGGTGTCGAATCAGCCAAATCTTACGCCTCCGTGAAATTGTATCACGTCACAATTTCCATTTGGCTACAGGCAATTTAACGGTCATTGTTGACAGGCTTGTCGAGCATTTAAATTTGATAAAACGGGTATCAATCGAAAGCTGACTCTGCATTGATTACGAAAATATAAATTTTATCCGATCCGCTCGTGGCCCTGGAACTCCCACAATCAGCCTCAAATTTTTCATCGTTATGGAGATTGGCATTGGGACGCAACAATGATGAACAATGCTGTCTGACTCCTTTTTTTTGAGATATTCTCTCGTTTCGCCAGACAGCATTGTTGCGTCTCAATGCCAATCTCAATAACAATGAAAAATTCGAGGCTGATTGTGGGGGTTCCAGGGCCGCGAGTGGAATAAAATTTATATTTTCGTAATCAGTGCAGAGTCAGCTTTCGATTGATACCCGTTTTACCAAATTTAATGATCGGCAAGCCGGTCAAAAATGACCGTCAAATTACCTGTGGCCAAATGGAAATTATGACGTGATACAATTTCACTGAGGCGTGCGATTTGCCTGTGTCGACACCATATAGGACACTATGGCTCAATACACCACAAAAATGCGAATCGTAATAGGAAATTGTAATAGGAAAGGTGTCAACTCGACTTGGAGTAGTCTATGGAATCAGTCACCCACATTGACCTAGACCAGTGATTCCCAACCGGGGGAAATTTTGAAATTTTTAGGGGGGAATCTGGCTTCAGGGTTGTATCGCAAGATAGAATGGGTTAACAAGGTTTTGAGATTTTTATGGTATAACTATCGAATGTGATTAGTCACATTCGATAGTATAACTGTCAAGTAAGAAACTAGTTCTTTACAAATGTATGTTTCTGTGTCAGATTTCAAGCTAGGTGTATGTTTAAATGCCTTCCGTACATATTACACCCCCTGATAAAGTGAGGCTCACGAGACGATTTCGTTGGGCCCGTGACAGCCTCTCGACCAAATTGCTACTAAAAGCAGGAACAAGTCAAGCCGAATTCAGCACAAATAAGCCGCTGGCGAAATGTTTGCCTTTTAAAGCCAACATATCAGCTAACGTGAAAACATACCAAATTCATCGATTCAACTCAAGGTCAGTAAGCGGACTTGATGATTTATTTTTCGTCAGCGGCTACACCGGACCTGTAAAAACAGCTCAAATTTAGCTGTACTTTACCAAAGTGTAGTGCAGTCCGCATTCGACATAGTTCGGACATATCCGAATATGTTTGGCCAGCATATATTGCTCAGTCAACAAATGGTTGTGCGGTAAAAAGCACCGTCTTTTTGGTCACATGCAACTTTTTCATAGGGGAGGGATTTTATCTCAAATATCGGTCAAGGGGTCGACGAGATGAAAAAGGTTGGGAACCACTGGCCTAGGCGATGTAAAGAGGAGGCATGCACACTAGGGCTGTTCAAAAATAGATAGAAAATCCCGGATTCCAGCCATTCACTCAATATATTGTCAGGGTAACCTAAAAAACGCTGCACACCAAATTTGGTTCAATTCTAGACTCCGCAGATCCAATTAAAAATTTTAATTTATTAGGAAAAAGTTTTTTAAAAAATTTAAATCTTTTTACCATCACCATCAAATTGTTGAGCTGCCTTAAAAGACGATGCAAAACAAATTTGACTCAATTCCGACCAGTAGAAGCGAAGTTATGTGAGTTTTTCGATGATAATCCTCGGATAATCCACCTTTTCTTAGTCACGGGCAACATTTTCATAGGGGAAAATTTTAGCTCAAATATCGGCCAAGGGGTCCACGAGACGAAAAAGCAGGTTGGGAACCACTGTTTTAATCTAAAAGCCACCTCGGCCTAGAATGCTCCATGTCGCAGTTCTTTTCTATGTTAAACTTGCTGAAGCCGCAGTTCTAGTTCTTTTCATTTCTTGTGAGTGCTTTCTTTTGTCAGGTATTTTTCTGGACTGTTTTGTCGCCGCAAGAACGGCAACGGCGGGGGAAGAGGGGCCCAGATAAACATCCGTCGGGAATCGAGCCAAATCCGCCAGATTGGCACTGTGGTGTATGAACTGATAAAAATTGCTTTGTAAACGTTATGTACAAACCCATGATGTTTGATGATGAAAAAGTAAGGTCATCACTTTGACACGACTCCCGTTTGATTCGACTCCCACTTTTTACAATATTTCTGTGGTGCTGAATATAGAAAAAAGATAATTTTGGGTCCTACTCCAAAATGACGCGCTCGTACGTCCGCATTACAGATTTCGCGTCATTTATGGCGTTCTAGCTGTCAAAGCTATGAGGACGGATTTCCAAAAAAAGAGGACAGTTTTAGGCGTCCTTGGAGGACATTTCGGATTTCCTGAAAAAGGAGTACATATGCTAACCCTATTATGATTCACAGGTATATCGCGATTTTCACATGAAGTCGGGTGTCTGATTTCAAAGACTACTCCAAGTCATTTTGACACCTTCCTATCTTTTCTATCTGTTCCTATCTTTCCTACTAATTCGACTATACATCGTCTTGCCTCTTCTTCATTACCTAGGCCCAGATATAGGCACTTGTGGGTGTCTGATTTCAAAGACTACTCAATTATAAATATGATGTATATAATTATAAGATGTTAGATGTATCATTGGACTATTCCAAGACGTTTCGACACCTTCCTATCTTTTCATTGCATCGTAATATGTTGTGGTGTTTTGAAATGATAAAATTATTAATAAACTGATGCTGACATTCATAACTTTTTCATCATCTTTTTTCATCATCTATCAGACTTCGTCCTATATTTGCTATTACTTTTCATTCAGTGTGCACTGTGCTGTGCATGCCTCTTCGTTGCATGTTTAGGCCGAGGCGGGCGTCTGATTGAAACACTACTACACCATGTCGCTTCGACACCTTCCTATTATTTCATTATCGAATGTCAGATTCGATAATTTCACTGTATCGCAATCTTGTGGTATTTTGAAATGATGGAAACCCTGGAGACATAATATGTCGCGGCGATGATGTATATGTACAATGATATATTTATATCATAGGTCACGGTCACGCCCGTATCGTCCATTCCGACTATCAATATTTAATGCAGCAACGTGTATAGATCGATTTATATATTTTCAAAATGTGAAATTCGAACCATACCTTAATTCCAATTAAGATAGACATTTGTGCCCTTTGTGCGTCTATCGAACGTGACACGCTCGATTTTTGCTGCCTTCCGCAAGGAGATTTTCATAAAATCGATAAGTCATGACTTTTTCTCTTTAGGGGGAATTCAGGCCTATACCGTGTTGGAGTTGTCAAGAAGACATATATACTAGAGAATAGATGCGCAGGTGTAGCATTTTTGATGAAGGTTGGCTTTGAAAATTGTAGTTTCATTATCGAGTGCGACATTCGATATCCGGAATCCCGCGAAACAACATGTTTGCGGGTATTGCCGCAGCCGCATGTATTGTTGCTGTGCGGCAATCGTCGTGGTTTGTTGATTTCGATCTTGCTGATCTTGTGAAGGGTATTGCTGAACTTGTGTGCACTGTGCACGTGCAGTGTATTAATAATTATTCAAAATCATTGGCATGCATCACCATATAGGAAAGTAGGCAATTCAATAATAGTCCTTTATCTGTTTCAGATTTCTAATTAGCCTATATTATAGTTTCGCAACACTCCATACACCGTACGTTCGCAGGACGCAGTGCATCGCATCAACCTTATGGCTAATAGCTTTGTGAAAGCCGTTCGTATTTTCATGCTGATGCTGCTCCAAATAGCAGGTGACGATATACTTATCTCTGTCGTATGTTAGTCTTGACATTACTCGAAATACGGCATCAACCCCATCGGCATCAACATGACGGGGATGTTCGTGAAAGTGAATTGATTTTGGAGTGATCGTATATATTAGTGGTCAGATTCCATTCCCACAATGTACTTTTGAATATGCTTTCAGCATCATTATTCCGTACCATCCTGCCCAGTGTCGTAATTTTTCAAGTCTGATATTTTCTGACAAATACAATTCACCAAAATATAATTCAGTAGCCTGTGTCTATGTGATCATGGATTTTGGAAGAAGTTTATCTACTTGTTAGCATATCTATATATGGAAATGTCATGATCACAGAACTATTATCTATTGGGTTAACAGTTAAAGTTCTTTGAGATATTTGATTTGCATGGTTTTCGGGTATGTATTGGACTAATTTAGGATTTTGGTATGGACAAGTCTATTTTAACCTGCATGTGTTCAAAGCAGCCAGCAGGGATATCCAAAACTTCGATCTAGAAGTTCTAGATATCCCTGGTTCAAAGGGCAAGATGCAGGGTCATGATGACTTGAGTTGAAGTTTTATTGTGACTCGACTCGGCTCAAGTCATTTTCTTCATGACTCATATATTCTCTCATAATGAAATACACTAATTTAGCAAAGCGAGTAGCCTATCCTGCCATTTTGCATACCAAGTTGGGTTTCCGGGATACTAGAGCACGCATTAGCAATTGAGTACAAGTTAGTGTACTGATGGCTATTGTGCATTTGTGAAATGTACAACTGCGAAAAATGTGGAATCTGAATTGGGAGTCGCCAGAATAATCAATGGCATGTGGTTTGTTAAATATTAATGGTGAACTTGATCCCGTAAAGTAATTGGTAGTGGCAGTGGGATTTTCCGACTCTTGCTCAAAATGCCAAGGCGTTTCGCTGCCTCAGCACAAAATTAAAGAACTGACAGATGGCATACTGTATGCTGGGTTGTACTGACTCTAGTCCGACCTCAGTCGCAATATTTTGTTCACTTGACCTGACTCGAGTTATAGTTTCTTAAAATATGGAAAATAACTTGACTCGACTGGAGTCATTTTGTGTATTGACTTGAATTCTCCAGTCCTTGTACATCACTCGACAAGTCATATGTCTCGAGATATTATATTCGAACTTGATTCAAGTTTTGTGTATCAGGGCCTATACCTGAACTATAGGCACAGAAAATGTCTTTATCTGTTTGTTACATGTTGAGAGTGACGAAATTAGTATATTATGAATGCGAGTCATTCGATATCACCAATAGTTTTAAAATATTGAGTTGAGCCTGACTTGAACTCGACTTGGACTCGGTCTTGACTCTGGGGCGAATGAAACATGACTCGACTTTACTCGAGTCAAAACCATGAAAGTAAGATTTACTTGTGACTCAGAACCTTGTGAATTAAGTAGGTTCCTATGTTTTTGTTCAAATTGTTGAATTTGGCGATGGTTGCTGGGTTGAAGAAAATTTTATATAATATCATGAACCTATAAAAAAAGTAATTTATGGCTGTGGTTTTAGCCCACCCAGTATTCAATTGTATCACCAATAGTCATTTGACAGGTTTTATGCCCCTGTTCTCCTTAAGAGCTTCTTGGAGGTACAGAACTTCAATATACAATTAAATAGTATATTCATATTGAAATGAACCCGAATATTTTCGGCTGACACTCGTCAGGGGTAATCGTCAGCAACTAGTAGAGAATTGGAAAGAACATTGTATATCAACAATCGTATCACAAAATATGACATCACCAGCATGAAATTTCGAATGAGAGAGCGTTCAATGTACTATTTTTAGGTGATACACGAACTCCTTTTGTTGACAGAGTTTTGGTTGGTGTATTTTGATAAAAGTTGATTCCAAGGCACACAAATGGAATTGTGAACGGCCTCGACCTACGATTCGAAATCGGTCGTCTCGATAATTATTCGCACAAATCGGATTATCCAACAGATGTTTGCCGATGGCAGAATTAATTGCCTTTGATCGATCAGCATCAATCTTAAGTGGATGAGTTAAGGGTGAGCTTTTCACATCGCGTGACGCACGTGTTCTGATAAATCTGGGGACATGTTGGTTTATGCGGTCCTGCAGACGTCTTGACGTTCTTCCCACGTAGCCACAATCACAGTGGCACCTATATTCGTACACTACATTACTTTGTTGAAGTACAGTCAAAACCAATGTGATTTTTACAACAACACAACTGCTCCCTTCAACACGCAAAGACGTGCTTCCTGCACTTCAACAAAGTAATGTAGTGTACGAATATAGGTGCCACTGTGATTGTGGCTACGTGGGAAGAACGTCAAGACGTCTGCAGGACCGCATAAACCAACATGTCCCCAGATTTATCAGAACACGTGCGTCACGCGATGTGAAAAGCTCACCCTTAACTCATCCACTTAAGATTGATGCTGATCGATCAAAGGCAATTAATTCTGCCATCGGCAAACATCTGTTGGATAATCCGATTTGTGCGAATAATTATCGAGACGACCGATTTCGAATCGTAGGTCGAGGCCGTTCACAATTCCATTTGTGTGCCTTGGAATCAACTTTTATCAAAATACACCAACCAAAACTCTGTCAACAAAAGGAGTTCGTGTATCACCTAAAAATAGTACATTGAACGCTCTCTCATTCGAAATTTCATGCTGGTGATGTCATATTTTGTGATACGATTGTTGATATACAATGTTCTTTCCAATTCTCTACTAGTTGCTGACGATTACCCCTGACGAGTGTCAGCCGAAAATATTCGGGTTCATTTCAATATGAATATACTATTTAATTGTTCTCCTTAAGTATATATTTCAGATTACAATAGTAAGGTGGATAGAATAAACAAGCTCCCTATAATTATTGATCATTTCATTTATTGATCTGTGTATTTACAATAGCGTCGCAAACTTATTGACTTCATGCCATCTCATCTTGATTTCCTTAGGGCATTGACAAAGATAAGACCCGTGTGAAGCTGGTAATCCATGTTTTATTAATTTATAGCCCGATTATCACCCATTCTCAATTACTCTGGTCTACATTGTTATAGCCATCTGTGGCTGTGTTTCTGTATACACGACGAAGAAATATTGAATTGAAGGCTATATTGATATTGAAATGTTATGCTTTCTATCAGTATGATTATATTATTCAATTGTAGGCTTTATTGCAGCTCTGAACCTCCGATAGTAATGTTGAATTTGCAGCAAATCGTATTGTTCAGATTCTTTCACAAGAGTATCTTTCATAAGGAAGCCCAGAAATTATACAATAATTGCTTCAGAAGACAACACTGTTCTGTTAAGGTATTACGTTTTTCTTCTGCAATATTTCTTAAGCAGTAGTGCCCAACAAGGGAAGAAAAATATATTAAAAGTACGATACCTTTATACTAACCAGCGCTGTAGTGAATATGTCTGGGTATGTGTTTGAGCCATTGTTTCACTCTTGGCAAACTTATAATGGCAGGAATGTGACTTTGATATTTCTAAGTCCGTTTTGAGTGTATTCGAACCTAGAGAGTGAACAAGAAGTTTGCATGAGTTGATAAGATTCAATAACATGATATTTAAAATTACAATTCCTTATTTTTACTCTATTGAAAGGAGCCTGATTATTTTTGATTATTATCGTCAGCAACTAGTAGAGAATTGGGAAGAACATTGTATATCAACAATTGTATCACTAAATATGACGTCACCGCATGAAAACTCAACTAACAGAGTTCAACAGATGGTTTTGGCTCAATGTGTTATTCAATTGTGTGTTAAAATTGTGGCGAATTCTGCCATTGGTAAACATTTAATGGATAACTCACCTTATCAGGGCTACAGATTTGACGTTATCGGGGTGGGAGTCGGCTTTTATCAAAATCTGCCAACCTAACATGTGGCAACAGAAGGAGTTCATGTATAATCTATGAATAGTACATTGAGATTAAGCCATCTGTTCACCTGGATTATTCGAATTTTCTGTTCTTTCCAATTCTCTACTAGTCGTTGAGTCGTTGACAATTACCCCTGACGAGTGTCAGCCGACTTTATTCAGGTGTGTTTCAATATGAATATATTATTCAATTGTATATTGAAGTTCTGTACCTCCTATCTCTTCAAATATTTTTGGATTTAAATTAAATTCATCTGCAATGATTCCTTACTTACAGATGCAGTTTCTCGGCTGCAATAAATAAGAAAAAGACTTGGAGAAATGGAACAACGCTGCTGTTTGCGGGAGACGAGAGGTATCAAGCAAATGCCAGAACCACATTGGGACAAAATAATAATCATGGTAGTGTATAATAGGCTTGATAACATACAGTCATGACACAGCAATGTAACAAATACAAATAATTATACTAATATTTGCAGTAAATAATGAAAATTTAGAAAAAATGCTTGGTTATAATTAATTGGTATTACAGTATGTATAAAAAGCATTCTCGCCTTTAACACAAGATATGCTTAAAATTGAGTCTTGTATGCCTACATCTGTATACATTTTACAATGTAGATAAATTGTAAAAATTTGCTTTCAGAATATTCACTAAGAATTGAAAAAGTCAACGTGCATGACGAGGGACCGTACATCTGTTCCATTTTTGAAGAGGAAAGTATGATCTCACAGACATCATTTCTGACTGTGAATGGTAAGTAGACTATTGTTAAAGTCACAAGTCAATTTTACTTTTACAGTTTTGACTCGAGTCAAGTTGAGTCATTTTCAAATCACCACTGAGTCAAGTCCAAGTAATGAAGAAACTGGTCGAGTCCGAGTCCAAGTCATAATATTCACTTTTCGTTATCGAATTCAAGTTTGGTTCAGCTCACTTCTGTGAAACACTTGGGTGATATCGAAGGCCTTGGATTTTTAATATTGGATACTCATTTTTCTCACTCTAAGCATGTTTATTCAAACAGATAAAAGTATCGGTCCTGACTCACTGATACAGGAATGAAGACATATAGAATGACTCGAGTACAAGTCGAGTCAACGGAAAATTACGATTTTAATCTTAATCCAGTCATGATTCAAATCATTACAACACAGATTTAAGGCACCAAGAAATATAATTTAAACATGAATGTGTCTGTATTCTGTTGCCAGCTATACCTCAAGATCGACATATGTCTTTTATCTTGCAATAAAATAAATTGTGTAAAACAGCGAATAAACCTTTCCCAGCCCCCCAAAAAACTTACGGTATTCCTAGAACATAGACTTTATTTTATTGTCGGAATCTGCTCGCATTAATGATTTCTGTATTTTCCGTAACCTTCCACCCTTGATTTTTGATGCAATCAACTTATCCGAATTTAAGAATACACGCATCATTAAATATTTAGAGATTCTTCTAAACTTAGGCACGAGTTGCATTTTAAATGAAGCCCTATAATTTAATGCAAGCTGTGTCCTAATTAAATCGTGCCAACCTTAACAAATTCATTTACGTATCAATGTGAGTTGTGTCTCCTGCTTTGTTGATATTTAATGTGTGTAAAAAGTAAAATTGTGGAAGCCATTCCTAAAACAGTTTTAGCACCTTAATGTATACATATTGAACACACCACTGTTAAGGTAAAAGCTACTCTAGCGCATGGCTTCTGAGATTGAAATTGAAGTGACGATGTTTAGAGGTCGCAGATAGCATACCAATTTCACAGTGCACATTATACTGTGGAGTTGTTTAAACATTCAATTCGGAGATACTAATATGCACTGCAATTACTGCAATTACGTGACAGCCGTGAATCTTGTTATTATATGCTGTTAAGTACGGGAAAATATTAATATATTCACGGTGATCTTCTGTAAAGTGGTTTGTCCGCTTGATGTTCAAGTTTAAATTGATTACCGTGCCATGTCTTAGCACCCTCCTAAAATGACCTTAGGAATAGGAATAGGGCATAGTATATTTTTGACCTTGAAGTTTTTTCCGCATATACACCGACTCATGGTATGCATACATACGATCTGTGCATAATTGCATATGCATACCATGAGTCCATGATGTGCGTATGTCTCTGGACAAGGAAGGTGCAGATAAGGCTTTCTAAGTCTCGCACCACCCCTCCATGTTATCACGGTATGCTGAGCATGAAGCAGAGAAGCCATTGATACCGGTGTTACTAATCATGTCAGGGGTAATTGTCAGCAACTAGAAAACATTGTATATCAGCAATTGTTGATAGACGTTCGTGCGATGTTCTTTCCAATTCTCTACTGTGGTAGTTACTGACGATTGATCCTGACGAGTGTCAGCCGAAAATATTCAGGTTCATTTCAGTACGAATATATTATTCAATTGTGTACTGAAGTTTTACACCTCCAAGAGTAAATGGTAGTCTGATATTTTTCTGCTATCGGAATTTTCAGTTCCTGCGTTTCTGACGTCAAATCTCTCTGAAAGAGAGACAATCGTAGATGAAGGAGAGAGCGTCTGGCTGTTTTGTAACGCAGAAGGAAAACCAAAACCAAAGATTTCTTGGCGACATCTTGTTCCATCTGGTAGGTTCAAAGTTGATCAACTAGAAAATTTACAGATTTTCCAAATTTGATCAGAATTATAATTACTCACGGTGATCTGCAAAAGTTGGAAATTTAATTTAACTCTGAATTTGAAAAAATGCAACACAACACAAGCTCAATTTGAGTTCATTATCATGACCACGAGAATGGCAAATATCTGTACACCAAGCTTAGCTCGTTTCGCACAATACAGTTCTCTTATAGCATTTTCAGGAAAACGAGAAATTATATTATCATTGTAACGAGATCATAGAAATATTTCACAAACTAGATTAGAAATAGATTACCGTCACTTTGCTTTAATCAGTGCAATTCAACACCTAGAATTATTTAGTTGTACTTTGTAGAAATTTGTCGGTGCTATCTTATTGACTTTGTTACTGCCCACCTCTGAACTTGTGTTTGTGCAAACTTGGCGAACCCAGCTTCCGCACTAGGGCTGTTGAAATAAACGTTTTTCTTCAGATTTCACTGGCTACTTGATAAAATTGTTAGGTTGGTGTGAACAAAGCTGTTCACCAAATTTGGCTCAATTCCAACCAGTAGAAGCGATTATCTTGCAGTAGAAAGTTTTGAAATTATCATTAAATAACAAAAAAATTTCAAAATTTTTCTGTCCACCCCATAAAATTGTCAGATTATCAGAAGAGATGATGCACAACAAATTTGGCTCAATTCCAACCACTAGAAGCTAAGTTATTGCAGTAGAAAAATTTCCAATTCCATGATTTTATAATAAATAATTGAAGAGTTAGCCACGTAAATACTATTTTATTCTAATCGAAATTTTTCTACTGCAATAGCTTCGCTCCTAGTGGTTGGAATTGAGCCAAATTTGTCGTGCATCATCTCTACTGATAGCTTAACAATTTATGGGGTTGACAAAAAAATTTTGAAATTTTATTTTTTTGTTTTTTAATGATCAATTCAAAACTTTCTACTGCAAGAAAATCGCTTCTATTGGTTGGAATTGATCCAAAGCTGGTGTGCAGCGTTGTTTTCACCAACCTAACAATTTTATCAAGTAGCCAGTGAAATCTGAAGAAAAAGTTTTTTTTTAACAACCCTATTGCGCACTCAGAAAAAGTAGGAAAACTTTGTTACTGACCTGAAATTTTAATTGAGAACATCTTCATTATGTTTTATTCTCCTCAAACAGGGGATGGGGTCATGGGTACCGGAACGCACCTTCCGATACCAGACATTACGAGAGAGGGTGAAGGTCTTTACGAGTGTTCCGCAGACAATAATATGGGATCGCCAGCAACCCATACCATGAATATCTTGGTGAGATGTAAGTAAGATTGCTTTGAAGTTTGAATATTTTCAGAAATTTCTCGCCCACCACAGACTTGTGTTGTCCACTGAATTTTCTGAATGATCAACTAGAACTAACGTCCTTTAAAAATCCAGAACTAACTAGAAATTGATAATACGAATTGGTGAATTGCAAATGAGCTAAAAAGTATAGGAGTTCGAATCGACATTTCAAAAGAACGGGATTTCGAGCTTGAAATGGAAAAGGTTCATACCTCCAAAACCCACCCCCCGGCTACGCCACTGTTAGTAGTGATAACTCTGAGCTAGCCAGGGTTGTGACCAAGTCACAAGGCTCCGAGTCACAAGTCAATGTCACTTTTATAGTTTTGACTCGAGTTAAGTCGAGTCATTTTCAATTCACCACCGAGTCAACTCCGAGTCCGAGTCATGGTGTTATGACTCGAGTCCGAGTCCAAGCCATTGTGTTGACTGCTCAGTTTCCAATTAAAGTCTTGTTAAACCCACTTCTATAACTCTGATTGGTGATATCGAATGGTTCGCATTTATAATACACTAATTTCCTCACTTTTAGCAGCTTTTGGTAGCATTTTCAAGTACCAGTACCAATAGACGAAATCCCAATAGTGTAGTACTTTACTATTCTTCGAAATTATATTGAAATGTCGGTCTTGGCCGTCGGAGTCTCGAGTCATATGACTTGGCTCATGCGTAATGACTCGAGTCCAAGTCGAGTCAATAGACAGATTGACTCGAGTCGAGTCGAGTCATTTCCGTATTTTGAAAAAATGACTCGAGTCAAGTCGAGTCATGACTCGAGTCATTACAACCCTGGAGCTAGCAATGGCCGCAAGTTTTCCAGTTGTTTTACAATTAAATTGATTTGAAAGTGCGCAACTAGAACTAGAGCTACTCACATTGTAAAATTCACGACTAGAACTAGAAATACTAAAAAAAAACAGTAGGTAGTTGGCCGTCAACAACCTAGATTGGTACTTTGTACAATTCTATCTTTCAAACCTTGTCAAGTATCTATGAAGAGCTTCTTGGAGGTACAGAACCGCAAGATACAATCAAATAGTATATTCACATGAAAATAAACCTGAATATTTTTGGCTGTCGTCAAGGGGTAAACCCGTAAGCGTCAGCTATTAGTAGAAAACTGGAAAGAATATAGCTATGAAAACCTGCTCCAGTCATGCAACTGATAAGGTAAAAAAAAGTCAAAATTTTGTCAAAATTGTAGCGTTAGGTGAAAAACTGTCAAAATTTTTCACAAGTTCAAAATTTTTTTACAACCTGCGTTTCGTTTCTATCGTTGATTTTGCACTGTCGGTGAACTTATCATTTGACATTTCACAGCTTGTAGCCTACTTTATAGGTTTACCTTTGTAGACGGCCCATTGTCTTCTCATTGTGAAGTATAAACATTCAAATGAAACAAATAGGTTGACATGGTGTTATGCTCAACGTACCGCAATATCCCAACTGAAGCAAGACTGCGTGGGCATTGCATAATTCTTATATCAAGAAGCGCATGATGAAAAATTGCGATGTAGACAACATTTTCAGAATGAAGCGACACGGTTTGTCAGTCAACAACTGCTGCTGTTGAACGTTCTTTCTCAATTCTTGGCTAGCTACTTAGTTAGGGCAGACACTTTCTACCCGATAATGTAGGAAAGTATCCTTCGTTGTACTACAAAAAATTTAAATTATTTCCACCATAATACGTGATGTAACTACTGGAATTCTTCATAAGGCCAGATTTCGTTAAAATAAAGTTTTTCAGGTGAAAAATTGTCAGTTTTTGAGTCTAACTACTTCTTAAGGACAGACAGTTCCAACCAGAAATGAAGATATGCAGTGCAATTCTAGCATTATGTGGGAAACACCTAATTTGCATACGTTAGGTCAACATTTGGTCAAAATTAGGTTTTCTAAGTTGAAAAAAATGTCAAAATTTTGATTTTTAGGACAAAATCTTCCTTTTTTTAGGTAAAAAAATGGCCCTACTGATGAGCGAACCGCTCTTTAAGAACTTTTTCTCAATATGAACTTTTTGCAGATCCTCCAGAGATGTATCAACGTCGCGTTTCAAAAAACGTTTCCGTTTCGGTCGGACAAGAAACAGTATTAGAATGTATAAGTTCGGCGTATCCTCTGCCAACTTTTGTGTGGAAACACGGAGATTTATTGTAAGAAATTTGACTATTGAATAGTATATTCATATTGAAATGAGCCGGAATATTTTCCGCTGACACTCGTCAGGGGTAATCGTCAGCAACTAGTAGAGAATTGGAAAGAACAAAATATGACGTCACCGGCATGGAATGAAATCTCAAATAAGAGAGCGTTCAATGTACTATATCAAGATGGTACACGAACTCCTTCTGCAGACAAACCTTGGGCTGATGTATTTTGATAAAGGCACACAGATGAAAGTTTGAGCGGCTTTCATAAAAAGTGTATGGCATGGAATGCATGATGTCTGTACTTCACAGAAGTGGTCGAAGTAGGCCGTGTTTCTACTCAAGTAGAAGTAATTCTGTAAATTTCGACTTAATTACAATATCAAGGATTACCTAATACATATCATTAGTTTTTTTTAAGGTTTGGTTTATGACCGCTGAGCAGTTTTAAGAGACCGTAAGTGTTTCATTTTAAATGCCAAAAAAAAACATATTTGCTTAAATGAATTATTTATTAGGCTACTGGTAGTCCACAATCACAGAACCAATTTTTCAGGTTCTGTCTCATGCAATAAAACAGATTCGCAATCCCGTTCCCATCAACCCTTCCCTTTCTTTGTTGTTCGCAGATTCCAACGCCTTCACCTTCAATGCTCTCACTGTTTGTCGGTCCTTTGTTTTTTGCTTACGCTTTGATTCAGCTGTTAGCTGTACCTTCACTTATTCTTTTTCCTGGACGTGAACTATTGATCGTAGGCTATATTCGATTATTCGTATTATCGACAAAACGTGGTGAGAAACAACGATTACTTTTCTACTGCAGTTGCAAGTCCAAATTTCGGGAAACCGCGGGAAAAATTTGGGGGACTTTGAAGAAAACACTGCCTATGATTACCTCTTGCTCAAGATAACTTCTTTTTCAGATTTTAGCGGCTATTAGCTAGAATTGTTAGGTTGGTTGAAAAAACGTTGCACACCAAATTTGTGAATCGATCACCAACAGTTCGGGCTGGGCAAAATCGAGTACCTGAGCGATTCGATTCAGAATCACGTATTACACTTTGAGTTGAGTATTCGAGTATCACTCATTATGATGTCACAACAGAATGTACTACGTCAAAGTTCAAATATGTATCTTTTATGCCACCACAAAGAACATAATGCCTGTTATCCGTCACATTAAAGATACTTTGGTGTTTTTCGACCATACCGATTTCGCTGCACTTGGTGACAATGTTGTGGGATGATCATGACTTCGGAAATGTGTTATTTCCAGTAACGTTCGTAGCTGTGTACTATGTCTCGTATGCTGTGACACCGCCAATCAAGGTTTCGAGGCTGCCTCAGTGGAAAATAGTGTCAAAACTATAATTCTTGTTAGTAAATTAACTTCCAGTTGCCAGGAGCGTATAATTTCAGTACTCGAAAAATAGACTTTTACTACTGGACTCGAATCATTAAAATTAATACTCGATTCAGATTTGAGTACTCTAATCATTGTGCTCAGCCCCACCCACAGTAAATATTTCAAATCCAAGATTTTAAACTCCAATAACTTCGTTTGTACCTGTTGAATTGAGCCAAATTTGCTGTGCATCGTTTTGTTAGATTGCTTGACAACCCTCTGATCACACGAATTATTTGCGATGAGTCTGAGCTAGTAATGGCGGCGGGAACATCACACAACAGAACACCGGTATCACGATTCACACTAAACGCGTCTTTCCCAGTTGTTTGACTACTGATTTGTTGAATCTCCAACTAGGACTAGTCAAAAGATTAAAACTAGTTAAAACCGTCAACTATAATGGTAGTTTGTACAAGTCCGACAATGCCAAAATAGCCATTTTTGTGTCTTAGATATCGTGACAGCGGTTCAAGATCCTCGCGTGTGCAAGTCGTGAATGTTGCGCAAGGAAAATACAGCGTCAAGTCAAAGTTGAACATCGAGCGGATTCAGGAGAAGGACTTCGGCAAATATGAATGCATTGCTGAAAACGCCAAGGGAATTGCCATTATGAGTCTGTTTTTAAAAAGTGAGTTGTATTCGAAGAGCTCCTTGGAGGTACAGAACTTCAATATACGATTGTATTATTCTTATTGAAATGAACCCGATTATTTTCAGCTGACACTCGTCAGGGGTGATCGTCAGCAACTAGTAGTGGCGACGTCATATTTTGTGATGCAATTGTTGATATACAATTCTCAATTCTTTACTAGTCGCTGACGATTACCCATGAAGAGTGTCAGCCGAAAATATACA
This sequence comes from Botryllus schlosseri, assembly GCF_051294905.1. Lineage (NCBI taxonomy): Eukaryota > Metazoa > Chordata > Ascidiacea > Stolidobranchia > Styelidae > Botryllus > Botryllus schlosseri. The sequence continues at coordinate 27,665,129 of NC_137246.1, read as the reverse complement.
GGTTTATTTCAATACGAATATACACTGTTCAAGTGCACATTGAAATCCCCATACAGTATCACTTTTTCAAATAAAGATGTTGTGTTTTACAATGACGGTCAAAGTAGTCAATGTTGGTACTCGAGTAGAAGTGGCATAAATTTTTAACCAATTGCAAGTAGAAGTAGCGATTTCAAAGACGTGTCCAAACTGCTTCAAGTGGAAGTAGAATATGAAATGTTTGAAAAGTATTGAGTAAGTACTTTCAAAAAGTAGATATTAGCAAATATTCATAGCTATTTTACGCGGTTCTGATGACAATTTCATTCATTGATGAAAACTGATCCCAAAACTACTTTGGCATTTTCAATATCCTGATTGTGGGAAGTAAATAGTTTTTGCTCAAAACTGTTAATAGTGAAATAGAAGTCGCCAATTTAAAGTAAGTAATGTGAGCAGTAAAATTAAAGTACTTTGTTACTAGTCGCCACTGGTTATGAAAGAGAAAAGTCACCATCTCATTATGAACCTTTTTCTTTCATTGCGTTTTTTGTTCTGGTGTATTGTTTCCCAAACATTTTTTACACAACGTCCCCTGGGCTGCAAACGAGGTGTCAGACTCCCCTTACCACCGAAAAGAGTTGTTTGGTTGAGTGCACAGTCACTACATTGTCGCGTAGACTTTTTGCGAAGCCCGATATATGTTACGAACGCTATGTTGCAGTCACATTTTGTACAAATTCTATGACAGACACAATCAACGAAAACAATTGTACAAGGCGAGGCGATTTCTCTTCCAAATCATCATACTTTGTTTTGGAGCGATATGGGATGAACACAGGGTTGTAACCAAGTCACAAGGCTACGAGTCACAAGTCAATCTCACTCTTATAGTTTTGACTCGAGTCAAGACGAGTCATTTTCAATTCACCAACGAGTCAAGTTCGAGTCCAAGTCAGCTAGTAGAGGGTCGAGTCCAAGTCATTGTGTTGACTGCTCAGTTTCCTGTTGAAGTCTTGTTAAAGCCACTTTTTAAAACTCTGTTTGGGGATATCGAATGGTTCGCATTTAGATATACTAATTTTCCTCACTTTTAGCAGTTTCTGGTAGCATTTTCAAGCATCAGTACCAATAGACGAAATCCCATAAGTGTGGTTACTTTACTGTTCTTCGAAATTACAATGAAATGTCGGTCTTGACCATCTGAGTCTCGAGTCATATGACTTGATTCGAGTTATGCGCAATGACTCGAGTCCAAGTCGAGTCAATACACAGATTGACTCGAGTCGAGTTGAGTCATTTCCGTATTTTGAGAAAATGACTCGAGTCATCAGAAAATCGTGAGTCATTACAACCCTGGATTAACACTTCATCGCCCTCAATGTACATGCGATTGAATGTGTGGTCATAACTTGCGCTGAATAAGTGTTATTGTATAATGCGTACGTTCGTTCGATTGATTGTTTGGTTAGTTAAAAAACTCAATGCCGCATAACAATGAACATATGCGGAAAGCGTTGACGACAATTTTTGATTGAATGCACCTTGTACGATTGCGCGATCACATATTCACTGTTGCACAGGGAGAGAATTAAATAACGGATTTTCGAAGCAGTTCCCATATAGTCCATACTATCCATGTTTACTCTCAGCGCTCCCAGTCGACGAATCTGTAGCTGGCGCTCATTTCGAAGTCATTGACGCCCCTAGGGGACGCTGGCGTCCACTCTGGGAACCACTGTTCTAGTTTGACATTTACTGTTGATCTTTGATATTAAAATCGGAATTCCTTTTTAGAAACAAGCGTTACTACTAGAAAACCTCCTCGCCAAGGTAAACTTGCACGCAAAAACATAGCTTTCTAGTTTCCAACAGTAATATTTTTCATATTTTGTGTTTTTTGCAGTTTTCCGATCTCACCGGAATAGCAAGAGTATGGGAGACGGGAACTCGGCATTTTGCTTTCATGAATTGAATTATTTCTTCGGTATTGTGACATCGACTGTTGGCTTTCAGATTCTCAATTCCATTCCATTTCATGGATTTTAAGAGCACTCTGACATAACAACAAGGGCAGACTTGAGCGACTAGATGATTAGATATTCTGGTTCGATAATTCTGACGTAATTTGTGAAATGTTTCGATGCTCTGATTTGAATTCTAATTTCTGGTTTTCCTGAAAATTCTACGGAGGAACTGTATGATGTGAAACGAGTGTAGCTTCGTGTACAGACATTTACCCACAAGAATTAACTCTGATTTTATGTGAAATGAACTGGATATTCGATGTGTTTCTTCCTGATGTGGAATCGAATTCAATTTTCCAGTTTTTGCGAATTCAGTCATTCCAATTCTAGTGTAATTTGGAAAAAAACTATGTAGCTGTAATTCTAATCTGATTTGTAAAAGCTGAATATCATCTAGTTGTCCAACTCTGCTTGAAATGAGGGCCTGGGAAGCTTCCGATGTCAATTCCAATTACAAATACTGCCACTCTAGTTTTCGTTTCCTTTTTACATCTAATTCTTATTGTTCATGCATTAAACTTGAAATATTAACTGTGATGTAGAACATTCTATTTCCGAATTGTTTGATGCTTCTTTCCGTCACAATTTTTGATTGTGATCATATTTTTGTCAATGATTCTCGTGAAATTTTGTGAACACAGTCACTGTAAGTCTGATGTATGTTGGTAAATTCAAACCCCTTTGTTTTTGGCAAGGTATAATCATATTTCATATCGTTTCATAAAACTAGAACGTCAATAGTATCAAAGTGTTATCTATGTTTGTAAAGGCTTCAACAACGGTGCATGATTATCTCTTTATCTGCCATATTTTCTGTTTGTGGACTACTACGTCATATAGTATGTTAATGGCGACCACATTTATATATTTCATAATAAGTTTTCAGTTATGATGTTGCAAATTACCTAACATTCATACATTAAAATATCTGTGAAACATGTGTGCACACACTGTGAAACTGTGGAAATTTTGACAGTGGATCAGGTTGTTGGAGTTCATCCATCAGTCAGTGCTCACTGCTCATATTTTCAGTATTTGTCAAATATAAACTTCCACTTGGATTCATTGCAACTACAAAATGCGGGTGTATTCAGTTCCATTTTTGGGCTTGTGTGAAGGGGACCGATCATCAGAGGTAACCATAACCAACCACATTACTGGCGACGATTCATCTCGAAAGCATGGTTGTTGCAACTACGTTTTCAATTTAGTCTCTACTTTTCATCAGTATCAGTATATTAATATATTCATTGTTCATCATTTCATAACAACTCTGCGATGCAATGAAAAGATAGGAAGGTGTCGAAACGACTTGGAGTAGTCTTTGAAATCAGACACTCACCTGGGCCTAGGCGATGTAAAGAAGAGGCTTGCAAACTGAATGAAGAAGTAGAATATAAAGGGCAAGCGACAAAATGAGTTGGCAAGTGGCGGAAGGTGAGATCGACATGCCAGGTCCAGGGCTGACGACGGGGCCAATTTTTACCGCGCAGCCTTGATTGCTATGATGCATCTACATAATTCCGTAAAATAACATTGCTACGCCAACATAATATTTTGCCAATACCTCATAGAAATCTGCCTTTGTTTGAGTTGGGACGATTGTGGTCAATTATTTTGACAAATCGATGCGATAATTGCGCAGAGTCGGAGGCGTGTTGTTCAGTCAGCATGGTCGTAAATTTGAGTAGAATATGTGAAAAGGGAGCAGCGATTAGCTCATAGCAATTTCTGCAGAACGTCAGCAGTAGTCTTTTACGCCACTGTGCGATCGACTGCGGTACAACTTCCTCTTCGTGCTATGGTTTCAATGAATTCCCATGGTTCGGTTTTACAGATGATCTAGGTCTCCATTACTTGGGAACTTGCTGTAGCATTGTTTGGGTACAGCATCAATACAGTTGACTGGATGATCCGCGGGAGACCATAAGGATGGTATCGCTTCGAAATGTACTGTCTTTTGATTGCGGTTCTTTTTCGATAAAAACGATCTGACAATCTGCCGGATATACGACGAAATGAGATACTCGTTCGTAAAGAGACATTTTTAATTGATTTTACTGTATCGGAATACATATAAATGATCGTTGCAAATCGCAACCATTACCGATAGCGTGGTGATGTAAAGCCTAGTTCCCTCCTCGCCATATTGTCAATCGGAATATCTCCGTTTAGATAACTTTTGCATCTGTGATATCCGGCATTTTCTGTCGCTTGTGCGACTCTGTGCGCCCCGTGGATCCTTCGTTACTTCCTGCGGGTTCGGTATGTTATAATGCGGAATAGGGCGCAATATATTATGAAATTTCTGTTCAATTTTGTCAGATTGAAATAATGTTGCCGTGAACCTGTAGAATAGCCAAAGGACTGAAGTGTCGTACCGAGGACTTTTATATTTGGCGCATTGGAATAGCTCGTATGCCAGGTGCCAGCCAATTTGCATACAATATTTTTTAAATTCACCACTAGTTGCTGGCGATTACCCCTCTTGAAGAGTGTCCGCCAAAAATAGTCGGGTTCATTTCAATATGATTACAATATTTTATTGTATACTGAAGTTCTGTAACTCCAAGAATCTCTTCTATTCATTTTGTAATCATTTTTAATCCCAACTTCTCAGTAAATGAGATGAGGTATCGTATTGATGAAGTAAGCAGGCTCTAGTATAGTCTCTGCCCAGTGACAGATGTTTTCCATCTCTCTGCAGTCGAGTAAACAGGCTTTCAGAAGTATACAGATCTTCAATATCGCAGCAAACAATATATTCATGATTTGAGTTAATTGTTAATATAACACTATACAAGATTGCAATACAATGTAAAGATAGGAAGGTTCCAAAACGACTTTGAGTAGTCTTTGGAATCAGACACCCAATCCTGCCTGGGGGATGTAAAGAAGAGGCATGCACATTGAATTGAAACTGATAAAGACACATGAAAAAGTACAAGCGATAAAAATGAGTTGGCATGTGCCGAAACGGAAGGCAAAGTCGACATATCAGATTACTAAATTTATTCCACTCGAAGCTTATTGACTGACTTTACTCAAGGGCAATTACGTCACTAATTCCAGTTATCCAAATTCGAAATATAGGAAGAAATTTTTCTTTGTATAGTAATAAAAAGAAGTATTCCGATTCGTGAATTCCTGATGGGAGTCGAACGGCTCAAGAGTTGGAAAAATTTGACAATTATGAATATATTGTCTATCGCAAAATCAAGTAAAAATGCAATTGAATATTGTAGCAAACCCAAATATTTTCGGCGGACACTCGTCTGGGGTAATCTTTGACAGGCAATTACAACATCTACAAGCTGTTCGCCTCAATTATTCGAAATTTCATGCCCGTCAAATATTTGGTGATACAATTGTTGATATACAATATTCTTTTCAATCCTTTACCAGTTGCTGATGATTACCCCTGACGAGTGTCAGCCCAAGATATTCGAATTTTTACAGTACAAATATATTATTCAATTGTATATTGAAGTTCTGTACTTCCAAGAAGCTCTTCAATTCATATATTATATGCTAATTATTTTTATCTCAAATCATCAATAAATGAGTTTCTGGTGTTGGAGAAGGTGAGCAAGCTCTAGTATAGTCTCCAAAGACTCCAATCTATGACTGATGTTCACCGTTTCTCTTCAATAAAGTATTTTATGTTTCCAGTCAGCTTTATACGTCAGTGGAAGAAACTCCACTACTCTAATCTAAAATGGTGGTCATAGAAAACCTCGAATCCTTGAAATCATGGCTGGTCGGCAAATTAACGCCGATGTGCGATGCTGACCCGAACGCCCTCGCCAAATACGTGGTCGCGCTCGTGAAAAAAGACAAATCTGAGGAAGACCTGAAAAAACTATGCGTCGATCAACTCGAAGTATTCTTGCAAGGACAAACTAACACGTTTGTCGCTCAGTTGTTCGATATATTGAACAACAAAGGATATAGTGGAGAAAACGCGGATACAGCTGAAAAAGGTGACAACCAAGACACAAAAGAGCCTCCCACAAAACGATTTAAAAGAAGAATAAACAGACCTTCGCCAATTCGACATAGGTCTCGATCGCCTTACGATCGACGTCGTAGGGTGAAAAGATCACGTTCGCCACGCGACAGACGTAGAAGATCAAACCGCAGCCACTCGGGCTCCCCTAAACGTGGACGACTATCTCCTAAAAGACGATCTCCATTTCGGAGGACACGGTCGCGCTCTCCGTATAGACGGAACCGTCGTGCCAGATCACTTTCCTCAAGTCGTTCTAGATCATCATCCCGCACTCCTGAGTCATCGCATCAAAAAACTGATGAAAAGAAGAAAAAACGTTGTTGGGATTTTGACCAAAAAGGGTTTTGTGTACTCGGAGAAAATTGTCCATACGATCACGGTAAAGATCCAGTCGTATTAGAAGACTCTTCAATCAATTCAACTAATCGAACCGGTATGCCTCTATCAAAAAGCAACCCAGTCACCGCACCCCCACCTTTATTACCCCCTGTGAAACCCACTGTTCCACCCCCCGCGTTACCCCCACCATTTTTACCACCGCCTGTCGGAATCCCAGTACCCCCTCCCGGATTACGTCTTCACATGCCCCCACCTATCCCCCCACCTCCAGGCACTATGAGAATGCCACCACCCGGCGTTTTACCCCCACCAAGGTCTCAGCCACCCCCTGGATACAATCCAGAGGCTCCTGGGTTAAATTATCGAACCCCGCAACACCCGGTGACTTCTGTGCCTATGATGATGCCGGGGATGGTGCGGGGTATTGTATCAACCCCACCTCCTATGCCACCGCCTGTGATAAGGCAAGGCGGGTTTAACAATAATGCGACTGCCCCTGGTCAAAATACAGGTCAACGTAATTATTTTAATCCAAACAACTCGAAATTGGTGATTCGTAAAATTCCGCCTGCTTTGAACAATATCACGAAACTTAACGAACATTTCGCAAAATTTGGCGCGATCAACAACATTCAGGTCAAGTTTGAGAATGATGCTCAGAGCGCGTTAATAGAGTATGCTCATGCCAACAGTGCTCGAGCAGCAAAACGCGACACGGGGGCTGTTTTGAACAACCGATTCATCACGGTATATTGGTATAACGGGCCTAACGTAAGCAACGGGAACAACACTCAATCATACCCTCGTACATCAGTCAAAGAAAGGTTAGGTACAATTCCGAATCCTTCGCAATTAAAATACACTGCTCCCAACAGAGACACAAAACCTGCATCTCAAGAAGAAACTGTAGCTGCATCTGGGACTATATTCAGGACGATATCAAATACCACTCCTGCTCAAAACACGGAAGCTAAAACAGTAGAAGATAACGCGACGGCGGAAAAAGTGAGACTGGAAACCAAAGATAAAGTCCAAAAAGCTCAACGCGCCACGAAAGAAAAACTAATGGCACGTCAAAAAGTGATGCTGCAGAAAAAAATCGAGCTGCAAAAGCAGAAAAGGCAGCTTCTCGAAGCGCAAATGGCTAAACAGAAAGTGTTTTTGGCTAAAATCAAATCCGCGACTTGCCCGGTTCAGAAGAAAAAACTTCTCGAATCTCTGAAGACGTTGACCGCTTCCATCGATAAACTACGTACTTCGATTAAAGGAGAGACTATCTACAGCCCTGTAGAAGCGAAAGAGAAGCAGAAAAAGGCGCAGCAGCAAGTGTTGGACGCAGAGCTTGACTTGTACAACGCCACATCTACGGGGGAGAGTAAAGAAAGCACTTTACATCTGAAAAGAAAGTTGAATCAGTTGAAAGTGGAGGCGTCTTCGTTAGGGTTGGTCAACTCTTACAAACCCGGGTATGGTAGAGGTAGGGGTCGTGGGGCTTACGTGCCGCGGCCCAAAGTACCGAGGGTGTTTCATGCCACTGCCAATTTGGACCGAAGGCCGAAAGAGTTGCGGGTGTCTGGTTTTCACGGGGATGAGAAAGATGAGCTGATTTCACATTTAGCGGTGAGTTGGAAAGTTTTGATACTTGATTGGTTAGTGATTACTAAGGTCGGGTGCAATGACTCAATTATTCATTCTGTTGACTCTAGCCGCGTAGTGAGAGATTTTTGCGAGTACTTGAACTACACGCTCCTTGCAAATTAAATTATAGTTTCGATACTATTTTTCACTGTAGAAGCCTTGAAACCTGAGTAGTTAGTATCACAGCATACGAAACATGTAGTAGGCCTACAAAGAAACGTGTGTTATTGGAAATGACGTATCTGTGAAGTTGTGATCAGCCGACAGAATTGTCACAAAGTGCGGTGAAATAGGTGTTCAAGGGCGGATGTGAAGTTTTGGAATGGAGCCTTTAGCTAGATGCCATATCTTATGAATATTAACTGAATATATCGGTGAAAGATATCGATTTTATCAAGTTCCGGGACCTCTACTTTTGTATCATATCTTCTCACTGTTAAGTCTTCGTGTCGTTTCTATTTCAGAGATTCGGAGAGATCGAACATTTCTCGTTTGGCGACAACGACATCACCTGCACGGTCAAATTCCAAACGCGCACGCAAGCGGAGGCCGCTTCTCTGCACGGGGCTTCGTTCAAAAACCGACGTCTTGTCGTCGTGTGGACTTGCAGCAGTTCTGGCGCCGCCGTGACGGAAAGCCCTGACCAAACCGTCGATCAGGCCGAGCCTGACAAAAAGACTGATGTGGCTCAAGAGGACGCAGATACGATCGTTGTTGGCGGTGACGAACAAGTTGCTGGGGAAGATGAAGATGATGAAAGGTATGGACTCTCATGTTGCTGATGATACTACCAACCATAGATTACGACTTATGTGCAATTCATTAACCTATGTTCTGTGCAAGTCGAAAACGTTACGTTATGTCAAAATTTTCAGTTAGTACATCAAGTTTTGTTTTCAAGGAGAAACAATGATCGCCCTTGTGATCAGTACGCGCCACTTAAAATGAACAATTTGAATACGTAATAACAATTTTCTAAACTTTCTGACTGAACGAACTGCTCAAGAAGGGTTTGCCTGCTTGCATTTGTTTCTCAAGTGACTACTTCCACTTTTACTAGACAATTCGCAGCTTTTTCGACAAAACTAGGCCTAGAACAGGTGTCTACAATATTTTATGCTGCGTGAATCAGTTTTAGATTACTACTTTTTTTCGTTGACCGGTCTTCAAACACCATTGTGAATGGCTTTTATTCAAGGACTAACTACCATCCATTGAAAAAGATGGGTGTTGATCTTGCCTACACCACTCTCAGTAAGAAAAATCTCAATTAGCTTGAAATTCTTATCAGTGATGATGACTCGAGTCACGATTTAGGGATGACTCGACTTGACTTGAGTCATTTTCTCAAAATACGGATATGACTCGAGACTCATACGGCCAAGACCGACATTTCATTGCAATTTCGAAGAATAGTATAGTAACCACATTGTTGGGATTTCGTCTATTGGTACTGGTACTTGAAAATGCGACCAGAAAGGAGGAAAATGAGTATATTATAAATGCGAACCATTCGATATCACCAAACTGAGTTGTAAAAAGTTTAACAAGACTTTAACTCGGAACTGAGCAGTCAACACAATGACTTGGACTCAGACTCGAGTCATAATACCATGACTCGGACTCGACCCTCTGCTCGCTGACTTGGACTCGGACTTGACTCGTGTCAAAACTATAAAAGCGAGATTGACTTGTGAATCGGAGCCTTGGACTTGGTTACGACCATGCCAACCACTGTCCCAGAATATGTAGGCCTACTCTTTTACTTAAACCTACTTGGAACTCTACTGTACTTTTTTATACATGGAAATAGCTACTTTGACCACCTCTTGAAGCATGAAACGCGATTCTCATTAAATACTCGTTGGCTATGTGATTACGTTTCTCAAACTCTTAAAATCGACTGCACGAAAGCTCCGGCACGTTTTGCAAACCAATTTGTTTCGTAGTATCTGGAAATAATCGAGCGCCTCCTTTTTAGTGACAATGTCAACGTTCACATCGGCGACGTCACCGTGGGCTTCGAGATTGAAGATGACGATAATTTTGAGGACGAATTAGATGAGGACGCTCTTCTCGCTGCTGACTTTGATGAAGATGTTGCAGACGACGCAGATTTCGAGGACGAAGAGCTGAGATCGTGGAGACGTTAAGATCTTCCTCGGGACTCGGACTGCATATCTACAGTATGCAATGGAATAATATAATCGTATTGAAACAAACGTGAATAATTTTGGCTGACACTCGTCAGGGGCAATCGTCAGCGACTAGTAGAGAATTGAAAAGAATATTGTGTATCAACAATTGCATCACCAAATATATCATTGTGGAATCAAAGTAACTTATGTCCATTTTCCAAATTCTTAGAAAATCAAGTTATAGTAACATTTCATTTTTATGGAGATTGTCAAAATATTTCAAAGTTAACCAGGGCCAAGATGTGACGGAAAGAAAATGAATAATTTAAAAAAGCGTAATTCTCCCAAATGTGTAAAATAGATATCAACTACTATGATCCCACAACAACAATATGATGATGTCATAATTTGTGATGCGATTGTTGATGTACAAAGTTGTTTTCAGATTTTAACTAGTTGCTGACGATTACCCCTGACGAGTGTCAGCCAAAAATATTCTTGTTTATTTCAATATCAATATGTTTTTTCAATTGTATGTTGAATTTCTGTACCTCTGAGAGTCTCTTCATGTCCCCCATTCTATTTCATCGGCGTATGTGTTTTGAGAATGGTCATTAACGTGTCTATTTGGTATGGCTCTTGGAGTCGAGCTGCGTCCAACGAGTCTGGCGTTGTCCGTATCGTTTCAAGAGCAAGAGATTGATATATTTTTAAATGTTTCTCTCCGCGCCTGAATATTGCGGGTTAATGTCTGATTTCATGCTCGGGACGTCGTAACGATCGTAACACACCCGGTTCACACAGCTGCTTATCTGCACAACGTCTTGTTTTGTGAAAAAGTTTCAGGAAAAGGGTGTGATTCTGTCGGTGGACCGATACGAATTTTCGGAGAAAAGGATATTTTCGCAGTTGCCTGCATTTTATTAGCACGATTGCTTGTAGATGATTTTTTCAATTTTTTTCATTGTATGTTTAATGGAAATATAATTCGACCGGATGGCTTTGAGTTCAAAACGGTTGCTATCGTGATGTGGAAGGATTTTTGTAGTTGTAATCACCAATTAATCACACCAGACCAAAGATGCAGATCCCGTTACTCTTATATTTCGAGAGCCTTAAGTCAAGGTCTGACTATAAGACGATGCTGTGCAAGTGTGCATTGTGCAAGCTACAGAGACAAATTGAGCCCTGTTTTGGGATGGTTCGCTGCCAGCAGAATATAGGTTTCTCATCCGTACGTTTTAACTAAGCTTATACGGGCTAAGAGGAAAGGAACAAAACCTCCATAGTATGCATATGTTGAGAATGCGCATGAAAATTTGTATGTATGTAAATCATTAAATGTAAATCAACGTTCTCATCTCCAAACATGCTTTCAACGGCATGAAAATTTGAATACTTGAGGCGAACATTACACACAAACTATGCTGGCGTGTTTCGATAAAAGTCGAAGGCACACAAATTAAAAAAATGAACGTAAATGATCAATATTTTTAGAAAAAATTTTCAGCATCCAGAAAATATTTTCCCGCGGCTCTAGGAATAATACTTAAATGTGTTGCGTGATTCGGTTCAGTTTGTCGATAAGTTCATCAATACAAAACAGATTGCGATAAATTGATAAATAAGAGGAAGTCGAAACGATTGGGAGTCGTCTTTCAATCAAACAACAACCTTGGCGAAATAATTTCATATTGATTTGTTTCTTTCAACAAGTTTCATCATCACCAAGGCCTACCAATTCTTATAATCCTTACAGCTGGTTGAAAGCCTATTTAGCAATTCAATTCCTTATTAACAATTTCATCAGAGAGAGAGAGATATGGTAATATTTTTCGCCTGCACCATCGAGATGCTTTGACGACGGAGATGCGATACGGCCTTTATAGCTAGGTCATCTAGTCCATATTCTTTCTCCTCCATGCTATCCGTGATTGCCGAGCACCTAGGAGGATAGATACGGATACCAATTTTTGAGTCTTTGGTCCGACCCGGCCGGGGATTGAACCCACGGTCTACTGATCAAGAAGCCGGACGCATCACCATTCCACTATCTCGCATCATTCCAATATACCGCAAGACAACGATGCAATGGAAGGTGTCGAAACGACTTGGAGCATAGGCCTAGCCTTTGATCAAGCACCCATTTGGCCTAGGGCCTAGGCCAGGGGTGGGCAAACTACGGCCCGCGGGCCGCATGCGGCCCACAAAGCCGTTCCGTGCGGCCCGCGAGAATCTAAAGAAACTTTTTAAAAGTTTTGATAGAATGCGTACTAAAAATCGAATTAATGCAGGGACTTGAATAACTTTTTCTAAGTATATTTCACCATGATAATTCTGAGACAGTGGTTCTCAAACTGGAGGGCACACCCCCGTTAAGGGCGTAAATCGGAGCTCAATTGCAAAAATTTTTCGCGCTTCGCGCGATTTACGTCCAGTTCATAGTTGTTGATCTCTTTTTAGTCTGAATTACATATTTAAAAATCTTTCATCCACAGTCGTACCCTTCCATGCCATCTAACTACCCGTTAGGTTGGCTAGCATCCCGGTTGCGTTTTGTGATATGACGATAGGGGGGCGCGAAATCTTTCACCATCATAAGGGGGGGGGGGGGGCGTGTATTAAAGAGTTTGAGAACCACTGATCCGAGGTATATACTTAATATCACAGCGGGATAGCTGCAACGAAATTGACATAATTTAGGTCACGAGTGACATTTCAGATCGGCCACTCCATTTTTAATTATTTCAGTGATGTACTTAGAAAAACGATTCGGGGGTGTCTTACGTAGATTCGTTGTCTGTGTGCGTAGAATTGGGGTACGGTATTTATATTTTATCTACACATAGAAGAAGCGTGTTCGAAGCTAACATGCTTATGATGCTGTCAGCATTGTGTGTCCTGTTACTGAACCAAAAGTGGACTTAGTAAATCTATGAACAGATCGCTGCTCACAGATTTAAATTTCAATCCTGTTCTAAGAATCGGGCTAATCGACTTTCATCTCTATAGTTTTGACAAATTGGCTTGTTTTAAATAAGCACATATATTATCTCCATGTCTTCACTATATAATCAAATATCAATATTGCGTTTTGGTTTATAATCCCAATTTAATGTAGTGCGGCCCGCGAATGGATTCAGATGTTGAATGCGGCCCGCGAGCTCAAAAGTTTGCCCACCCCTGGCCTAGGCGATATAAAAAGATAGGCCTACTATGCTTTTACTAGTGGCTGAATTCACATAATTTTACGATAATCGTTCACAAGAATTGTGGCCTCGTTGGCACCACATTTTCTTACTATAACTAGTAACCATGTTCAAAAATGACATTCTTTTCTCAAATTGTACTTGAAGAGCTTCTTGGAGGGTACAGAACTTCAATATACAATTGAATAGTATTCATATTGAAATGAACCCGAATATTTTCGGCTGACACTCGTCAGGGGTAATCGTCAGCAAGTAGTAGAGAATCATCATCATCATCATCATTGGTTTATTAGCAATTTTATCAGTTCAATACACCACAAAAATGCGATACAATGAAAAGACAGGAAGATGTCGAAGCGACAAGGAGTAGTCTATGGAATCTGACACCCACCTTGGCCTAGGCGATGTAAAGAGGAGGCATGCACACTGAATGAAAGTAAAGAAAATAGTATAGAAAAAGAATGCGACAAGAAATAGGGCGGCATGTCATGGGAAGCGAGATCGATAGGTCAGTCGTCGTCAGGTAATCTTGAGGATGGACTGCTGTATTTATTTAGTAGTAATTGCTTGTATTTCGACTTGAATGTGGACATGCTCGTCGACTGTCGGATGGCCGGCGGGATACTTCCTCACATCAGGTCCGGCATATTTGATGGAGCGATGATCTTTTCGGTCGATCATATGATATTTGGACGACGTGGACACGCGTGTGTTGCACTTGTGCGCTTTTGATTCAGAGGTAAAGAAGTCATTGAAATATTCGGGGCAACGACCGCAGTGAAACTGAAACATAGACTTGGCGATTTCTAGTTTCCGCATATCTTCTATGTTTAGGACGCCGAATCTCTTCAGCAGCGACTTATTGGATGGGCAGCCAGGCCCCTTTGGGGCCCTAGCTATGATTCGGAGTATTGGAAAATTGGAGAATTGGAAAGAACATTGTATATCAACAATCGTATCACAAAATATGACGTCACCAGCATGAAATTTTGTGAATGAGAGAGCGTTCAATGTACTATTTTTAGGTGGTACACGAACTCCTTTTGTTGACAGAGTTTTGGTTGGTGTATTTTAATAAAAGTCAACTCCAAGGCACACAAATGGAATTGTGAACGGCCTCGCCCAACGATTCGAAATCGGTCGTCTCGATAATTATTCGCACAAATCGGATTATCTAACAGAAACAGATGTTTGCCGATGGCAGAATTAATGGCCTTTGATCGGTCAGCATCAATCTTAAGCGGATGAGTTAAGGGTGAGCTTTTCACTGAGCGTGATGCACGTGTTCTGATGAATCTGGGGACATGTTGGTTTATGCGTTCCTGTAGACGTTTTGGAATTGAGTCAAATTTGGTGAGCATCGTTTCTATAGACAACCTAACAATTTCCTTGGGTGAACAGAAAATTTAAAAAAAAGTTATTTATTTTTATGTAATAAATAAAAAACTTTCTTCTCATTTAGCTATGCTGCTACTGGCTACTGGAATTGAATCTAATTTGGTGTGCAGGCTTCAATTAGGTAATTTTATCAAGTAGCCATTACAATTTGAGAAAAAAGGTCAATTTTGAGCATCCCTAAGCTGTTCATATATAGCTGTCACGCCTGGTTTGGCTGGATTTGCCGCGCTTACCCCGTAATTACTGTATCATGGGTATACCCGCAATTTCTTCATCAGCACAATACCGATGTGGTTCGAAAAATAATGACAACCATGCATGTCTCAAAACGGGTTTGATGCTTATGTGAGCTGAGGAATTCACCTAATTAGTAATGAGACGAATATATAAGCGACGCCTCAAGGATACGAACGTGACATTGCTGCACATGTCGATTTGGAGGGGCGAATGCCGCACGCCGAGAAACATCGTCTCCATTCTGAATTGGATGAGCAAATTCACGTTCTTTGTTGATATTTTTTCATCGTAGCGCCAAATAGGACAGTGTTTTATCGTTATGCATACGAATTGAAATTCATTCCAGCACATGATCGTTTATACTCCAGTAACGATTTGCGAGCGTATGGGAAATGTATCGAAGCAGCCCAGATCGCTATTATAGTCCGCATATAGTTGTCGCGATGCGAGCTCGTCACTGCGATGTCCGAACCCTGCTCTGGTGTTGAATATAAGAGGGCAATTAGTGATTGGATGCGCGCTTCCCAATTTGTAAACATCAATTTTGTGTATTCAATATTCATTCTTGTCTGCTTGATACACTCGTATTGTCGCGCAATGTCAGTTGCGAGCTTGCAATTTAATTGGCTACTGACTTGTACAAGTACAGTGCACGATGTTGAATTAAGTTCTCAAATATTCATGCAACACTAGATTCTCAGTGGCACTAATTCTGAGTGTATTCGATTCGTTTGAAGGGGAACCTTCCATTTGCCACTAACCTTGATCGAAGACGACTCAATCCGTCTGTTAAAATCGCTGATTAGCTCTTTATACTCCAATAAATTATAATAAACCGCTGCATTCGTGGAAACTCGTTGCAAACGTCGTCGGTATGTCTTTCGCACGAAGCGCGACGAAAATTTTCCAGATTTGACAAATTTTGTCGAATGTTGTTTGCAATGAGAACTATATAATACAATGTCCAATCTTCACCATCTACAGCGACGCTATTTCTCTTCAACCTGCCTGCCATTCTCAATGTGTTATCTTCTGCTACTTTGTTTAACGGAGGTGGTCTCTGTATTGTATAGTCAGCGCTGCTACCTGCTACTCAAGTAGGGGTAGAAGTAACGTCGTAAATTTTTTCTCAATTACAAATAAAAGTAGCGATTTCCAAAACGTGTCAAAACTACCTCAGGAACAAAAAAATTGTCAATTAAGTAGTTTCGAAAAATGAATTCGGTCGAGGGATCGCATATTTTTGATGGTTTATATTATCAGCGGTAGACTGAATGCGTTCAAATTGCCAAGTTTATTAATCAAAAGTTACTATTGTCGTTGCAAAATATATTCAGCAGTTACTGTGATGCCTCATCAAATGGTTTGCTACCCTTCTTCCCCACAGCACGGGCGGTTAATTCCTTTGTGAAGGTTAAAATGAGATCCTCTTGGTTTAACTTGACTATGGCAGATGTGGTCAAAATAGTCGACGTTCCTTTTCCTACTCAAGTTAACAAATAACGTCATGAATTTACACTAAATTCCAAGTAGAAGTATACCGATCACGAAGACATGTCCAAACTACTCCAAGTAGAAATGAAATTACCTTGAAGGTCGGTAAAGTAAGTACATTCAAAAAGTAGATTTGGTCAAGGAGTGGCATACTTTTAGCGGTTAACAAGAGGTGGCTACAATCTTACGCAAAATGTCTCATGACACTGCAAATTGGTGCAATTTTCGAAAATATATTCAATTACAGTGGTACATAGATGCTATTTCGAGCAATTATGTATTAATCCCCTCAAAGAAACGATTTATCCCCAAAGTACTTTCTAATTTGCAAAATCCTATATGCATAAAAAAGCAGATCTACCCCCCAAAAAACTGCCAAGTAGAAGAGCAAGTATAGCCAAAGAATATTTTGAGTATAGTAATCCCAGTATACAAAACTTCGCCTTCTTGAGCAGGCTATGAGTATATCACTTCGTTCAATAGCCAGCTCTGGTGGTATAGGCCTATATATACATGGCTTATGATTTATTACAACTGTCATCGATACACATTTACTGGAAACAAAACAACGAATCATTATCGATTGAAATTTTATTCAAATTAACATTTGTTGCCGTGATTGGTCATTGCGGTCCAATTTCTTGTCGTCTTTCCTCGTGGGAGATATCGTTCGCTTTCAAGGCTGTCAAAATAGGCGAAAAACTTTAATTCGTGCTACAACTTCATGGTATCGTTATTCAGTCTACGTGACAAATGCTATAATGGAATGTTCTCGAATTTAACTTAAGTTGAATTTCGATCGCACAAATTTCAGGGTTGCACAGATACAGCTGATAGTTGATTTTAAGCTCTTTGGGAGATGGTGTTGAGGTTACGTTTCGATCTATTTCATCATCTATCTATGCAGACTTGGGTACTAGATAATTCTAGTTCAACACTAATCCAATTCTAATCTAATTTGTATAATGTCGCTATGCTCTAATTTTAATTCTAGTTTTATTTTAAGTTTTCCTGTTAATGCTACATGAGAGAACTGTATAGTGCGAAACGAGACAAGCTTGGTGTAAAGACATTAGTCAATCTCGTGCTTATGAGAAAGAAGTATATGCTTGGATACGAGCGGGACTTGAATTTAGTTGTATTTCTTTCTAATTCCGGAATTTAATTAAATTTCTAACTGTTTTACGAATTCAGTAATTCTAATTCTAATCTACTGGGAAAAGCTGAAAAATTTCTAATTGTCAAACTCTGCACCTATGATCGCAAATTACAGATGATCCTATAACTATATATACGATACAGATAACTTACGTTGCAAGCATCTACAGAACTGCCCCAGTCGCAATATCCCTTGGTCACGTCATAAACGAGTCCAGACGGGCATGTCTAAAGAACGGGAATAAAATAATCTTATTTATGAGATCACACTATCCGGAATAATAACTGAGGGTAGCAAGAAGATGAAACCCCGTCACAATAGTAGTAAGAACCAGAGCAAGGGTCAGATGGGCTGGTGTAGTATCCTGATGACTTCGACGCGCAGTTGACTCCTGCGACACCGAGTTCACTTTATTTCTTTGATGTACAGAACTTCAATATACAGTTGAGTAATGCATTGATATTGAAATATGCGCGAATATTATCAGCCGGCACTCGTCAGGGGTAATCGTCAGCAATCAGGGAATTGGAAAGAACATTGTATATCAACAATCAATATATTGTGATATAATTGTTGATATACAGGCCTACAATGTTTTTTTTTTCGAATTCTCTACTAGTTGATGACGATGACCCCTGACCAGTGTTGGGATCAAGTCACTACCTTCGAGTCACGAGTCATTTCGAGTCATTGCACATTTTGACTCGAGTCAAGTCAAGTCAATCGATTTTCGAAGGTGACTCGAGTCAAGTCAAGTCAGTCGATTTTTGGAGGTGACTCGAGTCAAGTCGAGTCAAGTCGAGTCAAGTCGAGTCAAGTCACAATTCAAGTCAAATTGCCTTTTCGAGGTATGAGGCGTGATTACGTCATTGTACTTTGCTAGCTGTCTGAAATACAGATTGAGTGGTCATTGACTTTGCACCGATGAAGGGAAATAGAGTTAAATATACACGCAAGTAAGGCGCTGTATCGCTCACATATAAGTAGAACTAATAAACTACGTAAGTAATTGCACACTGCGCAGCCTCAGTTTATAGTTACCAGCCAACGAGTCTGCTGTGGTTATAAGGACTATATAAACTATTTTCGAATTCAATTTCAATTAAACAAGAAAACAAGAGGTTTGGTTAGGTTAAGAACACAGAACAGAAATATACCTTTTGCTATTAAATTACTTAACTATACTATAGTTTACGTCAACGTAGGCTGTAAGCTTCGATCATTTCGTTTGCGATCAATATATTTGTGATGGAACAATGGAGGCTCAATAAAACGCACGATCATTGAATGATTGGTCGCTCTCACGGGTTACACCAGCGTTGCGCGAACAATCCGACCATATGCAAGATACAGTGATTTTATCGACACCGATTACTTGATGACTTGAAATTGACTCGTGAATTTTGCTGCGAGTCACGAGTCAATCCACATTTCTGATACGCCGAGTCAAGTCAAGTCAAGTCATTTTAGCAAAGTAACTCGAGTCAAGTCAAGTCATACAAAAAAGTGGCTCGAGTCAAGTCAACTCCAGTAACGATTTGCGAACGTAAGGGAAATATATCGAAGCAGCCCAGATCGCTATTATAGTCCGCATATAGTTGTCGCGATGCGAGCTCGTCACTGCGATGTCCGAACCCTGCCCTGGTGTTGAATATAAGAGGGCAATTGGTGATTGGATGCGCGCTTCCCAATTTGTAAAAATCAATTTTGTGTATTCAATATTCATTTTTGTCTGCTTGATACACTCGTATTGTCGCGCAATGTCAGTTGCGAGCTTGCAATTTAATTGGCTACTGACTTGTACAAGTACAGAATATGATGTTGAATTAAGTTCTCAAATATTCATGCAACACCAGATTCTCAGTGGCACTAATTCTGAGTGTATTCGATTCGTTTGAAGGGGAACCTTCCATGTGCCACTAAACTTGATCGACGACGACTCATAATCCGTCTGTTAAAATCGCTGATTAGCTCTTTATAGTTTAAAGATAAAGCCCGCATAAAGTAAAGATGCGAATATCGCATCGGAATGGCATGCATATGCCATACTCATATAGATGGACGTAGGGTTGTTTCTGAGCAGCAGTCTATGTGACGCCGGTTTCCAGTCGCAGTAGCCTATCTGAGATATTCTGACGTAAATTGCTACGATTCAAACCGACCGTCCAATATTCCAATGTTACACGCTCAACAAATATAGGCCTATTAACGATCCAAAGCGCTCAGTTATGGGGTCAGATTTACAATAAGGTTTAACAACAAATCATCCGATAAAATTCCGACAAATGAGGCACGAGGATAGTAGTAAATACCATCATTACAGACTCACCTTTGAAAGTCACTCTAACGCAAGTTTTTACCTCTTAAGGGTTATTAACGTATGGGTCGCAAAGGGTATAATTTTTGGTAGCCACGGCACCAGAGCGATCTATTAATATGTATGTAATATTTGTTGAATTTATTGCATTGCATATCCAATGTCACTGTGTTGGGTACTATATAGGCTAGCCAATAAGCGAGACACGCAGAAAATATGGGTTCGTCATGAGAATGTGCCGACCTTTGTATTACACAAATTGGTTTGAACTCATGATAACATCTGTTCGACTCATGGTTTCTCCATAAAACATCGTCGAGAAGACAGTTGGGATGAACTAGTGTAGGGGTGTGAAACGCGCGATTTTGGGCCTACGAGACACATTCATTTGGAGGCCAACCCTTCTGCGTCGGAGCACATGAAGACGTAAAGTCTTAGCCAACATACCGCTGAGAAAAATATCATAGCGGCAACTAAACCTTTTTGTATAACAATTGTCGATTGGTATATGCGAATGAAATTTATTTTGCGAAAAAGTGCGGGTGGTGATTGCAAAGTCTACCTTAGGAAATTAGGCCAGGAATGGTGTCACTTTTGATAAGGAGCGCACGTAAATTGTTAGAGTTTGATAAATGATACTGCAATGAAGGTTGCCGGAGAACCCGGACCTTGGAGAACCCGGCCTTACAAACTCGGCCTCCGGAGAACCCGGCTCTCGGAGAACCCGGCCCTCGATGAACTCGGCCCTCGGTGAACTCCGCTCTCGGGAAATTTTGAAATTAAGTGTATTCACAAGTATTAATATAAATTAATAAACTAATAATGGTGTTATCAACTGATTTGTCGGTCTTGTAAGGAGGTTAGGGCATGCGTAGGTCACGCAGTCACGGAGTGATCAGATCACGTGATCACGATTGCGTGGTCGGCTCATTGTTGAATTGACTTGGCGAGGGGCGGACGTGCGACGTTCGACATCCGAGCCTACTACGACATAAAAGGCGAACATATTCAGTTTCAATCTGGGTCGTCGACGCGACAGCGCCGTCTCGCGGACACGAGCTTCGTTGATGTGTCGTCGATATTTGGGACTTTCCCGATCATTGGTATTTTATTTCTAAAAAAAATCAAGAAGATTGGGAATTCAATGCTCCGTGCTCTCAATCTCTTGACAGTGAAATTTTTTAATTAATAGCAAAAAATTAAAAAACGTTTTTAAAAATTTGACTGTCAACCCCATGAAGTTGTTTTGGTTGCCTGAAAGAACGATGCTTAACAATTTCGGTAGTAGGGATGGTGTGAACCTCTGAAAGGTTATGGTTCGTGTGAACGCGAACCTTTTTGAAAGGTTCCGTGTGAACACGAACGTGAACCTCGTGACGTCATATTGATAATTACAACCCCTACATTTCAGTACCTATATTGAGGTACAGGATAGCTAGCGATGACTCGGGCCACATGATTCCACAATGTTGAAATACATCTTGACGTTTTACACTTCGCCAAATGTATCAAATGGGACAATCAAATGATATCATAACCCCATAAAAACCAATATCTTCCGTCGCATTGCCAACAATTTCGACGAGGACTTGCAAGGGAATATAAGCTTTAGCCGTATCGGTCAAGGCCAGACCGGACAATGTATTCGGCGTCTGAGTATTGCTACGGTGATATTGAGCACAGTGTAAAACGGGTTTCTGCAGTTGTCTCTTTTACCCTACTATGTACTATACTGAAATTGGTACTAGGGCCCAAAATTTCCGTATGACAGACCCCAGTCTCGCGAACGAGGTTGAATCAGGTCAAATCACCACGAGAATGATATCAGTAACATTCAGTTCCACGTATACATTGGCTGCAGAGATTTTCAAGCTAATCAATTTTGCCAATAGCCTGGTAAACTTCAGTAACGAGTAACTGTCAGCAATTTTGCGAAGAAATTCTGGTAACTTGACTTTAGAGCTACTTCGTGGTAATATTACATATCAAAATGTAAAATTACAAGCTGCGCACAGTTATTGGCAGCTACCGGTAATTCGTTGCAAAATTTACAGAGATTTCCCAGTAAATCTACCAGATTTTTTAGAGTGTATACTTGCTACCGATATTACCCCAATAACAAGTTATACAGCAGTAGCCAACACCCCAGTCGCACGGATTTGGTTTTTATGATACAATGAACATATGAAGATTGGCACAGTACTCTTGCTGGATTTTTTTTTATATCAGATAACGATATCAAGTTCATTGATTGGTTGAATAAGCATCATTCACTGACTACATGTATAGTGTATTTGCTCTTGATGTTGTGTGATTGCGGGTCAAGCTCAAAGCAGAGAGTCACTAAATATTCACGAACGGAAAGCTGGATATTTCGAGCAAACTTTCGTAACAAAGCAAGTAAAATTTCTGAGATTGTCAAGGTGTATGGTCGTTTAGAGTATATTTTTTTATGCTGCCAGCGCCACGCACAGAGTGGCCTGCAATTGAAATGCAATAAATTTCAATCACAGATATTATATTGAAGTCAATATTTTAATATAAGAAAAAGGTTCACAGTGCAGAACCTACCAGGGTTCGTTTGTGAACGTGAACCTCTAAATTTCTGAGGTTCACACACAGAACGCGAACGTGAACCTCACGTTCGCACCATCCCTAGATTTTAATAATATATTCATAGTAAAATATATTAAAACCCGAAGCTTTTCGAGCTGACACTTTTCAAGGGCAATCGTCAGCAAATGGAGAATTTCAAAAACATGCATCTAGCTACATTGCATACAACCGATTATGACGTCATAGAAACAAACAACATGAAATACTGGCAAACCGCGAGCGCAGCTAGTGGCCAATTTTTAGATTGACTTAAAATTCCTTCTGCTGACACAAGCGCGGTCGGTGGATTTTAATATAAGTTGATTCCAGTGCAGACAGATGGAAATTAGTGCGGCCTCTACCTAATACCTTTCATCGCGATAGTTTTTAGCGCAAGTTGCATTCTCAGCCAAATGCTTGCCGATGGCAGAGTTCATGCTTCTCAACAAAGCAATTTCGGTAGAAGCAAATTTATTGCGGTTGAAAGTTTTGAATTTGTAAAAATGCCAATGCGAACTGTCATACCATGTTCGTTGGTAATCCCAGAATTGTTGAAGGTGAACTTAAATAACTTCGCTTCTACGGGTTGAAATTGCATCAAATTTCTTTTGCATCCTTTTGATCGAATACGGTGGCTTTCGAAATGAAATTGCAGATACCTAAATATTTTCGCCAATTTCATCTTCCATTTGAGACCACATTATATGTGGTGTGCAGTGACCTCGCTTACAATGTGATTATCTGGTGTCACTGAATCAAAATTAATGTCAATACTGTAATTTGATTCTTGCGACTTCAATGGACGCACTCTCGTCTTGCTCACAGTTGTACAAAGGACCGGGAAGGGAGTTAGCGTGTTTGCGCAGGATCAATTACAGCAGGGAAGATTGCTCGCCTCTGTATACCGCTGGGCCCAATTTACAAGGAGAGGATTACTCGGCGCCTGGACATCTCTTACTGCATTTTGATTTTTAGGTTGCATGAAAACAAGAACGCACGTCACATTTAGTAGTAGCTAATAAACGAAAGTGCTAGGTCGGCCAAAAATACACCATACAACATATTTGGGTCAATTCAAACCCGCAGAAGCGAAGTTATCAGAGTATAAAATTGTTGATTTGAAAAATGAGAGTACTTACTGCTGATAATTCTATAATTGACAACATATAGTGTTGTGACTTCACACACAGACTTGAATTTAACTGTGCTATTGTCTTCATTCTGGCCGCGATCTCCAGATTTCCTTTCTTCATTGGCATATTTTCCTCAAGCGCCTTTTCGTCCGCTTTTATCGCTGTCGTTTAAGTTTTAGCAGCGATGAAGGGAAACTATGACTCGTGATTTCCCAAATTTAAAGAAATACAAATTAGGTTATTAAACATTTTGTCAATCTAGAGCAGGGGTTCTCAAAGGGTGGGCCACAGAGCATTTTGAGGTGGGCCGCAAAGCTATTTACAAAATTTTAGAATTAATGTATGTTTAGTTATAATTGTTATGTTAAACGCTATCCGACTCTGAGGAGACGTAGTGGCACGTATGGAGTCAGCACGTACAAGCCGAAAACGGGAGGGACAAACGGCGACTTTTTCCACTGGCTATGACAACCTACGGCTAACAGTACTAACAGTTGCTCAACCAAAGTAATTTCGAGTATATGATAACTGGAAGGTAATGCTGAAGTAACCAAGTATTCCGACAGGATCACATGTCATATACCATTGAAAGGGTATGCAATAAACTCGGAATGAAGTGTAATTGATGTATAGATTTACTGTAGGCCTACTTCGGCAGATCGTAATGCTTTAAGACAAAGTAGGCATAATTGAAAATTATTAGCAACTTCTGATGAAGGTATACAGCACCACCGCAACGAATCGTAATGGATTGAGGATTTCGCGGAGTGCATTAATCTTTGCAGTCGGTTTAAAATATCCGGCCTGGAAACAATGTAAGAGTCACATGAATTGATTGTATCATTGGATTGAATATTCCGACATCGCAACTTCGGTTGGTTTGGTACAAGACATACAATGAACATTGTACAGCATGCATATTAAAAACTATTTCTCCACTTCTCTGTAGTGCTTGGCTCCCCATTCATTCATGAATTGTTGGTAGCTGGCCCAGAATGATTATATTGTTTCCCACAATAGTGGAACTAAATCCGCAATCACACAATTGATGCGGGGATTTGTTCGTTGCGTTTCGCGACGCGAATGGAGCAGCGTACAATCATAATATACACATGCGTTTTAGCCTGTGATCTACCAGGGTCGTAACTGCCGCACCCAAACCCCCAATTGGGCGAGCTCGAAGGGGCCCAAGATTATTTCGTTGGTCGTTTGTTGGAGGATATTTATTCAATTCGAAAATTTTTGTTGCGCTTCGCGCGATTTCATATCCCTAGAGGACTAGATTTAAATTTTATCAGTCAATTTCAGAGAAAAGATGCGCATATTTAAGATAAATAGGCAAATCGGTGCAGTCGATTACCACGCATTGAACTGGATTATGACTCTAAGATAAGAGGTGGGCCACAGCACGTTTTCAAACTGGAAAATGGGCCACGGCCAAGAATAGGCTGAGAACCCCTGATCTAGAGGCTTCGCTGCCCCCCTGAAAATGCTTCGAGAACCGCTAACAGAAGCAACGTCAAGAATGCACGCTGATACTTTGAGAGCTTTATCTTCTGGGTCCAAACCTCCGAAAACACGAAGAAACCCGAATTATCATCCATGTAGGCTTTAACAGCGAATTTGACGTCACGGAGGCGGTTTATAATCCATTTTGCGTCCCCATCAGAAGATTCGGACACTCCGTTTTTGTTACAATCGTTTCCAGAGACTCCGGTTTGATACAAATCGTTTGCCACCTTGTACAAGATTATCGCGCGTACATAACCGCCATCTTGCTTTAAACTTTCCGAACCTCCCGAGCCGTGTGAGTTTCGGCCGCGATTCGACGAACTTCGTCCACGGCCCCCTTCGTAAGACCTCGGTTCAAGTTCAATTCGAGCTCGGCGATTCGAAGAGCGTGAGTCAAGTTCGGACGTAAGTCTTGCAGTTCGCGGAGTAGTTCGGACGTCTTAACCGAGTCATGGGGCGGTTTCGTTACTTCCTCTGAAAATGAATTAAATGGAAATATAAGAGGTCAGTAATGGAAATATTTCTATTCTGCTTCAAGTAGACTTTGCATACTTGCAGTAGCCTGCTTTCTCAAGAAAATACGGAAACGTGAGTTTCTTCAGAGGTTGGGATGATTACGTGCACGGATTCGGGGATTGTGATGGAGATTTCTGGCTCGGTGGGAATGTTGTAATTTTATTCCTTTATGTTGTGGGATTTTGCCGATTTAGTAGCTCGGTCATAATCTGAGTGAGTGATATCTAGGTTCCCTCTTGAAACGCGAATTGTAAGTTGTTTTTCCTTTAATATTACGCAGTGGAATTGAGCTACATCCCTATTTGCTGGATTTCATTTCCTACCTGAGTCGATCAATCCATAGTAGCCTATATGATAAAGCCAGATTTCAGTACTCAACTTTTTGGGCTCGATCCCAAGATTTTCATCCGCATTACATATATCTCTTGGACGGTATAGACCAGTGGTTCTTAACCTTGCCTACAGCGCCCCCCAAGGGGCGCTGGCGATTTTGATGGGGGGCAGAAACGCCTAGGGGGCGATATGGGGGGGGGGCTGGGCTCAGGGAGGCGATATGGGGGGGGGGGGCGCTGGAGAAAAATGGCTTCGCAGTAGATGATGTAGTAGGACGTATCTTTAATGAGTATTCACATAAAATTAACATTCCACAAAACATGTCAAATCCCGAAATTTTTGGTCGCGCTACGCGAAGATGTTTGCTAAATATGCGAAATATTTCCGATACCAAAGTCCCGAAAAGACCGACTGGACTTTGACCTCTTACCAGGACCGAAACTGCTGCAACCCAAACCCCCAATCGGTGAGTTCAAAGGGT
The DNA here is from genome assembly GCF_051294905.1 of Botryllus schlosseri. NCBI lineage: Eukaryota > Metazoa > Chordata > Ascidiacea > Stolidobranchia > Styelidae > Botryllus > Botryllus schlosseri. Next base: position 27,638,612 of record NC_137246.1, on the reverse strand, counting down.
GTCCTAAATTATTTCAGTGAATGAACATAAATTACAGATCATGTTTTAACGACTCCCCCGCAGAAGAATACTCATAATTATAGAAAATAGAAATTGGCATATCGGTGTCGGCCATTACCACGCCACGATGCACGAAGACATATGAAGTTCCGGTCAATATGGGACTCGGTGAAGTGTGTCAGTAAGATCGTCAGAGAGCAAACCTTAGCCGAAGAGGATTGCCCTTATGTTGACCGTGAACTTCGATGTATGTAAATCTAATTGTCCATAGGTGCTCAAATCGCTCGTGCCGAATTATCATGTCGTCGCAATCTGAACCCCACAGGACAAACAACACCCATCAGAGAAAATTATTCGCCAGTCGCCAGTGAAGAAATACCAATTTTGAATCGTGTGCTTACTTTAGTTCATTACGTTTGTGCGTTTCAATATCTTTTGACTATATAGCGGACAAGAGGTAACAAAATAACAACATGTAAAAGAATTAATTGTATCAACGGGCAAGCCGGAATATGTTCAATTATTAATTACGTGGCCTTCATTTTTCCAATACAACAGCTCACTTAATGCTACTGGTAAATCTGATTACGTGGGCCAGAGGATATAAAGTCAATAGAGACATATACATGCAATTACCACCTATTCATTCATGCATTATAGAAAATTTTAGCGCCTCTGGCGACCAAGTCACACAAACTTTGCTGACCATCGAAATCATGCGACGGGGTTCTCGGGGTCCTCAGTCCTCGGAAGTTTGATTTATCACGCTATGGGTGCGCAAGACAATCGATTTTTAGGGGCTTACGTAGTGCTGTTTCAGCCCTCCCTCCTACCCATTGCCTTTATTACAGTCCCTACAATATGAGGTGGGGGGGGGGGCGCTGGAGCACGATAATTTTTGAAAGGGGGCGCTGGAGCAAAAAAGGTTAAGAACCACTGGTATAGACGAAGGGTTCACGAACCTCAATTTAGGAATTTAGCGTTACGCACTTGTTTTGTCGCTTGTATTTTCAAAGAGCCATATTTTTTGCATTTTAATTTTTTTTTATTTTTGGCAGGTTTTGCAGTTGGCTCCTGAAATGCGAAAAATAACACGGCCTGAGTATGGTCCTTAAACGTGTTGAGACACGCCACTTGTCGATAGTTAGGATCCACGAAAGGCGGAGATGATCAACCAAGTTGCTGCGCAGCAGCGTTGGTTCGTTTCCGTGAAACTACTAGCAAATTTCATAATTTCACTCTGTCACACAGTTACATTACTTGCGTTATCAAAGAATGTTGAAAAGTCATCAAGGTCTGGCTGGATAGTTCGGAAGAAGTGACTCACGACATGTCTGCATTTGATCGGGTGGTAGGCTATATGTAAATGATTATTGCCGGTTGAGCTATCCCTTTGCAAGTCGCTATCGCTGTTTTCGCGTGCTCTGCTGATAAGATACGTCACAGAGTTGCTCCGGAATCCACCCTGTTTACATACAGTCTTGAGATCAAGATGTCTTCAAATGGAGGTAAATTAAATACGTCTTAATATGTCGCAATTGCAGCCTGTCCTCGAGTGCAAACTCAATATGCTTTACCTCACGTGGAGTCACACGTAAGCAATGTGACGCCGTGTGAAAAAACAGGGTGCTTCGATTACCAAATGTATATATTAATGTGACGATACTCAGCCATGTATTTCGTGGTACCGAATCAGGCATATGTACGATCCGTCCGGATATGCATAACTTGGAAAATGTAGAAGAATTCCAATATATAGGCTAACTGATGCTCATCGTTATAGCATTGAAAGGGCGAGGATTGAACAAATTTTAGCAATGAAATAGTGCTAGAAATGTATTTATTGTGGCTGCATATACACACTGACAAACAATTTCAAAGCAAAATCTATATGTGTCCACTATTAATATAATGTGCGCAGGTTTACCAATCATTTTCGATTTCTCTAAACAACGATGCGAGCTCTATAAATACAATTCATTTGATACTGGTAGCGACAGACTTGGACAACTAGATAATTCTAGTAGCCTAATTAAACTAGTTAGTACGAAATGCCGGTATTCTAATCTAATTCGTGAAATATTTCGAAGCTCTCATTTTAAATCTAGTGTAATTTCTGGGAGCGACATTTGATGTTGTGTTTCGTACACACTCTTGTGATCCGTACTTGTGTATTTTTAGTGAGTTCGAAAGAAATTCAGCATGGAATTGATTGTACTATTTAGCGTTGTCGCGTTAGCTTCTGCAAGCGCGGGTAGCGATGGCGCTCACCCTACCGTACCATCTTCGGGTATGATCAATCACAACTAATCAATTGATTGAGAGATTGTAATGAGTTGACTGTGATGTTTTCAGAATTCGATTGCTCAGCGCAAGCCAACGTTGACTATTTCTACGCTGATCCGGCCGGAAGCTGTGACGTGTTTTACAGGTATAAAGTTGTTATTTTAATACAGTTATAATGCTGGATGAAATTGCACGATAATATACGATAAATGACCTTTTTGAGCTCAGCAATACGGTCAGTCGCTCACTTATACAGGTGCATTTCGAGCAATTCGCTTGCTTACAAATATCAGTGCGACCCGGGCCTGGTTTTCTACGCGGCCAACCAACGTTGCGAGTATCCGTCGTCCGTACCCGATACGGAACCTTGCGGGGTAAGACGTCGTTATATGTTTAATTGTTTATGTTTATAGAAATAGAAAAGAGTGATTTAGGACATAATTTTGTTTCACAGACTGGTGACGGCTCGACATCCAACAACACACTGACAAGTAAATAACTTCTATTATTTTAATTATTTTCTACACGGCTGTTACTCAATTTTCTTCAAGCAAACCAACATAGAACAAGGGTGGCGAGATAGCGCGGTGGTATAATCCGCGGCTGCAACACCAATGGGTGCGGGTTCGAGTCCGACCGAGGTCGACTTCAGAATTCCGATAACTAAGTGTTGGAGGCTTCTCCTCGCCACCTCATCCGCGCAAGCGGTGTCTTACAAAAAGCCTAGAGTCTATAAGTCGTGCTATAAGTCGGCAGTTACGGAAAGAAATGAGCAATATCGGCCTATGGTGTAAATGACCATGACCATAGTAGTCGACAAACACCAAGAAGACCACAAACAAACAGCATATAACAGCTAATACCGCAGTTCATCCTACTCCACTCGAATACAAAATTACAGAGAATCTGATACGTGTGTTTATAAGCTTTTTGAGGCGATGGACTTTTTACATAATGTACCGATACCAATAACGAAACTTGGACATTAGACTTATTTAAGTAAAATGCAGGTAATATAATTCTAATCTAATATGTGAAATGTTTCTATGCTATAATTTTAATTCTAATCTAATTTTTGATTTTCCGAAAATTATACAGGACAACTATATAATGCGGAACGAGTCAAGCTTGATGTAAATACAGTTTCCATTCTCTTGCTTATGAGAATAAACTATAATTTAATACGGACTTGATTCAAATTCCGAGTTTTCACAAATTCAGTAATTCTAATTCTAGTCTAATTTGAAAAAAACTGTGTAGCCATATAATTCGAATTCTGGTCTGATTAGGAAAAATGTGTTGCTATATAGTTCTAGTTCTAATATAACTCGGAAAAGCCGAAAATTTCTAGTTGCCCAAGTCTGATACCAAGTATAGTTTGCGGTACTATATCTGGCCTCGGGTTATCCTGTGTGCTATTCCGAACAAATACGAATATCCATTTATTCCTTCAGCATACGACTGCACCGGTCTCGAAGCTGGTTTCTACACCACAGAAGATTGTACCAGCACCTATTACAACTGCGACGGCACGGTCACAATTGCAACGCAACAGGTATGCGATATTGCGACAAAGCCGGAAGCAGAGCAATTAATTGAAGTGTGTTTTACAGGAATGCTCCTATCCGCTGGTTGTCAACACCGAAAAAGATGACTGTGACTGGACCTACAATGTCGCTGCATGCAATGTAAGACGACTCACACTATAGCTTACTTGTTTTACAAAAGATTTGATTCTACTTGATTTTTGAACAGGCTGGTGGCACCACTACCACAGTGGTAACTAACATCGTGACTTGCGGTAAGTTGTGTACTGCGATGAGATATATAACCGACTTTGCAAATAGCCTGCATCAATAATACTATATAGTCGGGGAATACTATGGTTCAATTCAATTCAATTTGTTGCTAACAATTTAATCATTTCAATACATCACAAGACTGCGATATACAATGAAAGACACCAACACAACTTACCGTCGAACTGTCAAGGAAGCGTCGTCTCAACTTTTTTCTTCGCTTATTACTTTACCGAGCAATTGTACTTTTTCTGCTAAAATTTTGTTTACCAATCTGGTCTACCCGGTAACACGCATGCAGTTTTACCCAAGTTAAAACGACTGTGAAGCTGCTACGGCCTTGAATGAGTTCATTGTTGATTGTTAATGGATTTGATTGATCATGATCACTCATCTTGTGTTTAAACGAACGAAGTTCTGGTTATTGTGTCACAACGTAACGATAAAAATTGCGACCGTGTGTCCGAATTAAACGGAGTGTCGGAATTAATCGTAGTCGTTTACGGGCAAATTTTTTCCGTCCCTGAATATTTTGTCCGCATAAAGCGGTTGTGTGGGTTATTTTAGGAGTTGACCGTACAATGTACATGATATTATATGGTCAGAAGTTGTCTGCTGAAGCCTGGGGTTTAGTTATCTCGATGACTAACATGATATTATCGTGTAAATATGTGCTGATCATAAATCGAATGTCTCATAAACGTTAATTTCGAAAATTCCTTTGGATGTTATTTGATGCATAAAGCAAACTATTGAATAATATATTCATATTGAAATAAACCCGAATATTTTCCGCCGTCAATCGTCAGTGGTAATCGTCAGCAACTATATAGTAGAGAATTGGAAAGAGTATCGTAAATCTACTATCGTATCACCAAATATTGATTTTTGATGTGCAATGTTCTTTCTAATTCCCTGCTATAGTTGCTGACGATTACCCCTGACGAGCGTTAATGTTCAGGTTGATATCAATATGAATATATTTCTGAACTGTATATTGAATTTCTGTACCTCAAAAAAGCTCTCGAAATAAAGCAAACTCTTTATGTCACAGGAGTCAACTGCGCGTCACTGCCAGCAGGATACTACACAAGCCCATCTGACCCTTGCTCTGGTTCTTACTACTACTGCGACGGGGTTTCATCTTCTTGCTACCCTCAGGTATTGTTCCGAATAGTGTCATCTCATAAAATAAGATGATTTTACGAGAAGAGAATATCCCTGTTCTTTAGACATGCCCGTCTGGACTCGTTTATGACGTGACGAAGGGATATTGCGACTGGGGCAGTTCTGTAGATGCTTGCAACGTAAGTTATCTGTATTGTATATATAGAATCATCTGTAATTTGCGATCATAGGTGCAGAGTTTGACAATTAAAATTTTTTCAGCTTTTCCAAGTAGATTAAAATTAGAATTACTGAATCCGTAAAACAGTTAGAAATTTAATTAAATTCCGGAATTAGAAAGAAATACAACTAGAATCAAGTTCCGTTCGTATCAAATTATAGTTCATGCTCAGAAGCACGAGAATGGCCAATGTCTTACACCAAGCTTGTCTCGTTTCGCACTATACAGTTCTCATGTAGCATTAACAGGAAAACCTAAAATAAGACTAGAATTAAAATTAGAGCATAGCGACATTATACAAATTAGATTAGAATTGGATAAGTTATGAACTAAAATTATCTGGTATCCAAGTCTGTATAGATAGAAGATGAAATAGATCGAAACGTAACCTTAACGCCATCTCCCACAAAGCTTACAATCAGCTATCAGTTGTATCCGTGTAACCCTGAAATCCGTGCGATCGAAATTCAACCCAAGTTAAATTCGAGAACATTCCATTATAGCATTTGCCACGTAGACTGAATACCGATACCATGAAGTTGTACGAATTAAAGTTTTTCGCCTATTTTGACAGCCTTGAAAGCGAACGATATCTCCCACGAGGAAAGACGACAAGAAATTGGACCGCAATGATCAATCACGGCAACAAATGTTAATTTGAATAAAATTTCAATCGATAATGATCCGTTGTTGTTTTTTCCAGTAAATGTGTATCGACGACAGTTGTAATAAATCATAAGCCATGTATAGACCTACCTCCAGAGCTGGTTATATTAACCGAAGGACTATACTCATAGCCTACTCAAGAAGGCGAAGTTTTGTATATTGGCATTACTTATACTCAAAATATTATTTGACTATACTTGTTCTTCTACTTGACAGTGTTTTTGGGTAGATCTGCTTTTTTTTCACTTAGGATTTTGGAAAGTAGGAAGTACTTTGAGGATAATTCGTTTATTTGAGGGAATTACTACATAACTGCTCGAAATAGCATCTATGTGCCACTGTAACTGACTATATTTTCGAAAATTGCACCGATATGCAGTGTCATTAGACATTTTGCTTTAAGAAGCAAAGATGCACTTTGAAACTTCAAATGTAGCCACCTCCGATTAACCGCTAAAAGTACGCCACCCCTCGAACAAATCTACTTTTGAAGATACTTACTTTTCCGACCTATAAAGGAATTCAATTTCTACTTGGAGTAGTTTAGACATGTCTTCGTAAACGGTATACTTCTACTTGTAATTGAGTATAAATTCATGGCGTTATTTGTACTTCTACTTGAGTAGGAAAAGGAACGCTGACTATTTTGACCTCCTCTGTCCATATAGTCAAGTTAAACCAAAAGGATCTCATTTTAACCAACACAAGGGCATTAGCTGCCCGTGCTATTGGAAAGAAGGATAGCAAAACATTTGTTGAGGCAGCACAGTAACTGCTGAATATTTTGCAACGTCAATAGTAATTTTGGCCTAAAAATAATAAAAAATTTCGAAACAATTTAATTGACTATTTTTAGTTTCTAATTGAGGTAGTTTTGGCACGTTTTGGAAATCGCTACTTTTATTTGTAATTGAGTTAAAATTTACGGCGTTACTTCTGCCCCTACTTGAGTAGCAGGTAGCAGCGCTGACTGTACAATACAGTGACCACCTCAGTTATACAAAGTAGCAGAAGATAACACATTGAGAATGGCAGGGAATGGCAGGCAGGTTGAAGAGAAATGGCGTCGTAGTAGATGGTTAAGTTTGGACATTATATATTATATAGTTCTCATTGCAAACAACATTCGACAAAATTTGTCAAATCTGGAAATTTTTCGTCGCGCTCCATGCGAAATATATACCGACGATGTTTGCAACGTATTTCCATGAATGCAGCGGTTTATTATAATTCATGTAGAATAAACTGCGCGTAATTTTTGATCGCCTATTCCCCTTTAAAATACTCCCGTCGAACTAGCTCGAGTACTTTCCATACAATGTTTCGAACAAGGTATTGTAAATCCTTCCTACAGAGCATGTAGCATGTGGAAATCGAAGAATGAGGCGCGGTACCATTTTTGAGAACAATATAGTACGGACCGAGTTCGAAAGAGTATGAATGTGCGTTGTGCATCTATAGGCAAAATTGGCAATGAACTCATTGAATAGTCTTATTGCGAGCCACCTATGATGGCCCATGCGTGATCCCGCCAATCCCGATAGGAATTTCCCTCTGCCAGATAATAACCGGTTAGCGAACTTTGGGTTGGAGGTATATCTAGTCGCAGGCGTGTATTTGTATATGCATAATGCATATACAATGCTGATTTGTGACACGTCACCAAATAAGGCACGTAAATGTATTGCAACATTCCCTATCGCCGTCTCACTTAGTTCTGACGTCTGCCGAGCGGCATGGGAAAGGACACATGCTGTTCCCCGCGATTCTCAATTAGAGACGACGCCTAATATTGTCGTCCTTCATGCAAATGGACTGATAATTAATTCTTTTTCACAACTGTCGCAATAATATTGGCATGAAAAGGCAGATATATCGGGCTGCATCGGAATATTCTGCAGGCTGACTGGAGGCTACAGCCTGTATAGAACTTGATGCCTGTCAGCACCAGGTCTGGACCGTATATAAGCATTCAATCCCCACATATTTTAGATCTTAAACATCGTGACATTATGTCTCATTTGTATGGCTCGCTTCTAATCACAAGCTCATGTCCATATTGTGAAACGACGTCGGGGTATAGGCCTACTGAACGGCTTGAGAAGTTTTTGTTGGGACTGTATAATGCAGTGGTTCTAAACCTTTACTAACTGTTGGCGAACCCTAACGCTAATCTGCAAACCTTCGGTTAGCCCCATATTTTCGCCTATAGCCGCAAAACAGAAATATCCCACATTACACATCTAATACATTACTCTAGCTAGTATACCAGTGCATAAAATGAACAGTGCATCAACATCAGTGTTAAAAGAACAAGAAAAACAATATAGCATGTTTTCACGCAAAGCAAACAGATTATTGAATATTTACTGCGAACCAGTGCGACTTCTGCTGTAAAAAATCTGCACCGTTTTATAGCTATTTCACGCTGTTGTATGGCGATTCCACGTATCAAAGTGATGCAAACTAATCTCAAAACTATACTTTCTCAATATCGTGTTGCCTAAGTAAAAAGTAATACCTACTTGAGTAGCCTACGTTAAAAAATGTAAGCACTTACTGACTATACCTGAATATAATATCACTGTCTGTATAAACATTGAAGTAGTAGGGCGTATCGCGTATCGGTGCACTAATCAAAACCGTCTATCATAAATCAGAATCATTGGCGCTGATTGCGCGAACGTTGTTTAGTTTATATATAGATGAAGGTCGTCTGATACGTGTGGGCCTCTCACTAACGAACGATCGACACTGTTATACGCTGCCTATAAACTGATTGCTTTAGCTTTACTTGAGACCTGTTGGTGTGTTTCTGTTTAATGAATAGAGTTCAGGCCAACTATTATATTGTTATTCTAAATATACATGCATTGATTTCGTATTGATGGTGGTGAGTATGAAGAAGTAATATTTCTACTATTCGAAGTAATCAAGAAGGTTTTTGACTACATCCACTCAAGTAACTATGATTTTAGACTGCTTTTACTTCATGGTTTTCAGTTTTAAGGCAAAACTAGGCCTAGAATACTTGGTTTTCTAATGGCTAGGAAATCACTACTTATACTTACAAGTAGGCTACTTGAGTAGAAATTTTGAGTCAAAGGTAGTTCTTCTCATTTCAGATATCTCAGCTCCGTAGTGGAAATTTACCCGTTGAACAATGAACATGAGGACTGAGAGGAGTGTTGAGCACATTTGCTCAAAATACCTGTCATATTTGACGTCTGAATACACAACCGCAGCTGTTGCATTTTGTCGGAAACCCCTCAACAAGATTCCCGATGCAAAACAAAGATAATACAATTGATAGTTACAGAAAATATCAATTGGAATCGCCCCACAGGAAAATGACGACGCGAACCAGCTGGTTACGAGAAACATTTATAGGTGCGAGGTTGCGCATAAGAAACTGGCTTCTGTAGTACGGTCGACTATAGGGTGTTGCAACAGACAGCAGATATTGCTCTGTTGAAAGTATTTCGACATCGAAGCTGTCTCGCACTCGCAAAATATTAGCTGTTGACGTGTCCAAGGCAGACTTGGACAACTAGATAATTCTAGTTGCCGAATGAGACTATCATTAGAGTGAAATGCCGATAGTATAATTATAATCTAGCTCGTGTGGAAAGTTTCGTTGCTCTAATTTTTATTCCAATCTAATGGTATTCATAAAACATGCTACAGGCAAACTGTTATTGCAAGGCGATTCAAGCTTTCTGTACACAGAAATTCGACAAGATCATGCTTATCAGGATGAATTCTGATTTGATATGAACTGAACTTGATTCAATTTTCGTTTCGCGCATTCAGTAATTCTAATCTAATTTGAAAAAAACTGCTTATCTATAATTCTAATTCTAATTCTAATCAGTTTGGAAAAACTGTGTAGCTATAATTCTTATTCCAATCTAATTTGGAAACTACTGTGTAGCCTATCTATAATTCTAATTCTAATCTTATTTGCAAAAGCCGAAACCTTTCTAGCTGTCTAAACATGCTTGGAGCCCAAACAAGAAGGCTGGCATTGTAGTTTGATGGACAAAACACTGGTACAAATTTTTTATCATTGGTGAATCTATAGTATTTACTTAGAGCGATTTTAAGCCCGAAATATGTTCAAAGTTGAGTCCGACTCGATATCCATCTCTCGCTCAACTTCCGTCCTTTTTACGGAACGTGTATAGTAGTATTCATCAAGCTGATTGAGTCGAGAGTTGATTTGCCGCAATTGATACCGATCAACACGACCCACAGATTTTGCAGTTTTACAAACGCGTTACAATATGCTACGAGCTTTACTTATCACCGTTGCCGTGTCTGGAGCATGGGCAGCATCAATGACCACCGTCACGCCAGAACAAGTGCCTGCATCTGGTGAGAGCAATTTTGTCGTCACACTCACAGCTGATGCAAAGATGCCCGATAGTTGTAAATCGAAAAATAAACAACGGTTGAATTTGCTAGGAAATAATTACCGGTACGCGTTCATCTTTCAGAGTTTAACTGCACGAACAAAGCGCACGATTACTACTTCGCCTCGTCTACGGACTGTTCGGTTTACTACAGGTGAGAATACGCAATAAATTCGCAATATTCATTGTTCAATCTCTTCGATGTATAACCACGGGTTGGACCAAACATTTAGTCCACAAAGATATATGTATTCATGATATCCCGGCGTTAATGATACCAGCACATATGTTCAGAAGATGTTCAATTCTTATTTAGGCGTCCTACCTTTTCCAACACACCTCACTCAGCTGAGTCAGCTCTAGCGGTAAATCTGATTACGTGAGCAGAGAAGGGATAAAAATTGATAGCAAAATATATGCAATTCCCGATCATATTGGCCGATTCAAACACGAATTATATAAATTTGTCGCGATTCGCGCGTTTAGTTAAAATAAGGCGACACACTAAACATTAGACCCAATGTAGCTGATAAGTTGCGGGGTTGAGGGGGTTTGGGGGGCCCAAGACCTACGTTTTTTTTTGGCGGGGCTGACAAAGCGCTGTTACGATCCTGGTGGGGAATGAAGGCTCGGAATAAATCTGAAGTGGGAAATGAAGACAAAAAGGTTGGGAACCACTGCAATAGTGTGAGTGTGACAATAATTGCGCAATTGCCTGACACTGGCTCTGGGAGCCAATAGTGTTCCATGGAACACCATAGTTGAGAACCAACCACTTCCTTGAATTAATTTCTCTGATGAATAGTCGAATGAATAAATATCATATCATATAATGCAATTGAACACTGCTTCTTGGTACATCTCCATTTCACGACCTCCTTCCTAGATGTCCCGAAGAAAACAGCGGAGCGTTGAAATATGAATGTCCGGGCACCAGCGTCTTCTATGAGCCGAATCAGGGATGTGACTGGGACTACAATGTCCCGCCACCGTGCGGAGTGAGTATACTGATATTATGCGCTCCTCGTCACTATAAGAGTGAATTTATCAACAAAATTATAGTTTCGATAGTATTTTCTACTGCGGAACCTTGAAACATCGGTTGGTCGTATCGGGACATACGAAACATGAAGTATACAAAGCTAGGCAAGTTAATGTGAATGATGAGTGAAGTCATGATTAACCCACAGCATTGTCATTGTCAAAAAGTGTAGTGAAATAGGAATGATCAAAATATACCAAATCATCTTTATTATGACGATGAACTGGCATTATATTCGTTTTGTTCGCATGAAAGGTACTTTCCATATCTTCCATACCGTTATGTCTCAGTAATGAGCGATACTCGATCAGAATCTACGGTAACATATAATCTGTCGATTGATTGATTAATCACTCAAGCAGCCCGGCTCGATTTTGCCTATAGCTCCAGTGACAGCCAGGTGAAGGCTAAAGATAGAGCCGTGCATTTTCTATCCGTGTATGATATAGTGTTATGTCATCGTTCGCGCACAAATATGTATAGGCTATGCACTGTAATTGTTTAAACTTTGAAGCCACAGACCTCTGAATTTCGAAATAATATCTTCCAGAGCAGCACATCGACTCCTGCTTATTCCACGCACACCGGAGAGACCGTGCCACCTGAAGACAACCGTAAGTGAACGAATTGGAAGGTTTTTTTTAAATACATCTTGTGACATGTAAGCTATCCTTGGACACACGCGGACTCACTAGCAAATTTTATATCGTTGTAAGAAGGCCGTGTTTTAGCCCTACAAGCACCCTATACAGGGCTGTGCAAGATCGACTATTATAATTATAGGCGTCGAGTCGAATATCTCTCATGGTGACGCCATAAGAATATGGAGCAAGCAATTTCAAAGAATATAACGCCAGTTCTACATTACATTGAAGTTAATTTGGTATTTTTCTACTATTTCTGTTTCGTTGCAGTTTGCGACACTGCTGTCGGTTGATCACAAACTTACAGAAATGTAATTTCCACTAACTTGCGTAGCTTTGTACTCCATATCATATATGTGCTGCCTGACGACGTTTTAAGGCTTGCACTGATGCGGAAAATACTATCGAAACTATAATTATCGTTGATCAATTAACACTTAGTGGTAATAGGATTGCCGATTATATTCGTGTCGTGTCTTTCAGCATTCTACTGCGCGGGACTTGCGGAGGGAAGTTACGCCGATCCCGATTGCTGCACCAAGTTCTACGTGTGCGATAATCAGGCTGATGGTACAATAGCCGCCATCCCTCAAGTACGTGCATGATTGCCGAACGCGAATACTTGAACAGTCCAGTTCTATTCATATATGCGCCGCTATTTTGGTGTTAGTAAAATTGTGTCGAAATTTAATTTTCACAGAGGCGATATATAAAGGTATATGAACAGCAGAACTCAGATATATCCTTGTCCAACGGGTATTCAATCCATCCATACGTTTGACACTAGTCTGGAAGAATTCTCTTTTCCGATTTTCAGAAGCGGCCTTGGACGCCTTTAGACATAACAATTATCCCTCATTTTAGCAGCATTCATATACAGAAATTGACAATAACTATTCATAGAAATGAGCAACAACTGTCGTCTATCAAATTTTTGGTCAATTATGTCAATCATAGCCGCAAGAAGGCTACCTTGGAGCCGCGGTTGGGAATAACTGACCTATACGCTTCTAACCGACGTGTCACTGTTTTTCAGTATTGCCCGAACGGTCTGGCTTTCAACCCCGCAGTAGGATATTGCGATTTCCCGTCCAATGTTCCGGGATGTGAATCACTCCAGGTTTGTTGCAACTGTTTTCTTGTATAACTATAACCTATGATGACGCTTTTAACCAATATTGTAGCATTTAAAGAGCTTCTTGGAGGTACAGAACTTCAATATACAATTGCATAGTATATATTTATATTGAAATGACCCCGAATATTTTCAGATGACACTCGTCAGGAGTAAATATCGTCAGCAACTATAATAGATTACTCCTGACGAGTAGACTATTTCATTTCAATATGAATATACTATCAACATTCGTTGCCAAGCAGCGATGGCGAACAGTAAATTTTGCGCTTCTTTTAAAACATCATTCGCAGTGTTCGTAAATAGTAATTGAACGGATGGCTCCACGTAGCGCACATGGATATACTCCTATAGGCTACATCACTGGTAGCATATATGATATAGTTCATCGGTTCAGTTTATCAAGAATTTAACCTGATCAAACACCACAAGATTGCAATACAATTAAAAGATTGGAGTAGGTGAAGTCAATCAATCAAACTTCTATCTTTTTTTACAGTGTGTGGACTGAAGGAGATGATCGATGCGCTAAGCCGCTAACCATTGTATCTCGGCACAATCTGGACCCGAGTGAAATATATCGACAGTAAAAACGAAATATAACACTATATATTGAGTATAAAATTTGGCGTGATTCAGCATTGAGATTTGACGCAGGAAATATAGATTGGAGGGCTCGATCTAGACTGCAGGGCTGTTCCTGGTTTTGCCTTATAGACGCTCACTCATCCATCCAAATATTTTTGGCCGCAAATGTAGCACTATTTCTAGGGCGGAGCAAAATCGAGTATCTTCGCGCTTCGATTCTGAGACGAGTATTCGAGCATACTGCCTATTAGGACGTCAGAACATGCATTACTGCAAGGCTCAAATGCACATATTTTTTCGACCACAAGGAAAATGGTGCCAGTTGCGCGTCATTATGCGTTTCCGTACATGACTAAATCGCAGAGCTGCGTGGGCATTGTGAGGCCACAACTTTATTCCAGGGTTGGGGAGAGAGAGAGAGAGAGAAGTATTCGTTTTCGCCTGCACCATCGAGATGCTGATAGTGAGATGTGATACGATCGTAAGGTCATTTTAAGCGTCTCACAGGACAGCCGCGGACACCAGTTTTCGGGTCTTTGGTCTGACCCGGCCGGGGATCGAGCCCACGACCTTCCGATCAAGATGCTCGGACCCCTCCTAGGGAACGTTTAAGCTCCAAACCCTAAATTTACGAACTTTACGCTACCATCAGCTTACGGCCTTAGCATGCGAAAGGTTGCGACAGAGAGAGAGAGAGAGAGAGAGAGAGAGAGAGAGAGAGAGAGAGAGAGAGAGAGGGACATAGGTTAACAGAACCAATTCAGCGAAATGTGACATACAGACATGGTCCAGATGTGGAATAGCACAAATGTAGCCTACTAAACTGAACAAAAAAAAGATTGTCTTTCGTCGTGATGAGACGCACACGATTCCAAGTGGAAATTTTATCATTGGTGCGTCATTTTTTCAGATTGTGAAGACAGGACTATTCGCTGCCGATCATTTATAGGCACGTATAATGAACAACTGACAATTGAACATGGGGTGTCAAAATGTCTATTTCTATATATTAAACTGTGGGGATGAAGTACTCCTATTAAAATCAAGACATGTGGAGCGACATTAAATCTCCCCAAGCGTGAAGAAAAATTTAACGTTTAATAATGCTACGAAATAATTTCGGGCCCCCAGTGCCCCCATTCAAGTTCTCACCCCAGTTGGTGGGTTTGGGGTGCAACTCTCTGTTACGGTCCTGCCTTTATACGTTATCATTACAAGATTTATCGGTAAAGCTGATAGAAGCGGTGTCTTCAAAGATTTAGAAGGTACGCAAATATATATATTGAGCTAGACCTATATGTTGAAACCAGGAGGGTGAACGTCGGCGCGCCAGTTGTAATTAGCCTACTTTTGCAGTTGAAGCATGCTGTTATTTCGTGACCTCCAGAAAAAATTGTCGTCACCTAAAAGATCGCTCACACGTGCCACCCACAACTAATTAAAAGAAAAAATGTCTTTGGTGGGATTCGTACGATTCCCAATTTTCATTTATTCGCGGGGCGCAACAGTTAATGCCTATATCTGCTCATCGTCACATTCTTGCGGTAGGACTCGTTGGTCAGGTTGCAAAGACAGGGCCATCCCACGTGATCTTCGGCCAAAGTTCTATCGCCGGTGATCTTTATGGGATCACACTTCGTGTTAGCTAAAACCTATCTGTGTTAAGTGTGTCTTTTTTGACGCCGGAAAGCTTGTGCCTACAATAGTTCCACAACCGTAGGCAGCACATATGCAATACGCATACAGCAGTTAGATTCAGTTCTGTACATCAGGCGTATTTCTATTTAGGCCTGTTTTTTATTTTGATTTATCGAGAGACGAGCACTCAGCAATCAAATAACTACAGAAATTATATATCGCGCCAAGCGCGATGAAAAATTTCAAGTTGAATACAACTGCTAAAAAATACTCTACATAATATCAAGCTCAACATAGATTATATCTTTGTCGCCCACTAAAGACTAGACGTCATCAGTAGGGTTATCCTACTTCTACTTTTCCATCACAGCAAACCAGAAACAGTACCAGCCGTATAGTCATTACCTTGGCAATAGGCCTACTAGTCAGCCTGGGACCACAATCTGACATATCGAGCTCGCCTACCGGCACATGCAGCATTCAATTTCGTCGCTTCCTTTTATGTTATTTTTTCTTAGGTCCAGTGTGCATGCCTCTTATGTACATTGTACATGCTGTAGGCCCAGGTGAGTGTCGCTGATTAAAATGCTATTCCAAGTCGTTTCGTCACCCTGCTTTTTTTTAAATATATCGTAATCTTCAGGTGTATTGATTTGATGGAGTATTTTAAAATAAGGATGATAATGATGAGCGATTTACGAAGTGCCGCAAAAACATCTAGGTCTAGGACAAAAATATACATATTCCTTTACTTGTGGTCTTATAAAAGTCCATTGTGATTTTCCCAGGGATATCCCTGGATTTTCCACAGCTCAATGCATCAGCGGTCTTGCGTAGCCTCTCACGCTTCATTAATGACCAATCGTAGTTGGCGAACGACATAATGCAAAGTATGAAGTTGCTTCTCGAGCCGGTGTTGTTGTGATTGTTGCCCCTACGTAATCTCACGGTTATTTCTGTTGAGTACGCAGATTTTGATTAATAGTATATTGGTCGTGATTTTGGTAATCACGTTTCGTATTTTCGAATCATAGATTGGTTATAAAGCCAAACCTTGCGCCTTTGAGCGGGTAGTTGGCCTACATTTTCAGTGCGCTTGTCAAACATTTGTCAATGCAGGTGTCATATTTTATAATTCCTATACTTTTTTCCAGCTGCTTGGCGCGTGAAAAAGGTTATTGACGAATTCCATTTAAAATCATCCGCCTACAACGTAAGCTTGAATCTCAATACTGTTTTCTCATAAAATATGATTTAATATTTGGACAATTTCCATTGACGAACATCGAAGTTAATTTTCTATTTTTCATGTTAATTCTGTCCTCGGTTAGTGACGTGTATTCTGTATAAAAGTCAGTAAATGGTCATTCTCTTGTTAGATCTGTCATGAACTAAATGTATACGGCCCATAACTAGGTATTGCGGACCTGCTCGGCTGCTCCCGCGATATCTAGATTTACAATCTTCCATTTTCCATACAAGGCTGTTGTGAGCTTATACTCATGCTCTCTGATATATTTTCCTAGCGAATGTATTCTGTTTTTTTCTAAGCCGTTCTAATAATAACTACCTATTACTCTCTTAACAGTCGTTCTGAGATGGGATCCAATATCCGTCAGAACCAAGCAGCTGTGTAAATGTTTATGGATGGTAGCCTACATTGCAACGATGAGGGCTGGGCATCACAGCAGTATCAATGATGTGGAAAATTGTTATATGTAGCCTACCTTTTATGCAACCACCAACAATATAATGCCATAGTTATCGAATTGAAGATTTTTGATATTTTTCGACCATACTTCTTTCATTAATCTTCGTGACAATGCTATGCATTGATCACACGTTCACAAATATGTCATTTCCATTACGGTAACCTGCGTAGTTTTGTACTCATGTTTCGTATGTTGTGATTCGACCGATCCAGCTTCACAGCCTGCAGCCACAGTTGAAAATTGTACCAAAACTACAGTTATTGTTGATGAATTGAATCTTGTTGATAAGGAGTGTGGAATTTCATTTCAGCACTCGAAAAATCATCACGCACTATTTGACTCGAATTATTACAATTAATACTAGATTCGAGTGCTCGAATGTACCCATCCCTAGCAATGATGACATTTAAATTCTAATTAACATACTGAACATTGTCGTTATTGAACACTGACGTTCCAGCGCAACTCAAACTCATTCAGAGTTAAAGAACTGCATTCGCTTCTCTCTTCCAAGGCTTTACGTCGTCGCAATTCTCTACTAGTTGCTGAAGATTACCGCTGACGACAGTCAGCCTAAAATGTTCAGTTTTCTTTCGAACGATTATATTATTCCATTTTATATGGTGCTATTATTCATATAATCAATAATATCATGAGAAATATTCATAACTACAGATTGAGAATATTGTTCATTTTTGTTCGCTTGCGCGTGAAACTTCAGTACAATCATGGAAAACTTGGAAGTCCCACCCGGACTTGCTAATGGAGACTTACTCGAGTTGTCTCCGTTACGGATGCCAAATTCAATCCTAAAAGCATCGCAAAAGGAAAATCTCATCTTGCTAGAGACGCCAGTGCAGAAACATCTGAAGGTGAGCTTCCAGACGCCCAAGAGAACACCTTTGAGAGACTTAATTAAAGCAAGAAGAGCAGCGTGTAAATCTGGGTTGACGCCTACAAATTTGTGCTCAAAACCTGGCATGAAAGGGGGCGAGAATACATTCATCAAATCGAAACTGCCAGTGCGAAAAGAAGCTGCTAAATTTCATAGCAAAAACGCTTCTAATAACATAAGAAACGAGAACCTATCATCAATCAAGGAAAACTGCAGTCTACCGGTTGAAATTTGCGATCCGGGATGGGACAGTCTGAGACAGCTAGATGAAAAATCACGCTGGCGCGACAGAGTCGAAGTCATCACAAAATTGGATCATGAAGAACACAAAAAATTCGCCGGTGAAATTCTTTCCGAGGTCATTTCTAAAGCTGTGGATGTTAGTGAGTCTAATACTGCCAGATCTGAACCTTCGAATATCTTGTCTGCAAATTCTGCAAACCTGGAAACTGTGCTATCAGAGAATAAAAACGAACCAACAACCAAGATATCAACACTTGAAATGCATCATTTTGAGTGCGACGTTGCGTCAAATCAATTTAATATGCCGGCATCTTGCGCACAGCATATTGATAATACAGCAGCTGTTACCGTTTCCCTACCAAACACAGTATCGCAACAAATAGATGCTGGATCACAGAAAGAACATCCTAGCGTGGACTTGGACGCAGTCACACTCGATTTTGATCCAATATCAAAACAGCAAATTTCAGCAGCATCGCAACTGACCAAAAGTGAATTACATAAAGATGAACCTAGCGTTGACTTGGGCGCTGTCAAACTCGATTTCGACCCAATATCGAAGCAAAATGGTCAAATTCCAGACAGATCCGAGTCATTGAAAGATGATATATTTACCTTTACCCCTTCGAAATGTGAAGTCGCGCAGTCTCAATTTGCTCTGCGGCCCATTGATTCTGTTTTTGATGACCAAGATTTCGTAGACAGTGCTAAAATCATCGATCAAGGCCATCTAGACTTGGATTATCTGGAAAATAAAACCTCCGGCACCATATCGGCTGATCTTCAAAAGGAATCGCTGTACATACGATTTGATCCTTTGTTGGAAGGTTTAGGTAATAGACAGTCTGTTTTGCTTCTGGGTCGTAAATCTGATATTATTGACTTCTCGGGGAGGGTGACACCAGCTGCCAACGAGGTTAAAGATGTGAAAACGAAAGATCCTGATAGAGAACCAGATTTATTATGCGACAGCCCACCTCGAATGGAATGCGAACAAGTGACACCAGCTGTGGAGCATAAAAAGCAAGGATCTTGTGTCTCAGAAACTGGTAGTGCCAGCAGTGTATCATCACTTGAGCATGTAACACACGAAAAAAGCAGTGATACAGGAATCATAGAGATGCTGAAATATTCAGAAGCTGATCTACAAAATGCCCTAACAAAACGTAAAGAAAAGTGGAGAAAATTAAGCGCCGTCCCTATTGGGCAGATAGAGTCACTTAACAATCAACGAATCAAGTTGAAAATTATTCTGGATGATTTGCGACAACGTTGCGCCGAAAGATCTGAACTGTTGGCCACGGAACGGGCCGAGCTGGAGGAGCACATGAGTTATCAAAAAGGAGAACACCAGATGCTGAACGTCGGGACTAAAGATATCACCAACAGGATGAGCAATCTGTTTCGTAAGATGGAGACTCTCGAGGCAAACGTAGCCAACCATGAGGCAAACGAAGCAAAGCTGGAGGAACACGCCAAAGTTTTGAGGTAGTATGCTTTTGTGATTAATTTGTGCAAATTATTACCCACGATGGGAATTGAATTAAAACTGTTCTGCAAAAGAGTAGTTTTTGTTGAAGGTACACTGCGCTCTGAATATGATATGGTCTTAAAGTTGGAAGTCTAAAAAATGTTTTGCCGGAAAGCGGCATAGAAACATTTCATAAATTAGATTTTGTTCTAATTGGTCTGATTAGGCCTTACAACTATCCAAATCTGGTCCAACGGCCGAATTCAATCTTCTAACGCAGTAAGATTTTGTCATTCATTTTCTTGTGAATAGAGAGAAACGCTCCACAATTCAAGGGAAAATCGAGGATTTGAATGGGAGCAAAAAAGAAGCGATAAGCAAAATGAATGCGGACAAGACTTCCGTCGAAGCAAATTTTTCAACGCAGGTAAAGTAACACCAGTAATACCATGCTGCAGTGTTGTGGTAATCGGATTAAATGTAGGATTAGTGAAGTAATTTGCAATTTTGACGTTGGTCTGTATTTTATTTAAATCATGTGTCTTTGGCTATATCGCCAACTGCTCATGTCCAACTTTGGTGCAAAATGCTACTCTCCTGTACAGACCTGTGTTAAGACAAACTCGAAAATTTTCAGCTTCTCCAAATTAGATTAGAATTAGAATTACTCAATTTGCAAAAACTCGAAAATTGAACTAAATCTCGGATCAGAAAGAAATGCAACAAAAATCAAACTTAGCTCATATCAAATCAGAATTTACCGCCATAAGAATGGAAAGCATCTGTACACTGAGCTTGGCTCTTTTTGCACTTTACTGTTGTCCTGTAGCATTTTCAGGAAAACCGGAAATTATATCAGAATTAAAACTAAAGCATAGACACACTTCACAAATTAGATTAGAATTAGGCTGCTGACATTTCGCTGCAATTATACGACTGGAATTATCTAGTTGTCCAAGTCTTCCTTACTCATGAAGCCACCTATGGAAGAAACCCATCGATGTTGATTTCAGATGAATCAATTGAAACTTAAATCACGGGCCACGACACTGCGGATTGAGAATTTACAGAAAGAAGTGGATCGTACTCGGAGAGAGAAAGAGGAACTGATGAAGATTTGCGATTCACTGGTTGCATCAAACGAGGCGTAACATAGGATTGGATCTGGTGGAGGACTCTAGGTAGAGATGTCTATTCGTTTATCATCATTTAGCCAACAAGCTGATACCTTTCACATTTTGTGATACGATCCCCTCAAGCTTGAGGCTGAGCGATCAAAGTCCATCAATTCAGCCATGGGCAAACATCTGTCGAATAATCCCTCTTGTGCGAAAAATTATCGAGACGACAGATTGTGCGGCGTTGGGAGGGGCCCGTTCACATTTTCATTTGTGTGCCTTGGAGTCGACTTCTATCAGCCAAGGCTGTGTCAACAAAAGGAGTTCATGTGCCATTTAAAAATCGTTCACTGAACACTCTCTATTCGAAATCTCATGCTGTTGACCTCGTATTTTGTGATACGATTGTTGATATACAATGTTCTTTCCAATTCTCTACTAGTTGCTGACGATTGACCCTGACAGCTAGCTGTCAGACAAAAATAATTGGGTTCATTTCAATATCAATATACTATTCGATTGTTGATATGCAATGTTCTTTTCCGATTCTCTACTAGTGGCTGACGATAACCCCTGACGAGTGTCAGCCGAAAATGTTCGGGTTCATTTCCTATGAATATATTTCCCACTGGTTTTCATTCTGGCTTTCCTTATGGATAGTAATAACCATAGGTGGTCAGTAATTAATTACTCGAGTAGATTTAGCCTACTTGCACATCATCCTCACATGGTTATGTTTTAGGCAAAAATAGTCCTAGAATATTTACTTTTTACTTTCTCGGAAATCGCTACTCGTACGCGAGCGGAAATTTATGACATTACTTCTGCTCGAGTACCATCGAAGTGGATTTCGCCTACTTGTGTTACCTTCGGTTTCCTGGGCAAGACTAGGTCTAGAATACTTTTTTTACTTACCTGCAAATCGCTACTTCTAGTAGAATTTTTTGTTACTTCTACTTGCGTACCAATGATGAATACTATGGCAAGCTGTGGAAATGACATAACTTTTTCATTTTACAGGGTCTAACAGAAATGTGGGAGGGTTGGCGAGTCACTGGCGCAGTTGTACCGTCAAATTCGTTGGGACGAAGCGTTTCCTTTCTTTTCACAAATGTGTTCTGCTGTTGTCTTCTATTTTCCTTTGTTTTTCATTTCTCTGATATGGTGATAATTTCTTTATGATTGTGACGGGTAGTCAATGTATATGGTGATATGTTGCACGATGCTGATTCAGCAAAATGTGATGTGTTCGTAGACTATTCATCATGAATATAGTTTTTTTGCTCGAATATTAATTCTGATATAAATCTATGTAAGTAATAGGATGTAGGGGTGTTAGGGTTTGAAACAACAAAAATTGATTATAATTCCTGTCTACGCGTACCTACTCGGAGATTCTGCAGCTAAGCTAGGTATCGTTTACTCAGCGAAGGTTACCGTATGTCCTCCTTTTCAGTAAATCGAGAATGTCCTCATATTTGGAAACTCGTCCGGCTCTACAGCTGTGACAGCTAGGCTAATGGAAACGGGACATGGTCAATCGAAAATCGCCATAAAAGACGCCCAGTACGCAATCCGGCGTTCAAACGGGTTATTAGGTGAGAGAGCGAGATAGTGTAATGGTTATGCGTCCGGCTTCTCGAGCCGTAGGTCGTGGGTTCGATTCCCGGCCGGGTCACACCAAAGACTCGAAAATTGGTATCCGCAGCTATCCTGCTAGGCGCTCAGCAATCACGGATAGCATGAAGGAGAAAAAAACGGGGTCGCAGACTAGATGACCTCATGGGGCCGTATGGCAACTCCGTCGTCAAAGCATCTCGATGGTGCAGGCGAAAAAGAATATCATCTCTCTCTCTCTCTTGGGTAGTCGAGTCACTATTGAAAAATTCGCGAATATGCTGTGATGTGGTAATCTCAAGAATAGTATCAGTTTATTGATTTCTTCATAATTTCAAAACTGCGATACAATGAAAAGAAAGGACGGCGTCGAAACGACTTATGGGAGTAGTCTTTGAAATCACACACCAACCTGGGACAGGGCGATTTAGAGAAGAGGCATGCACTCTGAATGAAAAGTAAAGCATATGATATGAAAGGCAAGCGACTAAATGAGGTGGCATGTGACGGAAGGCGAGATCGATACGTTAGGTCGTGGTCCGGTAATCTGTAAGGCTGACTAGTATTCACTTAAAAGAAATTGCTTGTATTTCGACATGCTTGACGACAGTCGGATAGCCGGCGAGATGCTGTTTCACATGCTAGCATAGCCCTGATAAAGGCTATGATGCGAATATTCGTTCACTCAATCTCTGTCTCAATTTTGACTCATGGATTGGACGTGCGCGATCATGATCTGATAATCCCCGAAGTATCGTTGCAAAATTGAGGCCCGGCAACCTTGTTGAGCGTCGAGTTCTGTTGTTGATTGTGTGATGTTTGAAATCGGAGTGGACGGCCCGCTTCACGCTAGCATCGTAAAGCCAACGGAAGATGTTGACATGCTCGATCAAGTAGATTTGACGATTTTCTATCTTTTGAAATCGTCGTCAGCTCAAACTATAGCAAACGTTCAGACGAGTTGAATGATTGCGGGCAGCAGTCTTCCTGAATTGCATACAAATTATACCATTGACTTGACTGCAACGAGAACTTCCTTTCGGAATATAAAACGGTTGCCATATTTTATTCTAAATGGTCGTACAAACGGAGCTATATTACCAGCTGATGAAATGTTGGGATTAAAATCCTTGGCTCAATGTTGTGAAAATTTATATTTTCCAGTTTTCTTTGTAAATACGTATTGACAGTTTGATTTTGTCATGTATCTTATGAAATAAAATATGATGTTTTTATATGTAAAGAGGTCTCCTTCTCTTCAACAAATGGCAAGAACAATCGCGTTTCTGTCGCGGGTCCTCCCGCTTTACTGTTGGAATTGCAAATCCTTTTCAGTGTTGTGATGTCCGTGTTATTAGTCTGATTGTGCTTTGTGAGTGTTGAATTTTACAAATATACCTTTCAGCGACATCCTATATAGCTTTGGCAGCAAATGCAATAAGTTGCGTAGAGTTCAGTACTATTGACATATCGGTATGGAGTCGGTGTTAGAGGAATACAGATCTTCACTCGAAGAGCTCACATTCAACAGCAAACCTCTTATCAACATGCTGACGGTGCTAGCGGAAGAAAATTACAGCTATGCATCCGATCTTGTGCGGCTGATTGAATCTCAAGTGTACCAGGTATGTGTGATATCATTATGTAAAATGGGTCAGAGTAATTTCATTTTATCTACCGTACCTTTTATGCGTTAATTTTCATTCAGTGCGCATACTCTATAAGTCATTTCATTACCATCTTTTGATTGTATTGCAACATCTGATGCTTTTAAAACGATAAAATTCTTGAAGATGAACTGAGCTATTTCCAGCCTGGGTGAACTAAACTGTGTCTCCTAAATCCGGACTAGAAATAGTTGTTGTTTTCAGCATTAAATTGCACGTGACAGCTAAGGATTTCTTGGATACGATGATTTAATTATTAATTGAAAAATGGCACGTAACGTTGGCACCAATTCCGCTCTGGTCTAAAATATGGGTGCTAGTGCATTTTTTAGTACCTGGAGCTTGGGTTTTAAATTGTTGATACCCTCTTACCTATTGATTAGGCCTATTGCATTGTGTCTTGTGTATCGCATTGTACATTTCGTGTGTTGAGCCAATAAAAATATTACAATCACTGATTGTATTCTACATCAAATGCAAATTACGAAATGGTAATATTATATCAATGTGAAATATAATAATTCATGAACTGTATCGGCCTATAGACTGGTTAACCTGACTTGACAAAGTCTTTGTGCCAGTGCCACCCAAGAGTTGGAATGTTAAAAAATTTTGTAATAACAAATATATCCACATGCATCAAATCCAATTCAATGACGATAAGTAAATAACTCAATGAATATTGTAACACTAAATTTATTACTGCATAGGTGTCGAGTTATATGAAGATATGAGCGTTTTAACATGTTACGTGATAAATTAATAAATGAAGATCAGATGAAGATAAAAATACATTTTAAAAGAGAAATCATTGAATATTATTAAAACTACCAAAAGCCATAGGAATCTTAAGAAAAGTTCGTTCCCTATTACCACTTTCCACACGACTAACAATATATCACACACTCTTCCACTCGCACTTGACTTATGGGGTCGTATTGTGGGGTTCAGCTAAAGCCAAATACTTGAATCGGATTAAAAGCCTGCAGAATAAAGCAATTAAAATTGACTTGTCTCGCCAATCGCAGAGATAGTGTAAATCCTTTATATAGTCACTTGAACATCTTAAAAGTTGAAGATATCCACTTTTATGAAATAGGTAAGTTCATGCATGGCTACTACAATGAGAGCCTACCAGAAATCTTCCTAGACTTTTTCACTCATCTCACCAGTCACCATTCACACAATACCCGAGGCTCTTCTATGAATCTATTCTTACCCCGAGAACATCCTAAGACTATCAGTTTCCAAGGTTCTCGTATATGGAACTCCATTCCACCCCATATTAAAGATAAACCACTCCATATCTTTAAACAAATGTTTCACGAATATCTAGTAGGAAAATATGAACATTCTTTATAAATGTGTCAATCAGCATCTCTTTGCCTAGTTTGCGTTCCTGTAGCCAGTGCAATTGTTTTATCTTGTCTATTCAGGTTACCTACTGTGATCCCACTTAGTTTTTCATCTGTTTCTGATACATTGCGAATATGTTATATTTTTTGCTTGCAAATGTGTTATATTATGTGATAAGTTTCATATTACAACCATCCTTTCAGGCTGTAGCTGACTTGATGATCTCCCGATCCCTTCGCTACAGCCTGGTTCTGAATTATATATACTTTGCTTTGTATTTATCTATCTGTGTATTATCAATGTTCATGGACCGAATAAATTCTCTCTCTCTCTCTCTCTCTACTTGAACCATAATAACGTAATTCCGTACTTACATATAGCTTCTTATTGGTTTGCGTCTGTTGGTTGAATTCAAATATACTTGTAAGTCCATTAAGTTTTGGGCCAGCAACAGCATTTAAAACTGAAAACGTTATTTGAGGTTGTAAACAAAATTGTGTCGTGTTGTGGCGAGCTTTGAAACGTAACCTTTGAATTGAACCCATTTTTTCTGCTATAGATTTCCCAACGTTTAATGTCAATCTTTTCTGTATCGTTTGAAATTTCAATAACATTTTTTTTCTTGAGTGGTAATGAATAAATTTTGATCCCTCTCTATCTCTCTTGCAAAGTGTGAGGATTTTTTAATTATTTTTCAGTCCCCTCCAAACCAGCGGCTACCAGTCTTGTATTTGATCGACTCTATTGTGAAATCCTACTCGCCGTACATCAAACTTTTCGGGAGTAACTTGATAAAGACATTTCTATTCGTCTTTGAAAAGGTAAGCTTGCTCTCATTGGTTTCTTCATTCCTGTTACGATTCATGGAAGTGTTATCTGAATTCTACGGTACATGGTTTGATGTTAGCACATAACGTCTCCCTCTACCGTGGAGTCAGCTTTAATCTAAATCCTCCAACCTAGTTCTGGCAACAAAAGGAGTTTGTGTATAATCTATTGCAATGAGCCATCCATCAAATTTTCATGTCAGTGATGTCATATTTGGTGGTACAATTGTTGATATACAATTTATTTTCCTATTCTCTACTAGTCGCTGACGATTACCCCTGATGAGTGTCAGCCGAAACTATCCGGGTTTATTTCAATATAGATATATTATGCAATTGTCTCTCGCTGTGTGTCTGCCCTGAACGGTATCAGATCAACTCATTCGCCTGTTATCACAAACGAGAAGGATATGTTTATATCGTTAGTCGCCAATTAGGTATAAATAGTAATCAGACCATGTTGTGCCAGGTTCAGTCACAATTTGTTGAAAATTCATCTGTGAAGATAAAGCGTATCTTTTCAAATGTCACATCTAGAATATATGTCAAGTTCGAAAAGTTTAGGAACGTTATGCAGATGAATATTCATAGTAATGTCACATCAGTTTATGCAGTGAATATCTACAGACCATATCAGCCAAGAATTTGACAATTTAGAAAACTTCCTGCTTTTCCATATAAGATTAGAAATAGAATCATGGCTTGACGCTTTCTCCGAAGTAGATTAAAAATAGAATTACTGAATTGGAAAAAACGAGCACGCGAGCACGAGAATGGCAAATGTCTGTTCAGCAAGCTTGGACTGTATTATCATTAGGGAAGCCAGAAATTATATTAGAATTAAGATGATAGCATAGAAACATTTGGCAAATTAGAATAGAATTAGATTACCAGCATTTCGCTCCAATTAGTCTAATTCGACAACTAGAATTATCTAGTTGTGTAGGTCTGATACCAACTAAACTTGGTTTCGAGATGGATGCACTGTGCTGTTGATTTTGTGAATTTTCGACTCTACCTACACTGTTATTTTCAGGCCGACACAAAAGTACGTCAGGATTTGTTCAAACTTCGAAACACGTGGAACGGAATGTTTCCGAAATCGTTGCTGCGCGATCTGGACATCGCAGTCAGGCAGTTCGATAAAAACTGGCCGATAAAGAAGCTGAAAAAGGTCGACAAAACTAAATTGAAGAAAGATAAGTCCGCGTCACACCACCCGAGTGGGTTGACAGTGGTAAGTTTTTATTTTATCGTGTTCCCACGTAATATTCAATAGTTGAGACACCCCATTAGTAATTATTAGGGCCATTTTTATATGACCTTAAAAAATCAATTATATGACTTTATTGTTGGGAAAATATGACTTTATATGACTTTATAACTTTCTTAATATACCCCGTATGGATGCGGTTTTTGCTTTAAAATTGATTTCACGACTTACTGATGCATAGAAAAAAATATGACTTTAATGACTTTAAATGGCCCTAGTAATTATTGTAGTCACAGGACAGATAGGCTATTGTTTCATATAATGACATACAAAAAGCCAACTTGTGTGAATGGATGTCGACTAATGCAAATTGGGCTTCTCAAAACCTTCTAGTCTGGGTTGTTTCATCAAGCTTTAGACAGGATTTTAATGACTCGAGTCCGACTCGGGTCACGATTGTTGGGTGACTCGACTTGACTCGGGTCGTTTTTTCAAACGCGTCAAATGACTGGACTCGAGTCATTACAAAATTTGCAATGATAACAAATGATGACAATACAAAATGATAACAATACAAACGACTTGTAATCGAGTCATTGTGCATGGCTCAAACCAAGTCATATGACTCAAGACTAGGAGGGCCAAGACAGACATTTCATTCAACGTCGAGAATACTGAAGTCACCACATTTTTGATACTTGGAAATAGGGTCAGAAAACGTTTGGACTGAGGAAAATTACTATATTTTGAATACGAGCCATTCTATATCACTCTAGCAGAGTTGAAAAAAGTGGGTTGAACGGGATTGAACTCAAAACTGAACAGTGAACATAATGACTTGGACTCTGACTCGAGTCACAACACTATGACTTGGGCTCAGACTTGACTCGATGGTGAATTGAAAATGACTCGACTTGACTCGAATCAAAAGTATAAAAGTGAGATTGCCTTGCGACTCGGAACCTTGTGAGTTGGTTCCAACCCTGACTTTAGATAACTAGCACAATGGCCGACTAAGAAAACATACATATTTTTGCTAAATTACAGTAATCGAAGAACTTTTTGGAGGTACAGCACCACAATATACAATTGAATAGTATATTCATATTGAAATGGACTCGAATATTTTCGACTGACGGATTACACCGAGGAGTTATTGTATAATTGAGCTTTTGTCAAACTGTTCACCCCGGTTATTCGAATTTTCATGCCGGTAACATAATATTTGGCGATACAATTGGGGAACAATAGGGGAATGAGTGGTGGGCCCTGAGATTACTAAATAGATAGCTGATGCAGTAACCAGCTATCAGATTATATGCCAAGTTTATTCTTTAATTAGTCAGAATGCCCAGAAAGCATGTTTCCTATCACTTTTACTGAAACTTTGTTAAATTTTGTATACTACCGGTATTGTTATTTCTTAACATTTTGTAAAACTAGTGTAGGCATATGTGATATCCCGGTCTGCCTTCACTCATATTTCAGGATACAATTGAATGATATATTGATATTGAAATAACCAAAATATTTCAGGAGGAACGCGTAGCTGCCATGGTCGGTAAGACGGGAGAAAGTTCAAACAAAGTGTCGTCGGACGAAGACGAATACAACGCGTTCTATCAAGAAGAAAATCCAGAATCCGAGTACGCGGGGATGGAGGATTATCTCGTTGAGGAGGAAGAAATTCTCGTGGTAAATACGGAAATAAACACATGTTCAAGCGATTTTGAAATTTTGATCTTATTTTTCTGGAAGGTGTGGTAATTGAGTCGTGTGGTCTACTTTTGACTCAACTTGGGTCACATTGGAACGTTTTAGGCTACCTTTAGAAAATTTCAAACTTTTCCAAATTAGATTAAAATTAAAATGTAGATCATGGCTGCTATTAGGACTGTTCAAGAATAACTCTTTTTTCAAATCTTACTGGCTACCTGATAAAATTGTTAGGTTACAGGTACCTAAAAATTGCTGCACGCCAATTTTGGCTCAATTCCAACCAGTGGAAGCGAAATGATTGTAGTAGAAAATTCTGGATTTGTTTAATAAAAATAAATATAAAAATTTTTCGCACTTCAATGGCTAACCCATGAAATTTTTGGGTTGTCTGAAAAAACGATGCACAAGAAATCTGGCTCAATGCCAACCAGTAGAAGCGAAGTTATTGTTGTTCAAAATTTTAGATTTCGAATTATAGTATTTACGGTGGGTAGATCTGTCATAAACAAGTAAAGAATTTGCCACCGTAAGTACTTTTTTTTAAATATAGAATTTTCTACTGCAGTAACTGCACATCCACTTGTAGGAATTGAGCCAAATATGGTTTGTAGATTTTACGTCTATTTTGCAAGGTACTGTTGTCATTTTTTCTTCGTTTTTGTTTGTTAGGATGGTAGCGAATTGGAAGCTCTTGAATTGGAAGCTCTCTTGCGGAAGCGTGAAGCAGAGCTTTGTCGTCTCGAGTCAAAACCTTCCGCCGGTAAGTATCACTGCCTATTTCAATGTTTCGCAATGTTCTAATATCTTATTCCGATCCTTGTTGGTAAACGGTGGATATTTGTTGCGCTGATCAAAATCGAGTGCCTGAGCCTGAGTGATTCAATTGTGAATAGAGTATTAGGCTTCAAGTTGAATGTCCGAGTATCACTTATTAGGACGTCATAATGCTATTAAAGATGTGGAAATTTCAGATATATGCCTATTATGCGACCACAAAGAATACAATGCCAGTTCTACATCACATTTAAGATAATTTTGTATTTTTTCTACCATACCAGTTTTGCACTTTGTGACAATGCTGTGGGTTGATCACGACTTTACAGATATGTCATTTCCACTAACGTCTGTAGCTTTGTGTACTACGTGTACCACAGTGGGAAAATACAGGGTTGCAATGACTCGAGTAATGACTCGACTTGAGTCCGACTGGAGTCGCGATTTTCTGAGGACTCGACTTGACTCCAGTCATTTTCTCAAAATACGGAAATGACTCAGACCAAGTCATATGACTCGAGACTCAGACGGCCAAGGACCAACATTTCATTGTAATTTCGAAGAACAGTAAAGTAACCACACTATTGGGATTTTGTCTATTGGTACTGGTACTTAAAATTGCGACCAGAAACTGTTGAAAGTGAGGAAAATTGGTATATTTTAAATGCGAACCATTGGATATCAACCCGAATATTTTCGGCTGACGAGTGTCAGCCGAAAATATTCGGGTTCATTTCAATATGAATATACTATTTAATTGTATATTGAAGTTCTGTACCTCCAAGAAGCTCTTCATTGGATATCACCAAACAGAGTTATAAAAAGTGGACTAGTAGTTGCTGACGATTACCCCTGACGAGTGTCAGCCGAAAATATTCGGGTTCATTTCAATATGAATATACTATTTAATTGTATATTGAAGTTCTGTACCTCCAAGAAGCTCTTCATTGGATATCACCAAATAGAGTTATAAAAAGTGGATTTAACAAGACTTCAACTCAAAACTGAGAAGTCAACGCAATGACTTGGACTCGGACTCGAGTCATAATACCATGACTCAGACTCGACCCTCTGCTCGCTGACTTGGACTCGAACTTGACTCTGTGGTGAATTGAAAATGACTCGACTTGACTTGTGACTCGGAGCCTTGTTAATTGGTGACAACCCTGGGGAAATAGTAAGCTTATCGATACTATGATTTTTGTCGGTGAATTCACTTTCAGTGGCGTGGAGCGCAGAATTTCAGCGCTCGAAAAAATCATTTTTTCGTCTAGAAGTCCTAGTTATTTGATATTCTATGATATGAAATCTCTGAACAGGCACGTCGGACGCACCGAAACAGCGGTCGCCTCAAACTCAAGTTCCATACTTTATAGACGCCAAGTGAGTATTAATGAGCAGTCCCAGATGCTGGGAAGCCCGTTTCTAACTCTATATCAGGGCCCTCTCGCAGGCAACCGAGGATTCCTCTCACAAGAACGAAGATAAAGGTGATTTTTCGGAAGTAGCGCAAAAGCGAAGCACGCAAAGTAAATATCGCCCGTTTTACTGGTTCCAATTGTCCGTTGACTGTAATATTGCGGCTTGTTTGTAGACGCAGCTACAAAATCCGGGGCATCGTGTAATTCTACCCCAGGTAGGTGGTAGCTGCAGTTTTTTACAATTTAGATTTCAATGATAATGATAGTTTCATTTTTTTGTTCTGATTAGGTTACAATTGGAAGTAGAATTATAGCTAGACAGTTTTTCCGAAATTTTCTAATTAGAACGAAACACATCAAAAATCAAATTTAGTTCGTATCAAATCAGATTTGATCCTTAGAATGTCTGTACACCGAGCTTGACACATTTTTTTTTTTTGTGATTTGGAAATAATACAATTTTGGGCTTTCGTGAATTCGGTGATTCCGATCCAATTCGGGACGGCTGAAAATTTTCTACCTCTCCAACTCTGGTTAGAAGAAATCTAAACTCCGCGTTTGTTAAGTTGAGGTGATTCGCGTTTGCGACGGTGAAAATAATTTTGTTTCAGACGATCACCTTTTTATATCGGAGAGATTGGACAGGTGCACGCAAACGCGGACGACGAGCGTGGCTCATGCGGAGTCTCAGATTGTCGTGGAAACGAAGGTTGGTGCTACGTTACATTGTAAATGGAACTTCTATATTTCTGCAACATGTCAATATTACGATTTGCCGTATTTGAATTAACTACCGATGGTCGTTTCAATTCGAGTTGTAGTATATCGAGTCACTGCACATTTTGACTCAAGTCGAGTCAAGTCAAGTCACTCAATTTTTTAATGTGTCGCTGGTCAAGTCAAGCAATACAATTTTTCAAGATGATTGAAGTAATATATTGAGTCGCGAATTGTTCTCAACCAGGAACTGAGAACAGGCTTGGTACAGGCACACCCCGGTTTCTTGATGACTTGAATTGACTCGAAAATTTTCTACGAGTCACGAGTCCATTCACATTTCTGAAATGTAGAGTCGAGTCGTGCCAATTTTGCAAAGTGGTTCGAGTCAAGTCACATGAAAAATTTGACTCTAGTCTGACTCGTGTCAAGTTATATGGAAGAATTGAGTTATTTTTGGAAAGTTACTCAAATCAAGCCATGAAAAAGTAACCAGACTCTTAGTCAGTTAGAGTCACGACTTTATTTGTTCCAACACGGCTTTGGCAATGCTACAAGACGGATACTTTTTGTTCAGGACGAAACGACGCAATTCCGATACAGGAAGAAAACGAAAAATTTTCTCTCTCAATACCGAGTCACCAGCAAAAGTGTGGGGACGTACTTCCGCACCAAGACGAAAGAGGCGCAGACGCAATACGCGCTGCCTTTAGACACTGCTGGTAGGTACCTCATGCTTGAGCTAGGGCTGAGAAAAATGGAGTACCTGAGTGGTTCGGTTCTAAATTGAGCGTCGTAGCAGTATTAAAGATGTGGAATGTTCAGATCGTTACCTTTTATACAGGAAAGGAATAAAATGCTAGTTCTACATTACATTAAAGATAATTTTGTATTTTTTCGACCGCACCTATTTCATTGCATTCCGAGTACTCGAATCATTATGCCCAGTCCTAGCTTAGACACGCAATAGTTTTTAGCAACAAACGACGTTCAACTTCACAGGCATTGCGGCCGACAGTACTTCCAGCCATCCTGACGGCGGTAACGGAGTATTTAGCAGCAAGGAACGTTCTGCCCTGAAGGATTACGTAGCCGCTCTTAAAGACGATTTTCTGCCGAACGGTTACGCCAAACATTCAGGGATAGCGCTTCGCAATTTGTGCACTCAGCGTAAGCAGGGGCTGCTGTGTGACATTACGTTAGGGGCGGAAGGTGAGTTGAAGTATTGATTCATCCCCTGACTGTGTAGAAAGACGTAATCCAGCTTGATGAGTGAAGATTTAATATGGTATGTGTTAAAGGATGTAGGCCTATCTCTGCTAGTTGCTGATGATTCTGTATTTGATAAAATAGTATGTTCGGTGGGAAATTCGATCATTATTAATTACGGTATATCAAATTTGGCTCAATTTCAACCTGTAGAAGCAACT
Source organism: Botryllus schlosseri (assembly GCF_051294905.1). NCBI lineage: Eukaryota > Metazoa > Chordata > Ascidiacea > Stolidobranchia > Styelidae > Botryllus > Botryllus schlosseri. Next base: position 27,604,871 of record NC_137246.1, on the reverse strand, counting down.
TCTGTATTTGTAGAAAATCTTGGATTTGAAAAAATAATAGGCTATTTATGGTGGATAATGAAAAAAGTTGACACAGTATATAGGGCCTTCTATTGTTTTCATACCCAAAACTTTTTACACCGATAACTTCACTTCTGCGGGTTGGAATCCAGCCAAATTTATTATCTGTCGCTTTTTTTAGACAAACTAATAATTTCACGAGGCATCCAGTAACATTAAAAAAGAAATTTTTTGAAAACCTTTTGATATTACGGTACGTAAACGTGGTATTAAAAAATGAAATAAAATGAAGCTGTTTTGCATCACAGGCAGGGTGTTCAAGGCTCACAGATCGGTGCTGGCGGCTTCCAGCGATTTCTTTTACACGCTATTTGCTCACGAGGAATTGGAGAAAAGTCCTTTAAGCCACATTGAATTGCAAGGGATCACGGGTAAGCCGTGTGCTGTTTTCAACCGTAAAAAGTGGCAGACTTGTACGACTAAGTACTGATTTTTTGAGTAGTTGTATTTAAAGTTCTAGTTGCGGATTTTGAAAAGTGACTAGTTCTAGTTCTAGTGGTAGATCCTAGTTTTTCTAAAGTGAGTAGTTCTAGTTCTTGTTGCATTGAAAAGCAAGTAGTTCTAGTGATAGTTGCTAGTTTTGAAAAGTGTGTAGTTCTAGTGGTCTGGTCTCATTGCAAGCGATTCACCTCCTCGTTTATTTCAGCTCAAGCGCTGAGCCTGGTCCTGGACTATATCTACACGTCTGTGCTGCCGATCGGAAGCCTGTCCTGCGTGGAAGAGATTCGGGTCGCGGCCAAGAGATTGCAGATTCAAACGCTCATGATGACCTGTCCGGCCCTGGAGAGAGTCGTGGCCAGAAAAATCGACGTCACAGGTCGGTGGTGTTTGATTCGTCATTCTGTGTTGTTCCATTTTGAGAAGTTCAATAACAGTGGTTCCCAATCTTTTTTGACCCTTATCAATCTTGATATATTTTTATCGCCCCGTAAAAGGTTGGTAATGAAGTCTTTTACTTTTCTGAACAGCTTCTTGGAGGTACAGAACTTCAATACACAATTGAATAGTATATTCATATTGAAATGAACCCGAATATTTTCCGCTGACACTTTTGAATTCTCTACTAGTTGCTGACGATTACCCCTGACGAGTGTCAGCTGAAAATATTCCGGTTCATTTCAATACGAATATACTATTCAATTTTACTTATCTGTAGTACTGAAATAGATTTTATGTAGACTACTTGCTTCACTAACTCAACTAACATTGTTGGTATACTACTTCTACTTTAAGTTTTGTTTACTTCATATTGGCAAGTGACAAGTAGTTTTTGGATCCATTTCAGTATCGCATGGCAATATCACCCACTTTTTGAGCTTTTCCAAATTAGATTAGAATTAGAATTATAGGTACACAATTTGTCCACATTACCTTAGAATAAGAATTACTGAATTTTCAAAATCTTTGGGATTCGATTAAATTCTGAATTATAAAGAAATGCAGCAATAAGCAAGTTGGCAAATGTCTGTATACCAAGTGGGCTTGTTTCGCACTGTAGGCTACAGTTCTCCTGTAGCATTTTCAGGAAATGGATTAAAACCAAAATGAAAGCACAAAAACATTTCACTAATTAGGTTATAATTAGGGCGGTTTTTTTTTGACCTTAAAAAAAGAAAATTTTGACCTAAAAAAAATGAATTTTGACCAAATTTTGACCTAACGTATGCAAATTAGGTGTTTTCCCACATAATGTTAAAATTGCACCACTTATCTTCATTTCTGGTTTGAACTGACTGTCCTAACGAAGTAGTTTGGCCTGAAAAAACGTTTTTGGCTTAGAAACAGGCATGGTTTTGCATGAAAAAAACAATATTTTAACGAAATCTGGCCCTATGAAGAATTCCAGTGGTTACAATATGTATTATGGTAGAAATAATTAAAATATTTTGTAGTACAACGAGAGATGCTTTCCTACATTCTTGGGTAGAAAGTGCACGTCCTTACTAAGAAGCTTGTCAAGGACGTTCAACAGCAGCAGTTGTTGGCCGACAACACTCAAGTTGTGCGTACACTGCTGGTGCTGGTGACACACCGTGTTGCTTCATTCTGACAATGTTGTCTACATCACAATTTTTCATCATGCGCTTCTTAATATAAGAATGATGCAATGCACAAGAAGTCTTTCTTCGGTTAGGATATTGCGGTACGTTGACCGTAACACCATGTCTACCTATTATTTGTTTTTTTTACCGTTTATGATTCACAATGAGCAGACGATTAGCCGTTTACAACGGTAGGCCTATAAAATAGGCTAAAAGCGGTAAAATATCAAATTATAAGTTCTCCGACAGTGCTAAATCTACGATCCAAACAAAATGCAGACGTCAAAATTTTATTAATTTTATGAAAAATTTTGACAAATGTTGACCTAACGCTACAATTTTGACAAAATTTTGACAAATTTTGACATGTCAAAAAAAACCGCCCTGGTTATAATACTACATTATATAGTTATATTACCAGCTTGTCGCTCTAATTAGTCTAATCGTACAACTAGTCCATTTCTAGTCGGAATGTGTGAGTGGTGTTAATTTTCGTTCAGGTTGGCTGATCTCAAACGCGGTTTTGCTGAGTCCCAGCAACAAGCATCCCTACGTGGAAGCCTTGAAATCGCTGAAAGACCTCGAGTCTTCGTCTTGCTATCTCAGTTCCACCTTCAACCGTCAGAGTCAAAGCGCGTACAACGGCGCTGGTGACTCGGGCGCGGCCGATTTCATATGTCACGTTGACAGGGACACTTCGAGGTATTGTGATCTTGTTTTTTGTGGCCCAGTTTGATTCACATCAAGGTTTTGATCGTTTGCAGTAAGAAGAGAACTGCCGATATGGCTGGGTGTGACACACACTCCAACGATGAAGGTTTGTACCAGAATTGGAAAACTAGATATTTTTAGTTGTGTGATTATTAGGGCAAGTTTTTGATGCACTATAATCGAGAGAAAGTTGCATTTAATTTTGATAAAATGTGCAGTAAAAAGTTGCATTTATAATTTTAATTAGTTGGGTGCGAGATACTTCAAAGGTTCCGTCGTGTAGCCTAGTTCCTGCAAAGCTGTCAAATTTGCTACTTTGCCATTTCACTGACATTCTGGCGAGACCGCCAAAAATTAGATATTTTCCTGGTACACAGCGAGAAAATTACGCAACACGGGAATAATTTTCCTCAAAGAGCCAAACTGCATAGCGATAACCCCCTACCCTAAAACAAGTCACATAACACACCCCAAACCCCTTAGGCCTGGAAACTTGACCCAAGGCGTTGCAGAAAAACTCGCTCTTGGCGACTTCGACTAAATCGATAGCCTGAATAAGGTGACCCATCATTCTAATTCTAATCTAGTTATGCAACAATTGTGTTGCTATCATTCTATTTCCAATTTAATCTGGAAAAATTGTGTAGCTATAATTCCTATTCTAATCTATCCTGAGAGAACTGTGTAGATATAAGCGTAATTCTAATCTAATCAAGAAAAATTGTGTAGGTATCATTCAAATTCTAATCTAATCTTGAGAGAATTATGTAACTATAATTGTAACTATAATCTAATCTGGAAAACATTTTGTAGCTAAAATTCTAATCTAATTTGAAAAAATTGTGTGGTTACGATTTTATTTCTAATCTAGTCCGGAAGATATTTTGTAGCCATCATTCTGATTCTTATCTAGTTTTGAAACAATTGTGTTGCTATCATGCTATTTGCAATGCAATCTGGAAAAGCTGTGTAGCTATAATTCCTATTCTAATCTATCTGGAGAGAACTGTGTAGATATAAGCGTAATTCTAATCTAATTAGGAAAAATTGTGTAGGTATCATTCAAATCCTAATCTAATCCGGAGAGAATTATGTAGCTGTAATTGTAACACTAATCTAATCTGGAAAATATTTAGTAGCCATAATTCTAATCTGATGTCGAAAAAATCGTGTACCTATAATTCCAATTTGATTTGTAAAAGCTGAACATTTTCTAGTTGTCCAATTCTGCTTTGTAGTGCGATGTGGTACGTTTTACGTGACTTTATGACATGCCGCGTGATTTTATCGATCTGCAAACGTAGGATAACCTTTGTAGATAAAATGATCGCAATCAAACGCGGAATCCAGTGGAATTTGTGGATTTTCTTGGTAACCTTCTCTGGCCGCGTAGAGGGTTGAGCTCATGAAATATTCATGCGCGGTTTTTCGGACGAATGAGTCTTCTTTGTTCTGCAGGAAAATACAAGAAAAGGCGGAAACACGACCGAGGTAGCGAGACCGAAAGCGACATCGAAATCTCCAATCTGTTGAAGGACGACAATAAGTAAGAATACTTTCGACAGAAACTATCAATTAAAATACCGATAGCCTCTAATTCGTCTCGGACAGGTTTGAATGCTACGTAGACTTTTCACTAACTTCGCTAAATTCCGACAGTGCAATTAGGCTACACTTGGCAGTATAATAAAGGCTATAGTAAATAACAAACTCGCGTTTCTTTTAAAGGATATCGAACAATCGCAGTTGGTTTAGTGGTCTAACGGGGCTTCGTGACCTTGCAGAAACCTCAATAAAACCACATGTAAATATCTAGGATCTAAAAGGCATTAAATGAAGTATCCAACATTACATTGAAGTTACATCCATTAAATGTATGTGAATGTAGGTTTTTGACGGTTCGTCGGTCCGCGAGATCAAACAGGCCGAGAACCATTGGTCTAGTAGCAAGGCTGACTGATCCCACCCATCTCTGGTGTCGACTTCCACGGTTATATCGTATTGAGATTTATGAGAAATTCCTATTTTGTGATTGCTTCAGGAAAGAAGACACCTACAGACCCGGCACTGTGGCCTCTCCGGGCATGCCCCCATCGTGCTGGGCCGACGGGTTCTCCCCGGTGAAAAGTTCAAAGAAACAAGCTTCCAGAGGTGACTTACATTTCGTGGTCACTGAAATCTGTGACTCTTTGATCCAGAGCCGGAAAACTAGAGAAATTTCAGCTTTGCCGAATTGAATTGGGATTAGAATGATAGCTACACATTATTTTTTAAATTAGATTAGAATTAACGAGTTCACAAAAACCAGGAAATTGTATTCAAATTCAGAATGAGAAAAAACTTCATATAAAATTGTAGTTGATCCTCATAATCATCAGGATGGCAAATGTCTCTACGCCTAGGGTTACCGTATGTTCTCTTTTAAGAGGATTTGTCCTCTTTTTTGACTTTTTTGAAAGTGTCCTCGGTGGACGCCCAAATGTCCTTTTTTTAGAATTAGTCCTCTTTTTTGAGAATTATGGTTAAACATACGATAAAATCTGACTGAGACGCAATAAATCAGCACTGAAGTAACGCTCAGGAGGCAGGTTTGAAAGTAATCGGGAGCCGTTAGGTTTTTTAAATTTTCAAAGGTAACCCCTGAAATTGGTCTGGAATTTGTGCAGTTGTACGATTTCCAATTGGATTCAAGTTAGGAGATGGGGGTTAATTTTACCTCCAGATTTGATTACTGCATTTTGTTTGATAACAATGTGCATGTTTTATTGCAGAACAAGCGGTGTTTCAATGCAATAATTGCAAGCGGTTCATCATCTCGAGACGGAACTACATAGCGCACTGTGACGCACATCTGCGTAAAGGTGAGGGGTTTGCATCGACTTGGGAATCGCTGTTGACAAATTTCGTTCTGTCGCCAGGAGAAAAGCCGTACGGTTGTTCGTTATGCAAGAAAACGTTTTGGAAAGAACCGGAATTGGAGGCGCATATTCGGAAAGTTCATTTCGACCTTTCCGAAGATCAGATACAGACGAGTGAGTTTCTAGCTTGTTTCGTAAGTATGACACTTGCTCGATTACAAGTATTTGAAGAAACGCTTGGAGGTAGGGAACTTCAATATACAATTGAATAATATATTCAATATTGAAATAAAGTGAATGTTTCCGCTGACACTCATCAGGGGTAACCGTCAGCAAACTGAAAAGAACATTGTATATCAACAATCGTATCACTGAATATGACGTCACAGGCATAATAATTTAAAATAATCAAGGCAAACGGATGGCTTAGGTTCAGGTAGCCTGCTATTTTTGATTATATAGAAACTCAAACTATAAAAATTTTATTTGGCTGAGAGGTCATCTATTTTTATTAGTTAATCAAAGGTGGCTACTCCCAAAATCATAGGATTTATCTTTGGTCGAACGTTTGAAAATACATTGAATCACTGTCATATAGGACTATTTGCAATTAAAACAAAATGACTAATGGCGTAAAATCTTCGATTATATGTTTTTTTAGTGTATACTGGGGCTATTTCGCACGGTTCTTATGAAAATTTCACTCAAAAAGTGATCCCGAAGCAACTTTTGTAGTAGTTTTGCTCAAAAATGTCGAGTAGTAGAATTAAAATAAAATGATAACCGCTCGATTAAGAATGCAAGTAGGTGTGTTCTATTTGAAGCAGACTTGGAAAACCAGAAAATTTTTATCTTTTGTACAGCAAGCTTTGGTCGTCGTCACAACCCAGTTCTGAAGCATTTTCAGAAAAACCAGAAATTAGAACATAGAAACATTTGACAAATTAGATTAGAATTAGATTTTTCCTCTAATTAGTCTAACTAAGTAGCATAGTCTAGTTGTCCAAGTCTGCCCCCGAACAGCTGAAAAGTCACATTGTCGCGTATTCTTTCAAGTGACCAAGTCCAAGATGAGTTCCATGGACGCCGAGCAAGTTCTGAAGCAACGGGAACTGGAACAGTTTTCGCCGTCGGCCGCGAAGAAATCGAACAAAGTCCAGTCTCGTAACACGCCCGACGTGACCGGGGAGCTGAGATTCAAATGCAAAACCTGCAAGCAACGGTTTAAGACTTCCGCGGCTCGAAATAGTCACGCCAAGAAACACAAAAAGGTGGGTTTTTCTCTACTTACAATGGTGAACCTTCTAAAATCAAAATTAACCCCAAATGTATCATTACAACGTCTGTATGAAGCTCAAATGTATAATTGAAAACTTTAATGCTTCTTTTTTGATATCAGATATTTATATGTGGTCTACTGAAGTTTCTGGAAGGCGAAGCTCATGATGTCCTATTAAATACCACCTACTCGATTGTGAATGTTCTGTGTCCTTTGAAATAAATGTGACTTTGCTGTTTGCTATAGCCTCGATTATACTTCCACAGATCAGATTTTAACGAAGTTTGTTTAAAAGTCTCATTGGCGTTCACATATAACTTGTCCGAAACGAATTGTAAGCTGCTTTTAAATAACTTCTGCAATACTTGCATGCACCATTGTGACATACGTCCAATGTAGACCATCAACTCTCTATTACGACTAGGGTTGGATTATCCGGATAACGGTTAACCGCAGGTATTTTCACTATCTGATATCCGGATATTTTTCTGCCGGTTAACCGGATAAAAAAGAATCGTTGCTAATGCATTTTACACGTTTTAGTAAGCTTCAATAAGTCAATAAGATAGTCAATAAGATAGTTCTACTGGATCGAAGAATCGCATCTGCAATAGGCCATGTGCAGTGTACACACTATTCCATCGCTGGCCTGCACAATCGCATCTTCATTGGATTGGTGCTCACGATATTATCGTTGACCTACACAATCGCATCTGCAATAGGCCTACGAACGATATAATCGCTGGCCTAACCATCTTGGACCCAGCATGCACCGGCTCTTATCTCTCGATGGCTTGTTGACGATATGCCGTTAAGTGTATTCTAATTAGTGATTCTGAGAGTGACACCGCGAAACTGAATGACATCAAATGTTCGCAAAAATGTGCGTGCGTGCAAGCGTAATTGATTTCCGCTGATGATTAATTCGAAAAAAAAATCGAAACCCCCTGATTTTATTTCAATCCCCCTACATTTTCGGCTGGCTGCGTGCCTGATCACGTGAATTAGAGCGAGGTATCATGTCGGCATCAATTCCAGTATCAGCTAGTCGTCCTTCTAGTACTCCAAACCTAAACATAAGGATGGTCAAAAGGATGTAAAGCCGTTGAAGTTTCCGGCGTACGACCTGCCAACCTTTTGTCTCTCTACAAAGCGCTGCTTTCTATTCAGCCCACTTCTGTGGAAGCTGAAAAAGCATTCAATGAACTCTTTGTTACAAAATTCCGGTCCCGGCTACAGGATCCCACAATTGATTCATCTGTGCTTTATAAAGAGGGCATTGCAAAAGCAGTGAACATTAAATTTGCGTGGTTTTTCTCGTATTCGCTCATACTGCGCGCGTAGGTAGGTACTAGGTACTCTACAATAACACTGTGTAATGATTTTGCGATCCGTTTTACATGCAGACCTAATGAAATCGATTGTCTCACTTGGCAGTTATTATCCGGTTAACCGGTTAGATAAATTCCAAAATATCCTGATATATCCGTTATCCGGATAGTGAAAATTATTGATATCCGAACTAGCCCTAATTACGACATCATACAGAAAAATAGCTTACAACAGGGACGTCATGACTCGACTCGAGTCACAATATTTTGGTGACTTTACTCGAGTCATTTTTTCAAATGCGTAAAATGACTCAACTCGAGTCAATCTGTGTATTGACTGGTCTTGTACTCGACTCACTGTGCATGACTCGAGACTAGTACGGTCAAGACAGACATTTCATTGTAACATCGAAGAATAGTAAAGTCACCGCATGATTGGTATTTCGTCTATCAGTCATGATACTTGGAAAATAGGGCCAGAAACTGTTGAGACCGACGAAAATTACTAATATGAATGCGAGCCATTATATATCACCCGAGCAGAGTTGAAAAATTGGGTTCGACTGGATTGAACTCAAACTGAACAGTGAACAGAATGACTTGGTCTCTGACTCGAGTCACAACACTATGACTCGGACTCGACCCTCTACTCATTGACTCGATGGTGAATTGAAAATGACTCGAGTCAAAACTGTGAAAGGGGATTGACTTAGACTTGGAACCTTGTGACTCGGTTACAACCATGGCTCGCAAACAATCAATTTAAAATTTAAACTTTTAATTCTTTAATTAATAAAATATTTTAGCGGACCGGTAAGAAACCTGCCATGGATCGGCACTTGTCCGCGGACTGTCGGTTGAGACCCTTTGGCCTAGTACACAGACTTTTTAACCAAGTCAGAAATCGCTACTACTGGTAATTCTACTGGATTTACGATCTACTTCAATTTAGTCCCAAGAATGACATCATTTGAATATGTTTATATGCTTGTTAGTGTAACGCAACTCTTGATAAGGGATAGAGGAAAAGTGTGAGTCAATAAATTATGCTGCAATGAATGTAGTCTTGATGTAATTCTTTTTTTTGTAACATTTTACAATTTTGTGATCCGCATCGTTTTTCTACAGGAGGGCCTGAGGCAGAGCACGGAAATGAACAGCAGCGAAAATTCCTCGTCGTCCGACGAAGACGAATTCGGCGTTTCCAGCGACGACGAACAGAAAACGGGCAAAAAAACGCAGGAAACCGTCACGAAATTAAAACTCTATCACTGCAAGATATGCGGAGAGATGTTCTCGATACAGTGTTTCTACAAGGCGCATTTAGCCCAACATAAACGCGATTTAGAAGAGAAATGATGTCGCGAACGGGAGCAATCTGTCTTTGTTCGCAGGCTTGGATGACTAGATAATTTTAGTCTGATTTGTGGAATGTTTCCATGGTCGTATTTTATTTATAGTTTAATCTTATCCGGTTTTCGTGAAAAAAAAACAAACCAAGCTCTGTGAACAGACATTTTCCATTCAGTGAACTTGATTTTGGGGTGTTTTTTCATAATTTGGTAATTCTAATTCTAATCTAATTTATAAAAGCTGAAAATTTTCTAGTTGTCCAAATCTGTTTACGCTGTTGTGCCTCGGCAATTACGATGTTTGTCGATCATGAATTGGAGGGAGCTGTCTTGTACTTGAATAGCAGTGTCTTATAACTGCCAGATAATGTAGTCGGTGGGGCTACTGGGTCGTTACTAGGGCTGGGTGAAATCGGGTACCTGAGTAAATCGAGCTGCGCATTTTACTAAAAATGGTCACATAAAAGTTACATATTTGAATTTTCTACAACGATCATACTGCCGTGGCTTGGTAATAAGTAATACTCAGTGCCTAATACTCTATTCGCAATCGCACGACTCGGATACTCCATTTTGCCCATCCCTCGACAGGAGCTCATAACCATCCATTTTATATTTAGAAGTGTCCTATCAGTTTTCTTCAACTGGTTTCGTATTTAATGCATCATTCCCTTTTTGTCAGGTGATTCTACATCATGTGTGACACTCGGTAGACGTTTCATCTCTCGCTTATTTCCAACGGAATCAGAACACTTTTTGTAGCATTTTGTCGTTGATTGTGGTCTTATTTTTGTTTCGCATTTCGTTGAGTTTTTACATTCGATTAAACTGGAAAATCGTGTGTTTTGTTAACTTGTTGACGGGGGCAGATTGTCGACATGTGTGGCGTTAGCAAAAGGTGGCTAGCGGCGTGTTTCATCTCTATTGGCTGCTTGAGGACTTCACAGGCATGTCTACTACCGCAGAGTTTTGTTTGAACCTCACGATCGGTCACTGGCTTGACGCGCTGAGCTGGTAAAGCATGTGATCAATCAATCATTGGGTTATGATTTTCATCTGAACTAGTTACACGCAATGTACAATGCGATGTGATGAACAGATAGGAGGATGTCAAACGACACGCATCAGTAGCGATCCTCTAACATCCACCTCGGCCTAGAGTGCCCGATGTCACAGTTCTTTTCGATGTTGATCTTTTTTTGAAGCCGCAGTCCTTTCTACTAGTTCTTCCCATTCCTTGTGACTTGCGTTGGGCAGAGTCAAGTGATTCACGTATTCACAAATGATGGCATGAGAGTAAGCCAGTCCGAAGAGTTCAAATATCTAGCCCAGCCATTCATGCGGCAATACATTTACCCTTTTCTGTAAAGATAACAATCTATGGATTTTCAGTATAACATCCGGCGATTTTAAGATACAAATAATCATAAATTTTGTAATGAAAAAAAAATCTGATTATCATTCAGAATAGTTGTCGTCTGTAAATAAATATGCAGTTGACCCATCTGGGACTATATATCACGCTTGACTGAGCGTCCATTCGTCAATTATGACGAAATAAAGACCCACGTGTCATCAATTTCAAAAACATTCAGGTCGCTTTTATTTTGGAATTTGATCATATTATGTACGGTTGCCAGTAAACTCGCCCCAAAGTAAATTCGGCCCAGGCAAATTCGGCCATTACATCAGTAAATTCGGCCCACCGAGAATATTGTATTAAAATGTATTACCAACCGTTAACATAAATTAATTACATAATTATACTATTATTAAGTGATTTGGATGTCAGGGTATGCGTAGATCGCGTAACCACGGGAGATAGCGCGGATATTCAAGGGGACCGAATTTACCGACAGCCGATTTCAATCGGTATATTCGGCCCTCGGAGAACATTGTGTGAAATTGTATTACGAAATAATAATGTGTATTATATTACATAAATATAATATTATCTAACCTGAACCCTAACACTAATCCTAACCCTAATTCTAACCCTAATCCTAACCTAACCCTAATTCTAACATAACCCTAACCTAACCCTAATCCTAACCCTAAACCTACTAATAACTAATAATGTGTATTATATTACATATTTATAATATTATCGAGTGATTTGGATGTTAGGGTTTATGGTTAGGATTAGCGTTAGGTTAGGATTAGGGTTAGGTTAGGATTAGGGTTAGGGTTCAGGTTCGATAATGGTTTTGTAAGTGTTGTTGTTACTCTGGCCCTGGCCGAATTTACCGACGGCCGAATTTACCGACGGCCGAATTTACCGACGGCCGAAGTGACCGACGGCCGAATTCGACGGGCCGAATTTACTTTGGGGCGAGTTTACTGGCAACCTTATGTACAATTGTACATACAGTTGAAGCTGTAAATAACTAAAATGAATGAATGTACCATTTTTTGTTATGAAACTAGGCCATCCGTACTGCAATGGGTCATGCGGTTCTTGGCCGTTCATATATGTTCCTAGTGAGGCATTTTCAAGTTGAATTTGTTGTGTTATTGCTCATATTGTTTGTATTTTATGCAAAACAGTAACAAAGTGAAAGCAGCATACTTCGGCCCATTCCGATGTCGGATTGCAGCGATGTCACAGCCACAGGTAAGGTGATTGGATCTCACGATCCGTGAGTAGTTCTCGTTGCAAATTTTAAAACGTGAGTACCGTAGCTCTTGTTCTAGTTCTAAGTTTTCAAAAGGAAATAGTTCTGTAGTTGCAAGTTTTCAAAAGGATATAGAATAGCTCTAGTTGCGCATTTTGAAAAGTGAGTAGTTCTAGTTCTAGTTGCGAGTTTTGAAAAAGGAATACCTACCAGTATAGTTCTAGTTGCGCGTTTTGAGAAGTGACTAGTTCTTAGTTCTAATTTCGAGTTTTGAAAACGGAATAGTTCTAGTTTAGTTCTGTAGTTGAGCATTTTGAAAGTCATTGGTTCTAATAGATCTAATTGTGCGCATTTTCAAAATCCAGTAGTTTGTCTTTTCTGTTCACTAGGCCTACTTAACCTCAACCGAATCCAAATCATCCATTTCAGGAATATTACTGCTTTTGGCATAGACATGTACAAATCTGACAATGGCTGATATGTCTTGCTACATCATCGCTGTGAAATCAAAATAGACGATTTTACGCATTTTCGGAAAATTATCTTTATTTAAGTTTTATTTCGCCAATATCTTAGCCATGGTTAACTTTAAAACAATATGATAAACATGAACATGGCCCAAAAATGAAAATATTACCAAAACTTCATTTTCTATCAATATAAGTAATAGATCTCAAAATTTGAAAAGTCTACATAGCCTACATTGATTACACCGCGACAATTATAACTACTTCGTCATTTGCATTAATTTTGTTCAGAGGTTGAATCTCACAGTCCAGAATACAATTATGTTATCGACGCCATGAAAAGGTTAGTAGCGGACCTATTTCATTCATTCTTTCTATTTGGAAGGGATTCTTGGAGGTGCAGAACTTGAGTATAAAATTGGACATTGACATACAAAGTTCTTTTGAAATCTCTACTGGTTGCTGATGATCACCCCTGACGAATGTCAGCCGAAACTATGTGGGTTTATTTCAATATAAATGTATTATTCAATTCATGGCTCCGAGTTTATGGAATCATACTGCAAGTAATGTAGTCCTGAAAATAGAAGTGGTACTTCTACTTGTACATTTTATTTTTATTGCAAAACCAGGCCTAGCTAGAATAGCCTACTTATTTACTTGGAAATCGCTACTTCCACTTGTACTCGTGTGAAAATATATCGTTACTCTGATTCTACTTAGACTTTTACTAATCATGACTACTTTGACATCCCATGTACCCAGCGGGGTCAAAACCCTGTCCTTTTTCTCGGCTCGGTACGCGCCTGTTAGTCACTGTGTTCATCAGGGATTTTGGTTTTATGCCTCTAGACACATGCGGGGACTGCTGGCGTATAAGGAATATAAGGAAATTTTGAACAACTTCAGAAAAGAACATCCTGACGTTGTAAGTAGAAATTATGCAGGAATTCTCATATTTGGTTATGATTTGCAAATGTTAACGATAGGGCATGGTATGGTATGGTATGGAAGCATGGGCGCCGACTTTTATTTTTTTACGAGGTGGCAAAGTCTTGTGACGTCATAATTGTTCCATATCGATGACGTTATCGTCACACGAAACCGCACTTTACTGCATGCCGCTGGCGTACGTGCAGGGTTAAACTATAGATAACTAAGGTAAAGCTTAGTTATCTATAGTTAAACCATTCGCGTGACTTTTTAATATCGGCCTAGCACTCATTAATATCAAACCATGAAGTCGAGTTATTAAATGGAATCTTAAAACGGTACGATCAATGAGGTGTAAATGCCTGCGCTACCAGTCCGTCCGAAGTAATCTGCAGTTCCATCAATGTTATTCACACACAATGGCCAGTGTGACTAACGATAAATACACTACGCACTGGCCTTGCAAGTAACACACGACAACTCTCGAGTACTTCAAGCAGACAATAATGATGATTACAAACGCGAAATCGCGCAGCCAATCAGTAATTGTCTCTTGCGGTTTCTTGCTTCGCGTTGACCTACTCGCATCGCGGCGACTGTTTGATGATTAAAACATCGGTGCATTTCCCGATTTAAGTTCGCGAAGCATTTCGGTAGTACATTGGTCAATTCGTAAATTCAATCTGCATGTCGACGGCCGCCAACGCATGCTAATTGAATTACGTGTTGACGGCCGCACAAATTCGTTATACGGCCGCAGGTTGGCCACCCTTTGGCTAGAATTAATTCCACTTCCGGACGCATGCCGCGATCGTACCAATAGAAATCCACTGTCTACCTAAAGCCTAATAGTTTACTTTTCGATAATGTTGTTCTCGATCCGAGTACATCCAGCAATCAAGTTTATCGGAATGTAATGTAGAAGGTGCGAACGAATCGAATATAATCAGAATTTGCGCCACCCATAATCTTGTGATGCATCACGTTAATAATGATACGAAGACTGAGAAATGACTTCGTGCGACAATTTCGGAGTGCGAATGTATCAAGTAGCGTGTAATCTAATCAGTATCGCTACGAACCGGTTTTGAGTGTGACAACGTATTGAGTAGCTTTCGTCGCGACAATTGTTTTCTCATTATATCGGTATTTAAGCTGTATTGCTGCATTTCCTGATTAATGTCACTGGCAAAGCCTTGTTAGAGAAACGAATCTGCGCAGAAATGAATTGCAATTTGCAGGGACACACCAGCACACCCTCCAATTCCGCGGTCCGATTACCTATCACGAAGCTAGCTAGCTCATGAATGGTTTTGTAAACGAATATGGGTGCACATAATTTAGATTTCAGTAAAGCAGTTAACGTATATCTGGGCGCCTGGTCGGCAGAGGAGATCTGGGATGGTGCTTCTCAGCACACGCTAGGCGCGTGGCCATTTGAAAAATTAGGGGCATTGGGCTCTTATTTCTTATTTACCAATATAGCATCAATTCAATTAGGGTCAAGTACATGTGTAAATGGGAAAATGGCGATCATATAATCTCTTCGTATCGACGATTTTAGGCGTATGATAAGCTCGCCAAAGAGTCCGGGAGTGCTGTCAATTAGCGAGTCACTGGTGAACAATTAAATACGCGCACGTATTACGCAGTCTCGGCTACAGTTTTCGCAAATCAAAATGTTCGAACTTGATTGCACCGATCTCAAACCTTTGTCGTATTTCAGAACTCGAGACATGATACACATTTACTGGTCGTTACGTTTAAGTATTAGCGGTAATCAATTTCGCACGTCTGTTTGCAGCGATTTGATGTTATTCAGTTTCGCGATGTCACTTTTTAATTGATATGACATAAAACAATCACTAATTAGCGTAAACTCGACCGCATTGTCTCGAAACCAGCGAGAGATAGGAGCCAAAGCATGCTAGGCCCGAGACGCGATAGTTCGGCCATAGGCCAGCAATGATCTCTTTCACTCCAGGTGTATTGCAGATGCCATTGTGTAGGCCAGCGATGATATCGTGCACACCAGGCCGGAGCCGCCAATGCAGATTCGATTGCACAGTTAAGCGATGATATAGTGTGAACTGGGCCAATTGCAGATGCGATTGTTGAAGCCTGCGGAACCAGGCTTGATCGAGACGCGATAAATCTGGCTAGCGACGATTGCCATGCTCATGGAAATTAATGACCTAATTTCGCGACCATCTCAGCGGGAGATCATGACAGATTCTTCTCGCTAATTGAAAACACGTTTCTAGCAAATCCGCCGCGCGGAACACTCATTACACAATTGTTGAATTGCAACTGAATATTAGAGTTAGAATGATCATTTCAAAATGACTGGGTTTCGCGTTTCAAATAGGGAAGTTCGACCCCCGAAACCCCCGTGGCTACACGCCTGGCGCGTATCGAAATCGAAGACGTCTCCAACGAGGTCGCATCGATTCGCCTTATTACTAATTACTGGTCACAAATCACTTGGGCGTTTGAGCATTTTGTACGAGGTGGCAGCCGTAAGTCTCGTTGTACGAGGTGGCCGCCGTAAGTCTCGTAAGTCGGCGCCTATGTATGGAAGTATGGTATGGAACGAAATTTCGGTATGGAATATGCAAGAGTGCAAGTATGGTATGGTATGGAAATTTTCCAAGTATGGTATGGAATGTGTTTTCCATACTCCCATACTTTGACAGTTTTTCCAGAAGTATGACAACAGGCCTACTTTCGATTCGTCAAATTGATTGCATACCACATAAAATTCATTTTCAAAGGGTGCCGCGAGGTCAAAAAGGTTCAGAACCACTGGTGTAGGTTATGGTGGCTTATATCTACCATACACATAAGTTCGTCAACACCAGGAAATTTATCTGACCCTGGCATTTACACATGGTTGTAAATTGATGCTACCTTGGTACATTTGGTAAAATTTCAAACCCTTCCTATTTTTCTGTCAGCTTACCTCACATATCCATTTTACGGAGCCGCGACATTTCCTGTAAGGTTACCAGCCCACTGCTAATTAATTTCACTGCGTACTGTTCTATTCTGGGGGTCTTAACTTTCACCAATAGCAAGACTCTACAAAAGAAAGTCTTCAACTTTTATTGGACGAACAATTTCAAAGTGTATAAAGGTTGCGAACCCATCTTATAATTTGACAATGCCTATGTTCTATGTAATTTGTAGATGAGGTTATGCTAGCAGTGCGTTACCACACTAGCTTTACATGTCGTGAGATTCTGTTGTGATTTCCAAATAATCCTGTGTGTTTAGGCCTACATTATACGTTCCTACATTGCTGATGAGTGACGACATATGATTGAAAGCGACTGGGGATATCATTGGTGCATCAAGGCTGTCTGAATGGATAATCTCTTCCAAAATAATTAGAATATATATACCGGAACATTTCCACACATTAAAATAGAATATCACTTGGTTGGTCACGTTTCGAAAGTATGGAAAAAATATCATATATGGTATGGAAGAATGTTGGTATGGTATGGAAAATTGTCAAGTATGGTATGGAACGATTGGGCGGGTATGGAGTATGGAAGATTCTCATTCCATACCATACCATACCATGCCCCGGTTGATTATAATCATTACCATTTTTTACATTTTCTAGTCCGGTGGGTCGTTAATAGGACTGGGGAAAATCGAGTACCTGAATGATTCAATTTTTGATCGAGTATTAGTCTTTTGGTATCATTCATTATGGTTCATGGGTATGATATGGAAAGTTCAAACATGTATATTCCTTTAAGGCAGTGGTTCCCAAACGGTGGGGAATTCCCCACTGGTGGGGAATTCAATGGTTTCTGGTGGGGAATAGACGCATTTGTTCAAAATTATCCACAGGACAGTCTTCATTAGGTTTGTCCATAATTTGGAAAATCTTACGAATCCTCCGTTGTAATGTCTAATTCTATAGATTATTGATAAAAAACGACACTGAGCCTGAAAGAAGCTCACAGAAAGGCCGTTAACATTTCGTGCAAAGCGTTTGAAAGTAGCTACCGAAGAATGGGCGTGTCACCTACCATAGAACGGCAAGAAGACTAGCAATCACGAAACCACGGCTCTTGATTGGCTAATCGGCTATGCTTCAATGACCACAACAGCAGCATCTTGCTGCGTAGGTGATCAAGGAGTCTGCTACCGGCGGCGATTCTAAAAGCGCATTGTATGTAGGTTGACAGATAATGATTTAGGATTAATTCAGGGTATGTTGAGGTACGAAATACATGATGAACAGACAACAGCTGTTTCACAAAAACGTCTAAAGCATGATCGCTTCATTGTGAAGGGAACCGCCGTAGCCTATTTGCCTTGTTTTCAACGAGTGAAAGCATAGGCTCTTATGCCAGTAGCGAAGGATTCCTAGTTTCAGAAAGAATATATCATTATTGAAGACAAATATAAAGCTTAACAATGACACTATAATTTGTGTTATCTTATTGGGCTCAGGTTGTAGTACATAGTTCAAGTTTTGAAAGCTCTAAGAAGCGGCTGAATCAGCGGGTTATGCTTGACTCTTGTCAGATGCTTGCATCAAAATGTATTCACTTGCAAGTGTTGTCAAAGTCCTTGATGATGACGCAGAAAAGAGGTGTAAAAGTAAGCACATATCATGCTGAACAGGATACGTCAAAGTCCTTAGTAATCGCGCATAAAAGGGGTGTAAAGGTAGGCACAGGCAATGCTGCATAGTGCATAGCATGCAGCATAGTTTGTACATCATATCAAGCATAGTCTGTGCTTACATTTAAACCTCGTTTCTGCGGCATCATTAGGGACATTGAAAACACCTACAATGGAATTCAATTTGCTGTGAACGTCTGATGAGTGCCGAGCCCAACCGTTTGATTCAGCCGATCCCTAGAGCATTCAAAACGTCAATTATGTACTACAACTTGAGCCCAATAAGATCACACAAATTATAGTGTCATTGTTAAGCTTTATCTTCGTATTCAATAATGATATAGCCTTTCTGAAACTAGGAATCCGTCGGTATTTGCATAAGCTCCTATGCTTTCCCTCGTTGAAAACAAGGCGTATAGGCTACGGCGGTTTCCTTCACAATAAAGCGATCATGCTTTAGACGTTTTTGTGAAGCAGCTGTTGTTTGTTCATCATGTATTTCATACCTCAACATACCCTGAATCAATCCTAAATCATTATCTGTCAACCGACATAAAATGCGCTTTCAGAATCGCCGCCGGTAGCAGACTCCTTGATCACCTACACAGCAAACTGCTGCTGTCGTGGTCATTAAAGCATAGCGGATTAGCCAATCAAGAGCCGTGGTTTCGTGATTGCTAGTGTTCTCGCCGTTCGATGGTCGGCGGCACGCCCATTCTTCGGCACCTACTTTCAAACGCTTTGCACGAAATCTTAACGGCCTTCCTGTGAGCTTCTTTCAGGCTTAGTGTCGTTTTTTATCAATCATCTATAGAATAAGACATTACAACGGAGGATTCGTAAGATTTTCCAAATTATGGACAACCCTAGTCTTCATATTCACGGAGACACATGCGCAATTACCGTTATCAGTTAACTGCTCTGGAATGTACGTATCGAAAATTATATTGCGTGTTGTTCACAAAACCTCATTTTTAACTCCGGCTGGCCAATAATGGCGTCACAAACGCATCCAGCACGACTAGTTTGACGTGAAATAACGCTTTCGCGAAAGTTTGAGTGTTACTGGTATCGGTTCACAATACGTTTTATGATGCAGTTATAGGCGATTGTCTTGCGTACTGGTGTGGTTGTGTGTCTTGTGTAGTCAAACCAGCAAATAGCTGCTCTGTGATGACAAAAGTGTTGGGTAGTGGGAAACAGGACCGTAACTGCCGTACGTCAAACCCTCCAATTGGGGGGGGGGGGCGAGCTCGAAGGGGCCCAAAACTATTTCGTGAATTAACATAAATTATAGAGTATTTTTTTGGAAATTTATGTGACTTTTTCAAATTGATTTTTTTTTGCGCTGTGCGCGCGATTTAATATTGCCAAATATCTTGATTATTGGGTACTCTTCCCCCTCGAAAATACGTAGAATTTATAGAAATGGAGACTTCGGCGTCGGCCATTACTGCGCCACGACGCACCAAGACATATGAAGTTATAGGCCATGTAATATGCGTGTGTGCCAGAACGATCAGCAGCGAGTAGGCCTCGGTCGAGAAGGAATGCCCTTGTGGTGACCAAAAACTTCTATATATATACAATATACAAATAAGTTTAATTGTCCATAGTCGGCTAAAGAATTGATAGCAAATTATAGGCCAAAACCGATCATATTGACCGAATCAAACATGAATTATATAAATTTTTCGCGCTTCGCGCGTTTATGGTCCTGGTGGGGAATGAAGGCTCGGAATAAATCTGAAGTGGGGAATGAAAACGAAAAGGTTGGGAACCACTGCTTTAAGGCTATATCAAAAAATAGAATGCCAGTTCTACATCATAAAAGATAATTTGATTTTTTTCCGACCATGCCTATTTCATTGCACTTTGTGACACTGCTGCGGTTTGATTACGGCTTCATAGATATGTCATTATCACTAACATGTCTAGCTTTTCACTACCACACATGTTTTGTATGCTGCGATACAACCATTCGAGGCTACCGCAGTGTAAAGTACTGTTGAAACAATAATTCTTATGTATAACTTTTCTTGGCAAGGAACAGATAATTTCAGTCCTGGGAAAATCGATTCAAAGCTGAGTAATTGTGCCTTGTCCGAATTGTGTCTTGTGTGTATAGCATTTTACATTGTGTGTCTTGAGGATATGAAAATATCAATGCTGAATTGTTATTCATACTTTTTCAGGCGAATAATGGCGATTTACCTCGGAAGAAAAGGCCGAGATGTAAGAGCCTGATGAGATCTATCATTTTTAGTCTATTGTTTACTGTTATTTCCAAAACCGGTCGAAATCGAGGTTTCAAGCAGGGTTGTAATGATTCGAGTCATGAATTGACTCAAATCTTAATTTGTTGTAGACTCAACTTGACCAGAGTCATTTTCTTGAAACGGGAAATGGACTAGACTTGACTTGAGTCAATTTGTGCATTGCGCATGACTTGGTTTACATTGACATGACTGTGGCGTTTTGAAGACGGCTTAAGAATTTAATCGGTGAAATTTGAAAAAAATGTTTAACAGCCCTGTTTAAGCCGGAATCGACCCAATCTCTACTTCTCGATGAAAGCAATTCTACACTCGAGGACTGTACTGTTACGATACTGCAGTCTGGGGTGGATTCAAGTGACGATGAACAGCCTACGACTAGTCGAGCCGTCACTGAAAGGGACAGGAAAAGGTGATTATTCCCTCCGCGATTTTGATTTGTATTTGATATTTATTTCTATCAGTGTGGTGCTCATGTGCTACATTTTATGTAGAGTTATAAGTAGGGCGGTTGAGCAGGGTTGTTCAAAAACTTTTTTTCGGCGATTCAATTGTTGAGTTGCCTTAACCCTACTCCCGCGGTCGGCCTCCAGGCCAAATTTTAATGCATCAACCAAAAAGTTCAAAAAACGCGAACAACGGGGCTTGAACCGACGCCCAATATATCGCCGTGATCAGGAAATAGCAGCCTAACCAACTAAACTACTCGGAAGGCTCAGGCGAGAGAGGTGACGATGATATTGAAACGAGTCTAGGCGATTTCTCAAAAGTGAAAGAGAAATTTGTTTTTCGTTTTCACGTGACGTGATACATAATCCTTCCCATGGTGAATAACCACGTGGCTGTCTTACATATCAATTTCGGCATTCAAACAAGACATTACTGAGCTTGAAATCTTTACGCAGCCGAGCGCACTGCGACTGGGAAGTTTTCGTTATAAGCGTTACTCACGGCCGCCGCTGATTACGTCATCGCGATAGAGGCAACGCGCGTTGTAATTCGTGTTTATTTGGCTTTGCCTGGTCCAGTTATATAAGTCCAAATCCATGTTACTGATCTTATAGATACTATTGATCGTATATAACTAACAAAATGTTCAATTTGCAACTGCACAAGGCCATCGTAAGTAAATATATTGCCTTGTTTGACACTTCTCATAGGCGCGCGATTTCTCTTGTTGCTTTATTTCATATCAATTTGAAACGTGTTCCACACATCGAATGTCCGATACAGGTTCGTCAGTATATGGGCATATGATCAACATATATTCATTGAAGTCTACAGTAACTTCGTATAACGTATAAAACGGATGATTCAACTGTCTGTATGATGTTGTTATTACAAGCGCGAGTACCGTACCCGTACATTCGCGCCAACTTACACACCCATGTCTACAGCGTTTAGCACTGGCGTCGTGTAACTTATATAAGACCAACCTTCGTGATACTGATCTTGTTGAAGTGTTATGGACTGCATCTAACTATGTGTGTGGCATTCAACTGTATAAGACAATCGTAAGTGAATGTATATGGCCTTATGCCGCAATGCTCATACGTGCGCTGCATTTTTCACGTAACAGAATATTGCTTTATTTCACACCAATTTGAAGCGTGTTCTATCCAACTAATTCCCGATATTATGGTTGCAATGAACTCTTGCGATCAACAACTACTCTAAAACGACAACTGTGTCTGCTTACGACGTGTAGAACGGAAGATATAAGGAATTATAAGATTAGCGTTCATTCAGGCGAACTGAGCTACACATTGTATTTTGCGGGAAACGATTTTCTGTATTCAATCTGCATTTTGAACAGGTTATGCCATAGGCAATGGGTTATATATAGCTGGTCGTATGCGTATCGACAAACGCTATTTAGAGACGATCATTGTACCGGTAACCGTTTATGACCCCTACAACGCAAGATGTCGTTAATTGATTGAAGCGTGTTTGTGAAAAACTGTGCATGGATCCTCAAGGATCCACCCGTGGCGAAAGGGTTAAACAATGCACCCCAAATTTGCTTGATTCCAACTGGTACATGTGAACGCTCGGGAGTTTGAACATTTTGAAGTTCTCAGAAGAAATATAGCTTTTTCTTTCAAATTTTACTGTTAAGTTGCCTTAAACAAGAACGTATAACAATTTTTGCCTACTTCCAATCGGTAGAAGCAAGTTCACGCAGTTGAAAGTTTGAGTTTAAAAAATAACATTGATGGTGGGTATTCCCATAATTATTAATGAAAAACTCAAATACAATGCAATACAATACATGAAAAATTTGATAAAAACAAAACTGTCCCGACCCCGAGTCCAAGTGTACTTGACTCATACGTAGACCACCACTGCTGGTAACAGGCTTATTCAATCAGATAAAACACAGTTTCTGATCCGATTTGGTCGAGTCAATACACAAAGTGACCCAAGTCTCGTCATTACAATACAACCCTGGATCTCCAAATTATCCTTCTTTACTTTGGATTTGAATCTTTCGTCAGGCACCCACTTAGGTATGATGTTAGCATGGGTCATAGTTATAACGAAAATTGATAGCACCAGTGACCAATCATCAGCGACAATATTGCACGATGAATATATTGTGACGTATGAGCAAGTGACAACATGCCGCATATTTAGATTTGAACTTGCATCTCTGCGTGGCGATAAACGGTCGAAAGTTGAAATTGGAAGCAACGTGGCAAATGACGTGGGCGCAAGTCTTCAGGCCTGTAACGTGACGAAGAAATCTCGACAATAATGATTTTTATTACTTGGCGGGCTAGGTTAACCACTCTTATTTTTAAACTAAGAGGGTACTGGGTCCACGACTCATTATAATCATTGATTTTATCTTACGAGTCGTGCAATCAGTTCTTCACGCTTTTTTCTTGGTATTCTGCATCATGTGTGACAACATCCTTTGATTATTTGTCTTGTCGCATATTGCTGTGTTTTGCTTCGCATGTCAAGTTTTTACAATTGGGTAACTTGGAACTCGTACTTTTCGTTTATAATCATCATCAGCTTTTTAATAAATTCATCTTTTCGAAAATCCGCAAGATTGCAATACGGTAAAAAGATGGTGACATGACTCGGAGTAGTCCATGAGATGAGATACCCACTTCAAGTTCCAGTTTATTCAGAAAATCTCATCACTTCAAAACACATCACAAGACTGCAATACAATGAATGATAGGAAGATGCCGAAACGACTAGGAGTAGTCTATGATCAGACACCCACCTGGGCCTAGACGATGTAAAGAGGAGGCATGCACACTAGGGTGGAGTGAAAATGACTTTTTTTTTTCAAATCAAAAAAGGCCTTCCTCAATCCTGACAAATGACCTAAAACTTCAATTAAAAGTGACTTCAGGCTGTTGCCCCCATTTTCCAGCCGGCAACCCCCCAATTTCTGCCGTGGGGGGGTAAAATGGCCCATCTCGGCAACCGCTGGTCGTAGAGTCATGATATATAGCTCAAAATCTGCGGAAGCATCATGTTTCTATCTGTCTTCTGAAGAAAGTTTTCTCTATTGTGAACACAAAATGAGTTATAGCCAAAAAACTATATATACGCACATTTTTGTTGAAATTCAGCATTTATTCTGACGAATTGTGATCTGTCATTAGTTTTTTTTTCAAAGTGAAGTAACACACTGGCAATACCGAATATTGGGCCCATATTACAAATATATTCACAACACAGTCCTTTTAAAATCGGTTCAAAACATCATAATGAAACACTCACATTTAACGACTTATATTAAAAATGCATTCTTTTGTCAAGTTTTTTCATCAGTTTACGAGACTTAATTTTTCGGCGAATGAGGCCTTCTCGTCTTTGAAATCCACCCTAATGCACACTGAATGAAGAGTAAAAGAAAGTGGCATGTGACGGAAGGCGAGATCGATGTCAGGTCGTGGTCCGGTAGATGGTGGGGGCTGACTAGTGTTCATTCAGCAGAAATTGCCTGTATTTCGACTTGGGTGTAGACCAGGGCTTTAACTGGGAGACAATACGTCACTAAGAGACTGCAAAAACCGATTATCATTCGAGAATGACGTCGTGTGTGACGAAACAAAGTAATTATATCGTAGAAGTAATAAATTTTGAAATCAACAAGGTGCCACTCAAGGTAGTAATTGTTCGGTTCTGTTTACTAACAATTTTCACCAGTTCAATACACCACATAATTGCGATACGATGAAAAGATAGGAGGGTGTCGAAACGACTTCAAGTAGACTTTGAAATCTGACACCCACCTTGGCCTAGGCGATGTAAAGAGGAGGCACGCACGCTAAATGAAAAGTAAAATATGAAAAAGAAAGCAACAAAATGAGATGCCATGTCGCGGAAGGCGAGATCGAAAGGTCAGGTCGTGGTGTTGATTCAGGGCAGGGGGGGGGGGGTCAACCTATGCAATTGGCGGGCCAGATATGATAGTAGTTTAAAAAACGAAAACAAGATGTGGATCATCATACAGCTCTTGTATTAATGAATTTTGCGAATAATTATTCTGTCCACATGTAAGATGAAGCACAGGGGCATCCTTGGACTCACCAATGCTGCACTGGGCACGGGCACCTCTAGTTTGCTACTACAAGTACGCAAACAACGACATTCTGCATCTAAATCTATGCTTTATCTCGGAGAGTTGTTGCATGATGCAGTAATAGTGTATCTGATTCAGCTTGAAACAACTCAAGTTCTCAAAAGTACATTTCCCAACTTGGACAATGCTGAATACTTTAGCGATGGTCGTGGTGCGCGATGGAAAAAACAAAATCTTTTTTACAATTTGTGCAAGCACAAAGCTGACTTTGAAGTGGATGCGGCGTGGTCTTTTTTCCACCAGCCATGGTGAATCGCCATGTGGTGGCACAGTGAAACGAGCTACAGCAATGGAAAGTCTGAGACGCTCACTGAATGATCAGATTTTAAATGTGGAAGGGAAGACGTCCCATTGCGGGGAAAACTCTTCGAAAAATTGAATTTATAAATTTGCTGAAAGACGAATTGGATGCTACAAAATCTTTTCTAGGATATCGATTTCAGCTCGCTGCCACAGTCGGCGAGCATTGCATCATTTTGGGCCATCGTCATCGACCAAGCTAGGAGCAAAACGTGACAGTCAAGACGAGCAGTATGTATTGGGAGTCAAATGAAATGAAGACTTAACTAAGATAACATACTTCAAACTGAAATTATACAACAAAACAAATTCATATACTCCGTCTATGATAAAAACTGGTACATAGGCATGGTCACAGAATTGGATAAGCCAAACAACGATGCCTTAGTTGACTTCATGCCCTCAAAAGGCCCATCACATATCATTCATTGGTCGCAAATTAAATATTCTTGCTGGATACCCTTTCAGCACATTTAGTGCACAGTGGACGTTCCTCGTTTAGTGAATAATCGGGGATAGTGCCAACTGACAAAGGAATCACCACTGAAAGTCGAACATTTTTGGAAGAAATATCATCAAAGATGAATATACCTGATAGGAACATATCAGAATCTGTTGCTACCACAAAAGAGTTATTAGCTCGTAGCTTTAGAATAAAAAGGACCGAAATATTAGTCAACAGAAGTCTATTTACTGCAAAAAGTGATTTGTATGTTAACGAGAATGACATGTGATCAATTCAATTTTTCAATGTCTGAAAAACAGTGCCAATGTGATTCATCGAACAATTGTACCACATAACTAGAATAAATATGCACAAATGCAATTTGTTCGAGCATTTCTGTTCAGTTAATGACATTAAAAGAAACGCAGTGTTGACATTTGATTCTACTCGGTAGGCTTTTGACGCTTAGCATCAGATTACATTGATGCAGCCAGCAGGACATTTGAACCCCTGGTATTTTTCAAGCCATTTTTGACACCAATAATGCTTTGCAAATGAAGTCCGGGTTTTCACAAGTACCACCAGATTTTTTGATCTGGCCAAAAATGCCATCCTGATTCAACCTCTTGGTGATGTAGTAGTAGAGTCCATTGGAAGCCATGTCCGAATCAAATTAACGATTGCCATTGTCATTAACTCGAGACCATCGTACGTTTGCCAGCTCAAGAACTTTTCGGCTTCCGCAGTAGCCGTTTCTTCAGTACAAGAATCTCTCCATTTTCCCCATTCGAGGCAAGAAATTATTTTGCAGCCAGTCCAAGCATGAATCGTCTGTAATGCCATATGGCTTCAAGTTGTAACTGAACTTGGCTGATGTATTCATAAGGTCGAACCACTTGTTTAAAATATCAGCAAACCATGCTCAAGCTTCCATATCCTCACCACCCCCCTCACTCGCATAATACGCGCAACTAAATGAGAGAACAGCAAAATTCACCCGCATCTTCTCGAAGCTTAGCATACGAAAATGTGCATCCGTCAATTTGCAGCATCTCAATTCCGCTGTTTCAAACAGTTTGGGAACAGCTGCAAAGTGCTGCCATTGAATAAATTCACCATCCATTTTTGAGAAGTTTCGTACCACCAGTGCGACTGGCGTATAGATTGTTGTGTACTGTTTTCAACGAACGTTAAGGGTCGAAAATCAAAAATATCTAATGCCGGGGGTTGAATATATTTTTGCATTTGTACTCCATATTCAAGTTATTGAGCTCTTGCAGCATCATGCAATTTGCACTTAGTCCATCAGCAACATCCAAAATCCACAATCCTCCAAGATGCCGACTCATTCCAAGAGTATATGTGAATGTTGAAATGAAGCCACTGGCTTTGTCGAGTAGCATGCGAAGGGTTTGGAAAAAGATATTACCAGGCCCCTGGCAAAAACTTGAAGAGCGTGTGTAGCTGGTTCATCATCATCTACAGGCCTCGACTCCCCAAGATCAACGAATCCTACCCTTCTGTCTTTATTTGTACTGAATACAATATTCTCTTTCACTGAAAATGCAAACATCACTAGTTAGGCACATGAAATATCACATTGAAAAGCATTGCTGAAAGGTTCGCAATCAAGTTTTTGACACAGTTATAAAGCCATGACAACACAATCGAGCCATTAAATGATTAAAGCCACCTTAAATACCTTTTATCTCATCCATGGATAATACAAGAAGACGTTCATGCTCTTCCTACGACCTAGATTTCTCTTTCAACTCTTGTATAGTGCTGTCCAAAAATCCGGGCGATGATCTAATGACACTTCTATAAGAACAAAAACGAGATTTGGCAATTGGATCTGGGCTGATGGTTCCGTACATATGTGCAAGAGTTTGGAGCATAAACATCACAACGTATATTATACACATACGGAAGAAATGCTTAATGAATAATAAGGGGCCAAGACAACGCACAACACGATTGGGAGTGGGGTAACAGGCTGCATATCCAAGTTCAATAGCAGAGAAAACCAACCTTTGATTGAAAAGAGTTCTCCAACCAAGCAGTTCTAGCAGACCAGTATTGCGAAGCTGTTCGTAGGCAATGCTACTTTTCGTGGCCAGTATGAGACAAAACCTGTAAGGTGCGCAACTGTGCATCAATTACCATAACAACCACTGTGGCCGATTTCAACTCCATTATACCTTATCAGATCGGGATGAACTCTTCTGCCTTGTTTCGATTTGTTGATCTTTGCTTGCTCTTGCCAGAATAATTGGCAGAACGGCTGAAATTCATTTTTCCGTAAGCCTAAACGATATGAAGGTCAAAGAGTTACCAGTTCCAAAAATAATGAATACTCCAACATTCTTAAAATATTATCTCCATGCCCACACACACACGCAAGAACCAAGCCCTAATTGTGAGTTTTCATTTTCAAGGCGACTCACAATTTGTTTCGACCATTCTATCCTTGAAAGTTATGAATTCATAATATTTCAAGAGCAATTTCTAAGTAATTGTATGTATCATACTTGGGTGATTTCCATGTCAGATCAACCAAAAAAATGGATTTCGTCTCCACATAGTGTCAAATTTTGCTGAAATTTGGCTCAAAACATCATGAAGTATTCACAATATTTGAAATGAATTACTTCAGTAGTTTTTAAGTTATCGCATGATGTCAAACCTGATTTTCATGCTCATTCTACGGTGAAATTAAAGGGCTGTTTTCAAGTAATTTTGGAATTGTCTGTAAATGAGCTACTTTAACCTTGGAATGTTGTATAAATTCATCTATTCTGTCATTCAAGTGCGAAATTAATGATTTTTGGTGCACGGCCCAGAATGTAGCTCAAGCTCTTGAAATCACTCACAAAGCATAATAATATTTCAGGAGTCTCCCTCTAATTGCTGTCTACTTTAAACAAGTTATGAAGGGTGGCAAATAAAAGCTGTTGTAACAAAGATTCCTTAGGAAATAAGTTTTTATGTATCAGCTTTCATAAGACACCGTTTACAAAAATTTTGAAGCAGACGGAAATGAGAGAGAGAGACAGTTGAAATATTGTTGTTACGCTTCAGTGGTTTCTGTGGGTAATGAGTTATATTTTGGGATGTCAACCAAAAATCAGTAATTTTTGTCCTGCATGATAGAATAGATCAATTTATACAACATAACAAAGAGAACTTACTCAGATGTAGTTTGTGGTGTTTTAAGTCAATTTACAGCAAAATCTGAAACTTGAGAGATACCCAATCTCTCTGATTGAATTACCCCATAGATTCAGTTCAGAAGTATTTATGTAAAGATATTTTAGATCAGTGGTTCCAAACGTGGGCGAAATCGCCTCCCCGCCCAGTGGGCGATTTTGAGAAACAAGGGGGCGAAAATGTTGCAACGTCCGGTGAGTTATATTTAATTAACATAGTCAAGACGGCTTATTCTGCATATAACGGGAAACAAAAGGTCAACTCAACAGAAAGTAGACGCTGAAACCAGTTTTCCGAGCACCTACCACCTCAGAAAATGGCCTTTTTTAGTAAATTCACCAGCGATCAGAGTTAGGTGAATAAATCTCCCGATTACATGTCCTCTTTCTTTGGATCCGTAAATATGGGGGGCGAAAATTTGTGTCGAGACTGACACAGGGGCGATTCGTCGAAAAAGGTTGGGAACCACAGATTTAGAGGTAGGCCTACTATCCATCAAATATTAGTTAGCAAAACATGTCAGCCGTGTTCCTCTCCAAACAAGCTTTCATATGACATATTACTTTCCAATTTTTGTGTGGACAAAATTACGATGGATATATTTCAAGTTCATGTTACGCATGAACGATTTTGAATAGTGTTAGTTTTTGAGGTGGGTTTTAACCCCTCACCCCATTTGATTAGGTGGAAATTTCCCCTTCAATAGCAATTGAGTTTCTTATGTTCTATCATTAGACACCATAATCCACTCTCAAGTACTTGACTATGCTGTTTTATAACCGTTACTGCAACAGGTAATGTCAAAGTAATTGAACTTTTTGGTTGGGTGAGCACAAAATGGTCATTTTTTAAAATGCGATTAACTTTGTGATGGGTGGACCAATTTTGACAAAATTAAGTTTGCTGCAGTCAGGCCTGGATACCAGATTTATCCTTCCATTTTCATTGTCATCTGAGACATAGTGGAGACGAGTGCGGTTGATTTGACATGGACTTACCCACTTTCTTCCCATGTCCTAATTGTTTGCAACAGTCCTGCTATGTGGGCTTTTTCTGGTTGCACGAGACAGCGGCTCATTTTCAACCTCTTTTCTGTGACGAGTCTTTCTAGCTTTTGATTTTCTCAGACGTCGGTCAGCATCAAGGCAAGGTTTGCATATATCGCCATGGCAGAGGAACACCTCACATTTTCTTGACCTTTATAAGAGTATTTCAGATTTTACTCGGCATATGTAGAAATTCGGAGGGACAAACTTACCTTTGAGCAATTAGGTAGGTACTTGGCGGAGGAGGAACTGCAAGCATTTCGCCCGAGGAATTATAAGACATTGCTTGGTGCTTGATAATATCAGCACTTTCAAAATTGTAATCGGTCTCGGATGTGATTCCTTGGCAAACAGGGAAGTTGGAAACGGTACGGATGATTCCGGCAAGAGTGGTTTTTCCCACATCAATCGATGCAATGGCAGAACCAGTATTTGAAAACCAGCCATAGTAGGCAGCATGAATCGTCAAAGAATCATCAATTTTGATGAGAATCTTTGGAAATAACCCAATGTTTGAATTCGAGTGGATTACAATATGGTTAGTTCTCATCTGGAACTGCCATGATTCCGGAAGGTAACGAATTGCGCTTTTTTCGATGTCCTTCAAATTATGGTGGTATGTAGCTTGCTCCAATTTCCTTTTAGTTGGAGGTGGTCGCTGCGGCGTTTTCTTCACACAAACACTCTTTACCGGCAAATTTAAGGTGGGAATTGCTCCAATTTTCAAATTGATCGATGTGTCTCCTGTCCACAAAAGCAAATGCATTAGACATGAAACTCGTTTTGTTAGTTCAACCAGTCAACTACCATTGAAATCAAAATAAACCAAATTTAAGGTTGGAATTGCTCCAATTTTCAAATTGATCGATGAGTCTCCTGTCCACAAAAGCAAATGCATTAGACATGAAACTCGTTTTGTTTGTTTAACCAGTCAACTACCATTGAAATCAAAATAAACCAAATTTAAGGTTGGAATTGCTCCAATTTTCAAATTGATCGATGAGTCTCCTGTCAACAAAAGCAAATGCATTAGACATGTAACTAGTTTTGTTAGTTTAACCAGTCAACTGCCATTGAAATCAAAATAAACCAAATTTAAGGTTGGAATTGCTCCAATTTTCAAATTGATCGATGAGTCTCCTGTCCACAAAAGCAAATGCATTAGACATGAAACTCGTTTTGTTAGTTTAACCAGTCAACTACCATTGAAATCAAAATATATAGTCAAGGTATAGCTAACAACTAATAATCTCCCACTTTCCAGTGCTTATGCAATGAAGCTAGGTATAGAATCATTTTCTCACCTTTCAACAAATCAGATGACGCAAAATGTTGCTCGCAAATCTTTAAATCGTCTTTTTTGTACAATTGATCCAGCCACGGATCCTGACGCATGCTCCTAATAAATTTCTCAAGGTTTTCAGCCCATTCATATTTGGCGCCAGTGCAAAAACGTTTTGCAGGTACTTTAAACAAATGCGCATTGGCAGAGGTTTTAGGACACCCTGGTATACAACACTGTCTCCCCATGCTGACGCAACCAGCTATTAATCTATAACTAGTGAGAAGAGAACAAAGAGCATGTCATACCACTCCAGGTCAATTGGAACACCATACCAACTGCCGGACAACGGTGTTCGATTTCGTGCATTATATTGCTGATGCACCGTTATAAAAATATCAAATCAAAATATGACCAGGCACTGACTGAACCACCAGGAATTCGCCCTCCAAGTCTGCAATATCAGCATCGTCTGACCGAACAATCGAAGAACCCGCAACGGGTCATTGTAATGGTAATTGTTAATTGCGACAATCCTATTGTTCTGGACAATGGCAATGCATATTTTAGATGATGAGGGTGGTTTTTCGTCAAAGTCAGGAGCCTGATCATTTTTTAATTTATATTTTCGGAATCAGTGAGACAGTAGCATTCGATCAAAACC
This sequence comes from Botryllus schlosseri, assembly GCF_051294905.1. Lineage (NCBI taxonomy): Eukaryota > Metazoa > Chordata > Ascidiacea > Stolidobranchia > Styelidae > Botryllus > Botryllus schlosseri. Next base: position 27,572,741 of record NC_137246.1, on the reverse strand, counting down.
AGATTCAGCAAATTCTGCGCTCTGGAAGACAACTATAGACACTTACGTGACCTTTGACACGAACCAATCAGGTTGCAGTAGGATGTAAACAAAGAACAAGCCAGGGCAAGCTTACTATGAGCTCTTATGGAAAAGGGTTGAAAAATATAGGTTTTTAGCAAAATTACATTGAATTGGGAATAGCTGGCTTTGGTGAATGGTAATAACGTAGAGCTAGTATGTATATGCAGTGTTATAACCTACAATAAGCATGAATGATGGCAAGCACGCATCAGCATGGTATGTCCAAATGAATGAATTTCTGACAACTTTTCGGATGAAGCAACTATTGCTGTATTATCCTTAGTCGTATACTATAGGATTGTCGTAGCGAATAGAATGTATTAGAGGAATATTGAGTCAGGATATGTGTGGTATCCATTATGTGGCGTTATATGCGTTCTATTTATGGAATCGACATTTGTATATAGTAGTCTACAGTCTGTATCATTATCTAGCAAATTACTGTTACACTGGACACTTGTCTGCATATTCAATGATCATATTAATATGATATATGTTAGGCAACATGATCTGTTCCCGGCTGAAATCGTCATTTTTTGTTCTAGCTCGTGTATTGTATCTATCAGGATAAATACTGTGCTAATAGCCTGCGTAACATGGAGATGGCTACCCAGACCGTTCCTGGTGTGCGCTTTTACCTTTCCCAGAGCCAATGACATGCATGGAAGAATGTAAAATCTGGATAAAGGCATGTGGACTTCCTTGTAGTCATCTGAATTCTCATTTTATTAAGAAAATGACATCTATTATTGTATAAAAAATATTGAATCGTGACATAATCTAGAATCTAGATCAGTGGTTCCCAACATGGGCGATTTGGCGTTCTAGGGGGGCGAAAATGGACAAAGGGGGCGAAAATAGCGAAGGGGGCGATTCGGGGGGGCGATGACGCGTCAAAACGGCTGACATTTTTTTATTTTTATTTTTTTTTAGTCAACCCACGGAAATTTAGTTACAAAAGTGTGTCAAATTAGACATCGAGCCGAAAATTTGACCCTTTTTTTAGTCAACCCGCCGGTGATTACAGGTTTGTATGCCCAATTTTCGGTACACAAAATTTGGGGGCGATGATCGGTATTGACCTTGAAAAGGGGGCGATAGGTCAAAAAGGTTGGGAACCACTGATCTAGATGAAACAATTCTGTGTTTCAAAATGAGTCCAATCTGAAATGCAGTCACACTTGATGCCACAATCGACTTGGTGTGTGTCTCATTTTATTCCACTCCAGTTTTGTTGCTTGATGGTGTGTAATGTATTGAAATTGTTGAAAACAATATATTCAATAATGAGACGAATAGTTGAAATTGGTAGCGGTGATACGTTGTACGAGTCGACGAGTACGCCTTGATAGGTGCCTGCACAGCAGTATTGCTCTGTAAAATAAACATATTATATATTTTGTGCAGGCTTGATGGATATCTTTTATGAAGCTGCAGAAAGAGGAAGTCGATGGATAAAACGCAAGAAAATCAAATTTCTGGAAGAAGTATAGAAGCACAAAACAGTAAACTTGTCCAGGAAAATTACAAATTGGCGGACAATTATTGCTAGTGAAGTTCAGTTCTCAGAGGAGCATGATAATGTCAAAAGATGCGGAGAAGCAGAAATTTTATGCTAGACTACATTAAATTCTTTCTGAATTGCCCGACTTATCCTACTGACGTCAAATTTATAGTATTGCTGTAAGCATAGTATTTAACTATTGGGTCAGCCATATGTAACTGCTTCATTAAATCGCGTTTTGGCCATGTAGATAAGTGGTTCTTAAAAATGCACCATTTGCATTCATTCATGATTTCTCAAATCTACAATGATTATTGACTGTCAATAAATCACATACAACTTTGAAAGGATTGATGGATTGTGGTACACTTACTTTTGTGCAGGAACTATTTACAGGGAGCATTTAAGATCGAAATATTAGTTAAATATGTGGATTCGACAAGAAATGTAAGAAAATGATGGAGTTCAGCTATGGTGAGCCAGGCAATGCTATCATGGCAGAAAAGGGATTCACCATTGAGTCTGAAATCAAGAAATTGAATCTAGATTTAAATATTCCTGCACGTGATTTACACTCCTTCAAATGCCTGAGCCAGACTGTTCCACAACAAGAAAGATGGCGAGAGAACGTATTCATATTGAACAGCTGATCGGAAGAATCAAGGAGTATAAAATTTTGTCTGGTGTCATACTATGCAGCATTGTGTATCACAACTAACCAAATATATATGGACTAATTGCATACTCTAATTCAACATTGAAAATTAAAAATGAATGACGCAACATATTCGGCAATTGTGCAAATTCAGTTCCATTGTCAATATCGTAATGCCTAATAGCATGCTACGGATCGTAATTGCGCGGTGCCATGGTCAGTCTGTACCAACAGTGCATGTCTAGATATTCCAGTGGTGTGCATTATTGAAGCTCATTCAGATGCCCAATTTGTTGAATGAACAATTCTCCAGATGAAAATGTTCTAGGATCATTTGTGTTTGATGGAATGTTATAAAACTGAAAACACCAGATACACCAAAATCTACCTTGTGGCAGGAGTTGATCGGTTGCGAGTACAGTGGAGAGATTGCTTGTCAATCACGATGGAGCTCACTGATGCTGATGCAAATCACAATGTAGTCCTTTTAGCTTCAGGTGCTGGATTGTCTTAATCAATGCATATGCATGAGAGCATATATCAGAACCTAATATGAAAATAAATCATGGTTAAAATATCTATTGAAGAAGTCTCTGAAAAAATGTCTTTTTCCTTACTTACCCTGTCTTACAAGTGCAAGACGAATCAATAATGGATTTTCCGAGAACGTGTATTTCCATTGAGTGTGTTATCTCACTTTTCCGCAAGTTGCCATAACATTGGCTGTTCACTAGAATATTGCTTCTAAAAAGAGTGGATTGTCTCCTCAATCTTTATCCCTAAATCGTGTGCATAGCAGTGTTGGGATCAAGTCACTACCTTCGAGTCACGAGTCATCTCGAGTCATTGCACATTTTGACTCGAGTCAAGTCAAGTCAATCGATTTTCAAAGCTGATTCGAGTCAAGTCAAGTCACTCGTTTTTTGGTGGTGACTCGAGTCAAGTCAAGTCAAGTCAAGTCACGAGTCAAGTCACAATTCAAGTCAAATTGGATTTTCGAAGTATGAGTGATCATTGAAATTCATTATATTTTACTAGCTGTGTAAAAGAGAGATCAATTGGTCCATATCTTGAATCAAATAACGAATATAAAGTTAAATATACATGCAAAAATGCGTTGTATCGCTCACGCACGCGTAGAACTGCTAACAAAATACGCCAGTAACTGTATATAGCTACATCAGGGGTGTCAAACATACGACCCGCCAAATAATTTCATTCGGTCCCGCGCGAAGCAATTCTGAGTATAGGTTGATTTTATCCAACACATTTCTCGAATTTGTGGTATGAAATACTACTAATAAATATTCCTTCAAGATTGCACATTTCTAGTCTGTTCTTAGGCCACATTATAACCACCCGACAGCGGAGTTGTGATTTCTAGTCATCGTCAGGAGAAAATCGCTGACAGTGACACCCAATTCAGAGAATGCGAAAAAGTGCATATATTGAATTAAGAGTTAGTAATATTTTGGAATCATTTGACTGGTGCGGCCCGATAGTGATCTGAATATTTGAATCCGGCCCGCGACGTCAGTTGAGTATGACAACTCTGAGCTACATGCTACATTCCCTTATTATCAGCCAAAATAGAGTATCGAATACGAAGCCTCGAGAAGTTGAAGGAAATTGATAGTACACTAGCCATCTATACACATCCGTGAGAATATAAACGCATAAACTATATTTGTTCGATTTAAATCATACAAGAGGGTTGGAAAAGTTGTGCAATGTAAGGAAAAAGCCGTCCAATAAACAGCGATACATTGCTATTAAATTGATCTGCTACTACGAAAACGCAAGCTGTGCTCATTTCGTTTGTGGTCAGTGTATTTGTGATGTAATAATGTAGAATCAGTGAAACATACAATCAGTGAATGACTGGTTGCTCTCACAAGTGACAACGGCGTATCGTGAATAATCCGAACATGCACAAAATAAATTGATTTAGTCGACATCGTTTGCATGATGACTTGAAATTGACTCGTAAATTTTGCTCCGAGTCACGAGTCAATCCACATTTTTGAAGGACCGAGTCAAGTCAAGTCAAGTCATTTTTGCAAAGTGACTCGAGTCAAGTCAAGTCATACGAAAAAGTTGACTCGAGTCTGACTCGAGTCAAGTCATGACTCGAGTCATCCCAACACTGGTGCATAGCGCTCCATGAAATACTTCGTAGCTTTCTCCGCGGTGTTAGAAGAAGATGCTGTTCCACTCAAATCCATAAATTCGATAGAATCTCCATAGCTTTCAAGTTTCATATTCAATACACAAAAATTGTGATGTGTGGCAGCAGCTATATTTTATAGTATATATATTTCTGAACATGAGATATGCTTGAAAATTTTGCTCGAGACCTGGAGCCTATGAAATCGTCAAAATATGCATTGCCACAATCCTATAGTATAGTATACAACAATCGTCGCTTAATCAGAAAAGTTGTCAAAAACCCGTGCATTTGAACACAGCACGCTGGTGCGTACTTGCCACCATTCATGTTCATCCTAGATTAAAAGCTGCAACCACATACTAGTTCTACGCTATTACTATTCATTAAAGCCAGTCATCCCCAATGCAACGTAATCTTGCTTAAAACCTTCATTTTTCAACCTTTTCCCATAAGAGCTCATAGTAAGCTTGCCCGGGCTTGTTCTTTGTTTACATCCCGCTGCAGCCTGATTGGTTCGTGTCAAAGGTCACGTAAGTGTCTATTGGAAAACAAAAATCCTACAGTCGCCGCCGCAAAACAATTCTGAAACGAAGCGGAACGAAGCTGCAAAATCGGTCGTTGCCATTCCATGATTACATTCAATACTGCAACCCAGTGTGGAGTTGACCCTATGGATTCCCAAAATGAAGAAATATTTCATTTTGAACAATTGTGGTGGCTTCTGTGTGGCGGTGCGTATATGGTATTTGGAATAAACCTAACAACTGCATCTGACACATTCCCATATTTTATGCTTCATCAGTCAACGAATAAAAATGCCGCCGCCAGCTACTTGCTAAGCTGCATTCACGCTTTGGTTTGTATCGCTGCAGTGAAGACGCGGAATGCCCTATATCCTTGTGAGCACGTCCATTCGATTGGTAAGGGAGTTTTGTTTGAATAACTATGTGATGTCATTCTATTCTCTGTAATGCAATCAATGCCCGACCACGCGCAAATCTTGATATCACTGTCTGTGTCTAATAGAGCTATATGTGAATTGTCCTCACTGAGTCAGTGTGACTCCCGATTCTCATATTGGCGGTATAGTCAATAAAAACGTCATGTGTGAACTATTACCGGTATCTGTGGAGTGCCATGTATTTATTCTTGAGGCCTAACTATTAATCACTTGTCATTGTATCGCATTTTTGTGGTGTATTGAACTGATAAAATTGCTAATAAACCAATGATGATGATGACGAATGACTCAAGCTCAAGTCAAAACCCTAATTTTGACTTCGCTTGGATTCGACGTATGAGAAATATAAAATGACTCGAGACTCGGATGAGATTTTCGAATCATTTTTCAAGTATTTGAAGTACTCCACAAAGCATTCTGAACCGCTCACTCTCAGCCGTATTGAGAAACGACCATGTCATAACTCATAAGTAGGCTATTGTTTTTGTGAATCTATCTGAGGAATTGCGAAGGAATATATGTGTATCGTGTGAATCTATCTTGGGCTATGTGACATTGTAAATTTGAGTTACAACTACCAGTAATAGACGGTAGTTTTGTGATAATCATATATCTTTGCAACTCTTTACAAATTAAATCATCATATTAGAATCCTCCCTATTGAATTTGAAGGTAGGGGTGCATACACCTCAAAAGCGCTAATATTTAGCATTTAGTGGAATACTGTAATTGAATGGTTAAAGCGATATGTTTTACTGAAGTCTTGACAAATTTCTCCTACACGCTCCAACATTGCTACTCCAATATTCACATATGAGTTGGTGCTACCCACTATCCAGGGTTGTAACCAAGTCACAAAGCTCCGAATCACAAGTCCGAGTCCAAGTCATCAAGCAGAGGGTCGAGTCCGAGTCATGGTATTATGACTCGAGTCCAAGTCATTGTGTAGACTTCTCAGTTTCCAGTTAACGTCTTGTTAAACTCACTTTTACAACTCTATTTGGTGATATCGAATGGTCCGCATTGATAAGATACTAATTTTTCTCACTTTTAACACTTTCTGGTCGCATTTTCAAGTACCAGGATCAATAGACGAAATCCCAATGGGGTGGTTACGTTACTGTTCTTCGAAATGACAGTGAAATGTCGCATATGACTTGGTTCGAGTCATGTGCAATGACTCGAGTCCAAGTCGAGTCAATACTCAGATTGACTCGAGTCGAGTCATTTCCTATTTTGAGAAAATGACTCGAGTCAAGTCGAGCCATCAGAGAATCGTGACCCGAGTCTGACTCGAGTCATTACAGCCTTGGTGCTACGCTACCTATAGCCTTAATACAGCATTTCAGTCAATGCACAAGCACATAGTTTGCATTGAATTAATTAGCCTATACTGCTATAGTAATTAGCATGCAGTATAAATTCTGAGCAGCATTCTTGGCAACTTGGTGAAGAGGCCTAACGTATGATTCAGTGATATTAATTTCGGTAGTTGTTGGTCTTAGTAGTTTTAAAATGTAATGGAACCAAGCTTGACAAGTCTGACAATTCTTCTGCTATCCTGTGTGCGTTTCATATAAATTTGTTGTGCATTAACTGTAATGATGTCTGTATACTGAAAATATTTGGTGACTTGAAAATCGGACAACTTTCAAGTACTAGACTCGACTTACTGTGCAAATTTGAGTAACTCGACTTGAAAAATTGTGAAATGACTTAACTTGACTCTGGTCAAAATTTGCAAAGCCTCGCAGTGATTTGCAGTAACTTTTCCCAAAATAGTTGAAGACCAGTTATGAAATTTACGTTCACATTTTCCTTGAATATCTAATTTCCAGGAAAATGGTCCAACAAACGTGGGCGATGAGCATTCGGACAAAGATATAATGGAGAAACTTGGAGCCAAACTGGTACAACACAAAGGGAACCCATTGTTAGTATATGCATATTTACATTGGCTTGCATTCATATGTCAGACTTATACATGTACTGTACAGTGTACATACTACCAGTCTAGATAGTTGCCAGTCAGCTAACTGTTGGGTTTTTTGAGTAGTTCTAGTTCTAGTTGCACATTTAAAATCATTTAGTGAATCGTGATACCACGTTCTGTTGTGTGATGTTCTTGCAGCAATTGCTGACTCAAAAGCCATCACTGCTAACAGTGGTGCAGTGTTAGTGGAAATGACATATCTGCGAAGTCGTGGTCGACCCACAACATTATCACAACGTGCAAAAAAATAATTAGGATGTAGATGGTGTACAACTGGCTTATATTCTTCTTGTCACATAAATAGTTTATGTTTGAACTTTCCACATCATTCATACTGTCGTGAGATCATAATGAGTGATACTCGATCACTCTTGACTCTGGTATTCGATTTTGCACACCCCTACTAATTTTTACATATGTTACATGCATTTAGTAAGACAGAATCGAACAAGTAAATTTCATATGTTTAAAATCAATTGAAGTATTGCATCACGCAGTTAAATGTTCCGAGTTTTAACATTTGCTACTTTTAGTGCAATGGCATATCATGTAAATTTCATTATTATCTGTTCAATTACATACCTTGCTTCACTTTTAGCAAGGAGTACACAGTTCCCGATCCACCACGAATAGTCCTTGATCGACTGGAAGAGCTTGGTTACACTGTCGTCAATGCATGTGGCATCGGACAGACTATCGTTTGGACTTTATACAAGCCTTTGCCTGGTACTACAGGATAACCAGAACCCTCCTTTTACTGGTTTAGAAGAGCAAACTCGGGTGTGCAATGTTCCATAGAGATCTAATTTGTAGTGCAATGAAGTTATCGGTGTTGGTGTCTGTTTTTTATGGCTTTTGAAAGTGTGTTATTCAGATCTATCTTGCGTGAAACTTGTGTGGCTAAAATACACGATTTGTGTTTACGACATATGCAGTTGTCGGTTGTCACCGGAGTTGGGCGACTAGAAGATTTTCAGCTTACCTAAATTAGATTAGAATTACTTAATTCGCGGAAACTTAGAAAGTGAATCAAGGTCAGTGTATATAAAATCGATTTTCATTCTCATTAGGATGCGATGCCGACAAGAGGCATGGACTGCACAAAATTGCTAGTAAACCGAACCGTACTGGGTGAAAATTGACAGAGACCAATCAGTTAATTAAAATTTTCATCATTTCAAAACATCACAAGACTGCGATACAATGAAAAGATAGGAAGGTGTCGAAACAACTTGGAGTAGCCTTTAAGATCAGACACCCACCTTAGCCTAGGCGAAGTAAAGAAGAGGCATGCACACTGAATGAAAAGTAATGCAGAGAATATCAGCGCAAACGACGAAACGAGGTGGTATGTGGCGGAGGGCGAGGTCGATGTTAGGTCGTGGTCCGGTAATCTCGAGCGCTGACTATTAGTATTCATTTAGTAGAAGCTGCTTGTGTTTCTACTTGAATATGGATATCATCTACGAGTGTACGATAGCCGTCTAAATGCTGTTCTACAGCTGTGGTCTGGCATACTTGATCTAATCCGCGGCGGATCAGAATTACAGACCGTACTCTGTCGTTTCTCGTTACATCGCATTGTACAATTGTGTGTCTGTCATTAATCATCATCATCAATTCTATCATTGATTCCAACAGGACGTAAAGATCAATATATAGCAAACACGGTTTGAAATTTGTCTGTGTATCTGGTGACTACTGACTATCCGTAATGGACGCGAGATGGTGGTAGAGTGTAAATAACGACTGAAAGTTCTTGGTTTCAAGAGGCTCTTGAGCGCGTAAATGGCAACCACTTACCTCGCTTGACGACAGTCCGCGATCTTGGGGATAATAGTAGCTTAGACGGAGTAGGAGGTCTTATCGTTCGCGCGTCACCAGATTGAGTACTGAATACAACGTACTCATCTCTTCCTGTGTGAAATGCATAAATACTCGGGTCGGCGAGTTATAAGGACTCATTCGATCGAAGAATATGTCTTGATGGTTGGCTGTTTCAGTTTATTCTTGCTATTTCTATCCTTTCAGAACACCACAAGGTTGCGATACAATAAAGAGATATGAAGGTGCAGCACGTAGTATGATATGTCAGGCTGATATTTGTGTTTCTCATATGAAGCTCGCTTAGATTACTCCAGTTTTCAACGCTGAGCTCACGTATGGCCGCCAGCATGTCCGTGGGACAATTCCCTGTCTCCAGCAAGCTGTTGCAAAAGAAATGGAATGAAAAACAACTGAAAAGCCACAGAACGAAAGTAAGTCTGTCAATCGTAACCGATATCGATGCAAATTGGTGACATATTTCGCACTGTTTTCTTAAATTGATCGCCGCGAATGTAAACTCAAACGTAATACTTTCATCGGGGACTACTAGAACTATACTACCATAGCTTTAGATATCCCCGACTTTCATAACTGGAAGAGGACGCAATCACCTATATTTCAGTATCAGGTAATTAATAATTTCATCATTTCAACAAAAAGATAGGAGTCGAAACGACTTGTAGTAGTCTTTGAAATCAGACACCCAGATTGGCTTATAAAATGTAATTAGGAGCATGCATACTGAATAGAAAGAAATATGGTATCATAAAACGACTGGTGATGAAAATGAATTACGCATGTGTCGATAGCCGAGGTTGATATGTCAGATCGAGGCCCGGTAATATTGAAGGCTGACTAGTATATATCATTTAAATCACCCAATCTATCGTTTTGCATGATGAATAATTCCATATAGATGTGCAATGTTCATGCGTGACATCTAACCTGATTCGTTACTCCATTACGAGAATAGGAGACGATTCGATCAAATTCCTGGTTGAATGGTTTCACCAGTATAGGCTATCGAAGGTGAATAAATGACTCGAATCAGTGTAGCATTTATCTTTTCGAAAGTTAGCGATCGACGTATCGAAGGCACTGTCATTTTTAATTATCCCGAAATATAATACAGCTATCTAATTGTGTCGTTGTAGTGTTTGCGCTCGGAGTAAACTGACAGATAATCGTCGCCGTCTCGGGGTCGGCCTAATATTACTACGTTCTCTCCCAGTACCCATGGCAACTTCGGATTGTCTGTTTCAAAACTTTGCGTTCATTGTGTTCGTGTGCTGTGGATGTCGATTGTCGGTATGAGACGTATGTGAACTGAAATGTATTGTCACAAAGGGATCCATAATAATTGCGGGTGGCGATGTTACAATTCGCGACTGTGTCTGATCGTAACGCAAAAGACATATCTTACAAGCAAACTTATTTGAATAGAACGGTGGATTGTATTCGATTCCAAAAAGCGAGTAAATGTTAACAAAAATATCTACGTGTTCTGGCATTCTGTTTTGTGCATTCCGTGTGAACAAAGGACCGCCTTTGTGGATAAAAAATTGTACAATGGAGAATCACTATATGTGGCAATTGAATAAGATATTGAAATAAACCCGTATATTTTCGGTTGACACTCGTCTGGAGTAATCGTCAGCAACTTGTAGAGAATTGGAATTGTATATCAGCAATGCAACAATCGTATCACCAAATATGACGTCGTATGCATGAAAATTCGAATAATCAAGAACAGATGGCTAAAGCTCAGTGCACTATTTTAGATTATACACGAACTCCTTCTTGCTGACGAGAGTCAGCAGAAATAACCGGGTTTATTTCAATACGAATATAATATCCGATTGTATATTGTGGTTATGTACCTTTGTCTGCACGTTACTGCCGTAATGAAACCAAACGATAGCATCTTGATAAATCAACGAAACCAGCGGAAACCGCTATCATTTATTATGGTCTAAAAATTTTGGATTTAGCATTCTAAATGGAATATATTGAATCTGGCTGATCTGATCCTCGTTGTATAAAAAAAAAAATAGAATTTGATATACATATACCTGTATACAGCTCGCACGCCACGAAAAGAGTACACACGCAATGATGGATTAGTAATTTTGATACGCGCGCGGCCCACTAAATATCACAAATTGGTTATCGTGCAGTTGCATACGGCCTGCTATTCAACACGTTTTAAGGATCCCCTTTGTTGCTATTGTAATAATATCGGTACCTTTCAACTTTCGAACTTTGCTGCGGTGCAGCCGATGTAAATCTCAATCGATTTCCATTACACAGTGTCGATGAAAACTTACACTACAATAACATTCTCTGCTTTCATCGCATCTCATATATATGTACGTTGTACATTGTATAGCTGCCTGCGACTGATGAGTTACGGTACAAGACACCATACATATAGCCATCATCTGATATTGTAGGAATATACATTAAGTTTTCGTAATAGTTTGAAGTGTATCGGTTAGATTTAGAGCAGAATCGTGCTCTTGAGAGGTACGAACTTCGAGAATTCGTAGCATATGGAATGTTGTTTCTAATTCTATATGCTTACAGATAGCGTCGATGAAGGCAGACGTTGACAACAAGAATCCAAATGAACATTCACATCTCCGAGCAAAGCTCAAAAAGATGCAGGTAAAGTCTTCGTGTATTGCCGAGCATGCAATTCTGGGATTATACAACAATATCGATTTTTGACCAAGTGATTATTGCTGAACTACAGTTGGTGATGTTCCAGTATATTCCAGCCAGATATGCGTGTGATAAGCCTACCATATTTTCAGCACCCACAAAGGGGACATATTTATTGTCTCAGGTAAAACGAAAGAAGAATTGTTAAGTTTGAGGTGGCTACAGTATATATTTTTTGAAACAAAAACAACGTCTCGCCTATAAAAGTCTTTTGGTCATAAGCAACTATAACTCGAAACGTGGAAAAGAGGACATTTGGGCAGTTTCTAGCGTCCTCGGAAGTTTTTTCGTTTTTCTCGCGAAAAGAGGTCAAATTCTCCTAAATTAGGACTTATGGGAGGCCTAGCGTAACATCTGAAATGATAAATCCCGCGTATTTTACCCAAACGCAGATTCCAAACGCAACGTCAACCTAAATTAATTCACTCGTGTATTGTATATTCACCGACATCATTAAGCGGATACTGTTGTTTTCGCACGTGCGTTATGTGTACTGTTCGGCGCACACTAATATTTGAACTAAAACCATGTTGATTTATGCCATGAAACCGGCAATAGAGGCACTTTCTGGCTAGGTCCTACCTATATCTGGCCTTTCGACCTTCTGTTGTATATACTCGAATATGGGAAAGCTATTTTGCCGGTTGATTGATGGAGAGAAAGATATATGTCGGGTTCTTTATAGACATTTGATCTGATTACATCATCTCCATTCGAGACGGTCGTTTTTATGAAACCGATCACGTCGAAAAATGTATATCACAATGTCGTTTTCACAACGTGATTGTGATCTCATATCTGGAGGAGTTTGGTGAAAGTTTTGAAATGGTATAGTGATAAAATTGTTGCGTTAATAGGCTTTTGAACTACTTCAAAAGTTTTGAATGGTCAGAAATAGCACTCGTGGAGTGAAATGCAAAGTTTGTCTACAATAGTAACGCATCGCACGAATCGCGGTAATCGCCAAACCAACTCAGGGTGGGTTTCAAAAAGTTGTCTTAATTTAGACCTGGCTTAAGGCCAGTGAATGACTTGGCCAAGACGCCAGGCGACGGCGGTCTTAATTCGGTTTCAAATGTCAATTTGGCGCCGCGCTCGGCCAAGTCCGTTAGTTGCGAGTAATTACTGTCTACTTCGTCGCTGTAGCGAGTTCATCACGGAACCGAGGCCAGATTGTTATTGTTTTGAGTTGCTCGTGGATGAATGAAAGGAGATCAGTGGAGGATTATGGAATTGCTGGAGTTGTTGGAATTTACTGACGATGATGATGAACAGTACAGACTGCCAAGAAAGTATCTCGCAGATGTTCAGAACCCCTTCGAAAGGTATTCGAACAACGAGTACTGCGATTCCGGTTTTCAAAAGACGCAACTCACTATCTTTTTGGGCTGTTGAAAGATGATGAAGAATTGACCTGCAGAGATCATGCTCTTCCGCCAATACTACAACTAACTTGCGCCTTACGGTTTTTCGCGGATGGCCATTTTCAACAGACTGATGGTGACCTAGCTGGCATAAGCAAAGTAACTGCTCACAGAAGCATTCACAAAATTACCCGTGCCATATGCCGCAAGAAGCTCCTGTTTTTGAATTTTCCTACTGACCTCGCCAAAGTAAAGCATGAATTTTATGACATTGCAGGCTTCCCAAACGTTGTTGGAGCAATTGATTGTACTCATCTACCCATAATATCCCCTGGCGGTGATAATGCAGAGGTGTTCCGGAACAGAAAAGGTTATTTTTCATTGAACGTTCAAATGATATGTGATGCACAGCGAGTCGTAACAAACATTGTCACACGTTGGTATGGATCTTGTCACGATTCAAGAATCTTTGACAATTCGGTGATCCGTGATCGATTCGAAGATAATCAAATCGATGGATATTTGCTTGGGGATAATGGATATCCACTGAGGAGCTACTTACTTACACCACTATTATCACCAAGAACATCGGCCGAAAAAAAGTATAATCACGCTCATATTGTAACCCGCTCTCGCATAGAGCAGTGCTTTGGCATGCTGAAAAAAAGATTTTTCGCCTTAGCTATACCGATGAGGACCAAGCTCAGCAATTCCACGAATATCGTCGTGGCCATAACCTGCCTTCATAATCTGGCAATTCGGACACGACAGATGACTGATGAAACGGAAGTTGATGACGTATTCGAACCAGATGCTTCAGACCACCCTCATGTCGCATCGACTCCTTCTGGACAATCCGAGCGACAAAGCATAATTTTGAGATACTTTTCAAACTAATCCATGAATATTCTTTTTCTACACATTCCATTTCAATTACAAAGAAACAAACATGAACTTTATTACGTGTGTCATGTAAAAATGAAAATTCGCATAGCGGCTGATAGTAAGTTTAACACAGTATAGCAGGATAGCATAAAACAGTATAGCAGGATAGCATAAGCGCCTAAGCGGTGTAGAAAAACGGTGGAAGCAATTTTATAAATTGCAATACAGGATAGCATGAGCGGTGTGGAAAACCTCGGCAAGAAAAGAATGGCGTGTCAACGAAATTGAACGAAGTATACAGAAAATTGGTTCAGACACTGGATTCAGTGAGCAAAAATTCACTGATACTTTTTGTCCAGCATCTCGGACTTTTTTTTATAATGATTCACTTTGAGATCATGCTCAATTTGTCTCATTCTCGTCTCCGTAACTCTCATTTCCAAATCCTTTTCCAGGAGTCTTTTTTTAGCCTTGCTCTCCTCCAATTTAGCGTTTAGTACATCCAACCTCATTTCTTCATAGGTGGCCTTAGGCTTAGAGCGAGCTTGATTTGGTAGTGGATTGTTCATGACGGAGCAAGTAGAAGTAGAAGTTGAAGTTCCAACTGCAACCCCAGACGTTGACAGATCAGGTGTACTAGGATGGTTCAGTGTCGGAACGGAAAAAAGTTCGACCATAGAAGTTTCAGAAGAACCTATTTCAGAGCATGGCAGTTCTATGCCTGCTACATTTTCTGTGGTGCTGAAAGATGGCGCCTCCATTTGTGTTTCGCAGCCTGCATATGACTCTTGTTGCACTTGTACTGATATTGAATCATCATCAAATTGACTGGGGATGCTACTTATTTGACTTGGTATCAAACTTTTGATCTTGGCATAGATCATGTCTTATGCAGTTGGTTGAAGGTCAGGTATTCCACCACCAGTTTTTCTTTGCTCCCGTACTCGTTGCGCCTCATGCTTTTTACAATCGCTCTTCAAATTTTTCCAGAGTTTTTTCAACTTGTCCTCATTTCTCTCCACTTGTGCAATTCCTGATGAATTGAATTCACTGACAAGTTTGCGCCAGGCCGCTTCTTTATTCTTTCTAAAATCCTTATCGCTCTGTCCACTAGTTTTGCTGGTAATCAAAACGGGGTATTTTCCAATCAAGTCGATAAATCCATTTTTTTCAGCTGTGCTGAAATTCGGAGCGCGTGCAGTGCCAGCCATTACTTGTTCAGGATAATAAATTTTGAGTGGTGATAGCCAAAGAGTCAACTAGACCAAATTGAGTATGAGCACAATGCTGGTAAAAACAATACCTACGTCATCAGCAATATATAATAAAGTCAAAAATATACATATTGATGAAAGTTCCATATAGTCAGCACTATTGCTGAAAGTAACAGCGGTTGAACATATTTACGACAATGCTCATATGGGTGGGACGAAAATGGAAATCAAGATAAAAACCATGCAATCTGGCAAAATTGCGTGCAACGTTGATTAGGCCATACTGTACCAAATACGTATGATACATATTTTCATTTTTCTAATGACGCATCATGCGTTCACTTTTTGGCTATGACCCCAGCAAAGGCAAACTGTCAAAACACCGACATGCTTAAGAGGTAACCAAGAAATTCTGAAGAGTCAGAAAACTGCAATGACAAGGTGACAGCAAGATGCAGACAAGACGTCACAACCTAATCTCGGTGCTTCTTCGATACATGTGCCATATTAACCGATGTTCCCCGTGACCACTCATCAGCATCATTACCTTAACGGATTCGCATCGCTGACTATTGTTTACCCACATAGGCAGGGGAGATAGCGTAGTGGTAACGATAAGCGTCCACCAATCTGACGGACCCGGTTCGATTCCTGTCAGAGGTTTATCCGTTCTTACGGCAACAAAAAGGTCGCGGCTTCAAAAAGATCAACATCGAAAAGAACTGTGACATCGGGTACTCTAGGCCGAGGTGGATGTTAGAGTAGAGGATCGCTACTGATGCGTGTCGTTCGACATCCTCCTATCTGTTCATAGCATTGTGTCTTATTGCATTGTACATTGTTTGTGACTTGTTCAGATGAAAAATATAACCCAACGATATTAATATATATTATTATTCACAATATAAATAGTCCAACGGTAGGGCACATCTTTACGCCTTGCCTGAAATATCACATCCCATCTCTCGTAACCTCAGTCATATCATATTCGTAACTGAATCGATTGGGGCCAGCAATCGCGGGTTATAGTGGTCATGGGGAACATTGCTTGATACTATATGGTGCGGGTATGGAAGAAGTGCTGATGTGTCCTGTGTGCCTCAGGGCTCTGGCTATCCATTTGACCTGAAATCCGTTCAGTATACGAACACCCCTGCAGCATTCCCCTGTAAATCCCACTATATAACGGTATGACATCAACTTGTCACGTTTGTGATAAAAACATTGTTCCAAACTGCCTGAAAGCAATATACAATGATCTAATCTGATTTGCCAAGCTATACATCAGAAAAACGGTCAGTATCCTTCAACAACCAGCACAACAGTTACCAGCACTGGTGACTTCAGCCTACCCCCTAGCTGGCTTGGATATCTGTCTTGACTAAGCGCACGCTGGAGGGGAAATCCCCTCAAGTCACAGTTTTGAAACCGACTTCAGCCTGAGGGGTGTAGCTTAAGCCCGACGACGGGATTAAGTTGACTATTTGAAACCCACCCTCAATGTTCGTGATTTCAAGTAGTTAGAGTATTTACCGCGAATTCGGTCCGACGTCATTTATACACAATACGTAGGGTGAACAAAACAAACTATAGAAATCAGACATCTGTTTTGTAATGATTACGGGCGATTAATACAGGTAATTGTGGACGGCGTTAAACTTTTGACCTTTTTGTAGTTAGGTTTCCAACACGCCGTGATAATAGCTTAACGTCTGATTTAGATTACAATGAAACAGATATACATTAGTCTCCGACATGAAGGCTCAAAATCTGAATGATCGGCTCCGTTTGATGTTTCGGCTAGAGATGAAAAAAAACTTATAGAGACGGTGCAAATTACGATAGAATCCGGGCCCGAATAGAATCATTATTGTTTTCCCATAATCGACGGTTATTCCAACCCAAGATATTCGGGTTAATTTCAATATGAGCATATTATTCAATTGTATAATTCAAATAAATATCAGTAATGCTTCAGATGCTGGTGTAATAAAAAAATGCGTGTAGTGCACGCATAATTTCATGCGTATGATTACAGGTATCATGGTTTTGCATCTGAATGGTTATATTAAACTTGATAGGGTAGCTATATCAATCGAAATCGCTTTGCCGAATCCAATAGAATCCTATAGCTCGATATTCAAAAGATATTACCGAATTTTATCGATACTTCTTTGGTGTTGACTAAAACAAAAGTCCCGCGAATAGCCCGTCGTCTTTTAGACCAAAATTTAACATCTTTCGTGATCTTTTTGGGCATTTTAAGCTAGAAAGGAGGACAAATCCTCCTAAAAGAGGACGTATGATAACCCTAGGATAATGTAAATTGGTTTTCCCTCATGTAGATAGACCAGAGCAATAACATATATGGATGCTAGTATTAGGCGTATTGTCATGATTTGAGTGTCTTGACGGATTATAAACCGGAGCTTCGTTCGAGTCTAATCTATTCCGGACAAGTGCTTTCTAAACTCTGACAAGAGTGTCGCGTACAATGTGTAGATTTTGTACTTGAGATTGTGATTTTAAGATGAATGATACGCTTCACGCCTCATCCGTGATGGGCATTGTTACGAAATTAAACTGTCATCTTATCTCAAAGCTTTGGTTGAGGACCGCGTAGTGTCTTGATGTATTAATATGTCGCTACTGGAAGCCGTTCTTTCTAGTTGCTATTAGAAACTATTTATATCCATCTTTCTCGCGTTATGAGTTATACGTGGTATTTGTCAAACTTAAAAAGATATCTTGTTTTATCTCAAAATTAGGAACAAGTAAACAAATTGGGTTTAATATTACTATTAAATGCCAGTCCAAAGTTGTTGATTCCGCATTCCGCGAAATATCAGTATGGTAGCTATATACACACTATTAGGGCTCTTCTAAAATGACTTTTTTTCTCAAATCGTACTGGCTACTTGATAAAATTGTTAGGATACCTAATTTAAGCCTTCACACAAAATTTGGTTCAATTCCAGCCAGTAACCGCTTTGCTACAGGAGAAGAAAATTTCTATTTATTATATAAAAATAAATATTAAAAAATTTCTGTTCATCCCATGAAAGTGTTAGGCTGTCTATAGAAACGATGCTCGCCAAATTTGGTTCAATTCCAACCATTGGAAGCGGAGGTATTGCCGTCGAAAAATTTGGATTTGAATAAAATAGTAGAAAGTAGAATTTGATTACCAGCATTTCGCTCAAATTAGTCTAATGAATAGTCTGCATCTGCATTCTATATAACGTGTCTCTGTCTACTCCCAAACATAGTCGGTCTAAGATTCAAATCGTTTGCACAACAATAGTGACGTCACCCAGTCTCTGACTGTGTATACAGTAAAACATTCAATGTAGTCAATCACACCATACTTTCAAGATAAGTTCTGCTTATTTCATCGTTAGTGAATATCTGACAATAGTAATTGTAGATGCAACTCCGCCCATCTCCAACAATCGCTTCAAAGCTTTGTGGGCGCTTCTCAAAACAGCAAGCAATTGACAACCCGGCCACTAAACGTAGGCTGCGGACGGAAACAGGGACGCCGTCAACAGAGGCTAATTTGAAAAAAGTATAGAGATGATGATCAGTTTATAAAGCTATATTTTTCAGATTGTAGTGGACTGTATACGCGTGTTTTGTAGCAGATTTCTTACATACTTTGCTTCAGAAAGATCTAACATGTATGCAATAAAATTTACATAGCTAGAACACGTACGCTTTTGTCGTCTTCATAACGACGGAGCCTAGATGTTATGACCGCAGGTATAGGTCTGCTACATATTATAGATTACTATGATTTATATATACGGACGTTAAGTGAGCGTCTTTGCAAGGAAGTCCATTTAAATAACTGAAGGACAAATGAAAAAGTGATCGAAAGCACAAATCGTGTAAAACATAGCAACATCAAGAACGAATACTGCTACATAACATGGGGCATTATAGGCTAAGGTGGATGCTGGATTGATAGAAAGTACTTGGTCGTTTGGACATCTTCCTATCTGTTCATTACGTCGCATTGTGTATCGCACTGTACATTGTGCGTCTTGAGCCACCAAAAATACTACAACCGCTGATTACTATTATTATTATAGCCTATACGTAGACATAATATATTGGAATTGGTGGAGTGTGGTAAGCCAGCTGCTAAAAATCAATATCTTACCGAATTCATGTTTCCGAACGTAGTAGCCTATAGTCTTCGCGTGTATTCCAATATTTGCTGATGCTTGTTCATTGTTTGTGGCGATAGAGACGTGTTCCAATTGTAAGGCGCGTTGGCTGATTACGTTTTCTCGGAAGAGATGTACATTTGTACAATTTACAATGTACATTGTACAAATTCTAATTATGCGCCAAAAGTCACTAACATGCGTGCGTATAGCTTTGTACTATACCTACACTTCATGTTTCGTATACTGCGACACGACGAATCAAGGTCTCAAGGCTTCCACTGTCTAAAATACTAGCGAAACTATAATTTTGGTTGAAAAATTAACTTGGCAAGGAGCGTATAATTTCATTACTAAACAAATAAGTCATCTCTCGACTAGAATCATTGCCCGTAATTGTATTGCTTCTGCGTTTTGATTGTACGCTATTCTGTCGGCAGCTTGAGGAAGAATCGCAGACGACGATCGACCATGCCAACAAAGTTCTCGTTACCAGAATATCGCGTATTATGAAAGAGCCCGGAAGGCTGGATAATTGGAACGAAACATATAAACCAAAAAGGTGGGTCGATACTGTCAGTCCTGCGTGATTATCATGAACCCCCAGCCTCCAAGGGGTCGTTCGCTATTCTCTAGTGTTCGCGGAGACGAAAATGAAATACCAATAACGAACATGATAATGCCAAATAAGCGGATGTTATCGGCGGTTCCTTTCTGAATATATGTTAGTTCATTTTTCAAAATAAAAGAACACACGACCTGTGTGGAATGCGAACCCGGTAAACAAGGTACCATAGATCAGCCGAAGCGTAATTTTAAAGCGCCACCCATACTATAACGTAAGGTTGGTGTCTGGTCACCGCTGTGAAGATTTATGTGTCGGACGCATAGAAATCAATAGCACGGGAATTTCTTCTTCCAGGAAAACTACAAATGACCGCGGCATTGCTATATGTTAACAGTATAGGCCTATACTTACACACACACTCGGAGCGGCCGAATAACTTCATAGATCGTAACCCGTATTTTGCGTGACGCAGTATTTCACGAGGCATTACTTGATTACTTCGATTGAATAGAGATAGAAATCGTTACAAAACACCTATCTACGTTGCTATAGTCTTGTAAGACGGAGCTTGACGAGCGCATAATTTCATAATTGCTATTACTGCGCACAATCCAAAAAGGTTGGAAAGTTCCCAGTTAGCGCATAGGCTATAGGCTTGCCCATGTAAGACTGATCGGCGATTATTATCGAATATTATGTATCCAGCAGCGATTTTCTTCCCGTTCCACGCAATAATAGTTTTTTGAATGTAGTTCAGTGAAAAAGTTTGTGACTCGAATATTCGTTCCAGCCTCAATCGACACCACAGATCGTACATAGCGACTCGAATTCAGGACGAGAACATTCTTCTTGCCAAGAGACTAAACTCCATCAAGCCTCTGTATAACGTCAAGGAGTGGGTTAGTATACAGTTTTAGATAATTGTAACACGGATTCTTGTATTGCTTTTCAATCAAATTTTGCACTGTTGAAGTACATAGAGATAGCGTTTGTGATTATTGTGTCTCTTTCCTACTACCAGGAGAACGATTTCACATTCCACGAATACGTATTGCACAACATGAGGTCGACCACGAAGGACTTCGACCTGGTTCCCGCCCAAAAGCAACGGTCGAGGAACTCGTCGCCTCCTCGCTACTCGCAAAGGGTCAAACTACCTACAGTCACCGTGAGTATACACTATGTATCCCTAGATTACGCAGTTGGATACCTTGACAAATTTTTATCTTTTCCGAATTAGATCAGAATAACAATGCTATCTACACGGTTATTTTCCAAATTCTACTGAATTCGGTTATAGGAAGAAATACATAAAATATAAATGTATGTACACCAATCTCGGCTCGTTTCACACAATACAGTTCTCTTGTAGCATTTTCAAGAAAACCAAAAAAATAGATTGATTAATATGAGAGTGTAGAAACATTTCGCAAATTTGATTAGAATTAGCTTACTGGAATTTCCCTCTAATTTGTCTAATTATAAAGCTAGAATTATATCGCTGTCAAAGTCTGTCTCCAGAGGTGGTCATTAACGAAGTACTTCTACTTTTCGAAGTACTTCAAGTAGATTTAGCCTACTTGGAAGTCTCCAGTACTTATTATTTTTGACTACTTGTACTTGACAGTTTTCAGTTTATAGAGTAAAACTAGGCATAGAATATTTACTTTTTACTTACTTGTAAATCGCTACTTCATTTTCTACTTTAGCTTAAATTTTAGGCGGTACTTCTACTTCTACTTAAGCGCAGACTATGATTACTTTGACCATTTACACTCTGCTCTATTCAGGACTACCGCGCCAAAATAAGACACGACGCAGAATCACCGCCTCGCCCCACCAAACTCCCCAAGATACCATCCCGACAGGACGGGTCAAGGAGTGTGACATCGCCGGGGATGATTACTGGCGATGAGACGAAACACAGAGTGGAAAAATCGCCAACCGAAATGGAGCGGGAAGAATTCGATCCAGTTAGAGACGCAAAACTTCTTTACCGTTGCCACGGAGACGCAGGTGCGGTTTTGTTAGATCTGAAAATTGCCGGCGGCCATAGTTTAGTATCAAAGACCTTGCTTCGACTAGATAATTCTTGGTGTCTATAATTATTGTAAGTTGAGTGAAATGTCGGTAATCAAGTTCCAGTTTTATTTTGGACAGGTTTGTATGTTCTAATTCTAATCCTAATTTAATTCCTGTTTCCATGAAAATGCTACAGGAGAACTTATGTAGTGCGAAACGAGCCAAGCTTAGTGCACAGACATTAGCCATTGTCGTGCTCATGAGAACGAACTCTGGTTTCACACGAACTGAATTTGATTTTCGTTGTGCTTCCTTCCAGTTAAGAATTTAGGTTCAATTTCCTGCTTTTTGCGAATCCAGCCATTCTAATTATCGTCTAATTTGAAGAAAAAAACGATGTAGCTGTAAAATTCAAATTCAAATATAATTTGTAAAATCTGACAATTCGGGTTTTCAAGTTATCCAACTCTGTTACAGTCATTGATGGGCTAAGTAAAATATTAGCCATTTTACCCAAAGGCACACATTTCGACAATGAAGCTATACTTGAAGTTTGAGTGTAAAACCAGAAGTGGTCATTCAGTAATTCTACTTTTTCGGATTACTCGTGTAGGTTTTGGCTGCTGGCTAGGCTATGCCACTTCTAGATTTTTGGCCCAATTACTTGAGTAACTTTCAAGCCTCTAGGTAGGGTTACCATACGTTCTCATTTAGGAGGATTTGTCCTCTTTTTTGACTTTTTTGAAAGTGTCCTCGGAGGACGCCCAAATGTCCTCTTTTTCGAGATTTTGTCATCTTTTTTGAGAATTTTGATTGAATACATGCAGGACAAAATTCGACTGACATACAGTAAATCAGTACTGAAATAACGCTCCGGCGGCTATTTCGGGAGCTGAGCCGGAAAGTGGACCTTTTTTTAGTCAACCGTCCACGAAGTGCAAAACATTTACCATTTTTCAGGATTTCCCTCCAGTATCGCGAGTCTGAGAATTTGAAAAAGTGTCCTCTTTTCATACTTCCAAAATATGGTAAACCTACTTTCAGAGCGGAGATAATAAAGTTCGATTAGCAATAAAGTCGATTATCGCGTTTGTCAGGATTTATCAACCCAGAATTAAGGAAACCGGTTGATCGCAGCGCACAAAGTTAGTGTTAATCTCATGATTTAACAAACCGGAACAAACTATAGATAACTAGTTATCTATAAAACTGCGATCACTGCGTAGTGCGTATATATCATTCCTACGCACCAATATTTCCGATATTGACCGTGCCGATTGTCTCATGGGTAGTGGCTTCACTAAACAATCAATGAATTATGTACCCGCCATTGCAGAGTGATATCAAAATTCTATAATCTGTTTCTTAGCTGTACCGTTATCAGCAGGCTGCTGTTTCGTTCAACAAATTGACAACTGACAGCCTATAACGCGTTTTCACATTATGATGCAACAGATAACACCATGCACTTGATTGAAAACTCGGGGCACCTCGACTAACCATCGCGCGTAACCTTTTCCAACTTTATGTGTCGCGATTAGCAGTATTTAATCACACGATTAGCAATATTCCGGGTCAGCCAACTTTATTATCTCCGCCCTAAGGTTCTTGAAAATTGGTATTTCCACTTGAAATTGAGTAGGAATATGCGGCGTTACTTTAACTTCTACAAATAGCAGCTGGTTATTGACTATGACCGTCTCACTAGATAAAATAGGCTACAATGCGTTCCCCGATCATATATTCACTATCATTTACTATGTTGTTCCAGATTGCGTGGACAGTTCGATTCTGTGCCGGTGCTTCGCAGCTCGACGTTTTCGCGAACGGATGCGAACCCGAGACGAGTTCGAAAGGCTGTTCGACGCGCAGCACCTTTTGGATTTCCTGCGCGACAAATATCACCCGGCCTTCCATCCGATACTGGTCGCGTTTTTATCGCGACGAGAAACGTACGATGCTATCACTGTGCGAGACGCGCTTGATGTGAGTTGGAATCATTCCTTCATCTTTTGATGTGAAATATGACTGAGGTTGAATTGATCCGCTCCTTCCTTCTAAGAGTTGATTTATCTACCAAAATTATAATTTAGATCGTATTTTACACTGCGGTAGGCTGTAAATGCCATATCTGTATAGTTTTGATCAAGTCGAAATCACAAAGTGCAATGAAATATAGGTCGAAACAAAAACCAATCTTTAGTGTGATGTAGAACGGGTATTGTATTCGATGCTACCAGGGATATCCCTTGATGCTATCCATCATCATTCATCATCATTGGTTTATTAGCAATTTTATCAGTTCAATACACCACAAAAATGCGATACAATGAAAAGACAGGAAGATGTCGAAGCGACAAGGAGTAGTCTATGGAATCTGACACCCACCTTGGCCTAGGCGATGTAAAAGAGGAGGCATGCACACTGAATGAAAGTGAAGAAGATAGTATAGAAAAAGAATGCGACAGCCCTAGTTATGAACCAGCCTTCGTTCGTGCAATGGTTGGCTCGCGCCGGATTAATTCCAAATCCCCAGCAAGGTTTTTATGAAGGGCTATATTGCCGCGCTAACAAATATCGCGATGCTGATCATAGGTTTGGTCAGTACCGGGATTCTAGGAATTCTGTAACTGGAAATAACTGACATTGTAACGCTGGATTCGCGTCATTGTTTATTGAAAGATAGCTGATGAATAATACATGGATAGCTTCAGTTCAGTTCAGTTTATTAATAATTTCGTCGTTTCGGAACATCACAAGATGGCGCTAAAATAAAACAAAGATAGTCTTTGAATCAGACACACAACTTGGCCGAACTAGAACATGTAATTAAGAAACATGCACACTGCACAGTAGCATTGTTCAAAATTAATTTTTTCTTCAAATTTTACTGGCTATTCGATAAAATTGTTAGGTTGGTTAAAAAACACTGCACACCAAATTTGGCTCAATACCAACATGTAGCAGCGAAGCAGCCACATGAAATTGTTAGTTTTTTTACAAATATGATGCATACCAAATTTGACTCAATTACACTCAGTAGAAGCAAAGTTATTGAATGTTCAAAATTTTGGATTCAAAATAACGGTATTTCCAGTGGGTATAGTTCTATAATAAATAAAGAAATTTCCACAGCAAATACTTTATTTTCGAAAGCTTAAATTCTCTGGTTCAATAACTTCGTTTCTGCTGGTTGGAATTGAGCCAAATTTGTTACAAATCGTGTTTTCAGACAACTAAACAATTTCACGGGGTCGAAAGTGGAATTTTTGTATGAAATTTAACATTGTATAACTTTTTTCGCTTCGCTGCTACAGGTTGGAATTGAGCCAAATTTGGTGTGCAGCGATTTTTAGCCAACCTAACAGTTTCATCGAGTAGCCGGTGAAATTTGAACAAAAAAGTTATTACCCCTAATGCACAGCACATGCGCACTGACGATAACTAAAACGGCAAGCGATGAAATGAATTGACATGTAACGGTCGGATAATTCTAGAAGTCTAAATAATTTAATTACAGCGAAATGCCGGTAATCTAATTCTAATATAATTCAAATATAATTCTAATCTAATTTGTGAAATGTTTCATTGCTCTAATTCTTATCTAATTTTTGTAATATTTCTCTTCTCTAATTTTAATTCTAATCTAATTTCTGGTTTTCATGAAAATGCTACAGGCGAGCTGTATTGTGCGAAACGAGCCAAGTTTGCTGTACAAGTACAGAGATTTTCTATTCTCATTATTATGAGGATCAGCTATGATTTGATATGCACTGAACTTGATTGATGTTGTATTTATTTTTGATTCGGAATTGAATTTGATTTCCAAGTTATTGCGAACCCCATAATTCTAATTGTAGTCTAATTAGGGAAAAACTGTGTAGCTATAATATTAATCTAATATCCAAAAGCTGAAATTTTCTAGTAGTTCAACTCTGTCTCCAGACTACTACGCAGTGAGCTAGGATGATTTCCACCATGCTGTTTAGCGCTGGAAGTCTTGCATGTATGCGAATCTATTTGTGAATTGTATTACGCAGGACGCACCGCGGTTGGGCGGACGAGAAGCGACCCTAATTGAAGTGATTTGCACAAGACACGATTTGGTGAGTTGGCATGTCCCCCATCGTTTTATCTCTTATAACCGGTCGTTTTGCTTTGGCAGGCGCTGCACACGATCGAAAAAGAGTATTCCAATAGTAAGTAGATCACTCTGTTGTTGTTGTCGTCGTCGTCGTTGTTGTTAATGTTGTTTGTGGTAGGCTATCCATGGTATTTTTGACTACTATGTTCATTTACACCCGGTCAATTTTCTTCATTTTTATTCCGTAACGGCCCACTTCTAGGCTTTTCTAAGACACCGCTTACACGGTTGAGATGGCGAGGAGGACCCTAGATAAACCTCAAACATTTAGGCAGCATTTCTGGAGTCGACCTCGATCGGACTATGCTAACTGTACCCCGTTACTACGATACAGGGGCTATTCATCGCCCGGTTATTACAATTATTTTGCTCTCAGCAGAGATGTAAACGAATTCAAGAACTACTATCCACTCTGCAATGGCCCAAGTGTAAAAAACAATCGTTTTTCGTCAAAAACTCTTGCATAAGCAGTCGAAGTTGTCATCGCTGGTAGAAGTAGATGTAACGTCTTGAAATTCTACTCAAGTGTAAGTAGAAGTAGCGATTTTCTAAGCAAAAAGTAAATATTTTTGGCCCAGTTTTGTCTCATAAACGGAAAACTGTTGAGTAGAAGTAGAAGTGGTCTGAAAACATAAACATAAGAAGTGGAAGTAGGCAAAATCTACTTGATAACTCTGAAAAAGTAGAAGTACTCCGTTACTCACCACCACTGGATATGACATACCAGCGTGCCTAGGGTCATCTACACGCTATTTACCAATTCGCTTTGATAAATAAGAAAAACCAACAATCAAAATACTAAAATAAGAAAAACATAATTAATAAACAAAATTTTTAGAATACGGCTCCAAATTAACCGACGACATCAAAGCGATGACGTCAGGCGACCTGCAGCACTTTCTCCTCACTTTGTTATCGAGAGAGAGATCGTCCAAGCTGGACGTGGATGAGGATTTAGCCACTGAGGACGCAGAACAGCTGTTGAAGGTGAAGGATCACAGATAAAGTAGATAACTAACCTAAGGATAGCTGCGAAGACGTGACTGCATGTTTGCGAAACGGGACATCACTAGCAATTTTGGTCGCTGATTTGATATGAACTGAACTTAATTTTGGTGGTATTTCTGTATAATTCGGTATTTAATTTATTTTAATTTTGCGAATTCAGTCATTCTAATTCAGGTGTAATTTGAACTAAATCTGTGTGGCTATAATTCAGATCTAATTTGGAAAAGCAGAATATTTGCCAGTTGTAAGCTCTCAATAGGTCGCTGTGTTACGGCCCGCTTGTTTGAAGTAGCCTAATCCCGATAACTGGCTTTGAAGGCAGATTACGGGGGAGTTCCTGCACCCTGACCAGTTTACAATTGATATTTTCGTAATCATCGTGACAGTCGCTTTCGTTTGATAAATTTTGGGTCCATTCGCCAGCTATAACTTAACTTTCATTAGTTGCGTTACCTTAGTAACTTTCGGCAGCTTAATTAGTTTCATCAGGTTCATTAGTTCTATTAACGTTATTAAATTCAATCGTTTCATTAGCTTTATTAAGTTCAATAGTTTCATTAGTTTCATACTTTGCAGACCGACGCTGAGGACCGGTGGAAGGTCTCGAAAAAAGACGGTCGGTTTTGGCGCATGCTCAAGTCGCAAGGCTACGCGCAAATGCGGGCTGCGTTCCTTGAATACGAACGAATATCGGGCCTCGAAGCCGTCTCCTCTGTAGAAGCGGCTATGGAGAATGATGCAGACTCAAATATGGAGTATTGGAACACTGTGACTTCATTTGGTAAGAGTTGAGATTTCGATATTAGAGCTCTGCAATACAATATGAATGATCTGGGAAGTTGAAATATGTTTCGTATGTTGCGATTCGAGGTTTCAAGAGTTGCGCAGTGGAAAATAGCATCGAAACTGTAATTCGAATTGATAATTAAACTCGACACAAATCATCAGTATTAATACTCGAATCATTTAGGCCAGCCGTATTGGTCAGGGAAGAAGTAGTTTTACTCTTTCAAAGTACTCAAGTAGGTTATTTGCCTACTGTTACTTCTGACTTGAGTGGTTTTAAACTACTTCCGATTCTAGTTGAGTTTCAGACAAAGCAAGTTACTTTTGTGAGTTTGGATTTTTACTTAAGCACCCAGGTGGTTATGACTTTAGACTATTTTTACTTCTACTTACCAGTTTTCAATATAATAAGGTCTAAAATACTTACTTTATTACTTACATGGAAACAGCTACTTTTACTTGTAATTCGAGTAGAAATCTATGGGATTACGCCTACTTCTACCTGACGCTGACTCTTTTTACCATCTCCGATTCAGTGAAATGCTTGCGGAATTGCCCGGCCTTTTTTGCGGAGTGCCTGCATCGGAGTCTGCGAGCGGTTGAAAAACAAAACGCAGCCAATTTGAAAGAAAACAATACCTCTTGGGCGGAAAAGACACTGATCCGGTTAGTAGCGAACTTGTTGAACAAAGAAGTACTTCTACTATTTCGGAGTGCTCAAGTCAATTTTGCCTATACTTGCAATAATGATCATGATCATACTAAAGCGATTATGTTTTCATACTACCTCCACTTATACTGAAAACTATTTACTTTTTACGACTTGAAATTATCTTATCATTCTGCTGAAACAGCCCCTGTATCATGATAGCAAAAATTATTTTCGGAAGATGCTGTGTTTGCGGTGTCATCAATCATTATGCACTTTCGCCAAGATGCGTCTTGCAATTTCGAGAGGATATAGCCGAGTACACAGCCGAGTACAATTTGCTAATAAAACTATGTACATTGTACATCTACTAGGCCTACTTGTGTAACTATACTGACTACTTTGACCTCTGATGCTTAGTATTTGCTATGATGAACGTCATAAATGTATATTCATTTGATCCAGATGCCTCCTAACGAGATGTGAAGCTGATCTCGCACAGATCTTAAAAAGCTACAAAAAGCGTTACGACATCTCCTTCGCCGCAGATGTTGAGAAGAATTGCAATTTACTATACAAGGATGTTATCATCTCAATTATTAAACGTGAGCCTACTTATTCTACCCGAAGGACAATTGCAGTAGAAAAATTTGGATTTGAATAAAATAGTATTCATAAAATCAGGAAATTGGAAATTTTTCTACTGCAGTAACTTCGCTTCTAGGGGTTGGAATTGAGCCAAATCTGTTATGCATCATCTCTACTGACAGCCTAACAATTTTATCGGGGTTGACAGAAAAATGTTGAAAATTTATTTTTTCTACTGCAAGAAGATCGCTTTTACTCGTTGGAATTGAGCAAAAGTTGGTGTGCAGCGTTGTTTTCACCAGCCTAACAATTTTATCAAGTAGCCAGTGAAATCTGAAGAATAAGTTTTCTTTTGAACAGCCCTTGTACAGACATCATGCTTATGATAATGAACTCGGATTTGATACGAACTTGACTTGATTTCTGTAGTATTCCTTTCCATCACTGAATGATATTCAATTTCTGAGTTTTTGCGAGTTCACTAATTTTATTCTAATTAGAAAAAAATGTTTAGCTATCATTCTAATTCTAATCGAATTTGGAATAGCTGAAAATGTTTTAGTTGTCCAAATCTCGTATTACATAACGAATACTTGTAATATGCGTATTTTTTGTGTCATAATTGTCATTGTTTGTTTGTTATGTATTTCGGTTGTATAAAAATAAGAAATATCACCCTTTCTCTCTCTTACAGATCAAGGACATAATTCTCGTAGGCGTCACCAACATAACAACGGCAAAAGAGTGGCAGGGATGATCATCCGCGGACCCCCCGCCAGAAATATCGTCAGCAGGCCTACGCCGCGAGCTTTCTCCCCGGAAAGGCTGCAAAACAGCCCTCTAAACAAAATCGCGGATAGGGTCTCGGGCCAGAGCCCGAAAAAGAGCCACGAGAATCGAGGAAACTCAAGGAAACGAAGACAGGTCGGTATATTCTATTTGCATTTTCGTTATAGCACCTGCTTTGAATCTGTTGTCCAGTCTTCCAGTACTGCTACTGTGTCGTCAGCGCGCGACTTCAACGCCGAGAGGGATGCCGAACAAATCGCGCATTCCTTGCAGTCGTGGGGTGAGTTTAATCGCACAATTCGACACCTGATGTATAATGTACGTTAAGACACACTGCTTCTGTTCATAACTAACACGTGTGACGGTACACAACTGTGGAGGAGTATTTTAATTTCATAGTTTTGACTCGAGTCAGGTCGAGCCATTTTCAATTCAACGTCGAGTCAAGTCCGAGCCCAGTCAGAGTGTAAAGGGTCGAGTCCTAGTCCGAGTTCACGTCATAGCGTTCACTGTTCAGTATCGAGTCTTAGGGCGGAGATAATAAAGTTAGCTGATCCGGGAGAATGCTAATCATGTGATTAAAAACCGTTAATCGGGACCCATTTTAGGCGGAGATAATAAAGTTAGTTGATCCAAAAGAATGTTAATCGTGTGCTTAAATACTGCTAATCGCGACGCATAAAGTTGGAGAAGGTTACGCACGATGGTTAGTCGATGTGTCCCGAGTTTTCAATCAAGTGGCGCGCTATAGGCCGTTAGTTGTCAATTTGTTGAATGAAACTGTAGAGATCCCACAATCTCCATAATGAAACCTCAGCCTGCTGGTGACGATACTGCCACTGTAATAGGTAGAATTAACATCATCGCGAAATGAAAGTCGTGTCCAATTCGTACGGTACAGCTAAGAAACGGAAATCGCTCTGCAATGGCGCACGGTCATTATCGGAAATAATTGGGCGTAGGAATGAATGGTACGCAGTGTACGCAGTTTCTATAAATAACTAGTAACTAGTAATCTATAGTTGTTCCGGTTTGTTAAATCATGAGATTAACACTATAACTTTGTGCGCCGCGATCAACCGGTTTCCTTAATCCTGGGTTGATAAATCCTGACGAACGCGCTAATCGACTTTATTGCTAATCCAACTTTATTATCTCCGCCCTAAGTCAGGTTCAACTCGCTTCTGTGAAATTCTTGGGTGATATCGAAGGCCATGGATTCATAATATATTCATTTTCCCCACTTTAAACACGTTTATTCAAACAGATAAAATAGGGTTTATGTGCCTATTCTTGAAGTATCGGCCCTGATACGCGAGATTTGAATCAGGTCTTCTAGAATCTGTCGAGTGATATGACGTGGTCTAGTTATACGCAATGACTCGAGTACAAGTCGAGTCAATACACAAATTGACTCAGGTCGAGTTATTTTCCATATGAAAATGACTCGAGTCACCAAAAAATCGAGTTATGACAACCCTGGTACAACCTTCACCGTTATCTCCAGACCGAGGTGGACAGCAAGTCATCCTGAACGTGCTGACGCGTAGAAGCAACGACCAGCGTCAAAAGTTACGACAAATTTACGCCGCAAAGCAAAAACGAGACTTGATATCGGATTTGCGGAACGCCGCCAACGATTCCTTTTACGGAGAATTATTAGCGAGTGAGCCATACATCAAGAGCCTTCGGCACACAAATCTTACTTGTTCTGTTTCTAGACTGGATGAAAACCAAATTCGAGATCGACGCTATCACGCTTCACGAGTCACTCATACATCGCGGTATGCAAGAGGTTGCGATGGAGATCTTTTGCACGAGATCGAGCAAGGTATTGCGAGGGTAACTTAGCGAGATTTTCCAGTAAATTAGGTCTGAGTGTCTGAGGATAAAATCGGTAATCATACTGGCGGTCAGTGACGAAGTTCTATCAAGTTTTCGGAGTATTCATCTGGTTTTGCCTATAATAGCGGTACTTATATACTTCCCTTCACTTCAACTTTGCAATTTTTTGGCAGAATGCTAGAATGCAGCATATTTGGTTGAGGGATATCAATTATTCTATTTTTCCAGCAAGTAAAAGCCATCCGTGATGCGTATCGCCGATTGTACGGATCTACCGTGTCGGAAACAGTGAAAGAAAAGTTAAAAAGCGGCTATTGGAAACAACTGCTTATTTCCTTGTCCCAAAATGACCGCGATGGTACCACCACGGTTTCACCTGCGACCGCCAACAGCAATGCGACCCGGTTATACGAGGTGTGTTTTCTAGAATATATCATCTGGGCACAGCCTATACGTCAAAGTCGACCGTAAATCGGTCAATATGTCAACTGTCAACCAAGCGTGGTCACTGGTCATGGTCTGTAACAATTAATTCTAGTTTCATGGAGTAATTGATTAATATATTGGTATTGACATCATTTTCAGCTGACACTCGTCAGGGGTAATCGTCAGCAACTACAGTAGAGATTTCAATTGATATTTCGATATATATTAGCAAATGTATATTGTATACGGTTTACTTTAGTAAATTTTGTCAAGTAGTAGCCTGGGCTAAATCTAATTGAAGTACATCGGTACTGACCTGATCACCTCCGGTCTTGAGCGCATGAAATTATAATCGCCTATGCCCTATATGGCTATTAGAAAAATTGTTACGTTGACTAAATTAAACGTTGCACACCAAATTTGGCTAAATTACTATGTCTGAAAATTTTGAATTTATTATAAAAAATTATTTATTTTTTCAAATTTTACTGCCTAACCCATAAAATTGTTAAGCTATCTACAAAAACTAAGCAAAACAAATTTGAATTAATTCCAGCTCGTGGAAGTGAAGTTATTCGAGTTTTTTATTAATAATAAACAATTCTTGGATTATCCACGGTAAATACTTTATTTTTCAAATCCACGATCTTCAACTGCAATAACTTCGCTTCTACCAGTTTGAATCGAGTCAACTTTGCAGTGTACTTGACAATCCCGTGGAGTATACATTAAAATTTGAATTTTTTCTTTCACTTTTGCCAGCCGGAATTGACTCAAATTTGGTGTGCTACGTCTCTTTACCCAACCTAACAAATTTAGTTAACAGCCGCGAAAAATCTGAATTTTTTTTCTGAACAACCCGGGCCTACAGCCTATACCATTCATTTTGCACTTTCTCTTCAAGTAGTTTTGACATGTCTTGGAAAACGTTACTTCTTGCAATTAATGAGTAGAAATTCTCGGAGTTAATTCTACTTCTACTGAAGTACCAACGCCTACTTCTTTGACGCTCTGATGTCAACGACACGAACCTTTGTTCAGGACGAGACATCGGGCATGGGAGAGGCAAAATTCAACGAAGTGATGACAAAATGCAACCTGCCACAAATCCGAGCCACCCTCGACGCCTTCAAGAAAATTTCCGGCAAAGACTTTGCACAATTCATACAAGGCAGTCCCAAAGATGAAGAAAAGAAAGCCGCAATGATTTCTTTAGGTAGGCTCGCATATTATTCTGGTTTTTCGGGGGGTAAGGTTATTTTAAATTGCGTTCACAGTTTCGTGTTCCCAAGACCCGGCGAGTTATTTCAGTAAAAAGCTACGGCGTTACATCGCGCAGGACCGGGACATGTCTTCCGTGTCCAGGATATTTCTCTCGAGGGCCGAGGTATAGGATTTATACTCCATACGGCAGATTTGGACATCGAGAAAATTTTCATCTTTACCAAATTAGATTAGAGTTAGAATTACCGAATTCGCAAACACTTGGAAATTACATTAAATTCCGAATTACACCGTAATACAACAAACATTAAGTTCAGTCCATATCAATTCAAAGTTCGTTCTCATAAGCATGAAAATAGCAAATGGCAAATGTCTGTACAGCAAACTTGGTTCGTTTCGCACGATACAGATTCGAATTAAAATGAGGACATAGAAACATTGCATTAATAAATTAGAATTGAATTTCCGGTTACGATTAGTCTAACAAGTCAATTACAATCATCTAGTTGTCCAAGTCTGCTTTCACGGGTAGAAAATCATTAAAACTTTTTGAAATTCGACCGAGATTGAATAATTCAAGGCATTCTATGATTTGTCGCTAGAAATACGATCAACGTTTGCTGTGAACTTGTTTCGACAATGCGTACTGCGATTTTTCAGGTGGATTTGGAGTCTATCAAAGAAACTTATTTCGGAAATTACGGGAGTTCTATATCAGACGATCTGGCGTCGATATGCGAAGAAGATTTCAAACAATTTTTATTGAAAGTACTCGACCCGTGATGATTTTTGCCGAGCGATGGCGAAAAATATGGGAAACTACGTAGCGTTGTCGCGCCGGTATCGACTGTCGGTACTTACCTTCTCCGTGAATTCATGTTTCCCTAAGATTTCATTCTCATATAATTCAATCTCAGGTTCCCTTTTGCGTAAGTTTTGCAATGAACAAGTCGCGTTTTTGTAATGTCGAATGCTATATTCCTATTATTTGTAATTGCTCGAAGTTTTCAAGAACGTCAACTCGCGATACCGCGATGGATATGACTACTAACTACACTCTCAAATACGTACGCCGCTTGAAGCCTGAAAACAACATTATAGTAAATCGCTGTGTCCGGAAATAAACCTGAATAATACTAACTTTGGAATTTGACGGAGATCATAAAGTTAGCTTATCCGGAGAATGCACAATCGTCTGATAAATAACTGTTAATCGTGGACTTTCGCTGGACTGAAACTTTCACCATACGATTCGAGATTATCCTCGCGCGGAATCTCATCCAACTTTATGCGCCACGATCAACAGTTTTAATCGGACGATTTGCATTCTTCCGGGTAAGCTAACTTTATGATCTCCGTCCGTTAGTTGATCAATTTCCAAAGCTTTCGACAAGTAGCTACTGACGAGAATAGAGTAATTTGTTTCGCGTTTACGCGGAAACATCAAAAGTCTACCTGTTTTATTTCCAACGGAACTATTCATTATATTTCTTCTTTGAGCGCATTAGTGAGAATATAATTTTCGAGACAAGTGTCAAGTCTTTTTTGTCTGGGTCTTGCTAGGGCGTATCTTACTATAGATAACTAACCTAGGTTAGTTATCTATAATCTTACTATAGGGCGCAGCACACGAAGACGAAAATTCAAGTCGACCATGAAATCTGATCCTCGCCTATACATACAACCAGGGCTTTGGAGCACTGGTAAATTTTAAACTGCTACAGCTCTAGAGCTCCCTCTTTACATAAATTAGCTCCGGATCCAGTTCCGGAACTCACTGATATACTGCTCCAGCTTTGACTGCGAAAACTATCGAATGGTTCAGTCAGAATAGTCGGTAACAACGGTTGCAGCAGTCGCATGAAACCGTCATTTTATGTGGTTATGCGAAGTCATGTGACGTGAAAATTACTCCTTGTCGTTTGCCGATGAAATTATAGCCGCACGAGAATTCACTTTACTCCATGGTGGCCAAATAGTGCAGTTGTATAATCCGCGGCTGCAACATGGGTGCGGGTTCGAGTCCGACCGAGGTCGACTTCCGAACTGAGATGCCTAAGTGTTGGAGGTTTACCTAGGCTCCTCCTCCCCACCTCATCCGCGTCAGCGGTGTCTTACAAAAGCCTAGAGGTAGGCCGTGCTATAAGTCGGCAGTTACGGAAAATAAGAATATCGGCCTGGTGTCAATGACCATAGTAGTCGACAAACACCATGAATACCCCAAAAGAACAAACTTTACTCCATGCCATATTGCTGTGTACAGCATTAAACACTAATACGATGTTTTAATACCGGCGCTGCACTCGTTATTATCAAGCTATACAGTCGAATTAAATCTTGAAATGGAAATATTATTAAAAACTAGATACGAAAGCTAAATCGTACTACACATGCTACAAGCACGGCCTCGGTAATTAAAAATAGTCCCGGAGGTGGGTCATATTCCGATCTTGCATGCTTATAAATTCATGAATAACATGTGGAGCGAAATGTAGAAAAAAAAATTCAAACATGATGTCTGATGGCCCTATTGCGTCACGCCAACAAGTAAACCAGATAGTGTTTAGGAGTGGCGGAAAGATGCTCTGTGCACGAGGTCTGGCGCGTAATCGAAAACAATTTAATGATTTATTAGAAATGTAAGTGAGTAATTACAATATCAGTCAAACTCACATTGATCTTGGCATGATGTTATGATATACAGAGAAGTGAGAGGGCTGTTATGTGTCTGTAAATATATGAAAGCTGGAATCTCCATGAAATCACGGTTTGGAATGCCGTCAGAATACCATTACTCAATGTGGAGTTACGAAATGGGATCTTTGAATGAAAGATGCGTCATTATGACGATCGGTTAAAGTATAATATTCGGGCAAATTAGTATATCCGGTTAGACACATTAATGGTGGAACCGAATGATGATTTCTGGCGATTATGCTGAACAAGAAATCTGTATAGCGAAATTACACTTCCTTGCTAACAGCGTTACGAAATTTAAGAAACCGTTGGGTTTAGAATCAGCGGAACATGAACGTGGCGATATAGCGTGTACCGTATTAATATCGAAAGCTGAAATTCACACACGCGTTATGTGATAAGGTATCCGTTCACGAATTAAAAAAAAAACGATTTCCGTGACTATAGTCTATTTCGTAATATTCACGTGTCCGATTTCTATGAATCCAAACCAATGTACGCTGTTCAGTTATTATTCGACTGAACAAGATATGACATATTAAATAGCGAATTTTATAATAGGTCTAGATCAGAGATAAGAACATCACGGACGTAATGTTAATAATATTTAAAGTCACCGATAACACCTTAACTTAGCAGAGGCCATTAAAGCTATGAAGGTTATTGATAAAAAAATGCGTTGTAGGCATAAAGGATGCCGCTCGACATTACATTCAATGCATATAAATCCGACACGAGACTGCGGCACCGGTCAAACGTTCTATCGTGTGGACATTGGAATGATCGCTAAGAGGCCCACCTTAAGACCTTCGTCCGTCCAATCTGCAGGTTTGTTCGGACTAGGAAGCGTTTACCTCTTAACTTCACCCCGTTTCCACACACCCGGGTCAAACGAATGACCAGTCCCCGATTTCCCGCATCTCAATTCCATATACAATGAGAGGTGTCGTGTAATTGCACAAAATCGGTGATAATTTCTCAGTAATGTGGGACATGTAACCATTATTAGCGCGAGGTGATCCCATTAGATATAGTGCTAGACGAATTCAACGATTGTGGGATAAGTTAATTTGATATGTGCACAAGATAAATCCCATATTAACGAATTCAAGCAAAAGATACCCAAGACCTAATTCACATTCGACCATATCTTAGCGTAATATTTTGGTTGGAATCATAGATTAGTCGTACGGGTAACGCGTATCGAATGTGATGCGCTCATATTTATACCTCTCAGAAAAATCAGCGCCGACATGCTGGGCAAAGGTCAACAGTTCCAGTATGCTAGTATGTAATAAGTAGTACATGTAGTATGTAATGCGCTTCAATTTGTCAACAACCAAAGTCATTTGCCTTTGCGCGTCAGTCATATATTGTCTCACAGAAGCTGAGCTATCATTTACTGACGGCGCGACACAATTTTGAACGAGAAGGCGATTTGATTCTTGCGGGTCGACAGTAGTCGGATCGTCGGCCATATCCTCTGATTGTCCCGGCTGTCCGGAGAAAAGGGCGTCGTTATTTTGACCAATTTTAGCAATTCGATTAACTCGAGGTTCGCCTAAATACGTAGGCTTGTTTATGGCACAGCTGATAGGAAAAGCGTGCCTAATTCTTTCATCGGCAATACCGGGTAAAGCAGCTGCGTGCTTAACATCTTTAGCGTGACCGATTTCAGAGTATAGTACCTTTTCAGCTGGTTGCATATTTTTACTCGCCATTTAGACACTTTAGTAAACACTTGTCTATGGCAACATTGAATATGTAACGACAATATAACAATAACACTTCCAAAATCCCTAACACATACACATTTCAATAGGGTCAGCAGTCATGAGTTTTCAACAGAAATTGAGAATTAAAAACGTGTACCGTGTTCGTCCGTGTGGGTGTAGAATGTCCTTGTCGTCGATAGCAAACGTCCGTCTTAGTATTGAAGATGTATATCTCACGACTGACTCGGCGGCGCCATGCAGGATTTAGAGCTTATTGTCTCTGGTGTTCTGTATTAGAAGCGTAGCTAACCAAATATCTTGGGATTTCGGCTATACTTGAATACTTAACTCGAGAAGCTGTTCCTTGGATGAAGTTCTTCGTAACAGATATATACTCAATACAATGGTTTATTCAGAACGTTATACAGTAGTTTGCTTATAGAGTCTCATAATCATAGTAAAAGTAGTTCTCTAACACGTGTTACTTACACTTATATAGAGTCTCAAGACATCACAACAAGAAGTAGTTTCTTATTCGAGACATAGCGGCATATCATGGATGAGTGATCACAGCTGGATAACTGCAGTACGTAGGCCTCCCGCTCGCCAAGCAGCAACGGTAAACTGCGTTTAACTAAGCACAACCAAACATCAATAGATAAGTTACTATTTGAAACTATAGGCAGAGTGGTGATCAATATCCTGCTGCGAAGTAGTGGCTTCTGTAGTGTATTGATAACCTGATATACACCACGGGAGGTGTTCTTACAATCACACTACAATGTCCATCGCATGTCTGTTTACTATGTGTGGATACTGCTTACGCAATGACGAGCGGAGCTATTACTTCTGACGTAATAATGAGTCAGTGGCGTTTGAAAGCAGACGTTTGTGCTATCGCTAATGTGGCATATTATCTCATTCTTGTTCACAAATATTCAGTTTATGTCATAGTCCTTGTACAAACAAAAAGTAATCGTTCTTTCACAAAAAAATCGATTAGATATGGAAAGTAGTCGATTACGATTACGATTACTTCGGATTTTTTTCGAATGTAATCGATTGCGATTACGATTACTTCAAAATGCTGTAATCGTCGTAATCGATTACGATTACTAATCGCGATTAGCCCATGTCTGATCGAGCGTACGTGAATCTCTCTTGTAGAGCTGGACGTAATTTTCTTTCTGGTATTTCTCCAAAGCACTTTTCAAGTCTTCGTAAGAGGCGAACTTACTCTCGGAATCCATGCCGCAGTTACGGCCGACAGTTCCGGAAATCCCGGTACCCATTCTGCAGTTCCGGCGTGCTTACGCCGGACGAATAGCCTGAGGAACCTAATTCGTCCGGTACCGGACGAGTAGACACTTCCTATATTGAAGTCTAACGCATGCCATGGAACAACACCGAGTTCGAATTTATTCTGATTGAATATAACAACCCTACTACGTATTTTAGACATTTCCCCGACACTTAGAAAATCAGAACCTAATCGAGATGATCCCGGATTATCCTTTTACGGTTTTGTGTTTGTTGGGTAGCTACTACTAAATGTGACGTGCGTTCTTGTTTTCATGCAATCTAAAAATCAAAATGCAGTAAGAGATGTCCAGGCGCCGAATAATCCTCTCCTTGTAAATTGGGCCCAGCGGTATACAGAGGCGAGCAATGTTCCCTGCCGTAATTGATCCTGCGCAAACACGCTAACTCCCTCCCGGTCCTTTGTACAACTGTGAGCAAGACGAGCGTGCGTCCATTGAAGTCGCAAGAATCAAATTACAGTATTGACATTACTTTTGATTCAGTGACACGAGATAATCACATTGTAAGCGAGGTCACTGCACACTACATATAATGTGGTCTCAAATGGAAGATGAAATTGGCGAAAATATTTAGGTATCTGCAATTTGCTTCTGAAAGCCACCGTATTCGATCAAAAGGATGCAAAAGAAATTTGACGCAATTTCAAACCGTAGAAGCGAAGCTATTTAAGTTTACGATCAACAATTCTGGGATTACCAACGAACATGGTATGATAGTTCGCATTGGCATTTTTACAGATTCAAAACTTTCAACCGCAATAAATTTGCTTCTACCGAAACTGTTGAGCATCGTTCTTTCAGGCAACCAAACAACTTTATGGGGTTGACAGTCAAATTTTTAAAGACGTTCTCTAATTTTTTGCTATAAATCAAAAAATTTCACTGTCAAGAGATTGAGAGCACGGAGCATTGAATTCTTGATTTTTTTCAGAAATAAAATACCAATGATCGGGAAAGTCCCAAATATCGACGACACATCAACGAAGTTCGTGAACGCGAGATGGCGCTGTTGCGTCGGCGACCCAGACTGAAACTGAAAATGTTCGGCTTTTGTGACGTAGTAGGTTCATGACGTCATCGCTCGTCTTTTCGAGTCTGTATCGTCATGAGCGTTAGATGTCGCTGCCGTTCGGCCTCTTGTAAACCTTCATCTCCGAGCAACAAAGAGAATCATAACTGCTCCCCCACCAGAATCCCACCGAGCCTGTTTTGTTGAAGTTCCCGTTCAGGTTGTTAAAGGAACAGTACATCTCGTACCACCAGCCTCCTTCACGGAGAGAAGCGCAATTCTCTGACGACCGATGATCGTGATCCGCGTCCTTCGTTGTGAATTGGATATTGTTCTGATATGCGAGACCATCGGAGTCATCCCCGGAGTATCCGGATACGTACAGTGTGTAGTTGTCGGATCCGGAGCCGATGCGGAAGTGCCTGGGAAAAGAGAAGGTGGAAAAAGTCCTTCGGGAAACTGCTCGTCTGTCATTTATTTCTTCAAAAGTTCGCGCTGTTTGTACGCTTCACGTTCGTCTACAGTTCATTTGTGTCTCTGGATTTCAAATAACACGGTGTTTTGGGACTTATCTTCTACTTTCCTGCATTTTCTCCCCGGTACTGTCAGTCCTTACGAAGCAGCTTTGCAAGACTGGGGAAAAAGCGGCAAACAATGCTTGACTGGGCAATTCAATCACTCAGGATGTAAGACGAAATGATTGCTTATTCTATCAATCTACGTTTGACTGTTTCTCAACTGTGGTTCTTCATTATCCAATTTGCGTTCGAATGCAGCTCACCTGTATTTCGCCCAAAGATGATCTTTTTTGCCTTTCCTCATCATGTTGATTTCCAACGACATGTCATCTCCTTTTGTCAATTCATGCAATGCCTCTAGGCCTGGAAACAAAACGTTGAGAAATGTCCTCCTTTTAAGATTTTGTCCTCTTTTTTTAGAATTATAGTTAAAATTCGGCCGAGATACCATAAAATTGCATTGGATTTTCTTGATTATTGATTCTTATTCAGTAATTCCCAAAGCCCACTTCTAGGCTTTTATAAGACACCGCTTACATGGATGAGATGGCGAGGAGAAGCCAAGATAAACCTCCAACACTTAGGTATCGGTCGGACTCGTACCCGCAACCCATTGTTAGATTATCTCGCTGCCCACTCGCTCCCCGAATTGTATTGGACTTAACTCGGTGGTGATTTGAAAATCTCTCGGCTCGGCCCGAGTTAAAACTATTGAATTGAACTATTGAAACCGGAAACTTGTGACTTGGTTGCAACCCTGCACAGAAGATTACAACGTTTTGGAATGATAAAAGGCGTTGGTTTTCAATCAATTACTTTTCAACGCAAAAATGCTACAAACCAATACCCGACATGGATTATTTTTGTTATCACAGAATCAGGGTTGTAACGAATCGAGTAATTACTCGACACGAGTCGCACTATATTTTGTGGACTCAACTTGACTCAAGTCATTTTCTGAATTACGGATCATAACCCGACTCAATTTAGGTAGGGTTAACATACGTGCTCTTTTAAGAAAATTTCTTCCCTTTTTCCAGAAAAAGTATTGAAATTCGATAAAAAAAAATCGATCGCTGCAAACGTCAGAGTTTCGTGAAAGATCGGGCAAAACGGGAGTCGAGTCAAAGTGATGACCTTTTTTGTTATTCAACATAGTACTATTAGTTGGAAAGTTTTGAAAAACTCGAGTTTTCTTTTCTGGTGCTGGAGGTTTCAGAATTTTTGAAAAGTGTCCTCTTTTTTGGATCTCAAAATATGGCAACCCAATTTTGGGTCGATTTGTGTATTGGCTCGTAGACTTGTAGGCCTACTCGAGTCTATGCGCATGACTCGACCAAGTCGTATATGACTAGAGACTTGGACTTCCAGATTAGGGATTTTATTGCAGCTTCGATGAATAGAAAATTGCCAACGTATAGGAATTTCGTCCGTGTGGTACTTGAAAACAGGGGGGAAATCGCTATGTTGTGAATGCGAGGCATTCGATAATCGATATCACCCAAACAGAGTTGTAAAAAGATGGGCTGAACATGACTTTAACCTGGAAGCTGAACATGAACACTGAACAATGTAGCCTATACACAATGACTAGGACTCGAGTCTCAACAGTATGACTCCGACTCGACCCGCTCCTCTCCAACTTGGACTCAGACTTAACTAGAGTTAAAACTATAAAACTAAGATTGACTTGTAACTCGGGAGCTTGTGACTTGGTGACAACCCTGCACTGAATCAAGTTATTTACCACTAAGATAATGACCGAATTACTATATCGACAAAATTCTACAACTTGATGGAATCGAATTACAACAATCCTACCGAGCCAGAAATCTCCTTCACAATCCCCGAATCCGTTCACGTAATCATCCCAACCTCTAAAGAAATCCACGTTTCCGTATTTTCTTCGCTGGAAAACCTGAAACGGAATGCAACGAATTGTCCGCATTCGAGTTTATAGCTCAGAATTTTGTGTCGCTTCGACCCGATTTCAACTGTTGTATACGTCTTATGCCGATCTACATGTATGAAAGATTCCAAATCCTACTCACAGTCCATTTCTCGTGTGCAGCGCATGTATTCGTCTCATCTTCTGCTCTGATTTGAAGCGGGTAATTCACGATTCCAAATATCAAGAGAAGCCACATTTTGAACGAGATTTTCAAAAGCAACTTGATATTCAATACATCAGCTGGCCTGGATACTATCTGCTGCCAATTTCTGAAATAATTTGCTTCAATTTTTAAAATTGAAAATTTGTACCTTGCACGGATGCGAGCCCGGTGATCTACGTACCCTTCGATACAAAACTTCGGTGCGTAACCAATGTCGCCAATCAGATCAAAGTGATACTAGGCTAATGCTTGACGACTTACACAGTGAACACTGAACATATTGCGATTCATATTGCGCGATTAACCTATATACGTATTATACACGCTTCTAAAATATATATTTTAGGTTTTTAATTTAAACTTGTCGGTACAATCCAGTTAACGATGCGTATCCTACTTAACTTGATAAGATAGGTGAGGGTGGGCAGATTAATTTATAATAGGCGCATAAGATAATGTGACCTACTATAACTGAGCCCTGCAAACAAATGCGTTTTCTACCAACATATAACGTATGCGTTCTACGCAACCAACTCTCCCATCAATTGCCATACGTCTGCAATGACAATTCACTTCGTTGACTGCCATTTTGAGGAACACAGCTTCCTGATATCGTTTATGAAATTCTTTGAACCACGTCACAAGAAGCTGACGCCATCAAGTATCAGATCGGAGAGAAAGTTTTGAAAAAAAACTCAATTTTGCGATGTGGTGTTACTCGTCATAGACCCATCATCCTACAGGCATATCAACATCGAGAGAGAGAGAGGGAGAGATGATATTCTTTTTCGCCTGCACCATCGAGATGCTTTGACGATGGAGTTGCGATACAGTCTGCGCCCCCGTTTTTTTCTCCTCTGTGATTGCTGAGCGCCTAGCAGGATAGCCGCGGATACTAATTTTCGAGTCTTTGGTATGACCTTGCAGGCGATCGAACCCACGCCCTACCGATCGAGAAGCCGGACGCACAACCATTACACTATCTCGGTCGGATGTTTCTCCGGACAAAATGATATAATCCATCTAACAGCGAGAAACGCAATATTTACTGTCTCTCAATATGTCAGCTTCCTCATTCTGATATTCTGATTCTGATATTTTTCCATGCACCATTGCCAAAATACTGATCCCAGTAACGGTTTAGTGTAGGCTTCTGTATAATACACTACTGCTTTTATGGTA
The DNA here is from genome assembly GCF_051294905.1 of Botryllus schlosseri. Classification (NCBI taxonomy): domain Eukaryota; kingdom Metazoa; phylum Chordata; class Ascidiacea; order Stolidobranchia; family Styelidae; genus Botryllus; species Botryllus schlosseri. The sequence goes on along the minus strand of NC_137246.1, from coordinate 27,528,603 downwards.
TGCATGAGCTCATTCTGAGAAAATGGAAGTATCTCCGGATCGCCAACTATGGCATATTTCCAAGAAGCCTTAACGCTACGTAACATAGTGTGATAAATTTGCTGTTTGGCTTCTTATTTTTTGTTTTTTTAGCCAACATCGTTTAATATATATACACATATATATATATATAATTAGCTATCATCTGTACAGGCCTATGGTTACGAAGGGGCGAGGTTTGGGCTAAACTGTACTTTAGGGGCCGGCAACCTTTTGTGTGAAGCGTGCCGAAATGTCAAAAAATGTCAACTATTTAGCACCCTGTGTGCCAAACATCCAATTTATTAATATTTAACGTTTCAAGCAAGGAATACCACCAACCGTTTTCTGCAGCTGGCAACGGCACCATCACGCCAGTGATTCTTGATTGGTCGCTTACATGTAGCCTACGTGATATATTTATCTAATTTATTTTCAGTCGCGCAATGGGAAAATGATCGATCTTATTTGGTCGTTCCCTAGTCCACTGTGTTCAGTATCATATGCAATAAGTGACAGGCCAATCAGTGTTACGATGATATGATCTAATGATGATGAAAATGTGCCCACTCCTGTATCATTCAAGTCAGTTTGGTGTCGTATTAAGGTAGTGTTTGGATCAAGTCACTACCTTCGAGTCACGAGTCATTTCGAGTCATTGCAGATTTTGACTCGAGTCAAGTCAAGTCAATCGATTTTCAAAGGTGACTCGAGTCAAGTCAAGTCGATCGTTTTTTGGAGGTGACTCGAGTCAAGTCGAGTCAAGTCAAGTCAAGTAACGAGTCAAGTCACAATTCAGGTGAAATTGAATATTTTGAAGTAAGAGTGATGATTCAAAGTCATTACATTTTGCTAGCTGTGTGTAAGACCAATTAATTGATCATTTATCTTGAATCAAATAACGAATATCTAGTTCCTTTCATGCAAAAAGACGCTGTATCCCTCACGCACTCGTGAACTGCTAATAAAATAAGAGAGTAACTGTACAGCTACATGATGCAGTCAGTTATTATCATCAGAAATATAGGACCTAATGCGAAGCTTCGAGAAGTTGAAACAAATCGATATGGTACAATAGCCTACACTACCCGTCTACACATCCGTGAGAATATAAACGCACGAACTATATTTGTTCGGTTGAGCACTGCGCAACGTAGGCATTGGATCCGTCTAAGAAACAGGGACGCATTGCTGTTTAGATTAATCTTCTACCACTACTACTTCGACAACGTAGCTGTGATCGTTTAGTTTGTGGTCAATCATGGCTTACTAAAAACATGGGTTAGGGTCAATTCATATGTGATGTAACAATGGAGGATCAGTGTAACGTAGAATCAGTGAATGACTGGTTGCTCTCACAAGTGACGCCGGCGTATCTCGAACAATCCGAACATAGACAAGATCCAATGATTTATTCGACAGCATTTACTTGATGAATTGAAATTGACTCGCAAATTTTACTCCGAGTCACGAGTCAATGCCCATTTTTGAAGCACCGACCGAGTCAAGTCAAGTCAAGTCGTTTTTCCAAAGTGACTCGAGTCAAGTCAAGTCATACGAAAAAGTTGACTCGAGTCTGACTCGAGTCAAGTCATGACTCGAGTCATCCCAACACTGCATTAAGGTCGGTCTGACACTAGATTCGTCTGCAAAGGTCGCGGTAAAACGGTAAATATTGTCGTTGCTCCAGATATAATGGAATCGCTTGCACACCAGACGAAACTAAAAGAATATCTGATCTCTTTCCGAGAGACGAACACGATTCCGAATTCGTATTTTGACACGGGGCTCATCATTTTCCTCGGCAAGTCTCATTTGATACGTGTGGTTCAAGCTGCGGGCACTGGTCACTTCGGCGCCTTGATAGTGGACATATCAATGTCGAACGTTTTGGCCAGTATGCGGTCGGTATTTTGGTTCAAGGTTTTATCGCCGCCAATCATTTTCGCACCGCATGCACCGCATGGGAGTCGTATGTTGTCCGAAACTTCATGTCTAGGCCGTGTTTTCTATAGCGTGAAAATGCCCAGCGCCGGAATGCCGGTTCATAAGTTGCGCTTCCGTAGGCTGAACAGTGAATAACACACCTAGACTAAAGCATCCAAACGGTTTCATACGATATTCGGTTGACGATCTTTCACAACTACTAATACGGTTGACTAATTTCTGTACATTATGCATAGTTTTTAAACACATTTTCTATATCCGAATTATAATCAAAATATCAGGTTCCAAGAAATCGCGACGACGCGAAGCGCTGAAAAAAATATTAAGATATGTCAAAGATGCCCTAAAAGACTCCATTTTATGTTGATTTAGGAAATAATTTTGGATCGCTAACGAGTAACGAGCTTTGTACATTTCGAAAACTTCTGTTTCATTTTTGCAATAACATGGGCTCAATATGTCGTTTGCGTGAAATCATTTGGCGTGCCATGAAAAATCATCTCGCGTGCCACAAACGGCACTCATGCCGAAGTTTGCCGACCTCCGCTGTATACTTGATAATGAAAAGCGCAAAAACATTAAGTTAGCGTTGTTGAGCAGTTGGTTCCTGTTTCCTGTACACAGAGTCCGGGAAGCGAAGTGAGTCCGAATCTCAGTTCACTCATTACAGCAGCAGTGTTGCGATCTTCATTTTGTTTCCAAGACTATATTCATTGCAGTATCATTTATTAAACTCTAACAATTTATGTGTCGCCGCTATGATATTTTTCTCAGCTGTATGTTGGCTAAGACTTTACGTCATCATGTGCTCCGACGCAGAAGGGGTTGGCCTCGGAATGAATGTGTCTCATAGGCCCGAACTCGCCCGTTGCACAGTGAACACCCCTACACTATAGTTCATCCCAGCTGTCTTCGCGACAATGTTTTCTAGAGAAACCAGTCTGAGAAATGTTATCATGAATTCAAACCAATTTGTGTAACACAAAAGTCGCCACATTCTCATGATGATGAAGCCATATTTTCTGCGTATCTCGCTTATTGGCTATTGTCCAACACAGTGACATTGGATATGCAATGCAATAAATTCAACAAATATTACATACATATTAACAGATCACTCTGGTGCCGTGGCTACCAAAAATTATACCCTTTGCGACCCATACGTTAATAACCCTTAAAGAGGTAAAAACTTACAGTGACTTGCAAATGTGAGTATGCAATGATGGTATTTACTACTATATCCTCGTGCCTCATTTGTCGGAATTTTATCGGATCATTTGTCGTCAAACCTTAATCATTAGTAATCAAACTTTTGTTGTTCTATTTCTCTCGCGCTTATATAAAGCATCATCTTCGTTTCTGTGACGCTTAATTCATTGTAAATCTTACTCGATAACTGAGCGCTTTGGATCGTTAATACATTTGTTGAGCGTGTAACATTGGAATATTGGACGGTCGGTTTGAATCGTAACAATTTGCGTCAGAATATCTCAGATTAGATAGGCTACTGCGACTGGAAACCGGCGTCACAAGATTCAGACTGCCGCGCAGAAACAACCCTACGTCCATCTATATGAGTTTGTCATATGCATGCCATTGCGATGCGATATTCGCATCCATACTTTATGTAGGCGTTATCTTTTAACTATATATTCATATTGAAATGAACCCGAATATTTTCGGCTGACGCTCGTCAGGGGTAATCGTCAGCAACTAGTAGAGAATTGGAAAGAACATTGTATATCAACAATCGTATCACAAAATATGACGTCACCGGCATGAAATTTCGAAACTTCTAAAAGTGCCCCATCCACTTATCATCCTGTGTAAACAATATCATTCACTACTTTCAATTGAGGTATAGAATTAACATTCCTCGTAATTTCGTTTGAATTCTCGGTGCGCCGACCACATTATAGATTTTGACCGTCTTTTGACCACTTGCGCAAAATGAATACTCACCCCTACGGTAGAGTACTGATGTATCTTTGAGAGTCGAACGATGTAGGCCTATCCTTGATCAAATGCGCGGTTTTCTCCGAGCATTCTACATTTCCCTGTCTCCAGGCTACGAAGGAAGAATTCCTAGCTCCGATACGTCAGCGCCAACTCACTTTTATCACAGTCATTTGAAAAATTTATTTTGGAATTGATATGCATACATTATGCCTTTTCGGCACACATCTTACCGTAACTACATCTATATTTTCTCTACCCATCAGCATACGGTTTAAAACTCAAATATCAATCCGACATTTTTTCAGTAGCCTCACCAAAACACAAAGCATGAAATCATAGGCTCGATAGTCAAAGCAGAGAATGGAAATTTAGAATGGCGGTTAGCTTCAACTTGCAACCGATTACTATGCTTCTATGCTAACTACATATGCATAAGATATATCGAAGCGTAATGGTGGCGACTATATTAAAAAAGTAATGTTGAAACATTCGTGCACCCGTTCGTTTGGTTTTACCAGCTATTTTAACCGCGTGTCATATAGTTCCTAGCTCCATGTGACGACAAACGCGACACTGTGACGTGACTGCGAAAATTATTTTACCGTAATCAAGTAAAATAAAAACTGCATATACAATTTCAATTTTAAAGCGATGTCATTTCGATCATATTTCGAACTCTAATGAAAATGTGACATTGGGGTATGGCCACATTTATGTACAAGAGTTCGTATTATTGAGTTTTTCACCGCGTATTCACAAATCTATCTTTCTTTTCATAATCTTCTGCGCAACTTCATCTCCGAGTAGAGCAGGCTGGATTCGTGCCACCAAATTCCCTTCAAGTATGATTCGTTGAAGTCTCCATTCAGATTGGCTCGGCCGCACTTACTATACCACCAGCCTCCTTCGAGGAGAGAAGCGCAATTTATCAATGGCAACTGATCGTGATCTGCGTCTTTCGTTGAGAATTGTTGATTGTTATGAGAGGCGAGAGAATTGTAGGTTGCGTTCCCGGAGTATCCGGATACATTCAATTTGTAGAAGTCGGACCCGGGTCCGACGCCGAAATTGCTGGACGATAAGAATTGTCGTGAATGTCATAAAATGAAGGAAAAGTATGTCGGCAATTGTTGTTCGGTGGCGTTGGTGATCATAGAATCACTGGATCACGGATACGTTAATGCGAATGCTCTCAATGCAGATTCAAAGTATCTCAAAACGTAAAACGTAACAATTATGCATTCATTCACTCACTCTAAGCCACTGTGTGCCAACCCGTGGGCACCTGTTTAGTTTTGTTAGTCATGCTAGTTCATTAACTTTATTCATATTTCCAAATTTGTGTATGAATTGATACATCGAAATAAAGCTTGCCTGTATTTAACAACCCAGTACGTTCCTTCGTATTTCGTGGTCATGTTTATTTTCAATTCCAAGTTCCCTTCCTTTGTCATTTCATGCAACTGCTCAAGTCCTGGAGACAAACGTTATGAATGTTAGAAATACTGTCCGCTTAATTCGGACACCGGATAACCCAGACAACCGCTTTATGCGGAGAAGGTGCTCAGGCAGCACGGAACTAAAGAAAAAATGGCACGTAAAAGACTCAGGTTCGGACAATGCTCGCGATTTCTATCGTTAGGTTACGACTTACGACACGACATAGGCTACTGCACGCAAACTTGTACAAACTACCCATTTAGTTAGCTGACGGAGAACTAACTAACTAACTAACGGTTTGATGAGTAGTTCTAGTTCTAGTTCTAGTTGCGTATTTCAAAAAGTGAGTAGTTCTGGTTTTAGTTCTAGTAGGGTTACCATATTTCTGTGGCACAAATTCCGGACGCTCTTTAGCGCCCACTAGCGGACTTCAAAATGAGGTGTGAGCATTGGGCATGTGCAGTGTGCACATTGTCGATCAACATGACGTGCCACCAGCAAAGCTTTGCCTCTCGACTAGAGGTGGCCACGGTCCGGTTCAGGACTATATTGTTGTGTGTGTGTTGTAAGTTGTAACCAGGGCCAAGCTACATTTTTCAGCCCCCCCCCCACCAAATATAAACAGTAAACACTGATCCTGGGCCCACCGTAGGGTAATCGATGCAACTTCTGGGGGCTTATATGCATCTGATCGTTAAATGATTTGAATGAATTATGTCAATAATATTGGTTATTCCGTATATAACTATATGATGTTGATCCTCTCTCCGCCCACATGATCAGCGGTAGAGCTGGTGGGGGATGATGACTTCCAAAATGCAAGGAGCGTAATTGTACATCGCTAAGTCATGTTCATGTCACACCGATAAGATTATCTATCAGCCTAATGCCGGTGCGCACTGCACCACCGAGCTACATAAACACCGCACATCCGGTGGTTGCCGACCCTTTTATGGTCTCGATTCCATTTCCAATTTGAAAATGTTCCGCGGACCTGCTCAGAATCGGATGAGCTGATTACTAATTAAGGTCGACACATTTTTCCAGACTTTATCACGGCTTATTTTGGAGGCTGAATACGTTCAACACCTTCGCGAACCCCTAGGCAAACTACCCCCCAGGTTTAGAACCACTATCTTTAAATAAAGCATCCAAACGGCCTAAACCAGGGCTGGCCAACCTTTTCAGCCAAAGGGCCACATTCGATTGACGAACTGTGGCGGGGGTCACTATCCGCGCGAAGCGCGAAAAATTTTTGAAGTTCACAGGTCAATTATATTGTCACCTGACTATATTGCGGGACTGCTGTCTATCGCTGGGCTCAGTTTGCAAGCACTGGGCGATTGGCGTCTGGGCATATCGATATCGAAAGTTTCGACCAACATGCGTCAGTCATTTTGTGCCTAGGTTTCACAGTCGACGGTCTTTCTGCGAGTGCAAATGCAAAGTCGCATATGTTGAACGACACTCTGTCTCGTAATCTCGAATATAGTTAGATTCAATCTGATACATTAGACGTTCTTTCATTTTCACAAAGGGGCAACAATATTAAAAGCAAGAAATCTAGTGACAACATGTTGCGCGAAACGTGTAGAAAATTTTTACTTTTGATAAATCTATCACAAATTATTCTGCTTTATTGTAGTGTAAGAAGATCGATCAATATGTGACTGGCTCATGGATCTGCGAATGCGTTGGAACTGATATTTTAGTCATCACATCTCAAGTGTTGCGGCCAGACTAATCAAATTTTTGGTTGGCCTCACAAGTTCGCAATCTGTGTAATCCATTTTTGATAACATTAGAAATTTCGGAAATTACCTCGCGGGCCACATGTGGCCCGCGGGCCACGGGTTGGCCGGCCCTGGCCTAAACCGACTCCATGAATATACCGTTATCTCATAATTGCGATTACAATTAGACTTATTTTTTAAATGAATGTTATTTTTATGTAATTTTGATCGCAGTTTTTGCAAGGGTGGTTGTCCCGATATTAAAACCAGTATAGATGATACTAAATCGCGCGCAGCGCTAACAAAAATTTAATCTAGCATAAATATGTCAAAAATAATATTGTTAATGTTGATTGACGAAAAAATTATGAGTTTACTTCAAGCCTTCAAAATTCCGGACATTTAGGCATATTTTAGAAATTCCTCCCGGACGCAGTTTTAACAGTGAAATTCCGGACATGTCCGGGAAATTCCGGACGTATGGCAACCCTATTCTAGTTGCGGATTTGAAAAGTGAGTAGTTCTAGTTCAAGTTGCGGATTTTGGAAATTCGTTAGTTTTAGTTCTAGTTCTGCGTCAAAAAAAATATATATATTAGTTGCAGTACAACTAGAAAACACATGTCGTCGTTTGGCATGAATCATGATACCGGTGTTCAGACGGGCAAGACCGACATTTCATTGTAATTTCGAAGAGAAGTAAAGTAACCGCACTCTCGGGATTTCGTCTATTGGTACTGGTTCTTGAAATTTCGAACAGAAACTGCTTGAAGTGAGGAAAATTAGTATCTTGTCAATTCGAACCATTCGATATCACCAAACTGAGATATAAAAAGTGGGCTTAACAAAAATTTTACTGGAAACTTGGCAGTCAACGCAATGACTTGGACTCAGACTCGAGTCATAGTACCATGACTTGGACTCGACTCTCTGCTCGATGACTTGGACTCGGACTTGACTCGGCGGTGAAGTGAAAATGACTCGACTTGACTCGAGTCAAAACTATAAAAGTGAGATTGACTTGTGACTCGTAGCCACGTGACTTGGTTACAACCCTGAGGCCTACTGTATGGTGCGACACAAGCCGTACAGACATTTGCTGTTTATATGAATCCACTCTGATATGACATGAACACAACTTAATCCAGTTTCCAAGGTTTTGTGAATTTAGTAATTCTAGTCTAATCTGGGAAAAACCGTGTTGCTATAACTATAATTTCAACCTAATTCCGAAAAAAAAATTGTAGCGTATGCATTCCACTTCTAATCTAATCTGGAAAAAAAGCTGTGTAACTGTGATACGAATTGTAATCTAATTTGGAGAAAATGAAAATTTTATAGTCGTCTAGATCCGCTTTCAAGCGCTTTCTGTTCCCATCTCGCAGTTATCAAATAATATGCGTTCTGTTTTCCAGACTGGATGAAAACCAAATTCGAGATCGACGCTATCACGCTTCACGACTCACTCATACATCGCGGTATGCAAGAGGTTGCGATGGAGATCTTTTGTACAAGATCAAGCAAGGTACCGCAACTCGCAGGAAGATTTTTCATTAAATTGGGCCCTATGATCAAATTACGATTAGGGCATAGGGCATCCTATAGTAAAGTACATTGATGCTATACAGCTATCTTCCATACCGACAGATCTGTTCAGCGGCTAAGTACTTTTACTTTTCCGGAGTACTCATAACGACAAAGGTTTTGCCTATATAATACTTGTACCACTTACAGAAGTAATTGTGATTTTAGCATCCTTCCATTTCAACTTGATAGTTTTAAGTTTTTATTGCATAAGTAGACTTTGAACGCTTACCTTTTTGCTTACTTGGAAATTAAATATAAATTTATGGCGTTACTGCTACTTCTACTTGAGCACCAATGACTGTTCTGACTACCTCCGGCGGTAGCTACTCGATTGGAGATGGTGTTTCGTAATATTCTATTTATGAGATTCTCGTTCTAATTACTTTCCATTATTTACATCTACATAATTTGTCTGGAATATAATTTAGACTCGAAGCAACACCCTGGCGTAACGGCATCTTTGAATGAGTGATACCAATTTTTCTTTCTTCAGCAAGTGAAAGCCATCCGTGACGCGTATCGCCGATACTGGTTTCCTTATTCCAGAATGACCGTGATTGCACCACTACGGTTTCGCCCGCGACTGCTGATAGTAACGCAACCAGATTATACGAGGTGCGTACTCTTGGATACATCATTTCGACGTATCCTACGTAAAATGTGAACGTATAACCATGGTGTCCTATTTGGTGTCGACACAGGCAAATCTCACGCCTCAGTAAAATTGTATCACGTCACAATTTTCATTTGGCTACAGGCAATTTGACGGTCATTTTTGACCGGCTTGCCGAGCATTAAATTTGGTAAAACAGGTATCAATCGAAAACTGACTCTGCACTGATTACGAAAATATAAATTTTATTCCGCTCGTGGCTCTGGAACTCCCACAATCAGCCTCGAATTTTTCATTGTTATCGAGATTGACATTGGGATGCAACAATGCTGAACAATGCTGTCTGGCTCTTTTTCTCTTGAGCTACTCTCTCGTTTCGCCAGACAGTATTGTCGCGTCCCAATGTCAATCTCCCTAACAATGAAAAATTCGAGGCTGATTGTGGGAGTTCCAGAGCCACGAGCGGAATAAAATTTATATTTCCGTAATCAGTGCAGAGTCAGTTTTCGATTGATACCTCTTTTACCAAATTTAATGCTCGGCAAGCCGGTCAAAAATGACCGTCAAATTGCCTGTAGCCAAATGGAAATCGTGACGTGATACAATTTCACTGAGGCGTGAGATTTGTCTGTGTCAACACCATATAGGACACTATGGTATAACGTAACTATATATCAACCAGATGTGGTCAGTAATGAATTGTTTCTACTTTTACGGAGTAATTTAATAATAGATTAATATTGAAATGAACCCGAATATTTTCGGCTGATACTCGTTAGGGACAATCGTCAGAAACTAGTTGAGAATTCAAACGAACTCTGTATAACATCAACAATCGTGTTATTAAATGTCGATATGAATATATCATTCAATAAATAGGCAACTGAAGTTCAGTACCTCACTATTTCTTGTAATTGATGGGTAGAAATTTACGGAGTTTTACTTTTACTTATACTAGAGTAGCAACGCTTACTTTGACACAATGCTGTCAACGACTCTATCCTTTGTCCAGGACGAAACATCGGGTATGGGAGAGGCAAAATTCAACGAAGTGATGACAAAATGCAACCTGCCCCAAATCCGAGCCACCCTCGACGCCTTCAAGAAAATTTCCGGCAAAGACTTTGCACAATTCATACAGAGCAGTCCCGAAGACGAAGAAAAGAAAGCCGCAATGATTTCTTTAGGTAAGCTCGCATATTCCTCTGGTTTTCCTGGGGGTAGGGTTATTTTAAATTGTGCTTACAGTTTCGTGTTCCAAAGACCCGGCGAGTTATTTCAGTAAAAAGCTCCGACGTTACATCGCGCAGGACCGGGACATGTCTTCCGTGTCCAGGATATTTCTCTCGAGGGCCGAGGTAGGATTTATACTTTACGGTAAGGCTGGTCAACCAGAAATTTTTTATCTTTTCCGAAATTTATTAGATTTAGAATGACAGCTACACAGTGTTTTCCAAATTAGATCCTAATTAGAATTACTGAACTCGCAAAAACTTGGTAAAATAATGCAACATTTTCAGGAAAACATGGAAATTAGATTACAATTAAAATTATGGCGTCGAGACATTTCACAAATTAGATTAGAATCGGATTATACCGGCGTTTCGCTAGAATTAGAGTAGAATTATCTAGTTGACCAAGTCTGCTCTATATAGGCTACGGGTTGAAAATCGCAATTAGAGCTTTCTGAAATTCGACAAAGATTGAATATTTCAAAGTATCTAACGATGCGTCGCTAGAAATATTATCCTCGATTGTTATGAACGACAACGCACTAACGCAGACCGATTTTTCAGGTGGATTTGGAGTCTATCAAAGAAATATATTTCGGAAATTACGGGACTTCTGTATTAGACGATTTGGCGTCGATATGCGAAGAAGATTTCAAACAATTTTTATTGAAAGTACTCGACCCGTGATGATTTTTGCGGAGCGATGGCTAAAAATATGGAAAATTGTGTAACGTTGTCACGCCGGTATTTACTGTCGGTACTTACCTTCTCCACGATTTCATGTTTCCCTAAGATATATTTCTCATGTAATTCAATCTCAGGTTCCCTTTTGCGTAAGTTTTGCAATGAACATGTCGCGGTTTCGTGAAGGTGAATGCTATATTTCTAATATTTGTAATTGTTCGGACTTTTCACGAACGTCAACTAGCGATACCGCGTTAGGTAGGATTACTAACTATAGTCTCTTATACTCACGCCGCTTGAAACCTGAAAACGACATTAAAAAATATTATAAAGAAATTTGAATAATACTAACTTTGGAATTCGACGAAGATCACAAAGTTATCTTATCCGGAGAATGCACAATCGTCTGATAAATAAATGTCAATCGTGGCAACCTACTTTGCTGGACTGAAACTTTCACCATACAATTCGCGATTATCCTCGCGCGGAATCTCATCGAACTTTATGCGCCACGATCAACAGTTTTAATCGGACGATTAGCATTCTTCCGGACAAGCTGACTTTAAGATCTCCGCCCGTTAGTTGATCAATTTCCGAAGCTTTCGACATGTATAGCTACTGACGAGAATAGAGTAATTTGTTTCGCGTTACGAGGAAACAGCACAAGTCCACCTGTTTTATTTCCAACGGAACTATTCATTTTATTTCTTCTTTGAGCGCATTAGTGAGAATATAATTTTCGAGACAAGTGTCAAGTCTTTTTTCTGGGTCTTGCTAGGGCGTATCTTAGTAGGACGCAGCACACGAAGACGAAAATTCAAGTCTACCATGAAATGTGATCCTCGCCTATAAATACAACCAGGGCTTTGGAGCACTGGTAAATTTTAAACTGCTACAGCTCTAGAGCTCCCTCTTATCATAAATTAGCTCCGGATCCAGCTCCGGAACTCACTAATATAACTGCTCCAGCTCCGACTTCGAAAACTATCGAATGGTTCAGTCAGTATAGTCGGTAACAACAATTGCAGTCGTCGCATGAAACCGTCATTTTGTGTGGTTATGCGAAGTCGTGTGACGTGATATTTACTCCTTGTCGTCGTCTGCCGATGAAATTATAGCCGCACAAGAATTCACTTTACTCCATGCCATTACTGTGTACAGCATTAAACACTAATGCGATGTTTTAATACCGAGGCTGCACTCATTATTATCAAGCTATGCAGTCGAATTAAATCTTGAAATGGAGCGATTAATTATTCAAGTGTAACTGCAGTAAAAGCAATATGCGAGCATGTCGCGTCGTCCCGACCTTATCAGTAGAAATTCTGCTTTCTATACCCAATACCCAACGATTTCAAATTCAGCATTGATGCCCTCGTTTCCAGTCTGTCCGGCGTCGATCAAGTTTACTGGAATATAGAAGGTTATCCTTCACACGAATCGAATGAGCCAAGAATTAGCGAATCTTGAGTTCCATGAAAAGTTGACAACTTGGTTCAACGCCGTACACGTGCACTGTACAACAAGGATATCTAGAACTAGAACTAGAACTAGTTTCAAGATATCCCTGCTGTACAGGTGCACACTGCACAGTGGAAAGTGTCAGTAACGAATGTAACTACATCCCCAGTTGTTCACAAGTGACATTGCGCGGCAATTCAAGAATACGAGTGTATCACTATCAAGCAGAAAAGAATGAACACAAAAACCGATGATTACAAATAGGAAATCGCGCACCGAATCACTAACTGCTCTCTTATATCCAACACCAGCGGTTCGGACATCGTACTGACTATAGTTTGTATCGCGACAATTGTATGCGGGCTATAATGACGTTCTGGGCTGCTTTGATGCTTTTCCCTCTTTGCGTTTGCAAATATTTACTGGAGTAAACGATCATGCGTTGGACTAAATTTCAATTCGTAGGCATACACAACAACACGTTGTTTAATTTCGAGCGATCACCAAAGTGCGTGCGAGCGTGCCTTTTAGTGCGGAGCGGATCGACAAATTATTTGGTCCGGCTCCGATCCGGTTGTTCAATTCTCTGGTCCGGCTCCGATCCGGCTCCGGCCGTATCAGGAAAAGTACTGATCCGGCTCCAATCCGGTCCGGCCAAAAATGAAAAAGTCCGGCCAGAAATGCGGCCCTACTCGGTACGGAGGTTCCGTGAATTGATAAATATGCCTCGTTTATGTTCACACTGGCTTGGAGGTTACTTACGTGTGGTTGGTTGGTTGGTAGTTATATAGTTATAAAAGTCATGCTTATCCATAAAAATTCTGGCCGGATCAAAAAAGTAGTGATCCGGCTCCGGCCGTAACAGAAAAAGTACTGATCCGGTTCCGATCCGGTCCAGCCAAAATTGTAAATATCCGGCCGGATATCCAATCCGGCTCCGATCCATGCTCCGCACTAGTGCCTTTAGCCTTTGCTCGTCTAATTCCTGGAGGAGGTGGTGTTTCTCGGAGTGCGGCGCGCGCGCCTTCCAAATCGATAAGTGAAGTCATATGTTTATTATCTTGCGTCGCTTATATATATTCGGCTGATTACTAATTAGTGAAATTGCTCAGCTCACATAAGCACCAGTCCCGTTTTGTGACATGCATAGTGATCACTATTTTTCGGACCGCACAATTGGACATCGGTGTTGTGCTGATGACAAAATTGTGGGAATGACGAATACCCTCAATACAGTAATCACGGAGTATAAGCGCGGGGTATCTAACCTACCCAGGTGTGGCGCCTATGTATGAACAATTGAACATATGGTTATTTAGAAAAGGAGGTGTCAACGAGACAGCAATTCCTAATTTTGTAAATGATTACCGTAAAATTATGTGAATTCAGCCAATGACAGTAGCATAGCATCTTATGTAATGCGTCGGAGCCGTATAACTGACTCCAGCTCCACTTAAATTTTAACGGGGGAGATAGCGTAGTGGTGACGATGGGCACCTACCGCACATGCGGCCCGGGTCGGGCCCTCTTACCCGCGTCGGCGACAAAAAATTCCTTAAACTTACAAAGAATGGAAAGAGCAAGAAAGTGCCGTGGAATAGAGACTATAACATCGAAAAAGGAACTGTGACACCGGGCACTAGGCCGAGGTTTAAGAGATCGCTACTGCAACCACAACTGGTCGTTCGGCATCCTCCTATCTAGGGTTGGATTTAAAATAAAAATCAATTCAAACATGCATGTTTAAAACAAGGCCCTAATTTAAAACATGCATTTTATTGTTATTTTTTCAAGCCATGACGTCACGAATATGTAATTGTGACGCTACAGTGGATTGACATTGACAATTGAAAATATAGGGTAAATATAACTCCTTTGACGGAATATCTGTACTAATAATGTTGAACCGACTATTTTGAGGATTCCAACAATCCCATATCGATAAACGTCGGCTATATCTAGTGGTAATTGTCCGTATAGGCTCATGCGACATGTTTTGTGGAAAGTATTTACACAATTATGGCCCAATTTTACAACTTGAAAAAATACAATTTTTTATTTTTTAAAATGGCCTTTTTTTAAAACACTGTTTAAAACACCGTTTGTTTTAAATGCAACCCTACTCCTATCTGTTCTTATCACATTGTACATTGCGTATGTGTTGTTCATATGAAAATATAATCTGACGATTACTAATATTATTATTAACGTACTGCTCCGGCGCCGCTGAAAATGCACGATTCCGTCACCAACGTCCTGCGTATAACCACCTGCCAATGCCTAAACTAGGAGTTACCATTTTCATCACTTGACACCATGCAAATAACAAGGGAATTATCTCATTTTCTGCTCTGAGGTGAATGTCCTTTATTATCTTCAACATCTCTTCCGGACCCTTCGAGAAACGCACAGCGATAAGAATGTTCAATGGTGGCGTCAAACAACTTGCACACAAACTCAACAAATCACAGTTGTGACCCATTTACCCATAACACTCTTACATAAATCAGAATTATACCATACCAATAGTTTTGAGCGGGTACTGGATTATTAATCAAATGTCGACCAATCGACGAATAGTAGGCCTATGATGTTACCTTTTCAATTCATATGCTGAATGTCTCGCAATCTTACGCTGAAAATAGGAATTTATAGCCTCATTGGGGTATGGATGGCCAGATTTATTTACAAGAGTCCGTGTTATTGAGTTATTTATCGCGTTTTCACAAGTCTATTATTCTTTTCATAATCTTTTGCGAAACTTCATCTCCGAGTAGCGCAGGTTGGAGGAGTAACACCAAAAAATTCCCTTCCAATATGATTTGTTGAAGTCTCCATTCAGATTGGCTGGGCCGCACTTATTATACCACCAGCCTCCTTCGCGGTAAGAAGCGCAGGCCCTCGCTGGAAACCCATCGTGATCTGCGTCTTTCGTTGAGAATTGTTGATTGTTATGAGAGGCGAGAGAATCGTAGGTTGCGTTCCCGGAGTATCCGGAGACGTGCAGTCTGTACTTGTCGGAAGCGGGTCCGATGCGAAAATTGCTGCATGGATAATAAGAATTGCCGTGAATGTCATAAAACGGAGGAAAATTATGTCGCCAATTGTTTTTCGGTGGCGTTGGTTTTTTTTCAAACCCAACGACGAGATCCTGTCTTCAGAACAAATCCCGACGCGATCTTTAGTTGCCAACAACTTTGAGGCGATTATTTTTTCAGATGCTCAGTGTTACATCATGGAATCTCGTAAACACGGTTACGTTAATGCGAATGCTCTCAATGCAGATTTATAGTATTTCAAAACGTAAAACGTAACAATTTTGCATTCATTCACTCACTCTAAAAGCATTTTTTAGTTTTGTTGTTAGTCATGCTGGCTCATTACCTTCATTCACATTTCCAAATTTGTGTATTAATTGATGCATCAAAATAAAGCCTGCCTGTATTTAGCCACCCAATGCGTTCCTGTAACATCTTTCGTGATCATATTGATTTTCAATTCCGTGTTTCCTTCCTTTGTCATTTCATGCAACTCCTCAAGTCCTGTAGCCAAACATTATGAAATTATATTAATATAGTCGACTGCGCTTAATTTGGACACCGGATAACCCGGAAAATGCGTTATTTGGCGAAGATGCTCAGGCACGGAACAAAAGTAAAAATTGCACGTAAAAAAACTCCGGTTTGGATACATAGGCTCGCAATTCCTATCATTAGGTTACGGCCGATATACGTAGTACGCAGACTAGTACGCATTACCCATTTAGTTAGCTGACGGTGAACTAACTAACGGTTTTAGGAGTATAGTTCTAGTTCTAGTTCTAGTTGAGGATTTGAAAAATGAGTAGTTCTAGTTCTAGTTGCGGATTTGAAAAATGAGTAGTTATAGTTCTAGTTGCAGATTTTGTAGAGTCATTCGTTTTATTTCTAGTTCTGCTTTTAAAAAATATATTAGTTGCAGTACAACTAGAAAACACATGTCGTCGTTTGGCTTCTTGTCCATCCCTGCAGCGTAATATTTCATGAATTGTTTGGTATCGAAATACTAGGCCTATGTACTACAACTCGTCTGAAGGTATAGCTGATGTGCATTCTATACGATCTGTGCCAATAGCAGCAGTGTATAGTGCAGTTATACTTGATTTATCACGCGTGCCGTGAATTTCGCTGCGTGTCTTTATGCACTACCATCAAGCGAGCAATTGATATTTTGCTTGATTTGGTCAGAACAAATCGGATTAGAATGTCGTTGGTTTTGCATCAAACTACCATGCCAGCATAAATTGCCCTAAACCACAATCCTGTATATTACGTGGAAAACTTTATTCATTGTAGAATGAGCTTGAACCAAGTTATCGTTAAATCCTAAAACTCGAAGGAATCAAACTATAAGTTAAAACCTTCCTACCGAGCCAGTAATCTCCTGCGCAATTCCCGAATCCTTTCACGTACTCATCCCAACCTCGGTAGAAATCCACATCACCTTTCACTCTTCGCTGGAAAACCTGCAACGGAATTCAGAAAGCAATCAAAGTTTCAAATATATCATGAACCTTCTTCCCGGAGTCCGCCTTCAAGGTTATGATTCAATATTTTGAACCACGTCACCCTAATTTGAACTTCTGCAGATCTTGAGCCGAACTTGCCCAACACTTCGTCCATCTATGAAAGATTTCAAAGTCTACTAACGGTCCATTCCTTATCGGCAATACATTTCTTCTCATTTTCTTCTTTGGACTGAAGGTCCTTTATTATCTTCAACATCTCTTCCGGACCCTTCATGAAACATACATAGAATAGTATGAACATTGAACATGAAGAGTGGTGAGGTCAAACTTCTTGCGTACAAACTCAACAATCCACAGTAGCAAACCATTTACCTATATAATCTTATACAGAGCAGAATGCATGTCGTAGGGATAGTTTTGAGCGCGTAGCGGGTTAAAAATTAAACGTTTCGCAGTGGGCGAATGGCATACCGTTACCTTTTCAATTGACATGCTGAATTCCCCGCAATCTTGCGCTGAAAATAAGGAATTTATAACCAATTCAAATTCAAACATGAAATCTCCGGACCTGATGAACGCGGGTAGATCACGAATCCGAACATCAAAAGAATCCGAATCTCGAGCGACAATTTCTGAAGCCATTTCATATTTAACATCAGCTGGTACGATGCGTATCCTTACTGAACCAGTAAGATGACAGTAGACAGATGAATGTATTATACTTGCATAAGATAATCCGACAAACTTCAACCGAGCCACACACGAAAATGCCTTTCTTACTTCCTTGTACAGTAATTTATTACGAATTGCATTTTCATTATACACAAAGAACTTTTACATCAATTGCAATGGTTACAATGACTCTTTGCTGCGTTGAATGTAACTTTGAGGAAGTAAGCCAACTCAGCCAATGGTTCATCACAATCGTGGAACAGGGTTAGTTATCTATACGGGTTTGTTTGGCATGAATCTGTAGCTTCAGATCTGCTATTATGACGCAACAAATGAAACATTGCGCGAAGAGGCGTATCAACAAAATCGACTCGCGAGCAAAATATGAATTTTATAGCGAAAGTGGTTTACATCAGTGGTTTTAAATCTTATTGTCCTTGCGGCACCCTATCAGGAGGATTACTAGTTTTCGGCATCCCGGCACTGGATCAGGTTAATGAGTTTCGACATTTTAAACAACGGCATAAAATAGTTCCACTACTAGGGTCACCATATTTTGGAAATCTGGAAAGAGGACACTTTCTCAAAATTTCAGACTTACAATACTGGAGTGAAATCTGGCAAAATTGCCAAATTCTTCCCGACTTTGTGGTTTTTTGACTTAAAAAAAGGTTATTTTACCGACTCGGCTCCAGAAATTCAAACTTTTGTTGAATTCTTCGTTGAATGACTAAAGAAAAAATAAATAAATAAGAAAGGTCAACTTTCCGGCTCAGCTTCCGAAATAGCCACCGGAGCGTTACTACAGTGCTGATTTATTGTATATCAGTTGAATTTTACCCTATATTTGACCAAAATTCGCGAAAAAGAGGACTGTACCTCAAAAAAGAGGACATTTATGCGTCCTCCGAGGACACTTTCAATTTGGTGAAAAAAGGACAAATCCTCTAGCAGGGCGTATGGTATCCCTGTAAATTCTCTATGTCAATATGGTACATTTGAACATCAAGTTGAAGATATCCACTTATGTGAAATAGGTATAACATCATGCACGGCTACTACAATGAGAGCCTACCAGAAATCTTTCTAGACTATTTCAGTCATCTCACCAGTCACCATCAATCACACAAGACCCGAGACTCTTCCATGAATACATTCTTACCTCGATAACATCCTAAAACAATTAGTTTGCAAGGTCGTCGCACATGGAACTCCATTCCGTCCTACTTTGAAGATAAACCTCTCCATATCTTTACACAAATGTTTCACGAACATTTTATAGGAACGTATGTAGATTATTGTATCTCTTTGCCTAGTTTGTGTTCCTGTAACCACTAACCGGTGGCAAATTGTTATCTTGACCATTCTCCAGGTTACCTACTGTGAATGTTCCCACTTCAGTTTTCATCCGTTTTTGATACGTTGCGAACGTGTTATATTTTGTTCCAAGTTTCATATTACAGCCAGCCGACTTGATGATCTTCAGATACCTTTGCTACAGCCTGGTTCTAAATCTAATTATAAATATTTTGCTTTGTATTCATGTATTTATGTATTTTTCATTTTCATGGAACCGAATAAATTATCTCTGTCTATCAAGTAGAAGTAACATCGTCAATTTCTACTCAATAAGTGGCCTACTAGTAGTATATATTCTAGGACTATAGTTCTGCCCAAGAGCTGTTCAGTAAATGTAGTCTAAAATCATAACCACTCGATTTAGCAGTACAAGTAGAGAAAGCCTACTGCAGTACTTCAAAAAAGTAGAAGCACTGTACTGAGCAACTTTTCTCAAATTATATCTAACATCCATGGGCCTATCCAGAAAATGCGAGTACCTCGCCCAGACATTGCTTCATTGATCATTTGATCTTTTACTACCATCGTCTAAATTTTCTTTCATTTTCGTTTTTTCAACTAACATTTTTTACAGCCAGACTGTATAGTGAAAAGTGTAGGCCTATACCTGTTTGGGTGTGATCAGACTAGTTGACCTTCACGGTCGTATCGAGCATTCCTATCTGATACCGAATACTGTGCAGTGCATGCATAATTGCATGTTTTGCTGCTTGTCAGTTCATTTCCTTTTCGTGGTCGTTAATTTGAGTGCGTAAAGTATAATCTATTTGAAAATTATCTCACCATCCTTTTAACGCGGCTATTTCAATGAAGTTGACTAATTTCCAGCTAATCCGAGTCGTATCTTTTTTTCTTTACTGGCGATGTCTTCATCCAAACCAGGGATATATAGAACTCTATATATCCCTGATCCAAACTCCACCATATAGGCCCTTGTCAAGATCAAAACAAGTGTAAAAGACATCGCTGCCTCTTCAGGCATACCGGGAACACGATTTTTGGTCATGTCGGTGTGACGAAATTGCATGGTCACCGTAAATACTATTATTTAAAAAATGATCGAAATTTCAATTTCACTGAGCTCGGCATCTGCTGGTTGGAATTGAGTCAAATTTTGTGTGCAACGTTTTTTAGGTAACCTGACGATGTGACAATCAACCCGATGAAATTTGAAAAAAAAAATTTTTTTTTTAACAGCCCCATTACACATACGTTGTATTAAATCGCGAGATGTGCTAAATATAATATTATGTATGTTGATTTACGAAAACAATTTGAGCCTACTTCAAGCCTTCAAAGTTCCGGACATTTGAATATTTTTAGAATTTCCTCTCGGACGCAGTTTTTACAGTGAAATTCCGGATATATCCGGGGAATTCCGGACGTAAGGCAACCCTAGTATATGGCCATAAAGTAGAATATTTCGTGGTAGACTCATTTGACTTGATTTTTTCTTAGCAATTCGCGCGATTTATTGTCACTCAATGCTGAAAATGTATCGAATTGAGTCTGACAATACTCGCAGAAAGATGGCTGGCGTCCAACTTTGCGCCTGCACTCGCCAGGGTTGTAATGAATCGAGTCATGACTCGACTCGAGTCATGATTTTCTGATGAATCGACTTGACTCGAGTCATATTTTAAAAATACGGAAATGACTCGACTCGCCTCGAGTCAATCTGTGTATTGACCCGACTTGGACTCGAGTCATTGCGCATGACTCGAACCAAGTCATTGACTCGAGACTCAGACGGCCAAGACCGACATTTCATTGTAATTCCGAAGCCAACACACTATTGGGATTTCGTCTATTGGTACTGGTACTTGAATATGCGACCAGAAACTGCTAAAAGTGAGGAAAATTGGTATATTATAAATGCGAAACATTCGATATCACCGAACAAAGTTATAGAAAGTGGGTTTACCAAGACTTTAATTAGAAACTGAGCAGTCTACACAATGACTTGGACTCGGACTGCGGAGTCATAATTCCATGACTCGGACTCGACCCTCTGCTCGCTGACTTGGACTCGGTGGTGAATTGGAATGACTCGAGTTAAAACTATAAAAGTGTGATTGACTTGTGACTTGGTTACAACCCTGGCACTCGCAGAAACATGGTTGGCGATGAAACCTTTGCACAAAATGACAGACGTATCTACGCCAAAATCCTTGATATTTATATGCC
Source organism: Botryllus schlosseri (assembly GCF_051294905.1). NCBI lineage: Eukaryota > Metazoa > Chordata > Ascidiacea > Stolidobranchia > Styelidae > Botryllus > Botryllus schlosseri. The sequence goes on along the minus strand of NC_137246.1, from coordinate 27,507,205 downwards.
TAAGCGCCGAATAATCATGTCCCTGCCAAATGAGCACAGTGGCATAGAGAGGCGACCCGCAATATATGCAAGTGACATCAGTATTGGCCGAATTCATTCATTAACTTTGAAAAATTTTCCCGCATTGCGCGGTTACGTCATCAGTGCACCTGCACAATACACACTGAATAATTTGGTTCGATCAAAGAAAGGTCATCAACATTCAAGCGGCGCACGCAATGATTCGCAAATCTCATGTGGCCCTTTGGCAGCCCCTACTACACTACTGGAACTCTGCACATCTGGCAAGTAAAAGAGAGCAGCCTTTGGATTACGCCCTGCTTAACCAAGTACATCTACTTCTTCGAACTACTAAAGTAGGTTTAAACTGCTGTACTTGGTCATGGTTTCTGGTTCCTATTTCTAATCAAGTTTTCTATGCTTTAGGCAATGACACAAGGCATAGGAGGCAAACTTTTTACTCACTTGGAAATCAGTACTGTTACTTGTACATAAGTAGAAATTCATGACGCTACTTCTACTTACGAATCAACGATTCCTACTTAGACCCACTCTCCCCATAACACACAGAAGACGCCGACATACGATGAACGCAACAAAGTACATTTTATTAGCAAATATTTGGAAATTCAAGGCAGGCACTTGTCTCTATACTTCAAAACCGAACGCTCGACCATCGCTAGAGAAAGTCTTGAACTACGGTAGGTATCGAGATGTTTGAACCCAAAAGGGTAACTCAACACATCGCTTGTGGGTCAGCCAGAAACTTTTGCGCAATGCAGTATGGATGAATTGAGGACGCGAAAAGAAATTGCAAAGGGCAGATCCCGATTGGGGCTGGGCAATCAAATGCTAAGTCTAACGATTAGAGTTGAATAGTGAGACAATATATTTTCGAATAGTGAAATAATAGTCTTCTTGCTACTAAAAGTGAATTCATCAACAAGAACTATAGTTTCGATGTAATTTTCCAAATACCAAATTATATTTAATTTGACGTAGAACAGACCTTCTATTCTATGTGGTCGCATGAAAGGTACTTATTTGAACATTCCACATCATTCATACCGTTATGATGTCGCCATGAGCGATGCTCGAGTACTAAATTTAGAATCACTCGGCTACTCGATCTTGCCCAGCCCCAATCCCGATACCAGAATGAGTGCATTTACTTCGGACAAAAATAATACAGGATGGTCGCAGACCGTTGAATGCAAAAAATATAATGAGAATTGTCAGCATGGAGTAACGCGATAAAATACTCGGCGACATATTCGCAAATATTCTCATTCACTGAAAGAGAATTCACGGCTTTTCTCGTATAAGGCACAGAGATGAGCCTGGATTTGACTTGAAAAAAACGTATTGGATGATTTTGGCCAAATATGGATTTACGATCATTTTAAAGCTGGTTTTTGGTTTGTATACGAAATTTCCGATACTTTCCAATTTCACGCGTATTTCCAACTAATTTCAGCAGGGGTTTGAAAATATCATACCCGCTCATCTCTAAGGCAGCGTACGGGGCCCGGCTCGTACCAAACACAGTGATTGCGAGACTACATTCACCGCGTCACTCGGGCTGCTTCGAACACGCGATTAAATCGTCGCATAGTTTCGTGAGTTCTTCGTTCTCTTTACTGCATTCGCGGACTTGGTTTTGTAGCGAGTCGCATTTCAACTCGAGTAATTTCAACTGAGCCTGCGCCCGCGCGACTTCTTGCTGCGCGTTGGCTTTCACGCTTTGAAGTTCTTCGTTAGCTCTGAAAGTTAACAGCGTAGTAAAAAGTGATCAAACAATCAAAACAATCGAACCAGTCACCAAGGAGCAGATTTGGCCAACAAGAATATTTCGAGCTTTTCCAAATTGGATTCAATTAGAATTAGAATGACTAAATTCGTAAAATCTTGGAGATTGAATTTTATCCAGTAAACGTATAAACACAACACAAGTAAATGCATCCATTGCCAGACCATAGCTGTGAGCATTAGGGCTGCTCAGAATAACTCTTTCCTTCAAGTTTTCAAGATAAATTTCCAAATTTTATTGGGCACCCCATGGAATTGTTACGCTGTGTATAATGTTCGGCTCGATTCCAACCAGTGCAAGCAAGGTTATTGTAACAGAAAATTCTGGATTTGAAAAAATAGTATTTACGGTAATAAATAACAAAGAATTTGTCACCGTGAATACTAGTTTTTTCAAATATAACATTTTCTTCCACACGACTACATAGAGTTGATACGAAGCGATGTTTCTAGTTGGGCACACAAAAAACCGTCAACATACTTTCGAATGCTTTCCTCCGATTGCTTTTTCAACGTCATATATTTCTTCTCCGTGTCCTTTGCTTCCTGTAGCATCTCGTTCGTGGACGCTTTCAAGATTTCTTCGTTCTAAACAGAACGTCGCAATGTCAGTGTTGCAACGTTACGGTAATTCATGACAAACGGATTCATCGACACCCCCCCAACTTATACAGCAGCAGTTACATTCATTTGCAGTAAAATATTCATTAGCATCATATCATATTGTTTTGTGTAAAAATCAATGTTTTGATCAGGGTTGTAACCAAGTCACAAGGTTCCAAGTCACAAGGTTCCAAGTCACAAGTCAATCTGACTTCATAGTTTTGACTCGAGTCAATTCGAGTCATTTTAAATTCACCGCCGAGTCAAGTCCGAGTCCAAGCCAGCGAGCAGAGGGTAGAGTCCGAGTCATGGTATTATGACTCGAGTCCGAATCCAAGTCATTGCGTTGACTGCTCAGTTTTCAGTTAAAGTCTTGTTAAATCCAATTTTTATAACTCTGTTTGGTGATATAGAATGGTTTGCATGTATAATATACCAACTTTCCTCACTTTTAGCAGTTTCTGGTCTCATTTTCAAGTACTAGTACCAATAGACGAAATCCCAATAGTGCCGTTACTTTACTATTCTTTGAAATTACAATGAAATGTCGGTCTTGGCCGTCTGAGTCTCATGTCATATGACTTGGTTTGCATCATGCGCAATGACTCGAGTCGAGTCGATACACATATTGACTGGAGTCAAGTCGAGTCATCAATAATCGTGACTCGAGTCATTACAACCCTGGTTTTGATGCTTCCGTTTTTTCAACACCAGTATTCTATAGTAGGCTAATGTATAAGAGATGTATTGTGGGCTTGCGGACTAGCGTATAGGTTCTCCAGTGGAAGACAACATATTTTGCCAACTACCTGTTTGAATTGTGCTAACACCGTTTTTAGCCTGTTGTATCGCCTGCATAGGTCTTCGTGCGATCGTTCCAAAGACGCCATGTCTTCCAACGTCTGCTCGTGTTCCGCAGTCAGCAATTGCTGTTCTCTCGTCATCATGCCGGTCTTCATGCCGCTGTTGGCCATTTCCGCAAATAGCCTGTCGTATTCGCTGACCACTTTTCTGCGCAGATATGGTTTAGAGTTTAAACTCCAGATAGGATCAGTAACAAATATTTTAAGAGACTATTGAAGATACAGAACTAACATACGATTCATTCCATTATAATGGAATTTATTGAAATTTGCAGTGCATACCCTCAGAATAGTCCAATATTTACAAATTTTTTTTTTTTTTTAATCCTAGGTACATTAAAAAAATTAAATTGAAAAAAAAATTCTCTCTTCACTAGGTGGCGCTAAATGCAAAAATCTTTAAAATCCATATTTTTTGCTTTAATGATGGCGGAGAATCAATTAAAATGTCCAATTACCCAATTCTGGGGCCAAGGAATTGAAAAAAATCGACTTTTTCGCTCTAAACTCGAAGGTAAAAAGTGACGGACGAAAAAAATTGGGGGGTCCGGACTTGAAAATCCATGTGGGATTCCGTTCACACAAAAGTAATTATTGAAAAACGTACATTGAAGCAGTATGATCGATGAAAAATCGATTTTCGAATTAATCTCTATTCCACAATGAAATCACAAAAAAAAATTTGTCTTTGCATTGCGTAATTAGTCATACGGTAATAGTAGTAGTGGTGGGCAGCAGTGCAATGATACAGTTGATATAGCTCCCTTCATAGTTATTGATATATAACTAAATATATTTGGCTGAAACTCGTTGGGAGTAATCGTCAGTAACTAGAAGAGAATTGGAAAGAACTTTCTATTACGACAATTATATCACCGGCATGAAATTTTAAATAATCAGGTCAAAGAGAGCGCATAAGCTCGATACAATTTTTAGACGGTACACAAACTTTTGTAACACGATTGCCGATATACAAAAAAAAAATTAAATAGCGCTGTTTCTTCAGGTTGGAATGGAGCCAAATTTGGCGTGCAGCCTTTTTATGTCAACCTAACAATTTTATTGAATAGCCAGTGAAAGTTAGTTCTGAACAAACCAAATGCACACCCAATTAAAGTAATCCATATAAATTAGCAGCAATTCATGGTCTCCTAATCTGAAGGTAGAAATGAAAACCATCTCACGTCATTTGTTCAAACTCTTCCCTCAAAGTATGTTCTTGCCGCAGCGATTCCTGATGTTTCTTCTGCCACGCCAGCTCCGCTTGCTTGACGGCCGCCTCGAAATCGGCCTGCGTGTATTTCAAAGAAGTCGAGTGCTTGGCCTGTCCGTACGAGTCTGTCGGCGAATGCCTTTCCTCCATAACGGCGGGAGCGTTTGAAATATCGCGCTGAAATGTAAACCAAAGACTATAGAAATATTGCGGGGTGGATGATCACTCAAAACTCTAAGAGTTGGGAAACTGCAAAATTTTAAATTTTTACAAATTATATTACAATTAGAATCACTGAATTCGCAAAAAACTCAGAAACCGAATTCGATGCCGAATTACAAAGAAATGCGACAAAATCAAGTTAGGTTCATTCTCATAAGCACGAGACTGGCAACTGTATTTACACCGAGCTTGGCTCATTTGACACGATACAGTTCTCCTGTAGGGTTTTCACACAATATTTTCTGCTTCTCATCTGACCCCTTGGGAAATATAACAAGCTACACTAGCTATAGAGACACAATCGGAAAAAAATTATTATCTATAATTTTCCATTATAAAAAGTTGTCCGAATTGTTGAAAGTTATGAAGACAATCATCGGAGCAAGTGAGAGAAAACATAAACACAAATATCTCTCGATTTCCGTATCAATACAACGCATAACATGTATACCTGGCTGATATTTTCGCGTTTGACAACCTTCTCCGCAACGCAATCACCTTGCGCCTTCTCGTCAATCCCTCGAGATTCTCTGTAATCGATCGTTCAAAAAATCTGGTGTTATCAATATCCCGGCAGATTCATCTCACAACCACGTGCGAAAATACAGGACACAAAATGACCGCAATCAACACTAATATGTGTGGCTTAGTTCTACATGATTTGAATTAATTGTATGTTGCGATATGACTGATGAAGGTTTCAAGGCTTTCACAGTGGGCAAAAGCATGAAACTATAATTCTCGTTGGTAATATAACTTCTTTGTGGAGAGAGGCGCATAATTTCAGTACCGCTACCAATTTCTAACTGCCACCCATGTAAAACCATCCCCAGGCCCCACACCATCAACACTTTCATGACCGCTGGTAAAGTCTTAGCTTGAAAGACTACAGGTGTGCGTGCGTTAACTCAATATTTACGTACCAAAATGCACAAAAATGTACCAACCTAAAGGCAATCGCGTCTTTTCTCAACTGATTCTGAATCTGAGTCTGCGGCGAAGATGACACCAGAGGATCGAACTTGACGTACAGCGATTGCTTACGTAGTTTAGATTCGTTGAAGCTCTAAACAGAACACAATTCCAGGCCCCATATATAGATAGATATATTGCATCAAGACGATTGGCAAACAAAAGGGAATGTTTGTTCCTGGAGCGCAAGGATCATAGTGGGGTCGCAACACAGATGAGTATGATCAAACTTGTCCAAACTACTGAACTTTCAAAATGTGCAGTTTGAACTAGAACTACTCACTTTTCAAACTAGCAACTGGAACTAGAACTAATGACATTTAAAAATCCTCAACTAACTATTAGGGCTGTTCATAAAAACTTTTCCTTCAGATTTCACTGGCTACTTAATAAAATTGTTAGGTTTGTTACAAAACCGCTGCACACCAACTTTGACTCCATTCCAACCAATAGAAGCCATTTTTTTGCAATAGAAAATTTTGGATTTATCAATAAAAAACAAAAACAAAATTTAAAAATTTTTCTGCCGACGCCATAAAATTGTTAGGCTGTCAGTAGAGATGATGCATACCAAATTTGGCTCAATTCCAACCACTTGAAGCGAAGTTATTGCAGTAGAAAAATTTCTAGTTCCATGATTTTATAATAAATATTCAAAGAGTTAGTCACCGTAAATACTATTTTATTCAAATCCAAATTTTTCTACTGAAATAACTTCGCTTCTAGTGATTGGAATTGTGCCAAATTTGGTGTGCATCATCTCTACTGGCAGCCTAACAATTTTATGGGGTCGGCAGAAACATTTTGAAATTTTATTTTTTTGTTTTTTAATGATTATTCAAAACTTTCTACTGCACGAATCTTGCTTCTACTGGTTGGAATGGAGTCAAAGTTGGTGTGCAGCGTTTTTGTAACCAATCCAACAATTTTATCAAGTAGCCAGTGAAATCTGAAGGAAAAGTTTTTTTTGAACAGCCCTGCTCACTATATTCAGAAGCAACTCATTAATTTTTGTTTCATCTGAATCGGATCGACTTCACACATGTTCAACAAAATTTCTGAAGAATAACACAGGCAGATTTAACGGGGTTTCGAGTTTGAAATGGGAGTGGTTTCAACCCTCAAAATCTACCCCAGCTGGCCACCCACTGTCAGTTACTGATGACTCTGAGCCAGCAATGGCTGCACGAACATCACACAACAGAGCACCTATATCATGATACACGTCAAACGACCACAGTGTTTTCTAATTGTTTGGCAACTAAATTTACTTTAAGAATCTGCAACAAGAACTAGAACTAGAATGAGAATTACTTAAAAAACGAGTAGTTAGTCGACTGTCAATTAACTAAATTGGTAGTTTGCACAAGTCTGACTGAGATATCTTGATACAGAGAAAAGTCACAAATGACCTACAATATAAAAAGCAACACTAATGAATTCTAGCACAATAAATTATTTAATATACATCACGACATAACACACGGAGCATCCTCCAGCATTGTCATCATTGATATGTTTTGTGGATAGGCCTAACATCATAACAAACAGTTGCTATGAGACACTGAGAAGAACATTATAACATTTTGCATTCCTGGATACATATATACAGCAAAAGTAGTGTACAGACAACGGATACATTATAAGCATCTCAAACTAAGTAGCCTACATCATTTATACTTTACACCACAAGTTAACAAACCAATATACCATCGTTTAACCATTCTGATTCTGAAAACCTCACTCTGACTGAAGACCGGAAATTTTAATACAACAATATTGCCGCTAAAATAACATTTCATCTTCAACTATTACCAGCAAGTTGATTTGAGCCAACCTCATTTATTTACCAAGCTAGCATGTATCGGAACTGTGGCAAATCCAAACTTTAAATCCATCCAAACCAAACGGTCATGTTGTATAGAAGCCTGTTCAATATTTACATAGCATCGCAACTATCCAAGATCCTTCACAACAAAGCCAGGCCACTTGAGCCTACGCTGTGGGTTAGAAATGTTCGTATATCCGACACAATGGCCAGACACCGGTTTGAATTTAAATGGGTGTTACAATTACGGAGAAATTTTATTTCATTTGATTCAAAATAGGTTGAATCTTCTTAAAAAGATTATAGTTGGTTACAGCACAGCATGAGTGAAAGTAGTTTCTTTATGGCAGTCTTTAATAAAAGTCGTTAAGATTATTTCAAACATCAGTTCATTGTCAGATCGGCTAACAAGACTGGTCAAGCCTAATCTACAATATGGTTTACGGTCGACTTCATTTAAATGTTCATCAAAGACATTACATCAACTCGAGTGCCATCGAGAAGAAAGTATATAGCTAAAGCCAAGCTGTCAGAAGTAAATAAAGGGGCAGTTAGCATATCGCCCTTACTCTTTCCAAGTAAATGAAGTATAAACCAGTTATCAGTTAATGAAACAAAGCTATTAACAAACAACAAGGAGGGGTACACAGATATCAGACTGACATTTTAATGTACGGCTCCTACAAACCAAACTAGAAACTACACAAACCAAAAAATATGTTTTTGAATTCAAAAGGCAAAACTCTTACCTGAGTATCGGCGAGCTTGTCCAAGTAATCTAGTGACGCCGAGTCTTGAAAAACTGCAACATAATGTCAGGCTAGTGTTTCAGCGACAATTTCACACAAGAGACATCTTAAATTCAGTCTGTACTAACGCAGTTACAAAATCTCGTTATTGATGCATTGCGGCAAATGTAATATCAGAGTGACCACTGCCTTATTATTGAAGAGATAATAATTGAATGGATCCATTGAAAAAAAAACCTGATTATTTTCAGCTGAAACTAGTCAAGAACTAGTAGAGAATTCAAAACATCATATACGATTGTCGATACACAACGTTGTTTCCAATTCTCTACTAGTTGGTGACGATTACCCCTGACGAGTGTCAGCCAAAAATATCCGATACAATACCCAATTGTATATTGAAGATCTGCAACTCCAACAAGCTAATCAAATAATTGCCTGTACTCCTGATCAAAAACTAAATAAATAAATCTGATCCATCCAAACCTATGTGTGTTATATCCTACTTCTCTAGCCAGTACCTTGAACATATTACATTCAGTTGGCTTCATTTAAAATTAGTGACTAGATCTTCAATTGAGTACAAAAGCCGACAGTTTGAATCGTGACCAACACAATAGCCAGTTCAAACAACAGACGACCATTCATACATTGGTTTGATAAGGTGGGACACTCTGGTCTTTAATTTCATTCATAGACAAGGGACAAAGGAAAGTAACCGGGCTGACTATCAACAAGAAATATTAATATCCTGCACCATACCACCTCAAGATGGATCGAATTAATGACACAAGGTCACAGTGATTATGAAAAACGGATCGTTTACGTTTGCAAGCAAAAAAATGTGGCTTGAATGAAGAACGGTTCACCAAAAATCACGCCCGTCTTGAAATATTCAAGATTTGGAACTACATTTAACAACATATATTGCTTGTCTCAGAGAAAATGTACAAATTGCAACCTGTACTATCGATGTTTGAGTTCCATCTATAACATAACCAAGTAGTCTACTCAAAGCGAAATGCTGTAAATCTAATTCTAATCTAATTTGTGAAATGTTTCTATGATCAAATTTTAATTGTAATCGCATTTCTAGTTTTTCTGAAAATGCTACGGTAGAACTGTATATTGCGAAACAAGCCAAGTTTGCTGTGCACACATTTGCCCTCCTCATCCTTATGAGAGTCAGCTTCCGAGTTTTCGTAAACTCAGTAATTCTAATTTTAATATAATTAGGAAAAACTGTCTATCTCTAATTCTAATTCTAGTCTAATTTGAAAGAAAAACTGTAACTATAACTCTGATTCTAATCCAATTTGAAATAAAGTGTATCTCAAATTCTAATTCTAGTCTAATTTGGAAACAAAATTATGTAATTCTAACTATGATTCCAATCCAATTTGGAAAAATGTATATCTCAAATTCTCATCTAATCTGGAAAGAAAACTAGGTCATCCTAACTCTGATTCTAATCCAATTTGGAAAAATGTGTATCTCAAATTCTAATTCTAGTCTTAATTTGGAAACAAAACCATGTAATTCTAACAATGATTCTGATCCAATTTGGAAAAACTGAAAATTTGCTAGCTATCCAACTCTTACAATCATTGTGTACAACGCTACGCGACCTGATATATTTTTCTGTGCTGGCATAGTAAATTGGAAATAACAGATACCACCAACTGACTGAACACTAAATTCAAGTGTCTCTCCGGCTTTCGCTTCAACTAGACTACTACATCAGTAGCCTATAACAAAATCAATAAATATTGAGGACAACACATGTTCAAGAGAGAATGATTCTCAATCCAAGCCGCACCTGTCTTATTGCTAATTGGCTTCATCAATTAATATTGATTTTTGGATCTCCAAGGAATGTTAAAATCCAAATAACCAATAGCGCGGTTCATTAAGTGCCAGTTGTGGTTATGGGAAGTCAGCAGAGCAACAACTGCAACACAGCACAAAGTTTCTGTTGGTAGTTTTTGTCGTGAAGATTGTGCATTATGGCCTGCGAAGTCGATGCTCCAATCTGCCTTCTAGGCTAAGAATTAACTGGGGAACAGGTAACCAGACTTGTGCAACAAGAACTAGAACTACTCACTTTTCAAAACTGCAACTAGAACTAAAACTAACGACCTTTAAAAATCCGTAACTAACTAACTAACTAACTAACTAGATCCTGAACTGAATTGAAAATGGAGCTAAGAAAGTTTTGTAGTTGTTTATTCTCAGCAACCGAATTTTTTTTCAACGCGTAACTGAAACTAGAATTATTCAAAATACCAGTAGTTAGATGACGGTCAATTACCTAGATCGGCATTATGTACAAGTCTGCAGGTAACCTGTTTTCAAAACCTCTCCATTAGCCAAGATAACGAGACATATTGAAACGCTACTTAGTTAGACAAATAGCATGAAAAACATCTTGAAAATACAAAATGATTCAAAACCAAAGACATACAATACAATCTATCAAAAAACTCACCACTGCTTGCGGGAAAGAATTCTTCGTTTTCATTTATCTTTTCAAATTCGGCTTGGTGAAGCCGAGACAGGTTAGTGGTGGGTCTACCCCGGGACGCAACATTTAGAGGTCGTTTGCTACTGGGTACTCCAGAGTCATGAGCATCTTCCTTGCTCGACACCACAGTCTAAAATGTGAGACTCTGCATCATATGTCATGAATAGGGCGATTTTTTTTTGACTTGTCAAAATTGTAGCGTTAGTAACAGTGGTTCCCAAACTTTATCAGACACGCCCCCCTTTATGATAGTGAAAAATTTCGCCCCCCCCCCCCCTTATCGTCATATCACAAAATGCAACAGAAAACTAGCAATCCCGAAGGCTAGTTTGATGGCATGGAAGGATATTACTGTTGATGAGAGACTGCGCAAATATGAAATTCGGACTATACACAAAACAAAAACTATAAATACAAGGTGAATCACGCTCAAATTTTTTTCCATTTGACCGCAACTTCGCGCCCCCCTTCAGATGCTTTCACGCCCCCCAGTTTGAGAACCACTGCCTTGGAACTTGAAAAAAAACTTCAAAACTTTAAGAACCCCAACGCAGCATGCTAGGAATATTACCTCATTTCTGTTAAATACCTTCCAGAACTTCCCACAAATTCTAGGCATCTCCCAAATGTCCGCCTGATACGCGCCAACTTAACAGCATACGACAACCAAAACCTATCAATCCGAGAGGGCTCAGATTGGTACTGCTTAATAATTCAAAGGATTTTATCGAATAGCAGACGCTTCATTAATAATGCAGTCAGCCATACCCCGCCGTGGGTAGCAATATTGGAGATGATCGATTGTATATTTAATGGTCAATGTGACATATCATTGAACTGGAATGTAGCTGATAGCATCAGCATAGTGTGCAAGAGACATCCTACCTTGAATTTAAAGTACTCAGCGTTGCTACTCAAGTAGGAGTACCACCATAGATTTCAACTTAATGTGGAAGTGTGAATTTCCAATATAAAAAACTACTTGAAGTGGTGGCAGAAAATGAAAAATCTGGAAAGTACTCCAGTACGCAATTTCAAAAAGTAGATTTGACCGAGGAGTTGCATACTTTTATCGGTTAATCTGAGATGATGCATAGTTGCATACTTTTATCGGTTAATCTGAGATGACTGCTTTGAAACCTGCAAGCTGTGCAGGGCCTATCTTTGCGACATCGCAAATCGGTGTAATCTTCGAATGTTTATTCAATCACCTCGATACAGTGGCCATTTTAGTGATGTGTATGACAATTTCACTCAAAAAAATGGTCAGAACTTTTGCTAAAACTAATTTTGGGTCATCAAAAATGCAATGTGTAAATAAGTAAGCAGTTTTGCCTTCAAAATTGTTCAAGTAGTCTAAAACAAAGCTACTTGAGTATATAGTGCCAGTGCCAGTAGATAAAGTCTACTTGAGTACAGGTCAATTCCAATCCATTTAGGTGAAGTTTTGAATTAAAAAAAACTGTGAATTTGTGATCGCAATGTAGTAAAATTTTAACAGTCAATATTTTTGTCTAAATTCAAAATTTTTCACTCTTATAGCCATGGTCCTACTGGTCGAAAATGACCCAAACTCGATGTGCTGCGTGTTTAGGCAACCTAACAATTTTATCAAATGGCCAGTATATTTAAACAAATATATATTTGAACAATTGTAATGAACAAGCATTTCTGCAATTGCTGTAAATCTGTTCACATAAATGCACAGGCCGAATATACTAATGTTATCGGTTTTATTGGTCAAGATCTCGTTGTGACTGTATGATAGGCATTACCTTGGCATCGGTGAATATATCCTGTTCTTCAGGTGACGCTGATGGAGAATTCTTCATGTTCGTTGCAGACTTGAATGGATCGATACTTTCCAAATTATCCAAGTCCAGAGAATATCCACCCTTTGCCTTGGGCTGATCTTCTGTAGGCGAATTCGCTACACCTTCACTAGTTTTGAACGGGTCTGTGCTATCCAAGTTGTCAAGATCGAGGCTGTAAGATCCTTTCGGCACGACAGGCTCAGCTGAAGCTTCCTCTTCCGATTTTAAGCTGGGATTAACAAGCTTTTTTCGAGCCAAGTCTTTCTTCTGAGCCTGAGAGGAAAGAGAGGATATAAGTTGCGTGTAGCATGTAGCTGTAGTAGAGATATTATGTATTCGAAAGATACCACATTACGATGCAGAATCTAGTTCAAACCACAGCTGGACGCTGATACCAATATAAACATATCGATACTGATATAAACATATTGCTGTTTAGAGATGTTTTGCTGGAAGAGTAGGGACAATCAGAGCGCGACTTCGAAATTTTGCAAAATCCATTTTGTCCTGTGATAACTATAACCATAACCACTATTCCAGGACAACAATAGCATGATGTTTTTTTCAAAAAAATACATTTTGTTGCCGTTTATCACTAGCCTACAGTTAATATTTGCACAAACAGATGACGTTTGCACGATAATTGAGCTAAATTACTAAAACTGGGGGGGGGTCCACCCGATCTATTAGACTAATTAGAGCTTAATTAATTTAATTCTAATGTATGAACTGCAATTTGATAGGAGATGAACTTCATCCATGTCCGAGTTTTCGCAATTTTTGTAAACTCAGTAATTCAGATTATAATTTACTTTGGAAAAACTGTGAAGCTGTAATGCTGATTCAAATCTTATTTCAAAAACACTGCGTAGTTATAATTCAGATTCTAGTCTAACTGTGTTGCCATAATTCTTAATTCTCGTCTAATTTGGAAAACCAGAAAGTTTTCTAGTTGTCAGGTCTGTTGCAAACTTGTCCTTCTGAAATGCCGATTGTATCTCGAATATTTCTTATATGTTTGGAATTCCGCAATCCTTAACGTCAGTGCCATCAATTAGGGAAAATTGACAGTGCACAGGGGGGGGGGGACACAAGATCTCACACCAAGATGGTAATGGAGGGATTGTCATATCCTGTATATTGTAATATGATGCCGCCACACCTGTCATCTCTGATCATATTGGTTAGCGATTGTGATGTCACGCTGACTTGAAACTGAATTAATTCAAATTTGCATACCTGACTCCAAATGGCATAATTGGCCTGTCCTAATAGGCTACTAAAGCATAACAAGCAGAAGATGTGTTGCAGGCAGTGTTGCACAACTGGCAAATTTTCAGTTAAGTTCAAATTAGATTAGAATTAGAATTATACGGTGACCACACAGATTTTTCCAAATTAGATTAAATTGGAATTAGAACTACACAGGTTTTTCCAATTTAGACAAGAATTAGAATTACAGTTTTTCCCAAATTAGATTAGAATTAGATTACCTGCAGTTCGCTCTAATTAGTCTGATTCCACAACTATAATTATCTAGTGGTCCAACTCTGTATCTCGTCATCACGATAAAAAATTAACAAACGAACCTTTTTTGGAGCAGGGGATGGCGTCTTCGGTGACGTATCGTTTCCCTTGTCACCACGCGCGACATGATCGTCAGCTGCGCTTTCCTTTGACAAAAAATTGCATTCACAAATAAGAAACAGAAAATTAAAATGTGATCAGTTCATCCCAGAAGTATAACTAGGGCGATTTTTTTTGACATGTCAAAAAAAGTCAAATTTTGTCAAAATTGTAGCGTTAGGTCAAGATTTGCCAAAATTGTTTACAAAGTCAAATTTTTTTGACCTCCGTATTTCGTTTGTATCGTAGATTTTGCACTGTCGGTGAACTTATCATTTTATATTTTCCAGCTTGTAGCCTACTTTATAGGCTTACAATTGCAGACGGCCCATTGTGAATCATAAACGGTCAAATGAAACAAATAGGTTGTTATGGTCAACGTACTGCAATATCCTAACTGGAGAAAGACTGCATGGGCATTGCATGGTTCTTATATCAAGAAGCGCATGATGAAAAATTGTTATTTCTCCATTCTTGGCAAGCTACTCTCAAGTTAGGACAGACACTTTCTAGCCCAGAATGTAGGAAAGTATCTTTCATTGCACTACAACAAATTTTAATTATTTCATGTAACTATTGGAATTCTTCATAGGGCCAGATTTCGTTGAAATACCAGTTTTTCATGTAAAAATTTGTCAGTTCCCAAGTCAAAAACGTTTTTTCAGGCCAGGACAGGCAGTTCCAACCAGAAATGAAGATAAATAGTACAATTTTAACATTATATGGTCGAAGTTCAGTTTTTTTAAGTAAGAAAAGTCAAAGTTTTGATGTTTTAGGTAAAAAAAAATCGCCCTAGTGATAACCGTAAAGTTGTTTAAAAATAAATGCTCGGCAGTTTTATAAACGTGCGTTACGCTAGATATCAGTTTATCGTTGGAGTCTCATAAACCGAAATCTCGCATTATGCATGGTACTCAAACACTCGACATGGATACGAATCTGCTCAGGTACTCATTTTGCCCACCCCTAGATAAGTTTGTATGGCTTGTTTTGAGGGCTAAACACTATAAACTCACAGGAGTCAGCTTTTGAACTGGTGAAGATGGCGGCGAGTTCGGTATCGCTTTCGCCGATTTGAACGGGTCGAGATTATCCAAGTTTTCAAAATCGATGGAATATCCTTGAGGCTTCGCGTCGGTCGGCGAATTCGACAATCCTTTGTTGGACTTGAACGGGTCCAAGGAATCCAAGTTGTCGAAATCCAGATTGTAGGCGCCTTTCGGAACTGGCAAAGCGTCTTCGTTCGGGACTGCTGTGTCTACGGGAGGCGGTTTCTTGGCCGGTTTTTTTATTCCTCTTTTTGCGAGCCCAGATTTCTTTTTCATCTGAGAATATAATAGAAGTTGCAGAAAAACGAAAATTACTTTCAAAGCAGTGATTCTCAACTAAAGCTACACATTGTTTTTTCAAATTACATTAGAATTGGAGCATTCGCAAAAACTTGGAAACCAAATCGAATTCAGAGTTGAAAAGAAATACACAAACATCTGATAAAAAAACTGATATTCAGGTCACAGTTGGACAAGTAGAAAATTCAGCTTTTCCAAATTAGATGAAAATTAGAATTATAGCCATGCATTTTTTTCCAAGTTAGACTAGAATAACAAATATACCTACCGGCAGCCTACACAGTTTTTTCCTAATTTGATTGAAATTTAAATTATAGCTACATACCGTACTTTTTTCAAAATTAGATTAGAATAAGAATCACCTAATTCACGAAAACTTGGACAATGAATGAAGTACAGCTCACATCAAATCAAAGTTATTATTATTCTCATAAAAATGATAGATATCTTGACACCGAGCCTGGCTCGTGTAGCATTTTCAGGCAAGCCATGAATTAGATTAGAATTTTTATGAGAGTAAAAAACACTTGAAAAATTAAATTAGAATCAGATTACCGCACGGGGGGGGGGGGGGGGGGGAATTTTGGGAAAACCCACCTGTTTTGGGGGCGACTTTGCTTTCGGCTGCGTTTCTACTACAGCCACGTCTTCATTTGACGCCTCCGTTTTTTCAACTGACATTGACTTTGCCATCGCTATTGGCTCCTGTACGAATAAGTATAAGATATCCAAAAATGGTCGGCCTTCGGGTTGAGCTTTTCACGGCACCATGACAAAACATAAGTCAGCGAAGTAGGTTTTACTCAAAGTACTCAAGTAGGTTTTACTACTTAATCAAGCCGTTGTTTTTAGACTACTTTTACTTGAACAAATTTTGAACAAAACTACTTACTTTTTTTACAATCTGCATTTTGAATAATTGAAAGTAGTTTGAGAATAAGGTTGCATTCGTGTGTGAGTGAAATTGCCACAATAGCCTTGAGAGATAACGCCTGTATCGTGGTAACAAAACAAGCATTCAAAGGTCCCAGCTACTTTTGGTGTCATTAGCCATTTTGCGTCAGACCTGAAAAGTATGCCTCTGGAAACAACTTGTTCGAGTACTTTTCATAACTTCATTTTTTTACTTGAAGTTTTGAAAAGTCACGAAAATCGCTATTTCCAGTTACTTCTACTTGGCTACGATACGAACGCTTACTACTTTGACAAAAGGTCATGAGTATTTTGTGGAATCAGTGACTTCAGCGTCATCTAGCAACAGCATAGCCTTACCTGAATATCGGTTTTCGTCGGAGAACCCAGCGGCGAATTAGCCATTGCTTTTGCCGGTTTGAACGGGTCGATATTATCGAGGTTATCCCGATCGAAGGTGTATTGAGAACTTTTCTTCTCCGTGGGTGAATTTGCGAGGCCTTTCCCCGATTTGAAAGGGTTCATTGCGTTCAGGTTGTCGAAATCGAGGTTGTACGAAGCCTTCGGAAGAGGCATCTCTTCGAGATCATTCGAGTCGGGTAACAGTTGGTCTTCAGCGACTGGTTTCTTTGCTGTCTTTTTCGCTGATCCAAATTTCTTGGCAGGCTGGACAAAAACACATAGGTTCACTGTGGAATCGCACACTGATTATAGTACCAAGCAGAGGCGGCAAGTATCAAAACACTGGTAATTTCATGGGTGAAATTGTAAATCAACTAGGCAAAATAAGCTCCTATATCACAGCAACTAAACTTATTTTCGAATATTCTACATATTCGTATATAATTTTGCGTTAGTGCTCTGATTCTCAACCTAAAGTTTTGAATTTATCATTGAAAAATAAACGATCAAAAATTTTCAATATTTTTCTGTCAACCCCATAAAATTGTTAGACTGTCAGTAGAGATGATGTACACCAAATTTCGCTCAATTCCAACCACTAGAAGCGAAGATATTGCAGTAGAAATAATTTAGATTTGAATAAAATAGTATTTACGGTGACTAACGCTCTAATTAGTCATTATAAAATCATGGCATTAGAATTTTTTATACTGCAATAACTTCACTTCTAGTGATTGGAATCGAGTCAAATTGGGTATGCATCATCTCTACTGAGACCCTAACAGTTTTATGGTAAATTCAGAACTTTCAATTGCAAGAATCTCGCTTCTCCTGGTTGGAATTGAGCCAAAGTTGGTGTGCAGCGTTTTTTTAACCAACCTAACAATATATCAAATAGCCGGTGAAATCTGAAGGAAATTATTTTTTGAACTGCCCTAATGGACAGCGAACATAATGACTTGTAATCAGGCTCAAGTCAAAACACTACGACTCGGACTCGAACACTATGGCTGACTTGGACTCGGACTTGACTCGATGGTGAATTGAAAATGACTCGACTTGATTCGAGTGGAAACTATAAAAGTGAGATTGACTTGTGACTCGAAACCTTCCGACTTGGTTACGACCCTGATTTTCAAGGGTGTCCGCAAAACCTTTAAATATGCAAAATGGTGGACGACCAAATTTGTATTTCTTTAAATTAG
Organism: Botryllus schlosseri; assembly: GCF_051294905.1. Lineage (NCBI taxonomy): Eukaryota > Metazoa > Chordata > Ascidiacea > Stolidobranchia > Styelidae > Botryllus > Botryllus schlosseri. The sequence goes on along the minus strand of NC_137246.1, from coordinate 27,489,114 downwards.
AAGATCACGAGGCAGTTTCGCTTCGAAGCTTCTAAAACTTCAGGACTCTCATTAACAGAACGGACGTTTTATTGCGGTTTGTGGAAAAATGAAGAAGCCTGAGTAGTAATGTTTGCAAAAACCCATTTTCTCCCGTGATATAAATGTTCAGTATTCTGGAATAACTTCAAGGTGAGCTGATACATAGAAATCACTAGGCTGCATTCAAAAATCTGCACATATATTTGCACAAGACAGATGACGGTTGCGTGATAATTACGCCGTCCAAAATACCTCTATTACATCCTCGGCATTTGTAAGCGGCGTTTTCTCGGGCGTTTCAGATTTCAAACGATCCTCCGACTCAAATTGACTCGAGTCTATAGAAGCCCCAGAAATTTTCTCTTCAGCGTGTGAATTCGCGATATTTGTCACAATCGTTGTTCCCGTGTCTGCCTTCATGGAAGACTCGTCGATAACCTGTCATAAACAGAATTTCAAGTGAAAGAGCCTCACTAGGGTTGTTTAAAAACAGCTGTTTTTACAGATTACAGGGATTCACTGATTAACTTGTTAGGCTGGCTAAAAAAACGTTACACCACAAATTTGGCTAAATTCAAAACGGTAGATGACAAGGTACAGGAGTTCAATAATTTGAATTTATTAGAAAAATTTTTTAAAAATAATTTCATATTTTACAATCAACCAGTCTACAAGTTGGCATTGAGCCAAATTTGGTGTGCAACTTTTTTAGGCCAACCTAGCAATTTAAACAGTGAATCCAAGAAATCCAGAAAACAAAAGTTATTTTTAAAAACACTAGAAAATACCTTTTCATCGGTTATATCTGGCTGCGATATATCCGGTTCCTTTAACGCCTGGCCGAGGGGATCTTTCTTTAAAACCTTCGTCGGAGAATTTGAGAGACCTTTCGATGTCTTGAAGGGGTCGAACGAATCCAGCTCGTCAAAATTAATGGAATACGAGCCTTTCGGAACGATAATGTCTTCCTCTCCGTCAGGAGGGGGTTCGGGAAGTGCTACTGGACGCGGTTTCTTTTTTAAAGATTTCGGTTTTACCGCTTTCTTGCGATTTTGTCCCAGCACGGGTTTCTTCGCAAGCTGCAACGACAAACATAGTCAGGAGAAATGTATCGTGCAAAACCAGCCAAGATTGCTGTGCAGCAGCCTGGGTGTTCAAAATTGACTTTTTTTCTCAAATTGTACTGGCTACTTGACAAAATTGTTAGGTTACCTAATTTACGCCTACACACCAAATTTGGTTCGATTCCAGCCAGCAGCCGCATTGCTACACGAGAAGAAAGTTTCTACAGAAAAAATTTTCAAAATTTTCTGTTTACCCTGCCCATGAAAGTGTTAGGTTGTCTATAGAAGCGATGTTCACCAAGTTTGACTCAATTCCAATCAGCGGAAACGGAATTATCACAGTCGGAAAATTTTGGATTTCAATAAAATAGTATTTACGGTGACCAATTCTCAAATTATTTATGATAGTAGTGCCCACCGTAAATACTATTTTATTCGAAACCAAATTTTACGACGGCAATAACTCCGCTTCCACTGGTTGGAAATGGGTCAAATTTGCTGAACATCGTCTTTATAGACAACCTAACACTTTCATGGGGTAAACAGAAAATTTGAAAATTTCTTCTATCAATTTTCATATAATGAACAGAAACTTTTTTCTTGTGTAGCATTGCGGCTACTGGCTGGAATTGAACCAAATTTGGTGTGTAGGCACTGTAGGCTTGAATTAGGTAACCTAACAATTTACCTACAGTGTACAGACATTTGCCATTCTCATGCTCATTATACATAAAGAATAATTCATTAGACAATTTTACTCAATCTCACTTTTTTAGGTAATGGGTCGACGTTTTCCAAGTTTCCCGTCTCCGAGACGATCATTTCGCCAGATGGTTTCGGAGCTGCTTCGACTTCTGTTTTCTACAGAAAAACAATATAATGATATAAAGCAGAAATTAGTAACGAAAAAGTATCCAGCGCAATGGCAATGCTCAACTACGAATACAGCCACCGTAATTTTAATAGGTTAATACCTACGTTAACATATCTGTATAATTAGCTGGAGCTCACTTTGATACCCTGTCACAAAACAGGACCGGGTAAGCTTATGTAGAAATAAAATGTTGAATTTGTTCCAAATTACAGGATATTAATTCGAATGTGTAGTCTGGTGAATAGATTAGAAAACCAATCGAAAATCCGCCCTTTCCACTAAGAATTCATTTATCAACGGCAATTATAGTTTCTATAGCATTTCCCACTGTGGAGGCCTTGAAACGCATATTAGTGGAAATGACTCATCGGTGAAGTCGTGATCGACCCACAGTATTGGCACAAAGTGTAATGAAATAGGTAGTTTGGAAAAATACAAAATTATCTTTAATGCGATGTAGGATTGGCATTATATCTTTGCGGCAGCGGAAAACGTACATATTTGAACTTTCCACGACTTTTATACTATCATGATATCATGAATGATATTTGACTCACCTAGGCAGTCGATTTTGCCGAGGACTACTTATGAAACTCTTAGGATGTCATAAATGTCCAAACATTTCAGAACATTGTCACACATACCAACCTTAATCTGATCATCGGGTGTTTCATTATTGCCCAAGCTCTTCAGCGGAGTCGTACTCTTTACCGGAGATTTGGGTGGCGACGAGGGTAGAGTCTTGTTAGATGAAAATGGGTCAAAACCGATTCCCTTGATCGGGGAATTCGTTAAACCCTTGCTCGTCTTGAAAGGATCAAAATCGTCCAGTTGATTAAAGTCAATCGTGTACAATCCCTTCGTAACATTTAGAACTTCTTCCTTGCATTCAGTTTGTTCGGTTGGTTCCGATGATTGAGTGACCTGAGAATATATCACAACTTCCACATCAGATGTTTGCGATGACAGTTTTTGCATCAGAAAACAATAAGCATGTGGGGCAGTAACTTAAGTAACTATACTTGATTACTCGACACAGGTCAGGGTTGTAATGACTCGAGTCATGACTTGACGCGAGTCACGATTTTCTGATGACACGAATTGACTCGAGTAATTTTCTCAAAACACGTAAATGACTCGACTCGAGTCATTTAGTGTATTGACTCGACTTGGACTCGAGTCATTGCGCATGACTCAAACCAAGTCATTAGACTCGAGACTCAGAAGGCCAAGACAGACATTTCATTGTGATTCCGAAGAATAGTAAAGTAACCACACTATGGGATTTCGTCTAATGGCACTGGTACTTGAAAATACAACCACAAACACCTAAAAGTGAGGAAAATTAGTATTTTTTGATGCGAGCAATTCGATATCACCGAACAGAGTTATACAAAGTGGTTTTAACACGACTTTAACTATAAACTGAGCAGTCAACACAATGACTTGGACACGAGTCATAATACCATGACTCGACTCGACCCTCTGCTCGATGACTTGAACTCGGACTTGATTCGGCGGTGAATTGAAAATGACTCGACTTGACTCGAGTCAAAACTATAAAAGTGAGAGTGACTCGTGACTCGGAGCCTTGCGACTTGGTTACAACCCTTAAGCAGCTCTGGAGTATATTACTTCTTTACACATAGCCTCATGCTTCTATATTTTTTACTGGGAACAATTATATGGATCACGTTTTCTTCAAATTTGACTGGCTATTCAATAAAATTGTTGGGTTTGCTAAAAAAATGTTGCAAGCCAAATTTGGCTCAATTCCAACGTGTAGAAACAGCTATTAGAGTTAGAAATTTTTCAATTTATTAATACATAATAAAAAAATTGTTTTTCAAATTTTACTGGCAACCTCATGAAATTGTTAAGTTGCCTAAAAAATTGAAGCATTGCAAATTTGTCTCAATTCCAAAGGGTGGAAGCGACGTTAATGGTGGCTTTGGTTCTGTAATAACCGGTAATAATCGCAGAATTTCCCATCGTAAATAGCCTGCTATTTTTTCAAAAACCAAATCAACAATTTTATCGAACAGCCAGTAAAATTTGAAGAAAAATGTTATTTTTGAACAACTCTAATAGTAGTGAAGCTGTTGGAGCTAGAAAATTTTGAATTTATTAAAAAAATCAAGTTTTTTTACCAAATTTCTCTAGCTAAGTAGCTATGCCGTGAAATTGTAACAACCAGTAGAAGCGAAGTTATTGAAGCAGGAAATAGTATTTACGGTAGATAGTACTAAAATTAATAATTTGAGAATTTCACAAAATTTTTTACTCCAATATCCTCGCTTCTATGGGTTAGAATGGAGCCAAATTAGTTACACAGTGTATTTTTTTCACCAACCTAACAGAAATTGAAATAGAAGATAAATAAAGTTATTTTTGAACAACAGTAATTCATACGTTGCGAGTCTGGGAGGAATGAATTATTCTAGTGGGAAATACCAAGGCAACCAGAGCAGCTCACATTTACAACCTACCTTTACATCCTCCGATTTTTCAACTAAGCTAGTGCTGTCATGTCCGGCAGTCGCAATAACATTGTTATCAATATGATTGTTTACAAGGGCAGTATTTTCTTCAACGGGCAAGTCTGTTTTGGGCAATTCTGGCAGTGTCTTGGACGGCAGATCTGGCGAATTTTTCAGGCCTTTACCACTCTGAAAAGGGTTGTAATCGCCAAGGCTGTCAAAGTCCAGAGTATAACTCCCCCGAGCAATGGGAATTTCATCGACTGAATTCTCCATTGCGGTTTTACTTTCAAAATGGGCTGAGCGACCTTCAGACGCTCCTTCCAAAGTACTTTTATTGACACAATTCTCAGGATTGGTTTGTTCGGTAGCAGCGTCAATGCTCTTTTCCTCAATAGACTTTGAGATACGATTAGTGTTTTTCACAGATACTATTGATGAGTTGAGCGAGACACTCTCAACAGTGTGATTGGCCGGTGAATTGCAGTAACCGTCGACGCATTCGATCTGAAATGCGGGAGTAGATGGCCGGGCGTCTTCTTCGCGGTTTGATTTAGTGTCCTGAGAGCTCGATGAGGTGGAGGTTTGCGAGCTCGCGAAAGCGGAATCGGGACTCTCTTTGGCCTTAAAAAAACAACAGACTTAATGAAGTGGATTACCAATTCATCATAAAACTAGCGCCGTAAACCTGGGCAACTTTGGACAATTCTCAACAATTTCGCTATATATCTTGTAAATTCTGGAGTGTAGGGGAGGCAAGTTTTGTTTATCAGGGGTTATGAAGCAAAGATTAGAATTAACTAATCCAAAATCTTCGTGGTCATAAATAAGTACCTTATTTTTGTAAATTATCCGTGTCCAAAGTTACCCCTGCATGTGGGGTAACTGTGGAAAATATAGTTTTTTTGTATGTCTTTTCACTCTATTTATTGTTTATGAAACCTCTCAAATGAGGCTTATTTGGTAAGAGTTGATGAGAGCAGTGGCTAAAACTGAAAAAAAAAATAGTATACGTCTGGCCTATTGCATGATTTTCACCTCATCCCACCCCCAATTGTTAGGTTACATATTATGAATAAAATAGTATTTACGGTGACCAATTCTTTATTAATTATTATAGTGCTGCCCACCGTAAATACTATTTTATTCAAATCTAAATTTTTCGACGGCAATAACTCTGCTTCCACTGGTTGGAATTGAGCCAAATTTGATGTTTAGTCTTCAATTAGGTAACCTAACAATTTTATCAAGTAGCCAGTGCGATTTGTGAAAAAAAGTCACTTTTAAAGAGCCCTATTGGACATCCAGCGGCAACCCCTTTCCATCAATAACCATTTAAATCTTTTACTGCTTAGTGTCCAAAGTTACCCCGGGTTACGGGTAATGTCATTCCAAATTTCCCAATCAATTCTTGAGCCTGGCCTGGCCCACACACTAGGTCGTTCGAAATTTTGTCAGGATGTCGCAAAGGCGCCGAATAGTCTCGTCTTGCAAGAAAAGGTCATATTCCTACTAGGTGTTGAAGATACAAATGATGAGGATAATTAACACAGATTCTTATACCACGAGCTGGAATGATTGTCACCCGAGCTCATGTTGAAAGACTTCCCAGCTCGCATTAAGGTTAATGTGATCGAATGAACTCCCGTATTTCAGCAAATAAATCGAGTCTTGGTAAATCGTAACTATGCCACCAGTAATTATACCAAGTTGAAATTTTAGGTTCGCCGAAGTTTGTACATTAGGGCTGTTCAAAAAAAAGAACTTTTCCTTCAGATTTCGCTGGCTGCTTGATAAAATTGTTAGGTTGGTTGAAAAACGCTGCACGCCAACTTAGGCTCAATTCCAACCAGTAGAAGCGAGATTCTTGCAGTAGAAAGTTTTGAATTTATCAATAAAAAATAAACATTTCAAAATTTTTCGGTCGACCCCTTAAAATTGGTATGCTGTCAGTAGATATGATGCACGCCAAATTTGGCTCAATTCCAACCACTAGAAGCGAAGTTATTGCAGTAGAAAAATTTCTAATTCCATGATTTTATAATAAATAAAGAGTTAGTCACCGTTAGGGCTGGGCAAAATCGATTACCTGAGTGATTCGATTCTGAATCACGTAAAATGCTTCGAGTCGAGTCGAGTAATCGAGTATCACTCATTATGACGTCATAGCATAATATTATATGTCAAAGTTCAAATGTACCTTTTAAGCGACAAATGTACCTTTTAAGCGACCACAAAGAATATAATGCCTGTTATCCGTCATATTAAGGATACTTTGTTATTTTTTTGACCATACCGATTTCATTGCACTTGGTGACAATATTTTTGGATGATCATGACTTCGGAAATGTGCTATTTCCAGTAACGTTCGTAGCTTTGTACTTCATGTTTCGCATGCTACGATACAGCCAATCAAGGTTTCAAGGCTTCAACAGTGAAATTAGCATAAACTCGTTGATCTTTGATAAACTCCTCGTTGATAAATCAACTTTCATTGGTGAGGAGCGTATAATTTCAGTACTCGAAAAAATCGTCTTTTACTACTCGACTCGAATCATTAAAATTAATAGTCGATTCAGATTCGAGTACTCGAATCATTGTGCCCAGCCCTAGTCACCGTAAATACTATTCTATTTAAATCTAAATTTTTCTACTGGAATAACTGCGAAGTTTTGCGTGCATCATCTCCACTGACAGCCTAACAATTCTATGGGGTTACCGGAAAAAATTTGAAATTTTTTGTTTTTTGTTTTTTAACGATAACTTCAAAACTTTCTACTGCACGAATCTCGCTTCTACTGGTTGGAATGTAGCCATAGTTGGTGTGCAGCGTTTTTTTTTAACCAACCCAACAATTTTATCAAGTAGTTGGTGAAATCTGAAGGAAAAGATTTTTTTGAAAAGCCTCAAATGAACATCAATTAATAATCCTGTTTTAAGGTTTGAAGTAGGCCCATATTGAAGTTCAGTACCTCCAAGAAGCTCTTTATGATAGAAAGTGCAACTAGAAACAATTGTTACATCATTAAATGCCACCGTCACATGTCACAATACAATTACCATTGACAGGACAGTGGAGCTTATCCAAATATTAAGTAGATCTCCGAATAAAAAAGTTTGTAATTGGGACCATGCCGCATATTTGTGCACTACCGATTGTCCTGTTATAAACTTGCATGCATAACATCTCACCTGTGGGTCTGAAAAAGTTTGTTCCTGCGATGTGGGGGATACCGTTTTATCAAATGCAGTTAGATACAACGTGTCTCCGATCTGGCTTTCAAAATTTATCGGGTCTTCAAAACGTTCATCGCCGCCTATGTCTAAAATAGCGAGATCGTCCCCCAGACCTTTTATGATCTGATCCAACTGAGCGTCTGTTAATTCATGGAAGACGAATTAAATTGACAAGTTGCTCGTTGAAAAAATTGAGGTAACCTGTGTTTTCACGGGGCCCCACTGGTTTTGCTGGTGGAGGCAAGAATTCACCGGAATCATCCGATATGGATTCTTCCAAAGCAGTGTACCTGAAGGCAGACAAATTAGAGTCCACGAGTTGAAAATTCAATCAAGTGCTGATGAGACTTGAATCGAACCATAGAGAATGTCTCGAGTCAATATGCAAATCGCTCAAGTGGAGTCGAGTAATTTTCTATGTTCGAGAATATGACTCGAGTCAAGTCGAGTAATTACAACCCTGAATCCGATATTACATTTTATAAAGACACCCAGACTCAATCAGTCCATGTTAACAGGACATGTAGACTTACTCCACACAAAGAAACTTTGACACAGGGTTCAGAAATGAACTAAAAGTAGACAAGTGATCCAATGTCAAACCCGAACCACAAATATGAGAATCACAAAGGAAATACATACCTTAGCAAAGCGATGTGGAGAAACAAATGTGGTAAAATCACCAAACACACTGTGCACCATGCAAGTTACCTCAAAATATTAATGATATAAAAACCTACACCACCTGAAATGCATTTCATAAAAATTCACCGTCATCTACATGGTTCACCTTTTAGATCACACCGGATTAAAGGCAAGCTTCGATTGAATAATATACTCATATTGAAATTAAACCCAAATATTTTCGGCTGACACTCGTCAGGGGTAATCGTCAGCAACTAGTAGAGAATTGGAAAGAACATTGCAAGCCGAAAATGTTTGGGTTCAGCTTCCATATGAATTGTTTGGGTTCAGCTTCCATATGAATATATTATTCAATTGCATATTGCAGTCCTGTGCCTCCAAGAAGCTCTTAAATGCAAGCTGTAAACTATGGAACTATGTGACGTGTTACAGTGCACATTTCTTTCCAGCAGCTGAATATCTATCATGGCATAGATCAGGTACTACACCCACTATGCATTTCCCGTAACCACCAATACAGTGTTCCAAATACTACATTTGTGTTTGAATACATCAGAACTGTTAGGTGTGCTGCATAGTACATAGTGTTCTAGATGCATTTGTGAATAAATAATAAGCCTGAAAGACTAGCTATACAGTGTTGATCAATTTTATAGCATATTTACACAACTGCACAAATTTGCAGGCTGAAATAGCATACTGCAATCACAGTGTAACAGTGAACAAATCGGAAAATGGTGACAGAAATGAATGGCCCTCCCAGAATAACAAAACACAAAGTGCTGTGTATGTGATTCCAGAGAGGAAAAACTCTACCTTTCTCGGTTTTTCGCAACACGTTGCGATATTTTCTTGAGCATGATTATGAAAATATGTCATCTAAATGCTCAAAGTAATTTATGCTGCAATCATATATGAATTGGATTGGATCAAAACTCAACCACTGTCAATGATGCATTTAAAGTTGGACTATGGAAGTATGGAACATAAGTAGCCTACCGTGAATAGCAAAAATATATCAAATTACAAAAGTTTGACTATCATCTATAAAACTTTGTGATAACATTACAACCGTCGTGCAAGAAACTCTAACTTATACTTTCGATACCATGATCAATGGAATCACGTTCAAATCAGAATGAAGTTATTTTCTTGACTGTTTGTGGTCAAGTTACCAAATATACACAAGCTGCATGCCTACAAAATATTTGCCATCTTTATCTATAAATTCTCTAATGAAATCAAATATCGCAGAAATATTGCCATTGCCCTGGGCAATGTCTCGACAGAAAATATATCAGCTAGGTAATTTCATCAAATCAATAAAATTGATGATGATAAAATAAGCTCAATAGGCTCATCTCTGGTTCTTCAGCAGATGGAATTCATGAATCAATCGAAACAATCAGGTACTCAATTCTGCCCAGACCAAATGATAATATAAACTTAGTTGATTAAACTAAAGACAACACCATGATTGATTGGTTCAATAAAGCGCCCCAATCAGCGAGCTATGAATCTCCAGCTAAGCGGCATGATTGTCACCAGTCAATAGCTTTAATTGCACATGCATACCGCTACAACACAATAATGAATCCATACCCTACTTCATCTTTTTCAGTTGTGTTCTCACATAAGGATGCCACAATGCCGCCCTCTCCAGTAACTGGTTTAGCAGAGCTGGTACCAACCGCACATTCAAGCATCGCTACATTCTCCGAGTGATTAGAAACTCCCTGACTAGTACCGCCATCCAATTTACCTAAAACTGTCCCTTGGGAGAGGTTGTGCGTATCACTCACAACATCAAGGTCAGCCGTGTCTATTGCATCCACAAATTGATTCAATTCTTCGGTTGTATCTCCCGATGCAGTTTCTTGCGGTTCAACCACCCCTTTCGCACTGTCCAAGTCATCCACAGAATCCGCACACGTCCCATCTTCCTCTTCCTCGTCTTGAGTGAAGCTATTTGACAGGTAGGACCAACCAGATTTGATAAAATTCATGATTCAACAACTGACTGGGATTGAACTAAACGGGATGTAGGATACCAAATGGAAATGAAGAACATCTTGAAATTGCTTATCACTTGTCAAAAAAAGTAATTCAAAATTAACGCTTTCCGTCAAAAATCGTCCAAATTGTTAAAATAGTACGTTTTTTTACATACAGCATGTTAGTGGTGTGTTAAAACTGTTACATTGTTAGGAAACTTGAACTAAATATGACATTTCACACCTTGTAACCTACTGTTATATACTGTTGCAAATAGCTCATTGTCTACTTATTATTGTAAAATAGATTTCTACTTTTCGTGAAATAGGCTAAGGCAGATGCATTATTGGATTACTTGAATTATATTCATATCCTAAAATAATAATTTTTTCGAATTTTCAGGTAAAGAAACAATTGCTCTACTTATCACCAATAAATCTCTCAATAATTCCAGAGATCAATCCAGTCCAGATAATATCCCTGCCTCTACGACGTTGGTACAGACTTCTTCAGGAGCATTCGTCAATTAACGCATTGACTATCTATTAATAAATGGGGCCTGTGATCTGTAAATTGACAAGATAAAATATTAGGATTTTGTCAAGTACCATATCGCATAACTCGCATCAAATTTTATAAGATGCTTCAGTTTCTGAACAAATCAACCATAACAATAGGCAGGGTGTTTTAAACAGCCAGAAAAGTGGAACCAAATATGGATTTATATGCACCAACATTATTAATAGAGAACCTAAAATCTATGAATGGGCCTGTAGCACAGAGAGAAAATCCAGCACCTTGTACATAGGCTATGTACGTACAAGTATCAAGTCAGAAAAGAGATTATTTATTCATTCATAACTCAGTGCAGACATGGCATTGTTTGAGATGAAGCATATGGCCTCATAGTCGAATATAATAGCTTTAGATTTCGCATGAAATATGTCAGAAGACATAATGATCAAGGTCACTCAACAAAAGTGTCAATAAACAGGTAATTGGAGCCACATAACATCCAAGAGGGATTAAAAAATAGGCCTGATCAATGACAAGAAAGATAGCATCCCACAATATATATAAAAACACCACGGCAAAAAGTCATAAATTTACATTATAACGGCAATAACGCTATTGCGACAGAAACAGATTTCTGGGAACTTGAAATATTTCAAAATAATTTGCACATGAGATTGGCATCCAACCCTTAGAAGAGTTAATATAGTTTCAAAAAATCTTTTGTATGTTCAGTATTGGTTCTTGATATTAGATCCACAATCAACATTTAGTTGGGTACTTGAAAACGAATTGACTCAAGACGTTCAGCCTTGTTCGGCAACAGAACACAGGTAGCATGTTACAGTAACTAAATTTGAAAAATGAAAAGATTTCACTGATGAAATATCATGATATACAAAGTTGCTGCCTCCATTCTTCTACAACATTCAATTTTACACCATTACCGCCACACACGATTACAGCTACATTTTTAACGTTAGCCGGAATCTCCCGAGAATCCACCATCTCAGCCAGCAACCCGTTATACAAAACAGCGAGAGACACAGAGCAAGCAGGCTCTACTAATATTCTTTCATCGTTTAAGAAATGAATCAGTGCTTCCACAGATTCTTTATCGCTGACTAGAGCTGGTATTACTTTATGTTCTTGAGATAAACGAAGTGCATTTTCTGCTACCGTTTTAGCACCCAGGCTTTTAGCGATACTAGTAATACCTGGTAGGGTGATCAATTTATTAGCTTTGACCGATTGGTAAAAACTCGAGGCTCCATGCGTTTCCATAACCAACACAGGGACATCGTTCCAATTATGTTTCTTTAAACCTTGTACGACGCCTGAGAATAGTCCACCACCACCGCAGGAGCAGATTACTAAGTCTGGTTTTGGAATGTCATCGTTATTCTTAACATCATCAACAATTTCATCAATAACACTTGAGTTTCCTTCCCAAATATCGGGATGATTAAAAGGAGGAACATACACAGCTCCTGGTTTTGATGCTTCTTGCCTGGCAGCTGCGTCACTTTCATCCCAGGCTTCTCCTTTGACTATCACCTTTGCCCCGTATTCTTGAAGAGCTTGCACTATAAATTCAGGAGTTGTGACGGGGGTGAAGATTTCTATTGGTATTTTGAGGCACTGTGCGGCATAGGCAGCCGCCAAACCAGCATTTCCTCCGGACGAGCAGATCAATTTGCTGGCCCCCTGCGACACTGCTTTTGAACAGAGATTCCCGACGCCACGTATTTTAAAGGATCCGCTCGGTTGTGCGTTATCAAGCTTCAAATATACGTTGAATCCGGAGTTTTTGGAAATATTTATGCTTTTGCGGTATGGAGTTTTGATATGCAGCATTTTTTAAGGTAAATATTTTGTAAATAGTATCTGAAGTACACCATACACAGAGCTCAGGCTTGGCATCCTCAAAAGGATGAAAAGCAGAAACAGCAGATAACGCAAAAATTGCCCTAAAACACGAAAACTGCGGGAAAAGCATGTAAATCATTCAAAATTATCATCTGTTGGAGTACTTGGAGAAATTCTGGAAAGTACAAAACTTCGATATGCAATTGAATAGTATATCCCTATATTGATATTGAAATAAACTCGAATATTTTCATCTAACACTAGTAAGGGGTTACAATCGTCAGCAACTATATAGAGAGAATTGGGAAGGTAATATTATATAAACAATAGTATCACTACTTTAATTCTCTTTACCCCTAACGAGTGTCAGCCGAAAATATTCTGGTTAATTTCAATATAAAGATCCTACACAATCTGTTCATGAACCGGTATACATATTATGTAATGCACAATTGCACATCAGAATTGCTCATTCTAGTTTAAATGCATTGTTCAATCAAAACATTAGATTTGCAAAATTTTTAAAAAGTTTACACTAGAACAGAGGTCGCTCCCGTTACTTTCGATTTTCAGCGTTTTTGGGTTACCCCTTTCCAGCATTTGATCACAAAGATAGGCTTATAACCGAGCCGTTTGCAAACTTGTTATTGCCGTATTTTCGTTGGTGGAGAGTGGAGACTAAATGATGTTACCGACCTGTCCAATTAATTAGGAGCCAGTAATTATTGTTCTGGGAGACGGAGCCAATTTTACTGGTAGAAAATCTGCTTCTCTGGTAGACACAGCCGAGAAAATCACTATATTTTCACAGTACAGTACAGATAGCATTTTATCACGATGCCAATGTCGCATACTGCAGTGTGTACATAACTAGGAAAAATAAAGACTGAACAACTGAATAAACATGACGCATACATAACTCAGAAGTATTACCGCAATAGAATCATGATAATGCACAAGATAACCCTGCCCTGCAACTGACTGACTGACTGACTGACCTATCGATCTCGCTTCCCATGACATGCCGCCCTATTTCTTGTCGCATTCTTTTTCTATACTATCTTCTTTACTTTCATTCAGTGTGCATGCCTCCTCTTTACATCGCCTAGGCCAAGGTGGGTGTCAGATTCCATAGACTACTCCTTGTCGCTTCGACATCTTCCTGTCTTTTCATTGTATCGCATTTTTGTGGTGTATTGAACTGATAAAATTGCTAATAAACCAATGATGATGATGAATTTAAAACATTGGGTTCCCTACAAACAGAATTCTCATAACAAGATCTCACGAAAATACTAAACACAAGAGTTCGGAAAATATGATTTTTGATTGGTGAAAAAATTTACGCATGATTGAATCTAAATATTTTGGTGCGAACTTTGAAATCTCTGATACTCGATAATACTCGATAATAGTCTTGGGTAGAACTGATAGATGATTTCTTTCGTAACTACCATATGAGTATAAATAGCACCATCTCCGTGGCCTTCACTACACCAAAGGGGATCGCAGCCTCGGAAATCCAGCCTCGGAAAATAATAAAGTATTGCACGCGCGCACACTCACGCGCTTCAATACCGTGTAGTAGATGCCAGATCAGACTGCGTCTCTGCTAATCATACTCATTTTCGTTAAACGAATTTCTAGCTTAATCATAGAGTGCCCACCTTGAAACTTGATACACTGTTTGATAATATCATTAAGGTGTACCATGCAAAATTTCGTCACCCATCTCGTGATGGAACACCATTAAAATTAACCAAGTACAATACCGACTTTTGCGTATAATCTGTGTTGCGGTAACTTAGCACGCAACTACACACTATAGATACTCAAACTTATATGACCGAATTACCATGCCAATCATTGAGTGCCCACCTTGAAACTTGTTACAGTGTTAGCTGACATCATTATGGTGTACCACACAAAATTTTGTCACCCATCTCATGGTGGAACAACTTCAAAACCAACGCTTTCCAACATCGAATTTTGCGTAAAATCAGTTTTGCGGTAGCCTAGCACGCAACTATACGTACTCAACTGCAATGACGTAATTACCATGCCAATCATTGAGTGCCCACCTTGAAAATTGGTACAGTGTTTATTGACATCATTAAGGTGTACCATGCCAAATTTCGTCACCCATCGCCTGATGGAACAAATTCAAAGCCAACGCTGTCCAATATCGAATGTTGCATGAACTCTGTTTTGCGGTAGCCTAGCGCGCAACTATACAATACATACTCAACTTCATTGACTGAAAAGCATGCTAATCATTGAGTGCCCACCTTGAAACTTGTTAAAGTATTAGTTCACATCATTAAGGTGTACCACACTAAATTTTATCACCTATTTTTTGGTGGAACAACTTCCAAGCCAACGCTGTCCAACATCGAATTTTGCGTGAAATATGTTTGCGCTAGCCTAGCACGCAACTTATATGTGGTCTACTTTAATGACGGATTTACCATGCCAATCATTTAGTGCCCACCTTGAAACTTGTTACAGTGTTAGTTGATATTATTAAAGTGTACCATACCAAATGTTGTCACCTATTTCGTGATGGAACACCTTTCACATTGAAGCAGTCCAATACCAACTTTTGCGTAAAATCTATTTGCTGGCAGAATTCAGTTTCGTTGCAAGTGGTTGTTTTCAGATGACCGATAGTGACCTCTCTATCAAATGCTGCCGGTACTCATCTCATTTCAGTTATTAAGTATTTATGTGGAGGGGAGAACGCAAGGTATAACACAATCTCAAATCCGCCATTCAAGTTTCAGGTTGGCAGCAACTGCTAGATGACTGCAAAAGACCACCCGTCACATACCTACCATATACAACTAAACCCGTCACATTCCTAACGTATGTAGGCCTATACCCGTCACATACCAACCATATATCACCCGTCACAAAGCTCCCGTTGACCTCCTGTAACAATGCTACCGAACTCCCTTATTATGGTGTAATAGAAATGCTCACCCAATGGAGGTGTTAATCAATGATGGGCATTAACCAACATCTGAGGATCGACCCCATATTGTGTAAAGGAAAAATGCTGTCCGGGGGCAGATTTGGCAGTGCCGTGCCAATTGATCGAAATAAATTTGAACTCGCCGTTGAAGAATTCTTCAAATCAAGGGAAATCAACTTCTCAATAGATCCCCCGAAGGAAATATGGATCTTTCTTGTGAGTAAGCTTTTCCCGTCGATTCTTTCCAAATCGAAAGAGAAAATAAGAAATACCACGAGAAAATGTAGACACTTTTGGAATTCTACATACGGACTCATGGATTCCGAGAATAATACTGCCCTAGACGCTTGCCAGGAATTTGAGAATCCCGCGACTCACGTCATCGATTCCAATATTGGAAAGAAAAACTCAGATAGTCAACAAATAAATGCTTGTGACACAAGCCCGGAAGATGCAATGCGCAAGCATAATGATATCACTCTAAATGCTTGCCAGGAATTTGAGGATCTCGCAACTAACGTCATCGATTCCAATATCGAGAAGAAAAACTCAGACAGTCAAGAAGTAGATGCTTGTGAAACAAGCCTGGAAGATGCAATGCGCAAGCATGATGATATTACTCTAGGCGCTGGGCAGGAATTTGAGTTTCTTCCTAAAAATCACACCTGGCGGCCCCCTGCTCCTGTACCCAGAAACTCTCGATTCCATATGGATTTTGGAACATGGGAAAGATTTAAAAAAAGCGCTCGAGGCAATACGATTACATATTCAGGTTGGACTGATGTCATTGCGAAATACCTCAGTGCAAGCAATCCATGGTGCTCCTTCGCTTTCAAGCGTCATCGCTACAATCTCATATCAAAAAAAGTAAGATTTTGCTGCTATGGGTACTGTACAATAAATGCGTGCGATAGCACAGTTAAGGTTACAACAATGGATGGTATACTGTACGATGTACAGTATCATGGAGAAATTAAACATCAAGGAAGGAATGGCAGAAAAATTAAAAATGAAAAGAGGAAACAAATGATTGATGAAATTGAATATATCACCCCCAGAGTCTTATATTTAAAAAAACTGAAAACCATCGACACGGATAAATATAACTCGGGTAACAGGGATGGTATTCCATCGAAAGATGTTTTGAAGAAAATAAGGCATGAAGCACTTAAAATCGATCGCAAAGATGAAAACATATGGACATCACTGACAATGTTGAAATGCGAGCAACATGACATGGAAACGGAAAAAAATAAACGAATAAAAGGAACCTTACAGAAAATAATTACCAGTCCACCAGGAATCATTTTGTTTTCTCAGGAGTCTGTACGCATATATCATGAAATAATTAAATGGGATATACTATATATAGATGCCACAGGTGGTATACAAAGCCCCCTTCCAGACAAAGCTCCATTTTACATTTATGAGGCGGTGATTCGTCATCCCCAAGCTGGCAAAGCACCGTTTGCAGTGGCCTCTTTTGTATCGAACAAGCATACTGTTGCTTGTATCACAGATTTCCTCCAACAATTAACAATGGCAGAATCAAGTCTATATCGTGATGCTTCGATCAAACCTCGCTTGATCATATGTGATGGCAGTATGGCCTTAATAAATTCAATCATAATTGTGTTCATGGGCGAGTCTTTTTCTGAATACGTTTCACGTACATACCATGTTGTAACGGGATCTGCCACCCCGACAATGCTGAAAAAACCATTTTTGAGACTATGTTATAGTCACACCGTTAACAATTTCAGACGGATGTGTGCCAAGTTCATAACAAAGCAACAATGCTCAAAATTACCAATACGACCAAGGGAATTCATGAGTATCTTTTGTTGCATGGCACAAATGGGATCTGTGGAGGAGTTGAAAACATATGTCCACCACGTAGTTCGTCTTTTTAACATGAAGTCCGACGTCCTGGCTGAGGAGAGCTGGCAATGGCTGAAAAATAAGGTGGATTTGTCGTACGTATTCATTTCCGATGAAGTTCCTGGTCACGTTGCTGATGATGTATCCGATGATGTTTCCGATGATGTCTTTGAGGAGGTGGAAATAAAGAATCAATTTACCGTCATTTTCAATCAATGTATGAATAATGCGTTGTTGTCCATAAATGGCGATACGGATATTGTAACAAATGCATTTTACTGTCCAGAACTGGTGAATGGATTTTTAAAGAAGCTATTTTCAAAAATTTCATTATGGTTGTTCCACCATGAGATGGGTGACAAAATTTTGTGTGGTACAGCGCGAAACCGATTTTGCGCAAAAGTTGGCATTGCACTGCGTTAATTGTAAAGGTGTTCCATCAGGAGATGGGTGACGAAATTTTGTATGGTACACCTTAATGATATTATCAAACACTGTGCCAAGTTTCAAGGTGGGCACTCAATGATTAAGCCAGAAATTCGTTTAGCGAAAATGAGTATGATTAGCACAGACGCGCGCTGATCTGGTATCTAGCATACGGTATTGAAGCGCGAAACCGATTTTGCGCAAAAGTTGATATTGCACTGCGTTAATTTTAAAGGTGTTCCATCAAGAGATGGGTGACGAAATTTTGTATGGTACATCCTAATGGTATCATCAATCACTGTGCCAAGTTTCAAGGTGGGCACTCAATGATTAAGCCAGAAATTCGTTTAGCGAAAATGAGTATGATTAGCACAGACGCGCGCTGATCTGGCATCTAGCATACGGCATTGAAGCGCGAAACCGATTTTGCGCAAAAGTTGGTATTGCACTGCGTTAATTTTAAAGGTGTTCCATCAAGAGATGGGTGACGAAATTTTGTATGGTACACCTTAATGATATCATCAAACACTGTGCCAAGTTTCAAGGTGGGCACTCAATTATTAAGCCAGAAATTCGTTCAGCGAAAATGAGTATGATTAGCACAGACGCGCGCTGATCTGGCATCTGGCATACGGTATTGAAGCGCGAAACCGATTTTGCGCAAAAGTTGGTATTGCACTGCGTTAATTTTAAAGGTGTTCCATCAGGCGATGGGTGATGAAATTTTGTATGGTACACCTCAATGATATCATCAAACACTGTGCCAAGTTTCAAGGTGGGCACTCAATGATTAAGCCAGAAATTCGTTTAGCGAAAATGAGTATGATTAGCACAGACGCAGTCTGATCTGGCATCTACTACACGGTATTGTAGCGCGTGAGTGTGCGCGCGTGCAATACTTTATTATTTTCCGAGGCTGGATTTCCGAGGCTGCGATCCCCTTTGGTCTTCACTACACAGTGCGCACAGATAAGTGCGATATTCAAAACTACCAGCTCAGTAGCGCCACCAGAGATGTACGGATTTCATATCTTCAGATCGAAATCTTTCTCAGGATTTGAAGTTCACAAGCTCGCAGTTGATAATATCCAATACGGGAGTCGACATATGCCGCCAGATCACACAAAATGATAAGCGGACAGCTGGCAACTATTATCGCTCGAAAAAAACTCTCATCCCAGCACCAATTATTCTACATCAGGGTCACCAACCTTTTTGCAACCAAGAGCTACTTCCTGGGTACTGATTGAAGCGACGGCTACAATTTACTTCCGTCGTTTAGCCGTACCAGACTGAATTACCGCTTTAATATTCATAGCAGTGGGCACCAATGTTCCCTCTAATTTTGACGAGTCTGCGCACACTCCCCAACTCAATGCGCAGACCTTTGGACAGGAGTGTAAAAAAGTAATATTTGCTGAATTTCTTCCAACAAATAAAATTCTTCGTCCTTCGCGCTATCTTCTGAAGATACTTTGTAAATACATCCAATAAGCGAGACTACTATTTGATCATGAAAATGTGCCGACCTTTTGCATTACATGTATGGTGTGTTTCATGATAAGATTTGTTTAACAGTACAGTTTCTCTGGAAAGTTCTAACTTGCGCGGGTAACACTCAGGTAAGCTAGGGAAAAGGAACTATCCGTACTGCCAATTTTTATAATAATATTTTTTTAATATAAAAACATAATTCACAGATATGCAGTTCAACCAGTTCAAGATCAAATACCGCAATTTTCTTGTTGAAAAATACGGAAATAGGTATAATTTGTAATGACTGTGATGTAATACTGTTCCACTTGCTACACCTTCCTCTGTTGTCGTTGTTGTTGTTGTTGAAAAATACTGTCATGGTCCATGATTTGCATTGAGTGTGATGTAATACTCTTCCACTTGGTTCGTCTTCATTGTCCTTGCTTTGCTGCATATTTTTGCTGTGCACCCTGTGTATTGTATACCAGCAGTACTATGCTCGGATGCTAACTGCTGATTTTTCATGACTTTTATCTTTTGTTTATTTTTATGTCCATTGGTTAACTGTCATTATCGTTAGTATTGATCTTGCCATATTTACTCATTTATAACTCCGCTGGGTGGCGACTGAATCTAAGACCTACCGGTCCCCCGTCGTCTCCCAATCTATACCAATTTACATGTGTTTGTTGGTGAGATGAATAAAGCATACTGACTGACTGACACTGTATTCGCGATTGTGAAATAATTCCAAGTAAGTAAAGTATATTTCTAGCATCGCTCGTTCAGCGCAGTGACATACCGCTATGGAGATTAAGTCTAGGGGTGTGCATCGTGGGGAACTATAGTTAATATATCACCAACAGGTCGACCCTTTCCGCGCTGGTCACATGAATACATGCATAGTTTCGGCCACCATGCGGCTGCGCAAAGTTCGGTGCCAAAAAGATCGACCGCGATAAAAGTTTGACCCAAAATGACCGTTGCACGCTGGCTGAAGCCTTCGAAATTGATATACCCAGACGCCGACTAGTCCTTTCTTTACACGTTGGACCCCGCGAAAAAAATGCGACTCCCAGAGTAAAATATCTCTACCCGCGAATATGAATCATGTTTCACGGAACTGCGTTGCATAGACTACAACTACACCTTCTATTTCATACACGCCCGTAAATATGTAGCATACAAACATTAGAAATGCATTGATTTTGATGTGAGAGTGTTGGACCGCGAGATGCCAATAAAACTCAGAACTGGGTCGCGGTCTAAAAAGTTCAAGAGCCACTGATAGACGCTGTGGCTATCACTGGTCGACGATCGTGTCATTGTACTGTAGCCAACACTATATGTGCAGTCTGTATATAGAACAGCGCGTGTGGGGTCAGAATGTACGTCCAACAAATCACTGCTCAAAAGCTTCGTTTCCTAAACATAAAAGATATGCGGAAACTAGAAATTGCAAAGTTTATGTATCATGCAGTTCCACAACGGTCACTGCCCCGAAATTTCAATGACTTCTTTACCTCGGTATCCGCGAAAGCCGTGTCGTATAAAAGCTTTGAAGTGGGCCGCGTGCTACAAGTCGGTACAAATACCGAATAAAAAATATCGGCCTGGTGTAAAATGACTGTGACATCGAAGCACTCTAGGCCGAGGTGGATGTCAGTCTAAAAGACCGCAACTGCGCGTCGTTCGGCATCCTCCTATCTCTTCATTACATCGCATTGTAGGTACATTGTGTGTGTCTTGTTCATGCAGATGAAAATAACACTCAACGATTGTTATCTATCATTGACCAATGCAGTTGAAACACCATGAATATCAAACAAACAAACCTCGGTATCAAAAGTGCATTAGTCGACCTACGTCGTTCAGCTACCATATGATCGACGTAAAAGATCATCGCTCTATTAAATATGCCGGACCTCTGCAGTGCTGAACCGCGCATCTCGCCGGCTGTCTGACAGTCGTCGACCATGTTCATAACTCTTTCAGACCCAGCCCCCTCTATAGAGTGGGTGATTGTCTTCCGGCAATGCCCACGCCCACTCAATAGAGGGGGCGACATGAAGTTCACGATTCGGACGGCCGTCGATTTCGGCTTAAGGTGCAAATGATCCTTTAACATTTTCTTGTAATAATGTTATCGTAACTTTCGATAATATAGCTGTCACGGGGCATATTATATGAATGCAACATAGCAAGGTCGCCGATAATAGTTGTCAATCAAGCTGAAATATCATATAATTGTGAACTCATAATCAATAGTCAGATTTCATTGATAAACAAACAATGTAGTATGGTCGCATTGCGTAATCTCGTACTAAAGAATACCGTATCGCTGTGTGTGAGTACCGGCAAGATAGGAGCTTCAGGCAACAATCTAGCTTTGTTCACACTGAAGTCGAAATACAAACAATTTCTACTGAATCAATACTAGAGCCCTCAAGTTTACCGGACCGCGACTTGACATATCGATCTCGCCTTCCGACAGGACCGACACATGTCACCTATTTTCGTCGCATGCCTTTTATAGCCTACTATCTTATTTTTACTTATCATTCAGTGTGCACTGTGCATGTCTTTTTTAGGCCTAGGCCAGGTCTAGGTCGCAGTCTTGTAGTGTATTGAAATGATGAAATGGTTAACAATAAATGGAATTTAATACTACAGTAGGGCTCGCAAACGGACTGAGATTCTGAATGCGTAACTCCGCTCTGCGGCTTACCTGAACTTCTCTTTTTTTATTCATGGCGATCCACCGCAAGTGGCCAGTAGTATGGCTTTTGCAACAGACTGAAACTGAACCGTTTCAAGTTTTGGGCTAAACGGCTGCAGTAACCAGCATCATATACACAACACATGGCACATCAGCGCTGCTGAGAATCTCACGATTATTTTTTGACTTGAAAAATGAACTTGAACACACATCTATATGCGTTGACCTTTTCTTTAAAATATATAACATAATAAATTCCATTTTAATTGCAAAATAAATCAGAACTTCTAACAATGACCGCGTCGTAAAGAAAACCCGCATTTCCGACGGGCAACGTTAATGAATACTGTGATAAAGCATGTATAATGTATATGGCTCATGATAATACAGATATGTCGTACGCAAAATGTGCGAAGACGTAATAAAAAAACGCAATCAAAGTCCGAGTGAAACGCTCATAAACGCGCCCTCTGTACCAATGTCTTTCGGGAACTTCTTCCGCAGCACAGCAACACTTTGAACGTTTTTCTGAACTCGTGGCTGCATAAAGCGTAACATAGCGGGTTGATGGTCGAATTGAGATAGCACAAACAATACGATAGTTTGTATAGCGTGTCGTTAACGCAATCCTTACACAGTGACGAAATCAAGACTAAGATATTATAAGGAAGCCAAGTGACTACGAATACCAAGATAATAGTGATCAACATTCTAGCTGCTTTGTTGTCTTTATTAGACGCCATTTTGTTACGTAGGTTTCTAGAAGTGGTCGAAAATAGTGATGTTAGAATATCACTGCGCCGCCTGTTATTAGTAGGCTTTTCCACTGTCGGGTCGCTGCTCGATCGTTGCATTGCGAAACGGAGGCGCCTTTGTTTTGATGTGGGAATGGTTTGTGTAGTAATCTGTGTGCTGTTACTTCTAGGGATTTCTGTTGGCGTGGGGGTACGTTCTGCTGCACGTAACGGTAGTCCCTGTAAATCGAGAGTTTGCGATAAAGCCAGCGATATGAATGGTTGTTCCACGACAGCTGATTCGTCGCCAGTGTTTTCGCTGTATTGTGATGACGACGTTTTGTTCGAAATACTATCACAGTGCGTGCTGTTCTTCCTGGCGTATTTATCAACCGATAAATCGAAGAGTTCTGTATTTTTCGGGACTTTTTCCCCGTTTTTTAAAGAATCTCTGACGACGTACAATACTGCATCGCAGCCGTTGGTTTCATCCGCGAGACAAGGTTGCGTTTCAGCGTTTGGATCTTCCTCGAAATTGTTGAATCCGTTATTTTCTTGTACTGGTGCTAAGTCTGATGGGTCCGAGTCCCGAAATGATACTTTTCTCGGTTCTTTAATGTCTCCTTCTAGATGAGAGAAAATATCGTTGATATGTTTTGAGTAGTGATTCCCAAACTGTGTGCGGCGGCACCTTAGTGTGCCGCCACAGGTTCTCAGGTGTGTTGCGAATCTTTTTGTAATTTCGGAGAAAAAATAATAATAGTAATTTTAAATGAGGCATGCATGCTATCTTATGCGACTTGAAAGCGCTCTAACTGCTTCATGCGTGATAAATGAGCATATGTGACCATTTCAATGTAACCACTCACAACTATGCTGATATATGTCGAAGAAAGTCTTTAAATCGTCTTACGCTCCAAATGCATCAACTCATAAACAACAAACTACTCGTTAAAACATGAACACACCGCCTGAACTTCAACCTTCAGAGCATATACTGCAATAACACCTCTCGGGATATGTTGTTCACAACTTTAGATGGGTATAGTCCATTTGGAAGCATTGAATCAAACAGTCTTTCTGTAGAAGAACAGCTCATCGATTTACGAAACGCCTCACTTTTAAAATGTTGTTTCCACGAAAATGGATGCGTTATGGCTGTTTTCTTTCAAATCCCCTACCATGGGTGCAAAAGCAATCCAAATTTCACTGCCATGTGTATCTCCATGACTATGTGAACATAGCGCTCTTTGTTTTGACTGGAATTCGAAGGTGTAGACCAGTGGTTCCCAACGTGGGCGATATCGCCCCCCAGGGGCGATTTGGCGGTATAGGGGGGCGAAAATAACTAAGGGGGCGATAGGGGGGCGATGACGCGTTAAAACGGTTATATTGGAGTCGAGACCGTAACTACCGCACCCCAATCCCCCCAATTGGGGGTGGGGGGCCCGAAATCGAAGGAAGACCGAAATTATTTCGTGAATTAACATGAATGATAGAGTATTTTTCCAGAAATTCAGGCGACTTTTTCAAAAAAAATTCGCGCGATTTCATATTTTCATGTATCTTGATGTTGTGGTCCCCGTCACCCAACAAAAATACGCATGTTTTATGGAAATGGGAGACTTCGGCGAAGGCGATTGCCGCACCACGACGCACCAAGACATATGAAGTTATCTGCTACGTACCATGCGACTCCGAGAAGTGTGTCAGAAAGATCAGCAACGAGAAGACCTTAGCCGAAAAGGAATGCCCTTGTGCTGACCGAAAACTTCGATATTTACATATATGTTTAATTGTCCATAGGCGCCTCAATGGCTGGCATCGAATATTCCTGTTCTGGCGACCTTAACCCTACAGGACAAATGCCACCCCGCAAGGAAAAAAATATTTGCCAGTAAAGAAACACCGACATGCAATCATGTGCGTCTTTTAGTTTGGTACGTTTTGACGATTTCCATATTTTCTGACATAGCAGATATAGGAGGTCACGAAATAGCATCATGTAAAGAAGTCAATATAACAACGATTCCGCCCGAATATGTTTAATTATTATTTAGGGGTCCTACATTTTCCAACCTACCACATCGAACAAATTGACCGATTCAAACATGAATTATATACATTTGTCCCGCTTCGCGCGTTTAGGCGAAATACGGTGACTCACCAAACAGTATACATGAAATAGGGTATAGCTGATATGTAGCGACAAATAGCCCACTGGCTGAGGGGGGTCTGGGGTTTGGTTTATCACCCTATGGGGCCAAAGACCAAAGTTTTTTTATTCTGACGAAGTGCTGTTTTTCGGTTCCCAATATTTGGGGGGCGATGGTCGGTGTGGAGCTTCAAAAGGGGGCGATGAGTCGAAAAAGGTTGGGAACCACTGGTGTAGACGGTAGAGACTGCTTGCAATTGACCACGAAATGAAGGTAGCCTATATGTTAGTCATCAATGCTGCCTCGTTTCGGTCGTTGTTCGGTCGTATGTTCGCATAAATCAGCATGTAGCCATCGCATCACTACGTGTTTGTTTTCAAAGAGAAACTTTCTTGCAAGTGTGCCGCGAGTGTTTTATAATTTTTCTAGCGTGCCACAAGCCAAAAAAGGTTGGGAGCCACTGGTTTAGAGTGAGAAGATGAGTATGTTATGAATCCAAGGCCTTAGATATCACCCAAGAGTTTCACAGATTTTAGACACATAAATGAGTTGGACCTAGCTTAAACTCGATACTGAACAGTAAACACTACGATTTGGACTGGGACTCAACCCGTTTCTCCCAGACTCGGCGGTGAATGAAAATGAATCGACTTGACTCGAGTCAAAACTATCAAAGTCAAATTGATTTGTGACTCGATTGGTTACAATCCTGATTAAAGCCAATCAAAACGTAGACTAGAGAAGTACCTTTGCACGTCTCCTCATTCTTCTTCTGCGCGTACGCGATTATGGTACGCTGACAACTTTCCTTCTCCTTCACCGGAATTACTTTCCCGATAGTTTGAAACGCTTTTGTATATTCGAGATGTCTCTTGTTGGCGAGGTATACGCGCCAGTTGAGAAATATCATCACCATCGTAGGAACGTAGAAAGCCAGCAACGCGGTGATGAACGTGACGGTCGTGTTGGAAAAGATGAATTGAATGTAGCAATCGTTTGGAGGAACGGTACGACCTTACAGGGAAAGATGAACGACGAAGTTAACAAACTATAGCGACAATAGACACTGAGGGTAGCCTATATATACGATTATGTCCAGTCCAGAGGTGGTCATTAACGAGGTGCCAGACTTGGAAAACTATACATAATTCAAGCTGTCTAATTCGACTAATTAGAACGAACTGTCGGTAATCTAATTGTAATCTAATTTGTGAAACATTTGTTTGCTCTAATTCATATTCTAATCTAATTTGTGATTTGTTTCTATATGCTCTAATTTTAATTGTAATGTATAATATCTGGTTTTCGTGAAAATGCTACAGGAAAACTGCGTCTTCCAAAACTAGCCAAAAAAACTGTGGAGCTATAATTCTAATTCTACTGTAATTTGGAAAAACTTTGTAGCTGTAATTCTAATTCTAATCTAATTTGGAAAAGCGGAAAACTTTCTAGTTGGTCAATTCTGAGAAGTACTTCTACTTTTCCCGAATACTCAAGTAGTTTTAACCTAATTGTACTGATTACTTGTGTGATTTGGAGTGACTAATAGTATGGTTTGGTGAAATTGAGTGTCTGAGTCATTCGAATCAGACTCGAGTGTTCGGGTATCACTGATTGTGACATCATCATAGTATGAAAGATGTGGAAAACTCAAATATGTACCTTTTGTGCGTCCACAAATAATATAATACCAGTTCTACATCACATTCAAGATAATTTGGTATTTTTTTGACCACACTTATTTCGTTGCACTTTGTGACAGTGCTGTGGGAGTGTGGGTTGATCACGTTTTCTCAGATATGTCATTTCCAGTAACGTTGTGTGTTTCCTATGTTGTGATACACCAATCGAGGTTCCAATGCTTCCACAGTGGAAAATAGTATCGAACCATCTTCTCGTTGATACATTAGCTATCAGTGGCAAGGATCGTATCATTTCAGCACCCGCAAAATCATATCGCACCGCGCGATTCAGATTCAAGATTTCGACATTATCACCATCTCGAGTGACTAGTAACTAATAAGTTTGATCTTTTAATATAGCGCAATACGCATGCCCCTATACTCAAATCCTTATGAGCTTATTATGGGGCTAGATAAGTCGGTCTGTACGTAAAAATGCACGAACGAATGCTTCGAGGGAGAGGAGAATCGATGTTGTACCCTAATATTACAACAGGGATGAATAGAATTTCTATAAATCATATACACATTATACAAATATGAATATATGATATATAGGTCAAAATAGGTTTACTTACATACATTCTGTTGAACGAATATCAACATGCCATCAAGATATACTGATTTGGGGTCGCTAAGCCTGCGCTTGTATTCTATTGCATGTTCAAATCACATTCGTGTGAAATGGCATGTTACCAAAATATAATGAATGGACACTATAGTTAGCCCTCAAGATCATAATAGTAGACATATCCACCTCGCCTACGGACATACATGCCGCGTTCATTTTCATCACTATTCTATTCAATTCTAGGCAACAGTTTTGCCTAAAATAATGATAGAATGATAAGCTATACGCCAGTGGTTCCCAACCTCTTTCATCTCGTGGCCCCCTTTGGCCGAAATGTGAGCCAAAATCCCCGCATAGGGGAAATGAGCCCGATGATCAAAAAGGGCATTTTTCCCCGTGAAAACACATGTTGACTGAAGAATAAGAAGGGCGCTACAGAGTGTTTGGTTCAAACAGAATATTAGCAACACTTTGACGACCTCCAAAACAATAGTCTTACGGTCTCAATCAACACAAATTCCTAAGGATCCACAGTTTAACTATAAGTTCTTATCATGCGATTCGTAGATGTGGCCGTGTTGAATAACGGCGAACGCAAAACATGTCCATTCTGTCGGCTTACCATGCACCATAATCGCTAATATAAGTGCTGTTAAAAATCAGTATGCATAAATTTACTAGTCGCACGAATTTTTTTCAAGTTTGTGTGTATGAATTAGGTCAATAATATTGGTACTTTCATGTATAGCATACACGTGATCAGATTTCCTGCTGGAGCTTATGGAAATGGTGTCTTCGAAGATTTAGGACACCCATGTCACACGGTTTAAGACTATTGATGAAGTTTCGGGTGGTTTCGCACTACTTCGTTGGAGCATTTTGTTATTTCGTGACCTCCGGTGAAGATTGTCGCTATAGGCTATACTCGAAAGATTCCAATTTCGTATTTCTTGACTGGGTGATGTGTTTTCTTCTTCGCGTCGCATTTGCACCGCGGGGCTCACATTTCAAGGGCAGGACTATTCGCTGCCATTATTTCGGAGCCGCGCAGTCGTATCAATATCACCTGTTTCGTCGAACATGTTTCGGTCATTTTTCCATTTTGAGTTTTCTAATCAAACTGAATCGCAGGAAGCGCGCCAATAAATATTTCAGGTTAAATGACTGTGCCCAAAAATAGTCTATTCACTGCTCAATCAAAAAAAATACAATGGAATTGGGGGTATGCACCCTTTCGTCCTCTTGCTATTAAATATTGCACAATAAATCAGTTCGTCACTTTCCGTTTTGGCAACATTGCACTCGATTTAGCATGTTTTTTATGGCTCGGGTAGCTGTTCACTAAAAATAAAACCAAGTTTACTCGCGATTTTTTTTTGACTTGAATCGATGACGTTGGAATGTTTTGTCACTATCTCCAAGATGTTGACTTGAAAATAAGATAAAAACTTTCACTAGGCCTAGTTGTGATAGATTCGGCGCGAAGTTTGCCCGCTTAGGAGAAATTTGCTTGATATAGGCCGTCGCTGACTCAACGAATTTGTCACGCGAACTGTACTTTTAGCGCACATCTAACTAGTTTGTTTTTTAAGGGGGAATTTGTATGTAGAGAAATTTCAAATAGCCTTTGAACATACTTCCAGTAAAAAAAACACTCAACAGTAACATTAAGTTCGGAAATAACTAGTTTACTGCTAGACTTGAAAAAATTATTACTATTATAAAGTAAAATTCCTCCTAAAAATGACAAAATTCCGACCAAGGGGGGAATTCCTCTCCAGTTGGGGACCGCTGACCTACACCAACCACATCAGCGAACCCATCATTCTAACCCCCTCTCGCATCGGGGTTTATGGGGCATAGTCGGGTTGTTCGGATATTTTTATCTTCAAATTTGACTGGCTACTGTTAGGCTGGCGACAAAACGCTGCACACGAAATTTGGCTCAATTCCAACGTGTAGAAGCTTTTAGAGTTTTTGGAAAGAAAAAATTTATAAAGTTTTCAAATTTTACTGGCAACCCCACAAACTTGTTAGGTTGTCTAAAAAAACGATGTATAGCAAATTTGGCTCAATTTCAACTAGTAGAAGTGAATTTACGGGGGTTAAAAAATTTGGATTTGAAAAAGATAGTATTGACTGTGATAAATTCTTTAATAATTTAGATTAGATCTACCCACCGTAAATACTATTATGGCAAATCCCAAATTTTGTACTCCAATACCTTCGCTTCTATACTGGTTGAAATTGAGCCAAATTTGGTGTGCATCGTTTTTTTAGCAGACCTAACAATTTTATCGAATAGCCGTTGAAATTTGAAGAATTAAAGTTCCTTTTGAACAACCCGTGGAACGTCCGTTTACCTTCAATGATTGGAGTTAAAATAATCGCCGGCGCCCACAAAACGAAGCTGACGATCCAAGCGCTCGCGATCCATGCGATAACCCAACTCTCCGTCCGTTTGACTCGATGCAGAAGCGGTTTAGTAATGCCACGATAACGGTCAACCGAGATGACCAGCAGATTCATGACTGATGCGTTAGAGGCCACGTAGTCCACTGTCAGCCAGAAATCGCACAGTATGGCCCCTTGCCTCCATTCTCCCTGCCAAGGTAACTGAGTTGTAAAACAGAACTACAATTGCACGGATAATTCTAGTTGTATAGTCAGACTAATCATGGCAAATGCCTGTAATATAATTTAAATCTAATTCGTGAAATATTTCTGAACTTCCATCTTAATTCTAATTTAATTTCTGGTTTTGCTGAAAATGCTACAGGATATCTGTATAGTGCGAAACGAGCCAAGCTTGCTGTGCACTAGGGCTGTTCAAAAATAACTTTCTTATTTCTGGATTCCAGCCGTTCACTGATAAAATTGTCAGGTTGCCCTAAAAAACGCTGCACACCAAATTTGGTTAATTCTAAAAAGTATAAGACTCCGCAGATCCAATTAAAATTTTTAATTTATGAGTGAAAATAAAAAAATCTGTCAACCCCATGAAATTGTTGACTTGTCTTCAAATACGATGCAAAACAAATTTGACTGAATTCCAGCTAGTAGAAGCGGAGTTATTTGAGCTTTTCGTTGATAATTCTAGGATAAATCATTGATTGGTGGATAATCCGAGAATTATCAACGAAAAGCTCAAATAACTCCGCTTCTACTAGCTGGAATATTTTCGCTCATAAATTAAAAATTTTAATTGGATCTGCGGAGTCTTATACATTTTAGAATTGAACCAAATTTGGTGTGCAGCGTTTTTTAGGGTAACCTGACAATTTAATCAGTGAATGGCTGAAATCCGGAAAAAAAGTTATTTTTGAACAGCCATTCTCGTGCTTATGAGGACGAACTCTGTTTTGATACGAAGCGAAGTTGATTTTTGTGACTTCTGAACATGCATTTCCTTCTGATTCGGATTCTGATTCAATTTGAAAAAAAATGCGTAACTATAATTCTAATTCTAAACTAATTTATAAAAAACTGAGAATATTCTAGCTGGTCCTTGTTTTGATACGAAGCGAACTTGATTTTTGTGACTTCTGAACATGCATTTCCTTCTGATTCGGATTCTGATTCAATTTGAAAAAAAAAATGCGTACCTATAATTCTAATTCTAAACTAATTTATAAAAAACTGAGAATATTCTAGCTGGTCAACTCTAAATTTGAAAACGAAAGGTAGCTAGTAACGAAGTACTTCTACTTTTTGAACTACTTCAAGTATATTTGTCTTACTTGCACTACTTACCAAAGTAGTTCTGATTTACACTACTTCTACTTGACAATTTTCAGCTTTTTAGGCAAAACTAGTTCTAAAATATACTTACTTTTTACTGAATCATGAATCGCTCTTTCTACTTCTACTTGAGCGGAAATTTACAATGTTACTTCTACTTTTGGGTACCGGCCATGAGTAGTTTGGACGACACATGCATGCTTATGTGACTGAACTCCGGATTTGTATGAACTGAACCAGATTTTTGTTGCATTTATGTATAATTACGAATGGAATTCAATTTCCGAGTTTTTGTGAATTCAGTAATTCTAATTCTAATCCGATTTGAAAAAAAATGTGTACTGATAACTATAATTATAACGTAATTTAGAGAAGCTGAAAATATTTTCGTTTTCCAACTCTGGATAAAAAAAAACGAAATACCCGCTGTCGGGTACAGTAGGGTTGTTCAAATATGACATTTTTTCCGGATTCCGGGATTCGCTGATTAATTTGTTGGGTTGCTTAAAAAAATGCTGCACACCAAATTTGGCTCGATTCCAACTGGTATATGTGAACGCCACACAAATTTGAAAAATTTGAATTTATCATCATTTTTTTATAATGAATTCCAAATGTTCAAACTCGAGTGGCGTTCACATATACCAGTTGGAATCGAGCCAAATTTTATCTGCAGCGTTTTTTTTTTGGCAACATAACAATGTAATCAGTGAAACCTGGAATCCGTTAAACATCCCTAGTGTACATCAACAGCCAAACGCAGCAGTTGGCTATCGTTCTCGGGCAAGCAACGGAAATTATAATTTTTCTCTGAGACAGGAATTCATACCATATCAGGATTTCTACTTGATTTTTTTCCTTCCAAATCGATACCTTCTCCCATTTTACAAGCGTTGACCACTACCGATATCACAAAATGAACCCAGGGCGTATAGCTAATCGAATCGCATAAAAACCCTAGTCAACTACGTGACGTCGTACTGTACACGAAAAACTATTCCGAAAACGATAAATTATGGATAGTAATTCCTGATTCATATCGTAACGCGGAAAGAACATAAAAAGTCAATCACCGACAAGGCAATTACGCAGTTTTATGGGAATATAAAATTCTGAATTATTAACGGAACATCTCAGAATCGATTAATATTCGCTGCCATACGTAACGTGGGTTTTAGATGTGATCGCGTAATTGGCGGCATGGGTGCAATCAGATACAGCACCAGTCACTATAACGGACCAACACTGCAAATAAACGGGTGTCAAACAGGTGTGTTTACGATATTTTCACAAGCATGATGTGCTGAGGTTTATATCATTCTATCAGCACCTTCTCGTGTGTATAAATCGACCTTTACAACCGTGCTAGTTTGTGTAAATGAGCCACAGTCGGCATTTCAAATGGAGATGTATCCCATGGGCGCAGTATACGGGTGACTGAATTCGAAGAAGTCTTGGAAATTGATTTAAATGCTGAATTATAATGAATAAATCGATTTTTTTTTACCTAAAAAAGAAAATTTTGACCTAAAAAATTAAAATTTTGACTTTTTTGACCTAAACAAAGCTGAATTTTGACCAAATTTCGACCCACTCTATGTAAAGTAGGTGTTTTCCCACATAATGTTATTATTGTACCACTTATTTTCATTTCTCGTTGGAAGTGGCTGCCCTAACAAAGTAGTTTGACCTGAAAAAATGTTTTTGACTTGGAAAAAGACAAATTTTTACATGAAAAAACTAGTATATACTTAACGAAATCAGGCCCTTTGAAGAATTCCAGAAGTTACAATACGCATGATGGTAGAAATAATGAAAATTTGTTGTAGTACCACGAGAGATACTCTCCAATATTCTTGGGTATAAAGTGTATGTCCTTACTAAGAAGCTTTGCCAAGAATGAAGAAAGAACGTTCAACAGCAGCAGTTGTTGGCTGACAACAGTCAAGTTGTGCGTACACTGCTGGTGACAAACCGTGTTGCTTCATTCTGACAATGGTGTCTACATCACAATTTTTCAGCTTGCGCTTCTTGAAATAAGAATGATGCAATGCCCGAGACGTCTTTCTTCAGTGGGGTTAGTACGTTGAGCATAACACCAAGTCAACCTATTTGTTTTATTTGACCGTTCGTGATTCACAATGAGCAGACAATGGGCCGTTTACAACGGTATGCCTATAAAGTAGGCTATAAGCCGTAAAATATCAAATGATAAGTTCACCGACGGTGCAAAATCCACGATACAGACGAAATGCAGACGTCAAAAAAGTTTTGACTTTGTAACAATTTTGAAAAATTTTGACCCAACGCTACAATTTTGACTACATTTTAACAAATTTTGACATATCAAAAAAATCTCCCTAATAACGAAATACTACAAAATCAAGTTCAATTAATAACAACTTGGATCACAGAAACAGTTGGAGTAGAATGAGATTACCGGCATTTCGCTCTAACTAATAAGTATAATTCGACAATTAGAATTATCTAGTTCTCCGATCCAAGTCTGGTGTCTGGCCTTCAACAGACCTAGCCTGTGGTAGGTCATAGGTGATGCCAAGGAGAAATTACAACAAAGAACGCTGACTGCATTAACACTATAATCTGGTAATACATCAGTATAGTGCAGCAACATTAGGATGTTACCTGTACAACATAGGCCGTGAACATATTCATAGATATAATTCCGATGATGAGGTCGGCGCAGGCTAGACTGAAAATGAAGTAGTTTGTCTTCGATCTTAAACGGGGGTTGACCCTGAAATAGGAGAACGCTGATCAGAATTCTGTGATTTTACTGCGCCGCAGAAATGCAATCTGCTGGTGTGTCGGTTCCATTGGCGTTAAAATTGCATTTTTAACGTTTTTACGAATAATTAGTATAGATAACTAACTAAGAATAGATTCGCATTTGCGCAACAGGCAACACGCGAATGCACTATCAGACTTGAAATCGGCATTGTTGTGCACAACCGAAATTCCGCAATAGGTCATCGTTATGGTGATGGAATTACGGCTCTCCGATTTTCCGAAGCAATGACAATTTTCGTCTTTAAAGGTGGATTTTTGGGGTGGTTGCGGTGCCATGACCAGATTATAATTGACATTTTCGGGTTCAGCACGACAGTAGCATTCGCTCAATATATATTTTTTCACAACAGTGAAATCACGTGTTACACATCTATAATCTACATCTTATAATTTTGGGGCGCGACGGAATTAGAGCGATATGATATAATATGTATGTAATATTTGTTGAAATTCTGGTAAACATGACGATGTGAAGTTTTGGCCAACATACGGATGGCAAAAGTGCGGTGTCAATAAGATCTGCGGTGATAAAACCTTGATAAAACCTTCCGTCCTCACAATATGAGTAGATAGTAGTAGAAATGCGACCCCCAGAGGAAAATATTGCGCCCCAATTTGAAAACGCGTGTCACAAAAAATGTTTCATAGTGCTGCGTTGCATACAAGTGTCGTCTGCGCGTTCGCTATATCATAAAAGCCCGTATAAAGGTGTAGCATATACTAATAGAGGTTTTGGGTAATGAGATGCTCCTGAACTCATATTTGGGTCGAGGACTGAAAAGTTTAAGAACCCCTGTTATAATAGAATAGCATTGATTGCCAAGGGATGCATGGAATAGTTGCGTAGAGTTATTGCCTTCCATGCTTTGAGGGGTCTATTAAGCCATGTCACCCCGAAATAACTGGATCCCATGAACGATGGGAACAACTATAAATTACAGAATGGAGACGGATTTTTCAGGGCGCCGACAAGCTCCCGAAAGAGACATCAAATTTACATCCATCATTCCCGAGTATGCTTGCTCGCGCACGATTCCAAAATGTGCACGAATAAATGGAATATACCCATCCTCGTATACGTTATATAGCTGTTACATCATGCGAGAGCGATTTTAAATAGACAGTTAAGGCTAGCTTTCATGCAACTTCCATTCATGCCATCGATTACCGTATGACGACTTGTTTGCGAAACGACTCGATAATATCCATTGGGGTCATCATCATGATCGGTATTGCGTATAACGTACCCCACCAAACCATTTCTTAGTACGGACCGAAACAGGCCTATATCGCAGACCTAGTGATCAGCCAAACATCGGAAATATCGCAGGCATTCCAATAGCAACGAGTCACCTTTTTGCGCAGCGATGGTTGCTTAATGACCGAGCACGTTTGGTTCGGGATAGTTTGTTATTGTTTGACCCGTTGCAATACCAAAGCTATATACCGACTCGTATTTTTTGTAATGAATGCGTAAGGTCAAGTACAACCGAATCAAACAATATTACCAGGCACCCGACGAAGAGTTGAACAATTGGAAAATTCCAATTTTAGCTACACATTTATATCCAGATTAGATTAGAATTGGAATTACTGAATTCTCAAAAACTTGGAGATTGAATTAATTTCTAATTACAGAAGAAGATACAACAAAATTCATGATGATTTCATATAAAATAGGAGTTCATTCACATAAGCACGAGAATCAAAAATGTCTGAACAGTTTGCACACCGAGATTGGGTCGTTTCGCACTGTACAGTTCTCCTGGATCGTTTACTGGAATCCAGAAATTTAGAATTATCAGAATTAATACAACACAGTTTTTTTAAATTAGATTATAATCACTGAATTCGCAGAATCTGAGATTGATTTAAATCCGAAGTTACACGAGAATGACAAATGACTGTACGTACAGTGTACACAGTGTACAGCAAGCTGGGCTCGTTTTGCACTAACAGTGCTCCTGTAGCATGTTTAGGAAAACCCGAAATTAGATTAGAATTAAAATGGTAGCATAGAAACATTTCACAAATTACATTAGAATTAGATTGCGGTCGTTTGCTCTTAATATTGTAATTAGAGAGCTAGAATTATCTATTTCTCCATGTATGATGCACAAGGAATGTTGCGTTACAGCGACGCAACACAACCATAAAACGTAACGGAATGTAGATTAACGCGATTAGCCGCGACGATACACAATTTCTAGCTGTAGGCAATTAAAAACGTAACGAATTCTTTTATCTGCACATGCCATGTTATCATGTAAACCACGCCGACATTTGAACTCAAAATAATCGCCCTACTTGAACGAGGCGATAACCAACACGTTCCCGACGATGGTGATCAGGCTGAGGAGGCTCGTGACGATGCAAATCGCGACAGCGGAATCTATGAGGCCTTCCCCGAAAGTGGGCGTGTTCCCGGAATCTGTGCGGTTGCATACTGGGAGATTAGTTCCGTTTCCGAAGCAATCGGCGGACAAATTCCCGGCGATTGATGCGTTCATGGCGGGCGGTGATGTATCTCGCGAACGACATCAAGACGCGGTTTACATTTAAAATAGTAGCCTGTAGAAATATGTGGGATATAAATTTACGCGGTCCTCATCAACAAAGCAAGGTGGCGATTGTAATTATAGTAACAAACAACGACGCATGTTTCTATATATAATATCCATTATATAGTCTGAGAGGTGGGCCTACGGAACTGCGACATACAATTGAATAAAATGTATTCTCGTATTGACACATGTCAGCAGTAATCGTCAGTAACTAGTACAGAGTTAGATATGACATTGTACATCAACAATCGTATCACCAATCAATTGTATATTGTACTTATGTTAACATGTTCATTAGGGCTCTTCAAAAAGGACTCTTTTTCTCAAATCGTACTGGCTACTTGATAAAATTGTTAGGTTACCTAATTTAAGCCTACACACCAAATTTGGTTCAATTCCAACGAGTAGCCGCATTGCTACAGGAGAAGAAAGTTTCTATTTATTATATAAAAATAAATAACAAAAAATTTAAAAAATTTCTGTTCACGCCATGAAAGTGTTAGATTGTCTACAGAAACGATGTTCACCAAATTTGGTTCAATTCCAAACAGTGTAAGCGGAGTTATTGCCGTCGAAAAATTTAGAATTGAATAAAATGGTATTTACGGTGGGCATCACTATAATAAATAATTAAAGAATCGGTCACCGTAAATACTATTTTATTCAGATGTAAGCGTCAGCAACTAGTTTAAAAGAACATTGTACGTCAACAACAATATCCCTGTAATTATCGAAATCATAAGCCGGTTCGGCTTTACCGAAAACTTGTATTATCTACGACGAAGATCAGCGATAAATCACCAGAAATGAAGTTTAACAAATACTTTTGATCTGTACCAGTGTACGTAATCCAGAACCTTGCGTTCCATAGCGATGATCGATGTCAAAATATATATTACAGTAGTCCTTAAACTGTAATAACCTAGCGAGCCCGTACGCTAATCTGCAGCCTTCTGCGAACCCATACTTTAGCCTAGTCACAGAAACAAAATTGTACCACATCACATACGTTACTATAGAATGCTGCTGCACGAATTGAACTGTGCATCAACAACAGTGTTAAAAGGACAAAACTATTAAATCATGATTTTCACACAAAACAAAAGCATGATAATGAATATTCAATTCACTGCAAATCAGCGCGACTTCTGGTGAATGTATCGCGTTTGTCTTGACATCAAGCGAACCCCTGATATTGGCTCAGCAAACCCCGGTTTAAATCCACTGATATATATATTTGAACAGTATTGAAGTAGCATGCATAAACAATTTAAACAGGTTTTCCAGTTCCTACCGATACCTTGTCCACAAGGAGAGTAGGCTACATCGTGAAACCTACACTGCTCTGTCTGAAGAAATATGGGTAGGGATCCTTTTCCACTGTTATAGCCTCGAACTATCAACTAAACAACACAATGCATCGTATATCATCGTGAGATCACTCACAAACTGCTTAGAGCTAACTCTGCACAAAGTACACACGGGGATTAACTCGTGTATCTGCATGAGGAAAACGAGATCAATCGTAGTTGACAGCACTTCAATCGACTAAAAATCCCATCATTGAATTCCATTAAAATTCGGGATGACTATGTAATCCTAAAAGTATCGACAATAATATAGCGTTGACTGGATACTTGGCGGCTGACAAGTGACAATGTATTCACAAACGGAATGGATCGAGTTGAACTTGGAAAATGCTGCCAATGTTGTATACAGCTATACTGGACTGAAGCTGCATACGAAGAATTGTTGATCCCTTTGATATTTCAGGGATTTTGTACAATGCCTAATTTGTTAACTAAGGCAATCATTGGTCGATTTCGACTGCCATGTTTTGCAGTCGCGAAAATTGCTGATACCTGTCATCTATAACGGCCGATTCCAATATTTCTTTCAAAGCGTGATATCAACTCGATAGTGTCGGTGAATCGATATAATCGGTCTGGCTCTAGTCAGGAGTATCATTGGCCTAGTCCAGGGGTCACCAACACGCGGCTAGCGAGAACAAATTTTGCGGCCCACGAACTGATTCGAGATTTTGGGAGAACGCTTAGTAAAGCATTTTGAAATACTGAAATTGATTTTAACTTAAAATTATAGTTGTTGTTGTTCAAAATAACCTATTCCCCTGTGCCCAATATCACTATTCCTCACTAGCTACGACTTCGGCGACGGTAATAGCATTCCATGGAGGAATAATTAGCTGATATGAATGGGCAATGGGCAATGGGCATTGGGCATATTGCCTTGACATGTAATATGGCCCAGACACTACATGCAGCAAACGTGAGGCTTAGAAAACGAATTGGAGCTTCCCTACAAGATGTATAGTTTTCCAGCAAGTAACACGTCTAGCTAACCCCAAATAGCGCTTCTTCAATCGCTGGAAAGAGTTGTCACTTGTCAGGGATCGTGCGCAGCTCGCAGATCGTAACTGTTTGCCTGTCGCCCATGTTAGAGAACACATCGTTGTAGTGACGTAAAGTTTTAAAAAACGCGGTTGTTAAACTGTGTGGCCTATTTTATCTCGATATTGCATTCATGCGGTCCGCGCCCTCAACGAAATTTGAAAAGTGGCCCGCGACCCGTTTTGAGCTGGCGACCCCTGGCCTAGACCTTGACGGATCAAAATAGATATGCAATTACGCATGCGTGCAAAAGGTGGTATAGCTTCACATGTTATAAATATACAGTGGTTCTGAACTTGTGGTACGCGATATCTTTCCAGGTGGTATTGCCTGCCAATTTACTGTTAATTACAACAATCAATTCTGTAAACTTTAGCACTATGAATTCACTAAACTGCATCGCCAATGCTGTTTCTTCCTTACTGACGCATGTAGTAACAAGGCTGAGTTAATGACATCAATATCCAACTTGAATTACCAGCAAGACTTATACAATGTACTTATGCTATTCACTGACTGATTCTGTATTACTCTCTGTTGTTCAAAATGTGCCTCAATATTGTCGTCAACTCATTGGATTATCAAACTTAATAGGCAATTCAACTGGTGGTTGCTATAGCAGTACCGGTACTGCCGCAACCGAAACGCAGCAAAGCCTTGCAAGAAAGCAGTTTATTTTTTCGTCTGCACCATCGAGATGGTTGGGCGATGCAGATGCGAAGAAATGCAGGGTAACAGAGGTGCTGGACTCTCTACCACTATGCTATCTCGCCAATAGACTTTGGGTTAAAAATCCATGCTAAATATTGCAGGCGGGCCCGAATGACAAATGTGGCATCGGAAAGAGGATTATTAACCCGGTACGGCAGAGTGTCTGACATTTGGTTTCGATGAAAAATTAGCTTCAGCAATAAAAAAAACTAAAAGAAGCCTTGCTTACACATTGTTCAGTGCTTGATTTTTGTAAAATCAATCGCAAATTCCGATGATTCACGGCTCCGTGAGCTTGAAAATGTCTTATAGTAAGGCGTTCCCAACTAGCAAACAGAGGGGAACCATTGATGCGCACAATACAAAAGAACCCTACATTAAAACAATACTATAAAGGGGGGAGAAATTTCAGTGACATGAACCACACAATATTGATGATCTTTTTAGAATGAATCATGTCTCATAGAATAGAACTGCCTAGCAAACTGTCGTTGAAGTGCATCCTAAAATTACGTATGCAAAAATTAGTATTTCAGTATCTAAAAAACGTTCAAGTAGAAGTAGCATACAAACAAGATTGCTTGAGTAGTACGAAAAAGTAGAAGTACTTGATCTCAATTTTTTAGGGGGGGAGATAAACATAAGTCGAGCTTGATAAAGGGGCGTTGTGTCAAAAAAGACTGGAAGACACTGCTCTAAATGGCCTACCGTCATTTCAAATCACTGATAAGACACATAATTTTGTGAAACATTGGTCGAAAACTGCAGTCCTATACATTGCATTGATATTCCACATTACAACAAAACTCTTTAACATTTGTAAAGGCGTTGACTTCCGTTCACAGCAATTAGTGAAGTCATGAGACAATGTATTTGTAATATATTTCCGGTGGGTTGTAATCGTCATAACGTCATTCAGGTAGGTAGGCAAATATTAATATGCTGCTGCTATAGCGAAGGAGAACAAAATCAGAAATACATTTCTCTGATATGCACCTACTAATATCAGATGTATTCGCGGCCTAGGCCCTACAATAACCTATCGTAGACCCCGATGTACAATTTTATTTCTATTTTTATCAACCCAAGTTACCACAAGAATTGTATACCAACGGTACGTAAAAATAAGCATTTGAAAAGACTTGAAGTCAATCTATCAAACTGCCACCTTGATATATAAATATAGTAACTAACAAGGCAGAACTGGTAAAATAGGCACACACGCAAACTCGATAAGAAATAGAACGGACGATGGAAGAGGTGTGTTACGGGATGGGGTACAAGTGAGGTCGGTATTAGGAATGGTGTGAACGTGAGGTTCACGTTCGCGTTCTGTGTGTGAACCTCAGGAATTTGGAGGCTGACGTTTACAAACGAACCTTGGTAGGTTCTGTACTGTGAACATTTTCCATATATTACAATTGTCACTTCATTATAACATCTTTCGTTGAAATTTATCGCATTTCAACTGCGGGTCACTCTATATGAACGGCGCTGGCAGCATAGAAAAATCAACACTAAACGAGCATGCACCTTGAAAATCTCAAAAATTTTACTTGAGATTTGTTACAAAAGTTTACTCGAAACATCCAGCTTCCCGTTAGTGAATATTTAGTGACTCTCTGCTGTGAGCTTGACCCGCCTTCACAAAACATCAAGAGCGAAATACACTACATGCAGGTGGTCAGCGAATGATGCGTATTCATTCAACCAACCAATGAAATTGATAACGTTGTCTGATGTAAAAAATCTAGAAGGCGCACGGTGTCAATCTTGATTGCATATGTTTCTCGTATCATAAATATCAAATCCGTGCGACCGGGGTGTTGGCTACTGCTGCATAACTTGTTAATGGGGTAATATCGGTAGTAAGTATAGAAACCCGTTTTGCACTCTGCTCAATATCAACGTAGCAATACTCGGTCGCCGAATACATTGTCCGGACTGGCCTAATTCCCTTCCAAGTCCTCGTCGCAATTGTCAGCAAAGCGACGGAATAATACAGATTTTATGAGAGTATTAGGCCTATATCATTTGATTGCCCCAGTTGATACATTTGCCGAAGTTTAAAACAACAATATGTACTTCAGCATTGTGGCATTATGTGGCCAGAGTCGTCGCTAGGTATCGTATGCGTTAATATAAGCTTATCACTTCACTGAAATGTAGGGTTCGAATTAGCAATATGACGTCACGTGACGTAATGAAGTTCACGCTCGCGTTCACACAGAACCTTTCAAAAAGGTTCACCTTCACACGAACCTGAACCATTCAGAGGCTCACACCATCCCTATAGTCGGTATGTTAAAAATCAATGCGGTGATCTCAATACAGACGCTTTCATTCATCCAATAGAACTGCCTAAATCTACACTTGAAGGAGGGCTTGCAAATACTCGAAGACACTTTGACATCAGGTCAAATACAATTCCTCAATTAGCCCTACCTTGATTGAGCGTTTTGTTTTAGTATGATTCGTAGGTTCAATCGTTTCAATGGCGAGTCGCAGAACGGAAATACTATATGTCATGTGATACAAGGTCGACACAACTTTCAACAATAAATGATTTCTACATAAGAACGAGGAAGATGGTTTAAAAAGTAAGCGAGCTTATAGAAATTGAATGCGCTCGATTTGACGCGTTCTTTGAATGCAGTCGGAAAAGAACGCGTCCATACCAACTCTCTCTAAAGTGTTTTATTACTAATACTGCTGCCCCATTCGTATGCAATACATAAATATTAGCGATGCTAATATCCTGCTACATGGCCTTGTGACGCAATATATATTGACATTCTTGATATCTGCAAGCTAAGGCAACATGGGGATCGCAACACAAGCCGACAGCCAAAAGTTCAAAAGCAATGGAAATCTTTATGCACGCATCGCAAGTGGGATAGCTAGAGTATTTTCAGCTATCCCAAATTATATTTGAATTTGAATTATAGCTACACGGTTTGTCCCAAATTAGATTAGAATTAGAAATAGTCCATTCGCGAGTAGTTGGAGATTGAATCAAGTTCAGTTCATATCATATCAGAGTTTATTCTATAAGTTCGAGAATGGAAAATGTCTGCGCAGCAAGCTTGGCTCGTTTCGAACTATACAGTTCTCCAGTTCTCAATTAGTCCAATTACAGAACAATAACTATATTTGCCCTATTCTGCGTTACACACTGTACAGTACAGTGTACAGTGTACGTACATGTACAGTAGGGCTGTTCAAAAATAAGTTTTTTTCCTGAATCTTGCTGGTTACTTGATTAAATCGTTTGGTTGCCTTAAAAAACGACGCACACCAAATTTGAATTCATTCCGACAAATATTCGCGGTTTACGTAGATTTTGAAAATTTTGGATTTGCCCAAAAACGCAAAAAATTTTGTTTTTCAAATTTTTCTGCCAACCCCTTGAAATTCTTGGGCTGTCTTCAAAAACTATGCAAAACAAATTTGACTCAATTCCAAGCCGTAGAAGCGGAGTTATCTCAGTTTTTATTCGATAATTCTGGGATTATCCTTGATTGGTGGATAATCCAAGAATTATCACCGAAAAACTGGAATAACTCCGCTTCTACGGCTTGGAATTGAGTCATATTTGTTTTGCATAATTTTTGAAGACAGCCCAACAATTTCATGGGGTTGTCAGAAAAATTAGAGAAAAATTTTTTTTCGCGTTTTTGGGCAAATCCAAAATTTTCAAACTCTACGTAAACCGCGAATATTTGTCGAAATGAATTCAAATTTGGTGTGCGTCGTTTTTTAAGGCAACCTAACGATTTAATCAAGTAACCAGCAAGATTCAGGAAAAAAACTTATTTTTGAACAGCCCTAATGTACAGTGTACACGTACAGGTTAGGTATTTTTCGAATTCCAAAGTTTAAACCAGGAGTTCCTAACCGGAGGGTCATACCCAAATATCAAACAATAACCTACCGAAAATTATTTACAAAGTATATTATAGGCTTATGTGGTATTCCGGTATTCTGCCATGAAGCGCACCGCGGCTCAATAACGCAGCTAATCCACTCGAGTGCAAATTATTTCCACTGATATTTATAAGCGATTAACTCTGACGGTTTAACTCTGGATATCCGAGAATCGCGACGTTTCCCTAATGCTGAAAATTACGCCTTCACTACGCACATGCGTCACTACGTGTGGAATATCCTCACGCTGTTGCTTCCTGTACGCACTGATATAAATTACAGTTGCATGCTTATGATTACAAGTGATGGGGACACGTTGAAGTTCACGGCAAGTTCGCAAGAAACACATGCCGCTAACAATAATGTGGCAGTGAAACGCAGCCCAGATAAATCTCGACTCGATAACGAGATGTACGCAACACTGCTGATATAAAAAGACGATGAAAACGTCCACGTCCATAGTAGCCCACAATGCAAGTATAAACAGCACATCCAGCACACCCGTGTAATTATATCTATAGTTATCTGCATATGATGCCACTATTCTCAAACACAGTATGCGGTATGCGTAGTCGAGTGCTGGAATCATACGCTTCTTGCCATAAAAAAAGAGTTGATGTATTAACGAAAATTATAGTTTCTGTAGTATTTACCACTGCGGTAGCCTTGAAACCTCGATTAGTCATATCGAATGTGAAACGTGTACTACAAAGCTACTCACGTTAATGGAAATGTCATATCTGTAATGTCGTGATCAACCCGCAGCATTGTCACAAAGTGTAATGAAATAGGCTTGGTCGAAAAAATGGTAGATTATCTTAAATGTGACGAAGAACTTGTATTATATGCCTTGTGGTAGCATAAAAGGGATCCTACATATTTGAGATTTCCACATCTTTCATAATTGAAGAGCCTCTTGCGGAGGTACAGGTTTTCAATATATATTCATATTGAAATTAACCCGAATATTTCCTTTACAATGTTATGACCTCGAATTTTGCCTAGCACATAGTTACGGCTAAGATAACGCAAACTTAAAAACCTCTGTCGCTATGTTCTCTGGACTGAAGTATATGCCATGGCCCCGCAGATCCGAATTGAAAAATGTTGCAGCGATAACTATTGAGATGTTTCGCGTACGGTTGATGCAGGCAGTATCGATATTTTCCCTATGTCCAAAGAGGTTAAAAATCGATGTCCGTCAAGATTACAATCTCGATAAGGAATGGCCTGGCCAATGACCGGAGATCCCACTAGGCTACAGGCATGT
Organism: Botryllus schlosseri; assembly: GCF_051294905.1. Taxonomy (NCBI): domain Eukaryota; kingdom Metazoa; phylum Chordata; class Ascidiacea; order Stolidobranchia; family Styelidae; genus Botryllus; species Botryllus schlosseri. Next base: position 27,444,362 of record NC_137246.1, on the reverse strand, counting down.
GAAATTGAACACCGGTACATAACAAGTCTGCAAAGGTAACGTATTAATAACAATCACAGCAGACGTGCCCGTAGTTTAGTAATCCTCGCAGAAATAAGTGTGAAGCTCGTACCGGTATCACAGCGTCAAAAATTAAACAAGTGTGCCATCGATGGCAGCATCAATTTATCGATCGTGATTTTATCTCGGCGCGAGTTTTGTTTGGAATGAATTGCGGATTGACATCCCTCTGAATTAGTAACGCATCGGCTGGCTTGTGAAATATCGCCAATGCGGGAACAGGTAGAATTGAGTACGCTTTCTCTTTATGTCTTGCCTGTTCAGTGTTCACACGTACTGGAACTTAGTGTCCACTGTCCAGCATATGCAGTCGTTATCAACAAAGCATTGCATTGCAAGTATGGCAGTTCCTGAGTTGTAACATGCTCTGTTATATGTAAACACCTCATTATTGGAAGCGAATAATCAACGTACATCTTGCAACATTGTTTCTGGGGCTTGTAGCGTCGAAAACAGTAAAATTGCCCCCCAAACATTCTCAGAATGGGTATACAACTATACATACATTGTCAAAAAATTTCTAAGGGCGGTGAGGGTGAAATTTCTATCACATCGTATAATTGCTAGGGCTATTTTTTAGACATGTCAAAATAAGTCAAAATTTTGTCAAAATCGTAGCGTTAGGTTCAAAGATTGCCAAAATTGTTTACAAAGTAAAAAATAAATTGCCACCCGGATTTCGTTTTATCGTAGATGTTAGCACTGTCGGTGAACTTATCATTTGACATTTTACAGCTTGTAGCTTACTTTATAGGCTTTGCGTAGCAGACGGCCCATTTTCTGCTCATTGTGAATCATAAACGGTCAAATGAAACAAATAGGCTGACATGGTGTTATGCTCTACGTACCGCAATATCGTAACTGAAGCCAGACTCCTTGGACATTGCATTGGTTCTTATATCAAGAAGCGTATGATGAAAAATTGTGTAGACAACATTGTCAGAATGACGTAACACGAATATTTGCACTCGTCACGGGTAATCGTCAGCAACTAGCAAAGAATTCAAAAGAACTTTCTATATACAGCCGAACATATTTGGGGTTATTTCAGTATGAGTTGAGTATACTGTTCCTTTGTGTGAGCTATTGCAGTTCCGTTCCTACATATGTATTTCCTAGATATTCTTATTCTGACCATACACATTGAATTTGATACTGCGCACATATGCAGCTTGTGTGATTGGAATTGACAGTCAGCGGTCAAACACTCGGGTAATCTCTAGTTGATAGACGCCGCGGGTCAAAAGATTACTTATTTCACAATTTAAATTAGTTGGATTACAATCATGCATATATGAAATGTCATTTACACGCCTGGAAAAATATCCAATCACGCGGAAGATCCAAAGTCCCCCCGGACCACAGAATCAACCTATAGCCGAGTGAAGCAGTCTAAGAAATAGTCTGCGGAAATTTACATTTGAATTTGAGAACGTATATCATTAAATTGCAGTATTCACCTTCGGCACCGATCTTTATAACCATCGCACTTCGACCGTATACGAGGCTTTTGGTGCGTTCGGCAAATATTTGTAGCATTTTCAAGAAATCCAGAAATTAGATTAGAATTAAAATTAGGGCATAGAAACATTAACGGTTTTAATTAGTCTAATTGGACATCTAGAATTATCTAGTTGTCCACGTCTGGCCCATTAAGATACGCGACTTGAACCTAATTACACAGCGAAGAGTCGGTTTATATCGACATTTCGTAGCGACCCACGAATGAGCTTTCAATCCAGGCTACAGCACCGTTTTGCTCCTTGCTTTTACCAAATGACTTGTATCTCCATTATTGCTCACTCCTCGTCGATATTCTACATTAGCACGACACTGTCAAGCCGTATCATAACACGCGTTTACGATGTTCGACAGCAAGGATCCGCATGCTTCTCCATATTTTATTCACGCAAATTGATTTTAATTGCGAACTCATTTTGGTATAGGGTTGTGGTGAATGGTGCTATTAAAGCATGTATTATTCAATGTATTATCGACGGACTGCAAAATGTATAACTGCATAAGATTGAGAAAACTTTAACTGTCAATGAACGACAATTAAAACCATTGCTTTCTCTCTTGAAAAAACGATTTGTTACGAAACTGTTCGTATTTCTGGCTGATCAGTCGAAAAATATCATTTTTATGTTTGTTTTGATAATGTAGCAGTAGAGTCACCAGCAAAATATTGCTCTTACACAATAAAAACGTTTACTGTTTCACACTCTGCTACAGCATTTACGCCGTAAGCCTGTATTTTAAGATGACTATTGACTTATATTTATACAACCCCCGTCCGGACACACGTAGGCTACTATCCTAACCTGTAATGTATATAATGCATCATTCGTGGCTTTTGGCGAATTATTATTATTATAGGCAGGGACTGTCAACAAATAGACGACAGGTAAAATGACTCGAAAACGTGTTTGATGTCATAAAAAGACATATACCCTTATTTGATATTGTTATAATTTACACATATAGAGGAATATGTAGCGTACGTCAGTTTAATTCATTGCAAAATTAAGTTTACAATCCCACAACGATTCTGATTTAGAATATATCGATAGTGGCGGAAGGTATAGAATCCAATCCGCGGTCGCTTATCTAATTCAACGTCATGCTTCCTAGGAAAGCTATCGATATCTCATTAAATTGTATCCACTGTATAGTTCTCGAAATTCAATAGAGCGGTCCCCGAGCTGTCGCGCAATCGATAACAATGACTTTCCTGTGTAATAATCTGCGTTGGCGAGCGACAATCAAGACGAATTACGACGCTATAACTATCGAATGTGTCACATTCTATACTAAAACCAACACTTGTGAATGGTAGAGATTACACGAAATGCATGGTTATAACTAGGTATGGGAAATCTATAGAAAAGACTTCATGGAACGATATTTCAGAGCGAAACATGACAAAAACAGAAGTCTGCTTTTTGAATGGTCAATTCGATGTGTTACTTACGGTGTGGCTAGCTATGCTCGCCAGAATAACAGAACGAAACAAAATACAGATCACCAAAAATCTTTCAAGATCGCTTATGCTGCAGACTTGCAACCCTAGATCGTCTAATTATAGTCTAATTAGAACAAAATACCGGTCATCTAATTTTGGCCTAATTAGCAAAATGTTTGTATGCTTGGTTTTAATGAAAATACCACAATAGAACTGTCTAGTGCGAAACGGGCCAAGCTTGGCGTACAGACATTTTCCATTCTCGCATGAACTCTGATTTGCTACGAACTTACGCGATATTTGTTGCCCTTTTTTCTAATTGGGAATTTAGTTCAAATTCCCAGTTTTGCGAATTTAGTAATTCTAATTCTAATCTAATTTGTAAAATCTGCCTAGCATTAATTCAAATTCCAATCTAATTTATAAAAAAAAATGTGTAGCTATAATTATAATTATTATCTAATTTGGAAGAGCTGAAAATTTTCCAACTATAGTGTGCTAATACCTTGATCCCGAAGTTATAGCGTTCGATGTTGTTCGAGTGAGCGTACGATGCGCAATTACTTTGAAGATCAAATTTACGCCAAGCCAGTGGTACTACCGTTCGATATACAGACAAAACTCTAGTTAGCCTACAGTTAATGTTCATTGACAGAAACGTCAGTTGTTTTCGTCGGCTTGAATTTGTATACATCGATATATGCATTTGCATTTGCATACGCATGTGAGTGTGACTAGGAAAACCAAGAAGCTACATCGTATCGGCGTAAAATCAGTCTTTTTTACCCTTCGTGTCGGCTAGTCCAATTAATATTTGAAGGATTAGCTTTAAAGCACATAGGCATATATTAGAGCGATATTACATTTGTTATACATTCTAACGATAACGGATTCATACAAGATTCGTATCAGCAGCCAAAAATCCAGCAGGCATTCCAGGCAATCGTCCAAATAGACCTGTTCGGCAATCAATGTTACTCTGCTCATTTCGTAAAGAAAATTCACTCTAGGCTCAGTTGTAATTCACGCGTGAAAGCTCTGTTCACGAGTTCCACACGCAGTTGAATTGCTTGCACGCCTCTAGCGCTGCTAATTCATACTCCATACCGATACGCTTCTGGATAATCTAGCCGTGAGCAGTACGCATCAACTGTTTCGCCAACAAATACCATCTCGTCAATCCATTCCTGATCCTGATTGGTGATTACGCGTACTCCTACAGACCTACAGCTTATGATGATACAATGTTCTTTTCAATTCTCTACCCGCGACGAGCGTCAGCCGAAAATATTCAAGTTCAATATGAATATATTATTCGATTGTATATTGAAGTTCTGTACCACCAAGAATCTCTTCAAATGATATAGCTATTCGTATAGATCATGCAACCACACCAAGCCTTGGTCTGTCCGCCTAATTTTGCTCTGTTCACTATAAGCTTATGAGATTGCAGCCACCGTAGAACGATAGCAATAGATCAGAAACCTGGCAACTACATCCGCGCGACATCAGACCTCTCTCTAGTCTCGAGCAGTTCAACTAAACTTTCGCTCTTTTGGACTGCAGAGCTTCATTCGCTGTACCGCGAGCTTACAGTTCTTGGAAATTAATCGGCCAGAAGTAATGTCGACCATTGCCCGGCAAAAAACGCAGGAAACATGAAAGTTAATGCCTCATAAACCGCAACAGACGCATTTAATATACATAGAACAACACTATCACTGAACTGGTGTACCTGTGTTTTTGCGAATGAGTCGTACGCCGTACCGGGAGTCGGAAATGAGGTAAAGCGATTTAAAACTGATTCAAAGGGGCACCGATGTGCGTACTCGGGGTGCATTACACGAAAGCATCAATCTGATGCGATAGACAGACAGAATGACGGATTATAGGAAATAACGATTCTCAAATATGTAAGGAATCTCGTATAGCAGGCGACATACATATAAAAACTTGATCTTGATTACTGTAACATTGTGATCATGTAGTACAACGGAAATGTAAGCAAACAGATTGAATCACACTTGGAAAACTAGATAATTCTATAGTAACTGTGACTGTAGTGTGAAACAAGCCAAGCTTGCTGAAGATACATTCCCATTCTCATGCTCACATGAACTATGATTTGATATGAAGTGAAGTTGATTCAAAGTACACGTTTTCTCGAATTCGATAATTCTAATTCTAATCCGATTTGAAAACAACCGTGTAGCTATAATTCTGATTTTATTCTAATTTGGAAAACACTGTGTTGTTATCATTTTAATTTTATCATAATTTGGAAATAAACTGTATAGGTCTAGGTAAGGTATAATTCTAATTCTAGTTCAAGTTGGAAAAAGCTGTATTGCTATAATTCTAATTACAATCTAATTTTAAAAAAAGGTTATAATATTCTCGTTGTCCGGGTCCGGATGAAATACTTCCTTTCTTGATCGCCGGACCGTATTTGATATCTCAACTCAAACATATGGCTTATAGGAGTAATCTGAAGGATTACGGTGATACTAATCATCTGTCTTACACAATATCCCACATTTGGCGAATTTAAAGCTTCACTGGAGTCCGATTCGACGTGTTTTCTGAAGGTAATTCGTTAAATGTGAGCTATCTGGCCTCTGCTACAGGTAGGCAGGTGATTATAGAGACGTTGATGAAGTAAATCTAACGATGCATATCATTGGAAAAAGTGTACAGACCAACATCAGTCGAGAGTACGGCTGCGCACTATGATTCGAATACTCTCATCTGAATCAGGTATTAATTCTAATTATTCCAGGAGAGTTGGGATATATGATTTTTTCAAGAACTGAAATCATACGCTCATTGCTACTAAGAGTTAATTTATCAACGGAAATTATAGTTTCGATACTATTTTCCACTGCGGAATCCTTGCGACCTCGGTTGGTCGTGTTGCAGCATCAGAAATATGTAGTACAAGCTTCGCACGTTACTGGAAATGACATATCTGCGAAGTCATGATCAACCCACAGCATTGTCACAAAGTGCAATGAAATAGGCATGGTCGGAAAATATCAAATTGTCTTGACGTGGTATAGAACTGGCATTGCATTCTTTGTGGTCGCATAAAAGGTACATTTAATATTAACTTTCCACATCTTTCATTCTGTTGCGATGTCATAATGAGTGACAATCAACTCGATTCATGTTTGCCTCACTCAGGAGCTCGATTTTGCCAAGCCCCATTCTATCGCTAGAAATATATGGCGTGTTACCTTCTCAAGTGTAAGCGTTCCTGATATAAGCTATTCTCAAGAAAAAGACATGCATTTAGAAAGGTCTCGGGTCGTTCTGCGACATACTTGTGTAGACTTACTGATTCCAGAGTTGTTTTCAATGTCTGCTGCCGACATTCATGCCAAGTTTTACACAAGCGTCCTGTGTATTAGAGAAAGATTTTGTCTTGCGTCAGATATTTTAACAGAAATTTGCGGTACCGTAAGTTATTTTTCCCTGCTAAGTTGCCGTTAGTCGCGCGATCATCATCATGTATCAACATCAAGTCAACGAGATCGACGAGTCATGTATCAACATCATGTATCAACATCAAGTCAACGAGACACCGCTGACTAGTGGTAGCATGTACGATTGTACGTACAATACCAATACGGCTTATCTGTATCGCCATATGGCAGATCGGCTAGTCATTCGAAAGTTTGAATTTTCTGTGAACCGGCCTTCAGGAGTAGCTGGATTAATGTTATTTTGCTTTTCGACGTCTTGAAATCAACAATTGAATAATACATTTATATTGAGATAAACCCGAATATTTTCGGCTGACACTCGTCAGGGGTGATCGTGTGTAATTCTCTGCATGTTATACCCCTGACGAGTGTCAGCTGAGAGTATTCAGATTTATTTCAAAAGGAATGTATATTATTCAATTGTATGCTGAAGTTTTGTTCCCACACGCGTCTCTTGTCCTAATCGTTGCTAAATATTTGGCAGTGTCAGTAACAGTTTATTAACAATTTTATCACATCAATGCACCACAAGATTGCGATACAATGAAAAGATAGGAAAGTGTCGAAACGACTTGGAGTAGTCTTTGAAATCAGACACGCACCCGAGCCTTGGCGATGTAAAGGAGAGGCATGCACTGCACCTGCCCGAAGAAGATATTTAATGCGGTAACATTTCCGACGTCAAAGTTATTATGAAATTCCTCCTTATGGTTGGCTACCAATTGGATATATACTATCCCGGGAATATACATTGTTTTAAAGACAAGACCAGCACATATATCCGATGTAAAACATGTGTAAACTATTGTACTGTATATCTGTACCCAGACAACTCGCGGCAATGTCTCAATCTATAACGGACTGTAATATATAGTCACCAGAATATCTAGATATCCCTGATAGTTACTGAGGCATCAATGACATCAAGCTAATGGGATTAGATATCGAACGTAAACAAACAACCATGAAACGCACGAGAGCATCAATAAATAAAGATATCAACGAAAAGAGAACTGCGTTGCGGATCAATCAGCGTTACTAATTACTGATTTTCGTTCACGTGCGGAGACAGTGGTTGAGTTCATGTTGTTATTCACCAGTGCATTACGATTGATTAGTATCAAACGTTGAGCGCTCCTAGAGTATCTAGGCTACCTCATTTAGTCGCTTGTCATTTTGTATTATCACATTTTACTTTTTATTCGGTGTGCACTGTGCATGCCTCCTTTCGCCTAGGCTAGATGGGTGACTGATTTCAAAGACTACTCCAAGTCGTTTTGGCACCTTCCTATATTTTTATAGTATCGCAGTCTTGTGGTGTTTTGGAATGATGGAATTCTTAATAAAACTGAGTCAAAACTGAAGGAAAAAAGGTAAAGTCATCTGAACTGTGATTAATCTGATTTGTTGCAATTGCTGATAAATGCCCGAAACTACAAGCGGGCCAGGGCCTATGTAGTCAGTAATATGCGCGACTCATCAAAAGAAGGCCATTATACGAGTCCCTCCGTAGGCTTGAGAGATCAAAGATTTGTGACTTTTCAGTGCTAGAGTAATATTCAAGAAGTCAATGTAACTGTTCAAATTTGTATGAAAAAATGCTTCTGGACTATATATTACGATAGACCGGTGGTTCTAAACCTTTACAAACCCGGGGAACCCGTACGATAATTTGCAAGCCGTCGGCGAACCACAGATTTTCACCTATATAGTCACAATAACAGAAATCTACTACATTACCATGGAATACAGGTGCATAAAATGAACTCTGCATCAGGAATGGAGGGGTGTTCAAAAACAACTTTTTCTTCCAAATTTTACTGGCTACCCCATGAAATTGTTAGATTGTCTGAAAAACAATGCACAACGAATATGACTCAATTCGAATCAATAGAAACAAAGCTATTGATGTCCAAAATTTGAGATTTCAAATCATAGTATTTACGGTGGGCAGACTTATGATAAATAAATCAAGAATTTGCCACTGCAAATACATTTTATTCAAATCCGAATTTTTCAACTTGCATAACTCCTCTTCCGCTTGTTGGAATTGATCCAAATTTGGTGAGCATCGTTTCTATAGACAACTTGGCAATTTGATGGGGTGAACAGAAAATTTTGAAATTTTTTTATTCATTTTTAGATAATAAATATCAAACTTTCTTCTCTTTCTCTTTCTTCTCTTTCTCAAACTTTCTTCACCAAATTTGGTGCGCAGCCTTTAATTATGTAACCTAACAATTTTATCAAGTAGTCGGTACAATTTGAAAAAAAGATGATTTTTGAACACCCCTCAACAGTATTAAAAGAAGAGAATCATTATAATGAATATTTACAACAAATCCGTGTGACTGATAGGGTTGCATTTAGAAGAAAAATCAATAAAAACAAACTTGTTTAAAACAAGGCCCTAATTTAAAAGATGTTTTTTTTTCAAGTCATGGCGTCACGAATATTCAATTGTGACGTCATATTGGATTGACATTGACAATTGGAAACAGAGGGTAAATATAGCTCCTTTGACGAAATATCTACGTACTGTAGCTGTTTAACTGACTATTTTGAGGTTTCCAACCATCCCATATCGTATATGTCGGCTATATCGGGTGTTAATTGTCTGTAGGTTCATACAACATGTTTTTGGAAAGTATTTACGTAATTATGGCCTGATTTTACAACTTGAAAAAAAACACCATTTTTTTAAAGGCCTTTGTTTAAAACCACGTTTGTTTTATATGCAACCCTAGTGACAGATGTTGTACGAGCCGGGTGTGCCTTGATCTCAAGCCGTGAGATCTTGGCTCGCCATTTACAATTGAATAATGTATTTTATATTGAAATAAACCCGAATATTATCGGCTGCATACTGAAGTTCTGTACCGCCGAGAGTCACTTCGAAACCCGGTCAATAACTATTGTACTTTTAGGCTAAAACATCAAAATTTACTACGTTCTGGCAAATCGAGCATTGTATGTGTGTCCGGAATGCATGCTATATGCTATAGCCAGCCCTTAGGACTATCGGACCTCCATCTGACATATCAACCGGGCCAATTAACACATGCCTCACTCGTTTTCCTCACTATCCATTTTATGGTATCCCTTATTTCTTTCCATCCAGTGTGCATTGTGCAATCTGTGCGTGCCTCCTACTTACATCGCCTAGGCCCAGATGGGTATCTAATTTCAAAGACTGCTCCAAGCCGTTTTGGCACCTTCCTATCTTTTCATTGTATCGCAGTCTTGTGGTGTTTTGAAATGATGAAAACATTAATAAACCGCTAAAAGAATATCGGGATTCCTCGATCCCGCAAAACTTTAACGTATATCTAATAACAGTTCAGCAACCATCATTATCAAAACCCTGATTCGTTTAATGGAAATATTTGGAGCGGAATACCTTTGCTATTCGTGATATCGAATTTTTCTACCGTACTCAATCACATTTATTAACTTTAACGATGACGCAGACCCAACACCGGAAGAACCTTGTGGTCAAGTTCCTGATGACTGATACCTTTACACCCGATAAAATTCACAGCCGATTGACTACCGTCAATATTTTGCATCAAACAATCAACGAGGGCGAAATAACCATAAATTTGCGAATGATGAGACAGACTGCACCCAAGATAACGGTGTTTACTTGACTGGTAAGGTCAATGCCACACGTGTTGAATCTTTGTTCTTCAACGCATTTCTAGCATGACTCCTGTATATCTATATCACATTTGTGTTTAGGGGTGGAATCAAACAGTTCAGAAATGAAAACACCATGGTTACGATTGAATAATACATAAAAATAAACCCGAATATTTTTCGACTGTCACTCGTGTGGGGATAATCGTCAGTAACTGGTACATAGTTACTCCGTGTAATCATTATTATGACGACACAGAGTTGTCAGTCCAAATTTGTCAAGCGCAAGTCCCGTTTTCATTTCAGACGAAAACAAACAGATGTTGGGGGTCCGTGACGGTCAAGCGAACACAAAAAGATTGAGAACCACTGCCCTAGAGCCTGTAAATATGAGGCATGCACGCTGGATTTAAGAAACGAGGACATAAAACAGGGGCGGGCAACTTCTCCAGTCGGCGGGCCGGATATAGGAAAATTAAATACTTGGCGGGCCGGATTGCTGAATCGATGCATTATTCGCCCATTTATCCACACATATAAGAAATAAATCGTATTTAATGAATGTATTTTAACGACAGCAATGTAACTTCAAAGCCATTTCTCGCCAATAATGACGAAAACAATGAGGATTTGAGAACAGCATTGTCATACAGGCACCACCATGTCTGCTTCTCTCTGACCGATCAACACACGGTGCAATCCTTAATTAAGATTTCAAGGCGTTCGATAAGCCCGGTATCCCAAATTTACCAAGATATCAATTCATTAGGGTTTAGTAGGTGACGAGATATTGCGTGGTTGTTCAACTGTGTGGCCTATTCTATCTCGATATTGAATTCATGCGGTCCGCGGTCTCCACGAAATTTGAAAGTGGCCCGCGACCCGTTCCGAGTTCGCGACCCCTGGCATAAGCGGTGTCTTACAAAATCCTAGAAGTGTGCCATGCTACAAGTCGACGGTTATGGAGTCAAAAATAAGAAATATCGGCCTAGTGTAAATGACCATTGTAATCGACAAACACCATGATTACCACAAATGACATTAGGGTTGAGTAGGCTACATCGTATATGCCGATAATGCAAGTCTTCTCGCTTCAACTAACTTACGCGTAAGCACCACCCTCGCTCGCTGCGCTTATGTGTATATTGTATAATAACATACAGTCACTAAAATTTGACGTATGTAAGCAAGTAGTGGGGAATCTCGGAAAACGGGCCGCGGGCCACATTATCATGTTAGACGGAAAACTATCTGCGGGCCGGACAAAATCCCTTCGCGGGCCGGATCCGGCCCGCGGGCCGTATGCTGCCCGCCCCTGACATAAAAGGACCAGAGCCAATAAAATGGAAGTAGCATGTGTCTGTAGGTTGATAATGATATGTTAACTCGCGGTCCGGTAATCTTAAAGGCTGACTATATAGTATTCATTCAGTAGAAATTGCTTGTATTTCGACTTGAATGTTGACGTGCTCGAAGACTGTCAAATAGTCGGCGAGATCCTGTTCCACAATTCAGGTCGGACATACTTGATAGAACGATGCGTTTTCTTGTGTTCCGTCCTGATACATTATTATAATAGTTGTTCTTCGACGACGCGCTTGTGTTGTACTTGTGCGCTTTCAATTCCGAGGTGAAGTAGTTGTTGAAATATGTGGGAAAGTGGCCGCGTTAGGAAACTCCCACATAAAATTAGTAATTTATAGCCTCCTCGTATATTCTATTTCTATAACACCAAATCTTTTGAGTAACGATTTATCAGTTGCATATCCTGCCCCCTAGGGCTAAGGGCTAAGCTTAGGGCCTTGACAATGATACGGAGAATCCGATGTTGTAATTTTTTAATGCGGGTCAACTGTAGGATTATCATATGTCCTCCTTTAAGAGGATTTGTCTTCTTTTTTTTCAAATTGAAAATGTTGTCCTATTTTTTTAGAATGTGTCCACACTTTTTCTACAAAAAGTATTAAAATGCGATAAAAAAATGGACTCCGACGCACCGAACGCCAGGATTGGCAATATTATAAACGAAAAATACAGCCCGACGGGTATATCGAGAGCAAGACCGAGAATAAGACCTTTTCTTTTAGTCAACACTCCCAATACAAACTGGAGTAGGTATTTCGGAAATGACCTTTTTTAGTCAACACAATACTATTACTCGATAAAATATCCAATTCACCCGCTTTCTTTTCCAGTATATACCGGTATATAATATGGTTTAAGAAAAGTGTCCTCTTTTTCGGATATCTAAATATGGTAACCCTAGTCAACTATGCCTTCTTGCTGACAGCACCCCAGCAAAGAATTCCGTATTGTATAACATAACATAGCATGGTTGGGGTATATTTTTGATCTGAACAAGTCACACACAATGTACAATGCGATAAGACACAATGCGATGTCATGAACAGATAGAAGGATGTCGAACGACACGCATCAGTAGCGGATCCTTTACTCTAACATCCACCTCGGCCTTGAGTGCCCGATGTCACAGTTCTTTTTCGATGTTGATCTCTTTGAAGCCGCGGCCCTTTCTACTAGTTCTTTCCATTCATTGTGAGTGCTTTCTTTCGTCGGGTCTTTGTCCGGGCTTTTTTGTCGCCGTAAAAACGGCAACGGCAGGGTAAGAGGAGCCCAGATAAACCTCCGTCTGCGTGCTGGGCGCTTATCGTCAGGGCCGTAACAGCACTTCGTCAGCCCCCCCCCCAAAAAAAACGTTGGTCTCGGCCCCCCCCCCCACATAATGCTCCCCAGACCCCCCTACGGCTCTCCGCTATTTAGCGCAACTTGTCATCTTGATTGGGGCCGTTTGCTGAGTCGGTTTTTCTCGCTTAGACGCGCGAAGCGCGAAAAATAAGTACAATGCATGATTGAATCGGTCAATATGATCGGGAATTGCATATATATATTGCTATCAATTTTTTTCCTCTCACCGCTCACTTAATCAGATTTACAGGTGAGGTGTGTTGGAAATGGTAGGACCCCTCAATAATAATTAAACACCTTCAGGCGTATAACCGTTGGCAGGAACAAAACAGCACTTCGTCAGGCCCCCCATCCCCGAAAAACTGGGGTCTTGGGCTACCATAGGATGATAAACCTACTCCCAATCACGCTGTTCGCTTTTGTCACAAAATTAGCCGTACTGTTCAGAGAGCCAGCGCGAAGCGCGAAAATTTTCGATAATTCATGATAAAGTCGGTCAATATGATACGGAATTGCATATATATTGATATCAATTTCTTGTCCTCTCTGCTCACGTAATCAGATTTACCGGTAGAGCTGAGTGAGGTGTCTTGGAAACTGTATGGCCTGTTGGTATGAATCCGTAACATGATGGTATTTCGTGACCTCCTGACGCACACGATTTCAAATTGGTATTTCTTCTCTGGCATATAATTTTTCCCTGCGGGATGGTATTTGTCTTGTGAGGTTCAGATTGCCAAGACAGGAATAGTCGACGCCAGTCATTTAGGCGCCTATGGACAAATAAACCTATACGTATTTTGTATGTATAACGAAGTTTTCGGTCCGCATAAGGCCACTCCTTTTCGGCCAAGGTTTTCTCGCTGCCGATCGCTCTGGCACACTTCCTGGAGTCGCATGTTACATGGCCTAAAACTTTATATGTCGTGGTAAATCGTGGCGCGGTAATGCCCAATGCCGACATGCCCATTTCTATAAATCTTGCGTATTTTTTCTTGGGGGAAGATTATCCAAAAATCAAGACGTGTGGCAACTTAAATCGCGCATATACCGCGAAAATTTTTTGAAAAAGTTGCATCAATTTTCAAAAAATACTCTATAATTTATGCTAATTCACGAAATAATTTTGGGCCCCTTCGAGCTCAGCCCCCTCCCCCCAATTGGGGGGTTTGGGGTGCGGCAGTTACGGTGCTGCTTATCGTAACCACTACACTATCTCGCCCGCTTGTAAACTTTGATTGGCTCCCTAGGGTGGTACGATTTCAGGTAGCCCATCTGCTTTGTGAACTAAACTGATGTTGTCAAGCACAGAAATGGATCTCAAGCCCTAGACAGAACGTTGAAGATTCAGAACCTTGTCTAATTTACAAATGTCGGTGGAAAAATCCTGCAAATGACGTCCAAAACGGAATAAGTGCTACGAGCCATCGCCGGTTGACTTCCGCTAGATGTCGGTGGAGTAATATCCGTAACACGAATACCACTAATACCTGTATTTTTGAAAAGACTATATTGGAGGTACAGAACTTCAATTACCAACTATATTATTATTAATGTCAGTTTATTATTAATTTCATTATCTCAAAACACCAAAAGACTGCGACACAATGAAAAGATAGGATGGTGTCGACTGTCGAAACGACTTGGAGTGGCCTTTGAAATGAGACACCTGTAATCACCAGTATTGATTTGATTCTCCATTGGCGGAACACCAGTGCGCCGTCGTCGTTTCGCGGGAATCTAATATAGGTTTGATAATGTGACTAGTTTCTTTTTGCACGGGCCACTTAACAAAAGTCATTGTTCAACTATCGTAAATAAATAGCAGCTACGCACAGGATCCATTTTGATACAAAACTTTGCAAATGTTTGGTCAATTTCATGGAAATCCAAATAGTTTTCAACAACTTACAGCAATATGTTGCTTGCAGGTACAGAACTTCAGTATGCAATTGAATAGTATGTTCATATTGAAATGAACCCGAATATTTTCGACTGACACTCGTCAGGGGTAATCGTCAGCAACTAGTAGAGAATTGGAAATAACATTGTATAACAATCGTATCACAAAATGTTTATATTGGACATGTACATCTACCTACATCGATTTTGTCCATATACACTTCAACAAACATGAACTTGAATCCATATCTACGATATTAACTCCGTAAATGTCAGTAATGTCGGAAATTGGTGTCATATCAAGCATGTGATGGACAAACCTCAATATCAGCTACAGAAAATTAAATTAAGATCAAATATCTATCGAGATTGAATGAAATGAAGGGTATGATCGAGAATTTGTTTCACATTCGAATTGAAGTATTGATTTTAGAGTAGCCTAGGCCTATACAGCCCGGCAGCTTTCTCTCTGTTGGTAGATATCGGACGCTGTGATGATTAGAACGTACTGAATTAAGTCAAACAGCTTTTTAGTTCAATGGTAATCATCGAGAAAATGAGTCAATCTATCGCACAATTCAGTTGATCGATGCATACAGGCACTTATGTATTAATTGTAAATTCGGAAGATCGTGCGAAAGGCCACACCCGGTTTAGAGACCATCATAGGCGACATCAGACCTTCGAGATGATGGAGCTGGCGGGTTGGACGCAGGTACATTAGTATAGTAGGCTATACTTCGACACTGGACAGCTGTATAATTGTAGTTATCTAATGTCTAATTAGACTGATTAGACTAGAGCAGTGGTTCCCAACCTTTTTCGACTCATCGCCCCCTTTTCAAGCTCCGCACCGATCATCGCCCCCCAAATATTGGGAACCGTAAAATAGGCATACAAACTGTAATCGTCGACGATTTGACCTAAAAAAGGTCATTTCTCCGACTTGACTCCAAAAGGACCGTAACAGCACTTCGTCAGCCCCCAAAACGTGTGTCTTTGGGCCCCGATATGGTGATAAATCAAACGTCTGGGGGGCTTTGCCCCTCAGACTCCCTCCCCCGATACCTCTTTACCGCTACTTCTCAGCAAAAACTATTGGACTCTTTAGTTAGTTAGTCGGCTTAATTCGCGTGAAGCGCGAAAAAATTCTATCATCCATGATTGGATCGGTCAATATGTTGGGGAATTGCATATATATTGCTGTCAATTTTTTATTCTCTCTCTGCTCATGTATTCAGATTTACCGGTAGAGCTGAGTGAGGTGTCTTGGAAAATGTAGGATCCGTAATTAATAATTAAAAATATTCTGGCGGACCCGTGGGTATAAAGACTTCGTTAGGTGATGGCATTTCGTGGCATGTCTGCTATGTCAAAAGATATTCAAATCGCCCATACGTACTGAACTAAAAGACGAACACGATTTAGAATTGGTATTTCTGCACTCACAATTGATTTTTCTCTGCGGGATGGCATTTGTCTTGTGGGATTCTGATTGCCAGGACAGGAACATTTGGCGCCAGCGATTTAGGGGCCTATGGACAATTACACATATATGTGTATCATATATGGTACATATATCGAAGTCGGTCAGCATAAAGACAGTGCTTTTCCGCCAAGGTTTTCTCGTTCTGGCACACTTCTCGAAGTCGCATGTTACATGGCCTGAAACTTCATATGCCTTGCTGCGTCATGGCGTGGTAATGGCTGAGCGATGCCTTTTTCTATATTTCATGCGTATTATTTCTTGGGTGACGGTTATCCAATAAGCAAGAAATGTGACATCGCTAAATCGCGCGCAGCGCGAAAATATTTTTAAAAAGTTGCATAAATTTCCCAAATATTACTCTAATTCATGTTAATTCATGAACAAATTTTGGGACCCTTCGAGCTCGGGCCTCCCATCCCAATTGGGGGTTTGGAGTGCGGTAATTGCGGTCCTAGACTCCAATATAGTGGTTTCAACGCGCCATCGCCCCCTATCGCCCCCTTCGTCCGTTTTCGCCCCCTATCGCCCCCTTCGCTATTTCGCCCCCTGGGGAGCGATATCGCCCACGTTGGGAACCACTGGACTAGAGCGAAATACCGGCAATCTAATTCTAATCTTATTTGTGAAATGTTTTTATGCTCTCAATTTAATTTCTATCTAATGTCTGGTTTTCCGAAAATGCTACTGGAGAACTATATATTGCGAAACGAGACAAAGCTTGTTGTACAGACATTTGCCGTTCTCGTGCTTGTGGGAATGAATTCTGATTTGGTATGAACTGAAATTGATTTTTGTTGTGTTTCTTTCATAATTTGCAATTTATTTTAATTTCCAAGTTTTTTGCGATTCAGTAATTCCAATTCTTCAATAATTTGGTAATACAGAAAATTTTCTAGTTGTCCAACCAGGATTAGTATTGTACTGATCCCTTATTTGACTAAAGTACATAATATGCAATTGACTAGTTTATAATATTATCATCATCATCATCATTGGTTTATTAGCAATTTTATCAGTTCAATACACCACAAAAAATGCGATACAATGAAAAGAAAGGAAGATGTCGAAGCGACTAGGAGTTGTCTATGGAATCAAACACCCACCTTGGCCTAGGCGATGTAAAGAGGAGGCATGCACACTGAATGAAAGTAAAGAAGATAGTATAGAAGGAAGCGACAAGAAATAGGGCGGCATGCCATGGGAAGCGAGATCGATAGGTCAGTCGTGGTCCGGTAATCTTGAGGATGGCCAGTTCAGTACAGTACAGTTCAGTATCTCCAAGAAGCTCTTCAAATGCATAACATCGGTAAAAGCAAAATGCAAAGCCCCACTGCACCATCTCTCGAGCAATCAAAGTAATCGATAGTTACATTCAAATTCATCATATTCGAAGATGTTCGTGCTCAAGGAAGCAGTATAGACTTGAATTCGTGAAACTTTCCCAGCAGCTTATGCTATTTGAAGAGCTTCTTAGAGGTACAGAACTTCAATGCACAATTGAATAGTACATTCATATTAAAAAAAAAACGAATATTTTCGGCTGACAATCGTCAAGGGTAATCGTCATAGCAACTAGTGGTAGATACTTGGAAAGAACATAGAGCGAGTTATAATACTAGCTGTTTCTACAGAATTTGCTGCAGAAGAGAGCCTATATTTGACGGTTCGAATACGAACCCAAACAATACATTTCGCACTTAGTACTAATCAGCCGTATCGTCTTATTCAAACTTGATCATCATTCACAGGCGTGATTGTTTATACGACGGATCACATCTTCCTAAAGGCGTCTTTTATACGAGAATTTAGCACGGGCACGGGCAGTCACGCGGAATGATTTGAGAAAATAGTAGCTTTCAGGTTCGCCGTGATAAGCAGTCTGGTCGTTACGACAAGCAGCTCGCGTTCGGTAAGTTGTTGTCTTGGTGTGTAGCGTGTTATTTCGTAGATGTGCGTACAGACTTTGTAATTTACTCATGGGACAGCACCATAACGGCTTTGTTCGTATGTCGACGTCAATAAGACAGGATTAGACGGATCTTGTTTACATATACCGCCAAGGTGAGATTTATAGTAGGCGTGTCTTGGGAATATCCTTGGTAATGAAAGCATGTAGCAATTGTAGCATGTTACCGCGTATTTTACTTGCTTCAGTTTAACTGATAAATTTAGATTAGGGTTTAGGTAGATGAGGTTCATATTAATATTTCATGAAGCCTCTTAGCAGAGCAGGTTTGATGTGAAGGAATTTGTGATTTATTACAGCTCGTGCTACGTCTGAGGAACCAAACAGTCAGGTATCCAGTAATGCAAACACGTTATGTACGGCGTAAAGTGTTCATTTGTTTAGATTGAACACCCTTTACTGCTATTGACGTATCCAATACGGTTACAATTGCGACAAACTGCTTTACTGAAGGTTTCGGAGCCAGATAAGACTGTCGAACAACGCACATTCATTAGATAACTCAACATTTGCTGAATGAATTGCATATTTGCTTTCAGTCCCCATGCTGTAGATTTGATTCGACGATGGTCGGATGCCAATAGAGAATTAATTCGAACATTGGTTTTGGAAAGCCAACTGTGTGCAGAAAATTGCTTTATTTGATGAGATTCTTGGAGATATATAATTGAATAATGTATTCATATTGAAATAAAGCCGAATACGTTCGGCTGACACTCGCCAGGGGTAATCCTCAGCTACTAGTTCAGAATTGGAATAGGGAATTGTTGATATACAACGTTCTTTCCCATTCTCTACTAGTTGCTGACGATTACCCCTGGACTGGACCTTGGTTATCCCGTTACTTCCTTGGTAGCTCAATATCTTTTGACGCAGTACTGTTTACGATATCCATTCACGACACCATTCCCTTTGTTTTAGAACACTGTTCCCATTTGTGTTCTTTCGTTACAAGTATGTAACGACAGTTCACTGAATGAAGTCCATGATCGCGACGACAGATTTACTACGAGACGTCACTCGTCAGACACGTCATGATGGATATGTTTGCGCTGCAGTTGACTCAGCACGTCATCGCGTTTTGAAATGATGGTCGCTGACAATGGCCGAGAGTTGGACTACTGAAAAACTTCGTGAATTAAAATCAAAATTAGAAAAGCTACAACAACAAAAAATCAAGTTCAGTTTATATCAATTCTCATAATCAATCTCATAATCATGATAATGGAAAATGCAGTACGAGCTTGGCTCGTGTCGCACTATACAGTTCACCTGTATCGTTTTCAGAAAAACCAGAAAATAGATTTCAATTAAAATGAAAGCATGTTGACATTTCACAAATTAGATTAGAATTAGATTAGCGACATTTCGCTTAGTTTAATTAGACAACTGGAATTATCTAGTCTTCCAGGTCTCTCTAGGGAGAGTGCATTTCATAACGAAGCAGGCTTCTGCATATTTATTGTATTTCGTGTAGATAACAACAAGAGAGGTGGCGCGGAATCGTGTTGTTTCTAGCTAGTAGTAACAGCTTTAGCAGCTTGATTCTTTTTCAGTGATTAGAAACCAGGCCGAATCAGAATGTGCTTTATACCCGAAGTCGGCAGAACGCTTTTACCAAGAGAGCGCGCTTGCTAATTTGACAACATCAGCATGGTATTTCAAGCATATTTCACTCTCTACCTACGGACAACATAATTCTTTCGTTGGTACTTGCAAAATTCCAAGTGTATATGCAGTTTGCAAACTTTGTGTCCTATGTATGATACCAAAATCATTTCAACTTATATTTTGGTACTGTAGCCTAGGGCGATATTGTGAAGCGATTTTCAAATAGCTTCAATGAAACGCTGCATTCCTAGCCGAGATCGAAACGCCGGTCTAGCAGAGACCATAGTGTAACGGCCGGCCTCCGTGGAATACCTCACTGCATCTATCTGGTCCAAATTGACTTGCCATACAGACAGAGCCAATTACTGCAATATGCAATCATCATATACAATCAGAGGGCGTCAGTATCGAAGTGCTTCTAATTTTTCGAAGTATTCAAGTAGGTTTTGCTTATAATTGCACTACTTACGCTAACAATCATTTTCGCGAATAATCAAATACGGGATCGCGATTAAACCCATTACGAAACAACTGCGTGAATCGATGATGCAAACTCAGCCTTCAAGTGGATTTTCGGAATGGGATCTGATTCCCCTGTAAAACCAAATTCCACTTTTTACGGTTGGCAATTGGCGACCGGCCTTTTCACTAATCATATTCGCCTGTGTTTATTCAGCGTCGGTCATATCGACATCCGATGTTATTCTAGCGGCCGTAGTTCAATGCGCCGGCCGTTGAAAATTGACCTAATAGTTGTGTCTATGTGCGGAACGCTGACAAAGGGTGCCAATTGAATCGTGGGGCATAAGTAGCAATCACAGCCCAGACACACGACACATGTTGTAAGCAAACAATATAAGCCGGGTAATATGGGTTTGTTGAAAGGTTAGGCGTAGATTTATCTCGATTATCGCCAACGCTTTGCTCTCAAGATTATATGATTTGTAAGTCACCAGGGAACGTCGCTGATGCTCATTGCTATGCTGGGCAATGAATGATAAGTAGGCTACTTTCAGAAATTCGTTTTCTGTTTCCACTTGAAGCAGCTTTGACATTTATTGGAAATGGTATATTGAAGTTCTGTACCTCCAAGAATCTGTTCAATGACTCCTAACACTAAATTTCGTGTTCTATTATCTCCTATAATTAGGATAATCCGATTGGTTATGAACCTTACGTTACTTACTCTGTCACATGCAGCGCGAAGGAATAACACACGAGCCAATTTAATAAACATATATATGTACCTGATCGATCAACTAACCTAATTGATGTAACCCAGCGTATATAATTATCGCGGTTGTTTGCGATGGATTTATGGATACGTTTTCGTGTCGTGCTTCTAATTCATCTGCGTTACAGCTAGATTGCTTCTCTATGACGTGTCATCGATGTTGTAGTTGCGCCCTACGTAGTTGTAAGACTCGAATCTGAATTGTTTCAATATATACAGAGCTCTGTAATTCGGTTGATTGTGAGGTGTTGACAAAACGGTCTTCAGATGCAGACTTGGAAAACTCGATAATTCTAGTTCACTAATCAGACTAGTTATAGAGCGAAATGCCGGTAATATAATTTGTGAAATGTTTCTTTGCTCTAATTCTAATTCTAATATAATTCATGCATTGTTTCTAGGCTCTAATTTTGATTTTATTCTAATTTCTGGTTTTCCTGAAAATGCTGCAGTTTGCGCATGTTCGTGGAAACGACAGTTCTGGCAAATAGACACGAAATAGTCACAAAGCGCTATTAAATAGTAACGTCTAAGAACTACCAGATTATCTTGCTGTGATGTAACTGACATTATTTTTCTTGTGATCGCATAAAAGGTACGTATCTTTAACCGCGGACGGATGTACTAATCTCTTGTACACCTTATTAGCCTATGGTGGTGTAATTTTGATAGGGACTTCAAGTTATTTTGACGGATTAAAACGGGAGGCGTGCACTGTGTACTGTGCACTAGGGCTGTTCAAAAATGACTTTTTTTTCCTGATTTCAGCCATTCACTGATTAAATTGTCAGGTTGCCACAACAAAGGGTGCACACCAAATTTGGTTCAATTCGAACATGTCTAAGCGTCCGCAGAGCCAATTAAAATTTTTAATTTAATACGTAAAATTAAAAAAAAAAAAATTTCAAATTTTTCTCTCAACCCCATGAAAATGTTGAGATGTCTTCAAAGACCATGCAAATGAAATTTGAGTCAATTCCAACCAGTAGAAACGGAGTTATTTGAGTTTTTCGTTGATAATTCTCGGATTATCCACCAATCAAGGATAATTGGAGAATTATCAACGAAAAACTCCAATAACTCCACTTCTACTAGTCCGAATTGAGTCAAATTTTATTTGCATCGTCTCTGAAGACAGCTCAACAATTTCATGGGGTTGACAGAAAAATTTGAAATTTTTTTTTGTTCAATTTTCCTGTATAAATTAAAAATTTCAATTGGATCCGCGGAGCCCTATACTTGTTAGAATTGAACCAAATTTGGTGTGCAGCGTTTTTTAAGGTAACCTGATGATTTAATCACTGAATGGCTGGAATCCGGAAAAAAAAAGTTATTTTTGAACAGCCCTACTGTGCAGTGTGTATTCTCTGCAACCTTTACGACAGGAAGACCATATTTCAATTAATTCGGTGAAGCAGCGAATCGCAATAAAGCCCACACATCAATATCAACTCAAACAAACTTCCAAACCAATAGTAAACAGTTGTTCGCGATTGCTTCCGATGGCATTCCCGATTTTACTGTTTTCACTATGTTGACCGATACCTGCCCTCGCATTCTATAATATGAACGATCGGGGTTATTTGAGGGCATCTTTTACGTAGACTTGGACAACTAGGTAATCCTACTATTCTAGATGTTGAATTAGGCTAATTACAGTGGAGTACCGGTATCTAATATCCTATTATAACCTGCGAAATGTGTATGACTGTGTATATGTTGATCTAATTTCTGATTTTCCTGAAAATGGTACAGGACAACAGTGTAGTACGAAACGAGTCAAGCTTGCTTTACAGATATTTGACATCCTAATGCTTATCAGAATGAATTTTGATTTGATATGAACTGAACTTGATTTTTGGAATTTTCGCAATATAATTTCCAAGCTTATTATTTCGCAAATTCAGTAATTCTACTTCTAATCTAATTTGGAAAAGGTGAAAATTTATCAAGTTCTAATGTTAATAATATTCCATAAAGGCAATATCGCGCAAGAATAACACACATCATTTACTCTCGCCGGGTGCAATCTTTCAGCAGACACATTTCACGAAATATGGTCGAAATAGTGTCAAAATAAATCGCGTATTTCATCTTTTGCGCCACGCGGCTTATCTAGTATTTACAAAGAGATCTTCGAATGCGACAACAAGGGCCAGTCACATTATGCGTCAATGGCGAGCACAAAAGACTGTTCAATCCTACGACAGTCGATTCCTTCGGGCTTTGAACATTTCGACTGGGACATCTTTTTGTTTCACCAATTACACCAGCGCTTTGACACTGTAGTACGGCGCAGTAGAACATAGACGATGTGTTAATAAAGGACTTCTTGTTACCAGTAACTGCCCCGTGATAACTTACTGCAGCCGTAGTAAACAAAGCAGAATACTATTGAGCATTCGCTGCACTTGTGCAACTTCGAGTCGAGAGATTATTTAATGTGTGCAGTGTGCTTGTGTTTTGATTAGTATGCAGCAGAACGAGCTATAAGAAGGCAAGTGTCTATTCGTACTATACTCTGGTGTAGAATTATACAGTTATTTTTCTGTAGCTACTGCCTATATCTGAGTCTGTTTAAAGATACTTTCAGAACTACTATATTCCTATACTACAGTCTGTTAGTAAGGCAGTGACTGCGTCGGAAAATAGATATGTATCGTACTGCACTGTGACATATGGCATAGGTATATGTGTTCGGGAAAAGTCAAGTGCTATCTTGCTTGCTGTTATGTTCGCGATATCTTAATCAAACAGTACACAGGACTATTATCATGACGAACAGTGTTAACCAGCCTACTGGAAATATAGGAAATAGGTTTACCCATAAATCTTATGTAGAGTAGAGGCTCTTGTAGGTACAGAACGTCAATATACTATCGAATTCTATATTCATATTGAAGTATACCCGAATATTTTCGCCTGGGGTAATCTAGTAGTAACTAGTTGCTGGCGATTAACCCAGGTGAAAATATTTGTTATTTTTTTCCAATATGAATGTAATATTCAATTGTATATTGAAGCCTACGCTAAATTTCCACAGTTCACTTATTGTTGTGTAACGCGACATCAAATCTGAATGTGTCGATGAATTAATTCATTTTCTTCATCGGTTTAACAGATTTTATCGACGAACACTAACATATAAATATATTATTCTGAACAATCTTCAAATCATGGAGGGCCAAGTCGACATGAACGATTCGGATTGTGGATTATCGCTGCATGATGTCCATGCGTCTATCGAATGCACTATAGCCAGCATCCGCGAAAAACACGAACAGGTACAGTGGTAAATGTAGCTTTATTTAGCAATGCAGAATCTAGAGTAGCATAACGGTTGACACGGTCAACTGACTTAACAATGTACCGTTACATATGCAGCGTGTAGAATACCGTGGTAGTTTCAACTAGCTATAGATTGTAGGTTGTATGCTATCATGAATTATCCATTGCAATCATACAAGCATTCGTTTCTCTTCGAGCTATATCACGCAGTGTTATTAGCATGGATACGTGCCCTATAAACCACGCAATAAGGATATCCCCCTGGGCGCTGTCGTTTCTCATCAAGTGAAAAAATTAATCAGCTTACGCATCGAGAAGTCGGTTGCAATCTGCGAGTTGCAAGGATGCGATTACGAGCGAATCCACGTAATATCCCAATTTGCGTTGAGATTAAGTCAAGGGGGTGATTATATCCGTGGAAGTATTGTACTGCAAATTAGGTCGATTACATGAAGTCCGAGTTTGTAAGTTTTACTGTAGTCAATCCGTCGTAATCGTAGTACGATTGTTGATGTATACAATTTTTTTACCAATTCTCTACTAGTTGCTGACGATCGCTCCTGATGAGTGTCAGCCGAAAATATACTATTCGCTTGTATATTGAAGTTCTGCACCTCCAAGAAGCTCTTTGAATTTATTCGAAATAAACCCCTATATTACAGGTCGACACGATATTCGGAGATATCGGATATTTAAAAAGAACCGTGGACGACGTTTTAAAGCCAATAAACGACAAAGCACGCCTTAAAAAGATATCATCAGTCGCAGATTTGAGGACGCTTCTAGACCGCTGCGCGCGAATGCCCACACCTAACACAGTCGGACTGAAATCAGCACGCGTGCCCACACCGCCTACAAAAGTCAAGCCACGTTCAAGGGCTTTCTCAGACGGGCGTATTGACATAAATCGTGGCGCCGAATTCTCATTACCGCCTATAGCTGCTAAAAGTCAATCTGCGAAACATCCCAGAAACTCTACCGGTAGTAATAACTCTTCGGGCGAAATTATGATAGTGCCGATTAGCTGTAATAAGTCATGCCGGGCTGATGATGTTATTTCGCGTTCAAATGCTAATAATTTCACTCAATCACGCCGGGAAAGACTGTTAAGGAGACGCAGTAACGCAGACAACAGTCTCAACATAAAACACTTTGAATTGAACCGCTTTTTGGACGATTTCGAGCGTGAATTATCGGTTTTGCAAGAAACGTTTTCGACTTTCACGCAAAAAACTTTAGTGCCCCTTCAAATATTTTGCAAACTATGCAACAAAACTGACTCCGGCAAGGACGAATCTTTTGAAAAACGGGTCAAATCACTGTGTTCGACGAAAGGAGGTTTGGGGGAAACGGAATTCAGGATCGTGCAAACCATGAATCAAATCAGGCAGCTGCTGTGGGCGAACGAAGCCACCGGTTTATCGGAAAATCTATTCTGCGCGGACCACTTCTCGAAGAAAGTGAGTTTTGAATGGTTTTTCCCCAATGTCTGATTTACATTATTTCTATGCGTTAGTGTCAGTGGGTGCTTAAGTAATCTTAATAGGCGCTGAAGTATTAGAAGTAGAAGTGACGTTATTATTTTTTTCACTCGCGCACAAGTAGAAGTAATAAAAAATAAATATAATGATGAAAAAAGCCCAGTTGTGAGTAAAAACCATAACTCAATTAGAAGCAGAAGTAAGTATTCTAGGCCTGGTTTTGTCTGTAAACCAAATACTGTAAGTAGAAGTTGGCACTCAAGTAGAAGTAGAAGTATCTTCGTAAATTTCTACTCGAGTGCAAGTAGAACTAGCGATGATGTTCAAGCAAATAATAAAGTAAGTATTCGAAGCTTGGCTCTGCCTAAAAACCGAATACTGTCAAGTAGAAGTTGGCACTCAGGTAGAAGTAGAAGCAGCTACGTAAATTTTTAATCAAGTATAGTATAAATAGCGATTTTCAAGTACAAAAACAAAAGTAAGTATTCTGGGGCTGGTTTTGCCAAATATAAACGAAAATTGTCAAGTAGAAGTAGAAGTAGTCTATATTCATATCCGCTCGAGTAAACATAGTGCGAGAAGGTAAAATACAATTAGTATTTCAAAAGTAGAAGTACTCACTTGCGGACCTCCTCTGGTTAGCACTTTTAAAATAATGAGAGTCTATTTTGTGTTATTAGTATTATCGCAAATTTTTATGTCTACATCGCCCATTTTCGCGCAGGTGGCTCTAGAAATCGACTGTGAGACCTTTCCCGTCGTTCGACTGATTCCGGACGTCCTCCAGAAGTTCAATCAAGTTCTCAACCTCGCTTCGACGTGGCTCAAGAGAGACATTCTCTTCGTACAAAACGCGAAGTCGGGTCTTCAGCGCGCGCACAGGAGGTTTTTAAAGACAGAGAGGCATTGGAGACAGGCAAGCATTTGTCGTTTTTACGCGTAAATGCAAATATATCTTCACATGTTGGCGCTGCGATAATGGACCGTTGATATGTTTCTTTTTGATACTCTACTAGTTGATGACGATTACAGTCGATTACCCCTGACGAGTGTCAGCCGAAAATATGCGAGTTTATTTCAATATCAATATAATATTCAATTGTATATTGAAGTTCTATACCTCCAACAGTAACTTGAAACGTTGATAAAATATTAAACTCATATTTTGGACCATGTAACTTGTGACAGTGAGAACTTTTCGATGTGCCGTGTTAAAGCAATTGATATGACATGCCTATGTTGAAACGATGTTTCATCATTTCCATTAGCAACCATTTTACCGCTTTGGGACGCGTTCAGTTTAACAAAGAAATCGAAGTCGCTAATTTCTACCTACGACTCATTTCAGGCGCGTGACTCGCAACGACAATTGCGAAACGATTTCGACAGCGCGACGGGCGATTTACAAAGTCAAACTGCCAGACTCGATACTCTCGGTGAAGATATAAAGAGACTAAAAACGGTTAGTATGTTTTCAGAGTTAGAAAACTAGACAATTTACAACTTTTCGAAATTCGAATAAATTTAGAATTATAGCTGCGCAGTTTGTTCCAAATTAGATCACAATTAGAATTATAGCTACACAATTTTTTTCCCAATTACATCACAATTAGAATTATAGCTACATAGTTTGTTCCAAATTAGATCACAATTAGAATTATAGCTACATAGTTTGTTACCAATTAGATCACAATTAGAATTATAGCTACACTGTTTTTTTTTCGAATTAGATCACAATTATAATCATAGCTACACTGTTTTTTTTTCGAATTAGATCACAATTAGAATTATAGCTACATAGTTTGTTCCAAATTAGATTACAATTAGAATTATAGCTACACTGTTTTTTTTCCTAAATACATCACAATTAGAATTATAGCTACATAGTTTGTTCCAAATTAGATCACAATTAGAATTATAGCTACACTGTTTTTTTCGAATTACATCACAATTAGAATTATAGCTACCCTGTTTTTTTTTCGAATTAGATCACAATTAGAATTATAGCTACATAGTTTGTTCCAAATTAGATCACAATTAGAATTTTAGCTACACCTACACTGTTTTTTTTTTAATTAGATCACAATTAGAATTATAGCTACCCTGTTTTTTTTTTCGAATTAGATCACAATTAGAATTATAGCTACACCTACACTGTTTTTTTTTAATTAGATCACAATTAGAATTATAGCTACATAGTTTGTTCAAATTAGATCACAATTAGAATTATAGCTACTCAGTTTGTTCCAAAGTAGATCACAATTAGAATTATAGCTACACAATTTGTTTCCAAATTAGATCACAATTAGTATCACTGAATTCTCAAACACTTGGAAATTGAATGAGATTCCGAACCAGAAAGAAACGCAACAAAAGTGAAGTTTACTTCATATCAAACCAACATGAGAATGGCAATTGTTTCTACAGCAAGCTTGGCCCGTTTCGCACCATACAGTTTTCCTGTAGCATTTTTGGTAAAACCAGAAATTAGATTATAATTGAAATTGAGAGCATATAAACATATCACAAATTAGATTACAATCAGCATTATCATTTGGCTGCTCTCTCTGATTAGTCATTCAGGCAAGTGGAATTATCTAGGTGTTCAAGTCTTGAGTCCGATACACATGACAGTCCGTTACATAGCCCGATGATTCAACAAATATTTTTGTTGTTCAGCAACTGGAGCGGACGCGCAGAATGAAACTCGTAATCGAAGAAAAATTGAAGACTTCGGACGACAATATCGAAACGCTGGTGGCTCGTCACCGATCTCTGAGAAAGCAAATTCTTCTGCTTTGCACGAAAATAGAGGCACGAGAACGAAGGTAGTTTACCGCCACGGGTTTTTCTTTCAGAATATACCGAGTGTCACATCGTTAACGCACTTCCACGTGCATATTGTTGGTCATTGGGGTTGTTCAAAAAAATTTGTTACCATATTACCCCCCCCCCCCTCCCCCGATACCGACTAATTGCCATTTCTTCTGCAGCCATGGATTTCTAAATTCACGAGTATTGTCTCTGAAAGCCGACCGGGACGCGGTCAGCGAAAAACTACGAATAAGCGAGGACTATACGGCTAGCCTTCAAAAGAAAATGGAGGAATTGTATCGAGCCAGGGACGCTTGGAGTAAAAGGTAGAATTCATCTTTAACATTTTGATTTTTTTGGACCAATATAACTCATAACTATCATCACTTTCACAAGTTACACCACTTGTTAAAATATATATTTACCTACTCCGTCAAACCCAATGATAGCTGTCATTAGCTGATATGCAGCTAGGTAGCATTTAAGCCTGGCACACGATTTTCATTCCGAGTATTTATCAAGATAATTCTGCCCCCAGGTACGAAGAGAAGACAGATCCGGAAAAGCTAGAAACCAGACTTCATCAAACCAAAATCAGGATGCCTCTGCCTTCGTTGCAAGAAAAAACTTTCATCATAAGATCTGGAATGGAAAGTGAGTCTATGGGATATTTTTTCTTTGCTCTAATTCTAATTCTAATTTAATTTGTGAAATTTTTGTATGATCCAATTTTAATTCTAATCTAATTCCTGGTTTTCCCGAAAGTGTGTCTGCCTATACAAGTCTGGTCCTAACCACAACATTTGATACAGATCTTCAACGCGCGTTGGAACTGGTCGAAAAAAGATTAGGCGCCGATGACATTCATTGGTCGAAGCTGTGCGAACAGCTTCCTTGGCCCGACGAAGACAATTCTGCCTCTCCCGACAGCAACGGAGATTTTAACGTGGAAACCATAAGACAAGACTCATTGGAGCCTCCAGAATGCGATTGCAAGAAGATCAAAGACGAAGTGATAACAGCCAGACCCGAAGACGAGAGGCAACAGACTTCGTTTATGCTTCAACTGTGGCTTCACAAAAACGGCAGAGAAGCGACCATGGATAAACTTATCAGGGCGCTCAAAGCCTCGGATATTTGTTCAGTAGCGGAAAGCCTGGAAAGGCAAATGTCTTGATCGTTTTATTAAGCTTGTATCACTGTGAATATTGTTGCGACTTACTGGTATCTGGATATACGTATAACACCATTTGTAAGTGATAATTAGGGCCCGACCGATAACCCTGATATATTCACCCCATATTGAGAAGATATAGCATGTAGCTTAAGGCACATTTGCAACGTTTTCGGATGATTTATTTGAGCAGCTATTGCTGTGCTTGAGGACATGAAATAAACTAGAAAGGGTGCATCTGGACATCTATAAGCTATATGAAATACGTCGATATTTCCAGGCTAGCTGTCGCAGATTGTAGTTTTATGACTCCATACTATGCCATCACGAAAATTACAGATATTTTTTTACCTCTATAGTGGATATCTCTTTCAGATTATCATATCGACTAGATATTATCCACGAATCGATTATAATCGGTCGGGCTCTGATGATAACACCGATAAGTTATCGTTGTCGACCCTGCCCGATATTGCTACTATCAATCGTTACTTACAAATCGATCAGCCACCCTCCGAGTTAAGTTTTGATTAGTTGCATTACATACAACTTCATATTTTCAAATTCTGTAAAATTGTAATAACGGAGCCTATATATATATGTGGATTACTGAACTATACAAAGTTTGTTGATGCCGATTCTTCCGTCGAAATGTATATCTCATTTCATACACGCGCATCATACTTCTTCATTCCAATCATGGATGTCTTATGCAAAATACCTTACAGCTGTCCTTTCGGGTGGATTTGTGTTAATCATCGAGAACTGTAATCATCAAGTGTTTTCTTATCCTTCTTTTCTTTTTGTACGTGTAGGTCTGGTTAAAATATATCAGCGATTTTTTAATCTTGTGACTTGTGTAGCCTACGTACGAGGCAGATTGAGAAACGAAGGAGTTTTTGCACTGGCAGGATACTTCGAAAAAAGCGTGAGCGTGAGATATTTTCGAATACTTGTAAATCCGAACTCCAACTTAAGAAACAGAAACCAATCGATGGAGGCAACGATATCACACTATTTGTAGAAGAGATGCGACCAAGCACATAGCCAGGCGGAAAGGAAGGGGTTTAATGATTTTTCAAATTTACCAAGGCAGGATCATGGTTAATTACATACCGGGTACGTAAATGCTGATAATATATGGATCAGACGAGCTTCCTCGTGTTGACGAACATACGCATCTGATATATATGTTGTGCATTTAACTCGGCCTAAGCTCCACTGTCGCACGCTCCGCAATGAAGATGTAATTTTGTTCGCCTGATTCCGGCTGTGCTATCAATTAGCGAGTCCGCGACGCCGACGTCCCGCTTTCAAAATTGCGCCACGCGCATCATATTACATCAGAATATATCAATCGCTAATCATAGTCACAAATGCGTGTGACTTCGACGAACTATTAGTATCATCAGTATCAGCTTATTAATATTTTCATCATTTCCAAACACCAAAATCTGCGATACAATGAAAAGATAGGAAGGTGTCGAAACGACGTTTTGAGATCAGACACCCACCTTAGCCTAGGCGAAGTAGAGAAGAGGCATGCATATCTATGCATATGCACATGCACACTGAATTAAAAGTAAAGCAGAGGACATAAAAGGCAACACGTCTTCTGGTGGCCATGTTTTATTATTAGTGCAAACCAGCTACGAGCTACCCCCTAGGAATCTGATAGCAGTCAGATATGAAAATTCGAATTAATTTCGTTTCACGCCGTCGGTCCTGAATCAGTATGACACCGCACTCGCAGTCGCTAACAAACTAACGTATCGTATAGCTCTGTCTCTCATACATGGAGGCTGCAGAGATAGGAGGCAAAGAGTAGCCTACTGGACAGTAGCCTAGTACCTGACATAGGCATTGGGCAATATAGCTGCCGTAAGGCAAAAACCTGCATATTGAGTTCAGAGTTATTCACAAAAGCGAGAACGCCTATGGGTAACTGTTATATGCAGGTTACATACAGAATATACTAGTGACACAGAATACAGAAATATAATTCAACGATCTCTGCTTGCACTGCTGCATCACTTCGATCTAACTCAAAAGGCCTCCGGCCTCGAGAAAAACCCGAATCGCAATATAATAGCATGAAGCAATTTCCACGTCCGCGTTTAAGTTTATTTCTATTCCACACAACGAAGACCCAGGGTTGACTAAAACAAAGGGAGCATAGAAATATGCCAACTTACATCATTGGTAGAGCCACTGTTTTATCGGTTGATAACTGTATTCTGCCTCCCAATCATCGTATTATTGCCGATTGCGATTCCATTGGATGCGAATGAAGGTGCAGCTAGAATAAAACCCCTATGATCCGCAATGTATTGTAATATAGGCTACTACCTCGGTTACAGGCTTGATGATAATGTATTCAATTGAAAAACAAGGGCTTGGATTTTTAGGTAATATTCTGCAATCATTGGACTATAGTGTAGGGTACCGTATGTTCTGCTTTTTCAGGTTTTTAAAAATGTCCTCCGAGGACACCCAAATGTTCTCCTTTTTGGCAATTCGTGCTCCTTTACAGCTGTTAGAGCTAAGATGATGGATAGATTCGAGCTTAAATAGGCATAAATGACGCTAAATTGGAAAATTCGTGATTCGAACGTAGGCGACGACCTTTTTTTACTCAACCAACGGAAAATATGAAAGAAAAACTTTATTTCTGAAGTTGAACCGGAGAATTTACCTTATTTTTGTTAACAAACCACAATTTCTTGGTAGATTTGCCATTTTCCCGGATATTACTCCAGTATTGTAAGTCTGAAAATTTTGAAAAAGTGTCCTATTCCAAAATATGGTAACCCTACTATAGCGACTTTGACACCACTGCACTAGAATCAGGCAAATGAGGGCGAAATACCAGAATCTAAATGTAATTCAGTTTGTGAGATGCTGCTACGCTCTATTCGAACTCAAATCAAATTACTGGTCTTCCAAAAAGAATGCTGCAGGAGAACAGTACGCCGCGAACCTGGCCAAGCTCGGTGTACAGACATATGAACTAGACTTGTTTTTTGTAATTCGGAATTCCATTCCGCAGCAGACGCGATAGTACATGACGGGAACGACAAGCGTGCGCGTCTCACCACATTACAACACAGTACCGGATGTCCATCACTTTATTTCGCATACAAATGAATAACAAAATCAGCGAGAAATTGCGTGCCTCGATGGACAGTCGTACGAATTGCTGAAATATTGGAGACACAATCGGCAAAGGGATTTCGAGTTTGCAACGGGAGGGTTTTCGAGCCCAAAACTCACTTTCTTGCATCCTAAAACAACCTCACAGTTTATAAATACTATTTCAGGACAGTTGCTTTTGCAAGTGCTGTAATTTCTTGATCAAATCACAAAACGGGTGGGATCGAATACGTCACCCGTGCGTGCCGATTAAATAGGGTTTTGTAGTTTTATATTCCTCATAGTCAATTTCCGTCTTTGCTTTGGACAGAGACCGTTTTTCGCGCGATCGCTTAGTCGTCATTTCATCCTCTTCCGTTAATTGATCTATATTCCGTTCCATGGCCTCTTCTAAATGCTTGGGAAGCCGTTCGATTTCCCACTAGAAAACAGAATTGCTCATAACACTTATTGAGGAGTTTCTTGGAGGTACAGAACTTCAATATGCAGTTAAATACTATATGCATATTGAAATGAACCCGAATATTTTCGGCTGACACTCGTCAGGGGTAATCGTCAGCAATTACTAGAGGATTGGAAAGAACATTGCATACCAACCAGCTTCAGTGAACAGAATTTTGGGGCAGGTTTGATCAGGGTTGTAATGATTCGAATCACGATTTTCTGACGACTCGACTTGACTCGAGTCATTTCCTCAAATTATGGAAATGACTCGACTCGAGTCAATCTGTGTATTGACTCGACTTGGACTCGAGTCATCGCGCATGACTCGAACCAAGTCATATGACTCGTGACTCAGACGGCCAAGACAGACACTCCATTGTCATTTCGAAGAATAGTAAGTAACAACACTATCGGGATTTCGTCTATTGGTACTGGTACTTGAAAATGCGACCAGAAACTGCTAAAAGTGAGGTAAATGAGTACATTATAAATGCGAACCATTCGATATCACCAAGAAGAGTTATAAGAAGTGGGTAAACGAGACTTTAACTGGAAACTGAGCAGTCAACACAATGACTTGGACTCGGACTCGAGTCGTGATAATACCATGACTCGGACTCTGTCGTCTGATCGATGACTTGGACTCGGACTTGACTTGACTTGGTTAACTTCATGCACCGTAAAGGTCCATCTCTGTTTTTTCACTGGCCACAAAATAAAGACTGTTGTTGGACACCATTCCAGCACATTTTGTGCACAGTAGACGTTCCTTCTTTAGTCAATAGTCGGGGACAGTATGAACTGTCAAAAGAATCAAAAGTGAAAGTGGATCGAGGTTGGGAAAAATATCATAAAAGATAAATGTATCTGATGTGTGAAAAGTAATCATCGCTGCACAATATAAAAACTACAAAACCCACAGGACATTGATGTTTATTGTCATGCTTAGTGCTGATTGTCACTCAAATCTATTGTGTAGACACAAAAAATATTGTATCTCATCATTGTGTTAATTTGGAATTCTTATATGTTTATGAAGTATTTTGTGTATTCACCACAAACTGTGCAGCAAAAATTCCTTCAATATTTGAAAATCGGTTTGTTCTATAAGTACGCAATGTGAGAATTTTTCATTAAAACATGCTATTTGCAGGTTAGTTTCATTGCACTCTTACGGTGTGTAATGGTTCTTTAGCGAGGAATGTTATTTTTGATTTTGAAAGTCCTTGCCAAGAGCTTTCCAATGACACCTTATACTTGATGACACCACGTCTTAGCCAAAAGATATTTGCAATTAAAAATGGCGTCACACATGAGTGATTTTTGAAGACATTAACAGATTCGCGGGGTTAAAGGTCAGACAATGCAACCCCAGGTGTCAAAGAAGGGGGCAAAGTATCAAGTAGGATGTAAATGAACAAGTGTGAAAGTGTCACTCTCAACAACCCTAATTTGACCAAAATATAGCAGATTTCAATTACATGTGTAAATTTCTGACATTTTTTCCGCTTGAGCGATCACAAAAACAGCAATTTTTGAACGGCCACATCTTCAGTATTACTTGACCGATTTTCATAAAATTTGTATTTCTGAATTCAGAAAGAAAAGTTTTCTAAGCATACCAATTTCCATGATAATCTGAGATGGTGGGGGCATAAATTGAAATTTTTCTGGATGACTTGACATGATCTGACCCGGTGGTGAATTGAAAATGACTTGACTGGACTCGGGTCAAAACTACAAAAAAGGGATTAACTTGTGACTCGAAGCCTTGCGACTTGGTTACAACCCTGGGTTTGATGGGTGAGAGAGATTCTATCTCTAAACGTGCAGCTCGCCAGAAAAATAATTAATACAGAATCGTGATTGAGTCAAGTTTTCATTGAGGAGAAAATTGAAAGCTTCCAAGTTCCAATAACTGCAAATATGTCACCTTATGAACTTCCATCGCGACGCCCGGCGGTATGTTGATTTGTATATACGAGAGGAACGTATCTGCTGTCGAACCTGAAATGCATAAATGTTAATTACAAGTACTGAAAATTATGATATCCATCCCGCTAAAGAGTTAATTTTTCAACAAGAATTATACTGTGAGCCAAGATTGTTGTAGTGCAAACCTACACACGTTAGTGGAGTTCAAAAATGACTATTTTTCTCAAATTGTACTGGCTACTTGATAAAATTGTTAGGTTACCTAATTTAAGCCTACGCACCAAATTTGTTTAGATTCCAGCCAGTAGGTGCATTGCTGCAGGAGAAGAAAGTTTCTATTATTATATAAAAATAAATTAACAAAAATTTCAAAATTTTCTGTTTATCCCATGAAAGCGTTAGGTCGTCTATAAAACCATGTTCACCAAATTTGGCTCAATTCCAACCAGTGGTAGCGGAGTTATTGCCGTCGAAAGTTTGGATTTGAATAAAATAGTTAGAGAATGGGTCACCGTAAATACTATTTTATTGATAATATGATTTTTTCGACGGCAATAACTCCGCTACCACTGGTTGGAATCGAACCAAATTTGGTGAACATCATTTCTATAGACAACCAGTACAATTTGAGAAAAAAAGGTCATTTTTGAACACCACTAGTGCACACATGATATCTGCAATATATAGGCTGCAGCATGCTTTGTTCACATCGCAAAATATATCGTACCCGTTAAATGCTTCAATTGAACAACTCGCTTGTGCGTTTGCGCCTCGTATTGCGTCCTGTGTTTTTTGTGAACAAAAACCGATCTTAACAGAGTGACGCGATCCGTGATCATTTTTGGCTTCAAGCTGTAACGAAACAAAATAGGATAACAGTACTTCAATAGTCCAGAAGAAACTCAACTTGCATTACAAGTGACATGGTTACTAGTATGGCTGGACACAATGATTTGAATACTTGAATGTGACTAGAATAATATTTCTTCTAACGATTCGCATCGTGTTGTGAGCAATCAACGAGAATTCTAGCATCATTACTATTTTCCACGATGGAAGCCTTGAAACCGCGATTGGATGTATCGCAGCATACACGAACATGTAGAACAAAGGTTGGCGGGATGGCCAAAATTTTTTTTTTTTTCAAATTTCACTGGCTACTTGGTAAAATCGATAGGTTGGCTTAAAAAACTCTGCACACCAAATTTGGTTCAATTCCAACCAGTAGGCGCTTGCTACAAGAGAAGAAAGATTTGGATTTATTATATAAAAAATCAAATAAAGATTTTTACGAAATGTTCTGTCCACCCCATGAAATTGTTAGGTTGTCTACAGCATCGATGCTCACCATATTTGGCTCAATTCCAACCGGTGGAAGCGGAGTTATAGCAGTCGAAAAATTTGGATATGAATAAAATAGCAACCTGGGCACCGTTACTGGAAACGACATATCTGTAAAGTCTTGATTAACCCACAGCATTGTCACAAAATTGCCACCAAATTATAATTATGTGATACAGAAATGGCATTATAATCTTTGTAGTCGTAAAAAAGGTATGTATTTGAACTTTCCGCATCCCTGTTATGACTAAGGCGATTCCTTTTAACATGACGAAAAAATTCCATCAAAACGGTAGCGTTAGGTCAAAAAATTGTCAAAATTTTTTTGCAACCTGCATTTTGTTCGTGTCGTAGATGTTTGTAGCAGTGTGTCACCGGCAGTGTACGCACAACTTTAGTGTTGCCAGCCAACAACGGCTGCTGTTGAACGTTCTTTCTCCATTCTTGACAAGCTACTTAGTAAGGACAGACACTTTCTACCCGAGAATGTAGGAAAGTATCT
The DNA here is from genome assembly GCF_051294905.1 of Botryllus schlosseri. Classification (NCBI taxonomy): domain Eukaryota; kingdom Metazoa; phylum Chordata; class Ascidiacea; order Stolidobranchia; family Styelidae; genus Botryllus; species Botryllus schlosseri. Next base: position 27,407,173 of record NC_137246.1, on the reverse strand, counting down.
TTCGTTGCACTACAAGAAATTTTATTCATTTCTACCCGAATGCGTAATGTAACTACTGGAGTTCTTCACAGGTCCGGAACTAATTCGCAAGGACAGACAGTTCCAACCAGAAATGAAGATAAGTAGTACATTTCTAAAATTATGTGCGAAAACACCTAATTTACATACATCAGGGCAAAACTTTTTCAAAATCATGTTTTTTAAGGTAAAAAATGTCAAACTTTTGATTTTTTAGATTAAAATCTTGCAATTTTTTCGTAAAAAAATCACCCTAGTTATGACGCCATGTCGCCATAATAAGCGATATTCGGATACCATAGTCGACTGGAAGTAACATTCGATTCAGAATCGAAACATTTGGGCACTCGGTTTTGCGCAGCCCTAGTCAAGAAAAACGCTATCAATCGGATATTCCAAAGAAACTGAACCGAGTCTCACATTCCGGCCACTTTAATGCCGAGTTCATTTGCTGCCATCGCGGCGAACTCCGAGTAGGATTGCAAAACAGAGTCCTCGTGACCTTTGATGTAGACGTCGACTGCTCGGTATAATCGCTCAGACTCTTCACTTTCTTCGATTGCATTCTGTAAATAAAAGTCGAAAATCATTTTCGAGAACATCTGAGCCGCAGCGTTGGGCAACTAGAAATGTTCAACTTTTCCAAATCAGATTAGAATTATAGTTACACAATATTTTCCCAAATTAGATTATAATTATAATTATAGCTACACAGTATTGTTTAAATTATATTACAAATAAAATTTTTCTTAATTATAATAGAATTATACTCTTTCTTATGAGCATGAGAATGTCAATCAAAAATGGAATACCGTAGCAGCGATAGCATTTGAAGCTAATCTTGGTGATACTGAGCTTCAATATTTAATTGAATAATATGTTAGTATGATTTCTTTTGAAAGTTAAAATATTCAGATTTAGTTCAATATCAATATAATATTCAATTGTATCTGGATTAGTTGGCAATTATTTCATGAAAAGCAGTTTGATAACTGAAGAACTAAAATATGGCGGTCTGCTTCTTCATATATAACTAGTTCTCTGTCACGTCAGCAGTGACCAAGAATGGAATTATCTAAGTCGCTAGTTGATAAGTTCATTCCAAGGCTGCATCTTAATTTCGTTCAGCTGCTTTCGTTTGAATATACAGTCGACTAGAGAACAATATAGACCTATGATGAAAAATTCTGAAACCATTGAATCGTTACATTTACATGGAAAGGGTCATTTAGGGATAATGATTTTCAGTGACGAGGTGAGCATGAGCAAAGCAGTCACAATTGGTACTCAAGTAGAAGTATAGCCGTAAATTTCTATTCAAGTAAGGATTAGTTAGTTACATCACAAACCTGAGCACTGGAAAACTTTGCTACTTGATATAGCTTTGTGAAGGAATTTCTGAAAACATTATTAAACTGCTGTAATCACAAGAAATCGGTATCGTAACACGTATGAACTTACTGATTGATCATTCGAGAACATGGTGCAGTCGATTTTAATCCAGACAGGCTGGAGTATGTTCTTGACTGGCACCAAAATAAAAGCTTCATTGATCGTCTCACTGCCATACACAATTTCTGACTGGACGTGATAGGTTCAACTGTATTGGAGGCTATAATTAACCCTATCCTGCACAGGAAGGAAGGAAAAATATCAATAATTTAGGAAATGAAAGGTTTCACAACAAAACAGGCCGATAATTTGCGTGACATACATGTGTTGACTTACAATGTAACTGCCGTAAAAATCAGCAGAAAATTTGTGCATTCATGTGAAATTTTAGAACGGAAATGAAACATGCGGTCACCAAATGGTGCAGATGGCGAGTTGCAGTATCAAGTTCAAGCGATTGGCTTTTGCTCTGGAAATGTTGAAGCATACGAATTAGGGCTGTTCAAAAATAGGCTATTCACGGTGGGTAATTCTATCATTAATAATGATGGAATTTTTAACCGTAAATGCTATTATTTTTATATCCCGTACCATTTGAAAAAAAGTTCTGTATAAAATGTAAAACTTTCAGTATTATTTAGCCAACCTAACAATTTCATCAACCAGCAAATAAAATTTGAAAAAAAACTTGTATTTGAACAGCCCTAATGTAATATGGATAATAGTAGTAAGTAGCCTATGCCGACTAGGTCACATCAGTTCATTGCAGGGAGCAGGAAAACCGTTAAACCACAATCACATACATTCCCAATGGAAATACAGTTGTGATTATTATATCAAAATTTATGATAACTAACGATTAAGGCACACCACAATGAGAACAGACTATGAATTTACATAGCTGCTAGTAAAAGGTAACAATCCAGTTACTGCCGGAGTATACGTTGTAGGCCCTAAGTAAATTCGATACCAGTCACTGAGGAAAAGCACCGATGGCATCAGCTAACTGCAGTGCAGTTTGAAGTATTGTCTAATTTCATTTCATTTCTGGCAAAAACTTTGCATAACATAAAATGTAAAAGTAATTTCCACAATATTCGACAAACAGACTGGAATCATTTCATTAAAGCTTTCATAACTACAATGGGAAAAGAAATATTTTTTAGTCAAGCTGGAACGCACAATTTTAGGGATACTGTTTATCCACAGAGTTGAACTTGATTCGATTAATGTTTGTGTGAGTGTGGCGTATTTTAGCAGTACTAGCAATCCAGAACGTGGCACTTTTGAAGAAAAATAAAATAAACCAGTTGGCGATTCGAAACAATACATATCGTAAGATGGTATAAAAAATCCAAGAGATCAGTTAATTTACTTCAATTCGTTATCGCAATAACTTTTAACAATTTTGAAAAATAAATTGTTGACTTTGATTTTGGACTTGATTTAGGCCAATTACTGTATGCAATGCGGCCAGTTTTCTTCTATCACATCGAGTGTTCCTACAGCACGCAAAATATGCAATTTTTTTGCCCTAAATACCACACTTTTTAGTCTTGGAGAAGAGATATCAATCCACATCAACAAAATAAAGCAGTACTTACTGTTAATTGAATACCGTTGAATTGTTATCGTTTGTAGTTCTTAAAACGTTACAAACAGGAAACACCACAGATATCAGAAATCTGGTACTCTTTGGGGGGTTACAAGAGAAAGTGGTCAGTGCCTAGCTCAGAAACTTGATGTGGCAGATAAGAACTGATGTCATATTTGAATTCGGCACTCAAAAGTTAGTGAAAAACACCTGTCCCATTCAAGTCAACAAAAATTGTGTTCCCTAGTGTTATTGTTTGAAGAACTTCTTGGATGTAAAGGAATTCGATATACAATCGAATAATATATTCATATTGATATACAACAGAGTATATTCGGCTGAAATGTCAGGGGTAATCGTTAGGAGCTAGTAGAGAATTGGAAAGAATAGTTGATATAGAATGTTCTTTACAATTCTCTACTAGTTGTTGACGATTACACTTGGTGAGTGTCAGACGAAAATATTCCAGTTTATTGCAATAATGAATATACTAATCAATTTTGTTATTGTAATACTCTTGAAGAACAATGCCAGCAATTTTCAAAACTAGGTAGAACTTGCATTCATGACGTATTTATCATTTAATGGCAAGCTTTCGGACATATCATTTTTATTCTGTGGCGAAACCTCATAATATTGCCTCACTGACTTTTCGGAATCGGTAATTATGAACTTTCGGAATAATTTTTGGGAGTACTTTCGAGCTAATGGACACAGTAGGCATAATTCCACTTTATCGAATCCAGAGACAGCACTCACAAGGATGCCTATAACCACGGTAGTAGTAGCACCCAACACAGCATAATATAAGTATGAAAGAAAATAGATTTGGACATCAGGCATTGCCTGATCAGCTGAAGGCACTGTTAAATCTGTCAGAGTTGTAGAACTGTTAAAGTTAATGTCATCAAAATCTACAAGAGAACTTGCAGTTAAATTGGTATATGTACAACTATCAATGGATGTGATCAACTTATTTGTATAAATATTATACGATTTGTACCACTGAGCACCAACGGCAACCCACAGAGTGATACAGAACCCGCAAACTTGACCTACGATAGCACCGTACCAATTTGCAAACGGAAAAAATACTCCAAGAGTAAACACTCCGACAAGAGGACCTCCAATGACGCCCCAAACGCTCAACGCGGCTTGTAAGATAAAGTCTAATTTAGAAGCACCAAACGCGATTACAAGAGTGAACAGGCCGAAAAATAAAGTCAAAAATTTTGAAGCAATAGTCATCTGTTTTTCTGAAGCATCGAGAAAGAACGGACGTAAAAAATCTTCCAAAACCACAGTTGCCATTGAATGAATTCCTGTAGAAACGGTGCTCAATGTTCCACAGTAAGCTGCAGATATTATTAAACCAGTCAATCCTGGTAAATCTGACATTTGTTCAATGACCATCAACGGCACCATTTGGTCACTGCGCTTTATCGCGCCGGATAATATCGGGTCACAATCCATGAAATGTGACACACAAATCAAACCAACAAACATCACAAGGGCTAGAATGAAATTAAGCAACACGCAGTTGACGATTACAGCAATAATCGCATCTTTTTCCGATCTACAAGATAAATACCGCTGCACTTGTGATTGTCCAATTCCATAATTTGAAACCCATGTAAAAGTACCACCAATTAGCAGCGACCATACAGTATGTCGTATGCGTGGATCAAATGAAACATCATCGAATATCAAGTTACCAGAGTTTTGCGCATTTTCAAACACTTGTCTGACACCACCAGCATTCATACACCCTCTGATCACGACTGCCAACAATCCAGAAAACATGATCAGCAATTGAAAACAATCTGCCATTACAATCCCGCGTAGTCCACCAACCGTAGAATATAAGACACAAGCGGCACCAGTAGCTAAGAGAGAGCCCCACAAGCTTAGTGATGTAACTTGATTCAAAGCTAACGCGGGTAAATAAGTCACGAGTCCCAAATATAAAATAGTTTGAATGAGATACGCGATAGTTCCAGCCGTTCGTACAACCTTATTAAAACGTAAATCAAGGTACTTGTAACAACTTGTCAAGTCCAAATTGCAAAAGACCGGAATATACACAGTACAGGTGACAATCGTCATTATAACATACGTGACACCAGTCCACCAATACATAGTTCCAAAATAGTACACTTCTGACGGTGTTCCGAGTACGATAATCGCCGACATGAAGCTTGTCGTCATGGATAAAGCCACAGGGAACCAGGGTAATTTCCTTCCTCCGAGCATATAATCGACCGTTGTCTGATGTGACTTTACGGCGTAGTAAATCCCGATTGAAACGGATATTAATAAGGTGCAGGCAAATACTACGTAATCCCACACGGATAAGCTCGCGAGATTTTCCATAGTTGAAGTATATTTTCAAGTTCTGCATATGTGAAAGAAACTAGGCTATCATCGGAGTCATAAAAACGCTGCATAAGATAACAATCTCTGGTGTTATCAAAATGGGGTTATACTTGTCTGTATTCTGTAGATCAGGTGTATTCACTTATGTAATACATAGGCCTATCGAGACAATCTCATTACCTGAGTAATATAATATGTAAGCCAGATTGCTATCTCTCAATGTTAGATGGGGATCTGTGTGCGTATGAAAAATCTAGTTAAGATCACTATACTGGAATCTCCGTACGTTTTGTCTGATATATCAGGTGAGCAACGATTTTCCAAGTTGGAAGTTAGAGTAATTTAATAAAAAAATAAAATATAGTGTTAGCACAGGACACAGATTCCATTAAGATCATCGCCAATCAATTGATAGGATAGTAAGGACTAGAGTCCTGACTTTTCAAGAAAATGACTCAATTTGACTCAACACGTTCTATATTTGATATGATTGAAAAAGGCCCAGGAACTATGCCTTTTCTGTTTCAATGACCTTGTTAAGAGTGAGAAAAATGAGTGTATCATAAATGCGACTTTGATATTACCCAATCGTTTCAAAACAAAAATGTGATACATATGAACCTGACATGAACTCGATATAGGTAATAGTGAAGATTACCAGTGAACCCGTCCCTAGGTGAGCCCGTCCCGTGAACCCGGCCCTCGGGAAATTTTGTATTCACCGGCAACCTTAATATCCCACCTCCGGCAACCCTAATATCCCACCCCCGGCAACCCTAATATCCCACCCCGGCAACTCTAATATCCAAACCAAAAAAAAAAACAAGTAGACCACGCGTGCTTGATATGTGAGCGTCGCGTTATCTCCCCCGCCTACTCAATCCGTGAATCGGGGGCCGGGTTCACCGAGGGACGGGTTCACGGGACGGGTTCACCGAGGGACGGGTTCACTGGCAACCATAGTGAACACTATATGACTTGGACTTGAGTCTCAACACTACGACTCGGTGGTGAGTTGAAAATGATTCGACTCGACTATAGTGACTTGGTTGCAACCTATACTCCCCTCCTCCCTCAAAACTAAAATCACAAGTTTTCATGTGAACTGCGGGATTCGCATTAGATAATTTAAAAACGGTTCTATAGCGGACTTTTACCCCTATAGAACATGTAACAGCACTATAACTATGTTCTTAGCAAAGTTCGTATAGAGGAATTGGAAGGAACATAGTTAAAATCCTCATCGCCATAAAAAATGAAACCTTGAGTTACTATGCGCGCTGCAGGAGTCCTACAGGAGTCACGCTGAGTGACTTTGTATTCGGAGAGCGCCGTTATACTTGATTGGTCAGACGAAACACTGCAGCCTGACTGGGTTGGGTACGTAGGTTCGTTATCTAAAGACATGAAATCAATAGGAATTATCCCAACATCTAAGTACTCGTAATAAAAAATTGAATTACAAGACAAGGCTGTGCCGAATCTGGTCATGGAGTGTGGCTCACTATGCACCTGCCTCGGAGACGCGGTCGTTAGAATGAATCAGCCTTTTTCCATCAAAATCCTGAAAATTCATCTCCTTATCGTTCGATATACATATCATTGCCTCGACTCAACGATAGTCTATTACCGGAACACGATCGCTACCGACGTATGCCACATTCCGACTTCATTTCCATCGCTTGTCCTTTTTATACTGTCTTCAGTTCAGTTCGGTTTATTAGCTTTTTTTATCGGTCCAAAACACCACAAAAATGCGATACAAAGAAAAGATAGGAAGGTGTCGAAACGACTTGAGAGTAGTCTTTAGGCCTGGTTACATGTTCGACTCGACTTGGCGTTCAAGTCGTCTCCGGTGACGTCACGCCTCATCTCCAAGCTGACTCGTTAAAGGGCCCTGTTTACATGATCCTTCAGGAAGCTGTATCGTGGACGACCCGGCGTCACTTTACCCCTTACAAATATATATTCGTAGTAAGTTTGGTGGGCAAAGGTACAACGACAATGTGTGTTTGGTCGTACTCTGAAACGCGAAATTAACGAGGATGATGAGATACTCATAACATCGATATTTGTAGAGGAAAATAATCTTGTTTATATCATGATTGTAGAGGAAAACAACAAGTATTGTAGAGGAAAACAACAAGTATAAGTTATCAGCTAGCTTTTTCTGAGTCAACGAAAATGGGCCGTGGAGTATAGGCGGGAGTAACGACTGTTTTGATATTTCAGGCATCACTTGTCGATGCGATCAAAATAAGGTCATTACCACTCAAGTGACCCACTTGCAACCCCCATGTGGCCTCTAGTTGTTCGGCCGCTCCTCTGTAACAGACTACCCCATGTATGGCGGTGACTCGAAGAGTCACGATACAACAACTACTGCAAAGATTTTATTGAAGCATCTTGTCGGCATGATATACCAAATAGGAAGTTATAACGATACCAAGAATGTCTATTAAAACTGTCATAAAGAGCAATATAGAGCACTACTACTAAATTACTACCCACCAATTAAACTTTGAGAAGTGCCAATTTCAGCACCCTCACAAACACATAGGCTACCATGAATACAATATCAAAACGGCAAGCTGAAAATCGTGAACACCCGCAAGACCGCATCATATCAGCAGAACACTATATATCCCAGAACCCAGAACTAAAAACAAAGCAATAATCCTAACACCGCTGCGCTTCATCATCACCAGGAGAGTCACAAATCTCCATATCATCATCCCGGGAGAGACACCAGCTCCATCCCATCACACGCGCGTTCACATCAGTTTATCCAGTGGAACAGTATGTAGGAAATGCAGCAATCGTTCATGTATTCCCGTATCGATATAGCACACTGCAAGGCCGCTTCTTCCATCAGTTCACTATGCATGTCGTAGTCGAATTGTAGTACCGGTACAATCCACATCTCTTCCGAACTGTAGTCTGAGAAGTAGAAATACAGATAGGCAACGTTTTACCTTGTTAGCCATTTTATGTAGCTGATGACAGCAACTAGGCTACTACAGATCGAAGCGTCGCAGCCAAATATCAAAGAACACATAGGGAATCGCTAATAAAACTGCCGTAAATGAGCACGGTTGCTACACCGGTACTGGTGTACTACATATATATTCCATCGTAAACAAGCGAGCACTTACAAAGTAACCCCACTTTTCCTTGCCATGTTTGCCCAATTTCTCAACGTCAGATGAAAAACACGAATTACGATGCCAAGAGCCCGCGCGGCAAAACCCAGCGCCGTCGAACGAAAATCGCCGGACGCCGATGGCCGAATGCTCAAGCCGATCGTAAACCACATTACACAACAGCTTGAGGCTCGAGTCGACTTGAAGCAGTTTGCCTTTCTCTCTTCATCGAATACGAGAGAGTCGGATTATAGATAACTAACCTACGGAGGTTAGTTATCTATAGTCGGATCGACGAGTCAGCTTCGAAGCTGACTTAAACCGTCATGTAAATGGGCCTTTTGAAATCAGACACCCACCTATGGCCTAGGCGATTTAAAGAGGAGGCATGCACAATGCACATGCACGGTTGCACACTGAATGAAAAGTAAAAGAAGATAGTATAATAAAAAGCTAGCGACGAAAAGGGGGTTGTACGTCACGGAAGGTCGTGGGTCGATAGGTCAGGTCGTGGTAAGGTAATCATAAGGCGGACTAGTATTTATTTTGTAGAAATAGCTTGTTGTTGTTTTGAGGTATTCATGGTGTTTGTCGACTACTATGGTCATTTACACCAGGCCGACATTCTTCATTTTTTCCGTAACTGCCTTATAGCACGGCCCACTTCTAGGATTTTTGTAAGACACCGGCTTACGCGGATGAGGTGACGAGGAGGAGCCTAGATAAACCTCCAACACTTAGGTAGGAATTCTAAAGTCAACCTCGGCCGGACTCCAACCCGCACCCATTGGTATTGCAGCCGCGGATTATATCACTCCGCTATCAGAAATTGCTTGTATTTCGACTTAAATGTGGACATGGTCGTCGACTGTCGGATGTCCAGCGGGATACTGTTCCACACGTCAGGTCCGGTATATTTCTTCTATTGCGGTAGGCTATATGGCACATATTTACATGTTTTAAATTTAGGTCAAGGATGGCGTCTGATTTAAAGAATTCTTCCAAGTCGTTTCGACTCCTTCCTATTTGTTTGTGTTATCGCAATCCTGTGGCCTTTCCAAATGATAAAATTTGCTATAAACCAAACTGAATCAAGCTATGCGGGGTTGGTTAATCCGAAAGATCAAGACATATACTCATCGGGAAATATTACTAGTATTGATGTTAAGCCGAGGCAGATGTTAGATTGTTAGACGGTTCTTGAGCATTTCGACATCTTCCGACACTTCACAGCATTGCGTTGTACATTAGGTGCCCAGAGCAGATGAAATTAAAAGAACCCCGATCCTAAGTCCCAGTTTCCTACCTTCCGCAAGACGCCTGTGATCACAAGGTTTAGGTTCCTTTGCAAATATATTTTGGAGTCCGTTGCTACTCGAGCCTGCCTACGTCGCCTGGCCCTACATGTCAAACCACAAGGTCACAAATTACCATGTATTGATCGATCACAAATCAAGCATAAGTTTAAAACGTCGCCGCAAGTATCTGATGCGCTACGAGCGTCGCCAGACAGGGGATTGAGTGAACCACGACCGATAAAAATCTACACTTGAACTGATGCGTCAAGGATATTCAGCACCAATGAGTTTTGAAAGGTATAAATATTACAAGTACCGCGCTAATGCTAACAACACGAACATCCAATTGCAATTTGATGACCAGAGCAGCATCGTGCAAGCAGAGTTTGACAACTAGAAAATTTTGAAGTTTCAATTAGTTTTTTTTTTCAAATTAGATTAGAATGATTGAGTTCACAAAAGAAATGCAACAAAAATAAAGTTCAGTTGATATCAATTATGATTTCATTCCCATAAGCCTGATAATGGAAAATGTCTGTGCATCGATCTTGGCTCTCTACATCATACAGTTTTCCTGTAGCATTTTCAGGGAAATCAGATTAGAATGAGACATGAGAGCATGGAGATATTTGACAAATTAGATTGCCGTCATTTCACAGCATCTAGCCTACTGAAATTATATCTAGTTGTCGAAGTCTGCTCGTAACCCTTGCAGAGAAACTGAAACGAAAACTGGCAAGAAGAGAATGCAGAGAAGCCTACGCTTGAACGAACATGGCAAGAGCAAAACAATCATTGCCGCAATATTGTTTTGTGGATGTCAACACCCTCGAATGGCTATTGCAGATGGAATGGCCGAAAACGTACGATTCAGTTTCAAAAATCATCAAAACACGCCGACAATCATCACACGCATTACTGAAAAACCAGTCTTCTAAACTCAAAACAACTGGTGTCATATCAAAACCGGAGATGGGCATGTATTTGGATTTACTTTCATTTCTTATTTAACTTTGGATACAGAATTCCCAATACTTTTCATATTTCATCCGGATTTTGACTTGATATCAAATTAAATAATATCGTCATAATGAAATAAACCCAAGTATTTTCGGACAACGCTCGTCAGGGGTAATTGTCAGCAACTAGTAGAGAATTATAAAGAACATTGCGTATCAACGAACGTATCACAAAGTATTATTTGAAATTTTAGACCGGTGACTTCATATTTGGCGACACGATTGTTGATATACAATGTTCTTTTCAAAGCTCTATTAGTTTCCGACGATTACCCCTGACAAGCTTTAGCAAAAGATATTCGGGTTCATTTCAATACGAATATTATTTGATTGTATACTGAAGTTCATCATCTTCAAGAGCCTGAAAATATTAAATCCGCCCATCTCTGGATTCCAAACACGCAAAATTTACAATCATAGAATCTTTCCACATGCAACATGTTCCGACAGAAAATAATTTACGAGTCACGCTAAAACCTCACGGTTCGATCAATAGAATTTCAGTACCCCCACAAAAATACAATAAATTCGAATACAGTTTGGCAGTGCGTTTCGCGGTCACGGCGGATCAAGTCGTCTTGGGTTTTGACGCCGGAACTCTAGTCGATAATCGCCTCCTCAGTTCGCTGACGCCGGGTTGATCTTGAGCCTTCTCCATTGCGGTTTGATACATGCGACTCATGAACTGCGACATAGAGAAATGAAAATCAGTCATTCGATTCGAAACGTCAATTTCAAGAGTAGAGGACTAGACTAGTTTAGCTGGAAGTTATGAAATTCCAATTTGGACACCGTAGCATCGGAAAAGGCAATTTGATATTTTGCAAATTCAAGTATCTCTCTTAAAAACCAAAGGTATTCCAATGTATATGAGGGGTGTTCAAAAATGACATTTTTTCTCAAATTGTACAGGCTACTTGATAAAATTGATAGGTTACATAATTTAGGCCTACACACCAAATTTGGGTTAATTCCAGCAAGTAGCCGCGTTGCTACAAGATAAAAAAGTTTTCATTTAATATGTAAAAATAAATGAATGAAAATTTCAAAATTTTCAGATCACCCCATGAGAACGTTAGGTTGTCCACAGAAACGCTGTTCACCAAATTTGGTTCGATTCCAACAAGTGGAAGCGAAGTTATTGCCGTCGAAAAATTTGGACTTGAATAAAATAGTATTTACGGTGGGCTCACCTATAATAAATAATTAAAGAATTAGCCACCGTAAATACTATTTTATTGATTATCCAAATTTTTCGACGGCTATCACTACGCTTCCACTGGGTGGAATTGAACCAAATTTGGTGAACATCATTTTTATAGACAACCTAACTCTTTCATGGGGTGAACAGAAAATTTTGAATTTTTATTATTATTTATTTTTACATAATAAATAGAAACTTTCTTCTCCTATAGCAATGCGGCTGCTGGTTGGAATTGAACCAAATTTGGTGTGTACGCTTAAATTAAGTAACCTAACAATTTTTATCAAGTAGCCAGTACAATTTGAGAGGAAAAGCCATTTTTGAACACCCCTAATGTATATAGGCTATTTCAAAATGAATATACCATTCAATTGTATATTGAATTTCTGTAGCCTACCTCCAATAAGCTCTTCAAAACCAAAGATCATAATCTCCGTTACTTAAGTAAAAGTAGTAGTAATTTCCAATCAAGTATCCTATTCTTAGTTTCGCCTAAAAAGTATCAGTAGAAGTAGTCTAAAATCATAGTGCCCTCAGGAAGTAGTGCAAGCACAAAAAATGTACTGGTGTACTGTAGAATAGTAATATGTAAAATAATCACCAATACTCACAGCATCCCAAATATTATTCGCAACATTGTCGAGAGAAGCCGCCAGTTCCGAATGCTTCCCCGTAAACCTCGTATACGACCAAACCAGCAACGCGGACAGAAACCCGACAAACGCCACGTTGAACAGAGCCGATATCGAAGTCAGGTAGATAAATCCGAAAATCGACGAAACGATGTAACACAGTATTGCACATGCGAAAAACGTAGCCGGGGTGCGGCCCGCGTGGAAAATGTTCTTGGCCTCGTTGGCTTTCGAGTAGGACTCGAAGGCTTCGTCGATATCGTTTTTGAGGTTGTCGAGGTAGGCGGCGCTGAAGTCTTCACCTCCCATCTTCCGTATTTCCGTGAAAGTTTCGACGGCCTTTTCTTTGTACTCGTTGTGACGATCTTGCAATACTTCGGGATTCATGAACGGCATGTCGCCGCCGCATACCTGCATTGATAACAGAGATGAGCAATGATTTGGAAACGAATAAAACGTATTTGATGAATTTGGAGAGATTCAGACGAAATATGGATTTATGAGGTCGTAATGACTTTACTTGTTTTCTTGAAAATGGAAAATGACTATTCCCGACTCGAGACGCACAACTCAATACCGGTATACAATTGAATAGTGTATTCATATTGAAATGAACCCGAATATTTTCGGCTGACACTCGTCTGGGGTAATCGTCAGCAACTAGTAGAGAATTGTGTGTACCACCTAAAAATAGTACATTGAACGCTCTCTCATTCGAAATTTCATGCTGGCGACTTCATATTTTGTGATACAATTGTTGATACACAATGTTCTTTCCAATTTTCTACTAGCTGCTGACGATTACCCCTGACGAGTGTCAGCCGAAAATATTCGGGTTCATTTCAATATGAATACACTATTCAATTGTATACCGGTATTGAAGTTCTGTAGCTCCAAGAAGCTCTTCAATACATTCTACAGGGTTGTAATCAATGACTCAAGTCATGACACGGCTCGTGATTTTTCGGCGACTCGACTTGACTCGAGTCGTTTTCTTAAAAATGAAAAATGACTCGACTCGAGTCAATTTGTGTATTGACTCGACTTGTAATCGAGTCATTGCGCATGACTCAGACCAAGTCATATGACTCGAAACTGGGTCTACCCAGAGAGGCATTTCATTGCCATTTCAAAAAAGAGTAAAGTTTCACACTATTTTATTTCGTTCATCAGTACTGGTACTCGAAAATGCTACCAGAAACTGTCAAAAAGTGAGACAAATTAGTATATTATAAATGCGAACCATTCGATATCACCGAGTAGAGTTGTGGGTTCGTATGACATTAACTCGGAACTGAACAGTCAACACAATGACTTGAACATGACTCGACTTGACTCGAGTCACAATTATATAAGCGAGATGACTTGCGACCCGGAGGCTTGTGACTTGGTTACATTTACAACCCTGTTTGAAGCAGAGTTGGAGAATCATAGAAAACTTTGAGCTTTAACAAATTAGATTACAATTAGAATTAATGTTCAAGTTTTTACCGAATTAGATTAGAAATAGAATAACAGAATTCAATTCACAAAAACTTGGAAATTGAATCAGGCTAAATTCCGAATTTCAAAGAAACACAACAAAATCAGAGTTCATTGTCATGAGCACAAGAATGGAGACTGGCAAATGTCAGTACACCGAGCTTGGCTCGTCTCGCACGATACAATTCTCTTGTAGCATTTTCAGGAACACCAGAGTGAGATTGGAACAGGATTGGTCGGCATTTGGTTTGAAGCTGGATCTAAACTTGGACATGAAATTTAAAATCATTTTCAAATTTCATGCGACTTGTTCAAACGAATTTCTAGCAGTACCGGATTTGGACTTTGATTTAGACATGACACTAAATAGTATACTGACCTTTTCCATTAAACCGATATATGTGTCCCTCGCTTGAGACACGGCCGTCAGATTATTGGCTTCCGCGGTTGCCTGGAATTCAACAGATCAAAAATACATCAGCGGCGTGATTTCGACATAAATTATTCATCTGCATTGCAGGATTCACAAACCAAGTGGCTTAGACAAGTTCACTGCGGCATTATTGGGCATGTTTCGGTGCTGTTAAATCCAGATAAAGAAGTACGATTTACGTAAATACTGCTTTGATTTTATGTAATCTGCTAGTGAAACATTATGACTGGTGGCTGAATATTAGTGGCATGGAGCATGGTTACATCCAAATACAGCACCAGTGTCATGTATTGGGTTTACACATCCCAGGTATATACAGTGGACCAAATTATGATCGAATAAAATAGATATGGAATCATACTTGCAACATTGTTTTCGGTTCCGGTAATTCCTCCCCTTGATAAATTTTGACGTACGCTTTAAAATATTCCACCAAATCCTTGCACGTGACTTTGGACCCGTTGATTTCTTTCACGACTAAATTTTCCGGCGCCAGCAGAGTCGGTATGAGCTCTTGTAAATTTGTCTTGAATTCGGGATCAATGTCTGAGAGAGATGAAGGGTTGTAATGACTCGAGTCATTTTCTTAAAAATTGGAACATGACTCGACTCAACTTGAGTCCATTTGTGTATTGACATTGCCTGATTTGAACTCAATAATGAACAATGATACTATGACTCGGACTGGGCCATTTTCTAACTGACTTGGACTTGGCTCGGTGGCGAGTTGAAAATGACTCGAAATGACTTAAGTCAAAACTATAAAACTAGGATCAACTTGTGACTCGGAACCCTGCGACTTGGTTACGACCGTGCGTTTACTATCTTATATATCTCAATGCTATTGATCTCATGCAACTTTAACCTATGTGTTATTTGAAACTACAGAAGGCAATTGTAAATAAATATATCCCGTTATTTGACGCTGCTCAGACACAGGCGAGTTTCTCTAAGCAATATAATCTTGCTTCATTCCGCATCAATTTTAAACATCTTCTACACGACTAATGCTCGATAACAGTATGCCAATAGATGCATACCATCAGAAGTTATTCACAGAAATAAGCAGCTATTGCCTACGACATATGAAACAACGTTTCGTTTTCATAACATGTGCTAGTCAGTTGAAGTACCCTCAGTTGAAGTAAGCACCGTATAGCGCGCGGGTTGATTTATACTGTCTTACTAGTTCCATTGACAATCTTGTACTATAGCAATATCTATGATTATGATCGTAATAAATCACAGCTACTCAAATGTATAATTTACAACTGGTATTCTTACAAAAAAATGGATACATTACA
This sequence comes from Botryllus schlosseri, assembly GCF_051294905.1. NCBI lineage: Eukaryota > Metazoa > Chordata > Ascidiacea > Stolidobranchia > Styelidae > Botryllus > Botryllus schlosseri. The sequence goes on along the minus strand of NC_137246.1, from coordinate 27,391,278 downwards.
TCTGCGTCCAGTAATAAATTGAAACATCTTGGTGATGTCTGATATCCAAGAAAATAAGTAAATCAAGACATTACCCTTTAAAGAGCCTTTAAATCGCGGATTTGTCGCAACTTTTAATCCGGGATGCGGCATGAGGAAACACGACAAACCTGAAAACGCAGCAATAATTCCATACTTTAGATCAGGGGGTGGACAATTATTTTTCTCCATGGGCCAAATGAAAAGCAGAAAATACGTTGACGAGCCGAGCCAAAAATTTTAGCTCTTGTATTTCTAAATTGAAAGCAGTGAATTACATTGTTAATAAACAAAAACAATATTCATTTGCCGTCCTAATTGAAAACAATGGTACATATGATGCAATTTACACTCCTTTTTTCAAGCCACAGACATGTTAGAACGAAACTATATGGAAACAATGAATTTTGTGACTTTAATTGTTACGGTACACGTTGCTACATGGCTTTATTCTGAATCTGGATTAATCGTATGATGTACGTAGGCTGCGTAATTGCGGCACATAAATATACAGGCTTAATTGTCAACAAATGTCCGGTTCAGTTTATACAGCCTATGATTTTATTTGAATGGTATATTCATAAAATTGAAATGAACCCGAATCAATTAAGATTGTTGATATACAATGTTCTTTCCAATTCTCTACTAGTTGCAGACGATTACCCCTGACGAGTGTCAGCCGAAAATATTCGGGTTCATTTCAATATCAATATGCTATTCAATTGTATAGTGAAGTTCTGTACCTCCAAGAAGCTCCATATGATTTTAGTTCACCGATTAATGTTCAAAAGTAGGTTTTACTTCTACCTTTAACTTAATAGTTTTCAAGGCAAAAGTAAGCCAAGACTAGTCACTTTTTTATTTACATGGAAATTGCTACTGTTATTTGTACTTGAGTATCAAATATGACTACTTTGATTGCCCGTTTTTAGCATCACTAAAAATATTGCTGCAAGTTATTGTGAGTGCAAAAAAATAAAGGTGCAGTGAACTTGCTTCAGACAGAATCTTCATATCATCGATATTGGAAGGGCTATATTTTCATACTGCATAACTAGCGTTAGCGTACATAACAACTGATTTACCTGAGAAGCACGACTGAATGTGTGTTCTCACGCGCTGCAACTCGTCGTGTTGATTGTCTTTCTTCTCAAGTCTTTTATTCAAAACCCTTTCGCCGCCCGCTAATCCGTAATCGAATTCGTACGGATAGCTCCAATCGCGCACCAAAAATTGCAAGCTCTGAGACCGAAAAATCAATTCGAAGTACGGCTGTGCAAAACCGAGTGCCTGAGTGATCCGTTCAACTCCGAATTGACTACCGTAATTCTCCATGTATAATACGCACCCTTAAAATGGCATGCAAATTCTGGGAAAAAGCCTGTACCCATGTATAGTACGCACCCAGCATTCACAGTACATGAATAGCTGTGTTTTAGTACGCGATGTTGTTCTGTTTTGCGATGTCACTGTCGAACAATCATGACATAACCATCGCTAATCATTATGCAATTAACGGCATTGTCTCTAAACGATAGTACAGAGCAGCCAAAGCCTGCGAGGCTGGCGACGCGATAGTTCGGGCCAGCGACACGACGTCTTGCGCACGAGGCCTATTACAGATGCGATTGCTAATCATTATACAAGTAACGGTATTGCCTCTATACGATAGTAGATAGCAGCCAAAGCCTGGGAGGCCGGCGACTCGACATCTTGCGCACGAGGTCAGATGCGATTGCTCAGGCCAACGGTTATGTCGTGCACACCACGCCTGTTGGAGGTGCGACTGATTACGCAAGCGATTCTATTTTGCGCACATGACCTGTCGATGAATTAGCCGAGGATTGCCGCGCGCGCGTTATTTGTGCAAACGGCAAACCAACTCAGCAGGAGATTGCGTGCTGTGCAGACGACTCTCGTTAACAGGCAACACGCTTTTTGCTAATTGGTAGAGTGTTACACTGATAATACGAATTACTGGGCCGATGGCTGAAAGTGATGCGCGATTGGAAACAAACATGAAGAAAGGTGTGATTTCAAGTTTTTTATCGAGGGAGATTTTTTTGAAGCGTGTTGTTCCCATGTATAACACGCACCCCCCGATTTTAGGGCAAAAATTCGTGAAAATTTTGCGGATTATACATGGATAATTACGGTAATAGGGTATAATTTGTACCTTTTGTGACACCACAAAGAAATCTAATGCGAATTCTACATCATATTAATGATAATTTAGAATTTTTTCGACCATACCTATTTCAATACACTTTGTGACAATATTGTGAGTTGATCAAACTCAAACCATTGTACCCAACCCTAATGGTGACCAACATATAAATGGCGAAACTATTACTTGATTTTCACAATAGTATTGAACTGAAGCATGGCCAGATTTCGAGTTCAAATATAACATCCATTTCAATTTCGGTAGATCTCAACCTATTGTAACGGAAACGTATCGATAGCTCATTTATCGTATGCGTCACCGTGAAAACATGAAAAATCAATATTTTGAATTACCGGGCGGACAGGGAAGAGACAATATGACACATATTATGTTAAAGACTGAGCTAGGTATCAAATCGACGTAAGTTAATATTTCATATTGCAAATAAAGGATATTACAAGCTAAATGTGGACAGATTAGATCCTAAGCAGAATATTACCTGAAACGGTTTATCTGCAAATTCCTCCATTGCCAGTCTTCCATACTCGGTGAAGAGCTGAAAAATTGGGTTTCGTAAATTCTTTGCGTTATGATATGCAGTGGCCTATTGCTGGATTATTAAGTATCAAAATATGAAGCCATGTAATTATGTAAATACTCAGTCACCAAGCACTTCCAGCTATCCTCAACGATAAACAAAGTGAGATTGTGCTTGAATTCACTGACCATGATGTACAAAGCATTACATTATAATGGTATGAAAAGTGGCTATCGCTGGTAGATTTTATGTTAACATCTTTCCCTCTATTACGCACACAACAGACTTGGACAACCACATCATTCTCGTTGTCTAATTTGACTGATTAGAGCAGGAGTTCTCAGCCGTTTCTTGGCTGTGGCCCATTTTCCGGTTTGAAAATGTGTTGTGGCCCACCTTTTATCTTGGAGTCATAATCCTGTTGAATGCGTGGTAATCGACGGCCGATATGCCTATTGCTCTAAAATATGCGCATTTTTCTCTTAATTTACTGATGATTTTTAAATAAAAACCCTCCGGACCAGTCGCGACGAAAATTTTTGAGTCGAATAAATTTCCTTCAACAAACGACCAACGAAATAATCTTGGACCCATTCGAGGTCCCGCAATCGGGGGTTTGGGTGCAGCAGTTACGGCCTTGGTAGATCATAGGCTGAAACTCCTGTGTCTATTATGATCGTCCGTTGCTCCATTCGCATCGCGAAACACAGTGATCAGATCCACGCATCCACTGTGTGGTTGGGATTTTAGTTCCACTATCATGGGGAATAATATAATCATTCATGGTCGGCTTCAAACAATTCATTGGTGAATGGGGTACTACAGAGAAGTGGGGAAATAGTTTTTTAATATGCATGCACTAACACATCTTGCACCAAACCAACTGAAGTTGCGATGTCAGAATATTATTCAGTCCAATGATACAATCAATTCATGTGACTCTTACATTATGTACAATGATATCAGGGCGGACATTTTAAACCGACTCCAAATATTAATGAGCTCCGCTAAATGTTCAATCCGTTATGATTCATTGCGGTGGTGAAGTATACCTCCACCAGAAGTTGCTAATAATTTGCAATTATGGCTATTTTTATCTTACAATAATACGACTTGCCCAAGTACACTAAATCTATACATCAATTACACTTCATTCCCAGTTTATTGCACACCCCTTTCAACGGCATACGACATATGCGCCACTGTCTCATCAGAGTCGGAGGAAAAGCTTTACGTAGCCTACGTATAATTAGATAATATGAATATATTTTTAGCGATTAACATAACAAATACAACTAATCTTACATCAATTCTAAAATTTTCTAAATAGCTTTGCGGCCCACCTCAAATGGTCCTGTGGCCCACCCTTTGAGAACCCCTGTTAGAATGATGATGTTAATCTAATTTGTGAAAAAAGTTTCTTTGCTCTAATTCTGATTTGAATATAATTTTTGAAATGCTTCTATGGTAGAATTTCAATTCTGTTCATCTGGAAAATGCTACAAGAGATCTGCATAGTGCGAAACGGCTAAACTTGCTGTACAGACATTTGCCATCAGCGTTCTTATGGGAACGAGCTTTAATTTGATATGAACTGAACTTATTCAATTTCCAAGAAAAATCGTAATATTTGCGGCATTTACCAATTTCATACTATTGAGTAATATATTCATATTGAAATGAACCCGAATATAGTATTCAATTGTATACTGTATTTCTGTACCATGGAAGAGTCTCTTCAATATTATACCGGAACTTATGTTCATAGTAAATAAAGCATGCATTTGTCAATAATATTATCGTCTGATTCGTATTAAGACTAAACATCAAACCATCTGGTGTCTAATCATATGTAATCTACTCAATGGCTAGAATGCTGTAAATTCATGACGCTATACCTGTAAATGCTGCAGGTCGTCTTCCTGTATGTTTTGGGAGATGTTATAGACTTGAACGGACGACGTCATGGTGCTGAGAGCGAATACAGTGGCGCAGTCTTTCACCGTAGACTGAGAATCGAAAGCCCCTTGCGTGTCAAGAAGGATCACTGCAATCTGAAAAGATGGACATCGTGGTTCAGCATTGGAAAATTACATCAATTCCTGTAGGTATAACTCTTAAACCGTGCCAGAAGCAGGACTGCATTATTTTGAGTAATGCATATTACATTAAATACAAGATTGCATAATGCATATTCAACAATAGAAGTGGTCAAGAACTACTTGGGTAGAAGTAGAAGTAGCGATGTCCAAGTGAATTCCAGGCCTAGTTCTGATTAAAATCTGGAAACCGATAAGTAGATATTAGTGCATAAGTAGTTAAAACTTACTTGGTCTTAATTTATCAACGATAATTATTTTTTCGATACTATTTTGCACTGTGGAATGCTGCAAGCCTCGATTGGCCGAATCACAGCATACGAAACATGCAGCAGCCTAAATAAGCACATTAGTGGAAATGGCATTTAGCTGTGAAGTCACGATCAACCTACAGCATTGTCACAACGTTCAACGGTCGACAAAAAAACAAATTATCGTTATGTGATGTTGAGCTGGCCTTATATTCTTTGTGGTCGCACAAGAGGTACATATTTGATCTTTGCACATCATTCACACTGCTGTGAAGTCATAATGAGTAATATTTTAATGCTCACCTTGAAGTCTAATACATGATTCACAATCGAATCAGTCAGACACTCGATTTCGTACAGCCCTAATAACAATCACTTACGGATGAAAAGAGAGCACAAATCATTGTAGTGAACCATCCAAATTATAACAATAGGCCTACTATTTAAATTGAAGGTACCCTAGTGTACGTTTGAAAAGCTGAAAACACTTCAACCTAATAATGTCAATATGTCCGAAATTATCACCTACCTTTTCCCCGGAAGGTTTTTCGCAAACAAAAACTTCGCTCCACATCAGAATGCCTGTGGTGTCCCTTTCGGACCCGCCGCGCCACGAAAACCCAGACAACTCAGTCTCATCGTCACCAATCCAGTTGGACTTCTGCAAAATGATAATCATCTCTGTAGAAACAGACAACTTGATAATTCTAGTTGTTTATTTAAACTAATTAGAGCGAAATGCCGATAATCGGAGTATTTCTATGCTCTAATTTTAATTTCTGTTCTCTTAAAATGCCACAGGAGAACGGTTTAATGGGAAACGAGCCAATATTGATGTACAGATATTTGCCATTCTTATGTTTATGGGAATGAACTTGATAATAACTGAACAAGATTTTTGCTGTTTCTTTCTAATTCAGAATCTGATGCAATCTCAAAGTTTTTGCAAATCAGCAATTTTAATTGTACCGTAAACCGGGGTAACTTTGGACTTAAGGGTAACTTTGGACACTAAGCAGTAAAAGATTCAAATGGTTATTGATGGAAAAGGGTTGCAGCTGGATGTCCAATTCTTTTTCATGAGGCAAGAGTACCACAAGTAGTCTCAATAAAAGATGGATTCATTTCACTACCAGTTAAACTTGACCCAACATTGATGAATTAATGGCGGGGGTCAATTTCATCAAAATTGATTGCCATTAAACTTCTTATAACCAAACATAGATAGCATGTGATTCATAGATTCAAAACTTGGCAGCAGATACCACTGAGTAGTCTTAATCCATGGCAAAAATCTCAATGGGCTCACCCTTGGATCAATACAAGAAAATTTAATGTCCAAAGTTGCCCCGTCAAATTTTATCAGAACGGGGTAACTTTGGACAGTGGAAAATGTGATATTTAGAGCTCTGGAAAGTGGCTGCTTCATCTGTGTCAAAGTGTATCTTCAACTATATTCCTTATAACCGGCCTGATGGCTTTTTAAAATGGAATGAGAAGGTTAACAAATTAGGAGTTGGCCAAAATATGAAAAATGGGTAGGCAATGAGCTGAGAGATAGTAATCGGGTGTAAGCTACTTCAAAAACTTATCACATATTCCTAAAGATGTGCCTGCTGAATATGGGATATCGTAAATTGTGACAAATATATCCATCAGAGGACATAAGAAAGGGAAAGTGTATCTTTTAAAGAACAGTAACATAATTGAAATCGGCAATAAATCACGGTAACATGCTTAATGTTTGCTGTCGATTGCTGACACTGCCAGTGGGATACCCCTCATCACCATATGTTATTTATAAGTCCCAATTGGTGAAGGCATGAGGTAAGATTGAGATAAGGGATGAATAAGGGGGCATTACCCTTCATAAACTACCTAATTTTTTTTTTGGGGGGGGTGGTGGATTAGGTAAAAATCATGCAATAGGGCAGACGTAAACTATTTTGTTTCAGTTTTAGCCACTGCTCTCATCAACTCTTACCAAATAAACCTCATTCACGAGGTTTCATAAACAATGGAGTGTAAAGGCATAAAAAATACTACATTGTCCAAAGTTACCCCACATGCAGGGGTAACTTTGGACACGGATAATTTACGAAAATAAGGTACTTATTTATGACCATGAAGATTTTGGATTAGGTAATTCTAATCTTTGCTCCATGACCCATGAAAAACACAAAACTTGCCTCCCCTACACCCTAGAATTTCCAAGATACAAAGCGGAATTGTTGAAAATTGTCCAAAGTCACCCCGGTTTACGGTAATCAAATTTGGAAAGTATGTGTAGACATAATTTTAAAGAAATTTGAAGAAAAAACTGTAACTATATTTGAGTTCCAATTTGGAATAATGAGTTACTACGATTATAATTTTATATGGAAAAACTGCAGCTATAATTCTAATTCTAATCTAATTTGTAAAAACTGTGTGACTGTGATGAAAATTTAATTTGTAAAAAACTGAGTAGTTACAATCATAAATTGTCATCTAATTTGAAAATACTGTAGCTATAGCGCTAGCTCTAATCGAACTTAAAAAAAAACTAGCAGCCATAATTCTAATTTTAATCAAACTTGAAAACGTTGAAAATTTTGCATGAACCCATCTTCGTAAAAGATTACAGCGGTTCCCAGTCGCCTCACCTCAGAACTCTGCAAATAACGAAGAAAAAAGTTCAGCAAAAACGACTTTCCCTTCCTGAACGCCCCCGCAACCGAGATCACCGCGACATGTAAGTCCTTCACAGAATCTTGCAAAAGCAGAGACGATAATTGCTCTTCGTCCAAGCTAAAATTGTGTTGATCGGTAGTCACGACGATAGGAACTGGTCTTGGACCGGGCGGACTTTCATCCACGCCATTCGTCACAGGCAGTTCTTCAACGGTTTCGTTTTCAGTAACACCAGGCATGTTTCAGACGGCTTCAAAAAGGGTTGTATAAACCCGCTTACAACAGTAACTTATTATATATGATACAACAATAAACTAGAACGAATGCAAATGATAAGGATGCACATTGGAGCAAGGCGTCATCCACAAACAATATGCAGAGCATCAAGTCATAGTACGCAATAGAGCAGTGCTTCCCAACCAGTGGGTCAGAACTAGGGCTTGGTTAAATCGAGTACCTGAGTAATTCAGAATTAAAGTATTTGGCTTGAAGTCAAGTATCACTAATTATGTCATGTCAGTATGATGTGGAATGTTTAGATATGTACCTTTTATGTGACCAAAGAGAAAATATTGCCAGATTTACACGCCACAGGATAATTTGATATTTTTTCGGCAACATTTATTTCATTGCACTCTGTGACAATGTCAATGTGGGTTGATCATGACTACAGAAATATTTAATTTCCAGTAACTTGTCACAAACTGAAAAAGGTTGGGAAGCAATGCCACAGAGTAGCTTACACATTGATGGGGTAGGCAAATTAGATAGTACTGTTATATAGGATTACTGGAATGAGCTAATCTTGGTAAACCAGTCGATGATTGATTAGATGGGAGTGAATCTGATATGCTTTTTCTCTGGAATGTTGAAGATCAAAGATTTTCAGAAATTTCAGGCTGCATAGTCCAGTGAGTAAGCTACTTGGTATTTGATAAACAAAATTTTGGCTAAAGATAAACTGCCTCCTCACTTAACACTCAAAGCAGATTGACAACAGTATATGCGTGTAGATAGCAGCCTTACTAATGATGGTTACACAACATACCAACACCTGTCCTATTATAAGTGAGTAATAATGAAATCAAAATTGAAGGTACTGGATTGGACATTGTCATCATAAATCGTACAAGCACAGTGTTGCACACCATAGGCGTATTCAAACTAACAAAAACTGAGCGGAATTTAATAAAATATGTGTTGGTCATAAACAAGTGATTTATCAAATGTGTCAACAGAAAGTCAGATCATTTTTGAACTTTGCGCTTAAGCTAACTTTGAGTACGGAGGCTTTTAAGAATCAATCATCTTGCCTAATTAGTTAGTTAAAGTCAATTAAGGTCAGTCGAGGAGGCTTCCTTGCAGAAATTTGGACTTCAATGCTAATGTAGCTCCTTGGGTGTTATATTTTGATGATACTGATTCAGCAGCTGATAACTCTCAAAACTTAAGATAGCATTACAGTAGGCCTACTTAACATAGCATACTGGTTTGCTTTGAACAACTGGCAATTTATAGCGAATTGTGACAGTTTTACGAACCGAAAGAGACCAGAAAACAATTTCAAATTATTGCATCATTGATGATTAAATTTATAAAACAAAGAAAACTAGCCTTAGTTTTAATACCGTAATGTCACCCTTATTGCCGAACTCGTTAAATTGACATTATGAATTGCTCCACCCACCGTGCAATTCAATCCAATTTCAACAAATATTTTGCTTGAACTAAACAACCGGTAGTTGAACTGAAATACAGCAACTGTGGACACAAAAACTTTTATGCACCAGATCAGCAAACGATCTCAAATTATGCTCCATTTCTGATCAACTATATAAAACTAACAAAACAAGGCCCAGTTTCAATACATGAATGTCCTCCTCAATACAAAAATCGTTCTTCAATTGAACACCCGCCGTTGAACTCATTTTTCAATTGCTCTATCGAAATTGAATGAAGTTAACTGATCATATGACCGGCTGGGTCAAATAACTTATTTTTATGGTCCGCCGGATTAGCTCGCAGCTCGTACGAAGTTACGACAACTTCCTCGCGCCTGGCGCGCAGAAAATCCCCAGCCAATCCGATGTAGTAAATTTTTGCACATTCTCGACCCGAATCAGGAAAATGAAGCGTCAAATGACTGACGTTCGAGAACTTGGCTGGTTTTGTGGGGAATTTTAGCAACGTTAATTCTGATCCGGGATCGGGAAAACTGAACCCTTGATCGGCCTCTTTTGCGGTATTGTCAAAAGTCATGTTCGGAATGTTTTTAAATAATCGCATTTCTTTCGGAAGCGACATATTCTCCCCTCCGATAATCGATATGACTTTTAGCTTCACGGTCCCGTTGAAGGGTATGTTGAATAGTAGTTCGGCGTCTACGTCACTTTGTACGTATTTTTCTAAATTGAATCGCTCGTCCCATGGTTTGAAAACAGTCTTGCCGGAGCCATCTTGTTCCTCGTTCAAGCACTGAAGGCTATCCAAATCGACCTTTAAATAAAGGCTGAATTGAGCGCTGTTGTCTTCCGCGTCATGGGTGTGATCGTGCCCGTGATGGTGGTCGTCACACATTGTAAGAATGCTTAGAAACAACAGTACCTATACACTGCAAAAAATATACAGATTTTGTTGTAAACCAATATTTTAGAAAAAAAAGTATTAAAGATCAAACTAGATATGTCTTTTGCTCTAATCTCATGTCAACTTTCCGGCCTGATTCTCAAGACCACAGATCATGTTTCTTTACTAGGAAAGATTTGTTTTAAAAGCGACACAAAATAAACTGATGCATGAAAAATTGTTTAAAAAGCACAATATATCTCATAAGTAGGGCGATTTTTTTTTGACATGTCAAAAAAAGGTCAAAATTATTTTTGCAACCTGCATTTTCTTAGCATCGTAGATTTTTCACTGTCGGTGAACCTATCATTTGGCATTTCACAGCTTGTAGCATACTTTATAGGCCTACCGTTGTAGGTAGCCCATTGTAAATCGTAAACCTTCAAATGAAACAAATAGGTTGACGTGGTGTTATGCTCAACGTGCCGCAATATCCCAACTGAAGCAAGACTGCATGGGCATTGGGATGGTTCTTATAACAAGAAGCGCATGATGAAAAATTGTGATGTAGAGACCATTGCCAGAATGAAGCAACACTGTTTGTCCCCAGCAGTGTACACATAACTTCTGTTTTGTCAGCCAACAACTGCTGCTTTTGAACGTTCTTTCTCAATTCTTGGCAAGCTACTTAGTAAGGACAGACACTGTCTACCCGAGAATGTAGGAAAGTTTAGGTCAAAATCTTCCGTTTTTCAGGTAAAAAAAAAATCGCTGTGAGACACTCATATGATATGTTTTACATTGGCTCATTGATTTGATTATTAGGACTGAATAATCGTGACAATTCAACATTGGCTGAAAAAGCTCAGTCAGTCCCAATTTTATGACCTCGCTTCATCAGTTAGACTGAAATTGCTTAATATTCAGATCAAATCATTTCACAGTCTAGAATTTAAAACCAAAATTGCAAATTACATTTCGTGGTGAATCGGCTGCGAGGTTGACAAAATTAAAAAAAAATCGTCCACAGCTTCAGGGATCTCTCAATTAGGGTGGGCACAATTATCCGAGCACTCGAATATGAATTGAGTATTATTTCTAATGATTCGAGAGTGTCAGAATTTTTCCAGTACCGAAATTATAGGCTTTTTGCTGCCGAAAGAGTAAATTTATTGACAAGAATAATAGTTTCGATACTATTTTCAACTGTGGAAGCGTTAAAACCTTGATCGGTCGTATCGTGGTGTATTGATGGTGGATTGAAATTATCAATAAACTGAAACAGATACGAAAGACATGCAGTGCAAAGCAACACATTTTGTAATGGAAATTTGTCAGCTGTGCAAAACAATATCCTAATTTACAAGCATGCAATTCGGTAAAATGCGATATACATATTATGTAAGGTATATAGAGCAGGGGTTACCGACCTTTTTTTATACTATGACCCCTTTCCGGCCCTTCGAAAAATTCTAAAACTCAATGACTTCTTATCATAGGCTACTCAAAATTGAAAAAAAAAATTTGAACTAAAATAGGCTAATAGTTATTACAATTACAGTGGAATGGACATATGGATTATAATTTTTTTTTTAATTATTATTTCTACGAAATTTTTTATGGCCCACACGTTGGGAACGGCCCTGTGGATAATATAAAGTTGTATTAGTGGTAGACGGCTGCCAGTTAATTCGGCCACCGGTAAATTTGGCCAGTAAATTCGACCATAAGTCACTTCGGCCCTCCGAGAATATTGTATTAAAATGTATTACCAACCGTTAACATGAATTATTACCTAATTATACTATTATCAAGTGATTTTGAGGTCAGGGTATGCGTAGATCGCGTAATCGCGGGAGATAGCGCGGATATTCACGGGGCCGAATTTACCCGGTAAATTCGGCCCTCGGAGAATTTTGTGTAAAAATGTATTACCAACTATTAATGTGAATTAATTACATAATTATATTATTATCAAGTGGTTTGGAGGTTAGGGGTTAGGGTTACGGTAAGGATTAGTGTTAGGGTTAAGTAATGTTATTGTTACCCCAGCCCTGGCTGAATTTACCGAGGGCCGAATTTACCGGTGGCCGAATTTACTGGAAACCGTGGTAGACGGTATATGCTCAATATCAGAAAGTCCAGGCCGTGACACACAGGTCAGGACTCCGGAGCAACTTGTCATAGAAGTCTTTACCCCACCCGCAAAATTTTGGATTAACTAATAAAAATAAGTAAAAACGTAGAAACAACAACACGAAACATCACGAAACAATTATGCTTATAACATTGCAAGTCATGTGCTCATATTATGGATAGGGCTATACACTAGATTACCAAAGATTAGTTACTCCTTACTCGTACCATCTGTGCAGTTAACACATAACAACTAATAAGTAGCATGTGGCAATTTGCATTCCATTTTATCAAAACAATCATCCCATGGTTTATTGCCTGCGTCCAAGCTTGTCTGTCTGCACTCAATGTAACTGTGACGTACTCAGTTTGTTGTCTTGTTTCAATTATCACGTGATAAACCTTTGACTTCAAAAGTGTATTTTGTTTGCAATCCCATCTAGGATAAGCTGCAAAGTGCAAACAAGCCCTTATGGTTAAATAGGATTTCAACTACGGCCTTTCCGAAGACGGGCGATCTTAACGCGACACATGTAATTTGGCGGTAATTTGACATTCACGGTCATCGATGAAAACACTGGTGCTGAACAAAGATGAGCGGATTTTGAAATATCCGAGTCGATCCGGATCTGAATGCCAATTTGAAGAAAAAAAACGACTGGTACCTAAAATTCGGCTAAAAGTCTTATTTCATAATATTTTAAAATTCGAATTCAGAGGATTAGCGGAGGAGATAGCGTAGTGGTGACGATAAGCGCCCACTGCTCAGGCGTGCCGGGTATGATACCGCGTTAGAGTAGGTTAGTTATCTATCTATAGTTAGAGGTTATTCTGGGCTCCTCTTTCCCCCAAAAAAAAACAAGAAAAGACTTGATGAAAGAGAGCACCCACAAGAATGGGAAGAGCAAGGAAGAGCCACGGATTAGAGACTAACATCGGATAAGTAACTGAGACACCGACCGCAACTGCAACCGCAACTGGTCGTTCGGCATCCTGCTATCTATTCAATACATCGCATTATACTTTGTGTGGGTCTTGATAGCAAACAAATCATAGTTCAAATATCTACGAAGCTATTTGAACCACGAGTAAAGTGTCAGAAGACGAAGAATGCATTTAGCATCATCATCATCATTGGTTTATTAGCAATTTTATCAGTTCAATACACCACAAAAATGCGATACAATGAAAGAAAGGAAGATGTCGAAGCGACTAGGTTGTCTATGGAATCTGACACCCACCTTGGCCTAGGCGATGTAAAGAGGAGGCATGCACAATGAATGAAGGTAAAGAAGATAGTATAGAAAAAGAATGCGACAAGAAATAGGGCGGCATGTCATGGGAAGCGAGATCGATAGGTCAGTCGTGGTCCGGTAATCTTGAGGATGGACTGTATTTATTTAGTAGTAATTGCTTGTATTTCGACTTGAATGTGGACATGCTCGTCGACTGTCGGATGGCCGGCGGGATACTGTTCCATACATCAGGTCCGGCCACCGGCCTTAAGTCGGCCACCAGAAAAAAAATCAACTTCAAAAAAGGGCCATTGTACTTCTCAAGATACGAAATATCCCTTTAGAAACGTATATTTATATTGTAAAACTTGCGGATATGATATATCACGCTATCTTCAGCGATTCTACTCATTACTTACCCTCGTAAATCGCGAAAATCGATTGAGCCATTTCAGATTTGATTAAATGCGATGAAGCGGAATGATGTTTAGAATGTTGCCGATGGAAACAGCGAAGCAACTGCGTTCAGGAAATGTTGGTTTTTGAATAATTTGTAGCATGAATTGAAGGCTGTTGATATCTCCAATTCCAGTAAAGGAAGATTACTTGTTGAAATTTAATAAAAGGAGATTGCGAAGGTAATTTTTTGAAGTAATATGATTAAAAATATCGTCGTTGTGGAATCAGAGTAACTTATATTCGTTTTACACTGCGACTGCTGATGGTGTTTGGTAGAATTAAGTTTTTGTATAGTTTTCATTTTCGTTCGGCCATATCTTGGCCATGATTAACTTAATTGCGATGTGTCGAACAGAACCATTGCCAAGATATGTCCGGAAACATGAACAGTTTGCCCAAACTTGATTTTCTTTGGATTTGAAAAATAAGATATACCGTACTTTAATTCCGCAGCAAATACTGTACCGTCAGTACGACAATTTCAGAAATCAAGGTTTGCATTTCATTCAAGTTTGGTGCAGGAGTGAATATACATTCTCTATATTCGTTTAATATATGCTGCACTGTATGTTCCATTTAGACGGCAGAGTATTTCTAGAAAACATTACTAATCATGAATTTTAATTCAGATGTTGTATGGATCAGGAGAGTACGATGTACGTCGTCCGACAGATGCATACACTCCTGCTCCAAGAGTACGGCCAGAAGCTGTAGAAATAGCTCAAAGACATAGAGGCATGGACATGAGGAACTGTCTCGACGTACCAAAACAATCCGCATTTGGAAGGCAAGGTAATATTCTGGGAAATTGAAATGATTATAATGAATAATAATAATAATAATATTTTTATATTTAGAAAATTGTGTAAAGTTATGAAATAAATTTGAAAATAGTGACCTAGTATACAACTGTTATGCGAGTATTGCAGTATCATTCATTGTGGCGTCATAACAGTATCAAAGATGTTGAAATAGGTACCTTTTATGCCAGTTCTACATTGCATTAATGATAATTTGGTATTTTTCGACCGTACCTATTTCATTGCACTTTGTGACAATGCTGTAGGTTAATTTTGACTTCACAGCTATTTAATTTCCAGTAACTTCAAATGCGTTACGTGTTTCGTATGATGCGATACGATCAATCGAGGTTTCAAGACTTCCAAAGTGGACAATAGTATCAAAATTATAATTTTTGTTGATAAATAAACTGTTATTGGCAAGGAGCGTATATTTCAGTACTCGAAAATTTCATGTCTGATTACTAGACTCTAACCATAAAAATTTATTCTCTAATCAATATTCCTAGCGTTACTGGTCATATGTCGCTAATTTTGTTATTATACTGAGTCAAGCGTAAAGACACATAATTTTATCAACATTGCGATTGTAAATCTCATAGACTTTATTATTTTGCAGCACAATCGCTCAACGTCTCACAAACCCGCGGTACTATGCTCATATCCGGAGTAAAAGGTCCGATTCCTATCGACCCAGTCTTAAACGGAGGCAAGTACTCGAACAGATCAGCGAGGCCGATGCCACGAGTCAAACCGGAGGCTCAAGATATTGCCACCAAAGCAAGGGGCACAATGGACGTCAACCTGGGTCAATATGGAAAGCCTGATCGGAGTAAGAATATCTAATGTCCTGTACATAGGGTTGTTCAAAAATAACGTTTTAATAATCCTTATAACAAATTTTTACCTGTAGAGCAGAACTTCAATATATAATTGAAAAATATATTCATATTGAACCCGAATATTTTCGGCTGACACTCGTCAGGGATGATCGTTGGCAAATAGTAGGGAATTGGAAAGAACATTGTATATGGTGTGTGGTGATACGATTGTTGATATACAATATACATACAAGAAATATACTACAGAATGCAAAAACTTATGTTGTAAAGATATATAGACCTAATGGATGAATTTTCATATAGTGATGTATGGTGAATCGCGTGGGACGGAAAATATCAACCCCAAGGAAGGTCCAATGCGGAAGATGGGCATCAAAGGACCCATTTTGGTAGATCCCATTTACAATAACGGTAAGGCTTGGTCCTAGACTTATATAAGATTGAAATTTCCGAAAGTTAAATTTTCCGCAGGGAGATATTCAGGTCGTAGCGCAAGACCGATGCCTCGGGTTAAGTCTGAAGCTTCGGAAATTGCTGAGAAATCAAAGGGATGCATTCAAAATTTGTTGAAAACGCCCGACGTGAGAACGTTCAAGCAAGCAAAACCTAGTATGTTACGCTTGTTTATGCATGTATTTTATCGGTCTTTTCTAAAAAATTGATAAACCTGAATATTTTCGCCGGCTACTACTAGAGATTTCAATTCATCAATAGTATTTTTTTCGTCTCTTCAAAATTAAATTTAAATTAGAATGACAGTTTTTTTCCCAAATTGGATTCGAATTACTGAATTCACAAAAAAAAAACTAGTAGCTGAATTCAATTCCAAATTAGAAAGATATGCAACAATGTTTTGAGTTCTGAGCTCATTCACATAAACACGAAATGTATGTGCAGCAGGGTTGTAACCAAGTCACATGGCTCCGAGTCGCAAGTCAATCTCACTTTTATAGTTTTGACTCGAGTCAAGTCACGTCATTTTCAATTCACCAACGAGTCAAGTCCAAGTCTTCGAGCAGAGGTTCGAGTCCGAGTCCAAGTAATTGTGTTGACTGCTCAGTTTCCAGTAAAAGTCTTGTTAAACCCACTTCTTATGACTCTGTTTGGTGATATCGAATATTTTGCATTTATAATATGCTAATTTTCTTCACTTTAAGCAGTTTTTGGTCGCATTTTCAAGTATCAGTTCCAATAGACAAAATATCAAGAGTATGCTTACTTTACTTCTCTTCGAAATTACAATGAAATGTCGGTCTTGGCCGACGGCTGTCTGAGTCTTGAGTCATATGACTTGGTTCGAGTTATGCGCAATGACTCGAGTCCAAGTCGAGTCAATGCACGGATTGACTCGAGTCGAGTCATTTCTGTATTTTGAGAAAATGACTCGAGTCGGACTCGAGTCATTACAACCCTGCTGACTTGGCTCGTTTTGTACGATACAGTTCTGTAGTATTTCCAGGAAAACCAGAAATTAGATAATAATTTGAAATGAGGGAATAGAAACATTTTACAAAGTATATTAGAATTAAATTATCGGCATTTCACTCAAAATGTCAAATTAGCCTGCTGTTCGTATAAATATCTATTGTGACATTCTTTTACCTCTGCGTTAACAGAAAAGGAACCGACAGATCACGGGCAAGCCAACGTGAACCGGCTTCGTCAAATTCAAAGACAATCACGACAGAGAGAAAGGGAAAAGGAACAGAACAAACCCACCCCTGTGAAAGCTCTCTGGAAATCCACAAGATACGAGGGGATAGAGTCTAAAGTCAAAACCGTACAGACAGAGGTAGGAATTTGGAAAAAATTATCATTCCTATTCTTGAAGGAATTTTGCATTTTTAGACTCCAAGAGCACCGAGGGCGATGCCACCGCGTCCCAGTACAGCGCCACCCGGGCGGGGCAGTAGAGATCAGCAAGAGGAAGAAGTTCTCACTCCTAATCGGGTATATTATTATTTGAATAATTAAAGGTGGTCAGTAACGAAGGAAGTACTTGTACTTTTCAGAGTACTCAAGTATATTTTGTACTTGTACTATTTACACAAGTGTTAATGTTTGTAGACATTTCTACTTATCTGTTTTTTAGCTTTGGATCATGTCAGGGTTGTAACCAAGTCAAAAGGCTCCAAGTCACAAGTCAATCTCACTTTCATAGTTTTGACTCGAGTCAAGTCCGAGTCCAAGTTAGTGAGTAGAGGTTCGAGTCCGGGTCGTCCTATTATGACTCGAGTCCGAGTCCAAGTCATTGTGTTAACTGCTCAGTTCCGAATTAAAGTCTTGTTAAATCCACTTTTTATAACTCTGTTTGGTGATATCGAATGGTTCGCATTTATAATATACGAATTTTCCTCACTTTTAGCAGTTTCTGGTCGCATTTTCAAGTACCAGTGCCAATAGACGAAATCCCAGTAGTGTGGTTACTTTACTATTCTTTGAAATTACAATGAAATGTCGGTCTTGGCCGTCTGAGTCTCGAGTCAATACACAGATTGACCCGAGTCGAGTCATTTCCATATTTTGAAGAAATGACTCGAGTCAAGTCATGACTTTAGTCATTACAACCATGGATCATGTGAAGTTAAAAGTAGCTTTGTGATGTCGGAATCGTTGTTATGAGTTAAATTATCATAATAACCTACAAGAGAGAGCCCCTGTGTCACATTAATTGATTATATATTCGAAAATGGAGCATATTTATAATGTTATTGGTCATTTTGAGTTAGTCGAGAGGATGGTCCCTACAATTCTGAACCCACCCGCCTGCTATTCACCCCGCTAAAAGTTTGCGACCCCTCGAACAAATCTACTTTTTCAAACCACCTTGAGTACTCAAAGACCTTCATTTTCTACTCCCCACTCAAATAGTTGGACAAAAATTTCAATTTAAAAATTGCTATTTCTACTAGTAATTGAGCAGAGATTTACGACATTAGTTCTACTTCTACTTGAGTGTCGGCGTTGATTACTTTGACCGCATCTGCTAGTTGATGACTAGTTGATGACTAGAGCAAACTTGGACGACTAGATAATTCTAGTTATCTAAGTTGATTAAATTACGGCGAAATGAAGGTAGTCTAATTCTAATCTAATTTGCGGAATGTTTCCATTACATGCTCAAATGTTACTTATATCTAATTTCTGTTTTACCTGAAGACGCTACAGTAGGACTGTATGGTGCGAAACAAGCCAAGCTTGCTGTACTATAATTACAGTTTTCTGACTTTGAAATTTCATGCTGGTGACGTCATATTTTGTGATACGATTGTTGATATACAATGTTCTTTCCAATTCTCTACTAGTTGCTGACGATTACCCCTGACGAGTGTCAGCCAAAAATATTCGGGCTAAATTCAATATGAATATACTATTCAATTGTATATTGAAGTTCTGTACCTCCAAAAAGCTATTCTCTGACTTCGTACCACTACCATTTAACATTTATTTCTTATGAACAGGCTGCTCAGAAAAGGGCCGATGATTTCATTGCCCGGAACGCCAAATTGGCCAAGACATACAAACCTCAAAGATCGAAATCGCAACTTGATATACACCGGTCACACGATAAGTACGATCAGGACCTGAAGAAATATAATGACACTGTGAAAGGCACTGTACCAAACTAGTAAGTTGTTCGTTACGATTCAATTTATTAATACTCTCATCATTTAAAAAGTAGTGTTGCTTGTTGTCTCTAAAATTCTCGACAAGATAACGCAATGGTGGAGCATCCATCTTATCGGTAGATCGTGGGTTCGATCCCCGGCTGGGTCAGACCAAAGTCCAAATCAATGAAATTGGTTTCCGTGGCTTCCGCACTTGGCGTTAAGCTTATCTGGGATAGCATAGAGGTGTGGTGCAAGACTTAGAAAGCCCTACAAGTTGATATCTGCAGTCTGCACTTTCCTTATCCGGCAACATATGCACATCATGCACTCAAGGTATGCATATGCACAGATCGTGTGTATGTATATCATGAGTCGCTGCATATGCCGCAAAAACATCAAGGACAAACATATACAAGGCCTGCGTCCTATTCCTATTGACATATTCAATTTTGATATGCAGTGGATTATAGTACAAGAAGACTTTAAGATTCTGCCAAAAAATAAATTTATTTACCAGTGTTTCTTAACCTTTTTCCTAACGCGGAGCCCTAACCACAAAAATTGGAAGCTGATGAGAAAATAAGGTCATAACTTCTCTGGCCTAATCGTGGCCTCGTATTGTAGCCGTGGTGTTCAGTTGTTACCTAAAAAGCTATCTGATGAGTAAAAATGGTCATTACTTTCGATTGTGAGCACTGCAAATGATAAAATAAGTTGTAAAGCTAAATCTAGTTTTAAAATTGGCCTTTCATGGACCTGGGTTCAGAACCCCTGCAATACATACCATTGCTCTACTAACTGGTACCAACTGCCTGACTTCTTTACCTCGGTATCACAAGTGTATAAGCACGACACACTCGCGTCCATGTCGTACAACTATCACGTGGTTGACGTTAGATATCATCGCTCTATCAAATATGGTGTGGAGCAGTATATCGCTGCCTCTGCCTATCCGACAGTTGATTCGAGTCGAAATACAAACAATTTCTAGTGAATCAAATTTACCGGACCACGACCTGACATATCGCTCTCGCCTTCCAACACATGCCACCTTTTTGTCACCTGTTCTTTTATATTACCTTGTTTTACTTTTCATTCCATGTGCATGCCTCATTTTTACATCGCCTAGAGGCCAGGTGGGTGTCTGATCTTAAAGGCTACTCCAAGTCGTTTCGACACCTTCCTATCTTTTCGTTGTATTGCAGTCTTGTGGTGTATTGAAAGGATGAAATTGTTAACTATAAATTGAATTGAAAATTGAATTCCTATGATTGGTAACATCTAAAACTGAACCTGGGTGTCGTTTGCTAATTTTCAATTTATCCATCGTGTGATTTCCCAATCTTTGGTGCGCCGCTAAAGCAAATTTCAGATAAACACGAGTTGACCGATTTACTTTTTTCAATTCGATATATTTTTCAACGACTGTCAGTAGCTTTGCGTTCTATCAACTTCTTTTCTCTGAATATTCGCATTCACTTTTCGCAGCCTCCAAGCGCGGCAGCGAGATTGGGCGAGAGCAGAACGTGAACGTATCAAGAACGCTCCCGACCCTACCGTTCCCGAAGGACACACTGTATTGCCAGATCAAGACAGGAGAGAAACTTTGAAAGTACTAAAAGAAAGTAAGAACGCCTGAAATGATTGAGATATTCTTTTGCATCGTTTTATGGAAATCCTTTGGGTTTTCGCTCTGGTTTGTGCAAATTACGTTTTGGACATACTTTTTGACTTTGTGTGATATAGAATTCACTCCATGAACACAATTATAGGCCTTTGGATTAGAGGTCGACCAATATTGATTTTTACAGGCCGATACCGATATATCGGCTTACTCACTAGGCCGATACCGATATCATAGGCCGATATTAATATGGAAGGAGCAGAGAACAATTTCACCAAAAATATTATATATTAGGCAAGATGGCACTTGTACATGCCGCAGAAAGCTGAACAACAAACGAGAAAACTGAAATTGAAAAGAATTATTGCTTAATTGTGCACGTTCGATGAAATTTGGGATAACCCAAAAAGCAAAATATGATACAGAATTGCAGATCAGTCCAGAAAAGGTAGATTGTAAAGCAGGAAGCATAGTTTCTCTGCATGCTCACCCAGTCAAAACTCATCCTGCAAGGGTAAATCTGTCATATATCGCCCTTTGCGTCGTCGATTTTTTGAGATTGAGAACATGGAGCATTGAATTTCCGAAAATTTTGAATTTTTTTAAATATAAAATATCGGCCTTCATAGGCCGATATCGATAATCGGGAAAGATCTAAATATCGGCCTCGATGACCGACCATGTCGATAATCGGTCGACCTCTACTTTGAATATAGTTTTAAAGTCAAGTGTCCCATGCTCAGCCATCGTTTTTCGTTATCCCGCATGCTCAAATGCCAGGCGATTTGTCAAATCCATTTTTTGTTGTAATTGATTTAACGTGCGTATTTTTGTGAAATACTGATCAGCCAAGGAAAGCACCAAAGTCAGGGAGAAATACTACATCCCTCAATACGAAACTTACGGAAATTTCGTCGTGAGTGACGAACCGGTCTTAGTGGAACAGGAAAAGACTCACCGGACTGTGGAAAAAACAAAATACCTCGCCCCAGACTATCAAAGCCCACGTAATTCTGTCCAATATCAAGAATACAACAGTTATCAATATCCCGAATATCCAGTTGAATCAGAATTGGTAAGATCCACGAATTCAGCAAGTCAAAATTCAAATCGATACCATGAATACCCAGCTGAATCGGAAAGATACAGATATCCGACAAGTCAAAATTATTCAAACCAGGGGTACGTCCGTTATGATAATATCGGAGAAACATTGTACGACACAGCGTCTTCAAATCAATCTCCTTTACATTATGAAGATCGTGCTGGCGTTGATAAAATCATCGTTCCGACTAAATACAAAAGAAGTGCGGAAATACATCAAATGAATGCGATTCCTGACAACGACACACAACGCACCTACCCGTCAATGAATGGTACGAATCGATATCAAGATGCAAATTACTATCACCCACACACGCAAAACTCAGACCACCCACAGTATGGATTTACAGAAACCGTGATAATTCCAAGTTCAAACGGTCCGACTAAAGTCACTCATCAAGACAAAGATAAGCGTTTAAAGAATTACTCGAAATACAAAGAAGGAATCGGTTACATAAAATACGAAACCGGGGTGAAAAGCAAAGAAAAGAGCTCAAAAACGTGTCAAGAATACTCTCCTGAATATACATACGTCCGTGCGGAGCATATACCTCCAAATTATCGCGACCAAACTGATTGTTACAATTCAAGCAGGAATTTCAACAGTTTCCCTCAGGAAAGAAATTATGAAGCTGATAGCACTCGCCGACCGTATAACAGTCACAGGCCTTCAACAGCTGCGAATGATTATTCAATGTATGACTCTGAAGTTGTGTATCATTCAAAACCGCCCGCATCTCCATATCGCGAGTTTGGAAGTAGAGGATCATCACCAGGTCATGGAAATTATGAGTTGAATCCAAGATCGGAATTTGGCGATATTCGTATCGACAGGAATGCGCATCGTGTCACATTTGCGCCAACACCTGATATGCAACATACGTCGCCACAAAGATATCAACGTCCCAGTAATCACTATGATGATGCTCCCTGGAGTAGAAATATGAGTCCTGACACCCATGCTGCACAAGATTATTCGTTGAAAGCCAGGATCGGCTCAGCAACAGCGCAAAGCACGTATCAAGACCAATACAGGAGTCCTACACAGAGATATCAAGCTAAGGATGATCACGAGGTGCTTACTCACTGCATGGGATATAGGAGTTGTTGAAAGCGTAGTGTGAACATGGGGACCAGTCTATGAATCGAGCTCATGTAAAGTATTGTAGGTTTCGTGTAATTGTTGCTACTCTAGTAGAAGTAGAAGCATTAACTCTACACTTAATTACAAGTAGAAATAGACATTTCTGAGGCATGTCAAGACTACTTGAATTAGAGGCAGAAAATATGGATGGGAGGATTTGTCCTCTTTTTTCAATAAAAGTAAAATTTCCTCCGAGTATTTGAGTTTTAGGACTAAGAAAGACTAAAGTAAGTCAACCTTACACAAACCACACTTAAAAACCAGGTTTTTCCGGAACTGCCCCAAAGATTGGCTAAAAAACGGTCAAGAAAAATAAAAAGTTGAACAGTTTTTATGTCTGTTATTGAAACTTGAATAAAGTGTCCTCTTTTTTCGGATATGAAAATATGGTGACTCTACTAGTAAATCATAGTGTGGTAATAACTTTAGCAAATAGTTTCAAATATTAGTTTTGATCAGTGGTCGCATACTCTTAGCAGTTAATCGGAAGTAGCCACTATCGAAATTGCATATTCGCGACTGAAACAAAATAACAAATGACATTGGAAGTAGGTGCAATTTTTGAAAATATCCGCAGTTACCGTGATACAGTGGCCTATTTCACTCACCCCAAAACTATTTTGTACTTTCTTCAATGTAAATAACTTTGCCTTAAGTACTCCAAAAAAGTAGAATTATTTTGTTACTGACCACCTCTGGTGATGTCAATATTCCTCAATTATCTACAACTGTGTCGACTTGGCACACCATTGGTCCAAGTCCCATTCAGTTTCGCAGGGCTCGCGATGGGTCATCAATTATCTGTTCAGTGTTCATGCTTGGCTTTCTATAGATGTAGATCCTGCAGCCGTCCTCGAATCAGCGTATGATTGAGCACCTTGTGATTATCCTTGCATCTCGCATGTAGGCATTTGCATGAAAGACTCATGGAATGAAGAATGGCCGAGGAATGTTCACACTACAATTGTAGAGCTACCTTTCAATTTTTAGCATAACCCGTCTTGTTTCAGTGTCTAACATTGTAGCATTAATGACTTGAATTATTTCAAAGGTTTTTTACTTTATATATGATCTCTTCTGTATTGTATTTTACGTCTGTTTCTCTTTATCCTTACATTTGCTTATCTTGTATAGTAAGTGGTAATTTGTAGAATATAATTTTATCTATTTTCCCGACAATGTACCGTAATGGTTGAGCGTCTGGCTTTTTGATCGGTAGGTCGTGGGTTCGATCTGCGGCCAGGCCAGACTAAAGACCTATTAGTAACACTGGCATCCATGGCTTCCCCTCTTGACGCTCAGCATTTCCGGGATAGCATGGAGGGGTGGCGCAAGACTTGGAAAGCCTTACAAGGCTATGCCTCCACCTTGCTTGTCCAGCTGCGTATGCACAATTGCACTCATTCACTCATGGTGTGAATATGCACATTGCACAGATCGTGTGTACGTATGTATGAGTAGGTGTATATGCCGCAAAAAAAAACATTGAGAACAAAAACATATAACATCCTTTACTACTCATGCATAATGCACATTTCTTGCGTGAATTTGGCGTGGCTGTGATTTTAGACTACTTTTTTAACTTTTAATTTATTTTTATTTTTTCAGGCAAAACTATGCCTACAATACTTACTTTTTTACTTACTTGGATATCGCTATGTAATACTTGTATGTTTTCGGAGGACTCAAATAGGATTCGATTTTAAACTACTTCCACTTCTAGTTAACAGTTTTCAGTTTTTTTAAGCAAAACAAGGCCTAGAATACTTCTTTTTACTTACTTGGAAATTGTTACTTTTACTCGTACTTGAGTTACAATTTACAACACTATTTTATTGTTTTGGAAATTTTGGCATGTAACGAATTACTTTCACTTATCCAGAGACTTCAAGCAGGCTTGCTACTTGCATTGCTTACTCAAGAGGTTATGATTTTAGGCTGCTTCTACTTCTAGTTTTTGAATTTTTTTGGCAAAACTAATACACTTCTGTTTTACTTGGAAATCTCTACTTGTACTGGATTTAAAAATTGATAACACTACTTCTACGTGTAGTTGACTACTTTTTGCACCTCTGTTGAAGATAACTTTCAGTTGATACTGACAATGTCTGTAGACTTCACACAATAGTGACAAATTATTATTATCGCCGTTTAATTTAATCTCGCGAAATTGATTTCTTTAGGCCAGGTCGAGCTACTTCACGAGCACAGACGGTTGCCGGTACGTTCAGCCGACTCTCTTGGAGTACGTCAACGGAAGACAGATTTAGAACGCAGAATCGCGGAAGTGGACGAAGCTATCCGAGTGTTTGAAAGGCCGAGAGTTTTTGTGAAATCGGACCAATGAAAAAAGTTTACTCTTTATTAGTGGCGGCTGTCATGTTGGCAATTCGTGATCAGTACAAATCCTAGCCGAGGTCAAAAAATCGAATACCTGAGTGATTCGGTTCTGAATCAAGATAAGACTCCGAGTCGGTCATCCCTCATTATGATATCAGAACAGTATGAAAGATCTGGAAAGTTCAAATATGTACCTTTTATGCGACCACAAAGAATTTAACTCCAGTTCGATTTGGTATGTTGTGGGTTGATTAGGGCTTCACAAACATGTAATTTCCACTAACAATCGAGGTTTCAAGGTGTCCACAGTGGAAGATAGTATCGAATCTATAATTTTTGTTGATCAATTAATTTTTTGTAGCAAGGAGCTTATACGCTATACAGACACATTTTAGATATAATATGTTCCATAAATCGTACTGACATATATTCTCCTGCGAGTTTTTGTGCGTTTCTCTTCAGATATTGCTATTTCAAATCCTTTATTGCCATGCAAACGCTAATTTGAAATTGGTATAGGCAATTGCTGTCCAACTTGATCTGCATATTTATATTTGAATTGATGGCGTGGATATTTTGTGTGAATTATATCTTTACATCACGACGATAATCACTCGATTCTGTAGCAACCATTGGTATCAAGTTTTCTGTATTGGATTTTGTGTCTGTAGGCCTACACTACCTACTTATAACAAACCTTTGGTAGCGTTGTAGAGCAATCATGGGGACCTTTCATGTGCTGATTATATTTGAATATAGTTTATTTCAATTTCTGCAATTCTTTTATTCTGAACACTATATGATAATTGATTATTTATCGCTTTAGTTTGGGTAATTTACTGTATCTTCAATTTATCGGTTTGGTCTATATTTGTGAGTAAAGTTAAAATCGCGAATTGTTTATGTCGGTGGAATACTTGAAGGTATAGCGTCACAATAGGGTTAACAGACCATCAGTTATGAATAATTACACATTTCAAAACATCATCATTTCATCATCATAATTCTAGCAAATCATTGATTGCGATACAATGAAAAGATAGGAGGGTGTTTGGAGTAGTCTTTTAAGCAGACACCCAACTTGGCCTACAGCATGTAAATAAGAGGCATGCACAGTTGCATACTGGATTTAGGAAAGGATAACATAACAGGAAGCGACGAAAATGAATGCTGCATGCGTCGGTAGTCGATATGTCGGACTGTGGCAGTGTTGGGATCAAGTCACTACCTTCGAGTCACGAGTCATCTCGAGTCATTGCACATTTTGACTCGAGTCAAGTCAAGTCAATCGATTTTCGAAGGTGACTCGAGTCAAGTCAAGTCACTCGTTTTTTGGATGTGACTCGAGTCAAGTCACAATTCAAGTCAATTGCATTTTCGAAGTATCAGTGACGATTCAAAGTCATTACATTTTGCTATGGCTGTGTGAAAGACAGAATAATTTGCTTATCTTGCATCAAATAACTAATATAAAGTTAAATATGCATGCAAGAATGCGTTTTATCACGCAGACGTAGAACCGCAAATGAAATACGCGACTAGCCTATGCTACAGTCTGTTATTATATCAGCCAAAAATAGGATCGAATACGATGCCTCGAGAAGTTGTAGCAAATTGATATGGATTTGAATCATATAAGAAGGTTGGTAAAGGTGATCACTGCGCAATGTTAGCACTGAGCCGTCTAAGAAACATGGATACGTTAATTGCTATTGTATTCCTCTTCTTCTTCTTCTGCTACTACTACTGCGACAACGTAACCTGTGATCATTTCGTTTGTGGTCAATATATTTGTGATGCAATAATGGAGGAGCATTCGAACGTTCATTCAGTGAATGCCTACGGCTAGTGGTTACTCTCACAAGTGACACAGGCGTATCGCTAACAATACGAACATATGCACAAAATACACTGATTTGATTGAGACCGTTTACTTGATGACTTGAAATTGACTCGTAAATTTTGCTCCGAGTCACGAGTCAATCCGCATTTTTGAAGCGCCGAGTCAAGTCAAGTCAAGTCAAGTCATACGAAAAAGTGACTCGAGTCTGACTCGAGTCAAGTCATGACTCGAGTCATCCCAACACTGGACTGTGGTCCGGTGATCTCGAGGTCTGACTAGTATTGATTCAGTAGAATTTGCTTGAATATCGATTTGAACGTGGACAACTGGACAATGGACATGCTCGACGACTGTCAGATAGCCGGCAAGATGGTGTTCCACACTATATGTCCGGCATAGCCTACTTTATAGAGCAATGCATTTTCTGATCATATGGTAGGTGTTCTTCGAGGACACGCGTGTGTTGTACTTGTGAGCTTTTGATTCCCAAGTGAAGTAGTCATTGAAATTTGTGGGACTGTGATTCACTTCGATTCCATTTATTGTTACAATTTCATCATTTCAATACACCACAAGACTGCGATACGATGAAAGGTAGGAAGGTGTCGCAACGACTGAGAGTAGTCTTCGAAATCAGACTCCCACCTAGCATAGGAAAGGAAGGAAAGGGAAGGACGTGTAGTTTATTTTTGTCCTTTGTTTTTGCGGCATATACACCGCCTCGTGATACACATACACACGATCTGCGCATATGCATACCACGAGTGCATGATATGCATATACCGCCGGATAAGGAAGTGCAGATATAGCCTTTACGGCTTTCTAAGTCATGCACCACCCCTCCATGCTATCCCAGCAGGGAACTCATGGATGCCAGTGTTACTAATCAGGTCTTTGGTCTGACCCGGCCGGGAATCGAACCCACGACCTACCGATCAAGAAGCCGGACGCTTAACCATTACGCTATCTTTTCGGTGCATAAACAATGTATAAAGCAGGCACGCACATCCACTGAATGAAAATAAACGAAGATAATATCAAAGACCAAGCGACAAAAAGTGGTGGCATGTGTCGGAAGGCGAGATCGGGGACAGGTAATTTTGAGGGTTTCTAGTTGAAGTAGTTTTCGGATGCTTGGAAAAGCACCACTTCTACTCGTACTTGAGTGTAACTTTTCGTCGCTACTTCTACTTGAGTAGCCTACTTGACTACTTTGACCACCTCTACTAATAATACAGAGAACACACCCTCGAGGGTACCATCTAGCTGCGCTGAAAGAGACCTTTGTGGTCGTGATGTTCGGCTGCTTCGACCCAGCTCCGGAAATTTTATCATCTGCTTAGCTGTGCTTGTGACAGCAGACGGGGCACATGGAAAGGGAACGTGACGTACCGGATTTCTTCGATTTGCCAAGATTGCCCACGGCGCGTAGAAGTTTGTTGTTAGTTCCTCTTTTCGTGGTTTCGCCGGTGAAAATTGTGTTAAAAACTTACGCTACGCCAGCTAGATTTGGGGAAATTGTTAATTCTAGTTGTCTATACGGACATTTCCCGTTCTCATGCTTATTAAGAGTGAACTCTGATTTCGCGATTTGTTATAAACTGACTAAACAAGGTTCTTGTTGTATTCGCTATTCTGAATTTATTCCATTTCCAAGTTCAATTCCAATCTAACTTGATAAAATAACTAGCTATTCCAATTCTAATCTGATTTAGAGAAGCTAAAAATTGTCTATAGTTGTCGAACTCTGACGCCAGCATCATCGACGTTCATGAAATTTAAAAAACTGTTTCCACCCTCTGCCTCCAAGATACCGCTAAATTTTAATGATAACGACTTTTTATTAATTTCAATTTTAATTTCGAATTTTTCCATGATGCTGTGTGTCAACTGTGTCGTTCCTGTTTTCGTTTTTTTTAATTTATTGAATATTTTTGATCTGAAGTTTTGAGGGTAACAACAATAGGATGCTCCTGGTCTGGGTGGCTCGGCTTTGATGACTCCGAACCTCCCGTCTAATGTCAATTGCCTACCAGTATCATATTGTATTTCACTGATTACAATTTAGCTATGTTTGTTATCTTCTAGTTTACCGGATCACGACCCGGCATATAGATCTAGCCTTCCGACACATGGCGCACCTTTTTTGTCACCTATCCTTTTATAGTACGGTATCTTCTTTTACTTTCCATTCAGTGTGCAAGCCTCCTTTTTTACATCGCCAAGACCAGGTCACCAGGTGTGTGTCTGATTTCAAAGACTAACTCCAAGTCATTTCGACACCTTCCTATCTTCCATTGTATTGCATTCTTGTGGTGTATTGAAATGAGGAAAATTGTAGCAATAAATTGAATTGATTTGCACAGTCGATAAATAAATATTTTCTCTCGCATTGTTTTTAAAAACACCTTTGATTGTTTCAGGATATTCCGGTCTCATTCTTGGTCTAGCAGACAATTACTATTTTAAAGAAAAGCGATATAATCATCATGTCCTGCTTCTATTCCAATTTGAGAGTTACCTGAGAATGAGAAACTTCGCGTCATCAAGTGTAATCCTTTGAGTCATGTTCGGCGACATGTTTGAGGAATCCGAGACTTTGGTTCAAGGCTGTGCACCAAAGCCTTCAAAACAGAACGGAAATACATTCGAAGCTCCCCCGCCTTTACGAGGAGACACGGGATTTTGCGGCATCAAGAATCAAGGCGCCACGTGTTATCTAAACTCGTTGATTCAAACTCTACTTTTAACGCCTGAATTTCGCGAAGAGTTATTCCGTCTCGGTCCTGACGAGCTCGGAAAATTGGATGATGTTAAGAAGAAAAACTCTAAAATTCGCATCATACCTATACAACTGCAAATGCTGTTAGCCAGACTTCTGCTTATTGAACAGTATGCTTGTGGCACGGAAGGCTTGACTGAAAGCTTCGGATGGGTTGATAATGAAGAGTTACAGCAACACGATGTGCAAGAATTAAGTCGCATTTTATTCTGTGCGATCGAAGACTCGCTCGTAGGCACATCGGGTCATGAAATCATAAAAAATCTTTACCGAGGCGTGATCGCAAACACCACAAAGTGTTTGAATTGCAAAAAAGTCAGCGAACGTCCTGAAGATTTTCTTGATCTTAATGTTGCAATAGCGTCTCAAAGCACTCTGTGCGATGTTTTGAGAGATATGTTCGTCGAAACGGAGTTGATGAGCGGAAAGAACCAATATCACTGTGATAATTGCGCTAAACTTGTAGACGCACGCAAAGGAGCAATCATCAAAACTTTACCGCCAATATTGACTGTTTCTCTACTGCGATTTTCGTTCGATTATCAGACACTGCGGCGTTTTAAAGAAACCAGGAAATTCGATTTCCCGCTAACTCTCAATATGAAGCCATACTGTGAAAAATCAAGCAGTGAATGTTACGAATATGACCTATACTCCGTCATTATTCATTCAGGTGGTGCCCACGGTGGTCATTATCATGCGTATATCAGAGACGTAGACGGTCTTGGGAGTGTTCCTAACGATTACAATCCAACCCCCCCGAAACCATGTGTGTCACCCAAAAACACAAGCCTCGAAGCGGACTGTCTCGACGATCCTTTAGAAATGGTGGCGACCATACTGGGAAAGTTGGGCGGTGAAAATGTGCCATTGCATAAACTTGGTGAGGCATTTCGTGAGGACAGCGGAATGTCATGGTCAAAACATTATAAGCGGAAATACGGGACTATGATCAAATTCCTGCAAAATAATTATGAAACATTTTCGGTTGATACGAGAGTTAAAACGGTGTCTTTCAGAAGTAATTCGAATTGCGCGTCATTCTTGAATGAAACAGCAACGTCCGGTCATGACTTGTCGTTTGCTGGATATGAATCCGGTGATAGTATACTCATAAAAACTGATCGTGATCCAGTATTGAATGGTCATGAACAAATGGAGGGTGTCGATGATGGCAATTTATCGCATGATAAAGAATCTGATGAAAATGATCACCACCCCCTTTGTAACGTATGGTTTGATTTTAATGATTCACATATCAAGTCCATAACGACACATGAGATTGAAACTCAATTTGAAGGTCGCGAAAGCGCGTACATGCTGTTTTATAGAAGAAGAGACTTGAAACGGCCTTTGATATCTCTGGGAAATGCAGTTGATTCAATCCCGGGACACATCATGGCTCAGATTCAGAAAGAGAATTCGGACTTGGAAGTCCTGAGGAAAGATTACGATGTTTACCTCAATGTTGTCACTGTTCAAATGTATTTCCCGAGTATGTTAACACTTGAAGACGGTCTTTTAAAGTTGAAAGTAAATGAGGAATCAGAGGATGTAGGATATTCATATTCGATCGACAGAAGGAAAACGATTGCCGACATGAATGCCGAATTGTTTGAAATGTTGGAAAAACATAACGAGTCGGAATTAATTGAAAACAAGGACGCAGTCAGAGTCAATCTAATGAAAGTCCTCACTCACGGGGGTGTGCATGTTTACGAACAAATTGACAGCGACAAAAGCTTAGTGATTTGTGATTCAATCCTAGTGAATAACATGAAACTGCTGCTGTGGGACGGAAATGAAATACAAGGCAAAAAAGTTCTTCCTGGTGATGATTTTGAACCAAAAGTCCTCAATATTCACTGTGAGGTGGAAGGCGATCCTGAAATCTGTTCGTTCGAATACAGAGGTGTTTCGCGTGGCGACGTGTCTCTCGATAGTCTGAGACAATATTTTTTAAACAACTTCAAGTTGAAAGAAGTGGTCTGTTGTGAAATATCGCAAATCAGCAATAAAGGCAGTTTTGTGAAGCTCGATAATTACGATGACAAACTGTGTGACGTTTTGACTACGTGTCACGGTAATTTCATGATTAAAATTTGCCTTAAAGAAGACAGCCATGAAACTCCTGACAAGGACGAAGGAAATTTGACGCTACATATAACTTTGACAGACGATTTTGATAAAAAATTGCACGAAATGGGTATTTACGGATACAGCGATGGAGTGTATTTGTTGACATCGATGAGCTGTGTGGTGAAAGTGAGTTCTTTTATTTTTGTGGAGCATTTAAAGTCAAAAATTCCTAGATGGCTTTTTCCACAATTTTCGACCGAGTTCAAGTCAGAACGCACGAATCTCTGTATCGAAAATATCGACACTGTCGGGTCTTTGGCGATTTCAAGGTTGACTCTACACGAGCAACAAAGTTTAGCTAGCGCTGGTTTATCGAACGTTGCGAATGTCACGCTTGACGATGGTCCTCCGTTGAAAAGAAATTTACTGCATGTTGCCGTGTGTGTGCAGAAAGGCTCGAAATTGAAGTTACCAGTCAAAAAATGTCAGTTTGTCAAGTTTGACTGTGTGAAAACTCAAAACGCGAAATCCCTGATCGAAAAAGTAGTGTCTGAATTCAATCTTCTTGAAGACGCTTACCATCTGAGGATTTTAAAGTCGGAAAAAGAAGTGGGGGATGTAATCACGAATCCAGATTCCCCTGTCGAAAAGACTTTGATCGAACACGGATGCGCGTTGATATTATGTCCCGGTAAGATTTCTTCGGAAGGACAACTGCGTGTGCCGATATGGTTTTATCCGAGCTTGATGAGTTTTGACGATCTTATCAAGAAAGTGGAAGAAAATGATTTATCACCTTGGAGTCCATTTTTGGATGAAAACGACATCAAGCCTGTACAGGTCGGGCATGTAACGCTCGATAAAGACAGCACGATATTCGATATAAAAGCGGAAGTGGCATTGCTTGATTATTTTAAAGCGAAAAAAATAGAGTCGGAAGATATCTGCTTGCGTTCCATGAGTCATAAGCTACCTACCAAGTTCCATTTACAAGAAAATGCAATGATTAAGAAGCTACGTCTGGGGCCGACAAACCCATTGGCAGTCACGCTAAAGTCGTGCATACCTCAAGATGGGTATACAACAGTGCGTCTGTCGTTCAACATACCCGGCACCCGAAATTACACCAACGATTGTGAATTACAGTGGGAAAAAACCACAAGTTTTTCAAAATTCCCAGCAAAAGTAGCCGAAAGATTCGACGTTTTGGTGAAAGATGTATTGGTGGCGAAACGCGGCGAGGAAGCTTGGGAATGGGAAATCGTCAAAACGAGAGATGCGGAATCGAAAGAAAAGCATTCGGCGAAGGCGAAGAAAAATTCGAAACAGAAAAAAGTTCAAAGCAAGTCAAAGCCTAAAAGATCATCGATCAAGCAGCCGTCGACTCTGCAAGACGGGGATTTGGTGCGCGTCAAGAAGATTGTGCCTAACCTCGATAACGCGCCTGTCGTCACCGATTTTAAAAGTGAAGAAGAGGTCGCTTTGTACGGAAGGTGGTGTGTCTCTCGTCATAAGGAGTCCAACTCTCTATCCGCGAACCAACCACCAGAGAACGAGGCGAAAAAAGCGAATCCTAAAAAAGAAGAAACTCTCCGGATACATGTCGATAAGTTCTAAATTCTAGAGATATTGAATGCAAAATTTCCCTTTGTCTTGACGGTGCCTTTTTTCATTTTCTTATTTATCTTGTATGTGACAAATTTTTCGCGAGCGGCAGAAGGCAACTGAAAATTTGCGACAAAACTTTGGTAACGTATACTATTGAATGATGTGTCTGTATTGATATAAACTAGAATATTTTCGTCAGCAACTAGTAGAGAATTGAAAAGAACATTGTATATCAACAATCGTATCACAAGACATCCCGATTATGCTAGTTATATTTGATGATACGATTGTTGATATACAATGTTATTTTCAATTCTCTACTAGTTGCTGACAATTACCCCTGACGGGTCTCGGCCGAAAGTATTCAGGTTTATTTCAATATCAATATACTATTCAATTACTGTACAGTGCTTTGGAAGCCAATTTTGTCGAAGTGGGTATTTTTTTCTCAACAGCATAAAACTCATTGTATGTCAAACTTGCCATGTAGCTAAAACGGACAAACAATATCTCAGAAGTGATGCATGCGACGTGTGCACTATCCTTAACCTTTTAAGACTCTGCGTTTTCATACTTCTACTTCCGTCACATACAAGACCACGTTTGCACAGGCACTTACGATCGTATGCCGAGCGGTCATGCATACGGTGCAGGTTCCATTCTTGCTTGGTTGGAATTTCTGTCGATTCATTTTAGGGATTTGATTATCATACTTTCTTTTAATATTTCTTTGCGGTTGTTAATCATGTTTTGTTTCTGGTAAGATTTGTGGAGTGAATGTTGGCGGTGTTTTCGGCTAGCACCGCCTTTGTAGGCGACTGAACCTGCGTTGTCATGTTATCGTATGTATTTCTATGATTTGTAATAAATACACTTAAATTTTGAGACGATAAATTTTGCTGATCTTGAATATTGTGTATATTTTTAAACTGAGGTAAGGTACTTGGTATGATTCAATCCTATAATTTAATATCTTGGGTTAGGGTTCCTAACATGAGGGAATTAGATGTCACACCATGCGTAGGACGTGTCTATTATAGAGCTTCAAAGGAGTGGTGTCAGTCCATAGGTGGGCAATCGAGAGAGACCACCCTTTTTAGCAAACTGCTGCCATGAGTGAGAATAATCACCCGCTAGCTTAAAGTCATCGGTCATTCTTTTAAAGGTTGGGAAGCGGTATCTTCGGATCATTTATTGCTTCCAACATGATTATCCTAGGATTCAAGTAGGATGTTTTAGTTCAGCATATAATTGTCGCCTAAATGCAATTTCCATGTGTACGTCATTCACTGCTTGTTAAGTGCCAAGTTCTCTGAAGCTTTCGGCAGAGGTGAACAAAAACCCATAACATTTGTAGTTAAGGGGAGGTGAATGATGGTCTTACCATATTATGTCGTCATATCTTTTTGTTAACCAGTCTTTCTTTTTCGGGGGCTATATTTTGTTATGTTCTTATGGTTTTTCGAATAAATTGATCTGAAGATTTTGAAGCTTTCCATTATTAATTCTGCGATTACCACAGTCCAGGCTAATTTTTTTAATCCAACTGTAATAACTTCTCTTCTTCCAGTTGGAGGCTGAGCAAAAATTGTTACGAATCGTGCTTTTAGACAACTTAACTATTTGGTGGGGTCGACAGTACAATTCGGAATTTTTATATAATGAATTCAAAATTTCCAAACTCCTGTGTCTTCACATCTACCAGTTGTGCAGCGTACCCTACAATCAAGTCAACACAAATATTGACTCAAGTCGAGTCAGCAAATAATTGCAACTCGGGTCATTATGACCACAGGCGTAACCCTACGATGCGCACCCCAGCTCAAATAGTCGGATTATTCGGATACACATAAAAATTTATTCTGACACCCAGACATTGTTCAAATCCATCAGCAGCATATTCCGAGCACCCCACACAAAACATCTCATACAATAGCTTGTATGACGAGTCCGTCCAATTGGGAAGCTGTATCCTTGCATAGGACTATATATCGCCCGCGACGAACGACTATAGAAGTATGGTCGTGTGATTGCACGTAACTACGAAGTGGTCGCTTTGCTTGTAACTTTCGCCTTTTTCCGTTCCCTCTTCTTCAAGGCGTCAAAGTTTGCCCGTAACACGCTGGTGTAGGCCATTTGAAATTTGTTGATGTCTTTTGCGCTGACCACAGTACTGATCTTTTTCTTGCCGTTGCTAGCCCGGATTAAGCACAGGTCCTGTTGAATTGGTTCAGGGGCAGATGCAGGCCTAGGAATGAGATAACAAATCTTATTTGGGCTAATTTCAATATGAATTTGTTATTCAATTTCCGAATGGTCACAAATCTCTTCAAGACAGTCTCACATTTATAGATATGACTCTAGTTTTGACTCGAGTCAAGTCGAGTCATTTTCAATTCACCACCGAGTGAAGTTCAAGTCAGCGAGCAGATAGTCGAGTCAGAGTCATGGTATCAGGACCCGAGTCCAAGTCATTGTGCTGAATGCTCAGTGTCCAGCTAAAACCTTGTTAAACCCACTTTTATAACTCTGTTTGGTGATATCGAATGGTTCGCATTAATAATACACTAATTTTCCACAATTTCAGCAGTTTCTGGTCGCGTTTTCAAGCACCGGTACCAATAGTGTGGTTACTTTACTATTCTTCGAAATTACAATGAAATGTCGGTCTTGGCCGTCTGAGTCTCGAGTCGTATGACTTGCTTCGAGTCATGCGCAATGACTGAGTCCAAGTCGAGTCAATACACAGATTGACCCGAGTCGAGTCATTACAACCCTGGTTCCTGGGCCTATTTTGCAAGTATAGGTCCTGTTACACAAGATTCGAATCAAGTCATATAGAATATCTCGAGTCATATATGACTCGGCCGAGTCTTCCCCAATCGGGTGAGTACAAGTCAATACACAAAGTGACTCGAGTCATTACAACCTCTACGGATCAATAGACCTCTGGAGGTACAGAACTTCAATATACAATGGAATAATATATTCATATTGAAATAAATGAATATTTTCGGCTGACACTCGCCAGGGGTAATCGTCAGCAATTAGTAGAGAATGGGAAAGAACATTGTGTGTCAACAATTGTATCACTGATTATGATGTCACATGCATAGATTTCGAATAATCAAGGCAACCAGAGCTCAATGTACTATTTTAGATGATACAAGAACTCCTGTCGGCAGAAACTAGGTTGGTTTTATCACAATATATGCCAACCTAGCTTGTATGAATGTAGTATTCAAATGATTACGGTTGAATGAAAATTCCATTTCATTGCTCATCATACCCAGTAAGACTACACAAGATTTCCATTACAAAAATTGTGTTGATGCTTACTTGACCCTTTTCTTCGAATCTGGTTTCGGAGTTGGCTTTGTCCTACCGTCATACTTTTTCATCGTCAGATTCACGGAACCGGAGTTTCTCGTTTTCTGGTACAACGTCGTGAGCTCTATTAAAAACGTGTCATTTTCCAGGAGCACCATTTTTACAGCATATGTATCCTGAAATTGAGAGCAGAGCACACGGGTGAAAATACAGTAGGCTACTATGTAACAGTAATCGTAATTCATCAACGATAGTCCGCCAAACACTGTCATATGCGTTCAACTGTTTTATCAGGTAAATGTTAGGAGATTACATCACATAAAGTTGGCTCGAACAAAATATCAATAATTGCAAAATATGCACACAATGACACAAACTTCAATTTACATACTGGTACCGCAACGGTTATTTTGGCAATTTTGATGTGGCAGTTTCCAAATTAATGCACACAGATTGGAGAGAAAGTCACTTTGATTTGGTAACACGTTGTCGAGACAAGCACAGTCAATAAATTATTGTATATTTATGAGGTAAATCTTTGATGTTCAGTAGGGTTGTTCAAAACTTATTTTTTTCCAAATTCTTACTGGCAAATTGATAGAATTTTCAGGTTACCTAAAAAAGCGATACACGTCGAATGTAGTTCTCTTTCAACCTGCAGAAGCAAAGCTTTAAGAGTAAAAAGTATGTTTATTCAAAAAAATAAAATTACTAGTTTTTACATTTTATTTCAAAATTCATTGGCTACCCTATGAAATTGTCATTTTGTCTACAAAAACGATACAAAACAAATTTGGCTCAATTCCAACGCATTGAAGTGAAGTCATTGGATTTGAAAAAAATATATGTTTACGTTGGCAAATTCTATCCTGTAGCTATGCCACTGCAATAACTAGGCTACTCTTCTACGGTTTGGAACTGGGTCAAATTTGTTAAGCATCGTTTATTTGTTGACAACGCAACAACTTCATGGGTAAATAAATCCAAATTTTCAAGGCAACCTAACAGTTTCATCACATAGCCAGTGAAATTCGAAAAAAAAAGTCAATTTTGAACAACCCTAATGTTCAGTCAACTTCAAAACAGATCAGTCCTCCGGCAAGACCGATTTGTCCGATTCCACCTGCCTCACATTCAGATTTATACGTGAATTCATCAAATAACAAGACAAAAAGTCAGATTCATCATCAAGCCGCATCTTCGTAGTCTCCATGACTCTGGGCAAAGCGTGATAAGCAGTCCGCGATTTTCCACTCATAACAACCACGTCTCCAGAGCGGATGAACAAAGCTTCCGGCTTCTCTGTTTTTATGTCGCTGCCAATCAGAAATATCGCGTCAAGTCCCAAGCTAATTGATATCAGAGGATAAGTCAAGTCTACTTCTGATAAATCTTGATGCGGACACAGTGAGGAGTTTGAGTGATAAAAATTAACGACGCTAGCCTCTGCTTTGTAATCTTCGAATCCAAGAGCATTCGCGATATTACCAGACACTGCAGCCAGATCATCGGGTACATTAGACCTATGACGCTTACTGTAATTTCTCGTGTTCCAGTTATGATGATACCCGAGAGTCGCCCATCTTACAGCCCAAATCTCCGACTCTCGTATGTTGAAATTCGATTTCGTCAAGAACTCAGACTCACTGTTTTCCCACATCTTATCAACAGATTCTTTAGCTTGGAATTGGTCGAGGTTTGTTACATTAGGCGACCTTGTGAAGTCACACAGGCTACGCCTAGCCCAGTAGAGCTGATGTTCTCTCGTGAGTACGTTCTTGATGAAATAAAACCCAGGAACTGTATTCAAATGGTACGCTTCCCAATTCTTAGTGTCTGACATATTCTTTATCGAAGGACTCTCAAGCAATGACACTTTGGAAGCTTTTCGGAGCACCGAGTCAACATCGTCAAAGTCTAGAACATCATTATAGCTAGGGACAGAAGCTCGTTGCTTGTAATATTTAAAATCTATTTTAAAATAATCCATCACATCGTCTTTAGATTCCATTATATATAATCGATTATTTGTTACTCTGGTCCGCCTCTGTCGATATATTCCATTTCCTTAATATCAATCTGTCTTCTCCGAAATCTTTGCGGTACGACGCGAAACACCTCTATGGTATCCGGTTCGAATGTCGTGACACGTGGCTTTGAAATTGTCACGGATTCGTGTTGAATAGGAGCTTCAGGTAGCTTTGGTGTCCACTTTGCTCTTGCTGGAAATTTTATCGACGGTACGCGGGCTTTCACAGTGTGAATAACACGACTCATAATGCTCCAAGCATACAGAATAGTTATTTGTGCTGTAGTGTAAAAGCCTATCAAGAAATTCAAATACTTAAAAGACAGAAGTATTTTAAATTGTAAGCGCTATTGCAATAGGAATTTCAAGTAAAATGAAGTTAACCATAGCAATCTACATTAAAGATACAACAAAGCATCGAAGATCCATTTCATGCTTAACAGCCCATGGAAATTGGATAGTGACAGAATCACGATACTGTTATAACATGCTCAATGGTTCATACAGTGAGGATCAGTATTGCAGTAACACAGTAGCCTATAGGCAGGGATAACCATAATGTCTATTGATGAATACTATCCCCTGTGTATTATTACAATTTTGTCTGCACTGATGTTTGTACACACAAAATATTATTATCGAATCTACTAATGAAAAGCATCAAACATACCCACACATTTGTTAGGTCTAGGCCAGGGTTGTAATGACTCGAGTCACGATTTTCTGATGACTCGACTTGACTCGAGTCATTTTCACAAAATACTGAAATGACTCAATACACAGATGGACTCGACTTGGACTCGAGTCATTGCGCATGACTCAAACCAAGTCATATGACTCGAGACTCAGACGGCCAAGACCGGCATTTCATGGTAATTTCGAAGAACAGTAAAGTAACCACCCTATTGGGATTTGGTCGATTGGTCTGGTGCTTGAAAATGCGACCAGAAACTGTTAAAATTGTATGTTATAAATGCGAACTATTCGATATCACCAAACAGAGTTGTAGAAGTGGGTTTAACAAGACTTTAACTGGAAACTGAGCAGTCAACACAATGACTTGGACTCGGACTCGAGTCATAATACCATGACTCGGACTCGAACCTCGGCTCGATGACTTGGACTCGGACTTGACTCGGTGGTGAATTGAAAATGACTCGACTTGAGTCGAAACTATAAAAGTGAGATTGACTTGTGACTCGGAGCTCAGTGACTTGGTTACAACTCTGGTCTAGGCCACTGGGTAATAATATCTTCAACATCTTGTCCATATTTCAATCAACTACCAGTATACTTGATACGTGACTATTACGAGCAACATGCAATTGGCGATACCACAAAAACCACACGTATGGGTGCACGGATTCACAGATAGTTATACTTCGAGACATTTCTTTATCATATTCATGTTAATCAAAAAGCGGCCATATTAATTCAACATAGTTCATAAAACGTCACAGAAAATCATACATTCAAAATTGCGGAGGCGATACATAATCATACAATTTATCATGTGTAATTGTCATATTATTAAAATACCGATCAAATGATATACAAGTATCATTTTATAGAGAAATCAATACATACCAATGATACATATTTACATGTATATCACTTCACGGACAAAAGACTGCATATTTGAACGGCATGTATTCCAAAAGGCTATACTGATCATCTTTTCACACAACGAGCCCTGTTTTGACCAACAATACTGCGAAAAATATCGCAATATTACTCATTCGAAGAGCTTCTTGGAGGCACAGAACTTCAATAAGAAATTGAATGGTATATTCATATTGAAATAAACCCGAATATTTTCGGCACACACTTATCGACACAGCCGAAAATATTTGGGTATATTTCAGTAGGAATATACTATTCGACTGAATATTAGTCATGTTTGTAAGCTAGCCTTCTTTGGTGTAGCAAACCAAGGGTGGTTCATTCAGTTTCATAGCTTCAAAGCACGAGTTCAAAAGCTAGAGAACATAGAATCAATTTTCAGAGTAGAGGATGTGCAAGAATGATTGGCAAATTTTGAGACTGCTTTGAGAAACTTTTACATAATCGATTATAATTTTAAATGTAACTCCGGCGGAGACGTGCCGTAACAGTGCTTCCGAAATGAGTCCCTGTATGTATTTTCTTGTTGAACACTAGACGAGGATGTCCTGCATTTGGTCATACAAAGTTCAAACTGATTATCGATATTTGTGTATAACATTTTGCTCAAGGGAGATAATGCACCTTTAATTACGCTTTGTAAGAGAAATTTCTGGTCAGGTCGCATACAACACGATATACAATGCTCGTATATCACACAACAATTCGATTTAGCGCAGGAATCACAATCGTAACGATTCGTGAATATTGCGTCAGTATCACAACAACCTCGAGATGTTAAATCATCCCTGCGACACACATACCCCCGATTGTCAGCAACTAGTTCTTTTCCTTGAACAGAGTTTTTGCATTGCTTTCGAGACTTATCCGCCGCCTTTGTGCTCGAATTTGCAGGCTCCGAGTGCCATTTTAATTTCCGCAAAACAGCGTCCATGTCGACGGAGTTTTCGCCACGAAATTGCACATAGTTCGATTCTTTGAGACGCAAATCACGGGGCAGGTGGGCTATGTTGTATGTGAAATAGAATATCGATGTGCCGAGTATAGCGCCCAGTACCCACCGCTGTCTAATGAATACACGCGGGTGTACCATAGCCGTGCCACGGTTAGTTTTGCACTCACGTCCTTATCAGTATAAACGACCTCCGGTATCTCGTTTGGTCAAAATCATACCACTGTGGTTGTGGCAGAAAATGGCGACGCATATTCACCACCGTGATTCTATTAGAAAAAGTACGCAATATGGGAAACACTGATTATTACGATGGGAGCATTATATATTTCAGATTGGAAAATTTTCGCATATTATAAAAAGCGGTTGCCAGATAATTTCACCCTGCATTTATGTCGTGTTTAATACATTATAGCCAGAGTTGGAATGGCTTGTTATCCTTTTACGAATACTAGGTATCCTAAACAACATATTGGAAGCCGTTTCAAACTTCGGCAGATGCATGGAGCTGAGAACCATCGAAATATATCGCGGGGGACATAGCGTAGTGGTGACGATAAGCGCCTACCAATCTAGGGACCCATCGGAGGTTTATCTGGGCCCCTCTTCCCCGCTGTCGCCGTTATTACGGCGAAAAAAGCCTCGACGAAAGAAGTCACTCACAAGGAATGCGCAAGAACTAGTAGAATGCGCCGCAACTTCGAAAAAAAAAAGATTAACATCAAAGAGAACTGTGACATCGGGCACTCTAGGCCGAGGTGGATGTGAATTTAAAAGGATCACAACTGCGTGTTATTCGACATCCTCCTATCTGTTCATTACATGGCATTGTGTCTTATCGCATTGTGTACATTGTGTGTGACTTGTTCAGATGAAAAATATGAGTCAATGATTATATATATAGCCGCATATAACGTCGGAAATTCCCTAATGCACGAATTCAGATTTGTCGGACTTGATGTCGTTTTTAACATATCACAGTCAAAGAAAGAAGAACTTCTTACCTTGCTATGAATAGAAATGTACTTAAATATCACTTACAAAGTCATATTAATCTTCGGAACCTTTCCGTAGATGAGAAATATCAAGATATATGTAGCTGCAAATTATATCTGAAATTGCTTAGTACCCGAATCCAGATGTGTCACACTTGTTGTCGTTAACAACATGAAATATCGAATGATGGGAGGGCTTCTTACCCTGTTATGAATAGAATAGGGTCTCATATAACATTCATAAAGTCATTTCAGACTTCGTGACCATTCAGTAAATAAGCACCAACGATATATACTAGGCTACATTGTGTAGTCGTTTTTCACCAGCTATAATAGCATTGGTAGGGAGAACTTTTCACCCTTATATGAATAGAAGGGGTCCCTAATAACATTTAAAAAACACATTCAAACTTCGGAACCATCTTGGAGATCAGAACGATCGAAATATATCCAAGCGTAACTTACGTCGGAAATTGCGCCTAATATGCGAACTGATATGTGCCTGACGCGATGTCGATTTTCACCTTTATTAGAATTGGTAGTAGGAAGAACTTTTCCCCCATATATGAATAGAAGGGGTCCAAAGAACATTTAAAAATCAGATTCAAGCTTCGGAACCAACGTGGAGGCGAGAACCATCGAAATATATCCAAGCGTAAATTATGTAGGAAATTGCCTAATACGGGAATTGAGATGTGCCAGACGCGATGTCGAT
Source organism: Botryllus schlosseri (assembly GCF_051294905.1). Taxonomy (NCBI): domain Eukaryota; kingdom Metazoa; phylum Chordata; class Ascidiacea; order Stolidobranchia; family Styelidae; genus Botryllus; species Botryllus schlosseri. The sequence continues at coordinate 27,347,716 of NC_137246.1, read as the reverse complement.
TTTCGCCTTTAATAGAATTGGTAGGAAGAACTTATCACCCTATTATGAATAGAACGGGTCCCAAAGAACATTTAAAAAGCAGTTTCATGCTTCGAAGCCTGCGTGGAGACGAGAACCATCGAAACATATCCAAGCGTAAATTACGTAGGAAATGGCCTAAAACCCGAAATCAGAGGTGCCAGACGCGATGTCGATTTTAACCTTTAATAGAACTGGTAGGAAGAACTTATCACCCTATTATGAATATAAGGGATCCCAAAGAACATTTAAAAAGCAGTTTCATGCTTCGGAACCTACGTGGAGGCGAGAACCATCGAAATATATCCAAGCGTAAATTATGTAGGAAATTGCCTAATACGGGAATTCAGATGTGCCAGACGCGATGGCGATTTTCACCTTTAATAGAACTGGTAGGAAGAACTTATCCCCCTATTATGAATAGAACGGGTCCCAAAGAACATTTAAAAAGAAGTTTCATGTTTCGGAACCTGCGTGGAGACGAGAACCATCGAAATATATCCAAGCGTAAATTATGTAGGAAATTGCCTAATACGGGAATTCAGATGTGCCAGACGCGATGTCGATTTTCACCTTTAATAGAACTGGTAGGAAGAACTTATCACCCTATTATGAATAGAACGGGTCCCAAAGAACATTTAAAAAGCAGTTTCATGCTTCGAAGCCTGCGTGGAGACGAGAACCATCGAAACATATCCAAGCGTAAATTACGTAGGAAATGGCCTAAAACCCGAAATCAGAGGTGCCAGACGCGATGTCGATTTTAACATTTAATAGAACTGGTAGGAAGAACTTATCACCCTATTATGAATATAAGGGATCCCAAAGAACATTTAAAAAGCAGTTTCATGCTTCGGAACCTACGTGGAGGCGAGAACCATCGAAATATATCCAAGCGTAAATTATGTAGGAAATTGCCTAATACGGGAATTCAGATGTGCCAGACGCGATGGCGATTTTCACCTTTAATAGAACTGGTAGGAAGAACTTATCCCCCTATTATGAATAGAACGGGTCCCAAAGAACATTTAAAAAGAAGTTTCATGTTTCGGAACCTGCGTGGAGACGAGAACCATCGAAATATATCCAAGCGTAAATTATGTAGGAAATTGCCTAATACGGGAATTCAGATGTGCCAGACGCGATGTCGATTTTCACCTTTAATAGAACTGGTAGGAAGAACTTATCACCCTATTATGAATAGAACGGGTCCCAAAGAACATTTAAAAAGCAGTTTCATGCTTCGAAGCCTGCGTGGAGACGAGAACCATCGAAACATATCCAAGCGTAAATTACGTAGGAAATGGCCTAAAACCCGAAATCAGAGGTGCCAGACGCGATGTCGATTTTAACATTTAATAGAACTGGTAGGAAGAACTTATCACCCTATTATGAATATAAGGGATCCCAAAGAACATTTAAAAAGCAGTTTCATGCTTCGGAACCTACGTGGAGGCGAGAACCATCGAAATATATCCAAGCGTAAATTATGTAGGAAATTGCCTAATACGGGAATTCAGATGTGCCAGACGCGATGGCGATTTTCACCTTTAATAGAACTGGTAGGAAGAACTTAATACCCTATTATGAATAGAACGGGTCCCAAAGAACATTTAAAAAGCAGTTTCATGTTTCGGAACCAGCGTGGAGACGAGAACCATCGAAATATATCCAAGCGTAAATTATGTAGGAAATTGCCTAATACGGGAATTCAGATGTGCCAGACGCGATATCGATTTTCGCCTTTAATAGAATTGGTAGGAAGAAATTATCATCCTGTTTTGAATGGAAGGGGTCCCAAAGAACATTTAAAAAGCAGTTTCATGCTTCGGAACCTGCGTGGAGGCGAGAACCATCGAAATATATCCAAGCGTAAATTACGTAGGAAATGGCCTAATACCCGAAATCAGAGGTGCCGGACGCGATGTCGATTTTAACCTTTAATAGAACTGGTAGGAAGAACTTATCACCCTATTATGAATAGAAGGGATCCCAAAGAACATTTGAAAAGCAGTTTCATGCTTCGGAACCTACGTGGAGGCGAGAACCATCGAAATATATCCAAGCGTAAATTATGTAGGAAATTGCCTAATACGGGAATTCAGATGTGCCAGACGCGATGTCGATTTTAACCTTTAATAGAACTGGTAGGAAGAACTTATCACCCTATTATGAATAGAAGGGATCCCAAAGAACATTTAAAAAGCAGTTTCATGCTTCGGAACCTACGTGGAGGCGAGAACCATCGAAATATATCCAAGCGTAAATTATGTAGGAAATTGCCTAATACGGGAATTGAGATGTGCCAGACGCGATGTCGATTTTCGCCTTTAATAGAATTGGTAGGAAGAACTTATCACCCTATTATGAATAGAACGGGTCCCAAAGAACATTTAAAAAGCAGTTTCATGCTTCGAAGCCTGCGTGGAGACGAGAACCATCGAAACATATCCAAGCGTAAATTACGTAGGAAATGGCCTAAAACCTGAAATCAGAGGTGCCAGACGCGATGTCGATTTTAACCTTTAATAGAACTGGTAGGAAGAACTTATCACCCTATTATGAATAGAACGGGTCCCAAAGAACATTTAAAAAGCAGTTTCATGCTTCGGAACCTGCGTGGAGGCGAGAACCATCGATATATATCCAAGCGTAAATTACGTAGGAAATGGCCTAATACCCGAAATCAGAGGTGCCGGACGCGATGTCGATTTTAACCTTTAATAGAACTGGTAGGAAGAACTTATCAACCTATTATGAATAGAAGGGATCCCAAAGAACATTTAAAAAGCAGTTTCATGCTTCGGAAGCTGCGTGGAGGCGAGAACCATCGAAATATATCCACGCGTAAATTATGTAGGAAATGGCCAAATACCCGAAATCAGATGTGCCATACGTGATGTAGTTTTTAACCTTTAATAGAACTGGTAGGAAGAACTTATCACCCTATTATGAATAGAACGGGTCCCAAAGAACATTTAAAAGGCAGTTTCATGCTTCGGAACCTGCGTGGAGGCGAGAACCATCGAAATATATCCAAGCGTAAATTACGTAGGAAATGGCCTAATACCCGAAATCAGAGGTGCCGGACGCGATGTCGATTTTAACCTTTAATAGAACTGGTAGGAAGAACTTATCAACCTATTATGAATAGAAGGGATCCCAAAGAACATTTAAAAAGCAGTTTCATGCTTCGGAAGCTGCGTGGAGGCGAGAACCATCGAAATATATCCACGCGTAAATTATGTAGGAAATGGCCTAATACCCGAAATCAGATGTGCCATACGTGATGTAGTTTTTAACCTTTAATAGAACTGGTAGGAAGAACTTATCACCCTATTACGAATAGGAGGGGTCCCAAAGAACATTTAAAAAGCAGATTCACGCTTCGAAACCAACGTGGAGACGAGAACCATCGAAATATATCCAAAAGAAAATTATGTCGGGAATTGCCTAATACGGGAATTCAGATGTGCCATACGTGATGTAGTTTTTGACCTTTAATAGAACTGGTAGGAAGAACGTATCACCCTATTATGTATAGAAGGGGTCCCAAAGAACATTTAAAAAGCAGTTTCATGCTTCGGGACCTGCGTGGAGGCGAGAACCATCGAAATATATCCACGCGTAAATTATGTACGAAATTGCCTAATACGGGAATTCAGATGTGCCAGACGCGATGTCGATTTTCACCTTTAATAGAATTGGTAGGAAGAACTTTTCCCCCATATATGGATAGAAGGGGTCCCAAAGAACATTTAAAAAGCAGATTCAAGCTTCGCAACCTTTCCGGAGGACCACTCCCCATTTATTGATCGAGGTAGCATTCTAAAACTGGTTTCAGACTTCGGACCTTATTTCTGGATCTGGTAACTATCAGCAATCATCTTGATAACATATTTTGTCCGTGGTGCACAAGGCCGGAAACGGCGGCACGCGCCACTTAAAACTCCTCATTAATAATAATATTAATAATTCTCAGCAATCATCATACATATCGTAACAGCAGGTATACGTCACCAGTTAAAGATGCAACGAATTTAATATGTACATTGTAGCAAAAGAAACATGAATTATTTTTAAAATCCTCATGAGATTTCCAGTCGTCACTCATGGCTGACAAATAGGACAGAATATATTTCCATTCACTGTGTCCCGTGCGCATGTCGAGTGGTATTTCCGGTTGCATCCTTGGCACATCTCCTGTCAAACATATTATGGTATATAGAACAGTGTTGGGATCAAGTCACTACCTTCGAGTCACGAGTCATTTCGAGTCATTGCACATTTTGACTCGAGTCAAGTCAAGTTAATCGATTTTTAAAGGTGACTCGAGTCAAGTCGAGTCAAGTCAAGTCAAGTCACGAGTCAAGTCACAATTCAAGTCAAGTTGCCTTTTCGAAGTATGAGGCATGATTACGTCATTGCATTTTGCTAGGTTCTGAAATACAGATTGAGTGGTCATTGATTCTGAACCGATGAACGAATATAGAATTAAATGCAAGAAGTCGCTGTATTGCTCACATATACGTAGAACTATTAAATTGAGAAACGAATTACTAAGATGCAATACATTACCCATTGACATATTGATAAGATAAAATTCGAGCCTGCGCCAAATGTTTGAGGAGTATATAACTATATTCGAGTTAAATTCCAATAAAACAAGAGGTTTGGCTAAAGTAAGAACAGAGATGGATATTTTGGTATTAAATTATTTTACTATTAATTTACGACAACGTCTAGCTGTAAGCTTCGATCACTTCGTTTGTGATCGATTAATTTATGAGAGAACAATGGAGGCTCAGCAAAACACACGATCATTGAATGATTGGTCGCTCTCAGGGGTTACATTAGCGGTTCGCGGACAATCCGAACATCTGGAAGATACATCGATTTTTATCGACACCGATTACTTGATGACTTGAAATTGACTCGTGAATTTTGCTCCGAGTCACGAGTCAATCCACTTTTCTGAAGCGTCGAGTCAAGTCAAGTCATGTCATTTTAGCAAAGTGACTCGAGTCAAGTCAAGTCAGACGAAAAAGGTGACTCGAGTCTGACTCGAGTCATCCCAACACTGATATAGAAATGGTCATTGTATCGTAGAGATATATTTCAGATATATTTATGATATGTTTTTAATTAATATAGTCATAATTGGAGTAAATAATGGAAGACTCATACCCAGGATGAATCAAGCTTTGATGCGTCAGCACAAAAGCTGCAGATATCGGCGATCGGATCTGAATGTGGAAGGCATAAGATTCGTTAGCATAGATATATTACCCGCAAAACAAAACAAGACAATATGACCCTGTGACAATCGAAGAAACCGATTAACTACGTATGATGTTGATCGATATAGAACTACTGTTTCCATTTATCTAATTCGATATAGATGTCCTTACCTGATTCGTCTAATATTTGCCTGCCGATTTCGTGCCGATATCTCCGAAGGTCAGTCTCTTTATTTGGAATACTGGCCAATGATAAAGCTGTGCTCCTCAAAACTTGTTCTGCATACTTTTGAAAATCTTATCTATGACGGGCACTTCGTAAAATGAAATCTCAACTTTTTTTTACCTTCAAGACATACACGCCACAGTTGTAACTATCTTGCTGAATGCAATGATCGTACATTCTGATACTCCATTGCTTTGACGTCATGGATTGACAATCGACCGATTCGCTCCTGATTTGCAGATACTTCCTAAAAATGAATGTGGTACTCTTATGTACAATTGATATGATAGTCATGACTAAGTGAAATAATCTTACTTGAATTTCTCTGCCGCAGCTACGGTGGTTTTTTTTGTACTCCCGAGTGGATTTAGTAATGAAATTTCGGCATCTGATATATTAATTACCTGTACATACATAAATGCGCTTTATTGGAATTGCCGAACGATCATATGCAATTCGAAATTCGTGACCAACCAGCAGCATCCAGTGTTGGAACTTATTCACTGCACCGATGATCTTTCCGTAGTGATCGAATTTCACCTGTTAACATATGTAGATGATTGCAAAGTACTTTCGGTGTACAGTGCTCCGTGCATTTCGATAGCATCGTTATCGTGCGTACAGGATCACAACGATATCTTTGTATATTGCCGTACTGATAATCATCGTCATAGACTTATTTATTGAAATAATATGGATGTGTGTGTATTGTGTACCTTTCGCAATGATTGCCTTCGGATTAGCTCTTCATCCGAACTGAAAATGATATGAGTCGCTACATTGCAATCCAGCACATATGTTTTCGAGTCAGCCAGCATGTGCAGATAGTAATCAATGACCTGCGTTGTAAATAATCACCATACGAGTTCGAACTGCAGCAATAACTGCTCTTAGTTCTAGGCATATTCAATAGTCAATTAATTAATACGACTTACTTCACCGCTCAACCATTCGTTTGGACGCAAGGTTCCCAAATCTCCCATGAAGAGCGTAGTTGAGGAAATATATGCAGCTACCATTTCCACTTCATTTCCTTTCGTCCAAAGTAATTCTAGTTCCTAGGGTTATAAAGTATATTATACAAAAGTTAACTAAAATACCACGACGAACTTACTTCATTTTTTCTTTTGCCGATCTTTCTACAAGGCTCGTTGTCGAATTTCAATGTTTTTGATAGTTCTCCGGAGGTAAAGCAGCCAGTCTGCCTTCTTTTCTTTTTTTTGAAAGTCGACTTCACCAATTGTTGTGTTTCCTTCGTCAGTTTCGTTTTCCTTCTTCTTTTGAAACCGCGATGTAATAAACTATCCGCGAATATTTTAGATGACGTGACGATTTCTTTGTGGTATTTCAAAATGAATTTGTCAATTTTGCTACATCTTGTATTGTCCAAATATATGTTTTTCAGTTCATAAAAATGCTGCTCTATAATACCCTGTGTGCGGTTACAATCACAAATTGATTGCAAATTATTTTTTATACTAGCAGAGCGGATTTTTTTCAAATTCCCTGCCGAATCTTTGATAAACAGCATTTGGGCAATCAGTTCCTGTGGCGTGGCGATCAAGATTGCCGAGTAAAAGTCCAGATGAAGCACCAAGTCTTGGAAATATTACGTTTTCAATTTTGGTAAAAAATGACTCTGAAAAATATTTGTTGGTTGTTGGCCATAGTCCGGGGTCATTTCCTTCTTGATAAGTTATAGATTTTTTAAATAATTCAAGTTTGTTTTTGTACCTCAGATAAAACGGGGATTTGTATTCTTGACTCTTGTCGTGTATAATAAAATTCGCGAATACGTCATCGTCCTTTTGATACTCATAAAACTGATCCGGTAAATTTTTGAGGTTTTCATTTTTAGTCATATGAGATTGTAGCGCTCGGAAACTTTTTTCAACCCGGGGGGAATTTTGTCGCAGTAAAAGCACAACAAATAAGTGGTTGATAATGGCATCCATTTCGTGAATAGTTGAGGCTAGAAATATCATTGCCATCCAATGCATAGCATCGCGGTAGTACTTCTTAATGTAATATCTTTTGCACATAGTGGACGCGGCCTTCATGCAGTGGCTCAGGCAGTTGACAATTAGGGTTAAACACAAGTCATTACCCGAAGCTTCACCCGTTACTATCCGGTACACACGATGATAATATTGGAGTCTGGTCTCACTGCAAAAGACGGAGAGAAAAGCGTTCCATAGGGCGACTGCGCCATCAAGTATTACCAATCTCGGTACCAACTTCGTCGAGCATGCATCTCTAAAGCACCCGAGGAAATGTTTTATACTCTCAGTCGTATGGCACGTTGTAACGTAGCTTGCTACCGGTATCAGGGATATTCCTGTTGGGCGATATCCCCGTTGAGCGATTCTATATTTTTTTGATATTGCAGACAGGGGGTCACGAAATAACATCATGCAACGAAGTCATACCAACGGGTTCGCCCGCCCAAATATGTTTAATTATTAGTAACGGGCCCTACAGTTTCCAAGAAACCTCACAATGTTCGCTCTAAGTTTTGATGAGTCTGCGCACACTCAACAACTCACTGCGCTGACCCTTGGACAACAGTGCGTAACGACTAAAAAAAGGTCATAACTCCGGATTTGTTGTGCGCAACGTAGATTTTCTGTGTGCAGAGACCGTGTCAGCACTGCGCACGTGCGCAGCTTAGAGGGAACATTGCACCTCCCTTAGCTCTACCGGTAAATGTGTTTACGTGAGCAGAGAGAGGATAAAATTTGATCTCAAATTACATGCAATTCCCGATGATATTGACGAATTCAATCATTAATTAGTGAAATTTTTCGCACTTGGGTGCACAAGGCAATCGTTTTTAGGGGGGTTAACGAAGTGCTGTTACGGCCCTCCCTCTTACTCATTGTCTTTATTACATTCCTTACAATATGAAGTTGGAGGGGGGCGCTGGAGCACGATAATTTTTGAAAGGGGGCGCTGGGAGAAAAAAGGTTAAGAACCACTGATTTAAACAGTACTCACCTTCGTCAGAAACATTCGTTCCGTTGTGTTTTGTCGCCGCAATGATATATATACATAATATATAAATGTATAAGGTCGCCATCACTATAATTAGCCTTTCGTAGTATTCACGATGAGAGATCCTTTGCAAGACTAACGCGGAAGGCCGAATTGCGTTGCGAGATATGCGATATGTTCACTCAAATGTAGTGTGGACAGTGGACACGTGCTTCATGCTTGAATATAGTTACCTTAATTAAGATTTCAAGAAGTGCGATATGCCAGGCGCAACGAATTCGCGGGTGATTGTTGATCGCTGGCAACTTCGTTTTTGCAATCAACAGTATGCTATACGAATATCGCGTCCACTAATCAGATTTTCATACAACGCGTCTCTCGTTTTTGCAATGCGAGGGGAAAATCGAGGGAAGAATGTTGATGTGTTGGCAGCAACTGCCATACCGATAGCTGAAGTGTCGATTAATAGCGAATAATTTAAACAGAATTAGCCACTTTTTTATCGTTTCGACTCATTCCGCACATAATTTAACCATTTCAAACAAGTTTTCGCCCCCTTAAATATCATAAAGGCACCATATTTTCCTCAATATGCAAAAAACTACTATATTTGAACAGACAGCAAATATAAGAAGCTATATTTGTCATATATTTTAGGGATTTAAAAAGGGCGTCCTGCATTAGCGTCGACAATATCAGCCGCACTGTAGGCTGAGATCGTGGAAATTTGAAAGTGTTTTTTGTTCTTCCACCAGAGTCACCACGGTTTCACAGCTGAGATATCGGATCGACATCGCTTTGAGAATCATTGCTATAGTCCAGTGCAGGCCTGGGCAAAGTGCGGCCCGCGGGCCAAATGCGGCCCGCGGAGCTATGCTGTGCGGCCCGCGAAAGGTAGCTTGAAATTGAAAATATAAAACCTACTTTTTAATGTTGCTGCGTGGACTAAAACCATAGGATGTATAAACTGAACCGCAAATTCGTTTTCTATAAGGCCTGTTCGTTAACATGCCGCGATTACGCCACCTATACGTACCTCACATGCCTAATCCAGATTCAAAGTAAAGTCAATGTAGCAAATTATGCCGTTACAATTCAAGTCACAAGAATTCACCAAACCTTCTTTGTTGTCACTGTCATATTACGCATTACACGTTCTCTGTTTCAACTGCCGCACCCCAAACCCCCCAATTGGGAGGCGATCTCGAAGGACACCGAAAATAATTTCGGGAATGAACATAAATTATAGAGTATTTTTTTGAAAATGTATGCTACTTCTTTCAAATGTTTCTAGCGCTATGCGCGATTTAGAGAGCAATGGTTTATAGAATTATGTATTTCGGCGTCAGCCATCACCGCGCCACGACGCACCAAGATATATGAAGTTTGGGCCAACACGGGATTCCGAGAAGGCACTGCAATTGCAACGGCTGATCAAATTAACTAAGTAAAGGGAAAAAAGCTCCACAGCGAGAAAACCTTAGCCGAAAAGGACTGCTCTTATGTTGACCGAAAATCACGATCTTCAATTGTCCTTAGGTAATATTTGCCAGTGAAGAAATACCAATTGGTAATCGTGTGTGTCTTTTAGTTTAGTACGCTTTGGCGATTTCACTATCTTTTCACATAGAAGACGGGAGGTCACGAAATAACAACATGTAACGAAGTAATTATACCAACGGGCCCTCCAGAATATTTCCAAGACAGCAACTCACTCTGCTCTAGCGGTAAAACTGAGTACGTGGGCTGAGAGAGGTTAAAAATATAGCAATAGTATATCTGCAATTACCAAAATTAGTGACAGACTGAATCAGGAATCATGGAAAAATTCCGCGTTTCGCGCTATTAGGGCGTAAAACGTTGCCAACTAGTGTATACAAAAAATATCGCTCAGAAGTAGTGCTAAAAACGCGCATCCTGATGAGTTTGGTCTAGGGGCGAAGCCCCCAGGAGTTCGGTTTATAACACTATGGGGGCCCAAGATCAACGTCTGAGGGGGCTGACGATGGGCTGTTTCGGCCATTCCGCATACATTTCAATGTATTGAATGAAAAACTCCGATAGGGGATTAAAGAGAGTTCAAAATGTATCGTTTTAACATTGTTTCAAAATATGCGGGCAAATAAATATTTTATTTGGTAATTAACCGTCACTTCTCATTCCCAAATATCACCACATTCACTGAACACTATTTAGTGTAATTCACTGCTTTCAATTTAGTAATAAAATCAATACGCTGGAGAACACAGCTAAAATTTCAGACTCGGCCCGCCAACATATTTTCTGCTTCTCATTTGGCCCGCCAAGAAAAATAATTGCCCACCCCTGGTCCAGTGTTTCCCAACCTTTTTCGTCTCGTGCCCCCCTTGGCCGATATTTGAGCTAAAATTCCCCCCCTTATGAAAAAGTTGCTTGTGACTAAAAAAAAATGTGCTTTTTAACGCGCAACCATTTGTTGACTGAACAATTAATGGCCAAACATATTCAGGTCCGAACATGTCGAATGCGGACCGCACTAAACTTTGGTAACGTACAGTTAAATTTGACCAGTCATGTCGCCTCTGACGGAAAATAAATCAACAAGTCCGCTTTCTATGGACTTGTATTGAATCGACGAATCTGGTATGTTTTTCACGTTAGCTCATATGTTGGCTTAAAAAGTTGAACAATTTAACTAACGGCCTTCTTGCTGAATTCGGCTTGACATTTTCCTGCTTAGTATAGTAATTTGGTCGAGAGGCTGTCGCGGTCCCAAGAAAAGCATCTCGTGAGCCTCCATTTATCATGGGGTGTAATATCTACGGAAGGCATTTAAACATACACCTAGCTTGAAATCCGCCAAAGAGACATACAATTCTTAAGAACTAATTTCTACTTAACAGTTCTATACCTTAAAAAATCGAAAAACCTTGTAAACCCAGTGTATCTTCTGATACAATGCCAAAGCCAGATTCAACTAAAACATTTAAACCAGATTCCCCCCTAAATATTTCAAAATTCCCCCCAAGGGGGGAATCCCCCCCCCCGGTTCCGGAACCACTGCTCTAGTCAGTGATTTTGTATGTACTTTGGAGTGAGGACGATAAAACTTGGTGGTGATCGTCAATTCAGAAATGAAACATACATGCGTGTGTGATTTACTCTTTCGACGGCTGAAGCGGCGCTTGAATATATTTCCATGGATCTCGTCTCAACTTAGGTTCCGAAGCTTGAATGTGCTGTTTAAATGTTCTTCCGGACCCCTTCTATTCATATATGTGGAAAAAGTTCTTCCTACCAATTCTATTAAAGGTGAAAAACGCCTTCGCGTCTGGCACATCTGAATTCCTGTATTAGGCCATTTCCTACATAATTTATGCTTGGATATATTTCGATGGTTCTCGCCTCCACGCAGGTTCCGAAGCATGAGACTGATTTTTAAATGTTCTTTGGGACCCCTTCTATACATAATAGGGTGATACGTTCTTCCTACCAGTTCTATTAAAGGTCAAAAACTACATCACGTATGGCACATCTGATTTCGCGTATTTGACAATTCCCGACATAATTAACGCTTGGATATATTTCGATGGTTCTCGTGTCCACGTAGGTTCCGAAGCTTGAATCTGCTTTTTGAATGTTCTTTGGGACCCCTTCTATTCATAATAGGATGATACGTTCTTCCTACCAGTTCTATTAAAGGTCAAAAACTACATCACGTATGGCACATCTGATTTCGCGTATTTGACAATTCCCGACATAATTAACGCTTGGATATATTTCGATGGTTCTCATGTCCACGTAGGTTCCGAAGCTTGAATCTGCTTTTTAAATGTTCTTTGGGACCCCTTCTTATCATATATGGGGAAAAAGTTCTTCCTACCAATTCTATTAAAGGTGAAAATCGATATCGCGTCTGGCACATCTGAATTCCCGTATTAGGCAATTTCCTACATAATTAACGCTTGGATATATTTCGATGGTTCTCGTCTCCACGTAGGTTCCGAAGCTTGAATCTGCTTTTTGAATGTTCTTTGGGACCCCTTCTATTCATAATAGGATGATACGTTCTTCCTACCAGTTCTATTAAAGGTCAAAAACTACATCACGTATGGCACATCTGATTTCGCGTATTTGACAATTCCCGACATAATTAACGCTTGGATATATTTCGATGGTTCTCATGTCCACGTAGGTTCCAAAGCTTGAATCTGCTTTTCAAATGTTCTTTGGGACCCCTTCTATCCATATATGGGGGAAAAGTTCTTCCTACCAATTCTATTGAAGGTGAAAATCGACATCGCGTCTGGCACATCTGAATTCCCGTATTAGGCAATTTCGTACATAATTTATGCGTGGATATACTTCGATGGTTCTCGCCTCCACGCAGGTCCCGAAGCATAAAACTGCTTTTTCAATGTTCTTTGGGACCCCTTCTATTCATAATAGGGTGATACGTTCTTCCTACCAGTTCTATTAAAGGTCAAAAACTACCCCACGTATGGCACATCTGATTTCGCGTATTTGACAATTCCCGACATAATTTACGCTTGGATATATTTCGATGGTTCTCGCCCCCACGCAGGTTCCGAAGCATGAAACTGCTTTTTAAATGTTCTTTGGGACCCCATCTATACATAATAGGGTGATACGTTCTTCCTACCAGTTCTATTAAAGGTCAAAAACTACATCACGTATGGCACATCTGATTTCGCGTATTTGACAATTCCCGACATAATTAACGCTTGGATATATTTCGATGGTTCTCGTGTCCACGTAGGTTCCGAAGCTTGAATCTGCTTTTTAAATGTTCTTTGGGACCCCTTCTTATCATATATGGGGAAAAAGTTCTTCCTACCAATTCTATTAAAGGAGAAAATCAATATCGCGTCTGGCACATCTGAATTCCCGTATTAGGCAATTTCCTACATAATTAACGCTTGGATATATTTCGATGGTTCTCGTCTCCACGTAGGTTCCGAAGCTTGAATCTGCTTTTCAAATGTTCTTTGGGACCCCTTCTATCCATATATGGGGGAAAAGTTCTTCCTACCAATTCTATTGAAGGTGAAAATCGACATCGCGTCTGGCACATCTGAATTCCCGTATTAGGCAATTTCGTACATAATTTATGCGTGGATATACTTCGATGGTTCTCGCCTCCACGCAGGTCCCGAAGCATAAAACTGCTTTTTTAATGTTCTTTGGGACCCCTTCTATTCATAATAGGGTGATAAGTTCTTCCTACCAGTTCTATTAAAGGTTAAAAACTACATCACGTATGGCACATCTGATTTCGGGTATTAGGCCATTTCCTACATAATTTACGCGTGGATATATTTCGATGGTTCTCGCCTCCACGCAGGTTCCGAAGCATGAAACTGCTTTTTAAATGTTCTTTGGGACCCCTTCTATTCATAATAGGGTGATACGTTCTTCCTACCAGTTCTATTAAAGGTCAAAAACTACCCCACGTATGGCACATCTGATTTCGCGTATTTGACAATTCCCGACATAATTTACGCTTGGATATATTTCGATGGTTCTCGCCTCCACGCAGGTTCCGAAGCATGAAACTGCTTTTTAAATGTTCTTTGGGACCCCATCTATACATAATAGGGTGATACGTTCTTCCTACCAGTTCTATTAAAGGTCAAAAACTACATCACGTATGGCACATCTGATTTCGCGTATTTGACAATTCCCGACATAATTAACGCTTGGATATATTTCGATGGTTCTCGTGTCCACGTAGGTTCCGAAGCTTGAATCTGCTTTTTAAATGTTCTTTGGGACCCCTTCTTATCATATATGGGGAAAAAGTTCTTCCTACCAATTCTATTAAAGGTGAAAATCAATATCGCGTCTGGCACATCTGAATTCCCGTATTAGGCAATTTCCTACATAATTAACGCTTGGATATATTTCGATGGTTCTCGTCTCCACGTAGGTTCCGAAGCTTGAATCTGCTTTTCAAATGTTCTTTGGGACCCCTTCTATCCATATATGGGGGAAAAGTTCTTCCTACCAATTCTATTGAAGGTGAAAATCGACATCGCGTCTGGCACATCTGAATTCCCGTATTAGGCAATTTCGTACATAATTTATGCGTGGATATACTTCGATGGTTCTCGCCTCCACGCAGGTCCCGAAGCATAAAACTGCTTTTTTAATGTTCTTTGGGACCCCTTCTATTCATAATAGGGTGATAAGTTCTTCCTACCAGTTCTATTAAAGGTTAAAAACTACATCACGTATGGCACATCTGATTTCGGGTATTAGGCCATTTCCTACATAATTTACGCGTGGATATATTTCGATGGTTCTCGCCTCCACGCAGATTCCGAAGCATGACATTGCTTTTTAAATGTTCTTTGGGACCCCTTCTATTCATAATAGGGTGATACGTTCTTCCTACCAGTTCTATTAAAGGTCAAAAACTACCCCACGTATGGCACATCTGATTTCGCGTATTTGACAATTCCCGACATAATTTACGCTTGGATATATTTCGATGGTTCTCGCCTCCACGCAGGTTCCGAAGCATGAAACTGCTTTTTAAATGTTCTTTGGGACCCCTTCTATACATAATAGGGTGATACGTTCTTCCTACCAGTTCTATTAAAGGTCAAAAACTACATCACGTATGGCACATCTGATTTCGCGTATTTGACAATTCCCGACATAATTTACGCTTGGATATATTTCGTTGGTTCTCGTCTCCACGCAGGTTCCGTAGCTTGAAACTGCTTTTCAAATTATATTTCGGACCCACCTATTCATATAGGGGTGAAAAGTTCTTCCTACCAATGCTATTATAGGTGAAAAACGACTACACAATATAGCCTAGTATATATCGTTGGTGCTTATCTACAGAATGGTCACGAAGTTTGAAATGACTTTATGAATGTTATATGAGACCCTTTTCTATTCATAACAGGGTAAGAAGCCCTCCCATCATTGGATATTTCATGTTGTTAACGAAACCAAGTTTGGCACATCGGTATTCGGGTAGTAAACAATTTCAGATATAATTTGTAGCTACATATATCTTGATATTTCTCATCTACGGAAAGGTTCCGAAGATTAATATGACTTTGTAAGTGATATTTAAGTGCATTTCTATTCATAGCAAGGTAAGAAGTTCTTCTTTCTTTGACTGTGATATGTTAAAAACGACATCAAGTCCGACAAATCTGAATTCGTGCATTAGGGAATTTCCGACGTTATATGCGGCTATATATATAATCATTGACTTATATTTTTCATCTGAACAAGTCACACACAATGTACAATGCGATAAGACACAATGCCATGTAATGAACAGATAGGAGGATGTCGAACGACACGCAGTTGTGATCCTTTTAAATTCACATCCACCTCGGCCTAGAGTGCCCGATGTCACAGTTCTCTTTGATGTTGATCTTTTTTTTGAAGTCGCGGCGCATTCTACTAGTTGTTGCGCATTGCTTGTGAGTGACTTCTTTCGTCGAGGCTTTTTTTCGCCGTAATAACGGCGACAGCGGGGAAGAGGGGCCCAGATAAACCTCCGACGGGTCCCCAGATTTGTAGGCGCTTATCGTCACCACTACGCTATGTCCCCACGATATATTTTGATGGTTCTCAGCTCCATGCATCTGCCAAAGTTTGAAAGGGCTTTTAATATGTTGTTTAGGATACCTAGTATTCGTAAAGGGATACCAAACCATTCAAACTCTGGCTATAATGTATTAAACACGACATAAATGCAGGATAAAAGAATCTGGCAACCGCTTTTCATAATATTCGAAAATTTTCTAATCTGAAATATATAATGTTCCCATCGTAATAATCAGTGTTTCCCATATCGCGCACTTTTTCTAATAGAATCACGGTGGTGCATATTCATACCGGAAAAAGGTACTTCAGGGGTGTCAGTCAAACTCAGTGGTCTAACTCAATTTGAGTCGCGTACCGGCTTGAAACATTCGGATCGATCGCAGGCAGGACCAGTCAAATAATTTCAATATGTTACCTCAGAACCCATACCTTTGTTTTTCATATGAATACTTTATTATCAAGTCTTTAATAGTTTATTACATTATCATCATTAGGTGTTCCATGTTTTACAAAAAAGATATTGGAAAACAACAGAAATGGCAAAAATGCGATGGGTCCATTGAATATAGTTATAAAGCACTAAAATAATGGCGATCCTGCCGAAAAATGGATAAATGTTCATGTGCAGCGAACCGATTCAACATTGAGCGGGATGGCGGACTGTACGCTTTGAATTGCGACTTTTTTGCGCCGCTGCGAGCGCGTATTTATTATTTATAATAATTGTAAACATCACATGTAAAACACAGCGTAGTAGGCTTGTTTTCTACTGCAATGTGCGCTATCTCGGATAATACATGTATGTGTAGGACTATCACAATTTTGCGCTGTTTTCCGGTTAGGCGGCAGCCGTTGCGATGAAACTCGCGTGAATGTTAGTGTGTCAGAGAACCCGCCATTATAGATACAAGTTTGCGATGTGTACGTTACTTGAATTACTTGATTGATATTTACGAATGATAACGGTAGTTCGTGCAAGCGCAATAGTGAGCGATGAAGTTGAATAACGCTTGCTTGATCACACCGAGCCTTTATGGCCAAATTAGCTTTTCAATGACGACATATAGGGAATTGTTGTTTTGTATATTGGTAATGCTCAGTGAACCAGGTGTTTACAGAAGTAATATCACGGTAATAAACTATTTACCTTCATGAAAAGTGAATAGGCCTAAACATAGCAATTCGATCTCATGTATTTTTCACCTGTTTATAGTTGAAAATAAGAAGGAGTTAGGGACCAGTGAAGTAATATCTCCTGTTGTTGCTGGTGAACTAAGTAAATGCTAGTATGCTCATTTTCATACCGGAAAAAGGTACTTCAGGGGTGTCAGTCAAACTCAGTGGTCTAACTCAATTTGAGTCGCGTACCGGCTTGAAACATTCGGATCGATCGCAGGCAGGACCAGTCAAATAATTTCAAAATGTTACCTCAGAACCCATACCTTTGTTTTTCATATGAATACTTTATTATCAAGTCTTTAATAGTTTATTACATTATCATCATTAGGTGTTCCATGTTTTACAAAAAAGATATTGGAAAACAACAGAAATGGCAAAAATGCGATGGGTCCATTGAATATAGTTATAAAGCACTAAAATAATGGCGATCCTGCCGAAAAATGGATAAATGTTCATGTGCAGCGAACCGATTCAACATTGAGCGGGATGGCGGACTGTACGCTTTGAATTGCGACTTTTTTGCGCCGCTGCGAGCGCGTATTTATTATTTATAATAATTGTAAACATCACATGTAAAACACAGCGTAGTAGGCTTGTTTTCTACTGCAATGTGCGCTATCTCGGATAATACATGTATGTGTAGGACTATCACAATTTTGCGCTGTTTTCCGGTTAGGCGGCAGCCGTTGCGATGAAACTCGCGTGAATGTTAGTGTGTCAGAGAACCCGCCATTATAGATACAAGTTTGCGATGTGTACGTTACTTGAATTACTTGATTGATATTTACGAATGATAACGGTAGTTCGTGCAAGCGCAATAGTGAGCGATGAAGTTGAATAACGCTTGCTTGATCACACCGAGCCTTTATGGCCAAATTAGCTTTTCAATGACGACATATAGGGAATTGTTGTTTTGTATATTGGTAATGCTCAGTGAACCAGGTGTTTACAGAAGTAATATCACGGTAATAAACTATTTACCTTCATGAAAAGTGAATAGGCCTAAACATAGCAATTCGATCTCATGTATTTTTCACCTGTTTATAGTTGAAAATAATAAGGAGTTAGGGACCAGTGAAGTAAATCTCCTGTTGTTGCTGGTGAACTAAGTAAATGCTAGTATGCTCATTTTGTGCGAGCACAGGACACCGATTCCAGACATGAATATACTTGATTGATAGGCTAAACATCTTTTTTTGGTTAACGATGTAGGCCTATTGACTGTTTGCACGCAATCGGAACACAGATTCCACTACAAGAATTGATGTGGCAAATTTACCTTATATATAATTATATAACTTATGAAAAAAATATATATCATGTATTTCATAGTAGTTAATGGTGGTTGACTTGACGCTGACGCTGTTGTGTATAGGCTAATCATTTTCACATCAGATTTTAATGAATTAGAACTACTTTTGCAGATTTCTTCATTATAACGCTATTTCGTTTAATGATTCGTGAAGCCTCAAAAGATTGAAACCGGAATTATGAAGCCTTTCTCCATTCCGTTCAACTTGCAAGCATTGCAGGAGTCATGCGCCAACCAATATTTTGTGGAAGAGGTATATTCGAGTCGAGTTCTCCCGATTAAACTACAAGGTGCAAAGGTCGCGTTTACCAAACAAGGCGGGATAGCTGTTCTCGAGCATTTTGACGCTATCTACAGTGTTATTTGCAAGTTTGACAGTTTGGACCCTCTTGTCAGACAACAGACTTGGGAGATATTGATTAAAGCTGGAAAATCATACGGCGTCGAACTTGCTCGTGTTTTGGCTGATACGCAATTGGAATCATCGCAGAATTGGACTCCGGACGCCCGCGAAAAGCACAGAAATGCATTAAAAATGATTGTATACTTGCTTGTACATATGGCTGAGCTTTTTCAAAGCAAATTCAACCGAGTCAGTGAGTCTGCCGCGAAAAACATTCAGACTACGAAAAAACGGACGAAGTCTGTGAAAAATCGAAATGATGATGACCAATACGATTTTTGGATCCATGAGTGTGAATTGTTAGTACGATTGCTGATGACATATGTGGATTTGGATATACGTCGTGTATGGGAACCGGATATGGTTGAGGATGATTTCGTGAATTTAATCGGCAATGTATGTTACAAAATGATCGAATCTCAAGCGTTGTATAAGCAGAGCGATCTAAAAATTCCTGTTTTTCACGTCCTTGGATGCCTGCTCAAAAAGTTTGATTTAGTCATGGGAACTAGCGTGAAAGTCCTACAGCTTTTGCAGCATTTTTCATACCTCGCTGCGCCTTTAGCGTGTGACGCTGTGTCTATGTGGCTCAACACCTACAACTGTAAGACGATCGTCACTGAAATTTTGCGAGAAATAAGTCACATTCCCGAAGACGAATTCCTTCGCGACAGCGATAGTACCAAGAACATCGGACTTTTTCTGATAGAGTTATCAAAATCAGTGCCGTCGGCTACACTCGCAAATTTCAGTTTGATGTTAGAACGTATGAATGAGGAATCGTACACCATGAGAAATACAGTGCTTGTTATGATGGGTGAGATCATACTCAAATGCCTTAACGGCGAAGGCTTGGATGAAAAAGCAAAATCAGCGAGAGATCAATTCATGGATTACCTTTACGATCACGCGAATTTAGACCCAAACGCGTTCACTCGTAGCAAATCTCTCCAAATTTGGATTATGCTCGTGAAAGAGCAAGCTCTCCCGATAAAAAGATATCCAGACTTGGTGCATTTGTGTGAGAGTGTTTTATTCGATAAAAGTGCACTGGTCAGAAAATTTGCAGTGCAGCTGTTGGAATCGGTTTTGCAGTTTAATCCGTTTGCTTCAAAACTTCCGTTGGATGTGTTACGATCAGGCCTCGAGGACGCGAAAGCTAAGTGTGCTCAAATGGATGCTGAATTAAACAAAGCAGATTGTCCGGAAAACCAGCAGGATGATGTCCCAATGGAAGAAGTTATCCCAGACAGCGAAGATATTATTGCGCAGGATGCAGAAACTGTAGATTCGCCTGAAAACCCGGAGTTGACAAAGCAAAAAAACATTGTCGAATACTTGGATAATTCTGTACAGTTTGTGGAAGGGCTGCAATCATGCGTACCTTCATTGTGCGATCTTTTACGATCAAAAGTACATTCGGACGTGATCGAAGCTATCAATTTTTTCACAGTTGCTTGCCAGTTTAAATTGGATTTTGCAATCGTAGGAGTGACTGCGATGCTGCAACAAATCTGGCATGAGGAGCAAAAAATTCGGGATGCGGTTGTGAGCTCTTATAAGTTGTTGTACTTTTCTCCGGAGGAAAATTCGCCGAGAGCTAGGGCCAGCGCTATTGCAGATAATCTGATGGGTTTCATGTCTATTTCGTCGGCCGGTAAAGTAAAGTCTCTTGAGGTTTTGTTAAAGCATCTCACGGAATCCGACAGTATTCCTAACGGCTTGTCGCAAATACTCTGGGATCGTTTCGCGAAACCTGAAATGAATAACTCAACGTCGACTAAAGATATTGACGCTTACAAGCAGCAGAATTTTTCTGTGCAGCTACTTGGATTTTTTGCAGAAACTAATCCGTCTATTGTGCAGAACAAGGTCGATATTCTGGTGACGCACGGTCTGAAAATGTCAGGAAACTCGGAATCGAATGATTTTTCACTTGCTTTACATACTTGTGAAACCTTACGTCAGCTAAGACCGAAAAAGGTGGCAGCTGGACAGTATCAAAAGTACGTACGGCTTTCTGAGAGTCACGAAATGTTTATAGCGTTGCACAAGCTGCTCGTCGACGGGTTCAACCGTACGTCCAAAAACTGGGAACACTTTGCAATGGAAGCTCTCACTCTTGTGTACGATTTATCGGAAAAACCCGACAGATTTTGTGAAGTCCTAATTCACGAAATGCTCGATGCGATTCAAAACAGCGACACGGAAACAAACGATAAAACAATTCTTCTCACTAGATTTTATCTAGTCGTGGGGCAAGTGTGCATGAAGCATTTGGTGTACTTGGAGGTGCCGGTGCTGTCCGAGTTGAAACACAGAAGAAAAATGAGAGAAAAAAAGGATGAAAATGAGCAAAAAGCGAAAAGTCGGAAAAGTGGGAGAGGTGATAGTGACGGTAACTTAGAGGAAGATTTGGGTGTTGGAGGAGCCACCGCTGACGATATAGAACAGGAATACATTAAGAATATCACAGAGAATGAATTGCTCGCGAAGGATACCTTATTCGGAATGTTAGCACCTTGTCTTGTGAAAGCGTGTCTTGCTCCTACTTTTAAAAGTGTACCGAGTAGCGTATCGATACAAGCGACGGCTTCTTTAGCGCTCGCGAAATTCATGCAGGTCAGCTCGAAATTTTGCGAGGACCATCTTCAATTGTTGTTCACTATATTTGAAAAAAGCCCTCACGAGACAGTACGTGCGAATCTCGTGATTCCGATCGGGGATCTTTGCGTGCGTTTTCCGAATTTGTTGGAACCTTGGACGGCGCATTTGTACGCTCGATTACAAGACGAATCATGGCTGGTTCGTATCTACTCCGTCAAAGTCTTGTCGAATTTAATCTTAAACGATATGGTCAAGGTGAAAGGTCATGTTAGCGAAATGGCTCGTTGCACTGTTGATACTGACCAGAGCATCGTAGTGATCATTAAAAAATTCTTTGCGGAGTTGTCCAAAAAGGGGAACGCGATCTACAACGTAATGCCGGATATCATAAGTCGGTTATCGGCGCCCGACGCCGGTGTCGATGAAGATCAATTTGACGAGATCATGAAATTTCTGTTTATGTTCATTCAAAAAGAAAAACAATCGGAAAGCCTAGTAGAGAAACTGTGTCACAGATTCAGTGCCACACGCACCAGACGCCAATGGAGAGACTTGGCTCTTTGCCTCTCTCTACTGTCGTACTCTGAGAAATCGGTGCGAAAACTTCAAGAGAACTTCTCTCTTTTCGCGGACAAGCTAGCTGACGAACAAGTGTACCAGAGCTTCTGCAGCATCGTTTCCAAAGCGAAAAAACTCAGTAAACCTGAAGTTAAAGTGCAAGTCGATGAATTGAGTGGATTGATTGATGAATGTCACAAGAAAGGTGTCAGCGATGATCAGACTGCAGCTAAAGCTGCCGCCGTGGTTAAGAAATCACGGAAAGGTTCCAGTATAAGATCTCCACGTTCAAGCATAGCATGGCCGGTTAGATCGCCAATTGATGGCGATAAAGGCACGAGATCTGTTAGTCGGAAGAGATTAGGGACTGTGTCTGATAGCGATTCTGATGCCGACGATTTTCAAACTACAACGGAACGACATAACCAATCTTCGGTTAATATTCCAAAACGTGACGTTCCTGCCAGGAGGTTGACTAAGAATACGCGGAAAACCAGGCATGTCGCGGTGACTTTTTCTAGCGATTCGGAAGAGGACGTGGCGAAGGAAAACGTGGCGCTTCTGCGAAATTCTGACGGTGAGGAACAGAACACGATTGTCAGTGACAACGCGACACCGATCAGGCGTAAGAAAACGCCGGTACGCAGAACGACGAGATCTATGGTTAGAAACTGATGCAGTTTCATGTGTAGTTTTTAATAGGGGGTTGGGCAAAAACGAGCACCCGAGTGATTCGTTTCTGAGTATTCGAATGTCACTCATTAGAACATTACAGGGTTGTAATGACTCGAGTCAATCTGTGTATTGACTCGAGTCATTGCGCATGACTCGACCGAAGTCATATGGCGCGAGACTCAGACAGCCAAGACCGACATTTCATTGCAATTTCGAAGAACGGTAAAGTTACCGCACTATTAGGATTTCGTCTATTGGTACTGGTACTGGAAAATGCGACCACAAACTGCAAAAAGTCAGGAAAATTAGTATATTATAAATGCGAACCATTCGATATCACCAATCAGAGTTATAAAAAGTGGGTTTAACAGGACTCACTGGAACCTGATCAGTCAGCACAATGACTTGGACTCGAGTCATAATACCATGACTCGGACTCGACCCCCTGATTGCTGACTTGGACTCAGCGGTGAATTGAAAATGTCTCGACTTGACTTGAGTCAAAACTGTAAAGTGCGATTGACTTGTGACTTGGTTACGACCCTGGAACATTATAATTTCAAATATGTACCCGGTATTCGACAGCAAAGAAAATATTGGCATTTCTACACCGTGCAAAGTTAATTTGCTATTTTTTCGACCATACTCACTTGATTGGAATTTGTGACAGATATTACGCTTCTTGCCGCTGAAGGTCAATCAATCATAGAAAATTATGGTTTCTGCAGTTTCGACTGTGTAAGCCTTCAAACATCGATTGGTCATATCACAGCGTGTGGAATGTAATGCAAAGCTACGCACATTACTGGAAGTAACATATCTGTGTATGTGTGATCGATCCAAAGCATTGTCACAAAGTGCAATGAAATGGGTATGGTCAAAACATACCAAGTTATCTTTAACGTTATGTAGAACCACCATTATTTTCTTTGTGGTTGTATAAAAGGTCTATATTTAAACTTTCCACATCTTTCTTACTGCCAGAATTAGTAATAGTTGATACATTTAGGTACTCGACTTTGCCCAGCCCTAGTAGTTAGTATACTTCATCATTACCTTGTGCCCTTTGTTCTTTACTGCCAAATCCTATTACTGAAGTAAATGTGGCCTCAATTCAAGAGTGTGATGTAATGTCGCCACCATCGAAACCCAAATTACTGATCAGCATCCAAGATTCCCTGCCCTTTAGTCGCACCTGTCGATATCTTGTGCTGCTGCAATTTAATTCTGTCGCCAGATAGTTTCAATCGCATTCTACTTTGTACATATTTGAAACCCGACAGAAATCTTGCACCCGCCTTTTATTGGTTTTCTGTTACTTTGGATCTGTTTTTTCTGCATTATACATTATGTGAGTTTTGTCGAAAACGAGTTGGCGAGTTGCAACTGGGCATCGGGTTAAGGTGGGTTGCTGAGCGGCAGGGTGGTCGAAGTAATCTTATGTTACTTGAGAGGAAGTAATCTTGTAGTTTTACTCCGTTTCTAAATGCTAGGGCATGCCATGGCCACTTCAGAAGGACAGTATCTGGTCTGCTTTACGGGCACCACGACGGAAATTAGTCTGATCGGGGACCCGCATGCTGAAAACAGTCAACATGGTGAGGTTGGCTCATTTTATTAATATAGCTGCGTGAAAGACTGCGTTTCTAGCCTCAGATGTGGAGCGTGACGGATGTTTGTGTAGGCTCCTTCTCTGCAGTCTTGTCAGACCGTTACGCCGCAAGATTACGATACAATGAAAAGATAGGTGTCGAAGCGTCTTGGAGCAGTCTTTTAAATCAGACACCTATCTGGGCCTAGGAGATGTATGTGAGCTCGTCCATGATTTGAAATTCATACTTTCTCGTCCGAATAGTTGAAGTAGAAACTTGAGAAGTAAAAACTCCTGAGAGTCTGGATTGACGTTGTCGCAGCCTGGAAACGCTTTGAGCAGCAAGAACGAAATTGAAATATATTTTGTAGGTAGGATACCTTTGTTGCATAAATATATAAAAAATCTATGAATCACAAACTTTGCAAATCGTCCGTAGATCAGTGGGAGTAGTAAATTAGAATCTGTATATGGCTCACTAGAAGACTAGACGAGGATATCAAAACAAAATAACCAACCAGGCCGGACAGCTGATCAGTGGATGATAGTTTCGGTTCGGTGCTGCCAGTTGTTCTTCAATTGATAGGAATCGTAATAGACTTCCCGTACGTTTTTCAATATTGACTGAACTAGAGAATATACGCAGACCAAATAATATGGCAGAAGAAAGCCACCTTCTCGCGTTGCGTGTTATGCGGCTTACCAAGCCCACAATATGGCCTTCCACGTTCGACGGGGCAATCGGTGCCGATGAATCAACTGGCAAAGGCGAATGCCCAGCGGTTTTGGACAATCTGCTGGTGTTGCCTTCAAGTTTTGGTAACATATTCTTAGGCGAAACATTCGTCAGTTATGTCACTGTTCATAATGATAGCAACGAAAATGCTACAGAAGTTACGGTGAAAGCTGATCTTCAAACTGGATCGCAACGGATTAACCTGGTACAGATACCTGTTAAAGAAAATCTACCACCTGCTACATCCATCGATGATGTTATGAGACATGAAGTTAAAGAACTCGGCACTCATATACTAGTATGCAGTGTAAATTACAAAAACGCTGAAGGGCGTCAGAGATTTTTCCGCAAATTTTTCAAATTTCAAGTCCTAAAACCACTCGATGTCAAAACAAAGTTTTACAACATCGGCCCGACTGAATTATACTTGGAAGCGCAAATTCAAAATATGACCAACACTGCAATGTGTGTTGAAAAAGTAGTCCTCGATCCATCTGCATCTTACGATTGTGTTTCGCTCAATGAAGTCAACGGCGTTAGTACCTTTGAAAGTCAGCATTATTTGAAGCCGCAAGACACTCGTCAATATCTTTACCGAATGCAAGTGAAGAATTTAGAACCAGAAAATTGGGGAGAAAATATACCGTCTGCAATCGGAAAATTAGATATCGTTTGGAAAACTGGATTGGGAGAACGGGGCAGATTACAAACGAGTCAACTTCAAAGACCTGCGATGAACAATTCGGATATTCGTGTAGATGTCGTCAAAATTCCAGGAGAAGTGGTAGCGATGCGTCCTTTTGAGATCGTTTGTCGTGTCACAAATCGCAGCGAACGTCCAAAGCATTTAAAGGTGTCGTTCGAGAATCACAATAGCTTGCTCTGGGAAGGTTTATCCGGACGTCAGCTGGATAAATTGGATGCAAAATCATCTACTGATGTGACTTTGAACCTGCTGCCAATCTCTACAGGCTTGCTTGGTGTTGCAGGCTTGCGAATAACTGATGTTGAAATTGATCGAACACATCAATTCGATTATATTCACTATGTTTTAGTTGTTGAGGATTCCGACGATATGTAACTTAATCTCTGCTTGTCAATAGGGCTAGTGAATAGTGATTTGATTCTGAATCGAGTACGGTTATGATAACATTATGAATGATGTGGAAAATGCTACCACTGATAATATAATGCAGATTGGTCATTTCCACTAACCTATGTAGCTATGTACTAAATGTTTAGTATGCTGCGACACGATCAATTAAGGTTTACATCCTTCCACAGCAGAAAATAATATCGATACTATAACTCACATTGGTAAATCAACTATTAATTGCAAGGAGCGTATGATTTCAGTACTTGAAAAAATTGCCTCTCACTACTCGACTTGAGTTACTACAATTAACACTCATTCAGATTCGAGTACTCAAATTATCGGGCTCAGCCATACTTGTTGATTAGCATTACTATCTTCTAGTAGCATAATGGTGCATCTAATTAAGCATTAAAAATCTCATCTCAAGTCGTAGCCTTTCTATTATATTTACTGCTACTATTTTCTTATTGTATGTTGGAAGTTATGTGAGTAACATACTGGTAATGCGGTGATTATGTATATCTGTTTTTTCATGTTTTTATTGTAAGCCTATTAGTTCTAGGTACAAATTTTGTTCGATATGATGTTCAGTATGTTGGCAGGTGCGAGTACCAACCGTCTGAGTGTCATTGTAAAAAGGTCTGCACTTCTTCAATACCCCCATCATATCCAGCTATGTACCCCATCACCAATCAAACAGTGCCCCCATGACTCTTGGCCTTACACTT
This sequence comes from Botryllus schlosseri, assembly GCF_051294905.1. NCBI lineage: Eukaryota > Metazoa > Chordata > Ascidiacea > Stolidobranchia > Styelidae > Botryllus > Botryllus schlosseri. Next base: position 27,320,775 of record NC_137246.1, on the reverse strand, counting down.
TAACTGTTGATTAGTGATTATAATCTAACTAATAGGCTACTTGGGATCAGATTTGAACAACTACAAATTTTTAGATTTTTCGAATGAAATTAGAGTTATAGCTACACAATCTTTTCGGAACTAAATTAGAATTACTGTATTCGCAACAACTTGGAAGTTGAATATCATTCCGAATCAGAGAGAAATACAACAAAAATCAAGTTCATTTCCTATCATATCAGAGTTCGTTCTGATAAGCATGAGATTGGCAAATGTCTGTACACCAAGTTTTGTTTGTTTCAGCATTTTCAAGAAAACCAGACATTGAATTAGAATAAAAAATTGGAGCATAGGAACATTTCACAATTTAGATTACGATATTTTGCTCAGATTAGTCAGCCAGATTTATCTATTAATACAAGTCTGCTTGGTATGCGTATGTGTCTGGGCTGATGAAGGAGGTGTGTCTGGGTCTCTGCCCATAGACACACCTCATTCACCCATTGCGCATTACCTCACTATACTGTAGAATCCTAACCAGAGTCAGTGACGATCTTGGATCGAGGGTTATGGGGAACCCAAATGTGTATTGAAGAAGTCCAAAAAAATCGACCGACAATTTCCTTGAGATATTCGTGCAATGTCATAATTCGTTTTCATTATTTCAAAGCGTCATTGTTACAATCATTGCAGTGTTTTATGAAGATAATGTTGTAGCCGTGATATTGTGAGTGTGATCTCGGCGGTAGATGTTTGGTTCGGTGTAATAAGCACCCCAATGGTGCTACTCTCAGAGCAATCATGGAAGCTATGGAGTTGGACTGGATGGCGAAAAGCCTTAAAGGATGTTGCCTGAGTATCATTTCTGATAACTTTATAAAATTTGAAAATGCAACATTGACATTGCCGGTGTCATTACAGTTTGCTGTCTTTCATCAAGTGAGTACTAACAGAACTGCAGTCAATGAAGGCTGTTTATATTATAATATTACATTGTAATCTTGTATGTTATTCATTATTTAACACTCTTAGCACAAATATTTGGTCATGCGACCTTCTGGCATGGGCGGGGGAGTATTTATATCATTTTAATGAAAAAGTGTTCAACTGTTATTGCATTATGCTTGCCAGAGATCTTGGCCTTGAGAGAATTTGACGCTGACAATTTTGGAGTTAGGGTTGTCGTTGACTTGTCTTAGGGTTGGTGTTATAGGTTTAAGGTTTGGGTGGGCTTCAACCCTTAACTTGGATAGTGGATTCAACGTAAGTTAACTCGGTCTAACCCCCAATGCCAACCTAACCAACCCATTTTCGAGTTCTCGAAAATTGACTGAATAGTGAGAGTATATCTGTTGTAGGGGTTGGGGTTATTTTGTCTTAGGGTTAAGGTTATAATTGTACAGATAGGGTTAGCTCTCAGTTGGGGTTTCAATTAACCCCCAAGGCTAACTGCACAGCGTACCCTAACCCTGTTTCTACTTAGCAAAAATTATCTGACTTTTAGACAAGCTTATCACAATAGTTTTAATTGAAATAGTTAACCGAGCTGATAAATTCAGCTGTTTTGTTGTAATTTTGTACAGTAGGCTAACCGTGGATTATAATTACCTTCAAATTACCTGTTAAGTTGATTTGTTCAATTATTCTAAAGAATATTCCACATAATAGAGCTTAGTCCTATTAATTTATCATGGTTGACATCAGTTTTCTTTGCCGTCCAACTGTTTTGTAAAAAGGCAAAAAATTTTGTCAGGTGTTCATGTCTGCCACTGGTTTACTCTCTGTTTATAATATTACCAACCGAAGTCCTCTCACATTTCAGCTATACCTTGATGGGAAACTCGACTTACTGGCTAAAGTCTTCAGCGATTTGGAGATATTCTCCCGTATGCTGACGGTCAAGAAACGTCGACTCGATCTTCACCGTTCTTTTCAAGCTATTCGAGACAGAGACATCAAGGTAATAAGTTTTTACAATAGAATCAGTAGTACCTACTTTTCAAAATGCGCAACTTGAACTAGGACTGCTCACTTTTCGAAATGCGCAACTAGAACTACTCACGTTTCAAAACTTGCAAGTAGAATCAGAGGTACTTACTTTTCAAAATGCGCAACTGGTGGTTTGTACAAGTCCGTCAACTGTTGCCCTTACCTCACTGCAGATATCAGAGGTGATAGCCGAGTCTTATTCAAAGCAAGCCTCCGATATTCAGCAAAGCAGTTTGGATGATGATGAAAATGATTTTGACTCCACAATTTCTCGGGGATTTCATCTCGGTGATGACTATAAAGGTGTTTTAAGCGATTCGCCCGTTTAATCGATATCAAATTATTGTAGGCGGATTCTTTTTGGAAGCTGGTTGGAATGAGGACGCGTCTCGGGTGCTTTCCGCTTGCATTGTGCTTTGTCTTCACAACCATTGTTTTTTGAAAGCCTTCCATTGCGTCACAAAGTAAGCAATTGGATTCCGTGAAATTATGATGACTAGGGCGATTTTTTTTACATGTCAAAAAAAGTCAAAATTAGGTCAAAATTGTAGCGTTAGGTCAAAATATGTCAAAATTGTTTGCTTTTTTGCAACCTGCATTTCGTTTATATCGTAGATTTTGCACTATCGGCGAACTTATCATTTGACATTTTACAGCTTGTAGCCTACTTATAGGCCTACGGTACCGTTGTAGACGGCCCATTGTCTGCTCATTGTGAATCATAAACATTCAAATGAAACAAATAGGTTGACATGGTGTTATGCTCAACGTACCGCAATATCCTAACTGAAGCAAGACAGCGTGGGCATGGCATGGTTCTTATATCAAGAAGCGCATGATAAATAACTGCTGCTTTGAACGTTCTTTCTCCATTCTTGGCAAGCTACTTGGCAAGGACAGACACTTTCTACCCGAGAATGTAGGAAAGTATCTTTGTACTACAACGAATTTTAATAATTTCTAACATAATGCGTAATGTAACAACAGGAATTATTCATAGGGCCGGATTTCGTTGAAATAAAGTTTTTTCATATAAAAATTTGTCAGTTTTTGAGGCAAAAGAGTCAGGCCAAACTACTTCGTAAGGACAGATAGTTCCAACCATAAATGATAATATGTAGCACAATTCCAACGTTATGGGGGAAAACAGCTAATTTGCATACGTTAGGTCAAATTTGGTCAAAATTAAGATTTTCGAGGTCAACAAATGTGAAAATTTTGGATAAAAAAAAATTGCCCTAATGGCACGCCCGTACGCTGCATTAGTAGATCACTGGTATAATCACCTCAACTAACTTTTCTCTATAAATATAGTTCTGTTTTTCTTTACTTACCGGTAATATACATATCACTCTCTGATATCTTCATTTCTGTAACATTAGATGGCTAATAGCACCACCCTCAAATTTCTATATTAGGCCCAATCGGGTTCTAGGAGCATTTAGGAAGAGATAATTCTAGTTTTCTAAGTAGATAATTAGAGCGAAATGGCGGCAATCAAATTCTGATCTAATTTGTGAAACGTTTCTGTTCTCTAATTTTAATTGTTATCTAATTTATGGTTTTGCGGAAAATGCTACAAGAGAACTATGTACTGAGACACGAGCCAGGCTTGGTGTACAGATATTTGCAATTCTCGTGCTTATTGGAATAATTCCTGATTTGAAATGAAAATGAACTGTTAAACTTGATTTTTGTTGTATTTCTTTCTTCGGAATCTTCAATCTCCAAGTTTTCGCAAATTCGGTAAATCTAATTTCAATACATTGAGCAGTTTCTGCTTCTTTTGTCAGACTTCTTCATACCTACAACGCTGACTGTTTATACAAAGAGACAGAGCAGATGTTTTCAACTGCACAAGAAATATTCCAAAGGTACTAATATAGAAAAATTTCACTGAAAATTGACCTAGGACATCTATACTTGCTACCCTCTATTCTTGCTATGGCAGGGGTGGGCAAACTTTTGAGCTCGCGGGCCGCATTCAACATCTAAAGTCATTCGCGGGCCGCACTATGTAAAATTGAGACTATATAGTGAGGACATATGGAGATTATATATGTTCCTATTTAAAACAAAACAAACATTGCTATGATGATATCGTACACACGTCAGAAACATGGCGAGATTTCATTGGCTGGTCGACCTCAATAACCAATTTGTCAAAACTATGTAGATGAAGATCGGTTGTCCCGATTCTTAGAACAGGATTGAAATTAAAATCTATGAGCAGCGATCTGTTCATAGATTTACTAATTCCACGTTTGGTTCAGTTCCAGGACACACAATACTCACAGCATCATAACCATGTTAGCTTGAAACACGCATCTACGATGTGTGGATAAAATATAAATACCCCAATTCTACGCATATCTACCTAAGACACGCGTAAATCGTTTGTATAAGCACATCACTGAAATAATTAAAACTGAAGTGGCCAATATGAAATCCCACTCGTTATCCGAGTTACATCAATTTCGTTTAGGATTTCTGTGATGTTTAGTATATAGTTGAAACCTTTCAAACTGCGTGGGCCTTGGGATCGGGCTGTCGCGTCAGAAATTAAACATAAAGTAAGAAAGTATTTACCTTAAAACAGTGGCTCTCAAATTTTTTGTGACACGCCCCCCCCTTATGATGGTGAAAAATTTCGCGCCACCCTTATCGTAATATCACAAAACGCAACTATAGGGTGCTAGCAAACCTAACAGATAGTTAGATGGCACGGAAGGTTACGAATGTGGATCAGGAATTTTTCAATATGAAATTTAGACTAAATACACAGTAACAATCATGACGAGAATGAGAATCGCGCGGAGCGCGAAAAATTTTTTCAGTGGAGGGGGGCGCACCCCAGTTTTAGAACCACTGTCTTCAAATTATCATGGTGAAATATACTAAGAAAAAGTTTATTGAAGTCCCTGCATTATTTCGATTTTTAGTACGGATTTTATCAATATTTTTAAAAAGTTTCTTTTGACTCTCGCGGGCCGCACAGAACGGTGTGGCGGGCCGCATGCGGCCCGCGGGCCGTAGTTTGCCCACCCCTGTGCTATGGTATTGTATTTTTGTTTCTGCTTGTAATAACCAAAAGTTCTGATTTTGTAGCTTGCGTCTTTTTATGCCCGACGTCGAACTCAATCTGGCTTCGCTCTTCATGGAGTACGGAGCGTACCATTTTGCGAAAAGCGAGTACGACAAAGCCTACCGATGGAGTATAGAAGCCGTCAGAATGTTGAAACAACCCGGATATGTTTCCGAAACGGTAAAGCTTGCTTCATCTCAAGAAATACGAATGGGTGGGGTTGTAACCAAGTCGCAAGGTTCCGAGTCACAAATCAATAACACTTTTGTGGTTTTGACTCGAGTCGAGTCATTTTGAATTCACAACCAAGTCAAGTATGAGTCGAGTCAGGTCGAGTCGACAAAAAATCGCGACTCGAGTCCGAATTGAGTCAGGACCAATGTTCCCTCTAAGCTGTGCAAATGCGCAGTGCTGACACGGTCTCTGCGCACAGAAAATCTAAGTTGCGCACAAAAAATCCGAAGTGATGACCTTTTTTTTTAGTCGTTACGTACTGTTGTCCAAGGGTCTGCGCAGTGAGTTGGTGAGTGAGCGCAGACTCGTCAAAATTAGAGGGAACATTGGTCAGGACCTGAGTGATTGGAACCCCAGCTTCCACCTGATATACAATTTTATATTTTTAGACTATGATCGATGTGTTGCGTCTAGCCACGCGAGCCTGCGTCGTGAAGCGGCAATTCAAAGCAGCCGAACATCTCGTACGCCACGCCGTTTACTTGGCCCGGGAAGTTTTTGGTGCGTTACATCCGAAATATTCATCAACACTGATGGACTATGGATTTTACCTCCTCAACGTTGACAACGTGTCTCAATCGCTGAAAGCGTACCAGGTGCGATTGGAAGTCGGTTTGAAGTTGTTTTAAAATGTGTGCAAATTTTTTTTGTCATGTCAAAATAAGTCGAAATTTTGTCAAAATTGTGGCATTAGGTCAAAAAATTGTCAAAATTGTTTACAAAGTCAAAAATATTTTGCAACCTGCATTTTATTTGTATCGTAGATGTTTGCGCTGTCGGTGAACTTAACATTTGACATTTTACAGCTTGTAGCCTACTTTATAGGTCTACCGTTGTAGACGGCCCATTGTCATAGTGAATCATAAAACGGTCAAATGAAACAAATAGGTTGACATGGTGTTATGCTCAACGTACCGCAATATCACAACTGAAGCAAGACTGCGTGGGCATTGGTTCTTATATCATGCCGCGCATGATGAAAAATTGTGATGCAGACTACATTGTCAGAATGAAGCAACACTGTTTGTCACTAGTAGTGTACGCACGACTTCAGTGTTGTCAGCCAACAGCTGCTGCTGTTGAACGTTCTTCTCCATTCTTGGCAAGCTACTTAGTAAGGACAGACACTTTCTTCCCGAGAATGTAGGAAAGCATCTTTCGTTGTACTACAACATAATGCGAGATGTAACTACTGGAATTCTTCATAGGCCCAGGTTTCGTTAAAATAAAGTTTTTTCATGTAAAAATTTGTCAGTTTTCAAGTCGAAAAAGTTTTTTCAGGCCAAACTACTTTGTAAGGACAGACATTTCCAACCAGAAATGAAAATAAGTAGTAAAATTCTAACATTATGTGGGAAAACACCAAATTTACATACATGAGGTAAAAATTTGGTCAAGTTCAAGTTTTTTAAGGTAGAAACATGTCAAAAATTTTGATTTTTTAGGTCAAAATCTTCTATATTAAGGTAAAAAAAATCGCCCTAGTCACTTTGAAAATTTGCGTCACGTAACTTGAGATTACTTGACTGAATAACACTGTTCGAATGCACTGCTTTTCTGGGGATGATTATTGCTGCCAAAATATTTTTCGCAAATTCAACTTCAATTTGAGTAGACTCTTTCAGGTACGGAACTTCAACATACCGGTACTATTGAATATACAATTGTTCGGCAACTAATTTTTTTTCATCCATAAGCTTGTACAAGTCAGTTTGCTATTAACTTGTGCAAATTTCCAGACCGCGCTCGCCATACGAGAGCACGTTTTCGGCGGACAAAACTTGCATGTCGCGGTGGCTCATGAAGATCTGGCGTACGCTTCGTACGTGCACCAGTACAGTACCGGGAAATTCGACGAGGCGTTAAGCCACGCCGACAAAGCCATCAAAATCTTGACCAAGATACTGCCGAAGAATCATCTGCTGTTGGCTTCGTCGAATCGAGTCAAAGGTTGGAGCTTTCTATCTTTATGTATCAATAATAGGACCAGCAACAGGGTTCTAACCCAGTCACAATTCAATCTCACTTTTATAGTTTTGACTCGAGTCAAGTCGAGTCATTTTCAATCCACCACCGAGTCAAGTCCCGAGTCCATGTCAGCGAGCAGAGGGTCGAGTCCGAGTCATGGTATTATGACTCGAGACCGAGTCCAAGTCATGCTGTTAACTGCTCATTTGAGTTAAAGTCTTGTTAAAACCAATTTTTATAACTCTGTTTGGTGATATCGAATGGTTCGCATTTATAATATACTAATTTTCCTCACTTAACAGTTTCTGGTCGCATTTTCAAGCACCAGTACCAATAGGCAAAATACCAACAGTGCGGCTACTTTACTATTCTTCGAAATTGCAATGAAATGTATGTCTTGGCCGTCTGAGACTCGAGTCATATGACTTGGTTTAATTCATGCGCAATGACTCGAGTCCAAGTCGAGTCATTTCCGTATTTTGAGAAAATGACTCGAGTCATCAGAAAATCGCGACTCAAGTCGAGTCATGACTCGAGTCAATACAACCCTGGCTGCGATACGACCAATCTAGGTTTCAAGGTTTCCTCACTGCTCGAGACTCGAATCACTGTGCTCAGCCCTAGTGGTTATTCGCTGTTGTGACAACAAGCTCATTGCTGCTGTTCTTTGTTTAGTTAGATGCCGTGTGATTTTTCAAACACTTTTCGATTGCTGAAACCTCGTCGTTTTCAGCATTAATCTTGGAAGAAATCGCGATCGATTCGGAAGATCAGCATTTTCAGAAAAAACTCCTCGCAGAGTCGCATCAGCTGCACCTAAAAAGCATGGAACTGGCGATGAACGCGTTTGGCGAAAATAACGTCCAAACCGCGAAACATTTTGGTAACCTCGGCAGGCTCTACCAATCCATGGAACTTTACGAGGTAGAAAGAATGACGAAACTTCATTTTTGTGCCTTATGTTGATTGATTGGGGTGACGATGTAAACCAGTAATTTATAAACCTTTCCTGCAGGTGTATCAAATAGATTACAATTTTCTATCTCAAAATGCGGGGTTGTAACCAAGTGACAAATCAATTTGACTTTATTAGTTTTGACTCGAGTCGAGTCATATAGAAGGTCTCGAGTTATATGACTTCAAGGTCGAGTCATGAGCACGAGCAATGACTCAAGTACAAGTCTTGTCAATACAGATATTGGCTCGAGCCAACTCTGGGTATTGCGTTTTGATTTTTGATATTGAATTTTGATTTTTGAAGGTTCGCCGGTCTGCAAAATTTGTATTAAAGTTTTACGAAAAAGGTTTAGACAGAAATTTAACGAAATCTCACTGTTGCTTCTATTCCAGAAAGCCGAGGAGATGCATCTCAAGGCAATTGCCATTAAGGAAGAACTCCTCGGGCCCAACGATTACGAAGTAGCCCTTTCCATCGGACATATCGCTTCTCTGTACAACTACGACATGAAGCAATACGAGAAGGCAGAACGTCTATACCTGCGTAGCATTGCAATTTGTAAGATCACCATTGATACTTACTTCACAAGTAACTTGTGTACTTCACAAGTAACTTGTCAAGTGTATATAGTCTGTTTTTTATCGACTGATATCAGAGTTGAACAAAATTCTGATTTTCCAAATAAGAATTGGATTAGTATTTATAGATATACAGTAGGGGTATTCAAAAATGACTTATTTTCTCAAATTGTTCTGGCTACTTGATAAAATTGTTAGATTACCTAATTTAAGCCTACACACCAAATTTGGCTCAATTCGAACCGGTGGAAGCGGAGTTATTGATGTCAAAAAATTTGGATTTGAATAAAATAGTATTTACTAGAATAAATAATTGAAGAATTGGTCACCGTAAATACTATTTTATTCAAATCCAAAATTTTTCGACGGCAATAACTCCGCTTCCAGCGGTTGGAATCGAGCAAAATTTGGTGAACATCGTTTCTGTAGACAACCTAACAGTTATTTTGAGATTTTTGTTTATATATATTTATATAATAAATAGAAACTTTGTGCTCCTGTAGCAATGCGGCTACTGGTTGGAATTGAACCAAATTTGGTGTGTAGGCTTAAAATAGGTAACCTAACAATTTTATCAAGTAGCCGGTACATTTTGAGAAAAAAAGTCATTTCTGAATACCCCTACTATACAGCTTTTCCCAAATAAATCTAAAATCAAGATGACTGAATTGGCAAATCAGTTCAAATCAGTTCAACCTCATAACCACAAGAATGGCAATTGTCTGTACAGGAAGTTTGGCTCTTCGCACCAGACAGTTCTCATGTAGCAGTTTCAGGAAAACCAGAAATTAGATTAGAATTGAAGTATAGAGACATTTGACGGATTAGATTACCGGCTTTTCGCTTTTATTAGACCACTAGAATTACCTGGTTTTCCAGGTCCGGCTGATACACATATTTGTGGTAAAACTCTTCCGAATGACTTTGTTATTACTTCTACTTCAGCGAAGCAGCTCTACGGCGACGGCTACAGCGGGCTCGAGTACGATTACAGAGGCTTGATCAAGATTTATGCCAAGCTCGGCGACTTTGAAAAGGTATTCGAAATTGATTGTAACGTGTATTAGAAACCTGGCGTGTATTTCAACTTAATCAATTATTGTATTAAATAAACTGCATTGCCTGATTGCTCTTTGAGAAAATTTACTCATGTTTAATAATTTCAGTATGCAACTGAATAATATATATTCATATTGAAATAAACCAGAATATTCTCGGTTAACTCTCAAGGGTAATCGTCATCTCAACTAGTTGAGAATTAAAAAGAACATTGCAAATCATCAACCGTGTCCGGCCTTTTCAATTTATTACTAGTTGCTGACGATAACCCCTGACGAGTGTCACTCAAAAATATCCGGGTTTATTTCAATATGATATATATATTATCCAATTGTATAGTGCAATTACTGATTTACTAGAATGATGTAGCATTAATTGAATTGCTATTCAAATTTCATCCAGCGTGTATGCTTCTTATTTACGTCGCCTAGGCCCGGGTAGGTGTCTGATTTCAAATATTACTCCCAATTCGTTTCGACAGCATCCTATCTTTTCATTGAACAGAATAGTCATATTGAAATGAACCCGAATATTTTCTATTCAATTGTATATTGAATTGTACCTCCAGGAAGCTCTCCAAATATCTTTTCATTGTATCTCAGTCTTGCGGTGTTTCGAAATGATGAAATTGGTAATAATCTGATACTTTCAGATGATCGAATACGACTATATTCTAAGCCAATGGTATTCCATACGGGAGCAAAGAAGATCGACGGCTCTGAACGGACTGCACGATCTCATCGCAGACACGGACCAGGAACAGGCCCAGAACACCCGCGTCATTATCGACACGTTTTTCGAAACAATAACATCAGATACAGACAAATCGCCGCAAAATGTTATTCAAAACAGGACTCGCACATCACACGATATTGCTTTTGCTGGACCCGTTCATGAGCAAGCGTGCGCGGATCGACAACAGAGTGGGAACAATCCTCATGAAATTAATGCTAACCACGCGGCATCATCAAATTCAATGCCCTCCTCTATCAATGTAGATTCGTACGAATCCTTTTTCCCCGATGACGACGAGATATCTGTAGCTTTAAAAAAGTTCCATGTCATGCCGTTGAAGATAAAATCGTTCAAGCGTAGGAAAATAAAAAGCGAGTAGACGGCTGTCTTGATTTTATTTACGAGATAAGACGGTTCTGTGAATTGATCTGTAAAACAATAGATTACAGCTGCAATCATTACTGCTGCCCAGGACAAATGCAGTCTTTAAAGATAATCCTATAGCTGGCGACCCAAGCGCTAATATTGATAAAACTAGTCCTTGCGGAAAGTTACTGTCGCAGTGATTCCGAAAATATCAATCAAAATCTGGTCAGGGCAATTGAACTACCCCGAAATTGCCTTGAAATTCTGAAAATCGTCACTATTGCAAACAATTACGGCAGTGCGATAGGTCAATGTACCACAGCACTCCGATTGTTCGGGACAATGCTGATTTTGTGGGTCCAGCGCCCTGAGATGATGTTGATTTGTATTTTCGGAATACGTACGACACCAGCTCTCGATTGACACTAGTTTTAAATTTTGCTATCGGATTACCAATAAAAGCTGTATTTGCGTGCAGATGGCAGCCATATATCTATTGTCAGTAGGTTAGTAAGTTGTCTGTAGTAAAACTGTGTGGCCAATGCCGATGGCGGTTGATGAGAATTTTGTTCCACTGTTTGTATGACGGCCATTGACATGTTTCTGCTGATTCTCGTTGTCTGGACTCGTTCATACGACAAATATTGGCAGTGACCTCCCTACTGAAAACCAAGTCAGATTGTTTCTAATTCCGGCCATGACTATATCCTTATACTGAAATACAGAATTGACCCATGCAATTCATAGCATGGTGACGTGATTCGCTGTCGGAATATTCGTGACTTGGACCGAATTGCTGGATAGTAAATTCCACATCCTTAGGTTCTATACTCGAAGATGTTATGAGTTCACAAAACACACACAACCTGTATTTTTTCACTCATTTTGAACATTGCTATCTTTTCCAACAATTTTCTTCGTGACTTGAGGGCATACTGGTAGGGTATTTAGCATGGAAGAAAAGAAATAGGTCTATCTATATTCGCTATTTCCATATGCATCATATTTATAGTGAATGTATTTTATCCTGTATTCTTGATGTTGTTCGTAAGCCCCGTCCTATGTGTGACTGGTATCGGACTGTGTAATGTTGGGATAATATACCAAGTACTTGTGGTATAAAAATTATGAATGCTAAAAACGATTTTTGCACAGTAAATTATTTGTCCACCAACCATGAAGTAGTGACGGCAAAAAGGGCTTTTCATTACCGTGTCTAGATGTTGCGAATGTGGTTCCTGGCCTGGTAGAATCTTTTCTTTTATTGCAATTTATGATTCTTAGTGACTGATAAGGCTACGATATGGTCACCATGGAATCAAAGTAGCTTATGTCAATTTTTCATATTTTGACACATTGTTTCAAAGTTAACCATCGTCAAGATATGGCCATAAGAACATAAAAAATTTAGAAAAACTGGATTTTCTCTCATGTGTACAGTACATTGACAAAGCTACTCTGATTCCAGTGACGATATAGAGGCTAACTCTCGTTACATCAGTACACTCAATGCTCTGGTTGAACCGATGGATCATTTTGTTGATTAGTTTCTCTTCAAATTCTGCATTCGAAGCTGAAACTGCTTCTGCTTCTCGTTGTAGTTTGTGAATACAAACATTTAAGATGGAAGATTTCTGAACACACTGCCCTCATCTTGCCATCTTCATCAGCTGTAGTAACAGTTAGGTTGAACCTGACAAAATATATCAAGTGATTTTGAGGCATTGTTTTTTGCTAGTTGTATTGCTCTCCATCTGTTTCTATGTGTTATTCTGATGTTGTTCGTTGCATTTCTTTTCTCCATTTCAAACCTTGTCTACGGTTGTTTTGCAAGCGCCCGAAAGACATGCAAGTTATTCCTTTCATGGTGTGTTATTGAGCTTGGTGGAAAATCACAGTAATAAAGAAATTTAAAACCGCGTGTGTTGATGTCAGTTCTCGATAGGGTAATGGGTGCAGTGTAGAGTGATGAAATATTAATTCCCCCTCGGAAGTTGTGTATGGCTGTTTACTATCTCGAAATGTGGTGTGCAAAGTGCCGGTTCTCGAAGTCGGTATGCTTTCGTAAGTCGAGTGAAGGTACAGATTTACATCGTTCAAGATCACTGATAATCTGATGGAGAACTCCAAACTGTGTTTGGCGATATTTACTATCCACTGGCCAGCAACCCATAATAAGCAAACTGCTGGTCCTTGAAAAGTACGTTAGCGGGCACTGGGCAACCTTCGGTTATATTATAGAGATGTCAGGTGCATATATATTTCGCTAACTATCATACTAGAAAGGCATCAATGTCGCCTACTATTTCGACTCCATCGGGAAGTATTTCATTCTATTCGAGTAGCATCAATGTCAGCATCTATCTCAACCTTTCCAGAAACTATTTCATCATTCTGCTTCAGTAGCGCTATTGTTAGCAACTATCTCGCCTCGACTATTTGATTATTCTACATTGTCGATTGGTGGCATTGAAAAATAGATGCCCCCATCTCAGTGTTGTGCAGTGATCCACCTTTTTTGGTGTGGCGCACCCCTCAGTTGTTACAATGAACTCACGCAACCTTGTGTACTTTGAAGCATTCAATATATATATATAAACAATTGATATCTGATTAAAAAGAAACAAAAAGGTCACCCCAAGGTTGAAAACCACTACTTTGGTGTTAAGTTCGTCATGCACTCGTCGACCCGTGTATACCTTTTCGTAATGCAGCACCTAGCTAACTAGCTTTGATAAGCTCTGATAATATGTATAATCTGCTATCAATTTCAATGTCAAAAACTAGTGTTGTTTGAAGACCAGCATATGAAAACGTCTGATTTGAATCTCGCCCGTAGAGCAAATCAGCTTGCCGGGCCCTAGTCTAAACTAAAGCATCTCACGTCATCTCGGTACATTTGCGATGAAAGTTTCAACACAGAGCCACCTAGAGATATGATTTTATATTGAGAAGTACAATACAAAATAGCAGTGGGGTTAAAATCAGGAAAAAGATCATACCGACATACCTTTGTAGTCAAGCAGACGCAACTACTGTGAGTATATATGATGTAATAGGCGCATCAACTCCTTAAACTACAATCGCCAGCATTTGCATGTTATTATTACTTCTACCGTGACCAACTATAGTAGGCCATGCTCCTACATTTTCGATCCGACACCAATTGGCGACATCAAGAAAGCAAGCAGCCTTGTAACCGAATAAACGCAGCAGAATGTACACAGATACAGACAAATACCAGTACCCCACAACCTTGCTATACTCCACGGACAAAAAGACAGAAGAAACAGACAGCATCAAAACGTATCATCAAATCAATGGCAGCTGTTCAAATTACTAGTTTATGTTACTACTATTGGGAAGCTTTGAATATAATGAAGAAAACTTCAATATCGTTTCAATATATTCCAGCATACCAACAGCGGCTGTCAGTCAGCATTTCAAGAAAAAATTTCACAAAAAAAGCAAAGTCTCACCTGAACCAAGCAACGGGTTCATTAACCAGCGTTACATTGACATGACAAGAGAATAGATAGTTTTATATATAGTGGTTTTATAGCAAATTTTCCATGTAGTCCCACATGTAATGCCTTAGAGGCGAAACATCTGCGCCAGCTCCATATGAAATAGCTATCAGTCAAGCAGAATTGTTCAGAGTCCCATTCTATTCCAACAAAATTATCATTTAACAGATTACTCATGTCTAGGGCTGGGCAGTGGGCACAATCCAATCCAATCCAAATAGGGTATTAATTGTAATTCAATTTAAGTCGAGTAACGACACACAATGCTACCGAGTACTGAAAGCTTCAATGTGATGTAGAGCTTGCATTTTATTCTATGTGGTCGCATAAAAGGTACATATTTGAACTTATCATGTCATTTATACTGATGTGACATCATAATGACTGATACGCGACTAAATCCAATACCATATTTAAAATTAAATCACTTGGGTACTCGATTTTCCTCAGCCCTATTCCGTTTTCATGTCTCACTTTTACGTGATCTGTTGAAGTATTCTCTTCACACTTAGAAAATCCGACTGATAACACAGTCTCCTTTACTGGAACGACAGTATTTCGATCGACAATCCTTTCTTACCATGTAACAACATCAGTTTCCAATGTAACCAAACACTGAATAACAGTAACACCGAGATATTATCAAACTGTCGATTCCTTCGTCTTTCCAAGATCCAAGTCTTTTTCTCCGCTGTCATCCAGTGTAGGAAACGGTATCGGAGCCATCGGCACTGATACAGTCCTTCTCTCTGCACCATCGCCTGTAGGAGTGTCCTTCGAATTTCGCTTTTCCTGTTTCACAGACCGTCTGAAAAAGCTTTCTTTCGCGATTTTGTCCGTTTTCTTATAATTTGCCGACTTCCGTCTCAACAAAACCGGTCTGCTCCTTGGTTCTGCCGTCCTCGCCGATTGCGGCAAATTAAAAACGCTTTGCGACCGAATTTGACTGGTGTCATCACTGTCAAGCTTTGGTGCGGGTGTAGCCACTGCGAGGACTTTCTTTTTAATCATGCCTCCGAAAGTACGGCTGCGTTTGTGATTCTTTTTGAGCGGAGTAGCGCCTTGTTTCTCCATGTTCTTAACAATTTTCTTTTTCTTCGCAGAATTCGGCATGCTGTTCACTTGTTCGAACAATTCCTTCAAAGCCTTTTCCGTATAAGACCTTGTCTCGTCTGCGTACTCAGCTCTTCCGCTAGACGTCCTTTTAACAGCCCCGGAAGCTGTAAAAATTACACCCTGGTTCGACTCGCTCGATACAGAACCAGTGAACTTTCTCTGTGCCGCATCACGAATATATTGCGGGGCTACAAAGATTTTCTGCGAATGCCTTATCATAAACGCCATGTGTTCATTTAGCTTTCCGATATTTTGCTGAAATTCCGCGGTTTTCAGATTCCGCGGCCAGAGCAAATGCGGGCAGAACATGGTCGCTAAATTTGTCGCGTTCATTTTGTTGGATTTCTGCTTTTTCGCGGTCTGAAACAGCAGGTTTAAAATGCCGCGTAAAAGCGTACGGTTTACAGTCGGCAGTAGTAGCAGGAGTAATTGCAAAGTTTCGATTCTTTTCGCTTTATCCGGGATTTGAGTACGATTTCCAGACACATCAAAAGACATCATGTCTGCGACTTGTAAATGAGCGTTAAAATATCTGTGCAGCAATATCGGTTCCGCCAATTCTCCGAGAAAAGATTTTAAAATACTGGCTACGTCGTGAGAATGAAATCTACTCGATTCCAAATCGATACAAACTCCGGTATTCAACGCCGCGCGTAACTGCTGTAAACGATGGGCGTTACCTGGTTTTCTGAACAAACCTTCCACCTCTAAGTGTGACGATAAAAATCCCATGAGATGTTGAATCTGCAGCAAGCTATCTTCCGTTAACGGCGCTCCGAAAATAGACTCCTTCGTCTCCTTTTTCTTCATGAAATTCCATGATTTTTTCGCGCTTTTACTGGTGCCTGCTTTAGCGTCGTTGTCCGCAGAAGATCTGATGTTTTCCAGTTCTTCCCCGGGAAGATGAAGGAATCTAGTTAAATGGCTGACGACAAGCTCCAAGAAGTTTTCCTCCTCTTCAAACTTCAACTTGAACACGTAATGATCGGGATCCAGCATCGAGCTTCTGGCGTCGCCTTTCGTGGGAGTCGACAGCAAGGAGAACTCGTGAACCGATTGTGCCGAGTCTACCACAACGACGGACGGGCTTTTTGATTGTGTTGACATTATGTTTAGCTTTAGAGCTGTCACGCCATTATTAATAATATCTGAAATCGAAATAAAAAGGATGAAACATGATTTTGGGCATAAATTCAAGTAACAGAAATAGACGTAACTGTTTTTTACTTAGTTAGGCAGGAAATTCGGTCATAAGCAATTGTGTGGCGGTACTGTAAACTGTAATTATGTGCCGAGTGATATCAGACCGTAACTGAGCACTTCTCTACCTTTTCAAAGCATGGTACTCAAGTAGATGCATGATAGTAACTCAAGTGGTTGTTTTTTTTTATTCTGGGATTTTAAAAAGACTCTTAGAGGTACAAAACTTCAGTATATAATTGAATAATATATTGATATTGAAATAAACCTGAATGCACATGTAAATTTTACCTTTATTAAAAAATTATCGAATTTGTTTTTCAAATTCTACTGTCAACCTCGTGAAATTGTTGAGATGTCTACAAAAACAAATTTGACGCAATTCCAAACCGTAGAAGCAGAGTTATTACAGTTTTTAATTAGAAATTCTAGGATCACCCCCTGTCAAGGCTATTTTTGCGAATCCACAATTATCAACTGCAATAACTACGCTTTTACCGGTTGGAAAAATATTTGAGAAAAAAAATTCAAAATTTTTCAAATTCCTGTACGTTCGCATCTACCGATTGCAATTTGGCCAAATTTGGTATGCAGCGTTTTAATCGGTGAATCTCCGTAATTCAGAAAAAAAAGTTATTTTTGAAGGACCCTGATGCATACCCTCGTTCTACACCAATTTTGAAACTATTAAATGGAGCACTTTTCAGTCCTTAAATTTCCTACTTCCTCTTCAAGTAGTTTGTCATGTACTGGAAATTGCTACTTCTACTTGTAATTGAGTAGAAACTTAATTACTTCTACAAGAGTATACAATTGATTAATGCATTCATATTGAATTAAACATGCATAATATGAATATAAATTTATCATACAATTGCATACCCGTACTGAAGTTCTGCACCTCCAAGATATCATCATTACACCGTTAAATTTTTCAGATCTACTTCACCAAGGCCGACAGATTCTCAATCATAACATTCCTATCCTCTCTCTTTAAGTTAAGCTTCCGAAGATATTCACGTTTAGTCGCTAGTTCCTCTCGAAAAATATCTTCGAGCACAGACGTTAAATGTGGCATTTGGTGCAAATCAGACAGGCTTACAGACAACAGATCTAACGCAAACGACACACTTTTAGAATACTGTTGTGGCAGTTCATTAGTTGGTAAAAGGGGATATTGCGGAGCAAAATGAGTTAACCCTTTGTGGACTAGCGTAACAAATTCGGTACATACCGAATTACATCATTTTGTACTGACTTCACGCATACTTGGCATGGCCACGACGGCCGTTGCAGAAAGTACACATTCCGAACATCCCTTTGGCGCCTTTTAAAATAGAGTGTTTGGAGTGAAAGGTGGGTGTCCCGGACGTTGTTTGTTGCATTGGCATGTCTGAGTGAAGTCAGTGGACCCACGTTCTTTGTTGCTTCGCGGTCGAAGGATTTCGTGAGTATATTCGTTTATAAAAATATGTATAGCATTCTTTACACCATAAATCACATAGCCAGAAGTGTTTTGGATCAATAATGTGTTATACTTCTTGGCAAAGTTGAAAATGGGGAGTGATGCGAATTTGCGTCATTAGCCCTTTGTTGGTAAATTCTGACAACATTCCTACTACTGAAATATTTCCATATGGAATAGGTATTTACGTGAGAAAAGAGGGGAATAGATTCACCAACTTCACGAGTCAAGAAATTGCCTTGATACATCACATAATGACAATAAATATGTCAACTAACTACTAGAATAGTGCTAAAAAGTAACAAATATTGTGAATAATTTCAATCAGAAATTGCTGTTGCGGAAATGGATACCAGATGTGTTTATGGGGAAAAATCACTCATCAAGTGACGGTAAGCTGGAAAGGCAGTGAAGATGGTGGCAGTGATTCTGACGATGAAGAACGTTCTACTGCAGCAACTTCTGCTGCTATGTGATAAATGAGTTCGGATGAATCCTCTTGTACCGATGAATCTGATGAAGATTCCTCAATCGTGTTTTCAAAAGTAGGGAAAGGGAAAACACCGGGTCATAGCATGTACACCGCACGAACCGAAACGAAAACCTGTATGGAAAACAATTCAAGGTGAAAAGATCCCTGGCTACTATTTTCCTAATGGAAGGCAGAATTGCTCGACAGTGACTATTCTATTTCTTCTCCGCACGCATATATCGAATATTTTGTTGGAGCGGAATTGCTGGACTGGATTGTTTATGAGAGCAATGTATTTGCCGTTCAAACTAATCCAACGAAGGCAATGTAGATGACTGGAGACGGTATTGAAAAAGACTTGGGAAGTTGCATGCATATGTAGATGTAGCAGGGGAGATAGTGTAATGGTTACGATAAGCGCCCAGCACGCAGGCGAACCGCGTTCGATTCCCGCCGGAGGTTTATCTGGGCTCCTCTTCCCCTGCCGTTGCCGTTATTACGGCGACAAAACAGCCCAGAAAAAGACCCGACGAAAGAAAGCACTCACAATGAATGGAAAAGAACTAGTAGAAAGGGCCGCGGCTTCAAAGAGATCAACATCGAAAAAGAACTGTGACATCGGGCACTCTAGGCCGAGGTGGATGTTAAAGTAAAGGATCGCTACTGATGCGTGTCGTTCTACAGCCTCCTATCTGTTCATGACATCGCATTGTGTCTTATCGCATTGTACATTGTGTGTGACTTGTGCAGATAAAAATATAACCCAACCATGTTAGCGAAATGTTAATGTCTATCGTGAAAATGCCAAGATCCTATTTGTAATGGGCCAATGATACTAGATATGATAAAGTTTCTGATATCATGTCCCGAGATCGATGGAAGCAGATCAAATCTTTCTTGCTCATAGTTCATCTCGCATGTGATTTTTTTCAGTAGGATCAAACGTGCGATCAAACATACTGAGTGGCGGTCAATTCAGTAATGGCACAGACTTCAGGACAAGGAGAGTGAGATTTGTAGTAAAGGAGGTTTCTCTGGACGGCGTTAGTATTTGGGCAGTAAAGTGGTATGACAATCGCAGCGTGATACTGGCCAGTACCTTTGTCAAAGCTAATCCCGTTAGTAAAATTGAAATTTGGTTGATATTGCTGTCGTCAATAGTTAATTGCTGTACAGACGAGACTGTTTTTGTGCAATTTCCGAAACAGATGCAAAAATATCTGCTTGCACCAAATTATATGCAGAATACCTGGTAAAGTATGGAAAATTAGTGACACGGGAAAAAGACCGAGGTCATCTCTCTGTATCCAGCAGGAGTATCATAAGAAAATGAAAAGAGGACCAACAAAGCCAACCCCAACGTGAACAAGTGGGTCACACGCCTTCCATGGACACCAGGCAGAGATGCAAGAGACATACCCATGACGAACAACCTGTTATAAAATGTGTCAAATGTCATGTACATCTGTGCCTGAACAAAAACTATAACTGTTTGGCTAATTTTGACCAATAATTTCAATTGTCAAAATTGACCTGTTTTGTTTCGATTTTTGTTGCAAAAGCCTGATGTCGCAAATTTGCGACAAACATTTAAAATATTTAATAATAAAAGGAAAATTTAAATTTTGTTGACCAATGTCTAAGTTGAGGCAAAACAATTAAAGTTACGCATAGAAATAATTTTTCCAACCATAGAGAATATATTCAGTCCACAAAGGGTTAATAATGTGAACTTGGCTTTCATTGCATCGCTTGTAGCTAGAGCCCCTTTCAGCGTACTATGCATACGATAATTCGCTTCCGTTTCATACATATCTTCAATGTATAAGCAATCGTGTATCAGTAAATCAGCATCGACACCATGTTGTATCAATTGAGGTGCCATCGGGGTTGTGTCAGATGAATACACTATTTTTTTCCCGCAATTCGTTTTGATTACCATTCCAAAAGTTACAGTAGAGTGATTCACTAAAACGGGCGTTAAATCTTGGATTGGGAGGTGTTGAAGAATGGGGCCAAGATAGTCCATGGTGATTGCTTTTGAATTCTGGTTACTGAGTGCACATACGTGAATGAAATTACTGGTTTGGTCCAAGAATGACTTGTAAATTGAGAGTACATTGGGTGGCATCAAACAAAACACCTTTTGCCCACCTCCCGCATCAATAATAGCATTGATCAAACCCTGAAAACCTGCATGGTGATCGATATGTTTGTGAGATAACAAAACTAATTTCACCGACGTTAATACACGCTTTGCTTCTTTGCCGAATAACTGATGAATTCTTTTGGTCACATTAGCGCCGCAATCGAGTACGATTGAGTTGTCTTTGTCCAATTGCAATAGAAACGCCACATGAGATCGTAAACTATGACCATGACGGCCACCTGATCCGAGCACATGTAATCGTGGATAATAATCTTTTGTTTTGGGATCTTTCAATTCACTTAGATTAGCGCGCATGGTATTCAAGACTTCTGAATGTTCCTCCAAAATTTCCATCAATTGGGATTGTCGTGAAGTAATATCTTCTGGTTGCACATACAAATCATCTTCAATTAAATCACATTGAGCATGATTTAGTGACACTATCATGCCGTTATGTACTTGATCAGATTTGCCATCAATTGATTTTAAAAGACATTCTGAAACTGGTGCAGCAGGAAACAGGTTTGGACAAATCATGTGTAGTCTGGATGCGTGATCAAATTCGTCCGAAAGGTACACATACTGACAACTGTCGTTCACGACTAGGTGTTTGCAATTCGTCCCAAATTGATTGACCCAATCTTGATACGATTCTGCCTCAAAAACGTCGTGATTTGTCAAATGAATTATGGCTGCAAATGGGTTATTCAAATCATACTTGGACCAATGCGAATTGGCTGAAATTTCGTCAAAATGGGCAAGAGATGGACAGTCTACTATTGCAATAGATTGTTGCGATGTCGAATCTTCTTGTTTGGGTAAAGTTTCATCATCTTGTCTCGGTGAACTGTGAATGATACATTCATCTTCAGGATCTTCATCTTTTTCGAAAGATAATCTACAGATATAAGACATAGTCGGTGACGCCGCAGTGGGGCTTGCTGCTATCTTGCTTATCTCCATGAAATGATTCGCGTACGAATCCTCAGAGTCACATCTTTTAGAGAATTCTATGAGTTTCGGGACAGATCGTTGGCTGGCTAACATACCCGGACGGTATATCTCTCTCACGATGTTAGTAAATCCAGGCGGCCCAGAATAGGGTAGTTCGGATCCATGGGCGAAGGAGCTCGAGACTCTATGGGTCATATAAATAGGGAAACTTTCTATAATGCTTTTTGAGTTTAAACTTGTGAAAAAGAACCCGATTGGTGTAGACTTCCTAACGTGCGGATGTAAATCAAACACGGGAGATAAATTGAAATGGTACATTTTATGTCTCTTGTCAATTGAAGTCCGGCGATGATTACTCAGTTGTAACGATATTGCAGGCTTTCCGGCCCAGGAAGGTCCTACATCGTGGAAGCGTATCAATGCGTTGGTAGGGAACCACGAAGGATGGAAGAGATCTTTCCTTAATTTCTTCACGTTTCGAGCTTTATGCACATCGATCACAGCGTCGAAAGCAGTTTTTAGAGACTTGTATTTAGGCCTCTTCATTTTTGACTAAGAGTGGAGCTGCACTGCACGCATTTAAAGAAATCACAGTAAACAACAGTACAACTACCTGGATGCATTCAACATATCAGCACAAGAAGTAGGCTTTTCTAGTTCTACTATAACTCACAGGATTCCAAGCATATAGCGTACATTACAAAAATGAATTGCAATTTCTGGTCTTAAATTCTAAACACTTAAAGAATATGGTCTGATTTTTAGCAATTTCAGTCTTACTAATGAAGTGAGGACTTGAAATTTAAACTGATTGAGATTCAAAGACCATATTGTATTGTCCCGATCATTCGGTCTAAACAATCAGACTGATAAACCCAGAGTAGAATTGGTGGTAACGTCACGCTGTCACGCACAACTTCGCGTTTGATTACATAGTAATTCTATGTAAGAAACCCTTCTGTCAAGCGTAACTTATTGCCGAAAACAACCAGTTTCCAGTCTGGTCTGGCAATAAACCAATGTAAACTTACTGATTACTTTTTGTTATCCAGAATTTACAAGCCAATACTTGCTACGCGGGAAATTTACAGTAGCCTACACCCCACAGATTCTCCAGAAGCAAAGAAATAAAATACCGTAACGTAAGGCGTAAGCAGGTCAAAAAACACATTTTTGGTGGATCACATCAAATACGCATGGTTTAAATCTCATATTGCAGTATAATTACTATTATTTTCATCATAATCAAAATATCGCGCAAAAGTAGTTGAGACAGAACGCACAAATATGCCTGAAACCAGCTGAAAGATATCCTGAACACAAATTTCCTGGAAATTAACGCCGTTCTACTTTGCTAACCAAATCTCAGTCCCTCACCTATAACCAAAATCTATATTTGTATCTCATGTGAGGATAATGCCTTGCAACTTGGAGCATTATAGATATCAAAAACGGCGTTTAAAAGCAATACCGCCGAAGAGCGAAAACATTTTGCTAAAACAATCTCAACTTTGCGGAAATCTGAAATGAGCGCTTCCGATTTGAAAGTGATTGAAGAATAAACTAATGTCAGTGAAGCGGAACTATGGCATTCTATCCAGAGATAAAGAGGAGCCTGTTCAGGATGACCCGGAGCAGGATATTTCCCATTTTGATCGATGCCGCAATGGCCACAGATTTCTAGATTGCTTTGAATGTAGAATTTTATGATAATTTTCCCACCAAATTATATCAAAATAGCAGGAGATGGAAAGATTTTTGAGACCAGGCGGATTTTTCATTACTTGAGACCAGGGTTGTAACCAAGTCACAAGGCTCCGAGTCACAAGCCAATCTCCCTTTTATAGTTTTGACTCGAGTCAAGTCGAGTCATTTCAATTCCCCACCGAGTCAAGTCCGAGTCCAAGTCAGCGAGCAGAGGGTCGAGTCCGAGTCATGGAATTATGACTCGAGTCCGAGTCCAAGTCATTGTGTTGACTGCTCAGTTTCCAGTTAAAATCTTGGTAAACCCACTTTTTATAACTCTGTTTGGTTTAGTGACAATTTTCCTCACTTTTAGCAGTTTCTGGTCGCATTTTCAAGTACCAGCTGGTACTAGTACCAACAGACGAAATCCCAATAGTGTGGATACTTAACTATTCTTCAAAATTACAATGAAATGTCGGTCTTGGCCGTCTGAGTCTCGAGTCAATGACTTGGCTCGAGTCATGCGCAATGACTCGAGTCCAAGTCGAGTCAATACACAGATTGACTCGAGTCGAGTCGAGTCATTTCCGTATTTTGAAAAAATGACTCGAGTCAAGTCGAGTCATCAGAAAATCGTGACTCGAGTCGGACTCGAGTCGAGTCATGACTCGAGTCATTAGGGGAGATCGGGGACAAATGTAACTAGGGGCAAATGTAACAATCGACCTCACCGCTAGTAGGGTGGATAAATCGCCATGATATTTTGTGTGCACATGTGGTAGTTATCTCTCCTAACATATGTGAAGTTACGTTGAGATACGACGCGACACTCTGAAATAATTTGAAAAAAACGAAATTTTGGACACTTGAGTAAATATTTCCTGATCTGGAATAATTTTTTCAGACGAATAATACCTCAAGTTGTTACAACGTAATATATGTAGCTGGAACAATGTTACCACAGTCTACCGTGATGATAGAAAAACTAGGACTTGCATCGCCGGAAAGGTACCATATTGAGACACTAATCATGGTCGAGCGTGTCAGGGACAAACGTAACACTCTGTTACGTTTGCCCCGTTACAATACCTTTTCAATGCTTAATGTCTTTGTTCATATGTTGGTATATAACCATTTATCTGCTGCAGATGAATCTTGAAACAGCCAGAAGTTCAAGAACAGATAATACCTTGCCATATCAATTCTAACATGATCATTGATCATTGATCACCTGTCGGAACGGCCATACAGCAGAGGTGATGTGAATCATACGGTTCGGTTATTTCCGTGATTCCACCACCTTTTCTCATGTTGATAGACTTTTGGTATGTCGACCTTCAATGGTCATGGTCACTAGAAACTTGCCCATGGCTGAATCCTCATCCCCTGACTTTGAGCATCGCCCAATTACATTTTGTCATTTGTTTTGAACAATTTATTTTAGTTTTGTACAGAACAGGAGAATGCCATTAGCTTTGACTCCACAAAATGTTGTGTTCTCGTTTTGCTACTGTACTGAAAACGTACTACGACCTCAACGCAAGTTTGGTTTTTATTAACTAAATGAAGACTCAAGCAACTAAACGCGATACAGAAAAACACTCAATATATAGGTAGGGTAAGACGAGGGTAATCAACACAAATGATGAGATCACGAAGGAACAATAATCACCACAATCACCCCTCCTTAAAAATAAGACTACACTATAAATAAATCGTTACAAATGACAAATTTTAAAGGTACAGACAAAACAATTTAGGCCCAATCTCCGTATCTATCAGGAGGCCGACGGACGCGAGTAGATCGACGGAGAGATACTTCAGGCATCGGACTGCCATCGACGTCGTCTGGGCGATCTACTTGAGAATCGGTGTCCGTGCGTTCTTTCTCATTTGACTTCATCGATTCTTCAACCACTTGTTCACGCTCCGCAATCTCATCTTCCTCAGTTTCAGTCTTTGAGCACAATGATTCTGTTCGTTCACGAGGAGGACAAGGAGCAAGGTCTTTCACAGATACCGTAGTTTCACGACCGTCTCGGCGCTTTACAAGAGCATACTTTGGATTTACTTCAATGAGTTCGACATATTCGCAAAGAGGATCGCTTTTATTTCGGACAAATTTCCTCAGGAGCGCATCTTTGCTGGATATCATCCAATCTGGAATAGATTGACCGTGCATCAATCGACGACAAAATGAAAAGAAACGTTCATGCGGAGTGACTCCGGTGGCAGTACATAATAATGACCTTATAGAGTGTAAGGCGTCTGCTAACACCACTTCCCAAGCGCTCTCTGGCAATTTGTGAGATGCGAGTAAGAGTTTAATTGACCTCCATATCGTCTGATTAGCCCGCTCACACTGACTGTTACCCGTAGGGTGATAAGGAGTGGTACGACTGGTCGCTACACCCTTTCGAATCAAAAACTCGTGGACATCTTTAGAGAGAAAAGACTTTCCCCTGTCACTATGTACATAGCCAGGTAGTCCGAAAAAAGCGAACAATGACGACAAACAGCTAATAACAGTCTGCGACGTCATATCGGCGCAGGGGAAGACGAAAGGAAAACGACTGAATTCGTCGATTACAACAAGCAAGTAAGGTCGCTTTCCAGCGACTGGTCCCTTGAAATCTATACTCACGCGATCCCATGCCCTAATAGCTTTAACGAGAGTATAAGCTTCTGGTCTGAAAAATCGAGGTTTAATTTCAGCACATTCTGGGCAATCTCGGCACTCCTTCTTTATTTCTTCTGTGGAAAAAGGTAAACATTTAGCTCGAACGAAATGCATCATCCGTCGCACTCCTGGGTGCGACAGAGTTACGTGAATATTCCGTAAGCTCGATCCTGTAAAGGCACAAACTCTCGACATCGAATCGGCGGCTACGTTATCTTTACCAGGTCGATGCTTGATCTGGTATTTGAATGCACTCAATTCGAGTTTCCACAAGGACAATTTTGTATTCTTGATCTTACTGCGATGAGATTTCGCGAATATGAAGGACAGTGCCTTTTGATCCGTGATCAAGGTAAACGGTTTGATATGCAGTAAATATCCCCACTTACGTACTGCCTCAATAATGGCAGCTGCTTCTTTTTCTACGGCAGCGTACCTCTTCTCATGCTTGTTCAGCGTTCTGTGCGCAAACGCAACCGGCCTCCCTCTTTGACTGAGTATTGCAGCAATGGCGAATTCAGAAGCATCACACTCGATGGTAAATTCTTCATCCTCCAGAATGCAGCCGAGACTTGACCGTAGGAGATCGTTCTTCA
The DNA here is from genome assembly GCF_051294905.1 of Botryllus schlosseri. Classification (NCBI taxonomy): domain Eukaryota; kingdom Metazoa; phylum Chordata; class Ascidiacea; order Stolidobranchia; family Styelidae; genus Botryllus; species Botryllus schlosseri. The sequence goes on along the minus strand of NC_137246.1, from coordinate 27,293,979 downwards.
ATTGCCGAAATGCCATCAAGGCTTCGCTGCTTAACGGAAATGTCAAATCGTTGTTACATAACGGACCAATTTTACCGGAAAAATTCGATATCCATTCGATCATTCGACATCCATTCGATATCCGAGTAGTAAGAAAACATTCCCAGACAACGTTTCAAACTTTTTCCGTCAGAAGGTGCAGGTAAGTCAACCAGAGGCTTCAAATGAGCTGGATCAGGCTTTATGGAGTCATGAGCGACGAGGTGTCCCAAAATGGACAATTCCTTAACACAGAACGTGCACTTGTTAACATTCAGAGTTAGATCACAAACCTTCGCGGCGGTTATAAAAGCTTCCAAACGTTCATCATGCTGTTGCTTTGTATCGCCATAAATGGTAATGTCGTCTAGATAAGCGACAGTGCCTTTCAGTCCGTTGCCTTCTATAAATCTGTCAATAAAGCGTTGAAACGCAGCAACTCCATTAGTGACTCCAAAAGGGAAGCCTGCAAAATTGATATAGACGACCACAAGCTTCGAATGCAGTAAAAGGCTTATCATTACTTCCAAGAGGTACCTGATGGTAAGCGGACTTCAAATCTATCGCACTGTACCATTTACCCCGAGCTACTTCATTTACAACGTTTTCAATCTTCGGAAGCGGATACGCATCTAGCGGAGTATAGCGGTTGATTGTTTGAGAGTAATCAACGACCAATCTCTTCTTGTGTCTGGAGTCCTTTACCACTAAGACCTGAGCTCTCCACGGAGACGAGGAAGGTTCAATCACCCCAGATTCCAAAAGTTTTGAGACTTCGTCACGTATAAACACGTTGTCATCATTACTGTAGTTTCTAGACTTGGTAGCCAAGGGCTGCACGTTTCCATCTACAAACCGAAAAATACACGGCGTCTCATCCACTTTAGCAGCTATCACATTACAAGCATCGGTTGCTGCTGCTGCCGTATCAGCGCTCCCGTCAGCTCTTTCATTTGTAATCATACCATCGCCACTGCCACTTGCTCTGCCGCTGTTGATGGTTAGATCTCCATCGCCACTGAATTCAAAAACAACTCTTTTATGCATTTCGAAGAAATTATGGCCTAGAACCAAATCGCAACAAAGATCGTCGAGAACGCCGAACCGAACAGACTTATATATTCGATTACCCAAATCCACAGGAACACAAACGAAACCGTTGACTTCGGCGGCGAATTGTCCTGAAGCAAGTTTGATCATGGTTTGCAGTCCTCTGCCTTTCAACCCAAGCGAAGCGGCTACTTTAGAGTCTATGTAATTTTCTAAAGCTCCGGAATCCAGTAAGGCACGCAACTTTGCTTTACGAACGTAAACGGGGACAGTAGTGTTGGACAGCGAGGAACAGCCATTAGATGCAAGAATGGACGAGATTCGAGGTTCGGTGACAGACGCAGCTGTTTTCACTACTTGCGATCGACACATTTTACTGAAATGTCCTTGCCTTTGGCACTTGAAACACCTCACGTACCGAGCATGGGCATAGGGCACGGTTTAAAACGTGACTGTTACCACAAAATATACACTTCGACGATTGACGACGGACTACCGCAACTTCACTTGCATCATTATTCGAAGATGTACGATCCGTGCGAGCCACGCTATTAACATTAGCGATCTCGCTTGCATCATTATTCGCAGCAATGTTTGCGGATGCGCATTCTATGTGAGCCATGCTATTCACAGTAGCGGTGGTCTCATAGGAACGAGAGAAGCACTCTGCTTTCTCCATAGTGTCTGCAACTTGAAGCGCTTTATCCAAAGATAGTTCCTCGTGTTCCAGAAGACGGAGACGTATATTTGCTGATCGCAATCCAGAAATGAACGCATCGCGTACAGATTCTTCCAAATGCGTTTCTGCGGTAACCGGCTTGAACTCGCATTTCTTGCCCAATGTTAACAATTCTTGTGCAAATTCAGATACGCTCTCACTCGTCATTTGTTTTCTGGCCGAGAGGTTATGACGAGCGTAAATAGTATTGTTCTTCTTGACATACATCTTCTTCAATTTCTCCATTGCTTCAAGGTAGTTCTCCTTATCTTCAATATACGAAAATATCTCAGCACTCATGTATCCACCCATAATAGCGATCTTATTGATGGCGGCAAGGACGGGTGGATCCGACCCACTCCCAGACGATGCGGAGCCGGCATTTCTTGATTGCTTCTGCGAATCCACTGCACGTGGTAACACTTCCAACACCGGTACGCGGATGAGCTTCTCGTTGTAAGCAGCCATGTCGTTTAGTTAATAAAATTGTACTGAAAACGTACTACGACCTCAACGCAAGTTTGGTTTTTATTAACTAAATGAAGACTCAAGCAACTAAACGCGGTACAGAAAAACACTCAATATATAGGTAGGGTAAGACGAGGGTAATCAACACAAATGATGAGATCACGAAGGAACAATAATCACCACAGCTACACTATCATCGGCCCATTCAACCAAAATATTTTAGCCAGGTCGGTTTCGCACCTTCGCAATTGACCCAATGCCCAAACCATTGTGCACGCTGAACAACAGCACCATGGTAGAAAATGCCTAATATGTGTAGGGAGATGATGGAATGAATGTGGTTCTTGTACACTTTGAGCTCATGAAGAAGGCACGAAGGGTGATATTGTATTCAAATGCCAAAATGCTATGGGGCGTAGCCTGGAAGCGTTCAAACTCCTGTTTCTTTAGTTTAATGCAGTAATACAAGTTGCGGTCCCGTTTTCGTTGTTCAGTTTGTTTGTTTTTAGTTATAAATAACACTGCTATAATTGCCCCGCATGGGTGGTACAATTGCCCCTAGGTACGGGGCGATTGTAACATATGAGCGGCGATTTTCGCGATCCAAAATTTCCATGACTGAGTGTTGATTGAGTTCCATTTTAGTTTTTATATAAACTATCGAGTTGTTGGCTTCTTTATATAAAACTTTGGAAATGAAATTTCCATGAGAACAACACGTAATATTGGAAAATCCAAAAAGTGTTACAATTTTCCCCGGTCTCCCCCTACAACCCTGCTTGAGACGGGGGAGGAGCAGGGGAGATAACGTAATAGTGACGCATTACTTCGCATTGTGTCTTATCGCATTGTAAATTGTGTGTGTCTTGTACAGATGAAAATATAATCCAACGATTATTGATTATTATTGATAAGCGCCTACCGCCCAGGCGGCCCTGGTGCGATTCCGCGGCGGGCTGGGCTCCTTTTCCTCCGTGACGCTGTTCTTAAGGTGACAAAAAAGGACCCGACGAAAGAGCACACTTACAAATAACGGAAATAGCAAGGAAGAGCCGCGGAATAGAGACTAACATCGAAAAAGGAACTATGACATCGGGCACTGGTCGTTGGGCATCCTCCGATCTGTTCAATACATCGCATCAATGATATATTGATCGCATTGTCTCTTATCGCATTGTAGGCTACATTGTGTGTGTCTTGTTCAGATGAAAATATAATCTAACGATTATTGATCATTGATTAATTTTTAAATAGCAAAACGTGACCGGATGGATTCGAACTCCAGATTTTCAAATCTCGAAATCCTAATCCATCCCGCTACGTCTGGCAATCCGAATTTCAGAGTTCGAAAAATCGTGCAAAATCCTGTTTTTTTTTATATATATTTCAGTGTACAAGATCCGTATTCGAACTAAATTCAAAATTATTCATTATTATTGATGACATGATGAGTGATGTGATGAGGAAGAAAACGCAGGGATACCAGCAACTTCACCATTCCGTGGGGTAATCTCAAACCTTTTTGGCTGGCGCAAGACAAGCGGAAGATCGCCATGAAATTTTCCATCCATAACTCGACTTGACTTTAAGATGCACATGGCACGTATGTATCATAAACTGATATCCTGATTCCTAAACAGATCCACTATTTTTGTATCATATTTCTGACAACACTAGAACTTTATTGCTACCAAATTATATCGATATCCAACAAGAAAATATTGTAAAACTCCTCCCTCTCAAAAATAGAATAAAGAATTTTCCATAAGCGCACCCGAATTCACACCAGACTACTGAAAAAAAAATAGTATGTAGGCCTACCTGACTTTCGCCATATACATGGTGTAAAATCGCTATGACTTTATTCGTACCGAATTTCACCGAGATTCGCCGAGGGGGACTGGGATTATAATCGCCCTGCCCCGAAAATTCGAATAAAGAGTTTCTACACGCGCATGCAGTCAATAATTATACACAAAATACACAACTATGGGCGCTAACGCACAATATTTAACCGCAATAATTCAAAGGATTAAATTTACACGACTCCGCAAATCAATCCCACCCATATTGGAAGACGGGTATCCACGCAACCTTCATTATGTGGTACACTCTTAGCGCGCGTGCATAATTTGGATTAAAATGTTGCACTCGATTTATACCGCGATGTAAGTCTGAGGTATAGGTTGTCCTGGTTTTGTGTGCGACGGGTGTATAATATATTCACATCCGTATATTAGGGGAACACACACCCTTTTCGCTCAGAGTGTATATTGCTGTAGCATTCTGAAATGATAACGTCTTTAAATTTGAAATTGAGTGAATAAATAGGCCTCTTCTGGTCAGCCTCTTGGGCAACCAGACTATTTACAGCTTTTCTAAATTAGATTATAATAAGAATTATAGCTACACAGGTTTTTCCAAAAAAGATTAGAATTACTGAATTCGCGAAAACTTTGAAATTGAATTAAGTTCATTTCTTAGAGTTCATTCTGATAAGCGCGAGCATGGCAAACATCTGTACAGCAAGTTTGGCTCGTTTCGCACTATACAATTCTTTTGCATCACTTTCAGGAAAACCAGAAATTGGGTTAGAAATAAAATGAGAGCGTATGGAAGCAAGCATAGAAACATTGCACAAATTCGAATTAGAAGTAGAGCAGAGAAACTTTTAACAAATTATATTAGAATTAGACTACCGGCTTTTCGGTCCAATTATATAGTATAACTTCAGAACTATCTAGTTTTCCACGTCTGCTGCTGGCCACTGCGTGTGCGCCAATGGTAATATATGGATTGAAGTGTAAATGCGTCTCCCGATTTGGTATAGATTGGTCTTTATCAAAACTTTTGATCGGTCCTGGGCTTCGAGCCCATTTTACGCCTTATAGCACATGGTGTAGGCTGATCGCAATTTCTGTAGTTACGCATATCCGTCATATCGCATGAGGACTTATTAGGCTTTTGCTCGCTTTTCATACCGTGTAAGGTTTCTTGATATCTTAGCCTTTTCCAGCCTTAGTAGGACCAACGGTCGACCAAATGACCATTCGCAAGAAGTTATATTCCACGAAATTACAGACATTATTGATCATAGTGATGTTGTGAAAGTAACTATAAGGTGAAGAATGAAGAATATACATGCGTTTAGATGTATTTCACACCAATTATAAGCTGGCTTAAGTTTATCCCACTAGTTTCCCTCCTATATAGCCTACCAGGTAGGCTACTTTCATCAATCAGCAAACTCATGTAATGCATTAAGCTACAGCCTCCCGCATACGTCATATGCCTACGTTGCGACGTAACGATATAAACATTGAAACTCGAAATCGCTATAATATAATACACGAAACTATTTTCTTATCCAGTTCGCTGAAAATCGGAGAAGTCCCCTCTTTAACAGTTTTTTTTTCTGTTTATACCAATTTAATCACAATTTCGATGGTGTAGTTGCGATTGGCACCTGAAAAGGACATGTTGACATGACAGTAGTTGCATTGCGCAGGAATGGACAGGACGTGAGGCGTTTAGTGAATTGAGAAACTGGCAAATTACATAAAATTAAGTTGAGATTGCAATAAAGAATGGATCCAATACTTGAGTAATATTTCTTCATGTACCAGGGGAGTATACCAGCAAAATGTTTGTTCGGACTGGGAATATATGCGTCGATTCGATAAATAGGGAAATCAAAATACCAGGGGAATGCCGGCAAAGTGTTCAACTATGGAAATACGGTTCGCAGTGAATAACGTGACCGATCTATTTTCATGTCGCATGTGACGACGACATCGTGTTCACTGTTCATCGTAGGCTATATTGTCAATAACTACATTGAACAATGAGGAGCAGCTTGGATTAGAATTAGAATTATAACTACACAGTCTTCTCCAAATTACATTGAAATTGGAATTATAGCTACACATTTTTCCTTCAAATTGTATTAGAATTACAATTATTGAATTCGTGAAAATTTGGCATTGAATCAAGTTCATATCAAATCATAGGTCATCCTCGTGCAGCATTCGTTTTTGTCGCTTCCTTTTATGTTATCCTATCTTAAATTCCGTGTGCAATGTCCATGTCTCTTCTTTACATCGTAGGCCAAAGTGATAGTGTCTCATTAAAAGACTACAAGACGTTTCGTCACTCTCCCGTATTTTCATTATATCTCAATCTTGTGGTGCATTGATTTGATAAAGAATTCTAATAAAATGACGATGAGAAGGGGAATATAGTAAATGTACAGAAAGCTTGGCTCGTTTCGCTCTATACACGTCTCCTGTAGCATTCACACGAAAACCAGGAATTAGATTAGAATTAGAGCAAAGAAACATATAGTCTGGGATATATCATAAAAGAAGACTATATCTATCGTCAGCATGGGCATTCGACACCCATCTAGGCAGACTGACTAGTTCACGGAATAAATCGTATCAGGGACCATATACGAACGCGTGGCTCGAGTTATCTTGCAAAAGCATGACGCGGTACGTAAGATAGGGCACATGACTTATATGGCAGACGAAACCAATCACTCTCGTGATAAATCGAAGCACGAGTGATTCGCGATCTATTACGAACCAAAATCAACATTCGTGATTCAGTATGGAAAACTGGAAACCGACAATACCTAGCAAAGGTGTTAGTCAATTCGCCCGGTGTATATGCAAGCCGCTGGTGGATATATCTTCTATTCACAAAGGTTAAAGATAATAATGGAGAATCATTTATCGCCATCCGCTATTTCTGTAATTATATACGCAAGAGGAATCAGGTATTCGACAAGATGGCTTTAATAGTTTATCCAAAGAAACCAAAGAACATGAAAAGTATGCCAATTCATCTCAATTGCGATATACGGGAAGTTGAACGCTCGTCCATTAATCAGAGAAGTGAAACATTTAATTTAGATTGATTTAGGAATTAGGGACGCATTTTTCTGCGTCGTGTCATGATGTATACAGTGCAAAGTCTATGCTTTGAACTTCGCGTGTACATCACAAGGCTCTAAGGATTGCACCGAAATATTTAAAAGTAGGTTACAAATCGTTTTATGACCAGTTAGGTCTGTGTGTGAATGGTAAGTAGACTATAATGAAACAAAATTCGGTAAATTTCGACCAGGGATATATATAGAACTTCTATATATATCTGATTTCGACAGTAGAATTTAGAGTCAGTATTTGGCACTTTGGCAGTATAGCAGAAGAAATAGCGAGCAGCAAAGTCGCTTTTCTTTCAAAAGAAACAATCAAAATCAAGTTAGTGGCTTGTATACAGCACTTCGTCTCGTATAAAGTTCGACAAAATCTCGTTCAAAACGCGTGCAATTAAAAGGGCAGCAGCAAATTTCTTTTTAAATTGAAGTTTCCAATATTTGGTTTGAGGTGCATACATTTGTCGTAATTGCATATTGGATTAGTATTGATTTTTTAAGGTTCACCGTTCTGTATAATTCGTTTGTTAAATTCTATCTGCCCAGTAAGAGGCGCTTGTGCTCTCTCCAAATTTCTGACTTGGTTATTGAGATGTAGGACTACTCACAATGTCATAATGGATCTACACTACACAGCAATTATATTTAATAAAATTCTCGCTGCAGCATAAACTACGTTCAACCTAAAATAATTATTATGTCGGCATACAAGCAGGAAATGGCGCCGATGTTAAATTCCACCACAAAACTTGAGTCTACAACGTTATCGGAAGTCTACGATACAGCGCAGAAAATCGGAATACCTTTGAACATGAGGATTGCGTATCAAGCCATCGCCATATTAATGACAGCAACCGTATTTTACATCACGGTAATGCTTTTGAAGTTTAACTATCGGAAGTCCGAACTTTGGAGAAAAGACCGCAAATCATCAGTGCGGGCCAGTAACAGAAAAAGGAGCAAAAGTTCTGCGATTACTTCGGATTCTACGAGTTCGAATTCGGGAAGTTCTGGAAAATCGAGATCGACATCGAAATCCGACGCTCGCATTTTGCGAATCATGTCTGTTCTGGCGTCGGTGTTTACCTTGATCAGAATTGGGTGTGAACAGATGGAGATTGCGCCTCCTAATGATCGTCGACTAGACTGCAGAGATTATCAGGTAAGATGCTCGAAGTCTCGCATAATCGTGTGATACCGGAATTTGAGCAGACGTAGTCATTTAGCTCGCTAATGAATCTTGTCTGTTGAGCCAATATTAATCGATACCGAGCAAACCGTCGCCCAAAATATGCGTTTAATCGTAGATTCCTCGTTGCGAAATATGACGAATGGAATGTCATTTCTGTCTTAGAAGAGCTTCTTCGGGGTACAAAACTTCGATATACAAATGAATAGCATATTGATATTGAAATAAACCCGAATACATTTCGCTGGAACTCGTCAGGGGTAATCGTCGGCAAAGTAGAGAATTGGAAAGAACATTGCATATCAACAAGGGTATCACCAAATATGACGAGAGTCATCCGAAACAATTCTGGTTTATATCAATATATGGATATACTATATTCAATTTCTGTCTTACCACTGACTTCGTGTTCCTGTAATTACCATTTATGATTTCGGGCCTTGATTGTATTATCTTATCGTGCCGAAATCTTGCTTCATGCAATCCCATTTTCTACGCCATTATTAGCCGTGATGCAATGCGTTGTACGCAATCTTTGACCGCGGTGCAAAAGATATAAGCACCTATTTTTTGTTTACTATACAAGAACAACAACATCAACCAACCAGCCGGGAATTCGGCCTACCACGGTCCTATGAGAATAACGAATATGTAATTGCTATATTAGCACATGTTTAATATTCTTGAATACGGAATCGTTAATTAATTTACTCATTTACTAATATAGGCTACTTATTATCGCAACATCAACCAACCAGCCGGGAATTTGGCCTACCACGGTCCTATGAAAATAACGAATATGTAATTGTCATATTAGCACATCTCTAATATTCTCGGATACGGAATCGTTAATTAATTTACTTATTGTAGCCTATTTCTCTGCCAGCTCCTGGTATAACAGTGCCGGTAACGCTATGTTATACGATCAACTTAATGATTTCGCTTTCGACCGATGGTCGAGGCAATTACCGTTGAGGGCTACCGATATGATTTGAATCCCATGCAGGAGATGGCGAATGTATGGCGAACAACTATATGAGTAATAACTATTGTCAATACATCCGATGCTCTGTAAAAATGTTATGAATAATTCCAAATGCTTCACTAAACATTGTGTCATACGTGTGATACACAGACGATTCAATTATATTTGCCGCGTAATGTCTGCTAAAGCGGCATAGTATAATTAGCTGGTATTCCCTCGTCCGCATGCAAAAGTTTCGATGGCACGTCTGCAGCTGCAATTCCGAGGATTGATATTGACATCATTATCATCGGAATAATTTGGAAGGGTGTCATTTATCATTATTCAGGCTTCAAGGTCCGCGACGTATAGGACGATCGATGCGATGCAAATTATTATTAACAAACTGTCACGCAATCGTTATGGCAAACTGCCAATAAAGAATGAATGAAAGCGATAAGCTGGCATATTTTCTTGTCTGCGAATGGTCGGGTCAATGTTCGTTCCTAAATTTACATTGTCAAATTCATGTTGAAAAATTTCATCATTTGAAAGCACCACAAGACTTCGATACAATGAAAAGATAGGAAGGTGTTGAAACGACTTTGAGTATAGTCTTTGAAATCAAGCACCCGCCTGGGCGTGGGTGATGTAAACAAGAGACATGCATACCGGGTGGAAAAGGGATAACATAAAACGACCTGTGATGAAAATGATGACGCATGTGTCGATAGGTGACGTCGTCAGATTAAGTACGGTTGCCTCTTGCCTGTTCGTGTTGACGTATCTTAAAATCAACTGAGCTGCCGATAGAATGATCTGATTCTGATCCCCTTTCTGGTCATTACGGAGTAGGCCTATGGCTATATACCAAATAAACTCGCAAGCCATTCACATTACAGTTTTATAGGAGTTTCGATTCTGAGAAACCTGGGCATATATCTTTTAATCAAATTTGGTCACATATATACTTCTCCGTATTTCAGCACTCTGTGATTTATATCATAGCAGAGTGTACTGTATCGAATATCGAATGTATTAATGGTTGATGAAATTATTTAAATTCTGTGCTGTTCTGTCGGGTTCTGTCACGACTCGAAACGGACGTTTCGATAGCCTTTGTGAACTTATGGTATCTTTTTACTTGCAGATCGCAATGGTCGTCACGTATTGCGTCGCCGTTTCCACGTTATACTCAATACTGTGGTATAGAGTGAAAGTGTTCTTATCACATCCCGCGATGCGACATCTGGGTTCAAAGACATTGAACGTGCTGGCTTATATTGTCCTTCTCGTGATTGGACTTGCGTCTGTCGCGAACGCTGTCATGTTTCTTGTGTCTACGATTTCAGAAGACGATGTGGGCGGCTGTATGGTTTTATCTCCTGGAGATGTGGTGTCGAATCATACAAGATTCGCGATATTAACTGTGAGCACAGTGGTGTCGCAGTTATCTCTGCTAGCATTGTTTCTGTACCCGTTGCTGCGACATCGCGCAGCGATGAAAGCCAGCAAACTTGCCAGCGCGTCGATTATAAGAAGGCGTAATGAGAATACACAAAGCATAAAAGGACGGACTGACTCGATAGACCGAAGAAATACTTCCAGGAAGAGGAAAGAAAGCAAAAAATTTAAGCGCCAACGGGCTATCGTAACCATCATCAGGCGCGTTATGTTGACTGCAGTGTTGTGTGCCATATCAGACGTATTCTGCGGACTAATTGTACAGTTGGTGGTAGGTAAACCACGAATCGTGACCAACTTGATTTTTGATGCGAACTTGCTTATCAATCTCGGGTGCGTGTTAGCGTCATTCAAAGACTGGCGTCTTCGCCTTTTTCCGTGCTGCTCCAGAAGGCGTAGTAGATCAAGTACAAAACATACGAAATGTGCTAACACCAAGCAAGTGATGCGCATAAAACAGTTAGATAACGACCAGTTACCTCAATCTGCCACTTCCAGTAAAGCCATGCATCCGTTGCCTAGCTGTCAGTCATCAGAATCTGGAATACATTCATTCGCTCCGCATGAGGGTAGCGTCGCTGAGATTCCTCACAGATGAGATAAGCAACCCAGCTCGCTCGATAAATGTGGTCGTATTATAGATAACTAACCTAGGTTAGTATAATCTATGGTCGTATTGGGAAGCAACAATCCAGAATGGTTATTCCTGGAGGGAATAGATGACCTCATGGGGCCGTATCGCAACTCCGTCGTCAAAGCATCTCGATGGTGCAGGCGAAAAAGAATACCATATCTCTCTCTCTGGTGGGCTGGTCTCGCTGTTATCAATTACGAACAATCGGACTTGGTGATGAAATTCAGAATCTGAGCCATTCTACCTGCCGCTTGAGAACCTTTCGTACTTAATAATTATCGGTTCAATTCACGCACATAGCAAAGTATATTACAACGTTTCTGTTCATGATCATACAGCGAGCGGTGTATCGTGTAGGCATACTACTACGAGATGAGTCGGAGATTAAAACCAATTATGCCCTAGTATTAAAAACATTAATTCGAACGTACCCGAGAAACCAGAACACTTTCACACTCATACTTGGACACTAGTACTGAACGACGAACACACAATTATTGTTGTTGTTGTTGATTGAACACACAATGTGTACACTGTACAAGTGCGTTGTACAATATCTATGCAACAGTTGTAACAATGTATCAATTAAGTATTCGAGTAACATGAAAATCATCATGTTCAACATTTGCGCACTCGTTTTATGAATTTACCGATGCCATTCGAAAATATTCTGTATCCAGCCTTTACGGCTCATGTCGCGTGTAATGCTGGTCTTATATTTGGTGTTCTGAAGTGTGGAACTTTTGTTGTTACATTTGCATGACGTAGTTGCTGTATTACCTTCATTAAAGGCTAAGTGTATTTTCTTGAATATTTTATGAAGCGTAGGCCTACTTGCCTATATGTGATCTTGGAAATACAACTTGTGTTAAACACCATTGCTGGTGCAAAAGGTGATCGTGCGATTGGTTTTACTTGATGTCATGTTGCAACATTGATTGATCATATGCGAAATGGTGACGAGAACACAGACAGATCGTGCTTCGGGTGAAGAAGACATGCCACGATTAATTTTGGAAATTCCGCAACTGGACATCATCGTTTGTGTTTAATGGCATTGGTCACCGAAGCGGAGTCTAAATTTTAGACCAATAGGGAATATCTATAGATCATATGACAAATTACAACACAATCACTGGGCTTTGCTATACTTTACCGTCCTCCGACGTGATCGATGTGATCATGGCATGCACATGCAGTTGCACACTGGACACTGCACACATGCTTGGAAATACACAGTTGCGAACCTGTGACTTTTGGCTGCGAATTCCAAACACCATATATCCAGGCCAGGGGTTCACGGAAGACCTAACACCACATGCACATCGCGAATTACTGTGATATTCGAAATATAGAACAATTACAGTCCATCCTCAAGATTACCGGACCACGACTGACCTATCGATCTCGCTTCCCATGACATGCAGCCCGATTTCTTGTCGCATTCTTTTTCTATACTATCTTCTTTACTTTCATTCAGTGTGCATGCCTCCTCTTTACATCGCCTAGGCCAAGGTGGGTGTCAGATTCCATAGACTACTCCTTGTCGCTTCGACATCTTCCTGTCTTTTCATTGTATCGGATTTTTGTGGTGTATTGAACTGATAAAATTGCTAATAAACCAATGATGATGATGATGATTATCGCAATGTCAAAACTACAAACTCCAGTGCTATTAGAGGATTTGTATCTTGCTTTGCGCTCCCGTAACGTCCGTAACGATGTTGTGTATCATAGCACGTATACTAAAGTGTCGGAGGTTTGTTTTAGGGTTGCCATACGTCCGGAATTTCACTGTTCAAACTTGCGTCCGGGAGGAATTTCTAAAATATGCCTAAATGTCCGGAATTTTTAAGGTTTGGCTTATAGGCTCGTAGTATTTTCGTAAATCAACATAATAACATTATTTTGGGAATATAAAGGCTACACGCTACATGATAATTTTCTTCGCGCCGCGCGCGATTTACTATCACATTAATTGTTTTCAATATAGGGACTGGCACCCTCACAAAAACTGCAATAAAATATGAACAAAAAACCCTTCATTTACTGAAATAAACCTAATTGTAATCGCAATTATAGGAGAACGGTATATTCCTAGATACGGTCAAGGCCGTTTAAACGCTTTATTCAAAGATAGTGGTTCCAAACGTGGGGGTCGTTTGCCTTTATTCTGGGGTTCGAGAAGATGTTGATCGTAATCAGCTTCCAAAATAGCCCGTGAGTAAGTCTGGGCAAAGGTGCCGTCTTCTACTAGTAAGCAACTCATCAAATTTTGATCTGGACCACGGAACATTATCAAATTGGAGATGGAGTCGCGATCATAAAAGGTTGAAAACCACTGGATGTGAGGTGTTTATAAAGCCCCGTGGTGCGCACCGGCATTGGGCTGATCAACAATCTTATCGGTGTGACATGAACATGACTTAACGATGTACAGTTACGCCCCCTGTATTTTCCAAGTCATTATCCTCCACAGGCTCTACCGCAAACTCTGATCATGTGCATGGGTGAAGTGAGAATCAAACTATATAATAATGTGGAAGAACCAATATTATTGACAGAAGTCACTAAAAAAATTTAACGACCAGATCCCATATAGCAAGCCCCCCAGAAGTTGCATCGATTACCCTATGCTGGAGGGCCCAAAATTATTGTTTATTTGCTGGGCGGGAAGGGGCTGAAAAATGTGATTTCGATGCCGGTTAAACAACACACAGCCACATTCTCCTGAATCTGGCTCGTGACCATCTCCGGTCTATAAGCAAAGCTTTGCTAGTGTGACGTCATATTGACGGACAATGTGCTCATAACTCATTTTGAAATCCACTAGTGGGCGCTAACGAGTATACGGAATTTGGGTCACAGAAATATGGTAACCCTAGTTTATCTGTGCTCCGTTTTCCCTTCGTCATCAGTAACGAGCGTGAGGTTCATTATTGGTGAGGCACTGACCCCTCCGAGTCAGATTTACAAAAATGCAAATCCAAATATGGTACCTGAATGAGCTAGTTAGCGATTTATTTCTATCACATATTAGCACTCTTCACACGCAGGCTATACGCAAGAAGACACGGAACATATCTATAATTGAGCTAAATAGATGGAAATTTTTTTCAAATCAATACACCACAAGATCACGATATAATGATAAGATAGGAGGGCGCTGAAAGGACTTGGAGTGGTCTTTAATCAGACACCCACCTTGGCTTATAGCGTGGTTCTTGACCTTTTTTCCTTCCTCCAGCGCCCCATTTCAGAATTTGATGTGGCCTTGCGCCCCCCCGCCCCATAAATACTGTAAACTATACTAAATACCATGTGGTTAAGGGGTCGAAGTCCGATCGGTCTTTTCTGGTTGGGACTTTACTATTGGAAATATATCGCTTTAAAATCGCGTCCGATGAGTACTCGACTAATTGACGACATAGTACTTGTATGTATGCTCTATTCGACTTCAAATGTAGTTTGTTACGGGCTCATACCACCGACTTCGAGCCCAATATACACATTTAAACATCCACATCCCGAATCCACTTCTGCGATTGACAATATGGGGTTTTGTGTTATTTCCTTGTGCGACTAATAAAATCAACTGAAAATGTAGTGAAGATTTTTGCTCACAGTGGATTTAGTTCGCTAAAATATATAGACGTGAAAACTGGACTTCGACGGCAACGTTGACTATAAAAAAAGGTTAACTCGCTAACCGATTATACATGGGGAAGGCCGGGTCTTTCATTGAGTTTCTATATAAAACCACAGCCTTTACACCTCGGTATCAAAAGTGCATAAGTACGACACACGCGCGTCCACATCGTCCAACTGCCATATGGTAGACAAAAAAGATCATCGCTCTATCAATAATGCTAGCTACGTTGTAAATTGCTATGGGAACAGTATCTCGCCGGCTATCCGACCATAGCCTTTATAAAGGCTATGATCCGACGGTCATCGAGCATTCAAGTCGAAATGCAAACAATTTCTATTGAATAAATACTAGTTAATCCTCTAGTTTACCGGACCACGACCAGACATACCGATCTCGCCTTTCGACGCATGCCACCTTTTTTGACACCTGTCCTTTTCTATTATCTTCTTTTACTTTTTATTCAGTGTGCAGTGTGCAACTGTGCAATGTGCATGCCTCCTTTTTAGATCGCCTGTAGGCCAGATGGGTGTCTGATTTCGAAGACTACTCCAAGTCGTTTCGACACCTTCCTATCTTTGTTTGTATCGCAGTCTTGTGGTGTTTTGAAATGATGAAAATTGTAGCAATAAATTGAATAGCCTAGATTAGGGTTGCCATACGTCCGGAATTTCCCGGACATGTCCGGAATTTCACTGGTAAAACTGCGTCCAGGAGGAATTTCTAAAATATGCCTAAATGTCCGGAATTTTGAAGGCTTGAAGTAAGGTCATAATTTTTTCGTAAATCAAGATAAACAATATTATTTTGGGCAGATTTGTGCTACCTACATGAAATTTTTCTTCGCGATGCGCACGATTTAGCATCACATATATTGGTATTAATATGGGGACTACCACCCTCGCAAAAACTGCGATCAAAAACAATAAAAATAGTATTCATTTGCAGACATATAGGTATAACTCTTATCGCAATTACAAGATAACGGTATATTCATAAAGTCGGTTTAGGCCATTTGGATGCTTCATTCAAATATACAGGCTCTAAACCTGGGGTAGTTTGCCGTTATTCGCGAAGATGTTGAACGTAATCAGCTTCCAAAATATGCCGTGATTAAGTCTATGCAAATGTGCCGACCTTTAATTAGTGATCAGCTTAGCAAATTTGGAGCTGGGCAACGGCAAATTGGAGATGGAGTCACGACCATAAAAGGTTGGAAACCAACGGATGCGTTGTGTTTATATAGCTCAGTGGTGCAGTCGGCACCGGCAATAGGCTGATAAATAATCTTATCGGTGTGACATGAACATGACTTAACGATGTACAATTACGCTCCTTGCATTTTCGAATTCATCATCCTCCATCAGCTCTACCGCTAACTCTGATCACGTGGGCGGAGAGAGGATCAAAATTATATAGTATAATATGGAAGAACCAATATTATTGACATATTTCATTCAAATCATTTAACGACCAGATGCATATAGTAAGCCCACAGAAGTTGCATTGATTACGCTACGGTGGGCCTAAAATCAGTGCTTATTTGTGCGGAAGAGGGCCTGTCTTTTCATTGTATCGCATTTTGTGGTGTATTGAACTGATAAAATTGCTAATAAACCAATGATGATGATGATAAAATGTGACTTCGGCCCTGGTTACAACTTAGGCTACAACACACAACCACATCATGGAAAACTGACCATGACCAGTTCGATGGACAAAGCTTTGCTGGTGTGACGTCATATTGATCGACAATGTGATCATAACTCATTTTGAAATCCGCTAGTGGGCGCTGAAGAGCGTCCGGAATTTGATCAACTAAAATATGGCAACCCTAGCCCAAAGTCACTCAACTATGAGTTGAGTGACTTTGCCCTAGCCTAGATGCTAGAATTGACGAAAGCGCAGCTTGTTCAATTTTACAAATCCAGAAATAATCCAAATCCGAATCGAAATCCAAATTCACGTTTGGCGGTCATTTGAAGTAGCAGCCTCATTTGCTGCGGACTCTGCTGCAATCAACGTCAATCCGTCTGCGGTGTTTTGCAAGCGGTGAGCCTCTTCAGTTCTCATGTTTTCGTTCTACTAGGCGGGAACTGCAACATTATTTGTAAATGATATGAATTATCGATATATTGTCATATTATGGTATAAATTTAGAGCATTACATGTACGAACTTATTCCTGCTTATAGGGTATTGCTCAGACCGGGTTGTAGGGGCTATGATGACTAGAGTCGGATCCGAGTCTCAATTTTTCGTTGACTCTACTGGGACTTGGTCATTTTGTTGAAAATGACTTGACTCGATTTAAAGTCACTTTGTGTATTGACTCGACTTGCTTGCACTCGAGTCATTGCACGTGACTCAAGACATTCCTTTCTGACTGGCCAATACTTGAAAAATAGGCCCAGAAACTGTCTTTCATATGTTCAAATAAATATGCTAAACGTTAAAAAAGTATATTATGAATACGAGGCTTGAGATACCACACAAGAGTTTAGAAACAGTGAGTTGAACCTTACTTGAACTTGATAATGAACTGTGATCACTATGACTGGAACAGAACTCGTACTCGACCCATTGCTACCTAACTTGGACTCGGACTTGACTCGGTGGTGGGTTGAAAATGACCTGACTTGACTCGAGTCAAAACTTTAGGTTTGATTCACTTGGAACTCGAAGCCTTGTGACTTGGTGACAACATAATAACACCATACTGCTAATTGTCAAATATATTTTTCTGTTTGGTATCGCACCCAATGAGAGAGCGGCAATAAATTGGCATGCCATTACTCAATCTATCTAACATGTAGGCCTACTCACAGCCAGCTTTAGAAGTCACTGCATGAGAGAAGCACCTTCCATTAGTAATGGAAATCGGACATGATGTTTCTTTAGTTGCTTGCTTTGCTGATGTGATTTTTACCTACAATTTTCCATTCAAGCATAACCCATATTAACAATATTTATTTGTGTTACAGATCATGGTGCTTTTGAAATACTATGTGTCTGACAATCGTACCGATGAAGCAGTTGGAAAGCAAGGGGCAAAGCTACTGGATCTAGAGTCATGTTATTACATTGACTCGTCACGGAAACTAACGGATGAACAAGTCAAGTAACTAACTTCCGCATTGTGTTCTGACACTTGCCTCATCCGGGTCTGCTTTTTAGGATTTTGCGATGGATTATCGAAAAGCCGTTTGGCGGACACAAGCTTAGGTCGTCGACCCAACTTCTCTTGAATGACAATCATGTCATTGAGATTGGGCCAAGGTGTGTATGCTGGCTAGTGGACTGATGCTAATTATTTTTTGATAAAATTTCTGCATTCTATTGAAGAGTATCTGTGACACTGTTATGAAATCTCGTCGCCAATTTTATGTAATTGGGAATTGACGCAATGATTTGAGTATTGTATTAAGAGATGATTTTTCCGAGTAACCTACTGAAATGACACGCTTCTTGCCACTAAGAGGTGATCTATCAATGAAAGTTATAATTTTGATAGTATATTTCAATGTGGGAGCCTTGAAACCAAGTGCAATAAAATAAGTATGGGAGAAAAATGCCAAATTATCTTACATGTGATGTAGAACATGGCATTATAGTCTTTGTGGTAGCATAAAAGGTAGCCTACTTCTTAAAACTTTATAAATGTTTCATCATAGTGTTTCATTCTCTACTCGAATTATATTAATAATTCTCTAATTATAATACCGTAATAATCATTTTCCGTAGCGACAGTTTTTTGCATAATGGATAAGTTTCGATGTAAGTAATACCCCACATCTGCTTGTAAAACTTCTCGTATCTGTGACTCAATGAGCATTGAGCAATCATGGTGTTGGTATTTATCTGGATTATCATTTCATTTCCAGACTGTCGTTTTGCACCCCGTTTTCTACAAATGCCGTGTCGATTTGTCGCTATGCCGGCCTGGACATGGTGACGCGAATAGAGAAGTCGACAAGATATCTGTACGAGGGAAGTTTGAGCCCAAAGGATGAAGGGAGAATCCTGGATATGCTTCATGATCCGATGACACAGATGCAGTGCGTATCTATCACTTATCGACTGTGGGCTTATTTTACAATTACAGCAATCAACTTGACTTCGAGCCCTTTAGTCTCCGGCTGAAAGTCATCTGGAACCTGCTTATATGTGGAAATTGACTCCAACCCTTTCTCCAAATATTTTTCGCTCCGAGTTTATCATTTTGAATATGCCGAAATACCAAATGTTCTGAAAACCCCATGGATTTATCGACAGTTTGCATTCCCGATCTACTTCAGGCCAGAAATCCCTTAATGGATAAAATTTCAACTTTCTCTACTGCTTATTTTTAGATACTTCTCGCCGTTGGAAAGCTTTGAGATGATCCAAAAGCGACTGTCGTGGAACGAAATAGATGTCTTGAGTAAAGGCGAGGCTGCTTTGATTGTGAGATTTTTTCTCTGAAATATTTTGAAATAGTTTCAAATTAGCTTGATCTGAATGTGAATAACAGAATGCTGTGATTGTCCTAATTGTTCTAGCAACATTTCTTTGTATATTTCTTGAAATTTTTTGATATTTTAATCTTCTCTTTTGATTCTTAACTTTTTGATCACAGAAAGCGAACAACGAATTGGGTCTAGCAATGGACGAACACGATATCAAGCTATACACAGAATTGTTCAAAGAGAAATTGAAGAAAAATCCTACATCGGTGGAATGCTTCGACCTGGCGCAGTCCAACAGGTATGTCACCTTAAAACCATAACTGGTCAAAGTAGTTATCATTAGTACTCAAGTAGAAATAATGTAAATTTCAATGCAATTGCAAGTAGAAGTAGCAATTTCCAAGACATGTAAAATTACAAGTGAAAGCGGAAAAGAAAGTCTGAAAGCTGCATGTAGAAGTAATTTCCAGTTGATTGAATAAATGAGCATTTTAGGGGTACTTTTCCCGAAATACTGATAACTGTTAAGGAGAAGCAGATGCAGTTTGAAATCTTATGCGAGTAGCGAAAACCTACTTTAGCACTCCGAAAAAGTAGAATTATTCGATTAGTGGCCACCTATGTTTGAGACACAATAAAAAAAGTATTGTAAGATGCAGCTTGCTGTCTGTTGGTGAATAGATGATTTTTGCCATCTAATTGGAATAATATTGAATGAAATGACGGTAATGTAATTCTAATCTAATTAGTGAAATGTTTTTATACTCTTGATTTTAAGTCTAACATGATTCCTGTATTTCCTGAAAATTCTACAGGAGAACTCTATCGTGTGAAGCAATCGAGGATAAGCTCTGATTTGCTTGGCTATAAACTTGATTTTTGTTGTATTTCTAATGCTGACCTAAATTAAATTCCCAAGTTCATGCGAATTTAGAAATAGTAAATCTAATGTAATTTGGAAAAAACTTGCTATGTTTTTAATTCTTATCGTATTTCAATAGGTTTTTACAGTATATAAACTTGATATAATCGATCTCTTTAGCGAGCACAGTCGTCATTGGTATTTCAACGGTATAATGACGATCGACGGAGAGTTGAAGTCGAAGACGATGTTCCAACTAGTGAAAGATACTCGACATAATAGCAATAAGAACAACGTCATCGCGTTTCGTGACAACAGCAGCTCCATCAAAGGATACCAAGTCGAAACGATTGTACCTACAGAGCCTGGCATTCCGTGTCCGATGCATGTGAAAAAAGTCGATCGGTAAGGTTTAATGCAGTATCGGGGAACATTTGTGGTGCAGTGCGCCCGCGTATCACAAAATTTACTGGCTGGCAAATAATTTTGATCTTGTATGTCTTATGAAAGTATCAGGCATGCTACAGTAAATGGTCAGGGACATTTCTAATGAGTTTGCTGTAGAAGATGCTGCTACTCCCAATTCCATTTCATCTTTTTCTACAAGTTTTGTTGGGGGCTCAATGGCAAACCCATAACGCGTTGTCAAATGCATGTACTTTGGATGCAACAATTTTCTATGCTGTCATATGCACACTACAAACAACACCTACAGGTTTGCTTCCATAATTCTACCATTCTTTCTGAAGCACCCAACCTAGACGATTGATCTTTCTTTTTTCCCCCACATTTTTAAAGATAGATTTGTGAATGACAATATGCAGGAATCAATGGATTTCAACAGTGAGAAAATCAAACGCACTTGATGATTGTCGGTAAAAAGAACGAAATTGAGTATGTGATGTGACACAGCAAATATCGTATCTAGCCAAACTATGACGATTTTTTTAGAATTTTGAAATCACAAGTTATGGCATGGAAAAAGATGATATCAATATTTTCTATATTTTCTTATCTCTTGAAATATTTTTGTGCTTGCCACTTTGGTAAAATGGGATGTGGTCTATCAGCTTTTAGTAATACCGAAACCTCATCTAGGTCAATGTATTGTGTAACATTTTGATGAATTTCCTGTCGCGTGTCAATTATGCACGGTTTGTATTCCCTGCCATGACAATTGAAACTGTTCGTAGAATGCAGACATCAAACGTGTTGATATCGTGCCATTTTAGAAGCTTTTTCGAGACAATTATTTTTCAGGCACATTACACAACGTGTTGAATTTTTTTTCAGGCACATTACCTTGACTGCCGAAACCCACAACTTTCCCACTGGCGTGGCGCCGTTTCCCGGGGCTACAACTGGCACAGGGGGCCGTCAAAGAGACCAGCATGCTGCAGGTCGTGGGTCTCATGTCGTCGCTGGAACTGCTGGGTGAATAATGCTTTTCTATTTATATGAGGACATGGTGAAAGGCCTTGAAAACAGAGTTTACATCTAGAAAGTTTCCGCTTTTCCAAATGGGATTAGATTTAGAATTATAGCTACACAGTTCTTTCCAAATTGCCACTAAAATTAGAATTATAGCTACACAGTTCAATTCCAAATTGAGACTAGAATTAGAATTATAGCTACACGTTCTTTCCAAATTGAGACTAGAATTAGAATTATAGCTACACAGTTCTTTCCAAATTGAGACTAGAATTAGAATTATAGCTACACGTTCTTTCCAAATTGAGACTAGAATTAGAATTATAGCTACACAGTTCTTTCCAAATTGACACTAGAATTAGAATTAAAGCTACACAGTTCTTTCCAAATTGAGACTAGAATTAAAATTATAGCTACACAGTTCCTTCCGAATGGAGACTAGAATTAGAATTATAGCTACACAGTTCTTTCCAAATTGAGACTAGAATTAGAATTAGAGCTACACAGTTCTTTCCAAATTGAGACTAGAATTAGAATTATAGCTACACAGTTCTTTCCAAATTGAGACTAGAATTAGAATTATTGCTACACAGTTCTTACCAAATTGAGACTAGAATTAGAATTAGAGCTACACAGTTCTTTCCAAATTGCCACTAGAATTAGAATTAGAGCTACACTGTTCTTTCCAAATTAGACTAGAATTAGAATTATTGCTACACAGTTCTTACCAAATTGAGACTAGAGTTAGAATTGCTGAATTCTCAATACCTATCTGATTTGAACATGCCGTGATTTGAAAACTTTTGCAATTCTTCCGTCAGCTACTGCGTCGGCAATCTCAATTTGCCGCATCATCCGTTGTCGTGGGAAGACGGCGGAGAATGGAAGGTGCCGACAAATCTCGCTACCGCTTCGAGAATTATCATCGAAGCCAGTGACGGCGCGAGTGATTACGGAAATAAATTCGGAGAGCCCCTCATAACAGGTACGCAGAAGTTGGCCAGGTTTCAGCCTAGATTTAAAAGTTCGAAATTGTTTGTTCTAAAACTGTACAGGGATGTCGGTTGGCTCTGTCAACACAATTTTTACTGGAAATCCAAACGCTGTTTTTGTATGATTGTACTCGTCGGGGGAAAAATAAACGTATATTCCTGACAGGTTTCTTCCGATCTTTTGGAATGAAGATGGGAGATGGAGAACGCCGAGAATGGTTGAAGCCAATCATGTTCAGCGCTGGTGTGGGTGCGATCGAGGACAATCATGTCGGGAAAATAGATTTGGAGTCTGTGACGGATGTGACCGGTGAGAATGCGTCGTTGTAGCAGTTAACGTTGACAGTGACTTTATAGTTTTGACTCGAGTTAAGTCGAGTCATTTTCAGTTCGCCACCGAGTCGAGTCCGAGTAAGTGAGTAGAGTCCGAGTCATTATGTTCACTGTTCAGTTTTCAGTTCAATCCCGTTCAACCCACTTTTTTCAACTGGTCCTGTGATATAGAATGGGTGGCATTCATAATATCATAATTTTTCCTCAGTCCTAACAGTTTCTAGCCCTATTTTCCAAGTATCAGGACTGATAAATGAAATACTAATTATGTGTCAACTTTTACTATTCTTCGAAGTTACAATGAAATGCATGTCTTGGTCGGCCTAGTCTCGAGTCCTATGACTTGGTTCGAGTCACGCACAATGACTCGAGTACAAGCCGAGTCAATGAAAAAATCGACTCGAGTCGAGTCATTCTACGCATTGGAAAAATTACTTGAGTCGCCAATAAATCGTCTAGTCTCGAGTCATTACAACTCTGGTAAACATACCTTGAAACTACTTTATATTTTTTTAAATCCAAAGCTTGATGCTGACCGATCATATGTCATTAATTCTGCTATTGGCAAACATCTGGTAGATAATCTGATTTGTGCGAATAATTATCGAGACGACAGATTCCGCGTCGTTGGGAGGGGTCGTTCACACTTCCATTTGCGTGCCTTGGAGTCGACTTTTATCAAAATACACCAGCCCAAACTCTGTCAACAGAAGAAGTTTGTGTACCACCGGGGAATAGTGCATTGAACGCTCTCTCATTCGAAATTTCATGCTGGTGACGTCATATTTTGCGATACGATTGTTGATATGCGATGTTCTTTCCAATTCTCTACTAGTTGCTGACGATGACCCCTGACGAGTGTCAGCCGAAAATATTTGGGTTCATTTCAATATGAATATACTATTCAATTGTATATTAAAGTTCTGTACCTCCAAGAATCTCTTTAAATCCAAAGTGTGTAAAGTCAGTAGTTTCTCCTAAAAATACTGTCAAGTCTGAGTGTAAGTCGGCAAAACCTATTAACTCAAAAAAGTAGCCGTAGTTCATTGCCGAGCCCTCTGCTTTTAGGACACTAGCAGCTTATACATTGTGTTTCAGATTTGGTTGTTGGAAAGATCGGCGGGCCCGTCTATTCGATCGGTGTCGGAGGCGGCGCCGCGTCCTCTCTCGTGCAAGGAGACAACACCCAAGATCGAGATTTTAACGCGGTGCAACGCGGAGACGCGCAAATGCAGCAGAAGCTCAACAGGGTGATCAGGAGCTGTATCGAAATGGGCGACGACAATCCAATTCTGAGCATTCACGATCAAGGAGCCGGCGGAAACGGTTTGTATCGTGGCTTCATTTTTCTTGAATGATTGAAATTGAATACTTTGTATTCGGTATGCAACCGATCGATACGAAAAATTGTAAAATAGTACCAAATTTGGTGAGTGACGAAAACTTCTACTTTTTTGATTACTTGATTAGGTTTTGCCTGGTTTCACTCTTTACTAAGGGGTTTCGTTTTGAGATGTTGTGATTTCGATTTGAACATGAGTTGTGTGATAATAATTGTATGATGTCATCCTTTCTGGCAGACTAGATAATTCTAGTCTGATTTGATATGAGCTGAACTTGTTGATGATGTATTCTTACTAATTTCTGAGTTTTTGCGAATTCTGTAATTCTATTTTAATCTAATTTGACAAAAAACTATGTAGCGACTGTGTAGCTGTAATCCTGATGATAAACTTGGAAACTTTCTAGTGGTGTGACTCTGTTTTTAGGCAATGTTCTGAAAGAGATTGTGGAACCGGCCGGGGCTGTCATCGACGCAAACGCATTCACAAAAGGCGACAGCGCGGTCACCACTTTGGAACTGTGGGTAGCGGAGTATCAGGCATGTGAATTTCAAAATCATGACCCTCTTCCAAATTAGATTAGAATTTGAATTATGGCTACACCATTTTTTTCAAACTAAATCAGAATTAGAATTACTGAATTTGCGAAACTTTGTAGGAATGGAACCAAATTCCAAATTAGAAAGAAATACAATTCTTATCAAATCAGAGTTTGTGGACTCAGATTGACTCGTTTCGCGAGACACAGTACTCCCGTAACATTTTCAGGAAGCAATTTCATATCGTGGCAAATAGCACAGAGTTAGATATTTTTAGCTTTTACAAATTGGATTGGAATTATAATCATAACTTCTCTTCTCCAAACTACATCACAATTGGAATTACTTGATTTGTAATGCCGAATTGGTTGCTGATGTGCGAATGCATTCTCTCCTGCAGGAGTCGGACGCTGTTCTGTTGAAAAGAGAGAACGTGGACAAGGTGAAGAGGATTTGTGAGCGAGAGAGGTCCAATCTCGATGTCGTGGGCAGTTTGACCGGAGACGGGAAAATCGTGTTGACGGAGCAAGCCGATGCTTTGCTCAAAAACGGTGAGTTGTAGATTGAAAGGTTGTGTGACTGTAAAAATTGGAACCACAAACCTTGTGATTCATATATATGCATTAAGGCTGTTCAAAAAAAAGAAAATTTTCCCGAATCTTGCTGGCCAGGTAATTAACTCGTTAGGTTGCCCTAAAAAAACGACGCACACCGAATTTAAATTCATTCCGACCGCTAATCGCGTATTTCTTACAGTTTAAAAAGTTTTGAATTTACTAAAAAATGCCAAAATTTTCTTTTTCAAATGATTCTGTCAACCCCATGAAATTGTTGAGCTGTCTTCAAACGCGATGGAAAACAAATTTGACTCAATTCCAACCAGTAGAAGCAGAGTTACTGGAATTTTTCGATGATAATTCTGGGATTATCGACCAATCAAGGATAATCCAAGAATTTAATGACTCGACTTAATTACTTAATTATGAAAAGTGACTGGACTCGACTTAAGTCACTTTTTGGATTGATTCTTCAGGAAATCTCGTCACAACCTGTTAGTTGATTGATAGTGATTTTCCAGTTGCCATACCTGTACTGCTCTTTCTCATGTTTCGTATGGAATTTTGATCTCTACGATTCAGGTCATGGAAATGGCGATTCCCCGATAAAAAGAAGAAAGACGACATCCGTACGTCACCCAGTCGATCTAGAGCTGGCTCACGTGCTTGGCAAGATGAAACCAAAAGAATATGATTTAACGACAAGCGAAAGTAATCTGGAACCGTTTCGAATGCCTGACGTTAGTAAATTCCATCCTCTATATGCCAGGCTTGGAAAACTAGGCAATTCCAGCCGCCCAATTAGACAATTTCAGTGAATATCTGGTAATCTCATTCTAATCAGTAATTTTGGTTCTAACCTAGTTTGGAAAAAAATGATCTAAAATTCTAATTCTAATATAATTTGAAAAAGCTGAAAATTTTCTTTCGTTGTCCAAATTCTGCGTTAGTTACCGTGAAATCAAATTTCTGTGCTCATGAATGTCATTTATGTTATCAGGTCCCTGTCCGAGAGATGATTATGCAAGTATTAAAACTTCCCTCCGTCGGCAGTAAAAGATTTCTCACTAACAAGGTATCTGTGAATTGACGTGTTTGTCTACCCGCGATGTGCGAGTCATTAGATGTAGTAAATGTAACGACTTCAATATACACTTGAATAATATATTGATATTGAAATAAACCCGAATATTTTCGGCTGACACTCGACAGGGGTAATCGTCAGCAACTAGTATTGGTACGATTGTTGTTGTACAAAGCTCTTCGAGTGTCGGCCGAAAATATACTCTGGTTTATTTCAATATGAATTTATATTATTCAATTGTATATTGAAGTTATGTACCAAGAGACTGTATCAACTTCTCAGAATATCCGACTCAACGAAGGTGAATGTTGCTTGACGACTTTATTTTTTGTGTCAGGTCGACAGATGCGTGACTGGTCTGATAGCCCAGCAGCAGTGCGTTGGCCCGTTACACACGCCATTGGCCGACATGGCTGTCACTGCTCTCTCCCATTTTTCGTGTCACGGATCGGCGACTGCTATCGGTGAGTCAAAACCAGAGATGGGCAGTAATGACGTACTTCTATTTTTACGGGGTGCTTGAATAGGTTTTGTCTGCTTAGCCTACGCCATTTACTCAAGTGATTATGTACTTCCGCTTCTATGTATCATATTTTTTGGAAAAACTGCATACATTTTACATTTTGTGAAGTAGAAAGCAATTGCGATCATGTTAAGAGTGAAATTGTCATGGCAACTGACTGATAAAAGCCCCTGTATCGCGGTAACTGAATATGTTTTAGAAAATTGTGCCAATTTATAGTGCCATTAGTTGTTTTGCATTGATCGTGAAGATGCATCTTGCAATATCCAAAATAGCCGCCTAGGATTAACCGCTAACAGTATGTGACACCTCAACAAATTTACTTTTTTGTTATATATATATCGCTCTGCAAGCTTACAATTCGTTGATTGTCTGATTGGTTAGTGAAGCCATTACTGGTAGTCGCGGTCATTATCGGAAATATTTGCGAGTACGCAGTTTTTATGGATAACTATTATCTATAGTTTGTTACGGTTTGTTAAATCCTGAGATTAAAATAAACTTTATCCCCTGCGATCAACTGTTTCCTTAATCGTGGGTTGTTAAATCCTGATGAACGCGATAATCTACTTGAGCAATAATCCAACTTTATGATCTCCGCCTTTATAGTGTTACTACTACTACTTGAGTACCAACGATGACAACTTTGACCACCTCTGTATAAGCTCAATGACGTATCAAACTGAACGCTCTGTTTGCAGGTGAACAGCCGATCAAGATGCTAGTTGACCCGCGTGCAGGAGCAAGGCTTACGGTCGGGGAAGCTATGACTAATTTGGTGTTCGCGGCTGTCAGCGACATCAGAGACGTCAAATGTAGCGGGAATTGGATGTGGCCTGCTAAATTACCGGGTATTTTTCCTTTCAAATTTTACATTGTTTAGCGACGCTATAGTTTGACCCCGACTGATTATATCGGTTTGCCAATAGTGTTGAGTCGATATTGCACAATTTTCATCAATTTTCATTCCATCACAACATGTTGGTTAGGAGTCGGAGAGCTATATATAATGTGAAGTTGTTACTCTGGGAATGTTGATGTTTTTCTCACAGCTTGCATGTACCCGAATGGAGCCTTTCTAGTTTATTTTATGACCAAGCAGAGAAATGGCTATGAAGCTATTCTATCGATGTGTGTCTTTTAAATATTGGCTGCTATAATGGGGCTGTGTGTGATCTGTGATGTCGTTTGGGTTGCAGTTTTAATCAAACTCTGTGCCGCTGAACCATTCCTTTTTTTATCTACTGTTCCATAGCTCGTAAATACCTGCTTTTTTCTTTCTGACTAGGTGAGGGCGCTGCGATTTACACTGCATGTGAAGCTATGTGCGATGTCATGGGCAAACTTGGCATAGCGGTCGACGGTGGGAAAGATTCGTTGAGCATGGCTGCCAGAGTCGACGATGTAAGTTTGTTTTACTCTGTTGTTGAGCCCCGCTCACTAGGGCTGGACACGACGGGTGTTCAAAAATGACTTTTTTTCTCACACTACTGGCTACTTGATAAAATTGTTAGGTTACCTAATTTAAGCCTACAGTTGGTTCAATTCCAACCGATAGCCGCATTGCTACATGAGAAGAAAGTTTCTATTTATTATATAAAAATAAATAAAAAATATATTTCAAAATTTTCTGTTCACCACATGAAAGTGTTAAGGTGTCTGCAGAAACGATGTTCACCCAATTTGGTTCAATTCCAACCAGCGGAAGCGGAGTTATTGCCGTCAAAAAATTTGGATTATCAATAAAATAGTATTTACGGTGACCAATTCTTTAATTATTTATTTTAGGTGTGCCCACCGTAAATACTATTTTATTCAAATCCAAGTTTTTCGACGGCAATAATACCAAATGATCGTTCATGTGATGTTGAGCTACATCATGAAACTGTATTGACACCTTAATTTATGTTTCATTCTTTCTAGGATACAGTGAAGTGTCCGGGTTCCCTGGTTGTGTCGGTGTACGCGCCATGCCCAGATGTCGCTGTAAAGATAACGCCGGATTTGAAATGTCCAAACAACGGGGCGTCGTTGGTTTATGTGCCTATGAGCAACAGCAACAGTCACTTAGGTAATTCATTTGTGTGTTTCAAAAAAATATTTCATATTGAAATATGCTATAGTGTTTTCGAGTGACACTCGTCAATGGTAATCGTCGGCAACTTGCAGAGATTGAAAAACAAACTTTGCATATCAATAGTCCTATGTTCTTTCAAATTCTCTAATTCTTGCTGAGGATTACCCCTGAAAAGATTAATTGCAATATGAATATATAATTCAATTGTGTAATTGAATATATATAGCCTACCACCAAGGCCCAAGATCACCCAGATATATGTCACTTTCTCTGACAGGTGGAAGTGCACTGGCGCAGGTGTACGGTCAAATCGGTGACAAAATACCAGACTTGGATGACCCGGAGTTGTTTGTTAACGCTTGGAAGACAACCCAAGATTTGATTAGGGATGGAAAAGTGATTTCGGGGCACGATGTCAGTGATGGAGGGCTCATAACCAGCCTGTTGGAAATGGCTTTTGCTGGAAACTGCGGTATCAAGGTATGCGCGAAAAGTTTAATCGGAAAATTGAGTAAATTTGAAGGGGCGAAGATGAAGTGGTCTAAACAGGGTTGTCATGACTCGACTTGACTCGAGTCATTTTCTTAGAAACGGAAATGAACTCGAGTCATTGCACATGACTCGGACCAAGTCATATGCCTCGAGTCTCAGACGGCCAAGGGCGACATTTTATTGTAATTTTTATTGAAGAATAGTACAGTAAACTGCACTGTTGGTATTTCGCCTTTCGGCACTGATACTTGAAAATGCGACCAGAAACTGTTAAAAGTGAGAAAAATGAGTATTTTTTAAGTGCGAGCCGTTCGATATCACCAAACAGTTATAAAAAGTGGTTTTAGCAAGACTTAAACTCGAAAGTGAGCAGTCTTGGACTCGAGTCATAATACCATGACTCGGACTCGACCCGCTAGTCACCGACTTGGAATCGGACTTGGCGAATTAAAAATAACTCGACTTGACTCGAGTCAAAACTATAAAAGTAAGATTAACTTGTGACTCTGAACCTTGTGACTTGGTTACAACCCTGGTCTCAATTTAAAGTTTGTGGTGGGAATCAGTTTTTGGCAGCAGCGATTCTTCTCGGAAAGTCAACGTTAGGGTTTGTTATTTATTTCTGGCAATCCCATGTCTAAAATACAGTGCATAACAATATTGATTCCAACCAGTGGAAGCGAAGTATTCAAGTTTTTTGCGATTTCAAATGATAATATTCACGGTGGGTTGTTCTAGATCAGGGGTCACCAACCTTTTTGAAACCGCTCAGCCTCTGCATGGGCGAAGACGCCCCGTTCGAAAACTGTCGTCGTATGTTCCATAGGGTTGACTGACCCATGTTCAATTGCTGCTCATATGAAACCCATCTCTGCTTCTACTTTCAAATCTCGCGGGCCACCCCTGTTCTACATTGAAATTTAAGAATTCCGCATCATAGATACTATATTTTTAAATGCCAAATTTCTGACTCTATAGCGAAGCTAACAGTTCTGTCGAATAGCCAGTGAATTTAGGATAAAAAAAGTTATATTTCAAGACTCATTTTCATGACTCGTTCTATTGCATTTCATCAGTCTCTGTGGTATCACTTAACCCTGAACTTTCACTTGAGACCATATCATATTTAGAGTGCGGTGCCCCATCTGTGTGCTCTCTTATTGGATTGTGGAACTGGTATCGCAGTTTTTACTATGTCAAAGTTTTCTTTTCAGGTTGATATGAATACTGATGAAAGCGTATGCGGTGTGCTGTTCTCCGAGAGACTTGGATTGATCTTGGAGACGGAGTGTCCCGACGAAGTAATCCAAACATATCAAAACTCTCGTGTTAAAGCGTTGGGAATTGGGAAAAGCTCTAGTGACCCAGAGGTACTTTTTTCACTTTTACTACCACTGAATACCATGTTCATATTGAAATAAACCCAAATATTTTCGGCTGACACTCGTAGGGGTAATCGTCAGCAACTAGTAGAGGATTAGAATAACTTTGTATATCAACAAACGCATCACAAAATATGATGTCACAACCACGAAAAGTCGAATAATCGAGTCAAAACAGATGACTTATGCTCAATGAAGCTTGAATCAGAACAGCTGTGGCCATGACTTCTGGCATTGGCAAACATTTAACAGAAAATTCTATTCACCGGTAGGGGTCGCTTATTCTATTATTTATTTGCCTTGGAGTCTGCTTTATCAAAATACGCCAACCTAGTTTGTCAGCCCAAAATATTCGGGTTTATTTCAATATGAATATATTATATTATACAATTATTCAATTGTATATTGAAGTTCTGTACCTCTAAGAATCTCTTCAAATTCTTTTACTACTCAACTTGGTGCACTTTTAAACTGCAATTGTGTTATCTGAATTTCAGATCTCCGTTTCTGTAAATGGGCGTGAAATTCTGACCGAAAGTGTTTCTCAATTGAGAGACGTTTGGGAAAGCACTAGCTTTGCGCTGGAAGTTCTGCAGTGCGATAGAGAATGCGTGGAAGCGGAACGAAAATGGCTGAAAGAGTGTCGAGCGCGTCCCCCGTATCGGCTAACTTTCGAGAAGATATCGCTGGATATTCCGAGAAGTATGCCTTGATTTGTATGCTTTATATTTATGTACTCCATTGATACAATGTTTCAATTTTATAGTAGAAACATCATTTAGTATTCCGGCAAATTTGTACAAAGTGCTGGTTTTTCAAAACTCAACTCAACTTTTTCAACTCAAAAATCCGCAACTTACTAATAATAACCAGGGCGATTTTTGTTAACCTAAAAAACAGAACATTTTGACTTCAAAAAATTTTGACATTTTTATCCTAAAAATCATAATTTTGACCAAATGTATGCAAATTAGGTGTTTTCCCACATAATGTTAGAATAGTACTACTTATTTTTTTTCTGGTTGGAACTGTCTGTCCTTACGAAGTAGTTAGGCCTGAAAAAAACTTTTTTGCCTAAAAAATTGACACATTTTTACATGAAAAAACTTTATTTTACCGAAATCTGACCCTATGAAGAATTCCAGCATTTATAGTATGCATTATGGTAGGAATAATTAAAAAAATTTGTAGTACAACGAAAGATACTTTTCTACATTATTGGGTAGAAAGTGTCTGTCCTTACTTAGTAGCTTGCCAGAATGGAGAAAGAACGATCAACAGCAGCAGTTGTTGGCTGACAACACTGAAGTTGTGCGTGCACTGCTGGTGACAAACCGTGTTGCTTCATTCTGACAATGGTGTCTACATCACGATTTTTCATCATGCGCTTCTTGATATAAGAACCACGCAATGCTCACGAAGTCTTGCTTCAGTTGGGATATTGTGGTGCGTTGAGCATAACACCAAGTCAACCTACTTGTTTCATCTGAATGTTTATGATTCACAATGAGCAGACAATGGGCCGTTTACAACGGTAGACCTATAAAGTAGGCTACAAGCTGTAAAATGTCAAATGATAAGTTCACTGACAGTGCAAACATCTACGATACAAACGTATTGCAGGTTGCAAAAAGTTTTGACTTTTTTGGACATGTCGGAAAAAATCGCCCTGCTAATAACTGATAATGCGAATTTCTGAATTGTAAATGAGCTAAGAAATGGTGGAGATAGAATCGGCCTTTCAAAAGGACGGGGTTTTGCGATTTAAATGGAATGGGTTACGACCCTCAACCCCCCTGGTTACACCGCTGTTAGTGGTGATGACTCTGAGCTAGCAATGGATGCAAGAACATCACACAACAGAACACTGGTATCGAGATTCACGTAAAACGACGACACGTGGTTACTAGTTGATCTACAACGGAACTAGATCTAGAACTACTCAATTTTAAACTTTTCAACCAACTAGGCTAGATTGTTCGTTTGTACTAGTCTGATTCCCAGATCTTGGTCTCACCTGATGGAATGGCGAATCAATTTATGGATCATTGGATATCTTGCAATCGTAGAATGTTTAACGGTCACATTTCTTGTTATTGGTATATGCACAAATCCTTTCTTACCATCAAATAGCTGTGCTTCCAAGCCCTAATCCTGATTTCTCGATCTAAACATCCAGCTGACATCAAAGTGGCGATTCTTCGTGAAGAAGGCAGTAATTCGGACCGTGAAATGTGCGCCGGCTTCACCAAAGCGGGATTCGAAGCGTGGGACGTCACTATGCAAGATTTGCTGAACGGCCACATGACGCTGGATCGTTTCAGAGGCGTTGTGTTCGTTGGCGGCTTTAGCTACGCAGACGTGTTCGGGTCGGCGAAAGGTAATTGGAGCATTGATAACTGAATATCAGATGGTCAAAGGAATCAGAAATGCTACTCTTGGAAAAGAAGTAGAAGTAACGCTAAAATTTGTACTCGAGTGGAAGTAGAAAACGGAACGTCTAAAAAGTAGATCTGGTCGGGTTTTCATGTACTTTTGGGAATTATGCGGTGGTGGCTGCTATTTGAAATTGCAAGTTCCATATTCGCGACTAATTCAAAATAATTAATGAGGCCACATACAAGTAAAAGTAGCGAGTGGAAGTAGAAAACGGAAGGTGTAAAAAGTAGTTTAAAAAAGTAAATTTGGTCGGGCGTTCACATGCTTTTGGCGGTTGATTGGTGGTGGCTACTTTTCTTCGAATTTGCAATATCAATTCTCGCGACCAACTTAAAATTACTAAGGAATCTACAAATATACTCTTACTGAGATGGCTATTTCAGTACTTTTTGCTTTACAAAATCCACAGTGTAAAAAGTTGTTTTATCTAAAAACTACAAGTAGATGTGCGAATAATAGGAAAACATAAAGCTACTTCAGTATGTGGCGCAAGTGGACAAAACCTACTTGAGTACTTGGGAATAGTAAAAGTACCTTGTCACTGACCGCCTCTGATCAAAAACTATGAGTTGTTATGTCTAGGGTGGGCAGCCTGCTCCCAATTCAACGACGGAGTCCGAAAACAGCTCGATCACTTCTACAATCGTGAAGACACCTTCTCATTCGGTGTGTGCAATGGTTGCCAGTTAATGGCGTTGCTGGGATGGGTCGGAAATCCAGAACCAACTCCCCCGTGAGTCTTAGACCAGATTAGATAATTCTAGATAGTCAACGATCTTCTCTGGATTGGAATTGACGCGAGCATTTTCAGTGAGAATTCTTCGGAACTTAGCTGCTATTTGGACCACAACAAGTCTGGTCGATTCGAATCCCGATTCGTTACAGTACAAATTCAAAAATCGAACAGCATCATGCTTCAGGACATGGAAGGCTCGCAAATTGGAGTTTGGTTAGCTCACGGCGAGGGTAAGTAGGCACAAGACTTGTGCAACTATCTAATTCTAGTTGTATAATTAAACTAATTAGCACGATATACCGGTAATGTAATTCTAATCTAAATTATGATTTTCCTAAAATTGCTACCGTAGAAATGTATAGTGTGAAGCGAGCCAAGCTCAAGAGTGCAGACATTTGCCATTCTCGTGCTTATGAGAATTAACACTTATTTATTATGAACGGAACTTGATATTTCTATCTAATACGAAATTTGATTCAATATCCAAGTTTTTGCGAATTCAGTCTTCAAATGTAATTTGGAAAAGTTGATGACCTGCGTTTGTTGAATGTTCAGGTCGGTTCACCTACCGCAACTCTAGTGTTCTGGATGGTCTGAACGAGAAAAGTTTGGCTCCTCTGAGATACGTAGATAATGAAGGCAGACCGACCGTGCAATATCCTCTGAATCCCAACGGATCCCAACAAGGTATGTGGATGGGAATGATTGGAGCCTAACCGATATTGATAAAAACAGATAACCATGACATATTCATCCGGTATTCAAAAGTTATGGTATCAAGCTTAAGGCAACATTACCAAAGCTTCTGAGCATTTATTGGAATAGCTTTGCGGCCATTGATATGCTTGAACAATGACATGAAATATACTAAAAAGGCTGCATCTGAACACATGTAAGCCATAAGGATAGATCAATATTCCCAGTCTGGCAGTCGCAGATTATATTTCTTTGCCTCCCCACTAACGTGCTGAGACGACACGAAAAATTGCCAATATTTTTTATCTTTAATGGCCGATGCCGATATTTCTTTTAAAGTGTGATATCGGCTAACCGATACTCAGTCGGTCTCTAATTATAATAAATATTTTACGATCCCCATCACCAAAGCAGGGCAGTTCTAGTAATTACAAATTACCAATACTTATTTACATCTGCTGGCTCTAAGAATATTATTGCACACCAACTGTTTCTCACGAGCATATTTTCATTTAGGTGTGGCTGGACTCTGCTCTCCTAACGGTAGACACTTGGCTATGATGCCGCATCCTGAACGTAGCTTGCAACTGTGGAATTTTCCGTGGGTGCCTCAACACTGGGCGGGAAAAATCAAGGAATCTCCGTGGAATAGAATATTTCATAACGCGTATAAATGGTGCAGCGAAAATATCAACTGCGTAGATTTGTAATTTGTGTCGTATGCAAACGCCTATCACTGCCTCCTAAATCATCAGCCACTGTGTCACGATTGCACATCATTCGCCATTGTGTTGCCTTTGAAATGAATTTTCCTATGTTTACTACAAGCTGATCCATTCATCATAGTACACACATGGAACGAGGCAAAAATAAAACATTTGAAATGCAACTAGTTGGTCGCAAATGTCTGGTTTGTAGCGTTGAGTTTTGGGTACCAGAGAATTACATTACAATGAGGTGAAAATGTATTACATAGTAGGCGAGGAACTAGCAGTTTGTGCTGAAAAGATGAGTAGAAAATAATGTTCAGACCTAAATTCCACAGGATCTGTATCAGTTTCATAATAATTTCTTCACTTCAAAACTACGCAAGACTGGAAAGATGTCTTTATAATAAGACACCCACTTGGGCCTAATCGATGTAAAGATGAGGCATGCACGCAGAATGAAAAGTAAAAGAAGAAAATAAAACGGATAAGCGATAAAATGAGGTGGCATGTGACGAAAGGCGAGGTCGATATATCAAATCGTGGTCCAGTAATCTCGAGCTATGACTAGAATTTATTCGGTAGAATCTGCTTGTATTTATATTTGAATGGTCTAGCTCCGTGCAACAGCAGAATGTTTTTCTAGTCATTGTTGATAACTCTTCCGGCACATGTCCGAATCTAGTAATATGCCGGGCAGCTTCAAACTCTGGAAATAGGCCTCTCACAGTCGACCAGGGCAAAGTCAACGGTGATGTCATGAGAGCTAACGATGAGTAACGAGTTTTTGGCATTGACACAAAGCCTGTTTTCAGGCATCGACGCAGGAGCCATATGCGAGTCATGCGTTTGTTATTACGCATTCAAGGCACATTATAAATCAAGTCATAAGATTTATAGGGAATGTTCGAACTAGGATGCGTATCCTAGTTCGTATCCCGTTTGCATTACCGAACCCGTTGCTTGTTGACACGGTAGGAGGAAGAAAATCTCGTGACGTCATTGAGCGTTGACCAATCGTGAGTCGCGATACTGCGACCCAGGGATCGGCGCTGCTGAAGCAAAACATGTAGTCAATTTATGACCCCCATGTCCTCTCTATCTAATGTACCATGTTTTTTTCCGAAAATCGTTAATCGATAATACTCATGCAACTATTAATTCATTAAAAGTATGTGTTTATAGATATATTTTGACGTATATGATCCGAACATCTCAATTTCTGAGCACTTTATTATATTCGATGTTAACGAGAACATTCATTTCTGTGTCCTAGTCGTTGCTCGAAGCCGGTAATTAGTAGAATTGGACTGTAGCGATAGTGGATGTTTTTGGCTATCGAAATGAAATCCTGAATCTGGTCTTATTTTGAATGAATTGACATTTACAGCGGTAGTATTATCGAGTGTATTGCCGATTGAATATTAAAAAGACGGGCCTCTGTGCAAAATATTTTCGAATCACATTACTGGAAGCGAACGATGATTGTATAGCTGTGTACGATAAAGAGATCACAGCGAAGTCGGTTTGATTGATAAATCGGTATCATAAAGTCCTTAGCGAAAATGGTAAAGCCTAAAAAGGACAAGGTAAGTTCGTTAATAGCTATAAAGGTATACAGTAGTATACAATAGTATCATTGACTCATTGTTGGGCTTCTGGGGATTTGTGATTGTGATATATCAAACTAGTGTAAATAATGATTGTAATAAATTGCTCCTAAGTTTCTCTTCTCTTTATGGCTAAGCACAATGATTCCAGTACTCTAATCTGAATCGAGTATTGATTTGAGACTCATTCCATTATAATTTAGCAAATTTTTTGACATTTGTAATGCATGCCCTCAGAATTGTCCAATATTTACAAATGATGTTCTTTTAAGAATTCTAAGTGGATTACAAAAAACAAAATTGAAAAATTTCCAACGGTTCAAAAGATAATCCGATTGAAAATTCTCTTGTCACTAGGTGGCGCTGCATGCAAAAATCTTTAAAATCGATATTTTTTGCTTAAATTGATGGCGGAGAACCAATTAAAATGTCTATTATACAATTTTGGGGCCAAGGAATTGGAAGAAATCAACTTTTTTGCTCTAAACTCAATGAAAAAAAAGTTACGGATGAACAAAAATTGGGGGGGGGCCCGGACTTGAAAATCCATGTGGTGTTCCGTTTCCACAAAAAAAATTATTGTAAAATGTACTTTAAAGCAGTATGGTTAATGTAAAATTGGATTTTCGAAGTGCAATCTATTCCTTCATGAAATCTCAAAAAAAAATTTTTTTTACAATTGTTGATTGCTTAAAATAGTATTTACGGTGAGCAGCAGAGACCAACTGTATATGCAACAGTTTGATAAGCTTATCTGCTTCTGCTATGCTGCCTTCGTGTGCTAATCCATTTTAGGCAGGTCATGATTTTGAGAATGAGGCATTGTGAGTGCCTGATTTCCAAGACTATACTCCAAGTCGTTTCACACCTTCCTGTCTTTTCATCGTGTCGCAGTCTTGTGGTGTTTGGAAATGATGAAATGTATTAATAAACTAATGCTAACATCAGTATAGCAGTCGATACAAGTGAGGTCAGACATATTATGATCGAGGGAATCGTAAATGCATTTTGTTGAATAAATACAGATTAGGAATATCATGAAAAGCCATCCCGTCCGTTATATTGGTTTGAGTACTGGAGTAGTTTGATGCATGGTTGATGTAAAAACTTCAGTACCTTAACTGTAATTTTCTTGTCAGCTGAAAAAATTCTGTTACAATTGCTGTCAATTTTAGATAAGTCGTCCTAAAGCGTACTTGTATAATAATCACACTAGGTCAGTGATTCTCAACTACGACGGGGCACAACGATTCGAATATTATAATCTGAATCAAGTAAGCTATCAATTCTAATGCTTTGAGTCAAGTAATGAGGGATAATTTTTTTCGAGTTACTACTGTAATTATCTTGTCACTACGAGTACGGGTTACGTTATCCACGAGAATTGATGTTTCTATACTATTTCCCTTGTGTATGCCTTGAAACTTCACAGTAGTGTAGTAGAAAAATATATAGTACAAAGCTCCACAGTCCACACATTAGTGGAAATGTCATATCTGTGAAGACGTGATCAACCCACAGCATTGTCAAAAAGTGTAATGAAATAGGTATGATCGAAAAATGCCGAATAATCTTTTATGTGATGAAGAACAGGTGTTCTATTATTTGCGATACCACAAAGGTACATATTTGAAATTTTCACAAATACTGTTATGGCGTCATAATGTGTCATATTCAAATACTCAACTCGAAGCTCTGATGTCACTACTAAGATGTCATAGTCACACAACAATGAACTTCTCATCTTGACATTGATCTTTACCACGCCGTACATGCCTAGATTCAGCACCTATAAAATGAGGATATCATGTCCATGTTCCGGTTCTCCGTACAAAATACGAATATTCATGATTGAAATATGTGACGTTACGCACTGCGTAGCGCTGGTGCCTTACAGGTGGATTATGTGGTTCCGGTAGTATAAAGATCGAAGTTTTAATATCATACACGAAACAATGGTACACATTCTTTACATGGGCCTACACTACATAGGGTCTACTCGTTTCTGCATTTACTAAAAATCATGCCCCAACTTTCTCATTGACAAAACCCCGGTGTTTTTCATGGGGCTGAGCGTATCTTCGACCCCAGATGAGTGTAGTGCAAATAGTTTTTCAATCCTTCGTAAAAATAATACAATTGAATAGTATCCGGTATAATATGAATATACTATTCAATTGTGTATTGAAGTTCTGTACCTCCAAGAAGCTCCCCTAAAAATAATACAGTGTAAGAAGAATTAAATTAGCAATGGATGTGTCTCGTATATATGCTTTGGATCTATTATAATTATGACATCATTGTTTTCAGGGATCTAAGCCGTCTAATGCATCATCAAAATCCAAAGATGAAGATGATGTAAGTATCGCAACAGCATTTCTAGCTGGTATTTATTGTCATGAAAACTATTTAATGAGAATTCACGATTTGGTTACAAATATCAATTGATAGGAGGTTTGAATACGTGAACATCGAGGAAAATACAGTATTGATATTGCTTTTGATAGAAGGTTGACTAATTTCATTTAAACAGTTACCTAACGCAACAGAGTGGGTACATCTGTAATTTGCTCACCTAGCACACCAAGTCCAAATATTTGCCGAGCGTATTTCTCGGGAGATAAAGAATTGGCAGCAACAATTCATAGATGGTAGATGTTGACATATTCTTGCGCTAGTGGAATATATAGCCTCCATAAAAGCATGTCACAAATCGTGTGTCAGCCAAATAACTTGGGATTACTCTGTATACATTTCATTGGTGGAACTTGCCAATGTTTTTATAGGCAAGTGGGGTTCAATTTGGATTAATGGTAGATGGTGCACTACAATGACTGCTTGCCACAGATTCATCGGTAGTTTTACCTGTAATATTTATCTTGAAATGTCTGTATTAATTATAATTATCAGTTTATCAAGTACGGTACTGCAATGTTCAAGGTGAAAATCTTGATTCTTAATCATCTGCTGCAACAATTTTATCGTGCTCTATTTGCTCGTAATGCTATTGGCAGTAGCGCCATATCATTGACGCAATGGTATGTCAACTGTTAACTGTCAACCTGTTACTAATTATATTTAGAAAAAGACCCACCCTCCACATAACAATGCCGGTCCGCCCGTTACGCCACTGACCAAAAAGTACGGGACGGGGCCTCTGGTGAGAAAAGATAAGAAACAAAGCTCGTCGCGCTTCAACATTTCGAAAAATAGGGAATTAGTTAAAATGCCGGCTTTGAAAGGTAAGCGTTCTCTTATTGATAGCAGATGAATATGCAATTGACTTATATTTTGATCCCTCTGCGTGTTATGCAGTGCTGATAGCTTTTACATGTTGTGTATAAATTGAAAATCTGTCGTGAAAATTTTATGTAGGGCTGTGCACAATGATTAGAGTACTAAAATTGCACTCTCCTTTCCACTAAGAGTGAACGTATCAACTAGAAGTATAATTTCGATACCTCTTTCCCAACTTGGACGCCTTGAAACCTAGATTGAGCGTATCCCTGAATTCAAAGTACATTCTGAACAACGCACAAATTGCAGTAAAATAGGTACCGTATTGTCCGAAAAATCTAAATTATCTTTATATGGTATATCACTCGGGGACGCAGTTATAGCCCTGAATATATGAAATTTTAATTAAGGTGACTTGTTGTACTTGTACTTGTTGGCACGAAATATCATCTGTTCGGCTCTATTATTCGAATATTTTATGCCGATGATGACATATTTGGTGCTGCAATTGTTGACTGCAAAGTTCTTCTGAAATCTCAAGTAGTTGCTGACGATTACCCCTGACGAGTGTCAGCCGAAAATATTCGAGTTTATTTCAACACGAATATATTATTCAATTGTATATTTAAGTTACGTGCCTCCAAGAGTCTGTTTATGAGCATAGACATTTATTCTTTAGATGCGGCACCGAACGACGTCGAAAGTTTGTTTGTTCGAAAGTTACAGCAGTGCTGCGTCGTTTTCGATTTTCTCAC
The DNA here is from genome assembly GCF_051294905.1 of Botryllus schlosseri. Lineage (NCBI taxonomy): Eukaryota > Metazoa > Chordata > Ascidiacea > Stolidobranchia > Styelidae > Botryllus > Botryllus schlosseri. The sequence continues at coordinate 27,252,641 of NC_137246.1, read as the reverse complement.
CGATCCGCTGAGCGATCTCAAGTGGAAGGAAGTGAAGAGGGGCGCCCTGAACGAAATGGTGGAATACGTCACTCATAACAGAGGGGTTATTACAGACGCGATATACCCAGAAGCGGTGCAAATGGTAGGTTGACGATCATGGTTTTGTTGCATACTAGCTTGTCTATGCGTCAGGGTTGTAATGACGCGAGTCACAATTTTTCGTTGACTTGACTCGAGTCATTTTCTTAAAAATGGATAATGACTCGACTTGAGTCAATTTTTGTGTTGACTCGACATCAGACATGATAATTACAAAATAGGCCCAGATACTCTTTTATCTGTTCAAAGAAACATGTTTAGAGTGAGAAAAATGTGATTCCTGCTGTTTAAGTTGGGTGTGTGCATTAGGGGTGTTCAAAAGTGCACTGGCTACTTGATATAATTGTTAGGTTACCTAATTTAAGCCTACATGCCAAATTTGATTTAATTCCAACCAGTGGAAGCAAGAGTTATTGCCGTCGAAAAATTTGGATTTGACTAAAATAGTATTTACGGTGGGCACAACTGTAATAAATAATTAAAGAATTGGCCACAATGGATACTATTTTTTTCAAATCCAAATTTTTTCGACGGCAATAACTCTGCTTCCACTGGTTGGAATTAAATCAAATTTGGTAAACATCGTTTCTATAGACAACCTAACACTTTCATGGGGTGAACAGAAAATTTTTGAATATTAATTTTTATATAATAAATAGAAACTTTGTTCTCCTGTAGCAATGCGGCTATATATATATATATCGACTTTTCAATTAGATAAAATAAAAAAGGGCAAAAGAAAACAGGAGACAAAAAGAACATCGAGATAATCAGTTTTGGGTTCGTGTTAAGCGTCTCTAACGTGGGCGGTCGTGGGCGTCTTCAAGTGACAGCCCGCGTTGCGCTAGTCTCCATTGTCGAGCGCCATGTTCTCCGATTCCAGCCACGTCTGCGCCATGGCTCCGTGGGAATGTGATTGATGATGGCGGCGGCTGGTTGCTCGTCTAGATGGCCGATCAGGCGGAAGCGTCGTTCAGCTGCCAGTAGACTGCCAGCTACTGGTTGAAATTGAACCAAATTTGGTGTGTAGGCTTAAATTAGGTTAACCTAACAATTTTATTAAGCAGCCAGTGCTATTTGAGAAAAAGAGTCATATTTGAACACTTCTAGTGTGCATTGATCACCAACGAACCCCTTAGACTGGCTCAGTGAACCCCCCTGGGTTCGTTTGGACCCCGGTTAAAGGCCACTTTTCTATCGTTCAGTCAGATTTATTACGAGTGTTGTAGACTTAAATTTGAGGCCAAATGTTGTCTATCATTGGGAAGGGTCATGATTGCAAGTTCATAAAATATCTGATGGCTACAATTTTCAATGATGAGTTGAAGTCAGCAGCAAGAACATTGTATTCCTTGGTTACGATTCAAATTTTCACCAATGTAGTTTTGTCTTTTGTGGAAGAGTCGAGTTACATATCACAACACATGACCACATGGGCTTCAGACCAGTTTTAAAATCCATGCTCGGCAGTCTGCATGCTGCCACCGCAGCTTCAGTAATGGCAGTAATGACAATGAGAGAAAAACTGTAAATCGGCCAGAGGATTTTCGTTGTTTATGTATAATCGATTTTCCCATGTTCTCCAAATTTCACTTTGTGCCTCCAGGGTTGCCTTAATGCAAAATGTGTAAGAAAATGTAGCACACGAGCATAAGACCATGCTCACTACTGTGATAGCAATAGTTAACTCACAGAGCTGACTGCACAATTGAATAATGTCTTCATATTAAAATGAACCCAAATACATTCAGCTGACGAGTGTCAGTCAAAAATATTCAGGTTTATTTCAATATGTATCCATACTATTCAATTGTATATTGAAGTTCTGTACCTCCAAGAAGCTCTTTAACTGACTGTGTTAATGATAGGGCTTCATCATAATTCTTATGATATATCCTTGAAATTCCATTCTGGAACATGCTAACACACTTGCAGTCCACAGGCCTATTCATAATGAGATTTCCAGTGACATAGCACTGTCTGGTGATTACCTGGTGCCATTTTGATAATGAAAATTTCATGCCCAAGCATCCTGCGTGTGTTAGCTTTGCAAGTTTTTAAATGTAGAGGGATTCATGTTTCTTCCTTATAGTCCACATTAATGGTTTATATGACGGGTTACTCATTGTGGATATGACTGCAAATTCGTTATGCAGTCATCAGCAATGTCGACTGTGTAAAATATAGCTTTATTGAGCTGTTTGTTTGAAGAGTCTGGATATCTACATTGAATTCTTATATGCAATTTCCCATTGAATAATACGAAGAACGATTCCCTTAACTAATTCAATTCCAGCCTAGTACTTGAGGATCATATGGAGGTCGAGATCAAATTGTAACTCTTGCGATATCATCTCAAAACAATTACGAATTATTTGGAATTTTGATACAAATTGAAATTTCGCCAAGCCCGTTCCTTGGTACAAGCAACATGGTGTGGAAATATAACATTTTCGATTTTTATGTGGTTCTAGCAGCAAATTGCTCTGGTATGGGTCATTAAATTATAGAAATATTTATAGTATGACATCAGCACTCAATAGTAAGCCAAATTGTGGCTACTTTTATACAATTATGTAAAATCTGGGCTCACGAAATCATAGCTATGGATTTATTTTCATTTGTGATAACACAATAGCCTACTTTGGTTGGCAGCAATAATTTGTCTGGTATTGGTCAACTCTTTGAAATTTAGTGTACAGCCACAGCAAATATCCTATTTGTAGCCTGTGGGGATGGTTCCTGTACTAGTCGTGGCTTTGAGAATCTAATTACTTCATTATGAGCATGTAATTAGGAGGCACATTATCGTGATGTTAACGCTGGTCATATTTTACTGCGTGTCGTATTGATGTTATGCCAATGCCATGTTCCTTTAATCTAATAATTGACAAAAAGCGTACCTTCCTTATTGAATGATGGGAAATTTGGCCTTGCCAACGTTGTATCAAAGACTTGAGCTATTGGGTGTTACAGTAAAAGGTCTGCTGGCTGGTATAGTTATTCCACTAGTGCGTGGCTCAACTTTTTATGTACTTGGTCTGTATCTGGAATGGGTCGATTTCCATTTGCATGCCACATATAATGCAACATCACTGGATTGTTGTAAAATTATTTATGATGATTAGAATTTTGCACTAGCGCATTCACTCCGACAATCACGTGACGTACATTTTTAAATAGGATACGTTGGTTTAAATGGCAGAATTTCCAAAATGCTTTGTTGTGGGTTTTGAGAGGTCGTGGGAATGCCCTTTCTGCGATGCATCAATTTTAGTTCTCCAGCTTATGAAAGACAGAACAATGTGCGTGGAATCACTTGAATTGGATCTTTATTTTGATTGCAGTTTGCTGTGAACACATTTCGATCGCTGCCCCCGCTCAGTAACCCAAGCGGGGCCGAATACGACCCCGAGGAAGATGAACCCAATTTGGAAGCCGCGTGGCCACATATCCAGGTCGGTACATACCAAAAACTAGAAATTTTTTCAGTTTTCCCAAACTTGGATTAGAATAGAATTGCTGAATCCCAAAAAAACTTTGAAATTGAATTGAAATCCGAATGAGTACGAAATCAAACATTTTTACGGAAAAGCAGTAATTAGATTACAGTTAGATTTCTGCCGTTTTGCTCTAATTAGTCTGATTGAATAACTAGAATTATCTAGTTGTCCAAGTCTGGTGGCTTACATTCTGAGATTTGGCTTGGTTATTAAGAAATAATTTAGTCGTTTCTAAGAGGTAATGCTAGATCCGAAATCCTATTCTTGTGCATAGTTTTAAGTATATCCTTGGACACTGCAACGTGAGATGATTTACACGATTTTATTTGTGTTTAGCTCGTGTACGAGTTCTTTTTACGCTTCTTGGAATCGCCCGATTTTCACCCGCCTATTGCAAAGAAATTTATCGACCAAAAGTTTGTCCTCGAGGTGAGGCCTTGTAGGTTGTAATTTTGTATATCCAGTAGCCCGGTATGTTTCTTCGCTACTGTAATATATGGTTAGACGGGCTGTTTACTAGAGGCGTGGTCTTGAGGAATATAGGGTGCGTGTTGAAACAATAGTAGAGCTACATCAAATATTACTTTTTGAGTTGGGTGCCATAAGATTCTTATAGCTTCATAGAAAGATTTATCTACGGCTTGTTGATGTTTGACCAATTGACCTTAACACGGTGGCTTAGGTTAGATTCACACAAGAACAATATTCTACGTACTCTTGCAGGGGTCGCCAACTCAAAACGGGTCGTGGACCACTTTCAAATCGAATTCAACCACGTTTTTAAGACAGTACAACTCGACAAGGGCATAATTACCACAAAAAAGCAATATTTTATTAAAGAAATGCAAATATTATGATTATCACTTTCATTTTATTTTGAACTATGAGCTGCGTACGATAACCGACAACGCTTTTTGCCGAGTAAAGAATCGGTATTGGGGTTACCTAGACGCAAAGCTTGATCTTGCGGAGATGCCCCAAGTCGTTTTTCAAGTGTCTCGGTCTTGGCAGTGTCTGGGCTATCGCACGTCAAGGCAATATCCCATTCATATCAACCGATTCTTCATCGATGGAATGCTATTACCATCGCCGAAGCCGTATCAGCTAGTGGGGAATAGTGATGTCGAGTAGAAGATAATGACTTGATTTGACCAACAACAATAATATTTTTAAACTGAAATACATTTCAAAAGGCTTTATTAAGCATTCTTCCGAAATCTCAAATCAGGCCGCGTGTTGGTGATCCCTCCTGTAAACAGTCGACTAGCAATGGTAATACATTTCCCTTGTTCAGACGGGTTGATATTGGACTAATTTGGTGTAGTATTTTTTTCCGACAGACTCTCAAGGTGTTCGGTCATTTGCGGTAACGAATAACAAACAAGCACGAGGTCATAAATTATTTATCGAATAAATCGCATTCTGCGTGATACGGTTTTGCTGGCAGCAAGCTACATGTATGTGTGCTGCATGATTGCAAAATTATCATAAATTGTGCATTTATATAACCGTGAAGTGTCCTATTAACAGGGCGTAACATAAGTAGAATCAGCACAAGCTAAATGAAGACTAGGGGTGTTCAAAAATGACTTTTTTCCTCAAATTCTTATGGCTACTTGATAAAATTGCTAGGTTACGTAATTGAAGCCTGCACACCAAATTTGGTTCAATTCCAACAAGTAGCCGCATTGCTACAGGAGAAGAATTTTTTTTATTTATTATAAAAAAATTACTAAAACAAATTTCAAAATTTTCTGTTCACCCCATGAAATTGTTCGGTTTTCTATAGAAGCGATGTTCACCAAATTTGGCTCAATTCCAACCAGCGGAAGCCGAGTTATTGATGTCGAAAAATTTGGATTTGAATAAAATAGTATTTACGGTGGGCACGACTATGATAAATAATTGAAGAATTGGTCACCGTAAATACTATTTTATTCAAATCCAAAATTTTTCGATTGCAATAACTCCATTTCCAGAAGTTGGAATTGAGCCAAATTTAGTGAGCATTATTTTTATAGACAACTTAACAATTTCGTGGGTGAACAGAAAATTTAGAAATTTTTTTTATTCATTTTTTATACTAAATGAAAAACTTTCTTCTCCTGTAGCGATGCGGCTACTGGTTGGAATTGAACCAAATTTGGCGTGCAGGCTTCAATTAAGTAACTAACAATTTTATCAAGTAGCCAGTAGAATTTGAGAGAAAAAGTCATTTTTGAACACCCCTAATGAAGACACCTTCCAGGCTACAGCCCAACCGATTATTATTGATTCGACGATGCTATCAAAACGATATAACACTGTACAATTACTATCGGCAATTTTCACGACGTCACAGGTTAGTAGTATGGAGTCGGAGAAGTATGATCTGTTATTGGTAGACTGGGATTATTGATAATATTTCTTACAGCTTACATGTGTCCAGATTCAAACTTTTTAGTTTATTTCATGTCCAAACATTGGAATGACTGTGTAGCTGTACAAATCAAAGCTCTGAAGCTTTAGAAATGCGCCTTAAACTAGATGCCATATCGTCGCAGTGGTATTAAAGTGACTTAAATCCATTTTTACAAATTTCGAGATCTAATTTTAAAATTGATGAAAATCATGTTTTTGTTTAATTTTCGTTTGTTTTGGGCCATATCCTGGTCATGTTTGTTTGTCTCACTGTTTCAAAGTTAATCACGACGACGCTATGTCCAAACGAGAATGAAAACTTTACATAAAGCTAGTGATTATATCTGTTGGTATATTGGTCGGTATCTAGTCGAGAGTTCTTGCGTGGCAACTTGTTTACAACTTTCGTTCTCTCATCTTTTGCGGTGCTTTGCAGCTTTTGAATCTGTTCGACAGCGAAGATCCTCGCGAACGCGATTTCTTGAAGACCACTCTGCATCGCATTTACGGAAAATTTCTCGGCCTGCGAGCCTACATTAGGAAGAATATCAACAATATATTCTATAAGTACGTTCCGTGCAAGTTGCTTATCAGTAGTACTGAGCGAAATCGAGCGTTTGAGTTTGAGTATCGCCCATGATGATGCGGCAAGTTCAAATATGCAGGCTACCTTTTGTGTGACCACATAGAAAATATGTAAAATATATATTTTTACGACCATTGACCATACCTACGTCATTACCTCGTATATTTGAATAATATGTCAATATTTATTACCCGAAGCTTTTGAAACTCACATTCATCAGGGGCTACATTATTCGAACGTATTATTAGGCTCTGTAGGCTACCTCTAAGCGTTTTTTGTATATTTCCGAAAAAGGTACAGCGATCAGACCTATGTCATTGTGCTTTGTGGCAATTGTATGGTTTGATACTGACTTCAAATAAAACTCATTTCCAAGTCATTTCCACTAACGTGCGTTGGTTTATGCTGGTTTTTCGGATGCCGCGGTACGACCAATCGAGGTTTCAAGGCTTCCAAGAGTAACGAAATATAATTCTCATTGATAATTCAACTCTTAGTTGAAAAGAGGGTGTAAATTCATTACTCAAAACAATCATCTGTCACTGCTCAACCGGAATCATGAAAATTAATACTTGATTCGGATTGAAGTACTCAAATTACTGTGCCAGGCCGTACTTACAATTTATGATTAACTAGCAATACATTAGGTATTCCATCTGTTGCAACGAAATGAATGAGTGTAGCAGAAATTTCTCGGTTATTAATCGTAATGTCTTTGCACCCGAGTTATGTATAGCCTGGTAGGTGTGTCGGAGGTGTGATGCTTATTGATCTTTCCTATAATCATTCAACACTGACTGACTACCTTAGCGCGAATTCCGTCCCGTTTATCTTTTATATTCATGTGTTCATTTATTTGCAGAATTGAATCGAGTGCACGTATTAATTTCAACGATTCGTGTTGATTGGAGAGAAATCATGCGCTCCTTGCCACTGATTGTTGATTTATCAACGAGTATTTTCTAATATGGGAGGCTGTAAAGCTCTATTGGTCGTATCGCAGCATAAAAAACATCTAATACATAGCTTATATGTTAGTTGAAATGACATAACTGTTTAGTCGTGGTAACAAAGTGCAATGAAATTAGGTATGAGTGAAAAATACTAAATCATTAATATTACGTTGAACTAGCATTATATTGTTTGTGGTCGCACAAAGGGTACATATTTTAACTTGCCACATCATTTATATTGTAGTGACGTCAATTTGATTGATACTTTGATACCGGCTCCATTCCTGAGCAATTGAAATGCGTCTTGTATGTTAGGCCATGCGTGTTTGTAAGACCGCCTTATTTAGTAGCCTACTTACCCGTCCACAATTCCAGATGTTATGACGGTTTCTGTGACCATCTCCTACCAATTATGACGTCTTGTTTCAATACCGGCGTACCTTATATTTGTACAGCTAGCTAGCTCGCTAAATATTTGATAGAGGGCGAACGTTATCGGAAATGACTTTTATCACACATAGTAGGCACGTTGCAGCGTTTCTTACTATCTGTTTCTGGGATAGTTGATTCTGTTTGAATTGTTTTCAAATTTAAAGAACTTGTCCGATTATTCGAATTTTCATGCCTGTGACGTCATATTCGGTGATAAGACCCCTGACGGGTGTCAGCCCAAGATATTTCGGTTTATTTCAATATCAATATGTTACTCAATAGTGTATTGGAAGTTATGTACATCCAGGAGTCTGTTTAAATTGTGTTGTTGAAAACTCGAATGATGGCATATTTCGTATTTAGATTCATTTACGAAATGGAGAGACATAATGGAATCGCAGAGTTGCTAGAAATTTTGGGCAGGTACGTTTTTTATGCGGTCAGAGAGACGATTCCTGACGATTTCTATGTATTTTGTATTTTTCCGCAGCATTATCAACGGTTTCGCACTCCCGCTAAAAGAAGAGCACAAAGTATTCCTGGTTCAAGTCCTGATACCTCTCCACAAGGCGCGGTCGCTGAGCGTGTATCACCCGCAGTTGGCCTACTGCGTAGTGCAGTTCCTCGAGAAGGACTCGGCCCTCACCAAATCGGTGAGGATTATTTTACTGTAACACGTTAGGATTCCCACCAGCAGAGGGCTACTAGAGAAATTTCAAACTTAGATTAGAAATAGAATTAGTGAATTCGCAAAAACTGGGAAATTTAATTCAATCCCTGGTTAGAAAAAAATGCATTTTCAAGTTTTTGCAAATTCAGTAACTCTAATTTTGATCTAATCTGTAAAAAATATGCTTATATAATTCCGATTTTAAATCTAATTTCGAAAAATTAAGAATCTTCTAGCTGTCAAAATCTGCTCGTGGCTGTTCTAGTGACGTCTCGCGCTTGTAATTTTCGCGACGGGCTAAACAGGATTTGTTCGTGTCAGGTGGTCGACGGCTTGCTGAAGTTCTGGCCGAAAGTTCACAGTCCGAAAGAGGTGATGTTTCTGAACGAGCTCGAGGAAATTCTCGACGTCATCGAGCCGACCGAGTTCACCAAGATTATGACTCCGCTTTTCAAGCAGCTTTCAAAGAGCGTGTCGAGTCCACATTTTCAGGTCAGCGCCACAGATTTCATTTGTTGCCTGCTATAATATGTGTACTTTTGTTGTTTTCGTTGCTAGGCCTGTGCTGGCCATTTTGGAAAGCCAAACAGGTTCAAGATTCAATATCTGAGGCTGGATTAATATCTCCATATGTTTTCATTGATACGATCTACTTGATAGTTTTCATTTTTTATATGCAACCACTACGGTCTAGAATACTTGCGGTACTTTTACTTGGAAATTCCTACTTCTACTTGTAGTTGAGTTTGAATTTTGAATATTACTTCTACATCTACTTGATTATCAACGACCGCTTTGGAATAATAGTACTGTGGGTAGTTTTTTAATTGATATTTGAAAAATTTCCTGCTGTAAATACTCTTTTTTCACATCACGAATTTTGAACTCCAATAACTTCTACGGGTTACAATTGAGCTAAATTTTATGTGCATTGTTTTTTTTTCTTGAGCAACTAAAGAACTTCGTGGGGTTGACTGGAAAATTTAAGGAAACGCATTTTTTGTAAATAATTCAAATTTTGTAACTACAATAATTTCACTTTTACTGGTCGGCAGGCGCGTAGCCAGCCGAAAAATAAGGGGGGGGTTTGAAATAAAAGGGGGGGTTTCGATTTTTCCGAATTTAGTAACGTAGCATTGATTCATTAGGGTTAAGTACATGCGATGCGTAAATAACGATTATACAACATCCCGTGTTGGCGATTATAGGCGTATGATAAGCTTGTCGACGAGTCCGGAAGTGCTGTTAATTAGCGACTCCCTGATCTGTCGTGAACAATGAAATACGCACGAGTTGAACATTTGAATACGCGCGCTTATCAACGCGCTGAACAATTAAATTCGCGCGCTTGTCAAAGCGTCCAACAATTAAATACGCCCGCTCATCAATGCGTCTTGCGTCTTACGTAGCCTCGGCGACGATTTAGGCAAGTAAAAATGTACGAGTTTTTATGGAATATGTGTGCTATAATGACGCCGATTTCAGGTGGTTCAAACCTTTACCTCTTATAACTCAAGCCTACTGGACTATAACTGAAGACTAGTGGAAATCAATTACGCATGTTTGTAGGCACGGGTCGAACATGATTGCGGACATTCGATGTCATTCAGTTACGAGATGTCACTCTTTAATCACAATCGCTAATCAGCATATACTTAATAGCATTTTATCTAAGCCATCCAGAAATAGGAGCCAAAGCCCATCCCAAGACGCGGTAGTTAGGCTAGCGATATCTTTAGTACTAGGCCTATTCCAGATGCGATTGTGTAGGCCTACGAAGATATCGTGCACACCAAGCCAATGCAGATGTGATTGTGAAGGCCAGTGACAATATCGTGCGACGCGGGCCTATTGCAGATGTGATTATTCAAGCCAGCGGAATTAGGCTTGTTGGAGACGCGGTAAATCAGGCTAGTAATGATTGCCGAACGCGCGACAATGAATGACCCGATTTCGCCAATCATCTCAGCGGGAGATCGTGTCGCGTTACATTGTGCAGTGCAATGCCCACAGACGAATCTCGCTAATTAGCAACACGTCTTTCGTTAATTGGCCGCGCCTTCTGTTAATTCGCCGCGCGCAATACTGATAATATGACTTATTGAATTGCAAACGAGTATTAGCGTCAGAGCGGTCATTTAAAAAGAGCAAGGTTTCGCGTTAAAGGAGGGGGTTTCGCGTTTCTAAAGGAGGGGGTTTCGACCCCCGAAACCCCCCCCCCTGGCTACGCGCCTGCTGGTCGGTATTGAGCCAAATTTGTTTGTTGCAATGTTTTTTCAGACAACTTGACAATTTCGTGACGTTGACTGAAATTTGAGAAATTAAATTTTTTATTAAATTTAAATTTAACTCCAATAGCTTCACTTCTACAGGAGGGAATGGAGTCAAATTTGGCGTTCAGCGTTTTTTAGACAATTTGACAATTCCGTGGGGTTGACTGTAAAAATTAGTGAGAATTTTTAGGAAATTCAAATTTTGTAACTCAAACAGCTACTACTGGCTGGAATTGAGTCATATTTGGTGTGCAGCGTTTTTTTAGCCAATTTATTTAATAGCCAGTCAAATTTAGAGAAAAAATTCATTTCACTCACTCCTCAGTTTTGAGTTGAATGGAAATTTTGAAAAGTAGTTGATTCGTAAAACAGAACTAGCTTCCCGCTTTCATGGCGTTATCCAAGAGGATATTACGATGAAAATATTAATATGAATCTAAACGGCAATACTGATCCATTTCAGGTAGCGGAACGAGCGCTGTACTTTTGGAATAACGAGTACATCATGAGTCTGGTGAGCGACAACACGGAAACTGTGCTGCCCATCATATTTCCGGCTCTGTACAGAAATTCAAAGTCACACTGGAACAAGTGAGTACTCAGCAGGGCTCGGCGCAAGGATTGCAGTACTGGAATCTGATTTGAGTATTAATTGTACTGATTCGTGTCGAGCAGTGAGGGAGGAGTTTTTCAAGTGCTGAAACTGAAATTATAGCATTGGTACCATTTCCCACTTGAAACCTTATTTGGTCGTATAGTAGCATACGAAACATGTTAAATCCGCAAAACTACTCACTTTTTAAAACTCAGAACTAGAACTAGAACCACTCAATTTTCAGAATACCCAACTAGAACTAGAACTAGGACTACTCATTTTTTTAAACTAGCAACTAAAATTAGAACTACTCTATTTTCGAATTCCGCAACTAGAACTAGAACTAGGACTACTCATTTTTTTAAACTAGCAACTAAAATTAGAACTACTCAATTTTCATATTCCGCAACTAGAACTAGAACTAGGACTACTCATTTTTTTAAACTAGCAACTAAAATTAGAACTACTCAATTTTCAAATTCCGCAACTAGAACTAGAACTACTCAAAAACCGGTAGTCAGTTGACCGCCAACTAACTAAATGGGTAGTTTGTACAAGGCACAAGTTTGTACCTATTTGAACTTTCCGCGTCATCCGTAGTCTAGCGGCGCATAATGAATGATACTTTATTCAACTCAGTATCGCATTGCTTAGCCCTAGTACTTCCTTTGTGATCTGCGTTGGATTTTTGATAATGTGTTACTTTTTCGTTCAGAACGATCCACGGTCTCATCTATAACGCCTTAAAAATATTCATGGAGATGAACCAGACGCTTTTCGACGAATGCACTCAGAAATACAAATTGGCGAAGCAAAAGTACGTCGATTTAAGCTCGGACCCGTGTTTCATTGCGTTAACGAGATCTGACCGTCTTCTATATCTTTAGAGAGAAAGAAAAGCAAAAGGAGAGAGAAGACTGTTGGGATAAACTTTCCAAATTGGCTGTGAAAAATCCTCAGGTACGAGAAAGCGACGGGTTTCACATTTCATTAGGTCCTTGACTTCTTGATTTATTTTAAAATGATGTGGTGGCATCAGACATGAGGCTATTACTGGAATAAATTGATCGATTGCAATTACTTCTGCAACGATTACGATCACAGTTCCAGCGATATCTCGTTGTGGTCGATTACGATTGCATGGAAAAGATGTGAAAATGATACACATTCCAGCCCATAATTTGCAGGACTCGGTTACAAAAAATGATGTTTAACAGAGTCCGACTCCAAAATTTTTATGATTCCAACAAGAGAAGATGTAACAAAAATCCGCATCTTTTCAATGTCATATTTTTTCAGGCACAAAAATTATTCAGTAAGGGTACGTTAACGCCGTTCACGGATTCCATTATCGCGGCGGCAGACAATCCTCTCATGGCCATGCTTGGATGCGGGGACGCCCCGTATTCCGCGGCGGGCCAGCTCAACCAGAGCATGGACACCGATATCGACGAGGACCTCAGTCCGGCGCACGTCAGCAAGGAGGCGGAAGAGGTGACCGGACCACGTTTGAGTTGTATTCGTTATGTATCTATCGCGACATCAGGGTTGTAGCCAAGTCGCAAGATAATCATGCTTTTATAGTTTTGACCCGAGTCATTTTCAGTTCATCCCTAGTCAAGTCCAAGTCAGGACGTTCACTGTTCAAGTTCAAGTCCAAGTCATGTTCACCCCAGTTTTTACAACTCTGCTTCGATGATATACTCATTCTTCGCATTCTTATCAGTTTCTGGCCCTATTTTTCCAAGTACCTGCCAGTACCGATAGACGAATTACCAATAATGTGGTAACTTCACTCTTCTTCGAAGTTCCGATGAAATGCCTGTCTTGGCTGTCTGAGTCTTGAGTCAATACACAAATTGACTCGTGTCGAGTAGAGTCATGTTCCGCATTTTGCGAAAATTACTCGAGTCAAGTTGAGTCACAAACAAATCGCGAGTTAGTCATTACAACCCTGTGGTCAAACCTAAAATGCTCCCTACGTTTTTCTTCGTGGTATTGATTTCACCTTCTAATAACGTGAAATGGAATACGCAAAATATCAACGTGTCCAAATTTATCTCGGGGGAATGTTTGTCCACAAATTTGTTTTTCTGTGGCGCAGGGCAAGAAAGTTTTGAAAAAAGCGGGCCGCAACCTGATCCGTCGAAAGTCCGAGCTGCCCCAGGACATGTACACCGCCACGGCGCTGGAGAACCACAGGCGCGCCGAGGAGAACCTCACCACCAACGTGGAGAACAACAACACTTAGGCCCAGCCCGTCCTCGGCCTATACGTACGACAGTTGAACGAAAATGTGTTTGTCTTAACGCCGTGTCCCAAGAACGTAGTGTGCCCGTGCCGATTCCGTGTAACGCAATTATCCCGGCGGGATCGATGGTGTTCGATATATATATCTACAGTCTGCTGGCCGATTTTCAGGGGGGCGCTCTACGCTAGGGCTGGGTTCGAGGGCTCGAATTTGAGTCGAGTATTGATAGATGATGTTTTTCGAACACTGAAATGCCACTAAGAGTTGATTTTCCATGAAAATTATAGTTTTGATTGCATTATCACAAAGCACAATGATATATGCATGGTCTGAAAAATACCAAATTCTTTTTATGTGATGTAGATCTGGCGTTATATTCTCCGTGGTAGCATGAAAAGATTCATATTTGAATGTTCCACGTCACGTCGTACTGTTGTGACGTTATAACGTGTGATACTCATCCCAGCTCCTAGCGTAGACCGATTCAGGCCCCGGTTTTTATGTATCGGGACGTTCAATGAAGTGTTCATTCCTTACTGTTTTCTGTACACCCATCGTATTTAGAGGGAATCATGCTGGCTCGGGCGGTTTATTTTTTGTATCGCGCAATGTAGTAGCAACGGCATAAACGTCTACGATACCGGCGTTGGTTATGACTAGGTTGATCGCGAATGTGTGCTTTATTCGGTCTATGTGAAGCATATAGGCATTGTTTTTGGCCTGTCCAAAAGTCAGATTACATATGCTGTTCGTGAATTTATAATTGTAGCGATTAAATGAGTTATCTCATGGCCTGGATTCAAGGAGATATTTCGTTTTTGCTGTCACTGGTCGTCAACCAAACCCGTCCGCAATTCGTTATTTCGGCACCATTCGCGGCTCTTAATAACTGTGACGTCCTAGTAATTGCATGACACTGTCGAAATGTGTTGCTGTGTTGTCGCGCTAAGATCGGGTCGTCATCGGAATTCTGTTTCTAGGTTGGTAACAACCATGAAAGTATCCATAGATTCTGTAGGGGCTCTCTGCTTTGAAAGTATTTTGTATTTATGGTGAGTGACATTAAGTTATGTTGTTACGCTCGTAAAACCCAGGTGATGTCGCATTTATCGCTTGTGGAGGTTTGGTTTATTGGCGCGTATCGTAGAAACGTTGTCCCGCACGGCTGGCAGAAATAACCCTTTCGAGCGCGTATATTTTTCTTAGGAAATTTCTTACGTTGTTGTTTCATCCGTCGTTGTATATACTGTACTATTCAATTCCTTGCACAAGACGGCGATCACGGCTCGGGTCGTAATTGGGCGGGAGTCCGGACGATTCGATTATCGCCCGCGCGCGCGCGAAACGGGGATCGGTGTGCCCGTGTAACGCGAGACGGTTTTGTATCGTGAGGTTCCCGGTCGCGTTTTCGTCGGTAATCACTTGAAATATACGATGGTTCGATCGAGTGTGCGGTTTTGTTTTGGTCATCGTGGAGAACAGGGGTGAAGTGAGGTGTTCGTGCTATGTCGTAGTTGGACAGCTACGAAGCTTTCAACTTTTCCAAATTAGGTTGGAATTAATATTATTGCTGCACAGTTGCGTGACTCGAGGAGTAACATTTGTCGATGTAGGACCCTACGAGACCTGAAAATGTGTTTGTCATAGCAAAAGAAACTATTATAATGGGCTGATAAATGAGCTATTACCAGCTGGCAATATTAAACCTGTGATAAGGGTTTCTTGGCCCCGGAACTCGCAACTGTCCTGACCTCACAAAGAATTGCCTCAGCTGCCACCGGAAGCTAAGAATAATTGCAGAAATATTAAATAAACAATGCGATTTGAGTGTTGAATATAAAAATTTATCATAGAGCCGTATATGGCTAGCAAGCCGTAGATTAGCTACCCTTGTTGTATATGAACGTTTAAATCTTCAACACAACTTAAGCCGCGTTAAATTGACTATTTGAAATACACGCAGATCAATATATACTTGTTCTATCGAAATTAAATTTATTATCAACGGAAAACCCATGGTAAAGAAAGTCGATTTATACTATTGAAACTAAACAGCAGTGCTCGTGATTTTAGCCGTTGAATACGTTGGAGATTTCGGAGACTTGAGACGTTCAGTCGTCGAGATCTTGGTCACATTTCCCTTCCCACTGCCCGTAGTGCGTGAACCGTTTCTGGCTGCCATGTGGATATTCGATAGTGTTTTAGATCTTTTCAATATTGGTTTGAGTTCTTGCAAGTTCATCGCAGTCGTGGAATACCAGCGTTTTAGTTTTGCTGTAATCTGAGAGAACTCGCCACTGTTAGGAGTACTCTTCGGGGCGATTTCCTGCCTGTCGTCTTTCTGGCTCACGCTGTGGCCTCCCGGAGAGAGCTCATTCGGATTTTGCAAGGTTTCAGAGCCAGGGACAACGCAATATGAAGTGGCCGTCATTGTCGAATGATCCATCTCATTCAAAGGTAAAGTGTGATATTGGTGGTTAGCAACCGCATCTGTAAAAGTAATGTTACCGTAGGTATAAACGCGTAGTGAGCGAGTGCGAGCGATTCGAAGTCTAACAGAATTCGTTTGGAATCGTTTGAATGCGGAATGTCCCATTTTCAACACGACTCCAGAAAACTACATCGTGTGCATGCTTTTGTGCTCTGTTAGCTACTCTTCCTCAAACTACTTCGGAATATCGGAACAGGGTTATCAGAGATATTGTGCTCCCGATTCGTTGCTGAGGCTTAGCAGGTCGCCACAATAGCCTAAAATTCCAAGATAATATATTTTGAACGTGACGAAAAGGCATCGCATGTATGGATCCGATAGAATATCTACATGCGCTCGAGATTACCGGACCATGATCTGACATATCGACTTCATCTTCCGGCACAAGCCGCTTCATTTTCAACGTATTGTCTTTTATGTTATCTTATGTTGCTTTTCATTCAGAGTGCAGTGTGCAAGTGTGCAGCATGCCTATTATTTACTGACATAATCCCGGGTAGGTGTCTGATTTCAAATACTACTCAAAGTCGTTTCGTCGCATCTTTTCATTTTATCGCAATCTTGTGCTTTGAAATGATGAAAATTCCTATTGAGCTAATGATGATTTGCATTTCATCGTAACTGAAATCGGAAAATGGGAGCTTCCGGTAAATTTGCAATGGGATTTCATTCATTTACTTATTGTATCAGTATGCTTATCAAATTCACCAACCTCGCCAATCCGAAACTGAATTACGTTCCAACCTACGTTGCCTGCGCAAAGTGTTGCGCAGTATCGTGTACTGGGGCTTGCTGGTGTCAGCACAATTCGATGTCGACGCGTAATGTCGTGGCATATTACAATTACGCGCGCCTAACCCTTCATCAGTAGCGCTTCGCCGTATTTCGCTGACAGAGGGTGACCTCATCAGTGATTTCGTTAACGTGTCGTCCTTCGATGGTGATTGTGAATCAAATGATAGCTCGTCGCTGAATGAGACTTTTGAACATGCTTTTCGACGGAACGCATCACCCGTTTCTGCAGTATTAAACAAAGAAAGCTTTAAAATCAAGGTTACCTAGATATCAATGGCTTTTATAAAGAATTCTTTGACATTGGTGGAGTGGGGTAGGCCTGCAGTAGCATTTTCTTGCATTGTGTCTTGTGAATCGCCTTGTTGCCTACATTGTCTTGAGCGGATGAACATACGACAATTATGACAAAGTACATTATTTTCCATTTGACAATCACGATTGCCTTACAAAAGCAAGTCCTTCAACTTATTACCTACAACTTATTCCACATATAAACTACTTCTGAATCAGCACGCGATAAATTGGATATAGATTCTACTCGAAAATACTGTAGCACAGGCGTATCTTGACGGACCAGGTGACGGTATTTTCGCCGTTTAACTTGGCTGCATCGCTCAGCTGTATGAACTGGTTTAACCTCTAAAATGCGCCGAAAATAATCAATTAAAAACAGAAGATTAGTGGTTCATTTAGCGCCCTATCAAATCAGGCTATTGCATATTGAATATTGCTTCAACTTTAGGCATACTGACGATTGTCATTTATTGTTTTCTTCACGTAAATCATTTGTTTTTGGCCAATAATCATTAGTAATAAACTTTGTCTCATCTTATTTCACTCGCGGTTATAGAAAGCACCAGTCGGCCTAATAGGGTATTTTACTGTAGCGCATAAACAAATATTGTTTTTAAATCAGTATCAACCCATATGGAAATCGAGCCGTGGCAGTCGTTGTCATATTTTCACTTTGATGATGGCTCTGGTTCCCAACTTTTACTCGGTGGTATATCACAATATTGGCAGTATTTGTTAGTGACCTAAATGCATGCAGTAATAGCAAAAGTATAACGAGCTTATAATGTTACTGGAACAAATTTACCGTCACAGTAAGGCTCTGACTTTGCGTGACAGATGACCTATTCTATTGCACACAGTCCATTTGTTTTCTTTTGATTATAATCATCAATCCTCGAGAGATATTGCTAACAAATATATATTCCAATACCTTGCGTCCGACGATCTCGAACTATCCTTGAAAGGGATGGGATGGGTGTGACAAGCGTCACTGGTGCATCAGATATTTTGTTCTCGACGTGATTTAGAGCTCTTTTCGGTTTCTGATGGCGATTTATGGAAGAGAGGTATCTTCTACTGTCATTCGGGAATGATAGTTCATCAACGGAATGCATCTTGACCTAGAAATAAATTAAAGCGGAACTCGTAACCAGTGACAGAGGATGTGGATAGGAAGAATGAGCAATGGACAATGGACATTGATCAGTGTAGCGTTAGCAATTGATAAAACGCAGATTAAATATGATTGAACGAACAAACGAACGAATACAGCGGAGTGCAGGGGACATTGTTTTCGTAATAACTGGCTCCATATTCGTATACTGGGATTTATTACAATAAATATTAGTATAAGTGCCAAAGGAATTATCCAATCTTTGTCTAGGCGTGATTCTTGACTGGTGTTACATGGAACACTAGAGGTACCCTAAGTCAGTCTCAGTGGTTTAGGCCTATATATAAAGGTCAAGTCACACACTGAACTCGTATACATGTGATTTGTGATGACACGCCATCATTGGTTGTAATTTATGTTATGTTATTGTTCTGAACAATGCCGATATTTCAGACTTGGAGGACAGATTATAGGTGGATCGGTGCCTGATCAATATTTTAATTTATATTTTCGGAATCGGTGCAACAGCAGCTTTCGATCAAGATCCAATTCAGTAATTTCTGCGGTCGGGAAGATAGCTTTTGGATTGCCAGAAATCCTACAGTCGCTTACGCAAAACAATTCTCCACTTCAGCCTCAGCGAAGCGGAACAAAGCTGCAAAATCGGTCGTTGCCGTTCCTTGTTTAATTTCTATAGTTACATGTTCATTGTGATTTATGACACAGCGAAAATCTGGGGTTCTGCGAAGTCCTGCAGATTAACGTAAGTGTTCCGCAGGCTCGCAAAGTTTAAGGCTAGGTCCAATTAAGGCACCCGCTGTCGCCATATTCGTGGTGTCAAACAGTATAGATAGATAGATAGTGTAATGGTTATGCGTCCGGCTTCTCGAGCGGTAGGTCGTGGGTTCGATCCCCGGCCGGGTCATACCAAAGACTCGAAAAATGGTATCCGCAGCTATCCTGCTAGGCGCTCAGCAATCACGGATAGCATGGAGGAGAAAAAAAAAACGGGGGCGCAGACTAGATGACCTCATGGGGCCGTATCGCAACTCCGTCGCCAAAGCATCTCGATGGTGCAGGCGAGAAAGAATATCATATCTCTCTCTATATATATACAGTTAGTAGAAGAATTGCGTCGCCTAAGGATGCTATCTTTCGACAATATTGATCAAATTACTCACCGCGGTTAATTGTCTGAACTCCTTCGCGGGCTGGTTCCGAATTCCGGATTGACGCGGAGAAGTCGTTACATATTTCAAGCAGGGACGAATACTCGATGCCGAGAAAGTTCGAGCGGACTGACTTAAGTCAGGGTGATTCGTGTCATCGAGATACCAAGATCTAGTACTGATGTTATCTTTGTAATATCTCTTGCCAGGATGTGTATATTGCAGACAACACTTGCAATTCATCGACTGTAGCAATTTATTCCCCCCTTCAATAGTGTGTGAAGGATACGGTATTGTCGGAGAAGTCGCCGGCAAATAACGGCGAGCATAATCAGATAAAGGTGTTTGATTTGCGAACGGCGGTATGGCTGCTTCGGTGAATTGCTGCAGGCCTGGTGCGGGAATATCTTGGCTCTGTTCTTCGTCTCTAGTAAATATTTCGACACTTCGATTACCCGCATTAGGACTCTTCAATGTCCCGGTCACGACGCCACAGCTATACGAATAAATATATAAATTTAGGGCCTTATCGACTTGCCTTTTCTGCGCATTTGATTTCTAGCCAATGCATAAGCGATGCCCGCACTGCAGAACTGTACAGTGCAGTGGTCGGGAACCTATATGGCTCGCGAGCCATATATGGCTCTTTTGGGGATAAGATATGGCTCTTTGCCAAATATTTATTTTTATACTGAATTCATCAATATTGCAGCAACTTGTTGGTATAAATTTTCATCGCGGCCAGAATAATTATTCTCGCGACAGTATAAACGTGTCTTTGAGAGGTAAAGACAATGCCGTTTTCAGGTTTAGGAGCTCGGACCCCCTCTTTTCAAACTTCTCAACGTACTGTCGCGCCGGCGACCAATATCACTCTTGAATTCGATGAACCCGACTCGAAATCTTGGATTGCACCATACGTTGAATGATCAAAGAGAATAGCAGACATGACGACGCCCATATGACAACGCAGTTTTCAAATACAAATTATCTTTCTGATCTACGACGCGAAATGAACTGCCGTGGACGTTACATTCACAATTACAAACTCGAATTGCAAATTGCCGACGTTCTTGATTGGTAAATAGCTCTGTAGTACCGACGATAGAAGGTAGGCGAGTAGCGCAACGTTATGACGTGTTATACCGACGAATACTTTGAGAATTGAGAATTCGATCAGTATTTAGATTCTCGGCTATCAATGCGACAGTTAGATGCTATTTATGATGAATTGCGTTATCAATGGCGAGGCTTGGTCCGTCAGTGCCTCGATCACCTCTGCTTTCGCGCTTTATTTCCGAACAATAAATATGCAAATTGTGTGACCTAGAGAGAAAAATGTTCAAAATCTTGTCAGCCATGAACATCGATAGAAAATACCAATACTAATTGAAGGTTTCACAATTTTCATTCACTCATCCTGACGACAGGTGAGGTACTGCCTGACTGTCCTCCCCTGACCCGGCGTATCTGATGTATCACAGTTTATCATGGTTTAAATAAGGCAACTAGCGTGATTAGTGCGAGTTTTACAGACTAAATGCGGCGCATACGACGAATCCCATGTGGTGAGTTCGAATCAGTGCTACCATGACGTCACGGATTTTCAATTGTGACGTAACAATTGATTGTCATGTATGGCTATTTGGGAGTTAAAATGGGAAAAATAGGGCCAATATGGCTTTTCAGACCAAAAAGGTTCCCGACCCCTGGTATAGTGTATTTAGTCATAGTGCGAAACGACAAGTCCGGCGTACACTGTACGAGTGTACGTACAGACATTTGCCATTCTCGTGCTTACGAGAATAAGCTCCCATTTGACACGAACTGAAGTTCATTTTTACTGTATTTCTTCCTAATTCTAATCCAATTTTTCTGCTCGCCTAGTTCTGGTTCTGGAAATAAAATGAGAAGAGCTTCTTGGAGGTACAGAACTGCAATATACAATTGAATAGTATATTCATATTGAAATAAACCCGAATATTTTCGGCTGACACTCGTCAGGGGTAACAATTTCATGCTGGTGACGTCACATTTTGTGATTTGATTGTTGATATACAGTGTTCTTTCCAATTCTCTACTAGTTGCTGACGATGACGATTACCCCTGCCGAGTGTCAGCCGAAAATATTCGGGTTTATTTCAACACGAATATACTATTTAATTGAAATAAAATGTATATTCTTTTATGGAGAAGCCAATATAAAAGGCTAAACTAACTCATGCCTCGGTCAGGAAGTTCCCATTCTTGTCGAATTAAATGAAATATATATGCAGATGATATAAACCTGCTGAATAAATCGTCATGGTGTGGATTTATTCCGGTCAGTTTACTGTCCTGAGATTCTCCTTCGTTTGCCTCAGTCTGGAATAGTTCGGTTGTTTCCTGACGCGAGTACGTGACGATAAGTGCCAACTTGAGTAAAATCAATACCGATCGATCTACGTACGCTCGCAGCCTGATTCGTTAATTTGATTGTCATCACGCCAGCGCACTGCGAAAGTGCGAAAGCCAGCCCGGCGAGATAGAAAGACCACCCGTAATACGTGTTATCCCATGAGAGGCCGTACGATTGACTGTTTTTTGAGGAGTATATCACGAGCCCGACCATATTCATTAGTCCTGCAAAGGAAACATATTTCTCTAGCATGCACATTGCACAAACTGAACCGGACTTAATAGTCACGTTCAACCATGTCCTCGCATTCGATGTGACAGAAGAGAATAACTAATCAATGTGCGACGAGAGCAGGGTTATATAGAACTCCATCGACGAGAGATTGAGAACATCGATATACAATTGAATAAAATATTCACATCATTGAAATAAACACAAATGTTTTCGGTTGACACTCGCCAGGGGCCATCGTCAGCAACTAGTAGAGAATTGAAAGGAACATTGTATTAGAGGTCGACCGATATTGATTTTTACAGGCCGATACCGATACCGATATTTCGACGCTCACAAGGCCGATAACTGATATCATAGGCCGATATTAATATGGAAGGAGCAGAGAACTATTTCGCCAAAAATATTATATATTAGGCAAGGTGGCACTTGTTCATACCACAGAAAGGTGAACAACAAACGAGAAAACTGAAATTGAAAAGACTCATTGCTTAATTGTGAACATTCGTTGAAATTTGGGATAACCCGAAAATCAAAACATGATACAGAATTGCAGATCAGTTCAGAAAAGGTAGATTGTAGTTAGATATAAAATATCGGTCGCGATATCGGCCTAGATTGGCCGATACCGATATTCGAGAAAGTTCAAAATATCGGCGCCGATAATCGGCCAAGCCGATAATCGGTCGACCTCTACATTGTATATCAAGAATCGCATCACTCTCAGTAATGAACTGCATCATCGCTTGAATGCAATTACTGTCATTAACACTTTCAAGGGTATAGCGTCCAAGTGTAATGAATTCGTTGACAGAGCAATACGCCAAAGGAAAGTAAAACATCATTATCGGGTAATATCTAAGTAGAAAGTTCATATCGAATACGACGTGACTTTGACGTATAGGCTATACGTATGTATATAGCAGGGGGTGGATATTGGACAGCCTGTTCTACCGGTAAGTCTGATCACATGGGCCGAGGAAGGAAAATATTTGATAAAATAAATAGTTTGGTAATAATACATGCAACTACCAATATTATCAACAAATTCATTCATGAAGTTGAAATAATTTTTGCGCGGCTTCACAACGAATCTCAATAACTTGTCATAACGTTCGCGTTTAGGTGCGCATCATCAGCTTGCCGAGGCGTTCTGTTTCTGCAATTAGAAATTTTATGTGGAAGGCATTTCACAAGAAAGCAATGATGGCCCCTGTCCTCGGTGCGAAGTCCCCGCCGTAGTCGATTTAACATGGATATTTAGCGTTCAGGTGGGCCATTACGACTGTCGGCTGGAATGCGGCCGTAAGCTATATATGTAATCTGTATGCGGTCGTGAGTAGCAAAATGATTGAACACTCATGGTTTAGTTAGACTCTATGTATAGAGCAGTGGTTCTTAAAACCGTTACTAGCCTCATGAGACCTTACGCTAATATGCAAGCATTCGACGACCCCCAAATTATACACAAAAAGAAAAACCGACGACACTGCTGCAAAAAGGAACTGTGAATTAAAAAAGGATTAAAATTGAGTAACTTCAGAAGTAGCCACATACAACGAGCAGAAACAATTCGACGAGATAGGCCTACGCGGTATGACTCACCAGAGAGCACAAATAGAATCCCTGTTAGAACAGTGATTGTCGATCGTTGCTTCGTCATAAACACACCTCCCAAGAACGCGACGAGGCCAGTAAAGGCAAAAACTATGCTGGATATTGGGAATACGTTGGACCTCCTCATCGCATCTAAAATACAGCAGATACAACGTTATCGCCCAAGTTCATTCATAGTCTTCGTCATTTTATTGAAATTCGCATCATATCAGAACACCAAAAGTTTGCGATATAATAAAATATTGAAATAAACCCAACTATTTTCGCTTGACACTCGTCAGGGGAATCGTCAGCAACTATACAGTAGATAATCGGGAAGAACTTTATATCTCAATTGTTGTATCACCGAATAATGACAATTACAATAAATGTTGAAATCGCAGTACTAGATTCGAACTCGGGTGGAGTCTTATTATAACTATATTCTGCAAAGCTGTTATTGTTATCCATGATATTAAACTTCCAATCGACCGAATTCGTTTCTAGCAATGAGACTATAGTCTTAATTGTGACTTCGCTGTACACGGCAAGTAATGTTATATCGGGAGCATGATGAGGTCATGTGGATATTATTATTAAGCCAAGACCGTAAAATCTGGAGGCAAAACTATATTATTATCGCCAATCGTAGTTACGTAAAATTACAGTCTATATCTGTATCGCACACGCAATCTTGTTTTTTTGTCTTACCGATGATATCGCCGAATGCACCGAACCCTCCTTGTTGGTGGACTGGATTTACGTAAATTGGCTGGCAAGAAAATTCACACGAATCTAAAGACAACATATTTTTGTGCGAGTGTCGTGAAAATTCTACTCGCAACTTTTCATGCAAGTCAGTGATGTAGGCTATGTCGTCTGTACTAAAGTTATTACAGCGTGTATTCTGCAATGTAAAATATAAAGATTTCCAACAATTTCCAAGTCACCACCGACTGCTACCAATGCGCAACTACCAAACAGATTCGCCTCCTAGAGTCCTAGGCTATGTATTGGCAATACAGATGACCTGCTTCAGTATAGTTCACGTGTGTCAACAATAGTGTAGAAATAAATACATGGCTGTAATTAATCAGGGACAGAGAAAGAAATTCCATGAACCGCTAAATAACACATTCTCCCCAGACTTGTACAAGAACTATGGAACAAAAACGACCTTGAAAAATCCGCAACTAACCAACTGACTAAAACACAACTATAACTATAACTGAACTATAACGAATTACCTAATTGTAAAATTAGCCAAGAAATATTGGATATAGAATCTGCACTTCAGAAATAGGGGCTTTCGAGTTTGAAATGGGGAGGGGGTCGTCCCCCTGGGTACGCCACTTGATGACTCTGAGCTAGCAATGGCCGCAATAACATCAGTCATCACACTATACATCATACCGGTATCACGATTCACGCCAAACGACGACATGTGTTTTATTGTTGTTCCAAAGCATTTTTATAATACGCAACTAGAACTACTCAAAATAACAATAGCTAGTTGACCAATCTTAATCAATAATCGGTAGATTAAATTTTCATCTGCCGAACACACACACACACACACACACAATGTACGAATGCGATATACAAGACACACAACGCGATACAACTATGGTTAGTACTTAGTACAAATCTGATTCCCCATTAGAGAGTTTTGGGTCTATGCAATATGCACCTATACAAATCAAATCTAAAAAATATCAATACATGCCTTGTATGCAACATATACGCCACAGCCCTGAACAGACTCGGATTTTATTCGCTTTGAGAGAGCGGCCGTGATATCCATACGAGCCGTTTTTGAAGTTCCACGAAGTTATTCCACATCGCCAGTTGTCCGTAAAAGTAGAAACTGACACCAGAATTAGCGCAAGAATAGCAATAACGCAGGTAGACCGTACTTTCCAGCTAGTGCGGACGATTTTTTGGAGCTCAAAGGTAAAATAAGGCTCATTTTGCATCTCTTCATGAGCAACATCAAATGTTTCTGTCTGTTTCTGCACCAAATAACGCGCTCGATTGGCTCAGTCGGAATAAAGCGCCAGGTCCCATTTCGAGAAAAAGACGATCTCTGGGGAATACTGAGTCAGGAAGAAACGCTTTCAATTGTTGCGTCAAATTTTCTGGGCAGAGAGAATCGACTTTCCATCAGAATTGTGAGAACAAAAACCGTTATCGATTTTACAAATCAATCAATTCCATGTGATAATTCGAAATTCTGCGACATGCAGTTGAATTCCATGTTTGGCCTCGCAGAGGAAATATATACTCACCAATGTCACCATGTATACGCCTGTTCCATATTAGACTGGAATTCATTGTATCTTAAAGCCAACGACTATGATTTCATGTACTTCAGTTGAGTTTATTGTTACCAATTTCATCATTTCAATACAACACAAGACTGCGATACAGTGAAAAGATACGAAGGTGTCAAAACTACTTGGAGTAGTATATTCGAAATCAGACACTCACCTGAGCCAAAATGATGTAAAACGAAGAGGCCTATGCTTAGTTGAAGTCAATGATATATATATGATATATGATAGATAGATATATATAATTAGATGATTGGTTGAAGTGGAGTAGTCTCTTTCGTGAGATGTTATCTTTAGCTGAACTTAAACTTGTAAGGTCTTCAACCTAATTTGTAAGAAAATTCGATGGAACTTTAATATGCAACTGTAAACTTTATGCGTATATATCCACTGAGCAGCAGTGATGAGCTCAATCTCCTGGGACTTCCTTTTTCTATTTTTGGAAGGTGATTTGTAATCGATTAATTCATACTTCAAATTCACACCGACAGCCAAAGACTTGGACAATTACATGATTCTATTTGTATAATTAGACTTATTTGAGCATAACGCTGGTAATCTATTTCTAATCTAATTTGTCACATGTTTCCGATATATAATTTCGGGATTCCCTACAGGATAACTATATTGTCGTGAAAAACGAGTCAAGGTTGCTGTACCGACATTTGTCATTATCATGCTTATATATAAGAATGAGCTTTGAGTTGATGTGGACCGAGCTTGTTCTTTGTAATCCAAAACTTAATTCAATTTCCAAGTATTTGCGAATTCAGTAGTTGAAATTAGAATCTAATTTTAAAAAGAACTGTGCACCTATTATTCTGATCCTAATGTACTTTGAAAAAAACTGAAGATATTCTGGTTGTCGATCTCCGCCAGCAAATTTACATTTACGAGCCACGATTATTACGTCATAATATTCACGAACGCACTCGCATCAACCTCAAGTCGAAAAGGTGTTATAAAGCGCAAGAAAATATTCTGGGGGCCGCTTCGAGCGGGGCGATGGCGGACTGAAGCTGCGCACTTCAACTTCGTAACATGGAATGGAAAGATTTCGTTCGGAGAAATCCGAGAAGAATGTCTGCTACCGGAGACTCCGACAGAACGAATTTTACGTCTTCGTGGCGGGATTTACCGGTTTCTTGCTCATCGCAGGGATTCTGTACGACATCATCAACTACACCGCGCTGCAGTCACCCCTCCAAACAACTCAAACATTTTCATACCTCATTCTGGTATGTGATTCAACATTTCATTAGAATTGGCATCATGGCTCGCGCCGGATAGGCAAGTTATATTTACCGACCTATTCCAGTCAGACCTGCTCAACTATGTAATTCTAGTTATCTAATTAACATAGAATTATAATCTAATTGGTGAAATGTTTCTATGATATCATTTTAATTCTAATGTAATTCCTGCTTTTCCTGAAAATGCTATAAGTGGTTCTCAAACAGGGGGCGTGACAGCATCTGAAGGAAGGGCGCGAAGATGCGGTCTGGTGACAATTTTTTTCGCGGTTGGCGCGATTTACCTACAATTCATAGTTATTGCTCTGTGTATAGTCCGAATTTCATTCAATTTCTAATGCCGTACTCAGTCGACCATTCTGGAAATTAGAGATGAATATCGATTTATTTATTTGGGTGCTGCGTAATAAATGGTAGGCTATTTACTACCAGTTTCATCACATTGATGGCATCGTCAGGTATTGTAAAATTAGGCTCAGACTGCTCAGTGCTCATGCTCAGTGCTCAATTCACTTTGCATCCGATCAAGCTTTCAAATTGCATGTAGGTGTAGTGTCGGACAAGGGTATGCAATCTGCGGCCCACAGAAAAACTCTTGCGGCCCACGAACAAGTGCCAATTGTGTTCAAATTTAGCTATAGTCCGTTACGTGTCAGCTAAGCTCAAATGGGCTAAAACACGGGCCAAAGCACTAAAGTTTGCATAGGTTTGCTGACTTCGCAAACGAAAATTTATGAAAAAATCTGTTCAACGACTAGGAAACTTTCTCGAATCGGGTGGTTTCCCTAAAACTGCCCACGATTTAGGGATGGTGTCAACGTGAGGTTCACGTTCGCGTTCTGTGTGTGAACCCGAGAATTTCAGAGGTTCACGTTCAGAAACGAAGCTTGGTAGGTTTTGCACTGTGAACCTTTTTCATACAATACAATTTTCACTTCATTTTAACAGCTTTGATTTAAATTTATTGCATTTTAACTGCGGGCCACTCTATGCATGGCGCTGACAGTAACAAAAATAAACACTAAACGAGCATTCACCTTGACAATCTCAAAAATTTACTTCATTTTTTACAAAACTTTGCTCGAAATATCCAGCTTTCCGTTTGTGAATATTTAGTGACTCTCTGCTGTGATGTCAAAAATCTAGCAGGCGTACAAGGCCAATAGCGGTTGCAATAATAGAAACCCGTTTTACATTCTGCTCAATATCAACGTAGCAATACTACGAAGACGCCGAACACATTGTCCGGTCTGGCCTAGACCGTTACGGCGTAAGCTTATATTC
Source organism: Botryllus schlosseri (assembly GCF_051294905.1). Classification (NCBI taxonomy): domain Eukaryota; kingdom Metazoa; phylum Chordata; class Ascidiacea; order Stolidobranchia; family Styelidae; genus Botryllus; species Botryllus schlosseri. The sequence continues at coordinate 27,223,939 of NC_137246.1, read as the reverse complement.
CCTTGCTAGTCCTCGTCGAAATTGTTGGCAAAGCGACGGAAGATATTGATTTTATGGGATTATTATATCATTTGATTTCCTCAGTTGATACATTCGTCAATATGCATTTCAGCATTGTGGCCCGAGTCGTCGCTAGGTATCGTATACAATTGTGCAATGTACAATAATATAGGCTATGACTTCACTGAAATGTCGGGTTGGAATTAGCAATATGACGTCACGTGACGTCATGATGTTCGCGTTCACACGAACCTGAACCTTTCAGAGGTTCACACCATCCCTAGCCACGATTGGTATGTGTAATTTGTGTATTGTGAATTATTTAGGTAAGTTCTGCCATCGCCGTTGGTTAACCAGTTGTTATGAGACGGCGAGGCTTGCAGCTACTAAAAAGCCTATGTGAATTCCGCAAGTCGTAATTTACTCTTCTTAGAGTTAATAAAAGTTTCCACCGCTCTCTAACGTGATGAGTTCATCAAGGATAATAGTCGCAAGCAGAGTTGGAGACCTCCACAAATTCTAGTTGTCTGCTTGACTAATTAAAGCAAAATGCCGGTGATGTAATTTGCGAATGCTACTATATGTTCTTATTTTAATTCTAAATCTAGTATTCCTGAAAATGCTATAGGAATGCGGAACGAGCCAAGCTTCGTGTAAGACATTTGCCATTCGCATGTTTACGAGAACCGGGCCTGTTTTTTCTTGTATTTGTTTGCGTATTCAGTCATTCTAATCTAATTTGGAGAACTGCCCGCCCGACCGCCCAAGTCTAGTCGAAAAAGTACGAATAGCTGCGTTCCCACCAAGGCTGGGATTATACACAATTTCCATTATATAACGTTGCGTCCAATTTCTGTTTAGGTCTTGCATGTCGTCACGTTCATCCTGTCGATCGCAGGCTTCGTCCACAGTACCCTCCGCTATCAAACGTCGATGGACCGGATCTCTTTTGCTCTAATCGGTACGTTTTTACGCGTCCACCTGGTCGCAATGTTACAGACAGATTTTCAGCGCTCGCTTCCCTTCATTTTTTCAGTTTGCAATGGGTTCAGTTTCGTCGCCAGGATAAGCCTGGAGCTGGTGTTCGTCAACTATCGTGTGGAGTATTACAACTGAGCGGGCAAATTGATTGTTTAATAAAGTTCTTTCGCCGACTCGCAATAGTGACACTATAGAGCAGTGGTTCTCAAGCTTTTTCACTGTGGGAGCCATTTTATGAACCTCAACTCTGTCGGGAGCCGCATGATGGCACGAATAACGTAATTTATTGAGAATAGAAAAATATCATCAAAAATGGTATCAACGAAATGGTGTACGGCTAAAATAGCGACGGCCTTAATAGCGACGGCCAAAACACCGACTGGCCACAACAGCGACGGCCATAACAGCGACGGCCAAAACCGCGATTGGCTCAAACAGCGACGGCCAAAACAAATACGACAATTTCCCCAGACGACACTGTGACAGCGGGCACTCCCCATACGGACAACTTCCGAAACGACGTTACCCAGCCACGTCCCTTCACCGATGGTATACCGAGGTATACCCTTCACCGTTGAAGCCGATTGCGGATGATTTACAATTTACATTCTTCCAGATAGTAAATAGATAGTGATCACCACAGATTTAGCGTCACAACATGTTTATTGAGACTTAATCCACAATCTTTCTGAGTTCCGAGAGCATGTGAATTGAGTTTGGATGAACAAGGCGTGACGCTAAATCTGTGGTGATCACTATCTATTTTGCAACTTAGTGCGAAACTTGAAATTGAATTTGATTTTTCACAAGTTTGTCATAACGAGGTTTCATCGTGGAGGAAGCTGTGCACAAGAGCTGTTTCAGATGACGATCAGTCAATCGGTTGCGATATTTGCTTTTGATCCTCACTAATTTGCTGAAAAGGGCTTCACATACATAGGTTGAACCGAACATGCAGGCATTCTTCGATGCGTTAGCTATCAGGTTGGGGTATTTTTCTTCAGGAACAGCACCCCAAAATTCAAGGAGTCCATTGCTTTGAAACAACAGTCGCAATTCTATATCGGACTGCAAGTCCAGCAGTTCCATCTGAAAAATATCAGGGGCAGTGGCGGCATCTACTGCCATTGGGTTTGAAAATATATTCATCAGGGGTACGGAATGATGCATTCCCTCTATTCGACGTTTAAACCCGTCAATCAAGGTACTAATAACCTGGTCATATGTTTTGAATGATCCATTCTGTCGGTGGTTTGAAAGCGTTACAAAATGTGTCGTAACACCCTCCTCTAGGTGCTTTCTCCAAAGACACAATTTCTCAATGAAACCAGACACTGTCCCGTACCAGGCGTGACAGAGCTTGTTATTTCCTTGTAAGTTCCGATTTAGTGACGACAGGTGTGAGGTAATATCCACCATGAACGCCAAGTCAGCAACCCAGTGTTCGTTTCCCAACTGAGGGATGTCTTTCTTTCCTTCGACAAATATTTTAATCTCAGGAAGTAGCGCGTAAAATCTTTTGAGGCATGCAGCTCGGCTTAGCCATCGTACAGCGGTGAACATGATCAAGTCTCCATGGTCAGCATCAATATCGGTGAGAAAAGCCTTGAATTTTCGATGGTTAAGTGCGTTTGCTCGAATCCAATTTACGGTCGATATTACTATATCTGTCACATTGGACATCTTTAATGATTTAGCAACAAGACTTTCCTGGTGTATAATGCAGTGTTGCCAAGTCACAGCGTCAAGATTCTGTTCAGCACGCCATTTGTTGACGAGTCCTTGAAGACCTAGATTTTTGCCGAGCATTGCTGGGCAGCCATCTGTCGCCAATGAATATAATTTCGATGGGTCTAAATGCGCTTCTTGAAGAGTAGCATGAAATTCACGAAACATGTCGGTTCCCTTCGTTGTGCCATGAATAGATCGCAAAGTAAGAAACTCCTCGCAAATCTTGAAATCTGGCATGACTCCCCGGATGAATACAGCTAATTGCTCTATGTCGGTAATGTCGTTAGTGCTGTCAAGAGCAAGCGAGTAGTAAGAAAAATCTTGCGACTTGTGAATAAGTTGCTCATGCAGATCTTGGGATATGCAATCGACACGACGCGTTACTGTATCATTGCTAAGCTGCAATTTTTTAGCTTTCTGCTGAATGGCAGGAGAACAATTGTCTTCGGTAAACAAAACAATAGCCTGCTTCGTAATTTCGCCATCAGAATATGGCTTCATATTGCTGGCCAATAGATGACTGATCTTATATGATGTTATTGTTACCTCTTCGGGTTCTTTTTTTTTTTAAAAACATTTTTCCTTGTTTGCTACGCTCTGCTTTCAGACATTCTAACTTCCGTTTCCTTGATTCACCTTGATAGACGTCGTATTTTCCCGCATGTGTTTTATAATGCCTCTTAACGTTGAAAGATTTTACACCGTTTATTATTATAGGGCACAGAAGGCATTTCGCTTTGCCGTTTTCCTCAATTTGAAAATACGCCTCTTCCCATTCACTTTGAAAGGCCCGATTTTCTTGCACAAGGGTGCGAGATTTCTTTGCAGGTTGATCTGAACCTGACATTATCATTGAACCAAAGTCTCCGATATTTTCTAACGCTATCAAGATCAAAGCAAAGAGTAAGAAAATAAAGTACCTGCAGTTACCCCAAACGTTGATTGTCTTATTGACCGAGTCTCTTGTCACCCGTATTCTAATATGAGCCGCCGTCTCGAGCGAAATAAACTTCGCCCGTCTCATTACAGACACCTGATTAGGCTTAGGTCAGACGGTCAGAGCCTTCAGTAAAGCAGTAAAGGTTCGGATTTAAAGCCTACCGAAATTACTATCGGTAATGTTACGTCACAACCCGTACAACTTGTATTACGTAGGATTCTATTGTGATCAGGGAATGACCTTCGCGTCAGTAAACGTGAACATAAACGTACATTTGTTGTGTTGAAGGCGCGATTTATTTATGATCATGAATAATTAGAATTTCCGTAGAAGCATCAATGATTTCACATCGTTAGTGAGAGCCGCACGGAGAGCAGTCGAGAGCCGCATGCGGCTCGGAGAGCCGCGGTTGAGAATCACTGCTATAGAGTGACACACTCTATAGTGACACAGTGAACGACTATATATAATCGCTCTCTTCCGATACAAGCGACAAACGCTATTTTACCATTGCGGAGTAGGGAGCAGGGCTCTAGAGATTTTGGAAGTCCGTAGCATTCATTCAAAAACATACCGTGATAAAGTTATGACCATTTTTACTTTATTTATTACTGAAGCGTGACCCTGGTTCATTCATGATTATTCTCTACGATCTAGCTCACCTTCCATAGTTTCTATGAGCTTATTTAAACTCATGTGGAGTTCCTAATCACCTTTCTGAATTACAATAGAGCCAGATGAGAAATACAAACGATGAAGAGCAATTCAGCATTGGTCATGACTAGAACACGGCATATCTGCAGCCTCCGATAATTATATAACGCACAACTGTCAAACATAGGCGCCGAGTTACGAGGTGGAGCAGCCATCCAGTCACTATATTTACGAGGTGGCGGCCGCCTCATACAGAATGCTTAACGATGACGTGCGCTTTTTCTAGCTGCTGCTTTTCTATTACTCAAAAAACGACAGTAATCAGCTGACCGACAACTAAGTAGATGGGAAGTTGGTACAATTCTGATCTTCACAATACCAGTGGAAGCACGTATTGAAGCATATTTATATCAAAGGCACAGTGACTGCACAAAACGAATGGCACAGGTGCAAACTTGGATAGGAAAGAATAGAAAGACTACCAAAAATTACACCGGCGATAAGCGAAAACAGTAATGTTTGCCACACGGACTTATCTCAATACAGTGCGATGTTTCTATGACATCCCGACTGTACCAGTTGTTATCAAGCTGTTCATAACCGAGTGTACCATTTTCGGAGTTATTTGTATTTCATAGTACAACCACAACAAAATCTACGATTCAGTGACCGATCAATACCACCGCTAATTTCCCTTTAGCCTCTGCCAATTTCACATCGATCTTTGCAGCTTTCTCAGTTTCCGCCTTAGAAAAGTGATATACCCCCCACCACGCATTTCTCATCGTTTCAACCCAAACGGTGTTCAACAAATCATAAAAATCCGCGCGTGTCATTCTGGATTTCATCTTTTTCACGCTCGCATAACATTGCCTCCACGCCGTCACGTCATATTTCCACTGATCATAATCCAACATGTCCATCAAAACCGTCAGAGCCATCGTCGCCATACTTACAAATTGATCGTAATTTCGCTCCATGGAGGCATACGCGCTGTCCATTCTCAGAACATGTAAATCTAACATGTAATAATCGGAAGGGGCGATTTCGTGCAAATTTGACAAGGCCTGTATGCGGCTGTTCGAGTTATCAACAGTATCGACATGACGTAACAGAAATTCATACCAATACTTGTGCGCGTTTGGATTGTCCGGATTTCTCAATCCATACGCGCGAATAGTTTCTTCCGCATCGGCATAACGAGTATAATGTTCCATAATCTCCATATACTTAACCATAAATACATCCCAAACGCCTTTACTTTCGAACGCGCTTTCAAAATAACCAATAGCACTATCAGCCATACGTACACGCGGCGAACTGTTTCCATCATCGTCATCATCATCCATATAACGACTGTGTTCTGTATCGGTCATTTCTTTCCACGATATCCAATCTATCAAGCCTAGATACGCGTTAAAAAGAGGCAGCCAGTAAGTCATCATTTCTTTGTGTATGTGATAGTTTGCTGTAAACGTGTACTTCACTCCTTTCGCATGAAACGAAAGAAACACTTCTCTGGCTTCATTTATATCCCCGATTTTTAAAAGCCAAAGTCCGTATTCGTACAAAATCCTTGCCTGACACACGTCAGCGGCAGACAAGTTATGCGCGGCGCCCTTATGATCTCTGACAAGATTCGGTTCGTCTTTCAAGCACGGGTGATTATATATGATTTCGTTCCCGACCTCCCACACAAACTTGCCCTGAAGATATCTCGGTTCGATCACCTGACTCGTCAAACCCTGCATTATCAAGGCCGCGTCTTCCCACTTGTGTTCCAATACTTTTCGCTTCAACAACTGAAACACTTTGCCTTGCGATTTCGACCTCGAATCGGATCCCGGGAGAGAAATCTGTGAATTATGAGTACGACAATTCTAGTATCTGATATACAGTATACAGAGCTTCAATTTACTATTGAACGCTATATTCAAATTGTTATAAACCCAAGTATTTATCCGGCTGACACTCATCAGGGGTAATCGTCAACAATTAGTAGAGAATTGTAAAATGTACATCGTTGATTATCATTTCGATACACCACAAAACTACGATACAATGATAAATAGGAGGGTCTCGAAATGACTTGGAGCATAGGCGCCGAGTTACGGGGTGGCGCATACAAAATGCTTAAACGCCCGCCGTCTGTGCTGTCAATGAGCGAGTCCGTGATTATCGCGTAACTGCCAACTATTTACTATTAACCGATACGCGCGCGACTAATTGTATACGCAGTATAAAATAGTCAGTGAAACACCCCAATAAATTGTAATCCGTGATTAATAATCATTAATCATACAGTCGAAGCGACCTCGTTCACGGCGCCGATTTCGACACGCGTGCTTTGAGAAACACCAGCTCTCTCTACCGGACGAGCGAATTCACGTTCTACTTCTCTCAATTAAATTGTATTTTCACGCATATTCGTTTACAAAATAATTCTTGAGTTAGTTATGTGATAGTCTTTTTAATTGGAGCACGAAATAGGACAGTGTGTTTGTGTATGCCTGCGAATTGAAAGTCATTCCTGCGCTAAGTGCGCATATTCAATTGCAAACAATTGTCGCGATGTCAGACTCGGAACTCCGTTATGCCATACGCAAGTTGCGGAATTACTGATTGAATGCGCGCTTTCTCGTTTGCTATCATCTCTAGGCTACTAATTCCTGTCTGCTCTATACACTCGTCTTTCCTCGAAGACACTTATCAATGTTTGATTTGTCATTAATTATGCGCATTGTGCAGTGCACGGCGTTGAATTATGTTGTCAAATATTGATGCAACAAGAGATTCTCGGTGGCGGAAATTCTGAATTTATTCGATTAGTTTGATCGGGAACCTTCTAACTCCATTGCTGGACGGACTCTATCGGGAACAACCGTGTCGCGGATCGAAATTTCAAACCACCGGGATTTGTATTTCTATTGATAAGGTTGCGACATGCGCCCATAATGCTCTTGCTGCAATAACACCTGTATAATTAAAATCGCACCATTTCACGATCAAATTCGACTGGCTGATCGGGACTTGCGTAGGCCGTAGGTTTGGGCTGATATTAACCAGCGCGTTCCTCATTTAAGGCTAGAAATCCAGTCCCTTTGAAATGCCAATTCACTAATTCGTATTATCGATACTCCGTACTGCAAATTAGCGAGAATCATTTGTATGCGAAATGGGTCATCGATGTCTCATTGGCACCATCGGCGGTGGTATGATTTAGCGCGTCCGCATGCAGTCCTGCTACCGTCTGCATAATCACTTTCGCCAAACAGTACCAATCTCTGAGCGTAATATTGTTTGTGTTAATGTATCTTTTTGATTAAAACTTATGCCCGCGTCAGAACAAATTGTGCTCGTTGCCATTGCCGAATCTGGGTATTTAGGTATGACTAGCGCACCCTGTAATTGTAATTATTGTAGGTTTGCGGCATGTCTGCAATTTCGTTATCAGCGCAACCAGCGCCGATTGTACAGTCCGATAGAATTGATCACTACTATGTATTTCGCTCGGCGTACCGATGCTGATTTCAGCAAACTAACGATCCTTATTAGATGTACAAATTTGACCTCATCGCTAGAAACGTAGATTTCATCGCGCGCTCTGAGAAACACCATCTCCTATCGTCATTTGACGACCAAATATACGTTCACCTTCTACAAATTAAAGTGCATTGTTTGCATCGATGAGGGCCGCAAGCCGCGTTTAAAATATTTTGAGAACTATTTTTGTGATAAATATTCTCGTAGCGCAAAGTTGAACAGTGTTTTATTGTGTGTGCCTGCTAGTTGGAATTTATTCCAGTGCCCATAACATTAATCCAATTATGCTTTGCGACCGTAAATCGGGAAATGCAGCAATGCAGTCAAAATCGATGTTTTAATCAGCAACCGATTGTCGCGATGTGAGCTACTCCATATTAAGTAAAAACCCATTGCGTTGACCGTAGGGGATAATTACTGATTGACCGCACGCGTTTGTTATCATCATTCTTGCCTGTTATTCGTGTTCCAGAATTGTCGCGCCGTGTTACTGCTCAGTCCAGCGACGAATGCCGAGTGCGCGGCAATCACTGACCGACTTTCGCAATCATATCAGCGGGAGATCGCGTCGCGTTACACTGTGCGATGCGATATGCGTGCACAGAATAATCTCGCTAATTGGCCCGCGTACACTGATAGCACAGCTTGTTGAATTGCAACTGAATATTAGCGTCAGAATGGTCATTTCAAAGGAAGGGGTTTTGCATTTCAAAAGGTGGGGGTTTCGACACCCCCTGGCTACGCGCCTGCCGCCACCCCATGCAAAAATAAAAGTCGGCGCCTATGACTTGGAGTATCGATAAGTCAGGCCGTGGTACAGTGAGGGCTAACTGGTATTGACAATCCCAGGTCAGTGGTTCTCAACCTTTTTGACCTTGCAGATCCGCAAAACTTACTAACAAGTGTTTGAGAACCGGCGAACCATGAAAAACCACAATTAACCCTAAATTTAATTACGATAGATGTACGCAGCTCGAATGTAATATTGGAAACTTCATTTAATGCTGTCTTTTTGATGAGATAGTTAAAGGTGAAGCTCGTGATGTCCTGTTAAAGGCCATAAACTTGATTGTGACTGTTTGGTATCCTTCAAGAATTGCGACTTTGCTATTTGCTATAGCTTCTATCATACAGGCAACAGTGTCAAGTGTCAGTTTGTTTAAGCGTTTCCGTATTTTTCACCTTAAACTTGTCCGAAAGGAGTCGTAGGCTACTTTTAGACAGTTCTGTACACCCAGCTCAATTACGACACCATGCAGAGAAATACGTTCCAAACTTTCCAATTAGTGTAAAATTTGATGTTTATTTCTGTAATTAATGCATTTTGGAATTGAAATAGTAAGCCGTAATAGGCGGACCGACAGGAAACTTGCCCCGGACTGGGTGGTTGAGAACCACTGTTTTTGTTCACATGATAAATTGCTTAGACATGGGGACTAGTGATACAAGGAAATCAGCAAACGCGACTCACATTTTTACTGGCGATTCTCTCCGCAACCACAGAACATCTTGGGAACCAAAGTTTGCAGTCAGCACTAAAGTGGTCATACTCGACGTCTTCCTGCTCAGAGTCGTCCTGCAAGAGCCTGGCCTGTATAAAGAAAATGGGTCAATGATCTTTGTCAATTTCTTCAATGATCTCACAACTAGCGCTGGGCAAAATGATTCGAGTACTTGAATCCAAATGGAGTATTGAGTGAGCAGAGTGATTGAAATGATTTTTAGCGACGAAGAATTATTTCATTAACGAGAATCATCATTTCAATACATAATGGATTATATAAAGTGGTGAATAGAGTCATACCTTAATTTTGGAGCAGCTTACTGATTGCATTTGAAAATTTTCATCGTCAGAAGAACTGATCATAGTTTCTCCAGGACTTTCCTTTGCCATCAATTCATCCACCATACACTTTACCTCAAAATTAACTATTTTCTGAAATAAGAGACTCCACGATCAAAAATTGCAAGTACGAATACATACTTCGCTACATTATATTGAAGTCAGCAAACTATGACATGGTCAGCAGATATGGAAAAAAATCACTAAGTCAGCAAATGATGTCAAGATATCATACAACAGGGTTTGGCAAACTTATTTTCACCAAGAGCAAAACACCCTTGATAGGCCGGATGCAACTCATATAAAAAACTTGCAATCTAGATAACATGTCACTTAAAACAAATGTAACAATATGGTAGCCTAAATATAAATATGCCTGAACTGAATATATTACTTACTAGCTACAAATACAACAGCCACAAGTCACGATACATTGGTGTGTAGTTAACATAACTAGGTAGTTAGGCCTATTTTTAATTATTCGGTTATGAAGTCCATTTAGCACAACAAATCAAAGACGCAGACTACCCAAGGCAATAAAGAGCAATTAATAATAATGTATATCATAGCAGCATCAACTTCATTTCAGATGTTTTGTTATAGCTGCCTATAGCGTAAAATAAATGTATGGCGTTTTCAGTGTCAGCTACTACACTGAAATCGACAGACAGAGTGAGAGAGACACTTCCTCAACCGATGAGAGAAAAACATGTACATTTGCAGTACAATACAATGCTTAATCGGGATTAGGGATATGATCAAGACTATCTTTGTATATCCGTAAACTTTACAAATAAAGGCTCTATCATGTAGCATATATTGAAGTGGTTTGATTAAAAGAAACATTGGTATGTATTGTACAGGTACACCCACATAAAATGCTGGATGAATAATTAAATAAATAAGTGTGAGCATTAGGCAGTCAAGTAACAGGAAGTGGTCATTTTTTTGTGTGAGCTACCATGATTGACATACAATAACGCTATGGTAACTTTGGTATTTGGTGAAATCACCCTTTCGATCAAATTATTGTACAAATATCATACTTTCAAACGTCGTGAGTCACAGTTGCTTGACACCCCTGCTGCGTAGCAATCAAATTGAAATTCGTTAATAGAATAAACATTAGTAATAATAGGCTATTATATCTTGCCTAGAAGCATTGTCATTACACAAATGCATTTCTCTACTTAACTTACGTATTTGAAGATATGATGTATGCATGCATACTTGTGAATTCATCAAATGGAGACGCTGCTAACCTACGAAAGAGGAGTGTCTTAAAATAGTTTCTATTCGATCCACAATTGCACTTGTAAACTCAAATAAATCACACAAATTCCCAAATTACATCACAAGCACCGAATCTGAGGCAGATGCCACCAATGACAGTGTGGCTATTTTGAAATTGCACAGGCAATAAGCTTGCTCGGGGTAACTAAACATCTCGCTTCACACAGATGCTTTGAAGCCTATCCATCGAACGAGAATGCGAAAGATCGTTTGGTTCATTACGCATGTACGGAATGTCACATTCCTCATGTGACAAGCTGGGGTAGTGTTGACGATAACTGACATAAGTTATTGTAAATCCTAGAACGGACCCAATCAAAACATCTTGCCAATGGTGTCTGTAATCACTCGTACGACTAATCGCAATAATAACAGCCAGTAAAATTGGCAAAAAAGACATCAAAAGCCTTAGCGAACTTCCACGGCCTTTGATACTGAAACACTGCCAATGTCCCGCAAGATATAACGTACAAAACCCGAGTCCAGTAAAGGCAAACGACGAATGTCCGCTTGGAAAACTTTTTCTTCCTTCTGTAATCAGGTCTGAATCCCCAGTGCATTGTAGATTTAATGCAGATGGCTGCCCTTTTGGGATGACGCCATCAGGAAAACAGCGGAAGAAGAAATCAGGTCTTGGCCGACCCACCATTAATTTGACGATATTTGTCACAACTCCGTTCAGACACAGACTCAGAGTGATAGCCAACATTGCCGGAGTCAATTTTTTTCGTTTGCGATCTTTTAATGAGAAAAGAGTAACAAGAATTATTGGTGAAAACACAGCAATGCAGAGCATCCGTCTCGTCGGAAACAATTCATTGTTGGAAACAGGATTCTTGTATAACCACCACTCCTCGTCTTGAATTATTCTTTCAAACGGCTGCACGTTCTCCAATACCAGAAACACCGCTAGCAAAAATATCCTTATCGCGATTTCAACAATTAGATATCTATTTTTAGCAAACGCCATTAGTTTGCAGGTCTAAACGAAAAATGAAAGAAATCCAACAATCGAAAAACGTCTTTTACTTGAAATCGTAAAGAATGAATGCAACAGATTTGAAAACGGGGCATTAAAAATTGACGACAATTATCTTAAATAAGCATCCCCGACTGGTACAGTACGCAATGCAATGACATTTTTGAGGTTAAGATCAGTTTACAGAAGTTTATGTCAGTCATATTTTAGACATTCAGCTGAAAATGTGGAATTCAAGACCACACAATTTATGATTGGGTGATAGCAATAATTTTTCATCAAGACTTTCTTCCGATTGAGAATTCTCAAAATTTTCAATACATTCAATGATAATAACGTTTGTGCGTAAAAATTAAAGCTGTGTCTCAAAGTCGATAAAAAGCAATTTTCACAGGGATTTTTCAAGATAAAATTCCAATGACATGACCCGCTACCAGTATTTAAGCTTGGATTGCTTTATATGCAGAATCCAAACAATCAACAACGAGACAAACATATAAAGGCACAAAATTAAAAAAGCATACGAATCCAAAGTGTGCAATGTATCGAAACAAATATTAACAATGCCTGTGAATAAATTCGACAAAATAAAATAGAAGAACTGATTGTTATTGACAGCTGTAACCAAACAGGGGTCAGGTGGGGGCGGGCTGTAGTCTATATCTTTTTTCGCATACTGCAGCAAGCATTTATCCGGTATCAAATCACGGGCAATATTTTTGTATTGCGAGCACACAATTAAAAAAAGAATTGTTAATATCGACACTGCAATTAATGAATAGGACATTGACAGAACCCATGTAACGTAGGCAAGATTTGCGAATCGTCTTGATATCGGTTGCATAACACTGGCAGTGTAAGTCATAAGCCATAAAAACGCACTAGTTATGAACAGTTTAACTGTTAATCTTATCCAAGAGTTTAAATTTGGCTGTCTCGGTTTGAAAAGCAATGATCCAAGATCTACAGCAGCAAGGTACAATGAAAGATACCCTAAGCATGAGAATACCCCTTCTTTGTTCGCCATTAAAAGTCCTTGTCGGTCATGATTTAAAAGAGTGTCCGTGACATTACATGCTGGGTGTAATAACGCAAATTGGTAGAGTCCAATACAAAATATGGACAACATCAGGCTTAACGACTTGGATGTCAAAGCTAGCAAAAAGGAAGACAGTATTCTGACAACCGCCAGAGTAAAGAAAAAATTCCAATATACACCATATTCTGTGACATGTTCTTGATAACCAATCAACTTTACAGATATAGCACGTAACATTCCAATAAGCCATAAAGGCCATGTTGCAATCATCGTTTCTTTAGTATACGTCAATCTTTCGCAAAAGCGACCTTTGTCATGGAATTTAGACCTTGCTTCAGGACTAACGATGGCGTTTGAAACAATAAAAAGACCCACTCCAGTGTCCATGAGTCCGGTACCGTAAAGTTCGGTTTTAGCAAGTCGCCGTGGAAAGATATTAAAATCTACGGCTAAAATACACACACAGCTGATTAATGTTACCCAAGATCGGAAGAGTGTGATACCAGGCACACGGTTTCGGCTCATAATGCACGATTCAAAAATGGAATCGCTTATTCCGTCGTTTTTATCAATAAATTGGGACTCGTCAGCCGTTAGATCGAAGCCATCATTCACCAAATCTTCAGCCGCAGATCGATGGGTGTCAACGGCGTAGGACGACTTTTTCTGGATTGATTCTGCCTCAGTTCTCTTTGACGGCAAAATGATAGCTCCGAGTAAGCTCATTGCCAATGTTGTCACGAAAATTGAAGAAATCTTTTCAGTAAAAAATGTTGTGACTCCAATAATGGGAATGATTAGAAATATGTACTCCAAAAGAAATCGGGACACTCGCGATGATAGCAAAAATGATGGAAACAGCGACAATGCCACTCCTCGGAATCCAGAAAGAACGATGGGATAGTGGACGATCATGTTTATCTCCATAAATGTGGTCCCGTTTAGTCCGGCGACGAATTGTTCCTTTTCTGACATGAAACCTTCCATCGTCTTTTTCACAACAGATTGCAGATGCAAGACGTGTCCTCAATAATACTCTCAACCGCTGGTGTTTACTTACATAAAAAACTGAACGGAAGAAGCTAGATTCCTCCTGCTACCATTATCAACTCAGGGTGCTGCAATCATTCATCCATTTGCAGACCGGTATTGCAGTGTTTACGTACACGTGTAATCACGGAAATAAAGTTTATGCATGATCCTTCGGCATATAGTATTGTGTGAAATAATACAGTAGAAAATAATTCGAGTAAAATCCGCTTTGTAACTATGTAAGCTAATATTTTTTGGGTTTCCGTAGGCTATTTTTAAGGTTTCCCGTGTACATTTCACTATTTACAAGAATCTCATGCGGTTCAGCTCCATTGCATTTGCGAATATCGGCGGGCGAGATAGGAGCTCCGTCCAGTCAGTTTCGAACTTATATATAGGCCTGTTGTACTTATTGGACTTATCTAATTCCGGTTCCAGACAAGTTTTTGAAATATTTATATGCTCCAAGTTCAAGTCTAATATCTAGTCTCTGGGTTTTATGTAACATAGCAGTAGAACTGTACCGGTATAGTGCGAAACAAGTCAAACTTCCTGACTGGAATCGCTGGCCGTTTTGCCTGATATATCAGGTGAGCAGCGATGATTTTCCAAGTTAAAGTAATTTAATAATAAATAATAAGAAAATAAAACGTAGTGTAAGCACAGGACACTGATTCCATACAGGTCAAACTTAGTGTAGGCCTACTCCTACTCTACAAACAATTGCAGTTCCAATGCTTATATATGATAATGAACTCTGATATATAACCAATGTGAACTAATCATAAGTTTTGATGCATTTCTTTTAATTTTAATTCAATTTCGCAATTACCAAGTTTTTTTCGAATTCAGTAATTCTAATCTAATTCGGAAAGTTAAAAATTTGTTAGTTTTCAACTCTGCCAGCAGCCCATTTACCTTCTATCATTATGTGATACTTGACTTTCCCATAATTTAGGTTTTTAAGCTATCTTGTCACCGCCATTCTTTAAATGGCAGTCTGCGTTTTATATATGATAGCATTGACGCTATGCTATTTTTGCTATCTCATGTCGTTGATGACAGATCACATATGTCTGCTTCTCATTCACATGTCACCCAGAGTTGAACAACTGGAAAATTTCAATAAGATTAGAATTAAAGTTATAGCTACACAGGATTTTCCAGATTAGATTAGGGTTAGAATTATAGCTACACAGGTTTATGCAAACAAGATTTGAGTTATAGCATTATAGGTTACTGTACTGGATTTGTGAAAATTCGTAAAATTTAATCAAATTCACATCAAATCAAGGCTCATAAGCATGGGGACAGCAAATGTTTGTGCACCAAGCTTTGCTCGTTTTGCTCTATACAGCTGTCCTGCAGCATTTTAAGGAACACCAGAAATTAGATTAGAGTTGGAGCCAAGGAACATTCCACAAATTAAGATTAGAATTAGATTACAGGCATTTCCCTCTAAATAACCTTTTTAGAAGTTATTTATTCCTGGAAACCTGTTTACTTGTTTGAAAAATCACATATCGTTCAGCACTTCTTCGATGGAAGTCAGAGATCAAAAAGTGTTCACCATGATCATCAATGAATGTTTTCCATGAACACGAACTAAAATTTATAAACGTCAAAATAAATTGTTTTTGTTTTGTGCCTTTGGAGAGACGGATATTAGGGTTGGGGTGGGGGGAAAGGGAGATTGGAAGTGGGTTAGGGTATCCAAAGATTAGGGTTAGGGAAAGGGGTATATATATTAGGGCTGTGGGAGAGGGATAGTAGGGTTGGGGAAAGAGAGATTGGATGTGGGTTATACGCCGGTTAGGGGTAATCTAACCCCAACTTTGAACCTAACCCACCTCGAACCCCCCTTCCCCCAACCGGAATATCCCCCTTTTCCCCAACCCTGATATCCTCCTTTCCCTAACCCTAATCTTGGGATACCCTACCCACCTCCAATCTCCCTCTCCCCCAACCCTAATATCTCCCCTAAATCAAACTTTGACCCTAACCCGCTCCAAACTCAGAAACAATATATTTTCAAGTTTATAAATTTTTGTTCGTGTTCCTGAAAAACATTCATTGGTGATCATGGTGAAAACTTTTCGATCTCTGACTGCCATCGAAGAAGCGCCTATCATTCAAGGCAATCATTTCAATACTAAATACATCCTTGTTGTAGGTCTTTTTCTATAGGATTACGGTATAGGCATTTCTCACAAAAATGTCAGGACGTAAAATCAAAGTGGAGCCATCGGCAGCGACCAACGCAGGGTCAACTTCCGGCGAATCCACTTCTGAAAGAGTGATACAACTCCTGAACGAAGCGAGTTTATCCAGGCGCGACGCAGATAAAGTCCGTAAATTGCAACTAGTCCAAGAACTCATCGTACACAAGGAACAAGATCTCCTTGACAATTTCACCGATGAATTTTTAGCTTTTCAAGCGGATCGCTCCCCAGAAGTCAAGAAAGTCGTGATCGGTTTCATGGAAGATGCTTGTAAAAAGGACAATGAACTGTTAACAAAGGTTATCTCCAATTTAAATCTACTTCGTACTGACGCAGCGGTCGGTGTTATCAAAAAATTAATCCAGTCCATGACTCAGTTGTTCGGTATCGTAATTAACTGGCTCAGCAAAACAAAAACAGTATCAGACAGTCATAAAGCTTGTTGGAAAGTAACATGCGATATACGTGATCATATTCTCGAGTTACTGGATTCAGACAATGATGGTATACGCACACAAAGCGTCAAATTTACAGAAAAAGTCATCGTAACGTTATCTGAAGTACAGCATAATTCTGACGTTACAACCAAATCTGCAGCTCTGTTTTCGCTGGATAAAGTTCCTGCAGGACATACTTTGTTGAAATATGATGACTTGAAAGCTGATGGAGAAAAAGCGATGAATGGTCTGCTAGCGTTTGTCTCTAATCCTGCGATATCTAGTGTAAACTTGATGGCGGCTATGGCGACTTTAAGCGCTATTTGCAAGCAGCGCCCGCAATTTATGGGCACTGTCGTGCAAGCGTTTGAGACTTTACATGCAAATCTGCCTCCCACACTTGCGAAAACGCAAGTCGCCAGCGTGAGAAAGCATTTGAAAATGCAGTTAATGAACGTACTGCGTGTCCTAGCATCGCACCCGTATCACCCGCAAATCACGAATTTACTGTACGATTTGGGCACTACCGCGTCTGAAATCGCGAAAAATATGCCAAAAGTCGGTCAACGTCAGAGTTCGAGAAAGAGAACTCAAGATTCTAAAACAAGGGGTATGGATATGAAGAAGATGAGAAAAGATGTAGATGACTCTGATGAAGATGAAGACACTCCTTCTCCATCCACCGTGCAAGCCACTCCTGTAATTAACGAACAAGCCATGGCTATTGACATTACAGCCACTGAATTAAGTCCTCTGTTAACACCCGAGAACGTCGCTAACTTAGTTTTACTAAGCATGGTTATGTTACCGGATAAAATGCCAGACGCTTTTCAAGCGTCGTACACGCCTATCGAATCCGCAGGCACTGACGATCAAGTCAAGCATTTAGCGCGTCTCTTATCAATCCAAATGACAGCTATGAAGATAGGCCCTGGCGTTCAAAAGGCTGCAGATTTTGCCATGCAGGAAAGAAGCAAAAAAGACAAGAAGTTAGAAGATAGCAATAAAGATAAGAAGCTTCGTATCGAGACTGTTATCGGAGGTACGACTAAACCTGTTATCACAGAGGAGGATGTTAAGGATAAAAAAGCAAAGGAAACAATTGAAGCTATGATAACGTCACAGACAGTTGTGCCGAGACACGGAATCCACCGACGAAT
The DNA here is from genome assembly GCF_051294905.1 of Botryllus schlosseri. Lineage (NCBI taxonomy): Eukaryota > Metazoa > Chordata > Ascidiacea > Stolidobranchia > Styelidae > Botryllus > Botryllus schlosseri. Next base: position 27,206,085 of record NC_137246.1, on the reverse strand, counting down.
TCAAGGATTTAAGCTGGAATCGATTACAAAACCTCTAAACATGGACACAAAAGAAACAATCCTACGTCTCGCTGTGGAAAGAGTGCTCAGAGCTGAAGTCAACGCGTCTGTGGGTGGGGTTCATAAGCAATGGCAGAAAATATTACCGAGTCTCGTGGCTCAATTTGGAGGGGAGTTACACAGAAAATTGGCCGAATTCATACTGGCTGATATCAGAAATCGCGCTGAACTCGCGTTAGGATGGTTGTATGAAGAATTCAATATATACTTGGAAAATTCGAAAGGTTCTAACGATAAATCTGCATTAGAAAATTATGATACTTGCCTCACAGGTTTGCTGCAAGGGTTTCAGGAGAAACCTGAAGTTAAAGACGAATTGTTTGTCAGATTGGCGTTGCAAGCGCCTTTACTCACTGATGGCGCGGTTCAGCAAATCGCGGTATTCTGCAAAAACGAGAAACGTGCCATATCCGGGTTGAATTTGATGAAGAAACTGATAACCATGCGTGTACCCAAAAAAGGTCCGTTGCTGAGAATGCTGCTTTCACTGTGTTCGTCGGAGGTACGATTTATCCAGTCTCGTGCGATCGAAATCGCGACTGATTTCTATGATAACGCGGATTTGCAGGAATTTATCCAAGGTTTCGCGTTGGCGCATTTGAAACTTCTGAAGGAAGACAAGCCTCCAAACGCTCTTCTCTCCGAAGAGGCGCGTGTCGATAATCCTGCTTGGAATGAGAATCTGATAAAGCAATGTCTCGCGCTGTTCCTGGCTCTGTTACCGTTGAATCATGATTTAATCGGAGATTTAGCGGAAGTCTACATTCAATCTAGCGGCGATATCAAACGTGTTGTGTTGAAGATCTTGGATGAACCCGTCTCAAAAATGGGAATGGATTCCCCGCAGCTGCTGAAATTTGTGGAAACATGCCCCAAAGGAGCCGAGACGTTAGTCACTAGAGCGCTGCATATTCTCACTGATAAATCGTTACCTTCGAAGGAGTTAGTGAACAAAGTCCGTGACTTATACATCAAACGTGTTCCTGACGTTAGATTCTTGATCCCTGTACTAAACGGTCTCGACAAACATGAAGTTTTGAGAGCGTTACCGAAGTTGGTTCAATTGAGTCCAGCTGTCGTCAATGGAGTTTTCAATCGATTACTGGGCGTTAACAGAATCAGGGATGGAGAGGTTCACGCTAACGCGTTAACCCCGGTTGAATTGCTGGTTGCTTTGCACGATATCGATTCGAACGTGGCCGAAGTTAAAAACGTGATCAAAGCTACCAGTTTTTGTTTTGCTCAAAAAGCAGTGTATACGTCGGAGGTGCTCGTTACTGTGATGAATCAGCTTGTCGAACGTGTGCCGATTCCTACGTTATTTATGAGAACGGTGATCCAATCTGTGATTACTTACCCGCGTTTGTCTGGGTTTGTGATGAACGTCATGCAGAGATTGATTTCGAAAAAGGTTTGGGAACAGGACAAGGTTTGGGAAGGGTTCGTGAAATGCTGTCAGAGGTTGAAGCCGCAATCGTTTCAAGTTTTGATTCAGTTGCCGTCGGCACAGTTGCAATCTGTGTTTGAGACTACAACGGACATGCGTAACGCGATGAAACAGTACATTGATAGATTCACCCCGCAACAAAAATCTCACATAAACAAGGACGTACTAGCCCTGCTGCTAAACGAAGATGCTGTTACTGCACTTGATAAGGAGAGTCCGCGAAAATTCGACGCTAGCAAGGCTAAAATCGAGCAGTCTTTTGCGGCGGATCAACTGAAGATGACCGAAAATCAAGAAATACCGGATCTGTCTGCGATTGTTAAGACCGAGAGTGTCGACATGAATGATAATTTGCCTCCCGGCGTTGGTACCACGGAAATTCCTCCTCCGCTTGCTACAGAGACTCCACCGCAAGCGAAAGTTGATAGCTCTCACGATCGGAGGAGTCCGACTCCAACTCTCGATGAAGCTCCTGATTTTAATTGATATTATCTGCGTGGATGGTTAATGTTCAATAATGTGGCGGATTTCTTTATTCGCATGCTACTGTTTGGTGAAATTGTTTCGGGTACGGTATGCAGAATGTTTTCCACCACCCCTGGTACTGCTATGATTCATCACGGTATTGATTAGGGTTGGGCAAAATCGAGTATCTTGGTTATTTGATGCGGAATTGAGTGTATTTTATGCGACTACAAAGAATATAATGTCATTTGTACATCACATTGAAGACTATTTGGTCTTTTTTTGACCGTACCTAGTTCAATTCACTTTGTGACAATGCTGTAGGACGTGTAGGTTGAACACGACTTCACAGATATGTAATTTTCACGAAACTGCGTGGATTCGTATTAATGTGATATGACCAATTGAGGTTTTGAGCCTCCTACGATGGAAAATAGTGTCAAACCTACAGTCCTCGTTGATAATTCAAGTCTCAGTGAAACACAGCATATAATATCAATTTCAAAAAAGCATCTCTCACTACTCCAATCATTAGAATAAATACTCTATTCAGATTTGAGTGCTTGAATGTGCCCAACCCTAGTATTGAACCACTGATGGGATTGATGTAATCTGCCACTCTATGCTTGTATTATGATTTATCCAGTGGTAGGATTCAGCCACTTTGCACCAGGTTCCAGAGAACCATCTCAAGAACATTGATGAGACTGGCGAACCGGTTACTGTCAATGACTTTTTGCTACAGAACCAACTGAAAAATATGCCACCATCGGATTAGTTCATGTTATGTACCTAATTTTGTTTTTGTGTTTTGGCGATGGAAATGCGCTAATCTAGATAATGTATAAGAAAGTCCATCCTTCTTCCATTTCAAAATTGTTGTGCTAATGTTATTGATGTTACCATATTCCGATTACCATGGATACTGCCGTGGTGAAAATTTGTAGTAAGAAAATATTTGATAATTTATTAATTCAGTGAAAGTACGCCATGGATAATTCCTACCCCAACTGTTGCTGATTAGTGATCAACTCGGCGACGCATTAGTACCAGAGCCATGAATTTGCTAAACTATACACTATACAGTGTGCAGAAACGATGACCTTGTTTCTTCTATTCATAATTTTCATGATCTGTCCGTTTTTCATAGATATATTTGCTACAAAATACTAGAAATCCGTTATGTCCGTCGTGAAGGACGTTACGTTAAAGGACGATGCGCACACAGAGTTTTTTCTGGAAAAACACGCAGACTATCTGTCAGCCTACGCGTCTCAAAAAGAAGACTATCATTATATCATGACGGAATACCTTCGACTCAGCGGAGTCTACTGGGGATTAACGGCGATGGATCTAATCGGACATATCGACAGAATGGATAAGGGCGACATTGTAGAGTATCTTAAATCATGCGAATCTGAGTCTGGTGGGTTCTCGCCTGCACCGAAACATGATAAAAGTATTTTATATACTTTAAGCGCGATACAAATCGCGTGTATTTACGATTGCGTTGACGTTATCGATGTGGATAAAACTGTAGCATATATCGCGAGTTTACAGCAAGAAGATGGGTCATTTGCAGGCGACGAATGGGGCGAAATAGACACTCGGTTTTCTTTTTGTGCCGTCGCTTCATTGGCTCTTATGAAATGCCTTTGGACCAATAATGGCGGAGTAAATCTCGACAAAGCTGTTGATTTTGTGATGCGTTGCATGAATTTTGATGGTGGATTCGGATGTAGACCCGAATCTGAAACGCATTCTGGACAAATTTACTGCTGTCTCGGTGCGTTATCGATTCTAGGAGAATTACATCGTGTAAACGCTGATCTATTAGGCTGGTGGCTGTGTGAGAGACAATTACCTTCTGGTGGACTTAACGGTAGACCTGAGAAATTGCCTGACGTTTGCTACTCATGGTGGGTGCTATCATCTTTGGCGATGCTAGGAAAAACTCATTGGATCGATAACAAAAAACTTGTCCAATTTATATTGGCGTCACAGGATGACGAGACCGGAGGCATTGCAGATAGACCGGGAGATATGGTTGATCCTTTCCATACTTTGTTTGGTATTACGGGATTGTCCCTGTTAGGGGAGAAAGGTCTAAAGAAAGTGAATCCAGTGTTTTGTATGCCGCAAGAAGTGATAGATCGTCTCGGCATCGAAGTGCAGATTTTGAAATGAGCTACCAGCTTTGTAGCTTCTGTAAGCATGCCAAGCACCAAATGGATTCTATCACACAGAAAACCAATGGGAAGCAAATGAATTGTAATGTGCGCCTCCGCACTTGCATGATGCGGACACAAGTATATCTGCTACACTTCACACAAAAATGTTATTTCAAAGCAAGGACAACAATCATCAAACGACGGTGACTAAAACTGTAGAGGACTGTTGACTGAATAGTGGACTGGGCCCATTTTTGGAGGATAAATCATCTAATCTGTCAACGGTGCATTTGGCTAGGCTGTTGTGCTTTTATTTTACTGAAATCTTACAGATTGTGCAATTTATTTTGGCTGTGATTACGAATGCTGTTATTTCTACGTACTGATGTTTAACTGTTCAACTGATTATAAACTTCTTTCTGAAAGCATTTGCTCAGTTTTGTAAATTATAGTGATCGAATAATCAAGTCAAGACAATATCTGATCCAATAACTTATCAGCTGGTTTTGAAGTCAAATAGAAATCGAATTTTAATAGTTGATGCTATTGACTGATGGCACCGTTTTGTATCAATGTCTCAGATTTTTATATCCATCATATGTATGTAGATTAGCACTAAATGGATTCATTCGATTGGCACGGTTATCAGCCCGAGTTGGACGATATATTTTTCCGCGACAAAGAGTTCATCCAATACCGCAGCGACCAGTACAACGATTTTTGGATGTTTTTCGACAGATTGATCAGTTACGTGAAGAGAAGTGGAAAAAATCCCCCAAAAGCAAACCAAGCTTATAATTTCAAAGTCGGAAAGCTTGATGAATATATTTCGGCGGGTAGACGGAAAATTCCGGAAGAACGAATTAAGGATTTTTACGACGCGCTACAGAAATACTTTAATTTTTGTCAGAAGAAATCTTTCGAAAAATTGAAGAAATTACGGGAACAGCAAGAAAATCTACCCATCGCACAGCACCGACAAGATATCCTTGACGCAGTCGACAAAAATCAAGTGATTTTAGTAGCTGGTGACACAGGATGTGGAAAATCAACCCAAGTGCCACAGTATTTGTTACGCCACGGATTTCAGAACATCGCTTGCACTCAACCGCGACGCATTGCTGCAATATCTCTCTCTAAACGCGTCGGATATGAGACACTCAATCAATTCGGAAGTCTTGTAGGATACAAAATACGTTTCGACAGCACTAAGACTTCGAAAACTAAAATCTTATTCCTCACGGAAGGTCTGTTATTAAGGCAAATGCAGACCGACACTACACTAGCTCAATATTCAATCATCATTTTAGACGAAGTCCATGAAAGACATCTTCAATCTGACTTTTTGTTGGGAATGTTCAAGACTGTGTTAAACCAGCGTGAAGACTTGAAACTAGTTTTAATGTCGGCCACTATCAATCTTAAATTATTTCAAGAATATTTCAAAGACGCTCCTGTGATTCAGGTACCAGGCCGATTATATCCGATCAAAGTGAAATATTTTCCGATATCGCTAGAGGACAAGACTACATCGACTGGCAATATAAATCCGCAGCCTTACGTGCGCATTTTGCAGAGGATAGATAAAAAGTATTCTGTGAAAGAATATGGGGATTTGCTGGTGTTTTTGAGCGGAATGACTGAAATATCGACTGTGGCAGAAGCAGCTCAGCAGTACGCGGATGAGAATGGCCGATGGATTATATTATGTCTACACAGCACGTTGTCCATTAGCGATCAAGATAAAGTGTTTGATTTGCCGCCGGAAGGTGTCAGAAAGTGCATTTTATCCACGAATATCGCTGAAACTTCGGTCACTATCGACGGTATCAGATTTGTGGTTGATTCCGGTAAAGTCAAAGAAATGAATTACGACGATCACACTAAAATGCAGATGTTAAAAGAATGTTGGATCAGCAGAGCCAGTGCAGAGCAACGAAAAGGAAGGGCTGGACGTACAGGACCTGGTGTGTGTTTTCGATTGTATTCCGACGATGATTATGAAGCTTTGATTCCGTACGCGATTCCAGAAATCTTGAGACTTCCCCTAGCTAACTTAATACTACAAATGAAAAGCATGGGCATCGAGGACGTCAGAAAATTTGAATTCATAGAACCACCTGCGATGCACGCTATTGAAAACTACGTTCAAGTGCTAAAATCACAAGCCGCTTTGGATTCTGATGAAAATTTAACGCCTATCGGAAATGTCTTAGCTCAATTACCCTTAGATATAGTGATGGGTAAGTTGCTGATCATGGGTTCTTTATTTGACATGGCTGATTTGATCATGTCATGCGCAGCAGTGCTCAGTATTCAGTCCCCGTTTACGTTTAACGCGTACAGAAATTTTGAAGCAAGTGAACGAAGGAAAGAATTGGAGTCTGACCATGGAGATCCGTTTACTTTGTTGAATATTTTTACGGAATGGATTAAAATCAAAGGGAACAAGCGAGAAAACAGTAAGAAATGGTGTAAAAAACGGTGTATCGAAGAACAGAGGTTTTACGAGGCTGTGAACTTGAGAGCTCAGTTTAAAACTCTGCTCGAATCTTGTACGCTTTTACAGAAGAAAGCGGAACACGAACAGGCTGAAACGAGTTACGACCGGAAAAAGCGACATTCTGATCGAATTAGTTTGAGGAAAATCCAGAGAAAACAAAGGCTTGAAACGAGAAAGCCGAAACGGTTGAAATTAAGCGCAGACCGTGAGGAGAGTGACGACGAAGCAAATGATATTCACAACCTGAAATTCAATATTCGAAATGATGCTCCAAAACTAGCAGCTACAGTTGACGACATCAGGAAGTTTTCACGTCGAGATTTAGGCATCCTCAAGATCATTTTATGCTCGAGTCTCTATCCGCAGCTAGCAGTGGCGGACGAACACAATTCCTACCAAGCCAACTCGACGCTGGTGTATCACACGCCTACGAAAATGTTTGTGACGCTACACCCTACCGGATACTTTGCAAATAACGTGGAAGCTTTAGATCCCTGTAAAGGTGGTAAAAAGAAAAATATGATCACAACAAAGAAAGGTTTTCTTTCAAGCAAACACCAGTTGTTATGTTACGTTTCGTTGCTCGAAACTAAAAAGCCGTACTTGTGCAACGCTCTGCAAGTTCCCGCTTTACAGAGCGTCACTATGTTTTCTCAAAACATCGATATCAGTTCCGATTGTCGGAGAATAGTGTGCGATTCTTGGATTGAGTTTGTCATAGACAGCAGGAAAGACGCGCAATCAATCGTGTTCACGTTTTTGAGGTTACGGAGAACTTGGGATGATTTGTTAATGTTGAAACTCAAATCGGACCAAGATAACAAGTATTCTGCGAAACTCATGAAGGACTTGAAGGCGGCAGTCACTGATAAACTAGGAGATTATCTAGACAGCTCAACTAAATACACGATGTACAGGTTGACGTCTGCGGACAGAAAGGATCTGTATGATAAAACGGTTGATACCGAGTCAAAGTCGGGAAAAGTTGGTTCTGCATCTGGAAAAATCAAAGCTGATTCTACATCTGAAAAAATCAGAGGCGGTCAATTTGTTACAAGTTATTTAATGTACGACAGTATTGATTGTCCTCCGATTAGACACGACCCTGATCGACCTGTCAAAAATGACTTTGTACAGAAAGACTGGAAATGCGGAGAATGTGAAAACAAAATTTCTGCTAACACTTATGACAGACTTTGTCATCAAATTTCGTGCTCGCCTGAAGCACAGCAGGAAGATGAAGAGGAACTGCCGGCTGTTAGCAAGTCGGACAGTAAATTGCATAAGCATTACTGGTGTGATGTGTGTAATAAAAATTTGAATCTCAGCGCTGTTGAAGTGTTGAAGCATAAGAGATCGCACAATCATTGATATGTTTTCAAATAAAATATTCAAATATCGCTTGCAATTATGTTGTGGATTTTGATCAAAATTTAGAGACAATTTTAGAAACAAGTTTATATTCAGGCTCGTGCGATTTCTGTATTTGCGAGGGTGAGGTTGTAAAATATATTGTATATTGTAAAATATATTGTGGTTTGCAGCACACCGAAGTGAAAACATATGAAGACATATCTGTACCTCAACATGTTTATTGCAATTTCTCGATGTCACAGTATTTTGACAATCGGCTTCTGAAGTGAAGGGCTGTTATTGTCAAACCATAATTTATTCGTTTGAAATTATGTTTCTTGACTTGACTTGCAGCATAGGAATAGAAAAGGGCTTTTAGAAGGCATTTGAATGAGCCTTTAGTCAGATTCAACTGTACGCAGCCTAGGCTTGCAATGATATGCCTCGAGTCATCCCAGGACTATTTTGTACGTGGTCAAAAATGTTTTTTTCCAACTTATCTGAACTATTCACAGTATTCAGTCACGTAAGTATGACAGTCGTATTCAAACTGCAAGAATGTGTTTGAATAGGATTTTATTCAATTCAATTAGAAATTATTGTGGCGAGTAGATTAAAAATGTGCATCTCTGCTATAATGCTTTTCCTTGAAGGAAAGATTTGATAAGCAATCTTTAATGCAATCCGTCGTTGGGCTATCCAAATAAAAACCGACATAAGTAATTCCAACAGCAATTCACACATAAGCTAGCATTCGATGTTATCAAAATACTTCAGGTTCTGTAATTCCAACACCTCATTGCCCCAGCTCGTCCACTGAGGCTTGAGATTTCGGGCAAACATTTCCAGACACTGAGGACTATCCAAGTTCATCTGCATCAGCAAATCGTCCAGGGGTGGCTTGTGAGAATGAATAGAACACGGTGTGCTGACAAAAACTTTTGGTACAATCTCAATTTGCGGGACTTTACGGTAACTACCGATTATGAGAATCTCGTAAGGTTTTTTATGAGGGGAGGCAAAGTCTACAACAGGCCGACCGGTATTGGTGATTTTCAACCAATGCCATTCGGTGATATACTGAATCTCATTTGATTTGAACAAATCATTCGTAACAAATCTACGAATAGTTGGATTATTAGTGATCCACACCATGATTATGCAACTATTTTTCGCTAATTTTTGTAAAGGAAGTTTTCCAATATCACCTAAACTAAGCCAAGGGTATTTTCTACCTCTTTTAGCAGACTTATTTTCCCAAGGTGAGTCTATGACAATTATGTCAAATCCGCCTTTACTATGTGCTAAATTGAGCAAGGGATCAAGTCGACTAGCGTCAGACATAAGGAATGTGCATTTTTGAGGTACTAAGTAGTATTCACCTCCGATGCAAACGGTACGTGGATGATTTGCATTGTAAGAAACAATTCGGTCCGTAACATGACTTGAATCAAGATGGATTGAACCATCACAAGGAATAGTAACAGTGTCTTGCGCGATATTGAATGCTTGACGAAAACATAAGTTCTTAAAAATTGAAGAGCAACCCTTGCAAGTTTTCACTGAATCAGTCTTGACATTATAATTCATATTTCTGACATTGATATCGCGCAAAAGTGTTTCTGTCTTTGTAGCAACGGTAATGAGTCTTTCAGTTAATGACTTGTGACATTTCTTTTCCTCCTCTTCTTGGCTACTCATCTTCAGTTTTCTTTTCCGAGATTTTTTACCAGTGGATATTGCAATATAGGGATTGTCGAGATTGAAATATTCCCGTTTTAGAGCAAACGATAAAATTTCACTGCCGTTTATCTTGTGATGTTGAGTATTCGAGTAAATCCGTAAAACATGATCGTTGTGGTTCAGAAGGTACGAGTTTTCTGTCACCCAAATACAATCCATATTGTGAAGAAAGTCCCTGCAATGCAGAAATTGTAAGTCATAAATTATGGAAGCATAAGTCTCAGATTCAATGTAACAGGAGAAAGTTCCTGCAGTCATGAATTTTAGAAAATGAATGAGAAAGTTTTACAATCCTGACATTCGCACTAGAAATAAGAGGGAAAACGGTGGACTGTCACTCCATCTCACAATTTCTATGGTTACGATTGAACTGGCCCATTATTTCCAATTATTTTTTGTTAATTTTACCGCAAACTAAACCATACCTTGAATTTCATTGCATATTACTCAATGTTGATTTCGAATTATGGCGATGTCATAATATAGGCCTGCAATTGTTGGGGGTTGTGTTGGGGCAGTTAGGCTATAAGAGGAGAATTTGGTTTAGGGTTGGGATTTTTGATTGGTTTAGGGGTTGGGCCGGTGGTTGGGTTGAGTTTGATCAGGAATTTTTGTACAATATAGAGTTTAGGCTGGGACAGGGAAGGCTAGGCTAAGGTATACCATCTAACTAACATATCTGAAACCTGACCTCCAACACAATTCCTTCACTGCCCGAACCCTCATCCAATCCAGATTTGAAACTTAACCAGATCCGCCGTTACCACATATCTTAATCCGAAAGTATAGTATATCGCGGCTTACCTAAAGTCTATTGTGAAATGGCCCATATATTATGATTACATTGATAGCATTGGTAGCCTATTGAAAAGTATATGCCAACGTTACCAATATATAAGTCAGGCCAGACGATATTTTGCTCTGATGCCAGACAGGGGTTTCCCCATTGGGACTCCCCAAATACAGATGATTTAAGTATGGATACTAACTTACGCACTACGGAGGTCACTGAAGCAATCGAATACTTCTAAAAGCATAGCTATATTCATCCAGTAAATCTAATGATATAAATTGGTGACAGCGCATTATCTTAATACCATAAAACGTTGATATTTGGAAACATATTATAACCGTACCGAGTAGCATAAATATTCATATATATCCGGATATTGCATCTGGAACAGGAAATATAACAGGGCTAAGATTATAAACAACGTGAGTTTGGACAGGGGAGGCCGTTCGTTTTTTTTCGGCGGAGAATAAAGAGTATAAGGACCCTTTGCTTCAGTTACCTGAATATAACAGACGACAGGCAGTAGTTGCATAAAATGTTGCCTTCCCTCTGCTCGAATCTTTTGCGACATTCTGCTAAATATCCATTTCGTATGATGGCTACAGTTAATTTGGTGAGTATGGAATGGAATAACTTGTTACATTCGAAATATGATCAACATTTTTTCGTCAGGGAGGTCATGAAGTGGAGTTGATAACTTCGCCGATCGTTGGGGACAAAAATCTTCCAAAGAAAAAGCGCAGACCCGTTCGAGGTATGGATGTAGTATCCAACCATAAGAAGAATGATGGACTCACATTACCAATCTGTATATATGTCCTGTAATAAATTTTGATGAGTAATTGTAAATATTTATATTGAATCTCATGGAAACGTATTTTTGCGATTCTCATCTTGTATAATTTCTATGATATAGGTAAAAAGATGATCAAAGTTTCTCGCCCGGGCAAACTTCTGGTGTCTTGCGACGACAGAAGACTTAATATGTATACAAACGAATTTCCGACAAAATTTGAGCCACCAACGCTTGCTTCGCAGACATGGACCAGTCGGAAAAGTCCCGGGAGATATCTGACAATTCATGCAACCCGAGAAGTATGTAACATTTTCACATGTTATATAATCTACCATGGATGATTTTGACTACTGATGATATGAATATCATTATTAATCCTATTTTTAATACATCAATGTTTTTCAGAATCCTTCAACAAATTACGTGCAAGACGAAAATGATACTTTCAAATCGATAGGTTTATCAAGCGCCATCATCCAATCTCTTTCCAATATTGAGATACAAAGTCCTACAAATATCCAACGGAAGGTCATTCCGGTTATATTGCAAGGTTTGTGTATTTTCATTGATTCAGTAATTTAGCGTTAGGGAATGTTTTTATATTCAGCGATGGCCATCAAACCCCCTTGAATTCATTTTGTATTAAACTTTATTCAACGCTCAACAACCTTAATTTGACCAAAATATGGCAAATTTAAATCACATGTATAATTTTTTGACGTGTTTTCCGCTTGAGTGATCACAAAAACAGCGATTTTTGAACAGCCGTATCTTCGGTTCTAGTTGACCCATTTTCATAAAACTAGCTTTTCTGAAATCAGAAAGCTATGTTTTGTAAGCATACCAATTTTCATGAAAATCTGAGACGTTGGGTTACATTTTCCGATTTTGACATGGAATGAATAGTTTTTAAAGTCTGTAGAGTGAGCATTTTATAATTTAGAATGATGAATATGAGTAATTTGTCACACTATTTCAGTCTTTTTTGTCAATTACTCGAATCATTGAACATAACCAGCTACTGACTTGCTTTATTTTTAGGAGAAAATGTGATGCTAGCTGCTGAGACTGGCAGTGGGAAAACATTCGGATATTTTCTACCTATAGCCAACAAACTATTGGAATCTACTCCACACAGTTCCGTCCAAGGACCTTCTGCCATCGTTATTACCCCTTCTAAGGAGCTTAGTTTGCAATTCCTGGTAAGCAACACTGCAAAAATACTCAAAATCAGTCACTCATTTCAATCAACATCTGATTTACAGAGAATGTCGCAAAAGTTGGATCTGCCATTAAAAATAAGTAGCCTTGATGAAATATGGGCAGAGGTAGAATTCTGTGCAATGTAAATCTATCAAGTATCATTTCTGATGTCTTTTTAGAGGAAAAAACGAAAAATCCTTGATGCCGATGTGTTTGTTGGTACCCCCGTGCTGATACTTGCAGCTTTACGAAGACGTAAGCATTTATTCTATTTTGAGCATTTGAGATCGTAACTGTGGTGGCGAAAAATATGACTTGCAGTTGCTACTTATAAATTGCACCTTCCTCATACAATCACCCACATCCAAGAACACTTTGTTGCCCTACGCACTTACAACAACCAATTTTCATTCCTTTGGTTACCTCAAAATGCCAATTCATAAACCAAACAAGATATTATTCTAAGTGTCCACTGATATATCTAAACATCATTAGCAGCGTTGGAATGGTACTTTGAGCAAACAACCATCTGTGTAAATGGTTATTTATCCGGAAACTGAACTTGTGAAGTGATTTTATCATTTGTGTGCTGTCTAAAATACTGAACCAATATGAAGATACTCTCGGAGGTACAAAACTTCAATATACAATTGAATAATACAATCATCTTCCAATAAACTCAAATATTTTCTGCTGACATTCACCAGGGATAACTGTCAGCAACTAGTAGAGAATTGAAGTTTCAACAATCATATCACCAAATATGACGTCACCGTCATGAAACTTTGAATATACAAGGCGAACAGATATCTTGAGTCATATTCATGCTTGAGCGCTCTCTTCGCCCGGATTATTTGAAATTTCATGCCGCTGACGTCATATTTTGTGATAATATTTGTTGACATACAAAGTTCTTTCCAATTCTCTACAAATTTCTGCCGATTATCCCTGATGATTGATATTTAGGTTCATTGCAATAGGAATATATTATTCACTTATCAATCTCTATCAGAAATATTCAATTGTGCCAATTCATGTGTTTGGGAATTGCCAGCTCGTTTGTATTTTTCATTTTTGATGCATGCTTTATCTGCTTATTCAGGTTTACTTTCTCTGAATCAAGTCAGATATGCAGTTGTTGACGAATGTGACACACTTCTCGATGCCAGTTTTTCCGACTATGTATGCAGTATATTAGCGAGACTAAATGTGAGTACTCTTCAATTCCTTTACTATTGTGTGATGTCGTTGACACAGTTTGCGGCGATGTCGTTGACACAGTTTGTGGCAGGGTTGTAATGACTCGAGTCATGACTCGACTCGAGTCACGATTTTCTGATGACTCGACTTGACTCGAGTCATTTTCTCAAAATACGGAAATGACTCTACTCGACTTGGACTCGAATCATTACGCATGACTCGAACGAAGTCATATGACTCGAGACTCAGACGTCCAAGAGTGACGTTTCCTTGTAATTTCAAAGAGTAGTAAAGTATAACCACCCTATTGCGAGTTCGTCTATTGTAATGGTACTTGAAAATGCAACCAGAAATTATTAAAAGTGAGGAAAATTAGTAGGCCTATATTATAAATGCGAACCATTCGATATCACCAAACAGAGTTATAACAGTGCGTTTGACAAGAATTTATCTGTAAACTGAGCAGTCAACACAATGACTTGGACTCGGATTCGAGTCATAAAACCGTGACTCGGACTCGAACCTCTGCTCGATGACTTGGACTCGGACTTGACTCGGTGGCGAATTAAAAATGACTCGACTAGACTCAAGTCAAAACTAAAAAAGTGAGATTGACTTGTGACTCGGAGCCTTGTGACTTGGTTACAACCAATGTTCCCTCTAATTCTTGACGAGTCTGCGCACACTCACCAACTTACTGCGCAGAGCAGACCCTTGGACAACAGTGCGTAACGACTAAAAAAAGGTCATCACTTCGGATTTTTAGTGCGCAACTTGGATTTTCTGTGCGCAGAGACCGTGTCAGCACTGCGCATTTGCGCACGTGCGCAGCTTAGAGGGGAACATTGGTTACAACCCTGGTTTGCGGAAGCGTGCAGCTAGAACGTGGCATCAATGGCCGCGAGGTCAAGGTTGATGTGCAATTTGTTTCAGTATTTTTGGAATTCATTTAACATGTCTGTAGCAAATGGTGGTATTTTATTTGGTTGATCCCATTAAAGGAAACATTTTACATAGCACAGTCAGTCAGTAATTTATTGATATTTTTACCAAACTAATCGGTGGATTTGCTTTAAAGCAGCCAGCTACCAGCATCAACTAGTTATAGTCTGGATCAGACTTGTACAATTAGATAATTCTAGTTGTCCAATTAGACTAATTAGAGCGAAATGTCGGGAATCTAATTCAAATCTTAGTTGTCTAAATTTTTCTTTGGTCTAATTCTGATCTAAGTTTTAAAGTATTTCTATGCTCTAATTTTATTCCTAATCTAATTCCTGGTTTTCCTTAAAATACTCAGGAGAACTGAATAGTGTGAAACGAGCCAAGCTTGCTGCTCAGACATTTGCCATTCTCATGCCTATCAAAATGAACTGTGATTTTTTATGAACTGAACTTTCGCAAGTTTTCGTAAATTTAGTAATTCTAATTCTAGTCTAATTTGGATAAAAATGTAGTTATAATTCTAGTAATTTGAAAAAAAATGTGTGTAGCTATAATTCTAAATCTCATCTGATTTGTTAAACTGGAAATTTTCTTGTTGTCCAAGTCTGCATCGCACACATAATTCGTTAACCTCAAAACTTTAGATTCACTAGTGATAAAAATGAATATAAATAAAAACGGGAAAAAAGTATCAACTAGTTGCAGTCCGAACCATGACAGGGCTCGTTGTTTAGGCCTTATTTACTTTTACCTCCTTTTACCTCCTTTTACCTCTACTCAAGTAGAAATTGACAACATTATTTCTACTTCTACTTGAGTACTGGCTACAGCTCTGGATTCTTCAAATTTGAATTAGCAATCTTAAAGTGAGACACTTATATTCTTTTGTATTTCAGATTCACAAAGGTAAATCGAAGCCATTACTTGATGATCAAGAGACTCAATTGATATTGTCGAGCGCGACGTTTCCACAGTACGCAGGTGAAGCGCTTGAAGACATCGTTTGTGTAAGTTCTTAAATAGATATGTGATATCTGAGCTCATGAAATATGATTATTATCTTAGTTATCTGAATTATCATCAATATCCACCGGTTACATGCATCGGATATCGCCTCACGTCACTCACAAATTTTTACGAGTGAGACCGTCAGAGAAACTGCCTACGCTGATTCACATTTTAAGCGAGACGCCGTCGGATGAAACCGTGTTGATATTTTGCAACAAGAAATCTACCGTCAGATTTCTCGCCAACGAACTTATCTTCAACGGCTTTTCTGTGGATATGATTTATAGCGGCTCAAATGCGGAGGTAAGCACATCAGGTTGACTGCAGTAGAAGTTATTGTCCTTCTGAAATCTTTGTGCCACCAAATTTATAGGAGATACGTACTGTAGAATCTGCAGCTAGACGTATTGAAGTGCCTTGCATTATTTGGTGTTCATAATTACTTCGGTGACAGATATGGGAACGGATGTAATGTGCTTTACCTGATAAAATCTGCCTGTTCATTTTTGTTCAAGTCTAATCTAGACCAGTTTTGACTTTTGAAAAGTACTTCTACTTTTCCAGAGTACTCAAGTAGATTTTGCTTACTTTCAATACTTAAATGATGTTTTAGACTACTTCCACTCACACTGTAACAGTTTCTAGGCAAAACCAGATCTTGAAAAGTAGAAACTCAACAATTTCGTGGGGTTGACGGTGTTGACTTGAAAATCCAAAATTTTCAAATTCTTGTGCGTTCACATCTACCAGTTAGAATCGAGCCAAATTTGGTGTGCAGCGTTTTCTTAGGAAACCTAGCAATTTGATCAGTGTATAAGGGGAAAAAAAGTACTTTTCACATTTGTAGTATTTAATGTCTTGGGAACATCTGCCGTACTTTTCCTTGTAATTGGGTAGAAAAATATGTCATTACTTCTACGCTGACTACTTCGACTACAAAAGATGACTCAAAGTATTTTGAAAATGTGTGATTAGTTTGGAAAGTTCCAGATCAATAAACATCAAAATCGATATCGACAGGAAGGAAATACAGCCGTAAAGAACTATGAGCCTGCACGTTCCTGTACGTATGTATGCACTGATCTCTCTTCCAGGGGATTAGACACGCAAAATGTGGGTAACTCAAGCCATAGCTCTGTTCGTACATCATCTAATAAAATCCATTTCTTTATCAGGTCACTCATGTTGTCAACTATGACTTTCCCGGTGTTGCGTCTGATTACATCCACCGAAGTGGTCGAGTAGGACGGGTGGGACAAGTCACGAGTGGCAAGGTGACAAGTCTCATCAGCAGGAAATGGGAGATTCCATTGCTTATGAAAATTGAGGTGAGAAATACTCTACTCTGAAATGTAGTAGCCAAAGTAGCCATGCATGATTATTGATTATATTAGAGACGCCGCACAGCTACACTAGCGCATAGAGTTGCCATATGCTAGGATTTTCCATGAATGGTCAATCGTGAAAATCTACGTCAGTGGTTCTCAAAGGGTGGGCCATGGCCCACCAGTGGGCCACAGGAGTAATTTGGGTGGGCCACAGAGCTATTTAGAAAATTGTAGAATTCGTGAAAAGTTTGGTTGCAATTTTTTGTTCGTATATTAAAAAATATATTGATGTTATCTAATTATATGTATGCTACATAAAGCTGTTCATCCGACTCTAATGAGACTTAGTGGCACGTATGGAGTCACGGATGTACTAGTCGAAATGGGAGGAGATACGGCGGCTTTCGTCCCCCCTCCCAGCTAACAACCTCCAGCCAACAGCAACAAAAATAATTTCTATTATATAATAACTGAAATGTGCAAGTATTCCGGCAAGGTTATAATGGATTGAGGAGTTATCACAGCACATCAATCATCGGAGTCGGTCTAAAAATGTCCGGCCTTGAAATCATTGCACATAATGTAAGAGTCACATGAAGTGGTGGTATCAATGGATTTAATGTTATTACATGGCAACTTAAACAGTTACAAGGCATATACTAGGTAGGCTTACATTGTAGTACTAGCATATTAAAAAAATTCTCCACTTCTCTGTAGTATCCCATTCATCAAAGAAAAATGTGTATATATTTTAAGAGAAATAGCTATATCGGCAACGACTAGCCTACCACACATTGAAATGCACTATGACTTTATAAGAGGTGGGCCACAGAACATTTTCAAACCGGAAATGGGCCACAGCCAACAAATGGCTGAGAACCCCTGATCTACGTCATATCGAAATGCTAACATGGTTTGCGATTCTGGAATTTCAAGAAAGTTGTAGTTGAATTATTTCAGTTTGGATTTTTTGTAGATTTCCATGTCACGAATATTCCTTATTTCATCATAACTGAAACCATTCTTAGTAAACTTTATTATAATACCTGTTATTCTTAACATTTTTCGTCATTTTTCTGTACCTTGAGTGATGAACGCAATAAGGTTTGTGCATGATATT
The DNA here is from genome assembly GCF_051294905.1 of Botryllus schlosseri. Classification (NCBI taxonomy): domain Eukaryota; kingdom Metazoa; phylum Chordata; class Ascidiacea; order Stolidobranchia; family Styelidae; genus Botryllus; species Botryllus schlosseri. The sequence continues at coordinate 27,187,950 of NC_137246.1, read as the reverse complement.
TGTTGAAAACTGCAGTTTTTCTATAATAGGAAGCTGCCCGTAGGAGAGAACGGATTGAAGGAGTCAGCGCCGACATCAAATCCTACCATAATCAACGTTGGGACGACAGGGCTGGGATTGGTGAAATAGAAATTGAACAGGATTCCATTGCTGCGGAACATGAGGATACTGTGGGTTCTCATCCGGACGAAGATGAATTTGTTTGAAATAATGAAAAATTCACGCTCTACATGCACGCTTTCACTTACTTTTGACAACTATCTTTGCAAAGATTTGACCCAAAACTATACTATTTGAAAACGCTTGGTTAATACTATATCCGGGTATTGGGTCGAAGAAGGTGGACGTCAGATCAATTTTCCATCAAAATATGTCTAAAAATATTTTCTAATAAAAGTGAACTCGCTTTGTCGCAGTCATTTTCAACTATTTAAAGTAGCCTATAGGTATTTGGTGAAGGGCGCTTTCGACTGCCAAAGTCTGCATCGGAACAACCAGCGATCGATTGATACTTTCGAGGCGGATATCGATATCTTTGAAGCCGACAACTAGGGTGCGGGTCATGGTTTGAGCATAACCGGACTGGGTTAGGTCATAACAAAAGGTATGATTCAGCAACTTTACACCGGGTAGAACCGTGTAACAAAATGTTATGAGATTGTACCGTACGAACCGGGTGTGTGTGAATCGGCTGAAAATGTCAAAATTTACAATAGAGCTAAATGACGAAAATTGTTTATTCGACCACTAGGCATAGCGTAGCTACTAGCTAGGGCTGGGGTTTTAGGGTTAGGTCGTGACTAGTGTAGCATTAGGGCATAGTAGCGATATATAGCTCTATACATCCCAGGGGTATAGCTTGGGTTAGGGTTCTATGTTCTTTTCACCGAATCGTTTCCATATCTCTCTACAAAATTTCATTTTATCGTGATCTTTTGGTGTTTGATCTGATGAAATGCCGAATATAACTATCCCATTTACGATGTCGTTACGGTTGGCTTGCGTTTCGGCAACAATTGTCCAAATATGTACCCATGGTGAACTCGACAAGAAGTCCGAACTCCGAAGAGCACCGATCGAAATATGCTTCGTCATTTTGCCCTGTTTTACGTCAAAGCTTTGGTTTTACGTGTCGTTCGGTTCGGTACAAAAAAATTCCAAGACATCCTGCTTGTTTCTCGATACTGAAGAAGTGCTTAGTTTAGTTAAATCGGAAAAATAAGGAGCTAATAATCTTTTAAACCGGTTCGACGACAAAAACACAGAGACTCTCATTTTCGTATGATAGCATATGCCATCTTATTAGTATCATCAGCGAAGAGTTCTGCGTGAAGACGCGTAAATAGCGATGTAACCAACTCTTGATTTCGTGAACGTTGATGATGATAGAATCTTTGATATTGTATTAATCGAGCGATGTACATATTTGAAGAAAGACTTCGAGTTACAGAACTTGAATATACAATTTAATGTATTCGGCTCGATTTCAGTATGTGTATGTGAGAGTAGGTTTTATGAGAGTTGGTCAGTGTAACGAAGTACTTTTTGAAGTACTTCAAGTGGATTTTGCTTACTTGCACTACTTCCTTAAGTGATTATGATTTTAGAGTAGCCTACTTCTATTTGACAGTTTTCAGAGTTTTAGGCAAGTGAATACTTACTTTTTTACTTGTAAATTGCTACTTCTACTTGGGTAGAAGTTGTCAGTGTTACTTCTACTTGGGTACTGACAATGACTATACGACTGGGTGTTATTTACAAGTTATTAGATGATTTGAAATGAAATAGTGGCTTCACCGTAACCGTTAGTGCACCAAAAGTAATGTTATATTTATAGTTTTATCAAATTTGAGTATTTTTGTCATTGGTTACTGATTAGACCTATAATATCTCATTTTGAAAGACTTGCACATTACATGTTTCAAAGGTTTACAGAATGACTCGCGAAATGCGTGAGATGGAATGAAACAGTTGCTCATTAAATGTAAATCAGCTTGGCTTAATCTATGAATAGAGACTTAGTGTGAGTGTGAGACTACTATCGGTAAAGTAGGCGTATTGTAATCTTTAGGCCTACCTATAACTGTTTAATGGGATATTTGTTTTACTTACAGGTATTGATTCCGAGTTTACTGTTATTGTTGCAAGATTAAATAGGTAATTATGTCCATGGCATCACTCGAAGTTGATCTTTCCTGGAAAGTAAGTAACTTCAATGTTTTCTATTGGGTACCTTCACTAAATGCTAATGATTATCTTGACAGGGACTACAGAAGTTTCCCGAATTGGAGACAACGTGTCCAAGATGTGCTCAAAGCCGATGTAGATCCAATTCATATCACGAACAGAAGGCAAAGTCATCTCACTGTACATGGGGCGCTTCATCTTTGGAAACAATAACGGCCCTCAATCTGTCACAAAACGTCATCAGGTTAGTACCGAATTATTGCCATCTTGTGGCAAAGACAGATGGGGAGTATAGATTTAAGTAAAAGGCTATATTCATTGAAATAAAACCCAAAATATTTGACTGACACGGGTCAGGGGTAATCGTCAGCATCTAGTAGAGAATTAAAAAGAACTCTATATATCAATATATTATTCAATTGTATACTGATAGTCTGTATCTCCAAAAATATCTTGATACGGTACTACTTGATTTGTTGCTACCCCAGCTTCTAGTCTAGTCTTGAGTAATTCTTATTCATGTTTATGAAACTGAAACAAAATTATACAATCATAAAAAGACTCTTGGAGGTACAGAACTTCAACATACAATTGAATAATACATTGATATTGAGATTAGTCAAAACATTTTCGGCTGACACTTGTCAGAGGTAATCGTCAGCAACTAGTAGTGATTTCATGAGAACTTTGTATATCAACAGTCGTATCACCAAATATGACGTCACTGGCATTGAGAAATTGAACAAAAACATGAAACAGTCTAATCTTATTTCAGATATGTGTCATTTTTTACACAAATTAGCCTATGCTATGTAACTGTTTGATATCGTAACCCTCCTCCCGAGAGAATCACTTCATAACATAAAAGGATTGTTAACTGTTGAAGATAATTTCTTCAGCAGTAGTTTTAGTTTTAAATTATTGATTATTTGCACAGACTCTGATGATTTAATCCCTAATATCTGCTTAATTTCAGTTCGATTAATCCGGATCAACTATTGAAAGCTCCAAATCTCGTACAGCTCGATCTAAGCAGCAATCGGCTCAAGGATTTACCGGAAGAACTGTGCCTATTAAAAAATCTGAAAGAACTGTATATAAGGAATAATGCACTCAATACCCTTCCAAAGCATCTCGGAATGTAAGTAAATGATGATTTCAATGCTAATCAGGTCTGTGCTACGGAAATGTATTTGTAATATTGCAAGGAACTGCATCTTTTGCACAATACAGAATTCTGATATTAGAATCTTGTTGAACAGTGAATGAACGGCCACTTTGTTTGCATTTTCTATTCTGAACAGTTTTATTGTAGTCAATTTGAGATATGCTGAACATGCTGCCAGGGTTGTAACGGGGTCACAAGTCGATCCTACTTTCATAGTTTTGACTCGAGTCAAGTTGAGTCATTTTTAATTCACCACCGAGTCAAGTCCAAGTCGCAGTGTTAAGACTCAAGCTCGATTCCTGTTCAAACCACTTTTTACAACTCTGTTTGGGTGACATGAAATGCCTTGTATTTATAATGTAGTAATTATCCTCACTTTTAACTATTTCTGATCCTTTTTCACGAATACTGGTAGTATATTCATATTGAAATGAACCCGAATATTATCGGCTGACTCTCGTCAGGGGTAATCGTCAGCAACTAGTAGAGAATTCAAAAGAATATCGTATATCAACAATCGTAACACAAAATATGACGTCACCAACACGAAATGTATAATACGAGAGCGTACTATGTACTATTTTTAGATGATACACGGACTCTTTTTGTTGACACAGCCTTGGCTAGTGTATTTTGATAAAAGTCGACTCCAAGGCACACAAATGAAAGTGTGAGCGACCCTTTCCGAGTATGCGGAATCTGTTGTCTCGATGATTTTTCGCACAGGCGGGATTATCCAACAAGTGTTTGCCAATTGCAGAATTTCTGGCCTTTGATTATTATTGATAGACGAAATACCAATAATTTGGGAGCATACTATTTGAAGTTACATTGAAATGCCTGTCTTGGCCATCTGAGTCTCGGGTCATGCGCAATGACTCGAGTACAAGTTGGGGCAGTAGCCTACACAAACTGACTCAAGTTGAGTCACAAAAAAATCACGACATGGATCGGACTCCTGCAAATCTGCATGCAGCGTAGCCTGAAATGTTTCGATCATAGGATCTTACAATAGACTTCTCCTCTTACACGTTTTATTGTTAGCATTTCTTTTTTCATCTAAAGATCTGCTTTTTTCAGGTTAAAACATCTGAAACTATTGAATGTAAGCGGGAACGCATTCAGTCATATTCCGCAGTCCGTCACCGAAGTTTCTTCATTACAAATTCTTCATCTCGGTGGAAACAGAATATCAGAAGTTCCCATCAATATAACACTGTTACAAAGGTATGAATTGTCGCTTAGACGTTGGAATGTTAGACACATTTCTTCTTCTATGTATTATTTTAGTGGAGATGGTGTGCAGCAGCTTATATAGTTTTTATTGTATGAACATTGATATCTTTAAATCCATAGTAAAATATGTCTAAAAGCCTAAGTCTAACCATCATGTGTATTGTGTGATGTTTGAAATTGGCATATATTTAGTGTTTCAATGTCATTGAGTTCTTATGTTCACACATGAGCATGCTGTTTTTATTCAGCCTTGAAGTTTTATATCTCGGCGGTAACCACATCGAAATCATTCCTCCTCAAGTCGGCGAAATGGAGAGCTTGCAAAGTCTCAATTTGTGCGACAACAAACTCACCTCGATCCCTCTCGAATTGGTCAAGTAAGTCTTAACATCGTTCTAGTTGTGTAAACGTAGATGTTTCTTTGTGACTGATACCTCAATACAACCAAATACTCCTGATACCCGTGAAAATCTTTACCTGCAGTTTGAAGACGGCGACTTTCTGCGGCAAACGGATGCTGCCAAGATAATTTTCACAGTTATATCTTTAATTTGAGATCACGCCCTATGTCAAACACACTGCCACTTTGAAGTGAAAGAAAAGTACAGAACTATGCCGGACAACTAGAAAATTTTCAAAGTTTCCTAATTACATTACAATTAAAATGATAACTCCACACTTTTTTTCCCAAATTGGATTAGAATTAGATTTACTGAATTTGCATAAGCATAAGAATGTCTATACACTAGGGGTGTTCAAAAATGACTTTTTTTCTCAAGTCGTGCTGGCTACTGGCTACTTTATAAAATTGTTAGGTTACCTAATTTAAGCCTACACACCAAACTTGGTTCAATTCCAGCCAGTAGCCGCATTGGCACAGAAGAGAAAGTTCCTATTTATTATAACAAATTGAATGATAAAAAAATTTAAAATTTTCTGTTCACCCCATGAAAGTGTTAGATTGTCTATAGCATTGGTTCTCAGCCTGGGGGGCGCAGGAGGCTCTCAGGGGGGGCGTGAAAAATTGACAAAGTATGTATTAATTTTGACTAAACATATGTTTCACAACCATTCTGAGAAGACGATTGTTGAAGATGAAACTTATTTCGTGTTCGAAAAAGCTCGCCAAATTGAAACTCCAGCAATCGCGCTCAACGGAGTGTAGGCTGATTTCAACTTCATTTGAGCAAATGTTCGAAGTTCTTTGAAGATTTAATTACTTCATATCTTTGGCAGTAGCCTAAAGATCGGTTCGATGGGTAGCTGTTGTTAATAGCTGGCGCATTGCACTGCTTAAGACAGACTTAGATGCAATATAGGTTACCCGGTTTCGCCCTCGATTAGGCTACCCTAAATCTACACAATTTAATTCAAAATCTGATCAAATTAAGCATGGCAGTACAGAACGATGCCGCGCTATCTGTAGTCACTACTGGCATTAGGATTAGCCTCAGTGCAACCTACCTTGAACTAAATTGATGTCCTGATCAATGTTTTTTGCTATTTTCAAACAAGTTTGGGGAAATTCGTCAGAAATGTTAAAGACTCTATAACTGGAATGCGAATTCAAACTTGGCGTCAGATATACCATATGTATACTATTAGATCAGGGATGGGCAACCTGTGGCCGTAGAAGGGAATTGGTGCGGCCATCGACACCTAATTCAATTAGTATGTATTGGCGGCCGTCGACATGCAAATTGAAATCACGAATTCCCTCCCGAATTTTGGAGAGATTTTAAATAATCTTGAAATTTTTCGCGCAATTTAACATTAATTCATTTTTTCGATTTTTAATATAGTAGCGTCCTTCTCAATCTGAGCCGGAATCGGAATCGTGTGCTCCTCACGAAAGAAACTTGTTTATGATATATTTCGGCGACTTCAATGTATTTACACTATTTCCACTACCGATACATACATGCATACATACATAGGTATTTTGCAACCAGTTAGTTCATAACGGTTATGCTCTGGAATGCGGCCTTAGGCTACATAAGTAGTCGAAATGCGGCCGTGATTAGCATAAAGGTTTCCCACCACTGCATTAGATGATGTGCTCTTTTTTAAATGACGATAAGCGCGGGGGGGGGGGGGTCAGGGGGACGCAAATTTTTTGACCATCGCCAAGGGGGGCGCATGTCCAAAAAGGTTGAGAACCGCTGGTCTATAGAAACGATGTTCACCAAATTTGATTCAATTCCAACCAGCGGAAGCGGAGTTATTGTCGTCGAAAAATTTGGATTTGAATAAAATAGTATTTACGGTGGGCACCACTAAAATAATTAAAGAATTGGCCACCGTAAATACTATTCTGTTCATAATCCAAATTTTTCGACTCCGCTTCCACTGGTTGGGATTGAACGAAATTTGCTGAACATCTTTTCTATTGACAACCTAACACTTTCATGGGGTGAACAGAAAATTTTAAATACCGTATTTTTGTTATTCATTTTTATATAATAAATATAAACTTTCTTCTCTAGCAATGCGGCTACTGGCTGGAATTGAACCAAATTTGGTGTGTAGACTTGAATTAGGTAACCTAACAGTTTTATCAAGTAGCCAGTACAATTTGAGAAAAAATGTCATTTTTGAACACCCCCTAGTGTAGGCACACCAAGCTTGGCTCGTTTCGCAGTATACAGTTCTCCTGTAGCATTTTTTTGGAAACGCATTGATTAGATTAGAAATAAACTGACAGCATAGAAGCATTTCACCAATTAAATTGGAATTAGATTTCCGGCATATCGCTCTTATCAGTCTAATTAGACTACTACAATTATCTTGTTCCTCTTGTTTCACAGATTACGGAACCTCCAGTCCTTGAGTCTTCACAACAACAGGCTGCTTTATCTACCGAAGGAAATCTTGGAACTTGTCAACCTGGTCGAGCTCAGCCTGCGCGGCAATCCGATGGTTATCCGATTTGTCCAGGACCTTTCGTGTGACCCACCGTCTTTACTGGAGTTGGCCAGCCGGACCATAAAACAAGAGTAGGTTGATTGTTGGTGGGATGAGAGACGTATTTGGGGTTACCGTTGGTTCTTTGCAGGAAATTACGTTATGACATCTTACCACGTTCTCTAGTTGAACATCTGAATTCGGCCAAGAAGTGTCCTAACGCGCAGTGCACAGGTATAGTGAAAACTTGATATTTGCTTAATTGTGTCATCGTATATAGTACTAGTACAATGTGTACATCTGCTCGCCCGAATTTTCATGCCGGTGAAGTCATATTTGGTGATACGATTGTTGATATACAGAGATATTTTGAAATCTCTTTATAGACGAGTGTCGTCCGAAAATACAGGGGTTTGTTTCCATATGAATACATCATTCATTATTATATTGAAGTTCCTTCCATACAAAAGTCTCTATCATCATGTTATATAATTATTATCTTCAACGGCCACAAATTCCGCAGTTGACCAACATTTTGTGGATAATTCTGCTTGCGAGAAAAAGTATTGAGAAGAATACTTCGAGTCGTCGGCAGAGGCCGTTCCTTCTTCCTTCTAAGTGCGTTGGTCTCGACTTTTAGCGAAATCTGCAAACCTAGCTTGTGCCAACAGAAAGCAGTTAGTGTATAGTCTAAAAATAGTACATTGGCTTTAAGCTGCCTGTTCTCGATTATTCAAAAATTTATGTGACGTCATATTTGGTGATACGATTGTTGATCTACAATATTCTTTTGAATTCTCTACTAGTTGGTGACGATTACCTCTGAGGGCCCTGGTGACTGCCAGCCAAAAATATCCGGGTTTATTCCTCTATGAAGATCTGTTTTCCTCGTAATGAATATTGAGATATGAAATTTGTTTGAAGACGTTGCACGCGTGGAAATTTTCTATTTTTTCCAGGCGTATATTTCGATCAGAAGTATCATCAGATTAAATTCGTGGATTTCTGCGGAAAATACCGTCTCCCGCTGATGCAGTACCTGTGCTCTCCTAAATGCATTTCGTATTCGTCTTCTGCCTCATGTGAGTACTTTGGGTTGTATAAACCTCTTGGTGCAAGTGGTCACTTTGCAAATACACTTGAATCATTGCAAAAGCAATACTGATTGGGATTTATCTGCAGTCCACTTTGCCTGGGAATGATATGGAAAGGTCTTTGGAGGCAGACCTGGAAAATTAGATAATTCTTGTTGTCTAATACGACTAATTAAAGTGAAATGCTGGCAATCTAATCATAATAAAATTTGTGAAATGTTTCTTTGCTCTCATTTAAATTTTTATCTAATTTATGGTTTCCTGATAATGCTACAGGCAGGGTTGTAATGACTCGAGTCACGATTTTCTGATGACTCGACTTGACTCAAGTCATTTTCTTAAAATACGGAAATAACTCAACTCGAGTCAATCTGTGTATTGACTCGTCTTGGACTCGAGTCATTGCGCATGACTCGAACCAAGTCATATGACTCGAAGCTCAGACGGCCAAGCCCAACATTTCATCATAATTTCGAAGAATAGCAAAGTAACCACACTATTGGGATTTCGTCTATAGGTATTGCTACTTGAAAATGCGACCAGAACCTGCTAAAAGTGAGGAAAATTAGTATGCTATAAATGCGAACCATTCGATATCATAAACAGGGTTATAAAAAGTGGGTTCAACAAGACTTTAACTGGAAACTGAGCAGTCAACACAGTGACTTGGACTCGGACTCGAGTCATAATACCATGACTCGGACTTGACTCGGTGAGGAATTGATAATGACTCGACTTGACTCGAGTCAAAACTATAATAGTGAGATTGACTTGTGACTCTCGGAGCCTTGTGACTTGGTTACAACCCTGGGTATGGGAGAACCGTATAGTGAGAAACAAGCTTGGCTTATTAGAATGACATGTGATTTGATATGACTGAACTTGTTTTTTGTTGTTTTCATTCGCGAACTCAGTAATTCAAATTCTAGTCTAGTTTGGACAAAACCGTGTATCGGTAGCTATAATTCTAAATCTCATCTAATTTGGAATAGCTCAAAATTTTCTAGTTGTCCGACTATGTTTGAAGGTAGTTTTTTCAGCGATATCTATTTCTTAATGTCAGCCGTGAGCTCTGAAACGGAGAGCGAAGAAGACATGGGCGGCGAGAGAATGAGAAGGGTGCTGCTGGGATGATGCTCTCGTTTCCAATACAAGTTCCAATTCTCCCCTCGACCTCGCAGTCATCTCAACGTTAATCCGTTTGTCTCTCGGCGAATATATATTCACATTGTATATAGTCACAAAGCTTTTGTTGATTTGGACGTGTTCTGACATGTTCATATGAGTGTGTTAGGGTTAAGGCTAGTTTTTGGGTTAGGCTTTTGGCAGTGGTTTTCAACCCCAGAGTTCACACGAAATGCAAAATTCGAGGCTGACTTCGGGGGTTGCAGGACCGTGAGCAGAATAAAATTCATATTTTCGTAATCAGTACAGCAGCAGCTTTACATTGATTCCCGTTATATCGAATTTAGCGCTCGGCAAGCCGGTCAAAATGGCCATAAAGTTGCCTTTGGTCAAATGGAAAGTATGACGTACTCAAATGCAGTGAGCCGTTCAATCTCGCTGTATCCACACCATTTAGGACACTATGGTCACACTGATTTGCAGTAAATATTTATGTGAAAATCATGGAAACGTTTAAAAATGTTCTTTTATCACTGTAAATCAGTGGTTCCCGACCTTCCAGGTGGTACGCGAGTAGATTCTGTTTTTTTCGACCGAGGGAGTTATTAGTTCAGGTGGGGTTGATTTTGAGTTTTGAAGTCCTCGTGGGTAGGGTCAATCCCACCAATGACGGCCAAAGGGGAAAAGGGTTCTAGTCGTAAAGCGTTGGGATTCTTACCTAACCAAATTCCGTTTTAATATATTTGACCACAAGAATTCCAAATGGATCCACTACAGGAATCATATACTGCGCCTTAAAATGGGTAGTTTATTTCTGTTTCACTGCCTTCGGCAGCTCAACACGGTGCGAAACTTATGTAGGTGGTACGCGAGCACTGCATAAAACCTTGAAATGGTACGTGGGACGAGGAGGAGGACGAAGTTTATTTTTGTCCTTGATGTTTTTTTGCGGCATATACACCGACTCATGATATAGCCTACATACACACGATCTGCGCATGTGCATATCATGAGTGCATGATGTGCATTAGGGTTATGACTAGAAAAAAAAAATTCGCCCGTAGCAGGAATTGATGAGCATTTTGGTATAAATTAAAGAAATTATAATCATTTTGTTCAAATCGAAAAAAATGTCCCGCACAAACAAACTTCAATTTTTGACACTGGTCCAAATATATAAAAAATTTACAATTGAAAGGCATTCTTTGCTACAAATTTAATCTTCATGAATATGTCCTTTTGTAGTTCTGGTAAAGTTCTTCCAGCAATTTGACTTCTCTTTCTGTTATTATGTTAGTGCCAGGGACATCTACTACGGAAATATCCGACTTCCAATGGGATTTTAGGGCACTTTATCGCTGCAGGACATTCGAACCCAAAAATAGTGGCAAATAATTTTTGGTATACTCCAAAGCCTGATCGATATTGGATTTTTGGGTCGATACCTATAAAACCGATATCTCACACCTTGACCGAGAACCCCAATACATTCAGCCAAAATTCAAAAGAAGTTGGATATACATAAGCACATTTTCAAAGCTTCAGAGCATTTATTTTAACATCTTTACAGCCATTGTTATATTTGAACATGAAATAAACGAGAAAGGCTACATCTGGTATGTGTAAGCTTGTGACTTATATCAATATTCTCAATCTAGCGGTCAAAGATTATAGTTTTCTGACTTCCTACCGCCAAGTTGTGACGTCACGAGAATTGCCGATAATTTTTCAGCTTCAATGGCTGATACCGATAATTCTGTCGAAGTGTGATATCGTCCCGATATTATCGGCGAACCGATAAACGGTCGGGCTACAGTATATTCCATCTATAGACATCTATGGTTAGAATACCAGGCTTCCTGACACGCATTTGCGAGGAATAAGCATGATATCTTAAGAGTTACTCTCCATCTGGGGACTTGGAAGTAGCGTTGGGACCCCGGGAAATCCCGATCCCGGGATTTGAAGCAATCCCGATCCCGGGATTACTCCCAATGAAATCCCGGGATTTGTAAAGAGCATTTTCCAAGGCTTACGTAGCGCCATATCTCTTATTTTGGTAATAAAGCAATGTCACAAACTCTGTTGATAGTTTAAAACAATTCGCAATTATTTGATATCAAGGCCAGCTATGGCATAACAATGTACTACACAATCACTTCCGTCGTAGTCTACGAATCGTAGCAGTGTAACTGAGTATCGGAAAGTCACAAGGACGGTGCTGTGGAGGTGAAATACAGGTCGAATAATGGCGAATTTCGAAGATGTCAATGCAAAGAGAAAATCACATGTTTAGCGAAACTGTTTGTTTTATAAATCGACATAAAAAGCCAAATGCAACTTGTGTCAAGACGTTTTGAAAGCTTCAGTGTCTAGCACAGGGGTTCTCAAAAGGTGGGCCATGGCCCACTGGTGGGCCACAGGAGCATTTTAGGTGGGCCACAGAGCTATTTGGAATATTGTAGAACTAGTGAAAATTTGGTTATATTTGTTATGTTATTCGTTCAAAAATATATTCATATTATAAAATTATACGTAGGCTACCTTAAGTTCTTCATCCGACTCTAATGGGACGTAGTGGCACGTATGGATTCACAAGGTACAAGTCGTAAATGGGCGGGGAAACGGTGGCTTTTATCCACCGGCTACGACAACCTACGGCTGACGGCAACGAAAATAATTTCTATTATAAATTAACTTGAAGTTAGTGCTGAAGTGACCAAGTATTCCAGCAGGGTCGTGTGTCGCATGCTGTTGCAAAGGGTGTGTATTAAACTGGGACAGAAGTGTATTTGAAGAAGATTTGCGGTGCCTTGCCAGGTCGTAGTATTGTAATATCAAAATAGCCATAATCGCAACTTATTATCAATTATCAGCTTCCTATCGAAGTAAACGGCACCACCGCAACGAATCGTAATGTATTGGAGTTGGTTTAAAATTTCCGGCCCTGAAATCCTTGTAGATAATGTAAGATTCATATGAAATGATTGACATCGCAACTTCAGTAGATACAGGACACACTATACGTAGGCCTAAATTGTACAGCTTGAACATTAAAATATTCTTTCTCCACATCTGTGCAGTATCCCTTTCACCAAAGAATTGTTTGAGGCTGGACCAGCCCCAATCCCACCATAGTAGAACTAAAACCCAATCACCTAGTGGAGGCGGGGATTAGATTATTGGGATTCGCGACGTGAGTGGAACAGCGGCTAAATTAATGTAGGCCTACACAAGAGTTATACGATCTACCAGGGCCGTAACTGCCGCACCTAAAACTCCCAATTGGGGGGAGCTCAAAAGGGCCCAAATTTCGTTGGTTGGTCGTTTGTTTGTTGGAGGAGATTTACTCTACTAGAAATTTTTCGTCGCGCTTCGCGCGATTTCATCAATATGAAGATCTATATTTGTAATGATCAGTTAGAGAAAATGCGCATATTTTGGAGAAATAGGCATATCGGCGACAGCGATGACCATGCCTTGAACGGGACTATATGACTTTAGGATGAATAAGAGGTGGGCCACAGAACATTTTCAAAACGGAAAATGGGCCACGGGTGAAGAGCGGCAGAGAAGCCCTGGTCTAGCACAAAGGGGCTAAAATAACGCATTTAAGGTCCGTACAAATGATAGTAATTAAACCATGCATGATTCAATCGGACACGTCAAAGCAACATCAGCTAAAAACGAAGATGAGGAAGATCGATTCCTATAAAATAAATCGCATAAACCTCGCCTCGATGAACTTCTTAACCAGTTAACTGCTGTGGACAGGTTAACATTTATTCAATTACCCAAAGTGAGCGAATTCGTCGGGCCTTCAAGGCTTATGGCTATGACTTGTCAAGATGTCACAAACGGGTTCGTGACTTGGTGATCGAACACAGTAAATAAATCCGTAAGTGTGTGGAAGAAGAGCTTATGGCAATGAAACGCAGCATTGGACGTTTTTCGATCACGTTTGACGAATCATTTTCTACACGAAACAGGCGGTACATGAATTTAAACGCTCATCATCCGGGTGGCCTTTGGTGGCTGGGTTTCATTCGTATTCACGGGAGCATATTTTTCGTCAATACTACAAGGAATAAATGTTGTGTGTGTAGCTTGTATGTGTATTTTACTACTTTGCTAATCCCGGGAAATCCCGGGATTGAGAAGCGCAAATCCCGGGAAATCCCGATCCCGGGATTTCAAATTTGATCCCGAAGTCCCAACCCTACTTGGAAGACGCAATTATAGCCCTTGAGCTCCATCTCGAAATAGGACACCGAGCGAGATAGTGTAATGGTTATGCGTCCGGCTTCTCGAGCGGTAGGTCGTGGGTTCGATCCCCGGCCGGGTCATACCAAAGACTCGAAAATTGATATCCGCAGCTATCCTGCTAGGCGCTCAGCAATCACGGATAGCATGGAGGAGAAAAAAAAACGGGGCCGCAGACTAGATGACCTCGGTCTTCTAATATTTTCATTTGAAATCCTGGCTTGATGGATTGTACCAAGTTTTCGTAGTATTTTACCATATCATCTCCAAATTTGTAGCTGAGTGTTGGATTGAAGAACTCTGATATATGCTTTAGGAATCGATAATATTATGTTGGCAATCAATGTATTGTGGTTTATGAAAACCCTTGCTCATCACTGCAATTTGCAGTTTCACAACAACGCCATTCCGCCGCTCAGTATCAACAGATGCTGAGTCACATATGATATGACATTTTCAAATTTTCATCATACTCCTCTAATCGGTTTTCTAGACCGCTGAAAATATGTCGAGTTGTTCTACTTTCGCCTTTTCGAACAACCAGTTCGATTTGTGTCAGACAAATTGAAATTATACGATCCATACAGTCTACATCTAAAGTCGAAATTAATAATTATTTGTTAATTATTTAATTTTTACTGTAAGCAAGAAAACGATACGAATAATTCAATACGAGCGATCAAAATTGAACAAAATACTATTTTAAATCTTCGCAATTGTAGTTGTGTCAGTTAAATTCAAATCGGTCGGTATATATATATTATAGTGTCTACAAAAAAAGCCTATCCTTTATACCGTGAAAATTGGAAAATTTCTGTGGGGTAGGTTTTTGTTTAACCAGTCTTAACTTTTGGTAATTTTGCAATCGCTCAGGACACAAAAGTTCATCGTTTGTGACTACAGGACACACAAAATTTTGAATTTTCTTTCTAGTCATAACCCTAATGTGCATATGCCGCAGGACAAGGAAGGTGCAGATAGCCTTTTACGGCTTTCTAAGTCTTGCACCAACCCTCCATGCAATCCCAGTAATGCATGAGCGCCAAGCAGGGAAGTCATGGATACCAGTGTTACCAATCAGGTCTTTGGTCTGACCCGGCCGGGGATCGAACCCACGTCCTACCGATTAAGATGCCGGGACGCTTTACCAACACGCTATCTCGTCGGTGGGTGGAAAAAGGTTGGTAACCACTGCTGTAAATAATATATTCATATTGAAACAAACCCGAATACGTGTTCGGGTTATTGTTGATAGACAATGTCCTTTCCAATTCTCTGGTAGTTGCTGACGATCGAGTGTCATCCGAAAATATTTAGATTCATTTCAATATGAATATGTTATTCAATTGTTTGAAGTTAGGTACCCCCAAAACCTCTTAACGCTGATGATGATGCACAGTTCATTTTATGCACCAGTAACAAATGTGGTAAAATGTCGTTTTTGTGACAGAGTTCATCATCATCATTGGTTTATTAAACTTGTGGGTTCGCCGAACGCTTGCAGATTAGCGTGAGGGCTCGTCAGGTTAGCAAAGATTATTAACCACTGACTTAAGGCAATACTTAATTTATGGGCAGCGGCTAGTTACGGGGTTATAAGGGGGAGATAGTGTAGTGGTTACGATAAGCGTCCACCAATCTGACGGACCGCGTTCGATTCCCGCCGGAGGTTTATCTGGGCTCCTCTACCCCCGCCGTTGCCGTTCTTACGGCGACAACAAGGCCCAGTAAAAGACCCGACGAAAGAAAGCACTCTAAGAACTAGTAGAAAGGGCCGCGGCTTCAAAAAAGATCAACATCGAAATGAACTATGTGACATCGGGCACTCTAGGCCGAGGTGCATGTTAGAGTAAAGCAGTGGTTCCCAACCTTTTTCATCTCGTGCCTCCCTTGGCTGAAATTTGAGCCAAAATTCCCCCCTTAGAAGAAATCTGCCCAATGATTAAAAAAGTTCATTTTTAACTGCGCAATCACCGGTTGACCGTAGAATAAGACGGGCGGTACAGAGTGTTTGTTTCTAGCGGTGCTGTAACAACACTTTGTAGACCTCCAAAAACAATGGTCTTGGTCCCAATCAATCAGGAAGGCTTGACTCAACAGACCCCATATTTCCATTTGTATTCTCTGCTTATCATGCACTAATCGCTAATATAACCGCTGTGAAAAATTAGTATGCATAAATTTACTGGTCTCGCGATTTTTTTTCTCAAGTTTGCGTATGCATTTGGCCAATAATATTGGTACTTTCATATATAGCAGTATTGAACACACTCGAGTCGAACTCGAGTCAGCATTTTCTGATGTCTCGACTTGACTCGAGTCATATTCTCAAAATAGGGAAACGACTCGACTCGACCAGAGACAATCTGTGTATTGACTCGACTTGGAGTCATTGTACACGACTCGAACCAAGTCATATGACTATAAGACGGCAAAGACCGACATTTCATTGTAATTTCGAAGAACAGTAAAGTGGCCTTCCTATTGGAATTTCGTCTATTGGTCATGGTACTTGAAAATGCGAAAATAAACTGCTCAAAGTGAAGAAAATTAGTATATTATAAATCAAAATCATTCAATATTACCAAACAGAGTTATAAAAAGTGAGTCTAACAAGACTTCAACTGGAAATTGAGCAGTCAACACAATGACTTTGACTTGGACTCGGACTCGAGTCATAATACCATGAATCTGATTCGACCCTATGCTCGGTGACTTATTGGACCGTCGGACTTGACTCAATAGTGAATTGAAAATGACTCGACTTGATTCGAGTCAAAACTATTAAAGTGAGATTGACTTGGGTACAGCCATGATATATAACATACACGTGATCAGACTTCCTGCTTGAGCTCATTGAAATTTAGGACACTCATTCTGTTTCGGCAACATTGCATCAAGTTAAACATGCATTTTTTCGATCGAATAGCTGTTCACTAAAAATAAAGGCAGGCTAGCGATGTCTTTGACTTGAATCGATGGCGTTGGAATATTTTGTCACTTTATGAAAATGTTGACTTGAAAATATAAGATAAATACTTTCGTTAGAGGCCTTGTTGTGATAGATTCGGCAGGACATTTGCTTGCTTAGAATATATATTTGATTGACAGGCCGTCTCTGGCCTACAAAATTGTCTTGCGAACTGCAGCACATCTGGACTAGTTTTGTTTAAAAAAAAGGACTTGTATGTGAGAAAGAGATTTCAAATAGCATTTGAACATACTTTCAGCAAAAAAAAACACCTATAAGGAGCATACGCTCTGATATAACTGGACGATGACTGCATGACAGTTCGGACATGAACAATTTGGGAAATCCGTTACAATTCTAAAGTGGAATTCCTCCCTAAAAATTGCAAAATTCCCCCCAAGGGGGGAATTCCTCCCCGGTTGGGAAACACTGGAGTAAAGGATCGCTACTGGTGCGTGTCGTTCGTCACTCTCCTTTCTGTTCATGTTCATGACATCGCATTCAGTGGTGCCACTCCTAGTGTTTTAACACTAGATCTAGTGTTTTTTCGGTCGTCCTAGTGTTCTAGTGTTTTTTTTCGCCAAATTTTGCTAATCTAGTGTTTTTCTGCAATTATGCGAATGATGAATATTCTAACGTTAGACGACTTAATTATACGCTAAATTTATCGCTAATGAGGCGATTTGGTACCTCTGGCTGTGTTTGTTTTCAACAATTCTATGTGGTGGTGCAGTAACACGCAATTATTACGTAACAGGGTGCGCTGTGAATCCGTACTTATGAGCGAAAGTCTCTGAAAAAATGTAGAGCGATTTCGCTCTGATGCTCTGTCGTTTCTTGTTGAACTCAGTCTGCAGATTCGGGCAAGATTTACATTTGCCGAGGCAGACAGACAGTTTTATTGAACAAAATTGCAATAAAAATATAATTCATGCTGCAGCATTACGATCTTTCGGGATTCCCGTGGATCATCCCGCCAGCTGCATTGATGGAGTGCTAATTAAGCATTGTTCCATTCGAGTCTCGCGTCATTAATAAATATGGAAAAATGTAAGCAGGCCAAAGAATAGTAATAATAATAATTATAATAATAATAGTAAAATCAATAATTCCTCTAGCTATGCGCAATTTCCCTAGCTGTGATATTATATGATGAACTTGAACTGTGGCAAGATCGCAAAATGAGCTGCAGGTTATCAGTCAATGCCCTCATACAGAATTTTTGCAAAAATTAAAATCTGTGTACAATGGATTCGGTGAATCAAAATTCCATTTACTGGGAGAGCTCATGACGAATCTCTTGGCATTGCCACATTCCACTGCATTCGTGGAATTGAAGTATGCTGCATATGGAAACCTCCCCATTGTTTTTTGAAGATGTGCGGTAGCGAGCAAGATGCCCCACAAAAGATATTTATGTTTGATAGATGGTGTACAGTGTACAATCGAAAGATAATTTTTATGATGCCGCACAATTCGAAAGCGACACATTTGATTTTTTTTGCGCTGTTGATATCGTTTCATTAATTTTCGTTGAATAATCATGCAGTATATCATTCATATGTATTGAATTCATGAGTAGAACACTTCTTACCTGTAGATTTGTACCTTGGTCATCATGATTACTTGGCAAGGGCAAATTTTTCCTGCAATTTACTAATCTAGTGTTTTTTTCGCCAATCTAGTGTTTTTTCACGACATAATCTTGTGTTTTTTCGGGAACCTAGAGTGGCAACACTGATCGCATTGTGTCAATAAGCATTGTACATTGTGTGTGACTTGTTCAGATGTTATGTTATATTATGCTCAAGTGTCACATGCAAATGTATGCAACGGTACGATGTACCTGTACCTAATTTACCATCGTCTGACATTACGGCCGCTACTAATAGATAATTGGATATCGTCTTCCGAAATGATCTGGTGAACTAACATTTTGCATCACTCACTCCTCATCACATCACTCATTCCTCCAGCTACTGAAATATTTTATCGTGTAATTATTATTTATTGATCACAACCTGACTCGCATGCGAGTAAGGCATGCGACTGACTGACTAGGCATGCGAGCCTCCCTAGAAACGTACTTGTTCGTAGAGGGGAAAACGAATACCATGGATGGCCCCTATTAGCTACTTGGTACAAATCTTTCAATAAGTTTGCGAAACAGAAGCACGGAGGCGTGAAAGAAAATACTGGTATGAGCCAGCGCCGGCCGCATATGAGCTCCTTTTGATTTATTCATTATTCGGCATCTTTCCGAGGCGCCAACAACCTCGATGATTTGCGACAGTTTATTAGTGGAAGCTTAGCGAGTTGGTTTGCATTTTGATCGCCGTCGTTTCCTCAAGGTGTGATTTTGTGTCGCGACAAAGAAGTTGAAATTCACTAAAATGGTGATTGGTTTCATATCAGGATCAGTTCAGTTTATTGATAATTTCATCATGTCAAAACACCGCAAGACTGCGATACAATGAAAAGATAGGAAGGTGTCCAAACGACTTTGATGTAGTCTTTGAAATCAGACACCCACCAGGGCCCAGGTGATGTGAGGAATAGACATGCACACTGAATGGATGGATGGAAATAAAGAGATAACATCAAACGACTAGTGATGAAAATTAATGACGCGTTTGTCGATAGGCGAGGTTGAAGTTCGGTAATCTCGAGGGCTGACTAGTATTCATTCATAAATGTTATTCTCATATTAGAGATCATGCAAAGCGTATACGGCCATCGGTGGCTTCTATTAGGTGGAAAATGGGCTCAAATGACTATGTAGTATTTATGCGCTGAAATTGATCGACGCCTGGCCGAACACAAAAGGAACAATGTTATGCATAGGCAAATCTTATCCTTAGCATAACAAACGAATTGAGTCTTTTTAACTGTTTAGTTACTGAGGTATACTTCGGATAAATTGTGGGGTATATAGTCGGGGTCATGGATCAGTTCTCTTACTGTTTATGTATAGCCTACGCTACAGCTGGAGCTTCGCGTAAGTTGAGCGCAATTCGCAGTTGCCCGGTTGCTCGCGTGAATATTATTATACTATAACTACAGTCATCTCTCGTATTCAATCGAATACCCTTCATCGGCGTGTCATACAGATTAGCAAAGGCGTATCAAGGCTGTGCGCGGAGGTCGACGTAACGTAATATTCACTCCATTCAGCGATTGTATTGATGTTGTTTGTCTTATAAATATCATTCCATTTCACGTCAAAGTATTGATGCAATCAAGGACTAGAACGACATAGAATCGCTCACGCGTATCAGATTAGAGCAATCAGTTCTAATTCATATTGTAGATTTGACGCATAGGCTACATCAATTAAACCGAATAAATAAGAAGTTGGATTTGTAAATGTTTTACCGAACGCTTCCGGCTCATTGTAGCCTACAGAAATATTGCTGGTCGAGATTTAGTATTGAGATGAGTGAATCTGAATTTTTAGAGCTATATGCATCAACATTCAACAATCAATCAATCAATCAGGTCTATTAATATTTTCATCGTTTCAAAACATCACAAGACTGCGATACAACGAAAAGATAGGAGGGTGTCGAAACAACTTGGAGAAACATTTGAGATCAGACACCCACCTTAGCCTAGGCGAAGTAAATAAGAGGCCTGCACACTGAATGAAGAGTAATGCTGAGATTAAAAGACGCAAGCGACAAAATGAGGTGGCATGGGGCGGAGGGCGAGATCGATGTTAGGTCGTGGTCCGGTAATCCTGAACACTGGCTAGTATTCATTTAGAAGAAATTGCTTGTATTTCGACTTGAATGCGGACATGCTCGACGACTGTCGGATAGCCGGCGAGATACTGTTCCACGATTGGGGTCGGCATACTTGATAGAGCAATACGTTTTCTCGTATTCAGTCCTGATCGTATGATAGTTGTTCTTCGTTGACGCGCGTGTGCTGTACTTGTGCGCTTTTGTCTCCGAGGTGAAGTAGTCGTTGAAATTTGAGGGACATTGACCGCCATGCAACTGATACATAAACTTGGCAATTTCTAGCGTCCTCATATCTTCTAAGTTTAGAACACCAAATCTTTTGGGAGGCGATTTATCAGTTGCACATCCAGGCCCCCGTGGGGCTTTGGCAATGATACAGATGATCCGATGCTGAAATTTTTGCAGTGGGTCAATTGTATTCTTGCAGGCAGCACCCCAACAAAGAATTCCGTGTTGTAACTTTGATAGGAATAGAGTGTTGAAGAGTATCAACAACACGCTGACTGTCACAGTGTAGCTAAGGCTCACGAGTATACTGGTCACATTGATTCGAATCGCAATCGAGTATTGCACTTATTCGAGGCGAGTAAATCACTCAGATCCTCGATTTTGCCCAATCCTACATACTGGTTCTTTATATGCAGCGTGGATGAAGACTATCAGGATGAACTTATGACCCCAGTACCGAATCTTGAGCAGTCACGTTGATTGAACATAATTTGAACGATCCGTGCTGTATCGCTAACTTTAGGGCGCAAGTTATCTTTATCGCAGTTATAGGCTATGGAACGTCACGGGCAGGTCGTATTGACCCTTTATCATTCACGATCCAGAATTATATGCGAGTTGTCGCCCCAGTGGGACATCCAATTATGCGAGTTCATTCCCGGTAATATTTTGCGTTCCGAGCAGTGGCTTGTATGCGACATCCCAACATGTAAATCATCTAAACAGTTATGTATTGCATAGGAAGGATACTTGCGCATGACATAGCTGATACGATTTGAGGGTGCTGACGTGCCCTGGGCGCCTGGCCATGCTCAATTTTCATGTATATTGTATGTGTAGTTGTGTACTGTGCAATGCAGTTATCGTGAATATTGGTAATGTGTAGGCAATGTAGCCTACGCAACGTGACTATATCTGCTGCGTGCTATCACAATAAACATAATCGCCAACAGAAACTTTCAAGATCGCAAGTGTGGTCTGCTCACGTAGCATCAAACCTCATCTACAGGCGGACACTTTCCTTCTTTTCATCTTTTACCATCTATCCAGCGCACGTCATTAAGCTTGAACCGAAATATTTAATCTGTTGATATTACAACTTCATACATATGTTCGGCTTATTAGCAATTTCTATCAGTTCAAGACACCACAAATATTGCGATACAATGAAAAGATAGGAAGGTGTCGAAACGACTTGGAGTACTTTTTTGGAATCAGATACCCACCTTGGCCTATGGCCTAGGCGACGTAAAGAGGAGACATGCACAGTAGAGGTATTCAAAAATGACTTTTTTTTCTCAAATTCTCAAAAAAAAAAATATTTTTATATAATAAATAGAAACTTTCTTCTCCTGTAGCAATGCGGCTACTCGCTGGAATTGAACCAAATTTGGTGTGTAGGCTTAAATTAGGTAACCTAACAATTTTATCAAGTAGCCAGTACAGAGTACAATTTGAAAATAACAGTCATTTTTGGATATACCCCTACTGCACAGTTGCACACTGAATGAAAAGTAAAAGAAGATAGCATAGAAAAGCAAGCGACAAAATGGGGTGGCATGTCACGGAAGGCGAGATCGATAGGGCAGGTCGTGGTCCGGTAATCTTGAGGGCGGACTAGTATTCATTTAGTAGAAATTGCTTGTATTTCGACTTGAATGTGGACATGGTCGATTGCTCGTCGCCGGTCGGATGACCGGCGCGATACTGTTCCACACGTCAGGTCCGGCATATTTGATAGAGCGATGATCTTTTGAGGAGGGTTGGTTCGATTATGTTCACAATAAGAACAATTTTGTTAACAATAAGAACAGTCTCATGTTCACAATAAGAACAGTCATGTTCACAATAAGAACAGTCTCATGTTCACAATAAGAGCAGTCGTTATATTCACAATAACATAGGTCACAGCACCAGCATATCCCCCGAAAATGATGTCCGAGTGGCAACATAGTCCGAACACACCCCAGACATGATGTCCGAACACCCCAGACACGATGTCCGAGTGTCAACGCTGTCCGAACACACTCCTGACATGATGACCGAACACGATTTCCGATTGGAAACACAGTCCGAACACACCCCAGACATTATGTCTGAGTGCTAACGCAGTCCGAACACACCCAGGACATCATGTCCGAACACCCTCTAGACACGATGTTCGAACTCGCCACGCCCCAGACATGATGTCCCAGTGTCAAAGCAGCCCGGAGACACCCCAAACATGATTTTCATGAACACACCCCAGACTTGATGTTTGAACACAGGCCGGGGCATGGTGTCCGAACATGATTTCCGATTGGCAACGCAGTGCGGAGACACCTCAGCCATGATATCCGAACACCCCCAGACATTATGTACGAGTGTCAATGCAGTCCGAAGACACCCCAGACACGATGTCTGAGGTATGATCGGACTGTGCCGCCAATTCACAATATGATCTTATCTGTCATGTTTAAAATAAGAGCAGTCTCAATTTAACAATAAGAACAGTCAAGTGACTTGACTTGACTCGAGTCAAAATGTGCAATGACTCGAAATGACTCGTGACTCGAAGGTAGTGACTTGATCCCAACACTGCGTTGCACTACGAAAATTTTGAATTATTTCTACCATGATGCGTAAGGTATCCTCCGGAATTCTTCATCTTGCCAGATTTCGTTAAAATTATGTTTTTTTCATGTAAAAATTCATCCGTTTTTGATCGTCATGTCTGGGTGTGTTCGGAGCTTCGGACAGCGTTGACACTCGGACATCATGTCTGGGGTGTGGCGAGTTCGGACATCGTGTCTGGAGGATGTTCGGACATCATGTATTGAGTGTGTTCGGGGACCGCATGCGTTGTCACTCGGACATCATGTCTGGGGGGGGGGGGGGTAGGTGTTCGGACATCATGTCTGGGGTGTGTTCGGACTGCGTTGACACTAGGACATCGTGTCTGGGGGGGTTCCCTACTATTACCGAGAATGCTAATACCGAGATGGACATTACCGAGAATGCTGTTACCGAGAATGGACATTACCGAGAACGGACATTACCGAGAATGAACATTACCGAGAACCGACAATACCGAGAATGGACATTAGCGAGAATGGACATTACCGAGAATGACATTACCGAGAATGCTCTTTCCGGGAATGGACATTACCGAAAATGCTATTACCGAGAATGGACATTACACGGTCTTGAATCGTCAAATACGGTCCCCCCTCCGATCGTATCGCGTCGATTCACTAATAAACATTCTCACCCTCGATAATAGTATTCTTTATAATAGTCATTCTCGATAATAGCATTCTCGGTAATGTCCATTCTCGGTCATGGTCATTCTCGGTAATAGCTATTCTCGGTAATAGCATTCTCGGTGTTGTCCATTCTCGGTAATAGCTATTCTCGGTAATAGCATTCTCGGTCTTGTTCATTATCGTTAATGGTAATTCTCGGTAATAGTATTCTCTGTAATAGACATTCTCGGTAATAGTATTCTCGGTAATAGCCATTCTCGGTAATAGTCATTCTCGGTAATCACATTCTCGGTATTGTCCATTCTCGGTAATGATTATTCTCGGTATTGTCCATTCTCGGTAATGTCCATTCTCGGTAATGTCCGTTCTCGGTAATGTCCGTTTTCGGTATTGTCCATTCTCGGCATTGTCCATTCTCGGTAATGTCCATTCTCGGTATTGTCCTTCTCGGTAATAGCATTCTCGGTATTGACCGGATACGTGTCTGGGAAGTTCGGATATCATGTCAGGAGTGTGTTTCGACTGCCTTGACACTCGGTATCGTGTCTGGGGGTGTTCGGACATCATGTCTGGGCTGTGTTCGGACTATGTTGCCACTCGGACATCGTGTCCGGGGGATATGTTGGTGCTGCGACTGACGTTGTTGTGAATATATATACTGCTCTTATTGTGAACATGAGACTGTTCGTATTGTGAACATGACTGTTCTTATTGTGAACATGAGACTGTTCTTATTGTGAACAAAATTGTTCTTATTGTGAACAAAATCGAACCAACCCTGTAGGATCTTTTCGGTCGGTCACATGATATTTGGACGACGTGGGTGCGCGTGTGTTGTACTCGTGCGCTTTTGATTCAGAGGTAAAGAAGTCATTGAAATATACGGGGGAATGGTTATCGTTTTCGCGGATAGTCTCTTGCTTTCAGAAGTATACTGATGTACAAAGAAATATTGCGGTCCAGATTAGTTATATTTAATAGAGAAGGGTAAAAATCGCTCTCTGTATACTCAAGGTTCCCGATCCGTGGCCTAAAAGTTACCTTGATGCGCTGAAAATCGACGTAGACACGTCTCAGACCCCACCTTCACACAAATTGTATTACGTATCACAGATGGCTAGCGGTCAAATGACAACTGAGTGAAGCTCAACAACAACAAAGCATCATCGAACGAAATTGCGAGTCAAGCAAAGCGATACAGCTTATAGCTTAAGCAGTGTACTGTACACGTAGTACACGTACAGCCACATTAATGAGTGTGCACTTTGCAATCATGATAAACTTGTAACAATGGATATACTCGACTACCCAGAATCGTACTACATTATTTGGTTGTCAGGTATTGTGTGCAGCTCATAGTTCAAAATAGAATGAAAGTGATGATCACGATATTATTGTTGTGTTGGTATTTCTGTATTGAAATATTAATTCGTTTTTGTTAACTATTCCCGTGTTAGGGAGCACAGCGTTGTACTGGCGGAAAGTTTAAAAAACGTGGTTGTTAAACTGTTTGGTCTATTTTTATCTCGATTTTGAATACATGCGGCCCCCTCCACGAAATTTGAAAAGTGGCCCGCTACCCGTTTTGAGTGACCCCTGACATAGATAAATTCGACTCAGTTGCACCCCGCCTAGATCAGCTTGAGAAGAAGCAATTGCGACTATCACATTAATTTGGCCTTGTTAATGTGTGCTATTAATAAGCAGGGGCGCATTCGCTCATGGGCCGCATTCGTTTCGAAATTTCCGAGTCGACTTATTTGAGTAATCCGTCCATGTTAATAATCATCTATACATTTCGAGTAAAGTTTAATTTTTAACTTGTTGGCACGCAACAAAATCATAAAACCCGAGGTCGTACACGGTAAGACAACGGTCGAGAACCACTGGCCTGAACGATGCAACACATTACGCATACACATGAAAAGGACACGCGATAAAATGAGGGGCTTGTATCTGAAGTCGAGGTCAATACATCAGCTCCTGGTCCGGTAATCTCGAGCTCTGACTAGGCCTAGTATTCACGGAGAGTATGATTCACATCCCATACATCCATCGATTCGTACCACGAAGGTAACTTCACATCGGCCAATAACAGCATTGGTTGTTCAGGCTCCTCGCGCATGATTTCGCTGTTAATGATTTAGGAGTACTGTGTTATGACCTATTCCAACAGGCTCGTACATTTGCATGTCCGACGACGGTGTCAGTGTTGTTTTTGTTCGGATCCGTAGTTGAAGTGTGACTTGGTAGATTTGGAATCATTTGAGTTGAGGTCTTAGGACTTTGAGGACCTAGGCAATAATGCTATAATGTGTCAATTATTGATAATTCCGGAAGCATATTAACTAGAAAGTTGTGCGTCGAATTAACATCATCACAGTATTTTCCATGAGTCCGCCCAGTAGCCAATGATAGTTTAAATGGGCACGACGGAAATGACGCGCAGTGTTCAGAAGGAATTGTGAGTAATGCCCGGCTTGAGAGACCGAAGTATATAGGCATGCGAATTCTGCAATTGTTGAGGGTGAGGTATACATCATCCAGAAAATTACGTGGTTCTCTCTCTGCGTATATGTTTATGCCAGAACACGCTCTGAGAAATAACCGTACCCAGCAAACACCCGATATCCCGTGGAGTTACTGGTATGTCCACAATTGTTCCCACTCGTCCCACCTCCCACCCTCAGTTACGGAGGACTTGCTCAGTATGCCCAACATTGGACGTCAATTTATGTAACTCCAGGTGACTACCAGAGGAAGTGAATTTTAGAATGCTCCTGTGCCAGTCACCATTGACCATTCCAGTGGATGTCATAATGGTGTGATGCCTGGATGCCACCTACACAGGAGTTCGTCAGGATGTCCCTACTTTCTATGAATTCAAGTGTGCATTGTGCAATCAATGCAAAATAGTTTTCTGAATACACTCATGAATGTCATGATACATTTCACCATTTGTAATCTATCGGAGTGAATACGAGAATGTTGATTGATGATATGGCGATGATTTTCTATCGCGCGGAACTTCAGAAGCCCGGCTATCGATGATCGCGGTTGCACATTGTTAGAGATATAATGTACGATATAGAGACATACAGCTATTTTATTGTGACATTACTGGATCGAAAAGTCCACATCAAGGCAAAATATTTGTTATTTCAATTATACCAAATACCCAATGCATGTGAAATCTTCCGAAATGAAAACTTGACATCCGTTATAATGGTATGGTGATGACTATTCCAATCACGGAACTACTCAGTCTGCCCGGCTATTATCGATAATTGAGGCCGTACTGCGCAAGAGGCCAGCGATAATGCATATAGCTCAGTGATATGAGGCATTCCGATACCTGTCGAGTCTCGAGTGTCGAGCCGAGCACGCCTGTTGCTTGAAATTCATTCAACCATAAAACCAATAAAGACTGCGTTCTTCTGTCTGGCGAGCATGCGCGCGCGTGATTCAGTTTGAATTTGAAAGAACAGGTTTTGTAGTAATGGCGGAGTGACGGGTTTATCACAGGAATGGTTTAGTTTAGAATAGGATACTTAACGGCGTGGATGGATTGTGCGTGCTATTGATTATTATTGATATTGTCGCTGTCATGAGTACTAGAAAGGCAGAGAGCGGGGAAGCTTGGTATTTAAGGGTGGAGCCCAATTCTTCTCCTCAACTAAGTACTGCTTAAATGCGAATCTCCACTCAACTAAAAATCGATTGGTACTCAGCGTTGAGTGCGCGCCAATTCTCTCTACTTGCTGACGATTACCCCTGACGAGTGTCAGCCGAAAATATTCGGGTTCATTTCAATATGAATATACTATTTAATTGTATATTGAAGTTCTGTACCTCCAAGAAGCTCTTCTACTCAGTTAAGTATCGATTTCCAGACGTCGTTTTCCAAGATAGCGTTGCCAGATTTTTTTCGCCTTCGACCGGACACGCGTGAACGATTTTGTCATGACAACACGACGCTGTCGTCATTATTTCGTCACTGACGTAAAAACTAGACGCACTTCTCATTGATATATCTAAATGCAATGAATAGGCTGATCCACACTCTT
The DNA here is from genome assembly GCF_051294905.1 of Botryllus schlosseri. Taxonomy (NCBI): domain Eukaryota; kingdom Metazoa; phylum Chordata; class Ascidiacea; order Stolidobranchia; family Styelidae; genus Botryllus; species Botryllus schlosseri. The sequence continues at coordinate 27,159,716 of NC_137246.1, read as the reverse complement.
TGAAGATGACCCAATAGAAATATATAAATCCTTGAAGATACCCGGAACGTTCCTATCCCCCACAGAAGTATATTTGCAAGACGCTACAACCCCATTCGAAATATATAAAGATAAGTTTCACAGCAGGCGAACACGTAAGTGCAGGCCTGAAATAACAAAAGAATGCATCTATATCGTGAAAATAAATTGAAAAATTAACATATTTCCAGGATTTCTTTCCAATTGAAGCTCCTCTTTGAACCATTCACTTTGCCCCTCTACCATTCAATTTCCCGATATAGCTAGACCCACCCGACATTTTCTCCCTTAAATATCCAGTATCTCTTATTTCCAATATCTTATTGCTGCTATCGTCTAAACTGGCTTGAAGGTATAGCGACTTAATTCATCCTAACCCTGATAGTACCTCGAACTCTATCTGCTGAGGTTCATGCTGGGGGTCTTTTCAAAATGTTTCATCTATTTAATTGTGGAAGGAGCATGCGTAATAATAATAATCGTTAAGCTATATTATTCATCTGAACAAGTAGTCACACACAATGTACAATGCGATAAGACACAATGCGATGTAATGAACAGATAGGAGGATATCGAACGACACGCAGTTGCGATCTTTTTTTATACTGACATCCACCTCGGCCTAGAGTGCCCGATGTCACAGTACTTTTCGATGTTGATCTTTTTGAAGCCACGTCCCTTTCTAGTTCTTTCCATTCCTTGTGAGTGCTTTCTCTTTGTCGGGTCTTTTTTGTCGCCGTAAGAACGACGACGGCGGGGGGGATGCTAGCGCATTGAGACTGCAAAAGTTACCGTTCCGGTATACCGGGATGCCGTACGACAAGAAGTCGAAAGGGTACAAGATATTACAAATACAATTATAAACACCACATCCGTCCAAGCGCCACTGATTTCATTCGCTCAGCAGAACCTCACATCACGAAATAGTGTAGCCTACCTATATCAGCTATATACGACAGTACCGGTACTACGGTATTTGGCGGGTGTTGCCTGCAGTTGGCTGCTCGACCGTGAAAATTGACACTTAAGTCTGGTGGTGCGCTGACTTAGATTTGAGTGCCGATCTGGACGCATTTGAGTGTGAGTATACTTTTTGGCGTGAGTTGAGTAACGAAATCGTTGCTGAGTAGAGAATCGCTACTCAGCAGAGAAATTGGGCTCCACCCTGAGTGCTATATTTATTGAACAGCAACAGCCTCGGTCATCATTAACTGCGATAACCGTCATGAATTTCACTATGATTCTAGTGGCACGTCTGCGCCGCGGTTTATCATGTACGAACGAAACTAATCGACCCGCCGCTAATCGTAAACCTATGCAGTACTTGAAATACTATATAGCGATGAGCATGATCATGATAATATTTAATTATGTGCAATCATTGAAGTTCGATTTGCTGCACAGTGGGTTTCAAGTTGTTGTAATATCCAACTTCTGTTTGATGTGTACGGTATATACTATGAAAAGTTTGAAAAGAATTTCCAAAGACTGCAAGATCCATGCAGCAAACCAGATGCAGCATCGATGAATGTATTATAGCCTTGGTTTATATAGCTACATAATTTGAAAGTGTATTATAGGATGTTCCTTTACGGAATGTGAGATTGCTGAATTTGTGGCTGAAAACTATTGTTGCACCTATGGTAATGAATATTTGCATCCTATTGACTGGCATATTTATTATCGTATTCGTTGTAATTTTGTGTTGTGTCCACAACAACATTATAACCATTGAAACTAGTTGGGGTTTTCGGTGAACATGTCAAAATGTATGGCTTAATTATTAGTTTAATGTTAGGGTATTCTAGGAACAATCATTATAGTTAACCCAACTTTAACCTCAGCCTAATTTAATGATACCCCAATGCTAAACCAATTATATACTACATGGATTTTAACATGTTCATGGGGCAGACGGGTTGTCGCAATGTCGGCAATGTCGCCGTGCAACATACTTAAAATGCTTACTTATAACTTGCAATATAACGATAACTTATAATATACATATAGCTTATCTATACGATATCTTGAAATCCCTGGTAAGAAATAGTAGTCGCAAAAATTATAGTCGCATTTATAGCTCATTGGATATCTTGCGCGTTCCTTGTCATGTATTATGAAAGTTTAAAATTGGTGAAAGTAGATAATTATTCCATTTGAATTTTCACTTCTTCTCGGACCTTGAGTTGACATTGATCTTGATATTTCGCCCATTACCTTCCAATAAGTATATTGCACGGAGACATTATGCCGACATTCACAAAATATATTGCACGGCAATAACATTGCCTACATTACAGCGACATTCACAAAGTAGATGGGCCCTAGGGAAGACTGATTGCTGATAGTCATGTTGTCATGAATAAGAAAGCACACTATTGACCCTTATTATCAATGGACTCTTAATGCGGATGAGGCAGGGGCATATATGGGTCTGCGTATACATCATCGCTTCATTTTTCGCAGGAGTCTAAATATGGAACAGGCAATGCTATATAGTACTTTACAACTTCGGAGCAACGCATCCCAGTCGTGCATTGTCCATGGATTAAGAAGATGAATCATGTATGTTGGAGTGATGATTTATGATTGTTCATGTTCATTAATCAGCGATTTATTAGCCTGAAAAAAGTGTCATAAATGATGCGCAAATAGACTCTGTGACGGTGGTTCCCGATCAGGATTTCGCTAGTGGTGCTCAGAATTGCTGCATGATATTTTGATATTGTAACTCTACGGCCTGATGTTTCGTTGAATCCAAGTGTGCCATAATTCACAGTGACGCTAATCTGGTATACATGATTTCCATAGATATCTCAGGTTGGCTGCATCACTTCTGTTCTGATTAGTAGGGCTTGGCAAAATCGAGCACCTGAGTGAAGAGTGATTGATTCTGAATCTGGTGTTAAGTGTCAAGTATTCGATAATCACTCATTATGATGTTATACTCATAACAGTATGAGTATTATGGAAAGTTGAAAACGTATCTTCTATGTTTCTACTAAGAACATACAATGATGCAATGCTAGTTTTACATCACACTAAATTACAGATAATTTGGTATATTTTCGACTGATACCTATTTCATTGCACTTTGTGACTATGCTGTGGGTTAATCATGACTTCACAGATATGTCATTTCCACTAAAGTGAATAGCTTTGTACTACGTATTTTGTATGCTACTTCCACATTGGAAAATGGTATCAAAGATATAATTTCATTGATAACTGTACTCTTGGTGGCAAAGAGCGTATAATTTCAGAAGGCCTACTTGAAAAAGTCATCTAGTTGGCTCGAATCAATAGAATTAATGGTGACCAGTGAACTCGGCCCATGACGAATTCGGCCTATTGAACTCGGCCTTCGGTGAACTGGGCCCATGGTGACTTTGTCAATACAAATTATTATAAATGTCGTGAATCGTATTATTAATTGAAGGCAATGGCGAATTGGTGGTGGCGGATATGTCGCATGAATGTTATTCCCACTGGGGGCGGTATCGTATGTCGGATGTATAAAATGTTATATTGAACGTACGGAGCTGTATAATGTTGACGAAGAGTGCAGAACGTCAAGGATCAGATCGCACATCGTGAATTAGGTGCATCCCAAGATTAGGGTTGGAGAGGCTTAGGTTTAGGCCGAGTTCACCTCCGAAGGCCGAGTTTACCGTAGGCTGGGTTCAATGGGCTGAGTTTACTGGTAATCGAATTAATACTCGATTTAGATTCGAGTACTCATGTGCCAAGCTTGTACTTGTACACCATTGTTTTTGTTTTTTCAACAGGATGTTATGGATACCTGGCTTCAGTTCTTGACAAATACCTTCACTAAACCTATTCTAATCATTTGAATTTTCTAGATCGACAATGTCTTCAGTTGATGGCAACAACGTCAAGCAGGCTGTACGAAGAATGCCTTCTAGACTGGGGCCGAGATCGTTTGGAAGAACTACTGTGACCTAGAACAAGCGTTGCTTTTACTCTACACAATCGGTGCTGCGCCATGCTCTGGAAAAACTCAGAAAGCAATCGAAGGTAAAAAACGTTGAACAGACTATATAGAAACCAGAGGTGGTCAAAGTAATCATCTTTTGTACTGAAGTTGAAGTAATGTCATGAATTTATACACACGTAGATGTAACAAGCTACAAGGTGTGTCAAATCTATTTGAAATGGAAGTCGAAAATGAAGTTCTGAAATATGCTCTATTAATAACTTTTAAAAAGTAGATTTGGTCGATGTGTTGCATACGATTGTCCGACATATGAGCATGCGACACAATGGAAAACGACAGTTGAGCATGAGCATGGAACAGTTTAGCACGCGTCACTTCAGTATGTGACTTCATAACCCAAAAACTAACCCTAACCCGAAACATAACACTGAAATTAACCGCTATATATCCCGACCCCAAGCCCAAGCTTAAATTCAACCCTAACCCGTAATTTAACTCGCATGCTCATGTGTCGCATGCCTGTATGCCCACAGACCGTTGCATACTCAATAGTTGGTGGGGTGATCAAAGTAATCATTGTTTGCACTTGAGTAGAAGTAGTAGCAACGCTGTTAACATCTACTCCAGCATAATTAGTGGTTCACAAGGCGACAGTGGAGCTTACCGCTGCCCTAATGAATTGATATCTTGGTAAATTTGGGGTAGCGGGCTTATCGAACGCCTTGAAATCTTCATTAATATAAGGATTGCACAGTGTGTGATATATAGAATCGAAATTCGAATTCTCGGTAAAGTATTATATAGTCTCGAATACTGAAAATATATAATACTTTACTGAGAATTAGAATTTCGATTCTATATTCGTACACGAAATTTACTTTCACTTACTCGACTCGAATCATTGGAATTAATACTCAATTCAGATTCAAGTACTAGAATCATTGTGGCCACTGGCCAGCCCTAGTTATTCTAGGTGGTCGCTTCCAAACAAAGATGGTCGGAGACTCGGAGTAGTCGTAGTTAGTACTTAAGTATCAATAGCGATTTACAAGACATCAAACTACCTTTCAAGTATAAGTAGACAGTGAAGTTCGAAAAAGTAGGCTACTGGGGTGAGTAGTTTCAAAAAGTGGACACAGTCGAAATGTCGAGGCTTATTGTATGTAGTCGTAGCAGGGTTGTATTGAATCGAGTCATGACTCGACTCGTGTCCCGATTTTCTGATGACTTGACTTGACTCGAGTCATTTTCGCAAAATTCGGAAATGATTTGACTCTACTCGAGTCAATCTGTATATTGACTCGACTCGGACTCGAGTCATTGCGCACGACTCGAACCAAGTCATATGACTCGAGACCAACATTTCATTGCAATTTCGAAGTATAGTAAAGTGACCACACTATTGGGAATTCATCTATTGGTACTTGTATTCGAAAATGCGACCAGAAACTGCTAAAAGTGAGGAAAATTAGTAGGCTATATTTTGAATGAGAATTGAGAACCATTCGATATCACCAAACACAGTTATAACAAGTGGGTTAACAAGGCTTTAACTGGAAACTGAGAGTCAACACAATGACTTGGACTCGGACTTGACTCGGTGGTGAATTGAAAATGACTCAAATTGACTCGAGTCAAAACTATAAAATTGAGATTGACTTGTGACTTGGTTACAACCCTGAGTCGTAGGTGCATGCTTCTGAACAGAGATGGTCAAAAACGTAGTTGTTTTCAGCACTCAAGTAGAAGTATTTGTTGTATCATCAATGGAGTAGAAGTAGTAGTAACGCCATGTATTTCCACTCTGGTACAAGCAGTGATTTACAAGTCTTGTCCAAACTAATTGATGTGAAAGTATAATTTTTGAAAAGTACTCGAGTATGTACTTTAGATGTTTCCAGGGTTGTAGCCAAGTCACAAGTCAATCTCACTTATATAGTTTTGACTCGAGTCAAGTCGAGTCATTTCCAATTCACCACCGAGTCAAGTCCAAGTTAGCGAGTATAGGGTCGAGTCCGAGTCATGGTGTTATGACTCAAGTTCAACCATTGCGTTGACTGCTCAGTTTCCAGCTAAATTCTTGTTTAATCCAGTTTTTATAACTCTGTTCGGTGATATCAACAGTTCGCATTTATAATATAGGCTACTGATTTTTCTCACCTTTAACAGTTTCTGGTCGCATTTTCAAGTACTGTTACCATTAGACGAAATACCAATAGTGTGGTTACACTAGTGTGTTATCGGTCTTAGCCGTCCGAGTCTCGATTCATATGACTTGTCCGAGTCATTACATAGATTGACTCGAGTCGAGTCATTTCCGAATTTTGAGAAAAAGACTCGAGTCACCAGAAATCGCAACTCGACTCATTGCAATTACAGCCCTGGGTGTTTCCACAAGTTGATTTGATTGGCTGACGCATACTCTGTATCGCTAGTTCAGAAGCTCTCCACGCTCAAATAGACGCAGTAGTCATAGTATCGTCATAAATTTTCACTCAAGTACAAATAGAAGTAGCGATTTACAAGACATATTACAATTAATGCAAGTGGAAATATATTGTGAAGTTCTGATACATATTTCATGTGCTATGAAGAGTGTATCTACATACAATTTGCTGACATTGTTTTTATGTGCTTCAGGCAAAACAAGGACTGAGAAGAAACCTGTTGTTGCAACCAAAGTTTATTGCCAAAGACGAATACGCGCTCTTAACATGATGCGGTACAGCCGATGCATCGTTTTACGTCTTGCAATGGTAGTTCCTACTTACGATTGCTTATGTCTGTTTTTAATTGTCTTAGCGGTTGTCCTTTGTCAAATTCCTTTGACACGTTTCTTTCAAATTTCTCGTATGCACCTCAATTGGAATGTTTGTCATGTTAGTTAGTTAAAACTAGCTGTGATATTTCCAAAATTCATTTGACAAATTTATTTCATATATTTATAATTTTGTGATCGAATTTTCACTTAATCCTTAACTTTGTTAAATTAAATAATAAGAGTTCTTTAATTAATGTTTTACTTGAAATTTGCAATTTTCGTTTTCCAGTAACCCAATATAAACAGTTTGTGAGCTTATATGATGTTGGATTCCATGTAGTTGGGATTCCATGTAGTGTGAGCAGAGCAGGTATCGAAGTGGAGGAGGTAATCATAGAGATCATTAAGTATTCCACAGGGAGTCCTGAGGACTTGAACAGGGGCGAATAACACGTCTGCAGTACGTGGACTGGCGTCCATAGGGAGTGGCGTCACGTCCACAGTACGTCAGACGCGTCCATAGGGAACCATGTGACGTCCAGGATAGGTCAGCCGCGTCCATGAGGAGTCGCTTCATGTCCACAACACGTCATTGCGGACGTACTCAGAGAGCAGACAGGACGTCCCTAGTTGTCGACAAACTCACTCCAGGGAGGTGACGGTCGTAAGTTACCGGACGTCCTGCCGGCAATTCCACCGGAAGTCAACTGGACATCGAGTGTTTGCTGGGTAGTTTCTACAACCTGTAATTTTGGATGCACCTGAAATTATGCACATCCTTCTTTTTCCTTCGAATGGTCAATTGGTCAGTGCACTCTCGCTTCTGGAATGAATATTTCGTTGCATTGATTAGCTACGCCGATTGAACGGTGAAAATACTCATGGAAATCACTCGAATGTTAACGCTGTATACTAGATTGTAGAATGTAGACAGACAGAAGATTGATTCTTAACTGAAAGGCATAGCAAGAACAAAAAGAGCTAATACCTAAAATAATCATAGCAAGGTGGTATCTCGTTCTTGGTATCCCTGGCTGCACCGAAGGGACTTGTTTGCCAACAGGCTTAAAGCAGCCTTGATTTCGTTTGTGGTATTAATGGCGGTTTTCAACTGCATGGTCATTGACACCAGGTCGAATTTCTTTATTATGATTTCGTATCTGTCGACTTGTAGCACGAGCCTTGATAGTACTTTGCATTCGTATTCTGCTTGTAGCGAACATTATGATACCGTTAAAGTGGCCTCGTTCGCATTTTGCGTAGTATTAACAGTCACGTTTACGCTACATTAATGAAGTTTCATTGCACACCTTAATTATTTATTTCAACCTACTTGATTTGCTGTGTTGTAGATGCTATATACGCCGAGGACCAGGACTACACCTAAGCAAACCGATTTCCTGTTCGCTATGTTGCTATTATCTGTATAGCTCCAGCGGTTCGTGATCACGGGTGGTCAAAATAGTCATTGTTGCTTTTTAAGACCTGACAAAACTACTTAAGTGAATGTAGAAATGGAGATCTGAATATCACAGTAGTGCGTAGCAGAATCGGACATGGACATTGGACAACTATAAATTTTTCAGCTCCAAATTGGATTAGAATTAGAATTATAGCTAGGCCTACACAGTTTTTTCCAAATTAGCTCAGAACTAGAATTACTGAATTCGCGAAAACTTGGACATTGAAAGGAATAGGCTACAACAAAATCGAGATCAGTTCATATCAAATCAGATCTCAGTTCCACAATCATGTGAATAGTAAAAGTCTCCGCCGCAAGCTTGGCTCGTTTCGCAATATATACACAGTTCTCCTGTAGCATTTTCAGCAATAATAGAAATTAGATTTGAACATTTTTCACATCTTAGATTAGATTATCAGCATTTTTCTCTAATCAGTCCAATTAGACAACTAGAATTGTCTAGTTATTCAGGTCTAGTGTCACATAGTAGATTTGGTGCCGAGACTGGATAGTCACAGTTCCAGCATACATGATTTCCAGGTGAGGCAAAAGAGTTTTATAACAACTGTTTCGTCCGAACCTATGCCGTATGTTGAACGCAGTCAAATATCCTCCGAATAGATGAACTGTAACTCCCGGTTCGTCACCGATGACCTTTTAAATGATATCCGAGAGAAGTGTTTTCTTTATTGCCAGCCTCGGCGGCAATTGTAACTTTTAGCAAACGCCCAACCTACACATGTCGAACAGCGCCGTAGGCCGGGTTAGCAAGTATAGTTGATATCATAGCTGCAGAACGTCATCGGTATAAGGGTAAGCAAAAGCAAGATGGCCAATTGCCATGCAACGAAATAGATCAGCCTTTCCGACGGACTTGGACAACTAGATAGTTGTAGTTGTATAATTAGACTAATTAGAACTAAACGGCGGTAATAAAATTTGTTAAAGTTACTATGCTCCAATTCTAATTCAAATCTAATTTGTGAACTGTTTCTTTGCTCTCATTTTAATCCTAATCTAATTTGTGGTTTTCCGAAAAATGCAACTGGGTTACTGTATATAGTGCGAAGCGAACCAAACTTGCTGTACACTTGTACAATGTACAATATACATTTGCTATTCTCATGCTTTGATTCTCTGATTTGATACATGAACTGAACTTGATTCAATTGCCAAGTATTCGCGAATTCAGTAATTCTATTTCTAATATACAAATGGATAGTATATTCATATTGAAATGAACCCGAATGTCAGCAACTAGTAGAGAATCGGAAATAGCATTGTATATCAACAATCGTATCACAAAATATGACATCACCGGCATGAAATTTCGAATAATCGGTACCTAGTACACGAACGTCTTCTGTAGGCATAGACTTGGTTGGTGTACTTTGATAAAAGTCGACTCTAAGGCACTCAAATGTATCATCTAAAAATAGCACATTGAGCTTAAGCGCCCGGATTATTCGAAATTTCATGCCGGTGACGTCATATGTAGCTTAGTACCTTATGTAACCATGGCGTACTAGTAGGCCATGATGCAACATATAAATTGTCTTTTATGAGGTATCAGTGCGTGAGATTCAAGTTCGTAAAACGACTCTACGGCGCATACGCATATACCCTGTCATTACAGGATTCAACTGGTTACACGAACGAAGCGCATTATGCGTAACACATAGATACGGACTCGCCGCTACAGCAGCTGTATGTCGATTTGGGGAAATCTTAAGCAACCAGCTCTGCCGTCGGCAGCGTGTAGAATTATAGATTGTTAACATATTTATGTCGAAGTGCTGCAGCTCCGACCATATGTATGTTAGTGCTGATATCTGTTAGCTGATTCTTGCTCATCATTGGCTCTATAGCTGATATCTCATCGCCACATCAATCGTCTGCTTTTCAAGCGAGTTTGTGAGCGAGCTAGATCTTCAGATACAACGATTTATATGTTCTGATGACGAAAACAACACCTCTACGCGATAGGCGCGTACAGGAAGATGCCGCGATACCAGTGAAAGTAATTGATCTGGACGCTATTATGCTTTTATATGGCGGTACGGAAAGCTGAGTCGGACATCTGAAAAATTTACAGCTTTTCCAAATAAGCTTACAGCATTTTCCAAATTTGATTATAATTAGAATTAGAGTTACACAGGTTTTTATAAACTAGATCAGACTTAGAATTACTGAATTCGCGAAAATTTGGAAATTTCATCATCATCATCATTGGTTTATTAGGAATTTTATCAGTTCAATACACCACAAAAAATGCGATACAATGAAAAGAAAGGAAGATGTCGAAGCGACTAGGAGTTGTCTATGGAATCAGACACCCACCTTGGCCCAGGCGATGTAAAGAGGAGGCATGCACACTGAATGAAAGTAAAGAAGATAGTATAGAAAAAGGAAGCGACAAGAAATAGGACGGCATGTCACGGGAATCGAGATCGATAGGTCAGTCGTGGTCCGGTAATCTTGAGGATGGACTGTATTTATTCAGTAGTAATTGCTTGTAATTCGACTTGAATGTGGACATGCTCGTCGACTGCCGGATGGCCGGCGGGATACTGTTCCAGACATCAGGTCCGGCATATTTGATAGAGCGATGATCTTTTCGGTCGATCATATGATATTTGGACGACGTGGACGCGCGTGTGTTGTACTTGTGCGCTTTTGATTCAGAGGTAAAGAAGTCATTGAAATATTCGGGGCAACGACCGCAGTGAAACTGATACATAAACTTGGCGATTTCTAGTTTCCGCATATCTTCTAGGTTTAGGACGCCGAATCTCTTCAGCAGCGACTTATTGGATGGGCAGCCAGGCCCCTTTGGGGCCCTAGCTATGATTCGGAGTACTTTATGCTGTAGTTTCTGCAGTGGCTTGAGTGCAGTTTTACTGGCAGCCCCCCAACAGAGGATGCCATAATGTAACTTCGATTGGATTAAGGATTTAAAGAGTATCAGAAGAACCCATGCTGGCATGAAGCGCCCAGGCTGTAGAACAGGCCGCACTTCGGTGATAATTTAGTTTCTAGGGACTGAATATGACTCTTCCAGGACATGTTCGAGTCCAGTAAAACTCCGAGATAATCAAATTCAGTTCATATCAAAGCAAAGCTCATTCTCATAAGCCTAATCATGAGCATGATCAATGAACATGAGAAATATCTGTACAGCAAGTTTAGCTCGTTTCGCACTATACCCGGGCGGGCAACATACGGCCCACGCCGGGGTTGTGAGCGGGCCGCAGACAGTTTCCGGACTTACATGATAATGCGGCTCGCGTTTACATACATTTGCGAGCGAAGATTTTCGACCATGAACATTAACAAGGCTAAGCTACGCTTCAATCTAAGGGATGTTCACGTGCAGTCTTTATTGAGGTTTTCTACGTCCGACACGCATCCAGAGTTCAAAGAACTTGACAACTTTGATCTACCACAGACGTCTCATCGACCTCAACCGCTATATACTGGAATAAATTTCGTTAATAAATTTATTGAATACTGTTTTTGGTCTCTATGCGTTAAACTTGAAGTTTACATTAACTACGATTTGTTCCTTGTATAGGTGGATAAATACGCGATTAATGTCTCGATTCAGTAATCCGGCCCGCCAAGTATTTCATTTTCCCGAATTCGGCCAGCCGACTGGAGAAGTTGCCCGCCTCTGCACTTCTATCGTTCTCCTGTAGCATTTTCGGGAAAAAGCACGAATTAGATGAGAATTAAAATTTGAGCATAACCTTTCACAAATTAGAGTAGAATCAGAATTAGAGCAAAGAAACATATAGCAAATTAGATTACCGACATTTTCCTCCAATTACCGTAGCCTATAATAATCAGACAACTAGAATTATCTAGTTGTCCAATGTCCAAGTTTGATCGAGACTGTATGAGGGGTATAATATCCGTTCGAACTTGATGGATATGATCCATCAAGTGTCGATTCAAGGATAACAAACCGGTATGAAAGGTTATAGTTAGGGCTGGAGGCGCAATCGTTCGAGTGCTTGAATCTGAAACGAGTATTAATTCATTAATCGAGTATTAAAGAGTTATTTTGTCGAGTACTGAAATTATACAAGAATTATAGTTTGGATACTGTTTCCACTGTAAACCTGGTTAAGTTATATACCTCGATTGGTCGTACCTCAACATATACGAGGAATGTAGTACGAAGCTACATATGTTAGATATGACATTTCAATGAAGTCGTGATCAACCCACATCATTGCCGCAAAGTGCACTGAAATATGCGTGGTCGAAAAAACACCAAATCGTCTTTAATGAGATGTAGAACCGGCATTATATTGTTTGCGGTCGCAGAAAAGATACACTGATTAACTTTCTACACCTCTCATTCTCTTCTGACGTTATAATGAGTGTTACTCGAATCAGTCAGGCATTTGATTTTTCGCGAGCCTTACTAATAAAGGACGCTGTTCAATTGACTAGTTGCGTTAGCGCTTGTTATGCCATTCCCTGTACAACTCATTTCTTATGGGCGATGGAATATTAAATTTAAGACTTCCCGTTCCAAGAAAAGTCACTCCAAACATCGGATGCATGCATTGGCGATTGCGTATTCTGTAGGTACAGAAGTCAGTTGAAAACAATGAAAGAATGAAAACATTCAGCTTATTCAAATTATATTAGAATTAGAATAAAGGAATTCGCAAAAACGTTTCATTTCAATTTAATTCCGCATCAGAAAGAAATACAACTAAAATCAAGTTCACCTCATATCAAATCAGTTGATTCCCATGAGCACGAGAACGGCAAATGTCTGTACAGTAGGGCTCTTCAAAAATGACTTTTTTTCTCAAATCGTACTGGCTACTTGATAAAATTGTTAGGTTACCTAATTTAAGCCTACACACAAAATTTGGTTCAATTCCAGCCAGTAACCGCTTTGCTACAGAAGAAGAAAGTTTCTATTTATTATATAAAAATATATAATAAAAAATTTGAAAATTTTCTGTTCACCTCATGAAAGTGTTGGGCTGTCTATAGGAACGATGCTCACCAAATTTGGTTCAATTCCAACCAGTGGAAGCGGAGTTATTGCCGTCGAAAAATTTGGATTTGAATAAAATAGTATTTACGGTGACCGTTTCTTTGTTTATTTATTATAGTTGTGCTCACCGTAAATACTATTTTATTCAAATCCAAATTTTTCGACGACAATAACTCCGCTTCCACTGGTTGGAATTGAACCAAATTTGGTGAGCATCGTTTCTATAGACAGCCCAACACTTTCATGGGGTGAACAGAAAATTTTCAAATTTTTTATTATTTATTTTTATATAATAAATAGAAACTTACTTCTCCTGTAGCAAAGCGGTTACTGGCTGGAATTGAACTAAATTTTGTGTGTAGGCTTAAATTAGGTAACCTAACAATTTTATCAAGTAGCCAGTACGATTTGAGAAAAAAAAGGCATTTTTGAAGAGCCCTACTGTACAGTACTCCGTGACTCGTTTCGCACTACACAGTTCTACTACAGCATTTTCAGAAAAACCTGAAATTAGATTATAATTTAAATTAAAGCATATAAACACTTCGCAAGAATTAGATTACCAGCATTTCGCTTTAATTAGACAATTATAATTATCCAGTTGTCCAAGCCTGGCAATGAGGCGTGAAAACAATGCTGATGATAGAATATTATTATACAGCTGTGTTCTATTTTTCAGTATATCGAACCAAGATTCTGTAATCGTTGACTAACAACAATCTCCAATCATTTGGTCCAACTGGCGAGACGCGAGGTCGGATCGACCCACTGAAGGAACATGAAACCGCTGACTTATACCAAACGAAGATTATGGTTCCATTTCATGGTGTATTCCTTCGGAAATCTGTTAACCTACTCGGCATTCGGTAGTCTTCTAGGACTGCAATCGAGTTTGAATGTGGTGGACAGTGTGGGCAAGTATATACCATCAAACTCATTCGGGTGTCGGGGAAAATAGGCGATTTTCGATATGTGTCAGACTATCGATATTGTCAGGTCAATCAAGGTCGATCGGGATGTAATAGTCGTGTTTACGTGTTATGGAATATATCTGTGTTTTCCGTGATTGGGAAAAACGTGCGAACTTCGTCATTAACTTTTTGAATGTATTCCGACGAATAAGGCCGGCGTTGTCTGATTTATAGTTTTTATAGTTGCAAATGCACACACACTAGAAAAATTACAGCTTTTTCAAATTAGATTAGAATTAGAATGACTTATCGTTAAAACTAGGAAATTGAATTCAGTTCCGGATTTCAAACACACACAACAAAAATTAAAGTCCAGTTCATGTCAAATCAGACTCTACCTTCTCATTCAGCATGAGAATTACAAATGTCTGTACACAAAGCTTGGCTCGTTTCGCACGATACAGTTCTCGTAGCATTTTCCGGAATAAAATTTGAGCATAGAAACATATCACAAATTGGATTAGAATTAGATTACCGGCATTTCAATCTCATTAGTTTAATTATGCAATTAGAACTACCTATATTTGTCCTAGTTTGAAAGACTGATATTTAATATACATATTGCATTGTTTAGGTACCAAGATATCCGCTTTACTTTTCGGCAGCTCAGTCGTGAGTTCAGTAACCATATTACCTCTGATTTTACGGAGACTCAGTCCGAGGAAATGTCTGATCGTTGCGGAATTTTCCTATGCAATATATACGTTGGCGAACCTCCATCCTAGTGAGTAAATTGATCATTGTTTCAAGTCAAAACTTTGAGTGACCTAGCTTTTCATCTCTATAGTTCCTTTGCATGACCCGGAACTGGAGTTAAATCAAGTTATATCGCATGTATATGATATAATCCATTCTATATGTGCAACTATTCATGATTGAATAGTATATTCATATTGAAATGAACCCGAATATTCTCGGCTGACACTCGTCAGGGGTAATCGTCCGCAACTAGTAGAGAATTGAAAAGTACAGCGCATATCAACAATCGTAGCACAAAATATGACGTCACCAGCATGAAATGTCGAATACGAGAGCGTTCAATGTACTATATTCATGATTGAGAATTGAGATCTTGCCTACCGCAGAACGTTGTACAAATCTGCGCAGCTGCTTGGAAAATACTCAGATTTTGACTAGACAAAGCATGCCTAGCGAAATTCGTTTTAAGGTCGATTTGCCTGCCTGCTTCCGAAAAGTCCGGACTGTCAACCGCATAAATTGTGAGAGTAATGACAAATTACGTGGTGCTGACGCCTGCCGAACCTTGAAATTGTGAAGTCGATCAACTCGGAGGCCTGCGATTCCTGCACAAGAGCGTACGGGTTTTTGTAGGCCTACGGCACGTTATATCATGTATGCATTCTTTTATGCTCTTGAAATCGCCTGTGTGTGTTCGTTCACGGGTATATCGTGTCTTCAGTTATGGAAAATGTATGCGCTGAAAGCTGTTAATACTCTCTGTTTGGGAGTTTGCGAAGCCGTCGTTTTGAAGACGAGACTCTCACAATAAGCCAAGTCTGGTTATGAATGAAAAGTAGTCCAACTAGCAATTCATTAACCAAAGGCAGTAAATAGGCCTGCGGGACCATAATTTTCCTCTGTATGTTGAAAGGAACATGTAGTACGAATATTGTGGACGAGATATGTTAAACTCACCCCTATAATCTCTTTTTCATTCAGAGCCTTACATTTTGATCCCGGCGGCCATATTTGTCGGACTGGGAGACGCTATCATTTGGACCGCCATGCCTCATTTCTTTTCATTCTTCGCCAAACACTACCAGAAAATCACTAACAGCGGTAAAAACGAGATAGCAACCTTTTCCGGATATTTTTTTGCGATATTTCAATTATCGAAGGTGAGAAAATGATCGACACCAGACCAGAACAAACTATACTGGATTTTCAAAGTGCGAAACTAGAACTAGAACCAGAGCTACACACTTTTCAAAACCCCGTAACTATAGAACAATAACTCAAGGCCTTTAAACATCCGCAACTAACTATAACTGAAACACAACAAACTAGATTCAATTTCGAAGCAACTTATTTATTTTATCGGGATCGGATCGGCTTCCACATGAACATCAGTACAAGTTTGAAACGGGCCGGATTTCGACCAAAAAAACACCTCCATGCTACGCCATCAGTATGAGTAGTGATGACTGTGAGCTTACAATGGCTGCAAGAATATCACAGAACAGAATACCGGTATCACGACCCACATCAAACTATACGGCACGTGTTTTCTAGTTGTTCGACACAACTAGAACTAAAACTACTCACTTTTCAAAATCTATAACTAGAACTATAGAACTACTAAAAAAACAGTAGTTAGTTAGTTAGTTACCCGTGTTCAGGGCGACTTTATCTTGATCGTAGCTCATCGCCATCTCATCCGTGTACGCGGTGTCTTAGAAACGCCTATAGAAGTGGGCTGTGAAGAAAATTGGAATGGTGTAAATGACCATAGTAGTAGACAAACACCATGAATAACAAACAACATCTTGATCATAACTCTGGAAATTTGAGTTGCCATATACCACCATGCTTAATAATCGCCATCCGTCAACACTCACTTGCAGGTGTACATTATTTCATCGTAAGTAGAGTAACTGTAACAGCGTAGGAGACTCTGGTCTGGTTTAAGTTGGCCGAAATTATACGATCTCAACTTACTGGTGATGATGTATGGTGAATGTGGTAGATCTCTTGATTTACAGATTGTGGGAAATTCCGTAACTTACACTGTGCTACACGCGTTTCGACCCGACGAACTCACGTCTAACGCAACCGACGCCAATGATACGAACATCCGTTTTTGCGGGTCCAACGATTGCCAAGATCCCAACCTCATCCAACACACCATCGACAGCTACGTTCCAAACAGGAACGCAACCTATATCATTCTCGGCACGATGGTGGCAATGTATCTAACAGCGATGTTACTTTTTACATTCCTACTGCCTCCCATGAAATCCTCGGGGATTCCAGTTGCCGGTACAAAGGGAGATAAAGATAGTTGGTCAATTAAGGTAAGCCCCGATGTGCCGTATATGGTGTAATTCACTATAGTAACGAAGCATTTATGGGTAATATGTTTCGTGAGTTATTGGAAGTAACACAGCGGAGTAGCTCTTTCGAACCGAGTCTTAAAATGAATGCTATTCTAGTTAGCGGCTCTTGATCTGAATGACATACAATCCATACAGTCACCGATTAAGTCTTCAATACACACATCCAACTCATAAGGCATAAGTCACAGTATATATATATTAGCAAATATATTCATTAAGATCTTCTTGTTTTGTGTGAAAATCACGTTTCAATGGTTCTTTTAACACTGTTGTTGATACCCAGTTCATTTTGTGCACCGATATTCTTCACAGAGGTGATCAGTAACGAAGTACTTGAAGTAGATTTTGGCTGCTCGCGCTACTTATTAAGTCGTTTTGACTTTAGACTACTTCTACTTCTACTTGACAGTTTTCAGTTTTTTAGGCTAAAATAGGCGTAGAATACCTACTTACTTACTTACTTGTCAACCGCCACTCCTACTTCTACTTGAGTAGAAATTTCGGCGTTACTTCTACTTCTACTTGAGTAGCGACGGTGACTACTTTGACCACCTCTGCTTCAACGCGTAACGTGGTGAGACAAAAATTTGGGGTTCACCGAAGGCTTGCAAATTAGCTTTAAGCTATGTTGATTGTTGTCTGTGGATCACTGTATTTACAAAAGCAATTCAAAGCAACTTGATGTAGTGAAAATCTAGGTATTACGATATGCAGGTTCGCCAGGAACTTGGCTTCGTACTTACCACCGTCAAGGACATTCTGCGGCAGATCATGAGGTTGCCGCAACTTCTTCTGATGCCCGGCATATTCTACGGCGGTTTTGATTTCGGTTTTCTGACGTCAGAATTGACGAGATCGTACACGTCGTGCGTTTTTGGTGTATCGTGGGTGAGAAAAACTGTTGCAGTGTATGTGTGACTGTCAGGCTTTGTATAATTGGACTAATTAGAGGGTGATCTAATTCAATTCTAATTTTTGAAATGCGTCTAAGCTCCCATTTTAATTCTTATGCAATTTTTGGTTTTCCTTAAAATGCTATACAGGAGAACTGCATACTGCGAAACGAACCAAGCTTGGCGTACAGACATTTGCCATTCTCGTGCTTATGAGGTTTAACTCTGATTTGATACGAACTGAACTTATTTTCGTTGTCAATTTCCAAGATTTTGTGAATCCAGTAATTCTAATTCTGTGCTAATTTGCAAAAACACTGTGTAGCTATCATTCTAATTATAATCAAATTAGGAAAGGATGAACATTTTCTAGTTGTCCGGCTCTGGCACAGAATCGAATCAATTTCAACTTTGAAAAAATAATAATAATACCAGACTATTATCAATTTTTCAGGATGCATTCATGATCGATATCGATTCACAGATAGACGAGAATAGTTCAAACGAGTTTTTCAGGTTATAGTGCTACGGCGATGATGACGTATGATTTTTAACAGCAATGTGTCAAAATCAAACCGATCATCTAGCTATTGCGGTTTATGCTGAAGTAAAGGGCATGTCGTAGTTATCAAATCAAGTTCATCGCCGCATGAACTCTGCTGGCAGATAACACTTCAATTAGAACACGATTACTCAATTCCCTACATCTGACCTCTGGTCGGTTTAGTCGATTTTTCGTCACCCCATTGATTATAAGCTCTTGTGTATGTGATTAAATGGTCATGCGATCAGCATGACTGATCTATTTCATCATGTTTTGCACAATCACGATTATATTGACTCGAAATCTCCCGCTAGTCCAAGTTCAGTGCGGTATTGATTAGTATCGAACTCTATGGCGTAATATAATTGGGATCGGATTTAGAAAACTATAAAATTTCCAGCTTTTCCAAATTAAAATTATAATTATAGATGCAGTTTTTTTCCAAATTATATTATAACTAGAATTACTACGAATTCGCAGAAACTTGGATATTTGATGAAATTCCGAATCAGAAAGAAATACAACAAAAATAAGGTTCAGTTCATATCATATCAAGAGAATAATAATAATAATAATAATATAATAATTTATAGAGCGCCGAATATAACAATATATCATTACTACACTAGGGCGCTGTACATAAAAGGCAATAAAATATAAAAGTAAAGGATATGTATAAAAGACGAAGTGCATAGTTGTAGGGCGGAATGAACATGGCAAATAACTGTACACCAATCATAACTCGTTTTGCACTATACAGTTATCCTGTAGCATTTTCGCTCTGATTAGTCTATAATTAGGCAACTCGATTTATCTGGTTATCCAAATCTGTAATCTGACTTGTTCTTCCATCTAGGTCGCCATTCATCTCATGATATTCGGATTGAGCGCGTGCGCGTTCAGTACGTTGTCGGGGAAATTCGGGAGTCGTTTGCCGGCTCTCGCCTTCATATTATTCGCTGCAATCGTCGACGCCGCTACGTATATCTACTACCTATTTTGGACGCCCAGTGCCAACACGCAATGGTCCGTGATACCGGCGTACATTTTAGCGGGAGGCATGCAAGGCATATGGAAGTCGCAGTCGATAGGTAGGTAACCGAGCCGTTTCTACATGTTTGCAATTAGGGCTGAGTCATTCGATGTCATATGGATGGTGCGGAAAGTACAAATATGTACCTCGCAGACTTGTACAAACTACTGGATTTTCTATTTCGCAACTATAAATATAACTAGATCTACTCACTTTCAAAATTCGCAACTACAACTATAACCTTGAAAAATCCGCAACTAATACATCTAACCAGACCTGTTGTTTTCGATCCGAAAAAGCCACCAGCTGGCTACGCCGCCGTTAGTATAGTGTGATGACTCTGAGCTATAGCAACACAAGAACATCATACGCATACCACAGACAACCGGTATCACGATTCACGCCAATAGCCGGCACATGTTTTCTAGCTGTTCGGAAAATAATATTTTTACTAAATGCGCAACTATAGAACAAAAACTAGAACTACCGACTTTTCAAAATCCCCAACTAGAACTATATAGAATTATTACTCAGTTTTCAAAATGTGCAACTAGAACTGGAACACTCAAAAACCCGTTATTTAATTGACTGTCAACTAACTAAATTGGTATTGTTTATACCAGTCTGATGTACCATTTATGCGATTATGCAAAGAATATAATGCCAGTACTACATCACATTAAAGATAATTTTGTATTTTTATTCCGCCACATGTCTATTCCATTATCGTTTGTGACAGCTGATGTGGGTTGGCCACGACTTCACAGGTATTAATTTCCACTAACAGGTAACTTTCTACTATATGTTCGTCTGCTGTATCACGACCATCGACCAATGATGGTTTCAAAGCTTCAACAGTGGAAAACGCTATCGAAACTATAATTCTCGTTGATGCGGTGTGACTCGAGTCATTAGAATTTTTACCCAATTCAGATTAGAGTGCTCGAATCAATGTGTCAAGCCCTACCTACAATACTTTTCAAATTGTAGCTATTCAAGCCCGGACCTTTTCCGATACCTTGGACGTAGGCTCCGCTGTGTGGCTATTTTGGTGGACTCTTGGAATCTGTCTGCAATTTGCGATAAGCCCGCTGGCTTGCGTCGGGACCAAGATAATCATTCAGTTGATACTCCTTGCGATTTCCGTGGCCGGATACGGTGAGTCGCAGCCAGATTCGAACAACTAGATAATGATAGCTGTTAAATTATTAATCTAACTGTAATCTGGTTAGTGAAATGTTTCTAGCTATAATTCTGATTCTAATCTAATATGGAAAAACTCAAAAATTTCTAGTTTTCTATCTTCGTTCGCATCATTCTGTAAGACAACTCCGTGCCATACCATTCCGAGTTACCGCAGATAACTTAAAGGTGCTTTCACAGATCCATGTCCTATGAAAGGACAGCTCCACTTCCAAATTATAAATCACAAATCCGAATTGTGATGGATTCTTCACTGTAAGCGCGCATGCCATTGTTCAGATGATTTTAAAGACTATACTCCAAGTCGTTTCGACACCTTCCCATCTTTTAATTGTGTCGCAGTCTTGCGGTGTTTCAAAATGATACTGATGCATGGATAAGGTGGAACACTAAATCCGGGGATGTGGACTAATTCGTCTGGCATTGTTACAAGAATGAATAAAAGCGTGAATAATGATGATGATGCATCTCTGTTTCAATGACATGTGAAATGATCGAAGGTTAACCTTCATCTCATCATTAACGCTGACATCAAGAATACTTAGAAGCTCACAAGTCAATTACAGGTTCAGTGCCCAGTTGATCTATTAGGCCAGGGTGATGTTAGAGGTTAGACCAATTGGAGCTGTGGTTCACACAAAAAAAATTTATGATAATGAATATATTGACTGGAAATCAGTGTTATGTCTACTGGATGAGACGGAAGTGTGTATTGACCTTCAGATAACCCCTGAGACTGTGGTCTCAGCGAAACCCTGGTAAGAACAACTGAAGTTATAGGGCCGTATGCACCAACATTGAACACGTTCAAGTCTGATCGTCTGTTCGCTCGAACATAACTCAAACTAAACATCAGTTCAAAATATCTCGCGATGCACCATCAATATTTAAACGCCGTTCAGACGAACTGATGATCATTGAGACGAGCTAACGTTCAGTAAATAGATGCTCAATTCGTACCCTGAAAAGCTACTCAAGGTCGACCGAATAGTAAACAAAGCAAGGTTTTTGTGGAACTCAGGTCACTCAGCGGTCGCTAGCGCGTTATCTATTTCAATGATGATAACATTCATGAGTTTCCGGCGGTAGTTTTGAACATCATTTAGTCAAAAGCGCTTACCAGCATCAACGTGATGCCCTTGTCAAGTGCCAAACATTTCCATAACTTACGATGCGACCAGAAGCCAGCAGTTGAAAGGCTTGTATAATGTATACCTGAACGGTTCCTTGAAAAGTTTTAAAGCCCTCATGATGCACTCTTGTTAGAATAAGTTGTGTAACTTTGCACAAGGATCAATTTCTTGTTACCAATGAATTTGATACCTTTCATTACCATTGCAAAACCACCTTGATAGTGACAGTGTTCGCTGACATCAATCTCTCCGCCCCTTCCGTACTGAATGATTATGCTGGCGATGAAACTATAATCAAACTCAAATATACTTGCTTCACTTCTGTTGAGACCTAGTTAGGTACGAAGGCAGTCAGAGACCGTCTTGTCCCTAATCCAACCAACGCTATGAGGCTGTTGGTGAGCCCCAATTCCTGATAAACTCATTTACTTGCAAAATATATTTTGAAAACAAAACACTGTAACAAAGAAATCAAGCAAAGTATATCCTATCCAATACTTCAGCTTTCACCATTCAGCGACTTCATCTTCAAATCAAGATATCGCATCTTCTTTGCAAAGTATGCTGCCTTTCTCTCGTCATTAATTTGCAAAAATCTTTTTTTTACTTCATAATACGAAGTTTTGGCAGCCTCTTCCCGCCTGGCAATCGTCAATAATTCGCCACGCGTTTTTGACTTGCCACCTTCCTTTGTTTTTTGCACAACGGCAGCTTTGACTTCATGTTCTCTGTTCTTGGCATCTGATTGATTCATAGCTGTTGAAGGACAGTACTCTTCAAGATCAATCACCACTTGTTGAGTACTGGTTCCGGCACCAGTAGAAGTCATCGCAAAATGAATTGCTTGTATTGCATCGCGACTATCATCTCTCTGAGTTTCATCCAACAATGAATCATCATCAAAAGGATTGTTGAGTGCTGCAATTTGACTGTACACCAGAGCTGAAACACAAGTGATCATAAGTTTCCTAATGCTGCTATTACACAATGTACACTTCTGGGCATTTCATGCAGTGTGCAAGACTAAAACAGTAAGAGCACGGCCGATACCAGATTTCTGAGTCGATATCAACAAAACCGATAACTATAGGCTAACTGACATGTATATTGCAACAAATTAAACATTCATATTCGCAGTTGTCAGTTGTAAATCTTTGAGTGAATAAACTGCGAACATGGATTTTTAGTTTGTTGCAATACAGTTAATACACGATATGTATGTCTGCAGGTCTTACCATGAACCTTCTCATTTGTTGGAGTATCTGGTTCCGGGGGCGGTCCACCTCCTGTTTTTAGTACCTCAAACCTTTGTACTCTGTACTTATCCTTGGCGCGATTTTGCATATTGTGCCAAGCAGCCTTTAATTGCTTCGTATTTCTTTTTTCGGAAGCCTCCGAGTTGAACTCCTCGCAAACTATTTCCCAGTGCTTATTCTTGGCGATGTTTGATTGCGTTTTGGAATCTTTATTCAAAAGCACAGCTCTATGTTTTTCCACCAGTTTATAAAGTGTCTCTTTATCAATCTTACTAAAATTTTTCGTTCGAGCTGAATCCGTCATTTTTCTAACAAAACAAAACTATGCATTAATATTTGAGGCATAATCCCTACAACTTCTGCTGCAACTCCTGAATCGACAACCTACGCCATTAGCAAGCAAATCGGTTTTTTCTTTTCGGTTCTATCTTTCAAACAGGCCCATCATACTAAATTCTGCACTATATTACTTCATATCAAACTCAAAACAGTTACATATGAGAGGATTCAGAAAATCATGACATACCGCGACCAGCATGATGCCGCTTAGTGCTTTTCATTTGGCCAATATGGAATTGGTGTCTCGTGCACATGAAGAATTCTACCGACTGCACACAGATGTGACACTGAAAACCGTCTTGGCACAACAAATATATTACGGTACGCTAAACGTGCCGGGATTCCAATCCGGTCATTTGAGCTATGACAATGTACTGTAATATCGGCAGTACTGTTGTAGCTTCAATGATGGTGAGATATTTCAAACTTTATAGGGAAGAAGCCTCATCAATTGCAACCTACAGGCTGCTTCGAAAACTGTACACAAGACGACAGACTTGGTCATAATTTTCATTTATTTGTGACTCGGAAGTCTTGATCTCGAAACTTCAATGTAACTTCATTACCGTACCATGAGGCAGTCATATGGATTTCCTGATTTACCGCTACTCGCTAATACCGGTATACCGATCCACTAACAGTAAACTGTAAGCCATTCAGCCTTGCATTGGTGAAACTCTACTTCTGGGTTAGGATATACATAAAATATATTCCTACAGCTTGGAAAGTCTGCTAATTCACGGAAATATAGAAAACTTGCGCACCTAAGTCTTCAACATGAACCAATTTACAGTCAACTAGTCGCGAGAAACAGGAGACCACGATCCGCGATGACCAAGCCAAAGCACTGAACTACGTTTAAACAACCTCGAGAGGTTGTTTACTTTTCGATCAAATTCGGCGCCAGTGAACACTAGATCATTGACGTTTCGGTGATGGTGCTTTGGAAATATCTCCTGAACCACTGTTTGAGCTCCAGTTTGGGTTCAAAACACGTTGGTGCATACGGCCCATAATCTAATATGACCCTTCCGTTGATAGTCGCTCTGGAGGTCTTTCAAAGGAAACGTGACTCTGAAGACATCAAGATCACTGCCGACAGCGAAGATTGCGGACTCACCACTAAGACAGCGTCTGATGAACATTTGAACGCAGATACTGGGTTGGGATGATAATATGGACTAGTCAATTGAAATTATGCATTTTTAGCGTGACAAATGCACAGATTATATGCGCGCGTCTATCGGTACGAGGCGTAAAAGAGATATATTATATGTGGCTTGCACAAACCCAATAGTATTACAGTTGATATGCTTTTGATGACGCATATATTAACATTTTTAATTTGAGAACATGACAAAATGACTGCGTGATCAGCAATCTACAATCAGAACTGACAATATGAGGATATTTATATATATTTAATGCAATGTATTGCATATTATGCAGTGGCGCGGCGTGGAATACGTTACTCATCGTGAAATGCACTTATCGTATGAAACGGATATTTGTCTGAATAAATGAATGCATGCATGCTTTTCAGTTTCGGGTCTTTGAAAAGGCTGGATAGCATAAAAAATATAAGTTGTCCGAGTTTTAGTGCACGGGACGTGTCGCTTTGCCCAATGAAGGAAACCTCGCATATTTACAGCCGACACCGCATAATTCGGACAGCGGATAACCCGGACAACCGATTTATACGGCCAAACCGCTCGGGAACGGAACAAAAGTAAAAATTGCACGTAGCAAACACCGGTTCGGCTATTTTTGGAAATTTTTCAGCATTAAATTATTTTCTTGCTGCGTACGTAATTTCCGCCTTCTCGCCAGGCCTTCCGTGAAGTGGGGAAGTACCTATAATTTGATGGTTCTGCAGCCGCCGACAGCCAAATGCTGTCATGGCGGTTTCAAACCTAAAGAACATGGAAATCTATACATGATCGATCGAATAACTAAGAAAGAAACGAAACCAGCAGATACCCTGCGAATTTTAGAGTGTTGGGTTATACAGCGGAACCTTTCGAGTGTCTCATACCTTAATAATTCAAAAAAACATAAATGCAACTTTTTACTGCAACTTTTATTAAAATTAAGTGCAACTTTCACTTGATTTTTAGTGCAACAAAAACTTGCCCTGTCACACAAGATGAGTGATTTGGTGAAACAAAGTCGAGTCATTAATAATATCAACAGTGAACTGATATGAGGTCGTACCAGTCTTATAGTCGCTTTTACTTCGATACAATTGCGTCCGTCTTGTAGAACAGAATGGTACAGAAAAGTATATTCTGCCTAGCTGAAAGCTTTTTTCTTTTAATTTTTGTGGTGTACTTTCATCAGGTGAAAATAGTCTTTCTGCCCTGGAAGAATTACTGTAGGCCTACTATTTTAACCCTGTGTGTTTTAAATAGCAATATAGCAAATAGTATATAATAATTCTTGAATCGTTTGGTATGGAACTACAATACAACTATCCTGAAGGTGTAACTCTTATGCGATTAGTGCCAATTTCTGCAGTATAGTGCAGCGGCAATTCATTAAATACGCAACCTAACATTATTTTCAATGTACGATATTCCTTTACGCATGACCTTAACCACGTAACGAATAATTGATATTCCACGTAATTCGGACATGATCAATTGGTCATTTTTCTGCCGAATTCGGCCATCTGCTCGCGTCGATTATTCGATCTTTTTACGCCTGCGATACGGCTGTTGTCATTTGAGGTTAGTTTCAATTCTCTACTAAACCCCAGACGAGTGTCAGCCGAAAATATTCGGGTATATTTCAATATGAATATATTATTCAATTGTAAATACGCTTATATATCTTTACCAAACAATCTTGGAAACGGAGGCGACATCTCGACATGTGTACTGTGAAGGAAAAGTCAGATTGTTGTTCAGCTGAGACTTTTTATTCGTAACGCACCTCTGGAATCGAGTAATCCGAGCATTGGACTTCCAGTTCCGCGGTAGGACTTCCCTCCACGTCACGAGCGCAGCAGTATCTTTTCCCCTCACACTCTATTTCACACACAACTAAGCCCGTCTCCGACCTGCGAAACCATTTATTTAATTAAATAGCCTGGTCAAGCGCATTTTAATTAGAAGGTTTTGAAGCAAGTCGTGATTAGAATAGCTAATCATCATCATCATTGGTTTATTAGCAATTTTTATCAGTTCAATACACCGCAAAAATGCGATAATGAAAAAAAGGAAGGTGTCAAAGCGACTTGGAGTATAGTGTATGGAAATCAGGCACCCACCTTGGCCTAAACGATGTAAAGAGGAGGCATGCACAGACTGCACACTGAATGAAAAGTAAAGAAGATAGTATGGAAAAAGCAAGCGACAAGAATGGGGTGGCATGTCATGGAAGGCGAGATCGATATGTCAGGTCGTGGTCCGGTAATCTTGAGGATGGACTAGTATTTCGACTTGAATGTAGACATGCTCGTCGACTGTCGGACGGCCGGCGGGATACTACTGTTCCACACATCAGGTCCGGCATATTTGATAGAGCGATGATCTCTTCGGTCGATCATATGATATTTGAACGACGTGGACGCGCGTGTGTTGTACTTGTGCGCTTTTGATTCCGAGGTAAAGAAGTCATTGAAATATTCGGGGCAATGACCGCAGTGATTGCATTTCACAGCGCAGGCCCTGGTCCAATATTGCATAATTAGATAATTCTAGTTATCTCACTAATTAGAGAGTCTTATTTGCGAAGTGTTTCTCTGCTCTAATTTTACTCCAAATCAAAGTTCTGTTTTTCTCTGAAAATGGTACGCGAGAACTGCATAGTGCAAAACGGGCAAAGCTTGCATTTACTGTTGGCATGCTTATAAGAATGAGCTCTGATTTGATATGAATATAACTTGATTAAATTTCCATGCAAGCTTTCGCGAATTCAGTAATTCTAATTCTAATTTAATTTGGATAAAAACTGAGTAGGTATAATTCTAATTCTAATTTAATTTGGAAAAGCTGAAAATGATCTAGTCGCCTAAGATCTCATCCAGGGTGCAAAATACACCGGGTCACTGTTTTTAAGATTATAGATGTGCGGATGGCGAAGTAATAATGGGTCATATCCAGCTGTACGTATAATTGTATAAATTGGCCTTTTGAATTTCTGTCTCGACTAGATCCCGCTATTTAAGTAACCTAAGAATCAAATAGCGAACTTACCGTGGCAGTGTCATAAGTACTACGATGATACATAACGCAAATTGCATTGCTCTAGAAATATGTATCGGAGAGATATAATTTACGTGTGATAGTAAAGTTAATTGCATGTATCGTCAAACAAATAACTTGCTCATATGATCAAAATCATAACACTTCGACGAGAGAATGTAACATTCACAACCATACTATGGTACACGTTGCGCGAGAGCGATAAGAGGCAGTAGCCTATACGTGCTGCAATATAAATACTGGAAATACCAGTCATCCCTCAAGATTAACGGACCTCGATCTGACATATCAACCCAGCCCAACCTCGCCTATCGACACATGCGCCATGCATTTTCATCACTAGTCGTTTTATGTTATCCCTTATTTCCATCCAGTGTGCAACTGTGCAATGTGCAGTGCAGTGCATGCCTCTTATTTGTATCGCCTATAGGCCCAGTGGGTGTCTGATTTCAAAGAATGCTCCAAGTCGTTTCGACACCATCCTATCTTTTCATTGTATCGCAGTCTTGTGGCATCTTGAAATGATGAAATTATCAATAAACTGATACTGACACTATATGTTGGCGTAATTATTGTATAAAAATAGCTAAACATTATAACAGCATTCGTTTTCCACTGCAAGCCTATAGAAATGTACCCAACTCGTTTTAAAATTCCGATAATATAAGTTTCTATTAGAACGCTTTGCTAACAGCTGACATCGGAACTGCCATAAATTTACTATTTCACGCATTCATTTCATTCAGTCTCGAATCGCATAAGTCACCTCTGCGATGACGCATAGTCACATACGCACAGCCGTCGGACATGAATACATATGTAATTTTAATACACGTGATTTAGATACGGAAAGCGTGTTGGGACTGATGTAATTGCCTGGTATTGTAAACATAGGACGGGTCAGTCTCCCTTCGGTACAGGAAGGTCAAGACTCAAGGGTCAAGAAATACCTAAGAGAATCCAATGTTTTGGCTTGTGAGGAAAAAGCACGGAACACGCCCCTTTTCGAGAATGGTTTTCGTCTTGGCTGTATCGTAGACCGGAACCGGCAAAATCGAATCGCATCCGACTCGAATCAGATAGTCGTACTGAAATTACTAACGGTATTGTGACCATGGCGCTAAGTGGCTACATCAATTTGATCATTCTTGGTTGGCTCTGTATATTTCATAGGGGTGTCTTTAATTTGTACATGTCGCCAATGTCGCCAATGTCACCAATGTCACCAATGTCGCCAATATCGACGTGTATCTATTATGTCAATGTCGCCAATGTCACCAATGTCGCCAATGTCGCCAATGTCCCCAATGTCCCCTATGTCGCCAATGCACATTTGATATACATTTATCGTCTCTCCACCTCTCTCATAATGATGCATCGGGTGGGCACAGCATTGTTATCACTTTGTTGCAAGTTGTTATTACTTGACCTCCCATCAGGTTTGTCGCAAAAGTCAAAATATATTGGAATTCCCTAAACGTACGAAAAAAAAGTTGTAAGACACACACGATTCCAAAGGTTTTTTTTATTTAAAGAAAAATTTGGCACTTATTACCTGTTGGTCTTTTACACTACGGCCAATAATAGCGTAAGTAGAAATGAAAAGCAGTCAATGATGGTGTACGTATGGGATAGAAGACATAATATCGCTCAAAATCGCGTCGCGGGCCACATTTGGCGCAATCTCGGTGACGACGAACTATGTTCGCAAATCAAAATATCCAAGTAATTATATTGGAATCTGCTTTGTATATGACAGCGATTACAAATCGCGTCGCGGGCCACATTTGGCGCAATCTCGGCGACGACGAACTATGTTCGCAAATCAAAATATCCAAGTAATTATATTGGAATTTGCTTTGTATATGACAGCGATTTCAAGTTTCAAGTCAGCCCTTTCTTATCTTTTGATAACTCAAGCCTTGACACACATCTTCTGAACGTTATGTTTTAGTATTAGCGGATATCAATTAGGCTACGCCCATGACGGTTTGAGGCGAATCGCGCAGATTCGATGTTATTCAGTTTCAAGATGTCACTCAACTCATTCAACGGTAGAGTTGATGGAGAGGGCAAGTGAATGACGTGTCCACGGCCGCACAAATTTCCTTGTATGGCCGCTGGTTGGCCACCCCTGGTCTACACGAATGACATGGCGAGGAGGAGCCTAGATGAACCTGCAACACTTAGGTAGGAATTCTGGAGCCAACCTCAGTCGGACTCGAACTTGTAACCGAGCGAGATAATGTACTTTTTGCCAGCGTACCTACGCCCGGTCGTGTATTTTCATCGCGAATCTTACACTGGAATGTATAAAGACTTCGACGTTTATTCAATTCAACGTAGGCCTAATAATGTAAATAATATGATTAATTATAAATAATTTGCGTTTGTGGCCATGCAATCTTCAGGTCTTCCCGTCAAGAATCGCGTAGTATGTATGTGTACTTGAGTAGCCGAGTGATGAATTTCATGGCTTCAGAATTGGAGTCGTCTGGTCGAAAAGTTTTATCCCATGCATTCTGGAGTCATGACTTGGTCCATGTCATTCGAGTACAGGTCAAGTCAATACCAAGATTGATTCAAGTCGAGTCGAGTCACCAAAAATCCTGACTCGAGTCATTACAGTACCCTAGTTTCGGCCCCCGAGCGGCATCGTCGACAATGTGGGCATTGGCGACATTGGTGACATAGCCGACATTGGCGACATTGGTGACATTGGCGACATTGGGGACATTGGGGACATTGGCGACATTGGTGACATTGGCGACATTGGCAAAATAGATACACGTCGACATTGGCGACATTGGTGACATTGGCGACATGTACAAATTAAAGACACCCTATTTCACAGCAGGTTGGTGGTGATTTGATCTCGTTTTCATCGCATTAATGAAGGTGTAGGATTTCATTTAGTCGTAGCTTATTTGCTTTGAACTGGCAAATATCTTTCAATGACAGCGGTGCTCAACTGCTCACTAGGGCTGTTCAAAAATAACTTTTTTTCCAGGATTCCAGCCATTCACTGATTAAATTGTCCGGTTACTCTAAAAAACGCTGCACACCAAATTTGGTTTAATTCTAACAAGTATAAGACTCCGCAGATACAATTAAAATTTTTAATGTGATCACGTCACCCATTCTTAGATCTCTTCATTGGTTACCCGTGAAATTTAGGTCTGAATACAAGCTTCTTCTGTACGTCTTCAAATGCATGGAGGGAAGTGCACCAGCGTATCTTCGTGAGCTAGTGACAATCTACAATCCCGGAAGACCGCTACGTTCACGGTCGCAAAAACTCTTGTCAGTTCCAAGAGTCAGAACATCGACCTATACGGCGAGAGAACCTTTTAGTCCTCGGCCGCCATTCTGTGGAACAATCTTCCATTTTCTATCAGACTATCTGACTCGCTATATGTTTTCAAACGCAAAATCAAGACCGTTTTATTCACACGAGCGTTCGACTACAGTAGTGTTCTTTCCGCCCTACAACTATCCTCTCCGTCTTTTATACATATCGTTTACTTTTATATTTTATTGCCTTTTATGTACAGCGCCCTAGTGTAGTAATGATATATTATTATATTCAGCGCTCTATAAATTATATTATTATTATTATTATTAATAATTTATTAGATAAAATTAAAAGAAAAATGATAATTATCAACGAAAAACTCAAATAACTCCGCTTCTACTGGTTGGAGTTGACTCAAATTTGTTTTGCATGGTCTTTATGAAGACAGCTCAACAATTTCATGGGGTTGACAGAAAAATTTGAATTTTTTTCTGATCAACCAAATTTGGTGGGCAGCGTTTTTTAAGGTAACCTGTCTGCGCGCCTGTAAATTTCACGAACACAACAGTATCTGCTTCCTTGACATTCATTTTTACATGCAATCTGGGTTGACTCCGAAATTATGCCGACAGGAAGAGTCGAGTTTGCAATTTTATCAGACTGAAACTTTGACAGGAAAATGTAACGCTATATTGAACAGAGCTACCGACTTACCTAACGACGGCCAAACCAATAAAAATGCAACACAACAGAAGATTCATCGTTATATTTAAGTTGCGAATTCGGCCTAGATCAGGCCTGGACAAAGTGCGGCCCGAGAAGCCATTCTGTGCGGCCCGCGAAAGGTCGCTTGGAATTCATAACATTAAACCTGCTTTTTGAATGTTGATGCATAGACTAAAACCATAGGCTGTATCAACTAAGCAGGTAATTCGTTTACTTTGAAGCCTGTTCATTCATATGTCACGATTACGCTGCCTAATACGTACTCGCATTCGTAGTCCAGATTCAACATAAAGGCAATGTGGCAAAGTATGAGTAATAATTATATTCACAAGAAATCAGTATTTCCATATAGTTTAGTTCAAACCTTCGATATTGCCATTGTCACATTACGCATTATACGGGTAGGCTACGTGTTTCATATTGTTACGTGAGGCGTTTCCAAATCCTAATTCGAAAAACAAGTCAATCAGTGCTCGCTATTACTATACGACTCATCATATCTATCACCCATAAAGGATGAACGGACATGTCAAAAAGAGAAAGCCGAAAGCTGAAATTCAAAGAATGTTTAGAGCAATAAATATTTGTATACTGAAGTTAGGGGTAAACCCAGTGGCGGCTCGTCCTATAGGGCAACTGGGGCATTGCCCCACCTAAAATTCTGTTCAATAACAATTCTTTACCATTTATAGACGCACCGAAATCACAGCGCTTGTAAATTAGGCTTACCATACGTCCTCTTTTAAGAGGATTTGTCCTCTTTTTTGACTTTTTTGAAAGTGTCCTCGGAGGACGCCCTTTTGTCCTCTTTTTTGAGATTTTGTCCTCTTTTTAAGGATTTAGAGCAGATTTAGAGCAAATTGCGAGTGATATGCCACATATTAGCACAGACGTGAAGCTCCGACGGGTGAAAAACGGTGATTTTAGCTCTGAGCGAAAAGATGACCTTTTTTTTTTTTTTTAGTCATCCACTTGGCGATGCGGAGTAAAAAACGTTATTTTGAGTTCTGAGCGGAGAAGATGACCTTTTTTTTTTTTTTTTTTTTTTAGTCATCCGATCATGAAGCGGGTGAAATTTACCTGTTTTTGAGAATTCTTCTCCAGTTTTGCTTGTCTGAAATTTCTGAAAAAGTGTCCTCTTTTTTCATTTCCGAAATATGGTAAGCCTATTGTAAATGCCCATAGATAGCGAAGTCTCTGCGAAAATCGAATTCTCTTCCGTGTTTTCGCTTTGCGAATGCCTAGCCGGGGCATGCCCCGGTAGCGCTCATAACAAGCTTTCACTGTCTATTCTCTGAAAGCCGCTCACAATAAAGAAACGGTGATTTACTCTCTCCTATTCATAAAATTACCGAGCAACCGGGGCAACATAGCGTAGTTGCCCTTAAGGTGTGATGTAACAATCGTATCTATATCTGAACTCGGTTGCCGTCATATGCGTTGAGTCGATCTTTGCTGGTATAGGTCGATTTTGATGGTGTTTCACTCGATGATAATTCTTGAAACTTGGTATGTTATGTCGTGATGGTGGTATTTAACACTGTCCTAAGTTTCAGGGTTTCTACTCAAAGTTTAGGGTAATAATTCCGTTTCCGAAGTTGAGTGTGTGCTGATCCGTCATGTATCGCAAACAGATTTTACTCAAAAGCCGGTATTGGTGTTCATTGATTTTGACGATGTTCCATACCGAGATTGGTCATGACATTTGGTACGGTGAGTTAATGTTAGTATCGAACGCTGTACCAAGTTTCAAGTTTGTCACTGAACTACGTTAGTGGTAATTTCGTTTCCTAAGTCGAGTGAGTGCTGACTCGTCATTTATCGCAAACATATTTTACGCAAAGCTGGTATTGGTCTCCATTGATTTTAACGATGCTCCTTAGCTAGATCCGTCATGAGCTTTTGCATGGTATGTCTTGATTTTAGTATCGAACGCTGTACCAAGTCTCAAGGTTGGTACTCAATGATTCGGGCAGCAATTTCGATATCAAGGTCGAGTATGGTAGAGATGTGCGCTGATCTGACACTTAGCCTACCTAACGCATTGCGGATTTCACGCAAAAGCCGGTGTATCTGTGTTAACGCTAACTGTATTCCATACTGAGATAGTTGATGAGATGATGATATCATGAAACGGTTTACTAAGATCCTCGGTTTGCATTCAAATATTTAGTTCTATTTTATATTCTTCAATGTCAATTTCACCGTGCAATTGTGGCCTTCAGGCCGTTTGCTTACAATTACAACCCCTGTCAAGCGCGATAGCTGTTTCGTTTTCGATGGCGGCTAACAGCTGATCGCTTAATCAGCCTATTCCTCAGTAAATTTTACGCAAAATTCGGTGTTGGTCTGTTCGTATTAATTTTGACAGTGTATCATACAGAAAACGATCATGACGCTACTTCTCGGTGATTTCATGTAACAGTGTACCAAGTTTTCGGCTTTCAATCACGTATTTATTCGGTAATATATAGGGATGGTGTGAACGTGAGGTTCACGTTCGCGTTCTGTGTGTGAACCTCGCAAATTTAGAGGTTCACGTTCACAAACGAACCTTGGTAGGTTCTGCACTGTGAACCTTTTTTAATATATTGCAATTTTCACGTCATTATAACATATTTGGTTGAAATGTATTGCATTTCTACTGCGGGTCACTCTATGCGTGGCGCTGACAGCATAAAAACTCTACACTAAATGAGCATGCACCTTGACAAACTCAAAAGTTTTACTTGCTTTGTTACAAAAGTTTGCACGAAATATCCAGCTTTATGTTTGTGAATATTTAGTGACTCTCTGCCGTGAGCTTGACGCGCAATCACACAACATCACGAGCGAAAGACGCCTCATGTAGGTATAGTCAACGAATGATGCTTATTCAAACAATTATTGAAATTGATATCGCTGTCTGATGGAAAAAATCTAGCAAGCGCACGGTGTCCACCTCAATTTTATATGTTAATTGTATCATAAAAACCAAATGCGTGCGATTGGGGTGTTGTCTACTGCTGTATAACTTCTTAACGGGGTAAAACCCATAGCACATTCTGCTCAATATCCCCGTAGCAACACTCAGACGCCCAATACATTGTCCGGTCTGGCCTATAGACCATTAAGGCGTAAGGTTATATTCCTTTGCAAGTTAGTTCTCGTTGAAACTGTTGACAAAGCGACGGAAGATATTGATTTTATGGAATTAAAATATCATTTGATTCCTCCAGTTGATACATTTGGCGACGTTTAAAAAGCCAGTATGTACTTCAGCAATGTGGCATAGTGTGGCCCGAGTCGTCGCTATAGGTATAATTTGACAGAAATGCTTTGGAGCCGGAGCCGGAGCCTGGAGCCGGATCCGTGTATTTTCAACGGAGCCGAAGCCAGAGCTCTAAATAAAATTCTTATGGAGCCGGGGCTGAAGCTGGTTGTTTGGAAAGTAGCTCCGGCTCGAATGTATTTTATAAGATGCTATGCTAATATTTTTGCTGAATTCATAAAAGTTTACGGTAATTGTACAAAAAATTAAGAATTGTTGCCTCGTTGTCGCCCCCATTTTTAAATTAAACGTGTTCAAATTGTTCATATATAACGCGCTAAACCTCTGAATTAGACGAGCAAATGCCCGCTCTATGGTGATAGCTTTTTAATCATTATGCGAAATTCAACAGTGTGTTATTGTGTGTGAATTGGAATTCAATCCTGCGCTTGATCGTGTATTGCTGTAAGGATCCGCGAACGTAAATAGAGAAACGCATCCCAGAACGCCGTTATAGTCCGCGAACAATTTTTTGCGATGCGAGCTAGTCAATTCGATGCCCGAACCCCATGCTGTTGGATGTGTTAGAGAGCAATTAGTGATTGAATGCGCGCTTTCCCGTATGTAATCATCTGTTCACTGGGTCTGCATTTATTTGGTTCTTTTGAAGGAAAACTTTCTATATTCCAATAAACTTGATCGACACCGGACGGACAATTAGCGAGCGCATAATTTATCGAATTTCAACCCATTGAGTATAGTTGGTAGAAAGCGAATTTCTGGTCGCGACATGCGCTCATGTTACGCTTGCTGCAGTTGAACAAAATCCCACAATTTCAAAATTACAGTCAACTGTATGACTTGTTATGATCAAGTGCAGCACCGGTAATAAAATGTCGCATTAGTGGTGGTAGTAGTGGTGTTGCGGCCAGGACTTTGGAGCCGGAGCCGGAGCCCGGAGCCGGAGCCCCGGAGCCGTGCATTTTTACCGGAGCTGGAGCCGGAGCCGGAGCTCTACATAAAATTCAGCCGGAGCCGGAGCCGGAGCTGGAGCCAGTTATTTGAGGGGTAGCTCCGGCTCCGACGTAGTTGGAGTTCACATAATTCAACAGCAGGCCTTCGGGAAATTAAGAATCTTTTCCTCTTTGGCGCTACCTTTTCCGACTAACCATGTTCCTGGGGATTTAACAGCAGAGCAGTCGTATGTTCAATGTTCAATTTACATACATTAGTGCCGAACGTCGGTATGCGAAATATGCCTGTGAATATTGTGGTTATTCGGCATACCCGCAATCTCATCATCAACACAACCTTGTTGGCCAATTGTATACGGTTCGAAAATAATGTTTACTATGTATTACACGCGAAATGGGAAAGAGATAAAAACGTGACTTCGTTGCACATGCCGATATGACGAGCACGAGGCTAGAAATTGCATCTCATCGTTGCTATGAATCGGATGAGCAAATACTCGTTCTTTTGTGATACTTCTTTAATCGGGCTGCGAAATTGGACAGTGTTATTGCATATGCAATTTTGCATGCTAATTGGAATTCATTACTGCGCATCATCGTTATTCACTCCAGTAAGGATTTTCGAGCGTAAATAGGGGATGGCAGAAGAGTAGCCCAAAACCCCATGGTATTTTATGTTGGACATAAATTACTGATTTGATACGCGATTTCCATTTTGTAATCATCTGTTTCGTAAACTTGTAAATGTGCAATGTGCAATGTGCATACTGCATAGTTGAATTCGTTATGGGCATGGCGCAATGTGCATGGCACAGTGTTCAATTCGAATATTCGATTCGTTTCGACGGGAAAATATTATATTCCGATAAACTTGATCGACACGGAATGGACTGGTAACAAGTGCACAAATATCGAACGTCAAACCATTGGCCATTTGGTACAAATCGAATTTATATTGATCACGTCGTTATATTCGCCCATATTGCTCTTACTACAGTTATACAGTTGAATAATAATTGCACATTTAAAGATTGAATTCAGCTGTATGGCTTAATGTTAACGAGTACAGTACCAGTGTTAAAACGCCGCATCAGAATTTTAATGCTCTACACAGCAATGGCACGGAGTAGTTCTAGTGCAACTATGATGTTATCGACAATTGACAAGTATTCATTATGTCGTCACAAGCCGGCACGTCGGCACCTATGTTTTCGTTGCTGCATCCGATGTTACTGACGGCCGACAGACTCTAGATTACTATAGATAACTAACCTACGGGTAAATTAGTATATAGACCAGAGGTGGCCAATCTTTTCGGCTAAAGGGCCACATTAAATTGACGAACGAGTGCGTTGCCCACTAGCCGCGCCAGGCGCGTAAAATTTTCAAAGTTAATAATATTATTACTTGGGTATATTGCGGGTCGACTGTATGTATACCGCCCGCTGGGCTCAGTTTGCAAGGACAGGACTATTCGGCATCTGGACATATCGATATCGAAGATTTCCGCTAATATACGACAACCATTTTGTGCCTACATTTCCTCGTCGACGATCTTTCTGCGAGCGCAAACGCGAATATACTTTCTCTCGTAATTGCTAATATAGTTATAGACTCAATCGGCTAAATCAGGCGTTTTTTATTTGCAGGTGGGGGTAGGATACAGAGAAAGAAATCGTGTGACAATTAAACACGCGAAGCGTGAAGTAAAATTTACTACTTTTTAGTTTATTGTAATGTACGACGATTTACTAAAAATGTGACTGCTGGACCCTGGATCTGCCAATGCGTCGGAACTGATATTTTAGTTATCAACATCCCAAGTGTAGCGGCCATACTAATTATATTTTTGGTTGGCCTTCCAAGTTGACAATCTGAGCAATTCAATTTCAAATTAATATAACAGAATTTCGATAATATAATGGGAAATTAGCTCGCGGGCTACTCAAAACCTTCTCGCGGGCCACATATGGCCCGCAGGCAGCGGCTTGCCCACCCCTGATATAGACAGACACCTTCGATAGTTTTCAGAGCCGGAGCCGGAGCTGGAGCCGGAGCAGTGGTAATAATGCGGCTCCGGAGCTGGAGCCGGAGCTAATGTATGATAGAAGAAAGCTCCGGAGCCGGAGCTGGAGCAATGCAAATTTACGGCTGCTCCAAAGCCCTGGTTGCGGCACGCAGCAAAATGCCGTATAGTGAGTTCTCATGCGACTATGACGTTTTCGACAGACGATATAGAGCAGCCCACTTTTTTTAGACACGCCCTCCTTTATGATAGCGAAAAATTTCGCGCTCCCCTTATCGTCATACTACAAAATGCAACCAGAATGCTAGCAATCCCAACGGGTAGTTTTATGACCAGAGGTGGTCAGTAACGAAGTACTTCTACTTTTTCGAAGTACTCAAGTATGTTTCCTCTACTTCTGGTACTTACTCAAGTAGATATTTTTTTCGCTACTTATACTTCTATACTTCGTAATATTTTGTGAACTTGGTTAGTTCTCTCCTTTGGCTCTGTATATTCCAAAGTAGGTTGGCGGTGATTTGATCTCGTTTTCATCCCATTAATGAAGGTGCAGGATTTCATTTAGTCGTAGCTTATTTGCTTTGAACTGTTAAATATCTTACAATGACCGCGGTGCTTACCAGTCACCAGTCACCAGTGCTTACTTCTGCCCCCGTATCACATAAATAAATACACGTAGATAAGATATGAATCCATAGTCTATTCAATGGACTAAATGTGTTTTTACGAAATTACAAACCAATGCAAGCATATAAGGTATATTAACCAACGTAGTCCACATGTAGCGATCATTTCGTGTCGACGTTGGCTAGGCTACAATGTATCCACCGCCATGTCCATCAGATCCAGGCAACGGTACTGAAAAAGACATGTTCAAGCTCTTGTTATACAGCAGTTCAGTTACAGTGATTTCCGCTATCCAGCGGTCCTGATAAGACACGAGAACAGCCAAGAACCTACGCCTAAACTATACCATGCGCTAATTAATTAATTACTTACGCCCTCTATTTCTATATCGGAGCATTGAACATCGAGCCGCGGAAGTTCGCGTCTGTAAATTTCACGAAGACAACAGTATCTGCTTCCTTGACATTCATCTTTACACGCAATCTGGGTTGACTCCGAAATTCTGCCGACAGGAAGAATATAGCTTGCGATTTTATCAGACTGAAACTTTTACCGTGAAATGTAACGCTATATTGAACATATAGCTACTGACTTACCTAACGACGGCCAAACCAATAAAAATGCAAGACAACAAAAGATTCATCGTTATCTTTTCGGCCTCTTTCGGCCTAGATAATACGTTCTGTATGTAGTGACGAATTTTGAATAGGGAATAAAGTGTCAAATGTCCATTGTCCAATGTCAAAGATTTTAGTATAGCGGATAACCTATCATAAATATTATTAATAGAATCGTATGTCGACGAAAACAAATATGGTGTATAAGTAGAATTACCGAATTCGCAAAAAAACTTGAAAACTGGATTAAATTCCGAATTATGAAGAAATACAACAAAAATCAAGTTCGCGTTCTCATAACAAGCAAAAGTATGGCAACAGTTCTCCTGTAGCATATTCAGGAAAACCAGAAATTCGAATAGAAATAAATTAGATCATAGAAACAATTCACAAATTGGATTAGAATTACATTATTAGCATTTCGATCTAAATTAGTGTATTCGGGCAAGTTTTTGCAACTTTTTATCACAGCTTCCGACAGCTTCCTAGATACTCAGAATCTATGTACTATGATATTTTAAGCTGTTTGGAGGTATTTTATAGTACATCTTTTTGCAAATTTTCTCTATTTTTCATGTCAGGGGGTTTGGAGTGTAATATTTGACTTGTGTTAGGGGGAGGGGGTTATCACTATGGTGTTTGGCTTTTGGGGGGAAATTATTCCCGGATTGCGTAATTTTCTTTCTATGTGCCGGAAAAAATGGCAATAAAGCAACAAATTTGACAGCTCTGCAGGAAGTATCTCATACCCAAATTATTCAACAAAAATTATAAATGCAACTTTTTACTGCAACTTTTGTTAAAATTAAATGCAACTTTCTCGCGATTTTAGTGCAACAAAAATCTACCCTAAATTAGACAACTATATGTCATTATCTAGTCGTCCAAGTCTGCTGTTAACTCTGCAACTCGCATAAACCTGAAAGGACGCTCAACTCCAGACCTCCGTTTATGAAAGCGGTGCGCGTCAGGTGGTAGAGTCCAAACATCCCTTCCAAACATTTTAAAGTAAGGAATCATGACACCGTAGACGCGTGCCACTTCCGCGCGACGAGCATGTTATTCAGATTATCATGACTGCAAGACGTGCTTCAAGATTAACACATTGCTCGAGAATTCAACAGTGAAGTATTAAGTATCAATTTTTTCTGCTCAAACAAATCAATTGAATGGTATAAGTTATTCATATTGAATTGGACCCAAATATTTTCTGCTGACACTGATCGTCAGTGATAATCGTTAGCAACTATAGTAGAGAGTTTGTTGACGGTGACGTTATATTTTGTGATACGATTGTTGATGTACAATGTTCTTTCCCTTGACGAGTGTCAGCCGAAAATATTCGGGTTCATTTCAATATGAATATTATTCAATTGTATGCTGAAGTTATGTACCTATATCCAAAGAAGCCATAATCAATAGGGCAAGTTTTTGCAACTTTTACCACTTTTTTTACAGCTTCCGGCAGCTTCCTAAATACTCGGAAGTTATGTAGAATGCTGTTTTAAGCTGTTTGAAGGTATCTTATTGTGCAACTTTTGTCCATTTTTTTTTCATGCAACTTTTTGCAGCTTTTTATTGATTTTTCATGCAACCAACTTTTTATTGGAAATATTTGGCAGTATATGTAAATTGATCGCTTGATTATTTGACTGAAATACCGTAAACCAGCACTGAAGTAACGGTCTGACTGGTATTTCGTGAGCTGAGCAAGAAAGTTGACCTTTTATTCAGTCAACCAACGGAGAATGTGGATGGAAAACTGTTTTTCGGGTGTGGAACTGGGAAGTTGACCTTTTTTTTTAGTTAACCGACCAAAATGTGGTCTTCTAGTGCAACTTTTGTGAAAAATAAATGCAACTTTTTACTGCAACTTATGTGAAAAATAAATGCTTTCCACGGATTTGACTGCAACAAAAACTTGCCTTACTAATCAACTATATTATCTGTTCAGGCAACTACGCGTAGCTTTCCCACCGTCGTGCATTGCAAGTCCTATTGGCAGGGGTGGCTAAAATATAGTTATCGTTGGTACATAGATAGGAAGCCTAGATATAATTCTAGTTGTCTAGTTATACCAATTGGAGCGAAAATTCGGTAATCTAATTTTAATCTAATTTGTAAAATGTTTCTTGCTCTAATTCTAATCTAATTTGTGAAATGTTTCTATATGCTCTAATTTTAATGTTAATATAGTTTCTGGTTTTCCTGAAAATGCTACAGAAGAACTGTATAGTGCAAAACGAGCCAAGTTTGGTGTTCATATGTTGCCATTCTCATGTTTATGAGAATATAGAGGCGACTCTGGTTTAATACGAACTAAACTTGATTCAATTTCCAAATTTTCGCGTATAGGCCTATTCAGTAATTCTACTTCTAATCTCATTTGGAAAAGTTGAAAATTTTCTAGTTGTCCTACTCTGGTCCCAATTTCTGAGCCAGATTTTCGTCACAGTTACTTTGATTAGAGCCCGAAATTTGGTAGTTTGTTATTATGTAGGGGAGGTGTGGTACCGATGGATCAAAAATTGCAAAATGATCTCTGGCCCTCAAATTTTCAGCCGAGAATAGCAGATCTTTTGCTGTCTCAACACTTCGATACAAGCTCTACCTATCGCGGATATTTACATGAATATCAGCCTTTTCAAAAAATATTTATAAACGTTTAAAATTTGTTGCTCGAACGTGTCATCGGTCCCCACCCGGTGGGTCCAAAGGCACACTACCATGGGACCTATGAGACATACGCTCAAAAACTCAAATTTGTTTACTTGCTTTGTTGTGTACTATAACCTTAGCTACAGCAAACCAATGAAGAATGTTTCGTCGCGACCTTCAAGAATAAAATCGATTATATCAACTCAAATGTTGGCATAAAATCATGTTTTGATTTACGCCTAAACTTACAAAATTAATGCCACATACATATTACTACCCGCAAATCGACAATTTGACTTTCAAATACCTCGTAATAGCGATAAAACACCACAGGTACCTATGATTTACAGCCTATGTATATGTAGGCGAGTTTCTGTTTTTAAGTGATGAGTTGGTCCATCTATTTTGCTTGATTTGGCTATGGTACCATAGGTCCCCCACCCCATAAATATTGTAATTGACTTGAAAATAGTCCACTCGAGGATGGTACTGATTCAAAAAATATGTGCCAATATATACCCTGATACAAGCCCTATACTTCACATCAAAAATTATGACGGGTTTGTTAGTCTGAAAGATGATATACAAAAATGCGAATGTCGATCCAAATTTACTTTACACCCCCTAAAACGTAAATCATTCGTCACAGACCCCATAACTCACGCAGGTCGATTTTTTTTGCATGTGAGGAAAGATTCTGTCAGCATGTAATTGTAGACAAATTCACGGAGTGTAATCATGGAATTATCATGGAGAATTCTTCAAGTATTTTCGGTCCGAGTGATCCATCGGTACCACATCTCCCCTACGCCTGAGAATTGGAATTATTTCCTTCCTTCCTCCAAAGGCTTTGCGAACGTCGATCGGGAAATGTAGAAATCCCGCCCGAGTTGTCGTTATATGTTCAGTCAAGAATTGCCGCGTCAAAATCTACTCAAAACCCGCTTTGTGTTCGACGTAATAGTAGGGTTACCATACGTCCTCTTTTACGGGGATTTGTCCTCTTTTTTCAATAAATTGAAATTGTCCTCGAAGGAAGCCTAAATGTCGTCTGTTTCAGGAATTCGTCCGCTTTTTCTATGAAAAGTATTGAAATGCCAAGAAAAATGCGACTCCGACGCAGCTATAACGTCAGAGTTCCGTAAAAAAATCGGGTAAGTCGGGAGTTGAGTCAAAGTGACGATCTTGTTTTTTATTCAACACCACACATATTAGGCCTATCGTAAAAAACACAGTATACTATCGGTCGAAAAATTTGCAAAATCACCAGTTTTCCTCTCGGGTGCTGGAGCTTTCAGAATTTATGGGATGTGTCCTCTTTTTAGGATCTCAAAATATATGGTAACCCTACGTAACCGACGAATTATTACTGATTGCATACGCGCATCCTCGTTTGTACTAAAATCATTGTGTACTATTTATTCTTGTAAGCTTGACACACTGATGTGCAACTGATGAATCGCTATCCCATAACATTTGGTGTTTATAGACATATAGAAGATATGAAGCTAGAAATTACCAAGTTTATGGATGAGTTTCATTGCGGTCACTGTTCCACAAATTTCAACACCTCAGAATCAAAAGCGCACTTAAGTATAACACACCCACCGTTTTTGGCGAACAACTGCCATGCGTGATCAGGACGTAAACGTAATACAAGAAAACGTAAAGACACTGTAGCTATAGCTCTAATTAGGAAATAACAC
Organism: Botryllus schlosseri; assembly: GCF_051294905.1. NCBI lineage: Eukaryota > Metazoa > Chordata > Ascidiacea > Stolidobranchia > Styelidae > Botryllus > Botryllus schlosseri. The sequence goes on along the minus strand of NC_137246.1, from coordinate 27,115,958 downwards.
TGTAGGCCTAGGTATAACTCATATTCTAATTTGAAAACTTTGTGATAATTGCTCCTATCCTGGGTGGCTCGGGTCTGAAGACATTGTCATATTGAGCCTCCCGTCTACCTTGGATGTCGCATTTTTGTTGTGTGATGGTGATTTGTAACGTGGACGAATAAAGATTCTCTAGTGCAGTGGTTCTTAAGATCTTAACCTTGTCTCCAGCGACCCCCCCCAATGGGCGATTAGGATTTTAAAGGGGGCGGAAACGCCCATGGGGCGATCTGGGGGGGCGCTGAAGAAAAATGGCGTCTCAGTAGATGGTGTAGTAGAGGCATATGATTATAGTAGCACAAGAGTTCTATCTATCCCTGAGTTCTCATTACAAATTAACATTCGTCAAAACCTGTCAAATCTCGAAATTTGTACATTCGCTGATTCCATGAATGCAGTAGTTAATTATAATTCATGTTAAATGAATTGCGCGTACTTTTGGATAGCCAATTCCTCGTTAAAACACTCCCGTCACGCTAGCGTGGGTTATTTCTAGGGCTGGGCAAAATCGAGTACCTGAGTGATTCGATTCTGAATCACGTAATATGCTTCGAGTCGAGTCGAGTAATCGAGTATCACTCATTATGACGTCACAACAGGATGTAGTATGTCGAAGTCCAAATATGAACCTTTTATGCCACCACAAATAACGTAATGCCTGTTATCCATCACATTATAGATGCTTTGGTATTTTTTCGACCACACCGATTTCATTGCACTGCTTAACAATTTTGTTGGATGATAATGACTTCAGAAATGTGTTATTTCCAGTAACGTTCGTAGCTTTGTACTGTGCCTGGTATGCTGAAACACGGCCAATCAAGGTTTCACGGCTTCCTCAGTGGAAAATAGTATCAAAACTATAATTCTCGTCAGTAAATTAACTTTCAGTTGCGAGGACCGTACAATTTCAGTACTCGAAAAAATCGTCTTTTACTACTCGACTCGAATCATTAAAATTACTACTCGATTCAGATTCGAGTACTCGAATCATTTTGCCCAGCCCTAGTTATTTCCCACAAAATGTTTCGAACTATACTTATTGTCTGCAGCGCATATCGTGTCGAAATCGAAGAGGTAGGCCTACTGCTGTACCACTTTTGAGAGTGATGCCCTTTGTGCATTAAAGATGATTTGAAGCTTTCCGGCCAAAATGATCAACGAAATATAATTGTATTTGAGAGCTACAAAATTCATTCGTCAGAATATTTCTTCATCGTATATTAAAGAATAATACTGTTTAGTTTTGTCACCCACAACGCGCATGAACGTTATATAATATGGGTTACTTTGTTTGGAATACATTCATCTGAAAGCCAAGAGCTGGGTGCACTACTGAATTCACTGTGAGAAAAGATCTCTGTCACATTCTCAGTTGATTTACTAGTAACACAAAGCAATAAAACAAAAACCAATACAATCAACGTCCCCCTATGTTGCCAATCGCAGAGGTGAAATCGGGAAGTGTAGATCGGGGTCGAACCAGATGATATGAGCTGGTAGGTCTACCTACGCGATGGTCCTTACAAATAACAACCTTGATTTGATCCCGAACATAGCACATATACAAGTATTATATCGTTAATTACTCGAGTGGGCCTCAGGCTGTAACCTTTTTTACAGCCAGACTGCTTAGAGTCAAGTGTACCTGTTTGATGCTGGTGTGATCAGACTAGATGACCTTCACAGTCTTATCGATCATTCCTATCTACTACCGAATACTGTGCAAGCATATTTTCTGTACCACCATCACTGCCGTGTGTTACGTATTTTGGTTGGATGAAAATAAAGACTCTCTCTCTCTCTCAGGCGCGAAATATTTTATTTAGTAAAGTCCCAACCCGAAAAGACCTGCCTGACTTCGACTACTGTCCCATTATTTTTTCTATTTTAAGGGACGCCAGACCCATGCAATCGTTGAAAGGGGGCGCTGGAGGAAAAAAGGTTAAGAACCACTGCTCTAGTGGAAGTAGACACAATCTCCTTCGTTCTTTGGACTCGACGATGAATTGAAAATGACGCAATTTAAAACTACAAAAGTAAAATTGACTCGTTACTCAGAACCTTGTGGCTTTGTTACAACCCTGGTCCTTGGGTAGTCAAACAATCGTATCAGGCACGACATGCTAATTCTTCATTTATTCCAAACAGCAGTCCGATAAAAAAAGCATCCCGATCACAGCCTCAAAATACGAAAAGAACACAATTACTGGCTACCGTATCCTGTACTGCCAAGTAGCGCAGGGTTACGATGCTGTGGACGCCTGTGATTGTATTTGTAACCGAGTGAACTGCAGATCCTGTGCCTATTTCTCAGCAGAAGCAAGAGGATTTTTCAAGACGATGATGATCGAATCTCCGCGGATGAACATCTTGCTGATGAACCGATCGCGGTTGACGGGTTTCTGCTTTTTCTTGCCTTTCCCAGTTTTGGGCGTTTCCGTCCACATTTCTTTGACGTTCTCCAAGACCATGTTGCAATGCCTGAAATGAGAATGGAATAGGAGAGAATGACAAAACACAGAGTACATTCAAGATTCGACCATCAGAGCAACCAGATCTCATCTCATCACGCACGTCAGACTTGCATAATTAGACTAAATGGAATGAAATACTGATAATCTAAACTGAATTTCAGGTTATACTGAAAATGCTACAGGAGAACAAATTTAGTTTGAGTTTAGTAGTTGTGCTCCGGGATAAGAGATTTGCTTTCAGGGGTATATGAGAGCACTGGAAATTGTCAGAATAAATAAGAATATCAATGAATTTCAAGCAACAGCTTATAGGCAGACCTGTATCTGACATTCCACAATAGCCTGAAACACTTCAATTTGTGGCTAGCGAGGTAGAAAGCTGGGCTACAACTACCAAGTTTTTGTAGCAGATTTACTCACAACAATGTGATAGTGATACTGTCACGGTGCTGCTAAAATTTTACGTCTGCATGAAATGAGTTCAGGCGCGCTTGTCAGAACAGTTTGTTCAAAAATAACTTTTTTTTCGGATTCCGGGGATTCCCTGATTGAATTGTTGGGATTGCCTTTAAAACGCTGCACACCGAATTTAAATTTCCCAAATTATTAGAAAAAAACTTTAAATTTTATTTTCAAATTTTACTGTCAACCTTATGAAATTGTTGATTTGTCTACAAAAACGGTCAAAAACAAATTCGACGCAATTCCAACCCCTAGAAGCGAAGTTATTCATCGACAATTAGCTGGGATTTACAACCTTCATTGCTATTTTTTCATTTCCACAAGTTTGAACAGAATAACTTCTCTCTTACTGGTTGAAAGTGAGCATAAATTGTTATGCATCGTTCTTTCGCAACTAACAATTTCACGGCGTCGAAAGTAAAATTGACAATTCTTTCTGCATTTTTTTTATAATAAATTCAAAAATTTTAATAGGCTCTGCGGCCGCTTCTACTGGTTGGAAATGAGCTAAATTTGTTTTGAGTTTTTCAAGGCAACCTAACGGTGAATCTCGGATTCCGTAAAAAAAGTTATTTTCGAACACCCTTGCATCCAAAAGCGCGTCATCAAATTAGCACCTCTTTCAAAATATGGATATGGCACAATAAACATATTTGATCGTAAAGTTGGTCAAATTTACTGGTTTCTGTTATTGAAGCCAAAAAGTTAACACTGAACATGTATACACGAAAGATGCAATTCGATTTAGTAAGAAAGTCATCTCTAATCCAGTACATATTTAATTTTCGGCGCTTCTTCGATATACGCCCCAGATCGAAACAGTGCTCCCCATGACACCAACAAATGTTTCACATGAACACAATAAAATTTATAAACGTCAAAATAAATTGTTTTTTGCCTTTGTTGTGGAAGGGGGATATTATGGTTGGAGGAGAGGGGGATATTAGGACTGGGGAGGGAGGATTTTAGGGTTGAGTAGAGGGGGATATTAGAGTTGGTGAGGGGGGATATTAGGGTTCGAGGAATGATGGATATTAGGGTTGGGAAAGGGGGATATTAGGGTTGGAGGAGAGGGGGATATTAGGGTTGGGGAGGGGGGATATTAGGGTTAGGGAATGGGTTTAGAGTTAGGGTTATAGCTGAGTTAGGGTTAGACCTGTGTTATGGTTAGAGCTGTGTTAGGGTTAGGAAATGGGGATATTAGGGTTGGAGGAGAGGGCTATATTAGGGTTGGGGAGGGGGGATATTAGGGTTAGGGGATGGGTTTAGAGTTAGGGTTATAGCTGTGTAAGGGTTAGGAAATGGGGATATTAGGGTTGGAGGAGAAGGGGATATTAGGGTTGGGGAGGGGGATATTAGGGTTAGGGGATGGGTTTAGAGTTAGGGTTAGAGCTGTGTTAGGGTTAGGGTAACCCAAGAATAGGTTTGGAGTGCGGGACACGATATTCCACACTCTTCCGACCATAATATCCCCAACCCTAATCTTGCGATACCCTAACACCAACTTTGACCCTAACCCACCTCCAACCCTAATAACCCCTTCCCCAGCTCTAATCCTGGAATACCCTAACACAACCCTAATATCCACCTACCCCCAACCCTGATATCCCTAACCCCAACTTTGATCACATCCAACCCTAATATCCGTCTCTCCACAGCAAAAAAACAATTTATTTTGACGTTTATAAAATTTGATCGTGTTCATGGGAAACACTTGCTGGTTACATGTGAAACACTGTTTCGATCTGGGGCGTATATCGAAGAAGCGCCTAATTTTCTTCATGGTTCCTGGACAATATTCAAGATAAAATGATTTGGTAACTTGTAAACTAACAGTTTGAGCGCATTAATGTATCAAGAGATCGTTGATAGGCCACAGTCGTCGCACCTTATTGGTCGCACGGAATAGAAGAAATCTTGGCAAACAAGCTATGTCAGACACAGCCTCAAAGTTCAATCATTGTCATTAAGGCCATATCAGTAGATACGAAAACTTCAACCGTGATTGATGCAAAATTGTCTCAAAATACATTCCTCATCACATCAGACACAAATTCTTCTGCATCCCCATGCATTATTTCTAGCTTTCTCTTTCTGATCTACCATTTCAACTTGATTTGATAGCGATATTCTATCATACTGCAAAGAATCACGTTTTCAAAACTGTTATTGCACCTGTCAAACGCCTTCACACGTGCCAGCAGTTTTCTATTATTTCTGCAGTTGATTAATATCTGCGTATTGTTTTTCACCGACTCCGTCAACACAGACAGAGGCCCGGTCTGAAACTCTTCTTTCTCGCGGGCCTCCAGCTCCTCGGCAGTCATCTCACTTTTAGGCTTTACTGCAGCCCTGAAACGAATATATATATTATAAAACGGTGCAACAAAGATAATAAAACCGAACTTACATGATTGTTCAGTAGCCTCAATATTAAAGGCAAAAAAATTTCCCAATCGACAAGGGACAAAACGAAACGAAATCAAGACGAATCAACTCGCGCCGTGATGTGAAAGTCTGAAAGCAGTCGTCCGATACGCATGAATGTATTTTGTACTCAATGTGCTGTCGATCAGTTTTGATCACAATGCACTGCACATTTGGGTGCTAAATATCGGAATTCGAGCATATTTTCGTGTTGGTTGGCACTGGAATTTTGAGTGTGGCACGTCGTCACGATTTTGACACTTTAGACTTTCTTCAACCGCCGCAATAAAAGTTTGTTTTCAGCACATTCGATCAGTAACAAGTGCTAGCTGTTTTCTCTTGCACCCAAGAAGTATTTGAGACTGTTTGGAAGTATAATTACAGTAAGCAAATCGATGTCTTGGATTACATCGCATTTTTAGCTCACGGGCTACTTTATCTGTCGCTCGTTGCAATAGCCGGTTTGGTAGGCTTCCACTAGACATGCTCTCCCCGGGCCCTACGATATTAAAATATTGAATATCGTAGGCCCCGCTCTCCCTTCTCGGAGATAATGGACCCTAGTCTAGATCGTTATGTTGTGATGATACTAAGCTAGCTGATCCATTGGAAAAGTTCGTCTAGACGTGCCGCTTTTATTGTACGATTGCAGACCTCTACATAATTAAATTGACTTGAAACTAATTTTCTTTATGGCACTACAGTATTTACAAAAATCTGGCATCCACAGCCTTCCCGCCGTTGCGACCCTGCTGTCGACGTCCCCTGCTTCAAGGACTCCATTAATGTGTCATCATTTCGTATCTCTGGATGTAGCTAATTGTCAACCATCGTTATTCTGAGTCATTAGAAGTGATCCCGAACCAACCCAATGGAATCAAGCGAATCGACTAAGAAGAGGTAAAGTGGATTCAAGATCACGCGGGCAGTTGTGTAGCAGTAACCGGCTACCGCAGATAAGCAAGCTTCTAGCACTCAAACATTTGTGTTATATGTTTCCAGTTGCGAGAAAATTTTAGAGGAGATCCGAAGGTGCGGGACTGATGAATCCGACGAACATAAGAACGTTAAACATAAACCAAGAAGTACGAATAGTACCGGTAGACGAGGTACCGGTAGTTCTAAATCGCGGCCTATGGAGAAAATGCTGAAGAGGACATTCGCTCAACACTGCTTAGAAATCGAAGACATAGAGAAAGTTAGATATTCTTTTAGTAGCTGATTCGATAATTTATTTCAAAATGACTAATTTACAGAGACACCCGAAGAATATTAGAGGCATCAATCACATAATGAAGAAGAAATCAAAAGCTTTATTCAGCAAATGTCAATCTGAGCTGGTAGAATCGAAACTGGCCGTAGATGAGTTTAAGGTGAGCATTCGAGCACGACTTCTATGCTAACCAGTGCATAGGCCTATGGACCACTATTGGCCTTTTCAATGAAAACTAGTATATTTACCTGAGTCCCTTCAATTTAGAGTACGGTTGCCTACCGTAAATTGTCACGTCACGGGCTGGTTCTCGTTCTTATTGTGACGTCACTTCATTGTTTAGACTCTCCCGCGAATTACTTTTACTATGCCTTGGTATAGCAAATTAGTCGAACTAACTCAGTTCTATTCTTGCTACGTATATTTCAGAAAGGCACTGAAAAACTGAAGATGGAATTGCGTAAAAATCGCATCAGCAAATACTCAAAGTCAGCTAAAATTTCCTCGCTTCTCCAGCACTTCAAAAATAGGTAATATAAACTAGGATTGAACTCATTATATGCAGGGTTTTAACCAATTCACAAGTCAATCTTACTTTCATAGTTTTGACTCAAGTCAGTCGAGTCAGGGAGCAAAGGGTCGAGTCCGAGAGTGCTGAGACTCAGGTTCGAGTCGAGTCCCAGTCTTCACTGTTCATTATTGAGTTCAAGTCACTTTTTTGAAATTTTTGGGTTATACTGAAGGCATCACATTCATAATATAATAATTTTTCTCACTATTAGCATGTTTATTCAAACAGATAAAAGACAGTTCCTGGCCTATTTTTCAATTATTGGTCCTGATACACGAGACTTGAATCTATAGTCATGTTGAATATCCTGAGCCGTATGACTTGGTCGGTCATGCGCAATGACTCGAGTTATTTTCCATTGCTAAGAAAATGATTCAAGTTAACAAAAAATTGCGAGTCGAGTAACTCCAATAATTATTATAATTACTGGAATCAATCTAACATTTTCAGTGACAAGCATCTGACAAAACTCCAGCGAAAAAATCTACGAGAAGTCTACCGTAGATGTATGAAAACTGAATGATGTGTTCCTGCATGGACCTCGAATCTTCAAACACAATATTTGTACATCCGGAGTTCATTTTATTATTTCTTGAAGTTATATTTTCAAATACAAAGCAGACCATATGATCGTTGTCATACATATGCAAGGAAACGCAATATATACAGAAAATTAAATTTGATGTGGTACAAGGAATAAGGCACCTTTTGTCAAAAACACTTCAAACGCGTAACATTTCTCGATCACTGCTACAAAATGAAGAAATATAGGAACTTTTGGCAATATATAGAGGAAATTGAGTGCAAAAAATTGTACATACGTCAAATAAATACCTGAAGCCTCATGATTTTCACAGTAGAGGTTGTCAAAAACATTATAAACAAAATGAACCAAGGTAGAAAAACGTATATAACAACCCTCGGTTATAGTACGAGATTAAAACTATACATCGTTCACGTTTTAGATTTTCTCTCAGGAGGGGGCGAGGCCCGAAATGCACGTATGATTGTTCTTCTGGGACGTAACACTTGGGATTTGTTATTTGTAATTGCCCGTGCCCCCTCGTCGCTGTGCGGTCTGGGTTTTGTAGAGGCAGCGTTCTCTGATAGAATTGTTCTTGTGCTGCTGCCGGATAGCGTGCCATCGTCTGTCCTCAGTACTGCGCTTGCGCTGTTTGTGGGTCGTAGTGCGCTGAAAAATTGGATTCATTGCTTAGAACTGCTTTGATCAAATAATCGACATTGCCTCTTGCATACATACTAACAAATTGTGAAATCCATCAAACATAAACTATTGCTAGCGTACAAACAAAAAGACTAACTGTCATTATTAGGGTTGGGCAACATTGAGTATCTGAGATTCTGGAATCGAGTATTAAGCTTCGAGTACTCGAGTGTTACTAATTGTGAAGTCATTAGAGTATGGATGATGTGGAAGGTTCAAATATGTACCTTTTATGTGACCACAAAGAAAGTAATGCCAGCTCTATGGCCAGAAAGATTATTTGGTATTTTTCAACCGTACCTATTTCATTGCACTTTGTGGTAATGCGTTACAATCATTTTACAGAAATGTCATTTCTCACAACATGTGTAGCTTTGTACTACATGTTTTGAATGCTTCGATATGACATATTGGGGTTTCAAGGCTTAAGAAGTGGGAAAACTATTAAAACAATAAGTCTTCGTTGATAACAATATAATTTTTAATGGCAATGGACGTATAATTTTAGTACTCGAAAAAATCGTCTCTCACGACTCAAATAATATCAACTCATACTCGATTCTGGTTTGAGTACTCAAATCATTGTGCCCAATCCTAGTCAATATTAAGTGCTCAATAATAATTCAACACAGGGTTGTTTTTAAGATTGATAGTATCCACATACTTTTGACACTCTGTCAAGCGGCAACAATTACACAATCACAAAGCCATCAAATTCCCAGTGAGGAATGTTGAAAATCACAATCAGTAAATAGAGTCTTGGAGATACAGAACTTCAATAAACAGTTACACGATATATTCATATCGACACTCGTCAAGGATGCAGTGATTATTCAGAAATTCATGCTGGTGATGTAATATTTGGTGATACGATTGTTGATATACAATGTTCTTTCCAATTCTGAAGTAGTTGTTGACGATTACCCCTGACGAGTGTCAGCCGAATATAAATATGTTATTCAACCGTACATTCAATAAGCAAAACATTCCCGATGACGTTTAACACAAACAAACGCTTAGTACTGATACTCTACTGCGCTACTACTGAGTAACATGGGTGACTACTTTCACCACCTCGGACGCTGCTCAAGCAAGATGGACTATTTGATCCTTCGTTTCCTGTCCAAAAGATGATATGAACATGTTCAGAAAAAGAAAACAAATAATGTCTATCTGCTCAGGCAAGAGATGAGTCTGTTTGTGAGACTAAATGTATGAATGAATCGCTCCATTAAACCAAGCTATTCCGAAGCAAGGGATGTTGAATTCAGAGATGGTCAATTGGTCATTGGTCAGTAACGATGTAATTCTACTCCTTCAGAGTACTCAAGTAGATTTTATGTACATGCACAAAATACTCGGGTGGTCATGATTTTAGACTCCTTATAGGCTACTTCTACTCAGTTTTTGACCAGGTTCAGGCTTAGAATAAACCTGACTCAGAATACTCATTCCGAAAAAGCCACTTGTAACTGAGTAGAAATTTACTTCTACTTTTCCAGAGCATGCAAATAGGTTCTCTCTACTTGTACTACTATCTTCAGTAGAGATAATTTTAGGCTACTGCCGCTTCTACTTCATAGTTTTCGTTTTTCGGGCTAAGCTAGGCGTAAAATACTGATTTTACATTTTCCTTACCTGGTATTAGCTACTTCTACTCGCACTTGAGTAGAAATTTACTTCTACTTTTTGGAGTACTCAAATAGGTTACGAGTACTTGCACATCTGACTGGAGCGGTTATGATTTTGGATCACTTCTAATCCATAGTTTTCAATTTTTTTGGAAGCTACACTAGGCCTGGAAAACTCAATTTTTTCCAAACATGGAAATCATTTCGGAGGCAGTTACCTGCAATAAACTGCTAAAAGTATATGTCAGCTTGACTAAATCTACTTCTTAAACTTCTTGAGTACCTTTCAGACCGTTATTTCACTTCAAGTAGTTTTAAAATGTTTTGGAAATCAATACTTCTACTTGTAATTAAGTAGAATTTAACGGCAGTAGTTATGCTCGAGTACGAACAACGACCACTTTGACCATCTCTGTTCGAATTCGTTAAAAAAGCACCGTTAACATACCTTCTCGGATGAATTTTCCTTAGAGTCTGACTCGAGCTTGAGTTTTGCCTCGCGAGCACCCTCTTCAGCAAGTCATTCTCTCCTCTGGATTGCGTAGAAAATGAATTGTGCCGAGTCATTCCTCGTCTATCCGAATCGGCTCGATTCAGGCCTGTTAAAGAATTCTGTCTGGCGGGCATTCTCCTGGCCGAGTCTCCGTCTCCGCGGGTCTGGCTTGAGGCCGAATCTTGCCTCGTTAGGTCTCTCGCTGTTGTTGAGGTTAGCATGGGGTTTGAGAAGTCTGACACCCAGCTGTGCTTGACGGGGAACATGCTGTGCACCACGGTTTTGAGTAAGGGGTCGGATGATGCGGCGCTTTTACGACCACTGAAGATAAAGTACACAGTAGTCAACGTATTATTGAAATTTTCATTAGATCAAAACAAAGCAAGATTGCGATATCCTGAAAAGATAGGAAGGTATCGAAACGACTTGGCTTAGAGCAGTGGTTCTCCAATTTTTTGACCTTGAGAAATGCATGCAACTTAGATGTAATATTGGAATCTTCATTTAATGATGCCTTTTTGATACTAGATATCTATACGTGGTTCTATCCTAGTTTCTGCTAGACGAAGTCTTGTTAAAGACCAGTAACTTGATTGCGATTGTTTGGTGTCCTTTGAAAGAAATGCCTCTATCATACAGTCAAGCGTCGCTTAATTGCACCGTCGGAATTTAACGAAGCTGTTTAAATTTCTCTGCAGCTTTCACATATAACTTGTCCGAAAGGAGTTGTAGGCTACTTTTACACGGTTTCTTATAACATTTGCACGATTGTGACGAACGCATAAAGTGGACAACGAACTGTCTATTGCGACACCATGCCAAAAATACATTCCACACTTCTATATAAATTTAAAATTTGATGTTTTTGTCATTAATTAATGGACAATCATTGAACTTCTTGCATTGCTGTTGAGAACCACTGGCCTAAAGCATGTAAATAAAAGGCATTCATACTGGATGAAAAGAAATATAGGATAACATAGAAGGACTAGCGATGAATGTGGCATGTATCCGAAAGCGAGGTCGATATGTCACATGGTGGTCCTGTAATCTTGAAGACTGATCCAGTAATCATTCAGTAGAAACTGATTGTAATTTGACTTGAATTTGGAATGTGAAATCGCCTTATGCTTCATATACATAAATATACCTACCCTCTGCTTGTTGTAGTCTGCGGTGGCGTTGATTGACTGTGCAGGCTAAAATGTCCACGACTTGAATACGTAGCTGAAAAAGACAGAGAGAGATATTTATTGCTTCGTCAACCAGAATTTCAACAACAGGGAGGGATGGAATCTTTGTTTGTCAACCGTGTAAATCAATAACATGGATATCTGTGAGTTTCAGAAAAGCAAGGTATAGAAGTGAGGCCAGATCTAACATAGAGTCGTCAAGGCTGAGCCACCCAGGCCCAGAGCACCATAGCTACATATTAAGTACATACAAATGCAAATGTAGAAAAAAACTAACTAAAAAAGCGCACAGCATCATGAAATATATATGGATAAATGAATAAAATAACCTTCATTGCAAATACAATCTGATACGATTGATAATATACACAGTTCTTTTCAATCCTCTACTAGTTGCTGACACCCTGACCAGCGTCAGCCAAAAATATTCAGGCATATTTCAATACAAATATAATATTATTCAATAGTATACCGTGGGATAATAACTGGCAAGTATTAGATATCATTTCTCTTACTCGCACTGCCTTGAGGTCTTCGATCTTCGGGTTCCGGAACAAAGTTCGGCTGAACTGTAACCGACGATGCGGCAGTCGCGATCCCCTTCGCCTGACTTTGCAACAACGCCTGCTGTTTCTTGATTATTGACAACTAAATAAGTGATGGAAAGCATGAGGAAGTGTGACACAATTTTCAAATGTTTCTAGATGAAGCGATGGTATATTTATCAGTAGGGCTGAACAATATTGAGTACTTGATTAATTCGATTCTGATATTGAAATCCTACCTTTACTGCATTCGATTCCATTTCTGATACCTCGCTTGTGAGCACGCTGACTCGTTCAAAGCGATGTATCATCATGTCGACAGAATAGTTGGACAAGCGATCGTACAAATAATCCAAATGCTGGGTGTCCATCGGTGTGTCGGAAGGTTGATCGAGGGTGAGGTAATCGTATACGGAAATGGAGTGATCGGACGGCGTTCCGAATCCCGAATCTGATGACGACGCGGATATGCCTGGAAAGTTATGTGTATCAACAAATAAATACAAACAAGAGCTTTGAAGGGCATATAACATCCGTTGGTGAGAAGAGAAATGCAATATACAATTGAATATCAATTCATATTGACATAAAACTGAATATTTCCAGCTGACACTCATCAGCGGTTATCGTCAGCAACTAGCTAAGAATTTAAAAGAACATTGCATATCAACAACCGTATGACCAAATATGATGAATAATTGAGGCGAACAGATTGCTAGCCCAATGTACTAATTTTAGATTATACACAGACTCCTGGTGAGCATAAAATCTCTTATGTAATCTGGATTTTAAGAATGGAAAATGAATCTGATCAGCAGGGTTGTAACCAAGTCACAAGGTTTCGAGTCGCAAGTCAATCCCACTTTTATAGTTTTGACTCGAGTCAAGTCGAGTCATTTTCATTTCACCACCGAGTCAAGTCCGAGTCAGTTAGTAGAGGGTTAAGTCCGAGTCATAGTGTTTTGACTCTAGTCCAAGTAATTATGTTCACGGTTCAATTCACATGTTTCAACTTTGCTCTGGTGATATAGAATGGTTCGCACTCATATTACAGTAATTTTCCTCAGCTCTAACAGTTTCTGGCCCGATTTTCCAAGTATCAGGACTGATAGATGAAATACCAATAATGTGGTAAATTTACTACTTTTGGAAGTTACAATGAATTGTCTGTCTTGGCCGTCCTAGTCTCGAGTCATATGACTTGGTTCGAGTCATGCATAATGACTCGAGTACAAGTCGAGTCAAAACAAAAATTGACTCGAGTCGAGCCATGCTACGCAATTTTAAAAATTACTCGAGTCATTACAACCCTGCTGATCAGATCATCTGTTATGAATAAACACAGTTTTGTGTTCCCTATCACGAACATGACTTGACCATGTCATCATGCAGAATAAAATGAACAACTAACCAGTGGCATATGAACACTGCGATATCCTTCCCGGAAAGAAGCTGTACGTATCAAACGAGTCCAGCGACATGAACGATCCTCTTGAAGATGGAGTTGACATCCCTTCGAATCTCACAGTCGGTCGATACTATAACACAACGCCTTTTTCGCAATCTACCATAGAGGGATCGAAAGATAACTTATACCTCTTTTGGTTTTATGATGCCAAGTCTGAGTTTTATTCTCGCTATTAGATGGTCGAGTATTTCATAATCGAGAATTTCCATCCGCAGATGACTCTTGCGTCCACGCGAGAATTTGTACTCGTTAATTAAAATTGCGGCAAATAGTCTGAAATGTTCAAATCGCAATTGAATGATACAATCATATTGATATGAACCTGAATATTTTCGGCTGACATTCGTCAGTGGTAATCGTCAGCAACTATTATAGATTGGAAAGAACATTGTATATTAACAATTGCATCACAATGCAAGTGAAACTAATTATCACTCTGGGAAAAGCAATCAAGTCTATGCGGGATTTGCCTACAAAACAAGAATAATCACGAATACTTACCGACAGAAGATATAAAAAACTCCGATATAGTACGAGAAGAAGAAAAATATTGTGAAAAATGGTGAATAATCGAAACAGGTTCGGACGTCGAACCGCCCACGGAATACTCGGAACATTGTGTAGATTGAGTTCGGAAAATCACGGAAATCCGGCACGATCTGAGTATAGCTTTGACCGTACACCTAAAAAATGAAATCGTTCGATTAATGCATGAACATTATGGTTGTTTAATATTTTTTTGGAAAACTTGACTGGCCAGATGATAAAATTGTAGTGTTGCTTAAAAAACGCTGCACATCATATTTTGATTTTGTTTCGATTGAGCTGGCTACACGCGAAATCGTTGCGCTGTCTAGAAATAAAATATTCATAAAAATTTGGCGCAATTCCAACCCGTGGAAGCCCAAGTTATCGGAGCTGCATAGATAAACGATAGAATTTCACACCGCAAATACAATTTTTTCAAATTTAAAATTTTTTCACTGATCACTTTGCTACTGCGGGTCGGAATCGAGCGAAATTTTTTATGCACCGTATTTTATATAACGCAACGTGGGGTAGCTACTACAATTTGAAAAAAATTGAAAATTCCAGAATTTTCGTCTCCAATAACGTAGCAATTTCACGGGGTAGCCAGTTAATTTATTTTAAAACCACTCATCTTCTCACCAGATATCCAAGCGCCGCAAATCCCAAAACCCAACCCATCAGCATCAAAGTTGCTCCCGCGAGATACCCTGCGCTTGCACTGATAGTTTCTCCGAAAGCAGACCAGCATTTGAAGAAACGAAATAACCTTGTAGCCTGAAATAAGGTCAACGAGTGATTTCATCTTATAGCTCGATAAGAGACTCTTGGAGTTACAGAACTTCAATATAAAATTGAATAGTATATTGATAAATTAAATTTTAGATTATGCAGAATATATTATTTAATAGCCTTACCCTGAGCATCAGTAAAAATAAAAGAAGGCACGCGAATATTGTGACCATGTCTGTGAAGAATGCGATTTTGAAGAAATTGGTGAAAGCTGACTTGTCGGAGATGTACTCTTTTGTGACCTCGTCCATGTATACTTGTCTGAATGGAAAATAGTATAAATTTTTACATCAAGAATAATTAAACAATCTCTGGGACCTTGTATAGTATATACTACAGCACAGCCGATATTTTTCAGCCGAAAACCATGATATAGCCCTGATTCAGCCGATACTGATATTTCTTTCTAAGTGTGATATCCACTTGATATTATCACCAAAATGACAATCGATTGGCTTCCATCAGATTAGGAGAAATTAAACGATCTACGCAACCTTGCACAGTACAGTAAATACAAATGAAGAATACTTAAATATAACTTGAATCCAATTAAAATCAGATATATTAAACTGAATGCACAGGAATGCAATTTCGTTTCCACTAATAGACAGAATACCAAATACTGGACTTACTTGTAAATGTAAAATACGCAGAGCGCTATTGTAAACAGGATCACTGATAGATTCAGCCAGTTTGTCCACTTTGTAAAGTACGCGTTCACTGACATGTCTGGATCGCGAGTCTTCCTCAGTTCGTGCAGAATCAGATAGATCAAAATCAACCCGATGAAGCTCTGAAATGACACATATTAGTGATTAAATCAACGGAATGAAATAGAATACTCATAAACCTCCAACTTGAGTGGAAAATTGCATTAAAAGTAACTATAAATCTCATTACAGGAAGAACTTAGTGATGACACTGTAACAAAAAAACATTTTTGACCTACTGAGACTACTTTAAATAGATTTGGAGTCCATGAAGTTTCAGATTTGGCTGAAAATGGTCTCAGGAGACTCCCTGTCATTTCTGTCTGCTCCAAAAGATTTGTGAAAGGTATCATGAAAGTCATTGTAGCATATAATGATAAGGTGATGATATTTATGTAATATTTACTTACTGCGCTATTTCAGGCTGCTGTTATGACAAATTCAACTCATAAAAGTGATGAAACCTTTCTGACAACGAATTTGTGCCTTTCAAACTACAAAAAAGTAGCTAGTTTTGCCTATATATAAACTGTTTGGTGTTCATGTAAAAGTGGAAGTAGTCTTAAAACCATAAAACTGATCACTTCTGGTGATTATACCCCCAGTACAAGATATTCATGTGATGACACTCACCATGAATAGCATGTCCACATAAAATGAAGTACTGGGCCCGAAAATACGCACAGTCTGTATGGTATGAGATGGTATAACCGCTCCAGTCACTCCAATTTCAAACATGATCACACATACAGCAAACCTGTCACAGAGTTTACGTTCAGCTCAGTTTTATTAATTAATTACACTTCATTTTATCTAACCAGTATGTAGCTTGGTTCAACTGGGTGAACTCAACAAACAGAACTCTTGTATCTCTGTCGATCCAATTTTGTTCTTGGAGAGAAGTGAGGTTTCCTTGGGCGTCACTCACTGTGGTCGACTGGTCGATATATTGAGAATATCCCGAGTCGTCGTACATATGCTCCTGGCCCCAGTACAGTACTCTGGGAAGGATATGGTAGAATTTCGCAAGTGTTTGGATTTTAATGTAACAGTCAATTCCAATAATTTTTTTATTCATTTCTAAATTTTTATTTAATTTAACACTAGAACGATCAAGTGGCTTTTTTGACGCATTTTCATTTTTGAAGAGCTGGCATTCAGTCATATCCTGCGCTGTTCGGCTAAAACTTCTTGACTTTTATTTATTTTATGTAGGCCACCTTCCCTATGATTTTCATCACTCGTCTAGTACAAATAAAAAAGTTATACACAGAACTACCTAGAACTACCGAGTGGCTTTTTTGACGCATTACATGTTTCTACCACAAGGCACGGCAGTTTGATATTGTTGACACTTGTAGCCTATCTGTCAAACGCAGAAAAGTCGTTTGTAACAACAGAACTATGTTTATATCGGCTTGGTCTAACCGTGTTCTCAACAACATCCCTTGTAATAGAAGGCAGTGTATCTTCCTCTGTCCGAGTCATCAAGTCTCTGGAATATTATATTTCTGAAGCTCAGAGCGTTACAGGACATGACAATTGAAATGTACCACTAGACAACGCCGACATCTATATTGGTCACAGTAATATACTAGGGTTGCACAAGGGCAAAGGGCCTTTGCTCTAGTCTACGAGATGGATCTTCGGGGGAAGCGGGGCTGGATCTAGTAGATTGAATGCATATGAGGACTGAGTGCATTATGTTTAGTCAGACCCTCTCGAGGAACAGGTTTATGGAGTCATGAACTTTCTATTGACATAATGAGTAAAAAACAGGTGTAGACTCGGTAAAGATTATTTTGTTTTCATTTATTACGTGGTCAAAATGCCAGAAAATAATTGGGGTAAAATGTCAGATAGTGGATGCTGCTGCTACCGAGTATTTGTACAAGGACGTATCATTTTTAGGCAAGGATAAGACGACACACTTCTTCTATAATCTATACATTTGCCAATCGCAGTAATGTAAAGAGTCTGATGTAATCCATCTTGAAACAATGTTACGGGAATGTTGTTGTATACACTTGGTGAAGAATAAGAAGTCCAGTTGGCACTATTGTCAAAAGTTGCTTGAAGCTACCCAGGCCCATGAGGAAAATAGCAGCTTTAGCCACACTTTTCAAAACTATCATCTCTTCGATAAGAGTAACGGCGAGATGCCAGTGTAGAGATCGAAGTTGTAAACATATGCATATTGAGCCCACTTCTACCGGAGGCAGCTGTTTCCTTCAGAAATAACACCAACAAGAAACCAGAGACGGTTAAATGTTATAACGAAACAAAACCAGGGGGATATTATTGACCAGGTTGTAAGGCAGTATTCTATAAGGGTACCAGCAAGTTGACGATGCTCCATGCATGTTGTCTTAGAATGTGAGTGATCTACTACTTGCCAAAAGCCCGATAGTATAAAACTATGCAAATCGAGGATTAGTCGTGAGATTGCATTATGCAAATCTTAGCTGATGAGCTTTGTGTTATGTCAGCAGTCAGCAAGAACCAAGAATGGAGATGTGGCTAAAGCGGATCTGGACCCTACTCCAAATTTTTAAAGAACGTGCTCAAATACAAAATGCGCACCAGAACAACACTGATATGTTACACCCAAAAATCGCAATTTGTGCTAATATTATTGCACTAAAGTGTGTCTAAAATTTGCAAGTATAGCTGTGAGCGCAATAAGCAATGGTTTCTGCTGACGTTTGTTAATCTTTGTGCTGATTTTTAGCTCCCGTGACTGCATTTAATCGGAAAAAATTCAACATGCGTCAAAAAAGCCACTTTGTCGTTCTAGGTAGTTCGAAGTTCCAGTAGTTCTAGTGTTAATGATTAGGAAATGTAATCCGTTGTGAAATGATGCCACCATTGGTATTCGAGTGCAAAAAGTAGATTTGTTCAAGGGTGAGCATGCTTTTAGCAGTTCATCGGAGGTGGTGACTTATCAAATTGCGAAACGTATCTGTATGACTAACACAAAATGACGACACTACAAATAAGTACTATCATCAAATATATATTTTAGTTACCATGATGAGATGGAGTACTTCACACAGCTTTTTATGACAATTTCGCCGATAAAAGGGACTGTCTCAGTGAAACACTGCGGTTTCGTTTGAACCTCGGTAAAGAACCACAGCAATAAATATTACCCGATGATATCTCCGTCCGAGTGGCTCCAAGCTCCTGAAGGATTTTGCACCCAATTTGGATCGTAAGTTGCCTCGTCTTGTGTGCCAGCGTCTTTTGTTAGACAACGTTTGCCAGCATATGATAATTGATTGTAGTATCGCCCAATTGTGTCAATAACACAATCACCTGTATGATAAAGTGTGTGATACCAAATCAAAATTGAAACTTATGACTAGGATCAATCACATTTTTGAGTCGATACCGATAAAACCGATAATTAGCACCTACCCTACACGGATACCTCCGATATATTCAGTCATATTAGTTTAAGGCGCATTTCCAAAACTTCAGAACATTGATTAAAGCACCTTTAGAGCCATTGCTACTCTTGGACATGAAATATACCATGAAGGCTGCACCTGGACACGTGTAAGCTATAAGA
Source organism: Botryllus schlosseri (assembly GCF_051294905.1). NCBI lineage: Eukaryota > Metazoa > Chordata > Ascidiacea > Stolidobranchia > Styelidae > Botryllus > Botryllus schlosseri. Next base: position 27,096,613 of record NC_137246.1, on the reverse strand, counting down.
AATAGATTAATATTCCCAGTATAGCAGTCGCATATTATAGGTCTCTGACTCCTTACTACCATGTTGTGATGTCACGAATATTACCAATATATTTTACCTTTAATGGCAGATACCCATATTTCTTTTAAAGTGTGATATCGACTCAATATTATTGATGAACCAATAATTATAATCAAGACCGCGAACATACCGGTTACTCCACGCTGTTGTCTGAGACGTATCTTCCCAAGAACGTAATTGTTCACGTTTGGATTCTCCAGGCTTGAGTCGTCGTCTAGTAGCTTCACGACAACTACTTGATTCAACCATTCCCAAATGTCTGTCACGCTAGAAATGATCATACTCATTTATAATTCCAGGATATCATGTCATTTTTTTAGATTGCCTCCACTTCTACTTTACAGGTTTTAAGTCGAAACTACTTACTTTCGGTCATGTTTGTATGCCTTCTATGAGTGAAATTGCCATAAAAATTCGGTGGAGTAGCCCCTGCATCACACTAACTGAATTTATTTTCGAAAATCCCACCTATTTGTAGTGTCTACTTGCATTACTTACTCAAGTAGTTATGCTTTTAGACTACTTCGACTTCTACTCATCAGTTTTTAGGCTAACTTACTTGGAAATTTCTACTTCAACTTGTACTTGAGTATAAATTTTGAACATGAAATCCACTTCTGCACAGGTACCAGCGATAAGTACTTTGATCACCTCTGGGTAAACTATATCTGCCTTACATAATATCACAATAATGAAATCATCGTATTTTCACAAAATTAGAATAAAATAATGGCAAAACTTTAGAGTCAACATACGTTGTTATGTCTCGAAAAACAGCCGAGTTATTTTGCCATTTCGCGCCTTCCGCATCGTTTGACAAATTGAATTCTGTGTTGAAAAGAGATTCCTTGACTGTCAGGGTATTGTAATATCCCAGAGGATCGCGGTCCCAAGAAGCCACCGCTGCCACGCAAGATAGGAAGATGAGGTATATTCCGAGGTTCAACAGCATCTTGTTGGAACGTTGCGTTTTCTGGGCTTCTCGTTTGCATTTGTCGAGGGCGAATCCGCCGGGAGCACGCACCTTGCTGAAGCTCTAAAAGTGAAGGTTTTCATGTAAAACAACAGATTTAACTAATAGGTTTTGCAATACCCATAATTGAGTGCTTATCAGGCCATTAATTTTCTACTACCACTCAAAGTCGTGTTTTTGAAATTGCAATGGCTACTTATACTCGTAATTGAGTTAAAATTACATATTATTTGTACATCTACTTGAGTAGCAACCCTGACTTCTTTGACTAGCTCTGCTAATCACAAGGTTATTTTGATTCTATCCCAACATTAAATTGCAACACAATGTTGTGATGAAATTTAATGAATTGATCCTAGATTAAACATTCAACCAAGCCACTAACTATATTGCAGAAAGAATAAAGGTCTTACGTCTGTATGTGCATATGTCTCCACCAGCGGTTCATCGACCAAGTTATCGTTCTCCTCCGGGATGACAGGTTTTGAAATCATCGCCACAAACACGGCAAAAAACACAACCTGACAAATTCAAAGTATAAGTATCAATGACAAACACAAATTGGACGTGAACAAACTCACTTTTATCGGTTCAACCAAGAAAAAGCTTTCCAGTAGCGAAATCGCCAACGTCAAAAGCCACCGTTTCGTGGTGTCCGGCCCAAAGTCGTTTCCGTACAAAATGATGAAGAATATGCACGCCGCCATTGCAGAGAAGCAGATAAAATATGTGACGTAGATGCAGAAGTGCGGCAACAGATATTTTTCCGACGAAGGCTGAGGGCTGGTTCCAAAATGGGTGGAGGCTGAAATTTTGAAGTAGCTAATAGTAGAACAAACCAAATTGTAACTTCATTGCAACAATCAAATGTTATTAAAGTACTTGATAGTAAAAAAAAAACTGGAATAATATATTGATATTAAAATTAACCCGAATATTTCGGCTGACACTCGTCAGGGGTAATCGTCAGCAACTGGTAGAGAATTGAAAAGAACATTATACATCAACAAAATATGAGGTCACCGGCATGAAAATTCAAATAATAAAGGCAAACAGATCGCTTACGCTCAAGGTTCTATTTTTATATTATTTTTTATATTTTCAGATTGAATTCAGTAGTTTCGTTTCTTAGTGGCTTTTTACACCTCATTTTACATTCACTATTTCAAATCAATATGTAATATTTGGTTGACATTTGGTGTATAATGTTAGATATTTTTTGAAAAGGAGGACGCAAAGTATGATGTGAAAAGCTATCAATATCTTAATTTTACCGATATCATCTGCAAACATACCCAAAAAATACTAGCTAAGACTTAAAAACTGTCAAATAGAAGGGGAAACAGTCTAAAATCAGAACCACTCGAGTACGTAATATTAGTAGACAAAACCCATTTGAGTACTCCAAAAAGTAAAGTATTTTATTACACAAACCTCTGGACATTCGGCTCTGTCCTCTGCTTGAAGGCAATTCAGGCAACGGGACGTCGCTGTCAGTATCGCCATCTTCGCTATCGCTTGAAATGTCCAAGTCACCGCCGACAAGGCCTTGTTTTTCATCCAGAAGAGCAAATTCATCGGCGCCCGAAAACTTGGTACGCGTGGTTCGTTTCAGCACGGCTTGCTTGTTTCTGAACGCAAATTTTCGAATTAACTAGACTCTTGGGAGGTACAGATCTTTGATATACAATTAAATAATATATTCAGATTGAAATAAACCTGGATATTTTTGGCTGACACTCGTCAGGGGCAGAGTTGGACAACCAGGAAATTTTCAGCTTTTCCATATTAGATTCGAATTTGAATTATTGAATTCGCAAAAACTTGGAGATTGAATTCAATTCCTAATTAGTAAGTAAAATACAAAAAATAAGGTTCAGTTCATATCAAATCAGAATTCGTTGTCATAAGCACGGGAATGACAAATGCCAGTACAGCAAGATTGGTTCATTTCGCACTATACAGTTTTCTTGTAGCATTTAAAAAATAACTGAAATTAAATTGGAATTAAAATTAAATTATAGAAATAGTTCACAAATTAGATAAGAATTAAATAACGGGCATTTTGCTCTAATCAGTCTAGTTGTTCAACTCTGCTCCCGTCATCTCGATCATTTTTCGCACAAATTTTGAAATTACAAAAATTCAAATTTATCTTCGGCCGCGTATTTACGTTATAACGAGTTCATCAGCGGGGTCATCGTTTAAAATGTCCCACAAATCGTCAGAATCGTCATCGTCGTTCGGAACAAAATTCGGCGGGCTGACGCTTCCTGCGGTTCTTTGTGAAAATCCGGTTTGCTTGCGTTTGAGTTTTCTGTAAAAAAATATATCGATAACAAATCAATACCAAAATTCTAGGTACAAATAGAGTCTAAATTATTATAGCCGTGTACCTCACCAATAAGCGACAGATATAGTTTATTTTGCGCACCAGTATTCTATAGTAATGTATTAGATGGGTAATGTGGCATATTTTTGTTTTGTGATTCAGTGGATATTTGAAGTTTGCCGAAGGCTAGCAGGTTATTGTAAGGGTTACGAACCAATGTTAGAGATATATATATTTGATATTGCATTGTGTCATAAAGACGGCGTAATTCAACCCGAAGAGTTACACTAGCAAAGCAAATGCAGATAAGGCCTTACTTTACACTTTTCGGAGAATCCACAAAGGATGTTCCTGAAAATTTCTTGGATTTCAGCGATTCGTTCTGGAAATGTAGCGAACCGCTTCTGGACGCGGTGGTACGGTTCGGCCAACCGCTGCAACAATTTTATTTCAAATTTATTTCATCATTTTTTATTACTCAATTTATTTTTTATTGATTTTATTTTAGCACAAAGAGTCCTAATACTCACTCAGGACTTCCGCTAGCCGAAGAACGGTCCTCGCTTGAGATTCCCGAAGACCCGGTAATTCCAGATGTGGACGGACTGTCGGAAAGTTGTATCGTGTCAGACCAGACCTGTGCAAAGACCGAGGGTTATTTCTTGAACCTTGTGGGTTTGGTGGTGGTTATAATTACGATCAGTCAGTAAACAAACCAACCACTTCTACGTTTTCGGAGTATTCGAGTAAGCTTTGCCTACCTGTTATGTTTTGGAGCTGATTACTTAAACTGCAGATTTTGTAACGTCGAAACTAGTAGTTTTGGTATATCTTTGCCAGGGTTGTAACCAAGTCACAAGGTTCCGAGTCACAAGTCAATCTCACTTTTATAGTTTTGACTCAAGTAAAGTCGAGCCAAAGACTTTATGTTCACTGTTCAGTTTTTTGTTCGATCAGGTTTAACCCACTTTTTTCGATTCTGCTCGAGTGATATAGAATGGCCCGCATTCATAATATCGTAGTTTTCCTCAGTTTTAAGAGTTTCTGGCCCTACTTTCCAAGTATCAGTGATAGACCAGTAATGTGGTAACTTTGCTATTCTTCGAAGTTACGATAAAATGTGTGTCTTGGCCGTCCTAGTCGAGTCAATACAAAAAGTGACTCGAGTCGAGTCATTTTACACATTACGAAGCCGTCGATTTACTTTCGAACAGGCAAAAAGAAAATCATGAGTTCAATAGCCATACTTTGGAACCCGATTTTCCTTTCAGGTCGAAGGCTTTCAGTTTTCCAGAACCTTTATGAAGACGAGACCTCTGCGACGACGAAGATTCGTGCGATCTGCTTTTCCCGCTCATCGGCGATTGCGATCTCTGCAATTTGATACGTTACATTTTAGTATGAAAAGAATTACCAGGGCCCGATTACCAGAGGCGGTCAGTAATGATATACTTATAGACTTTCGGAGCACCCAAATGGGTTTTACGTACTTGCAAAACCTTCTCGGGCGATCGTAATTTTAGGCTACTTCTACTTATCAGGTTTTCAAGCAAAACTACTTATCTTTTACATTTCAGATTCTGTAAAGCAGAAATTAGTTTAGGGATAGACATGCATTTTATTTATGAGAGGAATTGCCAAAAACTAGACTCACAGGCTGAAATAGCGATTCTCCGTCCGCTTGTTGATTGTGAAATTCGGCAAGAAACTCGCTGTGCCCCGGCAGCATGCTGCGGTTACGTTTGGACCGCCCGTCGTAATCTTCCTCGTCCGAGTCGGAGAAATCGTCCAGGTATTCACGGCCCCCGCCTTCCAGGATCTCGTCGAGAATCTCAATAGTTTGAGCCGTGCGCGATCTTTCGAGCCAAGGTTTTACAGGCGCGACCTGATCAAGATATTCATCGTTTTATGAAGGAAAATGATCATAGGAAATATTAACGCCTATCGTGACCATTGGTTGCAGGCAATAAGACTGAACCAGTAGTGAGCACTAATAAATGAATGTCACAGCGAAGAAAAAAGCAACCAACTTGGCTTTTTGACTTTTTGAACATGCATATCACGAGTATGCTGGCAGGGAACACCATCAGAGACACGATAGCGCCGACGGCGATATCTTGCCAACGAATGACTCCGACGATCGTGTCTTGCGGTATTGTTTCGCCATCTGGATCGTAACCTTGATACCACATTGCGCTGAAATGGAACAGAAGGTTGGACATTTGAATTTTGGAAGAAACTTCAATTTTTTCAAAAAAAAAATGAGGTCTTCAACTATGTACCAATAAATAAATTCACTCGTCACCTGAATCAGTCGTTATGCTGTTCAGAAATAGTAATGCACCACGTATAGGAGCATAGTAGATAATATCAAAGATGATTAGTACTGAAAAAATGGTTTTATTTACAAAACAAAATATCACCTCAAATTCCGACGTAATGACATGTCAACGTAATTTTAATGTTTACCTGAACACCATGAACAGCAACAGCATTGTGAAACAGCAAGTGACTCGCTGCACTCTCGTGAATCTGCTTCTTGTCGGCCTTTCCACGACCGAGAGCCATAAATGTGCGTCTTCCCATCCGTAAGACAGTTGTGATCCGAATATATTCGAGAAATTGGTCAGCTCTTCTTCAGCTACATTGAGATGGTAAATAATCATTTAATAATAATTTTGACATTTTCATAGACGTAAAGAGCAACTATAGATCACAGTTAAAACTGAATAATATATTCATAGTGAACTTGAATATTTTCGGCTGACAATCATCAGGGGTAATTGTCAGCAACTAGTAGATAATTGGTAAGAACATTGTATATCAATGATTGCATCCCTAATATGATGCCACAGGCAAAAAATTCAAATATTTGACTCAAACAAATGACAAAAGCTCAATGACATGTTATTAAATGATAGCTAATACTATCTAAAAACGATCTACTCTCTGAAAATAATACATTGAGCTTAAGCTTATGTTGCTGACGATGACCCCTGTCGGGATTATTTCAATATGAATATGTAATTCAATATTATATTGAGGTTCTGTACCTCCAAAAGTCTCTACAATTTAAATTCCTGTAGAGAAAAAAGAAACTCACAAGCGACTTCGACCGTTTTTTCCAAGCAAGTTTCATCCTCATCTTCTGGATAGACTTGCAGCCACGAGCTGACGAGAAAGTAATATTTGAATCCAGATTGGATGTCGCGAACCATAATCCTGTCGATGCACCATCCGGGATCGAGGCCTGAAAAGATATTCAAGTTATTATAAAAGATTTTATAAGATGCATAAATACTCGGAAAGCAATAGTTTTGATGTATTGATGTTTGGATTGTAAAACTTTCCATACCTGTGTTGTCATGCCAGATTTTAATTTTGAAAATCTCTCCCAAGTTGATATCGGTGGCGATCTGCATGGTATCAACTGCTCCTCGTTGAAATGCGTCTTTTCGAGCAAGATGTCGGGACCCAGACCGCCCGTCGGCTCCGTACAAACAAATACCGACGTTGGCCGTCGTTCCTGCGATGAAGCGAGAACGTTATAAAAGAGAGAGTATTTTATTTGTCAATCATGCATATCAATTGTGTATTACAGTATTGGGGGAGCATCTTACAAACGGAATTCATTACTGCATTACTATTTATCTTAACTAGAAAAATTTCAGCTTTTGCAAATTAGATTAGACTTGCAACTATAGATTAGGGTGGAGTGAAAAAAAGAAAAATTTGAATTTCAAAAAGTGCCTTTGATATTTGGTCCCAAATCTCAAATGAATTAGTTCTATCATAATTTCAGGTTTCTGCACCCTCTAGTGGACGTGCAATTTCACCGAACGAGCCGAAAATAACTAATTTTGCCATATCTCAATAACCGCTTATGCTAGAAAGCTAGTTTTGGGCTTAAAAGCTGCGGAAGCAACATGTTTCTATCTCACTTCCATAGAACTTTGTCTTGAAAATGTACAGAAAAAAAGTTACAAGCAAATTATTGATTTTTAGACCGCCATTAAAAATGTCGGTTGGGTTTACTAAGTTTTCAATGCCAATTTGCATGTTACAATTTGTACATTGCGGCTTTAACAACAAAATCTTGTTCGGCGGGACCTATCAATTCATTTCTATATGAACCTAGCCCAATTTTGATGAGAATGATTGCAGTTTCATCATATTACATCATCACAAACCTTCATGTCTTGAACTTGGTGAAACGGGTATCTTCCTGTTTAACTATACAACAAACGATGTGCCTAGATTGTTCAAAAAGTGAATCAGTTACAGTAAATCAGCTATATAATTGATATATACGTCTTACCTGTATGTTTTGTTGAATATGATGATTTTCATATCACTTGAGACATTGTTAAACTGTTTATATATTGTACAAGGTGTTGCACTCAACTTTGGAATACTCTGGAACCTTGATAGTCAAGCTCAAGTCTCCCAGTAGGAGTGGTGATAACTCATTTTGAAAGTGTTCTGGTTTCTGGTGTATCTTGAAGTTGATCATAAAATACTCTGGTATATTGGTGTTAAAACTGACTCCTCCACGTATGATATCATAGGCCGCTGGCTGTATGAACAGGTCACTGTAATACACTCTGCTATGTGTGTGAAGTGAACTGATATTGTCTAGTATAAATACGGATTCAGAATTTCATCATGTTCGACTTGTAGCAGATTGATGTTTATCATATATACAAGTAATTGACATAATGTTAACAGGAAAAGATCCAAGACCGTTGTTGCTTGCAAGGGGTTGCACAGTGGAGAAACTTTTCAAAGTGTTGATGGTTTTCCTTCTGGAATACTTCCAACTAAAAGACAGTTAAAGACAGCTGTTTGATCACAACTTGAGTGATCAAAGTTGAGCATATCCTCAATCACTTGTGGTTTAGTTGGGAGTATTCCAGAAGGAAAACCATCAACACCTCGAAAAGTTTCTCCACTGTGCAACTTCTTGCAAGCAACAACAGAGTTGGATCTTTTTTGTTGTTGACCTTATGTCAATTACTTGTACATATGATAAACCACAATCTGCTGTAAGTCGAACATGATGAAATTCTGAATCTGTACTTATACTAGACAATATCAGTTCAATTCACAGACATAGCAGAGTGTATTACAGTGGCCTGTTCTTGTTCATACAGCCAGCGGCCTAAGACACTGCACATGGCGAGTCAGTTTTGAAACCAATATACCAGAGTATTTTATGATCAACTCCAAGATACCCCAGAAAACAGAACACTTCAAAAATGAGTCATCATCACTCCTGGAAGACTCAAGGTTGACTATCCAATTTCTAGAATATTCCAAGATGAGTACAGCTACTTGTACAATATGTATAATATATAAAACAGTTTGATAATGTCTCAAGTGATATGAATACCGTCATGTTCAACAAAACATACAGTTATCAGGTATGTATCAATTGTATAGGTGGATTTACTGTAACTGATTCACTTTTTGAACAATCTATCGTCTGTTGTATAGTTGAACAGGAAGATACCCACGTCACCAAGTCCATGACATAAAGGTTTGTGATGATGTAATGTGATGAAACTTCACTCATTCTCTCTTCCTTGTCAAAATTGGGCTAGGTTAATATAGAGATGAATTGATAGGTCCGGCCGAACAAGATTTTGTTGCTAAAACTGCAATGTACAAATTGCAACATGCAAATTGGCATTGCAAACTTGGTAAAACCAACCGACATTTTTAATGGCGGTCTAAAAATCAATAATTTGCTTGTAACTTTTTTTCTGTACATTTTCAAGATGAAGTTCTATGGAAGTGAGATAGAAACATGTTGCTTCCGCAGCTTTTGAGCCCAAAACTAGCTTTCTAGCATAAGCGGTTATTGAGATACGGCAAAATTAGCTATTTTCGGCTCGTTCAGTGAAATTGCACGGCCACTAGAGGGTGCAGAAGCCTGAAATTATGATAGAAGTGTTTCATTTGAGATTTGGGACCAAATATCAAAGGCACTTTTTGAAATTCAAATTTTTCTTTTTTTCACTCCACCCTACTATAGATATACTCATTTTTTCAAGTTAGACAAGAATTATAATTATAATTAGGTTAGAATTAGAATTACTGAATTCGCGAAAATGTGGGAATTGAATGGATTTCAGTTGATGTTGACTTAAAGCTCATTCTCATAAGATCTCCTGTAGCATTTTCGGGAAAACCATAAATCAGACTAGATTGTGATTAAAATTAGTGCATAATAACATTTCACAAATAAAATTAGCTTACCGGCATTTCTCTTTAATGAGTCTAATTAGACAACTAGAATTATTTAAATTAGAATGAGACTTATCTACTTCTCCAAATCTGAGCTGTAGAGTAGAGAGTTAAAATATTGCAAAAAGAAAAAATATTAAATATTGATAAGACGCATTATCATACCACTTCCTATTCCCGCTGCGGTCTTGATCGTGATCTCGTACTTGAAAGAGCCATTTGGGCCGCACAGCGGTATGATGCTGGCGCGTTTGATGTCTCTCAAATCTAATCGGCGAGCCCAGATGATCCCCACGATGTAGAAGAACATGATGACCACGACCAATATCAGAGCAAATGGATTTTTCGCAAAATCGATATTCTGGAAGAAGTGAAAAAATTTGCCATAATAATAACAATATCAAACAATAAGCAAAATTATTGTTTTTGGTGATGTTGTCGGTAAACTATTTTATTGTGATGCAACAACAAACTTGACGGGTTGGTCTCTGAAACCTTATGGGGAAACAGTGGCGTGTACTAATCGTTTTTTTTTTGGTAAAAATTTCATGCATGTCATCAGACATCAAAAGATATGTCATACATTTGCACAGACATTTCGTGTCAATACCGATAAAGAACAAAAATTTGTGAGCCTGAGTGATACCAAATTCAAAGTATCCAAATTTGAGTGACTTCAGCAAGGCAAAATACATTTCTCTGTATGCACAGCTGTAGATGTATGTATACTAAAGTACGGAGCTTTTCACTAGCACGCCAGTCGCCAATGCTAAATCTCTACACTATGTAGGATCATGGCATTGCAAAATGTAGGTGACTTTGTAAATTGTAATGAGTTCAAATGCGTGCAGTGTCTGCAAATAGAAGTACACTATGCCTATCATGCCCGGGTGCATTCAGCAGCTTCGCACAATAATGAATTTATTACGTTTATAATACCGGTACAGGCTTCACTGCTAGTGAACACAGACAGAAAATCAAAGTGAACTTACCACAATATTGGTGAGATCGACCAGATTGGGTGGATTGATGACGAACGACCCAAAAGACGTAAGATGGTCCGAATAACAAACGGTGACGGAGTATGTCGATTCCGCAGATACGTAAACACCGTCAGTAGCCCACACTTCACTCTATATGGCGGGATTTATACAAAAAAGAATATTATAAACACCTTAACGTGCACAAGTGAACAAATTGTAATCTCACCGAATTTTGATAATACAGACACAAGCTGTAATAGACTCCGATATCAACGTCCAATATTTCGTAATTGAAATAGTTTGAAACGTTCAGGTACACTTGAGGGATAGTAGTGTCGTCCGATCTTAAATCAAAATTCAAGTCCATAGTTGAAAACACTATCTAAACTATAATTTTAGTTGATAAGTCAACTCTAAGTGGCAAGGAGCACATAATTTTGGTACTCGAAAGAGTCATCTCTTAATTCTAGACTCGAATCATTAGAATTAAAGCTCGAGTCAGATTTGAGTACCTGGATCAGTGTGCCCAACTCGAAATATAATCACGTAAAGTAAAACCTGGGATCCAAGAAAAACGTGTAGTGCTGATGATCAACACCGGCTGCCATTTCCGCATCGGTTATTCGTAGTTTCGAAGTAAAATTAGCCGCATTCGGATTGGGAGAATAATCCAAATACACTTCTGTAATGTTACAACAATGAATCAGTTTCAAATTTTCAAAGTCATAGGCTAAATATCATCATACCCATGGCGGGGTTGCTCTCTTGCTTGTTGATATTGTATTTTTTGGTGTAAGTGATCATGATATGGACTCCGGTGTTGTTGTCGCGATTGTTGTTCGTTACTGTGATTCCGAACGTTTGTAAAGGTTGTAGAGGGGTGCTGATCGTGTCAAACGTCAAGCCAGTCTGAAACGTAAACGGAATAAAAAGTGATTTATAATTTAGAAATCAGGGAATATTGTACACTTCATTCACAATTTCAAATCACGATAGATTTGTGGTGTTGACATTACACAATTGCACATGCTTAAGGGATATTTCTAAGTGTGAATTCGTTTCACAAATCACAGATTCTTTCTTCATTTGAATGCTAATTGCAGTAAGGAAGGTAGCAGATTTTGTTAAACTAGGAAGAATTTGATTAGCAAGTCTCAAAAACGGAACTCTATTTCTGATGGTGGTCTTCTGCATGAATTCGTTTCAGGAACCAAATAACTTTCCATGATTTGTAGGCAAATTGAATTAAGAAAAGTACCATATTTGTTCAACTAAGAAAACTGTCGAGATGTTTCAAAAATGGAACTCATTTCGACAACGGTCTTCTGTGTACAATTGATTCACGAATCAAAGAACTATTCACGAGTTAAAGGCAAATCGCAGATAATATGCAGCTTAGCACTACCGGTATCAAACTTTCCCCAATACTCATGGTTATTCAAATTCATATTAGGACACAAGATAACCACTAATATGATCATTGAAAATTATAATCGCCAAATCACCCTCGGTCTGTACAACGATCCAGATGATTCCAAGGTGTTCACGGTATCCTCTGCGTTGAGATATTCCCAAGAACTCTCCGTCATCGCCAGTTTAACGCGACGTTCATCACCCTCCTGCGACAGAATCAATACCAAATTGATACACAAAATATACATACGCCGAAACCAAACGTAGCCAAAGTAGTCTTCATGGGTACTCGAGTAGAAGTTACGCCATAGTAAATTCTCCACACAAACACAAGTAAGTAGATTCAAAAAGTGGATTTAGGCAATGTGCCGCATATATTTAGTAGAAGGTCTAAGGCGGCTACTTTTGATGTTGCACGACTAATTTGACTAATCCCACGACAAATATATGCAATTTTAGAAAATACATTCATCTATCGTGATACAGGGACTATTTCAAGCCATTTTTGTGACAATTTCACTTGAAAAAGTGATGAAAAGTGATGAAAGCTAATCCCCAATCTACTTTTGACTTTGCAGCCTCTAAAATCTAAAAACTGTTGCGTAAAAGTGGAAGTACTAAAAAAAACAAGACATAGGTATCTTACCGTAGAAGACGCCAGGCCCGATATCGGAATAGCCGTGCCGTTTCCGTCGTAAAACTCAATAGTCGGAACACGCGAAGTAATGTTAGCAAAGCCGTTTGCCGCTAACTGATGAGCCGGATATCCGAAAGTATAAGGATTCTATAAAGAAAAGTATATTAGAATTCTATAGTTGTTGGCTATAACCTTTGATGAGCGTGAGCTCAACAACACAACTTGCCTGTTCTTGCACGATCGAAACGATTTGCAACTCCATATCGGGATCCAAGTTGTCGAATATGTGATCCGGTAGCCGCCACGATACGCCGCCTGACACTTGTTGTCTGTTGACAGAAGGCACAAGCCGGTTTATACAGTGGTTCACATGAATCACAAGGGTTCACCACAGGGTTGTAAGTAACCAAGTCACCAGGTTCCGAGACACGAGTCAATCTCACTTTTCTAGTTTTGACTCGAGTCAAGTCGAGTCATTCTCAATTCACCACCGAGTCAAGTCCGAGTCCAAGTCAGATAGTAGAGGGCCGAGTCCGAGTCATAGTGTTTGACTCGAGTCCAAGTCATTACGTTCACTGTTCAGTTTTCAGTTCAATCTGGCTCAATCCACTTCTTTCAACTCTGCTCGGGTGATAAAGAATGGCTCGCATTCATAATATACTAATTTTCTCATTTTCAACAGTTTCTGGCCCTATATTCAAGTATCAGGACTGATAGACGAAATTCTTATCATGTTGTAACTTTACTATTCTTCGACGTTACAATCAAATGTCTGTCTTGGCCATCTTCGTCCCGAGTCATATGACTTGGTTCGAGTCATGCACAATGACTCGATTGCAAGTCGAGTCAATACAAAAATTTACTCGAGTCGAGTCATTTTACGCATTTCAAAAAAATGACTCGAGTCATTACAACCCTGCTTCACTGAGCAAGTCTCCGGGGTTTGACTTGCAGCAAAAATTCACAAAATCTTTTTTGTTTTGTGTGATAACCATGTTTTATTGGTCTTGTTATTTTAACGCTGTTGATTGATGCACGGTTCGTTTTGTGACTAGAAGAAAACTTGGGGTTCGTCGAGGGCTTGCTGATTACAATTGATGATTCACATTGAAATGAACCCGAATATTTTTGGCTGACGCTCGTCAGGGGTAATCGTCAGCAACTAGTAGAGAATTCAAAATAACTGTATATATCGAAGGCGTATCACCAATTATGACATCACATGCAGTATTTTTTGGAATGTGCTCCGCCACATCAAGTGAATACTCGACCGTTGATCGATTATGAAAGCTACATTCAATCACTAACATTAGCTACAAATTCACGTACTTTAGTGCAGTTAGCGGCGTTGTCTTCTTCGTCGATATGCTGATCACTGGCGAGAGAAAAGACATGGCTTCTTCATCTACGACTTTGCTTTGAAGAATGGTGGTGATCAGGGAATAGACGTTGTTGATTAGATTTGTCATGACTCCCTTGCGATATGTCTCATCGAAATTGACACTGGCTGTAATGCATTGTCACAGAAAATAAAAGAAACACCAGGAATATGTACATATGTTATATATATCTACAGGTCAACGAAAAAATCTCAAAAGACATGATATGTTATCGATCAGTTCAAGGTATATCGGCGGCACAGAGTTTGGAAACGCCAGTATTTCAGCTGAATTGGCTCTAGTTTTTGTGATATTGCTTTTTCCGGCATATACCATGCTAGTGACAAACGCTATCCTTCGTTTGGGTGGTCAACAAGGCCTTGGATTAGTTTATATCATCACACATCAAGCACTAATATAAGCTTTTGCTGATACAGCTTACAGTGTCAGTATATCAATAAAAAGTGTACGTACCATTTGGAAATATGGATACGATCTCCGTTTCTGTGGTGGTGTCATACACGGCGTAGTTGACTACGCGCATTAATCCGCCGATAATGTCCAGTACGTCGTTGGTGGCTCTCTGAAAGGAGGCGTGGCCTTCTTTGTTGACAAACTCGGACAGTCGAGCAATCATTTGATTGACGCTGGACTGAACGTAGTCATGGGTCGTCGGGTTCTGCATCTCTGACGGGAATTTCTGTGGAAGTAATAAGATTTGGTAAAATCAAAATGCTGGACAGATGGTATTATTGGTCTGTGGACATAACAGAAATGAGCATGTGGGTTGAATTAGGGTTGGGTCTGGGTTATAGTTAGATTCAGGATTGGTTACCAGTGAGCCTGTATTTGACGAATTTTTAGTTAAAATGTAATGACTACCAATATTATGAAAACGATGAATTAATATTATATTAACTTATTCGAAAATGAATGTTTCACTGAATATGAGCATGAATTGTGCGACACTTTGTGCATTCGTCACTTCGTATATGTATCAGGGTTAGGATAGGTCAGGATTAGCAGCCGCCAAGTGCCAAGTTCAACACGCCAAATCACTAGAGTTAATAAAGCATTTCGGAATACTTACGACGCATTGTTCTAACACTGAAGCCACTTGTTGAACTTCTTTCAATGTGGTGGTGCTGATTTCGGATACCGTCTGAGTCACCATCTCGCGAACCAACACGGACTCCGTGTATGTAGTCGTGGAGACCCCGGCACCGACTGTTGATTCCTATAACGAGATATGAACTTGTTACGTCCTTGCATAATGTATGCAATACATTCTGCTATTCTGAATGGTAGAATTCAGAGACGGTTTGTAACAAGGTTGTAACTGAGTCACAAGTCAATCTCACTTTTATAGTTTTGACTCGAGTCATTTGCAATTCACCACCGAGTCAAGTCTGAGTTCAAGTCAGTGAGTGGAGGGTCGAGTCCGAGTCATTGTGTTGTGACTCGAGTCCGAGTCCAAGTCATTATGTTCAGTTTGAGTTCAATCCGGTGCAACCCACTTTTTCAACTATGCCCGAGTGATATAGAATGGCTCGATTCATAATATAGTAATTTCACCAGTCTAATAGTTTCTGGCTCCATTTTTCCAAATATCCGGATTGAGAGACGAAATACCAATTATGTGGTGACTTCACTATTCTTGAGAGTTACAATGAAACGTCTGTCTTGGCCGTCCTAGTCTCGAGACATATGACTTGGTTCGAGTCATGCACAATGACTGAAGTACAAGTCAAGCCAATACACAAATTGACTCGAGTCGAATAATTTTACGCATTTGGAAAAATGACTCGAGTCAAGTCGAGTCACCAATTGAGTAATTGTGTTACTTTTACTTGTACTTGAGTAACAACACTGGCTACTTTAATCATCTCTGGTTATAAATACGATAGCAAAATGCGAATTACGAAGAGTCACAGATTTTGTTTTTACGAATTTGACTACCCTTGGTAGAATTTCGATATCCTGAAAACTCAATTGGTGAATGCGTGTGTGGCCAAGAATCAGTTTGCAATGATGGTGAAATCATCTATGATTGAAAAAGGATGAATTCATCCTTTTAGGGTACGGAACTTCAGAATTATCCAGGTAAACAGCTGTAAAACTCACGGAATTCAGTAGAGTAATCACAGCTGCTGAGAAATCCAGTATTGGCTGCGGGTCATTCAGCCTGACGATGGTGTTCAGGTCGTTGTTCACTTTTCCAAGGAGCCAGGAGACGGCCGTGCCACCGATAGCACTCTGCATGACCGTTACGTACCTGATGCATAACGGTATGCGATACAGTAACTGCAAAGCTGAGTTAATTGAAATAACATACTCATTAAGCGCTAGAGTTGAAGTCCCGAGCTGATCTTCCACAAATATCTTGATGTTGACCACGTAGTTGTACTCTTGGTTGCCGAGAGGTAAATAACTCTGCGAATGAAACAAAGTTTCGAATAAACTATCATATTCAACTGGCATTTAAAGTCAAGTAAGAATTATAACCATAAAACCATGCAATAGTGATCACAATATTGTGTATGTGAATGTGATAGAGATAGAACAAATTCATTTATCATTGTAAAGAATTCAAATATGGAATCCAATTTTTACATCACACCAAAAGATTGGATGCAGTACACGAAATCCAGTTCATGAAAGAATACTTCTATACAACGAACATTAGTAAGGATATAGGAATATTATATAATTACAGTGATGAGACCGCAGAGACCGGGAGATTGTGGAGTCTACTGCAACTATTAGGAGAAATTGATTATATTTTGTGTACATCGAAGATATAATAGTGAATTGTGAATATGGAGTAATAGTAATAGTAATATATAAATAGTCGGTTCGTGGTACAGAACTTGAAGACAACATCCATTGTAGCTAAACATTCATTACAATCGAATATAATATAAATTTTTAAACAAATTCAAACATTCTGCCAAATTTCCAGTTGCAAAATCAATTTCCTATCTTTAAATCGGAAATATCTCTTGTAAAAGCTTCCAAATTCTGTACCTCAGAGCTTTCTTTGGTCCCGCGATATAAAATGAACGCATCGTTCAAATCCTCGGTATCTGCATTTGTACTTCTATACGCGATAATCGTATATACAAGAGGAGAAGCTGTATCTGCAGCATCATCTTGCCAATTATCGCACGAAAATCTGTGAGAACACAACGGTTATTAAAGGTATCGTTCCACAAAGTATCATTTGTTAAGCAATACTCACGATACTAGCGTTTCCAGGACATACACGACACCCCCCTGACCGTTATTGTAAGTCATTTGACATGTTCCATTCAAAGGAGGCATATTGGGTGGCAATTCAAGTTTGGAGTACCCTTCCATTCCGTTGACGTTGATCTGTAAGATTTCACATAGAGAATTTTGTGATAAATTTGGTGAAACTACGATATTTACTCTGAGTTTGAATTCGTATGCGTGAGAGTTTTCCAAGGAACCTTCTTTTACAACGAGGTATCGTGATTGGTCGCCGGTTGTTGTTGTGACGAGATCGATCGGGAAATTCGTGAGCGAGCCGTCTGCTTCTATTTTCTGAATTTCCCACTGATACGATACCTGTACAGGTGTGTGTGTAAGTAATTTTAAGTCAATCAAGTTACAATATGATTGGTGATATTGCTCAGAAATATCAACAATATAAAAATTGCCCGAGTTGATAGTGCATGGCGATAATCTAGAATTACACTTATGCAAATAAATTATGAGATTAATTTACGTAAGAAGATTGAGATTTTTCATAAAAGCATAAAGTATGAGCACGATATTATCAGCATCACGTTGGATGGGGAGGTTATTGAGTCAAATTGAGCAATCAGTCCGAAGGACTACATGGGAAGTCACTGGAAATGACTTGAGTAGCGAGTTTCTGGTGACTCAACTTGACTCAAGTCATTAAATACGGAAAATAACTCGAATTGGGTCAATCTGTGTATTGACTGGACCTGTGCTCGAGTCATTGCGCATGACTCGACCAAGTCATTTCACTCGGATCGCCAAGACAACCATTGTAACTTAGTAAGTACTAATAGTAAGTTACTGCATTATTTTGTCTATTGATAGCACGATTTTCTGATGACTAGACTTGACTCGAGTCATTTTCTCAAAATAGGGAAATGACTCGACTCGAATCAATCTGGCCATTGACTCGACTTGGACTCGAGTCATTACGCATGACTCGAACAAAGTCATATGACCCGGGACTCAGACGGCAAGACCGACATTTCATTGTAATTTCAAAGAGTAGTAAAGTAAGCACACTATTGGGAGTTCGTCTATTGTAATGGTACTTGAAAATGCGAACAGAAACTGCTAAAAGTTAGGAAAATTAGCATAATATAAATGCAAATCATTCAAAATCACCAAACTGAGTTATAAAAAGTGGGTTTTACGAGTATTTAACTGGAAACCGATCAATCAACACAATTACTGGGACTTGGACTCGAGTCATAATACCATGACTTGGACTCGGCCCTCTTCTCGCTGACTTGGACTCGGACTTGACTCGGTGGCGAATTTAAAATGACTTGACTTGACTCGAGTCAAAACTAGAAAAGTGAGATTGACTTGTGACTCAGAGCCTTGTGACTTGGTTACAACCCTGATTAGTAGTGTTATTTGTAAAATAGGGCCAGAAAATGTCAAAAATGAGAAGAATTACGAAATTATGAATCGTACACACATGCATTAGTGCCGGGATGACTAGAATCTCAGCTGAGTCGAATGGGCTTGACTTTGAGATTGGGAGATTATAGGGTCAAATCCACCAAATAGTCCATAGGATTACAGGCAGAGGTAATGGAAGTAGATCGATTGGTACTCCAGTAGAAGTAGAAGTAATGACATGCATTTTTACAAGTACAAACAAAATTAGAAATGCTTTGTCACTGATCCACATCCGACTACAGCGGAAGCCATTGGAAAAGAATTAATCTATAACATACATAACAGAAATACAACTGGGCGAAATACGTTATGCAGATAAGAAGAAGCTCTTACCACGTCTGTACTCAAGCACGAGTCGCAAGAGCCCACCAATCCCACGTGAAACGATGCACTGATTTGATACAAAGCCATAGCGCGACAAGAGAAACATACAACTGTTGTAGTCGGAATGATACGATCGACGACCACCACCTGAGAAAATAAGCACGCAGAGATCAGTGATTTGCTTGTAACTTTTTTTCTGTTCATTTGCAAAACAAAATACTATTGAAGCGAGATAGAAACATGTTGCTTCTGCATCTTTTAAGCCCGAAACTAGCTTTCTAGCTTAAGCGGTTGTCCAGGTGTGGCAAAATTAGCTATTTTAGGCCCGTTCCGTGAAATTGCACGGCCACTACTGGCACAACCCAAAATTATGATGGAAATAATTTATTGGATAATTGGGCATCACATATCGAGAACACTTTTTGGAATTCATTTTTTGTAATTTTTTACTCTGTCGTAGTTACTCAAGTGTTTACGATTTTAGACTACTTGGACTGCTGCTTTACAGTTTTCATGAAAGAATGACCGGCCAAGATATATAATGACGTCTCGATAATTTTTTAGACAAATAGAATCATCCATTAAATACAGTGATTTGCCAAAAGTATCCGGGCTTATTTCAATATGAATATATATTCAATGGTAATCTGGAAGAGGTTTAGCATATATTGAGATTATAAAAAGAGGACACTTTTTTACAAGTTAAAATTGTAGACAAATTTAGAAAATTTCACTTGATATGGCGATTGTGAGTGGGTTGACTAAAAATTAAGGGTAACTTTTCGCATCGATGACTGAAAAACCGGTTTCCGCGACTATTGGGGCTTTTTTTCATTCAGTTAACCATTCACCTTATTTACATCAAAAATCAGTTTGAACGTCTAGCTTTTACCGACTTGATCTATTTTAACTTGTCTTTGTATAGTCGAGTATCGCTCAGGGCAATAAAGAGGACGAATTGCGAAATTCAATTCAAATTATTGCTAATAATAATAATAACATTCATTGCTAAAAAGGAGGACATTTGGGTGTTCTCCGAGTACATTTTAGTTTTCTTCAAGAAAAGAGGTGAAATACTCTTAAAAGAGGTCGTAAGGTGTCCCTAATCTAGAATGTAGCCTCGACAATGCACAATACCGTTTGTATCGCGGTAGTGGAAGTTTTCCCCGTCTTTGAAGCTTCGACAATATAATCGTACTGTTTCCCTTCGAGCAGACTCCCGGCAGGCACATCAAAATCGGAGGCGGCTTCAAAACCAGCTGGTATCGTACAAGGTATGTCCGCCTGTCAGAATGTAAGATTTATCCGTTCAGATTACAAAAAATCAAACTAGATTGTTTGAATTCCATAGTTTTAACTCAAGGTAAGTCCTGTCATTTTCAATTCACCACCGAGTCATGTTCGAGCCCAAATCAGGGAGCTAAGGGTCTAGTCCGAGTCATAGTGTTATAAGACTTGAGTCGGAGTCCGGTTCAACTCACTTCTGTAAAATTCACGGGTGATATCAAAAGCCTTTGTGTTCATAATACACTCATTTTTCTCACTCCAAACCTCGTTAAACCCACTTTTTATAACTCTAGTAGGTGATATCGAATGTTTCACATTTATAACATACTAATTTTCCTCACTTTTATCAGTTTCTGGTCGCATTTTCAAGTACCAGTACCAATAGACGTAATCCCAACAGTGTGGTTACTTTACTATTCTTTGAAATTACAATGAAATGTCGGTCAATATACAGTTTGACTCGAGTCGAGTCCAGTCATTTCCGTATTTTGAGAAATGACTCGAGTCAAGTCGAGTCATCAGAAAATCGTGACTCAAGTCGGACTTGACTCGAGTCATGACTCAGGTCAACGGAAAATTGCGGCTCGAGTCGGGTCCTGACCCAAATGGATGTTTCCAATCTGTTTGTGCTTCCCTCACCCGATTCGTGTTTGAATTTGGCAAATATCCGTATGACGTGTCTGCCAGAGCATCCGTGGCATTGCAAGACCACTGATAGGAGATTCCGTTTGAATTTTCGTCTGGAACGTCGGGGTCGAACGAGAGAGTCGCGTCCAAATTGAGAGAAATGTTGTAGGAGATAAATCTTGTCGTGCCTCCGATAATTACCACCGTGAGAGGAGTTGACATCACCTGCGCGGAGAATAAAACAATACATTTTACATTGTAACTAATTTCAGAAAATAAATCTACAACGTTCATTTGGAGGCGAAACAACTATGAAGTACAGAACTCACTGTTAATAATCATACAAGTAACAATGAAAAATGATTGCCACACTGACGTTAGATGGTAATGGACCCGATATGACTAAGTCTTCAAGGACCAGGTCACCCATAAGCTCTAATCCCTTTTAATAATGTGCCTACGGCAAAGCTAAATGACTTAACAATAGAGCTGTTCACAAATAACTTTTTTTTTGCAAATTTTATTGGCTACTTGAAAAGATTGTTGGTTGCCTAAAAAAGAACGCTGAAAAATAAATTTGACTCAATTCCAACCCGTAAAAACGAAGGTATTCTTTAATTCTTTAATTTAATATTATAAAATTAGCCACCATAAATACCAAATACTCCTAACAACTAACCTACCAATTTTATCAAGTAGCCAGTAGATTGTGAAAAAAACGTTATTTTTGAACAGCCCTACTGAACATTTGCCGTGTGATAAAGAATATCAGGATTTGGTCACATTCAGAATTGCACAAAATAATCAGATTTCAACTAAATACAAATTCAAATAACCTATTTGCACTGATAAGAAATTTGGTGAATCTGAAACTTGAGAAAAATTCGATCTTGAACCCAAATCTGCTCAAAGCCTTACCCATATACAGAAAAGTCTCGTCCCTTGCATAGCTACAGAACCAACTAATTTAGAGTTGTTAAAATTCGTTCTCCATGTTATCGTCGTAGCATACCTTTGAACGATTGCCAATAAATTCAAAATATAGCAAACTTACCGCAACAGGCAGCGAAGATCGATCCGACAAACTTGTGTCCGTGTACGAGACTTCTACCTCAAAGCAATACTGGCTCACTTCCAATGTCAACGCAGGCAGGACAAGCATTGGCTTGTTTGTGTTGAACGAGATATCCTAGTTGCAAGACAAGACAGTTATCAAAGTATAGCACCATTATAGTTGTATAATTGATAGTAGTCAAATTAGACAAATTAAATAGAAATGCAGGTAATCTAATTCTAATCTAATTTGTGAAATGTTTCTATGCTCTAATTTTAATTATAATCAAATTTGGTAAAACTGACGACTTTCTGGTAACTTACTTGTATATTACCACTGTCTAGTTGTATTTCATTTTAATTCTAATTGCGAATTAAGTATTTCTGATTCTAATCAAATTTGGTAAAACTGAAGACTTTCTAGTAACTCACTTGTATATTAGCACTGTCCAAAGTGGTACAGTCGCTTTGCTTGTAGACCAGCCATTGATACGATACTTCATACTCGGAACAGTTTGAGACTAGGGTGGATTCGACGTAGATTGTACGCGATCTCAAAAAGTTCGAGGCCAGATTGTTTTGAACGAAGGAAATCGTTGGCGCGACGCATTCCAATTTCTTGATGGTAACGGTAGTTTGTCTATCGACCTGTCAAAAATTGCACCAAAACATTAGTATTGTGTATATTATTGTGCTTGCAATATGAGATTTTTCAGGGTAACACTGAACTGTTAACACTAGAGCCCAAGCCATATCAGATTTTTGGGCCAACACCGATAAAACCAATAACCACAGGCGTTCAGTAATGAAGCACTCCTACTTCTACTCCAAATAGATTATGAGTACTTGCACTACTTTCTCGTGTGGTTGGGTTTTAGATTACTTCTACTTGACAGTTTTGGGATTTCCAAGCAAAACTAGGCCAGAACAGGTTTATAATGACTCGAGTCATGACTAGACTTGAATCCGACTCGAGTCACGATTTTCTGATGACTCGACTTGACTCGAGTCATTTTCTCAAAATACGGAAATGACTCGACTCAAGTCATATGACTCGACACTTTGACGGCCAAGTCCGACATTTCATTGTAATTTCGAATAATAGTAAAGTAACCACACTATTGGGGTTTCGTCTATTGGTACTGGTACTTGAAAATGTGACCAGGAACCACTAAAAGTGAGGAAAATTAGTATATTATAAATGTGAACCATTCGATATCACCAAACGGCGTTATAAAAAGTGGATTTAACAAGACTTTAACTGGAAACTGCGCAGTCAACAGAATGACTTGGACTCGGACTCGAGTCATAATACCATGACTCAGACTCGACCCTCTGCTCGCTGACTCGGACTTGACTCGGTGGTGAATTGAAAATGACTCGACTTGACTCGAGTTAAAACTATAAAAGTGATATTGACTTGTGACTTGGTTACAACCCTGGGCCAGAATCATCTACTTTTTTATTTTGTCAGAAATCCCTACTTCTACTTCTATTTGGCTAGAAATTTACCACATTACTTCAAACTCAACATCCTCAGTAACCTCTGCTGATAACTAACACCTTCAACGGATAACGGTAATATGTTGAGCCAATATTCAAGTAGTATGGAATCTAGCATAAGGTGCATTTCCCGAACTTCAGAGCATTGATTTGAACAACATCACAGCTATTTCTATACCTGGACATGAAATAAACTAGAATTGCTCCATCCGGAAACAGATACTTGTAAGCTATAAACACTAAAGATCTAGTTACCATGCATACCCACGGAAAATCATGAACCCAGTATATTCCATAACCGATAAATGAATAGGGTATACTTACATTGCTGACTTCATTGCTTGAGTTGACAGTAATTGTGTAATCGCCTTCCAATGTATAAACATGAGTGGCTGAGCTTGCTTGAGTGATTTCGGGTGTGCTGGGCAAATCTCCCCATAAGATGGAATGCGTCACATTCGTACCTTGCTGGAATTGCGGGATCAAAGAAATGGATTCATGCGTTTGGAGCGAAAAATTTCATTTGCCGGATGCTTTGGACGTAATTTCACGATGCTTATGGTAAAAAACGAACAATGCAAATACCTTATTGCTAGGATCGCGGTGATCATATAGCTAGCTTGAAAAATATCTCTATCTAATAATCAAATGAACGGAGTAGTTCTAACAAAAAAAATCGCAAGAAACCCAGAAATTGTCAATGTACGTACCACAACGTTGATATTCAATTGCACATTTTCGTTTGTGTACAACGATCGCCCGGGGTTTGCCACACTGATCGTGACGATGCATTTGTCTTGCAACTGAAAATCAAAAAGACATCACATTATCTTTCAAAAGAATATACCGATGTGTGGGAAAACTGATTATAGGATGGATTCCATAATTCACTAAATTACTGTGTATGGGACATACTTTCCTATGAGATACATCTTAGCCATAAACACAGTAAATAGTCGTAGTATTTCGACTTTTCACTCTCATGCATTCAACACAAACATTATAATATATTGTGTATAATATTGTGTTTCAGATGGAATGCATCCCTGGATCTCATTCAACCGTTCATCTTATCTGTACCGTATGTATTTAATGTATTTTAAAACTTGTGACCAGATGGGATCGAAAATATGACAACAAAGATGACATACGCAACTCGGGGAGAATTACGAGTTCACGGAACTCTATTAAGTACAAATACACGGATGACTTTTTTGCTCCATTTGTATCGCATTTGTTAAAAAGTGTAATAACAAAACTTGAAATAACCGCGAACAAACATGATTACTAGGGCGATAGGTCAAAATAAGTCAACAATTTTATCAAAATTGTAGCGTTAGGCGAAAAAATTGCCAAAATTGTTTACTAAGTCAAATTTTTTTGCAATCTGCATTTCGTTTGTATCGTAATGTTTGCACTGTCGGTGAACTTATTCTTATCATTTGACACTTTACAGCTTGTAGCCTACTTTATAGGCCTATCGTTGTAGACGGCCCATTATCTGTTCATTGTGAGTCATATACAGTCAAACAACTATGTTGACACGGTGTTATCCTCAGCATACCGAAATATCCTAATCGAAGCAAGACTGCGTGGGCATTGGTTCTTATATCAAGAATCGTATGACGAAAAATGGTGATGTAGACACCATTGTCAGAATGAAGCAACACACTGTGCCACCAGCAATGTTGCCTGCCAACAACTGCTGCTGTTGAACGTTCTTTCTCCATTCTTGGCAAGCTACTTAGTAAGACAGAAACTTTCTACCCGAGAATGTAGGAAAGTATCTTTTTACGTACTACAACAAATTTTAATCATTTCTACCATAATGCGTGATATAACTACTGGAATTCATCACAAGTCCAGATTTCGTTAAAATAAAGTTTTTACATGTAAAGATTTGTCAGTTTACAAGTCAAAAGTTTTCTCAGGCCAAACTACTTCGTAAGGACAGACAGTTCCCCCCAGAAATGAAGATAAGCAGTACAATTTTAACATTATGCGGGAAAACACCTAATTTCCATACATGAGGTCAAAATTTGGCCAAAATTAAGTTTTTTAAGGTAAAAAATGTCAAAATTTTGATTTTTAGGTCAAAGTCTTCCCTTTTTAGGTAAAAAAAATCGCCCTATTGATTACCAATCACCAAATCTTTTCCAATGGCTACTCACCAAGATCGTAATCGTGTCCGTGTAATCGCTGATGACATTGCTGGCAGTCAGGGTGACTTGAGCTTCACCGGGAGTAGTGAGATACTGCGATATATCCGTTCCTGAATCTTCAATCACCTGCCCGTTCTCATAAGTAATCGTCCAGTTCAAAGTCACGTTGGTGCCGCCCGTCACATTCGCGGTGAAATTATAATATTCGTTGGTAGCCAAGTACTGGAAACAATGAGAATTTCACAATGATACCCACGCTATTGCGTCATTAATTGTAAAATATACTTCCAGATCGCTGCAACATCCTCCGATTTCAACACTTTGGATTCTTTCTCGGACTGAGACCGTCTTTGTGATGTTATCGGAACTCACGTTGTTACTAGCGAAAACAGTCACCTGAGAGATGATAAAAAATAAAATAAAATAGTACATTAAGCCAACTGTTCGCCTTGATTACGCAAATTTTCATGCCAGTGACGTCATATTTGGTGATATGATTGTTGGTATATAATGTTCTCTTAAAATTCTCTACTATTTACAGACAATTACCCCTGACGAGTGTCAGCCGAAAATATTCGGGTTCATTTCAATTGCATGTAGCAATCTATGTTGATAATTTGTAGAACGGGACATGAAACACGCATCCTATGTCAATAATTTATCTATACCTGATAAGTTCCAGCTGTTTCAAACACGCGATTGAGGTATGACAAAGCATTTCCCACTACAATGGGAGTGAGTGATTGTCCATCCACTGTAAAACTGAAAATGACATCGTCGCCGCTACCAATTGTCCCATTGAGCTAAAAAATTGACATAAAAAATTATATTTCGTACTGGATAACGTATCATTTCCGACATACCTGTATCGTATCATTAACTCCCACAATAAAAGAATCTGCAGCGATATCGAGGTTTGCGATCGGTGTTATCACGTAGACAGTTTGATTCTCTTGCATCCAGCTGACCAAATTCGACGCATTCACCATCAATGTATATGTCCCAACCTAGCAAAGCATCAGATGGCAGAAATAGTGAAGTGTTGTTTGGCATTTGATGCTTACATTTGGAAACTGGTAGGATATCTGTGTCTGCGTTGTGTTGTCGATGTCTGCAAGTGTTCCTGTCGCGTCGATATAGTGCCAAGAGAAGGTGACATTGGTGCCGGCTGTAGTAATGGCATCGTAATCAGTGGCTCTGCCGTGCGGAATGTAAAATTGCACCACGGCGTTTAGCTGGTTAATTTCCAAGCCTGAAATATAAGAATTTATTGCATTTGTGCATTCAGTCTAGATTTGAGATATCGTAAAAGTGAAAATCTGCCGTATTTCATTATTCGAAATGTTCCAAAATTCCAATTGTTGAAATAATGCAAAATTCATCATTGGTGGCTAAACCAGTTTATCCTGATTGAGACTTGGACAAGTAGATAATTCTAGTCGCTTGATTAGACAAATTAGAGCGAAATACCGGTAATGTAATTCTAACCTAATTTGTGAAATGTTCTATGCTATAATTTTAATTCTAACCTAATTTTCGTGAAAATGCTACAGCAGAACTGTATGGTGCGAAACGGGCCAAGCACGGAGTACAGACATTTCCCATTGTCTTCCTTATGAGGTTGAACTCTGATATGACACGGACTGAACTGGAATATTGTTGTATTTCTTTCCAATTCAATATTCACATCAATTTCCAAGTTTTTACGAATTCAGTAATTCTAATTCTAATCTATTTTGGAAAAACTGTGTAGCTATAATTCTAATTGTAATCTAATTTGGAAGAAAACTGTGTAGCTATAATTTTAATTCCAAGTTAATTTTGAAAATCGGAAATTTTTTTAGAGAAAAGTATGCCTGACCCCATATAACCAATTTCACTACGTTCAGAATACTGCTTAAAAAAATCAGCTCTCAAAGTTTCCCAAAATACCTGAAACTTCATCTTGCACTGCTACTGTGTACGATTCCGTTGTGTTTCCGAGAACATTGCCGACGATAACGTAAGGATAAAATACGTCAACTGAGTTGTAAGTGTAGGTCAGGTTACTGTTGTCCACCGTCCCATAAGAGGCTGAGCTGTCCGCGGGATTCCAATAATAGTGCAAATCGGTACCAACGTCGGATGAAGCCTGAAGGCAATAATATTACAGTTATGAAAATCCATGAGCCTGGACCGTTCATAAAACTTACAGACTGTATCAATTATAATTACCATATTATATTATTATTTACAAGCCAAAAAACAAATTACTGTGTAACTACAGCACAAATACCGACACAGCAAAGTTTAGAATGCTGGTTTCACAATGCTGTTTGCTGTGTCAGGAGGTGGTCAGTACCCAAGTATTTCAACTTTTCTGGAGTAATAAGGTAGTCTTTCCTTTACTCAAGTGGTTGTGACTCCCCTCTACTTGGAATGTTTTCATGCAAAACTACTTTTTCCCCATTGGATTTTGTAAAGTAGAAAGTAGCTTTGAGATATGTTTCCATCGCATTTACGAGTGAACTTGGACGAAATAGCCCCTGTATCACGGTAACTGAATATAATCTTTGAAAATTTTATCTATTTGTAGTATCATTAGCCATTATGGGTTATTCACGAAAAAAGACACCTTGCATTTCTAAAGTAACCCACTTTCAATAAATTACTAAAAGTATGTGACGTCTCGACCAGATCTACTTTTTGAAACTACTATATTTACTTGGAATACTTTAAGATATTCAGTTTCTACGTCTAACTAAGCAACAACAATGAATACTTGGACCACTTCCAGTTACGTCTATTCAGATATATTTATTAAATAAGAAATGATAAAAACAATATGCATGTTATGGAATATTTGAAGACACGCTCACAGGTACAGAAATTCAATACACAAGTGAAGTATGTATTCATATGACATTGAACGCGAATAGTTTCGGCTGTCGTTTGTCAGGGGTAATCGTCAGCAATTAGTTGAGAATTGAAAAAAACATTGCATATCAACCATCGTATCGCCAAATATGACTAAAGATTTGAATATTCGAGGCAAACTTGGCTCAAGTTCATTGTACTATTTTTTAGATTATACTCAAACTTCTTTTTATTACCAGTGACGAGCGTCAGCCATAAAAATATTGATTTATTTCAATATGAATATATTGTGGAACATAGCAATAGAAGCAGTTTGCCATTTTAAGTGCTCTGCCAAAAAGCTACAATGTCAAATGTACATACCGAGATGATGACTTCTTTTCCATTGGCTGCAGCGCCTTGATATCCGTCGATGACTTCGAAACTGATAGTTCCAACACGATCGAGACAAATTACTTCGATCTCGTTCCCTTTCACGCTAACTCCGTTTGTGATATTGACGCTGACAAGGTATGTGCCCACTTGTTGGAAGGAGTGATAGATCGACGCAGAATCTGGTGAAATAATTGGATATTCTGTCATTGGAACACGATAAGCGCATGTAACATGTGAACAAGGAACGTGTGTTGCAGAACACATGAACCACTGATTATTTCTTCCATATAATTTGACGATAATACAGGGGTCCTCAATGCATGGGTCGTGGGTCAAATTTAGGTCGCCTGATTATTTTTTTGGTTGTTTTCAAGCATATTGTATCCGAGGCGAAAAAAGAGCAATAAATCAAAAGACTTGAAAACATATACACGACGGCCCATATTCAAGAAACGTTACTCAAATTCATTTTCTGTCGAAATTGCGCTACAGTTTGATCAGTAACGAAATTAAGACTGAGAATTTTGGTCAAAATTATTCTGTGTTGGGATCCAATGCATTTATGCACCACACTGGCTTCAATATACAATTGAATAATATAGTGTAATGGTTATGCGTCCGGCTTCTCGAGCGGTAGGTCGTGGGTTTGATCCCCGGCCGGGTCATACCAAAGACTCGAAAATTGGTATCCGCAGCTATCCTGCTAGGCGCTCAGCAATCACAGATAGCATGGAGGAGAAAAAAAACGGGGGCGCAGACTAGATGACCTCATGGGGCCGTATCGCAACTCCGTCGTCAAAGCATCTCGATAGTGTAGGCGAAAAAGAATATCATCTCTCTCTCTATTATATATTGATATTGAAATATGCCCGAATATTTTCGGCTGACACTTGCCAGGGGTAATTGTCAGCAATTAGTAGAGATTTCAAAGAACATTGTCAACAACAATATCACCAAATATACCTCATTTGCATAAAAAATTCGAATAATTTAGGGGAACAGATGGCTTTGGCGCAATCTACAATTTTTTAGAATATATCCAAACTTGTTCCGTTGGCGCAACCTGGATTGGTGGATTTTGATATAAGCGGGGTTTTAATGACTCGACCCGAGTCTGACTCCAGTCACGATTTTCTGATGACTCGACGTGACTCATACGGCCAAGACCAACATTTCATTGTAATTTCGGAGAATAGTAAAGTAACCACACTATTGGGATTTCGTCTATTGGTACTAGTACTTGAAAATGCGACCAGAAACTGCTAAAATTGAGGAAAATTAGTATATTATAAATATGAACCATTTGCTATCACCAAACAGAGTTATAAAAAGCGGGTTTAACAATACTTTAACTGGAAACCGAGCGGTCAAAACAATGACTTGGACTCGGACTCGAGTCATAATACCATGACTCGGCCTCGACCCTCTGCTCGCTGATTTGGACTTGACTCGGTGGTGAATTGAAAATGACTTGACTTGACTCGAGTCAAAACTATAAAAGTGAGATTGACTTGTGACTCGGAGCCTTGTGACTTGGTTACAACCCTGGATAAAAGTGTACAATGACAAAACAACCTGGTTAGCATGAAAATCTTGGAGACAATTTTTATGATATCGCATCAAAAACGGCACGATAGAGCTTTTCGTATTATAACATACATTTTCAATTAACTGTGATGTTCGCGATTTCAATTGACTCAGGTCAACAATCTTATATGAAAATACTATGTAATATTCCTATAATCATGATCATACACAAGTTTGCAAAGTTAGGCATTATCATTCATTACCATTGTATGTCATTTCAACGGCTCCTCCGATAGACACCGTCCAATCGCTGAAGATGACGCTTTCACTTCCGGCAGTTGTGAGAGTCACATTTTCTCCGGTGACGAGATTAGCTTCGAATCTCGTACTCTCATTCCTCGGGACGTATTTGTCATCAACCAACTCCGCGGTCGATATGTTGACGCCATTGATGGGATCGGCGGCCAATATGTAGACTTGGTCGTAGTCTGCACTCACCTGGAATGTAAAAGAGACTCTTGAATATTAATTGAATATTATAATCATATTGAAATGAACCCAAATATCTTCGGCTGACACTCGTCAGGGGTAATCGTCAGTAACTTGTAGACAATTGGAAAGAACATTGCATATTAACAATCGTATCACAAAATATGACATTACTTTTATTAATATCAGCCAACTTCGTTTCTGCCAACAAAAGGAGTTCATGTATAATCTAAAAGTATTACATTGA
The DNA here is from genome assembly GCF_051294905.1 of Botryllus schlosseri. Lineage (NCBI taxonomy): Eukaryota > Metazoa > Chordata > Ascidiacea > Stolidobranchia > Styelidae > Botryllus > Botryllus schlosseri. Next base: position 27,065,439 of record NC_137246.1, on the reverse strand, counting down.
GTTTAAGCGAACTGCTCAAATTTTCACGCCTGTGACGTCATGCTTGTTAATATGACCATTGATATACAATGTTGCTGATGATTACCCCTGATGAGTGTCAGCCGAAAATAATCGGGTTAAATAAATAAATAAGTAAATAAAAATATACTATTCCATGTAACAATATAACATTGTAATTTATCATTAATCTATAAGTACTAAAAGCAGTCTCAAAATGTTTTACTCAACCTCAGTTTAAACCAACAACGAAAATCAGCCTCAGAGAGCATTTTTCTTACCCTGTTCTCCACTTTGAGTGAGACGGTGTAATTGTATACTTGGGTGAAGACGTACGTTAGCGACGATGTTCCAAGTGTATAAGCGTTTTGATCTGGCTCAATCTGTAAAATAGGGGGTCATTTTGTACAAAAAGGTTGGTAACCCCGCCTCTATATCCATACAAAAATTTGCCATCCACATACCATCCAATAATAATTTTCATCAGGTCCACCGGTGTCGATGGCTGCTGTCAAGGTTACTGATGTATTAGCTTTGACCACGATAGGATGAGATATGGTTGTCCCGGACACGGCTTCTTCAACGGTCACATTCAAGGAAAATGACCGACTACTGACGAGATTCGATACGGTCACTGTAACGGTATAAGCACCTCCTGCCGTAAAGGCATGCGTGACCTGGAACAAATCAAAAAATAAACATGTACTCTAAGCAGTTTCGTGCTATTTACGGCTATTGAGGCTCAGCACTCAGTTCCAGTGCAATAGATATAATGCAAATCCGGAAATATATCCATACATGAAAAGTAAAACAGCAGTGGTCAGTAAAATAGTATTGATAGCACTTCTACTTATTAAAGTGTTTATGTTGACTACTTCCAGTTTCCATTAACAATTATTTAGGCAAATTAATACTAACACTAATACAGTTCTGGGATGTGTTTGGTTCACTTTAATGAAACTGTCATAGCAACTCCGAAAAACAGATTTCATATTGCGCCAACTGAAAATATTTTTAAAATTGCACTTATTTCTAGTGATATTAGCCATTTTGCATTAGCCAGTTGATGCACCTAGGAATTTTAAAAGTAGCCACCTTCAATTAACTACTAAAAGTATTCAAACTCCAAGCCAGATCTACTATCGGAAAATACTTACTTGGGTACTTTCATACTGTCATTTCCTACTTTCACTAATAACAGTTTTGACATGTCTTGCAAATTCCTACTTCAACTTGTAATTGATTAAATATTTACAAAGTTACTCCTACTCCAACTTGAGTACCAACAGACTACTTTGACCCCCTCTGCATAAAATTCAATGGAATACTCCATCAAGCATACTAAACACCCTCTAATTTTAGATATCTCGTGTGATGTGAAGGCTCCATTTCGGTTATATGGTAGAAAGGCGTACATTATTTCCATTTTCAGCCGCAGTGCCGTCACCAAAGTCCCACACATAACTGAGCTCAGTTCCTGATGTAGTTGTCACAGTGTACGTGAAATTCACATCTTTTGCGATGAGAGGCTCATATTCAGACGAAGTTGTGATGTTCACACCTGAATAGTCAATTCATGATAATTTTGTAAGTATTATACAGTTCATCGCCAGCAGTACCTAGCACTTCTTCTTGCACGATGAGATATGCAGTGTCGTTGACTTCGCTGACAAGATTTTTCGCAGTAAATACCACCGTATAATTTCCCACTGCGCTGTACGTGTGATTCGCTTCTGCATGAAGATGAAATATATTACAAATATGTACATTGCACATGCACACATTGCACAGTTATGTAGGCTGTGCTAATTCGATAAGAAATAACTCGTAACAGTGTGGATGCAGTTGAAATCCTGGTGAATTATATCACAGCTTCAGTGTTGCTTTCAAGACTACATTCATTGCAGTATAATTTAGTAACTCAAAGACATTTCGTGTGCCCCTGTAGAAGCATATAGGCTAACTGAGATTCAAATTAAAACCAATTAGACAGAGTATCAGTGGTAAGTTTTATACAGAGTTTTGTACCGTGAGTCACCTATTAAAGCTTGAGTCTTGAGCGCACAAGTAAATTTGAAATAACGATTGGTAGTCAATGCATTTATGAATTCTTATTAAAACTGGAATGTTCATGGTGACAAAAATATTTCAGCAGCGAAGATCATATAGCTGCAAAGTAGCACATACTAAACTATGGTGGATTGACATATTTGGAAATAATTTACAAAACCAGTAGCTTGCAAGCTTTCACGGTGCTGGGGCCATGAAAATAGTCAAGTGCTTTTTAACTTTCTATGACCGGGTGAGATTACTGGAAACATATTTTATACAATGAATTAACCCCAAACTGAAAAATTTTCAACTCGTTAAAATTCCACTAATGAGCCGAGATAGACAAGAGATTTCCATAAAAGTTTTCATCAAACCTGGCAATGTGACACTAGCAGATGGGCTACCATCGCCAAAGTCAATAGAGTATTGAGGGTCTGTGCCATCCAAAGACTCAACAGTAAAGACGGTTTCCAATCCCAGAATTGTAGCAGGAGAATCTGTGATCGTCGCTGACGTAATTGCGTCTTGCACACAAACCGTCAAATTCTGCAAATAAGACAAATCACATAATAAATAATGTTAGTGTCAAATGTTGATCTGTATTGATTAATTGATCCAAGATACAGATAGACATGTTTTTAGTTGTCACACCAAGAAGCAAGGAAAAAAGATACCTAACAAATTGACAATGTAAACTAGGAGACGACAAGTGGCCTTAAGGCTTTCCATAAGAGTATCTTGTGCAAACTATGGCTCGTTACATATAAATAGGACAATATACATAGATAACAATATATATTTTTATTCAGTGACTATGTATAACATTACCATTCTATCAGAGGCAGATGTGTTCCTGCTAACGACCTCCAACATGACGTTATGTTGTCCAGCGGTCGTGAAGACGTGGTTCAGGACATTGTCGGATTCTACCGTATCCGAGCTTCCGTCTTCGAATGTCCACACAAAGTCGTAGAGCAATGATCTGAACATTAATGTCCACAAACATATAAACGCATTTCCCGAGATGAATTAGTTGCTTTATATGACTACAACGCTGTATTTATTGAGGATAATAATTCATATATGCAGCATACACCTTAGCAATAAAGCATAGTTTGCAATATTATTCTTTATTGATATTATAAAATTATATTATTCAATTTAATAGTATATTCATATTGAAATGAACCGGAATATTTTCGGTTGACACTCGTCAGGGGTAATCGTCAGCAACTAGTAGAGAAATGAAAAAGACATCATATTTAGTGGTACGATTGCTGATAGGCAATGTTCTTTCCGATTCTCAACTAGTTGCTGACGATCGCCCCTGACGAGCGTCAGCCGAAAATATTCGGGTTTTATTTCAATACTAATGTGCTATTCAATTGTATATTGAAGTTCTGTACCCCCAAGAAGATCTGCAATTATATTATTATTATTGATATCATGAATACTAGAGGGCCAGCCCTATTTAGAAAGCAAAGGAAAAAATTGAAAAATGACATTTTTTTTTATAATACCATCTCTAAATCTACTCTAGACCGTTTTTTTTTATCAATAAAACGTTGTTTCTTACTTCTTTCCGAGGAATGAAAAAATAGAAGGCCATTGATTTTTGATGTAAAAAAGTTTGGGAGCCCCTGTTTTAGACCAAGTTGGGTGTCCATTTTAAAGACTACTCCAAGTCGTTTCGATGCGTAACCATCTTGTACCTTTCATCTCAATCTTATGCTTTTGTGATTTGATGAAATTAATCATAAAAAGAATTGAACTGAACTGAATAATTACGTATTAGTCGCAATATATACAACACAGATACAACATTAAACATGTTAGCCTGCTGAATTCAATTTTAAGAAAAAGGCAATTTTCACCCAAAAATAGCGTTAAGAACATTGACTTACGTATCAGTATTCATGAATGCTTGCATTGTCGCGTTGGTATTTGTTTCATAACAATCGATTGTGGTGTTGACGCTCTCAATTTGGATTTCAAACACATGGACCTAGAAGTGTAGAATTGCATGACTTGTATAAAATGTGTTCAAAGTTAACTGAATTTACCTCAAGGAATTCTTGCTGGGAGCTAATCATGTTGGACGCAGTCACTGAGACGTTATATCGACCAACACTTGCGTAAGTCACCGCCTGGTTCAAGTTTGTGCTGTTCACTACGGTAGGTATGCTTCCGTCGTCAAAATCAAAGGTGAACACAGCATCTTGAACGCTGGTGGCGATACTGGCGCCGATCGATGTGGGGAGGCCCAATTCAGTCGGTCCATCTGATGTCAGTGTTAATCCTGAACAAGACAATATTTCTTCAATATTGAATTATACAAGGGTTGATTAATCATTCTTTAAAATCAAATACATTTCTGATAACTTAGTTATTCAGCCACTCTTTTTAACCCAACCCACTGACATGCCTTGCTTTAAAGCAGATGTTCTCAACTGTTGGTCCTATAAACATTACGCTGACCCGAAAATTAAACTAAAAAATGCAAGAATTTTGACGCTCGTGCATTAATTTTAGAAATGAAACATCAAATTTAATAAGAAGAACAAAAAATCCCACTAAATTTTTTCTAGAAAATCGACAGGTTTATTTAAATATGAGCATATAATTTAACTTTATATTGGAGTTCTTTAACTGCGAGAGTTTCTACTCTACGTAATTAAAAATATGACCAACAAATGATGTTGCTGAGAATTCAAACATAAGGTCTGTGACAGGATAGTGAAATGCATATTATCTAGCAACGTAACCATTGGGATTAAACAGGCCTGCAGTGAGACGATTTTGACACCTCAAAACTGACGACGGCATATTTGGTTATACGATTTCTGATATACAAATATACGATGTTCTTTCCAATTCTCTAATACTTGCCGACGATTACCCCTGATGAGTGTCAGCCGAAAATATTTGTGTCCATTTCAATAACAGTATATTATTAGGGCTGGGCAAAATCGAGTTCCTGAATGATTCGATTCTGAATCACGTATTATGCTTCGAGTCGAGTCGAGTATTCGAGTATCACTCAATATGACGTCATAACAGAATATACTATGCCAAAGTCAAATATGTACCTTCTATGCCACCACAAAGAATATAATGCCTGTTATCCGTCATATTAAAGATACTTTGGTATTTTTTCGACCCTACCGATTTCATTGCACCTTTTGACAATGTTGCGGGAGGATCATGACTTCGGAAATGTGTTATTTCCAGTAACATTGGTAGCTTTGTACTATATGTTTCGTATGGTGGGATACGGTTAATCAAGATTTCAAGGCTTCCATAGTGGAAAATAGTATCGTAGCCATAATTCTAATTGATAATTGAACTTTCATTTGCTGGGAGCATATAATTTCAGTACTCGAAAAAATCATATTTTCCTACTCGACTCGAATCATTGAAATAATTACTCGATTCAGATTCGAGTACTCGAATCATTGTGCCCAGCCCTATATATTATTCGACTGTAAAATGCTTACAATACTCACCAGTAATTCTCTCATATACCGTGATAGTGGTGGAATTGGAGACAACATTGATTTCATTATCGGCAGTCACGTTGACGGTGTATGTCCCGGCAGACGCAAAGGTATGAGTGACAGAGGCCTGGTCACTAGCCGGGTCGTTTGTACCATCGCCCCAGACGTACAAAAACGATGCCCCGTAAGTCGAAGGGTTACCAGTAACTTGGAACTGTAAAATATAACATTTGCCTGTTAGATATCAAGTTGAATCAGAGATAATTAAAGACTAGGACAGTTCAAAAATAGCTTTTTCAAATTTAACTGACTACTCGATAAAATCGTTAGGTGGCTTCAAAAATAATTTAAAAATTCCGACTCATACTATTTTTTATCCAATAACGGCGATGCTACGGGTTGGAATTGAGCCAAATTTGCCATGCATCGTTTTTTTAAACAAACAAACAATTTTATGGGGTAGCTAGTAAATTTGAAATTTTCCTTTTAATTTTTACAGTAAATCTAAAATTTTCTATTCTTATAGCTACGCTTCTACAGGTTAGAATTGAGCCATTTTTTAAACTACTCGGTAAAATTTGAAAAAGAAAGGTATTCTTGAACAACCCTAATAAAGACGTACCTGTAATGCGTCCCCGACAGCTGGTACGCTGGATGTCATTTCGACACTGATCCCTACAAACGCGGACCTGATGTCGACCGTTATTGTTTCGCTGATGGAGTCGTAATCGTTTCGAATGGTAACCTGCAAAAAATTTAAAAAAAAAACTTCAAATGCTATATTTTCAATTTCTTACTTCACTAAATAAAAAATAACGGGGTTAATAATATTTATTCAAACACAAAATGGTAAACACATGTATGTTTAAAATAAAGACCTCACAAATCAACTGAAGAGACTCTTTGAGGTACAGAACGTCAGTATTTAATCGAATATTATATTCATATTCATATAGAAATAGATATTTTCGGCTGACACTCGTCAGGGGCAATCATCAACAACTAGTAGAGAATTGAAAAGGACATTGTATATCAACAATAGTACCGCCAAATATGGCAAGGAAATTCGAGTAATCGAGTAAAATAGATATGCTAAGCTCAATGTACTATTTTTAGATTATACTGAAACTACTTTTGTTGGCACAAACTAGGTTGACTAACCTCCACACTTTTCTCCCCGACTGTGTCGAAAGTAGAGTTTTGCGCGACAATCTGATAAACTCGTTTTGTGTCTGGGTCCGGGTCGGGGTCGCCGGTGTGGGGTTGAGCTATGACACTGCCTGTGATTTGCTGATTGTTGATGTTCCAATCCGCTTGGTAATCGATGTTGATGTCAACCAGGAACTAAAAAAAGGGGGAATATCAAATACATTATGCGTTGAATACCTATGTGAAAACGAATTGAGTCTTAGGTCTATATGAGGCATATCTATGTACCAACATATGCTGTCAGTTCGAATTTGAATAAAAATTACGTTTCAAGTCAACATTTGAGTTATTCTTTATTCCATTTCTTGACCAAACATTCTATTATGGCTTACTATAGTTCAGATAATAATAGACAGAAACAATCTTTGGAACATTTAACTATTTGGGTGTAGGTCTTATCATTTACCAGCTTATGTCTTTAGACCCACCGGGTGAGCAACTAATTTTAAACTTTCAGAAAGATTCTGAGACGGCGGTGAGTCCTGAATCATTTTACGGCATGTCAAGCTGGTACCAAAGTGTTGAGTGGCAGAATATCTGTTGTTCTAGAATCTAGATTGACGATTTAGGCGCCAGAGAGCATTTTTCATTTTATGGTCCATCGATCCCACATCTCCCCAATATCATTACTGATCAACTCAGAATAAGTTTGTCAGCCACATCTAAAATACAAGTATTACCGTAGCCTGCAGTTCGATATTAGTGTCCGTTTCAGCCACGGCCGGATTATTGATGAATTCCAGCGAAGCCAACAAGTTCATATTCTCAACGCTCAGCGTCAGAGTATCGTTGACGGTACTGACGCTGTTTTCAGCAGTCACCTGAAAGAACCAAACTTCAACAAGGTCTGTAAATACATGGCGTATTTGTCTTTCATACCGTGATGGTATAGTCTGCCGCAGTTCTGAAGATAACGTTATAATTCTGTCCTGTATATTTGAACTGAAACAATCCATCTATGACCCATGTGTAGGAAACGCTCGTGCCGGTATCAACATCTGCCGAGAATGCCTGAAAATGTGATTAATAAAATGTAATGTTTACAGATATGGTGAACCTACAATCAGGTTGAAAACTTTGTCTTATATATCTGATGCTCCTCATATAGCTACCTTAAACAAAGCCATTGTTATTGCTATTGGCTGAAATCATTTATTAAATACATGGGAAGTGTTTTTGTACTTAAGGTAATATGATGTCTTGATGAATATAAATCACAAAAAGAAATTTATTAAATCAACTTCACAAAGTTTAAATAAGATTAGTAGCTAGTGCCTGGAGTTTTCGTCATCCTGGCAAAATTGCTGTTATAGTACTTGTAAGGGTCACTACCTACTGTGATATGTTTTTAAAATCCTTACCTAATTCTTTGTATATTCAAACCTATTGTATCACATCCATAGCTTGAAAACTCTGATAACATTTCATCTGCTATGTTCTCTGAATTCTATATTTTGAATTTTCATTAAAACCCATGCATTTCCTTTGATTGCAGTGCGTAAATCTTGAAATACCTGCGGTATGGTTGCTAGCACACGATCTATTCCTTCCGGGAGAATTTTCAATCCAGTGATTGCATCATCCGTCGATGTACGTACATAGAACACACTGCTGCTGTATCCGTTTGTGACCGTCGCCTGTCAATCACAAAAATTTAATAAAACTACCAATTTGAAAAGACTCTCGAAGGTACAGAAATTCAATATTCAATTTAATGATATATTCATATAAACCTGAATATTATGTCATATTTGGTGATAACACTGTTGTGTTGATATTCAAAGTTCTTTTAAAATCTCTACTAGTTGCTGACAATTACCCCTGACCCCCTGACGAGTGTCAGGTCATCCGTAAATATTGGGGTTTGTTTCAACATGAATATATTATTCAATTGTAAATTACCAATTCACCCAATACAGAAGAATGTTGCTAGAATTAACATACGGTGTATATCGATCTGGTAAACATATCCGAGATTCAAGTGCTTATTGACATCAATATTCCAGTATTTCATCATGTCTTATAAAACATAAATATCTCGTTAACGAGCGGTCACATCTGGCTATGTTTGCAAGCCTCGACATCTAAAACAATGCAACATTAGAATTGTTTGCTTAAAATATCAGAGTGGCCATTAATCGTTACCAGGATGTCATAGATGAGAATCTGTCACCTTGATAAGCTTTGTTCCCGTTGTCAAATTTGCGTCAATGCTCGTCAATCGAAGATCGTTTCTTGCATAACATTGAATTGATTCTACTCCCGAGGGGCAGGAGCTTTGCAAAGTTGTACGGACGTCTGTAGATCCAGCACCTTTGAAATAATGCATATTTAATGAATATAATATAATATAAATAATGAATATAAGAACGAATTCATTAACTAGTAAAGTACTAAGATTTGAGATAAATTGAATTCAATTTATCCATAAATGTACCCAATATTAGATTAAAGAATGTGACTAAAATGATCTACATTTCTTGTTCTTCACCAAGCACCGTGCATGATGGAATTTTAATTCATTTTTGCCCACGATATCTCAAATTTACTATTAGAGTTGGCTACCCCCAAAAAGGTTCCGTAATGTGTTTTGACAAGAGGTTGTGTAAAGTAGACACCGTTGGTACTCAAGTAGAAGTAGAAGTAACGTCATAAATTTGCACTCAAGCACAAGTTAAATTAGCTAATGCACGAAATGAATAAAGTAAGTATTCTATGCCTAGTTTATCCAGAAATAAACTGGAAACTGTTAATAAAAGTAGAATTAATCAAAAATCATAACCACTCGAGTAACTAGTGCAAGTATGCTAATCTTACTCAAGTACTCTGGAAAAGTAGAAGTACTTCGTGACCGACCTGTTTTGGTTTTGATTTTGTAACAAAGTGTGTTAAAACAGGTCAGAAGATGATACACAACACAAAGTGGGTACGCAACCTTTATTTAGCATTTAACGTCATGCTAAACGCAGTCTTGGATAACTAGATCATTTTATTTGTCGAATTAGGCTGATTAGAGTGACATCCCTGGAATATTATTTTTAACTGATTGTGGAATTAGCCAAGTTGTTGTACAGTAGGGGTGTTCAAAAATGACTTTTTTGTTTAAATTCTACTGGCTACTCGATAAAATTGTTAGGTTACCTAATTGAAGTCTGCACACCAAATTTGGTTCAATTCCAATTTTTTATTTATTATAAAAAAATGAAGAAATTTTTTTTCAAAATTTTCTGTTCACCCGATGGAATTGTTAGGTTGTCTATAGAGATAATGCTCACAAAATTTGGCTCAATTCCAACCAGTGAATGCGGAGTTATTGCCGTAAAAAAATTTGGATTTGAATAAAATAGTATTTACGGTGACCAATTCTTTAATTATGTATTATAGATGTGCCCACCGTAAATACAATTTTATTCAAATCTAAATTTTTCGACATCTATAACTCCGCTTCCGCTACTTGGAATTGAACCAAATTTGGCGAACATCGTTTCTGTAGACAACTGAACAATTTCATGGGGTGAACAGAAAATTTTAAGATTTTATTTATTTATTTTTATATCATAAATAAAAAACTTTCTTCTGCTGTAGCGATGCGGCTACTGGTTGGAATTGAACCAAATTTGGTGTGTAGGCTTCAATTAGGTAACCTAACAATTTTATCAAGTAGCCAGTACAATTTGAGAAAAAAGTCATTTTTGAGCACCCTATTGTTCAGACATTTGCTAACGGTAATGAACTCTGATTTGATATGAACCGAACTTGATTTTTTTTGTATTTCATCCTAATTCGGATTTTAAGTCAATTTCCAAGTCTTTGTGAATTCCGTAATTATCATTTTAATGTAATTTGGAAAAAAAACTGTGTAACTATAATTCTAATTTTAATCTACTATGTAAAAGATTATAGTTTCTAGCCATCCAACTGAGGTCTAACGGGAATTACCTTCCCAAACGGTCTCAACATCACTGCCGCCTCCGTTCACTTTCAAAACGATGGTCTTGTTTGGATTGTCCTTAAACTCGATGACCGGATGTCCGTCCGGACCGGTGCCGACTGCTACCGGGTAGAACAGTTCCACGTCGATGATGTTATCTCGAACTTGCACAGTGCAAGTTCCCGGCTCAGACTCTGAAACGTTATTGAATCCGACCACGCTGAAAGTGTAGTTCCCATCCTTGGTCTGAAAAGGCGGAGAAAATTATATTTGTAGATGTAATATCAATATCAAACATCACAAGTTTGCTATTTTCCTAGGATGCCAAAGAAAATATTTAACCTTGGTCATGGTCATGCACTACAGTGATAAAGTAACTAGGGAATACATATATAATTGAATAATATATTCACAATGAAAAAAAAAATGAATATTTTCAGCTGACTTCATATTTAGGCAATACAATTGTTGATATACGATGTTCTCTCCAATTCTCTACTAGTTGCTGACGATTAACCCTGACGATTGTCAGCCGAAAATACTCGGGTGTATTTCAATATGAATATACTAGTCAATTGTATATTGGAGTTCTGTACCTCCAAGAAGCTCTTTATATACATATAACATTTGAAAATGTATTATGTACTTGAATCTAGATAAGGTATTTTTAACCTTTATCAACCTGGCGAACCCTTATACAAATTTGCAAACCTTCGACGAGCCCCGAATTTTCGATTAGTCAAAAAGTACTACTATACTCTCTGAGTACGGTGTAAAGTACTGGTGAACAAAACCATTAAAATATGATCTACACACAAATCGAGATAATTATAATGAATATTTACTATTACGGCAAATCAGTGTAACTTATGCTGTATACTCAGAGAACCCCTGGTTCTCCTGTCCCAGTTAAGAACCACTGATCTAGATGCTGTATGTGTGTGGTTTCTATAAGTAGTGGCAGAATGATGAAACCAGCCCAAAAACCAATACTTACTGCTTCAATGAATGACGTAGTTGGTACTGATCCAGTAGAGGGTGCGCTGTAGTGCATCCTGATATCGCACCATATCGATTCCATCCAGCTAGCGGTAGTAGTGTCCAATGTAGACTTGAGATTAGTCCAGCCATCATTTTGCACAATAAGCACATTTTGGCGCCAGCTGTAATGTAAATAAATGTTGTTTCGTATTCCAATACGAAAAAATATTACCACAAAACCACCTCTATGTAGCATTAGCGATATTTTGCCTTTGGAAAAAGACTTGCTATGAGTTAAAACTAGACGTTTGGACGAACTAGGCTCGTCGAGTGCTAGTTATTCTTCAATTTCACGAAAAAAGGCCTCGTTTATCAAATCAAAACACCATAAGATTGTGATAAAATGGAAAGATACGGGTGTATCGAAACCACTTGGATTATTCTTTTAATTAGACATCCATCTTGGCCCAGAGCATGTAAATAAGAGGCATGGATGAAAAGTGCTAGGTCGATTTATCAGATCGTGGTGCGGTAATGCTGAGTTATTATAAAACTAAATGAGAGCATGTGCTCTGAAACTGGCAATCTTGTAATTACTACCATTACCTGCTCGAGCCGCTGGATTGGCAGAAGATTGGGATCACTTTCATCATTTCGTCATCTTCCTGCATATCAGCCACGCCAGAATGGAGAAACGAAATGCCAATGACGTCGTCAATCTCCAGATTTTCACCTTCCTTGATCAGCAACTGGTAAACCATTGTTCAAAAGTTATTTCAATCTCAAATTCGAACTTGTAAACCAGGAGGTCTCAACCTTGAGGACATTGGCATTTTTCAAGGTGGCCGTAAATAAATTTGAAAAATTATCATCTCTAAATTAACTCCACTATAACAACAGAAATTATTGAAATTTAATAAAAATAGTGGTACAGCAATAAGCTACTTTTTATCTTGAGTGAACGTTCTTCTCTTCACCTCAACACCAGCAATTAAGTCATTGTCAGAGCAAAAATAAGCTCAACCATAACATTAACTGGGTATGTAATGACTAATTAGTATAATGGTACTATCATGTTTATTGTGTGCCGTATTTATATTATTTTATCATTCCAACTACTAGTTACTGTATAAACCAGTTAATTGTTTCAAAAGGTTCAAATATAGGGGGTTATTGATATTAAAATTCAATGGGGACCATTGTGTAAAAAAGGTTGGGAACTCCTGCTGTAAACCATACCTGGTGAATTGAAGTACCGTCCACATAAGCATTAACCGTTTGCTCGGATTCCAGAATATAATCCAGATCGTTAACAGCCGATGGTATGTTGCTGAAGCCGTATTGTTCATACATATTACACGCCTCTTTTATAGACTGAAATATTGTGTATCGATTATTAGTTGCTGTGTAAAAAAATATCCAAATCGTTCTCACTTTGCATGCGTTCTGTTCAATGGGACAGGATTGATTCCCTGCTTGACAATCTGGAATCTTCCTCACGCAGTTTGAAAATTGCTCTGCCGTGCCGCAAGTTGCGAAGGAGTTGTTGATGATTTGACAGCCTATCAAGGAGATTGAACAATTCAGCAATGCATTGAAGCAGTTTTGAATAGTATTCATATTGGAATGAAGCTGAATATTTTCGGCTGACACTCGTCAGGGGTAATCGTCAGCAACTAATAGAGAATTGAACAGATCATTGTAAATCAACAATTGTATCACCAAATCTGATGTCACCAGCATGAAAATTCGAATACAGTCGATGCGAACATACAGTAGTTTTGATTCACTTAGAACGCTGTATGATGGGACTTATTGATTGCATCTGTGATTACCTTCATTAGTAATTCTTGAAATGATGGTTAAAATCCTAGAAAAATTCAGGATACTTTGTAATTACAATCATAAAATGCCTTCAAAATTAGAATTAAGAGACTAATGTGCTTCAAGATCCTCTTGGGGGCACAGAACCTCAACATACAATTGACTTGTATATTCATATTGAAATAAATTTGAATATTTTCGGCCGATACTCGTCAGGTGTAATCGTCAGCAACTAATAGAGAATAGGAAAGAACATTGCATATCAACAATCCTGCAAAAACCAACGTGCTTCATTGTAAGAATATACGCAGTCAAATATACTGGGGCCACTGTGGACGCATATTTCATCTCCATCTATTCATACTTGCTCAATTAGAATGTACTGTATTTGAAACACTACCCAATTTTGATACAGTATGTATCCTATTCAGGATATCTACCATTGATTCACAATGTATTAAGGTGCCGATTATTTCACAGGCTTACAAGTAGATGACGTTGACTATAGGAATAGACAGTTGTTTCAACTTCATTATTCTAGACCAGGGCTGAGAACGAAAGTATGTTTACTCTACTGAAATACAATAGGAAATTCCTTTATAAAAAATTGGCGGCCCCTCCAAATCCTGGACGGACAATGAAGTTTAGTCAGGGAAATATAAATCTTGTTGAATTTCCACGACCACTGTATTCTCTCCATACTAAACAGACTATGTGAAGTGCTTATGAGCTTAAGCCTTGTCATAACAATAGCGATTCGAAATGGGTGTGTTTTCTACTGAAAGCACTTGATTTATTCCGGCTTTTTGTCTCGGGTTACTTGGATTTCGAGTGCTACTTCAAGTTCACCCGAAAGATGTGTTGACCTGGTTATAAAACGTGCGGCATAGATAAGCCAATAAGCCATCGAATGACGTTTGGTATGGAATTTAGTATCTTGATTTTAACTTCCTAACACTCCAATATATGCCCAGATTTTTTGATACCCCAACATAGAAGAGGGTATTTGATTTTTTAAACAGTTGAGTATGATCATAAATTCGATAAATGGTATAATTTGAGGTTCGTGCTCACAAAAAATATTCTTCTGCTGACCAGCATTAGTTACCCCAATAACAATTAATTAACCAGTAAACAGATATTATAAATAGACAATAGAATATTATCACAAGATTGCTTTGTAATGATTTTGGTATTAATTTCTTCGCAGTTTGAACTCAAATTTTTGCACACTCCATGTGGTAAAAAGGCTAAAATCGGTGCACCTTCCCCTAGTGAAACAATTCTACCAAGTATAGCAACAACCCAAGCAATCCCTAGTATCCAAGCGGATCTAACATTTTTCTGTGTTAAATTTCCAAGGACAATAGTTTGGTAGGTGTGAAGTGGTATGTACAACAAGGTACTTGTGGCACGAAAGGTATTGTCTTTTAGCACCTGTGATCTCCGTCATGAAACGTGATACAAGGCGCGCAAGCCAGAGATTGTTCAACAATCTACAATTGCATCATAGGCACACTGCCCCACTCAACATCAAAGAGACGATATCTGTTTTGTAATTGGTGGTATTTGAGATGTATTGTATATAGTAAAGTAGCAGTGAAACTAATAGTATAGGCATAATTTACAATACACATGGCCATACTGTATGAAGTTTTGTACCTCTAACAAGCTCTGATAAATTTGTTCATTGGTAATGTCCCGGCAATATAATCTCTATTTTAAATAGAGTATAGATAATATTGTCACGAAATTATCAAATATTGGTAGTGTACTAAATTTCGAAATAAAGTTTCACCTGCTCTGATACGCAATGATGGGTTTTGACATGTGGGTCGATACACTTGCAGTTTCAGTGTGGAGTTATATGCAGTAGTGGAACCGCCAAATTCCCAGCTCCCAATGACTCCGTTAGCGTGAAGCCAGTAGCCAGGAAACAGCAACGTGTAAACCTGAAATTTAGCGAAACATCACATTTAGGATTTAGAACAGTGGTTCCCAACCTTTTTCGACCCATCGCCCCCTTTTCAAGGTCAACACCGATCATCGCCCCCCAAATTTTGTGCACCGATAATTGGGCATACAGGCTGTAATCACCGGCGGGTTGACTAAAAAAAAAAAAAAAAAAGGTCATCTTTCTCTGCTCAGAGCTGAAAATAACGTTTTTTCTCTCCGAATGGCTAGGTGGATGACTAAAAAAAAAAAAAAAAAAAAAAGGTCAGCCGTTTTGACGCGTCATCGCCCCCCTATCGCCCCCGTCGCCCCCTTTGTCCATTTTCGCCCCCCTATCGCCCCCTTCGTAATTTTCGCCCCCCTAGATCGCCAAATCGCCCCCTGGGGGGCGATATCGCCCACGTTGGGAACCACTGATTTAGAACAAAACATGTTAAGGGTACGAGAGTCAACCATATAGGCATATACATTAGAGTTGTTCAAAAATTTATTCTGGATTCCGGAGATTCACTGATTCAATAGTTACGTTACCTAAAAAAATGCTGCACACCAAATTTGGCTAATTCCAACCAGTAGAAGCCGACGCTGAGCCAATAGAAATTTTTGAATTTATTATATAAAAAAATAGAAAAATAATTTTACAGTGCAAAATCCAAAACTTTCAACTGCAATCACTTCGCTTCTACTGGTTTGTTAAGCATCGTTCTTTTAGACAACTTAACAATTTCATGGGGCTGACAGCAAAATTTGAAATTTATTTTAAATTTTTTATAATAATTTCAAAATTTTCAAGCTCCTATGCATTCAAATCTACCAATGGAATTGGTGCCAAACTTGGTGTGCAATCTGGTGTGGAATCCGGGAAAAAACCTACTGTGCATACTTCTACAAGTGGGGAATGTCTGCTAGGGCCTAGGGACCATTGGTACGTACCAGATATCCACTGGTGTGATAAAAATAAACAATCCTATATATCTAGAGTCCACACATTATATTAAGCAAGGGTTTGGATAGGCCTATAGCTGTAGCTTACATTCTTGACAGCATAAACATAAGCCAGACCAACACTTTTCTTACTCTATGTAACCCAAGCTATGACTCATGAATTTCCAAATGAAACGACCAATAGGAATTCCATTGCTAAGTCAAGACAATAGATCTCGTCACGAAAGCAAATGTTCCCATTACCTTTTGATCAGCTGGTACTGTCGACGATGGAGATTCCGTCACGTTCTTGAGTTGATAAACCGCGTTACTTCCAAACGCTGTGGCTCCGGCAATATAGTGACGAGGTTGCTCAGCATGGTCTAACAAAAACATGATGTTTCTAACAGACTTGGACATTTGGAAAACTAGATGATTCTAATTGTTTAATAACACTTATTCTAATTCCGATCTATTTTGTGAAATGTGCATACTCTAATCTAATTTCTGTTGTTCATGAAAATGTGATAGTGAGAACTTTACAGTATGAAACGACCCAAGCTTTCTGTTCTGACATTTGCCATTCTCATGCTTGCGAGAACAGACTCATATTTAATATGAACTCAATTTGATTTTAGTTGTATTTGTTTTACGAATTGAGTAATTATAATTATAATATATTTGGAAGAAAACTGTGTAGTTGTAATCGTAATTCTAATCTAATTTGGAAAAGAAGTAATTTTCTAATTGTCCAACTGTGGTTCCTAAGCCATGAACGACCTCAATAATGTAGATATATACTAATGACAGTATATTGTAACTTTTTTGTAAAAGACTGATGCACCCCAAATGATTCCTTTTTCTATCCGGTAACTAAGAAAATGTTTAACGTATAACATGATATAAGTCATAATCATAGTCAATGGGTCAAAAATTATATACCTGGGCTCCGATATTGACAAATGTAAGGTAACGGATCTCCACAGGGCATTAAATACCATTTTCCACCATCAGAAGTATTCATCGCAGCACATCTCTGGAGAATGAAAAAGAATATATTTCACTAGTTACGAAGATGAAAGGTGCTAATAGAATATCGTAAGGGCTGACGTTGCAAGTGAGCAGAAAATATAACATACTATCACCGGATTCAAAGTAAAATTATAAATTAAGGTGAAATTATATGACAGATATAAATTGTTGCAAATTTGAAATCACAAGAATTGGTGAAAAATGCATAGAGTATAAGAGTGCAAATTTTGATAGCAAATAGCAAGTGGTCGCTTTAAGAGTACCAAACCTAAGGATATGAATTTTCACGGACACTGTGTAGTGTCATCCAAAATCATTTGAATCAATGGTAGAATGAAATTATTATTTCTACTCTTTCGGATATGTCAATTGCAGTACTGCTGCAATACAAGCGATCGAGGTTTACAGCCTTACTCAGTGGAAAATCGAATATATACCTAATCAGGGCTGTAATCAAGTCACAAGGTTCCGAGTCACAATTTGACTTTTACAGTTTAGACTCGAGTCAAGTCGAGTCATTTTCAATTCACCACCGAGTCAAGTCTGAGTCCAAGTCATAGTGTTCACTGTTCAGTATCCAGTTCAAGCGAGGTTCAATTCAATTCTGTGAAACTCTCGGGTTATGTCAAAAGCATGTGATTCACAATATACGATACACTTTTCTCACTATAAACACGTTTATTCAAACAAATAAAATACAGTAATTGGGCATGAGCCTATTATTCAAATATCTGTTCTGATATACGAGACTTGAATAAGTCATATAGAATGTGTTGAGTCATATGACTTGGTCAAGTCACGCAAATGACTCGAGTACAAGTCGAGTCAATACACAAATTGACTCGAGCGAGTCAATTTCCATTTTTAGGAAAATGACTCGAGTCGAGTCAAATCATGACTCTACTCGAATCCCTAGTTATTATCACTTACGGCAGTTGGATCCGCAAGGTTAGGTTCTCCTTCACCCCAATTGGTGTACATGGTATCCGAAAATGATTCTCCAGTAATCAAAAACATAGTCCCACCGAAATGGTCGTCAAAAACAACTCCGATCCAAAACATTCTAAAATTAGAAATCGGTGAATTTTCAGAAAACAATACACTCATAAAATATGCCATATCGATGCAATTCAAGACAGACGGCATTTGTTAGAACATTTCTCGAAATTGACATCTCGCTCTTGCACGACTGACATTACAAATGGTGCATATCAATGCTACGCTTCACGGTTGGTGGAACTTGAAAACTCAAAAGTACATAAAAGAGGACATTCTTTGACAAGTTCTTGGCGCCTTTATCAAAAAATCTCATAATGTCAATCATGCATTCAACTATATTTAAAACCAAAATTTTTTATTCAACTTGTGTAATTTAGAAAATGCTCCAAAACACTATCAGTAATCCTGAATAATATGGACCATCAAGCATACAAGTGTTGAGGATTAAATTTTAAAGTAAACAGGTCAAATTGTTGAATATTCATTGTTTAGGCCTATTGATTTTGTGTCGTTGTAAAATCTCAGTCTTAAGGTGAGACCAATTCATCGTAAGAACTTCTTGGATGCACAGAACTTTAATGTTATTTCCAATTATCTACTAGTTGCTGACGATTACCCCTGACGAGTGTCAATATTTGAGTGTATTTCAATATAAATGCATTATCAAATTTATTTTGTACAGAAGTAACACCCCTTTACTGACATCACTACTGTTAATAACAAACAAACAGATGTCATTATGTCGATGGGTCCAGTGGTCAAAGTATGTTTTCTCCGTGATCTAGTGTAGTATATGCCCCTCCATAACTAATACCGGTACTATTAGACCACAATGAACTTCTAAAAATACAAATGCTACAGCACAATTAGGAGCAAAATCTCAGGTATTTAAATTGCTGTCAACAGTACTTTAATGTATAGTGAAGTGATGTTCTATTATTATAGTTTAATAGAAGCTGGTGACGTATGAATGTAATCCTATAGTGGCTACAACAGAGATATCTTAACCCTACTTGGGATTTTTGCTACTTCACTGACTGCTTAAATATGGATAAGTGAGAACGGGTTAGGAAATGAAATGTACAGGGTTTGTGTAAGTAATGGATTTGAAGTAGAAAATCAGGGCACTTGATTTATTTCGGAGTGATTGAATTGAAAAGCATCAAATTGAGAGTATTTTTATCAGTACTGCAATTTCTACATAACCTGAATATCTATAACGGTCAATACCTAGTGGGACGGGGCATAACAATAATACCTAATACAATATAACAATAGCTTGTGTTTGAATTCAGGTTTCAGCACAAGTACAAAAATGCAATTGCTGCAAATTACTGCAATTGCTAAGCAACTTATGTAGATTTGTAGAATTTACATGAATATAACCAGACTTGGATAACTAGATAATTCTGAATTGAATTATATATACTTTGCTTCGTATTCATCTATCTATGTATCCGAATAAATTCTCTCTCTCTCTAATTCTAATCTTATTCGTGAAATGTTTCTATGCTCTAATTTTAATGCAAATCTAATTACTAGTTTTTGTGAAAAGATATTTTCCATTTTTAAGCTTATGAGAATTAACTGAACTTGATTTTTGTTGCAATTCTTTCCAATTCAATTGCCAAGTTTCCGCGTAATTCAGTAATTCTAATCTAATTTAGAAGAAATTTCATCTTTAATTCTAATGTTAGTCTAATCTGGAAAAAAACTATGTAGCTATAATTCTAATTCTAATCAATCTTGGAAAAGCTGAAAATTTTCTAGTTGTCCATCATTAAAAATATCTGCATTCCACAGTTGATATTAACACTCTATTACCATAAAATCGCAAGTAAAGCGTGTCAAGCTACAATGGTAACGCAAACATCATAAATAACTTACTCTTCGCCAGTAGATTGCAGCACATTATCCATCACAAAACTGGTGACCTGATCATCGTCAATCCTGGCCAGTAATCCATTCCCTGTTTCGCAGCTGGTTTTGGCCGCCACCAAGTCCAACTTATCCGAAGGGTCGGAGAAATACGCCACACGCTTCGAATCGAAGAAATGCGATCCACTTCTCTTGAAAGTATCATCTGAATAACAAGTGGATGACGGCGATGAAAAATCAATTTACAAATAATTATGAGGATATAAAAATTATTGCAATATGAATATATTGTTCAATTGTATATTGAAAAGGAAGGACGTAGTTTATTTTCGTCCTCGATGTTTTTGCGGCATATACACCGGCTCATGATACACATAAACACGATCTGTGCATATGCATACCATGAGTGCACGATGTGCATATGCCGCTGGACAAGGAAAGTGCAGATATAGCCTTGTAGGGCTTTTTAAGTCATACACCACTCCTCCATGCTATCCCAGTAATGCATGAGCGCCAAGCAGGGAAGTCGTGGATTCCAGTGTTACTAATCAGGTCTTTGGTCTGACCCAGCAAGGGATCGAACCCACGACCTACCGATCAAGAAGCCGGACGCTTCACCATTACGCTATCTTGTCGGCAAGTTCTGTACCTCCAAAAATCTTTTCTAACAATTTCGTGTAAGGGATAGAATAAGAAGCCAAGAGTAATCATAAATCGTTAACTGGTCACAATGAAATGAGTGAGTTAACTACTGGAGCAATTTACAGCCAATATGGAGCAGGTTTGGAGACTAGAAAATTTCCAATTAGATTAGAATCAGTAATTATTCACCAGTAATCATTATTTAGATTACTACTAGACAGCTAGAATTATTTAATTCTCCAAGCTTCATAAGAAGTGAAAAAAATCACACAACAAAACTGCTCAATGTAGTAAAGAAATGTTACTAACCGTATGTTGTGGTTCCGTTGAATGTGTATGCCCATTCCAATCTCGGACTCCCACCATTTTTCACGTCGACGGTAACAGGCAAGTCATCATTCAGTTCAATATATTCCGGGCAGTGCAAGGTCACTTTTGTTATCGCCTGTTCTACGGTGATCGGGTATCTAAATATAACATCACATATCTTGAGTATATCAATAATAACTATTTATTCCCTCTATCTATACGACTTACGTGAAGGACTGCACAATTACCCCGGAAGTCACAGATACGGACACAAAGTACGTCCCAGCGAGTGCGTACTTGTGCGTAACCTCCGATTTTTTGGTCTGTACTAAAGCAGTTGTGTCGTTGAAATCCCAGAGGTACTCCACATCCACATTCATATCAGGAATCACACCCAACTTCACCTAAAACGAAAGTGGCACATATGAGTCCAGGATGGAATCATCGCAAACCAGGGTTGTGATAGCTATAGTCATGACTCGACTCGATTTGAAATTCGTTGACTCGACTTGACTCAAATCATTTTCTTGTTAATGAAAATCCACTCGACTCGTCTAGAGTCAATTTGTGTATTGACACAACTCGAGTCAAAACTCTATGACTGGAACTCGACCCTCTACTCACTAACTTGGACTGGGACTTGACTCGATGGTGAATTGAAAATAACTCGACTTGACTCGAGTCAAAACTATAAAAGTGAGATTGACTTGTGGGTCGGAACCTTGTGACTTGGTTACAACCCTGGTCGAGTCATAGGCAATGACTCGAGTACAAGCCAAGTCCTTGCACTAATTGACTCGAGTCAAGTCATTTGCCATTTTTTAGAAAATTACTTGAGTCAAGTCGAGCCCATGGAAAATTTCGACGCAAGTCATTACAACCGTGGTTCAAATGAAAGTTGACCTATTCCCATTAAACGTTAGATACTCACAGCTTCATACTGAGAATAAGTCCTGATTCCGCTGAACTTTGGATCAATGTATGCCGACACCATCGGATCAGCCACGACCTAAAAGCAGAAAAATGAAAAGGCTATCCCTACAAAGAAAGAATAGTGTGCTAACGAACCTGTCTACCGCATGCAGTGGCAGGTGAAGGCTGTTGACAAACTCCAATGCATTCGGCGGTTACAGCTGAGCCAGTATCACCAGACGAACAAAGACAAAATCCTCCCTGAAATACAATGATATAATAAAGAAGACTAGTTTGTAGCTTGCAAGTCGAGTGATGTGAGGCCAAGACAAGTTCAACGTAAAGAGTACCCGGTATGGGAATTCTCAGTAATTAGGTGACATCAAGGTTTTGTGGTGATGTCAGAAACAGAACGGTAGCATCCAGTGTTGCCAATTTAGCGATTTTCGCGCTAGATCTAGCGATTTTTCATCCGGTTTAGCGCCATAAAATATGGATCTAGCGCCTAGCGCTAAATCTAGCGATTTTTGAAAAAGTATTTAGCGATTATTTAGCGCTTTTTTACCGTAAATAACCAATAAAGATCAGTTCTGGCTGACGACTGCATTGGCTATATACCAGTCACCGGAGTGAGGACTCAGATGATATGTGATTGTAGATTACTAACATACGGATATATAGTAGACACGCAACTCCTGGCGGTTACGCATGGGCAAATAGTGTGTCTTCTTGCTGAGTAATCTAAAAGTAGCGTAATTGGCAGTGCTACATCTGGTGACCTGAGCGCTGAAATTTTATATAATTGGCCATGATCGAAGGATATTGACGCAGTGATTTCGAAAATACAAATAATATCTCGTCCGGACAATGGAACCATGCACGCAACACAATGAACATAACGATGACCAATTTCGTCCAGCCATTGGTCCGATCCATGCCGATTTTCAGACTTTGGGGGCTGTTTTGAGGTCGTTCCATTGTCTTGACAAAAATATAATTCGTATTGTCGAAATCAGTGTGACACTAACTTTCGTCTAAGACCAGATTAATTACATTTCATAACCCGGGTTGGTCCTGATTATTTTCTTAAGGTCTCTACTTATTGTGGCTGGCAAACCCGGTTCAAGTCGTGTTGTGTCGGGTCAAGTCACATGTCGTGTACACGTGTGTCAAGTCACATGTCGTGTTCAAGTACTCCAACACAGTTTAGAGAAGAAGTCGAGCGCATTTCCACGGTACATCGCATCACGTATTCACGGACGCATTGAGCAAGGGACGCTTATATAGTGAGCGGTTATGCCTGCAAAGTGCAAACCTGGTCAGTGGACTCGTTTAGCGATCATTGCGCAAAGCGATCTGCTTTATCGAAATGCACTGCACGTTTTGTCCCGCTTAGAGATGACTATTACGTATTATGAACTAGAAATTTGATAAGTGACTTTGGTCCCAGACGAGTAAAGTATAGCTGAGAAGAATGTATTGATATAATGGTTCAATTTAACACCTTTAGCAATTAATGCAGATTTAGCGCTATTTTTTAGCGCTTTTTTCTCAATATTTAGCGATATCTAGCGATTTTCGACACCAGTTTTAGCGATTTTCTTCCATCCGGAGTTGGCAACACTGGTAGCATCTTGTCACAACCACGTAACATGTCAGAGACATGAGGCATCCAAATCAAATATATTTACCAGGAATGTTGACATCTACCACCAAAGTAACCTTTCCGTGACACAGCTAATCAAAATGTAAAAATCAAATTGTATAGAAACGCTGACAAGAATAATAGTTCAGGAGACCCAGGCAGACTTTTGGACAAATCGATAATTTTAGTTGTCTAACAACACTAATTATAGCGAAACGCCAGTAATCTAATTCTATCTAATTTCTTAAATGTTTCTTTGCTCTAATTCTAATTCTAACATAATTTGTGAAATGTTTCTATGATCCAATTTTAATTTTAATGTAATTTCTGGTTATACCGAAAATGTTACGGGAGAACAGTATAGTACAAATCGGGCCAAGTTTGCCATTCCAATGTTTGTGAGAAGGAGCTCTGATTTGAAATGAACAGTAATTCTAATTATAATATAATTTGGAGAAACCTATGTAGCAATAATTCTAATTTTATTCTAATTTGGAGGGAACACTGTGTAGTGTGTAGTTACTAACTGTCATTCATACTGCAGTATAATTTGAAAAAAATGTATAGGTATAATTCTAATTCTAACCCAGGTCTGATTTCAAAGACTACTCCAAGTCATTTCGGCGTGACGGCACCTTTTTATCTTTTCATTGCATCGCAATCTGGTGATGTCTTTGAAAGGATAAAAAATTATTAATAATAAACTGAACTGAATAACTGTGCCTGAAATATTGTAGTTTTGCACTCGATAACTCAGGCCCAATAATATTATTTTCAAAGTAATTTCACACTTTCCCAAAAAACTGTTGATTTTCAGCAATAGCGTGAAATAGCCGGTAACACCATTACAACATTATCACAAAACAGGGAA
Source organism: Botryllus schlosseri (assembly GCF_051294905.1). NCBI lineage: Eukaryota > Metazoa > Chordata > Ascidiacea > Stolidobranchia > Styelidae > Botryllus > Botryllus schlosseri. Next base: position 27,040,783 of record NC_137246.1, on the reverse strand, counting down.
AATAGCTGGTTCGTGGTACAGAACTTGAATATAGCTTTCAATACAACATCCATTGTAGCAGTATATTTATTAAACTCGAAGACTTTTCGGGTGCCTCTTTTCAAGAGTTATCGGCACACTGAAGGGATTTAAACAGATTTAAAAGCAAACAGGGAAAGGACGTAGTATATTTTTGTCCTTGATGTTTTTTTGCGACATATGCACCGACTCATGATACACATACACACGATCTGTGGATATGCATACCACGAGTGCATGATGTGCATATGCCGCTGGACAAGGAAGTGCAGATGTAGCCTTTACATTACATCAATAAAATGTAGTTAAACTTACAACAGTGTTGATAACGGCGTGGACGTATCCATGACTGTAGCAATCTTCCCGACAAGATGTTTCATTTGTAATATCCAACTCGAGATTTGTGTATTCCCATAAAATTACAGTGTTGTTGTCTCCTTCGGATCTGCCCATACAGGACACATAGGACGTGGCTGCAAGACACGAAATATCATGAATTTTTGTATCATCACTTTTTCAAGATATATATGATTATCATGTACGAGCTGGTTAGCAAATATGCTAGCATTGCAGTATTAGTATTACTGAAGCAATATCGAAAAAGGTTGTACACGATAAAACATCCGACATATTTCAATCCGTTTTCCAAGAAAAGAAATTATCCATTGTTCTACCAATACATAACAAAAGACTAAATCATTAGATTTGTGGGAAGTAGAATACCAGGGACAATACAACATTGACAATGCAATTTTTTTTAAATAATCTCAATCAGGACACTACACAAATTAAACTCAGAGAAATCACTATAAGTAATTTACATAGCAGTGCTATATAGCGTGTATGTTTAACTGAATGAAGTAGCTTACGCACATGGTATTTAATAGCCATGATGAGCATCTAAAGAGAGTTTGCACACTGGATTACCCAGCATAATAAAAGTCGGTATAATCTCATGAGCAGTTTACTTCATTGGATTACATGATCATGACATAAGAGCTAAAATTCACCCAAATATTCTCAGCATTTTAGGGGTTTCAAGATAGGATTGCATTACAATTTGTAAATAGTGTGCTTTGAAAACTGTCTGTAGGCTTTAACCAAGCACAAATAGAATCAATGTATGGATTAATTGTAATGTCTTACCGCATTTCACAGTAGATAGGTTCGCAGTTTTGATATTTTGATCTTTAAGAACAGACGGAGTGCCGCACAATACATGTTCCGCATCAGCTACAGTGAGACCAATTGTACCATCGGAGCCATTCAACAACATCTGTAACCATTCTATCTGACAGCTACACGTCCAGTTGTTGTAGCCGAGTGATCTGGATATATTTTGAAAACTTAACCACTGGCAAATGTTAATGAATAAAACTACAACACAATGCTTCAAATCTTTCAGCTTAGCAAATAATGGCCTTGACTCCATCATCATGTTAGTTATATATGGGTAATATGTATATACCGACTTATACCGTATATAACTTTGATACATATAAATACAGCTGAATTAAATGGGATATATGGAATAGATCACACTAAACATACTAAATACTACATTCTATGCACTCTAGCAGTAGACTAATACTGATTTCAAGTGACGCTACCACCAAAAGCTTCACTACAGAAGAAATGTTACAAGCCACTACGAAAACGTCTTACATGTTGACGGGATTGACCAAATTGAGTTCTTCTTTAGCAATATTTGATATGTTATTACGATCCAAATACCTGAATAAATATTACATGCAACTTTGTACCGTTACACTAGTCACTATTACAAGATTCATATGTGTGAATTTGGAAGAGAATTATTCAATGAAATGAGCATAGATATAGCATCACTAGAAATATTCAATGATATGTATATTTTATCCAGTAGATATCATAATAGAAAGATCTTTTACATGCTGGTAATGAAATTATTGATAACCTGAACTGAACGAGTTACGTATGTATTAGACTTGAAAGTTACAGTACTTGTTTACACCCAATAAAATACCTACTATCTAGTTCCCTTGATGGGCCAGACGCAGGGGTTTAAAGGATTATCTATCGTAAACAGAATTATAGGTGTGTTCAAACCATGGAAATATTTCATTAAACACACCCGGATATTATAACATACGGTATGGTTAATCCTGTAGTGTGCCGGTATATAGTTCTAAACGTTAGTAAAAACATATGTTAGTTTTTTAAATGTCTAGACATACAGCATGCCAATAAACACATCCGAATTTATTGTCACAGGGATTTTTAGGTAGTAGCAGTAGGTACTACAGTAGGCAAATTTGGATCAGATGAAGCCAGATTAAATAAAGCGGTCACAAAAAATATAACATTAGGATGTAACATGGCAATGAGCCTTTCCAATGGAAGCGAACGGCATATGACCTAATCGTTCATTTACTTCCTTAGTCCATTGGTCATGATTCTCAGGAATAATTACTCTGGTTTGCATGCAGCCTTGCAAAATACTTCAGTGCACTGTATTACCGGTATGGGCTATGTACAAGATACATGTGTGTGCTGTGCACTGCACCATTTTACGTGATTGCTATTGTCACTACAATTCCATGTATGTAATTGAGGGTATGCAATGGGTAATTTCAGGATTGCCCTTTTGTATGGGGATTATAGATAATCCACTATCCAACACTGTAGGGATATCAAAAGTCTGGTATTCCATGAATCATGAATACTATATATTACAGTCCATTGTCATCGATTTCATTGTGATAGATGTTAAGATGTTGAAGATGGTTAATTATACATCATGATTCCCATATTGGGTACATAATGGAAGTTATTTCAATTTAATTGACAACAAGCATTCTTCACATAGTTTAAGCTGAATTTTAGACATATTTGCATATGACATATAGTTTATGCATTAATTATGTCAGTGAATGTGTGAGGTCAATAGGCCTAAGTCTCATAAATTCACTTTAGCACTGATTTCAAAGTTACAGCATACAGTAACAGCATGCTATGCATAAAATAAACAATTTGACATTTGATAGTGTATATTTTGATCCTAGAATAAATCACATGCATGAAACTGTGTTAAAATTCCAGATTACAAAATTCTTCATTTGGCGCAAATGTTGTGATATAACAGCAGGGAAATTGGTCTTATGATTGCTTGTAAGTGCGTAAACATAACTGGGCGATACTGTCTTGAGAAAAGAAGCTTTTGTGTGACACACAATAGGAGGGTATGTATTGTTTGTGGCATAGATTACCTCCAGCAAAGATGATGTTTCATCGTGCTGAATAATGACGTATATATGATAATATCTGGAACTTTGTTCAAAATCAATTTCTTATTCCATCTCTACATTGGATTGTTGTGATAATTTATGAATAAAAGTAGAGTTATGAAATGATGCATGAATTTAAATCAATTTTATGCAATAGTTATCACAGGTTTAACTAGTTGAAATATTAGTGTAGAAACCTACAAACTCAATGATGTACATGCTAATATTGTGTGAATAAAGGAACGGTTGGTCCATCTCAGGGTAACTGTTAATACTTCATAGGCCCACTCAATAGTCAACCTTCATTTATACCTAGTCTAGTTTTCCCCATGTATGTGTATGTCAATTCTTGAAGGAGATATCATCCAATTGAGAAGCATTCGACCGTAAATTCTCAAAATACTTATTCTAGTTTTGTGAAAATATTCACAAGAGATACAAGATAAGACAGCACAATAACGCTATAAAACGGGCTTTAGAATACTCACAGCTCATTCAACTGCGCAAAATCTATGAGGTATCCAGACGGAATGGCTTTGAGATTGTTACTGGATAGATTCCTAAAAATAAAGGACACAAGTGTTACATATATAATTTACATTTACTGTAACATTTATGGATGAATAATAGCACATCCTTGTAGAAATATGTTAACAAATGTTCTTCTTGGATGGTCATGCACTCCTGCTGATATAGGAAGCACCAGTTTGAAATGTGTAACATTATATCAAACTTACAGCTTGTTCACTAGTGGATCAATATCTGTTGATGCGGGTAGCTTTTGTAATTTTCCGCCACAGTCAACATAACACTGGTTAATTGGGCTGGTGCAGTCACAATCGGAAGGGCATTTCGTACAAGCAGCATCAGTAAAAGCCTGCAAAATAAAAGTGCTGGAATAATTTGTTGAATAGGAATGTAAACTGCACACAATTTATCCTCCTAGCAGACCATTGTCCAATAGGCTAAGTAGGCTACGGCAAAAGATGATTTTGATACATAATATCAAAATTAAAATATTCTTGATTCATCGATGATTTTTCATGGACCAAGAAGACAAACTGTGCAAGTTAATGAATTATTTTTAAAAATGACAAAGAATATGACATGATTAGCATTACACAACATTACAAAACAGAAGTTGTGATTAATTCAGCCAAACTCTTTCCTCCCCTCACATAGTATCAAAATCTTGCGATTAATAAAGTTATAATAACATTACCAAAGAAGCTATGCACAGATATATCCAAACCATATTATTCATTCAACAACTTGCAGAAATTTCAAGTTATGCACTATGTTCTTTTCAACCAGTATTGTATACATATATATGTGAAACTTGGGTATATTCACCTGGCTCCACAACAGTAATGAAGAATAGAGCAGGTAGATAAAAACACAGTTTAGCAGCCTGTTGTGTTTTGAAGACCAAGCTTTACCGATTCTGGACTTGACACAGTTTTCAGGAATACACAGTGCATTACGATAGCCTCGTTTCAAGGCTAAGTCCCTTGTACAACACAGTGGGTGTCTCCGGCGTACATGTTTCGAGCAGTATGTGTATTCCATTCGCCTGCGCTTGGCGATATCCATTCTGCTGTGATCATATCCTGAATCGAAGCCCTGAAGCGCGTCGGAATGTGATTCAGAATCGTTGGATTTCAGCGACGAATCTGGTTTTATGCTTCCAGAAGGTTTCACTGAATGGAGCATATCTCTTCGTCTATTCTTCGACTGATAAGCATTCATTGGTGGATTCGCATGTGGTCGTGTTGCAAATTCAAATAACTATCCGTTCGAATACATAATTGGAGCCATCATAACCATTCAACACCTTTTCATAATAACTATAAGATAACAAGTAAATATTACAAGTAGAATATACATCAAAAATACAACAAAGCAAATTAAATAACATAATGAAAACAAAACTGCAGAGTTGTAACCAAGTCACAAGGTTCCGAGTCACAAGTCAATCTTACTGTTATAGTTTCGACTCAAGTCAAGTTGAGTCATTTTCAATTTACCACCAACTCCAAGTCAGGGTGCAAAGATTCAAACCTAAGATGTAGTGTATAGAAAGTGTTCAGAATTTAAGATTTCAAATCATAGTATTTACGGTGGGTAGTTCTTATAAATAATTTGAAAGTAATGTAAAAGAACTTGCCACGGTAAATACTATTTTTTCCAGATCCAAGATTTTGTACTCCTATAACTTTGCTTCTGCGGGTTGGAATTGAACCAAATTTGTTGTGCATCGTTTTTCAGACAACATAACAACGTAAAATTTGAAAAAAATTATATATCATTGCTAAATGAATACAAAACTTTTTTCTCTTATAGCAATGCATCTGGAATCGAACCAAAATTTGTGTGCAGCGTTTTTTTAGGTAACCTTCAAGTAGCCAGGAAAATTTGAAAAAAAAGTTATTTTTGGACAGCCCTGGTGTTCAGTCTCATGTTCAAGTCACGTTCAAGTGATTTTTTACAACTCTTGTTGGGAGAAACAAATCCATCACATTCATAATATAGCCTACCCATTTGTCTCACTCTTAGCCAAAAATAGTCCGTGAAGAAGTACTTCTACCGTGTAAAATCACTCAAGTATGTTTTGGATGTTTTTGCACTACTTCCTCAAGTGGTTATGACTTGTGACTAAGTTCTACTTCAATTTTAGTTTTTTAGACTTAGAATACTTTCTTTTTTACTTACTTGAAAATGAGTACTTCTACTTGTACTTGAGTATGAATTTACATCGTTACTTCTACTTCTACTTTGTAGACAGCAATGACTTCTTTTACCACCTCTACTCTTAACAGGCTTATTCAAACAGATAAAAATAGCTTCTGGCTCGATTTGCCTCGAGTTATGCACAATAACTCGAGTATCCAACTAGTCTAGCCAATACACAAAGTGAGTCATATCGAGTCGAGTCATTTCTATATTTAAGAATACTACTCAAGTCAAGTCCAGTCACCGAATATTGCAACTCTGGTCATTACAACCCTGAACAAGAGCATAGCCTAAGCCACTATTTATATCAGTCTAAAATCAGAAAGAACAATTCAATCAATTATCGTAGATTACTGAAATATTTTTGGGCATTGGCCTTCACTTTAAAACTCACTTTAAAATAAATATATCACACATTGCATTTGTTGCATTGCATTGTATTGCATTGCAGCACCCACAAGATCAAGATCAGATAATGTCCTACAAGGGCATGGTTGGGTGATCAATAGGACTGCGAGAAATTGCGATAAAAATTGAGATTATTATTCCCATGTAAGGTGACTCGACCCGAATTAATCATGACGCATTATAGTGATAAAATCATGAAAATCAATCAAGTTTGAGCGGATGGTCAGTAAACGATACTGAGCGATACCAATCCATATTGTCACAGTTCTACGTTTAGAAATATAGCCATAGTGGCTATAAGGCAGTACATTCAGATAGGTCACTGCATCTAACATAATTGGGAATGAAATTTATATAATTGCACAATGCATTTGCTCTTAGCGCGGTTCTGCCAACGCGCATATAGGCAGTATTACCGTAAACAACAACTTGGCATGACTCGCTTGTACGACCTATAAAGCATGTTCATTGTTCATTGGAGCTACAAATATGAGTTCGCTTACGAACCAGAATCAGTCGCAATTTGATCGCTCCAAATCACCATATTTCAACTAGCCCGTGACCGCATGCATTATGCGGGCTATTCCCGCGAGTCCTTATACAAGTGAACCGATCAATTTTGCTAGCATACGAGTATTGTTGAAAGATATTTCAATGAAGATCATTTCATATTTTTCACTGAATGTATAGAAGTATACACATAACACAATATACTCGTGCTTCTATTTATTATGTTTGCACGGCGTGAGTTCAGACTTTACCAAATCATTTCGGGTCTGCACTATCTTTTTTCATTTATCGCAATCTTGTTGTGATTATATGTGATAATAATGTTAAAAGACAAGCAAACGAGTAGAGGTACAGCAAAATAAGATATTGTAAAAGCGCGACATCAGTTTCAACTACCATAAATTAGCAGTTTCAGTTCCGCGTAGCCTAAGCTCCATTAGAAAAGTAGGCCTATAGCCCTAGTGCTATAATCGAGCGCGTACTGTCGTAAATGCATATCGCAGTCGCATTCACGTCTACCGCAGAATATCGATCGGATGCTTGTGATAATGTATTCAAAATAACCCTTGATAAGCCCCAGTTCACACGAAGATCTTTCTGACTACAGCAGCATACGCTAACCGACGAAGTTACCAGGAAAAATCACAGCCTGAGATCGGCCTCCTCGTCCGATCTATCACTCCACTTGATACACGCGATCAATGTAATGTAGTATAAACAAATACGATCTTCAACCATTCGCAATGGTCTAATTTTTCAATCAATAAACCTGATTGATTGAACACTGAATCGGCTGTAGTTTGCGCTCTATCGCGAACGGTATAATCGTAAAACCAGATAAACCGTAACCAGACAGCGTTCCTAGCTCGAACATGTCGATTCCTCGCGCTATTTCCAGACACCCGTACGATTCACTTGCCTTCTCTACGTTTGCTGGAGATTGGGTGAAATGGTACTTGACTGGTTTTGATTCATATTACAAGAGGGTTTTAAACAAAGGCTTATCGAATGACTACTACCACCTTGCGTAACGAAATCGGCCCGACATAATTACTTCTGTCGAATTAAAATTTGGTATGATTTTGTGAATCAGTAGTAAGCAATAATAATTATAAATAATAATCAACTCTCATTTATACCATTATATTCACAGCGGATCGGTGCTCACTATCCAGACTTGCAATGGTTTCGCTGACGTTTTACGCTATGGGTGCAATCTATGTCGCACTGTCGCAGCTTTACTCGGTTACCCGGGCTTGGTTCAATCAATCGATCAATCAATCAATCAGGTTAAAATTAATATTTTCATCGTTTCAAAACATCACAAGACTGCGATACAATGAAAAGATAGGAAGGTGTCGAAACAACTTGGAGTAGCCTTTAAGATCAGACACCCACCTTAGCCTCCCTAGGCGAAGTAAATAAGAGGCATGCACAGTTGCACACTGAATGAAAAGTAATGCAGAGAATATAATACGCAAACGACAAAAAGAGGTGGCATGTGGCGGAGGGCGAGGCCGATGTTACGTCGTGGTCCTGTAATCCTGAAATAGCCGGGGTTCTTCGACACGGTTGTGAGGGTTCGGGACTTATCTCTTATTACATGTACTGGGTTCTGTAACAAATTCCAAACTATTTACTGGCTAACTCAACACGTACTGTTAAATACGGCTGCACACCAAATTTGGCTCAATTCCTACCAGTAGAAGCAAAGTTATTACATTTTGAAATTTCAAGCCTTTTACAAAATATTAGCATTTATGGTGGCAAATTTCATTAGTTCGTTTTGATTAGCAGTGAGCAGAAAGACACTGCTATGGATAGATTACTACCACAATTTACTACGACACCGCACGCTCTTATAATCACTTCGTTTACGGTCAATTTATGTGTAACATATATACGGACGGAGGCTGAGTAAAATCAGGCTGCAAAATCGTTGATTGAATGACCGGTCGCTTACACATAGGTCATATCAGCGTGTCGAGAAAATACATACACAGAGGAACAGCAACTTAGTCAACTTGATGTGAACTTGATTCTAAAAGTTTTGTTTCCAGTGACGATCGAGTCATGAGTCAATCCTAATTTTCAAAACGCCGAGTCAAGTCATGACAAGTCTTTTTTGCAAAGTTACTGAGTCGAGTCGACTGAAAAAGTTGACTCGACTACGACACTGGATTTTAGTGATCCATAAAGCGTAATGCATTCCCCTGTTCATACAATTTACAGCGCTCTGCTTTATTATAGTGTAGTGTAGTTAGACGACGAGAATAGGTTTAATCCAAAATATTACTAAAAATTGCAAGCTTTTTGTATTGTCGTCCGCTCAAGAGACAGAATGTACAATAAGACACACAAGACTCAATGTGACGTAATGTCTATTATGAGGATGTCGAAACGAATAAAATTATACGGTCATTCAAAAGTGGCACTATAGAATGTTTACATTCAATAGTGGCGCAATGCTCAGCTGGCGTCGCGGCAATGGGTAAGGACTAGGGCTGGGCAAAATTTCTGAGTGATTTATTGATTCTGAATCACGTATTACGCTTCGAGTCGAATCGAGTATTCGAGTATCACTCATTATGGCGTCACATCAAAATGTACCATGTCAAATTTCATATATGTCCCTTTATGCCAACTGCAAAAACATATTGCCTGCTATCAGTCACGTTAAAGATACTTTGGTATTTTTTCGATCATGCCGATTTCATTGCACTTGTTGACAATGTTGTATAGGATGTTCATCAAAATTATAATTCTCGTTCGTAAATTAACCTTCAGATGCGAGGAGCGTATAATTTCAGTATTCAAAAAAATCGTCTTTCACTACTCGACTCGAATCGTTAAATTTAAAACTCGATTCAGATTCGAGTACTCGAATCATTGTGCCCAGTCCTAGTAATGACCTTGTGTATCGAAATGCAATCGCGTCGCAGAGAAATGTTGCGATGTTGATACTTTCTATGGGCGCTTCGGTAGAAGCGAGCACACTTACCTGATTTACAGTCTTATAGCGTGAGGTATTTGGAGACTTGCAAAATCTCGCTTTGCTGACTAGAATGTCCATCCCTCTCTTGTGGTATTATGTTATTGGTGCCACCTTAGCCATTACATAAATGAGATATTTGTGGTGAAGCGGTTGCAAAGTTTGCAAAAATATATTAAGTGGCCAATTGCTGTATCCCTGGCTGCTCAGTGCTCATGGACGACGGTAAAGGCAAATGACTTGAATACGTTCATAGGGCCAAATGCATTCTGTCCACCAAGTACCCTACTATCCTTTCAGGTCAACGAAAGGCTCGTAATGTGCGCGACCAAGGTTCTCTCTAAGCTGCGCACGTGAGCTATTGCGCAGTGCTGACACGGTCTCTGCGTACCGAAAATCTAAGCTGCGCTCAAAACTCCGAAGTGATGACCTTTTTTTGTTACGCACTGTTGTCCAACGGACCGCGCAGTGAGTTGGTGAGTGCGCGCAGACTCGTCAAAAATTAGAGGTAGCATTGTGTGCGACTGTAGAAAGTATTGACACCCGCCATCAACAGCGCCATGTGTGCCTGGGGCCCTATACACAACAAGTGGGCTAAGACAATATTTAATGTGTATCGCTACCTAGGCGGAAAAATCTCTATAAGCTGAAGGAGAATGCGCGAAAATTCCTAGGGCTTTAATGTAGGGTTGCCATACGTCCGGAATTTTCCAGACATGTCCGGAATATCACTGCTCGAACTGCGTCGGGAAGGAAACTCTAAATATGCCTAAATGTTCGGAATTTTGAAGGCTTGAAATAAGATCAGAATTTTTTCATAAATCAGCGTAAACGATATTGTTGTTGAGATTTTTCTTCGCGCTGCGTGCGATTTTACTGCCACCTTCGTTGATTCTAATAGGTAGACCACCGCCCTCGCTAAAAATGCAATCACAAATAAATAAAAATAGCCATCATTTACTGAAATAAGCCTATATAATTCTAATCGCAATTACATGAGAACGGAATTGTCCTCCTTTTTTCAGGAGATTGAAAATATCCTCCGAGTTCGAGTAGGTCATCTGATAGTCGATGAATGATGACCTTTTTCTTAACAAGATTTCCAGTAAATATTTAGAAATAAGTAGTTTTCAATTTCCTAAAACTAACGTTTATGATTTTTAAAAAGTGTCCTACAATACGTCCGGATTCCAAAATATGGTAACCCGAATTTAGTTGCTTTAGTCAAAGATAAAGTGAGTGGTTCTAAACCTGAGGGTCGTTTGCCTTTATTCTGGGAAGATTAAGTCTGGGCAAAGGTGCAGACCGTTTGTTAGTAAGCAAATTTTCACCTGGACCACAGAACATTTTAAAATTAGAAATAGAATCGCGACCATAAAAAACATATGTGCACTGTGCAGCCTGCAGGTGCGGACCGGCATTTAGGCTCATAAATAGTCTTATCCGTGTGACATGACTTTACAATGTGCGTTTTCGAAGTCAACGTCCTTTGCAAGCTCTATCGCTAAATCTGATCATGTGGGAGAAAATCAAAATTTTATAGTAATATATGGAAGAATCAATGTTAACAGATTTCATTCACAATATTTAACGACCGAATACATATAGAAACCAAATGCATATAGTAATTCCCCCCGGAATTTGTATCGACTACCGTATGGTGGGATAAACATCAGTGTTTATTTGGGCGAAAAGGCAGCTGAAAAATGTTGTTTCGGCCCCATGGTTACAAGACACAACCACATAAATGCACCGACCTAACATTATAGCGGCTCTTGATCCGGATCGTGACCAGTGACCACCCCTGGTCGATAGCAGAGATGAGCGGATTTGAAATTTCTATGTCCTAATCCAATCCAAATCCGAACCTTCAAATCCAAATCCAAAACCTAATCCACAACTTTTTCATATTCAAGTCCATGTCCAATCCTAATCCGATTCCAACTGGAAATTCAGAAAAATACTAATTTATGCGAAGGAGGGATTCGAAAATTTTCTTTCCCAGCCAACGATTCACTTGATTCAAGATAACTTAGTAACTATAAGTACATTAATAACTGATCTGAATAAACTTTGTCGCCATTCGCCACACGACATTTCAATCTCCCAGAAAATAGGTAAATCCAATCCAAATCCTAATCCGTTCCGAAAAAAATGTCTAATCCAAATCCAATCCAAATCCGAAAAAATTTTACAAATCCTGTTTTTTTAAAACCTAATCCTAATCCATGCTCATCTCTGGTCGATAGGCAAAGCTTTACTAGTGTGACGTCATATTGACAGGCAATAAGTCATGCATCATTTTGAAATCCGCTAGTGGGCGCTAGACAGTATCCGGAATTTGATCCACAAAAATATGGTGGCCCTACTCTTCTAATGCATTCTGTAGACCCAGTTCTACCCTTACAAGTCAAGTAAATGCTGGTAATGGGTGCTCGCTTCTACCGAAGCGCCTATGGTAAGTATCAAGAGCGCAACGTTTCTCTGCGACGCAATTGCACTTCGAAACACAAGGTCATTGCCCATTGCCACCGCGCCAGCTGAGCTCGTCGCTCATTTGCTAATTGTGGGGGTTCCAGGGCCATGAGCGGAATGAATTTATATTTTCGTAATCAGTACAGCGGCAGCTTTCGATTGATACCCGTTTTATGAAATTGAAAGCTCTGTCAAAAATTACAGTCAAATTGCCTTTGCCAAATGGACAGGGTGACGTAGGTCAATCGCAGTGAACCGTGAGATTTGCTTGTGTCCACACCATATGGTACACTATGCTTAAAAGCCTCCCCTGCGACAGCGACCCGCGTTCAGAATTTATATCTGGTATCAATAGAATGCTATGATCGCACCGACCATAATTTACGTGAAAATTACCATGTTACGTACAACGGCAGTGTATTGAAACAATGCAAGACGAGCCGCAAATTAACCGACCGCACCGGTTGTGGGCGCAACACTCTGGCAGTCGCAGCACACAAACAATGTGCTATCCGCTATCAACTCCGCAAACAGGTGGTGTTGTATGAATTGCTAAGTTTAGGTTATTGTAATTTTATCCTTTCAAAAACACCACAAGATTGTGATACAATGAAAAGATAGGAAGATGTTGAAACGACTTCGAGTATAGCCTTTGAAATTAGTCACGCCTCTGGTCCTAGCGGCCTAGACGATGTAAAGAAGCGGTAAGTAATAGAAGATAACACAAAAAAGAAGAAGCATAAAAAATGAAGTGGCATGTGCCGGAAGGCGAGCTCAGTATATCTATATCAGATCGTGATCCGGTCGATCGCGCCGACTAGTATGACGTTGCGGCTTGCGACGGATGACATGTGGTGCAGTGCAGATATACCTTATTCTCTTACCGATGTAGCTGTTCTTATTTCCATAAACTTACCTTCAATTGTGGATACGTTACATACGATTTACTTTCTTACGTATCCCGCGTGTGTAGAGTGATGAATGTCGTAAGAAACAAGTCGACAACGGAATTAACTATAGACCTATCTTTTATAGCTGATTCTGAAAGGAGTCTGTCTCTCCAATCATGAATCCCACCGCACGTCACTAGCACGAAGGCAAAAAAGGCAGCGTCGATCTGATAGTTGTGCAGAGTAAAAATAATGTTTCAGTGTGCAGAAGGAGAACCGATATTACTTGAAAACTGCTGTCGCACCAATTTTGCAAATATAGCCTACATATCATTCCAGTCTGAACATGAACGCAGGAACCGCTCCGAAGTCGCATATTGAATGAAAACCGTCATTATGCTACACATCCACTGCTCGGTAAGTTTGCTGCATTTATTCGTTTATCTTATTTCTGATCAAATGTGGATCAGTTTTGTGGTATATGTGTAGCGCTTTGAAATACGTAGGGAATTCTGGTTCTGGTCAATGTTATAATTATTTTCATATCATTTCAAAACACCACAAAATTGAGATATAATGACAAGATAGCCGTGACAAACATACACCCTGGCCTAAAACGGCTCTGGCGCTACCAGCTCGCGGCGCGCGGGCTGCATGTGACCCGACAGGATATATTCGGCGGCTGGGTTGAAATCTCGTGATAACGATAACCAAATGAAACTATAGCTTAGACTGAGACTGATTATTATAATCCAACTGGAAATCGGATATATACAACCGCAACTATGTTAGCGGCACAGTCATTTGGAATCATATATGGCAGGGTTTCCCAAAGTAGATGTCGCGACCCAGTGGGGTCGTGGAACGAAAATTAAGCACCAATGACTATTACAAGAATGCCAATTCAGCGGATGCTATCGGCGGCCCATTTCTGAATATGTTGGTTCATTTTTTTTTGCAAAATAAATAAAACACGACTTCTGAGGAATGCGAACTTGGTTAACAACGTATCATATACTCATACTCTCAAATGATCCGCTCGAACGTCCGTATTATCGATTTCGGTCATTCATGGAGTTTTTCGGTTTGGTCTGTGCATTACCCTGGCTGTCAAAGCTATAAATAAGGACGAATTTCCAAAAAAAAGATGGAATTAGGCGTCCTCGGAGGACATTTTCGATTTCCTAAAAAACGTACGACAAATTCATCTAAAGGAGGACGTGTGGTAGGCCTAATTGGTAACCCTAGCTATTAAGGAATTTCCGAAATATTGGTATGCTACAACGCAGAAACCGGTCAGGTTCAAGCTCATACGAAACATCGGAGTAAACAGATAGAAAGTGACTTCATGGTCTGTTTCTGAAAAACTTGCCTGCTTCCTGTCCGGTTAGAATCCAAAATCCTGATCCTGTACAAATATACTCGCCTTCGCGAGACAATATGGGCTTCAAAAACGACGTGTGGGTTTTCCATACCGGAGCTCGACTGTTCGGTACTATAAATGGCCTACACCAGGAACGCAGTTGGACAGGTGGGAAATTTTCAGCTTTTACAAATCAGATTAGATTTAGAGGTGTAGCTTATTAGTTACGCATTTTATGGATTATATTATAATTGGAATTACTGAATTAAATTCCGAATTAGAAGGAAATACAATAAAAATCATAGTTCATACTCATGACAATGGAAAACGTATGTGAGCCAAGCTTCGGCCGTTTAGCGTGATACAGTTCTCCTGTAGTATTTTCAGAAAAACCGTGATTGGCCTAATAGATTAGAATTAAAATGAGCGCATATAGAAATGTGTCACAAATCAGATTAGAATTATAGCCTAATACCGACATTTCGCTGTAATTAGTCTAGGCAACTAGAATTATTATCTAATTGTCCAAGTCTGACCAGGACCCAGGGTTGTGGCCACGCCGCGACTGCGACTCACGAAAAAGAATTGTGCGGTTGTGCGGTTCACAAAGAAGCGTAAATTCGGAACAGAGTCCGTCTCACGACATGTCTTCATAATTCGCTCTAGTTTATAACGTATTTGAGCGATTCCACGAATATTTTAATGGCGAAAAGATTCATCGTAGGTAAGTCAAATTTTCGATGTCTTTCTATATCTATCATGATACAATTCTAAAATAACAAACGTTACGATATTGCAGGATCCCGTATCGCATGGAATCGACGACACCGTTTTCATTACCTACCGGTACCGGTACCGGTAATTCGTGTCGGATAGACTAAACTCGAGTTCGGTAATTATGGTATAATATGCGTGATACTGTACTCGGTACGCATGAAAATTTTTTTGTCGAATATTTCTAAAATTGTTGCGTTTCGTACGATTTACTGTCAAGTGCACAAACTTAATTTACTCTCGACTTGTGTTGGCGGATAAGTTTCACCTATACACCGGTACCGGGTTTGGATGAAAATTTCCACCTTATTGTTATTTCCAAATTTTTGTGTGACTTGCAAGTATGTTATATGTCGCGTTGTCTGACCCAGATATTTAGATATCTAGAAATCCCTGGCGAGATATTAGTTAAGTTCAGGTCAGTTCAGTTCAGTTTATTACGAATCTTCATAATTTCAAAACACCACAAGACTGCGATACAATGAAAAGAAAGAAAGGTGTCGAAACGACTTGGAGTAGTCTTTGAAATCAGGCACCCATCTGGCCTACAGGCGATGTAAAGAGGAGGCAGCATGCAAACACTGGCTGAAGAGTAAAAGAAGATAACACAAAAAGACAAGCGACAAAATGAGGTGGCATGTGACGGAAGGCTGCATCGATATGTCAGGGCTGATAGCATTTATTCGGTATAAATTGCTTGTATTGCGACTTGAATTGGGACATGCTTGAAGACTGTCGGATAGCTGGCGAGATAATGTGCCACAAATCAGGCCCGGTATATCTGATAGAGCGATCATTTCCGTCGAGCTTATGGTAGTTGGACGACGTGGACGCGCGTGTGTTGTACTTATAGGTGGTCAAAGTAGTCAAGAAAGCTACTTAAGCAGAAGTAGAAGTAGCGAAGTAACTAATATACTCAAGTACGAGTAAAAGTAATACCTTTAAAAGCAACCTAAACTACTTGAAGTAGAAGTAGGATTGACTGACGTTCGCATGGACTGTCAAAAGCTGCAAATTGAGTTGTGTGGAAGGTGTCGAGACGAGCTTGATTCAAATTGATGCATCCCAGAGAGGTATAAATTTTTCGACAGAATAAGCATTCGTCCGTATCATGGGATGCAAATGATAATATTGACATGTAAAAGCGAAACTAATCGTTTGTTAACACTGCTTTTTAGAAAATATCATGGCATGGTACCCTCCCTATATTATAGGACCCATAGTTTAGTCGAAGAGCAATACGGAGGGGTTGTATCGGATACGGTGAACACTTTCCGCGATTAATATGCGTTAATTAAAATATGGCGGACCGTATAAAAAGGCCATATAGGCTGGTGTGGCTTTATTTTCGGAAAGTAAAGGAATTGCTACACATGATTTTATCCTTCAACTTCAACATGTATGTTCTCCAGACAAAAAATACTGAAATCAATTGGAACTCAAAGTATGATACTGGGAATTGAAACTAAAATGGCTTTTTCCAGTAAGTCCAGTCTGCTATAACAGGTCTAACGCTCAAAAAAGTAAGAATCCACTTTTCCAGATTAGGACGCGTCATTTGCTGGTAGAGTACGATATGATAGGTAATTTCTAGATTGTGAAACGGTAGTTTCAGACGTTATGATGGGCCATGTTCACTGTGCGGAAATATTTCCTATGGGTGACATAATGCGGTGTGAGCGGAACCACGCAACCATTTACCTAAATTATATTCACAGATACTTTCGTGAAAACATAGGGTTATTTGTCACTTCATATCTACTGTGCGCGAAGCGCGACGAAAATTCTGGGCTTTACTTAACTTTTATGACAATTAAATGTTTGTACTTCGTGATAACAGTCCCGAAATTCCCCAGGCTATCAATCTGATTAAAGGATTAAACAATTTCTACTTGACAAACTGACAACAGCGAAAAGTAAATAAGTATATCACAAAAAAATTACGAAGTAGAAGTAGAAGTAGCGGGAAATTAGATCTACTTGAGTACGTAGCGCAAGTATACGTATATAGGGGAAAACTAGTTGAGTACTTCGAAAAAGTAGAAGTTCTTAGTTACTGACCAGGTGACCACATCTGTGTAGGTAGGCCATACTTACGCACTTTTGGTGCCGAGGTAAAGAAGTCATTGACATTTTCGGGACAGTGACCGCAGTGGGACTGATACACAAACTTGACAATTTCTAGTGTGCACATATCTTTTAGGTTTAGAATACTTCTAAGTAGCGATTTGTTGGACGCACATCATGGCCCTTTAAGGGCCCTGGCCATGATACCCAGGACCTATGATGTTGCAATTTTTGCAGTGGCCTTAGTGCGCTAATACTGGCAGCAGCCCCCAACAGATGATGCACTATTGGAATTTTGATTGGAATAATGATTTTAATAGTATCAGAATGACCTAAACTGGCATGTAGTCTCTAAGGCTGTATAACAGACCACAGTTCCGTGATAATTTTGTTTTGTTGTGGCTGGATGCGCGACTCTTCTCGGACAAGATCGAGTCCAGTAAAATAGGCTTACCATACGTCCTCTTTTAAGAGAATTTGTCCTCTTTTTTGACTTTTTTGAAAGTGTCCTCGGAGGACGCCCTTTTGTCCTCTTTTTTGAGATTTTGTCCTCTTTTTTGAAAATTTAGGTCAGATATAGAGGAAATTGCGAGTGATATGCCGCAAATTAGCGCAGAAGTGAAGCTCCGGCGGGTATTTCGGAGGAAAAGCGGTGATATCAGCTCTGAGCGAAATGAAGACCTTTTTTTTTATTTTTTTTTATTTAGTCATCCACCTAGCAAAGTGGAGTGAAAAACGTGTTTTTGAGCTCTGAGCGGAAGTGATGACCTTTTTTTTTTTTTTTTTTTTTTTTAGTCAACCGACGGCAAAGTGGGAAAAATTCGCCGGTTTTTGAGAATTCTACTCCGGTTTTGTATCTTGCAAATTTCTGAAAAAGTGTCCTCTTTTTGCATTTTCAAAATATGGTAAGCCTAAGTAAAACCACGAGGTATTTCGCATTTTCCGATTTGGAGGCGGGTTGACCAGCGATGTTAACCCTTTGTGGACTGAATATATTCTCTATGGTTGGAAAAATTATTTCTACGCGTAACTTTAATTGTTTTGCCTCAACTTAGACATTGATCAACAAAATTTAAATTTTTCTTTCATTATTTATTATTTTAAATGTTTGTCGCAAATTTGCGACATCAGGCTTTCGCGACAAAAATCGAAACAAAACAGGTCAATTTTGACAATTGAAATTATTGGTCAAAATTAGCAAAACAGTTATAGTTTTTGTTCAGGCACAGATGTACATGGCATTTGACACATTTTATAATAGGTTGTTTTTCATAGGTATGTCTCTTGAAACTCTGCCTGATGTCCATGTAAGGCGTGTGACCCACTTGGTCACGTTGGGGGGGGGGGCTTTGTTGGTCCTCTTTTCCTTTTCTTATGATACTCCTGCTGGATACAGAGAGATGTCCTCCGTCTTTTTCCTCTGTCACTAATTTTCCATACTTTACCAGGTATTCTGCATATAATTTGGAGTAAGCAGACATTTTTGCATCTGTTTCGGCAATTGCACAAAAACACAGTCCCGTCTGTACAGCAATCAACTATTGGCGACAGCAAGATCAACCAAATGAAGTACAATTACATGTAGTATGTTGTTGAGCGGACACATGTTCTGTAATAAGCCAGATAGGCATCCAGAAGATCAACCTCACCAATAAATGAATTGTACTGTTCGATAATAAATGGGTAGTCGACCTGTGAGCGTTGTTTCGTTTCCGGTCCCATCTTTCAATTTTACTAACAGGATTTGCTTTGACAAAGGTACTGGCCAGTATCACACTGCGATTGTCATACCACTTTACTGGCCAAATACTAACGCCGTCCAGAGAAACCTCCTTTACTTCAAATCTCACTCTCCTTGTCATGAAGTCTGTGCCATTACTGAATTGACAGCCGCACAGTATGTTTGATCGCACAGTTCCTACTGCAAAAAATCACATGCGAGATGAACTACATGAGCGCGAGATGAACTATATGAGCAAGAAGGATTTGATCTGCTTCCATCGATCTCGGGACATGATATCAGAAACTTTATCATATCTAGTAACATTGGCCCTTTACATATAGGATCTTGGCATTTTCACGATAGACATATGCATGCAACATCCCAAGTCTTTTTCAATATCATCTCCAGTCACCTGTATTGCCTTCGTTCAATTAGTTTGAACGGCAAATAAATTCCTCTCATAAACAATCCAGTCCAGCAATTCCGCTCCAACAAAATATTCGAAATATATGTGCGGAGAAGAAATAGAGTAGTCACTTTCGAGCAATTCTGGCTTCCATATAGGAAAATAGTAGCCAGGGATCTTTTCACCTTGAATTGTTTTTCGTATAGGTTTTCGTATCGGTTCATGCGGTGTACATGCAATATGACCCGGTGTTTTCCCTTTCTCTACTTTTGAAAACACGATTGAGGAATCTTCATGAGATTCATCGGGAGAAGAGGATTCATCCGAACTCATTTATCACATAGCAGCAGAAGTTGCTGCAGTAGAACGTTCTTCATCGTCAGAATCACTGCCACCATCTTTACTGCCTTTCCAGTTTACCGTCACTTCATGAGTGATTTTTCCCCATAAAAACATCTGGTATCCATTTCTGCAACAGCAATTTCTGATTGAAGTTATTGAGAATATTTGTTACCTTTTTGGCACTATTATAGTAGTTAGTTTACATATTCGTTGTCATTATGTGATGTATCAAGGCACTTTCTTGACTCGTGAAGTTGGTGAATCTAATTCCCTCTTTTCTCACGTGAATACCTATTCCATATGGAAATATATCAGTAGTAGGAATGTTGTCAGAATTTACGAACAAAGGGCTAATGATGCAAATTCGCATCACTCCCCATTTTCAACTTTGCCAAGAAGAATAACACATTATTGATCCAAAACACTTCTGGCTATGTGATTTATGGTGTAAAGAATCCTATACATATTTTTATAAACGAATATACTCACCAAATCCTTCGACCGTGAAGCAACAAAGAACGTGGGTCCACTGACTTCACTCAGACATGCCAATGCAATAAACAACGTCCGGGACACCCACCTTTCACTCCAAACACTCTATTTTAAAAGGCGTCAAAGGAAAGTTCGCAATGTGTACTTTCTGCGACGGCCGTCGTGGCCGTGTCAAGTATGCGTGAAGTCAGTACAAAATGATGTAATTCGGTATGTACCGAATTTGTTACGCTCGTCCACAAAGGGTTAACGGTGTGTGATTATCTCCAACAACTCACAACAACAAGAAGACGATGAGATCGCTCATGCGCAGCACAGCACAAGAGCACATATTCATTTTAGGGGTTGCGCACTCTAGTGGTCATAGGACGCTGGCCAGCCCGAGGAGATGTTTCTGATGTATTTTCTATTTCAAATCTTGTCGCAGGTATTAGTTTCAAATATTACTCCAATTTCTATCTGGTATCATGTTCAAATCCATGAGAAATAGAGACCTGAATTCGTTTCAAATTCGTTTAATGAAGAATCTAAAATTCCATGTCAAAATTCAAATCCTCATCCAGTTTCACAAAATCTTAAATCCTTGTTCTGACATAGAGATAGGCTTTATTAAACTTATTCTGTAACAAAAGGAAAATGAGATACACAGCAGGAACAGTTCAAATACGATAAGGCAAGACCCAACACCTATAAAGCAACTCACAACGGCACTAGGCCTACGTACGGAGAGTGAGCGTAAACAACGTGGATCAATCAACTAATGATGGAAACTACAGATAAGAAATCGTACAACCCTATAAAGACTTGAAGGCTAAATCCACATGCTAGAATTCTGCGAAATGTGGTACGTTCCATCCTGTAGACGCCCGGGCAACATTCCATGAATTAATATCCATTCATGCATCATTAACATTCCATGACTTTCAACTAACCACACGTCGCTGTGTGCGGGTTCGAGTCCGACCGAGGTCGACCCCAAAATCCCTTCCCAAGTGTTGTAGGTTTATCTAGGTTCCTCCTTGCGGTCTGATTCGCTTATAACAGGGTTACCATAGGCTACGTCCTTCTTTTTTCAGGTTTTTGAAAATGTCCTCCAAGGACGCCTAAATGTCCTCCTTTTTGGCAATTTGTCCTCCTTTACAGCTTTTAGAGCTTAGATAGTGGATAGATTCGAGTGAAAACGGGCATATAGCTGACGCGAAATTGGAAATTCGTGGTTCGAACGAAAGTGACGACCTTTTTCTTTCACCAACCACAATATCGTCGAAAATTTAACCAATATTTCCGGATTTTACTCCAGTAAAAAATTATTAAATCTATGTTCCCGACCGCAGGCTATTATTTAACCACCTATATTTGAATAAACTGAACGGGGACCCATTTGTGAGTCCAGATTGCATAGGTCATCCTGATCCTGAGCCGAATTTTTCCACTGAAATATAAAAAAGTGACTGATTTTAGCTCGATATTTCGGGACTCTGAATTTGAAATTTACCAGTTTTTTATTTTATTTATTATGGCCAGGGCCGTAACAGCACTTCGTCAGCCCCCCCCAAAAAAAACGTTGGTCTTGGTGTGAGCCAGCACGAGCGCGAAAATTTTCGATAATTCATGGTAAAATTGGTCAATAGGATCGGGAATTGCATATATAATTGCTATCGATGTCGTGTCCTCTTTGCTCACGTAATCATATTTACCGGTAGAGCTGAGTGAGGTGTCTTGGAAACTGTAGGGCAGGTTGGTATGACTCCGTAACATGATGTTATTTCGTGACCTCTGTCTTGTATATCAAAAATATAGAATCGCCCAAACTAAAAGACGCACACGATTTCAAATTGTTATTTCTTCACTGGCATAAATTTTTTACCTGCGGGATGATATTTGTCTTGTGAGGTTCATATTGCCGACACAGTAACATTCGGCGTCAGTCACAGGCGCCTATGGACAATTAAACCTATATGTATTTTGTATATATAACGAAGTTTTTGGTCAGCACAAGGACATTCTTTTTCGGCCAAGGTTTTCTCGCTGCCGATCGTTCTGCCACACTTTTTGGAGTCGCATGTTACATGGCCTAAAACTATATATGTCTTGCTGCATCATGGCGCGATAATGGCCAGCGCCGAAATGCCCATTTCTATAAATTTTGCGTATTTTTCTTGGGGTAAGAATACCCAACAATCCAAGATATTTGGCAAATTGAAATCGCGCCAGGCGCGAAAATATTTTGAAAAAGTTGCATAAATTTTCATAAAATACTCTATAATATATGCTTTTTAATGAAATAATTTTAGCCCCCCTTTGAGCTCGGGCCCCCAATTGGGGGTTTTGGAGTGCGGCAGTTACGGTCCTGATTATGGTCAGCCGGAGCCAGGTTGATTCCGATTTCTAAATTTGAGAATCCGATCATCTTTGCTTGTGACGGAAAAGTAAGCGACCTATTGTTTCTTTCTTCGTATAGTGCAGTGGTTGCCAACCTTTTTCGACTCATCACCGCCTTATCAAGCTCGACACAAATTCTCGCCCACCCATGTTTACGGATCCGAAAAACGGGCATAAACGGGAAATTTATTCACCAAATTATGATCGCTAAAGTGAGTTCACTAAAAAAGAAAGGTGTTTTTTCCGTAAAACCGGCTTCCGCGTCCACTTTACGTTGATTTGACCATTTTTGCAGTAAACTTTTGCGTAATATGCAAAATAAGTCGTGTACGTGCATTTTTCAAAATCGTTCACTGGGGGCGATATCGCCAACGTTGGAAACCACTGGTATAGTGCATTCAACGCTTTTTAACACTATCTACTTTATATTCATCATCTAGTGTTACCATAGTCCTCCTTTATAGTTTTGAGGATGCCACAAATAACGCTAAATCTGAATTTCGACGGCAGTGACGGCAAGGTTGACTAAAAAAGAGAATGATGTCAACGCCAACCGATTTTACGCGGGAGCGGGTCTTTAGAGAGCCGAGTTGGACAAATCACACCTAATTTTGGTCAGCCCAATAAGATTTCCCGTAATTTTTTTAAATCACTCGTTTTCTCGCCCGCTAATACATCTTTTGTAACCATCAAAGTGTCCTCTTTTCGGATTCCAAAATATGATAACCCAGTTATACCAGCATTACTTCTAAAAATATTTTATCCGTCACTTCTCCTTTTACTGACCCGCCCCTTATCCCACCCTGTGTTTACATTGTCTGTATTACACTGAGTTGAATTACGATATTTATCCCAACCAGCCCTAACCAAATATCCATATAAGATTTGAAATTTTTACATAGGGTGTGATCCAATAATGGCTATGATCCAATGATATAAATCATTGGTGTGATCAGACCAGTTGGTCACCCTGCCCAATACTGTGGGTCGGATGGAAAAATTCCCCGGTCCGACTTCGATCCCGTTTCTTCAAAATGGAATCCGGGTCAGATCTGACTACGGTCGTATCAGGGAAAGTATAAATCCGGTTCAGGCTAAGAATAAAAAAATATTTCCGATGTCGACTCAGGATCTGGGTAAATCCTGCGCACTACCCTCTCCAGCCCTGTCATAAACAGTGCGAATCCTGCTCCGAATCCGGCCACAAATAAAAAGAAATCCGGTAGATTATTGTGCAGTCCGTAAACTATCCATGTCTCCACACTACTACTCAGAATCATATTGATCTGACCATGTTCAACACCGATAAGTTTTTGGCAATTGTTTTCATCCGTCAAGATGATTTATCTTTTCAGTTGGTCGAAACAATTAATATCGCCCATATCTCTCTCTCTCTCTTATAGCCTGGCCAGTGATTCCATAGATAACTAACCTACGTAGGTTAGTTATCTATAGTGATTCTCACCATCTTAAATCAGAGATGAGCAGATTTAGAATTTCTATGTCATAATCCAATCCAAATCCGAAACTTAAAATCCCAATCCACATTCGAATCCATAATATTTGTATATTCAAAACTATCTCCAATTCTTATCCGATTCTCTCATGAAATTCAGAAAAACTACTAATGTATGCAAGGAAGAATTGGAAAATTTTCTTTCGCAAATATCAAGTTTCTTGATATAAGATAACTATTAGCATAGGGCTGCACCTCTAATGTTCATTGGCAAACAGTGTGCCTTAGTGTAGTGTCCCATAAGTACATCAATTACTAACCTGAATAAAGTTTGTCGCCATTCGCCACACGACATATCAATCTCCCAGATATTCGGTAAATCCAATCCAAATCCTAATCCGTTCAGGAAAAAATCTCGAGCCTTATCCAATCCAAATCCGACAAAATCTTGCAAATCCGTTTTTTTTTCAAATCCTAATCCCAATCCATGCTAATCTCTGTCGTTTGTATCAAACAATCCGAATCCGAAGGAGCTCCAAAGGTATCCGATAATGACATCCGAGAATCCGGAAAATCTAGATTGAATAATATGAATCGTCAGCTGAGCTGAGAATCCTGAGATATAGTTAGGCCATGGCCTTTGCATAGTCTATGGGTAGGAGTTGATCTTAATTTTGTTGGAAACGCGACAGAACAACTTTAGAGTGCTACCAGTCCTATAACAATGGTCCGCTGTCCGTGTTTAGATATCTAGTTGATGATTTTTTCTTCTGGTTTTCAATGGAAACGCACATCTGTTTACAAATATCCGGATACATCCGAAACATTCTGAATCCGTATCCTGTCCGACTGCCAGAAAAGTGTGCAAAATCCAGTTTGAATAATCTCCGAATCCGGATGATGCTCATGACTTGAGTCACTGATTCTTACCAGAGATGGCCAAAATTCGATTCATGAATCGGAGAATCAATATCAATCATCGATTTTTAAGGAGACCGGATTAGATCAGAATTATGAATTTGCTTGGAAAGTCGGAATTTAGCATGATTTTTCTTCTGAAACATGAATATTGGCCTGATTTTAATAGGATTATTCCGGAGTTTGGAAATTCACCAGCCGCAGGTTATTGGACACGGGATTTCGAATTGATAGTCGGTACCGGATGCATTTAGATTCCGAAAATTGGGAATCCGACTATATCTTTCTAACCTCCGTAGGTTAGTAATCTATAATCCAATCGGATCCAACTATAGATAACTAACCTACGTAGGTTAGTTATCTATAATCCAACCGTCGCCGATTCTCACATTTATCAGAGAATTTCAAACCGACATAATATAATGATGCACACAGTGTACTGTAGTGATTCGCCAGAACACCTATTTACTTGTGGGATCGAAAAGCGCCAGTGGTGGCGTGCTCATTGGTCAATGGTCATGCATCGCTCTGGCCTACAGGGTTGGTTCGATTGGTTTGAAATAAGGACAGATTTGTTTGAAATGAGGAGAGTCTCATGTTTGAAATGAGGATAGTCATGTCAGAAATAAGGATAGTCATGTTTGAAATGAGGATAGTCGCTATATTCACTATAAAGTCAGTTGCAGTACCAGGCACGACTTCCCAGTGGTAACCCAGTCCGAACACATCCCAGACATGATGTCCGAAAACGCCCCAGACACGATGTCCTAGCGTCAACACAGTCCTAACATACCCCAGACATGATGTCCGAACACGCCCCAGACACGATGTCCGAATGGAAGCACAGGCCGAACACACCCCAGACATGATGTTCAAACACGCGCCAGACACGATCTACGAGTGTCAATACAGGCCTAACACGCCCAAGACACCATGTCTGAATCGCAACACAGACCGAACACGCCCCAGACACGATGTCCTAGTGTCAACTCAGATCCGAAAACAACCCAGACACCATGTTTGAATGGCCGAACATGCCCCAGACAAGATGTCCGATTGGCAGCACAGGCCGAACACACCCCAGACATGATGTCCAAACACGCCCCAGACACGATGTCCGGTTATCAACACAGGCCGAAAACGCCCAAGACACCATGTCCGAATGGCAACACAGGTCGAACACACCCCAGACATGATGTCCAAACACGCCCAAGACACCATGTCCGAATGGCAACACGGACCGAACACGCCCCAGACACGATGTCCGATTGGCAGCACAGACCGAACACACCACAGACATGATGTCCAAACACGTGCCAGACACGATGTCCGATTGGCAGCACAGGCCGAACACACCCCAGACATGATATGTTCAAACACGCGCCAGACACGATGTACGAGTGTCAATACAGGCCTAACACGCCCAAGACACCATGTCTGAATGGCAACACAGACCGAACACGCCCCAGACACGATGTCTTAGTGTCAACTCAGATCCGAAAACAACCAAGACACCATGTTTGAATGGCCGAACATGCCCCAGGCAAGATGTCTGATTGGCAGCACAGGCCGAACACACCCCAGACATGATGTCGGAACACGCCCCAGACACGATGTGCGATTGGCAACACAGTCCCAACCCCCCCCCCCCCCCCAGACACGATGTTAATAAGGTTGGTCATGTTAGAAATAAGGTCAGTCTCGTGTTTGAAATAAGGATAGTCATGTTAGAAATGAGGGTAGTCATGTTTGATATAAGGATAGTCATGTTTGAAATGAGGTTAGTCTCATGTTTGAAATGAGGATAGTCATGTCAGAAATAAGGATAGTCATGTTTGAAATGAGGATAGTCGCTGTATTCACTATAAAGTCATGCAGTTGCAGTACCAGGCACGACTTCCCAATGGTAACCCAGTCCTAACACACCCCAGACATGATGTCAAAACACGCCCCAGACACGATGTCCCATTGGCAGCACAGGTCAAACACACCCCAGACATGATGTAATATAACGTTTATATGTATCGGCGCGACAAATTATGTAATTTTTTGTGAATTTGCAGGGTGAATTTGATTAGATTGCCCGCGAAATTTGGGTTGTTAGTAACTTGAAGCATTAGTTCCGACGCATTGGCGTAGTTCGGGGCTCGCCTTGTTTTTCGTAGATCTTCGTGTATGATCATAAAGTATAATATTTCGTGGTAGATTCATTTGACCTGATATTTTTCTAAGTACTAAGCGCGATTTATTGTCCCTCAATTTCTTGTTTTTAGCACCCCCTCCAGAAAATTTACCGAATTGAGTCTGATATACTCGCAATTATGAGAGAACGTGTCGTCTGTGTCGACTTCGCATCTGCACTTGCAATTATAGACGTGTAATCAGGAATCTTCGATATATATATGTGTGATCCCCAAATATTCCTGTCCTTGTCAAATGAGCCCAGCGGCAAACACAGGCGACCGGCAATAAATGCAAGGGACATTAGTATTGGCCGAACTCATGTATTAACTTTGAAACTCCAATTTAACAATACCGATCTTGATTCCGGAAATACAATTTTAAAGCTAGCAGGTCAACGGAACCACCCATAAATATAGCCGTCCAAGTCTGAAATCTGAAAATCGGCATAGTTCCGAATGATCGCTCGATAAAATTCCCAATATCATGGTCAATTATTCATTCGGACATGGTGTCTTGGGCGTGTTAGGCCTGTGTTGACACTCGGAAATCGTGTCTGGAGCGTGTTCAGACATCATGTCCGGGGGTGTTCAGCCTGTGTTGCCAATCAGACATCGTGTCTGGGGCGTGTTCGGTCTGTGTTGTCATTCAGACATGGTGTCTTGGGCGTGTTCGGCCTGTGTTGATACTCGGACATCGTGTCTGGCGCGTGTTCGGATATTATGTCTGGGTCGAAATCGGCCATTCAAACATGGTCTCTGGGTTGTGTCCGGACTGAGTTGACACTCGGACATTGTGTCTGCGGCGAGTTCGGACATCATGTCTGGGGTGTGTTCGGCCTGTGTTGCCACTCGGATGTAGTCTCTTGGGCGTGTTCGGCCTGTGTTGATACCCGGACATCGTGTCTGGGGCGTGTTTGGACATCATGTCTGGGCAGTGTTCGGCCTGTGCTGCCAATCGGACATAATGTCTGGGGCATATTCGGCCATTCAAACATGGTGTCTGGGTTGTTTTCGGATCTGAGTTGACACTAGTACATCGTGTCTGGGGCGTGTTCGGTCTGTGTTGCCATTCAGACATGGTGTCATGGGCGAGTTAGGCCTGTATTGACACTCGGACATCGTGTCTGGCGCGTGTTTGGACATCATGTCAGGGGTGTGTTCGGCCTGTGCTGCCAATTGAACATCGTGTCTGGGGCGTGTTTGGACATTATGTCTGGGGTGTGTTCGGCCTGTGCTGCCAATGGGACATCGTGTCTGGGGTGTGTTCTGACATCATGTCTGGGATGTGTTCGGACTGGGTTACCACTGGGAAGTCGTGCCTGGTACTACAACTGACCTCATAGTGAATATATAGCAACTATCCTCATTTCAAACATGACTATCCTCATTTCTAACATGACTATCCTCATTTCAAACATGAGACTAGCCTTATTTCAAACATGACTATCCTTATATCAAACATGACTTTCCTTATTTCTAACATGATTATCCTTATTTCAAACACGAGACTGACCTTATTTCAAACATGACTAACCTTATTAACATCGTGTCTGGTGCGTGTTTGAACATCATGTCAGGGGTGTGTTCGGCCTGTGCTGCCAATCGGACATCGTGTCTGGGGCGTGTTTGGACATCATGTCTGGGGTGTGTTCGGCCTGTGCTGCCAATGGGACATCGTGTCTGGGGTGTATTCTGACTGGGTTACCACTGGGAAGTCGTGCCTGGTACTGCAACTGACTTTCTAGTGAATAAAGCGACTATCCTCATTTCAAACATGACTATCCTTATTTCTGACATGACTATCCTCATTTCAAACATGAGACTCTCCTCATTTCAAACAAATCTGTCCTTATTTCAAACCAATCGAACCAACCTTCCTCGCTCTGGCGGTAATACGGATTGCTAGCAAAATCATCCCATGACTCCCAATACGCCTTGTACCGGTACCGTGTCCTGACGCTGTAATTCTACGTGGGATCTCATGAAATGTTGTGACTTGCTTTACTGTATTATATTGTATTGAAAATCTCTTTCACCAGATCATTACCAGTAAAAAAAATTACAAAATGGTTCCCGAAAAAGTAGTGATTCTAGACGCGGGGTCCCAGTATGGTAAAGTAATTGATCGCCGATTACGAGAATTGTGCGTGTGTTCTGACATTAGACCGCTAGACACGCCTGCAGCGGCTATACTAGAAGCCGGATATAAAGCTATCGTTATATCAGGAAGCCCGTCATCGGTGAGTTACATTTTTGTGTATTGTGTGACATCATGTGTACCTGATTTTCTAAACCCACGCAAAATACCTGTGCCGGTTTCTATTTTGAGTTCGTGAAGTTGAACCATTCATAAAAACTTCCTTGTCTGATTGTGTAAGTTATCTTCCTGGTGTTACTGAAGCAGTGTGAATTCTTAATATATAGAATGCACAATGCGTTTGCTGCTAGTCATTCATTTTATATAGTCAGTCAACTGAATTCTTATAGATTGATTTACGTGTCCATTCAATATGTGTCAAATCCCACACCTGTTCATTTTATTCACAAACTAAAGACTCCCTTCATTACTGAGTAGGTAGGCCTATATATATATTACTGTACCCGTATATTTCATACATTTTAACATATTTTGAAGCCCTGGATTGGCGATAAAATTCACTGATTGATGATTGTCATTAGCATACCAACTACAAGGTAGTTGCGTGATACGAAATTAAATAGATCTGTTGATTCAAATTCAACCAATCAAAATCATAACCTAGTAGCACTTTTTTGAGCAATAAGTTTATTTTCATTGAGAAAATTATTTAATCATATATTCATAATGAAATAAACCCAAATATTTTTAGCTGATGCTCATCGGGCATAAGCCTAATCCTCAGCAACTAGTGGAGAACTGAATATAACTTTATATATCAACAGTTATGAATGTTGATATACAAAGCTCCTTTGAATGCTATACTATAGTTGCTGACGATTACCCCTGACGAGTGTCAGCTGAAAATATTCAGGTTTATTTTGATATGAAATTTTTATTTGATTGTATACTGAAGTTCTGTACCTCCTAGAGTTCCTTGAAAATAAATTATTCCGACCGCGATTCTTATAAATAATGATATAACCAATGATTCATTACTTCCATTATTCAGGTGAAAGACAGCGAACCACTGAAGGCCGATAATCAAATATTTTCTCTGGGCATTCCCGTGCTGGGAATATGCTACGGGCTGCATATTCTAAACGACGCGCATGGGGGAACGGTTGAAAAAAAGCCGACGCGTGAAGATGGTCAATTCGATATTCAAATAGATCCCTCTTGCTCGTTGTTCTATGGAATGTCTGTCGATCAGGTGAGTTACGGGATACTGCGGATTGATATTTGAATGACATTCTGTTGCAAAGACTCCCAATATTTTTTACATCATGGCCCCCTTTCCAAATTTAAAAAATTCTATGACTCAATAATATTGTGGTTTTAATCCTTGAAAAAAAAAAAAGTAACATTTTAATTGAAAAGTCTGGTCTGTACAGTTACTGAAGTACGGTAGTTGTGGAGATGAAAATTTAGAGAAATACTATTTTTTTCGTGACTTCCCAAAAAGAGCTCATGGCCCCCAGGTTGAGAAGCCCTGCGCTATTGAATCATCCGACAAATATTTCTTTGATCTATATCAAACAAACCATATGAAAGAAAATAACACAGGTATATAGGGCTATTTATATTTCCTTTCAAAAATACGAATGTGGAAATATTATGAATGCGAAATGGTGACACTTAAAGAGAGATCACTTGTCTAGACGCTAAACAAGCCTGATCTATGCTTGGCCTATGCCGAGTAGGGCAGGGCAGAAAGATTCGAATGCTCTAATCTGAGTTTGGGAGTATTAATTCTAATGATTCTAGTTGAGTAATGAGAGATAATTATCAGATTACTCAAGTTATGTGCTTCTTGCCACTAAGTGCTTGTTCATGAACAAAAATTTTAGTTTCCATACTATTTTTAACTGTGGAACCCTTGAAACCTCGATTGGTCATATCACAGCATACGGAGCATGTAGGCTGTTACAATGCTACTCGCGTTTGGGGAAATGACAGCATTGTGCACTGAAATAGGCATTGTCGAAAAAACGAAATTATCTTTAATGTGATATGAAACTTGCAATATATTCTTTGTGGTAGCAAAAAAAGTATGTATATTTACTTTCCACATCCTTTTGGAATTAGCTTCACAATTTTGGGAAATGATATCAATTAGCATTAAAAATACTATATCCTGTAAATTTATGACATCTTGTTTCTTATGCATCTCATTTCCTTTCGTTTTATTCTTGGTACTGTATTGACACTGTTGAGGATATGACCTAGTCCGACCTTGTAATTAGGGCAATCAGTGTTAAGAAGTTTGCTAAGTCATTGCCTGCACTTCTCCCAGCACTCACTTTGTTTGGTTTTGACCTAATTCAGTGATTCCCAACTGAGGTTCTCATTGACCCCATAAACCACAAAAATATAACACACAGATGATGTTTGTTTCTATTAGTTCCCATCAATTTCTGTATATCAATGCTAAAATTCGTTACAGTTATGTCTAAGCCACTCGAGGCTGCTGGTGAAAACCGGGAATCTAGTTGAGTTGGGAATTCTCGATTTATTTGAAAAATTAAAAATTGTAGTTGGAATTGAGCCTAAGTTTGCGTACAGTGTTTTTTTTAACTAACCAACAATTTTATAGACTGGCCAGTAAAGTTTGAAGCAAAAAGTTATTTTTGAACGATTTTGATGCGTCTTACCATGTAGCCTACTCTGAAGTTTGAAATGCGGCCGACACCAAAAAAAAGTTCAAACCACTGACTTGAATTTATGTTTATTTCCAGGAAGTGTTGCTAACTCACGGTGACACAATCGATAAAGTTGCGGACGACTTCCGAGTGATCGCGAGGTCTGGAAATCTCGTCGCCGGCATAGCCAACGAAAGCAAGCATCTGTACGGAGTGCAATTTCATCCCGAGGTGGATTTGACCTCGAACGGCACTCAGATATTCAAGACGTTTTTAAGCAAGATATCAGGTGTGATTGAAATTGAAAATGGCGAAACATCGTTTAATTTCCCGGTACCGACAGTCATTTCATCTTGTAGGGATTGTTTTGGAAGTGAATGACTTTCCCATTTCCTACTGTGCTTACTTAGAACTACAACTAGTTGGCCTTAAGGTTCTGATTTCTTTCTTTCTCAGCCTTAGATACCAATATGTTTTACTCAATATGCAATAAAATTGTGAAGTACCGGAGGTGGTTAGTAGCAAAGTAATTCGACTTTTTGAGAGTACTCAAGTAGATCTTGACCTACTTGTACTACTTACTAGGTGGTTATGATTTTAGACTACTTTCACTTCTGATTAACAGTGTTAAAGGCAAACTACTTCTTACATGCAGACTTTCGTAAAGTAGAAAGTAATTCGTGCTTCATTGTTACATTGTAATCCAAGACACTTAAAAGGAGCCTTGGTAGAGACAAAATCTCATTGATGCATCTGAATAAAACTTTGTAGCTGTCAGGCAATCAAAACATCACACAAATGCTAAACTAACAGGCCTCTCTATTACTCCTACACCATGAAATTTTTCTTCTGTTATTGTAGAATAATGAAAATTACGTCTTACGCCATTGTGGGGAAAAGGTTTCTGTAGAGTCGGATATTTGTTTCTCTTCATTTTTATATCTTGTTATGGCCATGTTAGCTTCTTGCTTTGCAGCTTGTATGTAGTCCTATGAAATGTAGCGGGGCATGTGAGAGTCTATTTATCTACTGTACTTACTGGATATTTCCTAACGATATGCGAGAAAGCAAAATCGGATATTGATTTAAAAAAAAGCAGTGCTGTAAAATTAGCATTTAGTAAGTTGATTCAGAGGGGTTATTGAATATATGAGGTATTGTGATAGTGGCGTCTAATCACTTTGAAACAAATCCCTCGTTTGCTTTCTGGGCCCAAAATCGAGAAGTCTGGAAAGATGATAATCTACTCGTGTACAGAGCGGGTTAGTAATGAAGTACTTCCACTTTTCAAAGTACTTCAAGTAGGTCCTGCCAATTTTCACTAATTCTCAAGTGGTTAGTCTTCAGCTCTTTAGGCAAAGCTAGGCTTAGAATACTCACTATATAGTATATACTTACTTGGAGATTGCTACTTATACTTGGATTTAGTAGAAATTTTTAACGTTACTTGTATTTCTAGCCGAGTAACAACAATGGCCACTTTGTACAACTGTGCTTGTTTACTCGGTATCAGTTCAAATGGCTAAAAATATAACATATCAGGGGAACTCTCATCAAGTCAGGTTCTTGACTTGATATTTTTCAGGACTCGCCTGCAACTACACTGTGATAAATCGCGAAGAAACTTGCATCGAAGAAATCCGAAATATTGCCGGCTCTTCCAAGGTTCTGATCCTGGTCAGCGGTGGGGTCGATTCCACTGTACTTGCGGCCTTGTGTTACAAAGCCCTCCCTGCGTCGCAGGTAATAAGATGGTATTTCTGCTTTCCAGGTGTGTTTGTCTGTATACCTTTTCGTGGCCTGTCCTTCAACTTAAGACACCTAACGTTGTCAAAGGTGGGCCTGCTTTTGAGCATAGTTTCATCCAATTAATTGTAAAAATTCAAATAGTGTCAAGAACCATGACCCATGTCAGGTGCTACAAAATTGGTAATGTGCACGTTGTAAGACTTCATACATATATTAATGTCCAATCGATGGGAAGTCTGAAGGGCTGGGCAAAATTGAGTACTGTACCTAGGTGATTCAAATGCGAGTTTTAAGCTTCGAGTCGAGTCAATTATTCAAGCACCATATATTACGACAACATACCAGTAACAATGTTCAAAGTTCAAATATATATCTTATTTGTGGCCGTAACAAAAATGTTGCCAGCTACATATATTCCATATAATTCTATTTATGGGCCATGACTGACTATTTCTAGGCAGCTCTTTGTGACCATTGTTATGGGTAGCTCACTACTTACTGAAATCGCCGTTCCATGAATATCTGTATCCTTCCACAATATTTTTTCGATGCTGAGACCGGGGATTTGAGACTCCAAAGGTGAAAACGAAGTATTGAAACTATATTTTCACTATACATATTTACTCTGGGTGTGAAAGTGTAAATTTTGCTTACGGCGCTAAAATAAAAAAATTACTATCGCCACAGGAATCATTACAATTGATACTCATCGCAAATTCGAGTGCTCAGTGGTAGTGCCCTGCCCTTCTTCTGACATTCAGATTGGCTAATCGGCCCCTAGTCTTTATCCATGATAAAGTAGGAGATAAGGGGCCCATAATTTGCAGTATCCCGAATGTAATGTTTTAACAAATCTATTTTCAAGGTCATTTAATTTTATGCGCTATGTAAAATGTAAATCCAGTTATAGGATAGGTGAGTACGTAACCAAACAGACTAGAAGTCTAGAATGGTTCTGTACCTTTACTGACCTGGCGAACCCTGGCGATAATCCGCAAGCCTTAGGGAAGCCCTCGTCACAAAACAAAACTCTACCGCATCCAATAAATTACGGTACTATGGAAGACTGGTGCACAAAATGAACTGGCTCAGCGAACCCTGTTTAAGTACCACTGATCTAGTATCAGTTTCCCTATTTCATTTTCCTCCCATATTTACATTTTGCAGGTGGTGGCTATCCATGTCGACAATGGCTTCTTACGAAAAAACGAGTCCAACTTGGTGATTGAGTCTCTGAAACGTGCCGGAGTGGAAGCCAAACTGATCAAGGCGTCGCACATCTTCTATAACAGCAGCATCGAACTACTCGAACAAAGGGCCGGTTCGAAACCGAGAAAGTGGGTATTCAATAGATTTGTTTTTATGGACTACTGTTTGAAATTAAGTAATGATTTGAGTTGGTGGTAAGTAATAATTGAATAATATAATGACTTTGAAATATACCCAAATATTTTCGGCTGACACTCGTCAGGGGTAATCGTCAGCAACTAGTAGAGAATTGGAAAGAGCATCGTATACCAACAACTATATCACAAAATGTGACGTCACAGGCATGAAAATTTGATTAATCGAGGAGTAAGAATATAAAAGTAGTCGGCAAAGGTTGCCAGTAACATTACTTCTACTTTTTCAGGGCTACTGAAGTAGGACTACTTTCAATTCGACTAGAACAGTTTTCTGGGCAAAAATATTCGCTTTTTACATTAGGAATTTGAAAAGAAAGTGGTTTTGTGATAATTCAGTGTCACGTTTATAAGCAAAATTGCCGCGGAATTACTGTAACTATTTGTAGCAACATCAGTCGTTTTACGTTAGTAGCGAAGATGCATCTTTCTATTCCAAAAGTAGCCACCTTCGATTAACTGCTGCAAGTATGCGACCCCTCGACCAGTTCTACTTGAGTGCTTCCTAGACTTGACACTTTTTACATACACTTGAAGCTGTTTCGACATGTCTTGAAAATTGCTACTTGTAATTGAGTAGAAATTCACAGGGGTAGCCTACTTTGACTTGAGTAACAACGCTGACTACTTTGATTATCTTTGGTAAGTCAAATTGAATTCAAATCCAGATACAAGTCCAAAGTACTCTGCCAAACTCTGGACCCTGAAGAGAAAAGGAAGATAATCGGCGACACTTTCATGCACATCGTCAACGCGGAAGCGGAAAAACTGGGACTCGATATTGACAAGTGCTTTTTAGCTCAAGGTATTATGGAAAGATTTTGTGAAATTGTTAAGACACCGTCAGTCCAGTCTCTTCTTTGCTAATCAACAGTGGATATCACAGTGCTCGAGTGTTAGAAACCGAATTGGGTATTGAATGGAACTCAACTAACTCCATATTGGTTAAGCAACTGTCGAGTCCGAGTATTCAGACTCTAGTCGTAGTCATAGAGTTCACCGTTCATTATTGAGTTCGAGCTTGAATCAACTGATTTCCTCAAAACTGTAGAGTGATATCAAATGCCTCGAATTCATAATATACGTGTACTAGGGTTGTTCAGAATTGACCGACTTTCAAAAAGTCTAGGTTTTCAGTCCGATTCCCATGCCTTATACCTTAAAAACATATTCTGGCTACTTTTTTTTGTAACTCGTCCCCTGCATCCGTGTGCACATTGAGCTGGAAGAATAGCAGCTGAAAATAGGGGATTCCCCTAAAATCTGAGTGTCACGATTTTACCTAGCCTAGTTAAAGTGACATATAACATGGATTTATGCAGCTGTTGCGGTTTGGAGTGCTACAAAACCCCACTATATAAGGCATTGCTAGTTCAGGATATCATTTCCATGTCCCACACTGCCTTAGAACCGCTCAAAACTACCTAAAACTGATAGTCATTTTGTTGGATCACATATCCTACACCCCTCAAACCTACCCGGCACTGTTCATCAATTTCCTGGATCCCCATGCGCAAGAATACAACTGTAAATGTAACATCCACTCACAGCCACATTATAAACATCCCAGGAAACGAAATAATAAGGCAAAGAAAGAGATCAACTTGGCAAAATATTACATAAATCAGGTGGATGAAATGGTTGCTTTCGAGAAATCTGCATATCTGTTCCGGTGATCTTCCACAGCTTGTAGGAGGCTCGCTCGCTGTTTTTTGTCATCCGTTATGAACGCA
Source organism: Botryllus schlosseri (assembly GCF_051294905.1). Taxonomy (NCBI): domain Eukaryota; kingdom Metazoa; phylum Chordata; class Ascidiacea; order Stolidobranchia; family Styelidae; genus Botryllus; species Botryllus schlosseri. The sequence continues at coordinate 27,003,721 of NC_137246.1, read as the reverse complement.
GCATAGTCGGTATTCAATTTTACCATACGCTCCGCTGCATCATTAACTACTTCAACAGTATTCACAAATTCTTGAGCAATCACGAAATCCGGATCAGTATGCCATTCCGAAACTGGAAGGCTCAACCAATCATGTTCCACATGTATAGCATCAAATAGAAACCACGATTCTGGCCCAATCAAATCGTCCATACTCATTGACTCAGAGACAGAGTCAGAGATCAGACTGAGAGGCATACCTCTGCGAAATTTTTCAGGGATTGGCATTTTCAGCAATTTAGCAGCCATCGCTTTTTTCAGTTTGTCAGGAATCTTTGGATTAGCCGAGAACATGGTAAATACCACCATTTCCTCAGTTAGATACCAATGATGTTTTCGCAATTTCTTGTATGCCATATCAGCAACAGTGAGATCGCATAATGAAAAGTTTTTCATGTCATGAAGGAATTTGAGATCATTCCAAGGTGTGTCACATGCAATACCAGTTTTCAACCAAGCTGGAACATAAAACAAAGCAATGAATGTATTGATTCGTTCCAACTTTTCAATGAACTCTTCAGAATAGTCCATTTGCTCACTCCACATGAACATTTTTTGACAGTACAGGACTTGACTCATCCATCTAGCGCTATGAGAAGCACCAGGCTTGCGAAAACGATGATGAACATATTTGTCATCCAAAATCGCCAAGGTGCCTGTTGCATATTCTCTGTAGTCATCTCTTATCAAGACTTCTTTCTTCTTTCCATCATTGGGTTTCATCAGTGGAATTATTTCTTGCTTTACTTCATCAGCTTTCATCGCCAACCAGCTGCCTTCAATAAACTTCAGCGTTTTATAGTATCTTGATTTATCAATATGTTTCCACTTCTTCTTGAAGGTATTCAAATCCTGTTTTCATGGCCTGTGGTTGTCGATCCAAACAAACACTTCCAAACCTCTCGAATGACCAGTTCATAAATATGATGGCGACAGGCATTGTAGAAAACTTTCCTGTTAATCAATTCTTCAAGTAACGGAACCGCTCCTTTGTTTTTACCAGTGTTTGAGGATGTTGTGTCAAACACAAGAGCTCTAACAGATTTTGTTAAATTCCAAAGTTCCAGCAGTTCAAATGATGCATCAGCCTGTGCTTTTCCTGTAGCACTTTCCGACTATGCTGCGTTCATAACGGATGACAAAAAACAGCGAGCGAGCCTCCTACAAGCTGTGGAAGATCACCGGAACAGATATGCAGATTTCTCGAAAGCAACCATTTCATCCACCTGATTTATGTAATATTTTGCCAAGTTGATCTCTTTCTTTGCCTTATTTTTTCGTTTCCTGTGATGTTTATTATGTGGCCGTGAGTGTATGTTACATTTACAGTTGTATTCTTGCGCATGGGGATCCAGGAAATTGATGAACAGTGCCGGGTAGGTTTGAGGGGTGTAGGATATGTGATCCAACAAAATGCCATCAGTTTTAGGTAGTTTTGAGCAGTTCTAAGGCAGTGTGGGACATGGAAATGATATCCTGAACTAGGAATGCCTTATATAGTGGGGTTTTGTAGCACTCCAAACCGCAACAGCTGCATAAATCCATGTTATATGTCACTTTAACTAGGCTAGGTAAAATCGTGACACTCAGATTTTAGGGGAATCCCCTATTTTCAGCTGCTATTCTTCCAGCTCAATGTGCACACGGATGCAGGGGACGAGTTACAAAAAAAAGTAGCCAGAATATGTTTTTAAGGTATAAGGCATGGGAATCGGACTGAAAACCTGGACTTTTTGAAAGTCGGTCAATTCTGAACAACCCTAACCTGTACTCATTTATCTCACTCCTAAAATCACCATACAAACACATGATCGGTCCTAACTTAGACCCAATCCAATGCTCAGGAAGGTAGAACTTTGAGTCCAATATTACTTTGATATTAGCGAGACGTACAGGTTACAGCATCTCAGCATATAATGAATGGCCATACCACACAGACGCTGGTGTAATATGAACAGGACTAACATGTTTTGGAATCGGGAAAGGATGACACTTTTTCAAAATTTTCCGACTTCGAATTGTGGAGTAAAATTTGGAAAAAATGGTAAATTTTTCCCACTTCGTGGTCGGTTGGCTAAATAAAAACAAAGAAAAAGGGTCGTCACTTTCATTCAAACCACGAATTTCCTATTTAGCGTCATTTATGCCCATTTTCACTCGAATCTATCCACTATCTTAGCTCTAAAAACAGTAAAGGGACAAATTGCCAAAAAAGGAGGGCATTTAGGTGTCCTCGGGTGACATTTTCAAAAACCTGAAAAAGGAGGACAAACCCTCCTAAAGGAGGACGTATGGTAACCCTAAATATGAAGCAACTTAGCATTTACCTAAACAATGATTACCAACACCACAGTACTGATAGAGGAGACACTAGTACCAGTCGAGTCAATACACAAACTAACTCAAGTCAAGTCATTTTACAAGTTTAACGATATGCCCGAGTCAGCAAGAAATGGACTTGGTTTGAGTCATGACTTGAATCCTTTCAACCCTGAATTCAACTTTTAGGTACTCTTCGACCCGACCTGATAGAATCTGCTTCCCACTTGGCGAGCGTGAGCGCTGACGCGATCAAGACTCATCATAACGATACACATCTCGTACGATTGCTGCGTGAGAGAGGTCGAATAATCGAACCGCTGCGAGATTTTCACAAAGACGAAGTGAGGCAGCTCGGGGCCAAGTTGAATCTGCCGGAGGCTATGCTTCTCAGGTTGGTTTCTATATGCTGCGTACGGTGCCAAACATGACAGAAACAGCCCACTGTAAAATCATTTAGTAGATTGGTCCGGTTCGACCACTGCTCCAGCTAGTTCAGGGCTCTTTCATCCTATTTTGGTTTGTTGACGAACTCATGCACCCCTGCACCCTTTTCACTCTCGTCATGAACCTATGTATAATTGTATACAATTAAATGGTGTATTCATATTGTCAGGGGTAATGATCAGCAACGAGTAGAGAATTGGAAAGAACATTGTATACCAACAATCGTATCACAAGATATGACGTCACCAGCAAGAAATTTCGAATAAAGAGAGTGTTCAATGTACTATTTTTAGGAAGTGCACAAACTCTTCTGTAGACCAAGCTTGGGCTGAGAATATTCGGGTTCAAAATGAATGCCACTATTCAGTTGTATATTGAAGTTCTGTACCTTCAACAAACTCTTTTAGCATAATTGTATATAAATAATATATTTCTCGACGTTCTGGAGCAAACTTAACCCAGACAAAATAAGAGGCTGCTGCTGCAATATCAAAGCTCAATATTTGATATTTAGGTGAAGATTACCGGCACATACACCGATCACAGTGCTTCTTTTCATAACAATGCAAAAAGGTTTTTGCCACTTTGGGGGCGCAGCCTACCATAACCAGTTAACCATAAGTGGTTTAAATTTTTGATATATTATTAATAAAAAACTATGCACTCCGCGGAGTAACATTCAGGTAACAGAATGAATATGACGGAATCAGGTCAGAGCATAAAAATGGCTAGTCATTTTGCAAAAGCCATAGATAAGAGCTCTAATCCACAGATTCCAACTGGTGAAATCGATCAATCTATGTGTTGGCCATAAATCTAGAATAGTTTGCTTCATGTTAATAAATATAGCCCAAACAGTCTTGTCATATATATTGAATGTGTTAATGACAATGAGTGAATTGTTTTGATGACGGCTTGTCATTTATATTCTTCGAATATTCGATTTTCTGTGGAAAGTAAAGAAACCTGTTGAAGCTGATCCGCTAGATGGCGCTGTTAAGCCAGAATGAAACCAGTGCCATGAATCGCATACTTCGAATGAAGGTTGAAGCAGTTTTGTATGTGCTGATATAGTTTAGGGTTTCTGGAATGGAAATATCACTCTATTTGACTGCATTTGGTATCCATGTCCTCTCTAAAGACCACTTAGTGTTTAATAAGCCCCAGGTTACATCAAATAGTTTTGGACATAGGCCATACATACTTGAATAGGGTTTTTGGTTTTCACTCTGTGCACACTTCTCAGACTCTAACTTTTCTTATCATTCTTGAATAAGAGATCACATCACTATCTTGTGTTATGTTGCCGTCAAATTTGTGTGGCTCTGATGAAGAGGATGTTGGATCCATTGTAGGCCTTATATTATGGCTTACATTTCAGACACCCGTTTCCCGGTCCAGGGCTAGCCATTCGTGTGATTTGTGCAGAAGAACCTTACATCTGCCCGGACTTCTCACAGACGCAAACTATCATAAGGTTGATTGTGGATTACAGCAACAGCATTAAGAAGCCGCACGCTCTCTTGCAGGTACAGTAGCCTGTTAGGATAGACCAGTGCTTCTGAACCTAAATAACTAACCTGCAAATCAGTGTTACTTATGCTGCACGAGATGAGTGTCTTCCCTAACGTCAAGTGAACCTTAGGGGGTTTGTGTTAATCCCAGTTAAAAACCACTGGGATGGAGCATTGTTACAAATTTTAAATTGTATATACTGTTCATAAAAGTATATATCTATATCCAATGTTCAATTATGAGGAAATGTGACATCATTACTGATTCATACGACCACACGTGCTGCGAAGCATTGACTCAATTCATGACTGTATTTGGTATGGAGTGAATGAGTATCTATTTCAGAAATCTGTTCACGAAATAGCATTCATTTCTTACAGTACAGTCAAACAATTTGCAACCAACACTATGGTGGTAGAGAATCATTATTTTGTTGTTTCCGTGTGCGCTGTGCTTAGAGTCTATATTTGTTTTGATAACGTAACTGATTTTTGTCCATATACTTCCTATTGATATAGCAAACAGGCGACTCATTGTACCTATATAAACATAATCTATTAATCGATATTGCATAAATGAATGAATCCCGTTCCAGTGCACTAATATGCAGCCATCATTTCCTGCTGAGGTTGAATTTTTCAATGGTAGGCCTATTATTTTCAGAAATCTCTTCACACCGCTTGATAAAATTCGTCCAGTACAAATACAACTACCATAGCATAGAAGCAGATACCTATTCTTTCAATTCTACTCTGTAGCGTGTTTGGTGTCAATATTTGAAATTGGTCTCGCAACTGGTTGCGGACTATTCGTTGAGGTCAGCAAACGGAATTTCTTTTCATAGACTTTCTATTGATATAGCAAATAGAGTCTTAGTATAAGGACTTCACATAGGACTATATTGCGTCAATGAATTCGTCCAATAACAGTAAACTAGCATGCTATCACCACTGTGGCGGCAGAGAGTCAAGTTTTCAATACTTCTATATAGGGTGCTTTGAGTCAATATTCGATGATGATCGCGTAACTGCTTAATGGCTAGTTCTTAGGGTCAACCATACCAAGTTATGTGTCATTGACTTTTCGTTCATACAGGAAATAGCTCCTTCATTGTTCTAAACTATCATGACGGTTACGCATGCATCAAAATACGCACGTCGCGCAATGACCCGAAATACTCATTTTTGCTCCATTAACTGAACAATACCGAAGACTTGTGATGAACTGTAGAACATTTGAGGACGACACCTTGCATCATTCGATCTCTTTGTGAAAATGGTCATTGTTCTGTTCTGATATGACAGTTACACGTCATAGTAAACTTCTGAAAATTTTTGGTCCGGATGTTAAACCATACCCGATATCTCACCAACTCTAGCATTTGATCTCTTGTATATCACATTAAAATAGTAGGTCCATAACTACAGAATTAGTCATCTCAAGTATGTGTGACATTTGTGTAATATTGTACTGGTCAAATCAGTGGTTCCCAAATTCGGTGCTGGTGTGTGGGATATTCATTTTTAGGTAATATCTTTATTTGAGCATTAAGAAGAGATGTATCGATATGTGGTCATGTCGTTCTCTCTCGCACAAGGCGCATGCAATCTGAAAACGTCACCATTCCTCTCCATAGATGTTCATTTGCATGCAATATTGAGTTTTTCACCAATCAATCATAACTAGAGCCCGACCGATTATCGGCTCGCCGATAATATCGAGTCGATATCACGCTTGGAGAGAAATATCGGTATCGGCCATTGAAGGTAAAAAGATATCGGCCATATTCGTGACGTCACAACATGGTGGCAGGGAGTCAGAGAAATCGATAGAAGACGTGAGGACGGTAAATTATAAAAATAAATGGCCAAGCTGCATATAGTGCATACTGCATACAGGGCAGTAGGCGTGCCTATATGAAAAACATTATAGATAACTAACCACCGTTATGCCCCACTGACTTCGAGGGAATCCCCCTGCGGTAATCGATCACCAAAGACAGAGAGCAGCTGGATGGATAGTTGTCTGCAGAAGATTTCAATCAGTAAGAGAAATTAGACCTCCAATCATGCTGGACTGACCCTCGTAATGACAGAGAAAATCGTCGCGTCGAAACATTTCTCGGTTCGGTACCAACAGAGCTAATTACACCAGTAATGTATGAGGTCGTCTGACTGAGGCCTGCGGGGTCACCATCATCATGGGAAATATGCGAGCATAGAGGGCAAGAAAATCAAGCAAACGTGGAGTAAAGCCAATAATTGATAGGAACATTTTGATTCCATGATGACATTGGCCAATTCTGACAAAAGAGCGTAAAATAGTGATCGATTGATTGTTGAAATGCTGGTCATGGTCAAGGCGAAGGGGGATGGGTGGAGCAGTTGCAGACGTGGACAATTTGAGTTGTTATGCACATTCTCTTCAGCTATTTGTTAATGATGTGCTGAAGGCTCCAGGTGCATTGCCAGAAGAATATCAATATAAAAATCAATATTTGGTGAAACCATTGAAGGAACGATCCCCTGCAACTGCAAGGGAGCGGTGAAACCGAAATGAAGAAAGATTTCCAATTTTTGCTGTGCCACTAACTATGGTACCAAGTGAAAGACTGCTCACTGTGTTTAGTACTATGTACATTGTACATCATCTATGGAAGACCACAGAAGTTCACTCCTTGGAGAAAGGGCCGAAAAATTGTGCTTCGTGAACTGTAATCTGTAACTGCTGGATTGGTGCTTTTGAAATATTTTTATAGTTCCTTGATCATTTATTTCATGTTCAAGCATATCAATGGCTGTAAAGTTGTTGAAAGAAATGCTCTGAGGTGTTAGATATGGGCCTTGAGCTAGATTCCGTATCTTTTGAATATCGGCTGAATATATCGGGGTTATCGGTGGAGGTACTGGATATCGGTCTTATCGGTATCGGCTCAGAAATCCAATATCGGTCGGGCTCTAATCATAACGAACAGAATTCTTAGCCTGCGAGGCTTATTGTACGTACACGCATATATAAACGCCTGTACAACAAGTATGTTCAATTTTTAAGCACCACATGCACCACAATGAAATACAATGACATTTGAAGGGAAATTGGCTGCTTTGATAGTGTATGTCCTGAGATTCCTACTGGGTTGTGGCTTTGAAATAACATGTAGCGTGCTGCCTATGAATTATATTAAGTGGAACGTAGTTTGTATGAGCAATAAACAGCTTTTTTTCGATGTTGGGCAGTAGGGGGTGTTTGTATCTGGATTATTAACTAAGGGGGGTCGCGTAAAAAAGTTTAGAAAACGCTTGATAAAGTAGATGTGAAAGTTAGATGAGCTATTGCCTGTAGGATGTTTGATGGATATTCTTACCTAATTCATCTGAAAATGGGAACCTGTTTAGTGGCAGATAACTGCATGCTAAGCCACAGTTAAAAATTGAGTAATTGGTAAAGTTGAATGACGAAATAGTTTCTAAAAAGTCTCTGTCTGATAGATGCTGTTCTTCAATAAAACTTTTATTACTTGGCGAAATTGTTTCCCACGACTCCCGGAGACGGAGAAGTGATTAAACTGTAATATTTCGACTTCGTTCCGATGAGTTCTTGAAGATTTGTAGGCCTACTTAAATTAAGTCAATGGAATTGGGAAAATGTTAAAAGGGAAAGTCTTTTCTGTTTAACATTCTGTGACGGGGAAACTTGTTTGTCCAAAAGAGCGACCTTGCCAAATACAGGCTTGTAACAAACTCGTATTGAACCTTAGTCAAATGGCGCATAGTTTAATCTCCAAGTGAGCTTGTATAGTGTAAACAGCATTTCTTGGTACGTTGTCATTCTTGATGGAGACAAGGATTGAAATTGATTCGCCATAAACAACTTACCATATAGTGACAAAAATTACCAGTTTCATTTTAGCACAGTTTTGCACCACTGGTCACTTTGATTTGATTGCTAGATGGAAAGACCCAATTGCAGTTTATAAATGCAAATAAAGTTTGGCAAAATGTGGCATTGAGTGATTAAATCACGTTTTTGTTCTTTTGTAATTAGCTAACTTACTACAGAGTGATCATCACCAATGACGTTAGATTAGGATTGTTGTCAGACTAGATTGGTAAGCTTTGCATTGATCGATTGGACACACTAGTCAAGTATCTGATTCTGTTCTGTGTAACTTTTACTTCACCTTATCCGTATACCACTGTTGGAAGATATGCAACTTATTATGTTACTTATTATACAACTTATGTACCATCCAAAAGCAGTATCTCTTCACCCTGGTTATTCGAAATTTGATGCCAGTTATGTCCTATTTGGTGAGAGGATGGTTGATATACAATGTAGGCCTACTTTCCAATTCTCTACTAGTTACTGATGAGTGTCAGTCGAAAATATTCGGGTTCAATTCAATATGAATATATTATTCTATTGTATGTTGAAGTTCTGTACCTCCAGGAAGCTCTGAAACTTATTAATACAAATAAAATATTTGACAAAGTCCCATTCTTAACTGCCCTGGTACCTTGTTGGCTCATTGATTACGCTACGTGTTGTGATATTTCTGGTTTAATGAATTTATTGTAATATGACGTATGTGCATTCCAGGACGTCCATGCTGCGACCAGCGAGCAAGAGAGAGAAAAGTTATCGGAACTATCATCCAAGTTTCCGGTCAAAGCAATATTACTGCCAATCAAAAGCGTGGGCGTCCAGGTAACGAAATGATATTGTTTTGTTGCCCATTGAACCAGTTGTCGTTTGCAAACAAAGTAGAATTATTAAACCTAACATCAAATAAAGTTTTCACAGCTAATAGCTAGGGTTAACCCTAATTGAGTGCATTGTCTCAAACTCAAAGTCATACTATTTCATTGAAGTGATACATTCACTCATAGGCGCTGTATGCATGTAAACCTCGTATATTTTTGGGTATACCGCATTCCTACAATTCTGTTGCCAAATCGGCTTATATAAATAATATGCGTTAGTTATCAGCATGAGGAAGCCCATCTGATTCTTTTATTATAGGCATTTCTTCATGTACTTAACCCTAGTAATAGGCTGCTACCTTGGTCAAAGTACAAAATTTCCAAACCATTCTCAACCCACCTATCTTCCCGGCTGGGTACCCTGCTTGAAAGTAGCGTGATTTTGTCACCATATACAGACAACTTCAAGTAGCTGGTGATATTAAACGTCTGCTAGTCGCTTTGATAGTAATTATTTGACACTTGCAATACCTATGTATCCATTCTGCGACATTATGACTTCACTCTTTTGTGAGCTATGGAAAATTAGCGTCCGGCATCTATGCATCCAATAGTTCGAAGTGAATATACATTGTTTGACCGCTTGTGTCATGTCTAGGGTGATGGACGAACGTACAGCTATGTGGCTGGGCTATCGTCACCGCAGAAAAACATCGATTGGGGTGTGCTTATGTATTTTGCAAAGATCATCCCGCGAATTTGCCACAATGTGAATAGGGTCGTTTTCATATTTGGAGATTCTGTCAAGGATCCGATTCAGGTAAGAGTTGCGCAGATGTTTTACAATCTACTTTCTGTCTCGTAATCTTTTGTGTTGGAAATTGATGTTAGATGTGATTTCCGTTGTGATCCTGACATGGTCATCAGGACATGCCCAGCAGACTTAGTGGCTTTTAGAGCTGGCTACATATGCACAAATCTCGGCGCTTCTTCGATATACTTCCGAGATCAAAATTTATAAACGGAAAAATAATTCTTTTTTGCTTTTAGGATTGGGATGGGATTTGAGTTGTGGGTGCTGGATATTAGGGTTGGAAGTGGGCTGGGGTTAGGGCATCCCAATATTAGGGTTGTGGGTGGGAGATATCAGGGTTGAGGGTGCGGGATACTAGGGTTTTGAGTGGGAGATATTAGGGTTGGAAGATGATGGATGTTAGGGTTGGGGGATAAAATATATTAGGGTTGGGGGTTTCGGACGTTGGTTCGGGGATTTTATCACATCTAACCCTAATATCCCTCACCATAGGCGCCGAGTTACTGGGTGGCGCAGCCACCCCATGACACATTTATGGGGTGGCGGCCACCCCATACAATTGGAATAAACGCCCGCTGTCTGTGATTTCAGATCATCAGCGCTGTCAATTAGCGAGTCCGTGATAGCGCGTAAATGCCAACTATTTAACATTAACAGATACCCGCGCGAATATTTGAATACGCAACTTCGTCGGCGACGACGAACTAGTGCTTAAAACGCCCCAATAAGTTGTAATCCGTGATTAGTAATCATGCAGACAATCGAAGCAACCCCGTTTACGACGTCGATTTCGACACGCTGGCGCTGAGAAACACCATCTTCTATCTCGACCAGAGGAGCGAATTCACGTTCTCATCTCTTAATTAAATTGTATTTTGCCCATATTCGTTTACAAAATAATTCTCTTAGTCCCGTGATAGTCTCTTTAATTGGAGGCTTGGAGCGCGAAACAGGACATTGTGTTTGTGTATGCCTGCGAATTGAAAGTCATTCCTGCGCAAAGTGCGCATAATCATCACTTTAACAAAGCTTTGCCAAGCCAAGTTTTAATCGGTAAATGCAACAATGCAGCTCAAACCTCGATATAATGAGCAAACAATTGTCGCGATGTCAGACTAGGAAGTTCCAAGTTGGAACCCCATTGTGCTGTACGCAAGTTGAATAATTACTGATTAGATGCGCGCTTTCTCGTTTGCTATCATCTGTAGGCTACTAATTCTTGTCTGCTTCTTACACTCGTATTCCCTAGGTGTCACTTGTCAGTGTTAGATTTATTATTAATACCGCGCATTGTGCAGTTGAATTACGTCGTCAAATATTGATGCACACGAGCTTCTCGGTGGCGTAAATTCTGAATTTATTCGATTAGTTTTAACGGGAACCTTCTCTGTTCCAATAAACTTCATTGCTGGACGGACCCTGTCGAGCTAGCGCAATCATATCGCGGATCGAATTCCAAACCTTTGGGATATGTATTTCTATTGATAAGGTCGCGGCATGCGCCCATATTGCTCTCACTGTATAACACGTGGATAATTAAAAGCGCACCATTTTACGATCACATTCGACTGGCTGATCGGAGCCTACGTAGGCCGTAGGTCCCAGCCTGATATTAACCAGCGCGTTGTTGGCATTAAAACCCTAGGTGCGTAGCCAGGGAGTTTCTCATTTATAACCAGAAATCCCGTCCTTTTGAAATGCCAATTCACTAATTCGTATTATCGATGCTGCGTACTGCAAATCAGCGAGAATCATTTGTATGCGAAATGGGTCATCGATATCTCGTGTGCGTGCACTATCGGCGGCGGTTTGATTTAGTGCGTCCGCATGTAGGCTCGCTACCGTCCGCAGATACACTTTCTCCAAACAGTAACAATCTCTGACTGTAGTATTGTTTGTGTTTATGTATCTTTTTGATTAAAACTTATGCCCGCGTCTGAACAAATTGCCGAATCTGGGTATTCAGGTATGACTAGCACACTCTGTAATTGTAATTATTGCAGGTTTGCGGCATGTCTGCAAATTCGTTATCAGCGCAATCTTGCCAACCGATTTTACAGTCCAATAAAATTGATCACTTCAAGTATTTCGCACAGCGTAGGCCTACTGAGGCTGATTTCAGCAATCTAACGATCCTTATTTGATGTACAAATTCGACCTCATCTTTAGAAACGTAGATTCGAAACACTATCGCGATTTGACGACCAATGTGCGTTCACCTTCTACAAATTAAGGTGAATTATTTGCATTGAGGCGGGCCGCAAGCTGTGTTTGAAGTATTTTGTGGACCATTTTTGTGATAAATATTCTCGGAGCTAAAAGTTGAACAGTGTTCAATTTTGTGTGCCTGCTAGTTGGAATTTATTCCAGTGCCCTTAAAATTAATCCAATTAAGCTTTGCGAACGTATATCGGGACATGCAAAAATGCAGTCGAAATCGATGTTTTAAATAGCAAGCAACTCAATACAATTAAAAACCCACTGTGTTGGCGGTAAGGGATAATTACTGATTGACAGCGCGTGTTTGTAATCATAATTCTTGTCTGTCTTTCGTGTTCTAGAATTGTCGCGCCGCGTTACTGCTCACTGCTCAGTCCAGCGACGAGTGCGTGGCAATTAATGACATAATTTCGCAATCGTCGTGATACGAATCTCGCTAATTGGTCGCGCCCCGCGTAACACTAATAATACGACTTGTGGAATTGAAACTGAATGAGTTGAAAATGAATGAATTTATTATTCCATTTATAACTTTTGATCTCGGGGGTATATCGAAGAAGCGCCTAAATGTCTACCATTGAGAGGTACTGTCGAGTAAAACCAATAAAGCATTTACAGAGGTCTATTGATTGTTTGCACCGGATAATTGATCTTCATAATGTGAATTCAGTGACATATTCGCAGATTAATCAAACCATTATCCCGTCCTTCAAATTAACTGACTGGACATGATGTTACATGGACAATTGCATATGGCAAGTAGGTGGTCAGGCATTGCTTGTGATATGATGTCAATCCAGGGCGTCCAGCAAAAAGCGTATTTGCTTAATGTATGTTGCTTTGTACTACATCTTTCGTATGCCTTTTACGGCCATTTGAGGTTTACAGCCTTACACAGTGGAAAATATAATATCGAAACTATAATTCTCATTGATTAATAAACTCTTACTCGAAAAAATCATCTTGTCACTATTCGAGTCCTATCATTAGTAATAATACTCAATTCAGATTTGAGTACTCAAATCTTTTCGTCCAGCGCTATTGACGATGCAATCATTTGAGTCCTTTACACCAGGGCACGTTTCGCAATTTTCAAGATAGCTTACTACTGAATTATATCTATGCATCAAGTCAAAAGTGCGGCTGCTTTTGATAAACTGCTTCGGCGTCATGCTGAATATGCATAAGCCACGAAACCTGACACGCGGTTGCTTCCTTATTGAGTAACGTGATCCACGTCATGAAAATATGCCAGGAAGGGAAATAGGAAATTCCCTGCCAAGCAATTGGATTCTGTAGCTTACTGCAGAGATGTACTTTCGAAAAATCAAAACTCTTTACAGTTTATACATTTGGAATTACGGATTTTGTCCAGGGCTGGGCAAATCGAGTGCCTGGGTGATCAATTCCGTGTCAACCGCGGAGTATTTCACTTCCGAGTCGACGAGTGTTCGAGCACCAGTAATAATGACTTGAATAGTTCAAAAATATGCATCTTGTTTGTGGCCACAAAGAAATTCAATTCACATAAAATAATTTTGCGTTTCTTGACGGTGGCTATATCATAGCTCTTTGTGTAGATAATGTGGGTCAATAACTACTTGATAGGAATGTCGTTCCGTGAACATTCGAAACATCGTGCAACATGTTTTTCAATGCTGAAATACTGCTTAGTTGAGGTTTGGAATCTTTACTAGTTGAAATAAAGTATTGGGACTATATTTTTCATTGTTCAAGTTCATATATTACTCTTGGTGTTTTAATTTATTGCCTTTCACTACTTGACTCGAACATCACAATTGATACTTGACTCTGACACCCAAATCGTTGACCCTAGGTCCAATTATGTGATGAAGCTATACAACATATGTAGCACATTAATTACTCTTCTGAGACTTGTATTATTTCTACAGGATGTTACGCCAACCGTTTTGTCGGCACCCGTTCTGGCAACTTTACGCCAGTGTGACTTTGTCGCTCATAGACTTCTCGAGGAAAATTTATTGCTGTCAAAAATCAGTCAGGTATGTTGTGACGAAGGTTGTTTTAGATTTCTCGACACTGTAGCTAACAACAATAGTTTTGTGTTGACGGTAACTGACCGGTAATCAGTCAATTTCCTTCAACTACCAGGAAATAATTCACTAACATTGTGCTTCTACCTGAGTGTGGTTTCTGAGACTTGATTGAATAATTTCCTAGGTTTGACCTTATATTCTGTCAAGCAATAAGTAGTTTCCTGAGTATAGTAACCACGCTGGAATCATTTTGAAATAGTCTGCATAATTGCACTTGCACCACTCAGTACTACTAGTACACAAAGTCAATTGTTTTTGTGAGATATAGATACTGACTGGGTGTTCGGACACTTGTTTTGTGTTTTTTCATTGCGTGGAAAAATTGAAAGGCTATGCTAATCTCATTAGTGGTTACTGTGGTCTGCTATGATCAACACACACATCAGTTGCCCGTAGGAAGTACTCTTCGGGACACGGCAGAATTGTTGATAAATTTAATTACGTATCGTAGCCTAAATCCAATGCATGCATGCTTGCAGAAAAAGCCACAGTATCCCACAACCATGCCTTCAGTAAAAACTTCCCCTCTTCATACAATTGCCCGCATTGGCGTGTCCTTGTTATTTCCTGACACTTCTATTTTGTGAGGTATATATATTTCGGTTGTATCTCAGGGTTTGCTGAAATGCAAAATGTGTGTTTCCTGAAGTGTATTTGATTATTTATTGTTAAAACAAAAATATTTGAAAGCATGCTGTCGTTTGTCTTTAGATGCCGGTGATATTGGTACCGCTGCATTTTGATCGAGATCTGATCATTCGTTCGCCTTCGTGTCAAAGGTCGGTGGTTCTACGTCCGTTTCTCACCAAAGATTTCATGACTGGTGTGCCGATTTGTCCGGGAGATCACCACATCCCTGAGCTGATCGTACTTGAGATGGTGAAACAAATTGAAAACGTGACCGGCATATCAAGGGTGATGTTGGATTTGACGGCGAAACCGCCTGGTACCACGGAATGGGAATGAAGTAAACCATGATCGACTCGGGAACTTGGTGTCGTTTTTTCATACATGGCAGTCAACCCATGTTTGCTTCTTTTCTCCATCTTGTTATGTCAAATTCAATAAATTTGAGTCAAAAACTTACTGTTTGAGCATTTCTGTCGTAAGGATGTATCTCCACGACAGTGTAACTCCAACTTTTTATATTGCTATACTGTATACTTGGACACTAATCTTCAGCTTTTCCAAATTAGATTGGAATTAGAATTAGAACTACATAAGATTTATCCAAATTAGATTAAAATAGGAGTTACTGAATTAGCAAAATTTTGGAAGTTGAATGAAATTGTGAATGAGAAAGAAATACACCAAAAATCAAGTTCGGTTCGCAATTATTATATAAGTACAATACACCACAAAAATTGCGATACAATGAAAAGATAGGAAGGTGTCGAAACGACTTGAAGTAATCTTTGGAATCATACCCAATCAGATAGTATAGAGAAAACAAGATATAAAAAGGGGGTGGCAGTCAAGGAAGGCGAGATCGATAGGTCAGGTTGTGGTCCAGTAATCTTGAGGATGGACCAGGGATTTCTAAAACTACCAAATGTAGTTTTAGAAATCCCTGGGATGGACTAGTATTTATTTAGTAGTAATTGATTGTATTTCGGCTTGGAATGTGGGCATGCTTGTCGGATGGCCGGCAGATACTGTTCCTCGGGTCCGGTCCAGCATATTTGATAGAGCGATGATCTTTTCGGTCGATCATATGATATTTGTATGACGTGGACGCGCGTGTTGTACTGATGTGCTTTTGATTCCGAGGTAAAGAAGTCATTGAAATATTCGGGGCAATGAACGCAGTGGAACTGATAAATAAACTAGGCGATTTCTAGTCCCTTTGATGCCTAGCCATGATATGGAGTACGTTATGGTGTGTATTCAGTGGATCGAGTGCAGTTGCAGTAGCGGTGGTTCATATCAAATCACTGTGCCGGAATTTCGATAAGCATTACAGTGGTTAAAGTCTGTACACCAAGCTTGACTCGTTTTGCACCATACCATGGGCCACCGACACGCGGCCCATTTATGATCATGAAATTTGTCGTTGCGTTTTTACGTCTTTAATAAAATATTATTACTTCTTTAGTGGTAGTCATGCCTTCGCCCGTGTTAAAGAGCATGAGCATGGCGTTGAAGTTATAAAAACGTGGTTGCTGAACTGTGTGGCTTATTTTGTCTCGATATTCCATTCTTGCGGCCTCTACGAAATTTGAAAAATGGCTCGCAACGCGTTTTGAGTTGGATTCTCCAAGCTCGCTTGATCTATCGAGCAGGATTTTATAGTTGAATCAGCCATCGATTGATATACTTTGGCGGCTATTTTCGCAGCGCCTGAAACAGATATTGCACCTGCGGAGGCGTTACACATACTCATCAACACATCGATGTTACTGTATCATTTCCAGTGGGCATGATGCCAACTTTATTACATAGTTGGGAGATTTTTATGAAAAGCTATTGTCATTACCACTATCAGTTAGGAAAATGGTTTGTATTTACCTATTTATCCTGTCTAAACACAATCTCTGTTACACTATGAACAGTGAACTGAACACGCATTATGTATCTTCAGTCCAATTGATATATTATCGTGAGTTTGTAATTCGAAAACCATAACATATAATGCAACACTTCATGTACATTGTGATTGTGGTCAAGTCAATTCACAGTTGTCTTGTGGAAGGTATACCATAACATACCATATTGAAATGATTTCTGTGTAACCACAAATGTCGGCAGGTTAGAGAATTCCATAAAATGAGAGTGTATTAACACTACAGACATGACTCTCGAAGTCTCAAGTATACTTTTACCGACAGCCGGCTCACAATAAAAGTTCGGGACACCAGGATTCCCCACTTCTCAGGCGCCCTATCCGTGGATGTCAATAACAGTCAAAAGACAACATATCAGTACCGAAGAGTAATGATCAGTAAAATGCTACAATATGAAGTTCCACTGGACTATTGGAAAATAAATTAATCATGTTATCAGTTTATGTTATCAGTCTGGGACAGAGTTGGAGCAACCAGGAGGTAAAAATGACTAGTTGAGAGATGAACCTGGTAACAGTGGTATGTCAATCTGAAGTCATGGGGAGATGTTGCATAGAAGGCGTCAAGCCAGTATTCCATTATTGGCTACAATGTCGTCAATTTCAGACAAATGCATATTGTTGAAAATTCAAAATTCTATGCATAGCTGATGATTGGAGCTCGGCATAGATATACTAATCTAAATGAGATTACATGATAAATAAAATTATTTTTAGCAGAAAATTTAAGGCAGAGACAAACAAATATAAGAAAAAATCAGCATGCGTGAAATCACAATAAAGATTGGTGCTGAGTACAGATATGAACAGTAGTAGCAAATTGTGTTATCATAGGGTTACCATATATGTCTTCCTTTAGGTTGTCCTCGTTTTTCTGGAAATCAAAAATGTCAGAGGACGCCTGAATGTCAGTTTTGGGAATTCTTTATTTATTATAGCTTTGACAGCCAGTCTAATTAACGGGCTGAACTAAAAAACGCCAGTAGTAGGGAGTAGGTCTGGAAAAATGACCTCTATTCTTTTTTAGCTAACACCACAGCAGTGCCGTTTAAAAGTGGGTATTTCGAGTCGGAATTATGGCCTTTTTTTTAGTCAGAACAAGACAAATTACAGAATTCAGCAGTTTTCTAGTCGGGTAATTTGACTTAACTGATTTATAAAAAGTGTCCTCCTTTCCGGATTACAAAATATGGTAACTCTGATTATCGCCAAGATAACAAGATATTCACAATGAAAACAGTAAATGACAATAGGCTTCCGCATTCACAACGCTCATCTCGTACCAATGCACAGACGCATAAATCGATTCAATATTGTCGACTCCAGAAATTGCATGAAATAACTTTCATAAACGACATTTGCAGGGCATTGACTTCCAGGTCAGTTGGCGGAATTCTTTCATTTCTTTACTACAGCGTACACGTCATTGACGACAGGAGCATTTTGTTCAACCGATGTTGAAGCTGGAAATATCGTTTTTCACTAATTTGATCCCACATTAGAAGGTTCTTGACTAGTGAAACCAACCAGAAACAAGACGTTTTGAACAACTGCTATCAAGATTATTTCACATCTACGATTCCCACTAGTAATATTTCTATGGTTATGATAACAATCGATAGTTCATGCCAGGGCTGTGGAGTCGATAAATTTTATCACCGACTCCAACTCCGACTCCACGCATTTTCAATGGACAGACTCCGACTGCGACAGTAGCTTTCGATCAAGACCGGATTCAGTAAATTCTGAGCTCTGGAAGACAACTTTTGGATTGCAAGAAATTCTACAGTAGCTGCCGTAAAATAAGTCTGAGTAAAGCTTCAGCTCCGTTGGCTAGTCATTCATAGTTTAATTCACCAGAAGGCATTGTGCGCCAATACTACAAACCTGAAGTATTTTGGCCACAATGATTAAAACTGTAAATATCATTTTGTCTCACAAACTGAACATTGTTGCGACAGATACCTAGAATCATAGAATCAATATGGCGATGTGATGTATATCTGCCATGTTCGCGCATTAAGTCGAGCAGCTATGCTTGCACGAGTCTATGAACTGAGAAATGAAATAGCATCTTTCCCGAAAATACAAATATCACCGACTCATAATCTTGTAATCGAAATTGGGTATCTAATCTTGCTCTCCTGGTAGGCTACATTTAACATCACATCTGAACAAATTGAATTTGCAACTTAGGGGGGGAATGTTGAGGCGCATTTGAATCAAATCTGCGACTCGGGAAATGTCAGCAGTACATAGTAAATTATGCTCACTTTCCTATACTGGAGAGAGAAAACCTAGTACCAACACTATATTTGTAACTGTGATACGAAATTTAATTACTGAATATTCACCCGCTTTTCCGACATTCCTTCTATACAAAATAAATTCTGACTATTCAATACTCCATTTAATGTGGACGCCAATACCATTGTCTGAAAATTTCAAATGGGCATTTTTGAAATGCGATGCAGTTGGATTGAATGAAAAATTTCATACAAAGAGCATATCGCTGCATGACTTTGGCAACGAGTACGTTCTTGAAATTGATCTTTATCCCAGCTTATCAAACGATGCAAAAGACATCGCATCGATTGCAATAGTCTTGAACAATCAAATTCACGAATAGAAAGCTAAGATCACGTATCTCGGACGCCCATTTAGAATATGGTCTGATTCTTGCTTCATCTGACTTCATCTGACATCTGACTGAACCAGAAGTTGAAACCTTTCACAAAGCAAGTTGCGTCAATTGTCGTATTTATTCCGCGTTCTTGAAGTTTTATGATTGGTATGATTGAGATTGCAGCAATGTAGGATATTATACCGAAGTGAGCGGAAAATATAGTATTAAGAAAAATTCCGGCCCGCCAAAACGTTGTACACTCGAAATTTGGCCCGTCACTAGCAAAAGGTTGCCGACCCCTGGTTTACATGATAAAGAAGGTGGAGTCGGAGTCAAAGTCAAGGTCATTTTCACAAACTCCGACTCCAGTCAGTATTTTTTCCACGACTCCGACTCCAGCCACCACAGTTTTCACGACTCTGACTCCATCAAGCGAAAAGTAGTCAAACTCCGACTCCAACTCCACAGCCCTGGTCTTCATACAACTGTACCTGTACACAGGCCTGTAATGAAATCGCGGAGGGGCAGGGAAATGTCAACAATGAGAGACCTCACTTTGAGGTGCAACGGAGGAAAGCTGAATTTTATGAAACCATACCTTCATATTAACAAATTCACAAAAAGTGGTGAATCTCATCACTCGCGAACATCAGTAACATCACGTAACATGGTGAATAGAATTAACAATATGAAGTTCTGCGTCCCTAATGGCTTTTATAACCACAAATTTAATCGGACAAGATGGTTTTTCCCCAGGCCACACCACGAGTGTATCATATCATATATAAAGTAATGGAGAGGAATCGTTAATCAGGTGAAAAAATGACATAAAAATTGAAATTGAGGTCAGATCCCCTTCACATTCATGTTTGCTTCATTGATTGGGCAAACAAAAGTCAATTTAACAAAACTAGCCCACGTTCAGCTTTGTGGACAAGCATCTCGGTGGAGCAGACATGACATGGATTGACATGCGAGTCCATATTAGATCCACCTGGCTAATCAGTGCATCAGTTACCGTATATTTCACGATAATAGGGCAGGCGGCAATGTATTCTTGGTAATAGCCCAGTAAATTTAGTACGATTTATCCCATAGAATGAGTTTCCTAGCCCAGGTCCAAGCTACAGCAATCTTCCTTGTACTGAGAGCCGTGATTTGAAATGATATGGCATTAAAGCTAGAACCTTTCGTATCAGTTATAAGTGAAGCTTTCTGAAAAAATACTGGCAATGCATACAGGCTTACAGTTCTGTACATGTGGCAGCTGACATTGGTACAAAATATATGAAATGTAGAGTGCATTCCAAGACTTACCAGGACTGGATTTATCTTCTGATGGTCTCTCAGTATGACCTGAAAATATATAGGACAGAAATGAAACATAATTGTAATTCCTAAAGTACAAATTCAACGAACCATTTCCTTTTTTATCACGTTTGACAGTTGTATACACATCTTGAACTTCTGGTTGGTGAGGGGACGCTTCGTACGCGACATTGGTCGTCATCTCATGCTGAGAAGCTAAATGTAATACATTTGTTGCATGGAAATATAATTCAAGAGCATCCATTGCGTTCATACTTTCACCTGATGCAGCGTAGACTGCTTCAATACTGGGTCCTTGGTTTGGAGAGGTTTCGTAAATTTCATTGATTCGTTCTTCCTTGACATCATCTATGCAAAGTGTTGGCAAATATTTGAATGCTATTCGAAAATGTTATAATTACATGAAGTTCTACCACGATTTCTTCGCCAGAAACATATCGCTCCAATGACTACAAGTACGGCCACCAAACCACCAATCGTTGCCCCGACTATAATGCCAATGCTAGTTGCTGTTTGAGGGGATGAAAACTCTGTAGCATCTGGAGCTTTAGTGGTTGACGTTTCATTAGTAATATATAGCCTTGAGCAATCTTTTCCACGGGGTTTCAAAGTTGTTGCACACACATTATACACTCCATAATAATCAGTCGAAGTCTGTTATAAAAATATCAACGTATCTTTCACAACACAAAGTTTGTGGAAATTGTGTACATTCAAGTAATGCAAAGTGACCACCCGCAGCTACATGCCATGGTTAGCAACAGTTACAGTTGATAAATTTGAGTTTTGTGAACTGATTGATTTTACTTGCAGTGAAGTAATCCAAAAATTAAGGGTAGTACATCCACCATTTGACCCAGACAGATATATCAGATCAATATAATCCTATATCCCTATTTTCTCAAAATTGTGAGTGTATATGGGCTAGTACTCGGAGCAGTGAACCTGAAAATGACTGCAGTCACTGTCACATGAAAAAAGTTGGATGGAACCAATTGAGCCACATTTCTTGAAAACTTTCAGCCCCCTACGAATGATACCTTCTCTCTTGCGTGGCAATTATGATTCCAACTCTCAGAATTGGCGATATGAGGTCATTTGCATTCACAATGAATATTGTATAAAATTTCGAGTTCTAACAAGCTTGAAAAGTTGGGGGCTTCACACTATGCCGTCAGTGTATTGCAGTGACAGTGTTGACAAATAATTAGATTGTAATTATTATACATCGCGTATTCTTTCGGGACCCCATACTTCACTACTTATTGCCTTGACTTTGGATATGTGTATATTACAGACCACACTGACGATACTGTGATGTATATCATTGTTTTGATGTGAAGATTATTGCATCTTGGGCGATGCTTTGCATTGTTGCAATAATTTATACCGAAGTCCAAAAACAATTCTTTGATTGATTGAATTGATTCGAGTCTAGTAGCAAGATACGATTTTTTCGAGTACTGAAATTATATGCTCCTTTCCAAAAAGTTACGCCTGTTAGTGGAATCTGTGAAGTTGTTATCTATACACAGCAGGGCCGTGCAACTCCTCCAGTCGGTGGGCCGGATATAGGAAAATTAAGTACTTGGTGGGCCGGATTGCTGAATCGATACATTATTCGCCCATTTATCCATATATACAAGGAATAATTCCTATGAATGTATTTTAACAACAGCAATGTCATTTCAAAGCCAATTCTAATCGATAATGACAAATATGACAATATGGATTTGAGAACAGCATTGTCATACAGGCGCTGCTATGTCTACTTCTATCTGATCAATCAACACACGGGGCAAGATTTTACCGGGGTCGATAAGCCCGGTACCCCAAATTTACCCAAATATCAATTGATTAGGGTTGGGTAGGTGGCGAGATAGCGTAATGGTATAATCCACACTTCCACTGCTGCAACAACCAATGGGTTGCGGGTTCGAGTCCAACCGAGGTCGACTCCAGAATTCCTACCCAAGTGTTGGAGTTTATCTAGGCACCTCCTCGCCATCTCATCTGTATAAGCGGTGTCTTACAAAAGCCTAGAAGCGTGCCGTGCTACAAGTCGGCGGTTACAGAATCAAAAATAGGAAATATCAGCCTGGTTCAAATGACCATTGTATTCAACAAACACCATGATTACCACAAAAAAACATTAGGGTTGCGTAGATCATAAATGCCGATAAAGCAAGTCTTCTTGCTTCGACGAACTTACACATGAGCTCAGTACGTATATAATAACATACAGTCACTAAAATTTGACGTAGTAAGCAAGTAGTGGGGAATATTGGCATACTGGGGCCGTGGGCCACATTATCATGGAAGACGGGAAACTGTCTGCGGGCCGTATGTTGCCCGCCCTTGATCCACAGCATTGTCATGAAGTGATATGAAAAGTTGAAAAAATACCAAATCATGTTTAATGCGACATAGAACTGGCAATATATTCTTTGTGGTAGCATGGAAGGTTTCGACATCATTCATAGTGCTGTGATGTCATAATGAGTGATACTCGAGACGAAGCCTATTATTCGATTCAGATCGAATCACTCAGGTTCTTGATTTTGCCCAGCCCTAATCACGATATGTCGAACTACGCCAAATTTAAAGGAAGCGCAGTAGCAGCTAGCGGTAGCTAACCCTAAACCAGGGGTCTCAAACATGCAGCCCGCGAGAACATTTTGTGCGGCCCGTGAATGAATGAAAAGATAGGAAGGTTTCGAAACGACTTGGAGTAGCTAGTGCGACGGGGAATTGGCAATCCAAAAGTACGCCAAATTCATTTGACATGAATTAAAATAAAGCACTACGTTCATGGAAATATTGTCGGTGGATATTTTGCAATGAGCGCAACGAAAAACGTTTTGATTTGACAGATTTTGTCGAATGTTAGTTTGCAATGAGTAATCACGGATATATAGAGCTATTGTTTTACTATATAATCATTTGTTCTTAGTACACCATCTACTGTGAGCCCATTTGATTCCAGTGCCCCCCCTGAGCGTTTCCGCGCCATGGGGGGGGGGGGGGTCGCTGGAGACAAGGCCAAGAATCACTGCTTTATCCCAACAGGACAAGTTTCACCAGGAATAATATTACAAGATTCCGCAGTAAAATTACACACTCTTATACCCCTGGGTCGGATTAAGATAAATCAACAGTTATTCATTGAGCAATGCATCTCACCAGATTCACGACGAGCACATCAACATACCACACATCTTTCTTACATTCACCATCCCAATAAAACAATCCACCATTATTTCCTGAAAGTAAAATTAGGCGATTTGCAATTCGTATCTAAATACTGCTGCTCTGTTAACCATGACATACCATATTCTGAACCAGATTGTGTAAATTCTTTAGTAATCCTCATATCTTCTGGATTAGCAATATAAGAAAAATTCAGAATTCTAGTTTCTGTCAATCCAATGGTAACCCAGTCATCTGACAATGATGTATTCTCCGGGGGAACTGGATAACAATAATGTTAGAAAAAAGGGACATAGAGGGTAATAGATTCAATTCACAGTATACGATTATTTCTTTTATATCAGATTCTGATTTGTTTCCTGTTGCATCAGTATAATTTGAAACAGCCTCACATGATAAATTCTTGCCGTGGTCTGCAGACGTCAATGTGTGGTGTTCCGTAATGCTCTTAATGAGATATGTCAGTTATGAACATGAAATATAGTAATATCAGTACTTCAAAACAGAATAACTCAGTGTTGGGACAGACGTCTATGATTGCAGGCAGATGCATATCCTGTATACTGGTGCTGGAAACAGAATAAACTACAGGTGATCAACGACTAACATGTTTACAAATCTCATTCATTGTGAAAAATGTTTTAGTACCAGCTTGAATCTTACTTACAGTGCCATCAATATAGTAACGCACTCCTGAAACGTAGGGGAAATTGTTTGTGTAATTGCATTGAAATGGACTCGTCTCGCCTGCTGTGTCGTTGATTTGAGATACAGTGACATCCGTTGGAGCTGAGACAAGAGAATATGTTGTACTGCTGAGACAAGATGATAATATGCACCAAGGAGAGAGTGTAGTCCAGCACAGTGGATCTTCATCCTTATCTACATGTTCACATATTAGGTATAAATTATTAAGTTATTTCCAATTCCTCTGATATACATTAGCAGCTTGCTGAGTATAAAGTACACAAAACTCTTTGGTAAGATATACTAAATTTGATAAATAATACAGGGAACTTGTAGTGACTCGACTTATTCGAGTTGTGTATGGACTTGACTTGTACTCAAGTACAAGTTAAGTCCATACACAACTCGAATAAGTCGAGTCACTACAAATCAAGTCATGACTTGAGTAATTACAGTTGCACTTCATTCAGGGATATTTTCTGATTAGTTCACGGTTCGGTAGCCATCAAAATCTAGCATCAGTGTGTGCATGATACTGCATTATTATCACATTTAAAATCTAAATACAATTAGGATTGTTGCCATTGTGAAAACTTGGTAGTTTCAGCACAAATTAAATTCATTCCTAGTTCAAGAAACATCATTTCACTCAGGCGGCATCGCGCATCCTCGCAGATGCTTTCATGCCCCCCAATTTGAAAACTACTGTTCTAGACGTTTCTTGATAATAAACTAACGGAAATAAACCAACTCGCGTGTAATCTAAACTTCGTGGCCTGTGATGCGACTGAGTATTATCATTATTGAATGACAGCGAATAGACGAGACGAGAGAACCATGTGATAATGCCTTTTTCACGCTTCTGCAGACGATTAAAAGGCATCGCCACACCGCATTGTTTGGTCGATCGATCACATGACGATGACAAATATTAGAGCAATGGAACTAGATTTCGAAGTTGAAGGGGGGATATCGAACATTGATTATTACCTATGCCCCAGGACACACTCCTTTTAAGTAATTCATACCCACGTAGCTCCATTTGTTTCATCATCATGATTGAGTTTTTATAATCCACAACTCAATGTCATTGAGTGCTGGCAGGTGGTATACGGAGAAAAAAGCATTTGAGAATCCGATAATGTGCCGAAGATAATAATTTATATGTTAGCAATTTTGAACAGTTGAACGTTTGTGGCATTCTGAAACAATTTGGTAATAGCTGTGCCATTGGTTTATGAATCAACTTGGGGCCAGGTACGTTTGAGCTCACCTTAAGCTCACCCTAGCTCAGTGGTTCCCAACCTTTTTTATCTCGTGCCCCCCTTGGCCGAAATTCCCCGTTAGGAGAAATCTGGGCCCGATGATTAAAAAAGGTCATTTTTACCGCGCAAACATCTGTTGACTGAAATGTATGCTTTGGCTATTACGGTATATCAATTAGTCATGTTATTGAGCGGTGTTATTTCATCTATAAATCCAACGTATAATTCTTATATAATGTGTTGACGTAATTGAAGGCAATACCAGGCAACTAACATCACATCTGAACCCACTTATTGCCAGATCGTGAGCATTTATCAAAACCGCACACGTCTGCAAGCAGTCATCAGATGTCAAATCTATTGAGTAGAGACTTGAAGCCGAGCAACACTCAAAATCCTTACCGAATACCAAACGCAATCTCGAATCAAGCTGGACTCAGCTTTTGGTCTGTCGAGCACGACTTGAGTATGAGATAGAGACCTGTCTCCGAATACGGGCCTCATTATTGATTTGAGAGCAACATGGTTAAAAATATAATAACGGGTGCACAATGCAAGATAGGTCATTTTTAAATTAATTTATTTTAATTCAGTGATTATCTGATTTTGCCATTATTCTACTTCTTATATGATAATGTGTTTCAGTAGATAATCATTACCATGCTCGGAAAGTACATTCATTTATTGCATGTGCATTATGCTTGCAAGGGTGCTTCTGGGTTTACCCACTATCAGTAATTCGAGTCAACATTCAAATACTATTTAAATTCATCTTCACACCCTCTCAGATTTTTCTGCAATATCATGTACAGTTGAAGTACCCAATTCTGAGTATAATATAATTTAATTACTATAACTTTATTGATCGGTTCTAGAGCAATTGCAGTTTGAATAATGAAAATTTTGTGCTTACTCAACATAAGTGGGAACCTGTGTATGATTACAACTAAAATCAGTACTTGTACAGGCTGCATGTTGTAGGCTCGTAAGCCCTACTGGAATCACGACATGATTTGCCTAATATAACATGTGAGCAGCGATGATTCTACAAGTCAAAGTAATTCAATAAAAAATAAAATAAAAAATAAATAAATAAAACATAGTGTGAGCACATGACACCGATTCCATACAGGCTGGTAAGCAATAATTGGTGGTACATGTTCATCACTGACTAGGAATTCCCCTCCGCATTATAGAATCAAGGTTCAAATCTTGAGTTGAAAATTGACATACTAGTATGTTAAAATCAGTGATGCGTAACAATATTTCTGAACTCTATGGCACCACTATATCTAACTCAAAATTCATAAGCAAGGTGTCATATGAAAGCTGTTACCAATTAGAATTAAGGTGAGCCCAATTTCTCTGCTGAATGGCGATTCACTACTCCGCAACGATTTCGTTACTCAACTCACGCCAAAAAGTATACTCACACTCAAATGCGTCCAGATAGGCACTCGAATTCAAGTCAGCGCACCACAAGCCTTAAGTGTCAATTTTCACGGTCGAGCAGCCAACTGCAGGCAACACCCGCTAGATACCGCAGTACTGGTATTGTCGTATATAGGTAGTTAGGCACACTATTTCGTGATGTGAGATTCTGCTGAGCGAATGACATCAGTGCCGCTTGGACGGATGCTGTGTTTATAATTTTATTTGTTATTATCCTCTGTATACCCTTTCGACTTCTGGTCGTAAGGCATCTCGGTATACCGGAATGGTAACTTCTGCAGTCACAATGCGCTAGCATCCCCCGCCGTCGCCAGCGACAAAAAAGTCCAGAAAAACACCCGACGAAGAAAAGCACTCACAAGGAATGGAAAGAACTAGAAGAGGCCGTGGCTTCAAAAAGATCAACATCGAAAAGAACGGTGACATCGGGCACTCTAGGTCGAGGCGGATGTCAGTATAAAAAAAGATCGCAACTGCGTGCCGTTCGATATCCTCATATCTGTTCATTACATCGCATTGTGTCTTATCGCATTGTGTCTTATCGCATTCTACATTGTGTGTGACTTGTTCAGATGAAAAATATAACTTAACGAGTATTATTAAAATTACGCATGCTCTTTCCACAATTAAATAGATAGACGAAGCATCTTGAACAGACCTCTAATATGAACCTCGATCAGCTGATAGAGTTCTTACATGGTAACATCAGTGTTGGGATGGAGTCGCTATACCTTCAAGCCAATTTAGACGATAGCAGCAATAAGCTATTGGAAACAAGAAATACTGAATATTTAAGGGAGAAAATGTCGGGTAGGTCCGGGTATTTCGGGAAGTTGAATGGTAGAGGGGCAAAGTGAATAGTTCAGAGAGAATTGGAAAGAAATCCGGAAAATATGGTAATTTTTCAATTTGTTTTCATGATATAGATACATTATTTTGTTCTTTCAGGCCTGCACTTACGTATTAGCCTGCTGAGGAATTTATCCTCATAAATTTCGAATGGGTTTGTTGTAGCATCTTGCAAATATACTTCTGTGGGGCATAGGAACGTTCCGGGTATCTTCAAGGATTTATATATTTCTATTGGGGTCATCTTCAAAGAGTGTGGATCAGCTGAGGCCCCTGAGGGTATTCATTGCAATGAGATAAATCAGGGAGAACTGCGTCTACTTTGTAGATCAGTGACGAAATAGGGACGTTAGCGTCGTGTTGTCATGACAAAATCGTTCACGCATGTGCGGTCGAAGGCAAAAAAATATCTGGCAACGCTTTCTCAGAAAACGACGTCTGGAAATCGATACTTAACTGAGAAGGGAGAATTGGCGCGCACTCAACGCTGAGTACCAATCGATTTTAAGTTGAGTGTAGATTCGCATTTAAGCAGTTAAGCAGTACTTAGTTGAGGAGAAGAATTGGGCTCCACCCTTGGTTATGATATGAATATAAGACAGGAACACGGTTGAAAATATAATTTGACATTTTATGCGGAATTACCTCCCGACTTTTTAAGATATTTTATATAATCTTGAAATTTTCTTTACGCTACGCATGATTCAATGCGAAGCCCTTTTTCGATTCCAATATAAGCGTAGCGACCTTTGCAATCCGAGCGCCACAAAACAGATGCGAACAGCGGACGAAAATGATGCACCCCCTATAGAAATACCAACTTGGAATCGTGCGCTCCTCACGAAAGAAATTTGTTTCTGGTCGACAATCCTG
Organism: Botryllus schlosseri; assembly: GCF_051294905.1. Taxonomy (NCBI): domain Eukaryota; kingdom Metazoa; phylum Chordata; class Ascidiacea; order Stolidobranchia; family Styelidae; genus Botryllus; species Botryllus schlosseri. The sequence goes on along the minus strand of NC_137246.1, from coordinate 26,974,733 downwards.
ATGGGATGTCAAGAAATCGCAACACGCAACAAAGTGACAATAATATAGGGCTATCATACGTCCTCCTCCGTTTCGACTTTTTTGAAAGTGTACTTGAACGACGCCCAAATGCCCACTTTTTCGGAGATTCTGATGAAATGTATGTGATAATTGGACTGAGATATAGGAAATAAGTACTCAAGTAATGCTCAAGATGGTCGTTCGGTAGTTGAGCCAGAAAGACGACCTCTTTTTCTTTTTAGTCAAGACCATTAAACTCAAGTAAAAGTGGGTGAAATCGGAGTCGAATTGAAGTGATGACCTTTTTTATTAACCAACTACAAATTTGGAGTAAAGTAACCAATTTTTCTCCGGTATTGTAAGTTTGAAAATTTTGAAAAATTGTCCTTTTTTAAGAATTCTAAACCATGGCAACCCTACTACAATAACAATTGACCCACCCGAAGATGCATCATCATTTATATGTGCCTAAATTTTCAAAATCACTCCCTCCATGCACTCTACCGATGAATCTGATCGCATTGGCTGAGAAAGGATAAATAGTTGATAGTAACATGTGAAACTACGAATATTAACCCTTTGCGACCGGCGGACCAGTATACTGGTCCGCGATTGTTTAACACGGAGGAGTCGTTATTTATTCTAAGATAGCTCGACCTGCATTACTTTCTAAACCAGTGGTTCTCAACCTTTTTTGACACGCGCCCCCCTTGGAGATGGTTAAAAAAATCGCGCCCCCCCTGACCCCCCTTGCATTTATCGTCATGTCAAAAAGAGCACATCATCTAATACAGAGGTGGGCAACGTTTTTGATAATCACGGCCGCATTTCGATTGCTTATGTAGCGTAAGGCCGCATTCCAGGGCATAGCCGCAATGAACGATCTGGACGCAAAATTCCTATGGTAAACTGTCCATATCCATTCCCGGTGAACTCAGGACTATTCTACTTTTCACAATGGCCTATTGTACGCACCGAAATCGCGAGTGGCCATGTTATGAATAGTTGCCGGGAGGTGCCTATTGTCGCGCGGAGCGCGAAAATTTTTCAGGGCCGCGAACGAATTGTTATTTCTTGCCAATTCCCATTCCGGCTCAGATTAAGAAGGGCGCTGTTGCATTAAAATTGAAAAATGAAGTCTTGTTGAATTGCGCGGGGGGGGGGGGGGGGGGGGGGGGCGAGGAAAATTACAAGATTAATTAAAATCTCTCGAAAATGCGGGAGTGAATTCATAATTGCAATTTGCATGTCTACGGCCGCCAACACATACTATAATTGAATTAGGCGTCGACGGCCGCTCAAATTCCCTTCTACGGCCGCAGGCTGCCCATCCCTGATCTAATAGTATACATAAGGTATATCTTACGCTAATTTTGAATCTGCATTCCAGTTGTTGATCGGTAACAATCGATTTATTTGGATAGTTATTATGAATACGCATACATAAGACCATGTACAACCTATTATATCAATGTATATCCTGCTTGAAATGTAGATTGAACACGCAAAAACCTTTTCCGCAAAATTGAATTTGTAATTATGTTCGCGTGAATGAACGCCTGGAATATAAACCATTGTATCTTCCGTTCTAGACGTCATATAACCAATTACAGTTATCTTCTATGACTTGTTGTTGTTCATACTATTCAATGAAAGTCCTTATATTGAAGATTAGCACGTAGAGATGTTTCAAATCGACGTGAAAGAAAGCAATACCTTATTACGTGAAAATCATGGCTGCGTAAGTTCATCCGACTCGTTGCGGCTTCAAACAGATGTACGTTTGCTTCAGGCAATTGCAAATTGTACATATGGTTGGCCATTATCCTGGCATATTCATCAATATCCCTATCATGGGGTTTAGTATTGTATAACAAAGCCGACACCAGCCCTAACACTACACAAATAAGCGTGAGAGTTAGTCTATTTTGGTACCAGAGCCTGTAATAACAACATCATATAGAGGCGGTTATGTATCGGTTTAGATGGCACACGAAGTTACTGTTGGCTTCTATGACTACTGTTGATCATACATGGAACACTAGCCGTGTAAAAAAACAGTTCAAATTGATGTGAAATAAAGCAATAATGTATCACATGAAATGACCTCTCGAGCGAATATGGGCACTGGGCAGTGTCGAATAAGCCAATATGTGTATACTTACGAATCCGTTATGCATTTGCAAGTTACATATAACGAGCCACTGGGGTTGATACCACTTCAATAGCATGCAGATATATAAAACAGTTACTATGTTATGTAGAATTGGAAGTGAATTGCCTTCCACGAGATTACGTGATTACGTAATCGATTACTCATCGGCGGCGGCCGCGTGATCCGTGCTTATCACATGTCTACCTTTCCAAGATCGTAGCGCTGGTCTATGAAGCGCTATAGTAGCGTGTAATGTCTCGTTGGAACGTCGAGATTCATGTGAAACGCAATCACGTGGTCATATACCAATAAAGGGCCTAAGTATGACGTCAGAAGATATAGAAGAACAAAATCGTATTTTATTTTCAAGAAATCGAGAACATTTTCTCGCACACCGCTATTCCCTCTGGCGTCTGAGCCGTAAGAGTATCTCAGACCGTATGGATGACATTTTATCGTCTTTTTTGTGGATGTAGTAAAATTTTGGTCAGTAGGCCGGCCAATTAGAAAGGGTTAATGACAAAATTTATTTGTGAATCGTAAAAAGTTTTCGCGTTCGACGACCATAACCGTTCCCGGAACTTATTCCTAGCATTATCACTATGTAGCGATTTCGATACGTATAGTAAGACAATGTGAAAAAGTAGATTAGTTCGGAGTTCACCAGAAATGTACATAATCAGTTCAAAATGGGCATTTCAAGTTCATTATGATTATGTCCTGGAATGCGGACGTAGGCCAAATATGTAATCGAAATGCGGCTGTGAATAGCAAAACGATTGGCCACGGTGCTCTAGTACCACACTCGCAGAAAAACGGCATCACATTTAGGGTAGATTTCAATGTTGTAAGAACTACCGGTCCGCGAGGTGAAAACGGTTGAGAACAGTGGCGTATCCAGGGGGGGGTTTTAGGGGGTCGGAACCCCCCCCTTTTCGAAAACCTAAAAATTGATGTAAAATATAGCCTCTAATATTTGCTAATTTAGTAGTTTAACATATTCGTTTTTACGTATGAGAAGGCGAATATGGCGTGTTAATGTTATTTAAGGGTACTAAAACCCCTACCAAATCTTGGAATCATGCGCCGAATTAGTCGAAAGCATAAAATAGGTCATTATATTTTGCTAATTCCATACGAATTCTGCGCTTGTTCAGCTACATTTCCGCGGTAGTAGCTGACGTTCTCAACTTTCTTCCCTCGATTTCTCTCTCGCCTTGCTAAAACGAGAGACGCATTTTAGGAAAATCTAATCTAATTGGCCGACGCGATACGTAATTGCAAAGACGAAGTTGTCGGCAATCAACATCGCCCGCGAATTCGCTGCACCTGCTCGCCTCGAAATCCTAATTAAGAATTGCACGGCGTGTTGATTGATCAGCGAGACGCAGACACGGCGGCACCGGTACGACAATGCTATTCTCAAATCCACATTGTCTTCGCGATTATTGGCGAGAAATGGTCTACGATTGACATTCACATTTCAAAATACAAGCCTAGCAATCCACGTTGCCGAATGTTAGGTGGCTTGGTGGCGTCCGAATACAGGCCTGTGTTGTCGCTGAACGGGAGAATTGAGTAGGCCTAGTAGTATAGTTATCGGCTGACAAGTTTCTCTGTCGATCAAGTTATTATCCCAGTGTGTACTTTGTATTAATTGACTGACTTGCGTACTTGCAATTAAGGTGTAATTACCTTCGCACGTACTACACGCGCAGCCGTGCGGCTAGTAAAGCCATCGAAAAGCACACATTCGTGTACGATGTACATTGTACACTGTTCACACCACACCTCTCTGTGGTGATTGCGATCGCCCTCGTTTATGCTACCGCCTTATTCCGCGCTTGTTCGTCCGCTGCGATACTACCGACCGTGCGCATAATATCGTCAAAAACCAACAAAACCGCGCATCTCTGGCCGGAACTACGCGCTTGGAGACGGGCGGCGTTTGCTGGCTCATGACTAAATGTGAGCAATTACGAATTTATTTCAATCATACCGTCAAAGAAACGCGATTTTCGGGCAATGTCTGTATCGTATTCGTACATCTCCCACTCACCGCAAATCTCTTTTTATTATTAAACTATAGAATATCGTAAATATTCGCCATGGCGTGGAGACGAGTAATTGTAATGATGACGTCATAATAGCCAATCTCGTAACGCAAAACCCCCCCTTTTTCGCGCTCTGGATACGCGCCTGGTTGAGAACCACTGTCTTAAGGTGTTATCAATATAAAATCACCTAATATACCAAATTCACAATGAGACTAGCGTCTTCCAATTGAAAAACATGGGGAAGTATCGGGTAAACAATAATCTATTTATTTTTGGTCATAATTCGAAGAAATGTTTAATATGATACATTTTGAATTCTCTTAATCCATATTTTTATAGATTAATAGAGGGGTGGGCAAACTGCGGAGAGTCCAATGAAACTTATTAAAATATTGATGAAATGCGTACTAAAAATCGAATTAATGCAAAGACCTGAATAAACTTTTTCTTAGTATATTTCACGATGATAATTCTAAGGCAATGGTTCTCAAACTGGGGGCGCACATACCTTGGAGCGTGAAAACATCTGAAGGGGGTGCGAAGCGGAGCCTAACTGAATAAATTTTTGATTCGTACTTGGTGCCCTGCATGTAGTATAAATTTCATATTTCCAAATCTCTCATCCAAGTCGTAACCTTCCATGCCATCAAACTATCCGTTAGTTTGCTATCATCCTGGTAGCGCTTTGTGATAGGACGATAAGGGGGGCTAGAAATCTTTCACCATCATAAGGGGTGTTCTAAGGTAAATACTTCCTATATTATTTGTTATGTTCAATTTCTGCGCGACAGCCCGATTTCAACGCCCACGAAGTTTGAAAGGTTTCAACTGCTGAACATTACAGAAATCCTAAATGAGTTAGACATAATTCTATAGTTTTGACAAATTGGTTATTGAGGTAGCCTAACCTATAAAATTTCGCCACTGTTTCTGGCGCGTGTACGTGTCACCAAAGCAATGCTAGGCTTGTTTTAAATAAGCACACATCGTCGCAGTGGAATCAAAGTATCTTATGTCCAGTTTTCAAATTTTGAAGCTCACTTTTATAAACTTGAAAAAAATCGACTTTTTGAACATTTTTGTACTTCTTTCGGTCATATCTTAGCCATTATCAAAGTTAATCGGGGCCAATATATTGCTGAAATGAGATGAAAACTTCACTCAAAGTTAATTTTCCTAAAATGTGTAAAACGGACATAAGATACTTTGATTCCACTGCGACGACATATTATCTCCATGTCCATTGTCTATGTCCATTGTCCAATATTGCGTTTTGGTTTATAACCCCAATTTTATAAAGTGCGGCCCGCAAATGGATTCAGATGTTGAATGCGGCCCGTGAGCTCAAAAGTTTGCCCATCCCTGCATTAATAGGTTTTATATTAGGACATTAAAAGGTATTTGGGATACTACAAAGCTTATTGTCTTTATCGCTACCTTCCGAACAGTTACGGATCAGTGAAATCGGAACATATATATAAATCGGTTCGGCCAACATGAGACAGTACTTTAGGTGAAGGTTTCACCGCCGACGAGCTTTTAGGCATCACATTTCACAGAGTCGCATGTTAGCCGAAATGTCATTGTCAAAGTATTATCAACGTGTGTCGTGACACGGTGACGGCTGATGCCAAATAAATGCTGATCTCAACGGAAAGATCGAGCAACGACCGAAGAGAATTTGAATAAAGATATATCAATATCTGAAAAATACTCTACAATTTGTGTATACCGACGAAATAATTTTGGGCCCTATCCAAAAGAGGGGGTTGGGGTGCGACAGTTATGGCCAGGCCGTGTTATTTTTGGCAAATGCCAAAACTGCCAAAAATAACTTATTTTTGGCATTTTTCGATTTTTATTTTTGGCAGTTTTGGCATCGTCCTCTAAATAGATAGTTTCAGCCTCGAATTAGTCACAAAAACGCTTTATTTGGGCTAGTTTGTCAAAAGACAATAAGAAACAAACAATAAGAAGAAAAAACCTAACGATTTCATAGGTTAATAATATCAAACGAAACCACAAAATGTGCAGTATCCATCGGAATCGGTGCCAATACGCAAAAAAAACAAGCCTAACAAACACGCTCAACAGCTGATTGTCACGGCTGTTGAATAGACTTAAATCGTTTGCGCTGTAACAGTGCTTACAAAATCAGGTCAGCTAAGTTTCTCCTAAATTCATTTCTCGCCCAGCGAATCTGGGAAATATCGGCTTCAACAGTAGCCGTTGAGGGAAAGAATGTTGCCAGTCATCCATAAAAGGTTTTCAGAGCTTCAAAATCTTTGGAGGGCCGAACCGGCTTCCATGCATCATGAAAAGAGATCACTTCGCCAGTGCCATCTGATCTCATCGCGGAAGGAATTTTCTTCCCGATCCTTTTCCAGGAGTTTACTGTGTTCTATCTCAACACATTCTATTTCGTAGCCCGACTATCATTTCTCCTTCAGTCTACCTAGGTATTTTCGGAGGACTTTTGTCACATCAGGTGGCGTTAATATTACCAACTCGCATGGAAGAGTCCTGGAGTCCTGTCTGGCAAAACGAGACTATGCAGCTCAGAAACAGCCAGACAGTTTGTTGCGTCACAATGTTCAACTTGATCACAATGCAAAAATCGTGGTTGATTTTTGGGGTTCCAGTTTCATGAGCAGAATATAATTTATATTTTAATAATCAGTAAAGCGGCAGCTTCTCATTGATACCCGTTTTATCAAATTTAGCGCTCGACAAGCCGGTCAAAAATGGTCGTAAAATTGCCTTTGGAGTTTGGACAAATGGAAAGTATGACGTAAACCAAATGCAGTCAGCCGTTCAATATCGCTGTGCCCACACCATTTAGGACACCATGCTTTTACCCCTAATGGGTGGGCTGGACCCAGATTAAGAAACCTGCCTTTCACAAACGCTCTTCTCGCTTGTAACGCGGTTCTGTTAACACAACACCATGAACGAAATACACTATTTGGCAGGCCGTGTTATTTTTGTCGGAAGTACACAAAGAGACGCTTAGGAGTACAGAACTTCATGACACATTTGAATAAAATATTCATTTTATTCCCGAAGCTTTTCGGCTGACCCTCGTCAGGGGGAATATCGTCAGCAATAATACGAGAATTCGAATAACTATGTTCAGCAACAATATGTATCGCTAATTATGACGTCACAGAGATAACATACAAAGTTGGGAAAACGAGAGAACTGCAGCGTTGGCATGGAGACAGCGAAGCAAAACAAGTTAATGCGCGATTTTCAAATGATACACAAATTCTTTCTGTTGGCATAGACTAGGTTTGCTCATAGTAATGATGGTGGACTCAAGAACAGACAAATGAAATAAATTGCGACCCTTAGCCAATATAGAGAACATGTCCTCGTGATAGTTAGCAGCACACGTTTGATTTTCTAGTAAATGTTTGCCTATAGAAGATTTTTGACCCATGGCCTGGTTACGTTCAAGAACAAGCGGATTGTTAAGCTGAGAATTTGAGATATAAGATTTGACAGACGGTGGAATGTGTTCTTTGATACGGTCCTGCAACCGTTTGGAAGTTCTCCCTACGTACCGACAATCACAGTGGCACTTGAATTCATAAATTACGTTGCTTTGTTTTATAGCCGGGAGAACGTCCTTTCTGGTTGCAGGAAACATTGGTATCGTGGTAAAAACAACATTGGTTTTCACCGCTGGATAACAGCGGTAGACTGCTGAAGTTATCTGTTTCTCAAATCGATAAGAAACCGGGCCAATCCAAGGAAGATGAATGTACACATCCCTATTTTCACGAGAAATTACTTCGGGGGTTTCTTCTGGTTTGGTATCATTCCAATGACTTAACTTTTTACTTATTGTCCGCTTAATAACATACTCTGGGTATCCGTTGTCAATGAAAATTTTACGGATGTAGTCAAGTTCATTATTCAATTTGACCTCGGAACAAATCATCAACGCCCGGTGAACCAAGGTGCCGATTAAATTGATTTTACGACTTTTTGGGCTGAAAGAGCTCCATCGAAGGTAATGACCCGAAAATGTGGGCTTCCTATAAACGGAGGTAAGGAATTTGCCGTCCCGTTTCTCCACAAGAACGTCAAGGAATGACAGGCGATTGTTAATTTCTTTTTCCGACGTGAATTGCAATGCTGGATGTAGTTTGTTCAAATTTTCCAGGAAACTATCACAGTCTGATTCATTATCGAATATCACGAACGTGTCATCGACATAGCGATGGTATGATAAGGGCGGTTTAATACCAGAAGAGAAGAGCTTATCTTCATGGAATCCCACAAATATATTGGCTAGAATAGGACCCAATGGTGATCCCATTGCTACACCATCAGATTGTAGGAACATGATATTGTTGAAACTAAATTCAACAGAACACACAGCGTTTCTCATCAATTCAATGAAGGTAGCTCTCGAGAAAGGAGGGGGTATTAGCTTACCGTTATATAGAGCATCAGCGCAAATATTCAACGTCTCATTTAGTGGTACGTTGGTGAAAAGGCTCTTTATGTCGAATGAGCCTAGGAAATTATCGCGCGCGGATAGCTGTGAGCGACGCATCTCATCAGCGAAGGTAAATGAATCGCGTACGCAATGCGACCCGTAAAGTTCGCGAACAGGTTCCAGTATGTTGATCAACCACTTCGCCAACTTCTGTTGCATTGACCCAGTCATGCTGAGTATCGGTCTGAGTGGCACATCGTCTTTATGCGTCTTCGGTAATCCATACATACGCGGTCTTTGGGAGCCAACAGGCCTGATGGAGTCATATTCTTCAGTGGATATTACGTCATCGTTTTTCAAGATTCGAAGGCGTCGTTGTAGTCGTCTTTCAGACTTAGCAGTATTGTCGTATTCCGAGACCGGGCCAAGTACAACGAATTTGGATTTATCCTCGAGAATACTCATCATCTTTGAGACGTAATCTTTCTTGTTTAAAATTACCACGCCAGTACCTTTATCTGGTTTCGTTATGTGAATATCGGGGTTGCTTCGCAGAGATTTTATGGCACGGAAGCATTCCTTTGTCATCAAGAAATCCGCTTTGTCAACTGGACATCCACAATACGAATGTGCCAAGTCCGTAAGTCTTGCTTTGAGAGCTGGCACTTGATCGATTGATTTTGCTTCACGGTGCTTCAATTGAGCTAATAGGATCTCAAATTCGGCGAAAACCTCCTCACTCTTGACATTAATTGGTGGAATGCAGAAATTTAAACCATGCGATAAAGCAAACTTTTCGGTCGAGGACAGTGCGTAGTCCGATAAGTTGATGATATTCTTCTCATCGGGACAAGCGACACTTCCGAAGCGGTCAATGACTAGCCGGTTTAAATTTCGCTCGTTTTTAGATAAATTAATATCCTCTTTGATCGCGTCAATTGATGCGAGGTATCGGCAAAATCGAACTAGGTCAAAGAATGATAAGAATCGCACTACCTGTCTTTGCTGAGTGCGGCAGTCACGACGAAGTTTCAATACCATAGATTCTTTCTTCCCGATTTCATCAAATAAAAACGCGCGCTCCATGTTGGGATTGAGGCGGGCACGAGACTTTTCTATCCTTGCTCTCAAGAATGCAGGCAACGTCTTCTTAGCGATACAAGCCTTTAAAAAGGCTATTGTTGATAACGTAGTTCTCAAACGCCCGCGAGTCTTTATCAGCGTATTAATGATGTTTAATTGCTGATCGCTGTACCTTTTACGGAAGTACACAAAGAGACGCTTAGGAGTACAGAACTTCATGACACATTTGAATAAAATATTCATTTTATTCCCGAAGCTTTTCGGCTGACCCTCGTCAGGGGGAATATCGTCAGCAATAATACGAGAATTCGAATAACTATGTTCAGCAACAATATGTATCGCTAATTATGACGTCACAGAGATAACATACAAAGTTGGGAAAACGAGAGAACTGCAGCGTTGGCATGGAGACAGCGAAGCAAAACAAGTTAATGCGCGATTTTCAAATGATACACAAATTCTTTCTCAGACCGATACTCAGCATGACTGGGTCAATGCAACAGAAGTTGGCGAAGTGGTTGATCAACATACTGGAACCTGTTCGCGAACTTTACGGGTCGCATTGCGTACGCGATTCATTTACCTTCGCTGATGAGATGCGTCGCTCACAGCTATCCGCGCGCGATAATTTCCTAGGCTCATTCGACATAAAGAGCCTTTTCACCAACGTACCACTAAATGAGACGTTGAATATTTGCGCTGATGCTCTATATAACGGTAAGCTAATACCCCCTCCTTTCTCGAGAGCTACCTTCATTGAATTGATGAGAAACGCTGTGTGTTCTGTTGAATTTAGTTTCAACAATATCATGTTCCTACAATCTGATGGTGTAGCAATGGGATCACCATTGGGTCCTATTCTAGCCAATATATTTGTGGGATTCCATGAAGATAAGCTCTTCTCTTCTGGTATTAAACCGCCCTTATCATACCATCGCTATGTCGATGACACGTTCGTGATATTCGATAATGAATCAGACTGTGATAGTTTCCTGGAAAATTTGAACAAACTACATCCAGCATTGCAATTCACGTCGGAAAAAGAAATTAACAATCGCCTGTCATTCCTTGACGTTCTTGTGGAGAAACGGGACGGCAAATTCCTTACCTCCGTTTATAGGAAGCCCACATTTTCGGGTCATTACCTTCGATGGAGCTCTTTCAGCCCAAAAAGTCGTAAAATCAATTTAATCGGCACCTTGGTTCACCGGGCGTTGATGATTTGTTCCGAGGTCAAATTGAATAATGAACTTGACTACATCCGTAAAATTTTCATTGACAACGGATACCCAGAGTATGTTATTAAGCGGACAATAAGTAAAAAGTTAAGTCATTGGAATGATACCAAACCAGAAGAAACCCCCGAAGTAATTTCTCGTGAAAATAGGGATGTGTACATTCATCTTCCTTGGATTGGCCCGGTTTCTTATCGATTTGAGAAACAGATAACTTCAGCAGTCTACCGCTGTTATCCAGCGGTGAAAACCAATGTTGTTTTTACCACGATACCAATGTTTCCTGCAACCAGAAAGGACGTTCTCCCGGCTATAAAACAAAGCAACGTAATTTATGAATTCAAGTGCCACTGTGATTGTCGGTACGTAGGGAGAACTTCCAAACGGTTGCAGGACCGTATCAAAGAACACATTCCACCGTCTGTCAAATCTTATATCTCAAATTCTCAGCTTAACAATCCGCTTGTTCTTGAACGTAACCAGGCCATGGGTCAAAAATCTTCTATAGGCAAACATTTACTAGAAAATCAAACGTGTGCTGCTAACTATCACGAGGACATGTTCTCTATATTGGCTAAGGGTCGCAATTTATTTCATTTGTCTGTTCTTGAGTCCACCATCATTACTATGAGCAAACCTAGTCTATGCCAACAGAAAGAATTTGTGTATCATTTGAAAATCGCGCATTAACTTGTTTTGCTTCGCTGTCTCCATGCCAACGCTGCAGTTCTCTCGTTTTCCCAACTTTGTATGTTATCTCTGTGACGTCATAATTAGCGATAAATATTGTTGCTGAACATAGTTATTCGAATTCTCGTATTATTGCTGACGATATTCCCCCTGACGAGGGTCAGCCGAAAAGCTTCGGGAATAAAATGAATATTTTATTCAAATGTGTCATGAAGTTCTGTACTCCTAAGCGTCTCTTTGTGTACTTCCGTAAAAGGTACAGCGATCAGCAATTAAACATCATTAATACGCTGATAAAGACTCGCGGGCGTTTGAGAACTACGTTATCAACAATAGCCTTTTTAAAGGCTTGTATCGCTAAGAAGACGTTGCCTGCATTCTTGAGAGCAAGGATAGAAAAGTCTCGTGCCCGCCTCAATCCCAACATGGAGCGCGCGTTTTTATTTGATGAAATCGGGAAGAAAGAATCTATGGTATTGAAACTTCGTCGTGACTGCCGCACTCAGCAAAGACAGGTAGTGCGATTCTTATCATTCTTTGACCTAGTTCGATTTTGCCGATACCTCGCATCAATTGACGCGATCAAAGAGGATATTAATTTATCTAAAAACGAGCGAAATTTAAACCGGCTAGTCATTGACCGCTTCGGAAGTGTCGCTTGTCCCGATGAGAAGAATATCATCAACTTATCGGACTACGCACTGTCCTCGACCGAAAAGTTTGCTTTATCGCATGGTTTAAATTTCTGCATTCCACCAATTAATGTCAAGAGTGAGGAGGTTTTCGCCGAATTTGAGATCCTATTAGCTCAATTGAAGCACCGTGAAGCAAAATCAATCGATCAAGTGCCAGCTCTCAAAGCAAGACTTACGGACTTGGCACATTCGTATTGTGGATGTCCAGTTGACAAAGCGGATTTCTTGATGACAAAGGAATGCTTCCGTGCCATAAAATCTCTGCGAAGCAACCCCGATATTCACATAACGAAACCAGATAAAGGTACTGGCGTGGTAATTTTAAACAAGAAAGATTACGTCTCAAAGATGATGAGTATTCTCGAGGATAAATCCAAATTCGTTGTACTTGGCCCGGTCTCGGAATACGACAATACTGCTAAGTCTGAAAGACGACTACAACGACGCCTTCGAATCTTGAAAAACGATGACGTAATATCCACTGAAGAATATGACTCCATCAGGCCTGTTGGCTCCCAAAGACCGCGTATGTATGGATTACCGAAGACGCATAAAGACGATGTGCCACTCAGACCGATACTCAGCATGACTGGGTCAATGCAACAGAAGTTGGCGAAGTGGTTGATCAACATACTGGAACCTGTTCGCGAACTTTACGGGTCGCATTGCGTACGCGATTCATTTACCTTCGCTGATGAGATGCGTCGCTCACAGCTATCCGCGCGCGATAATTTCCTAGGCTCATTCGACATAAAGAGCCTTTTCACCAACGTACCACTAAATGAGACGTTGAATATTTGCGCTGATGCTCTATATAACGGTAAGCTAATACCCCCTCCTTTCTCGAGAGCTACCTTCATTGAATTGATGAGAAACGCTGTGTGTTCTGTTGAATTTAGTTTCAACAATATCATGTTCCTACAATCTGATGGTGTAGCAATGGGATCACCATTGGGTCCTATTCTAGCCAATATATTTGTGGGATTCCATGAAGATAAGCTCTTCTCTTCTGGTATTAAACCGCCCTTATCATACCATCGCTATGTCGATGACACGTTCGTGATATTCGATAATGAATCAGACTGTGATAGTTTCCTGGAAAATTTGAACAAACTACATCCAGCATTGCAATTCACGTCGGAAAAAGAAATTAACAATCGCCTGTCATTCCTTGACGTTCTTGTGGAGAAACGGGACGGCAAATTCCTTACCTCCGTTTATAGGAAGCCCACATTTTCGGGTCATTACCTTCGATGGAGCTCTTTCAGCCCAAAAAGTCGTAAAATCAATTTAATCGGCACCTTGGTTCACCGGGCGTTGATGATTTGTTCCGAGGTCAAATTGAATAATGAACTTGACTACATCCGTAAAATTTTCATTGACAACGGATACCCAGAGTATGTTATTAAGCGGACAATAAGTAAAAAGTTAAGTCATTGGAATGATACCAAACCAGAAGAAACCCCCGAAGTAATTTCTCGTGAAAATAGGGATGTGTACATTCATCTTCCTTGGATTGGCCCGGTTTCTTATCGATTTGAGAAACAGATAACTTCAGCAGTCTACCGCTGTTATCCAGCGGTGAAAACCAATGTTGTTTTTACCACGATACCAATGTTTCCTGCAACCAGAAAGGACGTTCTCCCGGCTATAAAACAAAGCAACGTAATTTATGAATTCAAGTGCCACTGTGATTGTCGGTACGTAGGGAGAACTTCCAAACGGTTGCAGGACCGTATCAAAGAACACATTCCACCGTCTGTCAAATCTTATATCTCAAATTCTCAGCTTAACAATCCGCTTGTTCTTGAACGTAACCAGGCCATGGGTCAAAAATCTTCTATAGGCAAACATTTACTAGAAAATCAAACGTGTGCTGCTAACTATCACGAGGACATGTTCTCTATATTGGCTAAGGGTCGCAATTTATTTCATTTGTCTGTTCTTGAGTCCACCATCATTACTATGAGCAAACCTAGTCTATGCCAACAGAAAGAATTTGTGTATCATTTGAAAATCGCGCATTAACTTGTTTTGCTTCGCTGTCTCCATGCCAACGCTGCAGTTCTCTCGTTTTCCCAACTTTGTATGTTATCTCTGTGACGTCATAATTAGCGATACATATTGTTGCTGAACATAGTTATTCGAATTCTCGTATTATTGCTGACGATATTCCCCCTGACGAGGGTCAGCCGAAAAGCTTCGGGAATAAAATGAATATTTTATTCAAATGTGTCATGAAGTTATTTTTGTCATATGCCAAAAATTGCTTATTTTTGGCATTTTCCAATTTTTATTTTTGGCAGTTTTGGCATCTGGCTCCTGAAATGCCAAAAATAACACGGCCTGGTTATGGCCCTGTGAATTTCAGCATTCGAATTTCTTTTTTGGACATGCCCATTCAATCGTTCATGCTTTATGGATGATGATGTCTCATGTTAAAAACGAGCACAGGTTGTGACAAAGCAGTTACAATTAATAAATCACGTTTTTCAAATTAGCCCCTTTTTTTCAGCCATCCCTCTTTTTTTCGGCTAGCTACGCCCCTGAATGTGTTTGACGGTATATTGGGTCTTTTTCCTTTCACTGTTGTCCAAACGGAAATATCTTTTGGCACCAATGTAGACTAGACTAGGAATATGGAATAAGCTTGATTTTGTTATATTTCCTTATAATTAGGAATAAAATTCAATATTCATGTTTTTGTGAATTCAGTACTTCTAAATCTAATGATTTGAAAAAGCTGAAAATGTTCTAGTTGCTACAACTCTGGTACCGGTACTGGGAGAGGGAGAGAGGAAACTAACGTAGGAATGCATCCATTTTGACCAGTCAAACCATAACCATTCAGGCAATTGTGAAACTTACCTTTCCAGCATTGAGAATTGCTACACCCCAACCAACTTGCGTCATACCCACATATTGCTGTCGTATTGGTTATAGTTCCGTCAGCATGAAACAGCGTTCCTTCATCAGGACAACTGCATGTCCCTTGATCATTGAATCCAGGGGTTACAGAATTAGCAGTGATGGTGTAATTACTCCCATTGCCTTCGGTGTCGACAACCACTTCATATTTGCATGCTAAATAGAAAGAAAACACTATTTTGCATGCAAGAAGAAAATAAATTAAAAACACATAAAACTAAAGAAAAACAACAACAACACAATGTTTTAAGGGTCATTGCAACTTGCAACTTTCCTGTACATTTGCAACCTGTATACATAACTCAAATTTACATCTATGCAATTTGCTCGAAAATATGGCATTAGAAAAATACATTAACTCAATATTCAACTGTCCAGTTTGCTATCTCGCATCCAATTAGTTAACCTACAGCGATCATATAGTGCTGTTTTATAAAAAGAGCTTCCACTCATTCACAGTCGGCCCTCGTGGAAAGTGATCATATTTTATGTTCTGCTGAAAGGGCAGCTCCACATACCAAATTTGATTGCAACAAAAGATGAGCGACAGGTAGAGAACAGAACGGATACTTTCTAAATGATACAGATCTGAGGATATCCAGAAGATATCTAGAGTTCTAGATATCCCTGATATAGATTGTACCAAAATTGAAACTATCACGATCAACAGGACATACTTCACATGTACTGATGTGACTTGAAATAGCTCTTCCCTGTGGTTTTTCTGTTAATGACAGACACCTATATTTTCATTTTACGGTGTGCGCATCAAGTGCCCTTCAATAGGGTTGGTCAAAAATAACTTTTCTACAAATTTTACTGATAAGTCAATAACATTATTAGTTCTTCTCATATAACGCTGCACACCAAATATGGCTTCATTCCAACCTGTAGAAGTTAAGCTAATGGAGTTTGAAAAATCGGAATGCTTTCAAATTTCACTGACAATCCCATGAAATTGAAGTTGTTTGAAAAAACAATGCATAGCCTGTTTGGCTCAATTCAATTCAGTAGAAGCAAAGTTATTGGTGATAAAATTATTGGATTTAAAGTATTGACGGTGAGTAACAGTTCTATAATTAATAATTTAAGTTTCAACTTCTGCGCAAATTAGGTACATTCCTTGCCTTTCGTATCAATAGTTCATAGCTAGTTTCTACAGATTTGGATTATCAGTTTTGAATGAATGTGATATGTTCCATTTGTTAAGATTGTGTAGCATTTTTGTTGTGTTGAGATGGTAAAGACCAATAAACGCTCTAGTATGTGCTCTAGTAAAATCACAATAACAGAAGCCATGCTTGGGTTCAGGCTCACAATCAGAACAAAGCTTGTGGCTGTTTTCTTCGCGAGGGATTATGATATTTGGTCTTCATGAATTCTATATTACTCCACCACGTGAATCACGATTTATGAGAAAACATTCTCGACATTCAGTGGAGCAACATCATCCTCCAGGAGTCCAGGCATTTATATGTAGTGAACTCGGGTCAACCAACATTAGGATGCAGGGTTGTAATGACTCGAGTCGTTTTGTTGAAAATGAAAAATGACTCGACTCGAGTAATTTGTGTATTCACTCGACTTGTACTAGAATCATTGCGCATGACTCGGACCAAGTCATGACTCAAGACTGGGTCTACAAAGACAGGCATTTCATTGTGATTTAGAAGAATAGTAAAGTTATCAGACTATTAATTTTTTGTCTATCAGTACTGAACTGCTGATACTTGAAAATGTTACCAGAAAATATTAAAATGAGAAGAATTAGTAAAATATGAATGCGAAGTATTCGATATCACCGGCTGTAAAAAGCAGTGTTGGGATCAAGTCACTACCTTCGAGTCACGAGTCATCTCGAGTCATTGCAGATTTTGACTCGAGCCAAGTCAAGTCAGTCGATTTTCAAAGGTGACTCAAGTCAAGTCAAGTCACTCGTTTTTTGGAGGTGACTCGAGTCAAGTCGAGTCAAGTCAAGTCAAGTCACGAGTCAAGTCACAATTCAAGTCAAATTGAATTTTCGAAGTATGAGATATGATTCAAAGTCATTGAATTTTGCTAGCTGTGAGAAAGACAGATTAATTGGTCATTTATCTTGTATCAAATAACGAATATCAAGTTAAATATACATGCAAAAAGACGTTGTATCCTTAACGCACACGTAGATCCGCTAATAAAATACGTGAGTAACTGTACAGCTACATGCTACAGTCTGTTATTATCTGCCAAAATAGAGGACCTAATACGAAGCTTCGAGAAGTTGAAACAAATTGATATGGTACAATAGCCTACACAACCGTAAGAATATAAACGCGCAACCTATATTTGTTCGATTTTAATCATACACGAGGCTTGGTAAATGTGAGCACTGCGCAACGTAAGCATTGAGCCGTCTAAGAAACAGAGACACATTGCTATTTAGATTAATCTTCTACTACTACTTCGACAACGTAAGCTGTGATCAATTAGTTTGCGGTCATTTATTTGTGATATAACAATGGAGGATAGTGTAACGTATAATCAGTGAAAAACTGGTTGCTTTCACAAACAACACCGGCGTATCTCGAACAATCCAAACATACACAAGATACAGTGATTTATTCGACACCGTTTACTTGATGACTTGAAATTGACTCGTAAATTTTGCTCCGAGTCACGAGTCAATGCACATTTTTGAACCTCCGAGTCAAGTCAAGTCAATTTTCCGAAGTGACTCGAGTCAAGTCAAGTCATACGAAAAAGTTCACTCGAGTCTGACTGGTAAAAAGTGGGTTTCACTTGACATTAACTCGGGAGTGAACAGTCAATACAATGACTTAGACTAGGACTCTAGTTAAAACAGTATGACTCGGACTCGACACTCTACTCTGTGACTTGGACTCGGACTTGACTCGGTGGTGACTTGAAAATGACTCGACTTTACTCAAGTCAAAACAATAAAAGTGGGATTGACTTGTGACTCGGAGCCTTGTGACTTGGTAACAACCCTGATAAGATGTTCAAGGCATGTCTTGTGAGGATGGGGTGACATTTAGGGATTGAGTGACGACTCTAAAAGTCACTAATAATGCCTTGATAATAGTACCGGTACTTCGCTTGCTAGAAGAGCATAGACACTCTCCCACATCATCTGAAAAGCAAATATGATAAGGCTTTATGGAGAAAACATACACAATTTATTGCACTGATTTCGTTAAATTTATATCCGCGCAACCAAAAATACTTCAGATATAGATATTACCTGGGAAATATATTTTCCTGTGTTTTAACTGTGTGTCTGTTTATTTTCTCTTCATTGTCTCAATTTCAGTCTTAAAAGTATGTTACTTGCAGATTATATCACCATAATTTCCATGTATAATCCGCAAAATTTTCACGATTTTTTTGCTCTAAAATTCGGGGGTGCGTATTATACATGGGAACAACACGCTTGAAAAAAACTACCTCGATAAAAACTTGAAATCACACTTTTCTTCATGTTTGTTTCAAATCGCGCATCACTTTCAGCCATCTTGCCAAGTAATTCGTATTGTCAGTGTAACGCGCTACCAATTAGCAAAAAGCGTGTTGCCATTTAACGAGAGTCGTCTGCACATCACGCAATCTCCGGCTGAGTTGGTTTGTCGTTTGCACGCGAGCGAACTTAGGTCATTCATTGATTGCTAAACACGCGCGCGGCCATCCTCGCTGATTCATGGGCAGGCCATGTGCGCAAAATATAATCGCTTGCGTAATCAGTCGCACCTCCAACAGGAGTGGTATGCACGACATAACCGTTGGCCTGAGCAATCGCATCTGACCTCGTGCGCAAGATGTCGCGTAGCCGGCCTCGCAGGCTTTGGCTACTATCTACTATCGTCTAGAGCAGAGGTCTCAAACTAAAATGTGCTCGCTGGCCAATTTCCTACTTTTTGATTTCGCCGCAGCACCAATAATGGGGATTCAATGTATTTCCTTGACGGGACCTTGCAGACTGACATTCCACACACACTTGAACCGACGCCCAATTTATCGCCGTGATCAGGAAATAGCAGCCTAACCAACTGAGCTACTCGGAAGGCTCAGGCGAGAGAGGTGACGATGATATTGAAACCAGTCTACGTGATTTCTCAAAACTGAAAGAAAAATTTGTTTTTCGTTTTCACGTGAGGTGATACATAATCCTTCCCATGGTGAATGACCACATGGTTGTCTTACATATCAATTTCGGCATTCAAACAAGACATTACTGAGCTTGAAATCTTTACGCAGTTGAGCACACCGCAACTGGGAAGTTTTCGTTATATTTTTCATGTAACAGAATATTGCTTTATTTCACACCAATTTGAGGCGTGTTCTTTCCAACTAATTCCCGATATTATGGTTGCAATGAACTCTTGCGATCAACAACTACTCTAAAACGACAACTGTGTCTTCTTGCGACGTGTAGAACGGAAGATATGAGGAATTATAAGATTAGCTTTCATTCATGCGAACTGAGCTACACATTGTATTTTGCGGGAAACGTTTTTCTGTATTCCATCTGTATTTTGAACACGTTATGCCATAAGGCAACGGGTTATATATAGCTGGTCGTATGCGTATCGACAATTGCTATTTATAGACGATCATTGTAACCGTTCATGACCCGTACAACGCAAGATGTCGTTAATTGATTGAAGCGTGTTTGTGAAAAACTGTGCATGGATCCTCTAGGATCCACCCGCGGCGAAAGAGTTAATACAATTGTTGCTGTACTTGGCATGGTGGTTGTATATTTAGTTGTAGACACCATGCAAGAGTACAAATGCATCAGAACATCGTGAAAGCGGTCGAGTTGAAATTTTGCAGCTAGTGGACATTTGATGTAGTGTTACAATTATAGGAAGAATATCTTGGAATTTTAAAAAGATCGATCTGATATTAGATCATGGCATCAGTACAGCCTAATCCTGATTTCGAGCATACTCATGATGACAAGGCTATTGATCGTGTCATTACCAAAGTAAACCAAATTGAATCGGCGTTAGATTTACCTTCAAATATTGGAACAGATCAGTAACGTGCGGTGAGTTTCATGACTGGTGAGGCACGGACCCCCCCCCTCCCACACACACAAACAAACACGCATGCGCATAAAGTACGGTAGCCTACCTGATAAAGAGATCTTAAATGTGAATAACAACAGCAGCGGATACAGAGAGTATTTTCTTCGCACACTGATAGCCGTCGCAATTCCACATTATACAATACATGTAGGGCTGGTCGCTATTGTGCTAAATGGGCAAGTGTAGACGGATAATAATTACTATCTCTTCAGGTACCGGTATAAATTATTATAAATATATATAAATTATATGCCCGCCCGTGCCTCACCTGTGCCACAACTCTCCTTTTGCGCTGTATTTTTGAATAATAATTATGCAAACTGATGATGTTGTGCGAAAAAATGTTCAAATTCAGTTATTTATGAACATCGATGTAAAATATCAATATCCATCGACTCATGGAGGCTTTTCACAATTTTCACTTACTCGCCCTGACGACAGGTGAGGCACTGCCTCACCTGCCTCATTGGACTGTACGTCACTGGATCAGATCTATAACAACTCGAATATAATGATTACTGTGCCGCAGCAATAGAAATGTCCCATCGCCGAAGAATCAATTGGTGTTACTGCTGTGAAGCGTATGCTACAACTATTCTATACTCGCCACATTTAATTGGCGATAATAACAAGGATAAAGATAACCAAGATGACTCAGTATGTAACTAACTACACATCAAGAGGGCAACACAATGCCAATGGTTGACATATCGACCTGCTTAGATATCTAAATAAGCCAGGGGTCGCCGACTCAAAACGGGTCACGGGCCACTTTTTAAATTTCGTAGAGTCCGCGGGTCGCATGAATTCGATATCGATGAAAAATAGGCAACAGCGTTCTAACACTCTATGTCGGTACAACGGTGAGCTACCTAACATAAGCGATGGGCATATTGACCACAAAAGAAATGATATTTTATTAAAGGGATACAAATAAAACAAAAATCATTATCATCAATATTATTTTATTATGAACTGTGAGCTGTGCACGATACCTGGAAACGATTTTCAGCGACTAAGGAATCGATATTGGGACAAGTGAAATACGTGATTAGCTGAATGACCATATCTACGTAAAGCTTTATCTTGTGGAGAAGCCCTAAGCCCGTGGCTCTCAAACTTTTTTAGACACTTCGCCCTTTATGTTACTGAAAAATCGTCATGTCCCAACGGCTAGTCAGATGGCATGAAAGGTTATGACTGCTGATAAGAGAATTCGGACTATACACAGAACAATAACTATGAATTAGAGGTAAATCGCGCCGAGCGCGAAAAATTTCTCAGTTGGGCGCATCCCCTCCTCTTCATCAGATGCTTTCGCGCCCCTACAAGGGAAGCGCGCTCCCCTGTTTGGGAACCACTGCCCTAAGCCGTTTTCTAAGCGTCTCGGTCTTGGCAGTGTTTGGGCGATTGCAAGTCAAGACAATATGCCCAATGCCCATTCATATCAGCTGATTCTCCCTCGATGGAATGTTGTTGCCATCACCACAGCCGTTTTAGCCAGTGACGAATAGTGGAAGTGGGCACAAGAGAATAGCTTATTTTGAAACAACAAGAACAACATGTTGAAACTGTAGTCAATTTCAACATTTCAAATTGGTTTTCTTATAGCTTTCTTGCGAAATCTCAAATCAGGTCGCGGGCCGCGTGTTGGTGACCCCTGAAATAAGCTAAGATCTTTGGATATATTACCATTACCCATACAAGTTTGACAGTTTGTTGCGTCCGTGGTTGTACCAAGTCACAGCGTTTCGTGTCACAATAAGTCCTTCTCTGATTGTAACGTGTGACGCGACTCAACTAGAGTAATTTTTATTTTATCACTTATTGAGTCCGAGTTCGAGTAATTCTACAAAAGGTCGCCACCAAGTCCAAATCACAATTTTTACTCACGAATCATCAACGGGTCATGTTTTACTATCATAAACAAGTAATGTGACATGATAGTTGATCTTCCACTGCACCTTTTGAATGTGATGTAATAGTGAAGTTTGATGAGTAGTTTTAGAGCGAATTTCTAGTTCTCAAATAAAAAAAAAGGATACTTGGCAGTTAAATATCGTCGAATATCCGAAATCAAAAATGCCACCGCGGGCCGCACAAAATGGTCTCGCGGGCCGCGTGTTTGAGACCTCTGGTATAGAGGCAATACCGTTACTTGTATAATGATTAGCAATCGCATCTGTAATAGGCCTCGTGCGCAAGACGTCGTCGTGTCGCTGGCCCGAACTATAGCGTCGCCAGCCTCGCACGCTTTAGCTTCTATGTACTATCGTTTAGAGGCAATACCGTCATTTGTATAATGATTAGCAATTGCATTTGTAATAGGCCTAGTGCGCAAGACGTTGTGACGCTGGTCCGAACTATCACGTCGCCAGTCTCGCAGGCTTTGGCTGCTCTGTACTATCGTTTAGAGACAATGCCGTTAATTGTATAATGATTAGCGATGGTTATGTCATGATTGTTTGACAGTGACATCGCAAAACAGAACAACATCGCGTACTAAAACATAGCTATTCATGTACTGTGAATGCTGGGTGCGTACTATACATGGGTACAGGCTTTTTTCTCAGAATTTGCATACCATTTTAAGGGTGCGTATTATACATGGGGGCGTACTATACTTGTTGCAAATTACTCTAGTTACAGACAAGAGAATAGGAGAGAGGGGGTGTCATCGCATTCATTTTTCGGTGAAAACGCTCACTATGCACAAACGCTCATCGAGCATCTAATCACTAATGGGCACAGGAAATATCAAAGCTAGATTTGGGGTTCAAAATGGGGTTAAGCAAGCTTAGAAATGGGGAAAATGAACAACTATTCTTCCCCTCACTGTCTACGCCACTGAATGCACCCTGTTAATTGTCCTGTGTTGGAATGTTATGGAAAATTATTGCACATCATATTTGACCGCATTGTCAGAAAGGAAAGGACGTAGTTTATTTATGTCCTTGATCTAATCCGGTGGCTCCCAACCTTTTTCGACTCATCGCCCCCTTACCAAGCTCAAAACATTTTCATCTCCCCTCTATAAGAAGGCGACCCAAATGTGAGTTTTATTAACATCTAGTGACCACTCTTCCCTCTAAGCTGGGCGCGTGCACAATTGCGCAGTGCTGACACGGTCTCTGCGCCCAGAAAATCTAAGCTGCGCACAAGAAAGCCGAAGTGCTCACCTTTTTTTCTAGTCAACACCACAAAATTAACAAAAAAAGTGGGTAATTCGGCAGTCCAATAAAAGTGATCACATTTTTTTAGTCGTTATGCACTGCTGTCCAAGGGATCGCGCATTGAGTTGGTGAGTGCGCATGCGCACAGACTCGTGAAAAATTAGAGAGCATTGCTTATGACTAGAGACTCAGTTAGTCTATGCTGCATTCCTACGGGCATGTATGACATAGAGAAGGTGCTGACAACAATTCGCACCATTTCATTACAAAAAAGGTCATCGGTTGAGATTGATGTCACTGAAGTTTCTTCTTTATAGTATTTGACAGGAGTTTGTGCGACTACCTTGGCTCGACAACGTATCCAATCGCTTTTAAAGAGATGATCATATCGGCAGTTCATCAATAGATCATATTGTTAACATACAAGTGACGTATACCAAAAGAATTTTTCCAAAGTGTTTGAAAGATGTTTTGCTGCCTTTATTCAATAAGTAAAATCGTGAACGAATATGTATAGTATATGTATAGTATAAGTAAACTGGGTAAGATAGTTTGAGAATATAAAGCAGCACATTCTGAAGTTAATTCGCTCTCAAGCTATGCAAATAAATTCACGGCACTTTCACGCCAGTGTAGGCTTCCAAACTTAATTGTTCGACTCAACCCCCCCTTACTCCAGATATTATAAGCCATAACGAAAAGACGACGAGTTTCTCTTGAGAGATTTTATCAGACGAAGTTGTCCGAGAAGTCTCTACATATTAATAGAAATCAGTTTCAATGGTTCAATTACACAGCAAAATTACGCTTCAAGAAAGTAGGCTACACTTAGGTGTAATTCATTTCCGTGCACATATGGTCGTCAAGTTACATTTGCAGACGTCAACAATTCAACAGCCAAATCGGCAAGTAAACGAACTAGAAAATTTCCCAATATATCAGTATGCTTAGTTACATCACGAATTATATATAGGTCTTCAAGATCTACACTCGGCGCGGGTTCATAAATCCTAGCTAGAAGATGTCTGCTAGCCTAAATGATAACTTGCATAACAAATCGGGTTTTGCAGTGGGTAGCAGATAAAGTGACTGAGGACCTATAATATCGATGTAATAGGCTATAGGACAACGATTTCTAGGACGTAATACCCCTGTATGCCTACTGCAGGTCTAAATTATGTATACCAACCTCAAATATTTCCTTGGGTGCGTGAGTAAGTAGCACTTGCTACTTATCTAATATGTTGAAAACAAATTTTCACAGTGATAGTTGAAGAAAATTGAACAAGCGAAAATAGTGCCAACGTGTTAAACTCGAACTTCTGGTGCTAACGTGAAAATGTCAATATTTCAAAATGTGGCCCCAATATGCGCCAATGGGCAACACTGGATACTTCGCAACGACACACTAATTAACAGTTTCAACAGAAAGTGTTCGTGCTTGCTGGCTCACGCAGAAACAGCTGATATTTGATTATGATGTAACAACTGCGGTATATCTATTGAGAATAAACGTACGCCAACTCCCCGATGGTTCGTGAGAGTTCGTGAATAAATGAAATACTGGATACTTCGCAACGACACACTAATTAACAGTTTCAACAGAAAGTGTTCGTGCTTGCTGGCTCACGCAGAAACAGCTGATATTTGATTATGATGTAACAACTGCGGTATATCTATTGAGAATAAACGTACGCCAACTCCCCGATGGTTCGTGAGAGTTCGTGAATAAATGAAATAGGCGTAATGTGGCAAATTTACGTGACTTGAAATCCTTTTCACGTATCGCAGGCTGGAATGGGTCAAGTATTGAGCCAGTTTTCTATCAACATTGATCTCATATAAATTGAACTGAGCAATAAACCAAGCATATAATTCATCATATTTGACTAAAAGTTGCAACGTCTTTGCCCCCTTTGTTATTTCCGTCCCCCTAGATTGCCAAATCACCCTCTAAGAGGGGGGGGGGACGATATCGCCCACGTTGGGAACCACTCATCTAATCCATACAAAGATGCTATGTCTTATGTTTCACTATCAAAGCAATTTTCCACGCTCTTCAATTCTAGTGAGCAGTCAACTATGACGTTACACCATTCAGGCTTTTGGCTTGGTTGTAGCAAACTGAAAGGACCCAATAATGGTTTAGCAAACAATAGTAATCACTAGTGGATCTCAACGTGGGCGATTTTGAGAAACGAGGGGGTGGCTGGGGGCAAAAATGTTAGAACGTCCAGTGAGATATATTTAGGGAAGTGTCTACTCGCCCGGTACCAGACGAATAGACGTAGACACTTTCTCAGGCTAACAATGTTAAAAGCAAGAAATCGAGAGACAACATATTGTGCGAAGCGTGAACAAAATTTTGCCCTTACATCAGGGGCGGCAAATGTGTGGCCCGCGAGATAATTCTCGAAATTAGTTATAAAATCGGGTAAATTGCCAGGTCAACAAAAATTTGATTAGCCTGACCGTGAAATCTGATGATGACTAAAACATTAGTCCGAAGCATTGGCGTAACCAGGGGCCAGCCACATTAGTGAGGAGGGTTGCATTCTGCATGAGGCAATTGACCTTATTTTGCATGTCGCGACTGACCTTATTTGGCATGTGACTGACCTTATTTTGCATATGACTGACCTTATTTTGCATGTCGCGACTGACCTTATTTTGCATGTCATTGACCTTATTTTGCATGTCGCGACTGACCTTATTTTGCATGTGACTGACCTTATTTTGCATGTCGCGACTGACCTTATTTTGCATGTGACTGACCTTATTTTGCATGTCGCGACTGACCTTATTTTGCATGTCACTGAGTACACTGACCTTATTCTGCATGTAACGATTGACCTTCTTTTACATGTGACTGTCCTTATTCTGCATGTAGCGATTGACCTTATATTGCATGTGAATGTCCTTATTGTGCACGTCACTCAGAACTGCTCAAGAGCCCACATTCAAACATATTTAGATTTTGGATCTAGATTGGGAATTTCGATGTTGATATGAAAAATGTAAATTGACAGTAAGACTACTATAGAAAAAAAAAATTAAATTTTTAATTGAAAAAAGTTGGATTTGAAATATGGATTTGAAGTACAGATCATTTGAGATTTAGATCCATAATTGGATATGAAATCTTAATGTTTATATGCAAAAGTTAAATTTCGATTTGAAGTTGCTATAGGCAACATATTTTATATCTGATTCCATAAAAAAAACTTGATTTGAAATTTGGCATTAGGCGCGGACTATTCCAACCCTAATGATGTTACCCCAACCCTGAAAGACCTTCACCCCTACCCTAAACACGCTAACCCAACCCTAACATTATGGTGACTGACCTTATTTTGCATGTTGCGACTGACCTTATTTTGCATGTGACTGACCTTATTTTGCATGTTGCGACTGACCTTATTTTGCATGTTTCTGACCGTATTTTGCATGCAATCACAGTAAATATACTAGCCCAAAATAATGTTTGAAACTACTATTTCGCGTTCTAGCAATTACATATCATATCGTAATCTAGCAGCCCATGACGTGTCTTGCTAATCCGGAAAATCCGGCTTTTTTTAACGTCACACCTGTTTTAGCAGATCACTTTTGAAGCTCTATGGACAAAAGACATGAAATATATTTTCCGCTTTTTAGAAGTGGTATTTGTATTTCACGTTCAATTTCGAGTATCATACTTCCAATTCTAATTACTTTCAGTTTTTTGTCTGCAGAACATACATGTTGAAGCATAAAAGAAAGTGTATAGTAATGCCGCTATTTTCCGAATATAAAGATACATCAAATATAAATTTTACGATCCCCAATATTTGTTATTAACGCATACTAATCGCGCAAAGTGTTGAAACCGCATCGGATACAACTACTCCGTATTGCTCTTCGCCTAAACTTGAGGCCTCATAATATGGGGTACCACACAATGCCATGATATTCTCTAAAACGGGGTCTTCTTGTAAACAAAGGATTAGTATCGCATTTTCACATCACTAGCAGAATTTGACCGGTCATCGAATTCACCATTTCAAGTGGCAGGGATATATAAAGAATTGTAATTCCTTCAGATAGCACAGGAGTAGTTATTGCCAGATAGCCTATCGTCCTGGGGCTAAAAGCCGAGTAGCTAAGCCCCACTGACCAGGCCGTGTTATTTTTGGCATATGCCAAAACTGCCAAAAATAACTTATTTTTGGCATTTTTTCATTTTTATTTTTGGCAGTTTTGGCATCGCCTCTAAATAGATAGTTTCAGCCTCGAATTAGTCACAAAAACGCTTTATTTGGGCTAGCTTGTCAAAAGACACCACAAAATATGCAGCATCCACGTATAATCAGTGCCAACAAGCAATAAGAAAAAAAAACTAGCGATTTCATAGGTTAATAATATCAAACGAAACCACAGACTGTGCAGTATCCATCGGACTCGGTGCCAATAAGCAACAAAAAAGAAAAGCTTAACAAACACGCTCAACAGCTGATTGTTACAGCTCTTGAATAGACTTAAATCGTTTGCACTGTAACAGTGCTTCCAAACTCAGGTCAGCTAAGTTTCTCCCAAATTCATTTCTCGCCCAGCGAATCTAGGAAATATCGGCTTCAACAGCAGTCGTTGAGGGAAAGAATGTTGCCAGTCATCCACAAAAGGTTCTCAGAGCTTAAAAATCTTTTGAGGGCCGAACCGGCTTCCATGCATCATGAAAAGAGATCACTTCGCCAGTACCATCGATCTCATCGCGGAAAGAATTTTCTTTTGAAATCCTTTTCCAGGAGTTTCCTGGGTTGTCTCTCAACACATTCTATTTAGTAGCCCGACTATCATTTCTCCTTTAGTCTACCGATATATTTTCGGGGGATTTTTGTCACTTCAGGTGGCTTTAATATTACCAACTCGCATGGAAGTGTCCTGGGAAGGTTAGCTTAAAAACATTGACGCAACAAGACTGTCTGGCAAAACGAGACTATGCAGCTCAGAAATTGCCGGACAGTTTGTTGCTTCACAATGTTCAACTCTATCACAATGCAAAAATCGTGGTTAATTTTGGGGGTTTCATCTCCATGAGCAGAATATAATTTATATTTTAATAATCAGTACTGCTGCGGCAGCTTCTCATTGATACCCGTTTTATCAAATTTAGTGCTCAACAAGCTGGTCAAAAATGGTCGTAATATTGCCTTTGGACAAACCGAAAGTATGACGCAAACCAAATGCAGTCAAACGTTCAATCACGCTGTGCCCACACCATTTAGGACACCATGCTTTCGCCCCTAATTGGTGGGCTGAACCCAGATTAAGAAACCTGCCTTTCACAAACGCTCTTCTCGCTTGTAACGTGGTCCTGTTAACACAACACCATGAACGAAATACACTATTTGACAGGCCGTGTTATTTTTGGCATATGCCAAAAATTGCTTATTTTTGGCATTTTCAAATTTTTATTTTTGGCAGTTTTGGCATCTGGCTCATGAAATGCCAAAAATAACACGGCCTGCCCACTGACCCCTCATACATACCTACCTACCTACCTACTACCAGAATTTGTATTCCATAATGTGAAAGAATGCTTATATTCTGTCGAAATTTGATGCCTCCTGGGATGCAACAATGCCAATCATGCTCTCCGTACTATTCAAAGAGCTCAATTTGCAGCTTCTGACAGCCCATTATGCGAACGAATTAGGACTGTTTTCAAAACTACTACCTTACTTTAGTAGATTTAAAGTCTGTCAATTCTACTTCTACTTGAAGTAGTTCAGGTTGCTTACGGAAGAAGTACTTCTACTCGTACTTGAGTAGATTTTTTTGTCGCTACTTCTACTTGAGTAGCTTTCTTGGCTACTTTGACCAGCTCTGGCGATTACATCTGTGGCTCGAGATTACCTACTATACAAGAAGCAATGAGATACTTTTCTGCATCTGAAAGAGCATTGTCCTCAGGTGATTCCTACTTAAGAACTATGTAATTTGGTGGTCGATGATGTAATGATGACAGTGTGGAAAATGGCGAGGATTGCGACAATGCAGAAATCACATCTGGTGCGATCACTTCAAAACCTGCACGAAAGATGGTGTGATCACCTGATATGCCCACCTTAAGAAGAGCTTGAACAGTTGTGACAGAAACAGCAATTCAAGACTCTGACTGTTCCTAATTGTTTTGAAGAACGAGCAGCAATGACAGTTGATAACTTCAAAGCTACCACTGGCCAGAGAATATTTCTTCACACGGGATGACTACAGACAATGTGTGACTGATGCTCTTGCTTTTCTCGGTGCAAGTGAAGATATACATCATCACAAACCTGGTGCAACACACAATGCAAGATGAATAGGCACAATTATGTATGCTCAGGAGATGTTCATGTGGGATTATCAGTTACATTACAAATCTGAAGAAGTAGAACTACTGCATCGTTTCAATTTGTTTTTAGTTCACTTTTATATACCTGCCTGGGTTGATTCCAGCATTGGTCGTGATGCAACCGGTAGTGACTTGCGATTCACCGAGGACATGTTGAGTTGCAAGGAACACGATGAACAAGTTTCCAAAGCTGCTTTACAAAAGCTTTCAAAGTATGACTGGTATATCGTGGAGGAAACAGCTGTATATGCCTTGTTTTCACCGAGTGAAAGCATTGAACCCGAGAAAATACGGCTAAGACACTCCGGCAGGCATAGAGCGAACTTCAAGTTTCAGAATGGGCCCGGCCTCATTAAGTGCAACTGTACAGATCAACAAGGACACTACTTTGTCTGATTTTATTGGGCGCAGTCGTGGTACATATTTGATCTTTGCTCTGGGGCGTGGCTAACTCAACCGGTTGATGTTTGGAACTTATCTGATCCCTACACCAGAATGAGCTC
Organism: Botryllus schlosseri; assembly: GCF_051294905.1. NCBI lineage: Eukaryota > Metazoa > Chordata > Ascidiacea > Stolidobranchia > Styelidae > Botryllus > Botryllus schlosseri. The sequence continues at coordinate 26,944,301 of NC_137246.1, read as the reverse complement.
CTACATCAGTTCTGTCAAAGTCGATAATAATGCCGCAGGTGTAGGTGTAAAGTTAAGCACTGACTATGCTGCAATCTTGACTGACAATGAACAACAAAGAGATAGTCTGCTTCAAGCTGTGGAACAGCATAGGAAGACAGTTGGAGACGGCAGGTAAGTCAGCTCTAATCTGCAACTTGTACCTGACAATGATCCTGCAGCGTACTTTTTTAATGTCTTCTGTAAATAGTACTTGCGAGAGTACCTGTGCAATACCTAGTAACACTGTTATACAAATTCTGCAAGTAGATAATAACTTGAAGGGTTGCAATGTTGTACTATGGACTCTCGATGACAACATTACCAAAGGCAATATATCATGTCTGCAACAGACTTGGGGTGATTACTTTAGGAATGTAATCGATTGCGATTACGATTACGTTTGTTTTGCTTAGGACTATAATCTTAAATGATATATTAGAAGACAATGCAAGGATTGCGATGAAAAAACCTAATGAGATATCAACTTTCTTCATACATCATGTGTCATTTGCTTATCACGTCATAACATACCAATTACCCAACTTTATAGTGGATTTGCATTATTGCCAGGTCTTTACCTGCCGCACCCCAAATTCCTTAATAGGGTGATGAGCGTGCTCGAAGGGGACTCAAAAGTATTTTGTAAGCCAATATAAATTATAAAATATTTTCGAGAATTTAATCAATTCTTGAAAATGTTCTTCGAGCTTTGCGATTCAAATGTCCCTAGTACAGGGGTCAGCAACGCGGACCAAATGAGTCGCCCGCGATCGCTGTAGTAGTGGTGGCATTTGGGGTGGGCGAAGTGGGCGGTCGCCCTGGTCGAAGGGCTCCCCTATTTGGAGTATGTGCTTTTTTCTAGGATAATAACGAATAAACATGGAAATCCGTGTAAAGCAAGAATATGATTCCGTACATATGTGTCAATCATCATCAAATCTCTGGATTTGTTACAAACGTACCATATCCCGATAATCATCACGTCTCTGCATGCAGTAGAATTACTTAGTTTAAACGTAGTCTATCCTTGCACACATGAAAAAATAGACATGGCCGAATCCAGCACATGGCCAAACCTTGATAGATAGATAATAATAACATATGCGAATGGGGAGTCTGGGGGTGCAAAGCCCCCCATAAGTCACGGATAGACACTTATAGGGGGCCCCGGTAAGTCTCGCTCAGCTCGCCCGTTCATTGGGCCACCACTGCGCTGTAGCAAATATCCAAATGAGAGATTTGAAAGTTGAAGCTGGTTTCATATGAGCAGCAGTTGAACATGGGTCGGCGGACCCCAAGGAACATACGAACGCAGTCGCTCGGGGCATTGCTTTACTTCGCCCACGCGGCGTCTCAACGGGAATCTATAGTTAATAATTCCGAGTCTCGACGCGGAGATTGGCGCTTCTGCGTGCACTGCAGCAACGCACCTGAGCTTGGAGGAGCTGGTGTGAGTCCCTGCGAGTGAGCGTTTTTTGTTCTTGGTAAGGGGCGGAAACCCGGCCCAGTGCTCTGATTGTCTTACTTCAAGTGAAGAAATCCAACTGAAAACGGATTGTGCGTCTCACAAAAGATATTCTTTTAGTCTGCTACGTTTGGGCGAGTACAATATCTTTTGATTATACATCGGACTGGAGGTCGCGAATTAACAACATACAGTAATTATAACAACATACCAGATGCTATGAATATGAATTACGTGCCCCAGCTTTACAGGTCAATCTGACACTCGGGGCTCAGAGAGGTTATAAATGAATAGTAATATAATGCAATTACCAATATTATTGACAAAATTCAGTTTTGAAAATTGACCAACGGTTAGATAGGGGAATTGCTGATTCTAGCTACAACACACGCTAACATGTCAGGCTATATAAGCGGATGGTTATGGCGGCAGGTCCAAATGCTAAGTAACGAACTGTGAAATAACAATTGACGCCCGTTTCAAGTAGTTATATGAGAATAAGATATAGTTAACATAAAAATTCTGCCTTCAACTTAATACATATTAATACTGCGAGCTGCTGTTACGAGGAACGGCTAAGCATATCTAGGTATATGTCAGCAGCTGTTTATTTGTAATGCTTCGTTGTGGACACTGCAATGTTTTATTCGACGAGTACAAAATTCCGAATCTTCGTCAGGTGCAAGTGCGTACGTAGGCCTCCTGCTCGCCAAGCAGCAATGGTAAACTGCGTTTAACTAAGCACAACCAAACATCAATACATAAGTTACTATTTGAAACTATAGGCAGAGTGGTGATCAATATCTTGCTGAGAGGTGGCGGCTTCTGTAGTGTATTGATAACCTGATATACACCACGGGAGGTGTTCTTACAATCACACTACAATGTCCATCGCATGTCTGTTTACTAAGTACGGAGCTAATACTTCTGACGTAATAATGAGTCAGTGGCGTTTGAAAACATACGTTTGTGCTATCGCTAAGCGCTAACGTGGTATATTATCTCATTCTTGTTCACGAATATTCAGTTTATGTCATAGTCCTTGTACAAACAAAAAGTAATCGCTCTTTCACAAAAAATCGATTAGATATGGGAAGTAGTCGATTACGATTACTTCGGATTTTTTTCGAATGTAATCGATTGCGATTATGATTACTTCAAAATGCTGTAATCGTCGTTATCGATCACGATTACTAATCGCGATTACCCCATGTCTGGTCTGCAATGCCCCTAACAGAAACGACAGCACAACAGCACACAGAAATCGTTACCAGCAGTTTTCACAAAGTCAGTCTTTCAGCCAATCAGTAGCTTATTATTACCGGCTTCAACCAATCAAGATTATTGGCCTCTGTTTGCCAGCCCACTTTGTTCATGCCCCGCCTACTCACTGACGGCTACTGTCAAACACATTTAGACAAATCTTACCGGCTTTCCTGCGAGCTTCTTTAAGGCCCATTATTGTTTTTTAACAATAATCTACTGAGTAAGGCATGGATACGCAGTATTCCAAACATTCTCCAAATTTTGAACAACCCTACAGGACATTGATGCACGCTTGCACATAAAGTTTCATGACATAACTGTTATCAATTTTAAAGCGTAGTAATATAAGTCTTGTTTTCAACGCTACCTAATTTGGTTCGCTTCTATCAGACGAATAAAAATAGACATTCTAGTGGTCCGCGCAATGGTTCGTGAATCTCTTGTGGTCCTTCCGCCGAAAAGGTTGGCCTCCCCTGCTTTAGATAAATCTACCGCAAAAGGAGAGGGTGTTCTAGTTCTAACCGATTGATCAGGTTAAATGTGTGCACAAACGCAGATATTACCACGGTCAGATAATCTTACTCGTGTTTGTATCTTCATTCGCATATACAAAACTAAGTACAACTAAACATAACATTGTAAGTGATGTAGAACTATCACGAGCCGCAAGTCACGGAGCGGCCTAGCCTCCAATGTTTTTACTACTGGCCAAGTGATAGTAAGGGAAACTTATGAAAATATGTGAACTATATTTTTACCAAACAATTTCTTCATCAATATGTTTGTTAAGGTGTGTAATAACATGTGTTAAAATGTTGAAGTTCAACTCTTGTGGGAAACCCCCCCAAAAGCTGTTAAATTTGACGAATTAAAAAAAAATACATAAAAAAAAACTATATCGCCCACAAGCAATTTAGGACGTGTTTAATAATGGTTTTCCATGATTCTCAATTGATTGCTAACACTTAAAATTCACTACAGGCTCTGCTTTGTAAAAAAAACGCCACGCCTACTTTTATATTCATGCACAAAATCGTCTTTATATTTCGCAAAGCTATGTTCACTGAAGAGGTAGCCTATTTCACATGCACAATATCAGACATTTCAACAGGCATTGCCTATGCCTTCTACGGACTCAACATCATCGTAACTGCAATTATTGCGTTATAGGGTCTTTACATACTCCACAGGCTGAAATGCACGTGGCCTCATTCTTCTTGCAGCTGGATATTCGGTTGTTGCAATCTTTATGACAACTATAGCTTCTGAACTACAATAGCTCATCAGGCTCCTATCTATGCACGCTTATTGTCCACCCGTAATCGCCGGGGTTCGGAGACAAGTTCTGTAAAAGAATCCAATCCCAGGTCTGTAGGTACTCGCGGAGTGGACGTTATGAAGCTGCACCCTCTGTTAGAGGTAGTGTCTCTGGTTTGATCACCCCTGTCGCTGTCTTCATTGAGAACATGTTGTATGTTTTGGTGAACTGCTGTAACCATCAAAGACCACAATGACATTCTGAAAGCAACGGCCCAGATACTGCACGTAGTTTGGGTAATTGTTGGCAATTCCCTGTCATGTCTGACGTTGACCTCCTTTCACCATGTCAGGAAGCCAAGCCATCCACCATCAATTATGAGGGTCCAGCATAGTTGATTAGTCTTACAGGCCTACAAGGTTGTATTCGAAAATTTGGTCTTGGTAGTCTTGTTCATCTTCTGATCTTGGTTGCTGAACAGGGACCGCGGGAAAGGAGCGAGCTCATACTGCAAGCTTGTCGCAACATCCATATCCCGCGGGGAGAAAATGATCAGTCGGTTGAACAACTTCAATGAGTCAATGTCAATGTTTTACTCGTAAACCTTAGGACATTTTCTTTGCGATGACAGGTCTTTCACCCAGGGCTGTAACCAACTCATAAGGCTCCGAGTTACAAGTCAATCTCAATTTTATAGTTTTGACTCGAGTCAAGTCGATTCATTTTCAATTCACCACCGAGTCAAGTCCGAGTCCAAGTCGGCAAGCAGAGGGTCGAGTCCGAGTCATGGTATTATGGCTCGAGTCCGAGTCCAAGTCATTGTGTTGACTGCTCAGTTTCCAGTTAAAGCCATGTTAAATCCCCTTTTTTATAACTTTGTTTGGTGATATCGAGTGGTTCGCATTTATAATAAACTAGTTCGCATTTATAATAAACTAGTTTGCCTCACTTTTAGCAGTTTCTGGTCTCATTTCCAAGTACAAGTACTATTAGACGATATCCCAATAGTTTGGTTACTTTACTATTCTTCGGAATTACTTCTGATTCTCGAGTCATATGACTTGGTTCGAGTCATGCGTAATGACTCGAGAAGTCGAATCAATACACAGATCCTTTTTTTTTTAGAAAATGACTCGAGTCAAGTCGAGTCAAAAAACTCGAGACTCGAGTCATTACAACCCTGCTTGGACCTTTGACATGACAACCATGGTCGGCGTCACTGACTTTTCATCAAGGTTTATCTGCATGGCCAATGGCTATCCTAACTTCGCTGCTCTATCAGCATCTCGACTACGTCATCACCCTAATACTTGTGAATCCGGTTGAGAAATACGCGAGCAACCCCTTTTATCCATCGTTGACGAATGGCTTCACTTCTTCAAACCATTTTAGGACAAGTTCAATGGCCCCTGCATCTCGCTTCATCTGTGTCTTGGTAAGCTCTCTGTGAACGGGTACATATCCACTGACGTCCTCCTCCATTCGCCGGTTGATATCTGATAGATGACTGAGAGTGAGCACCCAACATCTGTTGCCAGAAAAGCTGTTGCTCATTCTTCCTCTGTGGGTTCACCAACGTGGTTCCCGTAGGCGGCAGACGTTCTAATGCACTGGTTCTCAAACTGGGGGTGGGGGGTCGAGAAAGCATCTGAGGGGAGGCGCGAAGCCGCTTGAGAGAAATGATTTTCTTTAACGCGGAATGAGTTTAATTTGTGCTGAAACCTCGAAGTTTCAACAATGGAAATAATCCTAATTAGGCCTTTCGATTTGAAATGTCATAATTCCGCCGTACCATCCACAGACTGATGCTAGATTTTGAGTGATACCGAACCTTGCACTAATCAGAAGATGTCCCTGAATGAAGTGTGACTGGTAAATGCGTGCAGCTGGCATTGGTTTTTGATTTAGGTTGTGGTCAGGTCCATTCCAGCTAAGATCAAGTGGGGTAATAGAAGGCGTTAGGCACCAAAATCGCTAAAATATCTATGTGTTACATGTTATCATTGCACATGGTTATGTTTAATAAAGTAATCAACTACAAATACATATTTGAGAAGTGTCTCAACAGCCATAATACCTCCAGTGCCACCAAACAATGCATTGGGGTTGCAAACATATGTTGCTCTTTTTAATACTTTTCGATATGACGATAAGAGGGGGGGGCGAAATTTTTTATCAAGGGGCGTGCCGAAAAAAGTTTGAGAACCACTGATGATGGCCTGCAGGTGTGAAGCATCTTGGTAACAATGCAGTACAGATTCCCATTGTGGTCTGCGAGTCACTCGGTTCTGATAAAGACTCGCACTACTGGGTCTCAGTGTCTGGCTCCCATTTCCCCCCAAGTCACCTTTTCCATGGAGGACTTCATGTCCCCACGCTTATCCTCAGTTAAGGCAATTTCCATGGTATGTTGAAAGATAGCTGCATCGACGAGGAGGTGAGGAGGGGTTGCCTTGTCAAAACATCCTCCATCCATGATGTGGATGGTTGTTGTGCTTCCAGCATAGATCAACTGGATCACATCTAGTAGCCCAGAATATTCCATGTTGTCACCAATTGGTCCAAGATGAGATCTCAATAGGTGAAAACCACTCAACCTTGGAATGACTGGTAAATTTCTCTGCCTCAGTCGAACCGGAAGATCGACGGTCACTATAGCTACCCAACGCGCTGTGTGCACTCTTTACGACTCTTGAAGAAGGTTTTGAGGTCATCAGGGTCTCCTTCAATAACTGGAAGGAACTCGATCTGTGTGCGCTGTTTTGCATCATTACCACCGATTCTCTTCATCCAGCCATTCCAGTTGAAATGTTGAAATTCAGGATTGTTGGATTTAATAACCCAAACCACTGCTCCTAGTGTGTTACCTGGATAGATTAGCGTCTGATCCAAGCTGATCCATATGCCAAGGATCAGAAATTATGGTGAAACACCATTCAGTAATAATTGACAATGAACTCACACGAGGCCGCGCTGCGTTCATAGCCGCTTTTCTACTTCGGTACAGTTGTGTCGATCTTATAGAACGGAATAATACAGAAAATACCGTTTTAGACCTTGCTGCATGGCTTATAGTACTGTATTTAAGGAATTACTGAACTGGTTTTAAGCCTATATATGTGTGTGTTACCCAGTGTTACAGTATACAGAATTTGTGGAATCGTTCGGTATAGAAGTACTGAACGGTGTACTTATGACGGTATAACTATGCCATCAGTGCCATTACTTTTACATATATTTTTACAACAAAGCCAGAAGTAAAATGTCAATTATAACAATCAATTGAGAAACATGAAAAACCATTATTAAACCTATCCTTAGTTACTTATAGCCGATGAAGATATTTTTTCCATTTTATTTTTATTTTTTCAAATTTGTCAAATTTAACAGCTTTTTTTTCTGGGTTTCCCACAAGAGTCGAACTTCAACATTTTAACACATGTTATAAGAGACCTTGACAGACATATTGGTGAAGAAATTGTTTGGTAACAATATAGTTCACAGATTTGTGAAATATTTCATAAAATGCCCTTACTATGAGTAAAACAGGACAACAACAGAACTAAATCATTGTAAATTTGATCAATACATGATAGATTCCACATCGAACATTTGATTAGTACATTCTGTTTTAGTACTGTAGGGATCTGCTATCTATGATGATAAAAGCCTAGCACGCATGTTCTAAACGTTTGTTGATAATAAAATGTTAAGCATGAAAACCAACTCGCACAGTACCGCAATTTCGTGGCGTCTAATGCGAGTGTTATTGTAACTGGATAATAGCGTTCAGATGAGGCGAGAGCGCCATGCGACGATGCGCTTTTCGGGCTTCCGTAGACGAGAGAACAATACAAGAAAAAAAAACATCACCGCACTGCATTATTTGCTCGATCGATGGCGTGATGGTGCCACGTGGCAATACGGGGATTACCGATGAGAAATATTAGATCAATAGAAATAGATTTAGGAAGTGGGATATTTGAGCTTGGACCGGACACCCATTACCCCCCCTGAATACGCCACTGCGATCACGAGAATAATTATTCCGGTCGTGATGAAAATTTACGAACAACTTTCTGCAATATTGATCAATTCAGTAGAAACTAAATATTTGGCAAAAAGAGCCATATTTTATACTCAAAAGAACCATATATGGCTCGCAAGCCATAGGTTTCCGACCGCTGGTATAAGGTTTGTTAAGTCATACGCCAAAGTGAAGCATGCTGATCTGTCGTTTTTCATGAGTAGCATGCTAACGCTCATGTGTCGGACAACCTGTCCCAACGCTCAGTTACGGACACGGCACACAGTGCCGGACGAATGGCCCGAGAAATTGTTTGTCCAGTACCGGATGAGTAGACAATGCCTATATTTATTTAACATGGACAAAAATGCATGTGAAGACGGCTTATTCTGCATATCGTCGCAGTGGAATCAAAGTGACTTATGTCCAGTTGAAAAATTTTCAAGGTCCATTTTTAAAACTTGAAAAAAGTCAAGTTTTGGAAAAATTTTCAATTTTGACCATGGTTATGTCTATTTCATTGATTCAAACTCAATCAGGTTCAATATGTGGATGAAAGAAGATCAAAACTAAAGTCCATTTTCTCAAAATGTGTAAAATGGACATAAGTCACTTTGATTCCACTGTGACGATATGACGCGAAAAAAGGTTAGCTCAATAAAAAGTAAACGCGGAAACAGGCTTCCCGAGCTCCTACCATCTCTGAAAAATGGCCTTTTCCAGTACATTCATCAGCGATCAGACATGGGAGAATAACTTTCCTGATTATATGTCCTCTTTTTCAGATCCGTAAATAAGGGGGACGAAAATTTGTGTAGAGGTTGATGAGGGGGTGATGAGTCGAAAAAGGTTGGAAACCACTCACCACTGGTCTAGCCTGATCAAACTTGACAGAACTTTAATAACCATTTTGAAGTGCCTGATACAGCCTTGAGGGAATTAAGGTATGGTAGATATGAATCGGGCATATTGGACTTTCCATTCATCAAATTAATCGCTTTTCAAGAAATTTGCTTTAGTTGCATAAACTGATTTTAGTTGTAGAATTCACGGCATCACAGTTGACGCCATATGCTGGCTGAAACACTTCTAGTACTGGTGGCTTCAATTTGCCACACCAATAGATATACACAGACAGCAATGCATAATGAAACAAAGTTTTGTACTCACGCAAGACAATTAACGTAAGATTAGCAGTACCGGTATATGTAATACTCGCAAACACCTCAGTCAGCAATACAATTCCATTGTCATCATGATTCAAAGAATTGAAGAACCAGGTAATTATTCGCGTGAAGCTTTTTGCATCTGTGGAGTAACTGAAAAATACATCATGCATATTGCATTATGAATAGATAGGGTCAAGGCAAAAGGGTATGGGATAACAATAATTATACATCAACAAACACAACAGTAAAATCGGTATGGACTGGGAGGCGACAAGGTACCAGTGTGGGAGGCGACAAGGTACCAGTGTTGGGATCAAGTCACTGCCTTCCAGTCACGGGTCAAATCGAGTCATTGCACATTTTGACTCAAGTCAAGTCAAGTCAATCGATTTTCGAAAGTGGCTCGAGTCAAGTCAAGTCAGTCAATTTTCGGAGGTGACTCGAGTCAAGGCGAGTCAAGTCAAGTCAAGTCAAGTCACGAGTCAAGTCACAATTCAAGTCAAATTGCTTTTCGAGGTATGAAGCGTGATTACGTCATTGTATTTTGCTTGCTGTCTAAAATACAGATTGAGTGGTCATTGATTTTGAACTGACAAACGAGTTAGAGTTAAATATACACGCAAGTAAGGCGCTGTATCGCTCACATATAAGTAGAACTAACGAAGTACGTAAGTAATTGCACAGCCTCAGTTTACAGTTACCATCCAAAATAGAGAAAAGAGAAACGGATTGACAAGATTGATTGACAATACATTGCCTTTTTGCAAATTGATATGATACAATTCGAGCCTGCGCCAATGGTTGAGGACTATATGACCTATTTGCGAATTGAATTTCGATAAAACCAGAGGTATGGTTAAGTTGACAACACAGAACAGAAATAGACATTTTGCTATTAAATTACTTTACTATACTATAGTTTACGACAACGTATGATGTCAGCTTCGATCACTTCGCTTGCGATCAATATATTTGTGAGATAACATTGAAGATAGAGCAAAACGCACGAATGATTGGTCGCTCTCACGGGTTACACCAGCGTTGCGCGAACAATCCGGACATATGTAAGATATAGTGATTTTTATCGACACCGATTACTTGATGACTTGAAATTGACTCGTGAATTTTGCTCCGAGTCACGAGTCAATGAACATTTCTGATACGCCGAGTCAAGTCAAGTCAAGTCATTTTAGCAAAGTGACTCGAGTCAAGTCAAGTCATACGAAAAAGTGACTCGAGTCAAGTCATGACTCGAGTCATCCCAACACTGCAAGGTACCTATTTACAGTTAACACCAAATTCAGGGAAGTATATTGCTGTGCAAGATCAAATTCAGACTATGTGCCCATGATTTGCGGAATGATTTTTTTGTTCATAAGTAGTGCTGGGCAAAATGATTCGACTAGTCAAATACGAATCCAGAATTGATATTTTCATTCGAGTCCAGTAATAGGATATGACTTTTTAGTGTACCCGTAGCCTACTGTAATTATATGCCCCTTTTCACTAAGAGGTAAATTACAATAGTATACACAACTTTTGCTGCAGATTATTTTTGATTTATTTACCCTAATTTGAGGGTGCTGAATTCGAACCTGGAGTCATTTTGTTTCGATCACATTTCTCACATTCTGTTTCTGTTACATTACTCACGAGATAAATATTTATTTTAATTATCCTATATTGAAATATTTCTGTCTTGAAATTTAGAGGTTGTTATAATCAGAACTCAAAAATTGTTCCCTTTAATGATCTCCGTTTGAGGGTAGAATGATCTACCATCATGTGACAGTCCCATCAGCCAAAGTGGCACACAGTTGCATGGGATCAGTTCTTCCGTAGAACTGGACTGGAGTAACTGTTATAAATAAAGACAGATTTCCAACTGACAGTTGAAGTCTAGACATAGTGGATCTCCTGTAGCTTGTATTGTGGGTAAGGATTAACCAACTGGTCGTTAAAAAATATGCCGACAATACTATAAATCAATGGTCCCCAAACTGGGGACCGCGAAGCCCCTTCCAAAAATTCACAAATTCGTGTAATTTTGGATTTCTGAAATATAAAAAAATCCAGAGAGCTTATTGTCCGAACCAAAAGTATTTCGTTAATCAACATAAAGTAGAGTATATTGAATATGGTTGGAGTTCTTAAGATGGAAATTTTTGTCGCGCTTCGCGTGATTTATTGTCACTACATTTCTCGAATAATGTATATATACTGTACGCATGCGCACTAGGGTTATGACTAGAAAAAAATTCGAAATTTTGTGTTTCCTGTAGACACAAACGATGAACTTTTGTGTCCTGATTGCAAAGTTACCAAAAGTTAAGACTGGTTAAACAAAAACCTCCCGCACAAAAATTTTTCAGTTTTCACGGTATGAAAGATAGGTTTTTTTGTAGACACAGACTATATAATATATACACCGACTGATTTGAATTTAACTGACACATTTCCAATTGCGAAGATTTAAAATAGTATTTTGGTGAAATTTGATCCCTCAGATTGAATCATTTCTATCGTTTTCTTGTTACAGACAAAATTAAACAATTATTAAATAATTATTAATTTCGATTTTAGATGTAGACGGTATGGATCATATAATTTCAACTTGTCTGACACAAATCGAACTGGGAGCTCGAAAAGGCGAAAGTAGAACAACTCAACATATTTTCAGCGGTCTAGAAAACCGATTAGAGGAATATGCTGAAAATTTGAAAATGTCATATCATATGTGTGACTGTTGATACTGGGCGGCGGAATGGCGTTGTTGTGAAACTGCAAATTGCAGTGATGAGCAAGGGTTTTCATAAACCACAATACATTGGTTGCCAACATAATATTATCGATTCTTTAAAGCATATATCAGAGTTCGTCAATCCAACTCTCAGCTACAAATTTGGAGATGATATGGTAAAATGCTACGAAAACTTGGTACAATCCATCAAGCCAGGATTTCAAATGAAAATATTAGAAAACTGAGGATGGAGGGATGATTTCAAGTTTATCTGTGTTGTGCAGAGCATGTCGCTCTTTCAAAGGAAATGGTAGATTACCACTAAGCCGTTGGCATAAACTTCCATCTCTACGCAATGCGAGATGGAGCTCAAGGGCTATAATTTGGTACTTCCAAGTCCCCAGATGAAGAGTATCTCTTCATATATCATGCTTATTCCTCGCAAATGCGTGTCAGGAAGCCTGGTATTCAAACCAGATGTCTGTCTATAGATGGAATATACTGGAGCCCAACCGTTTATCGGTTCGCCGATAATATCGGGACAATATCACACTTCGACAGAATTATCGGTATCAGCCATTGAAGCTGCAAAATTATCGGCAATTCTCGTGACGTCATAACATGGCGGTAGGAAGTCAGAAAACTATAATCTTTGACCGCTAGATTGAGAATATTGATACATGTTACAAGGTTACACTTAACAGGTGTCCAGATGTAGCCTTTCTAGCTTATTTCATGTTCAAATATAACAATGGCTGTAAAGATGTTCAAATAAATGCTATGAGGCTTTGAAAATGTGCTTATGTATATCCAATTCTTTTGTTGAATATCGGCTGAATGTATTGGGGTTCTCGGTCAAGGTGTGAGATATCGGTTTCATCGGTATCGACCCAAAAATCCAATATCGATCGGGCTCTAGAGTATACCAAAGATTATTTGCTGCTATTTTTGCGCTCGAATGTCCTGCAGCGATAAAGTGCCTTAAAATCCCATTGGAAGTCGGATATTTCCGTTGTAGATGTCCCTGGCAATAACATAATAACAGAAAGAGAAGTCAAATCGATGTATGAACTTTACTACCAGTACAAAAGGACATAGATGAAGATTAAATTTGTAGCAAAGAATACCATTGAATTGTAAATTTTATCTATATTTGGACCAGTGTCGAAAATTGAAGTTGGTTTGTGCGGGACATTTTTTCCGATTTGAAGAAAATGATTATAATCTTTCTAATTTATACCAAAATGCTGAGCAATTCCTGCTACAGGCGAAATTTTTTTTCTAGTCATGACCTTAATGTGCACTCTCAAAAAAGATGCGCATAATTTTACAGAATTAAATCTGACTGTATTCGCAATTATGAGAGTATCGCTTGAGGCCATTGGGATGCTTTAGTGCAGTGCTTTTCAACCTGTGTGACGGTTCAAACTTTGAATTTTCTAATTGTATCTCTCTGGTACATGCAATCCATCTAATATTTCTCACCTTATTTTGAGATCCAGAGGAACAGCATCCAGATTATCCTGTGGAGGCTCCGTGCTCTCCCAGTCACTATATGTAATGAATCCCTGGTGATAAATTATCGGAAAACTTAGACTTGATGAATAAGCAATTTAGTAGGATAACTTGAAATACAATTTTGTGTCTCAATATTTTATTCGGCATAGTTCATGAAAGAAAAACATGCGCAAAGAATAAATGCAGTCGCGAAATACACCATGTAACAAAATTTTGCAAAAGTTTTAGTTGACTAAACAAATTCATGTACCGGTATTGTGTTTTTGTATTTCAATCTAATCACAAAAATACCAACATTTTTCCTGAGATGTTCCAAATTTTGAAGAAATGCAATTTCTCTAATTTTTTATTTTACTCATAATTGCTCCGTATTATTCACAATAATTATTTATTGGAGGTAAAAAAAACGCTAATGAAAAGGTTAATATGAACAGATATAACTTATACATGCATAAGTAACAAATCAACACGCTAAAACTCGTCAGAAGTGGTTTTGTTTGTGTGACTTGCGTCTGTGAAATGAGAAAACTTCTCTTATTATGGACCAAAACTAACATCATGTACCAAAATTTTGCAAAATGTTATTTGAGTAAAAATTCTTATGTATTGTGTTTTGCTAGTCCAAACCAACCATTAAAATACAAAAATTTCTTTGGAAATGTCCCTAGTCTTTGAGAAATGTCACTTTTTGTGATTTCTCGTTTTACTCAAAATTGCCCTGTAATAATACGAATAATTCCTTATTGGACGTTCAAATCCACTAACAAAAGGAAGTTTCAACCTTGGAGTCAGAATTTTCGCGTTTAATTTAGTCATTCCCGACTAAATAATCAAGTTTGCGTTGGTTGCGAATGTGTGGTTTTAGATTTATATCTATAAGGGAGATGTTGAAGTCGTCATCGGAGTCATTTTCTGTATCTTTAAGCCCTGTCGAGTCTTCTGGAGCGTTTTTTTGCCTGATAGTTTTGGCAGAGATAACTTACTGCAATACGGAACAGGTGCTTAAGAGTAGATGGCATAGAAGGATGTGCAACGTCAAGTCATTTTTAGTTATTCTGAACCTTGGAATGTCACCCATGCAGAAATAACAGTCTTCTATAAGGTTTCGAATTCCCCCTCAGCTTCTTTAATAACAAATGACATTGCATGCTGATCTCCCTTTAGACATCCGTCCATATTTCATCCACATGTTTCGCAAAGCGCATGAAATGCCCAGTTTTTATCATTGTCCCCAATCTTCATGCCAAAGTAAAGTTAATAAGCATATAAACCTTACTTCTATCTATATTTTATGTTCAACCTGTTTCAAACTCATATACAGACCACAGAAATATCAAAATCGACCAGCAGGCAGATTACATTTGTGATGTTGACATTAATGATAAGATTATACTCACTAGATCCACAATCAGAACAAAACGAAAAGGAATTTGAGCTAGCTTGCTGCAGCCAATACTGAGTAACTGAGACTGAGAAGATGATTGTTGCTAACAACCAACTATTATGAATTGAATGATGGATCAATGTGACATCACAGTAATAAGAATTTCAATAAAGGAACTTGAAAAACATGGTGCGGGCAGCTCAAAAAGATTAAAACACATTTTTAAACGACACTTGAGGCAAATAAATGCCAGAAATATGTTTCACTGGGGAATATGGTATAGTAAATATCAAAATATCGGTTCAACTAAATTTTGTTACATGGTGCTATCAATTACCAAGGTGGGGACCCGTGGACATCCCTATCCCGGAATCCCAGGCTTACAACCACTATAGTTTGACTGATCCTGATTTTGCGATTAATTTCATTAAAATCCAGCGATTTCCAGTAAACATCTATAGAGGAAGATGTAGCACAATATCGCTGGTCATAAACAAACATCTATGGTCATCTTTATTTATTGAGCAAATAAAAGGATGAAATACTTTTCCAAAAGCCTTGAAGGGAAATAAATATCACAGCGCAGAAAGAAACGTATTACTGGAAATTGCTGTCCATTTCTCCCTAGTATTTCACAGTTTCAAGTAAGGGTGAGGAAAAGGATGACTAGATTCTATAGAGAGAGATAGGATAGTTACTTAGGTAAATTTTTCACTATGAATCAATTTCCATTTATGAGAAATACATACCATTGATCCACCGTTTTGATATAAAGTAATTGACACAGCGTCCGTTATTTCAGACATGTTTGATATTACAGAACGCACAGTAACATTTGATCCGATCGAACGAACCCCTGGATCCTCTTGGTACATGCTAACATCCATGATATCTGAAGAAATGGGCTTGAATAAATGATACGACCTCATAGTTTACATGATTTTCGTCCAAACTGAGGACCGGAAATCTTTGTGACATGAAATTCAAACTTACAAGAACGATGCTGACTCAGCACTTCCGATTTGAAACCTTAATACATGTTGCCCGCACTGGTGTACAGCAGATAATGCGGGGTAATTCGACGCCAAATGAACAAGAGGGTTGCACCAAAGTTGGGGAAGGTGTATAAAACTTGGCACAGCGAGAGATGCCCATAGTATAAATCGTCGCAGTGGTATCAAAGTAGCATTTATGCCCAGTTTTCTAATTTTGAAGATCTATGTGTAAAACTTGAAAAAAATCAACTTTTCGAAATTTTCAAAATTTTTTTAGGTCACATCTTGGCCATAGATATATATTCCTGTCTCAGTATAATATAGTTAATTGGGGTCAATATATGGCTGAAAGAAGATGAAAACTTAACCTAAAGTTAATGTGTAATTATACCTTGATAGCACTGCGACGATATACTGAATCCAAATTTTCTCTGCCAAATTCTCAACGAGCTCAAAGTTAAGAGGCTCTGAAATTGTTCCTTGTTGCTACCACGCTGCAGTGAACAATTTTTATATATGTCTCAAAGTCAAAACTATGACGGTAAAAGGCATGGAGGGGGAATGAAATCATCTCATGGTTTCGAGAGATCAAAAATCGGTAAAAACTGAAATTCGGAGTACCATAATTTTCCAAGTATAGTACGCCCCCATGTATAATACTCACCCTTAACATGGTATGCAGATTCTGGGAAAAACCCTGTACCCATGTATAGTACGCACCCTGCATTCGCAGTACATGAACAGCTGTGTTTTAGTACACGATGGTGTTCTGTTTTGCGATGTCACTGTGGAACAATCATGACATAACCATCGCTAATCATTATGCAATTAACGGCATTGTCTCTAAACGATAGTAGAGAGCAACCTAAGCCTGCGAGGTTAGCGACGCGATAGTTCGGGCCAGCGACGCGACGTCTTGCACACGAGGCCTATTACAAATGCCATTGCTAATCATTATACAAGTAACGGTATTGGCTCTATACGATAGTAGATAGTAGCCAAAGCCTACGAGGCTGGCGACGCGACATCTTGTGCACAAGGTCAGATGCGATTTCTCAGGCCAACGGATATGTCGTGCACACCACGCCTGTTGCAGGTGCGACTGATTACACAAGCGATTACATTTTGCGCACATGGCCTGTCGATGAATTAGCGAGGATTGCCGCGCGCGCATTCAGCAATCAATGAAAGACCTAATTTTGCTCCCTGCGAACGGCAAACCAACTCAGCAGGAGATTGAGTGTTGTGCAGACGACTCTCGTTAATTGGCAACACGCTTTTTGCTAATTGGTAGCGCGTTACACTGATAATATAAATTACTGGGCACGATGACTGAAAGTGATGCGCTATTGGAAACAAACATGAAGAAAACTGTGATTTCAAGTTTTTTAGCGGGGGAGATTTTTTTCAAGCGTGTTGTTAGGGCAAAGAATCGTGAAACTTTTGTGGATTATACATGGAAAATCACGGTAGGTGTCCTAGAATATATGTTTATTTTTTTTACTGTTAGAGATATTGCTGTTTCCAATAGTGTTTCTAATTGATCACTCATTCTTTGATGTGTTTTGGTTTCTTAATATGCTCGAGTTGAAATTGTTATTGTTTCGATAATCGGTGTTCGTCTGAACTTTGATTCAAGAGAATCTCACTTAGCAGTACACTTTTAAAAAGAGTTACATTCACCGCGACCGGCTTGAACAAATCGTGACGAGAGTGGAATTAAACAGCGAAAACAGGGTTTGCTTTCGCAGATTTTTTCAAAACCACACCACTGACAGTTCCATCTGGAGTTCAAGAATAAATACCCACCTGGTTCACCTGATCTTAGGAAAAAAAACGTTGCTACTGTCAGGCCCAGCAATCGATATTTCGAGGCAATAACGTTGCTTGGAATAGCTCTAAAGCCAAGAAGTCAGTTAGAGAAGGTGGAATTTCAAGAAAGACCGTTTGAATTCGCTGCTCCCGGAATTCATCAATAACGACATCGCCTGGAAAATGTCGAAGCTTCAGATGTCTGATTCACCCATGACCAGATGAGTAACAGCAATGTTTGGTACGGGTTCATACATCGGGCAAGATACAATACCTAGTTCGAAACATTTTGTCGGGAAAACCCTCATTTAGTATGATGGAACTGGAAAGGGAGACTTTGCAATCTAAAAGGTCACACATGAAGCATAAAATCTACATTTTAAATGAATTTTAGTAACCACTGTAATTTTTTGAAATACTGCTTACATCGTCGGAACATTTCTACAAAAATGTTGAATGTAAGTAAATTTTCAAGGGTTGGAGCACTAATTATTTGTTTACAGGAGTCGGGGATAAACCCGCCTTTTAGTTTGTGCCGAGCAGGTCGCCGTGTTCAAGAAATATGATGTAAGTCGGTCTCGTGACAACAACACCAGAATAACTCCAAGCTTGCTCAATAACAATGCAATCTAACAAAGAGGCACACTGTTAGGAGCTTTATAGTATCCAAAATACATTTTTATGTTCAAAACGTGGATAGGAGTTTGAGAGTTCTAGATCAGGGGTTGCCAATGCAGTGCCCAAGGCCCCCAGGTAGCCCACAAGGACCAGATGAATAGCCAACGAGTCTGTTCTAAAAATAGATGGAATAACAGCCCTCACCAGTGAGCTTTTACACAATGAGATTGATATTTAATCACACTAGCATTCAACTTAGTTACTCCCGCTTTTACCCGCTTCAAAATTTAAGTGTTTTTTGGCTGTAACTCGTTTTGAATTCACAATAGCGAAAGCTTGCTTCTTAAGACAGATAGAAACATTATATTTTGGCAGCTTTTGAGCTATATATCATGACTCTACGGCCAGCAGTTGTCAAGATGGGCAATTTTATCCCCCCTTGCGCAGAAATTAGGGGGGTTGCCGCCTGGAATATAGGGGCAATCCCCTAAAATCAATTTTTCTTGAAGTTTTAGGTCATTTGTCTGGATTTAAGAATCCCTTTTTTCGATTTAGAAAAAAAAGTTATTTCCACTCCACCTTATCAACTGTGACTTTCTCATTACATAATATCAACACACATCAACTGAGCCCGGAGCACTGAGCAGCATTTATAAACAATGTAATTCACTGCTCTCAATTTAGATATGAAATTAATGCACTGGAGAACATAGCTAAAAGTTTTGACTTGGCTCGCGAACGCCTTTTTTGCTTCTCCTTTGGAGAAAAATAATTGCTCACTCTTGTTCTATGCCAGTGGTTCTCAACCTTTTTGACCCCTGCACTCTTCTCAAGTTCGCGTATATGTATCCGCGGACTCAAGCTATATATCAACAAAAAATTGTTTTGTTCTGGCCTAGAGAGAAGACAAATGAGATACACAGTAGTAACAGTTCAAATACGACAACGCAAGGCTGAACACCTAAAGCAACTGACAACGAATTACACACTCGCAGCACTACGTGAGGAGAGGGAGCGTCATCACCGTGAATCAATCAACTAATGACGGAAAGCACAGATAAGAAATAGTACAAGTTTTTTTTATTTCTATCCAAGATAGTTTAATACGTTATCGAGGAAAAAAGCAAGCACTGTTTTTCACTCAACACACAGTCCTTGTCCTTGCTTGACATGTTTTCGAATTCTAGAATTATGGTTGTCAAGGCCTACATCTGATGTCATCTTCTGGTTGAAGTCTATTGCGGTACTTCTTTTGATCATCGTCATAGTTGAAAAGCCAGATTCACACAGGTATGTGGTTGGAGATGGCAAAAGAGCTGTTGCAGCTTGCTCACAAAGATCTGAAAGATTTCGCTCGATTGACTGAACATGTGCCCAAAATGAGTCAAAGAAGCCACTTAAACTTGTCTTTCCACATCTGTCGGCTTTGTAATTCAAGCAACGGTTCAGTAATGCGGTCCATATCTCAAGTTCTACTGATAATAGACAACTATAGATTGGCAATGAGGCTGTTTATACTTGACATGTTTGATGTCAAAGCCAGGTGGGTGTCTGATCTCGAAGACTAGTCAGACTACTAGTTTTGGCATCTTCCTATACTTCATGGCATTGCAGTCTTGTGATGTTTTGAAGAGATGAAATTTTATGAATAAACTTGAACTTGAGATGCTACAGGTGTGCAAAGCATACATGTTTTGCCTGTGACAATAGCCAGGGGCGTATCTAGCCGAAAATATACGGGGAAGGGAGTATTTTTAGAAAAGGGGGGGGGGTATTTTTTAAAGGAGAGGATGTTCCTAGTATTAACAGATTGATCGGGTTAAATGTATGCACAAAGCAGATATTACAACGGTCAGATAATCTTACTCGTGTTTGTGACCCCTTAAGCTAAGATAACAGCAGAAAGAGAGACAGAGATACCTATCTTGACCTTAATTACCGGAGCGAGGATGTTATCAAGATCATATTACAGCACAGCGGGAGATCTCTCTATTTTGAGCTCAAATACGATCACTCGAACAGTTAAGATACACAAATGATTTATAGTCTGTTGCCGTTTGTGTCAATTGTTCAAACTGTTTTTGCACATGATCTGGATTAATTTTGTTTTAAATCAATATGATATCTACTACCTGCCAAGATGGCGTATGGTAAAGACCAATTAACGCTCGAGCTTGTGTGATTGCATCACGTGAATAACAGTGGCCCGGCGCAAGCTTAGGCTTGCAATCAAAATGAATTCCTAAATGCGTTTGTGGTGCAAAAGTGACAATTGGGAATTGTCCAGCTCAAGACTATAACTTCTCGTCATTACAACATTACATCGAACATTGATGTAGCACTATCTCTCGCCGCAAGTCACGGAGCGGCCAAATTTTCCTACCCTCCGATGTTTTCACTGGTTGCCCGACATTTGAGCATGCGACAAAATGAAAAACGACTGTTGAGCATACTACACAACAACATGGGGACACATGAGCGTGGGGACACATTAGCATGACGATACATCAGTGTGGGGATATATCGGCATGGTGCCATATCAGCATGGGAACACCTGAGCATGGTGACACATTAGTGTGGGGATATATCGGCATCGTGACACATTGGCGTTTGGACATATGAGCATGGAGACACATGAGCGTCGGGACACATTAGCATGACGACACATTAGTGTGGGGATATATCGGCATGGTGCCATATCAGCATGGGGACACCTGAGCATGGTGACACATAGGCATTGGAGCATATGAGCATGGGGACACATGAACATGGGGACATATCCACATGGGGACATTTGACAATGTTTACATATGAGCATGGTTACACAAGAGCACAGGACCACTTAAGCATGGTGACAGTTTGGCATACGGCACTTGAGCATCACGACACTTCCGCATGCGACATTTAATCATGCAAAAATTGCGCATTGCGACACTTCTGCTTGTAACACCTTCGCATGCCACAATTGAGCATTACGACTGGTGGGGAATTTAGGGGTTTCTTGTTGGGAAGAGACTAATGTAAAATGGCATTTACATTATTAATCTGGTTTATTAAGCGTCTGTATGAAATGACAATCGCATCTCCAATAATTATTTGCAATTCAGCTACTCGTATTATTAGTACCAGTGCCTCCAATTAACGAGCATCGACTGGACATCGACCTGATTCGTTATAATAAGAGTTCATATGGATTAGCGGGGACTCGCTAATTGATAGCATAACCGAACTCGTTACAGACCAAGACGTAGAAAGTGTAGCTTGCGGCGGCTAATATCTACCATACGCATCACTTCGTCATCAGCAACAAGTTTATCTAACCCATGCATTATTTGGCATTTACACGAGTAAATTGATGCTACTTCGCTGCATTTGGACATCGTCGTAACGAAACATAAAAGTTGAATTTGCTCGTAAAAATCCTGTTAATTCAGACAATTATCCATTTACTTCGGACAGAGGTTCGCAATCCTTATTGTTAGATTGGGATACGATAAACAGCATTATCAGTCATTCGTGATGCGTTGTCTGCCTTTACCCATGACCATGATCACGAAGGAAGCTCACAAGTCACATCGTATACAGCAGTGGTTCCCAAACGGTGGGGAATTCAATGGTTTCTGGTGGGGAATAGACCCGTTTGTTCCAAATTATCTACATGACAGTCTTCATATTCACGGAAACACATGCGCAATTACCGTTTCCAGTTAACTGGTCTGGAATGTATTTACCGAAAATTATATTGCTCGGCGTTCACAAAACATCATGTTTAACTCTGGATTGCCGATGAAGGCGTCACAAACGCATCCAGCACGACTAGTTTTGACGTGAAATAACGCTTTCACGAAATTTGAGTGTTACTGGTTACGTTTTACGTTGCAGTTATAGGCAATTGTCTTGCGTACTGGTGTGGCTGTGTATCTTGTGTAGTCGAACTACCAAATAGCTGCTCTATGATGACAAATGTGTTGGGTAGCGGGGAACAGGACCGTAACTGCCGCACCCCAAACCCGAGCTCGAAGGGACCCAAAATGATTTCGTGATTCAACATAAATTATTATGTCACTTATTCAAAAAAAAATTTTGCGCTGGGTGCATGATTTAATATTGCCTAATATTTTGAATATTCGGTACCCTTCCCCTGACGAAAATATGTAGAATTTATAGAAATGGAGACTTTGGCGTCGGCCAGTATTGCGCAACGACGTACCAAGACATATGAAGTCATGGACCATGTAACATGTGACTCCGAGAAGTGTGCAAGAACGATCAGCAGCGAGAAGACCTTGGACGAGAAGCAATGCCCTTGTGGTGACCGAAAACTTCGATATATATACAAATTATACAATATACATATATGTTTAATTGTCCATAAGCGGCTACATGGCTGGCGCCGAATGTTCCTGTCCTGGCGATCTGAACCCCACAGGACAAATGCCATCCCGCAGGGAAAAAATTATTTGCCATTAAAGCAATACCAATTTGAAAACGAGTGTGCCTTTTAGTTTTGGCGATTTCCGTATCTTTTAACATAGCAGACATAGGTCACGAAATAGCATCATGTAACAAAGTCAATATATCAACGGGTCTGCTTGAAGATGTTCAATTCATATTTAGGTGTCCTACCTTTTCCAACACACCTCACTCAGCTCTACCGGTAAAGCTGATTACGTGGGCAGAGAGGGGCTAAAAAATTGAAAGCAAAATATATGCAATTCCCGATCATATTGACCGATTCAAACATGAATTATATATATATTTTAGCGCTTCGCGCGTTTACGGTCCTGGTGTGGAATGAAGGCTCGGAATAAATCTGAAGTGGGGAATGAAGCCAAAAAGGTTGGGAACCCCTGGTATACAGGGTCATACGTCATATGAAAAGGTTAGGGAATATCCAGGAAAGATGTGACGACGAAGTATAGGCAGTGACATACGTTGAGATTGAGGCAGACAAGCATCACATGCTGAAATGTTGCATGCTTATCTGCCGCATGCTCTCTTTTCACACCTTGTTAACCTGTGACCATGCTGATGTGTCGCATGCTCACGTGGTAACATGCTCAGGTGTCCCCATGCTGAATAGTCGCATGCTGAAATGTCACATGCTTATCTGCCGCATGCTCTCTTGTCACACCAAGTGCGTTAAAACAGGACAATCAGCAGATGCGCCAGAGGCCTGACATCCGAAAAGACTGGAAATCTGGAAACCTACACAACAGCTGAATTAAATCATCGCAAATTGGATCAATACATGATAGATTCCATACCGGACATTTCATTAGTACAATCTGTCTTGGTACTGTAGGGATCTACTATCTCTAATGATACAAGCGTAGGTCGCGTGCTTATTTGAACACACAACGGCGAGAACGAGATCTTCGGCGGCAATGTAACAAGATACACTGTCACAGACGAGAGAAGAATAGGAGAAAAGGGGGTACCGGTATCATCGCATTTATTGTTCGGTGAAAACGCTAATTGGGCATCTAATCACAAATGAGCATCAAGTAATTAATACTAAGATAATAACAGAGAGCTAGATTTTGAATTCAAGAGGAGGGATAGTTGAGCTTGGGAAGGGGGGATATTGGACACCCATTACCCCCCCCCCCCCTGAATACGTCCCTGACACTAGCAATCAACTGGCTTGCCCAAGACACAGAAAACTTCAGAAGAACTATTATTGCTTGGAATGCTGAGCCATTAATTGTAGTGCTCTATGTTTCGCTGTTCTTGCATTTGAAATATACATGGCAAAACATCGCTTTTTGAGGTATATTGCTTTCAAAACTTCATTCATTGCAGTATAATTTATAAACTTGAAGGCATTTCGCATGCCCCTTATCAATCTTGAGTGAACGGCACAATAAGAAGCGCACAAAAAGAGATTCAAACGAAAACCTAAAATCCCTGTGCTCGCGGACTCATCTAGGCCCTACCACAGACTCATTTGAGTCCGCGGACTCGCGGTTGAGAATGAGAAGCACTGTCCTTGGATGTAGCTAATAAAACTTTTTGGAAGATCACAAAGCACCCTAACTACAAACAGATGGTCCGAAAATTGGTATCTGCATGTGGAAAACTTGAAGAACGAGAGAGAAATATTTATTGATTCGTCGAACTAAAACGAAAATAACATTGCCGCATGCAATTATAAAAAGAAACTTAACGGTGTAGGACAGGGTATAATCGATATGACTCTGGGTACTGGGTAGGGTCAACCAGTCTGATCACACCCTGCATTAACAATTACAGATATTCTTTATAAATTTTGTTGCACTTGAAGCAAACATGAGCATTTTAAAGTACGTTTTCTGTTCAGTCGTCTGGATATATTTCACGATCACCTAGGTGATTAGAGTGAAGAGCAAGGGGAAATGTTCCGTTACTCAACTTGACATCAAAAAGTATACTCACGCTCAAAAGCGTTCGAATCAGCAGTCAAATTCAAGTCAGCGCACCACCAGACTTAAGTGTCAATTTCCACCAGCCAGAAGCCAACTGTAAGCAACACCCGCAAAATACCGGAGTATCGGTATTGTCGTATAGGTAAATCGCCGATAACACATGATGTGAGATTCTGCTGAGCATATGAAATCAGTGGCGCTTTGGTGAATATTGTGTTTATAATTGTATTTGTAATTCTCTTCTGTACCCTTTCGACTTATTGCCGTACCGTACGGCATCTCGGTATACCGGAATGATAACTTATACTTTCTCAAATGCGCTAGCGTAAAGTTCCGTTGAGTGAATGAGTGAGATGGCGCTTGGATGGATTTCGTTCCATGTAATTTTATTATATAAAAGTCATGTCAACTGCCTTACAGAAATGGCGGCAAAGGGCGATCGTCAAGCAAAATCGAAAAGTTTGGTGTCGCTGCTAGCTATTGAATTTAACGCTGCCGGTACTTTACGAATGGTCCTCCCACAATTCAAGTAGCTGCAGTATCTCATCTTGAATCTGAGTTGATAGAGTTTTTGGTGATATCACATATCAGTGTTGGGATTGAGTCACTATACCTTATGGCCTTTCAATATTTAGACGAGACTCTCCCCAACATAGCAGCAGTAAGCTTTATGGAAACAAGAAATGTTGAATATATCAGGGAGAAAATGTAGGGCGAATATGGCAAAGTTTAATCGTAGAGGAGCTAAGTGAATCGTTCATAGAGGACCTTCAATTGGATAGAAACCCTTGAGATATGTGAATTTTCAATTTATTTACACGATATGATTGCATTATTTTGTTCTTTGAGGCCTGCACTTGCGTTGTCACCTGCTGTGAAACTTATCTTTTAAATTTCTAATGGGTTTGTAACATCTTGCAAATAAACTTCCGTGGGGCAAAGGAATGTTCTGGTTATCTTCAAGGATTACTATTATTTCTATTGGGCCATCTTGAAAGGGTCTGGATGAGGTAAATCAATAGATAACTAACCTACGGACCCCGAATCAATCAGATCAACGTGTACGTAGTAGGTTTTGTGACGAATTAACGAGGAAAGCGTCCCGTTGTCATGACAAAATAATCCACGCATGTCTGGGTCAAAGTTGAAAAAATATGGCAACACACTTTCGGAAAATGACGTCTGGAAATCGATACTCAACCCTTTGTAATCGGCCGGCCTACTGACCTACTGCATCCACAAAAAAGACGATAAAATGTCATCCATATGGCTTAAATCGACGCCCAATATATTGCCGTAAACCTGAAGTAGCCGCCTAGGGGTCTGAGATACTCTTACGGCTCAGACGCCAGAGGAGATAGCAGTGTGCGAGAAATGTTCTCGATTTCTTGAAAATAAAATACAATTTTGTTTTTCTATATCTCCTCACGTCATACTTAGGCCCTCTCTCGGTATATGACCACCTGATTGCGTTCCGCATGAATCTCTATGTTCCAAGGAGACATTACACACTATGACACTACTATAGCGCTTCATAGCCCAGCGCTACAATCTTGGAAAGGTAGACATGATAAGCACGAATCACGCGGCCGCCGCCGATGGGTAATCGATTATGTAATCGCGTAATCTCGCGGAAGGCAATTCACTTCCAATTCTACATAACATAGTAACTATTTTATATATCTTCATGCTATTGAAGTGGTATCAACCCCAGTGGCTTGTTATATGTAACTTGCCACTGGGGTTGATGCTATTGAAGTGGTATCAACCCCAGTGGCTTGTTATATGTAACTTGCAACTGCATGATGGATTCGTAAGTATATACGTATTGGCTTACTCGACACTGCCCAGTGCCCATATACGCTCGAGAAGTCATTTCATGTGATACATTATTGCTTTATTTCACATCGATTATCACTGTATTCTACACGGCTAATGTTCATGTATGATCAACAGTAGTCATAGAAGCCAACAGTACCGTGTGCCATCTAAACAGATATATAACTGCCTCTATATGATGTTGTTATTACAGGCTCTGGTACCAAAATAGCCTAACTCTCACCCTTATCTGTGTAGTGTTAGGGCTGGTGTCGGCTTAGTTACACAATACTAAACCCCATGATAGGAATATTGATGAATATGCCAGGATAATGGCCAACCATATGTACAATTTGCAATTGCCTGAAGCAATTGTACATCTGTTTGAAGCCGCAACGAGTCGGATGAACTTACGCAGCCATGATTTTCACGGAATAAGGTATTGCTTTCTTTCACGTCGATTTGAAACATGTGCTAATCTTCGATATAAGGACTTTCATAGAATAGTATGACCAACAACAAGCCATAGAAGATAACTGTAATTGGTTATATGACGTCTAGCACGGAAGATACAATGGTTTCCAGGCGTTCATTCACGCAAACATCATTACAAATTCAATTTTGCGGGAAACGTTTTGCGTGTGCAATCTGCATTTCAAGCAGGATATACATTGACATAATAGGTTGTACATGGTCTTATGTATGCGTATTCATAATAGCTATCCATATAAATCGATTGTTACAGTTTAGAAAGTAATGCCGGTCGAGCTATCTTAGAATAAATAACGACTCCTCCGTGTTAAACAATCGCGGTCCAGTATACTGGTACGCCGGTCGCAAAGGGTTAACTGAGCAGCGAGAATTGGCGCGCACTCAACGCGGAGTATCGATCGATACTTAGTTGAGTGGAGATACGCATTTGAGCATTACTTGATTGAGGAGAAGAATTGGGCCACACCTTTAGTACTTTGGCGGGCCGGATTGCTGAATCAATATATTATTCGCCCATTTATCCCCAGATACACGGAATCAATCGTATTTAATGAATGTATTTTAATGACAGCAATGCCACATCAAAGACATTCCTCGCCGATATTGAAAAATACAATGTGGATTTGAGGACAGCATTGTCATACAGGCGCCGCTATGTCTGCTTCTCTCTGATCAATTAACACACGGTGCAATCCTTAATTATGATTCCAAGGCGTTCGGTAAGCCCGGTACTCCAAATTTACCAAGATATCAATTTATTAGGGTTGAGTACATCGTAAATGCCGATAATGCAAGTCTTTTCGCATGTATATAATAACATATGGTCATTATAATACGTTTAAGCAAGTAGTGGGGAATCTCGGCAGACTGGGGCTGCAGGCCAAATTATCATGTAAGACGGGAAACTGTCCAAGGGCCGGATCCGGTCCGCGGACTCTATGTTGCCCGCCCTGACTGCTAATACTTGAATGTAACGATCTAAAGATGTGTATCATGGCTTGAGGACGACAAAGGTTTGAAATCGGTGCCATCAAGTTCGCGGACATTTTGATTTCCGAAAACTGTCGCCAAGACTGCGTAATACACCCACATATTTCATTGTTCACCAGAGATCAGGGATTCGCTAATTGACAGCACTCCCTGACTCTCGTCAACACGAAGAGACTATATGATCACCATTTACACACGTACTTGACCCGAATTGAATTGATGCTATATTGGTAAAAAATCCAAATCCCACTAATTTTTCGACTGGCTACGCGCCTAGCGTCTGATGAGAAGCACCATCCTAGATCTCCTCTCCCGATCAGGTGCCCAAATAGACGTTCTGCTTTCTGAAATCTAAATTATGTGCGCCCATATTCGTTTACAAAACCATTAGTGAGCTATAGGTAGCTTCGTGATAGTCTTGGTAATCGGAGCGCGAAATTGGAGGGTGTGTTGGTGTGAGAGAGAGAGAATTTTTTATTCATCATCGCAAAATAACAAAACAGGCAACAAAATAGCATAAACTTCAGAATCACGGACACATACAAAAAAAATGGTTACAGTGTCAATATCAAAGCAAATGAGATGTGTACGAATACGATTTACAGTTCATAGGATTGGCCAATATGTTTTACGATTGCAAGATGAAGCTGCAGCGAAGTGATCTGTTGATCATCGAGTCTACTGCAGTTGATCGAAGTAGATTGGCGATAAATTTCATACATCGTAACGCAACAGTGAATTGTAAGATTGACAGGATAAATGTAAGAGCATATGTTAGGAAAAATGGAGGAAAAGAATATAAAGTGTACTGGTGTGTGGCTGCAAATTGGAATTCCTTTCTGCGCAGATTAGTTTCTTTTAACAAGGGTTTGTCAGTGACATTATCTGGGAAATGTAGCAATACAGCTTAAACACATATATAACGAGAAAACAATTGTCGCGACGAAAGCTACTAAATACGGTGTCAGACTAAAAACCCATTCGTGGCGATACTGATTAGAATACACGCTTTCTCATTTACCATCATCTATCTTTCTTGTTGTCAGCTTGATACATTCGTACTCCGAAATTGTCGCACGAAGTCATTTTCAGTGTTCCTTCCATTACTAACGTGCAGTAGGCCATGCCATGGTCAAATATTGACGAATCACAAGATTCTGGGTGGCACAAATTCTTATTTTATTTGATTCGTTTGAACAGGGAACCTTCTACATTCCGGTAAACTTGATTGCTGGATGTACTCGTATCGAGAACAACAATATCGAGTATTAGGAAGACAGTGGATTTCTATTGATAAGATCGCGGCATGCGCCCGGAAGTGGAATTAATTCTTGCCAAGGAGTGGCCAGGCTGCGGCCACAGAAGGAAATTTGTGCGGCCGTCAACACGTAATTCGATTAGTATGTGCTGGCGGCCATCGATATGCAAATTGGATTTACGAATTGACCGATGTACTCCTAAAATGCCTCACGAACATAAATCGAGAAATGCACCAATGTCACCCAAATCGCTCTTTTAATCTGCAAATAATTTCCGCGTTGCGAAGCAACGCGAAGCAAGTAACCACAAGAGACAATTGCTGATTGGCTGCGCGATTGCGGGTTTGTATTCAGAGATATCCCTGTTTGTAATCATCATTATTGTCTGCTTGAAATATTCGAGAGTCGTCGTGTGTTACATGGCAGGCCACTGCGTAGTGTATTTCGTTACTCACACGGCGTGTTGCTCGTGATTCTCAGTGACGTAAATTCTGATTTTTGTTTGATGAATTCCGTCGTACGGACTGGTAGCGCAAGCTGCAGTCAGACTTTTGTACCGTTTTAAGATTCCATTTAATAACTCGACTGCATGGTTTGATATTAATGAGTGCAAGGTTGATCTTAAAACGTCTCGCGAATGGTTTAACGCTGCACGTACACCAGCAGCATGTTGTAAAGAGCATTTTAGTGCGACAATGACGTCTTCGATATGAAACAATTCTGACTTCACAAGACTTCGCCACCTCGTAAAAAATAAAAGTCGGCGCCTATGAGTGGATACGATACCAAAGGCGTGTAGTGATTGATCTTTTGACTGAAAACTCCACATTGAAAGCACATAAATTGCAATTCCATGATATGTTAATGAACCGAAACCATAAAACGATGTTGACACTAGAATCAAATTGTTTAAAAATCCCAATTATAAACATTAAGGCCAAATCATACCACCAAATTGTCAACTTGAATCTAAAAGATATGGAACAGCCATCAGCAATCAAAAGTTTGTCATTTCTCGAGCAGGAGCATTTCTCAGCATCTGCCCATGTGTCAGGATTTAAACCAGTGGTTCTCAACCTCTTTTTAGACACGACACCCTTTTTGAAAGTGAAAAATTTCGCGCCCCCCCCCCCCCCCCCCTTATCGTCATATCACAAAATCCAACTGGGATGCTAGCAACCCCAACAGATTGTTTGGTGGTATGGACGGTTATGAATGTTGATGAGAGAATAAAAATATATGAAATTGGGTCTACATATAGAGAGAAACACGCCTGCATTGTAGGTAAATCGCGCTGAAAATTTTTTTAGGTGACCGCTTCTTCGTGCCCCCTTCAGATGTGCCCCCCAGGTTGAGAACCCCTGATTTAAACGTATAGATGGCTTAATCTTGAGTCTCGAAAGCAGATGAAATCATTTTCATACGAAACACGATTTCAAAGTTTGTGCAGACTAATACTTTTTTCTTCTTATTTTTAAGACAAAGTTCTGTGGAAGTGAGATATAAACTTGATGCTTCTGCGTCTTTTAAGCCCAAAATCAGCTTTCTAGCGTAGGCGGTCATCAATATATAGCAAAATTAGGCATTGGCTCGTTTGGTGAAATTGCACGACCACTAGAGGGTGCACGAGCCCAAAATTATTGTAGAAATTATTTTTTTGATCTTTGGCACCACATATCAAGTGTCCTTTTTGAAATTCAAAATTTTCCATTTTTCACTCCACCCTAGAGTGCAGCGCCCCTTTAATAGCGTGGGGTGTCCGACTGTCTTTCTGAGTGACTGAATGTCTCTGCTGCTGGAAGTGAATATACTCGGATAGATACCCAACCCATGTACATAATATACAGTTATATCTGTTATTTATTGAAAAACGACTAATTTATTGGACTGATACTAGCATTCATGACTTCCAGCAACCTGGGAAGTCAGTACGTCGGTAATCATCGAAGCTCCATCGCATCAAGTCAAAGCATGTCATTTTACTGCCATAGTGAAAGTGCTCCAAGACTCTGACGTCGCAATAACACCAAAATCTATCAACAATGGCGAATAGAAGTATGCTCATTTACAACATTATGATCTTACTAATATAATTAATTTTCTAGCGTAGAATGATGATGGAATGCGTAACATGATGTTGGAAAAACAGATTTCAAGGACAAAAACCCAGAAACCCGGATGATTCTCGGAAGAGAACGGGAAAACCAAGATTTGGGAGGCAAAACCCAGAAGTAGCATGTCTGCCCTCTACTAATGCAAGCAATCAAGCATATATACATTTTGCTAAAATTACAATATTTACACAACCAATCCACAGAACTTACCTTGGCAGAACGTAAGTTGAAAGATGCTAATCACCAGCAAGGTTCCGCAACTCCAGCAATTCATTTTGGTACAGACTAATTTTAACCTGCCCTGACAGAAAAACATAGCTGTATAAAAATCATAAATTTGAATAGCAGGGGAGAGGAGGGTAAGATGAGACACTTTTCTGATAATTCAACGACACTCAAAGAGTAATGCCTTCTGAGGATTAATTCTGGTACCAATGGAAAGCCTGTGTGATCTGTACTATTTATCACTGTGTTCAAGATGAGACACCAAGCAATTCTTGCTCATTACACCACCAATTCATACCAAATGATGAATCAACTAGCAAAATCGTGAATAAAATATAATAATCATGAAATAATTCACTTCTAAAAAGAATTTGTACATCATATACGAATTTAAATGACACCGAACACCAATTATCCATGGGATCCAGCAACAATAAGAGTTCGTTATTATTTATCTTGTAATGTCATATCTGGTCAACTACTAGATAAATGATACAATTTGTGTGCCTTCAACAGTAAATTTTTAATCTTGCGAGGCCTTCAATAGAAAAGCCCTCTGATACCCAAGTCTCAACTTACCCCCATGGTTTTGTCTCATCTTACCGCACAGCTAACTTATCGTGTAAACTTGAAAAAAAAATTTCTGTCCGTTACTTTTCCGAGGTAAGTGCATGATTACACTGCTAATATTGCACTCAACCAGCTACAGTAATGTAATTTACTGGCAACCGAGAATAAGAAAGAACATTGTATACAGGCGCGTATCAGGGCGCGAAAAAGGGGGGTTTTTATGTTACGAAATTGGCTATTATGACGTCATGATTACGATTACTCGTCTCCACGCCATGGCGGATATTTACGATATATTAGAGTTTAATAATAAAGAGATTTGCGGTGAGTGGGAGATGTACGAATACGATACAGACATTGCCTGAAAATTGCGTTTTCTTTTTCGGTATGATTGAAAGAAATTCGTAAATGCTCACATTTAGTCATGAGCCGGCTAACGCCGCCCGTCTCCAAACGCCTAGTTCCGGCCATAAATGCACGATTTTGTTGGGTTTTGACGATATTATGCGCACGGCCGGTAGTATCGCAGCGGACGAACAAGAGCGGAATAGGGCAGTAGCATAAACGAGGGCGATTGCGATAGCCACAGAGAGATGCGGTATTAACAGTGTACATCGTACACGAATGTGTGCTTTTCGATGGATTTACTAGCCGTATGGCTGAGCGTGTAGTACGCGCGAAGAAGAAGATCATTAGACATTAATTGCAAGCACGCAAGTCAGTCAATTCATACAGAGTACACACTGGGATAATAACTTGATCGACAGAGAAACTGGTCAGCCGATATAATTAGGTTAACTTTACTACTAGGCCTACTCAATTCTCCCATTCAGCGACAACATAGGCCTGTATTTGGACGACAGCAAGCCATCTAACAATCGGGAACGTGGATTGCTAGGCTTGTATTTTGAAATGTGAATGTCAATCGTAGGCCATTTCTCGCATATAATCGCAAAAACAATGTGGATTTGAGAACAGCATTGTTGTACTGGTGCCGCCGCGTCTGCGTCTCGCTGATCAATCAACACGCCGTGCAAGTCTTAATTAGGATTTCAAGGCAAGCAGGTGCAGCGAATTCGCGGGCGATGTTGATTGCCGACAACGTCGTCTTTGCAATTACGTATCGCGTCGGCCAATTAGATTGGATTTTCCTAAAATGCGTCTCTCATTTTAGCAAGGCAAGAGAGAAATCGAGGGAAGAAAGTTGAGAACGTCAGCAACTGCCACAGCTGAAATGTAGCTGAACAAGCGCAGAATTCGTAGGGAATTAGCGAAATATAATGACTTATTTTATCCTTTTGACTAATTCAGCGCGTAATTCCAATATTTTGTAGGGGTGTCCCCTCGAATAACATCAAGACACCATATTCGCCTTCTCACATGTAAAAACGAATATTTTGACTAATTACCTAATGAATTAGCAAATATTAGAGGCTATATTTGACATCAATTTTTAAGTTTTGAAAAGGGGGGGTCCGACCGCCTAAACCAGGGCCGGCCAACCCATGGCCCGCGGGCCACATGTGGTTTTGAGTGGCCCGCGAGGTAATTTCCGAAATTAGTAATATTATTGAAACTGGATTGCACAGATTGTGAACTTGCAAGACCAACCAAAAATTTGATTAGTCTGGCCGCAACACTTGAATGTGATGACAAAAATATCAGTTCCGACGCATTGGCAGATCCATGAGCGGATGAGCCGGTCACATTTTGGTAGATCTTCGTACACTACAATAAAGCAGAATAATTTGCGATAGATTTATCGAAAGTAAAAATTTTCTGCATGTTTCGCGCAACATTTTGTCACTTGATTTCTTGCTTTTAATATTGTTACCCCTTTCTGAAAATGAAAGAATGCCTAATGTATCAGATTGAGTCTAACTATATTCGCGATTACGAGACAAAGTGTCGTTCAACGTATACGAACTTGCGACTATGCGACCATGAAACATAGGCACAAAATGATTGACGCATGTTGGTCGAAGCTTTTGATATCGATATGTCCAGGCGCCGAATAGTCCATTCCTTGCAAACTGAGCCCAGCGATATACAGCAGGCTCGCAATATAGTCAAGTGACAATATTATTGACCTATGAACTTCCAAAAATTTTCGCGCTTAACGCGGCTAGTGGCCCGCGCGATAGTTCGTCAATCAAATGTGGCCCTTTGGCTGAAAAGGTTGGCCACCCCTGCCCTAAACCCATCCCCCCTGGATACGCCACTGATTGTATATCAACAATCGTATCACAAAATATGACGTCACCAGCATGAAATTTCGAATGAGAGAGCATTCAGTGCACTATTCCCAGGGGGTACACGAACTCCTTCTGTTGACAGAGTTTTGGTTGGTGTATTTTGATTAAAGTCGACTCCAAGGCACACAAATGGGAGTGTGAACGACCCCTCCCAATAACATGGAATTTGTCGTCTCTATAATTATTCGCACAAATCGGATTATCCAACAGATGTTTGCCGATTGCATAATTAATTGCCTTCGATCGGTCAGCATCAAGCTTGAGTGGATGAGTTAAGGGCAAGCTTTTCACCGAGCGTGATGCTCAAGTTCTGATAAATCTAGGGACATGCTGGTTTATGCGTTCCTGCAGACACTTTGACGTTCTTTCCACGTAGCCACAATCACAGTACAGTGGCACTTGTATTCGTACCCTACATTACTTTGTTGAAGCGCAGGGAGAACGTCTTTGCGTGTTGAAGATAGCAGTTGTGTTGTTGTAAAAATCACATTAGTTTTGACTGCATGATTTGGTTTTGACTGTGTCGTAACACCGCAGAAATCGATTGTTTTTCAAAGCGGGTAGAAATAGGTACAATCCAAGGTAGATGGATATAAACATCTTTTATTGTTCATTCGGTGGGCACTGTTGATTTTTCTGGATTGAATTGCATAATTTCCTTTCATTAGAGCACGCTCGGTGAAAAGCTCACCCTTAACTCACCCGCTCAAGATTGATGCGGAACAATCAAAGGCCATAAATTCTGCAATTGGCAAACACTTGTTGGATGATCCCGCTTGTGCGAAAAATTATCGAGACGACAGATTTCGCATACTCAGAAAGGGTCGCTCACACTTTCATTTGTGTGCCTTGGAGTCGACTTTTATCAAAATACACCAATACACCAACCAAGGCTGTGTCAACAAAAAGAGTTCGTGTATCATCTAAAAATAGTACATTGAACGCTCTCGTATTCGACATTTCGTGCTGGAGACGTCATATTTTGTGTTACGATTGTTGATATACGCTGTTCTTTCGAATTTTCTACTAGTTGCTGACGATTACCCCTGACGAGTGTCAGCCGAAAATATTCGGGTT
Organism: Botryllus schlosseri; assembly: GCF_051294905.1. Lineage (NCBI taxonomy): Eukaryota > Metazoa > Chordata > Ascidiacea > Stolidobranchia > Styelidae > Botryllus > Botryllus schlosseri. The sequence goes on along the minus strand of NC_137246.1, from coordinate 26,908,821 downwards.
CATTTCAATATGAATATACTATTCAATTGTATATTGAAGTTCTGTACCTCAAAGAAGCTGTTCAATTTCCTCTCCATGCCACGGCTGATGACGTGATAACGGTTACCCTGGTCTCATGTATTTTGATGGTTACTAGTTAACTCGGACCTCGGAGAACCCGGCCTTACAAACTCGGCCCTCGGTGAACTCGGACCTCTGTGAACCCGGCCCTTGGTGAATTCCACCTTCGGGAAATTTTGTAATTTAGTGTAATAACAAGTAAGTATTAATATGAATTATTAACTAATAATGTTATTATCAACTGATTTGTCAATCTTGTAAGGAGGTCAGGGCATGCGTAGATCACGTGATCACGGATTGCGCAAGCGCGAGAAAGAACGCGACGTTCACATATCGATCACGCGTGGTCGGCTCATTGTAGAGTTGACTTGGCGAGGACGTGCGACTTTCGAAAATATGGATCTGTGTGTTATATGTAAAAAAGCTGTGTTAGAAGATCAAGCTGCATTGAAATGCGATGCGTGCAGCATGTGGAGCCACATTGATTGTGGTCCACAGGCTGTTATGTCGCACGAAGAATACTTCAGAACGGTGGAGGAAGATTGCAGGGTAGACTTCCAATGTTCGGAATGTCGACCTGATTTGCTTGTGAGTAATTCGGATGAACCTGCTTTCTGTTATTAGGTTTTAATCATCTTAATTTTATAGCCACAGCCTCCTCCAAATATGCACCTAGCTGGTGCTCAACTTATTGACGGTGCATGTGAAGGAGCACGTGTCAAGCTGTGCCATTTTACAACCACGGAAGTTGAACAATGCTATGCAGTTGGATGTGATCGAGTTTTAACCATGTTTTTTTGCAGGAAAATGATATTGAATCGTCTCTATCCGACCCTTCTGCTGCTCAGATCAGTTCTGAGGTGTCTTGCTCGGACCAGTCAACATATAATATATTGGAGGACGTATCGGAAAGAGGATGCAATATGCTGTTTGATGGTTGGGGTCACTCTTACACCAGGAAGAAGAAAAACAAGGATGGCTCAATAGTTTGGAGGTGGAAGAATCGGTGGAGAGCACCATGCTGAAACAAAGTAAAAACCCCTCGCGTGTTTGCTCTAATGTCACGAAGACGAAAAGCAGACTACGTCGCAGTCATCAACAAAGTAATTGATGCTGTAGGCGAATGTCGAGTAAAAAGAGTCGTATGCGACTTTGAGTTGGTCATTTGGAAGTCATTGGCTGTGACTCTTCCTGGAGTTGACGTGAAGGGGTGCTCCTTCCACTTCACGCAATGTGTGTTCAGGAAAATTAAGGAGCTGGGGCTTTCGAAATACTACTATGCGAGAAAAGCCACTCATACTGCTGTGAAGCAGTTAATGAGTCTATCAAAGCAAAGTTTTCAAGGCTGAGGCGCAAACACTCGGACCCAAAACTAGAACCTTTGTTCGAGTATATGCAAACCGCATGGATCACATCCAAAAATTTCAAGCCACAGCATTGGAGCGTTTACGGAACTGCAATCCGCACAAACAATGACCTGGAGGGATGGCACACCCGCCTGAACATGCCAATGTATAACCTCATTCTTCTCTTGAATGAGGAAGCGTTGTTCTCGCACGAACAGGTGGCCCTCCTTTCTGAAGGGAAAATGAAGAAACGACGCCGCAAAGAGTGCCGGTTAATTGATCGACAATTATATGAACTTTGGAAGCAATTCAGGAAAGGAAGGAAGACCCCCCGTCGACTACTAAAAGAACTAGCCAATATTAACGGCCGTATTTGTCAGGAAGAAACCTGAATCGATGTGATTCTGACTTTTTAATTCATTAGATGTGATTTTGTCTTTTTAATTTATTAGATGTGATTTTGTCGTTTTATTTATATTAGATGTGATTTTGTCGTTTTATTTATATTAGATGTGATTTTGTCGTTTTATTTATATTAGATGTGACATTTACCTGATACAATTGATTGTGTGAAGCTGGTCAGAGCAGGCTGTTAAAGGCAATGTCACTGTAGGTTGAAGTATAAGTGACGCAGTACAAGCTGACGGAGACGAGGTAAGTCAGGTTATGTCATTCTTTCCATATGGCCAAAGGCCACGTGCTGCAAAGCTGCGGCATCAAACTGTCCCGAGTTCCCTGGCAACCAATCATGGTGAACCGGTAGCATGCGTGGAATATTTTTCGATATCAGGCTCTCGCACTGGGAGATCTACCACGGCACGTGATTGTTCCCTACCTGAGAATCATATATCACATATATATATCATACAGGGCCGAATTCACCAAGGTTCGGAGTAGTCGAAAAACACCATGAATACCACAAAACAAACAAGTAGACCACGCGTGCTTGATATGTGAGCGTCGCGTTATCTCCCAGGCTTACTCAATACGTGAATACAAAATTTCCCAAGGGCCGAGTTCATTGAGAGCCGGGTTCACCGAGGTCCGAGTTCACCAAGGTCCAAGTTTACCAAGGTTCGAGTTCACCGAGGTTCGAGTTCACCGAGGGCCGAGTTTGTAAAGCCAGGTTCTTCGAGGTCCGAGTTCACTGGTAATCATTTTGATAAAAGTCGACTCCAAGGCACACAAATGGAAGTTTGGACGCCCCTCCCAAAAACACAAAATTTGTCGTCTCGATAATTATTGGATAATCCAATTTGTGCAAATGATCGTCAAGACGACAAATTTCGTGTTTTTCGGAGGGGCCGTACAAACTTCCATTTGTGTGCCTTGGAGTCGACTTTTATCAAAATACACCACTCACCAGCCCAAACTCTGTCAACAGAAGAAGTTCGTTCTTTCTTATTCTCTACTAGTTGCTGACGATTACCACTGACGAGTGTCAGCCAAAAATATTCAGGTTCATTTCAATATATACGATTCAATTGTAAACTGAAGTTCTGTACCTCCAAGAAGCTCTTCAATCATAAGTTTATACTATATACCACCGTGATTCTAACAGTGATAAGAGGATAGTGCTTTTCGAGACTCCGAATCCCTCCGAGAACTTTAGTCTCTGAGGAAAACTCCCCCCGACTCCGAAGAGCTCAATCCCAGACTCCAAGATACTCCGAAGAATCTCGTTAAGCCAGAGTGGAATTGGTGGTAACGTCACGCGCAACTTTTCGTTCAACTCCTTGATTAGAATGCCAGTGAACTCGGCCCATGACGAATTTGGCCTATTGAACTCGGCCCATGACGAACTCCTCCTATAACCAACTCGGCCCGTGGGGAATTTCTTAGTATTAATGATTATAAACGTCGTAAATTGTAGTATTTGTCGGAGAAAATGGTTAATTTGGGAGTGATGGACATGTCGTACGAATGCTGGGGGAGGGCAGTATTGCAGTTCTCAGAATTTGAAGTTTTACTTGCCGCCGTCATAACACGTGGGGATTGCCAGTGAACTCGGCCCATGACGAACTCGGCCCATGACGAACTCGGCCTATGACGAACTCGGCCCATGATGAACGCAGCCTATGACGAATTCGGCCCATGTCAAACTCGGCCTATGACCAACTTGGCCCGTGGGGAATTTCTTAGTATGAATGATCATAAACGTCGTAAATTGTATTATTTGTCGGAGAAAATGGTTAATTTGGGAGTGTTGGACCCTAACCCCTAACCCTAATCCTAACCATAATCCTAACCCTAATCCTAACCTAACCCTAATCCTAACCTAATCATAATCCTAACCCAGTGGTTCCCAACGTGGGCGATATCGCCCCCCAGAGGGCGATTTGTCGGTCCAGGGGGGCGAAAATAGCCAAGGGGGCGATAGGGGGGCGAAAATGGACGAAGGGGGCGATAGGGGGGCGATTGCGCGTTGAAATGGCTATATTGGCGTTCATGACCATAACTGCCACACCCAAACCCTCAATTGGGATGGGGGGCCAACAGTTTTTCCGTGAATTAACATTAATCAAATTATAAAGTATTATTTTGGAAAATAAGGCAACTTTTTCCAAAAAATTTCGCGCCGCGCGCCATTTCGTGGTCACATATTTATTGCTTATTGGTTACCCTTCCTCCAAGAAATAATACGCATGAGTAATAGAAATGGGCATCTCGGCGTCAGCCATTATCGCACCAAGACCTATAAAGTTTCAGACCATGTAACATGCGACTCCGAGAAGTGTGCCAGAATGAGAAAACCTCGGCGGAAGAGCACTGCCTTTATGCTTACCGACTTCGATATATATACTATATACATATATATATTTAATCGTCCATGGGCGCCTAAACGGCTGGCGTCAAATGTTTCTGTCCTGGCAATCAAAACCCCACAAAAAATGCCATCTCGCAGAGAAAAATTAATTGCCAGTGCAGAAATACCAATTTGAAATCGTGTGCGTCTTTTAGTTTAGTACGTATGGGCGATTTGAATATCTTTTGACATTTGACAATTGACTTTTGACAACAGACAGGCCACGAAATGTCATTACGTAACGAAGTCATTATACCCACGGGTCCGCCCGAATATGTTCAAATAATATTTACGGGCCCTACATTTTCCAAGACACCTCACTCAGCGTTACCGGTAAATCTGAATACATGAGCAAAGAGAGGTTAAAAATTTGACAGCAATATATATGCAATTCCCGATCATATTGACCGATTCAATCATGAATGATAGAAATTTTTCGCGCTTCGCGCGAATTAAGCCGACTAACTAAAGCGTCCAAAAATTTTTGCTGAGGAGTTGCGGTAAAGAGGTATGGGGGGAGTTGGGTCTGAGGGATGCAGAAGTTTGCTTTATCGCCCTCGCCCTATGGAGGAGGGTCAAGACCAACGTATTGGGGGGGGGCTGACGAAGTGCTGTTACGGTCCTTTTGGAATCAAGTCGGAGAAATCACCTTTTTTGTTAGTCAACTCAGGCGCGTAGCCAGAGGGGGGGTTTCGGGGGTCGGTACCCCCTCCTTTAGAAGCGTGAAACCCCCTTCTTAAACGCGAAACCCCTTTCTCTTGAAATGATCGTTCTGACGCTAATGGTCGGTTGCAATTCAATAAGTCGTATTATCAGTGTTGAGTGCGGCCGATTAGCGAACGGCGTGTAGCCAATAAGCGTCGGTGCGCGATGCACTGCACAATGTAACGCGACACGATCATCCGCTGAGATGATTGTGAAATTAGGTCATTCATTGCCGCGTGCTCGGCAATAGTTGCTAGCCTGATTTGTCGCGTCTCCAACAAGCCTAGTTCCGCTGGCTTGAATTATCTCATCTGCTATAGGCCCGGTGTGCACGATATCATCGCTGACCTACACAAGTACACAACCGCATCTGCAAGCGGCCTAGTATACGAAATATATCGCTAGCCTAACTACCGCGTTTAGGGCCTACCATGCTTTGGCTCATATTTCCCGATGGCTCGGATAAAATGGTCGTTAAGTATATGCTGATTAGCGATTGTGATTAAAGAGTAACATCTCGAAACTGAATTACATCGAATGTGCGCAAACATATGCGACGCGTGCGTACGTACATGCGTAATTGATTTCCGTTAATACTTGAACATAACCATCAAAAGCTGTGTGTCAAGGCTAAAAAGAGGTAAGGTTTGAACCACCTGAAATCGGCGTCATTATAGCCCGTATTCCATAAAAACTCGTACATTTTGAATTGCGCAAATCGTCGCAGAGGCTATGTAAGACGTAAGACGCATTGCTAAGCGCGCGTATTTAGTTGTTCGACGCATTGGTAAGCGCACGATATCATTGGTTGGCCTACACAATCGCATCTGCAATAGGCCTAATACGAAAGATATCTCAATAGATCATCGCTAGCCTAACTATCGCGTCTCGGGCCTATCATGGTTTGGCTCCTATCTCTCGATGGCTTGGAGACCATGCCGTTGATTGTATGCTGATTAGCGATTGTGATTAAAGCGTGACATCGCGAAACTGAAAGACATCGAATGTCCGTAAACATGTGCGACGCGTGCGTAATATATCTCCGCTAATACTTATACATAACCATCAGAATATGTGTATCGACTTGAGTTATAAAATAGGACAGGTTTGAAGCACCTGAAATCGGCGTCATTATGGCACATATTCCCAAAAATCTCGGACATTTCGACTTGCGCAAATAGTCGACGAGGCTGCGTTGATGAGCGCGCGTATTTAATTGTTCGACGCTTTGATAAGCGCAGGTATTTAATTGTTGACGACAGATCAGGGAGTCGCTAATTAACAGTACTTCCGGACTCGTCGACAAGCTTATCAAACGCGTATAATCGCGAACACGAGGAGATTGTATAATGTATAATCGTCATTTACGCATGTACTTAACCCTAATGAATTGACGCTATATTAAGTAAATTCGCAAAACATCGAAACCCCGCCCTTCTATTTCAAAACCCCTTCCTTATTTTTCGGCTGGCTACGCGCCTGAGTCAACTCACCAAAATTTAGATGGAAAAGTGTAATTTCGAGGTCGAGCCGAAAAGTTGACCTTTTTTCTTAGTCAACTCGCATGTGATTTCAGTCTGTATGCCCATTTTTCGGTTCCCAATATTTGGGGGGCGATGATCGGTCTGGAGTTTGAAAAGGGGGCGATGAGTCGAAAAAGGTTGGGAACCACTGTCCTAACCTAACCCTAATCCTAACCTAACCCTTATCCTAATCCTAACCTAACCCTAACCGTAACCCTAATCATAACCCTAACCTAATCACTTGATAATAATATCATTAATATAATTCACATTAATAGTTGACTTGGTGCAAGGAGGTTTTTTTCTGTCTAGGCCCTATTCCTTGACGATACTGCCCCCATTGGTAATAACATTCATACGACATGTCCATCACCACCAATTCACCATAGTCTCCACACAATTAATACAATTCACGACATTTATAATAATTTTTATTAACAAATTCACCATGGGCCGAGTTGGTCATAGGCCGAGTTCGTCATAGGCCGAGTTCGTCGAGTTTGTCATAGGCTGAGTTCGTCATGGGCAGCCCTGTGGATATAAAGCTGTATCAGCTGTATCACCCTGTGGATATAAAGCTGTATAAGCTGTATCAGCTGTATCACCCTGTGGATATAAAGCTGTATCACTCTGTGGATATAAAGCTGTATCACCCTGTGGATATAAAGCTGTATCAGCTGTATCAGCCTGTGGATATAAAGCTGTATCAGCTGTATCAGCTGTATCACAGCTGTATCTCGATCTTATAGGCCGATTTTATCATGAATTATTGAAAATTTTTGCGCTTCACGCTGGCTTACTAAACATTAAGACAATAATTTCGTGGCAATAAAGCGAACAACGTGATGGGGGACGTTTTATCATTGTATAAGAGCCCAAGATACCAGGTTTTTGGGGAGCCTGACGAAGTGCTGTTTAGTTCCTGCCAACGGGTATACACACCCGGAGATGTTTGATTAATTAGGCTATTATTCGAGGGCTCCTACCTTTTCAAGCACACCTCACTCAGCTCTACCAGCAGCCGGTAGCCTAAATTAGATTACGTGAGCAGAGAGACGTTATAAAAATTGATAGCAATCTATATGCAACTCCCGATCATATATTGACCGACTCAATCATGAAATATAGAAATTTCTCTTTCTTTGCGCGTGTAGGCGAGTAGAGCTGACTCACTAAATGTGTGACAGCCTACTAGACTATTTCGCGCATCCCAGACATAGTATAGACCTGATACTAATTGCAGAGTGATACCTGGGTGAATCTCGGTACGGCTTGTCTATAACAGTGGTTCACAACCTTTTTTTTTGACGCGCCCCCCTTTTTGATAGTGAAAAATTTCGCGCCCCCCTTATCGTCCAGGTTGGAATCCCGGTACGCTTAGCGCAATATCTTTGGTGTGCCAAGACGGTTCTCGGCGTCACACCTGTGTGCAGTCAGTAGAATATTTGGTGTGCACGAGACACCGATTCCATATTGGCTTATCGTCATATCACAAAATCCAAATGGGATGCTAGCAACCCCAACAGATTGTTTGGTGGTATGGTCGGTTATGAATGTTGATGAGAGAATAAAAAATATGAAATTGGGTCTATATAGAGAGAAACACGCCTGCATTGGAGGCAAATCGCGCTCCCCAGGTTGAGAACCCCTGGTCTATAATATGGGAACAGCGATGATTTTCAAAGTTAAAAGTAATTAAAAAAATAATACCGTAAACCGGGGTAACTTTGGACTTAAGGGTAACTTTGGACACTAAGCAGTAAAAGATTTAAATGGTTATTGATGAAAAAGGGTTGCCGCTGGATGTCCAATTCTTTTTCATGAGGCAACAGTACTACAAGTAGTCTCTATAAAAGGTGGATTCATTTCACTACCAGATAAACTTGACCCAACATCGATAAATTAATGGAGGGGGTCAATTTCGCCAAAATTGATGGCCAATAAACTTCTTACAGCCAAACATAGATAGCATGTGATTCATAGATTCAAAACTTGGCAGCAGATACCTCTAAGTAGTCTTAATCCATGGCCAAAATCTCAGTGGACTCACCCTTAGATCAATACGAGAAAATGTGATGTCCAAAGTTACCCCGTCAAATTTTATCCGAACGGGGCAACTTTGGACAGTGAAAAATGTGATATTTAGAGCTCTGGAAAGTGACTGCTTCATCTGTGTCAAAGGGTATTGTCAACTATATTCCTTATGACCGGCCTGATGGCTTCTTAAAATGGAATGAGAAGGTTAATAAATTAAGAGTTTGCCAAAATATGAAAAAATGGGTAGGCAATGAGCTGAGAGATTCTAATCGGGTGTAAGCTACTTGAAAAACTTATCACATACTCCTAAAGATGCGCCTGCTGAATATGGGATATCGTAAATTACGACAAATATATCCATCAGAGGACATAGGAAAGGGAAAGTATATCTTTTCTAGAACAGTAATATATTCGAAATCGGCAATAAATCACGCTAACATACGGTACTTAATGTTTGCTGTCGATTGCTGACACTGCCAGTGGGATACCCCATTGTCACCATACGTTATTATAAGTCCCAATTGGTGAAGGCATGAGGGAAAATTGAGTAAAGGGATGAATAAGGGGGCATTAGCCTTCATAAACTACCTATTTTTTTTTGGGGGGGGGGGATTAGGTAAAAATCATGCAATAGGCCAGACATATACTATTTTGTTTCAGTTTTAGTCACTGCTCTCATCAACTCTTACCAAATAAGCCTAATTTACGAGGTTTCATAAACAATAGAGGGTAAAGGCATACAAAAAACTACATTGTCCAAAGTTACCCCACATGCACGGGTAACTTTGGACACGGATAATTTACAAAAATAAGGTACTTATTTATGACCATGAAGATTTTGGACTAGTTAATTCTAATCTTTGCTCCATGACTCCAAAAAAACACAAAACTTGCCTCCCCTACACCCTAGCATTTCCAAGATACAAAGCGGAATTGTTGAGAATTGTCCAATGTTACCCCGGTTTACTAATAAAAAAATCAAGAATTGTTTGAACACAAGACACAGATTCCATACAGGCCAGACTGGAATCGGTGGTTGTTTTCGACAACATGTTGTGCGTGACAGACGTATTTCTCGCGTGATTGGAAAATTTCATCCGCGTGACGGAAACACTTTTCGCTCTTTTTTGATTCGATACTGAATTACTTCTTAAACGACGCAATGTGCTAAAATAGACCTTGGTATACGTCGGACTAGTTTAACGCCGCATATTCGCTGTTGCGCGAATGCCACGCTTGCTTGCGTTCATTGTAAAGCGCAAGCGTCTTATTCTGGATCTGGACACTGGTATCGCTTTGTGACGTCAGCATAATTCATTAATTGGCGTGATCAGATATAAATGCTCGCGTGACGTTGCGCGTGCTGTTGCCACCGATTCCACTCTGGCATACAGGTAGAGTGATACAGCTGATAGAGCCGTGTTACAGCTGATAGCTGATAGCTGATACAGCTTTATATCCACAGGGTGATACAGCTGATACAGCTTTATATCCACAGGGTGATACAACTGATACAGCTTCATATCCACAGGGTGATACAGCTGATACAGCTTCATATCCACAGGGTGATACAGCTGATACAGCTTTATATCCACAGGGTGATACAGCTGATACAGCTTTATATCCACAGGGTGATACAGCTGATACAGCTTTATATCCACAGAGTGATACAGCTGATACAGCTGGTACAGCTGATACAGCTTTATATCCACAGGGCCTCATGGGCCGAGTTCAATAGGCCGAGTTCACCGGTTACCCTTGATTATTCTATGTAAGAAACCCTTCTGTCACGCGCAACTTATTGCCGAAAAGAACCACTGTTTCCAATCTGGTCGTTAAGTACCGGTATCCGAAACATCCGTATCGGTAGAGTTAGGCTATTCAATAACATTGTCGACTAATCCCAAATGCACAGCTCCGCTGAGAACAGTTATGCACTAGGATATCACCAGCTGTATCTCTGAAACAAAACGAGAGAGAAATAAATTTAAGATTGTATACTTGCAAGCACCAGGAAGGAACTAGCAAGGGTATAGCACACAGAGAGAACACCGTTAACTTGAAGCAGTGTAAATAAAGCTCATTTTCCTTAGGAGGTATTGCATCTAAGATCCAAAGATATCGGGGGCAAGAGTTACAGCGCTCCGAAAAAATAGACCACTTTGATTCTATTTGAATTTTTAGCGAAAATCGGTGATCGGGTGAATCATGGAAATATACTCGGGTGTCATTACGTTTTGTGCTTTGAAAATTACATCGGCATATTCAGGAACCTCTTGCCATACTATTTCTTGGTGATATATTCAATGACATATGCACGTAAACGACTGTTTTCGGGTGTATTCCCAGGTATTATGACGAAAAAACAATTTTAAGACGACGGATGGATACCTACCACACAGCCATTTGACTGAATATTTTGCAGTGAAATCGTCAGAAATGTATCGATGATAACGCTCAACAGACCATGTCTATCGACAATCCTTGGGTATAAATATATTTCGAAGAGTGCGGGAATGGTTTGACACCGGCGGCTGCTACGAAGTATCATCATTTTCTCGAATATATGATCACGACGAATAGTAGAACACTTTTTTAAAAGATTTAGGCTCCGGACTCTACATATATCTCATCAGAATCGAATTGAAATTGGACATTTTCGAAATTTCGGTAATCCGGACACAATTATGGCCCCAGTTCGACCCTTGGGACGTCGACTTGAATAATAATTTTGGTCTCGATAGAAGCGGCCAAACTAGTAGAATCCATTTAAAAACGAATTTGGCTTCGGACTCTACATATATCTCATTAGAATCGAATTGAAATTGGACATTTTCGAAATTTCGATAATCCGGACACAATTATGGCCCCAGTTCGACCCTTGGGACGTCGACTTGAATAATAATTTTGGTCTCAATAGAAGCGGCCAGACTAGTAGAATCCATTTCAAAACGAATTAGGCTTCGGACTCTACATATATCTCAATAGAATCGAATTTAAATCGGACATTTTCGAAATTTTGATAATCCGGACACAATTATGGCCCCAGTTCGACCCTTGGGACGTCGACTAGAATAATAATTTTGGTATTGATGGAATCGGCTAGCCCAGTGTTTGAGTCCGCGGAAGGTCATGGGTGAGTCCGCGAGCACAGGAATTTTAAGTAACTTAATCGGCACACACATTGACAGATTGTTAACCTGGTATTTCCTCGTGCTTTTCAATGGAAAGACGCCGGTCTCATAGCTAATTTATTATTTCAGGTAATTTTAATCGATAAAACCTTAAGATACGATCATGGATCCTAATTTAGGGGTCTACGGACATAGTTTTAGATTGAGAAGTCGAAAATCCACGGAAATATCAAAATTTTCAATTTTTTCTTCCACTTCCGATATGAATTCGGAACATGTAATTGACAGACCTACAGGGCTCGTTCACTTTCGGACTAAACTCAGTACAGCCTTACGGAGAAAAAGGGTTTTTGGTCCGAAAGTGAACGAGCCCCGTCCTGGTCCGGTTTCGTCAAATTCCGATTTGAGAATTAGGCTGCGTGATTCGCAAAATACCTATTTTGAAATGTTAATAACCTTAATAGCTGTCATATATGTAGACTGTAGAGTCCGAAGCCTAATTCTTTTTGAAATGGGTTGTAATAGTCTAGCCGATTCCATCAATACCAAAATTATTATTCAAGTCGACGTCCCAAGGGTCGATCTGGGGCCATAATTGTGTCCGGATTATCGAAATTTCGAAAATGTCCAATTTCAATTCGATTCTAATGAGTAGGGCGATTTTTTTTTGACCTAAATAAACGGAAGATTTTGACCCAAAAAATCTAAATTTTGACTTTTTTTGACCTAAAAAAGATGAAATTTGACCAAATTTTGACCTCACGTATGCAAATTAGGTGTTTTCGCACATAATGTTAAAATTGTGCTACTTATCTTCATTTCTGGTTGGAACTGTCTGTCCTTACAAAGTAGATTGGCCTGAAAGCACGTTTTTGGCTCAAAAACTGACAAATTTTTACATGAAAAAACTAGTATTTTAACGGAATCTGGCCCTATGAAGAATTGCAGTAGTTACATTACGTATTATGGTGGAATAATTAAAATTTGTTGTAGTACAACGAAAGATACTTTCCTACATTCTCGGGTAGAAAGTGTTTGTTTGTTTTGTGGTATTCATGGCGTTTGTCAACTACTATGGTAATTTACACCAGGTCGATATTCTTCATTATTTTCCGTAACTGCCAACATATAGCACGGTCCACCTCTAGGCTTTTTTGTAAGACACCGCTTACGCGGATGAGGTGGCGAGGAGGAGCCTAGGTAAACCTCCAACACTTAGCTATCGGAATTATGAAGTCGACCTCGGTCGGAATCGAACCCACACCCATTGGTGTTGCAGCCGCGGATTATACCACTGCGCTATCTCGGGTAGAAAGTGTCTGTTCTTACTAAGTAGCTTGCCAAGAATGGAGAAAGAACGTTCAACAGCAGCAGTTGTTAGCTGACAACACTGAAGTTGTGTGCACACTGCTTGCTGGTGATGCACCGTGTTACTTCATTCTGACAATGTTGTCTATATCACAATTTTTCAGCTTGCGCTTCTTGATGTAAGAACTATGCAATGCCCAAGCAGTCTTGCTTCAGTTAGGATATTGCGGTACGTTGACCATAAAACCATGTCACTATTTGTTTCATTTGACCGTTTATGATTCACAATGAGCAGGCGATGGGCCATTTACAACGGTAGGCCTATAAAGTAGGCTACAGGCTGTAAATTATCAAATGATAAGTTCACAGACAGCGCAAAATCTACGATACAAACGAAATGTAGAGGTCAAAAAATGTTTGATTTTGTAAACAATTTTGACAAATTTTGACCTAACACTACAATTTTGACCTAATTTTGACTTTTTTTGACATGTCAAAATAAAATCGCCCTACTAATGAGATATATGTAGAGTCCGAAGTCTAATTCTTTTTTAAATGGATTTTACTAGTCTCGCCGATTCCATCAATACCAAAATTATTATTCAAGTCGACGTCCCAAGGGTCGATCTGGGGCCATAATTGTGTCCGGATTACCGAAATTTCGAAAATGTCCGATTTCAATTCGATTCTAATGAGATATATGTAGAGTCCGAAGCCTAATTCGTTTTGAAATGGATTCTACTAGTCTGGCCGCTTCTATTGAGACCAAAATTATTATTCAAGTCGACGTCCCAAGGGTCGAACTGGGGCCATAATTGTGTCCGGATTATCGAAATTTCGAAAATGTCCAATTTCAATTCGATTCTAATGAGATATATGTAGAGTCCGAAGCCTAATTCATTTTTAAATGGATTCTGTTATGTTCTTGATCTTGTTTAAACAATAACTCAATGCGACGAGGTTGCAATAAGAAATCAGTATATTATCAGCAGTATAACTTAACGGCAGCGACACGATCCAGAGTGCAGTTAAATGAAAGACACCGAGACAATAGAACACAGGGTATAAATACAACGCAAGACACACGAGGAAATAATGATTGGCGCTAATTACTAGTCCTATACAAAATAGAATGAAACGATACCAACGTAAATACACGAACATAACAGTCCTCCCCTATAAGTTGAAGGGTACAAGGGGATTCACGTCGGCCGATAGAAATCTGTTTGTTTTCTATTTCTAACGGGGTAGCGTCTACCAGACGTACGTGCAGGACTAGCTGCAGGACGTTGTGCCCTATTACTGACCAATGGTTGCTCAGCTTGGGACTGTTGAGGCTGAGCAACTTCCTGTGTGGCTGTATCATTGCCAGCTGAAATCAAGCGTGGTTGGAGTTGGTTTTTGTGCCTTCTCCAATACCCGTGATCTGTTTTTACGATGTACACAACACGCCCCAGTATTTCCGTCACCACGCCAGCAACCCACTTTGGTCCGCTTCGGTAACTGCGAGCGTAAACCGAGGAACCAATCTCGAAATGAGTGACTGATTGTCCAGGCGTAACGGGTTTTGATTTGTCGAAGGGTGAGCACAGACTTAACAAATTGCGCGGCTGTCGACCATGTAAAATCTCGGCAGGCGTTTTCCAGTCTATGCCCGGGTGCGGTGCACATCGGTACGTAGCGAGAAGTGTTTGGAGCGCGAAGTTGAGATCTTTTCCCCCGTCGCAATTTTTTATTGATCCAGCTTTTAAAGTCTGGACGAAACACTCCGCTTCCCCGTTCGAGGCAGGGTGAAAAGACGGTGATACGATATGGCTGATCGCCAAATTAGAACAAAACGTATCGAATTCATTCGATGTGAATTGTGGCCCGCCATCCGTGACAATAGTTATGGGCAAGCCTTCGATAGAGAAGACTTCCCTCAAAGCGTTGACCACACACAAGGTTGTGGTAGAACCGACATTCATTACTTTAACGAAAGGATATTTCGAATGCGCATCAACGATGACAAGAAACATTTTATTGTTTATTGGACCTGCGAAGTCCAAGTGAATTCGTTCAAAGCTTTCAGAAGTTTTTGGCCATTCGCGATACTGACGATCAGGCGCTTTCATTACCTTGCGGCAAGCGTCGCAACTCTTCACGAGATTTTCAATGTCGCGATTAATGGACGGCCATGCGATGTAACGTCGAGCCATCTGCTTCATTTTCGCGATACCCCAATGTCCTTCGTGCAACAATGATAAAACTCGCGAGCGAAGTGACTGCGGAATTACTACTCGCTGAAAACCATCAATATTGAGTATGACTATGTCTTCGTGCAGAGAAAGCGAATGTTTGCGAGTCAAAAACCAAGAAAAATCCTCAATTTGCGTCTTTGGATTCCAATTACCATGAGTGACAGATAATTTTACTAGTTTCATGGTTTTGTCCTTCAGCGTCGCGTCGCGAATTTCATTGCGAGTTAACGGTAAGCCATCGAATGCCATATTAATAGCGTGAACGATCTCCGCGTTTTCACGAATTTCCAGTTCGTCAAACTCAGGGTCTGGACCCTTTGGTAGACGAGATAAACCGTCGGCGTTTCCGTGCTGATTAGTCGGTTTATAGCGAATATCGTATTGGTAAGCCATAAGCGTTAGTGCCCATCGCTGTAAGCGTTGCGCTGTATTCACGGGAATTTTCTTGTCCGGCGAGAAAATAGCTAAAAGCGGTTTGTGGTCCGTTACGAGCGTAAATTTTCTACCATACAAGAATTGACGAAATTTAGTGACTCCGTAAATGATTGACAGAGCTTCCTTCTCTATTTGAGAGTAGGATTTTTGCGAATCGGAAAGGGTTTTGGATGCGTGCGCGATCGGTCTCTCTTCGCCATTGTGCTCGATTGAGAGGACAGCGCCGATTCCGAATTGAGAAGCATCAGTTGACAAAATGAGCTGCTTGTTTACGTCATAATGAGCTAACTGCGTAGCGTCGATTACGTCGTTTTTGAGAATGCGAAAAGCTGCGTCACAGTCCGCATTCCAAATGAATTTCGCGTCTTTTTGAAGAAGACGGTACAAGGCAGCGGCTTTATTCGTAAAATTAGGAATAAACGCGCGATAATAATTGACTTTGCCCAGGAATGCCTGTAGCTGGCGAACATCCTGAGGTTTAGGCAACTGTTTGATTGCTTCAACGGATTTGTGAGACGGGCGTTTGCCGTCCTTGTCGATTATATGACCAAGGTACTCGATACTACTTTTGAAAAATTCACATTTCGCGAAATTGACGGTGAAACCGTATTCGGTGAGGCGCTCAAAGAGTAGCGATAAGTTGCGAAAATGATCGCGTTCATCAATGCCAGTAACGATTATGTCATCGATAAAACTAGCAACACCGGGTAAGCCGGCGATCATGGCATCAATACAGCGTTGAAAATTTGCGGGACTAGATGCGACTCCGAAACACATGCGTCGATAACGGAATAGACCGAATTGCGTGTTGATGACACACAAATTCTTCGCATCATCATCTAATTCTAGCTGAAAATAAGCATCGGCAAGATCAATTTTCGTGAAAATACAACCACCCTGTAACTTGTGAAGGATTTCATCCAAGGAGGGCAGGGGATGTTGATCCATCTGAATTTGTTGATTCAATGCTTTAAAGTCACCACAAATGCGTACTGATCCATTTGATTTAGTGACGGCAACAATTGGTGCTGCCCAATCACTGTAATTGATTGGTTCGAGGATACCTTGATTGACTAATCTATCCAATTCGGTTTGAACAGCGATTTGCCTTGCGAAAGGCAAAGGGCGTGGCTTGTTGAATACGGGCTTGGCATTAGGTTTCAAGTGAATTGTCACCTTTGTCTTGGTGCATCGTCCTAATACATTAGAGAAAACGGAGGGAAATTTGGACTGAAAAGATACCAATTTGTCGTTCGAATCAGAAATGTCAATAGTATTACATGATTGCGATTTTACCATCTGCGAGGAAATTGCATCCAAAGCAGACGTTCCCTTAGCGGTCATGGAGAAAGCATCGCTCCAATCGAGACCAAAAATGTTTTGCCCACGGTGTTCGTCGAGAACCACCAATTTTAAGCCTACTCGAACTTCCGAACCCACCTGCACGGTTACAGTGCAAATACCTTTCACTTTCAATGGCTTGTCGCCGTACGCTACGAAAGAGCAATGGTATGCTGAGAGTTTCGGAGAGCCCAAAGTTCTGTACCCAGTCAATCCCACCATGGCGGAGGGTGCACCAGTGTCCCACTGTGTCGGCAACGGAATGCCGTTGATGCTGGAGTTGATCCAGAGCTGGTTTCCTACGCGTCGATATAGTTGATCGATGTCGAAGGAGAGGAGCGGCACTGAGCAGAAATTGACGGATGTGACCTGTTGCGTGATACTAGGTTTAGACATGCACACAGGTTTGATATGACCTTTACGACCACATTTCTGACGTACTGAATGTCGATATTGACAGTCTTTTCTCTGGTGATCGATGAAACAGCGGCTGCATGATTTCAGTCTTTCCGGGAAGTTGCCTTGGATGGATTTGGAAGGTTTTTTTCCCTTCTGATAGCTTCCCGTCATTTTGTTGACGATGGAAGTATCTTTACCGTTACTCTCGCCCTGGATAACCCTATCAGTTTCCAGTGTTCTCACGTACGTTGCGGCTACTTTGAGAACGTCGTCAAGGGATGGATTGGTTTGTGTTAGACAATGCCGTCTCACATCCGCGTGCGGCGTTTCTTTAATGATGAGATCGCGCATTAGCTCATCAACGTAGCTCTGATCACAGCCATCTCTTGAGCATATGAAGTTGCAATCCTTGGAGATTCCGCGTAGAGTAGCGATCCAATCGGCGTACGATTGTCCCGGCTGCATTTTGCAATTGTAAAATTCGTACCTGGCCGCTTGCACATGAATTGAGTCCTTGAAGTGTGTAGACAACTTCTCAGTCAACGCGTCGAAGGATTGTGCACTGACATCAGCAGCACCAAACAAATTACGTAGGAGCGAGTACGTTTCAGGTCCAACCCATGAGAGTAGACACGCTCGTTTCTTCTCCATGTTGGAAATGCCGTAAATTGCTAGGTGATGGTTGAATCGCTGAAGATATTGGTCCCATTTCTCCCTTGATTTTACGAAAGAATCAAACTTGGGAGCGGTAGCTTCAGATGTTGACGTACCGGGACTCAACCTCTGCGTTAACTGTGCCATTTCTTCTTTGTGTTGGTTTTTTTGCTGTTCCAACCCAGCCATGACTTTTGCCATTGCTTCGTCATGCTGTGCGCGTTGTTGCTCCATCATTTCCTGCTGCTTCTCGAGAAGCTTCAAAATACCCGAATCCATCATATATACAGTATTCGTCGCAGAAATAACTTTGAATCCGACTTCTGACACCAATTGTTATGTTCTTGATCTTGTTTAAACAATAACTCAATGCGACGAGGTTGCAATAAGAAATCAGTATATTATCAGCAGTATAACTTAACGGCAGCGACACAGGAAGTTGCTCAGCCTCAACAGTCCCAAGCTGAGCATTGAGCAACCATTGGTCAGTAATAGGGCACAACGTCCTGCAGCTAGTCCTGCACGTACGTCAGGTAGACGAATGGAGGCGTGGGTTCGAATCCCACTTCTGACACCAATTGTTATGTTCTTGATCTTGTTTAAACAATAACTCAATGCGACGAGGTTGCAATAAGAAATCAGTATATTATCAGCAGTATAACTTAACGGCAGCGACACGATCCAGAGTGCAGTTAAATGAAAGACACCGAGACAATAGAACACAGGGTATAAATACAACGCAAGACACACGAGGAAATAATGATTGGCGCTAATTACTAGTCATCATATATACAGTATTCGTCGCAGAAATAACTTTGAATCCGACTTCTGACACCAATTGTTATGTTCTTGATCTTGTTTAAACAATAACTCAATGCGACGAGGTTGCAATAAGAAATCAGTATATTATCAGCAGTATAACTTAACAGCAGCGACACAGGAAGTTGCTCAGCCTCAACAGTCCCAAGCTGAGCAACCATTGGTCAGTAATAGGGCACAACGTCCTGCAGCTAGTCCTGCACGTACGTCTGGTATCCGAATGGAGGCGTGGGTTCGAATCCCACTTCTGACACCAATTGTTATGTTCTTGATCTTGTTTGAACAATAACTCAATGCGACGAGGTTGCAATAAGAAATCAGTATATTATCAGCAGTATAACTTAACGGCAGCGACACGATCCAGAGTGCAGTTAAATGAAAGACACCGAGACAATAGAACACAGGGTATAAATACAACGCAAGACACACGAGGAAATAATGATTGGCGCTAATTACTAGTCCTATACAAAATAGAATGAAACGATACCAACGTAAATACACGAACATAACAGATTCTACTAGCCTGGCCGCTTCTATTGAGACCAAAATTATTATTCAAGTCGACGTCGCAAGGGTCGATCTGGGGCCATAATTGTGTCCGGATTACCGAAATTTCTAAAATGTCCAATTTCAATTCGATTCTAATGAGATATATGTAGAGTCCGAAGTCTAATTCTTTTTTAAATGGATTCTACTAGTCTCGCCGATTCCATCAATACCAAAATTATTATTCAAGTCGACGTCGCAAGGGTCGATCTGGGGCAATAATTGTGTCCGGATTACCGAAATTTCGAAAATGTACGATTTCAATTCGATTCTAATGAGATATATGTAGAGTCCGAAGCCTAATTCGTTTCGAAATGGATTCTACTAGTCTGGCCGCTTCTATTGAGACCAAAATTATTATTCAAGTCGACGTCCCAAGGGTCGATCTGGGGCCATAATTGTGTCCGGATTATCAAAATGTCCAATTTCAATTCGATTCTAATGAGATATATGTAGAGTCCGAAGCCTAATTCGTTTTGAAATGGATTCTACTAGTCTGGCCGCTTCTATTGAGACCAAAATTATTATTCAAGTCGATCGACGTCCCAAGGGTCGATCTGGGGCCATAATTGTGTCCGGATTACCGAAATTTCGAAAATGTCCAATTTCAATTCGATTCTAATGAGATATATGTAGAGTCCGAAGTCTAATTCTTTTTTAAATGGATTCTACTAGTCTCGCCGATTCCATCAATACCAAAATTATTATTCAAGTCGACGTCCCAAGGGTCGATCTGGGGCAATAATTGTGTCCGGATTACCGAAATTTCGAAAATGTACGATTTCAATTCGATTCTAATGAGATATATGTAGAGTCCGAAGCCTAATTCGTTTTGAAATGGATTCTACTAGTCTGGCCGCTTCTAATGAGACCAAAATTATTATTCAAGTCGACGTCCCAAGGGTCGATCTGGGGCCATAATTGTGTCCGGATTATCAAAATTTCGAAAATGTCCTATTTCAATTCGATTCTAATGAGATATATGTAGAGTCCGAAGCCTAATTCGTTTTGAAATGGATTCTACTAGTCTGGCCGCTTCTATTGAGACAAATTTTTTTATTCAAGTCGACGTCCCAAGGGTCGATCTGGGGCCATAATTGTGTCCGGATTACCAAAATTTCGAAAATGTCCAATTTCAATTCGATTCTAATGAGATATATGTAGAGTCCGAAGTCTAATTATTTTTTAAATGTATTCTACTAGTCTCGCCGATTCAATCAATACCAAAATTATTATCAAGTTGACGTCCCAAGGGTCGATCTGGGGCCATAATTGTGTCCGGATTATCAAAATTTCGAAAATGTCCAATTTCAATTCGATTCTAATGAGATATATGTAGAGTCCGAAGCCTAATTCGTTTTGAAATGGATTCTACTAGTCTGGCCGCTTCTATTGAGACAAATTTTTTTATTCAAGTCGACGTCCCAAGGGTCGATCTGGGGCCATAATTGTGTCCGGATTACCGAAATTTCGGAAATGTCCAATTTCAATTCGATTCTGATGAGATATGTATTGAGTCCGGAGCCTAAATCTTTTAAAAAAGTGTTCTACTATTCGTCGTGATCATATATTCGAGAAAATGATGATACTTCGTAGCAGCCGCCGGTGTCAAACCATTCCCGCACTCTTCGAAATATATTTATACCCAAGGATTGTCGATAGACATGGTCTGTTGAGCGTTATCATCGATACATTTCTGACGATTTCACTGCAAAATATTCAGTCAAACGGCTGCGTAGTAGGTATCTATTCGTCGTCCTAAAATTGTTTTTTCGTCATAATACCTGGAAATTTAGCCGAAAACAGTCGTTTACGTGCATTTGTCATTGAATACATCACCAAGAAATAGTATGGCAAGAGGTTCCTGAATATGCCGATGTAATTTCCAAAGCACAAAACGTAATGACACCCGAGTATATTTCCATGATTCACCCGATCACCGATTTTCGCCAAAAATTCTAATAGAATCACAGTGGTGTAATTTTCTAATAAATATAATTCGATTGTTCTTCTTTCCGGATAGGTGCCGAGGTTTGAAACGACTTTTTATGTATTATTTAGGACGCCTTCTAATCACAAAAGGGTAAGAAGTCCTTCCTTCTTTGGCTATTAGATGTTAAAATCGACATCGAGTCTGGTGCACCTGAACTCGTGTAATAGGCAATTTCAGGCGTAATTTTCTAATAAATATAATTAGATAGTTCTCTTCTCCGGATACGTGCCGAAGTTTGAAACGAATTGTTATGACATACTTAGGACCCCTTCTCTGCATAAAAGGGTAAGAAGTCCTTCCTTCTTTGGCTATTAGATGGTAAAATCGACATTGAGTCTGATACACCTGAACTCGTGTAATAGGCAATTTCAGGCGTAATTTTTCGCTACATATAGTTCGATGGTTCTCTTCTCCGGATAGGTGCCGAAGTTAGAAATGAATTGGTATGTATTATTTAGGACGCCTTCTATTCACAAAAGGGTAAGAAGTCCTTCCTTCTTTGGCTATTAGATGTTAAAATCGACATCGAGTCTGGTGCACCTGAACTCGTGTAATAGTCAATTTCAGGCGTAATTTTCTAATAAATATAATTCGATGGTTCTCTTCTCCGGATAGGTGCCGAAGTTTGAAACAACTTTTTATGTATTATTTAGGACGCCTTCTATTCACAAAAGGGTAAGGAGTCTTTCCTTCTTTAGCGATTATATCTTTAAAACGACGTCAAGTCTGGTGAATGTGAACTGGAGTATTCGGCAATTTCCGACACAATATGCGGCAAGATATATTTCGTTCGTTCTCAGCTCCAGGCATCTTTCGAAGTTAGATACGGCCTTTAACATATTATTTAGGTCCCATTCTATTCATAACAGAGTAAGAAGTCCCTCCTTCTTTGGCTATTATATCATAAAAACAACATCAACTCTGGTGCATGTGGATAGGTTTATTAGGCAATATCCCACACAATATGCGGCAATATATATTTCGATGGTTCTCTGCTCCAGGTATCTTCCGAAGCTTGAAACGACCTTTAACATGTTATTTAGGAGCCATTCTATTCATAACAGAGTAAGAAGTCTCTCCTTCTTTGGCTATTATATCTTGAAAACAACGCAATTTCCAACACAATATGCGGCAATATATATTTCGATGGTTCTCATCTCCAGGTATCTTCCGAAGTTTGAAACAGCTTTTAATATATTATTTAAGGTCCCTTATATTCAGTAAAGGGTATCAAGTTCTTTCCAGTCCGGCGATAATGCATTAAAAACGAAATTAATGCAGGTTAAAATTATCTGGCAACCGCTTTTTGCAGTATACGGAGATTTTCCAATCGGAAATATATAATGCTGCCATGGTAGTAACAATGGCTTCCCATATCGCGTAATTTTTCTAATAGAATCACGGTGGTCCATATTCTATCAATATGGTCTGGCTAGCCAAATTCTCTGGGCCAACATAAACAAGCTGCGTTTGGTTTCAACGATTAATAATCTTGTCACTGGATTCGAGGTATAATTGCACTCAAATATCAAATTTTGCTCCATTAATCAACATCAAGTTGAAAATGTCCATTCTTGCACCAACTTTTATGAAATCACGAATCAGTGTTCTACAGGTATGTATCTATATGACTTATATACCTAGAAAATTCAAGCATAAATATTATGATATACCGTAGGTATAGGTACCGGTAATTCAGATGTTTGAAGCGACTTGGACAACTAGATAATTATAGTGGTCTAATTTCACTAAATTAGAGCCAAATGCCAGCAATATAATTGTAATCTAATTCGGAAAAAACGGTTTAGCTCTAATTCTCTACAGGGTTGGTGCGATGACATGCAAAATAAGGTCAAAAACATGCAAAATAATGTCAGTAGCGACATGCAAAATAAGGTCAGTCACATGCAAAATAAGGTCAATCGCGACATGCAAAATAAGGTCAGTCCGCGCATAAATCCAAATCTATACTTCAATTACAAATCCAACTTTTTTCTTATGAAAAATAAATTCAAAATATCTTTCCTGTATAGCAGCCTACTTTCAACATTGAAATTCCTTATCTATATCCTAAATCCTGAGATGTTTCAATCAAAAGATAATCATGATTATCTTGATTACGAAGTCAGTCGCATGTAGAATATTATTATCAGTCCGCGCATAAATCCAAATCCACACTTCAATTACAAATCCAATTCTTTTTTTTTTATGAAAAATAAATATCTTTCCTATATAGTCATTTCATGATTGACATTCCCCATCTATATCCTAAATCTGAAGATGTTTCAACAAAATGTAATCAGACGATTATTACGATTACGGGGTGAGTCGCATGTAGAATATTAACAGTCCGCGTATAAATCCAAATATTTACTTCAAATCCTACTTTTTTCTTGTACCACTGACCTTATTCTGCAATCTGC
Source organism: Botryllus schlosseri (assembly GCF_051294905.1). Taxonomy (NCBI): domain Eukaryota; kingdom Metazoa; phylum Chordata; class Ascidiacea; order Stolidobranchia; family Styelidae; genus Botryllus; species Botryllus schlosseri. The sequence continues at coordinate 26,885,052 of NC_137246.1, read as the reverse complement.
ATGTCGCGACTGACCCTATTTCGCATGCCACTGACCTTATTTTGCATGAGACTGACCTTATTTTGCATGTCGCGACTGACCTTATTTTGCATGCGACTGACCTTATTTTGCATGTGACTGACCTTATTTTGCATGTCGCGACTGACCTTATTTTGCATGTGACTGACCTTATTTTGCATGTGACTGACCTTATTTTGCATGTGACTGATCTTATTCTGCATATCGCGACTGACCTTATTTTGCATGTGACTGACCTTATTTTGCATGTGACTGACCATATTTTGCATGCAGTCCGCGCAAAAATCATAATTCCAAATCCAACTTTTTTCTACTGGAAATCAAAATATAAATTTTGTTACCTACACTACTTTTAACATTGAAATATCAAAATTCGAATGAAAATTCAGATATATGTCCCCGTGAAAATTGAAATTCCAAATACAGTAGGCTTACCATATTTCGGAAATGAAAAAAGAGGACACTTTTTCAGAAATTTCAGACATGCAAAACTGGAGAAGAATTCTCAAAAACCGGTAAATTTTTCCCACTTCATGATCACTACACATTGCTAGGTAGATGACTAAAAAAAAAAAAAAAAAAAAAAAAAAGGTCTTCTTTTCGCTCAGAGCTCAAATCACCGCTTTTCCCTCCGATACCGCCGGAGCTTCACTTCTGCGCTAATTTGCGGCATATCACTCGCAATTTCCTCTAAATCTGACTTAAATTTTCAAAAAAGAGGACAAAATCTCAAAAAAGAGGACAAAAGGGCGTCCTCCGAGGACACTTTCAAAAAAGTCAAAAAAGAGGACCAATCCTCTTAATAGAGGACGTATGGTAAGCCTAAAATACAGGGGAAGACTGGGAGCAATGTTACAGCGGTGGGTTGTTCCAGCCGTTATGAAAAAAGTGGATATAAATGGTCAGGCCATTGTGTCATTATACCGCCTGCGTCAGAAAATCTTCATCCGTTGTTTCTGACTTTGTTTCGTTGGAATTTTTTGTAAAAATTTGCCTATCTGGAATGTTTCGAGTGTTTCATAATCTTAGGAATCTTATCATCAGCCATACTCATTCCGCGTTAAACATGATGAAAATTCTATACTCTCCGCGAATAGAGTCCCTGAATTTATATGTCATCATCATCATCGGTTTATTAGCAATTTTATCAGTTCAACACACCACAAAAAGGCGATACTATGAAAAGACAGGAAGATGTCGAAGCGACTTGGAGTAGTCTATGGAATCAGACACCCACCTTGGCCTATAGGCGATGTAAAAATAAGGCATGCACACTGAATGAAAGTAGAAAAGATAGTATAGAAAAAGAAAGCGACAAGAAACAGGGCGGCATGTCATGGAAATCGAGATCGATAGGTCAGTCGTGGTCCGGTAATCTTGAGGATGGTCTGTATTTATTTAGTAGTAATTGCCTGTATTTCGACTTGAATGTGGACATGCTCGTCGACTGTCGGATGGCCGGCGGAATACTGTTCCACACATCAGGTCCGGCATATTTGATAGAGCGATGATCTTTTCGGTCGATCATATGATATTTGGACGCGCGTGTGTTGTACTTGTGCGCTTTTGAATCCGAGGTAAAGAATGAAGTCATTGAAATATTCGGGGCAACGACCGCAGTGGAACTGATACGTCAACGTGGCGATTTCTAGTTTCCGAATATCATCTATGTTTAGGACACCGAATCTCTTCAGCAGAGACTTGTGTTGGATGGGCAGTAGGGCTGTTCAAAAATAAACTTTTTTCCTGAATCTTGCTGGTTACTTGATTAAATCGTTATGTTGCCTTAAAAAACGACGCACACCAAATTTGAATTCATTCCAACCAATATTCGCGGATTTTGTAGAGTTTGAAAATTTTGAATTTGCCTAAAAATGCAAAAAAAAATTTTTTTCAAATTTTCCTTCCAACCTTATGAAATTGTTGCGCTGTCTTCAAAAACGATGGAAAACAAATTTGACTCAATTCCAAGCTGCAGAAGCGGAGTTATTCAAGTTTTTTGATGATAATTCTGGGATGATCCACCAATCAAGGATAATCTCAGAATTATCAAAGAAAAACTGAAATAACTCCACTTCTACGGCTTCGAATTTAGTCAAATTTGTTTTGCATCGTTTTTGAAGACATCGCAACAATTTCATGGGGTTGGCAGAAAAATTTGAAAAAAAAAATTTTTTTGCATTTTTAGGCAAATTCAAAATTTTCAAACTCTACGCAATCCGCGAATATTGGTTGGAATGAATTCAAATTTGGTGTGCGTCGTTTTTTAGGGCAACCTAACGATTTAATCAAGTAACCAGTAAGATTCAGGAAAAAAGGTTATTTTTGAACAGCCCTAATGGGCAGCCAGGCCCCTGGGCCCAGCCAGGCCCCTTGATGATATGCAAAATAAGGTCGCAATAAGTCGCTACAGGCTGAATAAGGACAGTCACATGCAAAATGAGGTCAGTCGCATGCAAAAATAAGGTCGGTCGCGACATGCAGAATAAGGTCAGTCACATGCAAAATAAGGTCAGTCGCATGCAAAAAAAGGTCAGTCGCGACATGCAGAATAAGGTCAGTCACATGCAAAATAAGGTCAGTCACATGCAAAATAAGGTCAGTCGCATGCAAAATAAGGTCAGTCGCGACCAAGCCCCGAACTACTGCCATCTCCGGCTAAGCAAATTTGCGTTGTCACCATGTTACAGTTGCATTGTGGGGGATAGGCTGGACGACTTAGTACAGGCGCTTATGGAAAAACGTACAGTTTTAAAATATATTTGATTCGTATTGGGTTTGTAGTATTTTATTCGAATGGAGCTTTGAATGAATAATCATCGTAATATTCAGGATTTGTTTCAGCCCAATATCTCGTGTTTATATCTGTGTTATCTGTGTATTTCGACATGTCGAAGACATCTCGTTTTGGTGGTAGCGTTTGTTGCGCCTATGGGTGCAGTAAAAGGCAGAAAAAGATATCCACGGAGTCATATATGAGAAGTAATAGCGATGGTAGTAGCGATGAAGAGTCTTTGGTAAAGCGTCGGCATCCAAGAACATTTCACCGGTGAGTGAATGGCAGAATATGCAGGGCAGCAAGACTATCTTTGAAGAATCAGTTTCTATTTTCAATATTTCCTGACCATCACAGTTAATCAATGTCCAGATAAGCCACAGCATTAATGATTAGGCCATGTTAAAGTGTCATTATACCAGAACATTTTGTCACAAGTATATGGATGTTGGTATGATCAGAGCAGACTATATCAGCAGTCTCAGCACCATGTCAGTTCATCAGTATACCTGTAATAGCATGACCAGCCAGGTCACTGTTTGTATTCTGTATGGGCAGTTCAGCCAATAACTTGCTTAGTACTCAATCCTTGCTTAAAATTGTCGTGAAGGTTGGAGTTAGGACTAGAAGGAAAGGTATAATTGAGGGCCACACTGTTTTGTCCAGCATAGTTGAGTAATAATTCTATATTTCTGGTGCCAGATGCTCACACTAAAGTTCAAATTGCTAATTCCGTGGCCGAGTTCATTATAGCTTTGTACGTGCGAGACGTTCGATTTGTCTCGTAAGATGTTTTTTTAGGTTTACCTTTGGCTTTAGATTTAAAAGGTTACCTAATAGTTTATCCTTCTGGGGTAGAAAGTAACAGATATATCTAAATCAAACAAGATAATTTCACATATGTTCCTGCTACTTTTATCATCGTTCATAACAGAGAATGGTCAATTTGGTGTGCTTCGTATCATAGAATTACTTGTGAACTGATACAATGTTCTCTACAACGCAGCTTTCCTACCAATGATTCCCTGAAAGAAAGATGGATAGAATGTATTAGAAGAAAAGACTGGGAGCCAGCAAGATCGTCGGTCATCTGCTCTGATCATTTTTCAGAAAGTGATATTTAACGTGTTGGCGGGAGAATTCGTTTGAGGACGAATGCGGTGCCGACAAGATTTCTGAATTTTCCAAAATATATGAGGCCAAAGGTACGGTAGACACTAGACAGTGACTATATATTTATGAAGTTTGAGTTCCAATTACTATACCTTTATTTTAGCCCTAGTTAACATAAAATTCACAAATTTCAGGCTTCAAACAACCGACGAGTGAGACCTTCTGCAGTTCCAGATAAGAAACGGCAATATGAAGCACAAACCGCTGAACCTGAAGTAGTTCTTCGCGACCACAGCTACTGTGCGCACACGTCTCCTCGAAAAGTCGTTCAACAGCAACGCCGTAGGGTCGCAGAAATTAAAAAGAGGCTGGTTGCAGCAAGAATGAAAACATACCGTCTGCAAAAAAAAGTGAAATCTCTGGATGAGGTCATTGCATCTCTTAAGAAGAACAATTTGATAAGCGATTCGTGTGTGGAGGTAATGTCACAAAAATTCAGTGGTCTACCAAGTGAGCTCTTGCAACGTATGAAGCTACAAGCTGGTGGAAGAGGAGTCAAATACTCTAAGGAACTGCAATCATTTGCAATGACGCTTCAGTATTATTCTACCAAGGCATACAATTTTGTGCGTCAGAATTTTCAACTTGCTCTTCCCCATCCAAGTGTGATAAGACGCTGGTATGGAAAACTTCCCGCTGAGCCTGGCTTTACTAGTATTGCCTTTTCTGCCATCAGAGGAAAAGTAGAGGCATCAGCAAATCCTGTAATATGCTCCATAATGATGGATGAAATGTCGATCCGCAAACAGGTTTTTTGGGATGGAAAACGATACCGAGGATATGTAGACATGGGTACTGACTGTGAGGATGATGATTCTTTGCCTCTTGCTAAAGATGCATTAGTTTTTATGGCTGTTTGTATCAATTCATCCTGGAAGATCCCGCTTGGATACTTTTTCATTAATGGTTTAACAGGATCGGAACGAGCAAATTTGGTCAGAATTTGCATAAGCAAGCTTAATGAAGTGGGTGCAACTGTTGCTTCATTGACATGTGACGGACCTTCATGTCACTTCGCAATGCTTTCTGCATTAGGGGCAAATATATCCTCCAGGAACATTGTGTCTAGTTTTACTAATCCATATTTACCCGATCATCAAATCCAAGTAATTCTAGATCCTTGTCACATGCTCAAACTAATCAGAAACTGCCTAGCAGAATGGGGTACTTTGCAAGATGGTAGTGGGCACCAAATTTCTTGGAATTTCATCATTTTACTGCAAAAACTCCAGGCATCAGAAGGCCTGAGACTTGGCAATAAGCTGAAGAAGTGTCATGTGGAATGGCAGCAGCAAAAGATGAAAGTGAATTTGGCTGCTCAAACAATCAGCAGCAGTGTTGCTGATGCAATCGAATATTGTGATAAAAACCTCAAAATGAGATGCTTTCGGGGTAGTGCTGCTACCGTCAAGTTTTTGCGCAGTTTTGATCGCCTTTTCGACATACTCAATTCGAGAAACCCGTTTGCAAAAGGGTATAAATCTCCTTTAAAGGAATCAAACCAGCACTTGTGGCGTCCATTCATGTATGAAATGATGGATTATATTGCCAAATTACAGGACCCCTCGGGAAAGCCCATTGTTGAATCTCGCAGGAAAACAGGATTCCAGTGCTTCATCTAGTAGGGTAGGCAAGTATCGTGGGCAGAAAAACTGAGTTGGAATGTTCACATCTCCAGTTGGTTTTGAATCTAAACTAATTTCTGGTTTCATGAAAGTGCAAAACGAGCCAAGCTTCATGTACACACGTATATGGGTAGCTATAGGTGTAATTATGATAAAATACATCTGAATAAGGACCCATGCGTTTTTTGTTTCTCTCATTCAATGAACTCATTCAGTCACTTCTACAGAAATCACTACCCCATCGCCACACATAGCAGACATATCTTTACTTTATCTTTTTTGGATTTATTTAAATACGCTGAACCAATAAATACGTAGAATAACCACAATGGCATTCAGTTGATTTCAGCAGTGCCTTTTGATATGTCCCATGATGCTGAATTTTCTCCATCAGCAATATTCACAGCTGGCAGTTATAGCATTCACATCAGCTCCATTGAAGTATGAAGATTTTGAATCCAGGATAGGTAATTCCGAGGCACGCTCCGATAATAACTTCAAGCTGACAATCGTAGATACTTTTACTTCCTATAGATACATATATCTGAAAGATAACTGAACTGGTATTATACATCTTTTGACAGCTTGGTTATTTCTGTACACGTAAAATATGCTGGATACAACGAGTAAAGCAATCTACATCAGGAATATAACCACAAAAAATACATAAGATGACACATAGACAACCGTATTTTACCACGAACAGTTGAAACCACTTATATCTTCGACATGTCGAAATACACAGATAACACAGATATAAACACGAGATATTGGTCTGAAACAAATCCTGAATGTTACGATGATTATTTATTCAAAGCTTCATTCGTATAAAATACTACAAACCCAATACGAATCAAATATATTTTAGAACTGGACGTTTTTCCATAAGCTCCTGCACTAAATCGTCCAGCCTATCCCCCACAATGCAACTGTTTCTAGTGACAACGTAAATATCGCGAGTAGCGCACTCCAGTGTTTATATAGCTCAGTGGTCGCGACACGCAGAATAAGATCAGTCACATGCAAAATAAGGTCAGTCGCATGCAAAATAAGGTCAGTCGCGACATGCAAAATAAGGTCAGTCACATGCAAAATAAGGTCAGTCGCATGCAAAATGAAGCGACAACAAATATGCCGTTGTCGCATCACTCGACAGTGAGTCACGTGCTGCACATCTATCCGTAGGTTAGTTATCTATAATTTCAGTTCGTTTGGACTCCAAATCTGTCGCGAAATCGTTTTTCCGGTAATAATATTTGACTTTCGCACAAGTGAATCATGATGATGTGAATCATTGCGACAACAATTTCATAAATATGACGACAGCATTTTCTGGCAGAATCAATTACGGTGGTGAGTGAGAAGAGCCACTCCTGTTGCCATGCCAAGAAGAACCACTGGTTCTCATTATATTGACTTATCAAGATCTCATATTTTAACAGAAATAGGATAAGAGTACCTATTCAGCATATTGTTGTACTGTGCCATTGCAGTTCACTATAATGATTTCACTAGGCTTGTTGTTAGCAGCTCTCATTCCGTTTACGCATTCTCAAGGTAAGCCATTATTGTTCATCGAGCTTGAGTTTAATTGCCACTTGACCTGCAAAGAAATGAGTTCCTGTGCTTTTTTGTCTGCAGAGTAGCCTACTGCCTACTACTAAGTTGAATTGCCCCTCTTGGAGAAGTGTATAAAAAATTGCAAGGTCAGGTCAATCTAAACTATTAGTCTGAAGAGTGAAGATCATCATCATCATTGGTTTATTAGCAAACCGAGCGAGATAGTGTAATGGTTTTGCGTCCGGCTTCTCGATCGGTAGGTCGTGGGTTCGATCCCCGTCCGGGTCAGACCAAAGACTCGAAAACTGGTATCCGAAAACTAGGCGCTCGGCAATCACGGATAACATGGAGGAGAAAAAACCGGGGGTGCAGACTAGATGACCTTACTATAAAGCCTGTATCGCATCTCCGTCGTCAAAGCATCTCGATGCTGCAGGCGAAAAAGAATTACCATATCTCTTTCTCTCTTATCAGTTCAATACACCACAAAAAATGCGATACAATGATAAGAAAGGAAGCTGTCGAAGCGACTAGGAGTTGTCTATGCAATCGGACACCCACCTTGGCCTAGGCGATGTAAAGAGGAGGCATGCACTCTGAATGAAAGTAAAGAAGATAGTATAGAAAAAGGCAGTGACAAGAAATAAGGGCGGCATGTCATTGGAAGCGAGATCGATAGTTCAGTCGTGGTCCGGTAATCTTGAGGATGGACTGTATTTAAGATTACCACAACAACAACCGACAAGATAGATTAATGGTGAAGCGTCCGGCTTCTTGATCGGTAGGAAGTGTGTTTGATCCCCGGCTGGGTCAGACCAAAGACCTGATTGGTAAAACTGGTATGCATGACTTCCCCGTTTGGCGCTCATGCATTAATGGGATAGCATGAAGAGGTGGTGCAAGACTTAAAAAGCCGTACATGGCTCTATCTGCACCTTCCTTGTCCAGCGGCATATGCACATTAGGGTTATGACTAGAAAAAAAATTTCAAAATTCTGTGTGTCCTGTAGTCACAAATGATGAGCTTTTGTAGATACAGACTATATAATTTATTTATCGACTGATTTGAATTTAACAGACCCAATTCCAGTTGCAAAGATTTAAAATAGTATTTAGGTACATTTTGATCGCCCAGATTGAATTATTCCTATCGTGTTCTTGTTTACAGTCAATATTAAATAATTAATAAATAATCATTAATTTTGATTTTAGATGTAGACTGTATATATCGTATAATTTCAATTTTTCTGGCACAAATCAAACTGGGTGTTCGAAAAGGCGTAAGTAGAACAACTCTAGGTATTTTCAGCGGTCTAGAAAACCGCTTAGAAGAATATGATGTACAGGAAAATTTGAAAATCTCATATATCACATGTGACACCGTAGCATCTGTTGATCAGGACGGCAGAATGGCGTTGTTTCGAAAATGCGAAATTCAATGATGAGCATGGGTTTTCATATCCCTTGCCAACATCATATTATCGATTCTTAAAGCATATATTAGAGTTCTTTGATCCAACGTCTTCGAAAAATCCAACTCTCAGCTACAAATTTGGAGATGATGTGGTAAAACACTACGAAAACTAGGTGCAATCCACCAAGCACGAATTTCAGATGAAAATATTAGAAAACCGAGGATGTAGGGATGATTTTAAGTTTATCTATGGCATGTGCAGAACATGCCGCTCTTTCAAAGAAAATAGTATAGATCACCACTGATCAAATGGCATAAACTTCCATCTCTACGCAATGCGAGAGGGTGCTCAAGGGTTGCGTTGCGTACTTCCACTTCCCCAGATAGAGAATAACTCTGGAGATGCTTATTTATCGCAAATGCATGTCAGGAAGACTGGTATTCTAACCAGATGTCTAAAGATGGAATATACTAGAGCCCGACTGATTATCGGTTCGTCGATAATATCGAGACGATATCACACTTTTAAAGAATTATCGGTATTGGCCATTGGAGTAGTAAAATTAACGGCAATTTGCATGTGACGTCACAACATAGCGGAAGGAAGCCAGAAAACTATAATCTTTGATCGCTAGACTGAGAATATTGACATATTTCATATAGCTTACACTTTACAGGTGTCCAGATGCAGCCTTTCTAGTTCATTTTATGTTCAAGGATAACAATGGCTGTCAAGATGTTCAAATAAATGCCCTCTGAAGATTTGAAAATGTGCTTATGTATACATGCAACTTCTTTTGAATATCGGCTGAATGTATTGGGGTTATCGGCTAAGGTGTGAGATATTGGTTTTATCGGTATCGACCCAAAAATCCAATATCGGTCGGGCTCTATAATACACCAAAGAATATTTGCTGCTATCTTTGCGGTCGAATGTCCTGCAGCGATAAAGTGCCCCAAAACCCCATTGGAAGTCGGATGTGTCCGTCGTAGATGTCCCTGGCACTAACATAATAACAGAAAGGGAAGTCAAATTGATGATTGAACTTTACCATAAGTGTAAAAGGACATGTATATTTGAAGATTAAATTTGTAGCTAAGAATATCTTTGAATTTCAAATTTTTTCCATATTTGGACCAGTGTCGAAAATTGATGTTAGTTTGTACGGGACATTTTTTCGATTTGAACAGAATGATTATAATTTTATTAATTTATACCAAAATGTTCATCAATTCCTGCTACAGGCAAAAAATTTTTTTAGTCATAACCCTAATCCACATCATGTGCACTCCTGGTATGCATATGCGCTGATTGTGTGTATGTGTATCATAAGTCGGTGTATACTGTATATGCCGCAACAACATCAAGGAAAAAAATAAACTACGTCCTTTCCTTTCTCACCAGTGAACTCGGCCCTCGGTGAATTCGGCCTCACAAACTCGACCCTCGGTGAACTCAACCCTCTGATATCAAAGACTCCGCCACGCACGTACGTTACCGGTTCACCATGATTGATTACTGGAATTAATCTAGTGTAAAACATGGAATGGGAACGACCGGTTTTGCAGCTTCGCTGAGGCTATATTTGGAATTATTTTGCGGCAGCGACTGTAGGATTTCTGGCAATTCAGAAGTTATCTTCCAGAGGGCTGAATTTACTCAATCTGGTCTTGATCAAAAGCTACTGTCGCACTGATTCCGAAAACATAAATGAAAATATGGTCCTCTTTTCAGATTTCCAAAATATGGTAATCTTGGACCCTAACCCGCTACCAACCCTAATATCCCCCTCCTCCAACCCGAATAACCCCCGGACGTGTGAGTTTTGAGAAGTTGGATCTTGGCGTTGTTTGTGAGATCGGAACTTTGTCAGATGAAGCGGCGCTTCTTCGCTTTACGATCATGACAAGCCAATGCTCCTCCATAACATCTGCAAATGTTTCCGCACACGTCGAAATAAAATATTTTTTGCCTTTGGAGAGACGGATATCACGGTTGGGGACGGTAATATTAGGGTTGAGGGAGGGGGATATTGTGGTTGGGGGGGGGGGGTATATTAGGTATGGAGGTGGGTTAGGGTCAAAGAGGGGGTTGGGGTATCCCAAGGTTAGGAGAGGGGGTATTAGGGTTGAGGGAGGGGATATTAGGTTTGGAGGTGGAGGGGGGGGGGTATTTGGGTTGGAGGGGGGTTAGGGTCAAACATGGGGTTGGGGTATCCAAAGTGCGTTACAATACCAAGTTCAAGTTTATTCGTAAAATTTCATCACTTCAAAACATCACAAGACCAAGTGCTGAGTTCACCGGCAACCATTCCAGTAACCAATCATGGTGAACCGGTAGCGTGTGTGTTGGGGTCTTCGATATCAGGTTCCTGCACTGCGAGATCTACCATGGGACGTGATTCTTCCCTATCTGAGAATCCTAATTCATATTAAATGCATTTTTAATGCAAAATTGTTCGAGGGCCGAATTCACCGAGGGCCGAGTTCACTGGTAATCGGCCGGATGTATGAAAGTCAAGTACTTGGCAGGCCGGATTGCTCAATCAATAAGTACTCGCTCATTTATTCACATATACAAGGAATAAATCATATTTAATGAGTTTATTTTAACGACAGCAATGTCACTTCAAAGCCGATTCTCGTCAATAATGACAAAAGCAATGTGGATTCGAGAACTGCATTGTCATACAGGCGCCGCCATGTCTGCTTCTCTCTGATCAATTAACACATGGTGCAATCCGTAATCAATATTTCAATGTGTTCGATAAGTCTGGTACCCCAAATTTACCAAGATATCAATTCATTAGGGCTGTGTACATCGTAAATGCCGATAATGCAATCCTTCACACTTTGACGAAATTACTCGTAAGCTCGTGAGCCTTACTCTCGCACGCTGCACAGTGCGCGCAAACGTATGTAGTAACATACAGTAAAAAAAATTTTGATGTAGTAAGCAAGTAGTGGGGAATCTCGGCAGATTCGGGCAGTGGGCCTCATTATCGTGTAAGACGGGAAATTGTCCGTGGGCCAGATCTGGCCCCTGCTACAGGGGAACCGAAATGTGGCCGAGAAAAGCCTAATAGTTAACCACACCCGGTCTAGATGCAGTTGACGAGAGTTCGCCGTATGGTTTTGTTGATGTCCAGATAAATGTACGTACAATCATCTGCACGAGTGCGTACCATCACACAGTTTGAAAAAATTGATATAGAGCCAAAGAGACTAAAATCACAGACAAATTTGCAACCATGATCATGAACTGGAACACTTGGGTGGCACTGTAGCATGCTTGCTCAGTGCTCATGCGCAGTGCCCACTGTGGCAGGTGGTGACAAAGCTTGTCCAGTAATATCTGTCTAATGACTGGCTGATTTTTTTATGCTATTCCATTTTCAGATCCACTTTGTGTCAGCCCTCTCAACTATACAGACTGTTCTCCAACACCGAGCAAATGGGCAGTTAATCTCGACTATGTTACGTTGAATCACAAGTACTTCCCAAAGTCATCTGCCTCATTTATCATCCGCTATCAAATAACTGTTCAGGGGACTCCTCAGATCCTTTGTTCATACCAATATACCAGTGGAGGAGGATGCCAGATCTTTGGTAGTTCACCTACCTGCGTACGATGTTCGAACAATGTTGCTGCAAATGGAACAGGATATGCAGAGACTGTGTTTACAGTTAATGGATTGACTACTGCAAAGAATCAATCGGTTGTGAGTTATCAGGCTGGATCTTCTGTCAACATTCTACAGTTTATACTTGAAGGTAATTCAAGATATCATATATTAAACCATTTGCTTCAGGTGTCCTGAGTAGGGTATTTCAAAAATATCTTCAAGATGCAATGTTTGGTTGGCTAAAATGCTTTAAAGTTTAGGAAGGTAGAGTACTGGCAGCACTAGCACAGAAAAATATTGATCCATCTAATTCCATAAATTCTAAAAAAGACAAGCCTTGACAACACATGATGCGGTGGCATGCTTGTACTGTCTACCATTCTAAATCTCATGGAATTTGACAAATGCATAGATGAGCTAATTCCAAACAGGATTAACTTTGTTTTATGAGATTGGGCTTTCGGGACAAAAGTTACATCATTTTGAATATTGACTATTTTCCGCTCATTTCGGGCCTGTACAGTACTTAGTTTGATCAATACTGTATTTAAGAAGGTGTAGCTAAATGTTGGAAGACAGCTGAGATTTGTTGTTTGGTTTCCTAATAGCTTGTCTCATATCCTATTTTCCAAGTGACATTTAAGGTCTTGCGGCGTAGGGTCAAAGTTTAAATGAAGCGTAAATTTGGTAAATGGTCTGAAATCACTTGAGCATTACACGATTTAGACCGCGGATTGTTATCAACAATCAAAATATTCAAACAAGTAGGCCTATGTTTTCGTATGAAAGCAGGGTATTAAGAGAATCTGTTCAAAGTTGTTTGATTTTGGTATTCGGACTCTAAAGTAGCATACTGCATTTCTAGTCTATACGGAAATGCGTAAGTTTGGCATATGCTGGATCAGTTTCGGTGTGGAATATGGAAATGTGCAAGTATGGTATGGTGTGAAAATTTACAAGTATGATATGGTTTAAACTAATCGAATAAAATCAGAATTCGCGCCAATTTCGTGTTGCATCAATATTTGACGACGTAATTCAATGCCGTGCAATGCACAATGCGCAGTATTAATAACAAATCAAACACAAGTGACATCGAGGGAATACAAGTGTATAAAGCAGACAAGAATTAGTAGGCTACAGATGATAGCAGATGAGAAAGCGCGCATCTAATCAGTAATTCCTCAACTTGTACAGCACAATGGGGTTCCGAGTATCACATCGCGGCAATTGTTAGCTCATTATAATGACGTTTGAGCTGCATTGTTGCATTTCCCGATAAAAGTTGGCAAAGTCATGTTAGAGTAATGAACATGCGCACTTTGCGCAGGAATGACTTTCAATTCGCAGGCATAGGCTACACAAGCACACTGTCCTATTTCGCGCTCCAAGCCTCCGATTAAAGAGACCATCACGGAACTAACTCAAGAATCATTTTGTGAACGAATATGATGCAACTCCTGTTATTAACTCAAATCGGCTTGAAGTCATCTGCAGGAAAGTCCTCTTGTACGATTTTGATGGAGGCAGATTTGCAATAGGCAGCTGGCAGTAATCAGTCATAATGTGAGCATCCCAACTATATTGATATTTCTTTTCCATTTATTTGTTTTATAGGATAAACCTTCCACCTAGTTCCTCACTCATATTTCTCGGGTTTTAGGGGAAGCGATGATCCCGTCCAGGTTATTCCTACAGTATCTTTTTTGCGGTCTCAATACAAGTCAAGACCTTCGTTGTTTAGCTGATCATGAGTAAGAGGCGTTGGTTCACTCTTTGTTCGTAATAATGTTGAGGAGTCGGTGTTGATGCATTTTCTACAGCATGTACTATTGTCATCTTCATCTTCCACTACATGCTATATTGTAGCATCATTTGAAATCAGATCTGGCAGGGATGTAAAGCTGCAACTGAAATTTCAGGGGAGTGGGTAATTGACTGTAAGCAGTGTCAATGCTATGACTTCTTTTTTTAGTTCCAACCTGACATGTCATCCATGAAAAAATATCAATCATCATGGTGGCTCTTTGGCTCGCACAAAACGACAGGGATTACAAATTGCATCATTTAGACTTCACCTTGATTCCATAAGCACAAAGTTTCAGCCTAATGCTGGCTGACCGTTTGCGGTGCCCGGAGTTTGTCTTGAGGTCCCAATGCCTTACCAAAGTACTCCTTGTAAGTGCGCTTGGTGGGATTTCACATATTGAATCGCTGCATGTTCAACTTGTTCTCGTAACACAGGCTATAGAACAAATCTAGGTGATTACGACCCTTTCTCTGTCTAGCTATATCACTCACTCACTCACTTTTAACCCTTTATATCCGGCAGACTCGTGCATTAGCCCTGAGCGTATTTTCACAAACACGCTTTACTTAATCCCAAATTTCCTGCGTTGTTATGGCCGTACACAATTACAACTATTTCAGATGGATAGCTATTATCAATACGCGTACGTCGAGCCATAAATGACCTATTATACCAGGGGTCGGCAACTTTATGCTAGTCGCGGGCCAAATGTCGAGTGTACAACTCGTTGGCGGGCCAGACTTTCCATACTATAATTCCTACCTACATCAGTATCTTACGCTACCTTGCTGCGATCCCAATCATACCAATGACAAAAAGAGCAAATGTATTCACAATTAAACAACACAGCATCAATGTAACACTTGATGCTGCTTTCTTTTTAAAAGTTTTTCAATATCCGGGACCAAGTAAGATGAAGCAAGAACAAGAACATTCTCCAAATGGGCGTCACATATGCGGGATCTTAGTTTGCTCTTCGAGAATTTCATTGTTGAAAACAATTGTTCACATGTGTACGGACTATCAAACATCGATGCCATTTCTTTTGCATGGTTCGTCAAGCTGGGATAAAGACCACTTTCAAGGAGGTACTTTTTGTAAAAGTCAAGTAGCGAGCTTCCTTTTGTTTGAAATATGTCCTTCAATTCGTCACTGCTTTGCATTTCAATAAGGTCCATTTGAAATTTTGTTGGGGCGGTATCACGTCCACATCAAACGGAGTATACTGAACAGCCTGAATTTACTTTCCAGCGAATGAATGTCGGAAAAGCGTGAGGAAAATTCAGTAGTTAAATTTCCTATCATAGTGACAAAGGCAGCGTTGCAAGTAGGTTTACTTTCTTTCGAGTGTTGGAAAGTGAGCATAATTTTGTTTCTCCAGTTGACACTCCCAGAGTCGCAGTTTTGTTTCGAATGCGAGTATGTGCCTCCACATCTCGTGTATCAGTTTTCTTTCCCTGAAGTTGCAAATTCAATTTGTTCAGATGTGACGTTAAATCCACTAAGAAAGCAAGCTTAGACAATCATTCCGGATCACGAAATTCTGAGGCGTCAATGTTTTTCTGTTCAAGGAAAGTTGCTATTTCATCCTTCAACTCATACACTCTTGCAAGCATAGCTCCTCGACTTAGCCAGCGAACATCGCAGAAATACAGGAGATCGCCATATCGATTTTCTGCTTCTAGTAATATCTGTCGAAACTGTCGCTGATTCGGTTTGTTGGACAAAATCATGTTTACAGCTTTCACCACTGTGTCCATAACACTCTTCAGGTTTGTTGTCTTGGCGCACAATGCCTCCTGGTGAATTAAACAGTGTAACTTTAAGATTTTCTCATCGCGTCCGAGATCTTTACAGTGTTTTTGAAGCAGAGCAACGGCACCTTTCATTTTTCCAATCATTGCAGGAGCTCCGTCGGTTGTTACCGACACCAATTTCGACAGATCGAGGTTCATACTATAATATGCACTGCAACAGTGCCTTCAGAATATCTGCTCCTGTTGTAGTGCCCTTCATAGAAACTGACTCGACGAAATCTTAAAAATTATCGAAATATGCGCTGACTCCACGAACGCGAACACTGCAACCTGAGCTGTGTCCGTTGTATCAGTGCTCTCGTCAATAGCAATTGAAAAATATTGAAATTCTTTCGCACAATCTTGTTGGCTAGTTTTTACATCCTGCGACATTTCTTTGATCCGTCGGGTGACAGTTCTTGCAGAAAGGCTAACATCGACATTTTTTTCTCTCTGGACATAGGACTTCAACAAGGCCCATCAAACACTCTTTTGCGTAATCACCATCAGTGAAAGGTTTCACGTATTTTGCAATTACTTTGGCGACCACATAGCTTGCCTGGGTGTTTTGTTCAGTTCCAGTGTTTTGCTTGTTAAATATATTACACCGATTTTGTAAGCAGAGCTTAATACGGTTAATTTTGTCTTTTCTCGATTAGCCTCTTTTCTTTCCTGCGAAAACTTCGAATGCTTCGTGTCATAATGACGCTTAATATTAAATTCCTTGTTTACAGCAGCAGATTCGTTGCAAATTAAGCACGTTGGTTTACCAAAGTGTAGTATTGAAAAGTACTTATCCGTCCATTCTTCATTAAAACTTATACACTCATTATCAACCTTTCGCCGTTTCGTTAACATACTAAATTCCTAAATTAAAAAAAGTTTAGGATAATGCTCGTGTGCAAGAAGTTGCAATGTAAACACATGTTATCTCCACCCTGATATACTCTAAAAGGAAAAGTGGGGAGATAACGAGGCGGTATGATCCACACATGCAACAACTGGCCGGCGCCCAATGTCAACTACAAAATACCTTCCCTGGGTTTGCAGGTTTATATAGACTTCTCCTCGCCATCCGACCCGCGCTAGGGGTGTCCTTAAAAAGCCCAGAAGGAGGCTGCTAGAGAACCAAAATAGAGAATCTTAGCCTGTATTAAATAAACATTGCAGTCGAAAAACATCACGAATATACTACAAACAGCTACTCCGAAAAGAACCATTAATGACATGCCTGATAAAAGTAATTTACAAGCTGCGTACACTTGGGATAAACATTGTACATCCAGTCGACCTGTTCTGAAGCATAAACCTGCGTATTTACTGTGATAGCTAGTCCTAATGTAGTTCGGATGCAGTATATGATATACGCCATCAAAGTGGTAAACCCTTGGTATACCATTGGGTGTACAATACATCCGGTTGAAGAGCACTGTTCTTCGCAGCTAGTTTAGACTTACAGACAATATCGTACTACACTGTAGGTAGGACATGCCGAGTGTTAACATACTGCTAGTGAGCCTAGACAGGCTACGCACCAGTTTTATGCCATAACAATGGACTATAGTACACCGTACTTATATTGCCACAATGCCACAATTTTGCTACACAGTACTAACACTGAAGTTGGCTGCAGAATAAGAAACGGCGGGCCGCATTCTTCTAATATCTAATTATGATGTTTTGGGCCGGTCGATTTCGCATGGCAGGCCGGATCCGGCCCGTGGGCCGTAGGTTGCCGACCCTTGTATTGTACTATCGAATAACCTGATCAAAATGCAGATTGAATACATAAAAACGTTTTGCGCAAAATACAATCTGCCACGATGTTCGCGTGAATGTGCGCGCGTGAGATAAACCAGCGCCTGCGACATGGATCAGCGCATCTCCGTTATAGACATCAAATTCATTGGCAGATCTTTCCTCCTAACGTGTGTTGGTTATGCCCTTTGCATATCTATTGGAATACTTATAATCAAACATTAGTCGCAGGGAGGATTCTTCGAACTGAAAGTAAAAATATTTTACGAAATAACATGCGCGGGTTTTAGCAATATATTTTGTGTTGCTGTTGAAGATTACGCATATTGATTATTTCTGCTTTTCATACAAATCCACCAATACTGCCATGATGCTGCTCAGCGAGCTACAAGATCTCCGCTATTGATATGACAGCAAATTTATGTCTGTAAATGGCTGCACTCCTGGTGAAAATGTTTCACATCTTTCCCATAGTAGCGAATGAAACGAAACGCACCGGCACATCAAAGCTCCGATCGCGATTCTGGTATTGAAAGGTATTTTCGTGTATGCTCGAGATTTCCGTCCACAACGGCGGGTTCATTTTTAATAATTTGACGACCGGCAAATCCAATGGCATCAATTTTCGGCTCAATCTAATCAATGCACTGGTTACATCCAACCACGTGTCCAGACCTAGAAAGAGCCTGCCAAGACAGATAGGTCCTCTAGAAACGCGTCTCGACATGTCATTCTCGCATATGCCGATATACACAGCTGCTACCAGAAGACTTTGTCTCTATTGCGCTGTTCGGCTGACAGAGGCGAGAAATGTCGGTGCAACTCTGCCAAAACATTTGACCTATTTTCATTGCAGTGTATGCAAGGTATATCTTTGCAATAACTTCAGTCGCCAATGCTATACATACATGGTTCCATAGGAAGCTGTAATTGAACAGTATATTCATTAGGGTTGTTCAAAATTTGGAAAATGTTTGCAATACTGCGTATCCATGGCTTATTCTGCAGATTATTGTTAAAAACAATAATGGGCTTGAAAGAAGCTAGCAGGAAAGCCGGTAAGATTTGTCTAAATGCGTTTGAAAGTACCCATCGGCAAGTGGGCGGGGCATCGATGAAGTGGGCGGGCAAACAGAAACCAATAATCCTGATTGGTTGACGCCGGTAATAATAAGCTACTGATTGGCTGAAAGACCGACTTTGTGAACACTGCTGGCAACCATTTCTGTGCGCTGTCGTTTCTGTTGGTGGCATTGCAGACATGATATATTGCTTTTGTTAATGTTGTCATCGAGAGTCCATAGTACAGCATCGCAACCCCTGAGTTATTATCTACCAGCAGAATGTATAACAGTGTTGCTATGCACAGGTGCTCTCGCTAGTTGAGATACGAATTAACTAGATGCATGCATCTTGCTATCTTGAACCTTTCCAAAACTTACTGACAATGAGTGAAACTCAAATTTCTTACCAGTAGTCAACATCTCAGTAGTACTTGTTATGTCTAGTCGACGTCTCACCAATAAACAAACGCATATTACACTTTTATTCACAATTGAATGAAGGCAAAAAGCACTATTTACAAAAGACATTGAAAAGTACGCTGCAGGATCAGTGTTGCATTGTCAGGCACAAGTTACAGATTACAGGCTTTTGATTAGAGTTGACTTCCTGCTGTCTCCAATTGTCTTCCTATGCTGTTCCACAGCTTGAAGCAGAGTGTCTCTTTTTTTTGTTCATTGTCAGTCAAGATTGCAGCATAAGTCTGAGCTTAGCTTTACACCTCATTCTGTGGCATCATTAACGACTTTGACAGAACTGATGTAGGAGCTCATTCTGGTGTAGGAATCTGATAAGCTCCAAACATCAACCGGTTGAGTTAGCCACGCCCCACAGCATTCAAAAAGATCAAATATGTACCATGTCTGTGGGCCAATAAAGACAGCAAAAGTAGTGTCCTTGTTGATCTGTACAGTTTCACTAAGCGAGGCCGGGCCCTTTTCTGAAACTTGCAGTTTGCTCTACCTGCAGGAGCATCTTTGCCATATTTTCTGGGGTTTCAATGCTTTCACTAGGCGAAAACAAAGCATATACAGCGGTTTCCTCCATGATATACCAGTCATACTTTAAAAGCTTTTGTAAAGCAGCTTTGGAAGCTTGTTAATCATGTTCCTCGTAACTCAACATGTCCTGAGTAAATCTCAAGTCTTTACCGGTTGCATCACGACTGCTGGAATCAATCCAGGCAGGTATATAAAAGTGAACTAAAAACAAATCGAAGCGATGCAGTAGTGCCACTTCTTCAGGTCTGTAATGTAACTGATAAGCCCACATGAACATCTTCTGAGCATACAGAATTGTGCACATCCATCTTGCGTGGTGTGTTGCACCAGGTTTGTGATGATGTATATCTTCACCTGCACCGAAAAGCGCAAGAGCATTAGTCAGTCACACATTGTATGTAGTCATCCCGTGGGAAGAAATCTTTTCTGGTAAATAGTAGCTTGAAGTTATCAACTGTCATTGCTGCTCGTTCTTTGAAACATATAGGAATAGTCGGAGTCTTGAATTGTTGTTTTCTGTCAAGACTGTTCAAGTTCTTCTGAAGGTGGGCATACCACGTGATCACGCCATCTTTCGTGCAGGTTTTCAAGTGATCGCACCACATGTGATTTCTGTATGGTCGCAATCCTCGCCATTTTCCTAACTGTCATTACATCATCCACCACACCACCAGTACATTACATAGTTCATGAGTAGGGGTTGACTGAGGACAATGCTCTTTCAGATGCAGCAAGTATCTCATTACTTCTCGTATAGTAGGTAATCTCGAGCCGCAGATGTAATCTCAAATATTTTCGACCAAGTACGGTACTGCTCAGATTTAGATCTTGTTCTTCGCTGTAGCATGTGTACAATCTTTCGCCGTTTTGCCTCTGCCATGACTGCAATATTGTTGCTCCAAAGCATAAACTACTGCTATCGACTCTAAAGCATTCAAAGAAGACGTGTTACAGTACTACTAATGACTCATCAACCCACGACGCGCTTGCACAGAACCACAGCCGCTGCTACCAGAAACAGACTCGACCTCAGCAAAGCAGACTTTCAATTTAGTAAAGCGAACTGCGAAGCACCGGAATCCGAGTCAGCTGTTGCAATAATCATTGAAGCTTAGCCGATTACCCAATCACGAACCGTGCTTTTGTGATTGCCCGCCTTTTTGCAACTCTGCTGTCGGTGGCCCGCCCACTCTTCACCAACGACTTTCAAACGCATTTAGACAAATCTTACTGACTTTCCTGCGAGCTTCTTTCAGGCCCATAATTGTTTTTTAACCATAATCTACAGAATAAGCGATGGATACGCAGTATTCCATACATTTTCCAAATTTTCAACAACCCCAATATTCATATTAAAATGAACCCGAACATTTGGGCTGACACTCGTCATGGGTAATCGTCAGCAACTAGTAGAGAATTGGAAAGAACATTGTATATCAACAATCGTTTCACAAAATATGAAGCCATAATTGTACCCGTGACATATGTTTTTTCCGTTTGTTGGTGTTAGATGTGGTTTGTTGTTATTTCGATTTGCTATTGCATTACACACGTGGCGCATTATTTCATGATATATTGCGCCATGCAATAAATTCTTTTACAAAAATATGGTGGAATGGCGATTTTCAATTTAGCGGATAAAGGTATGTAGAGTCTGCGGTCGCGAACGCACTTCGAGACTGATTGCTGCGATGCGCCTGTTGTACAACAGCAAGTTTATTTTCAACACATAGCACTAACTCGTACAAAGGATGGATAAGCGATTACATATACCGCCATTGTGAAATGAATCATTTGAACGTCCGCGATATTATGTTATTACCCAAACAATAACACGCGGCAATATATTTGCTGTTGTGATTAGCGCAGATTCGCTGTTGCAGATTACGCATATCGATTGCTGCTTTTCATACTAATACAGTATTACCAACATGATGGTCTTCAGCGAGCTACAAGATCCTCAACGCACAATCGATATGACAGTAAATTTATGTTTCAGATCTGGCCAATGGTAGCGAATTAAACCAAAATATGGTTGAATGTCCAATGCCCATTGTAAAATTAGCGAATAAAATTGGTATGTAAGAGTCGGCGGTCGAGTTGTGCACTTCAAAACTGATTGCTGCGATGCGCATGTTGTGATAGCTGCGTTATCAGGATGCATATTGATTCAATAGCCAGCCATTGTCTCGAAGCGATTGTCTACATCACCTTTGTCGATGAAAGGCTTGCATAATATGACCTAATCTTTTTTCAAATGCCCAGTAAAATATCAGTGAAACACTGTATTTTATATTGCAGGTGTGACTACCTGTCAGTCCAACCACTATATATTCAGCTCTAGTTGTTGTACAAGAGCAAGGTGTGTTTAGACAAAGCACTATTTAGTACTTAGTACCTCGTACAAAGTGATTACATACACTGGCACTGTGAAATGAATCTTTGAACGTCGTCAATACTACAAAACACGCGGCGCGTGTATGTGCTGTGAATGCGAGACGCCTGGCATCGATCGCGCTATAGCCAACTGTAGCCATCGGCATATCAGTGGTCGTTACACTCGATTGTATGATCGTACAAACCTCACTCAGGTCATTTTAGAATCCTGATATTGCTGTGAAATCAGTCGGGCGATGATTCTATCCCGAGCAAGTATATGTATGACGTAGTCGCAAATTCAAAAATCAAATTCAAAAAGTTAAGAACACTTCTTGGTATAGGGGCATCACCTGGCATCATCTCTGTCGCTTTGAGAGTAGCTCAGTTGTTTAGGCAGCTGTTTCACGATTACAGCAATAAATTGGGTGTCGGTTCAAGTCCAGTGGTTCGGATTTTATGAACATTTTTCCAAATGCATTAAAATTCGGACTGGAGACCGGCTGTTCTAGTAGGGTTAACATACGGTACTTGAAACATGAATTGAAATTTCTGAAAACAATAGCAAGGGACAGTATCTAATATTAGAAAGCATCAGAGAGCGTAGTCAAACACAGCCACACGCGCGAGTCAGCCTATATTACCCACATACATACTATTTTTCATAGCATATGTAGAAATAGAACCAATCTGGCAAAAGTAATGCCATTGTCGGACTCAGCGCCCCTGATACACCCCTCCATCGATCTCACATATAATGATTTACAAAAATTTTTTTTTTGTTGTCCCGTGTTATGCAAGGTGTACTTGGCCATTCTAGAATTACGTAAAAGTATTTCTCGTTATTACAGCTTGCGTAGCATACTCCCCGAGCTTAATCCCAAACTGCAACGAACATATGCCCATGTAAACTCGATTGTATTTTTATCACTTTGGTAAGCTCTCGCATGACGTCTCTCCAATATGGCTTAGCTCCGAGACGACTTCGCCATGTTAATGTGCGTACTGACCACATTTACCAATGACTTGATGTATTATTGTTCTAGAATGTCCGGAGACAGTGGGGATGGCGGTAGCGAGTAACAACGCCACTGTTCCATGTGGTTACAATTGCAACAGCTCATTTGACTGTGCGCCAGGATATACTTATGGCTCCTCGGTCGAATCAACGGATGTCTACACTTGTAATTCAAAGGCTGAATGGGATTTTTTTAATCAAACGATATGTGTGGGTATGTATTTTGGACTTTGCAGAGCTGTGTTACCCCAAAGTAGTATGATATATTATAGGGGTACCACGCTCCTAGTATGATCTGGTCTCAGATTAAAATTGAAGGTGTGAAAAAATATGCACGCGATTCCATCGGGATACATACAAAGAGTGAAAAAGCAGATTAATATGATTATTAGATTGAGCCATCTTGGAACAAACAAGGAACACAAAAGCCAAGGAAATGTAGTAGTGTTCCGTAATTTTCCACGTATAATGCTATTTTTGCCTGGTGCGCACGACATAACCTATCTACTATCGTTTAGAGCACTGGTTCTCAATCTGGGGACGCGGGGGGTCGAGAAATTGAAAAAGTCTGTATGAATTCAGACTAAACATGTGTTTCACAACCATTCTGAGAAGACGATTATTGAAGATGAAACTTATTACGTATTCAAGAGAGCTCGCCAAATTAAAACACCAGCAGTCGCGATCAACGGAGTATAGGCTGAATTCAACTTCATTTGAGCAAATTTTTGATATTCTTTGAAGATTTAGAGCAATTCCCACGCGTAAGTCATTTATTACTTCATTACTTCATAGCTTTGGCAGTAGCCTAATGCCCGTTGCGCTGGGTAGCTGTTCTTAATAGCTGGCGAACTGCACTGCCTAAGACAGACTTAAATGCAATGTAGATTGCCTGGTTTCGTCCTCAATTAGGCTACCCTAAATCAACACAATTTACCAGCATTAGGATTAGTCTCAGGGCAACCTACCTTGAAATAAATTGATATGTTGTGTTCAATGTGTTTTGTTCTTTCAAACAAGTTCGGGAAAATTTGTCAGAAATGTTGAAGACTCAACCAATGGAACGCGGATTCAAACTTGGCGTAAGACATACCATATGTATACTATTAGATCAGGGATGGGCATTGGCAACCTGCGGCTGTAAAAGGGAATTTGTATGGCAGTTGACACCTAATTCAATTATCATGTGTTGGCGGTCGTTGACACGCAAATTGACATTACGAATTCACTCCCGAATTTTTGAGAGATTTTAATGAATCTTGAAATTTTCTTCGCGCTCCGCGTGATTAAACGTTACTTAATTTTTTGATTTTAATGTAGTAGCGCCCTTCTCAATCTGAGCTGGAATCGGAATCGTGTGCTCCTCACATAAGAAATTTGTTTATGGGTACATTTGGGCGATTTCAATATATTTTCACCATTTCCACTATCGATATAATCGACAATCCTGCGATGGGGGGTCAAGAAATAACAGCATGCAACAAAGTGACTAATAACAATTGGCCCATCGGAAGATGCATTATCATTTATAACTTGCCCTAAACTTTCGAAAGCACTACCTCCATAAACTCTACAGGTGAATCTGATCGCATGGGCTGAGAAAGGATAAATAATTAATAGTAATATGTTATACTGCTACCCAGGGGCGTATTTCGGGAAGGGTAATGGGCTAATGGGTGTCCGGTACCCCCCCGTTTCCAAGCTCGAATGTACCCCTTCCTAAATCTATCTCTATTGATCTAATATTTCTTATGGCTAATCCCCGTATTGCCGCGCGGCATCATCACGCCATCGATCGAGCAAACAATGCAGTGAGGTGATGCTTTTTTCTCGTATTGTTCTCTCGTCTACGGAAGCCCGAGAAGCGCATCGTCACATGGCTCTCTCGTCTCATCTGAACGCTATTATAAAGTTACAATAACACTCGCAATAGACGCCATGAAATTTCGATACTGCGCGAGTTTATTATCAACAAACGTTTAGAACAAGCGTGCTAGGCTTGTATCATTAGAGATAGCAGATCCCTACAGTACCAAAACAGATTGTACCAATCAAATGTCCTATATGGAATCTATCATGTATTGATCAAATTTGCGATGCTTTAGTTCGGTTGCTGTCCTGTTTTAACGCGCTTGGCCAGTAGTAAAAACATTGGAGGCTAGGCCGCTCCGTGATTTGCGGCGCGTAATAGTTCTACATCAATGTGCAACGTAATGTTGTAATAACGCGAAGCTATAGTCTTTGTCTCGACAATTCGCAATTGTCACTATTGAACCGCAATCGCATTTAGGAATGCATTTTGAATGCGCGCCTAAGCCTGCGCCAGGCCACTGTTATTCACGTGATGCAATCGCACAAGCTCAATCGTTAATTGGTCTTTAACATCTCCACACACCAAAATATTGGCAGGCAGTAGATATCATATTGATTTAGAACGAAATTATTCCAGATCATGTGCAAAAACAGGCTGAACAATTGATACAAACGAAAACATTCATTTGCGTATCTTCACTGTTCGAGTGTTCGTATATGAGCGCAAAATGGAGAGATCTCCCGATGTGCTGTAATATGATCTGCGCGCACTTTCGTGATAACATCCTCGCTGTGGTAATTAAGGTCAAGATACCTCGCAGTCTCTCTTTATACTGTTATCTTCGCTTACGGGTTACAACGTTATGTTTAGTTGTACTTAGTTTTGTATATGCGAAAGAGGCAGTCACAAAAACGAGTAAGATTATCTGACCGTGGTAATATCTGCATTTCTGCATACATTTAAGCTGATCAATCGGTTAGAACTAGGAAAACACTCTCCTTTTAAAAACACCCCCCTATTCTAAAGGTACCCCCCGTTTTTTTTTTTCGGCTAGATATGCCCCTGCTGCTACCATAGGCGCCGACTTACTAGGTTACGAGGTGGCGCAGCCTAGGGTGGAGTGAAAAAAAGAAAAATTTGAATTTCAAAAAGTTCCTTTGATATTTGGTCCCAAATCTCGAATGAATTACTTGTAGCATAATTTCAGGTTCCTGCACCCTCTAGTGGCCGTGCAATTTCACCGAACGTGCCGAAAATTGCTAGTTTTGCCATATCTTGATACCCGCTTATGCTAGAAAGCTGGTTTTGGGCTCAAAAGCTGCGGAAGCAACATGTTTCTATCTCACTTCCATAGAACTTTGTCTTGTAAATGTACATAAAAAATGTTATGAGCAAATTATTGATTTTGAGGCCGCCAATACAATGTCGGTTGGTTTTACCAAGTGTGCAATGCCAATTTGCATGTTACAATTTATTACATTGCTGCTTTAACAACAAAATCTTGTTTGGAGGACCTGCGAGTTGATTTATAGATCAACCTAGCATAATTTTGATTAGTAGAGAGAATGATTGAATTTACATCACAAACTGTCATCATATTACATCATCACAAACCTTTATGATATGAACTTGGTGAAAAGGGTATCTTCCTGTTCAACTCTACAACAAACAATAGGCCTAGCCTAGATTGTTCAAAAAGTGAATCAGTTACAATAAATCAGATATATAATTTCTATATACCAAATACTTGGATGTTTCGTTGAAAATGACGATTTTCATATCAATATATTCATAACAATATCGAACCCACGACCTACCGATCAAGAAGGTCGTGGGTTCGATTCCCGGCCGGGTCAGACCAAAGACCTGATTAGTAACACTGGTATCCATGGCTTCCCTGCTTGGCGCTCATGCATTACTGGGATAGCATGGAGGGGTGGTGCATGACTTAGAAAGCCCTAAAGGCTATATCTGCACTTCCTTGTCCAGCGGCATATGCACATCATGCACTCATGGTATGCATATGCGCAGATCGTGTGTATGTGTATCATGAGTCGGTGTATATGCCGCAAAAACATCAAGGACAAAAATAAACTACGTCCTTTCCTTTCTAGCATAAGCGTATCTCAAGATATGGCAAAATTGGCTATTTTCGGCTCGTTCGGTGAAGTTGCACGGCCACTAGAGCGTGCAGGAACCTGAAATTATGATAGAAGTAATTCATTCGAGATTTGGGACCAAATATCAAAGGCACTTTTTGAAATTCAATTTTTTCTTTTTTTCACTCCACCCTAGCGCAGCCACCTTGTGACCATATTTAGGAGGTGGCGGCCACCTCGTACAAAATGCTCGAACGCCCAAGTGATTTGTGACTAGTAATTAGTAATCAGGCGAATCGATGCGACCTCGTGAGAGACGTCTTCGATTTCGATACGCGCGTGTGCCAGGCGCGCAGCCACGGGGATTTCGGGGGTCGAACTCCCCATTTGAAATGCGAAACCCCGTCATTTGGAAATGATCATTCGAAATCTAATATTCAGTTGCAATTCAATAATTGTGTAGTCAGTGTTCCGCACGGCGGGTTTGCGAGAAACGTGTTGTCAATTAGCGAGAAGAATCTGTGATTATCTCCCGCTGGGATGGTCGCGAAATTAGGTCCATTCATCCCCGTGCGCGTGGCAAACGTCGCTAGCCTGATTTATCGCGTCTAGATCAAGCCTGGTTCCGCAGGCTTCAACAATCGCATCTGCAATGAGCCCAGTTCACACTGTATCATCGCTTGACCGCGCAATCGCATCTGCATTGGCGGCTTCGGCCTGGTGTGCCACGATTTCGGCCTGAAGTGAAAGAGATCATTGCTGGCCTATGGCCTGACTATCGCGTCTCGACCCTAGCATGCTTCGGCTCCTATCTCTCGCGGGTTTGGCGACAATGCGGTCGGGTGTACGCTAATTAGTGATTGTTTTATGTCATATTGATTAAAAGGCGACATCGCGAAACTGAATAACATCGAATCGCAGCAAACAGACTTTAACGTGCGAAATTGATTCCCGCTAATACTTGAACGTAACGATCAGAAGATGTGTACCATGTCTCGAGTTCTGGAATACGACAAAGGCTTGAAATCGGTGCCATCAAGTTTGAACATTTTGATTTGCGAAAACTGCAGCCGAGACTGCGTAATATAATATTTAATAATATTATAATTGTAATATAATTTAATTGTTCACCAGAGATCAGGGACTCGCTAATTGAAAGCACTCCCGGACTCTTCGGCAAGCTTATCATACGCCTAAAATCGTCGATACGAAGCGATTATATGATCGCCATTTACACATGTACCTTACCCGAATTGAATTGATGCTATATTGGTAAATTTGAAAAGAAAATCCAAATTCCCCTAATTTTTCGACTGGCTACGCGCCAAGCGTGTGCTGAGAAACACCATCCTAGATCTCCTTTCCCGAGCAGGCGCACAAATATACGTTCTGCTTTTCTGAAATCTAAATTATGTGCTCCCATATTCGTCTACAAAACCATTCATGAGCTAGCTAGCTACGTGATAGGTAATCGGAGCGCGAAATTAGAGGATGTGTTAGTGTGTACCTGCAAATTGGAATTCATTTCTGCGCAGATTCGTTTCTATAACAAGGCTTTGCCTGTGGCATTAATCGGGAAATGCAGCAATACAGCTTAAACACCGATGTAATGAGAAAACAATTGCCGCCACGAAAGTTACTCAATACGGTTTCACACTCAAACCGATTCGTGGTGATACTGATTAGAATACACGCTTTCTCACTTGCCATCATCCTTATTTCTTGTTATCTACTAGATACATTCGTACTCCGAAATTGTCGCACAAAGTCATTTTTCAGTGTTCTTTTCATTATTAACGTGATGCATCACAATATTATGGGTGGCACAAATTCTGATTTTATTCGATTCGTTTGAACAGGAAACCTTCTACATTCCGATAAACTTGATTGCTGGATGTACTCGTATCCGGAAGTGGAATTAATTCTAGCCCAGGGGTGGCCAACCCGCGGTCGTAGAAGGAAATTTGTGCGTCCGTCAACACGTAATTCAATTAGTATGCGTTGGCGGCCGACGACACGCAGATTGAATTTACAAATTGACCGATGTACTCCCGAAATGCTTCGCGAACTTAAATTGGGAAATGCACCATTGTTTTAATCAAGAAATCGAGAACATTTTCTCGCACACCGCTATTCCCTCTGGCGTCTTAGCCGTAAGAGTATCTCAGACCGCTAGGCGGCTACTTCAGGTTTACGGCAATATATTGGGCGTCGATTTAAACCATATCGATGACATTTTATCGTCTTTTCTGTGGATGCAGTAAAATTTTGGTCTGTAGGTCGGCCGATTAGAAAGGGTTAAGCCATATGGATGACATTTTATCCTTTTTTTGTGGATGCAGTAAAATTTTGGTCAGTAGGCCGGCCGGTTACAAAGGGGGTAAAATCCAAATCGTACCTTGGGGGGCGCTGGAGACGAGGTTAAGAACCAACGCTATAGCCAATACGCGAGGCACGCAGAAAATATGGCTAGATATGATAATCTGCCAAGCTTTGGTTTGAATTCATGATAAGATTTGTCAGACTGTTTTTTTCTGGAAAACATGCCTGTTGAGAGGAACTAGTGTAGGGGTGTGTAACGAGCGAGCTCAGGCCTATGAGACTGATTAATTTCCAGGCCAACCCCTTCTGCATCCGGGCTCATAAAGACATAAAGTTTTGACATCAGTGGCCACAAAACCTTGGCCAAAATGGCCGTCGCGGGATGGCCAAACCTTTTGATATGGCTATGCTACGTTGTCGGCACCGAATACCGTGATTTTCCCATTTTTTTTTGTGTTAAGTCCTAAGCCTTGAAAAGATCTCCCTCGAAATCTCCCTCGTGCCCATTGCCTTGCCTTGAAGCTGTGAGAAAGCTGTCTTGGTTATATTTGAACGTGTTGTGCGTCAGCGTGAAGCCGATTAGTTCCATGATGATTTTTTTCAATGAATGGCCACTTTCTACAAGAGATCTTTCGACAGCTTCCATGCCATCTTTATGCGGAATACTCGTATACAGGGATGATACGTCCATGGTGACCAACATCGTTCCTGATTTCAAGTGATTGACGTTCTTGAGCTTGTTTTAAGAAGTCAGTGGTGTCACGACAAAAACTTGGTGTATTTTTCACCAGCTGTTCAAGATGTTTTTCCACGTATCCGCATATGTTTTCCGTTAAAGTTTTGTTGCCCGACATGATGGGACGTCCACAAACATTTCGTTTGTGTAATTTAGGTAGGAGATAGAAGCGGCCAAGAGAAGGATCAGAAGGGATATTGATCTTTGAGTTCATCTTCCTTCATATCTGAAGATTTTATAATTTCTTTCTGGTGTAACCATGATGTCTAGTTGATAATTTTTTGCTGTGCATGTTCTGAATATTATAGGAGATATGCAATGTCATTATTTTATAGCTCATAAATTATTGGCGTCTTTACTTTGTACTGTCTCTCCCATGGTATTAATGCAGTCTATTTTCTGCTTTTGTTGGACACGTAAGCAACAGCTGTAAATTTTTGCTGGCTCTGCATATATATATATATATTTTGAATATATTCTTCATTATCATTTAGAGGTAACAACTACTGCAACCATGTTAGTCACTACATCAGCTGAAGAAACACCAGGTATATTGGATTCATTACTTGTTTAGGTCTCTTTGACTTCATGTTCGCATGCGTCAATTACCAGTGTACTACCGTAATTTTCCATGTATAATGCACAAAATTTTCACGATTTTTTTTGCCCTAAAATAGGGGGTGCGTATTATACATGGGTACAACTAGCCTTGAAAAAAATCTCCCATGTTAAAAAACTTGAAATAACACCTTCTTCTTGTTTGTTTCCAATAGCACATCACTTTCACCCATCGCGCACATTAATTCGTATTATAGAGTGTAACGCGCTGCCAATTAACGAAAAGCGTTTTGCCAACTAATGAGAGTCGTGTGCACAAGCACGCGATCTCATGCTGAGTTGGTTTGCCGTTTGTACTCGAGCCAAACTAGGTCACTAACAGGCCCGTGCGCCCGGCGATTCTCGGTAATTCATCGCGTCTGGCCTCGCAGGCTTCGGCTGCTATCTACTATCGTTTAGAGACAATGCCGTTAATTGTATAATGATTAGCAATCGCATCTGTAATAGGTTTAGTGCTCAAGATGTTGTGTCGCTAGCCTGAACTATCACGCCGCTGGCCTCGAGGCTTTGGCTGAGTATCGTTTAAAGGGGCACTGCACTCTAAAAATGATGTGGTCTCAAATTGAAGGGCAAAACGAAAGAAAAATTTTGGCAGCAGCCGTTTTCTTCAGAACGCCACCGTAATGGAGCTGTAATGAATTGAAATTTCCATAGTTGCAGCACGCTCCAGCAGTCACGCAGAGATCGAGCTTTATATAGTTGTCATGTATAATAAGTATTTACCTAGATACTCAAATAACGTGTCACTAATTCAATCGGTTCTATGTCAACCACCTATTGTAAGTTTGAAATAATCTGTTGAAATATAACATTATCGATATATTTTAATTACAATTGTTTTTTGTACGATTTTCGCCTGTAAGCTATTTCGAGCAGTTTCTCGAAAGGTTCCGGCAATGGTCTGACATAATATGTTCCATTGCTCATCTCATCTGCCCTGATATCTTTCTTTTGTTGTTCTGATGTCTTGGTAGAACCTCTCCCCTTGGTAATCAAAAAGATGATCTGGAAATATTTCAAGATGACTGCACAGGAAGTGAACTTTTATGCTCATATTTGTTCTCAAGAGTTCGATATTCAGATACGAATTTTCGGACCAACTGCTTGTAGTTGGGTGCTGTGTGATCATCTAAAAAGTTTTATTCACTACATCCTAGGAGAAATTGCATGCAGAGAACTCCTTTCTAATGTAAAATTGGAATCTTTCATCGGTATTCTAATATACCAGTTACCAGATTTAAGCTTCTCGTTTGATAGGATTACTATAGGTATACCCACTTTGTTGACTCAGCGGAAAATTATCCATTTACCAGTAAAATGAAATGAGACGTATATGAGTACTGCAGTTAAGCCTTTCAAGGACAAATTTAACAGCTTTACACTCCACTTTAATCTTGGTAGAATGACCAATTGATACAGGGCAATATCTATTTCCGTTGTGCAAAAGTACAATTTTTAGGCTTGTCAAACTGCTTTTTTTGTCATGTTAATATTTAAAGAATGACTGAGAATGACATGAGGGTTCTTCATAGTCAATTAGGTATTTATGCGCAGTATAAAATTAGAAAAAACTACGATTTTCTTCCTACTAAGTGAAATATTGAAGGGTAAATACAGTAATTTTGGGCTATTTTAGGGGTATAAATATCTTCTGACAAAAAGCCAATCTGACAAAACTAATGTGATATTCGTAATCAGCAACCTCAAAAACCCCGGAAACGGCTCTCGGATGTTCTGCCTAAAAATTTTTTTTTCATTTTGTTGACCAGTGTTATATGACGTTCATGTGAGGTTGTGAACCACAACACTAGATAGTATCATCCTTTGTGATACGATGAAGAAATATTCTGACGATTTGATTTTGTAGCTCTCAAATACAAGTATATTTAGTTATTCATTTCATAAACAAAGCTTCAAAACTTATATTATGTACAAGGGGCTCTCACTCTCAATACAGTGCCTCCTTCTTCGATATTCATGCGCTGTGCGCAGCGGGATATAATACCTAATTCGATAATTTTGTTGAAAATAATCCTAGCAAGCGTGACGGCAGTGTTTTAAATAACGGGAAATTGACGATCAAAAAGTACGCGCAATTTGTTTTATATTTGAATTATAATAAGCCACTGCATTTATGAGAACATATGTAGCAAGCATCGTCGCGTAGCGCGGCCAAAAATTCCGGGATTGGACATGTTTTGTAAAATGTTGATTTGTTCTGAATACTTAAGGATATGTCCTACTACCACATCGTCTACGGTGAAGCCATTTTTCTTCAGCGCCCCCTTATCGCCCCCTGAGCCCAGCGCTCCCCATATCGCCCCCTGATCGTTTCCGCCTCCTTCAAAATCGCCAGCGCCCCTTGGGCGGTGCTGGAGGCAAGGTTAAGAACCACTGATATATATTAATATTTAGTTTCAGCATTCCTTCGAATGCTTTTCTCTGTGTCGGAAGTCAAATTGAGGTCGCATGAGTTGATTTTATTTTCAAGTGGGGTCGCATCGGAAAAAGGTTGCCGACCACTGATCTATATTACAAAATTACATATGTTATGTGGCAGATTCCAAACTAGTCATCTCTTCACTGTACTATAGATTGCAAAGATTGTATATTATCTATATTATTTTCACCTTATATAGCCAGACTGAAAAAGAAATGAAAAAAACATCAGTTAGCGGCTTACACAACACCTTGATCCTAACCATACCTTAGTCGTGGTGGAGCCCTTGGCTGTCGCTTTACTCTATTAAGGTACAAAAATCATGTTATTTCAAGCAACACATTGCCATGGTATATTTGAATCTATTGAGTGTAACCCTAAAATAATGTATTCCCTCAATAAACCCTATTATTTGTCACTCCAACTACTATATAGACATTAGTCACCGGGATTGACTATCACTCGAATGAACTTGACTGCACTTGCATTATGGTATTTTTCACTCAAATGAGCTTGAATTATTTGTCACTCAAACGGCCATAGGCGACATTCGTTAACCAAATGAATATGATAGACATTTTTCAATGACATGGAATAGGATTTACGCTAAGTAGATGTCCAAAACTCACAAAGCTTTTCTGGTTTTCACGTAATTACGAGATTCTGCAATGTTTCATATTGATTTTCTACTGTTTCAAATTGAGAGTGCTCCAACGTTTCAAGTCCAAGAAATATCGGCATACGGCTGGTTTACATTGTCCGATTGTTTGCAAGTTCCTACTAACAATTGCAGATAGATGAACATCAACTCCCCAAATCACTGAACAGTTTGAACATATAAAATCAATTTGAATTTGTTAAGAGCCGACCACCAGTCAGGAGGAGTCCATTACCAGCTCAAGCTCATCTAACGCTACACAAGATTCAGGTAGATATACAAGGCAGGGTGGCATGTGGCTCGTTGGCTAATTTTGTGTGGCACGGGAACACTACTTGCAGTTGTTCATTCACTCATGTAATTTATGACAAAATCAGAATTTTGTTGACTGTCAAGCATGGAATTATGGTCCATGTGTAATTCTTCAATCACTTACGACTGAGAAAGTGCTTTTGCAGCTACGGTTGATTTGATACCGAACATGGAGCGTATATTCACCCAGATGTGTTCGTGACCACTTAGGCCAGTGGTTCTTAACCTTTTTACCTCCAGCGCCCCCTTTCAAAAATTATCGGGCTCTAGCGCCCCCCCCCTCACATATTGTAAAGACTGTAATAAAGACAATGGGTAATAGAGAGGGCCGTAACAGCACTTCGTCAGCCCAACTAAAAAACGATTGTCGTGATAAACCAAACTTCTGGGGGCTTCGCGGCTAAGAACCCCTTCGCGTTATTTCAATGGTCAGCAAACTTTGTGTGGCCTGGTAGCCCTAGGCGCCAAATGTTTCTATAATGCATGAATGAATAGGATGTAATTGCATATATATGTCGCTATAAATTTTATGCGCTTCTTCGATATACGCCCGAGATCAAAGCAGTGTTCCCCATGACACCCGTAAATGTTTCCCCATGAACACGATAAAAATTTATAAACGTTAAAATATTATTTCTTTTCATTTGAATAGACGGATATTAGGGTTAGGGGAATGGAGATGTTGGTGTTGGATGTGGGTGAGGGTCAAAGTCTGGGTTAGGGTATCCCAAACATTACGGTTGGGGAGAGGGGTATTAGGGAAGAGAAACGAGGGAGATTAGGGTTGGATGTGGGTTAGGGTCAAAGTTTCAGAGAGGGCATATTATGGTTGGGGAGGGGGTATGAAGGTTGGATGTGGGTTAGGGTTAAGGTTGGGGTCAAAGTTTAGGTTAGGGCATCCCTAACCCACATCCGACCCCCTCCCCCAACCGTAATATTGGGAAACCCTAACCTCAACTTTAACCGTAACCCTAACCCACATACAACTCTAAGAGCCCCCTCCCCCAACTCTGATATCCCACTTAATTTATTTTGACGTTTATAAAATTGTATCATGCTCATGGGAAGCACTTGCTGGTGTTATGTGAAACACTGTTTCGATCTCGGGCGTGTATCGAAGAAGCGCCATACTTTATATCCTCTCAGCCCTCGTAATCAGATTTACCACTAGCGCTGAGTGAGCTGTTGTCTTGGAAAACGGAGGCCACATAATTAATAATTAAAAATATTCGCTCATGCCCGTTGGTACAATTACTTCTGATCTGAGTTCAGTTTATTACTCGAACATATAATCAACCTCACAAGTACCCTCGTGCATAGAGCGTTGATGATATGTTCGAGTAATAAACTGAACTCAGAACTTGACAATATCCGGAAAATCTTACTTGATAACGGTTACCCTGAACATGTCATCAACCGCGGCATAGAGAGGAAAGTAACACAATTCAATGCAGAAAAGTCAACAGAGCCTACCGAACGAACAACCAAAGATGTTTACATCCATCTACCTTGGATAGGGCCTATTTCCACCCGATTTGAAAAGCAATTGATTTCAGCGGTCAATAAGTGTTACGACACAGTGAAGACCAACGTGATTTTCACGATAACGCAACTGCTCCCTGCAACCCGTAAAGACGTGCTACCCGCAATTCAGCAAAGCAATGTAGTTTACGAATTTAAGTGTCACTGTGATTGTGGCTACATGGGAAGAACGTCAAAGCGCTTGCAGGAACGCATAAATCAGCGTGTCCCTAGATTCATTAGAACTCACTCGGTGATAAGCTCACCCTTAACTCATCCGCTCAAGATTGATGCGGAACAATCAAACGCCATAAATTCTGCAATTGGCAAACACTTGTTGGATAACCCCGCCTGTGCGAAAAATTATCGAGACAACAGATTTCGCATACTCAGAAAGGGTCCGTTCTCACTTTCATTTGTGTGCCTTGGAGTCGACTTTTATTAAAATACACCAGCCTAGGCTGTGTCAACAAAAAGAGTTCGTGTATCATCTGAAAATAGTACATTGAACGCTCTCGTATTCGACATTTTGTACTGGTGACATCATACTTTGTGTTACGATTGTTGATATACGCAGCTCATTCGAATTCTCTACTAGTTGCTGACGATTACCCCTGACCAATGTCAGCCGAAAATATTCGGGTTCATTTCAATATGAATATACCATTCAATTCTATATGTTTCTGAAGAATTTAATTAGTTTCGAAGTTTTTGCCAATTCAGTACTTTGAATTCTAATCTAATTTGAAAAAGTTGTTCAAGTCTGCTATGAGTATGATGTGGTCTCAAATTTTAAGTTGAAGATATGAAAATATATATTATTGGTAGCAGCCATTTTCCTCAGAATGTCAACGTTTTCAAGCTGATGCTGAATTATTATCACAAGTGGTCCTCTGTAAAACAGAGTTTGAGTCGAGGAAGTGCATTAGTAAATGAATGCATGCCAGACATCTCACCAGGGTTGAGAAGCGATGTCACGTACCGTAATTTTACAAGTATAGTATGCCCCCATGTATAATACGACACCTTAAAATGGCATTGAAGTTTGGGGAAAAAGCCTGTACCCATGTATAGTACGCACCCTGCATTTGCAGTACACGAATAGCTGTGTTTTAGTATACTATGTCGACATGTCGTTCTGTTTTGCGATGTCACTGTTCAACAATCATGACATAAGGATCGCTAAGCATTATGCAATTAACGGCATTTACTCTAAACGATGGTAGATAGCAGCCAAAGCCTGCAAGGCTGGTGACGCGATAGTTCAGGCCAGCGACACGACATCTTGAGCACGAGGCCTGTTTCAGATGCGATTGCTGATCATTATACAATTAACGGCATTGTCTCTAAACGAACGTAGATAGCAGCAAAGCCCGCGAGGCCAGCGACGTGATAATTTAGGCCAGCGACACGACATCTTGGGCACAATGCCTATTACAGATGTGATTGCCTAGGGGCCAGGCCAACGGCTGTGTTGTGCGCACTAGGTCTTTTAGAGATGCGACCGATCACGCAAGCGATTATATCTTGCACGCATGGCCTGTTGTACATGAGATTGTTCAGGCCTGTCTTTGACGCAATGAGCTAGCGAGGGTTGCCGCGCGTGCACTGCACAATGACCTAATTTCGCTCGCGTACCAACGGCAAACTAACTCAGCAGAGGACCGCGTGCTGTGCTGCTCGTTAATTGGTAACACGCTTCTCGCTAATTGGCAGCGCGTGACACTGATAATACGAATTATTGGTCGCGATGGCTGAAAGTGATGCGCGATTGGACACAAACATGAAGAAAGGTGTGATTTCAAGTTTTTTATCGAGGGAGATTTTTTCAAGGCTTGTTGTACCCATGCATAATACGGACCCCCCTATTTTAGGGCGAAAAATCGTGAAAATTTCGCGCATTATACATGGAAAATTACGGTAATTCGATACCACTTAGATACCTAGAGTAGAATTGGATCATTTGTGAAAATCTTTTTGTCGTAGTTAGGATAGGCTGTCTTAATCAGGAATATGGATGCTGCCAATAATGTTTCCATCACACATTCAGTTTTAATTTGACACCACATCGCATGTGGAATGCAGTGCGACTTGTAATTAGACATTTTCCCAATATCTAAAAACAGCTAATAAATTCATTTACTTTCATTTTTTGCTTTACTAGCAGAGAATCATACTTAGAAAAGCCTCAGACAAGTAGTAACCTCCAAGAAGTAGCCTAATAAAGAGTGGTAAAATACAGGAATAATTGAGGCAATAAGATATATCATTTCCGTTTGCAACCTGTGAGGTTTTTCTTATCGTTCAATGTGGCCCACTTTGCAATCTAGGGCCACCCTGATTCAGGCCATATTTGGATAATAGTTATGCCAATACATTTTCATCTATGCTCAACAAATGTTACCGGCTGTCTGTATGTATATGCGTAATAGGGTTGTTCAGATTTAAAAAATTGTCAGGAAACTTCGACCATTGTGATCCAAATGATGGTTTAGTACATAAAAACACTTTTATGAGCAATTTTGGTCATCTTCATCGTGATCTTCCTTTTCCTCAAAGCCCCCAAAGATCCCGAGGTCATTTCTCCTTACTACAGCTGATACACCAGAGTGTTTACGTTGACGTAGTGCTCTGTAGTGTTGACCGTGTAACCAGTTTGGAGCTTTTGTGATGTTATCAGTTGAAAACGGTTGTGCAGAAATAAGGAATTGCAAGGTAATATATTTGTTTTCAAAATTGTACCTAAATGTTGTCTTATAAATATCAGATGTATCTCCGTTTTCCTGTTCAAAACCTGTATATCGTGTTCATGGGAAGCATTTATTAGTTGCACGGGTGACACTGGTTTGTTATGGATCGTACTTCGAAGGAGTGCCGTTGGGTTGCAAAGTCGTGAACAAATGCAGAGATTTGCAGCTACTTTTTAGGCAGTAAATGTATTGAAAGGTGTATGATATGTAATGTCAGAAATATTTACCTCAATTTCAGTTTATCTGTAACATAACGAGCAATTCCATTTGATGGTAGAGTGTAATTTAGTAGAAGAAGAATGCCTGACACAAAGCGGAGAAAGGTAGTGCCGGATTCACCAAGAACAAGATCGAAGTCTGGTTACTATTCGAGCGGATAGTCATCTGATTGTATCAGTCACTCCCAGTTCTAAAATATCTGCTATATCTGAAAGAAAACTGCCCTAAGACTACCAAAACGCAGGAATTTCTTCTTCAAACTGTTGGAAGAGGTTGCCAATCTTCATGCCGCTTGAACTTTATTATCTTGAAAAGAACATGTCAATTGTGATGAACTCGATAAGTTGGGGGACCTTGGACATTGCGACGAAGTTGTCGCCATCTCAGAAAAATGAAGACATCGCATTTTGTGAGGACCAATAGTATTCTCGCAGTGCACGACTCGCAGGAAAACATGAGACCTTAGAAAGAAGCCAGGTTGAGATCAGTGACGAACCTGTTTCAGCATCTGCGGGCATAAGTTCTAGTGATGAATTTGTTACGTTGATGTCCTCGTCAACTGGGAAGGAAACCAGTACACCACCCTCTGATTATGATGCTGCAATCAAATATCCTTCATTTATTGAAAGTCAAGCTCCTAGAAACTTGTTAAGAAAGAAACATATTACTGATGAGCTGGTCCGCCTAAAATTGACTGATAACCAAGCAACTATGCTACTTAGTGCATTTATACAGGCATGCGGAGGGAATATTGATGCCTTTGTGCTATCCATATCAAGTATAAAAGAGACATATAAAGGCTAATCTCCGTAAGGTTCCACATGATATATTTGAATCATTCCAACAAGACCTACCCAATCATGCTGCTATACACTGGGATGGAAAGTTGACAGAAGACAGATTTGGAACAAACTAAGAAGCATTGGCTGTGATATCGTCTTCTTATCCTCAGCATACAGATGGAAAATTACTTGGAATTCCCAACATCTTTTCAATGATAATACCAATTGTCGCAAGCCACGAAAATGTTATAATTGGCTGATTATTTTTTGCCATAATCTGCTTCATAAAGTTTGATTATTCAAAATGTTCTCACAATAAATTCATCGAGTTTCAGAAACATACATTGCCTTCACTTGACTCTCTTGTTGTTACAAGAGCAAGCCTAGTATCATGAACTTGTTGGATTTTCACAATGTTGCTCAGTAGGTACCCTTGTCATATTCCACACTATGGCAAACTCTTAGACTGTTTGAACAGGACAGTCCTGCGTTTTGGTCGTCTTCGGGCAATACGTGAACGGGAATATTGAGTAGTGGACTTGTCTTTTGTTCTTTGCAGGACAGGTGCAACCCTTCTCCGCTTTGTTTCAGACATTCTTCAACTAAATTCTGGTCCTCCATCAAATTAGACTACTCAGTCTTTTACAAATGAGCTGAAATTCCTACCTAATAGATCTTTCACCAACGTTAACAAAATAAAAGCAACCTGGAAATGCATGCAATTGTCTCATTCATATAGCCTGACTAGTTGTAGCAATGGGCCTATAGAGATAACAACACATGTACCAGAAGGTCTCACTGGCATATGCAGTTCAATACGATTGCCAAAAAGATATATTACCATGATATTTATCACCCATAGACCTAGACGGTCGTTTTCAACTGCAAACTCCACTAAAGGTACAACAATCATCACCTCAGAGCACTGCTTTACAATAAGAGCTAGGTAAATAGTCTGGGGAATCCCCAATAATTAGGAGAATTGGCCCCTGATCTTTGCGGGCTTTGAGGAAAAGGAAGATCACGATGAAGATGACCAAAATTGCTCATAAAATTGTTTTTGTGTACTAAACCATCATTTGGATCACAATGGCCGAAGTTTCCGGACAATTTTTCAAATCTGAACAACCCTAATGCGTAAGGCTCAGCTGGCAATGCGGTCTACCTCAGAATAGTGCTTCCCTACCTATATTGTGCAGCCCACTGTGAGATGTGACAATCAGAATGAAAAACAAGCTAATAGGAAAAGAAACAATCAATGGCATAGAATTTACTATTAATGCGAAAGTTGAGCTTGCGTATTAGATCACGGGAATCACAATATTGTCGAATTAGCGCCACCCATTTTCCTCTCAATGCAATCCTAGAGTGCGGATTGGCTAACGGAGGAGCCACGACTGCCAGTTTTATATGTAAGTTTTTAGTCTGGCCACGACTAGCCCGTAACTGTCCAATCAAGAAGTGAAACAGCTGACTCATAAGTGATGCACCTGTGATGCAGATCTTTACTTTATTAGTAAACTCTCTGGTTCAGATTTGTTATGAGATATGTTCATGTTCAAGTACACTCTCATGATGCCTTTTCATAGGTTGTTAGATATATTAGATTATACATTGTATCAGGGCTGTGGAGTCTGTAAATTTTTAAAACCAGACTCCAACTCCAGACATTTTCAATATACCAACTCCG
Source organism: Botryllus schlosseri (assembly GCF_051294905.1). Classification (NCBI taxonomy): domain Eukaryota; kingdom Metazoa; phylum Chordata; class Ascidiacea; order Stolidobranchia; family Styelidae; genus Botryllus; species Botryllus schlosseri. The sequence goes on along the minus strand of NC_137246.1, from coordinate 26,844,079 downwards.
ACTCCCGAGTCTTTAAACGCATCGACTTCCACAGTACCACAAATTTACTTCGAAAATTATGTCACAGTGATGGTTTATTGACTTTCATATAGCCAATAAACATATGCAAACATATTATTCACAATGGCAAAATCGTTTCATTGTGGCATTGCTCAAAATATTTACTGTACAATTAACATGAAAGTATTGATTTTGAAGTATCCTTCCTTTTTTCATAAGTTTTCATAACATAGGCAAGCCACGGCTATTCTCTAATTCGTGGGTGGGCAAACTTTTGAGCTCGCGGGCCGCATTCCACATCCGAAACCATTCGCGGTTAGAAAATAGAAAATTGGGATTGTAAACCAAAAACGCAATATTTTGGTATTTGATTATATAGTGAGGACATGGAGATAATTATGCTTATGTAAGACAATCTAATCATTGCTTTGCTGATATCATACACGTGTCAGAAATAGTGGTGAGATTTTACAGGCTGGTCGACCTCAATTACCAATTTGTAAAAATTACAGGGACGAGAGTCGGTTGTCCCGGTTCTTAAAACAGGATTGAAATTTTAATCTGTGAGCTACGACCTGTTCATAGATTTGCTAATTCCTCTTTTGATTCAGTTCCAGGTGACACAATGCCAACAGTATCATAACACTGTTAGCTTCAAACACGCTTCAACTGTATGTGTAGATCAGGGGTGTCAAGCTAAAGTTGAGTCGCGTGCCGGATTCTAGTCTTCAAATCGCCAGTGGGAAAGATCGTTCAACTGATTCCAAGATGTTGCCTCGTGTCGTTGCTTTTCACTTGAATACTTATTATCAAGCATTTATAGATAATCCCTGGATCATAGGGCTTCTATTCCGGCAAGTCGCAACAGATTTATTTGTGAACAATTGTTCTGGCAAAAATACAATGATTGTCCGGTTGAATGCAGTTGAGAACAGATAAAACAGTGGCGCAAACGACAATATAAGTTGGCATATTTCTATGCTCCCTTTGTTGTAGCGGTAATCTGCCGTTAGCGTGTGTGCTGTGAGGAATAAAAGATATTTAACTCTAAACCAGTGGTTCTCAACCGCCGGTCCGCGGACCGGTGCCGGTCCGCGACGACATTCCTGCCGGTCCGCGAGGAATATTACAATTTTATACTTTAATTTCAAGATGCAATGTTGAAGGCTTGTCCTTTGATAAAATAAATAAAACATCTAATTTTAAACTGATTCAAAAATTTGTGAGGTAACATTAGGGCTAGAAACATGTTCGATTTGACTTAAAGTACAACACGTTTCATTTGACGGCATGCGAGCGACAAATACAGAACAGATACGAGCTCACTCATCGCTAAGCAGGGTTGTAATGACTCGAGTCATGACTCGACTCGAGTCAGACTCGAGTCACGATTTTTTGATGACTCGACTTGACTCGAGTCATTTTCTCAAAATAAGGAAATGACTCGACTCGACTCGAGTCAATTTGTGTATTGACTCGACTTGGACTCGAGTCATTGCGCATGACTCGAACCAAGTCATATGACTCGAGATTCAGCCGGCCAAGACCGACATTTCATTGTAATTTCGAAGTACAGTAAAGTAACAACTCTATTGGGATTACGTCTATTGGTACTGGTATTTGAAAATGCGACCAGAAACTGTTAAAAGTGAGGAAAATTAGTACATTATATATGCGAACCATTCGATATCACCAAACAGAGTTATAAGAGTGGCTTTAACAAGACCTTACCTGGAAACTGAGCAGTCAACACAATGACTTGGACTCGTACTCGAGTCATAATACCATGACTCGGACTCAAACCTCTGCTTGATGACTTGGACTCGGACTTGACTCGGTGGTGAATTGAAAATGACTCGACTTGACTCGAGTCAAAACCGTAAAAGTGAGAATGACTCGGAGCTTTGTGACTTGGTTACAACCCTGTCGCTAAGCAGCGCAGTTTGATCATTGGTTTTCGATTCATTTATTTTGTGCCGGACCGTAACTGGGGCACCCCAAATGGCCCAATTGGGGAGGGCCGAGCTTGAGAAGGGCCCAAAATTATTTCGCTAATGAATATAAATCATAGCGTTTTATTTGAAACTTTTTCCAACATTTTTCAATTTCTTTTTGGGCTTTGCACGATTTAGTGTCCCTATATGTCTTGCTTATAAGGTGCCCTTCTCCGAGAAATACGCATGATTTATAGGCATTTCGGCGTCAGCCATTGCCGCACCACGACGTATCCACACATAATGAAGTTTATGTTAACATGGGACTCCGAAATTTGGGCCTAAAATTCAACCGCGAGAAAAGCGCTTCAGTCGTGAATGGTCGAAAATTGTCGCCATTGTCGCGATAAGCTACGTAAACTCTCTGCTTACGCTGAGTAGAATGGATGTGATCACAAGTACAGGTGAAAACATCCACCTAAGTGTAGGGTCTTGGGGCGAAGCCCCGGGAAATTTTGCTTATCGCCCTGTCGGGACCCCAAGATCAACGTTTTTGGGGGTGGGCTGACGAAGTGCTTTTTCGGCCCGGATTTGCGGATGGCAGGTATAGCTGCTGCAATGTGTTTTCTTGCGGCACGCACTGTATTCGCAGTTGCCGGAGTAGCCTGCGTCTGGTGGCAGTGGGCAATGAGCAAGGTAGCACGACAAGGTGCTTGGTTCGACTCCGATACGCCTCTTCTCGTGATATTGTCGGTCGGTATTGAGTTGGCGTGGCCGTTTAAACCCACGGCCTTTGGCGCGAAAGACTGTAAACGACTCTCAGCGCGGTAGCATACGTTTATCTGGACAAGGCAATTTTACCTCGACTTGGCAGACTCACTACCATAAAATCACATGGATGCCATCATGAATATTATTAAATACGATCAAAACCCTCCAAATGTCACTCTCTAGCATCATATAATTGCCAAAAACGGTTGCATACTTTACATTTTGGCTTCATTTCAATTTTGACAGTTCACCGGTCCGCTAGACATTTTTTGAAATTTTACCGGTCCGCGAGGCGAAAAAGGTTGAGAACCACTGCTCTAAACGCTGGAGTAGGCATTTGGGTTAAATCACAAGTCAGGTTTCTCTGTCCAAGTCCGGGGACCTATATTGAATGGGAAGTGACACAGCAGTGCTACCACATATATTTGAATTATATATTGGTGTAAATAAGATATTTCCCATGTAAAGTGCATATAACGATGCCACACTTCTATGGATAGATACTTTCTGGTCCATTTTTTTCATAAAACTCTGAACGCAGAGTGCATTTTTGGCTATTCGAATCAGACAGAGAGAGTGAAAGCACATTGGCATAGTCGGGTGGTTATAATGTGGCCTATGAACAATGAGCATGCTCGGCAATTGCTGTCTCAAGGGAATATTTAATGAAATCATTTCCCACATAAAATCTCAACATTTGTTACAAATGTGCTGGATTAGATAGGAATTTCTCAGTCTACTCAGAATTTCGTCGCGGGCCCGATAAAATCATATGTTTGACACCCCTGGTGTAGATAAAATATAAATAGAATAGCCTACTTCTATGCACATCGAGAACAAATTGATACCTAAAACACCTGCGAATCGTTGATTTTTTCAAGCGCAGCACTAAAATTGATCAACTTTGCTGGAGTAGCCAATCTGAAGTCACACTCGTGATCCGAAGTATGTCAATCCCGTTTAGGATTCCTGTGATGTTTAGCGTTCTGGTTGCATTTTGTGATATGGAGATGAGGGTGGACTCGAAATATTTTACTATCATAAAGGGGGCGTGTCAAAACAAATTTTAAGAACCACTGCCTTATAATTATCATGGTGAAATATATTAAGAATAGGTTTAATCAAGTCCATGCAGTAATTCGATTTTGAGTACGCATTTTAGCAATATTTTTAACAAGTTTCTTGAGACTCGCATGTCGCACAAAACGGTGTTGCGGGTTGCAGTTTGCCCACCCCTGCTCTAATATGTATGAATCATTCAAGCCTGATATATATCCCGTCCTGTATAATTAAAACGTAGATAAAAACAATAAAAGTGTAGCTCTTGTGGATGAGTCAGCCACTAATACAGCGGTGTATAAATTCTCTCACTACACACGATGCTGATGATAACCACTACTCACCACTAATAAATGGCGGTCAGAAACAAAATTTAGGGAGTAGTCAAGTAGCATATGTCTTCATGCAATTAGTTCAGTATTCATGAACTAGGACTATACTTGCAATCTTAATTAAAGATTTGTTCGTCCCAAGCGGCTGAGCTTCATATTACTAGAAATATTTTTGATTTTGTTAAGTGGGAAGCAGCGTTTACAAGTGATGCTATCACTAACTCAATAATTTCACAAACATGTCATTGTCCCGCCTCAAAATGTGTCTGTAGTCCGTAGTAATGACTAGTGACTACCACTGTATGCGATTTTATGTCTCGGCACTCGGCAGTGATTAACCAAATTTGTTGCTAGCATCACGCCATAAAAAGGTGAACAAATGAGAAATGCTGTTTGTATAGTTTGCGCAATAATTGATGTGGTCCGGAGTGTGATCTACAGTTTGCTGAACTGCGATTTTCCTGAAATCCACCAATATATCCCAGCTATCTCTCCGGTATTAAGGTCAAGTGTCATCTCTTCTCCACCCTTTGCGAAATTCCTGCCGCACGTTTCTTGACTGGTGCACTTTCTCGATGCAATCGAGGAAAAGATTCTTAGATAGTCATTACCTGTGTCTTTTAAACCACGAGAATTGGACGTACCAGGGTATCATCTTTCAAGATACGACAACTGAAATAGGATTGGTACCAGTAGCAAGCTTTACATGCGGAGATATACTTGGCTGAATGTCATCTGTTAGTTAAGCATTATTAGCGTATGCCTAGTTATTGTAACTGAGCCACCGTAGTTTGTATGACACAGTTCCTGCTCTGCCTTTATCACATCGTAAATCTGGAACAGTGAGAAAATTTGTGTCAGTATTTTCGCCAAGGGTTAAGAAACATGATGCATAACGTCGATACCATAGAGATAAATATATTGAAATTTACCGTTTCTGAAAATATTTTACCTGCAGTCTGAATACGGTAATTTTTTGAGGAAATAACATATGCCATTGGCAAGCATTTGTACCTTGGTATCGACTTCTTTCACAGTACACCAACTTAGTTTGTGCCAAGGAATGAGGTTCTTGTCTCGTCTTTGATCAATCTATGTCTTTGCTTCAATTATTTGAAATTTCTCACAGTGAGGTCGTATCTAGTGATAAGATTATTGATATACAACGTTCTTTTCAATTTACTACTAGTTGTCGACAATTACCCCTGACAACTGAAAATTTCGGGCTTATTTCAATATGAATATGTTAGTCAATCATATATAGAAGTTTAGTACATCCATGAGTTTCTTATGATTTATATGTTCTCGAACCAACAGAACTCTGACTGTTAAATAAACAGAGACACAAGTAGGTAGTGGGGTAGCCAGGCGAGGGGGGTTCAGGGTCCCAACCTCTCCGATATTTGTTAGCTCATCTGCGATTTAGTAATTTGTATTATCATTACCACGGGATTGGTATATCGTGGTTATCACAATGTGATACGTTATATGATACGCGCAGTATATTGGTGAAGGCGAGTTATCGCAGACTCGCCAACTCGTTGGTCGACAACCTATGGATTGCAACTCCAGTTGTGGTCGTAACTTTTTCTGGGGTCGCCATAACTCGCTATACTAAATTTGTTACCACTAAGAATACAGATATTTTTTAGTCCTATTTTGCAACATTAAGCTTCTTTGGCCCGTATTCAAGAAACCTCACTCAGTGCTCAAACTCACTGTGCGTCAAAATTGCGTAACAATCGGTATTCAGAGAGCGCAACTCAAGAATGAGTTTGAGCACGGCTGGAGTCGTACTTCGCGGTCTGTCGAGCTCGACCTCGAGCTGTTTGGTATTCAGAGACGATGCGCGGTAGCTGACGAGCTGAGAATTTGGCAGTCGAGTGCGCATTTTCTGAGTCGAGCCGGGGGCAGTCTCAGGGCTTTACTCGAACGCTTTGCATTGACTTTTCTGGTAGTATGCTGCAGGTTGATGGGCTGTGCACATATATTAATGGGATTTATGATGTTAATGGTAAACTATTCCGGTATGGAACATTGTAAAGTCCACCGAGTTCGATCATTTTCATGTAATATCTGGATTTAATAAGCTGTATAATAGTGTACAGATAACTGTACATCAATGAAATGAGAGTTGTGAAGTATGGCAGTGATGTGGCAGTATTCATACATACAAGCCTTGCTTTTTCGCAGTTACCTCGATGTGTCTGTCGCATGATAATGTTCAGGTAAAGCAGACTAGGCTATAATGTTGGATTTCAACAGGAACATTTTTTTCAGTTGAAGTATGTCAAAATTAAGGTTTAGTTTGGCTGACAAGCGCTGTCTTATTACTCTTGTAAGCGCAAAGCTGGATGTACTTGAGGATAAAAGAAATGATGAAGTTCTATCCAAAGGAAAAATGCTACATGGGAAGATCTTGCCGTTCAATACAATTCCTTCCCGGATGCTCAAAAGGTATATCCAAGCAGCTTGAATCATGTTGGACTAACATGAAGACGAGGTAAGCTTTATGATGAAATTCTAGGAATGTGCCGAGACCAGTTCTAATGCGTATGCATTTCAACAGATCGAAAGAAGTTATTACAACCAACTGACTGTAACTGGCGGAGGTCCTCCAACCAAGGCAGTACCAGAGATGTCGCAGATGATCCATAGCATGATACCAGAACAATTCGAGCCACATCTTGATCGACATCTTCAGGTACGGTATATGCCATAATAATGGACACTTCACTGATACAAGCACCATATCAAGCAGTGATCCCCAGTCCCCACAATTGGTAGTCAACGGTATTCGCTGTTGATATGTGAGCATCGCTGATTCTGGTTATCTAGGTTTTGCTGCGTGTTAGCTGCGACTCCTGTACGTACCAAATTTGTGCCATAGGCCTACCACCAAAATCGCTCTGTCTAATAACTGTAAAACCATACGTTTGCAAACCCGAAAGCTATCACTGACCATAATTAGCAATGCGCAGTGATTGATGGTCGTGAGGACCATAGCCAGTCAATGGTGATCTGGGTCTGGGATATATCCTCCAGGTGGTGTGGACATCGATATTGTTTATTAATAATGAGAGTTAACTAAAATCTGTGTAAATATATAGGCCTACAGATACATGACTAACATGAGCAAAGCTTTATAAGCATATGTAAGTTATTTAGAAGTTATACGCATTTGCGATGCAATGAGGGCTGTCTATATCATATATCCCTATTTCAGATGCGACTTTCAAGACTGCAACTCCGGCTTCAAGGCCGGTGGTAAAAGAAACAAAAAAGACAGGCATGCCAAGAAACCAAAAAGAGCTGAAGTTAATAACTTCATATCGGATGCCATGTTCTTGGAGCATGAGCTGAAAGTGGAAAAGATTGAATTGGAAATTGACTGCTTGCAACAGCAAAGGCTCTTAGTAGAGAAGCAACAGTCCCCTGCTGATCTGCGGGTTGGCACTTGTGACCAAGCACCTGTTGATAGCAGATGTAAGGCAAAAGCTTGAAGGCTCGCCTTCACCAGACCTAGTAGAAACTAGTCTACCTACTTTATGAAAACTTTAATTTTAAGATTCATTGCTTCTGCTTGCAGCACCGTGATGTAAATACTCTTTTTGTGCTATTCCCGTTACTATGCTTGTACTTGCAGCAGTGTGACATGAATATGTTTCTTGTGCCATACCCATTCAACTGTGCATTATTGACAGTTACTATGCTTGTACCTGCAGCAATATGACATTGCTGCTTTTTTTGTGCCATACCCAATTGACTGTGCATTGTTGATAGTTACTATGCTTGTACTTGCAGCAATGTGACATGAATACGTTTCTTGTGCCATACCCATTCAACTGTACATTATTGATAGTTACTATGCTTGTACTTGCAGCAATGTGACATGACTGCTTTTCTTGGGCCATACCCATTTAACTGTGCATTGTTGATAGTTACTATGCTTGTACTTGCAGCAATGTGACATGAATACGTTTCTTGTGCCATACCCATTCAACTGTACATTATTGAAAGTTACTATGCTTGTACTTGCAGCAATGTGACATGACTGCTTTTCTTGGGCCATACCCATTTAACTGTGCATTGTTGACAGTTACTATGCTTGTACCTGCAGCAATGTGACATGACTGCTTTTCTTGTGCCATACCCATTTAACTGTGCATTGTTGATAGCTACTATGCCTCTAATTGCAGCACCGTGACATAAATACGTTTCTGTTGCTATGCCCATTTAACTGCATAAGCCTTGACTTGCAATACCACGCCGTGATATTAATGCTTTTTTCTCTATGCTCATTAGGGTTGTTCGTAATTTGGAAAATCTCAAAATTTATGCGTATCCATCTCTCATTCTATAGATTATTGATAAAAAACGTCAATGAACCTGCAATAAGCTCACAGGAAAGTCGTTAACATTTGTCTAAATGCGTTTGAAAGTAGCTGCCGTAGAGTGGGCGTATCAGCGACCATAGAACGGCAAGCAGACTAGTGCTCACGAAATCATGGCGCTTGATTGGCTAATCTGCTATGCTTGAATGATCACAACCACAGCGGCTTGCTAATCAGCAGGTCAAGGAGTCGGTTAACGGCGGTGTTTCTGTTAGCGCATTGCAGGATGGTCCCCAGATAATGATTTAAGATTAATTCAGAACATGTTGAGTCAAGAAATACATGATGAACAAAAACAGCTGCTTCACAAAAACTTTCAATACATGACTGGATGGCTTATTGTGAAGGTAACCGTTGTAGCCTGTATGCCTCGTTGTCATTGAGGGAAAGCATAAAAACAGGCGAAGAAATATTGCAAAGGCGCTTGGGCAAATGGAGAACGAATTTCTAGTTTCAGAGGGGATGTACCACCATTGAATACAAATATAAAACTTGACATTGATACTACTTCGTCGGTTCTTATTAGGCTCTTGTCGTGGTATATAATTGAAGTCTTGAATGCTGTAAGGGCTGGATGAATCAGCCATTTATGCTTGGCACTTGTCAGATTATGGCAGCCTAATGAATTCTATTGGCAATTGCTGTCAAAGCCTTCAATCATGCCGCGGAAAGAGGTCTAAATGAAAGCATAGACTATGCTGGTAGGACCAGCAAAAAGACAGATCGCTTGCATTGCTTTGCGTGTCCCTAATGAATCTTGATTCGTTACCGGCTGCATCACGACTAAGAAACCAGACTTGGACATAAAAAGAATCTATTGAAGCGGTGTGGTAGGTACACTTCTTCAGAGTTTCAATGTTAGCTACCTGGTCGGCCACATATCTTTTCAGCATACAGGATTGTGTCCAGAATCCATCTCACACGGTGTGCTGCACCAGTTTGGCGATGACTAATATACCTTACCTTCGCCGAGAAAAGCAGTACCACTTGGCGTAATCTCAAGCATATCAGATAGGTATTTCTCGGATCTATACTTAGTTCTATAACCTCACAATCATTCGCTGTCACCCCTGTCATGCCCACAAGAGGCTATTGTTGCTCGAAACCTATCGTTACCCAGTTTTAACACACTAAAATATTCAATGACGAGGTGTCTCATTTTATTATTAAATCACCAATGTACAATGCGCTTACAGAATTATTGCCGTTAGCGAACTTCTTGAACTCGTAGAAGCACATAATCAGCAAGTCGCTGCGGTCGTGATCATTCAAGCATAGCTGATTAACCAATCGGGAGACGTGATTTCGTGATTACTAGTCTTCTCGCCTTTCTATGGTCGGTAACACGCCCACTCTACGGCAGCTACTTTCAAACGCATTTAGACAAATGTTAACGACTTTCCTGTGAGCTTATTGCAAGTTCATTGACGTTTTTTATTGATAATCTACAGAATAAGACATGGATACGTATCTTTTTTGAGATTTTCCAAATTTTGGACAACCCTAATGCTCATGTAACTGTGTATTATTGACAGTTACTGTACTCCTTCATTTCTTTCTACACTGTTCCATTTCGTTCGGTTTTATACAAGTTACACCACAGTCTCTTTATTTGTATTAACAAATTAAATTTCATTCGTAAAGTGGGTTTATACGATCCGTCGGCTCCGAGTTAGGTAGGCCTCTCCGCGAACCGCGTACATCTCTCGCAACTTCTTGTGCACCTAAATTTGAAGGGAGTTAAGCGCTTGATATTAAAAAAATCAAGAAATATATTACCTGTGCTTTCTGGCATGGTAGTAGAACACTGCTGTTAAAATGAATCAGTCATTGATGTGTCGACATTTATCCTTATCCGTAGACCCAGTGATAAGCAGGGGGAATACCCTCTTCCACGCTCCAGAAGTCCTTTCTATAGTTATTCTGGATATTAGAACCTTGTTATATCGACGTTCAGCAGCTGTTTGTTAAACTGTGTGTCTTCATTGGCTGCGACTTCACCTTGTGGGAATTTGATGTATGCTGAAGCTGAGCTTTTATGAGCTATGGCAATACTGTCCAGCTTCACCAATCTGCCAACGGTGAGCTAGGAGACATGTTCCAGTTCCCCAGCAGCAACTTGAAAGCTTCCTGTGGCGTAAAAGCGCAAAACAACAAGGAACTTTAACAACGGGGGCAGCAGCAGGCCTTTGTTGGATGGGTTGGTAAGGTCATGTAGCACCTCCATAAATCCACTAACACCGGTTTTCGTAAGCCTATAGCGATCAGAACACAGTTCCTCAGTGATGTATTCCACGAGATTATCAAAATCTGTAAGGTACTTCCGTACTTGCTGCAGCCTGTTTCCATTCACTTACATGTAATATTCTAACATATCTATGTCAATATCCATTTGATCTGAAAGGCATAAAACACGTACCGTATACCTATCTGCCAATCTGGAAACGGTGTCTCGTGCACGCCAAATATTCTACAAATTGTACACACGGTGTGATACTGCATACCAAATATATTACGCTAAACGTACAGGGATTCCAACCCGGCATCGTAACAGTTCATATCGAGCGAGCGCACAGCGCACAGTTGCGAATGATGCCAGACATGTCGAGTAAGACTCGAAACTGAGCAAAGCTCGAAAATGTCTTTGAATACGAAGCCTCTACTCCGATGGAGCTCAACTCGGCCTTTACTCCGTCGAGCAAGGCTTGAGTTTGAGTTCAAGGCGTCTCTTTGAATACGGGCCTTTGTGTGTGTATAGCTTGCTTTCTTGTGTCACAATTAGTTCATTGTGTTGCAATCATCAAAGTCCGAATAGCTGAGACGAGGCACAAGTGTCACATGTGCAACTATCGCATTAGCAATGCAAGTTAAACGGTTACAATATGTGTTGGTGAAATCAAGTTCATATGCTAGTGGAAAGATATTAAAAACAGTAATTTTGGAATACTTTTGTGTAGTTACATTTTTCTATAGTTGTTCCTACATAATTCTTATTACTTAGTCTCAGCATTCCTTCAAATGCTCTTCTCTGTATCTGAGTAAAAAATGAGGTCGAATGAGTGGATTTTGCTTCAAATGGTGGTCGCGTCTGGGAAAGGTTGCTGACCACTGATCTATATTACAAAATTACACAAGTTATGTAGTGTACTATAGATTGTAAAGATTGTATATTATTCATAATATTTGCATCTTCTATAGCCTGACTGAAAAAATAAATGAAAGTACATCAAATAGCTGCTTACTCAATATATTTTTAATATTTATCATACCTTGGTCTTGGTGGAGCCCTTGACTGCCGTTTTACTCCTGAGTTACAGAAATGAGGTTATTTCAAGCAACATATTGCCATGGTCTATTTGAATCTATCGAGTGTAACCTAACATAATATAATCCCTCAATCGACCCTATTATTTATCACTCAAACAACTATAATAGGCATAAGTCATCAGGATTAGGTGTCACTCGAATAAACCTGAACCTGACTGTACTTGAATTATGGTATTCATCAATCAAACGATCATCAGCATTTTTCGCTCCAACGAGCTGTTAGTCAAATGAACTTGAATTGTTTGTCACTCAATCATCCGTCCGGGCATTTGTTAACCGAATGAATGTAATTGGCATTTGTCAATGAGTTGTCACACACTCGAGTGTCTACCAAAGAAATGGAATAAGCACACGCTGAGTAGCTGCTCAAAAGTCTCAAAGCTTATCTGTTACACGTGATTACTGGATTCACAAATATTTGATATTGATTTCAAATTGAGAGTATCCAAGGCAGACATGGGGTAATCGCGATTAGTAATCGTAATCGATTACGACGATTACAGCATTTTGAAGTAATCGTAATCGCAATCGATTACATTCGAAAAAAATCCGAAGTAATCGTAATCGTAATCGACTACTTCCCATATCTAATCGATTTGTTTGTGAAAGAACGATTACTTTTTGTTTGTACAAGGACTATGACATAAACTGAATATTCGTGAACAAGAATGAGATAATATACCACGTTAGCGTTAGCACAAACGTCTGTTTTCAAACGCCACTGACTCATTATTACGTCAGAAGTATTAGCTCCGCTCGTCATTGCGTAACAAGTATCCACACATAGTAAACAGACATGCGATGGACATTGTAGTGTGATTGTAAGAACACCTCCCGTGGTGTATATCAGGTTATCAATACACTACAGAAGCCGCTACTTGGAGCAGCAGGATATTGATCACCACTCTGCCTATAGTTTCAAATAGTAACTTATGTATTAATGTTTGGTTGTGCTTAGTTAAACGCAGTTTATCATTGATGCTTGGCGAGCAGGAGGCCTACGTACGCACGCGCACCTGACGAAGATTCGGAATTTTGTACTCGTCGAATAAGACATTGCAGTTTCCACAACGAAGCATTACAAATAAACAGCTGCTGATGTATATCATAACCGAGCCGTGCTTAGCCGTTTCTCGTAACAGCAGCTCGCTGTATACGTATTAAGTTGAAGGCAGAAATTTTATGTTAACCACTTGAAACGGGCGTCAATCGTTATTTCACAGTTCGTTACTTAGCATTTGGACCTGCCGCCATAACCATCCGCTTATATAGCCTGACATGTTAGCGTGGGTTGTAGCTAGAATCAGCAATTCAGCCAAAACAGCAATTCCCCTCAATCCCCTGTCCAACCGTTCGTCAATTTTCAAAAGTGAATTTCGTCAATAATATTGGTAATTGCATTATATTACTATTCATTTATAACCTCTCTGAGCCCCGAGTGTCAGATTTACCCGTAAAGCTGGGGCACGTAATTCATATTCATAGCATCTAGTACAGGGGTTCTCAGCCATTTTTTGTCTGTGGCCCATTTTCAGGTTTGAAAATGTTCTGTGGCCCACCTCTTATAAAGTCATGGTGCACTTCAATGTGTGGTAGGCTAATCGCCGCCGATATGGCTATTTCTCAAAAATATACGCATTTTTTTCATGACTGTTCATATTTAAATGTCGATCTGAGGAAACATGAATTCGCGCGAAGCGCGACGAAAAATTTCAAGGTAAATAAATCTCCAACAGACAACCAACGAAATTATTATTAGCAACTTTGAGCTCTCCCAATTGTGGGTTAGGGGTGCGAAAGTTACGGCCCTGCAATATCGTATAACTCTTGTGTACATCCTCTGTTCGACTCAAGTCGCGAAACCCAATGATCCAATCCCCGCATTCACTGTGTGATTGGGGGTTTAATTCCACTTTGGTGGGGAATACTATACCCATTCTGGGCCCGCTTCAAACAATTGTTTGATGAATGGGATACTACAGAGAAGATGGAGACATTTTTTGAATATGCTAGTAGTAAAATGTATAGGCCTACCTAGTATATGTCTTGTACTTTACTTTACCAAAGTGTAGTGTGGTCCGCATTCGAACAGTTCGGATATATCTGAATATGTTTGGCCACATATTGCAGAGTCAATAAATGGTTGTGCGTCAAAAAGCACTTTTTTAGTCACAGGCAACTTTTTCACAGGGAGGAATTTTAGCTCAAATATCGGCCAAGGGGTCCACGAATTGAAAAAGGTTGGGAACCACCGCTCTAGTCGGTTTTCTCTACCGTTGTAAATATATTGAGTTGTTCTGCTTTCGCCTTTTCGAACACCCAGTTTGACTTGTGTCCAACCAATTGAAATTATGTGATATATACACGCATACAGTCTACATCCGTGGTTCCCAACCTTTTTCGACTCATCGCCCCCTTTTCAAGCTAGACGCCGATCATCGCCCCACAGATTTTGTGAACCCAAAAATTGGTATACAATCTGTAATCATCGGCGGGTTGACTAAAAAAAAGATCAACTTTTCAACTCGATGTCGAAATTTCCGTGGGTTAACTAAAAAAAAAGGTCATTTCTCCGACTTAACTCCAATATAGCCGTTTTAACGCGTCATCGCCCCCTATCGCCCCCTTCGCTATTTTCGCCCCCTTTGTCCATTTTCGCCCCCCTATCGCCCCCTTCGTCATTTTCGCCCCCCTAGGCCGCCAAATCGCCCACGTTGGGAACCACTGGTCTACATCTAAAATCGAAATTAATAATTATTTATTTTTGACTGCAAACAAGAACACGATAGAATCAATTCAATCTGGGATCACAATTTACCTAAACACTATTTTAACTCTTCGCAATTGGAATTGTGTCAGTTGAATTCAAATCAGTCGATACATATATTATATAGTCTGTATCTACAAAAAAGCCCATTATTCATACAGTAAAAACTGGAAAAATTTTGTGTGGGATGTTTTTGTTTAAACAGTCGTAACTTTTGTGAATTTTCCAATCAGGACGCAAAAGTTCATCATTTGTGACTACGGAACACACAAAATTTTGATTTTTTTTTTCAATTCATACCCTAATGTACAATAGCGTTGTTCAAAATTAACTTTTTTTTTCAAATTTCACTCGCTTTTTTATAAAATTGTCAGTTTGCCTAAAAAAACGCTACTCACCAAATTTAGGTCAATTCCGACCAGTAGAGGCCGTGCAATCTTAAATTGAAATTTCGACCAATTTTGAATTTATTGTATTTACGGTTAAAAATTTCGACTCCTCGATATGACCAAATATCGTGTTCCAGGCATGCCTGAAGGGAAAGTGGTGCTTTTTTGACGCGTTCACATCTTGATAAGGCCTGTGATCAAGTTTAAATGATGAAATTGCTAATATATCAAAAATGAATATGACAGTGATAAGCTAGAACTACATCAAAACAGCCCCGTGAAAACGACAGTGATATACGTCGCATATGAATACTTTAAGCGATGAAATCCTGGACAATATAGAGAATATGAATTGCCATGCAGGTAAAATACAGTAAAATATATTTCCCAGACTAGAGGCAATATCTTTTGTAGCACCAGTATCAATTTCACGTAATCAGAGCAAATGAGCTGGAGGACAACAACACTACACACTCAGCAATAAAGCGCATTGTCGTATTAATAGGTCAAGTGAAAACAATCGTATGCAAAGACAATGATCAATAATCTAGAGATTTATTTCCATTCGATCAAGACACACACAATACAATAAGACACCATGCGATGTAATGAACACATGAAAGAATGCCGAACAACGCGCAGTTGAGTTCTCTTATACTGACATCCAGCTCGGCCTAGTGCGCAATGTCACAGCTCATTTTCAATGTTGATCTTTATGCCGTGGCTCGCTCTAGCTCTTCCCATTCTTTTTGAATGCTTTCTTTCATCAGGTCTACATACCTCAAGCATCTCATTGTTGGTTGGTTGGCGCGAGTTGACATGTAAATACCCTACTGTACGATACTTTCGAGTATCGATATTAACCTGGGAAATATATTTTGCTGCATTTTACCTGTGTGTCAGTTCATTTTCTCTTCATGGTGCATGATTTCAGCCTTATTTGCTAATATATATCATCATCATTTTAACGAGACTACTTCAATTTCGTTTACTCATTTTCAGCAAATCAGTGTTCAATTAATTTTCTATTAATCAGCAATTTCATTATCTCAACTCTATCACAGCCCGGTGTAAAGATGTAATCCCGAGAAAAAAGCATCACTTTCCCTTCAGACATGCCTGGAACACGACATTTGGTCATATCGAAGTGTCGAAATTTTTTACCGAAAATACTACAAATTCGAAAATGATTGAAATTTCAATTTAAGATTGCACGACCTTCACTGGTCGGAATTCACCCAATTTTGGTGAGTAGCTTGTTTTAAGACAACCTGCGGGTGGAATCTGGAAAAATAAACTAATGTATATGCCGTAAAATTTACAGGGTATGCATTGCATACCAAGGTCAAGCGTTAGCATTAGTTGAAGTATTTATTTTGTAGCAAAACTTGTGTAACTTAATTGCATTAATTTGAATTTGTTAGAGCCAAGCACCACCATTGTAAACCCGACCATCTTCATTTCAAGCACAAGCTACAACACATCAATTTCAGAAAACATGACAGGTATACATAAATGAGGTAATCTAATGCATAAATGTATATTGAAAAATGGAAGTATGCTAGCGTGATATTTAATGGAAATTTTACAACCATGGTATAGAAGGAGTTTACGATACTTTCGGTTTTGTGAGAACAAGGGTAATGCTACTTTTTTTGAGTGCTTCCTATTTCAATTGAAATTCAAACTACAACTCAACCCACACCCACAAATAACACTGGCCAACAAAAAAACTTTTTTTGAGTGCCAAAGATATTTTAAAGGTTTTTAAGTAGATTTGGGCTGCTGAGTCCGAAAATGACATCCGTTTTTCTGAATTGGCTCTACTTTTTGAGATATCGATATTTTCTGTTTATTTGTTTTTTATTTTATTTAATCGTCATGAGTAGAATACTTGAAATTACGCAGATTTAGAATCTTCTCGGCGATCTGTGCCTCACTCTGAGGAAGTATCCGACTCAAAGACAAAAACTGCCCTCGAACTGGAGCTTGAATAACATTTTCCCGTACAAGAGAGAAAGAATTACTTCAGTATTTTAGCCAACAACATGAACTTTTTTACTGCAAAGACATCGAAGGGCTTTTACTAAAAATGGAGGTATATGATTGATTGGCGTACTTTGACAGCTTACTAACTGAACTTTGCGCGTTACTGATCGTAGTGTTTGGGCATTGACGGCACCGGTTTTTGATTTACAAAAATATGTTGTTTACCTCTAATATCGCCAAATTTTAAAATATTTGCTTGATTTTCACATGAAACAGGACTCGCGTATGAAAGGCTCTCTGTGTTAACGATTGCGTCTTCAACGATATCGCTTCAGAAATAGAACAATACTGTATGCACACACTTGGAGAGACAGATGTGAACTCATCGTAGTTGTAGTATATGAAGTGAAATTTACCTATGCCAAAATTTGCATATTTCGAGCACTTTTTCAAACAAAAATGTGGAATATCTCAAAGAATAGGGTCTTTTCGGAAAACGAATGTCATTTTCGGATTTAGCGACATAAGAATGCCCTAAAACCGTAGTATACAAAGGGCATTGTATCTATGTCACAATTTGCGTATTTGTAGCACTTTTCGAACCAAAAATATGGAATATTTAAAACAATTGAGCCAATTCAGAAAAAGTAATGTCATTTTGGGATTCAGCGACCTAAAAATACCCTAAAACCGTTGAAACTTCCTTGGCACCAAAATGTGTGTTGACCAGTGTAATTTATAAGGTGGGCATGTGGCTTCGAATCCCTATACGGATACCAATGATTCCTAATCAGGGGGCAAAATTCATTGTGGTGTGGTACAACTTGATCTTGGATTTCAACTCACACACATATCAGACTCTCCAACTACTGAATTCATGTGATAATTTTAACAAGGCTTTTTAATCATTGGTCAGATATATAACGCACTGGTGGAAAGAATTTTCACCACCTGGTGAGCTAACCATGTTCATGGCTCCGATTTTAATTACGGAGGGAAATTGGCCCGGTCATTTCCTGAAGACCGCTCACCCATCCTTCAAATGTCTGTTGATCATTTGTAAGCTATCCTAACTAAGTGCTATATGCTGTCAATATATTCATATGGGGCAGCACTGTCGCGCCCAGAAGGGTTCAAAATCCCACCATTTCAAACGTAAAACCCATCCTTTGTAAATGCCGATTCCTTCTCCAATATTACTAAGCAGTGTTGCCAAGTACTAGGAATCCACTGTGCACAACGGCACGCGAACAATCACTGAGGTGCGTAATGATGCAAACATGAAATTGGGTGATGGTCATTTCCTATTGTGTTGTATCATCCCTGGCCTGAAATATCATGTCTCCTGTAGCTACCAGCAATCTTCACCTGACATGGTTTGCTTCGTTCATCCATCCATGGTTTAGAGCAGGGGTGGGCTAACTACGAGCTGCACGCGGCCCTCGAAAGCCTCAAGAAACGTGGAAACATTGATAAAATGTATAATATAAATCAAATTACTGTGGGTACTTTTATAAAATATATTTACATGATCATGATAAGTTATATTCTTACCATAGTATTTTTATTTCATTGTTGACGAGATAGCTTGACCTCGAGGCCCATGCTATTGAAAGTTTTCCATTGTTAAACATCACAGAAGATGACACGTGTGCAGAGGTGGTCAGTAACGAAGTACTTCTACTTTATGGAGGCACTCAAGTAGTTTCCTCTACTTCTGGTACTTACTCAAGTAGATGTGATTTTCTGTACTCCTACTTCATACTATTTTGTGATCTACTTACTTACTTTTCGCTATTTTCAGTTTGTCAAGTAGAAGTAGTTTAATCCGCCAATACGAAAAATAGCCTGAGAAAGTTCGGGGCTGTTTTCACGGAGTACCAACATTTAATATTCGTAAAAGTTAAGTAAAGCCCAGAGATTTTGTTCCGCTTCGCCCAAAGTAGTTATAGAGTGACAAATATGTTTTCACGAAAGTATCGGTGAATATAATTTAGGTACCGGATTGCTTGGTTCCGCTCACACCATAACGTTTGAAACTACCATTTCGCAATCTAGCAATTACCTATCATATCGTAATCTAGCAACCCATAAGTTGTCTTGCTTATCTGGAAAATCCATTTTTTTTAAACGTCACAACTGTTTTAGCAGATCACCTTTGAAGCATTATGGACAAAAGACATGAAATATATTTTCCGCTTTTTAGAAGTGGTATTTGTATTTCACTTTCAATTGCGTGTATCAAACTTTGGGTTCTAATTACTTTCAGTTCAGTTTTGTCTGCAGAACATACCTGTTGAAGCACAAAAGCAAGTGTTGTAAAGCCTCTATTCTTCGACAATAAAGCTACACTAAGTATAACTTTTACAATCCACAATATTTGTTATTAATGAATACTAATCGCGGAAAGTGATGAAACCGTATCCGATACAGCTTCTACGTATTGCTTTTCGCCTAACCTTGGGGCCTTATCATGTGGGGTAGAGCGCCATGTCATGGTACTCTCTAAAACGGGGTGTTCTAGTAAACAAAGAGTTAGTATCACATTTTCATATCGATACTATAATTTGCATCCCATGATGCGAAAGAATGCTTATTCTGTCAAAAATTGATACCTCCTGGGATGCATTAATACGAATCAAGCTCTCTGCACATTCCTCATATCTCAATTCGCAGCTTATGATAGTCCATGCGAACGAATTTAGACTGTTTCCAAAACTACTTACTTAATAGATTTAAAGTCAGTCAATTCTACTTCCACCTCAAATAGTTTTGGGTGGCTTATTGAAGAAGTACTTCTACTCGTACTTGAGTAGATTTTTTTGTCGCTGCTTTTACTTCTACTTGAGTAGCTTTCTTGACTACTTGACCACCTCTGAACGTATGTGACTTAATTCGGACCATAAGTGTGATTTTAGATTGGCAACACGAGCAACTTAATTACTTTTGGCTCTGTACTTGGAAAAAACGATTCGTGAGCGTGTTGAAGGGATTCATTCTTTGTATGTGTAGCAGTAATTATATTTATATACTGGAGAAGCGTATCTAAGGGTAGCATGCTTATGATGCTGTCAGCATTGTGCGTCCTGGAGTTGAACGAAAAGTACAATCAGCTGCTGATCGATGAACAGATCGCTGCTCACAGACTCTCAAATTTACATCTAGTTATCACCAAATCAATGTTTGGTCACTTGAAATCAAATAACAATATTGAATTTTGGCTTAGTATCCCAATTTTATATAATACGGCCAGCGAATGAATCCAAATTTGTAATGCGGCCTGCGAGCTAAAAAGTTTGCCCACCCCTGGTTTACAGACAATGCCTTACGATTTTTATGGATTAGTGATTGTAATGCAGTGGTTCCCAACCTTTTTCCACCCACGTACCATTTCGAGGTTTTATGCAGTGCTCTCGTACCACCTATATAAGTTACGCGCGTTTCTACCATTTATGACGTTATACTCACGTATTTGACTTTGCGAGGTGTAATAACAAATTCTATTAAACTAGGCCAGGGGTGTCAAACATACGGCCCGTTGGCCGGATCCAGCCCGCCAGACGATTTTATTCGGCCCGCATAGCAATTCTGAGTATATTGAAAAAAGATTATATTATCCATCACATCCACAGTAATAAACCAAATTACAACGTCCGCGTTGACAGTTAAATATCTTGCATTCATCACAACGCATACGCGGGGGCTAACGCAAGATTATGACAAAAGGAACGGGAACACAGAAATATGTCTACCTGTATCGCCGGTAATGCCACTGTTTTAGCGGCTCTTAGCTGTATTCAACCGGACAGTCATCGTATTTTCGCCAATTTCATTGCTTGCAAATAATGGTGTTGCAACTCACTAGAATGAAAGCCCTACGTTCCGTGTATTACAGGGGCACCAGGTAGCCCGCGAGGAACAGATGAGTAGCCCGCGAGACTCTTTTAAAAATAGATCGAATAACAGCATTTACCAATATTCGTCAAATTATTACCAGCGAGCTTTTAAATATATAAATTGATTGATTTAGCTATTCTTGTTTAAATCACACTGACATGTAGCTTACAAATGACAATACATAATTAACACTTAAAATGATGATATCAAATATCCTCAATTACAATTAGTATTGTACTAACATGTAATAGAATCACAAGATATCGAAGACGTAGAATACCGCGCACTGCCCATACAGGCGGCATGACAGAATGCCATCCACTGTTTCCTTGAGATGGCGGGGGGTTCCGTTATGGTAGCTGGACGTCCAGGACAATGTCAAAGTAGTAAACAACATTACTATTCGGTAGCAGATAGCGGTGAAGTACTAGCAGAATTTCAACATGTGTATGCCCATTACGTATTGCATCTTTTGATACAGCTTTTTCTCTGACACTCAACTGAGTTTAGTACCATATTTCTAAATTTCCGTAATCGATGCTGCTGTCCGGTGTATTGAAATCAGTCATGTCTGGATGCTGTACAGTTGAAAATTGAAATTGTAACACTGCAAAACGACCTCCACCTCAAAGCCCACAAGGCTGCAGCAAACTTTCGGTGCCTTCTTGACATGGAAAAGTACAGTGGTGTATGCGCAGCAGCTATGAAGGTTGCAAGCGTGTTTGGTTCAACTTATCGCTGTGAATCACCCCTTGCTGACATGAACTTATTCAAAAACAAACACAGAACAGAACTCATTAATGCACATCTGGAACACTCACTCAGAGTTGAAGTGTCAAGTTACATACCACACTACAGCGCACTAGTTGATTGCGTGCAATGCCAGGCCTGCCACTGACTGATATAGAAACAGATAACATGATGTCCATGTCCAGTCCAAAGTGTGACATGATTTATTTTAAAATTTGAGCTGACTGTTGTATAATTTATATAAACATGGTGCGTAATTCGTGATTTCCTAAAAGATCTTACTGCCTAGCTAGTTGAAATGAGATGTTTTGATTTAGAAGACTCTTGTAGAAGTTTGACCGCAATGTGATTCTGCCCAGTGTTATGAATATCACAGCGGAAAGTCAATCTGGTACGGGTAAACGGCGGGAGTAAATGGTAGCCCGTCACTGCGATCAGTACCCAAAAGTAGCCCTTGTTTGCAAAAAGGTTGGTGACCCCTGGTGTATTATGTATATATACTTGATAATTCCAGCGAGAAGCAATGGCACGAGGCAACATTTTGGATTTCGTTGACCGGTCCGACCCGCGAGCGATTTCATGACTTGGATCCGGCGCACGATGCAATTTAAGTTTGACACCCCTGAACTAGGCATTATCAGCCAGGGTTGATGGGATGCATGGAATTATTTTTTCACCACCAGTCACAAGAAGAACAACATAATGAAATAACAACACACAACAAAACTCAATTTATTTAATGCGACGGCTGCATTTGTTTATTTTCCACTAGCTGGTCGATGCGTGGCATACGTTTGCTCACACCGCATCGAAAGTCATGTATGTAAGTCGGTTTCGTTTCATCAACTTGATAGTCATCAGGGATGAAAATCCTTGCTCGCATTCCCACGTATATGGGAAAATTAGCAGTTTGGGAATAGCGTGAGACGACGGCTTCAAAAACTCAAAATCAACCACACCTAAACTAATAACTCCCGTCGGTAGAAAAAAAAACAGAATCGGCTCGCGTACCACCTGGAAGACCTTCGCGTACCACAAGTGGTACGCTTACCACAGGTTGGGAACCACTGTTTTAATGCCATCCATACTGGTTCAAGACTAACAACGTGAAGCAGAATTAATTTATTTCAAACATGCATAATGCCTACGAAGGGTGTAATTGATTTTCACTATTACTAAAGCGTCACCCTCTGAAGATGTGTCGCTTGATATACTGAAAGATATGAAAGGTCTGAATAATCTGAAATCGGTGTGATTACAGAGCGGAAATTTGTGGAAAATAGTTTTCTGTCACCGAGATTTTGTATTCATGTTCTCGCAAAATGGAGCAATTTAAATCTGATGAATTGTAATATTATGCTCCCACAGTATTGGTTTGATTGGGAACATTCAGCAGGGGATTGCATATTGTCGGCATTGTTTTCCTTCAATTTCTAATTGTAGCGAGCTTTTATATACATATCATATGCTTTAATTCCTCAACACTATGCTTAGCTGATCCTTGTATAATCAGCATTTCACATGTACTTAACACTAATAAATCGATGCTACTTCTGTAAATTTGGCAAATATTCACACCCCTCCATTTTTCAGAGTTTTGTTGTGAAGTTTTGTACCGCCAAGAAGTTCATTTCAATATCAATATACTATGCAATTGTACTGTATCTCCAAGAAGCTCTTCAAATTATTCTAGCTACCGGTTACTGTATAAACCTGTTTTTTTTTTAAGTTTAAATAACGTTTCTAAATTTTTAAATGTCAAAGGAAATTGGAGGCAGGGCAAAATTTTCAAAAGGGGGCCCCATGGTGTAAAAAAGGTTGGGCACCCCTGCTGTAGGCAATGCCATAATTGGTTTCATTGTTACATGTTGTACTGATTTATCAGGTAGTGAGGCAGTTAAGTTGGTGCTTGTCACGTATGTTTGTTTGTTTGTTTGTCTGCATACCTTGTTTTGTCTATATTTATACAGTTCTTTCCGTAATTCCAAAAAGATTTGCAGCGCACCTGAGAATCTGTGGCGACTCACAGTTTAGGAATCTTAGGGTGCTTTGCAATAATAAATCTTATAATTACGGACAGAAAGAGATCAGATTTATTTTCGCCTTCACCATCGAGATGCCTCGGACGATGGAGATGCAATACGATCTTTAAGCAAGGTCATCTAAGGCTACACCACCACTTTTTTCCTCCATCCTATCCGTGGATGCCAAGCGCCTAGCACAGTGGTTCTCAAACTTTTTTAGACACGTCCCCTTTATGATAGTGAAAAAATTTGTGCTCTCCTTATTGTCATCACAAAATGCAACCAGAATGGTAGCATTCCCAGTGGATAGTTTGATACCATGGAAAGTTATGACCGTTGATGAGAATTCACAAATATGAAATTTGGACTGTACAGATAGCAACAACTATGAATTGGAGGTAGATCGCGCAGAGCTCCAAAAAAATTCAGTTTAACCCAGCTTCGCGCCCCCCTTCTGATGCTTTCGGGCCCCCAAGGGGGGCGTGCCCTCCAGTTTGAGAACCACTGGCCTAGCAGGATAGCTGCGAATACCAGTTTTGTAGTCTTTCGTCTGACCGCCGGGCATTGAACCCACAACCTATCGATCAAGATGCCGGACGCATCACCAATACACCATCTCACTCGGATGGTACTCTTCGATCTCTTCACGATCCACCAACATTATAACACATATGATTCATGCTAGGCTTACCATCGGTTGACTAAAAAAATTAAAAAAAAGGTCATCTTTTCTGCTCAGAGCTCAAAATACCGTTTTTCTTTCCACATTGCCAGGTGGATGACTTACTCAGACAGTCCCATGCTAATGACTACTTACTTTTTTCATTTTTTAAAGTAAAAAGTAGTATTTGGTTAGATATGCATAAATTTTATGATTAATATCGTCAACTGGGCGATCCAACTACTTTATGGTAACAGTGCATAATTGCATAAATTCCTTGCATTTGTGACTCCATCAGTAATTTTGTGTCAGTTGCGATTGTCCATCTCTATGCATGTTGACCTCGAATTGCACATAATATGTATAAATTTATCAATGATGTTACTAAAAAGAGTGATAATTATTTTTAATACTTCTGTGGTGCATGCAAATCGTTTTTTTATTGTTATTATCAGCAATTTTTAAGGACATTTCATATTAACATAGTACCCCAAGGGGTGTTAAAATGTCTCCGACTTTGACTCCTAACTCTACGAAGGAAAAAAATTAGTAAAACTTTGGTGGCCATGCAGCCATGGTCGTCGCTATTTCTTTTTGAGGGTTATCGGCGTCAGACTACTGTACTTCGTATATTCATTATTCACTGTAATTTTCAATTCCTATTTTTAACACTTCAATATCCAATACTGCTGAATTATTGTAGATTGCAAATTTTTATGACATGGTTTATGGTTACCTCCAACTTGTCACACGGTGCCACGGAGGTCAAGTTATTTGTTGCCAAGTGTTCATGATTTCCTGCTTCTATATGCTAATAACATTATGGAGCATGTAAAGAGACTATATTTATATATGTTATTTATATTGAGTGAGCAGAGTTAATATTGTTTTGTGATTCCATTTGAGGGGTTTCACTTTATCAAAAAAAAATCAGGCCAGCAATGTCGAATGCAAACTGTGGGAAAACTATTGGAAAGCAATGAATAAGATGAAAGAATGATATGCATGTGAAATTTTATCTTTCAGGTTCACCTAAACGTTCCAGCCAGGAAATATCTGCCATTTCAATAACATCCATCGGTGCCATTTCAATGACATCTTATGGTGGGACAACAGGATATGCATTGATAAGTAGTGAGTACTTACTTACAGTCAGTTAAAAAACATAGGCATAGCTTATTATGATCTTCATTTACAGAAATCACTGTGGAGAATGTTAAATTCTTGCATATTGGCAAAGGAATTTCTGTAATTGCTTGGTCGATTTCTGTTGGAGTATTGTTTGGAATACCAGGTAATAGAATTAAAGAGAGGCTGAACAGAGGCATTTAGGTCTGTAAATATATTAATTAGATAAAGATAAGAATAAACGTGTCCGAAGCCATGCGAGTTTTCTAGCATATATTCTTGGGAATCAGAAAAAGATATAATTAATTTTTCAACATAATTGTGTTGTCCGCATCATTTGAGATGATTTGTATTGTTTGTTTCAGACAACAATGCCGCCTACATTGCTGGAACTACGATTGGTTCGTTGAGCCTTGTTGGCAAGGCAGCAGTAATATACCTACTCACCTCGGCAATATATAGTGAGTTACTTGTTGTCATAGCGTGATATCAGTATGAAACAGGATGATTGATTTTTTGTCCCAGCCGTGAATCTTGAGCAGGCAGGGGCGTATATAATGCATATGTAATGAGACCCAATATTTTGTGACAGCGCTATTCAGGAATTCGGCGTTTCCAGAACACATATACGTCTATGTCTAAATGACTTTCGCAAGTTCTGCAGGGCATTGTCTCCTGATTTCAAAAATATTCAGGAAGTGCTTTTGCTACATATCCTCCTTTAAAATCAGAATGACATTGACTAACAATTACTCAGCCATGCAATGGATAAAGGGAATAAGAATAATGCTTTATTTACCCAGGGGTTTCCAAACTAGTAGTCGTGACCCCTATGGGGTCGTTTTGACTATTCTCTGGGGTTGCGGACACGAAATTTAAATACCAATAACTACGGTATTAGAAGAATGTCAAGTAAGCGGATACTATCGGCAGCTCATTTCTGAATATTTTTGTTCAATTTCAAAATAGAAGGAAAAACTAATGTGAAACCAGCAAACAAGATGTCAGATCACTCGAAGCGTAATTTAAAGCGCCCCCTAATATAACGCAAGGTTGCTGTCTGGTAATTGGTATGAAGATTAAAGTGTCGGAGGTCCACCTAGGCTCCTCGCCATCTCATCCGTGCAAGCGGTGTCTTAAAAGCATAGAACTGGGCCGTGCTATAAAAAGCATAGAAGTGGGCCGTACTACAAGTCAGCAGTTACGGAATAGACATGAAGAAAATCGACCTGGTATAAATGACCATGGTAGTCGACAAACACCATGAATACCACAAACAAACAAACAAAGCGTCGGGAGCATAGAAACCAATAGCACGGTTAAATTTCCCTCCGGGAAAATTACAAATGACTGGTAGTACATACACAGGACACACGTAATAATCATGTAAATAAACACCTAGTAATCAGCATGCCAAATTGGGAGGTGGGGTCGTGAATTATTTTCAAATAGAAATTTGGGGTCGCCACCATTGAACATTTGGGAACCCCTGATTTACGCGCATTAAGTGCCTGTGACAGCGGTTAGATCTAGTTAATGTTGTCTTTATTGTACTAGTTTCAATGTGTTGATAAGTTTGGCACAAAGTCACTGTAACAGACTAGAATTGTTATGATGCATGCAGCGCGATTCCTTTGAATTTGCAAATACTTTTCGTCGTTTGCCTGATCTATTCATGCATGCTTTTTATGATAAGAAGAAATATCCGGAGGGTCCTGCTTCTTTCTGGAGGAAGGCTGTTGTTGCCACCAAATTGCTTTGACCAATAAACTATCTTGCAAAGCATAGGCTCCCAACCTTTTAACCTTGACACCATGGCACCAGATAATATTATGGGAATCTGTTACGAACAGTCTCGGAAACAGTGCAAAGGTTAGCAAAATATTGCCCAATTAGCAATGTCTGGTTGATAATAGGCCAGTGCACTCCATCCCTAATTTGCATAGGTTTTATCTCTGCCCAGATGTCCTGACCATTGTCACGGCATGACGTGTTAACACAATATGCTGACTAGAGCCCGACCAATTACACTGGTCGACATTTTGCAACTTCTTCTGTGTTTTTTAGAACGATTAATTGAGTTGACCTAATTTGACGATGCTGTTTCTGAATTTGCCGTCAGAATTCACTCATCACGTCACAATTTTTCGCAAAAATCGAACGAAAAATTTACTGAAAAACGGCTGTATTAAGGGCACTTATGCCCGTTTAGGTCCGTATATGATACGAAACACATCCTACAAAGCTCTCAACTTACTTTATTGGATTTGAGGTGTTATTATCTTAAACTAAAACCTCCAAATAATCAAGATCCTTGGTATTTCCAAGAATTTCAGATGCAACTTCAATTCATCGTTCTAAAAAAACAAAAACAAAAGTTGAAAATGTTGACCGGTGTTATTAGGCATTGCAATGGCTACAAAGCTTTTCAAATAAATACTCTGAAGTCTTGGAAATGCGAATTAGCTAGATCGGTGGTTATTAACCTTGTTGCCAGCACCCCCAGGGGCCGATTTGGATTTTGAATGGGATGCCGAAGAAAAATGGTGTACCGGTATACATGGTGTGGTAGTTCTCATAGGGATATAGCTCTATAGTAGAACTACTTTTCTATATCCTTGGGCGTTGTCGTTGCAAATTATCTTTTGACAAATTGATGAAATCTCCAAATTTTCCATCGTGTTTCGTACAAAATATACACAGGATGTATGCCATGCATAGGCGAACCTGGGTATGCAAGGTATGCCAGGCATACCTAGACATTTTTTAGGTATGCGGCATACCTAGAATTCGGTTTGACATGTATCGGCATAAACCCCGATTGTGTTATTTAGAACGAATCGCAATGTATTTCTGTTTACGACATTACCTACTGCCGCTTATGTGAGCGAGGTAACCCATTGCGCGCGGTCAAGTAGCGACAAGCGCGTTGCCAATTATCGAGATTTGTCTGTGCACAATGTAACGCAACGCGATCTCCCGCTGAGATGATCGCGAAATTATGCGCTCGGCAATCATCGCTTGGGACCAGGGGCGTAGCCAGCCGAAAAAAACGGGGGATATTTATTAAAACGGGGGATATTTTTTGAAAAGATGATATTCGTTATGCTAACCACTTTACTGCGGTTTAATACACACAAATGCCGATACAACAAGGGTAAGATAATCTCGTTTGTGTTTACGTCTTTATACACATGAACAGTTGCCAGTTATCTTAAAATATAGCTCTATTATGCGCAGTCGCATGCTACAGCAACAAACGGAAGGCGCTTTTGCCTTGCGCGCCACTATTTGCCGACAGCGAGTTTCATGCGCGTGGATTTTGATACAAAGCGCGCTCGAATCATGACTCACCGCAGCAGGTGATCGATGATCACCTCACAAATCACAATGTATCAGATCAGATGGGAGTAGCAAACAAATTTCGATGACAGCGAGGTATCTTGACCTTAATTACCAAAGCGAGGATGTAATCACGAAAGTGCGCGCGGATCATATTACAGCACAGTGGGAGATCTCTCCATTTTGCGCTCAAAGACGAACACTCGAACAGTGAAGACACGCAAATGAATTATAGTCTGTTGCCGTTTGATACAAACAATCTGGATTAATTTTGTTATAAATCAATATGATTTTTACTGTCTGCCAAGATGGTGTAGTATTTTTGGAGTGTGGAGATGGTAAAGACTAATTACCGCTCGAGCTTGTGCGATTGCATCACGTGAATAACAGTGGCCTGGCGCAGGCTTAGGCTCGCGATCAAAATGCATTCCTAAACGCGTTTGCGGTGTAGAAGTGACAATTGCGAATTGTCGAGGCCAAGACTATAACTTCTGGTCATTACAATAGCACATCGAGTAGCACTATCACGCGCCGCGAGTCACAGAGCGGCCTAATTTTCCTAGCCTCCAATGTTTTACTACTGGCCAAGCGGGTTAGAACAGGACAGTCAGCAGATGCACCAGAGGCCTGAGACACGAAACGGCTGGAGATCTGGAAACCCACACACAACAACCGAACTAAATGATCGCAAATTGGATCAATACATGATAGATTCCATACAGAACATTTGATCAGTACGATCTGTTTTGGTACTGTAGGGATCTGCTATCTCTAATGATACAAGCCTAGCGCGCATGTTCTAAACGTTTGTTGACAATAGACTGTCAAACACGAAAACCAACTCGCGCGGTATCGAAATTTCAATGCGAGTGTCATTGTTACTGTGACTTCTGGTTCTGTAACTGGATAATATCGTTCAGATAAGACGGGAGAGCCATGCGAGATGCGTTTTTCGGGCTTCCGTAGACGAGAGAACAATATGAGAAAAAGGCATCACCGCACTGTATTGTCTGATTGATCGATGGCGTGATGATGCCGCGCGGCAATTAGGGGATTATCGAATTAGAACAAGAAATATTAGATCAATGGAAATATATGTAAGACGGGGGGGTATTTCGAGCTTGGAAACGGGGGGTATCGGACACCGATTACCCCCCCCCCCTGTCTATGCCACTGCTTGGGACGCTTGCCTGATTTATCTCGTCTCCAACAAGCCTAGTTTCACTCGCTTGAATATTATGAACAATCTCATCTGCGGTAGGCCTGGTACGAACTGTGTCATCGCTGCCTGCACTATCGCATCTGCATTGGCGCACACGATATTATCGTTTGCCTACACAATCGCATCTGCAACAGGCCTGGTACGAAAGATACCATCGCTGGCCAACTACCACGTCTAGAGCCGAGCATGCGCTGGCTCCGATCTCTCGATGGCTTGGTGACAATGCCGTTAGGTGTTTGCTGGTTAACGATTGTAATTAAAGAGCGACATCGCTGAACTGAATCTCATCGAATGTCCGCAGACATGTGCGATTGTGAGTGCGCCGTGCATGTGTAATTGAATTCCGCTAATACCTAAACATAACCATCAGAAGATGTGTGTCAACTGTCAACGCTTGAGTTGTAAAAAGACGAGAAAGGTTTGAACAACCTGAAATCGGTGCCATTATAGAACAGATTCCATAACAACTCCGACATTTTGCCTTGCGCAAATCGTCGCCGAGGTTACGTAATACGCATTGATAAGCGGCGTATTTAATTGTTCGCTAGCGATCAGGGACTCGCTAATTGACAGCACTTCCAGACTCGTTGACAAGCTTATACACGCAAGTTTGTTAACACGAAGATATTGCATAATCGGCATTAATGCATGCACTTAACCTTCATGAATTGATGCTATATTAACCCTAATTATCAATTCCGTCAGATCATGACGTCATTCCTTTGTGACGTCATCGAACTCGCATTCCTAAGGAAAATAAGCGTTCGACGCCTATGATGCAATGTGTTTCAATAATTGCAGTGATGATTATAAAATCGTATTAAATGTGGATTTTATGCTTCATGGGTTAATTTTAGATTGCAAAGCCTCCCCTAACACAGTCCCATAACACTTTAGATGGGTTTTCTCAACAAAATGTTTCGAATTAGCTAGGCTATTGTATCTTGCAGCACACGGTGTGTCAAAATCAGTGACAGTGGCCTTATACCACAGTTGAGAGTAAGACCCAGGGGTTTGTACAGTAGACTAGACTAGACAGTAGACATGCTTTGGAGCTTTCTGGCCCACATGATAAACTGAATATTCTTGTATTTGGCAGCTACGAATTTAAATTGTCAGTATATTTCCTTTCGCACCATACAGACTAATTCTGCTTTGTGGTATGACCCACAACCTCACATGTACGTTCTATAATATGGGTAGCTTTGTTTTTAGTACATGCATGTTAATTTTAAGGCGCTGGGCTTCCCCTCAAAATAGAAAACCAGTCATACACACATAACTTTGAAATTAAAAAAGCGATCTTTCTAAAATTTGGACTCAAAATTGCTTTGACGGACTTCCCAACTTTGGTGAAAATTTGGTGGAGAATGATCGACGTTTATCTGACTTTCATTGAATTTTATTATTTTTGAAAGCAAAATTTCAAAAGACTTTTCTTTGAGTATTTTTCCCGCGATGCTCTTTATAGATTTAACTCATTTCGAATAACCAGGTCAGAAGTTTTTTTTCATCTGAGTAAGGACCAAAAAAAAACACCTGTGGCTCGGAAAAAATTCATCACTATGTCATTCACAGAAGGCACTGATGCTCATCTGACCAAACTGACGACCATTTTAAATGTACAAATGTACATCACTATTTTGTAATGAATAATTCATAATCAGACGGAGTGAAGACATTGAACGCTCTCTCATTCGAAATTTCATGCTAGTGACGTCATATTTTTTGATACGATTGTTGAAATAGAATGTTCTTTCCAATTCTCTCCTAGTTGCTGACGATTACCCCTGACGAGTGTCAACCGAAAATATTCGTGTTCATTTCATTATGAATATACTATTCAATTTCTATGATAGTACAATTTTCCTTCAATACAGGCAAACTTTTCAAAATTCAATCAGTACCAGTAATTAATCATCTACTTCCCAATTTTCAAAATCTGGACGGACAATAATAATTCAATCACCTTCATTTATGCCACAGACCTTGGTTAGTGTGTATCAAATAGATCAGTGGTTTCCAACCTTTTTGTCCTCGCGGATCCTTTTTGGACAGTAACGAACCCCCGAATAAGTTTTAGTTCAAATTAGCTCAATTATCGTGCTTATTTTCGCCTTGTACCACTATTCATAGACAAGTGATATACAGCAACAATTTGACTTTTTCATGAAAATAACATCATATGCAGAAAGACCTTATTTCAAAGCAAAATCTGCAGTTGCCTTTTGTGAAATACGTGTTCGTATCTTGTAATTCGGCGCGTTCGATTCTATATAAACGAGAGCCGAATCCATTTCCACAAAGATAGGTGCAGGCAAATAGGATAATAACGTGTAATGCTTCCGACGACACCTTTGGGTATGATCGTATTATATATGGCACCAAAAGTGATGAACAGATTTTTTTTAATGAGCATTTCACGTCCAGGCTAATCATCTCTATCCAGCATCTCATCTTGAAGTTCCTTTGACACAGTGATTAACTGATTGGTGGTACAGCACTTGAACACGGCTTTTCACAGTAAATTTATATTTATTGACACGAAGAACTTTTTGCGTGCCTCTTATCAAGAGCAACCGGCACGATAAAGGATACAGAACAGATATGGATTCAAAACCAAATGACGAATTGTGACGCAATAATCAAAATTTATAAATAACATGAATGGAAAATCGACCATAGCAACAATGCAGCGCATATAGCAACAAGCAACTTGAAAAAGTAGTGCGCGTGAGGAATAGAATACTAATGCAATGAGACAATGCAGCAACACAGAAGAAAAATTTACCAAAAAACACGGATGAACCACAGCTAATCAACAACAACTAGTGTGAGATTTAAGATTACATAGAAATTCTTTCTGGCGACAAAGGACCGGGTTGTTTAATTTGATAAAAGTGGATTCAATGCTGTCAAATGAAATATAGGTCTATCCTTGGATAATACTGAGAACATGTCGTCTGAATAGTTCAAGGCGCACGCCGGGTTGTTGCTCTTGATAAGAGGTTGAAAACTTCTTCGGGTCAATAAATATGAATTTACTGTTAAAAGCAGTGAAATGGTGATTATGTATATCATTGTAGAAAGTGTGATTCCGTGGTGAGGTTTCATTCTCTTTATAACAGATTAAGAAAAACTGCTATTTATATTCATGTCAAAATACAAATATGTTGGTATCAGTAAGCCTACCTGATGCCAATTACAATGTGTTTGCGTAGTATAGGATATTTCATCACTAGGGCATTTTTTGACAGCGTTAGGTTAAACAATTGTCAAAATTGTTCAAAACAAATTTGCAACCTGCCATTCGTTTGTATCGTAGATATTTGCACTATTGGTGAACTTGTAATTTTACATTTTGCAGCTTGTATCCTACTTTATAGGCCTATCATTATAGACGGCCCATTGTCTGCACATTGTGAACGTAGTGCCCGGCTAGGCGCTCCGCACCATGGTGGTACTGACTCGAAAACCTTACAATTGGTTCACATCTCCATCGTTCTAGCACCTGATGGTGCCGACTAAGATGAAGTCTATATTTTTGCTTTATTGCAGTGGTTCATAAAGAGGGTTTGCTGAGCCAGACTCAGGGTCTTGGTGGTGGTCAAGACAACACCCGACTCATGACTTGTTATGGCATGCAAGTTTTGGTCATTGTTGTCTGCAGAGCATTAGTCGCAATGAGCAGTCGCATTGCGACTGTATTGGGGTTCCAAATAGAAACCCCGTCCTTTGATAATGCCGGTTCCATCTCCAATATATATTAGCTCGTTTGCAATTCAGCAAGTGGTATCACGTTGTTGCGAGACGCTTTCCAGGGTAAACCTTAGCATTTCTGGTATTCTATAGTAATGTATTAGATGTGCCATGTGGTTGATTTTTGTTGTGACTCGGTAAAAATTTGGGGTTCACCAAAGACTCGCACATTGGTGTTAGGCAGTGGTTCTCAACCTTTTCAACCTCGCCGCCCCTCTAAAAGGTAGAAATAGTTCGCAGCGCCGTATCACTTGAAGTATTTTGGATGTGGCAAGAAAATGATGTAAAGATGGTTTGTGTCAATATGTAACCTACATTAGGGACGTCCACGTAAAACTTCTGAGTCACATATCTGGGAAGCAAAAACGGTCATACCCCAACGTCATATCTCTGTTCAACCTCGTGATTCTGATTGCTGTGATGAAAAATATATGATACAAAGACCATCACTTTCGACCGACCGCTCCGCCTAAATGCCGGTGATGGTTTTTTGTCAGCAGCTACCCAAATGCTACTCATAATTTAGATGCGGTTATCATTAATTACAGCAGCCCTCTGTCCTCATATTCTCGCGGCACCCCGGCTGAGAACCACTGGCATAAGGCCTCGCCAGCTTGGTAGACGTTAAGAACCACTGCTTTATTGATTTGTTACAATATACCCAGGGCTGTGGAGTCGGTAAATTTTACCACCGACTCCGGCTCCGACTCCACACATTTTCAATATACCGACTCCGACTCCTGGGTAGGGCTGGGCACAATGATTCGAGTACTCGAATCTGAATCGAGTATTAATTTTATTGATTCGAGTCGAGTAGTAAAATACGATTTTTTCGAGTACTAAAATTATACGCTCCTCACCACTGAAAAATAATTTATCAACGAGAAATATAGTTATGATACTAATTTTCACCGTTGAAGCCCAGAAACCTTGATTGGCGGTATCGCAGCACACGAAACATACAATACAAAGCTACGAAGGGTACTGGACGTAGCACATTTCTGAAGTCATGATTATCCCACAACATTGTCATCAAATGGAATGAAATCGGTGTGGTCGAAAAAATAGCAAAGTATGTTTATGTGATGGATAACAGGCATTATATTCTTTGCGGTGGCAAAAAAGGTACATATTTGAACTTTGGGATATTGCGTTGTGATGTGACGTCATAATGAGTGATACTCGATTACTCGACTCGACTCGAAGCATATTACGTGATTCAGAATCGAATCACTCAGGTACTCGATTTTGCCCAGCCCTACTCCTGGGTCTTTAAACGTTCCGACTCCCAACTCCGACTGCAGCATTATTACCAATTTACTTCCACAATTATATGCCACATTGTCGGTTGAATGACTATCATACAATCATTAAAAATATGCAAACATATGATTAATGGTGGTATGCTAAATTGTTTCATCGTGGCACAGCTCGAATTATCCACTATGCAATTAACATGAAAGAAAGATTTGCTAAATATCCTTCCTTTTTCAAGTTGTTATAACATGGACTCTCTAATATCCTGAAATGTATGAAGTGTATGAAGTGTAGCTCTTGTGTATCAGTCAGCGAATAATTAAGAGATTGAACTTACTAATTTTGTCATTGCACAGATGCACACTATCCTGATTACAAGCACACACACTGTTGCTACTTGGTCATAAATGGAATTTAGTTAAGTAGTCAAAGACCATAGCCTATGTCTAGTCTACATGTAGGCTATTTAATCAAGTATTCAAGGATTGGGACTTGCAGTCTTTCTTAATCATTTGTTCGATCCAAACAGCTAAGCTACACTACAAATATTTTTAATTTTGTCAAGTGGGAATCATCGATTGGTCATATTTACATCATTTTTACAATTTTACAAAACCAGCCGATGCATTTGCTCTGCCACAGTATCATGGTATAATTCCAAAAATTGCATCAACTTTGACTGCATCGCGAAAACGCATATTGCGATTTTCTTCCCTTGTGCAATTGAGTTGTAATTTGCAAGTAATGTCTAATTTTATCCATATCAGGGGTGGGCAACTTTTTCGGCCAAAGGGACACATGAGATTTACGAACCATTGCGCGGGCAACTGGAATGTTGATAACCTTTTTTTAGTCCTGCGACAGGAGCGAACCGAATTAGGTAACATAGCAAACAAGACTTATATTAATACGCTCTATAATTGATAACAACATGTCATGCAACTGTGCAGTGCGCAATCAGACCCTGGTTGCGCGAAGCGCAAAATTTTTTTGCGAGATAATGACTGAATTATATCAATAAATATGTTGCTATTGGGGGTCGCATCTGTATACCACTGGGCTCATTTGGCAAGGACAGGATTATTCGACGTTTAGACATAGCAAAAAATGGACGGTATCAGTGAACATGCCTCTATCATTTTGTGCAAATGTTTTGTCGACGATCTCGCTGCGAGTGTCCAGGCGAAGCCGCATGTTGGACGACACGTTATCTCCTAATTGCGAATATAGTTAGACTCAATTCTGTGAATAATATGTATTTATAATTTTCAGAAGGGGGCTCAAATAAAATCTAGTGACAATAAATCATGTGAGGTACCGAGAAAAATTTCAAGTCAAATAAATCTGCTATGAAATATTTTACTCTATGGTCATATGCGAAGATCTGGGATAAATGGGGCTGGCCCCTGGATACATGAATGCGTCAGACCTGTTGTTTTAGTCATCATCAAATTTCGCTGTCATGCTAATCAAATTTTGGTTGGCCTTGCAATTGTACCTGATGTCATAAATAATTTTTTGAAAAAGTAAAATGGTATCTTTGGTCTGTGGACATAACAGCATGCCACAATTGATCATGTGGGTAAACTTTGGGGTTGCGGCCGGGTATGGTTTGGATCAAGGGTCTCAATCTCAAATGTGCTCGTGGTTTTTGATGGCGGCGCAAACTGCAGCACTAATAATAGGGGTATTCAATGTAGTTCCAAGTAGGCCTTATTTGACTGATCTTGCAGACTGGCATACACATCGTGAAAATGTGATATGCTATTGTTTTGTTTTGTTATTGTGGTATTCATGGTGTTTGTCGACTACTATGGTCATTTACACCATTTACACCATTCTTCATTCTTATTTCGTAACTGACGACTTACAGCACGACCCACTTCTAGGCTTTTTGTAAGACAGCGCTTACGCGGATGAGGTGGAGAGGAGATATGCTATTGTGAATTCACGGCTGGCACGAAAACAAAATCACATTTTCAAATATTTGAATAAAATTGTTATACTTCGCATAGTTTGTTGAAATAACTAGTTATAGGCACCATGTGAGAGTGCAAATGCATCATGGCATCGTAAAAGCTGTTGCGATATAATTTTACAGGTAGCGTACATTTGGCGTGCCACAATTATATGTAGAATATTTTAGAATTTAACAAAGATTGATCTGATATCAAAGCATTGGAGCAGTAAAGCCTAACCAGTGTTTTGGGCATCCTACTGACTATTAGGCTATTGATCATGTCATTACTAAAGCCAAATTAAATCAGCGTTTGGTTTACCTTCGAAAATTGGAACTGATCAACAACTTGAATATAATGATTAGCTTCTTTGAGGTACAGAACTTCAATATACAATTGAATAGTATATTCATATTGAAATGAACCCGAACATTTTCGGCTGACACTCGTCAGGGGTAATCGTCAGCAACTAGTAGAGAATTCGAAAGAACAGCGTATACCAACAATCGTAACACAAAATATGACGTCACCACCACGAAATGTCGAATACGAGAGCGTTCAATGTACTATTTTTAGATGATACACGAACTCTTTTTGTTGACACAGCCTTGGCTGATGTATTTTGAAAGAAGTCGACTCCAAGGCACACAAATGAAAGTGTGAGCGACCCTTTCCGAGTATGCGAAATCTGTCGTCTCGATAATTTTTCGCACAGGCGGGATTATCCAAAAAGTGTTTGCCAATTGCAGAATTTATGGCCTTTAATTGTTCCGCATCAATCTTGAGCGGATGAGCTAAAGGTGAGCTTTTCACCGACCGTGTTCTAATGAATCGAGGGACATGCTGATTTATGCGTTCCTGCAAGCGCTTTGACGTTCTTCCCACGTAGCTACAATCACAGTGACACTTAAATTCGTAAACTACATTGCTTTGCTGAAGTGCGGGTAGCACGTCTTTACGTGTTGCAGGGAGCAGTTGCGTTATCGTGAAAATCACGTTGGTCTTCACTGTGTCGTAACACTTATTGACTGCTGAAATCAATTGCTTTTCAAAGCGGGTGGAAATACGCCCTATCCAAGGTAGATGGATGTAAACATCTTTGGTTGTTCGTTCGGTAGACTCTGTTGACTTTTCTGCATTGAATTGCGTTACTTTCC
This sequence comes from Botryllus schlosseri, assembly GCF_051294905.1. NCBI lineage: Eukaryota > Metazoa > Chordata > Ascidiacea > Stolidobranchia > Styelidae > Botryllus > Botryllus schlosseri. The sequence goes on along the minus strand of NC_137246.1, from coordinate 26,805,962 downwards.
TCTCTATGCCGCGGTTGATGACATATTCAGGGTAACCGTTATCAAGTAAGATTTTCCGGATATTGTCAAGTTCTGAGTTTAGTTTATTACCCGAACATATCATCAACGCTCTATGCACGAGGGTACCTATGAGTTTGATTTTTCTGCGTCTAGGACTAAATGAATTCCACCGAAGGTATTGGCCAGTGAATGTCGGTTTCCGGAAGATTGATGTTTCAAATTTATTGGTATCATGTTTTTCGACTAAAAATGCCAAAAATGACAATGAGTTATTTCGTTCTTTTTCAATTGTGAATAGCAGAGCCGGGTGAAGCGAGTTTAAGTGAATGAGAAATTGATCACAGTCCAACTCATTTCTGAATATGACAAAAGTATCGTCTACATATCGTCGGTACAACAACGGTTTGACGGACACACGCTGGGAGAGAAGCTCGCCCTCATAATATCCTACGAAAATGTTAGCCAAAATAAGTCCCAAGGGAAATCCCATCGAATTCTCTACTAGTTGCTGACGATTACCCCTGACGAGTGTCAGCCAAAAATATTCGGGTTCATTTCAATATGAATATACTATTCAATATAATGATTAATGCGCCATAGCAATAGTAATCATCAATGTTCAAGAATTCTTTAGTGTAACAGCTGTGGAGCGTACCACTACTTTACTCGCCACTTTAATTGGCGATAATAAATTGGATAAAGAGGCCCAAGGTGACACAGGGTGTAACTTACTATACATCAAGTGGGCAACCGAATGCCAATGATTGCCAATTGCCATACCGATCTGCTTAGATATTTGAATACATTACCAACACAAGCTCCGACTGTTTGATATATTACTATTTCCCATAACAGTTTCATAGTTTGATTCATCCGTGGTTGTACCAATTGTACAAGTCCTTCTGTGATTGCAAAATTTGACCCAACTCAACTGGCGTCATTTTTATTTTATCACCCATTCAGTTAAGGTTCGAGTAATTCTATAAAAGGTCACGCACAAATCACAATTTTCAGTCACAAATCATCTACGGGTCATGATATACCATTATAAACAGGAACTGTGCGTAATCCTCCACCTCATGGTAACTTTTGAAAGTGATGTGATAGTGATGTTTGATGAGTAGTTTTAGAGCAAATTTCAACTTCTCAAATCCAAAAAAATATATGTGGCAGGTAAATATTGTCGAATACTTCAAAATCCAAAACACCGACCGACACGGGGCGCACAAAATGATCCCGCAGACCATGTGTAAGAAACCCCTGGTTTAGATTAAGGATTGGGTTAGGGTTGGATCGAATGTGACTAAGTAGAACGGAAACTCATGTTTTCCCATTGTTAGGTCACGCTCGACTGAATCTAGCGGCTTTGGTCAATCGCGGCGCAACAATCGAACAATTTGCCTTAGGTTAAATGGCATGTCACACTTATAGATACTCGACTTTGACAACGAAATTACTACCCTAATCAGTTAGTGGTAATCTTGAAACTTGCTATAGTGTTAGATAACATCATCAAGGTATACAATTCAGAAGCTAGTCGCTCATCTGGGTATGCAATACATTCAAAATCGACATAGACCGATACCGGCTTTTGCAAAAAATACGTTAAGAGCGCGCCTATATACTCGCGTAAAATCTATACCATATACAAATACACGCAACTTCAAATGGGCATTTCGGCGTCGGCCATTACCGCACCATGACGCACCGAGACGTATACAGTTTTAGGTCATGTAACATGCGACTCCAAGAAGTGTGCCTGAACGATCGGCGGCGAGAAAACCTGGGCCGAAAAGGATTGCCCATGCCGACGGAAAACTTCGATATATATACGTAGGCCTATATGTTTAACAAGCCGTGGGCGCCTAAAAGGCTGGCACCGAATGTTTCTGTCCTGGCAATTTGAACCCGACAAGACAAATGCCAACTCGCAAGGAAAATGTAATTGTCAGTGAAGAAACACCAATTTGGAATCCTGTCCCTCTTTTAGTTTGTACGTTGGGGCGATTTCAATATCTTTTGACATAGCAGACAGGAGGTCATGAAACAATATCATGTAATGAAGGTATCATTATACCGATCGAATATGTTCATTGTTTAATTATTTACAGTTGCCAAGTTACCTCATTCATATCTACCGGGAAATCTGATTACGTGAGCAGGGAGGTTTAAGATTGATGGCAACATATATGCAATTTCCAAGCACATTGGGCAATTTAACATGAATTGTTGATAATTTTCGCGCTCCGCGTGTTCAAGCGGAGCAACGCGTGCCACTTTCAATAGCTGTCGATGATAAGTCGCGGCAAATACGACTTACCTGTTAGGCGATCTGGGGGGTGACGCCCCCCCAGATGTTGGGTTTGTCACCCTATTGGGGGCCCAAGACCAACGTTTTGGGGGGGCTGACAAAGTGCTGTTACGGTCCTGCATCCAGCCTATAACTGCTGAACAGATTTACGCAAAACCGGTATTGCTCTATAGATTTTGAAGGTGTTACCATAGAGGGAGATATATGACGAGACTTCGTATCTATTTTTCGGATTATGCGTTCTTTCGGATTATGCGGCTCTTCTCATACAGTTGGGTTGGTAATTTCGTTGCCGAAGTCAAGTATGTATTGTAAAGGTGTGCACATCCGCACAGCCTATAACGGATTTTTCGCAAAAGCCAGTATCGGTCTATGTTGATTTTGAATGTGTTGAATACGGAGATGAGCGACTAGCTTTTGAATTGTAGATCTTGATACTGCCGCAAGTTTCCAGATTGCCACTAACTGAGTAGGTAGGTAATTGCGTTATCGAAGTCGAGTATATGGGTGCGCGCTTCCTAGCGCATAACGGATTTTTCGTTAAAGCCGGTGTCGGTCTATGTGGATTTTTATTGTGTTGCATACCCAAATGAGAGACTAGCTTCCGAATTGTATATCTTGATGATGCTATCTAACACTGTAGCAAGTTTCAAGATTACTACTAACTGATTAGTCTAGTAATTTCGTTATCAAAGTCGAGTATCTATAAGTGTGATATGCCATTTAACCTTAGGCAAATTGTTGGATTGTTGCGCTGCGATTGACGAAAGCCGCTAGATTCAGTCGAGCATGACCTAACTATATGAAAACTCAGTTTCCTTTTATCATGCATTTGATAAATATGTATCTTTTTATTTCAGATTATAAACGTAAGTGATATTTGAAAGGACTCTCGCCAAGCTTTTGCAAGTAATTTTAGACATGCGAAGATATAGTATTTCATATTAATTCTGCATGGATGTGAATACCTGTCTCACCCACATATTTGGCAATACCATACTGCATGCTAAAGGCGTTTAGGACAAATCTTACTTTTTCAAATTGCCTTATTCTCCATTACTCGTGTAGCACATTATGGTAACTACCGCTTCAATTAGCATTACTGTTATGTATGAAATATGTGTTATGTAGTTTGGTTTGAATTGTCTTTGGTTGAATTGTTTCTAGTCGTTCCAAAATACTCCTTTTTGTAGGATTAAAATTGTTTATAGACTGTACTTCCGAAATGTTGCATTGCATGGCTTCTAGTAACGCAAACTGCTTTTCATGAACAGTGTGGTTGCTTTTTGATTGACTGGTTTCTGCTAGTTATTTATGTCTATCGTGCTAGCTGCTAGTATCAATGAACAAACTTGACATTGCATAGAAATTCATATAAAATATTAGTTAAGCCCATCAGGGCCGTTTGTTCATATGGATTTTTCACATGATAAACTGATTAGGGATTACTAAGCGATGGTATTTGTAGGCTTAGCCTGTTTTTGTCGTCGAGACGTAATCATAACAATTAAACAGAGTCGTGAAGTTCGTATAACAACGTACAGTTAACGGTAAAACAGACAAATTCGACTATATACATAATAAAATGGCAACATGACACTAATGAAAATATTCCCTTGGTATAGAGATGTTTTTCTAGGGGCATGGAATCGATTGTTACAACTTTATGATTGTTGAATGATTGTTAATTTTTAATTAATTGATTAATTGAACGTTTTTTATGAAAATGAAGGCGGCCAATATGCTTGTTGACTTAGTCGGTATGTAGGTTGCACGTGACAGTGCTTCCAAGAAAGAATTTGTCAACATGTTCCAACTTTCAAGGCAAATTAGAAAATCGCAGCCGGATGAGATCTCTAGATACTATGCGCGACTATGCTCAGATAATGGCTTGTAACTCTGTACCATCAGGTCATACCTCCAAAATACCTTTGATATAGCAACGACGAACGACCCATTTTCCGTAATTGCTAATGGTTGCTCACTTTTTCACAAAATGATTCATGAATCAATTGTCATAAAGTTGCTACAACCTATTCATTCCCTCTTGAAAGAACATCTCTATACCTCTACATCTCTAAAATTTGTCCTAGTTATACTTATTACTGGTAATTCATAACGTCTAAATTGTTTGTATATTCCGAATTCAGTTAACTAAAGCGCAGGGCCGAATAAATTTGGTAATATGAATCTGTTTTTTTTTGCGGCGATATTGAAGTTCTGCGTGGATTACAAATTTTGCTGTTTTTTTGTTTGTCATATGCTTTCTTGAATCTATGTATCGAATCAAGTGAAATTTATTGTTCCCTATTTGATCAAAATTTTCAATGTTTAGCAGAAATAAAGAGCACACCAGGAAAGAAGGAAAATCGGACCACCACTGACCGGATTGACTTATGAGCAGTCTTTTGATTAATGTTTTTCTTATTAGAGATGTCTTCTTCTGTTGTCATCTCAATGTGTTATGCCTTGATGTCTTATTAATTATGTTGCCCAAAGCTCATACCAATAATGAGTTTCTTTAGCTATATAACCTGTTGTGCTCTGCTGTGTTAGCTGTATCAAATACTTGGCAATAGCACGTGATTGTATAATCCGGCCGTAGGCCGACTATATGTGATATTGAAGGCTTTTTATTTTAGGACTGAGTCACAGCTAAGGAACAGAACTATACATTCAATGATAGTTAATTACTCTCCTTCGCAACTATCCGGTATTTTAATTGTTCCTCTGTCACAGACAAGACAACCTATGTAGATAACATGGCATATGCATAGGCACGTATATCGAAATTCAGCTGCTCGCCTTCAGTGGTAATTTCTTTCTCATCATTTTTGTGGGTTGTATAGTGTTCATCTTGGCGTCAATATACCAATTTTCTCCAACAAGAAAAAGAATCATTTGAATTGCAAGTTCAGCACATTGCTGCCCTAATGTCACTATTAATTATGTATGTAATTGGTAATAATGAACATGACCTTTTTGAGTAGCTGAAATTTATTATATTCACGCATTCGTCCTTTTTGTGTCCATTTATGTGATGCCCATTTTTCCACATCCATTTTACCGCCCCTGTTACAATTATATTGAACCCTGCTGTTTTTTTTTGTTAATCTATTGGCATTTTACGAGTACATAAACTGACTGAATCAATATAAACTGTTGTAACTTGTATGCAACATACATGCAAGGCAAAAAATTCGACATTGATATCCCAAGAGTTGGTCTATTGCTCTGTGTAATGAACATCCCTTGCCTACCCTTTTGTATTTTTCTGGTGTGTTGTAGGCTGCCAATCCCATTAAATTAGAGTCGCCTATTCTTGCATTAATATGACACATCCACTGAAGCGTGCAGGTGATTGTCACTGTTTAGTAGAAGTGAGTATCACTGATTGATTTCATGATAATTGAATAGTATCGAATCTGCATCATTTGAGGCAGCATGTAATGTGGGCAATATTCATAACTGGCAGATCATTGCTATTACTGAAAGCACGTGTGTCAATATTTCTGGTGTATCTTGTCCGTAAATAAACATCCCCCAAGTCACACGTAACTATAATATTGACATTGCTTAATGAGGTAATTTCAATCGTAAGCTTGTGCGTGTGCATTAGTACATGTGAGCTCCCGTGCGTAACTGTAAAAACAAAAGAGCTCATGTATGCCGCTCGCCCCGATAGGTACCTTTCGGTAACGACATTGGTTTTGCTGCTAGAAATACTCGAAAAGCTTCGATTCATGCGATGCGCGAAATGCAGTCGTGAGTCCCAACCAAAATTTCAGTTCATTGTTGACGTAGGCCATATGCATGAAAAGGCCCTGGTAGTCATTTCGTACCAGTGAATGTAATTTTTACCGTATATCCTTTTTTTCATTTACTGATGTCTAGCTTCTGATCGTGATTGGCAAGAATAACATAAAATGTTCCAATTTGAGTGTGTGCTTTTCATTTTAACTCGTGATACTATTAAAAATTCGATCTAATTGTAAATGGTAGCCTGTTCCGTCGTTTTAGTGTGGGTGTGGTATAGAGCGAAATATCAGGGATTTGTCACGACTTAGCGCTAGAAATCGCTGTCGAAATGAGTGTAGTGAATACATTGCAGAGTAAAGTCTGTCACACCAAAGAAAGCCTGGAACATGATCTTCTGAAAGTCGCAGATACTCTCGTAAAATCAATAAGACACTGACTGCGACGCCATGTGCAGACACATATTTGTTTTGACCTACAGCCACATCACCCATCCTAGAATGTTTATTATGTTGCATCGTGCGGCAGGTCCATACAGGCTGAATTCATTTACTGCCGATACATGCTATGTTATTATAAACGACCTATAGCAATTACGACACATTTGTTGCTTCATACCGTTCCTATGGGACAATCACAGGTACTACTGTTTTTCGTTGTTTTGATACGCGTCATTTTCTTTAGTTGCTTTTACTTAGAGTAATATTCCTAAATTCGTCCTTCTGTTTAGTCTCAGATACGAAGCATCTATTGCTTAACTGAATGTTTGCCATCAGTCTGTTGATTCAGGGGAATTGATAGCCAGGAGTGACGCCCAGCGCTCATTGTAAAATTGTACATAGAAACGCAGCAAGCCGATTTGTATGTCACGTAACAGCGATCGTTGACACTTACACACTACGACTGCAGTCACTCTATTCACCGTTGTTATCGTGGTTCATATATTACCGATCCAGTCAAATCATTAAAAATTATGAGTATTGACTTTGTATCCGGACCACCATACGATTTCATCCGGCCCTAGATGCAATACGCTAGGAGTAAATGAAGAGTGCTAGCATAAGCCATCGCTTTACTATCACGACCCACTTTTGTTCTAGTAGACTTTGCAAGACCAGCCATATCCGAAACACGAATAAATCAAAAATTGGCATAAAAATATTTCAACATATAGGATGGTGACGTTTTATTGGTTAATATATCGCTGTATCAAATCACTGCGTGTTTATAACCTTCGTCGTCGTTATTCAATATGGCAATGTTTGGTAATGAAGGATACCACTGAAATACATAGGCATTAATTTGCAGTTAACGTTTTGGCATCACTGGACTGCTGGTCCGGTATATAAGCATCAATCATCTATACCCGCAATTCAAATCGAATATGACGTGCCTGCTCTGTAGTCTATGTATGAACTATGCGTTTTTATTTAGCGTAGTTTGCAATATCAGCACGGAAGGAAATTATGTCATAGATATATCAACTGCGTTAGATTATCTCTCAATTCATACAGACAATACTTCCTTGTAGGCCTGCATTTCAATGTGAAGAGGCATGTTCGAAGGCGAAAACAAAATAATGTAATTTCCTGGTTATAGTCATGCGCCTCTTAAAACAATATATTGCAAGATAATTTCGGTTGCTTGTAATGGTCGGAATGAATTCTTTGATTTGCGTCTTACATCCCATCACGATACGACTTCATACCATTGTTCATAGCCGGCATATATTTCGTTTCAAAGATGTTATAGTCCCATAATATATAACATGCGCTGTAATATTACAGTTTGCGTTACAGTATACGCCCATCAACAAAGTTCTGCTCTAATATCGTTTCCAGGATATAACGTCAATTACTTTTTATATAGCAGTAAACGTAAAAGGTCGTAAACGAGACCGATCTATTTCACTTTGTTGTTTACCATTGTTTATAATGTTGCTGTCCCCTGCGTTGTGTACGCTATATCGTACAGATCAAATTTACATAGAATGACACGCCTAGCAAACTTATTCTCGGGACCCATAAATTTGAAGAGACAAGTTCGAGATAATAGTATAACCATATTTGCCATAGTGATGCGACATGACAGCAAACATATAAACGTATTATCCATATTCGAAATCTGTTGATAGCATGTTGTGGGTGTGCCATCAACATTATTCTAACTACAATATAAAGTACGTTATAGGCATACTCAATGTTGAACAAAACATGACCACACCTGCGTTGCATTATACTGTTTTGTACCAGGTCTTTCTTTGTGCATATAGTCCGGATGAAGTACGCACACAGCTATCGTGAACACTAATCATGTCACAGTTGCGTCGGGAGTCAATACCGATGAAAATATCAGTACAGAGGTGGTGTTACTGATAGACGACATATAGTCATTTAGGGACATCATCTGTGCACATTAGGGCTGTTCAAAAATAACTTTTTTTCCCCGGATTCCAGCCATTCACTGATTAAATTGTCAGGTTACCCTAAAAAACGCTGCACACCAAATTTGATTCGATTCTAACAAATATAGGACTCCGCAGATCCAATTAGAATTTTTAATTTATTATGGAAAATTGAAAAAAAAAATTTTCCAAATTTTTCTGCCAACCCCATGAAATTGTTGAGCTGTCTTCAAAGACGTTGCAAAACAAATTTGAGTCAATTCCGACCAGCAGAAGCGGAGTTATATGTGAGTTTTTCGATGAGAATTCTCGGATTATCCTTGATCGGTGGATAATCCGCGATTTATCAACGAAAAACTCACATAACTCCGCTTCTACTGGTCGGAATTGACTCAAATTTGTTTTGCAACGTCTTTGAAGACAGCTCAACAATTTCATGGGGTTGGCAGAAAAATTTGGAAAATTTTTTTTTTCAATTTTCCATAATAAATTAAAAATTTTAATTGGATCTGCGGAGTCCTATACTTGTTAGAATCGAACCAAATTTGGTGTGCAGCGTTCTTTAGGGTAACCTGACAATTTAATCAGTGAATGGCTGGAATCCGGGAAAAAAGGTTATTTTTGAACAGCCCTAGTGCACATGCACAGTGCACACCTCTTTGTGGTTGACTATGTATTTTGTATACACCCAGCCGTTTTTACCGATTCCTTACTTCCCACTCCATTGCAATTCTTATGGTATCTGGAATCGGTAATAATCATTGCACAGCATGGCTTTGAGCTGGGTGTGTCTTGTGGTGAAGAAAGTGAGAAGAAACGCCACAGCAGCGACACCACCCGACGAAGTATTTAAACGATTTTGTCTTTATTCACAGTAAAAATGGTAAATACGTACAGAATCCTGGAGAAACTATCGATATTGAAGTCAAATTGCTATTCCTATGCAACACACAAAATGGTTAGATTGCAGAATTTAGATAGAGGAAGAATTCGCAAGGGTTAGAGGCAGAGATAATTGAAATGCACAATCGAAATTACAGAATTTATGCTTCGATTGTTGAGTTAAGTGTAAATTAGTCCAGTGGTGCAGTAAAGATCTTCCGACGAATATGCGCAGTTCTCAATAACGCTGACCTTGGATAGTGTCAAATCGTACGTCATATGACTTTCGTTCTGATTTTGCTGTCTCTTTGATAACGACGCGTCACTACAGCAAGGCTTCGGAAAGCGTCTGTTCCAAGAAGATTCATGGTAATAAATGACTACTGGGTGGGATGTTTTCATTTAAATGGCGAACTGAAAACGACAGATGTGTGCGTAAGCTGTTCAGTTCTTTGCATTTCACTGAGTGATGCCCTTACGATTTCGTAACATGAAACGTAGCCTAGTTGAAAAGTACTTGCTCTGAATTGTACCTTGCATCATTAATAAGTAGGTATTCTAGGCCTAAAAATGAAAATTCTGAAGGAAAAGTAGTCTAAAATCTCAAGCATTTGCGTAAGTACTACAAGTAGCTTTTACCTGAGTACTCCGAAAAAGTAGTACAAGTGGGCAAACCTATTCTCAAGTAGATGTAATTCATTGCCGACCGGTGAGTAGTATAGTAGATCGCTCGCACATCGCCATTGTTTCTTATGGGCCCGCTGGTGATGTGCCTGGAACTCGTGTTGGTGATGGTACCCTTTTGACCCCCCCCCCCCTTCCGCTCGTGATGTGCCATGTGTTCTTATGGGATCTCTGGTGATGGTACCCTTTCGGGTATAGGCTGCGTCGGTGATGTGCCGTGAAAACTCATGGTGATGATGGTACCCTTTCAGACCCCATGTGGTGATGATGTGCCTATGTGGTGATGATGGTACACTTTCAGATATATGCTGTGGCGATGATGTGCCCACGGATTCTTGTGTCGTAGTGAACTAACGTTGTGGATATAGGCCGCGGCGATGATGTGCCTGTCATGTATTCTTACGGGATCTGTGGTGACTCGCCATGTGTTCTTATGGGTGCGGTCGCATGCGGCTATTGCGTCTTATGGCGGGGGGGGGGGGGGGGTGGCGAGCGGCTATTGATGCTAACACGAAACCCGGGGTGGCGAGCGGCACTTATTTCTTATGGCGACGACACTTATTTCTTATGGCGACGGTTCTTATTTCTTATGGGTGAGTTGGCATGCGGCTCTTATGTCTTACGGGCCCGCTCGCATGCGGCTATTGCGTCTTATGGCCCCTCTCGCATGGTAACTCTTTTCAGTATAGGGATCGCTCGCAAGCGGCTGGGAAACTCGTGTTGGCATGCGGCTCTTATTTCTTATGGCGGGGCGGCATGCGGCTATTGCGTCTTATGGGTGCGGCGGTGATTCGCCTGTCGTGTATTCTTACGAGATCTGTGATGAGTCGCCATGTGTTCTTATGGGTGCGGCGGTGATTCGCCTGTCGTGTATTCTTACGGGATCTGTGATGAGTCGCCATGTGTTCTTATGGGTGCGGTCGTGATTCGCACTTTCAGGCATCTCTCGCGTGGTGTTGAATATGTACGAGTCACCAACAATAACCGCGCAGACGGAAACGCGGCCTGTTTGCAAGAGGATTACGCAGAGCGTGCGACCTATATTTCGAATGACCTGCGCGCTGAATTGTTTCCCATACAGCTGTGTGCTACTATCGATTATTACACTAATCCAGTCAGTGCGAAATAGTTTGCTAAATCTAGGAATTACTCGCATGGTAATGTTTGAGTAATTAGATTACCACAGAGCCGGCGTAGACGGCGATTCGAATATCAACAATAAGCGCGTTCACAAACTAACACTTCAAAAATGTGTGAAATAGGTTGCAAATCCCACGATCACTCACGAGATAATGTCTCGGACATAGCCATCTCTCGCAACTTGTTGTTAAATACATTCCAATCGCCACAATGTAATATTTTGATAATCATCAGTATGTCACAGAACTGGATTTCGCTCGTAAGATTTAATAAGTAGCGAATAACAGACCGTCAGTATCGGTAACTTGAATAGCGACAAATTGTCACTTATTTCCGCTCTAACCCTAATCCTTTGTGAAGTGAACGCATATTCAAAAAGGTGTGAAATAATTTTAAAATCCTACGACCACTCACAGGGTAATGCTTCAGACATAGCGATCGCTCATGATTTGGTGTTACAGACATACCGATCGCTCACAAGGTAATATTTCCACAATAAGTTTGTCACAGAGCCGTCGCAGACGGTGATTCGAAAACCAACAATTTGACACTTTCTGGTGGTCGCTATATGTTTTGACACTTCGGAACAGTGACTGACTTTAGTTGTATGATAAGAATCATGAAAATATTCAAGCAATGTGTCAATTCGTCAACTTGAAATGAAACTTACTACACAACTCAAGTTGATTCTTATCTTAATGTGTTAATTCGGCACAACTCTAATTCTTTTGAGAAATCCTAATAACGCGATCTGCTGAATCGAACGTAACCTGAATATTACTGACGCCAACTTTCAGCCACATCGAATTATTCGCACATTCCGCGTCGCTGTTTCACACCTATAGAATCAATACCAACTATCTCAATGAGAATCAGGAATCACAAGTATACACATACAATAATTATATTTAATACTGAGAAATCAAACGCTTAACAAAAACAAGCAACTAATCATTTGCCGACTCTAGCATTACCAAAAAAATTCAGGCATTGTTGATTGAAAATCCTCGAATCCTTATTATCAAAAAAATGTTATAGTGCGGTGTCGGAATCCATTCGCGGGATGTACTAAAGGTAAATCCAAATAATCCAGAATGAAATATTTGGACTTTGACATAGTCTGAATTGAAATAAATTAACAAACATGACTACCAACTTTCAATCCAGTCATATTTAGAATTAGATTTGAAACAAGTAATGAAACCTTACAACTCTATTCACGACTGAGTTTTCCGTTTGTCAAATAGAGTTTCAGTAAATAATTTCACTATGTTATCGCGATATTTTAATGTGTTACTACACACAATCAAGTCAATCAATGAAATAGCACCTGTTGTGAATATTTCTTACTTGACAACCACTTGTGCATACCGCGATCGAGTTGCGACGCGATGAGTTAAATCGGAATATTTCAATCTATTTGTCGAAACCTTGAACAAGCTGTCTGATTATTTTTTTGTTGCAATTGAGTTAACGGAAATAGTATTACACATCGACATCTTACCATCTTACCATACTCCAAAGAGTCAACAAGGAAAAACCTTGCCAAGTAAATCCGTTTGTAACTCACCCAATCAACTCAAACAGTACCAGTATGAAAACAGCCAAGCATACACGAGTCCATACAATCACTAAAACCTAAAGTCTGTAACAAGCTCGGCTGTATTCATATCCCTACGACGCGTCTTTGTTTTTTTTTCAACTGTAAAAGTCGTTACTATTTTGCAAGACAAAGTAATTAGGCCTACTACTCGATATATTTTGTAAGACAAAAGTAATTTCTACTCGGTGCAGGTGACTTGAGATTAACATACTATGTTTGAGTACACGAGATTTGAATGTCTGACCAACGTAGTTGCGACTTCATTTCTTACAATCGAACGCTGGTGTTATATTCAAAGGTATCACGCTGTAAACATAAGGATTGACACATTGATTTGACATATGTTATAGTTCAAGGGTCGGCAACCTACGGCCCGCGGGCCGGATCCGGCCCGCCAAGCGAAATCGTCCGGCCCGCGACATCATAATTAGTTATCACAAGAATACGGCCCGCCGTCTCATAATTAGGGCTGGGCAAAATCGAGTACCTGAGTGATTCGATTCTGAATCACGTAAAATGCTTCGAGTCGAGTCGAGTAATCGAGTATCACTCATTATGACGTCATAACAGAATACTATTTTTCAAAGTTCAAATATGTACCTTTTAAGCGACCACAAAGAATATAATGCCTGTTATCCATCATATTAGGGATACTTTGTTATTTTTTTCGACCATACCGTTTCATTGCACTTGGTGACAATATTGTGGGATGATCATGACTTCGGAAATGTGCTATTTCCAGTAACGTTCGTAGCTTTGTACTTCATGTTACGCATGCTGCGATACGGCCAATCAAGGTTTCAAGGCTTCAACAGTGAAATTAGCAAACTCGTTGATCGTTGATAAACTCCTCGCTGATAAATCAACTTTCAGTGGTGAGGAGCGTATAATTTCAGTACTCGAAAAAATCGTCTTTTACTACTCGACTCGAATCATTAAAACTAATACTCGATTCAGATTCGAGTACTCGAATCATTGTGCCAAGCCCTACTCATAATGAGTTTCAATCTGCAGTGCGGCGCTGCTTGGAAAGAATGCGGCATTGCTACGATATAAGTAGCCTACATCGTATTAGTCTATTGTTACGCCATAAAACGAAGGTGGTTGAAGTAGGAGATGGAGATTGTCTGTAGAGTAGACTACATCAGTAGGCCTACTTATCAATCGGGTGTATCTCGCAACCGAACGTGTGCCATACTTTTTAAAGGGTTTACCACTCTGATGGGGTGTGACAATAAAGGTGTCCTTCCGCTGCTTGCTGGAATCAATCAATCAGTCGTTGAGTTATATTTTTCATCTGAACAAGTCACACACAATGTCCAGTGCGATAAGACGCAATGCGATGTCATGAACAGACAGGAGGATGTCGAACGACACGCAGTTGCGATCCTATATTATTCTAACATCCACCTCGGCCTAGAGTGCCCGATGTCACAGTTTTTTTCGATGTTGATCTTTTTGAAGCCGCGGCCCTTTCTACTAGTTCTTTCCATTTCTAGTGAGTGCTTTCTTTCTTCTCTCGGGTCTTTTTCTGTTTTTTATTTGTCGCTGTAAGAACGGCGACGGCGGGGGAAGAGGAGCCCAGATAAACCTCCGACGGGAATCGAGCCGGGTCGCCGGATTGGTGGGCGCTTATCGTCACCACTATACGCTGTGCCCCCCCCCCCGCCAACTCTTGGAACATCTCAGACGCAATGACAAAATCTCAATCTTATACTGTTTAATTATAGATAACTAGCCTCTAACAAACCTGAATAGTGTTTTGGCCACAATGATGAAAACTGTTTAGATGATTTGGTCTCACAAACTGAATCACCAACATTTACGCCAGATAATATTAGAAGCAGAGAATTAATATGGTGATGTTCTGTATATCTGCTATGTTCGCGCATTAAGTCGAGCAGCTATGCTTGCACGAGTGTACGAACTGAGAAATGAAATAGCAACTCTCCTCGAAAATACAAATATCGCCGACTCATAATCTTGTAATCGAAAATGGTTATCTAATCTTGCTTTCTTTGTACATTTAACGTCACATCTGAACAAATTGAATTTGCAACTTCGGGGGAAAACAGCTGAATACATGAGATGTTGAGACGCATTCGAAACAAATCTGCGACCCTGGGAATGTCAATAATACAAAGAAATTATGCTCACGTTCCTATGCTGGAGGAGAGAAAACCTAGTACCAACACCACATTTGTAACTGCGATACGAAACTTAATTACTGAATATTCACCCGCTTTTCTTAAATTCCTTCTCTACAAAATAAATTCCGACTATTCAGTACTCCGTTTAATAATGTGGACGCCAATACCATTGCCTGAAAATTTCAAATGGGCTGTTTTGAAATACGATGCAGTTGAATTGAATGACAAATTTCATACAAACAGCATATCGCTGCATGACTTTACAAAGAGTACGTTCTTGAAATTGGTCTTTATCCCAGCTTGACCAACAATGCAAAAGAAATTGCATCGATTTCTGGTAGCACGTACGCATGTAAACAATAGTTTTCAACAATGAAATTCACAAAGAGCAAGCTAAGATCACTATTTCGTACGCCCATTTAAAATATGGTATGATTCTTGCTTCATCTGACTTGTTACCAGAAGTCGAAAACCATTCACAAAGCAAGCTGCGTTGTTGAAGTGTAAATAAACGTGTTTTGTTATTGGTATGATTGAGATTGCGGCAATGTAGGATAATATACCGAAGTGAGAATAAAATATAGTATTAAGAAAAATTCTGGCCCGCGAAAAAGTTGTACACTCGAAATTTGGCCCGTGACCACCAAAAGGTTGCCGACCCCTGTTATAGTTGATCATGACTTGATTATTAAATTATTCGCGGTAATTAGACACGGCGTTGTGGTAACTGTTATGACAGCAACAAACTTCTCAGTGCCATTGTTCTTAACATATTAAGTTGTAAAACTATACGTGTCTGAAATGTTCTTGATTGGAGAATTACTCCACCTCGATGAAAATCACTCTGCGTATCACGACATCAGGAAATATTTTACAAATGTAATTGTTTCCAGTAATCAAGACTAAAGATAAAACAGCACTATCGGTATTATTACATTCAACAACCAGTACAATTATTAAAATCTATCGTTTGCTATAACCGGTTATAAAGATGTAATAATTCCATTATTCATACATTGAAAACCCGATACAAAATGCTTTATTATCCCGATTCGCAACGAGTAATTGAAACGACTAAGTGTAGAGTCAATATATCACAATATCGTTAGTATTGAATCCAGCAATTGATACGATTTATTGTCGGGATTTGTGACAGCGCATTGAAACATACACAACTTACAGAGTGTGAAAATATCACTTTGGTATCGAATACCCTTTGAAGCGCGCGATCAATACATAATTCCGGTCACACTCTCTAAGACATTGTGAAGTCTACAGATTTACACTTCAAGACTTTGATCAACACAGAATCAATTTGGAATATCTTTACTGGATGCATCCTATTCTACTAGACTTGAGTATACATAAAACTCACAGCATTAACAAAATCGCAATAGGTGCTACACTGAAATTTACAAAATATGTTTGTATTATTACTCAAAGTAGTGATCATGAATTATCATTTGAATCTTCTAAAGTAATTGTAATCGTAAAACCAAACTTGCGAAAGTCATTACCATAACAAAAGAATATTGTAGGTTGCTTGCTAAATGTATGCCGGAAATATTTGTAGAACGCTCACGACCAAAGAAATCGGAAATTGTCATTCATCAAAGTAAATGTCGTCACAATACTCTGCCACTAAAAGACCATACTTGTATGTGATTGAATCCCTAACAATTAACTATTTTTCAAACGAGTAAAATTTATTACCTGAGTTTCTCCGCTTACTATATGTAAATGTAAACTCAAGCGTCATTTAACATCACAAAGACATTGATAAAAAGTAGGCAATCAAACGCTACAAGTTTAACTTTTGTAGGTTGTGTATGATTACCCCACGCAACTCATTTCTTACCAAAAGTATATGAAATATATTCATGTTACACGAAAATACTCGATATTCCCAGAAACATCCGAGTTGTTTACACAAAAGTTTGTATGTATACAGTATGCGAATACCATGTGTAAGTCCAGCACAATTGCAGTATCTATCCGAGTTTAGTTAACACAATTTACGACAGCGAGGTCGCGTCATTTTTCGTAAGAAAAACCAACCAATCCTGCAGGATATGTCAATGTCATAGCAATAAATCAGCTACTCCAACAACAGAGTACATATGTTTTCTAGTTACGGTGCTTACATCTTACACACAAAACAATCTACTTTGCTAACGAAAAGTGCTGAGTCATCACATGGTTGTCCTCACAACAATACAACTAAAACATACTATCATACAAAATAGTCGTTATAGTTTGCACACCAACGGTACATCGTGCAAGTAACAAGTCTCGAGAATCCAGTTATTGAAAAAACGTGAAAGTGTTTGTCCTGCGCCAAGTCGTTATGTTGACGAAAGCGTATATTGTAATATCATGATCGATTTGCATTCGTTGGTCACAAAATGGCACTACTCTAAATAATTATTTTACACTCAAACACAAAAGCATACTAGTCACCATTCGTTTTCATCAAGCACGAGTTCAAGAAACTTACTACGACATGAATTGTTATTTCTATGTTGTGTAAATAGTTAATAATTAATTTTAGTAACACTATATCAACATCATCGAGTTGTGTGAATAGATTTACATGCGGTCTTGTGGTTTTAATCGAAGTACACAGCACGGTCTAATGTAGAGCCATCTCTATTGTACAGCAACTCGGTAATCGAAATGCATTAACATTTAAACAACGATCTTGGTTCGTCACACGAAAAATATCTTCACTGTCCCTACACTCTGATACTCTGCACAAGATGTGTAAATCATTTTCATACTCGTAATATTATGCTAACGAGATACCGACATCGAGCGAAAACGTTTAACAACATCAATGACACTGAACATACGATACCTACCCGAGTAAAAATATCATTTTCGTTTGGACAACTGACGTTTACCTGTGTAAAATTACCATTTTCCTTTGGAGATCTGACGTTTACCTAGAGTAAGAAACCATTTTCACTTGGAAATATATTTTTTCCCTCAGCAACAAACCATTTACACTTGGAAATATATTTTTTCCCTGAGCAACAAACCATTTTCACTTGGAAAAATACTTTTACCTAGAGTAACTAATCCTTTTCTTCTGGAAATATATTTTTCCCTGAGTACCAATACCGTTTCATTTGGGGGGGCTATCGTTTACCCCAAGTAACAATACATTTTCACTTGGAGATTCAGCGTTTACCTAAGTAAAAATATAATTTTCCTTTGGAGATCTACCGTTTACCCAGAGTAACACTTGGCGATCTATCTTTTCCTAGAGTAACAAAACCATTTTCGTTTGGAAATAAATTTTTTCCCTAGGTAACAAACCCTTTTCACTTGGAAATATATTTTTTCCTAGGGTAACAAAACCATTTTCGTTTATAAATATATTTTTTCGCAGAGTAACAAACCCCTTTCGTTTAGAAATATATTTTTTCTCTGAGCAACGATACCGTTGCACTTGGAAATCTATTTTTTCCCTGAGTAACAATACCATTTTCGTTTAGAAATCAGACAACCAATCCCGACAATTTGATATTTTTGTATATTGTTTACAGTGGATAGTGGCAAAATATACACCAACAACGACCCCGATACATTTGTGTAATCACATATTCACTTGTTATGGTGCATCCCATCAAATTCGGCGGTTAGCCACACACACACACACAATAACAATGCGCAATTTCGATATGACTGCGATGTCCGGGTTCGTGCTTTAGATTTTCCAGAATCAATCCGTCTAAAGTTGTAATCCCCTCGACTTTGTTAACTGATTGATACACGGATAACAATCTGTGGAAAATGTAGGAACGCATGCTACCCATCGAGCTAACGATTCCAGGTTACTTGTGATTAATTTTCTTGCTCACACTATACAGATTATAGGTACAGGGATATGTAGCGGTAATCGATTTGGTCAATGCATATCCCCCCATTCAGTATGGAATTACAGACCCAATACAGGTCAGTTCCGGATATTCAACGCAAAGCGATAAAGCAGAACCAATGACCAAATGTAATTAAACATGTAGATTCACAAGCCTTGATTTTTTCGTTAAAAATGCCAATACATATCGAATATACTTTACGATTGTTCAACCCTACCAAGTATTCGCGTAAATGTGGTGGATGACATTACATACAATGTGTCGGTGTACAAATGTTGGGTGTTTATGCACACATCGGTATGACCCATAGGCAACATCATCATACCCTCCAGGACTTCGTTATTGCATCGCGAGGTCAATAAAATCGATTTTGTGTACTCAATCGGTGGCATAGACGACGGAAGGCTTGGAGATCCAATGTAAAATACAGACAAACAAACGGGTATATTTGTCCATCTTGGTTATTCATTCAACCACCATTGGTGCTCTCGATACAGCGAACGGTACAGTATGTAACGCATATCATTAGAGTGATATAACCACAGGTAAATATGGGGACCGGCCACAATAATTGTACGACGCCGACAAATCGATGCACGCAAGGTGCGGTTGATAATATTTGTTTCATGTGGCAAAGAGACAGCACTTTCTTGAGAAGGTTAACAGATCCCGCAGAAACACATCATTTTGGATTACATTACCAAATCGATTTCAAACTTAAACCGAATCACTGGTGCTGAGAGTAGCGATATCCGATTTTTCGACTATTCATATAGACTTAGTGAACGATCAGTAACGACACTTATCATAAACATTGTGAATATTAGTAATTCGAGTCTATCTTGTGATGTTACAAGTTGCTAAAACGATCGAGTGAATCAGTGAACGGATAGTAATCTCGGTTAAATCTCGATACAATTATTGTGGCCGGTCTCCATATTTACCTGTGGTTATATCACTCTAATGATATGCGTTACATACTGTACCGTTCGCTGTATCGAGAGCACCAATGGTGGTTGAATGAATAACCAAGATGGACAAATATACCCGTTTGTTTGTCTGTATTTTACATTGGATCTCCAAGCCTTCCGTCGTCTATGCCACCGATTGAGTACACAAAATCGATTTTATTGACCTCGCGATGCAATAACGAAGTCCTGGAGGGTATGATGATGTTGCCTATGGGTCATACCGATGTGTGCATAAACACCCAACATTTGTACACCGACACATTGTATGTAATGTCATCCACCACATTTACGCGAATACTTGGTAGGGTTGAACAATCGTAAAGTATATTCGATATGTATTGGCATTTTTAACGAAAAAATCAAGGCTTGTGAATCTACATGTTTAATTACATTTGGTCATTGGTTCTGCTTTATCGCTTTGCGTTGAATATCCGGAACTGACCTGTATTGGGTCTGTAATTCCATACTGAATGGGGGGATATGCATTGACCAAATCGATTACCGCTACATATCCCTGTACCTATAATCTGTATAGTGTGAGCAAGAAAATTAATCACAAGTAACCTGGAATCGTTAGCTCGATGGGTAGCATGCGTTCCTACATTTTCCACAGATTGTTATCCGTGTATCAATCAGTTAACAAAGTCGAGGGGATTACAACTTTAGACGGATTGATTCTGGAAAATCTAAAGCACGAACCCGGACATCGCAGTCATATCGAAATTGCGCATTGTTATTGTGTGTGTGTGTGTGGCTAACCGCCGAATTTGATGGGATGCACCATAACAAGTGAATATGTGATTACACAAATGTATCGGGGTCGTTGTTGGTGTATATTTTGCCACTATCCACTGTAAACAATATACAAAAATATCAAATTGTCGGGATTGGTTGTCTGATTTCTAAACGAAAATGGTATTGTTACTCAGGGAAAAAATAGATTTCCAAGTGCAACGGTATCGTTGCTCAGAGAAAAAATATATTTCTAAACGAAAGGGGTTTGTTACTCTGCGAAAAAATATATTTATAAACGAAAATGGTTTTGTTACCCTAGGAAAAAATATATTTCCAAGTGAAAAGGGTTTGTTACCTAGGGAAAAAATTTATTTCCAAACGAAAATGGTTTTGTTACTCTAGGAAAAGATAGATCGCCAAGTGTTACTCTGGGTAAACGGTAGATCTCCAAAGGAAAATTATATTTTTACTTAGGTAAACGCTGAATCTCCAAGTGAAAATGTATTGTTACTTGGGGTAAACGATAGCCCCCCCAAATGAAACGGTATTGGTACTCAGGGAAAAATATATTTCCAGAAGAAAAGGATTAGTTACTCTAGGTAAAAGTATTTTTCCAAGTGAAAATGGTTTGTTGCTCAGGGAAAAAATATATTTCCAAGTGTAAATGGTTTGTTGCTGAGGGAAAAAATATATTTCCAAGTGAAAATGGTTTCTTACTCTAGGTAAACGTCAGATCTCCAAAGGAAAATGGTAATTTTACACAGGTAAACGTCAGTTGTCCAAACGAAAATGATATTTTTACTCGGGTAGGTATCGTATGTTCAGTGTCATTGATGTTGTTAAACGTTTTCGCTCGATGTCGGTATCTCGTTAGCATAATATTACGAGTATGAAAATGATTTACACATCTTGTGCAGAGTATCAGAGTGTAGGGACAGTGAAGATATTTTTCGTGTGACGAACCAAGATCGTTGTTTAAATGTTAATGCATTTCGATTACCGAGTTGCTGTACAATAGAGATGGCTCTACATTAGACCGTGCTGTGTACTTCGATTAAAACCACAAGACCGCATGTAAATCTATTCACACAACTCGATGATGTTGATATAGTGTTACTAAAATTAATTATTAACTATTTACACAACATAGAAATAACAATTCATGTCGTAGTAAGTTTCTTGAACTCGTGCTTGATGAAAACGAATGGTGACTAGTATGCTTTTGTGTTTGAGTGTAAAATAATTATTTAGAGTAGTGCCATTTTGTGACCAACGAATGCAAATCGATCATGATATTACAATATACGCTTTCGTCAACATAACGACTTGGCGCAGGACAAACACTTTCACGTTTTTTCAATAACTGGATTCTCGAGACTTGTTACTTGCACGATGTACCGTTGGTGTGCAAACTATAACGACTATTTTGTATGATAGTATGTTTTAGTTGTATTGTTGTGAGGACAACCATGTGATGACTCAGCACTTTTCGTTAGCAAAGTAGATTGTTTTGTGTGTAAGATGTAAGCACCGTAACTAGAAAACATATGTACTCTGTTGTTGGAGTAGCTGATTTATTGCTATGACATTGACATATCCTGCAGGATTGGTTGGTTTTTCTTACGAAAAATGACGCGACCTCGCTGTCGTAAATTGTGTTAACTAAACTCGGATAGATACTGCAATTGTGCTGGACTTACACATGGTATTCGCATACTGTATACATACAAACTTTTGTGTAAACAACTCGGATGTTTCTGGGAATATCGAGTATTTTCGTGTAACATGAATATATTTCATATACTTTTGGTAAGAAATGAGTTGCGTGGGGTAATCATACACAACCTACAAAAGTTAAACTTGTAGCGTTTGATTGCCTACTTTTTATCAATGTCTTTGTGATGTTAAATGACGCTTGAGTTTACATTTACATATAGTAAGCGGAGAAAATCAGGTAATAAATTTTACTCGTTTGAAAAATAGTTAATTGTTAGGGATTCAATCACATACAAGTATGGTCTTTTAGTGGCAGAGTATTGTGACGACATTTACTTTGATGAATGACAATTTCCGATTTCTTTGGTCGTGAGCGTTCTACAAATATTTCCGGCATACATTTAGCAAGCAACCTACAATATTCTTTTGTTATGGTAATGACTTTCGCAAGTTTGGTTTTACGATTACAATTACTTTAGAAGATTCAAATGATAATTCATGATCACTACTTTGAGTAATAATACAAACATATTTTGTAAATTTCAGTGTAGCACCTATTGCGATTTTGTTAATGCTGTGAGTTTTATGTATACTCAAGTCTAGTAGAATAGGATGCATCCAGTAAAGATATTCCAAATTGATTCTGTGTTGATCAAAGTCTTGAAGTGTAAATCTGTAGACTTCACAATGTCTTAGAGAGTGTGACCGGAATTATGTATTGATCGCGCGCTTCAAAGGGTATTCGATACCAAAGTGATATTTTCACACTCTGTAAGTTGTGTATGTTTCAATGCGCTGTCACAAATCCCGACAATAAATCGTATCAATTGCTGGATTCAATACTAACGATATTGTGATATATTGACTCTACACTTAGTCGTTTCAATTACTCGTTGCGAATCGGGATAATAAAGCATTTTGTATCGGGTTTTCAATGTATGAATAATGGAATTATTACATCTTTATAACCGGTTATAGCAAACGATAGATTTTAATAATTGTACTGGTTGTTGAATGTAATAATACCGATAGTGCTGTTTTATCTTTAGTCTTGATTACTGGAAACAATTACATTTGTAAAATATTTCCTGATGTCGTGATACGCAGAGTGATTTTCATCGAGGTGGAGTAATTCTCCAATCAAGAACATTTCAGACACGTATAGTTTTACAACTTAATATGTTAAGAACAATGGCACTGAGAAGTTTGTTGCTGTCATAACAGTTACCACAACGCCGTGTCTAATTACCGCGAATAATTTAATAATCAAGTCATGATCAACTATAACATATGTCAAATCAATGTGTCAATCCTTATGTTTACAGCGTGATACCTTTGAATATAACACCAGCGTTCGATTGTAAGAAATGAAGTCGCAACTACGTTGGTCAGACATTCAAATCTCGTGTACTCAAACATAGTATGTTAATCTCAAGTCACCTGCACCGAGTAGAAATTACTTTTGTCTTACAAAATATATCGAGTAGTAGGCCTAATTACTTTGTCTTGCAAAATAGTAACGACTTTTACAGTTGAAAAAAAAACAAAGACGCGTCGTAGGGATATGAATACAGCCGAGCTTGTTACAGACTTTAGGTTTTAGTGATTGTATGGACTCGTGTATGCTTGGCTGTTTTCATACTGGTACTGTTTGAGTTGATTGGGTGAGTTACAAACGGATTTACTTGGCAAGGTTTTTCCTTGTTGACTCTTTGGAGTATGGTAAGATGGTAAGATGTCGATGTGTAATACTATTTCCGTTAACTCAATTGCAACAAAAAAATAATCAGACAGCTTGTTCAAGGTTTCGACAAATAGATTGAAATATTCCGATTTAACTCATCGCGTCGCAACTCGATCGCGGTATGCACAAGTGGTTGTCAAGTAAGAAATATTCACAACAGGTGCTATTTCATTGATTGACTTGATTGTGTGTAGTAACACATTAAAATATCGCGATAACATAGTGAAATTATTTACTGAAACTCTATTTGACAAACGGAAAACTCAGTCGTGAATAGAGTTGTAAGGTTTCATTACTTGTTTCAAATCTAATTCTAAATATGACTGGATTGAAAGTTGGTAGTCATGTTTGTTAATTTATTTCAATTCAGACTATGTCAAAGTCCAAATATTTCATTCTGGATTATTTGGATTTACCTTTAGTACATCCCGCGAATGGATTCCGACACCGCACTATAACATTTTTTTGATAATAAGGATTCGAGGATTTTCAATCAACAATGCCTGAATTTTTTTGGTAATGCTAGAGTCGGCAAATGATTAGTTGCTTGTTTTTGTTAAGCGTTTGATTTCTCAGTATTAAATATAATTATTGTATGTGTATACTTGTGATTCCTGATTCTCATTGAGATAGTTGGTATTGATTCTATAGGTGTGAAACAGCGACGCGGAATGTGCGAATAATTCGATGTGGCTGAAAGTTGGCGTCAGTAATATTCAGGTTACGTTCGATTCAGCAGATCGCGTTATTAGGATTTCTCAAAAGAATTAGAGTTGTGCCGAATTAACACATTAAGATAAGAATCAACTTGAGTTGTGTAGTAAGTTTCATTTCAAGTTGACGAATTGACACATTGCTTGAATATTTTCATGATTCTTATCATACAACTAAAGTCAGTCACTGTTCCGAAGTGTCAAAACATATAGCGACCACCAGAAAGTGTCAAATTGTTGGTTTTCGAATCACCGTCTGCGACGGCTCTGTGACAAACTTATTGTGGAAATATTACCTTGTGAGCGATCGGTATGTCTGTAACACCAAATCATGAGCGATCGCTATGTCTGAAGCATTACCCTGTGAGTGGTCGTAGGATTTTAAAATTATTTCACACCTTTTTGAATATGCGTTCACTTCACAAAGGATTAGGGTTAGAGCGGAAATAAGTGACAATTTGTCGCTATTCAAGTTACCGATACTGACGGTCTGTTATTCGCTACTTATTAAATCTTACGAGCGAAATCCAGTTCTGTGACATACTGGTTATTAGGGATGGTGTGAACGTGAGGTTCACGTTCGCGTTCTGTGTGTGAACCTCGGAAATTTAGAGGTTCGTGTTCACAACAGAACCTTGGTAGGTTCTGCACTGTGAACCTTTTGGTAAATTGTAATTTTCACTTCATTATAAGATCTTTGGCTAAAATTTATTGCATTTCAACTGCGGGCCACTCCATGCATGGTGCTGGCAGCATAAGAAATCAACGCTTAACGAGCATGCACCACGCACCTCGACAACCTTAAAAGTTTTAGTTGCTTTGTTGCAAAAATTTTCTCGGAATAACCAGCTTTCCCTTTGTGAATATTTAGTGACTATCTGCTGTGAGCTTGACCCGCAATCACACAACATCACGAGCGATATACGTAGTCAGCGAATGATGCGTATTCAACCAATCAATGACATTGATATCGTCTTCTGATGTAAAAAATCGAACGGGCGTACGGGGTCAATCTTTACTTCATATCTTTACTGTATCATTAAAACCAAATCCGTGCGATTAAGGTGCTTGCTACTGCTGCATAACTTGTTGTCTTTTGTGGTATCGGTAGCGAGTATTGATACCCGTTGTACACTCTGCTCAATATCAATGTAGCAATACCCAGACTCCGAACACATTGTCCGGTCTGGCTAAGACCGTTAAGGCGTAAGCCTATATTCCGTAGTAAGTCCTCGTCGAAATTGTTGGCAAAGCGACGGAATGTATTGATTTTACGCAATTATTATATCCTTTGATTACCGCTGTTGATACATTTAGCGACGTTTAGAACGCCGATATGTACTTCAGCATTGTGGCATTATGTGGACCGAGTCTTCGCTAGGTATCGTGTACTGTACATTAATATAGGCTATCACTTCATTGAAAGATAGGGTTGGAATTAGCAATATGACGTCACGTGACGTCACGAGGTTCACGTTCGTGTTCACACAGAACCTTTCAAAAAGGTTCGCGTTCACACGAACCTGAACCTTTCAGAGGTTCACACCATCCCTACTGATTATCAAAATATTACATTGTGGCGATTGGAATGTATTTAACAACAAGTTGCGAGAGATGGCTATGTCCGAGACATTATCTCGTGAGTGATCGTGGGATTTGCAACCTATTTCACACATTTTTGAAGTGTTAGTTTGTGAACGCGCTTATTGTTGATATTCGAATCGCCGTCTACGCCGGCTCTGTGGTAATCTAATTACTCAAACATTACCATGCGAGTAATTCCTAGATTTAGCAAACTATTTCGCACTGACTGGATTAGTGTAATAATCGATAGTAGCACACAGCTGTATGGGAAACAATTCAGCGCGCAGGTCATTCGAAATATAGGTCGCACGCTCTGCGTAATCCTCTTGCAAACAGGCCGCGTTTCCGTCTGCGCGGTTATTGTTGGTGACTCGTACATATTCAACACCACGCGAGAGATGCCTGAAAGTGCGAATCACGACCGCACCCATAAGAACACATGGCGACTCATCACAGATCCCGTAAGAATACACGACAGGCGAATCACCGCCGCACCCATAAGAACACATGGCGACTCATCACAGATCTCGTAAGAATAGACGACAGGCGAATCACCGCCGCACCCATAAGACGCAATAGCCGCATGCCGCCCCGCCATAAGAAATAAGAGCCGCATGCCAACACGAGTTTCCCAGCCGCTTGCGAGCGATCCCTATACTGAAAAGAGTTACCATGCGAGAGGGGCCATAAGACGCAATAGCCGCATGCGAGCGGGCCCATAAGACATAAGAGCCGCATGCCAACTCACCCATAAGAAATAAGAACCGTCGCCATAAGAAATAAGTGTCGTCGCCATAAGAAATAAGTGCCGCTCGCCACCCCGGGTTTCGTGTTAGCATCAATAGCCGCTCACCACCCCCCCACCCCCCCCCCCCCGCCATAAGACGCAATAGCCGCATGCGACCGCACCCATAAGAACACATGGCGAGTCACCACAGATCCTGTGGCAGGCACATCATCGCCGCGGCCTATATCCACAACGTTAGTTCACTACGACACAAGAATCCGTGGGCACATCATCGCCACAGCATATATCTGAAAGTGTACCATCATCACCACATAGGCACATCATCACCACATGGGGGTCTGAAAGGGTACCATCATCACCACGAGTTTTCACGGCACATCACCGACGCAGCCTATACCCGAAAGGATACCATCACCAGAGATCCCATAAGAACACATGGCACATCACGAGCGGAAGGGGGGGGGGTCAAAAGGGTACCATCACCAACACGAGTTCCAGGCACATCACCAGCGGGCCCATAAGAAAGAATGGCGATGTGCGAGCGATCTACTATACTACTCCGGTGTCCAGTGATGTCCATCTCTGATTATAGTCGATAAAGTTGGGTATGATTCATACCAAATATCTAAGGCTGGTCATGGTTGCGCATTGTGCAATGACCCAGCAATGGACGTTACTCTGCTTATTGGATAAGTAGGTATAGGCCTGACATAAAACAATGACTCATACATTGATATTTATGTGTAATGTGAAGAGCAGAGCTGCAGAGCCTTACGTCCTTTTGGAATTTGTATAATATCGTGCCATAACGTAGTCATAGTCAACGACACACTTGATCATGAGACCTTTGCAGAGGTCTTTGTTCTATTGCTCAACGTTAGGGTTACCATATTTGGGAAAACTAAAAAGAGAACACTTTTCAGAATTGTAATACCGGAGGAAAATCCTGAAAAAATGGTAAATTTTTCGCACTTCGTGGTCAGATGACTAAATAAAGGTCGACTTTCCGGCTAAGCTCCCGAAATAGCCGCTGGAGCATTACTATGATGCTGATTTACAGTATCTCAGTCGAATTCTTCCCTATATTTAACCAAAATTCTCAAAAATGAAGGCAAAATCTAAAAAAAGAGGACATTTGGGCGTCCTCCAAGGACACTTTCAAAAAAGTCAAAAAAGAGGACAAATCCTCTTAAAAGAGGACGTATGGTAACCCTACTTACAACCAACTATTACGAATCGAATGAATGATGGATCAATGTGACGTCATAGTTAATAGGAAATTCAATAAAGGACCTTGAAAAACATGGTGCGGGAATTTTAACAAGCTTAATGACATTTTTAAACGACATTTGAGGCAAATAAATGCCAGAAACGTGTTTTACTATAAGGAATATGGCATGGGAAATATCAAAAAATCGGCTCAACTAAATTTTTGTTACATAGTGATAATCGAAACTACAGAAGCGCCGCCTAATATGCGCGGTTCCCAATAAAGTGATCGGTAGTGTCGAATCGAACGTCATCTGACTTTGCTGTCTGACTTCATTTGATATTAAAGACGCGTCACTCAAGCAAGGCTTCGGAAAGCATATATGCTTCAAACAGATTTATCGTAATTGAATAGTATATTCATATTGAAATGAACCCGAATGTTTTCGGCTGACACTCGTCAGAGGTAATCGTCAACAACTAGTAGAGAATTGGAAATAGAACATTGTATATCAACAATCGTATCACAAAATATGACGTCACCAGCATGAAATTTCGAATGAGAGAGCGTTCAATGTACTATTTTAGGTGGTACACGAACTCTTTTTGTTGACAGAGTTTTGGTTGGCGTATTTTGATAAAAGTCGACTCCAAGGCACACAAATGGAATTGTGAACGGCCCCGCCCAACGATTCGAAATCGGTCGTCTCAATAATTATTCGCACAAATCGGACTATCTAACCATAGTGTCCTATATGGTGTCGACACAAGCAAATCTCACGGTTCATTGAAATTGTATCACGTCACAATTTCCATTTGGCTACAGGCAATTTGACGGTTATTTTTGACCGGCTTGCCGAGCAATAAATTTGATGAATCGGGTATCAATCGAAAGCTGACTCTGCACTGATTACGAAAATATAAATTTTATTCCACTCATGGCTCTGGAACCCCCACAATCAGCCCCAAATTATTCATTGTTAAGTAGATTGGCAGTGTGACGCAACAATGCTGTCTGGCGAAACGAGAGAGTAACTCAAGAGCAAGGATGCGGCAGAGCGGCGAGAGTGGGATCAGCTGACGTCGCGGCAATAGCTATGTGCAAACGCGTCGCAGAGAAACGCTGCGCTGTTGATACTTTTTCTATTTGCTTCGGTACAAGCGAGCACGCCTTATCAGCCTTTCCTTGACTTTTAAGAGTAGAACTGGGTCCACAGAATGTATTAGGGCCCTACCAATTTTCGCGCATTATCCTTCAACTGATAGAGATATTTAGGCTACGTCTAAATAGTCTACATTGGATATGTCACATTATTATGATATCTATTACCTTAGCCCGCTTGTTGCGTAGGGCTCCAGAGATGCGTGGCGCTGTTGCTACTTTCTATAGGCGCTTCGCTAAAAGCGAGCACACCTTACCAGCCTTTCCTTGATTTGTAAAGGTACAACTGGGTCCACAGAATGTATTTGGGCCCTACGAGTTTTCCTGCAATATCCTTCAACTTATAGAGATCCTTCCGTCTTAACAGAGAATCTTCATCCTCTGATCTGGACCCTAATCGTCTCCTGTCAGAAGTCAAGACTCGGTGTGTGATTAATGTGCTAGGTATTAGATTTATTCGTTCTGATTTCAATATTCGACGCTTTTTATTTTTTTCACTGTAGAGCGATCATGTTAATTTGTCTTAAGAGAGAATCTTCATCCTCGGATCTGGACCCTAATCGGCTCCCGTCAGAAGTCAAGACTCGGTGTGTGATTAATGTGCTAGGTATTAGATTTATTCGTTCTGATTTCAATATTCGACGCTCTTTATTTTTTCCACTGTAGAGCGATCATGTTAATTTGTCTTAACAGAGAATCGTCATCCTCTGATCTGGACCCTAATCGTCTCCTGTCAGAAGTCAAGACTCGATGTGTGATTAATGTGCTAGGTATTAGATTTATTCGTTCTGATTTCAATATTCGACGCTCTTTATTTTTTAAACTGCAGAGCGATCATGTTAATTTGTCTTAACAGAGAATCTTCATCCTCTGATCTGGACCCTAATCGGCTCCTGTCAGAAGTCAAGACTCGGTGTGTGATTGATGTGCTAGGTAGTAGTTTTATTCGTTCTGATTTCAATATTCGACGCTCTTTATTTTTCCACTGTAGAGCGATCATGTTAATTTGTCTTAAGAGAGAATCTTCATCCTCTGATCTGGACCCTAATCGGCTCCTGTCAGAAGTCAAGACTTGGTGTGTGATTAATGTGCTAGGTATTAGATTTATTCGTTCTGATTTCAATATTCGACGCTCTTTATTTTTTAAACTGCAGAGCGATCATGTTAATTTGTCTTAACAGAGAATCTTCATCCTCTGATCTGGACCCTAATCGGCTCCTGTCAGAAGTCAAGACTCGGTGTGTGATTAATGTGCTAGGTAGTAGTTTTATTCGTTCTGATTTCAATATTCGACGCTCTTTATTTTTTCCACTGTAGAGCGATCATGTTAATTTGTCTTAAGAGAGAATCTTCATCCTCTGATCTGGACCCTAATCGGCTCCTGTCAGAAGTCAAGACTCGGTGTGTGATTAATGTGCTAGGCATTAGATTTATTCGTTCTGATTTCAATATTCGACGCTCTTTATTTTCCACTGTAGCGAGATCATGTTAAAAAGCCCAGAAAAAGACCCGACGAAAGAAAGCACTCACAAAGAATGGAAAAGAACTAGTAGAAAGGGCCGCGGCTTCAAAGAGATCAACATCGAAAAAGAACTGTGACATCGGGCACTCTAGGCCGAGGTGGATGTTAGAGTAAAGGATCGCTACTGAAGCGTGTCGTTCTACATCCTCCTATCTGTTCATGACATCGCGTTGTGTCTTATCGCATTGTACATTGTGTGTGACTTGTTCAGATAAAAATATAACCCAACCATGTTATGTTATGTTATGTTATGTTATTTAAAAAAATATAATGGTGGCATAAGTAACCAGAGGGATGTGCAGATCGGGTTTGTTACGTCAAGCGAAATATCATCATTCTAGGTTTGTTGCAGGCCAATGCTTTGATTTGATTTCATGAAAATACTACGTGTGGCGTTTGAGATTTACAGATCATGGTCGATATTTCAAAAATGGTGATCTATTGGATTCATGCTGTCGTGAGTATATTAGTTGGTAATTTTTACTTTGAGGGCCAAATCGTTGAGGGCTAACTTCAGGCCCCGTGGATATACTCAGATATCACTACTGTGGATATACTCAGATATCGCAGATATCATTCTGGATATACTCAGATATCGCAGATATCACCAAAAACCGCAGACATCGAGGTTATGTAAAGGTCACGCTTCGTTTAGAGCGCAGATATCACGTCTTAAGCATGTCTAGGTCGATTCAGTGCGCAGATATCAGGTCCGGACCATGCCTGGGGGAATTTTGTGCCCAGATATCACGTCTTAAGCATGTCTAGGTCGATTCAGTGCGCAGATATCCGGTCTGGACCATACCTGGGCTCTTTTGGTGCGCAGATATCAGCTCCGGAGCATGTCCGAATACAAATAGTGCGCAGATATCAGGTCTCTGGAACATACCTGGATTATTTTGGTGCTCAGATATCAGGACTGGACCATACCTGGATTCTTTTGGTGCGCAGATATCAGGTCTGGACCATACCTGGATTCTTTTGGTGCGCAGATATCAGCTCCGGAGCATGTCCGAATACAAATAGTACGCAGATATCAGGTCTGGACCATACCTGGATTCTTTTGGTGCGCAGATATCAAGTCCGGACCATGCCTGGGGGAATTTTGGGCGCAGATATCAGCTCTGGAGCATGTCCGGATACAAATAGTGCGCAGATATCAGGTCTGGACCATACCTGAATTCTTTTGGTGCGCGGATATCAGGACTGGACCATACCTGGATTCTTTTGGTGCGCAGATATCAGGACTGGACCATACCTGGATTCTTTTGATGCGCAGATATCAGCTCCGGAGCATGTCCGAATACAAATAGTGCGCAGATATCAGGTCTGGACCATACCTGGATTCTTTTGGTGCGCAGATATCAGCTCCGGAGCATGTCCGAATAGGAATAGTGCGCAGATATCAGGTCTGGACCATACTTGGATTCTTTTGGTGCGCAGATATCAGGTCCGGACCATGCCTGGGGGAATTTTGGGCGCATATATCAGCTCCGGAGCATGTCCGAATACAAGTAGTGCGCATATATCAGGCCTGGACCATACCTGGATTCTTTTGGTGCGAAGATATCAGGTCTGGACCATACCTGGATTCTTTTGGTGCACAGATATCAGCTCCGGAGCATGTCCGAATACAAATAGTGCGCAGATATCAGGTCTAGACCATACCTGGTGCTGTTTCCTGCATAGATATCAGGTCCGCAGCATGTCTGACGCCAAGCGATACGAAGATATCAGACCCGGAGTATGTCTGGATGCAAATATTGCGCAGATGTCAGGTTTGGACCATGCCTGAGCGTATGATGTCGATGTCAGAGTAGGGGTTAAACCCGCTCAGAGGCCAAACGCCAGACGCCAAACGCCAAACGCCGAGCGGCGGCCAAATGTCTGTACGGCGTTTGGCGTCTGTTGTGGTGAGACGCCGAGTAGCTATACGGCGTTTGGCGTCTGTTATGTTCAGACGCCGAGTAGCTATACGGCGTTTGGCGCCTGTTATGTTCAGACGCCGAGTAGCTATACGGCGTTTGGCGTCTGTTATGTTCAGACGCCGAGTAGCTACACGGCGTTTGGCCTCTGGTACGTTGAGACGCCTAGTAGCTATACGGCGTTTGGTGCCTCGGTAAACTGAGCAGAGGCTAACTCATTTCATGGCGCGACTATCAAGTTCTCGCAACTATGTGATATCTGAGATTGCATATTGTTAATTTTTTGTCATAATAAGCGGTGGCAGAATCCCAAATGATCTATTGTATGTTCAGCTGTATCAAATTATTGTATCATCGCCCAGGGTTGCAATGAATCGAGTCATGACTCGACTCACAATTTTTTTGATGACTCGAGTCTCTTTCTTAAAAATGGATTTACTAATTGTATGACGTATTCAAGAATGGTATATTAGGACTGATAAATGGGCCCAAACCTGCCTTTTATCTGTTACAATAACCATGTTTAGAATGGAAAAAAATAAACATAAAAATTATCCGAGGCCTTTGATATCACCTCCGCGAGTTCCACAGAAGTGATCTGAAGCTGAACTCGATGGGGAACAGTAAACACCATGACTTGGACTCGACCCATTGCTCTCGGGTTGACTCGTTGGGGATTGCTCAGACTTGACTCGCCGGTGAATTGAAAACGACTCGACTTGACTTCTTGAAACCTAGTGACTTGGTTACAACCCTGTCACCACCCCATATTTGTACACTCGCAATGAATTTCTGCAGATACAGTATGTAATGAAACCACAATATGAAATAGGCAACGAAACCACGGTAAAAGTCATTAAGAAATAAGCAGTGGAACCACAGTAAAAGTCAAAGAAATAAGCAATCGAACGACAGGAAACGTCATTGAGAAATCAGCAGTGGAACCACAGTAAAAATGACTGAGAAATAAGCATTGGAACCATAATAAAAGTCACAAAAAAATAAGCAGTGGAACCACAGGTAAAGTCAGAGAAATAAGCAAGCACATACAACTGACTCAACAAATCTGAGCTTTTCGCATTCCGCTCACTTCAAGGACTCCAGCACACCTTGCACAAACAGTTTCTTCTAGCGCCAATTCTGAAATTATTCCTTCCTTCAAATATTCATTAGGTATCTTTTCCGGGATCAGTTTATGCTCGAGAAAATACTTCTTATTCAATTGCATGTGATCAGTAGGAGGTTGAGTACTGTAAATCAAATATTAAGAAACTAAATATGGAATCTTCGAAAGTCATGCAATGAAGATTACCTCGACATACATGATATGAGATCTGGTTCAGTCTGGAACACATACCATTTCGCCAGTGTGATGTGCAAGAATGTTCCAGTTTTCCAAGAGCACAGACATGACCATGAGCCTCCGTCAACGTCAAATGTCACCCGCACTCTTTCACTAGGACTATAGTATGTCTTCTCGCCAGTGAAGATAGAATAATACTTGTATTTCTTCGAAATATTGAATGCTTCAAAATTCGCATGCACCACGAGTGGAGCATTGCATTGCACACTCCTCATTCTTTCATTGCTGCATTTTTCACTAGTTGCGGTTGATATTAGCTTCATTTCAACGAGGGTGTTCAAAACCTTTTCATCTAAATCAATGTTTGCACATGGACGTGCATTTTCTACAGCATCTAAATGATCACATTGGACCCCGGGATTTTTGTCCTTGAGGGTCCCAAAAATTGATATACAGTCTTTGTCTTCACACCCAATCAGGCTTCTTAATAAATGCTTCGTAACGTGCAAAGGAGCAGCTTGGCCTGATGATCCTTGGGAGACCATGAACACACCATTTTTCGGATCAATACAAACTGCAGGAAGGGTTGCTGGAAGGCCGTGGGCATCTCGTTCATGTCTTGTCAAGCCATTAGACCTTGAATATGACTTGTCGCATTTGGTGCATTGCTTTTTACTTTTGCTATCTGTCGGTTGATTTAAACGACGAGTCTTGCTTTCCTTGTTTGGTGGCGGATTGCCACATACTTTTTGTAAATGACTTTCAAATGTACCACGTCGACCAAGAACTTTAGTGCAGGTATGGCAGTGGTAGTGACTCCTGCCTCTGGCCTGACCAATACGTTCCATACACTTCAAACGGCATGGTACGATATAGCCTGGAATAGATGAATACAATTAGATACACAAGGGTAAATCCATGTCAAATCAACCACACTCGTATCCACTTGGTCTCAGACCAATATGGAATCGGTGTCTCTCACCAAATATATTACGCTAAACGTACCAGGATTTCAACCCGGATCTCAGATTGCAATGAAAACGGAGCTGGGTAAATCTGGTACATAGCCCTGAGTGCAGTAAAGCTAATCAAAATTGGTCCATGCACCACAGTTATCGCCTTTTAAAAAATGACCATTTCGTGGTCATCCACACATGAAGTTTAATCGCTTTTAAGTTCCCTGTTACTGTAACGGTCATAAAACAGCATAGCCAAGTAGTTGAGAGTGGATTATAGTGTAAAATGATAGAATATATTGAAGGAAAAATTTCCCCCAATCAAATCGATCATGCATAACATGAACTAGCGCAATTATGTCTACACGAAAATTGGGAAGTAACATGTCATATGAAAGCTGGTTCAGAGAAAAACATGGCTGACTCCGCTGACATGTCTTGCTAACTAATATTTGATGGGTATAAGTAGCCTACCTCTAAATTAATTACCTTTACACAAATACTTCTGAATCCATTGGGTAGGCCTACCGGTTACAATTCAATTTGAGATTAACCAAAGCAGAGATTGGTTCAAGTCTCTCAAGTCTCAGATTTTGCTGAAAATTGCCTCAAAACATGAATTCCAGTTTCAAGTAATCGCAAGCCATTATAATATCAAGCTTTTTAACATTCAGTCAATTACCCATAAATCACAATCGAGTAGAGATTCTTCACTGAGGAATGCAACATGGCTATATACTCGGTAAGATCTTTACACACCTTGCACTTCTTTGTCGACAGCGTGAGGTACACGATGAGCCCAGTGTACCGCCTCGATATGCTCATCTAGCTTTTCTGACGTTTTGAACGTGTTGATTTCGCAGAGACCACAATCAAGTTCTTGGACTGTTATGATTCTAATGAGGTGTGTCAAATCCTCAGCTAGAGCAATCGCTGTCATTGTTGCAAGGAAACTCGATAATCATAAGCATCGAAAGACGTCTACCATAGTGTTCTGTATAGCAGACATCATTTGTCTGTCGGCGTTAAAGCTCCCAACTTCGACCCTTTAGCAATCCTTCGTGAGCGTGACTACCCTCAAATAAGATCCTATACGCTAGACAAATTCAGACGCCAAGTAGCTATACGGCGTCTCACATTTCGGACGCCAAACGCCGTATAGCTACTCGGCGTCTCACCACTCAACTCGTCCTGGCGAAATTTCGGCGAAATCTCTGTGATCACGTGAAACACTATTACTGCGAACTCGGAATATTAACCCTCAACTCGCCGCTGGGCAATATTCCACTATTCAATAATCGAAATGTTAGGTTCTTCTAAACAAATATAATATCTCTAATACCTATACATCTTCTATTCACAGTAAGACCGGCTAACGAGAATCAACTTGACACATTAGTGCCATTTTCACTGTCGCAATATTCCGCTTTTCGGACATATGGCCGCCATTCCAAATGGGCGACAGATTCCAAAGTATGCTCAGTTCCAAGATGAATTCAAGAATGTTTCGCCAATATATTTCACACAATCAACGTATTATCGGAAAGGTCTTTCATAGTACTTTAAAAGAAAAATCTACATTCAGGGTGATTATTGGCCTTTTTGTTTTCAATACGACTACCAACCTTAGATAATATTGCGCTATCGAGGTCTTAAGAAAAATCTAAATTCGGAGTGACTATCGGTCTTGTTTATTTTTAATACCACTACCAACCTCAGGTAAAATTGCGTATCGGACATATGCCCGCCATTCCAAATGTGTGACAGATTCCAAAGCATACAAATTCAAAGCTGAATTCAAGGGTCTTTCGCCAATATATTTCACACAATCAACGTATTGCCGGAAAGGTCTTTCAAAGTACGTTAAGAAAAATCTAAATTAGGAGTGATTATCGGCCTTGTTTGTTTTTAATACCACTAACAACCTCAGGCAAAATTGGGTATCGGACATATGCCCGCCATTCCAAATGTGCGACATATTCCAAAGTATGCCCAATTCAAAGCTGAATTCAAGGGTCTTTCGCCAATATATTTCATACAATCAGCGTATTATCGGAAAGGTCTTTCACAGTACTTTAAGAAAAATCTAAATTAGGAATGATTATCGGCCTTGTTTGTTTTTAATACCACTACCAACCTCAGGTAAAATTGGGTATCGGACATATGCCCGCCATTCCAAATGTGCGACAGATTCCAAAGCATACAAATTCCAAGCTGAATTCAAGAGTGTTTCGCCGATATATTTCACACAATCAGGGTATTATCGGAAACGTCTTTCAAAGTACGTTAAGAAAAATCTAAATTCGGAGTGATTATCGGTCTTGTTTGTTTTTAATGCCACTACCAACCTCAGGTAAAATTGCGTATCGGACATATGCCCGCCATTCCGAATGTGTGACAGATTCCAAAGCATACAAATTCAAAGCTGAATTCAAGGGTCTTTCGCCAATATATTTCACACAATCAACGTATTGCCGGAAAGGTCTTTCAAAGTACGTTAAGAAAAATCTAAATTAGGAGTGATTATCGGCCTTGTTTGTTTTTAATACCACTAACAACCTCAGGCAAAATTGGGTATCGGACATATGCCCGCCATTCCAAATGTGCGACATATTCCAAAGTATGCCCAATTCAAAGCTGAATTCAAGGGTCCTTCGCCAATATATTTCATACAATCAGCGTATTGCCGGAAAGGTCTTTCAAAGTACGTTAAGAAAAATCTAAATTAGGAGTGATTATCGGCCTTGTTTGTTTTTAATACCACTACCAACGTCAGGTAAAATTGGGTATCGGACAAATGCCCGCCATTCCAATTGTGCGACAGATTCCAAAGCATACAAATTCCAAGGTAAATTCAAGAGTGTTTCGCTAATATATTTCACACAATCAAAGTATTGCCGGAAAGGTCTTTCAAAGTATTTTAAGAAAAATCTAAATTAGGAGTGATTATCGGCCTTGTTTGTTTTTAATACCACTAACAACCTCAGGCAAAATTGGGTATCGGACATATGCCCGCCATTCCAAATGTGCGACATATTCCAAAGTATGCCCAATTCAAAGCTGAATTCAAGGGTCTTTCGCCAATATATTTCATACAATCAGCGTATTGCCGGAAAGGTCTTTCAAAGTACGTTAAGAAAAATCTAAATTAGGAGTGATTATCGGCCTTGTTTGTTTTTAATACCACTGCCAACCTCAGGTAAAATTGGGTATCGGACAAATGCCCGCCATTCCAAATGTGCGACATATTCCAAAGTATGCCCAATTCAAAGCTGAATTCAGGGGTCTTTCGCCAATATATTTCATACAATCAGCGTATTATCGGAAAGGTATTTCACAGTACTTTAAGAAAAATCTAAATTAGGAGTGATTATCGGCCTTGTTTGTTTTTAATACCACTGCCAACCTCGGGTAAAATTGGGTATCGGACAAATGCCCGCCATTCCAATTGTGCGACAGATTCCAAAGCATACAAATTCCAAGCTGAATTCAAGAGTGTTTCGCCGATATATTTCACACAATCAAGGTATTATCGGAAAGGTCTTTCAAAGTACTTTATGAAAAATCTAAATTCAGAGATGATTATCGCCCTTGTTTGTTCTGTACAGTGGTTTTATGCAGTGCATGTTGCGGGTTTGTTGATGATCCATTTATCAAGTGGAATTGTAGTCGTCGTGCTGTATTATACGCTAAGATCGTATGTAAGTGAATTAATCCCCGCTGACATCATGAGACTTCGCTTGATGTATGAACTGAGCATGAACACTAAACTGTTTCGCTATAATACTCTGTTTTGTGAGTTGAGCCGACATTTGCAAGTGTAAAAACTGATCGCAAGACGTGGACACCACAGAACGGTAGCTTTCATAATTCCGTGGTCAACGATACGCCCTGCCTAATGTTGAATACTTCAAATACTGATACGCAGTCTAAACATTGTTTGGTCAATCCTATTACTCAGCTATTCGGTATGTCGCGGAGGACCGACCGAACTAACAACAACGTTTTCAATTCTACGATACTTAGACCACTATTTAGAAACACTGATACAACTTCAACAACTTGTTTATCTTCCAACAAAAATCCAAGTAACCCCAATATATGTTGAAATATATTAAATACTTGCACAATACATCTTTGTAGAATGTTAGCAACTCACTGCCGTTACGTGATAGCTTAGGTACAAAAAATCAATACATGGCAAACCAATATTGTTATTATTATTATAGATAGTAAAAAATGAAGTAGCGCTTATCGCCGTTAACGGTCTGGTGCACCTCGTGAGTAAACGTTAAATCAGTAGAAATACATATCAAAAGTTCACATTAATCACAGCAATATATGATGCGCGTATTTACAACATGATAAAATAAAATAGTCGATTGTGTCAGGTAGAAAACGGAAGTCAAATGTAGGAGAATCAATACACCCAATTTTAAACAAATGCACTGTTAGTAGTTAATGACCTGGAAAAAGGCAAAAAAAATATTATCATGTCGACGCGATATTCCAAATGACGATATTCGGTCGAAAACGGACGGACGCAATAATTCATCCGCAATTTCATTTCCGGGAATGCCGCTGTGCCGCTGACGGCTACGTCGATGCCCGAATGATCCGTTCAAGATAAGGATACATTTCATGAAGCCAATATTGTAATATTACCACTACCGATTGAGTTCTTCGGTCAATCGATTCATATTTTCCAGAACTTGTTCATATGTTCTCTTCTCGATAATCGATAGATACATCAAAGCAACTTCAGGAAAAACAACCCATTTGAAATATTTACTGCAATTGTTGGTTGGCCCCAATTGCGTTACGAGCTCACTTTCTTTATGCACGAAAGCATTGTTCAGAACTGGTCGCGAAAAGTGTCGGGTGGATTTGTATTCGTCACCTGTGGTCAAACTTCTTATCCATCTTTCATGCGTGATACAAGTCTTACTTCTGATATAATTTAATATCACTTCAAGTTCGTCGTTCCAATGTTCTCTTCCAGAATCCGTCGTTACAGGTAAGATCATTTTTTGTAATTGGCTGTATTTTCTTTCGAGAAATAAAGCATGATACTGATACCGAACTTCACTCTTCGCCTCCTGTAATGTCAGATTAGCAATTTTTACAACATCTTGGCATATCGCATCGCCCATTTCCTTGACTTCATCATTGACATCCGCAATAATCGATGGCAGTGCTTTCATAAAATATTCGGTCTGGGGTGACGATTGCAGAGGCCTTCGTTTTGGATGTTTTTTAACATAAAGAAAGATGTAGCCTATCCCGATCTAGACATGACATCGAAGGCTTTTTTCGAATCCACAAATCTCACATGTTCGTCGTCGCATAGCTGTACCGATCTCTTTGGGCTCATTAAATATGCAGTATAATGCCCGTTTTGG
Organism: Botryllus schlosseri; assembly: GCF_051294905.1. NCBI lineage: Eukaryota > Metazoa > Chordata > Ascidiacea > Stolidobranchia > Styelidae > Botryllus > Botryllus schlosseri. Next base: position 26,765,458 of record NC_137246.1, on the reverse strand, counting down.
GAGGTTCCGCTGTGTGCGATCACCGCCTTGAGGGCATATCCAATCAGGATTTGGTTAGATCCTTGGATGTCCAGATTTCTACTGGGAATGACGACATTTTCCAACTTTTCAGCTTCATCGTTCAAACGGTTAAGGCGCACGGTCACTATCCTTGGAGTCTCATTGAATTTGAAATTAATATCCATCATGGAGCCACATTTTCCACATGTTCGTTTCAAAATTTCAAATGCATCAGCTATCGTTTTCACTCCGCAATCCACGTCGAACATTTTTTGATGGTACGTTTCTGTTTGATTTATATTGCATGTCTCACATTGTGTGATCTTTTCATACTTCAATTCGTGCTTCAATCCCAGCTCTTTCAATACTTTCGGCAAATGTGACATCCAAATGAAGTCACAACAATCGTGCTGACTACCAAATTCCAAATGATTTCCGTCGCATACAGCTCGAACAGCATTCATTAGCACGTCAAGTGCAACCGTCTTCAAGTTTGTCAATGGAATGAGTATATTTGTGATTTCCGGATGAATTTGCACACTGTCGTCCATAGGCCCCGACACCAGTCGTATGACATGAGAGTATACCTGTACAACGGAATTGAACCAGCATGTATTTCCCAAGTTTATGAGTCCTGGAATTTGAGTGATTATCCCACTTTCAACCTCGGCATTCTGTACAATGTGAGATGACGTAACATAATGTTGAAGCAAATCCCAAATGATTTTCCCACGAAATTCATTTTGTGAATATGTTTGGCGATGCTGCTGAAAGCAAATATTCCACGCTGACATACATACGCAAACACCACATGACGACGAGTCATTTTGAAGGAACTGGTCACAAAATTCCTCCCTTACGTTGTTTATATTTGCCCCAGAAATACCAGAAAGGTATTGCGTAATCGAGGATAAAATGTGCTTTTGTTGGTCCGTCTCACGATCACCGGAAGAGTCGTAAAAGGTGATCTTTTTATCCATTTCTTGAAAATGTAGCAGAGCAAAATGATTGAATTCCTGACGGATAAGAACTGGACAGATAATTTCCTTGCAAATTTGCTGGTGGCCGCAACTGAATGAGGCTGTCTTCCACTGATTATCATGTCACAGATGTCTGTGTCCAAACACCCAAAATGATCTTCATTTATTTGCGAATTTCTAACCCCGACACACTGCTGAACAAATGCATTAACAATGCTGTCCGTTAACCATCCTGCGCTGGTGTGATTTGTCGTGACGTCATTAAGATTTTGAATGGTTTCCTCCGATGCGTTAGGACAAACGGAAATTATATCAGCATACGTCACACCGATATTGAATTTCGTTGTTATCGCAATATTCATCAAGTTAGCCCCGACCGTTGCCGCGGTCTGTTGCTCTATTGCGCCCCACAATGTTTCCGCAAATTTCCGCTGCTTTGAAATTAAGGATTTTAAATTATGATCCCGGATATTCTTTGCAGCCGCAGGAGTTCCATAATATGCTGTTCTTCTGCTGGTTCTTTTCTTGAACTTCGACTCCACAAATTTTGGCTTTTTCACCATTGGCCGCACTCCTTGCTGTGTCAGTTTTCGTCGGGCCTGAGAGCCGTACTTCACTTTAATCAAATCATCAGCAAACGTTTTACCGGTGACCCTTATCTCGTCTTCGTACTTCCACACGAAATTTGGTATATTTGAAGCGCGTTTGTTGTTTAGATAGGTACGTTTCAACTGCAAGAAAAATTGTTCGACCGAACCTTGCGTTCTTGTACCGTCACAAATTGAGCGTCCACGGTATCGCTTCAACTGATTATACAGATTTCCAAATTTCAAATATTGACTTGATGGAATGTCCGCTTGACTATGTCTGGATAAATTTCCGAGCATAAGTCGAGAGGTTGCGCCGAGTCGACTGGCAATTATTTCGACTAATTTTGCGTAAAAAGTCGGCGAATAATATACGTTATCGTCGGTTCCCAGGTCAGAATCGGATTGATATAATTCTGATGTCCACTTTGCCTCGAGATTGCAATATCGAAGGTAAAAAGGAGATCGGAGTTCTTGCTCTTTATCGATAGGAATTATTCCGGAAAAATAATCCTCGTCGTGGCCTTGCTCACTGAAATCATCGTCGATGTTATCAATGGGGTGTTCCTGTCCTTTCTGCTCTAACAGAAACCGAAAGCTGTTTTGAACATCGGATGTCAATTCGGGAGTTCGCAACATTATATAAATGTTGCGCATAATCTCGTCCATTTTTGATAACAATTCTTGCGAGAGTAAAAGACCGATCCAAAACAATGCAGCGGAAACAAATTCCTTTTTGTAGTGCTTGCGACACAAGATCGATGCGGCTTTCATGCTGTGGCTGTAGCAATTTATTACGAATGTCTTTTCCAAATCATTTTGCGCAGCATTACCCGTTACAATGCGATAACATCGATAGTAATATTGAATTCTATTCTCCCTTGTGAACGCATCCAACACTGCATTCCAGACCGCTTTACTGCCGTCTATTACGATGATTAGCGGTTTAACGGTACGCTTTCCACCAGATGAATCTCGTAGAAAGTTTCGTAGAAAGTTTCCTATTGTTATGCTGTCATGCTTATTGGACAGGAAGCTCGCAGCTGGTATTCCGGGCCGACCCGCCATTGGATTTCGCATAAAAAGTACGTAGATTTGAAAATTTTCAAACCCTTTCTTGCTGCGCGTAACGCCTCCGCTGGCATCCAAGAAAAGGAAATCTATGCGACACAGCATTTGATAAAGGGACACCTGTGCGTCATTATACATACTAACGCTTGGGGGATGCGCGGACCATGCACGTAGAAAATTAGTATCTTTTTCCTTCGTGAAGACTTCCATAATCTTCTCCATTGCGAGTAGCCAATTTTTGGAATATTTCGTTGCTGGACAGCCATCTCCTTTGACGTTTTGCAATACTTTAATTGAGGGTACAAATGTATGTGACCCTAAAAGACGTTTATTGTCTGATAATTGGTCATATAATTTCCGATGCACTTGAGTCGGGGTTTTGTAATTAAGTTCCTCTTTCAAATGATGCCTCTGCTCGCCTTGAACGCGCCTTGATTTGGTACACTTTCTCCTATTCTCAAATGATTCTGCTTGAAACGGGCGCCAATCGTTATTTCACAATTCTTTACCCAACATTTGGACCTGCCGTCATAGCGATCGGCTTATATGCAATGTTATTGTGACTTGTAGCTAGAATCTAGACCAAAACGCCATCTAGCGTCACCAGTTCAGCCGCCAAACGCCGTGTAACATTCGGCCGCCGCTCGGCGTCTGGCGTCCGGCGTTTGGCCTCTGAGCGGGTTTAACCCCTGTTGCGATGTCAACTCCACATCATGTCTAGATGGAAATACCACTGTGATTCTAATAGAATTCTCAGGAATTATATATGTTCAGGTGAAACACAAAAAACATCAGGTCCAACATTATATTTTTCAGTTTATAATTTTTTCCCGAATTCCAAAAACGACTTGCCAGATTTTACAATAGTTTTTTTGTGACAGGTTACAGGGATCTCTGATCAAGAATGCGACTCAATCAGTAGACACAGGTACCCAACTGTAAAACAGATTTACACTTAAAGTGGTTTGAAATAACTAAGGAATTAGGAACAGACCAGAATCACAACCAATTCGATGATATATCGCGTTGTACAATACATAGACACACTTGAATTTCCGACAAACTCGATACATATATAATTGAAGAAATACTCATGTTGGGACCCTAAAGGAAGATATTCAACCCCATCTGTGAACGTAAGTACCCCTAATAGAGAATTATTCACGAGTATTCGGGTTCGGAATAACTCAGGAACAGAACAGAATCCGATTGAATTAGATGGAATATCGCGCCATTCAATACATAGATAGACTTGAATTTACGACAAACTCGATACATATATAATTGAAGAATTACCCATGTTGGGACCCTAAAGGAAGATATTCAACCCCATCGGTGGACGTAAGTGCCCCTAATAAAGAATTATTCATGAGTATTTGGGTTCGGAATAACTCAGGAACAGAACAGAATTCGATGAAATATCTCGCCGTTCAATACTTAGACACACTTGAAATTCCAAACAAATCGATACATGTATAATTGAAGAATTACCCATGTTGGGACTCTAAAGGAAGACATTCAACCTCATCTGTGGATGTAAGTACCCCTAATAAAGAATCATTCACGAGTATTCGGGTTCGGAGTAACTCAGGAACAGAACAGAATCCGATTGAATTCGATGGCGTATCGCGCTGTTCAATACATAGATACACTTGAATTTCCGACAAACTCGATACGTATATAATTGAAGAATTTACCCATGGTGGGACCCTAAAGGAAGATATTCAACCCCATCTGTGGACGTAAGTACCCCTAATAAAGAATTATTCACGAGTATTCGGGTTCGGAATAACTCAGGAACAGAACAGAATCCGATTGACTTCGGTGGAATATCGCGTAGTTCAATACATAAATACACTTGAATTTCCAACAAAATCGATACATATATAATTGAAGAATTACCCATGGTGGGACCCTAAAGGAAGACATTCAACCCCATTAGTGGACGTAAGTACCCCTAATTAAGAATTATTCACGAGTATTCGGGTTCGGAATAACTCAGGAACAGAACAGAATCCGATCGAATTCGGTGAAATATCGCGTCTTTAATACATAAATACACTTGAATTTCCGACAAAATCGATACATATATAATTGAAGAATTTACCCATGGTGGGACCCTAAAGGAAGATATTCAACCCCATCTGTGGACGTAAGTACCCCTAATAAAGAATTATTCACGAGTATTCGGGTTCGGAATAACTCAGGAACAGAACAGAATCCGATTGAATTAGATGGAATATCGCGCCATTCAATACATAGATAGACTTGAATTTACGACAAACTCGATACATATATAATTGAAGAATTACCCATGTTGGGACCCTAAAGGAAGATATTCAACCCCATCGGTGGACGTAAGTGCCCCTAATAAAGAATTATTCATGAGTATTTGGGTTCGGAATAACTCAGGAACAGAACAGAATTCGATGAAATATCTCGCCGTTCAATACTTAGACACACTTGAAATTCCAAACAAATCGATACATGTATAATTGAAGAATTACCCATGTTGGGACTCTAAAGGAAGACATTCAACCTCATCTGTGGACGTAAGTACCCCTAATAAAGAATCATTCACGAGTATTCGGGTTCGGAGTAACTCAGGAACAGAACAGAATCCGATTGAATTCGATGGCGTATCGCGCTGTTCAATACATAGATACACTTGAATTTCCGACAAAATCGATACATATATAATTGAAGAATTACCCATGGTGGGACCCTAAAGGAAGACATTACACCCCATCAGTGGACGTAAGTACCCCTAATAAAGAATTATTCACGAGTATTCGGGTTCGGAATAACTCAGGAACAGAACAGAATCCGATTGAATTAGATGGAATATCGCGCCATTCAATACATAGATAGACTTGAATTTACGACAAACTCGATACATATATAATTGAAGAATTACCCATGTTGGGACCCTAAAGGAAGATATTCAACCCCATCGGTGGACGTAAGTGCCCCTAATAAAGAATTATTCATGAGTATTTGGGTTCGGAATAACTCAGGAACAGAACAGAATTCGTTGAAATATCTCGCCGTTCAATACTTAGACACACTTGAAATTCCAAACAAATCGATACATGTATAATTGAAGAATTACCCATGTTGGGACTCTAAAGGAAGACATTCAACCTCATCTGTGGATGTAAGTACCCCTAATAAAGAATCATTCACGAGTATTCGGGTTCGGAGTAACTCAGGAACAGAACAGAATCCGATTGAATTCGATGGCGTATCGCGCTGTTCAATACATAGATACACTTGAATTTCCGACAAACTCGATACGTATATAATTGAAGAATTTACCCATGGTGGGACCCTAAAGGAAGATATTCAACCCCATCTGTGGACGTAAGTACCCCTAATAAAGAATTATTCACGAGTATTCGGGTTCGGAATAACTCAGGAACAGAACAGAATCCGATTGACTTCGGTGGAATATCGCGTCGTTCAATACATAAATACACTTGAATTTCCAACAAAATCGATACATATATAATTGAAGAATTACCCATGGTGGGACCCTAAAGGAAGACATTCAACCCCATTAGTGGACGTAAGTACCCCTAATTAAGAATTATTCACGAGTATTCGGGTTCGGAATAACTCAGGAACAGAACAGAATCCGATCGAATTCGGTGAAATATCGCGTCTTTAATACATAAATACACTTGAATTTCCGACAAAATCGATACATATATAATTGAAGAATTTACCCATGGTGGGACCCTAAAGGAAGATATTCAACCCCATCTGTGGACGTAAGTACCCCTAATAAAGAATTATTCACGAGTATTCGGGTTCGGAATAACTCAGGAACAGAACAGAATCCGATTGAATTAGATGGAATATCGCGCCATTCAATACATAGATAGACTTGACTTTACGACAAACTCGATACATATATAATTGAAGAATTACCCATGTTGGGACCCTAAAGGAAGATATTCAACCCCATCGGTGGACGTAAGTGCCCCTAATAAAGAATTATTCATGAGTATTTGGGTTCGGAATAACTCAGGAACAGAACAGAATTCGATGAAATATCTCGCCGTTCAATACTTAGACACACTTGAAATTCCAAACAAATCGATACATGTATAATTGAAGAATTACCCATGTTGGGACTCTAAAGGAAGACATTCAACCTCATCTGTGGACGTAAGTACCCCTAATAAAGAATCATTCACGAGTATTCGGGTTCGGAGTAACTCAGGAACAGAACAGAATCCGATTGAATTCGATGGCGTATCGCGCTGTTCAATACATAGATACACTTGAATTTCCGACAAACTCGATACGTATATAATTGAAGAATTACCCATGGTGGGACCCTAAAGGAAGACATTCAACCCCATTAGTGGACGTAAGTACCCCTAATTAAGAATTATTCACGAGTATTCGGGTTCGGAATAACTCAGGAACAGAACAGAATCCGATCGAATTCGGTGAAATATCGCGTCTTTAATACATAAATACACTTGAATTTCCGACAAAATCGATACATATATAATTGAAGAATTACCCATGGTGGGACCCTAAAGGAAGATTTTCAACCCCATTAGTATCCGTAAGTACCCCTAATAAAGAATTATTCACGAGTATTCGGGTTCGGAATAACTCAGGAACAGAACGGAATCCGATTGAATTCGGTGGAATATCGCGTCGTTCAATACATAAATACACTTGAATTTCCGACAAAATCCATACATATATCATTGAAGAATTACCCATGGTGGGACCCTAAAGGAAGACATTCAACCTCATCTGTGGACGTAAGTACCCCTAATAAAGAATCATTCACGAGTATTCGGGTTCGGAGTAACTCAGGAACAGAACAGAATCCGATTGAATTCGATGGCGTATCGCGCTGTTCAATACATAGATACACTTGAATTTCCGACAAACTCGATACGTATATAATTGAAGAATTTACCCATGGTGGGACCCTAAAGGAAGATATTCATCCCCATTAGTGGACGTAAGTACCCCTAATGAAGAATTATTGTTGATCATTATGCTTCGTAATAACACAGGAACAGAACAGAATCCGATTGAATTCGGTGGAATATCGCGTCGTTCAATACATAGACACACTTGAATTTCCGACAAACTCGATACATATATAATTGAAGAATTACCCATGTTGGGACCCTAAAGGAAGATATTCATCCCCATTAGTGGACGTAAGTACCCCTAATGAAGAATTATTGACGATCATTATGCTTCGGAATAACTCAGGAACAGAACAGAATCCGATTGAATTCGGTGGAATATCGCGTCGTTCAATACATAGACACACTTGAATTTCCGACAAAATCGATACCTATATAATTGAAGAAGTACCCATGGTGGGACCCTAAAGGAAGAAATTCAACCCCATCAGTGGACGTAAGTACCCTCAATAAAGAATTATTGACGATCATTATGCTTCGGAATAACTCAGGAACAGAACAGAATCCGATTGAATTCGGTGGAATATCGCGTCGTTCAATACATAGACACACTTGAATTTCCGACAAACTCGATACATATATAATTGAAGAATTACCCATGGTGGGACCCTAAAGGAAGACATTCAACCCCATTAGTGGACGTAAGTACCCCTAATTAAGAATTATTCACGAGTATTCGGGTTCGGAATAACTCAGGAACAGAACAGAATCCGATCGAATTCGGTGAAATATCGCGTCTTTAATACATAAATACACTTGAATTTCCGACAAAATCGATACATATATAATTGAAGAATTACCCATGGTGGGACCCTAAAGGAAGACTTTCAACCCCATTAGTGGACGTAAGTACCCCTAATAAAGAATTATTCACGAGTATTCGGGTTCGGAATAACTCAGGAACAGAACGGAATCCGATTGAATTCGGTGGAATAACGCGTCGTTCAATACATAGACACACTTGAATTTCCGACAAAATCGATACATATATAATTGAAGAATTACCCATGGTGGGACCCTAAAGGAAGATATTCAACCTCATCTGTGGACGTAAGTACCCCTAATAAAGAATCATTCACGAGTATTCGGGTTCGGAGTAACTCAGGAACAGAACAGAATCCGATTGAATTCGATGGCGTATCGCGCTGTTCAATACATAGATACACTTGAATTTCCGACAAACTCGATACGTATATAATTGAAGAATTTACCCATGGTGGGACCCTAAAGGAAGATATTCATCCCCATTAGTGGACGTAAGTACCCCTAATGAAGAATTATTGACGATCATTATGCTTCGGAATAACTCAGGAACAGAACAGAATCCGATTGAATTCGGTGGAATATCGCGTCGTTCAATACATAGACACACTTGAATTTCCGACAAAATCGATACATATATAATTGAAGAAGTACCCATGGTGGGACCCTAAAGGAAGAAATTCAACCCCATCAGTGGTCGTAAGTACTTTCAATAAAGAATTATTGACGATCATTATGCTTCGGAATAACTCAGGAACAGAACAGAATCCGATTGAATTCGGTGGAATATCGCGTCGTTCAATACATAGACACACTTGAATTTCCGACAAACTCGATACATATATAATTGAAGAATTACCCATGGTGGGACCCTAAAGGAAGACATTCAACCCCATTAGTGGACGTAAGTACCCCTAATTAGGAATTATTCACGAGTATTCGGGTTCGGAATAACTCAGGAACAGAACAGAATCCGATCGAATTCGGTGAAATATCGCGTCTTTAATACATAAATACACTTGAATTTCCGACAAAATCGATACATATATAATTGAAGAATTACCCATGGTGGGACCCTAAAGGAAGACTTTCAACCCCATTAGTGGACGTAAGTACCCCTAATAAAGAATTATTCACGAGTATTCGGGTTCGGAATAACTCAGGAACAGAAAGGAATCCGATTGAATTCGGTGGAATATCGCGTCGTTCAATACATAAATACACTTGAATTTCCGACAAAATCGATACATATATAATTGAAGAATTACCCATGGTGGGACCCTAAAGGAAGACATTCAACCTCATCTGTGGACGTAAGTACCCCTAATAAAGAATCATTCACGAGTATTCGGGTTCGGAGTAACTCAGGAACAGAACAGAATCCGATTGAATTCGATGGCGTATCGCGCTGTTCAATACATAGATACACTTGAATTTCCGACAAACTCGATACGTATATAATTGAAGAATTTACCCATGGTGGGACCCTAAAGGAAGATATTCATCCCCATTAGTGGACGTAAGTACCCCTAATGAAGAATTATTGACGATCATTATGCTTCGGAATAACTCAGGAACAGAACAGAATCCGATTGAATTCGGTGGAATATCGCGTCGTTCAATACATAGACACACTTGAATTTCCGACAAAATCGATACATATATAATTGAAGAAGTACCCATGGTGGGACCCTAAAGGAAGAAATTCAACCCCATCAGTGGACGTAAGTACCCTCAATAAAGAATTATTGACGATCAATATGCTTCGGAATAACTCAGGAACAGAACAGAATCCGATTGAATTCGGTGGAATATCGCGTCGTTCAATACATAGACACACTTGAATTTCTGACAAACTCGATACATATATAATTGAAGAATTACCCATGGTGTGGTCCTAAAGAAAGACATTCAACCCCATTAGTAGACGCAAGTACCCTTAATAAAGAATTATTCACGATCATTAAGCTTCGGAATAACTCAGGAGCAGAACAGAATCCAATCGAATTCGGTGTAATATCGCGTCGTTCAATTCATAGACACATTTGAATTTCTGACTAAATCGGCACATATATAATTGAAGAATTACCCATGTTGGGACCATAAAGGAAGACATTCAACCCCATTAGTGGACGTAAGTACCCCCATTAAAATATTATTGACGATCATCATGCTTCGGAATTACTCAGGAACAGATCAGAATCCGATTGAATTCGGTGGAATATCGCGTCGTTCAATACATAGATAGACTTGAATTTCCAACAAACTCGATACATATATAATTGAAGAATTACCCATGGTGGGACCCTAAAGGAAGACATTCAACCCCATTACTAGACGCAAGTACCCTTAATAAAGAATTATTCACGATCATTAAGCTTCGGAATAACTCAGGAGCAGAACAGAATCCAATCGAATTCGGTGTAATATCGCGTCGTTCAATTCATAGACACACTTGAATTTCCGACAAACTCGATACATATATAATTGAAGAATTACCCATGGTGGAACCCTAAAGGAAGACATCCATCACCATTTGTGGACTTGAGTACCCCTAATAAAGAATTATTCACGATCATTAAGCTTCGGAATACCTCAGGAGCAGAACAGAATCCAATCGAATTCGGTGTAATATCGCGTCGTTCAATTCATAGACACACTTGAATTTCTGACAAAATCGGCACATATATAATTGAAGAATTACCCATGTTGGGACCATAAAGGAAGACATTCAACCCCATTAGTGGACGTAAGTACCCCTAATAAAGAATTATTCACGAGTATTCGGGTTCGGAATAACTCAGGAACAGAACAGAATCCGATTAAATTTGGTGGAATATCGCGTCGTTCAATACATAGATAGACTTGAATTTCCAACAAACTCGATACATATATAATTGAAGAATTACCCATGGTGGGACCCTAAAGGAAGATATTCAACCCCATCGGTGGACGTAAGTGCCCCTAATAAAGAATTATTCACGAGTATTCGGGTTCGGAATAACTCAGGAACAGAACAGAATCCGATTGAATTCGGTGGAATATCGCGTCGTTCAACGCATAGATACACTTGAATTTCCGACAAAATCGATACATATATAATTGAAGAAGTACCCATGGTGGGACCCTATAGGAAGACATTCAACCCCATCAGTGGACGTAAGTACCCTCAATAAAGAATTATTGACGATCATTATGCTTCGGAATAACTCGGGAACAGAACAGAATCCGATTGAATTCGGTGGAATATCGCGTCGTTCAATACATAGATAGACTTGCATTTCCAACAAACTCGATACATATATAATTGAAGAATTACCCATGGTGGGACTCTAAAGGATGACATTCAACCCCATTAGTGGACGTAAGTACCCCCAATAAAGAATTATTGATGATCATTATGCTTCGGAATTACCCAGGAACAGAACAGAATCCAATCGAATTCGGTGGAATATCCCATTAGTCAATATAATAATACTTCAAGTTACTTCTACAACGTGATATGTACAATTCATTCATGTTGTTGTACATGATAACTAACCAAATTAGCGCCGGCTTTACATCGAACACAATTTCTTTTTTAAAACAGTTCCAAGAATATATAATCTACTAGTTAGAGTATAACGAAAAGTAACGATATAGCGTGTGAAATTGTGTTTCCAAATGTATAGGTGGAGGGGGGTATATTCAGTTTATTTTCGTCTACTCATTCGGTATAATTCACCAATGTAGATGAGCAGGCACCGTTGGTTGGATAACTAGCCAGCATTCTATCTAGGATTTCAGAAAACTTTGAAATATAGTCGCTCTTATGATCAAGTATAGTGCGGCGCGGATGGACAAATACTCTGATCTTATCTTTTCAATTCTCTGGCCCTACTTCGGTCCAACTCTAAGGTCGGATTATTGAAATGACCGTGATCCTATCGTAAAACCCCGATATTATTCATTTACTCACACGGCAGTGTTGGGATCAAGTCACTACCTTCGAGTCACGAGTCATCTCGAGTCATTGCACATTTTGACTCGAGTCAAATTAAGTCAATCGATTTTCGAAGGTGACTTGCGTCAAGTCAAATCACTTATTTTTTGGAGGTGGCTTGAGTCGAATCAAGTCGAGTCAAGTTAAGTCACGAGTAAAGTCACAATTCAAGTCAAATTGAATTTTCGAAGTATGAGTGATAAGTCAAAGTCATTAACATCACTCGTTGCGTGAAAGACAGATTAATTGAATTAAATTTGATTGAATCAAACAACGAATATAAATTTAAATACCTGAGTAACCGTGTAGCTGAATGCTACAGTCTGGTAGTATCAGCAGAACTAGGCAGTGGTTCTCAACCTTTTTGTCTCCGCGAACCCCTTGGACCTGTCACAGACCCCCACGGACCCCCAAGTTTTAGATCGGATCTAGCTCGATTATCGAGTAACCGTTATCTGCCTTGTGCAAATATCGACCTTATGCTAGGGATCAAGCAACCAGAATGCTAACACTCCCAACGGATTGTCTGATAGCATGCAAGGTTATGGTTGTCGAAGAGAGATTTCTAAAATATGAAATCTGAAGTTTCAAGCAGAGCAATAACTACCAATGGCATGTATATCGCGCGAAGCGTTAAAAAATTTTCAGTTCAGTGCAGCTTTGCGCCCCACTTCAGATGCTTTCACCTATCCTAGTTTGAGAACCAAAACAGATGAATGTGGAGAGTTGCAAATACTACGAAATCACCGTGATGGACCTTACTACTTCCATTTTTATTCTTTCCCCAAACCCCCACAAAACATTTCTGAGCAGCAATATGTTTGTATCAGTAGGCTGTTGGAAATTAAATTGAGTTCGCGTTGTAGGTTATTTGATCTCCGACGGTCATTCTGATTATGTAAGTCATGAAGTTTTGGTAGTAATAAAGTGAAACTGCCTCTTGATATCCCTAATTAGACAAAAATCCACCCTTTTGCAGATTTAGAGGTCTCGTGGACCCCCTGCAAATGCTTCGCGGACCCCCAGGTGTCCGTAGAGCCCGGTTGAGAATCACTGAACTAGAGGATCGAATAAGAATCTGCGAGAAGTGATACAAATTGATATTGTACAATACAATACCCATCTACACATACATGAGAATACAAACGCATCAACATATTCGTTTGAATCAAACTATACAAGAGGGTTGGTAAAGAGCAGCACCGCGCAATGTGAGCATCGAGCCGTCTGAGAAACAGAGATAGCCTACGTTGCTGTTAGATTAATCTGCTTCTACTATGACAGCGTAGGCTGTGATCATTTCGTTTCCGGAGAATTTATTTGAGATGTAACAATGGAGGTCCAGTGAGAGGTACAAGTACAATCAGTGAATGACTGGTTGCTCTCAGGACAGTCACGAGTGACACCGGCGTATATCGAACAATCGTAACATATTTAAGATTCGGGGATTTAATCGACACTGTGTACTTGATGACTTGATATTTACTCGTAAATTTTACTTCGAGTCACGAGTCAATCCACATTTTTGAAAGGCCGAGTCAAGTCAAGTCATATACGAAAAGGTTGAATCGAGTCATCCCAACACTGTCACACGGTGGTTTTGAATATTGATTGAAACAAAACAAACAGGAAATAAAAAAATAAAGAACAACCCCAACCCTAATCTGAAGTAGCCTAGCTATGTCAACTTGGACTTAGCATGTGGTTTATTTCTATGAATTGCTGTTCAGTGCAACTATTGATGCCAGGGCGGAAGAGAATAAGGCTGCCCTTTTCTTTGTGAAAAAGCACTGTTGTAGCTCCAATCCGGCTCCGGCAGAAATATATAAAATCCACCCGAATATACAAACCCGGCTTCGATCCGTACCTCGCTTTAGATTCTACCCACGAGCAAGCGACCAAGAAGCCGAACCCTCCGCCTCTGCGCTATCTCAGGGGTAAATACAGGACGTCATACGGGGAGAGGCATATGTGAGGCACCGCGTGTGTATGGTTGGTACTTGCATGGCTGACCGGATAAGAATACCGCGTGCCGTAGGCTTTTCAAATTTTCGAACAAAGTCGTTTTTTATTGCTTTACTGAATTTTTATGATTACCTCTGTTCTTTTGGCTCACGTACAAATATTAATTTAATAATTTTGCCGCCACTTTCAATCGTGCACTCGCGCGGAATTTGTAGTAACACATTTTCGTTTTATCGCAGTCTCGTGGTGCTTTGATATGATGAAAGTTGCAATTATATGACGATATCAGTATAATCTGGTGCTGTTTCGACCATATACATACAAGAACAGAGCGTGATACGAATATTCCTCGTTTGAATGATCCTGACAGTTACAGACTGTTCAACGTTATAGGCTAGTAATTGATCGTTTACAACATTTGACCACCACTCACTACGCAATCGGCATATTAATTGTTCAGAAATATATAGTGAAAGAAGAGACGAGACACAGTTGAGGAACAAACGAGCCCAACATCCACCTGATTGCGGACGAAATTGTGTTCCCGCGGTGGTGATATCATACTTTGACAGAGCGACGCGTTCTCTATTAAATTCTGCTGATCATGTGGTAATTGAACGAGAGGACGCGCGTATGTTTTTCTTCACGTGCCTTAATTCCGAAGTGTAGAAGTCGTGGGATTTTTCCGACATTGACCACGATGAAGCTGATACATATAACTAGACGATTTCTAGATTCCTCGTGTCTTTATATGTTCAGAATACCAGAGTCGTTGAGTAGCGATTCATGACAGGCCTTAGCGAGCCTAAGCAATGAAACGGAGAGCCTGATTTTGTAGTTTTGATGGGAATAAACATGGATAGAGTATGTCGAAGCCAAAGCGACAGCGGACAGTGAGCGTCTAAGTCGGCGGAACAGTCCACATTTTTGGTAATCGTGTTTTCGCGACAGTATGTATTTCGCACAGGCCTATTTAACGTAGGAAGTATATTTATCACTGACCAAGTGACCACTGACCAGTGACCATTGACCAGCGATGTCAATGTTCAGTGTGTCACATAATCTCGTGACCATGACGAATCATTGGGATTTACTTACATTGACACAAAGGCTGTTATGGGCCTATTGTGAACTTGAGGCATTTATTTTGGGGTGAGGGCATTCAGCCTAAAATGCGCATTGCGCGTTCAGGCCCAATCCGCCAAAAGACACATCGTTGTCACAGCATGCTGCAATGTATTAAATACATATATATCTACTGTATTGGATGATGCTGTTATCATACTAATATCTTCCATAATATCATGCATCCGCATTTCTAACGTAATCATAAAAACTATAGCACCGGTGCCCGTCACCAGTATCAGATGAATCTTTAGCAATTCTTGGTAGGAACAAATACCTTTTGCTCTTAAGTCAGATTTTACGTAGTTTCGAATTATTTTCTTTGCCGCAAGACGAATAGTTCGCAATATTGTCCTCAAACTCTGGAGGCATGTATTCCACATGTAGTGTATAATTGTATCACGATTACCATTTGAATATGCCGTGAGTTATAGTATTACTAACCTACTTAGGTTAGTAATCTATAGTTATAGGCCTACAATGTCGGGCTGATGATGTTGACGTTGAGTACTGAGTAGTTTTGTTCTCGTGGCTAAGAGTCGGATACATGGATATTCTACAGTTCATGAAACTTACGATGGAGCGACAAAATAACATCATGCTATCTGTAACCACTACCCGTAGTCCCGTGATGTCAATGTCATCACCTCGTACTATTCCATTATAATTCGCCGTTGATACTATTCATTTTATGATCGTTAAAGATATATCTTTCGTGTCTCTAAAGTTTAATAACAATTTATCCGACTATTCATGGTATGACAATGCAAAACTTTCCGTTAATGGAACATCAGACTTCAGCACAAATTATTTATTATGTACTGATGGCGAGTACTGGTTGTGTAAGATCGCGATCGTAACCGTAAGTGTATTCTATATTGCATCACGTTCTGACAAGAACATGCATTTGTCTAATTAGGCGCCATATTGTCTGCCCGAGTCGCCGCGGATTTAGTTGATTCTTGTCAATATCGCTATTTGTAGCCGGCAGCTTGTGCGTGGATTTTCTGTTACATGCTTCTACCTACATCCATCCTCCATTCGTATCTACATATTCTGATACTTGGTTGTATGTAGAAGTGATAAAACAGATCGAACGTTGTGAGAGATGATTAACCAGTTTTGCGAATCCATTGTAAGCCTTTCTGGTGGAATATATCAATACGATTTAGGAATAGCATACGCAGCCAACGCTGAATATTACAGTTGTCATCATGAATTCAGTTACCAAACATGCTCACAGCACAATTTTCACAATATATTTTCGGCCAAACCATCAGAAAGGTGAATGGATACGGTCTTTGGTCTCCCCACGGCTTTACTCGGAAAACGCCTACCACGCGTGTCGCGCATGCATATAGGGGAGATGTGGTACCGATGGATCACTGGGACCGAAAATACTTTGAAAATTCTCTATGGTAATTCCATGATTACACTCCGTGAACTTGTCCACGATGGCATGCTGGCAAAATCTTTCCGCACATACAAAAAAAATCGACGTGCGCGAGCTATGGGGTCTCTCCCAGCTGTTTTTTGTTTTGGGGGGTGTAAACTAAATTTAGATCGACATATACATTTTTCTTTGTAGCCTTCAACACGAACAAACCAGCAATCATTTTTATCGTGAAGTGTAGGGCTTGTATCAGGCTATATAATGGCACCTATTATTTTTTTCAGTACCTTCCTTGAGTGGAATTTTTTTCGATTCATGTAAAAAATTCGTAGGGTGGGGACCGATGATACAATAGCCGAAATAATCAAGCATACTAATCTTGAAACAAATCAAACATGCCTACGTACAGAAAATCTTTATGTAATAAATGCATATGATGTTTTATCGCTATAACGAGGGATTTGGAAGTCACACTGTTGATTTTCGGGCAATATATATGTACTCTGAAATTTATAAGTTCGAGCCTAAATCAAAACGTGATTTTATGACAACATTTGAGTTAATATTTATTCTATTTTTTGACGGTTGTGACCAAACATTCTTCTTTGATGTGCTGTAACTTAGAATATAATACTGAGCAAGAAAAGTCGTCACATCTGAGTTTTTAGGGTATATGTGTCATAGGTCCCCGGGTCGTGAGCCATTGGACCCACCGGGTGGGGACCGATGATACGTTCGAGCAACAAATTTTGAACGTCCATAAATAGTTTTTGAAAAGAAGGATATTTATGTATATGTGCGCGATAGGTAGAGCTTGCATCAAAGTGCTGAGCCAGCAAAAGATCTGCTGTTTTCGGCTGAACATTTTGGGGCCAGCGTTCATTTTCCAATTTTTGATCCATCGGTACCACATCTCCCCTAACTGATTGGCTATAGGCAGGGTTGCCATACCGTCCTTATTTCTAAGATTTGTCCTTATTTTGAAGGGCCACGTCTTAGAAAACTCAACTGTCCTTATTTCTAAGAAATGTCCTTATTTTCGACTTGCGTCCTTATTTTGTCTTATTTTCAACTGCTACAGAACTTCGATCTGTGTTGCATAATATTATAAAATTATGCTTTTCGTCGAGATTTTATGACATCATAAATGAAAGCTACTCTCGTGACGTGCACACCACAAGATTTGACTTCTAAGTGGTGAGATAGCTAGGGCAGTGAGTGGTGGTATAGAAGTTTCGTATATACCAAGCTACCGCAGCGGATGTCATTTTAGCAGTAAACAGCAGTACTAGGTTCCTGCTGTTTGGTCTACAGCAGAATAAGCTCAAGCTGTGGGGTAGGCAGCATTTATTGCGTAGTGAAAAAGGCGCGGTGCAGTCGACACACTGGTTAAAAAGTAGTAAAGCTATAAATCATAAATAAATTTTTCTAAATTATATTGCACTTGTGCATATAGTTTTAGCTGCAAATAAGGCTAAATCCGATTAGTTTGAATGAACAGGCGTAAAATCGTTTTTCGTTACGATTATGAGAGTGAATTCAAAGGTTTCTAACGAAGCTTGAAGGGCGAGGGTTTCGCACATAGCAACATCTGCAATTGTGACATTAACCTGGAGGCCATAGGAAAGACCGCTATTTCAACTCACATTTATACCCCAAAACACAAAAACTGTGTTATGATGATTAATTTGAGCCAGTCGATGAATAATTTTTCCACAAGCCGATCAGCACCAACGACCACAGACTACAAGGCAGCTGCTGCTGAGGGTACCTCGTACCTGGGCATTCCATACTGTCAAACA
Organism: Botryllus schlosseri; assembly: GCF_051294905.1. NCBI lineage: Eukaryota > Metazoa > Chordata > Ascidiacea > Stolidobranchia > Styelidae > Botryllus > Botryllus schlosseri. Next base: position 26,746,824 of record NC_137246.1, on the reverse strand, counting down.
CCAGCAATCATTCCTCACCAACAATTGCACATCGCAATTGTTCAAAGCAATATTCCCCGGTTCGAACATTGCAAATAAGTTTTCTTCGGTTCGTCCAGGACCAAGACTACAACATTGTTACTGGAATTTTTGCTCCATACGCTCAGAAATGATTTTGTCTGAACTTGATGTGTGGCCTACATCCATCTTGGTTGACGCCTCTAACGAGGTGAAGAAGTTTGGTTTATCACCCTATAGAGGGGGGGGGACGAAGACCAACGTTTTTTTTTTGGGGGGGGGGGCTGACGAAGTGCTGTTTCGGCCCGTCAGTAAAGGTAATCCTAGACCTGAGCTGTCGTGACATCCATGAAGCACTTTCTAATAACAAGGAGTTACTGGTGCAGATTGTTTCTGGTGAAAAGTATGGAATGTGATATGCCATAAATTATGTAAAAAAACGCTTTTTCATGCTAATCTCATTTTTTTGTCCTTATTTTTGGGTCGATGTCGATGGCAACCCTGGCTATAGGTGTAGGCTACTTGAAACAAAAATACATTTTCTAAAGAACAAGCGCGTTTCAGATTACGAATTAAACTCGCGAAAAATAAATAATGATAAAAATATACTTGAATGAAATCCATGCCAGGGATATTCCACAATCGAAAAAAAAATTGTAATTGACCAAATTTTTTACTACTATGAATTTTTTACAGTCAGAGAAACTAACCATTGCGAGGAGGCCGCATTTGCGTCCACTGCGTCTCCCAAATGCAATGGAAATATTTCATTGCAGGAGTCAGGTAACTATAAATCGATATAATCATAAAGCCAATCATTTACCCTTATACTACCTCATTTCATTTTAAGCGACCAAACATGCAGAGACTGAGCCACCAGTCAAGTTCACAGGTATTATGATGAGTAAATATTTCGCGTTTTGTGTAGGTACAATATCCAGTTTTCTGCAATGATTGTTTAAATTTTCTGCTCTATATATACGGTAGCGCGGAGCATTTTCTCATTTTTGGCCGGAGCCGGATCAGTACTTTTTCTGACACTGCCGGAGTTGGATCGGAGCTGGTTCAGTACTCTTTACTAATAATATGACAACCTTACCCTCTTCCTACCTCGAATCTATAGTTAAAGTGAAACGTTCACGGAAATAAACCATATGTCTAGTTAAAGTTGACATAATTACTTCAGATAAGGGTTGGCTTTGATATTTGAGTTTTTATTTTCCTGTTTGCATTGTCTCAATCAATATTCAATGCCATCATGTGAGTAGATAATTGTTATCAGAGTTTTTCGAACCGGATCATGGTCATTTCTAGAATCTGGCCTAGAAATCGGACCAGAGCTTTAAATTACAGGATCGGACTAGGACCATGCAATTTGTTGATTCGCTCCGCACTAATATGCGGCCTCTTCTGCAGGAAGATAAAACTCCGTGTCGTAGATATGAGAGAGCATGTTGGCTACTTTGTTTCTCATATTTTACGAATTTACGATGTATTAATTGTGATAATAAAGTAATATAGATTGACCAAATTATTGAAATTGAACTGTTTCAAATACATATATTATAAATATATATGTTTATTCACTCAGATATCAGATTGTTGTGGTTATCACCCATCAGCGACCGAGTGGAAGCTGTTGTCGGTAACGTATGTGTAACAAGACGGAGCTTGTGCTTTCTGTCGCATCAAGGGTGGCTAGATGATCAGGTTCGTCAGACAATACAATTTATGATTTGCTCAGTTTAAAATTCAAGGAATATTGTTTACGCAGATTATGGACGCTACGATGGAGGGATTGTGCATAAAGGTAATTTCGTTGATTTCACTACACATATATTTCTTATAAATATACTATAACTTGTAACATTCTGTTAATGGTAGGCCGGAAAAAGCGGCAGCTGTGTTTCGTGTCACTACTCGACAAAATGGTGGTACAACGGTTCCTACTGTGCCTTAAACACCGGAATGCTGGTACGAAACTATTAAATTATTTACCTGTGGTCAGCATCTATAGTAACCAACTAATCTTACACTTTCAGTTGGAAAGGTCATCCACACAATCAATAGTGACGTCACTGTATGTTGGCAATCACTGGATTTTCATGGTCAGTCTCATTTATTTATAATGTAACTTACATCGATTGTCCCTCTCAAACCCGTTGCACGCGGCTTAAGGGTTGATTTTCACTTTTCCTCAATCATCCCGAATTCATTCAGGCTAGTGACATTAACACTCGAACCCTCCTACTTTACGACCCACTGGGAAATGAGGAGAGCTACGCTCAGAAATTGGAGTTACATTGGAAGTGAGATTCTGCAATTATACTCTACAAGTAGCACAGTCAATAACGACGTAAAATATCAACCCGGTATTATAAATTTAGTGGTTTTTGGCGCCATCACAAAGAGGACTTCGCAACCCCCGGATGGACTATAACGTCTTGCTCTCATGGCTCGCAAGAAGATGGCTTCAACTGTGGTGTTCTCGTGCTGAAGGTAGGCCTTGCAATCATATGTATTCGAAATTTATCATTCATGTTATTTATCGGGTCAAATGTGAATTGTATATTGCTTATTATATTGCAACAAAAATTTGGTTACTTCATGCTGGCTTATCAAATAGTATCCCCGAATACTAAACCAAGTGCAATCAGGAAATGAGGTAGCCCAATATCTCAGAGTATGGGGAGAAATATTCCGCCCACACAATCATCTGCCTTCTACTCACACCGAGCAATGACTATATTAGCGCTATCTCATACAATATGGTTTGAAAAGTGACATCTCCTATTATATTTATACATCATCCTCAAATAAAAACATCTTTAATCGAGACGATGGTTCCCATAACACTATACGTGGTTAGGCCATGTGATTGATTGTAAATATTATTTTATTGGACAGTTTGCAAAGAATTTATTAGGCAATGACGGCTTCAATTTTTCGGCAAAAACTGAAGATTGCAGAAGATATCGAGAAGAAATCGGAAACATGTTGCTTGAGCTAACTGGTATCCTGAAACCTCGTATTAAAATTTGTTTCATCAGAAATATGACCATATGTTTATTTTTCAACCATACAGATGAGACAAACCTTCTCAGAAATCGATGAAGGTAGGTACTACTATAACTACATGGTTTTCTGTGGCTCAGCGATTCCTGACTTGGAATCTAAGGACCCTTAGGATGTCTGCGAAGCTGTATTACGGATTTATCGATACGACGAGTCCGCTTCCGAATGAGCTGTGGAGGCAACATAAACCTTCAATAAATAGACACATAGACACATATCCTTGATCCCGATGGTGTCAAGGCGTTAGAGGTTTATTGTGATATCGCTTCCCCCTCAAATTTCATGTAAAAATATTACACTATACTTGACTTACTCCATGACACGATCTTCTAACAACAGGTGTGTGGAAATTCGGAATTTAACTCTGCCTGCCATCTTCACATCACCACCGATTGCAAACGCTACCATGTCATGTATGCAAGACGATCGTTTGCTCATGCGAATGCTATAAATTTATCATTATTGTTATTGCTATTACAGTGTGTTTACTAATTTCTACATTTCTTTGATAAAACGTGATTATAATGCATTTTCATTTGTTTTATTTGATTTTGTTCTGTTCCCGAGCTATTCCGAACCTCAATGTTCGTGTTCTATTTGGGTACATACGTCCGCTGATAGGGCTGACTATCTTACTTTAGGGTCCCAACATGGGTAATTCTTCGATTAGGCTATATATGTATCGAGTTTGTTGGAAATTCAAGTGTATCTATGTATTGACCGACGCGATATTCCACCGAAGTCAATCGGATTCTGTTCTGTTCCTGAGTTATTCCGAACCCGAATACTCGTGAATAATTCTTTATTAGGGGTACTTACGTCCACTGATGGGGTTGAATGTCTTCCTTTAGGGTCCCACCATGAGTAATTCTTCAATTATATATGTATCGATTTTGTCGGAAATTCAAGTGTATCTATATGCGTAGAACGACGCGATATTTCACCGAATTCGATCGGATTCTGTTCTGTTCCTGAGTTATTCCGAAGCATAATGATCGTAAATAACTCTTCATTACGGGTACTTACGTCCACTAATGGGGATGAATATCTTCCTTTAGGGTCCCAACATGGGTAATTCTTCAATTATATATGTATCGATTTTGTCGGAAATTCAAGTGTGTCTATGTATTGAACGACGCGATATTCCACCGAATTTAATCGGATTCTGTTCTGTTCCTGAGTTCTTCCGAAGCATAATGATCGTCAATAATTCTTCATTAGGGGTACTTACGTCCACTAATGGGGATGAATATCTTCCTTTAGGGTCCCACCATGGGTACTTCTTCAATTATATATGTATCGATTTTGTCGGAAATTCAAGTGTATCTATGCGTTGAACGACGCGATATTTCACCGAATTCGATCGGATTCTGTTCTGTTCCTGAGTTAGTCCGAAGCATAATGATCGTAAATAACTCTTCATTAGGGGTACTTACGTCCACTAATGGGGATGAATATCTTCCTTTAGGGTCCCAACATGGGTAATTCTTCAATTATATATGTATCGATTTTGTCGGAAATTCAAGTGTGTCTATGTATTGAACGACGCGATATTCCACCGAATTCAATCGGATTCTGTTCTGTTCCTGAGTTATTCCGAAGCATAATGATCGTCAATAATTCTTTATTGAGGGTACTTACGTCCACTGATGGGGTTGAATGTCTTCCTTTAGGGTCCCACCATGAGTAATTCTTCAATTATATATGTATCGATTTTGTCGGAAATTCAAGTGTATCTATGCGTTGAACGACGCGATATTTCACCGAATTCGATCGGATTCTGTTCTGTTCCTGAGCTATTCCGAAGCATAATGATCGTAAATAATTTTTTATTGGGGGTACTTTCGTCCACTAATGGGGTTGAATATCTTCCTTTAGGGTCCCACCATGGGTACTTCTTCAATTATATATGTATAGATTTTGTCGGAAATTCAAGTGTAGCTATGCGTTGAACGACGCGATATTTCACCGAATTCGATCGGATTCTGTTCTGTTCCTGAGTTATTCCGAAGCATAATGATCGTAAATAATTCTTCATTAGGGGTACTTACGTCCACTAATGGGGATGAATATCTTCCTTCAGGGTCCCAACATGGGTAATTCTTCAATTGTATATGTATCGATTTTGTCGGAAATTCAAGTGTATTTATGTATTGAACGACGCGATATTCCACCGAATTCGATCGGATTCTGTTCTGTTCCTGAGTTATTCCGAACCCGAATACTCGTGAATAATTCTTTATTAGGGGTACTTACGTCCACTAATGGGGTTGAATGTCTTCCTTTAGGGTCCCACCATGGGTAATTCTTCAATTATATATGTATCGATTTTGTCGGAAATTCAAGTGTATTTATGTATTGAACGACGCGATATTCCACCGAATTCAATCGGATTCTGTTCTGTTCCTGAGTAATTCCGAAGCATAATGATCGTCAATAATTCTTTATTGAGGGTACTTACGTCCACTGATAGGGTTGAATGTCTTCCTTTAGGGTCCCACCATGGGTAATTCTTCAATTATATATGTATCGATTTTGTCGGAAATTCAAGTGTATTTATGTATTGAACGACGCGATATTCCACCGAATTCAATCGGATTCTGTTCTCTTCCTGAGCTATTCCGAACCCGAATACTCGTGAATAATTCTTCATTAGGGGTACTTACGTCCACTAATGGGGTTGAATGTCTTCCTTTAGGGTCCCACCATGGGTAATTCTTCAATTATAAATGTATCGATTTTGTCGGAAATTTAAGTCTATTTATGTATTAAACGACGCGATATTCCACCGAATTCGATCGGATTCTGTTCTGTTCCTGAGTTATTCCGAACCCGAATACTCGTGAATAATTCTTTATTAGGGGTACTTACGTCCACTGATGGGGTGTAATGTCTTCCTTTAGGGTCCCACCATGGGTAATTCTTCAATTATATATGTATCGATTTTGTCGGAAATTCAAGTGTATCTATGTATTGAACGACGCGATATTTCATGGAATTGGTTGTGATTCTGGTCTGTTCCTATTCCTGAGTTAGTTCAAACCATCTTTTATTGTAAATCTGTTTTGCAGTTGGGTACCTGTGTCTACTGATTGAGTCGCATTCTTGATCAGAAATCACTATAACCTGTCACAAAAAAACTATTGTAAAATCTGGCAAGAGGTTTTTGGAATTCTTGTAAAAATTCTAAACTGATAAATACGATGTTGTCCCTGATATTTGTTGTGTTTCACCTGAACATATATAATTCCCGAAAATTCTATTAGAATCACAGTGGTATGGAAATGGTCAGGCCTGGTCACTGGTCAAAGCTGACCAGTAACAGACCACTTACAGTTATTTTGGAGTTCTCAGGCAGATTTTGCCTGCTTGCATTACTTAGACTGAAGTGGTCCTGGCGGAATTTCGGCGGAATATTTGTGATCACGTGAAACATGGCGAATGATCACGTGAAACATTATGGTGAACGATTAGTCAATATTAACCCCTTGCGTATCAAGTGGTCGGAAATGTCGACTTCTCGGGCGGAATTTTTGACTAATCACGACTAATTTATTGGAGAAACTGAATTTGAAGACAGATTTGATGCAGCGTTATTTCCTCGTTATTTGCTATTTTAATAAATCATAAAATTATCACACAAACGGTATTGGATTATTCTTCATTACAAAATAATTTTCAGAGTCTACATAGTCCTGGCTTATTCAAAATATGAGACCGATATTTGTGTACAATTGAAGAGCATATTAATATTGAAATATACCCGAATGGTAATCGTTAACAACTGGCAGAGGATTGGAAAGGACATTGTATACCAACACACGCATCACCAAATATGACGTCACCGGCCTGCAATTCCGAATGACCGGGGCTCAATGTAGTCTACTTGGACAACTAGATAATTTTAGTTGTCTAATTTCATTAAATTAGAGCGAAATGCCAGTAATCTAATTCTAATCTAATCTGGAAAAGTTGTTGACGATTACCCCTGACCAGTGTCAGCTGAAATATTCGGGTATATTTCAATATGAATATATTATTCGATTGTACAGCTCCTTGGAGGTACATAACATCAATGTACATTTGATTAGCATAGTCATATTGAAATGTACCAGAATATTTTCGGCCGAAACTCGTCAGGGGTAATCGTCATCAACTAGTAGAGAATTCACAAGAGCATCGTATATCAACAATCGTATCACAAATTATGACGTCAACAGCATGGAATGTCGAATACGAGAGCGTTCAATGTACTATTTTTAGATGATACGCGAACTCGTTTTGTTGACACAGCGTTGGCTGGTGTATTTTGATAAATGAAAGAGTAAACGACCCTTTCCGAGTATGCGAAATCTGTCGTCTCGTGTCTGCCTACAAAAAGCTCGTCAATATTTTTGGTCTAAATACTTATTATTTCAGGCTTACGCGTCCATAGGAATAGTATTACTAGTAGCTTACTTTCAATATTTTACTTAGAAGTCTGGCACGTCTTCAAATATCACAATGAAACCACCCAGGAATCGGTATTGGATAGTTCTTTAGCACAAAAGTACTTCCAGTCAGAGCTGGGGTGTGAAATTATTTCTCACGAGGGGTCAAATGTGATGCAGAAAATACTTTGTTGAGTCAAACGTTGAATAATAGGTAATAAAGTGAGGTTATTTTACAAAAAATACTATTTATTCAGTGTCATTATTCTTGGTCGTGGTCGCTGCATTCCGAGGTTTGTGCAGTTTGGTAAAATAAGCCTGGTTTGCTAAGTCATCCGAAATTCGCGCTCTCTCTAAGCCTCACCCGAGTGTCTGTATTCCACTAGCAGTTTTTCTCATAATGCCGACTCAACTTATATGCCTTAACCACGGCAACTTGCTCACCACAAACTAAAAGAATGCGTTTATACTTGAGTACAATATTTATCATCATTGGTTTATTAGCAATTTTATGAGTTCAATACACCACAAAAAATGCGATACAATGAATAGACAGGAAGATGTCGAGGCACAAATCTCTGCAAAATGTCGGCCTCCACTTCTGTTTTCATGAAATTCTCGCACGACGCGAAATATAAAGCACGCGGCGTATAATTCTGAATGTAACAATGGAAATTTAAAAAAAAACATGGTTTGAACCAGTGATTCCCAACCGCGACCTCCAGCTAGCCTTCTTGCGGCCACCACAAACATATTGAGAAATCGATGTATGAAAAAATATATATATTTATAAAATACTCTTGCTTGGCTTGGAGTCTTGAGTTTTCAATTAGGATTGCAGGAGAGTTGTAAGTAGACTGCTAAGATTACGTCACTGCTGTTTCAATACCTATAGATAGAGATATAGATATAGGTATTGACAGGACCGTAACTGCCGCACCCCAAGCCCCCCAATTGGGGAGAGAGAGCTCGAAGGGAGCCAAAAATTATTTAGTGAATTAGCATAAATATAGAGTATTTTATGAAATTTTATGCAACTTTTTCCAAAATAATTCGCGCTGGGCGCGGTTTCAAGTTTCCAAGTAGGCTACCTCAATTATTGGGTACTCTTCCACCAAGATAAAACACGCAAGATTTATAGAAGTGGGCATATCGGCGTTGGCCATTACCGCGCCACGACGCACGGAGACATAAAAAGTTTTAGGCCATGTAACATGCGACTCCAAGAAGTGTGCCAGAACGATCGGCAGCGAGAAAACCTTGGCCGAAAAGGACTGCCCTTACGCTGACCGAAAACTTCGTTATGTATATGCAAAATACATATAGGTATAATTGACCATAGGCACCTAAATGACTGGCGCGCCGAATGTTCCTGTCTTGGCAATCTGAACCTCGCGAGACAAATAGGCTACCATCCCACAGGGAAGAATTATATGTCAGTGAAGAACTGCCAATTTGAAATCGTGTGCATCTTTTAGTTTAATACGATTCTATATTTTTTGATATAGCAGACTGGAGGTCACGAAATAACATCATGTAACGAAGTCGTACCAACGGGTCCGCCCGTCCGAATATGTTTAATTATTATTTACGGGCCCTACAGTTTCCAAGACACCTCACTCAGCTTTACCGGTAAATCTGATTACGTGAGCAGAGAGGACAAGTAATTGATAGCAATATATATGCAATTCCCGATCTTATTGACCTATTTTATTTTGAATTATCGAAAGAACGGGGATCCTGATGTCGGGACAGAAGCGAACAACGGACGGGGGGGGGGCGGTTTATCACCCTGTGGGAGCTCAAGACCTAAGTGTTTTGGGTGGCTTGATGAAGTGCTGTTTCGTTCCTGCCAACGAGTATACGCCTGGAGATGTTTAATTATTTATTGAGTGGTCCTACCTTTTCAAACACAACTCACTCGGCTCAACCGGTCAATCTGATTACGTGAGCAGAGAGGAAATAAAAATTGATACCAATATATATGCAATTCCCCATTATATTGACCGATTCAATCATGAATTATAGAAATTTTTCGCGCTTTGCGCGATTAGTCGAGAGAAGCTGCCTAAAACGGACACCCGATGTAGATGATAAATATAGCGGTAAACAGCCATCTAGCCTGAGGGGGGGCTGGGGGGCTTCGAAGTTCGATTTATCACCCTATGGGGGCCCAAGAGCAACGCTTTGGGAGGGCCTGACGAAGTGCTGTTACGGCCCTGGGTATTGATAACTAATTTACGGATAGATGTGCAACAAGTGACTCACGATTGAATACGCCGAGATGCGTAATGCTTAGCCGGCAAAAAGCAGCATAATTGGTAGTCCTATAGCTCGCGACCCAAGCGTCCGAATAATTTGATATGTCGGTGTTTATCGAAAGCAAGTGTCGCACTGATTCCAAAAATACGAATTGAAATCTCGCCACGGCAATAAAACTACTCCTTAATAGCCAGCAAAGGTTGATTGTACCGAACAACGGGAGCGCGGCAACACAATGGCCAATGGCGTCAAGCGAATGATTGTAACAATGCCAATTTTCATATTTTGGTGACTATTTTGGGTTCCTTTCATTGCCCTGGTATTCGTGCGGCCCCGACCGTACTCTGAACTTCTAAATTCGGCCCTGCCACCGAAAAAGGTTGGGAACCACTGGTTTGAACTATACTATATAGAAAGAGTGAGTTGCGACTTTATTTGTTACGGCATACCTTTTTATATTGGCTTTAGTTTGAATCTGGAGTATATGTATGCGATGTACGTAGGCTACGTAATGTAATGTAGACTATATAGTGTTAGTCCCGCATTCACATTTTCCAATCAACTTTTCGCGGAACTTAAAATGTCCAGGTATGGTCTAATGAGTCATTGTGTATTTAAAGTACGAAACTAATATTTGAGGGTAAATAGCCTACTTATTTCTTGCCTACGCGTTCATGCGATTATGCCTTACATTCAACATGCTATTTGAAAGTCTTGCGCGATTTCAGAACAAAAGTAAACTAACAAAACTACCAATGAAATGGAATTGGATAGTTATTCAACAAAAAAGTATACTCAAAATACGAGACGAAAGCTGCAGAAACGTAAGTTATAATTCATTATTTTCGCCATTCATATGGCACCTTCAGATTCTCCAAAACTTCTTCGTATGTCCTCTTCTGAGTAATGGACAGAAACATCAAAGTAACTTCTTGCAACACAACCAACTTGAAATACTTGTCGCTGCTGTGTGTTGGTTCTAATTTCTTCATGAGCTCACTGTCCTCACGCACCACAGCCTTGTTGAAAATTATTCGCGAAAATGTGTTGTATGCGACGTATTCTGTTCCTGTGTCCAAATATCTGATCCATTTCGCATGTAAGATGCCGGTCTTGTTTTTGATATATTGGAATATGACTTTGATTTCTTCAAGGTCATTTTGTCCAACAGGCACGATCATTTTCTGCAATTCAGTGTGTTTGTTTCGGAGAAAAAGAGCATGTCGCTGACTACGGACGTTCTTTTGCGACTCGTGTAATGTAAGATGACAAACATTTACAATGTCCTGAAATATTGTGTCACCGATTGCTTTAGCTTCTTCATTGATATCCATCATTTTTAATGGCAGACTTTTCATGAAATATTCATAATTGCGAGAGTTTTGCAGAGGTAATCTTCGCTTTATTGTTTTGAGATAAATAAAGAGGTATCCATTCCTTGACATGGCATTGAAAGCTTCTTTCGAATCCACAAATTCTACAATTTTGTCGTTGCATAGTCGTACCGAGCATTTCTTCTCGATTAAATATGCGATATTGTGTCCGTCTCCGTCCGATCCGATGTGTGCAACCACAGCCCTGAGCGAATATCCGATCCAACCTTGATCAGGTCCTTGAATGTGGAGGTTCCGGTTGGCAAACACGGTATTTTCCAACTTTCTACCTATAGAGTCCACACGATTGAGGCGCACTGTCACTAGATTCGGAACTTCAGTGAACTTGACATTAGTATTTATCGCGAAACCACATTTTTCACATATGATTTGTGAAATCTGAAATGCTTCTGCTACCGATGCAACTCCGCAATTCACGTTGAAGATTTTTTCTTGGTGGACTGTTGTTCCATTCGTTTGGCATTCGTCGCAGTGGATGATCCTCTCGTATCTCAATTCGTTCTTCCAACAAAGATCTCCCAATACTTGTGGCAGCGAAGATATTGGATAGCAGACATGGGGTGATTACTTTATGAATGTAATCGATTGCGATTACGATTACTTCGGAATCACGCGATTACGATTACGATTACGATTACAGCAAAATCAGGAAGTAGTCGATTACGATTACGATTACATTGGTTTAGTGTCATTTGCCATGATTTCATTAATATTTTGAATCATTTTCTCTGATGGGTTGGGGCAAACAGACATTATATCAGCATACGTCACAACGACTTCGAATTTCGAATTGATCGCTGTGTCTGTCAATTTCGTACCGACAGTCGACAAGGCGTGTTCTTGTATCTTGTATCGACGTTGTCGTCACATTGACTGTCCAGGTTGGAATGAGTTGCTGTTGCTGACAGCAATCTCAAGATTGCGATATCGGGTATAAAACGGAGACTGCAACTCTTGCTTTTTATCGACGGGAATTATTCCAGAAAAATAATCCTCGTCGTGGCTTGGCTCATTGAGATCATTTACAGCAGCATCAGTTGGATTCTCCTGTTCGCTCTGCAGTGATAACAGAGCCGCAAAGCTGGTATTAACAACTGGCGTACATTTTGGAGAAAGCAACACAATACAAATATGGCGCATTATCTCGTCCATTTTTGATAGCATATCTTGCGACAGTAACAGACCGATCCAATACATTGCAGTGGCAACAAATCCCTTTTTGTAGTGCTTGCGACACAGGATGGATGCAGCTTTCATGCTGTGACTGTAGCAATTTATTACGAATGTCTTTTCCATGTCATTTTGCGTAGCATTGCCAGTTACAATGCGATAGCATCGGTAATAATACTGAAGTCTATTTTCTCTAGTAAATGCATCCAAAACTGCATTCCATACCGCTTTACTACCGTCTATTACAATGATTAGAGGTTTCGTGGATCGCTCTCTACCCGAAGAATCGCGTAAGAAGTCTCGCAGAAAGTTTCCAATTGTGATTGCGTCATGCTTGCTTGTGAGAAAGCTTGCTACCGGCATTCCCGGTCGACACTTTCTTGGATTTCGCACAAAAAGCACATAGATTTGAAAATTTCCCAAGCCTTTACTGCTGCGCAAAACACCCCCTGAGCCATCGATAAAAAGGAAATCCACGCGGCACAGCTCTTTATAGATATTTATCTGCCCGTCATTGTACATAGTTACGGTTGGGGGATTCGCGGACCACGCACGCAGAAAATTAGTTTTCTTCTCATTCGTGAATATTTTCACCAATTTCTCCATGCAGAATAGCCAGTTTTTGGAATATTTTACCACTGGACAACCATCTCTTTTGATGTCTTTCAGAACGTCAGTCGAAGGTGCGAATGTATGTGAACCAAAAAATCGTTCATTTTCAGACATTGTATCGAATAAATGTCGATGCACTTGAGTCGGGGTTTTGTAATCAAGCTCCTCTTTCAGATGAAGCCGCTGTTCGCCTTTGACTCTTCTTGATTTAGTACATTCATGTTGATGATGCCTGTCTCCGGTTATATGAAAGTCGATTTGCGCCGAATTTACCATACTGTACAATTGAGCATGGATAGTGACTGTACGATGACTATCGATTGCGGAATCACTCACCCATGTTTCATTAATTTCGCTGTGCCCGGCAGGTTTAGAAATCGACGAAATCTGGGACTCTGGAAGCGGTTTGGTATGATCACATGCATCCCAAGCATTTAACATTTCATCTTGTCCCGTAAACTCATTGAGGAGAGGCGTGGGCGGCGTTGGTTCTTTATCGACATAACGATTGTCAATCTGAGGTGCGTGAGTATAAAACGGGCGCTGTGTGCTTGTGTTATGGTCGACCCTACAGTGCAAGGATACAGTACGCCATTGATTATGATCAAATTTCGATTCTTTACTGTCGGGTCGAAAGGCGCATGTAGGATGAAACCAACATTTGCAATCTTCACACTGTACCATGAATTCACCTCGATACGGTCGTTTGCAGTAACAATATACGGCTTCTGTGTCTTGACAGTGCTCAAGATTTGATTGGTCAATCGTGGAGATCTCCTCTACGCGGGTATTTCGTGTCGCTTCCGAAAGTTCTAGACCACTCTCCACTGCATGTACTTGGAGAGACTCCTCTCGAGATTCATGTACGTCGGTATTTAGCTGATGGTGCTCCTGGAAATATTTCAATACCATGGCCCTGAAGTCAGAGCTATTATTCCACAAATCGTAAACCGTCGTTATATTTCTGGGAGATGCGACTGTACGACGTATTTTCCATGCTTGTGCGACGACGGCACGCTTTAGAGGGGATTGTGGAGAAGGAATAGCATCAAGTGAAATCGCCAAAGAATATGCTACAGCTTTTATGTCAAACTTTGGCTTCTTCTACGCTGAAAGTATCGTATTTTCGTATCAATGGATATATTTGTATGGCGGAAATGCGACGTTACGGACCATCTTGGCGCTCTTATTTTGAATAAACTAAGACCCGCTATACTCTGAAATTACTTTTATATTGTAGAACTATTTAAGCACTTTGCCTTGGTATATTAGTTGTAGTATTAGCAAGTCCGCTCGACTCCCAAATATAACGCTGAAAGTATCGTATTTTCGTATCAATGGATATATTGGTATGGCGGAAATGCGACGTTACGGACCATCTTGGCGCTCTTATTTTGAATAAACTAAGACCCGCTATATACTCTGAAATTACTTTTATATTGTAGAACTATTTGAGCACTTTTACGTGGTATATTAGTTGTAACATTAACAAGTCCGCTCGACTCCCAAATATAACGCTGAAAGTATCGTATTTTCGTATCAATGGATATATTGGTATGGCGGAAATGCGACGTTATACGGACCATCTTGGCGCTCTTATTTTGAATAAACCAAGACCCGCTATACTCTGAAATTACTTCTATATTGTAGAACTATTTAAGCACTTTCCCGTGGTATATTAGTTGTAACATTAACAAGTCCGCTCGACTCCCAAATATAACGCTGAAAGTATCGTATTTTCGTATCAATGGATATATTGGTATGGCGGAAATGCGACGTTATACGGACCATCTTGGCGCTCTTATTTTGAATAAACTAAGACCCGCTATACTCTGAAATTACTTCTATATTGTAGAACTATTTAAGCACTTTCCCGTGGTATATTAGTTGTAATATTAGCAAGTCCGCTTGACTCCCAAATATAACGCTGAAAGTATCGTATTTTCGTGTCAATTGGTATATTCGTATGCCTCAAATGCGACGTTACGGACCTACTTTGCGCTCCTATTTTGAATAAACTAAGACCCGCTATACTCTGAAATTACTTTTATATTGTAGAACTATTTAAGCACTTTGCCGTGGTATATTAGTTGTAACATTAACAAGTCCGCTCGACTCCCAAATATAACGCTGAAAGTATCGTATTTTCGTGTCAATTGGTATATTCGTATGCCTCAAATGCGACGTTACGGACCTACTTTGCGCTCCTATTTTGAATAAACTAAGACCCGCTATACTCTGAAATTACTTTTATATTGTAGAACTATTTAAGCACTTTGCCGTGGTATATTAGTTGTAACATTAACAAGTCCGCTCGACTCCCAAATATAACGCTGAAAGTATCGTATTTTCGTGTCAATTGGTATATTCGTATGCCTCAAATGCGACGTTATGGACCTACTTTGCGCTCTTATTTTGAATAAACTAAGACCCGCTATACTCTGAAATTACTTTTATATTGTAGAACTATTTAAGCACTTTCCCGTGGCATAAAAGTTGTAACATTAACAAGTCCGCTCGACTCCCAAATATAACGCTGAAAGTATCGTATTTTCGTGTCAATTGGTATATTCGTATGCCTCAAATGCGACGTTACGGACCAACCTTGCGCTCTTATTTTGAATAAACTAAGACCCGCTATACTCTGAAATTGCTTTTATGTTGTAGAACTATTTAATTACTTTGCCGTGGTATATTGGTTGTAATATTAGCAAGTCCGCTCGACTCTAAAATACAACGTTGAAAGTATGATATATTATAGTCGACGCTTCTGGTTGCATTCGATAATTTCGCTATAGCGAAGAATATGTTACGAATCATGTCGACTATTATTCTTCGATTTATTTCATATAGCAATGAGCTAATGACGATGTTGCATTAAATTAAGCCTCGAAATTCTGAGTTTTTTCCAAATTAGACCCGAATAAAGAAAAAATTCAACCGTAGTCGATATTTCCTGAGTACACGATACGCTCGGGGTTAATCCCAGAATTAGTGATTTACATTATCATTCGTGGTGTTTCACGTTAGAGCGAAGATTCCACTAGAATTCCGCCAGGACCACTTCAGTTTACTTAGGCTATACTCTAGTGCAGTCACTGCAGTGGTGTCAAACTCAAGTTGTTTCGCGGGCCGCATTCAAACCTTCAGAACATAGGGGATTAGGGGTTCTATTCAAGCGACACGTTTATTCGCAAACAATGGAATTTGCAAAAATACAAATATTGACTGGTTGAATATAGTTACAAATCGCTAAAACAGGGGCTCGTACGACGTTATAAGCATATTTCTATGATCCCCTTGTTTCAGTCGTAATCTGGCGTTAACTCTACGTATGCGTTGGGAGGAGTACAAGAGATTCAACTGTAGACGTGGCCGTTGGAATTCGGTTCATTCAAATCGCGATTCGTTTTCCTCTGGTGGTCAGGAACCTTTTCAGTCAGAAGTGATACAGTAGTGCGAACGCAGATATTTGAATTACATTTTTGTAACTACTGTATTCTCCATATATTCATGTATGCAACGATTTCACATTGGCCTTTTTGCTTCTGTGAATAACTAATTCTAGGTCAATTTTTTCCATAAAACTCTGAACTCAGTGTTCTCCATTTTTGCAAACAGGCCTACTGCTAGAGCGAAACCACAAAATAATACACTACAAAAAAAAAATCAGACAAATTTGGTCTCAAATCGATTTTTTACAAAAAAAAAGTCTTAAAGACCAATAAGTCTTGAAGACCAATTAGTCTTACCAAGTACTTTATGTCTCAAAAGTAAGCCAGAAATTGATCGAAAATAGTAGCAGTGCCTTGGGGGCATCCTTTTCAGTGTTAGGGGTCTGAGCGGAGGAGGGGAAGGATGAGAGAGACCAGAAATTGCAGTGTTGAGATGATCCTGTACTAAGTTTACAAGGTATTCACTAGATATAGTTATCAAGGTACATGCCACTTACTACTCACATGTGCAATTCAGATCAATATATATATGGTTGTCTGAGTCGAAAATAGCATTTATGGTGAGTGGGTAAAATGAGACCATCAGTGAGACTGAAATTGCTGAAAATGAGACCAAATCATCCTCATTTCTCTAATTTGAGACCAAATATGTCTAATTTTTTTTTGTAGTGTAGTTAAAATGTGGCCTATGGACATATTTGACCTTTGTTGCATTGAGGGATTATTTAATAGAAGTTTCACGGACTAAAATTCGGAACATTTGTTAGAAATAGGCAGGACAAGCATTTTTCCATCAACTCAGAAATTTTTTCGCGGGCCGGATAAAATCGTCTGGTCGTATGTTTCACACCCCTGCTCTAGTGGTTATATATCCAGGGTTGCCATACCGTCCTTATTTCTAAGATTTGTCCTTATTTTGAAGCGCCACGTCTTAGAAAACTCGACTGTCCTTATTTCTAAGAAATGTCCTTATTTTCGACCTGCGTCCTTATTTTGTCTTATTTTCAACCACTACTGAACTTCGGTCGTTTTTCTCTGCATAATATTCTAAAATTATGCTTTTGCGTCGGGATTTTATGACATCATTCATAACTGAAAGGAACTCTCGTGACGTACACACCACAAGATTTGATTTCCAAGTGGTGAGATAGCTAGGTCCGTGAGTGGTGATTTAGCAGTTTCGTCTGTACCAATAAGCTACCCCAGCGGACGTCATTGTAGCAATAAATAGCGGGCCCAGATTCCTGCTGTTTGGTCTACAGCAGAATAAGCTCAAGCTGTGGGGAAGGCAGCATTTATTGCGTAGTGAAAAAAGGCGCAGTGCAGTCAACACGTTGGTTAAAAAGTAATAAATCATTGATAAATTTATCTAAATTATATAGCATTTGCGCATATAGATTTAGCTACTAGTAAGGCTAAATTCTGAATCTGTTTAGTTTAAATTAGTTTAAAGGCTGGAAGGGCGAGTGTTTCGCACATTGCAACATCTGCAATTGTGACATTAACCTGGAGGCCATAGGAAAGACCGCTATTTCAACTCACATTCATACCCCAAGACACAAGAAGTGTGTCATAATGATTAATTTGAGCCTGTCGCTGATTAATTTTTCAACAAGTCGATCAGCAGCAAAGACCACAGACTACTAGGCAGCAGCTGCAGAGGGTACCTGGGCATTCCATACTGTCAAAACCAGCGATCATTCCTTGCCAACGATTGCACATCGCAAATGTTCGAAGCAATATTCCCCCGATTCCAACATCGCAAATAAGTTTTGTTCGGCCAGGACCAAGAATACAAGCATTGTTACTGGAGTTCTTGCTCCATACGCTCAAAACATTATTTTGTCTAGACTTAGGGCCTTTTTCCATCTTGGTTTACGCCTCCAATCACAACGAAGTGAAGAAGTTTGGTTTATCACCTTATAGGGGGAGGAGTTCAAGACCAACGTTTTTTTTGGGGAGGGGGGCTGACGAAGTGGTGTTTTGGCCCTGAGTAATGGTCAACCTAGACCTGAGCTGTCGTGAGATCCATGAAGAACTTTCTAATAACAAAGTTGCTGGAGCAGATTGTTCCTGACGAAAAGTATGGAATGTGATATGCCACGGCTCGTATAAATACAAAGTATGTACAAAAACGCATTTTCATGCTAATCTAAATTTTCGACTGTCCTTATTTTTGGGTTGATGTCGATGGCAACCCTGTATATATCTTTGTACTACATCCAATTCTACTTGAAAAAATTTTAGGGAAATAATAATATTTTTTACACTTTGGATTTTGTAAAGTAGAGAGTAGTATTGGCACATGTTTCTATCACGCTTATAAGAATAATTGTCATGATAAATGTTCAAATAGCCCCACACTCCTTGCGAAAAGAGTGTGTATTCACTTCACGCCCGATGGGCGGAGAAGAGTGGTACAAGAAAACATAACCTAACTAAGAATTATATAGCGGTCATAAATCCTACGTGCCTATACGTGCATACCATTCTACCTTCTACGTTACTACGAGCATGCAGAATTTGGATTAAAATGTTGTAGGCTAGGCTACTGTATTTATACCGCGGTTTAAATCTGAGGTACTTTCAGGTTTTGTGTGTCATGAGTACAGTGTCGTTCAAAAATAACTTTTTTTCCAGATTCCAGCCATTCACTGATAAAATTGGTTCAATTCTAACAAGTATATAAGCCACCGCAGAGCCAATTTAAATTTTTAATTTATTAGAAAAAATGTTTGAAAAAATTTCAAATTTTCCTGTCAACCCCCGAAATTGTTGGATTTTCTTCAAAGAACATGCAAAACAAATTTGAATCAATTTTAACTAGTATAAGCGGAGTTATTTGAGTTTTTCGTTGATAATTCTCGGATTGTCTACCAATTATTCCCGAAGAATTCGACACGGCTCGGATTTCGTGCTAATGCGTGAGCCGAACAAAGCGCAGATGGTCGGAGTTTCTCATTTAGCTGTTTAAACAGTATTTACCATGTTTGTCGACTAGGCCTACCTGCGTATTCGATTAAGTTGACCGTCGCAACGCTCTATTTGTATCCGGACATGCTCCGAAGCTAACATCTGCTCATGAAAAAGACGCCAAACCTGATATCTGCGTGCTGGTTAGGGCATTATATGTTCAATGCTCATATAGGTGCTGATATCTGCGCACCATTTGTATCCGGACATGCTGATATCTGCGCACCAAAAGAGCCTAGGTATGTTCCAGACCTGATATCTGCCCACTATTTGTATCCGGACATGCTCCGGAGCTGATATCTGCACACCAAAAGAATCCAGGTATGGTCCAGACCTGATATCTGCGCACTATTTGTATTCGGACATGCTCCGGAGCTGATATCTGCGCACCAAAAGAGCCCAGGTATGGTCCAGACCTGATATCTGCGCACTATTTGTATTCGGACATGCTCAGGAGCTGATATCTGCGCACCAAAAGAGCCCAGGTATGGTCCAGACCTGATATCTGCGCACTATTTGCATTCGGACATGCTCCGGAGCTGATATCTGCGCACCAAGAGAGCCCAGGTATGGCCCAGACCTGATATCTGCGCACTATTTGTAATCGGACATGCTCCGGAGCTGATATCTGCGCACCAAAAGAGCCCAGGTATGGTCCGGACCTGATATCTGCGCACTATTTGCATTCGAACATGCTCCAGAGCTGATATCTGCGCACCAAAGACCCCAGGTATGGTCCAGACCTGATATCTGCGCACTATTTGTATTCGGACATGCTCCGGAGCTGATATCTGCACACCAAAAGAATCCAGGTATGGTCCAGACCTGATATCTGCGCACTATTTGTATTCGGACATGCTCCGGAGCTGATATCTGCGCACCAAAAGAGCCCAGGTATGGTCCAGACCTGATATCTGCGCACTATTTGTATTCGGACATGCTCAGGAGCTGATATCTGCGCACCAAAAGAGCCCAGGTATGGTCCAGACCTGATATCTGCGCACTATTTGCATTCGGACATGCTCCGGAGCTGATATCTGCGCACCAAGAGAGCCCAGGTATGGCCCAGACCTGATATCTGCGCACTATTTGTAATCGGACATGCTCCGGAGCTGATATCTGCGCACCAAAAGAGCCCAGGTATGGTCCGGACCTGATATCTGCGCACTATTTGCATTCGAACATGCTCCAGAGCTGATATCTGCGCACCAAAGACCCCAGGTATGGTCCAGACCTGATATCTGCGCACTATTTGTATTCGGACATGCTCCGGAGCTGATATCTGCGCACCAAAAGAGCCCAGGTATGGTCCGGACCTGATATCTGCGCACTGAATCGACCTAGACATGCTTAAGACGTGATATCTGCGCACAAAATTCCCCAGGCATGGTCCGGACCTGATATCTGCGCACTGAATCGACCTAGACATGTGATATCTGCGCTCTAAACGAAGCGCCCAGGTATGGTCCGGACCTGATATCTGCGCACTATTTGCATTCGAACATGCTCCAGAGCTGATATCTGCGCACCAAAGACCCCAGGTATGGTCCAGACCTGATATCTGCGCACTATTTGTATTCGGACATGCTCCGGAGCTGATATCTGCGCACCAAAAGAGCCCAGGTATGGTCCGGACCTGATATCTGCGCACTGAATCGACCTAGACATGCTTAAGACGTGATATCTGCGCACAAAATTCCCCAGGCATGGTCCGGACCTGATATCTGCGCACTGAATCGACCTAGACATGTGATATCTGCGCTCTAAACGAAGCGTGACTTTTATATGACCTCTATGTCTGCGGTTTTTGGTGATATCTGAGTATATCCACAGTAGTGATATCTGCGATATCTGAGTATATCCACAATGATATCTGCGATATCTGAGTATATCCACAGTAGTGATATCTGCGATATATGCGATACCTGCGATATCTGAATATATCCACGGGGCCCTAACTTCACCCTGGTTTTTTTTACATGTCTTTACACTCTACCGGTATTGTTTATCAGACCTCTTCAATGAGGCTTAGTTGGTCAGAGTTGATGAGAGCAGTGGCTAAAAGTGTAACAAAATAGTATAGGTCTGACGGTTTCATGATTTCTACCTAATCCCCTCCCCCAAAGAAAAATAAGAATAAAATATTAGGTCGGTTATGAAGGCTATATAATGCCACTGGATTCATCCCACATCCCTTATCTCAATTTGCACGTGTGTCTTCCCCAATATGGACTTATCAATAACACATGGGGATAGAGTTATCCCACTGGCGGCGGCGTCAGCAAAGCTTAAGTTTGTTACCGTGAATTATCGCTGATTTCAAATATTTTACTGTTCTTCGAAATTTGCACTTTCCTATGTCCTCTGATGGATATGTTTTGTTGTAATTTATGCCATATTCAGCGGGCGCATCTTTAAGAGCACTGTATGTGATGAGTTTTTTAAGTATCTTCCACCTACCGTATATGCAATCTTTCGGCTTATTACCTATACCATTTTTTTTACAAATTTTGGTCAACTCTGAGTTTATTAACCTTCTCATTCCATTTTCTAAAGCCATCAGGCAAGTTATAACGAATATAGTTGATGATACACTCTGACACAGATGAAGCAGCCACTTTCCAGAGCTCTAAAAATCACATTTTCCACTGTCCAAAGTTACCCCGTTCTGATAAAATGCGTGGTGGTAACTTGAGACATCGCATTTCTGCTGAGATATTTTCCCTGGATTAAGACTAATTAGAAGTAACAGCTACCAAGTTTTGATTCTACGGCTAACATGCTATAGGCTATTAATGTTTGGTTGTAAGAAGTTTAATAACACTGGTCTAGTTCATCTCCTTTTGTTGTAGAGCTCTTGTCATTGACTGGACTGTTTTCAAAGTAGTAAATGTTGCTGCTTGAGTAGATGTAGATAACGCTGTAGATGTCTACTTCGGCTGCCTACACATGCAAGTACCATTGTAGCGATTTCCAAGACATGCCATAGCTACTTTAGTGGAATTAATAAATAAAAGGTACGGCAAGAGTTAATCAGAGCTGTGTCTACTATGAAGTAGTCTAAAGACATATCCACTTGCGTAAGGAGTACAAATAGGCGGAAAGTAATTAAGTAGTTCTGAAAAAGTAGAAGTACTCCGTTACTTATTACCACCTCTGCACGCGTTACGCCGTTACATCACCTTGCAACTTGCAACAGCAGTAATATAACACTAATCATTTATAACAGAGGCCTTTTTGAGCAACTGAATATCCTACCCAGGACCAACCGTAATGTAGGACACTTGTTGGCATGTCACGATATTGTGCGTTGGGATTGACAAGGGTTAAGTTTCCAGTTCTTAATTAATGATTTTAAAACGAATGAAATGCTGTAGGCTACGTTTCTAGTCTAATAGAGACGAGTGATAAATATCTTACAGACATTGGCAATGTGATTTATTGTGAAATATTGACTAATGACTTCATATATTGATTATATTATTGCCTACGTGGCAATCTTTTTCCTAATAGCCCAACTGTCTAGAACGTTATTTTTAAAAGCTGTAACTACAAATAATGTTTTTGTATTTCTTTGTAAACCACAGAGTAGTAAAATGGATATTTATAGAGGAGGACTGTTCCCATAAATGGATGAATTTATAATTCTTCAACGATTATCATGCGTAAGATCTGTTTTATTTTTTAAGAAATAGTGTATATATTAGGGTGGAGTGAAAAATGGAAAATTTTGAACTTCAAAACGGACACTTGATATGTGGTGCCAAATATAAAAAAAATAATTTCTATAATAATTTTGGGCTCGTGCACCCTCTAGTGGCCGTGCAATTGCACCGAATGAGCCAAAAATAGCAAATTTTGCTATATATTGATTACCGCTTATGCTAGAAAGCTGGTTTTGGGCTTAAAAGAGGGGAAGCAACAAGTTTCTATCTCACTTCCACAGAACTTCGTCTTCAAAATGAACAGAAAAAAAGTTACGAGCAAATTTTTGATTTTTAGACCATTTTTCGGTAAAATTACGCGCTGAAGCAGGGTACGATGCCAAAAGCGTGTAGTGATTGATCTTATGACTGACAACTCTATATTAAAAGCACATAAATTGCAAATCCATATTGAAAACACAAAAACATCAATTCTATATTGAAAAAATATGTATTTTGAATATGGTTTCACTACCAGCGTATTAGTATGCACAACATGCAAACGCCCGTCTCCACACCATTTCAGATCAAATTGAAAATTTTCACATCGATCAGGCATTAAATTTGGTGCATAACAAACTTTTTTTCAAGAAAATCGGACAATTCGTTACAGAGTTATTGCAATTTGAAAAATGACATTTTGTGCTCACTCGGCCGTGACGCTATACCGCTTGGAACCTGTGTCTAATTGTAATTAGCATTATAGTCATAGGCGCCGACTTTTATTTTTTTACGAGGTGGCGAAGTGTTGTGACGTCATAATAGTTCCTCATCGATCGCATCATCGCTTCACTAAAACGCACTTTACTACTTGCCGCTGGTGTACGTGCAGGGTTAAACCATTCGCGTTTTTTAACATCAGCCGTGCAGCCTACACTCATTAATGTCAAACCATGCAGACGAGTTATTAAATGGAATCTTAAAACGGTTACTCGAAAGTGTAACTGCGGCCTGCGCTACCAGTATATCTGACGGAATGCATCGAACAAAATCAAAATTTACATCACTGAGAATCTGGCATTGTATCACTGTTATTCACGCGCAACGCGCCGACCTGCCAAGTAACATACGACAACTCTCGAATATTTCAAGCAGACAATGATGATGATTGCAAACGCGATATCGCGCAGCCAATCAGTAATTGTCTCTTTTAAAAATGGTTACTACCATTGAGCTGAATTCTTGATTATTGTGAATATGTGTCTATTAAGTAAATTTGATATATCATCTTGTCACCCGAAACTTATAATCAGAATTCTCGCACTATAGCCTATGTGGAAATATATGCCATGAAGCACCATAACTTGGTGGCTTGATATTGAGAAGCGATAATATAGCCTATCATGCATACAAACTAAATACACTCGGATAGTAATTTTACAAATGCATCACAGGATGTTATTTCATAATTATGGGAAGATTAGATGCGAAAAAATGATGTTGAAATTTTGTGTGGTTGCAGTTTTCATTCTTTTATAAAATAAATCTTTCAAGGAGCTTCTAGCAGGTAGAGAACTTCAATTTACAATTGAATAATATATTGATATTGAAATAAACTAAACTGAACATTTTCGGCTGACACTCGTCAGGGGTACTCGTCAGCAACTAGCAGAGAATTGGAAAGAACATTGTATATCAACAATTTTATCATTAAATATGACGTAACCGGCATGAAATTTTAAATAAGCAATGTGAAGAGATCGCCTAAACTAAATATTCTAATCTTTTATGTATTGATAAGTGAAATATATTCATCGGTTACAGATCACTGTGCTATCTCCTGAATCTTCCGGCCACTCGCCCGTCATTATGATCAACGACAACTTCCAGCCTGCTTATACGCTGTCCTGTCCGAAGAGTTACCTGTTGATCGCGACGTTCGTTGGCATCCTGAGTAAAAATATCAGTAAATGTTGTAAGGCAAAGTTTTGTCGCGGTTTTAACTGGGAGTGCTTATTTTAGGCGGATCCGACTCGTTTGAAGAAAAAGTTCGTCATTTTCGTCAAGAATTGCTCTCGCACCATA
Source organism: Botryllus schlosseri (assembly GCF_051294905.1). Classification (NCBI taxonomy): domain Eukaryota; kingdom Metazoa; phylum Chordata; class Ascidiacea; order Stolidobranchia; family Styelidae; genus Botryllus; species Botryllus schlosseri. The sequence continues at coordinate 26,721,727 of NC_137246.1, read as the reverse complement.
AGATACAGCGGTATTCTCGAGGACAAATTCACTTGAATATCAAGAGGAACGCAATACTCAACGATGTGAGTGACTATTACATAGCTTGTTATATCTGTAACTGTAGTCAATATGGAGTCGTTAGTTTTTTTTTATGTTTTTTATTTCAAGGTGTTGTGAAAATATTTTATTAATTTTATTAAAAATTTATTTTTAAAAGTTTATCTTGATAAAATTTGAAAGTAATTTTATTTATTAAATTCAAAAATTTCCATTGGCTCTTCGTTGTCTTCTACTTGTTGAAATTGAGCCAAATTTGGTGAGCAGAGTTTTTTAGGCTACCGAACAGTTTAATCAATAAGTGATTTGTGGTACAGAACTTCAGAATAACGCGAAACAATAACTTCATATTGTTAATTTATTCGCTAAAAGCTTTTCGACTACTCTCATCAGTAGCGAACGTTAGTGATGGGGTGAATCAAATTCGAAATGTAAGAACTATTTTGTCTGTATGACGTAATAATAACAAAAACAAACAACTAGTAGACGGGCTAGATACGGTAGTAACGGTACAAAACAAACGTTACGAGTACATATTCGGTTATAAATAACCGAAAACACAACACATAACATTAATGAAATATTCCAAGAGTGTAGAGGCGTTCCTCCTGGCGACAGAGAATCGGCTTTCGTAGCTTTATGATCGTAGATTCCAGGACCTTTAAATGAAAAAGAGAACGGCCACGAGCAAGTATAGAAAATTGACTGTCGTTGTAATGATCAGCACATTCTGGATGGGATAAGAGATGCTGTCCAATAGCCGAATTACAAGCAGTAACTTGATCATAATCACGCAGTGTGTCAACAGACTGCGATGAAGGAGTTGGAGAAACATTATTTATTCTAATTTGCCGTGGGACATGCTGGCGAATTCTTTGCTGTAAGCGCTGAGACGTGCGACCTACATACCGACTGTCACATCGGCACGTGTATTCATATATTATATTGCTTTGATTTGTCGCAGGTAGCACATCCTTTTGCGTTGCAGGCATCAGAGATTTCGTCGTGAAGATTATCTGAGGTTCTACTTGTGAAAAACAATGGCTCACTGACGATTTAATTTGTTTTTCAAACCTGTTGGACACTTTCCCAATCCAAGGAAGATGCAAATAAACAGGACATTTTCTAGGTCCGAACGGTTTAACTTTTCTGAAATCTTTTAGTTTACGATCTATGGTCATTTTAATGATATGATCAGGATAACCATTTGACTGAAAGATTGACCGAATGTTCTCCAATTCAGAATCAAGTTTGACTTTACTACAAATCATCAGAGCCCTGTGTACCAGAGTTCTTATCAAATTTACTTTACGTTTTACTGGACAGAAAGAATCCCACGAAATGTATTGCCCACTGAATGTAGGCTTACGGTAAACTGATGTAACAAAATTAGCACCCGTCTTTTCCACTACAACATCAAGGAATGCTAATGAATTATTAACCTCTTTTTCCATGGTGAATTTCAGTGATGGGTGAAGACCATTCAATTTGCTCAGAAACAAATCACACTGGGATTCATTTTCAAATATGGCGAAGGTGTCATCAACATATCTTTGATACATTAATGGTCGATCAATATCTTCGAATAACCGTTTTTCGTAATACCCCACAAAAATGTTAGCCAGAATGGGACCAAGCGGCGATCCCATTGCAACACCATCGATCTGTGTATATATGGTGTTATTGAAACTAAATTCGACATCACAAGTGATCAATCGCATTAATTTAACAAAAGAAGACCTTGAGAATGGAGGAGATGGAAGGACACCACCATAGAGTTCATTGGCACAAATCTCTATAGTCTCTTGAACTGGCACGTTCGTGAATAAACTAGATATATCAAACGAACACATAGAGATTTCGGACTCATCGAGATCAACATTACGAATGGTATCAGCAAATGTGAACGAGTCACGAATGCAGTTACCACCATAGAACAAACTCACCGGCTCAAGATATCTCGCAATCCACTTCGCGACTTTGTGATACGCTGATCCAACCATATATAACCATATGTACTCGTAACGTTTGTTTTGTACCGTTACTACCGTATCTAGCCCGTCTACTAGTTGTTTGTTTTTGTTATTATTACGTCATACAGACAAAATAGTTCTTACATTTCGAATTTGATTCACCCCATCACTAACGTTCGCTACTGATGAGAGTTAGTCGAAAAGCTTTTAGCGAATAAATTAACAATATGAAGTTATTGTTTCGCGTTAGTTTAATCAATGAATCCCCGGAATCCAGAACTTCTATGTTACGCTGTCATTACCATTATTCTGATGTCAGCAACTCAAAATGATTGCTTGAAATGCGCTTCTCAATTTCGTGCCTTCGCAATTTCAGTCTTACAGATGCACAGGCCACTTTAAATTGTACTTTTGGGTCTCAAAAGTACAATTTAGTATAAAATAAAATTTCTGTCGAGTATAAAATAAGGATTTTTTGTTTACCGTTTTTCAGTGTTTGTCAGTTCACGGGGTCTCTAAGAAACGAATTGACGGGTTTATCGCTTCCGTTCGGGCCCTGCTGGCTCCCACAGGTGCTGGCTGGCGGTTGGGTGGGGAGACCGGCAGCGGCGGGGGTGCAGACTTGTGTTCAGCAACTACAGAGCTTCGTGAGGAGGATGGCTTCCAGGGTGAATTACAATACGTCAGAGTGGAATCAGTTTCTGTTTCCATGACAAATGTTCAGTAGTTCATTCTCGACTTAGGACTTTTTGTGCAGGCCAAACTTGATGAAATCTCGGAGGCTACAAGGAAAACTGTTCTAAGGGGAGTCGGCCTTCTGGTTTGTACCCTACTTCATGGCGTCTGTGATCTTCTGGCAAACAACGCGGACATCAAAAACAACGAGATACCACCGACGCTCCCGAAGGAGCTGGTTAAGTTGCGTCGTTCAGCTGTCTCTGACTTGGTTCGCGAATCGCTAACAGTCAGGACGGCTTCGAGCAGCTGGGTGGGCCGAAGAAAAACTCGAGGATGTGGAGACGGAGCACGCTTAACTGCGGGACTTTTACAGAGACCATGACAATTTCCGCATTACGTCGGAGGAGGAGGGCCCTGACAGCATCTTCAGGGACGCTTGGGGTGTCCTCGAGGGTATAAACATCCACCTGCCCACCCTAAAGGACTTCTGCGGAACGCTCTCGACCGTGTTTCCAACGACGGCGCCAGTGGAGGCGGATTTTTCCGCCATCGGAATTGAAAAGGATGACTACCGGGAGAGCCTGACCGATTTCTCGCTCGAGGGCTACCTTCATGCAAAACAGTTTCAAGATATGCTGAAACTTGTGTGATTTTTGGTTAGATCATTAAACTTGAAACACCGGCAGGTGGAGTAACGCAAAACACGAGCTTGTTTTCACATAAAAGTCTCAGTATGGTACCCTCCAACGCCAGGAAAGCCATTTTTCATAAAAGTATAATTTAGTATAATTTAAAATTCTGGTTGAGTATAAAATAAGCTATTTTTGCTAAATTGTACTCAAGTAAAATTTAAAGACCCCTGCAGATGCACCAAGCATTTGAGCGTGAAAGATTGGGGTATACTTTTTCAAATCAACTTCGAGGGTGAACTGGGCGTCGACTGGGGCGGCCTTTGCAGGGAGTGGATTTCGGAATTGTGCAAAAATATGTTTATCCCGACTTCTGACGACGGTGAAGCCGTTGAAAGCAAAGCCGGAAGTCTTCAAATGTTCAGAAGGATGAAAGATGACAATCAAGGGCTGGTAGGAGAATTGTCGGATGTAGTTGATGTGTAATGTCTGATTCATTAATATATTGGCATTGAAATGAACCCGAGTATTAGCGGATGACACTCGTCAGGGGTAATCGCCAGCAACTAGTAGAGAAAGGAAAAAAAACTTGATGATAGTGCTGTTTATATGCTAAGTTCTTTTCAATTCTATACTATTTGCCTATGATTACCTCTGGCGACCGTTGTTGAATATATACAGAATATATTTGAATGTATTTGAATATGAATAAATTTTTCACTTTCATGTATTGTAAGCAGGGTTGTAATGACTCGAGTCACGATTTTCTGATGACTCGACTCGACTCAAGTCATTTTCTCAAAATACGGAAACGACTTGACTCAAACCAAGTCATATGACTCGAGACACCGACGGCTAAGACCGATATTTCATCGTGATTTCGAAGAATAGTAAAGTAACCACCCTATTGGGATTTCGTCTATTGGTACTAGTACTTGAAAATACGATCAGAAACTGTTAAAAGGGAGGAAAATTAGTATATTAAAAATGCGAACCATCCAACATCACCAAACACAGTTATAAAAAGTGAGCTTAACAAGATTTTAGCTGGAAACTGAGCAGTCAACACAATGACTTGGACTCGGGCTCGAGTCATAACACCATGACTCGGACTCGAACCTCTGCTCGATGACTCGGACTCGACTCGGTTGTGAGTTTAAAATGACTCGACTTGACTCGAGTCAAAACTATAAAAGCAAAATTGACTTGTGACTCGGTTACAACCCTGCTTGTAAGTCATTTGTAAGTTCTGTATCTCTGCTTCCGCCTAAAAAAGTTTTGACACATCTTCAAAATCGCTGCTTTTGGTATTTGGGTTGAAATTTAGGGTGTTACTCAACTTCTATCCGAGTAGCAACGATGATTACTTTAACCACCTGTATGTAGGTGAAATTTGGAGTTTGTAAGAGTTGAACCCAGTGGCTATCTTGAATCGATCATGTGAATGCAAGTTCCAGTGATTTTTTAGCGTCCGTACGCTGCGTTATTTTGACAAATAATATCTATGACGCAACATCCTTGGCGGGCTCTAATCCTAAATCATTCCGCGCGCAGGTTCTACCGGCTCCCTGTTCCTCGTCGGGCGCCAAAGTCAAATTCTTCGAGTTTGCCGGAAAAATCGTCGGAAAATGCATTCTGGACAGCTGCTTCGAACGCGACCAAGTTAAGTTTATCACGGCCAGGTTCGGACGTTCCTTTCTGGCGCAGATCATCGGCTTGGCAGTCACTTTCAAGGTAAATTATGTCTTGAACGTTACCCGAAATTTATCAACCCTTCAACCTCACACTACGGTTCAAAGTCACTTACGATATGGAATTATGATGAGTGTTATTTAAGGCTTGGCATAATGATTCGAGAACTCAAATCTGAATCGAGTATTCATTCTTACTATCCAAATCAAGTACTGAGAGATGATTTTTCAAGTGCCAAAATGATACGCTTCTTGTCGCTAGAGTTTATTTTTCAACGAAAATTATAGTTACAATGCTGTTTTTCATTTTGAAATTCTGTAAACCTCGATTGGCCGTTTCGCATCATGCAAAACATTACCGGTATTGCATGTGAAATTGATGTATCAGTGAAGAGTGAAGACGCTATCAACCCACGCCATCGTTATAAAGTGTAATGAAATAGGTACGGTCGAAAAAATACCAAATGTTGAACTGGCGTTATATCGTTTGTGGTCGCATAAGAAGGTGTTATTTGAACTTTTTACGTCATTCATACTGTTCTGATGACATAATGGGTGATACTCGATTACTTGACTTGAAGACAAACACTCGATTTATAATAGAATCACTCATTGAAAAGTATAAAACATAATATGTGATACGATTGTTGATATACAATGTTCTTTCAATTCTCCACTAGTTGCTGACGATTAGCCCTGACGAGTGTCCGCCGAAAATGTCCGGGTTCATTTAAGTGTCAATATATTATTCGATTGTATATTGAAGTTCTGTACCTCCAAGATTCTCTTCGGAATTGCTCGCGTACTCGATTTTGCGCAGCCCTAGTGTTGTTGTTATAGCCCAAACCTTTTCACTTGTATGTCATGTGTAAACTGAATTACTGATAAGTTTCTTGATGTGTTTGAAACTGTCCAATTCTGTTCTGTATGTCTCCTGATGGAGACAGATTCAACAAACGATCCGTCTATCTGGTCAGCACTTTGAAAGCGACGATCCAGAGCTTTTTAAGACAAAAATCCGATATATCATGGAAAACGATGTGGCGGATTTCGACTTGTATTTCGCCGAGGAGAAGTATTCGTCAGCTGGACAACTTTCAGAGGTGCGCTGTGGCAAATTATTTCTTCTGTTTTAATGTTGGAGCGTAAATTTGTCGTATTTTGTGTTGGGTGAAAACGGAATTTTGAGACCAATTAGTTTGCCTTTTATGGTATTTTGAAGATTCAACTATCACCGTCTCATGACTTATTCGAATTCATTCTTTTGTCATACAAAGGATGATAATAATCAGCTTCAACTGTGTCATTGAAATTTGCGATCTTGTCAGGTGTCATCTAAAGCAGTCGTTCTCAACCATTACTAACATACTAACCCTCACTCTAATCTGTAAGCCTTCATTGAACCCCAGATTTTCGCCAAGTCACAAAAACAAAAATGTACCACATAACACACATCTAATACATCACTGTCTATATCAGTGGTTCCCAACTGGTAGGGAATTCAATGGTTTCTGGTGGGGAATAGACACATTTGTTAAACACTGTATACAGGACAGTCTACATATTTACGAAGACACATTTGCAATTACCAGTTAACTGCTCTGGAATGATATATTGAAGATTATTGCGTATTGTTCACAAAAACTCATTTTCAACTCCGGATAACCAATGATGGCGGCACAAATGCATCCAGTATGACATGAAATAATGCTTTCGCTGAATTTTGACGGTTATCGGTATCGGTTCACGATATGTTTTATGTCGCAGTTGTAGGCGATTGTCTGGCGTACTGGCGTGGTTTTGTGTCTTGTGCACTCGAACAAGCAAATAGCTGCTTCGTAATGACAAAAGTGTTGGGTAGTGCGGAATGAAGGGTCAGAATAAATCTGAAGTGGGGATTGAAGATAAAAATATTGGGAACCACTGGTCTGTAGAATACTGGTGCACGAAATGAACTGTGCCTCAACAACAGTGTTGAAACAACAAATCCATTAAAACATGATTTTCACACAAAACAAAAAGATTATAATGCGTATTCACTTCGAATCGGCGGGACTTCGGCGACCCCCTGAGGTTTGTGTGATTACCGGTTACAAACCGCTGATATAAAGATTTCTTCCGTATTAGGAACTATGATTGTTATGTCAGTTTGTATCGTTGAAACATACTTTCTGCATTTCATTTCAGGAGGTCCTGCTGAAGAATAACGGGGAGAAAATTCGGGTCACAAACGGCAACAAATTAGAATACCTGAACAGGCTCGCGCAATACAGACTTTGCACTTCCATAAAAGACAAAATCGACTACTTCAATAAAGGTCAGTCTCGAATGAAAAATGATTCGATGATTGATATTGATTATATCCATTGCCCGATTATTCGTAAACATGGTAAAATTGAATAATATCCATATGGAAATACACCAGAATATTTTCGACTAACACTCGTCAGGGGTAATCGTCAGCAACTAGTAGATAAACATCGTTCACCATTCAGGTTGCCTTTGCAATCCAATGAAGACAAGTTTTTGAATAAATTTTTGCAAATTAGTATGTGCGTTTCCCAGAAGTGGTCTAAGCAATCAAGCGTTGTTGCTCACAGTAGAAGTAAGAGGATTTCCGTAAATTTCTACTCAATTACATGTAAAAGTAGCAGTAGCCATTTCCAAGTCATATTTGTGTCTGATCCAGAAATACAAATGACGAATTATCGAAAATATATTCAGTTGGCGAGTGTACAGGAATCTCTCCTTGTCAATGGCAGGTCTGAATTTTCTTGTTCCTGAGCACCTTCTCAGCATGTTTGACGAGAACGAATTGGAACTTCTCATGTGCGGATCGAGTGAGATTGGCGTGGACGATATGAGGAGACATTGTCAGGTGGAAGACGGAAGCTCGGCATTTGTTCACGTGAGCATCATCGTGCTATTTTGCGGATTTTAATCGGTATTTCTTGTGAAGGATCATTTACTAGCCTAATCAGTTTCTCAGTATATAGTACCAAGTGTTCAATTCAAGCCGAGGCCTACTGATTTTGTATATAGTCGGAGATGGTATAAATGTGAAAAAATGTAGTTTTGCCTCAAAGATCGTTTACATAGAAGTAGCAGTAGTCATACAAAGTGCCTAAAAAATTGACAATTGTTGAGTAGAAGTAGTCTAAAATCTTAGTAGTAAAATCAAATTTGAGTGCTCTGGCAGAGTAGGAGAACTTGTTACTGACCACCTGTGTGCAGACTCGAACAACTACATAATTCTAGTGGTCTAATTAAAGCGAAATGCCGGTAATCTAATTCTAATCTAATTTGTGAGATGTTTCGCTGCTCTCATTTTAATTGTAATCTAATTTCTTATTTTCCTGACAATGCTATAGGACAGGGGCGGGCAACTTCTCCAGTCGGCAGGCCGGATATAGGAAAATTAGGTACTTGGCGGGCCGGATTGCTGAATCGATACATTTTTCGCCCATTTATGAACATATAAAAGGTGTAAATCGTATTTAATGAATGTATTTTAAAGATCCAGCAATGTCACTTCGAAGCCATTTCTCGCCGGTAATGACGAAGACAATGTGGATTGAAAACAACATTGTCATACAGGCGCCGCCATGTCTGCTCCTCTCTGATCAATGAACACACGGTGCAATCCGTAATTAAGATTTCAAGGTGTTCGATAAGCCCGGTACCCCAAATTTACCGAGATATCAATTCATTAGGGCTGAGTAGGTGACTGGATAGCGTCGTTGTTCAACTGTGTGGCCTAGTTTAACTCGATATTTAATTCATGCGGACCGCGACTTCTATGACATTTGAAAAGTGGCCCGCGACCCGTTTTGAGTTGACCACCCCTGGCAAAAGCGGTGTCTTACAAAAACCTAGAAGTGTGCCGTGCTACAAGTCATCGGCTACGGAATCAAAAATAAGAAATATCGGCCTGGTGTGAATGACCATTGTAGTCGACAAAGACCACGATTACAACAAACGATATTAGGGTTGAGTACATCGTAAATGCTGATAATGCAAGTCTTCCCGCTTCGACGAGCTTACTCCACTCTCGCACGCTGCGCAACGCACATGCATGTGCATAGTAACATAAAGTCACTAAAATTTGACGTAGTAAGCAAGTAGTGGGGAATCTCGGCAGACTGTAGCCGCGGGCCACATTATCATATAAGACGGAGAACTGTCCGCGGGACGTATGTTGCCCGCCCCTGCTATAGAAGAACTGTATCTTGCAAAACAAGGCAAGCTTGATTTCCAGTAATTTGCCATTCTCGTGCCTATAAGGATCAGCTCTGATTTGATAGGAACTGAACTTGATTTTGGTTTTAGTTCTTTCTGATTCGAATTATCATTCAATGTCCTGATTTCTACAAATTCGGCAATTCTAATTCTAATCTATTTTGAAAAGACTATGTAACTAAAATTCCTATTTGAATCTGATTTGGAAATCTGTAAATTTACTACTTTTCCAAATTTCAACCACAACAGTACCTAAATTCTTATCTTTTTCAGACGCTCCAGTGGTTTTGGGTGGTCCTGTCCAGTCTTACCCAAGAAGAACTGGGAATGCTGCTCCAGCTCATCACGGGACGTTCGCGATTGCCACCGGGAGATTTCGTGGACTTGTCTCCCAAACTGAAAATCTTGTACGTTTTCTACCAAAAGATTGCGCTGCCTTCCGCTCACACTTGGTAGGTTGGATTCGGTTGGATAGAGATAGGATTACAACTACACAGAGCTCTCTCATTCGAAATTTCATGCAGGTGACGTCATATTTTGTAATGCAATTGTTGATATACAATGTTCTTTCCAATTCTCTACTAGTTGCTTACAATTACCCCTGACGAGTGTCAGCGGAAAATATTTGGGTTCATTTCAATGTGAAAATATTCTTCAATTGCATATTGAAGTTCCGTATCTCGAGAAGCTCTGCAACTTATTACTACAAACAAAATGCGGGTGTTTAATCCAGAAAACACCCTGCCACGTTGTTGGTTCATTGATTACGCTACAGGTCGTGGTATTTCCGGTTTATCGAATTTATTGTAATATGACAGATGTGTATTCCAGGACGTCCATGCTGTGACCAGCGAGCAAGAGAGAAAAATTGTCGGAACTATCTTCCAAGTTTCCGGTCAAAGCAATATTACTGCCAATCAAAAGCGTTGGCGTCCAGGTAATGAAATGACGTTGATTTGTTGTACTTGAAGCGGACATAGTTTGCAAATTAATCAGAATTACGAACCTCAAATCAGATGGTGTTTCTACGGAAGACTTCAGCTTTTTCGAATTATATTAGAATTAGAATTGCTGAATTCGCAAAAACTTGGTAATTGCATTAAATTCTCGAATAAAAAGCGATACAACAATAATCAAATTCATTTCATACCGAATCAAGAGTTCGTTCTAATGAGCATGAGATTGGCAAATGTCTGTACAGCAAGCTTGGCATCTTGTGCACTATACAAATCTGCAGCATTTTAAGGAAAACCAGAAATTAGATTAGAATGAGATTACCAGCATTTCGCTCTAATTAGAAGACTAGAATTATCTAGCTGTCCAAGTCATTGAACAAGTTTCGGAGGTGCATTGTAGCAAATTACTTCTTCTCTGCTTATGTTGGAGCGTGAAATTTGTCGCATTTTATGTTTGATACGAATACTCCGAATGAACACATGAATTTTCACGTTTTCAGTTAAACCGACGGTCAAAGTAGTTGTCCTCAGTACCTGAGTAGAAGTTAACATCACAAATTTTTACTTAATTTCAAGTAAAAGTACGTATTTCCGGATAGGTAAAAAAATTGAGTATGCTAGGTCCAAGTTTTGCCTGAAAATATCAAGATCTGTTGAGTAGACGTCGAAGTTGTCTCACACCATAACTACTTAAGTATGTAGAGCTAGTAGTAAAAACCTACTTCAGTACTTTGATGAAATAGACGTACTTCGTTGCGGACCACCTCTGACGCTTATTACAGGTTTCTAAAGTCGGCTGCAATCGACCAGAGTAATATAAGGAAATGAGAAAAATTGGTTAATACTTTGCGGGCGATACTTTGAATATCAACATTGCATTTGGACACTGCTGGTTTGTTTAAACAGATTTGATGAGTTAAACATTTTTGTAAGATTTGTCGCAGCTGGCACTTGCTGTGAAAACGGAATTTTGAAACCATCGTTCAAACGCAAAGGCTTGGACGATATCTCAATAATATGCCGCCATTTGTGGTATTTTGAATATTCTACCAACACAGTCTTGTTCGAATCAATTTTTATGTCATGCAAGGGATGAATAATCTGCTTGGACTCTATTTCGTTGAAATTTGCAATCTCTTGAGATGGAATCTAAAGATTTTTCTCTTCAAGTTTCTATCCTTGAAATACCATTTCTGCATTTTATTGTAGAAAACTGAAAAATAATGTGGAGAAAATTCGGGTCAAAACAAATTAGAATACCTGAACAGGCTTGCGCAATACAGACTATGCACTTCCATAAAAGAGGAATTCGACTACTTCAGTAAATGTCAGTCTGGAACAAAAAATGCCAGCATGATTGATATTGATATATTCATGGCCCAATTATTTGTAAACATGGTAAAATTGAGCTCATTCATTGAAATAAACCGGAAGATTTTTGGATGACTCGTGAGGGGCAATCGACGCTACTAGCAGTCCTAGACAATTGGAAATATTGCATACCATTCATGCTGCATTCTCCAAACCTATGACGATAAGTTATCAAATGTGTTTTTGGAAATTAGTATGTGCATTTGTTGGAGGTGATCAAAGTGCCAAGCGTTGGTACTCAAGTAGAAATAAGAGTTGTGCCCAAAATTTCTATTTGATTACAAGTAGAAGTAATGATTTCCAAGACATGTTAAAATTACTTCAGTTGGAGGTAGAAAATGACAGGTTTGAAAAATTCTCGAGTAACTAGTTTATAAAAGGCGGTTTTGGTGGATGGGTCACATACTTTTTGTAGCCAATCGCATATGACTGCGTTCAAAATTGCAAGATGTATCTTAGCGAAACGACTATCGCTAAAGGACTGATGACTCTACAAATGTTGGTATTTTTAGTAATATATTCGTTTGCTAGGATAAGATGTTATGTCACGTGGAATTTCACTCATAAAAGTGGTAGTAACTCAACTTGGCCCGGTTAAGTCAAAGTAAAGGCCAAACCTACTTGGGTACTCCAAACGAGTCGAGTAGTGAGATTCGATACTGGAATTACACGCTCCCTGCAACTAAGAGTTAATTTATCAACAAAAATAATAATTTCAATTCTATTTTCCACTGAAGAAGCCTTGAAACCTTGATTCATTGTATCACAGTATGCAAAAAATGCATAATACGGAGCTACACATCACCTTTATGTGGTGTGCAATTGTCGTTATATTGTTTGTGGTCGCATTAAAGGTACATATCTGAGCTCTCTGCTTCTTTTGTACTAATATGATAATGTTATAATGAGTGATACTCGAATGCTCTATTCGACTCTAAGCCTAAAACTCAATTCAGTACGAATTCACTCTGGCACTCGATTTTGCTCAGCCTTACCGACCTACCTACCTACTTATGGCATCTTTTCCCTATCCTGGCACATTTGATGTTTTGTTGGCATGTATTCGTGAATCTCTCCTTGTCAATTGCAGGTCTGAATTATCTTGTGGCGGAGCATCTTCTCAACATGTTCGGCGAGAACGGATTGGAACTTCTCATGTGCAGATCGAGCGAGATTGACGTTGAAGATATGAGGAGACATTGCCAGTTAGAAGATAGGAGCTCGGAATTCGTTCACGTGAGCATCGCAGAGCTATTTTGCGGCTCGTGATCGGCATTACCTGATCGGTATTACCTGATTGTTTTCTCAGTATTTAGTATCAAGTGTCCAATTCAAGCGGAGGCCGTACTAGTTTTGCACGGACAGTGGTAGTTGGCTTTGGTACTTGAAGTGAGCAGAAATAAGCAAGTACAAGTAGCGAATTCTAAGACATGTTAAAAGTAGCCAAGCTTCAGTTTTTAAGATATTTACATAATGTGTATATTACTAAAATGTATCTTAAGGGGACTAGCAACTCGGCGGCTCTATCTCACGAAGGGCAACCCCCATCACCATAAAATTTTCACAGCTGCTAGCTGTTGATATGCTGTAAACAAATTATCACGAATTGTAGTTCCAGCCCACAGAATTTGGATTTGACAGGACCAATAGTGCTTCGAAACGCAGAATACCGTGCCTCAAAATTGTGACACCCCTTTTATGATCTAATGCCTGTTTACGGAATTGATCGGACAGTCCTGCATGTTGTTAAAATTTTGAAGGATTGTGTGTGCAACTCATTTTGAAGAAATTTCGTTTTGAAATTTCAAAATTGATTTTTTTTCCAAAGCTTGCTGTGAACTTCTGTAACTCAGACCATGGTATATCTAGGCCGAACAAAATTTTGCAATATATAGAGCTGGATGTTGGCTTTTCAAAAAATCATAAGAGCCATTTACAACAAAAATTTCGTGCAAATTTTTGGTTTCTGATGAAGCCACATGACAAAATTTTACAATGGAAAAAATTGCTATTGAACATTTTCGCAGTAAAAGAAAATACCAACGGTATGCTAAGTGATATTGAAATTTTGCAATTTTTACTTATTTCTTTGGGTGAGATGAGGCCATGGCGTAAAAACAAGAGGAACCATGTTACTATTTCCAACCAAAAACAATAATTTTCAAATTGTACTTGCTATTCCCATTAAAGTAGCAATTTCCGAGACTAGTCTAAGCCACTTAGTAGTATAAAATGAAGATCTGGAAAGAATTCAAGTAAGTATTTGTAAAGAGTAGATTCGGTCGAGGTGTCACCCACTTTTACCACGTAATCAAAGTTGGCTGCTTCTGCAATTGCAAAATGCGTCTTAGCGGCTAACGCAAAATAACTAATGACGCAACAAATGAGCCCTAGTTCTGAAAATATAGTCAGATGGATGTTAGGGTTGGTGGATAACATATATTAGGGTTGGGGTTTCGGACGCTAGTTCGAGGATTTTATCACTCCTCACCCTAATATAAGTCATTCACACAACCCTAATATCTGTCATCCCCAAACCCTAATATCTCTCACCCACAACCCTAATATCGGGATACCCGAACCCCAATCCTAACCCATATCCAACCCTAATATCCCTTACCCAACACGGAAAAAAGAATGTATTTTTCCGTTTATAAATTTTGATATGTTTGCACTCGGGGGTTTATCGAAGAAGCGCCAGTAGTTTTACCTGAGAGTCTGCTCAAGCAGTAGAACTGAAAACGTAACCACTTGAATAAATGATGCAAGTAAGCAAAATCTACTTGAGTAATTTGACAGAGTATAAGTACTTAATTTCTGACCAACTCCATGTAGATTTGGACAACTAGATAATTTCAATTGTCCAGCTGGACTAATTGAAACGAAATTTCCATAATCGTATTCTAATGTAATTTGTGAAATGTTTCTATAGTCCCATTTTAATTCTAATCTAATTTCTGGTTTTCCTGAAAATGTAAAAAGCTATGCGAAACGAGCCAAGCCTGGCATAAACACATTTGCCATTCTCGTGCTTAGGAAAAAGGAACTCTCATTTGGTATGAACTGAACGGGATTTTTGTTGCAGTTCTTTTTAATTCGGGATTTTAATCAATTTTCAAGTTTTTGCAAATTCAGAAATTCCACTTCGAATCTAATTTGAAAAGGCTGAAATTTTCTTAGTTGTTCAACTCTGAACTACAGTAGTACCTGATTCTCGTCATGGGATGTCCGCAATTGCCGTCGGGAGGTTTCGCAGAATTGTCCCCCAAACTGAAGATTTTGTACGTTTTCCTCCGGAAGAACGTGTTGCCTTCCGCTCACACTTGGTAGGTTGGGTTCGATACTGTTTGATTTTGCTGACACGATATCGCTTGGTTCTATTCATATCAGACTTGAACAACTAGAAGATTTCCAGCAGTTGCCTATTGGATTATAATTATAATAATTTATAACTACATAGTTTTTTTTCCAAATTAGATTAGAATTAGGATTATAACTACAGTCTTTTTCCAAATTAAATTAGAATGAGGATTATAACTACACAGTTTTTCCAAATTAGAATTACAATTATGGCTACTCAGTTTTTTCATGTTGGATTAGAATTAGGATTATAACTACACAGTTTTTTTCCTAATTTGATTAGAATTAGGATTATAACTACACAGTTTTTTACAAATTTGATTAGAATTATGATTATAACTACACAGTTGTTCCCAAATTAGATTAGAATTTTTATTATAACTACACAGTTCTTCCCAAATTACATTATTTTGGATTATAACTACACAGTTTTTTTTCCAAATTACATTAGTTTTGATTATAACTATACAGTTTTTTTTCCAAACTAGATTAGAATTACTGAATTTGCAAAAACTTGGACAGTTATCATAACAAATCAGAGGTCATTCTCATAATCACGAAAATGGAAAATGTCTATATGCCGAGCTTAACTGGTTTCGCGCCATACAGTTCTTGTGTAGCATTTTCAGGAAAGCCAGAAATTAGATTAGAGATAAAATTAGATAATAGAACATATCACAAATTATAGCAGGATTAGATTTCGCTCTGATTAGTGTCATTGGGCCACTAAAATTACCTAGTTGTCTAGGTCTGGTCTGAGGCGGTCAAAGTAGTCGGTGTTGCTACTCAAGCAGAAGTACAAGTAAATTTTTTTTTCTGTTACATGTAGTGGTGGCAATTTCAAGGAAAAATCGTCGGAAAATGCATTGGCTGTCACTTTCAAGGTGAATTTATCTTTTTACTGTTAATCGAAATTTATGAAACAACTTACAATATGGAATTATGATGTTTGTTGTTTAGGGCCGGACCCAATGATTTGATTGCTAGTATTAACTAGGATTAATTCTAATGATTTGAGTCGAGTAATGAGAGATGATTTTTTCAAGTACTGAAATTATACGCTCCTTGCTGCTAAGAGTTGATTGATCAATGAAAATTATAGTATCTTCGTGTCACTTTGTATCACAGCATGCAAAACATGCAGCGCAAAGCTACGAACGTTCGTGGAAATGACATACCGGTGAAGTCGTGATCAACCCACATCATTGTCACAAAGTGCAATGGAATAGGTATGGTTGAAAAATACCAAATCATCTTTAATCTGAATTAGAACTGGCATTATATTATTTGTGGTTGCATAAAAGAGCATATTTGAACATCCAATGTCATTCATACTGTTATGACGGCATAATGAGTGATACTCGACTTGAAGCCTAATACTTAAAAATCAGATTCCAATAACTCGAGTACTCGCTTTTGTCCAATCATTGTGTTGTTGTTATCGCACAATGCTTTTACTTGTATGTCGTGTGTACGGTATACTGAATTGCTGATGAGTTTCTTGATGTCCTGTTCTCGATGTCTCCTGGTGTGACAAAGTCTATAAACGACCTGTCTTATCTTTTAGCACTTTGAAAGAGACGATCCAGAGCTTTTCAAGACAAAAATTCGATACATCATGGAAAACGACGGATTTTGATTTATATTTCGCCGAGTAGGAGTATTCTTCATCCGGTCAACTTTCAGAGGTGCGCTGTGGCAAATTGTTTTTTCTGTTTTGATGTTGAAGCATGAAATTTGTCGTATTTTGTGTTGGCTGAAAACGGAATTTTAAAACCTTCGTTCAAAAGCATTGGCTTGGAAGATATCTCCAATTGTGGTATTTTGAAGATTCAACTATTACCGACTCGGTGATCCATTCGAATTAAATTTTCTGTTAAACAAAGAATGAATAAATGCCTCGACTATGTCATTGAAATTCGCGATCTAGTGAGATGTAATCAAAAGCAGCAGCTCTCAACCTTTAATAACATGCGAACAGGGTTGTAACCAAGTCACAAGGCTACGAGTCACAGGTCAATCTCGCTTTTATAGTTTTAACTCGAGTCAAGTCGAGTCATTTTGAATTCACCACCGAGTCAAGACCGAGTCAAAGTCAACAAGCAGAGGGTCGAGTCCGAGTCATGGTATTATGACTCGAGTCCGAGTCCAAGTCATTGTGTTGACTGATCAGTTTCCAGTTAGTGTCTTGTAAAACACACTTTTCATAACCCTGTTTGGTGATATCAAATGGTTCGCATTTATAATATACCAATTTTCCTTACTTTCAGCAGTTTCTGGTCGCATTTTCAAGTACCAGTACCAATGGTGTGGTTACTTTACTATTCTTCGAAATTATAATGAAATGCTGGTCTTGGCTGTCTGAGTCTCGAGTCATATGACTTGGTTCGAGTCATGCACGATGACTCGAGTCCAAGTCGAGTCGAGGCACAGATTGACTCGAGTCTAGTCATTTCCGTATTTTGAAAAAATGACGCGAGTCAAGACGAGTCGGGTCATCAGAAAATCGTGACTCGAGTCGAGTCATTACTACCCGGCATGCAAACCCTTCTCTAATCTGTAATTCTTCAGCTAACCTCAAATTTTCGCCTAGTCACAAAAACAAAAATCCACCCCATTATACACATTTAATACAGTACTATAGAGTAACGGTGCACAAAATGAACTGTATGTCAGCAACAGTGTTTAACGAAGAAAACCAATAAAACGTGATTTTCACACAAAACGACGAGATTATAATTGACATTGAGTGCAAATCAGTGAGACTTGTGCTGATCCACTGATCGTAAGCTCTTTATCTGTTAAGAACTATGATTGTCATGTCGCTTTGCATCATTAAAACATACTTTCTGTATTTTATTTCAGGTGGTCCCGCTGAAGAATAACGGGGAAAAGATCTCGTCACAAACGACAACAAATTAGAATACCGAAACAGGCTTGCACAATACAGACTATGCACTTCCATGAAAGAGAAATCGGCTACTTCAGCAAAGGTCAGTCTTGGACGGAAATTGCTTCTGTGATTGATATATTGATATGTTCATGCCATGTCTTCAAACCGGACTGTAGAAGTTTTTCCAGCCCAGTTATATTACCATTGTGAAATTATTTGGGAATACGGTAGAATTGAATAATATATTCTTATTGAAATGAACCCGAATATTTTGGGCTGACTTTCCCCAGGATTAATCGTCAGCAACTAGTAGATATATGGAAACATTGTATTCCATTCATGTCGCATTCTGCAGTGCTATAAAGACAAGTTATCAAATGTGTTTTGCCGTGACACAGTGGCTCATTCACACGTTCTTTTAACAATTTGACTTATACAAGTGATGCAATCTTGTCATAAACTATTTTCCACTTGACAAAATATAAACTGCACAATTTAGGAGATTTGCCTGAATTGTTAAGTAGAAATGACAATAGTCCAGAAACTCGGCCACACAAGTAGAAGTAGTACAAGCAGGCAAAACCTACATGAGTGGTCGGAAAAAAGTAATTCGTTACTGACGACCTCTGGCATTTCCTAGGGTCTCTCCTCCCTACCCTGGTGCATTTCATATTTTGTTGGCATGCATACGGGAATCTGTGCTTTTCAATGGCAGGTCTGAATTTTTTTGTGCTTGAGCACCTTCTCAGCATGTTTGACGAGAACGAATCGGGAACTTCTCATGTTGAGGGAGATCGATGTTGAAGATGAGAAGACATTGTCAGGTGGAAGACAGAAGCTCGGAATTTGCTCGCGTGACCATCTTCCCGAGTTTTCGGGATTTGTGATCTGTATTTCTTTTGGAACATCCTTAGTATACGATCAATCTCTCAGTATTTTGCACCAAGTGTTCAATTGGAGCCAAGGCCGTATTGGTTTTACGTGGTCAGAGGTCAATTTATGGAACATTGCTACTTGAACAGTAGTAGGAGCAGACCTGGACAACTGGAAAATTTACGACTTTTCCAAATTAGATATGAAATAAAATTATAGCCACATGTTTTTTCAAAATTAGAATTGAATAAGAATTAATGAATTCTCAAAAACTTGGAAATTGAATAAATTTCAGTTCGTATCAAATCAAAGGTTTATTCTGATAAGCACGAGAATGGCAAAGGTCTGTACACCAAAATTTACTCGTTTTGCACTATACAGTTCTCCTGTAGCATTTTCAGGAAAACCAGAAATTAGATTGAAATAAAATGAGTCCATAGAAATATTTCACAAATTAGATTCGAATTAGATTACCGGCATTTCACTCTAATTAGTGTAACTAGACAGCTAGAATTATCTAGTTGTCCAAGTCTGAGTAGAAGTAACTCTGTAAATTTCTATTCAATTACAAGTAGAAATGCAAATTTCAAAAACATGTCAAATCTTATTCGAGGGGAAGTTGAAATTTAACGGTCTGAAATGTACTCCAGTAAGTAGTTTCAAAACATTCGTTAATCAGGTAATCCAAGATAGCTACATCGAAATTGCAAGATACATCTTTGCGACTAACGCAAAATGACTGATAGCCCTACAAATAGACACGGTTTTTGATAATTTAGTCTGTTACCAGGATACTAGGCTATTCTATGTGGTTCCTATGACAATTTCACTGATAGTGCTGCAAAGTCATCTGAAAACTACTTCTTACTTTTCAAAAATCATAAGTGTGAAAGTAGTTTTGCCTAAAAGACTGCTCAAGTGGAGATAGAAGTGGTTCAAAAACGCAACCACTTGCGTAAGTACTGCAAGTATTTGAGTACTCCGTCAAAGTAAAAGTAATTACTTTCTGACCTCCTCTGTGCAGACTTGGACAATTAGATAATTAAAATTATAGTTTTCTAATTATAGCGAGATGCAATACGAACCAAACTTGATTTTGTCGTGGATTCTTAATCGGAATTCAATTCGATTTCCAATTTTGTGCGAATTCATGGTAATTCCAATCTAATTTGGGAAAAAGGTGCGTAGTTCTAAGTATAATTGGAAAAAGCTGAAAATTTTCTAGCTGTCCAACTCCGCCACTGGCATACTCTACAATGGTATAGGATTCTCGCCTTTTACAGAGGCTCCCGTGGTTTTGGTGGCTTTGTCCAGCTTCACTCGAGAAGAACTGGGAATGCTGCTTCAGTTCATCACGGGATGTTCGCAATTGCCGTCGGGAGGTTTCGCAGACTTGTCCTCCCATAGTGAAGATCTCGTATGTTTTCTACCAGAAAACGTGTTGCCTTCCGCTCACACTTGGTAGGTTGGATTCAACACTGTTTGATTACGCCAGACACGGTACCGCTTGCTACTCTGCATATCAGACCAGGAAATTTCCAGCTGTTCCCTGTTAGATTATAATTAGAATTATAGGTACACATTTTTTTCCAAATTTGATTAGAATTAGGATTATGAATCCATTTTTTTCCCTAATTTGATTAGATTTAGGATTATAACTACGCAGTTTTTTCCAAATTTGATCAGTTTGGATTATAACTACTCAGTTTTTTTCCAAATTAGATTAGAATTAGGATTATAACTACAGTTTTTTTCCAAATTAGATTAGAATTAGGATTATAACTACACAGTTTTTTTCCAAATTAGATTAGTTTGAAATATGATTACACAGGTTTTTCCAAATTAGATTAGAATTAGGATAATAACTACAGTTTTTTTCCAGATTAGATTAGAATTAGGATTATAACTACACAGTTTTTTTCCAAATTAGATTAGTTCGGATTATGATTACACAGGTTTTTCCGAATTAGATTAGAATTATGATTATGAATCCATTTTTTTCCTAATTTGATTAGATTTGGGACTATAACTACGCAGTTTTTTCCAAATTTGATTAGTTTGGGTTATAACTACTCAGTTTTTTTTCCAAATTAGATTAGAATTACGATTATAACTACAGTTTTTTTCCAAATTAGATTAGTTTGGATTATGATTACACAGGTTTTTCTAAATTAGATTAGAATTAGAATTATAACTACACAGTTTTGGATTACGATTACACAGGTTTTTCCCAAATTAGATTATAATTAGGATTATGAATCCATTTTTTCCTAATTTGATTAGAATTAGGATCATAACTACTGTTATTTTCCAAATTAGATTAGAATTACTGAATTCGCGAAAACTTGGACATTGAATCAAGTTAAGTCCATATCAAGTAAGATATCATTCTCATGAGCATGCAGCAAATGTCTATATACCAAGCTTGGCTAGTTTCATACAATACAGTTCTCGTGTAGCATTTTCAGGAAAATCAGAAATTAGATTAGAAATAAAATTAGATCATAGAACATTTCACAAATTAGAACAGAATTAGATTTTTCTCTATTCAGTGTATTTGGGCCACTAAAATTACCTAGTTGTCCAAGTCTGGTCTGAGGCGGTCAAAGTAGTCGACGTTACTACTCAGGTAGAAGTACAAGTAAAACTGTAAATTTCAATTCAATTACGCGTAGGGGTGGCAATTTCAAGGACGTGTTGAAACTACTTCAAGTGGAAGTAGAAAATGAAGATTGGAAAAGCATTCGAGTATTTAGTTTCAAGAAGTAGACATGGTCAACAGGTCGCTCACTTTAAGCGGTTAATTGTAGTTTGCTCCTGAAATTGTCTTATGTATCTTTGTGACTAAATAGCGCAAACTTACTACTGCTTTCTACTTGTCTAAATCTGAATTGTAAAATGCAAGTAGTTTTCCCTAAAGAACTGCTCAAGTAGAAGTGAAAGCAGTCTAAAAAGCAGGGTTGTTACCAAGTCGCAAGGTTCCGAGTCACAAGTCAATCTCACTTTTATAGTTTTGACTCGAGTCAAGTCGAGTCATTTTCAATCCACCACCGAGTCAAATCCGAGTCAGTGAGTAGAGGGTTGAGTCTGAGTTATATGGTGTTTTGACTCGAGTCCTAGTCATTGTGTTTGCTTTTGAGTTCAATTCGGTCCAACCCACTGTTTTCGACTCTGCTCGAGTGATATAGAATGGCTCACATTCATAATATACTAATTTTCCTCGGTCTCAACAGTTTCTGGCCCTATTTTCCAAGTATCAGGTCTGATAGACTAAATACCAATCATGTGGTGACTTACCTATTCTTCGAAGTTACAATGAAATGTCTGTCTTGGCCGGCTTGGTCTCGAGTCGTATGACTTGGTTCGAGTCGTGCACAATGACTCGAGTACAAGTCGAGTTAATACACAAATTGACTCGAGTCGAGCCATTACATGCATTTCAAAAATGACTCGAGTCGAGTCACCAAAAAATTGAGACTCGAGTCATTACAACGCTGTTTACGGCATTACAAATCTGATACATTACTATAAATTGGGCTGTGAATCAGCAACAGTGTTGAAGGAACAAAACCATAAAACATGATTTTTGCTCAAAATGAAAAGATTTCAACGGATATTTACTGTAGATCAGAGTGACTTGAGCTGTGTGTGCCTTGACCACCAGCGAATCCCCTTAGATCAGCAAACCCCTGATAAGAACCACTGGTCTAGAATCAGTTTCCAAATGTCCGTATTTTGCAGGTGCTTGCCCATCCATGTCGATGATGGCGTCCTGTGAAAAAACGAGTCCAACTTGGTGATCGAGTCTCTGTAACGTGCGGGAGTGGAAGCCAAATTGATCAAGGCCTCGCACATCTTCTATAACAGCAGCATCGAACTGCTCGAACAAAAGGCAGGTTCGAAACCAAGAAAGCATGGTTCCTATCATTTTACTTTAGAATCATGTTTAATTGATGATTTGAGTCAGTAGTAAGTAGTAATTGAATGATATATTTATATCGAAATAAACTCGGATATTTTCTGCTGACACTCGTCTGGGGTAATTGTCAGCAACTAGTAGACAATAGGAAAGAACATTGTATATCAACAATTGTATCACAAAAAATGACGTCACGGGCATGAAAATTTGAGTAAGTAATTTGAGGTGTAAGAATATGAAAGCAGTCGGCAAAGGTTGTCTGTAACAAATTACTTCTACTTGACAGTTTTTTAGGCAGAAATATTTGCTTTCTACGCTTTGGAATTTGAAAATTAGAGCGTAGTTTTTTGTTAATGTATTGTGACTTTTGTGAGAACAATAGCCCCGGAATCATGGAAACTACCGTATTTTTGAAGATTGTACCTATCTTCGAGTTCAGCTTGAAATAGTCTGGAATAGCGGACATGTCTTGGAATTCGCTGCTTCTAATTGTAATCGAGAAAAAAAATTCACGGCGTTATTTCTGCTTGAGTAGCAACGCTGAATGCTTTGACGATCTGTGGTAATGAGTAAATTTAAATCCAGTTACAAGTCCAAAATACTTTGCCGAACTCTGGACCATTAAGAGAAAAGGAAGATTATCGGCGACACTTTCATGGACATCGTCAACGCGGAAGCGGAAAAACTGAGACTCGATATTGGCAAGTGCTTTTTAGCTCAAGGTATTGTGAAAAGATTTTGCTGAGTTGTCCTGCGCTGATCAGCAGATGAAATCACAGAATTTGAGTGCTAGAAACCGAATTGGGAATCGAATTAAACTCAACTTAATTCGAATTGGCAATGCGTGGGCTGAGTTGCAGTTAGGCTTTAATCATATTTTTTAAAACTCTTGAATGCCTCGCATTCATAACACTAAACACGTATTTTTAGGCAGACAAATTTAAAGTAGCTTGGGGGATCTAAAGGGCAATGATTCCGAATATGGTGTCAGTATTTTCAAATTGGCTCTGGTTTTGGTGATAACGGCTGGGGTTATTTTGACTAAAATCTCACATTCTCCCTGTATGGGCTGGATGGGAAAAAACAAGTCGTAATATAAAGTTCAGAAATTCAATCTAATTGTTATTAGACTTTCACGGATATCGTGCACATGCACATAAACCCCAATCATATATAAGTATCTACATAAGATACTTACAACGTTGCAATAATTCAATCAGTTTTATGTCATATAAAGCACCTATTGCAGATTCACAATAATCACCTGGAATACAATAATAACAATTTATCTTAAAATCAATTTTTTTTATGCGATTTGCGCTTGTTAGCAATTGAAGGCAGGCTCTCGAAAGGTTTCAGCAGTAATCTGTGATCATAACATGTTCATTTCATCTGCCCTGATATCTTTCTGTTATTGTTTTGGTGTCTTGGTGAAACATTACCCCTTGCCCCTCACTCTGATCAACAAGACGATCAGAAAATATGTCAAGATGAGTGAACAGGTAGTGAACTTTAATGCTCAAGTTTTCCATATGTACAAATAACAATTGTGGTGGACCAACTGTTTGTAGTTGTGCTTTGTGATTTTCCAAAAACCTTTTATTAAGTCGATGAAAAATTGCCGGACTCGAGGCGAGACTTGATTCGAGTCATTGTGATCCTGAATAATACCATCAATGTTCAGGTACTCTACGGCCCGACCTGATGGAATCGATACGCGCGATTAAAACTCGTCATAACGATATCCACCTTGTACGATTGCTGCGTGAGAGAGGTCGGATTATCGAACCGCTGCAAGATTTCCACAAAGACGAAGTGAGGCAGCTCAGAGCCAAGTTAATTTTCTAGAGGCTATGCTTCTCAGGTTGGTTTTTATATGCTGTGTACAGTACGGGTTTCAAAAATGCCGGTCGAATGCCGTTAATCACTGAATACATGTATTGGATAGTGGTTTTCAACTGTTTTCTCCTCATGGCCCAATGCTGGTAGACTGAGCACTAGGGCTCTTCAAAAATGACTTTTTTTCTCAAATCGCACTGGCTACTTCATAAAATTGTTAGGTTACCTAATTTAAGCCTACACACCAAATTTGGTTCAATTCCAACCAGTAGCCGCATTGCTACAGGAGAAGAAAGTTTCTATTTATAATATAAAAATAAATAACAAAAAATTTGAAAATTTTCTGTTCACCCCATGAAAGTGTTAGGTTGTCTATAGAAACGATGTTCACCAAATTTGATTCAATTCCAACCAGTACAAGCGGAGTTATCGCCGTCGCAAAATTTGGATTATGAATGAAGTAGTATTTACGGTGACCAATTCTTTAATTATTTATTATATTGGTGCCCGCTGTAAATACTATTTTATTGAAATCGAAATTTTTCGACGGCAATAACTCCGCTTGTATTGGTTGGAATTCAACCAAATTTGGTGAACATCGTTTCTATAGACAACCTAACACTTTCATGGGGTGAACAGAAAATTTTCAAATTTTTTGTTATTTTTATATAATAAATAGAAACTTTCTTCTCCTGTAGCAATGCGGCTACTGGTTGGAATTGAACCAAATTTGGTGTGTAGGCTTAAATTAGGTGACCTAACAATTTTATCAAGTAGCCAGTGCGATTTGAGAAAAAAAGTCATTTTTGAAGAGCCCTACTGAGCACGCGTTGACGATATCCTCGGGAATCAGCTTGGTCTCCTATAGAGCCAGCCTGTTGTCAGATTTTTGAGTCTCAACCGATAACTAGCACATCCCCAATAACGCTGATACCGGTATTCAATAGATGAGGCATTTAATTTTAAGGTGTGTCTAAAACTTCAGAGCTTTTGAGCAGCGTTACAGCCATTGCTATGCTTGAACATGAAATAAACTATAAAGGCTGCATCTGGACTCCTGTAAGCGATGAGAAACAGATGAATATTCCTAGTGTAGCGGTCACAGATCGTAATTCTCTGACTCTCTACGACCATACTGTGATGTCCTGAAAATTACCGATATATTTTACCTTTAATGTCCGATACAGATATCTCTTTCAAAGAGTGAGATCGACTTCATAGTATAGGCCAGGGCTGGCCAACCTTTTTTGCCAAAGGGCCACATTCGATTGAAGAATTTTTCCGCGGGTCACGATCCGCGCGAAGCGCGAAAATTTGTGGAAGTTCATTGATCAATAATA
Organism: Botryllus schlosseri; assembly: GCF_051294905.1. Classification (NCBI taxonomy): domain Eukaryota; kingdom Metazoa; phylum Chordata; class Ascidiacea; order Stolidobranchia; family Styelidae; genus Botryllus; species Botryllus schlosseri. The sequence goes on along the minus strand of NC_137246.1, from coordinate 26,695,927 downwards.
TTGTCATCTGACTATATTGCAGGCCTGCTGTATATCGTTGGGCTAAGTTTGCGAGAACTGGGCTATTCGGTGCATGGACATATCGAAAGCTGCGACCAACAGGCGTCAATCATTTCGTGCCTGGTTTCATAGTCGAAGCGAGCGCAAACGCAAGGTCGCATATGTTGAACGACACTTTGTCTCGTAATCGCGAATATGGTTAGACTCAATCTGATACATTAGGTGTTTTTCCATTTTCAGAAAATGGCAACAATATTAAAAACAAGAAATCGAGTGAAAACATATTGCGCTAAGCTTGCAGAAAATTTGTACGTTTGATAAATCTATCGCCAATTATTCTGCTTTATTGTAGTGTACGAAGATATACCAATATGTGAATGGCTGATGGTTCTGTCAATGCGTCGGAACTGATACTTCAGTCATGACATCTCAAGTATTGCGGCCAGATTAATCAAATTTTTGGTTGGCCTTGCAAGTTAAAAATATATGCAATCCATTTTTGATGATATTAGAAATTTCGGAAATTACCTCGCGGGCCACTCAAAACCTTCTCGCGGGCCACGGGTTGGCCGGCTCTGGTATAGGCGAACTGATAGTAATAGATCTAGTTCTAGTATCATCATTAAGGTAATGATATGCCACTAAATGGGCTCTCGGTTTGCCTGCCTTTTACGTTGCATTTGTTTCTACGAAGTCCATAATTGTTTGTATGCAATGCAGTTATATAGATTTTAGAAGTCCTTATTTGCTGACGATTACCCTTGAAGAGTGTCTCCTCGAAGACCTTTGGGTTTTAATTTATGTTGACTATGAATATAGTATTAAAATGCATATTCAAGTTCTATACCCAACAAAGCCTCTAGTATGTTGAATAACAAACACCGCTTTTCTGTGTGAAGTCAAAGAACATGTTAAAGCTGATCCGCTAGATGTCACTATTGGGCCAAAATCAAACCAGTCGCCTGAATCGCGTATTTCGAACAAAAACAAAGTCTGGATCGACCTTGTATATGTTGAAGCAGGTTAAAGGTTTCAGGAATGGAAATGTCACTCTATTTGACTGCATTTGGTATCCCTGCCCTGTCTAAAGTCCACTTTGTGTTTAACAAGCCCCAGGCTACATCAAATAGTTTTGAACTTTAGGCCATGCATACTTGATAGGATGTTTGGTTTTCACTAGATGCCCACTTCTCAGACTCTGTTCTGATACTGCTTGAATACTTTTCTGAAACAAGGAACTGTGGTTTCCTTTGTACTTGGTTAGAGATCACGTCACTATATTGTGTTATGTTGGTGACAAATTTGTATGGTTCTGATGAAGAGTTTGTTGGATCCATTGTATGCCTATGCGTGAGTCCGCCAAACCACTATTGTACCGCCGATACGTAGATGATACATTTGTCATTTTCAGGAATGAATCGGAGTGTGACCAATTTCTCATTCGCTTAAACTCGCTTCACCCGGCCTTGCAATTCACAATAGAAAAAGAACGCAATAACTCATTATCATTTCTGGACGTATTAGTTGAAAAGCGCAATACCAACAAATTTGAAACGTCTGTTTTCAGAAAACCGACATTCACAGGCCAATACCTTCGCTGGAATTCATTTAGTCCTCGGCGCAGAAAAATTAACCTCATAGGCACACTCGTGCATAGAGCGTTGATGATATGTTCGGGTAACAAACTGAGTTTAGAACTTGACTACATCCGAAAAATCTTACTTGATAACGGTTACCCTGAACACGTCATCAGCCGCGGCATGGAGAGGAAATTAACGCAACTCAACGCAGAAAAACGAACAGAGCCCACCGCACGAACAATAAAAGATGTTTATATCCATCTACCTTGGATTGGCCCCATTTCCACCCGCTTTGAAAAACAATTGATTTCTGCTGTCAGTAAATGTTACGATACAGTCAAAACCAATGTGATTTTTACAACAACACAACTGCTCCCTTCAACACGCAAAGACGTGCTTCCTGCACTTCAACAAAGTAATGTAGTGTACGAATATAGGTGCCACTGTGATTGTGGCTACGTGGGAAGAACGTCAAGACGTCTGCAGGACCGCATAAACCAACATGTCCCCAGATTTATAAGAACACGTGCGTCACGCGATGTGAAAAGCTCACCCTTAACTCATCCACTTAAGATTGATGCTGATCGATCAAAGGCAATTAATTCTGCCATCGGCAAACATCTGTTGGATAATCCGATTTGTGCGAATAATTATCGAGACGACCGATTTCGAATCGTAGGTCGAGGCCGTTCACAATTCCATTTGTGTGCCTTGGAATCAACTTTTATCAAAATACACCAACCAAAACTCTGTCAACAAAAGGAGTTCGTGTATCACCTAAAAATAGTACATTGAACGCTCTCTCATTCGAAATTTCATGCTGGTGACGTCATATTTTGTGATACGATTGTTGATATACAATATTATTTCCAATTCTCTACTAGTTGCTGACGATTACCCCTGACGAGTGTCAGCCGAAAATATTCGGGTTCATTTCAATATGAATATACTATTTAAAAGCCTTATATTATGGACTTCATTCAGACACCCATATCCTGGTCTAGGACTAGCAATTTGCGTGATTCACGCGGAAGAACGTTACATCTGCCCGGACTTCTCACAGACGCAAACTATCATCAGGCTGATAGTGGATTACATCAATAGCCTCACGTTCTTTTGCAGGTACAGTAGCCTGTCAAGATCTAGAGTAGTGGTTCTAAAACCTAAATTACTAACCTGGCGAATCCTTGCGCTAATCTGGAAGCCTTCGGCGAACATAAAATTTTCGTCAAGTCACAAAAACATAAGTCTGCCATAGTACACATCTAATACTGTACATGACTATAGAATACTTGTGCACAAAATAGCTGTGCACAACAACAGTGATAAAAGAACAAAACCATTAAAATATAATTTTTACACATAGCAAAAATGTTCTAATGAATATTTGCTTGAAATCAGTGCTATTTCTGCTGTGTCCTCCAGTGCAGTGGTTCTCAGCCGTTTTGACCTCACAGATCGGTTAACCTTCAAAACTTGAAAAATTTGACCCGAAATCTAATTACTACAATCTACAAATGTATGCAACTGAAATGTAATATTGGAAACTTATTTAATGCTGTCATTTTGACATTAGATATTTATACGTGGTTCTATTTAACCGATTGGCACCGGCTGCAATTTTCGAAAAATTTTGCTGCAATTTTCAAAAACGAAAAACTGTACCTTAATGGGATTGGAACACGGTAGCCAAGGTAGCGTTCGAATCAGAAAGTCAACGCGGATCCGATTGCGCCACTCAATTCATTTCGAGCCCTGTGTCTGGCCGCTTATATCAAGAGCAAGCTGAGAATTCGTTGATGAGAAACGTATTACACTTACTGCACTCTTTATAAACCTTAACATGGATATCTGGTGACATAGGCTTCTTGTGAATCATATCGGCGAGGAAATCATGATCATGGAGATGGCTCAGTCGATCTAATACGCCCTAATATCGCCATTATCCAAAAGATACAGTACGGACGGTTTGCACAATAAACACGCACCAGGCCGCAGAGTGAATGAGTCATCGGCGAGTGAGCGAGTGACGCGCGTGTATTTATTAGGTAGCGTAGCCTTCCAGGGCAATTACAAAGCTTATAGAGCACGTAAATGGGTCACTTTAGTAATGATAAACGGAGATTGTCAAGACCTAACCATAAGGACAAACCACAAACGCATATCTCACTACTACGTAAGGTTTATGACGTTAGTTGGTAGCACTTCATACAAACATGCTACACACGTTTGCGCGGAATACACTGCGTGTAGAATTGATGTTGTTGCCATATATACATCACTATTAGCTGTTAGTCTGATGTAGATATACTCTTATGGGCATGTACTCTCCACAGAAACAATCTAAGAATGTCAACTACCGATAAAATTCAGGATATAACACATTATGTTACGGATATTCGTCCCTGCGTTTGACACTAGTGTGGTAGTCTGCAGGAATTCTCTTCACGATTTTCAGAAGCGGCCTTGGGGTGACATAGGCACAACTAATGTTGTTTATTTTGACCTTGAAGGTGGGGATTGGCTAGTTCTATTGAAAGAGACAATCCGTAAATGCCTTTCATTACTACAACGTAAGATATATATCGTTATACGACAGCTCTTTGTATATCCAGATGCGTACTTTTGCGTAAGTATATGCGCTGAGTAATATTGTATTTATTCCGAATTATACTTGACTATTAGCCATTATTTAGAATCGTATAGGCAACAACTATTCACAGACACAATCTATGAAGGTATATCACTATTAGAACTCGATATATATCCCGTTATGTGACCAGTATTCATCCATCTGCTTGAAGCTGGTACGGTAGGCTGCGAGAATTCTCTTCCCGATTTTCAAATGCAACCTTGAGCGATGCAGACATAACTAGTATAGTTGTTTTAGCAAGAAAATCAGAAGCTGACAAGCGCTATTCATAGAAACAATCAACAACTGGCTATGACGAATACAACCAAATATACGACCGGGTATATGATGGGCATCGGGAACGCGCGTTTCCGCGAAATGATGCGGTCGGCAGATATCTTTGTCACGCGGCGTATCACATAGATTTTGAACACCTTATATGTAACTAATATCAGATATGAAGATATGTGTGAACTTGTATGGACACTAGCTTTTCACAGAAAGAAACAACTATGCTCTAAGACGGCTAGAACAAAACATACAGTACGTTATGTGAGAGTAGTCAATGACGCGTGCGTTGCCGAGACAGTGTATTTTGCAACATAATTATCTACGGTATTTGATATCCGATTTCGACGTCTTAGATAAAATAAATATCAAATAATATGGCATCAATGAACTTGCACAAACAATATCTATCCGCAGAAATGAACAGCAGCGACCTAGCACGATTAGAATGGGATATATAGTGGTTCTATTACAGTACGCTTCCCTCGTACCGGCAATGGGTAAAAATACCCACGCCGGCGCCAAACGGTCAAGTTCCGGCAAGGTGAAGCATGCGTAGTCTTGTTGAAGACCACTAAATTGATTGTGATTGTTCGGTACCCTTTGCTATAGCCTTTTTATACTGTAGAGTGCTAGCTTTATCGTACTTTCGGAATTTGTTTGAAAATTTCCGCAGCTTTCACATATAACTTGTTCGAAACAAGGCTACTTTTTAAGAGTCTCGTACAACACATGCAATGCACCGTTGTGAGGTACTTCCAAAGTAGAGCATGAATTCTCTACCATGAAAATAATACTTTCCAGACTTCTGAATCAATTTAAATTCCGATGTTATTCGATTATATTCTACAAATTAATGGACAAGCGTCCAACTTTTTGTATTCTGGAATTGAGATATAAAATTTCTAATATATTTGGGTGCCTGCAGGAAACTTGCCACAGACCAGCACCTGTCCGCGGATCAGTGGTTGAGAATCACGGCCAGCCATTGCTTCGTAGATAACATTGAGATGCAGCTAATCAATCACATAGCTCTTTGTTAAGTAAATGAAAGAGAGAACCATACTAGAGATAGTTTTATTGCATGTTTTTTGAATTGCTCGTTTGCATTTTCCGCAATACTTGCTAAAAGTTGCACAAAAAAGTCGCGTGAAAAAATAGAAAAAATTGCTATAAAAAACGCCTCGAAACAGCTTAAAACATCATACTACAGATATTCTGCGTATTTAGGAAGATCCGGGAAGCTGTAAAAAAAGTTGCAAAAACTTTCCTAATAATTATAGTTATCTAATTATAGCAAAATGCCGTTAATTTTATTCGTGAAATGCTTCTATGCTCTCATTTCAATGCTAATTTAAAATCTACCAGGAGATTTGTATAGATCAGAAATGAGTGGTGAAAAGACGTTTGCCATTCTTATACTTACGAGAATAAACTATGGTTTGATATCAACCGAAGTTGATTTGTTGTAGTTTCTAATTCGAAATCGAATTCAATTTCCAAGTTTTTGCGATTTCACAGTAATTCTAGTCTGATTGGGAAAAGCTGAAAATGTTTTGGCTGTCCGACTCTGCCGCCGTGAATAGTCTACAATGGTTAGGATTCTCGCCTTTTACAGACGCTCCAGTGGTTTTGGGTGGTTCTGTCCAGTTTCACTCAAGAAGAACTGGGAATGCTGCTTCAGTTCATCACGGGATGTTCGCAATTGCCTTTGTAAGGTTTCGTAGACTTGTCTCACAAACTGAAAGTCTCGTACGTTTTCTACCAGAAGAACATACTGCCTTCCGCTCACACTTGGTAAGTTTGATGCAATACGGATTGATTTTGCCAGGCACGATATCGCTTGGTACTCTACATATCACACTTGAACAACTAGAAAAGCTCCTGCTATTCCCCATTAGATTAGAATTCGATTTATAGGTACACATTTTTTCCAAATTCGATTAGAATTAAAGTTATAGCTAGGCTACACAGTTTTTTTTTTCCAAATTAGATTAGAATTGGGCTTGTATCCGCACAGTTTTTCCAAATTAGATTAGAATTAGAATTAGAATGAGATAATAGAATATTTCACAGATTATAACAGAATAGATTTCGCTCTAATTAGTGTCATTGAACCACTACAATTACCTAGTTGTCCAAGTCTGGTCTGAGGCGGTCACAGTAGTCGGCGTTGCTACTAAGTAGAAGTACAAGTAAAACTGTAATTTCCTATTCAATTATATGTAGGGGTGGCACTTTTAAGGTGTCAAAACCACTTCTGCTGGAAGTAGAAGATGGAGATTGGAAAAGTATTTGAGTGTTTCGTTTCCAAGAAGTATATATGGTCAATGGGTCGCTCACTTTTAGTAGTTAATTGTATTTAACTACTCTTCAAATTGTTATATGTGTCTTTGTGAGTAAATGGTGCAAACTTACGATTGCTTTCTACTTTTCTAAATCAAAATTGTAAAATGCAAGTAGTTTTCCCTAAAAGAACTGCTCGAGTAGAAGTGAAAGTAGTCTAAAAAGCAGGGTTGTTACCGAGTCGCAAGGTTCCGAGTCACAAGTCAATCTCACTTTTACAGTTTTGACTCGAGTCAAGCCAGTGAGTAGAGGCTCGATTACGAGTCATAGTGTTGTGACCCCAAATCATTGTATTGACTGTTCAGTTGTGAGTTCAATGCACATTTTTCAACTCTGCTCGAGTGATGTAGAATGGCTCGCATTCATAATATCATAATTTTCCTCAGTCCTAACAGTGTCTAGCCCTATTTTTCAAGTATCAGGACTGATAGACGAGAAACCAATAATGCGGTGACTATACTATTCTTCAAAGTTACAATGAAATGTCTCTCTTGGCCATCCTAGTCTCGAGTCCTGCACAATGACGCAAGTACAAGTCGAGTCATTTTACGCATTTCAAAAAATTACTCGAGTCACCAAAAAACTGTGACTTGAATCGAATCATGATCCCAGTCATTGCAACCCTGTCTGCCGCATTACACATCTAATACAATACCATAAAACAGGGGCGGGCAACTTCTCCAGTTGGCGGGCCGGGTATGGAGCAATAAAACACTGGGCGGGCCGGAATCCTGAATCGATACATTAAACGCGTATTTACTCACCTATATGAGGAATAATCGTACTTAATGTAAACTTTAAGTTTGAAGCGTAGAAATCGAAGCAGTATTCAATGCATTTATTAACGTAAGCTCCACTCTCGCACGTTACTAACACACGTACGCTAAAGAACAACCTACGGTCACTATGATTTGACGTAATAAGCAAGTAGTAGGAGATTGCGGCAGACTGTAACCACAGGCCCCGTTATCATCTACGACCGGAAACTACTTTTGAAAAACTGCTTTGCCGTCATGTTGAGAATGCACAAGCCACGAAACCTGACACGCGGTTGCGGCCTTATTCAGTCCATGTCATGAAAATATGCCAGGAAGGGAAATAGGAAATTCCCTGCCAATATTGTAGATTCTATAGCTTCCCGCAAACTGTGCTTTCAACATAACTACCATGAACTCTCTGTACGATTGATCCAACTGACAAAACATTTGGAATTATGCATTATGTGTAGGTCTGAGCAAAATCGAGTGCCCGAATGATTCGATTCCGCTTAGATTTTATTACACTTTGAGCTGAGTATGCTCGCAGCAAAAGTCATTATGTGATGAAAATTTGTTGATGTCAAAAATCAGTCAGGTATGTTGTAATGATCCTTGTTCTATGACTTATCGACGATGTAGGTGTAACAACAATATTTCTGTGTTAATGCTAACTGACTGGTATTTAGTCAATTTGCTACAACAGACAGGATATAACAGTAACAATGTGCTTCTACTGTTCTACATGAGTGAAGTTTTTGTAAGATAAGTAGTAAGTAAGATAAGTAAGTAAGAGTGTATTTTGTAAGATAAGTAGTTCCCTGCCACACTGGACTAGTTTCGTATAATTTTCAAAATTGCCCCGCTTGGTAGTAGGCTACAGACAGTCGATTGTTTTTTGTGAAATTTAGAGACATGTGCGCTGTCTTTTTATTGATGGCAAAATATAAGTCTGTAAAGCAACATATCAAATCACTCTATGGCAATGGCAATTACTTCAGTGGTTACTGTGGTCTGCTATGAACAACACTCATATCTGTTATCATTAGGAATTCCTCTTCGAGGCATGGTAGGATTTATTAGAAATAATTATCATTTTCCCAGATCCAATCCATGCGTTCTCGCGGGAAAGACTTCACCGAGTAGACTACATCCCATAGCCATGCCTCTAGCAAAAAATTCCCCTCTCCATAAAATTGCCCGCATCGGCGTTTCTCTTGTTATTTCCTGGCGCTTCTGTAATCTGTGGTATAATTCGGTTGCTACTTTTTGTGGATTTGCTGAAATGCAAAATGTGTCTTTTGTGAAGTGCATCATATTACTTATGGTTTAGGTGAAAATCTGTGAACTCGTGCTGAAGTTTGACTTTAGAAACCGGCGATATTGCTATTTCGATCGGGAGATGATCATTCGTTCGCCTTCGTGTCAAAGGTCGGTCGTTCTACGTCCGTTCCTTACCAAAGATTCCATGACCAGAATGCCGATTTGTCCAGAAGATCACGTCCCCGAGCTGATCGTACTTGCGGTGGTGAAAAAAATTGAAAACGTGACCGGCATATCGAGGATGATGTAGGATTTGACGGCAAAACCTCCCGACAGACGCAGTCAGGGGGGGTTTCGAGGGTAGAACCCTCCTCCCTTTTGAAAGGCGGAAACGCGTCCTTTTGAAATGACCATTCTGACGCTAGCATTCAGTTGCAATTCAATACGTCGTATTAGTGTCGCGCGCGTCCAATTAGCGAGGAGCGTGTTTCCAATTAGCGAGATTCGTCTGTTCACAATGTAACGAGAAGTGATCTTTCACTGAGATGATCGCGAAATTAGGTCATTTATTTCCGTGCGCTCGACAATCGTCGCTGGCCTGATTTATCGCGTCTCCAACGAGCCTTGCTCCGCTAGCTTGAAGAATCGCATCTGCAATAGGCCCAGTGTGCACTATACCATCGCCGGCCTGCACAATCGCATCTGCATTGGCCTGGTACGAAAGATATCATCGCCGGCCTAACTATTGCGTGTCGGGCCTAGCATGCGTCAGCTCCTATCTCTCGATGGCTTGGAGACAATTCCGTTAAGTGTTGCTGATTACCGATTGTGATTAAAGAGTGACATCGCGAAACTGAATGACATTGAATGTCCGCAAACATGTGCTACACGTAAATGATTTCCGCTAATACTCAAACATAACCATCAGAAGATGTGTGTCAAGGCTTGAGTTATATATTATTATTAACCACCTGAAATCGGTGCCATTATAGAACAGATTCCATAACAACTCGGACATTTTTGACTCACGCAAATCGTTGCCTAGTCTTCATAATACGCGTTGATAAGCGCACGTATTTAATTGTTCACGAGAGATTGGAACTCGCTAATTGACAGCACTTCCGGACTCGCTGGCAATCTTATCATACGCGTAATTGTTTGTCAACACGAGGAGATTGTATAATCGGCATTTACGCATGTACTTAACCCTGATGAATTGATGCTACATTCGTAGATTCGAAAAAAAAACTTTTTCTGCTGGCTACGCGCCATCCTCCATGTACCGCGGAATGGGAATGAAATTTGCTTTTTTTGTATCGTTATGTCCAATTTTGACGATTTAAATACAGTTTCCACAGTGAAGTGAAAGTAGCCTATAAGAGTATTTCTGTTATAATCGTGTACCTGCAGATTACATTAAAAGAGATTTCAGCTGGTGTTGTTAATCTTTTACGTTATAACTGTATTAGCCATCGATTACTGCAACCGAAATCCAGATTCAAAATAAAGTCAATATTGTTGGCCGTAACTGTTGAACTCACAGGAAGTCATTCTTTCCATATAGTTAATTCAAACCTTCTTTATTGCTATTGTCACATTACATATTGCTATGAGTCATCATCATGAAAGGTCATGTCAAAAAAGTTTGACTGAAATTCCAAAAAGGTTTGTAGCACTAAATATTTGTTTATTAGAGTCGGAGGTGAACCCGTCATTTTAGTTGGTGCCGAGCAGGTAGCCGTGTTTAAGGAGTATAATTTTAATCGGATTTGTGGCAACAACACGAACACAGACAGCCGGAAACGGCGGACCTGTTCGTTCTGTCCTGTAACAAATAATCCGGAGAACGTACCCGTCTGAGCATTGCCGCATCAAAGTATCGAACCATCTACACCAGGGGTCGCCAACTCAAAACGGGTCGTGGGCCTCTTCAAATTTGAGACCGTGGGCCGCAAGAATGCAATATCGAGACAAAGTGGACCACACTTTTAGCAACCAATTTTTTTTTTAAATCATTTACGTCAGTACAACACTGTGTTTTTTTACATGGGCGACGGGCATAGTTCCAACAAAAGAAGTAATATTTTATTAAAGAAATAAAAATTCCACAAAAAATATCATGATCATAAATTTAAATTATTTCGAAGTATGAGCTGCAGACGATGCCCGACAACGCGGGGAGACACTGTCCCAGTACCTAGTATAGCTTGATCTTGCGGGGGCGCTGAGCCATTTTCCAAGGGTATCGGTCTTTGCAGTGTCATGGCATTATGCCCAATTGCCGATTCATATCAGCTGATTCTCGCTCCGTTGATGCTGTAGCCATTTCATCTAGTGAGGAATAATGATGTTAGACACAGGAGAATAGCTTATTTTGAAACAGCTACAACAATATTTTGATACTGAAATCAATTTCAGAAAGCCTTAGCAGCTAAGCACCACTCCTCACAAATAACCCAACCACAGACGCTTGGTCCAAGGAAAACGAATTTCAGCAAAACTGCAAGCTTCGCTAACAAGACTATTTCACCAATTAAGCTGCACAGTGCATACTGCCCGGAAGGCAGCGACCAAGACAATAAGCTTTGTAGTATCCTAAATACATTTTAATTTTTTGATAGAGAAACGTGACTAGTGGTTTGAACAGAATTGAAATGGTATCATATTTAACGTCTTTTCGAATTATGACACCAAATAAATATTTTTTGTTAATTATTAGCCTACCTGATATGAACACATCCACTGTGCAGCATTTATTAACAATATAATTCACTGCTTCCAATTTAGAAATGAAATTAATGCGGTGGAGAATATATAGGCTTACCATATTTTGGAAATCTAAAAAGAGCACACTTTTTCAGAAATTTGAGACTTGCAAAACCAGAGAAGAATTCTCGAAAACCGGTGAATTTTTCCCACTTTGTGATCGGTTGACTAAAATGAGCTAAAATAACCGTTTTTCACTCCGAAATACCCGCCGGAGCGTCAATTCTGTGCTAATTTACGGCATATAACTCGCAATTTGCTCTAAATCGAATGCTTATGCTGTCGAAAACTGGATACCTCCTGACATGCATCAATATGAACCGAGCTCGGCACCTTTCGCATAGCTCAATGTGCATTTTCTGACAATCCATGTGAACGAATTAGAATCGTTTTCACAACTACTTACTTGTGTAGATTTTTAAAGTCAGTAAATTCTACTTCGAGTAGTTTTAGATCGCTGATGGAAGAAGTACTTCTACTCAGAAGTAGCGACGAAAAATCTACTCGAGTAGCTTTCTTGTAGACTTTGACCACCTCTGGACAAAACTGAATTCCAACTGAGCTACTTGGAAAACTATTGGGCTATTTATATTAGCACTGAGATGTTTCTTTTTTCAAGTTTTATTAGCCAGATATTTTTCAAATGCACAATTGCATACAGGTTATATAAATATCCATTGTGGATCGCATAGCAATATTAATTATAAAATATGGTTCGAGCAGCAATTGACCATCCACACTCAGTTTGCAGAAATGAAGTAATACAACAAGGCGCGAAAACTGCCAATACACGATGCGACAAAACTCAGAAGGTAAAAATGTCTACCGTGATGAGGATCAATACAGGCGACTAACAATAAATTTCACGAACTTGTCGCATAGATTATTATCCAGCATTTCCGTAATCAGGAACATATAACAAATTGTGTGCATAAGAAACAGCCGTAAACAGCGACCCAGTGTTTTCAATTAGCACCAGCATTCAATGCCAAGGTATTCTGTGTGTAAATGGCTGATAATAAAACTTGACAACTGATTATGGTAAGTAATAATAAAAAAGGGTAGCGTACATGATTAATGAAACTTAAATTTACACAAAAGAATATTTGAAATTAGTTCAACAAGAGATTAACATCACGGTATTTTCATATCCCGGTCCGGTGTGGGGGCAAGGTAATGAAGACTGCCGGGCTAGTATTTACTTAATTCATTTTAATAGCTCATTTGAAATTCAGAGATTATCAACACAAAAATGCCCAATAGCAACGTACACTGTACGTGTACGACGGTACACGTCTATATCCTTATGAGACAATCTTGAAAATTCAGTCATGAAAATTCACGATATACATCGCATATTATCATCAAAGTTTTACAGGGTGATTGCTCAAAATGTTTCGAACAGATTCTTCATTTCTTCACCACAGCGTAGATGTCTGCGGCAGCAGGTCCATTTTCTTCGGCTGATGTTGAATCTGAAATGTATTGATGATTAATTACTTCATCTCTATAGTTTGTAGGTTCAGTTTTTGACATGAATATTTTGAAAAAGTTTATTTTTTAACATGAAATTTGTTTCCATGCGTTTAGGTATTACCGATTGCAACCGGATTTTATTGGCATGTCTATTGCCATCGCTGTAACCAATTCCTAATGAGATGGTGGGCCTTGTAACTACTGGAAAGTCTGTGTGAATGGTGCAAACTGCGGTTTTACGGTGTTTATTCAGATATGGTCAATTTGTCAAAAAGGATGCAATGCCTGGAAGTGATAAAAAGTTTTAAAATGATCTTGTGTCGCTAATGTGATTACACCCTGGTGTAAGATATCAGGCAGCTAGGCTTGACCATTTTCAGGTCAAGTTTTCATTCAGGCATTGCTATTTGATACGTCAGTCATAAGAAATATCTCGATGAGGAAATACAAATAAGCAAACGGCCGTTAGGGCACTAATACTGTGGTGAGATATCATGCAAGAACTGACAATTTCTTAGAACTTGCTTACATTAATCAGTCGCGTACAACTGCATACAGTTGATTATAGAGAAGGGAAAATTTACCACAATGGACTTGTGCTCGAACAAGGATTCAATCGATTTAATAAAACGGGAAATATAATACTTACAACTATATTATAATTCATTGAATTCGTTATTAGTATTGTTATTATTGTTGATGCCGTGCGTTAGTATCCCAGTAATTGAATTTTTATGCTACAATGATGGGATTATCACATCTCTGAAGCCATGTGAGAAGGTATGAGAGAATATATGGAGATTCACAAGAAAGGGCATTAAGATATATACGTCTTGAACAAGTCATATAGTATGTCTCGGGTTGTATGACATGGTCGAATTGATGCTCATTTCGGCCAGAAAACTTCAAAGTAGGGCTACTGGTACTGAAATATGCTCTCACTTTCAAAGATGGTTGATGGCGACTTTCATAGATTTGAATTACAATTTCTAGTTTGAAACTTTCGGTTGAGAAAACTCGCTTCTAGTATGATACAACTTTGCTGAACACTGCAAACTCTACAGCGTATTTACCTCCTGCCAGTGTGTAGACGATTCCAGTACTATGAGGTCCTGGATTAGGCGTTGACTCATCAATGTCATCAATTAGTCCTTCTTTCTCAGCAGCTTGGGAATCTAAATGATAATGATAACACACATTGTCACATATGAACACTGAACACTGCAGACTCTACAGCGTATTTACCTCCTGCCATTGTGTAGACGTTTTCCGTATATGGTCCTGGATTAGGCGTTGACTCATAAATTTCATCAGTTCGCTTTTTTTTCGTAGTATCTTCGTCCCTTTCATCGGTCTTCATCTCAGCCTGGGAATCTAAATGATAACACACATTGTCACGTATGAACACTGAACAGTGAACACTGCAGACTCTACAGCGTATTTACTGTAATATAGTTCAATGTATTTAAAACGTTTCCGTAAAAAACGCACAACCAGTCCTATCGCCTTCGAGCCCGTTCTGTCGATCGCGTGACAGGAGCGTCGGGAGCACACACATAATAATTACGTTAATCACAATCACACTTCCCCTTGATCTAAAGATCACACGGGGAAACCAACACATAACGCAACGATGTAACTTCAAACGTGAAAATCAGGTGAACAATTCTAAAACAGTGTATACATGAAACGGCAAACGTCCCCTTGGTCTGAAGATCGCACGGGAAGCCAAGTCAACGTGATAAGTGTGGAAACAAAAACAAACTAATACGCAGTGTACACATATCGATACATCAAATTGAAAGTTAAATTTCGATATATGCCTGTGATCTATTGACGGGGACGGGGAGTCATTTGGTCTTCCTACCCCCGTGATCTATGGACCACTGAACCAAATTCAAAGCTTTTGAGTGTAACCCCGCAGTGTAGCCTATATAAGACTGTCTGGCCAATGGGCTAATTCTGAATAAATTAACACGACTCGTTTGCTATTAGAAGCACACAAAGTGGATCCCACAACTAAAACATACTGGCGTACAAAAAACGAAAAACTGCGGTGTAGGTGTGCCTCAAACGATGGACGAAAGCGATGATAACTGGAATTTGTAGCATACAGAATTCGTACTTGAAGGCTAAAACTTGCAAGGTATATGCAATCATCACAAGGCATAAGCACTTACGCGCGAACAAATCAAAATGTAAAAAAATCACTTTTTCTTAGTACAGATACACTCAACATCTAGCCTACATAAAAATCAGCCAATCATTGTGGCGGCGCTCGATCCCGATTTGGTCGCGAATGTTCAGAGTTATTTCTCTCAATATCTTGGTCGACATTGTCATCATCAGGTTGATCCAGATTAGCTGACAGAGTTATTCCCAACGGTGATATTCTCTTCCGTACCGACTGGGCCATTAGCTTCACCCGAGTTACCGCTGTTTTCCATATCAATGGCATCAGCTCCTCTGCTACAATTCAAGTCGATTTCGCGCGTCGTAACACTTCCTGGTGGGTTAGGTAGATCCCCGACGGCAAGTCTAACGTCAGAAAGATGTCGATTCATCCCGTCAACCTCGACCACCACGTCGGCCACAATCCTGGTAACGACACCTCTATTCTATGGAGTAGTACATCGAGCATTTGGTGGCTTTACGAACACTACATCACCGAGTCGGTATGGGTTGGAACTATTTTGTCGGGCCAATCTCTTTCTGCTTGCGCGGATCATTGAAGATGGCAAACCAGATTCATAGCGAAACACCTTATGCGCAGGTACAATATCCTCTGAATTCGGAGTGTGATTGTACTACTACACCATTCGTTTAACACTACCTCCAGATATCGAGGCCATTCTTTTGATAGTTCTGTGATTCCGCTCCACAATCCCGTTTCCAGAATGCCGGTAGGCGCAGCTGAACACATGTTCCACCCCCCAACTGTTCAAAAACTGGCGCATTTTCTGGCTAGTAAAACAAGGTCCGTTATCACTCTGAATTTCACTCGGCGCACCTCTTTCCGAGAAGACTTGTTCAAGGATCTGGATGATTTTATCGGCCGTTTCATTTCGCACCGCCCGCCATATCGCAAATCGACTAGGCCCGCAGTCGATCAAACTCAGGTATGGTCGAGTGTTGACGTAAGTAATGTCAAGTGCCAGGCGCTCCCAGACAACGGGAACGGAAAGCTGCCGTGTTCCCATCTCACGGGACTCGGATCAATTCTGCGACAGATGTTGCACTCATTGATTACTCGTTGAACAACATCACGAGTAACACCTTCGCCAATGCTTCTTTTGGCCACGAAAAGCGTCCGATTCACACCTAGGTGATGCACGTTATGAAGAGTCCGTACCTGTTCCATCACATTCGCATTACGCCGGTTTACTCCAAGACACACCTTCTTTAGCCAGCGTTGTGGGACTCTCGTTAGTGCATCTGCGAGATTCTCCGACGATGGTACTTAACGGATTGTGACCTCAATGCAGTATCCCTGAAAGAGCTGCGCGATAATTCCAAATATTTTTTTAATAATCATTTCACTTGGCCCACTGACTCTAGGTCGGCGCGAATCTTCCAATATTGACGTGACCCAATGGAACACACTGACCGAGTCGGTCACAACTTCCACATTTGTGAAACCCCATCTCAGCACCAAACTCAATCCCTTTATGACAGCGTCGAGCTCCGCGACATTTATATGCGTTCCGTCGTTCTCTTTCCTCATCCATGCTGCATCTTCGACAACCTTCACATTTACGGTCAAACAGCATGCCACCGCCATATTGCTCGCATCGCACCATATTTGCGCTCTGCCATCACGATATACTCTCCAGTCACCTCTTACTGGATCGCTCTCTCGTACCTTTGTCAAGATTTCTTCAGCCAAATGCATAACTGGATTTGGTATTACCGCATCCTACGCTATCTCGTTAGTAAGTCGTGTTACATGACTGCAGGCAGTTCTCAACCACCCGGCCACGGGATAATGCCCTGTGAGCTTGCCGAACACAGAAAATAGCCCCCTCTTCGTCATGTGACCGTTCAAACTAGGCAGATCACCATCTCTCCTCCACTCCAGTACTCCATCCTGGGTCTCATTCACCCGCAATCCAAGTACACGTGCATCACGCAACGGAACTGGATCCTTCGTCGCTAACCCATAACTTGCCAAATGCCTGCGCACTTTCTCAACCACCACAACATTCTCATCAACCCATATGTCGTCGATATAATGGTCGGTTCCCCTTGCTATATCGTATTCCAGTGACAGTACGGTATAAATGATCTTGGTCATCACCTTTGGGCCGATGTTCAAACCGAACCCCATTCGTGTCATAACGTAAACTTTTCCTTGATGTCTCGCTACTTGGAATTTTTGCAGCGTCTCTGACACGTGAATCAGTAGGTATGCCTTCCGGAGATCCAAGATAGATGCGCGATTACTTCGCTTACGCCAATTGCTCAATTTATCTCGGCATACAGCCGCATCCATTCCGGGGTGACTCATGACATCACCGGTCGTACCTTCTGCTCTTTGTTTGGTTGCTTGACCGCCAGCAGTGGGATTATTCCCTCGTGGGACCCGTGACGAGCAGGTTCGTACTCCACCAACCATCCGTCTCTGATCCATTGACTCAGTTCTTTATCAAACGATGTACGACACTCCGACGGTATCTGACATCCGGCATGTTGATTCGTCAACTTCGGCTCGCCATTTTCCCATCTCCACTCCATAGTCCACTTCGCTTGATCAAATTTTGCAATGAAATCTTTATCGTCAATTTGCAACTGTTTATTCGTCCCGACCACCGCACTTGCTACACACACCTTTGCACCAAACCACACGTCCAGATTTGGATCAACGAATACCCCGCCCAGTTGCTGAATAACATCAATACCGAGAATCAAGCCAGCAGCACATACCAGCTCGGAGGCCACCAGGCATCGCACCCTGACGTTGGTCTCGCTTACAACCATCGTTACCATGGTCTCTCCGTAACAGCTAGTACTTTCTCCATTTAGCATCTCGACAATCCTTCTAGGACCAGAAGCGGTATATCCCATACGACGACACACGTCTTCAAGAACAACAGATTGCTGACACCCAGTATCCACCAGAGCCTTGAGAGGTTTTCCACCAATTACAACTACAACAAACGGAAGCACCTTTTTCGCTACTTGTGAATACGGGAGAACGCGTCCGGTGCTGACGGTTCTCCTTGGTAGTTTTCCTGCTGCGGTTCGTTACGTTCATCAGCTCTGCATTGTCGAGCTACATGGCCAAGCTTCCCGCAGGAAAAACATCTTGGTTGTCTCCTGACCATTTCGTTACCGTCATTTCTCTGCTCTTTCATGGGACATTCTGTAGCAAAGTGACAAAGCTTCCCGCAGAAAAAACAGTTGTACTTCCGCTGACGCGAGCCGACCGCGCACGATACACTGAAGGTGGTGCGGATCGACATTATTTCTCGTGCCCGTGCAACAAGATCACTCAAATTCATTTTGTCCAATCCTGCTACAGACTTTAACTGGCCTGAAACTTCTGATGGGAGTCCATTTACAAATGCGCACCGAATTAACGCCTCGGATGCATCCACCTTCAACCCAATCAATAGCGCCAGCCTTTTTAGGTCGGAAAGGTACACATCGACAGGCTCGTCATCCAGCAGTATTCTTCGCTGGAATTGGCCATACGCGTCGTAACAATTTACCCCGAACGCATTCAAAATAGCTTCTTTTGACTTGCTGTAATCCTTTCTGTCCGCCTCTGGCAACTGCTTACGTAAGATATCAGGCAGCTAGGCTTGACCATTTTCAGGTCAAGTTTTCATTCAGGCATTGCTATTTGATACGTCAGTCATAAGAAATATCTCGATGAGGAAATACAAATTAGCAAACGGCCGTTAGGGCACTAATACTGTGGTGAGATATCATGCAAGAACTGACAATTTCTTAGAACTTGCTTACATTAATCAGTCGCGTACAACTGCATACAGTTGATTATAGAGAAGGGAAAATTTACCACAATAGACTTGTGCTCGAACAAGGATTCAATCGATTTAATAAAACGGGAAATATAATACTTACAACTATATTATAATTCATTGAATTCGTTATTAGTATTGTTATTATTGTTGATGCCGTGCGTTAGTATCCCAGTAATTGAATTTTTATGCTACAATGATGGGATTATCACATCTCTGAAGCCATGTGAGAAGGTATGAGAGAATATATGGAAATTCACAAGAAAGGGTATTAAGATATATACGTCTTGAACAAGTCATATAGTGTGTCTCGGGTTGTATGACATGGTTGAATTGATGCTCATTTCAGCCAGAAAACTTCAAAGTAGGGCTACTGGTACTGAAATATGCTTTCACTTTCAAAGATGGTTGATGGCGACTTTCATAGATTTGAATTACAATTTCTAGTTTAAAAGTTTCGGTTGAGAAAACTCGCTTCTAGTATGATACAACTTTGCTGAACACTGCAAACTCTACAGCGTATTTACCTCCTGCCAGTGTGTAGACGTTTCCAGTACTATGAGGTCCTGGATTAGGCGTTGACTCATCAACGTCATCAATTAGTCCTTCTTTCTCAGCAGCTTGGGAATCTAAATGATAATGATAACACACATTGTCACATATGAACACTTAACAGTGAACACTGCAGACTCTAAAGCGTATTTACCTCCCGCCATTGTGTAGACGTTTTCCGTATATGGTCCTGGATTAGGAGTTGACTCATAAATTTCATCAGTTCGCTTTTTTTTTGTAGTATCTTCGTCCCTTTCATTGGTCTTCATCTCAGCCTGGGAATCTAAATGATAACACACATTGTCACGTATGAACACTGAACAGTGAACACTGCAGACTCTACAGCGTATTTACTGTAATATAGTTCAATGTATTTAAAACGTTTCCGTAAAAAACGCACAACCAGTCCTATCGCCTTCGAGCCCGTTCTGTCGATCGCGTGACAGGAGCGTCGGGAGCACACACATAATAATTACGTTAATCACAATCACACTTCCCCTTGACCTAAAGATCACACGGGGAAACCAACACATAACGCAACGATGTAACTTCAAACGTGAAAATCAGGTGAACAATTCTAAAACAGTGTATACATGAAACGGCAAACGTCCCCTTGGTCTGAAGATCGCACGGGAAGCCAAGTCAACGTGATAAGTGTGGAAACAAAAACAAACTAATACGCAGTGTACACATATCGATACATCAAATTGAAAGTTAAATTTCGATATATGCCTGTGATCTATTGACGGGGACGGGGAGTCATTTGGTCTTCCTACCCCCGTGATCTATGGACCACTGAACCAAATTCAAAGCTTTTGAGTGTAACCCCGCAGTGTAGCCTATATAAGACTGTCTGGCCAATGGGCTAATTCTGAATAAATTAACACGACTCGTTTGCTATTAGAAGCACACAAAGTGGATCCCACAACTAAAACATACTGGCGTACAAAAAACGAAAAACTGCGGTGTAGGTGTGCCTCAAACGATGGACGAAAGCGATGATAACTGGAATTTGTAGCATACAGAATTCGTACTTGAAGGCTAAAACTTGCAAGGTATATGCAATCATCACAAGGCATAAGCACTTACGCGCGAACAAATCAAAATGTAAAAAAATCACTTTTTCTTAGTACAGATACACTCAACATCTAGCCTACATAAAAATCAGCCAATCATTGTGGCGGCGCTCGATCCCGATTTGGTCGCGAATGTTCAGAGTTATTTCTCTCAATATCTTGGTCGACATTGTCATCATCAGGTTGATCCAGATTAGCTGACAGAGTTATTCCCAACGGTGATATTCTCTTCCGTACCGACTGGGCCATTAGCTTCACCCGAGTTACCGCTGTTTTCCATATCAATGGCATCAGCTCCTCTGCTACAATTCAAGTCGATTTCGCGCGTCATAACACTTCCTGGTGGGCTAGGTAGATCCCCGACGGCAAGTCTAACGTCAGAAAGATGTCGATTCATCCCGTCAACCTCGACCACCACGTCGGCCACAATCCTGGTAACGACACCTCTATTCTATGGAGTAGTACATCGAGCATTTGGTGGCTTTACGAACACTACATCACCGAGTCGGTATGGGTTGGAACTATTTTGTCGGGCCAATCTCTTTCTGCTTGCGCGGATCATTGATGATGGCAAACCAGATTCATAGCGAAACACCTTATGCGCAGGTACAATATCCTCTGAATTCGGAGTGTGATTGTACTACTACACCATTCGTTTAACACTACCTCCAGATATCGAGGCCATTCTTTTGATAGTTCTGTGATTCCGCTCCACAATCCCGTTTCCAGAATGCCGGTAGGCGCAGCTGAACACATGTTCCACCCCCCAACTGTTCAAAAACTGGCGCATTTTCTGGCTAGTAAAACAAGGTCCGTTATCACTCTGAATTTCACTCGGCGCACCTCTTTCCGAGAAGACTTGTTCAAGGATCTGGATGATTTTATCGGCCGTTTCATTTCGCACCGCCCGCCATATCGCAAATCGACTAGGCCCGCAGTCGATCAAACTCAGGTATGGTCGAGTGTTGACGTAAGTAATGTCAAGTGCCAGGCGCTCCCAGACAACGGGAACGGAAAGCTGCCCGTGTTCCCATCTCACGGGACTCGGATCAATTCTGCGACAGATGTTGCACTCATTGATTACTCGTTGAACAACATCACGAGTAACACCTTCGCCAATGCTTCTTTTGGCCACGAAAAGCGTCCGATTCACACCTAGGTGATGCACGTTATGAAGAGTCCGTACCTGTTCCATCACATTCGCATTACGCCGGTTTACTCCAAGACACACCTTCTTTAGCCAGCGTTGTGGGACTCTCGTTAGTGCATCTGCGAGATTCTCCGACGATGGTACTTAACGGATTGTGACCTCAATGCAGTATCCCTGAAAGAGCTGCGCGATAATTCCAAATATTTTTTTAATAATCATTTCACTTGGCCCACTGACTCTAGGTCGGCGCGAATCTTCCAATATTGACGTGACCCAATGGAACACACTGACCGAGTCGGTCACAACTTCCACATTTGTGAAACCCCATCTCAGCACCAAACTCAATCCCTTTATGACAGCGTCGAGCTCCGCGACATTTATATGCGTTCCGTCGTTCTCTTTCCTCATCCATGCTGCATCTTCGACAACCTTCACATTTACGGTCAAACAGCATGCCACCGCCATATTGCTCGCATCGCACCATATTTGCGCTCTGCCATCACGATATACTCTCCAGTCACCTCTTACTGGATCGCTCTCTCGTACCTTTGTCAAGATTTCTTCAGCCAAATGCATAACTGGATTTGGTATTACCGCATCCTACGCTATCTCGTTAGTAAGTCGTGTTACATGACTGCAGGCAGTTCTCAACCACCCGGCCACGGGATAATGCCCTGTGAGCTTGCCGAACACAGAAAATAGCCCCCTCTTCGTCATGTGACCGTTCAAACTAGGCAGATCACCATCTCTCCTCCACTCCAGTACTCCATCCTGGGTCTCATTCACCCGCAATCCAAGTACACGTGCATCACGCAACGGAACTGGATCCTTCGTCGCTAACCCATAACTTGCCAAATGCCTGCGCACTTTCTCAACCACCACAACATTCTCATCAACCCATATGTCGTCGATATAATGGTCGGTTCCCCTTGCTATATCGTATTCCAGTGACAGTACGGTATAAATGATCTTGGTCATCACCTTTGGGCCGATGTTCAAACCGAACCCCATTCGTGTCATAACGTAAACTTTTCCTTGATGTCTCGCTACTTGGAATTTTTGCAGCGTCTCTGACACGTGAATCAGTAGGTATGCCTTCCGGAGATCCAAGATAGATGCGCGATTACTTCGCTTACGCCAATTTCTCAATTTATCTCGGCATACAGCCGCATCCATTCCGGGGTGACTCATGACATCACCGGTCGTACCTTCTGCTCTTTGTTTGGTTGCTTGACCGCCAGCAGTGGGATTATTCCCTCGTGGGACCCGTGACGAGCAGGTTCGTACTCCACCAACCATCCGTCTCTGATCCATTGACTCAGTTCTTTATCAAACGATGTACGACACTCCGACGGTATCTGACATCCGGCATGTTGATTCGTCAACTCCGGCTCGCCATTTTTCCATCTCCACTCCATAGTCCACTTCGCTCGATCAAATTTTGCAATGAAATCTTTATCGTCAATTTGCAACTGTTTATTCGTCCCGACCACCGCACTTGCTACACACACCTTTGCACCAAACCACACGTCCAGATTTGGATCAACGAATACCCCGCCCAGTTGCTGAATAACATCAATACCGAGAATCAAGCCAGCAGCACATACCAGCTCGGAGGCCACCAGGCATCGCACCCTGACGTTGGTCTCGCTTACAACCATCGTTACCATGGTCTCTCCGTAACAGCTAGTACTTTCTCCATTTAGCATCTCGACAATCCTTCTAGGATCAGAAGCGGTATATCCCATACGACGACACACGTCTTCAAGAACAACAGATTGCTGACACCCAGTATCCACCAGAGCCTTGAGAGGTTTTCCACCAATTACAACTACAACAAACGGAAGCACCTTTTTCGCTACTTGTGAATACGGGAGAACGCGTCCGGTGCTGACGGTTCTCCTTGGTAGTTTTCCTGCTGCGGTTCGTTACGCTCATCAGCTCTGCATTGTCGAGCTACATGGCCAAGCTTCCCGCAGGAAAAACATCTTGGTTATCTCCTGACCATTTCGTTACCGTCATTTCTCGGCTCTTTCATGGGACATTCTGTAGCAAAGTGACAAAGCTTCCCGCAGAAAAAACAGTTGTACTTCCGCTGACGCGAGCCGAACGCGCACGATACACTGAAGGTGCTGCGGACCGACATTATTACTTGTGCCCATGCAACAAGATCACTCAAATTCATTTTGTCGAATGCTGCTACAGACTTTAACTGGCCTGAAACTTCTGATAGGAGTCCATTTACAAATGCGCACCGAATTAACGCCTCAGATGCATCCACCTTCAACCAAATCAATAGCGCCAGCCTTTTTAGGTCGGAAAGGTACGCATCGACAGGCTCGTCATCCAGCAGTATTCTTCGCTGAAATTGGCCATACGCGTCGTAACAATTTACCCCAAACGCATTCAAAATAGCTTCTTTTGACTTGCTGTAATCCTTTCTGTCCGCCTCTGGCAACTGCTTGAACACTGCAAATGCAGCACTATCCATGAGCAATGGGAAAATAGTTGGCAATTTGTCCGTCAGTTCTTGAAGCTCGGCAAGCAGTTCTAGTTTCTCAACCCACTTCGCAAAATCCCCAAACGTTGGATAATCTACGTAATTCTTCACAATATCAGTTAACTTCATATTCGCCATTGGGCCGCGATAGTTTGTAATATAGTTCAATGTATTTAAAACGTTTCCGTAAAAACTGCACAACCAGTCCTCTCGCCTTCGAGCCCGTTCTGTCGATCGCGTGACAGGGGCGTCGGGAGCACACACATAATAATTACGTTTATCACAATCACATTTTATAAACCCAAATTCAATAGGACAAGATCGTTTTCCCCCAGCCCACGTCACGAATGTATCATATCATGTATAAATTTATGGAGAGCAATCATTAATCAGGCAAAAAAATGACACACCAATTGAAAGTTAGCTGAGATCACCTTCATACTCATGTTTGTTTCATCAGTTGGGAAAACACAAGTTAATTTAACAAAACTACGTTCAGCTTTGTGGACAAGTATCTCGGTAAAGCTGATATGACTTGCCAGTCCATATTAGATCCACCTAGCTAATCGGTGCATCTGTTACCGTATATTTCATGATAATAGGACAGGTGGCAATATGCTTTTAGTTATAGCCCAGTAAATTTAGTCGGATTTATCCCTTAGGGGCTTAGAACAACAGTGTTTCCAAGCCCAGCTTAAAGCACCTGCAATCTCTCTTGAGGGTCGTAATTGGAAATGATATGGCACTAAATAGAAATCTATCGCATCTGTTCAAAGGGAAGCTTTGTCAAAAAATTCTCCCGATGCATA
Organism: Botryllus schlosseri; assembly: GCF_051294905.1. Classification (NCBI taxonomy): domain Eukaryota; kingdom Metazoa; phylum Chordata; class Ascidiacea; order Stolidobranchia; family Styelidae; genus Botryllus; species Botryllus schlosseri. The sequence continues at coordinate 26,670,750 of NC_137246.1, read as the reverse complement.
CAGGCTAGGGTTGTTCAGAATTGACCGACTTTCAAAAAGTCATGGTTTTCAGCTTGTTTCTAATGCCTTATCCCCATAGGTGGTCAAAGTGGTCATCATCGCTACTCAAGTCGAAGTAGAAGTAACACCGGAATTTCTACTCAAGTAGAAGTAGGAGTGGTGGTTCATAAGTAAGTAGGTAAGTAGGTATTCTAAGCTTATTTTTGCCTACAAAACTGAAAACTGTCAAGTAGAAGAAGTCTAAAATCATACCTACTTGAAAAGTAGTGCGAGTAGGAAAAATCTACTTTAAGTACTTCAAAAAGTACCGTAAAAGTACTTCGTTACTGACCACCTCTGCTTATACCTTAAAAACATATGTGGAGCTGGAAGAAAATAGGCTGAAAATGGGGATTCCCCTAAGATTTGCGTGACGCGATTTTACCTAGCCTACTAAAATGCCATATAAGTCAGGGTTCAAGCAGCTGGGGTGGTTTGGGGTGATGCAAAACCTCACTGTAGATATTTTTCTGAGTTCAGGACACCATTTTCATATTGCAGACTACCTTGGAAATCTTTAAACTTACCTAAAACTTGACATAATTATACACGATTCACCGTGTAAAAGAATATAACTGTAAATGCACCATCCAGTTGCACAGCGGCATTGTAATTATTTTATTATTCAATGAAACGTACGAACATAACGGGAACGAAATAACTTGACAAGGAAATGGATTAATTTGACAAAAATCCAATACCAATCAGGTGGATAAACGGATTGATTTTTCGAAATTTTGTAATCTTTGCCGGAAATCTTCCCCGGCTTGTAAGAGACTTGCTTGCGTTTTCTGTCGTCAGATATGTACATAGCGTGGTCGGTCTTTAATTCCATCATATGCGCTGCTATATCGTTTAGTTCTTGACCACTATTCACGAATTCTCGAGCACTCATGAAACGCGGATCATTATGCCATTCTAACACTGGAAGGCTCGACCTGATGGTGCACTACAGCTATAGCATCAATATGAACCATGATTCTGTTCCAATCAAATATACAACTAAAACATGACATAGGTCTCTGTCATTGAATAGGTTTATTTGAGCATTCAGAGTCACAAATGTAGATGAATGATCAGATCAGATCGAGATCCATGCTATGGGGGGTGTCAGCTGCCTGTGAATATGATATAGATCTGCTCTAGCTGTAAGTTCACCTTCGTTAATTCATGCTGCTGCTGGTCGTCTTCTAGTTATGTTCAGTCGTTTTTTTGTTGTCTGATTTCAACTTTCAACACTTTATCGTTGCCGCAAATCGTTCCTAATCTGGGACCTCCCTAATCAGGGTAGAAGGTTATGACTTATAGTTCTTTATTCGGCTCAAATGAGCATTTTTGCATCAGTTTTCGAAGTAGCTTCAGGGCTCCTATCCTATATATCCCATAGCTTACGCAGTACAGCTACAAAGTCACTTTGCGATGTTGCCACACATATTTGGTCTGGGATAGTTGAAGCAAACAGCCTTTGGCAGATGACAGAGAAATTTGGAGGCATAGCATTTTGTCATGATCGGGGGTCCCAGATTACGAACGATTGGTACCAAAGATGAAGAATTATTAGTTAAACTCGGGCAACAAGAACAAGACTGAACGGCTAGAGGTGCAACGGATCAGCAAGTGGCCAAGTAAACATACAGAGAACTCTTCTATATCAGCACAAGCAGCTGATTCTCCTCCTAGCAGTGATTATGAAGTTGCACAATATTTATCCGATTATTCATCCAAATTTCCTACTCTGAAAGCCGCTGTAAACCAAATAAACGACAGAGATCCATGTCAGGTTTTTGATCGTTGATTTTCTTGAGACGGCTTCTTCGTTTACACTAATGCTATGGTGGTAAAACACCATTGGACAAGTTTGCCAGTTTCGGAATGGCATAGGTATCCGCATTTCATAAGTGCTTGGGAACTCGTGAATAATGGTCAAGTACTTAAGAGATCCAACAGAATGTATGATAAAATTAAATACCGACCACGCTTTGTACACACCAGACGACAGAAAACAGCAAGCCTGTCTCTTACAAGCCGTGGAAGATCTCCGGCAACGAGTTCAAAATTTCGAAATATCATCCCATCAATCTAATTAATTGGTATTGAATTTTTGTCAAATTTATCCATTTCTTTGTTATGTTGTTTCGATTCGTTAACCATTTCCCCGTTATGTTCTTGCATTTCAGTGAATAATAAGATATTTATAATATCGCTGGGCGATTTGGATGATGCATTTACAGTTGTATTCTTTTATACGGTGAATCGTGCAAATGATGCTCAGTTTTAGGTAAGTTTGAGGATTTCCAAGGCAGTGTGCAACATGGAAATGGTGTCCTGAACTCGGAAAAATATCTACAGTGAGGTTTTGCATCACCCCAAACCACAACAGCTACATAAAACCTGACACATATGGCAATTTAGTAGGCCAAGTAAAATCGCGGCACACAAATTTTAACGGAATCACCCATTTTCTTCCAGCTCAACATGCACACAGATGCAAGGGTTGAGTTACAGAAAAAGTAGCTAGAATATGTTTTCAAAGCATAAGGCATGGGAAACGGACGAATGAAAACCATGGCTTTTTGGAAGTCGGTGTATTCTGAAAAACCCTAATACAGGCTTACAGTTCTGTGAGTGTGGCAGCTGACATTGGTACAAAATATATGAAATGTAGAATGCACTCCATGACTTACCAGGACTCGATTCATCTTCTGAGGTTATCCCAGTATGACCTGAAAATTACAGGACAGAAATGAAATGACAGTTAATTGTAATTCCAGAATTACAAATTCAACTAACTATTTCTTTTTTCGTCGCGTCTGTCAATTGTATACACATTTTCAACTGCTGGTTGGTGAGGGGAGGCTTCATAGATGACATTGGTCGTCGTCTCACGCTGAGAAGCTAAATTTAATACACTTGTTGCATGGAAATATAATTCAAGAACATCCATTGCGTTCATACTTTCACCTGATGCAGCGTAGACTGCTTCAATACCGGGTCCTGGGTTAGGAGAGGCATCATAAATTTCATTCATTCGTATTTCCTTTACATCATCTATGCAAAGTGTCAGCCAATATTTTAGTGCTAATCGAAAAATTATAATTACATGAAGTTCTACCACGATTTCTCTTCGAGAAGCATGTCGCTCGAATGATCAAAAGTAAGGCCGCCGAACCGCTAACAACTGCTCCAACTATGATGCCAATGCGACTTGGTTGCGGTTCCGGATTTCCTGATCCTACTGTTGATTGCTTTGTTGCTTCAGTGCTATCTTGTTTGTCAGTACTTGATGTTGCGCTACAAATATCTAGCCTTGAGCAAGCTACTCCCACTGGGTCCAAAGTTGCTGCACACACATTGTATGCTCCGTAACCATCAGTTGAAGTCTGTTATGACAAAATTGAAAAAGTCAATTGTCCCAATAGAAATTCGACTGAAATTCTATTCAAGAAATGTGAAGTGGCCTAAAACAGCTTAATACAATGGTTTGCATCGGGACACTTTCAGTTAATGAAAATATTTCAGTTTTATGAACTGAAAGTTTTACTTGTAGTGAAATAATTGCACACATAATGGTGTTCCAACCAGGGCTTCGGAGCAGCCGTAAATTTGCATTGCTCCAGCTCCGGAGCTTTCTTCTGTCATAGAATAGCTCCGGCTCCAGCTCCGGAGCCGCATTATTTCCACTGCTCCGGCTCCAGCTCCGGCTCTGAAAACTATCGAGGGTGTCTGTCTATATCATGGATGGGCAACCCGCGGCCTCTGGGCCATATGTGGCCGCGAGAAGTTTTTGAGCCGCCCGCGAGCTAATTTCCCATTATATTATCGAAATCCTGTTACATTATCGAAATTGAATTGCTCAAATCGTAAACTTGCAAGGCCAACCAAAAATATGATTAGTATGGCCGCGATACTTGGGATGTTGATGACTAAATAACAGTTCCGACGCATTGGCAGATCCAGGATACAGTCACACTTTTAGTAAAGTAGTAAAATTATTCTTCACGCTTCGCGTGTTTAATTGTCATACGATTTCTTGCTTTGTAGCCTACCTCCTCCTGAAAATCGAACTATAATCGCAATTACGAGGGAAAGTCTTTTCGCGTTTGAGCTTGCAGAAGGATCGTCGACGATGAAATGTTGGCACAAAATGATTGTCGTATTGGCGGAAATCTTCGATATCGATATGTCCAGATGGCCCTTTAGCCGAAACTGTTGCCCCCCTGGTCTATATAGATTACTAATTTACCCGTATGTTAGTCATCTATAGTAATCTAGAGACTGTCAGCCGTCAGTAACATCGGATGCAGCGACGAAGACAGGTGCTGCCGTGCTGACTTGTGACGTCATAATGAATACGTGTCAATTGTCGATAACATCGCAGTTGCACTAGAACGCACTTTACTCCGTGCCATTGATGTGTACATCATTAAAATTCTGATGCGGCGTTTTTTCACTGGCCCTGTAATCCTTAACGATAAGCCATACAGCTCAATTCAATCTATAAATTTGCGATTATTATTCAACTGTAACTGTAGTAAGAGCAATATGGGCGGATATCACGACCTGATCAATAGAAATTCGATTTGTACCAAATGGCCAATGGTTCGACGTTCGGTATTGGTGCACTCGTTACCAGTCCATCCGGTGTCGATCAAGTTTATCGGAATATAATATTTTACCGTTTTAACGCATCGAATCATCGAATTAAACACTGTGCCATTATACTCTATAGTGCCATGCACATTGCGCCATGCCCATAATGAATGAAACTATATGCAGTATGTACTTTTCACATTTACAAGTCACAGTGCGTGATAATCCGGGAATACCAGAGTATCAAGCAGACATCAAGATTGAATTTACGAAACAGATGATTAGAAATTGGAAATCACGTATCAAATCAGTAATTTGTCTGTAACATAAAATACCATGGGGTCCTGACATCGCATTAAGTAGCTCGCACCGCGACGATTGTTTGCTGAGTGTAACGGCATTTTGGGCTACTTTTCTGCCATCCCCTATTTACGCTCGAAAATCCTCACTGGAGTGAATGACGATCATGCGCAGTAATGAATTCCATTTCGCAGGCATAATTGCATACAACTATAGAAATTAAACATGGAACGGCAGCGACCGATTTTGCAGCTTCGTTCCGCTTCGCCGAGGCTGGAGTGGAGAATTGTTTTGCGTAAGCGACTGTAGGATATCTGGCAATCCAAAAGCTATCTTCCCGAGCGCAGAAATTACTGAATCTGGTCTTGACCGAAAGCTACTGTTGCACCGATTCCGAAAATATAAATTAAAATAATGATCAGGCACCGATCCACCTAGAATCTGTCCTCCAAGTCTGAAATATCGGCATTGTTCGGAACAATCGGGTAACCGCAACACAATGGCCATAACAATGACCCGTCGCGACTCTCCGATTGTTCGAACAATGCCGATATTTCAGACTTGGAGGACGGATTCTAGGTGGCGAAAGATGACGAAAGAACGAGTATTTGCTCATCCGATTCATAGCAACGATGAGATGGAATTTCTTGGCTTGTGAAATTACGTTTTCATCCTCTCTCCCATTTCGCGTAATACATAGTGATCAATATTTTCGAACCGTACAATTGGCCAACAAGGTTGTGCTGATGATGAAATTGCGGGTATGCCGAATACCCACAATATTCACAGGCTTACTTAGCATACCGAGATTCGGTACTCATTAGGGTTGTCCATAATTTGGAAAATCTCAAAATTTATGCGTATCCATGTCTCATTTTATAGATTATGGATAAAAAACGTCAATGAACCTGCAATAAGCTCACGGGAAAGTCGTTAACATTTGTCTAAATGCGTTTGAAAATAGCTGCCGTAGAGTGGGCGTGTCAGCGACCATAGAACGACAAGCAGACTAGTAATCACGAAATCACGGCGCTTGATTGGCTAATCTGCTATGCTTCAATGATCACGACGGTGGCAAATTGGTGATCAGCTGGTCAAGGAGTCGGCTAACGGCGGTGATTCTGTAAGCGCATTGTAGGTTGGTCCGCAGATAGTGATTTAAGATTAATTCTGAACATGTTGAGCGACGAAATACATGATGAACAAAGAACAGCTGCTTCACAAAATCTTTAAATACATGACTTGATGGCTTATTGTGAAGGCAACCGTTGTTACCTGTATGCCATATTTTCATCGAGGGAAAACACAAAAACACGAGAAGAAATATTGCAAAGGCGCTTATGCAAGTGGTGAACGAACTTCTAGTTTCAGAGGGGATGTACCATGATTGAATACAAATATAAAGCTTGACATTGACACTACTGTGTCTGATCTTATCTTGTCGTGGTAGCCTATATAATTGAACTCTTAAAAGCTGTGCGGGCTGGATGAATCAGCCATTTATGCTTGACACTTGTCACATTCTTGCAGCATAATGAATCATACCCGCGAGTGCTGTCAAAGTCCTCAATGATGCCCCGGAAAAAGTATAAAGGCAAGCATTGACTATGCTGGTAGGGTCAGCAAAAAGACTGTTCGCTTGCATTGTTTAGCATGTCCATAATGAATCTTAGATCATTATACCGGCTGCATCACGACTAATGCTTGAATCAAACCAGACATGGACATAAAAAAGAATGTATTGAAGCTGTGCGGTAGTTAAATTTCTTCAGAGTCTCAATGTAAGCTACCTGGTCGGCCCACATATCTTCTGAGCATACAGGATTATGTCCAGAATCCATCTCACATGGTGTGCTGCACCAGTTGGGCGATAACTAATATACCTTACCTGCACTGCACCCAGAAAAGCAGGACCACTTAACGTACTCTCAATCACATCAGATAGGTATTTCTGGGATCTATAAGTTCACAAGCATTCGCTGTTTCACCTCTGTCATGCCTGCAAGAGGGTGTTGTTGTTCTGAACCTATCGTTATATAGTTTTAACACTAAAAATTCAATGACCAAGTGTCTCATTTTATTATTTCATCACCAACGTACAATGCGCTTACAGAATCATCATTGCCGTTAGCGTACTTCTTGAACTAGTAGAAGCACATATTCAGCAAGCCGCCGTGGTCGTGATCATTCAAGCATAGCTGATTAACCAATCAAGAGCCGTGATTTCGTGATTACTAGTCTCCTCGCCGTTCTATGGTCGCTAACACGCCCACTCTATGGCAGCTACTTTCAAACGAATTTAGACAAATGTTAACGACTTTCCTGTGAGCTTATTGCAGGTTCATTGACGTTTTTTATCAATAATCTACAGAATGAGACATGGATACGCATATTTTTTGAGATTTTCCAAATTTTGGACAACCCTAGTACTCATATATGAAAATTGAGCATTGAACAAATGACTGCTCTGCTGTTAAGTCCCCAGGAACATGCTTAGTCGGAAATGGTAGCGCCAAAGAGGAAAATATTCTTAATTTCGCGAAGTGCTGCTGTTGTATTATGTGAACTCAGCAGATATGATTGTTGCATCTTATGAAATACGTCGGAGCCGGAGCTAACCCTCAAATAACTGGCTCCAGCTCCGGCTCCGGCTGAATTTATGTAGAGCTCCGGCTCCGGTAAAAATGCACGGCTCCGGGGCTCCGAAGCCCTGGTTCCAACAACGATTTACACCAAATTTGAGCATATTTTGAAAACAATATTATTTCGGTGTGTGCCCGCCTATACTTCATCATTTCCATACCCACTGACAGACAGCTATACTTTCAAACGCTCTGCATGAACTGTCTATGATTTTCATGTGGGCTATTTGTGGTCTCATTTATGTTTTTTATCAATAATTACAGAATGAGCCTTTACAACGCCACATTTTCGAAATTTTCAGATTGTAGATATCCCTTCTGGGTATGCATCATGTCCATACCCACTCACAGAGGCTACTTTTAAACCCTCTGCATGAACTGTCTATGATTTTCCTATGAGCTATTTGCCGTCCCCCTAATGTTTTTTTTTCTTATCAATAATCTACAGAATGAGCCTTTACAACGCAGCATTTTTGAAATTTTCAAATTGTGGATATCCCTTCTGGCTATGCATTATCCAAATCAGTGATTCCCAAAGTGGGCGCCATGCCGCATGACTCGAACCAAGTCATATGACTCGAGACTCAAGACGGCAAAATACAGACATTTCATTGTAAATTCGAAGAGTAATAAAGTAACGACACTCTTGGGATTTCGTCTATAGGTACTGGTATGACCAGAAACTGCTAAAAGTAAGGAAAGTTAGTATATTTTAAATGCGAACCATTCGATATCACCAAACAGAGTTATAAAAAGTGGGTTTAACAAGACCTTAACTGGAAACTGAGCAGTCAACACAAAGACTTGGACTCGGACTCGAGTCATAATACCATGACTTGGACTCGACCCTCTTCTTGATGACTTGGACTTGACTCGGTGGTGATGTAAAATGACTCGACTTAACTCGAGTCAAAATTATAAAAGCGAGATTGACTTGTGACTCGGAGCCATGTGACTTGGTTACAACCCTATTGCCGCCCAAGAGTCCATTGTGTAAAAATTGTTTGGTAAACACTGATCCAGACCCACACATGATTGCTCGGACTGTGGCAGAGATCAGAATGATCAGACACCATGCCTAAGGAACAAAACTTTTCCATACGTAAATTTGATGACGTACAGATATAACAACTCACCACTGTCACACTAAATCCATGAATTTGACTAGTGCCTCTCGAATAATTACTTGTCCAGGATAATGCGGCAGATGAAACATCTAAATACATTGTAGGAGATAACGCACACTAACAGGTACAACACACTATTAGCAGAGCTAAATACCATTTCCTGTGATGCGTAGGAAGCTCAATGATATATCTCGGTCCCGTGGATTTGCCGAGAACGTAAAATTGAGATCAGCTGATCCATTCACCTCAATGACGGGAGATTCATCGGACAGTCGAGGATTTTCAGGGTCGTCTGGCATATAATAAAGGTTTCAGAGACCAAGTAAATTATCATTATTCTCAACTTACAATACACTGTTATTGGAATGACAGGAGACACAACGACAGTATAGTTAGATTCGACCGTACAGGAAACATTTTCCCCATTGTCAGATGATGTCAGAATATAGTCACCGAAAATTTCCTGAAAAAGAATTTGCCAAATTAATGCATTACGCCTCCATAATGTCCCTAAATGTCCCATGCCCACTGCCATGATGGTCCTATGTAGGCTATTTCCCAAATCTCACTCGCCTGAACGGGAAAGTTAAGTCGATTTTCTTCAAGCAAACGCGTTGACAGGGCGTTGATATGGCGATACCACAAAAAGAACTAGATTGGAATAGTACTTTTCGTGAAATTTCTTTAGTTGCCGTTAGAATACCGTGGATTTTTGAGGAAAACGGCTACTGCTAAAATGTTTTTCACTGTTGCAACTATATAACTTGAACCACGTCATATTTAGAGTGCCCCTTTAAACTGAATTGTACTCAAGTTTACGGTAAGAAAGTATGGCTTGCATAATTAATCGCGAATCCCTTCCAAAAATTTAAGCTTACGAGATCGTACAGTTATTTGGGATTTCATTCCAAGCTGGTGACGTCATATTTTGTGATACGATTATTGATACACAATGTTTTTTCCAATTCTCTACTAGTTGCTGACGATTACCCCTGACAAGTATCAGTACTCAGTAGGCTATTGGCAATTAAAGTGAGTTTGCACAGTAGAATATTTTATCTCAGGCAGCCATTCTGTTTAAGTGACTTTTGGAGTTTTAGCAGTCATGAGGCGAAACTGCCTCGTGATTTCTCTAATTAAAAAAAAATAAAAAATTCTGATGTCAACCATTTTTCAAATGTGGAGGCTTCGCGGCCCCCTGAAAATGCTTCGCGAACCCGCGGTTGAGAACCACTGTCCTAGGAGGACGCCTAAATGTACTCTTTTTGGGGAATTTGTCCTCTTTTCTAGAAAAAGTTTTAAAATGCAATCAAAAACGCAAAGCCGACGCAGCAAATATCAGAGTTTCGTAAAATATCGAGTAAATCGGGAGTCGAGTCAAAGTGATGACTTTTTAATTTTTTTTTCAGTCAACATAGTAGCCTACTATTGATAGAAAACTTTTCAAAATCAGCAGTTTTCTTGTCCGGTCCTGGAGCTTTCAGAATTTTTGAAAAGTGTCCTCTTTTCGGATCTCAAAATATGGTAACCCTAACATATGTGTGTTTCAATGAGTTGTCATGTAGTTGATACACAATACGTCCTCAAATATAGGATATTGTAAGATGTGAAATGAATTGTTAAAGTGCCAACGACATGTAGGTATTTAAAATCATACCAAGTCTTGGAGGTAATACCTGCAGAGCCTTGTGTTATACCACGCTGTCTAGAACAGCTATTCTATTGCCCAAAACCAGGACAGAAGCTAAGGGGAATGTAATTGAAAACCGTTGTCATGTCAGTACCAGAATGTAGTAACTAATATGATATATTTCGCATAGCAGAATTGCTATTGCATCTGTTATGCAAGGGAGGGCGATAGATAATTTGAAAAGGTCATCATTGCACAGAAAGACCTTCAACTTTTTATTGCTCTCTCTGCAAACAAATGAGTCATCAAATTCACGTTCATTTCGCCCGGCTACCCTAGGGTAACTAAAAGATCAATAAAAAAGTTGAAGGACAGAAATAATAAACTTACAACATTGTTCTTCAAGAAAACATGTGCATCAGTAACTGAAGGAAAGCCATCAGTATAGTTACAGGCAAAATTCGCATGATGTCCAGCTAACTTGTTACTTTGCAGAACACTCACATTTGCGGGACCTGAAAAACAATTTTGCAGTAATTGCTTGCACAATGGGCAATGGAGTTCATAAAAATTGCATTTTAATGAGGAAGAGAGACTGAATTCAGGAATTTTGTAACCATGACTACACATAAGTGCAATAACAGCATGATATTACAAGTAAAAACAGAAAATACTGTGGTCAACTGTTAAGTCAACGCCTTGACAGCTAAACAAAAAATCTCGAAGCTCATTACTTACTTGACCAACACTGCATTTTATCACTACATCCACCCGACCAAAGAGCCCCAGCACTACACTTGGTCGACGTATCAGGAATGGAGCCATCAGAAAATCTGAGTGTCTGCGACTTTTCATTGCAACTGCAATTGCCTTCAGCATGATAGCCTGGTTCCTTTGTGACAACTGACGAGATGTTGTAGCTAGAATTCTGTTTGTATGTTTCTACCATTTGTTGTGTTTCACACGCTGTTAATAATAGATATATCAACTATTTAGAAAAAGTGAGAATATTTTTGTAATAACTTCCATCAACTGCCAAGAATATATGACGTTGAATACATAGGCCCCGACTTTTATTTTTACATGGGGTGGCCAGATGAAAAAGAGAGGTGTTTGAATAACAGGGAGGTGTTTGAAATTGTTTCAAATATAATAAGTTAGCATCAATTTAATACCGTTAAGTACGTGCGTAAATCAGTAGCTTCCCATAATATTTGGACAGGACAAGCTTTATCGTGTTGACGCATTTACGCGTATAAGTACCGTAATTTTCCATGTATAATCCGCAAAATTTTCACGATTTCTTGCCCTAAAATCGGGGGGGTGCGTATTATACATGGGAACAACACGCTTGAAAAAATCTCCCTCGATAAAAAAAAACTTGAAATCACACCTTTCTTCATGTTTGTTTCCAATCGCGCATCACTTTCAGCCATCGTGCCCAGTAATTCGTATCATCAGTGTAACGCGCTACCGATTAGCAAAAAGCGTGTTGGCAATTAACGAGAGTCGTCTGCACAGCACGCAATCTCCGGCAGAGTTGGTTTGCCGTTTGCACGCGAGCGAAATTAGGTCATTCATTGATTGCTGAACGCGCGCGCGGCAATCCTCGCTAATTTATCGACAGGCCATGTGCGCAAAATATAAGCGCTTGCGTAATCAGTCACACCTCCAACAGGTGTGGTGTGCACGACATAACCGCTGGCCTGAGCAATCGCATCTGGCCTCGTGCGCAAGATGTCGCGTCGCCGGCTTCGCAGGCTTTGAATGCTATCTGCTATCGTATAGAGCAGTGCTTTTCAACCTTTTTGAGCTCCAGGCACTGATCCACCTAGAATCTGTCCTCAAAGTCGAAATATCGGCATTGTTCGAACAATCGGAGAGTCGCAACGGGTCATTGTTACGGTCATTGTGTTGCGGTTACCCGATTGTTCTGAACAATGCCGATATTTCAGACTTGGAGGACAGATTCTAGGTGGATCAGTGCCTGATCATTATTTAAATTTATATTTTCGGAATCGGTGCAACAGTAGCTTTCGATCAAGACCAGATTCAATAATTTCTGGGATCGGGAAGATAGCTTTTGGATTGCCAGAAATTCTACAGTCGCTTACGCAAAACCACTCTCCTCTCCAGCCTCTGCGAAGCGGAACGAAGCTGCAAAATCGGTCGTTGCCGTTCCATGTTTAATTTCTATAGTTAGAGACAATGCCGTTAATTGCATAATGAATAGCGATGGTTATGTCATGATTGTTCGAAAAATCGAAAGTGACATCGCAAAACAGAACACCATCGTGTACTAAAACACAGCTATTCCTGTACTGCTGTACATAGGCGCTGTACGAGCTGTTATGTATTTTCCGTTAAATTGTGGTATGTGATAGCTACTAGCATAGGCTGCATTATCGTTGTCTGTGGCCTTTATGCTGGGTTCAACTGCAATACCTATAACCCTTAATTGTGGCATGTGATAGCTATATACTTACATAGCCTGCGCTGTCGTTGTTTGTGGTCAGTGGTACCACTCCTAGCGATTTCATACTAGATCTAGTGTATTTTGACTTGACCTATTGTCCTAGAGTATTTTCTTTCGAAATTCGGCAAATCTAGTGTTGTTTTTTTTACTGAAAAAATATTTGTAAATGAGGATGCTATTTTCGTGTGCTTCGAATAATTTATACCGGTACTTGAAGAGATAGTAAACTTGCCCATTTAGCACAATAGCGACCAGTCCTACATGTATTGTATAATTGAATAGTATATTCAGATTCATGTTGAAATGAACCCGAATATTTTCGGCTGACACTCGTCAGGGGTAATCGTCAGCTGATTGACGATTACCTTTGACGAGTGTCAGCCGAAAATATTCGGATTCATTTCAATATGAAATATGAATATACTATTCAATTGTATATTGAAGTTCTCTCCAAGAAGCTCTTCAAGTATTTTATAATGTGGAATTGCAACGGCTATCAGTATGCAAAGAAAATGCTCTCTATACCCGCTGCTGTTGCTATATTGACATTTCGGGTCTCTTTATCAGGTACAATTGTTTGTTTGTGTGTGTGTGTGTGTGTGAGGAGGGGTCCGTGCTTCACCAGCCATTAACCTCACCGCACGTCACTGTTTATACCTTTTTGAATACTGCATTGATGAAACCTGAATGTCGCGGAGCTAAATGAGTATAAAATTGTCAATTTTCAAAATGACGTAATTTTTGACCCCGGAATTCAATTTTCCTCGAATAAAGCTAATTGTGTTCAAAATTGGCTCATCTATGCATGTACCAAATTTCATAAGATTTGAAACTGTGTTGGTTCCCACTTTGTCCAGGTTTGGAAGGGCCCCTGTGTGATAGTTCTGTAGGTTAATCACGAGATCATGACTCCACAGAAATGTCATTTCCACTAACGTCTGTAGGTTTGTACTATAGGCCTACACGTTTCGGATGCTGTGATACAGCAGCCAATCAAGATTTCAAGGCTTCCGATATAGGAAATCAATATCGAAACTATAATTCTAACTGGTAAATTATCTGTTAGTAATTGTAGATATCGAAAAAATTGCCCGACTCATTGTGCCCAGCCCCACTCGTAGGATGCGGTCAATATGAATGTCGTATGGGCACATAGGCACTTGAGCAGTGAGCACTCTTTCTGCACATTACAATTGACCCATGGTTTGAAATTAGGCTGCCACGGGCGGCTGGACACTAGGGGTCTTCAAAAATAACTTTTTTTCTCAGATCGTACTGGCTACTTGATAAAATTGTTAGGTTACCTAATTTAAGCCTAAACGCAAAATTTGGTTCAATTCCAACCAGTAGCCTCATCGCTACAGGAGCAAAAGTTTCTATTTATTATACAAAAATAAATAACAAAAAATTTGAAAGTAGCCAGTACGATTTGAGAAAAAAGGTCATTTTTGAAGACCCCTACTGTACACACTGTGTTAGATTTCAAAGTTAAGACCATACAATCTAGGTAAATCTTGAATGGAAGAAAATGCAGGAATTGACGATTAATTGGGCCTACCTGATATTGTGAACTTATGAAGAGAGATTTGGTTCTTCATGGTTAAACTATTGCTATATATCAGCTCCGAAGCGTCCTTTGTTGTGTTGATGTTATCGATGCTGAATTTCACCGTTGCGTTTCCATTTGAAGTGTCGAAAACACAATCTATGCATCCCGGTCCCTCTGGATCCAGGCAAACCCCTTTTGTCGAGACGTGATAAGAGCAAATAGCTGTTTCATTATCATCTGCCAGGCTAAGGCTATAATATAACTTGAATGGCCATTGCTGATTAGGTTTGAAATGGTGGGTGATGTTCAAGTAAGGTGTGTAAGCCGCCCATTTCGAGGATGCCGAGCAATTCTGGAAATTCTGAAACTCCACGCAGAGATGACCTGTGAAAAATAATCCTTAATGCCAAAATCTCTTCAGTATGATGATATTAGTATTGTTTTATTCAGGCTGATTACTACTAGGCATATATTTGTGATATTGCACATGCTTTCATCACAATAACGTACGCAAGAACACATTTGTCATAACTCGAAGGCTTTTCGGTTGCCTATAATACTGGTATGTTTGAGATTGCGAGAGTACATGCACTTTACATAAAGGAATTTTAAATTCTAAGCAAGCTGCAGTGTTGGGATGACTCGTGACTCGGAGCAAAATTCACGAGTCAATTTCAAGTCATTAGTAAACGGCAGTGGCGGCTCGTGACAATATCGGGTGGTGGGGCAAGGGCTGCGAGCGACTTTTATCAACATGACGTCACAATGGCGTTTTCCAACGTAAAAAAGTAACTTTATGATGGTCACATGAATTTCCCGACAACAGTGATTTTAACGTAGGTGCCGCGAGAGGTTTGCCGGTGAGCCGTGACTTGAAGTGTGGTAACAAATGTTTTATTCATTTATTTTTAATCAAAGGATTATTTTACAAAATGTACGTGAACTAAGAATCGTCCCTATGCCACGAATCAAGTATCAGGTCATCCTTAGTAGCATGCGTTTTGATTTCATGGTAGAGTTATAGATTACGCAAATCGATAGACCCTAAAATCCGACCGTCACCCCAAATTCGAAATCCGGATCCAGTCCGGCCAGGTAAAAACACATTGAAATCCTGCTCCTGCTCCTGAACCGGACTGTGGCCATCTCTGGTTACGACCAGGTGATAACAGGCAACCAAAGCGGAGGCACCCGGCGTACGATTGGATCAATAGACTGGACAACTTCTAGACCTCTCATTTTCGCTCTAAAGGCAACTGCGTAAACTACGTACTAGCGTTGGGACCCCGGGATCCCGGGATTTGAAGCAATCCCGATCCCGGGATTTGTAAAGAGCATTTTCCAAGGCTTACGTAGCGCCATTTCTCTTATTTTGGTAATAAAGCAATGTCACAAACTCTGCTGATTGTCTAAAACAATTCACAATTATTTGATATTAAAGCCAGCTATGGCATAACAATGTACTACACCAAGGGTCGGCAACCTACGGCCCGCGGGCCGGATCCGGCCCGCCAAGCGAAATCGTCCGGCCCGCGACATAATAATTAGTTATCACAAGAATAAGGCCGCCGTTTCATAATGAGTTTCAATCTGCAGTGAAGCACTGCATGAAAAGAATGCGGCATTGATACGATATAATAGTAGCCTACATCGTATTGGTCTATTGCTACGTCATAAAACGAATGTGGTTCAAGTAGAAGATGGAGATAGACTAGACTGGACCAGTGCTTATCAATCGGGTGTATCTCGCAACCGAAGGTGTTCCATACTTTTTAAAGGGTTTACCACTCTAACGGGGTGTGACAATAAAGCTGTCCTTCCTTTGCTTCAAAAACGCTTGGAACATCTCAGACGCAATGACAGATTCTCAAACTGTTCAGTGTTCAATTACAGATAACTAGCCTCCGTATGTTAGTTAGCCTATCTATAGTTTAATTCTCCAGAAGCCATCTTGTGCCAAGACAAACCTGAATAGTTTTTTGGCCACAATGGTGAAAACTGTTAATATGATTTTTGTCTCATTAACTGAATCAGTTACGCCAGGTATTACAAGAAGCAGTGAATGAATATGGTGATGTCCTGTAGGCCTATATCTGTCATGTTCGCGCATTAAGTCGAGCAGCTATGCTTACACGAGTGTAAGAATTGAGAAATGAAATAGCAACTTTCCTCGAAAACACAAATATCGCCGACTCATAATCTTGTAATCGTAAATGGGTATCTCATTCCTGGTACATTCAGCGTCACATCTGAACAAATTGAATTTGCAACTTCAGGGGGAAAACAACTAAATACGTGAGATGTTGAGGCGCATTCAAAACAAATCTGTGACTCTGGAAATGTCAACAGTACAAAGAAAATTATGCTCACTATCCTATACTGGAGGGGAGAAAACCTAGTTCCAACACTACATTTGTAACTGTTATACGAAATTTAACTACTGAATATTCACCCGCTTTTCCGACATTCCTTCTGTACAAAATGAATTCTGACTATTCAGTACTCCGAATAATATGGATGCCAATATCATTGCCTGAAAATTTCAAATGAGCCTTTCTGAAATGCGATGTAGTTGAATTGAATGACAAATTTCATACAAAGAGCATATCGCTGAATGACTTTGACAAAGAGTACGTTCTTGAAATTGGTCTTTACCCCAGCTTGACCAACAATGCAAAAGAAATTGCATCGATTTTTGGAAGCACGTACGCATGTGAACAATAGTTTTGAACAATGAAATTCACCAAGAGCAAGCAAAGATCATGTATTTCGGACGTCCATTTTGAATAGGGTCTGATTCTTGTTTCATCTGACTTGTTACCAGAAGTTGAAAACTATTCACAAAGCAAGCTGCGTCAATTGTTACAGTTATTATGTGTTGTTGAAGTGTAAATACATGGGTCTTCTGATTGGTATGATTGAGATTGCAGCAATTTAGGATGATATATACCAAATTGGGCGTAAAATATAGTACTAAGAAAAATTCCGGCCCGCCAAAAGGTTGTACACCCGAAATTTGGCCCGCGACTAGCAAAAGGTTACCGACCCCTGTACTACACAATCAATACAGGTCGAATATTGGCGAATTTCGAATGTCAATGCAAAGAGAAAATCACATGTTTAGCGAAACTGTTTGTTTTATTAATCTACATAAAAAGCCAAATGCAACTTGTGTCAAGACGTTTTGAAAGCTTCAGTGTCTAGCACAAAAGGACTAATAGCGCAGTTAAAGGTCCGTACAAATGATAGCAATTAAATCATGCATGATTCAGTCGGACACATCAAAGAAAGATCAGCTAAAAATAAAGATGAGGAAGATCGATTCCTATAAAATAAATCGCATAAACCTCGCCTCGATGAACTTCTTACCAGTTAACTGCTGTGGACGGGTTAACATTTATTCAATTACCCAAAGTGAGTGAATTCGTCGGGCCTTCAAGGCTTATGGCTATGACTTATCAAGATGTCGCAAACGGGTTCGTGACTTGGTGATCGAGCACAGCAAATAAATCCGTAAGTGTGTGGAAGAAGAGCTTATGGCAATGAAACGCAGCATTGGACGTTTATCGATCACGTTTGACGAATCATTTTCTACACGAAACAGGCGGTACATGAATTTAAACGCTCATTATCCGGGTGGCCTTCGGTCGCTGGGTCGCTGGGTTTCTTCGGTCGCTGGGTTGTGTGTGTAGCTTGTATGTGTATTTTACTACTTTGCTAATCCCGGGAAATCCCGGGATTGAGAAGCGCAAATCCCGGGAAATCCCGATCCCGGGATTTCAAATTTGATCTCGAAGTCCCAACCCTACTACGTACGGAATAAAGATTCAATACGATTCATGCTCGCACTTGACTTGAGCTGACTAATTCCAATGACTAGAACTCGAGAGATTGCGTAAGCCTAACTGGAAAGGTCAACGAGTTCGGACACATACGCAATTGTTATCTCATAGATTGGGCCTGTCATATTGAATCCAGAACATCAATTTGAATGGTCTTTGAAGAACTAAGGACAGCAGCCTCGGAACTTCGGTCTCGGAACAACGTAGGACATTTTGGCCTTGAAACTGGAGACTGTGACACAACACATACGGCTCACTGTCTATAAGTCTGCTGCGAAATCGCCGTTGGAAAATATATTAATATATAAATACATGAATAAAAGCCGTAACTTAGTATACTGTTACAAGAAATCATCGAGAAGTAGCATACGTAATCTCATAACCCATTCCGGTATGGTACACTGTCAAAATCAATGCAAACAGACGAACACCGAACTTTGAGTAAAATAGATCGAGGAATAGGCTGATCGAATGATCAGCTGTTAGCCGACATCGAAAATGAAATAGCTATCGCAATTGACAGGGGATTGTAAGCAAATGGTTTGAAGGCCACAATTTCACAGTGAAATGGACATTGGCGAACATAAAATTATATGCGAATACTTGAATGCAAACCGAGAATCTTGGTTAGCTGTTTCATGCGATCATCGAGATATACCATTGGAAATATCATCACCGATCTCGTTATGGAACGCAGACTATAGATTAGCACAGACCGACACCGGCTTTTGCGTGAGATCCGTAATGACGTAGGTAGGCTAAGTATCAGATCAGCGCGCATCTCTACCATACTCGACCTCGAAAACGAAATAACTGCCTCAATCATTGAGTGTCAACTTTAAGACTTGGCACCGCGTTCGATACTAAAATCAAGACATACCGTGTGAAAGCTCATGACAGATCTAGGTATGGAACATCGTTAAAATCAATAGAGACCAATAACGGCTTTTGCGTAAATTTGTTGGCGATAAATGAAGAGTCAGCTCTTACTCGACTTTGGAAACGAAATTACCACCCACATAGTTCAGTGACAAACTTAAAACTTGTTACATCGGTCGATACTAACACTTACCGTGCCAAATGTCATGACCGATCTCGGTATAGAACATCGTCAAAATCAATGGAGACCAATACCGGCTTTTGAGTAAAATCCGTTTGCTGTACTATGTACATGATAGATCAGCACACACTGAACTTCGGAAACGGAATTACTACCATTATCTTTAAGTAGCAAGCCTAAAACTAGGAGCAGTGTTAAATACTACCTTCACGACATATCATACCAAGTTTCAAGAATTATCATGGTGCGAAACACCGTCAAAATCGACCTATACCAGCAAAGGTCGACTCAACGCATATTACGGTAACCGAGTTCAGATATAGATACGATTGTTACATCACACCTTAGGGGCGAGTAGGCATATTTGCCCCGGTTGCTCGGCCATTTTACGAATAGGAGAGAGTAAATCACCGTTTTTTTATTGTGCGCGGCTTTGAGAGAATAGATAGTGAAAGCTTGTTATGAGCGCTACCGGGGCAAGCCCCGGCTAGGCATTCACAAAGCGAAAACACAGAAGAGAATTCGATTTTCGCAGAGACTTCGCTATGTATGGGCGTTTGCAAGCGAAAGCACAAGAAGAACGCGGGTTTCGCTGTGATCTCGGTATATATTGATTGCTGTGCGTCTATAAATGGTTAAATTGGTATTGAACATAATTTTAGGTGGGGCAATGCCCCAGTTGCCCTATAGGACGAGCCGCCACTGGTAAACGGTGTCGATTAAATCACCATATCTTATGTATGTTCGGGTTGTTCGTGATACGTCGGTGTCACCTGTGTCGCCTGTGAGAGCAATCAGTCATTCACTGATTGTACGCTTCACTGGTCCTGCATGGGGTTTCATCACAACTATATTGACCGCTAACGAAACGATCACAGCTTACATTGTAGTAGCAGTGAATTAATCTAATAGCAACGAATCTTTATTTCTTAGACGGCTCAGTGCTTACATTGCGCAGTGCTCACATTTACCAACACTCTTGTGTGATTTAAATCGAACGAATATAGTTTATGCCTTTATATTCTCACGGGTGTATAGATGGGTAGTGTCTACTGTACCACATCAATTTGCCCAACTTCTCGAGGCTTTGTATTCGATCCTCTTTATTGGCTAATTAAAACAGACTTTAGCATGTAGCTATATAGTTACTCACATATCTTATTAGCAGTTCTACGTGTGTGTGTGTGTGTGTGAGCGATGCAACAACTTTTAGCAAGTATATTTAACGTTATATTCGTTATTTGATTCAAGATAAATGGCCAATTAATTTGTCCTGCCCCCAGTTAGCAAAATGTAAGGACTTTGCATTCACTCATACTTCGAAAATTTTAAATTCAATTTGACTTGAATTGTGAGTCGTGATTTGACTCGTGACTTGACTCGAGTCACCTCCAAAAATCGAGTGACCTGACTTCACTCGAGTCCCCTTTGAAAATGGATTGACTTGACTTGACTCCAGTCAAAATGTGCAATGACTCGAGATGACTAGTGACTCGAAGTTAATGACTTGATCCCAACACTGGCAAGCTGTTTAGTTGTTGTCCAAAGGGATGCATACTTCTTGGTTCCACACAGAAAAATAATAAGGGGGCAATAAAACTAACTGCATGACCCAACCAACGAAATCATTCATATTGCCTAGCCTTGATGGCAGAAAGAATGGCAAAAAATATGCTGGACCTGGCGTGTGGAACAGTTTCCCGCCGGCCATCCGACAGTCGACGAGCATGTCCACATTCAAGTTAAAATACAAGCAATTACTACTAAATAAATACTAGTCCGCCCGCAAGATTACCGGACCACGACCTGACCTATCGATCTCGCCTTTCATGACATGCCATCCCATTTTTGTCGCTTGCTTTTTTCTATACTATCTTTTTTTACTTTCAATCAGTGTGCAAGCCTCCTCTTTACATCGCCAAGGCCAAGGTGGGTGTCTGATTCCTAAGACTACTCAAAGTCGTTTCGAAACCTTCCTATCTTTTCATTGTATCGCATTTTTTGTGGTGTATTGAACTGATAACTTTAAAATAAAATGCTAATTATACCGAACACTTATAAACAGTTCATCAACAGAGTGTTAAAAGTACGAAACCAATGGCACGTTGAAATTGAAAACTAGCAAGAATCAAAAGTGCAATGCACAGCGAGAGATCGATCACCAGCCAAGATGTTGCAAAAGTTGGAAAACACCAACAGTCAATCGACACTGCACTATAAAAACAAGTGACCTAACTGACAGGTAGTGGTAAAAGTTTATTTATATTTGTTATAAACGTACAAGTCGAAAATGTGAGGGGAAACGGCGCCCCCCCCCCCTGCCGGCTATGACAACCTACGGCAAACAGCAACAAAACTAATTTCGAATAGGTCTATATATTTAATGGAAGTTAATGCTGAAGTAACCAAGTATACCGGCAGTGTCATACATCGTATGCCCTTGAGAAGGGTGTGCGTGTGTCTTAAACTAGATCTGGAGTGCATTTGATGTAAATTTATGGTTGACCTACTTCGGCATGTCGTAATATTGTAACATAAAAATAGCCACAATTGCAATATATTATTATCAATTGTAAACTTCCTGTGGAAGTATACGGCACCAACGCAACGAATCGTAATGAATTGAGGATTTAGCACAGCAAATTAATCTTTGGAGTCGGTCTAAAAATGCCCGGCCTTGAAGTCATTGTACATAATGTAAAAGTAACATGAATTGATTGTATTATTGGATTTAATGTTCTGACATCGCAACTTCAATAGGCGCAAGACATACCATATATACATTGTACAGATGGCATGTTAAAATTTCTTTCTCCAATTCTCTGTAGCAGTGCTTTTCAACCTTTTTTAGCTTCATTCGCACTTTTTTTGTAAAATAAATTTCATTCGCACAAACTAACCGAAAATTGTTATACAAAAAGAAGGTGAAATACAACATTTACTTGTGCAACAAATTGGATACTATGTATCTTAAGCTATCAAGTATCTCATTAAAAAGGCTACTATTTTCGCGCTCGTTTTGATTTCAGCTATTTCACTAAAACCCTTCTCGGCCAAACAAGTTTTTGGGTTTTGTAGAAGAACGTCTACTAGTGCTTGGACGGCCAGATCTGTGCTGGACTCCTATCAAAAATACAACGTATTTTTCACGAGTGAATAAATGCTTACTGGAAGGAATCGACTTTGAGAGCTGACAAAAAGGTCTAGGAGGCTCCAGATTGTCGAAAGGGTGAAAAAAAAAACACTTGCTTGTGTTGAGGCTTTTGCCTTATCTCTTGGAAAATAAGGTCCAAACGATCAAGGAGACTATAGGCACATTAGAGCTCGCTACCTTATGATAGTTGCCTGAACTGTTTTTTTCGATTTCACACTTTCTGTCTCGCGAATATGTGGAAGCGCAAATATACTGACGATACTGTGTGTTCTGCTCTTTAGGTCAATCTAACTTGAGATTCATAGCAGTTTAATAATGTTAAAGCAGCTTTTTAGACTACCACCAAAATCTGGGTTTTTGTGGCATCTCGCGACCCGAGCCTCGCCCACGAAAGGAATTCATTTTTAATAATACAGTAGTAGTATGCAGCGATTTTACGGACATACATGACATATGCAGAACGCGCACACCACAATTCTATCCAACACAGCTCTATACAAAATATGTCCGACGCACGCGATCTCAAATTCCTCTGCGTAACGCAGTTGTACTACTGTCTACTCAGATTGCAAGAACGGGACTATTCCGTGCCGACAACGGAGCATGTCCATCCATATCGAATGGTTTAGCCATACAGCATCGGTCATTTTTTTTACTGAGGCTTTGTCGACGCTTATATTTTGGCACCGCATTTTACCAGCGGTTTGTTGGCCAAAACTTTACGTCTTCATGTGACCCGACGCAGAAGGGGTTGGCCTCGAAATGAATCAGTCTCATAGACCTGAAATCGCTCGTTGCAGACCCCTACACTAGTTTATCCCAACGGTCTTCGACCATGTTTTCCAGAAAAACCAGTCGGACAAATCTTATCATGAATTCTCATGACAACGCCATATTTTTTGCGTGTCTCGCTTATTGGCAACAGTAGGCTACTCAACACCGTGACCTCGGATTTGTAAAAACTATTGCAGGATTTTTTGCAATAAATTCAACAAATATTACATACATATTTACAGATAGCTCTGGCACCGTGTCGACCCAAAATTATACCCGTTGCGGTCCATACTTTAATAACCCTTGAAGGGGTAAAAATTTGCGTTGCAGTAAATTGCAAATGTGACTCTGTAGCCTAATGCTGGTATTTACTATTATCCTCGTGCCTCGAACTAATCGAACAGTTATTACGAAAGTATGATGATTGTTTAGCGAAAGAAAGCAGAAAGTCAATTTGACGTTATTTTTCCAGCCTGTCGCAGGCTCAGACGGGCAAATACGCTGTGTGTCTGCCACTACACAAGCTTCCAAACCAGGATTTAGGTTACATAATAATTAGCCTATAGTGCGAAAATATTAATTCACTACGGCTTGTGAGAGCTACGATTAGTGGTACGCCGTAAGTTAAAACAAGTTTTTACAATTGCGTCGCAACAACAAAAGTTACACTGCCTTTGAATTTCCTATGAGGTTTACTTGAATTATTCCAGGTCAGAAAAATTAATAATTGGCAGTGGCTACTCGTCCGGACCCGGACGAATAATTTTCTCAGGCTATTCGTCCGGCACCGTGTGACGTAGGCCCGTTACTATGGAGACTGTATGCGTTTTTGACAGGCTTCGGTTTTGTACATTATTTATTCGCCCTTCTGGTTACTGATTTCAATGGTTACTGTTACTGGTTTGTATGCTCATAATTATAGCTCCGAGGGAAAGTTTACGCCATACTAATAATTGCAAATAGCTGTGTTGAAAGTACCAGAACTTGACGCCCACCTTTACCTTTACAAGAGATGTTTACCTACGCTTAATGTAGTGAGAACAAGTAGGATAGTGATTATTATTCACGATTTTCATTCGCACTCATCCAGGATTTTCATTCGCACGATTCGCACTACCTTCGTCGTTCGCACTGCAATTTTTTTCATTCGCACAACTGCGAACCGTCACACAGGTTGAAAAGCACTGCTCTGTAGTATCTCATTCACCAAAGAATTGTTAGAATTGCGATTTCATGCCCATACAGGCCTACATTTGAATATGATTAGTGAAAGAAAATGTGCATATTTTAGGAAAGAAGGCATATTGGCGACGGCGATTACCACACATTGAACAGGACTATGACTCCAAGATAAGAGATGGACCAGAGAACATTTTCAAACCCGAAAATGGGCGACGGTTAAAAGAAGGCTGAGAACCCCTGCCTTAGACCGAACTTCGCCCAAACCTATACTCACGGGCGCATGTGGAAAGGCGGCGAAAATGTACGCAGTAATAAGCCATGTTCAAGCCATCCGGCCAAGACTACTCACACTCATACATTGAAATGACGATGCATTATACTCCCGCACAAGTAAGTTGTACACCTCAAGACTGAAGCATTTCAGCTATATCAAGTGATGCTAGGAATATACTGTTCTCTCACATATGCGCACTGTGCAATGTGTGCATACAGTTCGATTATTTTCTGCAAATTACGGTATGCGTATTTTTTAATTTTGGCAAGCGGGTGGTACTGGTATCCATATTAAAACAAATAAAAGAACACAGTAATCAATCGTCTCAGTGGTTCTCAACCGCCGGTCCGCGGACCGGTGCCGGACCGCGACGACTTTCCAGCCGGTCCGCGAGGTATTTTGCAATTTTATAACTAAACTTTCAAGGCAGTGCCACTAAATGTCTTTATTATTAGGCGACCTTTCCTCAAGATATACTCATGAATTATAGAAATGGGCATTTCGGCGTCAGGCCATGCCCCATCACGTAAGAAATACCAATTTGGAATCGTGTGAGTCCTTTAGTTTAGTACGCTTGGGTGATTTCAATATCTAGTCAAGACAGTAGGTGACGAAATATTGATAAGAAATGAGGTAATTATTCCAACAGACCAACCCAACTTATTAATTACGTGTCCTAAATTTTCCAACACGACACCTCAATCATCTCCACTGGAAAATCTGACAATTCTGAGAGTATAAAAATTTACAACAATATATATGCAATTAACAATTTTATTGATCGATTCAGTCATGATCTACCTATAGTAAAACTCTTTGCCTACACTCAGTAGATTGAATGTGTTCACAAGTACTGGTGGAAACAACAAACCAGCTGTGGGGTCTTGGGACGATGCCCCCTAGAAGTATTGGTTTATCGCCCTGTAGGCCCAAACCACCGTTTTTGAGCAGTTGAACTGACGATCGGCTTGTGATTCTGTGGATCGCCAGTATACCTGTGGTCGGGTGTTTTCGTGCGGCGCATTGTTTTCATAGTAAGTATGGTGTGAAACTGTCAAAGGTTTAGGTTCGTGTGAACGCGAACGTTACCCCAGCAAACACAAAACCGTAAAAGGATCATCCGGGATCATCTCGATTAGGTTCTGATTTTCTAAGTGTCGAGGGAATGTCTAAAATACGTAGTAGGATGGTCTTGTGGTTATATTCAATCAGAATAAATTCATACTCGGTGTTGTTCCATCTCATGCATTAGGCTTCGTTATATCCGGTAGTTAACCTAATAATGCAAATTTTCTATCTCTCGCGGGTACGACTAAAATACGTAGAAAGGATGACTTTTTCGGTACATTCAATAACGATGAATTCTATCCGGTTTTGTTCGATCTCATGCGGTAGCTTCGTTCTATCCATTAGAAAACAATGTTCTCCCTTCGTTTTATTGCGTGAGGATGTCACCGGTGTTGTATATTCGTGTTGTTGCTCTAAGGTCGAATAGTTTTGTTTTCCTCTGATATATATGATCTTCATTATATATATATTCGCTCTTTCGGTAATCTCGCATGTTCAACGAGTATGGTTAATAGTTTTATTCAGAGAATAACTAAATAAGTGATATGTTGTACGTTTAGGAATATGATTATCGATGCGTGACTTCTAGAATATTCCGGCGATTCAAATTTTACGTCATCGCGCCATACAAAGATTTGAAGCGCAACAGGTCGCAGCCAGGCATAGTTCGCTCTTTCTGTATGGTAAATGCCGTAAATATATAGGAATTGTGACTGACTGAGGTAGCGGGTTAAAGGTATATATGCAGTAGCATATAGCTTATGGGGTATTTCGAATTGCCTGTAGTATATGACGCCTAGAGCTGTTTGACTTTCTGCAAAACAGGTGTAGACAACTATAGAAAAGTTTCAGCTTTTCCAGGTTAGAATTAGAGCTAAACCGTTTTTCCGAATTAGATTACAATTATATTGCTGGCATTTCGCTCTAATTTAGTGAAATTAGACCACTATAATTCGCTTCAAACATCTGAATTACCGGTACCTATACCTACGGTATATCATAATATTTATGCTTGAATTTTCTAGGTATATAAGTCATATAGATACATTCCTGTAGAACACTGATTCATGATTTTATAAAAGTTGGTGCAAGAATGGACATTTTCAACTTGATGTTGATTAATGGAGCAAAATTTGATATTTAAGTGCAATTATACCTCGAATCCAGTAACAAGATTATTAATCGTTGAAACCAAACGCAGCTTGATTATGTTGGCCCAGAGAATTTGGCTAGCCAGACCATATTGATGGAATATGGTCACAGTAAGATAATATTTTGGGCTATTTTACATGAACTTTCCAACATTTGATTTGATATGTCCACTAAAACAGTTGTTATTCTGCTTTCGAATAAGACCTTAATTGCTGGTTTCAATGGTAACTGTGTTTGTCAAAGGCTGCAAAGGTAATTTCTTTTCCTTGTTAGATGTTTATTTGTTTGTTTGTGGTGTTCATGGTGGTGGTTCGACTACACTGGTCATTTTACACCAGGCCGGTTCTTCTTATTATTATTCCGTATCTGCCCGATTACCAGTGAACTCGGCACTTAGTGAATTCGGCCGCACAAACTCGGCACTTGGTGAATTCGGCCGTGGTAGATCTCGTAGCGGTACCGGTCACCATGATTGGTTACTGGAATGTTTGCCGGTGAACTTGGCACTTTGAGTGGTTGTCAATGTTGTACGGCGGTCAGGGCATGCGTAGATCACACAGTCACGGCGTGATTAGATCACAGATTGCGTAATTGCGGGAAATAACGCGACGCTCTTCACTTGGTGAACTCGGCCCTTGGAGGAATTGGCACTAGAACACCTTCGCATTAGAAATGCATTAAGTATGAATGAACAGTATCAAAAAGGAAATTTAAACGTGTCGTGGCTCGTGGTAGATCTCGTAATCTTGGGATCCTTCAACCGTGTTATCGAGACACCCTAATCCCAGAGTGGAATCGTCTCTCCAAAGGCGAAAAATAATTTATTTTGACGTGATCATGCGAAACATTTGTTGATGAGGAACACTGGCTTGTCGTGATCGATAAACGAAGAAGCGCCGCTTGATGTTCCACAGTGTTGATCTCACATACAACGCCAAGATCCATCTTCTCAAAACTTACACGACACAGGCCCGTGACTCACGCCATCGATTCCAAGCAGACCGCGCGTGGTCGGTATATGAGCGCTGTGTTATTTCCCGTGGCTACGCAATCCGTGATCTAATCACGCCGTGACTGCGCGATCTACGGATGCCCTGACCTCCTTACAAGATTGACGAATCACTTGATAATACTATTATTAGTTTGATAATTCATATTAATAGCTGTAAATACACTTCATTTCAAAATTTCCCGAGGGCCGAATTCACCAAGTGCCGAGTTTGTGCGGCCGAATTCACCAAGTGCCGGGTGCATCGGCAACCATCTGCCCACTTACAGCACGGCCCACTCCTAGGCTTTTTAAGACATGGCTATGCGAATCAGATGGCGAGGAGGAGCCTAGATAAACGGCCAACACTTCGGTAGGAATTATGGAGTCGACGTGTCACGCTCGAACCCGCAATTCATTGGTGTTTAGCTATAATGGAACGTACCACTACGTTTCCTCGCCATACCTTGTAAAATGAGACCGTAGCATTTGGCATTTCGTGTGGCAATTGACTTTTGTGTGGAAAATTGTGTTCGTTTTAGAACTTATCCGAAACTTTTATTCCGCCATAGATTGTATATGATAAAACAATATCGGAATTGATCCTAGAAGAATTCCAAAGCAACTCACCACAAAGGAGGATTTAAAGAAGTTTGATGGAAAATTGAATGAAAGCAAAAGCCTTTGCAAGAGATGTGGTATGTTGAATCTGTTTTGGTATTTTTAAATAGGCCTACTTTGTTGTGCCGATAGCAGACAGTATATATAAACGTAAGATGTGGAAGCTATCAAGGTGTTTTTAGAAATTCAGTCAGTCAAAGTGGACGATCGTATTGCTTGGATTATATTTAGGCTTATTTTAGCATCTTTGAGATGCAACTCTAAACGTGGACGGTCATGAACAGTAGGGCTCTTCAAAAATGACTTTTTTTCTCAAATCCTACTGGCTACTTGATAAAATTGTTAGGTTACCTAATTTAAGCCTACAAACAAAATATGGTTCAAATCCAGCCAGTATCCGCTTTGCTACAAGAGAAGAAAGTTCCTATTTATTATATAAAAATGAATAATAAAAAATTTGAAGATTTTCTGTTAACCCCATGAAAGTGTTAGGCTGTCTATAGAAACGATGCTCACCAAATTTGGTTCAATTCCAACCAGTGGAAGCGGAGTTATTGCTGTCGAAAAATTTGGATTTTAATAAAATAGTACTTACGGTGAGCACAATTTTAATAAGTAAACAAAGAATCGGTCACCGTAAATACTATTTTATTCAAATCCAAATTTTTCGACGGCAATATCTCCGCTTCCACTGGTTGGAATTGAACCAAATTTGGTGAGCATCGTTTCTATAGACAGCCTAACACTTTCATGGGGTGAACAGAAAATTCTCAAATTTTTATTACCTATTTATTTTTATATAATAAATAGAAACTTTCTTCTCCTGTAGCAAAGCGGTTACTGGCTGGAATTGAACCAAATTTTGTGTTTAGGCTTAAATTAGGTAACCTAACAATTTTATCAAGTAGCCAGAACGATTTGTGAAAAAAAGTCATATTTTAAGAGCCCTAATGTCCATGTCAGAGAAACGTTTTAGGGTAGGCCTACTCATATGTCTCGCAGCGTTCTCTACATAATTGTCAATTGCGATACAAACTGTTTGCTTGTATTGGTAAAGCCATCCAACTTCGAATTGTAAAATGTTGGGAGTCTTGATATCAAATTTTTGAAAGGTGCACTTTGAGAAGATTTCGGAATCTGTCAAATTATACAAAAATTTAGCAAATTCTTTGACATATTTCATCTATTTGGGACTCGATCAACGTAAAAGAATTGGTAATCATTTTATACAATATAGGCCCTATTGTATTTGTAGTTGAAGTATAGTAATAATTCTTATGGTTACCGCACTTGTAACGATTCACGGCCATAACTGGAATAATTAGAATGATGTAACTTTCAAATTGTCATGCATTTTGCAACAACATTGTTCTCAATTTTCAAGGTGCTGACCATTCGAGGAAGAATCACCCACCGGGAATTCACGATCCGTAAACGCGGCCGACTGTTTCTCTCCTCAAGCGGAAGCGACAGAGAAGAGGAACGAAGAGAAAAAAGGAGCAGAAATAGCAAGAGTGTGACAAGTCGCGTCCGTTCGCTTTAATGCGTATTTCCATCCGCGAAGTAGTAGGTGGGAAAACTAATGGGCGTTTGGTTAGGGCTTATATAAGGTTGACTCCAGCGCTGTATTTGCTAAATGTTGCTATGAAATAGGTGTGGTGTCATTTGGTATCAATATTGACTATTGAAAGACCATTTGTTAGTGGTCATGGATTTGTTCGGCCAGTATGCAGTAATTTCTGATGGTCACTTCCCGGGCTTCTGTTCTCTAACCCCTCATGATTGTTATTCTGCTTCTAGTAAGACTGTCGATTCTAATGTTTTATCGTATCATTTGTCGGAGGTTTCGCTCGCTTTATTTACAACGTTTTGCTCTCTGCTAGGTCAATTACTGGCTGAGTATCACTACAGCCTAAGAAACTGCACTAATTCTCATTTTAATGTCTTGCTGGTTATCTTGCTGTCAATTCTAATAATCTAATAATGTCTATACCAGTGCCGCCACTCAAATGTTTTGTTCTCTGTACACAATATTGTTAGGTCTTCAGCTTTCCAGGCAGAGTATCATTCCACTTTCTAGACTTGAGTATATATCTCTCCAACTAGCTGCCAAATAACTGATTCATTTGGATTGTTGAATTGATCATTTTGGACAGAATGTGAAGAAATTTTAGTCAAGAATTCTTTTTGTGTTAGTGGCTGTTTTCAAAGAGTGCTGAAGTAGTCATCGTTGATCTTGATAATCAAGTAGAAGTGACGATTGAAGTCAGTTCTGTAGTCATATAATATTAAAAAATATAATAATAAAACTTGAAAACTTGAGTGGAAATAGTTCAGAATCGAATCCATTTTAGTAAGTATGGGCGAAAAAAATGTAGGAGTCATTCGTTAGTCGCTACCTCTGCCATTTTCGCAGTACGAATGTCTTAGCTATTAATCATCATTTTCATTTTATTTCTGCAGGGTGTTGAAAAAAAAAGGCCGCATGCTGGTTATTTAACTGGCTCATCAGAAGATGAAACCTGATGATAAGGACTGTTTTCACTTTCTTTCTAAAGACATTCGTTCGTTTGTTCGTTTTATTTTTTACAACGGCATTATTGCCAATTCGTTTGAAATTAAATTATCACAAATGTGATTAATATGTAGTAAATAATGTGGTGTGTGTACGCAGCCGTGATCAGGTTAAGCCCATAGTGGTAGAAAACAGGTTATTATATCAGGATCTTCTTCTTCTAACGTAGGATCTACATTCTACTCACCATGTTTAAAGGCTGTAGCATCTGCATAATATTTACATTATTGAAGGACATGGAAAAGACGTTGAATTGAGTCGACACAAAATCCCCCTTTCTACGACCTGCCGAGATCTAATATCTACTATATCGGCTCGGCTTTTCTACATCTTTGGTCTGTACTGTGTTTGCTGGGACGTGACGTCATATTGCAAATTCCAACCTTACATATTTCAATTAAGTGATATATTAATGTACAGCGACGAGTGAGACCACAATGCTGAAGTACATGCTGACTTTTTAAAAGTCACCAATACGTATCAACTGGAGCAATCAAATGATATAATATTCCCATAAAATTAATATCTTCCGTCGCTTTGCCAACAATAAATTCGACGAGGTCCTGCAAGGTAATACAAGCTTACGGCTTAAGGATGTGTGCCAGACCGGACAATGTATTCGGCGTCTGACTATTGATGTATTGATATTGAGCTGAGTGTTAAACGAGCTTGTATACTTGCATTCCATTAACACGTTATACAGAGGCCAACGCACCGATCGCACGGATTTGGTTTTTATGATACAATAAACATAAAATCAAGATGGATCCCGTATGCTTGTTAGATTTTTTACAGTAGACATTGATGTATTCTCTACATCAATTGCATTGATTGGTGGAATGAAGCATGATTCGCTGTCTACCTGTAGCGTAGGCCTATTTCGCTCATGACGTTGTGTGATTGCGGGTCAAGCTCAAAGCAGAGAGTCACTAAATATTCACAAACGGAAAGCTGGATATTTCGTGCAAACTATAGTATGTACATTGCCAGCGTCATGCATAGTGACCCGAAGTTGAAAAGCAAAGAATTTCAACCAATGATGTTATGATGTGAAAAACTGTAATGTATGAAAATGGTTCACAGTGCAGAACCTACGAAGATTCGTTTGTGAACGTGAACCTCTAAATTTGTGACGTTCACACACAGAACGCGAACACGAATCTCACGTTCACACCATCCGTACTTCATAGTATATTCAAACCAACCAACGGCTAGTGGTAATGGGCAATGAGCAAGGCAGCACGTCAAGGTGCTTAGTTCGACCCCGAAACGTTTGTTCTCTCGATATTGTCGAAGAGAATATTAATATTCGAGTTAGCGTGGTCGGTTAAATCCATGAACTTCGGCGCGAAAGACTGGAAACGACTCTCGGCGTTAGCACGTTTATCTTGGCAAGGCAATTTTACCTCGACTAAGCAGACTCACTACGGTAAAATCAGATGGATGCCGCAATGAACATAATTAATTACGATCAAAAGCATCAAAATGTCACTCTCTAGCACCATATACTTGCATAAAACAGTTGCATACTGCACGCTATGAGTAGATTTCAATTTTTGAAAGTACACCGGTCCGCCGAATATTTTTTGAAATTTTACCGGTCCGCGAGGTGAAAAAGGTTGAGAACCACTCTACAGGACGAGAAAAATTATGACGAAATTACGAAATAATTTTCGTCACCCTGGAGCTCGCCTCCAACTGCGTGGTCTGGGTGCAGCAGTTACGGTCCTGGCACTACAAGTACCCTGAATGCAAGATTTTGGAAGCGTGTACCTAGCCGAGACTAAATCGTCGTTGAAAAAAGTAGGATTAAAAATTTTGAAAATTGATCAAGGTAACATCAATTTATTAGGGTAAAGTACATAGTGTAGAGTGTAGACCAGTGGTTCTCAACCGGGGGTCCGCGAAGCAATTTCAGGGGGTCCGCGAGACCTCTAAATTTTTAAAATTGTTGATAACCTAATTTTAATTTTATTTTTTAATTTGAGAAAGCATGAGGCAGTTTCGCACCACAACTGCTAAAACCTCATGACTCATATCATCATAATAATCGTCTGACATGGACTATCGTAGTGTGGAAACTCATTTTCATTGCCAATTTTCCAATAACCTACTGATACAAACATATTGCTGTTTAGAGATGTTTTGTTGGGGTTTGCGGAAAAAATAAAAATATGGAGATAGTAACGTCAATAAGGGTGACTTCGTAATGTCTGCGAAACCTTCTCCATTTGAAGTTGTCAGTCTCATCAAATTAGTGAACAGTCGTTTGAAATAAAAAATTTCCGAAGTATTTCCATAATTTGTCCCAATGCAAGTAACAGCTTCTTGGAGGTACAGAACTTTAATGTACAATTGAATAGTATATTCATATTGAAATGAAACCGAATATTTTCGGCTGACACTCGTCATAAATCGGACAATGATATACCTGCTCTTAAAGCTCGGCTATCAGATTTGGCGCATTCTTATTGAGGATGACCCATCAACAAGGCTGATTTTTTTTATGAACAAGGAGTGGTTCGTGGCTATCAAAGCATTACGCTCCAACCCTGAAAAAATTCATATCACCAGTTTTATTGGTATGCAGCCTTGTCTTGTTAATGTTCAATTGTTCATGGTCGAAAATGTTTGCTCGTAAATATATCTGTAAACCCGAACGGAACAAGTCGTTTCCTGACAGTCTTTCTCTGGTTGGAAAACGTGGATCTATTCTTTGGAGCATAAAATTTGTCTCTACTTTTAGATTAGGATTTCACTTTGACGGTAGAAACTCTCTGCGGGCCGGCTCGCGGTCCGTATGTTGCCCGTCCCTGCGCTAGGTGCTGGACGTGATATGTCCATAAAATATGTGTTTCTTCATTTTGGTGCCATAAATGTTGCGATCACACCAAAAGTATCGTCGGAAGCGTCCTGCGTTAATATTGCATTAGCTTCCATCTATCTTTGCGGAAATGGTTTTCGGCACTCCTCGATCGAAGACGCGGATTTTCAAGATACGACCACGTACTTCAAGAAATACAGCAGCAAAATTAGCTTTGAAATAATAAAAGTCCACCAATTTCTACATAAATAGTATGATGTTATCTTCAAGAAAAATCATTATTTTGCTGTTTATCACAAGCCGATACAGTTAGCACAAGACAGATGAAGGTTGCACCATAATAGAGCTAAAATTGAACTAAAACTTGAGGGGGTCCGCGAGGGTCCGTGACGGTCAAAAGGGGTCCGCGAAGCCAAAAAGGTTGAGAACCACTGGTGTAGACTGTAGGTGTAGATACTTATGATACAAGGATCAGACAAACTTCGTATTGACGAATCTACACGATGTATATATAATCCAGTATAACAGTGGTTATTAACCTTAACTAACCCGCGGAACACTTAGGCTAATTCGAAAGCTTTTGTGGAACCCCAAATTTTCGCCGAGTCATAAAACAGAAATCTACCATACTACACATCTTATATATTACTATAGATTGCTTCTGCGCAAAACGAACTGGGCTTCAACATAGTATTAAGAGAACAAAGCCATGAAAATATGATTTCCACAATAAACTAAAACAGTTTAATTAATATTCATTGTAAATCTACTCTTCCCTTTCAGATACCAGTTCAGAACTACGAGGCGTCCCTCTAAAACAGTGGTTCCCAACCTTTTCGTCTTCATTCCCCACTTCAGATTTATTCCGAGCCTTCATTCCTCACTAGGCCTACCCAAAACATTTGTCATTACGGGTCAGCAGTTTGGTTGTTTGAGTACAAAAAGACACACAACCACACCAATACGCAAGACAATCGCCTATAACTGCAACATAAAACGCATTTTCTACCGATACCGGTAACCCTCAAAATTTAGCGAAAGCGTTATTTTACGTCAGTGGTTCCCAACGTGGGCGATATCGCCCACCAGGGGGCGATTTGGCGGTCTAGGGGGGCGAAAATGGCGAAGGGGGCGATAGGGGGGCGAAAATGGACAAAGGGGGCGACGGGGGGCGAAAATAGGGAAGGGGGCGACGACGCGTTAAAACGGCTATCTTGGAGTCAAATCGGAGAAATGTAGTTTGTAGCATAGTTGCACCATAGTGTCCTATATGGTGTCGACACAGGCAAATCTCACGCCTCAGTGAAATTGTATCACGTCACAATTTCCATTTGGCTACAGGCAATTTGACGGTCATTTTTGACCGGCTTGCCGAGCATTAAATTTGGTAAAACGGGTATCAATCGAAAGCTGACTCTGCACTGATTACGAAAATATAAATTTTATTCCGCTCGTGGCCCTGGAACTCCCACCATCAACCTCGATTTTTTCATTGTTATGGAGATTGGCATTGGGACGCAACAATGCTGTCTGGCGAAACGAGAGAGTAGCTCAGGACGTAACAATGCTGTCTGGCGAAACGAGAGAGTAGCTCAAGAGAAAAAGAGCCAGAAACCATTGTTGCGTCCCAATGCCAATCTCCATAACAATGAAAAATTCGAGGCTGATTGTAGGAGTTCCAGGGACACGAGCGGAATAAAATTTATATTTTCGTAATCAGTGCAGAGTCAGCTTTCGATTGATACCCGTTTTACCAAATTTAATGCTCGTCAAGCCGGTCAAAAATGACCATCACATTGCCTGTAGCCAAATGGAAATTGTGACGTGATACAATTTCACTGAGGCGTTAGATTTGCCTGTGTCGACACCATATAGGACACTATGGTGCAACTATGCTACAAACTATTAGAGACGGAATGGGAATTTCAAAATGACAGTTTGGAATGACAGAGGTTTCGACCACTAAAGCCCCTTCCCTGACTACGCAACTAAAGCCCCACTATGTATAAAAGAAGTCTCACAACATTCGACTGATAGTTCTTTGAATGTGGGGGCAGGCTTGGGACAGTTTTCAAAATTAGCGGATGCATCTTCACAATTTAAAAAATGACAACCAACGCCATGAATTAAATCATATTCTATTGTCAATAATATAACGGTTTCCATCGCCCAGCTGTGATTTCTCTCAAAAAGTGATGCTACCCGGCGTAAGACAATAACCTTTGACCACCCATTGAATTGGAAATTGTGATTGACAGGTGACAAATGCGCATGTAGGTTTCTGGTTTAAATCAGGCTGATTTAAATCAGTGTGATAATACTCAGGTTTTTTTTTCGTTGATTTTTGATTTTAATTGTACCATTTTGATTTTATTTATTATTTTGGGTTTTCAAATTCAGACGAGATGCGTGAATATGGTTTATAATCGGACAATCATGTGCATTTTATATAAATAGGAGATAGCATCTCATCACCGGCACCGGTATAGTTAAGCTATTTGACATACAGACGGGAAAGGAGCAAAGAGGAATTAATATGTTAGCGTTTTGTTGTAGATACTAGGTAGTTGTCTGCGACATGCTGCTGCTATTTCCGCGAGGCACTGGTGGGATACCGCAAACGAAGCGCAGTCCGGAGTCTCTATCGAATTCGAAATATTCCCTAATCTCTGATCCTGTTTGCTGGCAGTAACCACTCCATCGATCAACATGAAGAATGAAGATGCAACTATTATGGATGCCCCCGATTTGACTCAACATGTTTCCTCGCTACTGGCGACCCATCATTATCACTTAGGTTAAACGTTTTCAGCTATCTGGATGATGATTCGCAGCCCTACATTATTAAAGTTCAAGCGTTATCCTTCATCACCTTGATTGACATTGTCGTCATTCATCCCATTTTCTTTTGTTCGTGTTGTTGTTATTATGTGTAAAAAAACAAAAAAATAATCAAAAAAATCATGATTTGAATTATTTAATTGATTAAAGTCGATTTATATCAAGGGCAAATGATTTTAACCAGAATCCTATGCGCATGATGTAGAAGAGTAACCCATATCTCGCGATTGCTGACGGATTGCAGATTACAGAATGCAGATGAATGTTACAAATAAATAGCTGAGATTATGAAAACATTCCTAGACTACTAGCATATTCTAATAATAACTTCTTTTGCATTGCACATTGAATGCAAATTGCCATAAATCAAGTCTTGTGAAGAAAGCTCACTAATTACGGTTTACTGAAGCACATTTGATAGCACGAAATTAATAGACACGACATCTTGGATTCACATTCCGCCTCTCAACAAACAAGCCACAACAACTGCCTGCGATAAAATGCAGCACACTTACATTGTATGTAATAGCATTGTGCCAGACTTGGGGTGATTGAATTTGTGATGAAAATCACGCTTTTCGCATTATCAGCTCACCTGCGACTATGCCTTACAAAACAAAACGAAAAGTATTCATACGCTAAATATGCATTAGACAATTTGAAATGATAATTAGATAGCTCAATTCCTTGTCGCGTTTTAAATCGCGATGGGTACGAAAACACTGTTGCATCCGCAACCACAGGAGTGACATGCCGCCTGGGTGCGAAACTGAGCGCAATTCGTATGCGTATACGAGCAGTTTTGTTCGGACTTGAATGGAATCTGCTAGTCTGATGATTGATGGAAAATCATGCGAAATATACTGGCACATACTTACTCACCTCAAATTTATCGCTGTTACTGGCGAAAGTGCTATTTTCATTGGCGACAGTAGCAGCTTAGCAAGTAATAGTTTCAAAATATCTTTAAAATATTTAGGTTGCTACACAAAATACTCTTACCTTCACATGGCTTTCCTATTGCGAAAAAAAGTATGAAGATGTAGAGCTTCATAACCATTCAATTAGATATCAACCTTACAACCTGAAACATGCAATTCACAACCATTCATATTCAGTTATTTTTGAGCTGAGGTGGTTCAGCTCAGTTCAATTCAGTTTATTGTAAATAATTTGATACCAGATACAGACACAGACCTTTTGATACCAGACAGTATGCCCGAAAATTTTATTTGCCCATAACAAACTTATACTTCTGATTAAAATGAAAAAGAACTCACACAAATATAATGTTCATTACGTGTAAGCGGTATTAGGGGTATTCAAATCGATGGAACGTCTTACCCCCTTCACATACCAATGAGAGGCTTAAAGGAAACCGCACAAAAACACTGTGCCCGGGAAATGAATTAAAAACACCGTAATCATCGAAGGCGGGGATACCCCCTGCAAATTTCGACTTCGGCTGTATGACGTTATTCATATTCATGACATCACGTCATTTTATTAAAAACATGGACCCCAATAAATTGCATCCTGACTACCAGGGCATGTTATGGTATGGAGCGGAAAATTTCCCTACTCTATACCCGCCTCGAACGTTCCATACCTTACTTACAATTTTCCTTACCATAGCAACATTCTTCCATGCCATATTTGATACTTTTTCCATACTTTCGCAGTTGGAAAGGAAAGGACGTAGTTTATTTTTGTCCTTGATGTTTCCTTGATGTTGCCCAACCAAATAGATTTTATTCTATTTCTCATGTGTGAAAAATTTTCGGCGTTTGTTTTTTGAATATTTTGGATGAAATTCAAGTAACTGTTACATTCAGAGAGTCTACGATTTAAAAACACTTCTTGGTAATTTACAGAGTGGAAGTTACAATAAGCGAAATGTAAGCTGTTAAACGCGACAGCGGTCTAATATTGTTCTTTTTTATGATATTCAGATTGGAATAATTATATCACTAGTATTGTTTTCCTTCATATGCGAGTTGCACAACTTTTTTTCTTCAAATAAATGTCGACCACGGTGGGTGGGACGGTGACTAGTTGAGTATGAGTCGCAATTTGGAATATGAGCATAGACCTGTCAATAAACGATTTTTTGAGGTATGCAATCAATTTGACAAATCGAAAGTTGAATTACTGTCATGGTTCTGGCGTCTGGCCACCTGGCAAAACTGCTGAAGTGGGCTATGGAAGTTAACTTCCATATCATACTTTCCATACCATATACAATACTTGCACATTTCCATACTCGAAATTTTGTTCCATACCATCCCATTCTATGCCCTGCTCACTGCTGGCTGCACCAGGGATATATAGAGCTGAATATCCCGGAGCTATAGGCCTAAGGTAGTTACTGAACATTGAACAATGGTTCCTGTCCCTGATAGCTAAAGCTACCGGTAGCCTACATCCCACTGCATATTTCCTCTCTCAAATTTGATCAAAAAAGTATTATATGTTCTCTTTAGGGTAGGTATAGACTATAGAATTTGGACTTTTATGACTTGCGAGATACGGGCTGGGAAGGAAGACAACATACACGTTATAAAAACTTAACTTTTCACTTTCTTTCATTGACAAACTGCCCGTCGTGGCCTGGTTAGACGTTAAAATGGACTCACGAACTTCATACAGGCTGCTACAGACCACATGCCGTGACAACAACATCCCTTGACTAAATCCAGCTCAATGATATAGGCTATATACGTTATGCAATGATTGGAAACTCCCGTGAGGTCTGCGTTTCAGCGCGTCTCTATAGTTATGCTTAGCCGGCGGTTTATGCGCGACGTAACAAAGCCTCCTCAGCAATATTTCGAATAGGAACTAGCGCGAAGGTAGTGGAAAGTCTCTCTCAGCATTTCTTTTCAAGGTGAAGTGTGTGCATACTCTGCAGCTTTTATCCACTACCATGCACAATTGCGCATGGCTTGATATTTAGACAAAACCGATTCACCAATGGGCCAAGGTGATGTACATCGTGATCGGAGGTGGTCTCAGTAGCAAGCAATGGACCATATATAGTGACCTATAATAGTGTGCGACACAAGCAAATCTCACTACGATCGTGTTACGTCATTATTTCCATTTGACCAAAGGCAAGTTACGAGACTACTTAGGCTGGATAAGACGGACTTTCAGCATTCCCGTGGCCACTTACTGGCCACGGATAATTTCGTGGCCGGCCACAGATATTCCGTGGCCGGCCATGAAAAGTGCTATTCTGTGGCCGGCCATGGTGATTTTCATGGCCGGCCATGACTTTTCAGTATGGCCGGCCATGAAATTTCCATGGCCGGCCATGTCAAACTCATTCTCATGGCCGGCCATGACTAAATTTCATGGCCGGCCAGAGCCAAATTTCATGGCCGGCTGCAATATATCAAGTTACTATCGATGATAAGTACTGTATGTGGCCGAATCGTGGTCAAATGCGTGATCAATTATGTTCTATTATGGGCGTACAGTAAATAGAACTAGGTGAGAGCGGGAGTTTAGCTCAGTTTATATGCATTTTCACCCGAAATACCAGAAGAATAGCGATACAATGAAACGATAGGAAGAGGATGAAACGATCTGGAATAGTCTCTATATATCAATTAAAAACACAAGAAATGATCTAAAGAATGCATTAAAAAGGGGGATATCTGCTAAATGAAACAGGAAATAATGGTATAGAAAGCTAGAAGCGATGAAGACATTATCAAAACTGATAACATGTAAGTGTTGATTTGTATCTTTCTTATAGAAATAGACCTAAATATTCGGCTGACACTCGTCACAGCTAATCGTATGCAACTGCATAGAATCGGAAAAAACAAAGTATACCAAATATCTGTCAGAAAATCTCTATAAGTTCCCCAAAAGCTGTGAGATTCACATGACATTCTGTGGCCGGCCACAGAACAGATCAGAGCTCGCTGTGGCCGGTGCTTCCCCCGTTCTGATATTGATTTTCAACCTTTAGATGTGCATTGTGCAGTTGCAATCGATTGTATAGTTAGTTGTAAATATGCAAACCTACGATTAAACTATAGAAATTAAACGTGGAACGGCAACGACCGATTTTGCAGCTTCGTTCCGCTCCGCCGAGGCTGGAGTGGAGAGTGGTTTTGCGTAAGCGACTGTAGGATTTCTGGCAATCCAAAAGCTATCTTCCCGAGCACAGAAATTATTAAATATGGTCTTGATCGAAAGCCACTGTTGCACCGATTCCGAAAATATAAATTAAAATAATGATCAGGCACTGATCCACCTAGAATCCGTCCTCAAAGTCGAAATATCGGCATTGTTCGAACAATCGGAGAGTCGCAACGGGTCATTGTTACGGTCATTGTGTTGCGGTTACCCGATTGTTCTGAACAATGCCGATATTTCAGACTTGGAGGACAGATTCTAGGTGGATCAGTGCCTGATCATTATTTAAATTTATATTTTCGGAATCGGTGCAACAGTAGCTTTCGATCAAGACCAGATTCAATAATTTCTGGGCTCGGGAAGATAGCTTTTGGATTGCCAGAAATTCTACAGTCGCTTACGCAAAACCACTCTCCTCTCCAGCCTCTGCGAAGCGGAACGAAGCTGCAAAATCGGTCGTTGCCGTTCCATGTTTAATTTCTATAATTAAACAATATGATGATGATAATGTCCTTCATTTTTCAACCATGTTTATCGTTTATGAGTCGGCGATGCGAATAAATAATACATATATATTTGATCATGTAGTTTAAGGATGTAGGGGCACTTTAAAATCTTTCATGGATTGTCCTGATGAATTTATGAATAATACAATACTGTACTGGAAATTTGTCTTAATTCACTGCAGATATTTTTCGATTTACGCTTAAGTAGACTCGACTATATACCTCCTTGAATGCATAATCTGTTTCATCGAGATACTGGATCGGTCAATATGCGGTCTATTTACCTGTTTTCTTGTTTTCAACACTAAATACCGTAATCAAAGTACCCGAACGAAACAATTAGGGAATCAAAGAACCAAGAATATGTGGAAAATACTCTTTCAAGTTCCAGAAAAGCTGTGAAATTCACATAACATTCTGTGGCCGGCCACGGAGCAGCTCGCAGCTCGCTGTGGCCGGTGCTTCCCCCGATGTGACATGTCTTTCCAACGGTATAGGACATGTAGTTGCAAACAATTCCATAGTTTGTTATCTTTCGTATAGCTGAATAGCTGTGAAATGGATAATCCCAGGCTGATACAATCCTTCCTTTC
Source organism: Botryllus schlosseri (assembly GCF_051294905.1). Lineage (NCBI taxonomy): Eukaryota > Metazoa > Chordata > Ascidiacea > Stolidobranchia > Styelidae > Botryllus > Botryllus schlosseri. The sequence continues at coordinate 26,628,791 of NC_137246.1, read as the reverse complement.
TGTATCAGGTCTATGATGAGTCCGCGACATACGGTTATATACATATTTGATTATCGTACTGCTATACAATACATACGACGTTCGAGATCCTCAACATCAATGGAGCTTGCACTCATTTGCACGATGAAAATTGTGTCGATGAATCTATGAATATTTCTATGCTGTAGCAGCACGTGAACTTGACACACTGCAGATGTGCTGTATATGTAGAATAAAGGCGACGATGTAGCCTAACCTACCGGTAATATTGGTAAAAACTGGATGCTGCAAGAGCAAGATTATATCATAGGAACTAACCGAGTTTAGAAGTTTGCTGCGAAAACTGAAAGACTCGTTATCAAGCCAGCAGGTATGACAACTTTGGTAATGACTAGGGCAATTTTTTTTGACCTAAAACATGAAGATTTTGACCTAAAAAATCTAAATTTTGACCTTTTTTGACTTAAAAAAACTGAAATTTGACCAAATTTTGACCTCACGTATGCAAATTAGGTGTTTTCGCATATAATGTTAAAATTGTACTACTTATCTTCATTTCTGGTTGGAACTGTCTGTCCTTACAAAGTAGATTGGGCTGAAAAAACGTTTTTGGCTCGAAAACTGACAGATTTTTACATGAAAAACTAGTATTTTAACGAAATCTGGCCCTATGAATAATTCCAGTAGTTACATTTCGTATTCTGGTGGAAATAATTAAAATTTGTTGTAGTACAACGAAAGATCCTTTCCTACATTCTCGGGTAGAAAGAACGGAAGAACGGAGAAAGAACGTTCAACAGCAGCATTTGTTGGCTGACAACACTCAAGTTGTGTGCACACTGCTGGTGACAAACCGTGTTGCTTCATTCTGACAATGTTGTCTATATCACAATTTTTAAGCTTGCGCTTCTTGATATAAGAACCATGCAATGTCCAAGCATTCTTGCTTCAGCTAGGATATTGTGGTACGTTGACCATAAAACCATGTCCATATTTGTTTCATTTGACCCTTTATGATTCACAATGAGCAGACGATGGTCCGTTGACAACGGTAGGCCTATAAAGTAGGCTACAAGCTGTAAAATATCAAATGATAAGTTCACCGACAGTGCAAAATCTACGATACAAACGAAATGCAGAGGTCAAAAAATGTTTCACTTTGTAAACAATTTTGACAAATTTTGTGAACAATTTTGACAAATTTTGACCTAACGCTACAATTTTGACCTAATTTTGACTTTTTTTGACATGTCAAAAAAAAATTGCCCTAGTAATGACACCTGATGTCAACTTTCGTAGTCGCATCTATGAGGTAAACCAAAGCAGAGATGGTCAAAGTTACCAGCGTTGCTACTCAAGTCGATGTAGAAATACCAACTTCAATTTATACTCGATTACAAGTAGATGCAACAGTTCCCAATACAAGTCAAAACTACGCCAAGTGGAAGTAGAATACGAAATGTTGGAAAAATAGTCAAGTATGGTACGCAGATTTTCAGAGGATTCTACCTTGAAAATTGCGATATGAATCTTCGCGACTAATTACTAATGGCATATGACACTACTAACAGCAAGAATCTTCAGAAATATATTCAGTTATTTCTGATATAGGCGGTGTTGCTAGTATTCTAGTTGTCTAATTATCCTAATTGAAGCTATTCTAATTTGTGAAATGTTTCTATGCTCTAATTCCAATTCTAATCGAATGTATGAAATCTTTCTATGGTCTAATTTTAAGTCTAATCTAATGTCTGGTTTTCCTGGAAATGCTACAGGAGAACTGTATAGTGCGAAACAAGCCAAGCTTGCTGTACAGTAGGGGTGTTAAAAATGAATCTTTATTCTCAAATTCTTCTGGCTACTTGGTAAAATTGTTGGATTACGGAATTGAAGCCTAAACACCAAATTTGGTTCAATTCCAACCAGTAGCCGCATTGCTACAGGAGAAGAAAGTTATTTTATTTATTATTTAAAAATCAGTAAAAAAATTCAAAATTTTCTGTTCACCCATGAAATTGTAAGGTTGTCTATAGAAACGATGCCCACCAAATTTGGCTCAAATCAAACCAGCCGAAGCGGAGTTATTGATTTCGAAAAATTTGGATTTGAATAAAATAGTATTTACGGTGGGCACAACAGTCATAAATGATTAAAGAATCGTTCACCGTAAATACTAAATCCAAAATTTTGTGACGGCAATAACTCCGCTTCCACTGGTTGGAATTGAGCCAAATCGGTTGAGCATTGTTGCTATAGACAACCTAACAATTTGATGGGGTGAACAGAAAATTTTAAATCTTTTTTCGTTCATTTTCATATAATAAATAAAAAACTTTCTTCTCCTGTAGCAATGCGGCTACTGGTTGGAATCAAACCAAATTTGGTGTGCAGGCTTCAATTAGGTAACCTAACAATTTTATCAAATAGCCAGTAGATTTGAATGAAAAAGTCATTTTTGAACACCCCTACTGTACAGTAGACATTTGCTATTCTCATGCTCATAAGATGAACTATGATTTGGTGATAACGGAGTTTGATTCAACTTTTGGCAATTTCAGTAATTCTAATTCTAATCTAATTTGAAAAAAACTGTTAGGTAGAATTATAATTTTAATCTAATTTCCAACTGTGTAGCTCAAATTTTAATTCTACTCTAATTTGAAAAAAAAACTTGTAGTTGTAATATAATTCCAATCCAATTTGGAAAAAGGGAACGTTTTCTAGTTGTCCAAGTCTGCCTGTTAAATGCGGTTTGCATGAAAACTATCCATCAATTTCCATCTTGTCGATGCCTAATTGCCCACACATACAGTGATCGTGTGTGAACATGTTTCCTATAGCGGTAAGTTCACCCTATCGGACCACAGTCTGTGCTGCAATTCCTTAGCAAGTGTAACATCCGATTTTTTGTAAGTACTTTGTGAAAATATATATACTTTGTAATGGCTTCTATTTTTGTGGTCTTTCAGTAAGTTATGCATGTTAGCATATGTGCCTGTTATTTGGGTTGTGAATATGCATTTTGATTTCAGGATGATGCCACAAGTTCTTGCTGAAGATAGTGACTCAGCCTTCGCCGTACAAGAGTGTTTTTCGGAAACCTGGAGGAGGCGACTTCCCAATACTACATGGGCAATGTTCTTCGAGCAGTATTTTCAGTGAATTTTTTTCTCCGTCGCTGGGATCTCTGTTTTTGTTATTTCACGAAATATGTTTCCATTTTATGTTATTATGGTTCAATTGATATCGAATATATGCCATCAAGAAAGTTTATTTGCAATAGCGTGCCATTTGGAAGAAGATGCAGGATTTCAAGTGGGGTGTATATACTGAAATTCCGCCCCAATCAATTCTAATGGCTAGGGTGAGATATCCGATATACACCGCAAGGAATGGGGTGGATTCTGGTCATTCACACCGGCAGGGTTACATAAGTTCTGTTTTCGTGTACCACCTTTTGGGGTGTGTACAACCACTCTTTTCGCTAAGAGTGTAGCACACCATGAATTGATGATTGTCACCGATTTAGCGCCACTTGGGAACGGTTGGCAGTTATGATTTCTCCTCCATAAGGCTAGCATCGTGGGCTGTGCTATAGGCCTACTTGTTGTTATTTTCTTCCTTTTGGAGTTACTGCGAAAGTATGGGCTGCTAGTCATTGGACCACTATTGGTGACCGATTTCTTGTAATTGCCTGAGAAATCAGGTCCCTACTTCTTCACTAGACGTCTGACAAGTCATTCCAATGTCAAAAACAACAGAAGCACTATACCAGGGGTTCTCAGTCCATTCTTGGCCGTGGCCCATTTCCCGGTTAGAAAATGTGCTGTGGCCCACCTTTTATCTCAGAGTCATAATCCTGTTCAATGCGTGGTAATCGATATGGATATGACTTTATTCCTCTAAATCTAAAATATGCGCATTTTCTCTTAATTTACTGATGATATTTAAATCTAGACCCCCGGGACATGAAATCGCGCGGCGGTGGCGGCGAAAATTCTCAAGTTGAATAAATATCCACCAATAAACGACCAACGAAATAATCTTGGGCCCCTCCGAGCTACCCAGTTGGGTGTGTGAGTGCGGCAGTAACGGCCCTGGTAGATCATAGGCTAAAACTCCTGTTTATATTATGATCGTCCGCTGCTCCATTCGCGCCACGAAACACAATGATCAAATCCCCTCATCCACTGCGTGATTGGGGTTTTAGTTCCACTATTGTGAGGAATAATATAATCATTCTGGACCAGTTTCAAACAATTCGTTGGTGAATGGGGTACTACAGAGACGTGGAGAAAGAGTTTTTTAATATGCATGCTGACAATGTACATTGTATGTCTTGTACCAAACTGTTATGTTCGTGCATTTTACGTTGGTATCGTTTGTCTCTTATTTGTCTAGGGTTAGTAGTTACCGCCAATCATTGTTTCCTCGTGTGTCGTGCTTTGTATTTATACCCTGTGTTCTGTTCTCTGGTGGTCTTTTCATTTAACTGCACTCTGGATCGTGTCGCCTGTCGTAAAGTATTCTGCTGTTTAATATACTGATTTCATATTGCAACCTCGTCGCATTGAGTTATTGTTCAACCAAGATCAAGAACATAACAATTGGTGTCAGAAGTCGGATCCAAAGTTTTTTCTGCGACGAATATATATCATGGAATCGGGTATTCTGAAAATTCTTGAGAAGCAGCAAGAGATGATGGTGCAACAACAAGCGAAGCAGCAAGAAATGATGGTGCAACAACAAGCAAAGCATGACGAAGCAATGGCAAAAGTCATGACAGAAATGGCGCAATTGACGCAGAGGTTGAATCCCGGCGCGTCAACATCTGAAGCTACCGCTCCCAAGTTTGATTCATTCATCAAATCAAAGGAGAAGTGGGACCAGTATCTGCAACGATTCAACCATCACCTAGCAATTTACGGCATTTCCAGCATGGAGAAGAAAAGAGCGTGTCTACTCTCATGGGTTGGACCTGAAGCCTACTCGTTCCTACGTAATTTGTTTGTTGCTGCTGATGTCAGTGCGCAATCCTTCGACGCGTTGACTGAGAAGTTGTCTACACACTTCAAAGACTCCATTCATGTGCAAGCTGCCAGGTACGAATTTTACAATTGCAAAATGCAGCCGGGACAATCATATGCTGATTGGATCGCTACTCTACGCGGAATCTCCAGGATTGCAACTTCACATGCTCAAGAGATGGCTGTGATCAGAGCTACGTTGATGAGCTAATGCGCGATCTCATCATTAAAGAAACGCCGCACGCGGATGTGAGACGGCATTGTCTAACACAAACCAATCCATCCCTCGACGACGTTCTCAAAGTAGCCGCAACATACGTGAGAACGCTGGAAACTGATAGGGTTATCCAGGGCGAGAGTAACGGTAGAGATACTTCCATCGTCAACAAAATGACGGGAAGTTATCAGAAGGGGAAAAAACCTTCCAAATCCATCCAGGGCAACTTCCCGGAAAGACTGAAATCCTGCAGCCGCTGTTTCATCGATCACCAGAGAAAAGACTGTCAATATCGACATGCAGTATGTCAGAAACTATAATAAATAAACAAAGAATCGGTCACCGTAAATACTATTTTATTCAAATCCAAATTTTTCGACGGCAATAACTCCGCTTCCACTAATTAGAATTGAACCAAATTTGGTGAGCATCGTTTCTATAGACAGCCTAACACTTTTATGGGGTGAACAGAAAATTTTCAAAATTTTTATTATTTATTTTTCTACAATAAATAGAAACTTTCTTCTCCTGTAGCAAAGCGGTTACTGTATGGAATTGAACCAAATTTTGTGTGTAGGCTTAAATTAGGTAACCTAACAATTTTATCAAGTAGCCAGTAAGATTTGAGAAAAAAATGTCATTTTTGAAGAGACCCTAATGCACACTGAATGAAAGTGAAGAAGATAGCATTTCCACCTTTTCAGAGTACTATGTAATATTGCATACTTGCCGGAGTGTTATATTTTTAAAGTAGTTTTAGGACATGTTTGCGGCACTTTTGTGATGTGTGTATTGATAGATATCAAGAGTCCCTATTCTACCAAATCAAGATCACTAATAGACTTGAGCATTTATGAAGAAAGTCTTCATTTTGAAATGAGTCGGTGATACTATAGTACTTGCCTAGCATCACAAGTACTTTGACAAGTGCAGGGCAGCTTGTGCACTGCATACTCAAAACTTATTCCATTTATTTGTTTTGGACCCGACGATTACCTCAAGATTCTGAATAGAAGAACTACCTAATTCTGATATAATAATATTTCCACAACAATACTTTCTTAATCTTGCATACTCTCGCTTGATTTTACAAAATTCTAAGAGTGCTGACGAAATCAATAACTGGCAAATAAATTCGACAAATTCACAACTTGAGAATGTATTTCCTTTGTACCGAGAATGAAACAAATAGAGTGTAGGTATTGGTCACAGATTAGGTATTCCTGATTAATGTTGCCAACTTGCCATAGACGGATGCAGTTTTGACTCAAGCTATACACTGCTACTGTGGAGGTAGTCTCAAACTGACGACTCACTTAAACACACAGAGTTGGCTTGAAAATGGGCAGCCATAAGCAATACAATTGATAGGACTGTGTTGGTATATTGAAATTGACGAGAATAACAGCAAGCAATATAACTGTGAGTACTCCATGGCAATCTGTGGTTATTGCGTTTCTGCATCGCGTCGACGTAAGTATCTCCCATTGACAAGCCAAGATCCTGAACAGCGTTTGTGTAAATTTAGGGTGCTCTGGCCCTGAGAACGACGGTAAGGGATACCAGTGTTGTTGGGTCCGTATGGTTACGAGGCTGGTCTCACACAAATGACCGTCTGGTGGCATTGATGTACCATATGTCGACAACAATGTCAGTTCCTTCCCAGCGTTTTGAGTGGATTTCTACCAAGTTCAGGAAGTATATGTGGTCCCGACTTTTAAGGCTGGAAGCGTCTTGGAGTGTTCGCTCCACCTCCCTACGGTGACGTCATTTTATAGACAGTTGAGCTGCATTTTCTCACCGTTCAAGGGGTAAATAGCGTGCGTATGTGCTTCTCGTTCTTGCGATAAAGGAGATGGTGTCTTCTGGAGAGCAGTTTTTGGCAGAGATACCGATTGCATCATACAAGATGCCGGGATCAGTGATGCCCCGGATATGGTTTACATATAGCGCACAGTGCAACTTCACTAGCACAGTAATCAGGTACAGATTAGTGAGGCTAGCATCAATGTTTGCATTGATTTGATAAACATCTGAAAGTAGGTATCTATAAAGAGAATAAAATGGTCATGAATTAGCCTACCCTCGGATTTTTGTTCAAGAAATTTGTGTAAATTTTGTATAGGGCAATGCAAAAACTACTGAAGGTAGAAAATTTTAAATTTGGTGAACTAGCCCAATTTGCTATACATTTTTTTGAAAACTCAACCATTTCATGGCATAGCCAGTAAAATTTTATAAAATCATTTTATTTTTTCAATAATTTTTTTTTGAAGAATCTGATAGCTTCACTTCTGCATGTTGGAATTGAGCCAAATCTAGTGTGCAACCTTTCTACGAGCCAACCTAACAATTTTGTTCATGAGACAGTGAAATTTGAAAAAAAAAAGTTGTTTTTGAACAAAACTGATGTATAGAAACTTGATAAAAATTTAAAAAAAACATTGGCTACAGTGCCAGTACTAAATTATACGAAGTAGTGTCATGAGTAACAGCAAGACCTGGTCTTCCATTAAAAGAATATTTACATTCCAGAGTTAGAATGATACCAAATTTTAAATCGCTGCATCATCACAAATACCAAGTCGAAAGTACGGTACTCTTGTCCTTGTCCGGCAATAGCAGTCTTCTCAGCACTATCCTTGAAACAATCAATAACTTCCTTCTGATTGGCATGGTTAAACATAAATTTGGCTGACCGAAATTCTTGATTATATTTTTCGATAAATGGCACAGATATCTTAATAGCTAACCGATGCCTGCAGTTGATGCATCTATTCTTAGACTAATTTTACTATATAAACACTTTAATAAAAATCTAATAATTGTGGGTTATCTTAAATCATTTGCTATTGAAGCTGGCTTGATTACGCTGTCTTGGGGCACACAAAATACCGGTGTGACATTTGATACCACCAAACAAACAAGTCAACATAGATCAAATGTTAATTATATTTATCATTCTTGTGTGATTATCTCTTAGTACTATCTCTCTCTCTGATAGTTTCCCTAAACGCATGAGCGATCTCATCTTCTTGTTGTTGTGATTGTGCGTGCATGTATGTATTAGCACCTACGTCTTGTGAGTTGTTGGAGTAATAGGGATTAGACTAGTCGATGCAACTGTTCTTTTGTATTTCAGTTTGATCATTTATTATGGTATTTAACCTATGAATAAATGCAAAGTTGCACATGATCAAACTTAATACGGATTAACCATGCCGAAGCTTTCTTGCCCAATCGAAGACTGCAATTATGAGACTGAATCCGAAGATACGGCCGGCGCCGCCACACAGCTCTCTATCCATGCTACAATCCACCAAACAGGTCCTCATGTCTCGCGTTCGAGACCCCCTGTCATGGAACGACCCGTCATTTCGCGTGGCTCCACTGCCGAGGAATGGCAAATATTCCTCAGAAAATGGGACGATTTTAAAAAAGGGACCGAGATACCCGACAAGCTAATCAAGAGCCACCTTTGGCAATGCTGCGAGATAACTTTATCGAACGACCTCTTCAAACAAGTCGGCGACTTTAATCAGGTCAGTGAAGGTGATATGCTGAAAGCTATTGAATCTCTAGCAGTTGTCAAAATCGCCACAAGCATGCGCACCGTTGCTCTATTTTCGGCCCAGCAGGATCAAGGACAATCCTTCAGTGCATTTCTCGCCGAGGTGAAAGCGTCTGCAAGAATTTGCTCATTTCAAATGAATTGCACGAAGCCTGACTGCACCCAAGTCAATGACTTTTCTGATAGAATTGTTAAGCATATTGTCATCGCCGGCCTGGCTGATGATGAGGTTCAGCGGCAAGTCCTTAGTGTTGCAAATCTCGATGCAAAATCGCTAGACGAAACTGTCCAGATTATTGAAAGTAAGGAATTAGCTCTACGTGCCACCTCCTCCACAATGAGAAATCAGCATGAATCTAGCGTTGCGGCCAGCACTTCTACTGGCACGCCGTTGCCCGATCTCTCTCAAGTCGTCAAATGTGGCAAATGTGGCAATGTCATGAAGAAGTATAAATTCTTGCATGGGAAGTTTGGTAAGCCGAGGTTGCGCGAGTTTAAACAATGTCTAGCCTGCTGGAGACAAAGCAAACAATCGGAGACGCCGAGTACTGGCACCGCTTCTAGTATCAATATCGCTTCAGTATCAAACCGTACCAATAACACTGTCGAATCTCATGCTTCGGAAGTCATATTAGACCACCACATCTTCGATGGCACATACGGTTGGTTGCTGAAAGACTGCAAGGCACAACCGACCATTGATCTTTTGGTCTCCACCCGGCAAGCCGATTATGCCCAGTTCAATATCCAGCGTCCCAAAATATCGCCCAAGAAGATAAAGGCGATATCGGACACTGGTGCACAATCATCCTTGATGGGATTGAAACTGTTTCGAGCATGCGGCTTCAAGGACCAGCATCTCATCCCGGTAAAGAAACGCTTGGTTGCAGCTAATGATGAGTGTATTCACATCCTGGGCGCTGTGTTTCTGAGACTTTCGGGTGCAGCAGTTTCTGGCGATGTCATAGAAACCGCTGAGATGGTATACATTACGGATTCTACGAAACTCTTTTACCTTAGTCGAGATGCCATGCAGAAGTTGGGCATCATTGGGCCCGATTTTCCTCAGATTGGGGCAGCGGCACTCCACACGACACGAGAGTCAACCCTTGAGGGTAACCCGCATCAAACCTGTAGCTGCCCACGGAGGTCCACGCCTCCTCCACGCCCCCAGCAGCTGCCATTCCAGCCTTGTGCGGAGAATGTTGATAAAATGAAGCAGTGGTTACTTGAGAGGTATGCATCATCCACTTTCAACAAGTGCAAACACAGCCCACTACCAACCATGACTGGGCCGCCTATTTCCATTCATATCGATCCGTCAGCGACACCGACTGCAGTCCACACACCGGCTCCCATTCCACTTCATTGGAAAGAGGAAATCGAGAAGCAGTTGGAGGCGGACGTAAAATTAGGGGTGATTGAAAAAGTGGAACCGAACACGCCAACGACCTGGTGTCATAGGGCCATATGGGTCCGCAAGGCAGATGGCAGCCCGAGGAGAGTTGTTGACTTCCAATCGCTGAACCGCTTCTGCTCTCGAGAAACACACCATGTTGTGCCTCCTTTCAAACAAGCACGCTCGATACCTCCAAACACTTACAGGTCTGTCACAGACGCCTGGAATGGTTACCATTCCGTGCCCGTGCGTGAAGAGGATAGACACCTTCTGACATTCATCACTGAGTTCGGGAGATATCGGTATAGAGTGGCCCCGCAGGGATACCTGGCCAGTGGCGACGGGTACGCGTACCGCTACGACAGCATCATTGCCGACACACCACGCAAAACGAAGTGTGTGGACGACACTGTCCTCTGGGACGATGACCTTGCCACGCACTGGTGGAGAATGATTGACTATCTAGAATTAATGGGCCGTGAAGGTATCATACTAAACGCCTCCAAGTTCCAGTTCTGCCGCAGACACATCGAGTTTGCCGGCTTCGAAATTACTGCCGAGGATGTTCGGCCTCTGCCCAAATACTTAGAAGCAATACAGTGCTTCCCACGGCCAACAAAAATAGCAGATATTCGTGCATGGTTTGGGCTGGTCAACCAGGTATCCCATTATGGCCGGCTTTCTACCATTATGGCACCATTCAAACCGTTACTAAGCACGAAAACTCCATTTTGCTGGACTTCCGAACTTGATGATGCATTCGCCAACTCCAAGCTCGCGCTCATCAACGCTATCAAAGATGGAGTACGTATCTTTGACCCCACTAGAAGAACGTGTCTGACCCCGGACTGGTCAAGGTCTGGCATTGGCTACTGGCTGCGACAGAAGTACTGCAAATGCGTTTCCTTGACCCCTGACTGTTGCGACCATGGGTGGAAAATCACTCTCGCTGGCTCAAGGTTCCTCCGATCCGCCGAACAACGTTATTGTTCTATAGAGGGCGAGGCGCTTGGAATCGCATGGGCATTGGAAGATACGAAGTTCTTCACCCTCGGATGTGACGATCTCATCATCTGCACTGACCACAAACCTTTGGTAAAAATCTTTGGGGACCGCTCCCTTGATGAAATTACTAACACAAGGATTTTTCGTCTGAAGCAGCGCACATTGTCATGGCGCTTCCGTGTCGTCCATGTTCCTGGCAAACTCATTCCTGCATCTGATGCATTCTCCAGGCACCCTGCTCCCTCGACTCCAGTGGATGACATGCCATTGGACCACTGCGACAGTATCGTGGCTGCCCATGAGGACACCAATCTGATTGAAATCAGCATTGTGGCCGCCTCCCGCGCATCATTGAATGCCATTGAAGTTGTCTCCTGGGACGATGTAAAGCGCAGTACTGCATACGATCCTGTCCTCAGTGAGTTAAAAACTCACATCATCTCAGGATTCCCAGACAAATCGGACAAACTGCCTTTTCAACTACAATCATATTGGCGGTACCGCGACAACCTTTCGATCGTAGACGATGTTGTCATGTATAATGACCGGATTGTCGTTCCCCCGCCGCTGCGAGGGGTTATCTGTGAAATCTTACACTCGGCACACCAAGGGACTGCTGCCATGTCACAGAGGGCGCAAGCCACAGTATTTTGGCCTGGGATGACTGAGTGTATAGCACGTACACGAGCACGTTGTGGCAACTGCAGTAAAATGGCACCGAGTCAAGCATACATGCCTCCGGCCGAGCCATTCATACCGACCTACCCTTTCCAAGCTGTTGCCGCTGATTATTGCACCGCCGCAGGCCACCACTATTTAGTCGTTGTTGACCGCTTCAGCAACTGGCCAGAGATATTCCATGTGAAGCACGGTGGGCAAACGTCTGGAGCCGTCGGACTCCAAGATGCATTACGAAGTTACTTCGGCACGTTTGGAGTGGCCGAAGAACTTAGCAGTGACGGGGGACCCGAATTTGCTGCGCACAGCACTCAGGAATTTTTTCGAAAATGGGGGGTGCGTCACAGGCTGTCGTCGGCCTATCACTCCAGGTCAAATGGCCGCGCGGAGGCCGCGGTGAAATCGATGAAACGACTCCTTCTCGGCAACATTTCGCAGGATGGCAGCATCCGGACCGATGCAATTACTCGGGCATTGCTACAGTTTCGCAATTGCCCCGACCCCGCGAATGGACTCTCCCCTGCAGAAATAGTATTTGGCAGGACTTTGAAAGATGCGTTGCCAATCAAAGCATGGGTCCCAGTTTTTACCCAGCGCAACATCAGGCCATTATGGAGGAACCTCTGGCAGAGTCGCGAGCACACGTTACGTACCAGATTTGCGAAGCAGCTGGAATCTCTGTCGTTGAACACTAAGCCATTATCACCGCTTCTTGAAGGTGATGTCTGTCGCATTCAAAACCAAAACGGTCGTTATCCCCTTCGCTGGGACAGAACCGGCACTGTGGTTCAGTGCCGGGACCATGACCAGTACCTCGTGAAAGTGGACGGTTCCGGCAGATTGACGCTGCGTAACAGGAAATTTCTACGCAAGATTGAGCCGTACTTCCCGAACCAAGAGCACACATATTTTCAGCCAACGGTCTCGTCTCCCGGCACAGCTACGTCACCTCAAGTCGTTTCGCCACCCGGTCGAAGTGAACAGTCACATGAGGTAGACCCTGGCGTGCTGAGATCCGCCGAATCGAGTGCAGAAGATCATCTACCAGTTGAAGTACCGATCGACGACACCAGTGTTGCCGCACCGTCTAATGATAGACGCCAGCGCTCGGGCAGAAATGTTACTCCGCCAGTATGGCACAAGGACTACGTTATTGGGGCACAGATTTTATGTTGATTCCCGCTTCAATCGCCTTCAGAGTATTTGGTTGGACGTTCTCTACATGCTGTATTTTGAACTCCTCACTCAATGCTCGTTGATTTCGTTAGGAGTTGGGGGGGATGTGTGATTATCTCTTAGTACTATCTCTCTCTCTGATAGTTTCCCTAAACGCATGAGCGATCTCATCTTCTTGTTGTTGTGATTGTGCGTGCATGTATGTATTAGCACCTACGTCTTGTGAGTTGTTGGAGTAATAGGGATTAGACTAGTCGATGCAACTGTTCTTTTGTATTTCAGTTTGATCATTTATTATGGTATTTAACCTATGAATAAATGCAAAGTTGCACAATTCTCACTAGCTTTATTAATTTCAGTCACTTTCCTGTCGTTTTCTGGCAATTCAGAAGTCGATGGAAAGACTATTCCGAATTGTTTTCTCATCCATTATAACAAATTGGCACGTTATACCCTGGCATTTTGCGCGGCTGCACAACAACATAAACCTACCTAGTTAGTGTCTAAAAGTCCTGAAACTAGCTAATAAGTCATAGAAGATAACATAAAACCCAGAACTGTACTTCAAACAACCTCACTGAGACAGAAAATACGATTTGAAAACAGACCAATATCGCAAATTAACACAGGGAGCGGCTATCTAATATAGTTGTTTGGCCCCAGCGAACCACAAGTCACGTGACTTTCGAGCCCAATCCGTATCCGGACAATACCGAGAATGCTATTACCGAGAATGCTATTACCGAGAAGGACAATACCGAGAATGGACATTACCGAGAATGGACAATACCGAGAATGGACATCACCGAGAATGGACAATACCGAGAATACTATTACCGAGAATGGCTATTACCGAGAACACTATTACCGAGAATGTCTATTACCGAGAATACAATTACCGAGAATGACCATTACAGAGAATGGACATTACCGAGAATGCTATTACCGAGAATGGCTATTACCGAGAATGGCTATTTCCGAGAAAGCTATTACCGAGAATGTCTATTACCGAGAATACCATTACCGAGAATGACCATTACCGAGAATGGACATTACCGAGAATGCTATTACAGAGAATGACCATTACCGAGAATGGACACTACCGACAATACACTTTGGTGCACTAATGCTCGGCGACCTCACGTCGCAGATACCACCCGAGGGTGTCGACGCGATAAGCGATCTCCCCTTTGCTGTACAGACTAACCGAACCGATCGGGCTCGGAATAGTCGTTTGAAAAATCGCAATTTTTGACTTTTACACTCGTTTTTACGAAACCTTCGAAATTTCCATCATTGTTTACGTATGTTGAAAAAATGAGTGATGTAGCTAGACAGACAGTGTCGCAATGACCTATATTTGTTTTGCTACACGTGTTACGAGAACACGTTGAAAATGAAGCGATTTAATATGTGAAATGTCACCAAGTGCACTTACAAGGAGTTTTTATGGTATGACGTTGGGAGATCAAGATAAACGCCGGGCACCAGCAGGCTGAAACTTCGCGCTTATGGACTCAAGGTAAAGTCGAATTTAGCTCAGTTATCACGCAACCGTCATCAGTCTTGTGCACACATTAACTGTAGAGTGCTAAACCGGAAAAACTGTATTTTCCTGAAACATCACCATGATATATGTCGTAATTTGGTAGTCCACTGTGATCGGTACCAGTCATACAGTGTCAGTCAGTGGTAATATACATTCTCGGTAATGTCCATTCTCGACAAAGTCCGTTCTCGGTAATGTCCATTCTCGGTATTGTCCATTTTTGGTAATGTCCATTCTCGGTAATGTCCGTTCTCGGTAACAGCATTCTCGGTAATGTCCATTCTCGGTAATAGCATTCTCGCTAATGTCCATTCTCGGTATTGTCCATTCTCGGTAATATCCATTCTCGGTAATGTCCGTTCTCGGTAATGTCCATTCTCGGTAATAGCATTCTCGGTAATATCCATTCTCGGTAATAGCATTCTCGGTAATGTCATTCTCGGTAATGTCCATTCTCGGTATTGTCCATTCTCGGTAATGACCAATCTCGGTATTGTCCGTTCTCGGTAATGTCCATTCTCGGTAATAGCATTCTCGGTAATGTCCATCTCGGTAATAGCATTCTCGGTAATAGTAGGGAACCAGCCCAATCACATCAAGTACGTCACGATTGTTCACAAGTATTCGCGTAAACCAGGTGTACATACAATGTGTCGGTGTACAAACATCACGGAAAACAAATTCATGTTCTCAAGTCTCATCATGCGACGATTCTGTACATTCAATGTGGGCATAGATGACTTGGGGACAGGCAAGCAGTCATATTTGGACGTAACATGGTCTTAGTATGAACCAACCTCCACCCAACTTGTGAAAAATCAATCTTACACGAGTACAACCCTTTCACGGGTTCACACCTTGATTTTGCAAGATTGTTCGGATTCTCAGGTAGACTTGCATCGTGATCAAGACCTCGATATAATCGTGTTGCGTAACTCACTCAATCCCTGCGCATTGTTGGTCATAACCTGCTAACTGTTTCGCCGAGACCGCAGTGTTTCACCCGACATAATGTATTTGGCGATCACCATCGTTATCAATCTTTCACGCGATGAATATGTCAGATGTCGCTACTCCCACATAACGACTACAGATAAACATCGTGAGCAGTGACTCCGCATTGAAATCGTAAACATGGACTCTGTGTGTGTGTGAATCTCGAGTTCGATTACGATTTGATAATGTAATCCAAGGTGAATCTCTGTGAGTCGAAGACTGATTTCGTGTTAATCACGCCACAAGAGGGCGCTGTCTCGTAATTCTACAGGTCAACATAAACCGCGGTTGGAAACTTTTGGTCTAGTTGATCCAGCTACGTATTGAAACAGTGTACCAACACAGACCATTGAGAAAACTTTGTCGTTACCTGACTATATCCACGAGTGAATATGGGACTACGCGTAACGTTCCATAGATTCCTCTGGCCCCACACAGTGGTTTTACGACACAGACAAGATGCAGCGGTGGAAATATTGAAAATGAAAAACGATACCTTGGTGACATTTGATTTGGATTTTACACCTGATGAACCATACACTCGATTGGTACATTGGGATGACAACTCTATCATCGAGGTCAAGGGAAAAGAAATGTACAGATTTGTTGGTGTTGTGGATATTCAGCGAAAATCAGGGTATATAATTGTGTATGGTTCGCATATTTGACTGAGAATATATCGGTATGCATAATGCACTATCCATTGTATCATATCGTGTGTCATCTATGCCCACATTGAATGTACAGAGTCGTCGCATGATGAGACTTGAGAACATGAATTTGTTTTCCGTGATGTTTGTACACCGACACATTGTATGTACACCTGGTTTACGCGAATACTTGTGAACAATCGTGACGTACTTGATGTGATGGTGTATGCATTGGTATTTTTCATGGAGACAAAACACGGTCTGTAACATGTTTACTTGAATATCGGTCGTTGGGTCATGAGTGAATATCCGGATCCGGCCCCCACACTTTCTCATATTGGTGACCCGGTTTCAGCTGACTGGAGCGACATGTATTGACCAGTAAAGACACAATATAGTAAACAAACCCGAGGAAACTCACAAGTAACCAGGTGTTGTTAGCGCGATGGGGAACATAAATTTATCCGTTTTCCAAACGCCATTATCCATGTATCAACCAGTTACCAAAGTCGATGAGGTGTTTTATTCAGACATTTTGACTCTGGAAAATCCAAAGCACGAACCCGGACATCACGGACATATCGGAAACCGCTTTATTCGCCAATTCCGAAAACATACATGTCGATGTACAACAGCACATTGTTATTGCATGCGATTACCCAATGATTTTGATGGGATGAATCAGAACAAGTGAATATTTGATTAAACAAATGTATCGGAGTTGTTGTTGGTGTATATTTTGTCGCTATCCGTTGTAATCTATTTCAAACTATCGTCAATATAACAAATACCAAATTGTCAGGTGTGTTTGTCAGATTTCAAAATGAAAATGGTTTTGTTACTCTAGGAAAAGCTAGATGACCAAGAAAAAATGTATTGTTACACTGGGTAAACGCCGGATCTCCAAAGGAAAATGATATTTTTACTCAGGTAAACGACGACCCGCCAAGTCAAAATGGTTTGTTGCTCAGGGAAAAAATATATTTCCAAGTGAAAAAGGTTTGTTACCCAGAGAAAAAATATATTTCCAAGTGAAAAAGGTTTGTTACCCAGGGAAAAAATATATTTCCAAGTGAAAAAGGTTTGTTACCCAGAGAAAAAATAGATTTCCAAGTGAAAAAGGTTTGTTACCCAGGGAAAAAATATATTTCCAAGTGAAAAAGGTTTGTTATCCGGGGCAAAAATAGATTTCCAAGTGAAAAAGGTTTGTTATCCAGGGCAAAAATAGATTTCCAAAAGAAAAGGGTTTTGTTACACTGGGTAAAAATATATTTCCAAGTGAAAAAGGGGTTTGTTACACTAGGTAAACGATAAATCTCCAAAGGACAATGGTACTTTAGTTAGGTAACGGTGGTCCTCCAAGTGAAAATGATAATTTTACACAGGTAAACGTCAGTTGTCCAAACCAGAATGATATTTTTACTTGGGTAGGTAAGTAGTGTAGTTGGTATCGATCGGTACCGTCCAATCAGAGAGCGCCACGTCATCCTAATTGCCACGCCCATTTTCATACCCTAAGGGTACATTCATCTGCTACGTCATCTGTGCCACATCATCAAGCGCCACGCCTAGTGCCACATCATCCATCCATTGCTATATCATCGCTGCATTGATTGCCGCATCTTGATACTTTTCTCAGATATTGTATTATGTGTATTTAGGACTAATATCATCCATCCATATTTTTTAAACTTGATTTTATGTGTACAAGTTACGGTTTCTGCAGTTTCCACATTTTACGACTTATGATTACCGCGTCAAAACTTACATTGGCACTTTACTTAGTCTCCTTGAAATAGCATTGTATAGTGTACGAGTTCATTTTATTTCGAAAAAAGAGCATATCAATGATATCGTTGATCGTTATTGCGTCGATTCATTAGCTGAAATCCTCCAGATCGGTTGATGTTTCGAGGTACACCGCTTTGCTGCCGTCCGACACTGCGATCCGAGTTCTTGCGTTCGATCTGACCGTTTTGTTTGATGTAGCGATCACTGGCTTGTAGTATATACGATACGAGCGGAAGGTCGGGATTATGAACAACTACGCTAGGCGAATAGATGACGAATTCATCAGCTCGCAGTATAACCGCTACCTGTATAATGTTTGCATGTCGAGTATAAGGGTATTTAACTCGGCACTAAAATGCCAACGGAATAGCCGCAGGGAGTCGGTTCTCGTTGCTATAATTAAACGAACACCTTCGCCGCAGGTACGCGATCACCGACGTTATAATGATAGGGACAAATTAGCCGCATGAAAGCGAGTCTAATGAATATAACGACAGACAACAAGTTAGTTGAAAAGTAAAACTAATCGTGACCGATGCAAGACGGCGTGAAACAGCGCTTTCGCTCGATTCTTGTAGTGACCACAATTCATACGATTCAGTCCTTTTCATGTCACTAGAATAAGGGTGATTAAACCAACAGTGAAACGCCGCTTCACAATTGCAAGTTAGTGTAATGCAAATTTTACCCCTTCAAGGGTTATAAAAGTATGGACGGCAAAAGGTATAATTTTGGATCGACATGGTGCCTTAGCTATCTATCAATAGGTATGTAATATTTGTTGAAATAGTTGCTATTGATCATAGACCAAGCTTGCTTTCAGAGCTGGAAACTAAACGCATATGAAAATTTACCTAGGTGTTCCCCACACGCATCAAATGTAGGCCTACTCAAGTGTTTATGAGGTGGCGAATAGTTCGACGGTTGTTGGCATGCAAGGACGTCACATAGAATTATGGAGTTTTCTGTAAACTATAATCCAGTGATCTATTTTCAATCACTATATTTTTCATTAATCTAAACTAAGTACTGTTAGTAGGCAAACCCTAGGAAAGTATATCCTCTGATAAAAGCAGGAATAATTTGTTATCCGTGAAATAAATAGATGGTGCGACTCTAATGGACATAAAGAAATGAAAATTTTGTAAAGTAGATATTTTTCGGTATGCTAAATTCGGCTACGCGGTGCTAGACTTCTTGGCCGCATGAAATAGGATGTTTTAGCTTCAACCTCAACGCATTAGCACACCGAATTTAAATATAGGCGATAAATAATATACAGTAGCTCCAATTTTAATGAAAAAATAAAAATAAAAAAGCGTGAAAAATTGCATTTATCCTGGAACGCACCAAGAAAAACCGTATGAATTTGTAAAGTAGTTAGAAAACTACACTATTCCGCTACACTAAAGACTTAAACAATCCGGATTTTGTATGGTGTATACTAATTTTACATTGCGGAGTATTCAGTAAAGTTCAATCCAGTGAATTCGCGTAGGCTATGCATACAAATGAGGAAAGTTACATCAGCGCGTGTTAACTAGTTGTATTATGTAGCTTGCAATTCATGCAAGTTTCGAAACTTCCACACTGAGTCTTTTAAAATAGATAGAAACGAAAAAAACTAATCGAAAAAATTTACGAAGTTTGGATGCGGCATATTTAGGTTTTCTAAAAATTATTCATACCCATGACTCGAAATATTGTTAACTAACTTATCATGTTCTGAAGTCTCATACATGCACCGACTCTGTGCATTCAATGTAGGGGTAGCTGACTTGGAGACAGAAAAACACACATATTTGACCGTAACATGGTCTTAGTATGAACCGACATGCATTCGACTTGTGGAAAAATGTGTCGCAGCGTGTAGTGTACAAATTTCGATGTTGCGCAAATACCACAGACATAAGATAAGCGTGTAGTGTACAAATTTCGATGTTGCGCAAATACCACGATTTTACATCGAATTATTCGAATCGACTACGTACATTGTATAGGTGTGAGGTGAAATAAAACGGATTTACGCAAAAGTTCGACACTAAAACGCATACGGTGTCTTATAAAGTAATAATGTAAGCTGCGATGGATGCTGCTATATAATGCTAGTAGCGAATATAGTAGAAAGTCCCCGTCCGGATGAATGTAAGCAGGTGCGCTTAGTAACGTAGTAAATCGCATAACAGAATTTACATAAATTGCTACTTCTACCTTAATTTAATGGATTTATCTGAGATCATTGCTTTACTTAATCTCTCCAAAATGTGCATTATACAAGTACGTCACCATCGAAACCATCTACCTATAACTAGCTGGCAGTATAATTGTAGCAAATACTCGAGTACTAATTCTAAAGTAACTTAGATATCTAAATGAGCTCTGAGTCGTTGTTATCTCGCATCTTGTACTTGTATTCGCACTTTACCTTTACACGTCGTTTTTGTATAATGGATACTAATTTTATTAAAAATACACAAAAAGCGCGAAAAATACATTTTATCCCGGAACGGAGCAAGAAAATGCGTATGAATTTTGTAAAGTAGATATTCTATTCTATTATGTGTATTTAGGGCTAATGCGACATCACTATGTTAGCGACAGGCCTGATTTGAACACACTAACTTTGCAAATTAAACTTATCACCCACCACGAACACTCAATGAAGAGCACCCTGGAGCACCCTCATAAATGCTCCACAATTCGTGACGTATAATATACTGAGCATATAATAAGCTGACAAAACTGATACTTGAGTACTCCGAAATGCACAAGTACTTTACCTTTACACGGCGTTTTTTGTAAAATGAATACTAATGGTACGCGAATGATCATAGACTAAGCTTGCTTTCAGAGTTGGAAACTAAATGCATACGAAAATTTAACTATGTTTTCCCCTCACGCATCAAATGTAGGCATACTCAAGTGTTTATGAGGCGGCGAACAGTTCGAAGGTTGTTGGTATGCAAGGACGTCACATAGAATTGTGGAGTTTTCTGTAAACTATAATCCAGTGATCTATTTTCAATCACTATACTTTTATTAATCGAAACTAAGTACTGTTAGTAGGCAAACCCTAAAAAAGTATCCTCTGATAAAAGCAGGAGTAATTCGTTATCTGTGAAATATATAGATGGCGCGCAATATGAGCGGTGTTACGAATATAACAGAATTACCATGCTAATATGTGACTCATCACCTTGAAACTAGGTACGTAGTTGTAGGACATTGTGATTATGTAGAATACCAAATTTCCTCGTACATTTCATGATGGAACTTTAAAACTAACGCGACTCTACAACGACTCTTTGCGTACATCTGTTTTGCGGGAGCGTATATAGCACGTACCCATACATACCCAACTTTAATAACGGAATTACCATGCTTAACATTGAATCCAAACTCTAAACTTGATACGAACACACTAATTTCGCAAATTAAACTTATCACCCACCACGAACACTCAATGAAGAGCACCCTGGAGCACCCTCGTAAATGCTCCACAATTCGTGACGTATAATATACTGAGCATATAATAAGCTGACAAAACTGATACTTGAGTACTCCGAAATGTACAAGTACTTTACCTTTACACGACGTTTTTTGTAAAATGAATACTAATGGTACGCGAATGATCATAGACTAAGCTTGCTTTCAGAGTTGGAAACTAAATGCATACGAAAATTTAACTATGTTTTCCCCTCACGCATCAAATTAGTTGTATCGAGTTATCGAATGATTTTTTTCTTTACATCAAAATAACTAGAGTGTGTAACTACATTAAAAACGTATCTAAATGAGCTCCAGGTCATTGTGATTATGCAGCATACCAAATTTCATCACACATTTCATGATGGAACAACTTTAAAACTAACGCAGCTCTATAGCAACTTTTGCCTAAATCTGTTTTCGGTAGCATGTACATATCCATAGTCAGCTTTAATAACAGAATTACCATGCTAATATGTGACTCCTCACCTTGAAACTTGGTACGTAGTTGTAGGACATTGTGATTATGCAGCATACCAAATTTCTTCACGCATTTCATAATGGAACAACTTTAAAACTAACGCGGCTCTACATCGACTTTTTTCGTACATCTGTTTTGCGGGAGCGTATAGCACGTACCTAAACATAGTCAACTTTAATAACGGAATTACCATGCTTAACATTGAATCCCAACTCTAAACTTTATTCGTAGTTGTAGGACATTGTGGCAATGCACCATGCTAAATTTCATCGCACATCTAATGATGGATCACCTTTAAAACTAACGCAGTCGAATACCGACTTTTAAGCATATCTGTTTTGCGTGAACATAGCATATACCTATGCATAGTCAATTTTAATAGCAGAATTACCGTGTTAAACATTGAATTCCCACCTTGAAAGTTGGTACGCGATTATAGGACACTATAACAATGCACCATACCAAATCCCATCACACATTTCATGATGGAACAACTTTAAAACTAACGCGGCTCTACATCGACTTTTTGCGTATATCTGTTTTGCGGGGGGCGTATAGCACGTACTCATACATAGCTAACTTTAATAACGGAATTACCATGCTTAACATTGAATCCCAACTCTAAACTTGATACGTAGTTGTAGGACATTATGGCAATGAACCATGCTAGACTTCATCACACATCTAATGATGGAACACCTTTGAAACTATCGCAGTCGAATACCGACTTTTACACATATCTGTTTTTCGTGAACATAGCATATACCCATACATACTCAATTTTAATAACAGAATTAGCATGCTAAACCTTAAATTCTCACCTTGAACGTTGATACCCAGTTGTAGGACATAATAACAATGCACCATACCAAATTTCGTCAGGCATTTCATGATGTAACACTTTCAAAACCAACGCAGTTCTATACAGGCTTTTGGCTAAATCTGTTTTTCCGTAGCGTAGCACGTACCTATACATAGTCAACTTTAATATCAATACATGTTTATCGTAAGTCCTACACAGTCATGATATCCGGCCGAGTTTGACTTTTAGAAAACATTATACCGACATCGCGACATCTTACAAAATTGAAACCGCGGTGACTGCTTGAGAGACCTACCAGTGATATCGCGGTAATCTAGTTACTTCCACAAAATAGTATGTATTCAACTTACTTTCCACAAATCTAACGCGCAAAACAATTTACTTTGCTAACGAAAAGTGCTGAGTCATCATATCATTATCCACGCAACAATACACCTAAAACATACTATCGTACAAAATGGTCGCTAACCTCTTTGTGCACCAGCTGTAAATCTCACAAGCAACAAGTTTCAAGATTCCAGTTATTGCCCCAAGTCGTTATGTTGACGAAAGCGTATATTGTAATATCATGATCGATTTGCATTCGTTGGTCACAAACTGTCACTACTCTAAATAATTATTTTTCACTCAAACACAACAGCATACTTGTCGCCATTCGTTTTCATCAAGCACGAGTTCAATAAACTTACTTACTACGACATGAATTGGTATTTTTATGTTGTGTAAATAGGTAATAATTAATTTTAGTAACACTATACCAACATCATCGAGTTGTGCGAATAGATTTACATGTGGTGTTATGGTTTTAATCGAAGTACACTGCACGATCTAATGTAGAGTCATCTCTATTGTATAGCAACTCGGTAATCGAAATGCATGCATTAACATTTAAACAGCGATCGTGTTTCGTCACGCGAAAAATATCATGCGATACTCTGCACAGGGCATGCAAATCCTTTTCACACTCGTAATAGTATACCAACGGCTACCGGCGACAACGTTTAACAATACCAACGACACTAAACATACGATACGTACCCAATCTGCAAATTCTTTCGATTTATTCTGTCCGTTTCAATTTAAGATAAGGAAGCCCATTTCACTCAATGTATCGATGCCTACGGTACTCTACAAAATGTTCTGATTAATTCTCCCTATGCTTATTTATCACAAGAAAGATGATTTGACACCTAAAGTACGAAATACTTTTTCGCTTGAACTAAGCCGCAGCGCCTGGAGTGGAATTTTACGGGGTATGTGGACTCATTTCGTAGGGCTCTATACCATAGGAGCATACTTTACGCTCCAATTCGATTCCCACACATTCCATATAATTACTAACAGAACCATTGAGTACCAGCCTTGGCATTTTCCGTAGTACTAGATGGCATGTATACAATTTCACGACATCCGACATTACGACGAAGACTATCAAAATATCGAAAGAAGCCCTCTATTCTTTTCTGAAATAATCAAGGTTTTATCAGGACTTCCCTTCATATAAACTCCAGCAGAATCACTAATAACCTCTCAAGTGTACTCAATTTACTCTAATTTGATACTCGTGTACCAAATCCCTATTTTCCGCAAGTATGATAGAGGCTATCGCTCGATACTCAACGATTCGTAATTTTGCTGGAATACAAGTACAATTAGTTTAAAGTAGTTTGAGGTTACGTTTGTATCACCTTGACAAGTGCTATTATCAAAAAATGCTTTTGCTAAACTCTTACACTTTCACTAAACTTCTACACTGAATCTTGTAAAGTAGATAGAAAAGGAAAACTATTAACATAAGGTAAGTGAGAAGCACGCAAATTTCGATTGCATACAAATGTCACAAACTGCGCTAACTTCCAGAGTTGTTAAGTATAGAAGTACTCGTACGTCTTGAGTATACCCAAGTAGGTTTTTTGCCTACATGTACCAAATACTCTCAAGTCCTTATGATATTGGAGTACATCAACTTCATGATAGCTACAGTATTAAACAGAAATAGACCTAGAGTACTAACGTTTTTGTGCAGTGAGAGTTCGCAAATTATCGAAGTATTTTTGTTATTTTTATTGCGATAAGTCATTCTGCAGCGCAAAAATGCGTCGTAGGATATAGATGAAACTAGCACCTCTCATCAAGACCGCTGATAACAGTACATTTCAACATAAAAAGCATAAAAAACATTCCCGCGCGCTCCTAAACCTAACACTTCCTACCCTACCACCTAATACTAAGACGCGCGCGGGAATGTTTTTTATGCTTTTTATGTTGAAATGTACTGTTATCAGCGGTCTTGATGAGAGGTGCTAGTTTCATCTATATCCTACGACGCATTTTTGCGCTGCAGAATGACTTATCGCAATAAAAATAACAAAAATACTTCGATAATTTGCGAACTCTCACTGCACAAAAACGTTAGTACTCTAGGTCTATTTCTGTTTAATACTGTAGCTATCATGAAGTTGATGTACTCCAATATCATAAGGACTTGAGAGTATTTGGTACATGTAGGCAAAAAACCTACTTGGGTATACTCAAGACGTACGAGTACTTCTATACTTAACAACTCTGGAAGTTAGCGCAGTTTGTGACATTTGTATGCAATCGAAATTTGCGTGCTTCTCACTTACCTTATGTTAATAGTTTTCCTTTTCTATCTACTTTACAAGATTCAGTGTAGAAGTTTAGTGAAAGTGTAAGAGTTTAGCAAAAGCATTTTTTGATAATAGCACTTGTCAAGGTGATACAAACGTAACCTCAAACTACTTTAAACTAATTGTACTTGTATTCCAGCAAAATTACGAATCGTTGAGTATCGAGCGATAGCCTCTATCATACTTGCGGAAAATAGGGATTTGGTACACGAGTATCAAATTAGAGTAAATTGAGTACACTTGAGAGGTTATTAGTGATTCTGCTGGAGTTTATATGAAGGGAAGTCCTGATAAAACCTTGATTATTTCAGAAAAGAATAGAGGGCTTCTTTCGATATTTTGATAGTCTTCGTCGTAATGTCGGATGTCGTGAAATTGTATACATGCCATCTAGTACTACGGAAAATGCCAAGGCTGGTACTCAATGGTTCTGTTAGTAATTATATGGAATGTGTGGGAATCGAATTGGAGCGTAAAGTATGCTCCTATGGTATAGAGCCCTACGAAATGAGTCCACATACCCCGTAAAATTCCACTCCAGGCGCTGCGGCTTAGTTCAAGCGAAAAAGTATTTCGTACTTTAGGTGTCAAATCATCTTTCTTGTGATAAATAAGCATAGGGAGAATTAATCAGAACATTTTGTAGAGTACCGTAGGCATCGATACATTGAGTGAAATGGGCTTCCTTATCTTAAATTGAAACGGACAGAATAAATCGAAAGAATTTGCAGATTGGGTACGTATCGTATGTTTAGTGTCGTTGGTATTGTTAAACGTTGTCGCCGGTAGCCGTTGGTATACTATTACGAGTGTGAAAAGGATTTGCATGCCCTGTGCAGAGTATCGCATGATATTTTTCGCGTGACGAAACACGATCGCTGTTTAAATGTTAATGCATGCATTTCGATTACCGAGTTGCTATACAATAGAGATGACTCTACATTAGATCGTGCAGTGTACTTCGATTAAAACCATAACACCACATGTAAATCTATTCGCACAACTCGATGATGTTGGTATAGTGTTACTAAAATTAATTATTACCTATTTACACAACATAAAAATACCAATTCATGTCGTAGTAAGTAAGTTTATTGAACTCGTGCTTGATGAAAACGAATGGCGACAAGTATGCTGTTGTGTTTGAGTGAAAAATAATTATTTAGAGTAGTGACAGTTTGTGACCAACGAATGCAAATCGATCATGATATTACAATATACGCTTTCGTCAACATAACGACTTGGGGCAATAACTGGAATCTTGAAACTTGTTGCTTGTGAGATTTACAGCTGGTGCACAAAGAGGTTAGCGACCATTTTGTACGATAGTATGTTTTAGGTGTATTGTTGCGTGGATAATGATATGATGACTCAGCACTTTTCGTTAGCAAAGTAAATTGTTTTGCGCGTTAGATTTGTGGAAAGTAAGTTGAATACATACTATTTTGTGGAAGTAACTAGATTACCGCGATATCACTGGTAGGTCTCTCAAGCAGTCACCGCGGTTTCAATTTTGTAAGATGTCGCGATGTCGGTATAATGTTTTCTAAAAGTCAAACTCGGCCGGATATCATGACTGTGTAGGACTTACGATAAACATGTATTGATATTAAAGTTGACTATGTATAGGTACGTGCTACGCTACGGAAAAACAGATTTAGCCAAAAGCCTGTATAGAACTGCGTTGGTTTTGAAAGTGTTACATCATGAAATGCCTGACGAAATTTGGTATGGTGCATTGTTATTATGTCCTACAACTGGGTATCAACGTTCAAGGTGAGAATTTAAGGTTTAGCATGCTAATTCTGTTATTAAAATTGAGTATGTATGGGTATATGCTATGTTCACGAAAAACAGATATGTGTAAAAGTCGGTATTCGACTGCGATAGTTTCAAAGGTGTTCCATCATTAGATGTGTGATGAAGTCTAGCATGGTTCATTGCCATAATGTCCTACAACTACGTATCAAGTTTAGAGTTGGGATTCAATGTTAAGCATGGTAATTCCGTTATTAAAGTTAGCTATGTATGAGTACGTGCTATACGCCCCCCGCAAAACAGATATACGCAAAAAGTCGATGTAGAGCCGCGTTAGTTTTAAAGTTGTTCCATCATGAAATGTGTGATGGGATTTGGTATGGTGCATTGTTATAGTGTCCTATAATCGCGTACCAACTTTCAAGGTGGGAATTCAATGTTTAACACGGTAATTCTGCTATTAAAATTGACTATGCATAGGTATATGCTATGTTCACGCAAAACAGATATGCTTAAAAGTCGGTATTCGACTGCGTTAGTTTTAAAGGTGATCCATCATTAGATGTGCGATGAAATTTAGCATGGTGCATTGCCACAATGTCCTACAACTACGAATAAAGTTTAGAGTTGGGATTCAATGTTAAGCATGGTAATTCCGTTATTAAAGTTGACTATGTATAGGTACGTGCTATACGCTCCCGCAAAACAGATGTACGAAAAAAGTCGATGTAGAGCCGCGTTAGTTTTAAAGTTGTTCCATTATGAAATGCGTGAAGAAATTTGGTATGCTGCATAATCACAATGTCCTACAACTACGTACCAAGTTTCAAGGTGAGGAGTCACATATTAGCATGGTAATTCTGTTATTAAAGCTGACTATGGATATGTACATGCTACCGAAAACAGATTTAGGCAAAAGTTGCTATAGAGCTGCGTTAGTTTTAAAGTTGTTCCATCATGAAATGTGTGATGAAATTTGGTATGCTGCATAATCACAATGACCTGGAGCTCATTTAGATACGTTTTTAATGTAGTTACACACTCTAGTTATTTTGATGTAAAGAAAAAAATCATTCGATAACTCGATACAACTAATTTGATGCGTGAGGGGAAAACATAGTTAAATTTTCGTATGCATTTAGTTTCCAACTCTGAAAGCAAGCTTAGTCTATGATCATTCGCGTACCATTAGTATTCATTTTACAAAAAACGTCGTGTAAAGGTAAAGTACTTGTACATTTCGGAGTACTCAAGTATCAGTTTTGTCAGCTTATTATATGCTCAGTATATTATACGTCACGAATTGTGGAGCATTTACGAGGGTGCTCCAGGGTGCTCTTCATTGAGTGTTCGTGGTGGGTGATAAGTTTAATTTGCGAAATTAGTGTGTTCGTATCAAGTTTAGAGTTTGGATTCAATGTTAAGCATGGTAATTCCGTTATTAAAGTTGGGTATGTATGGGTACGTGCTATATACGCTCCCGCAAAACAGATGTACGCAAAGAGTCGTTGTAGAGTCGCGTTAGTTTTAAAGTTCCATCATGAAATGTACGAGGAAATTTGGTATTCTACATAATCACAATGTCCTACAACTACGTACCTAGTTTCAAGGTGATGAGTCACATATTAGCATGGTAATTCTGTTATATTCGTAACACCGCTCATATTGCGCGCCATCTATATATTTCACAGATAACGAATTACTCCTGCTTTTATCAGAGGATACTTTTTTAGGGTTTGCCTACTAACAGTACTTAGTTTCGATTAATAAAAGTATAGTGATTGAAAATAGATCACTGGATTATAGTTTACAGAAAACTCCACAATTCTATGTGACGTCCTTGCATACCAACAACCTTCGAACTGTTCGCCGCCTCATAAACACTTGAGTATGCCTACATTTGATGCGTGAGGGGAAAACATAGTTAAATTTTCGTATGCATTTAGTTTCCAACTCTGAAAGCAAGCTTAGTCTATGATCATTCGCGTACCATTAGTATTCATTTTACAAAAAACGCCGTGTAAAGGTAAAGTACTTGTGCATTTCGGAGTACTCAAGTATCAGTTTTGTCAGCTTATTATATGCTCAGTATATTATACGTCACGAATTGTGGAGCATTTATGAGGGTGCTCCAGGGTGCTCTTCATTGAGTGTTCGTGGTGGGTGATAAGTTTAATTTGCAAAGTTAGTGTGTTCAAATCAGGCCTGTCGCTAACATAGTGATGTCGCATTAGCCCTAAATACACATAATAGAATAGAATATCTACTTTACAAAATTCATACGCATTTTCTTGCTCCGTTCCGGGATAAAATGTATTTTTCGCGCTTTTTGTGTATTTTTAATAAAATTAGTATCCATTATACAAAAACGACGTGTAAAGGTAAAGTGCGAATACAAGTACAAGATGCGAGATAACAACGACTCAGAGCTCATTTAGATATCTAAGTTACTTTAGAATTAGTACTCGAGTATTTGCTACAATTATACTGCCAGCTAGTTATAGGTAGATGGTTTCGATGGTGACGTACTTGTATAATGCACATTTTGGAGAGATTAAGTAAAGCAATGATCTCAGATAAATCCATTAAATTAAGGTAGAAGTAGCAATTTATGTAAATTCTGTTATGCGATTTACTACGTTACTAAGCGCACCTGCTTACATTCATCCGGACGGGGACTTTCTACTATATTCGCTACTAGCATTATATAGCAGCATCCATCGCAGCTTACATTATTACTTTATAAGACACCGTATGCGTTTTAGTGTCGAACTTTTGCGTAAATCCGTTTTATTTCACCTCACACCTATACAATGTACGTAGTCGATTCGAATAATTCGATGTAAAATCGTGGTATTTGCGCAACATCGAAATTTGTACACTACACGCTTATCTTATGTCTGTGGTATTTGCGCAACATCGAAATTTGTACACTACACGCTGCGACACATTTTTCCACAAGTCGAATGCATGTCGGTTCATACTAAGACCATGTTACGGTCAAATATGTGTGTTTTTCTGTCTCCAAGTCAGCTACCCCTACATTGAATGCACAGAGTCGGTGCATGTATGAGACTTCAGAACATGATAAGTTAGTTAACAATATTTCGAGTCATGGGTATGAATAATTTTTAGAAAACCTAAATATGCCGCATCCAAACTTCGTAAATTTTTTCGATTAGTTTTTTTCGTTTCTATCTATTTTAAAAGACTCAGTGTGGAAGTTTCGAAACTTGCATGAATTGCAAGCTACATAATACAACTAGTTAACACGCGCTGATGTAACTTTCCTCATTTGTATGCATAGCCTACGCGAATTCACTGGATTGAACTTTACTGAATACTCCGCAATGTAAAATTAGTATACACCATACAAAATCCGGATTGTTTAAGTCTTTAGTGTAGCGGAATAGTGTAGTTTTCTAACTACTTTACAAATTCATACGGTTTTTCTT
This sequence comes from Botryllus schlosseri, assembly GCF_051294905.1. Taxonomy (NCBI): domain Eukaryota; kingdom Metazoa; phylum Chordata; class Ascidiacea; order Stolidobranchia; family Styelidae; genus Botryllus; species Botryllus schlosseri. The sequence goes on along the minus strand of NC_137246.1, from coordinate 26,598,099 downwards.
GGTGCGTTCCAGGATAAATGCAATTTTTCACGCTTTTTTATTTTTATTTTTTCATTAAAATTGGAGCTACTGTATATTATTTATCGCCTATATTTAAATTCGGTGTGCTAATGCGTTGAGGTTGAAGCTAAAACATCCTATTTCATGCGGCCAAGAAGTCTAGCACCGCGTAGCCGAATTTAGCATACCGAAAAATATCTACTTTACAAAATTTTCATTTCTTTATGTCCATTAGAGTCGCACCATCTATTTATTTCACGGATAACAAATTATTCCTGCTTTTATCAGAGGATATACTTTCCTAGGGTTTGCCTACTAACAGTACTTAGTTTAGATTAATGAAAAATATAGTGATTGAAAATAGATCACTGGATTATAGTTTACAGAAAACTCCATAATTCTATGTGACGTCCTTGCATGCCAACAACCGTCGAACTATTCGCCACCTCATAAACACTTGAGTAGGCCTACATTTGATGCGTGTGGGGAACACCTAGGTAAATTTTCATATGCGTTTAGTTTCCAGCTCTGAAAGCAAGCTTGGTCTATGATCAATAGCAACTATTTCAACAAATATTACATACCTATTGATAGATAGCTAAGGCACCATGTCGATCCAAAATTATACCTTTTGCCGTCCATACTTTTATAACCCTTGAAGGGGTAAAATTTGCATTACACTAACTTGCAATTGTGAAGCGGCGTTTCACTGTTGGTTTAATCACCCTTATTCTAGTGACATGAAAAGGACTGAATCGTATGAATTGTGGTCACTACAAGAATCGAGCGAAAGCGCTGTTTCACGCCGTCTTGCATCGGTCACGATTAGTTTTACTTTTCAACTAACTTGTTGTCTGTCGTTATATTCATTAGACTCGCTTTCATGCGGCTAATTTGTCCCTATCATTATAACGTCGGTGATCGCGTACCTGCGGCGAAGGTGTTCGTTTAATTATAGCAACGAGAACCGACTCCCTGCGGCTATTCCGTTGGCATTTTAGTGCCGAGTTAAATACCCTTATACTCGACATGCAAACATTATACAGGTAGCGGTTATACTGCGAGCTGATGAATTCGTCATCTATTCGCCTAGCGTAGTTGTTCATAATCCCGACCTTCCGCTCGTATCGTATATACTACAAGCCAGTGATCGCTACATCAAACAAAACGGTCAGATCGAACGCAAGAACTCGGATCGCAGTGTCGGACGGCAGCAAAGCGGTGTACCTCGAAACATCAACCGATCTGGAGGATTTCAGCTAATGAATCGACGCAATAACGATCAACGATATCATTGATATGCTCTTTTTTCGAAATAAAATGAACTCGTACACTATACAATGCTATTTCAAGGAGACTAAGTAAAGTGCCAATGTAAGTTTTGACGCGGTAATCATAAGTCGTAAAATGTGGAAACTGCAGAAACCGTAACTTGTACACATAAAATCAAGTTTAAAAAATATGGATGGATGATATTAGTCCTAAATACACATAATACAATATCTGAGAAAAGTATCAAGATGCGGCAATCAATGCAGCGATGATATAGCAATGGATGGATGATGTGGCACTAGGCGTGGCGCTTGATGATGTGGCACAGATGACGTAGCAGATGAATGTACCCTTAGGGTATGAAAATGGGCGTGGCAATTAGGATGACGTGGCGCTCTCTGATTGGACGGTACCGATCGATACCAACTACACTACTTAGGTATCTTGTGTTCAACGATGGTAGTGTGATTGGTCTTGTTAAACGTAGTTGCCGAGTTGTGCAATATACTTTTCGTGGGTATACAGTTACGAAGCGGCGTAAAATGAAATTGCTATTATGATCGTCAGAAGATTGTTGTATGTTGATTTGTCGGAGTACCAACCTATCATTCGCATATGACAAGCAAAATCATTACCGCGAATACATGTAACTGGTTCGCTCGGTCTCGACCAATGCAAAATAGATGATTCGTTTTTTGAAACCGTAGCGAAGACCACATGTAAATCGATGTGATAGACTTCTACCCCCCTTACATTCAGTCTTGTCGTGTCCATTTTAATACGGGACCCACAGGTATGAAATGCACACACTAACGCCGTGAACAGAAATCGATGATTTGGATTAATAAAAATATTTCTTGACTACATCGGAATGTCTATGTTGTAGAAAGTAAATACTTTCATGGAGTTGTGTGTTTAATGAAAGCGATTGGTTACAAGTATGTGTTGGGGAAAGAAAATTTATTTTTCTGTATGTGACGAAATGAAAATAGATCCGTGGTTTTAATTGTATTGTGACTGTGTTGTTTTAATGTACGTTTCAACAGGTAGACTTGTCACTGAACAACAATTAGACTCACAAAAAATGTTTGCTGTATGATTTGTCACTGGTGCGCAAATGGTTAGGAATTTTTTGAATGATAATATCTACTAACTGTTTTGTTGTGAGGGCGATCATGTGATGACCCAGCACTTTTCGTTAGCAAAGTAGATTGACCTATGTGAAAGATGTAAAGACCGTGACTAGAAAACATATGTACTTTGTTGTTGGGGTACTGCTATGGCATTGACATAACCCTCTGGGAGTGAGTATGCTTTTCTTTCACGAAAGTTTACGTGCCCCCGTTGTAATAAATTTGTGTTAACTAAACTAGGGTGGATACCGCAATTGTGCTGGACTTACACATGGTATTCGCATACTGTACACATACAAACTTTTGTGTAAATAACTCTGATGTTTCTGTTCGTACTAGTTCTGTGTTGAACTATTTGATTATTAAGATACATGAACACCCATTCAGACAATAAAGTTCTTGTGATATCGAAACAGTTTGAAAGCACCACCAATCATTGTACAGGTTTGTAGCATGGGAATATTTTCATGTGTCATGAATATCTTTCGTATACACTTAGTATGAAATGAGATGTGTGGAACAATAATTAGTGTCGTACAAAGTGTTGTGTTTGATTGCCTACTTTTTATCAATGTCTTTGTGATGTTAAAAGACGGCTGAGTTTTCATTTACATTAAGCGGGGAAACTCAAGTAATAAATTTTACTCGTTTGAAAATATCGATCGATGGAGTAACAGTATCAATATGAGTGGTATATTATTTTTCGCGATATGCAACCAATCTTCTAAGCAAACTTGTCAAAAATTTATCGTGTCGTGGAAACACCGGTGGTTACGAATTCGAAAGAAATGTACTTCGATTATCACGATGATGGAAATTAAGATCAATGCAGTATTTCGGAGCTGGATGTGTATCGTTTGGTATGTTCCCCAATCACTAAATGTCGGTTAGTTAAACGATACATTTACAAGTTTACCGAAATCTTGATTTACAAATAACAGCTTGATGATGTAAAGCTCAACCACGCTAATGTGTTCATTGCAGAGTATTTGACACAAACAAAATATCGAATGGAGACCATCACATTGGTTTCATTTCGAGTGAGTGAAAATTGTTTTCTGTTGGCCAGGTAGGACACATTTGATAAACACCGTACACATTGTATCTTCGTGATGGTAACGACTTTCAGCGACTTGGTTTCATGTCGGGAATTATTATTTGAGGGTTCAAGAACAATCAATACTACAAATGAACAACAATGCAAAACACGTTTAGCAAATAACAGTGTAGCAAGTACTTTTTTGTAGCAAATAACAGTTTAGCAAGTACTTTTTCGATATTACGATTGTTGTGTACCAGACATTTCTAACTGAATTGAATGCATCTAGCAAACATATTCCAATTTACTTTTGTAATGATCAAAGTATGTGAAATGGTGCGAACGGATTAGGTATTAATCAAGCGGTGGTATGTCAATTCACCTAGTGTGATATCTTGACACCGGGTAATGTGCGAAAGTGTTTCAATTCTCACCGCAGATTACGATGATAAAGTATTGTACCGGTTATTGTTCAACAAAGGAAATTGGTGTTTCATCTTTAGTCTTGGCTAGTGGAGACAATTACATTTGTAAAATATTTCCTGATATCCACAATACGCTGCGTGGTTTTTACGAACACGGCTTAATCTTCCCAATCAAACATTTCAGACATGTTAATCTAGTTTCACAAATCGATATGCTAATAACAATGTTTCTGAAAAGTTTGTTGGTATCGTAATAACCTTCAACACAACCCTGGTCTAATAATGTCATAATTTAATAATCAAGTCATGATCGACTATTACAAAATCTCATATGTCAAAATCAATGTGTCAATTCATATGTTTACATCGTGAACATTTTCAATATAACGCGTGCGTTCGATTGCAAGAAATGAATTCTCAGCTACGTTGGTCGGACATTCAAATCTCGTATACTCAAATGCAATATGTTAATGTCAAACCACACACCGAGTAGTATTTACTTTGGTTTATAAAATATACCGAGTAGTAATTACTTTATCTTACAGAATAGTAACGACTTTTACAGTTGAACAAAAAAGACGATTTGGCGGTATATGACTACAACCGAACTTGTTATGGATTTTAGTTTGTAGCGATTGTATGTACTCGCGTAATCTTGTCTTCTTTCTGTACGGGTACTGTCTAGTTGGTCTGGTAAGTTACAAACGGATTTAGTTGACAAGGTTTTCATGATTGACTCTTTGAGTATGGTAAGATGTTAAAATTTCGAGGTGTAATACTATTTCCATTAACTCAATTGTGACAAAAAATACCCAGATAACTTGTTCAAGGTTTATTTTGTTTCAAATCAACATGTGAATAATCAGTTATTGTGACAAGTTGAAATATCGTACCGAGGTTGCGAGTGGGAACAGTACGCGATTGTGTAAGTGTGAAGACAGCGAGATGGTGATCGTGTGAATAAATTAATCTGAAACGCAGTGGAGTGAAAGTTTACCCAACCTGTCTGGCAATCCTACTTCAAATCGCGATATGACAAAGTAGGTTGAAATATTCCGATTCAACTCATCGCATTGCAACTCGATCGTGTTATCTGCAAGCGGTTGTCAAGTTGGAAATGTTTACAACAATGGGCGATATTTCATTGATTGATTCTATTGTGTGTAGTAACACATTAAAATATCGCGATAGTAATTACTGAAACTCTCTTTGACAAACGTAAAGACAGGTCGCGAATAGAGTTGTAATGTTTCATTACTTGTTTCAAATCAATGTGCGTATAATCTCGAAATGTGACTGGGTGAAAGTTGGTAGTTACGTTTGTCAATCTATTTTAATTCAGGCTATGTCAAAGTCCTAATATTTCATTCTGGATTTTCTGAATTTACCTTTAGTACATCCCGCGAATGGATTTAAAGTTGGCTAATTACCAAAATGATTGAATATTATCGGGTTAGAGACAGTTGGTATTGATTCTATAAGTGTTAAAACAGCGGCGTGGAATGTGTGAATGATCGGATGCGGGTGAATGTTGGCGTCAGTAATATTCAGGTTACGTTCGATTCAACAGATCGCGTTTATAGGATTTATCAAAGGATTTGAGTTGGGTCGAATCAATACATTCAAATACGATTCAACTTGATTTGTATAGTGAGTTACATCTCAAGTTGACAAACTAACACATTGATTGAATATTTTCATGGATCTTATCACGCAACTAAAGTCAGCCACTATTCGAGGGGTGTGAAACATATAGCGATCGCGGGCAAGTGACAAATTGTTGGTTTTCGAATCACCGTCTGCGACGGTTCTGGGACAAACTAATTACCGAAATATTACCTTGTGAGCGGACATGAGGGATTGCTATGTCTGAAGCATTATCCGGTGAGTGGTCGTCGGATTTTAAAATTATATCACGCCCTTTTGAATAAGCGTTCACTTCACAGAGGATTAGGGTTAGAGCGGAAATAAGTGACAATTTGTCGCTATTCAAGTTACCGACACTGGAGGTCTGTTATTCGTTACTTGTTAAATCTTACCAGCGAAATCAAGTTCTGTGACAAACTGATTACTAAAATTTCACCGCGTGAGCAATCGGTATGGTAATGAAACCAAGTCGTGAAAGATGGTTATGTCCGAGACATTATCTTGTCAGTGATCGCGGGGTTTTGCAAATATTTCACACCTTTTTGAATAAGCGTTAACTTCACAAAGGATTACGGCTAGAATAGAAATAAGTGACAATTTGTTGGTATTCAAGTCTCGCCGGGGCTGTATCTGTTATTCGGCACTTATTACACTTATCACGAAATTATAGTGAGAACATAAAGCATCAAGTTGTTGTTTTCGAATTTTGATGTCGAGGTGATAAATTTACGCATTCAATTACAATTCAACTTCGGTTGTGTATTGAGTGATAGATCGATATGCCGGAAGTGGTATCTTATGAGCGATCGTAGGATTTTACAAATATTTCACATCTTTTTGAAGTGTTAGTTTGCGAACGCGACTATTGTTGATATTCGAATCGCCGTCTGTCGCACGCACTGCGTAAATCCTCACAACAAGCCACGTTTCCGTTTGTGCGGTTATTGTTGGTGACTCGTACATATGCAACACCGCGCGAGAGATGCCTGAAAGTGCGAATCACGACCGCACCCATAAGAACACATGGCGAATCACCAACACAATCTATACGCGAAAGTACGGCATGCGAAAGTACGATGTGCGAGAGATGCCTACACCCGAAAGTACGATATGCCGACGCGACCATAAGAACACATAGCGAATCACCAACACAGCCTATACGCGAAAGTACGACATGCGAAAGTACGATGTGCGAGAGATGCCTACACCCGAAAGTACGATATACCAACACGAGTTTTCAATACGAGTCACCGCCGCAGCCTATACTTGAAAGTACGATGTGCGAGCGCACCCATAAGAACACATTACGATGTGCGAGCGATAGGGGGGGGTCTAAAAGTACGATGTGCCAACACGAGTTTTCAATACGATGTGCGAGCGGGCCCATTAGCCACAATGGCCGTTCGCGACCGATCGTATATACTACTGGCGGGGCGGTATACCTCCACCAGAAGTTACTACTAATTTGTAATTATGGCTATTTTGTCTTACAGTAATACGACCTGCCGAAGTAGGCCTATATATTAAATCCATACATCAACTACATTTCATCCCGAGTTTATTGCGCACCCCTTTCAACGACATATGACCCTGCATGAATACTTGGTTAGGCCTATACTTCAGCATTACCTTCCAGCAGGGTTGTAATGACTCGAGTCATGACTCGACTCGAGTCAGACTCGAGGTGCGATTTTTTGGTGACTTGACTTGACTCGAGTCAATTTGTGTATTGACGCGACTTGTACTGAGTCATTGCGCATGACTCGGACCAAGTCATATCACTCGAGATTGAGTCTACCAAGACAGGCATTTCATTGTAATTTCGAAGAATGTTAAAGTTATCACACTAATACTATTCCATCAATCAGTACCGTTACTTGCTAGCTGAAACTGTTAAAAGTGGGGGAAATTAGCATATTATGAATGCGCAGCATTCGATATCACCGAACAGGGATGAAAAAAGGGGGTTGCACATGACATTAACTCAGAACTGAACAGTCAACACAATGACTTGGACTCGGACTCGAGTCAAAATTCTATGACTAGGACTCGACACTCTACTCCGGGACTTGGACTCGGACTTGACTCGGTGGTGAATTGAAAATGACTCGACTTGACTCGAGTCAAAACTATAAAAGTGAGATTGACTTGCGACTTCCCAGGTAGCACGCCTACTTGGGTACCACAAGGTATCAAGGTGAGATGAATTGTGGTATCCAGCTGGGGAAACCAAGCGGGAACCGTACATTTTTGGCCCCATATTACAGAGGTATTTATTTTCTGGGGGACCATGTGGGTAACCCACTTAGCTGGCAGCGAAGACAATATTGCGACCCCGGTCCTTGTAGCAGTGTAAGTGGGCCGAGAAGTCGACGTAGAGATGTGCTAGGCGATGTTAGGTAATCCTACACCAGGGGCGGGCAACTTCTCGAGTCGGCGGGCCGGATATAGGAAAATTAAGTACTTGGCGGGCCGGATTGCTGAATCGATACAATATTCGCCCATTTATCCACATTCCACATAAGTAGTATATAAATGTGCGGAATGTGCCCAAACACGATTTAACTTAAACAAACAAGAATTATGAATATAAAAGATAGTGAAAGAATTAGCTCATTCTCAATTCTGCAGCAATACTCGAGGGGATTTCCCTTCTGACTGTGCGGCAATTAAAAAAAGGGGAATAATTAGGGAGAAAACGAACAAAGAATCCCGATTGACCTTTGTACTCAGACTGGAGTACTTCTACTTGTACTTTTCCACTCCTGATTTTACCTCGCCTGACTTCTGGACACGAGACTTGCGTAGTATTTTTTATATTTTCCCTCGAACAACAATGGATTGACATTTAATTTCAATGGTATGCACTTACTAGTAATTTTTTATATTTCCCCCGAACAACAACAGTATAGTATTCTTATATTTCCCCCTACGAACAACAACAGTATAGTATTTGTTCCTTCGGGTCCGTATGTGAGATCCCGGCGCGTGTTTTAGGTGGATTGTCAACGCGCGTCCGGGCAGATGTATCGCCAAAGCGGATTATCGGTTACTTACGTTTGTCTGTGCAGAGTGACGCCTACGGTCTGTGTCATACTGGAAACGTACTCTACTTGTTATTGATCGAGATTGTAGCAGGGAAGATGATCTGTTATGGTTATAAATATACGTGACAACTCGAGTTCTCGAGAACACCCATGTAAATAAAGCCCTCGCCATTGTTACGGGTCACAGAGCACGGATCACGTGTCGACAATCGCTCGAAGCCCGTCAACTGGTATTTTGAAAGCTCCCGGTATAATTGTGTATGGATTGTTGCGGTATTAGAATTGTGGTTACGGCTCGTTGGCGGTGCGAGGATCAGGTTTATAATAACTCCCTAGCTCGGGTATTATACGACGCGCTGCTATCGTTGCTTTGTCCGAGACCTAATTTACGATAATCGATTTCGCTTTCGAAAATAGACACGCGGCCGCGTAGACTGCATAGCGGCAATCAAAAAAGGGGGAATAATTAACGATAGAGAGAAAACGAACAAAGAATCTGGATTGACCTTTGTACTCAGACATGAGACTTGAGTCATTCTACTTTTACTTTCCCCCTCCTGATTTTACCTCGCTTGACCTCTGAACACGAGACTTGTATATTTAGTATTTTTTTAATTGGGCTTGATAATAGCCACCTGTCCCGACCTATCGGTCCGTGGCCAATCCGAGGACGAGTCTTGGGAATAATTGCCCGTCAAATCCCCCGGATGACTGGTCGCTCCGCGTTTGATTCAATTTCGTGTACGGGGAGGTCATAGGAATAATTGCCGGTCGTGACGTCAGTATAGTTTTCTTCTGATCCATGAGATCCTGGACGGGGCTTGATAATAGTTGCCTGCCCTGACCCGTCGTCTCGTGGTACAATTTCGTGGCTTGGGAGCAATAACCCGTCAAACTGGTTGACTCGTCGTTCCGCGGTTGATTCAATTTCGTGTACGGTGGGTCATAGGAATAATTACCGGTCGTGACGTCAGTATATTTTTCTAGTGATCCGTTAGATTTTGGTGCGTGTTTTAGGTGTCCATACGTCCGGCTGTGTAAAGTGATGCTTGTGGTCTGTCTCATACTGTCGTACTTGTCCGCCTTTTGCTTTTTTGTTGACTTAAATAGTGAGGAGAAATGATCTGTGGGAATCGTCGCCACGTGCGAATAACACATTTTACACAATTAAATACACATGTTCAGTTTATTTGAAGTAATAACGGGGCAAGCACATTAACTAATCGTCCAGAACAAGGTGTAGAGCTTCTTTCAGAGCTTGGCATACTTTCTTGATATCAGAATCCTTTTTTTGATTTGCGATGTGAAAGCAATACCAGTTTCGCATAGATGAGCATATGATTGCGTATAAACCGATATTGAAGTCTTCTGAGAGCATCTTCATTATTCTCCAGTCTACACAATATTATTCTCCTCTTAGTACGCTATGTCTCTCAATCCAACAGAACAGTTGAATTGCTATTCGAAGGTATCTGATACAGACAACTGTAAACTAATTCTTTAAGTTTGTTCATCGTAGCGTAACGACCATTTTTACGAATCCATAACTGTATCATTTGATATCGTTGCTCAGTCAAGTTATAGCAATCCGTGTATTGGCATTCGGCAATTTCATTGTCAGATAGCTCAAGTTTTTCACGTGCAAACCTATACCAGTTCATCGGGTCAATCCGATCCAATGTGACGTATATATCACTAGCAGTAATCTTGGACATATTCGATCTACAGTGTACAGCGAATAATCATGTAATAAATATTACACGTTATATATTGCCTTGCACTTGGTTCAACTACAATAACAAATAAGGCGATCAACTTACGCAATAATGACGTAATCATATCTCAGCGTTACTGAACCGGAACCAAGCAAAGCCGCTCTCGTAATAACTAGAGTAATCAACTACCAATCATAATGACGTAATCATTACTGCACATGCTTGAACTGCAATATGGGCTGACCTTATTTGACTGAAACGCGCTCGGTGGTGCAATAATGGGAATGAATTGTGACAGATTATACTCGGGTTGCCAATTCAAAGTCCAAAAAATCCGGCTAGCACGTAAAGTCCTGTTATTTTCACATGTTGCGAGGGCAAAATACAGCATAAATCAGACTCTCAAGGCCATTTGGCCGCATCCAGTCTGGCTTCGCTGAAAACTGATGAAATCTGTGCCGGGTCCGGAGATGTTTCGTGACCTCCTCCGTCCAGACAAGATTTTTCTGCTGTAATATAGGTGTCGTTGTATAATAATTCACGTACAAAGAGACTTGGTATCGCCCCTTTGGCGGAATTCTGTTTGATTCGTCTATACAGGTGTTATTAGTGCGATCAGATTTGGCACCTCAAGGAGTATATTGATAAAAATTGTATCACGATGACAATAACTTTATCGGTCAACATGCGGTCAACGGTCAACGATGCGGTGTGATGTACGTAAATCAGCTGTGATCAATCGAGCGTGACACAATCGCTGTCAGTCATCAATCTGCGACTTGACAAAAACTCGCGTTTTCGGGTTGTCAGCAACACAGTGCGATATATTTGATGTCCCCATCGACCCTCCTATTTTAATAGGGTTACCATGCGGCCTCATTTAGGGGAGCATATGTCCTCCATTTCCCAGATATGTCACCCCATTCGCCCAAATGTACTCTCTTTCTGTCGGTTTGTCCTCCTTGTTAGCTTAACATATCCAAAAAAACACCACGAGTAACGCAAAATGTGGGCCTAGATTACAAAAGTCGGGTATGTAGCTAAATCGGAAAAATGTCGCTATGATGGTATTGTGCAGGCTATTACGTGGATACGGTGGCCTGTGTAAACATGTGAATAGTAAAATCGCCCCAAACTCCCGTTACATGAGAAAAGATCGAGCGTAATCGACCATGTCGGGCCCACCTTCGTACAGCCAAATGAACCAATTTCGTACCGAGAATAGCCGGGGTGGTGGTACATCATTCTCACGAGATGTACTTTGGAATGCGTGTGAAATCGTCATCGTCCGCTACTCGACTAAAGCAGAATATAGCTTTGAAGTACTCAAGTAGAAGTAGTTTTAAAAGAAATGTCGGTATCGTGAAATTGCTTTCTATCCTAATTATAAAGAGTAGGCCTCCATAAAACTATCGAGCCAAAATACAGTTTCGAAGCGACCCGGTAATTTGTAAATCTTATCTATGGGTTGCGCGGTGTGGTAATTGATTAGAGAGAAGCAGACACGGCGGTGCCTGTATAACGAGGCTGTTCTCAAATCCACATTGTCTTCGTTATTATCGGGGAGATATGGCTTTGCAGCGACATTGAGGTAGTTAAAATATATTGGTTAAATACGATTTATTCCTCATATATGGGGATCAACGGATGAATAATGTATGGATTCAGTAATTCGCCAAGTACTTCATTTTCTCCGGCCCGCCGACCGAAGGAGTTGCCCGCCCCTTGTATAACACATATGTAAATGGTACAATAGCGACAGCTAACGGTTGTTAATCATCCATAAATATACAGCTAACCGGTAATACAGCCCTCAAGGATAAACTAGGAATATCTGTGTGAGTCGCCTCGATCGACCCATGCGGCAAGTTTAGACACGAAAGTATTTTGAGGTGTGATATAATCCCAGTAATTTTACTGTATTTTTCCACGCACACGTACCACAATCGAAAACGGGGTTCGTCCGTCTGATTCCCCGCGTTTGCCTCGAAGAAAAGTATCGGAGTGATCATTGGATCTATACGCCAAGTCTGTCCACCACTTTTGAGTAGATATTTGGAAAGACCGGCTCGTGATCACCTCCATACAAGGTCTAATAGTTTTGCGTACAGCGAAACTTTGTAGCGACCTGCGGGCTGTGCATGTGTTGTTAGTGCAATCGTGTTTAGCCCCACAAGAACGTAATCATTTGAGGATGAATAAAATCTTACCCCACAACGATACCAAATTTACCCCCTCAACGACTCCAATGGTATGTATTTATGTAAATTTCATATTTTTATGAAAAATCTAATCGACTACAAGATACTGTTACGTACCATCTCTTTCGGTAGGGTTTGTTAGTATTGTAAAATGATGATCGGTAGTTGTGGTCTTGACACTAGGTCTAAAAGGGTAGGGGTATTCGTTAGTGATACACCCGTCTGACGGTGGGGTATTTGACAAAATCACTCTGTTTTTACTACGGAAACCATGATCCCACTTACGAGCTCTCATCATTTGTCGTACGAATGCTTGTAATATCGGTGTGATGTACTCAAAACAGCTGTGATCACTCGAGTGTGACGCGATCGAAGTCAGTCCTATCAGCTGTCCGAGGAAACTCGTATACTCAGTAAGAGAGAGAGAGAGTCTTTATTTTCATCCAACCAAAATACATAGCACACGGCAGTGATGGTAGTAAAGAAAATATGCTTGCACAGTATTCGGTATTAGATAGGATTGATCGATAAGACCGTGAAGGTCATCTAGTCTGATCACACCAGCATCAAACAGGTACACTTGACTCTAAACAGTCTGGTTGTAAAGGTTGACGGCAATGCGATATATTTGATGTCCCCATCGATCCTCATACTAATGGGGTTGGCGTACGTCCTCCTTCTCCAGGAAAATATCCTCGCATAAATGTACTCCATTTTGTGAATTTATCTCCCGTTTTAGCTTAAAATACCCAAAAAGACCGCGAATAACGCAAAATAGGGACCTACGAGAAGCGGGTAGGATCTATCTTGCTGTTTTCGCATAATCCTGTTATTCAAATGTAGGATTTTGGTGTAGGTCTGGTTTATAACTTTGTAAAGTGAGGTAAACTCATTACAAAATTACTTTCTGCTTTTAAAGTCAAACGTGCAAAGAGTAAGTAATTTCACCTGAAACGGTTGAGGAGTAAGTTACAACGACTTGGATATATAGAACTAGTACCGCGTACTCGAATCAGTAGCGTCTTTTTACACCATTACTCAACCCAAGTCCACAACATACCTAAAAACGTGGTGTTGTTTTGTGTATTTCAGTGAAGCAAATTCAATTCTCAAACCACTTTTCCTGTGCCCGATCTCAATAAAAATCGATCAATACCTGATCACCACCTGCGTAATCAATCCGCTGTGTGTAAAATGGTATACCATGTTCGGGTCGATCGTATGTTAATTTTGCGTGCGATTTGCGTCGATCTGCTGTCGAACAGATATACTTTTGCCTACCCCTGAAGTATACAGTATTACCACGTGGTCTATATTACGGTTCAGTGGTTAGACAATACAGATTAGAGACGCCCCGTACTGATCAATATAGTCGGATACTCCCAATCTGCTCAGTCGTGGTTCTTGACTCTCCAAGACCTCTGTAAGCATCAGTCTATCTCACTGTTTGTAGTGCCAATTTCAAACTTCGTAATAGTGATCACTCGCTCATGTGTAGAATATAGAAATTGACGCCTGTCCTATTTGCACGACCTCATGGCTTTTGTAAACTTACTGCCAAGTTGGACATTGATTGATAGTTTTCTTGTTAGCGTCGATATTCGCTCGTACGTGCTTTCATCTCTTTGAATGTTTGTTATCATCGAGGGTGGTCATAAATAGACAGTGGGACAAATTTGATGCGTTCAACACAATACGCGTTTACCGCATCTCATTCCGGACCGTAACCGATCGTTTACCGCACCTTTTATACGATAAATGTCGCTTTTCACTCATAGGTAAGCCGATGATCTGTGAAAACACAGGCGCTAACGTGTCATTTCGTTGTTCCTCCAACGTCACATGACCGCCTATGCAGGCTTTTGGGGTGCCCATCAATACAGTGTTGATCCATAAGGACCCCACTGTGTGCTATACGCCTCAATAAATATGTTTACTCGAGTTTACACCTGGTGTGGAGCAGTAAAGTAGGTGCAAAAGTAGATTAGACAACACAAACCAGTTGACTACATCGATTAATATACGCGGAGTTGAAAAATTTTGCCAAGCACCATAACACATACTCATAACTAGTGACTTTTTTGAATGGATGTTATTTCCCCCAATTGACCCGCGCTCTGTATATAGTTTCAAATAGTGACGTGATTATCGGTATTCCGTTGGGTTAAACGCACTTTGAACGCTACTGCTTGATCGGGGGTATGTACAGCGTACACATTGTACAGTGTACATCTAGTTGAAATTTTACACTCGTCAGACAAAACACGACGACGGCAAAGCATTAAAACCGACCCATGCTAAAATACGTCATCGGGTAAAATTACTAATAAGTTATGTCCCGAGTTTCCGGGTCCCCCGCCATACCCCGTGACTATGCGTTTGGAAAGTGTGGACGCGCAATATCGGATGTACCGAAAGACTGTGTGCACTACACTGCGGGCGAGCATATCACACAACATTTCACAGCTTGTGGCCTAATTTAACGGGCTATCGCTATATGCGATATATGCTCACCCACTTTCATGCTCGTTTCTAATACTCGACTAGGACGAGTCGTGCGTATAGCGCGCAGTGGGGTCGTTATAGATCACGTTCAACAATATTGATGAGCACCCCAAAAACCAGCATAAATTTTAAAAGCGTGAACGCACACACCAACGAATATCAACGCTAACAAGAGAACGAACACAAATCAATTTAATGTACAATTTGACAGTAGCTTCTCCGCTTTAGTAAGCCTACCAAAGCCACGAGGTCGTAAAAATAATCATCGAGGCGTCAATTTCTGCTTTCTAAGCATGAGTGAGTGATCATTATTGCGACGGTGGTGTGGTTTGTGTAAGTCTGGTAAGTCACAATATCTGTATCAAGTTGTTTGTAGAAAAAAAGACATATAAGTGTTCACTGTTGTTCACCGCTCAACTATACACTTATTTGTGTACGCTTATTAATTTTTTTCCTATGTAATAGCAATCGATCACCAGTTTATGGTGGAAAAGACGTTCGTTGTATAAGCAGCTAGACACGATTAATTACTAATAATAAGCCCCGGTTTATATTGGCTACTCCAATTGTGTAGCCACTTCAGTACCCGCGCTAGGTGTCGGTAACGAATAAAAATATTAAATTAAACGTATGGCACGCAGCGGGGGTCCTTGTGGATCGCGTTCAATACTGTGTGGACGGGTACCGCATCCCAATGGCTACATACGCTGTCGTGTAGCGTTGAGATAATAACGACAAAGGTACGTTATCGCTGTGTCTTCGCACGTCATCGGGTTACGTGTGAGAAAAAAGCTACGTTTATCATATTCAATTTTTGACGTTTGATCAACTCTTGCCTGGTTATGGGGTTTCTAATCACAGGACGATTGAGATTCGGGTGTTTCTTTTCGATACGTTGCGCAAACTCGATACCTTTCGTTCGGAGTACGTATTCGCACTGCAATACTGGTTAGCTGTATTATTGTGGACGACTGACAACAGTTAATTGTCGCTATTGTACGATTTACACTTGTGTTATACATTCTTCGTTACCACCGCGAACTAGGAGGTCAATCACGACGACGGGCATCTACTCCCAATTGGTGGAATAC
The DNA here is from genome assembly GCF_051294905.1 of Botryllus schlosseri. Lineage (NCBI taxonomy): Eukaryota > Metazoa > Chordata > Ascidiacea > Stolidobranchia > Styelidae > Botryllus > Botryllus schlosseri. The sequence continues at coordinate 26,582,024 of NC_137246.1, read as the reverse complement.
TGTTTGATTCATTTGTATAATCAGGTTTAGCACCACAAGAAGTATATTAGTAGTTTATGATTGAATACAATCTTATCCATCAAAAAACAAACAAATAACATCCATTCAAAAGTCACTTGACAAAATTGATCAAACCACGTATATTAATCGATGTAGTCAACTGGTTTGTGTTGTCTAATCTACTTTTTGCACCCACTTTACTGCTCCACACCAGGTGTAAACTCGAGTAAACATATTTATTGAGGCGTATAGCACACAGTGGGGTCCTTATGGATCAACACTGTATTGATGGGCACCCCAAAAGCCTACATAGGCGGTCATGTGACGTTGGAGGAACAACGAAATGACACGTTAGCGCCTGTGTTTTCACAGATCATCGGCTTACCTATGAGTGAAAAGCGACATTTATCGTATAAAAGGTGCGGTAAACGATCGGTTACGGTCCGGAATGAGATGCGGTAAACGCGTATTGTGTTGAACGCATCAAATTTGTCCCACTGTCTATTTATGACCACCCTCGATGATAACAAACATTCAAAGAGATGAAAGCACGTACGAGCGAATATCGACGCTAACAAGAAAACTATCAATCAATGTCCAACTTGGCAGTAAGTTTACCAAAGCCATGAGGTCGTGCAAATAGGACAGGCGTCAATTTCTATATTCTACACATGAGCGAGTGATCACTATTACGAAGTTTGAAATTGGCACTACAAACAGTGAGATAGACTGATGCTTACAGAGGTCTTGGAGAGTCAAGAACCACGACTGAGCAGATTGGGAGTATCCGACTATATTGATCAGTACGGGGCGTCTCTAATCTGTATTGTCTAACCACTGAACCGTAATATAGACCACGTGGTAATACTGTATACTTCAGGGGTAGGCAAAAGTATATCTGTTCGACAGCAGATCGACGCAAATCGCACGCAAAATTAACATACGATCGACCCGAACATGGTATACCATTTTACACACAGCGGATTGATTACGCAGGTGGTGATCAGGTTTTGATCGATTTTTATTGAGATCGGGCACAGGAAAAGTGGTTTGAGAATTGAATTTGCTTCACTGAAATACACAAAACAACACCACGTTTTTAGGTATGTTGTGGACTTGGGTTGAGTAATGGTGTAAAAAGACGCTACTGATTCGAGTACGCGGTACTAGTTCTATATATCCAAGTCGTTGTAACTTACTCCTCAACCGTTTCAGGTGAAATTACTTACTCTTTGCACGTTTGACTTTAAAAGCAGAAAGTAATTTTGTAATGAGTTTACCTCACTTTACAAAGTTATAAACCAGACCTACACCAAAATCCTACATTTGAATAACAGGATTATGCGAAAACAGCAAGATAGATCCTACCCGCTTCTCGTAGGTCCCTATTTTGCGTTATTCGCGGTCTTTTTGGGTATTTTAAGCTAAAACGGGAGATAAATTCACAAAATGGAGTACATTTATGCGAGGATATTTTCCTGGAGAAGGAGGACGTACGCCAACCCCATTAGTATGAGGATCGATGGGGACATCAAATATATCGCATTGCCGTCAACCTTTACAACCAGACTGTTTAGAGTCAAGTGTACCTGTTTGATGCTGGTGTGATCAGACTAGATGACCTTCACGGTCTTATCGATCAATCCTATCTAATACCGAATACTGTGCAAGCATATTTTCTTTACTACCATCACTGCCGTGTGCTATGTATTTTGGTTGGATGAAAATAAAGACTCTCTCTCTCTCTTACTGAGTATACGAGTTTCCTCGGACAGCTGATAGGACTGACTTCGATCGCGTCACACTCGAGTGATCACAGCTGTTTTGAGTACATCACACCGATATTACAAGCATTCGTACGACAAATGATGAGAGCTCGTAAGTGGGATCATGGTTTCCGTAGTAAAAACAGAGTGATTTTGTCAAATACCCCACCGTCAGACGGGTGTATCACTAACGAATACCCCTACCCTTTTAGACCTAGTGTCAAGACCACAACTACCGATCATCATTTTACAATACTAACAAACCCTACCGAAAGAGATGGTACGTAACAGTATCTTGTAGTCGATTAGATTTTTCATAAAAATATGAAATTTACATAAATACATACCATTGGAGTCGTTGAGGGGGTAAATTTGGTATCGTTGTGGGGTAAGATTTTATTCATCCTCAAATGATTACGTTCTTGTGGGGCTAAACACGATTGCACTAACAACACATGCACAGCCCGCAGGTCGCTACAAAGTTTCGCTGTACGCAAAACTATTAGACCTTGTATGGAGGTGATCACGAGCCGGTCTTTCCAAATATCTACTCAAAAGTGGTGGACAGACTTGGCGTATAGATCCAATGATCACTCCGATACTTTTCTTCGAGGCAAACGCGGGGAATCAGACGGACGAACCCCGTTTTCGATTGTGGTACGTGTGCGTGGAAAAATACAGTAAAATTACTGGGATTATATCACACCTCAAAATACTTTCGTGTCTAAACTTGCCGCATGGGTCGATCGAGGCGACTCACACAGATATTCCTAGTTTATCCTTGAGGGCTGTATTACCGGTTAGCTGTATATTTATGGATGATTAACAACCGTTAGCTGTCGCTATTGTACCATTTACATATGTGTTATACAAGGGGCGGGCAACTCCTTCGGTCGGCGGGCCGGAGAAAATGAAGTACTTGGCGAATTACTGAATCCATACATTATTCATCCGTTGATCCCCATATATGAGGAATAAATCGTATTTAACCAATATATTTTAACTACCTCAATGTCGCTGCAAAGCCATATCTCCCCGATAATAACGAAGACAATGTGGATTTGAGAACAGCCTCGTTATACAGGCACCGCCGTGTCTGCTTCTCTCTAATCAATTACCACACCGCGCAACCCATAGATAAGATTTACAAATTACCGGGTCGCTTCGAAACTGTATTTTGGCTCGATAGTTTTATGGAGGCCTACTCTTTATAATTAGGATAGAAAGCAATTTCACGATACCGACATTTCTTTTAAAACTACTTCTACTTGAGTACTTCAAAGCTATATTCTGCTTTAGTCGAGTAGCGGACGATGACGATTTCACACGCATTCCAAAGTACATCTCGTGAGAATGATGTACCACCACCCCGGCTATTCTCGGTACGAAATTGGTTCATTTGGCTGTACGAAGGTGGGCCCGACATGGTCGATTACGCTCGATCTTTTCTCATGTAACGGGAGTTTGGGGCGATTTTACTATTCACATGTTTACACAGGCCACCGTATCCACGTAATAGCCTGCACAATACCATCATAGCGACATTTTTCCGATTTAGCTACATACCCGACTTTTGTAATCTAGGCCCACATTTTGCGTTACTCGTGGTGTTTTTTTGGATATGTTAAGCTAACAAGGAGGACAAACCGACAGAAAGAGAGTACATTTGGGCGAATGGGGTGACATATCTGGGAAATGGAGGACATATGCTCCCCTAAATGAGGCCGCATGGTAACCCTATTAAAATAGGAGGGTCGATGGGGACATCAAATATATCGCACTGTGTTGCTGACAACCCGAAAACGCGAGTTTTTGTCAAGTCGCAGATTGATGACTGACAGCGATTGTGTCACGCTCGATTGATCACAGCTGATTTACGTACATCACACCGCATCGTTGACCGTTGACCGCATGTTGACCGATAAAGTTATTGTCATCGTGATACAATTTTTATCAATATACTCCTTGAGGTGCCAAATCTGATCGCACTAATAACACCTGTATAGACGAATCAAACAGAATTCCGCCAAAGGGGCGATACCAAGTCTCTTTGTACGTGAATTATTATACAACGACACCTATATTACAGCAGAAAAATCTTGTCTGGACGGAGGAGGTCACGAAACATCTCCGGACCCGGCACAGATTTCATCAGTTTTCAGCGAAGCCAGACTGGATGCGGCCAAATGGCCTTGAGAGTCTGATTTATGCTGTATTTTGCCCTCGCAACATGTGAAAATAACAGGACTTTACGTGCTAGCCGGATTTTTTGGACTTTGAATTGGCAACCCGAGTATAATCTGTCACAATTCATTCCCATTATTGCACCACCGAGCGCGTTTCAGTCAAATAAGGTCAGCCCATATTGCAGTTCAAGCATGTGCAGTAATGATTACGTCATTATGATTGGTAGTTGATTATTCTAGTTATTACGAGAGCGGCTTTGCTTGGTTCCGGTTCAGTAACGCTGAGATATGATTACGTCATTATTGCGTAAGTTGATCGCCTTATTTGTTATTGTAGTTGAACCAAGTGCAAGGCAATATATAACGTGTAATATTTATTACATGATTATTCGCTGTACACTGTAGATCGAATATGTCCAAGATTACTGCTAGTGATATATACGTCACATTGGATCGGATTGACCCGATGAACTGGTATAGGTTTGCACGTGAAAAACTTGAGCTATCTGACAATGAAATTGCCGAATGCCAATACACGGATTGCTTTAACTTGACTGAGCAACGATATCAAATGATACAGTTATGGATTCGTAAAAATGGTCGTTACGCTACGATGAACAAACTTAAAGAATTAGTTTACAGTTGTCTGTATCAGATACCTTCGAATAGCAATTCAACTGTTCTGTTGGATTGAGAGACATAGCGTACTAAGAGGAGAATAATATTGTGTAGACTGGAGAATAATGAAGATGCTCTCAGAAGACTTCAATATCGGTTTATACGCAATCATATGCTCATCTATGCGAAACTGGTATTGCTTTCACATCGCAAATCAAAAAAAGGATTCTGATATCAAGAAAGTATGCCAAGCTCTGAAAGAAGCTCTACACCTTGTTCTGGACGATTAGTTAATGTGCTTGCCCCGTTATTACTTCAAATAAACTGAACATGTGTATTTAATTGTGTAAAATGTGTTATTCGCACGTGGCGACGATTCCCACAGATCATTTCTCCTCACTATTTAAGTCAACAAAAAAGCAAAAGGCGGACAAGTACGACAGTATGAGACAGACCACAAGCATCACTTTACACAGCCGGACGTATGGACACCTAAAACACGCACCAAAATCTAACGGATCAGGAGAAAACTATACTGACGTCACGACCGGTAATTATTCCTATGACCCACCGTACACGAAATTGAATCAACCGCGGAACGACGAGTCAACCAGTTTGACGGGTTATTGCTCCCAAGCCACGAAATTGTACCACGAGACGACGGGTCAGGGCAGGCAACTATTATCAAGCCCCGTCCAGGATCTCATGGATCAGAAGAAAACTATACTGACGTCACGACCGGCAATTATTCCTATGACCTCCCCGTACACGAAATTGAATCAAACGCGGAGCGACAAGTCATCCGGGGGATTTGACGGGCAATTATTCCCAAGACTCGTCCTCGGATTGGCCACGGACCGATAGGTCGGGACAGGTGGCTATTATCAAGCCCAATTAAAAAAATACTAAATATACAAGTCTCGTGTTCAGAGGTCAAGCGAGGTAAAATCAGGAGGGGGAAAGTAAAAGTAGAATGACTCAAGTCTCATGTCTGAGTACAAAGGTCAATCCAGATTCTTTGTTCGTTTCATCTCTATCGTTAATTATTCCCCCTTTTTTGATTGCCGCTATGCAGTCTACGCGGCCGCGTGTCTATTTTCGAAAGCGAAATCGATTATCGTAAATTAGGTCTCGGACAAAGCAACGATAGCAGCGCGTCGTATAATACCCGAGCTAGGGAGTTATTATAAACCTGATCCTCGCACCGCCAACGAGCCGTAACCACAATTCTAATACCGCAACAATCCATACACAATTATACCGGGAGCTTTCAAAATACCAGTTGACGGGCTTCGAGCGATTGTCGACACGTGATCCGTGCTCTGTGACCCGTAACAATGGCGAGGGCTTTATTTACATGGGTGTTCTCGAGAACTCGAGTTGTCACGTATATTTATAACCATAACAGATCATCTTCCCTGCTACAATCTCGATCAATAACAAGTAGAGTACGTTTCCAGTATGACACAGACCGTAGGCGTCACTCTGCACAGACAAACGTAAGTAACCGATAATCCGCTTTGGCGATACATCTGCCCGGACGCGCGTTGACAATCCACCTAAAACACGCGCCGGGATCTCACATACGGACCCGAAGGAACAAATACTATACTGTTGTTGTTCGTAGGGGGAAATATAAGAATACTATACTGTTGTTGTTCGGGGGAAATATAAAAAATTACTAGTAAGTGCATACCATTGAAATTAAATGTCAATCCATTGTTGTTCGAGGGAAAATATAAAAAATACTACGCAAGTCTCGTGTCCAGAAGTCAGGCGAGGTAAAATCAGGAGTGGAAAAGTACAAGTAGAAGTACTCCAGTCTGAGTACAAAGGTCAATCGGGATTCTTTGTTCGTTTTCTCTCTAATTATTCCCCTTTTTTTAATTGCCGCACAGTCAGAAGGGAAATCCCCTCGAGTATTGCTGCAGAATTGAGAATGAGCTAATTCTTTCACTATCTTTTATATTCATAATTCTTGTTTGTTTAAGTTAAATCGTGTTTGGGCACATTCCGCACATTTATATACTACTCACATATACAAGGAATAAATCGCATTTAATGAATACATTTTAACGACAGCAATGTCACTTCAAAGCCATTTCTCGCCGATAATGACGAAGACAATGTGGATTTGAGAATAGCATTGTCATACAGGCGCCGCCATGTCTGCTTCTATCTGATCAATCAACACACGGTGCAATCCTCAATTAAGATTTCAAGGAGTTCGATAACCCCGGTACCCCTAATTTACCAACACATATATTCGTTAGGGTTGAGTAGGTGACGAGATAGCATCGTTGTTCAACTGTGTGGCCTGAGAAATTTCGATAATGAATTCATGCGGTCCGCGACCTCTACGAAATTTGAAAAGTGGCCCGCGACCCGTTTTGAGCTGGCGACCCCTGGTATAAGCAGTGTTTTCGTCTTACAAAAGCCTAGAAGTGTGCCGTGCTACAAGTCGGCGGTTACAGAATGAAAAATAAGATATAGGCCTATGAGCCTGGTGTAATTGACCATTGTAGTCGACAAACACCATGATTACCACAAACGACATTAGGGTTGAGTACATTGCAAATGCCGATAATGCAAGTCCTCTCGCTTCGACGCGTAAGCTCCACTCTAGCACGCTGCGCATATACGTATATAATAACATGCATTATGCAGTCACTAAAATTTGACGTTGTAAGCAAGTAGTGGGAAATCTCGGCAGACTAGGGCCGCGGGCCACATTATCATGTAAAACGGAAAACTGTCCGCGGGCCGGACAAAATCCCTTCGCGGGCCGGATCCGGCCCGCGGGCCGTATGTTGCCCACCCCTGTCCTACACGATAGTTATCTTAACATTGTATACTGTACAGTCAATACCTGCTACCTCCCATCACGCAAACCTATATATACGGTAATCTTAGTATATATTAACCTTTACGGTGGGTGAGTGAGGCCGTCATCACTGTTTAAGTGTAATCGTTGAGTTATATTTTCAACTGAACAAGACACACACAATGTACAATACGATAAGATAGAAAGCGATGTAATGAACAGATAGGAGGATGCCGACCGACGCGCAGTTGCCGTCTTTTAGACTGACATCTACCTCGGCTTAGAGTGCCCGCCGTCACAGTTACTCTCGATGTTGATCATTTTCGAGGCCAGGGCCCTTGCTCGCGATTTCCATAACTTGTGTGTGAGTGCATTCTTTCGTCGAGTCATTCTCGGGTCTCATGTCGCAAGAAGAGGAGCCCGGACAAACCTCCGACGGGAGTCGAACCGAGGCCGCCCGATTCTTAGGCGCTTATCGTCACCAGTACCCGAATTCAATTCATATGGAGGTGGAATTCAATTTGGAAATGTCCCAGCGACCAGCATCGCAAATGAATAAATCGGAAACCGATTATAATATGACTTTACTATATAGATTATAGATGAACAAACCTTGCTGTAGGAAAATATAAAAGAAGCATCTATTTCGGAAAACTACTCGGTCACATGTGGGAGCCGTATGAAAAGTCGACCATTCTTCATTGACGAAAATAACAAGTTCCAATTATTTGATCACAGAAATTTTACGAGTAAAATTAATCCTGAGTTAAAAATAATAGATACAGATAAGGGATAAAGGTAATGGGATCTACGCAAAAAATTTATAACGCACGCTGTGAGGAATTGAGTACTCTAGCAACGGAAATTTAAGTTCACTTCAGTGTGACAAACGGTCAATTTTAAATAGTTCAAATCACATTGACGAGGTGAAGCATGGTAGGGGTTTTAATGTTCGAGGTTCGAGCAACCAACAGGGATAGCATAATAGCTAGAAAGCTTTACTACATACGGAACCACCTTTATTATTCGATGAAATAAACCAAATAACATTGATGGAAAATAAGGTTGGTTCCTGTGTGGGTGATATATGGGAAATCTGAGCTTCTCTATAAGTGGGTTTCTCATGTTTCAAGATGGTTTGATATCAAAAACTCAACAAGTAAACCTTCCCCGAGTTCAAATTGATAGGTACAATTAGAAGAGACTTATTGCAATCTACCTGGGATTGGTATGGTATAACCACGCATCTTTACGGATGGAAATCCCGCTTGGTTTCGATGTGGGTTACATGTCACTAACCCATTCCGATCATCCATCCCACCTAACCACTTAAATTCCACCTGGATACCAAGTGGGCGTGCTAGCTGGGTGGTACTTGATAATGCGGTCAGAAACTGCTAAAAGTGAGGGAAATTAGTATATTATGAATGCGAACCATTCGATATCACCAAACAGAGTTATAAAAATGGGTTTTACAAGACTTTGACTGGAAACTGAGCAGTCAACACGATGACTTGGACTCGGACTCGAGTCATTATACCATGACTCGGTCTCGAACCTCTGCTCGACGACTTGGACTCGGACTTGACTCGGTGGTGAATTGAAAATGACTCGACTTGACTCGAGTCAAAACTATAAAAGTGGGATTGACTTGCAGTGGCGGCTCGTCCTATAGGGCAACTGGGACATTGCCCCACCTAAAATTCTGTCCAATAACACTCCATTACCATTTATAGACGCACAGCAATCTATATATACCGAAATCACAGCGAAAATCGTATTCTTCTTGTCATTTCGCTTGTAAATGCCCATGTATAGCGAAGTCTCTGCGAAAATCGAATTCTCTTCTGTGTTTTCGCTTTGCGAATGCCTAGCCGGGGCATGCCCCGGTAGCGCTCATAACAAGCTTTCACTGTCTATTCTCTCAAAGCCGCGCACAATAAAGAAACACTGATTTACTCTCTCCTATTCATAAAATTACCGAGCAGGTGGGGCAACATAGCCTCGTCGCCCTTAAGGTGTGATGTAACAATCGTATCTATATCTGAACTCGGTTACCGTCATATGCGTTTAGTCGCCCTTTGCTGGTATAGGTCGATTTTGATGGTGTTTCACACCATGATAATTCTTGAAACTTGGTATGTCATGTCGTGATGGTGGTATTTAACACTGTCCCAAGTTTCAGGGTTTCTACTTAAAGTTTAGGGTAGTAATTTCGTTTCCGAAGTTTAGTGTGTGCTGATCCGTTTTATATCGCAAACAGATTTTACTCAAAAGCCGGTATTGGTATCCATTGATTTTGACGATGTTCCATACCGAGATCGGTCATGACATTTGGCACGGTAAGTCTTAATGTTAGTATCGAACACTGTACAAAGTTTCAAGTTTGTCACTGAACTATGTTAGTGGTAATTTCGTTTCCTAAGTCGAGTGAGAGCTGACTCGTCATTTATCGCAAACATATTTTACGCAAAACCGGTATTGATATCCATTGATTTTAACGATGTTCCTTACCTAGATCCGTCATGAGCTTTTGCATGGTATGTCTTGATTTTAGTATCGAACGCTGTGCCAAGTCTCAAGGTTGGCACTCAATGATTAATGATTAGGGCAGCAATTTGGTTATCAAGGTCGAGTATGGTAGAGATGTGCGCTGATCTGATACTCAGCCTACCTAACGCATTGCGGATTTCACGCAAAAGCCGGCGTATCTGTGTTAACGCTAACTGTATTCCATACTGAGATAGGTGATGATATCATGAAACAGTTTACTAACATCCTCGGTTTGCATTCAAATATTTACTTTTATTTTATATTCTCCAATGTCAATTTCACCGTGAAATTGTGGCCTTCATGCCATTTGCTTACAAATGCAACCCCTGTCGAGTGTCAAGCGCGATAGCTGTTTAGTTTTCGATCGCGGCTATAACAGCAGATCGCTTGATCAGCCTATTCCTCAGTAAATTTTACGCAAAATTCGGTGTTGTTCTGTTCGTATTAATTTTGACAGTGTACCATACAAAAACGGTCATGAGGCTACTTCTAGATGATTTCATGTATCAGTGTACCAAGTTTTCGGCTTTCATCCACGTATTTATTCGGTAATATATTTTCAAAAGGCGATTTTGCAGCAGACATATAGACACTCGTAAGCAGTATGTGTCGTGTGACAGTCTCCAGCCTCAAGGCCAAAATCTCCTATGCTGTACCGGGACCGAATTTCAGGGGCTGCTATCCGTAGTTCTTCAGAATGATGTTTTGGATTCAATATGACATGTCCAATCTATGAGATAACAATCGCGTATGTGTCCGAACTCATTGACCTTTCCAGTTAGGCTTACGCAATCTCTCGAGTTAGTCATTTCCATTTCTGCAGATAATTAGTCAGCTATAGTGCGAACATGAACCGTGTCGAATCTTTGTTCCGTACGCCGTTTACGCAGTTACCACACTTCAAGTCACAGCTGACCGGCAGACCTCTCGCGGCACATACGTTAGAATCAATGTTGTCGGGAAGTTCGTGTTACCGTACCACCAAGTTACTTGTTTACGTTGGAAAACGCCATTGTGACGTCATCTTGATAAAAAGTCGCTTGCAGCCCTTGCCCCACCACCCGATATTGTCACGAGCCGCCACTGTTGACTTGTGACTCGGAGCTTTGTGACTTGGTTACAACCCTGGACTCGAGTTAAGTCGAGTCATCAGAAAATAGTGACTCGAGTCATTACAACCCTGAATGGCGGCAGTGGAACTGATGCATAAACTTGGCGATTTCTAGTCTACGCATATCTTCTATCGGCATTTCTTCAATCCCGAGTCCCGAACACCCCCCCCCCCTCCCCCAGACACGATGTAAATAAGGTCAGTCTCATGTTTGAAATAAGGTTAGTCACGTTTGAAATAAGGTCAGTTTCATGTTTAAAATAAGGTCAGTCACTATAACATAGCTCAGTGCTATAACATAACATCGATGGGTTATATTTTATGGGCTATATTCGTGTCTGGGGTGTGTACGGACTGTGTTGACACTCGGACATCGTGCCTTGGGCGTGTTCAGACTGGGTTATCAGTACTAACACTGGAAAATCGTGCCTTGGATATGTTGGTCTTGGTACTGCAACTGTCCGTATAGTGAATATAGCGACTGACCATCTGACCTCATCTCAAACATGAGACTGACCTTATATCAAACACGACTATCCTTATTTCAAACATGAGACTGACCTTGTTTCAAAAAAATCGAACCAACCCTCCGCGCACTGCAGTCATCCTGGCGGAATCTCAGCGGAATATTTGCACGCACGTGAAACACTGCGAACGATCAATTGAAACACTGATGAAAACAAATTGTGAAGATTAACCCTGTGCGTGAAAACAGTCAAGTTACATGGACTTTCGACTTCGAGGCTGGGATTTTGGATTGAGTCTACCTCTGAATATCTGAACCTTATGACCAAAGGAGATACAATATCGTTATTTGACACATTATTTTCACAAATATATTGAGCAATATACGTTCAACCAGTATATTCGACGAATAGTAATATAGCTATCTGATTGATTGATTCTATTTCAGTGTTGGGCGCTTGCAGATATCACAACAAATCCATCAAGATCACGGGATATTGCATAACTCTTCACCATCAAATATTTTTAGAGCTTACCGAATCCAGGTTTAATCACAATTCGAAACGAAAGTCTGCGCGTATAGACACTTATTTGATGCCGAGACGCGTCTATAGGAATATACTCAACTTTCAACCGCCTATTTAAAAGTCTTGCGCGACTTCAGATACAATAATTAGGCCATCACAGAGTCGGCATGGGATGGTTCTACCAAATGAAATGAATTTCAGAGTCTACTGAGTCCAGGTTTACTCACAATTCGAGGCGAAAGCCTGCGCGGGTATGGACACTTTTTTGATGCCGACACGAGTCTAGAGGAATATACTCAACTTTCAACCGCCTATTCAAAAGTCTTGCGCGACTTCAGATACAATAATTAGGCCATCACAGAGTCGGCATGGGATAGTTCTACTAAATGAAATGAATTTCAGAGTCTACCGAGTCCAGGTTTACTCACAATTCGAGGCGAAAGCCTGCGCGGGGATAGACACTTATTTTATGCCGACACGCGTCTATAGGAATATACTCAACTTTCAACCGCCTATTCAAAAGTCTTGCGCGACTTCAGATACAATAATTAGGCCATCACAGAGTCGGCATGGGATAGTTCTACTAAATGAAATGAATTTCAGAGTCTACTGAGTCCAGGTTTACTCACAATTCGAGGCGAAAGCCTGCGCGGGGATATACACTTATTTTATGCCGACACGCGTCTATAGGAATATACTCAACTTTCAACCGCCTATTTAAAAGTCTTGCGCGACTTCAGATACAACAATTCAGCCATCACGGAATCGGTATTAGATAGTTCTTCAAAATAAGATGAATTTCAGAGTCTACTGTGCCCTGGTATAATCACAATTCGAAACGAAAGTATGCGCGTATAGACACTTATTTGATGCCGAGACGCGTCCATAGGATTATACCTAACTATCAACCTCATGTTTGAAGGTCTTGCGCGACTTCAAATACAACAATTCAGCCATCACGGAATCGGTATTGAATAGTTCTTCAAAATAAGATGAATTTCAGAGTCTACTGTGTCCAGGTTTACTCGCAATTCAAGGCAAAAACCTGCGCGGGTATAGACACTTTTTTGATGCCGACACGCGTCTATAGGAATATACTCAACTTTCAACAGCCTATTTAAAAGTCTTGCGCGACTTCAGATACAACAATTCAGCCATCACGGAATCGGTATTGGATAGTTCTTTAAAATAAAATGAATTTCAGAGTCTACTGAGTCCTGGTTTACTCGCAATTCGAGGCAAAAACCTGCGCAGGTATAGACACTTTTTTGATGCCGACACGCGTCTATAGGAATATACTCAACTTTCAACCGCCTATTCAAAAGTCTTGCGCGACTTCAGATACAATAATTAGGCCATCACAGAGTCGACATGGGATAGTTCTACTAAATGAAATGAATTTCAGAGTCTACTGAGTCCAGGTTTACTCACAATTCGAGGCGAAAGCCTGCGCGGGGATAGACACTTATTTTATGCCGACACGCGTCTATAGGAATATACTCAACTTTCAACCGCCTATTTAAAAGTCTTGCGCGACTTCAGATACAACAATTCAGCCATCACGGAATCGGTATTAGATAGTTCTTCAAAATAAGATGAATTTCAGAGTCTACTGTGTCCAGGTTTACTCGCAATTCAAGGCAAAAACCAGCGCGGGTATAGACACTTTTTTGATGCCGAGACGCGTCCATAGGAATATACCTAACTATCAACCTCATGTTTAAAGGTCTTGCGCGACTTCAAATACAACAATTCAGCCATCACGGAATCGGTATTGGATAGTTCTTTAAAATAAAATGAATTTCAGAGTCTACTGAGTCCTGGTTTACTCGCAATTCGAGGCAAAAACCTGCGCAGGTATAGACACTTTTTTGATGCCGACACGCGACTATAGGAATATACTCAACTTTCAACCGCCTATTGAAAAGTCTTGCGCGACTTCAGATACAATAATTAGGGCATCACAGAGTCGGCATGGGATAGTTCTACTAAATGAAATGAATTTCAGAGTCTACTGAGTCCAGGTTTACTCACAATTCGAGGCGAAAGCCTGCGCGGGGATAGACACTTATTTTATGCCGACACGCGTCTATAGGAATATACTCAACTTTCAACCGCCTATTTAAAAGTCTTGCGCGACTTCAGATACAATAATTAGGCCATCACAGAGTCGGCATGGGATAGTTCTACTAAATGAAATGAATTTCAGAGTCTACTGAGTCCAGGTTTACTCACAATTCGAGGCGAAAGCCTGCGCGGGGATAGACACATATTTTATGCCGACACGCGTCTATAGGAATATACTCAACTTTCAACCGCCTATTGAAAAGTCTTGCGCGACTTCAGATACAATAATTAGGCCATCACAGAGTCGGCATGGGATAGTTCTACTAAATGAAATGAATTTCAGAGTCTACTGAGTCCAGGTTTACTCATAATTCGAGGCGAAAGCTTGCGCGGGGATAGACACTTATTTTATGCCGACACGCGTCAATAGGAATATACTCAACTTTCAACCTTACAGACAGACCTGCGGCCTACGATTTCATTCTGTCAATGAATGCAGTCATATAATCCATGAACAATTATTGCGAAAATGGCGAACAAAATCATTGAGTTAAAATCTCCAATCAGATCACACTCAGCCACAACAATGAGATATTTGCTGGTAAACGAAATTCTTCTATGGCCTATATACACTTCGATACGAATATGCCTCACATTCAACATACTGTGTAAAGGCTTTGCGTTAGGCTTTTAAATATCACAACAAAACCACAAAGAAAACGAAATTGGATAGTTATTCAACACAACAGTGTAGAAACGTAGCTTAGATTCATTTCTTTTGCCATTCATATGGTACCTTCAGGTTCTCCAAAACTTCTTCGTATGTCCTCTTCATGGTTATGGATAGAAACATTAAAGCAACTTCTTGCAACACCACCAACTTGAAGTATTTATCGCTGCTGTGTGTTGGTGCTAATTTCTTCATGAGTTCACTATCCTCATGCACCACATCCTTGTTGAACACTATTCGTGAAAATGTATTGTAAGCGACGTATTCTTTTCCGGAGTTTAAATCTCTAATCCATTTTGCACGTAAGATGCAGGTCTTGCTTTTGATGTACTGGAATATGGCTTTGATTTCATCCATGATATTTTCTCCAACGGGAACGATCATTTTCTGCAATTCAGGATATTTTGTTTGAAGAAAAAGGGCATGTCGCTGACACCGAACATCCTTTTGCGACTCGTGTAGTGAAAGATTACAAATATCTACAATCTCCTGAAATATTGTGTCACCGATTGCTTTGGTTTCTTCATTGATATCCATGATTTTCAAAGGTAAACTTCTCATGAAATATTTATGGTTGGGGAAATTTTGCAGCGGTATTCTTCGTTGTCTTTTTTTGAAATAAATAAATAGGTATCCCATCCTCGAAATGTCATCGAAAGCTTTGTTCGGATCCACAAACTCCACAGTTCTGTCGTTGCATATCTGTACCGAGCATTTAGAGTCGATTAAGTATGCGGTATAGTGTCCGTCCAGGTCCGATCCAATGTGTGCAACCACAGCCTTGAGCGCATATCCGTTTCGTTTTTGATTTTTAAGTACCTGAATGTCGAGGCTCCTGTTGGCAAAGACAGCATCTTCCAACTTTCCAAATTTTGAATCCACACGGTTGAGACGCAATGTAAGCAGACTCGGAGCTTCAGTGAACGTGACGCTCGCATTTATCAGTGAGCCACACTTTCCACATGCAATTTTCGGATTCTGGAATGCTTCTGCTATCGATTCAGCTCCGCAATTCACGTCGAAGAATTTGTTTTGGTGGAATGTTGTTTCATCAGTTTCACATTTTTTGCAATGGATGATTCTTTCGTATTTCATTTCGTGCTTCCAACGAATCTCTTCCAATACTTGTGGCAAGGAAGATAGTGCATAGAACTCACAACAATCATGCTGCTTACCGAACTCCAGCATAGTTCTTTCGCATGTAGTTTTAACAGCATTCATCAATTCTTCACGTGCGACTTCCTTCATATTTGTCAAGGAGACAAATATATGTGCGAGTTCCCCATGAATTTCCCTGCTGTCATCCAGTGGCCCAATTGCCTGTCGTATGACATGAGCGTATGCTTGTACAACAGAATCGATTGCTGTAGTTGACATCCACTCTTTCTCCGGATTGCGATATCGACGATAAAATGGAGACTGTAGCTCTTGCTTTTTATCGACGGGGATTATCCCGGAAAAATAATCATCGTCGTGACTTGGCTCATTAAGATCATTTTCCGTCGCGTCAGTTGGGTACTCCTCTCCCTGCAGCGATAACAGAGACGCAAAGCTGCTATTGACAACTGGCGTACATTTTGGAGAAAGCAATATGATACAAATGAGACGCATTATCTCGTCCATTTTTGAGAGCATATCTTGTGACAGTAAGAGACCAATCCAAAACATTGCAGTGGCAACAAATCCCTTTTTATAGTACTTGCGACACAAGATGGATGCAGCTTTCATGCTGTGGCTGTAACAATTTATGACAAATGTTTTTTCCATGTCATTTTGCGCAGCATTACCAGTGACAATTCGATAACATCGATAATAATATTGAAGTCTATTCTCTCTGGTAAAAGCATCCAAAACTGCATTCCATACGGCTTTACTGCCGTCTATTATGATGATCAAGGGTTTCGTGGATCGCTCTCTACTCGAAGAATCACGTATAAATTCTCGCAGAAAGTTTCCAATTGTGATGCTGTCGTGCTTTCCTGTGAGAAAGCTAGCGACTGGCATTCCGGGTCGGTCCTTTGTTGGGTTTCGAACCAATAGCACATAGATTTGAAAATTTTCAAAGCCTTTACTGCTGCGCGTAACACCTCCAGAGCCATCAAAGAAAAGAAAATCCACGCGGCACAGCTCTTTATAGATATTCACCTGTCCGTCATTGTACATGGATACGGCTGGGGGATTCGCTGACCACGTACGCAGAAAATTAGTTTTCTTCTCATTCGTGAATATTTCCATCAATTGTTCCATGCAGAATAGCCAGTTTTTTGAATATTTGCCCACTGGACAGCCATCTCTTTTGATGTTATTCAGAACGTTGGTCGAAGGTGCGAATGTATGTGACCCAAGAAACCGTTCATTTTCTGACAATTTATCAAATAATTGTCGATGTACTTGAGTCGGGGTTTTGTGTTTAAGCTCCTCTTTCAGTTGAAGCCGCTGTTCACCTTTAACTCTCCTTGATTTGGTACATTCGTGACGATGATTCCTTAATCCAGTTATATGAAAGTCTATTTGCATCGACTTCATCAAACTGTATAAATGAGCAGAGATAGTGACCGCACACTCGCAACATCCATGATGACCGCAGTACAGTAAGACATTACCTTCGTAATATCGATCAGACTCGGCCGTAATCTCCGTTACGTTGTCAGGAGCACGCAGATAATTACTTTTTATCATGGGTACACATGAATCATATACTTGGTGAAGCGCCCGTATAACTATCTTTTGATACGGAGAATTGCTCGAAAAATGGTGTTTTCCACGATTCTGAATGGCTCTTTCCCATTCCTCTAACGTAATTGAAGTTGACCGTCTCAAGTTCACCTCATTTGGTTCTTTAATTTTGTCAGATAGCTTACCAGTCATGCCTCCAAGCGATTCGATTGCTGAATCACTCACCCACGTTTCCGTAATTCCACTCTGTGAGAATCGTTGCGAAATCGGTGTAGTAGACCTGTGGCTCTCGGGAGTTTTATCCGTTTCATTAGATACATCCCAAGCATTTAGTATCCCGTCCTGCCCCGTGCCATCACCATCCCGTCCATCCCGTGCCACCAGGGAAGACGTGGAAGGCGATAGCTCTTCACGAATAGAAGAATTTTCAATCTGAGGTGCGTGAATAAAAAACGGGCGTTGTGCGCCAGTGTCCTGATTTATGCTACATAACAAGGACGCAGTACGCCATTGGTTAGCATCAAATTTAGATTCTTTGCTGCCAGGTTGAAAGGCACATGCTGGATGAAACCAAAAATGACAATCCTCGCACTGAATCATGAATTCACCTCGATACGGTCGTTTGCAGTAACAATACACGGCATCTGTGTCATCATAATTTTCAAAATTACATTGTTCTTCCGTGCATTTTGCCTCTTTTCTTGTCTTTCGTGTCACTTCCGAAAGTTCTGAATCCCTCTCCGCTGTATGGACCTGGAGTGAATCCTGCGGCAATACATCTACGTCGTTTTTGAACCCATAGTGTTCGTTGAAAAAGTTCATTACCATGGCCCTGAAGTCAGAGCAATTCTTCCACAGATCATACACAGCCTTAATCCTTCTGGCAGATGCATATTTACCTCGTCTTTTCCAAGATTTTACAATATCAGAATGCTTTAGACGAGATTCAGGAGCAGGAAGGACATCCAAAGTAATCGACAAAGACAATGCCGCCGCCTTTTTATCGATTTGTAATTTTTTCTTCTTCATATTGAATTAGTATTATACACATTTAATTAATTTTTACGTAAATTATGCTGACCGAGACTTTCGTACTTTCTACACTGAAATCAGCGACCACCAAGAGGAATGAATATTACAAACATAATAGGCTATACGGGACGAAAAGGTCTTGGCTGTAATGTTGTTGATTAATCCTTCAGTTTGATGAGTTGTACTGTATTTTAATATAAGTAGACCGAGATTGAGCTTTTTAGCCTGCCTACCAACTGACTGAACTTCATATGACGTCCCACTTCAGTGCACAGAAGTCAAACAAGACTGTGTAGCAACACAATGCAATGTGTGACCTCATAGGGCAGTGTGTGACCTCATAGGTTTATGACTGTATTGTTATGTAGGCTTACAATTTGCGTTTGCTCAATCATTGCCTTACTTTCTTAGCGAATAATTGCCTCACCGCTTAAATTGGCAACATCCAATTGACTTTACAACTCAAATATGACCTAACCAGGAAAATATGACTTTATAACTTTCCTAATATAGCTACCCCATGATGATGCGGTTTTTGCGTTAAAATGGATTTCACGACTTACTGATGCATAGAAAAAATATGACTTCAATGACTTTCAATGGCCCTAGTGAGTTTCGAATTGTGAGTAAACCAGGACGCGGTAGACTCTAAAATTCATTTAATTTGGTAGAACTATCCAATACCGATTCTGTGATATCTGAATTGTTGTATTTGAAGCCGCGCAAGACTTTTAAATAGGCGGTTGAAAGTTGAGTATATTCCTATAGACGCGTGTCGGCATAAAATATGTGTCTATCCCCGCGCAGGCTTTCGCCTCGAATTGTGAGTAAACCTGGACTCAGTAGACTCTGAAATTCATTTCATTTAGTAGAACTATCCCATGTCGACTCTGTGATGGCCTAATTATTGTATCTGAAGTCGCGCAAGACTTTTAAATAGGCGGTTGAAAGTTGAGTATATTCCTATAGACGCGTGTCGACATCAAATAAGTGTCTATCCCCGCGCAGGCTTTCGCCTCGAATTGTGAGTAAACCTGGACTCCGTAGACTCTGAAATTCATTTCATGTGGAGGAACTATCCAATACCGATTCCGTGATGGCTGAATTGTTGTATCTGAAGTCGCGCAAGACTTTTAAATAGGCGGTTGAAAGTTGAGTATATTCCTATAGACGCGTGTCGGCATAAAATAAGTGTCTATCCCCGCGCAGGCTTTCGCCTCGAATTGTGAGTAAACCTGGACTCAGTAGACTCTGAAATTCATTTCATTTAGTAGAACTATCCCATGTCGACTCTGTGATGGCCTAATTATTGTATCTGAAGTCGCGCAAGACTTTTAAATAGGCGGTTGAAAGTTGAGTATATTCCTATAGACGCGTGTCGGCATCAAATAAGTGTCTATACGCGCATACTTTCGAATTGTGATTAAACCAGGACACAGTAGACTCTGAAATTCATCTTATTTTGAAGAACTATCCAATACCGATTCCGTGATGGCTGAATTGTTGTATCTGAAGTCGCGCAAGACTTTTAAATAGGCGGTTGAAAGTTGAGTATATTCCTATTGACGCGTGTTGGCATCGAAAAAGTGTCTATACCTGCGCAGGCTTTCGCCTTGAATTGCGAGCAAACCTGGACTCAGTAGACTCTGAAATTCATTTTATTTTGAAGAACTATCCAATACCGATTCCGTGATGGCTGAATTGTTGTATTTGAAGTCGCGCAAGACTTTTAAATAGGCGTTTGAAAGTTGAGTATATTCCTCTAGACTCGTGTCGGCATCAAATAAGTGTCTGTACCCGCACAGGCTTTCGCCTTGACTTGTGAGTAAACCTGGACTCAGTAGACTCTAAAATTCATTTTATTTGAATAACTATCAATACCGATTCCGTGACGGCCTACTTGTTGTATTTGAAGTCGCGCAAGACTTTTAAATATGAGGTTGATAGTTAGGTATATTCCTATGGACGCGTCTCGGCATCAAATAAGTGTCTATACGCGCAGACTTTCGTTTCGAATTGTGAGTAAACCTTACCCAGCAAACATTTGATGGTCCACATATAGCCCACGGACGTACGATCAAAAGTCCCTGACCTATCCCCTACACTGTTCACTCGGACTGGAGGTGTTGAATCCCCCCGACGTTCACTCACTGGTCAGTGACCGTCTGGTAAATCATTCCCGGGCCAGTGGAGGGAGAAAGTTGGAACGAATTTATCTGGCACTGGCAAGACATACCTGGGCAGTGCGCTTCTGCCTCAGCTACCCCTACCATCACCAGGATCTAACTAGACGCACCAACTTACAAGATTGATTTTTCGTTTCCGAAACTTATATTAGCATAAAAATATCAACATAAAAAAAAACTGAAAACAGCAGAAAGCTAACTGTAACACCACACAGTCATTGACAATATCATTAATCAATCAAAATAAAGAAAGTTGGTCGATGAGAGTGAAAACGAGGCAATACCCGCTGCACACTACACATATGCACACTTGCAGACAACAATTCCTCTCGCTGGTAACATCTTCAACTTCATACAGGTAGACGAGTCGGATTGATGATGATGAACGCCTTTACCAAGTATCTTTGCCATCTCGAGTGCAACGTTGAGACAAGATATTCAGTTTCTTTGCATTTTCTTTCTGAAATATTTACCGAGAAATTAATTCCAGCAAACATGAAATAATCCTTCAAAATGCTAGCATATTCGGAATACCTTGATGCAAACATTACAGATTACTTAATATGACATGATGTGCATATGGCAAAGACCATGAATATAACAGAATTTGTGACTTTGTTAGAACTGTGGATAGAAATCACTCAATACAAAGCATTCAAGACACGAAAAGTGTCACAACTAGAAGCGAATGAGTTGTAATAAACTACTTGCCGGTCTTTCTACTGCAGCGGGAGAACCCTAGGGAAGGGTCTCATTGCAAATACTCGAACAGCAAACGGCTGTATACCAGGGAATAGCTGCCAACTACTTTACTTGACTAGCATTAAAATAACAACGACAATTATAGTTACACCATATTGTCCAAATCTGATTCGCAAACGGAATTGGATTAGAATTAAAATAAGGGCACAGAAACATTTTCAAAGTTAGATTAGAATTAGATCAGCCGCATTTCGCTCCAATTAATCTGTAATTGGACAACTGGAATCATCTAGTTCTAGTCGGTCAAGTCTGCCTCAAGAGACTATTCCATTATGCTGCTTGACTAGCAGGTGCGTATCCCGGCGGTTCGAAGGTTCAGCCCCCCCCCCCCCACCATAATTTCAAGTGTTGTCAATGGTGGCAATCGACTGTGCACAACGGCAGGTGCAGCAAGCAGGCAGAGACTCGACACTTTGATTGTGGCCTTATTGCTGATGGGATGTTCAAGCCTGTGGTGACGTCGTGTGCAAATTTATCAATGACCAGATTTCACATTCAAATGAATAACAGTATCAGTGGGAGGTCTCGTACCGCTGCGCAGTCGATTCTCACGAATTGGCAGCACGCAACACTTGAAATGGGGGGGGGGGGTTCGTTTCTACCCCCCTAATAAGGACAAAATTTTAGCAAAATGGCGGTACCGGTAATCCAGGGCTGGCCAACCTTTTCAGCCAAAGGGCCACATTCGATTGACGAACTTTTGCGCGGGCCACTATCCGCGCGAAGCGCGAAAATTTTTGGAAGTTCATAGGTCAATAATATTGTCACTTGACTATATTGCGGGCCTGCTGTGTATCCCTGAGCTAAGTTTGCGAGGACTGGGCTATTCAGCGCATGGACATATCGATATCGAAAGCTGCGACCAACATGCGTCAATCATTTCGTGCCTAGGTCTAGTGGACGGTCTTACTGCGAGCGCAAACGCAAGGTCGCATATGTTGAACGACACTTTGTCTCATGATCGCTAATATAGTTCGACTCAATCTGATACATTGGTCATTGGGTGTTCTTCCATTTTCACAAAAATGCAACAATATTAAGAACAAGAAATCGAGTGACAACATATTGCGCTAAGCTTGTAGAAAATTTTTACCTTTGATAAATCTATCGCAAATTATTCTGCTTTATTGTAGTGTACGAAGATATACCAATATATGAATGGTTGATGGATCTGTCAATGAGTCAAAACTGATAGTTTAGTCATCACATCTCAAGTGTTGCGGTCTGACTAATCAGATATTTGGTTGGCCTTGCAAGTTCACAATCTGTGCAATCCGTTTTTGATGATATTAGAAATTTCGGAAATTACCTCGCGGGCCACTCAAAACCTTCTCGCGGGCCACGGGTTGGCCGGCCCTGCGGTAATCTAATCCTCACCTAATTAAGGGGAAGTGTTTATGCTCTTATTATAATTCTAATCCAATTTCCTCTGAGAATAAAAGTTGGGAAAATTGTGTAGCTATAATTCTAATGCTTATCAACTGGAGTAGTATTCCGCATTGGAGGCATTGACAAAATAGATACACCAAGAACCAGTGCATCATAGCAGGGTTCCACACTACCAATAATCTCAGCCCACCAATGAATATTACAGCAAGCCCCTAAATTAGAGATTGTGTTGAACAATTTAGAGACAGCTTGACATATTCACATGTTCAACTTACGATGATTTGGTATAGACTCAGTTTATACAGAGCTCTTTTCTTTTCCTTTCTGGCTTTCGGAGAGTATTCGCTCCAAACTCAATCAGTTGCAACTCTTCGGTACAATTTTCCTTGTGAATGCGACAACAACGGGAGTCATTGGTTTTGCCTGGAAAGATATGACAAGTTTTAACATTACGACAATGCCATAAAACCCATGTGGAAAGGCTTAGGGCCTACTGTATCCGAAAAAAACCAAGCGTATTGTAGCGCAGCAAGCACTTGCGAAATTATTACTGAGACAAACAGAGAGATGATGAACACCGAACGATCACAAGATACCCTATTCCATGTGTAGTATTACGTAAGACAATTCTTTATTATATACTATTCATTTACTCAGGCGCGTAGCCTGGGGGGTCAGGGGTCGAAACCAATGTGTGCACAATGTAACGCGACGTCATAACACCCCGCAATTCGTCGCCTCTGGCTGTACTGTACAGTACAATATACATCATTCAATAGAACACCGGCATCTCAATTCGCATGAAACGACGACACATGTTTTCTAGATGCTCGGCCACAATAATTTTTTCAAATGTGCGAATAGAATTAGAACTACCCAATTTAAAAAAATCCTTAATGGGTAGTTTGTACAGTCTGAATTATGGCGATATACTTTATGAATAAACTACTTTTCACACTAAAATTAACGACCACGAAAACGAAATAAACCAACACACAGGTAAAACACGGGTAAATATATGAGTATGGTTACGCAATATAACCATTATCCTCTATGTGTATGCATCAGACAATCAATATTGCATCTACCTTGGTCTGTCGATTTTTGTTTTTACATGTGCATGGCGCAACACAGATGCAATGTCGTAGCCCTTTTCCGAAACAGTTGTATGAATATTGCAACAAGCACCTAAATAGAAAGATAGCATTAAACAAAACATAAGAGACAACAAACTAGTTCAACCTACAATATATGATCATGTATAAACTCAGTGCACAGCTCTCTTCCCAGTTCAGCCCTTCAATGAGAATTCGCACCAAACTTTATCGGTTGAAACTCTATAGGCTAGAGCATTCTTCTTACATAGTCATTCATGGTGGACTCCCTGAGGGGATTCATTGCTGATACCTGAAAAATAATTAAAAGTTGACACATCTTCATGAATGTGCCATAAAACTCTATAGGCTATAACGACGTTTACCTACATCAGAATACCAAGGATATTCTTTATGAAAAGCAAGTTATAAGAAATTATTACTAGGACGATCAAGGAAACGATAAATAGCAAACGCCCACAAGATATTTATTCTACTTATATCACACAAGACAGAAGTCTGAATTATATCCTAATCATTTTCCATACCTCTCGAACGAAGCTTTCCAGTTCCAAAACACCCTCAAATGGTTGCGGAATGATACCGTATCTTCAATAAGCATTACTCCAGTTCTGTTCCGTGGTTTTCATTGGATATTTGGGGCTGGTTGGCAGACTGTATAGTTTCTGCATCAGCAACTTTACGTTCCTCTTACAATCGTTTTTCATGTCTTTTTATTGCGATATACAGCGAGTGGTGATGGATCCGATATTCAACCAGGAACAGCAATCTTGGCCGAAATGCTCCCGCCATTATCCACTCTTGCTTTAGCTAGAGATCATTTTCTCTTCACCCAATCTACTTGATATATTTTTTACGTGAATTTCTCTTGTAGATATAACTGTAATAGGGCTGGCTAGAATTGAATATCAGTACTTTAATAATACAATTCCGAATCCATGCATTAATATCTGCAATATTAGCGAGCACGATTATGAGTAGGTATGTTCAACTCGATCAAATCCTGTCAAAATGCTACCAT
This sequence comes from Botryllus schlosseri, assembly GCF_051294905.1. Lineage (NCBI taxonomy): Eukaryota > Metazoa > Chordata > Ascidiacea > Stolidobranchia > Styelidae > Botryllus > Botryllus schlosseri. The sequence continues at coordinate 26,556,996 of NC_137246.1, read as the reverse complement.
CATATCCATTCCTAGTTCTAAACCACAGAACAGTAGCTCTTACCTCATGTTGATCGAGAAATCAATTTGATAGCAATAATAGGACGTACGGCGCTTGTGCATGGAAGACCGTAACTCGTACTTTTTAAAGGAAAAAGAGGGCCTAGTCCATAGGTGTAAGTGTAATTTTCACCGACCTATCTGGTGTCATGGGGGCGCACTATAGTTTATGATGACGGTATGATGTAATTGATCGCATGATCGAAGGCTTCATATGATTCATATTTCCGACTGTTAATCACCGAGCATATGGATATTTTTTCCCAAGAGCTTCCGTCATTTATAGAAGCAATCCCCCGAATATTAGCCACTTCGGGATTACGTCAATTTTCACTTTGCAAATCTAAATTATGCACTAACAGGTTGCGGCATTATGCTACTCAGATAGTCAATTCATATTTACCATTATATACAATAATAGGACGTTCAGAAACTCTATTTTGCGTTATTCGCTATATACTACATACATGGATACACGGTACTATATAACCATACAATAAATCACTTCATTCCATCAATTTTAATAATACACTGCGATTGACTCCTAGCCCCAAATCACTTACGGATCGGGAATTGACTATATAATTCCAATTTGAGCATTGCTTTTTGCGATTTCAAATGTAAGGCCTTCGGTCGATTTCCAGTCTTCACGTTTAGTAGTGAACTAAATATATCGACGATACATTCCTATCAATTCACCCTTTGGTCTGGACGTATATAACACTTGCGAGTCAAATCATTTTATATAGAATCTCATTACGTTTGTAGCAATTCTATTTAGACGTTTGTCCTATCGCATGACCGTACCTAGACGGCCATCACTCTCCCCCCATTTTTTTAAATGGTAGGCTATTTTATATAATTCCCTAATATACTACGCATTTTTTAACTGTGAAACTCTGGTTATTGGCTTCATCGCTGCATTCAGTTGTTCTATCCCTCTCAAATTATAAGGTGAACACACGAATCGAGGGATCGATTCATCTTTTAGTTCTATTTTACATGAATACTTCATGGCTTGTTTCCCCCGTAAATGCCCGACAAGATCTTCCAATTCTATGGCAAACGGCTCATACACCGCTCTCCATGTTTTTTCGTCTATAATAGTATTGGCGTCGTCATTAAGATCGCGCTGTTGGAATGTCGCTTTTGACAGCAATACGGATTGCTTACGAAGTTCTTCCAATTCCAATCTAACCTCTATATTCGATTCATTTTGCAACACATATTCCGTTATTGGACCATCAAATATCGTTCGCGGGAAATATTTTGGCCTTTTATTTGTCGTTACAAACGAGGCAAATATTAAATCTCCACTATGAGATTTTTGATGTTTCGGCACGCCCACGTCAACATCCACTTCGGGGCCTATGGGATCGAAAAGATCTGGCGTCCTAAAACTTTTCGACCCGTCGCACTCACATTCTACACCCAATGTGACCATATTCCGTGCCTGCACTTCATCACTATTTTCAGCGCATATCCTAACGGCGCTGTCACTATTAAATTGGCACGGGTGCGACTTTACAATTTCTAACGACCTAACATTCGAAACAGCCTCGCGATTGCTGTTTTTCACGTTATCTCCTTGTTTGCCAAAGTTTTTATCTCCCGCCCTTCACCATCATATTCTATTACGGCATGTGTCGACAATGAACACGGAACACCTATTTCGGACTGAGCCAGCTCGTGACTTGCAATTGACGGGCTCTTTAACACCGTATCAATTGAAGGCAGCGGTATAACCTTGTCTATCCAATGATATCCAATAATATTTAACGGGACAGAAGCACACGCAAAAGGAATTGAAACCCCATCAATTTCTATATATATCAATGACTCGACCTGTGACGACCCACCTATACTTTGTAAATTCATACGCAACGAACACCGCCTTCGCCAACTATTGGGATAAGCTAATCTCGCCGTTGACGACATCATCAAATTTGGCACGCTTCCTGTATCTGCTAAAAAATTTACATTAGTATTCATATCGACTAGGTACATCAATTCACCCCCAAAAAGCTTTGCGAAATTACATTCATCAGAATCTTTGATTTCCCCAAACATACTAAATAGAATTGAAAATTATAATTCTTTTTTATCTCGACTTCATGGGAATCAGCAGCGGACAATGTAGGCCTACGACATTTTCTAAAATACTATCAGCTACTGTATCGACATGTAACATATATCGGAAAACAGCTATCATGAACCAAATAAGCAGCCTATTTCTGGGTGATATCAATTTTGTTTCTTCCGCCGTAATAAATTGTTTTTTATCGATCATTTTTGGACGCTGAGAAGGTAATACTACCTGTGGCACCTTCTCTCGATCGAGGGGCGTTAAGAAAGTCCCCTGTACAATGTGATGATTTGCGTTCGCATTGAGCGACACTCTTTCTGTCATTGACCGTGGTGTCGGGTGATTTCCAGATTCCGACTTCATATCTTCTGTGACTCCGGGCGACGACTGAAGGGACCCACACTTCGGAAGACGTGTCACTGGCTCGACTTTTGCCCGCCTCTGCATTTCTAACGGATTTGAAACCCGGTCTATGATTTCATTCCTGGCCACTGCAGATTTTGCTTGGCTCCTTAAGACTGGTTCAAGCGAATCGGCACTATTTTTGGTACTCACTTTCCGGACGGTAGTCAAATAATTTCTCGCTTGTTTGACGTCTCTTCTGGCTTTTTTGAATAGTTTTGCCGTCTTGTGTAGAATAGACGTCACCTTTTTCACGAATTTTGTTTGATGCTGGACACGTGCTGTCACCTGACCTTTATTAGCCCGAGTCGTTAGCTGTAGTTGTTGAGTGGTCTTCATCAGTTGAGTGTTTTTGCGAAGGGTGCGAGTGTCCTCTTTGCGTTTTCGTAGCCAAAATAACTTCATGATTGATTACCGCTCACCTCCCCACTCTTCAGAAATATGTGAAAGTCCACTCTCTTCTGAAGACGAATCTTCCAGAAGCAACAATGATTACCAGGCGCCTTGAATTACAATTCCGTCGGGTGCCTCCATATGTGTTTTTAGAAATATCTTGCCTCCAATCTTGTTAGTAGGAAGATATTGTTTTTTGCCTGGTTCTTTTGCTTGTAATTCAATTTGGTAAATCACTGTTGCAGGTGGTGAAGTCTTCAAAGTGTCTTGAACTTTCAATGACCTTACGGTCCAGTCTTAGGCTGCGTTCATCGTCTGGTTTCGCCACGAGTGATTGTGAAAACCCGTTACCAAAACCAGCAATGTGAACGCAAGCGAACTTCGCAACGTGACGGTGAACGCATTGGTTTCGACATCGACGTCACAATTGACGGCTAAATGAACGCACTGGTTTTGAGGTGAAAATTTTGACGCCGTTTGGTGTGACGCTTCCCCGTTCATATCAAAGTATTGGAAGGATGAACTCTATGAATGCAGGAAAGTGCCAATATGGTATAGCGCAGTTGTGCGAACCTGATGACTGCTCTGCTCACGTCTGTTTGTTGATCAACAGGCCTGTATGGATGTTGGCGTAAGGAACCTCTTCTTGATTGCTTCGAAGCAATGAATCATAACGTAATGTACTTGCAGTATTTATGATTGATCAAAGCTTATAGCAACCCCAGTAGACGCTCTGAGGAATATTTCAACAAGGTAGATACAAGCCTGATATGTTGTTGTTTCATTAGGCTATAAGCTAAAGTCTATTTTTAGAATTTATGTTCTGCAAGACGAGTAGTGGAGCAGACATTTGGTCGGCTGCTGCACCGTTGGCGATGTTTGTTGAAGAGGTGTGGTGCTTTGCCCGAGAATGCGCTGTTGCAGATAGCATCATGCATCAGATTGCACAACTTTTGTGAAGAGAACATGGACTAAGCAGATTTGCCACCTACAGAAGTACAGATGTAGTGGATGACGAAATCGAAGCTACCAGCACTGAATGTGATGTGGAGTCTGGTATTTGAGTACGCGACATGTTTAAATATGCTTTGTGTTGATTTGACACGACAGTCATTCAGCTTTCTGCTAAGAGCAGTTTATCCAAATAAATAAACGATGAAACGTTTTTTTTGTCACTGGCTAAATAGGACTGTACCATATCAGACATAAGCAAGAGCGGAGAATGCAATAGGGCTAGTCAAGTTGCTTTAATTATAAGCAGATGACACTGGTTCTGGTAGTTAACTAACCCGAGGTCTTCAGTCGGCTACACTTATTAGCATTAGCTCATCGACTTGGAGAAACTGATTCACTATACAGTTAATGTAGGTGACGCCAGTAACGCTACATGCCAATTTAAGCCCAAATGAACGCTGCATTTAGCATGCTCGATTTTCTGTTGCTTGTCACATAAACTCCAAGGACGCTGTTGATGAAATTTGTCAGTGCCAGAAAAGCAGAGCTGCTCGCGTACCCCTGAAAACTCAGACGCAACCCGATTTGAGAGCCCATGCAATATAGACTTCGGAGATGAAATATTTATTCACTTTCGACCAGTACATGTATACGGCTGGAACTGGAGCCTCTTCTTCATTTTCTTGTATGCTGCTGCAACAAATAATTATAGATTTATTAGTTCCACAGCAAACAATATATTCATCTTTTCTGGGACCTGGCATTGCAATTACGGGAAATATTCGCAACACTTTGTGACTGCTAGCATTGAGGTGAAACTTCTTAAGACTTTGATTGCTTGTCACTATCTTATACATACAAATAGTTTAACAGCTGCATAGGGTACCGGAGTAAGTTAGTGTTTACAGTCACTAACAACTTACATTGAATAGCCTTCAGCTGGAGTTCCAATGCCAAGTAAGCTTCGTAACATCTCAACATCGTGTTTCCTCTCTTTCTCATTTTCTTCCCCCTAAAAATTTTCAAAGTTTGTTACATATACTCATCATGGGAATAGGAAGTATCATGATTAACAGGTGGCAACTCATGACAAGCCTTTTGATGAATGACTCACCTGAAACAGCATCCACTGTTTAAACCGCTTGTCTTGTCTGTCTTCAGCTGCTGGTAACTTTGTCTTTATGCTTTTTGAATTCCCGCTTAAGGGCCTGTAACTTTTTAAAGCAGCAATCTGGAGATCTCTCCATTCCCATTTTGTTGAAACTATTCGAAATGATGGTGACTATTTCTTTATTCGGTTTTCCGACGAGGGTCATGCTGGCCTGAATTCTCTCCGTCTTCCACTCCTGCACCAGTTTAACAACTTCCTGCAGTCTCCATAATATACCACGGCTACGCATTACATTACCCTCCATCTACTCTGTAAAGATACTGGACAGTCAACGTACGCTCAAACCAGGTTGGAGAGCAGGTTTGAGGAATTTCGCGCCAACACCAAAACACCGTCCACCGCAGATGTAACGTCGCGTTAATTAGCGCGATAACGAGCCCGCAAAACGGCAAGTCTTCGTAACCACGCTCAAGTATGAACGCTCATGTTTTGAGGCCAAGATATCAAAATCACTCGAGTGTGAACGCTAAAATTTGGTACTGGTTCGAGAACTTCATGCTATGTGAACGGGTTGGTTTTGACGACTGGTTTCACTATAGGTATCAAAACAAACGATGAACGCAGCCTTAGATAGCATATCTGTACGTACTTGACCTTGGTACCTTAATACAGCCAAATACTCCAATCTTAGACTTTACATTCAAGTAGCAACGTTACCATAGCAACAAACATTCGTAAAATGCATCCAACTGTTACTAAAGCATACTAAAATCGTGCACTTTAACACATATGCGATCCAGACCATATTTCAATAGCAATTCCACGTATCCTATAGTATATTTCATGTATTCAATTGACCCAGAATCAAAACATGTTCATATTCTATCGAAGGGCTCGTTACATCGTCACATTATCGTTCAAGGCTGATCAAGATTTTTTGTGTATTTGTATAATCTAGGGTATACTTATCTAGTTTTATGACGGTTCTCACAAGCAACTTGTCTTGGTTTTATAACCGTCTAACCTCGCTCAAGTGTAGGGGTCCTAGTCACTGGGCGTGGACTAGTTATGACGCATACTTTATAATTCACACAAAATCACACAATTTTCAATATACATCAATCCAAAAAAATGCAATAATTACTTACACATATATATGTAATCACTTTACTTCTATAGGATTGGGCTTGACTTTATTAACCGTTTTTCTAGGGTGACGCAATATGTGGATATAATATGACGCATAATATATAATATACATACAGTACATTTATTGCCAATTCACTGTAACGCATTTTCACTATAAAAGTTCGAGCCATTATTATAAAGCAACTTAATATTTACATGTATTGTGCATAACAATTGAAGATAAGCCGGAAATCGCCACTATATGCCAAACCTTCGCATTCGATTCAGACACCTTTGTTACGCATAACAAGCGTGTCATCTTCGGGTTGTAGGGTGGTTTTCACTAAACACCTACCTATCGGTAGCTAGTTGACCGAAAAGATCACCTAATTTTGCTAATGGCCTTCTTCAAGAATAGTTATCTGCCTACGACCCTATAGCCTCTATACACTCTGTCGTAATTATTTTCTGGGCTACAATATTGACACTATTTCCAGAGAATATTAGATAATGTTTCCTTATAATGATTATTGGTGGGTAATCACACCTCTGTTGTTTAGCAACAACACATGTGTGATGAAAAGCGTCTTATGGGCCGCCGTGGCAGTTAGTTTCAACTTCAATGAAAGCTCTACGGAATACATAAACAACAATCCATAATCTATACGGCTATCGCCAACAGATATATGTCATTCTCATTTAAAATACATATGCATGTTCCTATATTGATATTACGAATGTTCAACGAATGCAGTAAAGCATATAAGCATTTACAGTTCAAACATCGAATTACGCCATACACTTTTCAATTACCGTGCCTCATCTCCAATCTAATCTTTGGAGTGCAAAATAAGTAAATAAAGAAATGCGAAATACAATGCATTACAGGCTTTAGTTACATTAAAATTAGTATTTCACCATATAGCCAAATATACGATTCATAAGCGTTTACAAATTGCGAATAATGATACAGGACGAGTGGCCACTATTGCTTGACACAAATTAACACTATTGCTTTAAAAGGGTCACATAAAAACACCATAAAACAGAGCCTAATACCCCGGTTCGCAAGCATTATGTTTTTTCGATATCTCAGCTCAACGTGGATTTTTTCTAACAAAATTACATTCGAACTTTAATATACAATGCGTCAAGACTGCTGACTACAACCATACACTTTTGGTAAATATCATTTATAGTAATATTTGGATACTCCTAATCCATAATGATGAGCTCCTCGTACTATACAGACATGTTCTATTCATTTCCGAAATATGCTCAGTTTCAAATCTTCCACTTATTACGACATTCTGACACTGGCCAACAACATCTTTACAATTAATACAACTGATCTCGCTCGCATGATGCTTCTACTGACAAAACACGTGGTTCATTTAATAGCATTACATTAATATTTGAAGTTTCGACTTTAACTTCTAATATCCCCTAACACTATCCTATTCTCGAATCCAAATAGGTCTGGAATTACCGTCCTATATCTAGATCCGCGCTAATAAAATAATGACGGCGACTAACGTATTATCCTATATCTAATGGGTGACGATCAACATCTGGCCATATGTCCAAGCTTCCGGTATTTAAATTCAGCTAACTTCCTCATCGCATCACTCGGCCATTTAACTTGGTGATGTGTTTTCTAGTTTATGATGTCATCAATCTCAATTTAATTTCAATTTGGGTTTCAACAAATAAAAAGATTCATATAAACCTTTTGTGTTGCATCGTTACAGTTCGTAGATTTTGATAATAATCCGTGATATCTCAAAACATACACAACGGTCCGAATTTTAGATAGCGCCAGTTAGCCATAGTTGCTATGCATTCATCAGCGTAACTAAATCCTAGAATTACGGGTCCCCAATTGATGATCGTTTGGTTGTAATAACTGTAATGCCACGGTTTTTCCCGCTTCTATACCGACTCGTTTATCAATCCTTTTCCTAATTGTGTCACATTATAGTTCGCCTGCAAACATATTTACATATTATATATCAGTATTTATAAGTACTCACATCACTAATTTGTAATAATTTACATAAATTCACCCGTTCGATTTTATAGAATTACTAGAGTAGTATTAACACCTTTATTTCCCATTTCTGCAGACAGGTTAATGTAATTTCCACCCGGTAAAAAGCAGTGTGCCCATTAATGATTTTCCGTTTATGATACGGTAGATTTTGCTTAAGCTCCGGGACGGACCCTACGGTGCTCGCTGCACTTTCACCGGACGTACTATATATAACAGTATGAAATGAACTCTAAACAACACCGAACATGCGTCATTGCTATAATATAAGGATTCAATAACCAACCAAGCGCATTCTCGCTGTGGGCATAAGCCACTTCTGACTAGATAGATAGATAATTATATTTGTGTGTAGCGCTTTACGCTATATACACAGTACGACTATAACACTAACCGTATCATTCACTCACTACGCTAACTAGAGCCAGTAGTTATAAGCAACCAACGAGGTAAGTGACGCAAAGCAGATTCCCTAATGCTTCTCTCGCCGCTGACAGCAAGTTCGAACTTGCCAGACGAAAATTTGAGTCACGTGACTGTGTGCACTGAGACAATGCGCATGTAGGGAAAAACGCTAATAATCTCATCCACGAAGGCCACAACGAGACGATCGTTAACAGGGTTGCCAGATTGGCCCTTTCGGGGCCAAATTCCTAAAATTTGGCCCTTTTTAGAGACAGTTGGCCCCAAAATAATAATTTGGCCCCTTGGCCCTTTATTTTCAATTTTTGGCCCTTTTTGGTGACAGTTGAGACATACCGTCAAACCAACTATTAAAATAAATCTGTCTCGCAAATTGGGCTGACAATGTTTATGCCAATGTCAAAGATTCGAGTGGAAACACTGTAGAAGATTTGGATTTGTTTTTGTAGAATGTAGACTGTGTTGGAATTGTAAATACAGATTTGTGAACAGGTGGACGAAAAAGCAGCGAACATGGCTGGAAGCTATGTAGCAGAAAAAGTCTGAAGAAGAGCACCCTTATAGTACTTAATGATTGATAAAAATTTCAAAGAAAAAAAATCAACATAACCTTGGAGTTTTTTGGTGTGAAACCTAAAAATTCGGTAGATAAGTTGGATAAGTTTCAAATGTAAAGAAACTATTCTCTCGATGTTTAATTAAAATTCATAAAATTTAATCACTCTCATATTATAGCACAAAAAGTATTATTTTACGATTTTATATTCAGTCGGGAAAGGCTTGAAATAATGAAGAAGTTATTGTAGTTAGATCCAGTGTAGTTGCAGGTAGTGGATTTGGTGTCCTACAACAGTATCAACAATATAAAGCTGGAATTCCAGGTGTCTATGGTTAATGTTGCAGCGTTATTGACGTTATTGAACAATTTGGCCCTTTTATTGGCCAATTTGGCCCCTTTTCCGGCGCTGTTTGGCCCTTCTTCGCAGAAGATGTCTGGCAACCCTGATCGTTAACAATGTTCAGTGATGTTCAACGCAGGAACTTCGGTAAAACACCTTATATGACGGTACAGTACGGTATAGTTTATGACATGCTCGAAATAAAAGTTCGAAAGAACCATCAACTCCTCAATACCAGCATATAATTCCGATCAAGCCTAATATATAATCCCGATCAAGTCATAAACGAAATACAGATTCATTGTGCGCAGACGCCATTTCTGCCGACCGGTTGAGCCCATTTTAGCGAAAAACGCTATAAACGTATCTGACGACGTGAAGCACGCGAAAAGTTCGTCACATATCTTTCGGAATTGCGAATGTTCACCGCAGGAACAAACAGTAACGCGACAGCTGAAAAGGCATAGAAATCGTAACGCCTAAAAGCTTGAAATGAAGGCCCGACAGGGAATATATTGACCATTCAATGCCAACATGCATAATGCGGTTATACGCCACCACGTCGCTGAAGAATCAAGTCAAGTGACGATTTTCTTCCAAACTATATTCTTGAAATATTTTGAAAGGATGAAATATGTGCACTTATCAGCACAGGAACTTGAGATGTTGGCTTTTTAGCTGAAACAACGTGTAAATATCCGCACACTGTCAGAATGTAATATCCATCGGACATTCGACTTGGAATTTCAGTGGACCCTCCTAAATGTTGGTTCGGAGGTATGTTCCTGGATATCCGAGAAGGACAGTTCCAAATCTGGATAGCCTAGTATATGCCCCCGCATGTCCAAGCGGACACTCAGACACTCGGACACTTCTCGGACCCAACTCGGATAGCCCACGACAATTGGGTGTTTGCTGGGTAGGCTTACCATATTTCGGAAATGAAAAAAGAGGACACTTTTTCAGCAATTTCAGACAAGCAAAACTGGAGAAGAATTCTCAAAAACAGGTAAATTTCACCCGCTTCATGATCGGTTGACTAAAAAAAAAAAAAAAAAAAAAAAAAAAAAGGTCATCACTTCCGCTCAGAGCCCAAAAACACGTTTCTCAGTCCACATTGCCAATTGGATGACTAAAAAAAAAAAAAAAAAAAAGGTCTTCTTTTCGCTCAGAGCTCAAAATAACGTTTTTCACTCCACATTGCCAGGTGGATGACTAAAAAAACCACCACTTTTCCCTCCGAAATACCCGCCGGAGCTTCACTTCTGCGCTAATTTGCGTCATATCACTCGCAATTTCCTCTAAATCTGACCTCAATTTTCAAAAAAGAGGACAAAAGGGCGTCCTCCGAGGACACTTTCAAAAAAGTCAAAAAAGAGGACAAATCCTCTTAAAAGGGGACGTATGGTAAGCCTAGTAAACCTGGATTCGGTAAGCTCTGAAAATATTTGATGGTGAAGAATCATGCAATCCCGTGATCTTGATGGATTTGTTGTGATATCTGCAAGCGCCCAACACTGAAATAGAATCAATCAATCAGATAGCTATATTAGTATTCGTCGAATATACTAGTTGAACGTATATTGCTCAATATATTTGTGAAAATAATGTGTCAAATAACGATATTGTATCTCCTTTGATAATAAGGTTCAGATATTCAGAGGTAGACTCATTCCAAAATCCCAGCCTCGAAGTCGAAAGTCCATGTAACTTGACTGTTTTCACGCACAGGGTTAATCTTCACAATTTGTTTTCATCAGTGTTTCACTTGATCGTTCGCAGTGTTTCACGTGTGTGCAAAGATTTCGCTGAGATTCCGCCAGGATGACTGCAGTCTCCGCGCAGTTAATGATAAATTTTCTTAATTTTCAGTAACCTAAAGATAGTGCATCTGTTTCCATCTAATTGTAGTTGAAGAGTAACAATGAAGACAAAAGCTGCATTTTTGTACTTACTGATGCTGCTTGTGAATTATGAAAGAATTCTTGTTGAAGTATCAGGTTGGTTGCATATATGTCTTTTGTCAATTAGGAAATATCACAAAATAATTGATCAACCAAAAAAGTCATTAATGCCTTTGCAACTTGAATACCGTGATGAATGTTCTACAGTTTTCACTTTCCGGCAGTTAATCCTAGTTATCTAGATCTGGGTGTGCAACCTTTTTCATGGGCCAGCAATTCCCCAAGTACTAATGTAATGGTGATGGTGATACCGAGCATAAAAAAGACTAATCACCCGGGTTGGAATCCCGGTACGTTCAGCGGAATATATTTGGTGTGCCAAGACGCATCTCAGCGTCACACCTGTGTGAAATCAGTAAAATCTTTGGTGTGCACGAGACACTGATTCCATATTGGCTAATCACCAGGGCGATTTTTTTTACCAAATAAAATGAAAGATTTTGGCCAAAAAATAAAAATTTTTGACCTTATAATACTTGATTTTGACCTCATGTAAGTATACGGTAGGTGTTTTCCCACATAATGTTAGAATTGTCATATAGCCTACTTCATTTCTGGTTGGAAATGTCTGTCCTTCCGAAGTAGTTTGGCTTGAAAAACTTATTTGACTTGGATACGGACAAATTTTGACGCTTCTTCGTTTCACAATCATGACAAGCCAGTGTTCCCCCATGATACCAACAAATGTTTCCAATGAACACGAACAAAAATTTGTAAACGTCAAAATGATTTTTTTTTGCCTTTGTAAAGAGGGATTAGGGTTTGGGGAATGGAGATATTAGGGTTGGGGGAGGGGGGATATCAGGGTTGTGGGAAAAGGGGATATTAGGGTTGATCGAGAGGGATATTAGAGTCGGAGGAGAGGGGGATATTAGGGTTGGGGGAGGGGATATAAGGGTTGGAGGAGAGCGGGATATTTGACAAATTTTTGACCTAACGCTACAATTTTTACTTACTTTGACGATTACCAGTAGGGCTGGGTACAATGATTCGAGTACTCGAATTTGAATCGAGTAATTATTCTAGTGATTAGAGTCGAGTAGCAAAATAAGATTTTTTTGAGTACTGAAATTACACGCTCCTCGCTAGTCGCTAATTGAAAGTTATTTCATCAAAGAGAATTATGGTTGCGATACTATTTTCCACTGTGGAAGCCGTGAAACCTTGATTTGCCGTATCACAGCATACGAAACATATAGTACGATGCAACGACCGTTACTGGAATAACATTTCCGAAGTCATGATCCTCCCGCAACATTGTCACAAAGTGCAATGAAATCGTTAGGGTCGAAGAAATATGAAAGTATTTTTAAAGCGATGAATAACAGGCATAGTGGCACTATATAATGTAAACATTCTACAGTGACACAAAAATACATATTTGAACATTGACACATTACGTTTTGTTGTGACGTCATGATGAGTGATACTCGAATACTCGACTCGACTCGAAGCATAACACGTGATTCAGAATCGAATCACTCAGGTACTGTAAACCTGGGTAACTTTGGACTTAAGGGTAACTTTGGACACTAAGCAGTAAAAGATTTAAATGGTTATTGATGAAAAAGGGTTGCCGCTGGATGTCCAATTCTTTTTCATGAGGCAACAGTACTACAAGTAGTCCCTATAAAAGGTGGATTCATTTCACTACCAGATAAACTTGACCCAACATCGATAAATTAATGGAGGGGGTCAATTTCGTCAAAATTGATGGCCAATAAACTTCTTACAGCCAAACATAGATAACATGTGATTCATCGATTCAAAACTTGGCAGCAGATACCTCTAAGTAGTCTTAATCCATGGCCAAAATCTCAGTGGGCTCACCCTTAGATCAATACAAGAAAATGTGATGTCCAAAGTTATCCCGTCAAATTTTATCAGAACGGGGCAACTTTGGACAGTGAAAATGTGATATTTAGAGCTCTGGAAAGTGGCTGCCTCATCTGTGTCAAAGGGTATCGTCAACTATATTCCTTATGACTTCTTGATGGCTTCTTAAAATGGAATGAGAAGGTTAATAAATTAAGAGTTTGCCAAAATATGAGAAAATGGGTAGGCAATGACCTGAGAGATTGTAATCGGGTGTAAGCTACTTGAAAAACTTATCACATACTCCTAAAGATGCGCCTGCTGAATATGGGATATCGTAAATTACGACAAATATATCCATCAGAGGACATAGGAAAGGGAAAATATATCTTTTCTAGAACAGTAATATATTCGAAATCGGCATAAATCACGCTAACATACTTAATGTTTGCTGTCGATTGCTGACACTGCCAGTGGGATACCCCTTTGTCACCACACGTTATTATAAGTCCCAATCGGTGAAGGCATGAGGGAAAATTGAGTAAAGGGATGAATAAGGGGGCATTAGCCTTCGTAAACTACCTAAATATTTTTTTTTTGGGGGGGGGATTAGGTAAAAATCATGCAAGATGCCAGACATATACTATTTTGTTTCAGTTTTCGTCACTGCTCTCATCAACTCTTACCAAATAACCCTCATTTACGAGGTTTCATAAACAATAGAGGGTAAAGGCATACAAAAAACTACACTGTCCAAAGTTACCCCACATGCAGGGGTAACTTTGGACACGGATAATTTACAAAAATAAGGTACTTATTTATGACCATAAAGATTTTGGATTAGTTAATTCTAATCTTTGCTCCATGACTCCAAAAAATCACAAAACTTGCCTCCCCTGCACCCTAGCATTTCTAAGATACAAAGCGGAATTGTTGAGAATTGTCCAATGTTACCCCGGTTTACGGTACTCGAATTTGCCCAGCCCTAATTACCAGTGAACTCGGCACTTGATGAATTCGGCCATTGGTGAACTCGGCCCTCGGGCAATTTTGTAATAAAAATGCATTAAATATATATCTCAGATAAAGAAGAATCACGTGCCGTGGTAGATCGCGTAGCGGTACCGGTCACCATGATTGTTTACTGGAATGTTTGCCGGTCAACTCGGCACTAATCTTGAGATACCCCAACTTTGACCCTAACACACCTCCAATCCCCCTTTTCCCCAACCGTAATATCCCCCTCCCACAACCCTAATATACCCCTTTCCCCAACCCTAATCTTGGGATACCCTACCCCAACTTTGACCCTAACCCACCTCCAATCCCCCTTTCTCTAACCCTAATATCCCCCTAACCTCCAACCCTAATACCCCGCCTCTCCCAACCCTAATCTTGGGGTACCCTAACCCACCTCCAATTCCCCTTTCCCCCAACCTAATATCCCCCCTTCCCTAATCTTGAGATACCCTAATATCCCCCTTTCTCCCAACCCTAATATCCCTCTTTCCCCCAAAACTAACACCCCCTTCCCAACCCTAATATCCCCCTTTCCCCAACTCCAATACCCCAACCCTAATATCTGTCCCTCCAAAGGCACAAAAAAACAACAATTTATTTTGACGTTTATAAATTTTTGTTCTTGTTCGTGGAAAACATTTATTGATGATCCTTTAAAGCTTCGTTATTACATAAAACATAGAGACCCATCTTCTCAAAAGTCGTACGTCCGTCCCTCGGCAAGTCAAATCAACACTGAGCCGACCACGCGTGGTCGATATGTGAACGTCGCGTCCAGGGGCGTAGCCAGCCGAAAAAAAAACGGGGGATATTTATTAAAACGGGGGATATTTTTTGAAAATTTGATATTCGTTATGCTAACCACTTTATTGCGGTTTAATACGCACAAATGCCGATACAACAAGGGTAAGATGATCTCGTTTGTGTTTACGTCTTTATACACATGAACATTTGCCAGTTATCTTGAAATAAAACTCTATTATGCGCAGTCGCATGCTACAGTAACAAACGGAAGGCGCTTTTGCCTTGCGCGCCACTATTTGCCGACAGCGAGTTTCATGTGCGCGGATCTTGATACAAAGCGCGCTCGAATCATGACTCAACGCAGCAGGTGATCGATTAGGGTGGAGTGAAAAATGGAAAATTTTGAATTTCAAAACGGACACTTGATATGTGGTGCCAAATTAAAAAAAAATAATTTCTATAATAATTTTGGGCTCGTGCACCCTCTAGTGGTCGTGCAATTGCACCGAATGAGCCAAAAATAGCAAATTTCGCTATATATTGATTACCGCTTATGCTAGAAAGCTGGTTTTGGGCTTAAAAGATGCGGAAGCAACAAGTTTCTATCTCACTTCCACAGAACTTTGTCTTAAAAATGAACATAAAAAAAGTTACAAGCAAATTATTGATTTTTAGGCTGTTTTCAGGTAAAATTAGGCACTGAAGCAGGC
Organism: Botryllus schlosseri; assembly: GCF_051294905.1. Lineage (NCBI taxonomy): Eukaryota > Metazoa > Chordata > Ascidiacea > Stolidobranchia > Styelidae > Botryllus > Botryllus schlosseri. The sequence continues at coordinate 26,541,258 of NC_137246.1, read as the reverse complement.
GCTATTATGCCACAAGCTTCTAGTGATTGATCTTATGACTGACAACTCTATATTAAAAGCACATAAATTGCAAATCCATATTGAAAACACAAAAACATCAATTCTATATTAAAAAAATATATATTTCGAATATGGTTTCACTACCAGAGTATTAGTATGCACAAACTTTAAAATCTTGTTTCGTAATAAAGGATTTCATCTGCTTTCGATATTTAAGTTTTTGTGTGATGAGGCCATCTCTACGTTCAAATCCCGACACATGGGCAATCGGCATATGCTTCGGTCACCACTTTAACGTCTCTTTCCACTGCCTGGTTGTGCCAAGGATGATTGATCCTTAATGGTGATGACCTTAGATTTTCCAGCTCGAGATATGAAAAGTTTTTGATTGCTGGTGGCTGTTCCGCTTCTTTTAGATGCAAGTTGACAATTTGGTGGTATGATTTGGCCTTGATGTTTATAATTGGTATTTTTAACAATCTCATTCTAGTGTCAACGTTGTTTTTAGGTTTCGGTTCATTAACATATCCTCCTTCTAAGTCGTCAATTGGAATCTGATATTCTGTTTGATCTGCCCATAGTTGTAGTCTTGCAAGTCTTCTGAGGCCTTCATCATCATCACCGAGCATTCCCAGATGTGCAAAACATGCCTTTTGTTGTAGCAAAGATAGTGCAAGGTTACGAATTGTGTATTAGAAAGCTTATGTAACATGGGAAACTATGTTGCAGAAGTTTTTAGCACCATCAACAATGGAATTGTGCCTTTTTATTTCAAACCATGACAGAAAATAAACCTCAATGCAGAATTGAGCAAGATAATTCAGATTGCTTGATGGATGACTCTGTCGCACATAGCAACTCAATATTCGGCATGTTCTATGTAGGACTGAATCATCCATAATTGTGCATTTTTATTTCAAACCATGACAGAAAATAAACCTCAATGCAGAATTGAGCAAGATAGTTCAGATTACCTGATGGATGACTCTGTCCCACATAGAACATGTCAAATTTTGAGGTTCCATACATAGCATACATTTGCGACAGAGTCCTCCATCAAGCAATCTGAACTATCTTGCTTAATTCTGCATGGAGTTTTATTTTCCGTCATGGTTTGAAAGAAAAAGTCACAATTGTTGAAGGTGCTAAAACTTGTGCAACATAGTTTCCCATATTACAAAGCTTTCTGATACACGAACTCGCAACCTTGCACTACCTTTGCTACAACGAAAAGCATATTTTGCACATCCGGATAATGTTTTTTGGGAATGCTCGGTGATGATGATGAAGGCCTCGGAAGACTTGCAAGATTACAACTATGAGCAGATCAAACAGAATACCAGATTCCAATTAGCGACTTTGAAGGAGGATATGTTAATGAAACGAAACCTAAAAACAACGTTGACACTAAAATCAGATTGTTTAAAATCCCAATTATAAACATCAAGGCCAAATCATACCACTAAATTATCAACTTGCATCTAAAAGATATGGAACAGCCACCAGCAATCAAAAACTTATCATGTCTTGAGATGGAAAATCTAAGGTCATCTCCTCAAACATCCCTGGCACAACCAGGCAGTAGAAAGAGGCGTTAAAGTGGTGACCAAAGCATCTGGCCATATGTCGGGATATAACCGTAGAGATGGCTTAATCAGCGAAAAACTGAAGTCTCAAAAACAGATGAAATCCTTTAATACGAAACAAGATTTCAAAGTTTGTGCAGACTAGCACTCTGGTAGTGAAACCATCTACGAAATATAGCTTTTTTCAATATAGAATTGATGGTTTTGTGTTTTCAATATGAATTAGCAATTAATGTGTTTCCAATATGGAGTTGTCAGTCATAAGATCGATCACTACACGCTTTTGACCTCGTACCCTGCTTCAGTGCGTAATTTTACCGAAAAATGGTCTAAAAATCAATAATTTGCTCGTAACTTTTTTTCTGTTCATTTTTAAGACTAAGTTCTGTGGAAGTGAGATAGAAACTTGTTGCTTCCGCATCTTTTGAGCCGAAAATCAGCATTCTAGCGAAAGCGGTCATCAAAATATAGCGAAATTAGCTATTTTTGGCTCTCTCGGTGTAATTGCACGACCACTAGAGGGTGCACGAGCCCAAAATTAATATAGAAATTATTATTTTTCAATTTGGCACCACATATCAAGTGTCCGTTTTGAAATTCAAAATTTTCCATTTTTCACTCCACCCTAGTGATCGATGATCGCCTCGCAAATCACAATGTATCAGATCAGATGGAAGTAGCAAACAAATTTCGATGACAGCAGGTATCTTGACCTTAATTACCAAAGCGAGGATGTAATCACGAAAGTGCGCGCATATCATATTACAGCACAGTGGAAGATCTCTCCATTTTGCGCTCAAAGACGAACACTCGAACAGTAAAGACACGCAAATGAATTATAGTCTGTTGCCGTTTGATACGAACAATCTGGATTAATTTTGTTTTAAATCAATATGATTTTTACTGTCTGCCAAGATGGTGTAGTATTTTTGGTGTGTGGAGATGGTAAAGACTAATTACCGCTCGAGCTTGTGCGATTGCATCAAGTGAATAACAGTGGCCTGGCGCAGGCTTAGGCTCGCGATCAAAATGCATTCCTAAACGCGTTTGCGGTGTAGTAGTGACAATTGCGAATTTTTGAGGCCAATACTATAACTTCTGGTCATTACAATAGCACATCGAGTAGCACTATCACGCGCCGCGAGTCACAGAGCGGCCTAATTTTCCTAGCCTCCAATGTTTTACTACTGGCCAAGCGCGTTATAACAGGACAGTCAGCAGATGCGCTAAGAGGCCTGAGACACGAAACGGCTGTAGATCTGGAAACCCACACACAACAACCGAACTAAATGATCGCAAATTGGATCAATACATAATAGATTCCATACAGAACATTTGATTAGTACGATCTGTTTTGGTACTGTAGGGATCTGCTATCTCTAATGATACAAGCCTAGCGCGCATGTTCTAAACGTTTGTTGACAATAGACTGTCAAACACGAAAACCAACTCGAGCGCTATCGAAATTTCAATGCGAGTGTTATTGTTACTGTGACTTCTGGTTCTGTAAATGGATAATATCGTTCAGATGAGACGGGAGAGCCATGTGAGATGCGTTTTTCGGGCTTCCGTAGACGAGAGAACAATATGAGAAAAAGGCATCACCGCACTGCATTGTCTGATTGATCGATGGCGTGATGATGCGGCGCGGCAATTAGGGGATTATCGAATTAGAACAAGAAATATTAGATCAATTGAAATATATGTAAGACGGGGGGTATTTCGAGCTTGGAAACGGGGGGTATTGGACACCGATTACCCCCCCCCCCTGTCTACGCCACTGGACTCGCATCATCTCCCGCGCTTGCGCAATCTGTGATAACGTGATCTAATCACGCCTTGACTGCGTGATCTACGCATGCCCTGACCTCCTTACAAGATTGACAAATTACTTGATAATACTATTATTAGTTTAATAATTCATATTCATAGCTGTTAATGCACTTTATATTCATATTCATAGTTGTTAATACACTTTATTACAAAATTTCCCGACAGCCGAATTCACCAATGGCCGAATTCACCAAGTGCCGAGTTCACTGGCAACCATTTTGACGAGTCAAAAAATCGCCCTACTCATAACTATCCACGTTCTTGATTTGTAAGTACACTCTTAGCGAAAAAGAGTGTGTTTTCACATCCAAAGATCCAAAAAGAGTGGACACGAAAACAGAACCTCAGAATTATATCACAGTCATAAATCCTATGTGCATACCTTCCTACGTCTCAACGAGCATGCATAATTTGGATTAAAATGATGTACTCGATTTATACCAAGGTATAAGTCTGAGGTAGGTTCTGGTTTTGAGTGCTATGGTTGTATATGCACATTGCACACTATGGTTGTTCAGAATTGACCGCCTTTCAAAAAGTCATTGTTTTCAGTCCGTTTCCCGCAGAGTTGGATTAATTGTAATTTGTAATTGAGCTGAATGTGAAAAATTACATTTTCTCATGTAATTGTAAATTGTATTGTAATTTGATAAAAATTTTGCTCAATTACAGTTAATTACATTGTTATAGAAACCTAACAATCACAATATAAAATAATCAATCATTTATTCGTCACACCAGTGAAAATCCGGCACGGACCAGGATAACGACGAGGGGCCGCAAGCCACCTGTAATAATTAGCCTATTTACATCGGTGTTCTATGCGTGCCGCGTTATAACTAGATAATTCAGCCATGCTAAAATGTTTCCCGTACTTTAGTAGCAACAGAAAACTTTGTGAATTACTATATAGGCTAAACCGGTGGTTCTCAAACTGGGGGCGTGCCTCCCTTAAGCGGCATGAAAGCATCCGAAGGACGGCGCGAAGCTCCGGTAAACTGAAATTTTTTCTGCGCTTGGTGCGATTCTCCTCCATTTCATAGTTATTGTTCTGTGTATAGTTCGAATTTCATATTGGAGAATTCTCTCATCATCAGTCATAACTAGGGCTGGGCACAATGATTCGAGTACTCGAATCTGAATCGAGTATTAATTTCAATGATTCGAGTCGAGTAGTAAAAGACGATTTTTTCGAGTACTGAAATTATTCGCTCCTCACCACTGATAGTTAATTTATCAACGAGAATTCAATTTACGATACTATTTTCCACTGTGGTAGCCTTGAAACCTTGATTGTCCGTATCGCGACATACAAAAACAGTAAAAAGCTAAGAATGTTATTAGAAATGGCACATTTACGAAGTTATGATCATCCCACAACATTGTCGCAAAGTGCAATGCAATCGGTATGGTCAAAAAATATACCGAGGTATCTTTTAATGTAATGAATAACAGGCATTATATTCTTTGTGGTGGCATAAGAGGTACATATTTAAACTTTGACATATAACATTCTGTTATGACGTCATAATGAGTGGTACTCAAATACTCGACTCGATTCGAAGCATAATGCATGATTCAGAATCGAATCACTCGGGTACTCGATTTTGCCCAGCCCTAGTCATAACCTTCCATACCAACAAACCATCTGTAAGGATAGCTAACATTCTGGTTTCATTGTGTGATATGACGATAAGGGGGCGCGAAATATTTCACTGTCATATAGGGCGTGTCTGAAAAAGTTAGAGAACCAGTGGGCTAAACTAAATCCTAATATTTCAAAAATGGATGAACAGCAAATAAACTTTTCTGAAACCTGTGTCAGAGTTTTTTTTTTAAATCTCTGACCAGTACCGAGGCTTGCTGAAACATTTGCAAAAAGAAATTTAAGTTGTCAACCAAGGCTTCATCAAACTTGATCACGCATTAGTTGAGGTGTTATCCCAATCTTACCTCCAATCTTGGCCAAAAATCTACTGGGGCCAGAAATTTTCGCACCCTAATGTTGATCAAATGCAATCTAAGAGTTTCCAAGCAAGTGAAAATGTAAATGCGAACCAAAATGTTGTAATTCGTAGTTATTAGGAGGTTCTTTCCTTTTGCATTTATTTTAATTTTACACACCTTATCGGTATCATCCGTATCGCTGACGACTTACCAATTACATTTCATTACCCTCACTCAGCTCTGAGTAGCCTAATCGTTTGATTAAATTTCATTGACGGTCTGGTAGCCTATTCGCTGTTAGTCGCTCAAACTTTTGGTTGTTAGCAGTCGCATGAAACATTTTTCTGTGTTTAAAGTTTTCAGTACTCATGATTAGGAATAGTTCGAATACATTCGAGTTTTTCCTAATTAACTGGTATTCTACGTATCATATGAATGAAATGTGAATATAGCTTGAGATTGTTGCTAATTACGTCGCTACCGCATCAATTACATGTTTAACAGTAATTGTAATTGTAATTTGAAATTTTTAGCATTGAGTAATTGTAATTGTAATGTAATTGAAACAGACAAGGGAGTAATTGTAATTGAACTGAATTATTGTAGTTGATCCAACTCTGATTTCCTGTGCCTTATGCCTCGAAAACATACTCTAGCTACTTTTTTCCCGTAACTCATCCCTTGCATCCGTAGGGTTGTTCAGAATTGACCAACTTTTAAAAAGTCTAGGTTTTCAGTTCGATTCCCATGCCTTATACCTTTGAAACAAATTCTGGCTACTTTTTTTGTAATTCATCCCCTGCATCTGTGTGCATGTTGCCGTTTTTTCATGCACCCAAGAAAAGTCGCACATACAGGGCGCAGTAGATGAAGTAAAATATTTTTGGTTACTGGCTAGCATAAAGACCATTACAAAAGTCAATGCCATTAAAAGACTAGAAACAATGTTGAAAGAATTGCTGTCACTTAAGACATCTGCAGGCCAGCAATATGTATCGAATAAACGAAACGCTTGAAGCCAAACTGAGTAAGCTATGGGACATAGGAGCATTTGATTCGATACCGACGATTGAAGCAAGTAGACTTCTTTCAAACAATAAAAAAAAGTGAAGACATGGCATTTTATCAGGAACAAAGGGGTCCAAGATCAGCAACGATTGATGGCAAAGATACAGTGTTCAATGTGAAAATGCTACAAAAGAGATGGAACATGAGCTCTAGAGTCTGCACCAGCAGCAAGTAGCGAAGGTGAATTCACAGAGAGCTCACCTCTGTCTTCGCAAGTAGCTGACACTTCTCACAGCAGTGATTTCGAAGTTGCACTGTCGACATCTGGCCATTCCTTTAAATTTGTGACTCTAAAAGCCACTGTAAACCTATTCAACGACAAAGACCTATGCCAGATTTCTGATCGCTCGAAAGTCAGCGATAATTCTGCTACCATGATAACTACAGCACTGATTAAAGCTTGCGATGGCAGCCCTAATGACTTTCATCTTGATCTGAAACCTATCGACGACTCATTACAAATCATCTGAAAATTTCCTAGTTTATTTCTGCAAAAATAGCAACGATCCACCAAAGCACACACTGGGATGGAAAGCTCACTAAGAGTCGTTTCGGAGATCAATTTGAGGCCTTGGCAGTGCTGGCATTGTGTGCGTATTTCACCGTATTTAAGAAAGGCAAACTTTTTGGCATTCAAGCTATGGAAAGTACTACAGGAAAAGCACAGGCTGATGTGTCATTTGAAATGCTGGAACTTTATAATTTAACAAAAAATGACAGAGCTTTTGTGTTTGACACAGCATCCACAAACAGTGGAAAGAACGAAGGTGCGGTTCCGTTACTTGAAGAATTGATAAACAGGGAAGTTTTGTACAATGCCTGTCGCCATCATATTTATGAGTTGGTCATTCGAGAGTTTTGAAAGTGTGTGTTTGGATCGGCAACCACACGCCCTGAAAACACAGATTCTAATACCTTGAAGAAGAAGTGGAAAGATCTTGATAAATCAAGAAGCTATAAAACACTTCCGTTTGAAAAGGCAACGGGTTGGCAATGAAGCAAGCAAGAAATAATTCCACTGATTAAACCCTATGATTGAAAGCAGAAAGAAGTCTTGATAAGAGATGACTACAGAGAATGTGCAACAAGCACCTTGGCGATTTTAGATGACTAGTATGTTGATCATCGTTTTCTCCAGCCTGGTGCTACTCAGTACTCATAGCGCTAGATTCAAGGGCTGCACTGTCAAAAGGTGTTCATGTAGAGTGAGCATATGGGCTATTCTGAAGAGTTCATTAAAAAGTTGGAACGTGTCAATACATTCATTACCTTGTTATATGTCCCAACTTGATTGAAAACTGATATTGCAGGTGATGCACCGTGGAATGATCTCAAATTCCTCCATGACATGAAAAACTTTTCATCATGTGATTTTACTGTTGCTGATGTGGCATATAAGAAGATGCAAAAACATCATAGGTATCTCACTTAGTAAACGGTGGTGTTTACAATATTCCCGGCTGATCCAAAGATTCCTGACCGACAAGATAGCGTAATGATGAAGCGTCCGGCTTCTTGATCGATAGGTTGTGGGCTCGATCCCCGGCGGGGTCAGACCAAAGACCCGATTAGCAACACTGGTATCTATGACTTCCTTGCTTGGCGCTCATGCATTACTGGGATAGCATGGAGGGGTGGTGCATGACTGATAAAGCCGTAAAGGCTATATCAGCAATTCCTTGTCCAGCGGCATATACACATCATGCACTCATGGTATGCATATGCACTGATCGTGTGTATCTGTATCATGAGTCGGTGTATATGCCGAAAAAAACATCAAGGACAAAAATAAACTATGTCTCTCCTTCCTTCCTAACAACTGTGAAGGAAGCAATGGCTGCTAAAGTGCTGCAAATGCCAATCCCTGAACAACTTCGCAGAGGAATACCTCTAAGTCTAATCTCTGATTCTTTCTCCAAGTCAATGAGTATGGCTGTTTCCATTTGGCCGGAATTCTGGTTTCCATTTGATTCTATAAATTGGAACATGATAGGTCAAGTCTTCCAGTTCCGGAATGGCATACTGATCCGCATTTTGTGAATGCTCAAGAATTTGTGAATACCGTTGAAGTAGTTGATGACACAGCAGAGCGCATAGTAAAATTAAATACCGACTGTGCTGCGTTCATAATGGATGACAAAGGACAGTGATCAAGCCAGTTACAAACTGTGGAAGACCACCGAGACAGATATGCAGATCTTTCTAAAGCAACCATTTCATCCACCTGATTTAAGTAGTATTTTGCCAAGTTATTCTATTTCTTTTCCTTATTGTTTCATTTCCTTCGAACAATGTGATGTTTATAATGTGACTGTGAGTGGATGGTATATTTACAGTTGTATTCTTGCACATAGTGATCCAGGAAATTGATGAACAGTCTCGGGTAGGTATGGGGAGTGTAGGGTCCGTGATCCAATAAAAAGACTACCAGTCATAGGCAGTTTTGAGGAGTTCTAAGGGAGTGGGGGACATGAAAATGATGTCCTGAAGTGACATTACTTTCCATGGTGACGTTTCGTGGCACCCCAAACCACGATAGCTGCATGAACATTTAATAGTCTAGGTTGAATCGCGGCACTCGGAATTTAGGGGAATCCCCTATTTTAGCCGATATTCTTCCAGCTCAACATGCACACAGATCCAAGGGGTGAATTCCGATAAAAAGTAGCTAGAATATGTTTTTATGGTATAAGGCATGGGAAAAAGACCGAAATCCTGGACTTTTTGAAAGCCGGCCAATTCTGAACAACCTTAATCTGCATGTTAAGCTGGAAGAATATTGGCTAAAAATAGGGGATTCCCCTAAAATTTGAGTGCCACGATTTTACGTAGCCTACTAGAATGCCATATATGTCAGGGTTTAAGCAGCTGTTGTCGTTTGGAGTGATGCAAAACCTAACTGGAGATCTTTTTCTGAGTTCAGGATACCATTTTCATATTGCACGTACTGCCTTGGAAATCCTCAAACTTACTTGAAACTTGCGGAGTGCCAGCTGCATGTGAAGAAGATATAGATGTGCTCTAGCTGTAAGTTCTCCTTCGTTACTTCATGCTGCTGCAGGTCGTCTTCTAGTTATGTTCAGTCTTATTCCAGTTGTCTGATTTTAACTTCAACACTTAATCTTTGCCGCCAGTCATTCCTAATCTGGGGCCTACCTAATCAGGGTAGGAGGTTATTTCTTATAGTTCTTTAATCGTCTCGAATGAGCATTTTTGCATCAATCTTCCAAATAGCTTCAGGGGTTCCTCTCTTTCCTATGTCTCATAGCTTACGCAGTACAGCTACAAAGTCACTTTGTGATGTTGCCACATGTATTTGGTTTGATACAGTTGAAGCAAACAGCCTTTTTGCAGATGATAAAGAAATTTGAAGGCATAGCCGTTTCACCATGATCAGTGGTCTCAGATTAGGAACGATTGGTGCCAAAGATGAAGAACTGTTAGTTAAACACGGGAAACAAGCAGAAGACAGAACACGGGAAACAAGAAAAAGACAGAACTGCTAGAGGTGCATCGCAGCTGCAAGTTTCCAAGTAAGCACACAGAGAACTCTTCTATATCCGCACAAGCAGCTGATTTTGAAGTTGCACAATATTTATCAGATCACCCATCTAAATTTACTGCTCTGAAAGCCACTGTAAACCAAATAAACGGCAGAGATCTATGCCCGGTTTTTGATCGTTGATTTGCTTGAGACGGCTTCTTCGTTCACACTGACGGTATGGTGGTAAAACGCCATTGGACTGATCTTCCAGTTTGAGAATAGCATAGGTATCCGCATTTCATGAGTGCTTGGGAGTTCGTGAATAATGGCCGAGTACTTGAAGAATGTATGATAATATTAAATGCTGCCCACGCTTTGTACATACCAGACGCGTGAAAATAGCAAGCCTGTCTCTTTACAAGCCATGGAAGATCTCCGGCAAAGTTGTCAAAATTTCGAAAAATCAATCTGATTGGTATTGGATTTTTGTCAAATTATTCCATTTTGTTATGTTCTTACGATTCATTGAATAATAAGATATTTACAATCTGGGCGATTGGAGGGTGCATTTTCAGTTGTATTCTTTTACAAGGTGAATCGTGCAAAATGATGGTCAGTTTTAGGTAAGTTTGAGTATTTCCAAGGTAGTCTGCCATATGAAAATGGTGTCCTGAACCCGTTAAAATATCCACAGTGAGGTTTTGCATCACCGCAAACCACAACAGCTGCTTAAAACCTGATATATATGGCATTTTAGTTGGCTTTGAAGTAAAATTGAGGCACTCAAATTTTAGGGGAATCCTCCAACTTAAGCCGATATTATTCCAGCTTAACATGCACACAGATGCAAGAGATGAGGTACAGAAAAAGGTAGCCAGAATATGTTTTCAAGGCATAAGGCATGGGAAACGGACTGAAAACCATGAATTTTTGAAAGTCTGTCAATTCTGAACAACCCTAATGCACACCCGTATATCAGGGGGTCATTCACTCTATTCGCAAAGAGTGAAGCTTTGTAGTACCGCCGTTAAAATGCAGGCATGCAGTGCAACGTTATGTAACAGCCGAATAATTTGAGAATTAAACCAATATTTAGATCTTTGAAATTGATGCGACAATTATATTCGAATATATCTGTGGCGCAGCCTGTCTGTGCCGCACCTGTGCCTTACTACTGCTTTCCCGAGTTATTTTCGAACAGTAAATATGAAATTTGCCTGATTTTGAGAAAAAAAACGTTCAAAATTTAGCTATTCATGAACAATGAACATCGATAGAAAATGTCAATAATTGTGGAAGGGTTGACAATATTCCTTCACTCATCCTGACGACAGGAGAGGCACTGCCTCACTCGCGTCCCCTAACCCCAGGTAACGGACATAATTCAATTTACAGTGGGTATTTACTGCTGTGTTGACCATGTTTGGCTCCACCTACACATGCGATCAATGGTCCTCCCATTTAAAAAGAGCATCAAGACGAACCTACAATCTCGTACGAAGGATGAAAATCTCAAATTTTGTATGAAGTTTGGCCTCGCGAATTAGCAACCTGGCTACAAAACCATCAGTAATACTATGGAACACCAAAAGACGTGTTCTGTAAAAAGCGTGCAAATAGCATGTTCACAGATTTTCTGTTATCTACATCTGTTCGAAATCTGAATGTCAGGCTAATTGTCTTAAGCTTCGAAAAATGCCATATGACTCTGTAATACGCTGAAAAAGATGCAACTTGAAAAAGATCCATGTCAAGTTTCGCATGCTCAAAAAAGGCAACCAGAATGATTAGTACTAGTTTATACAGCAGGGGTGGGCAACATACGGCCCGCGGGCCAGATCCGGCCCGCAAAGGGATTTTGTCCGGCCCGCGGACTGCTTTCCATCTTACATGATAATGTGGCCCGCGGCCCCGGTCTGCCGAGATTCCCCACTATTTGCTTACTAGGTCCAATTTTGGTGACTGTATGTTATTATATACATACGTGGATGCGCATTTCGCAGCGTGCGAGAGTGGAGATTATACACGTAAGTTCGTCGCAGCGAGAATACATTATCGGCATTTACGATGTACTCAACCCTAATGTCGTTTGTGGTAATCATGGCGTTTGTCGACTACAATGGTCACTTACACCAGGCTGATGTTTCTTATTTTTGATTCCGTAACTGCCGACATGTAGCACGGCACACTTCTCGGCTTTTGTGAGACACCGCTTATGCCAGTGGTTGCCAACTCAAAACGGGTCTCTGGCCACTATCAAAATTTTGTAGGGGACGCAGGCCGCATGAATTCAATATCGAGATTAATTAGGCCACGCAGTTGAACAACGACGCTATCCCGTCACCGGCGGCGTCACCTACTCAACCCTAATGAATTGATATCTTTGTAAATTTGGGGTACTGGACTTATCGAACCCCTTGAAATCTTAATTAAGGATTGCACCGTGTGTTGATTGTGATCAGAGAGAACCAGACATGGTGTCGCCTGTATGACAACGCTATTCTCAAATCCACATTGTCTTCGTCATTATCGGCGAGAAATGGCTGTGAAGTGACATTGCCGTCGTTAAAATATATTCATTAAATACGATTTATTCCTTGTATATGTGGATAAATGGGCGAAAAATGTATCGATTCTGCAATCCGGCCCGCCAAGTACTTAATTTTCCTATATCCGGCCCGCCGACTGGAGAAGTTTCCCGCCCCTGTTATACAGAGAAAACATGGCGCGATGAATCTTATGTAGTGACTTCGAATTGATGGTACCATGACGTCACAAATTTTCAATTGTGATGTACAGTTGATTGACGTGTATGGCTCTTTGGGAGTTACAATGGAAAATATTGGGTCATTTTTTAATAGTCACAATGTGTAGTGCAGGTCAATTGGATTGTATACGGCATAACATTTACCCATGTTGTTACCACAAAACTTCCAGGTTATGTGTGGTTGAATAATTGATTCCTAGGAAATAATAATGCAATGGAAAGCGTGATGATCAAGTTGGAATGATGCCGCGATTGCCTGCTAGCTATTGATTGGCGTATTGGCCCTCAACCACAATGCTTGTCACTCTGTTTTCTAGGCACAGCGACTGTGGCTGTCCATTCACTTGATGCTGAACCACGCTCAATTGGATCACATATAACTTTGGTATCTGATGTGTACAATGATGATATCGATAACAATGTAGAGATTATGTTGTTTTCTCAACTACCAAACCAAACGGTGGGTATTTTAAACTGGTTGTTTGTTGCAGTTATAACCATACTTAGTCTCTGATTATAATCCGATCTTTTTTGTTCAACAAAAAACTCAATGTTGTATAATCCACTGTTTCATACGAAAGTTGAATTGAGTGGCTTCATGTATAATCTTGAGCAGACCTGGGCATAGTGCGGCCCGCGAGCTATTCTGTGCGGCCCGCGAGAGGTTGTTTGGAATTCAAAACTTAAAACCTACTTTTGAATGATGTTGTGTGTACTAAAACCATAGGCTGTATAAACTGAACAGGGAATTGGTTTACTTTGAAACCTGTTCATTAATATGCCATGATTACGCTGTCTACGTACCTGACATGCGTAATGCACATTCAAAATAAAGTCAATGTAGCAAAGTATGAGTAACATGCGGCTCTGTGCAAGCCTTCTCTCGGCTCTCATTGACTTCACTCAAACTGGGTGGTGTAAAAGCATCTGAAGGGGGCGCGAAGAAGCAGTGAAGTAAAAGAATTCGAGCGCGATTCACCCCCCCCCCCCCCCCCCAGCTCATGCATGGTTATTGCTCTGTGTATTGTCCGATCGTCTCTTTCTCATTACCTAACATCAACACATTTGTTAACAATATAATATAGAAATAGAATTAAAATGCCCTCGATAATGTACCTGAAAAATTTCGCTTGGCCCGCCAACGTATTTTCTACTTCTGATTTGGCCCGCGAAGAAAAATCATTGCCCACCCCTGATCGTGAGTGATTGGTTGCTGTACCAACATTCACCCAGACACTTTTTCCATATACCGTGTTCCATGTATGATGCACCACCCACCATGCATAATACGCGCCCTAAAAATGGCATGTCGATTCTGGGAAAAAGCCTGTACCCATGTATAATTAAATTTCAACTCTTACTCGAGTCTGTAATTACATAGTACATGCGTAAATGTTGAATATAAAAGCGTCTCGTGTTGCATCTACAATAGGCCTGGTGCTCGCGATGTCCAGACATGTTCTTGTATCTATAAATCTACCTTCCTATCTGATGTTCTCAAAGTTGTGGTTCAAATCAATTTTGTTCGGGCTGGGCTTTGGATCGCTGAATATTTATGTAGATATATGAAGAAATGGTGTTACAGTTCGAAATCTTTGTTTAGTACACTGAAGTATGATGGCTACCAAGAGGGACAGTGATGAACTGCATTTTAGCTTTGCCTACAGAAATCATTAGACTTCTTGAAAAGTTACAACAATCGGCATTCAAAATACTTCGAGTTCAGTTTCATCCTTACTTAAATGTAATTGAAGCTGAAGATCAAATGAGTATATGTAAGGGGAAATTTCAGTTGTGGTCACAGCGGTTGGAGAATAACACAAGTGGATTAGGTACTAAATATCTTTGATACAACAATTAACATCGAAATTGTAGAAGTTCAAAGGCAAGAGTGAGCGACATGCAACAAATGAGGGTCACAAGAAGCAAGGCTTGTCCATGGTTACATCGTGTCCATCGAAGGAGTGCACGGCGTAAATAGTGCCCTGACAAGAATACAATTCACATTTTCGAAATATGTTTACATCCTCATATTTCATTTTTTCACTTAGATGATATGATCTGCATGTAGATCAAGTTTTAGTTGCTGAATTCAATGCTGAAGTTAGAACTGCTCCAGCACAGTTGTTCTCATACTTCAAATAAATTTACGAAACGATCCTTGGGCAATTTTTTAAAATTACTCACGGTCCCTTACAAAACAATCCGTTTTATTTTATGGGGTCAACGTGACAGGTGTAGCCGAAGAGCTTGGCTATGTTTGGTTGATTTTTTGACAACACAACTCACATTAAACCGGTTCAAATTCAAATTGAACCCCCAAAAGCGGTACCTAGTCCCGTATGGATTTCATCGGATTCACAAACGGTATTTCGTAATTCACGATCGGGCCGAAATAGTCAACGGCAAACCAACTCAATGATTTGTTACTATCGGCTTAGTAAGCACCAAATCTTGTTATGAAAATCATTGAGCGCTCAATTTCTTGTGGAGTGCGGCGCGAAGTTTTTTATAGTGAACTCAGGTAATGATCTCAGGGGAACAAGTTTAAACGAGAAATTTGTTGACTTTGATTTCGCACTTGATAATATATTACAGGCTTATTTTGGTGTGCTGATTCTAAAAATGACGTTGGTTTTCTTCCATCACGTCAAGATTTTGTTTTACGACGACATATGCCCAAAATATGCAAATTGTCGATTTTAAACATGTTGCTTTTTCATACGTTATAGACATCCACACTTTAATCATATAATAAGTTGTACAGCCAAGAGGTCAATTGAATGATTTAGGAAAAAGGTACTGGTATTGATCTAGGCCGATGCTTTGGCCCATTTTCGGTTATAAGATGCAATCATCCAAGGAAATTTTAGACACAGACTTGATGCAAACCTCAGGATATGGCAAGAAAAATTAACATTACATTTACCATCTGCTATACGTCCTATGCCTCATTCAGCTGATCCTGTGTAATTTCAAACTCCTGTACACTCGAAGATTTGGATCAAGATGAAGATATTAGGGATAGCAGGCCTCATGTTGACGATTTTGGAATTGAAGATGATTCCGAACGTAGAGTAGTCCATCGACACAAATTGAATCATCTGACATAGGCTTTGAGACTTGAAATAAAAATCTTTGCAACTTTTAGCATCCTTAGATTACTTGGTAAGGAAAAGAAGAAATCTCACGATCGAGAGAACCAGTTTTTTCTTCGCAGGCCTACTTTCAGTGGCTTTGTGTATTGTTGTGTTACTGGCATTGACACTATACTGATACCCTGGGTTACTGGAGGAGTTAGGAATTCCGACTTACAACTCTTGGGAATGGCAAATGTCCATTGACAGCTTAAAAATGATCCTAAAGTGTGGCATTCTCCAAAATGGTAACCTCTATGGTACAGTAGCAATTGCACAATCAGGTAGTCTTCGTACAAAAATATGTGCTGACCTTTATATTACCCAAATTGGTTTGAATTCATGATAAGATTATTTTCCTTTTTTTAAACGAACAATTTTTACAGCCAGACTGTTTAGAGCAGTGATTCCCAAGCGCGGCCCCCAGATAGCCTTCTTCCGGCCCCCAAAATATATTAAGAAATCGATTTATGACAAAAAAAAATTTATATTTATAAAATACTCTTGCTTGGCTTGGCCTCTGTAGTTTTTAATTATAGAATTGCAGGAAAGTTGTGAGTATAGACTGCTAACGTTACGTCACTGCTGCAATGTGCCCTAACTTTCCAGTTGAACTAGCAGTAGCTATTGATATAAATAGGTATTGATAACTTTCAAAACCGGAGGAAAATCTTGAAAATGGTAAATTTTTCCCACTTCGTGGTCGCTTGACTAAAAAAGAAAAAGAGGCTAAACTCCCGGAAAATACAGTTTTTCTTTCACATTAACAGGTGGTTGACTGAAAAAAAGGTTGCACCCGACTGCCGCTCCCCAAACCCCCAATTGAAGGGGGCCCAAAATTCGTGAATTAGCATAAATTATAGAGTGTTTATTGAAAATTTATGCAACTTTTTCAAAAATTTTTCGCCCTGGGCGCAATTTTAATTCGCCACATATCTTGATTATTGGGTACTCTTCCGCAAGAAAAAATACGCCAGATTTATAGAAATGGGAATATCAGCGTTGGCCATGACCGCACCACAACGCACCAAGAGATATAAAGTTTTAGGCCATGTGACATGTGACTCCACGAAGTGTGTCAGAATGATCGGCAGCGAGAAAGCCTTGACCGTAAAGGACTGCTTTTATGCTGACCAAAAACTTCGTTATATATACAAAATGCATATAGGTTTAATTGTCGATATACGCGCCTAAATGACTGGCGCCGAATGTTCTTGTCTTGGCAATCTGAACCTCACAAGATAAATACCATCCCGCAGGAAAGAAAATTATACGCCAGTGAAGAAATACCAATCTGAAATCGTGTGATCTTTAAGTTTGGTAGGTTTAGGCAATTCTACATTTTTTGATATAGCAGACAGGAGGTCACGAAATAACATCATGTAAAGAAGTCATACCTAGGATTCCGCCCGCCCGAAGATATTTAATTTTACGGGGCCTGCAGTTTCAAAGACACCTCTCACTCAGCTCTACCGGTAAATCTGATTACGTGGGCAACGAGGACAACCATGCAATTCCCGATCTTATCCACCGATTTTATCATGAATTTTCGAAATATTCGCGCGTCGCGCTGTCTCACTAAACAGTACAACTTTAATTTCGTGGCAAAAGTGAACAACGTGATGCGGGGTCAGTTTATTACCCTATGGGAGCCCGGGGTCCTGACGAAGTGCTGTTATGTTCCTGCCAACGGGTATACCCCCGGAGATGTTTAATTACTAGTGAGGGGGCCTATACCTTTTCAAACACACCTCACTCAGCTCTACCGGTAAATCAGATTACGTGAACAGAGACAGGATGAAAATTGATAGCAATACATGTAATTCCCGATCATATTGACCGATTCAGTGATGAAACTAAAGAAATTTCTCGCGCTTAGCGCGTTTAGGCGAGAAAAGCCGATTCACTCAACGGACACCCAATGCAGCAGATAAGTAGCTGTAAACAGTGTACAGTTTTGAAATCTCGTCAGGGCAATAAAACTACTCCGAAATAGCCATGATGACTGTTTGGGTCCGTTTCATAGCCGTAGTATTCGTGCGGCCCCGACCGTACTCTGAAATTCTAAATTTGGCCCTCACACCGAAAAAAGTTTGGGAACCACTGGTTTGGAGTCAAGTGTACCTGTTTGATGCGGGTGTGATCAGACTAGTTGACCCTCAAGGTCATATCGATCATTCCTATCTAATACCGAATACTGTACATGCCTATTTTCAGTACCAACATCATTGCCGTCTGTTGTTATGTATTTTGGTTGGATGAAAATAAAGACTCTCTCTCTCCCGATTTGGAATCACGTGCGTCAGACAGGTTTTGTGAATAATTGTCTGTGCGCTCTCTATGTCATATATGCACGTAAAATCATAGCTTACTAATTTTAAAAATGCATTCTTTTTGATGTGTGGGGCTTGGGTCGCGGTCTAAAATGTTGAAAAACTATTGCTTCAAATTTGATTGAGCTAAAGAGCCGAACACACGATTACCAGTGAACTCGGCCCATGGTGGGTTTTGCATTCTTTTGACGAACTGACGCCTCGGGACTCTTGAAACGATTTCTGCCCGTAAGCATTTATCACTTGCAGAAATACTCGCGCTAAAATTTAGAACTTGGAACCGAACAACTTATTTAGCCGAAAAAGATTTTAGTTGAAACCAAATCGAGAAACAGAATTGTCTTTTCAATGGGACCCTTGATGGCCTAAACCGGTAGCCTATTTGTTTAACATCTGAACGTAATATTGATAAGTATTTTCATTTCCTTAAGGTATAACAATTTTCGGTTGGTTTGCGGGGATGAAATCTTATTTGCAAAGAAAGTGCGGCTAATGGTCAAAAAGGTTGAGAAGCACTATTAGGTGATTAGTTGCGCATACCAACGATCAACTGGTTAGCAAGCTACTCTTCTGTGCCCATGCTTATGACTAGGACTGGGCACATTGATTCGAGTACTCGAATCTGAATCGAGTATTAATTGTGATGATGACTATTTTTTCGAGTACTGGAATTATACGCTCCTCGCCACTGGAAGTAAATTTATCAACGAGAATTATAGTTTTGACTGTAATTTTTACTGTTGAAGCCTTGAAACCTTGATTGGCCATATCGCAGCATACGAAACATATAATACAAAGCTACGAAGTTGCTGGAACTAACAGATTTCCGAAGCCAGGATCGTCCCGCAACAGTGTCACTAAGTGCAATAAAATCGGTATGGTCGGAAAAATACCAAAATATCTTCAATGTGATGAGTAACAGGCATTATGTTATTCGTGGTGGCTTGAAGGATACATATTTAAACTTTCACACATCACGTTATGTTATGACGTCATAATGAGTGATACTCAATGACTCGACTCGAAGCATATTACGTGATTCAGAATTGAATCACTCAGGTACTCGATTTTGCCCAGCCCTACTTATGACAAAATTCTCATTGCAATCATGAGAGATTAATTCAAATAAATTGTAGTAGATTATGTTGACTTAATGCAGGGAGCTTTCAAGTACGGTAATACAATGATTGTTGAATAATCTTGCTAACAATCTTGTGTTTAACAGGCATTCAGGGTGGCGTATTATTACTATAGAAAATGGTCTGACGAAACACCAGCTGATGAAGCACAATACACCTTCAATCATTTGAATATCAGGTAAATGCTTTCTATGAGTGTCTTGGTGCATTTACTACATAGCTTTATAGTCTTCTCAACGTCTCCTTATTTAATTGTGCTGAGAGTCAATTGTTTATCTTTGAATGAAGACTGCCAGAGAAATGTGGAATATCAGAAGAGCTAGGAGCCTGTGATGGGATAAACAGAGAACCTCCATTACTAAATATGCTTTAACGATCTCACATGAGTCTTCAATGTTCCCTCTAAGCTGCGCACGTGCGCAAATGCGAAGTGATGTTTTTTTTAGTCGTTGCGCACTGTTGTCCAAGGGACGAAGCAGACGCTCATACTCGTGAAAAAATGAGAAGGGAACATTGCCACGGGCAAATAGTGTTATCACTGAAGTCTGAAACCAAGGTAGAAGTGCGGCCCACTAAGGTAGGCCTAAATATTGCGCTCCGTGAAGAAATGAGAATATGCGATCACGTGCGCCCCATGAAGGAGATTTGTCTTTTAGTACGGTCTCGCACGCGTGAGCGATACTGATATCATTTCAATAGCGCATTATTTTCTGGAAATGGCGAAATAAGAAGTTGTAACAAAGTTATAAATAACAACGGGCTAGCTTGAAGTTAATATGTGAGGAACTAACGAATATTATTCTCCACGTGGCATAAACAGTGCGTAAGATATACTCAGGACCATAACTGCCGCACCCAACCCCCCCCCCCCCCCCCCCGATTGCAGGGCCGAGCTCGAAGGGGCCCAAAATTATTTCCAATTAACATAAATCATGATGTATTGTTTTAGACTTTGTAAAGAAAAATTTTGCGCTTTGCGCGATTTAATGTTGTTAAATATTCTGATTATTGGGTACCCTTTCCCCAACAAAAAATACACGGGATTTATATAAATGAGCACTTGGGCATCGGCCATTACCGTGCCACGAAGCACCAAGACATGAAGTTATTGGCTATGTGACATGCGATTCCGATAAGTGCGCCAGAACGATAAGCAGCGAGAAAACCTTGGCCTAAAAGAACTGCCCTTGTTCTGACCCACAACTTCGATGTATATACAATTATACATATGTTTAATTGTCCATAGGGGCCTAAATGGCTGGCGCCGACTGTTTCTGTCCTGGCAATCCGAGTCCCACAACAAGACAATTGACATATCGAGGGAACATTATTTGCCAATAAAATACCAATTTGAAATCGTGTGCGTCTTCTACTTTAGTACGTTTAGGCGATTTCAATAACTTTTGATATAGCAGATATGAGGTCACGAAATGGCATCATGTAACGAAGTTGTTATACCAACGGGTACGCCCGAAGATATTTTATTATTATTTAGAGGGCCTACCTTTTCCAACACACCTCACTCAATCAGCTCTACCAGTAAATCTGATTATGTGAGCAGAAAGAGGATAAAAATTGATAGCAATATATTTGAAATTCCCGATCATATTGACCGATTCAATCATGAATCATGAAAAATTTTCTCGCTTTTAGGGGACACAGTCGCAATACGGGCACCCAATGTAGATGATAAGTACCAGCAGAAAGCGTACAGCATGAGTGGGGTCTGGGGGCCCATGGGGGGCCTCGTTGCGCACTGTCGTCCACGGGCCTGCGCAGTGAGTTGGCGTGTTTGCGCAGACTCGTGAAAAATTAGAGGGAACATTGTGAGTCTTAGCTAGCCTCGCCTGTAAATTATGTTCTATCTGCTTATTTTCTGACAAGGCTGGTAGTATGTCATGCGTTTTTTTGATTGGGCTTACTTTATATATCACTACTGTAATTTTCCATGCATAATGGCGAAATTTTACCGATTTTTATCTCCTAAAATCAGGTTACGTATTATGCATTAGTACAACAAGCCTTGAAAAAAATCTCCCCCGAAATAAAACTTGAAATCACACCTTTCCTCATGTTTGTTTTAATTGCGCATCACATTCAGCCATCGTACCCAGTAATTTGTATTATCAGTGCTGCGCGCTGCCAATTAGCGAAAAGCGTGTTGCCAATTAGTGAGAGTTGTCTGCCCTGCGCAACGGCCCGTGATCTCCTGCTGAGCTGGTTTGCTGTTTGTACGCGAGTGAAATTATGTCATCGATTTCTGCACGCGCGCACGGCAATCCTCGCTAATTTATCGTGTCAACGACAGGCCTGAGCAATCACATGAACAACAGGCCTGAGCAATCGCATAAATAACACGCCATGTCCACAATATGTAGTCGCTTGCCTAAACACTACAGTCGCATCTCCAACAGCCCTGGTACGCACAACATAACCGTTGGCCTGAGCAATCGCATCTCTGATAAGCCTCGTGCGCAAGATGTCGTGTCGCGGCCTGAACTACCTCGACGCCGGCCTTGCAGGCTTTGGCTGCTATCTACTATTGTTTAGAGACAATTCCGTTAGTTGTACAATGATTAGCGATCGTTATGTCATGATTGTTCAACAGTGACATCGAATACTCGAACATAACTATTCAGTATTCATACACTCCAAATGAAGGGTGCGTACTATACATGGGTACAGGCTTTTTCCCAGAATTTGCATGCCATTTTAAGGGTGCGTATTATACTTGGAAAATTACGGTAGTTTTTGCATCTTCATCATACATCTAAAGTTGACAATCAGCATAGTAGCTCAAGGACTCTGAACCTCGGGTGTGAGAAAGCTGAAAGGTTATGAAATGAAGTGAGTAGATCGGACCTGATTACTCAAATAGTCGTCTCCTACTCGACTCGAATCATTACAAGTTATACTTGACTGAACACTAACAAGTGCTTCAAGCTTGCTTGACATACTACTACAGCATCCTATTTTAACAGTAATAATTATCTTGATTCCTTCCAAATAAACAGGGTCGTAACATCCAGACTGGGGAGGGGGGTGGGCAAGATAAAAGGGGGCTTAAAATTATTTTGTAATTTAAACATTAAATGTATAAAGTGCTGCTTCTCTCCAAGGCGTGCTCATCTCGATTGATTGTATTATTCACTTGATTATAGGGATGGTGTGAACGTGAGGTTCACGTTCGTGTTCTGTGTGTGAACCTCGGAAATTCAGAGGTTCGCGTTCACAACAGAACCTTGGTAGGTTCTGCACTGTGAACCTTTTTGGTAAATTGTAATTTGCACTTCATTATAAGATCTTTGGTTCAAGTTTATTGCATTTCAACTGCGGGTCAGTCTATGCATGGCGCTTGCAGCACAAAAAATCAACACTAAACGAGCATGCACCATGACAACCGTAAAAGTTTTACTTGTTTTTTGTTACCAAAAATTTCTCGAAATATTCAGCTTTCCGTTTTGAATATTTAGTGACTCTCCGCTGTGAGCTTGACCCGCAATCACACAACATCACGAGCGATATACATAGTCAGCGAATGATGCTTATTCAACCAATCAACGACATTGATATCGTTTTCTGATGTAAAATATCGATCGGGCGTACGGGGTCAATCTTGACTTCATATCTTTACTGTATCATTAAAACCAAATTCGTTCGATTAAGGTGCTGGCTACTGCTATATAACTTGTTGTTTATGGTATCAGTAGCGAGTATATAGAAACCCGTCTTACACTCTGCTCAACATCAATGTAGCAATACTCAGACTCCGAACACATTGTCCGGTCTGGCTAAGACCATTGAGGCGTAAGCTTATATTTCATGGTAAGTCCTCGACGAAATTGTTGGCAAAGCGACGGAATATATTGATTTTATGAGATTATTATATCCTTTGATAACCGCGGTTGATACATTTAGCGACGTTTAAAACGCTATATGTAGCCTACTACAGCAATGCGACATTCTGTGGCCCGAGTCTTCGCTAGGTATCGTGTACATTAATATAGGCCAGGGGTCGCCAACTCAAAATGGGTCGCGGGCCACTTTTCCAAATTCCTAGAGGCCGCGGGCCGCATGACATCAATATCGAGATAAAAGTAGGCAACGCAGTTCAACAACCACGTCTGATAATTCTATGTTATTACAATGCTGTGGTCTATTACATGGGCGACGGTTATAGTCACCACAAAACAAATAATATTTTATTGAACAAACACAAATACAACAAAAAGTATCATGATCATCAATTTCTTTATATTTTGAACTATGAGCTGTACACAATACCTGACAACACTCTGTAGCCGCTAAAACAGTGGTGGCCAACATTTTTGCTATTCACGGCCGCATTTCGATTACCCATGTAGCCTGCGGCCGCATACCGGTGGTTAGTCGTGATAAACTAGCTGGGGCCAAATACCCACGTTAAACTGTTCATGTCCATTGCCGGTACACTCCGAACTAATTTATTTACGCATATCGGCTTACTATGCGCACCAAAATCGTTAGTAGTTATGTTTTAAAGTGCCACAGGAAACGGTTTTGTACTCGCGCCAAGCGCGAAAAATTTTTCATGTTCATGAGTGATTCTCGTCAATAAATATTAGTATGGTTTCACGTATTGCCATAAAATATTTATCCTTTCTCGGCTAATGTGATCAGATTCACATTATAGGGGGTATCTTCGAAAACTTAAGGTAGTTATTAAAAGTGTCGACTGTCGACAGCCGCATAATTTCCCTTCTACTGCTGCAGATTGGCCACCCCTGGATTAAAGAATCAATAATGGGGTTAGCTAGACACGGTAGGCCTACTTGCTAGACAACTATCTCCTCGTAAAGCATGGTCTTTTGGAGAGCCCGAAGTCGTTTTTCAAGCGTCTCGGTCTTGGCAGTGGTGGGCCATTGCACGTCAAGGCAATATGCCCATTCGTACCAGCAAATTCTTCATCCATGGAATGATATTACCATGCCGAAGCCGTATCAACTAGTGAGGAATAATGATATTGGGCACAGTAAAATTACTTTGAACAACAACAACATGATGTTTCAACTGAAATCAATTTCAGCGTTTCAAAATGATTTACTAAGCGTTTTTCTGGAATTTTTCCAAATCAGGTCGCGGGCCGCAAAATAGGACCTTACGGGCCGCATGCGGCCCGCGGGCCGCGTGTTGGTGACCCCTGATATAGGCTATCACTTCATTGAAAGATAGGGTTGGAATTAGCAATATGACGTCACGAGGTTCACGTTCGTGTTCACACAGAACCTTTCAGAAAGGTTCGCGTTCACACGAACCCGAACCTTTCAGAGGTTCACACCATCCCTACTTGATTACCAATTCTTTACCTTTTAAATGCACACATGTCACTGTAGTATTGGCGCAGTTATTAACTTCGCTCGCAATAAAAGAACCTCACGCTTCAATAGAGTATTTTTGATAGATTTATTCATCTTGAAATTTGTTTTCGCACTACGCGCAATTTATTGTCACCGGATTTCTTGATTGCAATATATGTAACCCAGACAAAAATGTGCAGAATTTTCATAAAAGACTGAAGCGGCAATCCTGACTATAGGTTACGGAATAAGAACATGCAACAAATTGATTAATAACAATGGCCCGCCGGATTTTGTGCGATTGTTATTGATGTGCCCTAAATGTTGCGAAGACAACTGTCCGTGGACATACATAATAGCTTGAGACACTTCAGCATGCAACAATTATGCATGCGTCACTTCAGCTTCAAGATGCTAGCCAATTGAAGAGTTGAATGCTGTGACATGGTTGCAGCAGCCACACTGAGCCACTTCTATACTGTACGTACACTGACGAACGAGTCAAGAGCCATTGATTGACTGGCTGACTGATTTAGTCATATGCTGCTTCATCCGTTCAGACAAACTCAAAGATGTCCGTCCCATAAACCGACTATCACAGTGGCCTTGTAATTCATATACAATATAACTTTTCTGATGAGCAGGAAGCATATTTTTGCGAGACTCCATCGTTAGAGGCCTCATAGTAAACAGCACTTGCTGCATGTAATTGCAAGAATGCACTGTTGACTGAATCCGATTGCCAAACCGTTCTTACAAATATTCCATTCAAGGAAGACCATTCCTGGTACGGTTCTATACCAATACCGAGAATGGACATTACTGAGAATGCCGTTACCGAGAATAGACATTACCGAGAATGGATAATGCCGAATATCTAACTTACTGAGACGGACGTTGTAGAGAAATTTATACCTGAGAATCGACAACCACTGTGGCAAAGCCGTGATACACGTTCGGTTCTCGGCATATGCCCATACTCGGTAATATACATTCTCGGTAGTGTCCATTCTCGGTAATGTCCATTCTCGGTGGTGTTCATGCTAGGTAATGGCATTCTCGGTAATGGTTTTCTCGGTATTAACTGGACACCTCCTGGCACTTATATCATCTTCTGTTTAAATTCCTAAATTTTCATTGCTATGGAATATTTGAACAGCTTCTTTGAGGTACAGAACTTCAATATACAATTGAATAGTATATTCATATTGAAATGAACCCGAATATTTTCGGCTGACACTCGTCAGGGGTAATCGTCAGCAACTAGTAGAGAATTCGAAAGAACATCGTATATCAACAATCGTAACACAAAATATGACGTCACAAAATGTCGAATACGAGAGCGTTCAATGTACTATTTTTAGATGATACACGAACTCTTTTTGTTGACACAGCCTTGGCTGGTGTATTTTGATAAAAGTCGACTCCAAGGCACACAAATGAAAGTGTGAGCGACCCTTTCCGAGTATGCGAAATCTGTCATCTCGATAATAAAATGCTATGGAATACTCGATTACATAATTTGGGATATACGTTGTCAATCAAAATAAATTTTATTTTATCGAGTTCCCCCGTGAACAAATCAGCGACGGTGGTTATCTAGAATGAAAATCAAATTTAAAATACCAAGATAGTTTTCGATTGATACCAATTTGATCAAATTTAGCGTTCGGCAAGCCAGTCAAAAGAGCGTCGCAAATTGCCTTTGGTCAAACAGCGACAATGACGCAACCAAATCTCGGTGAGCATGCAATTTGGCTGTCCATGCCACTATAGAACACTATGGTGAAATAATCTTTTCTACCAATACATCAAAAAAGGAAAGTGAGCCCTCGGACTCTTCCTCTATAGTGAATTTCAAAGATTGGTGTTTGTTGTTCATGTGTCTAAGTTACATTGCACTCTATTTTCAAAATGGAAAATTACGTGGAAAATTACAAAAGTGTCTTCAGCACATCTAAAATTGTTTGTTAGCATTTGAGAACAGTTTGTATCCATGTCTTGGCAACGGATAATGTTTCAACATTGATGTAGCCTACTCGAGACTTTATATCATTGTTTTAACTACAGGTAACCAAGTTGAATTGACACACATAAATAACCCTGTGGACTTTATAATGTCTACGATTTCCTCTGCACACACCCATGCGGCAATACGATAGTTTCATCAAAATCTAGATATATCGGCTTGCTGAAATGAATAGGATATTGTGATCCATCAAGAATGTTCTAAACTTTATAAACGCAGGTAATTTGCACGGTTGAAAATAATGATATTCGACATCTTATCTAGAAACAACTCGATAATCTTGAAAGGTTCATTGCTTACTTCATGTACATTGTGCATCAATATATTAGTTTTGTATAGTTATTTAAACATTTCAATTTTCAGCCAAGGCGCTAGGAAAGACTTTTCAAGGAATTACACTTGGTATTTCGATTATTTGCCTGAAGACTATGATCAATTGACAGCAATTACCCAGGTGATAGTGGATACAGTTCCATACACGCAGACAAAGACTTTGAAAGTCGAGGGTGAGTGATTGTGTGTATTTTATTACATTAGTTTGCTGTATTGTAGAAAAAGTGCTGCCTGAATAAAGGTATTTTCACATGCAGGCGCATCGCCAGCCGAGGGAAAAATGGGTATTTTTCAAAAAAGGAGCATGCTTCGAAAATGATGTTCCAAGTTCTAACCGATTTATCAGGTTAAATCAATGCTTCTCAAAGTGGGCGCTCGCAGGCGCGTAACCAGCCAAAAAATAAGGAGAGGGTTTTGAAATAAAAGGGACTGGTTTCGGTTTCGAATCAACTAATATAGCATCAATTCATTAGGGTTAAGTACATACGTAAGTGCCGATTATACAATCTCCTCGAGCTGACGATTAAACGCCTATGATAAGCTTGTCGATGAGTCCGGAAGTGCTGTTAATAAGCGAATCTCTCATCTGTGGTGAACTGTGGTGAACTCGCCGTTCCATCGTCGGTGGCACGCCCATTCTTCGGCAGCTACTTTCGAACGCTTTGCACGGAACCTTAACGGCCTTCCTGTGAGTTTCTTTTAGGCTCAGTGTCGTTTAATATCAATAATCTATAAAATAAGACATTACAACGGCAGATTTGTAACATTTTCCAAATTTTGGACAACATTAGGGTTATTTGCAAATCCCAACAGAATCTCATAGCATGTAAATCTCGTGTGCTAACGCACGGCAAGCAGCGAAATCAGCTACAAAATTACAGAAAACAAAGGTATTGTCAAATTAGAATGTTGGTTCCCAGCCTTTTTTTCATTCCCCATGACCTGAAATCTATATTTCCTTGCACCCTTTGAAATTGCTCTCTCCAATAAAATTTGGTGAGACTTTTTTTTGTAAAGGCTTGCTCTTGGTGAAAGTTTCAAGACCCCCAGAATTGAACAGTACGCAATAAAATTAATGAGCAGAGAGCTGGTAACCGTAAACGCAATGTTGCGCCTTCGCAAAATGTATATGTAAACTGACGGAAAAATAGGAAGGGTTTGAAAGTTTTCCAAATGTAGCGAGGTAGCATCAATTTACATGTGTAAATGCCAAATAATGCATGGGTCTGATAAACTTCCTGGAGTTGACGAACTTATGCGTATGGTAGGCCTAGATATAAGCTGCCATAAGATACGCTTTCGTACGCTATTATAACTTGAACAGAAAGAAATCCTTCATTTTATCTGGAACGAGTCCGACCATGCTGTCAATTAGCGAGTCCGTGATCTCTCGTGAATACATATTCATATACATATGAACTCTTACTATAACGAATCAGATTGTTGCAATCACACAATTTCGCATATGAATGAATAACAAAAGTAACAACCTATATGCAAGACTTTTCTGAACAAAATTCGGTAAATTTTTACAATACAATTTAGCGACATTTGGCATGATAGGACTTATGAACAGCAAAGTCGCATTTCTTTTAAATGAAAGTGAACAATCAAAATCTAGTTAGCGTTTTTAATGGCAGTCCACCGTGCCTAAACTTAAACAAAACCACGTATCACGCAAACCAACTGACTCCGGTAAAATTTTGAACTTTCACAGTTTTCATCCGATGCATTGTAAAAAAGGCATAATATACAGCAAAGCTCTCCGAATACATAGAATTTGTTCAAAATAAGACGACAGGGATAATCATCTGCAAGTTTTAACGGATGAACTAATAAAATCAGGCTATGATCAACATCTGATAAAAAGTCAAATCGACAAGGCCATCAACGTTCCACGCGAAGAACTTCTCAATTGCAGTACCAATAATAATAATGACGACGATAAAAAAGACCGCATAGTGCCTCTGGTTACTACATATTTTCCTGGAGCAGAAAAGATCCGCAGTATTTTACGGAAACAGCAATGGATATTGGAAAATGATCCAAAATGTAAAAGGTATTTTCAAAAAGGCCTCTCCTTGCCATCCGACAGCCACGAAACTTGCGGAGCATCTTGGTGAACAGCAGGCTACCTCGTTCAAGACATAAAAACGGCCTAGAAAATTGCGGACAAGCATCGTGTAAGACATGTGCGATTCTCGATATCAGTGCATCGTGATTTGCAGAGGGCAAACCAAGCACAAGACCAATGGCCACTACACATGCAAGTCCAATAACTTGATATATTTAATTCGTTGCCGAAATGGATGTGGCAATGCCTGGTACGTTGGAGAAACTGGTCAACCACTTCATAAGAGAATAAATGGTCATCGAAACGATATTTCTAAATGCAACAGATCGAGGCCTGTCGATGAGCACTTTACTTCAGCAGGACACTCAGAAAATGATATGATTATTAACGTGTTAGCCGGGAACATCGAGAACTCAATCATGCGCAAGGCCACAGAACAAAAATACATCGACCTATTTAACACGTTCCATCAAGGGCTAAATATAGATCGAGGCTGCATGTCACATTACACCATGCGAAGCTTCAGTTGATATATTCCGCTGGTGTACATTCAATCACTGTAAATACTCTATCAAATCTCATTTTCAGTGCCACAACTTATTGTAGCCGTTTGAAATACGAACTTCGATTTTACTGTTCATGACGTCATAAATGTACACATTTTTCTGATCTGAAAGTACTTTTGTCTATGATGTCACAATATGCGTATATGTTTGAATTCAAAATCTTTTGCGTTATTTTCACTTTAACACCTGATGAAGGAGCGGCGCTCCGAAAGCTCGTGTAATAAATATAATTATTACTTTGCAAGTGGACGTTAAATAAGGTGTGAAAGCAACCAAGATCTTATTATTATCAAAAAAGTAGTTATAAATGAAGTGTCCCATATTTATTTCTAAGGTTCATCTGTCGGCAGCACGTGTTTTGATGTTTTATTACTCTGCAAGATCAAAAAGAACCACTGTTCTAGATGATTATTTTCTCTTTCTGTAGAATGTTCAGAGACGATTGGTGTTGCAACTTCTACAATTTGTAACAATGATACTTGCGGATATAACTGCGAGTGTCAATTCGCCTGTCCTGCAAGATACAAATACATCTCTTCAGTTTCATCTTCGACAAAGTTTAGATGCACCGCCAATGCATTGTGGAATACTGAGGAGACGATTTGTGCACCAGGTATATTACCTTTTTCAGGAAAATGAAACTATGGTCCCATACTGTGACGGTATTCAATCTGCAACTGCATAATAGCATTTTGTTTGACTCCTATCTTGATAGCTAAGTTGAAAAATCTAATTATGTATTTCATATCATCGGTACTTACTTTACTTACTTTACTTAATTTAGACCAACTTGGAATCAAATATTAATGGTTAAAATCTTCTTGGTTGCTACCCTTTGAAGCCAGTTTTCATATGATATGTTGCTTTCCAATTTTCATAAAAAGTTATGTGAGAAAGATGAAATTAAATTGACTGATTTTGAAAACTATTGTTCGGCAAACCTGGTTTTGACCCATGGCACTATTTGATTGGGGAAATGATTTTCAATTCAGCATCAAGAGCTTGTTCCATTTTAATATTTAACACTTTAAATATGTCTTGATGACATAGCTATCCTGTTTTATGGCCGTTACTGTCCCGTGCAATGTCAAAGTAATTAAACTTCATAACTGGGTGAGCACCAAATTTCCACCTTTGAAAATTCAGTGACTTTTCGATCAGGGATTCAATTTTGACAAAATTAATTGTGCTGCAAAAAGCGCTAGATACCAGACTGATGCCTAAATTTACTTGTAAACCTGAGACCCAATGGATGACCATGGGGTTGGTTTGACATGAAATCATTTGCAAATGGACCCTTCTTTGCAGTAAGGAGGGTCACCAACTAATTCGAGTAGAGAGATGACTCCAGGTGCCTCTTCCTATGTGCAGTTTTTTTCAATTATGAACTAACAAATTCCACTGGTTTAATTGAGATGACGCAGATTATTTTGGTGTAAGTCACGCATTAATTCAATTACCTTTAAGATTAAAATATGGTTCCAAATTTCTGATTTGTGTGCATCCCTCGTCAACCTGATGAGTATTGATTGATGTGGGGTGTTTACATTCAGCATGAAGTTCAAACAGTGATGGCAAGGAAAACA
Organism: Botryllus schlosseri; assembly: GCF_051294905.1. Classification (NCBI taxonomy): domain Eukaryota; kingdom Metazoa; phylum Chordata; class Ascidiacea; order Stolidobranchia; family Styelidae; genus Botryllus; species Botryllus schlosseri. Next base: position 26,510,040 of record NC_137246.1, on the reverse strand, counting down.
TACGATGTAGAATTCGGATCAAAATGTTTTAGCGATGTTAGCTACCTTCATTATAATCCTATGTTTTGTGGTGGGTTCACATTGGCAAGCTTAACTGTTATGAACAGGTGCAATGGATGATGGTATATTTGAATAAGTGCTTTTCTTCCTTTGACTTTTTGATACTACAACCTTCGCTATGCTCATCATACAGAAGTTATAACAGCCGTCATAATGTTTTTGTCTTCGAACTCTTGGAATTGCAAATGAAGTAAAGCTCCCAATCGGAACGCCGGAACCTACCTTCAGTATAAAATTGACGGCTGACACCCTTATTTTGTTACTCTTAAGCCAGTGGTTGGCAGTCTGGGGTCCGCTGTCCACGAGATAATTTTTTTATGACCTTACAAAAATTCACATGGTTCAGAGATTTTTGGAATTTTGAATTTATGGCAACTTGTCAGAACCAAACTAGAATATGGCCCAAAATTATTTCGGTAATCAATGTAAAGTATTTTAGGAAAGAGTCATTCCAATCGAGATTTTAGTCGAGCTTCACGTGATTTAGTGTCACTGCATTTCTCGATTTATAGTACAGTTGGTAGCTATTTTGGCTTGTTTGTGAATGCCGTTTTGAATCAGATGTATGAAGGATAGTGATGAAATGACCAGTGCTGGTAAGAGGTGTATGAAGGCTTCGTCACCCAGAGGTTAGTTTGATCAAAAGATCACCCTATGAAGGCCAAGACCAGCGTTTTCTGAGGTTGAATGTTAGTTTGAACTTGTTGAATGTGATTCACGATATTAGGGTTGCGTTGACCAAACGCAGCCAAACATAGCTGAGCTGGTCGCCAAAACATCAGCTACACTTGTTACGTTGACACCATAAAATCCAATGTGGTGTTCTGTGTTGATTTGATGAAAAACAAACAAACATTAAATCCATTTGGCAATGGCAAGTTATACTAAAAAATAAGTTGCTCTGCTGTGATAGCACCTACTAATGTAGTAAACCCTTGAATAGAGGAAGAAATAGCTTGTGTATTTTAATGCGAATTCCAACAACATCGCATCATTTATGAGTTAACTGAGCTTTTAACTTCCTCATTTCTCCAAGTCTGTGTATACAAGACCTGAACCCACAAAAATGAGATTATCACAAATAGCAGGAAATCATAACAATCGAAGGCCTCAACCATGGGGCGAAAGTCTACATGTCATCTGAGAGTCGATTGTTTGTTTTCCACCTAAATTCAGAAAATGGTGTTGGAAGAGTAACCTATAGTTTCATAGCACATTAGTTAGTAGTTAGAAAAAATAGTATTGACGGTGTGAGATTATCATTTAGGTATGTTACTTCAAAAACTTCCCGTCTACGTGTTAGAATTGAGATAACTTTGATATGCATCGTCTTTTAGACCATGAACAATTTCATAGGACAGGACTTTGAAACAAAAATTTATTGTTTGGAAATTATTCAAATTTTTACTCCTACCGTTCCGCTCCTACAGGTTGAAATGGAGCCAAATTCGATGTGTAGTGTTTTTAAACAATCTAACAATTTTATTAACTAGACAGTAAAATTTGAAAATACTAGTTCTTTTTTTACAACACTGAACATCACATTATCATCATAATCAGTATGCAAATTTGCGAAATATATACCCAAATATTAAGAAGCGTAGGTGAGAAGTAACACGTAACTGAAGAGAACTGTTATTTCAATTATCTACGAGTAATTAGTGATCTGGCGATTCTCGCTACTGCAACAGTTAGTGTTGTGAATTCAGTTCTTATAATCAGTTACCATAGTTTGGTGAGCTGAGTTAGTAATGACTGCATTCATATTAAAATTCCTAATTCTATCATGTGGAATCAAGATTTATAGTTGATAATTTTTGCTGAACGTGTCCTGAATATTATAGGAGTTGAGGGATGACACATTTTTCCTGATCATAGATAGTTAGCTTCTTCTTCTTTACTCCTGCTGTCACCCGTGATTTTAATGCGGTAGATTTTCTGCTTCTGACGGTCAGGTAAACAACTGCTATCAATTTTTTTGTGTGGTCTGGCTATTCATATATTTTATTATTTTAAATAAATTCTTCATTATCATTTAGAGTTAACAACTACTGCAACCATGTTAGTCACTTCAACAGATAAAGAATCATCAGGTATATTGGCCTAATTACTTGTTTACATCCTATCTAGTTATCACTTTATGTTCGCATGAGTCAATTACCGATAGCCAACATTGGTCAACGTACAAGCCTATGACGTTTTACTTTTCAAGGCGCTGGCGCGTTCTGAGGCTCATGATTGGGAGTACGATTCAATTAAAATTGGATTCGTAAATATATAACTATAATATATAGATATATTTTAAGCAGAGCATGAGATACTGTAGAGCTTCTGAGAAGTCAGGTCGCGGCTAGTGTAACTGGTGGAAAGCTAGCATTAACAATGCATATTAAACAGTTAGAATTTGTGTTGGTGAACTCAAGGTCATATGTTGATAAAAACTTATTAAAAAACAGTCATTTTTGAATACTTTTGTGTAGTTACATTTCTCTACAATTGTACTTACGTAATCCAACTATTGAGTTTCAGGATTCCTTTGAATGCTTTTCTCTGGATTGGAAGACAAATTGCGGTCTTGCGAGTTAATTTTCCTTTGAATTAGGGTCGCGTCTAAAAAAGGTTGCCGACTACTCATCTATATTACAAAATTAGACAAGTTATGTGACAGATCCCAAACTAATCTCTGCAGTGTACTATAAATTGTAAAGATTGACATTTGAGTGTCTGCCAAGGAAATGTAATAGGTTTTACGATAGGTAGCTGTCCAAGAGTATCAAAGCAGAACAGCTCATCTGTTTTACACCTAATTACAAGATTCACAAATATTTCTTATTGATTTGCTACTGTTTCGAATCGAAGAGTGCTCCGACGTTACAAGTGAAAGAAATATCAGTGTGCACCTTGCCCTTTCCTCAAATGCGTGGAAAAAGTTTTACATTTTTCTATTAGCCATTACGGATAGATAAACATTAACTCTCCAAATCTCGTTCTATCAGATTGAAATCACCATATTAAATCAATTTGAATTTGTTAAGAGTCGTCGACCACCAGTCAGGCAAATTCCAGTACCAGCACAAGCCCATCTATCACTCTACCAAGTACAGGTATATACCCGGGACAGGGTGATCCCGGGGGCATGGGGCCCGCATGCTGATTTTGTGTGACACGGGAAAACTACTTTCATTTATTTATTACAATTAGAATTTTATTAAATGTCCAGCATGAAATTGAGCTCCATCTGTAATTCTTATCAGATTTGGTACCGAATATTGAGCGTATATTTAACCAAAATACCAAAACTTTAGGAAACTTCACTTTTCGCAAATACCTTTGCTTGAAAGAAATACATAAGAAATAACTTTCTTAGATTCTAATGGAACCCAAACAAGCATGAGCAGTAGGGCTGTTAAAAAATAAATTTTTTGATCAAATTTTAATGGCTATTCGATAAGATTATTAGGTTGGCTAGGAAAACGCTTCACACCAAATTTGGCTCCAATTCCAACGTGTAACAGCAGGCTCCAGGAGTTAGATATTATTAATTTTTTTCAAATTTCACTTTCAACCCCCTAACATTGTTACTTTGTCTAAAAACACAATTTTCAATAATTTTGGCTCCATTCAAACTAGTAGAGTCGGAGTTATTGAAGCACAAAATTTTAAAATTGGAAAATATATTATTCACGGTGTCAAATGCTTTGATTGTTTTATTATAGATCTTCCCGCCGTAAGTGCTGTTATATCAAATCCTAAATCTTGAGCATCAATAACTTTGCTTAAACTTATATTAAATTTAATGTTTTCTAACTCCTGTAGCTTCGCTGCTACATGATGGAATTGATCCAAATTTGGTGTGCAGCGTTTTTTCAGCCAACCTACCAATTTTATCGAATAGTCAGTCAAATTTAAAGAAGTGATTTTTGAACAACCCTTGATCAGGCCCTGAACTGAATAGGATGGAGAAGGAAAGTTTAAGAAGTGTAGAGACAGCGGTGTGAACAAGCCCCGTTGCCCGGTGTCGTAAATGGTGCCAAAGATATTTGCTTGATGGTGCTAGGGGTGACATCGTTGCTTCAAAGATTAAGCCCGCATACAGATTTTAGTATTGCGGCCCGATAGCAATTACAACTAAGAGCTGTCTAGCACTTTGGTTTGACAAGTACAGCCGGTAGGAAAACTAAGAGCAAATTTTTCCATCAATTAGATTTTCCGCAGAAAGTATGCTCCGTATTCGGTAAGACGGTAACACATCTGTGAAAGCATTTTCCCAGATCTTGTATGAATCGCAAAAAATAACGCATGCTTACGGCTGTTGACCACCGATGTCGAAGCGGCACTTCGCTGCTCTAAATCAGATTTGGATAACTAGACAATACTAGATGTCCAATTAGACCAGGGATGTCAACCCATTTTGGCCGAAGGGCCACAAGTTGTGTAAGACTGATGGCGCTGGCCCCTTCAATTATGTTTTATGATAAAAAACAATCTATAAGAATTCTCTTACGAACCACTAGAAAATGAATACAATATAAAACAGATTCCGGGACAGGTTGGACGTTTTTGATTTGTGATAATAGTTCGCCAGGTCGCGTAAACATTTGTACTCGGAATGGAGTGATTGATTATATCCTGATGTATTGCAATATGATGCGGGCGGGTATTGGTGAAAGCGTGTGATCGCGAACTCACTAATTGGGAGCACAGCTTCTACCTTGGTAAAAATTGTCAAACCCCTCCCTTTTATTTCGGCTGTATGTACTCCTAGTGGTATTTACTGTGAAGTTATGCAAAAATTTCTTCTGTACTAGTGTTGCATTGCAAGAAAGTTGAAGGAACCCTACGGAGAGAGAGAGAGTGAGAGAGTCTTTAATTTCCATCCAACCAAAATACATACTAATAGTGGGAACTAAGCTGTGTTCAGCGGGTGATACCTATAGCTAATGCTTTCTATTCCTATTTTTGCCTGGTAAAATAGTAAGTGTTGATGGTTTGCTTGCATTTTATTTCACACAAATTCACATGCTGAAAATGTTGGGTTGTGAGACTAGAGAGCAGAGGTCAACTAGCAGAATAACCAGAGCAGGGTCAATTTCTACTTCCTGGGGTTGTAAACTTACACATTCAATAAACCCAGTGGTGGAGCGAGAGGCAGGTCTTTACAACTCCCATTTCAAACTCGGAACCCTCTCCGTTTAAAATGCCTATTATATCTCTGATATTTTTTAGCAAATTTCTTGTCATCAACTCAAGCAATTGGTATTATTAGTGTCATCAATTAGCGAGAATAACCAAGGTAGTATCAATTTATTAGGGTTAGAAGCGCCCGAATATCATATCCACACAGCAGGAGAAGTCAATCACTCGATTTTGCATACAAATGCACAACAATCTCATGATACTTGGGAGCTCCGTACCCTAATAAATTGATGCTGCCTTGGTTTGCTAATGCGGGTTTAGGAGCTTTTCTAGGTTAATCTGTATCAGGTGTATAGCTAACTAAATATTGTAGGCTTTAACTGCCTACTAACTTGAGAAAGTCCTGGTTTCCTTGTGGTCGTACAGAATTCTTCTTCACATATACTCAATACATACAATTTTTTTTCAGACGTCAATACAAGTAGTAGCATTATAAAATGAGTCTTTCAAGCCCCGTGTTTAAGACACTTACATATTTGAAGGAAAAAAGTAAGGGGTTTAGGCCTAGTTTTGCCTAAAAACCGAAAACTGTCCAGTAGAAGTAGTATCAAATCACAATTCCTTAAGGAAGTAGTGCTAGTTGGCGAAATCTACTTGAAGAACTTGAAAAAGTAGAAGCACTTCATTACTGAGCACATCTACATTTGTGGACGTAACACTGCACTCCGAAATGAATTTCGGAAAACATCTGCGATGGACCACAAGAACCTTCATTGGGAAATGCAAACATGTTGTGAAGTGATGTATCAACTTAGAACAGTGGCTTTTAACCTTTAATAACCTCCGGTACACTTACGCTAATATGCAAGCCTTTGCAGAACCCAGAATTACAGCTGAGACATGAAACACATCTATAGACACATCTGATACGTTACTATGGATCACCAGTGGACAAAATGAACAATGCATCATCGCAGTCTTGGAATTTTTACACATAAGAAAAACCTTATATTGAATATTTATTGCAATGTGACTCCTGGTGTTACCTTTCAGATATCAGTTCAGAAATGCAAGGCTTCACCTTGGAAAGTATCATCGTATTGTTTGGTCGAAGCACAAGCTCAACAGCGTGATACCAATTGCTTAGTTATAAATATTGGAGATGGAATGGGCGTTTCAGAAAGACTGTGTTTCGATTTCTTTAAACACCAGCCCATTTTGCATAACATCTGAGCTGTACCATACGTCCATACCCACAGAAAAAAAATCATGTCGACACTAGTAATAATCTGTTCATTCAACTTCTATCTCCTAATATATCTTGAAAGATAACTTCTCAGCATGATGTTAACCAAGGCAAGCCGTGCACTCAAATTTTACTCAACTCATCTAGATGGCAAATTACGGGAGGGCTTGTTGCAGTTCTGTGGAGATTTTTACACTTTCGTTCTGCAATGGAAACAGCCAATTTTACTCTTTTTTTGTGTGTGTTTCAATCTACCAAGAATGCTTATGAATTTGTACTGTTATTTTACAATCTTCATATCCAGAAAAACTTGATGGTTGCTCGAAAGCTGCGTTCACGATAACCATTGTCGGATGTATTTTGACTGTCATATTTGCCATTACCGTTGCATGTGCCATGAAGAAAATGTGGCGCTTCAAAAAAGGTAAACACTTTCAGTTACGACACGAATATAGTCGATAACATTTTGCGACTTTATTTCATCCAGAACCTGCTTCAAAAATGTTCTATCTCGGCTTTGTAGCTGCTGCGGCTGCAAGTGTGCTGGCCATTGGATTATTGTTTGGGTCTACAGGTAATATGATACTATGGTATTTTCAGGTTTGACGGCAATTGCTAATATTTGTGTACCGGCATATAAAAGTTGAATGAATGAAAAGATTGATTAGTAATGATTAAGTATCTATCAAATATTTCTGCTACTTGATCTCGCAATGCTGGAATATATCATTTGAACGTTGCGTGTAGACATAGGCCTATTCGATCGATACTATCCAATAGATGTGTAAATATTCACAATCAATTTTCAAAACGTGGACTTGAGCAGTGATTTTACAACATACTGCTCGGGTTACAGCAGGTGTCTGGTGTCACTGTCTCTATAGAATATAAACATGGGATGGCAACAACCAATTTTGCAGCTTCGTTAACCGCTTTGCTGAGGCTGTATTCAGAATAGTTTTGCGTAAGTGACTGTAGGATTTCTGGCAATCCAAAAGTTATCTTCCAGAGAATCTGGTCTTGATCGAAAGCTACTGTGGCATTGATTCCAAAAATATAAATTAAAATATGGTCAGGCTCCAGACCTTGACGAAAAATCATCCTCAACATCTGAAATGTGCATTGTTCAGAACAATTGGTAAACCGCAAAACAATGACCCGTTGTGGCTCTTCGATTGTTCGGACAATGCCGATATTTCAGACTTGGAGGGGGGTTCTAAGTGGATAAGTGCCTGTTCATATTTAAATTTATATTTTCGAAATCGGAGGCGACAGTAGCTTTCGATCAAGACCAGATTCAGTAAATTCTGCGCTCTGGAAGATAACTTTCGGATTGCCAGAAATCCTACTGTCGCTTACGCAAAACAATTCTGAATATAGCACCAGCGAAGCAGAACGAAGCCGTAAAATCGGTCTTGCCATTCCATGTTACATTCTATACTGTCACCGCATCACTCAAGAAATGGATGCACATGTACTCCAGAGCATTTTAAGTGGCGAATGATGAGCCATAAAGAAAATAAAACCGCAGTCACAAGAATATTGAAAAAACTCTTGTAACCATATTAAAATTAAAAGAATGTCATTAAACATTAAAAAGACCAATATCTGGGACACAGCTGCACTGGCAAGAATTGGCTACTTGCACTGGTGCTACTTACAAGAAGTTGATGCATCCACTGATCTACAAAGCCTCACTTTCAAAACAAAATTTCCTTCCTCTTGTCTGTTAATAACTGCGCCAAGGTTTTACGGCAAGAAGTCGGAGTGCATAAAATGCATTTCAAGTGATATGCAGCAACCATCTCTCGGTAACTGCCGACCAGATTGCCTATTCCTGGCTGAAAATGATTCGATTTTGCATTTGCTAAGAAGTTGGACATGACTTTCAGGACTTCTAATTTTTGGGCAACAATTTTCTGAGGATTCACTAGAACAGGAGTAGGAACCTTCAGCATACAAAAGCTGTTTGAACCAATTTCCCATCATATAAAACCAATTGGAAGTCGAAAACTGTGTTACTTCCCTACAATGACGATAACCTCACTTACAGTTTGAATATACTTCTGCTAGATTAGACTAGATCGGTAATTCTAAGCTCCTCTTAGCGAAATTTATGTGTAGAAACCCTGATGCAGTGAATAGCTTTGTGATATCTGATACGAGGCAACCTTTAGACTAGTATTCTTTCCATAAGACTCAAATTATTCCTATTTTTTCAGCATGTGTTGCTGCAACCATTATTGGTGCAATCGGCAGTTGTTCCATGCTTCTTGTCACTGGACTTTATGCCAGGGAAGCGATGAGTAAGTTTCCAAATCTCCGTAATTCATAGTAACATATATTTGTTTTTCAAAATGCTTGGGCTTCGAGTGGTGGGATGTAATAGAACAGTATCCTGTTCTATTCCTTGCTTTACCGGCGTTTGCAATTATGTCTGTCTAATGATTTTGTTAACACCAAAACGTTGTCAACGAAAATAAATGTTCTTCGATTTCACCCTGAAAAAGAATCACAAATTTAGCCAACTTGAATCCACTATGACACATGGCGAATGTTTAGACTTACATTTACAACTGTATCCTGAGTAATGCCAACCTTGGGAATCAAAAACTACCTGTAGCAGTCGAGAGTCTGTGAATCAGTGGACTCTGCAACACAGTGCAACAGTCTGTATTCATGTTCATTTCTTTTGTAATACTGATATTTGTTATTGATTTTTGATCTTGTTTAATTACTTTTCATACACTCTGATTCACTTACATCAGACCTGGGCAAAGTGCGGCCCGCGGGCCAAATGCGGCCTGCGAAAGGTTGCTTGGAATTCAAAACATGAAACTTGCTCTTTCCATGACTAAAACCATAGGCTGTATTAAATGAACTGGAAATTCGTTTACTTTAAAGCCTGTTCATTATTATGTCACGATTACGCTGCCTACTTACCTGGCATGTGTAATCAAGATTCAAAATATAGGCAATGTGGCAAAGTATGACTAGTCGCAAGAAATCACTCTTTCCATGTACAATTCCAAATCCCTAATTCGTAAAACAGTGCTCAGTGCTCGCGAGTACTATATGACTCATCATATCTATCACCCATAAAGGATTAGCGGGCATGCCCAAAAAAGAAAGCCGAAAACTGAAATTCAAAGAAGGTTCAGGTTTAGAATTTAGAACACTAAATATTTGTATACTGGAGTCAGGGGTGTACCCGTCCTTTAAATTTTTGCCGAGGATGTTACCGAGATTTAAGATTTTAATTAAAGTCGGTCTTGTGACAAAAATTCGAAACACTCGGTCAAGGGAGGGCGAGGTTCAGAAAAACTGCAGGCTTCGCTCAACATAAAGACTATTAAAGCCGCACACTGCTCGTAATGCAGCGACCAAGAAAATAAGCTTTGGATTAGAATAAAATAGTATTTACGGTGGCCAACTCTTTAATTATTTATTATAAATCGTGGAATTAAAAAATTTTCTACTGCGATAACTTCGCTTCTAGTGGTTGGAATTGAGCCAGATTTGGTATGCATCATCTCTACTGATAGCCTAACAATTTTATGGGGTTGCCAGAAAAATTTTGAAAATAATTTTTTGTTTGTTTTTTAATTAGGAATTCAAAACTTTCAACTGCAAGAAAATCGCTTCTACTGGTTGGAATTAAGCCAAAGTTGGTGTACAGCTATGTTTTCAATAACCCAACAGTTCTCTAACGAAATTCTCTATATTTCAAATTCGGTTAACAGCATATCCTTATGTTTGCTCTGAATGAGAGTCAGTCGAAACTATTTGGGTGTAGTAAAGTTGGCACTATGAATCTATTGTTTGTAGCGATATTGAAGTTCTGTACCCCCCAGTTAATTTCTTTTTCGATTTTTAGCAGAAACAAAGGGCATACAAGGAAAGAAAATCGAAGCAGCCGCTGAACTTTAGAGAACCATTATTTTGATGTTTCTCTTCTTTGAAACATCTTTTGCTGTCATCTTAATGTATTTTACCACGTCTTGTCATCAATTATGTTGCCCGAATCTTCAATCATCATTGATATTCTTTCCCTTTAATCTGTCGTGCTCTGCTGTGTTAGCTGTATCAAATACTTGGCTATAACACAGGTTTGTCTTATCCGGCCCTAGGCCGACATGTACGTGATATCAAATGCTTTTTATATTGTGACTGAGCTGCAACTAATGAACGGAATTCGTTCCTATGTCACAGACAAGCTATGTAAATAACACGGCACATGTATAGGCAGTAGGAACATATATCAAAATTCAGCTGCTTGCCTTCGGTAGTCATTTATTTCTCGTCGCTTTTGTACATTGTATAGTGCTCATCATGACGTCAGTGAACCCATTTTTGCCAACAGGAAGAAAACAATCATTTGAATTGCAAGTTAAGCGCATTGCTTCCCTGATGTCAATATTAATTATATCTCTAATTGCCAATAAATGAACATGACCTTTTATGAGTAACTGAAATTTCTTACATTCATGCGTTCGCCTTTTCTGTGTCCATTTATGTGATGTCAATTTTACCGCACTGCTACAATTGTATTGAGCCATGCTATTTTTTTCGTTCATTTCCTGCCATTTTACGGGTATTTAAAACAGACTGGCACAATACAGATTTACACTGTCTCAACCCGTATGGAACTTACATGCGAGACAAAAAAATGATATCGGCATTGAGGAATTGATCAATTGCTCCGTGTTATTATCATCCCTTGCCTATCCATTGCCATCCCTTGCCATTTTGTATTTTTCTTAGTATAGTCGCCAATTCTTGCATTATCAAAACACATCCACTGAAGCGTGCAGGTGCTTATAGGAAATTATCGGTCACTTGCCGTTACTGGAGCTTGATATCACTGATTGATTTCATGATAGTTGAATAGTATCGCACTGCATGATTTGAGGCAGCTTGTAATGTGGGCAGTATCCATGACTGGCAGATCATTGCTATTTCTGAAAGCACTTGTGCCGAAAATTCGGATAGATCTTGTCCGCTTGTTGACAGCAATGTTGACATTGCTCAATGCGGTAATTTCAATCGTAAGCTTGTGTGTGTAATGCATCACTACATCTGATGTCCGTGTGCTACTGTAAAATGAAAGAGCCCCTGTTTGTCGCTCTCCCTGATAGTTACCTTTCCGTAACGACATTGATTTTGCTGCTAGAAATACTCGAACAGCTAGGATTCATGCGTGATAAGCAGTTGTGAGTTTAACTTCAATTATGACCCAGGCTATACTTACGAAAAGGCCATGGTAGTCGTTTCGTACCAGTGAATGTAATTTTTATCGTGGTTTCACGGAATCTTACGTATATTTGTTTTTTCTTCATTAACTGCTGTGTAACTTTTGGTCGTGATGTGGCATGAATAACAAAAAAAATGTTCCAATTTGAGTGTGTGCCTTTCATTTGACGCATGATACTATTAAAAATTCGATGTATTGTAAATGGTAGCTTGTTCCGTCGCTTTTGTATGGGTGGGCATAGAGCGAATTGTAGGGGATTTCGTCGCCGACTATGTGCTAGAAATATACTGTCGAAATAGGTATGGTGAATACGCTGCAGTGTGTCACATCAAAGAAACCCTGGAACACGATCTTCCAAATTGCCGCAGATATGATCATAAAACCAGACCCTGACTGCGACCCCGTGCGCGGACAAATATTAGTTTTGACCTATAGTCACCGATCCTCAAATGTTGAATCGATTTCGCATCGTGAGGCAGAACTATAAAGACTAATTATCTACTATCGATACATATTATGTGATTATACGCACAACATGCCGTTGTATATAATGTGTAGGACTGGTAACGCAGCATCCCACAGAAATACACGGGCATTTATTTGTAGTTACCATTTCGGCATCGCTTGACTGGTACAGTCTGCGAGCATCAAAAGTTCTGAATCCTACCCGCGATCCAAATCGAGTATGACGTGCCTGCTCTCTAGTATTTAGCGTAATTTGCAATATCAGCGCTGAAGGAAATGATGTCATAGATATATCAACAGCGTTACTGCTTTTGTTTGTCTCTCAATTCATACGGACAATATGCTACATGCTCATGCTGCATTTCAAAGTGAGTAGACATCTTCGAAGGCGAAAAGAAAGTTATGTAATTTCCTGGTTATAGTCTCGCGCCTCATTTAATAATATGTACTATTTCAAGAAAATTTCGGTTGCTTGCAACGGTCATATATGGTCGTAATGAATGCTTTGCGCCTTACATCCCACCACTATTTGAAGTCGTACCATTCTTCATAGCCGGCAAATTATATTTCGTTTCAAACAAATTGTAGTGCCATAATATATAACGTTCGTTGTAATATTACTGGTTGCGTTGCACTACGCCTATCAACAAAGTTCTGCGGTATTATCGTTTAAACAGCTTCTTGGAGGTACAGAACTTCAATATACAATTGAATAGTATATTCATATTGAAGTGAACCCGAATATTTTCGGCTGACACTCGTCAGGGGTAATCGTCAGCAACTAGTAGAGAATTCAAAAGAACAGCGTATATCAACAATCGTAACACAAAATATGACGGCACCAGCACGGAATGTCGAATACGAGAGCGTTTAATGTACTATTTTTAGATGATACACGAACTCTTTTTGTTGACACAGCCTTGGCTGGTGTATTTTGATAAAAGTCGACTCCAATAAGGCACACAAATGAAAGCCAAGGCTGTGTCAACAAAACGAGTTCGTGTATCATCTAAAAATAGTACATTAAACGCTCTCGTATTCGACATTCCGTGCTGGTGACGTCATATTTTGTGTTACGATTGTTGATATACGCTGTTCTTTTGAATTCTCTACTAGTTGCTGACGATTACCCCTGACGAGTGTCAGCCGAAAATATTCGGGTTCATTTCAATATGAATATACTATTAAATTATTATCGTTTACTTTGTATAGAGCAGTAAAGAAAACGAGACGTATCTGTTTCACATTGTTGTTCGCCATTGTCAACAACACGCTAGTAAAAGCGGGTATTTCGTTAGTCGAGTCATAATATTTCCCATTTTAGTCAATAAGTGTCGCTGTTCTTACGGTGACAAAAAATACCCGACGAAAGAGTGCACTCTGGAAAGGGCAAGAAAAAGCCGCAGAATAGAGACTAGTATCGAAAAAAAGGAACTGGACATCGGGCATTAGGCCGAGGTGGATGCTGGTTTAAGAGACCGCAACTGATCGTGCAGCAAAATTTCCAAACATGCATTCTTTCGCGGTACTATAGCTTTCAGAATTTTTGAAGTGTGCTCTTTATCGGATCTCAAAATATGGTAACCCCACGGTGTAGGCATAATAAATGTTGAACAAAATATGGCCACACCTGCGTAACTGTTTTGTATGAGGTCTTTACATGAAGTCTGGAGATCGACCGGATGAAGGACACACACAGCTATCGTTAACACTATCAATATCACCATTACGTCGGGTGGTGATACCGATGAAAATATCAATACGATGTAGTGTTATTGATAGACCACATATAGTCATTTCAGGACATCATCTGTTCTCTCCTATCTCGATACTTCTGGGCAAAGGTGATTGTGTGGTTGTGTGACTACAACTTCAGTCATTTTGTCCAATTCCTTTCTTTCGATTCTATTGCAATTCCTATGACATCTCGAATCGATGAAAAACGGATATTGGGAGAGATGCTGATCTGGTACTGGTACAGCGTCACTTTGCACTGGGCGTGTCTTGTGGTGATGAAAGTGATTTCCTTGAGAAGAAACTTCACAACAGCGACACCACCCGTCGAAATACCTAAACGATTCTGTGAGCCCTTTTTTATGAGTTTTTATCCTTTATTCAGAGTAAAACTGGTAAATAGTTACGCATATAATCCGGGGAGCAACCTGCCCCCGATCGAAAATATGAATAATGAATCAAACTTCTAAAATTCCAGCATTGAAGTCAAATTGCTAATCCTATGCCAAACACGAAAAGGTTAAATTACGGAATTGAGGTAGATACACGAAACTCTTTCGAGAACATATGTGCCGAAACAGCCAATGTTCACTAGGGTCTAAATTACGGTAACTTTTCCGAGAACAGGTCGTGTTTACACCTATTTAGAGTTTCCGCGAACTTTTTTTCATACAATTCGCTTTTTCGGTAAATTCGCGAGAAATCATGGCCAGTATGAACGCGATTCTCCGCAAAGGGAGATGGACACTGGTTTACCTTCATGTCGTCCTCAGTTATTCAATCAATATCAACATGACCTGATGCGAGATCTTTGTTTTAGAGATGGTTTGAATGTGAGGTTCACGTTCGCGTTCTGTGTGTGAACCTTAGAAATTTGGAGGCTCGCATTCACAAACGAACCTTGGTGGGCTGTTCTGCACTGTGAGCCTCTTTCATGCATTACAATTTTTCATGTCATTATAACGTCTTGGTTGAAATTATTTTCGACTTCGGACCACTCTCCGCATGGTGCTGGCAGTATGAAGAAAAAACTCAGCACTAAACAGGCATGCACCTGGCCAGTTTTAGGAATTATTTGCTCAAAAGTTTTCTCGAAATATTCAGTTTTCTATTTCTGAATCTTTAGTGACTCTCTGCTGTGACCTTTGCTCGTAATCAGACAAACCAAACACACTGCATGTAGGAACTATAGGAAGTCAGCGAATTGTGCTTTATATTCAACCATTTACAAATTGATATAAAGAATGCGTCGATGTCTAATGTAAAAAATCGATCAGGCGTAGCCTACGGTATCGATCTTGATTTGTTATCCTTTTGTTGTACAACCAAATCCGTCCGAGAGGGATGTTGATTTCTGTATAATTTGTTTTTGAGATAATATCTGGCGCAAGCATAGAAACCGGTGTTTCATTAGTAATAATGAATCCGTTCTGTACGGTCTAGTCGAGTCGTCGTCGAAATTCGAAGATCTTGGCAAATCGATATAAGATATTGATTTTCTAGCATCTTGTTTTTCCATTTGATACATTTGGTGACGCCCAAGACACTCACGGAATGTGCCATGCTATATATGATACAGAATAGTTTGTAATATGAACAGATAGGAGGATGCCGAAACGACCAGTTGCGGTCTCTTGATCTGGCATCCACCTCGGCAAGAGTTATAGAGCTAGACATAGGCTACTTGAGAATGAATAATCGAAACATCGACATTTTTAAACGTCATTTGAGGCAAATAAATGCCAGAAACATGTTTTACTAAGGAATATGGTAAAGGAAATATCAACAAATCAGCTCAACTAAATTTTTGTTACATGGTGTAATCGAAACTACAGAAGTTCCGCATAATATGCACGGTTCCCAATAAAGTGATCGATAATGTCGAATCGAACATCATCCGACTTTGCTGCCTGACTCTCTTTGATAAAGACGCGTCACTCAAGCAAGGCTTCGAAAAGCATATATGCTTCAAACAGATTTATCGTAATAAATGACTAGATTGAATGTTGTCGTTACATTGGGGAACTCAAAACGACAAACGTATAGCCTACGCAAGTTGTTAGCTTTTTCGCATTTCAGTGAAAGTTGTATTCAAGATTTCGTAGTTGAAACATAACGTAGGCCTAACTGAAAACGTAATTGGAAAGTAGTTGCTTTGAATTACACTTTACGCCAGTAAGTAGGCCTAGGTATCCAATGCCCAGTTTAGCCTAAAAAATGAAAATTGAAAAGTAGAAGTAGTCTTAAATCATAAGTATTTACGTGAGTAGTGCAAGTAGCTTGTATCTGAGTACTTTGAATAAGTAGTTCAAGTGGGCAAACCTACTTGAGTATCCCAAAACGTAGATGCAATTCGTTACCGACCAGTGTCCACCTCTGGTTATAGTTATTAAAGTTGGGTATTATTCATATCAAGTATCTAATATCATGGTTGCGCATTGTGCAATAGTTAGGCAATGGGCGTTAGTCTGCCTATTTGACGGCTATAGGCTTACTATAGGTGCCATACAACAATAACTCACACACAGATATCTGTGTGTAATGTGTAGAGGAGATTTATGGCACGTAGCTTGTGGCCTCCTGGAGATACGTAATATGTTGCCATACCGTAGTCATAGTCGATGACAGACCAGATCATGAGACCTGACCATAGGTCTTTGTTCAATGTTCAATGTCCGTTGTTCAAGCATAGGCCTACGTGTCTAATGCACCATCACACCGTTCGTGTAAATAACTATCCTGCCTAGGGTTGTATTTAAAACAAATGATGTTTTTAAACACTTCGTTTAAAACATGTTTTAAACAGTGTTTTTTTAAATGAACTTCAAAAAAAAATTTTTTTTCAAGTTCTAGGCTATAACTATGCCATAATTGTGTAAATACTTTCGACAAAACATGTAGTAGGCTCTGACCCGATACAGACGATTTGTACCCGATAACCAACGTATACATAATGGAATGATTATAGAACCCTGGGAATCGTCGTCGGTTCAAACGTCATAGCACGTAGGCCTAGATATAGAATTATAGATCATTGGTACGGAATGATGTTCTGTTGAGACCGCCGACTGCAAAAAAGCTGCATAGCAATCAAGGTTGTAATGACTCGAGTCATGACTCGACTCGAGTCAGACTCGAGTCACGATTTTTTTGTGACTCGACTTGACTCGAGTCATTTTCTTGAAATGGGAAAATGACTCGACTCGACTCGAGTCAATATTTGGATTGACGCGACTTGTACTCGAGTCATTACGCATGACTCGACCCAAGTCATTGACTCGGCTTATTTTATATGACTTGAAGATGAAGAAATTTGCGAATCGTAATGGCTAGATCAAGCATCTGACGAATTCTGGCGACATCGCTAACTGTCACCACTGCTTTCGTTGCACTCGTCTGATATCAGATATACCGCCGTAAAAACAACAGACAATGGTACATAGTAGCAATGCATTGTATAAAATCCTCCAGTGATGAAGAGGTAATATATCGCCCTCAATCAAATTACTCAAGACTTTTCAAATATACAAGCAAACAATCGAAACGAATTTCAATTAGAGCCAATGAAATGGCTCAGATGGTCAAGTACTTGGAAGAGACTGATATGCGCATGTGTAGATTTGAAGGCGATGATTCTTTGCATCTTTGGGCGACTAGATTGAATGAGTATCCAATGCTCTTCAGTGTGGCTCAAAAATTCCTGTTAATTTCTGCATCTAGTGCACTATAGTGGAACGTGTATTTAGTAGATGTGGATATATTGTAAGGCCATGCCGCTTTAACATATCTGAGGATTTCCTTTCCACTTGAGTATGTTTGAATTGTAACTCATTGATTTGATCTGCTGTCTCTGAAAACACACAATACCCTCCGTCCATTTGACGTTTTGTTAGGTATGTGCAAAGTGCATTGTGCACGTGAGTAATAATGAATGGCTAATGTTGTGTGGTGTTCGTACAATATGTCTGTTCAAAAATAACTTCTTTTTTTTAATTTCACTGGGTGAACACTGAATCTGGCTTAATTTTAAAAAGTAGAATCAATAATATGAGAGGAGAAAATTTTGGATTTGAAAATAAATGGAGTATTTTTAGTGAGAAATTCTTTCATATAATATAATTATATACTAGTAGTAAGCCGACTTTTTTTTGTCATATCCAAAATATTCCACTCTAATAACTTCGCTTCTTCTAGTTGGAACTGAGCCAAATTTGCTATGAATCATATTTCTACACAATCTAACAATATCATGAGGTAGCCGATAAAATTCGAAATTTTCTATTTGTAATTAATCCAAAATTTTGTTTCAGCAGTGCTTTCTACTGGTTGGAATTGAGCCAAATTTTAGTTCTTTTAGGCAATCTAACAATTTTAAGAACTAGCCCAACTTCGAGATTTTGTCTTCTTTTTTGAGAATTTTTGTTAGAGCAAATTCGAATAAAGATAGAGTAAATCAGCACTGAAGTAACCAGGGCTTTGGAGCAGCCGTAAATTTAAACTGCTCCAGCTCCGGCTCCGGAGCTCTCTTCTATCATACATTAGCTCCGGCTCCAGCTCCGGAGCCGCATTATTACCACTGCTCCGGCTCCAGCTCCGGCTCTGAAATTATCGAATGGGCCTATCTATATCAGGGGTGGCCAACCCGCGGGTCAAATGTGGCCTGCGAGAGGTTTTGCGTGGCCCGCGAGGTAATTTCCTATTATATTATTGAAAATGAATTGCTCAGATTGTGAACTTGCAATGCCAACCAAAAATTACAATTCTGGCTGCGACACTTGGGATGTTGATGACTAAAATATCAGTTCCGACGCATTGGCAGATCCAGGGTCCAGTCACATTTTCAGTAAATCGTCGTACATTACAATAAACTAAAATAGTAGCGAAATTTTTCTTCACGCTTCGCGTGTTTAATTGTCACACGATTTCTTGCTTGGTAGCCTACCCCCTACTGACAATGAAAAAAAAAACGCCCAATTTACCCGATTGAGTCTAACTGTATTCGCAATTACGCGAGAAAGTCTTTTCGCGTTTGCGCTCGCATAATGATCGTCGACGGTGAGATGTAGGCGCAACATTATTGTCGCATATTATCGGAGACCTTCGATATCGATGTGGCCAGACGCCGAATAGTCGTGTCCTTGCAAACTGAGCCTAGCGGGCGGTATACAATAGACCCGCAATACTCAAGTAATAATATTATTGACCTAGTTTATTTATGAACTTAGAAAATTATACCCGCTTGGCGCGGCTAGTGGACCGCACACTCGTTCGTCAATTGCATGGGCCCCTTTAGCCGAAAAGGTTGGCCATTCCTGGTCTATATAGATTACTAATCTACCCATAGGTTAGTTATCTATAGTAATCTCGAGTCTGTCAGCCGTCAGTAACATCCGATGTAGCAACGAAGACATATAGGTGCCGCCGTGTCGGCTTGTGACGTCATACTGAATACTTGTCAATTGTCCACAACATCATAGTTGCACTAGAACGCACTTTACTCTATGCCATTGCTGTGTGCACAGCATTAAAATTCAGGCCTGCTGTTCAATTATGATAAATCAGCAGATGTGGTTGTTGCATATATATATAACGGCAATGAAATAGGTCGCAGCCGGAGCTACTCCTCAAATAACGGGCTCCAGCTCCGGCTCCGGCTCCAGCTGAATTTTATGTAGAGCTCCGGCTCCAGCTCCGGTGAAAATGCACGGCTCCGGGGATCCGGCTCCGGGCTCCGGCTCCGGCTCCAAAGCCCTGAAAGTAACGTTCCGGCGGCTTTTTCGGGAGCTAAGCAGGAAGTTGACCTTTTTTTCAGTCAACCACCTGATAATGTGAAAGAAAAACTATACCTCTACATAAACATGCATCTGTTGATTCTCTATCAGCTGGTATCTAGATATGTATTCGTTGGTTCTCTATCAGATAGTATGTAGACGAAAATTCGTTGGTTCTCTATAATAGGGTTACCATCAATGTTCCCTCTAAGCTGCGCACGTGCGCAAATGCGCAGTGCTGACACAGTCTCTGTGCACAGAAAATATAAGTTGCGCACAAGAAATCCGAAGTGATGACCTTTTTTTTAGTCGTAACGCACTGTTTCTAAGGGTCTGCGCTGTGAGTTGGTGAGTGTGCTCAGACCCGGCAAAATTCAAGGGAACATTGGTTATATCCGTCCTCTTTTAAGAGGATTTGTCCTCTTTTTTGACTTTTTTGAAAGTGTCCTCGTAGGACGCCCTTTTGTCCTCTTTTTTGAGAATTTTGGTCATATTTATAGCAAAATCCGACTGAGATGCCGTAAATCAGCACCAAAGTGACGCTCCGGCGGGTATTTCGGGAGCTGAGCGGAAAGTTGAACTTTTTTTAGTTAACCACCCGTCAATGTGAAGGAAAAAACTGTATTTCGGGCGCCGAGCGTGAAAGATGAGTTTTTTCTTAGTCAACCGACCACGAAGTGGGTAAAATTTACCATTTTTTGAGAATTCTTCTCCAGTTTTGCAAGTCTGAAAAAGTGTCCTCTTTTTAAATTTCCAAAATATGGTAACCCTACTCTATAAGCTATTTGTGAGCAGTCGTCGACGTGCTCGTAATAAAAACTAAATGCTTGTATTTGTGATGTATCTGACTGACAGATATTTGATTTAAAGTTCTAAGATTATTAAAGTTATCATATTGGCGGCCTGTCTCGTCTATCTGTAGCATTGGTAAATGAGACTAGGAACTGTCCGTTATCTGCCTAAATAAACATATGTGCCAAGACTCTGATAGGGACAAAATAAGCATGTTTGGCAAACAAGGAATTCGATATCACCCAAGTAGGATTGAAAACATAAGTTGAACATGACTTCAATACTGTGACTTGGACTCGGACTCGAGTCATAACACTATTACTCGGACTTGACCCTTTAAACGGTGACTTGGACTCGGACTCGACTCGGTGATGAATTGAAAATGACTCGACTTGACTCGAGTCAAAACCACAAAAGTAAGATTGACTCGTGACTCGGAACCATGTGACTTGGTTACAACCCTGTACAGAAGTGACGCTCCGGCGGGTATTTCGGAGTGAAAAACGGTGATTTGAGCTCTGAGCAGAAACTTGACCTTTTTTTTAGTCAACCGTCCACAAAGTGGGAAAAATTCACCGATTTCTGAGAATTCTTCTCCGGTTTTGCAAGTCTCAAATTTCTGAAAAAGTGTCCTCTTTTTAGATTTCCAAAATATGGCAACCCTAGGCTAGGCCAAATGCCCTGATCGCACTTCCCGGTTCCCGCAATCGGCTATTTTTCTCCAAATTCGCCTTAACCCGTCAACTCGCACAGTTGACGTTCCTGCGTTTTAAAAACGTTTTCCGTTCCACCTGCCGTTGTCCGCTAATTAGAGGAGGTCAAAGTAGTCACAGTTGCTACTCAAGTAGAAGTAGAAGTAACGCCGGAAGAACTGATCAACTCTGTGGCATGACAGTCGCGGACCTCCGGAAAATCGCAGCTATCGTATGCGAGGGAGGTTCCCATGCACGAATGGATCATACGGAGCAAGTCGACTCACCGCATTGCTCGAAGGAGGCGATATGGACTATGAATAGCCCGAAAGGGTGACGAATCCCCGAAGGCTCCGACGCGAATTATGGGTTAAGCTTTTTCCATGTTCTTGCAGAACGAAAGAGAATAAGGCATACTTAGGACTTGGGCATTTGCATGTGTTAGGAGGGCCTGTGACCGAGCTAGCACAACGCTGTATACTGCACTAGGTCTTTATAAGCAATAAACGCTTCGAAATAGAAGTAACGCCGGAATTTCTACTCAAGTATAGGTAAGTATAAGTAGGTATTCTACGCCTATTTTCGCCTAATAAACTGAAAACTGTCAAGTAGAAGTAGTCTAAAGTCATAACTACTTAATAAGTAGTGGAGTAGGTAAAATCTAGCTACTTCAAGTACTTCAAATAGCAGAAGTACTTCGTTACTGACCACCTCTGCCGCTAATTCAGATTTTTATTCTACTTGTTTTTCATGGTCCGCTTAATTCATATCAAGGCCGCTGGTCCACTTCTTCACAAGTTCACAATAAATACAGTCCATCCTCAAGATTACCGGACCACGACTGACCTATCGATCTCGCTTCCCATGACATGCCGCCCTATTTCTTGTCGCATTCTTTTTCTATACTATCTTCTTTACTTTCATTCAGTGTGCATGCCTCCTCTTTACATCGCCTAGGCCAAGGTGGGTGTCAGATTCCATAGACTACTCCTTGTCGCTTCGACATATTCCTGTCTTTTCATTGTATCGCATTTTTTGTGGTGTATTGAACTGATAAAATTGCTAATAAACCAATGATGATGATGATCTTCTGTCTATTCATTGTATCGCATTTTTTGTGGTGTATTGAACTGATAAAATTGCTAATAAACCAATGATGATGATGATGATGATGAAGTTGGTAAGTTTTGATTTTTTGCTGTTTCCGCGTTTTAGATATGTAATGAGTTTTGTTTAAAAAGGTCAATGACCGAAAGTTCCGCTTTCCGCTATTTCCGCTATTTGAGAGTTTTAGCACGGAAAACAGTTTTCCACGGTTGGGAATTGGGATTTTTCGCTATTTCCGTTGTTTCCGCGTTTTCAGCAGGTTACGGGATAACAAGTGCATTCAGTCATGCACCTAAGGAAATATTTCAGGTTGTTTAGAATATAATTAGTTGGCTTGCAGCTCGCACATCAGCATAGTTGGTATTGGCACATGGGTATTAGTGTCTTACAAGCTGTGAATTTGCGTTACATTTGAGATCGAATTTAGGTCGCGGGTCGCTTAACTTGCCCAGTGCAATAGCCGGTAGGTAATGTCGACAATCATCAACTGTTCACTAGCTACAATAATAGGCAAAACAGATGCCTTCCCTTCAACTTCACCATGAACCCAGGTCGAGTCTGAATCGTCAAGTCATGTATTGATGCATTCAATTCGATTTCAATTTATTGCTAACAATTTCGTCATTTCAATACACCACAAGATTGTGATACAATGAAAACTCAGTTACTTTGAACAATATTCATGATTTCGCGGGTCTGGTCTACTTTCCTACCCACAAAGAAAAGTGTTCCCCGTGGACACCAAGAAATGTTTACCATGAACACGAACAAAAATTTATAAACGTCAAAATATGTTGTTTTTGCGTTTGGAGAGGGTTAGGGTCAAAGTTGGGTTTAGGGTATCCCAAGATTAGGGTTGAAGTATTAGGGTGGGAGGGGATATTAGGGTTGTTGGAGGGGGATATTAGGGTTGTGGGAGTAGGGATATTAGGGTTGCGGGAGGGGGGATATTAGGGTTAGGGGATATTAGGGTTGCGGGAGGGGGGATATTAGGGTTGCGGGAGGGGGATATTAGGGTTGCGGGAGGGGGATATTAGGGTTGTGGAAGTAGGGATATTAGGGTTGCGGGAGGGGGGATATTAGGGTTGCGAGAGGGGGGGATATTAGGGTTGCGGGAGGGAGGATATTAGGGTTGTGGAAGTAGGGATATTAGGGTTGCGGGAGGGAGGATATTAGGGTTGCGGGAGGGGGGATATTAGGGTTGCGGGAGGGGGGATATTAGGGTTGCGGGAGGAGGATGTTGGGGTTAGGGGATATTAGGGTTGCGGGAGGGGGGATATTAGGGTTGCGGGAGGGGGGATATTAGGGTTGCGGGAGGGGGATATTAGGGTTGCGGGAGGGGGGATATTAGGGTTGCGAGAGGGGGGATATTAGGGTTGCGGGAGGGGGGATATTAGGGTTGCGGGAGGGGGATATTAGGGTTGCGGGAGGGGGGATATTAGGGTTGCGAGAGGGGGGATATTAGGGTTGCGGGAGGGAGGATATTAGGGTTGCGGGAGGGGGGATATTAGGGTTGCGGGAGGAGGATATTAGGGTTGCGGGAGGGGGGCATTAGGGGGTTGGTTAGGTGGGTTAGGTTCAACGTAGGGGTTAGATTACCTTTAACCGGCGTTTAACCCACCTCCAATCTCCCTGTCTCCCAACCCTAATATTCTCTCTCCCACAGCCCTAATATCCCCCTAACCCCAATATTTCCCCCCCGCAACCCTAATACCCCCCCTTACCGCAACCCTAATATCCCCTTACCACAACCCTAATATCCCCCTCCCGCAACCCTAATATCCCCTTCCCGCAACCCTAATATCCCCCCTCCCGCAACCCTAATATCCCCCCTCTCGCAACCCTAATATCCCCCCTTCCGCAACCCTAATATCCCTACTTCCACTTGTAACCCTAATATCCCCTTCCCGCAACCCTAATATCCCCTTCCCACAACCCTGATGTCCCCCCCTCCCGCAACCCTAATATCCCCCTCTCGCAACCCTAATACCCCCCTCCCACAACCCTAATATATTTCCTCCCACAACCCTAATATCCCCCCTCCCACCCTAATACTCCAACCCTAATCTTGGGATACCCTAAACCCAACTTTGACCCTAACCCTCTCCAAACGCAAAAACAGCATATTCTGACGTTTATAAATTTTTGTTCGTGTTCATGGAAAACATTCATTGGTAATCATGGCGAACACTTTACGATCTCTGACTGCCATCGAAGAAGTGGCCACTTTTCTGTGTGGGTAGGAAAGTAGACCAAACCCGATTTCGCTTTATATCTTGGAAATGCTGTAGAGTGCAGGGTGAGTTTTGGGTTTTTCTGGGGTTATGGAGAAAACATTGAAAGTAACTTATCGAATATCTTCATGGTCATGATTCAGTACTGTATTTTTTTGAATTATCTGTCTGAAGTGGTGGGGTAACTTTGGACAATATTGTTTTTTATATGTCTTTACAATCTATTGTTTATCAAACCTCTTAACTGAGGCTATATGGTCAGAGTTGAAGAGAGCAGTGGCTAAAAATGTAACAAAATAGTGTAGGTCTGACAGTTGCACGATTTTTACCTAATTCCTCTCCCCCAAAAATTAAGAATGAAATAAAAAAATTAGGTCGATTATGAAGGCTAATGCCACCGTATTCATCCCTTATCTCAATTTCCACTCATGTCTTTCCCAATATGGACTTGTAAATAACATATGGTGGCATCAGCAAACATCAAGTTTGTTTGTTCAAATATTTTACTGTTCTTTGAAATATGCACTTTCCCTTTGCTATGTCGTCAGATGGATATATGTTGTCGTAATTAATGCCATATTCAGCAGATGCATTTTAAGAGTATGTGATAAGTTTTTAAAGTAGCTTCCACCTTCTTGCAATCTCTTGGCTTATTACCCACCCATTTTTTTTCAAATTTTGGTGAACTCTCAGTTCATCAACCTTCTCATTTCATTTTAAAAAGCCACCAGGAAAGTCATCACGAATACAGTTGACTATGCACTTTGCCACAGATGAAGCAGCCAATTTCCAGAGCTCTGAAAATCACATTTTCCACTATCCAAAGTTAACCCGTTATGTTAAAATACAAGGTGGTAACTTTGGAAATCACATTTCTGCTGAGATGTTTACCCTGGATTAAGACTACTTAGAGGTATCTGCTGCCAAGTTTTGCATGTACGGCTCACATTCTATAGGGTATCAATGTTTGGTTGTAAGAAGTTTAATAACTATCAATTTTGATGAAATTGAACCCCGCCAATATTTTATCAATGTTCGGTCGGGTTTTTCTGGTACGGTAGTGAAATTAATCCACCTTTTGTTGAGACTACTTGTGGAACTGTTGCCTCATGAAAAAGAATGGAGTGAGAGAGAGAGAAATGTATTCATCATTGCAAAAACAAACAACAAAAATAGCAATACAGAAAAGTTGGTCACAGTATGAGGTTCAAAAACAAATGAGACGTATGCAAATGTTGATGCAGGCTATACACAGTCTGATAGAATGTATATATATATATGTTTTTTGAACTACGAGAGTGAATTGCAGCTGATAGGAGTAAATTGATTTTATACCTCCACCGGCAACCCTTTTCCATCAATAACCATTTAAATCTTTCACTGCTTGGTGTCCAAAGCTACCCCCATATCCAAAGTAACCTCGCTTTACGGTAATAATTTGTCATGTTATTAAGCATGCTTATCTATCGACAACACTGGTCTAGTTCATCTCCTTTTGTTGTAGAGCTCTTGTCATTGACTGGACTGTTTTCAAAGTAGTAAATGTTGCTACTCAAGGAGGTGTAGAAGTAACGCTGTAGATGTCTACTTCGGCAGCCTACACATACAAGTACCAGTGTAGCGATTTCCAAGACATGCCATAGCTACTTCTAGTGGAATTATTAAATAAAAGGTACGGCAAGAGTTAATCAGAGGTGTCTACTATGAAGTAGTCTAAACACATATCAACTTAAGTAAGGAGTACAAATAGGCTGAAATGAGTAGTTCTGAAAAAGTAGAAGTACTCCGTTACTTACCACCTCGGCATGCGTTACATTACCTTGCAACTTGCAACAGCAGTAATATAACACTAATCATTTATAACAGAGGCATTTTTAAGCAACTGAATATCCTACCCAGGATCAACCGCAATGTAAGACACTTGTTGGCATGTCACGATATTGTGCGTTTGGGTTGACAAGGGTTATGTTTGCAGTTCGTAATTAATGATTTTAAAACGAATGAAATGCCGTACGCTATGTTTCTAGTCTAATAGAGACGGGTGATAAATATCTTACAGACATTAGCAATGTGATTTATTGTGCAATATTGACTAATGACTTCACATATTGATTATATTATTGCCTACGTGCCATTGATTATATTATTGCCTACGTGCCAATCCTTTTCGTAATAGCCTAACTGTCTAAAACTTTATTTTTAAAAGCTGTAACTACAAATAATGTTTTTGTATTTCTTTGTAAACCACAGAGTAGTAAAATGGATATTCATAGATGAGGACTGTTCCCATAAATGGATGAATTTATAATTCTTCAACGATCATCATGGGTAAGATCTGTTGTATTTTTTTAACAAATAGTGTATATATGTCTCATTGTCACGTCCATGTCGGTAGTGAGACTTGCGTCGCAATAAATCAAATAATACCGTGATTTGCGTATCACAGATTCACAATGCAATAACTTCAATTGATTTGAGTTGTCAATTCTTTGAATTTAGATACTGCAGTTTTTCATCAGGGAATTATTTTAACTGCAGACAATCCAATAGCAGTAATACGGTATGTAATTTGACAGCTTTGGTGATTTATTAAGTGTTGGCCTGTAGTGCTGTAGGCAATGAAGTAGTGAGTATATAAAGACATTGATTTCTGTAATCTCTCTGAAGGTAATGAACCTGTACTGTTAGCCAGAGTTCCCTAATCTAAATCAATCAGACTACCAGAACCCTGTGAGTAGCTGGGTAAACAGGTTATAGAAGCTGTGGAGATGTAAAGATACCTTAGGCGCAATTGTATGTGCAATGTGCATGCATTGTAAATCTAATCTTACGTTACTTGAAACTCTGTCAATTTCAATTTCACGTATATTGTTTCAAATATACCTTGCTGAATGTGTGTGCTATAAGTTCATCCACTTTTTGTGGATGTTAGTTGGTTAATTTTTTAGGCTGTCTAAAAACTGCTGTACATTAAATCTGGCTCAATTCCAACAAGTAGAAGCAAAGCTATTCGATTTCGAAAAGTTTCGATTGATTAAAAAAAAAACTTCAAGTTTCACTGGCTACCCCATGAAACAAAAAGCAAAATTTTGAGTTTAAAAATAAGATAGGCCTATTTACAGTGATAAATTCTTTGATAAATTATTAGCCTATGGAACAAACAACCCACGGTAACCCACCGTAAATACTATATTTCTTCTGATCCAAAATTTTCTTTTCTTGTCTGTAAAAAATGTTTGTGTCCGAAAATGTTCCAGAGACTACAATAATCTAGTGCAGCGGTTCTCAACCGGGGGTCCGCGAAGCAATTTGAGGGGGTCCGCGAGACCTCTAAATTTTTTAAATGGTTGATAACCTAATTTTTATGATAGTTTTTAATTTGAGAAAGCACGACGCAGTTTCGCACCACAACTGCTGAAACCTCATGACTCATATCATCATAATAATCGTCTGACATGGACTATCGTAGTGTGGAAACTCATTTTCATTGCCAGTT
This sequence comes from Botryllus schlosseri, assembly GCF_051294905.1. NCBI lineage: Eukaryota > Metazoa > Chordata > Ascidiacea > Stolidobranchia > Styelidae > Botryllus > Botryllus schlosseri. The sequence goes on along the minus strand of NC_137246.1, from coordinate 26,482,053 downwards.
TTCCAATAACCTGCTGATACAAACATATTGCTGTTTAGAGACGTTTTTTGGGGGTTTGTGGAAAAATAAAAATATGAGGATAGTAACGTCAATCAGGGTGACTTCGTAATGTCCGCGAAACCTTCTCGATTTGAAGTTGTCAGTCTCATCAAATTAGTGAACAGTCGTTTGAAATAAAAATTTTCGAAGTATTTCCATAATTTGTCCCAATGCAGGGAACAGCTTCTTGGAGGGACAGAACTTTATTATACAATTAAATAGTATATTCATTTTGAAATGAACCCGAATATTTTCGGCTGACACTCGTCATAAATGGGACAATGATATACCTGCTCTTAAAGCTCGGCTATCAGATTTTGCGCATTCTTATTGCGGATGTGCTATCGGCTGCTTTTTTGATGAATAAGGAGTGTTTCGTTGCTATCAAAGCATTACGCTCCAACCCTGAAATTCATATCGCCAGTTATATTGGTATGCAGCCTTGTCTTGTTAATGTTCAATTGTTCATGGTCGAAAATGTTTGCTCGTAAATATATACGTAAACCAGAACAGAACAAGTCGTTTCATGACAGTCTTTCTCTGGTTGGAAAACTTGGATCCGTTCCTTGGAGCATAAAATTTGTCTATACTTTGAGATTAAGATTTCACTTTGACGGTAGAAACTCTCTGCGGGCCGATCAAAATGCCGTCGCGGGCCGAATCCGGCCAGCCGTCCGTATGTTGCCCGTCCCTGCGCTAGATGCTGTACGTGATATGTTCATAAAATATGTGTTTCTTCATTTTGGTGCCATAAATGTTGCGATCACAGCAAAAGTATCGTCGGAAATGTTATGTGTTAATATTGCATTAGCCTCCATCTATCTTTGCGGAAATGGTTTTCGGCACTCCACGTTCATATCAAAACGAAGACGCGGATTTCCAAGACACGACCACGTACTTCAAGAAATACAGCAGCAAAATTACCTTTGAAATAATAAAAGTCTACTAATTTCTACATAAATAGTATATGATGTTATATTCAAGAAAAATCATTATTTTGCTGTTTATCACAAGCCTACAGTTCATATTTGCACAAGACAGATGAAGGTTGCATCATAATTGAGCTAAAATGTAACTAAAACTTGAGGGGGTCCGCGAGGGTCCGTGACGGTCAAAAGGGGTCCGCGAAGCCAAAAAGGTTGAGAACCACTGATCTAGTGATTATAGAGTAGCTATGATTGCTTGTTGATATTGTTGGTAAATTGTTCACCTTGATGCGCTTAACGGAAACTACTTTTTTGAATCATGGAATGTTGTAATATATTGAGCCGTATTATGTTTTACAGTCCTGCTGAACATGTTTCTGATATCAGTCGTCTATTTCGTGGTCCGATGGGCCGTACGGATGTACAACAACATTGCCGCCAGGGATAATGGGGGTCGTGCGAGGTTTTTCCGCTTGGGACTGACTTCTGAAGTCGTTGAATGGGGATGGACCGAACCCGTTGAAGTCGGCGAAACAATGACATTTGTGGTCAAGTTTTTTACCCTCGGCAACTGCCCCAGGAATTTTGAGAATGTGAATAATTTTAAAGTGGAAATATCAAGGAACTCGTTAATGATCGCGCATGTTGAAGAGGTAGAACCGACTGATGAAAATGAAGGTGATCATGAGTGCGATTCTTTTTTGACATGTAAAATAAAGTCAAAATTTTGTCACAATTGTTTACAAAGTCAGCCAGCCGAATTGTCTTTGTTGCACATTTCACATTTTGCACCTTTCAGTCTACTTTATCCTGCCTACTTATTTATTCATAAGTCAAAATTTTGTCAAACAAGTGTATTAATGTCAAAAAAAATTGTTTTTCAGGTCAAAAAATTACCGCCCTAGTAATAAGTCTCGTTCAATTACCGTCACTATTCTCATTTGACTCTTATGTAATGCATACACAACACACAGACACACACTTACACCAGATTTGTACAAATGGCTGAATTCTCATTGAAGCTAGAATTACAAATATAACCACAACTAGCTAATAGATGATAACACGAATTGTTGAATTGCAAATGAGCTAAGAAGTATTGGGGGTAGCATCAGCATTTAAAAAATGCGGGGTTTTGAGTTTGAATCATGAGATTTCGACCCCAAAACCCACCTCATGGCTATGCCACTGAGTATGAGTAGTGCTGACTCTGGGAAAGCGATGGAAGCAAAATATCACCCAACAGAGCACCTGTATCACGATTCACGCCAAATGTAGGCACGTGTTTTCTAATTCTTCTACGACCAGGATTTTTAAACGGACAACTAGAATTAGAACTACTCACTTTTCAAAATCCGAAACTAGAACTACTCGAAAATACAGTAGTTAATTGACCATAAACCAACTAGATTGGTAGTTATACAAGTCTGCACTGCGCAAATAGATAAAATCTACATAGGTACTCTGGAGAAGAAGTTAAATTACTTTGTTACCAATGGGAATAGTCTGGGGAATACTCCCAGTATTGACTATGTAAACTGCACAGATAGCTTCTATGATAGTGCACAATAAGCTGCTAAATTATTAAACACTTCTTCATCTTTCGGCGTCTTCAAATGGGTTGTTACCTGTTGCTGTTATTGAAATGATCAGGATGTATATTTAAGATGATAAATATTTTCAGTTTCTAACGCTGTCAAAGTGTCGTTCACGGTGAGGGCAAGTGGAGTTTATAACATCACTCTGTTCGAAGACAGACGTCATATAGCTGGTAGCCCGTATCTTAAAACTTTTATAGCAGGTGAGTGAACTTATTTGTAATACCGGTAAAATTCTTTGCTGTAATACTGTGGTGGAGTGTACTAAAATCTAGATAAGCGATTTGGTTAATGTTGAGCACTTTTGTACAACTATATATTCAAAGCATTGAAATGTAATACTAATCTCAGGAAATTGCTTATTCTCCCAGTAGTAGCCAACAAGTGTCCTGTCAATTAATCGCCCTGTGGGATTCGTAGTACAAGCAAATATTGTAAAACCATAAGTAAGAGCACTTTAAACTGAATTGTCCGAAATTTGTCATTAAGACTTACAATTATAGTCTTGTTCACCTTCTCTGGGGGAAACGTAAGCAAAGTCAGAGCTTCGATATCTGTAAGGTTTTTGTAGTTCTTGCGGCAAAATCGCATGCATAGGATATCATCTACTCTGTCTGATTTGCTTTCACCATTAAATATTTGTGTGAATCGTCAATGGATACCTGAATATGATTCGACTGGCCAAATTCTTGTCTGGTTATGCCTGGGTGTCCTGGTGGGCCCTGTGGATATAAAGCTGTATCAGCTGTACCAGCTGTATCAGCTGTATCAGCTGTATCACTCTGTGGATTTAAAGCTGTATCAGCTGTATCACCCTGTGGATATAAAGCTGTATCAGCTGTATCACCCTGTGGATATAAAGCTGTATCAGCTGTATCACTCTGTGGATATAAAGCTGTATCACCCTGTGGATATAAAGCTGTATCAGCTGTATCACAGCTGTATCTCGATCTTATAGGCCGATTTTATCATGAATTATTGAAAATGTTTGCGCTTCACGCTGGCTTACTAAACATTACAACAATAATTTCGTGGCAATAAAGCGAACAACGTGATGGGGGACGTTTTATCACCGTATAAGAGCCCAAGATACCAGGTTTTTGGGGAGCCTGACGAAGTGCTGTTTCGTTCCTGTCAACGGGTATACACACCCGGAGATGTGTAATTAATTATTATTCGAGGGCTCCTACCTTTTCAAGCACACCTCACTCAGCTCTACCAGCAGCCGGTAGCCTAAATTAGATTACGTGAGCAGAGAGACGTTACAAAAATTGATAGCAATCTATATGCAATTCCCGATCATATATTGACCGACTCAATCATGAAATATAGAAAATTCTCTTTCTTCGCGCGTGTAGGCGAGTAGAGCTGACTCACAAAATGTGTCACAGACTACTAGACTATTTCGCGCATCCCAGACATAGTATAGACCTGATACTAATTGCAGAGTGATACGTGGGTGAATCTCGGTACGGCTTGTCTATAACAGTGGTTCGCAACCTTTTTTTGACGCGCCCCCCTTTTTGATAGTGAAAAATTTCGCGCCCCCCTTATCGTCATATCACAAAATCCAACTGGGATGCTAGCAACCCCAACAGATTGTTTGGTGGTATGGTCGGTTATGAATGTTGATGAGAGAATAAAAAATATGAAATTCGGTCTATATAGAGAGAAACACGCCTGCATTGGAGGCAAATTGCGCTCCCCAGGTTGAGAACCCCTGGTCTATAATATGGGAGCAGCGATGATTCTCAAAGTTAAAAGTAATTAAAAAAATAATAATAAAAAAATCAAGAATTGTTTGAACACAAGACACAGATTCCATACAGGTAGAGTGATACAGCTGATAGAGCCGTGTTACAGCTGATAGCTGATACAGCTTTATATCCACAGGGTGATACAGCTGATACAGCTTTATATCCACAGGGCGATACAGCTGATACAGCTTTATATCCACAGGGTGATACAGCTGATACAGCTTTATATCCACAGAGTGATACAGCTGATACAGCTGATACAGCTGGTACAGCTGATACAGCTTTATATCCACAGGGCCGTCCTGGTGCCCTGTCAACATGTGAATTTGTGCCAGTGTTGGCATGTTAAGTAGGGTTGTTGAAAAATAGCTTTCACTGGGTACCCCATGAAATTGTTAGGTTGCTTAAAAACGTCAAATCATCAAATTATTGCTACATGAAACATCCAATCGACACGCTATCATTTTCTTGATAGGCCCGCCAGTGGCAAGTCGAACCACTCTTGTGAAGACGTTGAATGCCATGTCAATTATGGCCATCACGCAAAACATACCGCACATAATCACTGTCGAACCGAGGGACGAATATGGGAATCAATGTTCGAACAGAATCGATTTAATAGAGCTGAGAGACAAATTTTCGCTCATGGTACTGGAGGTAATGGAGATTGTTATGAAATTTATTGCTTCATAAGACGCAATTAGTTTGAGAGATTTTTGGATGTAGGGGAAGGTGGGGCACAATGGTACATTGTGAACCCGCCTGAAGAATTAACATCGCTTCAATGATTTAGTAGTGTCATATCCGTCATAATACAGAAGCTGTTTGTTTTCGCCTGGGTCAGCGTCTTAGTGAGAAAATGACGAATTTCTTTAGTTTTACTAACTTGTTTAAATTTACATCGCTACTTTTCGATCGTATTTTCGGTGGATATATCTTGTTTAATGTGATTGATATTAGTGCACAGTTTCGTGTTCGACCATTGTTTCGCTAAAGTTAAGCCGTACCGGTACCGTATTTCTGGATTCCCAATAAATTTATGATGAAAAATGTGGTTTTTGGTCCATTGTGCCTCACCTTCCCCTACAGAACTTCATTATATAATTGAATAATTCACTCGTATTGAGATAAACCCGGATTTTTTCGGCTGACACTTGTCTGGGGTCATCGTCAGCAAATAGCAGACAATTGAAAAGAAGATTTTCTCCAATTTGCATGCATTTGATGTCATAATTGGTGATAAGTAGGGTTGGATTATCCGGATAACCGGTTAACCGCAGGTTTTTTTATTATCCGATATCCGGATATAAATCTGCCGGTTAACCGGATAAAATAGTATCGTTAATATTGCGTTTTACACTTTTAAGAAGCTTCAATAAGTCGTGTTATCAGCGAGAAGCGTGTCGCCAATTAGCGAGATACGTCAATGCAGTGTAAAACGCGACGCAATCTCCCGCTGAGAAGATCGCCAAATTAGGTCATTGATTGCTGCGAACTCGGCTATCGTTGCTGGCCTGATTTTTCGAGTCTTCAACAAGCCTATAGTTCCGCTGGCAGAATCACATCTGCAATAGGCTCTGTGGACTTTATACCATCACTGGTCCACATAATCGCATCTGCATTGGCTTGGTGCTCACGATATTATCGCTGGCCTACACAATCGCATCTGCAATAGGCATGGTACGAACGATATCATCGCTGGCGTAACCATCGAGTCTCGGGCCTGGCATGCGTTGGCTCCTATCTCTTGGTGGCTTGGAGACAATATGCCGCTAAGACTATTATGATCCGCGATTGTGATTACTGAGTGACATCGCGAAACTGAATGACATCTAATGTTCGCATTTCGCAAATATGTTCGTGCGCGCAAGCGTAATTGATTTCCGCTGATACTAAATTCGAAAAAATATCGAAACTCCCTCGTTTTATTGAACACCCCTCATTTTATTTCAAACACCCACCCCCCTTATTTTTCGGCTGGCTACGGGCCTGATCATGTGAATTTCCCATGGAGGAATTAGAGCGAGCTATCATGTCGGCCTCAATTCCAGTATCAGGTACTCGTCCTTGCAGTACAGGACACCTAAACAGAAGAATGGGCAAAAAGGAAGCGCTGCTATTCAGCCCATTTTGTGGAAGCAGAAAGGGCATTTAATACGTGTGGACTCTTTGTTACAAATCTCCGGTCCCGGCTACAGGATACCACTATTGATGTAGTGTACTTTATAAGGAGGGAGTTGCAGAAGCAGTGAACATTAAATTTGCGTGATTTTTCTAGTATTCGCTCGTACTGCGCGTGTACGTATAAATCTACCATAACACTGTGTAAAGATTTTGCGATCCATTTTTCATGCAGACCTCGTGAAATCGATTATCTCACTTAGCATTCATTATCCGGTTAACCGGTTAGCTAATTTTCAAATATCCGGATATATCCGTTATCCGGATAGTGAAAATTATTGATATCCGAACTAACCCTAGTGATAAGGTTGTTAATATACGATGTTCTTTCCAATTCTCTACTAATTGCTGACGATTACCCCTGACGAATGTCGGCCAAAAACACACGGGTTTATTTCAACATGAATATATTACTAAAATTCAATTACTGCTGCTTGCATAGATTGGCACTTTTCTCAAGTACCGTATGTATATTTTTTTCATTGGCGATTGTTCCATTTTAGCTCGCAGACGAACATGGATCTGCGATTCCCGTCAGTACTGACTTACGATTATACCACGATCGTTTCGTCATTGATTTATTAGTGCCACTGTCTGGCTGCTTTCATGCGATTGCAACTTACGACAACGACTTGATATCAAACGGAGAATTCGATCTTATTGTGTTGTCAGGTACCGTATTACACTAACACTGTCTACCTACAGTCGTACGTTCATTTACTGCAGTACACTTGAGGTGGTCAAATTTATCAGCATAGCATTGCTATGGAATATAGACTTCTTAACTTGTTGCAAACGTTGTAAATTTGTAATCAAATCACAAGTAGAAGTAGCTAAGTCTGAAAAGTACTCAAGTAAGTAGGATTTGCAATTTAAAAATTAAAAGTGACTGAGAGTAGAATTAGCTGCTTTGGTACTGACCAGCTCTCTGCGGTCCACTGTGTTAGATCACCATCACAATGGTGTCCGCTGATTTTATATCGATATATTTGAAATGTAATTCTGTTTTCACAGAAAGTGACGCGGACGAAGTGAAACAAAACGTTGAGAAGCGTAATTTGAACGTTTGGTACGAAGCCAAGCTACTAAATGTTGCACATGATCAATATTCTACTGTAAGTATAGCATTTAGACTTCAACTTGACAATAATGTTATATTTCCGCTCCTAGTGTGAAAGGCAAGTGCTGAGACCGCATTCCGGACATGGCTTGCTCAGTAGGACTGTTCAAAATTGACATTTTTGTCAAATTTTACTGGCTAGTTGATGAAATCGTTAGGTTAGCTGCACAACGCTGCTCAACAAATTTGGCTCAATTCCATCACATCGAAGCGTAGTTATAAAAGTATGAAAATTTTAGGTTTATTGTTAAAAAATGAAAATGTTTTTTCAGAATTTATTGGCTACCCCTTGATATTGTTACGTTGTGTAAAAGAACAATGTGAAACAAATTCGGCTCAATTTCAACCCATAGAAGCGAAGTAATTGGAGTAAAATAAATTGCTTTAGAAAAAATAGTATTGACGGTGGGTAATTCTATAGTTAATATAATTTCCCACCGTAAATACTATTTTCTTGAAATCCAAAATTTGCTACGTCAATAACTTCGCTTCTGCGGGTTAGAATTTAGCCGAATTTGTTATGCATGTTTTTTTAGACAGCCTGACAATTTTATCAACTATCCAGAAACTTTTGACATAATAGATATTTTTGAACAGCCTTGTTACTCGATCATTAACGGCACATTTCTTTATCATTGCACCCTTAGCTTTCGTTAGATTGTTGACAACAGCGCAGTGAGAAATGTTCGAAGGGTCGTATGTGCGGGAATTTTCACTTCGGAGACCTTAAGCTTCAAACCTGTTTTTCCTCTAGAATTTTAGAATCATGGGAGGCTGTTCTCTTGAACCACACCTATTTCATGATCTGACAATATCAGCAAACTCAAGTTGACTCGAACTGTTTACGTTACAGAATAACGTAGGGAAGCCATCATTGGAGAAAGCACTCTCTATGGGTGACATGGCTACCGGCTCCAGCAAACAATCCACGTCGTTCAGGTCAAGATTCAAGTCATCGATCAGTTCGCATTCGAAGCTTAAATCCGTATATGTCTACATCACGCCAAAGGTAATATGCATTCTAGTCTTATACCGCAATTAACCCTTTGTGATCGGCCGGCCTACCGACCAAAATTTTACTGCATCCATAAAAATACCGATAAAATGCGATCCATAGGACTTAAATCGATGCCCAATATATTGCCGTAAACCTGAAGTAGCCGCCTGGCGGACTGAGACACTCGCGCGGCTCAGACGCGAGAGGGAATGGCGTTATGCGAGGAAATGTTGTCAATTTTTTGAAAATGGAAGAGAATTTTGTTCTTCAATTTATCCTGATGTCATTCATATGGCTTCTATTGGTATATGACCGCCTGATTGTTCTCCGCATGAATCTCTACGTTCCAACGAGCCATTACACGCTACTATAACGCTTCATAGCCCAGCGCTACGATATTGGAAAACAGAGAGGATAAGCATGACTCACGCGGCCGCCGCTGATAAGTAATCATTACGTAATCGCGTATTCTCGCTGAAGGCGACGCACGTGTCCAGTTCTACGTAACATAATACATAATAGGCACTGCCCTGGCGACATTGCCTGAGTTATCTCCCTGCTATTCAAGTGTTATCAGCTTCAGTTGGTTATTGTGTGTAACTGCAATAAGGCAATCAAAGTGAACATATATTGGCTTATCCTTGTTCGACACAGCCCATATGCGCTTGAGAATTCATTTTACACGATACAGTATTGCTTCATTTCACATCCATTTGAACTGTCTTCTATAGCGCGAATGTTTTACGTATGATCAACACTATTCATAGAAGTGAACAGTAACTTTCTATGCCATCTAAAACAGACATAGGCTGCCTCTATGTGATGTTGTTATTACAGGCTCGACTACCGAAATAGCCTAACTCGCACGCTTATTTGTTCAGTGTTGGGGCGTGTGTCGGTTGTCTCATACAAAACTAAGCTCCACGATAGGGATATTGATGGATTTTCCAGGATAATGGCTAACTACATGTATAATTTGCAATTGCCTGAAGCAATTATACATCTCTCTGAAACCGCAACCAGCCAGGTACTCTTACGCAGCCATGATTTTGACGTGGCAAGGTATTGCTTTCTTTCAATTCAATTTGAAACATCTTCTACGTGCTAATCTTCGATATAAGGGCTTTCATACAATGGTATAATCTACAGCAAGTCATGGAAGATAACTGTAACTGGTTATATGACGTCTAGAACGGAAGTTACAATAGTTTACATTTCAGGCGTTCATTCAAGCAAACATCGTTACAAATTCAATTTTGCTGGAAACGTTTTTGCGTGTTCAATCTTCATTTCAAATAGGATATACATTGATATAATAGATTATACATGGTCCGATGTATGCGTATTCATAAGAGCTATCCTTATAAAACGATTGTAACAGTTTATGACCAATACATGTATAGCTATCTTGGATTAATTAACGACTCCTCTGTGTTAAACAGTGGCGGTCCAGTATACTGGACAGCCGGTCGCAAAGGGTTAATGCATGATCGGCATTTGACTAGGCTTTGAAATATTACTATTGCTGGCATTTATGTAGATGGCACGTACCTAATATATACAATTTTTGCATAGTTTTCATCTATCGTGAATGATGTAACGCTGGCACTGGTACTAACACTGTTAGTATAACCATAAAACATCAACATCTTATGTGTCATCTATCTGCCTTTCACTGATAGTCATGAGCTTGCTATTTTGGTATTTCATTTGATATGTGTGATGTAGTCATGGTTAGTATTGTGATATTATGATATTAGGTGGGCAATGGTATGCTCTTCCACTCGATATTTTTGCTCTCTCCCTCAGAAACGTCATAGATGTGATGTTGTATAGTCACGATTATTTGTCTTTTCAGCAAATCGTCGTAAAAGAGTTTTATTTCAAGATTTTTCCCAAACGACTTCAGTCATTTCGATTATGTCAAGCTACAAAGGTACAATGTTTCTACTATCATCATAGTCGCATATATATATATGTAAAGGTATCCTCTGCATCTTTTTGATTTGATACTAGGACTACAACTATAAAAAGAGATGATGAAACTATTTTTTCGTGCTTGCATAATGGTATAGGTGTGTGTATGTATAGCAGACTTGGACAACTAGAATTGTCTAATTAGAGCGAAATGCCAGTTATCTAATTATAATCTAATTTGTGAAATGTTTCTATGCTCTCACTTTAATTCTAATCTACTTTCTGGTTTCCCTGAAAATACTACAGTATAGTGCGAAGCGAGCCAAGTTTGCTGTAGATAGAATCGCCATTCTCGTGCTTATGACAATGAACAATGATTTGATATGAACTCAATTTGATTCAATTTCCGAGTTTTCGCGATCTCAATAAATCTAATTATAACCTAATTTGGAAAAACCTGTGTGGCTGGCTGTAATTCTGATTCTAATCTAATTTGTATAAAAGTGTTCAGCTTTAATTTTAATCATAATCTAATTTTGAAAAGCTGAAAATTTGCTAGTTGTCCAAGCCTGGCGGTGTATACTGTATAGGTGTGCGAGCTGTTGCCATGTAGCTGATGTAATAAGTCACATTGCTACTAACACATCAGAAAACATGCCAAGATCGCAAATGGTCTTCCATTCATACCATGAATCGTGCATTATTGGATGCTTCACTAATGTTTTGTGTCATTAATAGATCATTCACATGAATGATACCGTTGATGGATGTCTTGCATTGGTCACAGACTCGTATTTTACGTCATACACGGTTAATAAGTCATTTGGGCAAAGATCTGTCATGTCATTGAATATTTGTTATCGATTACAACTGCTACACCTGAATTATGTCCAGTATAAAGCCGGTTTTTCAATAGCAAGTTTGCATCCAACCTCATGACATATTATTATGTAAGTTTTATAGCTGACTGGAATATACCAGTACTTATCTATGTGTAAAATATTTTAATATATTGTTACTACTCTGGAGATGCATTCTTGATTATTGTAAATATTTGTCTACTAAGTAAATTTCTTATAATCTGAATTTTTGTACTATAGCCTACGTGGTAATATATGCAATGAAGCACTTCATTTATACTTCCATAACTCGGTGGCTTGATATTGAGAAGCGATAATATAGCCTATCATGTATACGAACTAAATATACTCGAGTAGTAATTTTACAAATGCATCACAGGATATTATTTCATAATTATGAGAAAATTCTGATGCGAAAAATTGATGTTGAAATTTTGTGTGGTTGCAATTTTGATTCTTTTATAAAATAAATCTTCCAAGGAGATTCTAGGAGGTACAGAACATCAATATACAATTGACTAATATATTGATATTAAAATAACTAAACTGAACATTTTCGGCTGACACTCGTCAGGGGTAATCGTCAGCAACTACCAGAGAATTGGAAAGAACATTGTATATCAACAATTGTATCATTAAATATGACGTAACCGGCATGAAATTTTGAATCAGCAATGCGAAGAGATCGCTCAAACGAAATATACTAATTTTTTATGTATTGGTAAGTGAAATTTATTCATCTGTTACAGATCACTGTGCTATCTCCTGAATCTTCCGGCCATTCGCCCGTTATTATGATCAACGACAACTTCCAGCCTGCTTATACGTTGTCCTGCCCGAAGAGTTACCTGTTGATCGCGACGTTCGTTGGAATCTTGAGTAAAAATATCGGTAAACATTGTAAGGCAAAGTTTTGTAGCGGTTTCAATTGGGATTGCTTATTTTAGGCGGATCCGACTCGTTTGAAGAAAAAGTTCGTCATTTTCGTCAAGAATTGTTATCGCACCATAAGATACCGCGGTATTCTCGAGGCCAAATTCACTTGAATATCAAGAGGAACGCGATACTCAACGATGTGAGTGAGAGTGACTATTACATAGCTCATTATATCTGTAACTGTAGTCAACATGGAGTTATTACTTTTTTATTTCAAGGTGTGATGAAGGTAGTCAGCATAGCTAGCCGCCAGCCTAGTGCGAGTAATCAAAACTTGATGCAGTACTCCAAAAAGTAGAGGTACTTTGTTACTGACCGAGAGGGTTGTTCAAAAATAACATTTTTTTTTCGGTTTCCGGGGATTCACTGATTGAATTGTTAGGTTGCCTGAAAATATGCTGCACACAAATTTTCGCTAAATTCCAACCAGTAGATGCCGACGCAGAGGCAATTGGAATTCTTGAATTTATTTAAAAAATTAATAATTTTTTTTCAAATTCCGCTGTCAACCTCATGACATTGGTAAGTTGCCTGAAAGAACAATGTATCACAATTTTTGCCGACTTCCAACCGGTAGAAGCGAAGTTAATACAGTTCAAAGTTTTGGATATGCAAAAATAGCATTGACGGTGGGTAATCCCAGAATTATTAATGAAAATCTCAAATAACTTCGCTTCTACAGGTTGGAATTGCGTCAAATTTGTTTTGCATCGTTTTTGTAGACAACTCAACAATATTATGTGGTTGTCAGTAAAATTTGAAAAAAAAGATTTTCATTCAATAAATTTAAAAATTTCAATTGGCTTCGCGCCGGCTTCTACTGGTTGGAATTTGAACAACCCTACCACCAACTCCGTTCACTTCATCACCGTTATTCTGATGTCAGCAACTCAAAATGATTGCTTGAAATGCGCTTCTCAATTTATCCCCTTCGCAATTTCAGTCTTACAGATGCACCAAGCATTTGAGCGTCAAGGATTGGGGAAAACTCTTTCAAATCAACTTCGAAGGCGAGCTAGGCGTTGACTGGGGAGGCCTTTGCAGGGAGTGGATTTCGGAATTATGCAAAAATATGTTTATCCCGTCTTCCGACGACAGTGAAGCCGTTGAAAGTAAAACCGAAAGTCTTCAAATGTTCAGAAGGATGAAAGATGACAATCAAGGGCTGGTAAGAGAATTGTCGGATGCAGTAGATATGTAATGTACAATTCATTAATGTATTGGCATTGAAATAAACCCGAGTATTAGCGGATGACACTCGTCAGGGGTAATCGCCAGCAACTAGTGTAGAACTGGAAAAAAAACTTTATGATAGGACTGTTGATATACAGATTTGTTTTCAATTGTATGCCATTTGCTAGGGCTGGGTTAAGTCGAGTACCTGAGTGATTCGATTCTGAATCACGTAATATGCGTCGAGTAATCTAGCATCACTCATTATGACGTCATAAGAGAATGTAATACATCAAAGATCAAATATGTTCCGTTTATGCCACCCAAAAGAGTATAAAACCTATTATCCATCTTATAAAAGATGCTTTGGTATTTTTTCGACTGTACCGATTTTATTCTACAAGCTGATAATGTTGTGGGATAATCATGACTTCGGAAATGTGCTAGGTCCAGTAACCTTCGTAGCTTTGTGCCATATGTTTGGTGTGCTACGATACTGCCAATCAGGGTTTCAAGGCCTCAACAGTGAAAATTAGTATCGAAACTATAATTCTCGTTGATGAATTAACTTTAAGTGGTGAGGAGCGTATAATTTCGGTACTCGAAAAAATCGTCTTTTACTACTCGACTCGAATCATTAAAATTACTCGAATCATTGTGCCCAGCCCTACTTTTGCCTATGATTACCTCTGGCGACCGCTGTAGAATATATACAGAATGCAGAATACATTTTAATATGAATATATTATTATTCACTTTTATGTCTTGTATGTCATATGTAAGTTACGTGTCTCTGCTTCCACTTAATTTAGTTTTGACACGCGTTCAAAATTGCTAGTTTTATTAGTGTTTGGGTTGAAATTTGAGGTATTACTTCAACTTCTATCCAAGTAACAACGTTGATTACTTAACCCACCTGTATGTAGGTTAAATTTGGATTATTTAAGAGTTGATACAAGTGGCAATCTTGAATCGATCATGTGAATGCAAATTCCAGTTATTTTGGAGCGTCCGTACGCTGCGTTATTTTGACGAATAATATCTATGACATGACATCCTTGGCGGGCTCTAATCCTTAATCATTCCGCGCAGGTTTTACCGGCTCCCTGTTCCTCGTCGGGCGCCAAAGTCAAGTTCTTCGAGTTTGCCGGAAAAATAGTAGGAAAATGCATTCTGGACAGCTGCTTCGAACGAGACCAAGTCAAGTTTATCACGGCCAGGTTCGGACGCTCCTTTCTGGCGCAGATCATCGGCTTGGCCGTCACTTTCAAGGTAAATTACGTCTTCAACGTTGCTCAAAATTTATCAACCCTTCAACGTCACACTACGGTTCAAAGTCACTTACAATATGGAATTATGATGAGTGTTATTTAGGGCTTGGCAGTTGGCACAATGATTGGAGAACTCAAATCTGAATTGAGTATTCATTCTAACGATTGGAGTCAAGTACGGTGAGATAATTTTTCAAGTGCCAAAATGATACGCTCCTTGGCACTAAGAGTTAATTTATCAACGAGAATTATAGTTACAATGCTGTTTTCCATTTTGAAATTCTGTAAACCTCGATTGGCCGTTTCGCGTCATGCAAAACATGTACCGGTATTGCATGTGAAAATGATATATCTGCGAAGACGCTATCAACCCACAGAATTGTCATAAAGTGCAATGAAATAGGTATGGTCGAAAAAATACCAAATTATCTTTAATGCCATGTAGAACTGGCATTGTATTCTTTGTAGTTGAATAAGAAAGTGGATATTTGAACTTTTTACGTCATTCATACTGTTATGATGACATAATGAGTGATACTCGATCACTTGACTTGAAGCCTAATGCTCGATTTATAATAGAATCACTCATTGAAAAGTATAAAACAAAAACAAAATATGTGATACGGTTGTTGATATACGATGTTATTTCCAATTCTCTACTAGTTGCTGACGATTACCCCTGACGAGTATTGGCCGAGAATGTTCAGGTTCATTTCAGTGTCAATATATTATTCGATTGTATATTGAAATTCTGTACCTCCAAGAAGCTCTTCCGGATCACTCGCGTACTCGATTTTGCGCAACCCTAGTGTTGTTGTTATAGCCCAAACCTTTTACTTGTATGTCATGTGTAAACTGAATTACTGACAAGTTTCTTGGTGTTTTTGAAACTGTCCAATTCTGTTCTGTATGTCTCCCGATGAGACGAATTCAACAAACGTTCTATATATCTTGTCAGCACTTTGAAAGCGACGATCCCGAGCTTTTTAAGACAAAAATCCGATATATCATGGAAAACGACGTGGCGGATTTCGACTTGTATTTCGCCGAGGAGGAGTACTCTTCAGATGGACAACTTTCAGAGGTGCGCTGTGGCAAATTATTTCTTCTGTTTTAATGTTGGAGCCTAAATTTGTCGTATTTTGTGTTGGCTGGAAACGGAATTTTGAGACCAATTAGTTTGCCTTTTATGGTATTTTGAAGATTCAACTATCACCGTCTCATGACTTATTCGAATCATTTTTTGTCATACAAAGGATGATAATAATCAGCTTTAACTGTGTCATTGAAGTTTGCGATCTTGTGAGGTGTCATCTAGAGCAGTCGTTCTCAACCATTACTAACATACGAACCCTCACTCTAATCTGTAAGCCTTCATTGAACCCCAGATTTTCGCCAAGTCACAAAAGCAAAAATGTACCACATTATACACATCTAATACCTCACTGTCTATATCAGTGGTCACCCACTTGTGGAGAATTCAATGGTTTCTGGTGGGGAATAGACGCATTTGTTAAACATTATAACAGGATACTGCACATATTTACGGAGACACATGCGCAATTACCGTTACCAGTTAATTGCTGCTCTGGAATGTATGTATCGAAAATTATATTGGGTATTGTTCACAAAAACTCATCTTCAACTCCGGATAACCAACGATGGCGGCACAAATGTATCCAACACGACCAGTATGACGTGAAATAACGCTTTCGCTGAATTTTTAGGGTTACCGGTATCGCTTCACAATAAGTTTTATGTTGCAGTTATAGGCGATTGTCTTGCGTACTGGTGTGGTTGTGTGTCTTGTGTACTCAAACAAGCAAATAGCAGGTGATAAAAGTTTTGGGTAGTGGAGATTGAAGACAAAAAGGTTGGGAACCACTGGTCTATATCATACTGGTGCACGAAATTAACTGTGCCCTAATAACAGTGTTTAAACAACAAATCATTAAAACATGACTTTTCACACAAAAAGAGATTATAATGCGTATTCAATTCAAATCAGTGGGAATTCTGCGACCCCCTGAGATTTGTGTGATTACCAGTTACAAACCGCTGATATAAAGATTTCTTCCATATTAGGAACTATGATTGTTATGTCAGTTTGTATCATAAAAAATGAACTTTCTGCATTTCATTTCAGGTGGTCCCGCTGAAGAATAACGGGGAAAAAATTCGGGTCACAAACGACAACAAATTAGAATACTTGAACAGGCTCGCGCAATACAGACTATGCACTTCCATAAAAGACGAAATCGACTACTTCAATAAAGGTCATTCTCGAATGAAAAATGATTCTATGGTTGATATTGATTATATCCATTGCCCGATTATCCGTAAACATGGTAGCATCGAATAATATCCATATTGAAATAAACCAGAATATTTTCGATCAACACTCGTCAGGGTTAATTGTCAGCAACTAGTAGACATAGAAACAACGTTCACCATTCAGGCTGCGTTTGCAATCCAATGAAGGCAAGTTTTTGAACATATTTTTGCAAATTAGTATGTGCGTTTCCCAGGAGTGGTCTAACCAATCAAACGTTGTTGCTCACAGTAGTAGCAAGAGGATTTCCGTAAATTTCTACTCAATTACATGTAAAAATTAGGGATGGTGTGAACGTGAGGTTCACGTTCGCGTTCTGTGTGTGAACCTCGGAAATTTAGAGGTTCGCGTTCACAACAGAACCTTGATAGGTTCTGCACTGTGAACCTTTTTCATATAGGCCTATTACAATTTTCACTTCATTATAAAATTATTGCATTTCAACTGCGGGCCACTCTATGCATGGCGCTGGCAGCATTAAAAATCAACACTAAACGAGCATGCGCCTTGACAATCTCAAAAATTTTACTTGCTTTGTTGCAAAAGTTTGCTCGAAATATCCAGCTTTCCGTTTATGAATATTTAGTGACTCTCTGCTGTGAGTTTGACCCGCAATCACACAACATCACGAGCGAAATACAAATACCAATCGATGAGATTGATATCGTTTTCTGATGCAAAAAAATCAAGCAGGCGTACAAGGTCAATCTTGACTTCATATCTTTACTGCATTATTAAAACCAAATCCTTGCGATTGAGGTGTTGTTAATGGGGTAATATCGGTAGCAAGTATAGAAACCCGTTTTACATTCAGCTTAATATCATTGTAGCGATACTCAGACGCCGAATACATTGTCCGGTCTGGCCTAGAACGTTAAGGCGTAAGCATATGTTCCCTGGTAAGTCCTCATCGAAATTGTTGGCAAAGCGACGGAAGATATTGATTTTATAGGAGTAGGCCTATCATATCCTTTGATTGCCTCAGTTGATACATTTAGCGACGTTTAAAACGCCAACATGTACTTCGGCATTGTGGAATGATGTGGCTCGAGTCGTCGCTAGGTATCGTGTACATTAATATAGGCTATCACTTCATTGAAAGATAGGGTTGGAATTAGCAATATGACGTCACGTCATGAGGTTCACGTTCGTGTTCACACAGAACCTTGCAAAAAGGTTCGCGTTCACACGAACCTGAACCTTTCAGAGGTTCACACAATCCCTAGTAAAAATAGCAGTAGCCATTTCCAAGTCATATTTGCGTCTAACTCAGAAATACTAATGACGAATTATCGAAAATATATTCAGTCGGCGAGTATACAGGAATCTCTCCTTGTCAATGACAGGTTTGAATTTTCTTGTTCCTGAGCATCTTCTCAGCATGTTTGACGAGAACGAATTGGAACTTCTCATGTGCGGATCTAGTGAGATCGATGTCGACGATATGAGGAGACATTGCCAGGTGGAAGATAGGAGCTCGGAATTTGTTCACGTGAGCATCATCGTGCTATTTTGCGGATTTTAATTGGTATTTCTTGTGAAGGATTATTTACTAGCCTAATCAGTTTTTCAGTATATAGTACCAAGTGTTCGATTCAAGCCGAGGCCTACTGATTTTGTATATAGTCGGTTGTAGTTCTTTCTGATTCGGAATATCATTCAATGTCCAAGTTTCTGCAAATTCGGTAATTCTAATTCTAATATATTTTGAAAAGACTATGTAACTATAATTCCAATTTTAATCTATTTTGAAAATCTGTAAATTTTCTACTTTCCAAATTTGACCCGCAACAATGCCTAAATTCTTTTTCAGACGCTCCAGTGGTTTTGGGTTGTTCTGTCCAGTTTAACCCAAGAAGAACTGGGAATGCTGCTTCAGTTTATTACGGGATGTTCGCAATTGCCACCGGGAGGTTTCGCAGACTTGTCTCCCAAACTGAAAATCTCGTACGTTTTCTACCAGAAAAACGTGCTGCCTTCCGCTCACACTTGGTAGGTTGGATTCGGTACTGTTTGATTTTGCCATACACGATATCCAGGGTTGTAACCAAGTCACAAGGTTCTGAGTGACAAGTCAATCTCACTTTTACAGTTCTGACTCGAGTCAATTTCGATTCACCATCGAGTCACAGTGTTATGACTCGAGTCCAAGTCATTGTGTTCACAATGCAGTTTTTTCTTCAATACCTGGCTCAACCGAGTTTTTAAACTCTGCTCGAGTGATATAGAATGGCTTGCATCCATAATATCGTAATTTTCCTCAGTTGTAACAGTTTTTAGCCCTATTTTTCAAGTAGCGGGACTAAATACCAATAATGTGGTGACGTTACTATTCTTCCAAGTTACAATGAAATGTCTGTTTTGCCCATCCTGGTATCGAGTCGTAGGACTTGGTTCGAATCGTGCACAATACGCATTTGTAAAAATGACTCGAGCCAAGCCGAGTCACCAAAAAATCGTGACTCGAATCGGACTCGAGTCATTATATCCCTTGGAACTCTGTATCGTCGCTGTGGAATCAACGTGGCTTTTTACCATTTTGCACATTTTGAGAAAATTAACTTGCGTAAAGTTTTCATATTCTTTCAGCCTTATATTGGCCATGATTCGCTTTGAGACAATGCGATACACGAAACCTAAACATGGACACGATCGAGAAAAAAAATGAAAATTTAACAAATATTTTATTTTCCATCAATTTGAAAAATGGGCAAGCTACTTTCATTCCGCTGCGACGATATGTACAATTTCAGTCAATTCATGCAAGGTTTTGCTCTGCTTTCAATCATGCACAGAGGTGGTCACAGTTAAGAAGGAGAAGTAATATCGTAACTTTCTATTTGAGTTCAAGTAGAAGCAACGATATCCAAGTAAGTAAAAAATTTAATATATTAGGTCTAGTTTTGCATAAAAAACTGAAAACTCTTGTCGAGTAGAGGTTGAAAAAATCTAAAATCCTATCCACTTAAGTAGTCACGTCATGAATTTGTCAAAGTAGTCAAAACGTAATGTACTTAAAGTAGTCAAATAGAGGTAATGCTGTGAATTTTAATTTGATTGTGAGCACGTAGAAGTAGCGATTTCATGAAATCTGAGAACTAGTTCAAGCAGAAGAAAAAACTGATGGGTCTCGAGTACTTTGAAAAAGTAAATTTGATCGAGGGGTCGTGAGTGAACTTTAATTTTTAATAGTAGATGGCTACTTTCGATATTGTATTATGTGTATTCATAACTAACGCAAAATGACTAAAATATTTAGCTACCGTGATATAGAGGCTATTTCTCTATTGCGCCTATAAAGTAATTGTAAACATAGCTAAAACTTACTTTCTACTTCTCAAAATCCGAAATAAACAAATCGATGACAAGTTTTCTATCAGAAATCTTTTTTTCTCTTTCAGTTTCAACGAATTGTGTCTGCCATCGTACGACTCTTACGAGAAATTGCATAAAATGCTGAAAATCGCGATTAAAGAAGGTTCCGTCGGGTTCGGAATGATTTGACCGCTTTTTGTATCAAAACTTTCATCACTGTGCGAATCTGTTACGATCATTGCATTTTCACTAATGATATCTGACATCTGGCACAATCCAACCACGTGGATGGAGGAGAGAAACAAAGCAAGGGCCGCGTGGATTCATAGTTCTCTTCAGAGGAAATAGACCTTTTTTGCGGTGGAATATTTTGGAAATAGATATGCTATTTGTCCTATTTCAGCATATGTTTGTGTAGTGTATGTGCATGAATGGTTAGTATTTGCTTGAGTTTCAGGTCTATGACCATTGAGCAATGTTCCCTCTAAGCTGCCTTTTTTTAGTCAACTCCACAAAATTAACGAGAAAACTGGGTAATTCGGCAGTCCAATCGAAGTGATGACCTTTTTTAGTCGTTACGCACTGTTGTCCAAGGGACCGGGCAGTGAGTTGGTGAGTGCGCGCAGGCTCGTGAAAAATTGAAGGGAACATTGTCTATGAGGTGCCTTGAGTCTGATTAGGCGTAAATGGCTCTGATGACTGTTCAACACAGCACAAAAGAGGACGGGAGACAGCAAGAAACGCTGTGTTAAGTTCAAGTTTATTCACCAAATTTCATCACTTCAAAACAATGAATGATGAGAAGATGCCGAAACGACTAGGAGTAGTCATAAGATCAGACACCCACCTTATCCTAGGCGATGTAAAGAGGAGGCATGCACACTGAATGAAGGCAAAAGAAGCTAATATGAAGTGGCAAGTGACGGATGTCGAGATCGATATATGTCAGGTTGTGGTTCTGTAAATGGCGAGGGCTAACTAGTATTCACCCAGCAGAAATTGCTTGTATTTCGACTTGAATGTGGACATGCTCGACGACTGTCAGATAGCCGGCGAGATACTGTTCAACACTTGAGGTCCGGCATATTTGATAGAGCGATGATCTTTTTTGTCAACCATATGATACGTGGACGCGCGTGTGTCGTACTTATGCACTTTTGACACCGAGGTTACCATACGTCCACGATTTGTCCTCCTTTTCGGGTTTTTGAATATGTCCTTCGAGGAGAGAGAGAGTCTTTATTTTCATCCAACCAAAATACATAACAAACGGCAGTGATGGTGGTACAGAAAATATGCGTGCACAGTATTCGGTATTAGATAGGAATGATGTCCTTCTTTTTTGAGATTTTGTCCTCTATTTTTAGAATTCTGGGGTAAACACAGGGCAAAAGTCGACCGAGATACCATAAAATAGCACTGAGCTTACGCTCAGGCGGGCATTTCAGGAGCTGAGTGAATGTTGACCTTCTTTTCATTAGTCAACCACGTACCTGATAAAGTGAAGTATTTTGGGCGCTGAGCGAGAAAATTGACCTTTTCTTAGGCAACCGACTACGACGAGGAAAAAGTGTACCATTTCTTTCGGGATTTCGAAAAAGTGTCCTCCCTTCCCGATTCCATAATATAATAAAATCTTATCTATCAAACCGCATGCAATATGTTGATGATCTATCTTCTGTCAAGTCTGCTTCATCGTTAGTTACCTGATGTGGCATCCCACAAGGATCGGTCCTAGGACCCTTTGTTCAACATATACTTGAACGACTTGATCGCATGCTCTCCTTTTCACACGACACTATTCGCGGATGACACATGCTTGTATGTCTCGGCTTCCTCTCTGCCAATCTTGCAAGAATTAGTTCACACCCAAATGCATCGAATCAGTTCCTGGATGAATGCGAACAAGCTACTCATTAATCCGTCTGAAACAAAAATTCTAATCATCAACCAAAAGCCTATAGTCCTGTTACATTCTTCTCTCTATTTTTGAATCTGAATAATACAAATGTGAACCCCATCTTCTGTGTGAAGTACCTTGGAATTCACATTGACGATAATTTATCTCGGAAATCCCATATCGATAAAATTACTACTAAGCTTTCCAGGGTTGTAGGAATTTTTTTCTCGTCTAAGACACAGTCTTCCAAGACCCGTGCTTAGAAATTTATATTTCTCACTCTTTCATAGTCAGCTCAGTTATGGCATCATAGTCTTCTTCTAGCTGCAAACGTACTTCAAAATTTAGCAGTGAGTTGTTGGAGGGAACATTGTCTATGAGGTGTCTTGCGTCTGATTAGGCGTAAATGGCTCTAAGGACTGTTCAACACAGTACAAAAGGGGATGGGGTACAGCAAGAAACGCCGTGTTCAAGTTTATTCACCAAATTTCATCACTTCAAAACGCCACAAGACAGCAATACAATGAATGAATGATGAGAAGATGCCGAAACGACTACGAGTAGTCACTAGTCATAAGATCAGACACCCACCTTAGCCTAGGCGATGTAAAGAGGAGGCATGCACAAGCACACTGAATGAAAGCAAAAGAAGCTAATATGAAGTGGCAAGTGACGGATGTCGAGATCGATATATGTCAGGTCTTGGTCCAGTAAATGGCGAGGGCTGACTAGTATTCACTCAGCAGAAATTGCTTGTATTTCGACTTGAATGTGGACTTATGCTCGACGACTGTCAGATAGCCGGTGAGATAACAACACTTCAGGTCCGGCATATTTGATAAAGCAATGATCTTTTTTGTCAACCATATGATAGTTGGACGACGTGGACGCACGTGTGTCGTACTTATGCACTTTTGATACCGAAATAAAGAAGTCATTGAAGTTTTCGGGGCAGTGGCCACAGTGGAACTGATACATAAACTTTGCAATTTCTAGTTTTCGCATATCTTTTATTTGAATGCAGTATGGGTTCACTATCTCTATATGTCAGTAGCAGACACGTATCAGCGTGAATGTGAGCTTTATGCAAGTTGGCGAAGACGTCCGATGAAGGTATTGTAGCAGCTATGCTCCCTACTGCCATCGGTGTCGTAGATGTACAGTAGGGTTACTCAAAAATATGTTTTTCTTCAATTTTCACTGGCTATATTCAATGAGGTTGTTAGGTTGGCTAAAAAAATCGATGCACACCAAATTTGAGTCAATTCCAGCCGGTAGAAGCAGAGTTGTTGGAGTACAAAATTTGAGATTTAAAAAAAAAACGACCGCATTTTCATACAAATGTAGTGTGGTCTTGAGACTGCAATTCAATCGCTGTACAGCAGGGGTCACCAACACGCGGCCCGCGAGGTCCTATTTTGCTGCCCCCGGCCTGATTTTGTAATTTCGGAAGAACGCTTATAGTAAGCATTTTTACATGCTGAAATTGATTTCTGTTGAAACATATTGTTGTTGTTCGAAATAAACTGTTCTCTCGTGGCCACTATCACTATTCCTCATTAGCTGACGGCTTCGGCGATATAGTAACATCATTCCACGGAGGAAGAATTTGACGAAAAGAATGGGCCGCATATTGCCTTGACGTGCAATGGCCCACCACTGCCAAGACCAAGACGCTTAGAAAACGACTTCAGGGTCCCCAAAAGACCAATCTTTACGAGGAGATAGTTTTCCAGCAGGTTTCATGTCTAGCTAACCCGAATATCGATTCTTCAGCCCAGGGGTGGCCAATCTGCGGCGGTAGAAAGAAAATTATGTGGCCGTCGACACTTATTTCGATTAAGATGTGTTGGCGGCCGTCAATATGCAAATTGAATTTACGAATTGACTCCCTAATTAATGAGAGGTTTGAATTATTTTTGAAATTTTCTGCGCGCTATGCTCGGTTCAATGCGAGTAGATTTTCGATTTTAAGATAGTAGTGTGCCCGTTGTAATCTGAGCCCCACAGTACAAAGATGCGAACAGCAGAGGAAATTGATGCGCCCTATAAAATAAATACCATTTGCTAATCGTGTTCTACTCATCACGAAGGAAATTTGTTTCTGGTAGGCCTACGTTTGGGTGAATTCAACTTTCCACTATACTGAAAAACGTAATGGAATGTCAAGAAATAACAGCATGCAACAAAGGGGACTAATAACAATTGGCCCGCCCAAAGATGCAGAACAGCATTACTATAACTTCCCTAAATTTTTGAAGACACCCCCTGCATCAACTCTACCGGTGAATTTGATCACATTCGTTGACAAAGGATAAATGTTTGATAGTAACAGACATGGGGTGATTACTTCATGAATGTACTCGATTGCGATTACGATTACTTCCAAATCACGCGATTACGATTTCAGTAAAATCCGCCAGTAGTCGATTATGATTACGATTACTTTGGAAAAGTATAATCGCGATTACTCACGATTACATTTATTTTGCTTCTTAAAAGTGATCTTTGGAAGAACACAATGCGATGAAAAAGCCTCATGTGGGAAGGTCTTTCGTTTTAAATGTGATGCAATGACATCATTTCCTGTATATGACATAATATACGCATATATAGGCATTTCGGTGCCGGCCAATACTGGGCTTCGACACACCAAGACATGCTCCGCCATGGCCGAAACATTGTGCATTTGTCCATTGTCTATAGACGCGGTGAATGGTGGCGACGCATATAGTCTCCTCAATCTCAGCCCCGCAGTAACCCGGGGTACCCACTGAGGAAAATGGTGACCCTCGTGTAGAAATAACAATTTCTTAGTGCTTCTCGTGAAAGTTTTTCGTTTAGCTTTCTTATCGTCTGCTGCGTTAGGCGACTCCAATATCTTTTGACAGTATAGCAGACAGGGGGTCACGAATTAACAAGATACAATAAAGTTATAGCAGTAAATTACGTGCCTAAATATTCGAGCTTGGCGCGACTTGACAGCAAATGCACCGCACATCAAATCGTGTTTTCCAGTTGTTGTGAAAAGCCCGGTCATTAAAGAGGAGTCTGGGAGACTTCACCCGCCAGAAGTTTTATTGATTCCCTTATGCTGTTTCGGTACTGATTCTAGCAGCAGTCCGCGCTAACATGGTGTGTAAGCAGATGGCTATAGTGGCAGATCCAAATGTAGAGTATAAAATTGCGAAATAATAATTGTTGCCCGTTCCAAGTAGGGCTGTATGAGGATAAGATAAGGTAAGCATGAAATTCTGCGTACAATCCATTTAATACAGCTATTTCGAGCTGCCGTTATCCGAGTAACGGAAAATAACGGCTCGGTTATGATTTTTTATCTGCAGCCGTTGGTTTTTAATGCTTCAATGTAGAAATTGTCATCTTTGACGAGTACAAAATTTCAAATCTTTGTCCGGTGTATACGTAAATAGGCCTACCACTCGCCAATCAGCAACGGTCAAACTGCGTTTACCTAAGCATATAAAACGAAAACATTATAGTACATACGCTACTATTCGAAACCAGGCAGAGTGGTGATTATTATCCTGCTGCGAGGTATTGGCGTCTGCAGTGTGTTGATAACCTGATATAATGCATAGCAAGTGTTTTTACAATCACAATACTTGAACATCGAATATCTATTTACTTACTTCGTGCGGATAATTCGTTACGCAATCAAGAACCAAGCTAATACTTGTTGCGCAATAATGAGCAGAGGCGTTTGTAAATCCGACATTCCTGCTATCCAAAACCTGTTTTAAATCGAACTCTTCTTGTTCCCGAATGTTCAGTTTATGTCGTGGGTATTGCACAAATGAAAAGTAATCGTTCTTTCACAAAGAAATCGATTAGATATGTGAAATAGTCGAATACGATTACGATTACTTCGGATTTTTTTCGAATGTAGTCGATTGCGATTACGATTACTTGGAAGCAGACATGGGGTGATTACTTCATGAATGTAATCGATTGCGATTACGATTACTTCTGAATCACGCGATTACGATTACGATTACGATTACAGCAAAATCAGCAAGTAGTCGATTACGATTACGATTACATTTGAAAAGTAATCACGATTACTCACGATTACATTAATTTTGCTCTTATAACTAATTTTGGAGGATTGGTAGACTATAGAAGGATTGAGATGAAAATGCGTAATGAGATAACAACTTTCTATACATATAATGCGTCCTCTGCTTGTTACGTCATAATGTACCCGGTCCCCAACTTTATGGGGGACGATTTATCGCATCCACTGATTTGCATTATTTCTAGGTGCGTAATTGCCGCGCCCTAAACACCCCAATAGGGTGGGGAGCGAGCTCGAATGGGACTCAAAAGTACTTCGTAGATCAACATAAATTATAGGGTACTTTCGAAAGTTTTAATTAACTTAATTAAAATTTTCTTCGAGCTTCGCAATTTAATGTCTCTAGATAAATTGATTTTGAAATGCATACCTCTCCCTCAAGGAAAAAGGATGCCTAGTTTATAGGAATAGGCATTACGGTGCCAGCATTACCGCGCCACGACACACCATTAGATATATGCAGGTTCGGCCATCATGCGACTCCACGAAGTGGGCTACCAAAGAAAGACCTAGGCCGAAACTTTGGGTATGTGCCAATGTGTCCATTGTCAATAGCCGTGCTGGATTGGCGTGACGAATAGTCGTGTCCTCCCAATCTTATCCCACCAATACAAATGCAACCGGGGTCACCCACGTTGGAATGAAGACGTGGCAATTTTTGTGTTTGTCTCACGAAAGTTTCAGTCTGCTATGTTTGCGTTGCGTGACTACAACATCTTTTGATTATATAACAGACGGGAGGTCACCAATGAACAACACATAATAAAGCAATTAAAACAACATATCAGGTGTTATAATTGTGAATTATACGTGCCCCCAGCTCTACGGGCAAATTTGACCGTCGGGGGTTGAGAGAGGATTAAAATGAATAGTAATAGAATGCAATTACCAATATTCTGACGAAATGCGGCCATCAACCTGAAAGTAGACCACCCTATGGGCCCAAGACCAACGTTTAGAGTGGAGACGAAGTGCTGTTTTGGTCCTGATTCTAGCTACAACCCAAGCTAACATGGTGTATAAGCGGATGGCTATGGCGGCAGTTCCAAAATGTTGGATAAAGAATTGCGAAAAAGCGATTGACGGCTTGACGCCCGTTTCAAGTAGACTGATATGAGAAAAAGATGAGGTGAACATAAAATTCTGCCTTCCACTTAATACAGATACTGCGAGCTGCCGTTACGAGAAGCGGCAAACAACGGCTCGGTTATGATATATATCAGCAGCTGTTGGTTTCTATAATGCTTCATTGTGGAAATCGCAATGTTTCTTTCATTTGACTATATAGTGCGAAATTTCAAGTCTTTGTCCGGCGTACGTACGTACATAGGCCTTCTGCCCGCCAAGCAACGACGGTAAAACTGCGTTAAAATAAGCATAACCAAACATCAATACTATTCAATTGTATATTGAAGTCATATGCCTCCAAGAAGCTCTTCAAGTTACTATTTGAAACTAGGCAGAGTGATGATTATTATCCTGCTGCGACGTAATGGCGTCTCGAGTGTATTGATAACCCGATATACACCATGGCAGGTGTTCTTACAATCACACTGCAATGTAGGCTACTGTACATCGGATATCTATTTCCCATGCGTGGATACTTCTTACGCAGTGACGAGCTAAGCTAATACTTCTGACGTAATAATGAGCAGTGGTGTTTGAAAATCAGACGTTTGTCCTATCAATAAACCTGGTATAATATTTGTTCCTTGTTCACGAATATTCAGTTTATGTCATAATGAAAAGCAATCGTTTTATCACAAAGAAATCGATTAGATATGTGAAGTAGTCGATTACGATTACGATTACTTCGGAATTTTTTCGAATGTAATCGATTGCGATTACGATTACTTGAAAATGCTGTAATCGTCGTAATCGATTACGATTACTAATCGCGATTACCCCATGTCTGCTTGGAAGAGCTGTATTCGTCGTAATCTCGTAATCGATTACGATTACTAATCACGATTACCCCATGTCTGGATAGTAATATGCGAAACTATACTTGTAGTAGTAATGACGAAATTCACTCAAGAATATGAAAATATTATCGCGCTTCCGCTTCGCGCAACTAGACAACGGATACGTATATGCTTATTATTCGTAATATGACTAGACTACTCACGATTGGGTCGGCATTGTATGCCGATATCGATAAATAGATTAGTCCGGAGTTCGCCGCCAATTGACATGGACAGTTTAACGTGGGTATTTGACCTCCAGTTCGTCCATGATGACTATACACTAGAATACGTGCTTAGCCAACATAAGTAATCGAAATGCGGCCGTTAATAGCAAAAAGGTTGGCCACATCCGCTTTAGTTCCTGAAGAGTGTTGTCAGGTATCGTGCAAAGCTCATATAGTTCGATATAGAATGAAAATGAGGATCAAGATATTTTTGTTGTCTGTATTTTTTCAATAAAATATTATTTCTTTTGCGGTAACTATGCCCGTCACCCAGAAAACAGCAGACGAGAAAGCGCGTTTCCAATCAGCAATTCCTTTATTACGTCGAACACAAATCGGTTAATGAGTAGCTTGCGTTGCGGCAATTGTTTGCTGATTATAACGACAAATCGGGATGGATTGCTGCATTTCCCGATCAACGTTCACAAAGCCTTTGCAGTAAAGAATGAATTTCGATCTCATGCATACACAATAACGCACTTTCGGATTTCATGCTCCGATCAATATGACTGTGACGAAAATCTGGCTCACGAATTATTGTGCCCTTTCATGTTGGACAGATAGCTCAGGCCTGGGCAAAGTGCGGCCCGCGAAGCTATTCTGTGCGGCCCGCGAAAGGTTGCTTGGAATTAAAAACTTAAATCTTGCTTTTGAATGACTAAAACCATAGGCCGTACACTGTAAATATTTTAGTGTCTTTAAAAGCATAAAAGATATCACGTTTCATGTTCGAAAAGATATCACAATAAAATGTGCTTGATGCTGTGTATATTGTGTTTTAAGATTTATGTGCTATATATATAGTGCTTCATGATTCAAGCGCTATCTGAGCTGTGCTACGGCTTGATATGGATTACTAAATAATCTGGCGTACTCGACGACTTATCCTGTTCGAAACCAGCAATATATGAACATTTTATTATAAACGAAACAAGTGATGTGCATGCTTTCAAGAAAACATGTTATCAAAAAAATGCACTTGTAGACATTAAAAAAAAATTACAAATCTTGCACATATACCTGAATGTATAGCATAGAGGTCAAGATTGAAGAACAAACTTGTAAATTAACGGGCTTAGCAGCACTGAACTATTTGACAATACTTCCATTATGTCATGTCAAGTCATGCCAGACGTAGAACTTCAGAGGTGCAAATAAGTTATAGTACTTATTGATATCTAGATGTCATGGCCAAAGTGGGAACAAGTATAGACAAAAGATAAGGGACACCGAACCATCAAGTTCCAGGGATACTTTCCATACTAGATTGCTTGTACAAGCCAGCACTAGCACTTCAATAAGTACGAGGTGGTGCAAATTAAAAAAGTATTGACTGCCTTCACAGTTAGATGCCAAGCTAAAAGTAGGGACTAGCATAACGAAAAGATAAGCGACACTGCTGGAATATTTGCAATGTCAGATTACTTCAACAGTATATGACAAGATATGAGTAGAATTGCCAACTTCAAATGCGAATGGACCAACAAATGATTGTAAAACCTAATGGAATGCTAACAAAGGTCTTCTGCTGCAGCAGACTGTTCAAATTTATGAAAAAAAATCAGATAGTTTGGTGGATACATATTGATTATTCTTGTCACCGACAACAACATACTGCACGAACTCCAGGAGCTGGAATTCTTTGGGCTAAGACAGGTCCCAATATAGATATATCGACTTTCCATTAAATAAAAGGGCAAAAGAACATAAAGATAATCAGTTTTGGGCCCTTGTTAAGCGCCTCCAGCGTGGACGATCGTGGGCGTCTTCGGGCGATAGCCTGCGTTGCGCTAGCTCGTTCTCTATTGTCGAGCGCCATGTGGTTCTATTCCAGCCACCTCTGCGCCATGGCTCCGTCGGAATGTGGTTGATGATGGCGGCAACTTGTTGCTCGTCTTGATGCCGCACTAGATGACCGATTAGGCGGAAGCGTCGTTCAGCAGCCAGCAAACGGCATGGGGCCGTTTTTGTGAGTTTGCGCAGTGCATTGGTGGATATTTGCTCCGGGTGGTGGATGCCGAGTGCGTAGCGGAGGAGTACATCGTAGTTGGCGTTGAGCGTCTTAGCCAGCTTTTCTGTCAGCGTGAGTGCTTCTATTCCGTAGAAAAGAGCCTGCTCGACAGTGGCACGGAAAATGCGGGTCTTGAGCTGAGGTGAGGCACTTGAGTGGAAGAGGCAGTGTAGCCGTCTTGTTGCGCCCCAGGCCTTTGCTCGTTTGACCATCAGCCAGAATCCATCCCTGTATCTTTCCATTTCCATGCCATGAAACCACCAAATGTGGAGCTTCGGACGTTTTGCTGTTGATGTGAATGTCATGGGCCTGAAATGTAGGCAATTTTTTTATTGTAACTACTCCAAACCATTTCGAGGGCCAGGGGTTTACCGCCCCTGATCTGCACAATCATCTGTGTTAACAGAAGGTGCTACGAAACTCGTTGACATTACAACAATAATGCTCACAATAAAAACCTTCTTAAGGTCATCATAGTTATCAAGCTATTGTGTGATTTTCAAATGATACATTCGTTATAAACTGAAAGTTATATTAATCTTATAAACAAGTACCTGTTGTACTGAAAACGCAGATATTGCGGTCTTCTTTTTCGAGTTTATTCTCAGATCGGTAACTTGTGATTGTAATTGTTGCAGCTTCACTTCATTAGTATTGGACTGAAGACATTGAATAATTGAGGGGGTATTATCAATCAAATTTAATTCAGAATGGAATTGCGAGTCCGCATTTACCTAAAATATCTTATCCAATATGAGCATCATTCTTTCGTAGTATATTCTGATCTCTTCTACTGTGGTTGGTGCGATCAAATTCCAGTTATCTTCCCTTACCTGTAAGAGAATGTATGTGTCTAAAAGAATGATTAAAATATGATCAGATCTATGAATATATTCATACAACGGGGTTGTAATGACTCGAGTCATGACTCGATTCGAGTCGGGCTTGAGTCACGATTTTCTGATGCCTCGACTTGACTCGAGTCAATATGTGTATCGACTCGACTTGGACTCGAGTCATTACGCATGACTCGAACCAAGTCATATGACTTCAAGTTCATAGCTCAATAATATTGTCACTTGACTATATTGCGGGCCTGCAGTATATCGCTGGGCACAGTTTGCCAGGACTGGACTATTCAGCGCCTGGAAATATCAATTTCGAAAGCTTCGACCAACATGCGTCAATTATTTTGTGCCTAGGTTTCATAGTCGATGGTCTTTCTGCCAGCGCAAACGCTAGGTCGCATATGTAGAACGACACTGTGTCTCGTAATGGAGAATATAGTTGGACTCAATCTGATGCATTAAGCGTTCTTTTATTTTCACAAAGGGGTACCAATATTAAAAGCAAAAATCGAGTGACAGCATGTTGCGCGAAGCGTGTAGAAAATATTTACTTTTGATAAATTTATCTCAAATTATTTTGCTTCATTGTAGTGTACGAAGATCTACCAAAGTGTGACTGGCTCATGGAAATGCCAATGCGTCGTAACTGATATTTTAGTCATCACATCTCAAGTGTTGCTTCCAGTCTAATCAAATTTTGGTTGGCCTTGCAAGTTCGCAATCTGTGCAATCCATTTTTATAACATTAATAATTTCGGAAAATACCTCGCGGGCCACTCAAAACCGTCTCGCGGGCAACGGGTTGGCCGGCCCTGCTCTAAAAGAAGTCAAATAACACACCCTAAACCCCCTATAGGTCTGCAAACTTGACCCAAGGCGTTGCCACACTCTTGGCGACTTCAACAAAATCAATAGCCTGTATAAGGCGACTCAGTGAAAGTGAAATTTTCGGCGATCTCACCTGGGCGTTCCTGAAATGGGAAACTATCTCAAATTTAGGCGACATGAATTAATGAGGCGATCAATTTACATAATGTTGGACGCGGTCGTGCTTGGCAGGGGTAGCTGAACTTCTTGCTTGCAAGCCATTGTGTCATAGATAACATTGAGATGCAGATAAACCATCAAATAGTGCCACTTTGTTATTTGAACCAAATAGAATGGAACCATACTAGAAATAGTTTGTAGCATTTTTTAAGCACTCCTTCCCATTTTTCTCATTATTTGACCAAAGCTGCAGTGAAAATTGGTATGAAAACGAGAGAAAAGTTGCAATATAAAATCCCTCCAAACATTATCTAGGAAGCTGTCGGAATCTGTAAAAAAACTTGCACTAGTGATCATTGATTCCGAACCGATAAACCAATATAGAGTTGAATATACCGGCAAGAAGGCGCTCACATAAACGTAGAAATGTTGAACTACGTAGATAATTGCATAGCCTCAGTTTATATAGTTAACAGCAAAAATAGAGAAACGAATTGATAAGATGCAATACATCAATTTACATATAGATATGATACAATTCGAGCATGCGCTAATGGTTGAGGACAATATAAATTATGTTCAAATTCAATTTCAATAAAACATAAGGTTTGGTAAAGGTATGAACAGAGAACAGAAATAGACATTTTTCTATTTTATTGGTTTACTACTAGAGTTTACGACAATGTAGCTGTAAGCTTCGATCACTTTGTTTGCTGTCAATCTATTTGTGGGAAAACAATCGAGGCTAAGTGAAACGCTCGACCATTGAATGATTGGTTACTTTCAAGGGTTACACCAGCGTTTCGCGAACCATCCGAGCATATGCAAGATACAGCGATAAATATCGACATCGATTACTTGATGACTTGAAATTGGCTAGTGAATTTTGCTCACGAGTCACGAGTCAATCCGCATTTCTGATACGCCGAGTCAAGTCAAGTCATTTTAGCAAAGTGACACGAGTCGAGTCATGACTCTAGTCATCACAACACTGCAAGATACTATTAAAAGGGAGGAAAATTAGTATATCATAAATGCGAACCATTCGATATCACCAAACAGAGTTATAACAGTGGGTTTAACAAGACTTTATCTAGAAACTGAGCAGTCAACACAATGACTCAGACTCGGACTTCGAGTCATAATTCCCATGACTCGGACTCAAACCTCTGCTTGATGACTTTGACTCGGTGGTGGCAATTGAAAATGACTCGACTGGACTCGAGTCAAAACTAAAAATGTGACATTGACTTGCGACTCGGAGCCTTGTGACTTGGTTACAACCCTGCCATACACATACAGTGAAGAAACAGCCTTGGCACATAATCTCTATAACAAAGCAATAAAAAGTTGTGATAAT
Organism: Botryllus schlosseri; assembly: GCF_051294905.1. NCBI lineage: Eukaryota > Metazoa > Chordata > Ascidiacea > Stolidobranchia > Styelidae > Botryllus > Botryllus schlosseri. Next base: position 26,448,238 of record NC_137246.1, on the reverse strand, counting down.
TGCATGCATACTCACTAGTCTGATGTCGCCCATGGTAGGGAACGTTCCAAGAAATCTCTTTCTTCTTTATCTGAGAACGCCGGAGTCCGTATTGATTCTTGAATAGAGACAAGCCTTTGTGCCAATTGCGGTCTACATAAGCTGTACGAGTGTACGTGATTCGAGCGCTTGCTGAACTTTGAAGCTGAATACCAGCAAGGGCATCGGAGCAATGAGTTCAGGGTCTTTGGGACTGCACGGCGGCTGCAACATTGATGGAAATATAAGATAGAATCTTACTAGAATTATGCGGCTAAATACCATAACATCCACATGGAGATCTGCATTGGTTGCTCGGGCATCTCCCCAAGATATGAGCTGCAGACACAGACACTTTAGCTCAATTCATAGCAAAATATTACAAAATAATGATTACACGGTATTGGCGTGGCTGAAGGTCCTATCCTCCCGGACTGATGGCTCTATGGGTAGGGTGGTATCTGACTGCGCGACTGATTCTACATCAATACGGAGCGACTCATCCACAGGCAACGTGGTTTCCGACTCTGCGAGTGACGCTGATTCACCACACGGATTGTTTGGGTCTGCGACTGAGAAAGATTCATGGCCTGTATTGTCTGGACCTCCATTAGTTGCTAGTTTCTTCCATAACTGTAACAACAAGATTTAGTTGCATGAACGGAGCTTCCATAGTTAATTAGCTCGTACTTCTTGCAGTCTCAACAGCTGCCAGACGGTATGTCATTTGGTACGTCATTTGCCAAAGCTCTTTATCACGAAGCTTGGTGAAAATATCCGAATCTATGTTATTCTCTGAGATATGAAATAATTTTGAACATAACATTAATTGACAGAGCTTGCATGTATAAATCAGACTTGACGTTTCAGCAAATGTTTTGTAAGCCCATCTGAACTACCAACAAAGGGGCACAACCAATAACAAGACTGTCCGTTAGACATTTATCAAAAGTATACACGCTAATAATAACCTAAGCTGCATAGTAACCATTCTAATAGATCACAATTGGCACCAGCATTCAACCAACTCCACACAAGATGTACTGAATATAACTGCACAAACTGTCTCGATTAGCTAGTCAGGGCACATTGCTGAAGCTATATTACTTATATACTTACCTTCCAATTTCTGGATGTGCTGCCATGCAATACCGTTAGTCGCGAAGAAAGCTTTAAAATCCGCATGCTGATTCCCTGCCATCGCGATCACACCACATCGCAAAAGAGCGAGAAACGGCCGAAAAAAGAGGAAGTTTAAGAACAGCACTAAAGGTCACTCCCGGTCGTGGCGCTTTAGCACGATATTGTGCTGCCACAAGCGGCAGATTTGGCGATTGCGCTTTATCTCATTTACAGTGTATCAAATGAACAGGAAATTCGTTTACTTTGAAGCCTGTTCAATAATATGCCACGATTACGCTGCCTACTTACCTGACATGCGTTATCCAAATTCAAAATAAAGTATGCAAAGTATGAGAAGCAATTGAAGTCACAAGAAATCACTCTTTCCATATAGTTTAGTTCAAACCTTCCTTGTTGCCATTGTCAAATTACGCATTATACGGATTATATGTATTTCAATTTGTTACGTGATGTATTTCCAAATCCTTCATTCGTAAAACAAGTCAACCAGTGCTTGCGATCACTATATGACTCATCATAATCACCCATAAAGGATTAACGGGCATGCCCCCAGAAAAAAGATGAAAACTGAAATTCAAAGAAGGTTTAGGTTTAGAATTTATAACACTATAACTACACTATACTGGAGTCAGGGGTAAACCCGTCATTTGAGTTTTTGCCGAGAATGTCGCCGAGATTTTAATTAAAGTCGGTCTTATGACAAAAACACGAAACACTCGGTCACGGGCGGGCGAAGTTCAGAAAACTGCAAGCTTCGCTCAACATCAAGACTATTTAGGCTGCACACTGCTCGGAAGGCAGCGACCAAGAAAACAAGCTTTGTACTATTGCATATACATTTCAGTGTAGTGGTTCTCAAACTGGGAGACGTGAAAGCATCAGAAGGGTGGCGCGAAGTCGAAGTTTATTGAAAAAAAATTTCGCACTCAGCGCGATATATCCCCAGCTTATATAGTTGTTGCTTTGTGTATCGTCCGACTTTATATATTTCACAATACTCTCATCAACACAACAGCCATAATCTTCCATGCTATCAAACTATCCGTGGGGATAGCTAGCATTCTGGTTGCACTTTTTAATATTTTTTGATATCAAGATTAGGACGCGAGAAATTGTTCACTATCATAAAAGGAGCCGTGCATAAAAAAGTTTAAGAACCACTGTTTTAGAGTGTTAATAGAAGAATGTGGATAGGGGTTTTAAAAGAGCTAAAATGTATCATGGTTAACATTGTTTCGAATCATGACAGCAAATAGATATTGTTTAATTAACCGTCACTTTCTCATTACCTAATATCAGCACATTCACTGAGCAGAGAGCAGCATTTATAAGGGATGTAATTCAGAAATAAAATTAAAATACGCTGGAGAATATAGCTAAAAATTTTAACTTGGCCCGCCAACGTATTTATTTTTCTCATTTGGCCCACGGAGGAAAATAATTGCCCACCCCTGCTCTAGCTGTATAATTGCCTGCCACTATAATGCTACCTTATTGACACAACGAGGGATAGTGAACTTCAAATAATTTTGATGACAGACAGATTTTCAGAATTTTCACAGGGTCGAGCCTACCAAGGTTCGTTTGCGAAAACAAACATCTGATTTAGCGAGGTTCGCATGTGCACGCGAAAGCAAATTAAAGATTCGCAACCGTCCCTACTTCATGATGTGTTTGTAGCTTTACACTTTGCAGTAATCTACTGCTATTTTCTCAAGACATTTCAATGCACCCCATTCATAATGGGTATATTCGTCACAGAAATTACAAATGGACCCGACCTCTGACACCAGTTGTTACGTTCTATGTAGAACAGTGCGACAAAGGTCCAATATGAATCCAATAAATTTAGCACGATGCCATTAGGCTACTTATTCAGAGAGAAAACGGAGACGAGTGGAGCAGGTCACGGAACACGTATAGTAACTGCGAAAACAAGGCTAACGAGGAAGTAGCCTACTTGGGTGCAGTTCATCTAAAGTTCACGGCTATAGAATACAATGGCGGGGTTCTGCTCCGTTTCAACGATAAAAGCGAAAATCTTGAGTAATTGTTGATTTGTAGACACTCATAGCTTTCATTGGTGGCTTATCTATTTTTTGTCGGGTATCGTGCTTTACGATCTCATTTACTTTGGCCAGCATCTGAAAAATCGTTGAGTGTTTCCAGTGTTCTAGGAACTGAGATTTGATTGCAGGAATTAGCATTTCTGCAAAGGCTACATATTCAGAGTGTGCCGGATAGACAATCACACTGTCGTATACGAGGGTCGATATGTTGGGCGGTGCAATAGCATCATCGAAGTCAAATTCTTCTTCTTCCTCATCCTCCCCCTCGCTCGATATTTCACTTTCCGAGTTATCTGAATGAAAATAAGGTTGAGCCTTTGTAGTAACACCCTCATCCTTGCGGTGACCTCGGCAGTAGTCAAGGATAAAGATTTTCTCTTTTCCATTCCACGTACACTCACTTCGCCTAAATAGGCCAAGTACTTCACGCTCATAAATGTGTTTACCTTTACGATCTTCAAAATAAGGACGTAAGCCATGTCTAGATTTTGCCAGTCCGCCATGAGTGCTAACTATCACAACCATGTAGTCGTAGGTATCGGTGTCTGTTGTAGACAGCTCCGAAAGAAGCTCCATCATCTCAGTTTTTGATTTATTCATATGGGGTCCCTTTGCCTTATTGAATAGATCGCACCCCAATTCGCCCACCCACAGCTCCTTCATCATTTTATATTCTTCCTTATAGGATTTGCTGCGTTTATTCAAAGCGTTAGTCATTATTAACACGCATCCTTTTTTCCGACTACAAGGTGATGCGATTTGCGCCTGACCGCTCAGATTTTTCATTTCCCGTTTATAATTCTCCTTTAAACGATCCATGCCGATGGTTTGAAGATAATCCCCGCCATGTTCCTGCATTAATGAGTCAATGTATTTAGCAAATGCATCAACTGGATCAATTGGTGTGCCACCATCTCGCACATTTGCGCCGCAATCAACGTCAATGACCGTCTCATTCATATTTTCATGCAGCCAAAAGTCAGTTCCGAGGCTTGATTCAAAGATGCTTGTTTGCCCTCTGTTAACTTTCATCCGCTTATTAACGGTAGTAAGCATCTCTATGACGGACTTTTCTTGCCACATTTCAGATATCACACCATTGACTTCTTCGATCAATCGCGGTGACGAGCCATATACAGTGACGATATCGCTAACCAACGGGATTCGGACGTGTTCTACAGGTGATTCTCGGACGTTACGGTCCGGTAACAATCGAGAAATAAGGCTCCTGCCTTTGACAACTTGGCGTGAGATATCCTCGTAACCCTGTGCACATTCCACCTCCGAAGATCGGCAATAATTTAAAACGAATAATTTCTTCTTCTCTTTCCAGCTTGAATTTTTATTATGGAAACACGAGAATATATCTTCTTCCATAAACTTTGTGCCTTGCGCACAATATATGACTTGCCTGTAAGTGTTGTTATCACCAGATAGCCAAGACGTGAACCATCTAATACTACGTAGTATAACTCCGTCGGTGTCGAAGCTCGCTCGATGACCGCCCTGTTCTAAACTTCCATCTGCAATTATTACGACAATTAGGTAGTCAAATCTTGACGTATTCATTGTAGATATTTCTTTAATTGAATTATGGAGTTGTCTGCTATTCAGATTCTTGTGAATTGTACCCTGGAACAGCTCACATCCGATTTCGGTCCATAATTCAGCAGTCTCTCTTGCAAATTCAGAGTAGGAACGTTCTGAAATCTGATTATCAAGTATGAAGACACATCCGTGTAAGTTGGGATTCAATCTGTCCGATAATATTGTAGTCATGCTTCCAAGATTGTGAAGATTCCTTCGTCAATATGCCTTCGACAGTAGCAGCCCAATGATATATAGATATACCTAATTTTAGGAAGTTTGAAATATATCTACCATATACACTGTGCGTCTGTCGTACGCTACTACACGACTTTGACTTTGACTTTTCGATTCTAAAGATATTTCTTTTTGTATAGATCCCACCAACAACGTATACCCACTACCCAGTCATGCCGAACCAAGCGAACATATAGTGGAAGAGAAAGAGATAGCAGCCGTTTTTTTTCACTTTTGTGAGGCGGCACCTCTGGTTTATAAAAACTGATCGCTCTCGAATTCAAAAGATCGATTGTGCTACTTTCCACAGGAATGTGTCCCTGTTCTTTACATCGTCGGCCAGGCAGATCGGGTTCCACGCAAATATTGAGAATGCCATTACCGAGAATGGACATTACCGAAAAGGATATTACCGAGTAAGACAAGACAGAAACTGAGATAGAGCTTGCGGCAGAATAGTACTTTTACTTTACTTTTACTTAATATATCAAGTCCTTCTGCTTGTGGATAATAATATGACTTCTTCCCTTTAGCGCTACGGGTTTGACCAGAAGACAGGCTGCAATTGGCTCCGATGTTAACAATCGGAATGGGACTCCGGGAGACGCGAACTGGTTTATGCCTCGCTATTTACCGACGTCTAGTTACGACAACACCCGCTTATCTTGTTACAACTCGCTGTCTCGTATGAACGAATGAGTGCGGAGTGCGGATATACATAACACAGTTGTAAGTGTCGTACGTAACTGGTTTTAGACATCTAAATTACGCATGCCGAGTTACGACGAAGTATACATGCGAAATCAACGAAGCAGGAGATGTCATCATCGACCTCGTGTCCATATCATACCAGTCAGAACCCAATATTTCACGGATAATTATATTCCTATGATATATCCAAGACGGAATCTGTTACATCGTGATGAATTTTGAGATGATTCACTTCGCTTCGAAGAGTAGGCTAACGTCTGTCCCGCGTTTAAATTTTATTTTATTACTGATCGTCCTGCTCTGAAAACTGCTTTCCGTGGTTTTAAATAGGCCTTTTTCGCTCTTTCCGTCGTTTCCATGTTTTCAGCACCGTGACTGGTTAATAAGTGCATTTAGTCTTGCGCCTAATAAGGATGTATTTGAGGTTGTGTAAAATATAATTGATTGGCTAGCACATAAGAATAATTAGTTGGCGCATTGCGGTGTCTTACATCCTCAATTCAATTCAATTCAATTTATTGCTAAAAATTTCATCATTTCAATACACCCCAAGTCTGCGATACAATGGAAGATAGGAAGGTGTCGAAACTACTTGGAGTAGTCTTTGAAATCAGACACCCCTGGCCTTTAGGCGATGTAAATTGGAGGCATGTACAATTGCACATGCACACTGAATGAAAAGTAAAAGAAGATAACATAAAAGGATGTTGACAAAAAGGTGGCATGTGTCGGTCGGTACTCGGTATAGGCGAGATTGATATGTCATATTGTGGTCGGGTAATCTTGTACGCAGACTAGTATTCATTCAGTAGAAATTGCTTGTATTTCGACTTGAATGTGGTGCAGCTATTCCGCTGTGATCACTCGTCCATGATATTTTGCTATGTCTCGAATAAGAAACTACTTCTTGTTGTGATTACTCGAGAGTCCAGACTCGTACATAAGTCCCTGTAACAAGTGTTTTAGGATTATTATGATTGAGACTCTATACGCTACTACTGCATCAACGTCGAATAAACCATTGTATTGAGTATATATCTGTTACGAAGAACTACACCCACGGAACAGCTTCTCGAGTTAAAGTATTCAAGTATAGCCGAAATCCCAAGATATTGGGTTAGCTACGCTTCTAATACAGATCACCAGAGACAATAAGCTCTAAATCCCGCATGGTGCCCCGAGTGAGGATCGAACTCACGACATTGAGATTATTGAGATTATTGAGATATAGCCGAAATCCCAAGATATTGGGTTAGCTACGCTTCTAATACAGATCACCAGAGACAATAAGCTCCAAATCCCGCAGTGGACACTGGGCAGTGGGCATGCTCGATGACTGTCGGATAGCAGGCGAGATGCTGTTCCAAACTAGAGATCGGCATACTTGCTTGGTAGAGCGATGCGTTTTCGTGTATTCCATCTTTCATCATCTGGTAGTTGTTTTTTCGAGAATGCGCGTGCGCGTGTGTTGTAGCCTACCTATACTTGTGCCATTTAATTCCGTTTGTGGGACAGTGGCCGCCCGCCGCGCTAGAATTGATACATAAACTTTGACAATTTCTAGCTTATCTTCCATGTCTAGAACTAGAACACCAAATCTTTGGAGTAGCGATTTAACAGTTGCACATTCAGGCCCATTAGGGAGCTTGGCAATGACACGGATAACACTGGTCTACAAATCTCGAAAAAAAAAATTGTGCCAAAAGTTTTGATGATTGATTTAGGCTAATTTAAGGTTGCTGAATCCGATTCTGTGCTCAGAATTTTGCTATCACGTCAGATTTTTTCCGTATGAATTTTTTTCTCATTTTCATAAATTAATCAAATTTCGGCTTTCATTAGTTACATCACGGTTAGCATACAACAACAAAAACGACAGATCAAATGTTGTTATTGAAATCATCTATCATGAAACCTGGGTTGTTGTAGACTGAATGAGTGAGTTTTCTGTGAACTTCAATCCAGTGATTTTCTATATTCGTTCAAGCAGAAGCTCTTTTCGACCCATAAAATTACACTGGTCTACAAATTTCAAAAACTTTTGCCCGAAAATTTTTAATGATTGATGTAGGCTAATATTAGGTTGCTGAATACGAGTTGGTGCTCAGAATTTCTCTATCACAACATATTTTCTCGGCATGTATTTTATCATTTTCATAAATTAATCAAATTTCGGCTTTCGTTATAGTGACATTACGGCGAGCGTACAACAGCAACGAATCAAATATTGTTATTGCAATCATCTATAATGATGAAACCTGGGATGTTGTAGAACAGAATAACTGAGTTTCCGGTGAACTAATTGAATCCAGTGGTTTTCTATCTTCTTTCAATCAGTACCTCTTTTCGTTCCATAAATTTTTTATGTGGATGCAACTATTTTAAGTCGGTAGCAGTTATCATCTTTATATACCTGTTTAAAGCCGAGGTATCAACCACGCGGGCCGCATGCAGCCCGCGAGAACATTTTTGCGGCCCGCGACGGTATTTTTGAATTTCATGTATTCGACAATATATTCAAGTGCCACATATCTTTTTTTTGATATAAGAACTTGTAGTTCACCCTAAAACTACTATAAAAACCACTGAAATCTCAACAAACTTCACTAATACGACACTTTTAAAAGCTACCATGCGGTAGAAGATCAGCTATTACGTTACATTTCTAGTTCATGGTGATAAAACTTGACCCGTTGATGATTCGTGACTGAAAATTGTGATTTGGTTTGGTGTGACCTTTCGTAAAATTACTCGATTTCGGATTGACTGGGTGATTTAATAGAAATGACTCCAGTTGAGTCGGGTCAAACGTTAAAATCAAAGGACTTGCGACTCGGTTCTGGTTTAAATCAGTGTGATTTACCATTCGGTGTGATTTACCAAATCAGGTTTTTCTCGTTGATTTTGGATTTTAATTTTACTATTTTGATTTTATTGATTATTTGGCTCTTTTCAAATTTTTGGACGAGATGCGTGAATGTGGTTTATTATCGGAGAATCATGTGCCGGAGAGAGCGTCTCGTCACCGGCACCGGTATAGTTCAGCTATTTGACAGACTGACGGAAAAGGATCCAACAGCGATAGTCAATAAATATGTTAGCGTTTTTCTGTGGATTCTAGTTAGTTGTCTGCGACATGCTGCTGCTATTCCCGAGGCACTGGTGGGATAACGCAAACGAAGCGCAATCCGGAGTCTCTATCGAATTCGACAGATTCCCTCATCCCATCCAGTCTGCTAGCCGAAACCACTCCATCGATCAAGATGATAAGATGCAACTATTATCACTGGTCTACAAATTTCGAAAAAAAAATTTGCGCCGAAAATGTTAATGATTGGTTTAGGCTAATTAAAGGTTGCTGAATCCGATTCTGCGCTCAGAATTTCTCCATCACGTCAGATTTTTTCCGTATTAATTTTTCTCATTTTCATAAATTAATCAAATTTCGGCTTTCGTTAGTGACATCCCAGTAAGCATACAACAGCAACAGATCAAACATTGTTAATGAAATCATCTAACATGAAACCTGGCTTGTTGTAATACAGAATGAGTGAGTTTTAGGTGAACTTGAAGCCAGTATTTCTCCATCTTCGTTCAATCAGAAGCTCTTTTCGACCCATAAAATTACACTGGTCTAAAATTTCAAAAAATAATTGCTCCAAAAATTTTAATGATTGATTTAGGCCAGGCCTGGGCAAAGTGCGGCCCGCAGAGCTATTCTGTGCCAAGTGCTGGCCGTGTAGCTGGTATCCTTGGTATTTCATTGTTGACATTAACGTTACAGGAACTTTGGAAACGACATAATTCGGAGATTTCCCAAGGGCGAAACTGAGAGGGCCATACTGCGTCGAATTAAATCCAATGCTGAAACGCGCAAAGGGTTTCGTCGTGGTACGAAATTGATCGTTACAAGATTACGAGATACAGGTTTCAATGCGTTTCAAGCCAGGCTCGCGTTAAAACCTTAGAGCCAGCGGGCTCCGCAATCCAGAGTTGGACCGGGAAATTTTCTTCGAATTTAAATTCCATTATAATTACTGAATTTGCAAATACTTAACAGTTGAATGAAATTACGAACAAACATCAAGTTCAGCTCCTTCTCGATGACCACGAGACGAGATGACTCGTTTCGCACTAAGCAGGCCTGCCGTAGCATATTCATAAAACCAGAAATTAGATAGAATAAAAAATAAAGTATAGAAACATATCCGAAGTTCGACTAGAATTTAATTACTCGCATTTCGCACTAATCAGAGAGCTACAATTTAGTTGGAATCAAGTCTGCCGCAATTCACGTCCATCGCCTACCAGACTGATACAACCGCCGCCAAGCACCCTCACTTTAAATACAACTCGTCTGAGAACTCTTGTATTGAAACAAAAGCCAACAAGTTATCAAACACTCAACATCGCTTCTGCCACACGAGGCAAAGTCACACGCTTCGCCCCGGCAGACCAGCAGAGACGTACACGATATTTTGAAAGGTAAGTTTTGGCAAAATAACACTTCATCACTTCGTACGAGAATGTGCAAATAACGCAAAACAGACGACAATAAATAACGAACGGACCTCGTCCGCACGAGCACGGCACCCTCATCAATTTTGTGGACTCCGGAAATGGAGCACGGTTCTCTCGTATTACCAGTAGGGCTGAGCATAATGATTAGAGTATTCCAAGTCAAGTTATGAGTGACTATATATTCGAGCAACGAAATCATACTTTCGACACTTTCTCAGCCTGAATAGAGACTGAGCTAAAGTAACGGCCGCTTATTTTAGTCGTAGGCCGCCGAAATTTCAGGGGGGTCCACGCAACAATACAAAAAACTTGACGGGGTCCACACTCAAAAGAGCAGAGCCCTCAATCTACATCATTTTGACGTCATAACAAGCGATACTCAATTCAAAATCGAATTGCTCAGATACTCAGTTCTGCCCAACCCTTGTCACGCGTGCATCACCAGATCAGCACTGGATGACAACACTTGGCGATTTCTGATGAATATCCCGCAAATTGACACATCTGCATTCGTTCATATGTCCGCGGTGCGACTTCCATTCCACGATCCATTCCGATTCACAGTTGCTTCGTTTTTAGTCCTGGGACATAAACCACTCCGTACACTCTTGGCGTGCCACGGCAAGAACACATCGGGCAACAGTGCTTTTGCCCCATCGTCATGGATTTTCGCTCTCTTAACGAGATATCATCTCTCACACTGCGCGAAACGCAGTAGCGCGAGATTTAATCTATCGTCACGACGACGGCACCGGGGACTGCTGCATCTGTACGCCCGTCATGGGCGAGTCCTGCTGCGACCTGGACCGGCCCGAATGATGATGATGACCGTGGTACGATCCTAAACTTTGATGCCCCGCCGCGCCCATCAAGCCACCACTCAGGGCCGGCTGTACGCCTAACATCTGATACGGCTGTCCCAGAGAGTGCCCCATTTGATGCGGCATCGCTAAATTCATATCGCCCGAACCACCTTGGTAGTACGGAGACATGCTTTCCGGTTGGGGCGATTCGTCCCCATACTGCGCAGGGTAAGATGAGTTCAAACTGTTGTACGCGGACTGTGACCCCGCCCCCATTTGCGGGGTCAAACCGTACTGTGAAGCCCCGGACGGAAAAAGCCCCGGTCCCGTCATCATTTGAGTCTGTGGACCTGACGATCGTTGGCGCGGCGAGGCCGCTTCTGCCATGGCGTGATTGGAGTACTGGGGATAATGCGTGCTCGATGAGGGTGATTTGACGTTGCTCGTGTGTAATCCCACTTTGCCCGCGACTTGCGTCGTGGATGGTGACATGTAGGTCGCGGTGCCGTAGCCAGCTGTAAAAACGATTAAAATTCGTTTTTTTAACTAATTATATTCGAATTACAGCAACACAGTTTCTTCCAAATTATATTTGAATTACAGCAACATAGTTTCTTCCAAATTTGATTAGAATTAGAGCTACAGTTCCTTCCAAATCAGATTAGAATTACAGCAAAGTTTCTTCGAAATTACATTACAATTATAACAACAGTTTCTTCTAAATTAGATTAGATTAGAATTATAGCTAGTTTCTTTGAATTTATATGAGAGTTATGGCTACACAATTTAAAAAAAATTAGAATAGAATTGACTTGAATTCCAAATATTACAACAAAAGTTAATTTCATATCCATAAGTCGTTCTCATAAGCCTGAGAATACCAAATGTCTGAACAGCAAGCTTTGCGCGTTTCGCGCTGTACAGTTACCCTGTCGCAATTTCAGGAAAACCAGAAATTAGATTAGAATCAGATCATGGCAACATAATTACTCGCATTTCGCTTAATTGGAGAGTTTCACAAACTTTTTTTTACACAATGCCCCCTTGGCCAACAATCCAGGTATCAAAACGCCCCCTATCGCCTGACATCATCAAAAAGTTAGAACTAGTTAGTCTACTAGAGTTAGTCAAAGATCGCCCTCACCTGGTGAGGAGTAGGTGACCGGGGTGTCGATGGGGTACACTTCAGCTGATGTGACGTACGAAGTCTGCTGCACTCCGGGATCCGATTTGGCGCGACCTCCAGACGAACTGCTGCCTGCTGATAGTAAAAATGCACAAATTACAATGGCGCTCATTTTAATTCCTGCAGAAAGTTTGGTAATTGAGCACTGATGCAGAATTTCACATTTTATTTTCAATTCTACGATTTTGTAGGAGCATACACGTCGACGATTATGTGATGTCACAACTCATCCGTGATGGATATCATTATAGAGATCTCATAGGAAAGATTAATCAATAGCTAGGATCATGTGCGCAACAATCCCAACGAGTCTAGTTAATCCGAGATTAGTGACTGTGAGGAGAGATTACGCTCTGCTGCGTGCCCATGTGTACGATATTGCTCTTTACAGGCTCCTAAGCACCGGCTGGTCGATCATCATCAACAAAAGCGATATGCCAATTTGAATCAACAGTGCCCAAAATAGTTTATCATCTTCGAGAAAATTCTTGACAAGTCTCGAAAACAAAGAATACACGCACAAAATGTCGAATTACCCAAAAACGCAACCTACCAGACGAACTGCTCAAGTCCTGCGCGGGACTGGTGCTGGTGTTTGTAGACCCGTCCGCCGTCTTCTTGAAAAAGCTGTGCTGCAGCGAGAAATAAGGCGTCAGCCTCTCTTTCGGGTCGTACGACAGCATCCGATGGATCAGATCTGAAAAGGCATCGATCAATATTTTATACCGCCCATCAAAATTTCATGAGTAGGGCGGAGTGAAACACATACAATGCATCACCGCTTAACGTTACTTTAAAAAATCAGTAATTTGCTTGTAACTTATGTTCGTTTTCAAGACAGCATTCCATGGAAATAGAGACAGAAACACGTTACTTGCAAGAGCTTTTCGGAGGTACAATACTTCGATATACAATGGTGGATATACAATGTTATTTGGAACTATCCACTAGTTGCTGACGAGTGTCAGCCAAAAATATTTGGTTCTAATTCCATATTTCAATATTTAATTCAAGTGTATATTACTTTTAAGCCAAAACTAGATTTCTAGTATAATCAGATATCAAGACAGGGAGATATAAATATCTATTTGCGGCTTGTTTTGTGAAACTGTGCTGCAATTAGAGGGTTCATGAACACAAAATCATGATAAAAATACTTCGTTATATATCTAGGGTCATATACCTACAAACCAGAGGTGGTCAGAGTAGTCGGTACTCAAGTAAAAGTAACACCTTCTACTCAAGTAGAATAATAAGAAGCGATTTCAAAAGTATTTCATATTATATATCTGGGTCCATATATTCACAAACCAGAGGTGGTCATAGTAGACATTGTCGGTACTCGAGTAAAAGTAACGTCTTCTACTCAAGTAGAATAATAAGAAGCGATTTACAAGCAAAAAAGTATTCTAGACATAGTTGTGGCTAAAAAATTGAAAACTGTCAATTATAAGTACAAGCAGCCTAAAATGATAGCCACATTTATTAAGTAGTCAAAGTAGGCAAAATCTACTTCAGAAGCATCTCACAAAGTAGAAGTACTTTGTTAGTAACCCATTACTATCTATAGTACTTTTCGAAATTCAATATTTTTTTTCAAATTTTCACTTCCTGAGCTCAGTTAAAGAAACGTATAACGTACCTTTAAATTTCAAATAGTCTTGCTCTGTGTGACCCGCCTCGCCGAGCCTCCTACCGCCGGGACCGCCTGCTTCCACCCCGAGAATATCGTGAAGCTTACGACTGCCCGGTTCGCGGTACTGAAACGAGAATCGTTCATGAAGGCACAGAACTTCAATATACAATTGAATGATATGTTCATATTGAAATGAACCCGAATATTTTCCTCTGACACTCGTCAGAGGTAATTGTCAGCTACTATTAGAGAATTCAAAAGATCTTTGAACATCATGCAAAGTTCTCTCAAGCAAACAAAGTACAAATGAAGAATCACAAATTTTTTTTGAAATCTCTATTATTAGAAGAGATTCATGAAGGTACAGAACTTCAACGGACAATTGAATGGTATCGCATATCGCATAGAATTATTCAAATGAAGCAACGATAATTTGGAATATATTCGATGGTTGATATACAATGTTCTTTGCAATTCTCTACTAGTTGCTAACGATCATCCCTGACGAGTGTCAGCCGAAAATACGCGTTTATTTCAATATGATTATATTATTCTATAGTAAATGTCTATTAGTCACTGACGATTACTCCCCAACGAGCGTCAGCCGGAAATATTCAGGTTCATTTCAATGGTAATACAACATTCAAATCGTCAACAAATTAAACTATTAAAAATTTTACAGCTCAACTTACTTTCTTGTCTTTATGCCTCCGTACTCTCCAAGTACCGTCCGCCGACCTTTCGAATATTTTACGGACTTTCTGTTGCGAGCCGTTTTCGAGCATGTACGCCGGCGGTATGCCCAAAACCTCAACGATTTTATTCATCTGGTCTTCCTGCGGGAGTGAGACATAATAGAATGTTATCACAAAAGTAGCGTAGGCGTGTCTAACGACACAAGACAATCGTTGATAGTACGGCTGATGAACAACAAAGCAATCAAAGACGCTCGCGAAAAAATAAGCAAACCGTGGGAACCAACTCCCCAGACTTGGAAGAGATAATTTTAGTCATCTTAATACACTAATTCCGTCATCCTGATTCTAAGCTAATTAGGAAAAACTGTTTAGAAATAATTGTAATCTATTTGGAAAAGATGAAAAATCGGAACTCACAGATGTTTTCGAGTTCAGTCATTCTAATTCAAACCTAATCAGGAAAATACTGTTTAGCTATAATTATGCCTAATCAAATTTAGAAAAAAAAACGGAATTTTTCTAGTCGCCAAACCTCGCAACTCCCAATACTTTCAAAACATCACTAATTTCATCATCACAATGCAAAAAAATCTCACAAACCTCGTTGGATCCGGCAAAAAGCGGCTCTCCTGTGTGCATCTCGACCAATATACAACCTAGCGACCACATGTCGATAGCCATGTCGTAGGGAATACCAAGCAGCACCTCGGGCGAACGGTAAAAGCGCGATTGAATATATTGGTAGATCTGAAGAAATGCGCAGTTTGGTAAACAAAACGAACTCGCTCGAACTCGGCTTCGCAAAATAATCCTTCTAAATACGGATCGGTACGCTCGGGTTCAACAACACAACAAAATCAATAAGGAAACCGAGATTATCGTACAAACGCCCTTCACGAGCCTGTTTACTACCAATTACTGCATTAAAATCGTAAACACAATGCGACATCAACAACCAAAATTTGTCCTTCAAGGATTGAGTTATTTACTTCCTTATGCCTTCATGAAATTTCAGTATTGTTTGCTTTTCCTATATTATGTATATTTTTCCTTGTATAAATACTCTTTCGTACAGTTTGTCCGACAACAAGAATAAATACATAGTACACACACATAATATATTGTTACATATACTAAAAATGCAATACACTTGTTACCACATATACTTATATTTATAACATATAGGCCTATACATTCTCAATATATATTGCGACTTAGCAGACTTGAACAAACTACCAATCCAGATTGTTGACGGTTAACTAATTAGAACTCGAAACCCCGTCTTTTTGAAATCCAGATTCTATATATAATATTTCTTAGCTATCGATTCCTATTAGTTGCTTCGGATTTGAATTTAGTTGGTTATCTTTTAGCGAGTAGTTCTAGTTCTAGTTTAAAATCCAGTAGTTTGTAAAGTCTGAAAGCTGACCAACCCTTATTTCGGGAAATAAACTGAAACTTTGAAACCATCAAGCTTTCATTTTACGTACCCGTTCGCCTAACCGGCAAGAACTGCCAAAGTCGATAATTTTGATGGCGCTTCTCTTTGGGTTGCACAGTAGGATGTTTTCCGGTTTCAAGTCGCAGTGTATGATGTTGATCTCGGGCGTTGACAGGAATAACAACGCCGTGCAAAGCTGAAAATAAGACTGCAGTTGTCAAAAAATGTCACTATCAGCTAAATGCTCATAAAATACCAGGGATGGGCAAATTCGGGTAACTGACTGATTCGATACTAAATCCAAGAATTATGCGCTGTTGAAATTTCAAATACGAACATTTTATGCAACCACAAAAAGTATAGGCCAGTTCTACATCACATCAAAGATCATTTGATATTCCTCCAACAGTACCTATTTCATTGCACTTTGTGACAATACCGTGGGGTTGATCGCGACCTCACAAATATGTCATTTCCAGTAAAGTGCATAACTTTGCACTACTTCTCGTATGCTGCGGTACAATCAATCAATACAGCTTTCCACAGAGTAAAATAGTATCAAAACTATAATTTACGTTGATAAATTAACTCTTGATGACAAAGAGAACATAATTTAAGCATTATAAAAATTCATTTGTTACTAATCAACTCGAATCATTACAATTAATACTCAATTCAGATTCGTGAACTCAAATCATTGTGCTCAGCCCTACTTATAAGAATTCTAAACTAAAACAGGCAATGCAATATCAAGAATGGAAGTAATACAGTCCATCACGTGCCGCAGCCAAGTCAAAACCGGAAATAGCGCAACTCAAGTAGGCCTACTGCACGTCGATATCTCTCTCTATTTCTTTAAACTTCAACGATCAATAGCAAGGCGGCCGCCAGATCGAATATTTAAACATTCTTCAGTTGGTACCGAACGAGTTCACACCTTAGGTGCTTTCCAATTTTCACGGGACAAGCGATGATGTTGACTACCAATTTTAATTCCGAACCCAGACTCGGGAGAAATAGATAATTCTAGTTGTATAAGTATTCTAATTAGGGCGAATTGCCGATAACCTAATTCTAATCTAATTTGTGAAATGATTCCACGACCTAATTTTTTTTCCAATCAATTTCTCGTTCTATTGAAAACGCTACAGCAGAACTATAACATGCCAATCTTGATGTAAAGACATTTGCCATTCTTATGTCGTTTTCGACAGGTTGAAAATTCAAGAATTTAAATCAATCTCCAAGTTTTGGCAAATTCATACTACATCTAATTCTAACCTAATTTGGAAAAAGTGTGGACTATGCTTGGTTCAATTCCAAACAGTGGAAGCGGAGTTATTGCCGTCGAAAAATTTAGATTATGAATAGAATAGTATTTACGGTGACTCGGTGACCAATTCTTCAATTATTTATTATAGTGGTGCCCATCGTAAATATTATTTTATTCAAATCCAAATTTTTCGATGGCAATAACTCCGCTTCCCTTGTTTGGAATTGAACCAAATTTGGTGAATATCGTTTCTATACACAATTCAACACTTTCATGGGGTGAACGGAAAATTTTCAAATTTTTTGTTATTCATTTTTATATAATAATTAGAAACTTTCTTCTCGTGTAGAAATGCGGCTACTGGTTGGAATTGAACCAAATTTGGTGTGCAGGCTTAAATTAGGTAACCTAACAATTTTATCAAGTAGCCAGTGCGATTTGAGAAAAAAAGTAATTTTTAAGAGCCCTACTGTGCAGCTGTAATTATAATTCTAATCTAATTTAGAGAATCTGAAAAAATTTCCTAGTTCTTCAACTGTGCGATTTGCTTCAAATTTTAATTCCAGAACAAGTCCAACCCACAAAACCGTGTTGTTCTCACTTGCTGTGCAAATTTCCTCGTTAAATTCAAAGACACGCCCCGAAAATTGGTGTTCCGCAGGAGATCGTACAGGTTATATGACAACAGTTCGAACACGAGACAGAGATGATTGCGAAATGGAAAATGACGTTTCAGCCGTACTAAAACGTATAGTATATATTATTACCGCGGTCAAAATGCGCATGCATCAATCATACTCACCTATATAATATTTGTTATCGGCGTCGTATCGGTTCATAAGTTCTAACAACCGAACCTCGATTAACGCTTGCTTATAAAATGCTTTTTTATTTTTTATAATTTTGATCGCGACGTATTCCTGTTCCTCGTGATCGAACGCCTTTGCAACCTGAGCGGAGCAAGATATTAATATCAAATCAAATACTGGAGAAAAAAGAGCATACTTGTCCGAAGGAACCCTTTCCGATGAGGGAATCGATCTCATATCTATCGTTCCATTTTTCACCGTTTTTGATGATATAATCGTAATTGTCGTCATCGTAACCATCGTTATAAATACGCTGTTCACGAGTTCGGCTGTCCAAAGCAGCGGCAGCCGCGGCCGCCTGTTGCTGGGATCGCTTTTTCTTTTTTGCATAGTAAACCTGCATCAAAAGTACCATTGTCAACAGATTTTCAAACTGTGCAACTAGAACTTATGACATCGAAAATCAGCTGGTAACCAATACACAACTGACTAATAACTGATAGTAATTACTGAGTTGCAAACGAGCTAATAAATATCAGAGATAGAATAGGAATTTCAAATGGATGGGATTCAGAGTTTGAAATTGGATGGGTTTCGACCCCAAAAACCCACTCACTGGCTGCAAGAACACCAGTATCATGATTCACGATAAACGATGACACGTTTCTCGTTATTTTACTAATAAATTTTTTAAAGGTACGCAACTAGAAACGGCTCACTTTTCACAATCAGCAACTTAAACTACTCAAAAACCAGTGCTTAGTTGACCGTCAACTAACTACATTGGAAGTTTGTACATAATTGTACAAGTCTGATGTAAATCTGTTGTTCGGAATTAGATACTCATATCCCAATGAGCTCATAACCCCTGACATACCAGAATAGTCTGCTAGGGATGCTACAGATGAGCATATATTCGAATTTTGGCATTGAAGTAATAATTTTGTATAATTCCACGTTTTCATGCAAGATTCGGATGAGTTGGAGTCAGTCATGAGCTTGGAAAAGAGCATAACAAGAATGGAACTCGGGAATTAGATTTGACATCATAAAATGAAAGGAATTTGGAATTGGAAATAGAAAGGCCTTGTACCTGTGACAGATTACAAGCCTTTACTAAACACTGCCCTCTAATTCAAAATAGATAGGAAACTGTCACAGTTGGGTCGAAATTATTTGTCAAAACAAATGACAGATTTGTAATCTCGCATCATACTTGACAGGGTTTGTGTGTCTACTAGGGATGGTGTGAACCTCTGAAAGGTTCAGGTTCGTGTGAACGTGAACCTTTTTGAAAGGTTCTGTGTGAACACGAACGTGAACCTTATGACGTCACGTGACGTCATATTGCTAATTTAAACCCCATATTTCACTTAGGTGATTGCCTATATTAATCTACTGTACACGATACCGAGCGACGACTCGGGGCCACATAATAGCTCAGTACTTAAGTATACATATTGACGTTTTAAACGTCGCCAAATGTATCAACTGAGGCAATCAAATGATATAATAATCCCATAAAATCAGAATCTTGCGTCGCTTTGCCGTAAATTTCGACCTGATCGGACAATGTATTCGGCGTCTGAGTATTGCCACATGTATATTACGCAGAGTGTAAAATGGGTTTCTATACTTGCTACCGATATTACCCCATTAACAAGTTATACAGCAGTATAGCCAACATCCCATCAGTCCCACGGATTTGGTTTTTATGATAGAGTATAAATATGTAGTCAAGATTGACCCCGTACGCCTGCTAGATTTTTACATCAGAAGACGATATCAATCTCATTGATTGGTTGAATTAGGATCATTCGCTGACAAAATTTATGTACAAACGGAAAGCTGGATATTTCGAGCAAACTTTTGTAACAATATTTTTTGAGATTGTCAAGGGCATTTTCGTTTAGTGTTGAATGTTTATGCTGTCATCTCCATGCATAGAGTGGCCCGCAGTTGAAAGTCAATAAATTTGAACCAAAGATATTATAATGAAGTGAAAATTGCAATATATGAAAAAGGTTCACAGTGCAGAACCTACCAAGGTTCTGTTGTGAACGCGAACCTCAAATTTTCCGAGGTTCACACACAGAACGCGAACGTGAACCTCACGTTCACACCATCCCTAGTGTCTACCACAAATTCTGATTGTCAAAAAACTTTCGTAACCAATGTAATTGTGTGACTTTGAAATTTGTTATTGCACACTTGCACTCCTAATGCATTCGCAGGTATCCACTCCATACCACATACAAAATCAAAGAAAATTTGTTAATTCACATGCAAGCAGAGATCATTGAGTCGAAATCAGTTATGCAATACAGTTTTCCGAACGAAATCTATTTTTTGACCTGACCAGTGACAACGCTTGAAAAAGTTTGAAAATTCCAGACTCACGCCAGTCAGAACCGGATCACATTCGGATTCGGCAAAGAGAGAAACAGAATCATGACATATGTTGATTCAGACCGACAGTAAACTTCAAAAACACATTAATACACAATGTGTAATATGCATCAGTCTGTTTTACGACTAATCCATAACATGTGATTTCAAAAACAACTTCATAACAGCTGTCACAACCCCGACTAAACACAAAG
This sequence comes from Botryllus schlosseri, assembly GCF_051294905.1. NCBI lineage: Eukaryota > Metazoa > Chordata > Ascidiacea > Stolidobranchia > Styelidae > Botryllus > Botryllus schlosseri. The sequence goes on along the minus strand of NC_137246.1, from coordinate 26,427,503 downwards.
ACCATTAACACAACAAGTCCCAGTAGATAACTTGAAAAATATGATGATACTTGCCTCGTTTATATGTTTATACGTTTTGATCAAGTCCACAGAGAGTTTCCTCATGGGAGCGTTGGACGACTCTCGGAATGTCACAGGAATTCTAGACATCTGCTCCTACGTCAGACAACAAGGAGTCGATAAATAACCAGAGTTACCAAATATAAGCAAATCGAAGCCTACTTGTTGCTGCTGCTGTTCAAACATGTTGACCGGCACGTCTTGTGATGATCCACCCTGCGCCATTGGCTGCGATGATCTGTGGTGGTGATGGTGGTGGTGAGGGTGGTGATAGGATGAATTTTGAAGCCTATGACACTCCCGACACCCGTCCTCTGGAAGAATACGGCAAGATTCAAAGATCAACTTCACGACAAACAAATCACTTACTGGCCACACTTCACATAACCATGATATCACACTCACAATCATTTCCACCCATGACATATAAAATGTATATCACGAATCTGATATAGAATATTAGAAGCTAGTTGTGACTGTTACGGATGTACTTCGGACTCTTAGTCACCAAAGAAATGACACGAATATGCAGCAATTAAATTCTGGCTTGCATCACATCTAGAATGACTTGACAAGTAAGAGGCTTACATTTGACTTGCTAATCAACTAATGAACTAATAACGTCTCAATCATAAGGTCAGTACATCAACTTCAATATACAATTGAGTAGTATGTATTGTATATTCATATTGAAATGAACTCGAATATAATCGGGTGACAATTGTCATGGCTAATCGTCATCAAATAGAGAATTGCAAAGAACATTGTATATCAACAATCGTAACACCAAATATGTCGGGGCTAAGAGAAAGCTTATGCTCAGTGTGCTAATTTCAGATTGAACTTTTAACATATAGTATTATCCAGAACACCAATTCACAAATCCTGTCTCTCAAACAAAAAATCTTCACTGAATACAAAGCTAGTCACAAGTTTAACAACATATAAATGATGACCAAGTGCAGTAAAAGTTAATAGAACTCCTTACTCACAATGGCATTGGTCTGTATATTATGACAGACAATGATGACCCAATAATTCAGTCAAGGAACAAAAGATCAGCTGAGAGGATTCAGAGGTCACACAAGGTTTGTCTGACACACTCTCCAGCAGCAGACCAACAGTGCAAGAGTCAATAGTAATAGATCAGCCCTTTAGTTGATAATGAATTTGTTGGTGGGATACATCTCATGTCCTTATTAACAATCTCGGGAACCGAAATTCCAATACTTGTTTCTCAATTATAAGTGAGCAAACCCAGACTAGTGTTTACCAAAGTCACACATTCCTCAACTTTGTTGACTAGCTCAGTAAGTATTCGACTTCGAACAAGGCCACGTACCTTTTCTCCTCCTTCCTTCCAATACTTCCGCAAAAGGGTTCTTCCCGTTAGGTAAATGTGAAGATGAGGATGATCTCCGTGAATGAACGCCTTCGTGATCTCCGACCCCGAGATTTAATGAGTCTGCAAAGCACGATAAGTTGAGGGAAATGCTAGAAACACAAGAAATCGAATATTCCAAACAAGTTCCCAATTTAATGCTGTATCATTCCTACAGTTTGCATGTCATGGCAATGCAATGACCCTGTTAACAAACATTTTAATTAATTTCTTTGACCTCATTTCACATAAGTACAAAATCAATATCAGTCAACAAACAAAGGAGGTCAGATGGCAGCTAGCTGCAAAGTGTTATTTCCATCAATATAGTGTCGGTGTGCTCGGAAAGTATCGACTTTCTGGATCGATGGAATACAAATTGACACCGCGCGTTTTGACTAACTGCTCTGTGGACTATCTATATCGACACTAACATAAAATATTTCGTATATCATCAATGAAAAAATTTATTGGCATCATATTGACTGTTACAAACTACAAAATCTAGTTATTTGATGGGCAACTAGCTTATCGTTTTGCGTGCAGTAGTTCTAGATGAAAAAAATTTAGTTCTAAAAAACATGTGTCCTCATTTCGCGTGAATCATGATAATGGTGTTCTGTTGTGTGATGTTCTAGCATCCATTGCTAGCTCATAGTCATCACTACACAGTACTAGCAGAGGAATAACCAGTGGGTTGGGTTCTGGGGGTCGAAAACCCTATCATTTCAAATTTGAACCAACTTATTTTAAAATGCAGATTCTAAATCCAATATTTTTTCCGCTTATGTGCAATTTCATAAAGGTCTGCATCAACTTCCACTTTTTGAGTCATCAACGATATTTTATCCGTCAAGAGCATACTGGAGTAGAATCTGGTATATCCATCTTATTGTATGTCAGAGTAGCAAACTATCTTCAATCCTCCATGTTGTAAACTTGTAAGTCACATTTACATCAAGATATGAATATCTCACCAACACCATTACTCAACGTGAGTAAACCAGAAGAGGAATCACTCTCATCAACACCATTTTTCTGAATAGGGGTCCAATTACGTTGCGTACCCTCATCCCACGTTCGTTTAATCGGGTGTCGATGATAGAAACCCCCCTCTCCAGACACACTGCCCTTTTTCTTAGTAGCTTTGCCGCCTGGGGCAGGGGGATGTGCCGAATTTCTGTCGTTGAACCATTCAATTCGGCAAGAAGACAGAGCATTCCAGGAAATCCGTTGCTGTTCGGAACTAGGGTAGTTTGGTTGGGACTGACTCGGGTGATACTGCCTCTGCCACATGTCGCTGTTGCTCATTTGCTTAATATCCAGAGAATCCATATAACCAGAAGCGGACGAGCGATTAGCATCCGAATGCTCAGGCGTGCATGCTTGCCGTCTTACAACCATCGGGAAAGAAGGAGACGCCGTTTCAAAAATTTAAATCCAGAAATTAATATCTTCTCGCGAGGCAGTCCGGATTAACTATTATTCTCCTGGCATAAATATATCACTAAGAGAACAATCCTACAATAAATCAGTTCAATGTTACATACGTCACTAATCAAATACTAAACGCAAATAATTGTATAATATATTCAAATGTAGGTAAACCCGAATACTTTTGACCGACACTATAAACTAGCAGAGAAATGAAAAGAACATTGTACATCAACAATGTTATACGCTCTTTTCAATTCACTACTAGTTGCTGACGATTACCCCTGCCTGACGAGTGTCAGCCGGAAAGATGCAGGTTATATCACTATGAATATATCATTCAATTGTATACTCAAGTTCTGAACCTCTTTGAAAACATGACTTTCTACCAATAAGTTCTGTACCTCCAAGAAGCTCTTCAATATTCTGTAACCCATGATGGGATCAAGTTACATGAACTTGGATACAATACCATATATATATTTGTGATCCTGAAATTGGTTACTCATCTAAATCCCATATCATAATATAAACATATATTACTCGCCTCCTCAATATGCGTCATGCTAAGTATTCATACTTTAGTGATGCCAGAAGATAATGTCAATGTCCATATTGAATGTTCAAATTCGTATTGAAATCTTGGCCTTCGCATAGCTCGTTCACGCTTGGAGGTATATTTCAATTCGCCTCATTACTAGCTCGCCTTCATACCTCTTACTTCGTGTGCCGTGCAGGAATTTTCAAAGCGCGTTTAACCCTCGGGCGATCAAGCTCACAAAGGAACACGGCGAGAGCGACTTTCCCCGCTCGACGCGCGCCGCTCACAGCGGGGAACCTTGAACGCGGAATTAATTCAATCAAGAGCACGCGTGATCTGTAATGCGGCGGACGGATCCGTCTACGTAACAAGCGCGTGCGACCGATTTCAATAAATAATTCATCTCCGCATTGCAGCGTAGCGGCATCCTCGATTACGCGGGCCCCTTACATAAACCAAGTCGAAAAAAGTGACGTAATGCATTGCATCGTGTCCCGAAATTACGCATTCAACCTCACTAGCGATAGCGTCGGTCTTGATTCATAATATATTACGTTTTCCGAAACCGCATTGTTATTAAAATTGCTGTTATCGCAAACCCGCGTCCGCAATTATTGAAAAACAGATATATTCGGCGATACTATTGTTGATATACAATGTTCTGTCCAATTCTCTACCAGTTGCTGACGAGTGTCAGCAGAAAACATTCGGGTTTACTTCCGTACGAATATATTATTCAATTGAAACGCAGGAGTGCGCGGATCCGAAAATATCGACATACAAATATCCCTTAATTCTTCACAAGTTGTACGGGAAAATCGGGGCATAGTTCGCGATCCTTCAGTATCTACGATGGCCCTCCATGTAACAAACGATCAGTTTTGAGTATCCAAACGAACGCTATGGTCTAAACTTGTTCGAAACAACCCAAGCTATCTATTAAGCGACCATGGCAACGATTTACTGCCAAACGGAACTGCTATCTCACAGTTTACAAACCAAACAAGCGTCCCAAAGTGTATCTCTCCAATACGTATGATCGGACTGGTAAGCGTACGCGCAAAAGCAATACCAACATAAACCGCAGCCAATTATGCCTCTCAACGATACTAAATGTTGGACAGCAATACGCGAACCTCTTTCAAATGTCGACATTGAACGCGACGAATATCGAGAGGGTTAAGACGATCGATGTTGACAGTGACGGGTGGGAACAGATGAGTTCCCGATAAAGAAAGTGACGAGTTCCTATCTGAACCTACATAACCAAGGGAGAATATTGACCGGCCGCGAAGTTCAATACAGTCTTCACAAACATAGCCAGCGAATGTCACACTTTCTATATCACAGAATCTGTAACATTGGAGAACAAGGTCACGAGACTAGATGCGTATTTGCATTAGCGATGGCCGATGACCTTCCCCCGTGATTTCTAAACGGCGTTATCTCGCACAATGCCGTTCGCTGTTACATTCTGGACATATTTGCTTGGACTTAACTTCATACAAAAGAGTATCATTTCCTGCCTAACCGCGGCTTGACTCATACGACGCATCGCATAACTGTGTATATTTTCCGCGAATAATACACAAACCACCTACATGCTTCCTAAACCTGAATTCTTGAACAGCAAATCACGCAATATTCGAGTCTATTCTCAAACAGAAGAAGGTCGATTACATCTCATCGAAAAAATCCGATCGACGCACGCAGTACTGCGGAATTCCGCGGCGCGCGAAACGTAGATCCATCCGTCGCACACCTTGTTTATTTAGAAGTTTTTCAGCTTTCAACTAAACGAGGCCACCTCACCAAGCAAGCAATCGCAAAGTCGACCCTTTTCTACCAATGGTCGTTCCGGAATTCAGAGCTACGCCGATGCGGCGCCGCGAAAATACCTTCGGGTTAATTCGCGTCGAGAGAGAGCCATAGAGCAGAAACGAAGAGAACAAGGTCTGGATATTGTCGGCCAAGCGTAGCATTGAAAAAAAGGCCACATATCGTCACGTGACAAAGATTGCGCAAGCAAACTACGTCATGTCTAGAGAGCAAATCGCAAATCAGCGGACGTAGAGATATGTCGGCCGTGATACGACAATAGCTAGAGCATCTTTTGTCTCAACGGTGCAATTCGGTCCACGCGATGATCAGCAAACAATTTAATTTGCCCAAGAAGAACCCACCGGGTTACGCCAAGGGAAACGGAATATATATCAAACACGCTTACGCAATACCGCATAAGGTTGACATAGGTCCGTGTTCCTTTTGATGACGCGTGACGGCCTTTGATATCTCCCGCTGCGACAGCGTCCGTGTCCCAGATATCCGAGGATTTGTGAATGACTTCTAACTAACATATTTATTCGGTCGTGTAGAGGACTTCGGCTGTAATTCGGCGTGTGTTAGGAAATTCCCCATGGAAATACCCAATTTACATGATTTGAGTCTATAACAGGAGTGTTCCTTTGGTTGTCCTAGGCTTTGATCGTTAATATACAACATTCCTTTCAATTCTCTACTAGTTGATGACGACTAACCCTGACTAGTGTCAGCCGAAAATATTTATTTCAGTGTGACTATGCCATTCGATTGCATACTCAAGTTCTGTATATCCAAGACACTGCTTTCTAATGCCCTCTTTTGACTTCTCAGGTGTTACAGACTGAACTGCATTCATTATTATTATTGCAGCTAAGTTTTGTACATTTGCCTCAACAGGAGAACACATTGATTCTAATTTTAGAAGTCACAGTCTGTGTCTTTCCTGGTCATAATATCATGACAACAACTACTGTTTTAGGCTATGCAACTCGGATATATCAATGCGCAGCACAGTCACTCGTAATGAATACACTTTGTTTTGCATTGTAAATAACAATAAAAGGGTTGAAGTTTTGTGAAATCAGTTTGTTCACATGTATTAGGAAATTTGGTAAAACCTAACATTGTAATTAGATGTGCAGTTTTTTATTTGATTAGCACACTTATGCCTTGCTTCTCGCCTGCCTTCCTATTACAACTTTTCTGGGGATTTCTGATGCATCCTCTGCACGAAACTCTTATACATTTGGAAGGAGGCTAGTGCATAGTAACAAGCAAAATAAGGAGATGAGAATGTTGTGATGTATTCACATTCAAATGAAGAGACGCCTTATCAGATGCATTAAACCTTTAGACGTGTCAGTGACCAGGAAATTGTCTTTGAGCAGCATAGTAAAGTTGTGTGTGTTTGCTTTGAAATATCACATCCGGTGATTTCTAGGTCTAGTACTTTACTTAATCTATTGTCCGCAGTGTTACAACCTAATATAGTTTCAAATGATATTGTTAAACAACTATGGATTGAATTATATAGAAATCAGTATTTTCTATCAACTACAGACTTAGTTCTCAAACATTCATTTGTTCATTCAGTAGGCTTTTTGACGACACAATAATAGAGAATTGCACAACTGGTAGCTGCAACCAATACCCCAGCAAGCTTTCTGAGATAGATTTTTCAAATTCCCTTCACAATGTGGAAATTTTGCAACCTCGTATAGGCCTACAGCATCATAGTAGCATATGATTTCAAATATCCGGAATGAATCATACAATAATAATACAATTTTTGAACAATCTTTTTCACAGAAAATACTCATAACAGCCAAGGTTTAAAATACGATACAACACTTGACAAGGAATAAGTCACACACTTTCATGGACATGTTTACATCCATATCTTCGTCCGGACGATTACTGGCTGTCTGCATAAGGTTTTAATATATTTACATCACAAATATGTTACTAAAATGCATATTAAAATAGAGAACAGTAACAAATTATACTCACATTCACAGTTTTAAATTTTCCCCAATAAATCTTCTCAACTTTCGGATTGCATTACATCCTCCTCGGTCAAAGTTCAGAATCACTAGTGGTCGGCTAACAGCTAATTATATGAATGCTGTAAAATATATGACACCAGGTCGCTGAAACAATGGCATAGAATTATTCAAACGTAATATTTAGTCATACATACAATTGTTGTTATACAATGTGCTTTTCAGTTCTCTACTACTAGTTGCTGACAATTACCCCTGACGAGTGTCGAAAATATTCGGGTTTATTATTGAAGTCCTGTACCTACAAGAGTCTCTTCAATTATGCAAATGGCGCGACAATAATTGATATACATTATCTTGAATATCATTTAGTATTTCAGAGCAACAGCTCCAGCTCAATTTATAATGACCTGAGGTACCATAATCAGAGATATATGTTAAATTGATATACATTATCTTGAATATCATTTAGTATTTCAGAGCAACAGCTCCAGCTCAATTTATGATGACGTGAGGTACCATAATCAGAGATATATGTTAAATTAATTTAACATTAATTGAATTAGTTTGTAAGCTAGAGATCCGGGTAAGCCTTATTGTCATTCTACTTCTGGGAAAACATTTGAGCATTTATATCTGAAACCAACATTAAAACCTATTTGATAATAATTTAATTGTTAATAGTTCACAGAAAATGTTTGTATACTATCCACGGCCTTCTAAATTACCAATTACTGCTTCATTATTAGCCAGTGTTCGTTTCACCAGATCAGTGTTAGGTGACAAAATAAGGGAGAATTTCCGAGTAATTTATACGTCCGCCTGCAAAGAGCATCAACCTTTATGCAGAAGATACATTTAGCGCAAGTAAGCTAACTCAATGAACATAACGCCAGTAACAGTAATTTCACTAGACCGCAGCAAATATCCAAAATGCCCATGGTATAGGTACAATTAAGTACGAAATTAAACCACCAAAAAGAGGGTAGCTTGTCAACAAGTTATTTGTTTCTGTGTAAGACCTTGATAGCTTTGACACCCTATTTAACGTCCACTTGTATGAATATAACCTTATTAGTTACACGAGCTTTCGGAGCTCTGATCCTTCATCAGGTGTTAAAGCACCGTCGTCTGCTATCGGCGCAACAAAGTATTGTGTGTGATTGTGTATCGAATCATGTGATCATGTCCTGGAAATAGCCAATTGGTCGGACATTACATGTAAGGTAGAGCAAATAAATTTAACTAGTTCAGCGAAAGTAAACAGCAAACGGCCGCAACGGGTAGGCCTATCTTAAAATGTCCATCTGAATGCAATCATTACACGCACTGCCCAATGGCCAATAAGTATTTTAAATGTAGAACCGACCATATCTTTACATTAAAGCTGCAAGCAAATATTCGAGTTCAGATTCTACGAAATCGTCGAAATGTGCTGACTGAATACATCTTAAACCTAGACTTGGACAACTAGCTAATTTTATAGAAAGACAGAAATTTATTGTATCGTCAAATATAAAATTTGACTGGAGGTGACAATAAGACCTATAAAGACCTTGTTACTCGTCACCTCCATGACAGTGAGGTAATAGTATATCTATTGAAAAAACATAACAGTAGACAGTCTGCAATTGTAGGACAGAGAAGAAAAAATAACACAAATATAATAACAAATATACAACAAAGACAGCAGTCATAGATATCAATCATCGATTGGACATTGGAGCAAAATGCAATTCTAATCTAATTTGTTAAATGTTTCTGTAATCTAATTTTAATTTTAATCCAATTTCTGCTTTTCCTAAAAATTCTACAAAACTGTTTATCATGCGAAACGAGCCAAGCTTGAGGCACATGAGAATGAGATCTGAATTCAAGTAATTGATATCAACCGGAATGGAATTGGTGGCAACGTCACGCAGGATTTTCTGTTTATTCGCTTAATTATTCTATACAGAAAAGCTCTCATCACGCCGGATTTATTTCAAAAAAATAACCGAGATTCCATATAGGGCATATCAACACAACTTGATTTTGTTGCATTACGGTACTTCTGCAAATTCAGTAATTTTAAGTCTGATCTAATAGTGAAAAAACTGTTGCTATAATTCTAAAAAAATTGAAAAAAAATGCGTAGATACGGTAGATTCTAATCTAATTTCAAAGAGCTGAGAATTTTCTGGTGCTGCTTCCAACTAACACCGACGCGGCGCCGGGACCTCGTCTGCTGACATTACAAAATTTGAATGTCGCATCGCTGCAACAAAGACAATGCTGTAACGAGGGGATCTTTGCAAATTTGCATCCTACGCGCGGCATGAACCCATCAGTGCAATCCCTGCATTTGGTGATAAAAGGCGCGGTAATATGAACCTTGCAAGCTGCGTCCTTTCAAACACCTGGCAACGTCCGCTGCTGTCTTTGGCGGGAAAAAGATAAACAAACTGAAATGTGCAGACATCGTGAACTAACGCACCATCCCGCGACTAATGCGCTGCCTGATTTTGCATAAGTGACTATGTGGCATACTGCGAGTTGTAGATATTCTTTAGCGAGTGAATTATCAATGGAAACTGCATTGAATAAACAAAAACAAACAGCCCTTTCATGCTTGGCGTGCGTAACCAAGAACGACCACACGTCAAAGCTCTACAAAATGGCGGAAATTTCAAGCTAACTGGATTTTCGAACAACAGCCGCAAGCAATCGATAAGCGTCGCTATTGGAGATACGTATCAATATCATCGATTTCGAGTCGTTCGGTTCCGTAGAGTGCCGGGTTTCTGTCGAAATGCCTGAAAGAGAAAAAAAATGAGATCATATTATGCATCCGGCACACTATGACATATATATGCGACTGTATTTAATTTGATAGTAGTGGAACAGTATTTCCCGGCAATCCGACAGCATTCGATCATGTCCATTGTCCACATTCAAGTCAAAATACAAGCCGATTCTATTAAATGACAGCTCGGGATTAGCGGACCTTGGTCGACTTCATTTTCATCGCTTGTTGTGTATATTGTATATTCCACTGTATATTCTGACCCCTGCAGTGAGTAGGTCTCTTATTTAATGTTATAGGGCACGGGGTCGGCAACCTATGCACCAATCTGTGAGGAATTCGTTACTGGTCCGCTAAAAGTCTGTGTGTTTTGCAAATTGAGTGGAGGTTTAGAATTGTAATTTTCAAGATCACTGATGAAATTTAATAAACAAACAGGGTGTTATCTTTTATCGCAACATGCATGTTAGTCTCTTCCTGGTACCCTCTAGTGATCTTATCATGGTGTATGAGATGCAACATATTTTTTCAGAGTTGAACTATAGATTACTAACCTACGGATAGATACGCAGGTCCCGTCGTTACGCTCCGGCAAGCAGTTACACTTGTTGCTGAGCAATCTAAAAGCAGCATATTTGGTGGTGTTATAGCTTGCGACCCGAGAGGTGAAATTTAATGAAACTGGTCTTAATTGAGAGCTACTGTCGCACTGATTCTGAGAATACAAATTAAAATCTTGTCGGGGAAAGGGAACCACGTCAAAACATCCCTTGAAATATGAAAATCGGCATTGTTCTGAACAATCGATTGGTGAAATTGCAATTGTTACGTTTATCGTGTTGCGATGGTGCCATTGTTGGAACAATGCCGATTTTCGGATTTTGAAGGCTGTTTTGAGGTGGTTCCATATCCCCGTCAAGATTTTAATTTGTATTTTTGGAATCAGTGCGGCAGTAGCTCTCGATTAAGACCAGTTTCATTAAATTTCAGCCCTCGGGTCGCGAACTATAACACCACCAATTATGCAGCTTTTAGATTGCTCAGCAACAAGTGTAACTGCTTGCCGGAGCGTAACGACGGGACCTGCGTATCTATCCGTAGGTTAGTAATCTATAGTTGAACAGTAGTGTTTTGTGAAGACCGATCCCCGAAAAAAATATTTTTGAAACTAATCCGCAGAGTAAAAAGGTTGCGAACCCTGCAATATGCCAAGGTGGGCGTCTGTGAATGGAAGACTACTCTGAATCGTTTCGATACTTCCCCTGAACCACGCAGTGTTGGGATCAAGTCACTACCTTCGAGTCACGAGTCATCTCGAGTCATTGCACATTTTGACTCGAGTCAAGTCAAGTCAATCGATTTTCGAAAGTGACTCGAGTCAAGTCAAGTCACTCGTTTTTTGGAGGTGACTCGAGTCAAGTCGAGTCAAGTCAAGTCAAGTCACGAGTCAAGTCACAATTCGAGTCAAATCGAATTTTTGAAGTATGATTGATGATGCAAAGTCATTGCATTCTGCTAACTGGGTGATAGACAGATTAATTGGCCATTTGTCTTGAATCAAATAACGAATATAAAGTTAAATATACATTATACATGCATAAAGGCGTTGTATCGCTCACGCACACGTTGAAGTGCTAATAAAATTGTTACTGTATAACTACATGCTGCCGTCTGTTATTATGATACTAAATATAGGATCGAATACGAAGGCTCGAAAAGTTGAAACCAATCGATAAGCTACACTACGTCCGTCTACACATCCGTGTGTATATAAACACATAAACTATGTTCGTTCGACTTAAATTATAAAAGGGCATTGATAAAGGTGAGCATTGCGCACTGCACAATCTAAGCACTGAGTCGTCTAAGAAAAAAGATGCGTTGCTATTAGATTAATCTACTACGACAACGTAAGCTGTGATCGTTTCGTTTGCGGTCAATTTATTTGTGATGTAACAATGGAGGATCAGTGAAACGTACAACCAGTGAATGACTAGTTGCTCTCACAAGTGACACAGGCGTATCGCGAACAATCCGAAAATACATAAGATAGGGTGACTTCATCGACACCGTTACTGGATGACTTGAAATTGACTCGTAAATTTTGGTCCGAGTCACGAGTCAATCCACATTTCTGAAGCTCCGAGTCAAGTCAAGTCAAGTCATTTTTGCAAAGTGACTCGAGTCAAGTCAAGTCATACGAAAAATTTGACTCGAGTCTGACTCGAGTCAAGTCATGACTCGAGTCATCCCAACACTGGAACCACGGGGTTATAACTATAAGTCATAAGATTCCGAGTCTCAAGGCAATCTCACTTTTATAGTTTTGACTCGCCAATTCAAGTCGAGTCATTATCAATTCACCGCCGAGTTAAGTGTGAGTCCAAGTCAGTTAGTATAGAGGGTCGAGTCCTAGTCGGAAAGACTATATATGTTATTGTTCACTGCTCAGTTTTCAGTTCAATCCAGTCCCAGTTCAACCCACTATTTTCAACTCTGCTCGAGTGACATAGAATAGCTCGCATTCATTATACAGTAAACTTTCCTCAGTCTCAACAGTTTCGGCCCTATTTTCCAAGTATTCAATTCAATTTATTGCTAAAAATTTTAGGACTGATAGACGACATATACCATCAGTGGTAACTTCACAATTCTTCGAAGTTACTATGAAATTCTGTCTAGGCCGTCCAGTGCCGAGTCATGACTTTTTGTTCGAGTCATGCACAATGACTCGAGTATAAGTCGAGTCAATGCATAAATCGACTCGAGACGAGTGGAGTAATTTTGCGCATTTGAATAAATAACTCGAGTCAAGTCGAGCCATTAAAACCGCAATCCTGTATTGTTTTGAATTGACGAAATTATTACTGAAACTAAGGGTTACCAACTTACCATATTTTGAAATCGGCAAAGTAGGATGCTTTTTCAACATTTTCAGACTTACAATAGTGAAGTGAAATTCGGAAAATGGTTTATTTTTTCTGGCTTCGTGGTTGGTTAACTAAAAAATAAATAACGGTCATTATACTTTCGTTCAGCTCCCGATTTACACACTATTTACTTAAACTTATAGTCGTGTTGACTAAAAAAATACGGTCGACACCTTGGTTCGAATCACGAATTTCATATTTAGCGTCATTTATCCCCATTTTCGCTCGAATCTCTCCAATATCTCAGCTTTAAAAGCTATGTACATGAGGACGAATTGCCAAAAGGGAGGACATTTAGGCGTGCTCGGAGGACATTTTCAAAAACCTTAAAAAAGGGGACAAAACCTCCTAAGGAGGACGTATGGTAACCATATACTAAAACAAACCAGATCCCGTTTTGTCTCTCCCTGAATGGCTATATATTTGGTAGAGCAATAGGCCTATGGCATGTACCGCGGTCCAATTCGATAACGTAACTATTTCAACTGTGTACCTAGCCTACTACCAGGGATAGCCCTGCTATACTACGCACTACTTTTTATATTCCATTAATATTACCGTCCTATAATTTATCAATATTTCATCAGTTTCTAATTTAAAATTGTGTGTTTGCCATAAAAATACGCCACACTCGTAGGTTACTAAGAGACGTCCCGATTTTGGCATATCGTGGCATTAAAGTCTTTGCAGTTAGGCGTCTTGCTTCAATCGGATCTGGGCCTATAAAAGCCCAGCCCTGTAATCATGTGACTCAAGATGACCACGGAATGTTGGCTAAAACCTTCGATCTCGATAATGTTCTGGTCTCGAATAGTCTTGTCCCCTACTTCGAGCCTAATTAGCAACCATTAGTCTGACCCGCCTTTTGGATAACGGGCTGTGAAGTCGTTGGTGCATTCTGCAACAACATGCTTTGCAAAACAGGGATTATGCATACAATTATCGGCCCGCTCTGTTATATATAGGGACAAAATCTCAAAAGTTCCTTCAGCAAGCGCCAGCACTGAAATCAAGTCGAAAGATTTATCCACTTTCACATTTTCCATTAACTTTTGTAAGTAGCGAACACTGCAAATAGTTATTGTGTTTGACAATGATGACCGTTCAACGACGGTCAATGTTCACTTGTTCAGTTCATTTGCCGAGAGAAACTGTTCGCTGCGCAATGCGAAAAGTAGTAACGTAGCTGTCTGTGTGCGTAGTATATGCAGCGGATAGTTGTTTGTTCGCGTAAATTAGTTCAGTAACACAAGCCTACAATCCCTCTGTGAAGTGCAGTGTTAGCAGGCATTGACGCGACATGAAGTTGAATATCTCAGGACTTATTGTAGCACCATGCACTCCAATGCATAGTGACGGGTTCGTAAAATGAGGATCTGAATAGAGAAGTTAACACAAATATTTTATTCCTCTGTTATTGAAACTTCAGGTCAGTCAACGTCAACCCTATCGCCGAATATGCTAAATACCTCCGGAATGTACAGAATTTAGAAAATGTATTCAGTAAGTCTATAGGCTCATGTAAAGGCTTATATCTTGTATATATGAGTGAGTAAATCATTGCTCTATTTGGCAGTATTAGGAACAACCGGCGAAGGACAAAATTTTGCAGTCCAAGAGCGCAAATTAGTAGCGGAAGAATGGGTGAAAACGGGGCGCAGTCTGTGAGAATAGCAAAAGCCTATTAGCCTATATGGTATTTTTCAACAAAGTTGCGATCTAATTTATAGTTTCAAGCGGATCATCGTCCACATTGGAGCGGGGAACCTGACGGAGACACAAGAACTGGTAACCAATCATTATTAGGAACCCTGTATATAATATATATACCGCTATATGCCTATATGCCTTGCCTTTATGGTTATACCAGGTTAAAATAGATAGCTCATTTACGTCACATATAACCTATTCATGGTCGAGAATATATATAAGCTTCCTTATGGAGCTGAGTATTCAACTATCACCCATAAACAGAACGCAATGCATACATAAAATGGGTTATAGTTTTTCATAATCTCATGCATATAGTTACGTAATTGGTGCGTTCTTGCGACAATGCTGCGTGCAAGTTGACTAGGGTTACCATACGTCCTCTTTTAAGAGGATTTGTCCTCTTTTTTGACTTTTTTGAAAGTGTCCTCGGAGGACGCCCTTTTGTGCTCTTTTTTGAGATTTTGTCCTCGTTTTTGAAAATTTAGGTCAGATTTAGAGGAAATTGCGAGTGATATGCCGTAAATTAGCACAGAAATGACGCTCTGGCGGGTATTTCAGAGTAAAAACGGTGAATTTAGCTCTGGGCGAAAAGATGACCTTTTTTTTTAGTCATCCACCTAGCAATGTGTAGAGAAAACCGGTATTTTGAGCTCTGAGCGGACCGGTTTTGCAAGTCTCAAATTTCAGAAAAAGTGTCCTCTTTTTAGATTTCCAAAATATGGTAAGCCTACAGTTGACACTTCAGACAAATGCAGTCCACTCGACGGAAATATATCGATTATAGATAGACAGGACCGGAACAGTACTTTGTTGGACCCCCCAAAACGTTGGTCCTTGGCCCCATGGGGTTTTCAACCAAACGTGTGGGTGCGTTGCCCGCCTAGACCACCCTACATTCTACGAGAGTGGCTTACGATATTCAATATGTATCGCAGACGGTAGACCCCGATTGGAGTTATCTAAACTAATAGTAATAATCAGTCACGCATCCTATATACTTTCTCAGGCTAAACATGCTCGTGAGATACATGCAGACGCTGTTGCGATTGCTCCTCCAACCTACTTCAAACCCGATTCGGTACAGAGTCTTGGAAAATACATTGGAGATGTTGCTAAAGTGATATCAGACGTTCCCGTATTGTATTACCATCTTCCGGAAATGACTGGGGCAAATTGTAAGACAGATTGTAGGCTAGTCTGGCAGTGATCTTTTAAACTAGGTGGAGACCTTCGCTTTCAGTTCCAATGCTGGAGTTCCTCGACTATGTCGCGGACAAGATTCCTAATTTCGCAGGCATGAAATTCGTGACGATGCAGCTGTCTGATTTCAGTCGATGCATGAGAAAGTATGGAGACAAATTCGAAATAGCATATGGAAAGGAAGAGGTAACATGTCTGTGCATGTGTACATTGTACATTGTACACAATAAAATAGATATACATATTTTTGGTATTTCAGGCTTTGCTGTTCGCTGCCATGATGGGTGGAACTTCGTTTGTCGGTGCTGGTTTTAATTACATGGGACGACTGTTCAATGAAATGTTTGATTTGTACAAAGCAAACGATGTCGCCGGCGCTGTGCAAAAACAGCAAGACGTGCATGAAATTCTTTCTAAGATCGGTAAGCGCTGTGACCGAATGAGCCTTGGACAACCAAATAATTCTGGATGTCTAATTCGACTCATTATTGGCATTAGTATATAAAAGGCCGGACAAAATCGAATATCTGGGTGATTCGCTTCCGAGTCGTGTGTTGTGTATTCGAGTAGGATCTATTATGGCGTCATCACAGTAATTAGGACTTTGAAGGTTTAAATGTGTTTCGTTTTTGCGGCCACAAGGAAAATAATGCCAGCTGGCCTACGCGTCATCCAAGGCAGTGGTTCTCAAACTGGGTGGGGGGACGTAAAAGCATCTGAGGGGAGGCGCGAATCCGCCCTGGAGAAATGATGTTTATTGGACTCTGAATGAGTTTAATATGTGCTAAAACTTCCAAGCATCAACAACGACAATAATCCTATTTATATTTCGATTGTAAAAGTCATAATTGCGTCGTACCCATCCACACACTCATACCAGATTTTGACTGATACCGAACCTTGCACTAATCAGAATATGTCCCTGAATCAAGTGCAACTGGTGAATGGTTTTTGATTTAGCTTATGGTCAGGTACGTTTGAGCTAATCTCAAGTGGGATAATAGATTGGATTAGGCACCAAAATCGCTAATCCAGCTACCATTGCACATGATTGTTATGTTTAACAAAATATTCAACTGGAAATTTTTCGTGCTCCGCGCGATTTACCTTCAGCTCTACTGTTTCTCTGTCTATAGTCCGAATTCCATGTTTGAGAAGTGTCTCAACATTTATAACACCTTCCATGCCACCAAAATTGCATTGCGATTGTAAACATTCTGCTTGCTCTTTTTAGTAATTTTTGATATGACGATAAGGAGAGCGCGAAATGTTTGACTATCATCAAGGCGTGTTGAAAAAGTTTGAGAACCATTGATCCAAAGTATATCTTGGTACTTCTGGACTATGACTATTTCGTAGCTCATTGTGACCACTGTGAGGGTTGATCACTTCTTGATTGAAATGTCGTTGCGCGGATACCAGTATAGCGTATACTTGTGAAACTATACTTTTCGATTCTGAACTAGATACGACTATAGCCGAAATCTCTAGGCTTCAACGGTGGAAATATAACATTGAAATAAGATTTTCCATTGATAAACAATTAATCTTGATGAGAAATCGTATGTTTTCCATACTCAATCGACTCAAACTATAGTTATACTCGGCTTGGATTCTAGTACTCTAATCATTGTACCCAGTTCTAAATTTATAGTATGTTATTTAGTCGCCGAAAATATTCGGGTCTATTTCAATATCAATATATTTTATTCAACTTGATATTGAAGTTCTGTATCTCCAAGAATCTCTTCAATATGCTATTATTTTTTTTAAATATCAACATATACAAATAGTCTCCGACAACATATTCTAGCTATGTATGTTAATCCACTAATATAGGCACCAGGTATGCCGTGAGACGAGCATATATATGTTCTCAATTAAATTTTTTCACACCCATAATCATATCCTTTCGTTCACAATAATTTGTTAGCGATTTTCTCAATAATCTCTTAATCGGAGCGCGAACTTGCACGATGTGCTGAACTGTAATTCTTTGCTGCGAACAATCGCTACACTCCAAGAATGCTTTCCGACCGTCGATCGGGGAATGCAGCGCAGAACGCCGTTGTAATCAGCAAATATTGCTGGGATGCGAGCAGCCCATTGTGAAGTCAGAACCCATTGTGCTGCGTACGAGAAGAATTAATGATTAGATATACGCTTTCTCTAACACGATTAGTATGTGTATTGTGTGATCATCGGTTTCGAATTAATTATTGTCTGCTTGATACATAGGCCTACGTAATCTTGAATTGTCGCTAAATCATAGTTGGTCTACTGGAAAATTTTCGGCTTTTCTGTATTAGATTAGAATTTGGATTCTAGCTGAACAGCATTTTCCAAATTGGATGAAAATTACACATATAGCTACACGGTTTCTATCAAATTAGATTACAATTGGCATTACGCCCCATATCTATTTCGAAGGTCACAAGGGCAACCTAAAGGCGCTTACGGCTCGAATCAGCGGAATCGAATTGGGACCTCCAAGAACACCGGTGGCACCGGGCGAAAACGCCGAAATGATTGAGAAATCGATTGAAGAGTCTGTACTTGTTAAATTACGATGATTGATTGGTACATTAGATCGTGGGTGTTTATAAATATATATATGTTAAACCATTGACGATGCTCGAACAAGGAAACGCCGAATTCATAAATTGATTCCCACAACGTGTCACGGAGCTTCGTGAACTGAGGTAATTTGGCGATGTCGAGTCACGCGCATTTCAGACTTGTACAAATTACTGGATTTTCAAGATGCACAATTTGAACTAGAACTAGAATTACTCACTTTTCAAAACTGGAACCAAGACTTACGACCTTTATTTGTATTTATCGCAATTGCAGTGCTGGTTTCTAAGTTTCTACCCCATGGATATGCCGCTGTTAGTGGTGATGATTTTGAGCTAGCAATGGCTGCAAGAACATCACACAGCAGAACGCCTTTATCATGATTCATGCCTGACGACGGGTTTTCGATGTGGTTGTTCGGCAACAATATTTTAATGCGCAACTTGAACTTTTAAAATCTGCAACAAGATCTAGAACTACTCACTTTTTCAAAATTCACAATTACAACTAGAGCTACAACTATACTAAAAAACCAGTAGCTAGATGCAGTGGCGTAGCAGCCACTTGGCGGTTACGGCTCAGCACCAGAGGTGACAAAACGAGGCTGCACACTGCACACAGCACGTAGATATGGCTAATCACGAGTTAATTCGTGACGATCCAGACTAGAATCGGCGGTCGTTTTCGACAATATGTTGCGCGTGACAGAAGGATTGACAGATTTAAGAGGCTGATGCGAAGCATTGAAACCACATTTGATCGTATTGCAACAGCGTTTGAAGTTATCCAGTGGATAACTAAATCAAACCTATACCCGATTCGACACCGTATTTATGATTGTGTTTGAAACTTCATCTTACGATTGGTGATTCAATTGCAAACTGTGAGAGGAGTTTCTTAAAGCTCAAAATGAGAAAGTCGTATTAACGTTCTACCATGAAAGATGATAATTGATCAGCTATCAGGATCAGCTCTACCGATTCTTTCTATATAGAAAGAGACTATACGTTCAGAAAATTGATTTTGAATATACAATCGCCGATTTTGCTTGGGCTAAAGGTCAGAAAGTTCAATTTTGAGGCGGCAAATGATCTTTTATTTGCCTAATACATTTGTTCTCTATTCTCTAACGCTTTCTTTCTCAAGTAATATAGAACTTCTGACACGCGGCACAATATTTGTTATTTTTATTGGAAAGATTGCTTGAACATGAAACTATTTTCAAATTTGCTAGTCTACTTTATAGGGCGGCATTTTCGATGAAAGCCGGAGGTGGCAGCATATGCTCCTACGCCACTGGCTTGATGACCATCAACTGACTATATAGGATTGTATGGTTGAACAAGTGTGGCGCATATGTGTATTATATAGCGCGCTTATGGTGCGCAATCGGCAGAGATAAGTTTTGTAGTCAGCAAGTGCCGGGATTGGAAAGATGACCCGTTACCATTCAGGCATCTTTTTCTTTACCGAAAATCAGGCATGAATATCGAGCGAAGGGGGAGATTGGGAACCAGCGGCGCATTGTATCGTACGCAGGTTACAATTGCATATGTAGGTTTGGCCATGACCATGACCATTCTGAACTATGCATTATAGAACTAGCTATAGGCCTATATAGATGCGATACCGCATTATGGCGAATCAGAATCAACCACACGATATACATTATGCAAGTATGCACGGCGATATATTTCAATATAGCAGAGTATACGGGCCAACGTTATTTTATCCATTCGAAAAATTCCATGTCCCGCAAATTCTGTATAACTCTGTCCAGCTTTTCTCTCGTTGGCTGGAGTACCGGGAGGCGAGGTGGGCCGAAATCGATTCCGCATATCGGCAGCATGAGAGCTTTACTCAGGCCAACGTCCAAGCCTGTGAGAATACGTTACAGGGTGAACACGAACTCATTATACTGTTCTCATTATATGCTTACGGCCATAGTCGGACAACCATAAAATTTTCAGGTTATCCAAATTAGATTAGAATTAAAATTGAAGCTATACTTTTTTCGCAATTAGATTAGAATCACTGAATTAGCAGCTCGTATCAAATTCATTCACAAGCATGAGAATTATGGCTAATGCCTGTTGTATACATTAGGGGTGTTCAAAAATGACTTTTTTTTTCTCAAATTGTACTGGCTACTTGATAAAATTGTTAGGTTATCTAATTTGAGCCTACACACCAAATTTGGTTCAATTCCAGCCAGTAGCCGCATTGCTACAGGAAAAGAAAGTTTCTATTTTAATATGTAAAAATAAATTTAAAAAAACATCAAAATTTTCTGTTCATCCCATCAAAGTGTTAGGTTGTCTATAGAAAGGATGTTCATCAAATTTCGCTCAATTCCAACCAGTGGAAGCGAAGTTATTGCCGTCGAAAAATTATCAATAAAATAGTATTTACGGTGACCAGTTCTTTAATTACTTATTATCGGTGTGGCCACCGTAAATACTATTTTATTCAAATCCAAATTTTTCAACGGCAATAACTTCGCTTCCACTGTGACTACGAAAAATTTAAGGTTCGCCGAAGACTTGCGGATTACAGTAATGATTCGCCATGTTAATAAAGGTTAAGATAGTCATTCAACAGCGCTATAGAAAAGTAACAATTGTTTGGTATCGGAAAACTCAAGCGAAACGATCGTATAGTTTTCGCTAGAGATCGTTGAGATGTTTCAAATTTCCCGACCTTCCGATATAAGATAAGATATCATTTTCTGCGATCTAAACTGCTCGATCTTCATTCGCTCCACATCCTGCGTCTTATACGCGTCGAAAAGTCGTTTGTACAATCTCAGCGCGAAGTTGTACGTGCTCCCAACCATCGACTGACCGCCGAGAAGGAGACCGGCGAAACATTGCTGCAAATAGAAATGCGATCCAATCACAAGAGATTATTGTCTCTACTGAAAATGCCGCATGATGTGTCTGCACTGAAACTTCGTGGTCTTCAATATACCTCATCGAATCCGTAACAGACTGAGTATTGTTCGCCATATCTTTCCACGCACCTGCCGTAGTCGCACATATCCAGGGCTGTGAATTTGACTCCTGCGAATGTGGGAATTCCGATCCTTTCCACCTCCTCGAAAACGTGCTCCATTCTAACTAGAGAAATGGATTTATTTTCAATAAAAATATTGCCTGGTAGCGGCTGAAACGCGTTCCAAATCCGTTGGGAAGTTTATATATTTTTGTGAATGAAATGACGTTTTATTGTTTGCACCTGCGTATGTCTTATGCATCTATAGATGTGAAAGTAAATCTTATATGACTACTAATATGCCTCTGGGTAAGTGATAGAATCGCATCCCAAATCGCAGGTTTGTAATGATTCAAGTCATGACTCGACTCGAGTCACGATGTTTTGGTGACTCATACTCGACATGACTCGAGTCATTTCTTTAAATCCGTAAAATGACTCGACTCGAGTAAATTTTTGTATTGACTCGACTTGTACTCAAGCCATTGTGCATAACTCGAACCAAGTAATATGACTCGAGACCATAGGATTGCCATTGTAACTTCGAAGAATGTTAAAGTCACCATATTATTGGTATTTCGTATATCAGTCCCGATACATGGAAAAAGGCCAGAAACTGTTCAGAGTTCGGACTGAGAAAAATTACTATATTGTAAACGCGAGCCATTCTATATCACTCGAGCAGAGTTGAAAAAGTGGGTTAAACCGGATTGAACTGAAAACTGAAGAGTGGACACAATGACTTGGACTCGGGCTCGAGTCAAACGTCGACTCAACGGTTAGAGAGGTTAGATATAGATACCATTCTTACATCACACTGGCGGAGCAAATCGCAAAGTTGCCCGGCTTGCTCGGTAATTTGATGAATAGAGAAAGTAAATCACTGTTTCTTTATTGTGAGCGGCTTTGAGAGAACAGACAGGGAAGAGCGCTATCGGGACATTGCCCCGGCTAGGCATTTACAAAGCGAAAACTCAAAATATAATTCGATTTTCGCAGAGACTTCGCATAGGCATTTACAAGCGAAAGTACAACAACAATGTGATTTCGGTATATATTGATTGCTGTGTGTCTATAAATGGTATAAATCATTGTTATAGAACAGAACGAGTCGCCACTGGCGTATTGCCTTCACTGCAAATTCGGACATAATTCATTCTACATCATTCACAATGTACCATTGTACATTTGTGGGGCTTGATTGTGAAGCCGATAGTAATCAAAAGCTATTCGCAAATTCAGCGCGCTAAAATCAGGACGACGCAGTTAGCCACAATTGAATGTCCCATTCGATTCCTGTCCGGGAATTTGGAAGAGGCACAAATCAGCTGGTATTCAATCATGCACATCGTAACTACTGACTATGCGCCCTCTGTCACGAAGATGCAAGCTGGTTGCGGTTCGCAGAAGAGTTCAGCTGTGCATTGTGCAATCAACAATTTGTCAACTCGGTAATTTTGATCTAACCATCGGTGGACGAGACTGAGATATAACGAACATGTCATATATCGATAGGATTTCAACCAAATTTGATCGTATTGCACGCACTCGCTGATCTGCGAGGAGGCCGAATCTAAAATGGATTGTTGATTATAAATAGACTACACTTGCAACCGCGAGCAATTCAAATCAGTACGGCGTGCAATAATGCTGATGGCAGCCTTATTGAGCTGTAATGAGTATTTGAGTGTGAGGTTTATGAAAAGCAAACAACTAGTGCGAAGGCTATAAGGCCACTTGATCCAGACATACCCGAAAACGAATTCATACCATATACATACATTAATACACTTTGATAGGCGAGAATGTATAATTGTATATGCATTATGTATGCTTTAAAGAAAATTCAAACTCACACGTTACTCCCGTCAATTTGGGTATATGATAAAACATTAACGGGGTGTTGGGTGCGGCTCGTGAGTAGTTAGTATGATCGGTCTGGGGGTGGCAGGGGCTCTTATGGCGGGGTCGCGATTCGCCGTGAAAACCCGGGGTGGCGATTCGCCTCTTATCTCTTATGGCGGGGCCGCGATTCGCCATGTGTTCTTATGGGTGCGGTCGTGATTCGCCCTTTCGGGTATAGGCTGCGGTCGTGATTCGCCGTGAAAACTCGGGGTCGTGACTCGCCTTTTTTGCTATAGGCGGTGGTGGTGATTCGCCTGTCGTGTATTCTTACGGGTTCTGTGGTGATTTACCATGTGTTCTTACGGGCGTGGCGGTGATTCGCACTTTCAGGTATCTCTCGCGTGGTGTTGAATATGCACGAGTCACCAACAATAACCGCACAAACGGAAACGTGGCTTGTTGTGAGGATTAAGCAGTGCGACCTATATTTCGAATGACCTGCGCGCTGAATTGTTTCACGGCCAACCGCGGCGGTCGTGACTCGCCTTTTTTACTATAGGTGGTGACGGTGATTCGCCTGTCGTGTATTCTTACGGGATCTGTGGTGACTCGCCATGTGTTCTTATGGGTGCGGTCGCATGCGGCTATTGCGTCTTATGGCGGGGTGGCGAGCGGCTATTGATGCTAACACGAAACCCGGGGTGGCGAGCGGCACTTATTTCTTACGGCGGGGGTCGCATGCGGCTATTGCGTCTTATGGGTGCGGTCGTGATTCGTACTTTCGGTATAGACTGCGGGCGGTATGTCGTACTTTCAGCGAAAAAGGTGTGAAATAGTTTGCTAAGTCTAGGAATCACTTGCAAGGTAATATTTTGGTATTTAGTTTACCACAGAACCGGCGTAGACGGTGATCGAATATCAACAATAACAACGGTCACAAATTACCACTTCAAATAGCTGTGAAATAGTTTGCAAAACCCCGCGATCGCTGACAAGATAATGTCTCGGTCATAACCATCTTTCACGACTTGGTGTTACAGGCATATTGATCGCTAACGCGGTGAAATTTTAGTAATCAGTTTGTCACAGAACTTGATATCGCTGGTAAGATTTAACAAGTAACGAATAACAGACCGCCAGTGTCGGTAACTTGAATAGTGACAAATTGTCACTTATTTCCGCTCTAACCCTAATCCTCTGTGAAGTGAACGCTTATTCAAAAGGGTGTGATAATTTTAAAATCCGACGACCACTCACCGGATAATGCTTCAGACATAACAATCCCTCATACCAACTCACAAGGTAATATTTCGGTAATTAGTTTGTCACAGAACCGTCGCAGGCGGTGATTCGAAAACCAACAATTTGTCACTTGCCCGCGATCGCTATATGTTTCACACCTCCAGAATAGTGGCTGACTTTAGTTGCGTGATAAGATCCATGAAAATATTCAATCAATGTGTTAGTTTATCAACTTGAAATGAAACTCACTACACAAATCAAGTCGATTCGTATCTGAACGTTTTAAATCGGTACAACTCTAATCCTTTGACAAATCCCTTAACGCGTTTTTGTTGAATCGAACGTAACCCGAATATTACTGACACCAACTTTCAGCCGCATCGAATTATTCGCACATTCCGCACCACTGTTTCACACTTATAGAATCAATACAAGAATCAAGAATCACAAGTATGTGCATTACACAGTTATTGTCTTTATTAACTTGAAATCAAACACTTAACAAAAACACGCAACTAATCATTTGGCAACTCTAGCATTACCAAAAAATTCCAGTATTGTTGATTGAAAATCCTTGAGTCATTATTATCAAAAATGTTATAGTACCGCATCGGAATCCATTCGCGGGATGTACCAAAGGTAAATCCAGATAATCCAAAATGAAATATTTGGACTTTGACAAACATGACTACCAACTTTAATCCAGTCACATTTCAAGATCATACTTTGAAACAATCCTTGAAACTTACAACTCTATTCACGACTGAGTTTTCCGTTTATCAAATAGAGTTTCAGTAAATACTATCGCTATGGTGTCGCTATATTTTAATGTATAGAATCAATCAATGAAATAACACCTGTTGTAAATATTTCTAACTTGACAACCACTTGTCCATACCGCGATCGACTTGTGACGCCATGAGTTAAATCGGAATATTTCAATCTATTTGTCGAAACCTTGAACAAACTATCAGGTTATTTTTTGTTGTAATCGAGTGAACGGAATTAGTAATACGTCTCAACATTTTAACATCTTGCCACCAACAAAAGAGTAAAATACAAAAAACCTTGTCAAGTCAATCCGTTTGTAACTCACCGAACCAAAGCAAAAAGTGTCCATACGAAAAGTAGACAAGACTGCACCAGTAATCACTACAATCCAAAATCCATAGCAAGTTCGGTTTTAGGCATATACCACCAACTCGTCTTTTTATTTGTTCAACTGTAAAAGTCGTTACTATTCTGTAAGATAAAGTAATTACTACTCGGTATATTTTATAAACCAAAGTAAATACTACTCGGTGTGTGGTTTGAGATTAACATATTACATTTGAGTATACCAGATTTGAATGGCTGACCAACGTAGTTGAGAATTCATTTCTTACAATCAAACGCCGGTGTTACATCGAATGGTATCATACTGTAAACATAAGGATTGACACATTGATTTGATATATGAGATTTTGTAATGTTCGACCACGACTTGATTATTAAATTATTCACAATAATTAGACCCGGTGTTGTGGTAAAGGTTATTAGAAAATATCACTTTTGACATCGAGTACCAGTCGAAGTGGGTGAACAATACTTAATCCTTTCAGTGACTCGCTGTTGTACGTGCTAAATGTAAAACATTACGAGGTTAAACTCTAAGACTTTGATCAGCACAAGAGCAATTTGGACTATCTTTACTGGCTGTAACCTATTCTACTAGACAAAACTCGCAGCATTAATAAAATCAAAATATGTGCTACACTGAAATCTACAAAATGTGTTTGTATTGTTGCTAGTAGCGATCATGCATTATCATTTGAATCTTCTAAAGTAATTGTAATGATAAAACCAAACTACTCAAAGTCATTACCAACACAAAAAACGATTTCTATGATATTCGTCAAACGCATCATACCCCAGTATGCAGAAATTATTTGTAGAGTGCATACCAACAAAGAAATCAGGAACACAACCAACACCGAAAATGATAAATGCGTTTCGTGCTACTATTGATACAAGTTCATTTCTATCAGGTGAAATAAACACCATCACAAAACTCAGAGCATGCAAAGGTCTTGATTGATATGAATTTCGATTTGTGTCTTATGATACCGGCAAGCATTTTAGAAATATTATGATTCGTTAAACCAAAGTCGTATGTCCGATTATTAATTGATTGGAAACTTGATCACGTACCTCGATCATTACAGAAGATTATAACACCATTGTCCGACAATCTTTTACAAAAGGATCGAAACCAAGTAACCCAAAGTCGTTGGCGTCGCATAAACAATTTGTACGACGTTTGATAAATGTACCCTATACTTTGGTGTACTAGAAATATTTGTAAAACACACTCTGGTAAAGAAATCGAAAAGATATCCTACAACTAAATCTGATAAAACCATTTTGCACTTTTTGTTCGTCAGTAGTATCCATTTGAATTTTTCCATTTCCTCTCGTCAAAGTAGATGTAATCATAGTCGCTAAAGAACTTACCTGGATGTGTTTGAATTCTAGACATAGTTATGATTTACTCGACGCAAGACCCAAGAACAATTGTAGTTTACAACCGTGCACACATATCCAAAATATCGCACACTCCGCTATTCCTAAAGTACAAACACCCGATACAAAATATTACTTGTTGTGTTGTTGCGGCATCATCTTCACAATATCACCATTTGGTTTGTGTCAATTAGTTACTTTGTATGTTACCCCACAACTCTTACAAAAGCACGAAGGATATTAACATCGCACTAAGTAATTAACTTTACTCGATATTCTCGCATTACGAAACTAAAGAATGGTTGGTTAGACTCTACAAACTGTTTCGATATCACAAGACCTTTATTGTCTGAATGGGTGTTCATGTATCTTAATAATCAAATAGTTCAACACAGAACTAGTACTAACAGAAACATCACAGAGTTGTTTACACAAAAGTTTGTATGCGTGCAGTATGCGAATACCATGTGTAAGTCCAGCACAATTGTGGTATCCATCCGGGTTTAGTTAACACAATTTACGACACCGAGGTCACCTCATCTTTCGTAAGACAACAAACCAACCAAGGTTTCAGGATATGTCCGTGTCATAGCAATAAATCAGCTACTCCAACAACAGAGTACATATGTTTTCTAGTTACGGCGCTTACATCTTACACACAAATCAATCTACTTTGCTAACAAAAAGTGCTGGGTCATCAAGTGATTACCCTAACAACAAAACAGCTAAACGTACTATCATACAAAATGGCCGTTATAGTCACCAACGGTACATGGTACAAGTAACAAGTCTCGAGAATCCAGTTATTGAAAAAACATGAAAGTGTTTCTCCTGCGCCAAGTCGTTATGTTGACGAAAGCGTATATTGTAATATCATGATCGATTTGCATTCGTTGGTCACAAAATGTTACTACTCTAAATAATTATTTTTCACTCAAACACAAACGCATACTTGTCGCCAATCGTTTTCATCAAGCACGAGTTCAAGAAACCTGCTACGACATGAATTGTTATTTTTTTATGTTGTGTAAATAGGTAATAATTAATTTTAGTAACACTATATCAACATCATCTAGTTGCGCGAATAGATTTACACGTAGTCTTGTGGTTTTAATCGAAGTATACAGCACGGTCTAATGTAGAGTCATCTCTACTGTACAGCAACTCGGTAATCGAAATGCATTAAAATTTAAACAACGATCTTGTTTCGTCGCACCAAAAATATGTTTACTATCGCGATACTCTGCACAGGCCGTGTAAATCCTTTTCACACTCGTAATAGTATACCAACAGCTACCGGCGACAACGTTTAACAATACCAACGACACTAAAAAACGATACCTACCCAAGTAAAATTACCATTTCCACCTGGAGGTCGGTCGTTACCCGAGTAGAAATACCATTGTCCTTTGGAGATTTATCGTTTACCCAGTGTAACAATCCCCTTTTCACTTGGAAATATATTTTTGACCTGGATAACAAACCCCTTTTCACTTGGAAATCTATTTTTACCCTGGATAACAAACCTTTTTCACTTGGAAATATATTTTTTCTCTTGGTAACAAACCTTTTTCACTTGGAAATATATTTTTTCTCTGGGTAACAAACCTTTTTCACTTGGAAATATATTTTTTCTCTGGTTAACAAACCTTTTTCACTTGGAAATATATTTTTTCTCTGGTTAACAAACCTTTTTCACTTGGAAATATATTTTTTTCTCTGGTTAACAAACCTTTTTCACTTGGAAATATATTTTTTCTCTTGGTAACAAACCTTTTTCACTTGGAAATCTATTTTTTCTCTGGGTAACAAACCTTTTTCACTTGGAAATATATTTTTTCTCTGGTTAACAAACCTTTTTCACTTGGAAATATATTTTTTCTCTGGGTAACAAACCTTTTTCACTTGGAAATATATTTTTTCCCCGGGTAACAAACCTTTTTCCCTGAGCAACAAACCATTTTCACTTGGTGGTCCGTCGTTTACCCGAGTAAAAATATCATTTTCCTTTAGAGATCCGGCGTTTACCCAGTGTAACAATACATTTTCACTTGGAAATCTGTCATTTACCTGAGTACCAATACCGTTTCACTTGGAAATCTATCATTTTCCTGGGTAACAATACCATTTTCGTTTTGAAAACTAACCACCACACCGGGTCAATTTGATATTTTTAGATATTGTTACAACGGACAGTGATAACATATACACCAACAGCGACTCCGATACATTTGTGTAATCGCATTTTTACTTGTTCTGGTGCATCCCATCAAAATCGACGGTTAGCCACACACACACACACACACACAATAACAACGCGCTATTTCGATATGACTGCAATGTCTGGGTTCGTGCTTTAGATTTTCCAGAATCAATCCGTCTAAAGTTGTAATCCCCCCGACTTTGTTAACTGGTTGATACACGGATAACAATCTTCGGAAAATGTAGGAACGCATGCTACCCATCGTGCGCACGATTCCAGGTTACTTGTGATTAATTTCCTTGCTCACACTATACAGATTATACGTACAGGGATATGTAGCGGTAATCGGTTTGGTCAATACATATCGCCCCATCCAGTATGGAATTACAAACCCAATACAGGTCAGTTCATAACCGGATCCGGATATTCAATGCAAAGCGATAAAGCAGAACCAATGACCAAATGTAATTAAACATATAGATTCACAACCCTTGATTTTTTTTTCGTGAAAAATGACAATACATATCGAATATACTTTACGATTGTTCAACCCTACCAAGTATTCACGTAAATGTGGTTTATGACATTACATACAATGTGTCGGTGTACAAATGTTGGGTGTTTATGCACACATCGGTATGACCCATAGACAACATCATCATACCCTCCAGGACTTCAGTCAACTACCATTGGTCTCTCGATACAGCGAACGATACAGTATGCAACACATATCATTAGAGTGATATATCCACAGGTAAATATGGGGACTGGCCACAATAATTGTACGACGCCGACAAATCGATGCACGCAAGGTGTGGTTGATAATAATTGTTTCATGCGTCAAAGAGACAGCACTCTCTTGTAAAGGTTAACAGATCCCGCAGAAACACTCCAATTCGGATTACATTACCAAATCGATTTCAAACTTAAACCGAATCACTGATTGGTGTTGAGAGTAGCGATAACCGATTTTTCGAATATTCATATAGACTTAGTGCGCGATCAGTAACGACACTTATAAACATTGTGAATATTAGTAATTCGAGTCGTGTCTATCTTGTGATGTTTCAAGTTGCTAAAACCATCGAGTGAATCAGTGAACGGATAGTAATCTCGGTTAAATCTCGATACAATTATTGTGGCCAGTCCCCATATTTACCTGTGGATATATCACTCTAATGATATGTGTTGCATACTGTATCGTTCGCTGTATCGAGAGACCAATGGTAGTTGACTGAAGTCCTGGAGGGTATGATGATGTTGTCTATGGGTCATACCGATGTGTGCATAAACACCCAACATTTGTACACCGACACATTGTATGTAATGTCATAAACCACATTTACGTGAATACTTGGTAGGGTTGAACAATCGTAAAGTATATTCGATATGTATTGTCATTTTTCACGAAAAAAAAATCAAGGGTTGTGAATCTATATGTTTAATTACATTTGGTCATTGGTTCTGCTTTATCGCTTTGCATTGAATATCCGGATCCGGTTATGAACTGACCTGTATTGGGTTTGTAATTCCATACTGGATGGGGCGATATGTATTGACCAAACCGATTACCGCTACATATCCCTGTACGTATAATCTGTATAGTGTGAGCAAGGAAATTAATCACAAGTAACCTGGAATCGTGCGCACGATGGGTAGCATGCGTTCCTACATTTTCCGAAGATTGTTATCCGTGTATCAACCAGTTAACAAAGTCGGGGGGATTACAACTTTAGACGGATTGATTCTGGAAAATCTAAAGCACGAACCCAGACATTGCAGTCATATCGAAATAGCGCGTTGTTATTGTGTGTGTGTGTGTGTGTGTGGCTAACCGTCGATTTTGATGGGATGCACCAGAACAAGTAAAAATGCGATTACACAAATGTATCGGAGTCGCTGTTGGTGTATATGTTATCACTGTCCGTTGTAACAATATCTAAAAATATCAAATTGACCCGGTGTGGTGGTTAGTTTTCAAAACGAAAATGGTATTGTTACCCAGGAAAATGATAGATTTCCAAGTGAAACGGTATTGGTACTCAGGTAAATGACAGATTTCCAAGTGAAAATGTATTGTTACACTGGGTAAACGCCGGATCTCTAAAGGAAAATGATATTTTTACTCGGGTAAACGACGGACCACCAAGTGAAAATGGTTTGTTGCTCAGGGAAAAAGGTTTGTTACCCGGGGAAAAAATATATTTCCAAGTGAAAAAGGTTTGTTACCCAGAGAAAAAATATATTTCCAAGTGAAAAAGGTTTGTTAACCAGAGAAAAAATATATTTCCAAGTGAAAAAGGTTTGTTACCCAGAGAAAAAATAGATTTCCAAGTGAAAAAGGTTTGTTACCAAGAGAAAAAATATATTTCCAAGTGAAAAAGGTTTGTTAACCAGAGAAAAAATATATTTCCAAGTGAAAAAGGTTTGTTAACCAGAGAAAAAATATATTTCCAAGTGAAAAAGGTTTGTTACCCAGAGAAAAAATAGATTTCCAAAGGAAAAGGGGTTTGTTACCCAAAGAAAAAATATATTTCCAAGTGAAAAAGGTTTGTTACCAAGAGAAAAAATATATTTCCAAGTGAAAAAGGTTTGTTATCCAGGGTAAAAATAGATTTCCAAGTGAAAAGGGGTTTGTTATCCAGGTCAAAAATATATTTCCAAGTGAAAAGGGGATTGTTACACTGGGTAAACGATAAATCTCCAAAGGACAATGGTATTTCTACTCGGGTAACGACCGACCTCCAGGTGGAAATGGTAATTTTACTTGGGTAGGTATCGTTTTTTAGTGTCGTTGGTATTGTTAAACGTTGTCGCCGGTAGCTGTTGGTATACTATTACGAGTGTGAAAAGGATTTACACGGCCTGTGCAGAGTATCGCGATAGTAAACATATTTTTGGTGCGACGAAACAAGATCGTTGTTTAAATTTTAATGCATTTCGATTACCGAGTTGCTGTACAGTAGAGATGACTCTACATTAGACCGTGCTGTATACTTCGATTAAAACCACAAGACTACGTGTAAATCTATTCGCGCAACTAGATGATGTTGATATAGTGTTACTAAAATTAATTATTACCTATTTACACAACATAAAAAAATAACAATTCATGTCGTAGCAGGTTTCTTGAACTCGTGCTTGATGAAAACGATTGGCGACAAGTATGCGTTTGTGTTTGAGTGAAAAATAATTATTTAGAGTAGTAACATTTTGTGACCAACGAATGCAAATCGATCATGATATTACAATATACGCTTTCGTCAACATAACGACTTGGCGCAGGAGAAACACTTTCATGTTTTTTCAATAACTGGATTCTCGAGACTTGTTACTTGTACCATGTACCGTTGGTGACTATAACGGCCATTTTGTATGATAGTACGTTTAGCTGTTTTGTTGTTAGGGTAATCACTTGATGACCCAGCACTTTTTGTTAGCAAAGTAGATTGATTTGTGTGTAAGATGTAAGCGCCGTAACTAGAAAACATATGTACTCTGTTGTTGGAGTAGCTGATTTATTGCTATGACACGGACATATCCTGAAACCTTGGTTGGTTTGTTGTCTTACGAAAGATGAGGTGACCTCGGTGTCGTAAATTGTGTTAACTAAACCCGGATGGATACCACAATTGTGCTGGACTTACACATGGTATTCGCATACTGCACGCATACAAACTTTTGTGTAAACAACTCTGTGATGTTTCTGTTAGTACTAGTTCTGTGTTGAACTATTTGATTATTAAGATACATGAACACCCATTCAGACAATAAAGGTCTTGTGATATCGAAACAGTTTGTAGAGTCTAACCAACCATTCTTTAGTTTCGTAATGCGAGAATATCGAGTAAAGTTAATTACTTAGTGCGATGTTAATATCCTTCGTGCTTTTGTAAGAGTTGTGGGGTAACATACAAAGTAACTAATTGACACAAACCAAATGGTGATATTGTGAAGATGATGCCGCAACAACACAACAAGTAATATTTTGTATCGGGTGTTTGTACTTTAGGAATAGCGGAGTGTGCGATATTTTGGATATGTGTGCACGGTTGTAAACTACAATTGTTCTTGGGTCTTGCGTCGAGTAAATCATAACTATGTCTAGAATTCAAACACATCCAAGTAAGTTCTTTAGCGACTATGATTACATCTACTTTGACGAGAGGAAATGGAAAAATTCAAATGGATACTACTGACGAACAAAAAGTGCAAAATGGTTTTATCAGATTTAGTTGTAGGATATCTTTTCGATTTCTTTACCAGAGTGTGTTTTACAAATATTTCTAGTACACCAAAGTATAGGGTACATTTATCAAACGTCGTACAAATTGTTTATGCGACGCCAACGACTTTGGGTTACTTGGTTTCGATCCTTTTGTAAAAGATTGTCGGACAATGGTGTTATAATCTTCTGTAATGATCGAGGTACGTGATCAAGTTTCCAATCAATTAATAATCGGACATACGACTTTGGTTTAACGAATCATAATATTTCTAAAATGCTTGCCGGTATCATAAGACACAAATCGAAATTCATATCAATCAAGACCTTTGCATGCTCTGAGTTTTGTGATGGTGTTTATTTCACCTGATAGAAATGAACTTGTATCAATAGTAGCACGAAACGCATTTATCATTTTCGGTGTTGGTTGTGTTCCTGATTTCTTTGTTGGTATGCACTCTACAAATAATTTCTGCATACTGGGGTATGATGCGTTTGACGAATATCATAGAAATCGTTTTTTGTGTTGGTAATGACTTTGAGTAGTTTGGTTTTATCATTACAATTACTTTAGAAGATTCAAATGATAATGCATGATCGCTACTAGCAACAATACAAACACATTTTGTAGATTTCAGTGTAGCACATATTTTGATTTTATTAATGCTGCGAGTTTTGTCTAGTAGAATAGGTTACAGCCAGTAAAGATAGTCCAAATTGCTCTTGTGCTGATCAAAGTCTTAGAGTTTAACCTCGTAATGTTTTACATTTAGCACGTACAACAGCGAGTCACTGAAAGGATTAAGTATTGTTCACCCACTTCGACTGGTACTCGATGTCAAAAGTGATATTTTCTAATAACCTTTACCACAACACCGGGTCTAATTATTGTGAATAATTTAATAATCAAGTCGTGGTCGAACATTACAAAATCTCATATATCAAATCAATGTGTCAATCCTTATGTTTACAGTATGATACCATTCGATGTAACACCGGCGTTTGATTGTAAGAAATGAATTCTCAACTACGTTGGTCAGCCATTCAAATCTGGTATACTCAAATGTAATATGTTAATCTCAAACCACACACCGAGTAGTATTTACTTTGGTTTATAAAATATACCGAGTAGTAATTACTTTATCTTACAGAATAGTAACGACTTTTACAGTTGAACAAATAAAAAGACGAGTTGGTGGTATATGCCTAAAACCGAACTTGCTATGGATTTTGGATTGTAGTGATTACTGGTGCAGTCTTGTCTACTTTTCGTATGGACACTTTTTGCTTTGGTTCGGTGAGTTACAAACGGATTGACTTGACAAGGTTTTTTGTATTTTACTCTTTTGTTGGTGGCAAGATGTTAAAATGTTGAGACGTATTACTAATTCCGTTCACTCGATTACAACAAAAAATAACCTGATAGTTTGTTCAAGGTTTCGACAAATAGATTGAAATATTCCGATTTAACTCATGGCGTCACAAGTCGATCGCGGTATGGACAAGTGGTTGTCAAGTTAGAAATATTTACAACAGGTGTTATTTCATTGATTGATTCTATACATTAAAATATAGCGACACCATAGCGATAGTATTTACTGAAACTCTATTTGATAAACGGAAAACTCAGTCGTGAATAGAGTTGTAAGTTTCAAGGATTGTTTCAAAGTATGATCTTGAAATGTGACTGGATTAAAGTTGGTAGTCATGTTTGTCAAAGTCCAAATATTTCATTTTGGATTATCTGGATTTACCTTTGGTACATCCCGCGAATGGATTCCGATGCGGTACTATAACATTTTTGATAATAATGACTCAAGGATTTTCAATCAACAATACTGGAATTTTTTGGTAATGCTAGAGTTGCCAAATGATTAGTTGCGTGTTTTTGTTAAGTGTTTGATTTCAAGTTAATAAAGACAATAACTGTGTAATGCACATACTTGTGATTCTTGATTCTTGTATTGATTCTATAAGTGTGAAACAGTGGTGCGGAATGTGCGAATAATTCGATGCGGCTGAAAGTTGGTGTCAGTAATATTCGGGTTACGTTCGATTCAACAAAAACGCGTTAAGGGATTTGTCAAAGGATTAGAGTTGTACCGATTTAAAACGTTCAGATACGAATCGACTTGATTTGTGTAGTGAGTTTCATTTCAAGTTGATAAACTAACACATTGATTGAATATTTTCATGGATCTTATCACGCAACTAAAGTCAGCCACTATTCTGGAGGTGTGAAACATATAGCGATCGCGGGCAAGTGACAAATTGTTGGTTTTCGAATCACCGCCTGCGACGGTTCTGTGACAAACTAATTACCGAAATATTACCTTGTGAGTTGGTATGAGGGATTGTTATGTCTGAAGCATTATCCGGTGAGTGGTCG
The DNA here is from genome assembly GCF_051294905.1 of Botryllus schlosseri. Taxonomy (NCBI): domain Eukaryota; kingdom Metazoa; phylum Chordata; class Ascidiacea; order Stolidobranchia; family Styelidae; genus Botryllus; species Botryllus schlosseri. The sequence continues at coordinate 26,391,658 of NC_137246.1, read as the reverse complement.
TCGGATTTTAAAATTATCACACCCTTTTGAATAAGCGTTCACTTCACAGAGGATTAGGGTTAGAGCGGAAATAAGTGACAATTTGTCACTATTCAAGTTACCGACACTGGCGGTCTGTTATTCGTAACTTGTTAAATCTTACCAGCGATATCAAGTTCTGTGACAAACTGATTACTAAAATTTCACCGCGTTAGCGATCAATATGCCTGTAACACCAAGTCGTGAAAGATGGTTATGACCGAGACATTATCTTGTCAGCGATCGCGGGGTTTTGCAAACTATTTCACAGCTATTTGAAGTGGTAATTTGTGACCGTTGTTATTGTTGATATTCGATCACCGTCTACGCCGGTTCTGTGGTAAACTAAATACCAAAATATTACCTTGCAAGTGATTCCTAGACTTAGCAAACTATTTCACACCTTTTTCGCTGAAAGTACGACATACCGCCCGCAGTCTATACCGAAAGTACGAATCACGACCGCACCCATAAGACGCAATAGCCGCATGCGACCCCCGCCGTAAGAAATAAGTGCCGCTCGCCACCCCGGGTTTCGTGTTAGCATCAATAGCCGCTCGCCACCCCGCCATAAGACGCAATAGCCGCATGCGACCGCACCCATAAGAACACATGGCGAGTCACCACAGATCCCGTAAGAATACACGACAGGCGAATCACCGTCACCACCTATAGTAAAAAAGGCGAGTCACGACCGCCGCGGTTGGCCGTGAAACAATTCAGCGCGCAGGTCATTCGAAATATAGGTCGCACTGCTTAATCCTCACAACAAGCCACGTTTCCGTTTGTGCGGTTATTGTTGGTGACTCGTGCATATTCAACACCACGCGAGAGATACCTGAAAGTGCGAATCACCGCCACGCCCGTAAGAACACATGGTAAATCACCACAGAACCCGTAAGAATACACGACAGGCGAATCACCACCACCGCCTATAGCAAAAAAGGCGAGTCACGACCCCGAGTTTTCACGGCGAATCACGACCGCAGCCTATACCCGAAAGGGCGAATCACGACCGCACCCATAAGAACACATGGCGAATCGCGGCCCCGCCATAAGAGATAAGAGGCGAATCGCCACCCCGGGTTTTCACGGCGAATCGCGACCCCGCCATAAGAGCCCCTGCCACCCCCAGACCGATCATACTAACTACTCTCGTGCGACTTCTGCAAGATACATCGCAAGAATCTTTGGCGTTGCAGGCTTGAAGAAAAAACTGGGGAGACAAGCTATGGCCGTTGCTCCAATCGATTCGGCGTGTTCGGCCTGTGTCAAAAAGTATTTTCGTGGATTACCGTTCAAGCCTCCAGTTAAAGGGATACTTCGGTCGTATTTTACGCATTCTTCAGAATCAGTATCAGGTTATTGATAATTTTATCATTATAAACCGCCACAAGACTGCGATACAATGAAAAGGTAGGAAGGTCTCGAAACGACTTGGAATAGTCTTGGAAATCAGACACCCACCTGGACCTATAGGCTATGTAAATACGATGCATGCACAATTGCACATGCACAATGCACACTGTATGGCAAGAAATAAGGGATAATATAAAACGACCCGTGATGAAAATAAATGACGCATGTGTCGAACGCGAGGTTAATATGTAAGATCGAGGTTATCTTAGGGCTGACTATAGTATTCTTATGAAATGAAAGGCTAATAGGGCGACGCGACACAGTAAACTGAAAGAGACGAAATATATACAGACTTACCAGAGCCTTAGTATCAGCGAGATTACACGCTCCGACGTGAACTACGATGTTTTTTATCCTGAAAGACATCATTTATTCGGTCTTATAATCAAATTTAGTCTGCACTGATATAATTGATGTGGGTACCAGAGATGAGCGGATTTGAAATTTCTATGTCCTAATCCAATCCAAATCCGAACCTCCAAATCCTAATCCATACCTTTTTCATATTCAAGTCCATGTCCAATCCTAATCCGATTCCAACTGGTAATTCAGAAAAAATACTAATTTATGCAATGGAAGCAGGGATATATAGAACTCCGGGATGGCTGACTTCATTTTAGCCTTTACCTAAGTAGGTCCAGAAAGTTACCTGCAATCTGCCTCGAAATATCCACTTTTATGCAATCTAGCGATACATCTGTTTCTAGAATAATGATCCTCAACCTTTTGCAGAATAGTTGGTGAGTAAGCTAGACATTCTTCCCAGATCACAACCTTACTGCTGTATGGCCAACCTAGTAAAGTATGACACTGCTGTGTAGCCAACCAAGTAAACTATGACAACTCTGAATTTCAGTAAATCAGGAATGTGTTTAATTTCTACACATATAATCTGCATCAGGCCATAAATAACAGAGTGAATAACGAATAATATCAGCGTCTTCTACCTATTTACAAGCCATTGTCGGGATCCTTGCCGCTGGGAGGGGGGGTTATAGGATTGATTAAATCAACCGTTTCAATTCGCGTTAATCGACAATTACCATGGAGTATAGGGTTGCATTTAAAACAAACATGTTTAAAACCAGGACCTTGTATAAAACATACTTTTTTTAAGCCATGACGTCAAGAATATTCAATAGTGACGTCATATTGGATTGACATTGACAATTGAAAATATAGTGTAGATATAGCTCCTTTGACGAAATATCTGTGCTATTGCTGTTGAACCGACTATTTTGAGGGTTCCAGCCATCCCACATCGATATTAGTCGGCTATATCGGGTGGTAATCGTCCGTAGGCTCATACAACACGTATTTTGGAAAGTATTTACACAATTATGGCATAATTTTACAACATAAAAAGAATTTTTTTCAAAGGGCCTCTGTTTAAAACACTGTTTAAAGCATGTTTTAAACATGGTGTTTCAAACACCGTTTGTTATAAATGCACCCCTACCATGGAGCATTTATAATAACGAAAAGATAGCACGGCCTGTAAGGACTCGAAATTGTGATAGCAGCATTGTCATCTTCTATGTCACTCAATGAAAGTTGATCAAGAAATCAACACATCATTGATACTTCTCTTCAGGTTCAAATGCAGCCTCAAGGGTAGAAGTTTGGTACATATCATTATCAATTTAAGAAGCATTCGGTAGACCCAGTTGTTGAATTCAGCTGATATTTTGTTCACCGAGAAATAGTTTCATGACCGCAGTGAAGAAATTACCACCATGGCTTAACGGTACATCACGAATGGGCCTCCTGAAGCCCTTCATGCCATTTATCAGTTAAGAAATATTCAGTATCATTGTCTTGCAGATTTTCCGTTAGAGCGATAGATGATTCCATGTCAAAAAACATCTCGGTGAGGAGGCAGGAGATCCAAATATTCAGATTGTGGCCATCTTTGCCAAGATTTCAATGGGATGTGCCCAGTATATTATATCAGGATATCCACTGTTGACGTGATGCAAATGCTGGAACATTGCGTTTGTTTTTCTGGAATCTGCAACAAAAATGAACAAATGATGTATTTAGAGACACAAATTCACCTTAAGAATATATATAGAATATAGATGTATGCAGAGTTGGTCAGTAGTGAAGAACTTCTACTTCATTGCAGTACTCAAGTAGGTGTTGCCTATTTTCGAAGATACATCTTGTAATTTTTAAGCAGCCATCTCCAAACTTGAGTACCCTGCAGGCATTTCACTTTCTACAGCTACTTGAGGAAGTTTAAATACCAGTACGCCCGGGAATACGACTGTTACTTAAGTAGCAATGCAGAGTGCAGACTACTCTAACCACATCAGGATTAATGTAAATAGCTCATTTAATAATGTATCACTAGAATCAGCCAAACTTACCTTGGGCCGACTGAGGAGAGCTCCATGCGTTATTGCGACGATTTGACGAAACCTTGCAAATTGAAAGCAATCTTCAGAGTTTTCTCTTCCTTCGTCGTACAGGCCTATAGCCTATAGGCTATAAGTGTTTATATGGTAAAGACAGGCAGGCCGTATCTCAGGGTCGTATCGTGTCCTGACGATTGTGCTGGCTTATCCATTCAAGGGAGTGGGCATCTTCACGGCTTCAGTAAGAGCCAATGGTCAACAAATGTCATGGCCATATTCTGGGAGTCAGCCGTTGGCAGTTCACAACAGTGCACTTCTGTTGAAGTATAATTCCAGTACTGTAGCATTAAGGTTCCGTTCATTAACAAACATATGTCTGCCTTGTTTTACCAGTCATGTAACTGATGAATAGTATCTGTAACAAGAGATTGGATTCACCAGTTGTTATGGACACTTACAACTGCAACGATCTTGACGTGTTGTTTTTGTATTAGATTCAAATGGTTGGTTATCCTTAATTGAAATGCCTCTTGAATCTTGCACACCGGTAGTGTACTCAGTGGCTCCAATTCTTATACTAGGAATAATCCAGCAATGATCTGGAATACCGGTAAGCCTGCAATACCAGCACAACCTGCATATTCACATATTGGCACAAGATCTTAACAGACGAAGTCCCTCCTAACGGTCGCCTTCATAGTTGACACGGCACAGTGTAAATGTACACTTGTACTAGTACAATGTACAGCCTTGGATGGTGACATACATTCGCATAACATACCGTAAATGAAAATCCTAATGCTGATATCAATGTCAACTTGGAAATTATTGTACATTTTGTTATCTTCTCACGATTATTAACGCAGCAAAACATGTTACATAAGATACTACAGAAGCAGAGATATTCCGAAGGCGAGTATACCGGTAAATTGCTGCTGAAGGAATAAGGCCAATACCGCAAAGTTTCAGACTACCTGAACATCTCATAACCTGGTTAACCTCTAGCTTTATAAAAAAAACATAAACATGGATATTATATGCCTCTACCGCTCTTAAAGACTCAAAATGACAGATAGATGAAGCTGCTGACCAGAACGTGCATCAAAACTGAATTCGCGAATCGGGACCTACTTAGGTAATACGGCGATGACGCAATTGACGCAGTCAGCCATCCCGGAGTTCTATATATCCCTGAATGGAAGGATCTGAAAATTTTCTTTCACAACCAACGATTCACTTGATTCAAGATAACTTAGTAACCATGAGTACATTAATAACTGATCTGAATAAAGTTTGTCGCCGTTCGCCACACGACATTTCAATCTCTCAGAAAATAGGTAAATCCAATCCAAATCCTAATCCGTTCTGAAAAAAAATGTCTAATCCAAATCCAATCCAAATCCGACAAAATTTCACAAATCCTGTTTTCACAAAAACCTAATCCTAATCCATGCTCATCTCTGGTGGGTACCAGTGAGTAACAACTAAATATCAGCTTTTCCAAGTTTGATTACAATTACAATTATTGCTGTTTTTTTCAAATTAGATTAGAATTAGAATTATAGCTATACAATTTATTCCAAATTAGACTTGAATTAGAACTATAGCTGCATTTTTTTCAAATTAGATTATAGCATTAGAATTGCAGCAACACATTTCAATCCAAATTAGATTTGAATTACTGAATTCGCGAAAACTTGAAATCGAACCAAGTTCAGTTCATATCAAAACAGAGTTCATTCTCATAAGCACGACAACGGCAAGTGTCTGTACAGTAGGGCTCTTCAAAAATGACTTTTTTTCTCAAATCGTACTGGCTTCTTGATAAAATAGTTAGGTTACCTAATTTAGGCCTACACACAAAATTTGGTTCAATTCCAACCAGTGGAAGCGGAGTAATTGCCGTTGAAAAATTTGGATTTGAATAAAATAGTATTTACGGTGACCGATTCTTTGTTTATTTATTATAGTTGTGCTCACCGTAAATACTATTTTATTCTAATCCAAATTTTTCGACGGCAATAACTCCGCTTCCACTGGTTGGAATTGAACCAAATTTGGTGAGCATCGTTTCTATAGACAGTGGTTCTCAACCTTTTTTCAGTCACGCCCCCCTTTATGATAGTGAAAATCTTCGCGCCCCCCTTATCGCCGTATCACAAAATCCAACGGGGATGCTAGCAACCCCAACAGATTGTTTGATGGCATAGAAGGTTATGACTGTTGATGAGAGAATTCAAAAATATGAAAATCGGTCTATATATAGAGAAACACGCGTGAATTGGAGGTAAATCGCGCAGAGCGCGAAAAATGTTTGTAGTTGACCGCTTCTTCGCGCCCCCCCAGGTTGAGAACCACTGGCCTAACACTTTCATGGGGTGAACAGAAAATTTTCAAATTTTTTATTATTTATTTTTATATAATAAATAGAAACTTACTTCTCCTGTAGCAAAGCGGTTACTGGCTGGAATTGAACCAAATTTTGTGTGTAGGCTTAAATTACGTAACCTAACAATTTTATCAAGTAGCCAGTACGATTTGAGAAAAAAAGTCATTTTGAAGAGCCCTACTGTACAGTACACGTACAGAAAGTTTGGCTCGTGTCGCACTATAGGCCTACACAACGATCCTCCTGTAGCATTTTTCGGGAAACCAGGAATTCGATTAGAACTAGAATTGAAGCTCATAAGATTACACAAATTTTATTAGAATTAGAATTAGAAAGCAGCATTCCGCAAGTGCCGGCATAAATAAGTTAACTAGAATTATCGAATTGTCTGTATCTAATAGTCTGATAGTGATACATCTCAAAATTGGCGCAATTTCGGCAGATTCCATTCCGTACCTGTTTTTTGCTAACTTTATCCATTGCTCAGCTACCGCTTTTCTTTCAGCGGTCGACAAACTGCATCCTTCGCCAGCTGTTCCCAGTACTGAACACGAAAGTAAATCGATTTTGAAGATAGTCTTTCAAAATTACTACTAAGCTAAATACAACATATCTTACCGAATATGTCGTTTATACTTTCCCTTTCTAATATATCCACGTAGTCATTGATGGCACCAAAATTTACACTCCTGAAACACGTAAAAGAATTTAACTTAATACTGGTACGCACGCAAGGAAAATCTATCCGATCAGCTGTTTTGCAGAACGCAGCCTATACCTGACATGCACTGATGCATAGCTTACCGCCTTATTGCAAATAACAGAATACTAATAATAATGTGGGAAGCATACATTACTCACCCATCGGCAAACATCGGTGTATGCACCGCGGGAATGATACCATGGAACGGAACCTTCATTTCCCTTTTTACGCATAAAATACGACGTTGGACTGCGTACAGGACCTGGCTAAGTATTGATGTAAATACCTGCTCATTACCTCTTGCTCCGTATCACCTCCAGCGTCAAGGTTCAAAGTCTGGCATTCACGCACCGAGCTATTTAGGTCGTAAACACGATCCCAGTGCACAAATTGCTGAATACAAACTGCTAAACGCTAAAGGACCAGCCATATGATACCAGGCGGGTAGAAACATAATTTATTGACATGTCCATTGTCCATTGTCCAGTATATAATATTTCAATGCGTTGTAATATTCGATATAGCCTGCGATGAGCGTAGTGCTCGTCGCCTAATTAATGTATGTCGTATATACCAACGGAATCCATAGTATTTTGAGGGATCAGGGATTTTTAACACTAACAGTACCCTACGTTAGCCGAGTGTTTCATTATATACCAGTATTTCTTACCCAGGGTTCCGCTGGAGGCCAAGACACAAACTCAACTCATTTAGAGGTCGACCCATTATTATCGAGACCGATATTTGGAACTTTTCCGATTATGGATATCGGCCTATGAAAGCCGATATCGCGACCGATGTTTTATATAAAAAAATGTTGGAAATTCAATTCGTTTCTCAATCTCAAGAAATCGACGAAGCAAACGGCGATACGTGACAGATTTACACTTGCAGGACAAGTTAAACTGGTGAACACTGAACATGCAGAGAAACTGACCTTCCTGCATTACAATCTATTCCTCTACTGGACTGCTCTGCAATTCTGTATTACGTGTTGCGTTTTGGGTTAGAGAGAGAGAGAGAGAGAGAGAGAGAGAGAGAGATATGGTATTCTTTTTCGCCTGCACCATCGAGATGCTTTGACGATGGAGATGCGATACGGCCTTTATAGTAAGGTCATCTAATCTGCACCCCCGGTTTTTTCTCCTCCATGCTATCCGTGATTGCTGAGCGCCTAGCAGGATAGTTTTCGAGTCTTTGGTCTGACCCGGCCGGGGATCGAACCCACGACCTACCGATCGAGAAGCCGGACGCGCAACCATTACACTATCTCTATCTAAATTCCAATGAATGTACACAATTCAGCAATTTTCAGTTCGCCCGCTTATTGCTGATCAGCTTTCTGTGGGATGTACAAGTGCTATCTCGTCTATATTTTTGGGAAATGGTTCTCCGGTTCTTCCATAGCCATATCGGCCCATGTTATCGGTTATCGGCCCTGTGAGTGTATCATAATAATTATCGGTATCAGCCTGCAAAAATTAATATCGGTCGACCTCTAAAATATATGATTCGTATTGGCCATGATTAGCTGCAGTGGAGTAGGAAAACCGTTTAGTTGAATTGTGCCAGTGGCGTACGCAAGTATGGAGGTCTGGATTCAAAATAGAAACCCCGTCCTTCTGAAATGCTGATTATATCTTCAATATTCCTTAGGATCACGATGTTGAGGTTTGACCGAACAATACTATGGTAATTTGTAAGGCGAAGGCCCAAACTGATATCTGGTAGCGGATAGGAGAAGTGATATGATTCGGAATTTTTATAAATTATATAATGCTTCCGTTTTGTGTGAAAATATTACTTTGGTGGTTTTGTTCTTTTATCACTTTGTCGATGCACAGTTCATTTTGTGCACCAATAATAATCCAACAATGAGTATGATATACACACGTAGCCTAGAACCTTTTGATCGTATCAAAACAAGTGATTTCAATAATTGATGGTTGCAAAATTACATGATCAATCATCGTCTGTTAATTAATGTCATCATTACAAAAACACCGCAAGTGAGTTGCCACGCTACAGAAGGCAGGTTGTCGAGTAGACTATTACGGACTGCTGGTATTGAATATCGAGTGAGGTAAACGCTGGTATTGAGTGTAACGCAACCGCTGCATATGTGCAGCTGCAGAGTGTGCTGCAATGCACATTGCACGTAGGCATATCCGAAGTATCCTAAATAACTCAGGTCTAAAATAATGTTAGTAGGCTTCGCATGATTCGCATAACTCGACAATTTTAGGACATTCAATGACGTCGCAGTCTCGTAAACATTGAAAGTAGAAACATTATTGTTTTTTTTTCGCAAACGAAACAACCACTCAAAAAATCCCGTCGGTTTGTAGTAAGTTGCGACGAGAAACAACATGAACGAGCCACAAAAGCACATGCGAAGACAACTCGTACAATATACTTTGTTTTTGTTTATACATATCGTATCATATTTCAATTACGATTTAAATTTCAATATACCATTACTATGTGTCTTCAATCTGTTTAACAAGAGGTCACGAACCAGAGGTCTTACAGAAAAGAGATGTTTGGATCAATTTAGCACTATGTTACTTATTTTAAATAGAATGTCTGAATGTGTATGGGACACATCTTGCGTTCTTGGTATCTAAATGGGGCATATGTGTACTTTCAACTTTCAAAGCACATACAACAAAAGTATGAACCGTATCAGGTAGCAATACAGGTTCTAAGGTCGACCAATACGTTTATGTTGTGTCGAACTATCTTCAATACGAACGCGCCAGACTGTCGTCCACTATAAAAAAAACACACCCGATAAATATGAGTCTTTTGTTGGGATGAAGCCATCGCACAGTCGTAGTTAGCGGTTATTGTGAGGCGATAAATCCACAGCTTCGGTTGAGTGAAGGTTTGTAATGGAAAACCATTGGTCACGATTCATCAGCTGTAGCGCTTCCAGTGCATGGTCTGTAGCTCATACCAGCAGTTACGTAGTGTAGCAGACTCCGATCCATTATCATTCAGTTCAGTTCAGCTTAATATTAACAATTTTATCAGATCAATGCACCACAAGCTTGCGATACAATGAAAAGATTGGAAGGTGTAGAAACGGCTTGGGTCGAGTCTTTGAAATCAGACTCCCACCTGGACCTACAGGCGATGTAAAGATAAGGCATATGCATGCAGATTGCACAGTTGCACACTGAATGTAGATAGAAAACAACATAGAAGGACAAGCGACAAAAATAGGTGGCATATGACGGTAAGCGAGGTCGGTATATCAGATCGTGTGCCAGTAATCTCGAGCTCTGACTGGTATTTTCTCAATAGAGTCTGCTTGTATTTTGCTTTGAATGTGGACTTGGACACGCTCGCCAACTTTCGGATTGCTGTCGAAATATCATCCCACAGTATAGTGGTACGGTTAATGGAACAATGGGATTGAATGCCGATTCTCATTTTGTACACTATATGCACTACCGTAATGTAAAACTCGGTAGATTTTCTTCATATTACCGTTAAAAATCTATACGGCACCATCAAATGGATGACCTTACGAAAGTCAAAAGCGTTCAATGTCCTGATGAGTGAGTCAAACATATTCAGCAAGTTTATAGAACCATAGGCCAAAGCTCTGTAGCTATCCGAAGGCACCGAAAGGTTCATGGAATATCTAGTTTCGGTGCTGTAGTTTCAAAAGTTGATGTTGCTGAGCGAAGCGTATCGCATGCTCATGCACAATTGCACAATTGCGTTTTACATGATTGCGCGGAGGGAGCTGACTGGATTAGGTTAGTTACAATACTTGCCTAGCGTGGTGAAACATATATCGGGGCTGGATCGAGATTAATCAAATGTTACTGTGAGAAATTATATCATAGTTTCCCAACCTCAATCTCTTTCGTCCAAAGGTTCTGGCTTGAAGGCTTTAATGCTGGTTACATAGCAGTATATGAACTCCGTTACAGTTTCTAAAATGGTTTCTCCACTCCCGAAATTCCCGTCGCTCCGCATTTTTCGTTGATTTTCTTGTAACTCCGGCGTTCGCTGCGTCGTAGTCGAGTTTTTATCGTATTTAATTTTTTCTTGAATGTAGAAAAATAAAACAAATTCTCCAAAAAGAGGACATTTAGGCGTCCTCCGAGGATACTTTCAATTTATTGCAAAAAGAGGACAAGTCCTCTTAAAAGAGGACATATGCTAACCCTAGTTAAGGCCTTATCAAGGTTACCAGGAGTCGACTATGTTATTGTTATGTAGGCGCGGGTGAAGACCATCTCTGTCATACAATGTTCTTTCCAATTCCCATCCCTGGTAGTTGCTGGCGATTACCCCTAACGAGTGTCGGCCGAAACTATTCGGATTTATTTCAATATGAATAGATACCATTCAATTATATTGAAGTTCTCTACCTCCAGGGGTGTCATGAAATATATGAGAAAGTTATGAATATTCTCTGATATAAGGACTTTGACCCGTAAGTCGGTAATTTGTCGGCCCATAAATATATATCTACATTTAGCGACCAAAACAGTGTGAGTGACCGAGTGAGGCCATTCGGCAATTCAGTATGCTACATTAGAAGCAATATATATTATGTTGAACACGGCATTTACATGAGACCGATTCAGAAATATTGTGTAAATTGATGACTGTGCGACCAATTATTCATGGAAACAATTTGATCTGAAGCAATGTAAGAACCGAAGGAAGTATAGTCGCGTTATTTCCTGAGCCAGTTATATGTGCCTGAATGTATATATGAGGTAGTTTGCCGTGTGATGCTGAACTCGAAAGCATGTTCTATATAGCAATAGCACCAGACACATAAATAACCTATAAAGCGAATGAGAAGTTCGAGTTACAGAAATAAGTTTCGTCTAACTAAAACATAGGTTGGTTCTAATAATAGCCAATGCGCGGTTATTTTTATGCATGATCTTGTCAAAATGCTGGAATTTTCTTGGCATGTACATTGTACAATTGTACAATGTACTGTACATTGTACATGCATTTTGGGACTGGAATCATCCCTTACAAATCAGTTAGCCTAATGGTAAGTATTTTTGGATTTCCAGATTGTTTCAGTCTTTCTTCCCTAGCTATATATCATTCCATGTCAAGAGTCTTTGGATTATGCCAATAACCCTTCCTGTCTATGCTATTCACAGATATTTGACCCGTTTACTTTGCACCATTTGCGTAGTCGTGTTATATTGACATTGTCAACATATGAAGGGCTTATAATCTTTTAGATACGAACTTTGAACGGTATATTCAACGATGACTTCGCTGAAATAACCTTCAGATTAGATAATAATTTTTGTAGCAGTCAAAGCCGGAGGGTAAAGTTCCGATAGCAAGATATGCGAAATTTGAAAGTCGCTTTAAATTGGTTTAGTTATGTGAAGCTATTTAGTGAAGCTTTGCAGTGCAGATAAATCTACGACTTATTCTGTACGTATCGGGGTATTATAGGATCTTTGTGCTGTATATAATGCATATATAATATACATTTACGGAAACACATATTGACAGGCCTCGATTTGAAGTTATGGCCTATATTATGGAGCGTTAAATCATTATGATTAGTACAGTAAATTTCCCAGATCACGAAATCACATAGGTGAGAAACCCCCAGTACGCCCTCACCCCCGATTACAGTTACATTGAAACATAACCTGCAGGCAGCAGTTACTATGCGAGACGCTGGAATATAGGGAGCGGAAATCTAACTCCAATAACTTCGCAAAATGGAAATCATAGTCTTCAGAAAGTACTGCGTATTGTACCATGAAAATTTGTGCAGAACACACGGCGCTATGAGCCACTTCATCTCACAGGTACCGACTATTTGTTGACGCACTATGAATGGTTCGCAAAAGCAATCGTGCATACGCGTTAAAATTTTGTTTGCATTTAGATAAGTATTTGTTTGGGAATGCAAGCATAGCGATTTGTATGGACGGATATTACGAAGTTGCTTTAGTAAGACATCCTATATAGGCTACATGACAGACTTTCGCAAGTCAATAGTGCAAGGTAGGTGGGAATTTGACCAGGAAAAGGCGGCACGCTGTGACAACAAGTACCGAGAATCTGACGCGCAGATGTCTTTTGTCTACGATAACATTTCAAATATCGACTCGATCGAATGGGTTCCTTTGTTTACGGAACGATTATGGCAACACCAGTGTAAGTTTTAAGCGGCCTGTGAGGAGTACACACCGGCGTAACAATAGTGGATTAAATATAGGGTCTCGGTCCGCCTTTTTGGTCACATTACTTCTAAAGATGGGCCCATATCCAGCTGATACGCCGGTAATCCACCCATCAGCCGCTTAACCCGCCTGCGTACAACCTTATGCGTTTTGTAAGAATATCATGTGCCGATGGATTGAGTGTATGACCTAATTTTCTATTACTTTCGTTACGGAGTAATTATTACGACAACGCCATGCATAATATTAAGGTAAATGTAACGTTACGACAGTGAAATGACTAACTAATATAATTACTACTCGCAAAGTTGATGCAACTAGACTACATAGTTCTGTTACGCAACCATAGGCACATCGCGGCACCACGCATCTTTGTGCTAAACCACCGATCATTTGACAGATTTACTGCGTATCTTTGTAAGGACATGACTCGTGTGGACAAAGACAACTCATAGTATTCATGGATTTTCGAAAAAATAAGCGCAGATCTTGGAATACAAGATTGCATATAAATCCGTTGAATCAATATTACAGTACATAGTGCGAAACAGCGTGTAGGCCTACTGAGCTGGATCAAGCAGAGTCATAATTTTGGAATAGCAGCACACGATCCTACTGTCGAGTTACAATGTTTGTAGAATATGCTGCCTTACCTTCATAATCATGCTTGTGTACTATTGACAGTATAGGCCGCAGGTGTATGCAAGTAAAATTAGTCGTATCATTCGTTACTGACAAGCAAGATGGTGCACGATACCGAGCAATTGCTCGCCGAAGGCCACCGCGAAGAGGAAACCGAATGCGGAAAGTACGGAAAGCTGCCGGAGAAAGGCAACGAATGCAAGAAACATGGCATACTTTGTCGAATCCTAACTGCGTTACATTTGAAGAAGAGGAGAACTAAACACGGTAAATAGAGCAGTTGGATTTTGTCATCATTTCTGCACCTGAGCCCTACACCTAAGTCATTCGGAGACTTGAAAAGCAAGTGAAAGCGAGATAAACATATATAGTCCTAAACAGCAATCGGAAAGAAATATGATTACAATCGGCCACGAATGAAATATTAATACGAAATCGCCACAGCGCAATTAGTAATCACTGTGTTACATCCTCCAGGATACATTTAAACTGAATTCAGCAACCGAAATCAGGCCGTCTCAAATCACGAATGACTCGTCTATTCCTCTTTCGACTGCCGGGAGCAGGGCGACGAAATGAGCTGAATAACTTATATTTGCGAAAAATGCGTGGCGGAACATTAGTGATTAATTGTCCGTCGCTAAATATTGGGTTACTAGAAAGTTTTTAGGTTTTCCAAATTACATTATAATTAAAATTATATCTACGAATTAGATTAGTATTAGAATTACTGAATTAACGAAAACTTGGAAATGGCATTAAATTCCGGATTAGTAAAAAGCACAACAAAAACAAGCTCGATTCATATCAAATCATGGTTCATGCTCGTGAGCTTGACAATGGCAAATGTCTGTGCGTCAGATTGACTCGCTTCGGAATGTATAGTTCTCTTGTAGCATTTTCAGGAAACCATGAATTAGATTAAGATTAAACTTAGAGCATAGAGACATATTAAAAAATTAGATTGTAACTACCGAATAGTTTAAAATCTACTATGTTTAATTAGACAACAAGAATTATCAAATTTTCTAAGTCTGTATACAGATCGTCCACGTTATCTTTAGCAGCATAAACACTTTATCGGCTTATATACAATATAAAATTTATTTCGCAGATCATCAAAAGTTACTGTCCGAGTCGCAAGAGCATCTCGACGCCTCGACAAAGAAGACCAAGAAAAAAGCCAAGAAGGACAAACGCAAAAACAAACCGCCCAAGAAAGATTCAGACACTAGCAAGCCCGCTCAGACCGCGATTTCAAGATTCCCATCAAACAGAAACAATAACAACGCAAACAGCTTCGCTACCACTTACGAAAAATTCGACAACGACTCACTGTGCTCAGTCGATTTAATACCGGTCGATATCGAATTTTGGGACATGGAAAACGAACCGGTCGACCAACTACCCCACGAAATCCTCCAATCTGTTCATATGTACGGCGACGATCGCTTCGGCGAACGCCTCATTGATAGAGCCCAAAATAAATACGCCCCGTTGGACGAAAAGCAACGGTCCGAATCCCACAGCGCTGGCGAGTATTTGAAGCATCAGTGGAAGGGTCAGGGGGCAAAAAAAGCGCGCAAGGTGAGGTCGAATGGTGTGTGAAAATGGAGTTCCGATCACGAATCGATCACTTAACCTGTAATCTCTGCCGCGTGTGTGTCGAAGTGTACCGTTAATTGTCATTATGTTCAGTCATATTAGCATCTATTCTTGCCTTACTTTGATTTTCAACGTGTATTCGTGGATGTGCGTCTTGCAACTATTTATTGTACAGTATACACCATATGTGGACTTCAATTTGCGAAATTTCGGTACGCCACTGTTCAAACGAAGAAGTCCCATTTAAGCGCATATTACGACCAACATGTTGACACTATAATATACTTCGGTGTATATACGTCGGTAATTGATAGGCTCGCTCTTCATTTATATATATATATTTATTGTATTTCTCTTGTTTTGCATGACAAAGTGTTGCTAACATTATGTGTATAATAGACTTGAAAGACGATCTGTTCTTGCCAGCAAAGAAATCAAATTTTTTAAATTTTGTACACCGACGGTCAATACTATTTTGTCTGAAACACTACGCAAATCACTGCGACAGATGTGGCATAAATAAGCGTACTTTACTGAGTCAAAATATTGGGGAAACGGTGGATTCAGCTGCAAATATTACTAATATTAGTCGTGCTGTTCTTTGCCAAGGCATTAACGTAGGCTATTGGCGATGTCAGGCATTTTCACAACAAGTTATACATCAGCGCGAGCGTAAATGATATCTCAGTGAGGAATCAAAGAAATTTCATACGATGTAAGCGGAAACGTCGTTTGATTGCAATTTGTGGACATACCAAGCATCCAGTATGCACAGGACACATGCAGTATATGTACTATACGTCATTAAAACGTGTAAGCATATATAAATCATCTAAATGCATACTGGTATGCGTCAACATTTCTCAATAATTCTGACACGTGAATAGGAGTTCGCGTAACTGTGTGGTGTATGGTCCTCACGCGAATTTCTTCGGGTCACGGGATAAAAGCAGTGTGCAGTATAGAACACAAATATGCCTACAGTTAATTCACTGTGTAATCATATAGAATATAATGTTAGCACGCGACACTGGTTTATCATTAGACAAGGATAAAATGATGAACCTCTGATTAATTCATCGCGATAACCTATATATACGTGAAGTAGAACTGCCTGCCCTCGTGTCGTGTAAGACAGGAATATGCCAGTAACTATCACGTAGCAACGCACAAATTCTATACACCTTACAAGCGTACGTCAGTGTTGTACGCTGGGCATCTGATAAAATCTTATCATGGGCTGGCAATGCGGAAAGATTGCGAAACTTTTGCGACTTAACACTCTGTGAAGAGTGAGTTCTGTTGATAACTACTAGGAAGCGACAACTCTGAGACCGTCATTCCCAAATAGTGTCTGATCGAAGGTCAAATAAAGTGTTGGCTTACTTCGTTTCAAATAATTCGTAATAATTTCGCCAGCGCTGCAGCACATTAGTAACACTATCATTGATATTGACAGGTGGTCTGCATTCACATAATATGTGTTTACATGGTGTCTGGGTATGACTTTGTGATTCAAATGATATGTTACAATCAACTTAAAATACTTTTAATCACGTGACATATAGAGTCAGAGGATCGATGATCAACAATATCGACAATGTCGGGTTTCCCGGACACTATAATATTATTACGAATCGAAGGTCAAAGTAGTCAGAGTCGCTATACTCAATTATTATAGAAGTAGCAGTAACGCCGTGTATTTATTCTCAAGTATACCAGGAGGAGTAACGATTTTCAAGGCGCTTAAAACTACTTCAAATAGGAGTAGAAAAGGATAGGTCTGAAATAACCCAAGTAACCAGTTTCAAAAATTAGATTTGGTCAGGGGTTCGCATATATTTGACAGTTAATAGGTGGTGGCTATTTTCGAAATTGCAAGATGCATCTTATTCACGACTAACGCAATAAAAGGACTAATGATTCTATGAATAGGTACAATCCTCGAAAGCATACTCGGCAGTTATGGCTCTACCACGCGGTTCGTTATGACGATTTCACTCTTAAAAGTGATGCAAACTTATCCAAAAACTATTATTATATATATTATATGGTCTACTTTTCCAAATCCAAAGTGTATGTAGTTAGCCTAAAGAGCTCCCAAACTAATTTCAAGTTGGAAAATAGATAATAAAATAAGTATTATAAGGTGATGAATGCTAAACCCAAGTGTAGGCTATATATGCAAATAAAAAACAGAACCACGAAACGCACATCATCGGAGACTGACACAGATGGTTTATTACTTAGCTAATATTGCTAAAGAGAAGTGTAATTCTGTAATTCTCTGTGAACGGTCGTTATACAGAGCGGTCACCATTCTCACCAACATTCACTCATGTAAACTTGGCATATTCCAATAAAGTAGCTTTGCGTCACAAGCTGCTGAAGTAACCAAGCATCAGAATATTTGCGTCCGTAGGCTACCACAAGTACAGATGCACATTACTCGAGTATTCAAAAACAGAGACACACTACTTTTGATACCGGTAATTTCTTAATTATTAAATTATAACATCATATTGTCACCGCCTTTGTAAAATAATAACATGATATCAATGTAATGTGGTGAGACTATATGAACTGTTGTCCGTCTTACGAATGCGATTATAGATTATGACGAAATATACCAAAATAGAATTAAATGATTACGCTCCTGCGGATTCATGAGAGGATTTTCTATCAAAGATTAATGAAGTGCGCTCTTTGATCGGTATGCTTACAAAAACTAATATTTGTATTGCAGAGAATTCGAACTGTGATGAAGGCTACTTGGCAATCTCTACAAGCGGGTGCTAGATCGCAAACAGCTTTTTTAAACCCGCAGGGTGCGGTGTCGGCGGCCCTTGTACAAAACAGGAGATAACCATGACAGGCTGAGTAAACGGAATTCAGTGTATGATGAAAACGGATTGCTCCAAAGGAGACTGTAACGCTATAGAAATTAAACATGGAACGGCAACGACCGACTTTGCAGCTTCGTTCCGCTTCGCCGAGGCTGGAGTGGAGAATTGTTTTGCGTAAGCGACTGTAGGATTTCTGGCAATCCAAAAGCTATCTTCCCGAGCGCAGAAATTACTAAATCTGGTCTTGATCGAAAGCTACTGTAGCACCGATTCCGAAAATATAAATTAAAATATTGATCAGGCACTGATCCACCTGGAATCTGTCCTCCAAGTCTGAAATATCGGCATTGTTCAGAACAATCGGGTAACCGCAACACAATGGCCATAACAATGACCCGTTGCGACTCTCCGATTGTTCGAACAATGCCGATATTTCAGACTTTGAGGACGGATTCTAGGTGGATCAGTCCCTGGTCATCATTTTAATTTATATTTTCGGAATCGATGCAATAGTAGCTTTCGATCAAGACCAGATTCAATAATTTCTGGGCTCGGGAAGATAGCTTTTGGATTGCCAGAAATCCTACAGTCGCTTACGCAAAACAATTCTCCACTCCAGCCTCGGCGAAGCGGAACGAAGCTGCAAAATAGGTCGTTGCCGTTCCATGTTTAATTTCTATAGTAACGCATTCAGCGTACCAATAATGACTGTCGTCCGATTACTACAGATATTCTCTCAGCCGATGCTGAAACAGTTCATAACTGAATACAGGATCCCACACGACACGAATAATATTGGTCTTAAATCCCTCTCGAAGTGTCAATTGGAAATAATAGTTCCTATTAAAATGGACAATTGGAAGACCTTCCAAGTTCCCAGAAGACCGATTTATGCATCAAATGATTACCCCCGAGCTCCGTTTCACTCTTCGCATTTTATATCTGTAAGATTTTGCCCTATAGTAGATATGTCCCACAGTCTCTTTATGATATAGAGATCGTATCTAAATAGCCTATATATATTTCTAGTTCTGTAGAATATTCGATACATTGTCTATTCGATTTTTATTTCCATTGAATTGTGTTTCTTGAGCTACATTATTGGCTTAGTGCAATATCTACCAAATACAGTGATTGACTGTTATGCCAAACCTTATAGGCTTACACGACACTTTCATCTAAATTCGAGCAAAATGTTGCAACGAATTCGTCAAATCACCGGGAAATATGGCGGATATGAACGAAAGAGATGGCCGCTATAAGATTTTTTGGTCCCGCTGACGATGTGGGAGACAATTTATCATCAATTTTGTAATAATTCTTTCGAGTCACGGTGCTACGAGAATTGCAATCCAGTGAAAAGAATGGAGTCTAAATGACTTGATCGATCAATTCAACTCCCAAACTGCTTTGCTTGTATTCGTCATCTCAGACTCAAACCAGGGTGGGGAAAAAACTGCGGTTTTGTTCCAAGACTAGTAGATTTTTATGCTTTTTTACTACATCATAAAGCATCAGTGACGTCACGTTATTGAAAAATTTGTCCTAGTAATGCTCCACGCCGAATACTTCATTTGTCAAGCCAGAAGAGTAGACCAAAGTTATCGACCTCTACCGAAATTCCTGGTTTTAGGTGCAGCAACTCTAGTTGAATGCACGCAAAAGCGTCTGTCGGAAATTAGGTCAATTTGCTTTTATTTTTCTCTTGGTATCAGCAATGTCCCAGAAATGTGATGCTATGCCGTACTATAGGAAATTGCTGTAATAGCTGACGCAGCATTTACTGTTCTGCAAGTCAGCTCGCCGCCTCTAGTTGCGGATTGAAATGCTATTGCTAAGTATTCGTGAATTGTCTTGCGCGACCAGAGCGCCACTCAACGCCCAAAATTGCGGAAGTTTAAATTTTTTCGTGATTATAATGCGTTCCTGATAGTTTTATAGGATTAATCACGAAGGTTCGATATTGCAGAGCTACCCTTTTCATCTTCACACCTGCGAGGCCCAGTATTCAACAAAGTTTCCAATAAATGAAGCCAACATCGCAATGGAATGTGATCATTTGCAGCCAGCAGATCAGACACGCACGCTTCCTAGATAGCATTATAGGCCTACTTTAGTGACACATTAAGTAATAGAATGCATTCATTCGATTTATCTATGCAAGCATACCGTCGTCTATACGGCGGGAGAGTTAGCGTAAGCGTAGTATAGGCCTACCCGGTACCTGGGCGGCTCCGGGTTCGATTCCACGTCAAAAGTTTATCCGGGCTCGTCTTACCCCGTTCCTACGGCGACGAACAGACCGACCCATTGAAGGAACGCACTTACAAGGAATGGATAGAGCAGGAAAGAGGCGGGGAATAGTGGTTAAAATCGAAAAAGAACTGACATCTAGCACTAGGTCAATTCCGATTTAAGAGACCACAACTGATTGTGTGTGTGTGTCTTTAACTCTTGATCAGATGATTATATAATCTGAAGATGATCGAATCATTTACTCCATCCGATACGAGTGAACCCGTAAAATTTACCCATGCTTGCTGTCTGAGATTGAGGACATGTTCGTAAACTGAAGTCTTAAAGGGTTTTTGTTCGCCCATAATGGTATCGTGACTACCAAGGCTAACCCCTAAACCAGTGGTTATCACACTTTACTAAGCTGGCGAAATTTTACGCCAATCTGCAAGCCTTCGACGAATACTAAATGTTCCCCTAGCCACAGTCACGAAAATCTACCACACGTCCGCATTACTATAGAATACTGGTGCACTAGAATGATATGTGCATAAACAACTTGGTTTTCACACGATTATAATATTCACTGCAAATCAGTGGGACTTTTGTGGCATCAGTTGGGAGTGTGTCTTGAGCTTGACCTCCAGCGAATCCCTAAGATAGGTCGTGTGAACCCTGGTTAAAACCAACTGCCCTAAACGCACCTCAACCACACAAAGCAGAGAAATCGCACAGTGTAATAACGTTAAAGAAAATAAACCGTGAGTAGAAAACTTCAAACTACTTATTAGGGCAAGATCGCCTGGTGTGGCCTTCCTCTCGACACAATCCGCAAGTGACCGGTTTCCTTCGACCGCGCGTGCTGCTGGCGGGACGAGACGAATTGCGATTGCCACGGTTAGCGGGGTAGCCTGAAAGATATGATCTTGGATACAGCATACAGACAGCAAACACGTCTTTACAATGTTTACATGCATGGAAGAAAGTGTTAGATTTATCCAATTCCGAATACCAGTGTGTTTTATGACCAGAGGTGGTCAGGAGCGAGTGTACAAACTAATTAGAACTAGTCACTTTTCGATATCCGCAACTAGAACTACTTAATTTTTAAAATCTGCATCTAGAGAGCTACTCAAAAAAACGTTAGTTAGTTGATAGTCAACAAACTAAATGAGTAGTTTGTACAAGTCTGGATTCTACTGACAACTTTGGCCAACTGTGGTCAAGACTATATACTCTACAGCCCCGGATGGTTTAAAAACACGTCAAAGATTGTGGATTTTAGTGACGATAGTGTCAGGCAAACTTACTAATGGATGAGGATTGAGGAGTGTCGGCCCATTCAAAAAACCGACATTGAGAATCACGCGGTTTACTGCAAACATAAAATTGTCTTCCCTTGTTAGCACCGTCCTTCGCCACCGTTCTGCAGACAATTGTGTGCTGTCAATTGCGTGACATGACTTCGGAATCGTGCCAAAAACTCACCTCTCGACGGCACTCGTGCCACACTGACACAACGGCGTCTCGTTTGTGGAGTCTCGGTCAGAAAACTCGGATGAAAATCTGCGACAAACAGCTTTTAATTGAAGAGTCGATCTTCGCAAGCAAAATCAGTCAGTAATGCTACTCTAATAACGACAATACAAATAGGTCCAATTTTTCGCAAACTATATTCAGTTATCGTGATACAGAAGGCTATTTCCAGGGTTGTAATGACTTGACTTGTACTAGAAACATTGGGCATGACCAGGGAGGGTTGTAACCAAGTCACAAGTCAATCTCACTTTTATAGTTTTGACTCGAGTCAAGTTGAGTCATTTTCAATTCACCACTGAGTCGAGTCCGAGTCCAAGTCATCGAGCAGAGGTTCGAGTCCGAGTCATGGTATTGTGACTCGAGTCTAAGTCCAAGTCATTGTGTTGACTGCTCAGTTTCCAGTTAAAGTCCTTTTAAACCCAGTTTCATAACTCTGTTTGGTGATATCGAATGGTTCGCATTTATATTATACTAATTTTCCTCACTTTTAACAGTTTTTGGTCGCATTTTCAAGTACCAGTACCAATAAATAATATCCCAATAGGGTGGTTACTTTACTATTCTTTGAAATCACAGTGAAATGTCGGTCTTGGCCGGCTGAGTCTCGAGTCATGCGAAATGACTCGAGTCCAAGTCGAGTCAATACACAGATTGACTCGAGTCGAGTCATTTTCGTATTTTGATAAAATGACTCGAGTCAAGTCGAGTCATCAGAAAATCGTGACTCGAGTCATTACAATCCTGGGTATGACACGAACCAAGTCATATGACTCGATACTAGGTCGGCGAAGACAGACATTTCATTGTAACTTGGAAGAATAGTATCGTCACCACATGATTGGTATTTCGTCTATTTGTCCTGAAAAAGGGCCACACACTGTTACGACCGAGGAAAATTACGATATTATGAATGCGAGCCATTTTGTATCACTCACGCAGCCTGTCAAATTAGAGACATAATGCGGAACGAAAGTGGCAATTTATCGTCGCCAACAAACTCAAATCATTTATCACAACATCACAAACATACATAGCTCAAAACCGAGAAAAAAATAAATATCATTTGATACACCTAATTATGTCATGACGCCTTATTTTGTGGTGCGATTGTTGATACACAATTCCAATTCTCTATTAGTAGCTGACGAGCACCTCTGACGAGTGTCAGTCGAAAATACCCGGGTTCATTTCGATATGAATACAATATTCGGTTATAAAAGAATCAGTATTTCTTATTCATATTAAGACAAAAGAATTTTACAAGACTAGAATAGAAATTGACGGTTACATACCCACTACCGTAACTACTCGACGTCGAAGGCTTTTTCTTTTGCCCACCAAAGGTTCTTTTTGTTCCGCCCCTACCGTTGGGTCTTGACAAAAACCCCGGCCCGCCTCCAGAACCTCTCCGGTTATTGGACGGCGGAAACGAACCCCGGCCTCGAGACGGGCGACCGCCGCCTCTGGGTGCCGTGTTGGACCGCGGCTGTGACGACGCAGTATGGGCTCGAAACCTGAAAAAATGGAGTTCAAAATGTATAGTCGCAGTGGAATTAGAGTAGCTTATGTCCATTTTTAACATCTCGTAATAAGACAAGGCCAAGATACGGCAGAAAGAAAATGAAAATTGTACAAAAACTTGTTCCCAACATGTTAATATGGACATAAGCTACTATACTGCGGAGATTCTTAAATATTTATAATAATAAAATAACCAAGTATAGCAATATATGACATATAATGTACAAACTTGTTTGTTGAAAATACAATATCAAACTCAGAAATAGTACAGAAAACTTACTAATACTCCAATAAAACCATTAAAGCCACAGTTGGCCAGTGCTACACTACAGCAACCTCCGTAGAATGGATGAAAAATGAATGTAAAAAACGCAATACCTTATATCCAACACATTACTAACATCTTCGTCACAACCGCACACGCACATCACTTGTTCCCGATCCCAATACGGCGGTATCGCAGCAGGGTTGAACTTCATTTTCACCCTGAAAAAAAGTGAGCATTGCCAGAAAAAGCTCGAAAACCACAGATCTACACAAACAAATACTTTTGCACTGGTCTTGGCTGGCAGTTCGGACAAACTTCCTCCGTGACCTGAGCGTCGAGAATGCTCTTCGGCAGAAACGCGGCGTTTGTACAATCTGGATATCCCATGCAGCTTATCATGAGTCTGGAATACAGAGATTGTTGATTAGTACTATATTAAAATATTACATTGAGCCTAAGTCATATGTTCGCCTTGATTATAGTTTATGTCAGTTTCAACTCACTTTTTTGAAACTCTTGGATGATAGGCCTATCTAAGATCTCACATTAGGGCTGTTTAAAAAATAAACTTTTTCTCAAGATTTCGTTGGCTTTGTGACAAAATTGTTAGGTTGGTGAAAACAACGCTGCACACCAACTTTGGCTCAATTCCACCCAGTAGAAGCGATTTTCATGCAGTAGAAAGTCTTGAATTTATCATTAATAAATAGAAAATAAAATTTTAATTTTTCTGTCAACCCCATAAAATTGTTAGGCTGTCAGTAGAGATGATGCACACTAAATTTGGCACAACTCCGACCACTAGAAAAATTTGGATTTGAATAAAATAGTATTTACGGTGGCTAATTCTTTACTCATTTATTATAAAATCATGGAATTGGAAATTTTCCTACTGCAATAACTTTGCTTCTACTAGTTGGAATTGAGCCAAAGTTAGTGTGCAGCGTTTGTTTTCGCCAACCCAAAAATTTTATCACATAAACAGTGAAATTTGAAGAATAATTTTATTTTCAACAGGCCTACCTCACATTCATAATACGATCATTTTTTACTCTTAACATGTTTATTCGAACAGATAAAAGTTTCTAATACACGACACTTGACTCAAGTCTCATGCAATGAGTAATAAGACTCAGTCGAGACAAATGCAATGACTCGAGTACAAGGGGAGTCAATTCACAAAGCGACTCGAGTGGAGTTAACAAAAAATTGTGACTCGAGTCGAGTCATGACTCGAGTCATTACAAACCCGAGTCAAGGTCACACATACCCGCCATCCTTCTTTCTCTTTATCACCATGTCTTTCCTACACAGCGGGCAAGGGCGTAGCCGCGGCGACACTTCCACGAGAGTGTGTACGTCCTGTACGGACTGCGCCTCGCCAAAATATATTCCGAGGGCTTCGTCAAGTCTGTCAAGTAGAATCACAACTAAGTCTGATAAAACGATTCGATTCCCAATAGTAAGTATTAGTAAATATTATGATGTCATAACACTAGTAAAGTTCGAATATGTACGTTTTATGTGAGTGCGCGGGAAGTTATGCAAGTCCTATCACACTGCAGATATTTAGGTGTTTTCCGACTATACCTATTTAACTACCCTTTCTAACAATACAGCAAATCTATCACTACTTCCAGAAATGGCATTTTCACCGACTTGCTCTGATACGAACAATAAAAGTTTCAAAGGTTCTATTACGTTCATAAAGCACCCAAACCAGAGCCTGACTGATATTGGATTTTTGAGATATATTAAGCCGATATGGCATTTTGCATCACAGCATTGATTGGAACAGGTTTAAAGCCATTTCTATGCTTCGACATGAAATAAACTACAAAGACAGCATCTAGACAACTGTAAGCTTCGCAGAGTTTAGTTCTCCGATCCCATACTATCATGCTGTGACGTTACGAATGTTGTTTTATCTCTAATGGTCAATATCGACATTACTTTGATAATTTGATATGGACTCGATATTATCAGCTAGCCAATAATAGGCTGGGCACTAATCAAAATTATAAGTCTCCTTGATAATATAATTCCTATTGACAAGGGGCATACATTTCCAGTACTCGGCCTGATTCATTGAATTGCATTCCAGCACGAATTGCTGTGCCTGGCCCTCGTCGCAACGACTACAAACCCAAACATTCACAATAATGAAATATTCAGAGTCGCACTTACTTGTTTGCGTGCTGCACCGCAGCTTCAAACACTCGCTTGTATTTGTCGATATATTTCGCTAAAATATCCTCTTTTCTCGCTCTCCCTTCCGTTATCAGTTTCAAATCCGCTTCGAGCGACGCCCGCAATTCAGGTTTGGCCATTTCGTAGCCCATGTTGTTGTACCCTGCAGAATTAAAAAAACTACCAGCTTAGACCTTTTTTTATATCTTTTTGCACACGTAGTACCACCTCTCACTACAACAAATCAAAATTGAAACAAATCTCACAGTCAAATTCCCAAGGTCAGTATTGTAAAAATGTACAAATGCCACAGGCCACATCCTAACCCACCTTCCACCAGGCCCATTCCCAATTCGCCGGGGAGAAATCTTTTATCCGGGGTCAGCCCCGCGTACATTCTGGATTTGATCGTTTCGATGTGTTCGGCATGGGTCGCGTCGGTACCTGAAAATCAAGATCATCAAATTGATCCATCTATTCATCCTAATCGAAGATAGAACTTGCAACATATATCACACTACAAGAACTGCTTCAATATCAAGTACACACTACACAGGAGAAACTGTCAGCCTGACCTCACAACTATTGGAATGTTGCAAAACAGCCATCCAGCAGCTAACAATGATAATTATGGTAGGCCTACTGTATTGTTATTATACATAGCCATATATAATGCCAGTTTTACACCACATAAAGATTTTTTTTTACCATACCACAAACTCCATTTCTGTTAACCAGGGTTGTAACTAGGGTTGGATTATCCGGATAACGGTTAACCGCAGGTTTTATTATCCGATATCCGGATATAAATCTGCCGGTTAACCGGATAAAATAGTATCGGTAATAATGCGTTTTACACTTTTAGGAAGCTTCAATAAGTCGTATTATCAGTGTTGTGCTCGGCCAATTAGCGAGATAAGTCAAAGCAGTGTGTAACGCGACGCAATCTCCCGCTGTGAAGATCGCCAAATTCGGTCATTGATTGCCGCGAACTCGGCTATCGTTGCTGACCTGATTTTTCGAGTCTTCAACAAGCCTATAGTTCCGCTGGCAGAATCACATCTGCTATAGGCTCTGTGGACTTTATACCATCACTGGCCTACATAATCACACCTGCATTGGCTTGGTGCTCACGATATTATCGCTGGCCTACACAATCGCATCTGCAATAGGCATGGTACGAACGATATCATGTCATCGATGGCGTAACCATCGAGTCTCGGGCCTGGTGACTTGGAGACAATATGCCGGTAAGACTATTATGATCAGCGATTGTAATTATTGAGTGACATCGCGTAACTTGATGACATCGAATGTTCGCATTTCGCAAACATGTTCCTGCGTACAAGCGTAATTAATTTCCACTGATACTAAATTCTAAAAAAATCGAAACCCCCTCGTTTTATTTGAAACACCCCCCCCCCCTTATTTTTCCGCTGGCTACGGGCCTGATCATATGAATTTCCGATGGAGGAATTAGCGCGAGCTATCATTTCGGCCTCAATTCCAGTATCAAGAACTCGTCCTTACAGTACTGGACACCTAAACAGAAGAATGCGCAAAAAGGAAGCAGCGCTGCTTACTATATTCAGCCCATTTTGTGGAAGCAGAAAGGGCATTTATTACGTGTGGACTCATTGTTACAAAACTCCAGCCCCGGCTACAGGATCCCACTATTGATGCAGTGTACTTTATAAGGAGGGAGTTGCAGAAGTAGTGTATATTAAATTTGCGTGATTTTTCTCGTATTCGCTCGTACTGCGCGTGTACCTATAAATCTACAATAACACTGCGTAATGATTTTGCGATCCATATTTCATGCAGACCTTGTGAAATCGATTATCTCACTTAGCATTCATTATCCGGTTAACCGGTTAGCTAAATTCCAAATATCCGTATATATCCGTTATCCGGATAGTGAAAATTATTGATATCCGAACTAACCCTAGTTGTAACCAAGTCACAAGGCTCCTAGTCACAAGTCAATTTCACTTTTACAGTTTTGACTTCAGCCAAGTCGAGTCATTTTCAATTCATCACCGAGTCAAGTTCGAGTCCAAGTCATTGAGCAGTGGGTCAAGTCCGAGCCATTGTATTATGACTCGAGTCCGAGTCCAAGTCATTGAGCAGTGGGTCAAGTTCGAGTCATGGTATTATGACTCGAGACCGACTCCAAGTCATTGTGTTGACTGCTCAGTTTCCAGTTAGAGTCTTGTTACACCCACTTTTTATAACTCTGTTTGGTGATATCGAATGGTTCGCATTACTATACTAATTTCCTCACTTATAGCAGTTTCTGGTCGCATTTTCAAGTACCAGTAACAACAGATAAAATCCCAATACTGTGGTTACTTTACTGTTCTTCGAAATTACAATGAAATGTTGGTCTTGGCCGTCTGAGTGTCGATTGATATGACTTGGTTCGAGTCATGTGCAATGACTCGAGACCAAGTCGAGGCGATACACAGATTGACTCGAGTCGAGTCATTTCCGTATTTTGAGAAAATGACTCGAGTCAAGTCGAGTCATCAGAAAATCGTGAGTCGAGTCATGACTCGAGTCATGCGTATCTTCACACTACATGTTTTGAATGCTTTGATATGACTAATTAGGGTTTTCAAGGCTTCCATGCTGGGACTAAATAATTGGCTCTTAGCTGTTAGCGGAAAGGGAGTGCACAATTTCAATACTCGCAAAAATCGTCTCCCACTATTCGACTTCAATCGTTAGAATTAATACTGGATTCGGATTCGAGACGCCTACGCAAATCAATGGTTAGCCTAAGCCATTAGTAATACCACAAAACAACAGGAAATCACCAATATTTAGCAATATTTCGTAGCCGTACCGATGCCGTGTTTGTCCATCAATGCAATGAGATCGGCTTCGGTCAACAATTCCGGAGCCGTCGTTGTGCCTTCGCTCATACGAGCTTCTGGGAATAATTCCTCGCCCTCTTCATAAATGGGAATTGTCTGAAGCGAATTTCGGACATTTAATCACACTGGTAAACAAAAAGTTATGTAAGAATGCACTGTACAAGATTTCATGGCTTAAATGTCAAAATGCATCTGAACAATCACTATCAACTTATTGCATTATGAATACACTTAGTAATGTACACAGCTGTGCTCGGCTGTCATTTCTTGATAATAGAATAGTCCATACCAGTAAGGTAAAAGGCAATCCAACACTACTATACTCGAAAATTGGATGGTATTTTTTTAGTTACAATTAGTCAAACATCCAGTAGGGTTGTTATTTTTTTCCAAATTTTGCTGAATACTTGATAAAATTGTTCGGCCGGCTAAAAAAATATCTGCACATTAAATATGGCCCGATTCTAACCTGCAGAATCGTAGCTGAAAACACAGGACAATTTTTTTTTTCTAATTTTACTAACTCATGAATTGTTGCATACCAAATTTGGCTCAATTCCAACCCGCAGTCACGAAGTAGAAATAGTATTTATGATAGGAAATCAAATCTATCATTATTATTATTAATTAAAGAATTTCCCACCGTCAATGCTATTTTTTCAAATCCAAAATTTTCTTCTCCAATAACTTAGCTTCTACTGGTTGGAATTTTGATAAATTTTAAGATTTTTTTACCCAACCTGACAATTTTATCAATTGGCCGTTAAAATAAAAAATAAAAGTATTTCTGAACAACCCTACTCCCCAGCCTATGAAGCGATATTATAGACCTATGACAGTCAAGCAATAGGTATCACGCCAAATCAGCACCTTTGCATTCCACTTGTCGTAAATATAGATTTCCAAATAGTTCCGAGCGAGAATCATCAATCCCTGCGCGCTGAATATCTCCCCTCCGAGATCGATTTCCACAATAGTCTCATGACCCTTGACCACACAAAAAATTCACGTTACTGAGGAGACTCAATGTCCAGTATATAGCTGATTTAGTTACCTGCGCATCGCGATGGCAACAAGCTAAAAAATGTCGAGTAATCAATTCGTAAACGCGAGCTTCATCTCCCTGAATATAATATGAGAAGGAGTCAGAGCCATCCGTGTTGCGTCATATTTGGTGATACGATTGTTGATACACAACGTTCTTTCCAATTCTCAACTAGTTGCTGACGATTACCCCTGGCGAGTGTCAGCCGAAAATATTCGGGTTTATTTCAATAGCAATATACTATTCAGTTGTATATTCAAGTTCTGTACCTCCAAGAAGCTCATCAAATATCCGGAGTGTTTAAAGCAGGGCTGGCTAACCTTTTCAGCCAAAGGGCCACATTCGACTGACGAACTATTGCGCGGGCTACTAGCCGCGCTAAGCGCGAATTTTTTTTAAAGTTTCATAGGTCAATAATATTGTCACTTGACTATATTGCGGGCCTGTTGTCTATTGCTGGGCTCAGTTTGCGAGGACGGAGCTACTCGGCGCATGGACATATCGATATCGAAAGCTGCGACCAACATGCATCAATCATTTCGTGCCTGATTTCATAGTCGACGGTCTTACTGCGAGCGCAAACGCAATGTCGCGTATGTTGAACGACGCTTTGTCTCGTAATCGAGAATATAGTTAGACTCAATCTGATACATTAGGTATTCTTCCATTTTCACAAAAGGGCAACAATATTAAAAACAAGAAATCGAGTGACAACATGTTGCACCAAGCTTGTAGAAAATTTTTACATTTGATAAATCTATCGCAAATTATTCTGCTTTATTGTAGTGTACGAAGATATACCAATATGTGAATGGCTCATGGATCTGTCAATAATGCGTCGGAAGTGATATTTTAGTCATCACATCTCAAGTGTTGCGGCCAGACTAATCAAATTTTTGGTTCGCCTTGCAAGTTCACAATTTGTGCAATCCATTTTTGATGATATTAGAAATTTCGGAAATTATCTCGCGGGCCACTCAAAACCTTCTCGCGGGCCACGCGTTGGCCGGCCCTGGTTTAAAGTAAGAAGTTTTGCCAAAAATACCATTCGAGTGGATTCTAAAAACAAAACTAGTTGAGTAAATAGTGTAAGTAGGCGAAACAGTACTCCAAATTGTAGAATTACATTGTTACCGACCAGATCTGAATATTACAAATTATCGGTGCCATACATGACCTCAATATTTATTACTCACGGATAAATCGTTCCCACATTTCGTCGGGTGAATGGGAGGATGGGCGTTGTCAGTCTTTGACCCGTTTCGCGGGGTCGGGCCCATTTCTAGGAGGGACTGTGCGAAACCACTCCAAGTCTGGCTGTGTGTCTGTTCTTCGACGAGACGCTTCAGGTCGATGTCTTTCGGAAATATGTTGGTCTCCGTTCTTGGATAACTGATGTAACTGCGAAGTAAAGACATAGGGGGTCTTTAAATGAGGCGTTAAAACTACATTATTCGCATGGATCATGTTGTTGAATATCGATTTAAACGAATAATGAAATTTTGAACCAAAGTTTGTTACGACACAGCGCCAAGCAGGCTTGTAACGACTCAACTCGCGATTGATTGGTGATTCGACTTGACTCGAGTCATTTTTTCAAACGCGTAAATTGACTCTACTCGAGTCAATTTTTGTATTGACTGGACTCGTAGTCGAGTCATTGTGCATGACTCGAGACTAGGACGGCCAAGATGGACATTTCATTGTTGTCACATTACTGGTATTTTGTCTATCAGTCCTGATGCGTGGAAAATAGGGCCAGAAACTGTCTGGCAGAGTTGAAAAAAGCCGGTTGAACCAGATTGAACTGAAAACTGATCAGCGAACATAATGACTTGGACTCGGACTCGACTGGATTCGGACTTGACTCGGTGGTGAATTGAAAATGACTCGACTTGACTCAAGTCAAAACTATAAAAGTGAGATTGATTTGCGATTCGGAACCTTGTGACTTGGTTACAACCCAGACTGTAAGAGTGTTGAGACAACATTTTTCATTAAATCAAAAGGGAAATCCCAAAATATCTGGATCGTAATTTCAGTGGAAATCAATGGAAAGCTTGAAATACTGGCAATTTGGCATAGGTCGTGTACAGACGAATGATCACATTTTCTTACCAGCTCAATATCCTCAGAAGTCAATTAATGATAATTCAAAGCAAATATAATAAGCCTACTACAAACGCATGCAGGGACCGACCCTTTAGTATACAGCTTTTCCGCGATTTGCATTGTCTCTTTCGCCGTGATGTGCAGTTTTCTGGAAGCCGATTTCTCCAATTCCACCGTGTCCATGGCGACCGGCCTCCATTTACTTTTTGGCTTGCTCGTAATTTTTGTGACGATCGCCATCCCGGGCTCGTCTGTGCATTCGTCGTAGAGTACTTGACACGCAAGACGATTGAACAGTCTCACCCTCTTCCAGGTAAAGAGAGCAGTGCATTCATCTTTCGTATGGGTTGCTGAAACGAATTGGCACTCGTGATGATGTAAATAAAAAATATAAGGTAAAAATATTATGATAGCGTCTAATTCTAGTGATTTGAATTACCAACTATTTTCCAATCTTTATTAGAAGTGTCTCCGCATATGGAGAGACTCGTGGAGCCAGTTTGAGGTTCAGAACGCCAGTATACATTCAAATATAATATTCATATTGTTCGCCGAATATTTTCGATTGACACGTTCGTCAGGGTAATAGACAGCAACTAGTAGAGAATTGAAAAGAACACTGTATATCAACAATTGTATCACAAAATATGATGTCATCAGCATGAGAATTCCATTAATCGATGGATGGTTTAAGCTCAATGTACTGTTTTAAGAATATACACTAACTCCTTCAGCTGTCAGTAACTACATGCAATGCAAAATTTGTCGTAACGACGATTTTTCACACAATAAGTATTATACATTAAATGTTTGCCAATAGCAGAGTTCGTGGCCGTTGCCTGTTCTAATTCGAGCTTCAGGGTATGAATTCAACTAGAATTTAGTAATGGCAACAGCGAAGGAACCCAGACCGTTCCATGTTCTAAGGCAGTGTTCCAGGTAGCACAGCAACATATTTACCATGTACTGAACGATGACGACTAGACAAATTCCTTCATACGTATAGTAGCCTACTCCGAGGTGCGACTTTAGAATTTCTATCAATCTCTAAACCTGTTATAAAGCGGCTGCTAAGGGAATATTCGATGGACTTTGCCAAAAGCAATATTTTGATTTATTGCAGCATTTCATAATCTTGACACCTGGATATGAGCGTCTCCACTCATATGTGAAAAAGTGTCGGTGAATAATGTGAGATTGAAATAAATTCAGAATGACTACAAAATTAAATTTCGAATTCTGAAGGATATGGGAGCAGTTCAAACAAAGATCTATGTAGTTCAGAAGTAGTGTGGAAGTAGGTAATATATACCTCGAGACAATTACCTTCGATTTTCCAGAACGGTTCCGGTTGGAAGGCTTCTCTCGCCTTGTACCTCTCCACGACAAATCCGAGAGTCGGAAACTGGCAGCTGCCGTAGCTGATCAAACGCTCCGACAAGACTCGCGGGAAGACCTTCTGAAGACGTAAAGTTTGAAAGCGGGTGAACGCGGCTCCTGGGTAAACAATACGTTCGCATTTATTCTACGTTGTAACGGCAAGAAAATACGGAAGTACTGGTACATAAGGAAATATAGCTAATCGTGAAGGTAATAATGCGACATACATTTTAATGTTAAAAGCTTGCAAACTGGAAAATTTCAAATGCGATTGGAGTCTGCTCTGCGCACTGCTGTGATTGGAGTGTACCAATACTAACAGGCTAGATTACAAAATGAATTCAGAGGTGGTAATCTGCGAATTAAAATATATTCACTTTATACCATCGAGCCATTGAGGCATAATTACATATATTTTTCCTCGATAAAACGTAGTAGTTACCACAACTCACCAATTCTGAGGTCCAGTTCCTGCCTCACATCAACGGCATCGCTCACATTTTGATCTGGTTGCACCAAGTTTCGGCAAGCCGCTTTTATGGACCTTGAAAGAAATCAACGAGAATCATTCATAACCACAATCACAATTGTTTCTTAAATGATGTTACCGATCGGTAATCTCCGAAAACTTTGCCCGGTATACAGACAAACTTGGTTTGACTGCTAAGCAAGTGTTTATGATTTCGTATCCGATATTTTCCCCTTCTCGATCGCCATCAGTCCATATCACGAGTGCTTGACAGGACCGGCACTCTTTCTCAAGCGTTCTCTGTAGTGAGATGCGTATGATTTTGAAACCAGATTCCAATACTGTGCCCTATAAAGCGTGAACTTTCTACTTTCCAAAAATGGGCTATGTTTTGAAGAGTTAATTTAACTCTCACGTAAATATGGTTGCAGTACAATTACTGAAAGCAGTCTTTGGATTGACTCCTAATCAGAGGTGGTCAGATAGAAGATGCGTCATACATTTCCGCTCAAGTGTGACCAGCGATTTTGAAGTAAATAAAAAAGAAAGTATTCTAAATCTGGTTTGGCCTAAAACTGTCAAGTAGAAGTAGTTTAAATTCATAAACATTTTCGAAGTACAGCAACGTTGTGACTTTATACTCAATTACAATTGGAAGTAGTGATTCACAAGTAGTCTTTAGAAGTGAAAAAGTACCTAAGTATTCTAGCCCAAGTTTTTCCTCAAAAACTGAAACTGTTAAGTAGAAGTGGTCTAACATCATAATTACTTGAGTAGCCTACGTTTCAATCGAAGTATTTATGGTACTAATGCTTGAGTTTTCAAAATAAAAGTACTTTGTTACAGACAACCTCTGCTCCAAATGAGATAAATTACTCAAAAAGATCGTCAATGTCGACAAGTGTAGTTGAGTTAACTTGTCTTTCCAATTTTTTGGGTAATTGATCCCAACAGCACATTACAACTTACCTTGATGCCGATCATATCTTGCGTGACCATTTTCTCGATATCGGCGCAGAATAACGCTGACGGGTGACAGCACATCCTAAACATTGAAATCCTATTTTCTCAATTTCACGTACTGCATGCGATGCAACGAACCATTTTCTGTAACTGCCGACGAAATCATAGTTGAAGAGATGTCCCGATAGCGAAGTCATCGTCATCTGGCAATTTCGTCCCAGCATCGAATACGTGAACTCGTAGATTTTGTTGTATTGCGAAAAGCCTTCTCTCTAAAGAAAAGAAAACACTGCTCATAAATCAGAGATGGGACAATTTCAATTTACTTTTAATATGCATATTTACTGACGGTCGCTCCATATGAGATTCAATTGAAAAGCTTAGTGAATAAATTTGGGAATATGAATGTATCATTCGTGGAAATTTTAATCAAGGGCAGTAAGAAGGACTACTCATCGTTGGTACTCAAGCTGAACTAACATCGCAAATTACTACGAGTAGTAGTGATTTCCAAGTAAGAATTCTAGGACCAGTTTCGCTTGGAAAACTAGAATCTGTTACATAGACGTAGTCTCAAAACATAACTACTTGAATAAGTAGTGCAAGTAACTACTTCAGTACTCCAACAGAGTAGAAGTACTATGTTACTGTTCACCTCAGGTTTAAATTCATCTTTACTTGACCGGGAGTAGTCGGTGGGCAAACCCTTGTCAAAAAATCAGAATTTTAATGGCTACCAAAAATTCTTCCCCCAATGTCACATCAAACCACCAAAGACTCGCTAACAACACAAATTAAGAAAGCACAGGGAGCAAGGTTTGAGTTGTTCGGACATATGATACGTGTAGCCTATTTCTAGTACGAAACAGCTGCGTATTTCACTCTATACTTGGAAATACATTCTCTCAAGATTCCTTTTTACCAAATTGAAGTTGGTTGAGACCTCTCTATTCGCGCAATCATTATTTTAATTCTGAGCTGGTCAATGATCACGATAAGCGTTGTACGAGACTCTTCTTCATAGCTAGCTGTCACTTTTTCATTACTAGTAGTTTCATGTTATCCCTTATTTATTTAGATCTAGTGTGCATGCCTCATCTTTACCTAACCTAGGTCCAGTTGGGTGTCTGATTTCAAAGACCTCTCCAAGTGGTTTTGACACCTTCCTACCTTTTCATTGTATTGTGATGCTTTGAAATATGAAAATATTAATGAACTGCTACTGATACTGAACTTAATCGCAACAAAACAGACAAATATACCCTCTGATAGCTCCTTTGAGATAATATGTCTGATATCCTTTTGGCTGCATCGTTTTTTTCCGCCACGTTCAATACTTTATACGAGGCCTGACGCTGCTGCATTATGACAATACGTCTGGCGAACTTGAAAAATCCAATGCTACTACTGAGATAGTGCCTTGACGACGGTAACATTTGCAACTGGGAAATAGAAACGTGCTCATGTTCAATTTGTACAATGACAATGAGAAGTTATCATCATTACAGCGTTGAACTCGATAATCACAACTGTACAAAGGCATGAAAACAAAAGAATCAAGCATGAAATGGCAGTTTTACTCTTTGATTAATAAAAATTACATACCTGGCATTGAACCGACCCATAGTTTTGTATCTCACCAAAAAATTACAGGTTTTGCGGACCAAGTTTTCAAATATCACGAAAAAACTGTAGCTGACAGCTATCAGTGACTAGTAAACAGTTTTTGATGTTCAAATTCACCAGGAATTAGGCCCGGTCCATTTATGCAGAATTCTAAAATGTTCAAGATTGTACACCGCGAGAAGACATTACACTGATGAAAATGAAAGATTTATCGACTCCAGGCTACACCGATAGTTCCAGACTTGGACAACCTGATAATTTTACTTGTATAATTACAGCGAAACGCTTGTAATCAAATTCGAATCTAATTTGTGAAATGTTTCTAATTACAGACATTTGCCATACTAATGGTTATGAGAATTAACTATTTTTGTTGACTGATTTATTTATTTCCAACTCGGAAACTAATTAAATTAAATTAAGTTATTGTGAATTCAGTAATTCAAATTCTAATCTAATTTGGAAGAAAATGTGTAGCTATAATTCCAATTGCAATCTAATTTGAGAAAAAATGTGTTGCTAAAATTCTAATTTCAATCTAATTTGGAAAAGTTGAAAATTTTCTAGTTGTCCAAGTCTAGTTAGTTCCGGTATGTGGTACTTTCGTGTTATTTTATGTCATTCACCTTAATTTCAAAATTTGTACACAAGTACATATTCGCAACGCAGGCTTCACGTTGTATTCAACCAGATTATCAAATTAAACACAATTATTAGAGCTAATTACGAGCAGAACTGTCGACTGCATGGTTGATATCAACATTGGTAACAATAAATCAGCCATTTCTAACAGCGTTATGATTGTCCAAGAAAACTGCAACAAGATAGGGCAAATTTGCAGCTACAACAATACGCAAAAATATACTTTTTCAGGCAGCGAATAAAAACAGAATAGCAGAATACGAAGGCAACAACATAATAAATGGCAAGATGAGAAAGTGTTCAGGGTGTAGAATGAAGCCAGGGGTTCCCAATTTTTTTCACACCATGACACCCATTTTTTTTTTCAACCCTTGGAAAAAAGTAAAAAAGATTGTTTTCACTGAAAAAAACTGGGGAGATGATATATTCAAAAAAACTCTTATTTTTCTATTTTTTTCATGGCTTTCTGAAAAATTTGATGGCCCACAATTTTTTTCAACCCTTGGAAAAAAGTAAGAAACTGGTTCATGCAGCTATAGTGGTAAAGATTTGGAGATGATAAATTCCAAAAAATGTAATTTTTCAAATTTTGTTCATGGCGTTAGGAAAAGGGCTCATGGCCCCAAGGTTGGGAACCCTTGGATTAACCAATCACGTTTTAAAAACTATTTACTGATCCAAATAATCCATATACCAATTATTACAACATAACAGAAATAGGGCCATAGACGCTTACTACAATTTTCATAGAGAAGAGCTTCTTAGATCATGTACAGAACTTTAATATACAGTTAAATAATATATTCGTATTGAAATAAACCCGAATATTTTTAGGGGTCATCGTAGAGAATTGGAGAGATAATTGCATATCCACAATCGTCATATTTGAGTTACGAAGTGCCAATTCTCTACTAGTTACTGACGGTTACGCCTGACGAGTGTCAGCCGAAAATATTCGGGTTTATTTCAATACGAATATACTTTCATAGAGAGATTATTACAATTTTCACAATTCTCACGTCAAACTAGAACCACAATCATTGATTGTCATCAAAAATTCTACTAGTTCCCGAGCAATTCAAGCATTTTAACCATCCTTGCCGTTGTTATAAACTTAAGAAGGTATCACGAAATCACATATCTGGTATCGAGAGATTCTCGATATTAGTTAACAATGATTCAATAGATGGCTGCGATTTTCGCGTGCTGTTCATGATAACATTCGCATCATCGTTCACTTCCAACTTGACTCCTTTAACGGGACAGATATTGTGTTGCTCCAGTTTCTCAGCTTGTAACGCATTCTCACGAGCAAACACTTCGGATCGTTCTCGCGCCAATTTCAATTCTTGCGTAAGCGAGTCGGTTTCTATGTTCAAATGCAGCACATCACGTTGTAACGACTCGAGCTTGTGCTCAAGCAAAGTTATTTCCTCATTCTTTGCATCCAAGAGTTCGCGAAGGTTCTTTTCCGAACGACGCACTTCCGATATTCCTCGCCTGTCTTGCAGTACGGGCTTTGCGGCTGCATTTCGTTGCGAATTCGCGAATTTGTGTGTCGCAGTCATGGGAGACTTGCGACCTTTCTCAGCCAAGTGTGGCTTTAAATAGTTTTTGACATCTTTACCAATAACGGGGTTGACGCAGATTTTGTTAAACTGCCTAACGGGAGATCTTGCTGCTACGGTGTCTGGCTTCTGTTTCTTTGCAGTCGCTTTAAATCGAGGTATTCTCGAAGGAGAGCTTTTACAATCGGCCATTAAAAGTGATTAGTAAGTATACAGCTAAAGCAAGAAAACTTTTAAACAAGAAAAGACATCCGATAAATTTAGATGCATTGAATTCAATACAAGCAAATATTTTAATTGGATGTAAACAATAATTCAAATGCCAGACATGCATACCGTCTGTTCGTAGAATGAAGCACTTATCAAAATGTCAATTTTACAATCGAATAATATATTCATATAGATATAAAACTAAATATTTTTGGCTGACGCTCGTCAGGGGTAATTGTCAGCAACTCGAAGAGAATTGGAATGAACATTGTATATCAACAATCGTATCATCAAATATGACGTCAGCTGCATGAGATTTCGAATAATCGAGGTGGATAGATCTATTTTTAGATGGTACACAAACTCATTCTGTTGACACAAACTAGGTTGGCGTGTTTTAATATTTGGTAATACGGTCGTTGATATACAATTTCTTTCCAACTCTCTACTAGTTGCTGACGATTACCCCCGACGAGTGTCAGCCAAAATATCCGGGCTTATTTTAATATGAATTCTTATTCAATTGTATTACTGACATTTGAACATACAATGAAAGCAAAGCCACCAATCCTATAGCTAAATTCAATATTTTTATGCAGCTGTCATGAATTTCACATCACAGGTATAACAAGTATATAGGCGTACATGCAGTCATTTCAACATTTTTTATTGTGATAAAATTGTCGAAAATTACTGACAAGTTATGGATCTGCGCAATGATGTTCCAATCATAATGCTTTATAAGAAACCGAGGCAATTCAAATTGGATATTCTATAGCTTGGAATCAGCCAAATGAACTATTTCGAATTCGGAGGGTATGTCAGATTCAACTATCAATATCAAATTCATCACACAGATACTCCACAATCTCTTGAGGCGTGAGCAAGAGCTCTGCTTGATTATCGGGTATTTCGTGAGCAAAATCGTTTTCAATGGCGACAATAATTTCGACATGGTCCAAGCTATCAAGTCCGAGATCTTTCATGAAGTGACTTCCCATTGTTAACTTCTGAGGGTCGATCTTGTCGTAAAGATTCAAAACGTTCATGACGCGGTCTTGGATTTCTTCCACGCAGTCGGGGTCGGTGCTCATGAGACGAACTTGAGACACGAAAGATGTTTTCTGTGGCAGCGCTAATAATCGCGTGGTCGCATTGGATGTAGTTGGCTTCAATGCCGCTGGTGACATTAAATTTCTGGAAGCAATCAATGCAGTGCTTCGTGCTGTAAATTGCGAGATTCTTCGCCATCCGAATCCGAGACGCATTGCATTCGACATGCTTAAATTGCAGAGGTAATAGTACAGCGATTAAAACTGAAACAAGAGAATTCCGATGCCTGCAATGCAATGTATACAAGATCAAATTTACGCGAAGTGAATACGAAAATCACCTTGTATGAGGCGTGACTAAATATGCATAGTACTCGAATGTGTTCATCGAAAAATGATAATGGAAATAATATTCTGTATAATGTCCACCGTGAATCTTTACATGTTTTTAATCACATTTGTTCAATAATATCATGTCGGCTGTGCTTAAAAAACTACTTTCAAAATCATTATCACGCATTGCGGTGCTTCGAATTTGCCTCATGTGCATTTTTACCCTATAGAATGAATCCTGCATGGCGCCAGCTATTATAGCTACAGCGAAAAATGGAATTTACCCGAGCTTAGAATAAATTGGAATATTTCGTTTATGCGAAGGTGAAGAAAGAAGTTTGAAAATTCAGAAAACTTTAAATATTATATATTTTTTAAATTTACATTTTGTATAATCAACACGATGTGATTCAATATAAACATTGAGCCAGATCGGTTGTCTTGGTGACATTAATAGGGGATCTCCCTGAAAGGCTATGACCTGACTTGCGAGAGCTGAGGTGCAAAAAACAAATTTTTATCTAGTAATAATGGATGTGAGCACCA
Organism: Botryllus schlosseri; assembly: GCF_051294905.1. Taxonomy (NCBI): domain Eukaryota; kingdom Metazoa; phylum Chordata; class Ascidiacea; order Stolidobranchia; family Styelidae; genus Botryllus; species Botryllus schlosseri. The sequence goes on along the minus strand of NC_137246.1, from coordinate 26,350,898 downwards.
AATATCCTCGATTGCCGCCCATAATATGTGACAGAGACAAAATCGCGCTGAAAGAAGTGCGAACTTACATCAAATCGGAGCTAGAAAAGGCGAGATGCTCAACAGACGATGTCGACGTCAAGAAGTTTTCAATATACAGGTTAGACGTCTAGAGAACCTGCCGGATGCCGACTATATTTTATGTTTATAATGATCGTGCGATGCTACGCTAATCTTGGTCTTCAATTTCAGTACGGCTTTCAGCATGCTGATCTCAAAAGTGACTGTGTATCGTGACATTCTGTCTGACATCAAACGTGAATATGAAGATTGTATAAATGCTTTAAAAAACGGAGAGAGAGAAGCCAAATTTCTCAAAGTAAAAGTGAAAACGATGACGAGCATTCCCACCACAGTGCACGGATATATGAAAAGAGAAAAGGAATTGAGAGAAAGGTAAATAATGTTGACAATTTCACACCGCAGTGTCAAAGACAATTACACGTAATAACAGTTTCATACTGTGAATTTACACACTAAAAGCTTTTTGAATTATAACTGCACACATAATATCAATTGCGAAAATTCCTTTAGGTTATCAATTCTCTACGCTGAAAATGAGCGGCTTGAAGGAATACTGAAAAAAATCATCGACGAACACGAAAATCTTAATCATGACCATCATGACGAAGTCGAGTCAGATCAAGAAGAAGAAAGCGAAACAGATATCATTGAATTAAAACCAATTCCAGGTTAAGTTTATGAAAACAATTGAATTGTTTTTGAATGATTTGTATCCTAACGTGGTCAGTTAGAAAGTACTTCTTCTTTTTTAACGTACTCAAGTAGGATTTGCCTACTTGTACTTACTCAAGTAGTTGTGCTTTTTGACTACTTTCACTTCTACCTAACACTATTTTTTAGGCAAACTACTTACTTTTTGCACTTAAAAAAGGCTATTGGAGGTACAGAACTACAGTATGCAATAATATAATATATTCATTTAGAGGTAATCGTCAGCAACTAGTAGAGAATTGAACAGAATTTTCATTCTGGTGACGTCATGTTTAGTGATACGATTGTTGATATACAATGTTCTTTTCAATTTTCTGCGAGTTGCTGATGATTAATTTCGATATGAATATATTATTCCATTGTATATTTTTAGACTTTGAATTTTGTATAGTGGAAAGTAGCTTGGGGATAATTTTCTATCACGTTTATGAATGTAATTGTCATAACGACTGGCCGACATAGCTCCTGTATGAGAGTAACTGACTACGTTTTCAAAATTTACACGAATTTCAAGTGTCATTTGTCTTTTTGTGTTAGTGTCAAGATGCACCCTTCAATTTCCAATGTACCGGCACCCACTTTCGATATACTACAAAAGTATGTGACGTCTCGGTCAAATCTGCCTTTTGAAACGATTTACTTCAGTACATTCTATAGCTTTTACTCAAGTAGCAACACAGACTACTTTGACCACCTATTTAAATATGTAAAACCAACTGTAATATCATTCTCCCAGGCATGCCAGTGTCCGAATGGATTGACGAAGACGCGTTGAAGTATGCGCTAGAGAAATTGACCAACACTTTAGAAGACTTGAAATCGCAAAAGCAGTCTAGCTACGTCACGATCGAGGAAATGCGAGCGGCGCAACAAGAATTCGACGGAAAATACGCGGAGAAGGAAAAACTGGAAGAGGAATGCCAGACGTTAAAAGGGAGACAAAAGATTTTGAAAATGGCCGCCGACACGGCTCGCGAATACAGAGAACTGAAACATGACATTGTGGATGAAAGTGAGTGGATTCACATGTTATTATGTTATGTGACTTAAATTCGAATATTTGAACAGCTTCTTGGAGGTACAGAACTTTAATATACAATAGAATAGTATATTCATATTGAAATGAACCCGAATATTTTCGGCTGACACTCGTCAGGGATAATCGTCAGCAACTAGTAGAGAATTGGAAAGAACATCGTATATCAACAATCGTATCGCAAAATATGACCAGCATGAAATGTCGAATACGAGATCGTTCAATGTACTATTTTTAGATTATAACCAAACTCTTTTTGTTGACACAGCATTGGCTGGTGTATTTTGATAAAAGTCGACTCCAAGGCACACAAATGAAAGTGTGAACGACTATTTCCGAGTATGCGAAATCTGTCGTCTCGATAATTTTTCGAATATCAATGTAGATTTGTGTGTCATAGGAAACTAAAGACCATGGGCAACTGTAATTTTGCTCACAATTACTTGAACTTTATAACGTTGATAAATCTATTCAATTTGAAATAAATACAAATATTTCTGGCCTAATCTCGTCAGGGATAATTGTCAGCAACTAGGATATGTCATATTTTGTGATACAATTGTTGATACACAACGTTTTTTTTTAATTCTCTCCTAGTTGCCGACAATTACGTCTGATGAGTGTCAGTCGAAAATATTCAGGTTTATTATATATATTATTTATTATTTTAAATAGTATGTTAAAAAATTGTATATTGAAGTCATGTACCGCCAAGAGTCTCTTAGTCATTACGATCAAAATTATGACTCCTTTAGAAACATAGCTGTATCCCCTTACTTTGACCGTGTAAGCCTTGGATTACTCATTTGCCGTCTTTTATAACTATACAAATACACTCAAAATATGGAGACTGCTGAATTATTTTCAGAACTGTCAAGCTATATTTCAAAGAAGGTGACGGCCTATTCCATCAAAAGAGAGACGACTAATCTCGTGGAAAGCCTTTACGTACGTAAGAATAGTTTTGTTAATAGTCTTGATGGCATAGGATCACAGGTAGTCAAAGCTGTTATTGTTGGTACTCTAGTAGAAGTAAAAGTAATGTCGTAAATTTCTACCTAAGTACATGGTGTGATCTCCTAGTTAGTAAAAAGGTAAGTATTCTTGGCCTAGTTTGCCTGAAAAATTGCGCGAAAGCTGTATAAAAATGGTACGTGTGTTAAAAATGTTTGGGAGTTTAAGCTGATGGATGTATACTATTGGCCTGCAGATCGCATGTGACGGTGGAGAGAGATATCTACTTTTGTTGTTGTGTTGCCTTTTGTGTCCTTGCAGCAATTTCTGTTTTAATCTTTGTAATAAATTTCGCATACTTACATTTTAGAGTGTCTTTGATGATGACGACCCGTCAAAAGAGAAGGAAGCCGAAATGATTCTCGACTATATCGAGAAATTCAATGAATTATTTTACGACGAAGAATACGTCGATGCAGCCACTCACGCGGCTATCAGTCCGAAGGGCGTTCTTCGTGATATGGAAACGTTCCTAAGGTAATTTGTGTATAATGTTGAAGCTCATATCATCGCAATGGGATTCAAGTAGATTCTGTCCATTTTTTTTAATTTTGAGATCCAATTTTCAGACTTGTATAAAATCAAGTTTTCGTTAAACTTTCATTTTTTCGGCCATCTCTTGGCCATTATAATGTTTATCACATCATTTCAAAGTTATTTCAAAATTAAAACTTTTACATAAAGCTAATTTTCTCTCTTAGAGGTACAGAACTTCAATGAGCAATTGGATAATATATTCATATTGACATAAACCGGTATATTTTCGGCTGACACTCGTCAGGGGTATTCGTCAGTATCTAGTAGAGACACCTTGAGGGGCAGGAGTCGAAAATATTCTGGTTTATTTCAATATAAATGTATTATTCAATTGTATAATGACTATTATTCAATTCTGCATGTTGGATATTGTAAATGGATTGATGATTGACAATATAAATGGACAATCATGTATAACTTATTACTTGGATACCATTTAATTACTGAATGAGATCGTATTCTGATGAATTTTTCAGGTTCAAGGAAGTCAGCGAAAATTTTGAGGGGTCGCCTTCTCCGCTTTTGGTGTTTGCCGAAGCGTTCATGTATTCCTCATCTGCCCAAAACCATTATGCGGATGAAAAGATCTCTTTCGAATGTGTAAAGTGAGTTACGCTTGCATTTATGTATTCATCAGGTAACTAAAATGAGTTATGATACTACTAAAAACACTGTCATATTCATCATCATATTATTGAAGTTTTGATCAGATCAAAACAACACGAGATTGCGATATAATGAATGATATGTGTGGCTTCTTACAGCATAAAAAAGCCAATGACGTCATAAACTGACTATATTTGAAGTATTTCAATTCCAAAACCGGCGATTACTGATTTCTGCATCTGATAAAAGACAAGAAAAAAGCATGTGTCTAATTGAATCGGTTGTTTGTTGCAATTTTTAAATTCCGTATCACAAAGTCCTCCTTTGGGATTTGGAATCCAAGGGGATATCTGTGCCATTGGTTAAAAACCCTGTAGAAACTTCGATTGTCTCTCTAACTCATATATTTAGAAGATTACTGCGAACACCGGATACTCTTGCATACTCTGGATGATCCAAAGCAATTGGACTCTGTAATAAATTTCATTCTGACTACGCAAAACATATACGTTTTGGTTGTGTGCACGTACAATCACCTGTAACATGTAATCAGTATTTACATGTTCATCTACATGTTATTTGTAGAGGTCGACCGATTATCGGCTTGGCCGATTATCGGCGCCGATATTTGGAACTTTCTCGAATATCGGTATCGGCCAATCTAGGCCGATATCGCGACCGATATTTTATATCTAACTACAATCTACCTTTTCTGAACTGATCTGCAATTCTGTATCATGTTTTGATTTTCGGGTTATCCCAAATTTCAACGAATGTTCACAATTAAGCAATAAGTCTTTTCGATTTCAGTTTTCTCGTTTGTTGTTCACCTTTCTGTGGCATGAACAAGTGCCACCTTGCCTAATCTATAATATTTTTGGCGAAATAGTTCTCTGCTCCTTCCATATTAATATCGGCCTATGATATCGGTTATCGGCCTTGTGAGCGTCAAAATATCGGTATCGGTATCGGCTTGTAAAAATCAATATCGGTCGACCTCTAGTTATTTGTCATGAAGCTAGTTTACCTTGATGCAGTGCTTGACTGCCTCTCTTTTCATTATTATCGTCGTGTGATGACGTTATATATTTTTGTTCTTGATGTTTCTGCAGCATATACACTGAATCATGATATACATACACAATCTGCGCATATGCATACCATGAGTGCATGATGTGCATATGCATTTGGACAAGGAAGGTGCAGATATTGCCTTGTCGTGATTTTTAAGTCTTGCCCCACTCCTCAATGATATCCTGGAAATTATGAGCGCCAAGCAGGGAAGCCGCAGATACCAAGTTTACTGATCAGGTCATTGGTTTGACCCGGGATTAAACCTATGAGCTACCGATCACGAAGTTGGACACCATCATGTCGATTGTCCGCTATATTCAGGGTTATCTGGACTCCTAGTGTGTAATCATGTATAAGTGTATCAAATGAAACTCTCCTATGGCCAGATTTACTAACATGGATTACATTTTTAGCTGTGCCCTGAGAGAAAAACGACCCGATCTGGTCCTGCACTGGATGTCCAACGGCTACATCAAATCGTGCAAAAGCGTGGCGGACCGACTGGTCGAATTTGCGTCTTCCGCTTCCAAAAGAAAAACCGCCTGTCTGGCGGTAGCACAAAAAATGTACGCGGAACTAGAGGGATCGAAAGTTATTTCCGCCGCGCTTCTTTACAAACTCAAGCAACCAACAAGAATGCTGGAGTTTGCTATCAGTGAAAAGTTTACGAGAGGTAAAATTCGTGATCTGCAGATGTATCCAATAATATTCCATTTGTTATACCTGACGGTTCACTGCAGGGTTGTAGCCAAGTCACAAGGTTCCGAGTCAAAACTCAATCTTACTCTTATAGTTCTGACTCAAATCATTACAACCCTGCCGATTCAAAGCATGGGAGCAAACGTTCGAGTCCAAGTGATAGTGCCCAGACTCGAGTTCGAGTATTCGCTTTCAAGTTTTGAGTTCAATTCATGTTAAACCCACTTTTTTCAACTCTGCTTGGGTGATATCGAATGTCTCACATTAATGATATAGTAATTTTCCTCACTCTTAACATATTCCGGCCCTATTTTTCAAGTACCAGTACTGATAGACGAGATACCAATAATGTGGTAACTTTACTATTATTTGAAGTTACAACCAAATACCTATCTTGGCCGTTCGAGTCCTGAGTCATATGACGTGGTCAAGTCTTGCCCAATGACTCGAGTGCAAGTCGAGTCAATACACAAATTTACTCAAGTCGAGATATTTTTCAAAAAATCGTGACTCGGGTCGAGTCTTGACTCGAATGGAATGGAATGCTGCGAGTTATTACTTTACAAACCAGCCACTCACAAATTTTAATACGTTCATTCTAATTCACCTGATCCCAGACTAACATCATTGATTAGCGCCGCATTTTCTACAGATACCTACCTCACGTTGATAAAAGAATGTACGGACGTGGATCTGGTTTGGTTACTGTGCAATACGAAAGGCGATGAGATTTTAGAGGACGAGACTCGTAGGAATTACACGGGATACGAAGGTTCCTTGCCACTGCCCTTGAGTCAAGCTTTGGCGTCTTTACTGAGCGAAGGAGAGGAAGCCAAAGAAATGGTGGTAATTTGAAAATTCAGTTTTTGTATTCTGTGATTTCATTGTGGTATAGTTACGTAAATCATACTTGTTTGTGGTTACTGTTAGCGGACATGGTCAAATTAGTCAGCGCTGCTACTCAAGTAGAAGTAGGAATTTCAATGACTTGTCAAAACTGATTCGAGTAGAAATCAAAAATCTCAAAGCTCTGATGAAGTTTCAAAAAGTAGCCTTGGTCAAAGGATCGCGTACTTTTTGCGGGTGGTTACTTTAAAAATTGCAAGCTGTGTCTTCGCAAAATGACTGATGGCACTTCAAATAGGTGTAATTTTCGAAAAAAATATTCAGTCACCGCTTACCGGGGCTCTTTTGCCCAGTTGAAATCGCACAAGGCCGACGGCTATGACCAAATCCCATCATGGTTTTTAAAAATGATAAGCATGCATATCGGTCAATATATGGCCCATTTTTTCAACTTCATGATAGAAAATGGAGTCTACCCAAGCTATCTAAAAAAAGCCAGAGTAGTCCCTGTACACAAAGCTGGGGATAGAACTAATGTCACCAACTACCGTCCGATATCCGTTCTCCCATGCATCGGGGTTGTATTCGAAAAGTTGCTCCTCTCCCGCCTGTCCTCATTCCTCGCCAAAATGTCTGTCATTTCCCCTCAACAATTTGGCTTCCGAAACAAACACCAAACCGCACAATCCCTCCTAACAGTGGCCGAACAGTATTATGATATCTCAGAGAAGCGAAATGTGGGATGTAGCATTTTTCTCGATCTAAAAAAAGCGTTTGACTGCGTAGATCATAAAATTCTCATCTCGAAATTGGCGCGCTACGGACTTCGGGGCCCACAACTTGAGCTCATGAAAAGTTACCTCACTGGACGCCAACAAATGGTTGCGATCTCAGACACCTTGTCCTCTCCTCACCTGGTGACCTGTGGTGTGCCCCAAGGCTCAGTACTTGGACCGGTCCTTTTCACCTTATATGTCAACGACATTTTTGAAACCTCTTCATTGAACACCACACTTTTCGCTGATGATACTCACCTCCTCTCTTCAGCATCTTCGACGGCAGAGCTGGATGCCCTGACTGGTGACCAAATGCCCAAAGTCCATGAGTGGACGGCCCAGAACAACCTCTGCATAAACGCCTCGAAATCGCAATTGCTGACAGTAAATTCAAAAAATAACCTAACCGTTAATATCGCTGGTCAGCCCGTTTCCAACACAGATAATGCCAAATATCTCGGGGTTTTACTGGACTCGAACATGTCCTGGAAGAGTCATATTCAGTCCCTAGAAACTAAATTATCACCGAAGTGCGGCCTGTTCTACAGCCTTAGGCGCTTCATGCCAGCATGGGTTCTTCTGATACTCTTTAAATCCTTAATCCAATCGAAGTTACACTATGGCATCCTCTGTTGGGGGGCTGCCAGTAAAACTCCACTCAAGCCACTGCAAAAACTACAACATAAAGTACTCCGAATCATAGCTAGGGCCCCAAAGGGGCCTGGCTGCCCATCCAACAAGTCGCTGCTGAAGAGATTCGGCGTCCTAAACATAGAAGATATGCGGAAACTAGAAATCGCCAAGTTTATGTATCAGTTCCACTGCGGTCGTTGCCCCGAATATTTCAATGACTTCTTTACCTCGGAATCAAAAGCGCACAAGTACAACACACACGCGTCCACGTCGTCCAAATATCATATGATCGACCGAAAAGATCATCGCTCTATCAAATATGCCGGACCTGATGTGTGGAACAGTATCCCGCCGGCCATCCGACAGTCGACGAGCATGTCCACATTCAAGTCGAAATACAAGCAATTACTACTAAATAAATACAGTCCATCCTCAAGATTACCGGACCACGACTGACCTATCGATCTCGATTCCCATGACATGCCGCCCTATTTATTGTCGCTTTCTTTTTCTATACTATCTTCTTAACTTTCATTCAGTGTGCATGCCTCCTCTTTACATCGCCTAGGCCAAGGTGGGTGTCAGACTCCATAGACTGCTCCTTGTCGCTTCGACACCTTCCTGTCTTTTCATTGTATCGCATTTTTTTGTGGTGTATTGAACTGAAAAAATTGCTAATAAACCAATGATGATGATTGTCGTGACAATTCCGGTCACGCATAATCCGGGGCTACTTTTTGCTTCAGAAAATTCAAAATGTAAGAAGTATGAGTAGTTTTGCCTAAAAAATTGCCAAGTAGAGGTGGAATTCGTCTAAGAACACAACCACTTGTATAGGTTGATGTAGATAAAACCTTCGTACTTGGAAATACTAGATATACTTCGTATTGCCCACTGGTGCTGATTTTCCATTATTCAAAAATATTTTATAATATAGATTTTACTAAAAGAGAAGAAATATTCATTATGGTCTTAATAACGATGTGATTTTAATGATGAAACTAGATACCCGTCATATTTGGAATAATCTCCGTTCACTCACTCTTTTCGACAGCTGAATCTGTTGGACGATATCTTTTACGGCCAGAAATCAGAGCAGGATGATAATGGCAGCGAACCAGAAAGTGCTTTTCTCGCATCTGACTTGTCAAAGATAATCTACGAAGACGGGCAAGATCCGTACGATACCGACGATTTGGTAACGCAAAGATGGGAAGCCCTTGCTGGTGCATGCGAGGAATCCGGAAGAACAGAGGTTTTGATGGAAATACTCGCAGCGCTTACCGTTCGAGCGACCATGAAGAAAGCTTTGGATCTTATCGCCGAAGATGAGAAAGAGCAGTTCGACTACTATACATGAGTCTATATATAAGGATCTTTTCTTTTCAATATTTCCATTAAATTATCATATACAATAAATTTGTTCCGTTATGGGTGTGAATTATTTTCCTGTGGTGGGAGAAGTGATTTGACGAACATGGCAAAAGAGAAAGTCAGAAATTACGATGTTGGTAGAGCAGACACTGTTGTATCAGACACTAGGCAATTAGGCATAGATGCTGGCCACTAGATTAAGAAATAGTAACTGGTTATTTGCACATGCAAATATATACTCCAATTAATAATAGTATGATCTGTATCCACAGTAAAATTGGTAAATACACACATAATCCGGGGAGCAACCTCACCCCCAAGGAAATTGGCCAGATTGAAGTAAAATTTTTCAATTTCTATAAGAGTCAAATTTTAATTCCTATGCAATGAAAATTGTTTATTAGCCAGACTTGTATGACCAGACCAGTCAAGTTGATCACAATTGGGGAGGGGGCAGCACACTACCATAATCAGGTCTAAAAGCTGTGCGATACTAATCAAACCCCGAGAATTCCATTCGGCGGTGCAATGAGGTATACAGTTCGACCTGTACACATGAAGTTGTACAAAGGTAGTCTTAATTTACAGAGGCGAGTGCTTAGTTTCAAATTGTAAATCATGATTGATTCACAACACTGCCTATGATCTAGACTGGCGTCTCAGGCAATATAAGTATGATTCGTTCTAGAATCAAATACAAAATTGGGAATTCATTTTCAACAGCAGGCTTTTTTCAGAAACCCAATTTTACGAAGTGCACTCAAAAGATTTCTCAAAATGCACCGTTGTATTCTCGCTGCAGCTATATAAAACTAACTTATATATTAACTATATGTCATAGCTCCTATGTGAAATTTCTGGCACACATTTATTCACTGTTGCACTTTTCTCGAAGCGACCTACGTCCCAGTCTAATTTCTTCGGCAATTATATTGAAACTATGTTATGCTTCACCGAGTTTCCCAAGATAGGCATCCTCTGACTCTTGAAGCATAGTGAAACCAGCTGAAATGCTGGAAATTACAAAATTAGCGCCTTTACATTGGTTAACTTACCACACCCTCATCCACTGCATATATTCAACTATGCAGGCTATCAACAACACATCAATAACTGGCGTCTATCCTCTCTATCTCAACAAATAAATTGACAACATTTAGCAGCAAATCGCATCCTCATCTATTGCCAGTAGTATCATCACCAAACGCTCTCAAAAACAGGCAGACATAGAATTACTACATCACGCCGATTCCGCAAGATAATACAACAAACTCCTATCAGAACCAGTGCGCTAATGATAGACATGGACACTAATACTAGGCTTACCAACTTCAGTTTCAAAGCTACAGAGCATCGTAGAAAACTACAGTCGGCATGATCCCCTAAAAATCGCATACGTTAAATTCAACCAACTTTGATCGGTACTGAAAAAAGGTTAAATCGGCAGTGATTGACGTAGAGATTGGTAAAACATCAACCTTGAAAAAAACCAAGTCCGTCAGCATGCAAAAACCATGATAGCAAGGCAGATTCAAATCACGAAAACGATTCACGGTTATTCGGATAGAAATAACGCATTACCAAGGTTGGGCACAATATATCGAGTAGAGTGTTAATTCATCACCAAGATTTATACTTTCGATAATATCTTCCACCGCTTCAACCGACATATCTGTGAAGTCGTGATTAACCCACAGCATTGTCACGACATGATTGAAATAACATCAAATTTGTCTTTGCGTGCTATAGAGCTGGCCTTATTTTCTTAGTCCTCGCATACTAGGTACATATTTGAGCTTCACCCCTATCCATGCTATTATGACTGGTACTCGATTTGGAAGCGACCGACTCAGGAACACAATATTGCCCAGCATTAAGCATTGCGAAAAACCTAGCTTTAAACGTACCACGTCAATGCACATGTCATCAAAGCAGTAACGATTACTTGTTCCAATAAAACAAATCAACTTTCATTACACAAGCTCACAACGTGAAGCCATCATGGATCGGTGAAAATGAACGGCCTGGACCGCGTGTACCAATCCAACACAGAGGAGAAGTAAAGAGAGAGAGAGAGATAATAGAGGAGCGACCTTATATTATTAAAACTTTTCGAGATAAAACCGACGGGGGATTGAACAGGTACACAAGTTCACACGTTAGCACCGTTGACCGATCGGAGGGCTTCGCTGTGTCCGTTTTCGTTGGCATCGAGGCTTCACGCTCTCGAGCCCGCGCCCCCCCAACCTCAGTCTTCCTCCATCGCCCCGTTAGCGACCCCGCTGTCTGTCTCGTCATCGTCGGACGCTTCCTCGATTTTGCCGGGGTCTTCAATATCCATCTCTCCAGGTTCGTCCCATTCGTTCTGAAACAGACCCGGCAACATTAGCCACAGTTTTACACAAATTTATTCCAAATCAGAATCAAACGCAACAGAAAACAAATTCAGCCGATATCGAATCGAAGCTTGCCGTGCACTATACAGTTATGTAGAATTTTCAACAAATGAACTCGGAATCAAAATCAGAGCACAGAAACCTTCAAAAAAAGGAACAGAATAACTGTTCTCCTGTAGCATTGTCATGAAAACCAGAAATTATAGTAGAATTTATACTGATAGCGTGGAAACATTTCACAAGTCAGAATAACGGCTCTTAATCAAGTCGAAATATATCCCTAGAATTATCCTAAGTCTGCCATTAGCGGCAGTCGCAAGGCCGGAATATTCCGCAAACTCACCGCGTCAGACAAATCAGAATCGGCTTCGGGGAGATCGTCGAGCAACACGTCATCATCTTCGTCAGCAGAGTCTAAACGAAACAAGATCTAATATTATACGTTTAGTGTACCCTATTCACCTAAATTTGTGACTACGAAAGGACCTATAAACATGACTAACGAAACACACCCATATCAGGTTTTGTTCGTTGATTTGATTAGGCTTGAATCGTGATTCGTGAATGTTCATCGTGAACGTTGATCAGAATGGTTCATACGCGATGCTGCTGACATAGAACACCGTGTGTTGAGTGTTCCAGTTTTTGCTTCGGGCATAAATGTATGCTGGCCGATTTCACTGGCTACTTGATAAAATTGTTAGGTTGGTGAAAAAAATGCTGCACATCAACCTTGGCTCAATTTCACCCAGTAGAAGCAAGATTCTTGCAGTTGAAAGTTTTGAATTCATCATTAAACAAAAAATATAATTTCAAAATTTGTCTGTCAACCCTATGAAATTGTTGGGCCGTCAGTAGAGGTGATGTGCACCCAATTTGGCTCAATTCCAACCACTAGAAGCGAAGTTATTGCAGTTGAAAAATTTTCAATTACATGATTTTATAATAAATAATCGAAGAGTTAGTCACCGTAAATACTATTTTATACAAATCCAAATTGTTCTAATGCCATAACTTCGCTTCTAGTGGTTGAAATTGAGCCGAATTTGGTGTGTATCATCTCTACTGACAGCCTAACAATTTTATGGGGTCGACAGAAAAATGTTGAAATTTCATTTTTGAATCAATTTGTAACTTTCTACCGCAAGAATCTCGCTTCTACTGGTTGGAATAGGGCCAAAGTTGGTGTGCAGCGTTTTTTTAACCAACCCAACAATTTTATCAAGTAGCCAGTAAAATCTGGAGGAAAAGTTTTTTTTTGAACAACCCTACTGCGCATCACTGATGTCAAATGCACTAAACACAAATATAGAGAACCAACGACCTTACCATCTTCATATACGAGCATCGGCATTTTGACCGGCTCGGGGTAGCTATCAGTTTTCGTATTGATCTGGATCGCCATCAGTTCCAACTTTGCTTCCAGCTTGACGAGCTTCTTGTGCACCTTCGTCCTGGCGCTCAACAGCTGGTAAACGTGACTCAACAGCGGCACCAGGTCGGGTAGCTGAAGGAAAGGAGATATGACAACTGTAATTTAGAGTCATGTAAAGTTAATTCATTGTGTCAAAATAGAAATTGCATTAAATTACAGCTTCATTCCCTCACAGCAATTTTTCAGAGTTCATTTGTATGAACAATAATTTTCTTAACAACTGGACATTTGGTCTGTAAAAGGAAAGAAAATGATTGTTTTCAAGACAAGATAGTGGAGCGACCAACTTCGTTACGGTAGTCCATGGGTTGGTCACACCAAACACCTGATTAGTAAAACCGCTATCCATGGCTTTACGCTGTGAATACAATTTTTTCAAATTTCGAATGTTCAACTCCAATAACTTCAATTTCAACAGCCGAATTTGGTATGCATCGTGTGATGGACAACGTCACAATTTCATGAGCCTTATTTTAATAAATTATAAGATTTTACTCTTATAGCCCCGTTTCTACAGATTGGAAGGGAGACAAATTCGTGTGCAGCAGTTTTTAGGCATCCTAATAATTTAATCAACTAGCCGGTAAAATTTGACAACGCAAGTTGTTTTTCAACAACCCTAATAACCACGTTATTCAAAATTCGCAAACAGAAAAGGCCTAGCTACCGACGACCCAAACTCCAGGAAAACACATTTCAAAGCTAGTTTCCGACAAATCCACTCAAGCAAAACTTCACCGAGCGAGAGTGACTCACCGTCATCAGATACGAAGCATGGTATTTCAACGTCTCTCGCAGCCACAGCACAAATTTCGAAGTCCTGTCGAAACGCAAAGAAAACCATCGGTCACATGTAGACTTGTACAACAAACTACCATTCTAGTTACTTGACGGTCCACAAATGACTGGTTTTTAGGAACATTTGTAGTTTTAGTTGCGTATTTAAAAATAAGAAATTATACAACAGAATTGGTGTGAGCATGGTTGTATTGACGCGACATCTTTTGGTGACTCGACATGACTCAAAATCAGGAAAATGATTCGTCTCTATTCGAGTCAATCTGTCCATTGACTCAACTCGTTCCCAAGTTTTTCCGCAACACCCGAGACTGGGACGACCATGACCGACATTTTCATTGCCCTTTCGAAGAATAGTAAAGTTACCGTACTATTAGTATTCAGCCTATCAGTAATGGTACTTCAAAATGCCACCAGAAACTGTTAAAAGCGAGGAAAATCAGTATATTAGTAGCTATGTCATTAGTGGAATTGTCATTAGTCATTAGGAATGTCATTAGTAGTATAGTACCTGTTAGGAGGATTCTAATATCGAGTTTTGCTACATTGCCTCGGACACAGATCGATTCGAGTGTCTCGTGCCCTAATAATTTAAAGGGAGTTGTCCATGAATGCAACTTTTTAGTGCAACTTCAAGAAAATAAACGCAACTTTCCACGGATTTGACTGCAACAAAAACTTGCCCTAGTTATTAGTGTTTTAGTTAGTCGCGGATATTCAAAGGTTGTTAGTCTTAGTTCTACCTGAGAGTTTTAGTTGCAGATTTTGAAGATCCACTGTTTTACACAAGCCCGGCCAACACATCCCGAAACAATATACTCACGCGTCGGGCGTCTGCTGCAACCTCCCGGCGAGATCTTGCACCAGCGGCACGACGAGAGACACCGGCAGATTGCGGACCGTGTTTTGAATCAAAAGCATGTTCTTATTTTGCAACACCACCTGTTAAAAACATTTCGCGTCGTCAAAACAGCGGCCAGCCGCAATAAAGTGCCCAATAATTGGGTCTTCAAATCTGAACAGAGTATCTAACGATCCGCGCGGAGATAAAGCAGATGATTTTGTCCGAATATTTAAATCACAGCTCCCAGCCACTCGACTTATATTATTAACGAGAATGTGATGTGGAACTGGCATTATATTCTTTGTGGTCACATAGAAGGTACATATTTCAACTTTCCACATCTTTCACGCTGTTATGGATCATAACGAGTGATACTCGGATACTTGACGCCTAATTTTCGATTCAGAATCAAATCACTCAAGTTTGCCAAACTCTGCAATTGAGGCGTCCAGAATCGAGATACTTACGCTTAAAACATGCTTGTCGTCGCTCTGAAGCCCCTGCGCAAGTAGAACGCTGAGAGAATCGGTCTTCAAAGTCGGTGGCTCTTCCGCATCGTCGTCCGGACGCACCGTCAATGCGTTGACCCGTTCCTCCATCGTCATCTACGGTCAGACAAAATCCCATGAACAGACCTTCACAGCAAGCTAACCTGATTCGGACTCGGGAATACCAAACAGAAAGATAATTCTAACTTACTCACTAGTGCCTCGCAAGTCAAATACATGGATCGCATAGATTTTAACAAGATCGAATGACTAGCCAATAAGACATCATTTTTGGGCTCAACTTAACCGCGAAACTTGTATAAAATGCCAACACCATCAACAGAATATCGATAGTCTAAGACTGACATCGATCGGTCAAAATTGACAACACCAAATCTCTCCATACAAGCCATTCACTGCTCACACCAGAATTGTCGCCATTCGATTAAAAGGAGCATCAAGGCCCTCGGAAAGATACAAGACTAATCTTATCTACAAATCCCCGCTTTCAGACCCCGCCAGTTCGAGTGATTTTAGACAGAAGCTTTAAACAGAAACGTGATTTCAAGTGAGAGACCTGTTTCTCCCGCCACTCGTGGTTGGAATGATAATATTGCTACAAACACAACACACATGATAGTAGATTAATTAGTTATAACTAGACAAATATTTTGTGAACTTGAAAATTTTGTCATTCTTTTACATTGAAAAACTTTTTGGGACAAAATTTCGAATTATCAAGAACCCAAGCAGTTTAACTATGCATTAATGTAAAAAAAGTCAAAATCTATTTTAGCACAAAGAGCGACACTTCAATACGCTTTCTGGCAGTCAGTCTTTTATAGACAATTTTAGCTATGAAAAGACACCAGAAATAGTAGCATTTGTTAGCTGGCTGCACTGGCTTCAGATAGATCTTCCTCTGATTACTCCATAATTGCTGGTTTGGTGGCGGAGGGAAGAAAGTAAGTAGAAGATTGTTGCTGTAAGGGTATTTTTTTATCAAGTTTCACTTTATTTCATTTGTTATAGTTGAGTATAGACCAGTGGTTCCCAACCTTTTTCGACTCATCGCCCCCTTTTCAAACTCCACACCGATCATCGCCCCCCAAATATTGGGAACACAAAAATGGGCATACAGACTGAAATCACCGGCAAGTTGACTAAGAAAAAGGGTCAACTTTTCGGCTCGACCTCGAAATTATACTTTTCCAGCTAAATTTTTGGTGAGTTGACTAACAAAAAAGGTGATTTCTCCGACTTGATTCCCAAAGGACCGTAACAGCACTTCGTCAGGCCCCCTATACGTTGGTCTTGACTCCCTCCATAGGGCGATAAAGCAAACTTCTGCATCCCGCAGACCCAACTCCCCCGATACCTCTTTACCGCTACTTCTCAGCACAACATGTTGGACTCTCTAGTTAGTCGGCTTAATTCGCGCGAAGCGCGAAAAATTTCTATTATTCATGATTGAATCGGTCAATATGATCGGGAATTGCATAAATATTGCTGTCAATTTTTTATCCTCTCTCTGCTCATGTATTCAGATTTACCACTAAAGCTGAGTGAGGTGTCTTGGAAAATGTAGGGCCCGTAAATAACAATTGAACATATTCGGGCAGACCCGTGGGTATAATGACTTCGTTACGTAATGACATTTCGTGGCCTGTCTGCTATGTCAAAAGATATTCAAATCGCCCATACGTACTAAACTAAAAGACGCACACGATTTCAAATTGGTATTTCTGCACTGGCAACTAATTTTTCTCTGCGAGATGGCATTTATTTGTGGGGTTCTGATTGCACAGAACAGGAACATTTGGCGCCAGCCATTTAGGCGCCTATGGACAATCAAATATATATGAATATCGTATATATATCGAAGTCGGTCAGCATAAAGGCAGTCCTCTTCCGCTAAGGTTTTCTTGTTCTGGCACACTTCTCGGAGTTGCATGTTACATGGCCTGAAACTTCATATGTCTTGGTGCGTCATGGTGTGATAATGGCTGACGCCGAGATGCCCATTTCTATACCTCATGCGTATTATTTCTTGGAAGAAGCGTATCCAATAAGCAAGAAATATGCGACCACGAAATGGCGCGCAGCGCGAAAATTTTTTGAAAAATTTGCCTAAATTTCCAAAATAATACTCTATAATTAATGTTAATTCACGAAAAAATTGTGGGCCCCCTTCGAGCTCGGGCCCCCATCTCAATTGGGGGCTTGGGTGTGGCGGTTACGGTCATGGAGGCCAATATAGCCATTTCAACGCGCCATCGCCCCCCTATCGCCCCCTTCGTTCGTTTTCGCCCCCCTATCGCCCCCTTGGCTATTTTCGCCCCCCTGGACCGACAAATCGCCCCCTGGGGGGCGATATCGCCCACGTTGGGAACCACTGGTATAGACTTTACTTTATGGCCCCCTGAAAAGGGCTTGTGGCTCCTCTTGGAAGCGCTGGTGTGAACCGATGCACACGCAAGAGACGAAACGTACCTCCGTTTCGCTCAACGGTATCTCCTCTATCTTCTTCCTCTTGCTCCTGTCCTTGGTGGCCACCTCCCGCACCGCCAACTTTTCGCCGTGAGCAGGCAAGCCGGGAACCAGCGTCGTGATCTCGGCCCTGTTCCTTATAGGCTGCTTCCTCTGCGGAAAATTGACGAAAGCTTGTCGAGAATTTTTGTGACGGCGCGTCAAAGGATATCGTACAAGCGTTAGTCAACTAGAAAATTTCCAACTTTTCCAAATTAGAATTACCGAATTCGTTAAAATTTTGAAACTTGTTCCGAATTAGACTAAAATACAATTGGACTTGGACAACTAGAAAATTAATCTTCTCTGAATTAGATTATAATCAGAATTACAGCAACACCTATTTTCCAAATTAGACTTAAATTAGAATTACAGCCTCGCAGGTTTTTCCAAATTAGATTGCTTCCAATACAATATCCATTGTAGAAAAATATTTATTACCTCGAAGACTTTTCGGGTGCCTCTTTTCAAGAGTTATCGGCACACTAAAGGGATTTAAACAGATTTAAAAGCAAAACCAAAAAGGCAAAGTATGACGCAACTTTTTGGTTTTGCTTTTAAATCTGTTTAAATCCCTTTAGTGTGCCGATAACTCTTGAAAAGAGGCACCCGAAAAGTCTTCGAGGTAATAAATATTTTTCTACAATGGATATTGTATTGAAAGCTATATTCAAGTTCTGTACCACGAACCAGCTATTTAAATTAGATTGCAATTAGAATTATTGAATTTGTGAAAACTTGGAAATTAGATTACCCAAATTTCGCCCTATTCAGTCAAATCACGCAACTACAATGAACCAGTCGTGAGAGTCTGTGCCGTACCTTGAGGGAACCCTGTTCCGAATCCACTTCAATCTTCATCGGGTCTTTGCGGACCAGCACGACTCGCTCCGTCACGTGATTGTCCAGATTCTAAAACAAACGATAATTCTTCATCTTTTTCGCTTGAAGCATAGAGAGTACTCGAGCAGAATTTTTGTCCACTTGCACTCAAGCAGTTATGTTTTAGACTGCTTTAACTCCAATGAGACAATTTTAAGGACAAACTGCTTACTACTCACACAACAAAAAAGAGTTTGTGTATCATCTAAAAATAGTCCATTGACCACTCTCGTATTCGACATTTCGTGCTGACAACGCCACATTATGTGATACAATTGTCGATACATGATGTCCTTTTGAATTATCTACTAGTTGCTGACGATTACCACTACTATTCAATTCTATATTGAAGTTCTGTACCTCCAAGAAGCTGTACTCACACTTCCAAGCGCAAAATAGTTTTGTGGTGTGCGATCGCATCGCCTTCATGTGCAAAACTGTCATAAAACAACGGGTCATAATATCCCCCGGTACGACTAAAACCCAATTTCATTGCCAATATTGCGCCTATTTGTAGCGCCTATTTGTAGTTTTACAAGTCAATTTGCGTAGCCGCGGAGACGTGCCCTTCGCGGACACTTGAACGCACTTTCAGGCAGAGCTATTTTTACGAGTGAAACTGTCATGACAACTAAACGACAGAGCCCCCTTCACGGTAACTGAATACTTTCCCGAAAATTGCACCTATATCTGTAGTGTCACCGGCCATTCGGCGTTCACTGCCAAGATACAAAAACTTGCCGCCCACATGCGACTCATCGACCAAACCTACATTTTGTACTGTGAGTAATTTCAGATATTCATTTTCTACTTTCAATTTCCATACTTGAAGCAGTTTTGACATACGTTAGAAATTGACTTATTTCAGAAACAAGTTGCTACTAGCAACGCTGACTACTTTGACCGCAGAATTAGCTACACATACACACACACACAAACGTACCACTTTCTCAAAGACAATCTTCATGTTGGTGCCGTACGCGATCAGCAAGGTCGCGGTCTCGCTCTCGCAATTCTCGACGAACGACGCGGACAAAATCTGCAGCTTCTTTCCGGCCGGGTCCTTCAAGGTCAGGACCATTTGAACTTCGAGAGGTTTCTTCGTTTGTCTGCGAGCAAGGCGGCGACAATGAAACACGGGCAACTAGCCGACTAGGGTGCGCTAAGGAGATTTCTACAGCTAGAAACTATTCTAAATTGATTAGAATTATCGCAATACAATTGAAAAGTGCATTCACAATCAAATATTTGGTGATACGATTGTTGAAATACAATGTTCTTTCCAATTCTCTACTAGTTGCTGATTATTATCACTGACGAGTGTCAACCGAAAATATTAGGGTTCATTTCAATATGGATACATTATTCGACTAGAATAATGAAGTTGTGTACAGCCAAGTAGCTTTTCAATTATGCCTATACATACATTTTTTACCTAATTACACCAGAATCACCCAATTATAGCCACACAAGTTTTTTTCCTAATTTTAATAAAAATACAATTATACCTACGCAGGCTTTTCAAAATCAGATAATAATCAGAATTACTGAATTCACGAAAACTTCGAAATCGAACCAAGTTCAGTTCATATGATATCAAGAGTTCAGTCTCAGAAGCATGAGAATAGCAAATGTTTCTACACCAAGCTCGACCCGTTTCACACAGTTCTCTTGGGGCATTTTCAGGAAAACCATAAATTACACAAAAATTAGGAGCACGAAACATTTCACAAACTGGATTAGAGGCAGAACGCAACCATGAAAACTACGCGTTAGGGTTGTTCAAAATAACTTTTTTCTTCAAATTTTGCTGGCTGTTCGATAAAATCCTTAGTTTTAGAGGAAAAAAACGCTGGACACCAAACTTCGCTCTAATTCAACACGTAGAAGTGAAGCTATTGAAGTTGAAAACTTTTCGAATCACTAAGAGATGAAAGAATATTCCCGCTGAAATTTCACTCAAATTTCGCTCAAATTTAACTATTAACCCCATGAAATTGTCAAGCTGTGCAGAAAATGACGCAAAGCAAATTTGGATTGTTGTTAACCGGTACCGGTATAAGCGAAGTTATTGGTGCTCAAAATTGAGGATTTGTAATAATAATAACAGTATTTACATGTAATTCTATAATTATTAATACAAGAATTTCGCACCGTAAATACTGTTTGTTCTTTTTCAAATCCAATTTTTTCAAAGTAAATGTGAAGCCAACCTCACAATTTTATCGAATAGCCGTAAAATTGGAAGAGAAAAAAGTAAGTTTCGATAACAATGATAATATGCATAATTCATTTTCGAAAAATTTCAGTCCAAAAACAGACAGCCTAAAACTACGGGCACTTCAACGTCGTGAAAGGAATTGTCGACTAACCCGTTAATGACGTGCGAGAAAATATTCACGTCTCCCTCCGCCGTCAGCACCATCAGAAACAGGGGCTTGTCTTTGGCGGCGGGCGGCTTGACCAGCATGGTGACCGGCTCGGCTTCCAGCGAGAAGCTCGCTACAGCCATGTTGATATGTTTGGCGGACACTTTCCTGCAAAAGGTCGCGCATTAAGAGAGATCAAATCGGACGTGTTGCAAAAGTTGTACGCAAGTTTGGCATTAGAAATGCAATAACTATAGAGATGCATCAAGAGACGCTTGGGAGTACAGAACATCATAACACGTTTGAATAACATATTCATATTCATTGCCGAAGCTTTTCGGCTGACCCTCGTCAGGGGATATCGTCAGCAATAATGCGAAAATTCGAATAACTATGTTTAACAATAATATTATCCCTAATTATGACTTCACACAGAAAATATACAAAGACATGCAGCAATATTGCGTTATCAAATTCAAACACAAATGTTATACTGAATATCATCGTGAATTGTGATATACGACACTTTGTGAATTTGGCATTGGAAATGTAATAAACTACTATTTTTATGAAAGTGACGGGTAACTATTTCAATATTTCTCTGAATATGAGCGTGAATTGCGACAAGACCACAATCGTTTCCAGATTTTTCAGGGCCTGTGCTGAAAAAACCCATAACTAGCACCTTGATGGATCCACGCACATTAGGCGCACGTTAGGCACATTTCCGAAACTTTGGCTCGTTTCGTCACAGCGGAATTAAAGCAGCTGATGTCCATCCTTAAATTTTGAGACCGGTTTTCCAAATTCATAGAAAATCAAGGTTTAGTAAAATTTTATGTTTATCCGGCAATATCTTGGGTCCTATTCATGTTTATCACACTGTTTCGATGAAAACATTACATTTAGTAATTATCTCAAAATGTATAAATTGGACAGGGATCACTTAGATTCCACAGCGACAATTCGTTTTAACAGCTTTACGCCGGGACGTGAAATAAACTAGAGAGGCTGCATCTAGACGTTGGTAAGCTATATGAAATAAATCTATTCATATCACAGATCGTAGTTCATAGAATTCAGCAATAGGCAATTGGTATGTATGCAGTGTAACAATGTATTTGGGTTAGGGTTAGGTTAGTGTCATCCGTCAAGTCAGGGGCCACCAAGTGCCAAATTCACTGGTAACCATTGGCAAAACATAATGGAAAAGAGTCGCAACCACCGAAACACGTGAACCTCCCAAAACGAGACCATTCTCACCAGACGTTCACAATCCTATCGTCAGCGGCCGCCGACAAGAAAAACATTCCGTTTGCCTCGGCCAACGTGTCGTCCTCTTTACGTCTGCCGATAAATTCTCGTTCGACGCACACCAGGCTGATGACGGGGCTCGCGTGTCCGGAAAATTTCTGCGCCAAACACAATTTAGTGGTGAATTTGAAAATTTCAACAATCAGCCGTCTCGCACAAACAACTGCTCATACCTATTCTATAGCTTTGTCGATAAAGAGAAGTTATGATATAAGAAAAACTTCATTAACACCTCGTCAGTCAAACTCAAAACAGGCGGTCGAAACCTGTATTTCACAATTCACGGATTACAACAAATCAATGGTGATTTCAGCAACGCCCCGAAAACACTCGGGTATGGGGGGAACTACATCAATTTCCTCTAATAACATCGGTGTTGCAAGCGGCAATATTCATTAGACACGGACGCATGTTTGAAAGTAATGAGGATTGTGGATTGCACAGATACAAGAACCTCTTCATCACAAGCTCACCCGTAATAAAACTTGGGTTTTCAAATCCCACAACTGAATCTTTTTTCCCGCAGTCAAGACAGCGGAGGGCGATGCGACGCAGATACTGTTGACGCCGCTCTTGTCACCTTTCCACTTACTGAAATTGAACAAAACTTGACAATATACTCAAAACGTCACCCTCTTGTTAGCTGACTGTCAACTAACTGCTGGTTTTTCGAGTAGTTCTATAGTTGCGGATTTTGAACAGTAAGTAGTTCTAGTTCTGGTTACTAGTTTTAGTTGTGCATCTTGAAAACCCAGTAGTTTGTACATGTCTGATATGGAAGAGGACAATATCCTAGGACCATGGCAATAAACAAAATTGACCATTTTCAAAAAGAAATACTATCGATTCATCGCGAGCCTATTACAAGACTCAAATTTCTTCACAGAAGAAACTGACTGTGATTGTACTGCTATTAGCCTAACCAGTTAGCGGACAAATTACGGTACGGGCATCACCAGGATATATCTCGAGCAGAATCACACAAACGTCATTGGCAAAACCGGGACAACTTACCAAATTGCCTTATATGAGGACACATCCCAATGAACAATATGTTGGTCATCGGAGCAGGATAGCAAGCTTTGATCGTAAGGGTTCCAACAAACGCCATTTACTCTTGTCGTATGCTCTCCTTGCTGATTGAGTAGACAGAGGGTATAAAATCAAGGCAAAATCAATTATTGTGCTTAACCTACCAGTTTCCCTATCATTTCTCCCATCCGGATATTATAAAGATATATTTCCCCCGTCGCTGTTCCGACAGCGATCGTCTGTTCATCGCCAACGTCTGCAGCTTTGCTTTTCCTTTTAGCAGCTATTCTGTTGTGCTGTCAACAACGAGGAGATTTTACCACGAGATAGAAACCATAAATTTTGCAAGCAGAGAAAAAGAAACGACTAAACACAGCACAACTCAAACTACAGCCCATGTTACCATGCTAGCTAACACAGCAAAATGCAAGTACATATACCTTGCATGAAGACATTGTCAAGTCACTTACAAGAGGCAGTTGAATATAGAAGGGGAGTCTAAAATTTTTACACAAATACACGCATAAATATCGACAATACAGAGAGAACTAGCGTCTGCATTAACGAGATCCAGACAAGAAGTATTAACCGCGACAAAAGTTGATGTTGAAATAACTCTGTAAATACATGCACAGTCCAAGGCATATTGGAATGTTGGGAGCTTCTCGGCAATTAATAGGGCTTGTTGAAACACTGCGCCAATGTACTAATGAATCCCTATTGGAATCTTGGTACGTTTTGCCTGATATATCAGGTGAGCAGCGATGATTCTTCAAGTTGAAGTAATTCAATATGAAAAATAATAAAAAATGAAGATTTGTGTGAGCACACTACACCGATTCCATACAGGCCAATGTTGATGGTCAGTAAATGTAAGCAATGAACAGCAGTCAATAACCAAGCTCTCACGGGGTATATCAGAGGCGGTTTACCGAAGACTCTCTTCCAGTTCTGCCACAGAGCTGATATCACGTTTCTAAGGGACACAAGGGGCAACAAACAAAATAGTATTGATACAGCTGAGTAGCATCAATTCAGCGACTGCGGTAACTGATGGACTTTTCTTTCTCAGTGTGCCATATAGATCGGAGTTGAATTGGCCGCAATGTCACATGCGACTTTCTGTTCAATTACTTCTTCAGTCTATTGAAGAAACCCATCTGTCACAAGCAACTTATTCCCATGGCGAATAAGGACAATACTCTGCAAACCATTGCAGTAATGTATATCCAGTACAGTTTGCCGTGACGTGGCACTCAGATATTCCAGATGCATCCACTCATTCCAGGACAAATTTGAGCACCTCGCTTTTGTTCCAATATACCGTACAATACGGTATATAACGCTGACTGACGCCATTTTCAATTTCTAATAACATCATCTGGAATTATGTGCCACTTTTACATGACTTGGCATAACTAATCACCCAGGTTTTCCATGTGTTCCAGTGGTATGGTTATATTCTCATAACTCAAGTATAGAGAAAAGAAAGCACACAAACGCAGAGCAATTAAGCAAGCATAAATGAAAGAAGGAGCAGAGAGTTGATTATATGTACGAGAATGATGTAAATGTAATCAGCATATAAAATATGATATTAATATACATATAGGCAAATATGAAAAAAATGTCTTAAATCATTTTGGGAGGGAAAAATCAAACTACTGACACCACATTCGATTTAGACGGTTCAGTAGATTTAGGGCCTACCATAAGTCAAACCATGCAGTTGTAGCACCAAAACATCTTCGGCTTCCTACCTTTTTCGTTGCGATCGACTTATATATTTTCCAAGACAAACAAGTGAACGAAGATGTCAGGTGACCGGCCGGTGTGAATTCGTTCTTTTTCGAACCGGATTCCGCATCCCACACGTTCAGCACCCCGTTCAGCGTCACAACGGCCAAGTCCTTTTCACGATGAAAAGCCGCACAGCTTATTTGATGCGCCATAACGTCGGGTGCTTATATCATCACACGGGAAAAGTTGAAATTGAGGCCAACTTTATCGGATTTTCGAAAACCTGAACAGTTTCTGACGTGACACGAGCACGAGCACACTTCTCAGATCTCGCACAAAAGCAACTGAAGCGAAGCGTCACACGTGCGCTTTCGTACTAAATAGTATGAAAGCGACTGAAATGCGTATCGCATACTCTGCAAAGAAATACAGCCCACGGCGAGCGAGGTGTTTCCGTACAACGTTTCTTTATCGTATGTGAATATTATAGTAGTATTTTGAAATCCCGGGTACGCCGTGGATTCATTGCAAAGTATACAAGTCGGGAATACTATAACTATGGCCATACCATGGATCTGCTGTTGCTCTAATAATCTCTATATTCCTGTCAAAGTTACAATGTGGCTATAGTTTACTAAACTACGTCCTACGTTGGTTAGTCATCTCTAATATGACATTCATTGCTGGTGTTCGTTCCTTCGCTCGTTTATTTCGAAATTCCATCATTTGAAAACACCACAAACTGCGATAGAATGAAAATATAGGAAGGTGTCTAAAATACTTGTAGTCTTTTAAATCAAACGCAGCACTACTGAACACTCGCCTCGGCCTGGTCTAGAACATAAGAATAAGAGGGCGAGGTCGACATATCAAGTCGTGGTGAGATATCGAGTGCTGAATACTATTCATACAACACTCCATTCCTATCAAAGTTACAATACGGAATTCTTTGTTGGGGTGCTGCCTGCAAGAATACAATTGACCCACTGCAAAAACTTCAACATAGGATCATCCGTATCATTGCCAAAGCCCCACGGGGACCTGGATGTGCAACTGATAAATCGCTTCTCAAAAGATTTGGTGTTCTAAACTTAGAAGATATGAGGAAGCTGGAAATTGCAAAGTTAATTGTATCAATTCCATTGCGGTCAATGTCCCTCAAATTTCAACGACTACTTCACATTGGAGACAAAAGCGCACAAGTACAGCACACGCGCGTCAACGAAGAACAACTATCATATGATCAGGACTGAATACAAGAAAACGCATTGCCCTATCAAGTATGCAGGACCCCAATTGTGGAACAGCATCTCGCCGGCTATCCGACAGTCGTCGAGCATGTCCACATTCAAGTCGAAATACAAGCAATTTCTTCTAAATGAATACTTGCCAGTCCTCAGGATTACCGGATCACGGCCTAACATCGACCTCGCCCTGCGTCACATGCCACCTCATTTTGTCGCTTGCGTCTTATATTCTCTGCATTGCTTTTCATTCAGTGTACATGCCTAAGGTGGGTGTCTGATATTAAACGCTACTCCCAGTTGTTTCGACACCTTCCTGTCTTTTCATTGTATCGCAGTCTTGTGATGTTTTGAAACTATGAAAATATTAATAAACCTGATTGATTGATTGATTGATTGATTGATACAGTAGACGCTGCTCGTTTCGACTTGAATGTAGACATGCTCTATGACTGTCGGATATAGGCTACTTGTCGAAATATCGTTCTACAGTTGTGTTACGGCGAAAAGAGTAAAAATTAAAATAAAAAGCAAACAATAATAAGGTATCTCCGTTCGGTGCATAGTTTCTTTATCAAAGCATCCAATGGAAGTATTGTAAGACCAGCATAGTTACCGGCATATGGGTAAAATTGTTGGTTCGGGCGCCGTATTCAACATCTGAATCCATTCGTGGGCCGCACTGTCGTAAAGTTGGGATTATAAGCCAACACGCACTATTTTATTTGATTATGTCGATACCGAAGACATGCAGATGTCAATTCGCGATATGGCAATAAGTCATACATTGGCCTTAATTACACGTTACTGCCAAAGCTCTAACAATACTTTTCAGTCGATCCTTTATTGAAAGCAGAACGTTCATCACGAACGTCTCGCATTTTAGGTTGCATTATCAACTCATTATCATTGCACAATGCACAATGCACATAAAGGACGAAAAATCTACACACACACACACACACACACACACACGAATCGTTTTTTTTTCAAGTACAGCACTAAAAGTATAATAACTTGCTTGAGCTGTGGAATAAATTTCACAATAATGATAATTGGAATATTGTTTGTTGCTCCGAAAACCGAACCGATGGAATGAAAAGGTTAATAAATTTGGAGTTTGCCAAAATATGAAAAAATGGGTAGGCAATAAGCCGAGAGATTGTATAATCGGGTGTAAGCTACTTTAAAAACTTATCACATACTCTTAAAGATGCGCCTGCTGAATATGGGATACCGTAAATTACGACTTGATGCCAATATAACCGCTCATAAGATGCGAACGAGAATTATTCCGACGCTTCAAAAATCCTATCGCGCATCATATCTTTATGGCAAAGGCCGGAGATAAATTACTAATTCTTGAACAAGCATACAAATTACAAAGAAACCCGAAAAATTTGGTCAAGAATTAGGCTACGTTTCTCTTGCGCACCAGACCAAACGCTATATGCATGCCTGTTTCACAAATTACGAACTCGATTACCGGTAAAAGACTGACAGACCCTGCGGTCATCTCGAATTGCTTCAATGAATATTTTGTAATGTAGGCCGTCCTAATATCGCATCTTTGATTACGAAACCAGCGTCGGCCGCAGGCCTGAGGTTAAATCGGTGTCTTGATCTATCATATGTCCGAGCCTGCGACTGAAATGGAAGACATACATGAACTTTAATCTAACACGGCCGTCGGGTATGCACTCATATTCGCAGTTGGTTCATTATCATTCCAGCCTGGTTACTAAGATTAATCAGCTTGGACATCGGCGATTTAATTTCGCATTTTACCAAATTATCATGATAAAAATGGTGTTTACCCAAGTTACCTGAAAACTTCCAGAGTGGTCCAGGTATAGGCTACGACGCTGGGGATAGAACTAAAGTCACCATAGATCTGTTCTCCCCCCGTGCATCGGAATTGTATTCGAAAAATTGCTCTTCCGTCTCTCTGTTTCTTGCCAAGTTGAATATCGTTAATCCTGTCTTTCGCAAATACTATCAAACAGAACATGCCCTCTGCGAACAATGGCTGAACAGTACTATGAGCTATGACTGGAGATCCAAACGAATGTTTGGGATGTAGCGCTTGGAATCCCATAACGAAGTATGCACTATAACATCGTACTACACCAACCAACCCGTTCTTGACTCCTGGGGCTAAATTGTGTACCCGAGTGATTTGATTATAAACGAATCGATTGAATCGAATATTAGGCTTTGGCAAGTCGAGTACTTTTTATGGTGCCATAAAACAGATTTATTATGTGGAATGTTGAAATACGTTTTTTCAGTGGGCTAATTGAAAATCTACTCTAACTATTCTTTGACTAGCACTAGAATCATTTCAATTGTTAACGCTAGATTCGAATTCGAGTACTGGAATAATTGAATAATTGTTCCCAGCCATAATGAAGTTATTTGATTTTCACAATCTTCACCAATAATCAGAAGTGGTCGAAGTCGACAAGAAAGCTACTCAAGTAGAAGTAGAAGTAGCGACGAAAAAATCTACCCAAGTACGAGTAGAAGTACTTCTTACATAAGCAACCTAAAACTACTTGAAGTAGAAGTAGAATTGACTGACTTTAAATCTCCTCAAGTCAGTAAGTAGCCTAGTTGTGAAAACGATCGTAATTCGTTGGCATGGACTCACTGGACTGTCAAAAGCTGCAAATGGAGCTATGCGGAAGGTGTATAGAGAGCTGATTCATATTGATGCAAACCAGGAGGTGTCAATTTTTGACAGAATAAGCAGTCGTCCACATCATGGGATGTAAATGATAGTATTGATATGGAAATGCGATAGGCATTAATGCTTGTTTACTCGAATACCCCGTTTTAGAGAATATCATGGCATGGCACCCTTCCCCATATCATAAGACCCCTAGTTCAGTTGAAGAGCAATACGGAGAAGTTGTGTCGGATACGGCTTGAACACGTTACGCAATTAGTGTACCTTAATTAAAAATATGACAGATCGTAAAAATGCCATAGTGTATAGCTTTATTTTCGGAAAATATAAGGGATTACTACACTTGCTTTTATTCTTCAACAGATATGTTCTCCAGACAAAAGAACTGACACTTTAATTAGAACTAAACGTATAATACTCTTAATTGAAAGAAAAATGCAATTACTACTTCTAAAAAGCGCAAAATATATTTCATGTCTTTTATCCAGAAAGTTTTAACGGTTGTCTGCTCAAACAGGTCTAACGTTAAAAAAAGTCGAAGTCCACTTTTCCAGATTAGGACACGTCATGGGCTGCTAGGTATAATAGGTAATTGCTAGATTGCGAAACGGTAGTTTCAAACGTTATAGCTGGGGGCATACTTACTGTGATGAAATATTTGATATGGGTGACAATGCGGTGTGAACGGAACCACGCAACCCGGTATCTAAATTATATTCAACAATACTTTCGTTAAAACATATTTGTCACTCCATATCTACTGTGCGCGAAGCGCAACGAAAATTCTAGGTATTACATGACTTTTATGAAAATTAAATGTTGGTACTACGTGAAAACAGTGCCGAAATTTCTTAGGCTATCTTTCTTATTGAGGGATTAAACTAATTCTACTTGACAAATTCAAAATAGCTAAAAGTAATTAAGTAGTTCACAAAATATTAGGAAGTAGAATATCTACTTGATTAAGTACCAGAAGTAGCGGAAAAGTACTTGAGTACTTCGAAAAAGTAGAAGTACTTCGTTACTAACCACCTCTGCCAATAACTCGCCTAAACAAAGCATAATTTCACCCTGCATCTCGTGCCCCTGCTTTAGAGCTTCGTAGCCCCAAGGGTTTGTTGCCACCTGTTTGTTCTGTATTTTGATTTGATGCAAATAAAGACAGTCTCAGTCAGTCTCTCCCTCTCTCTCTCTCTCTCTCTCTCTCTCTCTCGCTCTCATGTACCCGTCCCCGGGTACAGAATCCCTTTCGACGCGACGCGATCAAGGCGGAGAACGAAGGAATATTGGATAGACAGTCGACGAGCATGTCCATTGTCCACATTCAAGTCGAAATACAAGCAATTACTACTAAATATTACTAGTCCATCCTCAAGATTACCGGACCACGACTGACCTATCGATCTAGCTTTCCATGACATGCCGCTCCATATCTTGTCGCATTCTGTTTTCTATACTATCTTCTTTACTTTTCATTCAATGAGCAGTACATGCCTCCTTTTTACATCGCCTAGGCCAAGATGGGTGGATGATTCCATAGACTACTCCAAGTCGCTTCCACACCTTCCTATCTTTGCATTGTATCGCATTTTTGTTGTGTATTGAACTGATAAAAATTGCTAATAAACCAATGAGTGATGAGTGAGATAGTTGTCAGGTCACATAACGGACGAAATGTGTCTTACGAACCACGGCGCTTTGGGTACGGTAAGTAGGCGTAGAATACCGGCGACGACTAAAAAGGTGTTGGAACCTAACATAATAAGCTTCGCACGCAGATTTACCTGACTGAATGCCGACATATTTGTATAAAACTTGATGCATCGCGTAAATAGCTAGTTATAATAGATACCGGATCCGGAGACCAGTAATCAGTTGACGATAACTATAGAAAGTGACTAGTCACTTTCTATAACGATAACACTGATAAGCTATTCTATTCAGCTCAATAAACATGAATCTGGACTTAAAATATATAAATAGTAAGAATCCAAACCTAAATTAATATCCATCTCGTTGGAAAAAAAAGAGCTCACAGCTCATGCTGTCGCAGATCCACACCTTTGTCATGTAATAAATCAACCGTGACTGATGTTACCATGGTTTTGTAGACGCTGACGCTGACACTGGATTCACCGCTTTGTTGTGAATAGTCGATTTTGCGTCGAATCTTTACAGTTAGCAAGAGTGTTAAGTTTAATCAAGTGCAAATCGTGATCTCTTACGATGCCGGTTTTGAAGATCCCCATCGTACATAAATTCGGGATCATATCCCACAGCCAGAGGCTAGAATTGCAGGAACGATTGTTGCGGCAGAATTACGAAAAAGAAAAAGCTTCAACGAAAACATCGAAGAACTCATTCAATCCGCTCGAAGTGTGTGAAAAATTCGTCCGGAAGTATAATAATGGTACCATGAACGAAAGAGATACGTATCAAGCGGAAGCCCACAGACTACTTACCCACTGCAAAAGAAGAGCTGGTATCACTAATCAGGGTGAAGGTCCGAGGGTAGATTTACCGATGGCGTGGTCCGAGCTCGCGATACTAGCTCAATGCAAAGGTAAATTACAAGAAGATTGCCTCGACATTTTATGCAAGTCGCTGAATCATGCCCCCGTACACGAAGAGAACATTGCTACACTCTTTTTTCTAGCCGAGAGTGTTCTTTATTGGCTTCGCACAGATTCCGTGAATAGCAGACATTTACGCACCGCAGAAATTCGACTTTTGAAGCTCGGATTCTTAGTTTTTGTTCGACTTTATTACCATCATTTGTCAAACAATCTTACGGGATTAAGCGAATTTAAAATGAGGTTGTGCACTTATTTAGAAGGAGTAAAAGAACACGAAGATTTATACAAATCGTACCCAAGCGTTCTATTATCATTACGATTCATTACAAAGGTCGGAGAAATAATCACTGCCGTAGACTCTCACACAACACAAAATGAAATATCATCCAAAGTTAATATTCCTCAACAAAAATTACCGCAAATGCCTCTGAAACCTGTCATTTATAGAGCATTGCAAGTGTGGCATTGTAAAGACAAAAAAGTGGGTCTGAAACAAGCTTTGTTAGACATTATGCTATCCGCGAAAGAACTCTCAACCGAGAATTGGATCGATTCTTTATTCGCATTGTCCATATTCGGCGATGCAGCAAAGACTAACTTCACGATATGTCAAACTCTACAAGATGTTAGCCGAGGCGTGGACGTTTCTTTAAATGAAGTTTTCACGCCGAGAACTGCCGGCGCGTTATCCTCCCCGAGAAGAAAGCTACCCCGAAATGATACATTGGGAGAAACGGGTGAAAAAAAGGAAACAAGGGGTGAAGTTTTTCAAAAGATAATGAATGGAATGATAGCCGATCTTGACTCTGCAATCGGGAACAGACCAGTCTCCTCTACGAATAATGAAAGTCCAGTTAGAGTAGATAGAATCGGGCAGGAGAATCCAGTTAAAAACAGTGAAATTCCTGAATCCTCAACCAATCTAAAGATTGACGTTACCACACAGCCTGGTAACTCACGCAGGCCTACGCCAGCTGCATCAAGCCGTCTTAGGTCAGGACGTACAAATCCCAATACCCCTGATACAGTAATGGGCGAGAGAATCATCACAACCGGCATAACATCGTGGAGTTGGGAGGTCGCGTTTCAGTATTCTCAAATACTGACCGACATCTGCTTACACGGAGGGAACGCCGTGATCCAAAAATCCGCTATGTTAGGAAAATGGCTTGGCGCCGATGTGACAACGTTCCGAGCGGGCGCGCCTAATCACTGCATCGACAGTTGTGGTTTAGTCGATTTACTGGAATACAGGAATTCAAAAGAGATTCACCCTTCGAATCAGTTAACTAGTGATGATTCCAGTTGGTGCGTGCGTTATGGTGCGTTATCTGGTTTGTTGCACATTACTCACGCGCTGAAAGAAGACACGTTGAAAGAAGGTATGCGGTCCGCTGCCTGGTCGCTAATTGTGGCCATCCAAAACTCGCCTCTGTCGGAGGATCGAGTTTTAGAAGCATTACGAGCTGGTCAAGTTGAATATCCTTCCTACTACAAAACGAATGGTAACAACACGTTGAATATCTGGTCAAGAGTGTCGCGAGCTTTAATTGAACATTTTCTAGTCGCTGTTATGCCTTTTCCGACTGCTCCTTCTTCATTGACACAGCCAGCACCTTTAGCACCTCCCGGCAGCCGCCAAAGTGTGTCACGGAGCCATAATTCTAAAAAACAAACCCTTCCAGCACCTACAAAATCAATGCAATCATCCCCTAAAAAGTCGTGTCCAAATCGAACCACGTTAAACGAACACCTCGCCGTCACTACCAACGTAGACACGCTGACATTCGACTATCACATGAGGAATAGCTTGAACTTGGGTAGGGTCGTGGAGGATCAATGGAGAAAACAAATGATGATAGAGCACGAGCGGGAAGAGGAAGTCCGGTTGAGAGAATTACAGGAGAAGCAAAAAGAAGAGGAGCAGCGACTGGCTGAAGTTATTGAGAGAAGAAAAGAGAAACTGAAAGGAAAACCGACTCAGACTCTCGGCCCGTACCAAATTCCGCAATAAATTTGTATCAGATATACATATTACATATATTTGATAACAAATCATGAACATGACGCACAGCCAATCCTTTCCAAATGAAGCCAATGAAAATATATAAAATAAACGATCGCGACGGTATGCTCATTGGTCAGTTTATAGACAGCAGTACGTAACTTACATTTACTTGTAAATCATTGGGCGACGGTGTCACTGAATTTCACGGGTTAATTTAAACACATTGCATATTCCGGAAAATTTTGCCTGGCAAAATATAGTTAATTTTTCCAAGACATCACAAATTTGTGTAGTAAATGGAGTATCATGGAATTAACAATTTTGGAATTGGTAGACATTTTCGAGGGATGATTCTCACTAACGAATCAGTTAGTTTTGAAGCAGTGACCACGACCAGAGTTGGACAACTAGATAATTCTAGTAGTCTAATTAGACTAATAATTGAGCGAAATGTCGGTAATCTAATTATAATATAACTTCTGAAATGTTCCTATGCTGCCATTTTAATTCTAATCTAATGGTTTCCTGGAAATGCTCCAGGAGAACTGTATAGTGCGAAACGAGCCAAGCTTGCTGTACAGACATTTGCCGTGCTCGTGCTTATCAGAATTAACTTTGATTTGATATGAACTGAACTTGACTCAATCTCAAAGTTTTAGCAAATCCAGTAATTTTAATTCTAATCTAATCTGAAAACACTGTAAAGCTATAATTCTAATTCTAATCTAATTTGGAAAAATAATGCAGGCATAATCGTAATTTTAATGTGATTTGAAGAAAAAGTGTGTACTTATAATTCTGATTCTAATCTAATTTGAAAAAAAAACTGAAGCTATGATTCCAATTCTAATCTCATTTGAAAAAAAACGGTGTAGCTTTGATTCTAATTTTGATCTAATTTGAAGAAAATTGTGTTTTTATAATTCTAATTCTAAACTAATTAGAAAAAAATGCGTAGCGATAAATATAATTTGAGAAAATGTGTAGCTAAAATTATTATTCTAATCTAATTAAAAAAATGTGTAGCTATAATTATTATAATTCTAATCTAATTTGAGAAAAAATTGTGTAGAAAAAATCAAATTTTAATCTAATTAGGAAAATATGAAAATGTTCTAGCCGGCTCTTGCATGAAAGGAATTCCGACTCCCAATACAAGCTACTTTGAAAATAATACCATCCAAATGCGAGTCGGACATATATTTTTGCTATAGTCCGATATAAAAATATTGAATTATTGAATTCTGATGTAGAGTTACTGAAACAGTTAACGAATGTGTCTTAAAGTGCCGAAAATTCGTCTTTTATCGCACATTTGAATCGAATTTTTCCGAACATACCGAATGCCTTTCACCTCAATTTACTTATTATCTCGGACAGAGTTATCGATCGCAGAGGCACTGTAAGCGAAAATCGTTCATTTCGTCGACTTTCACCGTAGCACAGGGTGTAAACCGCATTTTCAGGTAGCAAATTGTGATTTCACACCCTTTCACTGGGTTTAATGCAGGGGTGGGCAATTCTTTTTCGCCGCGGGCCAAATGAGAAGCAAAAATATGTTGGCGGGCCGAGTCAGAAATTTCAGAATATCCAGCGTATTGATTTTATTTCTAAATTGGGAGCAGTGAATTACACGAATTGGTGCTCAGTGGATGTGTTGATATTGGGGAATGAGAAAGTGACGGTTAATTACCCAAAAAAACATTTCATTTGCCGTCATATTTTGAAACAATGTTAAACATGATATATTTTGAACTATCTTTAAAGCCCTATCCGCGTTTTTTTATCAATACCAGCCCCCATCGAGATGTCTTGTATACACTAATTAGCAACGCCTGTGCCCTAATCGCGCGAAGCGCGGGATTTGTTTATGATTCATGATTCAATCGGTCAATAATGTTGGTAATTGGAAATATATTGCTATATTCTTTAACCTCTCTCAGCCCACGTAGTGGTCTACTCAGTTTTACCGCTAGAGCTGAGTGAGGTACTGTCTTGGAAATATTCGGGAGGGCCCGTTGGTATAATTACTTTGTTACCTGTTGTTATTTCGTGACCACCCGTCTGCTATGTGAAATGATATTGAAATCGCCGAAGCGTACCAAACTAAAAAGACGACCCCCATTCCCGATTGGTATTTCTTCATTGGCAAATATTGCCTATGGACAATAATTGGACTTTGTGGTTTTCGGTCAACATACGGGCAGTCATTTTCAGCCAAGGTTTTCTCGCTGTCGAGCTTTATTCCCTTTACTTAGTTAATTTGATCAGCAGTTGCAATTGCAGTGCCTTCTCGGAATCCCGTGTTGGCCTAAGTTCATTTATCTCAGTGCGCATTACACAGACCGTGTAATGCGGAATGTGACAATGGCATCAAAGAAGGCTAGGTGACTTTAATTCTAACGGCATAACTTGCTACAACTTTCGTTTTAATCTGGATTAGGCATATGAGGTACGTATAGGCTGCGTAATCACGGTATGTTAATGAACACTGAACAGGCTTGATAGTAAACGAATTTCCGGTCCAGTTCATACATCGTATGGTTTTAGTCCACGCAGCAACATTGAAAAGTAGGTTTGATATTTTAAATTTCAAGCAGCCTTTCGCGGGCCGCACATAATCACTCGGCGGGCCGCACTTTGCCCAGGCCTGGTTTAATGACTCAAATACACCGATTCTAATGGAGATATATCCACGGGGTGTAGTGCATTCTGTTTTCCCCAAGAAATCCCAAACGGTGATGCACGTCAACAGCGTCCACCACAACCCTGGGTTATAGGGATAGGTTAAGTGACTACTTTTCACCCATTGCAAGGGTGTGAAATCACAATTTGCTACCGGAAAATGCGTTTTGCACCCTATGCAAGTACCGCTACCTGATTAAAACCCCACAATATGGTGAAAATCTGATAAATACACCACTTTTCCACCCATGGATTTACGGAGTGATGTCTACACTCTTAGTATAAAGGTGTGTATTCACACCTGTGAAATAGGGTGGGAATATACACCCATATTACAAAAAAACCGGTCCTACCTCAGACTTACACCACGGTACAAATCTAACACGACATTATATTCCAAATAATGCTCATACGTAAGGATCGTAGGAAGGTATATGCACGTAGGATATACAATTCTGAGTTAGGTCCTGTTTTCACGAGCCTATTTTTAGGTGTGAATACACATTCTTTTCGCTAAGATTGTGGTTACCCGTGAATTCGGAACTTGGTGAATTTGACATAAGAAACGTTATGTAACAACTAATACTATATGTAAGCGATTTATAAATATTGTATTAATAAATTCGAAAATGAATATTTCACTGAATATGAGGGTGAATTGTGGTATGCGGCACGTGGTATGTCTGTAAATTAATGTATTCAGGTTAGCGTTTAGGCTGGGGTTAACGTTTAGTTAGGGTTAGGATTATATAGGGGCCCATGGGTAGGGTATATTCACTAATTGCCGAATTGGCAATGCACTATTTGATTTACGAAAATTCGAAACTATTTCTTCAAAAGAAATTGGGTGATTTTCAGCTGTCTGCTAGCAAATAATATCCCATAATCGTGGCGAAAACAATCAATAGGTGTTAAAATTTGCATCTTCACGGCTAGGTGGACATATAGCTTTTCTTTTTTGGGCGAAGTTAAAAGCCGTAAACGAGAGACACTGCTTGGAATTTATGACAAAATGCGGGTTGTTGATTATCATCTTTGTTTGGCGATTACAATGCAAGTGGTTTTGTTCGCCGTATCCAAAAATCATTTGTGCATTACTAAATGCGGGTAAGTTTGTGAACAATTCAACCTCCT
This sequence comes from Botryllus schlosseri, assembly GCF_051294905.1. Taxonomy (NCBI): domain Eukaryota; kingdom Metazoa; phylum Chordata; class Ascidiacea; order Stolidobranchia; family Styelidae; genus Botryllus; species Botryllus schlosseri. The sequence continues at coordinate 26,313,363 of NC_137246.1, read as the reverse complement.
TTATATTGTATATGTTCTGTTCATGTAATAAATAAAAAAAACATCGATATTTTTTAATAGCATCTTCTCTCGGCCCAAGTGTGCCGCGAGAGTTTTATAACTTTTCTAGTTTGTCACAGCAGAAAAAGTTTGGGAACCACTGCCATAGTCCTGTTGTTAATATATCTAAGTGTTGTAATAATAAAGAATTAACGAAGCTACGATCGGGGAATTCAGTATTAATCCACCACAGCACCGACTTGCTTTCCCGGTGGTAGTAAGTTCAAACGTATCCTGTTCTCCATCAGTTGTCGTATACGTAAAGTCCGGGTCCAATATATTTTCATGGGTATATGATGTGTAACCGTCTCTGTCCGTTGCGGTTGTGAATACAAATGTACTTGATTCGTTTCCACTGTTTGAAACTTCCGTAGTATTTTGCTTTAATGTCGGTATTGAGCTGTTGCGGCTACTTTCTTCAGTCGATTCTGGCTCTGTTGTTGCTATAAACGTTACGGGGATATATTATACTGCAAGCACCCACTCGGTTGTAATGGTGGTCAAAGACGTTAGCGTTGCCGTAAGTCTACTTCATGTATAAGCCGAAATTGAAGAGTTATCAAGTAAGTAGTATTACATATGTATATGTAAAATAGTTTCTCACCCGTGAGCGTTTTGTTGAATGTCACACGCGAAATATCTGACACTTCAGTAGTAGGATTATGCAACGGTTTCAACTGAACTAATAGCTCAGTAACATTTACTGAGTTGTCACCTGAAATATAGGGTCTTGTCAACAGTGTCCGCGGTACGGATAACTCGGTACATTTATACTTACACCATTCATTGGTATCGATGTTCTTGAGACGTTCATCGTACGTTGATTTGGCTTTAGCGAAGCATTTTGCCGCCGCTTTGTCGCATTCGCAGGTGCGTTTCGCCACCTCTGTGTTATCATCTCCTAAACACCAAACGGATTACCCGGACAGCCTCTTTAGTCGGGAACGGAACAGAAGTAGAAATTGCCCGTCAAAAATTAGGGTTAATTCGGACACAGGGTCGCAATTCCTATCATTGGGCACAATAAACAGTACTTCGTTCATTTCAGCACAAGATGAGTGATTGTGGTGAAACAAAGTCGATCCATCCATTAACAATCGACAATGAACTCATATATGCCCACGACAGCCTTATAGTCGCTTTCACTTTGGTACAATTGCGTTTGCCTTCTCACAGTATGGCGCAAAAAGTTTTCTGTCTAAAAGATTCTAGCATTTAATTTCCTGCTGTTTTGTGGAGTAAGTTTATCGGGTGAAAATAGTCTTTCAGTTGACGAAGAATGTTCTATTACAACCCTATATGTGTGTTTTACACATTTATATAGTATAGTATAGTATAGTAATTCTTGTTTAGCATCGGAATGCAGTAGGCTACTGTAGCCTACAATACAAGATACAACTAACATGAAGGTATAACTATTGTACCTTTTATGCGATCAGTGCTAATTACTGCATATAACGCAGCTGCAATTCCTCAAATACGCAACAAGACAGCGTAATCAATGCGCTATCCGCCTTTACTCAAAACGGCGTAACGAACAATTGGTATTCCTCTCAATTCGGACAAAAGCGAGTGGAGCCAAAGTGTCCGACTAAGCGGAGTCGACAATATTCGGCAGAATCAAAACACGGACTTGTGAGGTGAGAAACGTCTTTGCATTTAACATTCGATTTCCTGTTTACACTAACACCGCAAGGAAGAATTCTCATCACGATCGTGACTTCCACATATTCTAGGCTTACCATATTTTGGAAACCTAAAAAGAGGACACTTTCTCAGAAATTTCAGACTTGCAAAACCGGAGAAGAATTCTCAAAAACCGGTGAATTTTTCCCACTTTGTGATCGGTTGACGAAAAAAAAAAAAGGTCATCAATACCGTTTTTTCTCCACATTGCCAGGTGGATCACTAGAAAAAAAAAGGTCATCTTTTCGCTCAGAGCTAAAATCACCCTTTTTCACTCCGAAATACCCGCCGGAGCTTCACTTCTGTGCTAATTTGCGGCATGTCACTCGCAATTCGCTCTAAATCTGACCAAAATGTTCATAAAAGAGGACAAAAGGGCGTCCTCCGAGGACACTTTCAAAAAAGTCAAAAAAGAGGACAAATCCTCTTAAAAGATGACGTATGGTAAGCCTAACATATTCGATCGGTCTTCATGACATCATGCATATTGCATCCAAATGCCGAGGGGAAGCATTGATTCTATCCTATACACTCATATAATAACAATGTCATAATCCCTTGTAGATATGGATGTGTATTATCGTATAGGCATATAGCTCATATTTCGACATCTAGAAAATTTTCCAATTTTCCGAATCAGATTATAATTAGAATTACAGCTACACAGTTTTTATTTCAAATTAGATTAGAATTAGAATGACTGAATTCGCGACATTGGATCAAGTTCCGTTACTACAAAATCAAAGTTCATCCTTATGAGGACGAGAAGAATGGCAAATGTCTTTACAGCAAGCTCGGTTCGTTTCTCACTATACAGTTCTTCTGTAGCATTTACACGAAAACCAGAGATTACATCAGAATCAAAATGTGAGCGAGGAAACATTTTGCGAATTAAAATAGAATAAGATTACCGGCATTGTACTCAAATTAGTCTAATTATAGTCAACTACAATTATCTAGCTGTTCAAGTTTGTCATTTGGGAAGATTTGTCCTCGTATCGCAAGAAACGTGAACGGTCCTCCGAGGACGGTAAAATATGCCCGAATGTCCTCTTTCTTTCTCGTTTTGAGTTACTTGCTTATAGGCTATACTTTCAAAAATATGAGAAGTTATATATATTTTCAAACAATTAGCGTACTGTAGCCATCGAACATGCTGAATGGTCGGTATAAAACAGGTTTACCAACAAATTGCGATGTCGGTTCTACCTTCTTTGGTTGTTATTTAAAACATTGTTCGAAGTTCTCTGTAACATTTTATATGCATTTTATATGCGAGGATTTGTCGCAATTTTTCTGGCGCAAGTTCGAACTTAACAGACCTACTATTTGAATCAATTTCGACCATCTTCCCGGTTGCATATAATTTCAATGATATTTCTTGTAAGTGATTGCACGAGCTCGTTAAAAATGATTGCTTCTTATTGGCAGAAACTAAGTATTCATGGGTTGAATCTGAAAAATAGGTTTGATTAGTTGTTTTTGTGTCTGTTTTGTAACTTTTTCCTGCAACTAGCAAGGATATGTAATACATCATCCAACTAAAAACGTAACAATTCTACTTTCGTTATATTTGCTACCAAAGGATTCCTCTTTTTGGGGCGGAAAATATGGTAAGACCATCAGTTATATTATTAAATTAGGGTTACCATACGTGCTCCTTCCTTCAGGAGGATTTGGTCTCCTTTTACAAGAAACTGAAAATGTCCTACGATTAGATTACCCGTATTCCCGCTCGATTTTAAGTTTTTCGATTTGTAGAAAAGAGTCCTTACTTCCGGATATCAAAATAGGGCAACCCTAATGTTACGTCTATATGCACTATGCATACCGCACTCGATATCTCCGTTGTGACAGGTGTAATTGTACGAAAGGCAGAGCACTTGGCCGCAAAACTTCACTTTCATCCACTCCGACCAACCGTCATACTTCACGTTTTCCCTTGCTTCGGTGTAGCACTTGTCATGCACGTAACAGCATCTATAAATGCATACATGGCAGAGGCTGTCATTGAAGAATTAGCCTATTTCGGCCACGTACAGGGGTATCGCGGCCTTATACAATAACGGGTAGCAAATACGTGAGTAGTTTGTTCTTACCGGTCGGTTTCATCTAAGGATTGACCATTTCCTCCAACACCACAGTAGCACCCGTAATCTCCGTAGAGTTTGAGCACCATCGCGTCTGGTTGATAGCACTGGATCAATGAGTAAAACGATGGCGCATCTCGTCGCGTCCGTGACAATATCAAACCTTAACAGGTACAAACAATCTGTATGGTCAGACGGACATTTAGAGGCAATATCTTATATAAGGATTGTCATTATACAAATATACATAGAGGCCAACTGATTTCTCATAATGTCGTAGGTTTTAAAGTATCAATAGGCGTATAAATCGTAATTTAGGCGTACGTTACACTTACTTCTACCGGCATCTGCATTTCCTTGCAAATCATAAATATAAAGTATGATAACGGTGCAGACGAAATCCAACCTCATCTCTCCTGTTGCGAGTCAGATTTACGGACCGGATTTACCTTTCTCACCCTATTACGGTCTCAAACCTTTTCGGTTCACGGTATTCCAGTGAACAGTGAACACCCCTTAGGCTCTCGTGCTATGAGTGAAGGTATCGGGAAGTGAAATTGGAGCTTTTGTGCCTCTCAGCTTGCGGCGTTGCGGAAAGGTACCGCACGAACCATGTACCGTACAGTGAGTAACGTTTCTCTCAATACCAGTGTAATTATACTCATTTCCGATTCTTAGTAACTTGCACTGTCTGTGCCAGGGTAATGATACTATGGCATGCTAGCTAGAGCTAAGTGGGGCTTTATAATTGAGTCATTGAATTATTGAATAAGGCGTAGCGTAATTAGCAGAACGGACACTCGCACAGTTACGTCGACTGGACTATATGACGAAAGAATAGTGATAGAAGTAGGCTATGTGCTGTGCAAATGAGCAAGTCCTTACAAAACAACATTGTTTTATAACGTGTGTAAATGCAATGAACACTGAGCTATATAAATGAGCATATGGTATTCACTATTGATGATCAAAGCAGAAAGCGCTATGAAATATGATAAAGCGAAAATCGCCGTCGTTTCGCTAATGTATTCTTCGCAGGACACGACGTAGGCTACTTTAGTAACGAATTTATGGACCTCAGTACTCATGGAGGCCTACCCAAGACCACATAACATTTATATCCATGTTCTTTGCTCAAGACTACCAAAGATAATAGACTAATTCACGTGACTATCGTCCTAAAACGAAACGTGACTCAGTCAACGAGAATTCTTTAGGATTGTGCGGAGTAAACGCTACTTCCACCCGTAAGGACGGTGACGTATGTAAATGTGCTAAGATTACAGATACATTGGATACCACATTTACACTGGATAATGGATATCCATTTGTTTATGATGTGTCATAGACCGGAGGTCAACATCCGCTTCTACATCTGATGCCGAATCAAATTTAGGGTGAGGTATCGTGCGATATTCAATCCGATTGTTATGTCAACACCCATCGTATCATGAACTGGTATGAACTTCGAAAAACTTGCACCTTTTCATGAAGATCAGCTTGACACACCATACGTTTCACAGCGAACGCACGCAAAACAACAATTAGGACCACGGAAGCATGGGATACAAGTGAATAATCTGCGTATGACACGAAGGAAGTGTGATATCACCGAATCTGAGTCCTCTGAAAATATCAACGTTCTAACCACTATGAAGAAGATACCTACCGTGTGGAGACTCGGTGATACTAACGATGAATGGGCTCGCGATTTTCGTACCGATTTGCTCCATTTTCATAGCAACCTCTCAAGGTAAGTAATATAGACATAACATACCGTAGGTAGATGGCATCCCATAAGAATCGATGGATGGATATGCCAAGTTAATGAATTTCTGATAAGGAATAAAAAATCTTGCCCGTTCACGTCCATCTTATCAAGGCTTATATGTGGCCCGTTGCATTCGGTAGGCCTACTAGTTCGTAATATTTCGAAGTGTTGAAGCAGGCTAATCATTGATGACTGATGCAGTGATGATACTCATCTAGTAGAAGTTAGTAGTTGTGAACAACTAAGATGTAGAGAACAAAACAGCTTAGCTTCAAATACTATTGAAGTAGAAATGAAGGTAGTCTGAATAAATATTCCCTTGAAAATATTAAAAAACCACCGACCTTCTGCAAAAATACTTTGGTAATGATGACCTACCAACCAGACTTGGACAACTAGATAATTATAGTTGCAGACGTATAATTAGACTGGCCAGGGCGTCATGCTGATAATCTAATTCTAATCTAATTTGTGAAATGTTTTTATGCTCGGATGTTAATTTTAATCTAATTTCTGGTTTTCCTGATGATACTCCAGCATAGGCGCCGAATCTGGGTATGCAAGGTATGCCAGGCATACCTAGACATTTTTTAGGTATGCGGCATACCTAGAATTCGGTTTGGCATGAATCGGCATAAGCCCCAATTGTGTTATTTAGAACGAATCGCAATGTATTTCCGTTTACGACATTACCTGCTGCCGCTTATGTGAGCGAGGTAATCCATTGCGCGCGGCCAATTAGCGACAAGCGCGTTCCCAATTGGCGAGATTTGTCTGTGCACAATATAACGCAACGCGATCTCCCGCTGAGATGATCGCGAAATTGTGTCATTGATTGCCGTGCGCTCAGCAATCATCGCTTGGCACGCTTGCCTGATTTATCGCGTCTCCGACAAGCCTAGTTCTACTCGTTTGAGCATCATGAACAATCACATCAGCAGTAGGCCCGGTGCCATCGCTGCCTGTACTATCGCATCTGCATTGGCGCGCACGATATTATCGCTTGCCTACACAATCGCATCTGCAACAGGCCTGGTACGAAAGATATCATCGCTGGCCAACTATCGCGTCCGATGCGTTGGCTCCCGTCTCTCGAGCCTGGCATGCGTTGGCTCCAATCTTCCGCTGGCCTGGTGACAATGCCGTTAGGTGTTTGTTGGTTAGCGATTGTAATTAAAGAGCGACATCGCTGAAGTGAATGACATCGAATGTCCGCAGACATGTGCGATTGTGAGTGCGCCGTGCATGCGTAAGTGAATTCCGCTACCTAAACATAACCATCAGAAGATGTGTGTCAACTGTCAAGGCTCATCATCGTCATCATCATTGGTTTATTAGCAATTTTATCAGTTCAATACACCACAAAAATGCGATACAATGAAAAGACAGGAAGATGTCGAAGCGACTAGGAGTTGTCTGTGGAATCGGACACCCACCTTGGCCTAGGCGATGTAAAGAGGAGGCATGCACACTGAATGAAAGTAAAGAAGATAGTATAGAAAAAGGAAGTTGTGTTGAGTTGTAGAAGACGAGAAAGGTTTGAACAACCTGAAATCGGTGCCATTATAGAACAGATTCCATACAGTGTTGCCAACTCCGGATGGACAAAAATCGCTAAAACTGGTGCTGAAAATCGCTAGATGTCGCTAAATCTTGAAATATAATCGCTAAAAAAGTCGCTAAATCTGTATTAATTCATAAAGTTGCTAGATTCAACCAGAATAGCCATTTTTTTGTTAGGTTTTTTGTGATCAGCTGTGTCAAATGCCCCTTATCATATTTCTAGTTCATACTACGCAGGATTCATCTCAAACCATGCCATGATTGCTCTGCTTGACCAGATTTGCAGTTATAACCACTTACTATATATTGGCAGGATACCAACTACTGCCAATGAAATGGAATTTGCGGTGAAAGGCATCCTACATATACAAGGGCCAACCCGATATAAAATTGAATAGTATATTCATATTAAAATGAACCCGAAAATTTTCGGCTAACACTCGTCAGGGGTAATCGTCAGCCGAAAATATTCGGGTTCATTTTAATATGAATATACTATTCAATTGTATATTGAAGTTCTGCACCTCAAAGAAGCTGTTCAACCCGATATAAGTACCGTAATTTTCCATTTTAATCAATTTTTTGTCCTAAAATCGGGGGAGCGTATTGTATATGGGTACGAGAATTTAAAAAAAATCTCCCTCGAAATAAAACTTGCAATTACACATTTCTTCTTGTTTGTTGTCAATCGTGCATCACATCCAGCCATCGTGCCCGGACTTTAGTGGAAATCTGATTGCCGCACCTATTTTTTCACCCTGGTAGGTGTATTCGACTCGGTTTTACCCATTGGAAGGAAGTGGAAATATCGTTTGCCTGGTTTACACCCCACACTATGGTGGAAATCTAGTTAATACACCTTTATTCTCTGCCGCTTCAAACACGCTCCGCACGAACACAATGCTCTCGTATCTGACGCTAGCTCGATCACCTGCTAGTACAGGGGTGCGTATTATACATGGCTACAGGTTTTTCCTCAGTTTAACTTGTCATTTTAAGGGTGCGTATTACACATGGATGCGTAGCCTACTGCAGATGGAAAATTAGGGTACCTATCACTTCTTATAGCCCATGGCCATCCCGTTTCCCTAGTTTCTATACATTAGATAAGCGACGGGACAAAACGATACATCAAATATATATTTATTTAATAATGTTTTTCTGTTATCCAGCAGCGCGCATAGTGACTCGTGATTTAATTCTTTTAATTTTCAATTTTTTTGTGGGTTAATTTAATTCTGTTGTTACATCTTGTGTTAATGTTAAAAGTCCACGACGTAATCTTTTTTCATTTATCTTGGAGGTTGGTAGCAAGTGTTTGTATAGTACACTGCTTCGTCTCGTGTGTAGGTGTCAAAAGTTGGATGCAAAATAGTTTGATCAGTTATCTTGAATCCGACTGCCCCTTAGAAACTCGCGATGCCAGTCTTTTTTTTTTTGGGGGGGGGATTGGACACTCGTCTGGCGTGGGTGTGAAGAGCTCAGATATCGGACCTTGTATAGCACACTGCATTAGACGAGCATGATTGTGATTACGAGTATTGTGTTGAGGGTGAATTGGCCAGGATCTTGACAAGTTTGGCGAACGTGACACTGTAGATTTCTAAGACAGGAAAAGTTATGGCCAACTTCGTTCCACTTACTAGGAAAGTCAGTATTGACGCTACTATCCATATACTATATATGAATGCAGATCGGCGATGCGTGTTGACACTGTAGCGCGCATAAAATATAGTAAACGTGCATGATGTGGCTGCCGAAAAGCGATTGATATCAGATATTTCTGAAAAAATCGCTAGAAAATCGCTAAATATTTTTTAAAAGTCGCTAGATTTATCACTAGTCGCTAGATTGGTATTTTTGTCGCTAAACTGAATGCAAAATCGCTAGATCTAGCGACAAAATCGCTAAATTGGCAACACTGATTCCATAACAACTCGGACATTTTGGCTAGCGCGAATCGTCGCCGAGGTTACGTAATACGCGTTGATAAGCGGCGTATTTAATTGTTCGCTACAATCGCTAGCGATCAGGGACTCGCTAATTGACAGCACTTCTGGACTCGTTGACAAGTTTATCATACTGGCAAGTTTGTTAACACGAAGATATTGCATAATCGGCATTTATGCATGCACTTAACCCTCATGAATTGATGCTATTTTATCCCTAATTATCAATTCCGTCAGATCATGACGTTATTCCTTTGTGACGTCATCGAACTCGCATACCTAAGGAAAATTAGCGCCTATCTCCAGGATAATTGTATAGTGTGAAACTCAGGGTTGTAATGACTCGACTGTCGTTTTCTGAAAATACGGAAATGACTCAACTCGATTCGAGTCAATCTGTGTAATGACTCGACTTGGACTCGAGTCATTGCACATGACTCGGACCAAGTCATAGGACTCGAGACTCAGACGGCCAATACCGACATTTCATTGTAATTTCGAAGAATAGTATAGTAACCACGCTATTGGTTTTTCGAAAATGCGACCAGAAACTGTTAAAAGTGAGGAAAATTCATATATTATAACTGCAAACCGCTCGATATCACCAAACAGAGTCATAAAAAGTGGGTTTAACAAGAATATAACTGGCAACTGAGCAATCAATGCAGTGTCTCGGACTCGAGTCATAATACCATGACTTGGACTCGACCCTCTGCTCGCTGACTGAGGCTTGACTCGGTGGTGAACTGAAAATGACTGGAATCGACTCGAATCAAAACTGTAAAAGTGAGATTGACTCGTGACTCGAAGCCTTTTGATATGGTTACAACCCTGGTGAAACTAGCCAAGCCTTGTGTGCAGACATTTGACATTCTCATGCTTGTCAGAATGAACACTGGGTTGACATGACTGAATTTGATGTTTGTTGTATTTCTTTTTAATTAGAAATTCATTCAATTTCCAATTTTTGCAAATTCAATAATTCTAATTCTAATCTAATTGGGAAAAGCTGAAAATATTCTAGTTGCCCCTTCTGCTAATAATCAAATCTTTGCTAGTGATGCATCTGGTTGCCCTCTTTGACTCGCTCAAATGCTCAACAAGAGAGGTGGTCAGTATAGGCTACTTTTTAGGAGTGCTGAAGTAGAATTTGTCTACTTCTTAATTATAGCATTCAATAGAAACAGGAGTTCATCAATTATATCTGCTTTACACCTGGGTTATACGTAACCGAGTCACAAGTCCATCTCACTTTTATGGTTTTAACTCAAGTTAAGTTGAGTCATTTTCAATTTTCCAATGAGTCGAGTCCGAGTCAGGGTGCATAAGGTCGAGTCCAAGTCAGGGTGTTAAGACTTGAGTCCAAGTTATAGTGTTCACTGTTGAGTTTCAACTTCAGGTCATGTTCAAACCAATTTTTTTACAATTCTGCTTGGGTATTATCGAATACCCCGCATTTATAATATGCTAATTTCCTCACCTCTAGTAGTCTCTGGCCCTATTTTCCAAGTACCGTAGGCCTACCAGAACCGATAGACATAATTCGAATAGTGTGGTAACTTCACTACCGGTATTCAAAGTTACAATGAAATGCTTGTCTCAAATTGACTCAAGTTGAGTCGAGTCATTTTTGTATTTTAAGAGAATGATTCGAGTCAAAACAAGTCGCTAAAAAGTTATCACTCCACTGTCTGCTGTACAGTGTGTCTGTATTGCCATCGTCTACTAATGACTAATGTTACAAATTGAGTGCATATGGCGAGAATTTTTTTCTGTTAACACTCATTCTTGCAGGAAATGTTGCTGAAAATATTCTGTCTTCCTTGAGCAATGACGACATTACTGCTATCCAGACCGGCTACGATTCTCCGTTGGTATTTTCTGGAATATTATTCGCCGGATCGCAAATCGTCTATTTGGTGATTATGACATTGAAGATTTGAGTCACAATGTCAAATAACGCTGGTCAATACTTGCAGGAAAACCTGGTGCAAAGGCTGAAATCTAACGTTCCCTTATTATCTCCATCGGACTCTGGCGAGTATGTGAATGCAAACATTAAGGAGTAGAGCTGTTCAAAAATAAATTTTTTCTTCAAATTTTACAGGATATACGATGAAATTGTTAGGTTTACTAAAAATAAATACTGTGTACCAAATTTGGCTCAATTCCAACCTGTAGCAGCTAAGCTACTAGAGTTAGAACATTTTAAATTTAACATAAAAAATAAAAATAAAATTTTCAAATTTTTCTGGCAACCACATGAAACTGTTAGGTTGTCTACAAATACAATGTATACCAAATTTGACTCAATTCCACTCCATAGAAGCGAAGTTATTGCTGTTCACAATTTTGAATACTAAATAATAGTATTTATGGTGGATTGTTCTATAATTAGTAATTTAAGAATTTGCCATCATAAATACTATTTCTTTCAAATCCAAAATTTTGTGCTTCAATGACTTCGCGTCTACTGGTTGGAATTGAGCCAAATTTGTTGGAAATCGTGTTTGCAGGCAACTTAACAAGTTCGTGGGGATGAAAGTGAAATTTGAAAAAAAAAAAAATCCATTATTTTAGATTAAATTTAATATTTTCCAACTTCTGTAGCTTTGATGCTACATGTTGGAATTGAGCCAAATTTGGTGCGCAGCGCTTTTTTCCAACCATTTTATCCAATATCCAGTAAAATTTGAACAAAATTGAAATTTTTGAACTTTTCAACCCAAAATAAGGAGTATCAAATTCCATGGTTGCATTACAATTGGACATTATTTCCATATGTTTTCATCAAGTCGTTAGTGCTATATTATCATCAGTTAGGTCACGACTAAAGCCAGACAGATCTGACTTGGAGAACTAGGCAATTCTAGTTGGCAAATTAGACTAATTACATAAAAAGGCTGGACATCTAATTTTAATGTTATTTGTGAAATCATTCAAATTTGTGAAATATTTCTATGCTCTTATCTTTATTCTAATCTAATTTCTGGTTTTCCTGTAAATGCTACAGGAAAATTGTATACCGTACTGCGAAACTAGCCAAGCTTGCTGTGCAGACATTTGCTATTCTCATGCTGATAAGAATGAAGTATGAGTTGATATTAACGGAAATTGATTCAATATTCAAGTTTTTGCAAATTAAGTATTTCTAATCTAATTTAGAAAAAAACTGTGTAGCTTTAATTTTCATTTTGATGTAATATGGAAATAACTGTAGCTAGAAATCCTAGTTCGAAAAGGCTGAAGATTTTCTAGTTGTTTGAGTCCGAGAGAGAGAGATATGATATTATTTTTCGCCTGCACCATCGAGATGCTTTGACGACGGAGTTGCGACACGGCCGTGAGGTCATCTGGCCTGCGACCTCATTTTTTTTCTCCATGCTATCCGTGATTGCTGAGCGCCGAGCAGGATAGCTGCGGATACCAATTTTCGAGTCTTTGGTATGACCAGGCCGGGGATCGAACCCACGACCTACGAACCGAGAAGCCGGACGCACAACCATTACACTATCTCGATACCGAGACGATTCTTATAAAACCGATAGCTAGCACCTTCACCGATAACCCCGACATATTGAGCCGTAATTCACAAAATAAGAATCTAGCATATTTCCAAATCTTCAGTGGATATATTTGGACAGCCTTTGCTTGCTTTGCTATTAATTAAAGTAGAAATGCTGAATCTGGACATCATTATCGATTAATTTTACTTCTACTTAACATTTCTCAGTTTTTCAGGCAAAACTAGGCCAAGAATACTTCCATTTTTACTCACTTGGAAATAGCCCCTTTACTTCTACACGAGTAGAAATGTACATTACTTCTACTTCAACGTGAGTACCAAGGACAGGGTTGTAACCAAGTCACAAGTCCATCTTACTTTCGTGGTTTTGACTTGAGTCAAGTTGAGTCATTTTCAATTCACTATCGAGTCAAGTCTGAGTCCAAGTTAACGAGCAGAGGGTGGAGTCCGAGTCATGGTATCATGACTAGAGTCCGAGTCCAAGTCATTGTGTTGACTGCTCAGTTTCCCGTTAAAGTCTTGTTAAAAACACTTTATATAACTCTGTTTGGTGATATCGAATAGCTCGCATTTATAATATACTGATTTTTCTCACTTTTAGCAGTTTCTGGTCGCATTTTCAAGTACCAGTACCAATAGACGAAATCCCAATAGCGTGGTTACCTTACTATTCTTCGAAATCACAATGAAATGTCGGTCTTTGCCGTCGGAGTCTCGAGTCAATACACAGATTGACTCGAGTCGAACTCGAGCCCCGATTAAGGATGACTATGTTTGCCACCTCTTCCTGTAAGCTATAAGAATTATATCTATATCGATATTCCCAGTCTTGTAGTCGCAGAATATCCCGTAGTTCTCTGACCCCCTACTACCATGTTGTGACGTCGACCGGGCTCTATTCACGACCAAATGTCATTAATTTGGAAAGAGTGAAAAAAATCTAGTGAAGATTATCACACAGTGATACCGGTAGGCATACGGTACTCATAATTCTTTCCACTCTAGACACACAATGTACAATGCGTTGCCTACATAACACACAATATAATGCAATTACCAGATATTTGGTCATACGATTGTTGATACACAATGTTCTTTTCAATCCTCTACTAGTTGTTGACGTTTTACCGTGACCGTGGCCACGACCTAGCATATCAATCTCACTTTCCGCCACATGCCACCTCATTTCTTCGCTTGTCTTCTATATTGTCTGCTTTACTTTTCATTCAGTGTGCATGCCTCTTTTTTACATCGCCTAGGCCCGGGTAGATGTCTGATTTCAAAGACTACTCCAAGTCGTTTCGACGCCTTGCTATCTTTTCATTATCGCAGTTTTGTGGTGTTTTGAAATGATGAAAATATTATTATACTGATACTGAAGTGTCAGCCGAAAATATTTAGGTTTATTTCAATATGAAAATATACTATTCATTCAATTGTATATTGAAGTTCTGTACCTCCAAGAAGCTCTTCAGAAACGAGGGTGTTGAAACAAGTATGGACAATCTTATCCATCAAACAACCTTGGTAAACTGATACTATTAGTACTGAATAATCCTGCCATTTAAATGCCTGCCATAACAGAGACATTGAGAGTGTTATAGATTTTGTGTTCTTTGCCGCTTCCCCACTTTTCCCCTGTCTGCAGGCTTTTCACTCCTATTTGCCATTTACATGCTGAATTTTCATGAAAGGCAAAATATGCAACATCACATCCAATTCCATTGGAAGCATCCTCTTTTTGCACGGTTTTTCAAGATATTGGTTAAGATTTTCCCGACATTTTTTACCTTTATTATTTAGATTTGAGGGATCAGAGTATGCTGTCAGGACAGGATGGCCTTATATTCATATCGCTTACTTCAATAACTCGGACCGATCACGCGACAGTGTTTCAGCTGGTGTAAGAAGTTCTGTTTTGATAAAATGCCTAGCATGCTGATAACTACTTGAAATCTCTCAATGCTTTTTATGTATCTATAGTCGCATTGTATTGATAATGAATGGATTTATCAATATCTATGGGGAAATATTACCAGTCTTCACTGATATTCAACTATCTTGGCTATTTTTTTCATACATTCGAAGCTGTCTCAAGCACGTGTTACATGATTATTTAACTGCGCCCACTGAAAACCCATTTATCCACAAATCTATACTCCTTCATGCGTGCTTGGGGAATGTCCTGTGTAATGACTAAGCTACTGAAATATTTCTGTTGGACTTCTGATTTTGATATCATGATATCAAATTGGCGTGTAGCTGCCATTCACATACACATTTCTGTCCCACTTCAACATGATTAATGGCAAATTACGCAAACCCATCACCGACCGAAATATTGGAAGTGGAGCATTCTGGTTAAAGACGTAGCAAGAAAAATAAAATTGGGATCGGGGGCAAAAAATTTGACGAGGTAAAATATCCCCCTTAAAGACATGGAAAAATATAGTAATAAAACGATGGCGTTGGTTCTTATTGGATGATTAAAGCAACTTCTGGGGGATCTTTATACATAGCCTATATTTCAACCGCACTCATGTCATGTTATGATATTTATCTTTTGGCAAATCAATGTACCTTCACTTCATGGGTAATTTTATTTAGACCTACTTCTTCATTTTTATTTATCGGGATGCGGGTACTCAACAATAAAAAAATCTCCTGACACTATATATCGCATGAAGAAAAATTTCAACTTCAATACATCTCTAAAATACTCTACCTTATGTTAATTTACGAAAATTTTTGAAAAATTTAGGGGTCCATGGCACCTTTGGCCACTCCCATGTTCTGGTCACCGGTTTCCCTTATAAAACTGTCGATTTTTGTATATATCTTGGTCTAGCAGTCTATAGCATAGACAGAAATGCCAGTTGCATGTCAGTAGGAAAATTTATACTTACTGCAAAATATGGTTTCTGATCTCCATGTGACAGTTGATATCATAGAAATGTTTTTCTGTGCTCTACGTAATCAGTGATATGCACTGACATTCTATGTTTCAGATCAAAACTACCCCAAGTGGCCTTACCTTTAGCACACCAATCAACACTACAGGAACCATTGATTCTTGTACCTACTCAGCTTATACCGTGCTGTCAGCGAAGGAAGAGGAAACAAGTTCAGTGGAATTTGTGCAATTCACCGTTTATTTGACGGATGCGGATCCACAAGTAACAGTCGAACCGAATATTTTTTCAATGGTGTTTCATTATGTACATATCTCTAATCTCTTCATTACTGGCTGTACAATGTGCATGTGTGCATGAATCCTTCGGATAATATTCATTTTAACTATGCGGACATGTACCGATACTCCCATATCCCTGTATCACTCATGAGGTCAAAACAGTATGAATGATGTGGGAAGGTAAGATACGCGTACCTTCATGCGACCACAAAGAAGATAATGCTAGTATTACATAACATTTAAAAGTATTTGGCATTTTTTTGACAATATTTCATTGCACTTTGTGTTTGTTGATCACGGATTCACGGATACGTCATTTCCACTAACGCGTGTAACTCTGTATTACATTTTTCATATGCTACGATATGTCAGACCAAGCTGTACAGCCTTCCACAGTGGAAAATATTACCGGAACTATAATCCAACTATCTCTCACTACTCATCTCGAAATCATTAGAATTAATACTCAATTCATTGCGTCCAGCTCTAATGCTAACTGTTGAATTTGAATGCTGTGCTTAGTTTCAACCATCTCTCAAGCTAATCACTTCGAAATTCTATGAGTCTTTCTCAAGATAACACAGAATGTATTGAATCATTCACAGTTTGGCCAGAAAATCGTCTACAATGCACGTGTGCGTGGGTCCAAAGGACGTTCAACCATTTCTGTGAAGGGTAACCCTAACAACGTTGTCGTGGGGAGCGTTGTAGTAACCAAGTGGGTATGAGGAATTCTATCTCTCTTCCACAAATGACTGGTTAAATGTTAAGGACCGGTGCGGACCCGATGCAACAGACGGACTTGGAAGCAATTGTGGGTATAATAGCACAGCGTGCTTGTGATCAACTTGATACTATTGGTGAGTTGACTGTGTACCTTGATGTAACACCCCCGATAATCCAGCGAATCACATTACAGTCGATATCAATAATTTATTATCGTCTGCCCAGGGCACTCACAGAATGTACAATGTGATATACAAGACACAGTGCGGTGTAATCAGCAGATATGAGGATGCCAAAACGACCAGTTGCGGTCTCTTGATCTGGCTTCCACATCCACGTCGGCCTAGTGCCCTATGTCAATCTTTTCGATGTTAATATTTATTGGTCTGTCCTTTTAGTTGCTCTTTCTTGCTCTCAATACTAAAGGGAGTCTGTCAGTGAAAAGATGGTTTTCCTCTCTACGTTTTCAGTATATGGTATTTAGAAATTAGCAATGTAACGTCAACATAAAGACTTCAAACTCACAAGAACACAAACCTCCCATACGTTTGCAGAGCAAACTTCACACCGGTCCTATGTGTTTAGAATATTAACTGTAGTCCATTTCTTTTCGTCAATACCTATTCGTCATTTTAGGAGAGTATTTACAAGATAGCGAAACAGTGTTAAAGCTTGGTTGAAGCGTGATTGATTTCGAACCCTATTTTCAGTATCATTATCCGTTTATTTATAATTTTATCATATCAAAACTTCACGATACTGTGATACAATGAAAAGATAGGAAGGTATCTTTGAAATCAGACGCCCACCCGGTCCTCAGCAATGTAAATAAGAGGCATGTTACGTATACTAGACTGGACGGAAAGAAATACGGGATGTGTTGATATGTTGCAGTTGTCAAAGATTGCCTGAATGGTGAGGTCACTGACTCGTGTCAATGTGATGAGGGATATGGTGGAGATAGATGTGAGACAAGTGAGTCTGTTTAATTTATATGTTATCTGTTTCATGATGTATTTTGCAACTGCTAAATTGGCATTCACATTTCAACAAAATAACTTTTATTTACCAAATTTCACGAACCAGTGAAAAAATTATTAGTAATGCATGTGTTCCCTGAATCCAAATTTTGTGTGCAGCGTTTTTTAGGCTATCTTACAATTTCTTCAACTAGTCGATGAAATTTGGAAAAAAAGTTATTTTGACAACCCTACCAGACAGCGATACCTTGTGTTGTGAATTCTTATGATTTGTCACATTCTTTACCTGCAATTTTCGTTTTATTTAAAATATAAAAAAGAACATTTTTTCCTAATATATGCAATATGACAATTTCAGAGTGTTTGAACGGTGATGTGGTGTCAACATCGCCATATAGTGGACAAATTTGCGACTGCGAACTAGGATTTGGTGGATCTGATTGTAGTATGGGTAAGTTAAGCAGTGGTGGGGACTGGTATGATACTTCTCAAGGCACCGTTGTTATCAACATTGTGAATACAATATACAATGTAGTACACTTTCCTAGGGATATAATTCAGGGGCGGGTAACTTCTCTGATATGGATACCTAAAGAATTTGATGAAAATACTTGGTTCTTGCAACTGCCGTGATTAATGAATAAATCAAAAACTGCTATGCTTTGGTAGCCATCTTTTTTGTTCTTTACCTTGAGCTATTACTAATTATTACTACGATTACTATTTCCAAAATAGTTGCTCAAATATTCTGCAGAATCGGATTCATACCACTTTATGGCTAAAGCACAAACAGGGGCTTTGAAATGTCAGGCTCTCTTTAATGACCATACGGGATATTTATACAATGAACCAGGAGCTAATCCATCATCGATAACCCCGTTCATGGATCAGAATTTACAAAATTTTGTAGGGGCGGTGAGTACAGGTTTATTGGATTTGCCACCACTGTTGGTTTTCATGGTTTGTGATCAGTATGCTGTTGTTACTACCACCTTAATTGCTTTATAGTTGGGTTGATTTGCCTTGTGGTGTATTTTGAGGAACTGCTCCACTAACTTACCCGCAAAGAAAAAGTGTCGATAAGTAGATAAGAAAGTCACAGGTCATTCAAGCACACAAGTTATGTTGCCTTCACTACATTTGCAGTACAAAAAGGCGTTTAACTGTAAAGGGTCATACCTCTGCTCTACTTTTCTGGGTAGACCAAAATTGCATTGACAAGTCACAGAAGATCCAAATATCACAGCTCATTTGGTAACTCGATCAAGAAAGTGTGAGCACTAGGGCAATATTTTTTTACCTAAAAAATGGAGGATTTTGACCTTAAAAATGAAAATTTTGACAGTTTTTTACCTTAAAAAACTTAATTTGACCAAATTTTGACCTAACGCATGCAAATTAGGTGTTTTCCCACATAATGCTAGAATCGTACTACTTATCTTCATTTCTGGTTGGAAATGTCTGTCCTTACGAAGTAGTTTGGCCTGGAAAAACTTTTTTTACTCAAAAACTGACAAATTTTTACATTAAAAAACCTTATTTTCACGAAATCTGGCTCTATGAAGAATTCCAGTAGTTACATCACGTATTATGGTAGAAATAATTAAAACTTGTTGTGGTACACGAAAGATACTTTCCTACACTCTCGGGTAGAAAGTGTCTGTCCTTACTACGTATCTTGCCAATCATGGAGAAATAACGTTCAACAGCAGCAGTTGTTGGCTGGCAACACTGAAGCTGTGCGTACACTGCCGGTGACACACCGTGTTGCTTCATTCTGACAATGTTGTATCACAATTTTTCATCATGTGCTTCTTGATATAAGAACCATGCAATGCTCATGCAGTGTTGCTTCAGTTAGGATATTGTGGTAAATACCATATCAACCTGTTTCATTTTAATGTTTGTTTCACCGATTGTGCAAAAATCTACGATACAAACAAAATGCAGGTTGCAAAAATATTTTGACTTTGTAAAAAACTTTGACATTTTTTGACCTAACGCTACAATTTTGACAAATTTTTGACTTTTTTTGACATGTCAAACAATATCGCCCTAGTGATCACGTACCTCTGATTCTTAGATGCATTGATTGACTTCCCATAAAATATAGGCCTGAATACAAGCTTCTTCTGTATGTTTACAAATGCATCGTGGGAAGTGCACCAGCGTATATTCGCGAGCTAGTGACAATCTGCAATCCCAGAAAATTGTTACGTTCTCAGCCGCAGAAACTCTTGTCTGTTCCAAGAGTCATAACATCGACCGAGTCATAACATCGACCTGTGGCGAGTAAACCTTTTCTTCCTCGGCTGCCATCCTGTGGAACCATCTTCCAGTTTTTAGCAGATTATCTGACTCACTATATGTTTGCAAGCAGAATCAAAACCGTTTTTTTCACATGTGTGTTCGAATTACAGTAGTGCCCTACAACTATGTACTCCATCTTTTATGGGCCTACATATCGTTTACTTTTATATTTTATTGCCTATTGTGTACAGAACCTTAGTGTATTAATTTAGGGTCACCATATGCCCTTCTTTAGGAGGATTTTTCTTCCTTTTTCAGGAAATTGATAATGTCCGACGACGACGCCTAAATATTCCCCTTTTTGGAAATCCGTCCTCCTTTATAGTTCTGACAGCCGGGGTAATGGACAGGCTGAACTAAAATACGCCAAAATCTGTAATGCGGTCATTCGAGCGGGTCTTCCGGGAGTAGGACTAAAAAAATGACCTTTTTTTCATAGTCAACACCGCAGCAGTATCGTTTTTAAGTGGGTAATCCGGGTGTTGAGTGGAAAAGATGACCTTTTTTTCATAGTACAAATTTTAAATTTTATAATCAGCAGTTTTTTAGTCAGGTAATCTGACTTTTATGATTTGTAAAAGAGTCCTCATTTACGAACCCCAAAATTTTGTAACCCTAATTAATGATATGTTGATATATATTATTATTGTATTATATTATATCATGCCGCAGTGTCGCTGTCAATGAAATTGGGTATTTTACTCCGATTATTTCAGATTGAGATCTCTGGAAACATCCAATCAACAGTCTTGCAATTCGGAGGCGATTACTCGTGAGCTTTAAATATTTGAGGCGGACATTAGAATATTTCTTACTGGACTTCACTTGATATCGATTCAACGTCTTTAGTAATACGTAACACTGGACTGAACTTGATTTAATTTCTAACTTTTTGTAATTCAGAAATTCCAATTTTAATCTAACTTGGTAAAATCTGAAAGTTTTCTAGTTGTCCAACTCTGGCTACATCCAGTTGATCAGTAGATTTTGTACCAAATGCCCAATCCAAAATAAAGTTAAGATTTCACCTATCTGGTTATATGTTTTTGAATTATATATTCATTGTAACAGAGACTCCCACAACGCGTCACTAGAAAGGACAAACGACATGCTATTTGCTGCAAAGGTTGAAAAAGAATATGATTTCGACTTTAGGCTGGAGGTATACTTTTTCAGTATATTTTTTAAATTGTGTCGGTATACCTTAAGGAAGCAGGCTTTACTGTAAAGATTGTGACATGCACCAAAAAAAAAAACATTTGGCAATTATTGGCGACATTACATTCATGAACTTGTTAAACGGTGTACAAATGTTATTTTCGATTCTCCCACCAAAGTCCTTACACTAACAAACAATGCCTGCATTTCTAGGGCTTGAGGCAGGGGTCACCAACACGCAGCTCGGAACGTCATATTTTGCGACCAGTGACGTGCTTTAAGATTTACGAAGACCGCTTAGTAAAGCAGTTAGAAATGCCGAGATTGAATGTGGTTTAAAATATTGTTGTTGCAGTTCAAAATAAGCTATTCTCATGTGCCCAAATCACTATTCCTCACTAGCTGATACGGCTTCTGCGATGGTTCATCATAGTCTTAGCAGCACTTGAATAGTATTGTACCAAGGGTTGTAACCAAGTCTTAAGGTTCCGAGTCACAAGTCAATTTCAGTTTTATAGTTTTGACTCGAGTCAAGTCGAGTCATTTTCAATTCACCACCAAGTCAACTCTGAGTCCAAGTCAGTGAGCAGAGGGTTGAGTCCGAGTCATAGCATTTTGACTCGAGTCTGAGTCCAAGTCATTGTGTTCACTTTTGAGCTCAGTCCAACCCACATTTTTCAACTCAGCTCGAGTGATATAGAATGGCTCGCATTTATAATATAGTAATTTTTCTCAGTCTTAACAGTTTCTGGCCCTATTTCCCAAGCATCAGGAGTGGTAGACGAAATACCAATCAGTGGTGACGTTGCTATTCTTCGAAGTTACAATGAAATGTCTGTCTTGACCGTCATAATCTCGAATCATATGACTTGGACAGGAGGGCTCTTCAAAAATGACTTTTTCTCTCAAATCCTAGTGGCTACTTGATAAAATTGTTAGGTTACCTAATTTAAGCCTACACACCAAATTTGGTTCAATTCCAACTAGTAGCCGCATTGCTACAGGAGAAGAAAGTTCCTATTTATTATATAAAAATAAATAACAAAAAATTTGAAAATTTTCTGTTCACCCCATGAAAGTGATAGGTTGTCTATAGAAACGATGTTCACCGATTTTGGTTCAATTTCGACCAGTGGCAGCGGAGTTATTGTTGTCGAAAAATTTGGATTATGAATAAGATAGTATTTATGGTGACTAATTCTTATTTATTATTGTGGTGCCCATCGTAAATACTATTTTATTCAAATTCAAATTTTTTGAGGGCAATAACTCTGCTGCCACTGGTTGAAATTGAACCAAAATCGGTGAACATCGTTTCTATAGACAACCTATCACTTTCATGGGGTGAACAGAAAATTTTCAATTTTTTGTTATTTATTTTTTATAATAAATAGAAACTTTCTTCTCCTGTAGCAATGCGGCTACTGGTTGAAATTGAACCAAAATCGGTGAACATCGTTTCTATAGACAACCTATCACTTTCATGGGGTGAACAGAAAATTTTCAATTTTTTGTTATTTATTTTTTATAATAAATAGAAACTTTCTTCTCCTGTAGCAATGCGGCTACTGGTTGGAATTGAACCAAATTTGGTGTGTAGGCTTAAATTAGGTAACCTAACAATTTTATCAAGTAGCCAGTACGATTTGAGAAAAAAAGTCATTTTTGAAGAGCCCTATTGGACAGTCAGTCATGCACAATGACTCGAGTACAAGCCGAGTGAATACAAAAATTGACTCGAGCTGAGTCATCTTACGCATTTAAAAATATGACTCGAGTGAAGTCGAGTCATCAAAAAAATCAAGACTCAAATCGGGTCGTGACTCGAGTCATTACAACCCTGATTGTACCATAGCAACGTTTCTTGTAGAATCATTGAATATTATTTTCATGTCGTCCGTCTGCAGATAGAAACGGTATATGCAACAACGGTAACCTCAGAACAGCACACCTATCAAAATGGCACACTCGGATATTGTGATTATCACTATCACATAGTCCAGGAGTACAGAGACGGCGTGAATCAAGCTGCAGCAGAGATTTTTTTTGTCACCGGAGTGTCTGGCGTGAGATATATATTTATAATATAAGTCTAGCACGATTGCTCTGCCGCTATGATATAAGTAGTTTTCAAGATATTACTAATACGGAAATGCTTTCTAGCTTAATTGCCATTATTTTATCCTATTAATATCTAATCTTTGTTACTTATGTTATTGATTTGTGCAGTTTAAAAATAAAGATTCTCTCTCTCTCTCTCTCTGTCCAGCAGAACAAGCTGGCTAATAAAAGCTCCCATGTTTATCAATCTGACCAAGATTTTAATCATAAAATCGATCACTTTACCTAACTTTACAGGTATCTGTGATGCCGGCTGCTGTAGTCAGAGACACTGCTAGTGTTTCCAGTGTAAATAAAAGGAATTCGTATTCAGCCAATGGTAACGATGTCGAAGAAATTATGATTGGGTTTACGTTGATTGGAACGTAAGTAGTGGGAAACCTGTCATGCACGGATGTAATGACTCGAGTCATGAACCGACTCGAGTCGTGATTTTTTTGGTGACTCAACTTGACTCGAGTCATTTTCTTCAAATACGGGAATGACTCAACTCGAGACGAGTCAATCTGTGTATTGACTCGACTTCGACTCGAGTCATTACGCATGACTCGAGACTCAGATGGCTACGACCGACATTTCATTGTAACTCCGAAGAATAGTAAAGTAACCACACCATGGGATTTCGTCTATTTATACTGGTACTTGAAAACGCAACCAGGAACTGCTAAAACTGAGGAAAATTAGTATGTTATAAATGCGAACCATTCGATACAATGAACAGTTATAAAAAGTGGGCTTAGCAAGACTTTAACTGGAAACTGAGCAGTCAACACAATGACTTGGACTCGGACTCGAGTCATAATACCATAACTCGGACTCGACCCTCTGCTCGCTGACTTGGACTTGACTTGGTGGTGAATTGAAAATGACTCGACTTGAATCGAGTCAAAACTACAAAAGTGAGATTGACTTGTGACTCGGAGCCTTGTTACTTGATTGCAACCCTGCTGTCATGCTTGAGAAACTCGCGAAATCCTGAACGATTTTTTGCATTTAGAGATCAACAAGGTCAGATGTCTGTGGCGGAATTGGAAAGTGTGGCTGAATGTTACATTTTGGACGCTTGCAACTCGATCGATTTAGGTAACTGTACGAACTTATATTTAGGCGCTTAACGTTTGCGTAAAACAGACTATGAATATATTGAGGCTACAATGTTAATTCTCGCTCCATGAGACCATGACTCGAGTCATTACCACAGGTGATCAGTAACGAAGTACTTCTACTTTTTGGAAGTACTCAAGTAGTTTTCCTCTACTTCTGGTACTTGCTCAAGTAGATCTGATTTTCTCTACTTTTACTTTGTAATATTTTGTGATCTACTTACTTTGTTTCGCTATTTTCAGTTTGTCAAGTAGTAGTTCAATCCCCAATACGAATGATAGCTAGAGGAATTTCGGGGCTGTTTTCACGGACTACCAACATTTAATATTCATAAAAGTCAAGTAAAGCCCAGAAATTTTGTTGCGCTTAGCGCACAGTAGTTATGGAGTGACAAATATGTTTTCACGGAGGTATCAGTTGAATAGTATCTTCATATTGAAATGAACCCGAATATTTTCGGCTGACGCTCGTCAGCAACTAGTAGAGAATTCAAAAGAGCATTTTCATATCAATATTATAATTAACATCCCACAATGCGAAAGAATGCTTATTCTGTCGAAAATTGATACCTCCTGGGATGCATCATTGCATCAATACGAATCAAGCTCTCTGCACCTTCCACGCTCAATTTGCAGCTATTGACAGTCCATGCGAACGAATTAGGACTGTTTTCAAAACTACTTACTTACTTGAGTATTTTCAAAGTCGGTCAATTCTACTTCTACTTCAAGTAGTTTTAGGTGAGTTATGGAAGAAGTACTTCTACTTGTACTTGAGTAGATTTTTTCGTCGCTACTTCTACTTGAGTAGCTTTCTTGACTACTTTGACCACCTCTGGTCATTACAACCATACACATGCATTATTTATTCAAGTAGTCATTCAAACACATGCACTTCTTCCTCAACAGTTTTGAAGCCCAACTAATTCCTTTTTACATCTCAACTTTTGCCAAATAGAAAGTAGCGCTTGTCGTTAGATTTGCATGACTGTTATGAGTTCAACTGTGGTATAAACCGGGCTATGTAACTGAAGTATCACATTCATAGAATATAATTCTGATCATTGCACTTGTTTGAGACATCATTAGCGATTCAATATTAGTCGCAAGATGCATCTTGCAATTTTAAAAAACTTGACACATTCCCATTCAATAACATGCAATAATTCAAACTCTCCGTCAGTGTGTGTTGAGCTCTACTCACATGTTTCGCAAGATTGCAAGGGACTCAAGACTAATCATAGAATAATTACAGGTAGCATTGCAATAGCTAAATAGTTTGTAATGACCAAGATATGAGGCCCTGAGGTAATAAAATATGACAGGAAATCAATTTATTATTGCTGGATATCATATGATAGTATATAGTCGATCAGAGGTAGCAAGCCTCATTTTGGCGTCTTACACAGAATCATTGATGGTGTAACAAATAGGTGCAATTCAACAATTGAATATTATATTCATATTGAAATGAATCCGATGACATTCTTTCGGGGTCAGCAACTAGTAGAAAATTGGAAAGAACATTGTATAACAACAATCACTCACAAAATATGACGTCACCGGCATGAATTTCGGACAAACGGGGCGAAGAGAGTGCTTAAGCTCAATATACTGTTTTTAAATGGTACATGAACTCCTTCTGTGGACACAGACTTGGTTGGTGTATTTTGATAAAAGCCGACTCCAAGACACCCGAATGAAAGTGTGAACAGCCTCTTTCGACTACACAAAATCGGTTCATTTCAATATGAATATACTAACAATTTTATATTGAAGTTCTGTTTCTCCAAGAAACTCTTCAAATAGGTGAAATTACAAAAGAATGTTATATTATAGTGAAAGGCGCTTTCTCGCTCGGGTGTTATGGTAGCTTCACGCGTAAAAGTGGCGATGCCTTATTTCAACACACTCTACTTTACAAAATCTCTCCAAACTTTGAGAATTCTACACTTGTGTGAATGTTGGTAGTCTTACTTGGCAGTGGATGAGATAGAAATGAAAGTAGTTCAGGCAAGCAGAGAGAACCTGCCTGAGGTGGTCAACTACATGTAGAAATAAGGATTTCCAAGTAAGTAATAAGTATTCCAGGCCTGCTTTTACCTAAAAAACTAAAAACTGTGAAGTAGAATTGGAAGTAGACTGAAATCACGACCTCTTGAGTATGTTATGCATGCAGGCTAAACCTATTTGAGTACTCTGAACAAATTAGAATACTTCCTTGCTGACTACATTTAGAAATTACTTGAATACTTGAAAAAAGTACTTCTAGGCTTCTAGTGTGTTGCAATTCTCTTTTTTTTTTCAATTTTCTAGAATTGTAATGCACCGCGTACATTGTTACATTCATGATTCGCTTTAACAGATTGTGTAAATGGCGTCCAAAAGGAGTCGGACCAAGGACCAATTTGCGAGTGTACCGGTGACTTTGTGGGAATACGGTGCAATTTACGTAAGTATCTAGTATCGGTCAAAGGATGCTTCACAATGCAATCTAATGCATGTTACTGTTAGATTATTTAGTAAACACGGGAGTTGGTATTTTAGTTCCGCTGAAATTTTCCCTTCGTGTCAATGAGTAAATATGCCCCAATTATGTATGATAATGGCCCGTGTCGTTACATCAAGACTGATGGAAGAGATTGTTGTAACAATTCACTATGAGTAGCAATTCACTATGAAATGCAGGTAGTGCCACGTCAACTTGAAAATGCATGATTGCACATGCTTAATCTTAATACACCCACACGTATTTCAAATATATTTTCCTGTATTTGCAGCTATTAGTTAAAATTGTTAAGTTGGCTGAAAAAAACGTTGCACACCAAATTTGGCTCAATTCCAATTAATAGAAGTGAAGCTATTAAAGTTGGACAAATTTCAATTTTTGTCAAGTAACCCGTTAAATTGTTAAGTTGTCTAAAAAAACCATTCAAAACAAATTTGACACGATTCCAGCCTGTAGAAATAAAGTTATTCGAGTTTTTAATTAATTATGCACGGTTACTAATGCGATACAATGTTTATTCGCAGCTCTGTGTTGATGGTACTGCCTGGAATTTTTGGATTATGAAGACATCACCAAATCCTATATCTGTATTCGGAGATGTATCAATATCGAAGATATTACACTGTATTTCTTTATAGCCTGAATGTATATTTTTGCCATGTAGTTGTTGATTGAATACAACATTAGTACAGTACTAGCGTGTTTGTGCACTGGACACTGTATTTCATTATAGTATGAATATATATTTTTGTCTTGTAATTATTGAATGAATACAACATAACGAGAGTACTGGAGTGTTTATTTTTTGTTGTGGACGGAACGATATTTGCAATAATTATCTCAGACAAATGTGGGTGTAATTTGATTAGCGTTTGTCTTGGCCAGGCAGGTGCTGAATCATATCGTCGGTAACTTAGTTTGCTCTACCGGGAGAGTAAACGCGCCAACGCCCACACTCATAGTAGACAGTAGACACACATTTAGTTAAATATTAACTAAATAATTTCGAAAGTTTCCGTCGCTAATTTCACACTAAGTCACGGCAAGATCCCACAGGAAGTATCAGCGCAATCATGAAGAAAGCATTTATTTTGCAAGTAATTCTGGGAGGTAAAAGAGATAGCTAAATGGCCCCCTGCAAGCCTGGTATAGTGTTAAATTATTATGTTCGTGACAGTGTTGAGGCTTTCCGACAGTGTCGACTTGAAGTACGACGATGTTTCGTACGCTACTGTACACCAAAGCGCTTTCCTTCGATGCGGGATGATACCGGTGCAGCCTATAAAGGAACTTTGGTGGTAGGAATATTCTGTAAATAAATATTATAACACACCTATAGCCCAAATTAGCATGCAACGACGCGTCTGCTATTCCCTCGTCATTAGAAAGTGCAGGAGTTGAGAACGTCCCAACCTTCAATGTCCCTCATATTCTATAGTTGAAGCAATTAGACGTATTTTGACCAGTACAATATTGTTGTTTGCGGATGGACTTGGTTCCTATATATGAGTAAAATAATTCATGCTCATTCATGCTATGTATGGTGCACGGACGTTGTGATCAAGTGAAACAATAATATGTGACACTGTAGTAGGTGGGTAAAGGCTTGAATTAGTTTTGGGTCATCAAGTATCACGCTCGATTGTAACATGCCCAACTGTCGTTTTTCATTGTATTCCATGATCAAATCTCATGCAACCGTCACATATAGCATACTCATTAAGTCATTTAACACCTCTTTCAAAGTCACAAATCTTCCATTATCTACTTCGCTTGGAATATGCTTGACTAACCCTGTTTAAGTTCCAACTCCACTTCTTATTTTTGTGTAGTATCGGAGTACAGATAACTCACCTGCGGAGGTTAAGGCTACTTGGCCATTTCCGATTACAAGTGAGAGCGGAATATCTTTATTAATATGAGACGTTTGACTTGTATACACAACTGCTCAGTGCGCAATGTTCATCTGTAACCTGACTGACATGCAGTCATATTCTTAGGTTCAAGGCGGACAAGACAGTCTACTATTACGACCCAGCATCAGTTGATGCAGCTGTGGTGGTAGGTACAATATTCTTCAAATATTTACACTGTAAAGCAGTTGGTCTCGCTACTGGTGGTCCACGGACCCCGTGGGGATCTGTAATGAGGTTCCAAGGGGTCTGTAAGGTTACTAGAAATTGATTAAAAAGTAACAATATTCCATATTTTAACATGGATGTGAACATTGTAAAGCAAGAACGTTAACTGGCACATTCCACAAGTTCAAAGTCCCTCCCCAAAAAAAGTTATATCCACGATCTGAAAAAGAATACTCCAAGTCGTTTTGACACCTTCCTGTCTTTTCATTGTATCGCAGTTTTGTGGTCTTTTGAAATGATGAAAATATTATTAAACTGATACGGGTAACCACTGCTGTCACATTTATTTTATTCACGAATCGGGAAATTGAAGAGAAAAGAATTAAGAACACCATTTTTCATTTCAAACACTTGAAACTTGGGGATTTAAGATTATTTCAAGGAGTCACACTTCACTGGCTTTGCCCAAAAGACACATATACATTATACAATATATATTTTGGGAAACCAATTAGGGGAAAATCTGCACTTTTGAACTACCAAATGAATGCCATATTAATAGTTTTGTCATTGAGCAAATGTAAGGATTATTTATAATCGAATAAATTTAACCCCTCAGTTTTCCTATTTAATTACGGTCAACTCGTATTATATATCCAGGGTTATAATGACTCGACTTGACTGGCAATTTTTAGTTGACTTAACTTGAGTCACTTCCTATATTGACTCGACTTGTAGTCGAGTCGCTGTGTGTGACTTGACTCAGTCGTATGACTTCGGATATTTTATATGACTTGATTTATGTCTCGTGAATCAGGATAATTGAAAAATAAGCCCAAAACCTGTCTTTTATCTGTTTTGATATACATGTTAAGAGTGAAAAGAATGAGTATATTATGAATGCGAGACCTTCCCTATCGACAAAGAGTTCCCAAAAAATTAATTGAACCAGACTTGAACTCAGCAATGAACAATGAGCACCATGACTTGGACTCTGACTCGAGTCTAAACACTATGACTAGGACTTGACCATTTCCTCTCTGACTTGGACCCGGTGGTGAGTTGAAAATGAGTCGACTTGACTCGAGTCTGAACTATAAAAGTAAGGGTGACTTGGGTAGAACCCTTATCATAACACTTCCTATCAAAACTTCAAGTGTTTTTGAAGCTGCGCAGGCTTTTATTTGCGCAATCGTGATATTCATCAAAACTCTGTAAGCTGAAATATCTGTGAAAACAAACTTGATGATAAAATATCACAAATTACCTGTTGATAGGAAAGAGCGAGGCGGTCTAGCCGTGACAACACATCCCTCGAAATAGATGATACTCAATTGAGCGACGAGGGAGAGTACAAATGCCGTATCGTGGTCTGGGACAACACAGGAAATTCTACCGAGCCATCAGTGCCAATCTCGAAAGAAGCAAGAATGATGCTGAAAGTGAACGGTAAGATACCGCTGTGACTGGCAATCTTGGTGTGCAGACATTTTTCATTCTCATGCGAATGAACTTTTATTTAATATGAACTGACCTTGAATGTTGACGTATTTCATTTTAATTCGGAATTGAATTCAATTCTCAAGTGTTTTCGAACACAGTAATTCTAATTCTCATCTAGTTTCGAAAAAACTGTTAAGCTATAATTCTAATTCTCATATATTAAAATTTTCTATTTGTCCAAGTGTGGCATGAAGAGCAATCAATCTTGTTTTCAGTTCCCCCGGAAAAAGTGGAAATAACGCACCTCACGAGCGGTAGAAATTTGTCTTTGAGATGTAAATCCGAAGGAGCAAAGCCGCCGGCTGATATCCTATGGACTAAAACATCACCTGACGGAGTGGAGACTGAAATACCTGATTTATCCAAGGTGCCAATACTAAACATCGTCAAAATTGATTTATTGCTATTTTCAGCAGGCGTGTGGTATTGAGTGAACAACTGTAATCTAGTATTCCATAGAGGTGCTCAGTACCGAATCACTCTGTTTTTGGAGGAGTCAGATTGGCTCCCTCTACCACGGTGACAGTTAAATTGCATTTTTTCTATTCAAATTATCCAGAGACTTTTGGAGGTGCAGAACTTCAATATACAATTGAACAATATATTAATGTTGAAATAAACTCAAGTATATTCTGCTGGCACTCGTCAGGGGTAATCGTCAGCAACTAGTAGTCCGAGTCACACGTCAATCTCTCTTCTATAGTTTAGACCCGTGTCAAGTCGAGTCCTTTTCAATTCACCACCGAGCCGAGTCGAGTTCAAGTCAGCGAGCAGAGGGACCTGTCCGAGTCATGGTATTATGACTCAAGTCTGAGTCCAAGTCATTGTGTTGACTGCTCAGTTTCCAGTTAAAGTGTTGTTAAACCCACTTTTTATAACTCTGTTTGGTGATATCGAATGGTTCGCATTCATAATATACTAATTTTCCTCATTTTTAGCACTTTCTGGTCGCATTTTCAAGTATCAATACCAATAGACCAATAGTACCGATAGACGAAATCCCAATGGTGTGATTACTTTTTTATTCTTCGATATTACAATGAAATGTCGGTCTTGGCCGTCTGAGTCTCGAGACATATGACTTGGTTCGAGTCATGCGCAATGACTCGAGTCCAAGTCGAGTCATTCACTAATTTTGAGAAAATGCCCTGCAAATTACCCAATTATTGCGCTTGAAATTTTGTCAAGTAGCCTAATCAAGTCAACTAATCTATACTACATGTAGGGGGAGAGGAGGTCAAGATGAGACACGGGGCAAGATGAGACATGTAATTTTTTCATAGAAAAAATTTCTGATAGACAGATTCCTTCAACTATGCTGTTCCCATAATGTCATTCTATAGTTCTATCATATTAACAAGGCAAACAGATTTGAGGTTGGGGACAAAAATGCGAAAACTATATTTTCATGGTCTATGTCGGTTATGTGAATTCATGTTTGTAAGGGCATACCTATCACAGTACTTCATATTATAAAATGGTTGAGTACAATATTAGCAGTGTAATCATGCACCTGCCTCTGAAAAGTAATAGACAAAAATTTATTTATTCAAGTTTATACAATATTTGAGGTGTGGGGGTAAGATGAGACAAAACCATGGGGGTAAGTTGAGACATGGGTATCAGTGGGCTTTTCTATTGAAGGCCTCACAAGATTCAAAATTTACTGTTGGAGGCACACAAAATGTATTATTTATCAAGTAGTTTACCAGATGTGACATTACAAGACAAAATAATAACGATACTCTTATTGTTGGTGGATCTCATGGATAATTGGTTTTCGATGTCATTTAAATTTGTATATGATGTACAAATCCTTTGTAAAAGCAAATTATTTCATGATTATTATATTTTACCGTATTCACGATGTTGTTAGATGTTGATTCATCATTTGGGATGAATTGGTGGTGTAATGAGCAGGAATTGCTTGGTGTCTCATCTTGAACACGGCGTGTCTCATCTTACCCTCACCTGGGGGTAAGTTGAGACATTTCAGCAAGGATTTTGGAGGGCCTAGTAATTCATCAGTATGTTGTTCCATATAACTCAAGCCGTAGTCATAAATAGTACAGATCACATGCTTTCCATTGGTACCAAAATTAATCCTCAGAAGGCATTACTCTTCGAGTGGCGTTGAATTATCAGAAAAGTGTCTCATCTTGGCCTCCTCTCCCCTACTGAATGCCTGATAAGCAAAATTTTGGATCATGTGATTATGTTTAATTCATGGCATTATTTCAATACAAACAGACAAGGGAGATAGAGCCTGCAGGAGAGTTATATGACACGGCCGAACAAATCTTCTACCAGTTGGAAGAAAATGAAATGATCGCCAAAATATCGTGCGTCGTCAGGCATCACAACACAAACACAACAATTTATAAGAATATAACGTTCGGTTGGTGATTTACGGATTATATCAACTTGCAAAATCAATAAAGACGGCATTGTTTCAGTTTCTCCCGCTATACAGAACGCGCTCAAAGTCACAATACAAAGATTTGCTGAACCAGTCTTATGTGAGTATAACAACTGACTACAATAAAATTTGTCGCTGTCGAATCAAAGGTAACTTTGGACTTAAGGGTAACTTTGGACACTAAGCAGTAAAAGATTTAAATGGTTATTGACGAAAAAGGGTTGCCGCTGGATGTCCAATTTTTTCATGAGGCAACAGTTCCACAAGTAGTCTCAATAAAAGGTGCATCCATTTCACTACCAGATAAACTTGACCCAACATTGATAAATTAATGGCAGGGGTCAATTTCATCAAAATTGACGGCCATTAAACTTCTTACAACCAAACATAGATAGCATGTGCTACAAAGTTTCAAAACTTAGCAGCAGATACCTTTAAGTAGTCTTAATCCATGGCAAAAATCTTAGTGGGTTCACCCTTACATCTATACAAGAAAATGTGATGTCCAAAGTTACCCTGTCAAATTTTATCAGAACGGGGTAACCTTGGACAGTGTAAAATCTGATATTTAGAGCTCTGGAAAGTGGCTGCTTCATCTGTGTCAAAGGGTATCGTGAACTATATTCCTTATGACCGGCCTGATGGCTTTTTAAAATGGAATGAGAAGGTTAATAAATTAAGAGTTTGCCAAAATACTAAAAAAAGGGGTAGGCAATGACCTGAGAGATTGTAATCGGGTGTCAGCTACTTCAAAAACTTATCACATACTGCTAAAGATGCGCCTGCTGAATATGGGATATCGTAAATTACGACAAATATATCCATCAGAGGACATAGGAAAGGCAAAATGTATCTTTTAAAGAACAGTAACACATTTGAAATCGGCAATAAATCACGGTAACATGCTTAATGTTTGCTGTCGATTGTTGACACTGCCAGTGGGACACCCCTTATCACCATATGTTATTTACTAGTCCCAATTGGTCAAGGCATGAGGAAAATTGAGATAAGGGATGAAGAAGGGGGCATTAGCCTTCATAAACTACCTAATTTTTTTATAGGTAAAAATCATGCTTCAGTTTTAGCCACTGCCCTCATCAACTCTTACCAAATAAGCCTCATTCAGAAGGGTTCATAAACAATAGAGTGTAAAGGCATACAAAAAACTACATTGTTCAAAGTTACCCCACATGCACAGATAACTTTAACAGATAATTTACAAAAATAAGGTACTTGTTTATGACTATTAGGATTTTGGATTAGGTAATTCTAATCTTTGCTCCATGACCCCTGAAAAAAAAAAAACTTGCCTCCCCTACACCCTAGCATTTCCAAGATTCAAATCGGAATTGTTGAAAATTGTCCAAAGTTACCCTGGTTTACAGTAGCTTATGTCTATTTTATACATTTTGAGAAAATAGACGTTTATGTGAAGTTTTATTTTTTTGGTCATGGTTTGGTTATCTTTGAAACAATGTGGCAAACATAAACTTTATTTTGTATCAATTTGAGAAATGGATCTCAAGATCTGAAAAAATTGACATAAGCTACTTTGATTCCACTGCGATAATTACTATTTCCGATTCTTGTGCCATTCTGGGCCGATTGATGCTTCTATGCAAATCTCATATGCACAGGAATTTTGTTTTATTTGGTAACACTTTTTGATCGTTCCGGTGGTACTTCTCATCACTATTATATTCGATCATTGCCTCGCAGATTCTTCCATTGAAAATCAAGATGGTCAAGATAATAAGGCAGGCTTGGTGAAAATTTCTGCCGATCCCGGATTCAAAGTACCCTACAATACTTCGGTAACTCTTAAAGCTGCTGCTCCTGGAGTATTTCCCGAGCCTAGGTATTGGATTTGTATACACATACATTTTATAATTATAATTTATACTGATTTTGAAATCATTTTTTCAAATTCAGCCACACCCATATATATTGTGAGCCGAATTTGACTCCATGGTAATTCATTCAGAGTTGCTCAATAGAAAAGAGGCATGATCTAGTTTGAGTGATAGTACTGACAGATTCATTACTGTCCCAAATATTAAATTCCATCGCGTTGTTATGGATGTCTCACCGATTTCACCAATTTCAGTTCATTTCGGAATACTTTTTGATGATGCTAATATTTTCAGCCTGACTCAAGATTTTTTCGGGACCTAAATTGTCGAGAAAATGTCCAAAAAATTACAATAATTATGCGTAAAAACGCTTATGGCTCGTTTCGCAATATACAGTTCTGCTGTAGCATTTTCAGGAACACCAGCAGTTATATTAGAATTAAAATTAGAGCATAGAAATGTTGCACAAACTAAATAACCAATATTTTTCTTTAAGTCTTCTAGTTGGTTGTCCAGGTCTGCATATAACTACAAAGATGCTATGTTTAATCTATAACTATCTTTGATCAATATTATTATTACTAGCTATATTTTGTAGTTGAATACGAATAACCGGTGACAGGTATTTGTGGTGGGTTGGTGACCAGACAGGAATAGCTGGACGAGAATTGCGCATTGACAATTTGGAAGAAAACAAGTCTTATTATGTACTCGCGGAGAACCCATTGGGGCGTGTGGTTCTTGAGGTACCTGTCCATATCACCACTCCAGGTAATTTGTTACAGGATATACATCGTTGTAGATTTTTAAGCGCTACATTTAATTACAGATTATAGCCGATGGAACGACAGCTCTAAAGACGGTATGTACAATATACTATTGCATTTCAGACATTTAATGATTGATGAAATTTGACCAGTACATTTATAAATATCATATTGAATATATCATCATCGTGGTTAACTTGAAATACATTTATGTTATGCTTGATTGCTGGATTTTAAATGCTCTGAGATGTTATAAAATTTGACCAGTATTTTTAAATCCATAATGAGTAGGTCCGCTCACTTTATGAATATCCTATCGCATATATGATCTTTTTGGCTAACATTGAATACATTTATGCTATGGTTGGTTAGTTGTAGTCAATGTTCACCTGTTTTGTACCACCAAACAGATAATTTTCACACAAGTTTATTAGAATTGGGAAAGAGAAAAACTGATAATATAACAAAAAGTAGCAAAAGTAGTAACAAAAATCTTAAACAAAATCTTAGTAATTGCAGTATATTTCACATATTGACACAGGATTATAACCGCTTGAGTTAAATTTTTCGTTGGCTCGACTTGTAATCGAGTCATTGTTCGTGACTCGAGGCATTCTAGATGATTTGATTCGAGTCTCGTGTATGAATACCGATACTTGGAAAATATGCCCAGAAACTGACTTTTATCTGCATGAATATTAAATAAACGTGCGAAGAGTGAGAAAAATGAACATGTTATGAATACGAGGCTTTTGATATCACCAAAGAGTTTCACAGAAGTAAGTTGAACCTGACTTAAACTCGAACAGTGAACAGTGAACACCATGACTTGAACTCGAGTCATAACACCAGGGTTGTAACCAAGTCACAGGTCGATATCACTTCTATAGTTTTGACTCGAGTCAAGTTGAGTCATTTTCAATTCACCACCGAGTCAAGTCCGAGTCACGGAGTAGTTTTTGCCACTCTGCTCAGTGATATCGAATGGTTCGCATTCATAATATACGATTTCCCTTACTTTAAACAGTTTCTGGTAGCATTTTCAAGTACCAGTACCGACAGACGAAATAATAATAATGCGATAACTTAACTATTCTTCGAAATTATAATGACATGAGTGTCTTCGTAGACCCAGTCTCGAGTCATATGACTTGGTCTGAGTCAAGTCAAGTCATTTTTCATTTTCAAGAAAATGACTCGAGTCACCAGAAAATCGTGACTCTAGTCGGATGACTTGAGTCATTACAACCCTGCATAACACTATGACTCAGACTCGACCAGTTGCTTCCTGACTTGGACTTGACTCGGTGATCAATTGTAAATGACTCGACTTGACTCGAGTCAAAACTATTTAAAGTAAAATTGACTTGTCACTCAAAACCTTGTGACTTGGTTACAACCCTGGATTGATGTTGTTTTGGTATTGTATATGAATTCGTACCTGAAGTCCACTATATGTTCTGTTAAAGGTGATGTGAATGAAGGCGACACAACCGAAGGCTTGGACACAGGAGCAATCATAGGAATAGTGATCGGAGCGCTGATTGCAGTTTTCTTCATTGGATTCGCGGTGTGGTATTGGACCATCAGAGATGGAACACAAGTATTCTCTCCAAAAAAGGAAAAACCACGTACGTCGAATATATCAAGTATCATGACCAGACTTATGTGTTAGGTATCATGACCATCTAACTAACTAAAACACCACTAACTAGACTCAATTATGAAGCAAGATAATAATTGTTATTTTATATGATCGACTTTGTACATGAAGATCATTACAAGTTTGAAATAGGCGGGCTTTTGAACCCTGAAACCCACCCCCTGGCTAGCCACTTATAGTAGTGATGAATCTGAGCTGGCAATGGCTGCAAGAACATCACACAAAAACGGAATCACGATTCACGCCAAACGATGACAGGTGTTTTCTAGTTATTCGTCAACAAATGTTTTTTTAGCGACTAGCACCTTTGAAATATATCAACATTTTATGGCCTTATCTCACCAAAAATAAGTAAAAATTGTTAAATTTCAATTTTACTGGACATACGCTTAACATTCAGGTCTCTGTTTTGCTAATTTTCGTTTAGCCTGGGTATATCATGGTTTGAGTTACAGAACTTCACCGCAAGTTTTTGAAAAGAAAATTGAATTTTGAAATTTTAGAATGAAATTTCGCCAAGATGAGTTGCACATAATCCTTCAAACTTTAGCAGCATGTAGGACTGACCTATCATATTACTTCCGGAAATAAGTATTAGATATGGAAAAATGACATGACGATTTTGAGATATGGTGTTTGGTGTTTTACAGCACTATTTCTCTTGTCAACTCAAAATTATGTGGGCTGGAACTACAATTTTCGATATTTCATCTGTAGCATAGCAACGCCCACCAGCTGTGAAAATTTCATGGTGATGGGAGTAGCTCTTCGCGAGATAGCGTTGTTGAGGTGGTGGTCCACTTAATGGCAACTAGAACTATTCAAAAAACCAGTAGTCCGTTCACCGTCAACTGACTATATTGGTAGTTTGTATAAGTCTGATCATTATTATGAATGAAGTACTTGAAAAGTAGTGGATGAGATGAACTGCGCATGTAATGGTGTAGCAAGCTATTAGTTTATTCATATTTTTAGATACCATTGATGAAGAAGAGACTGTACCATTCAGGTGAGGATATACAATTTCACAAATAATTATGTTCATACAACGCTACATTTTGAGTTTATGAATCAGCAATGACACCACAGCAATTTTGGGCCTACTTTATCGAATTTAAATACACGGCTCGTCTCCCTAAAATATGAAATTCTGCATCATTCTGATAATTGTATACGATGCAGGTAACAAACTAGCTAACATACGAAATACCTTCAATTTATCTTACAAAATATAACATCGATTAACTGACATGTAGATCTACCGAGAAGCCTCTTCTGAGGACAATTTCTACACAGACATTGGAGGTAAGTTTAGTTGTTATAGTAGCAAGTTGATTGGTTTGAATTGTGTACCTGTATGTTAGTTTTGAGACTGGACATTTCTTCTTTGTAATTAATGATATTATCAATTTCCGCCAGCCGACGTTGAAGTATTTGGATCAAACGTCTTTTCTGGGAAGGATTGGGATCTCTGCATGTTGATGTTAGTAATTTTATGTAATTGCATGACTTTGAGACATTGCTTTGAATTTTGATAGAATGCCAGAAGTCCTAATATAGATTGGAAGTTTACACGTTGACCTAATTTTATAGTGCATGAATGTAGATCGGCCATAATCATGTAGCTTGGCTACTTATATCCATGCCTAGATGTTTGAAATTTTGAAAAATGATCTTATATGTCAAATCCAAATATCGGAGCCTGAAACTGCTTAAGTATATTTATCAAGATATATTTATCATCCCACCAATGAGCTATAGTGTATTGATTCACATTGATATTGTCCTGATATAAGTGACAGCTCTATAAATTTTGTTTCTTCCTTGTTTTGTTCTCAACCGCTGGTTCACATCAACTTTCTGGCTGATCGCTAAATTTTATATATTCAATTTTATTCTCAATTGCCAAATGTATGAGATTAAAGTCTTGTCCATTAGAGAAACAAAACATTAAATTTTGAACTGATTCATTGTCTTCTTTCGACAATCGTTGTAGCCAACTGTTTAATAGTAACCAACAACTCATTCAAGACGAGCAAAATGCGATGAAATTCAACGATACAATTATGTGAATATTTCACAGAATAATATCTAGCAAACAGCGAATTTGCAGTTCTTTCAGAAGTTTAGATTGTGGTTTTAATAAGATATCAATAGAACCACCAACCATATCAAATAGATGTACTATCAAAAATCAATAAAATTAAAGTTCCAATCCTCTGTTTTGAGTGGTTTTTTTTTTGTCATAATCACATTCTGGCTTGATTTTGATTTGCCAAAGCTCTTTGCTTTGCAAAATTTATTTTTGAGATTTCACTGGTCCACAAGCTAAAATGGCTGAGAATCACTGGACTACACAATATTTATTTATCCCGCATGAACATAACGGTATTTAAAGATATGATTAATAATTTAGGGTCGGAGATCAAGGCGAGAGCCAAGTATCCGAGGTGCTGCATCGGCAGACAACATCATGAATCATCCTCCGAATGCTGCCAGCGGCACTCCTCCTCCAGGGTATGCGTCAAAGGAGAGACCACAAGCCCGCCGTAGCTCGGATTACCACGAGAAGGATTCTTCGAGCGAGGATAACTTGCGTAGTGCACATGATGAAGATAGTAGCTCTGAAAGAAGCTTGGCCACTTCAGACGGGCAGGTTATTAATGGCCGTACGGACATCGTATAGAATCAGACTCAAAATGAAACGTTGCCGTGCCATGTTGATACGGTTCAGACGAAGGATAGGTAATGAGGGCGTACATGTGAATTACTACATTTTTACATTTTCTGTATTGTGCACCCGGATTTCAATAAAGATTTGGTATTTTGTGTGTTGGTCGTGCTAAGAGTGATCAAAATGTACTTTGCAAGAAGAACCATGCGGTCATCATCATGTGGTGCTAGGAAGAGTGGACAGCATAGAGAAGTTTGTTGTCCAGGTTTGACGAAGTGCTTTCAATTAGCGAGGGTTACCATATGCCCTCCTTTTCCAAAATTCTAATTCCCTAATGTTTTGCAATTCGTCCTTCTTACAGCTTTGAAGGTCACGTGAACGTACGGAGACAACTATAAATGCCGTAATAGACGTGTAATCTGGATTTCGACGGCAAGGTTGACTAAAAATAAGATCAACTATACTAGGGTCTTTCGGTAGTGAAATTGGAGGAAAATGACCTACCAACATTAGCAATTTCTCGTATTAATGAATGCTACTCCATCTTGTGTGACTTTTGAAAAGTGTCCACTTTTTCGAATCACAGGATATGGCATCATACATATCAAACACGAGGAAGCTTGTCTGATTCATGTATGATATGCCTGCCTATTAGGCATTTACTTGACCTGGACACAGCTCATTCATCATTTCAGCCACAATATGGCATCACCGCCTATGTGACATCATCGATCCCGAATACCTACAGAAATCAGCCCGTCTACATCTGTCATAGGTTAGTCTGTTCTTCAAGTACAGACCATAGTTATAGAGACCATGACCCGAGTACAAGCTATTCACAAGCTCATTGAGAAACTTCATGTATTTATCAAAAAATATTCAAACGGTCAACATCACCAGTATGAAACATTTTTAGATAGTTTTATCAATAGTCATTGCCGGATACACACAGAACATATAAAAAATCATATCAGAATCCGATTGTGTCGATATTAAATGTCAACGCTATTTATGATTGAAAATTGAGACTAAAAAACTCTCCGCATCTCACAACCCGGCTATCGTGGTCCCCATGCTCAAAACGTTCTGATCGCCCGATTTCGAGTCCTTATTCGCCAATTTCGAGCTCTTCACCTTCCCCACTTTCGAAGAATCTCTTTGTGCCTTACTGGATTTACCCGCAGACTTGCTGGCCGCGCGTTTCCTACTTTTCGTTTTAGAAGTCCCGGTCAAGAGCGGATGCTCCTCATCAGCTGCCGCGTCCCGTAACTCGATGTCCACTACTTTTTGAGGCGCGTTTTCCTTACCGGCTTTTGGCGTCACCGGGACTGCGTCAGTAGGATCTTGTTGAGGCAGGAGTAAATTTTCTTCAGGGTCTTCCACATCGGGAGATATCGGCAAATACTCGAGTACATCTTGATCTAAATCTTCCTCGTCACTGCTCAAGAAAACTGTGATTGGTTGAACTGTTGTGACATCGATTAATTCATCACTTTCTTCATGTGCGTTATCTTTTGTCCCTTCTACCGATTTATCTTCATCATCATCGTCAAATTCGGATTCTCTCTCGTCATATTCCACGTTTTCGTCCAATTCTGTAAAATCTGGAGCGAACGCGCTCCAATTTTCGACTTGGTTCTGCGACCAAACCGACACCACCCCGCTGGATATGGAACACAGGATGGGCCGTACGGGATGCCAGACCACGTCTAAAAGCTGTTCGCCTCTCGTGCCTTGCAGTATTTTTACGAGATTGCCGTTGTTTTTCTCCCAAATGTAGAGCTGATGCTGTTTCGCCGAACCTGAGAGACAGAGAGGGGTTATTTTTTTTAGTCAAGCAGGGTTGTGATGACTCGGATAAGAGTCAAGTCGCAATTTTATATTTACAGATGGATGAAATGATCAACAGTCAGCATGTCGAGGGTCCGGCACCACCCTACTACAAACTATCAATCTATTTAGTCTACGGACAAGCAACTAGGCCTACTGTTGTTTTTTTTGAGTAGTTCTAGTTCCAGTAGTGGAATTTCGAGGAGTAATTCTACTTCTAATTGCACATTTAAAAATAAATTGGTTTAGAAAACGTGTCGTCGTTTGGCGTGATACCGGTGTTCTGTTGCGTGACATTCTTGCCAGCCATTGCCATCTCAGAGTCACGACTACTAACCGTGGCGTAGCCAGGGGGTGGATGTTGTAGGTCGAAACCCCTCCCCTTTCAAACTAGTACTGATGTTATTGTAGGAAGCCAATGTGATTGCGATAAAATAAAAAGTCTCTTCGGGATTTAATCTGAAATTTGTTGTATATTTTCGGCTGACACTCGTCAGGGGTAATCGTCAGCAACTAGTAGAGAATTCAAAAGAACATCATATATCAACAATCGTTAAACAAAATATGACATCACCACTTCACCAGCACGAAATGTCGAATACGAGAGCGTTCAATGTAGGCCTACTATTTTTAGATGATACTATTCAATTGTATATTGAAATTCTGCACCTCCAAGAAGCTGTTCTGATATTGTTGTATGATCGAAAACAACAACTGTATCTGCATTTCCTCGAAACACATCACTACAAGTAGAGGATACATTCTTACCTGCACATATGTACTGCCCGTCTCCGGAAAAACAACACTTTTTCCATGGCGTTTTGTTGACCAAATCCTGCAGTTTCTGTATCGCGTCCGGCTCCCCGTTTTTACCGCACATAAACACTTCGGCGCTGTCGTAAACTCTTATAATCCGATCGGCGGTATTCACTAAAAAGCAAGTGCCTTTCCGCGCGAATTCGATCTGCCTGATCGCCACGTTCGCAGTGCCTTGCGTGACTTTAAAGGACGCTACTATCTTCAAATCCTTCACAGACACGACACCAACACGGCCTTTTGAGTTACCGATGAATATATGCAATCCACGCCTATCAAACGCAGCCGCAATGACGCTATCAGCGTCGTCTAAAATCGGTAAATCTTTATGCTGACCATTGCTAGTCAACAATACGGGAGAATGCTTCAAAGGACACACAAGAGCCATGCTTTCGTCACGAGGGCAAAATTGTACATTCAATATCGGCGCCGGGAATCGGAACATATGCAGGCATTCCCCGGAGAGCACATCCCACATGCACACCAAATTATCAGTGGCTGCCGACAGTAGTTTTCTGCCGTTTCGTGACCAGTTTAACGAACATACGGGGTGAACGTGGGCGTTATACACTTTGGCGATACCTCTCGTTAGAAAATCCCACACTACGATTCTCCCATCGTT
Organism: Botryllus schlosseri; assembly: GCF_051294905.1. Taxonomy (NCBI): domain Eukaryota; kingdom Metazoa; phylum Chordata; class Ascidiacea; order Stolidobranchia; family Styelidae; genus Botryllus; species Botryllus schlosseri. The sequence goes on along the minus strand of NC_137246.1, from coordinate 26,270,411 downwards.
ACATCCGACAGCTAGAAGTGTTCCGTGCCTGTTGAAGCTGCACGTGACCGCCATGGATCCAGTGTCCAACGTGCCATCGCTTTCTTCTGGGTAATTCTGCCCGAATGATTCCAGTAATTCGAGATTCATTACGTGGGTCTATTTTAGTCTAAGCCATAGTCAATCCTGTTTAAATAGAGAAAATCGGTGATTTTGCACACGCGCAACTTTGAGACGAGGCAGGATGTGTACCGTGTTGTAAAATTGACGATTGCAAGTAGTTTCTAACACTGCAGTCACTGACATCCAATCCACAAATGAACAGATTCCATGAAAATCTTTTGAAATCAATGCGGAAAAAATCACTCATCGTAAGAAAGTGTGTTTACTTGGGCAGCGATGAAACACAAGAGTTGCATCTTCTCTTGAAGGTGCACAACTTCAATATACAATACAGTTGCATATTATATTGATATTGAAATAAACCTAAAGATGGGGCAGTCGCCAGTACGTAGTAGAAAATTCAAACGAACATTGTATATCAACGATCGAACTGTTTCTCACATACAATGCTCTTTTCAATTCTCTACTAGCCGCTAACGATTGTCCCTGATAAGTGACAGCCAAAAATATCCAGGTTAAATCACCATCCCGCCATTTACCTTCTAGTAGGCCTACATCCTGTAACTGTGTTATCTTGGCATTAATAGCCACCACAAAGAACTTCAACTGGTAAGCAGTCCGTCGATATCACAATGATCGAAAGTTCAAAAGGAACGGTCATTAGCAAACTTAGCATCTTGGTGGCAGTATCAGATGACTTGCATTCCATTTAACACGCATAGACAAATGCATCAATCGTTTATACTTCTAGTGACCAATTTACATTCAGATTTCAGTCTGTAGTATCAATTGAGAGAAATACTACAAATCGTTCGATGCTTCAAAATGTCAAGGCACATAAAAGGCCGAATATTGACAGGATTGACTTATTTTAGAATATAATTCATTATGAATGTGATATTAACCCTTTTCACCAGTAAAAAAAAAGAAATTAGTAGTATTTTGCGATTTCGGACGATACTGATATTTCTGAAACCAAAAATATGGAGACCATACCAAGGCGTTGCTATATCACTTTCGCCTACAAAATCATCGATCATAAATATCATCACACGTTTCCGCCAAACATGCCAAAATAATTATACATCTTAAGGCCGTCATCTCAAGCTTTTTGTATTTTTTCTTTTGTTCGACTTATCCTCATTGATAAGCAACGAATGTCCTGTTTTTTTAAGGTGCTGAAATAACTTGTTACGCGACGGGAACACTTGATTACATTTACCGCAACCCAACGATTCTGAATTCGAGTCGGTTGTCACTTGAGGCGTCGCCTTTCCTTTTTTCTTCTGCCGTTTTTTCTTAATTTGTGGTTTTTCGTCAGATATTAGCGACGTGTCGTTATCACCATTGCATTCTGAAGTATTTCCGATATCGTCAGCAACTGATTTTTCGTTTTCAGCAGTGTCACCATCAAATTCAGTCTCAGGTTTTGGAACTTCATCAGATTCTTGAACAGGATCAATTTTCTCTTCAAAATCTTTCGTTTTTAAAGGTTCAGATTCCATCATATTGCTCAACAGTTTTTGCTGCTGACGTTTTTGTTTTTTTTGCTTTTTCGTCAATTTTCTGTCATCAATTTCGTCTTCTATGCCTTCACGGTTTGGATCTTCCGTTAAATCATCGACAGAGACTTCCTCCTGCATTTCTTGCTTTAAACGGTTCATGTTTTCCTTGTGTTTCTTCGATTTCTGATGATTACGCATTCCCATTACCGATTTAAACATTTTATTACAAGCCACGCAAAACATGTCATCCGAATATTCTTGCTCCTCTTCTGAATTTTGGTCGGAATTGTCGGAATCTTCGTCCGACGAAAAACCAAATTCGTCTCGCATCATGTTTTCTAATTGAGAAACTCTTTCGTTGTGTTTTGCTAACTCCTCAAAATTTTCTTGGTCATAAAGTGCAGCTTCCTCTGCCTTGGCACGCATTTCAGACATGCGTCTCTCTTCCGCTTTTACAGCCTGTTCGGTTGCGATTCTCTCTAATTCCGCTTTATGAGCTTTCACGCGCGGGTCGCGTTTACGCACAAACGAAACCAGTTCTCTCACCAGTTCGTTTCTCTTCTTTTTGTGTTTGTCTCTCACTTTTTTATTTTCCTTTTCAACGAGCCTAGCTACACGGCGATTGGGAGCTTCCTTAACGTCATACTGTGATTCCCATACGTAGGATAAGTGAGTGCAGTAAGATTGCCAACTTGAGTAAAATTCATGCACCACGTCGTCGTAATCACTTTCGGAATTACCGAAACAGGGCATCCACTCATCACCTGCAGAACCCTCGTCTTTAAAAGGTTGGTCTTCCACATCGATTTTCTTAAAAACATCTCGATACACAGCGTAGAACCCGTTAGCATCATCTCCAAATCCTTTGTACGCAGACGGGCTAAAATACTCCCACAAATCAAACGCGTTTTCCTTATAATTCTCGTATTTTTTACGGTGTAAAATTTCTTCGCGGTGTCGATCGTACCACGCTCGTTCCTGTGGGTCTGACAGAACATCGTACGCCGCTTGAACTAATCGGAATTTCTCGGTAGCTTCCTCAAGACAGTTTGGATTCTTGTCGGGGTGATACTTCAACGCAGCTTTTCTGTAAGCTTTCTTGATAGTGCCGTCATCCGCGTTAAGCTCTACTCCTAGAATTGCATAATGACATTCCATGCTAGGGTTTAAGAAATGACCTGTGACAGAAATAATACCGGTTGGAAGAAATATTGGAAGAAGCACTTGGACCAACAGAACTTCATTACACGATTGAATAGTAGATTCATACTGAAATAAACCCGCATATTGTCGGCTGACACTCGTCAAGAAAAATTACCATGACCACATATTTCGCTTTATCGGGAGAGATCGTTAAATATCTTGTGTCTTGGGAGTCGAATTTTATTAAAATACAACCTATTTTATGAGCATGTGCATAAACTAAATATAGCAGGGCCTACACCTAGATTATTCAAATTCTCATGCATGTGAGGCTGTGACGTTATATTAGGTGATACGATTGTTGATGAACAATGTTCTTCTCAATTTTTTATTAGCTCATGACGATTAGACCTGACGAGTGTCAGCCGATTTCAATATAAATATACTCAATTGTATCGAATAATGAAACATATGAGTCCAGAGGTTGTCAAAGTAGTCACCGTCGCTACTCAAGTAGAAGTAACGCCGGAATTTCTATTCAAGTAGAAGTAGAAGTGGTGGTTTACAAGTAAGTAAGTAGGTAGTCTATGCTTATTTGTGCCTACAAAACTGTCAAGTAGAAGAAGTAGTCTAAAATCATAACTACTTAAAAAGTAGTGTGGGTAGAAAAAATCTACTTCAAGTACTTCAAAAAGTAGAAGTAATTCGTTACTGACCACCTCTGAACATGGCAAACATGAAATGAAAAATCTTAAAAACCAAGTAGGCTACTATCTAAAGAAACTACGCCATCTTAGCATGCAGTTCATTTCAATGAGCTGTTCAAAACAAGTACCGATTCGAGAGTGGAGCTGGACAAGGCCGCCCTATTCTTTTCAACGGTACTGCCACACGTACTGCCAGTACTGGAAGCCGGTATTGATAAAATACCTAATGCCGACCGGCTTAATAAGGGGAATTGTAGTTTGACCGTCGGCGATGACCAAAACTTAGAGATATCAAACATGGCCGCATGTTGGTCATGAGTTCAATGTTGTAACAGAAAATCGGAATTTGATGTATCGCGATATCTCATCCTCGTCGCGAGCAGCATCGTGGGCCATCCAATGTAACATTTCCTCTTCCACATTTTCAAATTCTTGCTTCATCGGTACATTTTCCTTATCCGAAGAACTTGCTCCCTTATGCACCAACGTAGTCAGCAAGTCTCTGGCAAGCTGGTGCACCCTCATTCTTTCCGGTTCGGAGAGCGGGACGAGAGCTTTGAACTTTGGATACAGAAAGAGCCCCAATCGGTGAAGGTCTGCGAGCACAAACTCTTTTCTCAGATAAAACAGTCCGCGTCTTTTCATGCATTCCCAAATAGGATCATCCGAAGAGTTAGCAGCCAAAGATCTCTCAATTTTTGTGAAGTATAGATACACTAAATGAAGCGTCGGACGCGAGCCTAATTCAAGATTTTTCGTAGCTTCTTCAAATGGTTCAAGAAATTTAATGAGAACCGTCACCAACGCCCATTCAATGCCATCCAATCTCTCCATCTCGTTTGCATTTTTCAAAATTTGCTCCACATCTTTTCTGTTCTCATGAATTGAACGAAGCATATGCACTAAAGAGTCCATCTGTGTCTTACCACTTTGTTTCAAGGCACTTGACAATTCATTATTGAGACCAGCACGCTTGAAATACGCTGCCAAGGACTCGCAATGTGATATTGTATCAGAAATTTTGTTTATCATCTCAGCATCAGACTCATTTACAGGGCAGTGTCTATCAACAGACATCGTGTAGTTCAATACAGTAGACAACATTTGACAGGCACAATTCAGCGTCTTACGTGAAGTCAGAGCCAATCTTACATTGGTAGCGTCATTAGTTACAAAATAACATCGATCAAGCAGAGAGTTTGATAGTCCCATCTCCTTGCAGGATTCCTGGATTTTATTCATTACAACTACACCAGTATCGTTTTCTTGAAGCTGTTTTACACATATTGCAGCAGAGAGTAGCTTTTCCTCGCAGATGTAGTGAGCAGCAAGTGATATGTAATGTCTGTTTTTTATATCAACCCACGTGTCTGTGGTCAACCCAAATATTCCATATTCCTTCAATGCGTCCTTCAGATTGCTAGCATTTTTTGCCTTTTCTACGGCAGCGTTTCTTAGCACTTCTTGTTTTACAGTATCCTTGGATGGGATGATATCTGCCACATTCAACGGGCCATACTTCGAGCCCATTTCCAACAATGTCCGAGCAAATTCGCGAAAACCGTCCCCCTCTAAAGATCGGAATGGTCTTACATCTTTCACAATATACGATGCAGCCGCTTTCAGTAATCGGGACTCGGCATTAGGTTTTGGTAGGAAAGAAGAAATCAAACCTTGCCCAGGCGGTACATATTTGGACATCCTGCACCTCTCTTTCATATGTTTGCCTAAACGCGATGTACCACTGTAACGTTTTTGATGTTTGAATGTATCACCGCAGCGATTACACACAACGAATCCGCAGTAGTCGCCATTGCTGGCGTCATTCAGAAAAGCAAAATTGTTCCAAGACTTCACTTCTGCTCCCAGTAACAAACTCGGCTTTCAGATGCCCTTCCGAATAAAGAGCTTTCGCATCCTTTGCCGACAGTATAACAGAAGCCATATATCTAGTACCAGCTAAGGAGACTTCCAGGAAACTAGAATTCAAAAGTTACAAGGATGCTTACTCACATAATGAGTAAATTTGAAAATATCATTTACATAAATTTGGTGATCCGCATCAACTGAATTCCTAGATTTTCATAATGACATTCCATACTAATGACTAAGCACAAAAATACCAGTTATAATATTACATTTATGTTAGATGTTACTAGCTGAGATATCCCGTTAACATCTAGGATTATACTCATATGGAACTTGCAATTAGCGTAAACATGAAATTGCATGCCATCTCCTATGGAACAATATTGCACGAAGCAAAATATAACCAAGCCTGTAATAGCAAGTAAGCTACGATTAAACCATTTCTTGAATAATGCGCTGCATAATAGCGTTTTGCTCCTGCGTCAAAGTATGCCTGATATCATTCTGTACGGTTCTGGCGGCTTTCAAGTCCTTCCAATTACAAGCGAGGACAAACGATCGCAGATACACATACAGTTCCTCGCCGAGAAGTTGATCCAAGAAATGAGAGCTGGCCGCCAAGCTGGCTTCGTCAGGCCAATGGTAGTCGTGCAGGACTTGTTGATACTTTACTTTCAATTCGATACTGGTGTGTAAAAGCATCAACAAAAGAACTCTAGTGATCTCAACTTTCCTGTACAGATCGTAATAAAATCCCAAAGGAGTCACACCGTTTATATGAAACGCTCCTTGCGTTTTTATAACTTCCACCAAACTCATGGCAGTATCCAAAGCTCCGTGGTAATCGTGTTCCAAAAGTTGGCAACACAAAAGTTTATCCATCGCGCTCGAAACTTGCGAGGGCGTATCAGCAAAATTTTCGATCGAATTTTTGTAATGCTGTATTGCAAACGAGTATTTTTGCGAATTGAAATAGATTTCGGCTATTTCCAAACACAACGTACCCGCCATTGAGTTCATGTTGTTTTCCTTGCATATCCTAATAGCGCACGTAAAACACCATACCGCGTTCTCCAAATTTTCGCTAAAATTAGGACATCGTCTTTCTTCGATCTCTTGATCCGCTTTGAGAAAAAATCTTCCAGCTTCAACCAGCGAATCGATCTCGCCGGGAGTATTTAGGAGTCCTTGTTCGCACCTTGCTTTTGATATGGCCGTGAAACCGGCGTAGGGAAAGCATTCGATTCGAACCAGATGGTTTTTTAACTCGTCGAATTCCTCACTGGCTTCAGCTATGTTTGGTTTTTTCAAGAATCTTTTTTTCAATTTGCTAGACGCGGATCGGTGGTAAGTGAAAAAGTCTATGTCTTCCGCCATGTTGTATATTATACTATTATCTGTAAATGAAAAAGAGTGGATTTTGAGCATAGCTCCATTGTCAACACTCGCGATAGTGTATTCTGACATTAATATCATAGGAAAGCCATCAACTACACACGAAAACTTCGATTTATAAGCGTCGATAACTGAATCAAGCCAATAATCAAGCATTGTCAGTAAGAGACGCTTAGGAGTACAGAACTTCATGACACATTCGAATTATATTCATATTTATTCCCGAAGCTTTTCGGCTGACGCTCATCAGGGGACACTGCCATTAACAATGCGAGCATTCAAATAACTATGTCTAACAACAATATGTATCACTAATTACGACGTCACACAGACAGAGTATATACAAAGTTCGAAAAACGAGTGAACAGTAGTACAGGCATCTCCGTTAACTCGGTGCCTGATGAGTGTCAGCCGTAAAGCTTCCGGAATAAATATGAATACATTATTCAAATTGTCAGTGAAGCTGGACACCGTGATTTGAGTTCTCCAATCTCAATCGAGTACGGTATTGATAGTGAAATTTGGTTGATTCGAGTACTGAAATTACGCGCTCTTCTACCACCAAGAGTTGATTTATCAAAGAGAATCATAATTTAGAAGCTATTGTCCACCGAGGAAGCCTTGAAATCTCAATGGGTGATATCACAACAAATGAAACATCATTTGATGATGAATTAGAGTGAGGAAAAGATACACATCAATCCAACCAAACCTATTCTGTTGACGGAAACCAGAGTTCAAATTATTCAATACACTGAATACAGTTGTATAGTGCAAATCTTCCCTGAATTTTAATCACAACTAGAATTAACGTTATGTGAACATTTCAGGTTTCAGTCAGCCATGCCGTAGTAACAAATAACAAAGCAGAAAAGAGGCAAAACGATACCAGGATTAGATCACCAATGTAATATTCTACTAAAGCAACGCCTTCATTACAACAACCAGTCAAACCACAGTCACAATTCACAGAATGGATAGTGATAAAACACTATGTACGAATAAAATACGCAAGAAAATTGATGAAATAATTTCAGAAAAGTTTCTGGACATCATCACTTTTTTAGTCCGTCATCTAACATATCTTTTGCTTGATTGATTTTTGCGGCGAGATAAGGCGAGCCACCACGATCGGGATGATTTAAAAGCATAATACGCCGGTGCGCTTCTCTGACCTTGTTTCTTCTGCTGGCCTGAGTCACGCCGAGAATGAGAGCGGCTTCCCTCTTGGTCATTTTCGTTTCGAAGCCGCCCCTGTAATACTTCATGCTGTCCAAATCCATTTTGCCGAGTTGCTGAAAAGTTTCGTTCATTTTTTGGGATAATGGTCCCGCGGATCGTATGACAGTTCTTCCTATTAACGCTGCAGCCGTGATACCCAGACCGGCCACGATGAGAGACGTCATCTTTTGGTTGGGTTTGCCTACCCTTTCGATACCGGAATAGATACTATGTAATGTTTATTATCTATATTTTATACAGAACCCGCAGTGGGCAATTTCACTCCACTTTCGCTCCGCACCGCGCGTAGAAATAAGAGGTCAGGCTTATGTTTATGAAATCGTGATCGCTAGGTGGTATACAAATGCTGGTAGATCAGCTCGGGCAATGGTGCTGGTATTGGAACTGGTGACATTTTGTTGGAGCAGCACTAGTTCTAAATTGAACATGCCCATCATTATATACATGAAAACTCGGATATTGTTCTTCATATTTTATTGTCATGGACGATGACCAGGTGAGTGTCTGATTTCAAAGACTACTCCAAGTCGTTTCGACCCCCTCCTATCTTTTCATTGCATCGCAATTTTTGTGGTGTATTGAACTGATAATAATTGCTAATAAACCAAACTGAACTGAGTTGAAGGCAAGTAAACCGTTCGATTATCGGCAGTAGAACGTTCCGAACCGTCGGAGGCTCCTTCTCTTGTTCTTCTGGCGACATCAAAGCCCAGAAAACGACCTGATAAAGGATGTATACCAAGAGGCCGAGGTGGATGCTAGAGACGGAAACTTGCGTTTTCGGCATCGTCCAATCTCTTCATTACATCGCTCCGTATCTTGTGTCCCGCATTATGTGTCTTTGAGCGGATGAAAATATATGATCCAACGATTATTACGGTTGTTATTGACAGAGATAGACAGGCAGCCCAATATTTGATCTCTGCCTCATCTGCATATCGCCTGGGCACCTGATTTGAAAGACTACTCATTTCCACACATGCTCCTATCTTTTTATTGTATCGCAGTCTTGTGGTGTTTTGAATTGATGAAAATTCCTAATAAACTGAACTGCCCATTCGACCAATAATGAAAAAAGATGAAATTTTATGAATTATAACCTTGAACTCGAAGATATTATAAACTAGATTTCATGTAATTTTAGGATTCAAGCTTCTAAGAGTTGTTCTGTATATATGTACATTATATGTTGATATATAGCTGATTCTAGGGTAGATGGCAGATGAAGCGGACATGTAAAGATCACAAATTCAAAATGCATTATGCTATTTAACCACGTGCGTCACATGAAGATTTCGTGACCTCCGATCAACTTCAGTAACTTTGCAGCGTTTCGCTCATTCGTAAATTTCACTTCTGTCATTGATGCTGCTAGTTTTCAGCGTTCGTATCGTAAAGTCACGGTATTACCGCAATAAACTCCAAATGGTTTCTAAGACAGTTGCAGCCGCCGCCATTGCGGGTGCTGCTTTCGTCAGCTATTGCGTGTACTTCGATAGGAAGCGTAGAAGTGATCCAGATTTCAGAAAGAATCTTATGGAACGTAAGTACGTTTTGAATTGCTTCGCGAGTTGCACTTCATAATATGGAATATGTGTCAGGACGAAGAAAAGCTAGAGAAATGAAACAAAATGCAAATGCAACGACGGTGAGTGAATATTGTTGTGCTTATGAAATAGCCTACTTGACACTATAAACCTGCGAGTGTGGTAATATGATGACTATATTGTTGGCCATGGTATACCGGTTCAGGATAAGCCTGATATACGATCTGGTTATAGAATCCTAGAAATTGAGTAACATTTGTATACCAATTTCTTATTGCAAAGTATGGAACAAATTTAAGTCTGCTTCTCAAATATATTCCAGATTTTCAATTGATTTAAATATGTAATGAATATCCTGTGATATTTACCATCCCATCCTCCCCCCTTCAGAGCAGAGTTGGATCAATTACAATATCTTAATTCAATTACAATTACTTCCTTACATGTTTAAATTACATTACAATTACAATTACTCAATGCTAAAATTATCAAATTACAATTATTGTTAAACATGTAATTAATTACAATTATAATTACAATTACTTTTAAAAAGGTAATTGATTCTGTAAAGAGGTTCTTTGACAACCGTAGCAATGTAATTAGCAACAATCTCAAGCTATTCATGTTTCATTCCTGATATGTAGAATGCCCTTTAATTAAAAAAAACTCGAACGTATTCGAACTATCCCTAATCCTGAGTACTGAAAACTATAAGCAGAGAAAAATGTTTCAAGCGACTGTTAAGAACCAAAGGTTTGACCGACTAACAGCGAATAGGCTACAGGACAGTCAATGAAATGTAATGAAACGATTAGGCTTAGGGCTGGGCACAATGATTCGAGTACTCGAATCTGAATCGAGTATTAATTTCAATGATTCAGTTCGAGTGGTAAAAAACAATTTTTTCGAGTACTGAAGTTACATTCCTCAGCACTGAAAGTTAATTTATCAACGAGCATTATAGTAGCGATACTCTTTTCCACTGTGGAAGCCTCGAAAGATTGATTACCCGTATCGCAACGCACGAAACATAGTAAAAAGCTACCAACGTTGCTGGAAATAGCACATTTCTGAAGTCATGATCATCCGACAACATGTCACAAAGTACAATGAGATCGGTATGGTTGAAAAAAAATCAAGTACCTTTAACGTGATGGATAAGAGTTATTATATTCTTTGTGAAGGCATAAAAGGTACATATTTGAACTTTGACATTGCAGTCTGTTATGACGTAATAATGAGTAATACTCGACTCGACTTGAAGCATAATACGTGATTCAGAATCGAATCACTCAGGTACTTGATTTTGCCCAGCCCTGGGCCTACTCAGAGCTGAGTCATGATAATGAAATGTAAATGGTAAAGCGTCAGAGATAAGGATGATACCGATAAGGCGCGTAAAATTAAAATAAATGCAAAAGGAAAGAACCTCCTGATAACTAAGAATTACAATGTTTTGGTTCACATTTACATTTAACTTGCTCGGATACTGTTAGATTGCATTTGATGAACATTAGGGTGCGAAAAGTTTCTGGCCCCAGTAAATTTGGCCAAGATTGGAGGTAAGATTGGAATAACGTCTCTACAAATGCTTGATCAAGTTTGATGAAGCACTGGTTGGAAACTTGAATTTTTTTTGCTATTGTTGCAACAAGCCTCCGTACTGGTCAGAGATTTCAAAAAAACTTTGACCGTGGTGTAGGAAATGATTCAGCACAGGTTTCATAAGAGTTTATTTGGTGTTCATCCATTTTTGAAGTATTAATTTTTAGTTTAGTTCACTGGTTCTCTAACTTTTTTAGACGCACTTTATGACAGTGAATATTTCATGCCCCCCTTATCGTCATAGCACACAATCAAACCAGAAAGTTAGCAATCCTTGCATATAGTTTGATGGTATGGAAGGTCATGTTATGACTGCTGATGAGAGAATTCTCCAATACGCGGAAAAGATGTCAGTTCACTGGAGCGTCGCTCCCCGTTCATATGCTTTCACGCCGCCCAAGGGGGCACGCCCCCAGTTTGAGAATCATTGGTTTAGCCTATATTGTATTCACAAAGTTTTTTGTTGCTACTTAAGTATGGGAAACGGTTCAGCGTGACTGAATTATCTAGTTATAACGCAGCACGCATAGAACATCGATGTAAATGGGCTAATTAGTACATGTGGTGACTGTTTACTACGGCCTTAAGGCCCCTCGTCGTCATCCTGGTTCGTACCGGATTTTCACTGGTGCAACGAATAAATGATTGATTAAATGATTATTTTATGTTGTGATTGTCAGGTTTCAATGAAAATGTAATTGAGATTGTAATTGAGCAAAATTTTTATCAAATTACAATTACACAAAATAGAAATGCTTCAATTACAATTACATGAAAAAATGTAATTATTACATTCAGCTCAATTACAAATTACAATTGATCCAACTCTGCTTCAGAGTGGTCAGTAGCATCATTTTCATAGTTACCTTACTGGTATTGAGAATATGCTTACATCGTAAATGCCTATTTGGTGTCGTATTTTATAGAGACATCTATCTCCTTTCTCATCAGCAGAAGCACAATTGTGTTTGTCGCATGTAACCTCTTACTCTGCGAAGTGTTGGGAAGAAGTCACAAACTTGAAGTCCCAAGTCACATCGAGTTATCGCACAGGTTGACTCGAGTCATAACCCAAATACGAGGCATTTTGGCAAGATGATACAGCCCACCTGCGTGTGCCGTGTGTCCATAAGATAAAATCTAAATCTACACCAATTTTTCACCAGTAATATAAATTTATAGATATAAACCATACCTGATTTCACTTCGAATCACAGGTTTGCAAAGTGACTCCAATCATGTAAAGTTAAGTCAGCCCAACGCTGATACATCACCCCAAGAACTAATAGCTCAATTAACTTTGCAATAGCCTAATTTCAATTTGCGACTTGATTTTGAACACTGCTTACTTCCTGGATCAACATCGATTACGCACTAAACACACACCATTGTTACAGCTGCCAGATCTGCGGGACCCAGCCCAAGTGCAAAAGTTTTTCTTGGAAGAAGTGCAAAAGGGGGAGGAGCTCCTTTCCGAAGGAAAATTTGAGGAGGGGGTCGAACATTTGACGAATGCAGTAGCGGTATGCGGGCAGCCGCAGCAGCTCCTGCAAGTACTTCAACAGACGCTCCCCCCTCACGTATTCAGCATGCTCATCGAAAAGCTGCCAACCATAACTCAGGTATGTAATATTCTACTGGACAGGGGATCTGTAACTCCAAGAGTATCTTCTACATATTTGAATTACTAAAGTAGGGATTGATTTCTTTCACTACCTAATCGAGTATCCACATTTTCGACTACTTCTGATTCTACTTGGCAGTTTTTCTGGCAATACTACTTGATTTTAGGATTTTGAAAAGTAGAAAATAGTTAGTTTGCATCACTTATATGAATGAAATAGTTCTATAGTGCATCTGAAATAGTCCCTGTATCATAGTGACTGAATATATGTTCAGCTTAAAGTATTTAGGCTTATTTCAATATGAATATATTATTCAATTTAGGCTTATTTCAATATGAATATATTATTCAATTGAAGTTACCTGGTAACTCGAGGAAGCTCTCCATATATTTTATTATTATATTATGTATTAGTCACAATGATGCAATTGCTCTTCCAAACGCAATCAGCTCCGGTTAACTGCTAAAAGCGTGCGGCCATTTGAGTAAATCTTCTTCGAAATTGTAATTGAGTTGAAATTTATGACATTACCTGGAGTACTCACCCCCCCCAACTCGACTGTTTGAAATAACTGGAGTACTTTCATGAATACGATTTCTTTACTTCTACTTGAAGTAGTTTTGAGATGTCTTCTGCTTATAATTGGATAAAGATTGAAAGGCTAACCTCTGCTGACTGCTGCGGTCAATAGAGTAATTTCACTGACTACTTTGACCACCTCTACCTAGGTCTGTAGTTATCCGACCTTGACTCCACGTTTTTAGAGATTCTCGCCACCAAAAACGGAGGAAAAGAAAGAACCCACCACGCAAGCAACAATTGCTGATGTCGACGAACTCGAGTGATTGACTTGCGTGTCGCTATTGTACTTCACATTTTTTTGTATTAAATATCTTTTCAATCATGTTGCAAAGCTGTATCGGCGGAGCAGGGTGCCAGTTGGACAACTAGAGTATTTCCAGCTTTTCCAATTAGAGTATGTTGAAGATTTAGAATCAATTTTAGGCATTTGCATTCAGACAATTCACATAATAACTATGCAGCATTGAAACATCTTACATATTATGTTGAATAATTACGTTATTGTCATTCCACTCTAATTAGAAACTTAGAATAGCCTATAGTTGTCCAAGTCTGGCATGGTGAGGTTCATCAGACGATATCTATTGCACACAAGCACAGAGTTTACCGTTCCACGTTTACATCCTGTGTTCTGGCAGTATCTCCTTCACAAGTTCACAACAATTTGACCACACTGCAAATCACTTCTTTTTCTTGTCTTTGGCCTTGACCTTCTTCGTCTGACCACCGCCAAACAAGTTGGACATGGTCTCGGACAGATCAAAACCGCTCTGGCCGGTGTTGAGCATGTTCATCGACTGCTCCATTTCTTTCTTGAACTCGGGATCGTTCATGTTCATCATTTTCGGTAGCACGACCAACATCAGTAGCGGAAGAACCATCATCAGAACCTGCAAAAAAGGAAATACATAAAATCCACACACACTAGCTAGTTAGCTATAAGCAACTTATCGGCTACCGAGTTATCACTTATAGTTTTTTCTATGATGGGATCATGAGCCACGAAGATCAAGAATCAAATTTAATGCGCATTCATTCGGACATTGTTGGGCACTTGATCAAATACTACACAAATGATAAAATGAGCCTTGAGTTACCCAGGTAGAGGATTACAAAGAAGCCTTTGTCCACTCACCATAGGGCTCTTCAACATATCGATAATGCTGAACTTCTCTCGCACTTGGAAGTATTGAGCAAAAGAAACGGGTTTCATTTCCAGTGGGTATTTCAGCAATGACACCTGACTCGGCTTCAGGTGATTCAGTTTCCGAGCTCTGGCGTTACCCTTCGCCGATATGTCGACTCTAATCGGTTCAAACACGTACTTGGCAGAGACAACTTCAACAACATAAGATCCTGTTGGGACATTGTACACGGAGAAAGTTCCATCAGTCCTATAAAAATGAACAAATGTCACACATTTAGTGTCAGCAATTGGATCAGTTGCAGATGACCACGATTCATTTGCAGGTCAATTACTCCATTGTCCTTGAAGACACTCTTGGAGGTACAGATCTTCAACTTACAGTTAAATAATATAATAATATTGAAATAAACGAGAATATTTTCGGTTGACACACGTGAGGGTTAATCGTCAGCAACTATAGTAGAGTATTGAAATTTTCGGGTTTATTGGATGACTCATGAAACAGAAAATTGAACTGTGGTAAGTATTTTAAATAGACTGACCTGCCAATAGCCGCCAGCAGCACATTTAGATGAGTTTTAATGAACGATACATCCTCAATTAAAGCTAAATATATTCCTGTATACCTTCTTTCTAATTGAGTTCTACTGCATAAACTAATTCTAAGCATCACTTGATATGGAACAGGTCGGTTGAAGCGACATAGGCGTAATTGTAGAATCACGGTAAGCACTGACCTGAGAAATCCTTTGTGTCTGCCACCGTCAACCAAGATTTGTAGCTCGTTCGTCAAACGCCTTCCACTGTCGGGAGGAAGGATGACCCTTCCATCAATTTTATAGGACGTCCCCGGCGAACAAAGCAGCAGAAACCCGACGAAAAATAAAATGTCGCACCAACCCATATCTTCACCAGCGTCCGTTGCTTCTTTGGATGTTATCGATCCTGATCGCTATTTAGAAACTAAATCGATTGATTTTGAAAGACACATGAAACGGATGTATCGTAAAGTAATGTCTTCGATTTTATGTATTTTGTATCATATCACAAAAGATAACCAAGCACTTGATCTCTTCAAATTCCAAATTTAATCTAGATTCACACCGTAAATAGGTTCCAAATCCCTTCACGCCCCGTAAACTGAACGGAGGAAACAGCCTTATATGACATGCCACCCAACCCCATTTTTGACGCTTGCTTTTTTCTATACTATATTCTTTTACTTTTTACATCGCCTAGGCCGCGGTAGGTGTCTGATTCCAAAGACTACTACAAGTCGTTACGACACCTTCCTATCTTTTCATTGTATCGCATTTTTGTGGTGTATTGAACTGATAAAATTGCTAATAAACCAACCAACCGAGGTGCCCCCCTCCCCCCGGTGCATCTCGATGAAATTCATAACGAATAGAGCTATAGAGAAGTTACACTTGGTATATGTGTAAAAGGTTAACTACGGAATTGTTTTTCGGTTATCTGACTCAAATTCAGCAACGTGCGAAGAAACTCTCGATCCTAGTTTGTTTTTATTCGGTTTATTAGCAATTTTTATCAGTTCAGTACACCACAAAAATGCAATACAATGAAAAGATAGGAAGGTGTCGAAGCGACTTGGAGTAGTCTTTGGAATCCGACACTCACCTTGGCCTAGGTCATTTACCTGCAAAGTTGACAAATAAAGATTCTCTATCTCTCTCTCCCTATCACGCTCAATGCTGCCAT
The DNA here is from genome assembly GCF_051294905.1 of Botryllus schlosseri. Taxonomy (NCBI): domain Eukaryota; kingdom Metazoa; phylum Chordata; class Ascidiacea; order Stolidobranchia; family Styelidae; genus Botryllus; species Botryllus schlosseri. The sequence goes on along the minus strand of NC_137246.1, from coordinate 26,254,220 downwards.
TTTTTATTTACCTCTGCATTTCGTATCCGCTTCGCTCCAACGGTTTTTCTACGCCGATACGTGTCGCGCAAGCAGCTCTCGTGAAATTTCTCAGGTATAGCACCATCTTCTTGCAAAAGCCTGAATTTTTATAACGGAAATATGGTGTCTGTTGTAAATACCGTCGATACCTCGCACGAGGATATGATTCACGACGCTCAGTTAGACTACTACGGCATCCATCTAGCTACCTGTTCGTCTGATCGCTCCGTGAAAGTGTTCGATGTCAGGAACAACACCCAGAGATTGATCACAACTCTATCGGGACACGAAGGTCCCGTTTGGCAGGTCGCGTGGGCGCATCCAAAGTACGGAAACATTTTGGCGTCGTGTGCCTACGATAGGAAAGTAATAATTTGGAAAGAAGTCAATGGTCAGTGGCAAAAGTACCACGAATATAACGAACATGAATCTTCCGTAAACTCAGTTTGCTGGGCTCCGCATGAAGTTGGATTAATTCTAGCGTGTGGATCTTCCGATGGATCTGTGTCGATATTATCATTCAACGATGGTGTTTGGGAAGCTACCAAAATTAGCAATGCCCACACAATAGGATGTAACGCTGTTAGCTGGGCTCCAGCTGTCACACCTGGTTCGTTAGTGGAACCACCATCAAACATACCAAAAGATTCAAAATCAAAAAGGATCGTATCAGGTGGCTGTGATCAGTTGGTAAAAATATGGTGTGAAAAAGATGGAAGCTGGCAAGAAGAAGCAAAATTAGAGAGTCATGATGATTGGGTGCGTGATGTCGCATGGGCTCCCTCCATTGGACTACCGAAAAGCAAAATTGCGAGCTGTTGCCAAGATGGTCGAGTCATCATTTGGTCAAACGATGGCACCGGCACAAGCTGGACGCCGAAAGTCTTGCATAAATTCGACGACGTTGTGTGGCACGTTAGCTGGTCGCTGACTGGGGATATCTTAGCTGTGTCTGGCGGTGACAATAAAGTTTCTTTATGGAGAGAAAATTTAGACGGACAATGGATTTCTATTAGTGACGTAGGGAAGAACGCGCAGGCTACTGGTGCGGCTTGATTGCTCTGTGTATAGAATATTGGAGGTAGAATTCTGAGTAATTCGATTTTAATGACTTTGAATTCAAGATTTCATTGGTGTATAGACTGGAGACTCCGAACAGTACTGCCCTTTCACCCTAAGTCCTATTGATTTATTGTATTTACTGTATTGTGTTTGCTCTTACACTTCCTGCAGACATAAGGATTTAACAATGATATTTGTCATATAACATGAATCTTGGTTTAGTAGGAAATACGGGTCCAATGCTACTCAAAAATATGTAATGAAAGATCTGTTTGATTTGAAAATATTGTTTTTCGTTGGCAATTTCAGATACTATTGATATTGGTCTGGCAGGCAATATAGGTCTATTATTACAGGAAAATGTGTAATGAAAGATTTGTTTGATTCGAAAGTGTAGTTTCATTGGCAATTTCAAATACTATTGATATTGGTCTAGTAGGCAATATGATTCTGTTGTTACAGAAAAATATGTAATGAAAGATTTATCTGTTTGACTTGAAAATATCGTTTTTCATCAATGATTTCAAATACTATTGATCTGGGTCTCGAGCAGGCAAGATGGATTGCTTGTTGCAGAAAAAAACGTGATAAAAGATGTATTGTTAGACTTGAAAATATTGTTTTTCATCAGCAATCGTTTCCAGTGCATTTGCCTCCAGATAATATGTGCTATAAGTGTGTTTTCTTTTTGTCTTTTCTGCGAAATTAAGTACTTCGAATAGGTATGGATTTTTCTAAGTTTCTGGATGACGACTTCAATGTCACAAGCTGGGTTAACGATGCGTTCCGTGCTCAACAAGAAGGAGATAGTAATTCAGCACACAGCAAGAGGGATATATACGCTGCGACTTTGGTTACAAAGCTACAAGTTTTCATACAAGAAGTGAATAAATCATTAGAGGATATGTCAGGGCAAGTTGTGAATTCGATGCCTAGAGTTTTGCGCGATATCGAAGCCTTGAAGCAAGAGGCTACGTACTTGAAACAGCAAATGCAACAAGTCAAGGAAGACATTCATAATGTGGAAATAGAAACGTCGCACACGATGAAAGTGCTCGTGCAAACTGATCAAGTTCGCAGCAGGGTCGAAAAATCATGCGCAGCTCTGAGAGAAGCTGATAACTGGTCTAGTTTAGCTGCCGCTATTGAAGACGTGTTCCGTTCTGGTGACTCCGCGACCATTGCTGCACGATTACAAAGCATGCAAAACAGTCTTGAAATTCTAAAAGACAGCCCGGATTATGAAGATAAAGTGATGCATTTGGAAGCTTTGAAAAATCGATTGGAATCGCATGTCAGTCCGCAAGCTGTAACCGCATTCAAACAACATAATACAGACATAGCTAAATCATTGCAGTCAGTATTCTCTACTATTGGTCGAGAAAATGAATTGCACAAGTACTACATAAAAACATACGGCACAAGTTTAGTGAATCAATGGCAGGATATTGTTACTAACGATGAAGATGATGATAAGCCTGGAACCAAAATACTCAATGAACTTTTCGATCTGCTGTTATCCCTGTGGCACAGTCAAATTCCTTGGTGTAAATCTGTTTTTGGATCTAGCAGCGCGGCGTTGATATTGGTGCAAGTTATAAATGATGTACTGCTTTCTGCAAAACCAGGAATTAGTGAAATTATATCGACAACACTGGAAACTTGTGATGACTCGAAAATGTTATGCCTCGTCGAACTACATGATACGGCCAAAAAATTTGCGCGAAATCTAGGCCAATCTGTTGATGCGGAAGCTAGTAACCTACAGACAGATATATGGAATGAAAAAGCGAAAAATTTGATCGATTCAATATGGTTGTCTTTTATCACCTTTCAAGCCAATTTCAAGGAATACGAGTCTGATATATTATTGACACAAATGAGCGAAGTAGTCATGGATGCAGGAGATTTGATGGATTTAACCAGAGTTTTGGACGCTTCTGGGGATAAAATATTTGGAATAGCGCTGAAGTCTATCGACCGATGTAAAAGCTTCACAAATTTCTATGGCGCTCAAGACCTGGTCCACCCTCTCAACACATTCTTCCACCATTATTCGGATAAGTTTTCCCGTGCCTTGCGAACTGTAACTATGAAATACGGCTTACATGAAAAAGATTCCGGTGATTTAGATATCAGCGAGGAACACTATTACACACTATTTCAGCATTCGCTGCGGATTATCACAACATGCGGGAAATTACTTCAATTGTTTTCTGATTTCGAACAAAAATTGGTGTCGGAAATCATGAATTCTGATACAGCTCTAGCTGCATTGTCAGGGATTTTGGAAATGGACGAAAAACCCTGTCATGATATGAAACTGATTGTTTGGACTCAGTATGATTATCTCAGCAAACTTGATGTGAGAGAGTACAGAAAATTACAGGACATGCTGGTTGGTTTGAAACAATCTCCACCGTCACAAAGAAACATTTTGCCGACAGTAAATCAAGCATTGACAAATCTGAATCAACAAGCTCATCAACTAGCATTTGACATAGCTTTCGCACAAATTAGAAAACAGTTGGCTATCGTTCCGCAACTGGATATATGGTCGAATGTAAAAGATGATTCAGGTGTTGTGGATGATACAGACCTCCCTGATTTCAGCTTGCCCCCGACTGAATATGCGACTACAGTCGGACAGCTTCTGATGACACTTCCTCAGCATTTAGAACCGTTAGCTGCATCCGTGAATGAAGGCGGGCAAGATTTAAGCGCTATGGAAACAGCATTACACACGGCAAAGTTACCTTTCTCCAGCGAAAGCGGAATGGATAAGACTGAGATGGAAAATATGGCAGACAGATGGTTGAGTTCTATAGTCCGTGCTGCCGAGCATACTTACGTGGAAGCTTGCCTGCAAATACCATCACTGACGGCGCAGACTTCAAAACAATTAGCGGCAGACCTAGACTATATGGGTAACGTAGTGGACTCCCTCGGACTGCCAATTCTAAATGATATGTCCAATCTTATCAAGCTTCTGCGTGCGACGGAGGAATCGTATTCAAACGCAGCTGTTGATACACCTAAAAAGCTCTCAACCGGTATAGCGAGGGTGAGAGGGATCAAAGGTTTTTGAAGCAGCCAAGGCTGGCAATTGTTAATGAAAAGTCGATATGATATGTGCAATACTAGGTAACCGTAGTAGATTGATCCTCTTGTAACAGCACTATAGCAGCGAATATGTGAGTTGCTATTCGAATGATATGCGAAATTTCCTTCAGTATAATTGCTTCATTGAAGTCAAAGACAGGGCAGTGTGTATTGGCACATGATTGGTCGAACGGAATACGATTAGTTATTAAAGTTGCATCGAGCTACTTCAGTTTCCTTCTGCCGGCTTTGAACTTGGACACCGGTCTCGATCCGCAGCTTGCTATTTTTTCTTCAATCACTGGTTCCAGTGGTCTTTCGATGACTAGATTTGACACGGCTGGCGCCTGTTACAAAATTACAAATGTGATGAAATCCAAAGTGGTCAGCAACGGGCGTATTTTCAAGTCCTCCTAAAAAGGTACATATTTGAGCATTTTAAATCGTTCATACACAATTGACGTCGTAATGAAAGATACTCAATTACTTGACTTGAAGAGTAGGCCTAATACTCTATTTATAATGGAATCAGGCACTCGATTTGCCAAGCACTACGTAGAAAAACATAATAGTCTATGAACACTGAACACAGTAGTAAGCACTCCCTAGTCATAGGATCAAGTAGCTTACAGCAGACTTCCTCCATTTTAGTTCTGCTCACAAGGCACACTTCCTAAAACCACACATGCTAACCTCAGTCGAGCTTGCAGTTCTCTCTTCTTTTGCTTTGGAAGTGTTTTTTGTTACCAAATCGTATACGTCGCCCGGCGTGATTTCATCAGAAGACTTTGGTTTGGCCTAGAAGTAAACAGGCTACTAAACCCCAATTATGTGAATATTGATCATATAACTTACAGCTGAGTGCTTAAATCGGATAGTGGGAGGATCATCATCATCGGTTGGAATTGCAAACCGGACTTTTTTCCCTGTGTTAACATGCGAGCCTGCGACATCATTGTCAGAATCTGAGAGCCTACGTAAAAATATGATTATTTTCTGATAGAGAAGTAGCATAATAGATTATTACCTGTCAAGTTCGTCATCCTCTTCTTCCAACCTTTCCAGTTCATCCAAACGTGACATTAAGGTGGCGTGATCATCGGCCGGGACAGACTGACAATTACAATGTATCAGTTCATGACAAAAATAAGTAGGGCTGGGCACAATGATTCGAGTACTAATTCCCATGATGACTCGAGACTAGGGTAGCCGAAACAGACATTGCATTCTAACTTCGAAGAGTAGTGAACCACAATATTGATATTTCGTCTATCAGTCCTGATACCCGGAAAATAGGGCCGGAGACTGTTAGGACTGAGGAGGATTACTATATTATGAATTTGAGCCATTCTATATCACCCAAGCAGAGTTGAAAAAAGTGATTTGAACTCAAATCTGAACAGTGATCATGAACACAATGACTTGGACTCGAGTCACAACACTAAGACTCAGACTCCACCATCTACTCACTTATTTGACTCGGTGTTGGTGGTGAATTGAAAATGACTCGAGTCAAAACTATAAAAGTGACATTGACTTGTGACTTGGTTACAACCCTGCGATACTATGTCCATTATAGAAACGAATGTTCCCTCAAATTTTTCACAAGTCTGCGCGGTCCCTCGCACAACAGTGCATAACGACTAAAAACAAGGTCGTCATTTCGGCTTTTTTGTGCGCGCCACACAGTTTTCTGTGCGTGCAGACTCAACTTAGAGGAAACATTGCTTGAAGAATGGATAAGTCATAACGCAGCCTACGGAAGATGACCAAACCTACGCTTGGTTACCCGCGTTAGTAAAAATGACATATCTGTGAAGTTGTGATTCACTTGTAAATAGTTTACTTATATTTGAGTGGAGATTTACGGTGTTACTTCTACTTGAGTACCGACGGTGACTACTTTTACCACCCCTGGAAAAATACCAAACAATCCTTATTGTAATATTTTCATACTGTGATACGAGCGATGCTCGGCATGAACCCTAATATTCGAATCACTGAGGTATTGAATTTTGCCCAGCCCTAGATTCAAGTAATACAATCAAGCATGCGACCAACCTTTGGAGGAGTTGGCTTTGGCGCTTCATCACCGTGAGCTCTACTCACTCTCCTCCTGTCTTTCGGATGCACATAAGATTCTGGACACTCCTGTAGAATGACAACTTCTATCATAAACAGTATTTCACTTGAACACTTTGCTCGTACCTCACGTATTTCCACTTCATTTTCTTTTGCCACCTGCTCCATTTCACCCAAGTATTCGGTTTTCTTCGTTATGTTGAGAGCAACCTTTTCTAAATCCGTTAATGTCGACTTCAAGTTTGACCGACGCAGCTCGATGATCTTGATAGCCTTTTGAGAAGACAAACATTTCACAGAGATATTTATTTTGTGACTAGATTTTGTCTGAGTGTATCAATTTTGCCAATGTCACCAACTATTCTACTGGAATAGTATCAATGTCGGCTGCTATCTCGTGGGGTTGTATGTAACCAAGTCACAAGGTTCCGAGTCACAAGTCGATCTCACTTTTACAATTTTGACTCGAGTCATTTTCAATTCACCACCGAGTCCAAGTCATTATGTTCAGTTTTCAGTGCAATCCACTTCTTCAACTATTTTCTCACTCTTAACAGTTTATGGCCCTATTTTTTCAAGTATCAGGACTGATGATCGAGGTACAAATAATGTGGTGAATTAGCTATTCTTCATAGCTACAATGAAATGTCTGTCTTGGCCGTCCTAGTCTCGGGTCATATGACTTGGTTCGAGTCACGCACGATGACTCGAGTCAATACAAAATTTGACTCGAGTCGAGTTGTTTTACGTTTTTGAAAAAATTACTTGATTCAAGTCGAGTCATTACATCCCTGCAATCTCCACTCTACCAGGAACTAGTTCATTATTCTACTTCTCGGCTACTATGTTTACTTTAACAAGATATGTTTCAATATTTAACTTAAAGAGCATCAATGTTGACATTGACAAAATAAATACACATACACCCATCTCGTTCAGAGGCATAGCCAGTGGACTTTATTTTTGCTTAAATGCTCTCAAATTTTTATCTTTGGTCAGGGTTGTAACCAAGTCAATTTTAATTTCATAGTTTTGAGTCATTTTCAATTCAACGCCAGGTCAAGCCCTAGTTGTAGTCTCGAGTTCAAGTCATTTTTACATCTCTGCTTGGGTGAAAAGAATCATTTGCATTCAAAATACACTCGTTTGTCTCACTCCTAACCAGAGATGGTCAGTTAGGAAATACTTCTACTTGGTCAAAGTACTCAAGTATGTTTTGCCTACTTGAACTACTTCATCAAGTGGTTATGATTTCAGACTACTTCTACTCCACTTTGAGTCGATACACTAGTGACTCAAGTCGAGTCATTTTCCATATTTAAGAAAATGAAACTGGTCATCGAAAAATTGCAACTCGGGGTCATGACAACTCTGCCTCTGGTTGAACGACCAAGGTCTGTCAGTTAGTGATAACTGTATGATCTTCACCATTAAAACTCAACCTTACCTGTTTGCAAGTCATGGACGCGAAATATGTGTCACCCAAATGTACCATCAATTCATTGGTGTGCACAAGCTTTCCCGGCATGAACCCAACCTTGCCGTATTTCACCTGAAAATCACGTTTTCACTATTTGCCCACACAAAATTTGTCCCGCATTTCATACCATTATATCGTACGACAGCTTTTCGGGCAGGGTGGATAATCTGGTGGTGAGGTGCTCGAAATTTTGAATGGCAGATTTGCTGAACAGATTAGAAGTTTGTAGGATGAGATGTTGTCATTCAGAGAAATCAGTAGGGGTGGGCAAAATGACTAATTACTCAAATCTGAATCTGGTATTAATTCCAGTGTCTCAAGTTGAGCATTGAGATACGAACTCTAGTAGAACTGAAATTATATTATTAGTGGTTGCATAAATGGTAGCCTATATTTCAATACTTTTCCCATTTTCATAACGTTATGACATAATAAGTAGGGAGATTTTTTTGACATGTCAAAACAAGCCACAATTATGTCGAAATTGTAGCGTTACGTCAAAAAATTGTCAAAACTGTTTACAAAGTCAGTTTCTAACTCAAAAGAAGTTTTTCAGGCCCAACTACTCTGTAACAACAGACAGTTCCAACCAGAAATGAAGATAAGTCTAGTACAATTCTAACATTAAGTGCGAAAACACCTAATTCACATAAATGAGGACATAATTTTTGTCTAAATCAAGTTTTTTAAGGTCATAAAATTTAAAATATTGATTTATTTAGTTAAAAATCTTCAGTTTTTAGGTAATCAAAATCTCACCCTAATAACAACTGATACTACACTCGGACCCTAATACTCGATTCAGAATTGAATCACTCAGGTCCTCGATTTTGCCCAGCCCTAAAAAATCAATTACCATGACGCAACTTTATGGTTGACTTCTGCCAGAGCAGCATCCTGCACCTGCCTCGTTCGTATCATTTGCTCAATGTCAGCCATGGCCGCCTTCACTTTCTAGTAATTTCTAACAGCAATGACGTGCACAGGTAGCTATTTTCTCAATTTAATTCACCCTACAAGAATATAAGATGATTACTAGGATACTGTGATCATTTAGGAATGGCAAGCAGTTTGAATTTCAAAAACGCACTAGTAACCAAAAATTCAAGAATATATACATCAGGGTTGTAACCAAGTCACAAGTTAATCTTACTTTCATGGTTTTGACTCGAGTCATTTTCAATTCACCACTGCGTCAAGTCACAGGGCGCGAAGGTTCTAGTCTGATTTTTTAAAACTCTACTTGGGTCAAACAAATCCCTCGCATTCATAATATGTTCATATATCTCACTCATTAACCAGAGATAGTCAGTAAAGTACTTCTACTTTGTCAAGTAGGCTACTCAAGTAGCCTCAATTGGTTATGATTTCAGACTACTTCTACTTCAGTTCTCAGTTTTTTGGGCAAAACATGACATACATTACTTACTTTATACTTACATAGATGACATAGGCCTACATTTATTCAACAAGGTAAAAGACAGTTTCTGACCCATTAAGTCTCGAGTCAATTCGCAATTACTCGTGTAAAAGTGGATTGAATACATAAAGTGACTAATATGAAGTCGATTCATTACAACCCTGATATACATTGTACGGCTATTAGATGTAATAACAAATCCAACGTGATTCGTAAAATTTGATGGCAAAAATGTTAGAGAAAGACAAACCACGCACACAACTTGTACACATATTACGATAAATTGGACAGACAGCACCATGTGAAAGAATCTCTAAATGCAACTTGAAAAAGTTAATGTGAAAATGCATGTAATATTAAATCTATTAACTATTTAACCCGCTAAACAACGCGAGTGATGGATGATACTGTAAGACTATAAATTATGTGTTAACAGGCTTACATAACGGCTGGATTTAATATCTTGATTATACAGATTTCCTTGGAAAAATATTTCTGTTCAAAGATCTTGCTTGAGCACCCTTTGCCTTTACTGTACATGAAATGGATGAGATTACTTCGATCCTAGCGGTTTGACCTCTTTGCCAGTCTTTACAAGCATTTCCAGGAGTTGTGATTCTGGCAAATCCGAATCCACTTCAACAGTCTTTTCATCGAGGTTAATCGTAAACTTTGCATCTTCGCCAAGCTTCTTCTTCAATACATTGTTGACAGCTCTGACACATCCTTCGCAGGTCATTGCAACGTGAAAACGTTGAATCGGCATCCTTGAATGGGGAAGTATATTGTGCGGCTAGTCAAAGAAGTTACGGGTATCGCGCGGTTGCGTTTTCGGAAACTTAACCAACCAGCCTGAGCAGAGCAATATGATCGTTGAGCAGGAAACGAGAACTTGAGCAATGAGCGAGCATGCATATGGCGCTGTGGCCTCTTTACTGCCACATTCGTGGCTCGGCATTTGCCATTAAATCTTGGCCCCTACGAGCCATGAGCAATGAGACGAAATTCGGACACATTTTCATTTAGAATCACCAAATGATTTCAACAGTTGTAAACGAGATGACTGAAGCGAAACGACTGGAAAGCAAAATCTCAGCTCAAATGCAATATCTGGTTAAGTTGCGAAGTACTTTTTACAAATAAGTTTGTCCATTACCAATACCTACTCAATCGATCAGATATATTAATATTTTCATCGTTTCAAAACATCACAAGACTGCGATAGATGTCGAAACAACTTGGAGTAGCCTTTAAGATCAGACACCCACCTTAGCCTAGGCGAAGTAAATAAGAGGCATGCACACTGAATGAAAAGTAATGCAGAGAATATAAGACGCAAAGCGACAAAATGAGGTGGCATGTGGCGGAGGCCGAAGTCGACGTTAGGTCGTGGTCCGGTCATCCTGAAGGCTGGCTAGTATTCATTTAGGAGAAATTGCTTGAATTTCGACTTGAATGCGGACATGCTCGACGACTGTCGGATAGCCGGCGAGATGCTGTTCCACAATTGGGGTCCGGCATACTCGACAGAGCAATGCGTTTTCTTGCCCTCAGTCCTGGTAGTTGTTCTTCGTTGACGCGCGTGTGCTGTACTTGTGCGCTTTTGTCTCTACTGTATCTACTTACTTACGTTTTTATACTACTTCTATACTTGGTCAGTTTTCGAAGCGACCTAGCTATTTCCTAGGTTCCCCATTTTGTCAAGTAGAAAGTAGTATTTGCATCGTAGTCCATACAGCGGCAATGTGGTGGGTGAAGACTTCACTTCAGTAATTCACTCGCTTCTCTCGTAATCTCAAAATTGTGATCCGTATCATTTTTTCCATAATTTGATCAGGGTTGTAATGACTCGAGTCATGACTCGACTTGAGTCAGACTCGAGTCACGATTTTTTTATGACTCGACTTGACTCGAGTCATTTTCTTGAAATGGGAAAATGACTCGACTCGACTCGAGTCAATATTTGGATTGACTCGACTTGTACTCGAGTCATTACGCATGACTCGACCCAAGTCATTGACTCGGCTTATTTTATATGACTTGAAGATGAAGAAATTTGCGAATCATAATGGCTAGATCAACGCATCCGACGAATTCTGCCGACATTGCTATTTGTCACCACTGCTTTCGTTGCACTTGTCTGATATCAGATATGACGCCGTAAAAACAACAGAAAATGATACATAGTAGCAATGCATTGTACAAAATCGTCCAGTGATGAAGAGGTAATAGATCATCCGCAATTAAAGTACTCAGGACTTTTCAATTATACAAGCAAACGATTGAATCAAAGTTCAATTAGAGCCAATGAAATGACTCAGATGGTGAAGAGACTGATTAGCTCATGTGTAGATTTGAAGGCGATGAATCTTTGCATTTTTGGGCGACTAGAAAGAATGAGTATTCAATGCTCTTCAGTGTGGTTCAAAAATGCTTGTCAATTCCTGCATCTAGTGCACTAGTGGAACGTGTATTCAGTAGATGTGGATTCATTCTACGGCCATGCCGCTTTAACATATTTGAGGATCTCCTTTCCACATTAGTATTTTTGAGGTGTAACTCATTGGTTTGATCTGCTGTCTGTGAAAACACACAATGCCCCTCGTCCATTTGACGTTTTGTTAGGTATGTGCATTGTGCACGTGAGTAATAATGAATGGCTAATGTTGTGTGATGTTTGTACTATATGGCTGTTCTAAAATAACTTCTTTTTTATTTTACTGGGTGGTTACATGATAAAATTGTTATTTTGCATAAAAGGAACACTGAATCTGGCTTAATTTGAAAAAAGTGGAATCAATGATCTGAGAGGAGAATATTTTGGATTTGAAAATAAATGGAGTATTTTAGTGAGAAATTCTTTCATATAATATAATTACATAGTAGTAAGCCGACTATTTTGTCATATCCAAAACATTCTACTCTAATAACTTCACTTTTTCTAGTTGGAATTGAGTCAAATTTGCTATGAATCATATTTTACACAATGTAACAATATCATGAGATAGAAATTCGAAAATCTCTATTTGTAATTAGTCTAAAATTTTCTTTCATAGCATTGCTTTCTACTGGTTGTAATTGAGCCAAATTTGATTTTCAGGCAATCTAGCAATTTTAAGAAGTAGCCGGAAAATTTGAAAAATGTTTTTGAACAGCCCCATTGTACAATTATTTCTCCAATGCTGTAACTGCGATGTAGTCGGTAATGCAATTGGGAAAACCTTTAGTATAATCAAAAATAATCTGTTCTGTTGTCACTGCACAATGCACATAGTTGCATGCACGCTTTTACAGCATGCTGGCCTGTTGTAAATATACCTCTACATAAACATGCATCTATTGATTCTCTATCAACTAGTATCTTGACGTGAATTTGTTGGTTCTCTATCAGATAGTATGTAGACGTGAATTCGTTGGTTCTCTATCAGCTATTCGTGAGATGTCGTCGATGTGTTCATAATAAAAACTGAATGCTTGTATTGGTGATGTATCAGACTGACAAGAGAGATATTTGATTTCAAGTTCTAAGATTAGTAAAGTTATCTTTAGCATCGGTAAATGAGGCCAGGACCTGTCCGTTATCTGCCTAAATAAACACGTGCCAAGACTCTGATAGGGACAAAATGAGCCTGTTTCGCAAACAGGCAATTCGATATCACCCAAGCAGGATTGAAAACATGAGTTGAACATGACTTCAATACTGTGACTTGGACTCGACTCGAGTCATAACACCATGACTCGGACTTGACCCTTTAAACGGTGACTTGGACTCGGACTCGAGTCTGTGATGAATTGAAAATGACTCGACTCGACTCGAGTCAAAACCACAAAAGTATGATTGACTCGTGACTCGGAATCATGTGACTTGGTTACAACCCTGAATTTGATCATTTCAAAAGACCATAAGTGTCGTGAAGTCAATATAACCTTTGAAGATGAAAGGAAAACGAAAAAAGGAAGACTCTCTGCAATACTGATAAACAATGTCCTTGATCGCAACGACACCGATGTCAACATTCTCGAAAGCAGCACTTTCACGGGAAATTTAATTTGTTATTGAAATCTTTGTTGCTCTCTTACTAGGCCGAGGTGGATGCTTGAGAGTCCTGGTTGCTTCGACATTCTCCTGTTCATTGCGTCTTGTGCATCGCAGATGAATTTTCATAATGTCGCAAATCTTGATTTGATGAAAATTTTAATAATACGATTACGATGATGATGATGATGATGTATATGTCTTGGGCGGATAATCCGACGATTATATAGGGTTACCACCATACGTCCTCTTTTCAGAGGATTTGTCCTATTTTGTTGACGCCCAAATGTCCTCTTTTTTGAGACTTTGACCTCTTTTTTGCGAATTTTGGTTAAATATAGGGTAAAATTCTACTGAGATACAGTAAATCAGCACTGAAGTAATGCGCCGGCGGCTATTTCAGGTGCTGAGTCGGAAAGTTGACCTTATTTTTCTTTATTTTTTCTTTAGTCAACCAATGATATATATAATGATATATAGTAGGGATGGTGTGAACCTCTGAAAGGTTCGGGTTCGTGTGAACGCGAACCTTATTGAAAGGTTCTGTGTGAACACGAACGTGAACCTCGTGACGTCATATTGCTAATTCCAACCCTATCTTTCAATGAAGTGATAGCCTATGATACCTAGCGAAGACTCGGGCTACATAATGTCACATTGCTGAAGTACATATTGGCGTTTTAAACGTCGCTAAATGTATCAACCGCGGTTATGAAGGCATATAATAATCTCATAAAATCAATACATTCCGTCACTTTGCCAACAATTTCGACGAGGACTTACCAGGGAATATAAGCTTACGCCTCAACGGTCTTTGACAGACCGGACAATATGTTCGGAGTCTGAGTATTGCTACATTGATATTGAGCAGAGTGTAAAACGGGTTTCTATACTCGCTACCGATACCATAAACAACAAGTTATAGCCAGCACCTTAATCGCACGGATTTGGTTTTAATGATACAGTAAGGATATGAAGTCAAGATTGACCCAGTACGCCCGCTCGATTTTTTACATCAGAAAACGATATCAATGTCATTGATTGGTTGAATAAGCATCATTCGCTGACTACGTATATCGCTCGTGATGTTGTGTGGTTGCGGGTCAAGCTCACAGCAGAGAGTCACTAAATATTCACAAACGGAAAGCTGGATATTTCGAGAAATTTTTGCAACAAAAAAGCAAGTAAAACTTTTAATGTGGTCAAGGTGCATGCTCGTTTAGTGTTGATTTTTTATGCTGCCGGCGCCATGCATAGAGTGACCCGCAGTTGAAATGCAATATATTTTAACCAAAGATCTTATAGTGAAGTCCAAATTACTATTTACCAAAAAGGTTCACAGTGCAGAACCTACCAAGGTTCTGTTGTGAACGCGAACCTCTAAATTTCCGAGGTTCACACACAGAACGCGAACGTGAACCTCGCGTTCACACCATCCCTAATATATAGCATTGAGTCAACCAACGAAGAATTTAACAAAAGTGTGAATTTCTGGAGTCCAGTCGGAAAAATGACCTTTTTTTAGTCAACCAACCACAAAGTCGGGAAAAATTTACCATTTTTCCGGATTTTACTCCAGTATTGTAAGTCTGACATTTTTTTTTAAAAAGGGTCCTCCTTTTCAGATTACCAAAATGGTAACCCCACGATTATAGTGTGTAGCAGTTAGCTCGGATGAAAGTAATAAAACCACCTGTTATGATTATGATAAATAAAAAGAATGAAATCATGCATGTGGTCCGACGCCGTCTTGTCTGTACCGGTATTTTGTAATGATGACGAATCACATCCGTTCCCGCTTCCCCGTTGTAGCCATTCGAATACAACCACAAGTGCCGTCGCAATCTTCGTGACACCCCGCCAAGTGACAAATACTCAAACAAAATAGGGCATCCCTGTTGGTTTGTTGAGTTTGTATCTGTACTGTATAGCTTCAGCATGTTCGGTTTATGTTGCAGTCGCGGTGGGGATTCCGATGTAGAAGTCACACAATTTAAAATAATCGTATGGAACATTCAAGGCCTTCGGACTGATCATCTTCAAGAAAGAACAGAGTCGGTGCTAAGCATAATTGATAACCACAAACCCGACGCAATTCTGCTGCAAGAACTGGTGCCGGACTCTTACAGTCAAATCTCAAATCATCTACAATCCGAATATATTAATCATTCAACCTTTGAAATGCGAGATATAAAACCCAGGTATTTCACTGGCACATTCGTGAAGAGATCTAGTAGCAAACATTGCTTCAAAGCTGAGCTGATAAAATTCGCGAATTCCACTCAAGCAAGAGACATGCTTGTTGTGAGAATGACTTTGAAAAATTCGACTGTTGTTACTCTGGTAAATTCGCATCTTGAAAGCACTTTGAATCGTTCAGAGGAAAGAAAAAATCAACTCTCTACTTTGAATGATTTTATGCTCAAAGAGAAGTCCCGAAATACAGTCATTTACGGAGGTGACACTAACCTGCTTGATGAAGAATTTGATGAAACTGTAAAAAGCAATAGATTTGATGAATCAAAAGTTGAAGATGCCTGGAAAAAAATCGGGGAACCTGAAAATCTCAAATACACCTGGGATCCATCGGTGAATGACAATGAAAGAGTTCAAGACTTTGACCGCTTCGAAAAGCGTCTCGATAGAGTTTTCGTTAGGAAATCACTGGACAAAAGATGTGCTTACCTCGAGCCGCATCATATGGAACTTGTGGGGACACAGAGGCTGCCTTGCGGGATGTTTTGTTCGGATCACTGGGGAATTATGTTGGATTTCAACGTGTCTAATCATCGGTAAAACTCAATCTGTGTTCGAGATTACCAGTGAACTCGGCACTTGATGAATTCGGACCTTGGTGTACTCGGCCCTCGGTGAATATCATCTGGAATAAGAAGCCGCAGCTAGTTACCTTTGGTCATATGGAAAGAATCATAACCTTTAACAGCCTGCCCTACTCTGACCAGCTTCACACGACCAATTGAATCAGGTATACGAGTCCCATTGGCTAATAGAGAATATCACATCTAATATATAAATAAAAACGATAAAAACACAACTAATATAAATAAAAATCTAATCTAATCAGGTTTGTTCTTCACAAATAGGCCCATTAATACCAGTAATTTCTTTTAGTAGGCAGACAGGGTCTTCCTCCCTTTCTTGAACTGATTCCAGAGTTTATATAATTGCCCATCAATTAATCGACACTCTCTGCGGCATCGTTTCTTTATCTTCCCTTCAGAGAGGAGGCCCCCCTGTTAGTACGAGAACGACGCTTCCTTATTCAAGGGAAGAATGAGGTTATACGTAGACTAGGGTTACCATATTTCAGCAACCCAAATTCCGGACACTCTTAAGCGCCCACTAGTGGATTTAAATGAGTTATGACGTCACACTAACAAAGCTTTGCTCATAGACCAGAGGTGGTCACGATCCGGTTCAGGAGTACGTGGCTGTGTGGTTATGTAACCGGGACCGAAAGCACGTGTTTTCAGTCCCCTCCCGCCCAAATAGCCCACACTATAGGGTAATCGATGCAGGGGGGTGCTTGCTATATGAATCTGGTTTCTATATGCATCTGGTATTTGAATGGATTCTGTCAATAATATTGGTCGTTCCATATATTACTATATAGATAGGCCTACTACTCTCCGCCCACATGACAAGAGTTAGCGGTAGAGCTGGTGGAGGATGATGAGTTCAAAAATACAGGGAGCGTAATTGTACATCGTTAAGTCATGTTCATGTCCTACCGATAACATTGTTTATCAGCATTATGCGGGTGCGCACCACGGAGCTTTATAAACACCCCACATCCTGTGGTTTCCAACCTTTTATATGGTCGCGACTCCATCTCCAATTTGAAAATGTTCCTTGTCCCATATCAAAATTTGACGAGCTGATTACTGAAAGAAGTCAGCACCTTTGCCTAGACTTACGGGCTATTTTGGAAGCTGATTACGTTCAACATATTCGCAAATCCCAGAATAAAGGCAAACGACGACCCCCCCGTTTTGAACCACTATCATTGAATAAAGCATTTAAACGGCCTCTAGAAATATACGGTTCTCCTATAATTGCGATTACAATTAAGCTTATTCCAGTAAATGAAGGTTGTTTTTATTTATATTTTATTGCAGTTTTTTCGAGGGTGGTAGTCTCCATATTAAAATCAATAAATGTGATAGGAAATCGCACACGGCGCGAAGAAAAATATCATGCATTAGCATAAATATTCCCAAAAAATATTGTTTTTATGCTGATTTACGAAAAAATTACGAGCCTACGTCAAATCTTCAAAATTCCGGACATTTGGCATATTTTGGAAATTCCTCCCGGACGCTAGTTTGAACAGTGAAATTCCGGACATGTCCGAGAAATTCCGGACGTATGGCAACCCTAACATAGACAGGTTGCGCCGTCCTCGCATGTTCAGGCGGGTGTGCCATCCCTCGACATCATTGTTTGTGCGGATTGCAGTATCGTAAACTCTCTAATCCTTATAATACTATTATTAGTTTATTAATTCATATTCATAGTCGTTAATACACTTAATTACAAAATTTCCCGACGGCCGAATTCACCAAGTGCCGAGTTCACCGGCAACCGTGTTCGAAGTAGGCCACATCTTGAATACAAGACAAGATAGCGTAATGGTGAAGCGTCCGGCTTCTTGATCTGCAGGTCGTGGGTTCGATCCCCGGCCGGGTCAGACCAAAGACCTGATTAGTAACACTGGTATCCATGACTTCCCTGCTTGGCGCTTATGCATTACTATAGCATGGAGGGGTGGTGCAAGACTTAGAAAGCCGTAAAAGGCTATATCTGCACCTTCCTTGTCCAGCGGCATATGCACATCATGCACTCATGGTATGCATATGCACAGATCGTGTGTATCTGTATCATGAGTCGGTGTATATGCCGCAAAAACATGGAAAAAAATTAACTACGTCCTTTCTTTTCCTTTAAATTTCAATATCAACATATTATTCAATTATATTCTGAATTATTATACAAGAATCTCTTGAAAGTACATCTTGTGTACGAGTCATGATTTTGTTTGTGAGTGTTAGCTGAATTCACCTTTAGATGTGTTTAATATGTGTTATATTCATCAATGGGCATTGCTATTTGTAACTTACACATTCGTTAAAATGACTGCAAATTTAGATTTTTCCAAAAACTTCCTGCTCATTTGCAGGAGTTTTTTGAAGAATATGGACGCAACTGTTTTGCTTGTAAAACATTTTTATTAGAGTTTGTAACGCTCCCTGTATTCAATCTGATGACTGATCTTTTTAAGAACATTCCTGCACTTCTGCTGAACTAAGAGTTCAAAACTATACAATATGCATCCTTTATTTAGATGTGGAGAGCTTTTATGCTTTCAAGACCACGTTACCAGAAACATACCTCTGATATTAAAGTGGTTATGCTGTTTATGTGGATTATTCGAATTGGATTCAATATTTTGGCATGGATATTGATTCGAATCACATTTTTTACAAATAAATAACTTTTACTATTAATGTAATTGAATATAAGTAGAACTATATTAGTATCTTGAATGTAATGTTCTTTCCAATTGTCTACTAGTTGCTGACGATTACCCCTGACGAGTGTCATTTCAATATGAATACACTATTCAATTGTATATTGAACTTCTGTACTTATAGAACTAGGCCTACCTGTACCTGATAATATTGAATATATTTTCTGTACCGTTATTTGTGTCAGTATGTTCCTAAATTCTTGGTTAAAGATTCTAGATAAGTGTGATTGAATGATGTGAGCTTATTATTTTGAAGGCATTATTATCCAATTATATATCTATGCAGTAATGATTGTGCAATCTGCTTATTTTTGCTTACCGTATTTTGCTATAATTTATCCAGATTTGCAATATATATCTTTATTCATATCCCTACAAAAGTGTCATGGTGTCAATTTTTGCACGTTCCAGCAGTCTTATTATGTAGGCTACCACTAGCAATGCAATGGAGTGCGTAAAGGAATTTCTTCATAATGCTAAAGCTACGAATATAAACATGGCGAAACATTACTTGGAGCTTTGCGATTGGAATGTGCAAAGAGCGATTGGTGTATTTTATATGCACTGCGCAAGAGGCGATATACCTACCTGGAAGCTCGGCAAACTAACTAAATTCACGGTCTTACAATGGAACATTGACGGACTTGACGATGAATGTTTGGATGAGCGAATTAAGGCAATTATTGGCATTGTAAAACATCATTTACCCGCCGCCATTCTGTTGCAAGAAGTGATTCCTAAGACATACGATGAGTTGAGAAAGGCCTTGAGCCCTTATTATGTCTCTTTGGCACCTTTCTGTGGGTTATGTCCATATTTCTCAGCAATTTTTATAAGTACAATAGTATTTACTCCAACAACCAAACCCCGCTGTGAGATCTTTCCGAATTCTCGTCAAGGTCGGCATATCCTAGTGTCTGAAATAAAATGTTTGAACCAAGATGTAATTCTGATAACTTCGCATTTTGAAAGCACAAAGCCGTACGCTAATGAGAGGAAAGAGCAACTCGTGACTTTGTTCGATGTAATGAAAGCGTTTCCGTCTGATAGCACAGTAATATTTGGGGGAGACACTAATCTTCGTGATTATGAGTTTGACGCTATTGTCTCATCTGGTCGGTTCGATGTGAATTTGTTTAATGATGTATGGGCGATGCTGGGCTCTCCCGAGCGTTGTCGATATTCCTGGGATATGCGACACAATGATAACATTGACGATTTTGGAAAGTATAAACCGAGGCTTCGATTTGACAGACTGTATGCAAGGGTAGTGGGGGAGTCGAACAGTAAAGTTTTTAAACCTCGGGATATGGAATTTGTTGGTACGGAACGGTTACGTTGTGACATGTTCCCTTCTGACCACTGGGGCATCCTGACTACCTTCAGCATTTGATGACAATGAAATTTATCGATGTATTATTGACTTTGGATATCATTGTAGGTGTATAGCCGTAAACACACAATTTGGCGCATAACGATTAAGCTGGGTCATGTTCCATTCTGACTTAGGGGGTATCTTGACTCTTGAGTATACTCAGCATTTGATCATTATCAAACCTGACATATTATTGACTGTTGAATTTGATTTTAGCTGTAAATTTCTATGCACTTAGCGATTTCAGCACCTTATAGTTGAAATTTACTGTGCATTCTTCAATTTTACTCTGGAATTTTGTTGCTTATTCTCTTAGAACAACCATGTCCATCAATTATTGGTTATGTGAACTCGCTATCAATATAGACCTATTCACTGTCAGTAATATAGCCTAGTCATCTACTTTTGCCTAACACACCCGGGTACAGAATTATGTGAATGACTTGTAATTCATTTGAAAGTAGACCTTTATTTTTTATTTGGTGTGTTGCTGATTTTATCTGATTTTGTAGGCCTGCACTGTATCCAACTATTTTATTACAGTAGCCTACTAAGAGTACTTCCATCAAATATTTGAAAAGAAATTGGTATAGCATAACTATTTAATATATAAGCACTTGGGCGATATGAAAATCAATATTTGATATTGGGAAGACACTGTTAATATAGGCCTTATTCATCGTTAGAAACAAAGTGAAACTAATTTTAAATCTCTAGTTTGTCCACTGTATTCATTAGCCCTTTCATTACCGCACTTGGATTAAATGTGGGAAAGAAACTGTACTAACACTGTATAACTATTATATTCTTTCACATTTAATGCAATTGTAGTGTCACTGATTTTCTCTGTCTAATTCGTCCACTGTATACCAACCTTTTTATCACTGCACTTGAACCGAATGTTTAAAAACAAATTGCACTATCACTGTAGTGTATAACTATTCCATTTTTTTCTCTTTCAATGCAATTGTAGTTATTACTAGTACTATCAAGTGAACTTACGATGGATGGTGTCAAACAATTTCTCGAAATCACTCAATCCAACAACGAACAAATCGCGGCGTATTACCTGGAACTATCCGCTGGAGATGTGCAGAAAGCCATTGGGATCTTTTTTGAGGACAATATAAGTGCGGATATGATCGACGACCACGATAGTAAATTCACGCAAATCTCAGTGCTGGAATGGAATATTCAAGGACTTCTCGAAGACTTTCTGAACGTACGAACGCAAGCTATCGTTGGCATCATCAAATTACACAGGCCGACAGTGGTTATGTTGCAAGAAGTTGTCTTGGAGACTTATCACTATCTGAAAAGTGTGTTGAGGCCAAATTACAAATCGTTCTCCCCCACGGAGCTGTCTGGCATGTGTGGGCATTATTTCACAGCGATATTCGTTAACACGGAAATTTTGACTCCTACAAAGGCTCGTGTGGTGCCTTTTCCAAGCTCCATGCAGGCCCGTCAAATATTGGTTGTTGAAGCTAAATGTAAAGACCGTGATGTTGTTTTGTTAACGTCACATCTGGAAAGCACAAGAGAAGGGGCAGCGGAACGCAAAAGGCAACTAATGACTTTGTTTAACAGTATGAAGCATATTGGTCCAGATCGTACCGTCATTTTTGGGGGGGACACTAACCTTCGTGATGCGGAGTACAATTCTGTCGTGTCCAAGTCTGAATTCGACGTGAATTTGGTGAACGACGTGTGGGTTATGCTCGGATCACCGCAGAACTGCAGATATTCGTGGGATTTGACTGAAAACGATAACCAAATCAAAGACGGGAAAGCGAGACTACGGTTTGAGAGATTGTACGCTAGAGTGGAGAAGGAGTCAAATAGGAGAGTGTACAAACCGAGAAGTATGAAATTTGTCGGCACAGACCGACTCGACTGTGGAAAGTTTCCGTCTGATCACTGGGGTATCTTGGCTCATTTTGGTGTCGATTGAATCAAAATTTTGACGCTACAAGGCCAAAATCTAATATTGTGTTCTTTTCGAAAAAGTTTCTTGCACAATTTTTTTTCGTGTATCGAACATGCAAAATTTCATTTGGATAAGCAATCCTTGCGAGTATCTTTATTGCATGTGATTTTTTCTGTTCAAAGCCAAAACGACTCGGAATTTCTGGTATTTTTTTAGCATTCCAGACTTGATGTAAATTCTCGGTTATTGCCTTATATTGCCTCGTTTAAATTGCCCTAAAATCATAATTATCAATTTCATATTCAGACATGTCTGATTCAGTTTATAACATCCCGTTAAAATTCAGAATTTAGTACATGGTGATTTTCAATTCCGAATGAATTCACAATAGTTTCATTTACAATGAATTCCAATTTTTTCAAATTGCCTCAAAATCATACTTCTGAATTTCATATCCATACATAGGCTACCTAAAGCAGTTTAAAATATCGTCTTAAATATTTAAATTTGGTACATTACATGGTGATTTTCGATTGCTACTGAATCCAGTATTTTTTCATTTACGATGCATTGGTATTTTGTCAAATTGCCTCTAAATCATATTTTTTTATTTCATACCCAAACATGTCTAATTATGTTTATAACATGGTGTTAAAATGTCTAATTTGGCACTTGGAGATTTTCAATTATGAATGAATTTGGTACTCAATATTTTTCCGTTTACAAGCAAGGTCAATATCTGGATCATATAGTGAATCGCAGCTCACAAATCAATCTTCTGAAATTTACCTTCTCTATGAATTGCAAATCATAATCATCCACATTGTGCGGCATTAATTTTATTAAACTGTGTTAATTACTCTTTCACTGCCTACGTTTTTCTTGTTCTCCCGCTCCCTGTTCTTATTTGATACCGCGCCAGCACGTATCACTGCCATGACAATTCTTTTTTTTCAGTCGTATATAGTCGATGGTAGACTGCATTGCTGCAGCAGTCATGTCTCAATGTCTCAATGAGAAGGTGGAGGTAACGTGGGACCACGATTCACCAACTCCTGCAGTCTGGAAGCGCCTTCAGGGTAAGGTTCCTATGTTTCTTCTAAAAGCAGGCTTGGTCTAACAAAGCAGTGCTTTGAACCTTTACCTGCGATTAAATTAGACACGGTATGTTTACAGGCCCGCCCATCAGAAGAGATGAGGACTGTTCGACAAGCCCAAAGCTTCCAAGAGTCACGGTAAGTAACATGTCAACTCTAAGGCTGCATGTTCAAAAATATCTTCATATTTTGCTCTCTATTCGATGAAATTATTAGGTTGGCTTGGTTGAAGCGAAACTATCGGAGTTTTTTTCAAAAAAAAATTTCAAATGTGACTGGCAACATCAGAAATTGTGAACTTGTGTACAAAAACGATGTAGAGCAAATTTGTATAAATTCCAACCAGTAGAAGCAAAGTTATTGATATTCAAAATTTTGGATTTGAAATATTATTAGCCTATTTATGGTAGGTAGATGTATAATGTAATTAATAATAATTGAAGAATTTCCCACCGTAAATACTTTTTTTCAAAACCAAAATTTCGTACTCCAATAAACCGGTGTTGTACCGACGTTATGTAGACGATACTTTTGTCATTTTCAGAAATGAGATAGACTGTGATCAATTTCTCATTCACTTAAACTCGCTTCACCCGGCTCTGTTATTCACAATTGAAAAAGAACGAAACAACTCATTGTCATTTTTGGACGTTTTAGTCGAAAAACATGATACCAATAAATTTGAAACATCAATCTTCCGGAAACCGACATTCACTGGCCAATACCTTCGTTGGAACTCATTTAGTCCTAGCCGCAGAAAAATCAACCTCATAGGCACCCTCGTGCATAGAGCGTTGATGATATGTTCGGGTAATAAACTGAACTCAGAACTTGACAATATCCGGAAAATCTTACTTGATAACGGTTACCCTGAACATGTCATCAACCGTGGCATAGAGAGGAAAGTAACGCATTTCAATGCAGAAAAGTCAATAGAGCCTACCGAACGAACAACCAAAGATGTTTACATCCATCTACCTTGGATAGGGCCTATTTCCACCCGCTTTGAAAAGCAATTGATTTCAGCGGTCAATAAGTGTTACGACACAGTGAAGACCAACGTGATTTTCACGACAACGCAACTGCTCCCCGCAACACGTAAAGACGTGCTACCCGCACTTCAGCAAAGCAATGTAGTTTACGAATTTAAGTGCCACTGTGATTGTGGCTACATGGGAAGAACGTCAAAGCGCTTGCAGGAACGCGTAAATCAGCATGTCCCTAGATTCATTAGAACACGCTCGATGAAAAGCTCACCCTTAACCCACCCGCTCAAGATTGATGCGGACCAATCAAAGGCCATAAATTCTGCAATTGGCAAACACTTGTTGGATAATCCCGCCTGTGCGAAAAATTATCGAGACGACAGATTTCGCATACTCGGAAAGGGTCGCTCACACTTTCATTTGTGCGCCTTGGAGTCGACTTTTATCAAAATACACCAGCCAAGGCTGTGTCAACAAAAAGAGTTCGTATATCATCTAAAAATAGTACATTGAACGCTCTCGTATTCGACATTTCATGCTGGTGACGTCATATTTTGTGTTACGATTGTTGATATACGCTGTTCTTTCGAATTCTCTACTAGTTGCTGACGATTACCCCTGACGAGTGTCAGCCGAAAATATTCGGGTTCATTTAATATGAATATACTATTCAATTCCAATAACTTCGCGTCTACTTGTTCTATGGAGCCAAGTTTTGTGTTGTATCGCATTTTAAACACTTATTGAATTATAACTGTCAACCCCATGAAATTAATAATTTAATTTATTTTTATTTTTTCAATTTCTATAATAGATTTAAAATTTCCTGAATCTGATATATCTGAATTCGGTGCGAAGTGTTTTTTGTTAGCCAACGTGACAATTTTATCAAATGGCCACAAAATTTTGAAAATTTTTTTTGATCAACCCTAATGTGCATGCTTCGTACTTCAGCCCTGTCTGTTGGTTTTCAACTAATTTGCGAGTATAGTCGTGATGTAGCAATGAAACGCATATCATTCCTCAACATGTCTTGCTTATCATGTATTTTCCTCTTTGGCTCTCCATGCGATCGCGATTTAACTGAACCGTGTTATTTCAGAGAAAAGTGGCGCCCATGCATTTCGCTTCCCTCGACTATCTGCAATTCGAACGATCCAAACAAGAAGCAAATCGAATCATCAACGCGCTTAGGAAGGCTTCGAGAGAAAGTACGTTAATACTTCTAGATGACTCCAGTTGTTAGAGCTAGATGCCAGTAATCTAATTCTCTTCTAACGTTTCTATTCTCTCATTTGAATTTTAATCTATTTTCTGGTTTTCCTGAAAATGCTACGGGAAAACTGTATAATGCGAAACCAGCCAAGCTAGCTGTACATACATTTTCCATTCTTAAAGGTCATGAAAATGAACGTAGTTTTTGCTAATTCAAAATTCTAATTTTAACCTCATTTGAAAAAAATGTGTAGCTATATGTCCAATTCTAATCAAATTTTGAAAAGCTGCATTTTGAAATGGTTCTTGTCATGGTGGAAAGTAGAATGAATTCTTTGTAGGGTAGTAGTTGCTGGCTATGCAGCAATGTCATATTTGTAAACAGCTTACGGAGTTTTTCATTGCTCCTAATGTAGGCGGCTTCAGTTTTTGAAAACGCCTTTTCAACTCCCATTAGTTTACATTCAACTGATGTCACAGTTGCTATTGTGACTTGCACCTGAACCAGATTGACTCGGCGTACAGCAAATTTGATCTTGCAGGAATCTTGTTTGCCCTATCAATAAAAAGAAAATGGGGCCCAATCTTTTCGAATGAGATTCTGCAATCATTGAAGCTACTCTCTTTCATCAGAACAATAAATAGGTGATGATAAGACTGGCCCTATATTATGTATTGTTCCATTGACTAATCTCTCCATGTTCAACATGTCCCCGAGTTGATTTATTTACACAGGCCCTACTACTACGCGCAAGGCAGTGGTCGCCAACCTTTATTAGCACGACTTTGAGACTATTGTTATTCAAAACAAAACTTTTTTTTTCTCAAATTTTAGTGACTATTCGATGAAATTGTTGAATTGGTACACCAAACCAGAGTGTAAAAGCATAATTTTCGGTGGTAATAAATGCAGTAAATTTTTTTCCAAATTTTACTGTCAACCTCATGGAATTGTTGAGTTGTCTAAACAACCGATGTATAGCAAATTTTGCACAATTCCAACCAGAAGAAGCAAAGTTATTGGAGTACACAATTTTGGATTTGAAAAAATAGTATTTAAAGTGTGAGATTCTACAACTATTATTACTTTTTTTCAATAAATTGAACCAAGTCACAAGGTTCGCAATCTGATCTTGCCTTGATAGTAACTTGATAGTTTTGACTTGAGTCAAGTCGAGTCAATTTACAAATCTACGACTGAGTCAAGTCTGAGTTCAAGTCATGGTGCAGAAGGTAGAGTCCGAGTCACAGTGTTGAGACTTGAGTCAAATCATTGTGTTCACTCCTCAGTGATCAGGTTCGAGTTTAATGCAACTTCAACCCATATTTTTGCAACTGGGTGCTATTGAAGATTATGGTCATGACATTGTGAACGAATTCTATTCAAAGCATGCCCGACAGCCCGAGTCTTACGGGACACTGCTTTCAACAACGGATTCAACTAAAGTGTAATGTTACTGCCGTAATTTTCCATGTATAATCCGCAAAATTTTCACGAGGTGCGTATTATACATGGGAGCAACACGCTTGAAAAGATCTCCCCCCCGATAAAAAACTTGAAATCACACCTTTCTTCATGTTTGTTTCCAATCACGCATCACTTTCAGCCATCGTGCCCAGTAATTCGTATTATCAGTGTAACGCGCTACCAATTAGCAAAAAGCGTGTTAAACATAGCCGATGGCCTGAGCAATCGCATCTGACCTCGTGCGCAAGATGTCGCGTCGCCGGCCTCGCAGGCTTTGGCTGCTCTCTACTATCGTATAGAGGCAATACCGTTACTTGTATAATGATTAGCAATCGCATCTGTAATAGGCCTCGTGCGCAAGACGTCGTGTCGCTGGCCCGAACTATCTTGTCGCCAGCCTCGCAGGCTTTTGCTGCTCTGTACTATCGTTTAGAGACAATGCCGTTAATTGCATAATGATTAGCGATGGTTATGTCATGATTGTTCGACAGTGACATCGCAAAACAGAACAACATCGCATACTAAAACACAGCTATTCATATAGCCTACTGTGAATACAGGGTGCGTACTATACATGGGTACAGGCTTTTCCCCAGAATTTTCATGCCATTTTAAGGGTGCGTATTATACATGGGGGCGTACTATACTTGGAAAATTACGGTATATCACGCTACAATATTTTTAAGATGACAACTCGCAACCTGTATGCGCCAAGTTGAATATACCGGAGATTTCAGGAGACTGTGAGGACAGCGACGATGAATTGTTGGATCTACACACTGTTCCGTTTGGAAATCGTAAGGCTGCTGATATTTTGTTACCTTCGCGACCGAGCGATTAAGTATTGTCTCTTTTGAAAAGTGGGAAATTCGTCGTTGGACGTTATTTTCAACTTGTCAGGAAACGGAGAAGAGCTGCCGGCTACGTTGAAAAGTACATTTAAAAGTGAGTGCTGTCGTGTTTTGCATAAGACGGTGAATTAGGTTGCCAAACTGGCATTTACCGTAGCTTTGCCTGACCGACCAGCCCTGCAAGGCTGTAACCAAGTCACAAGACTACGAGTCACAAGTCAATCTCACTTATATAGTTTTGACTCGAGTCAAGTCGAGTCATTTTTAATGCGCCACCGAGTCAAGTCGTAGTCCGAGTCCAAGTCCAAGTCCAAGTCAGCGAGCAGAGGGTCGAGTCCGAGTCACTGTATTATGACTCAAGTCCAAGTCATTGTGTTGACCGCTCCGTTTCCAGTTAAAGTCTCGTTAAACCCACCTTGTATAACTCTGTTTAGTGATATCGAATGGTTCGCATTCATAATATACTAATTTTCCTCACTGTTAGCAGTTTCTGGTGGCATTTTCAAGTACCAGTACCAATAGACGAAATCCCAATAGTGCGGTTCCTTCACTATTCTAAATTACAATGAAATGTCGGTATTGGCCGTCTGAGCCTCAAGTCATATGACTTGGTTCGATTCATGCGCAATGACTCGAGTCCAAGTCGAGTCATTTCCCTGGTTTGAGAAAATGACTCGAGTCATTGCAACCCTAAAGCCCTGAAGAAAATCTAATCGGTCAGATAATTATCAGGCTTCGTTTGTTTTTGCGTTTATCAAGGGCTTGACCAGGGGCAGTTGAAGTAGTTCCTGCTCAAGTAGAAGTAGAAGTAATACTCTAATTTTCTACTCAAAGCTACTTTGAAGTAAAATAGTAAGATCTGAAAATTTCTTGAGTAAATAGTTTCGTAGACAAGCATTTGTCAAGAATTCGTAAACTTTAGCACGGTGGACACAATTTTTACCCCCCCCCCCCCATATTCACGGATTCGAAAAAGAGGACATGTATATTAGGAAATAACTCTGATCGCTGGTGAATTTACTAAAAAAGGGACATTTTTCAGTGGTGGTACGCGCTGGGATTGATTTGACCTTTTTTCGAGTCATGTGCAAATGCAAAATGTGCATAGTAAACTAAAGACCTAACCAATGTTCCCTCTAATTTTTGTTAACCCACTGCGCAGGCCCTTGGACAATAGTGCGCAACCAGCCCCCACATAAGGTGATAAATTTAACTTCGTAGCCCCCCAGACACCCCTATCGGGCTCTGCGCTTTTGCCCGATAATTATTATCTAAATCGGGGGCCGGTTTGGTGGTTGTGTCGCCTGAACGCGCGAAGCGCGAAAATTTTATATGATTCATGATTGAACCGATCAATATGATCGGGAATTTCATATATCTATTGCTATCCATTTTTATCCTCTCTCTGCTCATATAATCAGACTTACAGGTAAAGCTGATCGAGTGAGGTGTGTTAGAAAAGGTAGGTCCTCTAAATATTAATTAAACATCTTCGGGCGCACCCGTTGGTATAATGACTTCGTTACATGATGCTATTTCGCGACCTCCTATCGGCTATGTCAAAAGACATTGAAATCGCTCAAACGTACTAAACTAACACACGAACACGATTTAAAATTGGTATTTCTCTACTGGCAAATAATGTTCCCTCGATATGGCATTTGTCTTGTTGTGGGACTCGGATCGCCAGCACATGAACATACAGCAGTGTTGGGATCAAGTCACTACCTTCGAGTCACGAGTCATCTCGAGTCATCGCAGATTTTGACTCGAGTCAAGTCAAGTCAATCGATTTTCAAAGGTGACTCGAGTCAAGTCAAGTCACTCGTTTTTTGGATGTGACTTGAGTCAAGTCAAGTCAAGTCAAGTCGAGTCACGAGTCAAGTCACAATTCAAGTCAATTGAATTTTCGAAGTATCAGTGACGATTCAAAGTCATTACATTTTGCTAGCTGTGTGAAAGACAGATTAAATAATCATTTATCTTAATCAAATAACGAGTATCTCGTTAAATATGCATGCAAAAAGACGGTATATCGCTCACGCACACGTAGAACTGCTAATAAAGTACGTGAGTAACTGTAGAGCTCCATACTACAGTCAGTTCTTATCAGCCAAAATATAGGACCTAATACGAAGCTTCGAGAAGTTGAAACAAATTGATATGGTACAATAGCCTACACTACTTATCTACACTTCCATGAGAATATAAACGCACCCAATATATTCGTTCGATTTATATCACACAAGAGGATTGGTAAATGTGAGCACTGGTCAACGTAAGCATTGAGCCGTCTAAGAAACAGAGACACATTTATATTTAGATTAATTTTCTACATTGCGGTCAATTTATTTGTGATCGAACAATGGAGGAACCTTGTATCGTACAATCAGTGAATGACTGGTTGTTCTCACAAGTGACACCAGGGTATCTCGAACAATCCGAACATCCACAAGATACAGTGATTTATTCGACACCGCTTACTTAATGACTTGAAATTGACTCGTAAATTTTGCGCCGAGTCACGAGTCAATGCACATTTTTGAAGCTCCGAGTCAAGTCAAGTCAAGTCATTTTTCCAAAGTGACTCGAGTCAAGTCAAGTCATACAAAAAAGTTGACTCGAGTCTGACTCGAGTCAAGTCATGACTCGAGTCATCCCAACACTGACATACAGCGCCAGCCATTTACGCACCTATGGACAACTAAACTTATATGTATGAATCGAAGTTTTCGGTCAGCATATAGGGCAGTCCTTTTCGGCCAAGGTTTTCTCGCTGCTGATCGTTTTGGCGCACTTCTCGAAGTCGCATGTCACATAGCCTATAACTTCATATGTCTTGGTGCGTCGTGGCAAGGTAATGGCCGACGCCCAAGTGCCCATTTCTCTTAATCACGTGTATTTTTTGTTGTGGGAAGGGTACCCATTAATCAAGATATTTGACAAAATTAATTCGCGCGCAGCGCGAAAAATATTTTGAAAAATTCCCAAAAATTACACCATGATTTATGTTAATTCACGAAATGATTTTGGGCTCCCTTCGATCTCGGCCCCTAATTGAGGGTTTGGGGTGCGACAGTTACGGTCCTGAGAAAATCTTACGCAATGTTTATGACACGCGAAGAAGACGATGCGCTAGTTTCTCGCAGATTACCTTCGAGCTAGCCCCTTGTTATTTATAATTTTGTTAAACCATGTTATTTCGCCATTCCCAGAAAATAATGCGCTATTGAAATGGTATCAGTATCGCTCACGCGTACGAGACCATACTAAAAGAAAAGATTTTTCGTTAGGCGCTCGTGACTTCAAAGTCTCATTTCTTCACGGAGCGCAATATTTACCTTTGCGGGTCGCACTTGTGCCTCGGTGTAATACTTTAGCGATAACACTATTTGCCCCTGGCAATGTTCCCTCTAATTTTTCACGAGTTTGCGCGCCTGCGTGGTCCCTTGGACAACAGTGCGCAACGACTTGAAAAAAAAAACATCACTTCGGATTTTTTGTGCGCAGCTTAGATTTTCTGTGCGCAAAGACCGCTTCAGCACTGCGCATTTGCGCACGTGCGCAGCTTAGAGGGAACATTGGACCTAACCCTTAATTAAGTATTAGTGCAGGTAGCCGAAACGTACTTGAGTGGGCTATTCCAAATTTGCCTGTGAATTCACACTTACATTTCACATACATTTTCGGTAACATCACGTCTCGTTTATTGGAATTCCTAGTACGCCGTACGCATCTAAATTTTTTAATTTCGCAAAACTTCTTTAGTACCATAACGCTAAAAGCTTGAAGTGCTAAACCGACGATACAATTTCTTCTATTTTGTGTTCAGCACAACCCGTAGCGCCGCCGTCGCCATCATCAGATGCATGGACCGACGACGATATATTTACAGAAGAGGTCCTTTTGCAAGTCGATAAAGAATTGAAACTGACGCCTATGGTCTGTACAAATCCACTGTTGCCATCTCTTCTATGTACATTGTACAAACTGATGAAATACAGGATCTGTACCGCCCGTTTACAACTTGGGTTCCGTTTCTACGCTTGATAGCATCGATTTGATTCACACACAGTAGAGTGTGCTGTATCATGTTCATGTTCATGTTAAAAAATTACTTTTCTCAAATTCAACAGGCTACTTTATAAAACTGTTAGGTTACCGGTACCTAATTGAAGCCTGCACACCAAATTTGGTTCAATTCCAACCAGTAGCCGCATTGCTACAGGAGAAGAAAGTCTTTTCTTTATTATATGAAAATGAATAACAAAAATTTGAAAATTTTCTGTTCACCCCATGAAATTGTTCGGTTGTCTATCGAAACGATGTTCACCGAATTTGGCTCAATTCCAACCAGTGGAAGCGGAGTTATTGTCGTCGAAAAATTTGGATTTGAATAAAATAGTATTTACTGTGGGTACAACTATAAGAAATAATTAAAGAATTGGTCACCGTAAATACTATTTTATTCAAATCCAAAATTTTTCTACGACAATAACTCCGATTCCACTGGTTGGAATTGAGCCAAATTTGGTGAGCATCGTTTCTATGGACAACCTAACAATTTCATGGTGTGAACGGAAAATTAAAACAAAAATTTATTCATTTTTTTATTATAAATAAAAAAAACTTTCTTCTCTTGTAGCAATGCGGCTACTGAATTGAACCAAATTTGATGTGTAGGCTTCAATTAGGTAACCTAACAATTTTGTCAAGTAGCCAGTAGGATTTAAGGAGAAAAGTGATTTTTGAACACTCCTGTTAGTCACCCCCTTCTAAAGAATCCCATTCTATGTAGAAGCTGACAAAAACTGAATCTGTGATGCCCTCTGTACGGCTTAAGATCCGTGTCAATATAATTTGGAATTTTTATGACCATACCTATGTGATTGTATCGCAGAATTGCCGATTTCACTAGCCTTCATAGCTTTGTTGATAAATTACAACTCTTAGTGGCGACGAGCGTATAATTTCATAACTCGAAAAAATAATTTTTATAGTTTTGACTCGGGTCTAGTCGAGTCATTTTCAATTCACTACCGAGTCAGTGAGTATAGGGTCGAGTCCGAGTCATAGTGTTGTGACTCGAGTCCGAGTGCAAGTCATTGTGTTCAGTTCTGAGTTCAATCCACTTTTTTCAACTTTGCTCGAGTGATATAGAACGGCTCACTGCACTCACTGCGTGCTCCCTCGGAATAAAGGTCATCACTTCAGCTTTCTTTTGCGCAGCTAAGATTTTTCGATGAACAAAATCTCAACCGTGTGGTGACTTAACTATTCTTTGAAATTACAGCAGTGGAAGGTCTGTCTCGGCCCTCCTAGTCCACAATCATGCACAATGACTCGAGCGCGGGTCGAGTCAATTCACAAATTGACTCTGATCGAGTAATTTTATGCGTTTGAAAAAAATGACTCGAGTCGAGTCGAGTCACCAAAAAAATCATGACTCGAGTCATTACAACCCTGACCTGAATGATTGTGCCCAGCCCTATTTGTATTTCTAACTGTTGGCGGAGAAACTAGAACCCTTTAAAATGAGTCATGAAAAACAAAGAGAAAACACTGCACGATATCTATGTAGGTCTAACATTTAAAGTTTAAACAATTTATCTAGTATTGTGAAAATTTTCATTTTCAACAGAAGCCGCAAGCGTCCCACAAGACCGAAGACAGGCCACTGGTAAAACCCAATAAATCCAGCACGCCATGCGCGCCACGTAACCAGAACCACAGCGACAAGGGCCCTCGGCTAGAGCCCAGAAAAGTAAAGAATTTCCTGAATTTTATGATGGAGACTCCAGACCCGCCGAAACCCAGCCCGAAAAAGCACAAAGCAGGCGTTTTGAAGAAAGGTTTTGCCGATTCAAACAAGGATACCAACACGTCAACGCATAAAAATCATGCTCATCCGTCCAAGTGTACTAGATCTGTCACAATGCCAAACTGTTCCGCGCAGAAGACTAAGGAAGACGCAAAGCCCGCGAATATCAGCATTCCTTTGGAAGTGTTGGAGGATTTTATGATGGATGACAGCTTTGCCGAAATCAAAGACACTAAATCTGTTCCTAGCGCCCCTAAAACTGCGGTGTCCCCCGTGAAAACGACTTGCAATCCTAACGTAAACGGTGTTAAGCATGCTTCGTATGGTAAACCAACTACAGCGCAATGTAGTTCCAAGTCCTCAACATCCCATGGTAGATCTACAGAAGCTAGTAACCCTTGTAAGTTACGTCGTACTGAAACTGGTCAGGCACATCGCAGCGTATCGAGTAAGCCTTGTCAAAAGAATGTCGCCGCGTTTTCGTCTGACGATGACGACCTTCTTTTGGAAGCCGTGGCTCTGACCGAGTCTCAGGGTGAGTTTTTGATTTATTAATAGACAGACTTTGTGAAAAATTTTGACGATTTTTTGACCTAATGCTACAATTTTGATATGTCGAAAAAAATCGCCTTTGTCATTAGCCATTTTGGCCTAGTCGCGAATATTAGGGGTGTACAAAAATGACCTTTTTCTCAAACTGTACTGGCTGCTTGATAAAATTGTTAGGTTACCTAATTGAAGCCTACACACCAAATTTGGTTCAATTCCAGCGAGTAGCCGCATCGCTACAGAAGAAATTTTCAATTTAAAATATTCTCTGTTCACCTCGTGAAAGTGTTAGGTTGTCTACAGAAACGATTTTCACCAAATTTGGGTCAATTCAAACCAGGGGAAGCGGAGTTATTGCCATCAAAAAATTTGGATTATCGATAAAATAGTATTTATGGTGATCAACTCTTTAATTATGTGTGCCCACCGTAAATGCTATTTGATTCAAATTTTTCGACGGCAATAACTCCGCTTTCGCTGGTTAGAATTAAGCCAAATTTGGTGAACATCGTTTCTATAGACAGCCTAACACTTTCATGGGGTGAACAGAAAATTTTGAATAGTTATTTATTTATTTTTATATGATAATAGATACTTTCTTCTCCTGTAGCAATGCGGCTACTGGCTGGAATTGAACCAAATTTTGTGTGTAGGCTTAAATTACATAACCTAACAATTTTATCAGGTAGACAGTACAATTCGAGGAAAAAGGTCATTTTTGAACACCCCGAGCGAATATGCATCTTGTAATTTCAAAAGTAGCTTTGATTAGCTGCTAAAAGTATACAACCCCTCGACTAAATCTACTTGTTTAAGCTGCTGTCAGTATCTTAGTAGCAACGCTAAGGACCATAACCACCACTGGTTAAATCTTGTTGCCCTCTCCCATGAGATGAATGCTGATATGTGTTTTCAGGCAAGAGCAAGGAAGCTAAGGAAAAACCCGTATCTCAAAGCCACAAGTGCACCGCTTCTGAGATTGAGCGTAAGAAGCAAATGGCTTTGAACCGAAGGAAGTTGAAAATGAAGCAAAACCATGTCGCGTCTTTCCGTTCCTAAGTTTTGTTACTTTTGTGCAATCTTTTCCGTCATTTCTGTACTTTGCCGATCTTTTCAACAAGTCTATCGCCGCCAATCATATGGAAATGCGGTGTTCATCGATTTATTGACTCGAAATGCGTGAGGGAGGGAGGAGTGACAGGTTTGTGGACATTCCGAGACGCTATTGAAAGTGATTGAGGCAGGGTGAGAGCTGAGATATGACTGCTTGCCGAACAAGCCGTGCAGTTAGGTGACAGTAAACCCGAGATTCTTGGAGGTACAGAACTTCAATATACAATTGAATAGGATATTCATGTTGAAATAAACCCGAATATTTTCGGCTGACACTCGTCAGCAACTAGTAGAGAATTGGAAAGAACATTGTATATCAACAATCGTATCACAAAATATGACGTCACCAGCATGAAAGAGAGAGCGTTCAATGTATTATTTTTAGGTGGTACACGAACTATTTTTGTTGACAGAGTTTGGGTTGGTGTATTTTGATAAAAGTCGACTCCAAGGCACACAAGTGGAAGTGTGAACGGCACTTCCCAACGACGCGAAATCTGTCATCTCGATAATTATTCGCACAAATCGGATTATCTGACAGATGTTTGCCGATGGCAGAATTAATGGCCTTTGATCGGTCAGCATCAAGCTTAAACGGATGAGTTAAGGGTGAGCTTTTCACCGAGCGCGATGCACGTATTCTGATAAATCTGGGGACATACTGGTTTGTGCGTTCCTGCAGATGCTTCTTCCCACGTAGCCACAATTACAGTGGCACTTATATTCGTACACTACTTTGTTGAAGTGCAGGGAGCACGTCTTTGCGTGTTCTAGTTGCTGACGATTACACCTGACGAGTGTCAGCCGAAAATATTCGGGTTTATTTCAATATGAATATACTATTCAATTGTATAATCAACCAGAGATGTCTAGCGTGTCAGTTCTGGTCTTTGGTATTACTCACACGGCTGACCAGTGGCGGCTCGTGACAATATCGGGTGGTGGGCAAGGGCCGCAAGCGACTTGTTATCAATATGACGTCACAGTAGCGTTTTTCAACGTTCATGATGGCCACATGAATTTCCCGTAAACAATGATTTTTAACGTAGGTGCCGCGAGAGGTTTGCCGGTGGCGTGACTTGAAGTGCGGTGACAAATGTTTTATTCATTGTTTTTTATTCAAATGATTATTTTACAAAATGTACGCGAACTAAGTATCGTTCCCATGCCACGAATCAATCATCAGGTTATCCTTAGTAGCATGCGTTATGATTTCGTGGTAGAGATTACGCAAGCGCCGAGTAAGACTATACCAAAAATACACAGACCAACTACCTACAAAGAGCATTCGCATGACACCCTGTGGTGTTTTAATCGTTCCATGCTCAGCAATTCTGTAAAGTGCTACAGCGCCTCCGACCCGATTTGTATATGGTAGGATTCTCGTCCCGAAAGCGAGTCAAATCGATTTGCCCTCGTTTTTCGAAGCCCGTCCGAAAGTGTTTGGTACACGATCCTGATGCGTTACGACCAGGGGATAGGCAATCAAAGCGGTGGCACCCATAAACGTAAAACATTATAAAAAGCCAGCTGTTATCCATGGAAGATTAATTACGAGTCTGCCTGCCATCATTCAAGCAGGAATCAAAGCATTGTGTTAAATTGAAATGCGAGCACATATCGCATTAAACAATTTCATGAATAAATTATTTCATCTTGATGAATTTTTCACTTTTTTTCCATAGCCATAACAAAATATATCGGTAAATTAACTGTCAGTGTGCCTCGAGTAATAAGGATGAAAACCACTCACTTTTCCTTAGCCATAGACATGGTTGAGTTACCTGGGCTCACTTGATTGAAATTATTCGGAAAGAACATGATGTGTACAGTCGTCCGCCAACCAGCATTAATTTATGTCTTGTATAAGAGATTGCGTATGCCTAACTGGAAAGGTCAACGAGTTCGGACACATACGCAATTGTTATCTCATAGATTGGACAAGGAAATGTCATATTGAATCCAAAACATCATTCTGAAGAACTACGGATAGCAGCCTCGGAAATTCGGTCCCGGTACAGCTTGGGAGATTCTGGCCTCGAGGCTGGAGACTGTCACACGACACATACGGCTTACGGTCTATAGTGTCTATATGTCTGCTGCAAAATCGCCTTCGGAAAATATATTACCGAATAAATACGTGGATGAAAGCCGAAAACTTGGTACACTGTTACATGAAATCATCGAGAAGTATAGCCTCATGACCGTTTTCGGTATGGTACACTGTCAAAATTAATACGAACAGATCAACGCCGAATTTTGCGTAATATTTACTGAGGAATCGGCTGATCAAGCGATTAGCTGTTAGCCGCCATCGAAAACGAAACAGCTATCGCGCTTGACAGGGGTTGTAATTGTGAGCAAATGGCCCGAAGGCCACCATTCCACGGTGAAATTGACATTGGAGAATATAAAATAAAACTAAATATTTGAATGCAAACCGAGGATGTTAGTAAACTGTTTCATGATACCATCATCTCATCACCTATCTCAGTATGGAACACAGATACACCGGCTTTTGCGTGAAATCCGCAATGCGTTAGGTAGGCTAAGTGTCAGATCAGCCCACATCTCTACCATACTCGAACTTAATAACGAAATTGCTGCCCTAATCATTGAGTGTCAACCTTGAGACTTGGCACGGCGTTCGATACTAAAATCAAGACATACCATGTAAAAGTTCATGACGGATCTAGCTAAGGAGCATCGTTAAAATCAATGGAGACCAATACCGGCTTTGCGTGAAATATGTTTGCGATACATGACCGATCAGCACACACTCGACTTTGGAAACGGAATTACTACCCTAAACTTTGAGTAGAAACCCTGAAACTTAGGACAGTGTTAAATACCACCATCACGACATGACATACCAAGTTTCAAGAATTATCATGGTGTGAAACACCATCAAAATCGACCTGTACCAGCAACGGTCGACTCAACGCATATCACGGTATCCGAGTTCAGATATAGATACGATTGTTACATCACACCTTAGGGGCGAGTAGGCATATTTGCCCCGGTTGCTCGGCCATTTTACGAATAAGAGAGAGTAAATCACCGTTTCTTTATTGTGCGCGGCTTTGAGAGAATAGATAGTGAAAGCTTGTTATGAGCGCTACCGGGGCAAGCCCCGGCTAGGCATTCACAAAGCGAAAACACAGAAGAGAATTCGATTTTCGCAGAGACTTCGCTATGTATGGGCGTTTGCAAGCGAAAGCACAAGAAGAACGCGGGTTTCGCTGTGATCTCGATATATATTGAGCGCTGTGCGTCTATAAATGGTTAAATTGTTATTGAACAGAATTTTAGGTGGGGCAATGCCCCAGTTGCCCTATAGGACGAGCCGCCACTGCGGCTGACTCTCACATGTGCAGATGTGCATGCGCAATGTGCATAGCCAAATAAATCTGCTTGAGACGCCATCTGTACCTTTACGTACCAATTTATCGCCTTACTACCGTAAGCATCGAATTTTGCGGGTTGATGAACTATATCGCCTCGAAGTATCAAAAGTTGTTCACAAGTATTTTTCCAATAGTCTGCCTCCTGTGTTTGATGACTTTTTCATACCTGCTAAACATGTCCATTCCCATTACACGAGATCCTCGTCTAAAGGAAACATCTACCTACCCCCACCCAATAGCAACCTAACTAAGAGATCTATCGACTACTCGGGACCTATCATCTGGAATGCATTACCACCACATATCCGTGAATTGCCCTATAATAGATTCAAAAAAGCCCTACTTGATCACCTCTTGTCGTTACACTAACACTGTTGCCCTACCTCGCCCAGACATTGCTTCATTGATCATTTGCCACCATTGTTTAATTTTTTTTTCTATTTTCCTTTAACTAAACATTTCTTTACAGCCAGACTGTTCAGAGTCAAGTGTACCTGTTTGATGCTGGTGTGAT
This sequence comes from Botryllus schlosseri, assembly GCF_051294905.1. Lineage (NCBI taxonomy): Eukaryota > Metazoa > Chordata > Ascidiacea > Stolidobranchia > Styelidae > Botryllus > Botryllus schlosseri. The sequence goes on along the minus strand of NC_137246.1, from coordinate 26,215,140 downwards.
CAGACTAGATGACCTACACGGTCTTATCGATCATTCCTATCTAATACCGAATACTGTGCACGCATATTTTCTGTACCACCATCACTGCCGTTTGTTATGTATTTTGGTTCGATGAAAATAAAGACTCTCTCTCTCTCTCGTGCCCTTGCTGCACATATACTACTATATGGGCAGTACCTCCTGACGAGATTCGACCAAGATGTTTGGCCCGGCCAATCACAGTGATGGTGACTTGGTGAGTTTATATTTTCATCCGATCAAGACACACGCGATAACAGATAGGAGCATGCCGAACGACCAGTTGCGGTCTCTCAATCTGCAGTTCTTTCGATGTTGATCTCTATTCCGCGGCCCTTTCTTGCTCTTTTCATTCCTTGCATGTTCTTTCATCGGGTCTTTTGTGCGGGGGAAGATGAGCCCAGATAAACCTCCGACGCGAAATCGAACCCGGGCCGCAGTTGCTTATCGCTACCATTACGATAACTCCCCCAAAAATGAAACTATAGCCTACAGCCCAGTGGTCCCAAGATAAGTCTCTGGGATATTATTAAATGTAAATAATTCTGGATTCCTCTTTACTCAGAAAACCACCGTATTCTTAAAGCTGAAGGCAAAAGCTTTGCAGGAGCGTTACTTTCCACTCAAGATTATTACCTCTTTGGTGTCGAGGTCATTCAGCGTCACTTCACAACCCTTTGCAAATTTTTTAGCAAACCTCACTTTCTCGATGCAATCAAGCAGGAATTTGAGAGTTTCTTATAAGCAACTGTGTCTTACGTACGATAACGGTATTCTTACAGTAAGTAGGTATAGCCTATCCCCTATGGTACCAGCACTCAACAGACGACTGAAAAAGGAAACATGCCTCACACGAAAAAATACGCGTTACCGGCACTAGTTTTGCCTAAAAACCTGTCACGAAGTCTTAAATCATAACCTACTCCAGTACTTCGCTACTGACCACCTATGATAGACACACTCATTGTTTATCAGGCTAAATTAACCCACCCCAACCTTACACAATTAGCAACACCAAAACATCACGCAGGTTCAATTTTATTGAATCTCGCATCTATTTTTGGCCTCAACGCCGAAAGCGATATCAAAATCGCCTCCTCCGTCCTGATCGTACCGCTACCTTGCTGCGGGCAAGTGTTAAGATAATGACTAAACAACAGCGCCGGGTCGTCGATGCCTTCCAAATCGTCGTCAGCGGCCAAACTCTCTTCAAGTCCCTTAACACCGCCAAAAACGATCAACAAATGTTTAAATTTCGGCAGTGTAAACTTGTCTACGGATACACCACGTTCAGAAGTACCTATGGCTAAATCGTACTTATCCCCGAACGTACAGTCCGCGAAAACGCTACTCAAACTAGACGCTAACCGCACCGAATAACCCCAGTATATACCCGCTTTGATTCTGGGCTCTGAAGGCGAAACCGCTTTTCCTTTAAAGTATTTTCGTTTTTCTTTTTCCGATTTCAACATTTTTACGGTAACGCGAACGTTAGTCTGCAGTTTCTTGTCGATTTGCACAATTTTCAAAGCCCCACAATCCACAAAAGACCCTTTCCCGTCTTTCGTGGGTCTATCTAGCACCACGCCTTCCCTGTACGGTACGTCGTCTTCCATTCTCATATGGTGCGGCGAATCGAGCGGGTTCAGCAGGCCGGCGTACTTTAAATCGTGGTGTCTGGGCAGGATGAACTTGCGGAGGTACTGCGGGCACTCGAGGTATTGGAGGATTCGGGCGAGTTGGACGCAGCCGTTTCCCTTTTTGCCGACGCCGCGAAATTCGCCTTCCATTGAGAGCTTTTTGTCGGAGGGTTCGGTTTCGTTGAAAATGATGATCTCGTCCACCTGTGACACAGTTATAATTATTTGAACAGCTTCTTTGAGGTACAGAACTTCAATATACAATTGAATAGTATATTCATATTGAAATGAGCCCCAATATTTTCGGCTGACACTCGTCAGGGGTAATCGTCAGCAACTAGTAGAGAATTCGAAAGAACAGCGTATAATTATGGTTAAGAATTATATAAATGTAGGTGGCTAGATTTATATTAAATAATTAAAGAACATGCCACCTTGAATAGGCTACTGTTATTTTCAAACACAAAATTTTGTGCTCCAATAACTTCTACTTGTAGGCATCGAGCCAAATTTATTGCGCACCGTTTTTTCAGACGACCTAGCAATTTCATGTAGTAGCCCAGGGCCGGCCAACCCGTGGCCCGCGAGAAGGTTTTGAGTGGCCCTCGAGGTAATTCCCGAAATTTCTAATCTCATCAAAACTGGATTGCACAGATTGTGAACTTGCAAGGACAACCAAAAATTTGATTGGTCTGGCCGCAACACTTGAGATGTGATGACTAAAATATCAGCTTCGACTCATTGACAGATCCATCAACCATTCACGTATTGGCATATCTTCGTACACTACAATAAAGCAGAATAATTTGCGATAGATTTATCAGAGGTAAAAATTTTCTACAAGCTTAGCGCAATATGTTGTCACTCGATTTCTTGTTCTTAATACTGTCGTCCTTTTGTGAAAATTGAAGAACACCCAATGTATCAGATTGAGTCTAACTATATACACGATTAGGAGACAAAAGTGTCGTTCAACATATGCGACCTTGCGTTTGCGCTCGCAGTAAAACTATGACACCTAGGCCCGAAATGATTGACGCATGTTGGTCGCAGCTTTCGATATCGATATGTCCATGCGCCGAATAGCCCAGTCCTCGCAAACTTAGCCCAGCGATATACAGCAGGCCCGCAATATAGTCAAATGACAATATTATTGACGTATGAACTTCAAAAAATTTTCGCGCTTGGCGCGGATAGTGGCCCGCGCAAAGGTTCGTCAATCAAATGTGGCCCTTTGGCTCAAAAGGTTGGCCAGCCCTGTAGTAGCCAGTAAAATTGAAAAATTTTTTACATTCAATTGTATCAAATACATCAAAAACGTCCTCTACAGGTTGGAATGGAGTTAAAATTGGTGTGCAGCGTTGTTTAAGGCAACCAAATTTTATCAAGTAGGCAAAAAAACTTGAAAAAAGCTACTTTTGAAATTTAGGCCTATGTAAATTTTGTAATAGAAAAAAATAAAAAGTAAAGAATGCTCAAGTGAGCACTTGATATATTCGCTCAGTCAAGTGGTTGTGAGTTAAGGTTACTTCTACTTTTGTACATACTTGGAATTCATTACCCATACTTGAGCACCAACAATGACCACTTCTACTTATTCGGAATACCTTCCACTACTTATTGAGGTTGCAACGACCCGAGTCGAGATTTTTGGTGACTCGACTCCAGTAAATTTTTGTATCGACTCGATTTGTACCCGAGTCGTGAGTCAAAAACAAATCTCAATGTTTTGAGCACCCTCTAACCTACCGGGCCATAATAAATAAAACCAACCTGAAAAATCACGCATGCTCTGGCTATTTGCCCCGCCAAATAAGTCCTGAGTTCCGGAGACTGCGCGTTGTCCAAAATAGAGCCCGGCAGCGCAACACTGACAGTATACCCCCGACCAGACGTTGATATATCTTCCTCGACGTCACTTTCATGCGATTCCATATTCTTCGGGACTTCTTTTTTCTTCACGACGCTCTTTTCCAACCTCTGCAACTTCCTCTCTTCGTCGAATTTCTTTTTCTGCGCCTTACGATCAGCATAGCCGTCTTTGATGTGTCTTTTCAGCGATTGCCGATTCAACACTTCCAAAAAGTCAGACATGATCTATTCTATCCTACTGGTAAAGATTTTAACTGTAAATTCAAAAACAGAATAATTTAGTCAAGCCACACATAACATAAAACTTACAGTGATGGATAAATCTGCTGTATCTCACAACACACGAATAACATTAAATCAAAAGGTTACCTGAAATCAGAAGTCAACAGCGCTTGCACGAAATGAATCGTGTATTATCCTAGCATAATACCAGTAGGCCTATATGCCAAACAGAACTCAATGGCAATGCGATGATTGGCAATAAAAGATACTGTGAATGCAAGTCACACTTTATTTGGCTGGCTGATATTATAAAATTCTTCCAGGCTCAATTTTGCAAACAGAAGCAGATCAATGAATATTATTATCAAGGATCACATATTCCTGCTAATAAGTAAATTCTTTTCTGTCAACAAAATGAGTTTGCGTGTAATCGAAAAATAGGAAATTGAGCTAAACCATATGTTCGCCTCAATTATTCGACTTTTCATGTCCGTGATGACATGTTTGGCCATATATCTGATAGTTGCTGATGATTAATCCGGGCGAGTGTCAGCGTAAAATATTCGGGTTTATTTCAATATCAATATACTATTCAAATAAATTACTGTAAATACTCACTATATTATAGACTCTGACCTCAAGCATTCAAGAATATTCGATGACCCATTACATAAACTTTTCGACACACGAGCAATCTCAATCAAACCAGCGATAACACAAATTGCACAATACCAAATCTACGTTAAACAACAAATAGAATCACAGTTCTTAAAACAAAACCCATCTGACGTTATCAGCAGATTTAAATATAAAATATGAAGTCCATATTTTGCTCTCGGGTGTAAAAGTAGTGACTACTTATAGATATTTTGGAAAATTCGTCAACACTAGGTGACAGACTTATACCGGACTTTCAAAATTTGCAATTGGAACTACAACTACTCAACCAGTAGCTAGCTGACTGTCGACTTACTAGGTAGTTTTGCATAAGACCGCTTGGTATCATCTCACAGTTAACATATCCACAGTAGGGTTTTTCAAGAATAATTTTTTCTTCAAATTTTAATGGCTATTTGAAAAATTGGTAAGTTTGCTAAAAAAAACTCTGGACACCAAATTCAGCCCAATTCCAGAAGCGAAGCTATTCAAGTTACAAATTTCAAGTTTCCGTGGAATTGGTAAGCTGTCTAAAAAAAACAATACATGAGAAATTTGATTCAATTCCAAGCAGTAGAAGCGAAGATATTGAAATTAAAAATTTTGGATTTGAAAAAATAGTAGCCTATTTACGTTGGGAATTCTTTAATTAATTGAATTATAGAACTACCCCACGAAAATACTACTATTTCAAATAACTTTTCATAAGACAAAACCAGTGTAAGGCATTCGCATATTCAATAAATTGAGCTAATCATCATATCGATTTAGACGCTCAGAGTTTTTGTTACTTGAAACTTTGCTCGCATCGTTTGAACCATCCAATCGCACTTCTGGTTTTTTTTGAATCGGAACCTCATTAGGGGCACTTTCAGAATTGCTATTCCCGTTTCCTGGGGCGCTACCTTGGCCGTAGAATATGCTCGGCACAAACGAATACTTGACGGCGGACCAAATGGCTTTGCCCGCACGCTCTTGAATTTCTTTATCGGAAATCACGTCAGACGTGACTCTCTGGCCTAGCGCGATCCCCTGGTTTTTGACAGTGTCGGAATCTAAGACGTCACGAAAAAAATCGGACATCATGGACTGCACTTCCGGAGTCTTTGTCAGATCTTCCAGTAATATTTGTAGGGAACGTCTGACGCTTTCGTGCTGAATTATAGAGTTCACTTGTGACATCACGATGTCGCGGGTGGAATCGTTTTGAAGTATTCCGAGAATGATCGTCTGGAATGAAGATGGCATATTAAAAAAAGTGCTGGAATTTGATACCAACGTTTAGTTTCACAAAAATCAGACAACACGAACTGTAATCAGTCAATCTATATTGAAATGAACCCAAACATTTTCAGCTGACACTCGTCAGGGGTAATCGTCAGCAACTAGTAGAGAATTGAAGAAAACAGTGATACATGGTCAGCATCTTACATTGTTTAAATTTTCTATTGCAATCAATGACAAATATAGACTAATGCTTATAACTTGGTAACTTACAGACAATCGTATCCTGAGTAAGTCCAGCACCCTCGGATCGTTCAATAAATCCAATATGGTTGAGATAGCTGCTTCCCTGATAGGCTCGCTAACAATGATACCTTGTAAATTGAGGGAGATGTTTTTATGACGTTACAAATCTTGTGGTAAAAAGGTTATGGAATCTAGCTCAAAAGGAGAAACTTACACAACTTCTCAAATTTGAACGGCTTTAGAGTCATTGCTACCCTTGGACATGAAATAAACTAGGAAGGATGTATCTGGTTATCTGGACACATATATAAGCTATAGGAAATATGCTTTACCTCTAATGGGTAGACCGTAGAGTGATACTGGTATTTCTTTTATAAATTGATTTCGATATCGGCTCAAATAATATTGGCAAACCGATAAGCCGTAGGGATCTATTGAAATTATAGATGTTACAAGACATAAAAACCAGGGTGAAGTTAGCCCTCAACGATTTGGCCCTCAAAGTAAAAATTACCAACTAATATACTCACGACAGCATGAATCCAATGGATCACCATTCATGAAATATCGACCATGATCTGTAAATCTCAAACGCCACACGTAGTATTTTCATGAAATCAAATCAAAGCTTTGGCCTGCAACAAACCTAGAATGATGATATTTCGCTTGACGTAACAAACCCGATCTGCACATCCCTCTGGTTACTTATGCCACCATTATATTTTTTTATAATTAACATGATCTCTCTACAGTGGAAAATAAAGAGCGTCGAATCTTGAAATCAGAACGAATAAAACTACTACCTAGCGCAATAATCACACACCGAGTCTTGACTTCTGACAGGAGCCGATTAGGGTCCAGATCCGAGGATGAAGATTCTCTCTTAAGACAAATTAACATGATCGCTCTACAGTGGAAAAAATAAAAAGCGTCGAATATTGGAATCAGAACGAATAACTCTAATACCTAGCACAATAATCACACTAAAAGTCTTGACTTCTGACAGGAGCCGATTAGGGTCCAGATCCGAGGATGAAGATTCTCTGTTTAGACAAATTAACATGATCGCTCTGCAGTGGAAAAAATAAAGAGCGTCGAATATTGAAATCAGAACGAATAAAACTACTACCTAGCACATTAATCACACACCAACTCTTGACTTCTGACAGGAGCCGATTAGGGTCCAGATCAGAGGATGAAGATTCTCTGTTAAGACGAATTAACATGATCGCTCTGCAGTGGAAAAAATAAAGAGCGTCGAATATTGAAATCAGAACGAATAAAACTACTACCTAGCACAATAATCACACACCAAGTCTTGACTTCTGACAGGAGCCGATTAGGGTCCAGATCAGAGGATGAAGATTCTCTGTTGAGACGAATCAACATGATCGCTCTGCAGTGGAAAAAATAAAGAGCGTCGAATATTGAAATCAGAACGAATGAAACTACTACCTAGCACATTAATCACCCACCGAGTCTTGACTTCTGACAGGAACCGATTAGGGTCCAGATCAGAGGATGAAGATTCTCTGTTTAGACAAATTAACATGATCGCTCTGCAGTGGAAAAAATAAAGAGCGTCGAATATTGAAATCAGAACGAATGAAACTACTACCTAGCACATTAATCACACACCGAGTCTTGACTTCTGACAGGAGCCGATTAGGGTCCAGATCCGAGGATGAAGATTCTCTGTTAAGACAAATTAACATGATCGCTCTACAGTGGAAAAAATAAAAAGCGTCGAATATTGGAATCAGAACGAATAACTCTAATACCTAGCACAAGAATCACACACCAAGTCTTGACTTCTGACAGGAGCCGATTAGGGTCCAGATCCGAGGATGAAGATTCTCTGTTAAGACGAATTAACATGATCGCTCTGCAGTGGAAAAAATAAAGAGCGTCGATTATTTAAATCAGAACGAATAAAACTACTACCTAGCACTTTAATCACACACCAAGTCTTGACTTCTGACAGGAGCCGATTAGGGTCCAGATCAAAGGATGAAGATTCTCTGTTTAGACAAATTAACATGATCGCTCTGCAGTGGAAAAAATAAAGAGCGTCGAATATTGGAATCAGAACGAATAAAACTACTACCTAGCACATTAATCACACACCAAGTCTTGACTTCTGACAGGAACCGATTAGGGTCCAGATCAGAGGATGAAGATTCTCTCTTAAGACAAAATAATATGATCGCTCTGCAGTGGAAAAAATAAAGAGCGTCGAATATTGAAATCAGAACGAATAAAACTACTACCTAGCACATTAATCACACACCAAGTCTTGACTTCTGACAGGAGCCGATTAGGGTCCAGATCAGAGGATGAAGATTCTGTGGACCCTAATCGGCTCCTGTCAGAAGTCAAGACTCGGTGGGTGATTAATGTGCTAGGTAGTAGTTTCATTCGTTCTGATTTCAATATTCGACGCTCTTTATTTTTTCCACTGCAGAGCGATCATGTTGATTCGCCTCAACAGAGAATCTTCATCCTCTGATCTGGACCCTAATCGGCTCCTGTCAGAAGTCAAGACTTGGTGTGTGATTAATGTGCTAGGTATTAGATTAATGCGTCCTGATTCCAATATTCGACGCTCTTTATTTTTTCCACTGCAGAGCGATCATGTTAATTTGTCTAAACAGAGAATCTTCATCCTCTGATCTGGACCCTAATCGGTTCCTGTCAGAAGTCAAGACTTGGTGTGTGATTAATGTGCTAGGTAGTAGTTTTATTCGTTCTGATTCCAATATTCGACGCTCTTTATTTTTTCCACTGCAGAGCGATCATGTTAATTTGTCTTTACAGAGAATCTTCATCCTCTGATCTGGACCCTAATCGGCTCCTGTCAGAAGTCAAGACTCGGTGTGTGATTAATGTGCTAGGTAATAGTTTCATTCGTTCTGATTTCAATATTCGACGCTCTTTATTTTTTCCACTGCAGAGCGATCATGTTAATTTGTCTTTACAGAGAATCTTCATCCTCTGATCTGGACCCTAATCGGCTCCTGTCAGAAGTCAAGACTCTGTGTGTGATTAATGTGCTAGGTAATAGTTTCATTCGTTCTGATTTCAATATTCGACGCTCTTTAGTTTTTCCACTGCAGAGCGATCATGTTAATTTGTCTAAACAGAGAATCTTCATCCTCTGATCTGGACCCTAATCGGTTCCTGTCAGAAGTCAAGACTCGGTGGGTGATTAATGTGCTAGGTAGTAGTTTTATTCGTTATGATTCCAATATTCGACGCTCTTTATTTTTTCCACTGCAGAGCGATCATGTTAATTTGTCTAAACGGAGAATCTTCATCCTCTGATCTGGACCCTAATCGGTTCCTGTCAGAAGTCAAGACTCGGTGGGTGATTAATGTGCTAGGTAGTAGTTTTATTCGTTATGATTCCAATATTCGACGCTCTTTATTTTTTCCACTGCAGAGCGATCATGTTAATTTGTCTAAACAGAGAATCTTCATCCTTTGATCTGGACCCTAATCGGCTCCTGTCAGAAGTCAAGACTTGGTGTGTGATTAAAGTGCTAGGTAGTAGTTCTATTCGTTCTGATTCCAATATTCGACGCTCTTTATTTTTACTACTGTAGAGCGATCATGTTAATTTGTCTAAACGGAGAATCTTCATCCTCTGATCTGGACCCTAATCGGCTCCTGTCAGAAATCAAGACTTGGTGTGTGAATAATGTGCTAGGTATTAGATTCATTCGTTCTGATTCCAATATTCGATGCTCTTTATTTTTTCCACTGCAGAGCGATCATGTTAATTTGTCTAAACAGAGAATCTTCATCCTCTGATCTGGACCCTAATCGTCTCCTGTCAGAAGTCAAGACTCGGTGTGTGATTAACCTTTGTCCGACTGCATGGGTACAATTGTACCCATTCCAATTTTAAAATACGACAGTCTTTTTCCTAGAAACCCGAGAGACCTGAAACTTCCTGACATCTTTACATTTCTGTGTTAGATTATGCAGACTAAATGTCGGCAAAAAATCTTTACACGTTACCGAGATTTAGGGTCGAGTTGTTTTTACACCCTTAACAGGCGGTATGGGTACAATTGTACCCTTGCACATTGTGTATCTAAATAATGCCAGTATACATAACACAAAGACAATTTTTTGAATGTTGAATGAAACAGAGTACAGAAATGATTTATTTGACACAGAAATATGAAAGAAAACTTAGTCGAGATGGGTTTAGTAAGTGTCACAAGTAATACACTTTGTTTTTGTTATGGAGTGTTCGTCGCACAAAGGATGAACGCAAGCCACGCAGCCTTTCCTGGTTTTACGTCGTTTTCATTTCTGATCTCTGCAGACATAGCAACTGCCAACCATCGGTGTAGCTCCTCGATTTCCATGGGGTTCTTTGGGGTTAGCTTCTGCCCCTTCTGGCGGTGTCGCAATGGGCCGTCCTAGAACCATTTCCACTGCAGCTCGAAGGAAGCGGTTTCTCATCCTCATGCGATTGGTAGAGCGAGCTTTCACTGAAGGCATACATAGCTGTTTCGCAAGATATTTCAGGAACTTTCTCCGTTTGTCCTTTTTCCCGCACTGTCCGTCGTTTTACTGTGTATTCAACCAGCATTTTGTCCATTGTGTCCACCCCCCCCTTTGGTTTTATTATAGTACCTGATGATCTCTGGTTTGTTTGATTGTGTTGCTTCGACTTCTCCGGTCATGTGCATGGATGAGAGAAGCACAACTGCTCTGTTTTTCTTTGGCACATATGAGCAGACTGTTGCATCTCGACGGTAGGCGAAATTGGTCGAGTGAAGTACTCTTTCCTTGCCAGGCTGCATGTTGCTTGGCAAAAACCTCTTGTTTTTTCTGACTGTTCCAACTTAAAGTCATGTCCCAGGTGTTCAATACTTTAGCTAGCTGCATACCTGTGAAGAAATTATCGGTGGTTTCTTCCAGAGCCTTTATACAAACAGACCAGGTCCAAAACTGTTCGCTCACCAACATTTGTTTGTCGGGGACCATTTATTGGTTTTCCAGTATAAAGCTGACCATGCAGTATGGGTAGGCGTTTGATGCATCACAAGCCCAGAACACCTTGATACCATATTTAGCTGGTTTAGATGGTACATAATGTGTGAATTTGGTATGTCCTCGAAATGGAAACAATTGTTCATCTATAGTGATACATTCATGTGGCTTGCAGGCTCTCTCAAAATTTTTATTCAGCATTAGCCACAGATCTCGTATTGGTACAGCTTTATCTGTTTGAACACGCTCTGCACGAGTATTATCGTTGTCAAATCTGATAAATCTGAGCATCAACTTGAAGCGGTCACGAGACGTAGCTGCACGTATAAGAGGCAAAGCATCTGCTTTCCACATATTGTCCAGATTCTCTTTGTTATTCCTGTGTACACCAGCAGCAATAAGGATGCCAATAAATGCCCTGAGCTCAACTTCAGTAAAGGGCTCGATTGTTCTTAGTGGTGGCCGTTCAGAAGCATTACAAAATCTTTCTGCGAGATTGTTGTTAAAAGCTTCATCAACTCTTCTAGCTTTCGATTTGTTTCTCTTAGTATGATGTCACACGTCTCTGGACTCATGATGGATTTGAACAGCTAAGGCAAGAGACGAAGGGAGAGGAAACGAAGTGGGACGACTGGCATGACGATAACTGATCGCAGGGGCAGAAAGGATGATAAAAATAAAAGGGGAATGGAGAGAGAACTGGTGCAGCAACACGTGCTATACTTCCCTAGAGCACAGTATTTAAACGCTCTGACCAATAAATACGGCATACCGTACAAAAAATATACCTAACTTGGAAATTTCAATGGAAAATGTACGTGGGTACAATTGTATCCATGCCGCCTGTTAGCGGTGTAAAAATATGCAGTCGGACAAAGGTTAAAGTGCTAGGTAGTAGTTCTATTCGTTCTGATTCCAATATTCGACGCTCTTTATTTTTACTACTGTAGAGCGATCATGTTAATTTGTCTAAACGGAGAATCTTCATCCTCTGATCTGGACCCTAATCGGCTCCTGTCAGAAGTCAAGACTTGGTGTGTGAATAATGTGCTAGGTATTAGATTCATTCGTTCTGATTCCAATATTCGATGCTCTTTATTTTTTCCACTGCAGAGCGATCATGTTAATTTGTCTAAACAGAGAATCTTCATCCTCTGATCTGGACCCTAATCGTCTCCTGTCAGAAGTCAAGACTTGGTGTGTGATTAAAGTGCTAGGTAGTAGTTCTATTCGTTCTGATTCCAATATTCGACGCTCTTTATTTTTACTACTGTAGAGCGATCATGTTAATTTGTCTAAACGGAGAATCTTCATCCTCTGATCTGGACCCTAATCGGCTCCTGTCAGAAGTCAAGACTTGGTGTGTGATTAATGTGCTAGGTATTAGATTCATTCGTCCTGATTCCAATATTCGACGCTCTTTATTTTTTCCACTGCAGAGCGATCATGTTAATTTGTCTAAACAGAGAATCTTCATCCTCTGATCTGGACCCTAATCGGTTCCTGTCAGAAGTCAAGACTTGGTGTGTGATTAATGTGCTAGGTACAAGTTTTATTCGTTCTGATTCCAATATTCGACGCTCTTTTTTTTTCCACTGCAGAGCGATCATGTTAATTTGTCTAAACAGAGAATCTTCATCCTCTGATCTGGACCCTAATCGGCTCCTGTCAGAAGTCAAGACTCGGTGTGTGATTAATGTGCTAGGTAGTAGTTCTATTCGTTCTGATTCCATTATTCGACGCTCTATATTTTTTCCACTGTAAAGCGATCATGTCAATTTGTCTAAACAGAGAATCTTCGTCCTCTGATCTGGACCCTAATCGGCTCCTGTCAGAAGTCAAGACTCGGTGTGTGATTAATGTGCTAGGTAGTAGTTCTATTCGTTCTGATTCCAATATTCGACGCTCCTTATTTTTTCCACTGTAGAGCGATCATGTTAATTTGTCTTACCAGATAATCTTCATCCTCGGATGTGCAGATCGGGTTTGATTCGTCAAGCGAAATATATTAGGTTATGTCTTAGTAATAGTTGAATCACCATAATCAACCCTTAAAATATTATCGTTCTAGGATTGTTGCAGGGCAATGCTTTGATTTGATTTCATGAAAATACTACGTGTGGCGTTTGAGATTTACAGATCATGGTCGATATTTCGAAAATGGTGATCCATTGGATGCATGTTGTCGTGAGTATGTTAGTTGGTAATTTTTACTTTGAGGGCCAAATCGTTGAGGGCTAACTTCACCCTGGTGACATAAAACCGTGAACTAGAACTAGTGTATCCTAAATTCAGTTTAAAAAAATATAATTTACCTTTTACAAAATCAGATGACACCGCTTTCGTATTTTCATCGTTGAGAATGTCTGCAAGAACATCTTTTGAAAGCTGTCCCGCTTTTGACACGATTTTCTCATCCTCCAGAGACTGACTCGCGACAGTCGAGACTTCGTCGACCACTTGTTGCCGGAGTTTATGCGGATATAAGTATAGATAACCACCAAAACAAACTGCAAAAACGTAAGTTTTCGATGTCAACTGCAAGAATTTACCGAAAATTTTACAACTAAATGCTACTCACTTATTACAGAAGAGACCACGCCACCGTAAAATCTTTTTGACCTCTGAAAACCAGCTTTTCTCATGCGTTTAGACAGAGCTTTCTCCAAGTCACTAAGCCGGGAATGTATATCCGAGTAATTCGGTGCGCTTTGTTTCTGTTTTACCTTCGCTGAGTCGGAGAAAAGCCTAGCAGTAGACGATGTATTTTTATATATTGATGAAAAGCTCCTCCATATCCACGACCATTTACTGTAAGACATAATGACAACAGAACTCTATCGATTCATTCCCGCTAAATCACATTTGGGATTTCGCAATCACATCAAAAAACATGGAAATCCTGGTCACATGAAAATCATTACGGGAACGACGAAAGCGGCGTAAACGACGGAGACGACGTAGTCTATGACCGACAGACAGATTCTATATTTTGTACAATTCTGGTTTGCACAAATATTCCGAAAAGACAATTATAGCGATACGACCACAGTGTGCTCTCCGAGTCAGCTGTAGTCATGGCTAAATAACGGTCCATCAAAATAAATCATATAACTGTCGGACAGTAACACCATAGCCTTTATAAAGGCTATGGTAACACAAAACAACTAGCTTCAGCCTGCCTGTTCGTTATCTTTGTTTGGGTCAATAGTTTCATTTTTTGTTGCTTCATGTCATGAGTAGGTTTTATGAACCAAGTGTTGTTGGTGTGATGCTAAATATACTTGGAGCTATCGATGAAAAAATACATTCATTCAAACTTGCTTTGTCGTCCCAATCGCCGAGAGTTGGAAGCTCTAAAACTTCGCTAGGCTGAAATCGCTACTGAAACGATATGCATTCGTTTGTAGTGCAAACGTGTGGCGTTATACTAGTCTAGCAATACAAGACACCGCGCATCCTCTTGAAGAATCAGATAGTTACTTGTCAGTCATTGACGGTTCTCTTACCCAGGCCGCAAAAGCAGACGCCTCACCAACGCGATATCTCATCGGCAGCAATGCAACCTCAAGTGTCCAAAATTACCTCGTGCCCCTGAGAATGTGTCGACGGACTAACACCATCAGGACACGTAGTCCAGTAAACTGGAACTACATTGCCAATCATATGCGAAATCTCGCCAGTGCCTTGCACCTGCTCTACGTAATACATCCGACCCCACGACCAGAGTAAATTGACAGATTGCTCTTGAGCAGTGGTTCTTAACCTGACTGACCCTGAAATCTTCGCCATGTCACAAGCGTCTGCCTTATTACACATCTACAGAAATCTGCGGCACAAGCCGAATTGCTCGTCAACAACAGTGTTACGAGAACAACGCCATCAAAACGTGGTTTTCGTACGAAACAAGAGTATAATCAACATCAACTACATATCAGTGTGACTCCTTCCGTATGAATGTGTCTTAACCTCCAGCAAATCCCAGGAAAAAATGTCCTATTACTCTTAATAAAACACAACTGATACCTTCAGTACATCTCTCGATCCACAGACACAACCCTCCAAACATTCGACGTGATTCATTTATATTCAAATATATACCACAAAAATGATCGCACAAAAAAGTTGGTTCGCGCATGCACACGCCGTCACACGATTCAATTCGACAGCACCGTACAAATTGCATTTCATTCGAGACAAAAAAGTATCACAAAAACCAGAAAACATGCAAATAACGTTCACGATCATGATCCTAACAACTTGCCGCCGTTCGAGAAGCAAATGCGAGACAATCCGCTTCCGTTTTTCGGAAAAAGAGTCAGTTTTATCGAGCTCATGTCCGAAGACACGGTAGGCAGGCAGTCGTCGATCAACATACTAGACGGGTCAGGCGAAATCGATTCTTCTGCCCGATTCTGCATATTATCGGCACCGTCTGCTGGCAAAGGTGGCAGCACGTCGACCGCATCGCGTTGTATCTGGTCCGGGTTGCGTAAATACATCCCCGGCGAATGCGGCAGAGGTGGAGAACTGCTTTCTAAACGGTCCGGAGTAGATGGCCCTTGATCTGGCACAGTAATGACCTGAGAATCTGCCACTGTAGCTATTGGCAATGCGTCTTTAACAGATTCATCGTCGGAAATCGCGGCAAACTCGTGCCCGCGGTCTCTCAAAATTGGTTCGCTGATCAGGTCCGACTTCGAGTTCATGGTGGCTAAAGTCAGTCGGTTGAGGACGACTTGCGTCTGGGCCTCGAGCGTGTCGCTGTGCTCCTCGATGAGGTGCTGCTCGAAGCACCTACACGTGAAGAACCGCATGTGGCAAAGCTCGCATTGAAAAGGCTTGTCCGTGAAGTTTCGGTTCTGAAACTTTAAAAGGCAGTCGCTAAAACAGAAGTTGGAGTAGGGTTGCGATGACTCGACTCGAGTCATTTTCTCAAAACGCGGAAATGACTCGACTCGAGTCAATCTGTGTATTGACTCGACTTGGACTCGAGTCATCACGCATGACTCTAACGAAGTCATATGATGCCGAGACTCAGACGGCCAAGACCAACATTTCATTGCAATTTCGAAGAATAGCAAGGTAATCACACTATCGGGATTTCGTCTATTGGTTATGGTACTTGAAAATGCGACCAGAGACTGCTAAAAGTGAGGAAAATTAGTATATTATAAATGTGAACCATTCGATATCACCAAACAGAGTTATAAAAAGTGGGTTTAACAAGACTTTAACTGGAAACTTAGCAGTCAACACAATGACTTGGACTCGGACTCGAGTCACAATACCATGATTCGGACTAGACTCGGAGGTGAATTGAAAATGACTCGACTTGATTCGAGTCAAAACTATACAAGTGAGATTGACTTGTGACTCGGAGCCTTGTGACTTGGTTACAACCCCGAGTTGGAGCGCTAGAAAATTTTCATTGAGCTTTAGGAGCGATCACAAAGTATCGTCTCTCTGCCTGGATTATTCGAAATTTCATGCCGGTGACGTCAAATTTTGTAAAACAATTGTTGATACACGATGTTCTTTCCCATTCTCTACTAGTTGCCGACGATTACCTCTGACGAGTGTCAGCCGAAAATATTTGTGTTCATTACAACACGAAAATACTGTCCAAATGAATATTGACGTTCTGTTGCTAAAAGAAGCCCTATTCCGAATTGATCGCAATCAGAATTATAGCTAAATTAATTTTGATTATAATTGTAATCACGGAAGATCAAAGAAGGCGGTTGACATAAAACTGATTTAATTAAAGCAACGTTATTTGAGTACCTAGGTAAACACATATATACATGATTGAAGTTTATATACAAACATGATATCCGTGAAAGTCTCCAATTATGATAAATCTTATACCTAGAAATATGATTCTGTTAATGTATTTTGATTTAAAACAGTCTTCAGCGTGTCAAAATAACAAGTAGATTGAATTCCTGAACTTTATATATAGTACGACTGACTGAGCCCATTTTTTATCTAGCCCATTTTGTGAAAATACGAGATTTTAGTCAAAATAGCCCCACGGATGATCTACAAAAATAGAGCCAATTTGAAAAAACAGATCATATTCGGAATCAGTGCCCTTCAGAACCCCCAAAACCACCCTTACTTTGTCTGCCTAAAAATATGTGTTGACCAGAGTTATCGAGTCATCCAGGGCCTAAGCAAACTCGACTCACAGGAAAAGTGCGTTTTCGGCTGTCCAATTTCGACGGCGGCATCCCAGAACTGAGCAAGCATTCCTTTTCAATATTCTCCTGCACTTCTTTCCAAATTCCGCCTGTCCAACAAATAGAACAGGTCATGTATCATCAAACCGAAAAACAGAGCAAAAATGTTTCGCACGCACCTGCATGTCGTCTGTAATGAGCCAGCATCGTGTCCACCAGGGTAAATTTCTTATAACAAATCTTGCAGACCATGTAATCGGGGGGTACTGGGACATATCCGCCAGCGGCCCAGGCAGCCCTGCGGAAATCCATCAGCTCCGTCAATCTCTCTATGTACTTGAGCGCGAGATACTAAAAAGCAAAGACGAATGTCACAGACTCAAAGTGACATGCTCATAAAGTAAATATGATGAGTAATTCTGTCTAATAGCTATGCAGAAATTATTATTTTTTTCTCTAAGCAGAATTGGTGTCAAATTGAGTTCAAAGATATGCCAATACTTCTCGATTCAACATAATTATAAACATGAGGCATGAAAATAAGCCCTGCTTCACGTTCATACATACCGACCAATAATTATTCGTCTTAGATAAATGATAGAATTTCTACTATCTACTCTTTATTACAAATGAAATTTCAACTGTTACAAACCCAAAATTATCTACTCCCACAACTTTGCCTCTACGGGTCGCAATTGAGCCAAATTCTTGGCCCTAACAATATCACGGGCAGCCAGTAACATTTGCCAAATAAAGGACAACAACCATTTTAAACAGCCGGATCAGCATTCGCGTACAATATAATCATAAAGAATCATATATCCGTTCAGAACTCATCATTTCCAGCAATATATGCGCATGTCACCATATCTATTTACGATATTCATGCTATAATTTCTCATCACTTCGAAACTAGGTTTCGATCAAATAAGATCAAGTAGTGTTTATAAAAATGTAGACGGGGCGCCGTTTAAAAAACGATGCCGCCGTCGCTGTAGACTCCGCGAAAGGGCCTCCAGCCTCGAACTGACAGACGGAGTCTCCCCTTTGGGAGCGCGGTAATTTAGCCCCGCGAAACGCGACAGATCAGAGCAGCTAGACTGATACGTCACGTCACAGAGGCAACACAAAAATAGGCACAATCGTATTGAAATAAACCCGAATATTTTTAGCTGACGCTCGTCAGGGGTAATTGTCAACAACCAGCAGAAATGTACATGCAACAATTCAAGACAAACAAAGTATCCCCAATAGCGATAGTTTCCAGAATTGGTCAATTAGATAACTTAGCTACTCAAGTACCAGTAGAAGTAAATCTGTAGATTTCTACTCAATTACAAGTACAAAGTAGAAATTTCAAACACTTGTCAAACTACTTCAAGTAGTAGTAGAAAATCAAATGCCTGACAACTACTCAATCGTCGTAATCTACAAATATATATTCAGTTACCGCGATGCAAGGGCTGTTTTGAGCTGCGTTGATGGCGAATTCACCCGAAAAAGTGATTGAAACTTATGCTATAACCGTATTTTAAAAAATATGAATTCCAAAAAGCAGTTTAGTCTAAAAGACAATAGGGTTGTTCAAAATAACTATTTTCTCCGGATTCCTGGGATTCACTGATAAAATTGTTGGGTTGCCTGAATAAGGCTGCACACCAAATTTGGCTCAATTCCAGCCAGCCGAAGCCGCGGCAGAGCAAATTTTAAATTTCAATTTTTTTTTTAATTCAATTTTTTTCCTTCAAATTTTACTGCCAACCCCGTGAAATGGTTAAGTTACGTAAGAGAATGACGCATAACAATTTTTGCTCACTTCCAGTTAGTGGAAGCGAAGTTATTGCAGGTGAAAGTTTTGGATTTCCAAAACAGCATTGATGGTGGGTAATCCCAGAAGTATTGATGAAAAACTCTAAATAACATCGCTTCTACGGGGTGGAATTGCGTCAAATTTCTTTTGCATCGTTTTTGTAGACAACTTATCAATTTCATGGGGTTGAAAGTAAAATTTGAAAGAAATTTTTTTATTCAAAAATTTCAATTGGCTGGTAGGAATTGAGCCTAATTTGGTGCGCAGCCTTTTTTAGGAAACCTTACAGTTCAATCATTGAAACTCTGAAATCTGGAAAGAAAAGTTATTTTTGAACAACACTACTGCCCTAGCAGGAGTGAAAGTTCAGTCCTACCTCCGGTAGTTTCAGTCTATATGAAATTCGCAGATATCCTAGATACGGAATTCGTGGAAATGATTGAAAGACCGACCTTCTCCTCGAGTTCCCGGAACACGCCGATGCGACCTTTCTTGACGGCTGCCGACACCTGGAACCTGAAATGCGCATCATATTACAGGGCGGATATAACGACAAATTTTACGAGACACTCTATTGCGATAGTCAGGGACCGCAGCGGGGTTGTAACCAAGTCACGAGTCAATCTCTTTTTCACAGTTTTGAGTCAAGTCGAGTCATTTTCAATTCAGCACAGCTAGCAGGGGGTCGAGTCCGAGTCAGTGTTTTACAAGTCGAGTCGATACAAAAATTGACTCGAGTCGGGTCATTTTACGCATTTCAAAAAATGACTCGAGTCAAGTCGAGTCACAAAAAATTGCGACTCGAGTCGTCACAACCCCGGACCGCAGGTCCCCGGAAATCCTAAAGGATAATAAGTTCGGTTTGCTCAGCCTAAATTCAAGTACACTCACCGGTCACTGATCCTTTCCTCATACTTCTTGCGCCTGAACACGAGAGGTTTAGAATTAGAAGACTATCATTAGAGGCGACAAAATAACAAACGACCTCTTGAAATGCACGCAACAATGCATAATGCGGTTGCCCCGTTAAACCTAATTCAGTGGTTCTTGACCCGGGGGTTAACTGAAGTTCAAGACACGCACCCGACTCACAGAAAAAGTCATACTGATTTGCAGTAGATATTTAATAATATTGTTACGCAAAAGAGAATCCTTACCATTTATTTGCGGCGCAGAATTCGCTATCGCTGTCGGTGGTGTCGCCGTCGTCTGTCCGTTTGTACTTGTTGTTACAAAGAATGTCGTCCGTCTCATCGTCAGACGGAGGCTGCAGCATCTTTTCTTTTATGCTCTCATCCTCACTGTTAAACAAGGCATCGGGTTCAATAATAAAATGCCGGGTTAGTGGCATACGTATTCGATGAAATTGTCAGGTAGGTTGGCCAACAAATTCCTGCACACCGAATTTTGCTCAATTCCAACCGGTAAAAACTAAGTTTTTGGAGTAAAAAATTATGCATTTGAAAAAAATAGCATTTATGGTAGGAAATTCTATACCGTAATCTTTAATTTTAGAACTACCGTAGATAGGCCATTATTTCAAATCTAAAATTTTGAATATCGTTAACTTCACCTCGACAGGTTGGAATTGAGCACAATTTGGCCTGCAGCGAGTTTTTAACCAACCAAACTACGCTATTGAATACCAAGCAAAATTTAAAGAAAAACTCAAGTTTGAACATAACTCAATTGTACAGCAACCTTGAAAATTGGCTGACGTCACGCATCCTACATCGAAAGTAGGATTGGGCAAAATCTGTAACGTGGTGATTCGATTTAGAGCCAATTCGGGATTCAAGTAACACATATTATGCCATCACACGAGCGATAATGAAAGTCGAAAAATGTAACCTTTTGCGGCCGCAAAATAAGCCACATCTTGATCATAATCAACTTTGAAACTATATCACGAGCATAAACATGGCCAAAAATGGGAAAATTTTAGAAAAAATTGATTACGGTATCTATAAACTTGAAAATTGGAACTTGAAATTTAAAATTACAATTGACACTAGATCCCAGCCCTAATCAGAACTACAAAACAAAGTTTGGAATCAACGCAAGAATCAAATCGATAAAAGAACCATACACACCTCTCATTTTCACCATCCGACAACATCTCCTGTTTAATCCTGACCACTTCCCCGTTGACCACAACTTCCTTATACCTCCTCCCGCCACGATCCCTCTTCGAGTCCACTCTCTTCGGCAGACCCCCGGAAACCCTCTTCAGCACCACCAGACACTCGGGAAGCATTTCCTCCACCCGCGTATTCCTACAGCCCGGGCCGCCCCGCTTTTTATTTTTATGACACAAGAAATCGTATTCGAACGTGGAGTGTTTTTTGATCTGCTTGAATTTCAAGGCTGGTTTTGGGTCGCATTCCACTTTTACCCTTTTTAAATCCGGACCGTCCTGGTCTGAAACTTGGACGACGGGTCTTTTCCTGTCGGATTCAGGATCGAAAACTTCGTTTTCTGCGTTCTGCGTTTCCACACGGGAACGCAAGTACTCGTTACGCATTTTCCTACGTTGCAGCCTTGTCCTGGTCTCGCGCATTTTACGTTTAACGAAATCACGCTTCGAATCGACGCCTTGCAACCCCAGCAAACGCAAAAACGAGTTCTTCTTCGCCAATTCCTCGGCCGTCAATTTACAAAAGACATTTTCTGGCTTTTTAGCGGTTCGTTCGGGATTAATTTCAGGGGGTTTTGATCGCGCCAATAACCCAGCCAAATCGATTTCACGCAGAAGACTATCTCCAGATATTACGTGTTTCGCTAAATCAATCAGTCTAGGCGGGGTGATCTTAACCTCGAAAGGAGGCGGCGACAATGTGTCCCGCTGTCTGTTAAACCTCGGAAGGACTTGTTTTCTGGACTTATGAGCCACCTTTTTATCCATAATTTCTTTCGCTTTCAAGATCATTTCGTTCGTGGTGCTAATCGGCCCTTTGTGCAGAATCTGAGGATTTTTGGGACGCAGCACAGTCGGGACTACTTTTAACTGTTGTTGTGTCGCTTGAGGGCCGGTCGTGTGCGACTTAGACCCAACCCCTGTCACCGGCATTAACAATAGAGTCATATTTTGCCCCGGAGCGGCCGACCCATTGGCTTGCGTCGTTTTCGAATTTCCCGCTATTTTCATCACCATAGGTTGTCCGTTGTTGGGCATCTTTACTTGACGTTTAGCCCACTGCGCGGGAGAATGGTTCAATATGACAGGTCCGGCCGATGTGGACTGAATACAGCCTTGGGCCTGTGATACCGTGGCGGTGTTGGGTAATATTTGTACATGACGAGAAGACATGACTTTCACAACTGGTTTCGTAGCTTGTGAAGTCACAAATCTAATCCCCCCCGCTGTTGAATTCAACGTAGCCCCGGAAGACGCGATTTCAACTTTCCTGACGCCAATACTGTTTTGTTGCGTCACATTTTGCGGATTCTTAACCGCGGCCGAAGGGCTCGAAGAACTGTTTTCTTTCAGCTTAACGCCGGTCGATATCTTGTACGGTACTTTGTTAGCTGTCAAATACGGGAGGCGTTAGAGCAGGGCTACTCAAATAAACAACTATTTTCAGCAAAGGTCCAGTTTCAAAACTTTACAATTTGCTCAAGTATAGGGATAGCTTTTTGAGTACCTGTGCTGAAATGATACACCCCTCGCCACTAAGAGTTGAATCACCAACGAGAATTATAGTTTAGATACTATTTTTCACTGTGGAAATTGTGAATCACGAATACGAAAGGTGTACTACAAAGCTACCCGCGTTAGTGGAAATCACATATCGAAAGTCATGTTGAAACCGCAGCATTGTCATAAAGTGCAATGAAATAGGTATGATCGAAAAAAATACCAAATTATAATGTGATGTAGTAGATCTGGCATGAAAAGTACATATTCGAACTCTCCACATCGTTAATATACTGATGGTTGAATAATCAACGCACTGCCTAGTACTCAATTGCGAATCTAAACACTCACGTACTCAGTTATGATATAATTTACTGTTATACAAATGTGATAAAGCATAACTAGATACAAAATCCGGTGAAGCAGCATTAGCCAAGCGACAAGCGAAATGTAATTATTGTCCTGTGAGTCACACCTATTATTAAAAGGGCGATTTTTTCGATATGTCAAAAAGTCAAAATTATCGCGTTAAGAAAAAAAATTGTTTACGAAGTCAAATTTCTTTTGCAACTTGCATTTCGTTTGTATCGTAGGCCTAGCCGTTGTTGACGGCCCATTGTCTGCTCATTGTGAATCATAAACAGTTAAATATAACAGGTCGACATGGTGTTATGCTCAACGTACCGCAATATCCTAACTGGTTCTTATATCAAGAAGCGCATGATGAAAAATTGTGATGTAGACCAGTGGTTCTCAACCGCCGGTCCACGACGACATTCCTACCGGTCCGCCAGGTAAATTAAAATTTTATACCTTAAATTCAAGATTCACTGTAAAAGCCTTGTCCTATTGATGAAATAAATACAAAATCAAATTTTAAACTGATTCAGAACTACTTGAGGTAACACTAGGGCTGGAAACATGTTCGATTTGACTTGAAGTTCAAGACGTGTCATTTGACGACATGCGAGCGACAAGTACAGAACGGGTACGAGCTGACTCATCGCTAAACAGCGTAGTTTGCGCGTGCATTCGTCTTCGATACATTCATTTTGTGCAGGACCGTAACCGGGGCACCCAAACCGCCTAATTGGAGAAGGGCTGAGCTTGAAAAGAAGCCGAAATTATTTTGCAAATGAACATCAGGGTTGTATCCAAGTCATAAGGTTACGAGTCACAAGTCAATCTCACTTTTTTAGTTTTGACTCGAGTCAAGTCGACTCATTTTCAATTCAGCACCGAGTCAAGTCCGAGTTCATGTCACTGAGTAGACTGTCGAGTGCGAGTCACAGTGTTTTGACTCGAGTCCGATTCCAAGTCATTGTGTGGACTTTTCAGTTTCGAGTTAATGTCATGTGAGACCCACAACTCTACTCGGTGATATCGAATGCTTCTCATTCATAATATTCTCATTTTCGTCACTTTTAACAGTTTCAGGTAGCATTTTCAAGTATAGGCCCTACTAGTATTGATACACGAAATAATATCAGCGTGATAACTTCACTATTCTTCGAAATTGCAATGAAATGCCTGTCTTGGTAGACCAAGTCTCGAGTCATATTACTTGGTCCGAGTCATGTGCAACGACTCGAGTACAAGTCGAGTCAATACACAAATTGACTTGAGTCATTACAACCATGATGAACATAAATCATAGCGTATTTATTTGAAACATTTTTCTATTTCTTTTCGCTCTTTGCACGATTTAGTGGCACTAAATGTCTTGCATAATAGGTGCCCGTCTCCGAGAAATACGCATGATTTATAGAAATAGGCATTTGGCATTAGCCATTACCGCGCCATGACGTACCAACACATAATAATGAAGATTAGGCTAACATGGGACTCCGAAAGGAGTGCCAAAATCATGCCAGCAAGAAAACCGATTCAGTCATGAATGGTGGAAAATTTTTCGCTATTGACGCGATTAAGCTACTTAAACTCTTTGCTTACAACGAGTAGAATGAATGTGCTCACAAGTACAGGTGAAAACATCCTCCCAACTGTGGCTTTATCGACCTGTGGGGCACAAGATCAACGCTTTTGGAGGTGGGCTGACAAAGTGTTTTTTCGGCACGGATTGCCGGTATAGTAACTGTAAGGTGTTTTCTTGCGTCACGCATTGTATTCGTAGTTGCCAGACTAGCCTATGCGTCCGGTGGCAGTGGGCAATGAGCAAGGTAGCACAAGGTGCTTGGTTCGAATCCGAAACGCTTCTTGTATCGATATTGTCAAGGAGAAGAATATTATTCGAGTTGGCGTGGTTGGTTAAACCCACGGCCTTCGGCACGAAAGACTGTAAACGACTCTCGGCGGTAGCACGTTTATCTGGATTAGGCAATTTTACATCGACTCAGCAGACTGACTACCATAAAATCACATGGATGCCATCGTGAAGATAATTAATCACGATCAAAACCCTCCAAATGTCACTCTCTAGCACCATATAACTGCAAAAAACGGCTGCATGCTTTACATTTTGGCTTAACTCAATTTTCAAAGTTCACCGGTCCGCCAGTCATTTTTTTGAAATTTTACCGGTCCGCGAGGTGAAAAAGGTTGAGAACCACTGATGTAGACAGTATTGTCAGAATGAAGCAACACGGTGTGTCACCAGCAGTGTACGCACAACTTCTGTGTTGCCATCCAACAACTGCTGCTGTTGAACGTTATTTCTCCATTCGTGGCAAGCTACTTGGCAAGGACAGACACTTTCTATCCGAGAATGTAGGAAAGTATCTTTCGTTGCTCTACAACAAATTTGAATTATTTCTACCATAATGCGTGATTTAACTACTGGAATTCTTCACAGGTCCACCTTTCGTTAAAATAAAGTTTTTTCGTGTAAAAAGTTGACAGTTTTCAAGTCAAAAAGTTTTTTCATGCCATACTACTTCCTAAGGACAGACATTTCCAACCAGAAATGAAAACAAACAGTACAATTCTAACAATATCTGTGAAAACACCTAATTTACATACACGAGGGCAAAATTTTGTCAAAGTTAAGTTTAACAAGGTAAAAAAATGTCAAAATTTTGAGGTAAAAAAATCGCCCTAATTATTATATAGTTGAATAATTTTCAACCTAATTATCAGTGATAGTGTAAAACTTTGTCAAAAATGTTTTACTAAGCATTCGCTCATTAGAGGGCAGTAAAACATGCTCCGAATTTTCTCTGATGCAGCTTCATTTTCAATTCATTGACATTCGATAAAATCCTCAGCGGTTCCATAGACTGCTTGACAACGCAACTGACCTGCTTGCGTGGCCTGAAGGTTCGAAAGGTGCTTCTTCAGATGCAGGAACATGACGCGCTCGCAATCCATCTTCAACGGACATGATATAACAAACGGGCAGCTTCTGATTAGCTGACATCTGTCGTAAACGAACGAGGAAACTTATGTTATCAAATCAACGCGACTAGCTTCACATACCAGGCGACATATAGTGACAAATAACATAAAATCAACAGTAGCAATTCTCAAGTAGGATTGATCACCTTTCCAGGTCAAATCATGACTAGCTTTAGTGAATGGGGTCATTTTCGGTGCAGAGCAGAGATGTCACTTCAAGTGTAAGATTCAGTAGTGCACAATAGAAAATCTCATACACTCAATGGCTGTTTTGCTACTGCAAATTGTAGACGGTTAAAGGCCAAAGTAACTTGTGTAATGTCTCTATGTTCCCATTTCAATTCTAATTTCCAGCACTCCTGAAAATGCTACAGGAGAACTGTATAGTGTGAAACTAGCCATGCTTGCCGTACAGACTTTTGCCATTCTCATGCTTGAATATAACTCCAATATTTTTAGAAAGGCTGAAAATTTGTTAGTTGTTAAAGTCTGGTAGCTGATACGATTTAAAGCCCATAAAAATGGTTGATCCAGCTCAAATCAAGGTAAAAATTCCATGTCTCTAATGTCGGATTCAATTTTTACACGGACAGGAAAGAACTTTCCAGAATGCACCGAACCTCAAGGCATGGTTGAAGGAGTCCAGTATCTTCACAGGAGCTGTGAACTGTGCGAGGAACTCATCCCGAGACAGCCTGTTCAATTCATCGACTGTATAAAGCTTCTTTCGCAAAGCCTGCAAAAAATTGATGGCAATGACGATAACTCCTTCGCGTTTAATAACACCCGTAAGGTGGCAAATAACTGAACCATGTATTCGAGCAGACTAAGCTATCATCTTTGGCGCACAAAAACAAAATTCGAAGAACATAGAAGTATATAGACACCAGAATCCTACGGAAATAGAAGAAACCGTTCCATCAAATGACGCTAAACATGAATATCATAAACTAGAATTCGTATTACCGGCTTGCATTATAATTAAATCTTATAATAAACAGGATTAATTATGAACATAATTACAGATTTTCAATTCATCAATTCATTCATTCATCAGGACTGATAGACGAAATACCAATCATGCTTGACTATTCTTTCAAGACACAATGAAATGTCTGTCTTGGCTGTCCTAGTCTCGAGTCGATACGGAAATTGACTCGAGTAGAGTAATTTTAAATATTTCAAAAAATGACTCGAGGCAAGTCCAGTCACCAAAAAATTACGACTCGAGTCATTACAGCCCTGAAAAAACACATAAAATAATATCCATGACAACAAATATGTGCCACAATATCAGTCTAAAAGCTGATAGAGGGATCTAACCTCACAACTCCATTATTGCGATCTTTGTAAGCAACGGTCAACGATTGTTAAAGAACCTACCTTGGGCTTCTGTGTCACGGGAGGCTGCACTGGTGGAGTCGCATTGTGGCTACTCGTGGTCGCCAGCGGTGTGCTGGACCCCGACAGGTTGGTAGAAACTAGTCCTTTGTCAGTCTTCGTCATAAAGTTACCCAACACCTTCACCCGCGACCCGTTTTTCAGCATTATGACCTTTTGCCCTTGTGCATTTTTCATCTAGCCCAACAAGAATGTGATTATACGAGCGACAATTACAGGTGGGACCATAATGCAGTGTAAACTACAGTAGCGGTTCTCAACCGTCGGCCCGCAGAGCCAAATATAGTAGTAATATTTTATCTCAATTGCAAAATGAAAAGAAATTATTTCCATTGTGCGGTGGGTAATCCCAGAATTATTAATTCGCTTCTACGGGTTGGAATTGCATCAAATTTGTTTTGCATCGTTTTCGTAGACGACTCAACAATTTCATGGGATTGACAGTAAAATCTGATAATTTTTTACAATAAATTCCAAATTTTCAAATTCCCGTGCGTTCACATCTACCAGTTGGAATCTGAAAATTTGGTGTACAGCGCTTTTTTAAGCAACATAACAATTTAATCAGTGAAATCCCTCTAATCTAGAAAAAAGTTATTTTCGAACAACTCTAACCCAAAGCATTGCCAGGCCCTGTGGATATACAGCATTATCAGCTGTATATCAGTTGTATCGCAGCAGTGTCAACTGTATCACTCTAAGTGTCAGCTGTATCACCCAGGTATCATCCAGAAATCTCTCTGCATAAAAAGTATCACGTCAAGACTACGTCTGGGATGCGAAACAGTCAGGTACCAGAACACGAGGGTATCGTCTCCTACAGTGATGATGCAAACATACCAATTGTCTCATTGCGAGAAATGTCAAGAGTAAACTAGATTCAGGACGCAGTATAGCAAGGCTACAAAATGATTTGTGCGATGATGAAGTGGACCAAGATTCACCCACTCAACAAGTAGCCTATCACTCATACAACACCTGGCCACCATGTTCGAGCAGATATCTCTATGGAGTATCATATCTGGACTGCGTTCAAACCTGCATTTAAATTTCATAATCCCTACTACTCCTGTGCGTTTGGGTACCCACATTCACCTCTAGACACAGATATTTACGATACTGTTTTTTCTAATAAAAGGAATAAGTTTCATGAATGAAAATAATGTGACCCCGGAACGAAATTATTTGCAATCAATATCAATTTAACTAAAAATGCCATTCGCTTTCTTTTTCGGCGGCTGAGGCCTGGTTTCGATCCAGCATTTTTATTTGCAACCGTGATGCGTAGCTTCCCGTCGGAAGAAACTTTCAAGTTAGCATCGGCACGCAATATTGCTTCTCCAAGACACCTTGCAAATATCATTTCTTTTTCCTTGTCCGATTTTTTGTCCCGGAATTCAAATTTCATAATTCATGTTCAAATTTCCCCTTCAGTCGGTAAATTCCAAGACTTGGACAACTAGAAAATTTTCAGCTTTTTCAAATTAGATTTGAATAAGATTACCGACATTCCGCTCTAATTTAGTGAAGTTAGACAACTAGAATTATCTATTCCTTGATTATAAAATGCCCTCTTTACATCCAAATACATTGTCGTGGCCATTTCATGTAGCCGATCAATCAATTTTGTCAGCTTACATTTTTGCCACTGCTCTTCAGAGTACGAATGCCGCTTTAATATTCTATTCGACACCCAAACCTTCTCACTGGAACCTTCCCGAGAAATAGCTGATACAGCTGATACCCGAGTGATATGCAGAGTGATACCTGGGTGATACAGCCAGGCGCGTAGCCAGAGGGGGGGTTTCGGGGGTCGGAACCCCCGACTTTTGAAGCGCGAAACCCCTTCCATTTACGCGAAACCCCTCTCGATGCATTTCAATATTTCGTCGGTCGGTAGCACTAGCTAATTTGTAGCACGCTCTTGCGCAATGATATGACCGATACATATGATGGCCTTTTTCTCGCGTCTTCTCTCGTGTGCACAGTAGACGAGAGAGGGCTTTTTTTCACGTGCGTGCAAGGGAGACAAGGTCGTTATATCGTACAATGTAATCACAGTCACAGTGTAGCTACAACTCGTCGCGTCGCTTTTCCGAACGCGCGTAATTAGTATTAATAATATCAGATGTATTGCAGTATTCACCTCACTGGCGACGCGTAATTCATAATTGTCGCGTGGTCCGCGATCTCATCAAATCTAGAACTCTATTAGGTCTATGCTTCAACAATTGGATGCTTAATCTCACGCATTCACCGATACACGGCATTGACGGCAACGCAACTTTGATCTACAATTTGACGGCTTAATATCAACAAAGAACAAAGAAATAGCAACAGGTTATCTGACGAACACTGTATTCAAACGGCATTCTTCAATCTACGCTAACATTTTTTTGCTAAAATCCTTTAACACGGCCAAGCCAGGCTTGCGCGCGGCCAATTGGCCGGGCCTATTGCAGATGCGGTTCTTCAAGCCAGTAGAACTAGGCTTGTTAGAGACGTGATAAATCAGGCTAGCAACGATTGCATCCAGCACGGCAAAAACTAACGAGAATCGATCTCGCCGAGATGATTGCGAAATTAAGTCATCGATTGGCGCGCGCTCCGCAATCGTTGCTAGCCTGATTTATCACGTCTCTAACAAGCCTAGTTCTACTGGCTTGAAGAACCGCGTCTGCAATAGGCCCGGTGCGAACTATACCATCGCCTGCACAATCGCATCTGCTTTGCCTGTCCCGCACTATATCATCGTTGGCTTACACAACAATCGCATCCGCAATATGCCTGATACGAAAGATATCATCGCTAGCCTAATAACGATCGCGTCTCAGGCCTAGCATGCTTTGGCTCCTATCTCTCGATGGATTGTATGCGGATTTGCGATCGTGATTAAAGAATGACATCGCTAAACTGAATGACATGGAATGTCCGCAATCGACCTCAAACATGTACGTGCGACGGTGCGTACATACTTGACTGATTTTCGCTAATACTTGAACATAACCATCGGAAGATGTGTGTCAATGCTTGAGTTATAAAAGATGAGAAAGGTTTGAAATTGAACCACCTGAAATCGGTGCCATTATAGAACAGATTCCATAACAACTCGGACATTTTGACTTGTGCAAATCGTCGCCGGGGTTACGTAATATGCGTTGATATGCGCGTAATAAGCGTTGAGAAAGCTCGCGTATTCAATTGTTCGCGAGAGATCAGGGACTCGCTAATTAACAGCACTTCCGGACACGTTGGCAAGCTTATCATACGCGTAAGTTCGTCAACGCGAGGCGATTGTATAATCGTCATTTACGCATTACTTAACCCTAATGAATTGATGCTATAAAAATCGAAACCCCGCCCTCTTCATTTCAAACCCCTCCCATATTTTTCGGCTGGCTACGCGCCTGGATACAGCTGATACCTGAGTGGTACAGCTGATACTGGAATGATACAGCTGATGCTGCAGTGATACAGCTGATACTTCAGTGATACAGCTTATACTTCAGTGATACGGCCGTGATTCAGCTGAGGTACAGCTGTATATCCACAGGGCCGCATTGCCATAATGCGCTAAGAAATAGGTATGGTCGAAAATGAATAAAATTATCTTTAATGTGATGCAGAACTGGCATTGCATCCTTTCTAATAATTTCAAGATTAAGTCAAATCTCTCAAGAATTCGAGAATCACCTTGTAAATTAAATTTGCATGTCAACAGCCACCAACACATAATAACTGCATTACGCGTCGACGTCCGCAGAAATTTCCTTCTACGGCCGCAGGTTGGCCACCCCTGGTATACATCACAGCATTCTACAAGTAATTGTCAACTTACCAGCGCAGGATTGGTAGCTATTTTCAATAGCGAAGGTACAGTTTTGCTCGTCGTGATTGGAGTTGTTATTGCTCTTCCGACACCGGTGGGAACCATGATTTGCTGAGGTAGAGTAACAGTGACCGGCTTGCTCGCTATAGATCGCAGTACTGATATTTTTGGTGCCACAGTTTTTTTCACATTTGTAGCAGTTTTAGTCTGGGTGACAGGCGCCTCGCTTTGAGACACGGTAGTAACAGGGGATGTGCTTTGAATCATTGTAAAGGTGTTTGTAAACACGGGCCCGTTCTTTGTGCTGGTGGCAGCCTTTTGCGAACCTCTTTTGCGGGAAGACGAACGAGACGGGCCTGAGTCGACCCCCACAATTGTAGGCACTGCTTCTTCCGACAAAGTCCGCCTCGGATTCTTATGGCCGATGTCTTTCCCGTGTTGGTCGAGCCATAAACTGAAATTATAGCACTTTGTCTCGAAATGAGCGCCGCACACGCTCGAGTAGACTCCCGGCTCGGTGAAATCGGGATCGATGCCTTTCACGAATTGAACCCATTGCTCCCTGCGTTTCGGGTCCTTCGGAAAGAAATGGGTGCTCGTGTGGCGTTCGTTACACCCCGGTACTACACACCGCGGCATCTCTTCCGATTATCAAAAGTACTACCTTGCGCATAATGATTTAACTAACATGATTAGAAAGGGAAAATCTACTGAATTGAAGCAAATATATTAGTATTAGTGTCTTACTTTGACAGCTAAAAGATTTTCATCTTTTCCAAATTATACTTCAGTAAAAATTATAGCTACCTCTTTTTTCAAATTAGAATAAATTAGAATTATTGAATTCACGAAAACTTAGACATTGAATAAGTTCAGTTCATATAAATTCAGTGATTACAATTCCTGCAATGCTATATTGCTATTTCTTCTTACTCTAGTAAACTGAATAGAACTAAACTACATTGCGGATTCGAGCTATAATTCTATTTCAATGAAGCCATTTTAAACATGACTTCAGGCATAACTAGCAAGCAGTCAGTTTTTCGGTCAGGAAATTGAAAATATTTTTTTCTTTTTTTCGAGTATAGACAATATTAAATATAGGGCTATACACAAAACGTGACAACAGGGGCAGAATCAAGGTTTGATTATGACAACTTTATATATTTTTCGGTTATGAAGTGACGTTTGGATTTTGCGCAGGCTATATCGGCGGACCTAACGCACGTGACGTTGTCACCAACTTCGAATTTCACAGTACTTTTGTACATAGTTATAAATAAAGGTTTCAAATTGTACCGTAGCAGCCACGATATAGTTTAGCCAGAGATGAGCAATTCAATATTTTCAAATCCAAATCCTGTTCCGGATACAGAATTAATTTTGTATCGTGTCCATGTCAAAAGTATAAATTGCTGAGGTTTGATCGAAAGGTCGCATGAACCGGAAAGTTACAAGAAATTTTATGTCTAAACTCAAATCCAGCTTCAAAATAATATCGAATCCATATCTGATCCAAATCCAGCTAAAATGTGTTATTTTCAAATCCAAATACATGTCTATCTCTAATAGTACGGTTGACCAGAGCCAGTCGAAGGTTTTTCAATAGACTACCGTCATCAAGACAACAAATGCGACATACACTAGTAGTCCAACACTATCACTTGTCCGATTGAACATCAATGCAATGTACTATTTCAAATAGCGAATTGAATTGTTCTACTACTAATTTAGTGATCCTATAGGTTAGGCCATTAGGCCCATGTGGTGACAATAACTTGCGACTTGAATTTATGCAACTATGATTCATTGACACATTTCGTATCATCTAGATTACCCTCATATCCAAGTTTATGCATTATATATGCACAAAGTATCTGAGAAACTCTCATTCTACGATTCTAGTACGTTATTATCATGATATAAACACGATCAACCAAAACAAGTCACCGAAGTTTAATCATACGATTCCATAGGTATTTCAATAGTGATATTTACCATGAACTGTCTGATTCTATACACTATAGGCTCATGTAAGCATGTCATTGAGAACAGAACAAACTTCATTACCCTATTTGACCCTACAAGTGCATCATCATTGGTTTATTAGCAATTTTGTGCAATGAAGTGATGAGCCATAAACAGAAATGAATCAGAAAATTTGATTTACAACAACAAATACCGGCAACGATCATCGCGATTATCATTACTATGACATTGCTAACACCTTTATACGAAGCACGCATCGAATTCATCATTCATATTCGGACTATTATCATTATGTTAATTCAGATGGCACGACACACCATAACTCCATAGGTTCAGCTGACGCGAAGCACGGCTTTAAATTCGTGTATTAACGTTTCTAAAGACCGAACCCTATAAGTATTTACGCATTATTACTTCAATATCCAAACCCCTAGCTTCCTAAATCTAACCTTGACGCACTCTACATGAGTACCACCCACCCCCGCTTCCATTCAATAGACAATGAAAGGCGCCTGGCAAACAGCGCCACACCGGAGACGACCCTGCGCAGAGCACGCGTGCGCAGCCTTATGACGCAGTGCACTGTGTATGGGCGATGCGCGCGCCTCTCGTCCATCGCTTTCTAAACGCTTGATTTATTCACAATTAGAAGAAAAAACAGCGAGAGAGAGATAGGATATTTCTATTAGTCAACCGTCCAATCGCGCTCCCATTATCGAATGTAAACAATAAACACACTCCTGTCCATCACCTTCTTGACGAAGTTGTAACTTGTAAATTCGCCCTCGTCATATGAGTGTGATGGGGCATAAGGTCTACACGTGTGAGTCTATAAATACATCAGTGTCATAAGGGAACAGATGTATAATGTATATTCGGTGTTGGCAAATCTTTAGGCAACTCGAACATTTTCCGGTATTTTTAGATATGCCTCACTAGGTTTTGACTTTTGATATCTCTAGCCCCACCAACGGCAACATAGTTCCGCAGCTGGGTTTCCCAAACATAACGGATTTCGAGAGTGACGGAGACGGGTGGACTACACCTTTGGAATCGGTGTCCTGCGCTCACACTATGTTTTATTTTTTAATTGATTTTTATTAAATTACTTCAACTTGGAAAGTCATCGCTGCTCACCTGATATATCAGGCAAAAAGGCCAGCGATTCCAATCAGGGTGGACTGTCGATCTGGCACGCAAATGAAAGTAAAACACTCGTTATCGCATCTTCTTTCTCGATTGATCGTTGGTTCAACATCTGTCAGGGTAAACCGGTATCAGCTTCTACTTTATTTGGGTGATGCATATTGAATTTTATTGCAAACTCAGTGTTCAGTTGATGCATACGCCGGTATTTCAGCATGACATTGGTATGATGCTGCTGCATCTTACTGCGGTGCTTTGAATATATTTGAAATCTAATTTAATTGATCGCCAGACTGCGACATTAGTTACAGATGCCAATTTTGTACAGAAAACGAAAGAGGGATATGAACCAAACAACCAATTACTCCGAAAGTATAAATCATAAATTCGGAAACGAATCGTTACCATCTAAATATCGCATTGAGGTAATCCAAGGTAAACAATGATCTTGCGTTTCAGTAGCTCTTTTCACACCCACACATTCAAAAATATCAAGGTTGAGGTTGGTCAACCAGACTCTTGGGGTACACTCGGTACAGATCTTTAATATACATATTAATAATAGAATCATATCGGGTTTTAATATATTTATGATGTGAGTTATCAAAATGGATTTTATTTGGGAATATGGGTTTGTTCCTAAATACTGAAATCACACTTCACTATCAATGCCCGCATGTTCGACTTCAAGTATATTGGGGTTGCTTTTATTACTTCAACTTCTACTTGAGTGACTATACAGCTTTCGTGACTGCCTTCACCACCTCTCATATATTCTTGCAAGGAAAGCGATTTTCTAATAGCAATAATTACTGTACTGGGCTATATATGCACATTACACCTTACCGGAGTAGTTCTTTTTGCGGGTATAAAGTCAAACAGTAAGGATGGACGCCGCCACAAACGAGGAAGCACTCAGGGAGGCGGCAGCTAATGGAAATGTGGACGAGATTTCAAAATTGATCGAGTCTGGCGTCGATATAAACTCCACAAATAAGATGAACGGCTGGTCCCCATTGCATTGGGCTTGTAAACGAGGACATCTGAAGGCAGTGGAGATCCTACTGTCATCAGGAGCAGAAAAAATCATCGTCAATGCTAAAGGAGAAACCCCAGCTGACGTTACAAAAAATCCAGAAGTGCTCGAATTACTTGGAGTTGTGGAGGTGCCAGTAAATGATTCCGAACCGACATCAGATTTGAAATTCAAGCCAAATTACCTCTCACATCCCGAATTCATGTATTCAAAAGCAAACCATCGTGATACTACTAAAATTCCTGAAAATCCTCTCACACAACCTTTCCATTATCAACCTCAAACTGTAACTTGTACTCCTCCGACTCAATGGGCCCCTGCAGGTTTAGTGGTGCACCCGCAATTCATTGTGTTGTGCGTTCGACTGGCTCATGTTTCTAAGATGAACAATGATTTTGTTGAAGTTGAACTCGACCGACAATACGCACCTAACCTTGCTCAACTTACCGATATCCTATGCAAAGCTCTTGACATGGGCATAGACGCAGACCAGATACGTGCGATTCGTAAGCTTCCCCACTATACTCTCAAGACTGACCGAGACGTGCAGAGACTGACGGACTATCAGGCTTTGGAACTTATTCTCCAGCCGGATTCACTGAACCCATTTGACGGCTCTATTGTCTCATTGAGTTCAGAAGCGAATACATCTCCGGATTCAAGATATTTGAAAGATCATGTGTCTAAGTTGGTGTACTAAGCAAAGTTGCGTGTAGTTCCTTATTCATGATGCTTTTGGTATGATTTTCAAGCAAATATTGGTTTAGCCCCTTATTCATGGTTTGATTTCATGCTAAGTTTGGTCATCTGAGTTGGTCTACTAAGCAAAATGAATGCAGTTCCGTTTTGATATTCATATTCATGATACTTTGATTTGATAGTAAAAGCAAATTTGGATGCAGTCCCATATGATATTTTCACAATGTTTCTAGCCTGCATTCACCATCACAAAAATATTATTATATCTTCAAATTTTTGTTGGTGTGTGGTTCAGATGATATATATTGCGACCAAAATCACTGGAAAGACATGACACAGTAAAGTCTTGTGCCAATAAACAATCAATAATATATTCATATTGGAATAAACCCAGATATTTTCGGCTGACTTTCTTCAGTAGCTAGAGAATTAAAAAGGACATTGTGTACCAACAATCGTATCAGTGCCATAAAGACATCACCGACATGAAAAGATGGCCCAATGTAGGCCACTATTTTAAATTTCACACAACTTCTGTTGCTACTAACTTGGCGAATATTTTGCATAACAATTGAAGCACTGTACCTCCAATAATCAGTTCAATGAACATCCAGTGCATCAAGACCTCCGATTCACCATGTCAGCTCCTTACTTGAAGCGCAACACTACAGTTTAGTGTGCTTAGGTTATGGGGTTGTGGCTACCCACCAATACTGTGCTCTTATCCCCTACATCTGCCGGATGATAGCACCTATTCGTTTCAACACTAGCACGCATTTAGGTTACAGAGTTAATCATTTGGTGGCTCATATTCTTCACTTCGTATCACAATAATATACTTTTCCGTCGCCGCTAGCAAACATATTTCTTCCGGATGATGGCAGAGAGAGTGTATGACTCGGTCTTCTTTAAACTTGATTTTGTGTTTCACTTTCGCTTCTATGAGATCCCATATATATATGCATCCGTCTTCAGATCCACTGATTATATGGTCGTCTTTGATGTTCAATCCGCACTCTATCATATATTTTGTATTCTTGTGGCCAGTATATTCACCTGTTGTGTAATTTTATAATAAATATCAGTGCGGTATGCGAAATTTTGACCAACATTTGGTTCACATTGTTCGATATTTTCTAATAGTGTGTGGAACGCAAAAACAAGCCAGTTTATCAATAATTATGAGCTGTTCGTGCCGAGAACTTATTACTTGAAATTTAGGCAATCGAATTATACAAGTTCAGTCGCATCACTGACCCGAATTACCACCATCATACGGTGGGTGTATTCATTTTGCCAATGTCACAAGCTAATCTTCTTGAGTAGCATCAATGTTAGCAACTACTCAAGTAGAATTATGAAATAGTTGATGGAGGGTCGAGATATTAGCCAACGTTGATGCTACTTAGTAGAATAATGAAATACTTTGTGACGAGTCAAGATAATTGTTGACATGCTGCTACTCAAGGTAATGAATGAAATAGTCGAAATTGTTGCCAAACTTGGACAACTAGATAATTCTAATCTAATTTCTCTCTCTCCTGAAAAATGCTACAGGAGAACTGTATAGTACAAAACGACCCAAGCTTTATGTGCAGACAGACATACCACCGTTCTCCCGAGTCATGCTTATAAGAATAAATTTTGATTTGGTATCAACTGAACTTGAATTTGCTGATTTTTTTCTCACTACAAATTTCATTCAATTTCCAGGTTTTTGTGAATTCAGTACTTTTAATCTAATTTGGAACAAACTGTGAAGCTCTAATTCTAATCTAATTTGGAATAAATTGTGTAGCTCTAATTGTTATTCTAATTTAATTTAGAAAAAAACTGTTTAGCACTAATTCTAATTTTAACGTAACTTTTGAAAAAATGTTTAGCTCTAATTCTAATCTAATTTGGAAAAAACTGTTTAGCACTAATTCTAATTTTAACCTAATTTGAAAAAATGTTTAGCTCTAATTCTAATTTTAACCTAATTTAGAAAAAACTGTTTAGCACTAATTCTAATTATAACCTAATTTGAAAAAATGTTTAGCTCTAATTCTAATTTTAACCTAATTTAGAAAAAACTGTTTAGCTCTGATTCTAAACTAATTCGGAAAAGCTGAAAATTTTCTAGTTGTCCAGGTCTGATACATCGTACCCTACAAGTAATTATCCACTTACCAATGCAGGACTGGTAGCTATTTTCAATTCCAAGCTTTAGTAATTCTAATCTAATTTTGAAAAAAGTAGCTAAAATTTTCATTCCAATCTAATTTGGAAAGGTAAAAACTTACTAATTGCACAACTTTGATAGATTGGGCTCACGTAAAATAAATGGTGACATTGTCAAATTAGATACATCCCCATGAAGCTGGGTCACCTACAATAAGATGACGGAATGAAATGTAACATTGATACCAACCCAGCATCTCCCCGGTTTCAGTGTCGAGCAATCTCAGCGTACTGTCGTGACTTGATATGAGTATACACTGGGAGTCCTTTGTGTATGTAACAGAGGTAATGGCGGATCCTATGAAGTCGGAATACATCATTCCATTTCTGATGTCGTATCTCCTTATTCGGCCGTCTACGGAGCTCGTAAGTATTTCATGATCGTTAACCTGTAAAAGATACTGAAGTCACCACAAAGTTTATAATGATAACACTAAAGATGGGCCCCAAATGTAATGCAAAGATTTGCTTTAAATCAAGGTTGTCTTGACTCGAGTCACAATTTTTTGGCGACTCAAGTCATTTTCTCAAATATGGAAAATTATTCGACTTGTGTATTGATATGAGTCATTGTCTAATTGGGCCAAAAACTGTCTTTTATCTGTTTGAATAAATCTGTGAGTTGGTCAAAGTCATCGTTTGTGCTGAAGTTGTAGAAGTAATATTTCCAAGTAAGTAAAAAGCGAGTATTTCTAAGATTTGCCTAAAAACACGAAACACTGTTAAGTAGAAGTATTCTAAAATCATAACTACTTCAAGTAGTACTATTTTTTGGTGACTCGAGTAAATTTCCTAAACATGGAAAATGATTCGGCCTATTCTATGACATATTCAAGTCTCGTATATCAGGACAGATTGAATAATAAGCCCAGAAATTGTCTTTTATCTGTTCGAATTAACACGTTTTGAGTGAGAAAAATGAGTATTTTATAAATCGGAGGCCTTAGAAATCACCCAAGGGTTTCACAGAAATGAGTTGAACTCGATATTAAATATTTAACACTAGAACTCAGACTCGAGTCTTGACGCTATGACTCGGACTCGACCTGTTGCTCCCGACTTGGCCTTGACACGGTGGTGAATAGAAAATGACTCGAGTCAAAATTATAAAAGTCAAATTGACTTGTGACTTAGATACAACCGTGGTGAAAATAGATACTGTTAGTGAGTAACATTAATAAAGTTGAAATGGTTCACCTGGATAGAGGTAATACTGTCCTTAGCATCATCCATAACTTGATAAGCATTCGGGTTTCTAGACCTGCAATCCCAGGCGCGGATCGATGAATCCACAGACCCAGATAAGATGGTTGTAGCTTCCTCGTTGAACTGTACGCAATTTACTTTGCCCGCGTGACCACGGTATCTTCGTAAAATCTGGGTGTTTGAGATGCAAGATTGTTGCAAAATACTTGAATAGGCTAATTAAGAAAATTGGAGTTGGAAAACTAGAAAATATTCAGATTTACAAAGTAGAATATAATTAGAATTGTTGAATTCGCAAAAACTTGGACATTGATACCGATTCCGAATTAGAATACAACAAAACTCAAGTTCAGTACATTTTCAAAATAGATTAGAATTAGAATCATAGCTCTATAGTTATTCCAAATTAGAATGACAGTTACACAGTTTCAATTTTTTCATATTAGTTAAGAATTACTGAACTTCACGAAAACTTGGCCATTGAATCAAGTTCAGCCTATATAAATTCATACCGTAGTTCATCCTTAGAAGCACAAGAATGGCTAGCTTGCTTCATTTCACGCAAAAAATCACAGTTATACAGTTGCCTATAGAATTTTCAGGAAAACCAGAAAGTAGATAAAAATTAAGAGAATAGGAACATTTCACAAATTAAATTGGAATTATATTACCGGCATTTAGGTTTAATTAATCTAATTAGACAACTGGAATTATCTAAATGTCCTGATTTCACCTGTCCACTTCCAACATCCCAGTACATCACTGTTTTGTCAGAGCCTCCTGACGTTAAATGTGCGTTGTCGCATGATCCTGACACGTCAAGGACATCAGATCCGTGGCCGGTGTATTTCTTAATCATCAATCCTTTATCGGCATTCCATAGTTTGATAGTCTTGTCGCCCCCGCAAGTTAAGCAATAATTTCCGTCGGCTGAATGGGAATCATTGTAATCATTTATTTATATTTGTATCAAGGCAATACACCACACGATAGAGATATAATGAAAAGATAGGAGGGTGCCGAAACGACGTGGAGTATAGATATATAGAGTATAGACTATAGAGTCTTTTAATCAGACACCCACCTTGGCCTACAGAAATGTACGTAAGAATGTCAAGCTTAACGATTATAGATTACTCAACTCACCATTGTACCTGACCGCGCGCACCGCACCTTGTCCACAGTCAATACTTTTCACGATTTTGGTCGCGATTGTCGGCGCCATTCTATATCGAAAAATGCAGAAAATTTCCTACAGCTACAATACCCGATTTCAGCGAAGCTGACCTGTCAATCAACATATGTCATAGCTCAGTGGTCACAGAAGGCAACTTATCAGATGATGTATGTAGTAAATAAATATACAATACATATATACCAATGATATATATGCATTATACATTGATATATACTAATCGTCAGATTATATTTTCATCTGATCAAGACACACACAATGCGATAAGACACAATGCGATGCAATGAGCAGATAGGAGGATGACGAACGACCAACCTCGGTCTCTGGCATCCACCTCGACCTCAATGCCCGATGTCCCAGTTTTTCGATTTTAATATCTATTCTGCAGCT
Organism: Botryllus schlosseri; assembly: GCF_051294905.1. NCBI lineage: Eukaryota > Metazoa > Chordata > Ascidiacea > Stolidobranchia > Styelidae > Botryllus > Botryllus schlosseri. Next base: position 26,174,151 of record NC_137246.1, on the reverse strand, counting down.
CTTTATTGCTCTTTCCGTTCTTTGTGAGTGCGTTCTTTCATCGATTCTTATTATGGGCTTTCTGTCGCCGTATGAACAGCGACGTGGAGGAAGAGGAGCCCAAATAAACCTCCGACGCGGAATCGAGCCCGGGCCGCCCGGGTAGAATCTTGATGGGTACGTCAAATTGCTATGCTAGTATTCATTGGGCAGAAAGTGCTGGCATTGCGACATGAATGCTGACATGCTAGACGACTGGCGGAAAGCCGGCGACTGGAATACAGGAAATATTGGATCATAGCAATTTACAACGCTACGTTGTAAATTGCTATGATTGGATTATAAACTGGACAAGAAATATTGTATTACATTGTATTTCAGCGGGATCTTCACGGTTATATTTTCGTATTCCATATTATCGGAATATTCTGACTAATTTTTAGGACAGTTTACACTGATTTTCGTGCAGCAAAAGGATTCACAGTACACGGCCATAAAAGTCACATTGTTTATCTCTACACAGCTGAGTGATTTCGCCGGTATAGCTTCAAATTTTGTTTCGTAAGATCTGTTGTTGCAGTTGGTCGAACAAAACAAGCGGCCGTTTCAAAAAGATTTCAACGCGTAGTATTGTTTGTTTGTGAAGACAATTGTGTATCTATTCTTACCTTCCGTTGTTTGGTCGCTGATTGATTTGACCCGTGAGCTTACCTTATTATAGAACGGAGAATGAGTTATTAATATTGTCGCTTGAAAAGGAAAATTAATTAATACACGTACTATAGGGGATATGGGTCGTGAATTCGTTTTAATCGTCTGAGATTTGCTCATAGACAATGTCATTCGCTAGTAAAACTTCACCTACTGATGTACTGAAAATTGATTATATTTCTTATGATATATGGAACGGAGAATGAGATATTAATATTATTAGTCGCTTTAAAAGAGAAGGCAAAATTAATCAATATACATCATAGTATAGTACTCAACCGTCGTGTGAAGTTTACTACCGGCCCGCTAAATATTTTGCAATTTTATATCACAATTTGAAAAGTTGAATGCTTGTTTATTAAATTTTTGATTGATTTATGAATTTGGAACATATTTGTCTGTGTAGTGTGTCGTAATATTGAGTCCACGGACCACGACAATGCCTCAAGTGTTGTGTGAAGGTTATTTGAGCATAGCCGACAATGCGATCAGTTATATGTCAAAGCCAAGTTTTTTAAACAAAATTGCCATCTAAAAATGGTACATTGTGGTTAGGCGATCTCTTCGCATTGATTATTCAAAATTTTGTGCCGCTGATGTCATTTTTGTGATACAATTGATGATATACATTGTTCTTTCCAATTCTCTACTAGTTTTTGACAATTACCCTTGACGAGTGTCAGCCGAAACTATTCTGGTTTATTTCAATATCGATATATTATTCGATTGATTATTCAATTGTATATTGAAAATTTGTTTCAACAGTTTTCCGGTTCACATGCTCAAAAAGCTTGAGTACCACTGCTACAGTGAACATGGATTGTGGCCTCCTTATAATCATCAGAGATTTGCCAGAAGTAAAGTAAATTAAAATATGATTAAATTTGTTTCTGACATTATTTCCAGCACCATTTTTTTACGTTTACCGTCTACATGTTGTAAGATCAAAAATGTCTCGCCGACAACGAAGATACGTTGACTCGTCATCGTCTTCGGAAAATTCACCACCAATACCTCATACTAGGAGAAGGTTGCCGTCTCCGCCAACTGGAATATTGAGAGAATCGCGACATGTGACAATACTGGATCCCTCTTTGCTAACGAGGAGAGTAGACAGAATTGCCGATAATTTGGAAGACACTACAAGAAACTTGGAAAGCATGGATACGCGCATGTCCGATTTCAAAGACATGCATGATGATTCAATGTCCGCCTTGTCAAAGGTAGAGAAATGCTTGGTGACATCTTTTGCGTTCTATTGCCAGAATTGTCCGAACTACTGGATTTTTTAAATGCTCAACTAGAACTACTCACTTTTCAAACGTCACAAATAGAACTGCTCACTTTTCAAAAGTTCCCACTAGAACTAGAACCAAAGACCTCTAAAAATCCGCAACTACCGGTAACTAAAACAACTATCTAATGACTAAGAAGCTTATTTTTTGATGTGAAATACAAAAATCGTGCTCTAAAATTTGAAATTTTCTGGCATTAAAAAAATTTTTTTTTTTGCCGAAATTCTGATTTTATTGTGTGAAAATTCGAAATTCCTTGCAGTACTGAGATATAACGTACTATAATAACAACCAGACATGAGGTGATTACTTTATGAATGTAATCGATTGCGATTACGATTACTTCCGTGTCATGCGATTACGATTACAGCAAAATCAGGAAGTAGTCGATTACGATTACGATTACATTGGAAAAGTAATCACGATTACTCGCGATAACATTTATTTTGCTTCTTAGAAGTAATATTAGAAGATATTGGTAGACAATATAATGATTGCGATGAAAAGGCGTCATGAGATAACAACTTTCTTTATAAATAATACATCGTTTGCTTGTTACGTCATAATATACCGAATGTCCAACTTTATAGGGGATGATTTATCGCACCCACCCATTCGCTTTCTTGCCAGGTCCGTAACTTCCGCACCCCAAACTCCCTAATCGGGTGGGGAGCAGGGTTGTAATGACTGGAGTCGCGATTTTGGTTAGTCGACTCTACTCGAGTCATTTTTTCAAATGCGTAAAATGATTCGACTCGCGTCAATTTTTGCATTGACACGACTTTTACTCGAGTCATTGTGCATGACTCGAACCAATTCATGCTCTCGAGACTCGGGCTGCCAAGACAGACATTTCATTGTAACTTGGAAGAATAGTTCTGGTAACACAATATTGATATTTCGTCTATCAGTTCTGATAGTTGGAAAAAGGGACTATAAAGTGTTAAGACTGAGGAAAATTACTATATTATAAATTCGTGTCTTCTATATCACTCCAGCAGAGTTAAAAAAGTGGGTTGAACCGAATTGAGCTGAAAACTGAACAGTGAACATATAATGACTCGGTGGTGAATTGAAAATGACTCGACTTGACTCAAGTCAAAACTAAAAAAGTGAAATTGACTGGCGACTCGGATCGGAACCTTGTAACTTGGTTACAACCCTGGTGGGGAGCGAGAGATTTTTGGAGAAATTTAATTAACTTGAAAATGTTCGTCGAGCATCGCAATTTAATGTCTCTTAATAGCTTGATTTTCACTCCCTCAAGAATAAAAGCATGCCTAAGTTATATGAATAGGCATTTCGGCGCCACACCAAAAGACATGCAATTTCGGTCAACATGCGACTCCACGAAGTGTGCTACCAAAGTAAGACCTAGGCCGAAGCTTTGAGTGTGTGTCCATTGTCAATAGCCGCGCTGGATGGACGTAGCGAATAGTCCTGACGTTTCAATCTGAGTCCCACAATACAAATGCCACCGGGGGCACCCACAGAAGAATGAAGACATGACAATTTGTGTGTGCGCCTTACAAAAGTTTAGTCTGCTACGTTTGTGTGACTACACTATATTTTGATTATATAACAGATGACAGGTCACGAATTAACAACATACAATAAAGCAATTAAAACAACATAACACATGTTATAATTATGAATTACTTTCCCCCAGCTCTACCGGTAAATCTGACCATCGGGGGTTGAGTGGATTAAAAAAGAATGGTAATATAATGTAAATACCAATATTTTGTCGAAATCCAGTGTTTAACCTGAAAATTGAACACCGTATGGGGCCCAAGACTAACGTTTGGAGTTGGGGTACGACTTGATGTTTGGGTCCTGATTCTAGCTACGCCTAACCCAAGCTAACATGGTGTATTAGCGGATGGATATGGCTGCAGTTCCAAATGTTAAGTAAAGACTTGCATAATTACGATTGGAGACCATTTCAAGTAGAGTCATAGGAGAAAAAGATCAAGTGAACATAAAATTTTGTCTTCCACTTAATACAGATACAGCAAGCTGCTTTTACGAGAAACGGCAAACAACAGCTCGGTTATGATATATATCAGCAGCTTCATAGTAGAAATCGTAATGTTTCTTTCATTTGACGATTACAAAATTTCAAATCTTTGTCTGGCCTAGTGTACGCCTACCTACGCCTAACTAAGCATAACCAGACATCAATGCATAAGTTACTATTTGAAACTAGGCAGAGTGGTGATTATTATCCTGCTGCAAGGCAGTGACGTCTGGAGTGTATTGATAACCTGATATACAGCAGAACAGGTGTTCTTACAATCGCACTACAATGAACGTCGAATGTCTATTTCATATGTATGGCTGTGGAGTGTGGATAGTTCTTACGCAATGACGAGCAAAGCTAATACTTCTGACGTAATAATGAGCAGTGGCGTTTAAAACTCTGACATTTGTGATGTCAATAAACCTGGTATAATATCTCCTTGTTCACGAATGTTCAGTTTATGTCATAGCTATTGTGCAAATGTAAAGTAATCGTTCATGCACAAAGAAATCGATTAGATATGTGAAGTAGTCGATTACGATTACTTCGGTATTTTTTCGAATGTAATCGATTGCGATTACGATTACTTGAAAATGCTGTAATCGTCGTAATCGATTACGATTACTAATCGCGATTACCCCATGTCTGATAACAACTAGAGATAATTTTCTACATTTTCTGATAGTCAGTTGATCATTTATTGAAATTTTGATGATTTAAAAAAAAAACACGAGATTTAGATATAATGAAAATGGTACAAACTGTTTGTCCTTAAGAAGCAGCTTGGCAAGAATGGAGAATGAATAATTTTGACTTTGTAAATAATTTGACCAATTTTTTGACTTAGTGATACATTTATGATAAAATTTTGACTTATTTTGACATGTCAAAAATAATCGCCCTACTAATAACTGGTAATACGAATTTAGGTGACAAATATTGGAGACAGAATCTGTGTTTCAAAAGGACGGGGTAGCTTGTACAAGTCTGTCTGTTAGACATGCTTCTGTTTCAATTTTTCAGCTCAAAACCGATTTGGAAGGCTCTCTCGGTAAGTTGAGGAATGAGAGAGAGAAGAGGGCAGCGGCGAGAGAATCGAGAAGTCTGCATCACAGCGATATATCATCAAGTATGTAAAAGTTTCTGTACCATCATGGTATATAGGCCTATATGTATTTTATAGCACCTAAAGCTGGGTAAAATCAAGTAGCCTACCTCCCTGTACTCCGTCATTTATACTTAACATATTGTTTACTTTTGTATTTTAGTGCCTCTTGTGTTACAGCGTCCTAGTGTAAGTGTAGTAATGTTATATTGTTATACTTCGCGCTCTATAAATTATTATATATATTATTATTATCTCAGTGATTCTAATTTTTATCTGAATCAAATATTTGGGTTGGAGTCGAGTTGAGTATTCGGTTATCACTCGCGACGTATGACAGTATGAATGACCTGAAAAATTTAAATATGCACCTTTTAAGTGACCACAAATAATATAATGCTAGTTCTATCATATTAACCATAATTTGATATTCTTTCGACTATAGGCCTACTTAGTTCATGGCAATTTGTGACAATGCTGTACATTGAGCACGACTTCGCAGACACGTCATTTCCACTAACATGTCCGATTGTACGTAGCTTCGTAGTACAAGTTTCGTATATATGCTGCGATACAACCAATCGAGGTTTCGATATTCCTCAGTGGAAAATAGTGTCGAGGTATAATTGGTATATTTTCGACCATACCTATTTCGTTGCACTCTGTGGCAAGCTGTGCGTTGATCACTAGGCCTACTTCACATGTATGGTTTGAAATTTGCATTGCAATAACGTGCATAGCTTTATACTACATGTTTCGTATGCTGGGATGTGACCAATCCAGGTCGAAACTATAATTCTTGTTGATAAATTAACTTCAAGTAGCAAGGAGCGTATCATTTCAGTACTTTGAAAAATTATCTTTCTCTACTCGAATCATCGCACCCAGCCCTAAACACCCATTAAATCTACTCACACTTATATTTCATTTAGATCACAGGCCTGCTAGTAGCCTTGGCTTTGAACGAAGCAGCAGGCGGACAACAGGACTGGGAGACCACCTGAGCGAATCGGTTGGCCATGTTGCAAAGTAATGGTTTACTTTTAATTACTATGACGTCTTTTGTAGGTACGAGATTTGCGCGGAAGAGTAGACGATTTAATAGATAATCAATCCCGTCTCGAAAACGATATCAAGTACAAGTAAGTTATATTTTGGGTATGTGACTAATTATGATTATTTTAAAAGGGCTTTGTAATATCAAATTTTATATATAAAAAGGCTTGGAGGTACAGATCTTCGATATACAATTTGAAAGTATATTTTCGGCTAACACTCGTCGGGGGGTAATCATAAACGACTAGTAGAGAATTTTTGGTGTTGCGGTTGTAGATATACAATGTTTGCTTGAATTCTCTCCTAGTTGCTGATGATCACCCTGGCGAGTGTCAGCCGAAAATATTCGGGCTTTCAACTATATCATTATTATTATTAATAAATTGTACCCGGTATATACTTTTATGTGGCATCTGTGACATGACTGATCAGTCAAGCTACTCTGATCTGTCCTGTTTGCGAGGCTAAATTATTGCGTTTCCAAGAGGAGACTCCATCTGGCAGGTCGAGATTGGAGGCCCTTTCGCGGAGTCTACAGTGGTGACGGCATCGTTTTTTAAACATGTCCCCTCCCAATTTTTATAAACGCTACTTGATCTTATTTGATCGAAACTTGGTTTCGAAGTGATGAGAAATTATAGCATGAATATCGAAATTAGATATTGTGACATGCGCAAATATTGCTGGAAATGATGAGTTGTGAACGGATATATGATTCGACGTGATTATATTTTACGCGAACGCTGATCCAGCCTGTTTAGAATTGTGTCCAGATTTACGCGTGAAACACAGTGGACCAGGCCTGTTCGACTATTTTTAACAAATATAACTGGCACAGTAGCAGTGAATGATCTTAGGACCATGATGAAGTGAAGACTTATGAAATTGACCAAAATTATTATTGAACCAGTGGTGTTAGGTATACTGTATGACAAATTTTATATATATAAGGATTATCCCAACTTTTCATCATCTGTTTGGTAGCCATACTCCTAATCACAATTTTGTAAATGCTACTGTTAACATGCTCTGATTTACTATATCCGTTTACAATGTGTCAATATTAGGGACCGACCGATATTATCACACTTTGAAAGAAATATCGGTGTCAACCATTAGAGGTAAAAATATATCGGCAATTTTCGTGACATCAAAACATGTTAGTTTTAGAGAGTCAGAAAACTGCAATGCGACTGCTAGACTGGGAATATTGATCTATTTCATATATCTTACAGGTATCCAGATTAAGCCTTTTTTAGTTTATTTCATGTCCAAGCGTAGCAACGGCTGTAGAGCTCTTCAAATAAATGCTTCAAAAGTTTGGAAATGAATAATTTGAAGCTAGAAGGCATAGCTTTCGAAAATCAACTGAAAGTGCTAGTCATCAATTTTATTGGTGTCGGCTCGAAAACAAGACATCATTCGGGCTGTCGGCTTTTCATAACTGGAACTAGAACTAGAACTACTCACTTTTGAAAATCCGCAACTAGAACTAGAAACTACTGTCTTTTCAAAACTCGCAACTAGAACTAGAATTATTCACTTTTGAAAATCCTTAACTAGAACTAGAACTATACACTTTTGAAAATCCTTAACTAGAACTAGAAACTACTGTCTTTTCAAAACTCGCAACTAGAACTAGAACTATTCACTTTTGAAATTCCTTAACTAGAACTAGAAACTACTGTCTTTTCAAAACTCGCAACTAGAACTAGAACTATTCACTTTTGAAAATCCGCAACTAGAACTAGAACTATTCACTTTTGAAAATCCTTAACTAGAACTAGAACTATTCACTTTTGAAAATCCTTAACTAGAACTAGAACTATTCACTTTTGAAAATCCGCAACTAGAACTAGAACTATTCACTTTTGAAAATCCACAACTAGAACTAGAACTATTCACTTTTGAAAATCCTTAACTAGAACTAGAACTATTCACTTTTGAAAATCCTTAACTAGAACTAGAACTATTCACTTTTGAAAATCCGCAACTAGAACTTGAACTATTCACTTTTGAAAATCCGCAACTAGAACTAGAACTATTCACTTTTGAAAATCCTTAACTAGAACTAGAACTATTCACTTTTGAAAATCCTTAACTAGAACTAGAACTATTCACTTTTGAAAATCCGCAACTAGAACTAGAAACTACTCACTTTTCTGAACTCGAAATAGATCTACTTGCTTTTCAATACTAAAACTAGAACCACTCACTTTCGAAAATCCACAACTAGAACTAGGGCACTCACTTTTCAAGACTAGAACTAGAACTACCCGGTTTTGAAAATCCTTAACTAGAACTTGAACTACTCTCTTCAAAACCAGCAACTAAAACTAGAACTACTCAAATAAGCAATAGTCAGTCGGCCATCAGCTAACTAGATTGTAAGTTTGTGCCAGTCTGGCTGTAGTCAGTATCAAATTGTTTTAAAGTAGCCTAATCTCTCTTACAGGGCTGATGCGGGACCGCGGCGTGCATTGAGAGAAGTGAACGGAAACCCAGACTCTGCGTCAAACCGTGTTGAACGTAGATTGAAGGAGCTGGAATCGGAAATGGCCTCTCAGAGAGACACAGCCGCGCAGCAGGCGTCCGAGTCAACGAGAGAACTCCTAAGAAGAAGTCAAGTCAAGTGAGACGCTACCTGTTTTTTGAATATTTATTTTCCACAAGTACTGTATTATGTTTCGAGCAGTGAGCCGTGAGTTTTGTTGCAGGATACAAGATGACGATGCCCATTTGAGAACTCAGCTGTTACAAGCGGAGGCTGGGAGACGATCTATTGAAGCCGATTTAGACGCAATGAGAAGAAGGCTAGAGCAATCTGAAGGAGGCAGAGAAGCATTAATGGGGCAAATCGGTTGGCATATATATTAAGATTGTTTTCATGAAATTTTCTTAGGGATTGATGTGTGGATATAGTTGAACTTTTCGATATTGTCGCCATAGTTTTCAGTTAACGTACTGGCAACCACATGAAATTGTTAAGTTGTCTAAGAAAATGATGCACATCAAATTTGGCTCAATTCCAACCAGTAGAAGCGAAGTTATTGATCTTCAAGATTTTGGATATGAAATTTAATGTTTATGGTGGTTTGATCTGTAATTAGTAATTAAAAGATTTGCCACCGTAAATACTATTTTATTCAAATCCAAGACTTTGCTTCTACTGGCTGGAATTGAGCCAAATCTGTTGTGTATCGTTTTCTTAGATAACTTAACAATTTTTCGGGGTTGTAAGTATGTTAAAATAACGTGTTTTGGTAAATTTAAAATGTTCCAACTCTAATAGCTTCGCTTCTTCACGTTGGGATTGAGTCAAATTTGGCATGCAGCGCACGGTACTGCTTTCCTGTATTTTGTATATTATAGTTATACCATATTACATTTATATGACTGTAAAATTATTTCGTGATGGTTATAATGGACATAAGTAAGCTTTGCACTTTTGTAACTGAACCTTAGCCAAAAATAGTTAATTAGCCCAGATGTAGCGCATTAACTATCGACTGATTCCTCAATGCAGCCGACCTGAGAAGTCAAATCGCAAAGACCGAGAAAGGCAAATCGGAACTGGAGCAGCAAGTTCGCGAGCAAATCACGGCTCAACAAGCCATGAGAGAGAAAGAGGCCGAAGAGAGAAGACAGTTAGCGTGTTAGTAGAATTTAGTCTCAACAATTCAGTCTATATTACTGGTTGGGCTGGACAAAATGGAGTAGGCCTACCGTAATTGAATTCATATTGAAATGAACCTGAATATTTTCGGCTGACACTCGTCAGGAGTAATCGTCAGCAACTAGTATAGAAGGTCTTCAAATACAGTAATGTAGTTAATTCAGTTCTATGATATGATACCGTTTGATTATTCGTCTTGTGTTACATCGACAGCATCGCAACGATATCAAGACGATAGGAGGAAGCAAGAAGAAGAAATCGCGGATTTGCGAGCGGCATTAAAACATTCGGTCGGCGTCGTGCAGCTTGACGAGATGAGGAAAAACGTAGAGAAAAGCGAACGGCAAAGACAACAGCTTTCAGATCATATTGAGGTGTCTGCACTTTATATTGAAAGGCAGCGTTGTAATGACTCATGTAGATACTCGAATCGAGTCACAACTTTTTTATTGACTCGACTTGACTCAATCTCACTTTTGCAGTTTTGACTCGGGTCAAATTGTGTCATTTTCAACTCACCACCGAGTCAAGTCCGAGTCCAAGTCAGCGAGCAGAGGGTCGAGTTCGAGTCATGGTATTACGACTCGAGTTCGAGTCCATGTCATTGTGTTGACTGCTCAGTTTCCAGTTGAAGTTCATGTTAAACCCACTTTTTATAACTCTGTTTGGTGATATCGAATGGTTCGCATTTACAGTAACACTTGTTTTCCTCATTTTTACCAGTTTTTTGTCGCATTTTCAAGTACCAGTACCAATAGACGAAATCCCAATAGCATGGTTGCTTTACCATTCTTCGAAATCACAATGAAATGTTGGTCCGAGTCATATGACTTGGTTAGAGTCATGCGCAATGACTCGAGTCCAAGTCGAGTCGATACACAGATTGACTCGAGTCGTTTCCATATTTCGAGAAAATGACTCGAGTCAGGTCGAGTCATCAGAAAATCGTGACTCGAGTCGAGTCATTACAACCCCGATGATATGTCATTGTACAGTACAGTCGCCATATACTGTGTGAAATGTGAGTATATCTTTACTCAGAAAAAAATTTTCCTCGATCAGGTGCTCACCAAAGACTTGGAGAAAAAAGATCAATCCCAGGCCCGTCTCTTAACGCAATTGAATGAGATGCAGAGAAACCTGCAGGAGGCCGAACGCGACCGCGACAAAATTTCGAACCAACTCGAAGACGCTCTGCTCAAGCTACAAGATTACGGGAGGTTGGATTATCATATTTTTTCGATTGCTGAAATAATACGCTCCTTGCCACTATAAGTTAAATTTTATCGACGAGAATTCTAGTTTCAAACTATTTTCCACTGTGAAAGGCTGTAAACCTCGGTCGAAAGCTACGCGGCGATTCACTGATTATATTGTTAGGTTACCTAAAAATACGTTGCATATTTGGCTCAATTCCAACCAGTATATGCTGACGCGGAGCCAATTGAAATTTTTGAATTAAATATAAAATTTTTTAAAAAGTTTCAAATTTTACTGTCGGCCGCATAAAATTGTTTAGCCGTATACAAAAACGGTGCGTAACAAATTTGACGCAATTCCGATCCGTAGAAGCGAAGTCATTTGAGTTTTTCATTAATAATGCTGGGATTTTCCGCCGTCAATGCTATTTTTGCAAATCCAAAACTTTCAACTGCAATAACTTCTCTTCTACCGGTTTGAAGTGGTCAAAAATTGTTGTGCATTGTTCTTTTAGGACACTCAACAATTATAGGGGGTTGACAGTGAAATTGGAAAGAAAAATTGTTACTTTTTATAATAAATTCAAAAATTTCAATTGGTTCTGCTTCGGTGCATACTAGTTCAAATTGAGCTTAAAAAAGGGGATTTTGAACAATGAAATGAAATGGGTATTGTCCTAAAAATAGCAAATTACCATTTGTTGTCGTATACAAGGTACATATATGAACTGTCCACGCCATTTATACAGTTGTAACGCCTTAATGAATGATACACGAATATTCTACTCAATTTTGCTCTACGAACCCTACTAACGAGCACTGAAAATTGTTTCCGGCAAAGGAAAGATAGGAGTGTTTGCATTTAGGTCTCACGTTTTGGTTTCAGAGATACCGAAAGATATTTGAACGAATTGAAGAAAGTGGAACGTCTCCATACCGATTCAGAGAAGGAAAAAGAGGAACTGCGGACGCAGGCTCAAGACACGTTTCGGCAGTACGTTTGATTGCTTTGCTATCAATCAATCAAACCTTGTACGGTGGTGGCTTGGAATGAAGTTTTTTAATCAAATTTCAATCGATTATTTAAGATTGCGACGGATGAGTTATCTATCTCTACATTTCAGATGGAAAGTGAAATGCAAAAAGCTGGAGAAAGAGAACGAGAGACTCCACGACAATTTGGAGCAGCAAGTCTCCAAAAACGAAGAATTAGTGAAAGAGAATCAGTCGACCAAATCGCAAATGAACACGGGTATGAATATTGCACGGATCGGGTAGAACTCGAAAATTCGATTTCGTTTTGGTTGCAGTGTATCAGCAAGCGGACGCTCTTCGAAAAGAGATGGACGATCTAATTGTAAGTTGATTTTATTTTATTTGATAACAAAATCCATAAATCACAATTCATTTTGTATGATGTCCCTTGGTGGTTAAATTTAGTCTAAAATTGCATGGAAATTGAAAAATTCAAGCGAAATACGCAATCCTCCCATTTTAAAACATTTGGTGGCACTACTTTTTTAGCGTCGAGCTAACTTTACGATCTCCGCCCTGTAAAATACCTTTTAACCGTCCACTCAATTTTTTGCTACAGGCCAAGCGAGCGGCTTTGGAAGAGAAGCTGCAAAGGCGAGACGCCGAGCTTATGAAAGGAGACGACGAAATGAAAAACCTCGTCGGTAAACTGCGCGAGTCCAATCTCGTCAATCAAGGATTGGAAGACGACATGAGACAGAAAATTGAAAGGTCGGTCGAACCGTTGTTTCCGTAAGGGAGAGAGCGTGGAACCAGACCTGGACGACTAGGAAATTTTCAGATTTTCCAAATTAGATTAGAATTCGAATTTTAGCTATACCGATTTTTTCAATTGGATTAGAATTGGAATCATAGCTACTTCAGTTTTTCCAAATTGATTCAATTACAGTTGCTGAATTCGTAAAAGCTTGGAAATTGAGTCAGGTTCAGTTCATATCGAATCGAAATTTCATTCTCATAAGTAGGGCGATTTTATTTTGACCTAAAAACTCAAAATTTCGAGTCATTTTGACCTAGACAAACTGAATTTTGACCCAACGTATGCGAATTAGGTGTTTTCCCACATAATGGTAAAATTGTACCACTTATCTTCATTTCTGGTTGGAACTGGCTGTCCTAACGAAGTAGTTTGGCCGGAAAAAACGTTTTTGGCTTAGAAACAGGCGACTTTTTACATGAAAAAGGCAACATTTTACCGAAATTTGGCCCTAAGAAGAATTCCAGTGGTTACAATACGTATTATGGTAGAAATAATTACATTTTTTTGTAGTACAACGAGAGATACTTTCCTACATTTTTGGGTAGAAAGTACATGTCCTTACTAAGAAGCTTGCCGAGGACGTTCAACAACAGCAGTTGTTGGATGGCAACACTCAAGTTGTGCGTACACTGCTGGTAACACACTGTGTTGTTTCATTCTGACAATGTTGTCTACATCACAATTTTTCATCAGGCGCTTAATATAAGAATGGTGCAATGCCCAAGAAGTCTTTCTTCAGTTAGGACATTGCGGTACGTTGACCATAACACCATGTCTACCTATTTGTTTTATTTGACCGTTTATGATTCACAATGAGCAAACAATGTGCCCGTCTACAACGGTAAAAGTAGGCTACAAGCTGTAAAATATCAAATGATAAGTTCACCGACAGTGCAAAATCTACAATACAAACGAAATAAAGGGGTCAAAAATTTATTAAATTTGTAAACAATATTGACAATTTTAGATGGTAACAATGGGCCGTATCAGGCTAGCCTGATGTAACTCTGTTCCCATCAGAATTTCAGCGATGAAGGAAGAGGTTCGTCGTGCCGAGGACGAGAAAAGTTCCGCCCAATGTCTCTACGACACGGTGAAATCGCAAAATGCCGAATTGCAAGTAAGATGCTGGGTATCTCCTTCCCCGATTCAGCCGATATTCGAAAGATATGCGATCTAGCTTACAGCGTATTTCCAAATCTTCAGTGCATTGATTTGAACTGATTTATCGCCATTGCTCTGTTGGAACTAGAAAGTCTGCATCTGGACACCTACAAGCTATATGAAATTGATCAATATTACCAGTCTAGCAGTGGCATAGTATAGTTTCATGCTGCGACGTCACGAAAATTACCGAAATTTTAACCTGTAATGGCCGGTACCCATTTAAAAACCACTGTATTAGAGATATTAGGTTATCACAGCAGATGAAATGGCCACCGCAATGGGTCTCGCTTTTATTGTCGCAGAAGCAAATTCGGGATCTTGCCGTCGAGAAAGCCGAGCTCGTTTCCAAGCTGGACACGGAGAACACAAACAGGAAAACGTTCCAGAAGAGAAACGAAGAATCGGAGAAGCAAGTTGAAGTGATGCGTCTCGAAATCAGCTCGCTGCATAAGCAGATCGATTTGGTACGGGCGCACAGTTTTACAGTCGTAGAGCTGTATTTTGAAATTGATTTTGAACCCAGCCTTGACGATTGATAACATGGGGCTAAATGTAGATAGTTTGACTTTACCCACACTCAGCTCCAGAAATGGTTAAAGCTCTCGTCATTGGTACTCTAGTTAAAGTAGAATATTTATATTTCTACTGATGTTGAATTAGCGTTCAAGTATTCTAGGACGAATTTTGTCTGAAAATTTGAAAATTATCAAGCGGAAGCAATGTCGTAAATTTCTACTCGCGTACTGGTAAGTAAAAGTGAGTACTTAAGGCCCTAGTTTTTCTTCGAAAGCGTAAAAGTGTTAGGTAAAAGCATCGTGAATTTATGCTCAAGTCACCTACAACTAGAAGTAGCGTTTGCAGGTAAGCAGAGAGTTGTCTAAAATCGTAACCCTCAGAATAAGTGAAGTTAGTAGGTAAATCGAACTTTAGCACTCGGAAATTGTGGAAATGACTAATAATGTGTCGAAGATTCATTGTATAAGTTATGCCCAAAAGTCTATCTTCCAATCGCAGGCCGCAACAAATTGAATTTTATCTTTCACTCATTTTATCTTCGTCGTCAATGCTCTGAATTTGGTCGTAATTTGACGGTGATTTTTTTGCGTATCGCAGGAGAGAGAAACTCATAAGAGAGAGTTCGCCACGCTTCGAACTCAGTTCCATCAGAACGAATCGGTCAACGCCGACAACATGCAGAAGCTGAACAAGAAAATTGCGGAGGAGAGAGACTTTTTGGAACGAGAGATACACCGCATCAATGTATGTTGGACTTTGCTATCGCAGTATTATAGTTGCTTTATCACTTTGGGCATGTGTGAGCAGTTTAATTCAAACTAAATGCCAGTAATCTAATTGTAATCTAATTTCTGGTTTGCTTGAAAAATGCCAAGCTTGGTGTACAGATATTTGCCGTACTTATGCTTATGGGAATGTATTATGATTTGTTATCAAGTGAACATGATATCCGCTGTATTTCTTTCTAATCTGGAATTGAATTCAATTTCCGAGTATAGGTAAATTCGGTGATTGTTAACCACTGAAATATCATATCATTAGATTGAAGCAAACGAAAGCAAAGCAGCCCGTCGCGACGCAGATCGCAAGCTCACAAGGGCGCAGGAGGAATTGCAATCGGTGATGCAAAGACATATCGACATGCAAGGAGAAATAGAAAAGTTGAGAGGGAAATACGTCGCGGCCAAGACCAACGTCGAAGACAAGGTAGCGTTTTTAAGCATTGGATGAAAAGAAAAAATTGTTAAGAATCTCTCTGTGTCACTATTAGTGACCAGAGGTGGCCAAGTGATCATTAGGGCAAGTTTTTGCAACTTTTTTTTACAGCTTCCGGCAGCTTCCTAAATACTCGTAAGATATGTAGAATGCTGTTTTAAGCTGTTTGAAGTAATTTAATAGTGCAACTTTTTGCAACTTTTGTCCATGTTCTTTCATGCAACTTTTTCGATTTATCATGAAAGTATTCTCGATTTTGTTGAAATATACGGCCAAATTCGACTGAAACACCGTAAATCAGCACCGAAGTAACGCTGTTACGGGTATTTCGGGAGCTGAGCCGTAAAATTGACCTTTTTTTTTAGTCAATCTGGTAAGTTGACCTTTTTTTTCTTTTTTTTTTATTAAGTCAACCGAGCAAAATGTGGTCTTTTAGTGCAACTTTTGTGAAAAAATAAATGCAACTTTTGTCAAAATAAATGCAACTTTCCACGGATTTAACTGCAACAAAAACTTGCCCTAGTGATCATCATTGGTACGCGAGTAGGAATTAGTCTAAAATCTCTACTCAATACAAGTAGTGGTTTAGTAGTAGTATTAGGCCTATAGGTCTAGTTTTGCCTAGAAAACTGAGAACTAACACTCATTATGAGGCGGTAATTGTATGAATGATCCTGAAAATTCAAACAGGTACCTTTGATGTGACCATAAAGAATACAATGCCAGATCTGCTTCACATTAAATATTGGAAAATACCTGTATCATTAGACTTTGTGAAAATCCTGTGTGTTGATCACGGATTCACGCATATGTGATTTCCACTATCGTGCATATCTACGTACTACATTTTTGTGTTGTTTGATATGACCAATCGACATTTCAAAGCTTCCTCAGTGAAAAATGATATCGGAACTATAATTCTTGTTGATGAATTAACTTTTAGTGACAAGGAGCTTCCGTACTTGAAAACCCATCTCTCGTACCCGACTCGAATAATTGAAAATAATGCTCTGTTCAGATTCGAATACTGGAATCATTTTGCCCAGGCCTAGTCGCCACTCACTGTTAGCGACACAAAGGATGAAATATTCGAATTCAGTCAACACTCTGATACAATCTGATACGATTGTTGATAAACAATGTTCTTTCCAATTCCCTACTAGTTGCTGACGATTACCCCTGACGAGTGTCAGCCGAAAATATTCGGGTTTATTTCAATATGAATATACTATTCAACTCTGTTCTCTATAATTCTATAGATTTTTGGAAACATTGTTTCTGTTTTAGAGCGAAGAGGTCACCAAGAAGTCGACCAAACTCCGTAGGTTAGAAGACGATCTCTCCATTTCCAACGACAAATTGAGACAGACGAAGCAAGATATCGCGGAAGTCAAGGTATTAATTACAGCAAAATCGCAGCACAACAATGACAAACATTTTATTTCTAACGTTAACTTGTTTAGAACGCAATCAGTCAAGATGTGGACGCGCTGGCTGTAGCGTTACATCTGGATGAAACCGCGGTATTGGTGAAATGTCATATGCTTGCCGAGAATGATCCTGATGAAGATACTCATTCTTGGCTGTCTTCCATACGGGTTGGTTTTGATGACTCCATTATAGCCAGCCTTGTGTTTATACCTTTGTTATCTGTATATTACATCTCACCGAATTGCAATTTTGTTACGTATGTTATTGGGTTACAGGGTTGACAAATAAAGATTCTCTCTCTCTCTCTCTCTCTTTTCAATTCTTTCATTGCATTTTGGGTAATCTTCAATCGAATCATTTCTTACCATCTTGTTTCCCAGCATCGGATCGGAAATATCAAAAGAGAGATTCACGACCGAGAGAATGAGAGAGAAAAATTAAGGACCGATTTAGACGTCAGCAAGACTCAGGTAATACTGTTGTCGTTTTGAATAGTATATTCCTATCGAAATGAACCCGAATGTTTTCGGCTCACACTCGTCAGGGGTAATCGTCAGGAAGCTTCGATGGTGAGCAATCAAAGGCCATAAATTCTGCCATCGGCAAACATCTGTTGGATAATCCCATGTGCGCGAAAAAATATCGTTGGGAGGGGTCGTTCACACTTTCATTTGTGGGCCTTGGGGTCGATTTTTATCAAAACACACGAGCCAAGGCTGTGTCAACAAAAGGAGTTCGTTTACATTTACTCGTTTAGTACATTAAACGCTCTCTCATTTGAAATTTCATGCTGGTGGCGTCATATTTTGTGATACGATTGTTGATATGCAATGTTCTTTTCCATTCTCTACTAGTTGCTGGCGATCACCCCTCCGATAATATTCGGGTTCATTTCAATATGAATATACTATTCAATTGTATATTGAAGTTCCCTACCTACAAAAAGATCTTCAAATATTGCTGTTTTTCGCAGAGAACTGCTCTGGTCTATCCTCATTCTTTGTATGATCTTGCTAATAAGTGCATTCACATTTAATATTCTTGAGATATCTGGAAATTGATGTAACTCTAATGCACATTCTTCATTATTGATCGCATATTGAAGTCGACACACATCGAGATAAAACGAATTACCAGGGAAACCTATTGCTTTAGTATTGGTTGCAATTACATTGTCACCACGCGCAGTAATATTGTATCGCAAAATTTTTTCCGTCAGATGAAGGACACCTGTAAAAGTATCGAGGACGACAGAAGAATGTTGATGGCGGAAGCGACGGAACAGAATAAACTCCTCGACGCTCTGAGCAGGGAAAAAACATGTGAGACTTTATTAGCAATGCATGCCAAAGACAATAATTTGTGATGCTTTTTTGTAAGAACGCAATGATCTCTTTTGTTGCATGGTACTGCATTATAATTGCAGTATAATGAACCACACAATTGTTAAGAAGGAACAACGATGCATGTTGAAAAAGAAATATAACGGATTTGTATATTTTGACCAAATTATGACTTGCTGAGATGGTTCTTCATTTTGATGTTGAATTTTTCCTGTTATTTTTTTCCCTGTTCGATTAGGACAGTGGTTCCCAACCCGTGGTACGCGTACCACTAGTGGTACGCGAAGGTCTTCCAGGTGGTACGCGAGTGGATTCTGTTTTTTCTTGGCCGAAGGGAGTTCTTAATTCAGATGGGGTTGATTTTGAGTTTTTTGAAGCCGTTGTCGTCGTGGTAAGATACGTCCGTGGTAAAGTACGTATTTTTTCACCACTGTGACATGTTGTGCCTACATGACCGATCCATTCTCTGTTGGTCCAGCCGACCTGCCTGTTGGGAGTATGAGCAAGAGAAGCTCATAGATATCCAGTTTGACCAGACAGCAAAGACGAAACACAAAGTTTGTTCTCCAATAAACTTCTGACTTAGCATGGCCTCCTCGTACTCGACGCTAGCTTCTCACGCTACTCCCCAGCTGCTAATCTTCACTTCTACGTGGGAGTGCGAGCAAGGATTTTCATCCTTGATGATTATCAAGTCGAAGAAACCGACTTGTTGCGCCCATGCATGACTCTCGATGCACTGTGAGCAAACGTATGCCAAGCATCGACCAGATAATAAATGCAGCCATCGCATTAAATAAATTGACTTTGGTTGTTTGTTGTTCCTCTTGTGACTGGTGGTGAAAAAGCAATTCCACCCATTTTACTAGAGTGATTTTTATTGACATGTCAAAAAAAGTCAAAATTTTGTCAAAACTGTAGCGTTAGGTCAAAAATTGTCAAAATTGTTTACAAAGTCTAAATTTTTTTGCAACCTGCATTTCGTTTGTATCGTAGATGTTTGCATTGTGGGTGAACTTATCATTGATATTTTACAGCTTGTAGCCCAATTTATCGGCCTACCGTTGTAGACGGCCCGTTGTCTGCTCATTGTGAATCATAAACGGCCAAATGAAACAAATAGGTTGGCATGGTGCTTTGCTCAACATACCGCAATATCCTAACTGAAGCAAGTCTGCCTGGGCAATGGACATTGATTTTTATATCAACAAGCGCATGATGAGAAATTGTGACGTGGACAAAATTGTCAGAATGAAGCAACACGGTGTGTCATCAGCCGTGTACTGTACACACAACTTCAGTGTTGCCAGCCAATAACTGCTACTGTTGAAAGTTCTTTCTGCATTCTTGGCAACCTACTTTGTAAGGACAGACAGTTTCAACCAGAAATTGAAACAAGTAGTACAATTCTAAGATTTTGTGGGAAAACACCTAATTTACGTACGTGAGGTCAAAATTTGGTCAAAATTTTGATTTTTCAAGTCCAAATCTTTCGTTTTTTAGGTCAAAACTATCGCCCTAGTTATTTCACCTGGCATAGGTTAAATACGTGATTATGAGGTCATAAATGGCGGACTTATGTAGGTGGCACGCGAGCACTAACTAAAACCTCGAAATGGTACGTGGTTGGAAAAAGGTTGGGAACCACTGGATTAGGACATACATAAGTTCAGATTAAGGCATGAAATCTACATAGTTTGATATTTCTTACTGTAACATTGATGTTGCATTCTCAGCGCTACTCCTTGAGAACCGAGAAGCTCGCAGAATCGTGCAGGAACTGGAAGACAGAGTCTCAAATCTAACGTTTGATCTAGAAACAGTAAGAATGTTCAGAAACCGCTTGAATTGATATGAAAATCATTCGTTTGTAATTGATTT
Source organism: Botryllus schlosseri (assembly GCF_051294905.1). Taxonomy (NCBI): domain Eukaryota; kingdom Metazoa; phylum Chordata; class Ascidiacea; order Stolidobranchia; family Styelidae; genus Botryllus; species Botryllus schlosseri. The sequence goes on along the minus strand of NC_137246.1, from coordinate 26,153,759 downwards.
GGTTTTGTGATTTGGTGAAACATTCTGTTCGGTAGAGCATTGATCGTTATGTTTGCGTGATTTTCTTGCCTTGAATCTGATTTTTCCCTTCACCTCGATGATGTTTTCCGTGAATAACCGTTTCTTAATACCTCTGTGATAATGCATGATATGCAAGGTCGTAGCCAGACAAAATATTTATTATGAAAAAATTACAAAGAAGGTTTTCAAATTTTACCGTCAACCCCGTGGAATTGTTGAGTTGTCCACAAAAACGATGCAAAACAAATTCGACTCAATTCCAACCAGTAGAAGCGAAGTTATTTGAGTTTTTCATTCATACTTCTGGGATTACCCACCGACCAAACGGATCCAAAACTTTGCTTCTACTGGTTGGAAGTGAGAAAAAATTCTAAAACATCGTTATTTTAGAAAACTTAACAATTCCATGGGGTTGACAGTGAAATTTGAAATTTTTTTCAACATCTTTTTTGTAACAAGTTCAACATCTTCAAATTCCTATGCGTCCACATATACCAGTTGGAATCGAGCCAAATTTGGTGTACGCTTGTTGACCACTCTGTTCTAATGTCACAAGTAAGAGAGAAAGAGATGCTGAGATACGAAAATGCCCCAGTGTCTGGCTACGTCCTTGTGAATATGTGTGATTTTGTCTCTCTTGTGTCTTGTCTCTCTACCAAACTGCTTGTCCTCACGATAGCCTTTTGCACTAACAACCGTTTGTTCTTTGCCTGATCACAAAGAGTAAAGCTCGTACACAAGAGTCACTCATGCATGAACAACCTGCCAAACCCGAGGCAGAACCGGTACGGCCGCAACCGAAAAAGGTAGGTTTTGGGTCGAGATTTGTTCTCCAGCACTCTGTTCTTTGCTTTGGGAGAAGGAATTCCCACTCGCATGGGCTATCAGTAACAACTACTTACAGAACTTACTCCAATGGTATGCTTTTGGATACTTCCACATGTGCTTTTATCAATGACTACTCACTTTTCATCCTTTCTATTCTGTAAAGTGTGATTTTAGACACTTATACTTAATCTTCAGTATTGTTGGCAAAACTAGACCAAAAATACTTTCTTTTTCTATTGCTTTGAATGTTCTACTTCAGTGTTTTTGGGCTACTCGAGTAGGTTTTCCCTAGTTTCACTACTTTTTCAAGTAGTTCTGATTTTTTACTTTTACTTCCACTTCTACCTGAACAGGACTACCCACTTTTCGAACTTCATGTTTTACAAAAGGAAAGGACGTAGTTTATTTTTGTACTTGATGTTTTTGTGGCATATACACCGACTCATGATATACATACACACGATCTGTGCATATGCATACCATGAGTGCATAAAGTGCATATGCCGCTGGACAAGGCAGGTGCAGATATAGCCTTTTAGGGCTTTCTAAGTCTTGCACCACCCCTCCATGCTATCCCAGTAATGCATGAGCGCCAAGAAGGAAGTAATGGATACCAGTGTTACTAATCAGGTCTTCGGTCTGACCCGGGCGGGGATCGAACCCACGACCTACCGATCAAGAAGCGGGACGCTTCACCATTACACTATCTTGTGTGTTTCAAGACGATTTCTACTTCTCAATCTTCAGTTTAAGGCAAAAATATGCTGAAAATACTTCCTTTTTACTTGAAAATATATATTTCTGTTTTTGCGGAGTACCAAGTAGGCTTTTTCCGCTTGCAATACTTGCTCCAAATCCAATCCCACTCAGGACCTAAAGTCTTGGCAGCCTCCGCATCATCACGTTTTGAATCTGAAATCGAGTTTAAACAGGCGTTTGAGGTTTTCTGAAGATTGCCGATCTCGAGCCTCAGTTTAATCTCGATTTTGCTTCGGAACATTTGAGTGGTTTTTAGGCGACCATATACTTTCAAAAGAATTGACTTGCGGAGTTAACTCGATTTGTGACTGTTGCAATATTTTTAGGAATCTCAGAAAGAACGAGAAAAGATACAAGAACGATACACAAAGTAAGAGTGTTTCTATCAAGAAATTTTCTTATGACATTCAAGATGTAGTTGTTGATTATATCAGTTCAGTTTATTAATAAGTTCATTACTTCAAAACACCACAAAATTGTGGTCAATGAAAAGATATTTGAAGTAGTCTTTAAATCAAACACCCATCCTGGCCTAGAACATGTGAATAAAAGGTATCTACATTGTATGAAAAGTAACAGGACTTCAATACACAATTGAATAACATATTCATATTGAAAAATGCATGAATATTTTGGGCTGACACTTTTCTGGAGTAATCGTCAGCAACTAGTGGAGAATGGGAAAGGGCATTGTATATCAACAAACGTATCGTCAAATGTGATGTCACCTACAAGAAAATCGGAAAAATCGTCTCAAATTCCAAAGAACTTTGTATATCAACAGTCTCATCACAAAAAGATGACGTCACCAGCATAAAATTTGAATAATCAAGGCAATTATTTTTTATGATGTACAAAGTTTCTTTGAATATTCTACTAGTTGCTGACAATTATCCCTGATGAATGTGAGCGAAATATATTTGGGTTTATTCAGATTATTATTATTCAATCGTATATAGAAGTTCTGTACCTTGGAGTGTCTCAAGAAGTTGAAATATATAGCATCAGCGCTAAAAGTTAAGTAGCATGTGTCTGTAATCAAAATTAATCTGCCAGATTGTGGTCCAGTAATCTCGAGTGTTAATTAGCATTCATTTTGCGGTAGATACTCCATTTTGGTATGAATTTCACCAGGTACAAGGCGACGATAGCGTCTCTGCAGAGTGACATTGAAGGCGTCCGGCCTTGTGGCGATACAGCCGAGTTGAATCACAGCTCGTCTTATCGCCTTGGCAATTCCGGTCCGTCGCCCATAAGGAAAGTTACAATCGCGGACACTCCGCCTACTATACACGGATATGGGTTAGTGTTTTCAACGTATCCTTATGATCATGACCTAGGGCATGGATTTGTACCACACGGTTTGTATGTTGCGATACGACCAATGGAGGTTTCAAATAGTACTGCACTGTTGTCAAATGAAATTGCCACAGGCAAATTTTTTGTGTATCAGAAAGATATTGTATTTTATCGTGACGCGATTCCACTAGTCTTATTATGTTGTAAACACGCCGCACCTGGTTCGAAAATATTTCACAAACAATATTCCGCTGGTATATTCTGTTGAGAGACCCGATTTTGATCTTGCGTGAATACAATATTGAATAAGTGTGGAATCATTGTACTGCGGGGCGCTGTTGAGTGTTATCGGGAACTTCAGATGGTCTTTTTGCTGTATATTCGATCAATTAAAATCATGTCTGAAACATATAGAAACATGTTCTAATATAACCTTTTTTTTCGAATTTAGGCGATTCACTGACAAGGTTGTCTGTAAAAACGCTGCGCACCAAATTTGGCTTGATTTCAACTTGTAGATGTGAACGTGCAGGAGTTTGAAAATTTTTAATTTAATAAAAAAATGAACAATTTTTTTCAAATTTTACTGCTTACTCGGGCAGTAAGAATTTTAAACTGTTTCTACATTCACAGTTTTTTTCCAAATCTCTACTCCCACTTCTGTGCTCAGAGTACTCAAGTAGGCATTCCTTACTTGCGCTACCTACTCAACTAGATTTGTTTTAGATAACATCCACTACTAGTTGAAAAGTCTTATAGACAAATCTACCTACTTTTCACACTTTATATTTTGAAAGCCGTAATTTTAGACACTTTCTTCTTAACAGGCTTCCGTTTTTTGGGTAAAACCAGGCCTAGAATACTTGCTTTGTTGCTACTTGGAAAGGGCTACTTCTACTTCTACTTGAGTAGAAATTTACTCATTACTTCTACTCCTATTTGAACATCAATGATGATTACTTTGACTACCTCTAGAATTAAATAATAGTATTAATAATATCATTATTTAATAGTATTGATATATTAAATTTTAAATTTCACATGGTTCCAATCTTTAGATACACGGGCCACACCCGTCCGATGAATTCGTCTCCGAAATACGTGCCGGAAAAGGACCATAACTGACACGGGAATAGCCGTAAATTCGCTGCTCAAATACTTACGTTTAGTGCCAACCGTTTATATCGCTATCAGACCGTTTTGAACGCCCGAGGCTACGAATTCAGACGGGAATGATCGTTTTTTAGCTTGACGTAGATAATTTACATTGTAGCTAAGCGACTTTTTTACCTACTTTCTTCAACATTGTATTGTGCCTGTGATTATGCATCGAAATTTCTTCCGTCTACCCACGGAACGTACCAAAAAGCGATAATGTCCGTTTTCTGTGTGATAGTCTAATTACACTAATTAGAACGAAATCTAATTATCTAATTTGTTCAATATTTCTACCGTAGTTGTCCAAAGTCTGGTTGGAACTGCGTTTGCAATTTACCGTTAGTGAGGGTATTTTTTTTTAATTGGTTACTGTGGATTTTTTTTCATCTTCAAGAGTCTTCCACCGTTTTCTTTCTTCCTATTCGACATTGTGATTCGATTGCTGAGTGAAACATGTTGCTTGATATCAATATAGATGACGAATATATATATTTATGTACTCAGATATGTTGTGAATACAAAATAGTGTAACGGAGTAATATTGCTTGTTGTTCTTGTCTCAAGGTGTTTGCAACAGGGCAGGGTAAAATCATTATTGAACACATCTATTTGAAAACACAAAAGATTTGCGCTGAACAAACTGATATTATAATATGTGTGTGTAAGATCTCGTCTTCAAGGTACCACCATCAGCGCAGTTAGAAACTAATGACATTTTTGTGGCTATAATAATGAGTTAACTTACAAACTGGCTACTTGGAAAAAGATAAGGCAATTTAGCGGTTTTTCGATATTAGCGACCGCGCTCATGACGACGTCAATTGCAACTTGTGGAGCCAATCACACGTATGTAATTATCATCTTATGTTCGGAACACCAGTACAACTTTTGTCTCGCAATATAGTTGAGAATCGTCAATGTTATTGAATAGATTTTGTTAATGGTTAGACGTCGACATGATAATATATTCATATAAACCCGAATTTCGGCTGACACACGATCGTCAGCAACTAGCAGAGAATCGGAAAGGGTTTATTATATTTCAATACGAATGTATCAATTGTACCACGACTGACCTATCGATCTCGCTTCCCATGACATGCCGCCCTATTTCTTGTCGCATTCTTTTTCTATACTATCTTCTTTACTTTCATTCAGTGTGCATGCCTCCTCTTTACATCGCCTAGGCCAAGGTGGGTGTCAGATTCCATAGACTGCTCCTTGTCGCTTCGACATCTTCCTGTCTTTTCATTGTATCGCATTTTTTGTGGTGTATTGAACTGATAAAATTGCTAATAAACCAATGATGATGATGATGATATTGAAGTTGTGTACCTCCAAGAAGCTCTTAAAATCCCATATTTTTTGATGAATAGGGATATCATATATTTTATGCCATAATCATAATGTATAGACTTATACGGACTTTCAGTGTCTGTTGCTTCTACATTGTACTCTACAACAGGCTTCGTAAATGTGTATGTGGGAGAATCACCTGTGATATAGCTAATTACATATTTGGTGAATCATGTTGAATGATGCAGTATCACAGTGAACGTGACATTTAATAGCCACCACAGCGACTCATTTTAATCCGGGCTGGCATATCCGACTCTAATTTCCCGATATCAGCGCAAAAACTACGCCCAAGGCCATGAAAATAATTAAGCTTTCATTCAACTTTGACCGCTAAATTGTATAAGTCACTCCTTATACTACCTCGAAGCTATTTCAGCTATGATTTAGTTTAAAATACCGGAGCTACAAAATCGCAGTTTGGGACAAAGAACTTCTAACGATACCAGGCCTGTAGAATTCGAATCACGATAACCACTGGTTTATTATTTGTGCGTCTTGTCTAGTCAGATAGCCTCGATTTGACAATTTATGATTGTTGATGTATGCTGCTCAGAAAGCAATCAGAAAAAAATATAGATCATGAAAAGCTTTTCAACTATAAATATATCGCAGGCTTTTAACGTAATGTCACAGTGTATTGAATTAGGGATAATTTCAGAATGTTCTAATGAGCAGGAGCGGAGCTTAGCCCCAGATTCCCGTAATTCAGAATCGCGACAGGACTATCAGTTTCACGCCGAAAAGGCGATAAGTATCAATGATCGAAATGTTTTCTATCTGTTCCATGTAGTGGTATAATATTTTGTAAGAAAGCGTAGAGATACATTACATAGATTTTGGTTCTGCGTATGCGGGAAGTGTAACAGAGAAATCAAAATGAGTTGGGCATTACTGGAGAAAATGCTGGCGGATGTCGCCACGCATTCAACCCTGATTGGAAAGTACTGGTTCTCGTTTCTGTTCGTGTTTCGAGTCATTGTGATCCTCAGCGTTGGAGATAAGGTAAGTTTCAAGAAACTAGTTCATTGAAATTTTTCATTCACCATAAACAAAACACACACGATAGTAACAGTTTCGTGGTAACGACTATTACACAAGCATTCCGCCAGATTTCTGATCACCCACATAGGCCTACCTACTTACATACAGTAGGCCTACACACGGCGATCATTACTAGGTCACGTGCGTCAAACTGGTAGGCCGATCGAAAAAAAAGACAGCTCTAGTTGATGTAGGGTAGGTAGATGGTCAATTATGGCGGTTTAGGTTCAAATTTGCGTATAGGCTAGCCTACTTGAAGTGAAGAAGCCAAACTTAGATTCAGAACAGTTGGCCTCTGCAAACTATAAGGCGGGCAAGTGATTAATGATTATATACTCAGTGGCATCCATTGGTGATTGAAGACACTCGGTCTTGATACCAAACCGATCATATATCTCTTGAACCAAAAGATGTAGAACTATCATTTGATGTCACTTTTTCTATCTGTGTCGTTCTTATTTTTATTTCGCATTCAAGTTTCGAGCCAAAAAGCCCGAGAGGCGTAGTTATTTACAGTTACACCTTCATAAATTCTCATAAACACGCTGTCTGCGACGCCAGTCATTGCGATGCTATCGTCCGTTCTCGTTATTTCAAGATCATAAACATTGATAAATTTTAGCTCAACTAAACTTGCTGATTTATTGAAACTAGATGTTGGCTGATGTTGCGCACGTTCGGTTCACGTTCGTCGTCTGCGTTCAATATGTGAACCTTGCTTATTCAAAGGTTCACGCTCACAAACGAGCCTTCAAGTTCTAGGATAGAATCTATCCTGTGAACCTGAACAGTGAACGCTTTGCGAAATGCATTCCGGGCATCTTAAAATCTATGATCGAAAGTCCAGGGATTTAAACTTCATATCATTCGCATATCATCGCCTAGGCCAAGGTGGGCGTCTGATTCCATAGGCTAGCCTACTCCAAGTCGCTTCGACACCTTCCTATCTTTTCATTATATCGCATTTTTGTGGTGTATTGAACTGATAAAATTGCTAATAAACCAATGATGACGATGATGATGATGCAACACGGGGACAGCAAGAAAGCTAATTCAACACAAAACCTGTAACGCCATACATTATGCCGATTTGTGACAATTTTGCTTGACATGTCACGCTATTTTGATGTTGAAAAATAAAGGAATCGCTTCCCTTAGTGTTGCGCGCTTGGACTATAGACCTACAATAGTCCTACATAGTCAAGGCCGACGGCTATGACCAAATCCCATCATGGTTTTTAAAAATGATAAGCATGCATATCGGTCAATATATGGCCCATTTTTTCAACTTCATGATAGAAAATGAAGTCTACCCAAGCTATCTAAAAAAAGCCAGAGTAGTCCCTGTACACAAAGCTGGGGATAGAACTAATGTCACCAACTACCGTCCGATATCCGTTCTCCCATGCATCGGGGTTGTATTCGAAAAGTTGCTCCTCTCCCGCCTGTCCTCATTCCTCGCCAAAATGTCTGTCATTTCCCCTCAACAATTTGGCTTCCGAAACAAACACCAAACCGCACATGCCCTCCTAACAGTGGCCGAACAGTATTATGATATCTCAGAGAAGCGAAATGTGGGATGTAGCATTTTTCTCGATCTAAAAAAAGCGTTTGACTGCGTAGATCATAAAATTCTCATCTCGAAATTGGCGCGCTACGGACTTCGGGGCCCACAACTTGAGCTCATGAAAAATTACCTCACTGGACGCCAACAAATGGTTGCGATCTCAGACACCTTGTCCTCTCCTCACCTGGTGACCTGTGGTGTGCCCCAAGGCTCAGTACTTGGACCGGTCCTTTTCACCTTATACGTCAACGACATTTTTGAAACCTCCTCATTGAACATCACACTGTTCGCTGATGATACTCACCTCCTCTCTTCAGCATCTTCGACGGCAGAGCTGGATGCCCTGACTGGTGACCAAATGCCCAAAGTCCATGAGTGGACGGCCCAGAACAACCTCTGCATAAACGCCTCGAAATCGCAATTGCTGACAGTGAATTCAAAAAATAACCTAACCGTTAATATCGCTGGTCAGCCTGTTTCCAACACAGATAATGCCAAATATCTCGGAGTTTTACTGGACTCGAACATGTCCTGGAAGAGTCATATTCAGTCCCTAGAAACTAAATTATCACCGAAGTGCGGCCTGTTCTACAGCCTTAGGCGCTTCATGCCAGCATGGGTTCTTCCGATACTCTTTAAATCCTTAATCCAATCGAAGTTACACTATGGCATCCTCTGTTGGGGGGCTGCCAGAAAAACTGCACTCAAGCCACTGCAAAAACTACAACATAAAGTACTCCGAATCATAGCTAGGGCCCCAACGGGGCCTGGCTGCCCATCCAACAAGTCGCTGCTGAAGAGATTCGGCGTCCTAAACATAGAAGATATGCGGAAACTAGAAATCGCCAAGTTTATGTATCAGTTCCACTGCGGTCGTTGCCCCGAATATTTCAATGACTTCTTTACCTCGGAATCAAAAGCACACAAGTACAACACACGCGCGTCCACGTCGTCCAAATATCATATGATCGACCGAAAAGATCATCGCTCTATCAAATATGCCGGACCTGATGTGTGGAACAGTATCCCGCCGGCCATCCGACAGTCGACGAGCATGTCCACATTCAAGTCGAAATACAAGCAATTACTACTAAATAAATACAGTCCATCCTCAAGATTACCGGACCACGACTGACCTATCGATCTCGCTTCCCATGACATGCCGCCCTATTTATTGTCGCTTTCTTTTTTCTATACTATCTTCTTTACTTTCATTCAGTGTGCATGCCTCCTCTTTAGATCGCCTAGGCCAAGGTGGGTGTCAGATTCCATAGACTGCTCCTTGTCGCTTCGACATCTTCCTGTCTTTTCATTGTATCGCATTTTTTGTGGTGTATTGAACTGATAAAATTGCTAATAAACCAATGATGATACTCCCGGGCGGACGCAGAGTTACCTATTTCTGATGAGACGGGAATTGGTCCGTGTCCGTGTTGCAAATTAGTTATGGGCTCCGAAGATTTTCATTCTTATACTGGGTGCGAATGCGAGTCTCAATCTGACACAAACTGACCTTGGAACTAGAAATTGACGAACGATCGACAGATAGTTTCGTGGTCAGAGGCAACGGCGCGTTCCAATCTCATTCCAGCGGAATCCAAATTCCAAAAAAATAAATCAAATTTCTCGCTAATTCCGTTCGGCAATTTTTTTAAGATCTGTCAATCTAAATAACATGCACGAAGAGTAGATATTGCATACGTTTGGAATTAGCAATGTAACGTCATAGGTCGGTGTTCACAGAGAGCCATTCAAAAATTAAGAGATGTAAATAAATTTTGAATTATAAAGAAATACAACGAACATCAAGCACAGTTCATGTCAATTTACAGTTCCGTATTGTCATAATGGCAAATGTCTATACAGCAAACTTGGCCCGTTTCGCACTATACATTTCTCCTGTAGAATTTTCAGAAAATCCAAAAACTATATCATTTAAAATTGGAACATAATAGAAACATTTCACAAATTAGACTTTAGATTAGCACTATTTCGCTTTAATTAATCTAATTGGGCGATAAGAATTATCTAGTTGTACAAGTCTCCCACCACCTCCATACACATGTTTCAACTTGAACAACAGAAGCTACGAACTTCGGATAAGCTACCACTGAATCGTTACAAAATAGCCCTACTAGTCAGCCATCAAGTTCACCGGACCACGACCTGACATATCGATCGCGCATCCCGTCAAATGCCACCACATTTTATCGCTTGTACTTTAGTATTATCTTCTTTAACTACTCATTCAGTGCAAATGCAATTAATGTAGGCTACATATTGTACAATGTACAAAGTGCATGCCTCCTCTTTACATCGCCTAGGCCCAGGTTGGTGCCTGATTTCAAAGACTATACTCCAAATCGTTTCGACTGCGCAATCTTGTGGTGTTATTTGGGTTGCATTTAAAGCAAAAATCAATTTAAAACAAACACGTTTAAAGCAAGGCCCTAATTTAAAACATGTTTTTTTTAATTGTTTTTTATGTTTTTTAAGCCATGACGTCACGAATATTCAATTGTGACGTCATAGTGGATTGACATCGGCAATTGAAAATGTAGGGTAAATAAAGCTCCTTTAACGAAATATCTGAACTATTATTGTTGCGCCGACTTGAAGGTTCCAACCATCCCATATCGATATACGTAGGCTATATCGGTTTGGTAACTGTCCGTAGGCTCATACAACATGTTTTTGGAAGGTATTTACACAATTAAGGCATAATTTTGCAAGTAAAAAAACACAATTTTGTTTCTTTTAAAGGTATTTTTTTAAAACACTGTTTAAAACGTGTTTTAAACAAAGTGTTTTAAAACACCGTTTGTTTGAAATGCAACCGTATGTGTTATGCAATGATGAAAGTCTTAATTAAACTGATACTGATACAATGTTTCCCGTGATCGGGCATAGCTGTCCGTAGCTATAGTACCCATATTTATAGGGTGGATTTACTTCAAACTGACAGCTGCAACGCATTGCCAAGTAAATTCCATACTGACTGTGTTCTACCTCGTTTCAGGTTTACGGCGATGAACAGTCTCGCTTTATATGTAATACACTGCAACCAGGTTGCGAAAACGTATGCTTCAATCGTTTCAGCCCAATATCTCATATCCGATTTTGGGCGATGCAGGTAAGACATGGATTCTTTATTCCAGGGACAGAACTATAGCTTTATTTCTACTTTTTCTTTTGTTTCTTTATACCTGCCAGAAATTAAAGTAGAATGAACGATGAACATGGGAAACGAAGGTTTTTTTTTCTGGTAGAAGCAGTTTCTTTAGGCAGGGCTATATAGAACTATTTAGATAACCCTGTAGTTAGGAAATACATGCACTGATGTATAGTTCTTGTAGGCCTGTATACAGGATCAATTGATTTCTCTCTGAATTCTTAGATTCTGCTTGTTGCATTGCCGAGCGTGATATTCATCGTCTGGGCGATGCATAGCCTGAACAAGGCTCAAGCACGAAAAGAGAAACTCGAAAAACAGATGAACCAAGCAGTAAGCAATAACTAAGTATACTTCTCTTCATTTAGATTTTACAATTTGCACTCAGAATACGGTGTAAGCGTAGCAGCTTTGGGTGAATCCAGCAAGCAAGCTATATTAAATCGGCTTGCCAATTTTTTGCCAATATCGTGTGTAAACACAGGAATGGAATGGCAACGACCGATTTCGATTCTGACACTGATTCCGAAAATATAAATTAAAATCTGGCCAGGACACCGCGTACCTGGCCGAAATCAACCTTAACGTCTAAAATCCATTGTTCCGAACAACCAGAACATCGCCACACAATAACCTATAGGCTGTTGCTCCGATCGCACAGACAATGCCGATATGTCAGACATTGAGGACGCATTCAGGGTGGTTCCAGTGCCCTGCTGAAATATTGATTTATAATTTCACAATCACTGCGGCGGTAGCCTTCGATCAGGGCAGGTTTCATTAAATTCTGCGCTCTGGTCGCCAACTATTGGGTTGCCATAGTTATCCCACATTCGATTGCGTACAAAAGAAGTTTGTGTATAATCGTAAAAGTACACTGGTAATACGACTGCTGATGTAGCCTACAATGTTTTTTCAATACTCCGCTAGTTGCTGACGATTACATCCGACGAGTGTCAGTCGAAGATAGTCGGGATTATTTCAATATGAATACACTATTCAATTGTGTAGGCTTACTCAAGTTCTGTATCTACATATATGTATGAATCATAGATGTCGGTGTGAAATATAAATCTCACTGCTCAACATAGCTACGCAGAACTTGTTCATGAATTAAATTCAATGGTATATATAGATACCGTAGAATCGTATCAGATAGGCCTATACTAGAAGGGTATGATTGATAATATTTATTTAGAACGCCGGAACAGATCCGTTGGATAAAGACCCGGCTATTACCAAGAACGAAAAAAGATACAGCGACAGGCCTCCGACCTACAACGGAGCCACAGACAAAAAGGTAGACCATACCATATACATTAGGATTGTTAAAAAACCTTTTTTTTTATAATTTTGCGGCTATATTGCTAAAATTGTTCGGTTAGCTAACAACATGTTGCACACCAAATTTGGCTCGAGTAGAGGTGACGCTATTAGAGTTGGAAAATTTTAAACTAAATATTATAAAATTATTGTTTGTTTTTTTTGCAAATTTGACCGTATACCCCATGGAATAGTCACGTTGTCTCATAAAACAATGCATATCAAATTTGGCTCAATTCTTACAGGTGAAAGCGAAGTTATTGGAGTTGAAAATCCTGGATTTGAAAAAATAGAATTTACTGTGGGTAATCCTAGAATAATTAATGAAAACTCCGAATAATTTCACTTTTAAGGGCTGAAATTGAGTCAAATTTGTTTTGCATAGTTTTTGTAGAAAACTGAACAATTTCATGGGTTTGTCAGTAGTATTTGATATTTTATTTTATTTAATGATAATTATAATAAATTAAAATTTTTACATCTCTAATAGCTTCACTGCTACTCGTTGGAATTGAGTCAAATTTGGTGTGCAACGTTTTTTTAACCAACCCAACTTTTAAAAAAGCAATTTTTGAATAGCACTACATTTAAAAGAATTGATATACTCAAAACTATGATGATACGTTTCTTCCCGTTGCAGTCCGTTTCGGAGAAGGGCCACAGACGTCGCGCGAGCAACAAGTCCGGACGTAACAATAGGGACGCTGCCGTTATACCTATCGCAGAAATTGTACCGGTGCGGACGGTCATTACACCGAAAGCTAAGGACCCTCCTATTCTGGCCGGGTATGTAACGTGTAAAGATTTAAATTATTTGTGACACAAAGGCTTTACCTTCAGTGTCTGAGTTCTAAATCATTTTTCATTGTGAACACAGCGATAACCACGAGTGTACAACTAAGTGCACTGTACAATGCAGCACGAAAAAATAGGCTCCCTAAACTATAGCTCGAAACGTGGTCGTTTATATTTTTGATTCAGTACCCTGATCATTGTACAGTACACATGTACACTGTACAGTGTACACACATGTACGTACATAGCAGGCTTATTCTCTATCCAGCACTGACGGCCGCATCTCTTCAGGTACATACTGCAAGTCATATTCCGAATGGCGATTGAGATCACATTCATCATACTGCAGTACTTATTATTCCGGACTTGGGTACCAGAAGAGTACACATGTGAGCGGTACCCGTGTCCCGCAATCGTGAAGTGCTACATTTCTCGGCCGATGGTAAGAACAGCCCATAGTGGCATTGCTATTGAAACGCCGGCAATAATATGTGTCATTTTACAGGAGAAAACGATTTTTCTGATGTTCATGTACGCGATGGCTGGATGCTGCGTCCTGTTGGATATTGTCGAATTGCATTATCTCGGTATACAGAAGGTATGCATACCGACCACACCGCGATAAGATTAGAATTATGACTACACAAGTGTTTTTTTTAGTTTAGAATTAGGGCCTACTGAACTGAGTTAGAACGTGACCGCTTTCACCGCATCTATGCCCTGCCCAGTTATGTTTCGAGTTATCTAATGTCGTCTATTTCAAACTAGCTACCTTTAAATTGTATTTGCAGCGACCTTTTTTTTATTCAATTTTGTTTGTTTATTAGTTATTTATTTAAATTAAATCAGGGTAGCGACTTCTGTGTGAGATGCTCCAGGCTTGGGTGGCCTGGGTGGCTCGGCTTTGATGTCTATGTAATATCGAGCCTGTCGTCTATACCTTGCTTATCTGCATATCACATTTCACCAGAGGTGGTCAAAGTAGTCAAGAAAGCTACTCAAGTATGAGTAGAAGTAGCGACGACAAATTATACTCAAGTACGAGTAGAAGTGCTTCTTCCATAAGCAACATAAAACTACTTGAAGTCGAAGTAGAATTGACTGACCTTAAAAGTACTCAAGTAAGTAAGTAGTTGTGAAAGCGGTCCTAATTCGTTCACATGGATTGTAAAAAGGTGCAAATTGAGCGATGCGAAAGGTGACGAGCTTGATTCATAATATGGTGCATACCAACAGGTATACAATTTTCGATAGCATAGGCGTTCATCCACATCATGATAGTATTGATATGGAAATGCGATACTACTCCTCTGTTTTCTCGAACAGCACGTTTTAGAAAATAGCATGGTACGGCGCCATCCCACATACTATAAGGCCCGTAGTTTAGTCAAAGAGCAATACGGAGATATTGTATAGGATACGAAGTAAACACTTTGCGCGATTAGTAAACGTTAATAAAAAGTATGCTGGACCGTAAAAATTCCATATTGTGTAGCTTTATTTCCGGAAATTAAATGCATTACTACACTTGCTTTTATGCTTCAACATGTATGTTATCCAGATAAAATATCTGATATTAATTATAAATCAAAATATATGATACTGGGAATTAAAAGTGAAATATAAATACTACTTCTAAAAGTGGAACATGTATTCCATGCCTTTAGTCCAGAAAGTTTCAAAGGTGGTATGCTAGAACAACTCTAAAACTAAAAATAAGTCAGAGTCCACTTTTCCGGATTAGGACACGCCATGGACATGCTAGATTACGATATGACGAGTAAATGCTATGTTGAGCCATATATACTTTGATGAATTATTTCATTTGGGCGAAGGGCGACAATGCGGTGTAAACGGAACCATGCCAACCCGCGACCTAAATTATATCCACCGATACTTTCGTGAAATCATACTGGTCACTCCGTATCCACTGCGCGCGAAGCGCGACGAAAATTTTTGGCTTTACGCAACTAAATAAATACAGTCCGTCCTCAAGATTACCGGACCACGACTGACCTATCGATCTCGCTTCCGATGACATGCCGCCCTATTTCTTGTCGCATTCTTTTTCTATACTATCTTCTTTACTTTCATTCAGTGTGCATGCCTCCTCTTTACATCGCCTATAGGCCAGGGGTGGGCAAACTTTTGAGCTGGCGGGCCGCATTCAACATCTGAATCCATTCGCGGGCCGCACTATACTATATGGAATTGGGATTATAAACCAAAACGTAATATTGGTATTTGATTATATAGTAAGGACATGGAGATGATATATATCCTTTTTTAAAACATTCCAAACATTGCTTTGATGATATCGTACACGCGTCAGAAACAGTGGTGAGATTTAATAGGCTGGCCGACCTCAATAACCAATTTGTCAAAACCATAGTGATAGAAGTCGGTTGTCCTGGTTCTTAGAACAGAATTGAAATTGAAATCTGTGAGCAGTGATCTGTTCATACATTTACTGATTCCACTTCTAATTCAGTGCCAGGACAAACAATGCTGACAGCATCATAACCATGTTAGCTTCAAACACGCTTTACTATGTGTTGATAAAATTTAAATAGCCCAATTCTACACATGCAGAGAACGAATCTACCTAAGACACGCGCGAATCGTTTTTTATACGCACATGACTGGAATATTTAAATTAGAGTGGTCTGGTCAATCTGAAATCCCACTCGTTATCCGAATCATGTCAATCTCGTTTAGGATTTCTTTGATGTTTAGCAGTTGAAACCTTTCAACCTGCGGGGGGCCTTGAGATCGGGATGTCGCGCCAGAAATTAAACATAAAAATGATAGAGGAAGTATTCACCTTAGTACAGTGGTTCTCAAACTTTTTAAGACATGTCACCCCACCCCCTTATGATGGTAAAAGAGTTCGCACCCCCCTTATCGTCATATCTCAAAACGCAAACCGATGCTAGCAAACCTAACGGATAGTTATATGGCATGGAAGGTTACGACTGTGGATGAGAGATTTTGAAATATGAAATTCAGACAAAAAAATACAGAGTAACAAGCATTAACGGAATATATATCGCGCCATGCGCGAAAAATTTTTTCAGTTGAACTCAGCTTCGCGCCCATCTTCAGATGCCTTCACCCCTCAAGGGGGGTGGGGGGTGTGGGCAGTTTGAGAACCACTGTCTTAGAAATATCATGGTGAAATATACTAAGAAAAATTTAATCAAGTCCCAGCATTAATTCGATATTTAGTACGTATTTTATCAATATTTTTATTAATTTTCTTTTGACTCTCGCGGGCCGCACAGAACGGTATGAAGGGCCGCATGCGGCCCGCGGGCCGTAGTTTGCCCACCCCTGGCCTAGGCCAAGGTGGGTGTCAGATTCCATAGACTACTCCTTGTCGCTTCGACATCTTCCTGTCTTTTCATTGTATCGCATTTTTGTGGTGTATTGAACTGATAAAATTGCTAATAAACCAATGATGATGATGATGATGATTATGAGAATGAATTGTTGATACTCCGTGAAAACAGCCCCGAAATTTCTCAGGCTATCTTCATGATTGGAAGATTGAACTACTTCTACTTGGCAAACTGAAAATAGCGAAAAGTAAGTAAGTAGAACACAAAATATTACGAAGTAGAAGTAGAGAAAATTATATTTACTTGAGTAAGTACTAGAAGTAGAGGAAAACTACTTGAGTGCTTCGAAAAAGTAGAAGTGCTTCGTTGCCGACCACCTCTGCATTTCACCCAATTGCATTTGCGTTATGTATGTTATTGATTTGCACGTTTGACAAATGAAGATTTTGTCTCTATAAAAAGCAATTTATTCGTCAGATCATCCACGTACTATCCGGAAGCAAGACGGGCTATCTCGACGAGTTTGAGGATCGCTGGCAGAACGATGAAATCCTGGGCGGCAGATTTGACATTGTCGGTCGAAACAGAGGGCGTGGACTAAGGCGACACCGAGACATGAGCATCACCGACGCCGATAGCAACGATGCCTACAACGAGCGCGAAACGTCTGATGACGGAAGCGGATTTGAATGAAGATCAACACTTTTGACGCACCCTAGTTGAAAATTGTGTGTCTGACATACTAAGACTCGTTTTTTGTCTTGAGTTATTGCTAAACGTTTTTTTATTTACTGTGATTCGTGAGTTGCTCACACTTGCGATGAATCCGATGTGACGAGACATCACGACCAGGGTTGGAAAACGTTTACCCTTTTCCAAATTAGATTAGGATTACTGAATTCGCGAAAATTTGGAAGCTGAATAAAATTCCCGATTTAAGAAAGAAATATACAAGATTCAAGTTCCGTTCATAAGAAATCAGATTTCATCCTCATACGCACAAGAATGACAAATATATATACACCGCGCTTGTCCCGTCTCGCACCACACGGTTCTTCTGTAGCACAAGTTGAACCCCGATTATGACTACGTTGTCGATTGACTTGCTGAGTGATTTTTTTAGTGGGTGGCTTTGAGTATCCTTGAATTTTATATTGATTCACGCGTCCCGATTCGGTCGCACCATTACTGTTTTAGTTTCGTGATTCAACTCGCTATACTGGGACTTGTCGTCATAACATCAGTGCTTGATTTTCGCAATATTTCATGTCGATCCATCAACACCAATCTTGCCAATGACTGTTCATCCAAATTGACTTGTTAATACGATAATATGGTATAGGCCAGGGGCGGGTAACTTCTGCAGTCAGTTGGCTGGATATAGGAAAATTAAGTACTTGGCGGGCCGGATTCTTGAATCGATACATTAATCGTGTATTTGTCCACCTATACAAGGAATCAATCGTACTTATTGAAATATTAACGTAATGTAGGCTACTTCAATAGCTGTTGAATTCAATGAGACATCTGCGGCCCATCAAAGTTGTCAGCAAGTTCTCTAAACTCTGGCTGCACGGCAGACGTATAGAAACGCTTGGGAAAGAATATATTGTATAGATTGTATGTATTTGTATACCCGCGGGTCTGCGGGCCATTCAAAATCCCGTCGCAGGCCGTATGTAGCCCGCCTCTGATATAGGCCTACCTATACTTATATCAATATAGTTAACACATAGCCCTTTCTAGTAGTTTAACTACTTGATTGTTTGTGATTGTGCCAATTTCTAATGTTTTTAGATAGTCGTTACTCGGTAGCCTTGATAGTTTGGATGGATTTTCCCGCGCTTTGTGCCTTTCCTGCTAGTTGATGTGAAATAAGTTTGTATGTGTTTTCAACAATGTGGGAAATTATGTGCCAAAATACATTCTCTTAAAAAGTGTACAATTGTACATTATAGCTTACGATATATTCATCTCTTGGAAATAGGAGTTGTGGACGATATCTTGCAATGCAGGGGTTGATCAGGCTTACCCTTCGAGCCTAATCTGTGAACAAGAGATGGGTGCGGACCGATTGACTGGATGAGTCACAGCTCTACTGTCTTACAAACCTTAGCGCGACTTTGACTCGAAAAAGAATTTGTTTGTATGGGAGCTTGAAGGTGACTTACGCAATGGGACTCTGGAATGTAAAAACATAAACGGAATTTTAAATACCCTGGCTTGATTCGAGCGCGACATTTGTTGATATTTTGAACCCAATATCTTTGTTCTACGAGACCGATTTTTCTTAATTATTTGCGAATTGGCTGGGCCAATTAATGGGATGAATTCAGGGCCGACGTTTTCGTGTCCACACGAGGAAAATTTGACCATTGTGATCAACTCTAGAAGGGTTGAACCGTGAGCATGAGTTCGACGATGCTGGTGAGAAAGCTGGCATTGGTAAAGAATTTTCGATGGACGATAGCAGTGGCGGCTCGTGACAATATCGGGTGGTGGGGCAAGGGCTGCGAGCGACTTTTATCAACATGACGTCACAATGGCGTTTTCCAACGTAAAAAAGTAACTTTAATATGATGGTCACATGAATTTCCCGACAACAGTGATTTTAACGTAGGTGCCGCGAGAGGTTTGCCGGTGAGCCGTGACTTGAAGTGTGGTAACAAATGTTTTATTCATTTTTTTTTGATCAAAGGATTATTTTACATAATGTACGTGAACTAAGAATCGTCCCTATGCCACGAATCAATTATCAGGTCATCCTTAGTAGCATGCGTTATGATTTCATGGTAGAGTTAGAGATTACGCAAATCGATAGGCCGTCCGAAAGTGTTTCGTACACGATCCTGGTGTGTTACGACCACTGAGCTGGTGGTTACGAGTTACGACCAGGTGATAGGCAACCAAAGCGGAGGTACCCGGCGTACGATTGGATCAATGGACTGGACAATTTCTATCATCATCATCATTGGTTTATTAGCAATTTTATCAGTTCAATACACCACAAAAATGCGATACAATGAAAAGACAGGAAGATGTCGAAGCGACAAGGAGTAGTCTTCTAGACCTTTAATTTTCGCTCTACAGGCAACTGCGTAAACTAGCCTACGTACGGAGCAAAGATTCAATACGATTCATGTTCGCACTTGACTTGACCAGACTAATTCCAATGACTAGAACTCGAGAGATTGCGTAAGCCTAACTGCAAAGGTCAACGACTTCGGACACATACGCAATTGTTATCTCATAGATTGGGCCTGTCATATTGAATCCAGAACATCAATTTGAATGGTATTTGAAGAACTAAGGACAGCAGCCTCGGAACTTCGGTCTCGGAACAACATAGTACATTTTGGCCTTGAAACTGGAGATTGTGACGCAACACATACGGCTTACTGTCTGCTGCCAAATCGCCGTTGGAAAATATATTAATCAATAAATACATGAATGAAAGCCGTAAACTTAGCATACTGTTACATGAAATCATCGAGAAGTAGCATTCGCAATCTCATAACCCATTCCGGCATGGTACACTGTCAAAATCAATACAAACAGACGAACACCGAACTTTGAGTAAAATAGATCGAGGAATAGGCTGATCGAATGATCAGCTGTTAGCCGACATCGAAAATGAAATAGCTATCGCATTTGACAGGGGATTGTAAGCAAATGGTTTGAAGGTCACAATTTCACAGTGAAATGCACATTGGCGAACATAAAATTATGTGAATATTTGAATGCAAACCGAGAATCTTAGTTAGCTGTTTCATGTGATCATCGAGATATACCATTGGAAATATCATCACCGATCTCGTTATGGAACGCAGACTAGATTAGCACAGACAGACACCGGCTTTTCCGTGAGATCCGCAACGATGTAGGTAGGCTAAGTATCAGATCAGCGCGCATCTCTACCATACTCGACCTCGAAAACGAAATAACTGCCTCAATCATTGAGCGTCAACTTTAAGACTTGGCACCGCGTTCGATACTAAAATCAAGACATACCGTGCAAAAGCTCATGACAGATCTAGGTATGGAACATCGTTAAAATCAATAGAGACCAATAACGGCTTTTGCGTAAATCTGTTAGCGATAAATGAAGAGTCAGCTCTCACTCGACTTTGGAAACGAAATTACCACCCACATAGTTCAGTGACAAACTTAAAACTTATCACAGCGGTCGATACTAACATTAAGACTTACTGTGCCAAATATCATGACCGATCTCGGTATGGAACATCGTCAAAATCAATGGAGACCAATACCGGCTTTTGAGTAAAATCTGTTTGCTGTACAATGTACATGATAGATCAGCACACACTGAACTTCGGAAACGAAATTACCACCCTTATCTTTGAGTAGCAAGCCTGAAACTTGGAGCAGTGCTAAATACTACCTTCACGACATATCGTACCAAGTTTCAAGAATTATCATGGTGCGAAACACCGTCAAAATCGACATATACCAGCAAAGGTCGAGTCAACGCATATCACGGTAACCGAGTTCAGATATAGATACGATTGTTACATCACACCTTAAGGGCGACAGGCATAGTTGCCCCACTTGCTCGGCCATTTTACGAATAGGAGAGAGTAAATCACCGTTTCTTTATTGTGCGCGGCTTTGAGAGAATAGATAGTGAAATCTTGTTATGAGCGCTACCGGGGCAAGCCCCGGCTAGGCATTCACAAAGCGAAAACACAGAAGAGAATTCGATTTTCGCAGAGACTTCGCTATGTATGGGCATTTGTTAGCGAAAGCACAAGAATAATGCGGGTTTCGCCGTGATCTCGGTATATACTGATTGCTGTGCGTCTATAAATGGTTAAATTGTTATTGAACAGAATTTTGGGTGGGGCAATGCCCCAGTTGCCCTATAGGACGAGCCGCCACTGGACGATAGTAGTCTTTCTAGTATTCAATCAATTTAGACCAGTGGTTCCCAAACGGTGGGGAATTCCCCACTGGTGGGGAATTCAATGGTTTCTGGTGGGGAATAGACGCGTTTGTTCAAAATTATCTACAGGACAGTCTTCATATTCACGGAGACACATGCGCAATTGCCGCCACCATTTAACTACTCAGGAATGTGTGTATCGAAAATTCGATTGCGCGGTGTTCACAAAACCTCATTTCTAACTCTGGATGGCCAATGATGGCGTCACAAACGCGTCCAGCACGAGTAGTTTGACGTGAAATAACGGTTTCGCGAAATTTTGAGCGATACTGGGATCGGTTCACAATACGTTTTACGTTGCAGTTATAGGCGAATGTCTTGCGTACTGGTGTGGTTGTGTGTCTTGTGTAGTCAAACCAGCAACTATAGCTGCTCTGTGATGACAAAAGTGTTGGGTAGTGGGGAACTGGATCGTAACTGCTGCACCCCCAAACCCCCCAATTGGGGAGAGGTGAGCCCGAAGGGGTCAAAAACGATTTCGTGAATTAACATAAATTATAGAGTATTTTTTTGGAAATTTATATCACTTATTCAATTTTTTTGCGCTGGCCGCGCGATTTAATATTGCCTGATATTTTGATTATTGGGCAACTTTCCCCCACGAAAATACGTAGAATTTATAGAAATGGAGACTTCGGCGTCAGCCATTAATGCGCCACGACGCACCAAGACATATGAAGTTATAGGCCATGTGACATGCGACTCCGAGAAGTGTTCCAGAAAGGTCAGCAGCGAGAAGACCTTGGACGAGAAGGAATGCCCTTGTGGTGACCGAAAACTTCGATACATATACAATATACATTTATGTTTAATTGTCCGTAGTCGGCTAAATTGCTGGCGCCGAATGGTCTTACCTTTTCCAACACACCTCACTCAGTTCTACCGGTAAATCTGATAACGTGAGCAGAGAGAGGATGAAAAATTGATAGCAAAATATATGCAATTCCCGATCATATTGACATATTCAAATATGAATTATATAAATTTTTCGCGCTTCGCGCGTTCACGGTCCTGGTGGGGAATGAAGGCTCGGAATAGATCTCAAGGGGGGAATGAAGACAAAAAGGTTGGGAACCACTGATTTAGACAATACCATATCGGGATCCGTAGCATAATCAGCGATACACTCCTACGTGTCTTGATGTCTATGTGTCCATCTAGAGTTGCATTTAAAACAAAAATCAATTTAAAGCAAACATGTTTCCCTTGTTTGAAGCATGTTTTTTAAGCCTAGTGCCCGATGTCGTAATTCTTTTTTCGATGTATGTCTCTATACCGCGGCTCTTTGTTGCTCTTCCCATGCCTTGTAAGTTCGCTCTTTCGTCAGGTCTTTCATCAGGAATCAAACCCGGGCGGCATGCAGGCGCTTATCGCCACCACTACGCTACCTCCCCACTAACTATGGGTACGCATGCTGTGGAAAGTTCATGTAGCTATGCGACCACAAAACATGGTAACCCTATTATAATGTTGCCTTTGAACCAGGGCTTTGGAGCAGCCGTAAATTTAAACTGCTCCAGCTCCGGAGCTCTCTTCTATAATACATTAGCTCCGGCTCCAGAGCCGCATTATTACCACTGCTCCGGCTCCAGCTCCGGCTCCAGTTCTGAAATTATCGAATGGGCCTGTTTATATCAGGGGTGGCCAATCCGCGGGCCAAATGTGGCCCGCGAGAGGGTTTTGCGTGGCCCGCGAGGTAATTTTCTATTATGAATTATTATGAATTGCTCAGATTGTGAACTTGCAATGCCAACCAAAAATTACAATTCTGGCTGCGACACTTGTGATGTTGATGACTAAAATATCAGTTCCGACGCATTGGCAGATCCAGGGTCCAGTCACATTTTCAGTAAATCGTCCTACATTACAATAACCTAAAATAGTAGCGAAATTTTTCTTCACGCTTCGCGTGTTTAATTGTCACACGATTTCTTGCTTGGTAGCCTACCCCCTACTGAAAATGAAAAAAACGCCTAATTTACCCGAATGAGTCTAACTGTATTCGCAATTACGGGAGAAAGTCTTTTCGCGTTTGCGCTCGCATAAAGATCGTCGACGGCGAAATGTAGGCACAAAATGATTGTCGCATATTATCGGAAACCTTCGATATCGATGTGGCCAGACGCCTAATAGTCATGTCCTTGCAAACTGAGCCTAGCGGGCGGTATACAATAGACCCGCAATACTCAAGTAATAATATTATTGACCTAGTTCATTTATAAACTTGGAAAATTTTACCCGCTTGGCGCTACTAGTGGACCGCGCACTCGTTCGATAGTTGCACTAGAACGCACTTTACTCCATGTCATTGCTGTGTACAGCATTAAAATTCAGGCCTGCTGGTCAATTATGATAAATTAGCAGATGTGGTTGTTGCATATATAATAGCATCTTATGAAACGGGTCGGAGCCGGAGCTACTCCTCAAATAATGGGCTCCAGCTCCGGCTCCGGCTGAATTTTATGTAGAGCTCCGGCTCCGGCTCCAGCTCCAGTGAAAATGCATGGCTCCGGGGCTCCGGCTCCGGGCTCCGGCTCCAAAGCCCTGCTTTGAACACACTCGACATTCGCTGTCTTGAGGGGTAATTTAATGGACATATTTCTCATTAAAAATCTCCAAGATTTGTTAGAATTGTGTTGGATACGTTACTCGCATTTTTCAATCTACTCAGAATTGCTTCGCGGGCTGGATGAAATCATCTGACGGCCGGATGCGGCCTGCAGGCTGTATGTTTGACCCCATTGGTATAGTGTATACATCCCACTTGGGCGACCAAAGTTTACGCGATATTTTTTAACGAAATACTTGTATTCAACGTTTTACCACATCATTCAGCACGGTATGGTAAAGTTACAGCCAAATCCCTCTATAAATATCATGCCAAATGTAACGTCTTGTGAATAGGAAATATCAATATAGAAACATTGGAAAATGAAATGCATACTGAAATCAAGTGACATCGCCATTAGCACTTTAAACTTGAAAAGAGAACATGGGGGAGACTACGAATAGAGTATCATGTACTAACGTAGATGCAGTGTGCTACTAGTGCAAGAGCGGTGGACACAAACGAATGAGCCAATAGTATGTAGATTTTAACGTAAACACACAGGAAGGAGGACCATGCGTACGTAATCGCAGTTCCCAACGCCAAGGCGCCAGATTGCACGATATACGCAGAATCCAGATCCTCAAAATACACTCCAGCAACCACGTAAACTCCCACCCTTCGAGACGCGTGCGCTAAACCCATTAGTGCAGCGATAATGTAGCAAATATACCACGCGTTTGATGATGGCACCCACACAAGACACATCGACATAGCAACAGTTTCCGTCACGTAACCAATTATAATCAGAACCGCGGTCGAAGTGCTCGAGCTGAATTGAGACAAAATAGCGTTCGCCAAGAACGATGATAGATACACCACTGCTAACGAAATTCCGAGATGTTGGACGCCTATAGTGCATGAAATAAACGCCCTTGTAAACTCGGACCATAAGAAACCTATGTACATACCATAGTGCATCTGCATCGGAAAGGTTAAGAAACATTGATAGCTGGTAAGAAGCGACTTCAAATTATCAAACGAACGCTTCATAATTAACCACAAACTGGATCTACGAGCTCCCAGAAGAGCTGTTTTTTCATCAGCTGTCTTGGGCGAACTTGATCCTGACAGCTTATCATCCGGCAGTGCTATATATTGTAGTATAATACCAAATACTTGCATTGCACAAAACAAACCTAACAGAGTGTCAAGAGAAATTCTAGTTGGCACCAACTTGTTGAATACAGTCGCGTTAGCTTCGAAGACGTAACTCATCGGACAATCACGCGACCCGCAATAAGAAATATTATGTACGGAGATATTATACGTGGTATTCAATGCCGAAGACTGGTCAACGCTGCTTCTCAATATCAGCTCTGGTATAACGCTGGATATAGTCTGTCCTAAAGCGATCACAGTTAAAAATATCCCAATGTTTTTCTTTCTGTTTTCTTCCACAGTGTACGAATCGGTCGCCATCGATTGAAATCCTGCCACAACTGCGGCTGAAGCTGGCATTATCGTACTCTCAGCGATTCCCATAAGTACTGACGCTGGAGTAACCGTCCAAAATCTTGGATACAGCAAAGACAGCGTGTACAAAATCGACGGAATCTGTCCGACAACAAGACACATCTTTCTTCCGAAAACTGCAACTAAAGGCGCGTATAGCAGCAAAGAAAATATGCACAGCAAGGTGTAGATTAAAACGTTTGTCGATCCGAAAGCATTCTTGACTCCGATGCTAGTTTGTAAACTGAGGAGGTTATATTCCGGAGCTAGTACCATCGTAAATCCCATTGATATGGCATACAGTCTCCAAATCGAGTAGGGCCCTGTGTTCTGCCTCTCCGTGTCACCGTCATCAGATCGCTTCTCGTCCATCACTTACGGCCAATGTCATACTACTGAAATCAATACTGATAGCTAACAAAACTCCTTTGCTTGAAATCAAGGAATTATTAACATGCCTGACAAAGCTTAACTAGGCGATCTGTCGGCAAAGGTCGCGGGAAACTGGACTCACACTCCGTCAGTAATTTATTTACCCTTTGATTGGTATTTCGTCGCCGTAAGCTCAGCATCTAGAAATCTACGGATGAGCTTCATCAATTATCGTCCTCGCCCGCCACGGTAATCGAAGTGAAGGAGACTGTGAATAACGAAAGCCTCAACAAACTGACGGCGTGCTTTTTAGTAGATAGTCGTTGGCTGAGGCTGTCATGGTGGTTGTGCGAATGTGCGTGCGTGCAAGTTTATGTTTTACACGGCAAATTGGTGGTAGTATTATACGTTCCACAGCTGCAGTGTTCTGTCTCTTTCTAGTTGAATCGCGGTCTACTATACAAAATTCGTGTCCTAAATACTTTTGGACTAAATCTAGACTCTTCTTGACCATCCAACCAGGGTATAGTATGAATGTAAGGAGGCCGTGCTAAAATTTGTTAGCTCAAGAATCATATTGTCATAACATAGAATACTTATTCATCAGCGCTCGAGATTGCAGACTATGGTCTGAAATATCGCCATCGCGTATTACCGAGATAAGCTACTTCATTTTCATCACTTGTCCTTTTATGCCACTGGTTCTTGAACTTTTTGTACCGCGATCCAGAGAGAGAGAGAGAGTGTCCATTTTCATCCAACCAAAATACATAACAAACGGCAGTGATGGTGGTACAGAAAACATGCATGCACACTGCACAGTATTTGGTATTAGATAGGAATGATCACACCAGCATCAAACAGGTACATTTGACTCTGAACAGTATTCCATTCACTTCAATTCAATATATTTCTAACAATTGATCATTTCAATACACCATGCACAAGACTGCGATACAGTGAGAGATAGGAAGGTGCCGAAACGACATGAAGTAGTCATCGAAATCAGACCCCCACCTTTCCCAGGCACTGTAAAAAAGGAGGCATGCACGCACACATTGCACACTGAATGAAAAGTAAAAGAAGAAAATATAAATAAGGACTAGTGACAAACAGAGGTAGCATGTGTCGGAAGGCGAGATCGATACGTCAGATCATGGTCCGGTTAACCAGAGGGCTGACTATAGTATTGATTCAGTAGAAATTCTTCGTATTTCGACTCCACACCGCATGCAGGTCCGGCATATTTGATGGAGCGATATTTTTTGTCGACCAAATCTGAGTTTTAATGGCATCTCGCGACAACAGGTCTACGCAACGCAGCTCTATGAAACACGTCTGACGCATGCTATTTCAAATTGAAGTTGATTATCTTACGCTGCCATTTTTTTAGAATTTGAACTGACAGTTCTGTACATTTACTCATCTTCCATTAATCTTTTGTTTTGATTGTATTTCTTTCTTTCGTTACTTCTATATATTATTGTTTCCTGTTCTGTTACTCTGTTGTTGTTCCAACTCAACCTTGTTCGACCTGTTTTTAATTTATTCTTGACGAAAGACTATATAGACTTGACAGACGCTGTTATAGGCCTACTCCATCGATGCAGATCACTGGATGATCCGCTACGGATCGTATCGCTGCAGCCTGTATTTCATTTTTGAATGAAATTTTTACTCAATTAAACTGTCTCTGTCTCTGCGGTCGCATTTGTACTACTATATGCTCGGATTTCAAGGACGGGGATGTTCGGTGCCGATCATTTCGACAGCGGACATATCAATATCGAAGATTTCGGCCAACCCGCGACGGTCAATTTTGGCCAAGGTTTTATCGCCGCCGATCATTTTGGCACCGCACTCAGCCCAGTCGTATGTTGGCCAAAACTTCATGTGTCCCGGTGCGGAAAGGGTTGGCCTCGAAATAGCTGTGTATCATATTCCCGCATCCGCTCGTTGCACAGTACACTACACTGAAGTATCCCAACGGTATTCTCCAGAGACATCTAAGAAATTCAACAGACATTATACATAGTGGTGAAATAGCGACCGAAAATCATACCATGTACGAACCATGGTTTATGCTATCTCCTGTCGCTTTTCATTCAGAGTATATGCCTCTCATTTCCATGCTCATGCTCAAGGTCACATAGGGATATCTGAAACGTTCTATAGATAACCCTGTCAAGGTCAAAGTGGGTGTCCGATTAACAGACTACTCCCAAATCTTTTCGAGACCCTTCAATTTTTCACTTTATGGCAATCTTGTGATCTTTTGAACTGATGAAAATATTAATGAACGAATGAATTTTACGCTTAACAGCTCGCAAGATTACTGGATCACGATATGACATCAATCTCGCCTATCACCACATGCGTAAATCATTTTCATCAATAGTCGTTTTATGTCATCCTCCATTTCTCTCCAATGTGCATGCATAATAATTTACATAGTGAAAGACAAGGTGGGATTCTGATTAAAAAACTACTCCAAACGTTCCAACACTATTCTATATTTCCATTATATCGCAATCTTGTTTTGATCTGATCAAAACTTCAACAAAACGACTGCCTGACTTATTCCTGAGACGACCTACCGCAAGCCTCCGACAGCGAATTAAAAAAGAGTTGTTTTTATTTGCGTTACAGCCTCGTGTAAAGATTCAATAAATGAGACGGAACACGGTACCAATACCACACAAAAGAAAAACAGTTATCAAGCAGCAAGAATACGGAATTTAGTACGGAAATCTCACAGCGTGCACGCCAATACAAAACTACGAACAATGTAAATATATCAACTACATAGCGAACAGAACATTGAGCACAATGACCAGACACGGCGTTCGCTATACTGCGCTACAGAGTCGAAATTCGTTCAGTTGGTGACGCGCTGGCTGGTCCCCGTCCACAGTTGCTTCAAGTCTACTTCCAAATCGAGGTCGCGCAGAGCCGCCTTTGCCTCGTCGTCTAGAACTACAAAGAAATGGTCTGGTTAAACACAGAATGCGATCTGCTCATATAATTGTCATCTAGATTAGAATAAGAATCATAGCTACACACTTTTTAAAAAAAATTAGATTAAAATTAGAATTGCTAAATTCGCGAAAACTTCGACATTGTATCAAGACCAGTTCATATCAAATAAGAGTTCCTCCTCATAAGCAAGAGAATAGCAAATGTCTGTACAGCAAACGTGGCTCGTTTCGCATTTTACAGTGTAGCATTTACAGGAAAATCAGAAATATGAGAAAAGGAACATTTGACAAATTGTTTGAAAGGCTCTCGAAAATATCGAATCTAACCGCTCAGGAGTTGTGTGTGTAACGGCCTTCTACAAACAGCGCCGCAAATAACAGCCTCAACACAATAAAGCCGCAAAGGACTATAACCGACTAAGTTACGAAACGGGAACCTATTCATAATAGACAGTAATCTTTAGGAACGGATGATTGAAATTTATCGCCGAAGACACAGTAAATAGCTTATGCTTTTGTGGAGCGCGTATCGTCGTAAGGCGATGACCGCTGGGTCGAAGTCCGCCGCGTTCCACGTTACAGAGTCCACGGCGAGCAAACAACCAATCGTATAGCTTCTGAACGACTTGAGCATGAGCTTACACGTTCACAATATCGCTTAGTCATCACGCGATGATATCGAAAGCCAGTATCACTGATGTATCTCAACTTATCATAATTCGAATGATATATTCATATTGAATGGCTTCATGGAGGTTCGAAACTTTAATATACAATTGAATTATATTATTGCTATTTCTACGATTTTCGGTAACAGGAATCAAATTCAACGGCCGTTAGCAACGCCCCGGCAACCCGCCCCTAAAAGCCAAGAGCACATTCAGGTGCATAAATCACTATCAACGCTAATGGGCCAGAGGGGTAATAGGGCCGCACTGCACTGTTAGGTTACTAAGAGCGCTAACCCATCATCCTTAATTCAGTTACGACTCGGGTATCAACGGGTACCGCATCAATTGGTATACCTATGTTCGTTTGAGCCTGTCATTGAGAGCATGTATTTATGTCGAGATTTTATTGTGAATCAAATTAGTTGCCCGTCTTCAGTTCTAGTAGTATTATCAAATGAAATTATACGATATTCAGTCATATTATTATTATTATCAGTGAAGCGTACCATGTTACATTGTTATACGTCTAGAACGGGTTGATCGGCAAATTCAAACTTAACGCACGCATTCAACACGTCAAGTAACAAATATGAGACTAATTCCTAATATCACAACTGCATGAAATCTCAAAGGGTAGGAGCAATGAAAAGGTTAAGACACACTGTTCCACACGACATCGGCGCAATATAGACAGCGCCACAAATTATATCCATGCTCTACGCGAGAGCAACAAATCATAACTCAGCGGTACGCTAACATTCGAAATAATATCAGACCACAGTCGACAAGATGTCAAGTGCACACGAGTGTTTTCGTTATATAGCCGTGTATCGTTGGGACGTAGCGTGTTACGTGACAGTCAGATAACGCGAGGGGTTTATTACGCAGACAGTGAAATAACAGATTTGCAGGCAGACTTGGACAGCTAGATAATTATAGTCTTTTGATTACACTGATTTCGGTAAAATGCAATTAATCTAATTTAAATCTACTAGTTGTAAAACCATGTGGCTACAGAAAGCCAAAATTTGTTAGCAGCATATGCAACAGCTTAATTGCAGTAGGAATCGCTACTATTACGCTTCTTAAAAACACTCGCGTACTCGCTATACAGCGCTATAGAAAAACATACTCACTGATTGAATTGCGTATAGCCAAACTACAGTCGGCTTACCTGAAGAAAATTTCGTTCGCGCTGCGCGAATCAACTCCTCTATCCCCAGCTCCAGAAACATGACGGAATACTGTCTGGTCCGGGCGACCAGGTTTCGCACCAGCATGCACGCAGTTTTCTGGAACAAAATCGGAAAGCGTCAGCCACTCATTCGTCGTGAAATAAGGCTTCGTTTTAGCGCCCCAGATTGAAGTTTCACGAAAGCCCGTCGACTTTATATAATATAGCAGGGTTGGGCAAACTGCGGCTCTATAATGATTGCGCCATTTTGGTAGAGAGGTTTAACCTGAATATAAATTGATGCATTCTATCACGCAACAATATGCGTTTTGTTTTCGGGTTGTTTCTTTCCTTATGAGTAACGTAACACTTGCCAGGACACGTAAATTCCGGGCTAACCGTGGTGAATACGACTATCCCATTAGTATGGTTAAGTCTAGCAATAACTGCAGAGTATGTAGTTGAGCGTACGAAGTAGATGAACCGGAAAATACAACTTTTAAAACACAATGAGGGAAAGAGTTGCATTGATTGATAATGGGTCTTATCTGTCAAGATTACCTCAATAATTGCAAAGCTAGTAATTTAAAAAGTCATTACGAGACCAAACACCAAAACTTTGCCGCGAGTTACCCAACGGAGACGGATTTACGGCGTAATAAGATTACCGAACTGTGACCTTCCTTAAATGCTCAGCAGCACTGGAAGGAACTGGCCCGCACTGCTGATATCTTACGGTAGTATATATTACTATTTCCAAATCTGTTACGCGGGTCAGAAGGCGAGAAGGAGCCTAGCTAAACCTACAAAACTCGGGAAGGCATTCCGGGGCAAATCTCGAAGGTTATGGTCGGCGTTGAGGTTGGTTTTGCGAAGTGTCGTTGTCGCGTGTGAAAGATCTACCCTCGATTATAATCGTGATGCACCGCACGCATTGCACCTACAATCAAGCCTGCAAGGCCATAAGCAGGCAGCGAAAGCGTGACACCGTGACACACACGATGCACCGGGCGCAAAGGTAAGGTTATGCGAATATCAATCGCGCACTCGCAAACCGCACTCTGCAATCGATCACGAAAAGCAATTCCGAAGACACGCCGTCGCTTAATTGGCCGATCGATAAGACCTTCCGCAAAACAGAAGCGTTGCAGCAAAGCCACGGGATTTCGGGTCGGTAAAGTCACTTCGAAATCACCTACAATGACGCGTGCTGCAGGCTTCCGGGCCAAGGCTACGCCGGGATGGATGAGTCACGAATCAACATTGAAATCGACTAGAGCCGACTTTTATCGGGGGCATTTTAGGGCTACCGCCGCGTGTGAACATCGTCCTATACGCTAGGGCTACAAGATTTCGCTACGTCTTAATTTAATCATCGCTTTTAAGCTCGCGGGGGATAGGTAAAACCGGACAATATATCCGTACTGATATTTGAATAGCTTCTTGGGGGTGCGGAACTGCGCTGCACGATTGAATAGTACATTCGCGTTGTAACGAACCCGGAAATCATCGACCGACACTCGCCGGGAAGTGATCGGCAGCAATTAGCAGAGTATTTCATCACGGTGACGTTATATTTGGTAATTATCGATATACAATTTTCTGTTCAATTGTTTTCTAGTTACCGACGATTACCCCTTATGTCAGGGGTGGGCAAACTTTTGAGCTCGCGGGCCGCATTGACCATCTGAATCCATTCGCGGGCCGCACGATGTAAAATTGGCATTAAAAACCAAAACGCAACAGTGGTATTTGATTATATACTGAGGACATGGAGATAATATATATGCTTATTTAAAACAATCCAGACATCGCTTTGATGATATTGTACACGCGTAGAAACAGTGGCGAGATTTCATAGGCTGGTCGACCTCAATAATCAATTTGTCAAACTATAGAGATGAAAGTCGGTTGTCGCGATTCCTAGAACAGGATTGAAATTTAAATCTATGAGCAGCATTCTGTTCATAGATTTCCTAATTCCACATTTGGTTCAGTTCCAGGACACACAATGCTGACAGCACCATAACCATGTAAGCTTCAAACACGCTTCTACTACATGAAATATAAATACCCTAATCCTACGCATACAGAGAACGAATCTACCTAAGACATCGCGAATCGTTTTTTATAAGCACATCACTGAAATAATTAAACTGGAGTGGCCAATCTGAAATCACACTCGTGATCCGAATTATGTCAAGCTCGTTGAGGATTTCTGTGATGTTTAGCGGTTAAAACCTTTCAAACAGCGTGGGCTTCGAGAGTCCGGCTGTCGCGCCGGAAATTAAACATATAATATAATATATACTAATAAAATATTACAGGAAGTATTACCTTAGAACAGTGGTTCTCAAACTTTGCAAGACACGCCACCACTTATGAAGGTAAAAGATTTCTCGCTAGCAAACCTAACGGATAGTTTGATGGCACGGCAGGTTATGACTGTGGATGAGCAATTTAATTTTTAAATATGAAATTCAGACTATTTATAGAGCAATAATCATGAATGGAAAGGAAATCGCGCGGAGCGCGAAAAAGTTTTTCAGGTGATCCCAGCTTCGCGCCACCCTTCAGACGCTTTCACGCCCCCTACTTTGACAACCACTGCCTTGTACAATGATCATGGTGAAATATACTAAGAAAAAGATTTTAAAATCAAGTCCCTGCATTAATTGGATTTTTAGTACGCATTTCATCAATATTTTTAATGAGTTTCTGTAGACTCTCGCGGGCCGCACAGAACGGTGTGGAGGGCCGCATGCGGCCCGTGGGCCGTAGTTTGCTCACCCCTGCCTTATGTGGATCGAAAATAGTCGGGTTTATTTCAACATGAATATATTAATCAATTGTATAACGCTGCTCCGCACCTCCAAGGGTCTCTTGGGATAAGAAATGAATATTTAATTTAGTCATTGCTCATACACATTACACATACATACTAATATATATCAGTTC
Source organism: Botryllus schlosseri (assembly GCF_051294905.1). Classification (NCBI taxonomy): domain Eukaryota; kingdom Metazoa; phylum Chordata; class Ascidiacea; order Stolidobranchia; family Styelidae; genus Botryllus; species Botryllus schlosseri. Next base: position 26,119,917 of record NC_137246.1, on the reverse strand, counting down.
TGTGACATCGGCACCACGCTTTTACAAAACCGCTAATTTGAAGATATTGAAGAAACGTTAAAGCAATCGCCGATGAAAATCTATCATCTTGGCCGATGTGACGGTCCTACTAACACACACACACACACACACACACACACACACACACACTGAGAAAGACAGATAAACAAGCCCGAGTACAGCTAGAAAATTCCCAGCTTTTCCACATTATAAGAGAATTGCGGTTACAGCAACTCAGTTTTTTGCCAAATTTGATCACAATTAGAATTACTGAATTCGCGAAGTTATTGCCGTCGAAAAATTTGGATTATGAATAAAATAGTATTAAGGATTTACGGTGACCAATTCTTAAATTATTTATTATAGTGGTGCCCACCGTAGATACTATTTTATTCTAAGCCAAAATTTTCGACGGCAATAACGCCGCTTCCACTGGTTGGAAACGAACCAAATTTGGTGAACATCGTTACTATAGGCAACCTAACACTTTCATGGGGTGAACAGCAAATTTTAAAAAAAATTTTTTGTATAATAAATAGAAACTTTCTTCTCCTGTAGCAATGCGACTACTGGTTGGAATTGAACCAAATTTGGTGTGTAGGCTTAAATTAGGTAACCTAACAATCTCATCAAGTAGCCAGTACGATTTGAGAAAAAAAGTAATTTTTGAAGAGCCCCACTGCGCATCCGCTTCTACATTATAAGCGCGACAATGTCAAGAACTAAAGCCAAGACGAATCGCCCAAATAGGGAACTAGCACGACCGAGCAACCGCTCAATAAACGCGCGCGCGTCCGTTCATTTCCGTAGCAATAAACAGAGCCGGCAGCGAGGCGGATAATACGTGACGCTCGTGCCAGCAATTAGGCGAAAGGCAACGTTTTGAGAACAAGCTGCCGAGCCTGTAGGTAGGCGTGTAACTAGCGCGTGATACAATGTAGGCCAGGGGTGGGCAGGGCAAACATTTCAGCCCCGGTAATCTTATTCTAATATCATTCCCGGTTGTAGGTTGTCTAAAAAAAACGATGCACACCAGATTTGGCTCAATTCCAACCAGTAGAAGCCGACGCAGAGCCAATTGAAATTTTCGGATTCATTATAAGAAATTTTAAAAAATATTTCCAAATTTTAAAGTCAGCCCCGTCTAATTGTTAAGTGGCCTAAAAAGAACAATGTATAACGAATATTGCTCACTTCCAACCGTTAGAATCGAAGTTATTGCAGTTGAATAATTTGGATTTGCAAAAATCGCGTTGACGGCGGAAAACCCCAGAATTATGAATAAAAATTCAAATAACTTCGCTCCTACGGGTTGAAATTGCGTCATATTTGTTTTGCATCGCTTTTGTACACACCTCGACAATTTCACGGGCTTGACAGTAAATTAGCCACGGACTAATGTTGTCAAAAACTTGTTCGGGGGCCGCGGGAGGTGGTACATACTCAAAACCGATCCGAATAACGAGCCAACCTATACGCAAGGTCACACACAGGCCGCGGAAACATAGCGTAATGAATCTTAAATCTTAACCTTAAACGCAGAATCGATTCGCGGGCGTGCTACGAATAAACATAAACGACCCTGCAGAGGTGAAAACGAAAGTCAACAAAACGGATAAGTCTCGTTTCAAGGACTCTCGACAGCCGATGATAAGCTACTCGATTTCCGGCCTCGCGCACGCGTTTTTGTGGTGTTTTCGCGCGAAAGATGACACCCGCAACAGGTGAATTCGGGCTGGCATTTCAACAGACAATAACGCGAAGCAGTAGTTTACCTGCAAGCCGCAAAGACCAATCAGATGTAAAAGAAAATGATATGGACAGAATTTGAATCAACTTTTCGTGAATTCAATAATGCGTCCTTGCTCTAATTTAATTAGTTTCCTTAAAATACTACAGGTGATCTGTATCGCACATAACGAGCGGAGTTCGGTGTACAGGAATTTGCTATTCTCACGCTGATGACAATGAACTTTTCTGAATGAAATTGAATGAACTTCATTCAATGTCCAAGTTTTGGCGAATTCAGTAATTCCAATTCTAATCCGGGGTCTACGATAATGCGTAGGTCACGTTTAATCCAATTTTGAAAAATTGTGTAGCTGTAATTCTAATTTTAGTCTAATTAGTAGAAAAGGTGTGTAGCTATAATTCTAATTCTAATCTAACTTGTAAAAACTGTGTAGCTATAATTCTAATTCTAATCTAATTTGAAGAAACTGTATAGGCTAGCCAAGCTATAATTCTAATTTAATCTAATTTGAAAAAAACTGTATAGCAATAATTCTAATTTCATCTAATTTAAAAAAAATGTGTAGCTATAATTCTAATTATAATCTAATCTGAAAAAAACTAGTTATAATTCTAATTCTAATCTAATTTGAAAAAACTGATAATTCTAATCTAACTTGAAAAAAGACTGTGTAGTTGTAATTCTAATTTTAGTCCAATTTGTCAAAAAACTGTGTAGTTATAATCCTAATTCTAATCTAATCTGAAAAAAGTGTAGTTAAAGCGTGGACTGTGTAGCTATAATTCTAATTCCAATATGATTTTAAACTATTCCAGCTGCTCAAGTCTGCTTAACGGCGCATATCACCCAATCATTACGTTACAAGCACACATCACACACGCAACGGGTTCAGCCGGCACGCGTCGCCGATTCCGCGGCATCTCGGCAGCTGCAATTACCACGCAACGCATACCTGAACGCCAGCGTGCCTCTCGTGAACGCTCATAGCCTGCACCACCACGGGAGCCACCTTCGCGTCCACCACAAGCTTGCAGTGCGCCGGATTTCGGAGGGTCAACGTGGTCAGAGCCGCAAAGCACGATTCGCATATCTGCAGAAATCAGAGGCGGGGTCAGGTCATGGCCAAATGACCAAACTCGCCAACGTAAATACTATTATTTCAAAATACGGTCGAAATTTCAAAGAGTAATAACTTCGTTTCTACCGGTTATAATTGAGCCAAAACCTCTGTTGACTACAAATGTGCTATTAAAGGAGATGATGTTTAATAGAGTAATCAGGTACATGTACTGTATTTCTTACTAAATATACCATAGGCGTCTGGTAAACCACACGTCTGGTAAATCGCTACTCCTACTCATAACCAAGTAGAAATTTACAGCGTTACTTCTAGGTCTGCATTTAAAACAAAGAGTGTTTTAAAACACTGAAAAACTTCAAACAAATGCCCTTTAAGAGTTTTTTAAAATGCAACCCTAGTTACTTCCAATTCTTCTTGACGAACAACACAGACTACTTTTGACCACATCCGAGTGAGCTTACCGACGGGTTAGCGATGTACTTGTCCAGCACCTGCATGAGCATGCCGGCGGCGCCGTCTTTCATCACAAACATCTTCACGTCGTCATTACGACTGATGGCCTGCAGGAGATCGACGCAATTCTTGACCACGCCCTGAACGCGAATGCCGCAAATTTTTATTACAGGGCGCGACGCATGATTCGACAGTATTATGTAGGGTTGTTATAAGCTGGGGTTGGCCATCGAAGTTTAAAGTGTACATTGTGTACAATGAAACGTTATTTTGGTGGTAATACCAGGCAACAAACGTTCTGTAACTAAGAAAATATCCATGCAACAAAGCATCACAGATGATTGAATGTCGTTGGTAAATTATTCACGCAGTAGCATAAGTATACAATACATTTATGTTATCAATTGAATAATATCTTCATATTGCAATAAACGCGAGTATTTTCGGCTGACGCTCGTCAGGGGTAACCTTCAGCAGCTAGTATAGATTCGGAGAGAATATTGTATATCAACAATCGTATCACCAAATATGACATAATTATTCGAAATTTCATGTCGGCCCGTCATATTTTGTGATACGATTGTTGATATACAATGGGTATATATATTCTCTATAATAGTTGAAGATTACTCCTGACGAGTTTCCGCCGAAAATACTCGCGTTTATTCCCTTTCCCATATGAAAATAGTATTCAATTGTATAAGACCATTAGCATGTTTATCAATACATATTCTTTTTATTATTATTACTATTTAGAGACCAAGATAAGCGTTTGATCGATAGAGTATTCCAAGTCGTTTCGACTTCCATCTTTCAATAGCATCGCGATCTACTGATGTTTTAAATCGATTAAAATAATAATATACGATTAAACGAATGAAGGTATGATCCACCCCTGGCTCTATGTATTCACCTAATCTTTAATGTCGATTCAATTCCTACCATTTCGAAACGTAAAACATAAATGTGAAGGTTACCTGCGAATTCAGTACTTGGCACCCCTGACCCGAATCCGAATACGGTACATTAATACGTACCTTCTGAGTGCGGTATATCATCACAATCCACGCTAATATTCAGTGAAACATTTATTGTCGAATTTATCAACACAAAGTTGATGTATCGCTTAATGATATTGAGTACGGTAATGTATTCATATTGAAATAACCCGAATATTCTCGGCTGACAATCGTCAGCAAGTAGTAGAGTATTGGAAATAACATTTATGAAGTGCCTTATTCACCGGTAACCACCGCGACAACCTGGGATATCTCTCTAGCATCCGATGACTCGACAAGATTCGATTACATTTGTGCCCGTCTAAAAGACGATATTATGATTAGCACTGAATAGACAGCGCGCCGAGAGAGGCCGCAAAGAAAATAAAAGGCCTCGAGTCTCCATTAAAATCTTCTGCCTTACGTCATCGGGCAGAAATCAACCGGGTTTCACGCATCGACAATTACGAATAACTCCGCCGCGGTAAAAGGACGCTCCATTGTTACGGCGTAGGAATTTCGAAACAGAGTTATTATAACGCGCAAATAAAGACAGACAGCCGATGGCCTCGGATGTTAAGAAGCGAGATTGAGAAAAACTATACTATACAATTGTATATTGAAGGTCTGTAACTCCAAAAAGATTAACAACAAGATTGTGTTTCGTGAAGGCTAGGCGTTTATATAATGCCCATAAGTATCCCTTTATTTAACTCTTGGCCTACAAGGGATCAGTAAGGTTCGAGTTATTTCGTGTGTAGATAGCAACGCAGATAATCTAGAGAAAGTATTATAGATAGTAAATTTAAATTTTGAAGTCTTACAGCGACAATACTGTAATCTTCCCGTGACACGTGAGGTGCCCGGCATATGGTATAAGCCCAATACCCTCTGCGCGATGCACGAAGGAACCGTAGGGCGAGAGCCAGAGATCAGACATTGTATCCGATGGAATTATTAATAAAGCGATATTCATACTAGGGGCTAGAAACAATTTTGATTGTGCTGATTCTAGTCAAGTCATGAGATGAGTTTTTCTAGTACAAAAATGATACGCAGAACATGCATTATTTTCTTTGTGGTCGCATAAAAGGTACATATCGACTAGCGAAGCGGTTGGCGATAATCAAGTGCTTATTTCACATCGTCCCGGAAAAAGGGCCGCGTTTCATCATGCATGGCAGCTAAAATAGCCGAACATTTCTTCAAACCTTCAATTATTCATACACCACACCTACGGCTTTGTGCGAAAAATAGAGAATACGCGACGTCTTGTAGTTTTTGAATAATGCAAATTGCGCGCCTACGGACGGACCGTGGGAGTTCTGAATTATTTGCCGAACCGAAGCTCAACTTCACGTGTTTGGTCACGAAATTACAGGATACAGAACAGCGATATTTGGTACGCATTGCAGAGAGGTTTTTGTGCGGTGGCCCGGCCTGATTACAGCAGCCAGAGACAACTAGATGTTTCAAATTACACTAATTAGCGCAATATGCAGGAGATTTAATTCTAATCTAATTTATGAAATGTTTCGATATGCTCCGATTTCAATTCTAATCTAACTTATGGTTTTGCTGAAAATGTTACAGGATAACTGTATAATGCGAAACCAGCAAAGCTTGAAGTACAGACATTTGTTGTTCCCGGGCTTGTTAGGTGGAATGAAATCGGATTATATATGAACTCGACTTAGTTTTTGGGGTAACTTCAAAGTTCTATTTAGGAATTTAATTCAATATCAGTTTTTGCGGATTCAATGACTATAATGTAACTTGGATAATTCTGTGTAGCTGTAATTCTAATTTTAATATGATTCTCCATCTGTCGCGGTGAATGCGTAAAATCAGTACAACAACATATCAAGTCCTAGTTCACGGGCGCGCTTCCAAAACACCGCTGTCACGCGAAATCAGTTGAGCGTCCGTGAATTGCGAAAGCAATTCGCCCCGCGTAACGGTGCGTCAGCCACAAATTTTAAGCGGCGTACTTTTCTAACGGGGGTCGATTTCTAAAACTAAACGGAGCGCGTCCGGCCGTGTAATTTTGCGCGAAAACTTCGCAACTCTCGGCATTGTTGGCCAGTAATCAATTGCAGAAATGAGGGCTGAGTATTGTGAGGAAACAGAGAAGTTTGACGGCGTCGCAGAACAGTTCAATCCCCATACATATAGTAATTGAATAGTATATTGATATTGAAATGAGCCCGAATATTTTCGGCTGACACTCGTCAGGGGTAATTGTTAGCAACTAGTCGAGAATTGGAAAGAACATTGTATAACAACAAACGTATTACAAAATATGACGTCACAGGCATGAAAATTCGAATAATCGGGCAGAACAGATAGCTCAAGCTTAATGTACTGGCGAGCAATTCTAGTTCTAGTTGCAACTTTTGAAAAGTTAGTAGTTCTAGTTCTAGTTGGGCATATTAAAATACCAGTGGCTCCTAAAGTCTGATTAAATCTTGACGAATAAGGGCATACAACGGAACAGGCACTTTCCATCCAGCCTAAATTACGAGACAACATAATTAGTCCGAACCCGCGTGATCGATAATTCCACGCCGCAATCGACAGTGCAAAATATACCGGAAAAACACAATGCACATGAATGAGCCGAGGGAATGAATCAGTCAAAATCGACTCGGCAACTGTCATAAGAGACGGGCGGAGAAAATGAGATTATGATTAACTTCATTGATTTTGCGACAACAATCAGTTTATTAATAATTTCATTATTTGTAGAACTATTCTTAGTAACAGAACTTCAATATACGATTGAATAGTATATCTATGTTGAAATAAACCCGAATATTTTCGGACGAAACTCGTGAGGCAGAGGTAATCGTTAGCAACTAGTAGTGAATTGAAAAGGAAGTTGTATATCAACAATCGTGTTACCAAATATGACGTAACCGGCCTCGATTGTTCGAAATTTCAAACCGCTGACGTCATAGTTTGCGACACGATTGTAAAAACGAAAAACACGGGAAGGATCACCCCCCTACTCTGCATAGCCTACTCTGTACAGTTAGGATTACGCACGGCAGACTAGCGTATGCTTGCATCAATTTTGCGAGTGAAATTTCCATCATATGTCACTCGGAAAACGTCATATACAAGAAACGGGGTGGATAAAATGAGATTGTAATTAGCGGCATCGATTTTTGCGGTTAATTACTAATTTAATCATTTCAAAACACCACAAGATTGCCATAAAATGACAAGATATCAAGAAGTCAGAACTGGACTGTGGTCTTTCAATCAAACGCTCGTTTTAAGCGCTGAAAATTGGTTCAATACAGTCCAATCTGCAGAGAATCTCGGAGAACTTCAGCATACAATTGAATAGCATATTTATATTGGAGTATACCCGAATATTTTCAGCTCACACTCGTCAGGGGTAATCGCCAGCAACTAGTAGAGAATTCGAAAGAACATTGCATTGTATTTTAACAGTTTAATCTCGCGTAGATTACATTTTCGACTAATATTCGTAAATACCAAACCGCGCCGTGTTCAAGCGACCCAATTTTGAGAGCGCACTTTCACCAAATCTTCCGATACAGTTTTGTAGGCATTCATCCGTTCGTATATCGCGTTAGCATTCGCCCGGGGCAAAACTACCATCATCTGCCAGTCGCTAAACGACGTTAGCCGCTGTCAACCAGCACTCAAGCAGGTATACAGTGTCGCAGGCCGGCAGTTGAAAGCGAACAGCAAAAACTAACAGTTTACAGCTAACGACAGGGCGGATTTATGCCACCTAGTTGAAATCGGAAGCAAGGCGATCTTTAGGAGTATTTACAAAATCCCTGAGTGACGGATGGTTAATTTACAAGCGATTTCTACAATATTTACAATGACGCAATCGAGAAAGGTAAAGTTTACAATCCTAATACCTAAGGCACAGCTTTTAAGCACTCGGGTTTTGACAGCAGGTGGCTCAATAGCGTGAGCTCGTCAGATTTCGAGCAACGATGGCTCCTAACCGAATCTACGTCATGACCTCAAAACGTCAGAACGATTTTGAAATTAGTCGGACAAGGCGGCTTTTTCGGTTCTTGTGTACTTTTGTATTAGCAAAAACATGACCGTCACAAATCAGGGTTTCCCATGAACATTTCAAAATTTATGGCGTTTATGATTGGTTTAGATTTAGGGTATCGTACGAGCAGTCATTGCCCTTTCCGTCAATCCTAAACCTCGACCCTAATCTTACGATACCCCAACCCTAACCTCCAACTTTACGGTATCTCAACCTTAACATTACAATACCCAATCCTAACCCGAACCCTAATTTCACTATATATGATACGTCGATGCCCCAACTCCAATTGTATGATTACCAACCCCAAACCAAACCGCCTACCTTAATCCAATTATACCCTTAAGTGCAAAGTCCTAAACCAATTACAAATACCATAGATTTTGACATGTTCATGGGAAACCATGGTTGGTGACGGTCATGTTGTTGTGGATAGAAAGTACACGAGACCCGCTTTTCCTCCCACCGTCCGTAGAAATTCGTCAAATATCGTCAGTACTGACGCGTTATCCCAAGAATTCAATACTCGTAAATACGTGTAGGCTAATTAACCGATGACGTTTTGGCGCTCTAAACGCTATTAATCAGAATGCAAACAAACATACATCGCAGTCATCATATTTTCGATATCTCCCAAAACACAACATATGCCGACAACCAACACGTGATCTCGGTCAATTTGTTGAGTTCTTGTCCACGTTTCGTGAATACGTGGACTCCACTGGAGTAGTAGTAATAATATCGTAGTAATATCGCAGTAAGCTGACTGTTCTAATCACGGATCATCTCCCGATCCGATTCAAGGACATGCTTTCGCCCTCACCGCAGCAAATGGAGCGAGTCTAACGAAAGATTATATTCCCTTATGAAGGATACATGTATTACCGAGTTTACGGGCGTCTACGCAAACACAGTATATCATAGCAGGTACTGCGCAAATATGAAACGAGGTAACGAATGGCCTAGCCGACGAAAAACAAGAAAGAATTGTGAAACAAGGCGAGTTTGCACTGTTGACAGACTCGGCGAGTTGAGATTTGAAGATGCCCGTACCAGTTTAGTGGCGGGGAAACCAGTATGAAGCTTGTTGTTTCCTCCAAAGAAGGTGATGCAAGGAATTGTAGAGATATCAGTGCTGAAATCCGTTCAAAGGTCTGAATGTGTCAGTAAAGGATCAGGATCGAAAAAGAGCAGCTTTTTATCCATTGTTGGAGTTGGATATCGAGGCTTAACTAAAAATCCGCGGCATGTATGACAGATGACTAATAGCATGGAAATAATGCGAAATGAAATAGCACAGCCGGAACAGAGCAATGCAAGCTGTGTGTCTTGAATATCCGGCAAATCCTTATAAACTGGCAAGTTTTCGATTTGTTCCGCAATTTATTACGTTCCTGACGCAAGAACTTGTAAAAAAATGGGTCTAATGCCAAAAGTTTAAGGCAATTGTCATAATCAGTCTCCATCACGGTAGAAACATTGACAGGTACGTGATATGTTGCAGACTTGCAGGAGTGGTCAATATCCATTATACAATGTAATTTTCAATTCTTTACCAGTCCCTGACGAGTGTCAGCCGAAAATATTCCAGTACGCTTCAATATGAATATATTATTCTATTGTATATTGAAGTTCTGTACCTCCAAGAGCCCCTTCGAGCGGTGAAAGTATGTAAAATGTCCAAAAATAACTCGAAAAACCCCTTGCTTTTTGCACTGGCCACGGGATAGAGATAAAGACGGTCAATAGATAGGAACCTGTCGATGTCACGAGGCCCTTGTCTTCCCGCCATTGTCAGCGGTAACATATTGTTCTCGTTCATGTTTCATTATGTGACGCGAACCGTTACCGCCAAGGCAGTTTCCCTCGATTTATTACCTATGCGTTAATATCGAATTACTCAAGTTAATGAGATTAAAGTATGTCGTGCCGCATCCTCGATAAGTCGTATACGCCGCAGTCGTGGCCCGTGAATTGTACAATGGTTTGTGGAGAAGTTTGAAAACGCGGTGGTCACTTGCATAGAACGTAGATTGACATTCGCCAGCGATATTTAACCGAACAAGTCATGTCTAGTAGGGTCTGAGGTCTGCTTGCATTATCTTCCGTTACATTTTTCAGTGTAAATGCCTTTAGTATGTGTTCTAGCTAGACCAAAGTGGGTGTCTGATTGCATACCTCTGCTGCGGACTCAAAGTAGCCATGTTCATTTCATACATTTTGAGAAAATTAACTTTACGTAAAGTCTTCATTTTCTTCCGGCTATATCCTGGGCAATGGCCATGATTAACATTGCAATAATATGATAAACATAAACATTGCTAAGATATGGGTCAAAAATGAAAATTTTGACAAAAAGCTTGATTTTGAAGATCTTCTCGGAGGTACAGAACTTCAATATACAATTGAATAGTATATTCATGTTGAAATGAACTATAATTGCTGACGATTACCCCTTACGAGCGTCAGCCGAAAATATTCGGGTTCATTTCAATCTGAATATAATATTCAAACTTGATATATAAGTTTGTTATGAATCTTAAAATTTGAAAAATGACCATAAGTCGTTTTGACATCTTACTATCTTTTCATGTTATCGCAGTTTTGCGGTGTTTGAACCAATGAAAGCATCAATAAAACTAACCAGAATGCTTATCCAATAGTAATATTTGTAAATATTACCGAGAAGACGGAATTAGATGGTGTGAAAAAAGCATCGATTGGAGTCTGAATTCATCTCCAAAAGTTAATGAAAGTCCTTTTTTTTCACATGTCTTTGCTTCGCGGCCAACATTTCATCAAGAGTTTTGTTCTGGGCAGGCTTGATTAAGAGGAAGTCCGCTCCTTCCCGAGCTAACTACAACCCTCACGCAAATAACCACTTTCGTACAAATACTTACACTCCAGCCTGAACAAGATAGCAATAAATAGCATTTTGGAGGCAGAGAACTTCAATATACAATTGTATAGTATATTGCAGATAGGATTAGCCAGGATGGATGAAGAAATCGACTTTGTTCAAATGGAAGGGTCAGAAGTACAGCCAGGATGGCGTAATGAATAGGCAGGTAATCGGTACAGTCATATACCGCTCCCGATATAGGCAACAACAATTCGTCATCGCACGTATCGGACTCGCAATGATCGCAAAGCACGTGACCAGCCAATTCAAATTTGCCGCCATTATCACAAGCGATTTCCTCATTCAATTAGAATCGATGCGCCGTCGGCAAAACATTAAAACGCGGTAAATACATACAGGTAGGACATCCTTCATGCGCTAACAACAATGAAAAGCATACAAATCACGAACGTAATCAGTAGTGTTGCGCCGTAGATTGGTCGTTTTTATAAATGAAATGCTGATGGTATATTGAACCGACCGACTCTTTATTCAATATAGAATTGCTGGTGATAATCAGAGCTTAACTAATACAATATGAAGGACGATTACTACTGTTTCCAACTGGTGGGCAATCAGACAAGCATCAAGCGAATGGTTGCATATCTGTATTTGATTCAAGCCAGAAGCCAAGAACAGACCATACGGGTGAGTGAGAGCCTGCATCCCGCAAGTGTCAATGTCTGTTATTACTAACGGCACCACGAAATGAGCAATTGTTCACTGAGCTATCGACAGATTAAAGCAGGGGTGGGCAAACTACGGCCCGCGGGCCGCATGCGGCCCTTCATACCGTTCTGTGCGGCCCGCGAGAGTCAAAAGAAAATTAATAAAAATATTGATAAAATACGTACTAAATATCGAATTAATGCTGGGACTTGATTAAATTTTTCTTAGTATATTTCACCATGATATTTCTAAGACAGTGGTTCTCAAACTGCCCACACCCCCCACCCCCCTTGAGGGGTGAAAGCATCTGAAGATGGGCGCGAAGTCGAGTTCAACTGAAAAAATTTTTCGCGCATGGCGCGATATATATTCCGTTAATGCTTGTTACTCTGTATTTTTTTGTCTGAATTTCATATTTCAAAATCTCTCATCCACAGTCGTAACCTTCCATGCCATATAACTATCCGTTAGGTTTGCTAGCATCGGTTTGCGTTTTGAGATATGACGATAAGGGGGGTGCGAACTCTTTTACCATCATAAGGGGGTGGGGTGACATGTCTTAAAAAGTTTGAGAACCACTGTACTAAGGTGAATACTTCCTCTATCATTTTTATGTTTAATTTCTGGCGCGACATCCCGATCTCAAGGCCCCCCGCAGGTTGAAAGGTTTCAACTGCTAAACATCAAAGAAATCCTAAACGAGATTGACATGATTCGGATAACGAGTGGGATTTCAGATTGACCAGACCACTCTAATTTAAATTTTCCAGTCATGTGCGCATAAAAAATGATTCGCGCGTGTCTTAGGTAGATTCGTTCTCTGCATGTGTAGAATTGGGCTATTTAAATTTTATCAACACATAGTAAAGCGTGTTTGAAGCTAACATGGTTATGATGCTGTCAGCATTGTTTGTCCTGGCACTGAATTAGAAGTGGAATCAGTAAATGTATGAACAGATCACTGCTCACAGATTTCAATTTCAATTCTGTTCTAAGAACCAGGACAACCGACTTCTATCACTATGGTTTTGACAAATTGGTTATTGAGGTCGGCCAGCCTATGAAATCTCACCACTGTTTCTGACGCGTGTACGATATCATCAAAGCAATGTTTGGAATGTTTTAAAAAAGGATATATATCATCTCCATGTCCTTACTATATAATCAAATACCAATATTACGTTTTGGTTTATAATCCCAATTCCATATAGCATAGTGCGGCCCGCGAATGGATTCAGATGTTGAATGCGGCCCGCCAGCTCAAAAGTTTGCCCACCCCTGGATTAAAGTAAAGTGTGGGAAATAAGCTCAAGTTTGAACACGACAAGGTAACTAATGATACGAGGTTCCGAACATTGTTGAATTGATCCCCAGCGTGTAACACCCGAGTGTGAATACTGAATAGCTACCGCTTGGACGCGGTGCTTCCTGCAACATTTATGTGATCCCAACGCGACCCTTTTTGCGTCTTTAATAACGTTACCACATGTCTTTCATTCATTAGAAAAGCCGCGCCATCATACACTATATAAAACTACATCAATATATATGACATACAACCGCTTCTGTAACAGAAAAAGTGTTTTATTTTTAACGTCACATCAATATACAAATGCATCTACCCCGGCACAGATTCAATATGTTCCGTGACAACATCCAACAATCGCTGACCCGGGAAAATAGCATATACAGCGCGGGTTAAACCGCACACAAGCTACGAAAATCAAGATCTGATAAATATAATGACACAATGAAGGTTACTGGCGAACCCCACGGGACATTAGTAGCTTAGCGGTATGCTACGGCCAGTCATAATAAGATATGATAATGTTGTTTGTGTCGCAGTCTCAGGGGTTCCCTAGAGGTCACGACGCGCAGTAGCTGTAAATATTCATTATCATCTTTCATTTTGTGTCAAAATCAAGTTTTAATGGTTTTGCTATTTTAAACCTGTTTTTGAAGCACAGTCCATTTCGTGCACCACAGTAATGTATTCGATTTTTGTTTTTTTGACTAGGTGAATATTTGGGGTTCGCCCATGGCTTTCAGATTAGCGCACGGGTTCACCAGATAATGAAGGTTAAGAACCACTGTTCAAAGGTATTATGCCGAGACCGCATCGCGCTATATCAACACAAGTTCCTCCTAACAGTCAAACACCGAGGCTTTCTCCTTTCCTTAACCAAATACCATCAAAGTGGGCAATCATTTTCAAATTTACCTCATTTAACGAGAGCGCTTCCCTACGCGTGTAGGTGTGTATTTGCGACGACCTGCCTCACATCGTCGAACCCTTCAACGAGGACCAAAAGAAAGACCAGTACAGCGAACTGCTGGAGGCGGACCTTTCCTTGTCGGTCAGTTACGGACGAACTTTGACCGTGAGCGCGTCAGAAAGTACAAATCACTACGCCTGCAAATGCGAGATCACGCCAGACTACGAGGTCGTCATACCTCCTGAAACCGTATGGACGGCCGGCGCTACAGTTACTGTCGATTTCAAAGTAAGTTAGGTAGCTCAGTGGCTCCCAAACTTCTTTTGACTAATCGTCCCCTAAATTACTCAAGGCATTCATAAATACAAATGTATATATTGTCCAGTGAATTATTTGCTTAATGTACTTCGACGACGTACTCCTACGGGGTCGCTGGGGCTGATATAGGGTCAAGCATTGAACCATTATTCTGTCGACATACATCGATTATTATTATAAATTGAACATGGTAATAAACCAAGCAGTTAATCAAATATAATTGACTGAACGTTTAACCTTTTTGCGCGGTCTCTGGAAAACGCTCCTCAAGGGGCAATATCACTCACTTTGGAAACCCCCGACGTAGCTTGACCATATTCGGGTAAAATTTCGGACAAAATTACCCATGACAAGCATATTTATTAGAATGACAAACAAACAAACAAAAAACACAGAAGAATACAATCCTTAGGATATCGGAAGACAAAATAAAATTCAATCCGTCCAATCGATATAGGATCCATCCATATTATTTTACAGGTTCGATTGTTGAAAGCAAACGACAATGCATCTGTCCAAATATCGATAATGTCACAAGACGACACTGGCAACGACATACCCCTCAGTGTCCGGCCAAGAATTCACTTAACCTGGCAACCCAACAACGTTGCCGGCGTCACAAAGCTACGGGAAGCATGGGAGGAAAACAACGACGACTCTACCCCTCCAGAGCGACGTAGCTGGGCAACGAGACAAGGTCCGCAGCCGTTTACAAGCACTTACGGCAATCACGGACACAAATCTGTAACCATGCCGCGACACCAGCAACCTGCCTATTCCAAAGTCGAGACGGTAGTCAAAAAGAAGATGACAAAGATGCAGCAAATCGAGGCGCAGTTGAGGCAAGAAGAGGACAACCGAAGATGGCAAGAAGAACGCCGAAAAAACCTTGAACTAAGACAACCAACGCACAGCGCTACCAGCTCCCAATCCAGCGATAAGAAATGGAGCGGCAGCTCCGTGTCTTCCTATCAAGACTCAGACTGGAACGTAGTAAGAGACCCACGCGCCACACAACAACCTCCTAACATGTACAACTACACAGAGCCAGAACCGGAACCGGAGCAAGATAACCTACCATCGTGGGCGCAAGGTCTCGGAGACGATTTTAATTATGATGACGTAGTGGTCGTATAGAAGAGATTGTCTTCAGAGTGTGAAATAATCAATGCGTGCTTATTCCGACCATGTCGACGCGATCGCAAAGCCAGTAACGGACATTAGCCCGAGAAATATATGGACATCAGGATACTGTGCCGTAATCCGAACAATCATTGCCACTGCCAGATATAATTTGAAAAGCTAGCTGGACAGTGCTAAGCATTGACAAACATTGCTGTGCTTCGTTAGTTAAGCCACGATGTCGCATATCTGGAGAACTAGATATATCTAGTTGTCTGATTGGACTAATTAAAGCGAAATGCCAATAATTTTATTATAATTTAATGACAAATGTTTCTCTGCTCTAATTCTAATCTAGCTTCTGTTATTTTCTAAAAATTCTACAGAACTGTGTGGTGCGAAACGACTCAAGCTTGGAACAGACATTGCCATTCTCATGTTGATATAGACGGAACTTGATTTTAGTTGTATTTCTGTACTGACTGACTGTACCATTAAAAGCTGTATTCTGTATAATTTCGTATCATTGAAAAAGCCTTATCTTATCACTTATTAAAAAAATATGTAATCGACAGAAGATATTATGTAATTATTGCATTGTTTATCCTCGTATAAGACACAGTATGCTATAATTCTATAATATGCGTCTGCTTCTCTATGAGTAAATTCAGACCGTGCGAAAAAAAATCAATCCGCAATACTTTGAAGAACCGTCTGTGTACTGAAGATATTTTCATGAAGTCCGTTAGTACAATGCACTATCTTCTTATGACAACAATAAAAATGACCGATACTAAAATATAACACGCAACAAAACAGGATTTAGTCGTTAATTTGTTGGTATCTGGGGGAGCGGAATCATTTCCAAAGTACATCAAGTTTACCAGACAAATCCGTCCAAAATTAGACCCATAACTGAGATCGTTGTTAAATGTGACGTCACAAATGTATCTTCAACAAATAGAATCGTGGCATGCAACAGGATTGTAACCAAGTCCCAAGGTTCCGAGTCACAAGTCAATTTGACTTCTATAGTTTTGACTCGAGTCAAGTCAAGTCATTTTCAATTAGCCATAGTGTTAAGACTCGAGTCCGAGTCATGGAGTTACCTGTTCAGCATCGTGTTCAAGTCAGATTCAAGTCACTTCTGTAACATTTTTGGGTGGAATCGGAGGTCTTGGATTCATAATATAGGCCTACTCATTTTTCTCACTTTACACCAGTTTTTTCAAACAGATAAAAGACAGTTTCTGGGCCGATTTTTTAATTATCAGTCCTGATATACGAATGCGAGACTTGAATGAGTAACATAGAATTTGTCAAGTCATATGACTTGGTCATGCGAAATTACTCAAGTACAAGTCGAATTAATACAGAAATTGACTGAGTCAAGTCACCCTAACAATCCTCCTCAACACTTCAAGAAATGAACAGAAATGACAAACAAACTCATGACAATAATATTACATGAAACGGTAGCAACTGTCACTAAAGACGTTTAATAACTTCCCACTAGATCCATTCAGGAAATTGCATTGTTAGTGTCATATCGTCAGTGTTCAGTCATTTTAAAACTTTGATGCCTCGTGAAGAACGCTCATTGCATGACCGGTATACCGACTTTTACTTCCCCTATCACATTGCCAACGATTAGCCGTTCTAAATGCTTGACAGCACACAACAAATGCTCAATGGTACCCATTCTTACTTATGTGACAAATGCTAACAAATGCAATTACATTAAGCAATATGGATGTTTACATGTGTGAAAATATATGTAGCGACTAAAGATGAGATAATGTTTTTCGTACTGCGTGACTTGGAACATTGCAACTTAATTCAGGCAGTACAAAGATCGCCCTACTATGATATTGTCATGTTATGTTGAATAAAGACAAACAAACAGCTGACTTACCATAACTGCCGTATGTGCTGATACCGATTTACGCAATGCATCGAATCCTCCCATATCAACAAATTCTTGACAATATTCATTCCGTACCATGACCCGGGACAAAGTTGACGAGATTTCTTTTGCCAAAACAGGGTCGGAATAATGCTCTGTAATAAAACATTGATCCTGATTAACTAATTCAAAATATGAGCCTTTTCATCTGAAACTGGCTCATCCATAATGATAGTTATATATATTTCCCATCCTTGGTTTATACAGCGTTGATCGTAAATTCGTAAGTAACTCTTGCATGCAGAAAAATTTGGTAGATATATCATAACATTTCAAATAATAATGCATAAAGCAAGTTTTGAAGAGCTTCTTGGAGGTACAGAAGTTCAATATATAATTGAATAGTATATTCAAATTGAAATGAAAAACGAATATTTTCGGCTGACACTCGCCAGGGGTAATCGTCAATAACTAGTAGAGAATCGGAAGGAACATTGTATATCAACAATTGTATCACCAAATATGACGTCACTGGCATGGAATTTCGCACAATCGGGCAAAGAGATCGCTCAAGCTCAATACAAGTCTTGGGTGTTGGATATGGAACGGTAGACTTATATGTCACATATGTCAATAATAAGAAGATCCTTCACCAAAAATATGAGATGAGATTATAATTATTATAGAGATTGTAGGCAGGCTGTTAATTGTTAATCCAAAAACGGAGGAAACATCTTGTCTTGGCAATAAAATACATGACATTCCATCGCGCAGTATACTTGCTATTCATTTGAAGGATAATATTACCAATACACATATAATAACTGACTAATTACTATAACGGACCTTTGAAAACGCTGACAAATCTTTCCAGCCCATCGTGGTCAGTAACTATCATCTTTGCGTGCTCGTGAAATTGTCCGAACTCCACCCGGACATCGTCGTCCAGTGTTAGGGCCCGGAACGTACTGCAGCATTCCCGGACAACAGCTGCGTTTTCTTAAAGATTTCACTTGCTTTTCAGTCAGCATATTAGAATTCTGCCAGTTTAAATATTACACAGAAAGAAATGTGATACGATTTATCGATCGTAAATACAAAGAAAATGGATGAGCATAAGATGGCCCAGGAATTCAAATTATTTTGAGTCAAACAGAGACAGACGAAAATGCCTTCGTGAACAGTGCAACATTGTAGCCAGAGGCAAGTAATCTCAAGGATGTCAATTGTATATACATTATACAAACACCCTTGGATAGTGTTGATCAATGTGATCAATTTTCGAAGGGCTCAGATTTTCTCAGAGCATAAGTAGCTTGGACAAGCGGTATGGATAAATAATGCAACTGCTAGTAGGTGGTAGTTTGATTGATCTCAAATCGTATATCCCTGAGATCATAACAGACTACTCGTGTCTTGACAAAAAGAATATGATACACAAGCTTTGTAGAAGTAATGTCTACAGGAAACTTCGAGCTTTTACTGATTCATCATAACACGCTGATTGTGACTACGACAAATAGCAGGTTTCATAAATTTTGAAGGGGCTTGAAACCAATTGATCATTTATCAGGGCAAGATTAGGAAGATATAGTTTTCTCACCAATAAAAGTTTCCATAACTTTCATGAGCGTCGGAATAATTCCCATTTTCACTAGAGTTTGTCGGTTGTTTTCTTGCATGGTACATAAATTCTTGAAAATGCAGCATAGCACCTCGGTCTTTTCAGCTACATCGCTGTCTACAAAACAGCTTAAGTTAAACCCGACATCGTCCAATATCATCCATGAAATTGTTCTGTTGTTTATCCTACAATAGAGTAGGCTACTATAAAACATAACCTAGAACATTGACTTATAGGCAATGTATTCTAACGTAGAGGAACGCAAGATTGACAATTGCAAAATGCATTCTTGGCACCTCAGGAAGAGTAGTAATATGTCATGATAAATTCCCTACCATTCATCACAAAGAATCAGTTTAAAGACACCAATTGTGAGATGATGTGCATGGAATAAGCATTACTGATATCTACAACACATTGGAAGGTCTCTAAAGGCATAAAATCATCAAAAACACAAATCAGTATTGCATCAAGTCATATGTGGTAACAGTTTATTATATACACGTGGTTACAATGCTTTTGTTATGAATTAATGCTGTAGATATCCAGCATGGGCACAGGGCAGGTCACAATGCATGTCAGACGGATTATTGTGATAGCGATAAGAATTCCATGCCCCAAAAGGCTATCAACTCCAGTAAGACTTTGTGGTCACCAAACAAGAAAGATGACTGAGCTGAAAAGTGTGAATCATTATTCATGAGCAGTGATTTCGGTAGTAACGTTAAAAACTAGAATTTCCCTTTTCTTTTGGTTGAGACCGACAAATTCATGAATTTTTAAATCCCAAGGGCAAGCTGTCTACCTCTTAATTTGACATATGTTGGCAACACACCCCGCCCATCTTTAAATATTCATAATTCCTGCATCAGCACTAATACCTAAGTTACCATAGCCAAATGGTAATAATTGCTAGGATAAATCTCCAGTTTTTTCGCAAATGTTGCCTACATGATCATTGCTGTATAGCTATCAGAAGTACAGAAAATTTCAAAGCAGGACCTTCAATAAATGTAGAACTGTGATATATTATTGTCACAAATACATTAAGGTCTGTCCAAATCAAAAATTTAGGCTACGCTACAGCCATTATTTAGAGCAGTGGTTCCCAAACTTTTCAAGCTTGTGGCAAACTAAAATTGATGAAAAAATTTAGGAGCACACAAAACAAAATTTGCTATAAAGCATAGTCATTAGGATACAAATGTTAACATAACTTTTATTATATTTGCACCGATGATGGAATAGGATTTGGAAGCAGACAGCCAAAACTCGACCAATTTCTTTTGCAGAAAGAGCTTTCTTATAAAATGGGCATTTCTGTAAATTAATCAGTTGATATTCTGCTGAAAGATTAATTGATTTATTATGATGCCAGAACGGGTTTCATTATTGCCACATGTGCTTATTTATCAGCTGTTGAAGAAGGTGGAGCGTCTTCAAATCGCGTGTGCTAGTTCCTGTATTTATTTTCCAAAAAATCCAAAGGTTTGGGGATCACTGATTTAGAGCAATCTGTCCATTGAACAGTATTAGGCCATATGATACAACTAGTTTTGTGGTATGTTATGATAGCTCAAGTAATATTGTGAGAAGTTGCTATTTATATATTGTAACACATTACATAACATGAAAACTAGCTTGACACATTCAGTTTTAATATTATTGTATTTCATAAAACTGCAGTTTGGCATACAGAATACTATAAGAGGATATGCATACCTCTTAATTGTTGCAGAAAAAAATCCAAATGTTCCTTAGTTGCTTCATCAGGCTGACCATTCACGAGCGAGCAGTACGCTTTGAACGAATCTGGGGAGTAGGTCAAGCAGTCGTTGTTTTGAGAAGTCACAAGCATACCAGGATGTGTGAATACTTTACATAAGTTGACTGACCTGTCTGATAACAAGATTTCCGAGATGACATGACACACAAGTCGAAGAGCTTCTGGGACACATTCGTTGTTTTACATGCTTGATACCGTTTGGATAAGTCACTGGACAATTCATCCTTCAAATTTCGTATCGTTTCCAGAGTAGATTCTGGACAAGATCAAGAACAGATGGGTTACTATTACTATAAATAGGGAATATCTATGTGTTGAAAGATTTCCCTACTATCGTAAACTAAACACACTGACAATACACAATCATGTCTACCATTCACAAGAAAAAAAAATCTATACAAGGTACATATTAGTTACACATATATTCTTTTCATTGCTATGCCGTGGTAGGGTACGATCCCATGACCAACAATTGCTAGTTTGACCTTATAAAAAGGTTTGCTTTCAAGATACAGATAGCTCACAATTCAAACATGCATCAGTCAAATACAGTGACGTTGTCCAATTCTGTGTTTACCAAAGGAGAATGTAGGCGATCTCAGGAGTTAAGCATGATTAAATTTGAAGTATGTTTCAAATCTTTACAAACTGCAGATCAGAGAATAGTGAATATAGTTCAAACATTCCATATGCATATTGTTTAGAACTACACTAAAGAAAACATCACATCAACGATATATCAATGTGGCCAATGTGGGAATTCGATTAGGCCTACTGCGTTTGCAATGTTCTTTTATTAACTTCTAACCGCATCAACAATGTGATATAATTTGAGCTAAATGGTTGTAAGCACACACAGCTACGAGCAAACCGGCAACAGATTGCAATATAGAAAAACTCCACCTTTATCAAAGCTTTCTTCTTGGGATACAATATCAGATAAGGACTCGGCAAGGAATGCTACCTTATGCTTTCCATTTGTGGGAACTTCCTTAATGATGATGCTAATATTCACACCCTAAAGACAAACAAAGGATCCGGCGTTATGACTCGGGAGAATTTTCATCTTCACAGAAGGATTTCCTTTCGCCTAGTTTTACTCAGGTCTCGGGCATTGGGAAATCATACCATTATGCTGACTACATAGAATAATAGTTGGAATGTACAATCCATAAGTTACGCTATGGCACCGAGATGAAAGTTATGTAAGTAAGGAAATGTGAAGTGAGGCCAGTGAACTAGTAAACGCACTTCATCCCGTATTCCATAATTACCAACGACTTGTCTATATGTTCTGGCATTAAATAATGACAATACTGAATACAGCTAGGAACGAAGAATGTTTATTTTATACTTTTCTCAATGACAAACCCATCGAAGGTATAGGTGACAATAACTTTTTCTTGCATAGCGAAAATTGAAACATGTCAAGACTGTTAACTTAATTGACTGAGGAATTCACTAGAAGTTTCCCTATGAGTACTATTAACCGAAAACGGAATTGCTGTAGTATATGAATTCAAAAGACTTCCACAGATCTCAAACAATAAGTAAGTCATGTGATGTGTGAGGAGAAGAGGTATAAGTACAATAGCTCCACAAAAGAAGACAATGTGGATACGGTAGGTGATTGATATGGTAGACAAGAGATAGGCTTCATTTGGTATGAAATAAAGGATGACATCTATTTTGACCATATTTGGCAATATTACGGCAGTGTGAATAAGGGCCCTGTACAGTTGTATATCAAAATGAACACAGCAAACTTCAGCTGTCATGAAATCATAATTATTAGCTTTTGGTACCAATAGATTCGACATCGCTGTCGAGTGTATGACTACAAAACTCTAAAACGCCATGGCATTCAAGTGAGAATATTGATACCTGAGACTTGAACTGTTCGATTGCATCATCTAATGCTTCTTGAGGTTCCATTTCAAAATCCTCTATATTCTCTCGCACGACATCGTCAAATGTCTCTTGAGATATTGCCTTCAAAGCCTTTGATCCAGTCATTCCAGAGATCTTATTATAGCAGCAATAATTTATGTGTGATAATTGTGGATAACACTGCGAAATCAGAACAATCGAGATCAATATAGTCACAAAGTAGAAGCTATAGATAAATTCAGTCAGGTATCACTAACAAGGATAATATGGCACTGAACGCCAGTGTGACATGGTGGCAAAATATAAGCATATGATATCATGCACACACCTCATATACATGACTTACACATGGTAACATCACCAAAGCCTTGCAGAACCACGAGCAAAACAAATTTAGAATATGTATCAAGTCGGGAGGCGTTAACCCCAACTTTTCAAAACTTGAATTATGATATTGAATAGAAAATTCACAAATCTATCGGTACTGGTAATAAAAGACTACTGTACGAGTTGGCATGATAGTTCTGAAAAAACCATTTCAATTGTCTCCTTTCCCTATATCAAACGTTACAAATACAAGGTAACAGTATTTCAATTCATACAGAGCACACGGCCTTGGTCAACATAGCATGTAAAAAGTTATATCTTATGAAAGTGAAACAAAGTTATGAAAAGATTGGGACCCCGGATAGTGTTCATGAAATGGCTGTTAAAAGCAATAAAAATCATAAGAATACATATGAAATCCGATTCAAGAAAATGTATTGCAGTCAGTATTCCAAGTATCTGGAATAAACTATCATTTCATAACACCTACGACAGTTATGTGTTGGATGTATAATTTCAAACATAATAAAAATGCATTGCATATATGTACATAATAACAGAAAATATGCAAATAATATCAATGGCAAGAAATGCAATTTGCTTTTAACTACGCATGACAAAAATGTACCAGCAAACCAGTACGGTATGCATATTGGTCACTCACTCTAAATACTAGTCATGACCTGAGTTCTAAGTGTCTGAGATGGTTTCAAGGTGACAAACAATTCAAACTTTGAACACGAACGTGCTTCACAATGTAGCCTGCATATTCTGGCAACATTATGGGTATAGCAAATAAAAGCATGCCAAGAGTATTACGGAATAAAAATATTTCCGATCTAAGCATTCATTTCGCCGATTGGAGACTCCTTATCGTGTTGCACATCGATCACAAACGGAGGAGCCGGTGCTCCTTGCTTGGAGTAAAGCTGACAATCCTTAAAGGCACAAGGTGTAGAACGCCAAGCGTAGCGAACCCTTTTCACTCCAGACTGATCCTTGCAAGCTTGGCCCAAAATCTGAATGGTGTCAGACCCATAATCATTTATATCAGACGGCAACCACTCCACAAATCCCGACTCTGTTAAATCGCTGACGTCACAATTGCTACCAAGACAACAGATTTCAAAATTTGATTTTCTTCCATCGTTCACAACCAAGTTATCAGAAGAATACTGCAGTACAACGGTATCAATAACTTGCGCAGCGGCTATCGGCCTTGGCCCTGACTTATCAGGTGATAATTTGAAAATATGATGTAACGCAGCAGAAGATAGCCTCAACCCAACATCCTCTTTATCTCTGATATGGACAGACCCATACGGTGAATCAGGGTCCGCTAAGTCCAACGCAACAGCCATAAATGTCTCGGGCATCGCTGAGTTAGGAACGTATCCAAAATCCGCAGTCTGGTGCCATCTAACTACAGGATATTCCCCATTTTCCGGGGATGATGTGATAGAGGCGAGCTGTACAAAACCAAACGGGAATACCTCATTGGTGTGGCCGTGTGTACCTTCTAACCATGCAGACCTCCAGTCCTTAATCATAGTAGGGAACGAACAATTGTATTGGTCCCTGTGATAAGCAGAATTTGCCTCTCCTTGATACCAAATAGCTCCCTTGATTGTCATATTTAAAAATGGGTGAATCATAGCATTCCATAAAACTGAGTTTTGGTGTGGCGGAGGCACATTCTCTGATTCGGTAAAGAACCGTGACGAAAATGAAATCTTGAAGTTGTTCTCTGCCTGAAGACCACAGGCTGCTAGTGCTTCGGATGACGACCAAGTCTCAACGGGCGTACCACCCCAATTTGTTTCAACAAGACCAATTGGGATTTTGAGCACGTCATGTAAATGACGTGCATAAACCCAACACACTGCAGAAAAAGATTGGGCATTATCTTTTGTAGGAATTTCCCAATTCCTCGATATCGACTTCAGATCGTATAACGGCACATCAGATGTAGTCTGTGCTGCTGTAAAAATCCTAATGTCAGGATACTGCGACACTAGGTCCAGTTCTTGGGAGTAGTTGAACATGTGCGCTATTGGAAACGCCATGTTACTTTGTCCACTGCAAACCCACACATCCCCAAATAGAACATCATGAATTGTGATCATGTTACGCACGCCATTTTTGGTTTCATGTGTAATAGACACATCGGCCTTTGTTCCCGGGGGTAACTGGTCCAGAACGATTCTCCACACCCCTTGCCCATCAATTACATCGTCAACATGCCCGGTAAATGTTTTACCTTTAACAAACAGTTCTACCGTTGAGCCCAAAACGCCATATCCCCAAATAACTGCATTGTAAGGCTCGGCTTGTAGCACCATATGGTCTTGGTAGTAAGATGCTAAACCAAATTTGGCTTCATTGCGGTGGTTATTCCCGATGAACGTCACAAATTGGAGTGTAGATCTGTCACATGACTTCAATAGAAGAATCAGAAACAGAGCAAACAGAAAGTATGCCACAACTTTACCGGAATTGTTACTGGATGACATAACTGCACTGGAAGATGAATCAACAGAAACAAATGTATTACAAGGATACTCATTCATGCATATCTAAAACTGACTGATCTACATTTTTGGTAGCAGGAACCCAACTATATTAGATACGTGGATTACATTGAGAGTTCATTCCAATCACAAAAAAATCCTGATATCAACTAAATAAGTATGGAGTTTGATAGCCAACAAGATTAAGGTGGTAAGGCAAGACAGACTCGTGTCATGGAAATTATACCGTAAACAGGATATAATAATTCACAGGATACATAATTGTTTGATAGACAGGAAAATCCTTGGCACAAGGAGAGCGTAAAAGTCACTGAATGAAGGCCGCCATGATAGAACAGACAGAGGTGAGAGAGACTTATGTCATGGAAATTATATTGTAAACAGGATATAATAATAAACAGGATATATAATTGAATTGTGATTTAGGAAAATCCTTGGCACAATCAGTGAAATGAAGGTCACATTGGTGAACAATGCATGAACCGTTTGAAATGGATAGAAAGGGTCTTAAAGGGGCACTGCACTCTAAATATGGTGTGGTCTCTAATTGAAGGGCATAACGAAAAAGAAAAAAAATTTGGCCGTAGCTGTTTTCTTCAGGACGAAACCATAATGGAGCTGCAATTTATTGAAATTTCCACAGCAACTTCCCGCTCCAGCAGTCACGCAGAGATCGAACTTTATATAGTTGTCAGCCGATGTTATGAAACAAAGAAATTGAATACACTAGGCCCGATTTTGACATAAATCTCCTGACTGAACATCTTCCGTTGAACGCGGTATCTGAACCACCTTGGCGTGTACGACGTATTTCCTTCATAACATCGGCTGGCAACTATATCAAGTTCGATCTCTGCGTGACTGCTAGAGCGTGAAGTTGCTGCGGAAATTTCAATAAATTCCAGCTCCATTACGGTGGCGTTTTCAAGAAAATGGTTAGCTCAAATTTTTTTTCGTTTTGCCCTTCAATTTGAGACCACGTGATTTGTAGAGTGCCGTGCCCCTTTAACTGGGCACAGCCCTTTCTGAATTAAGCAAACACCATGACAATTAATAAATGAATGAGAAAGCCCTATTAATTATCGGCACTAATATAAAGATTATAGAAAGCAACAGTCCCACAGCCTACGCAAGCAGACCACATGTAAACTACTACTCTTTTTAATGAGGGTTATAAAAAGACGTCAGCAATTTCAACTATTTACAATCAACAGAATCTATACATTATAGCCTACAGAACAAACCGTCCCATCTCAAGCTATTATGATTGTCGTGTCCACCTTTCATAAAGTTGCCCATTAAAAATATATAGGTCAATTTTATGATCAAGTTTAGAAGTCCAGTCATGAAAATATGTTACGAATTTGATTTTACTGACCTAGCCTATCGCAGCATACAAAACATGTTTCACAAAGCTATGTACGTTAGGAGAAATGACATTCTGTGATGCCGAGATCAATCCACAGCATTGTTACAAAGTGCAATGACACAGGCATGGTAAAACAATACCAAACAATCTTTAATGTGATATAGAACTTGCATCAATAACGTTGAGGTCATACAAAAGGTATGGTACATATCTGAACTTTCCATATCATTCATACTGTAGTGTAGTCATAACACCCACGTCCTCGATTTCACCAAGCCCTATTATATATTGTAGATGTGATATGTTTCACTCAAATACATAGATTGATCTAAAAGCGCATAATTTGATGCAGAATAAATGTTATGAGTAGGGCAATTTTTTTTTACTTGAAAAAAAGGAAAATTTTGACCTAAAAAAATTGAAAATTTGATATTTTTTGACATGAACAAACTGAATTTGACCAAATTTTGATCTAGCGTATGCAAATTAGGTGTTCTCCCACATAATGTTAAAATTGTACCACTAATCTTTATTTCTGGTTGGAACTGGCTGTCCTAACGAAGTAGTTTGTCCTGAAAAAACGTTTTTAGCTTAGAAACAGACAAATTTTTACATACAAAAACTAGTACTCAAATAACCTAGCCCTATGAAGAATTCCAGTAGTTACAATACATGTCATGGTAGAAATAATCAAAATTTGTTGTAGTACAACCAGATATACTTTCCTACATTCTTGGGTAGAAAGTGTATGTCCTTACTAAGAAGCTTTGCCAAGAATGGAGAAAGAACGTTCAACAGCAGCAGTTATTGGCTGACAACACTCGTGTTGTGCGTACACTGCTGGTGACACACCGTGTTGCTTCATTGTGACAATATTGTCTGTATCACAATTTTTCATCATGCACTGCTTAATATAAGAATGATGCAATGCCCAAGAAGTCTTTCTTCAGTTAGGATATTGCGGTACGTTGACCATAAAATCATGTTTACCTATCCGTTTTATTTCACCGTTTATGATTCACAATGAGCAGACAATTGGCCTTCACAACGGTAGGCCTATAAAGTGACAAATGATGAGTTCACCGACAGTGCAAAATCTACGATACAAACGTAATGCAGACGTCAAAAATTTTTTGACTTTGAACAATTTTGACAAATTTTGACTTAACGCTACAATTTTGACAAATTTCTGACAGGTCAAAAAACTCGCCCAATTAATGAGTAGATTATCGGCAGCATAAGCAGCAAGCATGCATAGATGATGAAGAGAATTGATTGAATCATTTTGCTTCAGTTACACAAAGTACGGTATTACGTGGTCTGTCAAAATAGTTGGAAGTTGGAACCAAACAAATCATTACAATTCATTACATTCCCACTTCGATTTTGGTGCCTTGGAGTCAACTTGTATCAAAATACCGAGTCTGTGCCTGCAGAAGGACTTTCTGTACCCTGTACCTTCTAAAAATAGTACATTTAGCTTAAGCTGATACGATTGTTGATATACAATGTTCTCTCCAATGATTAAATAGTTGCTGACGATTACCCCTGACGAGTGTCAGCCGAAAATATTCCAGTTCATTTCAATACGAATATATTATTCAATTGTACGCCTACACGGTATTGAAGTTCTGTACCTCCAAGATGCTCTTTAAATACATAGGAGTCCCTCCCTGACCCATGTATATGTATGCATCCCGACAATTGATAAGCTTGTTACCATAACATTATCATCAGGTCAAATTTGGATGCTGCAACCATTGGCTAATACCCATAATGTCCAGCGCTCCCTCGCATAAATCCAAATGCTTGCACTTCTCCAATAAAGAACTATCTATATTATAAGTCTACACACCTGCAAAAAATATGACACAATTAACACGATAAAAACTATAATTTCATCGGGTTTCTCTTGGTATCATTAGTTGTTAATTAGTAACAATGCAAGTAAATTCACTACTTATAATACAATAAATTATTCTTATTCACCATGATTCAGCCAACATAACATACTAGCTTAATTGTACCGTAAACATACCGCAATTACCATAACAAGCTACCATTCACATATCCGTTTTGACACTGACGAACAAAATGACACAACATATACAGTGGGCACAATTTCAAAAATTGGAGTTTTGGAGACGTCTAATGCTTCAGTATAGGATTAGGACGGCAGTGGAGTCTACAATGATGCAGAGCATTATCAGATTAACGCATAACATCGAGGCTGGTACCGTGATACATGTATGCTTTATACATACATAGCCTGGGTTAATGGTGCTTTTCTTATAGTGCATCGCTATTATACAATTATAACATACAGTAACTATGCCATCATACATTGTACCCACAAAGCAACTTACAGTTCATCGACGACATTACATGGTTTGAAAAGGCACAAATTATATTACCGGTACTAGTTCTATAAGCGAGAGGCAAAAAGTTGTATAAGTAATTTTACGCAACTGTTTTTCCAATTCGATTCAATGACATGCTTACGGTAAATAATTCTCAAACATGCATAAAAGTATATGTTATATGTTCTTAGAAAGGCAGTTACGCACAGAAACTGACCGATGACATCTACTATCTCAGAACATTGTGAAACAAAATATCATAAAATGATGAAGGACTGAAACATGCGAAAAGTAGGTGAAAGGGAATGTGATTACAATATAAATGGTCAATGCAATGATCACCCTTAGTCAATCAATTAATATAATATTTTCTTCGAAATGAGGCATATTCAGTTATTAAAGCCAAGTAGGCTCAGTCGGACACTTTCACTAATAATTGCCACTATTCAGTAGCAAAAATGACTGTCACACTGATATATATAAGACACACTAATACACAATATTTACTGTAAATTTCATTGAGTTATGAGCGATAAATGATCTATCCACAATGGACTGCCCCGGCTAAACCAATTTACCCTAAATTTTAATGCATCTGCGGCAAATTACCCTGGTAAAAATGAGTAATGGCACTATGGCAGATATTGGAGAAGCCAAACAGTTGAATAGTGAGGTGACAATGGATTTCATGTTGATGTTTGACAAAAAAAAAACTTCAGGGATTATAAATGATGCCCCGTTACATGACTAAGTACTGAAGTTAACACAATACAAACGTCAATTTGAGAGCAATTACGGTATTGATGGGAGTTTGACGAAAACAGTTGGAAATGAGTGCTGGTCGATTAACTCGTGATTACCTCGATTTGGAACATGCACGGGACTAATCAGTGCGAAAACGCAAACACGTTGCATCACATACAAGTGAAACATGCCATTATTTCATTCTATAGGCTAACTAATAGGAGAAAGCAAGAAACCAAACCCCGAACTTTACATAGACGTTCTGCTGGAAATTTTGCATAGGGGTAAATTTGCTAACAAAAATATGGTCAACCCGACATCATTGATGATGAAATCAATAGACACGGGTCAATTCGATCGAGGTCCTCAACGGTCCACAATATAGAACTTAAACAAAATGTTGCAGCAATTGAAGAAATTTCTTGTGCTCAAAAGGGACACCCCCTGCTAGTTTTAAAGTGACGCGTTCCGTGCAGTTATGCAGAAGCAAAGTGAAACTGCAAAGACGGACTAAAAATAGGCTTCGACATCAAGCTATCATTTTCTACGCTAGCTAACAGAATCCGTAAGATAGGAATAGGGAAGAATTAACATGAGTCATTGCCAATTGTAGAATGGATAAATGACCGAACACAATCTAAAAAGATCCCAATTTGTCACAAAATCGCCAGCAGGCAATGATGTATTTATAAAGATGCAATGCCACCAATTCTATTACTATTCACAAGAATGTATCAGTGATTAGCCCATGATTGTCGAAATTTTATGGACACCAATGCTGCATATGAGACATTTGAGGATATACATATGAGCCTGCTGTCGCTGTGTGTTACATAGACCATAACAACACATTGGACAAGTGCTTCGATCATTGCAGAGCAACCTCGCTCTGAAACAACAGTTAAAAAGAACTTAATAGATGGGTGATAAACAACGTGAAGATGGTTAGAACAAGCATCGGAAGCTATTCGTACTTCTTAACCTTTGTGAGTAATGTGTTGAAAGGGTAATCCCAGAGCCTACTTGATATCCCAAACCCAAGTTCTGGATTCTGAAAGTGATGTCTCACGTGGTATGCCCGTAAGTTATAGAAATATCCGCCCTTAGATGGGGACCCATAATGCAAATAATAATGGGTTAAATCATAAGCCAAGTAGCCAGCAAGAATGCCTGCAAGGACGGTGTGTCTGACTGGTGTGTCTAAGAACACAGCCAATAGCGAATACAGCATACTAGCCATTACAACAGCAGGAACTACAGGAAACACCAACCTTCCTTTATCAAAAGGCACCTTGTGGTGTTGCCCATGCAGTAGAAAGTGCAACGTGATTAGCCAGTATGACGACACAGGTGGGCTGGCGTGGAACAACCACCTGTGCAGGGCGTATTCCAAAAAGGTCCACGCGAATATCCCGAAAACAAAGCAAGGAATCATCACTACGTTGGAGCACGTGAAACTAATGAACGGTAAGGATTGAAAGAACACTATCTCACTGTAACCGCGGTACGTCGTCAGCAAAATCATGACTATAACCGGTATCCAAAACACCGGTATCACATACCAGTTGGTGCTGGAAAAGTATTCCACAAAGTCACTCTTGAACAAACGCAGGGGTCTGTCGACTGGCGAGTCTACCCAGTCGTGATATTTAGCCCCTAAATGTCCGACTTGCCATACAACAGGCTCTGACCAATTCACCAAATCTGGTGTCTGCGGGATCTCTTTACTCGCGTTTTCATCTTTCTCTTCCACTAAATCCCCGACGTAATGTTGCTCTAACCATCTGTAAGCGTTCTCGCTGTGTTTATGAGTGCCTTTCTCCATAATCGTGGATACATCCTTTCCATGCCATTTCGTCACTATCTCTTTGCCTCCAGGATGGATATTAACAAAATTCGATATATCAAAAACGCGTCGGTTCTTCACCAACAAGGTACGGTTGTCCTTTTTAGCGCTTTCAACGTCTTCCTTCGTAAATTGTGGCATTGCCTGGTCTTGATTATTCAGCCTTGTCACAAGGCCACTTAAAAAGAATGAAGAACACAAGCCAAAAGTCTGAGACAGACTTAATCTGAAAAAGTTTGCAGTGTTAAGTCACATTTCAGTCGCTTTGAGAATTGCAACAGAACAGTACATGTGCGGCATAATTTTGACAATTTTCAGCGGAAAGAATATGGCAGTGGAGCATCTATAAAAATCGGCAGAATAGGCAATAGTGTTCTTTGCAAAAAACGTCTTATTATATATAAATGATTTTGTAACAACTTCTGTGCGTGCTATTATGATCCAACAATTTCACCAAGACATGAATCACGAGTAGATATAACCAATTATGTACAACCAGCATAGTGCTAAATTTTGATATTACCTTTAGCATGAGTCTCTTGTAAAATGATTAATAATTATCTATTCACAATATCTGGCTACAGATTGAACAGAGTATATAAAATATACGGTAGTATAAAGGATGTTTGACTAGGCCATCAAGTCAATAGATTTAGATTAGACGATGTATCATGCACATACTATTTTCAAGTTTAACTGTGGTCGATTTTGTAACAAACGTAGAAATATACGTAGACATGTTGAAATCGAGCAAAATATTGATAGAAAGGAAACATTCATCCTGTGTAAATGCGTAATAACTGGTAGCAAAAATTGTCACAGTCTCCCTTCAATGCATAATGATTGAATTCACTCCATTGTACCTATGTGGAGTATATCACAATAAATGATCTCATTATTTAGTATGATCTCATTAATCAGTTTAAACTGTTGTAAGATCTCAAATCATTATTTTTACTGCATAAAATAATCAAGTAAAAAAATTATGTTCTAGGCTATATAAAATGGTCATTGGTCATTATAAATTCCTTATACAAAATGCTCAAGAGCTCAAAAGTTCATCATTTCATTCAGCGTAGAGCTATCGATATTAGCTTGGGAGAATTTTGAAGTACGATACTTATATCTGCGTTATAATTCATTCTTAGCGCGGTGATGTGCAACTTTATCATCTGTTATTTTTACGTCATCCGCACTTTCATCATTTACATTTACATCCACCTCCCACACAGATGATGTCTCGGTGTCACTAAAATAATTGACGTCTTTTGTGTAGTGTGTTGGATATATGTACAGTGGATCAACGGACAGGCCAATTAGATCCCTACGTGCAAAATTTTCAGAATATTCGTCTATCGGATGTTTGTCAAACATAATTGGGATATATTCATCAACAGGCACCATACGAGACAAAGGGTCTGCGTCTTTCAGTTTTTCTGCTCCGGATTTCGACAGCAAATATCCTATAGTCCAGTAGGAATACCCCGCTTCTACTAAACCTTCAACTTCCGTGATAGGGAACTCATCCACATTTTTCAATTTTTTCCGTCCAAGATATATCAAGTCCCATTTCAAATTGGCGGCCTTTATTCGCCCCATTAAATCAGTCACCTTACGGACAAATGACGGTTGGAATCGAACGTCGTCCTCCAAAACAACGACATGCGCATAATTCTTTTCAATGACATCGTCCCAAATGTGAAAGTGGCTCATAAAACATCCGATTTCGCCCCACGTTAGGGTACGTTGAGAATAAGGATCTATAAACCCTGGAAGCATGTTAATGCCCATTTCAGCGAGATAATCTTCACCCAAAGTCTTGCTGTCGACGGCATCAAAAATGGTGTAATCAATGCCTTGCATTTTCAAGACTTTTTTCATGCGCGAACGCCTATCTTTGCGTCTCTTCAGATTGATAACATATATTTCATCAAACCCTAACTTCGTCGGGGTAAGGACTTTTTCTTGAATGTAAGCAGACTTCTGCATTTCAATTCCAACTCCAACAGGCGGTTCTGTCATTACTTCCATTCTCAAATGTATGAATGCGTCAGAATCATCTTCTAATGATTTAGATTCGTCCAAAGGTACTGGCATGTATCCGTAAAACACAGTATTGTCGACATACATCTCAACGCCTACAGATTTGCAATGGCTTGCAAAAATAATGATGTCATCCAAATCATATTTGTAATCTTTGCGGAGAGGCAGAAATTGAATCTCTCTTGACTTCCTCTTCCGGAGATCAATAAGGTAGGTTGAATGAATTAAAGCAACAGGAAAGGTCCCGTTAATCTCATTATTTCTTATTGGAAAATATTCATCGGTCCTTACATAATATCCCTGATTGTTCATACCTCCCCAAAAATTTGTATATGACGATGGAGAGTAAAGCATCGGTGCAACTAACACCTTATTTTTATCAATTAGATGACGAATCGTAGAAGGATTCATAAGAATGTTATCAGCATCCACATAAAAAATGTAATCGGCCCACATTTCTCTGGCTTTTATTAATGCTCTCTGTCTCAGCTCCAACATCCTCAAGTGACGTTCTGTAGTCCAAGACAAATCGCTTTTCTGTCCAGGATAATGCCATGCTCCAGTGTCTATTTCCGTTTCTACACTCTTATATTGTGACCGCACACCGGAAACCCATGCGTCTATCTGAGATGCCGAGTCATCTTTCGTGTGATCACATACAATCCATAAGTAAATTCGTTTTTTGTCATAATCCAAATCCTCGATAGCCTTGAAGAAGTAAGGTAGAGAATGTTCCTTGTTCCTCACAAATATCGGGATGAAAACCGTCTCATCTAAGTATTCCGAGAATTTGTTATCCGTGGTGTAAGAAAACAGCCTTTGGCGCGCACTTTCCTCGTAGCTTGGCTCATCGGTAGCCAAGGCTTGCTTAGTGACACAGCCTTGTAGCGGAAAGAACAGGATACAGACGCAAAATATATTCAATCTCATATTACACACCTGTAAGCATCCGGAGATTATAATTGCTCACATGCAAACTGCTATAACTCACACTAACGTTACGCGCGAAGTGCATTTTGGTGATTACGCAACGATATTTCAAGCATACTGAATATAAACTGTCGGAAGCTACACTAATGATAGTCTAAACCGTGAATCTCGAAAACGACGGCTGTGACAGCACCGCAATATCTAATAAGCATGGTAATGACATGAAGACTGCAAACGATTAATGCAGACGGATACATTCCGCACGAATTGAGCGACGGCGGAAACGAACGCCCATTAACAACCTATTTCTTATGGTATGCGGGCCAAAATAGCGTGACGGCAATTACGCAACAACTGATTCTCGCTCATTATTACTATTATAGAAATCATTCCGACTCTCCGCGCTCCTAATCTTCGCTACAGACCGTCACAAGACCCGGTCGATATTTTCAGCAGCACCGCGTCTACAAATACACCCACCTCGGCACCTTGACAATCGCATCGTTGCAAAGCATTATCAACGGTCGTCACGTGAAGGAGGCATGGAAAGTCGGCGCTACGTTTGCATAGATTACTATTTATTCCGATTTGCCATAAGCCCTTTCGCATCACCTGGCGGGTCGGAATCGAACTCAAAACTACGATTTCGATGTGAGACGAACAGCGCACCCTTTTGGTGAATATTTCCATTGCCGACGTGATGCTGAATTTTCAATCTAGCTGACATGGCAATGCTTCAGCAGTGCTTCTGCTTTTGGTTCAAACTCCTGATGATTATATCGCCTGATGCAGGTGTTATTGAGAGGTATTGTGAAATTAACTGACGAGGGAAATATAATCCATCAATTTGCCCGTAGAGGCTCGAGGGCATGTCAAATACTTTTTCATGTAGACTACAGACCAGTGGTTTTCATCATCATCATCATTGGTTTCAACCACTGATCGGTGGACCGGCGAATGTATTCCGATTTTATTGTTAATTGAAAAACGTTGAGCTTGAAGACTTTTCGATAATTAGAGAAATGAAACACCATTAGAATGTCAGTGTTAGAATTAGAATGTAATTTGACGAGATGTAACGTTTATGGACTATATAGGCTACGGTACTTTCGACTTGTCCCAAGCTAAGAAGTCTTTTTTAACAAAATTCGACAGTACAATTTTTAGCGACATTATGATGAATAGAATCTAGCAAACAGCCGACATCGAGGTGATGGTTTTAAGGGGGCTCTGCCTTGCAGAATATTCAGTAGTATCAAAAAGATAGCAGCGGTAAAATTCTCGAAAGTTGATTCAAAGTTTCAAATCTCTGTTTTGAGTTGCATACTTTTGTTAGATTTACAATCTGGGTTGGTTTTGATTGTTTAATGTGAAGAAATTTGCATCTTCTAGTTCATAGTGCTAAATATGGTTCATTAAGTAGATTTGCATGCCAATTTCGGGTCATTTTGATGTAGTACTGAGCAGAATCTAGCCTAAAAGGCCATTCTTTCAAATATTTCATTGATTCAAAATAACTTGGTAATTGCAAAATAATGAAAAATAGACTTAGTTGAAACAACTTTCCGTCAATGAAACTCTTACCTCGGAATAGTATATTATTCGGGTTCATTTCAATAGGAATATACTATATTCAGTAATATTGTACTGCAATAAAAATTGTTTATGATCTTATTTAATTGCGTTGCCACTGGTAGAAAAAGGACTTCAAATTTTCCACATGCATTTTGTGATGTCATATGTTTTTACTGCATCAAAATGAATCGGCAACGACAGGTTATTAGAATTCCCCCCACCCATATTTGAATTCACTTCAAAATGATGATCTTGGCTATGTCTATGATTATTTAGTGTATTGAGAGCTCATGTAATATAGGCCTCATGAGCATTCCTAACGGAATCAGCATTTGTGTAAAACCAACTGATGAATTTGTGAACCTGCAAGTATATTAATGAATTTGTGTGGTTTTTACATCATCTGTCATTGCATTGCAGCAATTTACACATGAAGTTTCTAGCTAATCCATCACGGAAAGGTCTTCTGGCCTTGGATGTGGACGATTCCATAAAATTTCTTCATTTGGATCCATCCTCCAATGAATATGACGGGGTACTGACAAAGAACGACTTCAACCTTACATCTGCCACCCTGCCGGATTTACCTCAGCATGTCGACTCTTGGAATATTAACTGCATGACATGGTGCTGTTTGGGAAAGTCCACAAATCCTATTTCATTGGCTGTGGGATTGGAAAATGGAAGCGTTTATATGCTTTGGCCCAGTTACCCGGAATCATTGACTTCCAACCATATTCTCCTGTATCAAGCATCGAGGTCTTGCAAAGCACTGGCTTGGAATAAAATGCAGCCAGAGTATTTAGCTTTTGGATTTGATAAAAGTCGATCTGAGTCCTCCTTAATTGTTACTAATCTGCTCAAAGAAGGACCAAAGAAAGAACACGTCACTGGACTTATTGATAATAAATTGAGAGGACAAACAGAATCGTGCTTTTCGGAAGCCGTAAACTCAATCATGTGGTCTGACAGAGAACCTAGGACATTGGTAGCGGGTGTTAATGGAAAATTCCTTCGTTTGTATGACATGAGATCGTTTCGTACTGCGAGTCAAGTTGTGAACACAAAATCTGTGTTCGGATTATGTCAAGATCCTTGCTTGGACAGTCGGTTTGCTTCGTTTTATGAAAACCAAATTAATGTATGGGATCTGAGAAGCTTTTCCAAACCAGCCGCAACCATATCGACAAGGGGCAATGTAATTAAAGCAGATTGGTGTCCCACTAGAAACGGTTTCCTAGCTACTATATCTAGTGGGTCGGGTGAACGGAACGTTGTGCGTGTGTATGATACGTCCCATGCTGTAGTTACTGACAGTGAATCAGATATTGTTTACCGACATGTAGAACAAATCGTTAAACTGCCTTTAAACGCAAGTGAGAAGACAGCATCAATTGCATGGCTGCCTTATTCAGAAAATCGACTTGTAGCTGTAACCGATTCTGGAATTGTACACAGAATGAAAATACCTGAAAGAATATCTTTGAACTGGACTAATCAATCTGAACTTGTCACCGCTTGCAAGCATATTCACCAGTATTTTGGCAAACAAAAGCAAGCCTCCGACGCAGCAAACTTGCTCGACATCGAACAGATCATATACAAGAGATCCAAAAATGGATACGGTCTCGATCACTCGAAAGACCACGGAAACTCCAAAGTGAATTTAGAACCAGATAACACAAGCTTGCGACTATTTTGGAAATGGATAAAGCTTGCAAAAGAAAGTTACCCTATCTCTGTCATGAAAGACACGAAGCCAAACCTCAGCCATGGCGGCAGACCACCGTGGGGACGGAGTGCAAGCTCTACTACAGTACTGAACAGTAGATTTTGTGGTCTCCAGAAAGAGCTGAAGCAGACGAGCAGCTCAGGTGTATCATTTTCAATTATAGGAGTTCCATCTTCATCATGCTCCATATATTCCAGCGAACACAGGAGAAGAGCGTTGAACATGTGTGATTGGTACAGTATATGCCAAATCAGAAAGGACTCGACTGAATTCAAGATGTCCCTGTCTAAATTAAAAAATCTGGAACGAGCCGCTGTGTTAGCGTTGTGGCATTTAGACATGCAATTGGCGATTAGTATACTGAAAAATTGTAACGGTGACATGGCCTATCAGTATGCTGTAGTCGCGATGGCTTTCAGTGGCTATGCAGCTAATGACACGACACCGTTATGGAGAGAAATGTGTGACAACCTCCAAAGAGACATGCCGAGCCCGTATTTCAGAGCTGCGTTCGCATTTTTGAAGGCTTTAAAAGAGCCGAAAGTTGATTTCAGATCGATTTTAAAAATGAGAGAGGTCAGTATCTCGGACCGCATTGGGTTCGCTTGTATGTACTTAGACGATGAGAGCCTTTCAGTAGTTATGGATGAATTGAGTGATGATGCTGCGAAAAATGGTTGCTTGGACGGTATTATCGCTACTGGACTGACAACAGATTTGGGCATTGAACTCCTGCAAGCGTACATTGACAGAACAAAGGACGTCCAAACTGCCGCCCTTGGATTAATACAGGGAGGGTCATCTGATATTACCCGGAATCAAAATGCCGGTTTCATAATTAATAGTTACAGAAAACTGCTGGATTTATGGCAACTATGGAAAGAGAGAGCGTGGTTCGACACAGTCTTGGGCAAGCCCAATTCCTCGCAACGATCCGAGTATACTTACCAAGGAATATCCGTGCTATGCAATTTCTGCGGTAAAGGCATAATGCATCCGAAATTTTCCGTATCTCGAGGTCGCGGGATAAAGATTCAGGGTAGCGGAAACGCCAGCAAGCCTATAAGCTGCCCGCAATGCCGCAAACCTCTGCCAAGATGTTCCATTTGCTGTTTGGGACTAGGCACGTCGCAAGCGGATAGCGAATTCGAAGACGACCCGTACCGAGACGGTGTCATACTTGAGAATTCCTTCACTTGGTGCTCATCTTGTCAACATGGCGGCCATCGGCAACACATCAAGGAATGGTTTACAGCACACAACGACTGCCCTGTGTCCGGATGCTTATGCGACTGTCGCAATTGCGTCTCGGCACTGAATTTGTTGACATGATTGTCACCTGCAGCATGATAATCAACTTCTACTTTGCATTAGGCTAAATCAGTGGTTCTCAACCTGTGGTGCATACAGTAACTGTATTTCTTTTTCAAGAAAAATGCCAGTTTCACAAATTGCAGAGGTTATTTTTTCCAATCTAAGAGACATCTTCATCGAATGCAGTTGCATGCTTTACGCATCATTTGACTAGGTTGCAGCCCACCTAAATGAGCTTGCAGAGAAGAAACATGATGGTCCATAATTCTACGTACATTTGGAGTGAATTCGAGTTTTTTGTTAAATTGTTGATACGCACTCCAAGAAAAGTTCGAGAACCACTGCTCTACATGGACTACTTGAGGCATACTGTATGAAATTATGTCACCTCATATACTACTAATACAAGCACTTGAAATAGGTAAGAAACTGTCCCCACCCTTGTCAAATGACTTTCAGACTGTAAGGTCTATGAATCAAATGAATAAATTCGCAGTCAGCTACTTCAATGAGGAGTATTGCTAAAGATTACTAGTATCAGAATCGACAGGGCCAGGTGAAAACGACAATTTCATAGGTGCAAAATCGCCACCGGGTGAATCCGTGTCCATAGCGACACTAGCAATCATATTATGCGTCGGTGTTGGCTGTGCTAACTCAGCCGGCAGTGTGTCGATTGGTTTATGACCGGACACTGCTCTCAATTGAGAAATCTGTTTGAGCACGGCACTCCCCTCTTCTCGGACGGAAGGGAATTCTCGGCACTTGTGTGCGTAATAGGTGGCTGCTTCGTAATTTTTTGTCGTCTTCAAGTGGTAATTCGCAAGAAACACGTAAGCGACCGTGTGTGCTTTTGTATCGGCGACAATCCCATGTTCCTCAAGTTGCCAGAGATATTTGTCGTAATAATATGCAGCCCAATCGTTTTTATCTTCATCTTTATACAGTTTCGCAAGTCTTACATGAGCCATCCCTTCTATATCTCCGACAGCGGCAGTCTTCCTGTAGCACATCTTGGCTTCTTCCGTGCGACCCAGCGCTTCGTAGGTTTCTCCCAAAGCCATAATCATGCGAGAGTCGAAAGGACGCAACCTATGAGCGTGTTTGTAGTAATACAGAGAATAAGACGGCATCTTCAACAGCTCGTAGGTTTGCCCGAGTCCATACCATGCTCTATAGTCACGCCTGTTCAAATCAACAGCGTTACGATATGCTTGAATAGCGGCAGACGTGTTGCTGACCTCTGTGTATTCGTGCCCCATCAGAGTCCACGCTCCTAAATAATTCGGATCGAGCTTGAGAGCTCTTTGAAAGTATATAACTGCTTTTTCATGGATAACTCGCATGCTGTAATAATTTCCAACGATACAGCATGTCTCAACACGATATTTGTCGACTTCACAGCAATGATGCGCTAAATGCGCAAGGTCAACTTTACGGTCTTTTACGTAATACATGTTAGACAAGATATCCATATGTTCAATGCGGTATGGATCTTCTCGGTGCAATTCTTCCAGCATTGTGATAGCTTCGTCAAATTCTCTCTTGTTATGATGAGCTATTGCTTCTTGCGTTTTGATGTGTATACTCTCATTAAATCCGGATAGTTTGAGATCATTGTATATCGGGAATGCGTCATCGATATTGACTAAATCAACGTGTGTAATTGCATAGAAGAAGTCTCTCATCCAGTGTTTTGGAAGGTGTAGATTTGACAACATATTTTGATCTGCGATCACATTAGATAGCTCATACCAAGCACTCCAATTCATGGGGTATGCTTTAACGGATTGACACAAGATGTCAGTAGCTTCACTCTGTTGCGCCAAACCTTCTGACGTCTTTTTCAACACAATTCCGTAGAGATATAATCCAAATGAATCCAACTTATTGCTTTTATGCTTTTTAGAAAGTTCCATTCTCAACACGCGCAACTCTTCGTTTTTAGAGTGCACTCTGTTTGAAGTGGAATGGTCGTCTATGCGTCCCAACTGTTTCTTTCTCAGCGCAGATTTATATCTCGAGTACATGTGTAAAAAGTATCCAATATTCGAAGTATCTTGTGCCAAAAAGAAAGCTGCTCTATCATACTCCCCGAGATCGAAGTATGACTTAGCAACAGCGAAATTATCCAGTTCGCTTCTAGAGCGTGTCTCCTCAGCATCAACATCACCAGTAACGACGTATCGTTGATTCTCTTCATCTCCATCTGGTTTCTCTGGTTCACATTTTAAGGAGAGCGATTGTTCCGCGAGCCATTTCACAGTCTGTAACAGTCCCCTCGATTGACAGGATCGCAGAGCACATTGCAATTCATATTTCATGTGCCGCGGATTACATTTTCTGCATATAGTAGGCATGGCGGAAAGTGATAACCTATCGCCTGGCCAATTAAAAAAGCAATGTTAAAATGTAACCAACCCGCACTCGGATTGTACAAGTAACACAATATTAATACCATCAGAGACTTGGAATAATGATCAATAAAACTGACAATTGAAATTGTAAATAATATTAGGCTCATGACTTTTGATTCATCACTGTTCATGTCCAAATGAAACAACATCAACTCTTGGATTCGTCGCTCGTCGGCACAATCATTTACTATTCCTCTCAAAAGGCATACCATTGCCTACAATAATTCACCCAGAACTGTATCCTAATATGATCCACATTGCAACTTTTTGGATCTGTGGACGTCCACCCCAAAAATCGCAATACATCTATTGCAAAATTGATACGGACCAATATTTGTAGGGATAAAACTGGAAAAAGTACAATCCTGAATTTTTACAGCTCAGGCAGTATAGTCCGATTCTCAATTTCAAGAATTTACTATACAGTCAGGGCACTGAAACACCCAGACATCGGCATTGTTATGAAGATTGAACAATCTCACCGCACCAACGACTCCACAATGATAATACCGATATGCATACTTTTTTGAGTCAGAATGGAACCGGCCATTCTAGGAATCGCTCAAAGTTGGAAGACATCATTTTAAGAGTGATCTAATAGTTTGAACACGATATATCCAATATAAAAAGCTGCGCGGTCAATTAGGCCGCCATAGAGCAGATGATTAGATGAACCAGATCAAGTATGCAGGGTCTGATTTACAAGATACGAGATCGAGCTGAAGGTTTTAATGCCTGCACGAGCCCGTTGCTGCCCCGTTTCGAAGGCTTTCTCACCGCTATGTGAAAGATATTAAGTCTTGTTAGACAGACGCTTATTTCCCACCCATAACAAAACTCTGTTCTTCTTTTTCCTCTTTCTCATCTTCATCACTTTCCCGCTGCTCTTCCTCCTTACCGTTATCTTTTTGCTGATCTTCGAGTTTCTTCTTCTTGAACTGCATTTTTTGTTTCTTCCTCTGTCGCTTTGCTCTTTTCTTTGCGGTCGCTCTCTCCGCCTTTTCTTTATTCGCTTGTACAAGCTGCTCATATTCTTGATCCAATTTCTCTTTCTTTTCCATCTCACTGTGAAAAGCTTCCCTCTGAAATTCCCTCCGTCTTATGTGCCTGTAAACGTGAAATTCCCCACTCCCTGCACCCGCACTGGAGCCCATAACATCTCGAACGAATTCGGGGGCATCTCGGGGCTTCCAAGCTTTCTTTGCCTCCGGAATGAAGACAGGTTTGTCAGGTTTTCGCATGAGTTTATCAATTTTCAAGCGTTGCAAGTCTACATGTGTTTTCGGGGGGTTTACCTTTTTTTCCGCAGCTTCCTTTGATATCCATGCCTCGTTTCTGACATATGTGTCCATTTTATTGATCAGTCTTAAATGAAAATGACAAAGCGTTAAATCACAAATTCAGATTAACGCCTTTTTTTGGTTTCAGTCTTTCTCTTTTTATTTCGATTTTCTTTATGCGCCGCTTGAGGATTGTTTCGTATCTGATGGTTATTTTCACTTGAATGATCAGCAGAAAAACCGTGGTCTTCTGGAACGAAAATCACCGCGAGTATGCAGATTATTTGGAATATGCCACCGACGAACAGTAAATACCGCAATAATACGTCAAATGTCGATTCGGTTGGGATCAAAGAATTAACATTTACTTCCTCCATCAACACTTTAGAGCCGCAAACTACATCAGCCCGACAATCGAAGAATCAAATCCATCACCTGTCAATCTCTGATCTACCGCTAAAACTCGCCACTGTGATTCTGGCAGAAAATACAGAATAAAAATCGTCGGATTATAAATTTTCATCCGTTCAAGGCGCGCTATGTATCATCATCACCATCATTGGTTTATTAGCAATTTTATCAGTTCAATACACCACAAAAATGCGATACAATGAAAAGACAGGAAGATGTCGAAGCGACAAGGAGTAGTCTATGGAATCTGACACCCACCTTGGCCTAGGCGATGTAAAGAGGAGGCATGTACACTGGATGAAAGTAAAGAAGATAGTATAGAAAAAGAATGCGACAAGAAATAGGGCGGCATGTCATGGGAAGCGAGATCGATAGGTCAGTCGTGGTCCGGTAATCTTGAGGATGGACTGTATTTATTTAGTAGTAATTGCTTGTATATGTACAACGCGATACAAAAGATCCAATGCAATGTAATGGACAGATATGAGGATCATGAAACGACAAGTTACGGTCCGTCCTCGTCCCCCCTCCTCGGTCTAGTGCCCGATGTAGAAGTGTTCGGTTTCATCATCATTCATCATTGGTTTATTAGCAATTTTATCAGTTCAATACACCACAAAAAATGCGATA
Organism: Botryllus schlosseri; assembly: GCF_051294905.1. NCBI lineage: Eukaryota > Metazoa > Chordata > Ascidiacea > Stolidobranchia > Styelidae > Botryllus > Botryllus schlosseri. The sequence goes on along the minus strand of NC_137246.1, from coordinate 26,075,639 downwards.
CAATGAATAGACAGGAAGATGTCGAAGCGACTTGGATTTGTCAATGGAATCGGACACCCACCTTGGCCTAGGCGTAGTAAAAAAGGAGGCATGCACACTGAATGAAAGTAAAGAATACAGTATAGAAAAAGAAAGCGACAAGAAATAGGGCGGCATGTCATGGGAAGCGAGATCGATAGGTCAGTCGTGGTCCGGTAATCTTGAGGATGGACTGTATTTTGATTTTCATTCTGCTGTCTTTTCTTTAGACGCTATTCTTTGCTTTTTTCATTTGCTTGTTTGAGTACGTCCTTCATCAGACCCTTTCTGGGCTTATTTGCCACCGTAAGACCGACACATTATTTGAGAACACCGCAAGACTGCGATACAATAGAAAGAAAGGAAGGTGTCGAACCGACTTGGAGTTGTCTTTGAAATCAGACACCAACCTGGGCCTAGGCAACGTAAATGAGAGGCATGTACGCTGGACGGAAAGGAATATGGGATAAAATGTAATGATTAGCGATGAAAATGATATCTTGTCATCGATCGAAGACGTGTACCGGACCAAAAGGGTTGGAAAACAGTGCGCAGGAAAATTGCAGCATCTGCTATGATCTGTTACGCTGAAATATTCATACCGGAAAAATGCTAAAAATTGCTAAATTGCACAGGGTACATCAATGATATATATACATTGGTGCACATTTATTGAAATTTAAAAATAAAGCTGCATAAAATATACAAGCAATGAAATGTGAGGCATATCTCGGTTGGCGAAAACGATATGTAAAGCAGTGAACCGGCATACTGTTGTTTACAACCTTCAGCCAATGCGACAGACCGGGCGGCGGCAAACGCAGGTTTTCGAACACCTGCCCTGCAGTAGCTTCTGGTACGCTGTCTCTTACATCGTAATTACGTCACTTACTTAATGCAAAATGTTATTTTCACTCCAGGGGTCAAAATGGAAGATGGTGATTTCGAAACTCTGTATGAAAAGGCTAAAGAATCGCATGTCAATTGGTTATGGGATGCGAGATTACCATCGTGTGCGGTAAGTCAGATATAATTCAATAATACACTTGTTAGGGATAATCGTCAGCCACTAGCGATGAATTGAAAAGAACACCGACGGTTATTCATTGGTATATTGAAGATATGTAGCCCCAAGAGACTCTTTGAGTCAGATATCTTTCACAATATTGCCTCTAATGACGAGTCTTCTTATAGCTCTTAGCGTCTGTGACTGTGACATCTGATTTTCACTTGTAATCGATTATCAAGAATAAGATGGACTATATTACATCGTGATGTCATGCTCCAACTTCTTCACAGCTCTTATTAAAAACGCATCAGCCTACATAACCTCATTTTCTAGAATCTTTACTGTGATGTTACAATGCTATTGACCACGAATCTCTTGTATTTGCAGGGTGTCTTTTCAGACGAAAATGAATCACCTCAGCCTGGTAGCTCAGGCTCTGCAGCCAAGAAACCGACGGCGATTGAAGAAGGCTTGGTATGATTTCTGTTATTAGTTGGTTTTAATTTGTTTTAAGATATGCAAATTATTTGAATTAATCGTAAACTCAGAGCCATGGTTCTCAACCGTTGCTGTGCTACCCGTTTTCAGTTACCGAAATAAGTCAATTGTTCATGGCTATCCCGAGTTGAAGTTGGAACCTAGAATTTAATTAAATGCATTGTCTCTCACATTAACATCAATATCAGATAATTCAGTGTTGATATGATTGGTTATATATTGTGTTATATGATGCAACAGTCGTTCAAGTCTGCAACAAGGGATTTTCAAATTTTTCAAGTCGCAATCACGTCAGTTTTCAAAGTGATTCGTGTCGAGTCATCTCGAATTTTCAAAGTTCGAGTCAATTTCAAGTCATCAAATATTTTGAGGCCAAGTCGTTTGAGCAATGTGCGCGTCACAAGTAATCCCAACACTGTTGTACAACAGTTTCTGTTCTTGGTAGTAAACCTTGAAATGATTTTGATGGTTATCAATATTTGTTACGTATTCACCATTTAAACCAAGTTTAAACATCTTCCAATACAACATCCATTGCAGCAGTATATTTATTAAACTCGAAGACTTTTCGGGTGCCTCTTTTCAAGAGTTATCGGCACACTAAAGGGATTTAAACAGATTTAAAAGCAAAACCAAAAAGGCAAAGTATGACGCAACAATCAAAATCACAGACCATGAAATTCGCATCGTATCAATGGCAACAATAACAAACTACGAAGTATTCGGACATACGGTACTATAGTAGCAGCACAATTTGTAAATAAACAATTACACGCACGGAACAACACGCACTAATGAGAAATTTGTAGGTTATAGAGGAAATCTTTCTGTCTGCATAAAATAGGTTTGCTCAACTGAATAATAGTAGACTCCAACACTTATAAATGAAACGCAGACCTACCACGCGCAATGACAGTGAACATATTGTCATCATAGTGCTGTGCACAGGCAAGGTTTTCGCTCAGATGCTGACTGATTGACGAAGCATATGCTTGGTAATCATCATAGCAGTCATCAGAATAACCGAAAATTTACCAGATTTGCCTATAATCAATTGATTTATCCTATTTTACTTGGATAACATGACTTTCCAGATATCATCTCCTCAGTTCCAAACACCACAGTCAAAGAAAATTAACCTACCTTTTAAGAGCTGCAATGAGTCTCCAATCAGTAGAGGTAAGCCACAGCATATCATCATGATTTATATCTAAAGATAAAAACTGTCGAAAGATTTACGTACTGGGCAGTGCATCATATTACTAATTCATCCTTCTGATGGGGGATGAGTTACCGATTTGAAGGTATTGTCCATTCCATTCTTAAGTGGAACGGCTCACATAACCGTCTGCACTGTATCTTTCTCTGCATGATAGTTATATCCATCCTATTCCTAGTTCATATTGTAGCCTAGCAAAATTACCTATTACCAGTTATATGGTTTCTGTGAGAAGTTATTTCTTATGAAATCAGCGTGACAATTATAACACAAATATTCTTAGTTCACTTACCAATGTTAAATATTTGTCCACTGCTATCACTTCGATTGAAAGTTATTTCTTTTGAAAGGTATTTATGCCGCTTCTACACCATTCCACGGACAGAGGATTGTGTCAGTATCATCCAACGGAAGCGGATCTAATAGAGTGATCAATTTCGGTAATATATTTCCTCCTTTTATGATATTTCTGCTATGCAGCCTGTTAGTCAATTGAGGTGTGCAGATCTGGGAAAGATCGTTCTGTGTCATCTTTTCATGGAATTTATTCAAACCAAGAAATTGAATCAAATGATACAAAACTTTTAGGTGGTTTAAGATATGTCTTTTGTCCCGTTTGATTATACTCGAGTGCCCCAAAATCTTTGATGTTATAATTCAACTTGAATAGCAATCTTACTCTTTGATAGTGCTGCTAACCAATCACATTGGTACTTCACATTTGAGATATCCTAATCAATCATTTGGAAAATGTGCCACCTATGCACAACACTTGATATAAATGTATCAAAGATGAGGTCTGTGATGATGGATATCCAGTACTTGCAGTACTCGGGCTATAAAGAATATTCAAATTTGCTACCGTAAACCGGGGTAACTTTGGACAATTTTCAACAATTCCGCTTTGTATCTCGGAAATGCTAGGGTGTAGGGGAGGCATGTTTTGTGTTTTTTCGGGTCATGGAGCAAAGATTAGAATTACCTAATCCAAAATCTTCATGGTCATAAATAAGTACCTTATTTTTGTAAATTATCCGTGTCCAAAGTTACCCCTGCATGTGGGGTAACTTTGGACAATGTAGTTTTTGTACGCCTTTACACTCAATTGTTTATGAAACCTCGTAAATGAGGCTTATTTGATAAGAGTTGATGAGAGCAGTGGCTAAAACTGAAACAAAATAGTATATTTCTGGCCTATTGCATGATTTTTACCTAATCCACCCCCCCCCCAAAAAAAAAAATTAGGTAGTTTATGAAGGCTAATGCCCTCTTATTCATCTCTTGTCTCAATTTTTCTCATGCCTTCGCCAATTGGGACTTATAAATAACATATGGTGATAAGGGGTATCCCACTGGCAGTGTCAGCAATCGACAGCAAACATTAAACATGTTACCGTGATTTATTTCAGATTTCAAATATATTACTGTTCTTTAAAAGATACACTTTCCCTTTCCTATGTCCTCTGATGGACATATTTGTCATAATTTACGATGTCCCATATTCAGCTGGCGCATCTTTAGGAGTATGTGATAAATTTTTGAAGTAGCTTACACCCGATTGCAATCTCTGAGCTCATTGCCTACCCATTTTTTCATATTTTGGCGAACTCCTAATTTATTAACCTTCTCATTCCATTTTAAAAAGCCATCTGGCCGGTAATAAGGAATATAGTTGACCATACACTTTGACACAGATGAAGCAGCCACTTTCCAGAGCTCTAAATATCACATTTTCCACTGTCCAAAGTTACCCCGTTCTGATAAAATTTGACGGGGTAACTTTGGACATCACATTTTCCTGTATCGATCTAAGGGTGAGCCCACTGAGATTTTTGCCATGGATTAAGCCTGCTCAGAGGTATCTGCTGCCAAGTTTTTAATCTGTGAATCACATGCTATCTATGTTTGGTTGTAAGAAGTTTAATGACCATTAATTTTGAAGAATATGAGCCCGGGCCGCCATTAATTTATCAATGTTGGGTCAAGTTTATCGTGTAGTGAAACGAATCCACCTTCTATTGAGACTACTTGTGGTACTGATGCCACATGAAAAAGAATTGGACCTCCAGCAGCAACCCTTTTCCATAAATAACCATTTAAATCTTTTACTGCTTAGTGTCCAAAGTTACCCTTAAGTCCAAAGTTACCCCGGTTTCCGGTATCCCAACATATAAAGCACATGTATTCCAAATTCAGTGTGTCATGCACAAGTAATTATGATATCAGGTATTGTTGCGGTCGCTGAACTGCATATATGATTCTGTGTAAGCTGTCTTCCCTTCAACTGACAGCGCCGCAAAGTCCTATTAGTTTCCCGATGTAAATATACGCGATCTTGAAGTACGGTAGAAAACAGTATATTGCTTGAAGTTCCAATTGATCGAATTTCCTTATATCCAAATATAATAAGACACAATAGTAGCACGAATAAGATATCGTCCCAACAAGATCGGTAGATACAGTGGGGGAACGTCCGTTGGGCCAATTACTATTGACAAACTGTACCCAATCACAGCTATATCCAGAATATTCCCTTAGACCAGACCAGCAGGTTTCGTCAACCATACGCCATCTAGCGAATACAAGTATGGCTCCTAAATTATTAAACCCCCTAAGATTAACATGAAATGCCCACAGTATCAGGTATTGTTCAATGTTGGGTTGGAGATAGGAGTTTGATAAGATTTTGGTTGCGTGCCACAATTGGCTAATGTGAATTTCTACAGGGAATGAAACTTTCGAAAAACTACAGACTCCCAACACCAGTTTACGGTCTATAGCTCTGGAAGCCTGCGCAAACAACACCTTTCAAGTCGGCAACAGCGATTTACCTCCAGATATACGAAACGCTACATTCGATTTGAAGTCAACTAGTGAGTTGCTTTTAACTTTTGGTACAAACCCAATTGCCGAATAATTTCCGCAGTAAGAGTGTGTTTTTAATATTATTATTGTTCAGTGTTATTTCTTTCTAACGAGCCCTTATATTTTTAGCTAATCAGACGTTTGCTCTAGAACGCAGTACAGCCGCCAAAAACGTGACAATGGCTGTTGATGGCGTTTTGGACAGTCGTCAAGTAACATTCGATGCCCAGAACTCTGAAAGAGGTTTGTTTACTTACACAATCTTATATTATATCTACTAATCCAGTGGTTCTCAACCGGGGGGGTCCTCGAAGCATTTTCAGGGGGACCGCGAAGCCTCAAAATAGTTGATAACCTAATTTGTATTTTTTTCAATTCGGAAAAGAACGAGGCAGTTTCGCTTCATTAATACTAAAACTCCAGAGCGCACATCAATAGAATGGCCGTCTGAGATGAAATATCCTACTGTGCAGACTCATTTTAATTGCTAAATTGCCAGTAGCCTACTTATACAAACATTTTGCTGTTTAGAGATGTTTTGTTGGGGATTGTGGAAAAAAGTTGGGTGAGTAAGGTCAGTCAAGGTGACTTCGAAATGTTTACAAAAATCCATTTTCTCCTGTGATACACTCGACCCTTTTTCCATAATAACTTCAAGGTAATCTGCTAGATAGAAATAACCAGGCATGACGTTATATGTTCATTAAAAAATTTTTGTCAATTTTGGTGCCATATTAGTTGCGATCATACCCAAATGTGTCGTCGGAAGCGTTGCGCGTTATTATTACATTCTCCACCACCTATATTTGTGGAAATGGATTTTCGGCACTCGTTCATATCATATTGAAGGCGCCGACTTTCAAGTCACGACCACGTATTTCAGGAAATGCAGTTGCAGAATTCGCTTTGAAATAATAGAAGTCTACCCATTTTCTACATGAAATAGTAAGATCTTATTTTCAAGAGAGGACATTTTTTTTGCTGTTTATCACTAAGCCTGTACAGTTGTCATCTGCACCTGACATATGACAATTGCAAGATAATTTGCAAGAACTAATACTTCGTGGGGGGTCCGTGACGGTCCGAAAAGGTCCGCGAAGACAAAAAGGTTGAGAACCACTGTACTGATCGGCGATTATTAAAGCGTTGAATATCGTGAAACTAGTTGAAAAATTCATTGAACTTTGATTTAACAACGAAGTGGCGAGAGGTCAAAATACGATTAAAAGTTAAAGGAGTTCTATTTTTTCAGTTAATCAGACGTTCGCGGCAGAATGCAGTGCTCAAACCATAGAATTGTCGATGGCTGTGGATGGTGCTTTGGGCAGTCATCATGCAACATTCGATGCCAAGAGCTCTGAAAGAGGTTTGTTTCGTCAAACAATTTTATTCTACCAACCCGTAATTAATCATTGAATATCGCGTAACAACCCAAGAGGTCCATTCAATTTGGGGATTGACCTGAAGCAACAATGAAGTGGCAAGAGGTAGGATCGAGTCATAAAATGGCCTTTTTTTCTTTTAGTCAACACAATAATATTTTTACCCGTTTTCTCGTATGCTATTATATCTTTTGTAACTCGTAAAACATGTCCCCTTTTTCAGATCTCAAAATATGGTAAGCCAACAGGAGCTCTTAAGTACAGTTTAAATGAACCCCTGTCGAGGTGAAGACACAAAACCGACTCATACAGATGAACACGCACTGATTTGCGTGACCATGGTTTTAATGGTTCTTACATATTAACACTGTTTTTGATGCACAGTTCATTTTGTGCAGCAGCATTCTATGGTAATGTGTAATATGGTAGATTTTTGGTTTTGCGACTTGGCGAAAATTTGGGGTTCCCTGAACGCTTGCAGATTAACTAGTTTGGCAAAGGTTAAGAACAACTGTCTTAGATACTATTGGTCGATTAGTTTACCGTAGTTCGTAGCATTTAAAAACAATTGGAAATGTCCCATTTTATTTACAGCTAATCATACGTTTGCTGTGGAACTGGATGCGCAGACCAAAGAGATGTCGGTGGTTGGCGTTTCTGGCAGTCACCATGCAACATTTGATGCCAAGAGCTCGGAAAGAGGTTTGTTTACTTTTCATTTCTTGACATCTCCGTCTACGTTCCCGCAGCAGATAAATCTCCTCTATATGCTCCTTTTCGTGATGTCTCGTGTGGTTATTTCATTCTTTGCCATATCTTCTTTTACAAAATAGAAATATCTCTAATGCGCAGCCTTCCTCTCTATTCTATTTGGCATTGCCATCAGATGCCACCCGATTCTGGCTTTTTCAAGTTATGAATTACGATCCTAGTCGATATGGCCTAGTTCCTATCTTGTTCCCTTTAGCGACACCTAGTGAGAATCTTAGTGTCCTATGCTCTATCATCCCAAGTGCAGCTGGCTGTTAGTAGTGGTAGCGGTTTGAAAAAATGTAATATATTACTTTTACATCCTGAAAACATATTCTAAGTCCGCTTAATTAAGACTGTATGACGTCTTCTGATTAGGCTTTGGTAACCGGACGTTTGGAATGGAGAGCACTATCCAGTCGCACAAAGATTTTCTGGTGATTGAAAGTTCATTAGAGAGTGCAAAAGAGCTGCAGGAAAACATGTCAGTGCTCACGGATACAGCGCTATCCACTTTTGGGTCAAAATCCTCAGAACTAGGTAAGAAATTACATGTTATACTATTTCACCATTAACGTTGTCCCCATACAAGTAGTTTGTGAAAGATCCTATAGATGTAGAATTTTAAGAGCTTCGTGAAGGTACAGAACTTCAATATACAATTGGATAGTATATTCGTATTGATCAATGCGAACCCGGATATTGTCCCCTAACACTCGTCAGGGGTAATCGTCAACAACTAGTAGAGAATTGGAAAGAACATTGCATATCAACAATCGTTTCACAAAATATTATGTCACCGGCATGAAATTTTCAATTCGGATTTAAAATAGCTTGAATTAACTTCAATACACATTAAATATATTATAGAATTACGAATTGTATTAGGTACCATTTAAATCAGAAAATCAGGTTTCAGGACCATGGTTCAATGTTCTCAACTATACCAGTTAATTGATTAATATTTTTTGAGTAATATTCAGTAATATTTATTCAATGATCTTTGGCAGTTATCAGGATTGTTGATCATTTTTGGTTAATGTATTAGCAGTTCTGGTTATGGCAGCATATTAAAGTGCCAAGGAACTAATAATGAGATTGATCTTCTTTTCAAGTCACCATACGTAGTGGAAGCTTTCTGTATGTCCAATGTCTAATTGTATAGAGTTCCGTAAGGCCAATATGCTAATGGTATGGATTTATTAAATTGTCTTTTTGTCTGTCTAAATTCAAAGTCTTAGCCTACTTTTAGATAACTCTTTCATGTCAGAAGTAGGTCATCTCTTGACGGAAGTCCACTTATAAAGTTGATAACATATTTTAAGATACTTGAAACCGTGTTTGTTGTTGATAAACCTTAAGCTCACGCTTCACATGAACGGGAATGGGTCCGTCTATCAATGATTGCTTAACTAGCTTTCAATAGAGACTACGTACTGCAGTGCAGCTTTTGAATTTGGGATTTACCGTATTGTGTCGCAGACTTACATGTTATATGAATTTAATCCTACGGTACAAGCTGGAATGTTTGTTATGTAAATACTTTATGTTCAAATTTAGTGCTGGTATATTGTGTTATGTTTCATGGAATAGTGAACCGCTTGTAGCTAATAGAATAGTTCAGTATGCAGAGTTAATGCTGTGTTTTTGTACTGTAATGTGTAGAATTATATTATCTGCTTGTAAATCGTCTGCAGGCACCATGTCTGATCCTATGGAATCAAGTACTAAGCCAGAATCTAATAATGGGGACTCGACAACTAAGACAACTGAGAGGAAGCCTTTGAGGAGTATTCCACAAGTAAGTTCAGAACCTCTGCCTGGTTTTCATATGTTTGATTTCACAACATGCCGTTTTTTGTTGCTGGTATATTATTGTGCAATTTGTCTGGAGTTGAATAGCTTGGCTACTTTGATCTGTAATGGTTTCTATGCTAAATGGAGTTGTCAAGTCCATCTATTAGTGACATGCACCATTCATTCTCTGGAATGCGGCAGTCTGCGAAGTGTGGCTTACAGAAGTGTGTTGTAAAAAATTGGATGTATATCGTTATATTTTCATGGTTGATTATGTTTAGGAATGTCAGATATAGATGTAGCGCTAAGACTTGGAAAACTAATTAGCTCTATTTGAACCAATTAGAATGAAATGCGGGTTATCAAATTCTAATCCAATTTGTGAATTGTTTCTCTGCTCTAATTTTAATTCTAATCCAATTTCTGGTTTACCTGGCTGCTGGAACTGTATAGTGCGAAACGGGGCCAAGCTTGTTGTATACATACATTTCCGTAATTGTAATCCAATTTGGTGAAATCTGTGTAGCTATGAGTCAGTGTAATTTGGGAAAAAATGTATAGCTATAGTTCTCGTTCTAATCTAATCTTTAGCGGACAATTTTCTGGGGTAGTGTTTGTCGAATTTTTCCGTTTTAAGGTTGAGATATTGTATACCTATGTGTAACAAGTCACATTTTTCATTCGATAGTTGCAGTGTCAGAATAATTATGATTCTCAGACGAACCTTTGCCCTTTCAGTTGAAACCGGCCTCACCTTTGTTATGACTTCATTATACCTGTCATCGTAGAATTTATTTACATTTCATGAGCGCTATTGTTGTGACGAGATTCGTGAAACATATCGTATTTCAATCTGTCGGTTCACTTAACTGGTTTATTGAGAATTTTCCATGTGCTGCTAAACAGGCTGTCTGCCTTATTTTATTGTAACTGCCAATACTGAGGTTAAGCCATGAAAAGATATGAGGAAATCAGCCAAGTTGGTGCACTTATGTTGCTTTACTAGATTATCTTCATACCCACCTGCTGGAAAGTTATTAGGCTATTGTGATGTCAGGTGAAGGAACGATATATATCACACTCGAGAACTTGAGTGGTAAATTCCATACTAATATTATATAATAGCAAACACTCTACTATTGTATTGTGGTGCGCTAGCCCATTTCTCTTGTGTATTGTCAAAACTATGTTGCTAGGAGGCGGTTGTTGTGGTGTGTTGTTGGTATTGACCATCCCTCTCAGTAAAGGATTGTATTTGTAATATATTTTGTTTTTCTAAGCTATATCAAATATAACAGAAAAAGTTGATGATTCCTTTCCAGTGTATTGACTGTCATTAAGACGTCTTTGAGATTATGCACTCTCTAAGATACACAGTTTTAAATTTGGTATTGTTCTGTAATAGCTCCCGTGCATCTCTTGTTAGCATGGAAAACCTCTGTAGCTATAATCTAATTCTAGTCTAATTTGGAAAATACTGTGTAGTGTAATGTAGCTCTAATTCTAATCTTCCGAGTCTGATATCAACTCAATCAATCAGTATTTTCAATGTTCATTGATTTAAAATATTTCTAACATTATGACGTGATCAGTATGAATTAATGTTTTTCTATGTATCTATGTGTGTGACAGATGATTAACTGGTAGTGGATGACAGTACGTGCACAGTTAAATATAACATGTCGGATTATATTCTTGTAAGTTGGGTAGGATTTATGAGATGTTTTGGTCACCTTCAATATTGCGAGTTATTGATCGGGCGAATGTTCTTGCGGGATTCTTCATTTGATAGGATTAGTTGAATGGGAAAGTCTTGTGCAGTGCCGCACTCGCTAATGCATTATTCATTGAGCATTTTTTTGGTTTGAAATTCCTTGACATTTCGCTTTCACGATTCGGCTAGAGATTCAAGTTTAAGAGGTGCATTTTCGACAGTTTCAGAATGGCGTCCTTGTTTTGGAGAAGATTGATCAGAACAGTGTGTCTATATTTGATTTGAGTCATCAGCATTAGCTCGGATACAATTTTGTGACTATAGAGATTGTAGCAATTGATACGTTTTTTCTTTGTCGTAAATTATATATCGGTTTGCCAAATAATATCAAGCAAGCTACCGGGTATGACAATTTGAAACAAATTAGAAGTAAAAAATAGCACGTAATGTCATAACATGGTAGTACGGGTCACAGAAATATAATCTGTGACTACTACAGTGGGAATTTTGACATATCTCTTTTAGTGTACAGGAGTTCAGATGCAGCCTTTTTAGTTTATTTCATGTCCAAGAATAGCAATGGCTGTGAAGCTGTAAATAAATCCCCTGAAGCTTTGGAAACGCACCTCAATCTGGAAACCATATCTTTCGAATATATCAGGTTTATCGGCGAAGGTGCAAGATATCTCTTTTCTTGGTATCAGCTCAAAAATTCGATATGGGGCAGGTTCTATTTATTACATTAGATTGCTCAAGTTATGATGCTAATTCCTGAATGATAAACAGATCATATACACAGTTCGTTATATGGATTTAGGTTAACAGTCCCACATTCAGTTATAAGCACAGGACACTCCACGGATGCATGATGACAGTTCTGGTAATCCGTCACATTTTGATTGTTGATTTTCGTAACAAATATATATTTCATTTCCAAAAATTCTTTGCAGCCAAAAGTGAGAAGTGGAATACCGAAGCGGGACGAGTCTAGAAAGACTTCGAAGCTGTCCCAGCCCAGAATGAACACCGCCGCTATATCGAGAATACAGGTATTAATTGTAATGATTCGAGTCGAGTCGTGGGAGATTATTTTCCCAGTATAGAAATTATACTATCATTGTCACTGAACGTTAGTTTATCAACGAGAATTATGAGTTCAATGTTATTGTCCTCTGCGGAAGACTGTAAACCTCGATTGACCGTATTGTAGCATACAAACCAAAATAAATACCGGTGATACAAATCTATACATGTCAATGAAGTTGTTAACAACTCACAGCCTTGTCAAAATGTGCAATTTGATAGGCGCGGTCAAAATAAGACCAAATTATAGTTGTTGTCAGGGTTGTAACCAAGTCACGAGGTTCCAAGTCACAAGTCAATCTCACTTTTGTAGTTTTGACTCGAGTCAGGGCCAGTCATTTTCAATTCACCACCGAGTGAAGTCCTAGTCTCTCTTGGCCGTCCTAGTCAATACACAAATTGACTCGAGTAGAGTCATGACGCGAGTCATTGCAAATCCTGGTTATTGTGACATAGAGCTGGCATTTTATTCTTTGAGATAAAAGGTACATATTTGAACATTCCACGTCATTCATACTGTTGTGGCATCATAATGATACTTGAACACTCGATTCTGCCCAGGCCTACCAGTTACCAGTGACGTGACGTCTAGAATTTATCTATTCATTTTTCGCCAGGCTCAATCTCCACAAGCCAGACCGTCCAGCGCGGATTCGGGAAGCAAAATCGGGGTTTTCAAGAGACCGAGCTCCGGAGCCGCAGCGCGAAAATCGCTACTGCCACCCCGTACAACTACCAAGCTGCCCGCCTCGGCTAAATCTCGTACTTTAAAAGCTGCCGGTCCAGCAAAGCAGGAAGACAGTGGGCAGCTAGAGCGTTCGGTAACGCCGGCTAAACGAAAAGCGCAAGAAAGCCCAAAACGTGCCGGTGAGTGTCAGGTTTGGACACCTAGATAATTCTGCTTCTCTAATTACACTAATTTGAGTAAATTTCCGGTAACTTAATTCTGATGTAATGTGTGAAATATTTCTTTGCACTGATTCTAATCCAATTTTGAAATGTTTCTGTGCTCAATCTCATTAAAGTCTTGTTTCTAGATTACCGTAAATGCCACAGTAGAACTGTATAGTGCGAAACAAGCCAAACAATGTGTGCATACATTTTGTATTGTCTTGCTGAGCTCAATTCAAATTTCCAAGTTTCGGCAAATTCAGTACCGGTATTTCTAATTATAATATAATTTGGAAAAACTGCAACTATAATTCTGATTCTCGTCTTAATTTGGAAAATAATTGTTGTGGCTATCATTCTAGTTCTAGTCAAATTCGGATATAAATGTTGCAGCAATCATTCTAATTCTAATCTAATTTGGAAAAAACTGTGTAGCTATCATTGTAATTCTAATCTAATTTGGATATACATGTTGTAGCTATCATTCTAATTCTAATCTAATTTGGAAAAAACTGTGTAGCTATCATTGTAATTCTAATCTAATTTGGATATAAATGTTGCAGCTATCATTCTAATTCTAATCTAATTTGGAAAAAAACTGTGTAGCTATCATTGTAATTCTAATCTAATTTGGATATAAATGTTGTAGTTATGATTCTAATTCTAATCTAATTTAGAAAATACTGTGCAGCTACAACTCTAATTCTAGTCTAATTTGGGAAATAAATGTTCCAGCTATGATTCGAAATCTCTTTGGTCATCTTATTGCGATATCACCGTGTAGCCAGTTTGTTCACTCTTCTATTATTATTTGAAGAGGCTCTGGGCGGTACAGAAGTTCAATTTACAATTGAATAATATATTCATATTGAAATGCACTGGAATATTGTGGTGATTTTTATAATTGTGTCGTAAAATTTATCGTTATGGAATATGGATTCTATTCTACTCGTAAATACGTTTCATACATCATGTACATCAAATATATCATCATTTATATATCACATATCCGTTTGCAGGATCATCTGCGAAGATCGCAGGCAATCTGAGCACTGCTCGTAAAGCGACTACATCCGCACGCACGCGGCCGCAGGTTTCTCATGATAACTCGGGCTTGAGAGGTACGTGTCCTGTTTCGGGTATTCAAGTGCGCTGATAATCCTTACATCGCTGCAATGTTACTTTGGGAGTATGTGCGCTAATTTGAGTGTTCATATAGGATTTGAAAAAGACACGGTTGTTAAAATCGAGTGGTCATTAACGAAGTGCTTCTTACTTCTTTGGATTGCTATGGTTAGTTTAGCCTACCTGCACTACTCACTGAAAAGGGGTTATAATTTTAGATTACTTCCACTAGTACTGGACAGTTTTCATTTTTTGGGGCAAAAGTAGGCCAGGAATACTCCATTTTTTACTGCCTTCCATACTTGTAAATTAGTTCTACTTTTTGTAATTTCTGTAATCTATCAGCTTACGGTACAGTAACGACATTGTAGAGCAAGTCGTAATGGAAATTTTTATTTTCAAGAAAAATAGCTAACTCTTCCAAGTGTCAATTAAAATTAATCGTCTGTACTATCGTTTAGCTATTCCCACTGTAACTAACTCCATATGTGGAGGCAAACTTCGCGTTCACTCAATGGGGAGTGACTAGCAAACATACGAACACGGTTTTGTTCGTTTAGGTCCAAAAACGTATTCTCGGCCGTGCAAGAAGAATGCCAACACTCCGCAAATCTCCTCGGTGCAATCTCAAAAATCAGACGAAACAAAGCAAGCGACGCGGGTCCCAACGGAAGGGAATCTGAGTAAGTGTTTTTCTGGAAACTGCACTCGCTTCGAGTATTTGTGTGACTTCGAGCTTATAAACTGTTCTTCACCTCCGTCATGGTAACAAATGAAATAAATTAAAATGCAACAAAAACACTGGTGTAGCACTAATCAGGGTTGTAATGACTCGAGTCATGACTCGACTTGAGTCACGATTTTTTGATGACTCGACTTGACTCGAGTCATTTTCTCATAATACGGAAATGACTCGACGTGACTCAATCTGTGTATTGACTCGGCTTGGACTTGAGTCATTGCGCATGACTCGAACCAAGTCATATGACTCGAGACTCCGACTGCCAAGACCGACATTTCATTGTCATTTCGAAGAATAGCAAAGTTACCACACTGTTGGGATTTCGTCCATTGGTACTGGCACTTGAAAATGCGACCAGAAACTGCTAAAAGTGAGGAAAATTAGTATATTATAAGTACGGACCATTTGATATCACCAAACAGAGTTATAAAATAGGGGTTTAACAATACTTTAACTGGAGACCAAGCAGTCAAAACAATGAATTGGACTCGGACTCGAGTCATTACACTACGGGTAGGACTCGACTCTCTGCTCGCTGACTTGGAATTGACTCGGTGGTGAATTGAAAATGACTCGACTTGACTTGAGTCAAAACCGTAAAAGTGAGATTGACTTGTGACTTGGTTACAACCCTGGCAATAATCTACTGGTTGATCTTGCATTTGCAGTCTCTTTCCATCATATTAACTAAATATATATCAACTGATTAATGTACTATCATGCTTATTGTGTGCTGTATTTATATCGTTTCATCATTCTAACTGTCAGTTACTAAATCAGTTTTTTAATTAAAATAACATTTCCGAGTTTTCGAAAAAAAATTTAAAAACTGGTTCCCAATGATTTTTCATAATTTTCAAAGGGGGCCACGATGGGAAAATGGTTTGAAACCCTGCTTTGTAGCAATCGTCAATGTATTGTCGAGGCATGATTGAAAATTATCAACGTCAAGAGGCCATTGATGCACGCAAGCCCCGAACAAGTTCTTTTCGTACGCGGATTTCGGCATTAGATATAGTAACAGGAAATACCGCGATTCGCACATTTCTATACCTAGGATTGTGCAATGTTTTGAATCAGTATCTGGGATTGCTCATACATTCAGGCTTGAAATTGTGTTATCTATATTCTTCCTTGCCTTACAAGTTATCGATGGCGTTTTTGTCTTGCAGGGCCAAATCGCGAAGCCAAGAAGCCATCGGTCGATCCCAATTGCCACGTGGCTTTAGCCGTTCTCCTGGATCACGTGGTCAACACTGTGAGTTGATGACGTAAGGCTGTGCGATATAGTGTTGAACGACATCACGTAATTTTGTTAAAGTTGGACGGCTTTTCTGCGCCACGGCTGTCACGGGAAATCGCAAGTTTGAAGCATGTGGTTGAGAGGCAGGAGACTGCGAGATGTGTGTATCTTATTTTGTTATTATTAGTTGTTATTAATTTATTGACTTCAGCAAATTGTTGCCTATCCTAATTTGTGATTTGCAGTAAAATGTGTCTGGACTTGATCGGCCCCGTGGAAGGCTGAAATAAGTAGAACTGATCAGTAGTGAAGTACTTGTACTTTTTTGGGGTGCTCAATTAGATTTGGCTACTCGCACCACTTAAGTGGTTATGGTATTAGACTACTGCTACTTCACACGGAAACTTTTTAACTTTTTCTAACTTATCAATCTTTTAGTGAAATTGTCGTAGGAACAACCTAAAAAAAAACCGTACCACGGATATTTTTGAATATTGTACCTATTTGCAGTGTCATTTGTAGTGCGCCCCTCATTAGTATATGTCCCCTCGATCAAATTGGCTCTTAAGGTACTTGAATACTTGTCAGACGATGAATATTATGCATACTTGGACAAGTAGATAATTCTTGGTGGCAAATTAGACTGATTAGAGTCAAAACCTGGTAATCCAATTTGTACGAATGGTGTATCTCTACTGCTAATCTGTAATTCTATTTTGAAAATGCTTAAAATTTTCTAGCTGGCCGAGTTTGCTGCTATGCCCGCTTATTTTGATCACTATATCAAATCCCTGTTTTGAAAATTGGGACCTGTCATTACTTTTAGCCAATTGCCCTTTTCAGCTCTTCTCTCGAAGCAAGTGAGAGAACTGGAAACGGTTTTATCCGCGGAACGTCAACAGTCGCAGCAATACGCCGATAAACTAGCGCTGGAGCAACGCGATCGCGCTGATTACCAGAGTCGCGTTGTGGAGCTGGAGTCGGAGATCGAAAACGTGCGACGAGAACATCGCTGTAAAATAAATCAGTTAGAAGTTGAATTGGAGGAGAGAAAAACGGAATACGAAGCGACGGTGGCGGAAATTCAGGAACGCTGCGAAAACGAGTGTCAAGCGCTACGTGACGGAATTGAATCGGCCGTGGCCGCGCAACTTGAGGTGAAAATAATTGGCGTTCACGCGAAACGACGAGAATTGCAGTCGTACGATGTCTTTGATAGTCTCGGAGAGTGGAGCTACCGTAGCTATACAATTGAATTGTGAATTCGAATTGAAATGAACCCGGATATTCTCGCCTGACACTCGTCAGTGGTGATCAGGGTTGTAATGACTCGAGTCGCGATTTTCTGGTGACTCGACTTGACTCGAGTCATTTTCTCAAAATACGGAAATGACTCGACTCGATTCGAGTCAATCTGCGCATTGACTCGACTTGGACTCGAGTCATCGCGCATGACCCGAACCAAGTCATATGACTCGAGACTCAGACGGCCAAGACTGATATTTCAATGTAATTTCGAAGAATAGTAAAGTAACCACACTATTGGGATTTCGTCTATTTGTACTGGCACTTGAAAATACGACCAGAAACTGCTAAAAGTGAGGAAAATAAGTGATTATAAATACGAACCATTCGATATCACTAAACAGAGTTATGTAAAGGGGGTTTAACAAGACTTTAACTGGAAACTGACCAGTCAACACAATGACTTGGACTCGGACTTGACTCGGTGATGAATTGAAAATGACTCGACTTGACTCGAGTCAAAACTATAAAAAGTTAGATTGACTTGGGACTCGGAGCCTTGGGACTTGGTTACAACCCTGATGATACTTCCTTTGTTGTTGAAAAGTCGCAATTGCATTTAGTGCAGTTCGCAAATGTCATTGTGACTATTTTTTCTCAGGAGCAAATGAAGCCTTACGTCAATGCCCGGTCGGAAGTGGAAAGCATGACGTCGGTCTTGGAAATGAAGAATGACGCTATCCACAAATTGCAAATCAAAGTAATTTTTTTTTACTTTTTGTCACAAACAATTCGCTTGATTTGTGACTCTTGTTTTTCAAGTGCTCGGAACTGTCGTCTCAACGTGACAGCGCGCTGTTGTTAGAGAACAGAGTGGACCAGCTGTCGCAGCAGAATGAGGATTTATCGTCGCGATTGCAGGAGAAAACGGAAGAAACAAGGTAGAATTTCAGCTCTTTGTTTATCCGGAGATATTGTTGGGCTCGAAATCTGTTCTATTTGGTTCGTTCCAAGTCTGAGACTAGTTTTTACTCGATAATATAATTTCAAGTCAATTTCAATAGCCGTGGCCGTAATAAAGAAATCCATTTGATGCCACCAAAGGTCCAAAAAGTAAAGAATATGCCAGTAGCACAAAACAAATATACACTGCACAATTCATTTATAGACCACATGTCAGGGTTGTAACCAAGTCGCAAGTCAATCTCACTTTTATAGTTTTGACTCAACTCAAGTCGAGTCCAAGTCAGTGAGTAGATGGTCGAGTCTGAGTCATAGTGTTGTGACTCGAGTCCTGGTCCAAGTCATTCTGTTCACTGTTCAGGTTTGAGTTCAACCCAGATTTCTCAAATTTGCTGGCGTGATATAGAATGGCTCCCATTCATAATATCGTAATTTTCCTCAGTCCTGACTGTTTCTGGCCGTATGTCATTAGAACCCTGATACATACAAAACCTTAACTCATTCATATTACCATTTTTCCACTCGTAGCGACCTTTTTCATGGCGTTGAAACAAGCATTTTCTGAATAATATTAACAAAGGAACTTCACTGTAGCCATTAAAAACAATGATGATTCAAATCACGAATTCGATGATCATACCATGCAGGCCATCAATCTAATTAGGTTTTGTAAATTTCATTCGAAATCACCGGCTATTGTTCTCATCAGGTGAGGGTCGCCAAAAAGCTCAAAACAAACAAAATTCGGAGTACTAAAGAGGTTTTGCCTAGTACTCGCGCTAGTGAATAATTTTTTTTGGACTAACTGCACTTCTAATTATTATATTTTGGGCAAAAGTACTTGCATCTTACACTTTGGATTTTGTGAGGCGTAAAATTAATTTTGGAATAGGTTCTCATCACTGTTATGAGAAATTGTCATTCCAACCAGGAAAAATAACCACCGTATCACTTTTACTAAATTTATTCTGTAAAGCTGTACCTATTTGTAGTGTCACTTGTCATGTGCAATTCTGAAAGCAGCCTCGATCAAATCTACTTTATAAAATTTCTTACTCCAATTACTTCTCAGCCACACAATTTTTACCACATTTTCGGTATTTTGACATTTCTTGGAAATCACCAGTTCTACGTGTAATTTAGTAGAAATGTTAGTCAATTGCCAACGCTGACTACATGACTTTTTCTGGATGTGTGGTCCTAGTTATCATCGTGACAATGCCATCCATTTTAACCAACTAGCAAATCTCTCGATTGCAGGCAGCTATCAGCCGAATGCAACAAACTACAGCGGTCGTTCTCGGAGGAACAAAACACGTTGACCAAACTACGCCAACACAACGAGCAACTCAGATATCGCCTGGACTCAGTCAGCCCTACTTCGTCGCCGTTCAACCCCGTGTACACTGTTTCACCAACTAACGGCGTTTTCGATTCCGCCGCCACTCCCCAGGAACAAAAAAGTTTGCGGAATCATCGTATTCAAAATCCGAGGGTGTTGCATTACCAGTATGACGGCGATGAAAGAGAATGTGACGATACAAGTTAAAATGAATTAATATTATGATTTCACAAATCATGAGTTCAGAGGAGTTTTTTTCGAATCTGCTTTCACTAATTTAAGACGAGCTGTAATTCCACGATCATAACATGCCGGCTTCTGTGTATTATGACAGGAGTATCCTCAAACTAGTTTTCAGTACTCGAAAACATCATCTATCACCATCCAACTTGGATCGTAAAAATTAATACTCAAATTACAGTGCCCAGCATCATCAGATTTTCCTCCCACTTTCAAAATGTTTATGCCGTGTCGATTTGCTGGCTGTTTGTTTCACCCGTATTAGTACTTCTACACACTTCCACGATTATGCACTAGCTATTTATTACCTTGCAAGCCATAATAAGTTCAATAGGGTGCAGGCAGGAGTATCGAAATCTTTGTCCTGTGATAAATGAGGTATATGCTGATATAGTGTAATCCGAAGCTGTATAGAATCCTGAAATATGTCTCTTATTTTGAAGCATTATTAGTTAAAAGTGGGAATTGCAAAATTTAACGATATCCTAGTATTGCTTTCGGCAACTGAATCTATGAGTCGTTGGAGAAGAGTGTTGCCACGCTGGCTAACGGCAATATTTTCTCGTAGACAGTTTGTAAATGCTTGCTGACACATTATACAATACACGCTTATTCGTCCATTCATTTTTCTTATGCCTCTATTATTTTCGTAATGATTTTCAAGTGTTTGAGCGTGGTGCTTATTGAACATGCCGAAATACATTCACAACATACGTGCCGCACAGTCGTAAGCCTTTTTGTTGTCCATGTGGTGTTCCTGTCCGCCTATTTCTCGGTATGGGGCGAGGATGAGAAGGACGCTGCTGAAGATAGCAAGGCCTAGAAGTACCAGAATTTTTGCAACCCTGGTCGTAAAGTGTGCGAGTGTTGGCCCAAGAGCCTTTCTTGGTGGACAGAATGCTTTGGTCACTGCTTGTAAAATAAAAACCGACCTAACGTGATGGACGGTTAACCGATGGACATACATTTCGCGTAAGTGTGGAATAATAATTAACAAGCCACTCACTGAAATTCACATCTGGTTGGATTTTAGAACAGACGAACACCACGTCACCAGGGTTGCTCATTATGTCGATTGTTAATCTGGACGCATAGATCGCGAGGCTTCGTCAGGTTGCCTTTCGGCCGAGCGTAATGGTGATGCGGTGTCACGTCGAGCTTCTGGATAGGTAGGTCGTGTACTCATCAACGGTCGGTTATGACAAAGGACTGGGAAACTGGTATCCGCGGCTTTCCCGCTCGGCGCTCAACATCGAGGGATAACATGGAGGAGAGAAATCATGATGGTGAAGCCTAGATCAGTGGTTATTCTCACCCGTCGGTCCGTGGCGAATTTGCTACCGGTCCGGCAAATATTGTAGGATTTTATATCTCTTGTCCGTTAATTAGAGAACTAAAACATCACATTTTAAATTGATTTAGAAATATGCTATGGTGCACATTTTCTCCATCGTGCATCAATATATAGTTCATGGTCCGATTTGTGTGTACGTCGCAAGATTGCAAGTTTTGTACAGTACCCTACAACTCCTTTCGGACAATAGTTACATATGAAATCTTCGGAGTTCGGAGACTTTTCACCTAAACTTTGTTGCATCACAGCTCGCTCGAATGTGATTCACTCACATATCTCCGCCATACTAACAGATAGCGTTTGTATTGATGAATACAAACAGCGGGACTCCGCAGATCCAATTTAAAAAAAAATTATTAGGGAAAATTGAAAAAAAAAATCAAATTTTTCTGTCAACCCCATGACATTGTTGAGCTGTCTTCAAAGACGATGCAAAACAAATTTGACTCAATTCCAATTAGTAGAACCAGATTTATTTTGAGTTTTTTGTTAATAATTCTCGGATTATCCCAAATAAGCGGAGTTATTTGAGTAACTCCGCTTCTACTTGTTAGAATTGAACCAAATTTGGTGTGCAGCGTTTTTAGAGTAACCTGACAATTTAATCAGTAAATGGCTGGAATCCGGGAAAAAGTTATTTTTGAACAGCCCTATTGAACACTGAATGAAAAGTAAAAGAAGATGGCATAAAAAAGCAAGCGACAAAAATGAGATGGCATGTCACGGAAGGCGAGATCGATGGGTCAGGTCGTGGTCCGGTAATCTCGAGGACGGACTAGTATTCATTGATGCTGATTGAGCTTGAAATGTGTTCGAATCCGCATCCTGTATCCAGCCATCGCCATTCACTACCTCAATTCCAAATCAAGCATGATATCAAATTCATTGAAAGTCGCGTGGCCGTTCGAAAAGTGCTAAACAAACTTCGTTGAATTCTAACTGTGAAATTAAGCGACATACTTGCCAGTATAATATGGTTGCCATATTTTACGATCCACCTCTTTTTGTCAACTGTCGTTTTATACCAGGGGTTCCTATATAGTATGAGCATAGTGACTGACATAGGCGCCGAATTATATTTTTACATGGGGTGGCCAGAGGAAAAAGGGAGGGGTTTGAAATTGAATAAAAAGAGAGGGTTGAAAATTGTTTCAAATTTACCAAGTTAGCATCAATTTAATACCATTAAGTACGTGCGTAAATCACTAACTGTCCAGCATAATACATGGATGGGACAAGCTTCATCGTGTTGACGCATTTACGCGTTTAAGTAGGCTACCCGTAAGCTTATCATCGAGTCCAGCGGTTAATTAGCGATTCCGCCGTCTCGCTTCAATATCAACTATTCACCAACACGGGCGCGAACAATCGAATACGCAACGTCGGTGACGATGAACTATTTCACAAACTAATGCAATTGATGTGTGCTGTGGAATCTGTTATGTAATGGCTCCAATTTCACGTGATTCAGGCCTGTGGTATCTTTTGATAACTCGGCACACATCTTCTGATGTTTTAGTATTAGCGCTAAGCAATTACGTCTGTTCGAGTCTGTTCTTGGCCAATTGTACAGATTCAAAGTTATTCAATGTCACGCTGTCACTCTTAAGCCAGTATGACATAACAATAGCACAAGTAGAGATAACAGGCAAATCATGCGATGCCTGTACCAGACGCTATAATTTAGAGGCCAACGAAGTTATCACATGCGGCTGTCCTGCTGTAAAGACTCGATTATAAATTTCAGTCACTTTCCTGTCGTTTTCTGGCAATTCAGAAGTCGATGGAAAGACTACTCCGAATTGTTTTCTCATTCATTATAACAAATTGGCACGTTACACCCTGGCATTTTGCGCGGCTGCAAAACAACATAAACCTACCTAGTTATAGTATCTATAAGTCCTGAAACTAGCAAAAAAGTCTACGAAGATAACATAGAACCCAGAAGTGTACTTCAAACGACCTCACTGAGACAAAAAATACGAATTGAAAACAGACCAATATCGCAAATTAACACAGGAAGCGGCTATCTAAGATAAATGTTGGGCCCCGGCGAACCACAAGTCACATGACTTTCGAGCCCAATGGGCAGTCCTTTTCGGCCCAGGTTTTCTCGCAGCCGATCGTTCCGGCACACTTCTTGGAGTCGCATGCTACATGGCCTAAAACTGTATATGTCTTGGTGTGTCGTGTCGCGGTAACGGACGACACCGAAATGGGTAATTATTCTTTTTGGGAGGAGAGTACCCAATAACCCAGACATTTGGTAACATTGAATCGCGCGTAGCGCGAAAATTTATCCTTTAAAGCTGCATAAATTTTCAAAAAAACCTATAATTTATGCTAATTCACGAAATGATTTTGGGCCTCCTTCGGGCTCGGTGTCCGGTCAATACCGAGAATGCTATTACCGAGAATGCTATTACCGAGAAGGACAATACCGAGAATGGACATTACCGAGAATGAACAATACCGAGAATGGACATTACCGAGAATGGACACCACCGAGAATGGACAACACCGAGAATGCAATATATGCAATGCGGGCATGTTATGCATATGACCATGTCGTGTGTGTGAATCACGGCGTTGCCACATTCGGTATCGATTCTCAGGTATAAATTTCTCGACAATGTACGTTACATTAAGCTAGATTCTTGGCATTGGCCATTCTCGGTAATGTCCATTCTCGGTAATGTCCGTTCTCGGTAATGTCCATTCTCGGTAATGTCCGTTCTCGGTAATGTTCATTCTCGGTAATAGCATTCTTGGTAATGTCCATCTCTGTAATAGCATTCTCGGTAACAGTATGGAACCTTCGGGCTCGCCTCCCCCCAATTGGGGGGTTTGGGGTGCTGCTGTCACGGTCCTGGATATCATGAATAAGATTTGTCTGACATTGGCTTCTTTGGAAAGCTCTAACTTGCGCGGGTAATACTCGGATATGGAAGAGGGAGAAAGGGGCCATAACTTCGGCACCCCATAGTTTTTTAAATGCGCATAATTCAAAGAAATAATTCTAACCGTATTCGCAATTGGTCAAGAACGGTAAATTCCTGGTATCGCTTAACGCCGTCGTAGACCGTTTGGATGCTTCAGTCTAGGGGTGGCAATATGCTGCGGATGCGAGACTATTAGACACAGGCATTTCTGGGCTGACCCTCTCCGCACCAGAACACAGGAAGACACGAAGTTTTGGCCAACATACGTTTTGGCCAAGTGCGGTGCAAAAAAGATCGGCGGCGATAAAACCCTCGATATTGATATGTCCGGTCGACGAAATGGTCCTTGCAATCCGAGCCCTTCAGCGCAAATGCGACTCACCGAAGAGAACAATTTACCCCAATTCGAAAACACCGGCGTCACACGTGTTTCATAGATCTGCGTTTTGAACAACTGATTATGTCGACCTTTTATATTTCATACATGTCCATAAAACGTAGTATCTAACATTAAAAATGCATATATTTTCATATGCTAGGCTTTGGGTCGCGACTCGCGAGATGCCAATAAAACTCACATTTGGGTCGCGGTGCAAAACGTTTGAGATCCCCTGTTTTATGCCATCTTCTTTTACTTTTCATTCAGTGTGCATGTCTCCTTTTTACATCGCCTATAGGCCAGGTGGGCATTTAATTTCAAAGACTATTCCGAGTCGTTTCGACACCATATTCCTATCTTTTCATTGTATAGCAGTCTTATGGGGTATTGAAGTGATGAAATTGAACTTTCTGCGTCGGTACCTGGATCTTGGTTTCCACCTACAGTTTTCGTTTGGTTGACCTATTTTTAGTTAACAGCATCCGTAGCGGTTCCAGAAGAAGTTGCTCTATAGTCAAAGTCACGCTTACACTCATAGCAAAAAGAGAGGACATTATTTTTTTTTCTTAAAAGAAAACATATTGCATATCTAGGGTTGCATTTAAAACAAAAATCAATTTAAAACAAACATATTCAAAACAAGGCCCTTGTTTAAAACATGTTTTACTGTATTTTTAGCCACGACGTCACGAATATTTAATTGTGACGTCACAGTGGGTTGTCATTGACAATTGAAAATATAGGGTAAATATAGGGCAAATATATATCGACGAAAAGGGCTTCCGATCACTGCCGTAAACAGACCAAAAACATCTGTAACCAGGACTAAATCGTTTTGCAGCATTTTAACAGTCGGCGGTCGTCATCATCAGAACGCCCATTCCGTACCAATGATCTATATCTACGTGCAAAATCTGTTTAACCGACGACGATTTCTAGGGCTTCAGCCACCCCACATCGTACCAGTCGACTATTTTGGGTGCAAATCGTTCGTAGGCTCTCACTACATGGTTTTTCGGACGTATTTACACAATTATGGCATAATTAGACAACGTTTGAGAAAAAAAAATTTTGTTCTTTCAAAAAGTCATTTGTTTAAAACATATGTAACGAACCGGTCTTCGGCTTAGTAATGATTTATTACCAAGCTTCACACGCAAACTGCAACGTATCGACACAACAACATAAACTGGTCTTAAGCCGGCGGTGAAACAACCGGCCAGCACGACGTCCAGCCCACAAAAAGGCGAATCTAATGGCTGCAAGAAATCACGCGCACAGATCATGACTACAGATACCATAATAACAAGGTTAACAGCAGCACTAGGGCTGCTAAACATGTTTTTTAAACAAAGTGTTTTGAAACAATGTTTGTTTTAAATGTAACCCTATTGTAGGCCTCTCTCCCTAGCTAGAGGCTTTAGCAAACAGCCAAGTACCATTTCTTTCAGAGGACACCGAACAATCACAATCAATTTTTGCCTCGCATAAACTTCAATATAACCATGAATATCTATAATCAGAAGGGCAGCATTAAATTATTACATATGAGTTGCATACACATTTGTTGTAATTAAATTTATGGTTGATTTTGATTTTTGAAGGTAATTCACCGGTCCGCAACATTTGCTTTCGAAGTTTTACAGGTCCGCGAGGTCAAAAAGGTTGAGAATCACTGGACTAGACTACACAAAGGTTGTATCGCATCTTCATCGTCAAGCACTCGATGGTTCAGACGACAAAAATCTGATCCTCTGACCTCAAAGCAGTCATCATCAAAGCGCATATGGTACGTGAAACGGGAGGTATATCCAGAACGCAGCACACCTGACTAGAGGTCGACCGATATTGATTTTTACAGGCCGATACCGATACCGATATTTCGACGCTCACAAGGCCGATAACCGATATCATAGGCCGATATTAATATGGAAGGAGCAGAGAACTATTTCGCCAAAAATATCATATATTAGGCGAAGTGGCACTTGTTCATGCCACAGAAAGATGAACAACAAACGAGAAAACTGAAATCGAAAAGACTTATTGCTTAATTGTGAACATTCGTTGAAATTTGGGATAACCCGAAAATCAAAACATGATACAGAATTGCAGATCAGTTCAGAAAAGGTAGATTGTAGTTAGATATAAAATATCGGTCGCGATATCGGCCTAGATTGGCCGATACCGATATTCGAGAAAGTTCCAAATATCGGCGCCGATAATCGGCCAAGCCGATAATCGGTCGACCTCTACACCTGACCTACTAACCGCGGTGGCCAGGTCTCTTGATGCTGTATAAAAGCTGTAGGTACGTCTGATCGCGGACCGGACTTTGAACGTGTAACAATGTTGAACATTTTCGCGTTCGATGATAGGCCTATCGTTTCTATGACTATACCCGTTATTAACAAATCATCTTGACGATTTGCTGTGTTCACGGAATCCGAACATCCCATGCCAGATTAGCGAGACAACCAACTGTACCTGTGAGTCTGTAACTATTGCCATTGTTTGGTTGGTTTTCAGAAATTTCACCAGCCTGATGCTATATCTCGCAAACCAGCAGGTGACAGGTTTATATCGGGACACACGAATTCGCAATTATTAATCCATTATAGTGGCGCGACCAGCCAAGACTCAAGAATCGATGTAGAAAGTCTTATAGCTACTATCGTTGAGCTGTGCAGTTTTTCTTGTTTATAGTGCAGATGACAGGTGTAGGCCTACATGAGAACACGCTTGTGTCATTGTATGAGGGCTTATCTAATTACACTTAATTAACAGACGGTTTTAAAGCTCTGCATTCTGCAAGTCCCGAGAAACTGTTGTTTGTACTTGCGAATGTCTGATTTGGCAAATTTTGATCCACATTTTACAGCATTTTATATGGTTATTCCTTTATCTTCATCAGTTCAAAACGACCGACGAGGCGAATGGCTGCAGTTTACCTGTGCTGATTTAGTGTACCAGGAGTAGTTAGAGAATAGTTACTTGTCGCCTGCTGTACTACGATCATACCAATAGTATGGCAACGCCGTGAACAGGCTGAACATTTAACGTCCAGAACACGAAGTTTGTGAAATGAATACAGAGAATATGGACGAAATAGTAGTCGGCGATCGTCAAGATCCAAAAAAGGTTAGCTCGCTGTTACAATTTTGATCAGTAAAATAACTTCAAATAGTTTGTTGACTCTTGATCCAGCTATATTACAATAGAACTCTCGAATTTCTCGCCATTGTGATAGTCTCGTGAAATTACCATCGGAGATAGAAAGGTGGGTGTCTGATTTCGAAGACTATACTCCAAGTCGTTTCGACACGTTCCTATCTTTCATTGTATCGCAGTCTTGTGGTGTATTGAAATTAATGAATTTGTTAACAATAAATTAAATTGAAATTGAATTGATATCAATATTTTTTACCATCGAATGCTTGTACTGGACCAATGGACCAATGGACTGTAGCCGCATAGTTGGGCCTTAACGCCCATTTACGCGGCACTCAGTGATCTGGATTGAGCCGCCCAGACCAAAAATAGTTTCAAACTCAACCAATATGTAGGCCTGTAAGAAATACAACTAAATTTCCGATAGAACTCGAGATCCCACGTCAAACTTCGCATGGCATGGCTGTAAACTCAAGTTCGGCGTTCCAATACAGGACAGTTACGATTGGCTATGGAAATTGATATCGCATGCCATTGGAGGTGGCATATTTCTTATACCTTACGCAGTCGGAATGTCAGGGATCGTCTTGTTTTGGTAAGTAAAATTCTTAGAGGAGTTGTGATTGCAGTCACGGATGTTTTGAACTGGTCTTGGGTTTATTACCATTATTGTAGTGTTCTTAACAGCATCAGCTTTTTACCAGACGTGGCAAGTTGAACACTTGAACGAACAGTGTCTGAACACCCCAAGCCTTAACAAATAATTCTTGACAGTCACAATACTATTATATGCATTCCTAATTGTAATGTAACCAATAAGAAAAGCTATTTGTTATCTTCGCAGCCTCATCGTGATAATGGAGGTGTATACGACTAGCAATTCGCTCATCATGCTACGCAAGATGGCTCCACAGGGGAAAGGTATTGAGTGCGCCAATTACTTCGTAAGTATAAGGCGTACATTTCTGAATTTGAATAATATATCTGACTAAAGAGATTACATAATCATCGATCGGCTGCCTCGTCGCATTATTGGGAAGACTTTGACCTGTTTCAGTGTCTGACCTCTCTGAATTGACTATGATGCATCGCAGAGTCAATTTCAATGAAATCATATTCTGTCTTATATGTCTTTCCCCTGTCTCCAGCGACCAAGAGGCCTTGAACAAAGACATTATATACGGATGCACAGATAAATGATAGTAAACGAACACGCATCAGATTGGAAGTATAGCCAATGGCCTATAGCCACCACACCTGGTTCATGGGTATACTGATAACTATAGACGCCCTGCTCTCAAACATTTTAGACATACGCTCCCTTTGGTGATAGTGAAAAATCTCGCGCGCACATTATCGTGATACGAAAAAATTCGGACCGTTATGGACCTTTGCTAAAAATATTTGAGTGGCCCTGTTGTACAGTGTATGTTAGGTGACGTCGTTGTACTTGGCAGACCATTATCACCAAATACCTTGGAGGTGGAAAACGAAGCTACAATGCGATCATTTGCATTTTTGTCATGGATGCTGTCATAGGTGAGTCAAACAGTAAACGCATGCTGCACGCCGAATTTACGGACTTCATAAATGAAATGTACCTGTGTTCATGTTCCTTTATGAAATTGACCCGTATCTGCGATCTACTGCGATGATAAATGTCTTAAACTCCTAAATAGCAACATAACTCGATTATTAGTCACATTAAGTACTGTGATGTTAATTTTATCTTCTCTATACCCAGTTCATTAAAGAGATCTAATTTTAGCCTCATCGATATACTACCGATCGATATTTGACATATTCAACTCTACGTGGCTTTCCGATTCCACAAATAGTATAAGGTGAGTTTCTGTTATATCTCATATTAGATAACCATGTATGATGTATTCCACCTGGCTTGAAGTGATATAGTGCAAGACCTATACACGTAACTCATCAGGGATATCTAGAAGTCCGGGATGTGTCATTCGTTTTCAAGGCAGACAAGAGTACACCCATTTCCACACGGTCGAGTGGCTTGATATAAAAGTGAATCGGTCTATCGTATCGCCAGAGACTCATAATGCTATACCTACCGATATTGAGAATTACCGAAATATACGTCTGAGGCAAAACCGTCGTTGCACTTGAAATACCGTTAAAGCTGCCAAGCCAGAACTTACGCGCGACCACGAACACCAGCTGGTCTTACGAACGACATTTTCACCCTCACCGGCCACTTCCTCCTATCCTCGCATGCGGGGATAAGAGCTAGCCTGCTAATGGTGATCTTGTATATTTCATCAGACAAGCATATCAATTGCGAATCGCGTTCGCCGTGTCTATCTTCTTGCTAATTGCCGACTACGGTAACTGTTTTTACACCGTTGCTTTGGCGGGTTTGGTTAATATGTCGAACGATTGTTTACAGTGAGTGAGAAGAGGGAAAAGCACCGAACATCTACAGAAGTGAGAATATAATAAATGTCGCTACGACCAGGGCTGTGGATTAGTAGTTTCGCTATTTTTTCTCTTGATACTTTAGCCTACGAGTCACAGATATTTCACGTCGGATTGGTGGACACTGGACACGTTACTGGTTGGAGTCGAGCACGGAGTTTGTTAAAATGCTAGTGACTCCCAAAGCGACAGCTCTCAATAGTAAATGAAATATGATGTGTTATTGTGTTTGTATCATGGAAGCAGTAGACAATATTTGTTAGTGTCATTATTAACATTCTTGATAAACGTAGGCTAAAGATACTGTTTGATATGCACGCACACTCGCACAGTCGCAAACGCACCCGACTAAATCAGAATTACTAGAGATCGAGCCACAAACGCGCGCAATCATTGAAATATATGCGTTTTTCGTAAAACGGTGGTTGCATCGCCGCGTTGCTGACGTAAGATGACTCGTCAAATTGATGCAAATCTTTCCAAACATTACTTTACATTGATACGAATAGTGGAGGTTTCGGGCAGCGCCACAATGAAACAAATGGACGTGCCATGCTGCCATCAGTAATATTATGCAAATCTTCAATGGATCCATGGACATCATTCAATTGTCGCGTACAATGCCATATGATTCCATAAGTCAACTTGTACAATATTGGAGTCGGAATCGGTGTGTGGAGACGGTGTAGTGAACTATGCATATTCAGAGTCGAAAGCGGGGGTAAAGTGAACCGACTGTTATGTTATCCCTTATTTCTTTCCATCCAGTGTGCATGACACTTACTTACATCGCCTCTAGACCCAGGTGGGTGTCTGATTTCCAAGACTGCTCCAAGTCGTATTGATATATTCCTGTCTTTTCATTGTATCGCAGTCTTGTGGTGCTTTGAATTTATTAAATCTTTAATAAAACTGATACTGAATCCACAGCCCGGGCTAAGACATTTCATCTTTATTACAATGGCTCGGTTGTACTTTAACCAATTTCTGTTCTTATTTCGTTGTAATTGCAGCTCAAAACTCTGCATATTCGAGCGGACAACATCAAATTCATGACGATAAATCCTACGACGATCAAAACAGGTATAGGCATAAAATATATTTTGTGAAAATTCAAGCTGTATATTTACATTGTGCAGCACATTATCTTTATGAAACATTGTAGGCCTACAATTGAGTATATATCGGCCCATACGAACCACGGGATCTGAGAATGATAGTAAAATGATATAATAATATATATAATAGTAATAATAGTTAATCTGGGATTGTTGTGTAAATACCGGAGAGCGAGTGTAGGCTATATCGATAAACGACGCAATATATATTTTAATCAGAATGTATACGAAACTCGCGATAACAAGCACCCAACATCCTTCGCTGCATAAGACATTGTCCAATTATTGTGTTAACAGGATCCCACGTTGGCTACCAAGAAAGACACTCGATCAACATGGAAGGCAAGTTCAAATTGACTGTTTAACTCGTAGATTCTCGTATGCAATACAGGACAAGGGGCCGTCTGTTCAGTATTCAAATAGAAATCGGTTCCGAATCACTGCCAATTTTGCGAGCAGAGGAGGTCAAAATAGTCAATGATCCTACTAGGCCAGGGGTGGGCAAACTACGGCCCGCGGGCCGCATGCGGCCCTCCACACCGTTCTGTGCGGCCCGCGAGATTCTAAAGAAACTTACTAAAAATATTGATCAAATGCGTATTAAAAGTCGCATTATTGCAGGGACTTGATTAAACTTTTTCTTAGTATATTTCACCATGATAATTGTAAGGCAGTGAATCTCAAACTGGGGGCGCACCCCCTTGGGGGCGTGAAAGCATCTGAAAGGAGGCGCGAAGCTGAGATCAACGGAAAAAATTTTTCGCGCTCCGCGCGATTAATATCTCATTAATAATTATTGCTTTGCATTTACAGTCATCTACAGTCGTAACCTTCCATGCCATCAAACTACCAGTTAGGATTGCTAGCATCCTGGTTTCGTTTCGTGATATGACGATATGAGGGGGGCGCGGAATCTTTTACCATCATAAGAGGGGGTCTTAAAAAGTTTGAGAACCACTGTTCTATTGTAAATACTTCCTATATTATTTTTTATGTTTAATATCTGGCGGTACATCCCGATCTCAAGTCCCACGCAGTTTGAAAGGTTGCAGCTTCTAAACATCACAGAAATCCTAATCGAGATTGACATAATTCGGATTACGAGTGTGATTTCAGATTGACCGCTCCAGTTTTAATTATTTCAGTGATGTGCTTATAAAAAACGATTCGCCCGTGTCTTAGGTAGATTCGTTCTCTGTATGCGTAAAATTATGGTATTCATGTTTTAACCAAACATATGGTAGAAGCGTGTTTGAAGCTAACATGGTTATGAATGCTGCCAGCATTGTATGTCCTCGAACTGAACCAAAGTGGAATTAGTCAATCTATGAACAGATCGCTGCTCACAGATATAAATTTCAATTCTGATCTAAGAATCAGGACAACCGTCTTCCATCTCTATAGTTTTAACAAATTGGTTATTGAGGTCGACCAGCCTATGAAATCTCGTCACTGTGTCTGACGCGTGTACGATATCATCAAAGCAATGTTTGGATTGTTTTAAATAAGCATATATATTATCCCCATGTCCTCACTATATAATCAAATACCAATGCTGCGTTTTGGTTAATAATCCTAATTTTATATAGTGCGGCCCGCGAATGGATTCAAATGTTGAATGCGGCCCGCGAGCTCAAAAGTTTGCCCACCCCTGTACTAGGCTATACTCCAAGGTAGGATTGATGCTGTAGAAGTGTAGAGTTTCCTCACGTAGGAGTAGATATAACGATTGTCGTAACATGCTCAAACCACTTCAGGTAGAAGTATACTTCTATAGCTTGGAAAGGAAGTATGTATCAATAAGCTTTTATCACTTATCCACGAGATAAGCATCCACCGTCTAACGCATAAGGGCAAATATTTCTGTACATATAAGAACAATTTCTTAATCCGTGGTCGCGAATGAAAAATTGTAGTGCGGATGAAAATTGTGCACATGTTCTATTACATTTTCAGGCGTGCAATAATATGATAAACTTCAAAGGATATTAAAATCGGTGCCTCACTAACTTCTGTCGTGGTAAAATTGGTAGAAAATTGCTGGACTTACGACGAGACGCTAATTGTAACTTTTACAATAATTTAGCCTCGCACCAACCGAACTGAAATTATATCCGGACACTAATATTATTACGTAATCAAAAGTCTGGTTTAAAAGCGGATATAAAGATATAAAAGTTCTCGTACAAAAACCCAGAACTTATTTGGCCGAAAGGGCCTTAATGCACTATAGTTGACATCAAAACGAGTTTTAAAAGAGTTGCTCTCTTGATGAGACACTTGATGACGAAAAGCGGGGAGATTTGGAGCTAGAAGTTGTGCTTAACCGCTCTGAAATCGCCAGAAATATCCAGCAGCATTGATTGTAACCGGTTAAATAGTTGCTGAAAATTTAAACGAAATAAAGCTAACTCGTTTTTTTTTTGATTTTGTGTAATATAATTTCGGCGAGTTTTTGCGGTTGGAATTCTCGCAAAAATAAAAGTGCATATGGTTCTCAAATAGGTTGAAAAGCACTGATCTCACATTAGGCCGAAGTTCATATTGGATTGATCGGCTACTTGGTAGGGTTACGATATTTTGGAATCGGGAAAGGAGGACACTTTTTCAAAATTTTCAAACTTAGAATATTGGAGTAAAATCCGGAAAAAATGATAAAATGGTAAATTTTCCACGACATTGTAGTTAAAAAAAGTCAACTCACAAGCTCAACTACAGAAATACAATTTTCTTTACGTTAGATGACTAAAAAAAGGACGTCACTTTTGCTCGAACCACGAATTTCCTATTTAGCGTCATTTATGCCCATTTTCCCTCGAGTCTATCCACTATCTTAGCTCTAAAAGCTGTAAAGGAGGACGAATTGCCGAAAAGGATGACATTTTCAAAAACCTGAAAACAGAAGGACATATGGTAACCCTACTACTTGGTCGTGTTGACATCCTACAATTTGTTTACATCCTCGCATTGTAACTTGAATCTTCTGCTCAGTTGTACATCGTATGCCTTGAAATGGTTAAAATACTAGTACCGCTGATTATGATTATGTATTCACCGCAGTCGTAATTGTCCCCATATGTCATGAGAACATCTATATTTAGCCGTCGCGAAACGAATACACGGACACTTTTGGAAGAGGTTTTCGCTTTTCTTTCTGTTCTTGTTCCTCGGGGTCTCTGTGACGAACTTGCTCGATGGCTTGCCAAATGCTTCGCAATTGACCTTGATCAATGAAACCGACGCGTGTCCTGGATTACTCACGCCATCACAATTCTTTGTTGCTCCAACTGTGAAGGTATGGGAGGTCGATTTTGAGATTTGTGATTCAAGCAGGGCTGTTTGTAAAGACCCAAAGTCCGGAATTCGTAATGATTGCATTTATGTAGTTGTCGACATATCCCGTTTCACGAGCATGTCTTATTATCGAGTCTCATGTGCAATTGCGCATGCACCAGCATGTGCGGTAAACAAGTTATGTGGCTATATAAAGGCGTACACACCTTTTATTTGATGTTTGACAACCAGTCATCTTGTAGACACCGTAATGCGAGGCAAATTCACAAGCTTTATGTCCTACGGTACCTTTGTAAATCTGCAATGCGGTAAATTCACACGTACCTTTATGTCTACAGGTGGCCATTGCTGTTCCAATCGTGATTTTATGTTTGATGCAGTACGGTATATTTCTTCCGATATGCCTGGACGAATTGAGGTGAGCTGCCAGTCGTGAAGAACTTTTAGATGGATTGATTCGGAGTCGCTTTTGTTCTGTATTTTGCATTCCAGACAACCAATACCTGCTTATAGGGATACTACGCGTCGCTCGTCCGTCCTGTTCATTCTCATGTTTTGTGGGGTGTCTGTGCTAGTTTCCGGTATTTTAGGAAGTAAGTTAATTTGCGCCTCATGCCAAAACAAATTCAGTGGCTGCTGTCAACAACTTGACGAATGTCACAAGTCGGCGAGGCCGACGTGGTACTGATAGCCATTAGGGCTGGGCCAACATCAGCCAACTGCGTTCGACCTATACCAACAGGCTTAAAACCGAAGCAATGAATTTGCCTGGACTAATGCTGTTTTTAGATTCGGCTCCAGCTATTTTTACGACCGCATTCGGTTCAAATCACCATTCCGTGAACGTCAACTTCCTCTCGTTACTTTTCATACTTTGTGCTATGTTGCTGCGAGTTATGCCGGTGAGATTGGACGCGTAAAGTTATTACTCGGACCATTCCATATGCATTGTTTTCGCAGTGCTGTCGATTGATTCAAGTTTTGCTCAAATACGAGTCTGAAGCGTCCTACTGGGTCACCGCAGCTATCCTTTTCGTGATTTCGTATTTCGTCTGCTTCGGTACTCCGAGTGTTCTCTATCTTGCGATAGTAGCAGGTTAGTGATCTTATGAGGGACAGTTTAATGTATTTACATATAATGGTTAAGAATAAACACTAAACAGTGATCTGTAGGATTAGAAATATAGAAAACTGTATCGAAATGATGATGGGGACTGCCTCTACTTAAGTTACTCAGACAAAAAGATTTAACAAGGTACAGATTCCGTAAAGTAGTAGCACTATGCCCATCCCCGCTCAAATTTGGCGTGTTCGAAGAAAGAAAATCAACGATCAAAGTAAAGTATTTGCTTCTTAGAATGTCTCCGTTATCAATATAACCGACAAGACAGCGTAATGGTGAAGCGTCCGGCTTCTTGATCGTTAGGTAGTGGGTTCGATTCCCGGCCGGGTCAGACCAAAGACCTGATTAGTAATATTGGTATCCATGACTTCCCTGCTTGGCGCTCATGCATTAATGGGATAGCATGGAGGGGTGGTACAAGACTTAGAAAGCCGTAAAAGGCTATATCGGCACCTTCCTTGTCCAGCGGCATATGCACATCATGCACTCGTGGTATGCATCTGCGCAGATTGTGTATATGTGTATCATGAGTCGGTGAATACTGAATATGCCGCAAAAACTTTAAGGACAAAAATAGAACTACGTCCTTTCCTTATCGAATATACACCAGTAATGTAAATTTGTATGTACGCCTACCGTTGTATGATTTTGCGTAAAATTCCGAGTTATAATTTCAGGTTCTTGCACTGGCAACTTGCTTTTTATCATATTGCCACGCGTTGCCTATATCAATTTTGTGACGAGAGACAGACATCTTAGAAAACGGACGAGACGGAGAAAGCGTTTAGGGCACGATCAGGTACGTCAAACTTATAGTTGAGATGTATTTGAACTTCGCTGGGCGCGGTTTGTTTTCAAGAGTTGCATATGTCTTTAGATCAGGGGTCACATGCCAAAGGACTACTTGCAATTGACGAACCATTGCGCGGGCTACTAGCCACGAAAAGCGCTAAAAAATTTCGAAGTTATAGGTCAATAATATTGCGGGTCTGCTGTAAATCGTTGTTCTCGGTTTACAAGGATCGGACTATTCGGCGCCTGGACATATCGATATGGAAAGCTTCGGTCAACATGCGTCAATCATTTTGTGCCCATAGGTTTCATCGTCGACGGTCTTTCTGCGAGCGCAAACACAAGTTCGCATGTTGGACGACACTTTGTCTCGTAATTGCCAATATATAGTTAGGCCCAATCTGGTACATTAGGTGATTTTTCATTTTCAGAAAGGGTAACAATATTAAAAGCAGGAAATCGAGTGACAACATACTGCGCCAAGCGTGAAGAAAATTTTTACTTTGTATAAATCTATAGCAAATTATTCTGCTTTATTGTAACGTACGAAGATCTACCAAAATGTGACTGGCTCATGGATCTGCCAATGCAGCAGAACAGATATTTTACTCATCACATCTCAAGTGTTGCGACCAGACTAATCAAATTTTTGGTTGGTCTTGCAAGTTCACAATCTGTGCAATCCAATTTTGAAAACATTACTAATTTCGGAAAGTAGGTCGCGGGCCACTCAAAACCTTCTCGCGGGCAACAGGTTGGCCGGCCCTGCTTCAAATCGTACCCAAAACTATATTATCGTTAATTTGCCATTGTCATTTCGCTTGTCGGAATGTCAGGCTCATCATTTTATAAGACCAGTAACATTCCACGGAGCCTAGTTAACGTTAATTCCGCTAAATTAATTCACCACAGCATCCCTGTACTTTCGTTTGATGTTGGCATGATGTTGTCAACAGATGAAATTACAGAAGATGAGTTTGAGTGCATATTCTCTAAGGGTCTATAATTTATTAGATGTCTAAAATATCGCATGTACTTTGAAATTACCAACGCGAGAGGTCGAAAACATAGAATACGTACAATACATATTTGCATAGTTTATAACGACTTCAGTGAATGTGGAAAATGGGTTGAAGATCAAGTAGATTCTTTTGTAAACAACGATACAGTTGTGGTAAAGTAGCTAAGTTGCGATGCTTTTCGAGATGTAATATAAGCTACAAGCCGGTGGGGATTTTTTTGTAGCAGCCTTGTAGAACAGGGCAACATTTTCCAATGTTATTCACAAGTCATCGTTGCAGAACTAATAAGAAGTCGGTCTCTGAATTAAATCCGTCCGCTTCCATCTTTATATGGTCTTTTAAGTAGCTGTAGAAATTTAATTTCTATTTTTTCATGTTGCAGCAAAGCACCATATATTTATGTTTATCCAACATGACTCACTGCGTAGGTACTTACCGCATCTGAGTAGTTCGAGGGCTATGGGTACACTGAAGTCAGTAATAGTCGCATCTAGGTTTATACCCTTTCCGTCAATTCCAAGTTACAGCAGTATAAGGCCAATAGTAAATACATATTTCTCTGACAGGAGGACATAGAATCAGACGATGACGACAATACAAATATTGTCAAGGTGAACAATTTATTGTATCACAAATACGTCTGAATTTTAACCGCTTTCTATTTCCAATAGATAGTGACATGCATCGTGATTCACGTCATTGCATTCGTGATGGTGATACCAGAAATAGCAGTAGCAGATATACACATCGGGGAAAATTGCCACGTTCTATTTAACGAAGTTTGGGACTGAAAAATATCGCCGAAAACGTAAATTTCTAAGTGTTTTGTGTATGTCTGATTGACAGTGAAATTAACACTGTTACGCTACTGATATTGCTTCCAATTTTATGTGTTTGCTATTGTTACGCAAAAGGCCAACACGCTCTAGATACGACGTGGTCTGAAATTAAGAAATTCACGTGAAAATAAATTCGGACAAGTCCACACCGACGATGACGTAATCAAGAGAATGTTGATTGCAATGTGAAGTTATGCTGGGAGATCAACAATGCGAGGTTGAGCGGAGACCAGCAGTCACACTTAGACCCTGTTGGGCGCTATAAAGCTACAATGTGATTTAAAAATACACTCTACTCCCCCACATATACAGTCGACTATTGATTCGGACAATCCTCCGCTCGTGATTTCTATCGTTAGGGTATGGCACAATAAACAGCATTTGTTTATGGCACAATTAACAGCATTCGTTTTAACACAAGATGGGAGATTATAGTGAAACAATGACGATCCATGCAGTAACAGTCGATAACAAACTCATACAAGTCCTTGACAGCGTCGTAGTCGCTTTTAATTCTAATTGGGTACAATTGCGTGCATCTTGGAGAGCAGATGATACATAAAAGTGTAGCAGACAATGTGAAATAGCTCACTAAAATGAACGAAGAAAACAGTAAAGACACTTCCTGGACTGTTCGGCAGTTGGTTGCGTTGGTGGGGATATCAAAAAGTACTCTGACCCTATATGCGTGTGTTCAGTGTTTACAGTAATACAGTAATTGTTGAATGATTTGGTATTGAAAATACTGTGCAATACAACAAACCTGAAGGTATCACGAATGTGCGTTTTGTGGGATCTGTGTCAATATAGTATAGCGCAGCAATAGCACTGCATTTCCAATGCGTTGCGTGCCTTTACGCACGATCATGAAGCGAGCAATAGATATTCCGCTATCTCGGTCAAAAGTGAGCGGAACTAAACTGTCCCACATAAGCGGGGTCGACTTTATCAGGGAATCGCGCGAAACGACTGAAGGGCGATGTTCTCCATGGTAGCAGATTCGACAAAACGGATTATAGCACAATGAGCAGAATCGTTGCAGATGATAGCTTGACTTAAGGTATCTGCAATACCAGCTTTATGAGAAAGTCGCGGGATGCCACAGTCGATTGACAACACTGCGAGTAGCAAAGAGCGTGTAATTTCAGTAGACT
Source organism: Botryllus schlosseri (assembly GCF_051294905.1). NCBI lineage: Eukaryota > Metazoa > Chordata > Ascidiacea > Stolidobranchia > Styelidae > Botryllus > Botryllus schlosseri. The sequence continues at coordinate 26,035,886 of NC_137246.1, read as the reverse complement.
CGGAAAATCATATCCGGCTTCGAGACTTGAATCATTAGAAGTCGATTCGGTTTCGAGTACTCTGGATATGTGACTATTCTGAACGGCCCTTAGCTTAGGCTACTCTATGGCTACTCGGGACTTTTAGCAAGTCATTTCTGATGTATTAGAGCACATCTTAGGGATGCAATTCGTCGAAAATATTATGGTGTAGTTCTGACTTTATAGAGACTGAGAGCACCGAGGTTATGGAAACCGCCATCGAAATAAAGAGAGCATCAAAGATGATAGTTACAAACTAAATACCCCGTAATAGTGCGTCTTTTGATTATGTCCTTCATGATGGCGGTGTCGATCCAATTAATAACATTGTCCATCAGTGCACAGTGCCATAGGACCTTCCTTTTTCGTTCTCTTTTCATCTTCGAAGCAGTGATGAGCGGATGTTGAATTTTGAGAATCCGAATCCGTCCGACAGTTTTGGTGTCTGCGGAACTATCCGTCCGACTCCGGATAATCTCATCCAACTATCCGAATATATCCGGAAATCTCTTGAAAGAATCCGGAAAATCCATATCGAATAATGATATCGTATAATATCAATTTTACAGCTGAGCTTAGTTACAGTTCTGCACTAGAAGATCACGAATTGTATCTATGGAATGAACAAAAATTGGAATTTTAATTATAGGAAGGTTAACGCAATGAAACAACGCTACTAATATGAAGTAAGTGTGCGAATTTCAGTGCTATCTCGGATTAAAAGCAAATCAAAAATGACAAAGAGTATTAGGGCATGGCCATATATAACAATCAGGCATTTAACCATATTACCCAATATATATCAAGAAGTAATAGTAGCAAGTTGTAACCATGGAATTTTACAATCCGGAGATGGTCAATAGTAGATGCAGATAATGCGCATTTTGCCCACAAGTGCTGGAAGGCGTGAAGGCCTGTTTAATAGCAACTTGCTGATGCTTATAATACCTTTGGTCAATCAGTTCAAAGCTTCGAGCATGACGCTTATGGTCGAGTCACCCAAAATGTCAATAATAGCACCATCCTGAATGTCCCTCTACCTGTCCAAATTTCCTCTCCAGTAGTTGGTCAGTAGTTGTCTTGCCGACTTCTTTATTGGAAGAGAAGAAACTTATCTTCAACTGTGCTGTATCCTTGGCCTTTCGGATATGGTTTGTAAGGTTCATTGTACCACTTGAAAACTTGGGGTGTTTCACTTGAACATAGTAATTAGAGCATTCAGCAGAGTCAGTGTCCCATAAATCCGGATGCAATCTCTCCACACTTCACTCTTGCTGTGCTATCTCTCAAAACGTCTACTTTCTTCAATCCATTATCATGGAGAAACGAAACTACGACAGTACGGAATCATAGCTCACTCAAATCGACACTCAGACAAGGAGTTTGACAACATTCAAGGTCTTCATACTCTTCAAATAATACAATACACTAGTTGATGGAGCTCCACTCAAGAGACATGACGCATCACTAACGCACTGATCAACACTCATTGGCGTTGACTTTCAAACTGTTTACATGGTCTCTCGTTGAAATCATATGGAAAAGCACTATAATCACGCCAAAGTCTTTTTTACACAATTCTTCACCTGAAATCAAATTTACTTGAACAGACCAATGCTTGACAAAAACAACTAACAGCTTTTTCTTGTATGGCTCAATGGTTCTGGATGATTGATTCCGTCAATCATATTGGAGAAAATATAGCTGCTGAAGGAAGGAAGAGTAATCAGGAGAGTTGAATAGGTTTGCTTTCATTGTAACAGTATATATAGGAATTCTGGATTTGTATAGCCTTGTTATATGTTATTAGTTTGCCTTAGTATTATATGCCAGTGTTGGGATCAAGTCACTACCTTCGAGTCACGAGTCATTTCGAGTCATTGCACATTTTGACTCGAGTCAAGTCAAGTCAATCGATTTTCAAAAGTGACTTGAGTCAAGTCAAGTCACTCGATTTTTTAAGGTGACTCGAGTCAAGTCGAGTCAAGTCAAGTCAAGTCACGAGTCAAGTCACAATTCAAGTCAAGTTGCCTTTTCGAAGTATGGGGCATGATAACGTCATTGCATTTTGCTAGACGTCTGAAATACAGATTGAGTGGTCATTGATTTTGAACCGATGAACGAATATAGATTTAAATATAGACGCAAGAAGGCGCTGTATCGCTCACACATACGTAGAACTGCTAAACCTCACTTTATAGTAACCAGCCAATATAGAGAATAGATACGAATTGATAAGATGCAATAAAATTACGCATTTACAAATCGATATGATACAATTCGAGCCTGCGCCAATGGTTGAGGACAAATAAACTACATTCGAATTCAGTTTCAATAAAACAAAAGGTTTGGTTAAGGAAAAATCGGAGAACAGAAATTACTTCACTACACTAGTTTACGGCAACGTAAGCTGTGAGCTTCGATCACTTCGTTTGCGGTCAATTTATTTGTGAGAGAACAATGGAGGCTCAGTAAAACGCACGATCATTAAATGATTGGTCGCTCTCACGGGTTACACCAGCGTTTCGCGAACAATCCGACCATATGCAAGATACAGTGATGTTTATCGACACCGATCACTTGATGACTTGAAATTGACTCGTGAATTTTGCTCCGAGTCACGAGTCAATCCACATTTGTGATAGGCCGAGTCAAGTCAAGTCAAGGCATTTTAGCAAAGTGACTCGAGTCAAGTCAAGTCATACGAAAACGGTGACTTGAGTCTGACTCGAGTCAAGTCATGACTCGAGTCATCCCAACACTGTTATATGCATGTCTCTTGAATGATTTCAAAGAGGCTGGTAGGCTACTGTATGGTCATGGTCAAGGCATCATTATATTAATTATCATACATTTTATCTGTGTATATATCTTCTTACATAATTTTCTATATAATTATCTGACTCCAGAAAGTTACTTGTACATGTTTGTATGCATATTCTTATTTGATTGGCCGGGCTGCAAGTGTGTGAATAGCTGTTAACTCAATGTGCCAAGCTGACACAAAGTCCATGTCCACACTGGGAATACCTTCTCACAGAATGGAATTATTACATTGTTGAACGTCATCAGGATATATTCCGTTCATGAACTGCTGGAAGGCTGATGGTAGCTGAAGATTGTGCCATAGCACAAGCACCGCTGTATAGTGCTGATCGAAAAGGTATCATACAACTACTGTGACAGCCTGAAAGTCAGTCATGCTACAAGTACGCAAAGAGGGATTTGACTTACCGGTATATTAGTCTACAGAAGACTGCCACAACAACAACGTTGAGGATTCTAGAAATTGTATGCCCAATTGTGACATTCATCAGCAATGGGTTCAAAAACTGCATGTCAAGGCGGGAAGCAAACGCAATCCTGTGACTGATGTTGAAACAATACTTTCAATTTTGCGAACTTCAGACACTGTTCTGCGAGAATACCGTACTGATGATAAAACCATGTCAGGCGAGCCCATGTCCAATCATACCATCTTTTATCAGTTCACATATTATATATCGTTAGACTGGCAAGTATGGTATACTTGATGTGTTTTAGCTAATAAATTTGATATCATGGCTGATCTTGGCGATAGTTGATCTATATTATCTTGGACTCTTGACAAACATTTTTAGACTGCTACCAGTCATATCGCAAGGTGTCAGCTGTCTGTGTTTGGTTATTGAATTGATGAATTCTTTCTATAGGCCTGTAATCAAATCTCACATCTGGGTACAACTATCTGGAAATATCCTATCAAAAGTTACAACTATCCGACTATATCCGGAAAAAAATCTGTGATAATATCCGAGTCCTATCCGACTACCGCAAAATCGCCTAATATCCGGTCCGAATGCTATCCGAGTCCGTCCGATGCTCATCACTGCTTCGAAGGCTATTTTCGAATTGTGTGCAAGACATTTAACTTGTTGAAGACCACTGAATGATGAGAGGTGTTCAGTGCGACAAATTTAGTGAAGATTCCCATTATTAATTTTGAAGGCGTGCTCGCTTCCCGTTCGAATATATACCTTCATGTATCATTTTCGCAGAAAGAGTCTGTAGCAGACATCCAGGTGCTGCCAGACCGGTTCTTTGATTCTTTGATTTTGAGACACCATACCCCGTCGCCATATGTGAGGCGACTTCTCACTGAAGTTTCGAAGCCGGTATTTATACGATAGGAAAGCTGCATGAGCCTAATTGCCAAATAATGAGTCAGTGATGGTACCGTGACTTGGCCCGTCATTGTTTGCTAACATTTGTTTTAGAAAATCCATTACTTTATCCACAGTAATGTGACAGTTGTCTCCGACGTGAATGTCAGCGTGGCGTAATTGAAGAATACAAATCGTTGGCAAGATGACGTGCAGGACGATGCATATCAGGCTCTGTAAAAGCATAACAGTCACGCATCGTGCCATTAATGGCCCGTAAATTATATTACCATGGAAACCTGCCTGAAGTTTGAAAAACCGATCCAATACGTTGCCTTCAAATAAAGAAATTGATTAGACAAGATGTCCTTTAAAAAGCCATACATATGGCATGGTCTGCCGTAGATAAATATTATGTCCGGGCTCCTCATCGCCGATCCTGTCGTTACGCAGCGTCTTGAAAAGCCCATAGGAAGAGTGAGCCGAGCTCCATCGTCGGAAGCAGAGACCCGTAAGTGGACGCACGAAAGCGAGAGCTAACGAAGAGTGGGAGTGCGCGAGCATGAAAAGTCGTCCTCGGTACACAAAAAGCAAAGAAACTGAACTTTACGAAAGGCAATGTCGTCGCCCACTGTCGTTGTGTGATATTTACCAGTTTTATTGTGAATATAGGATAATAATAATATCTTTACCTAGTGGTTTTACAACGACATGAGCATATGTGGTTGCAATATAGGCATATATAGGCCTATTCAAAGTTACGTCGATCTATTATTGCGTTGACGCATGAAAATAATCACCTGATCGTTTTTTGCATTTGAAACATTGATTCCTTCTGATTCGGTGTCTGTCGTGTTTGTATTTTGCTTAAGAAAATTGATGTACGCAATCCGAGGTAAAATTATGAGAAGTAAGTTACTGGTGCACGAGCCTGCATAAATTGAGAAACATTGCATAAATCACCACCATATTACGATCAATATGGCAATATGATTATAGGTCTATGTCAAAAACGGAGTTCATGCCAGTATGCGGGCATAGCTACCACAAAAAAAATTATTAAAGAAATACAAATACAGCAAAACATCGATTCAAATTCAGTTTGAACTCTGAACTTCACACGATACCTGCCAACGCTTTTCAGCGACCAAGGAATCGATATTGGGGCTAGCGAGACATGATACTAGCTGACTATCTCCTCGTCAAGCTTGATCTTGTGGGGAAGCCCTAAGATGTTTTCTAAGCGTATCGGTCTTGGCAGTGTCTGGGGATGGATGGGCGATTGCACGTCAAGGTATATGCTGTAGGGATGGTGTATTTACGGTGACCGATTCTTTGTTTATTTATCATAGTTGTGCTCACCGTAAATACTATTTTATTCAAATCCAAATTTTTCGACCGCAATAACTCCGCTTCCACTGGTTGGAATTGAACCAAATTTGGTGAGCATCGTTTCTATAGACAGCCTAACACTTTCCTGGGGTGAACAGAAAATTTTCCAATTTTTTATCATTTATTTTTTATATAATAAATAGAAACTTTCTTCTCCTGTAACAAAGTGGTTACTGGTTGGAATTGAACCAAATTTTGTGTGTAGGCTTAAATTAGGTAACCTAACAATTTTATCAAGTAGCCAGTACGATTTGAGAAAAAAAGTCATTTTTGAAGAGCCCTAATGTGCATAGCACTCTATATCACCAATACGCATATTGCTGCGCGCCAAAATGTATTCAATTTTGATTAGAAAGAGTATCCTGCATATATAGTATTAAATTTTATGTATCGAACCTCTCGTAGGACCTAAAAATTTATTCCCTGCTATAATTTGAGGTAAGTATTTGACTATGAAAGTCGACTATAGGTTCTCCAACAGTTTCCTGTCTTCTCATAGTGTTGCATTCTTGCGCATTTTCATAATCGAACGGAAGAATCCGGCACTTACTACTACTAACAAACCACTCGACACTCCACTAACCATCAGTCGCTGCTGCTAAGAAACACTGACACGCTGGTGCCAAGCCCAGCCAAGTTCTTTCATGGATGCTAAACTGCGGCAACCCTATCCTGTAAGCCAAAGCTGAAGCGATCGCGAGATTACGCGTGCTACAGGAGTCAATGAATAGACACTTACGTGACCTTTGACACGAACCAATCAGGCTGCAGCGGGATGTAAACAAAGAACAAGCCCGGGCAAGCTTACTATGAGCTCTTATGGGAAAAGGTTGAAAAATGAAGGTTTTAAGCAAGATTACGTTGCATTGGGGATGACTGGCTTTAATGAATAGTAATAGCGTAGAGCTAGTATGTGGTTGCAGCTTTTAATCTAGGATGAACATGAATGGTGGCAAGTACGCACCAGCGTGCTGTGTCCAAATGCACGGGTTTTTGACAACTTTTCTGATTAAGCGACGATTGTTGTATACTATACTATAGGATTGTGGCAATGCATATTTTGACGATTTCATAGGCTCCAGGTCTCGAGCAAAATTTTCAAGCATATCTCATGTTCAGAAATATATATACTATAAAATATAGCTGCTGCCACACATCACAATTTTTGTGTATTGAATATGAAACTTGAAAGCTATGGAGATTCTATCGAATTTATGGATTTGAGTGGAACAGCATCTTCTTCTAACACCGCGGAGAAAGCTACGAAGTATTTCATGGAGCGCTATGCACCAGTGTTGGGATGACTCGAGTCAACTTTTTCGTATGACTTGACTTGACTCGAGTCACTTTGCAAAAATGACTTGACTTGACTTGACTCGGTCCTTCAAAAATGTGGATTGACTCGTGACTCGTAGCAAAATTTACGAGTCAATTTCAAGTCATCATGCAAACGATGTCGACTAAATCAATTTATTTTGTGCATGTTCGGATTATTCACGATACGCCGTTGTCACTTGTGAGAGCAACCAGTCATTCACTGATTGTATGTTTCACTGATTCTACATTATTACATCACAAATACACTGACCACAAACGAAATGAGCACAGCTTGCGTTTTCGTAGTAGCAGATCAATTTAATAGCAATGTATCGCTGTTTATTGGACGGCTTTTTCCTTACATTGCACAACTTTTCCAACCCTCTTGTATGATTTAAATCGAACAAATATAGTTTATGCGTTTATATTCTCACGGATGTGTATAGATGGCTAGTGTACTATCAATTTCCTTCAACTTCTCGAGGCTTCGTATTCGATACTCTATTTTGGCTGATAATAAGGGAATGTAGCATGTAGCTCAGAGTTGTCATACTCAACTGACGTCGCGGGCCGGATTCAAATATTCAGATCACTATCGGGCCGCACCAGTCAAATGATTCCAAAATATTACTAACTCTTAACTCAATATATGCACTTTTTCGCATTCTCTGAATTGGGTGTCACTGTCAGCGATTTTCTCCTGACGATGACTAGAAATCACAACTCCGCTGTCGGGTGGTTATAATGTGGCCTAAGAACAGACTAGAAATGTGCAATCTTGAAGGAATATTTATTAGTAGTATTTCATACCACAAATTCGAGAAATGTGTTGGATAAAATCAACCTATACTCAGAATTGCTTCGCGCGGGACCGAATGAAATTATTTGGCGGGTCGTATGTTTGACACCCCTGATGTAGCTATATACAGTTACTGGCGTATTTTGTTAGCAGTTCTACGCGTGCGTGAGCGATACAACGCATTTTTGCATGTATATTTAACTTTATATTCGTTATTTGATTCAAGATATGGACCAATTGATCTCTCTTTTACACAGCTAGTAAAATATAATGAATTTCAATGATCACTCATACTTCGAAAATCCAATTTGACTTGAATTGTGACTTGACTCGTGACTTGACTTGACTTGACTCGAGTCACCACCAAAAAACGAGTGACTTGACTTGACTCGAATCACCTTTGAAAATCGATTGACTTGACTTGACTCGAGTCAAAATGTGCAATGACTCGAGATGACTCGTGACTCGAAGGTAGTGACTTGATCCCAACACTGCTATGCACACGATTTAGGGATAAAGATTGAGGAGACAATCCACTCTTTTTAGAAGCAATATTCTAGTGAACAGCCAATGTTATGGCAACTTGCGGAAAAGTGAGATAACACACTCAATGGAAATACACGTTCTTGGAAAACCCATTATTGATTCGTCTTGCACTTGTAAGACAGGGTAAGTAAGGAAAAAGACATTTTTTCAGAGACTTCTTCAATAGATATTTTAACCATGATTTATTTTCATATTAGGTTCTGATATATGCTCTCATGCATATGCATTGATTAAGACAATCCAGCACCTGAAGCTAAAAGGACTACATTGTGATTTGCATCAGCATCAGTGAGCTCCATCGTGATTGACAAGCAATCTCTCCACTGTACTCGCAACCGATCAACTCCTGCCACAAGGTAGATTTTGGTGTATCTGGTGTCTTCAGTTTTATAACATTCCATCAAACACAAATGATCCTAGAACATTTTCATCTGGAGAATTGTTCATTCAACAAATTGGGCATCTGACTGAGCTTCAATAATGCACACCACTGGAATATCTAGACATGCACTGTTGGTACAGCCTGACCATGGCACCGCGCAATTACGATCCGTAGCATGCTATTAGGCATTACGATATTGACAATGGAACTGAATTTGCACAATTGCCGAATATGTTGCGTCATTCATTTTTAATTTTCAATGTTGAATTAGAGTATGCAATTAGTCCATATATATTTGGTTAGTTGTGATACACAATGCTGCATAGTATGACACCAGACAAAATTTTATACTCCTTGATTCTTCCGATCAGCTGTTCAATATGAATACGTTCTCTCGCCATCTTTCTTGTTGTGGAACAGTCTGGCTCAGGCATTTGAAGGAGTGTAAATCACGTGCAGGAATATTTAAATCTAGATTCAATTTCTTGATTTCAGACTCAATGGTGAATCCCTTTTCTGCCATGATAGCATTGCCTGGCTCACCATAGCTGAACTCCATCATTTTCTTACATTTCTTGTCGAATCCACATATTTAACTAATATTTCGATCTTAAATGCTCCCTGTAAATAGTTCCTGCACAAAAGTAAGTGTACCACAATCCATCAATCCTTTCAAAGTTGTATGTGATTTATTGACAGTCAATAATCATTGTAGATTTGAGAAATCATGAATGAATGCAAATGGTGCATTTTAAGAACCACTTATCTACATGGCCAAATCGCGATTTAATGAAGTAGTTACATATGGCTGACCCAATAGTTAAATACTATGCTTACAGCAATACTATAAATTTGACGTCAGTAGGATAAGTCGGGCAATTCAGAAAGAATTTAATGTAGTCTAGCATAAAATTTCTGCTTCTCCGCATCTTTTGACATTATCATGCTCCTCTGAGAACTGAACTTCACTAGCAATAATTGTCCGCCAATTTGTAATTTTCCTGGACAAGTTTACTGTTTTGTGCTTCTATACTTCTTCCAGAAATTTGATTTTCTTGCGTTTTATCCATCGACTTCCTCTTTCTGCAGCTTCATAAAAGATATCCATCAAGCCTGCACAAAATATATAATATGTTTATTTTACAGAGCAATACTGCTGTGCAGGCACCTATCAAGGCGTACTCGTCGACTCGTACAACGTATCACCGCTACCAATTTCAACTATTCGTCTCATTATTGAATATATTGTTTTCAACAATTTCAATACATTACACACCATCAAGCAACAAAACTGGAGTGGAATAAAATGAGACACACACCAAGTCGATTGTGGCATCAAGTGTGACTGCATTTCAGATTGGACTCATTTTGAAACACAGAATTGTTTCATCTAGATCAGTGGTTCCCAACCTTTTTGACCTATCGCCCCCTTTTCAAGGTCAATACCGATCATCGCCCCCCAAATTTTGTGTACCGAAAATTGGGCATACAAACCTGTAATCACCGGCGGGTTGACTAAAAAAAGGGTCAAATTTTCGGCTCGATGTCTAATTTGACACACTTTTGTAACTAAATTTCCGTGGGTTGACTAAAAAAAAATAAAAAAAAAAAAATGTCAGCCGTTTTGACGCGTCATCGCCCCCCCGAATCGCCCCCTTCGCTATTTTCGCCCCCTTTGTCCATTTTCGCCCCCCTAGAACGCCAAATCGCCCATGTTGGGAACCACTGATCTAGATTCTAGATTATGTCACGATTCAATATTTTTGGTACAATAATAGATGTCATTTTCTTAATAAAATGAGAATTCAGATGACTACAAGGAAGTCCACATGCCTTTATCCAGATTTTACATTCTTTCATGCATGTCATTGGCTCTGGGAAAGGTAAAAGCGCACACCAGGAACGGTCTGGGTAGCCATCTCCATGTTACGCAGGCTATTAGCACAGTATTTATCCTGATAGATACAATACACGAGCTAGAACAAAAAATGACGATTTCAGCCGGGAACAGATCATGTTGCCTAACATATATGATATTAATATGATCATTGAATATGCAGACAAGTGTCCAGTGTAACAGTAATTTGCTAGATAATGATACAGACTGTAGACTACTACATACAAATGTCGATTCCATAAATAGAACGCATATAACGCCACATAATGGATACCACACATATCCTGACTCAATATTCCTCTAATACATTCTATTCGCTACGACAATCCTATAGTATACGACTAAGGATAATACAGCAATAGTTGCTTCATCCGAAAAGTTGTCAGAAATTCATTCATTTGGATATACCATGCTGATGCGTGCTTGCCATCATTCATGCTTATTGTAGGTTATAACACTGCATATACATACTAGCTCTACGTTATTACCATTCACCAAAGCCAGCTATTCCCAATTCAATGTAATTTTGCTAAAAACCTATATTTTTCAACCCTTTTCCATAAGAGCTCATAGTAAGCTTGCCCGGGCTTGTTCTTTGTTTACATCCTACTGCAACCTGATTGGTTCGTGTCAAAGGTCACGTAAGTGTCTATTGAGCAATACAAGATGTATTCCTTCGGGGAAGTACCTGGTGGTAGAGAAATTCGTCCGTCGTTATTCTCTCAACAAACTCAGTACGGGCATTTGGAAATGTGGTAAGCTGACACAAAGAAGGAAGGATCATAATATGCTGCGGAATTGTGTGTTACTCATCAACGATAAACTTCACTGTGTTATATACTACCATATATTACAAAATACCAGCATAGATTCTACGTAAGGAAGCCGCAAATTTCGATTTGTATAAATCTGCCCCAAGTACTCGACTTTATATTAATTTTAGTTAATTTGCAGAAAAATGGGGGAGGGCGACGTGGTCATGAAAATTAATTCAGAAAATTAATTCAACTTATATTTAGCGAGTGCGACCGTCCGAAATTTTCTCCGAAAGCCCCAAATCTTAACTGTAAATGAAAAATGTGCACAGTGCACAACTGCACATTGACCTTTTTTTAGTCAACCGACCACGAAGTGGGAAAAATTTACCATTTTTTCAGGATTTTCCCCCGGATTTGCAACTTTTACATTTTTTAAAAAGTGTCCTCTTTTCAGATTTCCAAAATATGGTAACCCTATGGTAACTATGCCTGTCGCCCATGTTAGCGAGTACAGCGTTGTACTGACCTAAAGTTTTGAAAACGTGGTTGCTAAACTGCATGGCCTATTTGATCTCGATATTGAATTCGTGCGGACAGCTGCCTCTACGAAATGTGAAAATGGAACTAATTTATGAATTGCATCCAGTCCGTAGCAATGCGTCGTTGGAGTAGGCCTATTCAACGAAGTTTTATGTCCAATGGAAATACCGTAGGTTATTAGGTCATAGTGAAAATATCAACCTTTTCTGCATAAGTAGCGGTTTTATTTGTAGGCTAAGAGAGATACAAAATAGGCTACCAGTACCCCAGTCAGCTTGATACCCATTGTTTCAACTCTTGACTACTTATTATTCCGGTAGAATGTCATATGAAGAGAGGAGAATTGTCATATTATTCACCGTTATTTTACCAAAAGAATCGGTATAACACAGCAGAACTAAAATTGCGCTGCGGGCCGGATAGCATACTTACGAAGAAATGTGCTCGCGGACCAGACGTGACCAACACTTAACACTGGAAATGGCCAACCCGGCCAATGCGGGCATCTTCGCACGCGTATGGTTACTATTATTATTATTACAAGGGATTCAAATGTACTTCGTTGCTGATGACCAATGGTCATTGGTCATGGTCAGTGACAATAGTGGCTATTAGGGTAGGGTTGCTATACTTCCGAATTATCCCGGACATGTCCGTAATTTCAGTGTTCAAACATCGTCCGAGAGATGCTAAAACATACTTAAATGCAGGACCGTAACTGCCGCACCCCAAACCCCTTAATTGGGGGGGGGGGCGAGGTCGAAGGGGGCCCAAAATTATTTCGTGAATTAGCATAAATTACAGAGTATTTTTTGAAAATTTATGTAACTTTTTCAAAAAATTTTTGCGTTCGGCGCGATTTCAAGCTGTCAAATATCTTAATTTTGGGGTACTCTTGCCCCAAGAAAAAATACGCAACATTTATAGAAATGGGCATATCGGCGTTAACCATTACCGCGCCACGACGCACCAAGACATATAAAGTTTTAGGCCATGCAACATGTGACTCCAAGAAGTGTGCCGGATCGATCAGCAGCGAGAAAACCTTGGACGAAAAGGACTGCCCTTATGCTGACCGAAAACTTCGTTATTATACAAAATACTGTCTTGGCAATCTGAACCTCACAAGACAAATACCATCCCGCAGTGCAAAATTATATGCCAGTGAAGAAATACCAATTTGAAATTGTGTGCGTCTTTTAGTTTAGTAGCCTACGTTTGGGCGATTATATATTTTTTGATATATAGCAGACGGGAGGTCACGAAATAACATCATGTTACGGAGTCATACCAACGGGCCCTACAGTTTCCAAGACACCTCACTCAGCTCTACCGATAAATCTGATTACGTGAGCAGAGAAGACAAGAAATTGATAGCAACATATATATGCTATTTGCGATCTTATTGACCGATTTTATCATGAATTATAGAGAAATTTTCGCGCTTCGCGCTGGCTTTAGCCCAGACCTGGGCAAGGTGAGGCCCGCTGGCCAAATGCGATCCGTGAAAGGTTGTTTGAAATTCCAAACATAAAACCTACTTTTGAATGTTGTTGTGTGAACTAAAACCATAGGCTGTATAAACTGAACAGAGAATTGGTTTACTTTGAAGCCTGTTCATTAATATGCCACGATTACGCTGTCTACGTACCTGGCATGCGTAATCCACCAAAATAAAGTCAATGAAGCAAAGTATCAGTAGCATGCGGCCCCGTGCAAGCCTTGCGGCACTCATTGACTTTACTTCTATACGTGTACTGGTGCTATAGAGTTATATAGATATTTTTCTGTGACGAGCTAATGCCCATTACCCATTGCCCATACAATTCTACTATCATCGAGATAACGGCTAATATCTAGGCATAAATAACCTACTACTCCGCCTATATTGCCAGGCAATGTAAGTCCATAATGGGTAGAAAGTAGGTGAATCTACCGGATTCCATACATATAGCTGGATGTAAATCAGGTAAGCGGCACTTTCAGGTATCGAATTTTACCTTGAAAATGAGTTAAAGGCAGAATTGCCCATAGATGTTTATGGTCGTACATCTCCGCAGCAGGTGAGTATTATAATGGGTTGTGTTTTCATACCGGCTTTCTGATATTTGTTGGGATGGTACACGAAAACAGAATCCCCTACATATCTGTGAAATACTGTACCTTCATCAGAATTTGAGTGTTTGCCTCATTTGCACACGTTGTAAGGGCGCTAAAATATATTTCGATATCTGAAAGTGCCGTTTACCTGATTTACACCCTACGCAAGGGTGAAAATCGGCGAATACACAATTTCTTTCTTACCCTGTAGTAATTTTACGCATTTTTAGTTTGTTTAATATATTTGCACTCGCTAAACCGTGTCTATCAATCCTAAAATTACCGATATAGAGTAGCCTATAGAAGTTCGTACATTGTACACAAGCCTTTAAAATGGTCGTTATAAGTAGTTAAGCAATTGTATGCGGCTCCATACGTACTCTGAAGTTCGAAATGCGGCTCCGACACCAATGAGGTTGGGAACCACTGGGTTATAGCACTGAATATCTGGATACTGGAGTCGGGGGTAAACCCGTCATTTTAGTTTGTGCCGAACTGGTCGCCGAGACAAAGGATTTCATTTAAAGTCGGTCTTATGACAAAAACACGAAGACAGACACTCGGTCAAGCGAGTGCTAATTTCAGAAGAATTGCAAGGTTCGCTAAACATCAAGGCTATTTCACCAAGCCGCACACTGCTCTGAAGGCAGCGACCATAGACAATAAGCATTCTACCATCCCAAATATATTTTAGTGCATGGGGTTCTCAAACTGGTTGGCGTGAAAGCATCAATAAGGGGGCGCGAAGAAGCTGTGAAGTAAAAGAATTCGTGCCCCGCGCGATTCACCCCCAACTCATGGTTATTGCTCTGTGTATTGTTCGCCGACCGTTCCTTTCTCATTACCTAACATCAACACATTTATTAACAATTTAATTTGGAAATAAAATTAAAAGGCGCTGGATAATATAGCTAAAAAAATTCACTCGGCCCGCCAACGTATTTTCTACTTCTGATTTGACCCACGGAGAAAAATAATTGCTCACCTTTGTTCTAGACAGTAGAACTAACTGTATGCCGAAAGCGAACAAGGTGATGGGGGGGGGGGTATATAGGCTTATCATCCTATGGCAGCCCATGACCCAAGTTTTTTTTTTGGGGGGGGGGCGTGACGAAGTGCTGTTTCGTTCCTGCCAACGGGTATCGCCCGAAGATGTTTATAGGAGGGGTCCTACCTTTTCAAACACACCTCCCTCAGCTCTATACCTGTAAATCTGATTACGTGAGCAGAGAGAGGATAAAAATTGATAGCAATATATACGCGATTTCCGGTCATATTGACAGATTCAATTATGAATTATAAAAAAATTTCGCGCTTGGCGCGTTTAGGCGAGTAAAGCTGACCCACTAAACAGAGCTCAATGTAGATGATAAGTATCGGGAAACATAGTTCAGCGTGAGGGGGGGCGAGGCCCCCAGAAGTTCGGTTTATCATCATATGGGGGTCCAAGACCAACGTTTTGTTGGGGGGGGGGGGGGGTGACGAGCTGTTACGGCCCTGCTTAAATGTCTGGAATATTTGAAATCTTGAGTCCTAGTTTATCTATTTTCCAGTGGCCGCTTCTCAGCTCGTCAAAACTTTATGTTTTAAACCTTTTCGGCCAAAGGGCAAAATGAAATTTATATACGAACGAAACTCATGCTGGCCACTTGAATGTTGATGACCATATTTTGGTAGTCCGGTAGGAGCAAGCCAGATTAGGTAACAGTGAAAACGAGACTTATCTTATTGCGCGTCAAAGTAGATAGCATTTATGTCATGAAAACTTAGTGAGCATTTATGTCGTAGCCGGGCGAAGCGAGGAAATTTTTCAAAGATAATATACGAATTCAGTCAATAATATTTTTAGTTAGGCTAGCCTACATATATTTCGGGTCCTCCCTTTAAACCGTTTGTCTCAGTTTGCAAGGACATGATTAATATGCTTTTGGACATATCCGTGCAGACAGTTTCGGCCAACATAAATCTATCATTTCGTGCCAAGATTTCGTCGCCGACGATCGTTCTGCGAGCGCAGTGGCGAAGTCTCATTTTAGACGACACGTCCTCTCGTAATTGCGAATATACTTAGACTTAATTTAATTTTGTAAATATTGTAAATTTTTTATTTTCAGAACGTGCTACCAATGTTAAAAGCAAGAAATCCAATGTCATTAAATCGCGCGAGGCGCGAAAAGAAATTTCAAGTTCAATAAATCTGTCGTGAAAAATTCTACTTCATGGCAACATACTTAGATCTATAAAAATGTGGCTGACTCTAGCTACGCCAATGCGTCGGAACTGGCCTCGAAAGTTCAGAATAAATGACTTGGGCAATTTCATTTTTTGATAATATAAGCATAGCCTTTATCCTTGATCCGGGGATTATCAACGAAAAACTCAAATAGTTCCGCTTCTACTAGTCGGAATTAACTCAAATTTGTTTTGCATCGTCTTTGAAGACAGCTAAACAATTTCATGGGGTTGACAGAAAAATTTGAGAATTTTTATTTTTTTATATAATTTATTAATAATTTAAAATTTTCAATTCGAGATTGCACGGCCGTTACTGGTTGAAATTGAGTCAAATTTGGTGTGCATCGTTTTCTTGGACAACCTGACGATTTAGTCATTAGGCGAGTGAGATTTGGAAAAAAAAGTTTTTTTTGAACAACCCTAATGGACACTGCTTTGAACTTGATTTGTATTTCTTTCTAATAAACAATTCATTTTAATTTAATAGTTTTGCGAATTCAGTAGGCTTATTCTAATCTATTTTCGAAAACACTGCTGCTAAAATTCTAATCAAGCTCTCCCACTCTGGTATAGTAACCTACATCTCGCTTTGTCTACCTTTGTGTGAATGAAGGCAGCTGTTGATGAGTGCAATAACAATCAAATTCCTAGCCTAGGTGGTACAGGATCCCTTTGCTTCTGTGGATAATGCTTTCTTCACTTTGTTAGAAAAAGGAGTTGCGATTGATATACAATTTATACATGTTTGAAATAACTGTGGAAAATGTCGACTGGATGAGGACGCATTTCTGAAGAAGCTTTTTCATTGTATCCGACCGCATACTACCAGATGAATCTTTTGGGCCCTGTGACAATTTAACATAAGTTTCATACATTGCTGCAAAACTTCATACCGATCTTCTGTCACGATTGTTGGTATACAATGTTCTTTACAAATCTCTACTAGTTGCTGACGATTACCCCTGACGAGTGTCAGCCGAAAATATTTGGGTTTGTTTCAATATGAATAGTGAATACTATTGAATTGTATACTGAAGCTCTGTACCTCCAAGAAGCTCTTCGCATAAAATCAAGGCTTGCTTTCATATTATTTCTTGAAAAATATTCAGTTGAAGATTGAAATAGATGAGCACCGTATTTTAAATGACTTTTATATGCCATCAGGAAATTCTTCATCTATGAAGTTTGTGTGCCTTGGAATCAACTTTTATCAAAATACACCAACCAAAACTCTGTCAACAAAAGGAGTTCGTGTATCACCTAAAAATAGTACATTGAACGTTCTCTCATTCGAAATTTCATGCTGGTGACGTCATATTTTGTGATACGATTGTTGATATACAATGTTCTTTCCAATTCTCTACTAGTTGCTGACGATTACCCCTGACGAGTGTCAGCCGAAAATATTCGGGTTCATTTCAATATGAATACACTATTTAATTGTATATTGAAGTTCTGTACCTCCAAGAAGCTCTTCGAATTGAGATAACTTGCACTTGAAAATGAGTACAAGAGAATCAGTCAAATTTTCATCATTTCCAAATTCGATTAGCATTAGAATTATAGCCAAACCATTTTTTTTCAAATTATACTAAAATCGGCCTAATTTTACTTTTAACTCCCAATTAGAAAAAAATCAGTTCATATCAAATCAAGAGTTCATTCTTATTAGCATGATAATGTCAAATATCTGTACACCAAGCTTGGCTCGTTTCCCAAAATACAGTTCTCCCGTAGCATTAGAAATTAGATAGGAATTAGATTACCGGCATTTCACTTTAATCATAGTAGGCTATAATTAGACAACTAAATTATCTAGTTGTCCAAGTCTGCTATAGGGTGACCAACAATGTAGGATGACCCAAATATACGTATATTTCAATAGCAAAAAATAGCAAGTGAAAATATATCAAAATGTAACGGTTCAACACATGCATCGAGTAGACGAGATATCTTGTGTACTTGTGATATCATAAAAATGCAATTTGCCGCTGTACAGCGACCATATTTCATTCATACATCTGTGAAGAGTGTTATACTACAAATCATTCAACAACAGCACAAAGAAAAGGTTCAGGTGTGTGCATTAATTCTTAATCATGAGTACCGCATAACCATGTTAACCACATAACAAGTTCACGCAGCCAGCAATTCATTTAAGTGAATCACATTTTTTTCACTCAAGATGACTTAGTCTGTCAGCTTTATACCCGGAAAATGGTGATACTATCCATTTCGAAACGTTTCACAGTGTAGACTGGTGCGTCTCAGCTGTGAATACCAATTATGAATTGTATGATCTGAGGACTTCCTTTTCTTTTTCAAGAACTCTGCATTCAGCCGTGCTCTCTGCGAGCATATCCAGCAAAATATCGATTTTCAGTTTCAGCATGTTGTTTTCGTCGAGAATTTTCTGATTGTCCTTTCGTAACTTGACTACTTCTCTGTGCGGTACCGACGATCCAGTTTCGGTTTGCCATTCACCGTCTTCAAATTTCAGCTGAGTCCCGCTTACGTTGAACTGCGCCTGGCCGAAATCGAGACCGAATTCTTGCGCTCTCTGTGTCGCGTCTAGAGTTGCTAAATTAGATAATGAAGCGGCTTTCTTTCTTGCGGTCGGTCTTTTAGGGCTGAATCCCTTAGTAGTTCCACCAAATCTCTTAAAAAACGACATCTCTGATACAGAAATACTCCGGTTTTTCAAACTGCTCTGCGTGTTTGTTTTGGATACGCTCGTTGCAATGGGAGCGCTAAATAGTGCGGGCTCACACAATCATATGCAGGGATTCTAATATTCCAACCGCTTATGAGTACAACGCGGCATACAAGACACATTGCGATGTATGCATAAGATAAGTGGATGTCTAAACGAGCAAGTGTGGTCTCTCAATCGAACATCCCCCTGACGTACAAGCATTACTAGTAGTAAAATAATGCCCGATGTGACAGGATAACATTTCTAAACGCTATGGTGACAGTGTTCGGTCAGTCAGTCAGTCAGGTTTATTAATATTTTCATCGTTTCAAAACATCACAAGACTGCGATACAATGAAAAGATAGGAGGGTGTCGAAACAACTTGGGGTAGCCATTAAGATCAGACACCCACCTTAGCCTAGGCGAAGTAAATAAGAGGCATGCACATGATATTTTAGCGTCTTTCTGTTAGCGCTTCCTCCCTGTTTTCATTCTCTTCCTGGTATTCGTCCGTCATCAGGCCTTTTCAGGATATTTTAGTAGCGACACCGTAAGAAAAGAATATCGCCACAAGGGAGGAGCCCAGATAAAACTCCGACGTAATTTACAACGTAGCGACACTTCGAAACGTGCCACATCCGAGATTTGAATCGCAGAATTTTGTGCGACTGCGCGTTATTTCTGCATTATCAAGAGTTACACGTTTCAATTACAATTCTTAGAATCGCAAGGATGTGAAATATGTAGTTCCTTGTTAGTCATGAAGGTTGAAAAGAATTTGTGGACGCGTGGTGTCACTAGCACATTTCCACCGAAATCTGAAATTTGCTATGGTTTATCGACTTCGTAGTGTTGCGCGCCGCCGTGCGTATCAGTCCGTAAACCATGTAGGATATGTGAAAGTTTGTGGAAAGTTTTGAATGTATCTACTATGCAAAAATTATTCCCCATAGTGTCTCATGCAATAATAAATACTCATGCGTGCACTCTACGTTGGTAACTAACGATTCGGAGCAACCTTTTTTCCAGAGCTCCAATCGTTCGTGCTGACGAAGTTATGATTGCCGACCTTGCATCGTAGGTAGATACAGATCAGTGATCTGGTATTCGCGTGCTTCTAAAGTTAAAAACCGCTTGGTTAGAGCAGTTTATTCGATGATGGTGAAGTACGAATCTCTCAACCACTTATTCAATTATACATGGGAGCATGTTGTAACTTGTTTCTGGAAAAAATATCCGAACGAATACAGCTCTCACGTCCTATCTGAAGATGTTCTCGGGCGCCAAGTTTTGGGAGATGGCAAGTTGTACACGAAAAGAATCTTAGGTAAAACGAATCCTATGCCGAAATGGGGCAGTGCAGTATTTCCAAATCACCTTGCTAAAGTATGCCACGTCTTGGAAGAAACGATAATCGATGTTAGAAACCGGTCTATGGTGTCATACACATGGAATATAGATTATCGCACTTTCATGGATGTGAAAGAGAAAGTTTCTATGCACGAGAAATCACCAGGAGTCACGGAATGCCTCAAAGAAGGCTGGATCGATTCGTCGGCACGTGGATTTCGGCACGTTTTGCGTAAATTCGGCAGTACCAGATGGAAAACGAATGCGCTAAAAGCGGTCAACGGCTATGAAAATACACTAGCCAAGTTAGGTTCGCCGTGTCAAGTAACAGAAACTTCCTCTCGGACGAGACCCACGGTCGAAGCCTTGAGAGATGTCAAAGACAAAGCGAAAACAAGAGTTCAAGACCTAGCTACGTTAGCTGCTGCCAAAAATTCACATAAAGACGCTCAAAATATTTCTTGAAATATATATTTCCCTTCAAGTCGCTTTTTGAAGATTGATGCTTTGACGATTGATTGGTGATAGCTTTGTAGTATTTTGATGAGACAGGACGAAAATTAGTATTATTTGTCATATTGACATGAATAACTACACACAATTTCTCTTTGAGTTGGATATTGAAGATAGCTTGGACGGTTAATTGTTCTCTTTACTATTTTGATGAAACTAGACGAAAATTAGGATTATTTGTCATACTGATATGAATAACTAGGCTGCACCCAATTTCTCCTGAAGATGGCTTTAACGGTTAATTGTAGGTAGCTATTTAGTATTTTGATGAAAATTGTGATTATTTGTCATATAGATACAAGGGACCGCACACAATTGCAGATTAATTGATATTTTTGCACCAAAAGTTGTTGTACAATGAATTACTGCTACAATCTGCTTTATCATTGAATTTTGTTGATAGGCCTACTCCTTGCTGACGTAAATCGAGCCTACCGCTACTGGTAGGAGGTTGTTTCATCAAATATCACCACATAGTAACCTACTGACCTCTATGTGTGCTGTTGTAAACTGCACCCCATTAAGACTTACTCTTGTCTGATATTGAGTTTGAAGTGACAATCTCACACTCCAGTTCTTAGAAAGTCTTAACAGAATTCCTTTGGATATCTCACTTTACAAATTTTCCTTCAAAATCATGCTTATAAAGAAGCTTGGTAAGGTACTAAACTCAACAGGGAATTGATGTTTGGTGGTCAACAATTTCTGTGTACAATATTGGAATTGTATGTTCTCATTTGAGATTGACCAATTTATATTTACGCTGAACATGATGCTGCTTGGTGCTGTCCAGTGTCCATGATATGGTGACTAGAACCCGATCAATATCAGATTTATAAGCCGATACTGATAAAACCTACATCCCTGATATTCTGCCTATATTCAAAAGATATGGCATCTAGCTTAGGGTGCATTTCCAAAACTTCAGAGCATTTATTTGAACAGCTTTACAGACGTTGCTACGTTTGGTCATGAAATAAGCTAGAAGGATGCATCTTAAATCTTGTAAGCTATAAGAACTGAATAAATGTTCCCAGTCCGGCAGTCACAAATTATAAATCTCTGCCTCCCTACCACCATGTTGTGACATCACAAAAATTGGCTGGGCTCAAATTTTGATGGTAGGATAGGGAAAGTATTTTTTGACATCTGATGTGTGCTTATTTTCTTACCTTGCTTAATTGTTGTTGCAACTGATATGTTAATCTGGCGATATCTGATTATCTGAACATTGTCAATTATGGGATTCTTAAGATGCTATCATCAATAGGCCTACCACACATGACCAAACGCTGTGCATGAATCTGTGACCTTGCGACGATATGGAATGAATTACTTGATGTATAGTATTTTATGTCTCAATTGCTGGGATGCATTGTGGTCTTGTGGAAAAAC
This sequence comes from Botryllus schlosseri, assembly GCF_051294905.1. Taxonomy (NCBI): domain Eukaryota; kingdom Metazoa; phylum Chordata; class Ascidiacea; order Stolidobranchia; family Styelidae; genus Botryllus; species Botryllus schlosseri. The sequence goes on along the minus strand of NC_137246.1, from coordinate 26,013,803 downwards.
TGCTTCATCATGGTGGGATAGTTCCGTTTTATTCCCCCTGTGCTTTTGTCTTCGATTTTTTTGCCTGGGTATAATTTCGAGTTTGATTGATACTGTGTCTTTTCAATTCTCAGGTCGTAGTTTTGCCATGATCAATAAGTGCCGTCTTATAATACAGCAACTCTTTTCATGGTCTGTGCAGACGAGTGAGTCCGGCGGAATATACTCCATGCCTGTCTTGTATTTTGCAATTTTGGGAATTTTTGCCCTGATTGCCTATTTCGGCTGGCACAGCTACAGGTTTGTTTTGTTTGGGGTTCTTTCTACCTACCGTGAATTTTTAAAAATGCAATATTTTCTAGACAAGATGTGCACGAAGAAAAACTGCAAACGGTTAATGGTGAGTCAATTTCCTGCATGGCATATTTCACATCTTGGGCTATTCTTCATGATAAGAGACCTATTTGTCTGAACGCAGACCTGAACACACATGTCTTGAAAAGTGCCGATGTAAAAAGTCCCGATGAATTGTCTGCTCAAAAATTTTAAATCTAGACATCGGAATCTCGTTTTGTAGTGCATTATTTTATCATAATACTAAACTAAATCAGTCTCATGCTAGCCAAGGCTGCATTTTCACTGTTTTTGGTTAGGCCTAACGCGAACGGAGAAGTCCACTCGCACAACTCAAGCGAAATCCAGAGTTATTCTCTCAAAAGATTGAGAAGTCGCCGGTAATAATGTCAGTCGGTGGGTGAATGCCTAGAACAGGTCTGACTGCACAAGAAGAGACAGAGAAAAATTTATTCATTATGGTAAAAACAAGCAGCAAAAATAGCAAAAACCTCAAATACATACAGTAAAGTTGGTCACAGTATGAGGTTCAAAACCAAATGAGACATACAAATGTAGATGCAGGCTATCTATATTACACAGTCACATAGAATGTATATATATGTTTTTTAAGTACGAGATGAAGCTGCAGCTGATTGGTTATTGGTTACAACTCCTATGCATCGCACTATAGCAGTGAATAGAGAGACTGACAGTGTAGATGTAAGAATAGCTTACATGTCGGGCCAAATGAAGAAAAAGGAGATAAGAAATATATCAATGTCAAATCAACAGAATATGCTCGCAGGTTCACACTAGGAATACTCTTGGCTTTCGAATGATTCAACAAGATAGTTGAACTGTTATTAGCTTGTATTATCCATATTATGGCTCATTGCTAGAGCCCGACCGATATTGGATTTCTGAGCCGATACCGATAAGACCGATATCCAGTACCTCCACCGATAACCCCGATATATTCAGCCGATATTCAAAAGATATGGAATCTAGCTCAAGGCCCATATTTAACACCTCAGAGCATTTATTCCAACAACTTTACAGCCATTGATATGCTTGAACATGAAATACATGATCTAGGGGCTATAAAAATATATCAAAAGCACCAATCCAGCAGTTGCAGATTACAGTTCACGAAGCACAATTTCTCGGCCCTTTCTCCAAGGAGTGAACTTCTGTGGTCTTCCATAAATGATGTATATAGTACTAAACACAGTGAGCAGTCTTTCACTTGGTACCATAGTTAGTGGCACAGCAAGAATTGAAAATCTTTCTTCATTTCGGTTCCACCGCTCCCTTGCAGGGGATCCCTTCAATGGTTTCACCAAATATTAATATTGATATTCTTCTGGCAGTGTACCTGGAGCCTTCAGCACATCATTAACAAATAACTGAAGAGAATCTGCAAAGCAACTGAAATTGTCCACGTCTGCAACTGCTCCACCCATCCCCCTTGGGCCTTGACCATGACCAGCATTTCAACAATCAATTGATCAATATTTTACGCTCTTTTGTCAGAATTGGCCAATGTCATCATGGAATCAAAAATTTTCGTATCAATTACTGGCTTTACTCCACGTTTGCTTGATTTTCTTGCCCTCTATGCTCGCATATTTCCTATCATGGTGGCCCCGCAGGCCTCAGTCAGACGACTTCATACATTACTGGTATAATTAGCTCTGTTGGTACCGAACCAATAGCCCTATCTTCCGAGAAATGTTTCGACGCGACGCTTTTCTCTATCATCACGAGGGTCAGTCCAGCATGATTGAAGTTCTCATTTCTCTCACTGATTGAAATCTTCAGAAGAGAACTATCAATCCACCTGTTCTCTGTCTTTGGTGATCAATTACTGCAGGGGGATTCCCACGAAGTCAGTGAGGCATAACGGTGGTTAGTTATCTATAATATTTTTCAGATAGGCACGCCTACTGCCTGTATGCAGTATGCACTATATGCAGCTTGGCCATTTATTTTTATAATTTACCGTCCTCACGTCTTCTATCGACTTCTCTGACTCCCGCCACCATGTTGTGACGTCACGAAAATGGCCGATATTTTTTTACCTTCAATGGCCGAAACCGATATTTCTCTCCAAGCGTGATATCGACTCGATATTATCGGCGAGCCGATAATCGGTCGGGCTCTACTCATTGCACAGCTTTGACATCAGAAATTAGATTTGTGCTTTCAAATCTTGTCAATGCCGTATATCCACTTACGTTTGCTACTTATTGTTCTTCAAAATGACACATATCACTATACCGTATGTAAGGCTGAGCACAATGAATATAGTACTCGAATCTGTATCGAGTATTAATTCTGATGTTTCGAGTCGAGAAGTGATAGTAGTGTTGTTTTCGAATACTAAAAATATACGCTCCTTGTATCTAAGAGTTGATGCATCAACGACAATTATAGTTCCGATACTATTTTCCGCTGCGAAAGCCACGATTAGTAGTATATATTTCAACTTTACACATCATTCATATTGTTGTGAGGTCATTATGAGTGTGATTACCGATACAGAACATATTATGGTTTACTTGCTGTACCTTTAGTCGTGGAAAGTTAGTTTCAACGGATTAAAATCTTTGTCGATTGCTTATTGTGCTCTGACTCGTTACTATTAATTGGCACACTGTAAGGGAGCCTTATTTGTAGTTGCAGTTAGCTCATACCAACATATGCACATTTCTTCATGTTTGTTTTTCATGGTATTACATGCCAAGGTATATGATGCGTCTGTTTATTGAAACGCAGTAAAAATACAGCTCTTGAGATGTTGGCCACACCTCGCACAGGTTAACTTCATATAATTATATCCATCTTTACATATATATTTAAGAATTTAGGAATATTGCTTGTGGTGATGCTTGAACTATGATAAACCTGGTTGATTATAATTATATAAGGAAAGACTGTTTGCTCTTTCCTACAATAAACAGGTACTATGAATGAAGAACGGAAAACAAATAAGATAACTAAAATTACTATTTTCTCTTCGACAATTGTTTATTCTGACTTTGCATTGTCAACAATGTTTATGACCGGCCTGTTAGCTATTGACAAGCTGGAAAATTTTTTATCGCCTGCGTGATAAATTGTTGGAACCGTTGGCGGGGATGTTGTGTGTGTGGATGTGAACAGTGAAGTACAATGTTAACACTGCTGGTCCGTATATCATTTGCAACACCGCTTCTGTCTGATGACAAATTACCGTAGCCTTATGTATTATAGGGGGGGTTATTCGAGTATCACTCATTATGACTTGACAGCAGCATGAATGATGTGGAAAGTTGGAAGATTTAGGCTACCATGCCTTGAATACCTTGAAAATTTTGAAAAAACAGAAAAATCTTCAATCTTTTTTATTGTCCGTGATTTTGGGAATATTTACATAGCACCTATAATTTCACCTCATGGCCTTATCTTACCCAAAACATGACGTTTTCTCTATGTAACATTTTGGCACACAGCTTCAGGACAAAATCAAAAATTTGTCTGACATATATGTTGTATAGTAGCCTAGCCTATACACTCGCGGTTTTTTGAAAAGATAACATCGAGACCTGTGCTATGCTAAGAGTCGTTTGGCAAAGGTCTACTCTGCTCTTAAGTACAGAACGTAACAGCAAACTTGCAAACTTCTTGAAAAAATACCCCAAAATTTAAAATTTCATAATGAAATTTCTCCAAGGTGGGTTACACATATTCCTTCAAATTTTAGCATAGCATGAGACTGTTCTAGTACATCCAAATGAACACATTGGATCGGAAAAGGAGAACTACAAATCACAATTGTGAGATTTGATGTTCGGCGCATCAGTGCATTCTTAGACTGTAAATCTAAATTGTACAAAGCAGAACTACAGTTTTCGATTTTTTTGTACAGAGCATAGAGACACCTAGCCACTGAAAATTTCATGGTTATGGGGGTAGCCATCCCCAAGATAGCACTGTTCACTTGCTAGTAATCTTGAAGATAATTATGTACTTTTCAACCATACAGTACCTATTTCATTATCATGTTGTGACAATCTGTGGATTGATCACGACGTTAATGAGTGTCATTTCCACCAACATTTGTAGCTTTATAGGCTACTACATGTTTGGGATGTTGTGATAAGAACAATCAAGGTTTACATCATTCCACAGTGGGAAATAGTATTGGAACTATCACTCTCGTTAATTAATCAACTCCGAGTGACACGGAGTGTCTAATTTGAGTACTCAAAAATATCATACCTCACTGCTCGACTTGAATCACACTAATATATTGGGTACTCAATTTAGATTCAAGTACATTGTGCGAGTCCTAATGACCAGAAGTCAATGCTGATAAAGCAAATGGAAATTTGCGACCCGCGGGGCTTATTTTTTCCGAGACATATTTTCACCCAAATATAAATTTAGTTTAATTATATCTGGACTTTGAGCGAGTAAATGTCTCTTGACGTGTTCTGTGTGACATTTTTCAGCGGTGAACGATGAAAGTTACTCTACTTTCAACCTGGCATGGATTAACCATATCATCAACTGGGTGTACGGTGCATCTCCAACCAGACTGCCGAAAGCAATGGAGAGATGGATGGAAGACGTCAACATATCTCTTGCCAAGTTGGATGTAAGTTTGATCAGATTCACTCCGTGTCGGTAAGATTGTCAGGTTGGTTAAAGAAACGTCGCTCACTGGCTTAATTCCAATTCCAACCCATAGAAGCGAAGCTATCAGAGCTGGAAAATTTTAAATTAATTAAAAAATTTTTTTTTAAATTTTACTGGCCATGCCACGAAACTGTTAATTTGACTAAGAAAACGGTGTATAGCAAATTTTGTTCAATTCTAACCAGCGGAAGCAAAGTTCTTATGGAAGAAAGTTTTGAATTTGAAATAATAGTATTTACGGTGGGTAATTCTAAAGTTGTTAATTCAAGAATTTCCCAAAATCCAAAATTTTCTACTCTAATATCTTTCATTCTGTGGGTTGGAATTGAGTCAAATTTGTTATGCATGAAAGTTTTGAATTTGAAATAATAGTATTTACGGTGGGTAATACGAAAGTTCATAATTTAAGAATTTCCCAAAATCCAAAATTGTCTACTCTAATATCTTTCATTCTGTGGGTTGAAATTGAGCCAAATTTGTTATGCATCGTGTTTTGAGACAGCGTAGCAATTTCATAGCATAGCCAGTAAAATTTGAAAAAAAATTCAGGTCTAATAGCTTCGCTTCTGCTAGTTAGAATTGAGCCAAATTTGGTGTGCATCGTTTTTTCAACCAACCAAACAATTTTATCAAATAGCCAGTAAATTTGAAGAAAAATGTTATTTAGAACAACCCTAACGCACAATGAGACAGCACGCACACATCACCAGCATGTAATCTCACCCTATTACAAACAATAACTTCATATTGGTAATTTATTCACTAAAAGCTTTTCGACTGACTATCATGTTTATATGTTATTATTACATCACACTTACAAAACATTTCAAATTTGATTCACTGTATCACGGACGTTCCCTATGATGGGAGTCATTCGAAAAGCTTTTAGTGAATAAATTAACAATATGAAGTTTTTGTTTCGTGTATTTCTTAAGCCTTATACCACAAATGGTTTGTTTACATACGCTATTGTTTGCCACAATGATGGATTTTCATTGTGCACAATATCCATTCGCATATCCTAGCTAATTAGTGTGGGCTACTTATGTGACTCTTGGAAAATGTGAGCGTCTTGGTTGTAGCATGTTTCTTTTCTCATTATGTGCTGCTATGCTATGTGACCCCCATCAATGCAAGGTTTTAATTAGCGGCGTGAAATGTGTTTCCTTTTTAGCACCCTGTCAAGATCCTCCTGTGCAGCATTTCAGAAAAGACATTGCCGCCATGGATCGGTAATGTGGGTAAAGTGGTGAAAAAGAATGAACATATCGTAAGTACCAACTGCTAAATCAGCTAAAATGTTGTTACAAAGGCAATCGTTGATATAGTAATATGTATATACAAATGATCGTTAGTTCAGGACATTTCTTTCCTGAGAATGAGAAGTATAGCCTAAATAGCTTCATGGAGGTACAGAACTTCAATATAAAATTCAATAATAAATTGCTATTGAAATGAACCTGAATATTTTAGGCTGACACTCGTCAGGGGTAATCGTCAGCAACTAGTAGAGAATTTGAAACAACATTGCATATCAGCAGTCTTATCACCAAATATGGTATCACCGGCATGAAGTTTCGAATAAATGAGAAGTATGTTATCCGGGATATCAGCAAAATAATGGTTATTGTGGCTTGATGCCCAGATTTCAAGATCTGTGTAAAATGATGATTAGAGAAACTAATAAAGTAAAAGAAGTAAACCAACTGTGATGTGGCTCCAAATGAGTTACACTGACTTAAATAATCAATTGAATTGATTAATTTTTTGTTACAACAGGAAATTCCAGTGTTCCTGCATGCGGAAGAGGGGGACTTGGTGTTCACTGTCAGCGTTCAAGAAGAAAACAACGGAAAAGAAATAGCGTCCACCTACAACCTTGTCGCTACACAGTTTCAATGCTGGGTATGTTTATTTCTTTGACTGATAGTGCCCACACATTTATTTTGCAAGTGGGTTTCTGGGGTTTGGGTGACTGTATTTTGCCCACAACAAAGAGTTATGTATCTCATGGCTCATGATTGAGATAAAATTGCGACGAAACACTGCATTACACATGCTGCACATGAAATTAAATATAAAAGGGATGTATAAAGGACGAAATCGTGCTCTTATGCTATTGAATATTGCCACATTTTTTTTTTTTTTAAATATGGATCTAATGATCTCTGATTGATTACTTTGATTATCAAGGCTCAATTGTGGGGATTCATTCTTTCATGGCTAGCTCCAACTAAGCCGGTCAGCAAATTACCAGCCAGGTATATAACGCAATTTAGCAACAGGAATCTTGGATACATTATTCTTTACTTGACCGCCTCTGATGATTTGGCAGGCGGATTGTTGCGTCGTGAATTCTGGTTTCTTCTTTTTTTTCTAGAAAGCTGAATTGTCAGTTTTTATCCCGAAAGGAATATTGCGCGTTTCAGAAAGTAATATGTAGCCTATTTGTACTTTGCATACATTTCAGTTCACTTTGTACCTGTCGCGGATGGAGGGACAGGGCTTCCTCGCGAAACTGGTGGCAAAATCACAACCGTCGAGAAAGGTCAAATTTCGTCTCGAACTCGTCTCGAATCAAAAGATATCGACCACAGTGCCCGAAGTAAGATGAAAATTAAATAGGTTACTAATATACTGATCAATTGTACGCTGAATTTCTGTATCTTCAAGAGTCTCTTTAAGATAAAAACACAAGTTGACTTTTCTTTGGGTATCCTACACTTGGCGGCCATTGATTGTACAGTTGGTTACAATGCTCATTTGTGTTATCGTATTCGGTTTTATCACAAAATGAGTCGATGTCAGTTGTCAGATATTGTTTCATTAGTTTCGCTATTGCTCTGGCATATTCTTGTGTTAATTTTTACTATGATTTCATTTGGTTTTGTGCTGAATACTGTAGAGGGTATGAAGAGCGGTTGTGAGGCCACGGTGAAAAATCAGAATGGCTAATGCATATCCTGCACAAAAAGTATGAGCAATGTCCGGACTGCTTACTTGCAGTAAAGTCAAGAAAGAACAGGCAGAATTCAAAATCATTTTGTATGCGAGGCCTTGCTCATTTCGAGAACGCTTCCTAAGTTTTTGATTGTCCACCCAATCGCATTGTCACTTTAATCACTTGGTAATTATATATACAGTTGCATTTCAACTAAAAACTGTGTTTCACAAATGATTGAGTGTGACTCGGTGTGCTGTTTCTTGAGATAGAATTTGTCTACAGAATTCTCAGTCAAACATCAGTCATTGTTCAATGCTTTTTAGAATTGTCTGGCTCCGCGTTGATGACACTGTCATATTGAGCATTTCCTGTGTATGCCGTACTTATCTACTCGTGTTTCATTCAACTGCGTTTTTATACCGAATACTCTTGATCTGCACGTTTGACAAATAAAAGATTACTGTATCTCTCAGTGCTGACTGGCTGGTATTCAAACCGAGTAAACACCATTTAAACTGTTGAAGTTCTGGAAATTTGATACCTAAAATATGTTGTGACCATTTTGTTCGTTTGCATGTCGGAGTCTTCAGAACTGAACCCTCATTAATTTTAATTTGCTATCGAAAACTAGCATATGTAAGCACGGGGTGTAGAGAGTATTAAAATTGAAGGGTGATAAATTGTCAGCTATGAGCTGGTGCCGTAGATGTAATGTGATCTAAGAAAAGTGAAAAACGTAACGATTTTCTCCAAAATTTTGCTTTATCATGATTGAAGCCTGTAGCATGTGAATGTAATGTTGATTCCGAATTCAAAGAAAAGGCAAATACATATAATTGTGAAAAATCGAATTACCTAATATTATTTTATCTTTTAAATGGTAATTATTTGTGATGATCTTCAGGTGGTCAAGGACATGGCCGTGAAAAGCATATTAGACACGCCTTTTTACTTGAATGTTTCCGACTGGGGCCCGATACTGCCGACGTCTGCGAAGAACTCAAGGTCGTCTAACAGGAGATTGAGAAAGGAACAAAGTTTAGCTGCGTCTCACCATTCCGATGAAGAAGAGGAGCTTGCGAATGGTCAAAATGATAGAAATGCAGTAAAATTGAGAAGTATGTTTGTCTTTTTTCTTGTACCGTATAATGTATATGTATTGTATATTGTATGATCAAATTGTTACTAATTCATTCAAACTGTCAAAATTTTACGTAGGCCAAGTATATATGTATATATGAAGGTGTATTCGTGTCCGTATCAAGTAATGATTGTCATGATTCAACTTGTGTAGGGAGGGACTATTATTCCAGCAATTGTGGAGATCAAGACGTGTGAATAAGCATTACTTCTCGTTCACACACACTGAGCAACATTTTGGTCGCAGTTGAATGTAAATACTATACTTTCGAATCCAAAATTTTCTAGAACATTATCTTCGATATGAGCTGATATTGAGCATGATTTTGTTCTCCTCCGTTTTTTAGTTGTCCAAATAATTTCATGTCTTCCCAAGGAGATTTGAAAAAAAATTCATATTTAGTTTGAAAATTCAAAATTTTTTACTCAAATAACTTTGCTTTTATGGGTTGGAGTTGACCGAAATTTGATGTGCAGCATTCTTTTTAGGCAACCTAACAATTTCACAGGGTACCCGGTGAAATTTGCAAAAAGCTATTTTCGAACATTGCTAATTCACACACTTAATCGTCTGCGTTTGAGGGTTTATGGTTTCCGATTCATTCAAAGAGAGGACCAAATCGAAAAAAGAAAAAGCTTCTCCCAAGAAATCGACCGCGGACGAGCAAGACGGCCTGAAATCCAACACTCTTCCGACGTCGACCGCGGTTTCAGAGCGACTGAAAGCCAACGGCTCGCACGGGCTGAGCGGAAGTCTAGGATCTCTGGTCGGAATAAAACGGTCTCCGTCTGGCCGGGGCCCGGCGAAACCGATCAGATCGAGAGAAATTCGAATTGTCATGAAAGGTTTGTAAAGATTTTTCTTGCGGTTAAACTTTGTAAAGTATATTGGTATCAGGGTTATAACCAAGTCATAAGGTTCCGAGTCACCAGTCAATCTTACTTTTATAGTTTTCACTGGAGTCAAGTCGAGTCATTTTCAATTCACCACCGAGTCAAGTCCAAGTCATTATGTTCACTGTTCAGTTTTCAGTTCAATCCACTTTTTTCAACTCTTAACAAGTGATATAATGACTTGCTTTCATAATATAGCAATTTTTCTCAGTCTCAACAGTTTCTGACCCTATTTTCCAAGTATCAAGACTGATAGACGAAGTACCGATAATGTGGTGACTTACTATTCTTCAAAGTTCCAATGAAATGTCTGTCTTGGCCGTCCTGGTCTAGAGTCATATGACTTGCATTGACTCACGCACATTGACTCGAGTCAAGTCGAGTCGCTTCAAAATCACAGCTCGAGTCGAGTCATTACAAGCCTGGTATCAACAATCTGTTTCATTTCAACATGAGCAATTGTATTCTGAAGTTCTGTACCTACAAAGGATGTCTTGCTGTCGATTTGATGGTGACTTTTCTGCAGTTATTGAAACCGCGGGCCTTCCGAAAGGCGGACCGGTGTTCTGTCGCGGAATTCTGGACCAGCCGCAACAGAAAAGTGAAACGCGGCCATGCGAAACGAGCTCCAATCCGGCGTGGCCAGACGACGAACTTACTTTCGATTTGAGTTCGAGATCTTCCGAAGTGAAACTTGTGTTGTATCAGAGTGATGGCGCGGGCGAAGGTTATTTTTATGGCCGGCGGCCTTGTTTTGTATGCGTGGTTTTTCCCTGTCCGATTTGATATCTTAGCACCGGGGTTCTTAACCTTTTCAGCCCGCTGACTGGTACAATTGCGGACCAATTAATCATCAAAATGTAATCACGACGAATGCGTGCAACTCAAATTTGTGACGAAAACTAGTAATTTGATTTTGATAGTTCGAATTCTCTGGAAAAAACTGCGAGCCTGCTCTGTTTGCTAACCTCTAATATACTCTCGAACGTCACTAGATAGTACTGTCGTAATTTCACAAGTTTTGTTTAAGAAGTATTTACTTTCACATGTAACTGGTCTTCAATGAGTTTAAAGTTACATTTGAATGCAGTTTGGTACTACACAATTCCAAAGTAGAACACGGTCCGTATACATTATGATGACACCATGTACAGCGTTCTAAATTACTAGATCAATTTAATATTTGATGTTTCATTTCTCTCATTGATGGACAAACGTCTGATTTCTTGCAGTTTTCAATAGCGGAATGAAATCGTAATATATTTTGGCGTATCGGCGGTCGAGTGCCACCGCTGTAGCTGATCTTCTCGTTTAGGTTCTGCCGTCGCGAGTGCGATTTTGTATCTTGAAAAAATCGGCACGGACAAGTCCACGAAATTGGTGCTGCCTTTGAGAACTGTCAACAAGGAGAACGCGCAAGTCACACTTCAGGTACATGAACATTGAACACAGATCAGGTGTTAAACAATATCCGTTCTCAGAATTGCAATTTAGTGATACAATTGTTGATATACGATGATCATTTGAATTCTCTACTACAGAGGTCTCAAACACGCGGCCCGCGAGACCATTTCGTGCGGCCCGCGACGGCATGTTGGATTTCGAAGTATTGGACAATATTTTACTACCAATTTTTTTTTTAATTTGAGAACTCAAAACTCGCTCTAAAACTACTCCAGAAGCCATAAACTACCCATCACACTGCACTATTACATCACTTTAAAAAGTTTCGACGTAGTGTAAGATTACCTATTACGTGACATTACTTGCTTATGGTGGTTAAACATAAACATGACCCGTTGATGATTCGTACCGAAAATTGTTATTTGGACTTGGGCGCGACCTTTTGTAGTATTAATCAAATTCGGACTCATTGGGTGATAAAATAAAAATGACTCGAGTTGAGTCGCATCAAAAGTACAATCAGAGAAGGACTCTTGTGACGCGGAACGCCGTGATTTGGTACAACCACGGACGCAACAAACTATCCAACTGTTATTGAAAATAGTAAAATATCAAAAGGTCGTAGCTTGCGCTTCGTAGCTCATTTAGATGCAGGTCGGTATGGCAACCATTATAATTATTTTGCCCTCTTGATGTGTAGGCCTATAGTTGCTTACATCCTGTGTCATCTTGGGTATCCATGTTATCATCGCCAATTAAATGTGGGGAGTATAAAGTAGACGGAGCCTACACTTCTCAGCTGTAACACAAATGGATTCTTCGGCGATTGGACATTTCTATTGATATTGCACAGTAATCATTATCTTTAACTTGTTATTGATCTCTTCAAATATTCGAAGGTAAATCTAACGTTGATTTAATTTGACTTTGGCAATGACATGATCAATAGCCTAGTTATGTTTACCCAGGACCCGGATTATAGTCAGTACTACTCCAATGCTCTGATCAGATCAATCTTTGTAAAATTCTAAAATTCTACCTATAATTGCGGCACGTCAAATTTCCGCTAGCTGCAAAATTATAACGCTACAGCTGTTACAATGTCCTGACGCATTTGTACTCTCGCATGATGTCTACAACTAATTATGTTGACAAACTATGCCAAATACAGCAACAATTTCATTCAGATATCTAAAAATGTTATTTATTTCGTTACAGGCGTGATTAACAATAGTAAATCACATTTTTACGATGCGTGTGGAATGTCAGTCTGCAAGGTCCCGTCAAATAAGGCCTACTTGGAAATACATTGAATTCCCCTATTATTGATGCTGCGGCCCGCGGCGCCATCAAAAGTAGGAAATTGGCCCGCTCTACTAGTACTACTAGTTGCTGACGATAACCCCTGACGAGTGTCAGACGAAAATATTCGGGTTCATTTCAATATTAATATACTATTCAATCGTATATAGTATAGTATGGACTATTGGAAATTCAATATCATGGGCCAAAACTTCTACATCAATATGACTGCTATTTTCCAGTTTCAAAGCTATCTCATAGAAATTGGAGTGAAATATATAGGATCTGGGTTTTTCCAAAATATCCCAGTGGGATTGCTGTCGCTGACGAGTGTCAGCCAAAAATTTACGGGTTTATCTCAGTATGATATTTATGATATTTAACTATATAAAATACTCATTAATATAAGATTCTTTGGCTCATGCAATTAAGTAAATGTGAGTTGATGAATTAATTTTTTCATTCTACCGTAGTGTCATGCCATTAACCTACTTTGCAGATCAATAAGGTATTAAAGAAGTCTTCAAATTGATTTCACTTGTGTGTGCGGTTATTGATTTTCAAATGCAATTATCGACAGGCCAATTACCGTAATCCCCAATTTTTACGGTCTCATTTTTACAGCTCGATTTCACCGAAAATCCGGTCGACCCTACGTCGCAAAAATTCTCCTCCCCGAGGAGGTCTCTCGACCTGTCGTACATGTCGGACGAGACGTTTGGCAAGGTTTGGCGTGATTGAAATTTGACATTGTCCGTTATGAACATTGTTGATGTCTGTCCCAGGAGCCCGTGAGGTCGATGAGCATGGTGTCTACTCCGTCATCGTATTTCAGCGAAAATATGTCGACCTCGTAAGTTTGACGGCTTGTGCTCTATCAATCTGAATTTGCTGTCATGCCGTGGGTGTCACTGATCCAGAGTTTGACAACAAGTATTCCTTCGAATCGGATTACAGATTAGTATTAGCATTGTAGCTGCACGTATTTTTTCAAAATTAGACTAGAATTGGTGTTATTGAATTCGTAAAACCTGGAAATTGATGTAAATTTGGAGTAAAAAGAAACTCAGCAAATTTGAAGTTCAGTTCGTATCAAGGCAAAAATCTTTCCAAATTAGAATAGAATTATAGCTAAATATTTTTCCAAAATAAGATTAAAATCAGAATTATTGCTACGTTTGGTAGTTTTTTTTCAATTAGCTTAGAATCACTGAAATCGCGAATGCTTCAAAATTCAATCAAGCTCAGTTCGTGTCGAATTACAGCCCATTCTCATGAACGTAATAATGGCCAATGTCATTACACTAGTCTTGGCTTGTATAGTATCATGCTGTTCTCCTGTAGCATTTTCAGTAAAACCATGAATTAGAATCGGATTGAATTTCGAGCATAAAAGCGTCTCACAAATTCAATCAGAATCCCTTTACCTGTGTTTCGTTCTAATCACACTGATTGGGGAACCAGAATTATCTAGTCGACCAAGTCTGCGGGCCAGCCCCATTCACATTCTGATTTTGATACATTGGTTCCCGGTGAATTCGCTATGTTGAATTTGGCACCGGGCAGCCCCTACTCGTGATCCTGACGTGCCCCTACATTAAACCTGACCCGGATACATTAATGCAATTCACACGTCAAATGCAATTCACACGTCAAATGCAGTATGTCAGAATTCAAGCTCATATTCAGTGAAACATTCTTTTTTGAATTTATCAATACAATATTGATGCATCGCTTTCATAATAATAATAATAGGTATTACATTTAGTAATGCCAAATTCACAATTCATGCTCATATTCTGTAAAACATTACATTTAAAATTTATTTATTCTATATATTGATGTATGTCTTTCATAATAATCATAGTTATTACATTTATCATGCCACCAAAGTCGTCAAGTACTGAATTCACTAATATAATATCTCGGACTGTCAAGGATTGTACCCTAGTTGAACCGTATTAAATACTCGAATCATATGAGCTCCAGCTCTGTGAGATGATGGATTATTACTGTTTATTGGCTGCATCACCAACTAGTGATGTTATAATTGGATAGTTTGTTGTTCGAGTGTCGCCTGAGTTTACTGTATACTCGAAAGGCCAATCCTTTGTCATTCATTTGAAATGATTGTAAGACATGCTCCGACTAATGGGTATTTTTCAAAATCAACATTCAGGCGTAAAACTGGTACTCGGACGACAACTGTGAAGACCGTCACGACAAAGAAACTCACAAAAAGGTTGGGTTTCGAACTGAATTTGTCGGTCGGTAATTTCATAATAAATTCTTTGTGTTCGCAGCACCAATGTTACTTCCACTCCTCCGAATAGCAAACAAACGGACATCGAGTCAGGTATGGACATTATGCTGGTATATGCTAATTGCTCAGGAACTACTGCGTCCTCCAAATTTGTGGTTGCCTGTGATTTTGTAATGTGTAAATGTCTGTTGCACAATTTTTCTGACCAAAAACATCATCTTCATGCTCGAATTGGAAATCTTGCCATGGAACTCAATTACTTGAAAGTAGTGATCGGAATTTTTCATAATCCGAATTCAATCTATTTTTCTTGACGGAATCTTGATATCAAAAGTGTTGTATGGTGATGATGGTGTAGAGTGGGTGAATTTTGCTACATCGTGTCACCACCATCAACTGATATTGATTAGGAAGCGTCAAAGTTCTAAATAAAGAGAATTCTGATCCAATATCACTGTCCCTTGAGGCTGCTCAAAATAACTCTTTCCAAATTATACTGACTAGTTCATAAAATTGCTAGGTTGGCTAAAAACAACGCTACACATCAAATTTGTCGCAATTCCGA
The DNA here is from genome assembly GCF_051294905.1 of Botryllus schlosseri. Classification (NCBI taxonomy): domain Eukaryota; kingdom Metazoa; phylum Chordata; class Ascidiacea; order Stolidobranchia; family Styelidae; genus Botryllus; species Botryllus schlosseri. Next base: position 25,998,293 of record NC_137246.1, on the reverse strand, counting down.
CCCGTAGAAGCGTAGCTATAAGTGTGGGAAATTTTAGATTATAACAAATTAATTATATACTCTCTGTACCATTCAGATACCGCCACCGTGGAGGGGTCGATCGTTGAAACCGTGGTGAAGGACCTCTCGGAGAAAGCGGAACTCTCGAAACGGAGTCCCGACTCTAGCGCAAAGATCAGGAGAGCGAAGGTCATTATCACGGCGATTTCAAAGGTTTCTGCATGTTCTGTTCTGTAATCACTGTCGATTCATCGTAATTTGTCATGCATGTATGAATCAACACCAATTGTTCAGGTATCATGGCATCCGTGTTGTGACATTCAGTTTAATCCAGGGTTGTAACCAAGTCGCGAGGTTCCGAGTCACAAGTCAATTTGACTTTGATAGTTTGACTCGAGTCAAGTCGAGTGATTTTCTATTCACCACCGAGTCAAGTTTAAGTCACAGTGTTTACTGTTCAGTATCCAGTTCAAATCAGGTTTAATTCACTTCTGTGAAGCTCTCGGGTGATATCAAAGGCCTCGGATTCATAATATTGTCATTATTCTTCCTCTAAACCAGAGTTGTCACAAAAGTCACAAGTTTCCGAGTCACGAGTCAATCTCACTTTTATAGTTTTGACTCTAGTCAAGTCGAGTCATTTTCAATTCACACCCGAGTCAAGTCCGAGTCCACGTCAGCGAGCAGAGGGTCGAGTCCGAGTCATAATGTTTTGACTCAAGTCCGAGTCCAAGTCATTATGTTCACTGTTCTGTTTTTAGATCAATCTGGTTCAATCGACTTTATTCAACTCTGTTTGGTGATATCGAATGGCTCGCATTCATAATAATATCACAATTTTCCTTAGTCCTAACAGTTTCTGGCCCTATTTTCCAAGTATCAGGACTGATAGACGAAATACCAATAATGGGGTGACTTTATTATTCTTCGAAGTTACAATGAAATGTCCGTTTCGGCCGTCCTAGTCACGAGCCGTATGACTTGGTTCGAGTCATGCTTATTGACTCGAGTACAAGTCGAGCCAATACACAAATTGACTTGAGTCGTGCAATATTCCATTTTTCAGAAAATGACTCAAATGCTACTCGAGTCATCACAACCCTGGTTTAATCGCACTTTCACGTTGTTAATATTTGTTTTGTGGCACGAAAATCATGTTTCTGTTACTGCACACTTCTAGAATAGTTGGCATGGTCTGTAGGCCTACGTCAATTTTAGTTTCACCAATCGATGCAGAATATTGAGCGTCTAAATCTATGGAATGATAGAATTGGAATCTTAGAAATTAGTGCTGCCGAGGTCTTAATTAATTTTAAAGACTCTCGGACGGACATAACTTCACTATACAATTGAATAATATATTCATATTGATATGAGAATATATGAAATGAGACTTTGAAATGGCGTGGAAATTCTATTTGTAGTTGTTTCCGTTGCATCATAGTACACATTGTGGATGCACGTAATTCGGGGTGTGGGTTTCGGCGATATATCGGCCGAGATATTTTACTGATGTTGCCCCCTTTTAGACCTACTTAGATGAAAACGGTGACGGCGAGGATATTTTGACGGTGGAAACGACGGGTGAAGAATCTACAGCGCAACGCTCGGGGTCATTTCACAGCGTCAACCAGTCGGAGGCGGGTGCTCAAGCGCAAGCTCTTTCGAACGGAAGCGGTAAGGTTTCTTAGGTAGTCAGTAACGGAGTACCTCTTAATTTTTGGGTACTCAAGTAGATACTTACGTACTATTTATGTATTGTGCAAAACTACTTCCCGGTTGACTAAAAAAAGATTGTCAATTAAGAGCTAGTGCTATTAAAGTTAAAAATATTTAAATTTAGTTGAAATATATATATTTTTTCAAATTTTACTGTCAACCCCATGAGATTGTTAAGCTGTCTAAAAAACGATACACAGCAAATTTGGCTGAATTCCAGCCAGTAAAAGTGAAATTATTGGAGTACAAATTTATGGATTTGAAAAAATATTATCTACAGTGGGAATTATATCAATTCGTAATCATGGAACTATCCACCGTAAATACTACATTTCAAATCCAAAATTTTGAACACTTCAATAACTTAGTTTCTACTGGTTGGAATCGAGCCAAATTTGGTGGTCAACGTTTTTTTAGACAACCTAACAATATCTTATATAATAGCCAATGAAATATGAAGAAAAAGTTATTTTTCAACAACCCTGTTGTGGAGGTACGCTGCTATGTTTTCGAAGCAAAATTTTCAGCGATATAGTCTCCTCTTAGTTACCAATTCTACTTGTACAGGCGAGAGTGTCCGATCGTTGGAGGGGTCCGCAGGAAAAAACGGGTCGTCTCAAGGTAGCAGCAAGACTCGTAAAACACGAGATCAAAGACCAAAAAGTCTAGCCGCGGGCATCAAGTCTTCCGACATGCCGCGACAGGACCAGGACACCGAATGTAGGTCTTTCAGAGCATGCTTATCGAATGTGTCATAGATACATTATGTTACGATGTAATGTGGCTAACTTCATTGTAGTTGTTATTGGTATAGAAACCATCTTGTAGTTTATTCACAGTATCGTAAAGTTTGCGTAGGCTAGCCTCATTTTAATTATAATTAGCATCGAAATCATATTGTCGTAGTTCATTCGTAGTGTTGTGTGGTCTCCGTACCCATATCATATCCAGTATTATAATAGTTCTGATTTTCAGAGTTCTTGTCTTCATGTCGTACACTTCATCTATAGCGCTACCATACACTAGTTAGTGTTCCGTCAGAATCACAATACGGTACATTGATTTGCGTTTTGAGTCAGTGAATTTGGCCGAAAATTCCAGTTTGAGACCAGTTGAATGCTACTGAATCCAGTTATAAAGCCAAAATCGAATACTGAATCATGCTGGGGCCATCAATTCAGTTCCGCACTTTTGAAACCAATTTAGGGTAATTTCTGATTCTCCTTTGACTGTGTGCTAAATTTTCAATATACAATTGAATAACAAATCCACATTGAAATAAACACAAATATTTTCCGCTGACACTCGTCAGGGTAATCATCAGCAATTATTAGAAAGGTTGATATATTGATTTCTTTCCAATTCTCTACTAGTTGCTGACGATTACCCCTGACGAGTGTCAGATGAAAATATTTGTGTTTATTTCGATGTGAATAAACTATTCAATTGTACATTGAAATTTTCTGCGTAAGAGATTCTCTTGTGCCAAACCTATGCTTGTAAAGTTATTGATTTCGATGGTAACATAAATCGATATGTTTCACGAACCACTGTTAGCTGCATGTCGTAGAATGTTTGTGTATTGTTGGTGTCGCCAGGGCCGAAAATGCGGAGGAGTCGCAGTCTTGTTTTTGGACGGGGGAAAAAGAAGCATCAGAAAACAGGCTCCGTCACAGACTTGGACAAACAGACGAGTATGTCGCCGTGTCGCTTGCATGTGTCATCCTAACCGCGTAGTTGCTGCATGTTTTGAGATTCATTTTTTATTGCGATTGTTGCCACATACCAGACTTGGACAACTAGATATTTCTATTTGTCAAATTAGAATGCTTAGAGCGAAATGATGGTTGTATAATTCTTATCTAATTTGTGAAAAGTTTCTATGCTCTAATTACAGTAATTAGCACTGGAATCTAGTTTCTGGTTTTCCTCAAAATGAAGATCAGAGAATGATTGCCATTCACATGCTTATGGGAACGAACTCTTCATTTTACAAGACTGAACTTGATTGTTGGGGTATTTCAGTGATTTTCATTGTAATCTAATTTGAAATAGCTGAAAATTTTCTTGCTGTGCAAGTGTGTGTTTTTCTGTAATTCTTTCTAATACGGAATTTAATTCAATTTTCAAAAGTTTTTGCGTATTAGTAATTCTAAGTTGAATCTGATTTGAAAAAGCTAAAAATCTTCCACTTTTCCAACTGGATTTGTATGCACATTTTGACTCAAGTCAAGTCCATCGATTTTCGAAGGTGACTCTAGATGAGTCGAGTCATGAGGTGACTATGGTGAAGTCAAGTCACTTTTGACTCGAGTCAACCCAACACGGCTTTCCACATCATTCATACTGTTATGAGGGCATAATGAGTGATACTCATCTCGAAGCCCGATACTCAATTTAAAATAGAAACACTCTAGCACTCGATTTTGCCCAGCTGTAGCATATAGACAATTCTCTGTATTTGACCGGATGGTAATGCCAGTGTGTTTTTTATCTTTCCGCTACAGACAGCAAAGGAGAGAGCGGGTTTGACGACGACTCGGTGCTCACTGTACCCGAGAACGATCTTCAGAAAAGTAACAAAAAGAAAAAGAGTCGAAGTATTTCCAAGCTGATGTCGAAACTCGGTCGACGGCCTTCTCAGAGGAAATCAAAAGTACTTGCAGGTATGATCATGAGAAGTCGGAAGTAATCAACGTTGCTACTCCAGTAATAGTAGGTGTAACGCCATAAATTTTTACTCACAAGCAGGGTTGTAATGTCTCGAGTCACAATTTATAGTTTACTAGAGTCATGTTCTTCAAAATGGAAAATGACTCGACTCGACGTCTGCTCCATTCATATGTTTAGACACATTTCATATGACTTGTTCAAGTCCCGTATACCGGGAACGATCATTGAAAAACAGGCCCAGAAACTGTCTTTTATCTGTTCTTCTAAATAGTAGCCTAAGATGCGTCTTCGCGACTACCCCTGTAGAATGAATCCCCACCAATTTCAGATCGCGCTGATGAGGAAGACAGCGCGGCCAGCATTTCCGGAAGCCTGTCCTCGCCAAACTCTTTTGTCGCGAGCCCCGGCTTTCAGTCTCCCTCCGGCCGGCCCGAATCCCTGGCCGAAAGCGAGGACCAATCCTTCGACTTGGGATCGACCTCCCGAAATTCGTCAGCGCTGGACAGCGGCGGTATCAAGCGAAGTAAAAGCCTCAGGAAAAGATTGTTCGGCGGCAAACGGAAAACCAGCAAAAATTAAACCGAATATTGGCTGTAAACTCTGGGATTCTTTACTCTTGCCCGATATTTCAGCACGTGACTCAACGGAAAACGACAGTTGAGCGTGCGGCACTTGAGCATCTGACTTTATAACCCTGAAATCAACCAATATAGCCGTAATGATTGTGGGTTTGCCGATAATATCAAGTCAATATTACACTTCAAAAGAAATATCAATATCGGACATTAGAGATATTGATCTATTTCATATAGCTTACATGTGTCTAGATGCAGCCTTTCTAGTGTATTTCATGTCCAAGCATAGCTATTGCTGGTAGTGCGTCTAAAGCTAGATGACATATCTTTTGTATATCAATTGATAGATCTGGCGTATCGGTGACGGTGCTAGTAATCAGTTTTATCACTAGGGCTCTATTCCTATTCCTAATCCTGAATCTATTTTGAACCGAATCGAAAATATAACCCATATGCTCAAGTGTGGCATGCTGAATGTCCGATGCTCAGGTGTCACATGCTATTATGTCCATGGACCATTCTTTACTTTGCCCGCTGTTTAAACTTTTGTAGTTCAACGCATACACTGTCTCACCACGCGGTGATATTTGACAGCTGGTTTTCTGAGCTGTGTAACGTACAGACACTTCACATTTCTTTTGGTAGAATGATGACCATGAATTTAGTTCGATAATTTAATCAGGTGGATGCCGCTAACTGCTTGTTTTTCTGGTTTGAATCATTTTACTCGAACAATTTCGTCGTCGCTTTACCGTTACTGCCACTTCCGTTTTAGATTTCTTAACGCTCTCTTCAAGTCATTTCTTTTACTAGAATTGTAAACGTTGCAATTTTATCTTGACTCTAGTTGTCAGGTTTTTTATATTTTCCGCAAGTGCTGGCTGGCCTCTTATGTGTTCGCCGTAAGAACTGCACGCGGGGATTACACGGTATATCTTTCATGATTTATCTCAATTCTGGTCTGGTTTACGCTGCAAAAGCGTATCAGGGTTGTTCAAAAATGACATTTTTCCTAAAATTTTTTTGGCTATTCGATGAGTTTGTGAGGTTGGCAAAAATAAACGCTTCATGCTAAATTCGAAATAAAACTACCCACTGTACATACATACTATTATTTCAAATCCGAAATTTTGAACACCAATAACTTCGCTTTACCGGGTAGAATTGAGCGAAATTTGCTGTGCATCGTTTTTTTTAGAGAACTTGGCAATTTCATGGGGTCAACTGGCAAATTTGGAAAAAAACTATAATAGCTTTGTTTCTACACGTTGAAATTACTCCAAATTTGGTGTGCAGCGTATGTTCAACCCAACTAACAATTTATTGAATTGCCCTTAACATTTGAAGAAAAAAGTTTATTTTGAACAACTTTAATGCGTACATATTGGTGTTGAACTCACTTTTGTGGAGATCGTCTGGTTTTATTGTTGGTTTGCAAGAAATGCGCAAATGCGAATAAGCTTAAAAGTCCGGGCAATCGTATCAATCGTTTTTTATCCCTGCGATTCAAATTGTTGGATTCCGTTCACGAAATCGTGTCGGCACAACGAATGCATAACTCTTCACAATATGGGTTCAAGTGGGTGCAAGAATTTTTGACACACTGCCCCAATATACTACTCGATGAAATTGCTGTAGAAATTGCATTGGTTTGTTTTGTACAAGCTTTGCATAACAGCATAAACCAGGCTGTTTCTATCACAAGTATTCTTATTTTTGTTGACATCGCATCACAGCGCACAACTAATTTGTCTTATGATTGTTGTAAATGATATCGCTGATTGGGTGTGAAGAATGAGAGGTAAATCGTGCAATCCTTAATAACTATTAATCCTGACTTTAATTGTTAAAGATCGCTGGCGTAGCGTTTCGGTATGAAATCCTATTCTGGGTGCGCTCTGTTGATGTCATAATCAACAATCATGAGTAGATTTATGTGGGTGGGTATGCGGACCATTCATTTGTCGTCTTGTTATCACCACATTCCAACTGAAACATTCGAGTTACACATTGTTTGTGAAGGTTGCAGGCTCTGTCCTTGCTACTATTTTGCTATTTATGTTACTGATCATCTGTAAAGGCGCATTTCACGCATCCATCTTCAGTTACGGTTTTACGGTTTACTAGTAGTGTCATTTTCTGTACACTGTTGCGAACTTTCTTTCTTTTTGCTGCAACGGTTCAAACTCAGCACGCTTGTAAACACTGACGGAACTGGTTTGACACTGATTATTTCGGATTATAATTTATTGCCGAATATTATTTGCTTTCACTGTATAATCGTTTGTAGAGGTGATTTTTCTCTTTGAAGCTGCTGCTACCAAGTATAGGTGTACCACGGATGCGGAGTTATGATGCTTTGAGGTTACATACAAAGCTTAGAACATGGTTGTTTTGCTGGTATAGTGTGTCGTTTTGAAATATAAGCATATATCAGTCAGTGTAGAATCCGCTTGCATCCTTAGACAAAATCTGTTTGATCCTTTTTCCAGGCAGACTTCACATGGTTAGGACACATGCCCCTAACCCAAAAAATCGAAAATAAAGTGGGATTTTCGCCCGTTGACCACCCACAACGTCACTAGTAATACTATTTCCAGTAGCATCACAAGATTTTGATTGTTGGCAATTTCCAACAATGAGCCTTGATGACGCGATGTCAGACAGTTCTGTACCACACATTTGGATTCGCCAGTTCGCGTCTAATGCAGTACAGGTTGCAGGGTCCTACCCGAGTCTTGCGTCAGTCATGAATTTCAACTTCAGTTTAAGTATTTAGTCCATTTAGTCTATAGCCATTGTCACGTCATTATCAAGTTCCTGCTGGTGAGAAGGTTAATGTATGCTGCATTCAGACTGAGTCCTGTTCTGTTCTCGTCGAAGGATGATGACGACAAAGCACAGTAGACGAGTTAGTGAAGATTTGTCATAAAGAATCGTCCGATTAGATAAGGTTTTCAGTTTAATTATTTAAACAAATTTGTGACGTCACTCGAAAATTGCTGTGCAATAAATATTAAATTCAAATCAGCGATTCGCTGGAGTTCAAAGCAATCAAACAATAAGGCCTTTGCGGTTCCGAGCCCCTCTCTTTTTCTGGCTGTTGGAAAACGAAAGGTCCCAATTACGTCCCATTTTCTGGTGGTCTGGAAGCGAGCGATCATTCCTGGTTGTGTCACATTTTCTAATAGTTAGTAGGGAAATGTCAGGGGCGCGTCACTTTATCCGAAAGTTTGGAAGCGAGTGAGACACGGGATGGTATCACGGGCGCTTCACTTATTCTGTCAGTTTGAAATCAATCAGTTTTATTAAAATCCTCATCATTTCAAAACACCACAAAACTGCGATACAATGAAAAGATAGGAAGGTGTCGAAACGATTTGGGGTAGTCTTTGAGATCAGACATCCACCTTGGCCTAGGCGAAGTAAAGAAGAGGCATGCACACTGAATGAGAAGTAAAACAGATAATATAAAAGGCAAGCGACAAAATGAGGTGGCATGCGGCGGAAGGCGAGATCGATGTTAGCTAGTGCTCCTGAACGCGCCATGTAGCCTACTCTTTCTGTTTTGAGAGCCAGATGTCTCAGAAATGTTATGGCGCGCTATGACAAGCTGCATAATGTTCCTCATAATTGCAGTTTTCTAATTAGAGCGAAAGTCATGTAATCTAATTCTAATCAAATATGTGAAAAGTTTTGATGCAATAATCCAACGGCAGATGTTAGACTTGGACAACTAGCTATCTAATTATACTAATCAATAATCGTCGGATTAATGAGATTATATTTTTATCTTAACATCTTGTCTTATCTTGTGTGTGTCTTGAGTAATCTGAATATAATCTGACTATAGATAACTAAGGTAAACCGGTTTACCTTAGTTATCTATAATCTGACGATTACGAATGCCTCAGTGCTCAGCAGTCAGCACCCGTTATGCGGTCATGCTTGACTGATGTTTATTTATCCATCCAGAATCAAGGCAAGAGCGCGAATTTGTTTACCAGCGAGTCGAGTGTTTGCTCCATTTGTATTTGTAATGCATAACCGGTGTTTCATTTTGCACAAAAAGAACAACAGAAATTGATTATTATCATACTTGAGGCCGTATTCCTGCGTTCGTTGCTTTCGGAACTGTCTGGTACTTCCGCACGATGAACTTCAACGCCGAAACGCCGACCGAAATCATCACTCCCTACAAGGTTGTGTTGATCGCTATCATCTCCAACTTTTGTCATATATCAGACGGCAGATGCGAGAAGGTATTCGACATTTCTGATTTCGGAGGTATGAGTAACAAGAAATGCTATTAATCATCGATAAAAGGCCGAAGTTTGGTTCACGTCTAGATGTTGATCGGGAAAAGAAGAGGAAGTTTTACATGTCATTGCTGAGTTGGACTTATCGGCCGGAAGGTTGCTTGAAGGTACAAGACCCTTTTGTATACAATTGCGTGCATTTAACAGAGAGAGAATCTTAATTTGTCAACCGTGCATATCAATTGCATTTTTGTGATGCATGTTTTTCTATTTTCTTTAACAGTAAATTTTAAAATTTTGTATAAGATGCTCCTGGCTTAAGTGGCTCGACGTTGATGACTGTGTTGTATCGAGCTTCGAGCATCACGTCTATATACCTTGCATATCATCAGTACTGAAATCTCGGTACGTTTTGCCTAATATAACATGTGAGTAGTTATGATTTTCCAAGTTTAAGTAATTTAATAAAAAAATTGAAAAAATAAAACATAGTGTGAGCGCAGAACACCGATTCCTAGGGTTACCATACGTCCTCTTTTCTGACTTCTTTTGAAGTGTCCTCGGAGGATGCCCAAATGTTCTCTTTGTTGAGAATGTGTCCTCTTCTTTAAGGATTTTGGTTGAATATAGGGCAAAATTTGACTGAGTTACATCAAATCTGCACTGAAGTAACGCTTAGGCGGCTATTTCGGGAGCTGGGCCAGAAAGTTGACTTTTTTTTCTAGTCGACCACCTGATGATGTGTAATGAAAAACTTTATTTTTGGGAGTTGAGCCAAAAAGTTGACGTATTAATTTTTAGTCAACCAACCACGAGGTGGGAAAAATTAACCGTTTTTTTAGGATTTTCCTCCCGTTTTGGAATTTTGAAAATGTGTCCTCTTTTCAGATTTCCAAAATATGGTAACCATACCTTACAGGTAGTAGACTACATCATGAGTAATTTCCTTCTAAAATGCTGATTCTATCTCCAATATTTATTAGCTTGTTGGCAATTAAGCAACTAATATCACGCTGTTCCATTTTACCAAACAACACAAAGACACTTTCCAAGGCGAAAACTCGCAATTCAAACAGTATCTTAATGGAAACGGCAGAAGTGGTAATGATTTGCAACACATATTCATTACACTGTTATCGTGTTGTGTGAAACATTGTTTTTCTAACACTCTGATGATAGATACCGGTAGTTCATTTGTGCACCAGTTATCTATTTAATGTGTTCGATTTCTATTTTTGTGACCCTTCAAAAATTTGGTCATCTCCAAATGCTTGCGTATTAGCGGGATCCCCAGGATAATAAAGGTCGAGAACTACTGGCCTAAAAGAACCATTTTACATAATTTTCAGGATATTCTCCAAGGCGTCGCCTCGTTTTCAAAAGTTCTCCATAATTCCGTCGTACGGTCTCTACAGGAGCTTTGCGATTCGCCATCAGGCGATGATATCGACATCTTCTTTTCCAATTTTTCATCTCTCTTTGCTGATCCTCCATTCACACGCACACTCCAATTAGAGGGAGCCATCGGTGCGTTGGCATGTCACTTGTTGACTTGTGTCGTTTTGTGATCAATGTCGCTCTATTCAGCATTGTTCGGACGCAGACTCGTTCTCAATTACGAAAGAATGGATTATTCGCAATTTCGAGAAATCCAAAAAGACCTCACGAAATATTGTGCGATCTTGTTGGAGTCGAAAAAGGTACTGTAAATGCTGTTTGTCATTCTACTCTATCAAACTTACACTGAAATAGCAAAAATTTATACACACAAGATTGACCCAAACTCTTCTCAAATGGTTTTCACTAGGTAGTTCATTGATGTAGTGAGTATTGGTTCTGTTACTGGCACAGTAGATTATTCTACCTGAATAATTGTGAAAGCTTTTGATACAAGAAAACATTGAGGTGTGACATAGCCAGAATTTCTTAATCCTAAATCTACATTATAAATAGCCTACATTTGCTAACGAGTCGAATAATTTTTGTTAGATTTAGGTGATTCCATAACAAAACAAATGTTATTGGTACCGTATTATTGTATGTGCCACGTGAACATTAGGAATGTAAATCATAACTATAAAGGAAGCCGTTTGAACAACAAAATTTGACACAAGTTTCAGCATGTTTATTAGCCACACTTGGGAAAGCATGCTATACTCCTAAGCCCTAACTATAAGACTACATTGCCGCAGACATAGTAAGCTATTCAGCTCAATTTTCAATTTGACAGTGTGACTTCATAAATCAGCTGTAACAGAGGAACTAGGGCCTTACTTCATTGCATTTTTGACATATGCCACCCCGTATAAATATGTTTCATACTGTTACCTTCATTTTGAGCTGATGATGTGGTTATCCTGGACAAAAGCTAAATATCATAGGCGCCGGGTCATCGATTGAGCTTATTTGCAAGTAATTTCTTCAATGGTCAATGGTCATCAGCCATGTTTATACTGATAAATTGTAGTACTAGTATATATCATTGACTCTGCTCCCTGAGCATTAAGCAATCATGTTAATTACCTTATTTTTTACGAAGTCTGCACGGTATCAGCATTTGATGAGGGCATCGAGCGATGGATTTACGGACGCGGAAGACAGTGATTCGATTGACGAGATGGAGCTGGAAAGCCAGAGTGAAATGGACAGCAAGAGCAGCGACGGGAGCACGCGATTGGCCGATTTAAAATCGTCAGATCTCAAAACTGAAGTCAAGTGAATAAGCCTTTTGATGAACTATGTTTTATTACATGCTGTAGTCCATGAAGTAGCAGTAATCCTATCGTACTCAAAGTAGTATTCCAACAAAAAATGCGTCCTACATATAAGATTCATTGCTTTCGAAGGTACTAAAGTGTGCAATGGATTAAGTTTTTCTTATATGCGACTTATTACTGCAGTAAACCAATCATCTGATTGATATTTTATTATCGTAACAGCAAAATCTTAACACAGTAATGGTTATTACCAGTTAACTTGATGTATCACTCAATTTAGTTCAAGGTTCAAGTGTTGAATCTAATTTTGATCATGTTCAACTACAGGTTTGTTGATGTGGACGCTTTGGACATCTACACGTCGCGTCAAGCCGACTTTTTCTGTTCGAAACAAGCGGCGTTGATCATAGACAAGGAAAACTATGCGTTGCCGCCTGACAAGCTGCAAAGCAAGATATCGCAAATGTTGAAGAACAACCCCAAGCTTACCGAAGTGGTGTGTAAGGCACTATTTTGATCTTGAATTTATTTCAAGTTGGATCGCCCACCCAAGCTCTGTAGAATGATCACTAGGGAAAGAATTGCAACACCTTTTGACAGCTTCCTAAATACTCGGAATTCATGCTGTATGATGTTTTGAGCTGTTTGTAGGAATTTATGTTGTGTGTTTTTCATGCAACATTCGACTGCAACTTTTATCAAGTATTACGCAGAATGTAAATTTATCAATGTCATATTTAACTTGTTGATGAACAGATTCGGCCAAGACCCTGAAAGAGGTTACGCGTGTGAGTTTGACATCCGGAATAGAATTGTATTTGGATCATCGATTTAAACTGAACGGTGACCTTGAAGTAATTGTGGAAATATTTGGCGCTATATGTAAATAGATCGCTGGATTAAGTCGCTGTCGTTTAAATTTGAGGTCTTTTCCCATTTCATGGATGCTCAGGCGAGGCCGTCAAAAATTACATTTTCAGTGGGTCACCTTTTTCAGGCTATTGATTTTTTTAAAGACGTTAACACTGAGTTTTGTTGCACTACCTTGAATGAAATTTGCAGTACTAGGGGGTTGGGTGTGGTATTTGCCTTGTTTTAGGGGAGGGGTGATCACATTTTGGAATCCCAGATGATATTGACTTGTTACTTTTTCGTATTCTTTCAGCACTACCTGGGCTACCTCAATTGCCTGCGGATCAAGGAGTTCTGCGGTGCCGTCGACCACCTGCTGACTTACTTCAACAAAAATGCAAAACTCGAAAAGCCGACGTCCGAAGACGCCAGCGACTTCTTGGAGACCTACGAGTGCATGTGAGGGATTTGCTTCTGTTATGAAAAACAATACCTCTGTGCAACTATAAATTTTCTAAATTAAATTAGAATTAGAATTATAGCTACACGGTATCTTCCAAAAGGGATTAGAATTTGAGTTATATTTAGTTTTTTCCGAATTGGATTAAAATTAGAATGACTTAATTTTCAAAAATCTGGAAATTGAAATAAATTTTCAAGTAGAAAGAAACACAACAAAAATCAAGTTTTTCTCATTCCAAATTAGAGTTAATTCACGAGAGCAGCAGATGTGTGTCCGAGAGCTGGGCTTTTCGGCATCAAATTAGAATTAGAATCATAGCTACACTTTTATTCCAAATTATAATTATAATTACTGAATCTGCAACAACTCAGAAACTGAATTAGTCAGGGTTGTAACCAAGTCACCGAGTCACAAGTCAATCTCAGATTTATAGTTTTGACTCGAGTCAAGTCCGAGTCCAAGTCATCGAAAATAGGCTAGAGTCTGAGTCATGGCATTATGACTCGAGTCGAGTCCAAGTCATTTTGTTGACCGCTCAGATTCCTGTCAATGTCTTGTTAAACCCACCCTTTATAACTCTGTTTGATGATATCGAATTGTTCGCATTTATAATATGCTAATATTCCTAACTTTTAGCAGTTCCTGGTCGCAATTTCAAGTACCAGTACCAATAGTCGAGATCCCAATTGCGTGGTTACTTTACAACTCTTCGAAATTACAATGAATTGTCGGTCTTCGCTGTCTGAGTCTCGATTCATATGACTTGGTTCGAGTCATGCGCAATGACTCGAGTCCAAGTCGAGTCAATACACTAATTGACTCGAGTCAAGTCATTTCTGAATTTTGCGAAAATGACTCGAGTCAAGTCGAGTCATCAGAAAATCGTGACTCGAGTCAGACTCGAGTCGAGTCATGACTCGAGTCATTCCGACCCTGGAATTAGTTGGCGAGAAATATAATAAAAATCAAGTTCCATTCCTTTCAAATGTGAGCATAAGACTGGCAAATGTCTGTACAGTAGGGCTGTTCAAAAAAAACTTTTTCTTCAGATTTCACTGGCTACTCGATAAAATTGTTAGGTTAGTTAAAAATAAACGCTGCACACCAACTCTGTTATTATTGTAGAAAAATTTCTAATTCCATGATTTTATAATAAATAATTAAAGAGTTGGTCACCGTAAATATTATTTTATTCAAATCCTAATTTTTCTACAGCAATAACATTGCTTCTAGTGGTTGGAACGGAGCCAAATTTGGTGTGCAGCGTTTTTCTAACCAACCTGACAATTTTATCAAGTAGCCAGTGAAATCTGAAGGAAATTTTTTTTTTGGAACAGCCCTACTGTATAGCAAACTTGGCTAGTTTCGCACTCATTTTCAGGAAAAACAGAAATTAGACTAGAAATAGAATTTGAGCAATGAACATTTCACAAATTAGATTAGAATTACATTACCGGTATTTCGCTCTCATTACTATAATTAGACTACCAGAATTACCTAGCTGTTCAAGTGTGCTCTAACACGTGTCACTTTAGATTTGCAGCTCTGCATCTCGCTCAGTTTTATTACAAGCTGGGCCACAAAAACGCGGCGCTCGCAGCTACGCGGGAAGCTGTCGATTTGTGTCAACTTGCTGGCGATACAAGATGCTTGCAGCACGCTATGGTAAGGCGTTTGTTGTGAAGGGTGTTGCTTACGAATTAACGCTGTGCCAGTAAGCTAATTCTGATCTTGTTTTTAAATTGTTTTCATCCCTACTCTAATGTACAATTGAATAATATATTCATATTGAAATGAACCCGAATATTTCCGGCTGACACTCGTCAGGGGTAATCGTATGTAACTAGTAGAGAATTGGAAAGAACATTGTATATTAACAACCATATCACAAACACTGGAATTTCGAATCGTTGAGGCGGAGAGAGCGTACTATTTTTCAATGTTGCAAAAACTTCTTCTGTCATGGTTGGCATATTTTGATAAAAGTCCATGGCGCCCAAATGAAAGTGTGAACATGCCTACGGCAGGAGATCAGGTACCATCTTAAATAGAGTCAGCCAAAAATATTCTGGTTCATTCCAATATCAATATACTATTCAATTGTATATAAGTTATGTACATCTACACGCGAGAAGATCTTCAATTCTAATGTAATTTCTGGTTTTCCTGAAAATGCGAAAACAGTCGAGCTTGCTGTATGAACATTTGATATGAACCGCACTCGATTTCTGTTCAAACTTCAATTTAATTCCCAAGTTTTAGCGAATTCATCAATTCAAAGTCTAATCTAATTTGGGGAAAAACTTGGTACAGTCACTATAATTGTAGTTCTAATCCAATTTGGTATAGCTGACAATATTCCTGTTGTTCAACTTGGAAATTAAATTAAATTTCCGAGCCAGACAAAAATACAACAAAAAGTATGTTCAGTTTATATCGATTCTATTTCGGAATCCAAGATTTTGCAAATTATAATTTTTGGAAAAGATGAAAATTTTCTAGTTTTCATCACTCGTCAGTAACAAAGTACTTCTTCTCGTTCCTGGTACTCAAGTAGATTTTGTTTACTTCCATTACTCAAGTGATATATAATTAGCCCACTGCCATATACTGCCACTCAAACAAATGTCAAGCTTTGGTATGATTAATTATAATTATGCTTAAAACTACCTGTTTGTGTCTATGAGCTTGCTCATTGACTGAAATAAAGTACGGTTTCAGTGCTTGATGGCAGAGTTGGATCCGGAGAATGTTCAACTGTCCTTGCTGGATCACCAGTTGAAGCCGACCATAGCAATGAAACTTTACGTAAGTATTCTGCCTTAGATATCATCGGTCTACCTTTACTTGAGTCTGTCATCGATGAAAATAACTTATAAAACCAATGTATTTTCACTTCAAGTCTTCTATTACATATTTTAGCCCTTAGCTTCCAAAGCTCTGTTGAGGGACGCTACCAAACAAGCTATGACGGGCAAGAGGCCGCGCAGTATATTCACAAAGTTAGCAGCAAACGAAGCCCTGGCTCGATCGAACGCGAATCAAAGTTTAAATCTGACGGGTTACGCTTACAAGGCCGCGCTTTGGAGATTATACGGCAAAACGTAGCTTTCGAATACCACCGTCAACTTCAATGTTTTGACGATATCGTTTTATTGCAGGCAAATGGCTAGCTTGTTTTGCCAGATGGCGCTGTCTAATCACAGAACGGGATACCAAGGATATCATTCCTATTCGTGGCAACCAAATACGTCAGATATTGAAATATCTCTCTGTCATCTATGTGAGATACTTCACGAGGTATTATCATCTCTTCCACACTGTCAAGTTGAATCAATTAGTGCATTTCTCTATTGGTTGCAGTCTGGCGAAATTGCTGGGTCTCAAGAAATCGTACAACATTTGAAACACAGATTTCCAATGGGATCCGAACACAGCAAAGTAATGCATGCTTTTCAATTAGTTTTTTATTTAATCAAGTTAGGAGCAAGCAAAACGATTCGTGTACTCAATTCTGAATCGAGCATTAATTCTAATGATTCAAATCAACAATTGAGATATGATTATTTTACGAGTACTGAAATTATACTTTCCTTCCCACTGAGAGTTATATATCAGCCAAGTTATAGGTTTGATAGCATTTTTCACTGTGGAAGCTTTGAAACTACGCTTGGTCGCATCGCAGCATACGAGATTGTGGTACACAACTATGAATGTTAGTATAAATGACATTCCTGTGAAGTCGTGATTGAGACACAGCATTGTCACAAAGTGCAATGAAATAGGTATGGTCGAAAAAATACCAAATTATCTTTAGTGTGACGTAGAACCGGTATTCTATGCTTTGTGGTCGCTTAAAAGGCACACATTTGAAATTTCCACATCTTTGATGCTCTATTCAGAATCGAAGCACTCGGTTATTTGATTTTGCCAACGCCCAATTTTAACCATGCATTATATATTGATACCACTTTTCCTTGTATTATGGACTCGTGTTTTTCGACAGTTGTGGCAGGTCACGGAACTTCGGCTGAAACACGTCATGGCTTTGAGGAGCTGCAAATATTCGGAAGCCTCCCAAGCCGAGATTGATTTGGTCGCTTTTGACGAGTCTGAAGCGGAATTTCGGTGAGTCGGTTAATTGTATGATGAATAATTTTGTAAGTCTCAGAATTCTCACTCGCTTTAATCAGTTTTGTGGTGTTGTTGATTTTGATGTATGTTTTACTTGGTGTTCAGCAGGGTTGTAAACAAGTCGCGAGGTTCCGAATCACAAGTTAATCTCACTTTTATAGTTTTGACTCGAGTCAAGTCGAGTCATTTTAAATTCACCGAGTTAAGTCCGAGTTCAAGTTAAGTAGTAGATGGTCGAGTCTATTGTGTTGCACTGTCCAATTTTCAGTTCAATCCGGTCCAACCCACTTTATTCAACTCTGTTCGAGTAATATATAATGGCTCGCATTCAAAATATCGTAGTTTTCCTCAGTTCCAACAGTTTGATGTCTTATTTTCGAAGCATCAGGACCGATAGACAAAATACCAACATTGTGGTGACTTTACTATTCTTCGAAGCTGCAATGAAATTTCTGTCTTGGCCGTCCTAGTCTCGAGTCATATGACTTGGTTCAGGTCATGCACAATAACTCGAGAAAAGTCGAGTCGAGTCATTTTACGCATTTGAAACAATGACTCGAGTCAAGTCGAGTCACCAAATATTCGTGACTCGAGTCCGACTTACTGAAGTGGTTACAGACGTGGTCAAAGTAGTCATCGTCGTACTCAAGTAGAAGTAGTGATGTAAATTTCCACTCAAGAAAAAGCGAATGTCAAGTAAGTAAAAGATCAAGTATTCTTGACCTACAAATATTTACATTTCCTCTACTTGCCAATGCTGGCGACTTTGACTGCCTCCAATGTTTTGCGCTTGTAACGCGGTGTTCGATTGTTTTTATAGGAAAGCGGAGAGATTGTATATTAGCGGGGATCAGGTGAAGGCGCACGACATTCTTCAAGAATTACTGCAGACCGATTTCGCCGATAAGCCAAACGACAATCACGACTTGCGTCAATGTTCCGCAGAACTTCGTTGCCAGGTATTTAAGAATAGCAAATGCGGTTTCTCAATGATTATCCGCCATATACAGTTCAGTGCCGGTATCGGGTTCATGTAATACTCATGCTCAACCAGGGTTGTAATGACTCGACTCGAGTCACGATTTTCTGATGACTCGACTTGGAGTCGAGTCATTGCGCATGACCTGAACCAAGTCATATGACTCGAGACTCAGACGGCTAAGACCGACATTTCATTGTAATTTTGGAGAATAGTGCAGTAACCACACTATTGGGATTTCGTCTATTGGTACTGGTACTTGGAAATACGAGCAGAAACTGCTAAAAGTCAGCAAAATTCGTATATTATAAATGCGAACCATTCGATATCACCAAACAGAGTTATAAAAAGTGGGCTTAACAAGACTTTATTTAACTGGAAACTGAGCAGTCAACACAATGACTTGAACTCGTACTCGAGTCATATTACCATGACTCGGACTCTGCTCGCTGACTTGGACTCGAGTCAAAACTATAAAAGTTAGATTGACTTGTGAATCGTAGCATTGAGACTTGGTTACAACCCTGTGCCCAACCCACTTGTTTACAGCTCTGTTCGGGTGGTATCGAATGCCTTGATTCACCTTATTCTAATTTCCTCACTCCTCCTCAATTGAAAATGACTCGACTTGACTCGAGTCAAAACTATAAAAATACCGGACTCTACTCAGACTTGGACAGCTACAGAATTCTAGTTGTCTCATTAGAACATAATTCCAGTAATCTAATCTAATTTGTGAAATGTTTCTTTGCTCTAAGTTCGTGTAGAGCTATTTGCGATTTGGTATGATTTGATTTGATACGAACGGAACTTCATTCAATTTCAAAGTTTTTGCTAATTCAGTGATTCTAATCTAATTTGGAAAAACTAAAAATTCTCTAGTTGTACCCGTCTGGCTCTTGTGGACTTCTCTGATGATCGCCTGTGGATAGTCGTTAACAAATCCGTGTTGAAATTGTAACGCAACCGTTGCAGATTTTCATGTATTTGGGTTGCATTCTGTTCGACGAGAGCAGCGACAATGCCGCCGCGACGCACTATTTACTGAAAGCTCTTTCAACGGCCGGAAAACATTACCTTCATAAATTCTTGGTCAAGTCGAAACTGCTACTTGCGCAGTTACAGGTGAGCTTGGGTTTTCTTTGGGATACATTTCGTCCTAATTTTATATATATATATGATTGCCGTCTCAATACAACTATGATATGATGTGAACTAAACTTGTTTTTTTGTAATTCTATTTCCAAGCTTTTGCAAATTCAGTAATTTCAATTCTACTATAATAAGTAAAAAAATTACTGTGACGCCATAGTGCAAATTTAAATCTAATTTGAAAAGCTGAAAATTTTGTAGTTTTCCAACTGTGATAGTTTCCACTGGGATACACTATTACATGGGCATAGGGAGCTAAGCTAAAACGTTGGATGTCAAATGTGTTGATCTTCCCTGCTGATACTCTCTCCCTGTCGCAAACAGATGTATTCCAGCTGTTTCAACAACGCCAAACGAACCTTGCAATCGTGCTTTTACGAATGTCTAACACACGGAACTGCGATGGACAAATGTTGCATGAAGATGGTGGAAGCCAAGTGCACCTTGTTTGCAAACAGCCACCCGACTGTGTCAGGTCTGTACTGTACACTGAGGCAGTCAGTAACAAAGAACTTCTAAAATTTTTGAAGTACTCACACTCTCTGATGAGAGTGAAATGCTGGTAATCTAATTTGTGAAATATCTCCACGTTGTAGTATTACTTCTAATGATCTAATTTCTGGTTTTCCTGAAAATGCTACAAGAGAACTGTGAAGTGCGAAACAAGCCAAGCTTGATATGCAGGCATTTTTCGTTCTTCAGCTTATAAGAGCTGGACTTCTATTTTTGTTCAATTTCCAAGTTTATGGCAATTCAGTAATGCCAATTCCCATCTAAAGAGCTCTTTGGGTGAACTTAATATACAATTAAATGATATATTCATATTGAAATGAACCTGAATATTTTTGGCTGATACTCGTTAGGTATAATCGTCAGCAACTAGTAGAGAATGGGAAAGCACATTGTATATCAACAATAGTATTACTAAATATGACGTCACCGGCATGAAATTTCGAATGATTGAATCGAACGATCTTCTAACTTGGATTCTAATCTAATTTGGAAGAGCTGTATATTTTTGAATTGTACCAACTTTGCTTACTATCGTTCAGATATCGATGAGGCCATCGCCGTAATTGAGAAGCTAAATTGTGAATTTGAGAAATTACAAGATCTACACAAACGGAAAGATGCAGCGTATTATTTAGCAAGGTGAGTGATGCAATAATTCAATATCATTCAGCTAGACTTGGCCATTTCATCAAAATTTAACATTAATATGTAGGGCCTATCTGCAATGTTTATTGCTAAAGCTTTCTGCATTTTACCAGATTGCATCACAAAAAGTCGCTGCTCTTGAAAAGAAGTCAATCGCCAGATCCGACTGTACTCGTAGACGCCGTCTCGAACAGGAACAAGTTTTCGTCGCTTTTCAAGCAGATCGATTCTGTGTCGTTTTCTAGTCCTACGATCTTGTTGATATGAGTTCCTGGGTCGAAAATCCCAGATAGTGCTACTGTGGGTGCCGATATTTGGATGTCAATGGATGTCAATATCCGCGAAACAGCCAGATACATCGACCCATGAAGTCTGATGCAGCTGGAACCGAATCTGGAACCTCGTTAAGTCGCTTGTTGGGATGCGTTATCAGTTGTATGCGCGTTAATTATTCACGCGAATAGAGAGACAAAATCTTTATTTGGCAACCGTGTGAATCAGTAATATACATAACAGAAAAGCAATTGGTTCAACTGTCATATACAGATAAGAAAGGAATACACTATACACTGGAGGCTCGAAATACGGTCACCGAGGCAGGAGCATATTGCTACTGAAGTCGTTACCCCTAAAAAATTTGAATTAACTAATAAAACATGCAAATGTAGGAAAAACAACAGACCTCATCGTGGAATAATTGGAAACAAAGTCCAGACAGTCAAAACCAGGGTTGTAATGACTCGAGTCATTTTCTCAAAATACGGAAATGACTCGAAGCAAGTCATTGACTCGAGGTTCAGACGGCGAAGACCGACATTTCATTGTAATTTCGAAGTCAACACACTATTGGGATTTCGTTTGTTGGTACTGGTGCTTGAAAATGCGGCCAGAAACTGCTAAAAGTGAGAAAAATTGATGTATTATAAGGTCCGTGGACATATGAGCATGCGACATTACAGCATGCGAGACTTCGGCATGCGACAATTTGGCATGCGACACATGAGCATGTGGGTTAAATTACGGGTTAGGGGTAGGTTAGGGTTGGATTTATGGTTGGGTTAGGGTTAGGCTTTAGGTTAGGCTAGGTTAGGTTAGGTTAGACTATGTTTCGGGTTAGGGTAAGTTTTTGGGTTATACAGTCACATGCTGAAGTGACGCATGCTGATGTGTTCCATGCTGAACTGTCGTTTTCCATTGTGTCGCATGCTCATATGTCGGGCAACCGTATTATAAATGCGAACCATTCAATATCACCAAACTGTGTTAGAAAAGTGGGTTTAGGGAGACTTTAACTGGAAACTGAGCAGTTAACACAATGACTTGGACTCGGACTCGAGTCATAATACCATGACTCGGACTCGAACCTCTGTTCGCTGACTTGGACTCGGTGGGAATTGAAAATGACTCGAGTCAAAAATATAAAAGTGAGATTGACTTGTGACTTGGTTACAACCCTGGTCAAAACAGCAGGGTTGTAACCAATTCAATTTCAGTTTCATAGTTTTGACTCGAGTCATTTTCAAGTCACCGAGCAGAGGTTCGAGTCCGAGTCATGGTATTATGACTCGAGTCGAAGTCATTGTGTTGACTGCTCAGTTTCCAGTTGAAGTCCCCGCAGCCTGATTTGGATAAATTTTGGAAGAAACGCTCAGTAAACCATTTCGAAATGCCGAAATTGATTTCAGTTTAAACATATTGGATTATTGGTGTTGTTGTTGTTCAAAGTAAGCCATTCTACTGTGCCCAATATCACTTTTCCTTCGGTTCGGCGTGGTAATATCATTCTAAGGAGGAATAAAAATTATGCGGCCGTCGACACTCAATTCAATTTGGATGTGTTGGCGGCTGTCAATATTATGCAAATTGAATTTACGAATTGACTCCCTAATTAATGAAAGGTTTGAATTTTTCTTGAAATCGCGCTACGCGCGCTTCAATGAGAACTGATTTTGGATTTTAATACAGCAGTGTCCTTTGAAATCTGAGTCCCACAATACAGATGCGAACAGCAGAGAAAAATGATACTCCCCATCAGTGGCGGCTCGTGACAATATCGGGTGGTGGGGCAAGGGCTGCGAGCGACTTTTATCAACATGACGTCACAATGGCGTTTTCCAACGTAAAAAAGTAACTTTATGATGGTCACATGAATTTCCCGACAACAGTGATTTTAACGTAGGTGCCGCGAGAGGTTTGCCGGTGAGCCGTGACTTGAAGTGTGGTAACAAATGTTTTATTCATTTATTTTTAATCAGAGGATTATTTTACAAAATGTACGTGAACTAAGAATCGTCCCTATGCCACGAATCAAGTATCAGGTCATCCTTAGTAGCATGCGTTTTGATTTCATGGTAGAGTTATAGATTACGCAAATCGATAGACCCTAAAATCCGACCGTCACCCCAAATTCGAAATCCGGATCCAGTCCGGCCAGATAAAAAAACATTGAAATCCTGCTCCGGCTCCTGAACCGGACTGTGGCCATCTCTGGTTACGACCACGTGATAATAGGCAACCAAAGCGGAGGCACCCGGCGTACGATTGGATCAATAGACTGGACAACTTCTAGACCTCTCATTTTCGCTCTAAAGGCAACTGCGTAATACTACGTACGGAATAAAGATTCAATACGATTCATGTTCGCACTTGACTTGACCTGACTAATTCCAATGACTAGAACTCGAGAGATTGCGTAAGCCTAACTGGAAAGGTCAACGAGTTCGGACACATACGCAATTGTTATCTCATGGATTGGGCCTGTTATATTGAATCCAGAACATCAATTTGAATGGTCTTTGAAGAACTAAGGACAGCAGCCTCGGAACTTCGGTCTCGGAACAGCGTAGGACATTTTGGCCTTGAAACTGGAGACTGTGACACAACACATACGGCTTACTGTTTATCAGAGATGAGCATGGATTAGGATTAGGTTTTGAAAAAACAGGATTTGTGAAATTTTGTCGGATTTGGATTGGATTTGGATTAGACATTTTTTTCAGAACGGATTAGGATTTGGATTGGATTTACCTATTTTCTGGAAGATTGAAATGTCGTGTGGCGATGGCGACAAACTTTATTCAGATCAGTAATTGATGGTTACTGAGTTATCTTGAATCAAGTGAGTCGTTGGTTGTGAAAGAAAATTTTCGAATCCCTTCATTGCATAAATTAGTATGTTTTTCTGAATTTCCAGTTGGAATCGGATTAGGATTGGACATGGACTTGAATATGAAAAAGTTATGGATTAGGATTAGGATTTGGATTTGAAGGTTCGGATTTGGATTGGATTAGGACATAAAAATTTCAAATCCGCTCATCTCTGCTGTCTATAAGTCTGCTGCGAAATCGCCGTTGGAAAATATATTAATCAATAAATACATGAATAAAAGCCGTAACTTAGTATACTGCTACAAGAAATCATCGAGAAGTAGCATACGCAATCTCTTAACCCATCCCGGCATGGTACACTGTCAAAATCAATGCAAACAGACGAACACCGAACTTTGAGTAAAATAGATCGAGGAATAGGCTGATCGAATGATCAGCTGTTAGCCGACATCGAAAATGAAATAGCTATCGCAATTGACAGGGGATTGTAAGCAAATGGTTTGAAGGCCACAATTTCACAGTGAAATGGACATTGGCGAACATAAAATTATGTGAATATTTGAATGCAAACCGAGAATCTTGGTTAGCTGTTTCATGCGATCATCGAGATATACCATTGGAAATATCATCACCGATCTCGTTATGGAACGCAGACTATAGATTAGCACAGACCGACACCGGCTTTTGCGTGAGATCCGCAATGACGTAGGTAGGCTAAGTATTAGATCAGCGCGCATCTCTACCATACTCGACCTCGAAAACGAAATAACTGCCTCAATCATTGAGTGTCAACTTTAAGACTTGGCACCGCGTTCGATACTAAAATCAAGACATACCGTGTGAAAGCTCATGACAGATCTAGGTATGGAACATCGCTAAAATCAATAGAGACCAATAACGGCTTTTGCGTAAATTTGTTGGCGATAAATGAAGAGTCAGCTCTTACTCGACTTTGGAAACGAAATTACCACCCACATAGTTCAGTGACAAACTTAAAACTTGTTACAGCGGTCGATACTAACACTTACCGTGCCAAATGTCATGACCGATCTGGGTATAGAACATCGTCAAAATCAATGGAGACCAATACCGGCTTTTGAGTAAAATCTGTTTGCTGTACTATGTACATGATAGATCAGCACACACTGAACTTCGGAAACGGAATTACTACCATTATCTTTAAGTAGCAAGCCTGAAACTTGGAGCAGTGTTCAATACTACCTTCACGACATATCATACCAATTACCAAGTTTCAAGAATTATCATGGTGCGAAACACCGTCAAAATCGACCTATACCAGCAAAGGTCGACTCAACGCATATTACGGTAACCGAGTTCAGATATAGATACGATTGTTACATCACACCTTAGGGGCGAGTAGGCATATTTGCCCCGGTTGCTCGGCCATTTTACGAATAGGAGAGAGTAAATCACCGTTTCTTTATTGTGCGCGGCTTTGAGAGAATAGATAGTGAAAGCTTGTTATGAGCGCTACCGGGGCAAGCCCCGGCTAGGCATTCACAAAGCGAAAACACAGAAGAGAATTCGATTTTCGCAGAGACTTCGCTATGTATGGGCGTTTGCAAGCGAAAGCACAAGAAGAACGCGGGTTTCGCTGTGATCTCGGTATATATTGATTGCTGTGCGTCTATAAATGGTTAAATTGTTATTGAACAGAATTTTAGGTGGGGCAATGCCCCAGTTGCCCTATAGGACGAGCCGCCACTGCTCCCCATAAAGAAATACCAATTCTTAATCGTCTTCTCCTCATTCCGAATTAATTTTTTTCTGGTAGGCCTGCGTTTGGACGAATCCAATATGTTTCCACCATAACGACAATAGTAATGGCAGGTCAAGAAATAACTTCATGCGACATAGGGGACTAATGAGGATTGGCCCACCCAACGATGCACCACAGCATTAATATCTTCTCCAAGTTTTTGAAGATACCCCCTGCATAAACTCTACCGTTGAATCTGGTAACACGGTCCGAGAAAGGATGAATATTTGATTGTAATAGGCTATTTGAAACTATACTAATATTAAATGACGAAATTCACGCATGAACATGAAAAATTTTCGTGCTTCGCGCGACTGCAGTACGATTCCTGTCGCTCCTCACAACATGACTAGGCTATATTTACGATCTCGGTGCCTATAGTAAGCCGATAAGAGTAAATAGATTTGTCCGGAGTGTACCAGCAAGGGACATGGTGCGTTTAACGTGGATATTTGGCACCAGTTTGTTTATTACCTCTATGCACCGGAATGCTGCCGCGGGCTACAGGAGCAATCGAAATGCGGCCGTGAATAGCAAAAAGGTTGGAAACCCCTGTTTTAGTTGCTGCAGAGAGTGCAGAGTGTTGTCAGGTATCGTGCTCAGCTCATAGTTCAAAGTACAATGAAATTGATGAGCATGATATTTTTTGTTGTATTTGTGTTTGTTTAATAAACTATTAATTCATTTTGTGGTTACTATACCCATCGCCCATGTAAGAGAGCACAGCATTGTACTTACGTAGAGTTATCATACGCTGCGTTGGCTATGTTAATCTCGATATTGAAGTCATGCGGCCCGCGCCCGCGGCATCCAAGAATTTTGAAAAGTGAACGCGACCCATTTTGAGTTGGCGACCCCTGTGTTAAACCCACTTTTATAACTCTGTTTGGTGATATCGAATGGTTCGCATCTATAATATACTGATTTTCCTCACTTTTAACAGTTTTTGGTCGCATTTTCAAGTACCAGTACCAATAGACGAAATTCCATTACGGTGGTTACTTAACTGATGTTCTTCAACATTACAATGAAATGTCGGTCTTGGCCGTCTGAGTCTCGAGTCATGCGCAATCACTTGAGTCCAAGTCGAGTCAATACACAGATCGACTCGAGTCGAGTCATTTTCGTATTTTGAGAAAATGACTCGAGTCATGACTCGAGTCATTACAACCCTGCAAAACAGTGTCTTTTCTGGGAGGTAATTACATGCTCTTCGTCAGAATAGAAATCTTCGGTATTCGGGAAATCGCCGAACACTTTTTATGATCGGTATTCCGTGCGATATTACGAACACGATGATAAAAATCTTCGGGAATTTGGACAAATATCTTCGGCAGACCACGAACACTCGATACCATTCGTGTTCGTACGATCGCCATTCGGGAAGACTCGATCGTTTGTTTCGCGGAGATTTTACTTTGGCAATATGGCTGCCCGAAATTTCTTTGTAAATAATCCCACTTTGAAGGATGTCAAGAACGGGAATATTTTGACTTGAACGAATGGAGCGTTGAATGAGCAAATATGAAATCGAATATTTGTGTTCATTACCAGCAGTAAACAATTGCATGGGACCATTGGGTCATCGTCCGGCAGACCTAGTCTTGTTGCCTAAAGTTTTATTATCTGTTAAAACGCTTGGTTCAGGAAGCTTTCAGAATGGCAGCAAGAATTTCTTGAAAGTATCCCAGCCAACTGCGAGTGAAGTATTGAGCGCATTTTGCGATTCAATGCTTTCGACAGCTCCAAATTTCATTTACATGCCAACAAATAGCCAGAGGTGGTCAAAGTAGTCAAGAAAGCTACTCAAGTAGAAGTAGAAGTAGTGACGAAAAAATCTACTCAAGTACAAGTAGAAGTACTTCTTCCATGAGCAACCTAAAACTACTTGAAGTAGAAGTAGAATTGACTGACTTTAAAAGTACTCAAGTAAGTAAGTAGTTGTGAAAACGATCCTAACTCGTTCACATGGATTGTAAAAAGGTGCAAATTGAGCTATGCGAAAGGTGACGAGCCTGATTCATATTGATGCATACCAGCAGGTATCCAATTTTCGATATCATAAGGATAAGCATTCGTCCACACTCCACATCATGGGATGAAAATGATAGTATTGATATGGAAATGCGATACTAATCATCTGTTTACTCAAACAGCACGTTTTAGAAAATATCATGGTATTGCGCACTCCCCCATAATATAAGGCCTGTAGTTTAGTCGAAGTGCAATACGGAGATGGTGTGTTGGATACGGTGTAAACACATTGTGCGATTACTAAACGTTAATAAAAAATATGGCTTTATTGTGTCGCCAGAAAGAACATCTATACACGCTGGGAATCTTCCATTAGTGTTGTTTTGTCATTCGGCTATTTTACTAGAGATAACTAACCTCCGTAGGTTAGTTATCTATAGTTTTACAGCTGATTTTTGTGTGTGCTGTACCGTAACCATGCGCTGATTACTAGGGATGGTGTGAACCACAGAAACGTTCAAATCCGTGTGAACGCGAACCTTTTTGAAAGGTTCTGTGTGAACGCGAACGTGAACCTCATGACGTTACGTGACGTCTTATTGCTAATTCCAATCCTATCTTTCAGTGAAGTGATAGCCTATATCAATGTACACGATACCTAGCGACGAATCGGGCCACATAATGCCACAATGCTGAGGTACATATTGGCGTTTTAAACGTCGCTAAATGTATCAACTGAGGCAATCAAAGAATAAAATAATCCCATAAAATCAATATTTTCCGTCGCTTAGCCAGCAATTTCGACGATGACTTACCAGGGAATAAAAGCTTACGCCTTAACGGTCTAGCCCAGACCGGACAATGTATTCGGCGTCTCAGTATTGCTACATTGATATTAGGCAGAGTGTAAAACGGGTTTCTATACTTGCTACCGATTTTACTCCATTAACAAGTTATACAGCAGAAGCCAACACCTCAATCGTACGGATTTGGTTTTAATGATACAGTGAACCTATGAAGTCAAGATTTACCCTGAACATCTGCTAGATTTTTTACATCAAAAAACGATATCAATCTCATTGATTGTTCGAGTAAGCATCATTGCTGACTACGCATTTCGCTCGTGATGTTGTGTGATTGCGGGTCAAGCTCACAGCAGAAAGTCACAAACGGTAATTAAGCTGGATATTTCGAGCAAACTTTTGTAACAAAGCAAGTAAAACTTTTGAGATTGTCAAAGTGCATGCTCGTTTACTGTAGTTTTTATACTGCCAGTGCCATGAATAGAGTAGCCCGCAGTTGAAATGCAATAAATTTGAACGGAAGATGTCATAATGAAGTGAAAATTGTAATATATGAAAAAGCTTCACAGTACCGAACCTACCAAGGTTCTGTTGTGAGCGTGAACCTCTAAATTTCCCTACTGATTACTGCCGTTTGCGACTCTGTGTAGCGTACTTGTCATTATTATGTCACAACGACAAAATTCTTTCTTTATTTCGAACTTGGTTAACCTCATTTAATGGCGTTCACTGCTGAAGAGAGCAAGTCGAAAAGCTTCCAGTGGAATAAATTTGGCAATATGAACGTATTGTTTGCTGCAAGCTTTATTTCTGGAAATTGAAGGCATTACTGCACTCGCTTTTATACTTCAACATGTATGTTTTATCCAGAAAAAAAGAACTGATCTTAATTAGAAATCAAAATATATTGTACTGGGAGTTGCAAGTGAAATCTAAATCTAAAAACGGAACATGTATTCAATGTCTTTAGTCCAGAAAGTTTCGAAGGTTGGTATGCTGAAACAGCTCTAAAACTAAAGAAAAGTCAGAGTCCACTGTTCCAGATTAGGACACGCCATGGACAGCTAGATTACGATATGATAAGTAAATGCTAGATTGCGAAACATCAGTTTCAAACATTATGATAAGCCATATATACAGCGATGAAATATTTGGTATGGCGAAGGGTGACAATGCGGTGTGAACGGAACCACGCCAACCCGCCACCTAAATTATACTCAACGAGACTTTCGTGAAATCATACTGGATACTCCGCATTCACTGTGCACGAAGCGCGACCAAAATTCTAGGCTTAACTCAACTTTTATGAAAATGAAATGTCGATACTCCGTGAAAACAGCCCCGAAATTACTCAAGCTATCTTCCTGATTGAAGGATTAAACTACTTCTACTTGACAAACTGAAAATAGCGAAAAGTAAGTAAGTAGATCACAAAAAATTATGAAGTAGAAGTAGAAGTAGTGAAATTCAGATCTACTTGAGTAAGTACCAGAAGTAGACGAAAACTACTTGAGTACTTCGAAAAAGTAGAAGTACTTCGTTACTGACCACCTCTGCAAATAGCACGGAAGTCGTTGCCGCAAAACGATGTATTAACGAACTTTATAAAACTTTGAACATGCTTGCAGACAAGCATTTGCAATTAGAAAGCGCCCTTACTCTTTCAATAGCTTGTAGATAGATAGCCCTGGCGATGGAAACAAGTATGGCATTGCCGATAGCGCAGGATAATTGCCATGTTATATTCGGGCTCATTGTCTGGACTTCTATGCTTGTACTGCAATATTAAATTCCAGAATTTGCCGATAGCAAATTTAGATGGGTAATCAAGCAATCACGGAACCCTTCTCAGCTCATTGATGTACGAAACGAAGTGTTAAGTTTCCCACTTCCAACACATCACGAACAGAAGTCACGAGTACGAACAAAACATGTACGTATCTCGAAGATAAATATTCTGTTCGGTTGAGCAAAGTCCCGAACATGAACGCGATTACGCGAACGCTATCGCGAACGTGATTACGAACACGATCACGAATGAGCATGCAATGACCCCCCTGATTCGGTGAATTCTGCGTTCTAGAATATAACTTTTGGATTGCCAGAAATCCTACAGTAGCTGCCGCAAAAAACTACTGAATTCAGCCTCAGCGAAGCGGAACAAAGCTGTAAAATCGCTCTTTGCCATAATGCCATCCTATGTTTACTTACGTTACATTCGATAGTGCGACGTCGGTTAACTTGCAGGGCCCGCGCTCTAAGCAAGGTAGAAATGACGTTGCGAGTGGGTGGTTGGGATAACGAAAAGGATGTTTTCTGGATTCTACGTGTGATCTGCTCGTCGTCGCTAGGTACTTAAAGCGGCTGGTCCTTCAATGTCCCTGTCCATCCCATTGATATTGACATTTGTCCGTATACTCTATAAATGGGTGTGTACAAATAAAGTACGGCAGGTGAGTAGTATAGTCGATCGCTCGCACATCGCCATCGGTTCTTATGGGTGCGGCGGTGACTCGTATTGAAAACTCGTGGTGGTGATTCGTACTTTCAGACCCCCCTCTCGGCCGTGATTCGTAATGGGTTCTTATGGACGCGGTGGTGAGTCGTACTTTTGGGTATAGGCTGCGGCGGTGACTCGTATTGAAAACTCGTGGTCGTGATTCGTACTTTCGGGTATAGGCTGCGGTGGTGAATCGTATTGAAATACTCGTGTTGGTAAGTCGTAATTTCAGGTATAGACTGTGGCAGTGATTCACCTGTCGTGTATTCTTACGGGATCTGTGGTGACTCGCCATGTGTTCTTATGGGTGCGGTCGCATGCGGCTATTGCGTCTCATGGCGGGGGTGGCGAGCGGCTATTGATGCTAACACGAAACCCGGGGTGGTGAGCGGCACTTATTTCTTATGGCGACGGCACTTATTTCTTATGGCGACGGCTCTTATTTCTTATGGAGGGGGTCGCAAGCGGTTCTTATGTCTTATGGCGGGGCGGCATGCGGCTATTGCGTCTTATGGATGCGGCGATGATTCGTACTTTCGGGTATAGGCGGCGGCGGCGTGCTAACGTGAAAACCGGGAGGTGGCATGCTAATGTTTTTAGGTACACGTGCGGTGACATGCTAACGACGATAATGTGCCTGTCATGTATTCTTACGGGATCTTTGGTGATTCGCCATGTGTTCTTATGGGCGCGGCGGTGATTCGTACTTTCGAGTATAGGCATCTCTCGACCGGTGTTGAATATGTATCAAAAAAATAGTCATGTGAATGAATCTTTGTTAATGTGTATATCGTGAAAACTTGTGGTCGTGACTCGCCTTTTTTGCTATAGGCGGTGACGGTGATTCGCCTGCCGTGTATTCTTACGGGATCTGTGGTGACTCGCCATGTGTTCTTATGGGTGCGGTTGCATGCGGCTATTGCGTCTTATGGGTGCGGTCGTGATTCGTACTTTCGGGTATAGGCTGCGGTGGTGACTCGTATTGAAAACTCGTGGTGGCATGCTAATGTTTTTAGGTATACGCGCGGCGACATGCTAACGACGATAATGTGTCTGTCATGTATTCTTACAGGGTCTCTGCTGATTAACCATGTGTTGTTATGGGTGCGGTCGTGAATCGTACTTTCAGGTATAGACATCTCTCGCATATCATACTTTCGGGTATAGGCATCACTAAACAGGAAATTCACTAATCCGCAGTGCATTGTGCGATTTTGAAAACCAGATGTTGGCGGTTGTATTTTGGATCTGTGTGACCCACTAAATACGTCCGTTTTGGAAATTCGGAGCGCGCACTATCGTAGGGTAGAGTGGGGCAGCGCGCCTACCCTAAAGCAGGAAACGTCATAATATCCACCAAACTGGTCGAAACGGGTTGAATTTCGGAATTTGCGCGCGAGATATCGTCCCCACTCTGCCACGATCGTATGAAAAGTCCAAGTATCAATTATCATATGTAAAATTATCATTCATCTATGTCCATCAATTTGACGTTTTGTTAAATGGGTGGGGCAAAACGCCTCCCCAGGCTTTTACCCCGTTATACCCTACTAAATATAGCATGCCACTCAGTAACCGATAAATATATAATCCCTATGCATGCTCCTCCGCCTCATCATGGCGTACCGGATCTTTTGATGACAAATTTCATCCAGAAATGCCAACTGATTATGAAAATCAAAAAACAAGTCAGAAGTTCTTGAGATATGTCTTATTTCGTCGGAGGGATAGTCTATATCCCACAGCTGAATAGCAATTTTGATAGGAATGGTGTTCTCCGAGAAAGCATCCTTGTTGAACCCATAAACGACTACTCAGTCCACATTTACTGGACTAAAGGGGTGGGGCGTTTTACCCCACGGGTGGGGTAGGCATTTTAGCCTCAAGGTCGCCATTGTTTGTGGATCAGTTACCAGGTGGTTATTCTTTAAATTCACCTTCGGACTGTGGCTTAAATCCAACTATGCGTAGTGAAAGCATAAATAGAACCGGAAAAGTTTCTGTAGAATCCGTTAAATATGACATTTCACTTGATTGTAAAAGGCTATCTTTTGGTAAGAATAGTATATGTGTAAAAGTCATAAAATCTCTTAAAACACTACAAATCTTCATCCTGGTGTGGAAATCAAAGTGACACTTTCGTCTGACCATTGGGCGATATTTGCGATACTGTGACGCATTCAATGCTCGCTTTGTTCTGTGATATTGATGGTGGGCGTCTTACCTCGCCTAGGCGTTTTACCCCACTCTACCCTATAGATTATTCCACTAATCCAGTCGGTGCTATTACATTCAGCAGTATTCAGTATTCAGCAGCGACACGAAAAGCGAGCAACAAATAACCGCGCTCGTAAATTAACACTTCAAAAAGTGTAAAATAGATTGCAAATCCCGCGATCGCTAACAAGATAATGTCTCGGACATAACCATTTTAGTGACTTGGTGTTAAAGACATACCGATCACTCACAAGGTAATATTTCGGTAATTAGTTTACCACAGAGCCGGCGTAGCCGGTGATTCGAAAACCAACAATTTGACACTTTCTGGTGGTCGCTATATGTTTTGACACTTCGAACAGTGGCTGACTTTAGTTGCGCGATAAGAATTATGAGAATATTCAATCAATGTATCAATTTGCCAACTCGAAATGAAACTTACTACACAAACCAAGTTGATTCGTATCTGAATGTGTTAATTCGGTACAATTCTAATTATTTTGAGAAATCTTTTCGTGATCTTTTGATTCGACCATAACCCGAATATTACTGACGCCGACTTTCAGCCACATTGAATTATTCGCACATTCCACACCGCTGTTTTCAAACTTATAGAATCAATACCAACTATAATTCTACAAGAATCAAGAATCACAAGTATGTGCATTATACAGTTATTGTCTTTATCAACACGAAATCAAACTCTTAACAAAAACACGCATCTTATCACTCGTCAACTCTATCATGAAAATCCTCGAGTCCTTATCATCAAAAATGTTATAGCGCGGCGTCGGAATCCATTCGTGAGATGTACTAAAGGTAAATCCAGATAAACCAAAATGAAATATTTGGACTTTGACATAGTCTGAATCGAAATATATTGACAAACATGACTACCAACTTTGATCCAGTCACATTTCAAGATCATACTTTGAAACAATCCTTGAAACTTACAACTCTATTCACGACTGAGTTTTCCGTTTATCAGTTTCAGTAAATACTATCGCGATATTTTAATGTGTTACTACACACAATAGAATCAATCAATGAAATAACACCTGTTGTAAATATTTCTAACTTGACAACCACTTGTGCATACCGCGATCGACTTGTGACGCGACGAGTTAAATCGGAATATTTCAATCTATTTGTCGAAACCCTGAACAAACTATCAGGTTATTTTTTGTTGCAATCGAGTGAACGGAAATAGTATTACGTCTAAACATTTCAACATCTTCCCATACACAAAAGAGTAAAATACAAAAAACCTTGTCAAGTCAATCCGTTTGGAACTTACCCAACCAAAACAAAAAGTATCCTTACGAAAAGTAGACAAGACTACGCAAGTAATCACTACAACCAACAAACATATCAAGTTCGGTTTTAGGCATATACCACCAACTCGTCTTATTGGAATGTCAGCAACTCTTTACGGTCGTAGTTACAACCACATAAACTAATTTACCCTGCCCACACGTCATGATCATTCCTGAAATCAACACAAACTCGACCGCTGACTTGAGTTAACCACAAAACGGCATCAAGTTTTTAATCCACTTGTAGCTGACAGATTATTCGAATAAATCGATGGAGAATATTATTGAACTCGTCGGTATTGTTACTTCAACAAATTACACCGACTGCGAAAGTTAATATCGAATGGTAAGACTTGATCACATATTTGTTGAACACGGACATGACAAAGAACATCATCATCATCATCATTGGTTTATTAGCAATTTTATCAGTTCAATACACCACAAAAAATGCGATACAATGAAAAGACAGGAAGGTGTCGAAGCGACAAGGAGCAGTCTATGGAATCTGACACCCTCCTTGGCCTAGGCGATGTAAAGAGGAGGCATGCACACTGAATGAAAGTAAAGAAGATAGTATAGAAAAAGAAAGCGACAATAAATAGGGCGGCATGTCATGGGAAGCGAGATCGATAGGTCAGTCGTGGTCCGGTAATCTTGAGGATGGACTGTATTTATTTAGTAGTAATTGCTTGTATTTCGACTTGAATGTGGACATGCTCGTCGACTGTCGGATGGCCGGCGGGATACTGTTCCATACATCAGGTCCGGCATATTTGATAGAGCGATGATCTTTTCGGTCGATCATATGATATTTGGACGACGTGGACGCGCGTGTGTTGTACTTGTGCGCTTTTGATTCCGAGGTAAAGAAGTCATTGAAATATTCGGGGCAACGACCGCAGTGGAACTGATACATAAACTTGGCGATTTCTAGTTTCCGCATATCTTCTATGTTTAGGACGCCGAATCTCTTCAGCAGCGACTTGTTGGATGGGCAGCCAGGCCCCTTTGGGGCCCTAGCTATGATTCGGAGTACTTTATGTTGTAGTTTTTGCAGTGGCTTGAGTGCAGTTTTACTGGCAGCCCCCCAACAGAGGATGCCATAGTGCAGTGGTTCCCAACCTTTTTCATCTCGTGCCTCCCTTGGCCGAAATTTTAGCCAAAATTCCCCCCTTAGGATAAATCTGCCCGATGATTAAAAATGGTAATTTTTACCGCGCAAACACCTGTTGACTGAGAGAATAAGACGGGCGGTACCGAGTGTTTGTTTCTAGCAGTGCTGTAATAACACTTTGTAGACCTCCAAAAACCATGGTCTTGGTTCCAATCACACAAATTCTGGAAGGCTTGACTCAACAGACCACCACACTTCCATTTGTGTTTTCGGCTTACCATGCACCAATCGCTAATATAACTGCTGTGAAAAATCAGTATCCATAAATTTACTGGTCTCGCGATTTTTTTCTCAAGTTTGCGTATGAATTTGGCCAACAATAGTGGTACTTTCATATATAACAGGGTTTACCAGACTCGAGTTTGACTCGAGTCACCATTTTCTAATAACTCGACTTGACTCGAGTCATATTCTCAAAATACGGAAACGACTCGACTCGACTCGAGACAATCTGGGTATTGACTCGACTTGGACTCGAGTCATTGTGCATGACTCGAACCAAGCCATATGACTCAAGACTATAAAACGGCCAAGACCGACATTTCATTGTAATGTCGAAGAACAGTAAAGTGACCACCCTGTTGGAATTTCGTCTATTGATCCTGGTACTTGACAATGCGACAAGAAACTGTGCAAAGTGAAGACAATTAGTATATCATAAATCCAAATCATTCAATATCACCAAACAGTGTTGACTTGAGTGTGACTTGGACTCGTACTCGAGTCATAATACCATGAATCGGACTCGACCGTCTGCTCGGTGACTTGGACTCGGACTTGACTCAATGGTGAATTGAAAATGACTCGACTTGACTCGAGTCAAAACTATGAAAGTGAGATTGACTTGTGACTCGGAGCCTCGTGACTGGGTTACAGCCCTGATATATAACATACACATGATCAAATTCCCTGCTGGAGCTCATTGAAATTTAGGACACCCATTACGTTTCGGCAACATTGCACCAAGTTTACCATGTCTTTTTTCGATTGGGTAGCTGTTCACTAAAAATAAAGCAAGGCTGGCGATCTCTTTGACTTGCATCGATGACGTTGGAATATTTAGTCACTGTCAGAAAATGTTGACTTGAAAATATAAGATAAATACTTTCACTAGAGGCCTTGTTGTGATAGATTCGGCACGACATTTACTCGCTTAGGATATATTTGATTGAGAAGCCGTCGCTGGCCTGCAAAATTGCCTTGCGAACTGCAGCACATCTGAACTAGTTAAAAAAGGGTGGGGGAATTTGTCTGTGAAAAAGAGATTTCAAATAGCATTTGAACATACTTTCAGCAAATAAAAACAGCCATAAGGAGCATGTTCGGATATAACTGGTTGACTACATGACAGTTCGAGCATGAACAATTTGGGAAATCCGTTACAATTCTAAAGTGGAATTCCTCCCTAAAAATAGCAAAATTCCCCCCAAGGGGGGAATTCCTCCCCTGTTGGGAACCACTGCCATAGTGTAACTTCGATTGGATTAAGGATTTAAAGAGTATCAGAAGAACCCATGCTGGCATGAAGCGCCTAAGGCTGTAGAACAGGCCGCACTTCGGTGATAATTTAGTTTCTAGGGACTGAATATGACTCTTCCAGGACATGTTCGAGTCCAGTAAAACCCCGAGATATTTGGCATTATCTGTGTTGGAAACGGGCTGACCAGCGATATTAACGGTTAGGTTATTTTTTGAATTTAGTGTCAGCAATTGCGATTTCGAGGCGTTTATGCAGAGGTTGTTCTGGGCCGTCCACTCATGGACTTTGGGCATTTGGTCACCAGTCAGGGCATCCAGCTCTGCCGTCGAAGATGCTGAAGAGAGGAGGTGAGTATCATCAGCGAAAAGTGTGGTGTTCAATGAAGAGGTTTCAAAAATGTCGTTGACATATAAGGTGAAAAGGACCGGTCCAAGTACTGAGCCTTGGGGCACACCACAGGTCACCAGGTGAGGAGAGGACAAGGTGTCTGAGATCGCAACCATTTGTTGGCGTCCAGTGAGGTAACTTTTCATGAGCTCAAGTTGTGGGCCCCGAAGTCCGTAGCGCGCCAATTTCGAGATGAGAATTTTATGATCTACGCAGTCAAACGCTTTTTTTAGATCGAGAAAAATGCTACATCCCACATTTCGCTTCTCTGAGATATCATAATACTGTTCGGCCACTGTTAGGAGGGCATGTGCGGGATTTTATAAACTAGTCATATTACTTTTCACATCTATCAATATCAGAATACAAGTCATCAAACTTTTTGTTAAATGTAACATAGCACTTTTGGAATCGGATTCGTTACAGTCGTACAAATTGTATTAAACCCAACATCAAAACAAAAGGACTTTTTTAGTTCATTGAAATCAAATCATTCGTCTTCGACTTGTGCTTTTTTAGATTGCCCGCGACAATTCGTTTCGAGTGAGTTGTAACCAAAGTCAAGATATCTTTGTGTCCACAGATATGGAAGATGAATATAGCTAACACAATCACTAATCGACGTTTCAGAGTATTTCACGGATGTAATAAACTTGTTAGTGTCACCTATCTAAAAGTACGCACGCGTTCGATTTCCATACCGACTGTTGCGACGTTTAGGATTCACTTACAATAACCACGGGTGAGGATTTAACATCAACGTCGTTA
Source organism: Botryllus schlosseri (assembly GCF_051294905.1). NCBI lineage: Eukaryota > Metazoa > Chordata > Ascidiacea > Stolidobranchia > Styelidae > Botryllus > Botryllus schlosseri. The sequence continues at coordinate 25,960,102 of NC_137246.1, read as the reverse complement.
CTGGTGGTATTCACAACAGAGAATCGAAACATTACACAGTGTGAAAATATATCTTTGATATCAAAGCATTATCCCAAGTACACGATTAATAGTCAACTCCGTTCACACTTTCTATAGAACGTGCTAAATGTAAAATATCACGAGGTTGCACTCTAAGACTTTGATCATTACAAAAGTAAATTGGAATATGTTTGCTGGATGCATTCAATTCAGCTAGATATGTCTAGTGCACAACAATCGTAATATCAAGGAAGTACTTGCTATCACTAAACGTGTTTTGTATCGTTGTTCATTTGTAGTATTGATTGAAATTGTTTTTGAACACTCAAATAATAATTCCCGACATGAAACCAAGCCGCTGAAAGTCGTTACCATAACAAAGAAACAATTTGTACGATGTTTGGCAAATATACCCTATAGTTAGGTGTACTAGAATTATTTGTGTAACACATACACCGACAATGCAATCGAAATTTTTTCCGTTGTCATTCGCTAAAGTAAATGTCATCACAATACTCTGTCACTAAAAGACGTTACTCGGACGTGCTTGAATTCTAGGCATAGTTCTGATTTACCCAACACAAGACCCAAGGACAACCCTAGTTTCAGTCGAACACAGATATCCAAAATATCGCACACTTCGCTATTCCTAAAGCGCGAACACCCGATACAAAATATTACTTGTTGTGTTGTTGCGGCATCATCTTCACAATATCACCCTCAATACAAATGATGTTTATGTGTAACATGCTATTGATTTGAATCACACCCACCCGACGGAAGAGGATTTACTCAATCTTTACAAAATGGATATTGACCAACATCACATCGCCGGATTGTATCTGTTTTGCTGGATACGAGTTATGTTAGTTTAACAGTAAACAAATTTCACCCTCTTGGATTAGGCTATGAACTCAATGCGTTAGCAGTTATTCAATATTTTGTTTGTGTCTATTTTGTTTGTGTCAACTAGTTACTTGGTATGTTACTCCACAACTCTTACAAAAGTACGAAGGATATTAACATCACACTAAGTAATTAACTTTACTCGATATTCTCGCATTACGAAACTAAAGAATGGTTGGTTAGACTCTACAAACTGTTTCGATACCTCAAGAACTTTATTGTCTGAATGGTTGGTCACGTATCTTAATAATCAAGTAGTTCAACACAGAACTAGTATTAACAGAAACACCAGAGTTGTTTACACAAAAGTTTGTATGTGTACAGTATGTGTACCATGTGTAAGTCCAGCACAATTGTGGTATCCATCCGAGTTTAGTTAACACAATTTACGACACCGAGATCGCCTCATCTTTCGTAAGACAACAAACCAAGACTTCAGGATATGTCCATGTCATAGCAATAAATCAGCTACTCCAACAACAGAGTACATATGTTTTCTAGTTACGGTGCTTACATCTTACACACAAATCAATCTACTTTGCTAACGAAAAGTGCTGAGTCATCACATGGTTGTCCTCACAACAATACAACTAAAACATACTATCATACAAAATGGTCGTTATAGTTTGCACACCAATGGTACATCGTGCAAGTAACAAGTCTCGAGAATCCAGTTATTCAAAAAACGTGAAAGTATTTCCACACCAAGTCGTTATGTTGACGAAGACGTATATTGTAATATCATGATCGACTTGTATTCGTTGACCGCAAAATGCCACTACTCTAAATAATTATTTTTCACTCGAACACAAAAACCTACTTGTCGCCATTCGTTTTCATCAAGCACGAGTTCAAGAAACTTACTTACTACGACATGAATTGTTATTTTATGTTGTGTAAATAGGTAATAATTAATTCAAGTAACACTATATCAACATCATCGAGCTGTGCGAATAGATTTACATGTGGTCTTGTGGTTTTAATCGAAGTACACAGCACGGTCTAATGTAGAGTCATCTATCTATATTGTACAGCAACTCGGTAATCGAAATGCATGCATTAACATTTAAACAGCGATCTTGTTTTGTCACGTGGAAAAATATATTCACTATCGCGATACTCTGCACAGGACGTGCAAATCCTTTTCACACTCGTAATAGTATACCAACGGCTACCGGCGACAACGTTTAACAATACCAACGACACTAAACATACGATACCTACTCAAGTAAAATTTCCATTTTCACCTGGAGATCAGCCGTTACCTGAGTAAAAATACCATTATCCTTTGAAAATCTGGCGTTTACCCAGTGTAACAATACATTTTCACATGGGGGTCCAACGTTTCCCAGAGTAACAAATCTTTTTTACTTGGAAATATCTTTTTTCCTCCGGTAACAAACCTTTTTCGCTTGGAAACATATTTTTTTCCCTGGGTAACAAACCTTTTTCACTTGAAAATATATTTTTTCCTCGGGTAACAAACCTTTTTCACTTGAAAGTATATTTTTTCCGTGGGTAACAAATCTTTTTCACTTGGAAATATCTTTTTTCCTCGGGTAACAAACCTTTTTCGCTTGGAAACATATTTTTTTCCCTGGGTAACAAACCTTTTTCACGTTGAGCAGGGTCTGTAGTTCACAAACTTGAAGGCACCCAATATCATTCGCAGTGCATCATTTGCTCCCTGCCTTGAGATGCAGTCTTTGAATCCACTGCTGAATGTCACCCTATTATGATATAAGATCTCCAGAATCTTCCACGTTGCTGTCATTGCAGTCTTCTATAGTCACATTACATTCCTCCTTGCGTATTTGTTTCGTAACTAATTTTCATGCTACCCCAGTAATTGTGCGAAACATTTACAATCAGCAACATACAGCGGGGCTTCCCTATGGTACAGCCTTTAGCTACCCTGATTCTTCCAGCAAGTTCATGATCAAAACGGAATATATCCCATTATCCTGATGACATTCAACATAGTAATAGGTCCATTTTGTGGAAATGTATTCCCAACGTTGGTATCAGTTGAAACAAGATAATACCCGATACCACTTTTGTGATGACTTTTCGCAACTTTCATCGTACTTGCAATTTGCAGTGAGAGATATCGATAATAAGTGTTACATCAATATTACCTTTATATCTGTGAGAAATATACATACAACAAGCAAGTATCTGGATGGAAACAATAATAACTTATGCAATGTGTTACATGATTTAATGATTGCATTTCTGAACAGCCACACTAAATAACTACAACCGTCTGCTCTGCTCGCATCAACTCAACTACAACTACGCTTCCTTCAATATTGATTGACGTAGTCAGTCATCCAGAACTCTTCTGAATTTTCGTCATGAATGTTTGGTTTGATTGAGAAATGACTTTGATGTGATGAGAAAAATCAGCACCGCAATCAAGTTTCTGCTGCAGGTCTGTCTCAGACTCCAAATTCCAGATATCATGTATCAGCTTCAAAATTGGAAGTCACTAGTCACTTAGTCAACTCCAAGGAGCGTCGATCGGTGCGTCAGTGATGCATCATGAATGTTTAGTGCAGTGCAGTTCCATCAACTGTTTCATGGCGATGCGGAACTTAATTTACTGAAACCTGTGATGTGATCGTCGATTTCAGTGGTGTTAGTGGTAGTTAGTTCGAACTGACTGGTCTTCCTTCGTCGTTTTAATATAATGGCTGAAGCACCGTCGACGTCAAGTGGGTTACTCACAAAGACGCGGAAAAAGAGTGACGTGTGGAAGGATTTCACTCTATGCTGCATGATAATAACGGCCAGTATACTGGTTTTGCGAGATGTCAAAATTGCAATGTTCAGCTAAAGCATCACAAGTTGATAAGTGGTACGTCGCATCTTCGAAGACATATCGAAGCGTGTAAGAAGAATTAATCGCAGTTGAAGAATGTTCCTTTCTTCCAACAAAAAAGTAAGCAAGAAATCAAAGGAGAAGGTGATCATGGGGAACACTGATCGCCGGGTGGAGAATACCGAAGAAGTGCCGGTTTGCCGTGGTGTTGTGCAGAAGACGTTTCGCCATCCAGATTTACGGTGAAACGTAAGTTGGATGAGGAGGCTTTATCTTTGAAGCAGAAGCTGTAAGAGTTGCTATCAAGTGTTTTGGGCTGGCTGGCATCACCACAGATATGTGGACCGATCTAAAGGGTCGCAGTTCTATTAGCTTGACCGTCCATTTTGTTGGAGAGAACTTGACTCTCAGAAGTAATGTTGCGACTGTTCGGCAATTCACGGATACTAAAAAACTGGTATGAATATCAGACAGGCTATCGAAAACATCGATTGGGATTCTTCGACAATGGTCTGAATATGTTTCGGAGACTGGACAAGATTTTTCGGGTTATCTCGGAGTCTGGGATTGAGATCCCCGGAGTCGGAGGGACTTTGCCTCAGAGACCAAAGTTGTCGGAGGGACTCGGAGTCTCGAAAAGCAGACTCCGCTCATCACTGGACAAGACCAAAGTCACTCAACTACAACTACTACAATTACAACGTTGTGCTTATTAGTCGGACGACTTGTCATAGTTGAGTGACTTTGGACAAGACAACATTTATTCAAAATACGTCACCCTGTGTTGACTGTGATGATGAGATATATTCTTGAAAAAGGAACAATTTCAATGAATCGAATTGCATAAAAAGAGCAATACATGTTGCAGCGCTACGATCCTTGGGGACTCCCGCGGATCACAATCCAGTCAGCTGCATTGATGGAGTACAAAAAGCGTCTTCACAAGTCGAGTCTCGTGTCACGAATAAATTGGAAACAAGTCGAACATTGGTAAGTTGGACAGTTAAATTTCCATTACCTAGTTCAACATATATGATGAGGAAGATTGCGGTAAATTGCTGGTACGCTGTTCCAAAATTTCACACAGAGGATAAGGAATTTCTTGACACTTGACAGTCTGTTATAATGATGAATTGAACTGGGGTTTTGGCCTGTATTGGAATCGATGTTTTCTGCTCCCACTATTCTTAATTTCTTGATTTATTTTTTATTAAATTACTTGAACTTGAAGAATCATCGTTGCTCAACTGTTATATTAGGCAAACGTACCGTGATTCTAGTTGGGTATATTGGAAGAGATTGTCAAAATAGTCAGGTACGGTAAATGTCTTTAGTTATATTGCTTCATGGTTGACAATTTCAAATTGATGTAAATCACGTTATTATGAGATCCTTATAGGGTGAATTACTGGAATTTGGGTTTTGAGAGGGTTGATATTTTATTTGAAGCTACCCAATTGCTAGCTCAAAATTAGTATTATCATTGACAGATGCAGATGCATCATCAAATTTAGATCTGATAATTCTAGTATCATCTGCAAATAGTGTGATATGTTCTGGAGAGAAGTAGACAATGTCATTTATAAATAGGATAAATAATAAATTACCAAACAAATCTAGTAGCGCGATGAATCCTCTTTTTTGTCTCTCTCCTTCAGCAAGGAACTCTTTTCACTCATGCACGATCAAAGTAGAAGATTTAATTTCCCTAGATTTTAGTGTAAAAATCCTGCTCGTGAAACAGATGGTTACAATCTCGGTATCTAAGAAATCAAGCAATACAAATCCAAGTGTGACTTTTGTTTCTGTCAGCATGATTACGTGCAATGTGAAATGAGTCAGGGAATCCTATCGAGTTTGCCTCCCTAGATGGTATTATTTCGTAACATGCAATTTTGTTCAGAGAATGCACGATACGCTAAAAAACTATCGATCACAAAAAAAGCAGATGCGTGTTTCAAGAGGAAGTAAACTGAAAAAGATCACAAAGTTTCACTGTTGGAAATACTGCACTGACTGACTGCGATGCTCGACTTTTGGCACTGTTTCTTTTCATGGTGCGTTGCTGTATTAGAGGAAAAAATAAGAAAAGCCCAAACCTACAATAGGTAGGTACAATAGGCGAGATGATGTTGAGAGAGAGAGAGAGAGAGATATGATATTCTTTTTCGCCTGCACCATCGAGATGCTTTGACGACGGAGTTGCGATACGGCCCCATGAGGTCATCTAGTCTGCGCCCCCGTTTTTTTTTTTTTCTCCTCCATGCTATCCGTGATTGCTGAGCGCCTAGCAGGATAGCTACGGATACCAATTTTCGAGTCTTTGGTATGACCCGGCCGGGGATCGAACCCACGACCTACCGCTCGAGAAGCCGGACGCATAACCATTACACTATCTCGCTCGGTCGAGTTTGCCGCCCGTGTTCCACGTGAACCGGAAAATGTAGTTTGAGATTGGCCGACCGCTTTATCCTGTTCTGTTGGCGATTCGACTGCCTGGTCTGGGTCCCCGTGGTCGCGTTCCTGCATTTCTCTAGTAGTAGACTTTTTCGATTGTAGACATTTTGACACCGTAATATGAAGCGAATGTTCTTTGATAAATTGAAATTTTGGAAAACTACATTTCATTGCAAAATCACATCTTGGCTCCATTGCTGAGTCCCCAAATATAGGATTGGGTCAAAAAGGAAACCGCATCAAGATATTCATGTAGTACAGGTACGAGTCATCATGAAATTTTGCGCAAATACAAGCCATCTTGACTTGACGTTTAAATAGAAAATAGTTAGCTCACAGATCATAAAGTGCGTATTGGTGAGTAGTTGGTATTCACAAAAGATCAGGGACACGCGAGACTTGCTTGTAAACGTAGACGCACAATTTTTTCAACACGATAATCTTGTATTATCGGCATGTACACATGTACTTGATGCAATCTTGGGAAATTTGAAAATAATCTAAACCCTTTCCTTTTTTTGGCTGGCTACTTAAATTGTGAATCACCATGAACAAAAACATATTTCTTGGCAGGTTTATGCTATATAAAAGTTTTCTTCGCGCTTCCCACTAGATATCTTGGTCTCAATATGGAACTATCATTCGCTAAAAAATCGTCATAATTTATTGAAATAAGTCCAATTCTATGCGCTTGTATGAGAACGGTATATAGCCTACCTAGTATCTTGAATATGTGGCCGGCGCCCGGCGGTTCTAAATATAAATATTGCTTTCACAACTACATTCATATTTTACTGCAATGAATGTAGTTCTAAAATACCTAGTACCGCAAAGCATTGCTAGTGTCACGAAAATAGGATCTAGTCTAGTAGAACATACAGTCCGTATTTTAAAGTTTGGGGAACACTGTTCTAGTGGAACATAGTCAGTAGGAGAAAAAAGGCTTTTTCTGCGCATGTGAACTGGGAATAACACACGTATCAGATATCTGTGTGAGATATATTTATCCATTACAACCGTTTCGTTGACCCTTGACCGTATTAATCAATTGGTTTGAACGAATTGTCTTGCAATGTGAGAATTTCATTTTGAACAGCACTCTTTGTTCGTCGCACGCAATTTTTGAAAAACAACCCCGCTGCCATATTCGTGAATATTCAATAATTGTTTATGTCGTGGATGGCGTATTCTTTGAGAGCGTGACCTCGATGACATTCCAGAGGAGGCTTGGGTCATTTAGTAAGAATTGCAGTTTATTGTCAGCTATGTTTGCACGCGATTTCTGAAAATTAACCTAGTTCGTCCGATTCACAAATATTCAATAGTTCTTTATGTCATAGATGGCTTCGTTCTTTGATAGCATGACCTCGGTGACATCCGTGAAGAGGTGTGGATCTGTTTTTAAGAATTCCAGTGTTATTGGTAATGTCACATGTGACCAATTGTTGAACAGGGATGTACGCACGCGATGTTTGAAAATCAACTCTTTAAAATGAAATGCTGGGGTGACAAGCTGATTCATTTGCTGCTGGCACTGGCAGCGTTATACGGGATTCGTATCTATCTCACGATACGATAAGATAGCCTTGGAGTCACGCGGTAAATTACTGTTATGTTAAGTCCCAAGTAAATTGGATGATAGTTGGTCTGATCCAAAGCCACTCAACCAGACTTGGTATATAATTCCAGTTGTTTAATTAGACAAATTAAAGTTAAAGCAGAGAATCTAGTTCTAATCTAAATTGTGAAATTTTTCAATGCTCGCATTTTAATTCAAATCTAATTTCTGGTTTGCCGCAGAATGCTACAGGAAAACAGCACAGTGCGAGATAAGCCAAGAAACGTGCTGATGAGAATGAACTCTGATATTTTTGTTATGAAGTGTAGCCTACTTGATTTCTGTTGTTTTTTTCTCATGAGGAATTGAATTTAGTTTCCAAGTTTTTGCGAATTCAGTAAATTCTAATCTAATTCTGAATAAAGTGGAATCTAATTCTAGCATAATTTAGAAGAGCTGGAAATTGACTAGGCATGCAACTTTGTACTTGAATACGAGATGGGCGGCTTTCTTCTGATCATAGGAAAGTGAACGCATACGCCAAATACAGGTTGCACAATTTCGTTGCAGTGACGCTATCGTGGAACTTGCCCGGTACGGTCAACTCAGTATTGGGGCAAAGTTTTTGTTATTATTACGAGACCAATTGCAAAACTGCTGCGAAAATGGTCTGTGTATCATTTTAGATGTAGTTCTGTTCTCGAAAATGGTAACTTCTGCAAATTTACTAAGTAGCAGGACTTAGGTGCTTTTATTTTGTTGACAGAAAGAAAAAAAAGCATGCCATTATAAAGGCAAGCTTATCAATGAGGTAGGATCGGACATTCGCGATCATTGAGTGCTAATAAAATCAGCATGTCAAAAGGCATTTGTACAGGACCGGTGTTGCGTACAACCGAAACTCTGCCACTATAACATAAATATACAATAAATATGTCTTGCAAGTTACAAGTCGCGGCTAACGTATACGGTACCGTCAGGGCCGTAACTACCGCACCCCAAACCCCGCAATTGGGGGAGCGAGCTCTAAGGGGGCCCAAAATTATTTCGTGAATTAGCATGAACTATTGAGTATTTTTTGAAAATTTATGCGTCTTTTTCCAACCGCGCAATTTCAAGTCCCCGTATGTCTTGATTACTGAGCACTCTTCCCCCAAGAAAAAATATACAGGATTTATAGAAATGAGCAAATAGGCGTTGGCCATTACCACGCCACGACGCACCAAGACATATAAAGTCATAGGCCATGTAACATGCGACTCCAAGAAGTGTGCCAAAACGATCGGCAGTGAGAAAACCTTGGCCGTAAAGAACTGCCTTTATGCTGACCGAAAATTTCGTTATATATACAAAATACATACAGCTTTAATTGTCCATGTAGGTGCCTAAATGACTGGCGCCGAATGTTCCTGTCTTGGCAATCTGAACCTCGCAAGACAAATACCATCCCGCAGGAAAAAATTGTATGCCAGTGAAGAAATACCAATCTGAAATCGTGTTATCCTTCATTCAGTTTAGTACGTTTGGACGATTCTATATTTTTTGATGTAGCAGACTGAGGTCACGAAATAACATCATGTAACGAAGTCATATACCGACGGTCTGTCCGCCCGAAGATGTTCAATTATTATTCACGGGCTCTACAGTTCAAAGACACCTCACTCAGCTCTACCGTTGAATCTGATCTTACGTGAGCAGAGAGGACAAGAAATTGATAGCAATATATATATGCAATTCCTTATCTTATTGACCGATTTTATCATGAATTATCGAAAATTTTCGCGCTTCGCACTGGCTCACTAAGCAGTATAGCTATAATTTCGTGGCAAAAGCGAACAACGTAATGAGGGTCAGTCTATCACCCATGGGAAACCGAGATTCAAGTTATTTTTTTTGGGGGGAGGGGGCTGACGAAGTGCTGTTTCGTTCCTGCCAACGGGTATACACTCGGATATGTTAAATTATTATTGAGGGGTCCTACCTTTTCAAACACACCTCACTCAGCTCTACCGGTAAATCAGATGACATGAGCAGAGAGAGGATAAAAAATGATAGCACTATATATGCAATTTCCTAACGTTTTTATTTTTTTTTGGGGGGGGGGGGGCTGACGAAGTGCTGTTACGGCCCTGTGTACCGTAGATATTTTCAGAGACCTAAACGCCAATCAGAAACCGTTCTATGCAATTTGCATGGCACTCAATGAGTATGCTGTAATTTTCTGTGGTCGCACTGCTTATAACTCTTGACTTGAGTGATCTGATAATCACACATGGTGATGCAAACATATTCCAAAGCTATGCTTTCTACTTTTCAAAATCCAGAGTGTATAAAGTGATTATGGCTAAAACCTGTTCGAGAAGAAGCGGACTCTAAAAACAAAATCACCTGAGCAAGTGTTGCAAGTAGGCAGAACCTACTTGAGTAATTCACATAAGTAAAATTACTTCGGTACTGACCACCTCTGGATGTGTTATAGCGATTCACATGTCCCATATAAACCAGCTCAACACTGCGAGCGGTTGGTGATAAGTTTAAGTGATTTGTTTAAGTGAGCACTCGACTATGATTCCACCCAGATCTTGACCAATTCTTTTGAGGTTCAATGTCATATGGGGACCCTTTGACCGACAGTTTTATCCAGGGTCACATTGGATTCGTTGTTGAAGCAGCATGGTCGCTGTCAGCTTACTAATGAGATTTCTCATTTATTTTTCAGCTTCTAACTCCTGAAGTTTTGTGTCGTTTGTAACATCAGATGAATATCATGATTCCGTTCTGGCTGTTTTTATTTGTCCTCGACACATCACCAGCGTGGGCAACAAACACACGAATCTCGCATTTCAAAGGAATTGTCTGCAACCAATGCCAGCAATGGTGTGAGAACACGGATTTGGTCACCGCTGGAAGTACTAGGGTGGGCAAAGCAGGACCGCCTGGTGCTCGGGGTCGCCCTGGTCCGCGTGGCCCGGTAGGTAGACCCGGTGACATCGGACCCCCTGGTGGAATTGGCCCGGTTGGTCCTACAGGCCCCAGAGGACCGGCTGGTAGACCCGGTGACATCGGACCCCCAGGTGGCGTTGGCCCGGTTGGTCCTACAGGCCCACAGCGTGAAATTAACATGACACTCTTCGAGCAGAGCATGGATCGAAAAATCAAAGAAGGTGAGATTTCCATCGCTGTCATTTGTCGAGTGACGTTTGTGAAACGAATTCTATGATTTCTAGCTCTTCTGATATCCAATACCGTGAGTAGTTGTGATTACGCAAAATTGGAATCAGCATTCGCACCTAACGATTCTGGAGGTTTCTTTAAATTGTACATACCAGAGGTCGGGATCAGGAATGTGTTCTGTGACGTAACTGACGAAGGTGGAAAATGGACCGTGAGTTGAATGAGCGATTTTTGTTGAAACCAAGATTTATTTTCGGTGTTCTTAAAGGTTTTCCAGCGAAGAATGAATGGAAACGTTGACTTTTACAGAGGCTGGGATGATTACGTGAATGGATTTGGCGATTTGCAAGGAGATCATTGGTTAGGTATGTGACTGGTTATAGATAACTTACTATCTCAGGAATTGCGCTCTGACATCTATCAGGACTGTCAGGATGAAGAGAACTTTTTTGATATTTAGAACGACTCTCAATTCGAACGAACTTAAATCGAGGCATCGCCGCAGAAATCCTTAGGCTATACGTGATAAGCGTGGATCAATATCACAAATATTATTGCAGAAGAACACATCAAGTTTACGGATTGCCATTTTAACGGGAACGCTGAGATCATGAGCCGAATACGCAATCAGAATAAGTCTGCCAGCACACAAGTACTTTCGTAGCCATTAGCTAGGTGCCACTATCGAACTAATGTCTTACTCCAGTAAGAGTAAGAAGTAATGCTTTTAAACCAGCCGAAAACTACTGGGTTTGAGAAAACCGGGTTTCGCGACTTTCGCTCAATACGCAAAGAATTTGAGCCTTTTTCTGTTACAATATAGAAGAGTCACCCAAAATTTAGATTCATGGAATTCAAAACATAAATCCTACTATTTCATGTTGCTGTGTGGACTAAAACCTTATGCTATATATACTGAACCGAAAATTCGTTTATTTCCCAGCCTGTTCATTAATATAACGCGATTACGTACTCTACGCACCTCTCACGTGTATTCAAGATTCAAAATATAGCGAATGTACCAAATTATCCTGTAACAATCAAAGTCGCCAATCCGGACATTATCGCTCACGTCAAGAACCCCTTGATATTTCGGATAGATTGTCGCAATGAAAACAGTCATGGAAATTCTGTGTCTCGGAAGAACCTACTACTTTTACTTGACAAACGGAAAATAAAGAAAGTTAAGCTGATAATTCACAGAATAGGACGAAGTAAAGTAGCGGGGAGTTACATTCACAAGGGTGAGGGCTGCAAGTAGAGGAAAAGTACTCGAGTACTTCAGAGAAGAAAAAGTACTTGGTTATATGTGACCAACTGAGACGTCTACCAAAGTGTTGAATTGAAGACAGTTCTCATGTTTGTGACTTCTTCCAGGTCTGGAAGCAATGCATCAATTGACCAAGGGAGGGAACACGGAGTTGAAAATCACAATGATCAAGAGAGATGGAATTTATTGGGTTGCTAAATACAGGTGAATATCGATTCTAGTCTTCTTATGAACGGTGTTGCAGTTTGTCGATTTACCTTCGAGATGTTATTTCGTAGATTTGATATAGACAAGACACCACCCTTGATATTTTGGCACACGAAACCAGAACCTACCTCAGGCTTATACCGTGGTCCGCAAATTGTGCACGAAGGAACGTAGGATTTCTGACCGCAATAAAATTCTCAGTTCTGTTTTCGTGTGCCACTGGCACATTTCGCAGTTAGTGTTGGTTTGATTTACCTACTGATACGATATTGATTGACTGTATGATAAAGGCTATGGATGAAGCATGAAGTTATCATTTGACATTTCACAGCTTGTAGCCTACTTTAGCCTGCCGTTGTCGACTGCCCACTCTCTGCTCATTGTGAATCAGAAACAGTCAAGTGAAACAAATGGTTGTCATGGTGTTATGGTCAACATACCTCAACTGAAGCAAGACTGTATGGGCATTGCATGGTCATCGAGAAACGTTACTATCTGAAAGACCATCTCCACGTAAAGTTTGAACTTGTAGGGAAATCTGAAGTCAGTGATTCTCAAACATTTTAGACTTTTTTAGACCCTTTGTGACTCTGAAAAATTCCGCGCACACATCATCGTCATATCACAAAATGCAACCAGAATGCTAACAACCCCAACAAATAGTTTAAGGGCACGGAAGCTCATGACTGCTGATGAGCGTTCTATAATATGAATTCCGGACTATACACAGATCAACAACTATGAATTTGAGGTGAATCGCACGGAGTGCGGAAAGAATTTCTGTGTGAGCGCAGCTTGAAAACTTAGCCGTTTTCAAAGTATGTCAGTCTTGTCAGTGTTTGGGCCATTACACATCAAGGCAATATGCTCATTCATATCAGCTGATTCTCCTTGACGGAATGGTGTTGCCATCGCTACAGCCGTTTTAGCTAGTGACGGATAGCAGAGTTGGATCAATTGTAATTTGTAATTGAGCTGAATGTAATTAAAAAACACCCAACCTTTGAATTCTCGTTGGTAGGGTCAAGCCCGCCTATGACAGCTTACGGATGAAGATCCTTTGGCTAAAACACCAGAATGTCTTGTTTGCTAAATTCCTACCAATATATGAATCTTAAATATATATCATGTCTTAAAATATGAACAAGAACTTTGGTGGATCCATTGCAGAGACTCTGTACTACGCCCTTACGGGCGTAGCTATTAGTTTTTCTCACTATGCTGCCTTCGGCAGATTAACATTTGTGAATAAACTCGGATCACGCTTCTGGATATGATTATGTCTGTGTAATTCTTAGCTTTGTTAAATAACCCCACCACTTGATATTATATAACATCTAATCTGACAGCAACCCTTCTGTATCTTATTCCAGACCCCATTTCCAGCTCCTCTTTATAATTCAGTTATCTTTTATTTTCTTCTATACATTATCCTAACAACCACCCCACGGCAGTGTTGGGATGACTCGAGTCATGACTTGACTCGAGTCAGACTCGAGTCACCTTTTTCGTATGACTTGACTTGACTCGAGTCACTTTGCTAAAATGACTTGACTTGACTTGACTCGGCGTATCAGAATTGTGGATTGACTCGTGACTCGGAGCAAAATTCACGAGTCAATTTCAAGTCATCAAGGAATCGGTGTCGATAAAAATCACTGTATCTTGCTTATGGTCGGATTGCTCGCGAAACGCTCGTGTAACCCGTGAGAGCGACTATAATCATTCAATGATCGTGCGTTTACTGTGCCTTCATTGTTCTTTCACAAATAAATTGTCCACAAATGAAGAGATCGAAACTTATAGCTTACGATGTCGTAAACTAGTATAGTAAAGTAATGTAATGGCAAAATGTATATTTCTGTTTTCTGTTCTTACCTTAACCAAGCCTCTTGTTTTATTGAAATTGAATTGGAATATAGTTTATATTGGCATCAACCATTGGCGCAGGCTCGAATTGTATCATATCAATTTGTAAATGGGTAATGTATTGCATCTTAACAATTCGTTTCTCTATTTTGGCTGGTAAACTGAGGCTATGCAATTACTTACGTAGTCTACCAGTTCTACGTATATGTGAACGATGCAGCGCCTTCTTGGGTGTATATTTAACTCTATATTCGTTCATTGGTTCAGAATCAATGACCACTCAATCTGTATTTCAGGCAGCTAGCAAAATCCAATGACGTAATCATGCCTCATACTTCGAAAAGGCAACTTGACCTGACTTGTGACTTGACTCGTGACTTGACTTGACTTGACTCGAGTCACCTCGAAAAATCGAGTGACATGACTTGACTCGAGTCAACTTCGAAAATCGATTGACTTGACTTGACTCGAGTCAAAATGTGCAATGACTCGTGACTCGAAGGTATTGACGTGATCCCAACACTGCCCCACGGCAATTCAATATACTATGATCAATCCTGATCACGATGTTCGATCGTTGCTCTGTTTGCATAGCTTATGGATTAGGTTATTTAATTCGACCCTGTTATTATATTGCATACGGTATAGTTCAAGTTCTCAAATCTCCACGTTCACTCTGATACATGGATACCGTAATATATTGTTATTCTTGTATTTTATTTTAAACTATACACTATACCCAAATCCTAACCCTTGAAGTTATAATATTATTTCAGTTACTATTACTATACCCTAACTCAGGTATATCACTTTTTGTATTTTCAATTACATGAGCCATAATTACCTAGCATACCAAATACGCATATATTACGTCACAATATGAACTGGACTTGTCGCTAGCGACTGCGACCTGACGACGCGAGGTGCTATGGTAGAGTTGCTTTGGACTGATTTTCAGTGGCGGCTCGTCCTATAGGGCAACTGGGGCATTGCCTAGGCTTACCATACGTCCCGCTTTTAAACGACTTGTCCCGGCGTCCCGCCCAGTCAGCAAAGCGTCCCGCTTTTTAAGGCCGTAAGAAATTTAGGTCAGATTTAGAGCAAATTGCGAGTGATAAGCCGTAAATTAGCACAGAAGCGACGCTCCGGCGGGTTTTTCGGTGATTTCAGCTCTGAGCGAAAAGATGACCTTTTTTTTTTTTTTTTTTTAGTCATCCACCTAGCAATGCGGAGAGAAAAACGGTATTTTGAGCTCTGAGCGGAAAGAAGACCTTTTTTTTTTTTTTTAATCAAAAATTCACCGGTTTTTGAGAATTTTTCTCCGGTTTTGCAAGCCTCAGATTTCGGAAAAAGTGTCCCCCTTTTAGATTTCCAGAATATGGTAAGCCTAGCATTGCCCCACCTAAAATTCTGTTCAATAACAATTCTTTACCATTTATAGATATGCACAATTGCACAGCAATCGATATATACCGAAATCACAGCGAATACCGCATTCTTCTTGTTATTTCGCTGGTAAATGCCCATATATAGCGAAGTCTCTGAGAAAATCTACTTCTCTTCTGTGTTTTCGCTTTGCGAATGCCTAGCCGGGGCATGCCCCGGTAGCGCTCATAACAAGCTTTCACTGTCTATTCTCTCAAAGTCGCGCACAATAAAGAAACGGTGATTTACTCTCTCCTATTCATAAAATTGCCGAGCAACCGGGGCAACATAGGTCTGTTGCCCTTAAGGTGTGATGTAACAATCGTATCTATCTCTGAACTCGGTTACCGTCATATGCGTTTCGTCGACCTTTGCTGGTATAGGTCGATTTTGATGGTGTTTCACACCATGATAATTCTTGAAACTTGGTATGTCATGTCGTGATGGTGGTAGTTAACACTGCCCAAGTTTCAGGGTTTCTACCTAAAGTTTAGGGTAGTAATTCCGTTTCCGGAAGTTGAGTGTGTGCTGATCCGTCATGTATCGCAAACAGATTATATTCAAAAGCCGGTATTGGTATCCATTGATTTTGACGATGTTGCATACCGAGATCGGTCATGACATTGGCACTGTAAGTCTTAATGTTAGTATCGAACGCTGTACCAAGTTTCAAGTTTGTCACTGAACTCTATGTTGGTGGTAATTTCTTTTCCTAAGTCAGGTGAGAGCTGACTCGTCATTTATCGCCAACAGATCTTACGCAAAGCCGGTATTGGTCTCTATTGATTTTAACGATGCTCCTTACCTAGATCTGTCATGAGCTTTTGCACGGTATGTTTTGATTTTAGTATCGAACGCTGTGCCAAGTCTCAAGGTTGACACTCAATGATTATGGCAGTAATTTTGTTATCAAGGTCGAGTATGGTAGAGATGTGCGCTGATCTGACACTTCAGCCTACCCAACGCATTGCGGATTTCACGCAAAAGCCGGTGTATCTGTGCTAACTTTAACTGTGTTCCATACTGAGATAGGTGATGAGATTATGATATCATGAAACAGTTTACTAACATTCTCGGATTTACTTTTACTTTATATTCTCAAATGTCAATTTCACCCCTGTCAAGCGCGATAGCTGGCGACTAGCAGCTAATCACTTGATCAGCCTATTCCTCAGTAAATTTTACGCACAATTCGGTGTTGGTCTATTCGTATTAATTTTGACAGTGTATCATACCGAAAAGTGTCATGAGGCTACTTCTCGATGATGTCATGTAACAGTGTACTAAGTTTACGGCTTTCATCCACGTATTTATTCGGTAATATATTTTCCGAAGGCGATTTCGCAGCAGACATATATACAGCAAGCCGTATGTGTCGTGTTACAGTCTCCAGTTTCAAGGCCAAAATCTCCTATGCTGTACCGAGACCGAATTTCCGAGTTCTTCAGAATGATGTTTTGGATTCAATATGACAGGCCGAATCTATGAAATAAAAATTGCGATGTGTCTGAACTCGTTGACATTTCCAGATAGGCTTTCAAATCTCCTGTAGTTGAAGTCATTTCCATTTCTGCAGATAATTAGTGAGGTCAAGTGCGAACATGAACCGTGTTGAATCTTTGTTCCGTACGCCGTTTACGCAGTTACCACACTTCAAGGCACAGCTCACCGGCAGACCTCTCGTGGCACATACGTTAAAATCACTGTTGTCGGGAAATTCGTTTTACCGTACCATCAAGTTACTTGTTTATGTTGGAAAACGTCATCGTGACGTCATCTTGATAAAAAGTCGCTTGCAGCCCTTGCCCCACCACCCGATATTGTCACGAGCCGCCACTGCTGATTTTATGTTACATGATATCTACCCAAAACACCCAACCTTTGAATTCTTGTCGGTAGGGTCAAGCCCGCTTATGACAGCTTACGGATGAAGATCCTTTGGCTAAAACACCAGAATGTCTTGTTTGCTAAATTCCTACCAATATATATATATATTAAATATCATGTAGATCAGTGGTTCCCAAACTTTTTCGGTGTGAGGGCCAAATTTTGAATTTCAGAGTACGGTCGGGGCCGCACGAATACTACGGCTATGAAACGGACCCAAACAGTCATCATGGCTATTTCGGAGTAGTCTTATTGCCCTGACGAGATTTCAAAACTGTACACCGTTTACCGCTACTTATCTGCTGCATTGGGTGTCCGTTGAGTGAACCAGCTTTTCTCGCATAAACGCGCGAGAAATTTATTTAGTTTCATTACTGAATCGGTCAATATGATCGGGAATTGCATGTATTTCTATTAATTTTCATCCTGTCTCTGTTCACGTAATTTGATTTACCGGTAGAGCTGAGTGAGGTGTGTTTGAAAAGGTATAGGCCCCCTAAATAGTAATTAAACATCTCTGGGGGTATACCTGTTGGCAGGAACGTAACAGCACTTCGTCAGGACCCCGGGCTCCCATAGGGTGATAAACTGACCCCGCATCACGTTGTTCGCTTTTGCCACGAAATTAAAGTTGTACTGTTTAGTGAGACAGCGCGACGCGCGAATATTTCGATAATTCATGATGAAATCGGTGAATAAGATCGGGAATTGCATGGTTGTCCTCTTTACCCACGTAATCAGATTTACCGGTAGTGCTGAGTGAGAGGTGTCTTTGAAACTACAGACCCCGTAAAATTAAACATCTTCGGGTGGGTGGACCCCTAGGTATGACTTCTTTACATGATGTTATTTCGTGACCTCCTGTTGTCTGCTATATCAAAAATATAGAATTGCCTAAACCTACTAAACTGAAAGATCACACGATTTCAGATTGGTATTTCTTCAGTGGCATATAATTTTCTTTCCTGCAGGGTGGTATTTGTCTTGTGAGGTTCAGATTGCCAAGACAAGAACATTCGGCGCCAGTCATTTAGGCGCCTGTATGGACAATTAAAACTATACGTATTTTGTATTATTAACGAAGTTTTTGGTCAGCATAAAAGCAGTCCTTTACGGCCAAGTCTTTCTCGCTGCCGATCGTTCTGACACACTTCTTGGAGTCACATGTTACATGGCCTAAAACTGTACATGTCTTGGTGCGTTGTGATGCGGTAATGGCCAACGCTGATATGCCCATTTCTATAAATCGTTCGTATTTTTTCTTGGGGAAGAGTACCCAATAATCAAGATATGTGGCGAATTGAAAAAGTTGCATAAATTTTTCAAAAATAGTTTAATTTAAAATAATTTATGCTAATTCACGAAATAATTTTGGGCGCCCTTCGAGCTCCGCCCCCCTCAATTGGGGGGTTTGGGGTGCGGCAGTTACGGCCCTGACTATAGGACTACCAATTATGCTGCTTTTAGCCGGCTAAGCAGTATGCATCTCGGCGTATTAAACCGTGAGTCACGTGTTGCAGATCTAGTTGTCATAGGGTTACCATACGTCCTCTTTTAAGATGATTTGTCCTCTTTTTTGATTTTTTTAAAAGTGTCCTCGGAGGACGCCCAAATGTCTTCTATATGAGGATTTTGGTTACATATAGGGCCAAATTCGACTGATATACATTACGTCAGCACTGTAGGACTGCTACGGCGGCTATTTCGGGAGCTGGACCGGAAAGTTGACCTTTTTTTTTTCAGTCAACCACCTGTTAATGTGAAAGAAAAACTCTATTTTCTGGAAGTTGAGCCTCTTTTTCTTTTTCAGTCAAGCGACCACGAAGTAGGAAAAATTACCATTTTTTCAGGATTTTCCTCCGGTTTTGAAAGTTATCAATACCTATTTATATCTATAGCCAGAGGTGATCAAAGTAATCAAGAAAGCTACTCAAGTAGAATTGGAAGTAGCAACGGAAAAATCTACTCAAGTACGAGTAGAAGTACTTTTTCCATAAGCAACCTAAAACTACTTGAAGTAGAATTGACTGACTTTAAATCTACTCAAGTAAGTAAGTAGTTGTAAAAACGATCGTAATTCGTTCGCATTGATTGTAAAAAGCTGCAAATTGAGCTATGCGAAAGGTGCAGAGCTTGATTCATATTGATGCATACCAGAAGCTATCCAATTTTCGACAGCATAAGTGTTCGTACGCATGATGGGATGAACATTATAGTATTGATATGGAAATGCGATACTAATCCTCTGTTTACTCGAACAGCACGTTTTAGAAAATATCATGGTATGGTACCCTCCCACGCCCCTTGGTTTAGTTTAAGAGCAATAAGGAGAAGTTGTATCGGATACGGTGTAAACTTGAGTACAAAATATAGTGGATCGTAAAAATGCCATATTGTGTAGCTTTATTTCCGGAAATTAAAGGCATTAATAGATTTGCTTTTATACTTACTGATGTATGTTCTCCAGACAAAAGTACTGATATCAATTAGAACTCAAAGTAGAATACTGGGAATTGAAAGTGAAATTTATATTATATACTACTTCTAAAAGCAGAAAATGTATTTCATGTCTTTGGTCCAGAAAGTGCGGTGTGAACGGAACCACGCAACCCGCTACCTAAATTATATTCACCGATACTTTCGTGAAATTATAGTGGTCACTCCCTATCCACTGTGCGCGAAGCGCGACAAAAATTCTGGGCTTTACTCAAATTTGCTGAAAAATGTTGATACTCCGTGAAAACAGGCCCGAAATTCCTCAGGCTATCTTCCTGATTGAAGGATTAAACCACTTCTACTTGACAAACTGAAAATAGCGAAAAGTAAGTAAGTAGATCACAAAATATTATGAAGTAGAAGTAGCAAAAATGAATTCTACTTGAGTAATTATTAGAAGTAGAGGGAAACTACTTGAGTACTTCAAAAAAGTAGAAGTATTTCGTTACGGACCACCTCTGTCTATAGCTACTGCTCGTTCAACTGGAAAGTTAGGGAACATTGCATTGAAACAGCAGTGACGTAACGTTAGCAGTCTATACTCAGAACTTTCCTGCAATTCTATAATTAAAAACTACAGAGGCCAAGCCAAGCAAGAGTATTTTACAAATATAAATTTTATTTTTTGTTATAAATCGATTTCTTAATATATTTTGGGGGCCGCAAGAAGGCTATCTGGGGGTCGCATGCGGCCCTCGGGAATCACTGATGTAGATCATGTCTTAAAATATGAACAAGAACTTTGGTGGATCCATTGCGGAAACTCTGTACTACGCCCTTACGGGCGTAGCTTTTAGTTTTTCTCGCTATGCTGCCTCCGGCAGCTTAACATTTGTGAATAAACTTGGATCAAAATCTTCCGTTTTTTAGGTAAAAAATAGCCTTAATCATAAGGTAGCAAGCTCTAATGTGCCTACTCTCCTTGATCGTTTTGAAGCTTATTTTCCAAGACATCAGGCAAAAGCCACAACACAAATATGCGGGTTTTCTCCCGTCGACAACTGGAGCCTCCGTGACCTTTGAGTCATCTCTAAAAACGATCTCTGCCGCATTTTTCACTCGCGACCATTTCTTGACAGAAATGACATATGCCAAGTTGCCTTGTGCAACATGTTTTTCGACTTTTTCTAATTCTATTTCCCAATTCACCTTCTCAGTTCCTTCCGCATCGGTCCCGGCTCCGACAACTACAGACTGCACGTATCCGGATACTCCGAGAATTCAACAACCGACGATGCTCTCAGATATTACGCAAATTGGCAATTCTCAACGAAAGACGTGGATCATGACGTGGCGTCAGGCAGTTGCGCTTCTTACCACGAAGGAGGCTGGTGGTATAGCCAATGCACCGCCAGCAATCTGAACGGGAACTTCCACAAAACAGGCTTCAAGGGAATTTACTGGTATGAGTACTACAACCGCCTGCAATTCTCGGAGATGAAGTTCCGAAAAAGATCATGAAATTGACTTTCGCACTCCTATGACGTCACACTGCAAAAGGGACCAGTCGTCTCGTGGGAGTGTGACGTCACATCGGATCAATTGAACTTCACAGCGCCCTCTCGCGGTGTTCGTTTCGCGACGATTGTCGGGTGGCTCATTCAACTGTGTGTATTGTTTATTGGGGTGCAACTAGAACTAGAACTGCTTAATTTTCAAAATCCGCAAGAACTGGAACTAGAATTAAAACTACTCAAAAACCCGTTAGTTAGTTAACCATTAACTGACTGAATGTTTAGCTTGTACAAGTCTGCTGGCGTCCCTTCAATAATATACACTACGCTATTTATAAGCATCTCGCAGGATGTACCAATTAAAAATGCTTTAACGATCTAGACTTGGCCTGGGTTCATCAGTCCAAGAACGGGAGGCCATGCCTAGTAGCCTAACTGACTTTCTGATATACGTTCTTTCGCCGATATACTCAATACAATACAGTTTATTCGATGTTGATACAGTGAAAGTAGTAAGCGCTCGCTTCCCAGCGGAACTGGTCGGCATAATTGGATTTATTCGCTGTTGCGTGAATCGAAGAGCAAAACATAACTGCTCAGTACTCATACCTCGCTGACATGCTTATCTGGGTCAACTTGGAATAATGAACAACAATAACTTCGCACTTATTAGAAAGTGTAATTCAATCTCTACCAAATAAACAGCATCACACAATGCAAACGAAAATTGTGTGTAATCGCAATATTATTTGCACCCATCCCAGTGGGTGTGAATAAGCCTAATACACCCATACCATACCATCAAAAACACACCCCAAGCATTGGCATTTCGGGTGAATTATCAGTGATTACACCTTTTTTCAGGCACTTATGATAAACAGGCAGGGGTGCGACAAGTGTGCACTGCGCACTGTGCAGTGCATTCTTGTTAAAAATTCAGTCAAATCAATGTGCTGATGATCACTGTATGAGCAGTGAGCACTCGCCTGCTGTGGCAAACTGTAGGTCGTGTAGGACATTGTCTTTGGGGCGGGGGTGAATTATCAATCGAAACGCGTGATTTTGCCCACATTATTGTTGTTCAAGGCTTCTTGGGTAGACCTCCGTCAAATTTGCCTCAAACTTGTATGGTTAAATTTTCCGCTGCTTCGGCTACGCTCCGTTTTCCGCTAATTTAGATTCCGCAGCGAGCAGATAACGTCAGTATCAAAGCCCGCTATGTAATCGATGGTCAAATTTTCCGTCATATTCGCCTCAAACTGGTATGGTTAAATTTTCCGCTGTTTCCGCGGCTTCGGCTGCGCTCCGTTTTCCGCTGATTTGGATTCCGCAGCCAGCAGATTATGTCAGTATCGAAGTACTCTCTTTAATAGAGGGTCAATATTCCGTCAAATTTGCCTCAAACTTGTATGGTTAAATTTTCCGCTGTTTCCGCTGCTTCGGCTACGGTCTGTTTTCCGCTAATTTAGATTCCACAGCAAGCAGATTATGTCAGTATCAAAGCCAGCTATGTAATCGATGGTCAAATTTTCCGTCATATTCGCCTCAAACTGGTATGGTTAAATTTTCCGCTGTTTTCGCTGCTTCGGCTACGCTCCGTTGTCCGCTGATTTACATTCCGCAGCCAGCAGATTATGTCAGTATCAAAGTCCGCTATTTAATCGATGGTTAAGTTTTCCACTCTTTCCGTCTTTTAGGAATCAGCATTTTTTATTGTTTCCGCTGTTTCCGCGTTTTAGGGTTCGTTTTCCGCTGTTTCCGCTTTTCCGTCTTTTAGGGATGCCCTACATCGTTCGGCCTGGCCTATACCGTTCAGGTATCCTCGTCGAAATTGTCGGCAAAGCGGCGGAAAATATTGATTTTATGGGATAATTATATCATTTGATTGCCCGAGTTGATACATTTGGCGACGTTTAACACGTCAATATGTACTTCAGCATTGTTGCATTATGTGGCTATAGGTATCGTGTACATTGATATTGAATATGACTCCACTGAAATGCAGGGTTGAAATTAGCAATATGACGTCATGAGGTTCACGTTCGCGTTCACACAGAACCTTTCAAAAAGGTTCGCGTTCACACGAACCTGAACCTTTCAGAGGTTCACACCATCCCTAGTTATCATGTGTCCTGATTGGAAACATCTTGCGCATTTTTTTACCGCTGTAAGCGGTAGAAAGATTTTACACTTGGTCCCTTCAATATCCAAAAAGGGTGGGATGTTGTCGATAATCACGTCTTCAATAGCGACGCTCCGGTACCCATTGTAGTAACCGGTATCTCGGTGTTTAATTCGGTCTATCTGTATAATTTTGCCACAGTTTAGGTTTCGCATTAGTTCTTCCATCTCATCGTCTTCAACTTCCGTTGGAACGGCACTGATGTTCAGATAGAACCAGTTACTTTTTTTTGGTAGGTATATTTTCGCTAGTTTGTCGTTCAATTTTATCTTGCCGTCCGTGTCTTTGTAGATTGCAAGTCTTGTCTCTTCATTTTCGTACTTTACGTTAAAAGTACGTACGCCTATTTGGAATACGCTCACGATTTCTTTTGCATATTTTCGCATCGTTTTTTCATTTTGCAGTATTTCGACTACTTCGCTATAACCGGCATTTGTCGTGAAGACCAGATCTATTGATTTTGGCCTTGCCCTCATATTTGCGGTATCTCGCACCAGTTAATCTGTGTGTAGAGCAAGTAACAATGCTAGGATTGTTTTATTCCATTTTCGAACAATCGGTGAACGAATTTTGTATTGTTTTAGGCGAGAGTGACAATGCTACAAATTTTCAAAGAAGCTGTTTTTGATATGGGTGTACCGGTACTGCTTCTTTATATATTTAGCTATATACGGTCTTTACAAATACTGTAGGCTCGTTCTCCAGCTAAATAAAACTGGTGCGACTAACGACGGGTATGTGTTGTTTCAAATCGATCTGTCTATTTATTTTTTACTTGTGCTACTGTTGCAGCACTTAATAGGTACGTCTTACCGCAGTACGGCTTCTATCTCTACACTACAAAAAATAATTTGCAATTTTGGTCTCAAATTTAAGACATTGAAAAGATTTGGTCTCATTTTCAGCAAATTTCAGTCTTACTGATGAAGTGAGGTCTTAAAATCGAGACTGATTCAGCTTTTCAAGACCATATTGAATTGCTAAGATTATTTGGTCTTAAAATTAAGGCTGATCTAACTTTTTAAGACCATATAGAATTGTCGAAATTATTCGGTATTGAAATTAAGACTGATTCAGCTTTATAATACAATATAAAATTGTCAAGATAATTCGGTCTTAAAATTAGGACTGATCAGACATTTTAAGACCATTATTGAATTGTCAAGATTATTCGGTCTTAAAATTGAGACTGATTCAGCTTTTTAAGACTATATTTGAATTGTCACGATCATAGGCGCCGACTTTTATTTTTTTACGAGGTGGCAAAGTCTTGTGACGTCATAATTGTTCCATATCGATGACGTCATCGTCGCACGAAAACGCACTTTACTACATGCCGCTGGTGTAGCCTACGTGCAGAGTTAAACCATTCGCGTGACGTTTTAATATCGGTACTGCAATCATTAATATCAAACCATGCAGTCGAGTTAGTAAATGTGATCTTAAAACGGTACGATCATTCGAAGGTGTAACTGCGGCCTGCGCTACCAGTCCGTCCGACGGAATGCATCGAACAAAAATCAGAATTTACGTCACTGGGAATCTGCAGTTCCATCAATGTTATTCACGCACAATGTGCCGCGAGTAACGAAATACACTGGCATTGAAAGTAACACAGGACGACTCTTGAATACTTTAAGCAGACAATAATGATGATTACAAATGCGAAATCGCGCAGCCAATCAGTAATTGTCTCTTACGGTTTCCTGCTTCGCGTTGACCAACTCGCATCGCATCGCGGCAATTGTTTGCTGATTAAAACAGCGATTTGGGCGGCATTGGTGCATTTCCCGATTGACGTTCGCGAAGCATTTCGGGAGTACATCGGTCAATTCGTAAATTCAATTTGCATCTCGACGGCCGCCAACACATACTAATTGAATTACGAGTTGACGGCCGCGCAAATTTTCTTCTACGGCCGCAGGTTAGACACCCCTGGGCTAGAATTAATTTCACTTTCGGGCGCATGCCGCGATCTTATCAATAGAAATCGTCTGTCTATCTAATTCCTAATAGTTTGATATTCGATATTGTGGTTCTCGATACGAGTACATCAAGCAATCAAGTTTATCGGAATGTAGAAGGTTCCCTGTTCAAACGAATCGAATAAAATCAGAATTTGTGCCACTCAGAATCTTGCGATGCATCAATATTTGACAATGGCATGGCATGGCCTACTGCACGTTATAAATGAAAAGAACACTGAAAAATGACTTGGTGCGACAATTTCAGAGTACGAATGTATCAAGTAGATAACAAGAAATATGGATGATGGCAAATGAGAAAGCGTGTATTTTAATCAGTATCGCCGCGACTTGGTTTTGAGTCTGACACCGTATTGAGTAGCTTTCGTCGCGACAACTGTTTTCTCATTATATCTGCGTTCAAGCTGTATTGCTGCCGTTCCCGATTAATGTCACTGGCAAAAAGCCTTGTTAGAGAAACGAATCTGCGCAGAAATGAATCAAATTTGCAGGCACACACCAACACACCCTCCAATTCCGAGCTCCCATTACCAAGACTATCACCAAGCTAGCTCGCCCATGAATGGTTTTGTAAACGAATATGGGCGCACATAATTTAGATTTCAGAAAAGCAGAACGTCTATTTGGGCGCCTGGTCGGGAGATGAGATCTAGGTTGGTTCTTCTCAGCACACGCTAGGCGCGTCGCCGGTCGAAAAATTAGGGGGATTTGGATTTTTTTCAAATTTACCAATATAGCATCAATTCAATTCCGGTCAAGTACATGCGTAAATGGCGATCATATATTCTCATCGTATTTACGATTTTAGGCGTATGATAAGCTTGCCAAAGAGTCCGGGAGTGCTGCCAATTAGCGAATCTCTGATCTCTGGTGAACAATTAAATACGTGCGCGTATTACGTAGTCTCGGCGACAGTCTTCGCAAATCAAAATGTCTTAACTTGATGGCACCGATTTCAAATCTTTGACGTCTTTCAGAACTCGAGCCATGACACATATCTGATCGTTATTCGTTCAAGTATGACCGGCAATCAATTACATTTGTTTGCAGCGATTCGATGTTATTCAGTTTCGCGATGTCGCTTTTTAATAAATATGACATAAAACAATTACTAATTAGCGTAAACTCGACCGCATTGTCTCCAAACCAGCGAGAGATAGGAGCCAAAGCATGCTAGGCCTGAGACGCGATAGTTAGGCCAGAAATGATGTCTTCAACAACAGGCCTATTTCATATGCTATTGTGTACACCAGGCTTAAGCCGCCAATGCAGATGCAGATGCGATGGCGCAGGCAAGCGACGATATAGTGTTCACTGAGCCTATTGCAGACGCGATTGTTCGAGACGCGACGAGCCTATTGCAGACGCGATTGTTCGAGACGCCATAAATCAGGCTAGCGACGATTGCCACGCGCACGGGAATGAATGACCTAATTTCGCGACTATCTCAGCGAGAGATCACCACAGATTCTTCTCACTAATTGACAACGCGTTTTTCGCAAATCAGCCGCGCGGAACACTGATAACAAGATTATTGAATGGCAACTGAATACTAGAGTTAGGAATTAGAATGATCATTTCAAAATGACGGACTTTCGCGTTTCAAATAGGGAAGTTCTACCCCCGAAACTCTGTGCATGGCTACGCGCCTGGCACACGCGCGTATCGAAATCGAAGACGTCTCTAACGAGGTCGCATCGATTCGCCTGATCGCTAATTAGTAATTACTGGTCACAAATCACTTCAGCGTCTGAGCAGTTTGTACGAGGTGGCCGCCACCTCGTAAATATGGTCACGAGGTGGCTGCGCCACCTCGTAACCTCGTAAGTCGGCGCCTATGGTCACGATGATTCGGTCTTAAAACCGAGACCAATAAACGGGTCTTATAAGACACATTGTGCTTTTTGAGACAGTTTTTCTGGTCTTGTTTTTAAGACGAATTTTGCTAATCAAGAAACATGATGGTCCGTGGTCTTATAAATCAGAATGGTAAATTGTCATGAGCCCGGAGCACAAGACGTAATTAGCTTTCTTTGACAAATTTTGATCCATCAAAGGTCATTGCAAATACAATCTGGCGGTGACTTGAGAGCGGAGAGCCAAACGTATTTGGTGGTGCCATGTTTGTCCATTTGTCGTTGGTCACATGTCAGACTTCAAATAAGTCAAATACAGGATGCATTTGCGCCAGAACAAAAATTCAAAGTACCGTGCCTTGTCACTTTTCACTGACACAATGGTGTTGGCACGTCGCACCCACCACAAATACTATTATATACTCAGACTACAGTATATATTGTTTAGAGCAGTGGTTCTTAACCTTGCCCCCAGCGCCCCCCCAGGTAGTATTATCGCATCGTGCTTTCACGTGAGACGTGAGACGTGTTGAGGCAGGTGTCTTTAGAGAATATCTTTTCAGATTACTAGATTAACGCGTGGTTTCACCGCTGTGGTGAACGCTGTAACTCGTAATTCTAGACAGGACGTACTTTTTATAGGCATACAAATTTCTTTTGCTGTACGACTTACCTATATAACAGACGATCCGTATTTGACAAAGAAAGCGAAATACGGCGTCGTAATATAAATACCATTTTGGCGAAAATATTTGAGTATTGAGTTGTTATTAAGCCGTGCTTATACTAATACAGACTACAGAGTCGCTATTAAAGTACATTTTGGGCCTTTTCTGCGGTATCTACTTGTAAAAAGCCCCGGTTACCTATACCGGTACTCATCAAAAAATTGGTATTTTTCCGAGAGGTTTACACTAATCGACAGATCTCGTTTATAACATTACACATAACGACCTGGAGCAGGTCTAAACCCAATTTCAGAGCAGATACAGACCCAGAAAGACCTGAAACTTCCGATTGTTCGCATTTCAGCGAAAGCATTGTCTGAGACTGACACAACAATACAGATCGGCTTTTCTGATTGTCTAGAGTAGGAGACAGACAATCGACTTGATTGTTTAGACAGTTTATTGCCTTTGTTTCTATAAATCCAGACAAGCAAGCACTAAATCCCGCGGTTGTGAATACCATTTATTAAAATCTCAGAACATAGCAGTATAACAGGGGTGAGATAAGGAAAGATGAGAGCTAGACCAAAATCTTTGGATCTAGTCTTCTCGACAAACATCAGTTACAAAGAAGTAGTCGAAATAATTCGGAACGAGCAAACACTGCAAAAATATGCGAGCGAAATAGTAAGTGTGTTCCAAATAGGCTTACGAACCTTCAATATCACATACAAAGATGAGGAAACCAGGCTGAAAATATACAAGGAAACAGTCGGTATGATAAAGAGAAATAACAAAGAAGCGAAAATATTTCTACCCAAAAAGAACAATTGGTTTTACATCAACATCAGAGCTGTACCAACTGAAGTTGAGGATGAGGAAATGGAGCAGCTATTGAGAAATTTGAATTGTGGTAATATTGTACAAATAGAAAGGATCAAACACCGCGAAACAGGTTACTATAACGGGTACCGGAGCGTCGCAATCGAAGACGTAAACCTGGATAACATCCCCTCCTTCCTAGACATTGAGGGGACCCACTGCAAGATTTTCTTGCCGTTGACAGCAGTGAAGAAATGCGCTAGGTGCTTTCAGTCCGGGCATCTGATATCAGAATGCACGAATGAAGTAGTGTGTCTGTATTGCAAAGCCACAGGACACACGCAAAACGATTGCCCACAAAAGCAATCGGATTATCCAAAACTGCAGAGAAAAGAAAATGAGAATAAAAACAAGACTAGAGCAGAAGTAAACCACGGCGAAAGCAAACAAAACGAAGAAAAAGAGATCGAAATAACGGAACCAAAAAAAGCAAATACGATGCAAAAAGAACTAGAAATACGAGAAGAAAATACTGTCGAGGTAATAGAATCCCAGTCAGAAATCCCAGAAACTAACGAATGGAAAGAGTTACTTCAGCAGCTCTCCTCTGACGGATCTGATTCAGAATCGGAACCAAACCTGAAATCGCCAGAAAAAGGGGAGAACACACGCCAAGCCGAATCGGACCCAGAAACTAGGATACACACTTTTTCTGAACAAGAACGTAATGATATATTAGCGAAATGGAAAACTGTAACTCCTAGGAAAAAGCGGAATATTAAGAACAGAACAAGAGCGTGGAATAAACAGAAGGGAGAATCTAACACAAATCGGGCGGCCAGAAAACTAATTCCCAACCTAATCAAATAAAATGGAGGTCACCATAGCATCAGTTAACACAAATGGCCTAACAAGAGTATGGAAAACCTTCAGTGAATTGATGATAAGAAAAAAATTCGATGTAGTTTGCGTGCAAGAGACTCACAAGATAAATAGACAGCGCCTAACGACTTGGTGCAATCTAAACAATTTCATCTTGTACGATAATAGTATTGACATTAAAGATAACCATAAAGATAACAGAGGTAAAAACAGGATATTTTCTCAAGGTACAGCAATTTTTCTACATAAAAGGCTGTCAGATCGTTTTACCATCCAACACAATGTACATGTACCGTACAGATTACAAAAATTAATCCTGAACAGCCAGGACGAGTGCGTGGAGATCTGGAATCTGTACGGGCCACCCAAAGTAGGAAAAACCCAAACAGAATTCTACAAACTCCTACGCAATAAAATTAAACAAGGTCAAAACAAAAAAATAGTATGCGGTGATTTTAATATAATCCGAGACAGATTAGATGCAAAGTACACGTCATACTTCAAATTGACGGCCGCAGGAAAGATTTGGAATGAGATTTGCAGAGCAAACGGACTGGTCGACATCTTTAGATCGAGGAATCCGTACAAACGTACCTACACAATTACAAAACATAATCAACAGAGACGCATTGACCGCATATATTGCACCAAAGATCAGCAACAAGATGTACATGACTTTAGATACCAGTTGAACGTGCTGTCGGATCACACATACATGTGTGTTGTTAAAATGAATAAACAAAAAATGAGAAGATGGGGAAAAGGTGTCTGGAAAAACAATGCTGAAATTTACGACGACCAAATTACCCAAAATGAAATTGAAGAAGCATATGACCTACACGTGATAGAAAAGAAACACTTTGATGAGATAGCCACATGGTGGGACCTCATGAAGTTAAAGTTTAAAGAAGTCCTATCAAGGAGAGGTAGGGTCATAAACAGCGAAGAAAAGAGTAGAAGGAGTGCTCTAGAAGAGAAGATCATTGCCGCACAGAGTGACGGGGGTGAAGACAACCTTTTGAGAGAAGAACTCAGAAAATTAGATCTAAAAGAGTTCAAGAGGCAAGCTTTCCAAGCTAGACTAAAGGACGTCGAAAAAGATGAAAAACCGACGAAAGAATTTTTTAAAAGAGTGAAAACAGCCGTGGAGAGACAGAACATCGATGTCTTAATAAACGGCAGTGGAGAGATAGTAAGCTCAGAAAATGAGATTACCGAAGAAGTAACAGAATTTTATAAAAGTATGTGGGGAACAAAAGCAATAACTAATTCGACAATGCAAAAACGATTCGTCAACGAAATGGAAAATAACCAAATATCAGATGAACAGAAAAGGATATTAAATGAGCCAATTGATGAAAAGGAAATTAAAGCGGCCATAAGCAATATGGAAAATGGCAAATCACCGGGATCCGATGGCCTTTCCGCAGAATTTTATAAAACGTTCTGGTGGAGCATTAAATCTGAATTGAAGGAAGTTTTGAACAACGCTTTCCTCTTCAAATCAACTTGCGAGTCTTGGAATAAAGGCCTAGTGAAGTTGATATATAAGAAAGGAGATGCCAAGGACCTGAAAAATTATAGGCCCATTACGTTGTTAAACACCGATTATAAAATTCTGTCAAAAATAATAAACACGAGACTCACCAACGTACTACCGAGTATAATATTGAACACGCAGAAATGCAATGTCAAAACCAGGAATATCTTCGACGCGGCGCTAAATATAAAAACAAGCGTAGAATACGCGACGGAGAAAGGCTTACCCCTTATAGTGATGAGCCTTGACCAAGAGAAGGCGTTCGATTTGGTCAATCATGATTTTATGATGAAATTGATGGATCGCCTGAACCTAGGCAAAAACATTTGCGGATACATTAGCAAGACTTACGAATCTGCCACGAGTAGTGTTGTCATAAACGGAAAAATATCAGAAGAGATAAAACTGGAGAGAGGTATCAGGCAGGGATGCCCAATGAGCATGGCTCTTTACGCAATTGTGGCAGACCCCCTGGCCAGATGCATAATGAAAGATGATGGGATCAGAGGCATAAGACTGGGAAATCATACGTTGAAAATTCAACAATATGCCGATGACCTCACTGCTTTCGTTACAAATACCGAATCGATCAGAAGAATATTCAAAAAATGCAATGACTTCCAAGAAGCAACCGGGCAAAAAATTAATAAAAGCAAAACACAACTGCTCCCAGTAACACCGAGAGCAAGAAACATAATTGAAAACTCAGTATTCAAAGAATTTAGTAGAAACCAAATTAAGATACTGGGACATCTAATTGGGAAAAATAACGAACAAGAGATGTGGGATAAAATTAGAGACAAGGTCAGAAAAGTTTTGAACATGTGCAAATGCCGCAGACTCACTTGGGTGGGGAAGATGACGATTATAAATAGCTTGGCGGCATCACTGTTATTGCACACCGCCCGTGTATACCCGCCCAAAGAAGAGCTGATTAAGAATATAGAAAGAGATTTTTTTGAATTTCTATATTTTCCTGAGAAAATTGAGACAATCGCGAGGAAAACACTGATTAAAAGGAAAAACGAGGGTGGAATAGCAATACCCTATCCTCGAACAAGAATACTTGCAAGTAAGCTAATAATTCTAAAAGAATTAGCAAAGATTGATAAGCCATCAGAATTTTGGCATCGATACCTCATGTATCAATTCGGCTCTAAAATCAAGAGCATAAATTCGGAACTTTACACAAATGAAATACCTCATAAATACAAACCCGACAAGCATTGGCTTGATATCATAAACGAGAATAAAAAGCTGGGGTGGAATAGAGATGAATGGGGCGAAACGACTTTCAAGTCACTCTACTTGAACCTAACTAAACAGCACGAAAAAGAAAACGAATATACAGGAACAAACAGTTGGCTAAAAGTAAACAAAATAAAAAGCAATGATAAAACATACTTAACGAACAAAGAACGAGAAATAAATTTCAGACTTGCAAACAACGGATATATATTTGGGGACCTGAAATACAGAAGAGGAATGTTGAGGGTGAGGAATGGTAGAATGGAAATTTACCGCTGTAAATTCTGTGGTAAGACTGACACCATCGAACATGTCTTCCTATATTGCTCAACGACAAGAGACGTGCTATCGAAGGCCGAAAAGGTGATAGGTATAGATAAGATTGGGAATGAAACAATTCTATACAATGAGGGCGATCGAGTCGACATGGTGACGACGCTAACAGCAGTTTACAAAAAGAGGATATTAAAAACTAAAAGAAGCTTAGACATTGAAAACTCGATGCTAAAACAGGAGAAGATTTGGAAGGAAAGTACAGTAGCAAAAATACTAACAAAAACGTATAAAAGACTGGAAAACGTGCACCAAAATCCAAAAGAAGGAATAATCATCAAGAAATGGAAAGAGAACATCGCAAAATTTATGATGAAAAAGAATGGAATTCATCAAAATGCACCTCTTACCACCACTGACGAGCGACCGACCAGATGATCACCTGAAGCCGATCGAAACAGACGAACCTGTCGAAAGAAGGGAAAATGACGAACCGAGCCCGAGCTCGAAACACGACGAAATTGCAAACGACGACGAGCCGCGTGAAGACCCCTTGCTCGTAACAAGTGATCCCGATTCGACAACGGATGACGAAGCGAGCGCGTGCCCGGACCGGACGACGACGTGCAGAGATGACGAATCCTGAAAGATGAAAAAATTCGATTTTTGCAATACTATATATATATTGAATTTACTTGTATTGAAATTTTAAAGCAATAAATTATGGCGGAAGGCCGAAAGAGAAAAAACAGGGGGCGCTGGCGATTTTGAAGGCGGGCGGAAACGCTCAGGGGGCGCTGGAGAAAAATGGCTTCGCAGTAGATGATGTGGTGATAGGACATATCCTTAATGAGTATTCAGAGCAAATTAACACCGAAAACTTCGTTACATATAGCCTTCAAAATACATATAGGTTTAATTGTCCATGGGTGCCTAAATGACTGACACCGAATGTTCCTGTCTTGAGAATCTGAACTCCAGAAGACGTATTCCATCTGGCAGGGAAAAATTATATGTCAGTGAAGAAATACCAATCTGAAATCGTGTGTGTACCTGTGTACAATTATGCATTTATTAGTGAGTTTTATGCTCAAATAAATGATTAAGCTGTAAATAAAGCAACGAAAGACTTAACCGAAACTTGCACTTGTCACTACCTTCAACTCCAGTGAGTTGACACAAAAGTCTTTGTTAGCATGAACACAAGCAGTGGCGGCTCGTGACAATATCGGGTGGTGGGGCAAGGGCCGCAAGCGACTTGTTATCAATATGACGTCACAGTAGCGTTTTTCAACGTTCATGATGGCCACATGAATTTCCCGTAAACAATGATTTTTAACGTAGGTGCCGCGAGAGGTTTGCCGGTGGCGTGACTTGAAGTGCGGTAACAAATGTTTTATTCATTGTTTTTTATTCAAATGATTATTTTACAAAATGTACGCGAACTAAGAATCGTTCCCATGCCACGAATCAATCATCAGGTTATCCTTAGTAGCATGCGTTATGATTTCGTGGTAGAGATTACGCAAGCGCCGAGTAAGACTATACCAAAAATACACGGACCAACTACCTACAAAGAGCATTCGCATGACACCTTGTGGTGTTTTAATCGTTCCATGCTTCCAATAAAAGACAGTAAAAGCAAAACAAGGCGTTTTTATCCTCGCCATAAGTAAGCCATTCATTTTTATCGAAATGCGCTGAAGAAAAGGCACGAGTGCGCTTTCCTCCGGCGTACGATTGGATCAATGGGCAATTTCTAGGCTGATACGGACCTAGTCGCTTTACCTCTAATTTTTGCTCTAAAGGCAGCTGGCTAAACGGCGTACGGAGCAAAGATTCAACACGATTCATGTTCGCACTTGACCTGACTACTTATCTGCAGAAATGGAAATGACTATAAATCGAGAGATTGCGTATGCCTAACTGGAAAGGTCAACGAGTTCGGACACATACGCAATTGTTATCTCATAGATTGGACAAGGAAATGTCATATTGAATCCAATACATCATTCTGAAGAACTACGGATAGCAGCCTCGGAAATTCGGTCCCGGTACAGCTTGGGAGATTCTGGCCTTGAGGCTGGAGACTGTCACACGACACATACGGCTTACGGTCTATAGTGTCTATATGTCTGCTGCAAAATCGCCTTCGGAAAATATATTACCGAATAAATACGTGGATGAAAGCCGAAAACTTGGTACACTGTTACATGAAATCATCGAGAAGTATAGCCTCATGACCGTTTTCGGTATGGTACACTGTCAAAATTAATACGAACAGATCAACGCCGAATTTTGCGTAATATTTACTGAGGAATCGGCTGATCAAGCGATCAGCTGTTAGCCGCCATCGAAAACGAAACAGCTATCGCGCTTGACAGGGGTTGTAATTGTGAGCAAATGGCCCGAAGGCCACCATTCCACGGTGAAATTGACATTGGAGAATATAAAATAAAACTAAATATTTGAATGCAAACCGAGGATGTTAGTAAACTGTTTCATGATATCATCATCTCATCACCTATCTCAGTATGGAACACAGATACACCGGCTTTTGCGTGAAATCCGCATACTCGAACTTAATAACGAAATTGCTGCCCTAATCATTGAGTGTCAACCTTGAGACTTGGCACAGCGTTCGATACTAAAATCGAGACATACCATGTAAAAGTTCATGACGGATCTAGCTAAGGAGCATCGTTAAAATCAATGGAGACCAATACCGGCTTTGCGTGAAATATGTTTGCGATACATGACCGATCAGCACACACTCGACTTTGGAAACGGAATTACTACCCTAAACTTTGAGTAGAAACCCTGAAACTTAGGACAGTGTTAAATACCACCATCACGACATGACATACCAAGTTTCAAGAATTATCATGGTGTGAAACACCATCAAAATCGACCTGTACCAGCAACGGTCGACTCAACGCATATCACGGTATCCGAGTTCAGATATAGATACGATTGTTACATCACACCTTAGGGGCGAGCAAGCATATTTGCCCCGGTTGCTCGGCCATTTTACGAATAGGAGAGAGTAAAGCAACGTTTCTTTATTGTGCGCAGCTTTGAGAGAATAGATAGTGAAAGCTTGTTATGAGCGCTACCGGGGCAAGCCCCGGCTAGGCATTCACAAAGCGAAAACACAGAAGAGAATTCGATTTTCGCGGAGACTTCGCTATGTATGGGCATTTGCAAGCGAAAGCACAAGAAGAACGCGGGTTTCGCTGTGATCTCGATATATATTGAGCGCTGTGCGTCTATAAATGGTTAAATTGTTATTGAACAGAATTTTAGGTGGGGCAATGCCCCAGTTGCCCTATAGGACGAGCCGCCACTGATTTTACGAGTACTGAAATTATACTTTCCTTCCCACTGAGAGTTATATATCAGCCAAGTTATAGGTTTGATAGCATTTTTCACTGTGGAAGCTTTGAAACATCGCTTGGTCGCATCGCAGCATACGAGATTGTGGTACACAACTATGAATGTTAGTATAAATGACATTCCTGTGAAGTCGTAATTGAGACGCAGCATTGACACAGAGTGCAATGAAATAGGTATGGTCGAAAAAATACCAATTTATCTTTAGTGTGATGTAGAACCGGTATTCTATGCTTTGTGGTCTCTTGAAAGGCACATGTTTGAATTTTGAATTTGCCAACGCCCAATTTTAACGATGCATTATATATTGATAACACTTTTCCTTGTATTATGGACGCGTGTTTTGCGACAGTTGTGGCAGGTCACGGAATTTCGGCTGAAACACGTCATGGCTTTGAGGAGCTGCAAATATTCGGAAGCCTCCCAAGCCGAGATTGATTTGGTCGCTTTTGACGAGTCGGAAGCGGTATTTCGGTGAGTCGGTCAAGTTTGGTTGATTGTATGATAAATAATTTTGTAATTCTCAGAATTCTCAACTCGCTTCAATTAGTTTCGTGGTGTCGTTGTTGATTTTGATGTACGTTATTGGTGTTCAGCAGGGTTGTAAACAAGTCGCAAGGTTCAAAGTCACAAGCTAATCTCACTTTTATAGTTTTGACTCGAGTCAAGTCGAGTCATTTTTCAATTCATCGAGTTAAGTCCGAGTTCAATCCGGTTCAACCCACTTTTTTCAACTCTCCTGGAGTAATATAGAACGACTCGTAGTTTTCCTGAGTCGTAACAATATAAGGTTTATTTTCAAAGTATCTGGACTGATAGACGAAATACTAATCATGTGGTGACTTTACTATTCTTCGAAGTTACAATGAAATGTCTGTCTTGGCCGTCCTAGTCTTGAGTCCTATGACTTGGTTCAGGTCATGCACAA
Source organism: Botryllus schlosseri (assembly GCF_051294905.1). Classification (NCBI taxonomy): domain Eukaryota; kingdom Metazoa; phylum Chordata; class Ascidiacea; order Stolidobranchia; family Styelidae; genus Botryllus; species Botryllus schlosseri. The sequence continues at coordinate 25,922,798 of NC_137246.1, read as the reverse complement.
TGACTCGAGAACAAGTCGAGGTACAGCAAAAATTGTCCAGGGTCGAGTCATTTTACGAATTTGAAACAATGACTCGAGTCGAGTCACCAAAAAATCGTGACTCGAGTCCGACTTACTGAAGTGGTTACAGACGTGTTCAAAGTAGTTATCGTCGTACTCAAGTAGAAGTAGTGATGTAAATTTCCACTCCAGTAAGAGCGAGTGCCAAGTAAGTAAAAAATCAAGTGTTCTTGGCTTAGAAAACAGAAACTATTCTCTATAATTACCTACAAATATTTACGTTGCCTCTACTTGCCAATGCTGGCGACTTTGACTGCCTTCCAATGTCTTGCGCTTGTAACACGGTGTTCGATTGTTTTTATAGGAAGGCTGAGAGATTGTATTTTAGCGGGGATCAGGTGAAAGCGCACGATATTCTTCAAAAATTACTGCAGACCGATATTGCCGATAAGCCGAATGACAATCACGACTTGCGTCAATGTTCCGCAGAACTTCGTTGCCAGGTATTTAAGAATAATAAATGCGATTTCTCAATAATTATCAGCCATATATAGACACTCGCTTGCAGAGATCCCGATGGCATGAAGACGGGGTTGTAAGGTAACCAAGTCGCAAGGTTCCGAGTCACAAGTCAATCTTACTTTTATATCTTTGACTCGAGTCAAGTCGAGACGTGTTCATTTCACCGTCAAGTCAAAGCCACGGAGCGGAGGTCGAAGTCACTGTGTTTGCTGTTCAGTACCGGTGCCGAGTTCATGTAATGCTCAACCAGGGTTGTAATGATTCGAGTCACCATTTTCTGATGACTCGACTTGACTCGAGTCATTTTCTAAAAATATGGAAACGATATGAGGTCCGATCTCTGCGTGACTGCTGGAGCGTAAAGTTGCTATTGAAATTTCAATAAATTGCAGCTCCAATACGGTGGCGTTCTGAAAAAAACGGCTGCGGCCAAAATTTATTTTTTCGTTTTGCCCTTCAATCTGAGACCACATCAGTTTTAGAGTGCAATTTCCCTTTAACAAATTTGTGTTGAAAAAAATGAAAACATTGCAGATTTTCATGTATTTGGGCTGCATTCTGTTCAACTAGAGCAGCGACAATGCCGCCGCGACGCACTATTTACTGAAAGCGCTATCAACGGCCGGAAAACATTACCTTCATAAATTTTTGGTCAAGTCAAAACTGCTGGTTGCGCAGTTACAGGTGAGCTTAGGTTTTTCTTTGGGATACATTTCGTCTTAATTTTTTATATATGTGACTGCTGTCTCAATACAACTCTGATATGATGTGAACTAAGCTTGTTTTTTTAATTCAATTTCCAAGTTTCTGTGAACTCAGTAATTCTAATGCTACTCTAATGCGGAAAAAATAACTGTGAAGCTATATTCAATCTAATCTGAGGAGTTGAAAATTTTGTAGTTTTCGAACTGTGATAGGTTCCACTCGGATACACTATTACTAGGGCGTTAGGAAGCTAAGCCAAAACGTTGAATTTCAAATATGTTGATCGTCCTTGCTGATGCTCTCTCCCTGTCGCAAACAGATGTATTCCAGCTGTTTCAATAACGCCAAACGAACCTTGCAATCGTGCTTTTACGAATGTCTAACACACGGAACTGCGATGGACAAATGTTGCATGAAGATGGTGGAAGCCAAGTGCACGTTGTTTGCAAACAGCCACCCAACTGTGTCAGGTCTGTACTGTACACCGAGGCGGTCAGTAACAAAGTACTTCTAAATTTTTTGAAGCACTCGGGTAAATCTTGCGTACTAAATTAATGAGAGTGAAATGCTGGTAATCTAATGTGTCAAAAGTTTCTACGTTGTAATGTTAATTCTAATAACCTAATTCCTTGTTTTCCTGAAAATGTTACAGGAGAACTTTATTGAGCCAGGCTTGGTCTGCAGGCAGTTTCTGTTTGCAAGCTTATAAGAACTGGACTTCATTTTTGTTCAATTTCCAAGTTTATGGCAATTCATACATTCTAATTCCCATCTAAAGAGCTTTTTGGAGGTACTGAACTCCAATTTACAATTGAATGATAAATTCATATTGAAATGAACCTGAATATTTTCGGCTGACACTCGTCAGGGTTAATCGTCAGCAAATGGTATTGAATCGAAAAGAACATTATATATCAACAATCGTATCATTAAATATGACGTCACGGCATGAAATCTCGAATGATCATCTGATTCGGAAAAATACTCAGTTGCTAGAATTCTAATCTAATTTAGAAGAGCTGTATATTTTGGAATTGTACAACTTTGCTTTCTATCGTTCAGATATCGATGAGGCCATCGCCGTAATTGAGAAGCTAAATTGGGAATTTGAGAAATTACAAGATCTACACAAAAGGAAAGACGCAGCGTATTATTTAGCAAGGTGAGCGACGCAATAATTCAATATCATTCAGTCGGATTTAGCCATTTCATCAAAATCTTACGTTAATGTGTAGGGCCTATCTGCAATGTTTATTGTTAAGCTTTCTACATTTTACCAGATTGCATCATAAGAAGTCGCTGCTCTTGAAAAGAAGTCAATCGCCAGATCCGGCTTTACTCGAGGACGCCGTCTCGAACAGGAACAAGTTTTCGTCGCTTTTCAAGCAGATCAATTCTGTGTCGTTTGCTAGTCCTACGATCTTGTTGATATGAGTTCCTGGGTCGAAAATCCCAGTTAGTGCTACTGTGGGTGTCGATATTTGGATGTTGATGGAGAAGCGGTTGCGGAACAATGAGATGCATTGACTCATGAAGTCTGATGCAGCCTGAAATGCAGGGTTGTAACAAGTTTCCGAGTCGCAAGTAATCCTCACTTTTTAAGTATTGAGTCGAGTCATTCTCAATTCACCACCGAGTCAAGTCCAAGTTAGTGACTAGAGTAGTGGTTCTCAACCTGGGGGGCGTGAAGAAGCGGTCAACTGAAAAAATTTTTCGTGCTCTGCGCGATTTACCATGTTTCTCTATATATAGACCGAATTTCATATTTTTTAATACTCTCATCAACAGTCATAACCCTCCATGCCATCAAACAATCTGTTGGGGTTGCTAGCATACCGGTTGTATTTTGTGATATAACGATAGGGGGGCGCGAAATTTTTCACTATCATTGGGGCGTGTCTAAAAAAAGGTTGAGAACCACTGGGCTAGAGGGTCGAGTTCGAGTCATTGTGTTCACTGTTTAGTCTTGAGTTCAATCCGGTTCAACGCACATTTTAACTTTGCTTGAGTGATTTAGAATGGCTCGCATTCATAATATTGTAATTATCCTCAGTCCTAACAGTTTCTGGCCAATTTTCCAAGTATCTGGACTGATAGACGAAATACCAATGCTGTGGAGACTTCTCTATTCTTCGAAGTTGAAATGAAATGTCTGTCTGTTCGTAACCTAGTCCCTTATCATACGACTTGGTTAGAGTCATGTACAATGACTCGAGTCGAGTCATTTTACGCTTTAAAAAAATGACTGAAGTCACCAGAAAATCGTGACTCGAGTAGAGTCATTACAACCCTGCTGAAATGAGTTCGATATCTTGGTTAGTCGCTCTGTATATGATGAAAATATTCTCGATGCGTTATCTGTTGCATGCGTGTTTAATTATTCACGTCAAGAGAGACGGAATCTTTATTTGACGACCATGTGGGAAAAACAAACCGTTAGAAATTGAATGAACAAAGTGAAGTTATTGGCAGTACTATTCAGCAGTAGGAGGAGCGGAGAGTCAAAACATTGTATTTCCTTAACTCGCAGGGAAAACTATGGAGATCAGTTCAGGATATGGTGTCAAAGCCTGGCATGGTGGGTTAACTTGCAGGGTTCTGAGAGAGAACAGATTGCCTGGAGTCGAACCCCGTGATGGCTAGTGGCAATCCAGGCTAAAAACAAAGAGCCACTCAGAGTGAGTGATAAGAAAGGAGAGCGAAAAGCACATGTGCGCGCCTACCGCGGCGCGAAAAAAACACCAAAATGACGTCAAGGAGAAGACACGAAATTAAACATTGAGTGGAAAAGAAGAGGGTCAAGTCCTCTCGTTGTCCCGAAAACTACACCAAGCCTTCCAGACCCGATGTGAGCCGCGATGAGAAGCGACTACGGCTCGCTCGGAGACCAGCCTGGACTCGAAAAGAGAAACACCCATCGCCCGTGGGATAGCCAGGTTCCTGGGGTGGTAACTCCCCAGGGACCCGACCGCGAACGTGTGCATCTCCACGGTCTTGGCCGTAGCAAGGCGCAAGGAGTGACAGAGGTCCTCGTACTTAGCGTGTTTCAACTCAACGGCAGCGTCCATGCTGGCTACTCCATTCTCGAAGGGGCACACCACATCGATGACCAAGACCCGGCGAGCATCCGCTAAGATGAGGTCGGGCCTCAGTCGCCTGTTGGCCAATCTGGCGTGCTCCTCGCAAACGCGGTCCACGTCGCATCTGGAAGAAGAAGAAGAGCTTGGTATACTATCCAGGAGCTCCTCAAGTACCGAATTGTGTCTGTTCGTGATGATATCCATCACTGGCATACAGTGGTTCAGTACGTGGGGCAGGGTCTCGGTATGCTGTCCGCACTTGCAGCAGACCACACTTAGCTCCACACGTTTCCTAAACCGACCCCGGATCGACCGGAGCGGCAGAAGATTCAGACGAGCTTTAAGCATCCAGCTACGCTCGACTGCCGTCAGTACGTTGGAAGACCGGAGGAAACGGTTGGAGCTCCCGTACCGGCTGGGGCACTCCACAGTTTTGCCCTGGTCGGGAAGATCCATCCACCGTGTCTTCCAACGTTGGTTCACCTTAAGGTGGAGGAATTTGGTTAAACGACCCAAATCCTGACAGCAGTCGGCGCCCTGTGCCAACTGATAGAGCCCGTCTTCGGTCACGAACCAGCGAGCACCGAGACGCTTAGTAACGGGTCGGACCTCGGTCCAAAGCCCGTGGGCGTCTCCGTATGCTCTGGAATCGTGCCCTGTTAGACTCACGCAGTTTAAAAACTCGACTGTCAGGGTCTCCAACGCTTCTGAGACTCGGCAAGTTCTCCGGACGACCAACGCCAACCTCCCACGCGCAACCGCCCGCACAGAGGGGTCAGTGGAATTGACCATCTTGATGGCCTGGGAAAGCTTCAACACGTCCGCTTCGCAGCAGAGGTTGGGGATTCCCAGACCGCCAGACGTCAGCCCTGCATGGAAGAAGGGCTGAAACGCTCTGTTCGGGCGGCGGAATTCCGCCTTCACCAGCGTGCGGATAATCCAGGCGACGTAGATCGCAACGGAAAAACCTGCGGATTCCCAACTGAAAAAGGAACTTTGGAATAACGAACCTCTTCAGTGCGAGCAGCTTCTGAAAAGAGGTGAGGTGCGACAGAAAAAGCCTGTCACAATAGGCCTCTGGAGTTTTTATGGCCTCACCACCTTTTTCGGTTGCCTGGTAGGCCTACCCCATGTTCTTGCCCAGGTATCGCCAGAAGGAGTCACGATCGAGGACCCGAACCTCGCCACCGTCAAGGCGGAACGGGGCCGAGTCCACGATCGATCGGCTTCCTTTGAATCCCAAGGCAAGAACACGACATTTGGCGGGTTTGAATTTCATACCAGACCACCGAGGAAATTCATCGCACAGATCTAATATGCGCTTGAAGCTGGTCGCGAGACGAAGCACACACACAGGTGTCATCTGCATAACCCTGAACTCTGACAGGTGACGCCCTCCGACGCGGAAAACCGATAACCGCTGCTTTGAAGCCCAGCGACGCCACGCAGGAGAACTTCCATGACCACTTGACCAGGTTGAAAGTGATGGCCGACAAAGGGCATCCTTGACGGACGCCCTTCCCCGCTGGAATGGGGTCAGTCGGACCAGAACTGGTCGTGACTGAAAACACGTTAGACGTGTAAATATCGGCCATCACCTCCACCAGATACTCCGGGGCGTCAAAGTGCCTCAGGACCTCGATCACGGAGCCATGCCGAACGGTACCAAAAGCATTGCGGATGTCAAGCCAGGCAAGATAAATACCCTGCCGTGACGACTTGGCAATGTTGGCATCCGCAAGCAAGGAATCAAACATGAATACGTGCTCGAAGACCCCCTCTCGCGGAACAAACCCCTTTTGCTCCATGGAGACGACATCTCCATCGGATGCCCAGCTCTGGAGACGGCGAGCGATTACGGACGCGTAGATCTTATACAGCGTCCTGGATAGCGCTACGGGTCTCCAATTGCCGACGTCTGGCATGTCGCCGTGGCGGTCCTTCGGAATTAGGATTACCCGCGACGAGCGCCACTCAAGTGGAATTCGTCGGCAACACCTACAGATTTCGAAAAGCTCGGAGAGGATTTCTCCCTTGGGGTCCAAGCGCTTCCAAAATCCATAAGTGAGACCGTCGGAGCCTGGCGAAATACTTGTGTTTAAGGTTGCAAGTACTCCCGCTACCTCTGTCTCGTACCGCGACTATTTCGCGATCCGTACTCCTATTGCCTAAACTTCACCATCTCTGTTACGTAAAACTAAAGTTCTACATAGATATCTCTGCCTTTTTCGTGTCGCGAGTATTTCGTGATCCGTATTTTATCGGCTAAACTTCACAACCTCTGTTACGTAAAACTAAAGTTCTACATAGATATCGCTGCCTTTTTCGTACCGCGACTTTTTCGCGCTCCTTATTTCTATTGGCTAAATACTTCACAAATCCACTATTTTTTCTACGACGTTTCCGCAATTCGTTTCCCTCATTGGCTAAACTTTACAACCATTGTTTCGTACTGCTGTAGTATAAACTCGATCGTTTTCTCGAATAATGTGAGACTCATTTAACAGCTACTAGGACGAACGTATTTTCTTGTCGTTTCCACGTATTTCCACGCAAATACATTCGTGTCAGAGAACTCGCTGTGAATTGAAGAGCTCGCAACAGTACAGGACAACCAAGGCCCACACTACTGCTGCAATGATTATTCAATGAAAATTAATGAAACGAATTCAACAGAGTAAGAAAAAATCAAATATTGTCGCTTCGAATTGTACGGCATCATAAAAATAATCTTTTGATTGTACACCATCGATCAAACATAAGTATCTTATGTGTGGCATCTTGCTCACTACCGTACATCTTTAACCAAACAATGGGGAGGTGTCCATGTGCAGCATACTTGATTTCCATGCATGCAGCAGAATGTGGCTATGCCAAGAGATTCGTCACGAGCTTCCCCAGTAAAGGGAATTTTGATTCACCGAATCCATTGTGCACATATTTCAATTTTTGTCAAAATTCTGTTGGAGGGCATTGACTGATAACCTGCAGCTCATTTTGCAAATTTGCCAAAGCAGCCCATTCTTCCGACGAATCATCAAGTTCATCAAATAATATCACAGAGGGAAATTGCACAGTTAGAGGAATGATTGATTTTCTTTTTCTTTGTGTTGACAAAAATACGAAAGTATGCTGTCCTCGGCAAATGAAAATCTTGCCCGAATCTGCAGAGTGAGTTCAACAAGAAACGACAGAGCTTTATATTTCGCTCTTCATTTTTTCCGAGACTTCCGCTCAAAAATACGGATCCACAGCGCACATAATAATTGCTTGTTACTGCACCAACACATAGAATTGTGGAAAACAAACACAGTCAGAGACACAAAATCGCCTGATTAGCGATAAATTTAGCGTATAATTTGGTAGTCTAGTATTGGAATATTCCTTGTTCGCACAATTGCAGAAAAACACTAGATTAGCAAAATTGTGCGAAAAAAAACACTAGAACACTAGGACGACCGAAAAAACACTAGATCTAGTGTTAAAACACTAGGAGTGGCACCACTGCTCGCGACAAAGTTGAAAATTTTCAACTTTGTCGCGGACTTGCGCAACCCTGTCGCAGACAGCATGTTGCGATGAGTTGCCGGCGACTCCGGTCTGCATGGTCCAGTCGCAGACAGGCGCGATTCTCTCGTTTTATCGGGCCGCGAGCTCAGTGTGCAGCGGGCTTTATGTTATATCTCGAGTTATAGTCTTTTATGTCTGCAGATTCAGTGGCGGCTCGTCCTATAGGGCAACTGAGGCATTGCCCCACCTAAAATTCTGTTCAATAACAATTCTTTACCGTTTATAGACGCAACGAAATCTCAGCGAAAATCGTATTCTTCTAGTCCTTTCGCTTGTAAAGGCACATATATAGCGAAATCTCTGCGAAAATCGAATTCTCTTCCGTGTTTTCGCTTTGCGAATGCCTAGCCGGGGCATGCCCCGGTAGCGCTCATAACTAAGCTTTCACTGTCTATTCTCTCAAAGCCGCGCACAATAAAGAAACGATGATTTACTCTCTCCTATTCATAAAATTACCGAGCAACCGGGGCAACATAGCCTAGTTTAGGGTTACCATATTTTAGTGGGACAAATTCCGGACGCTCTTCAGCGCAGACTAGCGGATTCCAAAATGAGGTATGAGCGAATTGTCGATCAATATGACGTCACACCAGCAACGCTTTGTCTATCGACTAGAAGTGGTCACGTTCCGGAGTATGTGGTTGTGTGTTATAAGTTGTGACCAGCACCGAAGCCACATTTTGTCAGCCCCCTCCCGCCCAAATAAACACTGATCTTGCGCCCACCGTAGGGTAATCGATGCATCTAGTTCGTGGCCCAGCTCAGAATTTGAAGAGCTGATTACTAATTTAAGGTCGGCACATTTGCCCAAACGTACTCAGGGCCTATTTTTGAAGCTGATTACGTTCACCATCTTCGCGAACTCCAGAATATAGGCAAACTACCCCCAGGCTTAGAACCACTATCTTTGAATAAAGCATCCAAACGGCGTAAACCGACCCTATGAATATATCGTTATCTTGTAATTGCGATTACATTTAGACTATTTTTGTAAGTGAATGTAATTTTTATTTATTCTTGATCGCACTGTTTGCGAGGGTATAGTAGTCCCCATATTAAAACCAATACATATTATTCTAAATCGCGCGCAGCGCGAAGAAAAACTTCATGTAGCATAAACCGGCTCAAAATAATATTGTTTATGTGGATTTACAAAAATATTATGAGCTTATTACTTCAAGCCTTCAAAATTCCGGACATTTAGGCATATTTTACAAATTCCTCCCGGACGCAGTTTTAACAGTGAAATTCCGGACATGTCCGGGAAATTCCGGACGTATGGCAACCCTAGCCTAGTTGCCCTTAAGGTGTGATGTAACAATCGTATCTATATCTGAACTCGGTTACCGTCATATGCGTTGGGAGTCGATCTTTGCTGGTATAGGTCGACTTTGATGGTGTTTCACTCCATGATAATTCTCGAAACTTGGTATGTCATGTCGTGGTGGTGGTATTTAACACTGTCCTAAGTTTCAGGGTTTCTACTCAAAGTTCAGGGTAGTAATTCCGTTTCCGAAGTTGAGTGTGTGCTGATCCGTCATGCATCGCAAACAGATTTTACTCAAAGGCCGGTATTGGTGTCCATTGATTTTGACGATGTTTCATACCGAGATCGGTCATGACATTTGGTACGGTGAATCTTAATGTTAGTATCGAACGCTGTACCAAGTTTCAAGTTTGTCACTGAACTATGTTAGTGGTAATTTCGTTTCCTAAGTCGAGTGAGAGCTGACTCGTCATTTATCGCAAACATATTTTACGCAAAGCCGGTATTGGTCTCCATTGATTTTAACGATGCTCCTTATAGCTAGATCCGTCATGAGCTTTTGCATAGTGTGTCTTGATTTTAGTATCGAACGCTGTGCCAAGTCTCGAGGTTGGTACTCCATGATTCGGGCAGCAATTTCGTTATCAAGGTCGAGTATGGTAGAGATGTGTGCTGATCTGACACTTAGCCTACCTAACGCATTGCGGATTTCACGCGAAAGCCGGTGTATCTGTGTTAACGCTAACTGTGTTCCATACTGAGATAGTTGATGACATGATGATATCATGAAACGGTTTACTAACATCCTCGTTTTGCATTCAACTATTTAGTTTTATTTTATATTCTTCAATGTCAATTTCACCGTGCAATTGTGGCCTTCAGGCCATTTGCTTACAATTACAACTCCTGTCAAGCGCAATAGCTGTTTCGTTTTCGATGGCGGCTAACAGCTGATCGCTTGATCAGCCTATTCCTCAGTAAATGTTACGCAAAATTCGGTGTTGGTCTGTTCGTATTAATTTTGACAGTGTACTATACCGAAAACGGTCTTGAGGCTACTTCTCGATGATTTCATGTAACAGTGTACCAATGATATATATACATTGTATATATATCATTGAGTGTACCAAGTTTTCGACTTTCAATCACATATTTACTCGGTAATATATTTTCCAAAGGCGATTTTGCAGCAGACATATAGACACTATAGACCGTAAGCCGTATGTGTCGTGTGACAGTCTCCAGCCTCAAGGCCAAAATCTCCTATGCTGTACCGGGACCGAATTTCCGAGGCTGCTATTGTAGTTCTTCAGAATGATGTTTTGGATTCAATATGACATGTCCAATCTATGAGATAACGATTGCGTATGTGTCCGAACTCGTTGACCTTTCCAGTTAGGCTTACACAATCTCTCGAGTTATAGTCATGAGTTATTTCCATTTCTGCAGATAATTAGTCAGGTGTAGTGCGAACATGAACCGTGTCGAATCTTTGTTCCGCACGCCGTTTACGCAGTTGCCACACTTCAAGTCACAGCTCACCAGCAGACCTCTCGCGGCACATACGTTAAAATCACTGTTGTCGTTTGTGTTACAGGTAGGGTTGCCAGTAGGGATGGTGTGAACGCGAGGTTCACGTTCGCGTTCTGTGTGTGAACCTCGGAAATTTAGAGGTTCACGTTCACAAACGAACCTTGGTAGGTTCTGGACTGTGAACCTATTTCATATATTGCAATTTGCAATTCATTATAACATCTTTTGGTTGAAATTTATTGCATTTCAACTGCAGGCCACTCTATGCATGGCACTGGCATCATAAAAAATCAACACTAAACGAGCATGCACCTTGACATTCTCAAAAATTTTACTTGCTTTGTTTCAAAAGTTTGCTCGAAATATCCAGCTTTCCGTTTGTGAATATTTAGTTACTCTCTGCTGTGAGCTTCACCCCCAATCACACAACACCAAGAGCGACATACACTACATTTGTAGGTAGTCAGCGAATGATGGTTATTCAACCAATCAATGAAATTGATATCGTTGTCTAGTCCGATGTAAAAAAACCTGGCAGAAGTAGGGGTCAATCTTGACTTTATATGTTTATGGTATCATAGAAACCAAATCCGTGGGATTGGGCTGCTGACTACTGCTGTATAAATTGTTAATGCGATAATATCGGTAGCAAGTATAGAAACCTGTTTTACACTCTGCTCAATATCAACGTAGTAATACTCAGACGCCGAATACATTGCCCGTTCTGGCTTAGACCGTTATGGCGTAAGCCTATATTCCCTTGCAAGTACTCGTCGAAATCGTTGGCAAAGCGACGTAAGAGGGTGATTTTATAATATTATTATATCATTTGATTGGCCCAGTTCATACATTTGGCGGCGTTTAAAATGTCCATATGTACTTCAGCATTGTGGAATTGTGTGGCCCGAGTCGTCGCTAGGTATCGCGTACATTAATATAGGCTATCACTTCCCTGAAATGTACGGTTGGAATTAGCAAAATGACGTCACGTGACGTCATGACGTTCACGTCCGCGTTCACACAGAACCTTTCAAAAAGGTTCGCGTTCACACGAACCTGAACCTTTCAGAAGTTCACACCATCCCTAGTTGCCAGTAAATTCGGCCCTCGGTAAATTCGGCCAGGGAATTCGGCCATGACCTCTGTAAATTCGGCCCTCCGAGAATATTGTATTAAAATGTATTACCAACCGTTAACATGAATTAATTACATAATTATACTATTATTTGGTGATTTGGATCGCAGGGTATGCGTGGATCGCGTAATCGTGGGAGATAGCGCGGATATTCACGTGGTACTCGGTAAATTCGTCCCTCGGAGAATTTTGTATAAAAATGTATTACCAACTATTAATGGGAATGAATTATATAATTATATTATTATCAAGTGATGTGAAGGTCAGGGTATGCGTATATCATACAGTCACGGGAGATAACGCGAATATTTACGGGGCTGAATTTACTGAGGAACGAATTCAATCGGTAAATTCGGCCCTCGGAGAATTTTGTGTAAAATTGTATTACCAACTATTAATGTGAATTATATTACATAATTATATTATTATCAAGTGATTAGGAGGTTAGGGTTAGAATTAGGGTTATGATTAGGGTTAGGTTAGTATTAGGGTTAGGTTAGGATTAGGTTAGGGTTAGGTTAGGGTTAAGGTTAGGTAATGTTATTGTTACCCTGGCCCTGGCCGAATTTACCGGGGGCCGAATTTACCGAGGGCCGAATTCACCGAAGGCAGAAGTGACCGAGGGCCGAATTCACTGGCCGAATTTACCGAGGGCCGAATTTAAAGGAAATCTTACCGTACCACCAAGTTACTTGTTTACGTTGGAAAACGCCATCGTGACGTCATCTTGATGTCGCTTGCAGCCCTTGCCCCACCACCCGATATTGTCACGAGCCGCCACTGCGTCACTAGATCTACTGTATTTTGACTTGACCTGGTGTCCTTCATCATCATCATCATTGGTTTATTAGCAATTTTATCAGTTCAATACACCACAAAAAATGCGACACAATGAAAGAAAGGAAGATGTCGAAGCGACTAGGTTGTCTATGGAATCTGACACCCACCTTGGCCTAGGCGATGTAAAGAGGAGGCATGCACACTGAATGAAAGTGCATTTTCTTTCGAAATTCGGCAAATCTAGTGTTCTTTTACTGAAAAAAATTGTAACAGGATGCTATTTTCATGTGCTTCGAATAATTTATACTGGTAGTATACTTGAAGAGATAGTAATTAGTATCCGTCTAGATTTGCTCATTTAGTACAATAGCGACCAGTCCTACATGTACTGTAGAATATGGAATTGCAACGGCTATCAGTGTGCAAAGAAAATGCTCTCTATACCCGCTGCTATTGTTATGTGCGTGCGTGCGTGTTTGTGTGTGTGTGTATGTGCGTGGGGGGGGGGGGCGTGCCTCACCAGCCATGAACCTCACCGCACGTCACTGCATACAACTATATTTCAGACGCTGAAGAAAGTAGATTTAGCAAATGCAACTCATACGCCGCGATTAATATACGAGATATAATTTCATGGATGAACGTCGCGGACGATCACAGGAGATCTATGCAATACTGATGAAATATGTTTGATCCTCTTTCCATGTGGAATTTATATGATCCTCGAGGACACGATCGTTCCAAATAGATAATATTGCCGAATTTATCCGTATTCTGAATTGACCAAATGACCATGCTCATCGTCACGTCACTCCAGATGTTTCCAGTAGGCCTACCATCGATTACCGGTATTTTCAAATATTGAGCTTCGTTCGTTCAACGTGAGGTCACGCAGCTCCGTATTAGAAATTTGGCTTCAGTAAGCCGTGTCTTATAAAAGGCTTAGAAGTATAGGCTCTGCTACAAGTCGTCAGCGACGGAATCAAAGAATATCTCCTTGGAGTAAATGACCATCGCAGTCGATGAATCCAATGCAGTGCACGGCCCGGTCATACTGGAGTTGCGAGTGAATAATGAATTCAATGAGTTCAAGTTGCTGTATTTTGTTAGTATAGCCATCTCACGTGGTTATCTAATTCCTGCTTGTATGACGGTTGATCCAATGAAAGGTAGATATATGCAGGGCCGTAACAGCACTTCGTCAGCCCCCCCAAAGCGTTGGTTTTGGGCCCCCATATGATGATAATCGAACTTCTGGGGAGTTCGCCTCCCAGACCCGGCCCCCTCAGGTTATACACTACTTATCATCTATATTCAGGCCCTTAGCTGAATCTGCTTATTGCGCCTGCTCGCGCCAAGCGCGAAAATTTATTATAATTCATGATCGAATCGGTCAATATGCTCGGGAATTGCATACATATTGCTATCAATTTTTATCCTCTCTCTGCTCACGTAACCAGATTTACAGGTAGAGCTGAGTGAGGTGTGTTTGAAAAGGTAGGACCCCTCAATAATAATTAAACTTCTTCGGGCGTATACCCGTTGGCAGGAACGAAACAGCACTTCGCCAGGCCGACCAAAAAAAACTTGGGTCTTGGACTCCCATAGGGTGATAAACCTATCCCCAATCACGTTGTTCGCATTTGCCACGTATTGCGACAGGCGTGGCCGTCCGTTAGTCTGCGATAGTATACGGCTAGGGTCGGCAACCTACGGCCCGCGGGCCGGATCCGGCCCGCCAAGCGAAATCGATCGTCCGGCCCGCGACATAATAATTAGTTATCACAATAATACGGCCCGCCGCTTCATAATGAGTTTCTATCTGCAGTGCAGCGCTGCATGAAAAAATGCGGCATTGCTATGATATAATAGTAGCCTACATCGTATTAGTCTATTGTTACGCCATAAAACGAAGGTGGTTGAAGTAGGAGATGGAGAATGGAGATAGACTAGACTGGATCAGTGCTTATGCTTATCAATCGGGTGTATCTCGCAACCGAAGGTGTTCCATGCTTTTTTAAAGGGCTAATCACTCTAACGGGGTGAGACAATAAAGGTGTTCTTCCTTTGCTTCAAAAACGCTTGGAGCATCTCAGACGCAATGACGGAATCTCAAACTATTCAATTATAGATAACTAGCCTCCGTATGTTAGTTAGCCTGTCTATGGTTTGATTTTCCAGAAGGCATTGTGTGCCAAGACAAAAAACCTGAATAGTGTTTTGGTCACAATGGGGAAAACTGTTAATATGATTTTTGTCTCATCAACTGAATCAGTTACGCCAGATATTACTAGAAGCAGAGAATCAATATGGCGATGTCATGTAGGCCTATATCTGTCATGTTCGCTCATTGAGTCGAGCAGCTATGCTTACACGAGTGTATGAACTGGGAAATGAAATAGCAACTTTCCTCGAAAATACAAATATCGCCGACTCGTAATCTTGTAATCAAAAATGGGTATCTCATCTTGCTTTCCTGGTACATTTAACGTCACATCTGAACAAATTGAACTTGCAACTTCAGGGGGAAAACAACTACATACACGAGACGTTGAGGCGCATTCAAAACAAATCTGTGACTCTGGAAATGTCAACAGTACAAAGACAATTATGCTCACTTTCCTATACTGGAGGAGAGAACCTAGTACCAACATTACATTTGTAACTGTGATACGCAGGCCGTGTTATTTTTGGCATTTCAGGAGTCAGATGCCAAAACTGCCGAAAATAAAAATTTGAAAATGCCAAAAATAAGCAATTTTTGGCATATGCCAAAAATAACACAGCCTGCCAAATAGTGTATTTCGTTCATGGTGTTGTGTTACCAGGACTGCGTTACAAGCGAGAAGATCGTTTGTGAAAGGCAGGTTTCTTAATCTGGGTCCAGCCCACCCATTAGGGGTGAAACCATGGTGTCCTAAATGTTGTGGGCACAGGGAGATTGAACGGCTGACTGCATTTGGTTTACGTCATACTTTCCATTTGTCCAAAGGCAATTTTATGACCATTTTTGACCGGCTTGTCGAGCGCTAAATTTGATAAAATGGGTATCAATGAGAAGCTGCCGCAGTACTGATTATTAAAATATAAATTATATTCTGCTCGTGAAACTGGAACTACCAAAATCAAGAACGATTTTTGCATTGTGATCGAGTTGAAAATTGTGATGCAACAAACTGTCTGGCTATTTCTGAGCTGCATAGTCTCGCTTTGCCAGGCAGTCTTGTTACGTCAATGTTCTTAAACAAGCTAACCTTCCAAGGCCTCTTCCATGCGAGTTGGTAATATTAAAGCCACCTGAAGTGAAAAAATGTCCTCCGGAAATATATCGGTAGCCTGAAGGAGAAATGATAGTCGGGCTACTAAATAGAATGTGTTGAAACACAACACAGGAAACTCCTGGAAAAGGATCAGGAAGAAAATTATTTCCGCGATGAGATCGATGGCACTGGCGAAGTGATCTCTTTTCATGATGCATGGAAGCCGGTTCGGCCCTCCAAAGATTTTGAAGCTCTGAAAACCTTTTGTGGATGACTGGCAACATTCTTCCCCTCAGCAGCTACAGTTGAAGCCGATATTTCCCAGCTTCGCTGGGCGAGGAATGAATTTAGGAGAAACTTAGCTGACCTGAGTTTGGAAGCACTGCAACAGTGCAAACGATTTAAGTCTATTCAACAGCTGTGACAATCAGCTGTTAAGCGTGTTTGTTAGGCTTTCATTTCTTTTTTTGTTTATTGGCACCGATTCCGATGGATACTGCACATTTTGTGGTTTGGTTTGATATAATTAACCAATGAAATCGTTAGGTTTTTTCATCTCTTATTGTTTGTTGGCACTGATTATACGTAGATGCTGCACATTTTGTGGTGTCTTTTGACAAACTAGCCCAAATATAGCGTTTTTGTGACTAATTCGAGGCTGAAACTATCTATTTAGAGGACGATGCCAAAACTGCCAAAAATAAAAATCGAAAAATGCCAAAAATAAGTTATTTTTGGCAGTTTTGGCTTATGCCAAAAATAACACGGCCTGGTGATACGAAATTTAACTACTGAATATTCACCCGCTTTCCGACATTCCTTCTCTACAAAATGAATTCTGACTATTCAGTACTCTGTTTAATGTGGACGCCAATACCATTGCCTGAAAATGTCAAATGGGCCTTTCTGAAATGCGATGCAGTTGAATTGAATGACAAATTTCATACAAAGAGCATATCGCTGCATGACTTTGACAAAGAGTACGTTCTTGAAATTGGTCTTTATCCCAGCTTGACCAGCAATGCAAAAGAAATTGCATCGATTTTTGGAAGCACGTACGCATGTGAACAATAGTTTTGAACAATGAAATTCACGAAGAGCAAGCTATGATCACGTATTTCGGACGTCCATTTTGAATAGGGCCTGATTCTTGTTTCATCTGACTTGTTACTAGAAGTTGAAAACCTTTCACAAAGCAAGCTGCGTCAATTGTCACAATTATTCTGTGTCGTTGAAGTGTAAATACATGTGTCTTCGGATTGGTATGATTGATATTGCAGCAATGTAGGATAATATACCGAAGTGAGCGTAAAATATAGTACCAAGAAAAAATCCGGCCCGCCAAAAGGTTGTACACCCGAAGTTTGGCCCGCGACTAACAAAAGGTTGCCGACCCCTGGTATACGGCAAGTCCGTTGTCTACGGATATCAGCTTACAGTTTATACTTAACTGGCACTTCCGCAGTAGCTGACACGAACGTCCTGTGTTCTGTGCAGCTCTTGACTGGCAGTTCAATAGAGACGACAACAATTGCCTTTTCCAGATATATTGTACAGGTGGATAGTAATTTGGATAGTTTAAATAGTAAGTACAGCGTACATGAGTCTTGAAAAGACTAATCTGAGTCAATTATACGATATGCGCTAGGTCATATACCAGCGATAAGTCACGTGATATAGCATTATACCATAACTCAGGGCCGGCCAACCCGTGGCCCGCGAGAAGGTTTTGAGTGGCCCGCGAAGTAATTTTAGAAATTGGTAATATTACCAAAAATGGATTGCCAGATTGTGAACTTGCATGGGCCATGGCCAACCAAAAATTTGATTAGTCCGGCCGCAGCACTGGGGATGTGACGCCTAACATGTCAGTTTCAACGCATTGGCAGATCCATGAGCCAGTCAAATTTTGATGGATCTTCTGCGGTAGATTTGTCTAAAGTAAAAAAGAAATCACGCTTTCCGCAATATGTTGTCACTCGATTTCTTGCTTTTAATATTTTTACCCCTCCTGAAAATGAAAGAACGCCTGATGTACGATATTAAGGCTAATTATAATCGCAATTACGAGAGAAAGTGTCGTCCAACATGCGACCTTGCGTTTGCGCCCGCAAAAAGACCGTCGACGGTGAAACATAGGCATAAAATGATTGACGCATAAACGCATGTTGGCCGAAACTTTCGATATCGATATGTCCAGGTATCGAATAGTCCAGTTCTTGCAAACTGAGCCCAGCAATATACAGCAGACCAGCAATATATACTCAAGAAACAATAATATTGACCTATAAACTTTGAAAAATTTTCGCGCTTCGCGCGGCTAGTGGCCCGCGCGATGATTGGCCCTTTAACCGAAAAGGTTGGCCATCCCTAACAGATAGGAGAGAGATGGAGCCTGAGCTCTCACAGTATTTAGTCGTACTGTATAGTGAGCCAGCGCTAGGCGCGCAAATTTTGCATATATATTGCAATCAATTTCTTTTCCTCTCTGCTCTGCAGATTTACCGGTAGAGCTGAGTGAGGTGAAACTGTAGGACCCGTTGGTATGACTCCGTAACATGATGTTATTTCGTGACCTCCTGTCTGCTATATCAAAAATATAGAATCGCCCAAACGTAGAGCGAGATAGTGTAATGGTTATGCGTCCGGCTTCTCGAACGGTAGGTCGTGAGTTCGATCCCCGGCCGGGTCATACCAAAGACTCGAAAAATGGTATCCGCAGCTATCCTGCTAGGCGCTCAGCAATCAAGGATAGCATGGAGGAGAAAAAAACGGGGGCGCAGACTATAGATGACCTCATGGGGCCGTATCGCAACTCCGTCGTCAAAGCATCTCGATGGTGCAGGCGAAAAAGAATATCATATCTCTCTCTCTCTCTCTCTCTAGGCTACCAAACTAAAAGATGCACACAATTTCAAATTGGTATTTCTTCATTGGCATATAATTTTTCCCTGCGGGATGGTATTTGTCTTGTGAGGTTCAGATTGCCAAGACAGGAACATTCGGCGCCAGTCATTTAGGCGCCTAATTAAACCTGTATATGTATTTTGTATATATAACGAAGTTAACGGTAAACATAAGGGCAGTCCTTTTCGGCCAAGGTTTTCACGCTGTCGATCGTTCTGGCACACTTCTTGGAGTCGCATGTTACATGGCCTAAAACTTCATATGTCTTGGTGCATCGTGGCCCGGTAATGGCCAACGTCGATATGCTCATTTCTATAAATCTTGCGTCTTTTTTCTTGGGGAAGAGTACCCCCAAATCAAGATACTTGGCAACTTGAAATCGCGCATAGCGCGAAAAATTTTTCAAAAAGTTGCATACATTTTCAAAAAATACTCTGTAATTTATGCTAATTCACGAAATAATTTTGGGTCCCCTTCGAGCTCGGGCCCCCTCCCCCAATAGGGGGGTTTGGGGTGTGGCAGTTACGGCCCTGGATCAATGTTGAAACGACTTGAGGTTCTAGTCTTTGAAATCGACACCCATATGGGCCTAGGCGATGTAACGAATGAGTCATGCACACTGGATAATCCCGTTTGTGCGAAAAATTATCGAGACGACAGATTTCGCGTCGTTGGGACTCTTGGGAGTGGCCGTTCACACTTTCATTTGTGTGCCTTGGAATCGACTTTGATCAAAATACACCAGCCAAGGCTGTGAAAGCAAAGGAGTTCGTGTACCATCTCTAAAAATACTACATTGAACGCTCTCTTATTCGAAATTTCATGGGGGTGACGTCATATTTTGTGATAGCCTAAGATTGTTGATAAACAATGTTCTTTCCAATTCTCCACTAGCTGCTGACGATTACCCCTGGCGAGTGTCAGCCGAAAATATTCGGGCTCATTTCAATATGAATATACTATTCAACTGAATGGAAAGTGAAAGAAGGCAATATAAAAGGACAAGCGACGGAACAAGGTGGCATATAACTAAAGTCACCATACGTCCTACTTTTTGGCAATTCGTCATCCTTTACAGCAAAGATAATGGATAGATGCGAGTAAAAATGGGCATAAATGACACTAAATAGGAAATTCATGGTTCGATCGGAAGCGAGGACCTTTTTCTTGTTTTTTATTTAGTCAATATAGCGTTATCATCGAGCTTCTAGCTGTAGGACTGACTACTTAGACAAACACCTTTACAAGCCGAATCCGAAGTGTATTCCTTCGGAAGACCACATGCTTGTCTGACAGGAACCCATCGCCGGACTCAATCATGCATATCATAACACCACACCTCCCTTTTTACTACTAACATAATATACAAGTGATAAGGTATCGACAATACAACAGCAATATCAATATATACAAGGTGACACTACCCTTGCAATTGCAAGGTTAGCAAGAGCAGGGCATTTAAACATAACAGACAGAGTCAACAGGGCGGTAGACTACTCGCCAAGGTGTACAACAGGTTAGGGGATTATTCTGCCCCAGATCTTGAAACCTGTGTATGATCAATATTGCTCTATAAATCGTTGAGGCGGCCTTTTAATTCCCGAAGATCGTCTCGCGGGATTCTCCATTGTAGGTTCAAACCGTGGCTTCTTGATGGTTTCCTGGTTGCTTCGGCGCTATAAGACAATAATTCAACCGGTTTATTCTGATGCGGCAAAGATGGTTTTGGTACCTCCGGAGGGTGTTACTTCCGTAAGTGTTTCGCCTCATTAGTCCATTGTTCGTTTCAACGATGATCGCTCTAGGATTTTCATGCATCTCCTTGATGATACCCATCTTTTCGCAATCAGGAATGTAGGCTATACATGATGGTCTCCCATTCCGAATCTATCATTCTCAACCACACGATGTCATTTATTGTAACTCGCACCCATTTTCTGTCTATACTCTGTCACCCTTTTTCGAAGATATTCGGCATCAACAGTCTGTGGTCGTAGCTCGTTAGGATGACAAGTCACCTTTGTCTTCAATCTGCGCCCCATGCTCAATTGCGCTGGCGAAAAGCCGTTGTGCAAATTTGAAGTAAAACTTGTGTAAAACAGGAGTCGAACGAAAGTAATGACCCGTGTGTTGTTGAAAAATTGGAATATTTGAATCTCCTTGTTGTAGTTACTGCCGTTACTCCGAAACCGTCGAACACTTTTCAATATGTTGTCCAAAATATGCTTTTCATCGGAAATTTCTTGTGGATAAATGTGCTCATTTGAAAGTGAATTCGCCATAACAGTTAATGAATGCGTGATGATTCCTAAACAGTCGTCCGTAACTTCGTGCGGCAACAAAACTCGGGCAAAGTTCGACATCAAAATGCTTTACGAAAAGGAGCATCCTCGGCTTGACGTAGTTCATATTCTTCAACGTTACCAGAATCTCCTTCTGGGGCCTGCACCAAGTGCCCCTCATCGGTGTGCGAAAAAGTAAGGAGATCGTGATCGTCTGAAGAGAATGGAATGCACTCTCATATATGAATGAGAATGGATTGTAGGCTACTCTATCTCAACGCGATATCGCCTCGCGAAAATCAGGAAATACTAAAACAGGTACCATCGTTATTTCGAAATGCTTTGCCCGCAAGAACAAAATGCCAAATATAAACAGTATATAATCCCTTCTGATTCACTTCTTATCCTCTGATTCGTTATTCATTCGAGAGAAATGAGTCGAGACCAAAATTTCCTTAAAATTCATAATAACATACTTGCACGAGTTCCCACTTGAGCACGAGCAGCCTCTGAACGCGGCCGAAAATCCTCGACGTCACCTTCTGGTGCGCAGATGAGTCGTCCTTCACCTGATACTGCAAGGAAAGATTTCGTTTATTTCATTATAGAATGTAAACATGTTTACATTCTATAATTTCATGCTGTAGGAAGGCAGAATGCAGCATCAGATTAAGCGCGACGTCTGAATGACATATTGCATTTTCAAATTGATAATGGCGTATGATGAGAGGTCAGTAAGTTTTCGAGAGATTTGCCCGCAAGCATGTGATCACGTGCGGAGTTCTCAATCCCTAGTCCAGTGGTTCTAAACCTTTTTGACCTCGCGGTACCCTCTGAAATGGAAAATTAGTTCGCGACACACCCGAGCCGTGCGAGATAGTGTAATGGTTATGCGTCCGGCTTCTCGAGTCGTGGGTTCGATCCCGGCCGGGTCATACCAAAGACCGCAGCTATCCTGCTAGGCGCTCAGCAATCACGGATAGCATGGAGGAGAAAAAAACAGGGGCGCAGACTAGATGACCTATGGGACCGCATCGCAACTCCGTCGTCAAAGCATCTCGATGGTGCAGGCGAAAAAGAATATTATCATCTCTCTCTCTCTAGCACAGCAGTGGTTCTCAACTGGGGTCCGCGAAACCTCCACATTTGCAAAATGGTTAGTAACCTAATTTATGTTTATTCTTGTTGTATTTTCAAAATTTAATCAGGAGGCAGTTTCGCTTCATAACTGGGCCGAGTTGGAAGCCAGATTAAGACACCGTGACGGCCGTCTCGGCATCCTATTTGATCATTACATCACTTTGTGTCTGATGAGCATGAATTAGGATTAGGTTTTGAAAAAACAGGATTTGTGAAATTTTGTCGGATTTGGATTGGATTTGGATTAGACATTTTTTTCAGAACGGATTTGGATTGGATTTACCTATTTTCTGGGAGATTGAAATGTCGTGTGGCGAATGGCGACAAACTTTATTCAGATCAGTTATTAATGTACTTATGGTTGCTAAGTTATCTTGAATCAAGTGAATCGTTGGTTGTGAAAGAAAATTTTCGAATTCCTCCATTGCATAAATTAGTATTTTTTCTGAATTTCCAGTTGGAATCGGATTAGGATTGGACATGAACTTGAATATGAAAAAGTTATGAAATAAGATTTGGATTTGGATTTGAAGGTTCGGATTTGAATTGGATTAGGACATATAAATTCCAAATCCGCTCATCTCTGCTGTGTATCGCATCTCACATTGTGTGCGCCGCACGTTTTGCCCTGCTTTGAGTTGACTCTTGCGTATTAGGAACTAGAAATATAAGTGGCATTTGACACAGATGAGTAAAATATAGCTGACAAGAATCATAGCCCTTCTAAAGGCTATGCAAGAATGTTTGGTTTGGACTTTAGGAATGAATGCAGATTTACCGATTTTTTCAAGATTTAGCGACATCTAGCGATTTTGCCACCAGTTTTAGCGATTTTAGTCCATCCAGACTCCACCAGAGTTGGCAAGTGGCGACACTGCATAAGGGAACAGTCGAGTCGTCGCTTCAGTTCGGTTCAGTTTATTAAGAATATTCATGAATTCAAAACGCCACAACCCACAAAATTGTCAAGATCCGGACTCGGGTACGCTGGTTTCGCAACCAGAAGTGCGGTGAAGTTGTTACTCCAGTCTCGAGACAGTTGGTATTTTGTTTGTATATAGTGCCAGGACGGCAGGACCATAGCAAAGGCCACCAACGTTACTGAGCTGAAAGAGCAGGTAGCAATTTGCGAATGTGACGATCACAGAATCGATGGTGGTCTGAAATATTACGCGTGCCATTGTGGTTCGTGGCCAGCTCTGTTAAAGATGGCTCACACTCTCAGGTCAGACGGCCGAGGTTGACGAATGTAACAAAGAAAGCCAAGGTACACAGTTCTTCATTGGTTCTTTCGTCCATGATATTTCATGTGCTCATTGCGTAAACTATACTGTTGCAAGTTGGTTGTGTATAGTGACCCCCCCTCCCCGGATAATGAATTTATCGTTCACTATCTCTTGTATATGTACCGTACATGTTCTGATTGAGTGATTGAGGTGTTGTGTTGGTAATGGTAGCCAATGGTAGGCATCATGCTAGTTTTCCTTAGCTGTCTTGTCGCTCTAACACAGTGCCTTGTACGTGTTGTAGTGTAGCCTCATAGAGTAAGCATATTGCCCTACTGATATCTCGGTACATTTTGCCTAATATATCAGGTGAGCAGGGTTGATTCTCCAAGTTGAAGTAATTTAATTAAAGAAATTGATAAAAATAAAACATAGTGTGAGCACAGGACACCTATTCCATACTTTATTGATATTGTGTATTTCAGACTCGGGTTCTATTACACCAGTTGTTGCCAACCTTTTCTGCTGCTCGAAGCCCTTTGTCAGGTGGGTAATTTCTTGCCAAATCAACGATTACCAGTGAACTCGGCCCTTGGTGAATTTGGCCCTTGGAGAACTTGGCCCTCGGTGAATTCGGCCCTCGGGAAATTTTATATTAAAAATGCATTGAATATGAATTATGATTCTCAGATAAGGAAGAATCACATGCCATGGTAGATCTCGTAGCGGTACCGGTCACCATGATTGGTTACTGGAATGTTTGCCGGTGAACTCTGCACTTTGAGTGGTTGTCAATGTTGTACGGAGGTCAGGGCATGCGTAGATCACGCAGTCAGTTAGATCACTGATTGCGTAACCGCGGGAAATAACGCGACTGTAATCACTTGTTGAACTCGGCCCTTGGAGGAATTGGCACTAGAACACCTTCGCATTAGAAATGCATTTAATATGAATGAACATTATCGAAAAGGAAATTTAAACGTGTCGTGGCTCGCGGTAGATCTCGTAATCTTGGGATCCTTCAACCCTGTTATCGGGACACCCTAAGCCACCCCCAAACCTAATATCCTCACATCCAACTTTATTAGACCCTCTCCAAATTCTAATATTTGGATACCCTAGCCCCATCTTTGACCCTAACCCACCTCCAATCCTGATATTCCCCACCCAAACCTAATATCCAACCCTAATATCCCCCTCCCTCGACCCGTGACTGCGTGATCTACGGATACCCCGACCTCCTTACAAGATTGACGAATCACTTGATAATAGCCTACTATTGTTAGTTTAATAATTCATATTAATAGCTGTTAATACACTTTATTACAAAATTTTCCGAGGGCTGAGTTTGTCAATAGCCGAATTCACGAAGTGCCTAGTCTGTGCGGCCGAATTCACCAAGTGCCGAGGGGTTTGCACCAAGGTTTGAGAATTTATATGAAATTTGGCACACTGGTTGATATAGCTTTAGATATGCCAAATCCAAATTTTTTTTTTTTTTTTAATTTAAAAAAGTACCAAGTTTTGAGGCTTAAAAGTTCGAACATTTTCCTTATCACGCTTCATTGAACATTGTCAATTATTTTTTCAATGTCATAATTTTGAAGGTAAAAAGCTGTTAATGTGGCTGAAATTTGGGGACATGACACTACCTGTCTCCACGAATTCTAAAATTGAGGGCCCAAACATTTCAGAGTATGTTATCACATAAAAAAAATTTAGAAACCAAAATTCTGAAGTAGTGATCTTGAATATATTGTCTTTCATTTAATATTGATTCAATCCATTAATTTCCGACTAGACCATTAAAAAACTTCAAATGAATGATTGGATTACAATAACAATAGAATTCAAACTTTTAAGCCATTGTTCATTGAGATGCATCCATTGTTAAAGGTGGCTGAATGGAAAACTGGCCCTGGGAATTACAATATAGTTGTGGCTAAGTAACTAGTCCAATTTTAGTGAGTGAGTGACTTTATTGTTTAATTTCAACAGGTAAATAACTCATTTTGAATGTCATAGTTAGAAAGGTGATGTCTCAGCTTGAAAATTGCAGTATTGGAAGAAATTCGCCACAAATTACATTTTAACGCAAAAACCGGGTTGATAAAGGAACCGCTAAGTGTGCTTATATGATAGGAAATGGTGGATTGGAATGGTGTTGAATGTAAATGAATAGCATTGTGACGCCAAAATCAAATTCCTGGATCCTCATGGTCCAACAGGTTCATTTCATTGGCCAGCAAGAGAAGATATCTGTTATGTCCCATTTTCTCACATACCAGTACAGTACTTCTTTGCATTGACATGCATTCAACTACTAGTGGCAGGCAGTACAAAGTACATGAAGACAATATTAAAAAAATATGGAGATGCTTTTGTATGAAAAACTGTTGCACATTGCATAAGTATACTGCGAGAACATTTTCTAAAATTCAGTATTTTTTTGGTTTTGTAGTTTATGATGTAGAGCAAGGGTCGGCAACCTATGGCCCGCGGGCCGGATCCGGCCCGCCAAGCGAAATCGTCCGGCCCGCGACCAAGTAATTAGTTACCACAAGAATACGGCCCGCCGTTTCGTAATGAGTTCCAATCTGCAGTGCAGCACTGCTTGGAAAGAATGCGGCATTGCTGCGATATAAGTATCCTACGTCGTATTAGTCTATTGTTACGCCATAAAACTGGTGCGAAGGCAATTGACTAGTAGCCTATCTCGTAGTAAAAGTAGGAGATAGAGAATATCTGTAGAGTAGACTAGACCAGTGCTTATTAAGCGGGTGTATCGCGCAATCAAAGGTATACCATACTTTTTTAAGGGTTTGCCACTCTGATAGGGTGCGCCAATAAAGGTGCCGTTCCTCTGCTTCAAAAACGCAATGACAAAATCTCAAACTTTCCGTTTCATTATGGATAACTAGCCTCCGCATAGGTTAGTCAGCTGCAGTTTAATTCACCAGAGGATATTGTACGCCAAGACAACAAACCTGAATAGTGTTTTGGACACAGTGGCGAAAGCTGATTTTGGTCTCACAAACTTATCACTGACAGATAGCCTACCCCATATATTACTAGAAGCAGAGAATCAATATGGCGATGTCCTGTATATCTGCCATGTTCGCTATGCTTGCACGAGTGTATGAACTGAGATGCGAATTAGCAACTTTCCTTGAAAATACAAACATCGCCGACTCATAATCTTGTCATCGAAATGGGTATCTAATCTTGCTCTCGTAGTACATTAAACGTCACATCTAAACAAATTGAATTTGCAGCTTCATGGGGAAATAACTGAATACATGAGATGTTGAGGCGCATTCGAAACAGAACTGCGAGTCTGGGAATTAGTAAAAAGAAAATTATGCTCACTTTCCTATACTGGAGGAGAGTAAACCTAGTACCAGCACTATACATTTGTAACAGTGATAGGAAATTTAATTACTGAATTGTCACCCGCTTTTACGACATTCGTTCTGTACAAAATAAATTCTGACTATTGCTCAGTACTCCGTTTAATGTGAACGTCAATAGCATTGCCTGAAAATTTCAAATGGGCCCTTTGGAAATGCGATGCAGTTGAATTGAATGACAAATTTCATACAAAGAGCATATCGCTGCACGACTTTGACAACGAGTCCGTTATTGAAATGGGTCTTTATCCCAGCTTGACCAACAATGCAAAAGAAATGGCATCGACTTTTGGTAGCGCGTACGCATGTGAACAATAGTTTTCAACAATGAAATTCACGAAGAGCAAGCTAAGATCACGTATTCCAACGCACATTTAGAATATCGTATGATTCTTGCTTCATCTAATTTGTTACCAGAAGTTGAAAACCTTTCACAAAGCAAGCTGAGCCAAGTGTCACATTTATCCTGCGTTGTTGAAGTGTAAATACATGTGTTTTGCCCTTTTTGTGATTTGTATGATTGAGATTGCATCAATGTAGGGTACTATACCGACGTTAGCGTTAAATATAGTATTAAGAAAAATTCCAGCCTGCCAAAAAGTTGTACACTCGGAATTTGGCCCGTGACTAGCAAAAGGTTGCCGACCCCTGATGTAGAGAAACTGTAAAATCCAGATCAATTGGCATGTGAAATTGGGATTGAATTACATTTATTCATTCACAGTATGCCTATACAACCATTTTATGCGAATTCCTTTTGTTAAGCGTGTTTGGTTTATGACATCATAATTGGAAATGCCAAAAATTCACAGTAATCAGAAATGGACAAATTTCCACCAAATAACGTGGAAATTAATTGTTCATTTTTTGTAGCAAAGTAGAATGCACATTGGAAACCACGAATTCATGAAAATGACCTTAAATTTTTTTCCCCATTTTCAGATATATACCACATTTCATTTAGGCTGTCGGAAAATGAGAAGCTACTACTCACAAGCCTCAGTAACAAGATATAGACTACAAGCGGTTCATTCAGCTCAATTTATATATTAGCCAGGCTCTTGCGGAGATTTCCACCAAATTTTAGCGTTATTGAACTATCGTAGCAAAATATATTGACGTTTCACTGCAGATTTAATGAAAATCACTGAAGCGTGACATGCAAATAGCATGATTTTGTGAGGAGTGTAACTCAGTCATAAGGTTGAATTTGAGAAGAAAAAAAATTGATTTCTTCATGATAGTGACAGAAGAATCAATGTGTCAAGTTTTTTAGCCATCCATTAACCTTGGTGCTCATCTGAAAATAAATTTGCTTGTTTGGCAGGAAATTACCCAGGTCAGACCATTCTTCATACCCCCAAAATATTCTGATTGTACTTTTACGATATATAGCCTATTGGTAAATTAAGTTACTCAGACGTTAAACCAGTATTTCACACAAAAATAAATTAAATTTCAGATATTTTGATCCTTCTCACCTCGGTGCTTAAAGGGGAAATGCACTCTAAATACGATCTAGTCTCAAATTAAAGAAAAATCGGGACAATTTTTTTGGCCGTACCATAACTATTTTATTCAGAAAGCCTCTGTAATGGAACTACAGCTAAACAAAAATTCCAACTATCCCCATTCCACGCCAGTTGAATAAATGAATTTCTGTGGTGCAGGCGCAGCTGCGAGTCTCTGCTTCCTAACCCGTTGCGAAATTGCTGGCAGAATATCTTCACTTGCACTTGCTTGACCCGGTTTCTTGACGCGAACTCTATATTCTAGTCTCGTCATTTCTTTAGGTAGTGCATGGAAAACATGATTCCATATCCGCCCTCCTGCAGCATGGCCCATTTCTTGGCTTTTGTAAGGCACTGCTTACCCTGGTCATATGGTGAGGAGCATCCTAGATAGCCTGCTGTGAAGATGACTAATGTGATAGAATCAGGTCGCCAACTCAATCAGCTAACCTTGTAGGCTTTATATATTTGTGAATCTTATTCCAAGCAAATCTGCATCCTCAATCAGGAATCGAACAACCCCGACATTTTACCGTACAAATGATTTCTTCGACCATTTAAGTTTGATGTTAGTGAGAGGTGACATATTTAGTTTCCCGATACAGTGTCCATTTCAATGTGTAAAAAAAGAGATTGGATGAGCAACAGACAATCTAGAATATAAAACCAAAATTAGGACCCTAAATACATTATTTTCTATTTTTTCCTTTCATCCTTTTCATTGAACAATCTGTATTGAATAAACGGATATTTCACTGAAGGAACAAAAATTGAAATATGTGGGCTACTGTAGAATTGGCTAACAGGGTGCAGAGAAAACTCTCTCGCCTTATTGCTTTCTCTTGCTGCTGTTATTAACATCTTTGTGTATCTTTATCAGAGGCTCTACATGTATGGGGGGGGGGGTCTGGGTCAGTGCCTCACCAGCCGTGAGCCTCGTCGCACATCACTGCTAATACCAGTGGTATCTTTGGTATAACGCATGTCTGAGCTCATATATATACAGTGGTACCAACCAGGTCTAGTCAACTCGGTAATTGCAAACTTACTTCCTGACGTGAAATTTTTTTCAGCCAAGGTAATTGAAGATTGCACTGCAACGTTTCATATGGATTCATTGAAAAATGCTATCTCAACAATATGCCCACTATATATATGACATATGGTAAGTATCTACATATACTATGCAGCTTATCCATCATCAATATCATATGAAAGTGTTACAATAATTATTGATGTACTCAACCTTGAATGACTGAATGAATGAACAGGAGCATGTCGCAATATCTTACGTTTTTGAAGATGTTGAAAATGCTATGGTCAATAGGCTATGGTCAATATGTGGGGCCCACATTCAGTACATCATAACTACAATAACAATTGCATGTAGTATAAACAGTGGATACAATAGCCTATATGTTGAAATGACAATACTAAATGTTGCAGTGCAAAACGCTTCGGTACGCCCACAATGTACTGAACCTGAATGATGTGATGACCAGACATGGGGTGATTACTTCACGAATGTAATCGATTGCGATTACGATTACTTGTGAATCCCGCGATTACGATTACAGAAAATCAGGAAGTAGTCGATTACGATTACGATTACATTTCAAAAGTAATCACGATTACTCACGATTACATTTGTTTTACTTCCTAGAACTAATTTCAGAAGAGATATTGGAAGACAATATATGGCTTGCGACGAAAAGGTCTGATGCAGAGGTCTCAAACTCAAATGTGCTCGCGGGCCATTTTCCAGTTTTTGATGACGCCGCGGGCCGCAGCATCAATAATAGGGATTTTCAATGTATAATTTTCAAGTATAGGCCTTATTTGACGGGACCTTGCAGACATGCATTCCACAAACATCGTGGAAATTTAATTTAGGATTGCATTATTCACGCTTGACACGAAAAAAATCACAGTTTCAAATATTTGAATAAAATTGTTTTTGTGCGGGCATAATTTTTTAATTAATGAGTTTGCATCATGACATCGTAAAACTGTCGCGTTATAATATTGTAACTAGTGGACCTTTGACGTGCCACAATTTTATGTAGAATTTTTTAAAATCTAATGAAGATTGATCTGATATCAGACATTTGAGCGGTGTAGCCTAATCCTGGTTTTGATAAAGTCGTCATAAGTATATAGGCTATTGTTATTGTCATTGCCAACTTCAAATTAAATCAGCGTTAGATTTAGCCTCCGATTATTATTGGAACATATCAATAACAACTTAAATATAATCATTATTGGGCCATAGTAATAGCATTGCTTCTTAATCTTTTTAGCAATCGTACTCCTTGTACTTCTAATGAGATTTCTCGTAGCCCCTGTCCATTTTCAGCGCAATTTCTGATGGTGCCTATATTAAAATCAGAAAGCGTATTCACATTTAATCGCGAGTAGCGCGAAGACTATTTTCCAGTTGAATTAAATTGGCCAAGAACATATTCCACAGCATATAGGCCTCATTCCTCAATTCATCTCGCACACCCTGATCTGGTGCTTCGTACCCGGATGGGGTCTACTGACCCTGGTTAAGAACCCCTGGAATAGAAATGTCCAATCGGCGATAATAACATCGATAAAGAGAACAAACAACACCCAGCATGTAACCAACTATATGTCACGGGGGTCATAGAATGCCACTGGTTGCCATACTGACTGCGCCACTGTGGCTGCGCCACCTCGTAACCTCGTAAGTCGGCGCCTATGGTCACGATGATTCGGTCTTAAAACCGAGACCAATAAACGGGTCTTATAAGACACATTGTGCTTTTTGAGACAGTTTTTCTGGTCTTGTTTTTAAGACGAATTTTGCTAATCAAGAAACATGATGGTCCGTGGTCTTATAAATCAGAATGGTAAATTGTCATGAGCCCGGAGCACAAGACGTAATTAGCTTTCTTTGACAAATTTTGATCCATCAAAGGTCATTGCAAATACAATCTGGCGGTGACTTGAGAGCGGAGAGCCAAACGTATTTGGTGGTGCCATGTTTGTCCATTTGTCGTTGGTCACATGTCAGACTTCAAATAAGTCAAATACAGGATGCATTTGCGCCAGAACAAAAATTCAAAGTACCGTGCCTTGTCACTTTTCACTGACACAATGGTGTTGGCACGTCGCACCCACCACAAATACTATTATATACTCAGACTACAGTATATATTGTTTAGAGCAGTGGTTCTTAACCTTGCCCCCAGCGCCCCCCCAGGGGGCGCTGGCGATTTTGAAGGCGGGCGGAAACGCTCAGGGGGCGCTGGAGAAAAATGGCTTCGCAGTAGATGATGTGGTGATAGGACATATCCTTAATGAGTATTCAGAGCAAATTAACACCGAAAACTTCGTTACATATAGCCTTCAAAATACATATAGGTTTAATTGTCCATGGGTGCCTAAATGACTGACACCGAATGTTCCTGTCTTGAGAATCTGAACTCCAGAAGACGTATTCCATCTGGCAGGGAAAAATTATATGTCAGTGAAGAAATACCAATCTGAAATCGTGTGTGTACCTGTGTACAATTATGCATTTATTAGTGAGTTTTATGCTCAAATAAATGATTAAGCTGTAAATAAAGCAACGAAAGACTTAACCGAAACTTGCACTTGTCACTACCTTCAACTCCAGTGAGTTGACACAAAAGTCTTTGTTAGCATGAACACAAGCAGTGGCGGCTCGTGACAATATCGGGTGGTGGGGCAAGGGCCGCAAGCGACTTGTTATCAATATGACGTCACAGTAGCGTTTTTCAACGTTCATGATGGCCACATGAATTTCCCGTAAACAATGATTTTTAACGTAGGTGCCGCGAGAGGTTTGCCGGTGGCGTGACTTGAAGTGCGGTAACAAATGTTTTATTCATTGTTTTTTATTCAAATGATTATTTTACAAAATGTACGCGAACTAAGAATCGTTCCCATGCCACGAATCAATCATCAGGTTATCCTTAGTAGCATGCGTTATGATTTCGTGGTAGAGATTACGCAAGCGCCGAGTAAGACTATACCAAAAATACACGGACCAACTACCTACAAAGAGCATTCGCATGACACCTTGTGGTGTTTTAATCGTTCCATGCTTCCAATAAAAGACAGTAAAAGCAAAACAAGGCGTTTTTATCCTCGCCATAAGTAAGCCATTCATTTTTATCGAAATGCGCTGAAGAAAAGGCACGAGTGCGCTTTCCTCCGGCGTACGATTGGATCAATGGGCAATTTCTAGGCTGATACGGACCTAGTCGCTTTACCTCTAATTTTTGCTCTAAAGGCAGCTGGCTAAACGGCGTACGGAGCAAAGATTCAACACGATTCATGTTCGCACTTGACCTGACTACTTATCTGCAGAAATGGAAATGACTATAAATCGAGAGATTGCGTATGCCTAACTGGAAAGGTCAACGAGTTCGGACACATACGCAATTGTTATCTCATAGATTGGACAAGGAAATGTCATATTGAATCCAATACATCATTCTGAAGAACTACGGATAGCAGCCTCGGAAATTCGGTCCCGGTACAGCTTGGGAGATTCTGGCCTTGAGGCTGGAGACTGTCACACGACACATACGGCTTACGGTCTATAGTGTCTATATGTCTGCTGCAAAATCGCCTTCGGAAAATATATTACCGAATAAATACGTGGATGAAAGCCGAAAACTTGGTACACTGTTACATGAAATCATCGAGAAGTATAGCCTCATGACCGTTTTCGGTATGGTACACTGTCAAAATTAATACGAACAGATCAACGCCGAATTTTGCGTAATATTTACTGAGGAATCGGCTGATCAAGCGATCAGCTGTTAGCCGCCATCGAAAACGAAACAGCTATCGCGCTTGACAGGGGTTGTAATTGTGAGCAAATGGCCCGAAGGCCACCATTCCACGGTGAAATTGACATTGGAGAATATAAAATAAAACTAAATATTTGAATGCAAACCGAGGATGTTAGTAAACTGTTTCATGATATCATCATCTCATCACCTATCTCAGTATGGAACACAGATACACCGGCTTTTGCGTGAAATCCGCATACTCGAACTTAATAACGAAATTGCTGCCCTAATCATTGAGTGTCAACCTTGAGACTTGGCACAGCGTTCGATACTAAAATCGAGACATACCATGTAAAAGTTCATGACGGATCTAGCTAAGGAGCATCGTTAAAATCAATGGAGACCAATACCGGCTTTGCGTGAAATATGTTTGCGATACATGACCGATCAGCACACACTCGACTTTGGAAACGGAATTACTACCCTAAACTTTGAGTAGAAACCCTGAAACTTAGGACAGTGTTAAATACCACCATCACGACATGACATACCAAGTTTCAAGAATTATCATGGTGTGAAACACCATCAAAATCGACCTGTACCAGCAACGGTCGACTCAACGCATATCACGGTATCCGAGTTCAGATATAGATACGATTGTTACATCACACCTTAGGGGCGAGCAAGCATATTTGCCCCGGTTGCTCGGCCATTTTACGAATAGGAGAGAGTAAAGCAACGTTTCTTTATTGTGCGCAGCTTTGAGAGAATAGATAGTGAAAGCTTGTTATGAGCGCTACCGGGGCAAGCCCCGGCTAGGCATTCACAAAGCGAAAACACAGAAGAGAATTCGATTTTCGCGGAGACTTCGCTATGTATGGGCATTTGCAAGCGAAAGCACAAGAAGAACGCGGGTTTCGCTGTGATCTCGATATATATTGAGCGCTGTGCGTCTATAAATGGTTAAATTGTTATTGAACAGAATTTTAGGTGGGGCAATGCCCCAGTTGCCCTATAGGACGAGCCGCCACTGATTTTACGAGTACTGAAATTATACTTTCCTTCCCACTGAGAGTTATATATCAGCCAAGTTATAGGTTTGATAGCATTTTTCACTGTGGAAGCTTTGAAACATCGCTTGGTCGCATCGCAGCATACGAGATTGTGGTACACAACTATGAATGTTAGTATAAATGACATTCCTGTGAAGTCGTAATTGAGACGCAGCATTGACACAGAGTGCAATGAAATAGGTATGGTCGAAAAAATACCAATTTATCTTTAGTGTGATGTAGAACCGGTATTCTATGCTTTGTGGTCTCTTGAAAGGCACATGTTTGAATTTTGAATTTGCCAACGCCCAATTTTAACGATGCATTATATATTGATAACACTTTTCCTTGTATTATGGACGCGTGTTTTGCGACAGTTGTGGCAGGTCACGGAATTTCGGCTGAAACACGTCATGGCTTTGAGGAGCTGCAAATATTCGGAAGCCTCCCAAGCCGAGATTGATTTGGTCGCTTTTGACGAGTCGGAAGCGGTATTTCGGTGAGTCGGTCAAGTTTGGTTGATTGTATGATAAATAATTTTGTAATTCTCAGAATTCTCAACTCGCTTCAATTAGTTTCGTGGTGTCGTTGTTGATTTTGATGTACGTTATTGGTGTTCAGCAGGGTTGTAAACAAGTCGCAAGGTTCAAAGTCACAAGCTAATCTCACTTTTATAGTTTTGACTCGAGTCAAGTCGAGTCATTTTTCAATTCATCGAGTTAAGTCCGAGTTCAATCCGGTTCAACCCACTTTTTTCAACTCTCCTGGAGTAATATAGAACGACTCGTAGTTTTCCTGAGTCGTAACAATATAAGGTTTATTTTCAAAGTATCTGGACTGATAGACGAAATACTAATCATGTGGTGACTTTACTATTCTTCGAAGTTACAATGAAATGTCTGTCTTGGCCGTCCTAGTCTTGAGTCCTATGACTTGGTTCAGGTCATGCACAATGACTCGAGAACAAGTCGAGGTACAGCAAAAATTGTCCAGGGTCGAGTCATTTTACGAATTTGAAACAATGACTCGAGTCGAGTCACCAAAAAATCGTGACTCGAGTCCGACTTACTGAAGTGGTTACAGACGTGTTCAAAGTAGTTATCGTCGTACTCAAGTAGAAGTAGTGATGTAAATTTCCACTCCAGTAAGAGCGAGTGCCAAGTAAGTAAAAAATCAAGTGTTCTTGGCTTAGAAAACAGAAACTATTCTCTATAATTACCTACAAATATTTACGTTGCCTCTACTTGCCAATGCTGGCGACTTTGACTGCCTTCCAATGTCTTGCGCTTGTAACACGGTGTTCGATTGTTTTTATAGGAAGGCTGAGAGATTGTATTTTAGCGGGGATCAGGTGAAAGCGCACGATATTCTTCAAAAATTACTGCAGACCGATATTGCCGATAAGCCGAATGACAATCACGACTTGCGTCAATGTTCCGCAGAACTTCGTTGCCAGGTATTTAAGAATAATAAATGCGATTTCTCAATAATTATCAGCCATATATAGACACTCGCTTGCAGAGATCCCGATGGCATGAAGACGGGGTTGTAAGGTAACCAAGTCGCAAGGTTCCGAGTCACAAGTCAATCTTACTTTTATATCTTTGACTCGAGTCAAGTCGAGACGTGTTCATTTCACCGTCAAGTCAAAGCCACGGAGCGGAGGTCGAAGTCACTGTGTTTGCTGTTCAGTACCGGTGCCGAGTTCATGTAATGCTCAACCAGGGTTGTAATGATTCGAGTCACCATTTTCTGATGACTCGACTTGACTCGAGTCATTTTCTAAAAATATGGAAACGATATGAGGTCCGATCTCTGCGTGACTGCTGGAGCGTAAAGTTGCTATTGAAATTTCAATAAATTGCAGCTCCAATACGGTGGCGTTCTGAAAAAAACGGCTGCGGCCAAAATTTATTTTTTCGTTTTGCCCTTCAATCTGAGACCACATCAGTTTTAGAGTGCAATTTCCCTTTAACAAATTTGTGTTGAAAAAAATGAAAACATTGCAGATTTTCATGTATTTGGGCTGCATTCTGTTCAACTAGAGCAGCGACAATGCCGCCGCGACGCACTATTTACTGAAAGCGCTATCAACGGCCGGAAAACATTACCTTCATAAATTTTTGGTCAAGTCAAAACTGCTGGTTGCGCAGTTACAGGTGAGCTTAGGTTTTTCTTTGGGATACATTTCGTCTTAATTTTTTATATATGTGACTGCTGTCTCAATACAACTCTGATATGATGTGAACTAAGCTTGTTTTTTTAATTCAATTTCCAAGTTTCTGTGAACTCAGTAATTCTAATGCTACTCTAATGCGGAAAAAATAACTGTGAAGCTATATTCAATCTAATCTGAGGAGTTGAAAATTTTGTAGTTTTCGAACTGTGATAGGTTCCACTCGGATACACTATTACTAGGGCGTTAGGAAGCTAAGCCAAAACGTTGAATTTCAAATATGTTGATCGTCCTTGCTGATGCTCTCTCCCTGTCGCAAACAGATGTATTCCAGCTGTTTCAATAACGCCAAACGAACCTTGCAATCGTGCTTTTACGAATGTCTAACACACGGAACTGCGATGGACAAATGTTGCATGAAGATGGTGGAAGCCAAGTGCACGTTGTTTGCAAACAGCCACCCAACTGTGTCAGGTCTGTACTGTACACCGAGGCGGTCAGTAACAAAGTACTTCTAAATTTTTTGAAGCACTCGGGTAAATCTTGCGTACTAAATTAATGAGAGTGAAATGCTGGTAATCTAATGTGTCAAAAGTTTCTACGTTGTAATGTTAATTCTAATAACCTAATTCCTTGTTTTCCTGAAAATGTTACAGGAGAACTTTATTGAGCCAGGCTTGGTCTGCAGGCAGTTTCTGTTTGCAAGCTTATAAGAACTGGACTTCATTTTTGTTCAATTTCCAAGTTTATGGCAATTCATACATTCTAATTCCCATCTAAAGAGCTTTTTGGAGGTACTGAACTCCAATTTACAATTGAATGATAAATTCATATTGAAATGAACCTGAATATTTTCGGCTGACACTCGTCAGGGTTAATCGTCAGCAAATGGTATTGAATCGAAAAGAACATTATATATCAACAATCGTATCATTAAATATGACGTCACGGCATGAAATCTCGAATGATCATCTGATTCGGAAAAATACTCAGTTGCTAGAATTCTAATCTAATTTAGAAGAGCTGTATATTTTGGAATTGTACAACTTTGCTTTCTATCGTTCAGATATCGATGAGGCCATCGCCGTAATTGAGAAGCTAAATTGGGAATTTGAGAAATTACAAGATCTACACAAAAGGAAAGACGCAGCGTATTATTTAGCAAGGTGAGCGACGCAAT
Source organism: Botryllus schlosseri (assembly GCF_051294905.1). Taxonomy (NCBI): domain Eukaryota; kingdom Metazoa; phylum Chordata; class Ascidiacea; order Stolidobranchia; family Styelidae; genus Botryllus; species Botryllus schlosseri. The sequence goes on along the minus strand of NC_137246.1, from coordinate 25,885,269 downwards.
AATTCAATATCATTCAGTCGGATTTAGCCATTTCATCAAAATCTTACGTTAATGTGTAGGGCCTATCTGCAATGTTTATTGTTAAGCTTTCTACATTTTACCAGATTGCATCATAAGAAGTCGCTGCTCTTGAAAAGAAGTCAATCGCCAGATCCGGCTTTACTCGAGGACGCCGTCTCGAACAGGAACAAGTTTTCGTCGCTTTTCAAGCAGATCAATTCTGTGTCGTTTGCTAGTCCTACGATCTTGTTGATATGAGTTCCTGGGTCGAAAATCCCAGTTAGTGCTACTGTGGGTGTCGATATTTGGATGTTGATGGAGAAGCGGTTGCGGAACAATGAGATGCATTGACTCATGAAGTCTGATGCAGCCTGAAATGCAGGGTTGTAACAAGTTTCCGAGTCGCAAGTAATCCTCACTTTTTAAGTATTGAGTCGAGTCATTCTCAATTCACCACCGAGTCAAGTCCAAGTTAGTGACTAGAGTAGTGGTTCTCAACCTGGGGGGCGTGAAGAAGCGGTCAACTGAAAAAATTTTTCGTGCTCTGCGCGATTTACCATGTTTCTCTATATATAGACCGAATTTCATATTTTTTAATACTCTCATCAACAGTCATAACCCTCCATGCCATCAAACAATCTGTTGGGGTTGCTAGCATACCGGTTGTATTTTGTGATATAACGATAGGGGGGCGCGAAATTTTTCACTATCATTGGGGCGTGTCTAAAAAAAGGTTGAGAACCACTGGGCTAGAGGGTCGAGTTCGAGTCATTGTGTTCACTGTTTAGTCTTGAGTTCAATCCGGTTCAACGCACATTTTAACTTTGCTTGAGTGATTTAGAATGGCTCGCATTCATAATATTGTAATTATCCTCAGTCCTAACAGTTTCTGGCCAATTTTCCAAGTATCTGGACTGATAGACGAAATACCAATGCTGTGGAGACTTCTCTATTCTTCGAAGTTGAAATGAAATGTCTGTCTGTTCGTAACCTAGTCCCTTATCATACGACTTGGTTAGAGTCATGTACAATGACTCGAGTCGAGTCATTTTACGCTTTAAAAAAATGACTGAAGTCACCAGAAAATCGTGACTCGAGTAGAGTCATTACAACCCTGCTGAAATGAGTTCGATATCTTGGTTAGTCGCTCTGTATATGATGAAAATATTCTCGATGCGTTATCTGTTGCATGCGTGTTTAATTATTCACGTCAAGAGAGACGGAATCTTTATTTGACGACCATGTGGGAAAAACAAACCGTTAGAAATTGAATGAACAAAGTGAAGTTATTGGCAGTACTATTCAGCAGTAGGAGGAGCGGAGAGTCAAAACATTGTATTTCCTTAACTCGCAGGGAAAACTATGGAGATCAGTTCAGGATATGGTGTCAAAGCCTGGCATGGTGGGTTAACTTGCAGGGTTCTGAGAGAGAACAGATTGCCTGGAGTCGAACCCCGTGATGGCTAGTGGCAATCCAGGCTAAAAACAAAGAGCCACTCAGAGTGAGTGATAAGAAAGGAGAGCGAAAAGCACATGTGCGCGCCTACCGCGGCGCGAAAAAAACACCAAAATGACGTCAAGGAGAAGACACGAAATTAAACATTGAGTGGAAAAGAAGAGGGTCAAGTCCTCTCGTTGTCCCGAAAACTACACCAAGCCTTCCAGACCCGATGTGAGCCGCGATGAGAAGCGACTACGGCTCGCTCGGAGACCAGCCTGGACTCGAAAAGAGAAACACCCATCGCCCGTGGGATAGCCAGGTTCCTGGGGTGGTAACTCCCCAGGGACCCGACCGCGAACGTGTGCATCTCCACGGTCTTGGCCGTAGCAAGGCGCAAGGAGTGACAGAGGTCCTCGTACTTAGCGTGTTTCAACTCAACGGCAGCGTCCATGCTGGCTACTCCATTCTCGAAGGGGCACACCACATCGATGACCAAGACCCGGCGAGCATCCGCTAAGATGAGGTCGGGCCTCAGTCGCCTGTTGGCCAATCTGGCGTGCTCCTCGCAAACGCGGTCCACGTCGCATCTGGAAGAAGAAGAAGAGCTTGGTATACTATCCAGGAGCTCCTCAAGTACCGAATTGTGTCTGTTCGTGATGATATCCATCACTGGCATACAGTGGTTCAGTACGTGGGGCAGGGTCTCGGTATGCTGTCCGCACTTGCAGCAGACCACACTTAGCTCCACACGTTTCCTAAACCGACCCCGGATCGACCGGAGCGGCAGAAGATTCAGACGAGCTTTAAGCATCCAGCTACGCTCGACTGCCGTCAGTACGTTGGAAGACCGGAGGAAACGGTTGGAGCTCCCGTACCGGCTGGGGCACTCCACAGTTTTGCCCTGGTCGGGAAGATCCATCCACCGTGTCTTCCAACGTTGGTTCACCTTAAGGTGGAGGAATTTGGTTAAACGACCCAAATCCTGACAGCAGTCGGCGCCCTGTGCCAACTGATAGAGCCCGTCTTCGGTCACGAACCAGCGAGCACCGAGACGCTTAGTAACGGGTCGGACCTCGGTCCAAAGCCCGTGGGCGTCTCCGTATGCTCTGGAATCGTGCCCTGTTAGACTCACGCAGTTTAAAAACTCGACTGTCAGGGTCTCCAACGCTTCTGAGACTCGGCAAGTTCTCCGGACGACCAACGCCAACCTCCCACGCGCAACCGCCCGCACAGAGGGGTCAGTGGAATTGACCATCTTGATGGCCTGGGAAAGCTTCAACACGTCCGCTTCGCAGCAGAGGTTGGGGATTCCCAGACCGCCAGACGTCAGCCCTGCATGGAAGAAGGGCTGAAACGCTCTGTTCGGGCGGCGGAATTCCGCCTTCACCAGCGTGCGGATAATCCAGGCGACGTAGATCGCAACGGAAAAACCTGCGGATTCCCAACTGAAAAAGGAACTTTGGAATAACGAACCTCTTCAGTGCGAGCAGCTTCTGAAAAGAGGTGAGGTGCGACAGAAAAAGCCTGTCACAATAGGCCTCTGGAGTTTTTATGGCCTCACCACCTTTTTCGGTTGCCTGGTAGGCCTACCCCATGTTCTTGCCCAGGTATCGCCAGAAGGAGTCACGATCGAGGACCCGAACCTCGCCACCGTCAAGGCGGAACGGGGCCGAGTCCACGATCGATCGGCTTCCTTTGAATCCCAAGGCAAGAACACGACATTTGGCGGGTTTGAATTTCATACCAGACCACCGAGGAAATTCATCGCACAGATCTAATATGCGCTTGAAGCTGGTCGCGAGACGAAGCACACACACAGGTGTCATCTGCATAACCCTGAACTCTGACAGGTGACGCCCTCCGACGCGGAAAACCGATAACCGCTGCTTTGAAGCCCAGCGACGCCACGCAGGAGAACTTCCATGACCACTTGACCAGGTTGAAAGTGATGGCCGACAAAGGGCATCCTTGACGGACGCCCTTCCCCGCTGGAATGGGGTCAGTCGGACCAGAACTGGTCGTGACTGAAAACACGTTAGACGTGTAAATATCGGCCATCACCTCCACCAGATACTCCGGGGCGTCAAAGTGCCTCAGGACCTCGATCACGGAGCCATGCCGAACGGTACCAAAAGCATTGCGGATGTCAAGCCAGGCAAGATAAATACCCTGCCGTGACGACTTGGCAATGTTGGCATCCGCAAGCAAGGAATCAAACATGAATACGTGCTCGAAGACCCCCTCTCGCGGAACAAACCCCTTTTGCTCCATGGAGACGACATCTCCATCGGATGCCCAGCTCTGGAGACGGCGAGCGATTACGGACGCGTAGATCTTATACAGCGTCCTGGATAGCGCTACGGGTCTCCAATTGCCGACGTCTGGCATGTCGCCGTGGCGGTCCTTCGGAATTAGGATTACCCGCGACGAGCGCCACTCAAGTGGAATTCGTCGGCAACACCTACAGATTTCGAAAAGCTCGGAGAGGATTTCTCCCTTGGGGTCCAAGCGCTTCCAAAATCCATAAGTGAGACCGTCGGAGCCTGGCGAAATACTTGTGTTTAAGGTTGCAAGTACTCCCGCTACCTCTGTCTCGTACCGCGACTATTTCGCGATCCGTACTCCTATTGCCTAAACTTCACCATCTCTGTTACGTAAAACTAAAGTTCTACATAGATATCTCTGCCTTTTTCGTGTCGCGAGTATTTCGTGATCCGTATTTTATCGGCTAAACTTCACAACCTCTGTTACGTAAAACTAAAGTTCTACATAGATATCGCTGCCTTTTTCGTACCGCGACTTTTTCGCGCTCCTTATTTCTATTGGCTAAATACTTCACAAATCCACTATTTTTTCTACGACGTTTCCGCAATTCGTTTCCCTCATTGGCTAAACTTTACAACCATTGTTTCGTACTGCTGTAGTATAAACTCGATCGTTTTCTCGAATAATGTGAGACTCATTTAACAGCTACTAGGACGAACGTATTTTCTTGTCGTTTCCACGTATTTCCACGCAAATACATTCGTGTCAGAGAACTCGCTGTGAATTGAAGAGCTCGCAACAGTACAGGACAACCAAGGCCCACACTACTGCTGCAATGATTATTCAATGAAAATTAATGAAACGAATTCAACAGAGTAAGAAAAAATCAAATATTGTCGCTTCGAATTGTACGGCATCATAAAAATAATCTTTTGATTGTACACCATCGATCAAACATAAGTATCTTATGTGTGGCATCTTGCTCACTACCGTACATCTTTAACCAAACAATGGGGAGGTGTCCATGTGCAGCATACTTGATTTCCATGCATGCAGCAGAATGTGGCTATGCCAAGAGATTCGTCACGAGCTTCCCCAGTAAAGGGAATTTTGATTCACCGAATCCATTGTGCACATATTTCAATTTTTGTCAAAATTCTGTTGGAGGGCATTGACTGATAACCTGCAGCTCATTTTGCAAATTTGCCAAAGCAGCCCATTCTTCCGACGAATCATCAAGTTCATCAAATAATATCACAGAGGGAAATTGCACAGTTAGAGGAATGATTGATTTTCTTTTTCTTTGTGTTGACAAAAATACGAAAGTATGCTGTCCTCGGCAAATGAAAATCTTGCCCGAATCTGCAGAGTGAGTTCAACAAGAAACGACAGAGCTTTATATTTCGCTCTTCATTTTTTCCGAGACTTCCGCTCAAAAATACGGATCCACAGCGCACATAATAATTGCTTGTTACTGCACCAACACATAGAATTGTGGAAAACAAACACAGTCAGAGACACAAAATCGCCTGATTAGCGATAAATTTAGCGTATAATTTGGTAGTCTAGTATTGGAATATTCCTTGTTCGCACAATTGCAGAAAAACACTAGATTAGCAAAATTGTGCGAAAAAAAACACTAGAACACTAGGACGACCGAAAAAACACTAGATCTAGTGTTAAAACACTAGGAGTGGCACCACTGCTCGCGACAAAGTTGAAAATTTTCAACTTTGTCGCGGACTTGCGCAACCCTGTCGCAGACAGCATGTTGCGATGAGTTGCCGGCGACTCCGGTCTGCATGGTCCAGTCGCAGACAGGCGCGATTCTCTCGTTTTATCGGGCCGCGAGCTCAGTGTGCAGCGGGCTTTATGTTATATCTCGAGTTATAGTCTTTTATGTCTGCAGATTCAGTGGCGGCTCGTCCTATAGGGCAACTGAGGCATTGCCCCACCTAAAATTCTGTTCAATAACAATTCTTTACCGTTTATAGACGCAACGAAATCTCAGCGAAAATCGTATTCTTCTAGTCCTTTCGCTTGTAAAGGCACATATATAGCGAAATCTCTGCGAAAATCGAATTCTCTTCCGTGTTTTCGCTTTGCGAATGCCTAGCCGGGGCATGCCCCGGTAGCGCTCATAACTAAGCTTTCACTGTCTATTCTCTCAAAGCCGCGCACAATAAAGAAACGATGATTTACTCTCTCCTATTCATAAAATTACCGAGCAACCGGGGCAACATAGCCTAGTTTAGGGTTACCATATTTTAGTGGGACAAATTCCGGACGCTCTTCAGCGCAGACTAGCGGATTCCAAAATGAGGTATGAGCGAATTGTCGATCAATATGACGTCACACCAGCAACGCTTTGTCTATCGACTAGAAGTGGTCACGTTCCGGAGTATGTGGTTGTGTGTTATAAGTTGTGACCAGCACCGAAGCCACATTTTGTCAGCCCCCTCCCGCCCAAATAAACACTGATCTTGCGCCCACCGTAGGGTAATCGATGCATCTAGTTCGTGGCCCAGCTCAGAATTTGAAGAGCTGATTACTAATTTAAGGTCGGCACATTTGCCCAAACGTACTCAGGGCCTATTTTTGAAGCTGATTACGTTCACCATCTTCGCGAACTCCAGAATATAGGCAAACTACCCCCAGGCTTAGAACCACTATCTTTGAATAAAGCATCCAAACGGCGTAAACCGACCCTATGAATATATCGTTATCTTGTAATTGCGATTACATTTAGACTATTTTTGTAAGTGAATGTAATTTTTATTTATTCTTGATCGCACTGTTTGCGAGGGTATAGTAGTCCCCATATTAAAACCAATACATATTATTCTAAATCGCGCGCAGCGCGAAGAAAAACTTCATGTAGCATAAACCGGCTCAAAATAATATTGTTTATGTGGATTTACAAAAATATTATGAGCTTATTACTTCAAGCCTTCAAAATTCCGGACATTTAGGCATATTTTACAAATTCCTCCCGGACGCAGTTTTAACAGTGAAATTCCGGACATGTCCGGGAAATTCCGGACGTATGGCAACCCTAGCCTAGTTGCCCTTAAGGTGTGATGTAACAATCGTATCTATATCTGAACTCGGTTACCGTCATATGCGTTGGGAGTCGATCTTTGCTGGTATAGGTCGACTTTGATGGTGTTTCACTCCATGATAATTCTCGAAACTTGGTATGTCATGTCGTGGTGGTGGTATTTAACACTGTCCTAAGTTTCAGGGTTTCTACTCAAAGTTCAGGGTAGTAATTCCGTTTCCGAAGTTGAGTGTGTGCTGATCCGTCATGCATCGCAAACAGATTTTACTCAAAGGCCGGTATTGGTGTCCATTGATTTTGACGATGTTTCATACCGAGATCGGTCATGACATTTGGTACGGTGAATCTTAATGTTAGTATCGAACGCTGTACCAAGTTTCAAGTTTGTCACTGAACTATGTTAGTGGTAATTTCGTTTCCTAAGTCGAGTGAGAGCTGACTCGTCATTTATCGCAAACATATTTTACGCAAAGCCGGTATTGGTCTCCATTGATTTTAACGATGCTCCTTATAGCTAGATCCGTCATGAGCTTTTGCATAGTGTGTCTTGATTTTAGTATCGAACGCTGTGCCAAGTCTCGAGGTTGGTACTCCATGATTCGGGCAGCAATTTCGTTATCAAGGTCGAGTATGGTAGAGATGTGTGCTGATCTGACACTTAGCCTACCTAACGCATTGCGGATTTCACGCGAAAGCCGGTGTATCTGTGTTAACGCTAACTGTGTTCCATACTGAGATAGTTGATGACATGATGATATCATGAAACGGTTTACTAACATCCTCGTTTTGCATTCAACTATTTAGTTTTATTTTATATTCTTCAATGTCAATTTCACCGTGCAATTGTGGCCTTCAGGCCATTTGCTTACAATTACAACTCCTGTCAAGCGCAATAGCTGTTTCGTTTTCGATGGCGGCTAACAGCTGATCGCTTGATCAGCCTATTCCTCAGTAAATGTTACGCAAAATTCGGTGTTGGTCTGTTCGTATTAATTTTGACAGTGTACTATACCGAAAACGGTCTTGAGGCTACTTCTCGATGATTTCATGTAACAGTGTACCAATGATATATATACATTGTATATATATCATTGAGTGTACCAAGTTTTCGACTTTCAATCACATATTTACTCGGTAATATATTTTCCAAAGGCGATTTTGCAGCAGACATATAGACACTATAGACCGTAAGCCGTATGTGTCGTGTGACAGTCTCCAGCCTCAAGGCCAAAATCTCCTATGCTGTACCGGGACCGAATTTCCGAGGCTGCTATTGTAGTTCTTCAGAATGATGTTTTGGATTCAATATGACATGTCCAATCTATGAGATAACGATTGCGTATGTGTCCGAACTCGTTGACCTTTCCAGTTAGGCTTACACAATCTCTCGAGTTATAGTCATGAGTTATTTCCATTTCTGCAGATAATTAGTCAGGTGTAGTGCGAACATGAACCGTGTCGAATCTTTGTTCCGCACGCCGTTTACGCAGTTGCCACACTTCAAGTCACAGCTCACCAGCAGACCTCTCGCGGCACATACGTTAAAATCACTGTTGTCGTTTGTGTTACAGGTAGGGTTGCCAGTAGGGATGGTGTGAACGCGAGGTTCACGTTCGCGTTCTGTGTGTGAACCTCGGAAATTTAGAGGTTCACGTTCACAAACGAACCTTGGTAGGTTCTGGACTGTGAACCTATTTCATATATTGCAATTTGCAATTCATTATAACATCTTTTGGTTGAAATTTATTGCATTTCAACTGCAGGCCACTCTATGCATGGCACTGGCATCATAAAAAATCAACACTAAACGAGCATGCACCTTGACATTCTCAAAAATTTTACTTGCTTTGTTTCAAAAGTTTGCTCGAAATATCCAGCTTTCCGTTTGTGAATATTTAGTTACTCTCTGCTGTGAGCTTCACCCCCAATCACACAACACCAAGAGCGACATACACTACATTTGTAGGTAGTCAGCGAATGATGGTTATTCAACCAATCAATGAAATTGATATCGTTGTCTAGTCCGATGTAAAAAAACCTGGCAGAAGTAGGGGTCAATCTTGACTTTATATGTTTATGGTATCATAGAAACCAAATCCGTGGGATTGGGCTGCTGACTACTGCTGTATAAATTGTTAATGCGATAATATCGGTAGCAAGTATAGAAACCTGTTTTACACTCTGCTCAATATCAACGTAGTAATACTCAGACGCCGAATACATTGCCCGTTCTGGCTTAGACCGTTATGGCGTAAGCCTATATTCCCTTGCAAGTACTCGTCGAAATCGTTGGCAAAGCGACGTAAGAGGGTGATTTTATAATATTATTATATCATTTGATTGGCCCAGTTCATACATTTGGCGGCGTTTAAAATGTCCATATGTACTTCAGCATTGTGGAATTGTGTGGCCCGAGTCGTCGCTAGGTATCGCGTACATTAATATAGGCTATCACTTCCCTGAAATGTACGGTTGGAATTAGCAAAATGACGTCACGTGACGTCATGACGTTCACGTCCGCGTTCACACAGAACCTTTCAAAAAGGTTCGCGTTCACACGAACCTGAACCTTTCAGAAGTTCACACCATCCCTAGTTGCCAGTAAATTCGGCCCTCGGTAAATTCGGCCAGGGAATTCGGCCATGACCTCTGTAAATTCGGCCCTCCGAGAATATTGTATTAAAATGTATTACCAACCGTTAACATGAATTAATTACATAATTATACTATTATTTGGTGATTTGGATCGCAGGGTATGCGTGGATCGCGTAATCGTGGGAGATAGCGCGGATATTCACGTGGTACTCGGTAAATTCGTCCCTCGGAGAATTTTGTATAAAAATGTATTACCAACTATTAATGGGAATGAATTATATAATTATATTATTATCAAGTGATGTGAAGGTCAGGGTATGCGTATATCATACAGTCACGGGAGATAACGCGAATATTTACGGGGCTGAATTTACTGAGGAACGAATTCAATCGGTAAATTCGGCCCTCGGAGAATTTTGTGTAAAATTGTATTACCAACTATTAATGTGAATTATATTACATAATTATATTATTATCAAGTGATTAGGAGGTTAGGGTTAGAATTAGGGTTATGATTAGGGTTAGGTTAGTATTAGGGTTAGGTTAGGATTAGGTTAGGGTTAGGTTAGGGTTAAGGTTAGGTAATGTTATTGTTACCCTGGCCCTGGCCGAATTTACCGGGGGCCGAATTTACCGAGGGCCGAATTCACCGAAGGCAGAAGTGACCGAGGGCCGAATTCACTGGCCGAATTTACCGAGGGCCGAATTTAAAGGAAATCTTACCGTACCACCAAGTTACTTGTTTACGTTGGAAAACGCCATCGTGACGTCATCTTGATGTCGCTTGCAGCCCTTGCCCCACCACCCGATATTGTCACGAGCCGCCACTGCGTCACTAGATCTACTGTATTTTGACTTGACCTGGTGTCCTTCATCATCATCATCATTGGTTTATTAGCAATTTTATCAGTTCAATACACCACAAAAAATGCGACACAATGAAAGAAAGGAAGATGTCGAAGCGACTAGGTTGTCTATGGAATCTGACACCCACCTTGGCCTAGGCGATGTAAAGAGGAGGCATGCACACTGAATGAAAGTGCATTTTCTTTCGAAATTCGGCAAATCTAGTGTTCTTTTACTGAAAAAAATTGTAACAGGATGCTATTTTCATGTGCTTCGAATAATTTATACTGGTAGTATACTTGAAGAGATAGTAATTAGTATCCGTCTAGATTTGCTCATTTAGTACAATAGCGACCAGTCCTACATGTACTGTAGAATATGGAATTGCAACGGCTATCAGTGTGCAAAGAAAATGCTCTCTATACCCGCTGCTATTGTTATGTGCGTGCGTGCGTGTTTGTGTGTGTGTGTATGTGCGTGGGGGGGGGGGGCGTGCCTCACCAGCCATGAACCTCACCGCACGTCACTGCATACAACTATATTTCAGACGCTGAAGAAAGTAGATTTAGCAAATGCAACTCATACGCCGCGATTAATATACGAGATATAATTTCATGGATGAACGTCGCGGACGATCACAGGAGATCTATGCAATACTGATGAAATATGTTTGATCCTCTTTCCATGTGGAATTTATATGATCCTCGAGGACACGATCGTTCCAAATAGATAATATTGCCGAATTTATCCGTATTCTGAATTGACCAAATGACCATGCTCATCGTCACGTCACTCCAGATGTTTCCAGTAGGCCTACCATCGATTACCGGTATTTTCAAATATTGAGCTTCGTTCGTTCAACGTGAGGTCACGCAGCTCCGTATTAGAAATTTGGCTTCAGTAAGCCGTGTCTTATAAAAGGCTTAGAAGTATAGGCTCTGCTACAAGTCGTCAGCGACGGAATCAAAGAATATCTCCTTGGAGTAAATGACCATCGCAGTCGATGAATCCAATGCAGTGCACGGCCCGGTCATACTGGAGTTGCGAGTGAATAATGAATTCAATGAGTTCAAGTTGCTGTATTTTGTTAGTATAGCCATCTCACGTGGTTATCTAATTCCTGCTTGTATGACGGTTGATCCAATGAAAGGTAGATATATGCAGGGCCGTAACAGCACTTCGTCAGCCCCCCCAAAGCGTTGGTTTTGGGCCCCCATATGATGATAATCGAACTTCTGGGGAGTTCGCCTCCCAGACCCGGCCCCCTCAGGTTATACACTACTTATCATCTATATTCAGGCCCTTAGCTGAATCTGCTTATTGCGCCTGCTCGCGCCAAGCGCGAAAATTTATTATAATTCATGATCGAATCGGTCAATATGCTCGGGAATTGCATACATATTGCTATCAATTTTTATCCTCTCTCTGCTCACGTAACCAGATTTACAGGTAGAGCTGAGTGAGGTGTGTTTGAAAAGGTAGGACCCCTCAATAATAATTAAACTTCTTCGGGCGTATACCCGTTGGCAGGAACGAAACAGCACTTCGCCAGGCCGACCAAAAAAAACTTGGGTCTTGGACTCCCATAGGGTGATAAACCTATCCCCAATCACGTTGTTCGCATTTGCCACGTATTGCGACAGGCGTGGCCGTCCGTTAGTCTGCGATAGTATACGGCTAGGGTCGGCAACCTACGGCCCGCGGGCCGGATCCGGCCCGCCAAGCGAAATCGATCGTCCGGCCCGCGACATAATAATTAGTTATCACAATAATACGGCCCGCCGCTTCATAATGAGTTTCTATCTGCAGTGCAGCGCTGCATGAAAAAATGCGGCATTGCTATGATATAATAGTAGCCTACATCGTATTAGTCTATTGTTACGCCATAAAACGAAGGTGGTTGAAGTAGGAGATGGAGAATGGAGATAGACTAGACTGGATCAGTGCTTATGCTTATCAATCGGGTGTATCTCGCAACCGAAGGTGTTCCATGCTTTTTTAAAGGGCTAATCACTCTAACGGGGTGAGACAATAAAGGTGTTCTTCCTTTGCTTCAAAAACGCTTGGAGCATCTCAGACGCAATGACGGAATCTCAAACTATTCAATTATAGATAACTAGCCTCCGTATGTTAGTTAGCCTGTCTATGGTTTGATTTTCCAGAAGGCATTGTGTGCCAAGACAAAAAACCTGAATAGTGTTTTGGTCACAATGGGGAAAACTGTTAATATGATTTTTGTCTCATCAACTGAATCAGTTACGCCAGATATTACTAGAAGCAGAGAATCAATATGGCGATGTCATGTAGGCCTATATCTGTCATGTTCGCTCATTGAGTCGAGCAGCTATGCTTACACGAGTGTATGAACTGGGAAATGAAATAGCAACTTTCCTCGAAAATACAAATATCGCCGACTCGTAATCTTGTAATCAAAAATGGGTATCTCATCTTGCTTTCCTGGTACATTTAACGTCACATCTGAACAAATTGAACTTGCAACTTCAGGGGGAAAACAACTACATACACGAGACGTTGAGGCGCATTCAAAACAAATCTGTGACTCTGGAAATGTCAACAGTACAAAGACAATTATGCTCACTTTCCTATACTGGAGGAGAGAACCTAGTACCAACATTACATTTGTAACTGTGATACGCAGGCCGTGTTATTTTTGGCATTTCAGGAGTCAGATGCCAAAACTGCCGAAAATAAAAATTTGAAAATGCCAAAAATAAGCAATTTTTGGCATATGCCAAAAATAACACAGCCTGCCAAATAGTGTATTTCGTTCATGGTGTTGTGTTACCAGGACTGCGTTACAAGCGAGAAGATCGTTTGTGAAAGGCAGGTTTCTTAATCTGGGTCCAGCCCACCCATTAGGGGTGAAACCATGGTGTCCTAAATGTTGTGGGCACAGGGAGATTGAACGGCTGACTGCATTTGGTTTACGTCATACTTTCCATTTGTCCAAAGGCAATTTTATGACCATTTTTGACCGGCTTGTCGAGCGCTAAATTTGATAAAATGGGTATCAATGAGAAGCTGCCGCAGTACTGATTATTAAAATATAAATTATATTCTGCTCGTGAAACTGGAACTACCAAAATCAAGAACGATTTTTGCATTGTGATCGAGTTGAAAATTGTGATGCAACAAACTGTCTGGCTATTTCTGAGCTGCATAGTCTCGCTTTGCCAGGCAGTCTTGTTACGTCAATGTTCTTAAACAAGCTAACCTTCCAAGGCCTCTTCCATGCGAGTTGGTAATATTAAAGCCACCTGAAGTGAAAAAATGTCCTCCGGAAATATATCGGTAGCCTGAAGGAGAAATGATAGTCGGGCTACTAAATAGAATGTGTTGAAACACAACACAGGAAACTCCTGGAAAAGGATCAGGAAGAAAATTATTTCCGCGATGAGATCGATGGCACTGGCGAAGTGATCTCTTTTCATGATGCATGGAAGCCGGTTCGGCCCTCCAAAGATTTTGAAGCTCTGAAAACCTTTTGTGGATGACTGGCAACATTCTTCCCCTCAGCAGCTACAGTTGAAGCCGATATTTCCCAGCTTCGCTGGGCGAGGAATGAATTTAGGAGAAACTTAGCTGACCTGAGTTTGGAAGCACTGCAACAGTGCAAACGATTTAAGTCTATTCAACAGCTGTGACAATCAGCTGTTAAGCGTGTTTGTTAGGCTTTCATTTCTTTTTTTGTTTATTGGCACCGATTCCGATGGATACTGCACATTTTGTGGTTTGGTTTGATATAATTAACCAATGAAATCGTTAGGTTTTTTCATCTCTTATTGTTTGTTGGCACTGATTATACGTAGATGCTGCACATTTTGTGGTGTCTTTTGACAAACTAGCCCAAATATAGCGTTTTTGTGACTAATTCGAGGCTGAAACTATCTATTTAGAGGACGATGCCAAAACTGCCAAAAATAAAAATCGAAAAATGCCAAAAATAAGTTATTTTTGGCAGTTTTGGCTTATGCCAAAAATAACACGGCCTGGTGATACGAAATTTAACTACTGAATATTCACCCGCTTTCCGACATTCCTTCTCTACAAAATGAATTCTGACTATTCAGTACTCTGTTTAATGTGGACGCCAATACCATTGCCTGAAAATGTCAAATGGGCCTTTCTGAAATGCGATGCAGTTGAATTGAATGACAAATTTCATACAAAGAGCATATCGCTGCATGACTTTGACAAAGAGTACGTTCTTGAAATTGGTCTTTATCCCAGCTTGACCAGCAATGCAAAAGAAATTGCATCGATTTTTGGAAGCACGTACGCATGTGAACAATAGTTTTGAACAATGAAATTCACGAAGAGCAAGCTATGATCACGTATTTCGGACGTCCATTTTGAATAGGGCCTGATTCTTGTTTCATCTGACTTGTTACTAGAAGTTGAAAACCTTTCACAAAGCAAGCTGCGTCAATTGTCACAATTATTCTGTGTCGTTGAAGTGTAAATACATGTGTCTTCGGATTGGTATGATTGATATTGCAGCAATGTAGGATAATATACCGAAGTGAGCGTAAAATATAGTACCAAGAAAAAATCCGGCCCGCCAAAAGGTTGTACACCCGAAGTTTGGCCCGCGACTAACAAAAGGTTGCCGACCCCTGGTATACGGCAAGTCCGTTGTCTACGGATATCAGCTTACAGTTTATACTTAACTGGCACTTCCGCAGTAGCTGACACGAACGTCCTGTGTTCTGTGCAGCTCTTGACTGGCAGTTCAATAGAGACGACAACAATTGCCTTTTCCAGATATATTGTACAGGTGGATAGTAATTTGGATAGTTTAAATAGTAAGTACAGCGTACATGAGTCTTGAAAAGACTAATCTGAGTCAATTATACGATATGCGCTAGGTCATATACCAGCGATAAGTCACGTGATATAGCATTATACCATAACTCAGGGCCGGCCAACCCGTGGCCCGCGAGAAGGTTTTGAGTGGCCCGCGAAGTAATTTTAGAAATTGGTAATATTACCAAAAATGGATTGCCAGATTGTGAACTTGCATGGGCCATGGCCAACCAAAAATTTGATTAGTCCGGCCGCAGCACTGGGGATGTGACGCCTAACATGTCAGTTTCAACGCATTGGCAGATCCATGAGCCAGTCAAATTTTGATGGATCTTCTGCGGTAGATTTGTCTAAAGTAAAAAAGAAATCACGCTTTCCGCAATATGTTGTCACTCGATTTCTTGCTTTTAATATTTTTACCCCTCCTGAAAATGAAAGAACGCCTGATGTACGATATTAAGGCTAATTATAATCGCAATTACGAGAGAAAGTGTCGTCCAACATGCGACCTTGCGTTTGCGCCCGCAAAAAGACCGTCGACGGTGAAACATAGGCATAAAATGATTGACGCATAAACGCATGTTGGCCGAAACTTTCGATATCGATATGTCCAGGTATCGAATAGTCCAGTTCTTGCAAACTGAGCCCAGCAATATACAGCAGACCAGCAATATATACTCAAGAAACAATAATATTGACCTATAAACTTTGAAAAATTTTCGCGCTTCGCGCGGCTAGTGGCCCGCGCGATGATTGGCCCTTTAACCGAAAAGGTTGGCCATCCCTAACAGATAGGAGAGAGATGGAGCCTGAGCTCTCACAGTATTTAGTCGTACTGTATAGTGAGCCAGCGCTAGGCGCGCAAATTTTGCATATATATTGCAATCAATTTCTTTTCCTCTCTGCTCTGCAGATTTACCGGTAGAGCTGAGTGAGGTGAAACTGTAGGACCCGTTGGTATGACTCCGTAACATGATGTTATTTCGTGACCTCCTGTCTGCTATATCAAAAATATAGAATCGCCCAAACGTAGAGCGAGATAGTGTAATGGTTATGCGTCCGGCTTCTCGAACGGTAGGTCGTGAGTTCGATCCCCGGCCGGGTCATACCAAAGACTCGAAAAATGGTATCCGCAGCTATCCTGCTAGGCGCTCAGCAATCAAGGATAGCATGGAGGAGAAAAAAACGGGGGCGCAGACTATAGATGACCTCATGGGGCCGTATCGCAACTCCGTCGTCAAAGCATCTCGATGGTGCAGGCGAAAAAGAATATCATATCTCTCTCTCTCTCTCTCTCTAGGCTACCAAACTAAAAGATGCACACAATTTCAAATTGGTATTTCTTCATTGGCATATAATTTTTCCCTGCGGGATGGTATTTGTCTTGTGAGGTTCAGATTGCCAAGACAGGAACATTCGGCGCCAGTCATTTAGGCGCCTAATTAAACCTGTATATGTATTTTGTATATATAACGAAGTTAACGGTAAACATAAGGGCAGTCCTTTTCGGCCAAGGTTTTCACGCTGTCGATCGTTCTGGCACACTTCTTGGAGTCGCATGTTACATGGCCTAAAACTTCATATGTCTTGGTGCATCGTGGCCCGGTAATGGCCAACGTCGATATGCTCATTTCTATAAATCTTGCGTCTTTTTTCTTGGGGAAGAGTACCCCCAAATCAAGATACTTGGCAACTTGAAATCGCGCATAGCGCGAAAAATTTTTCAAAAAGTTGCATACATTTTCAAAAAATACTCTGTAATTTATGCTAATTCACGAAATAATTTTGGGTCCCCTTCGAGCTCGGGCCCCCTCCCCCAATAGGGGGGTTTGGGGTGTGGCAGTTACGGCCCTGGATCAATGTTGAAACGACTTGAGGTTCTAGTCTTTGAAATCGACACCCATATGGGCCTAGGCGATGTAACGAATGAGTCATGCACACTGGATAATCCCGTTTGTGCGAAAAATTATCGAGACGACAGATTTCGCGTCGTTGGGACTCTTGGGAGTGGCCGTTCACACTTTCATTTGTGTGCCTTGGAATCGACTTTGATCAAAATACACCAGCCAAGGCTGTGAAAGCAAAGGAGTTCGTGTACCATCTCTAAAAATACTACATTGAACGCTCTCTTATTCGAAATTTCATGGGGGTGACGTCATATTTTGTGATAGCCTAAGATTGTTGATAAACAATGTTCTTTCCAATTCTCCACTAGCTGCTGACGATTACCCCTGGCGAGTGTCAGCCGAAAATATTCGGGCTCATTTCAATATGAATATACTATTCAACTGAATGGAAAGTGAAAGAAGGCAATATAAAAGGACAAGCGACGGAACAAGGTGGCATATAACTAAAGTCACCATACGTCCTACTTTTTGGCAATTCGTCATCCTTTACAGCAAAGATAATGGATAGATGCGAGTAAAAATGGGCATAAATGACACTAAATAGGAAATTCATGGTTCGATCGGAAGCGAGGACCTTTTTCTTGTTTTTTATTTAGTCAATATAGCGTTATCATCGAGCTTCTAGCTGTAGGACTGACTACTTAGACAAACACCTTTACAAGCCGAATCCGAAGTGTATTCCTTCGGAAGACCACATGCTTGTCTGACAGGAACCCATCGCCGGACTCAATCATGCATATCATAACACCACACCTCCCTTTTTACTACTAACATAATATACAAGTGATAAGGTATCGACAATACAACAGCAATATCAATATATACAAGGTGACACTACCCTTGCAATTGCAAGGTTAGCAAGAGCAGGGCATTTAAACATAACAGACAGAGTCAACAGGGCGGTAGACTACTCGCCAAGGTGTACAACAGGTTAGGGGATTATTCTGCCCCAGATCTTGAAACCTGTGTATGATCAATATTGCTCTATAAATCGTTGAGGCGGCCTTTTAATTCCCGAAGATCGTCTCGCGGGATTCTCCATTGTAGGTTCAAACCGTGGCTTCTTGATGGTTTCCTGGTTGCTTCGGCGCTATAAGACAATAATTCAACCGGTTTATTCTGATGCGGCAAAGATGGTTTTGGTACCTCCGGAGGGTGTTACTTCCGTAAGTGTTTCGCCTCATTAGTCCATTGTTCGTTTCAACGATGATCGCTCTAGGATTTTCATGCATCTCCTTGATGATACCCATCTTTTCGCAATCAGGAATGTAGGCTATACATGATGGTCTCCCATTCCGAATCTATCATTCTCAACCACACGATGTCATTTATTGTAACTCGCACCCATTTTCTGTCTATACTCTGTCACCCTTTTTCGAAGATATTCGGCATCAACAGTCTGTGGTCGTAGCTCGTTAGGATGACAAGTCACCTTTGTCTTCAATCTGCGCCCCATGCTCAATTGCGCTGGCGAAAAGCCGTTGTGCAAATTTGAAGTAAAACTTGTGTAAAACAGGAGTCGAACGAAAGTAATGACCCGTGTGTTGTTGAAAAATTGGAATATTTGAATCTCCTTGTTGTAGTTACTGCCGTTACTCCGAAACCGTCGAACACTTTTCAATATGTTGTCCAAAATATGCTTTTCATCGGAAATTTCTTGTGGATAAATGTGCTCATTTGAAAGTGAATTCGCCATAACAGTTAATGAATGCGTGATGATTCCTAAACAGTCGTCCGTAACTTCGTGCGGCAACAAAACTCGGGCAAAGTTCGACATCAAAATGCTTTACGAAAAGGAGCATCCTCGGCTTGACGTAGTTCATATTCTTCAACGTTACCAGAATCTCCTTCTGGGGCCTGCACCAAGTGCCCCTCATCGGTGTGCGAAAAAGTAAGGAGATCGTGATCGTCTGAAGAGAATGGAATGCACTCTCATATATGAATGAGAATGGATTGTAGGCTACTCTATCTCAACGCGATATCGCCTCGCGAAAATCAGGAAATACTAAAACAGGTACCATCGTTATTTCGAAATGCTTTGCCCGCAAGAACAAAATGCCAAATATAAACAGTATATAATCCCTTCTGATTCACTTCTTATCCTCTGATTCGTTATTCATTCGAGAGAAATGAGTCGAGACCAAAATTTCCTTAAAATTCATAATAACATACTTGCACGAGTTCCCACTTGAGCACGAGCAGCCTCTGAACGCGGCCGAAAATCCTCGACGTCACCTTCTGGTGCGCAGATGAGTCGTCCTTCACCTGATACTGCAAGGAAAGATTTCGTTTATTTCATTATAGAATGTAAACATGTTTACATTCTATAATTTCATGCTGTAGGAAGGCAGAATGCAGCATCAGATTAAGCGCGACGTCTGAATGACATATTGCATTTTCAAATTGATAATGGCGTATGATGAGAGGTCAGTAAGTTTTCGAGAGATTTGCCCGCAAGCATGTGATCACGTGCGGAGTTCTCAATCCCTAGTCCAGTGGTTCTAAACCTTTTTGACCTCGCGGTACCCTCTGAAATGGAAAATTAGTTCGCGACACACCCGAGCCGTGCGAGATAGTGTAATGGTTATGCGTCCGGCTTCTCGAGTCGTGGGTTCGATCCCGGCCGGGTCATACCAAAGACCGCAGCTATCCTGCTAGGCGCTCAGCAATCACGGATAGCATGGAGGAGAAAAAAACAGGGGCGCAGACTAGATGACCTATGGGACCGCATCGCAACTCCGTCGTCAAAGCATCTCGATGGTGCAGGCGAAAAAGAATATTATCATCTCTCTCTCTCTAGCACAGCAGTGGTTCTCAACTGGGGTCCGCGAAACCTCCACATTTGCAAAATGGTTAGTAACCTAATTTATGTTTATTCTTGTTGTATTTTCAAAATTTAATCAGGAGGCAGTTTCGCTTCATAACTGGGCCGAGTTGGAAGCCAGATTAAGACACCGTGACGGCCGTCTCGGCATCCTATTTGATCATTACATCACTTTGTGTCTGATGAGCATGAATTAGGATTAGGTTTTGAAAAAACAGGATTTGTGAAATTTTGTCGGATTTGGATTGGATTTGGATTAGACATTTTTTTCAGAACGGATTTGGATTGGATTTACCTATTTTCTGGGAGATTGAAATGTCGTGTGGCGAATGGCGACAAACTTTATTCAGATCAGTTATTAATGTACTTATGGTTGCTAAGTTATCTTGAATCAAGTGAATCGTTGGTTGTGAAAGAAAATTTTCGAATTCCTCCATTGCATAAATTAGTATTTTTTCTGAATTTCCAGTTGGAATCGGATTAGGATTGGACATGAACTTGAATATGAAAAAGTTATGAAATAAGATTTGGATTTGGATTTGAAGGTTCGGATTTGAATTGGATTAGGACATATAAATTCCAAATCCGCTCATCTCTGCTGTGTATCGCATCTCACATTGTGTGCGCCGCACGTTTTGCCCTGCTTTGAGTTGACTCTTGCGTATTAGGAACTAGAAATATAAGTGGCATTTGACACAGATGAGTAAAATATAGCTGACAAGAATCATAGCCCTTCTAAAGGCTATGCAAGAATGTTTGGTTTGGACTTTAGGAATGAATGCAGATTTACCGATTTTTTCAAGATTTAGCGACATCTAGCGATTTTGCCACCAGTTTTAGCGATTTTAGTCCATCCAGACTCCACCAGAGTTGGCAAGTGGCGACACTGCATAAGGGAACAGTCGAGTCGTCGCTTCAGTTCGGTTCAGTTTATTAAGAATATTCATGAATTCAAAACGCCACAACCCACAAAATTGTCAAGATCCGGACTCGGGTACGCTGGTTTCGCAACCAGAAGTGCGGTGAAGTTGTTACTCCAGTCTCGAGACAGTTGGTATTTTGTTTGTATATAGTGCCAGGACGGCAGGACCATAGCAAAGGCCACCAACGTTACTGAGCTGAAAGAGCAGGTAGCAATTTGCGAATGTGACGATCACAGAATCGATGGTGGTCTGAAATATTACGCGTGCCATTGTGGTTCGTGGCCAGCTCTGTTAAAGATGGCTCACACTCTCAGGTCAGACGGCCGAGGTTGACGAATGTAACAAAGAAAGCCAAGGTACACAGTTCTTCATTGGTTCTTTCGTCCATGATATTTCATGTGCTCATTGCGTAAACTATACTGTTGCAAGTTGGTTGTGTATAGTGACCCCCCCTCCCCGGATAATGAATTTATCGTTCACTATCTCTTGTATATGTACCGTACATGTTCTGATTGAGTGATTGAGGTGTTGTGTTGGTAATGGTAGCCAATGGTAGGCATCATGCTAGTTTTCCTTAGCTGTCTTGTCGCTCTAACACAGTGCCTTGTACGTGTTGTAGTGTAGCCTCATAGAGTAAGCATATTGCCCTACTGATATCTCGGTACATTTTGCCTAATATATCAGGTGAGCAGGGTTGATTCTCCAAGTTGAAGTAATTTAATTAAAGAAATTGATAAAAATAAAACATAGTGTGAGCACAGGACACCTATTCCATACTTTATTGATATTGTGTATTTCAGACTCGGGTTCTATTACACCAGTTGTTGCCAACCTTTTCTGCTGCTCGAAGCCCTTTGTCAGGTGGGTAATTTCTTGCCAAATCAACGATTACCAGTGAACTCGGCCCTTGGTGAATTTGGCCCTTGGAGAACTTGGCCCTCGGTGAATTCGGCCCTCGGGAAATTTTATATTAAAAATGCATTGAATATGAATTATGATTCTCAGATAAGGAAGAATCACATGCCATGGTAGATCTCGTAGCGGTACCGGTCACCATGATTGGTTACTGGAATGTTTGCCGGTGAACTCTGCACTTTGAGTGGTTGTCAATGTTGTACGGAGGTCAGGGCATGCGTAGATCACGCAGTCAGTTAGATCACTGATTGCGTAACCGCGGGAAATAACGCGACTGTAATCACTTGTTGAACTCGGCCCTTGGAGGAATTGGCACTAGAACACCTTCGCATTAGAAATGCATTTAATATGAATGAACATTATCGAAAAGGAAATTTAAACGTGTCGTGGCTCGCGGTAGATCTCGTAATCTTGGGATCCTTCAACCCTGTTATCGGGACACCCTAAGCCACCCCCAAACCTAATATCCTCACATCCAACTTTATTAGACCCTCTCCAAATTCTAATATTTGGATACCCTAGCCCCATCTTTGACCCTAACCCACCTCCAATCCTGATATTCCCCACCCAAACCTAATATCCAACCCTAATATCCCCCTCCCTCGACCCGTGACTGCGTGATCTACGGATACCCCGACCTCCTTACAAGATTGACGAATCACTTGATAATAGCCTACTATTGTTAGTTTAATAATTCATATTAATAGCTGTTAATACACTTTATTACAAAATTTTCCGAGGGCTGAGTTTGTCAATAGCCGAATTCACGAAGTGCCTAGTCTGTGCGGCCGAATTCACCAAGTGCCGAGGGGTTTGCACCAAGGTTTGAGAATTTATATGAAATTTGGCACACTGGTTGATATAGCTTTAGATATGCCAAATCCAAATTTTTTTTTTTTTTTTAATTTAAAAAAGTACCAAGTTTTGAGGCTTAAAAGTTCGAACATTTTCCTTATCACGCTTCATTGAACATTGTCAATTATTTTTTCAATGTCATAATTTTGAAGGTAAAAAGCTGTTAATGTGGCTGAAATTTGGGGACATGACACTACCTGTCTCCACGAATTCTAAAATTGAGGGCCCAAACATTTCAGAGTATGTTATCACATAAAAAAAATTTAGAAACCAAAATTCTGAAGTAGTGATCTTGAATATATTGTCTTTCATTTAATATTGATTCAATCCATTAATTTCCGACTAGACCATTAAAAAACTTCAAATGAATGATTGGATTACAATAACAATAGAATTCAAACTTTTAAGCCATTGTTCATTGAGATGCATCCATTGTTAAAGGTGGCTGAATGGAAAACTGGCCCTGGGAATTACAATATAGTTGTGGCTAAGTAACTAGTCCAATTTTAGTGAGTGAGTGACTTTATTGTTTAATTTCAACAGGTAAATAACTCATTTTGAATGTCATAGTTAGAAAGGTGATGTCTCAGCTTGAAAATTGCAGTATTGGAAGAAATTCGCCACAAATTACATTTTAACGCAAAAACCGGGTTGATAAAGGAACCGCTAAGTGTGCTTATATGATAGGAAATGGTGGATTGGAATGGTGTTGAATGTAAATGAATAGCATTGTGACGCCAAAATCAAATTCCTGGATCCTCATGGTCCAACAGGTTCATTTCATTGGCCAGCAAGAGAAGATATCTGTTATGTCCCATTTTCTCACATACCAGTACAGTACTTCTTTGCATTGACATGCATTCAACTACTAGTGGCAGGCAGTACAAAGTACATGAAGACAATATTAAAAAAATATGGAGATGCTTTTGTATGAAAAACTGTTGCACATTGCATAAGTATACTGCGAGAACATTTTCTAAAATTCAGTATTTTTTTGGTTTTGTAGTTTATGATGTAGAGCAAGGGTCGGCAACCTATGGCCCGCGGGCCGGATCCGGCCCGCCAAGCGAAATCGTCCGGCCCGCGACCAAGTAATTAGTTACCACAAGAATACGGCCCGCCGTTTCGTAATGAGTTCCAATCTGCAGTGCAGCACTGCTTGGAAAGAATGCGGCATTGCTGCGATATAAGTATCCTACGTCGTATTAGTCTATTGTTACGCCATAAAACTGGTGCGAAGGCAATTGACTAGTAGCCTATCTCGTAGTAAAAGTAGGAGATAGAGAATATCTGTAGAGTAGACTAGACCAGTGCTTATTAAGCGGGTGTATCGCGCAATCAAAGGTATACCATACTTTTTTAAGGGTTTGCCACTCTGATAGGGTGCGCCAATAAAGGTGCCGTTCCTCTGCTTCAAAAACGCAATGACAAAATCTCAAACTTTCCGTTTCATTATGGATAACTAGCCTCCGCATAGGTTAGTCAGCTGCAGTTTAATTCACCAGAGGATATTGTACGCCAAGACAACAAACCTGAATAGTGTTTTGGACACAGTGGCGAAAGCTGATTTTGGTCTCACAAACTTATCACTGACAGATAGCCTACCCCATATATTACTAGAAGCAGAGAATCAATATGGCGATGTCCTGTATATCTGCCATGTTCGCTATGCTTGCACGAGTGTATGAACTGAGATGCGAATTAGCAACTTTCCTTGAAAATACAAACATCGCCGACTCATAATCTTGTCATCGAAATGGGTATCTAATCTTGCTCTCGTAGTACATTAAACGTCACATCTAAACAAATTGAATTTGCAGCTTCATGGGGAAATAACTGAATACATGAGATGTTGAGGCGCATTCGAAACAGAACTGCGAGTCTGGGAATTAGTAAAAAGAAAATTATGCTCACTTTCCTATACTGGAGGAGAGTAAACCTAGTACCAGCACTATACATTTGTAACAGTGATAGGAAATTTAATTACTGAATTGTCACCCGCTTTTACGACATTCGTTCTGTACAAAATAAATTCTGACTATTGCTCAGTACTCCGTTTAATGTGAACGTCAATAGCATTGCCTGAAAATTTCAAATGGGCCCTTTGGAAATGCGATGCAGTTGAATTGAATGACAAATTTCATACAAAGAGCATATCGCTGCACGACTTTGACAACGAGTCCGTTATTGAAATGGGTCTTTATCCCAGCTTGACCAACAATGCAAAAGAAATGGCATCGACTTTTGGTAGCGCGTACGCATGTGAACAATAGTTTTCAACAATGAAATTCACGAAGAGCAAGCTAAGATCACGTATTCCAACGCACATTTAGAATATCGTATGATTCTTGCTTCATCTAATTTGTTACCAGAAGTTGAAAACCTTTCACAAAGCAAGCTGAGCCAAGTGTCACATTTATCCTGCGTTGTTGAAGTGTAAATACATGTGTTTTGCCCTTTTTGTGATTTGTATGATTGAGATTGCATCAATGTAGGGTACTATACCGACGTTAGCGTTAAATATAGTATTAAGAAAAATTCCAGCCTGCCAAAAAGTTGTACACTCGGAATTTGGCCCGTGACTAGCAAAAGGTTGCCGACCCCTGATGTAGAGAAACTGTAAAATCCAGATCAATTGGCATGTGAAATTGGGATTGAATTACATTTATTCATTCACAGTATGCCTATACAACCATTTTATGCGAATTCCTTTTGTTAAGCGTGTTTGGTTTATGACATCATAATTGGAAATGCCAAAAATTCACAGTAATCAGAAATGGACAAATTTCCACCAAATAACGTGGAAATTAATTGTTCATTTTTTGTAGCAAAGTAGAATGCACATTGGAAACCACGAATTCATGAAAATGACCTTAAATTTTTTTCCCCATTTTCAGATATATACCACATTTCATTTAGGCTGTCGGAAAATGAGAAGCTACTACTCACAAGCCTCAGTAACAAGATATAGACTACAAGCGGTTCATTCAGCTCAATTTATATATTAGCCAGGCTCTTGCGGAGATTTCCACCAAATTTTAGCGTTATTGAACTATCGTAGCAAAATATATTGACGTTTCACTGCAGATTTAATGAAAATCACTGAAGCGTGACATGCAAATAGCATGATTTTGTGAGGAGTGTAACTCAGTCATAAGGTTGAATTTGAGAAGAAAAAAAATTGATTTCTTCATGATAGTGACAGAAGAATCAATGTGTCAAGTTTTTTAGCCATCCATTAACCTTGGTGCTCATCTGAAAATAAATTTGCTTGTTTGGCAGGAAATTACCCAGGTCAGACCATTCTTCATACCCCCAAAATATTCTGATTGTACTTTTACGATATATAGCCTATTGGTAAATTAAGTTACTCAGACGTTAAACCAGTATTTCACACAAAAATAAATTAAATTTCAGATATTTTGATCCTTCTCACCTCGGTGCTTAAAGGGGAAATGCACTCTAAATACGATCTAGTCTCAAATTAAAGAAAAATCGGGACAATTTTTTTGGCCGTACCATAACTATTTTATTCAGAAAGCCTCTGTAATGGAACTACAGCTAAACAAAAATTCCAACTATCCCCATTCCACGCCAGTTGAATAAATGAATTTCTGTGGTGCAGGCGCAGCTGCGAGTCTCTGCTTCCTAACCCGTTGCGAAATTGCTGGCAGAATATCTTCACTTGCACTTGCTTGACCCGGTTTCTTGACGCGAACTCTATATTCTAGTCTCGTCATTTCTTTAGGTAGTGCATGGAAAACATGATTCCATATCCGCCCTCCTGCAGCATGGCCCATTTCTTGGCTTTTGTAAGGCACTGCTTACCCTGGTCATATGGTGAGGAGCATCCTAGATAGCCTGCTGTGAAGATGACTAATGTGATAGAATCAGGTCGCCAACTCAATCAGCTAACCTTGTAGGCTTTATATATTTGTGAATCTTATTCCAAGCAAATCTGCATCCTCAATCAGGAATCGAACAACCCCGACATTTTACCGTACAAATGATTTCTTCGACCATTTAAGTTTGATGTTAGTGAGAGGTGACATATTTAGTTTCCCGATACAGTGTCCATTTCAATGTGTAAAAAAAGAGATTGGATGAGCAACAGACAATCTAGAATATAAAACCAAAATTAGGACCCTAAATACATTATTTTCTATTTTTTCCTTTCATCCTTTTCATTGAACAATCTGTATTGAATAAACGGATATTTCACTGAAGGAACAAAAATTGAAATATGTGGGCTACTGTAGAATTGGCTAACAGGGTGCAGAGAAAACTCTCTCGCCTTATTGCTTTCTCTTGCTGCTGTTATTAACATCTTTGTGTATCTTTATCAGAGGCTCTACATGTATGGGGGGGGGGGGGTCTGGGTCAGTGCCTCACCAGCCGTGAGCCTCGTCGCACATCACTGCTAATACCAGTGGTATCTTTGGTATAACGCATGTCTGAGCTCATATATATACAGTGGTACCAACCAGGTCTAGTCAACTCGGTAATTGCAAACTTACTTCCTGACGTGAAATTTTTTTCAGCCAAGGTAATTGAAGATTGCACTGCAACGTTTCATATGGATTCATTGAAAAATGCTATCTCAACAATATGCCCACTATATATATGACATATGGTAAGTATCTACATATACTATGCAGCTTATCCATCATCAATATCATATGAAAGTGTTACAATAATTATTGATGTACTCAACCTTGAATGACTGAATGAATGAACAGGAGCATGTCGCAATATCTTACGTTTTTGAAGATGTTGAAAATGCTATGGTCAATAGGCTATGGTCAATATGTGGGGCCCACATTCAGTACATCATAACTACAATAACAATTGCATGTAGTATAAACAGTGGATACAATAGCCTATATGTTGAAATGACAATACTAAATGTTGCAGTGCAAAACGCTTCGGTACGCCCACAATGTACTGAACCTGAATGATGTGATGACCAGACATGGGGTGATTACTTCACGAATGTAATCGATTGCGATTACGATTACTTGTGAATCCCGCGATTACGATTACAGAAAATCAGGAAGTAGTCGATTACGATTACGATTACATTTCAAAAGTAATCACGATTACTCACGATTACATTTGTTTTACTTCCTAGAACTAATTTCAGAAGAGATATTGGAAGACAATATATGGCTTGCGACGAAAAGGTCTAATGCAGAGGTCTCAAACTCAAATGTGCTCGCGGGCCATTTTCCAGTTTTTGATGACGCCGCGGGCCGCAGCATCAATAATAGGGATTTTCAATGTATAATTTTCAAGTATAGGCCTTATTTGACGGGACCTTGCAGACATGCATTCCACAAACATCGTGGAAATTTAATTTAGGATTGCATTATTCACGCTTGACACGAAAAAAATCACAGTTTCAAATATTTGAATAAAATTGTTTTTGTGCGGGCATAATTTTTTAATTAATGAGTTTGCATCATGACATCGTAAAACTGTCGCGTTATAATATTGTAACTAGTGGACCTTTGACGTGCCACAATTTTATGTAGAATTTTTTAAAATCTAATGAAGATTGATCTGATATCAGACATTTGAGCGGTGTAGCCTAATCCTGGTTTTGATAAAGTCGTCATAAGTATATAGGCTATTGTTATTGTCATTGCCAACTTCAAATTAAATCAGCGTTAGATTTAGCCTCCGATTATTATTGGAACATATCAATAACAACTTAAATATAATCATTATTGGGCCATAGTAATAGCATTGCTTCTTAATCTTTTTAGCAATCGTACTCCTTGTACTTCTAATGAGATTTCTCGTAGCCCCTGTCCATTTTCAGCGCAATTTCTGATGGTGCCTATATTAAAATCAGAAAGCGTATTCACATTTAATCGCGAGTAGCGCGAAGACTATTTTCCAGTTGAATTAAATTGGCCAAGAACATATTCCACAGCATATAGGCCTCATTCCTCAATTCATCTCGCACACCCTGATCTGGTGCTTCGTACCCGGATGGGGTCTACTGACCCTGGTTAAGAACCCCTGGAATAGAAATGTCCAATCGGCGATAATAACATCGATAAAGAGAACAAACAACACCCAGCATGTAACCAACTATATGTCACGGGGGTCATAGAATGCCACTGGTTGCCATACTGACCTGATTAGATAGCTATATATACCCTACGCCACGCATGCTACGACCTTTTGATATATATTACTATTCCCGTGACAGTTTCATGGATTGTTGCGTCCGACGGATTAACAAGTCACCGTTCCGAGTTGGAAGTCCTTTTCTGATTTTTATGTTTGACCCGACTCAACTCGAGTCAATTACCCAATCAATCCAAATAGAGTCATTTTACGAGAAGGTCGCACCAAACCAAATCACAATTTACAGTCACGAATCATCAACGGGTCATGTTTTATCGTCATGAACTAGATATGTGACGTAGGCTGATATTCTAACTCTACCACATGGTAGCTTTTAAAAGTGATGTGATAGTGAAGTTTGTTGAGATGTCAGTGATTTTCATAGTAGTTTTAGGGTGAAATGTAAGTTTTCATACCTATAAAAGATATATCGCATTTGAATATATTGTTGAGTACTTGAAATTCCAAAATGTCGTTGCGGGCCGCACAAAACGTTCTGGCGGGCCGCATGCGGCCCGCGGGCCCCGTGTTTGAGACCTCTGGTCTAATGAGATAACAACTTTCCTTATAAATCATACGTCATTTGCGTGTTACGTCATAATGCACCCATTGCCCAACTCTATACAGGCCTATTCGTCGCACCCAATGATTTGCATTCTTGCCAGGTCCGTAACTGCCACACCCCAAACTCCCGAATAGGACCGGGAGCGAGCTCGAAGGGGACTCAAAAGTATTTCGTAGATCAACATAAATTATTAGAGAGTATTTTCAAGGGAGTTAATTGCCTTGAGCTTTGGGATTTAATGTATCTAAATAACTTGATTTTGAAATGCATACCTCTCCCCGTCAAGAAAAAAAGCATGCATAATTCATAGGAATAGGCATATCGGTGGCGGTCATTACCCCGCCACGACACACCAAAAGACGTATGCAATTCGGCCAACATGCAACTCCACAAAGTATGCTACCAAAGAATGACCTTGGTCAAAACTTTGGGTATGTGTCCATTGTCAGTAGCCGCGTTCTGTGGGCGTGACGAATAGTCCGGTCCTTCCAATCTAAGCCCCAACAATGCAAATGCCACCCAGGGCACTCACAGAGGCATGAAGACAGAACAATTTGTGTGTGCGTCTCACGAAAGTTTTTCTTTTAGTCTGCTACGTTTGGGCGACTACAGTATCTTTTGATTATATAGAGGACAGGAGGTCACGAATTAACAACATACAATAAAGTAATTATAACAACCTACCAGATGCTATAATTATGAATTACGTGCCCCCAGCACTACCGGTAAATCTGAATGAATAGCAATATAATGCAATTACTAATATTATTGACGAAATTCAGTCATCAACTTGAAAACTGACCACCCTATTGGGGCTCCAATACCCAAGGTTGTAATGACTCGAGTCGCGATTTTTTGGTGACTAGAATTAACTCGAGTCATTTTTTTAAATGCGTGAATTGACTCGACTTGTACTCGAGTCATTTGGCATGACTCGAACCAAGTCATATGACTCGAGACTAGAACGGCCAAGACAGACATTCCATCTAACTTCGAAGAATATTAAAGTTACCACATTATTTGTATTTCGTCTATAAGTCCTGATACTTGGAAATAGGGCCGTAAACTGTGAAAACTGATGAAAATAATTATATTATGAATACAAACCATTCTATATCACTCGAGCAGAGTTGAAAAAAAGTGGGTTGAACCGGATTGATCTGAAAACAGATCTGTGAACATAACGACTTGGCCTCGTACTTGATTCAAACGCTATGACTCGGACTCGACCCTATACTAGCTGACTTGGACTCAGACTTTACTCGGGGGTGAATTGAAAATGAGTCGACTTGACTCGAGTCAAAACTATAAAAGTGAGATTGACTTGTGACTCGGAACATTGTGTCTTGGTTACAACTTCACCAATACCAACGTTTGGAGTGGGGGACGAATTGCTGTTTTGGTCCTGATTGTACCTACAATCCATGTGTATAAGTGGATGGCAATGGCGACAGGTATAAATGTCGAGTGAAGAATTGTGAATTGGCGCCCGTTTCAAGTAGAGTCATATGAGAATAAGATAAAGTAAACTTAAAATTCTACCTTCCACTTTACAGATGCTGCAAATTGCCCTTACGAGAAACGGCAAACAACAGCTCGGTTATGATATGTATCAGCAGCTGTTGATTTTAACCATCGTAATCTGTTATTTGACGAGTAGGCTACAAAATTGCAAATCTTTGTCTGGTGTACGTACAATACATACTTATACTCAGCACCGTAACTGCCGCACCCCAAACCCCCCAATTGGGGGGGGGCCCGAGCTCGAAGGGGGCCCAAAATTATTTCGTGGATTAGCATAAATTATAGAGTATTTTTTGAAAATTTATGCAACTTTTTCAAAATTTTTTCGCGCTGTGCGCGATTTCAAGTTGCCACATATCTTGATTTTGGAATACTCCCACCAAAAAAAATAAGCAAAACAAAAGATTATCGAAATGGGCGTATTTGCGTTGGTCATTATCGCGCCACGATATACCAAGACATATAAAGTTTCAGGCCATGTGACATGCGACTCCAAGAAATGTGCTAGAACGATCGGCAGTGAGAAAACCTTGGCCGAAAAGGACCGTCCTTATGCTGACCGAAAACTTCGTTATATATACAAAATACATGTCGGTTTAATTGTCCAAAAGCGCCTAAATGACTGACGCCGAATGTTCCTGTCTTGGCAATCTGAACCACACAAGACAAATACCATCCCGCAGGGGAAAATTATATACCAGTGAAGAAATACCAATTTGAAATCGTGTGTGTCTTTTAGTTTAGTAGCCTACGTTTGGGCGATTCTATATTTTTTGATATAGCAGACAGGAAGTCACGAAATAACATTATGTTACGGAGTCATACCAACGGGCCCTACAGTTTCCAAGACACCTCACTCAGCTCTGCCGGTAAATCTGATTACGTGAGCAGAAAGGACAAGAAATTGATAGCAATATATATGCAATTCCCGATCTTATTGACCGATTTTATCATGAATTATCGAAAATTTTCGCGCTTGGCGCTGGCTCACTAAACAGTACGACTAATTTCGTGGCAAAGCGAACGTCATTGGGGGTCGGTTTATCACCCTATGGGAGCCCAAGACCCAAGATTTTTTTAGGGGTCTGACGAAGTGCTGTTTCTTTCGTGTCAATGGGTATACGCCCGAAGATGTTTAATTATTATTGAGGGGTCCTACCTATTCAAACACGCCTCACTCAGCTCTATCTGTAAATCTGATTAGGTGAGCAGAGAGAGGGTAAAAATTGATAGCAATACGTATGCAATTCCCGATCATATTTACCGATTCAATCACGAATTACAGAATTTTTCGCGCTTCGCGCGTTTAGGCGAGAAAAGCGTACCCAGTTAACGGAGCCCCATGAAAGATGATAAGCACCGGTTAACGGCGTACAGGATACAGCGTGAGGGGGGTCTGGGGGGCGAAGCCCCCCAGAAGTTCGGTTTATCATCATATGGGGGGCCCAAGACCAAAGTTTTGGGGGGGGGCCTGGCGAAGTGCTGTTACGGCCCTGCGTATACTACTACATGGATAGGCCTACTGCTCGACAAGCAGCAACGGTCAAACTGCGTTTAACTAAGCATAACCAAACATCAATACATAAGTTACCATTTGAATCTAGGCAAAGTGGTGATTATCATCTTGATGCAAGGTAGTGGCGTCTGGAGTGTATTGATAACCTGATATGCAGTATGGCTTACACTGTTCTAACAATCACACAACAATGTAGGCTACAATGAACATATATTAACTACGTGCGGACTGTGGATACTTCTTACGCAAGGAGTAGCAAAGCTAATACTTCTGACGTAATAATGAGCAGCGGCGTTTGAAAATCAACCGTTTGCGCTATCAATAACCTGGTATAATATTTCCTCCTTGTTCACGAATGTTCGGTTATGTCATATTCATTGTACTAATAAAAAGTAATCGTTCTTTCACAAAGAAATCGATTAGATATGTGAAGTAGTCGATTACGATTACGATTACTTTGGATTTTTTTCGAATGTAATCGATTGCGATTACGATTACTTGAAAATGCTGTAATCGTCGTAATCGATTACGATTACTAATCGCGATTACCCCATGTCTGGTGATGACACAGCAACCCATTTTGAAACGCATTCATTTTTCTAGTTTAATAAAATAATTTCGAGCATTTGATTAATGTAAGTTGATTAACCCATTTTAATGATGTCACTCGGTGCTAGTTATTCTTGTTAACATGTATTTTGCCTAAACAAATGTCATTTCCAGAGAGCACCATGAGTATGGAGTGTAAAACGACACAGAATAAATTTCAAAGTGCTGCAATACAAACATTCGTCACCAGCTGCATATAAACATTCTGCTCCAACCTCCAATCATCTTGATGAATGCCGGCACTCTTTTGAATCGGTATGTCAAGTTGGAAAGAGCAGCAAGAAAAGTAAGTCTGAACAATCACTGTATTCCATGTAGTGTAAGGATTCAGGTTTCACCCACTCCTAGTAACTCTTAACCTCGCTGCTGGGCCGCTCGCGGGATATAGCCCATATGTTGGGCCTAATGTCTTTATACATGATGGCATCAATTTAATTTTGAATTGCCGAACAATATCACATAAATTCAGCACTAGGCAATTGATGCCGGAAATGGGCAATTGCTGCATCAATTC
The DNA here is from genome assembly GCF_051294905.1 of Botryllus schlosseri. Classification (NCBI taxonomy): domain Eukaryota; kingdom Metazoa; phylum Chordata; class Ascidiacea; order Stolidobranchia; family Styelidae; genus Botryllus; species Botryllus schlosseri. The sequence goes on along the minus strand of NC_137246.1, from coordinate 25,851,944 downwards.
AATGTAATCGATTACGATTACAATAAGTACGGATTTGTGTTACAATTACAATTTCATGAAAAATAACTACAATTAGTGATTACTAGGGCGATGTATTTTTGACATGTCAAAAAAGTCAAAATTAAGTCGAAATTGTAGTGTCTAGGTCAAAAAAAGTCAAAAATTTTTACGAAGTCAAAAGATTTTTGCAACCTGCATTTCGTTTCTATCGTAGATTTTTCACTTTCGGTGAACTTATCGTTTGACATTTTACAGCTTACAGCCTACTTTATGGGCCTACCGTTGTAGACGGCCCATTGTGATCTGCTCATTGTGAATCATAACCATTGAAATGAAACTAATAGGTTGACCTGGTGTTATGCTCAACCTACCGCAATATCCTAACTGAAGCAAGACTGCGTGGGCATGCAATTGTTTTTACATCAAGAAGCTTATTATGAAAAATCGTGATGTAGACAACATTGTCATTCTTGACAAGCCACTTATTAGTAAGGACAGACCCTTTCTACCCGAGAATGTAGGAAAGTATTTATCGTTGTACTACTCTTCATAGGGTCAGATTTCGGTAAAATGAAGGTTATAAAAGTACAAAATTTTTCAGTTTTTGAGTCAACAAAGTTTACTCAGGCCAAACTACTTCATAACGACAGATAGTTCGAACCAGAAATGAAGATAAGTAGTATAATTTTAGCAGTATGTGGGAAAACACCTAATTTGCATACGTTAGGTCAAAATTTGGTTAAAATTGAGTTTTTTAATCACAAAAAATGTCAAAATTTTGATTTTTTAGGTCAAAATCTTCCGTTTTTTAGGTAAAAAAAATCGCCCTGGTGATTACATTAAATTAATTCCTTCAACTTGAGCTCCTAACACCTCCGTATCACGAAGTTTGCTTGTGATGATTTCATGTTAATGGATAAATTTGGCCTGATTTTTACGATCAGGTAGATGTCGACTTGAAAAAAAAAGAAAAGGCTTCCATTAGCGACCTCGTGATGGATTCATCATGAATTTTTTCTCTTGAGAGCCATTCAGTCGAGAAGCTTCCACGGACCCAACAAAATCGCCTCTCGAGCAATGTTCCCTCTAATTTTTCACGAGTCTGCACAAACACACCCACTCATTGCTTAGACAACAGTGTGTGACACCAGACTTGCGTGTATCCATTCAAGCCGCCTGATTAATTGATAGAATCAAATTACAGCACTTACATTTCGCTGAGCATCAGTGCCATCTTCAAAAGACACGGTGATAATTTTTTCGAACCACAGGTGGATTTTTTTAGTGCGCGGCACAGGTTTTTTGTCCGCGCAAACTGCGTCAGTGTGTCAGCATTGTGCGCAAGCAGCTTAAAGGGAACATTGCTCTCAAGCCACAATTTCAACGCATCTTAGATATTTTTTGAAAGATAAGGAGAAAATTTTTGTAAAGAGCGGAGATTCCAACTAGCATTTGAACATAATTCTGGCTGGAAAATCAGCCAAAAGTAACACACTTGAGAATGAAAACTTCTCGGAGTCCAGTTAGATCTTCTTGACAATCCTAAAGCCAGATTGCCCCTGAAAATTGGAAAATTCCCTCAATGCAATGAATTCAACCCCTCCCCGGTTGGTAACCACTGGTAGGCTATAAGCAGATGCCACATGCTGTCCTTGACGCAATGCTCTTTATGAGGACAAAAGTTTGTTCCGTTCCCGGGCATTTTGGCAGAGTAGAGCGATTGCCCGGGTTATTCGCTGTCCCGGATTCGACTGTATTTTTTAAAAAATGGCCAGAAATTTCAATTTCGGATTGCACACCCACTGCTGGTTCAAATTGAGCCAAATTTGGTGTGCAGCGTTTTTTTTAGGCAAACTAACAATTTAATAACCCTGCACGCAAAATTCGAGAAAAACTTCATATTTTAACCACCCTACCGCACACCCGTTGAAGAGCACTGTGCTTTATAGCCTGTAGTACAATGTTAAATTACTTATGACAGTTTGAGATTCCTTTTCGTCAGAAGGTGAAGAAACTAGACATGTTTTTAAGAGCCTAGTTCCGTGATTGTCCATGTCCATGCTGCAGTTCCCGGTGAGACAAATAATTAACCACCCTCTTATTTTTCTTTTACAAGATTTTGAGAGTTGCTGGCAAGTCGCAACCTACTCAATTTCAAGTGAAATTCCCTGTCAACTCTGGTAAGTCCATAATATTGCTTCTTCACATTCGATGAAGTTGTTTTTGAAGTCATATGCTTTGGTTCGATTCATGCGCAATGACTCGAGTCCAAGCCGAGTCAATACACATATTGACTCGAGTTGTGTCATTTCCGTATTTTGAGAAAATGACTCGGGTCAAGTCGAGTCGTCAGAAAATCAAGATTCGAGTCGAGTCATGACTCATTACAACCCTAGTTGCCAGCCCTGACTGCAACGAACTTAATTTTGACAAAATGGATCTACCCATCACAAAGTTATCGTACTTTGTGCTTACCCAACCATTAAGTTCAATTACTTTTACATTCCCTGTTCCAGTAACGGTTATAAAACAGCATAGTCATTAGTCAAGTACTTGAAAGTGGATTATGGTGTTTATTGATAGAATAGAAGAAACTCTTGCTATTGAAGGGAAAATTTTCCCCGTAATGAAATGGGGTCAGGGGTTAAGACCTGCCTCATAAACTGACACTTTTCAAAATCATTCATGCGTATCATGAACTTCAAATAGATCTAGCGTAATTCTGTCTACACGAAAATTGGAAAGCAAGTAACATGTCATATGAAAGCTTGTTTGCAGGGTGCTGACATGTTTTGCTAACTAATATTTCATGGGTAGTACCACTAAATTAAGGTTACCTAAGTACTTCTGAATCCATGGGGTAATTCAGTTTGAGATTAATCAACAGTGATTGGGTATCTCTTAAGTTTCAGATTTTGCTGAAATTTGGCTTGAAACATCATGAAAACTATTTGTGTAATTTAGTTGAAATATATTGATATTTACTCAGATATACTTCAAGTTATCGCATAATAAAAAAACTTTTTATGCTCATTTAACCAAGAAATTGAAGTATTTTTTCAGGCTGATAAGAAATTTTCTGTATATAAGTTATTTTGGCAATAGCGTTGCTCTTTGTTATGTTTCTTAAATTAATCGTTTTTATCATCAGGACAAAAATTACTGATTTTTGGTTGACATCCGAAAATGTAACTCGTCACTCATGGAAACTACTGAAGCGTAACAACAATATATCAGCGGTCTCTCTCATTTCCGTCTCCTTCAAAATTTTTGTAAATGGTGTCATATGAAAGCTGTTAGAACAAATAATTTCTAGACAATGACTTACATGCTGCAGTTTGTCTCAAGGTAACACAGCAACTAGAATATGAAACATTATTTTTTAGGAAAATCACTACATTGATCTGAAATATACCCTGTTTTGACAACTTTTTAAGTAAGTCTTACATAAAAACTTATTTTCTAAGGAATCTATGTAACAACAGCTTTCTTATACTACCCTTCATTACTTTTTTCAAGTAGACAGAAATGGGATGAAAACTCCTGAAATATTGTTATGCTTGAGTGATTTCCAGAGCTACATTCTGGGCCGTGCACCAAAAATCATTTATTTCACACTTGCATGATGGAATAGATCAATTCATACGAGTGAACAACATTCTAAGGTCAAAGTAGCTCATTTACAGACAATTCCAAATATGCTTAAAAACAGCCCTTCAATTTCACGATTGGATGATCATGAAAAGCATGTTTTTCATTATGCGATATCTTGAAAATTACTGAAGTAATTCATTTCAATAAATTGTGATTTCGTCATATACTTCATCATGTTTTGAGCTAAATTTCAGCAAAATCTGCTACTATGTGGAGACAAAATCCATTTTTTGCTGATCTGACATGGAATTACGGGGGCAGTTTTGCCGTTGGACTGGTTCCCCGCTGATTTGTGTCTCCAGCACTCTCATATGTCTCCACTGACGAGCATATACAAACTCTACCCGAAGTATATGACGCCTATGGTCCGATTTTATTCGGAAGTATATGAACTTGTATCATTTTCGTGTGCAAAATGGCAGAAACCAACTGGCAAATATGGTGTTTTAAATTTATTTTGTAGCTCCAGTCGTCAGACTGCGTTAGCCAAGCATGCAACGTGCTATTCTGCTCTCAGATCAGAAGGGTCAAACTCGTGGCCTGTCAGACCGTTTTGTGCGGTCAGTGACACAGGAGGAAGTCAAATCTCCCAACTATGGTGTCTCATTCTAACATCCAGTTAGGTAACAGTGTTTAATCTTGCTTTTCTGGCTGTCATTCTTGTTGAAACTCTTTACATAGACTTGTATTCGGCCTTCACAGACTCTCTCCCTGGGCATTTTTATAAAGAGCAATGACGATATCACGAAATCAAACATTTGCAGTCTTTGGAGCAATGTGATAAGGGTTGGGCTTGAAATTTGACTTTTTAATTCTCTGTTTGCATTGTTTCAATCAATATTCAATACCATCCCGTGAGCAGATAATTATTATCAGAGTTTTTCGGACCGGATCTACTTTCTGTGCCGCCATCATTACTGTCTGTTTATTTATTTCGGTTGGATGAAGATAAAAGACTCTCTCTCTACCCGACGAGGTTTGTTCAGAAGACAATAAAGAAAGTATCTTACCTTCAGAATCACGATAAACATACGAAAAATCCATTTTTCCTGGTTGTTGCACAGTGTGAGGAAGCAAATTTTCAGCCGAATGAGTGTGTGTGCAGTTGTGCACCGTTACGGTCGAATTCATCCAGTTCCGAGTTGCGCATCGAACTGGCGGAGGGTGTGAGTGATAAAGATGGCGCGCGACACCCAACGGTCATAGCTGCTGTCTCTGCTGAATACGTCTCTGTCGGCCCTGTTGCTGCTGTCTGTTTGTTTAGGGCATTTGCCGTCGAGTGCGTCACAGTCGCGGATTGCCTATTCCAACTGCGACACCTACCGGAGCAGTGATCAAGATGACTGCTGATGGCGCGCGACCCACCGGCGCGGAGTTTTGTCATGAAGATTACTTTCGAGTAGGGCTGGGCAAAATCGAGTACCTGAGTGCTTCGATTCGGAATCACGTAATATGCTTCGAGTCGAATCGAGTATCACTCATTCTGACGTCATAACAGAATACAGTATGTCAAAGTTCAATTATGTACCTTTTATGCGACCACAAAGAATCTAATGCCTGTTATCCATCACGTCAAAGATACTTTGGTAGTTTTTTCGACCACACCGATTTCATTGCACTTGGTGACAATGTTGTGATGATGATCATGACATCATAAATGTGCTATTTCCAGCAACGTTCGCAGCTTTGTACAAAATGTTTCCTCTGCTTCGATACGGCAGTTCGGCCAACCAATGTTCCAAGGCTTCAACAGTGAAAATTACTAGCGAAACTTTAATTGATCGTTGATAAATTAACTTTCAGTGGCGATGAGCGTATAATTTCGGCACTCGAAAAAAATCATCTTTTACTATTCGATTCAGATTCGAGTACTCGAATCATTGTGCCCAGCCCTACTTTCGTCCGAGGCAGGTATTGGAAAACTCGGATAGCGAACAGTAACGGCCGTACCAGTTATTTTTTACGTGCCTTTAACAAACTTGATTTTTACTATGCGAAGCATACATGCCTAAAAATGTAATGAACGCATCGTTTTGGAGTGGGTTCACTGGAGTATTGAGTCAGCGTTATGCGAAGAAAATGACACTGAGCTGCGTGTAGGTAGGGTTACCATATTTTAGAATCGAGAAAGGAGGGCACTTTTAAAATTTTCAGACTTAATACTGGAGTTAAATCTGGAAAAATGTTGTGACATCAATTCGTTCGCTATCTCATGAGCAGACTTGCACAAACTAAACATTTAGCTAGTTGATGGTAAACTAACTAACTAACGGGTTTTTTGAGTGGTTCTAGTTGCTGATTTCGAAAATCCCGTAGTTAGCACAAGTCTGCTCATCAGTCACCACGCCAATGTGACATCACTTCACTCCAATTTCATGCCTCCTATTAAAGCTCAGTCCCTCGCCCTGCCTTTTGCGGCGCTCCTGAAAGCTATCTTTAGCCTACTCGTACGTTGCCATTTTTACTTGTGCGGACTCGCTATATATGTTTGCTACGTATATCGTATACATAGCAAACATACCTAGTTGACTAAGTATTGACTATAGCTATGTATTATTTGTATACGAAAGTTGTCCTACCCAGATAAAATCCTACATAGCAAAGTTGCCTGAGTATTGACCGACTCGCTTCAACCTACCAGGTGATCTCCTAGGTTGTAAATCACCTGAAAGCCGTCTTTACTCGTACGTTGCCATTTATACTTGTGCGGACTCGCTATGTTTGCTACGTATATCGTATACATAGCAAACATACCTAGTTGACTAAGTATTGACTATAGCTATGTATTATTTGTATACGATATGCGTACCGACCTCGTAAGTTGTCCTACCCAGTTAAAATCCTACATAGCAAAGTTGCCTGAATATTGACCGACTCGCTTCAACCTCCCAGGTGATCTCCTAGGTCAGCGGTTCTTAACCAGGGGTCCGCGAAGCCCCTATAGATTTGTAAAATTATTTTTAACGTAATTTGTAATTTTTTTTATATTAGGGAAACATGCGACAGTTTCGCTTGATACTTGCTAAAACCTCAAGACTCAGATCATTAGAATGGTTTTCTGGGATAAAATATCCTACTGTACAAACTCATTTTAATTGCCGAATTGCCAATAGCCTACTGATACAATCATATTGCTGTTTAGAGACGTTTTGTTGGGGTCGGTTGAAATAGCAATTCCTGATTTTTTTGTTGTTAACTAGTCCAAATCAAAGAATTGAAACATCGCAACGAAGCCCATTTTCTACAATGATATACATGACCACTATTCCAGAATAACTTCAAGATGAGATGCTAGTTATAAATGACTAGGCTGGATGTTATATGTTAATTAAAGACTGTGTTCCTCAATTTTGCGACCATATATGCCGTGATCACACCGAAAGGTGTCGTTGGAAGGGTTACTCGTTAATATTACATTCGTCAGAACCTAAATTTGTGGAAACATTTTCGGCACTCGTTAGATCAAATCGAAGACCCGGATTTTCAAGACAATATAGTATGATGTTATTTTCATTCAAAGTCATTTTGTGGCTGTTTCTCACAAGCCTACAGTTGATATTTGCGCAAGACAGATGACGATTGTACGATAATTGAGCTGATTTTGATCGAAAATTTGAGGGGGTCCGCGAAGTCCCTGGCGGCCCAAAAGGGGTCCGCGAAGAGAAAAAGGTTGAGAACCAATGTCCTAGGTTGTAAATCACCTGAAAGCCGCCTTTACTCGTACGTTGCCATTTTTACATGTGCGGACTCGCTATGTTTGCTACGTACGAGGTGTTCTCTTATATCAGGGCCGGCCAACCCGTGGCCCGCGGGCCACATGTGGCCTGCGAGGTAATTTCCGAAATTAGTAATATTACTAAAAATGGATTGCACAGATTGTGAACTTGCAAGGCCAACCAAGAATTTGATTAGTCTGGCCGCAAGACTTGAGATGTGATGACTGAAATATCAGTTCCGACGCATTGGCAGATCCACGAGCCCGTCACATTCTGGTAGATCTTCGTACACTGCAATGAAGCAGAATAATTTGCCATAGATTTATCATAAGTAAAAATTTTATACACGCTTCGCGCAACATGTTGTCACTCGATTTCTTGCTTTTAATATTGTTACCCCTTTGTGAAAATGAATGAACGCCTAATGTATCAGATTGAGTCTAACTATATTCGCGATTACGAGACAATAAAGTGTCGTTCAACATATGCGACTTTGCGTTTGCGCTCGAAGAAAGACCGTCCACTATAAAACCTAGGCACAAAATGATTGACGCATGTTGGTCGAAGCATTCGATATCGACATATGTCCTGGCGCCGAATAACCCATTCCTTGCAGACTGAGCCCAGCGATATATAGCAGGCCCGCAATATAGTCAAATGACAATTCACGGAATAATTTTGGGGCCCCTTCATCGAGCTCGCCCCCCCCAATTGGGGGGTTTGGGATGCGGCAGTTACGACCCTGGTTACAGCTGATACAGTTGTGATGCAGCTGATACAGCTGCTGACCACCTCTGGTGATACCTGGGTGAATCTCGGTACGTTTTGTCTTATATAACATGGGAGAAGCGATGATTCTCCAAGTTAAAGAGAGAGAGTCTTTATTTTCATCCAACCAAAATACATAATACACGGCAGTGGTGGTGGTACAGAAAATATGCATGCACAGTATTCGGTATTAGATAGGAAAGTAATTAAAAATTATATTAAAAAAAATCAAGAATTGTGTGAACACAAGACACCGATTCCATACAGGTAGAGCAGCGAGGTCTCAAACTCAAATGTGCTCGCGGGCCAATTTCCTACTTTTTGATTGCGCCACGGGCCGCAGCACCAATAATAGGGGGATTCAATGTATTTCCAAGCATCGTTAAAATGTGATTCGCTATTGTGCATTCTCGCCTGGCACGAAAAAAATCACATTTTATAATATATGAATAAAATTTTTGCTGTACTTGACACAGTATAGTTATATATTTAGTTGTAGACACCATGCGAGGAGTAGGGGTTAAACCCGCTCAGAGGCCAGACGCCAAACGCCGAGCGGCGGCCGAATGCCCATACGGCGTTTGGCGTCTGGTTTTCTGAGACGCCAAGTAGCTATACGGCGTTTGACGTCTGGCATGGTGAGACGCCGAGTATCTATACGACGTTTGGCGTCTGTTATGTTGAGACGCCGAGTAGCTACACGGCGTTTGGCGTCTGCTATGTTCAGACACCGAGTAGCTATAGCTATACGGCGTTTGGCGTCTGGTGTCTCGATAAACTGAGCAGAGGCTAAATCCTTTCATGGCGCGACTATTGAGTTCTCGCAACTATATGATACCGAAGATTGCATATTGTTACATTTTTTTCATAATAAGCGTTGGCAGAATCCCAAATGATTGTATGTTCAGATTCAAAAATGACCTACTTGATCACCTCCTGTCGTTATACTACTAGCTCGACTCACAATTTTTTGCTGACCTGAGTTATTTTCTTAAAAATGGATTTACTCATTCTAGGGCTTATTCAAGAATAAGGACTGATAAATGAAAAATAGGCCCTAAACCTGCCTTTTATCTGTTACAATAAACGAACATATGAATTATCCGAGGCCTTCGATATGACCCCCGAGAGTTCCACAGAAGTGACCTAAAGCTGAACCGGATGGGGGAACAATAAACACCATGACTTGGACTAAACCCAGTGCTCTCGGAATTGACTCGGTGGTGAATTGAAAATGACTCGAGTCAAATTGACTTGGTCACAACCCTGTCACCACCCCATATCAGTGCTGGGATGACTCGAGTCATGACTTGACTCAAGTCACCTTTTTCGTATGACTTGACTCGACTCAAGTCACTTTGCTAAAATGACTTGACTTGACTCGAGTGAGTCAAAATGTGCAATGACTTGTGACTCGAAGGTAGTGACTTGAACCCAACCCTTTATTTGTACACTTGCAACGAATTTCAGACCCAAGTCTGTAGATAGGCTACAGTATGTCAGCGGTCGGGAACCTATGGCTCGCGAGCCATATAAGGCTCTTTTGGGTATAAGATATGGCTCTTTGCCAAATATCTAATTTTTCACTGAATTGATCAATATTGCAGCAACTTGTTCGTTAATTTTCATCACGACCTGAATAATTATTCTCGTGACTGTATAAATTAAACATGTCTTTTGAGAGGTAAAGACAATGCCGTCTTCAGGGTAAGGGACTCGGACCCCCTTTTCAAAATCCCCAAATTTAGGTTACTGTCGCCCCGCGACTAATATCACTCGCGAATTCGATGTACCCGACTCGAAATCTTGGATTGCACGATACGTTGATTGATGAAAGAGAATAGCAGACATGGCGATGCCCATATGACAACGCAGTTATCAAATAAATGCGCACTGTCTTCGTGATCTGCGGCGCGACATGAATTGCCTTAGAAGTAACGTTCATAATTACAAACTCGAATTACAAACAACGCCATAGCTATCCACTGGAGATGGTGTGAACCTCTGAAAGGTTCAGGTTCGTGTGAACGCGAACCTTTTTGAAAGGTTCTGTATGTGTGCCACGTGACGTCATATTGCTAATTCCGACCCTACATTTCAGTGAAGTGATATATATTAGTGTACGTACAGTACGCGTTACCTAGCGACGACTCGGACCACATAATGCCACAATGCTGAAGCTGAATAAGCATCATTCGCAGACGACATGTAGTAAATTTGTAACAAAGCCTGTAAAATTTATGAGATTATCAAGGCGAACGTGAACCTCACGTTCATACCGTCCCTACTATCCACGTTCTTGATAGGTAAGTCGTTTTGTAGTACCGGCGACATAATGTAGGCGTTTGGCGCAACGTTATATGTTCCCGCCTTTCACTTTGAGAATTGAAAAGTCGAGCAGTATTTAGATATTCGGAATCAGTGCGACCATCTTACATTCAATTAACATCAGTTATTATAAATTGTAAACTATTTACGATGAATTGCGGTACTAATGGTGAAGCTTGGCCCGTCTGTGCATAGCCTATCGTTTCAGGCTTTATTTTCGAATAAGAAGTATGCAAATTTACTAATTTAGGAAGGAAAATGTTCGAAATTCAGTCATTCATGAACATCGATAAAAATGACAAAAGCAATTGAAGGTTTCACAATTTTCGTTCACTCATCCTGGCGACTGGTGACGAATTGCCTCAATGATGTAACGCTCCATACATTGGGTATGCTGCTGTAGTGACCATGTTTGGCTCCACTTACGCATGTGACCATGGGTTCTCGCATTTAATAGGAGGATCACTACGAAGCTACGTTCTCGTAACTCAAGGTTTGCATGCTCGAATAAGGTTATACCAGCATCATTAGTACGAGTTTTTACAGAAAAAATAGGCAACACGATGAATGCCCTGTAGTGAGATTGTATAAGTGCTACCATGACGTCACAAATTTTAAATTGTGACGTAACAGTTGATTGACATGTATGGCTCTTTGGGAGTTAAAATGGAAAAAATTGGGCCAAAATGGCTCTTCGGACGAAAAAGGTTCCCGACCACTGCAGTATGTAATGAAACCGCAATAAGAAATATGCAACGAATACCACAGTAAAATTATCAAGAAGCAAGCAACAAAACCACAGAAAAAGTCACAAAGAAATAAGCAGCGGAACCACAGTAGAAGTCACATAGAAATCAGCAGTGGAACCACGGTAAAATGTCCCCAATAAATATATAAACATCATAATTTACATCTGGGTACATAGCATGCAATAAAAATCAGGATCAGGTATCTGCTGTCCCGGGCAACAGTGCTCGTGCGTCCATCGACCACAGCCGTCACACGCATCCTGGAAACAAGTTAGAATCAATCTACCTGACAAATGTAATCTCGTAATTGCATAGGAAAGATGTGGTACCGATGGATCAGGCTTGTAATGACTCGAGTCATGACTCGACTCCAGTCACGATTTTTTTATGACTCGACTGGAGTCAACCTGTGTATTGACTCAACTTGGACTCGAGTCATTGCTCATGACTCGAACCAAGTCATATGACTCGAGTCTCAGACGGCAAAGACCGACATTTCATTGTAATTTCGAAGAATAGTAAAGTAACCACCTTATTGGGATTTTGTCTATTTGAAAATGCGACCAGAAACGGCTAAATATGAGGAAAATTAGTATACAGTCAACACAATGACTTGGACTCGGACTCGAGTCCTAACACTATGACTCGGACTCGAACCTCTGCTCGATGATTTGGACTCGGACTTGACTCGGTAATAAATTGAAAATGACTCGACTTTACTCTAGTCAAAACTATAAAAGTGAGATTGACTTGTGACTCGTAGCCTTGTGACTTGGTTACAACCCTGCGATGGATCAAAAATTTCAAAATGATCTCTGGCCCTCAAATCTTCAGCCGATAATATATCTTTTGCTGGCTCAACACTTTGATCCAAGCTAAGCTCTACGTATCTTGGACATTTACATGAATATCCGCTTTTTCAAAAAATTTTCATGAACGTTCAAAATTTGTTGCTCGAACGCATCATTGGTCCCCACTCGGTAGGTCCAAAGGCACACGAGTGACACAACCATGGGACCTGTGACCACCTTCAAGAATAAAATAGATTATTTGATTATATCAACTCAAATGTTGGGAGTAAAATCACGTTTCGATTTACGCCCAAAACAACAAAATTATTGGCACATACATATTACCCGTAAATCGACATTTAGACTTTCAATTACCTCGTTATAGCGATCAAGCAACACAGTAAACTATGATTTGCAACCTCTATATGTGTAGGGCTGTAGGCGTGTTTCTGTTGTTAAGTGATTAGTTGATTCAAACATTTTGCTTGATTTGGTTATGGTACCATAGGCTCCCCCACCCCATAAATATTGTAATTGAATTGAAAATAGTTAACTCGAGGATGGAATTGAATTAAAAAAGATGTGGCATTATATACCCTGATGGCTGATACAAGCCCTAAACTTCACATTAAAAATAATGGCTGGTTTGTTGGTGTGAAAGATTCTGCCAGCATGCATTTGTAGACAAATGAATTAGTTGGCAAGAAATATAATAAAAATTAAGTTCAGTTCCTATCAAATCCGAGCATAAGAATGGCAGTACAGTAGGGCTGATCGAAAAAAAGCTTTTCCTTCAGATTTCACTGGCTACTCGATAAAATTGTTAGGTTGGTTAAAAAAATGATGCGCACCAACTTTGTTATTGTTGTAGAAAAATTTCTAATTCCATGATTTTATAACAATTAATTAAAGAGTTAGTCACCGTCAATACTATTTTATTCAAATCCAAAATTTTCTACAGAAATAACTTCGCTTCTAGTGGTTGGAATTGAGCCAAATTTGATGTGCATCATGTCAGATGACAGCATAACAATTTTATGGCGTCGACGGAGAAATTTTGAAATTTTATTTTTTGTTTTTTAATGATAAATTCAAAACTTTCTACTGCAAGAATCTCGCTCATACTGGTTGGAATGGAGCCAAAGTTGGTGTGCAGCGTTTTTCTAACCAACCTAACAATTTTATCAAGTAGCCGGTGAAATCTGAAGGAAAAGTTTATTTTTGAACAGCCCTACTCTACAGCGAGCTTGGCTCGTTCCGCACTGTATAGAGTTCACCTGCAGCATTTTCAGGAAAAACAGAAATTAGACTAGAAATAGAATTTAAGCACTGAAACATTTCACAAATTAGATTAGAATTACATTACCGGTATTTCTCTCCAATTACTATAATTAGACTACCAGAATCACCTAGCTCTTCTAGTGTGCTCTAACACGTGTCACTTTAGATTTGCAGCTCTGCATCTCGCTCAGTTTTATTACAAGCTGGGCCACAAAAACGCCGCCATCTCAGCAACGAGGGAGGCTGTCGATTTGTGTCAACTTGCTGGCGATACAAGATGCTTGCAGCACGCTATGGTAAGGCGTTTGTTGTGAAGTGTGTTGCTTACGAATTAACGCTGTGCCAGTAAACTAATTTCGATCTTATTTTTAAATTGATTTTATCCCAACTCTAATGTACAATTGAATCATATATCCATATTGGAATGAACCCGAATATTTTCGGCTGACACTCGTCAGGGGTAATCGTAAGTAACTAGTTGAGAATTGAAAAGAACATTGTATATCGACAATCGTATTGTCACAAACACTGGAATTTCAAATCAATTCGAAGTCTAATCTAATTTGGGGGAAAACTGGGTACGGGAGCTATAATTGTAGTTCTAATCCAATTTGGTATAGCTGACAATATTCCTGTTGTTCAACTTGGAAATTAAATTAATTTTCCGAGCCAGACAAAAATACAACAAAAAGTATGTTCAGTTTATATCGATTCCATTTCGGAATCCAAGTTTTTGCAAATTATAATTTTTGAAAAGGATGAAAATTTTCTAGTTACCATCACTCGTCAGTAACAAAGTACTTCTTCTCGTTCCCAGTACTCAAGTAGATTTTGTTTACTTCTATTACTCGAGTGATATATAATTAGCCCACTGCCATATACTGCCGCTCAAACAAATGTCTAGCTTTGGTATGATTAATTATAATTATGCTTAAAACCAGGCGCGTAGCCAGGGGGGGGGGGGTTTCGGGGGTCGAAACCCCTTCCTTTAGAAACGCGAAACCCCTCCTTTAACGCGAAACCTTGCTCTTTTTAAATGACCGCTCTGACGCTAATACTCGTTTGCTATTTAATAAGTCATATTGTCAGTATTGCGCGCGGCTAATTAACGAAAGGCGCGGCCAATTAACGAAAGACGTGTTGCTAATTAGCGAGATTCGTCTGTGCGCATTGCACTGCACAATGTAACGCGACACGATCTCCCGCTGAGATGATTGGCGAAATCAGGTCATTCATTGTCGCGCGTTAGGCAATCATTACTAGCCTGATTTACCGCGTCTCCAACAAGCCTGATTCCGCTGGCTTGAATAATCACGTCTGCAATAGGCCCGCGGCGCACGATATCGTCACTGGCCTTCACAATCACATCTGCATTGGCTTGGTGTGCACGATATCTTCGTAGGCCTACACAATCGCATCTGGAATAGGCCTAGTACTAAAGATATCGCTAGCCTAACTACCGCGTCTTGGGCCTACCATGCTTTGGCTCCTATTTCTCGATGGCTTAGATAAAATGCTATTAAGTATATGCTGATTAGCGATTGTGATTAAAGAGTGACATCTCGTAACTGAATGACATCGAATGTCCGCAATCATGTTCGACGCGTGCGTACATGCGTAATTGATTTCCACTAGTCTTCAGTTATAGTCCAGTAGGCTTGAGTTATAAGAGGTAAAGGTTTGAACCATCTGAAATCGGCGTCATTATAGCACATATTCCATAAAAACTCGTACATTTTTACTTGCCTAAATCGTCGCCGAGGCTACGTAAGACGCAAGGCGCATTGATGAGCGGGCGTATTTAATTGTTCACCGCGTTGATGAGCGCGCGTATTCAAATGTTCGACGCGTGCGTATTTCATTGTTCACGACAGATCAGGGAGTCGCTAATTAACAGCACTTCCGGACTCGTCGACAAGCTTATCATACGCCTATAATCGCGAACACGGGGATTTTGTATATTCGTTATTTACGCATCGCATGTACTTAACCCTAATGAGTCAATGCTACGTTACTAAATTCGGAAAAAACCGACGCCCCCCTTTTATTTCAACCCCCCCTACCGACAAGATAACGTAATGGTAAAGCGTCCCGCTTCTTGATCGGTAGGTCGTGGGTTCGATTCCCGGCCGGGTCAGACCAAAGACCTGATTAGTAACACTGGTATCCATGGCTTCCCTGCTTGGCGCTCATGCATTACTGGGATGGCATGGAGGGGTGGTGCATGACTTAGAAAGCCGTAAAGGCTATATCTGTACTTCCTTGTCCAGCAGCATATGCACATCATGCACTCATGGTCTGCATGTGCGCAGATCGTGTGTATGTGTATCATGAGTCGGTGTATATGCCGCAAAAACATCAAGGACAAAAATAAACTACGTCCTTTCTTTCCTTTCTTTCCTTATTTTTTGGCTGGCTACGCGCCTGCTTAAAACTACCTGTTTGTGTCTATGAGTTTGCTCGTTTACTGAAATAAAGTACGGTTTCAGTGCTTGATGGCAGAGTTGGATCCGGACAATGTTCAACTGTCATTGCTGGATCACCAATTGAAGCCGACCATAGCAATGAAACTTTACGTAAGTATTCTATCTTAGATATCATCGGTCTACCTTTACTTGAGTCTGTCATCGATGAAAATAACTTACAAAACCAATGTATTTTCACTTCATGTCTTCCATTACATATTTTAGCCCTTAGCTTCCAAAGCTGTTGAGGGACGCTACCAAACAAGCTATGACGGCCAAGAGGCCGCGCAGTATATTCACAAAGTTAGCGGCAAACGAAACCCTGGCCCGATCGAACGCGAATCAAAGTTTAAATCTGACGGGTTACGCTTACAAAGCCGCGCTCTGGAGATTATACGGCAAAACGTAGCTTTCACCGTCACCTTCAATGTTCTGACGATATCGTTTTATTGCAGGCAAATGGCTAGCTTGTTTTGCTAGATGGCGCTGTCCAATCACAGAACGGGATACCAAGGATATCATTCCTATTCGTGGCAACCGAATACTTCGGATATTGCAATATCTCTCTGTCATCTATGTGAGATACTTCACGAGGTATTATCATCTCTTCCACACTGTCAAGTTAAATCAATCACTGCATTACTCTATTGGTTGCAGTCAGGCGAAATTGCTGGGTCTCAAGAAATCGTACAACATTTGAAGCACAGATTTCCTATGGGATCCGAACACAGCAAAGTAATGCATGCTTTTAAATTAGTTTTTTAATTTTATTAAGTTTAGGAGCAAGCACAATGATTGCTAGTACTCAAATCTGAATCGAGCATTACATATATATACATATATATATAGTCTTCTTTCCAATACTCTAATAGTTGCTGACGATTGCCCCTGACGAGTGTCAGCCAAAAATATTCGGTTTTATTTCAATATGAATATTCTATTCAATTGTAAATCAAGAATTGAGATATGATTATTTTACGAGTACTGAAATTATACTCTCCTGCCCACTGAGAGTTATTTATCAACAAAAATTATAGGTTTGATAGCATTTTTCACTGTGGAAGCTTTGAAACATCGTTTGGTCGTATCACGGCATACGAGACATGTGCATGGTACACAACTATGAATGTTAGTAGAAATGACATTCCTGTGAAGTCGTGATTGAGACACAGCGTTGTCACAAAGTGCAATGACATAGGTATGGTCGGAAAAATACCAAATTGTCTTTAGTGTGATGTAAAACCGGTATTCTATGCTTTGTGGTCTCTTGAAAGGCACATATTTGAAATTTGAATTTGCCAACGCCCAATTTTTACCATGCATTATATATTGATACCACTTTTCCTTGTATTATGGACGCGTGTTTTCTGACAGTTGTGGCTAGTCACGGAACTTCGGCTGAAACACATCATGGCTTTGAGGAGCTGCAAATATTCGGAAGCCTCCCAAGCCGAGATTGATTTGGTCGCTTTCGACGAGTCTGAAGCGGAATTTCGGTGAGTCGGTAACGTTTGGTGAATTGTATGATAAATAATTTTGTAATTCGCAGAATTCTCACTTGCTCCAATTAGTTTCGTGGTGTCGTTGTTGATTTTGATGCATCTTTTACTTGGTGTTCAGCAGGATTGTAAACAAGTCGTGAGGTTCCGAGTCTCAAGTTAATCTCACTTTTATGGTATTGACTCTCGAGTCAAGTCGAGTCATTTTCAATTATCCGGTTCAACCCACATTTTTCAACTCTGCTGAAGTAATATAGAATGGCTCGCATTCAAAATATCGTAGTTTTCCTCAGTCTTAACAATATATGGTCTTATTTTCAAAGTATCTGGACTGATAGACGAAATACCAGTATTATGGTGACGTTACTATTCTTCGAAGTTACAATGAAATGTCTGTTTTGGCCGTCCTAGTCTCGAGTCATATGACTTTGTTCAGGGAATGCACAAAGACTCTAGTACAAGTCGAGGTACAGCAAAAATTGACTTGAGTCGAGTCATTTTACGCATTTGAAACAATGACTCGAGTCGAGTCACCAAAAAATCGTGACTCGAGTCCGACTTACTGAAGTGGTTACAGACGTGGTCAAAGTAGTTATCGTCGTACTCAAGTAGAAGTAGTGATGTAAATTTCCACTCCAGTAAGAGCGAGTGCCAAGTAAGTAAAAAATCAAGTGTTCTTGGCTTAGAAAACAGAAACTGTTCTCTATAATTACCTACAAATATTTACGTTTCCTCTACTTGCCATTGCTGGCGACTTTGACTGCCTTCCAATGTCTTGCGCTTGTAACACGGTGTTCGATTTTTTTTATAGGAAGGCTGAGAGATTGTATCTTAGCGGGGATCAGGTGAAAGCGCACGATATTCTTCAAAAATTACTGCAGACCGATATTGCCGATAAACCGAATGACAATCACGACTTGCGTCAATGTTCCGCAGAACTTCGTTGCCAGGTATTTAAGAATAACAAATGCGCCATGTACAGACGCTCGCTTGCGGAGATCTTGATGGCGTGAAGACAAGGTTGTAAGGTAACCAAGTCGCAAGGTTCCGAGTCACAAGTCAATCTTAGTTTTATGTCTTTGATTCGAGTCAAGTCGAGTCATGTTAATTTCAAGGTCAAGTCAAAGCCACGGAGCAGAAGTCCAAGTCACTGTGTTTGTTGTTCAGTACCGGTGTCGAGTACATGTAATGCTCAACCAGGGTTGTAATGACTCGAGTTACGATTTTTTGATGACTCGAATTGACTCGAGTCATTTTCTAAAAATACGGAAATGACTCGACTTGGACTCGAGTCATTGTGCATGACCTGAACCAAGTCATATGACTCGAGACTCAGGCGGCCAAGACCGACATTTCATTGTAATTTTGCACTATTGGGATTTCGTCTATTGGTACTAGTACTTGGAAATGCGAGCAGTAACTGCTAAAAGTCAGCAAAATTCTTATGTTATAAATGCGAACCATTCGATATCACCAAACAGAGTTATAAAAACTGGGCTTAACAAGACTTTAACTGGAAACTGAGCAGTCGACACAATGACTTGGACTCGTACTCGAGTCATAACACCATGACTCGGACTCGACCCTCTGCTCGCTGACTTGGACTCGGACTTGACTCGGTCGTGAATTGAAAATGACTCGACTTGACTCAAAACTATAAAAGTGAGATTGACTTGTGAATCGGAGCATTGAGACTTGGTTACAACCCTGTGCTCAACCCACTTTTTTACAGCTCTGTTCGGGTGGTGCCGAATGCCCAGCATTCACCGTAGTTTATCTAATTTCCTCACTCTTCCTCAATTGAAAATGACTCGACTTGACTCGAGTCAAAACTGTAAAAATACCGGTCTCCACTCAGACTTTGGCAACTACAGAATTCAACTTGTCTAATCAGAGCATAATTCCAGTAATCTAATCTAATTTGTGAAATGTTTCTTTGCTCTAATATTAATTCTGATCTAATTTCTGGTTTAGTCTTAAAATGCTACAGGGGAATTGCATAGTGCGAAACGAGATAAGTTGGGTGTAGAGCTATTTGCGATTTGATATGAACAGAACTCTATTCAATTTCCAAGTTTTCGCTAGTTCAGTAATTCTAATCTAATTTCGAAAAACTAAAAATTCTCTAGTTGTACCAGCCTGGCACTGCTTGTGGACTTCTCTGATGATCGCCTGTGGATAGTCGTTAACAAATCCGTGTTGAAACTGTAACGCAAACCTTGGCAGATTTTCATGTATTTGGGTTGCATTCTGTTCGACGAGAGCAGCGACAATGCCGCCGCGACGCACTATTTACTGAAAGCTCTTTCAACGGCCGGAAAACATTACCTTCATAAATTTTTGGTCAAGTCGAAACTGCTACTTGCACAGTTACAGGTGAGCTTGGGTTTTCTTTGGGATACATTTCGTCCTAATTTTATATATATATATGATTGCCGTCTCAATACAACTATGATATGATGTGAACTAAACTTAGTTTTTTTGTAATTCTATTTCCAAGCTTTTCGAAATTCAGTAATTTTAATTCTACTATAATATGTAAAAAAATTACTGTGACGCCGTAGTGCAAATTTAAATCTAATTTGAAAAGCTGAAAATTTTGTAGTTTTCCAACTGTGATAATTTCCACTGGGATACACTATTACATGGGCATTGGGAGCTAAGCTGAAACGTTGGATGTCAAATGTGTTGATCTTCCCTGCTGATGCTCTCTCCTTGTCGGAAACAGATGTATTCCAGCTGTTTCAATAACGCCAAACGAACCTTGCAATCCTGCTTTTACGAATGCCTGACACACGGAACAGCGATGGACAAATGTTGCATGAAGATGGTGGAGGCCAAGTGCACCTTGTTTGCAAACAACCACCCAACTGTGTCAGGTCTGTACTGTACACCGAGGCAGTCAGTAACAAAGTACTTTTAAATTTTTTGGAGTACTCGGATAGTTCTTTCGTACTAGACTAATGAGACTGAAATATCGGTAATACAATTTGTGAAATGTTTCTACGTTGTAATATTAATTCTAATGACCTGGTGTTCTGGTGTTCCTGAAAATGCTACAGGAGAACTGTACAGTAGGGGTCTTCAAAAATGACATTTTTTCTTAAATTGTACTGGCTACTTGATAAAATTGTTAGGTTACCTAATTTAAGCCTTCACACCAAATTTGGTTCAATTCCAGCCAGTAGCCGCATTGCTACAGGAAAACATTATATAAAAATAAATTACCAAAAATTTCAAAATCTTCTGTTCACCCCGTGAAAGTGGTAGGTTGTCTATAGAAACGATGTTCACCAAATTTGGCTCAATTTCAACCAGTAGAAGCGGAGTTATTGCCGTCGAAAAATTTGGATTTGAATAAAATAGTATTTACGGTGGCCTTATCAAGTAGCCAGTACAATTTGAGAAAAAAAGTCATTTTTGAAGACCCCTATTGTACAGTATAAAACAAGCCAAGCTTGATGTGCAGGCATTTTTCGTTCTTCAGCTTGTAAGAGCTGGACTTTTATTTTTGTTCAAGTTCCAAGTTTATGGCAATTCAGTAATGCCAATTCCCATCTAAAGAGCTCTTTGGGTGTACAGAACTTAATATACAATTAAATGATCTATTCATATTGAAATGAACCCAAATATTTTCGGCTGACACTCGTCAGTGGTAATCCTCAGCAACTAGTAGAGAATTGAAAAGAACATCGTACATCAGGGGTGGGCAACATACGGCCCGCGGGCCGGATCCGGCCCGCGAAGGGATTTTGTCCGGCCCGCGCATAGTTTTCCGTTTTACATGATAATGTGGCCCGCGGCCCTAGTCTGCCGAGATTTCCCACTACTGGCTTACAACGTCAAATTTTAGTGACTGCATAGTGCATGTTATTATATACGTATATGCGCAGCGTGCTAGAGTGGAGCTTACGCGTAAGTTCGTCGAAGCGAGAAGGCTTGCATTATCGGCATTTGGGATGTACTCAACCCTAATGTCGTTTGTGGTAATCATGGTGTTTGTCGACTACAATGGTCAATTAGACCAGGCTGATATTTCTTATTTTTCATTCTGTAACCGCCGACTTGTAGCACGGCACACTTCTAGGCTTTTGTAAGACGAAAACACTGCTTATACCAGGGATCGCCAACTCAAAACGGGTCGTGGGCCACTTTTCAAATCTCGTAGAGGTCGCGGACCGCATGAATTCATTATCGAGATTTCTCAGGCCACACAGTTGAACAACGATGCTATCTCGTCACCTACTCAACCCTAACGAATATATGTGTTGGTAAATTAGGGGTGCCGGGGTTATCGAACTCCTTGAAATTTTAATTGAGGATTGCACCGTGTGTTGATTGATCAGATAGAAGCAGGCATGGCGGCGCCTGTATGACAATGCTATTCTCAAAGCCACATTGTCTTCGTCATTATCGGCGAGAAATGACTTTGAAGTGACAATACTGTCGTTAAAATGTATTCATTAAATGCGATTTATTCCTTGTATATGTGGAATGTGGATAAATGGGCGAATGTTGTATCGATTCAGCAATCCGGCCCGCCAACTACTTAATTTTCCTATATCCGGCCCGCCGACTCGAGAAGTTGCCCGCCCCTGTCGTACATCCACAATAGTATCACTAAATATGACATCACCGGCATGAAATCTCGAATGATTGAATCGAATGATCATCTACTTTGGAAAAATACTGGGTAGTTAGAATTCTAATCGAATTTGGAAGAGCTGTATTTTCGAATTTTACAACTCTGCTTACTATCGTTCAGATATCGATGAGGCCATCGCGGTAATTGAGAAGCTAAATTGGGAATTTGAGAAATTACAAGATCTACACAAAAGGAAAGACGCAGCATATTATTTAGCAAGGTGAGCGACGCAATAATTCAATATCATTCAATCAGATTTCACCATTTCATCAAAATTTTACGTTGATGTGTAGGGCCTATCTGCAATGTTTATTGTTAAGCTTTCTAGTCTGCATTTTACCAGATTGTATCACAAGAAGTCGCTGCTCTTGAGAAGAAGTCAATCGCCAGATCCCGCTTTACTCGAAGACGTCGTCTCGAACAGGAACAAGTTTTCGTCGCTTTTCAAGCAGATCGATTCCGTGACGTTTTCTAGTCCTACGATCTTGCTGATATGAGTTCCTGGGTCGAAAAT
Organism: Botryllus schlosseri; assembly: GCF_051294905.1. Lineage (NCBI taxonomy): Eukaryota > Metazoa > Chordata > Ascidiacea > Stolidobranchia > Styelidae > Botryllus > Botryllus schlosseri. Next base: position 25,829,534 of record NC_137246.1, on the reverse strand, counting down.
CCCAGTCAGTGCTACTGTGGGTGTCGATATTTGGATGTTGATGGAGAAGCAGTTGCGGAACAATTAGATGCATTGACCCGTGAAGTCTGATGCAGCCTGGAATGCAGGGTTGTAACAAGGTTCCGGGTCGCAAGTCATCCTCACTTTTTTAGTATTGAGTCGAGTCATTCTAAATTCACCACCGAGTCAAGTCCAAGTTAGCGACTAGAGTAGTGGTTCTCAACCTGGGGGGCGTGAAAGCATCTGAAGGGGGCCGTGAAGAAGCGGTCAACTGAAGAAAAAAATTCGTACTTCATATTTTTTAATTCTCTCATCAACAGTCATCCCTCCATGCCATCAAACAATCTGTTGGGGTTGCTAGCATCCCGGTTGGATCTTGTGATATGACGGTAGGGGCGCGCGAAATTTTTCACTGTCATAAAAGGGGGCATGTCTAACAAAAGGTTGAGAACCACTGGACTAGAGGGTCGAGTTAGAGCAGGGCCGGCCAACCCGTGGCCCGCGGGCCACATGTGGCCCGTGAGAAGGTTTTGAGTGGCCCGCGAGATTATTTCCGAAATTTCTAATATTCTAAAAAAAATGAATTGCACAGATTGATAACTTGCGAGGCCAACCAAAAATTTGATTAGTCTGGCCGCTACGCTAGAGATGTGATGACTAAAATATCAGTTACGAAGCATTGGCAGATCCATGAGCCATGCAGTCGCATATTGGTAGATCTTTTCGTACACAACAATAAAGCAGAATAATTTGCCATAGATTTTTCAAAAGTAAAAATTTTCTACACGCTTTGCGCATCATGTTGTCACGCGATCTCTTGCTTTCAATATTGTTGCCCCTTTGTCAAAATGAGAGAACTCCTAATGTATCAGATTGAGTCTAACTATATTCGCGATTACGAGACAAAGTGTCGTTCAACATATGCGACCTCGACCTTACGTTTGCGCTCGCAGAAAGACCGTCGAATATGAAACGTAGGTACAAAATGATTGACGCATGTTGATCGAAGCTTTCGATTTCGATATGTCCAGGTGCCGAATAGCCCAGTCCTCGCAAACTGAGCCCGCAATATGGTCAAGTGACAATGTTATTGACCTATGAACTCCAAAAAATATTCGCGCGGCTAGTGGCCCGCGCAGTGGTTCGTCATTCGAATGTGGCCCTTCGGCTGAAAAGGTTGGTCACCCCTGAGTTAGAGTAATTGTGTTCACTGTTTAGTCTCGAGTTCAATCCGGTCCAACCCACATTTTTAACTTTGCTTGAGTGATTTAGAATGGCTCGCATTCATAATATTGTAATTATCCAAGTATCTGGACTGATAGACGAAATACCGATACTGATGAGACTTCACTATTCTTCGAAGTTAAAATGAAACGTCTGTCTTGTTCGTCTAGCCTCGTATCGTAGGCCTACGACTTGGTTAGAGTCATGCACAACTAAGCAATCATTACAACCCTGCTGAAATGAGCTCGAGATCTTGATTAGGCGCTCTGTGTATGATGAAAATAAAGTCGATGCGCTATCAGTTGCATGTTGCATTATTCACGTCAAGAGAGACGGAATCTTTGTTTGACAACCGTGTAGGAAGCAGTGTTGGGATCAAGTCACTACCTTCGAGTCACGAGTCAATTCGAGTCATTGCACCTTTTGACTCGAGTCAAGTCAATCGATTTTCGAAGGTGACTCGAGTCAAGTCAAGTCAGTCGATTTTCGGAGCTGACTCAAGTCAAGTCACAATTCAAGTTAAATTTCATTTTCGAGGTATGAGTTGCGATTACGTCATTGTATATTGCTAGCTGTCTGAAATAAAGATTGAGTGGTCATTGATTTTGAACCGATGAACGAATATAGAGTTAAATATACACGCAAGTAAGGCGCTGTATCGCTCGCATATAAGTAGAACTAAGAAACTACGAAAGTAATTGCACAGCTTCAGTTTATAGTTACCAGCCAAAATAGAGAAGCGAATTGATAAGATGCAATACATAACCGCTTTGCAAATTGATATGATGCAATTCCAGCCTGCGTCAATGGTTGAGGACTATATCAACTATTTGCGAATTCAATTTCAATAAAACAATAGGTTTGGTTAAATCAAGAACACAGAACAGAAATAGATATTTTGCTATTAAATTACTTTACTATACTATAGTTTACGACAACGTGCTGTCAGCTTCGATCACTTCGTTTGTGATCAATATATTTGTGAGAGAACAATGGAGGCTCAGTAAAACGCACGATCATTGAATGATTGGCCGCTCTCACAGGTTACACCAGCGTTGCGCGAACAATCCAAACATATGTAAGATACAGTGATTTTTATCGACACCGATTACTTGATGACTTGAAATTGACTCGTGAATTTTGCTCCGAGTCAATCCACATTTCTGATACGCCGAGTCAAGTCATTTTAGCAAAATGACTCGAGTCAAGTCAAGTCATACGAAAAAGTGACTCGAGTCATCCCAACACTGGTAGGAAGAACAAACTGTTGGAAATTGAATGAGCAAAGTGAGGTCATTGGCAGTACAATTCAGCAGTAGGAGCGGAGAGTCAAAATATTGTATTTTTTAAACTCACAGGGAAAACTATGGAGATCTGTTCAGGCATGGCCTACTAAAAACACGGCCTTACAGTCTGCCTATTGACCTGAAAATTAAGAGGCCTAAAGTCTACTTTCCAACCCTTACCAGCTGTGCACTCAATTGGTCAGAAAATGCGATATTGTCATAATGCTACCTGTCTTTGGTACTCTACTAACACGCCGGTGCACAATGTATGTAAAAAATAGTATATTGCAGCAATATATAACGAAAAAATTAGGAACGAAATTTGTATAATCAATGAAAAATGGGTGGAGAAACTCTTGAATTAGAGCCTTAGGAAACAAATATCACAGCCTTACAGGACAATCACTTCTTTTGCCTTTGCCTCTCTTTAAATTGGCGAAATTCCCTTAGTGAGCAATTCGCAAATTTTTGCTGACTATTGTAAAAAATGTTCACAATATTTATGAACGCGACATTTGTACTATTTTCACTAGGTGCATTACAACCAATTCGGGATTTACCTAACACAACTTTCAACACACATAATGCTGCACGGAGCAGAGGAACAGTGCCACGGTTAGATTTGAGCTGATTAGCCGAATCTAGAACTGCGAAAGAATCAAATACAAAATGGGCCACCTTGAACGGCAGGTACACTCAACCGTCCCCTAGGCCTATCCACCAAACTGAAATATTCATCATATTCCTCTTCGGTTTCATCAGTCGTGAGGGATAAGCTACACTCGGTGCAGTCCGTAGAATGACAGCATTACCAAGACTATTAGGGAAGTACCTCTGCTTGCTGTTTCCAACACTCCACCACATATGTATGACTTTGAGGAAGCAATAGGTATCCGCCTTATCTGGAAGGTATTTGGAGCAAGCTGCTATGGTTTTTTCATCAAAGATAGCCAGTGCCAGGTTGACGTTCTGCTTGTTGTGGCCAGATGTAGTGCTTTTTTGTTAGCTTTGGAGCCATTCGCAAATTACACTCCAATTGCAATGCAATATAACCAGCAGGGCTAATTATGGATATATCGCCACCTTTGATATATAATGATGGAAAGGAAAATCTCCTAGCATTCAGTAGATTGTTGCGAAGGTTCTGCACCAAATGAACGTTGTCATAAAATAGATAGATTTTTGTCTTGCAACTTGGATGACTGATTAACAACTCGGAGTTTGATCCTAACTGTGATGACAGTATATTGAAAGCACGAACGTTGGTGCTGTGGTTGTCAGAAGCAATACCTCTCGCATTAAATCCGAGATCAGACAGGTTTTGCGTTAACGAGGCACCTTAAACTTGTGTTTCTGGTTAAATTTGTAGGACTAAAGGAAGCGATTTTTCAAGTCCATTGATCATTATCACTATAACGCCTTGGCAAATATTTCCGTCTTCATCAGCACCATAACATTTGCCACCATGATATTGCACAATTTTTGCAGATACATTTCATCCACCATCACAATGACATCCTCAAAAATTTCCATGGCCTTTGAAAAATCAACAGTCCCTTTAGTCTTGTTCGCTAACAGCTCAAAGATGGCATAGGGAACATTTCCAAAAGTGTCTTGTACGCTTGGCAAGAAATATAACGTAAAAGCAAGCAGTACCGGATCATAGTGCTAGATGATGCCAGAGTATTTCCAGCCTTGTGGTATCTTAGATTAAGCAGCTCCTCTAAAATATCCACTTCGGGATCCGGATCAGTTAGACTATCCAAATAGCTTGGGAAGTTTAGTAGCTCGCATTTCCTTTTGAGCAGAGTATTCTTGCTTGTGCGGAACCATGTTGGTAAAGGCACAGGTATCCCATTATGTTGCATCTGCACCCTCAATTGACGTCAATTTTCATGGCACTCTTGATTTTTGGAAAGCCTTCCAAACATAGCTCATAGTACATAACATGCTGATCCCCTGCTTGAGACTTTGGCAGATTTCACAGTAGTATATCCAAAAGTACACCCAACCACGCAGCACTTAAGAACCATCGCCTATTATCTACACTAGAAAATGAATATTAACAAATTAGCCTAATATCACTTTAAAATAGTATTCCGACACAGCACCATATCCAAGCCTTGCAACAATTAATGAAATTCTATAGAAACAGTTACAATGAACATGCCTTCGTCATCATAAATGTCTTAGAACCAAAGCTACCAGTTATACAATTCGTCAAATAGACTACCGTATCCAAGACTATGTTTGCGAGAAAGCAGATTATGATACTACAATGGAGCCGTTCGAACACGACGTTCTTCGCGTCAACTTGAACCGCTGACACTGTCGACGAACAGTAACCTGATTGCCAACTAACCTATCAAATGATAATACTGACCCTTAGCTCGTGAATATACTCTATACAGCGAAAGAAACAAGTGCAATGCGACGAACAGCAACACACGGCGCAACCCGCACAACTGCAAATGTCTTGACTTCTTCAACAACAACTACAACTGTATTCATCCGCACGAGTTTTTGCAGTGATATCAGTGGGTTATTCACCTGACTAGCAGCTCTTTTGGGACTAAAATGATTGTTTCCGTGTTAAAACGATATTCCATCATCTTAACACAATAAATCCTGTTCAGAATCCACTTGTCGTTTTGACTTGCGCGCTACTTACCATCTGCGTAGGTATAACCGTGAGATTTACACTGTTTCAGAGCTGGCCTCTTAATTTTCAGGTAGACAGGCAGACTGTAAGGCCGTGTTTTTAGTAGGCCATGCTATGCTATAAATTTAGGCCTGGCAAGAAAAGAATCATCATATTTATAACTATTTGAATAGAATTGTTGTTGTACTTATATATTAATTAACATATAGACACCATATGGGCGGACAAATGTATTGTGCCATCATCAAAGCTATCGGGTTATAATTTTGCAGCTACATATGAATATTTTGAATTTAACAGATTGATAATAGAGACTGATCTGATATCAAAACACTTTTAGGTTGACCATTGTAATTCCAATCAGCTTAAGTAGGCTATTAATCTCATGGCCAAATATCTTAAAATATAGGAGCAAAATCAAATATAGGAGAAAAAACAAATATAAATATAATATAAATATATTAATGAATGTGTCCTAGTGATTGAAATGTCGGAACGCCGAACGGCCCATTGTTGTTACATCGTTGGAGCGTACCACTACGGTACTCGGTACCAGCTGTAAGTGGCCCTAGTAACCTGGTTTAGCGACCAAAGATGTAACTGACAGATTGCCAATAGTTGCCATAACCACTTGATGCTTAGTTAGCGAAATACCAAGCTGCGACCTTCTGATCTATTACTATTACCCGGATACGCGTTAGTTTGTTGCGTCCACGGTTCTAACAAATTCACGGCATTCCGAGTCACTCCCAGTCCACTCGAGTCATTTTCATTTTGCCATCGAGTTAGCCCGAGTCTGAGTAATTCTAAGAAACATCGCGTCTAAGTCCAACTCACAAATTTCAGTCTAACGAATCGTCTAAGCAAGGGTCGGCTTTTGTCATCATGAATTGGAAATGCGGCGAAATAGTGAATCCTCCACTGCATGGTAGCATTTGCAATAGGGTCCATCAAACCACTAGGTGTCGCCAGACTTTAGGTGGTAACCGCCGTTGCTACGTACGCGGTTGCCGTTATCAGAAACCTGTAGGTTACTTTCTCGATTGTGTAAAGGTATTATATATGGAAATAATGGCTACAACATATTCTACGTGGACCGTGAGCTCGCTATAAAATGAACTAAAACCTCGAAAACTTCTGGTGCGGAGCTGGTAGCCGACATTTAGTTGACAATTTCACATTCTCACCTAGTTATCAAATCGGCCTTATTTCCTTCCGTAGAAGCTTTCCGAAGTTTTAGTTCATTTTATAGCGAGTTCACAGTCCCCGTAGAATATGTTGTAGCCATTTTTTCCATATAAAATACCCTTACACAATCGAGAAAGTAACCTACAGGTTTCTGAATACGGCAACGCATACGTAACAAAGGCAGTTACCACCCAAAGTCTGGCGACACCTAGTGGTTTGATGGACCCTATTGATATGATAGTGAAGTTTGATGAATAGTTTCAGGCTTTCGGGGCAATTTAAGAGGGGATTTTGACTTTAAAACCTGTAAAGATATGTGACACTAAAATATTTTCAAATTATTAAAAATCTAAAATGTCGTCGCGGGCCGCACAAAATGCTCTGGCGGGCCGCGTGTTTGAGACCTCTGATTTAAATCGAACGAATATAGTTTAATAATGCGTTTATATTCTCACGGATGTGTAGATGGGTAGTGTATTGTACGACATCAATTTGTTCAACTTCTTGAGGCTTCGTATTCCATCCTCTAATTGGCTTTTAACTCTTTCGACGCCGCGTATCCCCATATGTTCGCTAGAGATTGTCTTCAAAACGCCGCGTATCCCCATATGTTCGCTAAATCGAGAGAGCGTATTTTTGTCTCGAAAATCTGACATGCCGTTTTGCGTCCATGGCAGTCGGGGCATTGTGCGGTAATGAATTCAAAATTCAAGACTTGCTACTAAGAAACAATTTTGCTGGATTACCTGTACGGAATAGTAACTTTATTTGATATAGATTTCCACGACGGTAATGATTTTCAACAGATGCCAATACCTAAAGACATTTTACATCATTATCACCAATCTTTAGCGACACATCGGATCTACTGAAGCCACCAAGTCAGTACATGTACTTGCGACAACACAGACTTCACACCAATATATACGTATTTATTCAAGTTTTTCAAACGTAAAATTGCATCGGGAGATGACGAGGACTCAACGGAGACAAATAATGATGTTTTTGTGCAGATCGTTGCTTGTAATCGTACACAAATGGGCTCCGTCGGTATGTTACTGCGCCTGAAAAACAAACTTGAGTACCGGTACTAGCAGAAGTCAAATTTTCGAGCCATTATTGCGGATTTGACGTCACAATGATAACCTTGAAGCATCGACGGCCGAAGATCATGTCGGCAGCAGTATTTCACGACGGTTCTGAACCTCCGCATTGCCATTGAAAAGGAATTAACGATTTAAGGATAATATATTATCAATATATAATATAATAAGAATATTCTGTGAAATTTACAACGTCACAGCTAATCTATAAGTACCATAGAAACACCAACAAAATCCATACCTTGGCAGCAGCGCGGGTGAAATCAGCCAAACCTCAGTTCGTACCGAAGCCTGTCCTAGCAACACGACAGGATCAATCAAGGCACGTTACGCATCATTAGATATTGTATAGCGTAAAAGAGATGAGTACCGTAACTCAACGTTGTGCCAAGCTTAAGCAGCAGGCAGTGCAGTTTTTATCTTATTTTGACCTGATACGGTTTTGTCGTTATATGGCCAAAATTGATGCACGTAAAGAGGATGAGAAGGTACGGCAGAATGAGCGTAACATCAACTTGCTTCTCAAGACACGATACGGTACCAAGGCAGTTGCTGGTAGTAAGGTTATTACCAACTTATCGGACTATGAGCTGAGTGACACAGAAGAGTTGGTACTATCTCTTGGTCTTGATTTTTTGTGCCACCGACAGAAATCAAGCGTGAGGAAGTCTTTGCTGAATTTGAGGTATTACTTGGACAATTGGCACATCATCACCAGAAATTTGATGATGAAAGCAGAGCAAAAGGAACACAGTGAGAAAATTGTGGCCCTTAAAGCCAAACTAAGTAGCTTAGCGCATGGTTTTTGTGGAACTCCAATCGACAGAAGTGATTTCACGATGACGTCCGATTGCTACAGGAGCATCAGATCCCTGAAATCCAATAAGTCAATTCACATAACCAAACCTGATAAAGGATCTGGTGTAGTCATTTTGAATAAGTGTGACTACATTTCTAAAATGGATTCAATTCTCGGCGACAAGTCTAAATTTGAAATCCTTGGCCCTGCGTGTGACAATGACAACACCTCCAAGATAGAAGCTCGTATTCAGCGTCTACTATTGACCCTCAAGAAGGCGGGAAAAATCTCTTCTGTTGAATACGACGACATCAGACCCACTGGCTCCATTCGACCACGTATGTATGGTCTTCCGAAGACCCATAAATCGAATGTACCCTTACGTCCGATACTATCGATGGTTGGATCAGCGTATCACAAAGTCGCGAAGTGGATTGCGAGATATCTTGAGCCGGTGAGTTTGGTCTATGGTGGTAACTGCATTCGTGACTCGTTCACATTTGCTGATACCATTCGTCATGTTGATCTCGATGAGTCCGAAATCTCTATGTGTTCGTTTGATATATCTAGTTTATTCACGAACGTGCCAGTTCAAGAGACTATAGAGATTTGTGCCAATGAACTCTATGGTGGTGTCCTTCCATCTCCTCCATTCTCAAGGTCTTCTTTTGTTAAATTAATGCGATTGATCACTTGTGATGTCGAATTTAGTTTCAATAACACCATATATACACAGATCGATGGTGTTGCAATGGGATCGCCGCTTGGTCCCATTCTGGCTAACATTTTTGTGGGGTATTACGAAAAACGGTTATTCGAAGATATTGATCGACCATTAATGTATCAAAGATATGTTGATGACACCTTCGCCATATTTGAAAATGAATCCCAGTGTGATTTGTTTCTGAGCAAATTGAATGGTCTTCACCCATCACTGAAATTCACCATGGAAAAAGAGGTTATAATAATTCATTAGCATTCCGTGATGTTGTAGTGGAAAAGACGGGTGCTAATTTTGTTACATCAGTTTACCGTAAGCCTACATTCAGTGGGCAATACATTTCGTGGGATTCTTTCTGTCCAGTAAAACGTAAAGTAAATTTGATAAGAACTCTGGTACACAGGGCTCTGATGATTTGTAGTAAAGTCAAACTTGATTCTGAATTGGAGAACATTCGGTCAATCTTTCAGTCAAATGGTTATCCTGATCATATCATTAAAATGACCATAGATCGTAAACTCAAAGATTTCAGAAAAGTTAAACCGTTTGGACCTAGAAAATGTCCTGTTTATTTGCATCTTCCTTGGATTGGGAAAGTGTCCAACAGGTTTGAAAAACAAATTAAATCGTCAGTGAGCCATTGTTTTTCACAAGTAGAACCTCAGATAATCTTCACGACGAAATCTCTGATGCCTGCAACGAAAAGGATGTGCTACCTGCGACAAATCAAAGCAACATAATATATGAATACACGTGCCGATGTGACAGTCGGTATGTAGGTCGCACGTCTCAGCGCTTGCAGCAAAGAATTCGCCAGCATGTCCCACGGCAAATTAGAATAAATAATGTTTCTCCAACTCCTTCATCGCAGTCTGTTGACACACTGCGTGATTATGATCAAGTTACTGCTTGTAATTCGGCTATTGGACAGCATCTCTTATCCCATCCAGAATGTGCTGATCATTACAATGACAGTCAATTTTCTATACTTGCTCGTGGCCGTTCTCTTTTTCATTTAAAGGTCCTGGAATCTACGATCATAAAGCTACGAAAGCCGATTCTCTGTCGCCAGAAGGAACGCCTCTACACTCTTGGAATATTTCATTAATGTTATGTGTTGTGTTTTCGGTTATTTGTAACCGAATATGTACTCGTTAACGTTTGTTTTGTACCGTTACTATCTAGCCCGGGTTGCCAGTAAACTCGCCCCAAAGTAAATTCGGCCCGTCGAATTCGGCCCTCGGTCACTTTGGCCGTCGGTGAATTCGGCCGTCGGTAAATTCGGCCCTCGGTAAATTCGGCCAGGGCGAGAGTAACAATAACAGTTACAATACCATTACCTAACCCTAATCCTAACCTAACTCTAATCCTAACCTAACCCTAATCCTAACCCTAATCTTAACCTAACCCAACCCTAATCCTAACCTAACCCTAATCCTAAGCTAATCCTAACCGAACCTAACGCTAATCCTAATCCTAACGCTAATCCTAACCCTAAACCTACCCCTAACCTCCAAATCACTTGATAATATTATAATTATGTAATATAATACACATTATTAGTTCGTAATACAATTTCACACGATGTTCTCCGAGGGCCGAATATACCGATTGAAGTCGGCTGTCGGTAAATTCGGCCCCATAAACATCGGCATAAATATACACATATATGTATTTATACGCATACCCTGTTCTCCAAATCACTTGATAATAATATAATTATGAAATTAATTCACATTAATAGTTTGTAATACATTTTTATAAAAAATTCTCCGAGGGCAGAATTGACCGAGTAACCGGTGAATTCGGCCGTCGGTAAATTCGGTCCCCGTGAATATCCGCGCTATCTCCCGTGATTACGCGATCTACGCATACCCTGACATCCAAATCACTTTATAATAGTATAATTATGTAATTAATTCATGTTAACGGTTGGTAATACATTTTAATACAATATTCTCGGTGGGCCGAATTTACTGATGTAATGGCCGAATTTACTTTGGGGCGAGTTTACTGGCAACCTCTAGCCCGTCTACTAGTTGTTTGTTTTTGTTATTATTACGTCATACAGACAAAATAGTTCTTACATTTCGAATTTGATTCACCCCATCACTAACGTTCGCTACTGATGAGAGTTAGTCGAAAAGCTTTTAGCGAATAAATTAACAATATGAAGTTATTGTTTCGCGTTATTCTGAAGTTCTGTACCACAAATCACTTGTTCATTAGATATATATCGTTCGCGGCTACAATAAGGACGTAGGTACGTCTCGGTAGCTAAGGTAGCGACGAAGTTACGATCGGTTGAAATTGGGGTTATTTGGTGAAAATCGCGGCGTTTTGAAGACAATCGTCAAATTTAGCTCGGCGTCGAAAGAGTTAATACCATATTGTAGCATGTAGCTATACCGGTACAGACGTATTTTATTAGCAGTTCTACGTGTGCGTGAGGGATACAACACCTTTTTGCATGTATATTTAACTTTGTATTCGTTATTATTCAAGATAAATGGCCAATTAATTTGTCCTTCACCTAGTTAGCAAAACGTAATGACTTTGCATCATCACTCATACTTCGAATATTCAATTTGACTTGAATCGTGACTTGACTCGTGATTGACTTGACTTGACTCGAGCCACCTCCAAAAAACGAGTGACTTGACTTGATTCGAGTCAAAATGTGCAACGACTCGAGATTAATCGTGACTCGACGGTATAGTGACTTGATCCCAACACTGGTCCGAACTTCGATTTCACTCTCCATTCAATATGATTGTCGATCACGACAATCTGGCTCACGAATTATTGTGAGCACAGGAACGTGGCTTGAGGCGCTTTTGACGCAGTATAATTTAAAGGCAGGCGTGTATTTGCTCGTCTAATATTGAGAAGATAAGGGCTTGGAACATTTGGCAAATGTAATAAGAAACATTGACATTAGAAATACTTCGCGATTCACCTGAAATAGCGACGAACCGGTTGGGAAGCACTGAGTCGAAATGACCTCTATGGCCACCTAGTGGATTTTATAAATCTTGAATTGGATTGTAAACCGTCCCACGGCACATCCTCGAAGGCTTCACTCTCTCCCCCTTGGTGTTCTACCAGCCGCGGATTCGTGTGTGGCTGTGATATGCGATGACAAATTTACAAGACTTCGGTCGATTTCGAAGTTAACTTAGCCTGAGTTTGAGTTTATAGTTAAATAATGTTTTCCTTTCAAAAACACCAATGATTGCGATGCAATGAAAAGATAGGAAGGAATCGGAACGACTTGGAATGGTCTTTTAAATCAGACACACACCTAAGCCTAACTGGGGATTCTTAAACTTTTTTGATCACGGATCAAGTTATGTGGTCTGGCCTCAAAATTTAGAAAGCCGATTACTTTGACCCAGTTTAGACTATATGATGCGTAAAAAGTTTCCTGATGACTGAAATTTTGTCATTACATAAAGATCATCCCAATTTGGGCTATCCCATACCCGACATAAGCTACACTTTCGCCGTCCGTCTTACAGGGTTGTAATGAATCGAATCAATATTTTCTGATGACTCGACTTGACTCGAGTCATTTTTTCAAAATACGGAAATGACTCGACTCGAGTCAATATGTGTCTTTACTCGACTTGGACTCGAGTCATTGCGCATGACTCGAAACAAGTCATATGACTCGAGACTCAGACGACCAAGACCGACATTTCATTGTAATTTCGAAGATTAGTAAAGTAACCACATTATTGTGATTTCGTCTATTGGTGCTGGTACTTGAAAATGCGTTCGGAAACTTTTAAAAGTGAGGAAAATTAGTAGGCTATATTATAAATGTGAACCATTCGATATCACCATACAGAGTTATAAAAAGTGGGTTTAACAATTAAGACTTTAACTGGAAACTGAGCAATCAACAAAATGACTTGGACTAGGACTCGAGTCATAATACCATGACTCGGACTTGACCCTATGCTCGATGACTTGGACTCGGACTTGACTCGGTAGTGAATTGAAAATGACTCGACTTGACTCGAGTCAAAACTATAAAGGTGAAATTGACTTGTGACTCGGAACCTATTGTGACTTGGTTACAACCCCGCCGTGTTACAGCGTCATTGCAAAAGAAATAATCTAATTTTGTAGTTTCTTGATGTATTTCAGAGTTATTGCCCTTCACCGACCCTTTAACCCCCCTGTTCGCGGACCCCTGAGTGGTCTGTGGATCCCAGTTTAATAACCCCTAGCCGAAACGATGGGAAGAAAAGACAGGCACATTGCACAATTCACAATGAATGAAAAGTCATTGAACATAACGTAAAAAGACAAGCGATAAAATGAGGTGGCATGTGCCGGAAGGTGAGGTCGATAGATGGGGCCGTGGTCCAGTAACCTCGGGCTCGGACTACCATTCATTCAGTAGTTGCTTATTGTTGTTTGTGGTATTCATGGTGTTTGTCGACTACTATGGTCATTTACACCAGGCCGATATGTTTGATTTTTATTCCGTAACTGCCGACTTATAGCACGGCCCACTTCCAGGCTTTTTGTAAGACACCGCTAACGCGGATGAGGTGGCGAGGAGGAGTAGTTGCTTATATTTCGACGTAAATGAGGACAGTGGACATGGACAATGGATATGCTCGCCGATTTGTCGGATACCCGTCGAAATACTGTTCCACAGTGGTGGTCGGGCATATTTTTGTGTGACCTCATTGAAATACTTTGCTTTCTCCCGCCAATGCGGTATTTGTTCAAGGTTGGCTGCAACATTTTAACAATTTCAGGCACACACGACACTCTATTCTCATTGTTACCAACTATGTCGGTTATTTCCGACCTTCAACCGATAGCATTTTTTCAGTAATCACATATGTGGGCGTTGGCGGCCACACCGGCTCAATACATTCGCTAATTTACAGTCAAGTATACACATAGTATACAGTGTCAAGTGAGCAAACAGAAGGCACTGTACGTACAGTGCAATTGTGTACGCACGAGCTTTAAATCGATGTGACGTAGCCTACATTGTAAATACGCGCAGCATTGCTGCGCAGAAGTGTACGTAGGCCGATACCAGATTGGTCAACTAAAATCCTTTTTTCTCCCCGAGGATAGTCGGTAGCTTGTGCAACTTTGCATATCCCTATTGCTCCAACAACTCACAAGACGTGGGTGCTAATACATACATGCACGGTGCACGCACGTCGCACAATCACAACAACAAGAAGACGAGATCGCTCATGCGTTTAGGGAAACTATTAGAGAGAGAGAGAGAGAGAGATATTTATTGATTTGTCCAACCGTAAAGAAAACATCATTGGCACATGAAACAACAATAAGTAGTAGTAAGTAGTAAGTAGTAGTAGTAGTAGTAGTAGTAGTAGTAGTAGTAGTAGTAGTAGTAGTAGTAGTAGTAGTAGTAGTAGTAGTAGTAGTAGTAGTAGTAGTAGTAGTAAGTAGTAAGAGATGATCACACATAGCTAGGAAAACAATGTAAATTTAGTCAAACCGATTGATATAAGTGATTATGAATACATGATAGCAGAAAATTCTTACCGCAATTACTTCCAGATTTACATGGTAAGTTGATATACAATACGCGCAGGCTTGTGCGTACTGTGGTACATAGATTCACATAACACACGCGCGTATCGCATTTGGGTTTTCACATAAGGTGCTATGGGTGATCAGATCACTGATCATATGATCACGTGTCGGCGGGACAAAACGAGGAATGTCAATATTTGAACTGAAACTAGTCTCTCGCAGGGTTAGGTTGAAGCATTGCCTCTTCAGGAAAAGTATAAATATAACGCTAATGACCGGACCTCCCATTGAACTAGCTTATAGTCTCTCATCAATTCGGGATTGATTGCTCGCGACTTATGCCTACGCGGTTTCGCGCGTCACCAGGTCAACCTAATGCAGATACGATGTTCAATTGTTCATTTGTCATACACCCACGTTCAGCTTATGCAAGAGAACAATAGCATGCAATTCTGTAAATGGATACATGACTAATTTGCCTCTCACGTGTACAGTGCATCTTATTGTGTATCATTAGATACGTCCAGGTCCTCTCATCGTTAATAATTTTGCGAGTCTGTATAGCAATTCTAATTATCCAATTGGTAAGCAATGAACTTTATGTTCCATGTATGTTAAATGTTGATTGTTCACTGCTTGGTCGTGCTAACGTCTTTATACTGAGCATGTGCAGGCTAACAAAAACATACTGTGTATTCGATTGCATGATTCAATCTGGTAACAGTGTTTAGGTCACAGCCCAGCGAAGCATGCGATGGTATTCCAAATTCATATTGAAGAAGCAGCAGGTCTGTTGAGAAAGTTTATTCGATAACCGTGGCAACAGGTAGCACAGAGAACATCGTCAGCAGCGTAGCTTCGCAACAAGTAAGGTCACAGCACGATTATCTGCTTTAGCTTGGCATATTTTCTGACGGTATTTTTAAACGCTGTCAGCCAATATGTGAAGTTGTCGCAGTGAAATCTACTGTAATCAACATTCGGTGTTAGCAATTTGGAAATCTGCAACGATGATTATAGGCGCTGGCGTAGGAATTCACCATATATATTATGCAAGTTTGCAACAACTAAATGTCAACCTGTCTTGAATTCATTGCTCACATAACGTATGACGTAACAATGCCAAGTAAAAAACTGATAATCACCACTACAAAATCACCAAGATGTTGTAAAGAATGCCAACTATGCCCGATTTAAACACCGGTGGCGCGGATCGGCCGGTACTATATTTTGTTAATTGCGCGTATACGTACTCCTCAATTTCAACAGGTAGATATACTTTTCCGCAATATTGTGAAGTTTCCGACAAAATGAGCGGAGAAATACCTGGCGAGAGGGAGAAATTGTACTACATGGCTGTTGCGATTCTTTCCGAGAGACGGAGTAAAGACCCCGAAAGACAGGTGGGTGATTTCAAGACACGCGTGCAATAACATTGCGTTAGTCATCCAGAATGCAGAACGCGTTGGAACGTAGGTGTATCGTGTCGGAAAACTTTCTCCCAGCCTATGAGGGATGTGTATTTGGTAACCTTTGTATTATGTGTCACCATCGCAAAATCCGTCAAGCAGACTTCCAGCAATCTAATTAGACTAGTTAGAGCAAAATTCCTGTAATTTCATTCCAACTTAATTTGTGAAATATTTCTATGCTCTAATTTTAATTCTAATCTAATTTCTGGTTTTTCTGAAAATGCTATACGGGTGAACTTTATAGCGCAAAATGAACTAAGCGTTGTCTACGTACGTACATTCTACATTCTCCTGCTTATGACAATGAACTAAGATTTAAATGAAATGAACTTGATTTACGTTGTATTTCCAAATTTTTGCGAATCAATAATTCTAATTCTAATCTAAGATGTTAAGCGGAAGATTTTTTTTAGCCCTTCAAACTCTCAGTGTAAGTATATCGTCCGCTGTCATGTATTACTAAGGTTGTAGCCAACGTTCCCTCTAATTTTTGACGAGTCTGTCCCGACAGTGTGTAACGACGTAAAAAAAGGTCATATAACTTAGGATTTTTTGTGCGCAGCTTCGATTTTGTGTGCGCAGAGACAGCGTCAGCTTAGAATAAACATTGGTTGTAGCTCGTATTCGCAATTGCGCAAGTGATTTACACCTGTCCAACAACGCTATTCCAGGTCGGAGCTTGCATCGTCAATGAAAACGAGGAGAGAATAGTCGGGATCGGCTACAACGGCATGCCCATCAATTGCCGCGATGACTTGATGCCCTGGAATGAGAAAAACGAGAAAAAAGAGAAGCTGAAGCACTTGTACGGTGTGTATCACACGGTGCTGTGCCAAAAACCTCTGCTTTTTTAGGCAGATTCAATCGTTTCTGCTGCGGGCATTATATTACAGTATAACTACACTATTAACGAAAAGCAAGAACTACACCCTAATGGCAGAACACGAAAGCGGAACCTATTATCTCAGAATTATATCGCGGTATAAATAAATTGCAACACTTTAATCCTAATGATGCTTGACAAACCGCAATAAGTCAAATGGAGTACGTAGGAGCGTTGGCATATAGGCCCGTATGATTTCTGACAATTCTTTCGTACCAAGAATCAATCACAAGCGTCTCGTCCTCGAAGTAACCGAACGAACCATAGAGTCCAGACAAACAATTAAATGTACTATACAAAGAAAGATAAATCGCAGATTATTAATAATTATTGGCTGAAATTGGCTCTAAATCAGTGGTTCTCAACCTTTTTGTCTTCGCGGACCCCTTCACCTTTTAGTTCAAATTTAGTTCAATATCGTGCAATCGCCATCCGGCTTGTGTAAATATATTAACTGTAGGCCAGCGATAAATACTAACGAAATTACATTTCTTGAAAATACCATCATAGTATTTACGTGGAAATTGGGTAGACTTTTCCTATTTTAAAATGAATACCGAACCTGTATCTCTTCAAATACGTGGTCGTGTTGCTGTTGTTGGTATTTGTGGTGTTCATGCGTTTTTTCGAATAGAATGGTCATTTACATCTTTGATTCCGTAACTGCCGACTTGTAGCTTGGCCCACATTTAGGCTTTTGTAAGACACCACTTACGCGTATGAGAGGACGACGAGGAGCCTAGATAAACTTCCAACACTTAGGTAGGAATTCCAGAGAAGACCTCGGTGGAAATCGAACCACAACCCATTAGTGTTATAGATGTGGATTATACCATTACGCAATATCGCTGTCTTGCCACTGACTGGTCGTGTCTTTAACATGGGCGCCTTCAATTTGATATGATCGAGTTCCTTAAATCGATTTCCACAAAGACAGGTGGCTGAATCTGAAAATAACGTGTGACGCTTCTCACGACACATTTGAGTATGATCGCAGCAATTATGGGACCAGGATTGGAAAACAGAATTTTCAATGAACATATAACGTCCGACCTGGTCATTTTGATCTATCATCTTGAATTTATTATGGAATAGTGGTTGGGTATATCACAGAAGAAAATGGATTTCTGCGATGTCATCGTGATTGATCTGTTTCCACAGTCCTCAACAAAGCATTTCTGAACAGCAATATGTTTGTATCAATAGGCTTTTGGAAATTTAACAATTAAAATGAGTTTGCAGAGTAGGATATTTCATCTGAGATGGTCAGTCTGTTGATGTGAGACCTGGAGTTTTACCAGTAATGAAGGGAAACTGCCTCGTGATTTCATAATTTGAATACAAATACAAATTAGGTTATCAACCATTTTGTAAATTTAGAGGTCTCGCGGACCCCCTGAAAATGCTTCGCGGACCCCCAGGGGTCTGCGGCCCCCCGGTTGAGAACCACTGCTCTAAATCTTAACCCGTGTTCCTACATATGATTTGCGATGATACGGTAGGGTTGCCATATTTTTGTGTAGCAAATTCCGGACACTCTTTAGCGCCTCCTAGCGGATTTTAAAATGAGGTGAAACACATTGGCCGTCAATATGACGTCACACTATCAAAGCATTACCCATCGACTGTATACACAATACAGGAATGAAGTGGAACATAGGTCATGAATTGGGCAATCTGTAATGTGAGCTCTGGTAATTGCTACTTGCTAGGGTTAGCAATAGATTCCTCTACGGGCCGGATGAAATCATCTGGCGGGCCGTGTCTGGCCTGTCAGGATTGTGTTTGACAGCCCTGCTATACAGTTAGGTCGGTGCGGCTATCTGCTTATGTGTTTTAATCAGGTCCGAAACAACATTTTTTCTCCTCCCCCCCTCAAAGCACTGATCTTGGGCCCACCATAGGGTAGTCGATGTAACTTGTTGGACACTTACTATATGCATTTGGCTGTTATATTTTATGTATGAATTCTGTGAATAATATTGATTCTTCGATATATTAGGCTACTCTAAAATGCACCAGCAGGTTGCACATCCGGTGATTTCCAACCTCTTATGCTCGCGACCTCATTTCCCACTTGAAAATGTTCAGTGGCAAAGCTCAAAACTTGATAAGCTGATTACTAAAAAAATTCAGCTTGCACAAACTTACACACGGCATAGGAAGCTGATTACGTTCAACATCATCGCGATCTCCAGATAAAGGCGGGCGACCCCACAAAATTTGGAGCCACTGTATGTGATTGAAGAATCCAATCGGCCTTAACCAACTCTGGGAATATACCGTTAGCTTATAATTGCGATTACAATCAGACTTATTTCAGTAAATGATGGTTATTTATATTTATTTTGATTGCATTTTTTGGCGAGGGTGGTGCCTGAAGCCCATACTAATATCCTTATACGTTGCAAACTCGCGCGGGGCGCGAAGAACAATTTTGAATAGCATAAACCTGCTTGAAAATAATATTGTTTATGTTGATTTACGAAAAACTTTTGAGCCTGCTTCAAGCCTTCAAAATTCCGGACATTTAGGTATATTTTTGAAATTCCTCCCGGACGCGGATTTTTCAGTGAAATTCCGGACATGTCCGGGAAATTCCGGACGTATGGCAACCCTATGATACGCCCGTCTTGGCCATCATTGGTTGCAGTCAATTAAGCTCGCTCTTCTGGAATGTAGATTCCATCTCCAATATTTATAACCTCGTTTGTAATTAAGCAATTGGTATCACGCTGTTGCGTTTCGACCTACCACTACGATGACACTTTCCAAGGTGAAGTCTCGGATTTCTGATCTGGTATCTGATAAGGAACAGCAGAAGACACACTGGTCTACAATAAATATTCAGTATAATCTTTTCGTTTTGTGTGTATATTATATTTAAATGGTTTTGTTCTGCTAACACTCTGTTGATACACGGGTTGTTTTGTGCACCAGTAATCTATAATAATGCATTGTAGTTATATATATGGGTATCTTGGTAGATTTTTTGTCTTTTTGATTCGGCGATAATTTGAGGTTCCGCGGAATCCTGCAGATTAGCGTAAGTTTTCCGCGCGCTTTAGTAAAGGATAACAACCGCTGTGTTAGGTACAATGACTGGTCTCGTTGCAGTTGACCTGTATAGGTTAAGTCATTCATTCAGAGTCATAACGGTATAAATAGAAGTAATCAGTCAAGCTTGGAGCTATACACCGACACAGTGACGAAACAGGTTGTAATCATGGTCATTTAAATCACTACGACGACTTCCCACTATGTGACTATTATGACGTTGCAAGTGTGAATAACACAAATGGCGTTCGACAGTTGTTGACACAGCTAACCTGTCTCATTTGACCACTGCATCACACACCTACTTCTCACGTCATACGTACCGTCATATGAAAGTCGATCATTTTGCATTTTAGTGACACACGCTGAGATGAACGCGGTCGTGAATATGACTCCACAGTCAGTCGCTGGATGCGCCATTTATGTGACTCTGCACCCGTGCAATGAATGCGCCACAATATTGGTGCGGAGCGGTAAGTGACTGGGATGCGCCTGCTGGTGTTTTTCTAATTTGCCCACTACATTTCACAAATGCATTCCTATTCATTTAAAATAATAATATATTATTGTATAGTATATGTACAGTAGTATGTACGGTTTATAGACATTATGCCTATACATACAGATAGCGTAAAATTGAGGTTTCGTTTGAAACTTGTTGTTTTCTAATTAACAAATTACTGTGATTGCAGAACTCATTACTCAGAAATATTCACTGTATACTTACATATATTTATAATGACAATGATCATATAAAATATATTTATGGATGTAAGCATTGTCACCCTAACAACAAAACTGATGAGAATGCTAGGACAGGAGCAACATAACAAAAATCACGTGACATGAACCATATACAGACACTTTATATATTGGTTCTCAGCCGGTAGTACGCTTAATACCACCAGTGGTGCGCGAAGTCCTTTCAGGTGATACGCATTAAATGTATTTCTTTTTAAGTAAAATTACAGTTTTCACAAATCGCTAACATAATTTTTCTAATGTAAGATACAGGCTATACTTTATGCGTCATTCGACTCAGTTTCACCCAGACTAAATCAGCTTGTGGAGAAGAAACAATTGCCACCATATCACATGAATTTTAACTTGATGGGGTGTGTCATTAATAATCAGGGAATTAGCCCGTGCGCCGCATTTGTTTCGAATTTTCCGGCCATCTTATTTGCTTATCTAGCCATATTATTAATTCGATGGATTTCAAGTAAACTTGAATGTTTCCTTAATTTGTCGGTGCGCAACAAAATCATAGAATCTGAACGTGGTACGATGTAAGAAAAAGGTTGAGGATCGATGTTTTATAGCCATTAGGAAGGTTCTCATTTCTGCACGATACGGTGAAGTTTCTAGCCCCATTTCTGCGTAGTCTGTTAGAATTTATAAGATGGGTATTATTCGTTGGGGCATACGAGAGTCAGTTTTCACACTATCAAGTAAATTTCTCGTTGTATATCTCGAACTCCTTCAAAATATATCACTGCGATCGCTTTGAACGAGTTTGTTAGCGAAATAAGGCTCGTCATTTAGTTAGACTGCATATTATTGGCTTGAGAATTCAGCAAATATAAGCTTATACCTTCCTATCACATAAATGTCTTGCATTGATCACGCACAGGTATAAAGAAGATCGTGTACCTTTCTTACGATAGCTGCTATCGCGGAAAAGACGAATTCCAGCTTTCCGAGCTGTTCCTAACAAAACTGAAGGAGGATAAAAAAATAACATACGAAAAATTCTGCTACAACGGAAGGGTAATAGCCTTCTCCGGCATCGACGTCAGAACAAACCCGAACTGTTATGCGGATGCGTTTCGTTTTTCAGGGCGGAGAAACGATTCGAGAATTGGTCTTCGACAGATCTCTGCCGCGTTCAGAATGGTTATCGGAATGCCAAGGTTATAAAGCGGGGTAAGCATATGAGGCAAAATGTTTTGAGCTGTATTGCGACCATCTCCATGTTAGAGTTGGACCGCTGGGAAATGTTTAGCTTTTGCAAATTAGGTTATCGTTAGAATTGTGGGTAAACAGTTCTTTTTTTCAAATTGGATTAGAATTTGAATTACTGATCTCACAAAAACTGTAAATTGAATTAAATTCCAAATCAGAAATAAATACAACAAAGATCATGCAAGGATGTGGAGTCGTGGAGTGTGGGTGGTAGTTTCGTTCAATTTTTTTGTTGGATTCGGAGTCACAGAAAATTTGTAGCACTTCTTAGAATTAGAGTCGGAGTTGGGGAAGCACATACTGTCTGGAGCCGGAGTCGTAGTTTGTTAAAATGCTCTGACTCTGACTCTATGCTTTGAAATCGAACCAAAAGTTATATCAAAAAGTGCCATGACAGAAGTTATCAAGTTTTTGCGTTTTCGAACCATCACGAACTTCTGTGAGTACTGTTTTCATAATTTCTGTTAACCATGCATGCTGAAAAAAATCTAACATAAGTAGGGGAGATGAATATCCGCCTTTTCAAAAAATATTTATAAACGTTTAAAATTTGTTGCTCGAACGTGTCATCGGTCCCACCCGGTGGGTCCAAAGGCACACGACCATGGGACCTATGAGACACGCTCAAAAACTCAAATTTGTTAACTTGTTCTGTTGTGTACTATAAGCTAAGCTACAATAAGCCAATGAAGAATGTTTCGTCGCGACCTTCAAGAATAAAATAGATTATATCAACTCAAATGTTGGCATACAATCATGTTTTGATTTACGCCCAAACTTACAAAATTAATGCCACATACATATTACCCGCAAATCGACATTTTGACTTTCAAATACCTCGTAATAGCGATAAAACACCACAGGTAACTATGACTTACAGCCTATATATATATGTATAGGCGAGTTTCTGTTGTTAGGTGATTAGTTGGCCCATCTATTTTGCTTGATTTGGCGATGGTGCCATTGGTCCCCCACCCCATAAATACTGTAATTGAAATAGTTGAAATACTATAATTGAAAATAGTCCACTCACGGATGGTATTTATTAAAAAAATATGTGCCATTATATACTGTGATAGAAGCCCTATACTTCACATCAAAAATTATGGCGGGTTTGTTAGTCTGAAAGGTGATGTAGAAAAATGCAAATGTCGATCCAAATTTACTTTACACCCCCTAAAACGTAAATCATTCGTCACAGACCCCATAACTCACGCAGGTCGAATTTTTTTGCGTGTGAGGAAGGATTCTGCCAGCATGTAATTGTAGACAAATTCACGGAGTGTAATCATGGAATTATCATGGATAATTTCTCAAGTATTTTCGGTCCCAGTGATCCATCGGTACCACATCTCCCCTATAATTTTCTAATTAGATTTACAGGAATATCGAAGTCGGTATATTGAAAACGTCTCGAGTCGGTGGTAAGAATGAACCGACTCCACAGTCATGAGATCATATTTAGTTCATATCAAATAAGAGATCATTCTCATAAGCATGAGAATCGTAGATGCCTGTCGGTATACACCAAGCTTGGCTCGTTTCTTACAATACAGTAGCCCTGTCAGGAAAACCAGAATTTAGATCAAAATTGTATTGAAATCTGAGCATAGAAACATTTCAAAAATTAGATTAGAATTGAATTATCGGCACTACATTCCAATTAGTCAACTAATATTGTCGTTGTCCAAATCTTCCCCATAGCCTATAAGTCGCACAAAACATCTGTCATACGGAACAGTGTTTTCATTCTAACCATACCGGGAAATTCCTTGCGAGACAACACATCTGATTTCAGCGAGAACTTTATCAGAAAGAAAATCGAAAAATTAAAGAACAGAGAAAAAACGCAACAAGAACGCGTCGAGCTCCAGCGCCTCGAACGCAGAGCCAAAGAGTTGGAGCCTATTTGGACGCCCATTTCGTGGGAGCAATATTTCATGGGGATGGCAATTATTTCTCGAGACATGATGCGCGACAGCCGCTTATCGGAAAGGGTAAGACGAGGGAGGGACTTCTCGCATGTTACGTAGATCCTAAACACGATTCAATGTTATTACAGGAAGGCGCTTGCATTGCTAATGAGGATAAGAGAATCGTGGGCCTCGGTTATCTGGAACTGCAATATGAGGAGAGGAAAGAGGGAAAAGCAAGGAGACGATTGGGTATGTGATAGGGTTACCATCTTTTGGAAATCTGAAAAGAGGACGCTTTTTCAGAATTTTCAGACTTACAATACTGGAGTAAAACCCCCCAAAAATGGTAAATTTTTCCGAGTTTGTGGTTGCTCATGGTCATCTTTCCGGCACAACTCCCGTAACACCAACTTTGTATGAGATTTTCCGTTGGTTGACTAAAAAAAAGTCATTTTCTTATTACCTGGTTTCTTATATCTTAGTCCAATTTCCACGTACATTTGTGGAAGACCTCCGAATATAGTCGATGTAAAAAGACTCACAATAGTTTTTAGGCAGCATTATTTCTGCGACCTCACGACAGCAAGTTCAGACAATAAGAGACATGCATTGTCGTGGGTCCACCAAGTGTCCATTTCACGTAGTTGGTGCTAGACTCCTGGCGGCCCTAGAAATAACAGTGCCATCACAATAGTAACTAACCATCATCACATACGGTGTCCGGACAATACCGAGAAAACCATTACCGAGAATGCCATTACCGAGAATGGACACCACCGGGAATGGACATCACAGAGAATGGACATTACCGAGAATGGACACCACCGAGAATGGACATTACCGAGAATGCAATATATGCAATGCAAGCATGTTATGCATATGCACAGGTCGTGTGTGTGCATCACGGCGTTGCCATATTCGGTATCGATGCTCAGGTATAAATTTCTCGACAACGTCATTCCCAGTAAGCTATATTCTTGATATTGGCCATTCTCGGTAATGTACATCCTCGGTGGTGACTGGTGTCCATTCTCGGTAATGACCATTCTCGGTAATGTCCATTTTCGGTAATGGTTTTCTCGGTATTGGTATAGAACCATCACACACACCCATAATGGGTGGGCTGTCACACATTTAACCTGAATTTTCAAAAAAGAGGACAAATTCTCAAAAAAGAGGACAAGTCCTCTTAAAAGAGGACGTATGGTAACCCTAGTATGTGATGGCTTTATCAACACACACACACACACACACACACACACACACACACACACACACACACACAGATAGAGAGAGTACTTCTACTTGTTGTAGTACTTGAAGTAGATTTTGCCAACTCACACTACTTTTTAAGTAGTTATGATTATAGACTACTTCTACTTCTACTTTACAGTTTTCAGTTTTGCAGGCAAAAATAAGCGTAGAATACCTACTTACTTACGTACTTGTGAACCACCGCTTCTACTTCTACTTGAGTCAAAATTTCGGCGTTACTTCTACTTCTACTTGAGTAGCGACGGTGACTACTTTGACCACCTATTGACCTTGGTCACCTATTGTCTGCACCACATTTATTTTCTCCTCCTTGCTCTCCGTGGATGCTGAGCGCCTAGGAGGATAGCCGCGGATACATAGTTTTCGAGTCTTTGGTCTGACCCGGCCGGGGATCGAACCCTATATCTCGCTCGGTAGAGAAGAAGCGTACATGTCAATGATATAAACCTAGCTCACGTGCTGTGGGTTGATCACGACTTCGCAGATATATCGTTATCACTGAGTGCTTACAGCGTATAGAATTGTAATATGTTTCGTACTCTGCGATGCGACCAATAGCGGTTCCAAGGGTTCCAGGTTCCACAGTGGAAAATGCTATCGAACCTATAATTTTCGTTGTTAAATTAACTCTTAGTGGCAAGGAACGTATATAATTTCAGTAAACGACAGAATCATCTCTCAGCACTCCACTCGAATCATTATAATTAATATTCGATTGAAATTACTGAGTATACTCGAATCATTCTGCCCTTCCCTAGCCGCAATGGCGGAAGTAGGAAAATTAACGGTAACGTCCGTTGTTCAAGGCTATGCGCGTGTGCAATTGGCCACGCGTTAATCCTTGAAGATGATGAATGAGCCTAATGTCAATTCGTAGCATTTGTGAATCGCTATGGTACGTTTGCACTGCGATCCACATGGGAGTCGCCAGCACGGCTGCATGGTGTCCTTAATCGTATGTGTATATATTGATCTTTCATGTGAAATAATATTTACAGAGCAACTTTATCCCTGTAAAAAGTGCTTTTCGATTCTCTACAAGTTGCTGACGATTACCTATCTATGATAAGTGTTAGCCGAATATATTTGGGTTCAATATATTATTCAATTGTATTGAAATTCTGTACGTTCAAGAGTCTCTTCAAAAGCTGAAATGTCACTAGTTTGACTAGCATAGAGGCCAGTGGTTCCCAAAGGGGCGTAAATAGCGAATAGGTCGATTGTGGGGTCGATTATATCAATTTTATTGATAGAAAAGCGACTCGATGCTTCACTCATTCCAGCACGGGAAAGGTGTAAACGAATGTTGGGAACCCCTGATATAGGCGGTGATGTGTGCACGTATTGGGGGGCTGTACAGCGGTCAAGATTTCGCACTTCTGATTCTGGCTCAGGCAATCATTTTCGATTTTTATTTTGCAGTGTTGCATGCTCCGGTCGCGGCCATTGTGAACAAAAATCCTGTATCGGTGCGAGGATGCACTTTGTATGTCACCCATTTCCCATGCACCGAATGCGCCAAAGTCATCGTACAGTCAGGTGAGGCATCGCAGCCTGGATATTAGCATAACAGGCCCGACACGGTAGGCCATGATACCCTCATTCGCGTGTTAGCATGGATCAACCAGTTCTGGATATTCCTTGTGAAATAATACTGTGAATGTATTGTTTATGCAGTCAGGGAGAGAGAGGCTATAATTTTCATAGAACCGCGAAAACGAACAGAAATAATAATAATACAAACACAAACATCTAGTATTTGGTTTCGGGTGCAGGAATAATCGATCTTTCAGCTTGAATAGTTTTCGCGCGTTATACAAACAAAAGACATGCTCACTTGCGCAGCCTATATGGTATATGTCTTGAAAAATGTAGGCCTATAGATAATATTACGGATCAAAGCCGGACATATATGCAGTATGCGGTTCCGTGTATTGTGTCACGTATGCAATAGGTCATTTCTCTTGCACGTATGTAAATGTACAGTAGTACACACACACGACACGACACACTGACAATGTTGATAGTTTGCTGTAAAGACAGGCTAAAAACGATGCTGATAACTTAACTGGTTATAGGATGTTTTGATTTAAATGATATTTAAATGAATGGCAATTGTTCAACAGATCAATCGTGGCGTCAGAGGCAGGGTCAAATCTATATCAGCTTAGAGCGACCAGATGCCGGTTTCGCTTCGTTGCAGAGATAAGACTACAATCAAGCAAAGTTGGGCAGCTAGAGTTTCATAACAATTAAATTAGAGTTATATAGACACAGTTTTTTTTCTTCTGAATTTGGTTTGAATGCTGAATTCTCAAAACGTGGGAAATTGAATTAAATTCCGAAATGGAAATAAATACAATAAGCATCAAGCTCAGATCATATCAAATAAGAGTTCTTTTTTATAAGC
This sequence comes from Botryllus schlosseri, assembly GCF_051294905.1. NCBI lineage: Eukaryota > Metazoa > Chordata > Ascidiacea > Stolidobranchia > Styelidae > Botryllus > Botryllus schlosseri. The sequence continues at coordinate 25,802,032 of NC_137246.1, read as the reverse complement.
ATTTGAACGACAAATGTCTGTACAACAAGCCTTGCTCATTCCGCACTATACCGTACTCTTGTAGTATTTTCGGGATAACCAGAGATTAGATTGGAATGGGAATTAGAACAGAAGCATCGCAAATTAGAGTAGAATTGCAGATTACCGACATTCCGCTCTTTGTTAGTCTAATTGGATAACTACAATTATCTAGTTGCCCATGTCTGCAATCCATGGTTGTAATGACTCGAGTCCTGCCTCGATTCGAGTCCGACTCGAGTCACGATTTTCTGATGACTCGGCTTGACTCGAGTCATTTTCTCAAAATACAGAAATGACTCGACTCGATTCGAGCCAATGTGTGTATTGACTCGACTTGAACTCGAGTCATTGCGAATGACTCGAACCAAGTCATATGACTCGATACTCAGACGACCAAGACCGACATTTGATTGTAATTTTGAAGAATAGTAAAGTAATCACATTATTGCGATTTCGTCTATTGGTACTGGTACTTGTAAATGCGACCAGAAATTGCAAAAAGTGAAGAAACTTAGCATATTATAAATGCGAACCATTCGATATCACCAAACAGAGTGATAAAAAGTGGGTTTAATAATACTTTAACTACAAACTGAGTAGTCAACACAATTACTTAGACTCGGACTCGAGTCATAAAACCATGACTCGGACTCGGCTATCTGCTCGCTGACTTGGACTCGGACTTGACTCGGCGGTGAATTGAAAATGACTCGACTTGACTCGAGTCAAAACTATAAAAATGAGATTGCTTGTGACTCGGAGCCGTGTGACTTGGTTGCAACCCTGCTGCAATCAATTCCTCCTCGCATCCTCCTCTCATCGAAAATAGCTTCATGAATTGATTAATTGTCGATTTCAGGAATAAAGGCAGTTGTGTATCTGGCCAGGCCGGAGGTGAGAGACGTCACGGGAAATACGAACAGGCCGGTAACGCGCCAGTTTGACGCTAGCACGCGATCCGCAGAGGGAGAAGAAAACAAAGCCAACGCAACCAAGAGAATGTTCAATTTAGCGAAAGTGCGATGCGTATCGTACACCGAATGCTACGAAACAAAATCCGTCATTCTGGATTTTGCGGAGTCGAATATATCGTGAATAAAGTGCAAAGCGACTTCGTGGTCCAGACCTTCTAACATTCTATACAGTTCAAACACAGTTTACGTTATTCATTCCTTTATACAAATCAATATATTTATTATTTTTAGTTATAGTTTCGTAATAAATTTTAAATTCTTATTATAGATCATCTCGATGACATGATGAATCATGATATAACGATGGCTTAATAAATACCTATCGTATAGAGTTAGCATCGAGAGTTTGTTCTTCTATATATGTATTTGGAGGTAGGATTTATCACCTTGCTACACTTTAACATATATTTGTTACCAAATCCAGGATATTTATTTCAATGTGTAATGACAATAAAAACACAATGCAATGCAGTGAAATGGGTTCGTATTCAGCACAATGCAATCAAGTTCAGGGCGACAGCATGTGGCCCAACTACAATTCTACATCAAGGATTATCATATCATCAACAATATTACAATTATTATTTTTTCTAAATCCGGCCACATGACCGTCGAAGCGAGAATGTGAGACAGCCACGAAACTGTTCAATACCGAGAATTGCCAATAGTCCGCTTGCTTGATCCAGGTTATGATATCACCCGCTCCATCATACCGCATCAGCACATCTGTCACCTTGAAACTGACCATTATTGATATGGCGCCGTGATGGGTTATTCGAAGTAGGCCTATATTATACATATTCAAAGATATATTGCCACAAGAGCAAAACAGCGCACAGCCGGAAATCCAACTCACTCTCTCTCTGTGTGTGCGCCAATAGTCTACGATCATCAACCTAACCTACCAATCAACAAGCGATCGATCAGTCCCGAGTGCGACACTCAGCGCCCAAAACAACACACAGTACACAAGCACACGCGTACAAGTGAAAACAGCTTGGCAAGCCTTCGAATAGATGGTTCGAAGATTGGTTGAGAGATCTTGTTAGGATTATGATTTGAACGAAACATACCGCTCCCAACGTTAACGGCTCCACTATACGAAGGGCAGTACTGATTCGAGTTAAGAGGATCATAAACTGTCTTTTATCGGTTTCGAATAAACCTGTTCAGAGTTAGAGGTAGTTATGGTCAGAGTAGTCGTTGTTGGCACCATATGTGGTCAAAGTAGTCAAGAAAGCTGCTCAAGTAGAAGTAGAAGTAGTGACGCAAAAATCTACTCAAGTACGAGTACAAGTAGTACATTTAAAAGCAGCCTAAAACTACTTGAAGTATAAGTAGAATTGACTGACTTTAAATCTACTCAAGTAAGTAAGTAGTTGTGAAAACGATCGTAATTCGTCACACGGACTGTCAGAGACTGCAAATTGAGCTATGCGAATGGTGCAGAGATTGATCCATATTGATGCATCCCAGGAGGTATAAGTTATCGACAGCATAAGCATTCGTCCGCATCATGGGATGCAAATGATAGCTTTGATATGGGAATGCGATACTAATCCTCTGTTTACTCGAACACCACGATTTAGAAAATATCATGGTATGGTGCCCTCCTTATAAGGCCCTTAGTTTGGTCGAAAAGCAATACGGAAAAGTTGTGTCGGATACGGTGATAACACTTTGCGCGATTAGTAAACGTTAATAAAAAATAGGGCTGATCGTAAATATGTCTTATAGTGTATAGCTTTATTTTCGGAAAATAGAGGCATTACTACACTTTCTTTTATACTTCAACATGTATGTTCTCCAGACAAAAGAACTGAAAATAATTAGAACTCAAAGTATGATACTGGGAATAAAAATAAAAATATAGATACTACTTCTAAGAAGCGGAAAATATATTTCATGTCTTTTGTCCAGAAAGTTTTAACAATGGAAGCGAGTGGCGCAGTTGGTTAAGCGCCAGCGTCACGACACCAATGATGGTGGTTCGAATCCCGGTTCGGACTAAATACTATGTGTCGGAGGTTCTATGGGCTCCTCATCGCCGACCTCACTGCAGTCGCGGTGCCTTGAAAAGCCCAATCTGAGTGGGCCGAGCTATAAGTCGGCAGCAAAAAACGAGACGATGATAAAAGCGCGCGTGACAGAGACTGCCTGAAGAGAGTGCCTGAGGGAGTGCAAGAACGAACATTAAAGAGCCGAAGAAATGCATATTCATTGAACTGTAAAACTTTTAATGCCGTGGAGCACAAAGCCTTAAATCAGGCTATAAGCACCACTGATGGGAATGATAATAATAATAATAATAACAATGGTCGGCTAAAACAGGTGTAAAGCTAAAAACAAGTCAGAGTCCACTTTTCCAGACTAGGATATGCCATGAGCTGCTATACTATGATATGATAGGCAAATGCTAGATTGCGAAACGGTAGTTTCAAACGCTATGATGGGCCATATTTTCTGTGATGAAATATTTTATATGGGTGACAGTGCGGTGTGAACGGAACCACGCAACCCGCGAACTAAATTATAATCCCCGATACATTCGCGAAATCATTGGTCTGATGTGCGCGAAGCGCGACGAAAAAACTGGGCTTTACTCAACCTTTATGAAAATTAAATGTTGATACTCTGTGAAAACAGCCCTGAAATTCCTTAGGTTATCTTTCTGATTGAAGAATTAAACTACATCTACTTGACAAACTGAAAATAGCAAAAAGTAAGTAACTAGATCACAAAATACTACGAATTAGAAGTAGATTGACCATGAAATTAGATCTACTGAAGCAAGTACCCAAGTAACGGAAAACTGATTGAGTACTTCAAAAAATTAGAGGTATACTTCGTTACTGAGCACCTTGACACTCAGGTAGAAGTACCGACGCAAAGTCACACTCCAAGTACAAGTAGCGATTTGCAAGAAACTGAAAGGTCTGGTCTTAGCAAAAAAACTGTGAAGTATAGAAGTAGCCTAGTCTAAAATCAATACGACTCGAACTTGATCCTTGCATCCTGAATTGGACTAGGTCATTGGTGGGCAACCTGCGGTAAAAGGAAATTTGTGCGGCCGCGGACACGTAATTCAATTAGTATATTGGCGGCCGTCGACATGAAAATTGAATTTACGAATTGACTCCCGAATTTTTAGAGATAAATTAATCTTTGAGAGATTTGATTGATCTTGAAATTTTCTTCGCGCTAGGCGCGATTCAATGCGGCTTCATTTTCGATTTTAATCTATTAGCGCCCTTTGCAATCCGAGCTCCAGAGTACGGATGCAAGCATCAGAGGAAAATGATGCACCCAATATAGAAATACCAACTTGGAATCGTGTGCTCCTCACGAAAGAAATTTGTTTCTAGTACGTTTGGGAGATTCAAATATCTTATCACTAGATACCGGCAATCCTGATGGGAGTTCAAGAAATAACATCATGCAACAAAGTGGCTAAAAACAATTGGCCCACCCGTCGTCATTTAAAACTTGCCCTAAATTTTCTAAAACACTTCCTCCATCAACTCTATCGGTGAATCTGATCACGTGGGCTGAGAAAGGATAAATGTTTGATAGCAATATGTCAAACTAGTGATATTGATGGTGAAACATATTTCGCGCTTGGCGCGACCACAGCCACTTCCGGTAACTTTTCATTACACGACCACTAGCGATTTAGACGCGAAAAGCAAGACGATGTGAAAAAACAGATTAGTCCACAGTTCACCGGAAATGGACAATGGACATGGACAATTTAACATGGGTGGGTATATTTGGGGTCCAGTTATAGTAGGCTTACCATACGTCCTCTTTTAAGAGGATTTGTCCTCTTTTTTGACTTTTTTGAAAGTGTCCTCGGAGGACGCCCTTTTGTCGTCTTTTTTGAGATTTTGTCCTCTTTTTTTAAAATTCAGGTCTGTTATGCCGCAAATTAGCACAGAAGTGACGGTCCGGCGGATATTTCGGAGTGAAAAACGGTGAAGTTAGCTCTGAGCGAAAAAATGACCCTTTTTTTTTTTTTTTTTTTTTTTTTAGTCAACCGACCGCAAAGTGGGAAAAATTCACCGGTTTTTGAGAATTCTACTCCGGTTTTGTATCTTGCAAATTTCTGAAAAAGTGTCCTCTTTTTGCATTTTCAAAATATGGTAAGCCTAAGTTATAGTTGATTGCGACCATGTCCTGGAATGCGGCCGTAGGCTATATAAGTAGGCTAATCGAAATGCGACCGTGAATAGCGAAAGGGTTGGCCATACGGACTAGGTGGTGAATTGAAAGTGACTCGACTTGAGTCGAAACGATAAAAGTAAGATTGATTTGTGACGATCCCTGACTAGTACAATTACGTGCCTAATATGTTCGAAGTCATCACTCAGATATAAGATGTGCTATACGGGTAATATAATGTGAAAACCCTGGTATTCGATTTATAACAGTCCAGTAATTACATTGTGTCGTCACAGTTGATATGTTATACTCGCGCTTCCTTCGTAGAATCGCATGGAATGTTCGCTGAAGTTCTGCGGTTGGCACGTGGTTTTTGGCTAGGGATGGAGCAGTAACGATTGTCTGTGTGTATTGTGTACTATAGTGGACAGTACATCGGCGTATTTGGCTATATTGAAGATTCGCCTTGGATTACGAAATTAAACTGAATTATATATGGTACGACTGGGCTGGTGTGGTGTGTTAACAACCGTCCGTCGCCAGGAGAGGTTCCGGAACCCGAACACTCTGATACGTCGTCCCCGCTAAGCAGTTATCGCCGAATCGGGGACGCTACAATAATAATGATTGGTCAAGGCCTTGAATAATGGTTTACCTGATATCTACGGCCGTAGCAATGCTAATAAATATACTATGGTTCATATATAGGGATGGTGTGAACGTGAGGTTCGCGTTCTGTGTGTGAAATTCGAAAATTTAGAGGTTCACGTTCACAAACGAACCTTGGTAAGTTCTGGACTGCTAAACCTTTTTCATATTGTAGATAGCAATTGTATTAACAGAATTAGTACAGGCAAAATTAGTTCGACATACCACCGCCGCCGCTCTCACGTTCTCCCGACGTAGCGAAGTCCACACAGTGGCGGCTCGTCCTATAGGGCAACTGGGGCATTGTCCCACCTAAAATTCTGTTCAATAACAATTTAACCATTTATAGACGCACAGCGCTCAATATATATCGAGATCACAGCGAAACCCGCGTTCTTCTTGTGCTTTCGCTTGCAAATGCCCAAGCCCATACATAGTGAAGTCTCCGCGAAAATCGAATTCTCTTGTGTTTTCGCTTTGTGAATGCCTAGCCGGGGCTTGCCCCGGTAGCGCTCATAACAAGCTTTCACTATCTATTCTCTCAAAGCTGCGCACAATTAAGAAACGTTGCTTTACTCTCTCCTATTCGTAAAATGGCCGAGCAACCGGGGCAAATATGCTTGCTCGCCCCTAAGGTGTGATGTAACAATCGTATCGATATCTGAACTCGGATACCGTGATATGCGTTGAGTCGACCGTTGCTGGTACAGGTCGATTTTGATGGTGTTTCACACCATGATAATTCTTGAAACTTGGTATGTCATGTCGTGATGGTGGTATTTAACACTGTCCTAAGTTTCAGGGGTTCTACTCAAAGTTTAGGGTAGTAATTCCGTTTCCAAAGTCGAGTGTGTGCTGATCGGTCATGTATCGCAAACATATTTCACGCAAAGCCGGTATTGGTCTCCATTGATTTTAACGATGCTCCTTAGCTAGATCCGTCATGAACTTTTACATGGTATGTCTTGATTTTAGTATCGAACGCTGTGCCAAGTCTCAAGGTTGACACTCAATGATTAGGGCAGCAATTTCGTTATTAAGTTCGAGTATGGTAGAGATGTGCGCTGATCTGACACTTAGCCTACCTAACGCATTGCGGATTTCACGCAAAAGCCGGTGTATCTGTGTTCCATACTGAGATAGGTGATGAGATGATGATATCATGAAACAGTTTACTAACATCCTCCGTTTGCATTCAAATATTTAGTTTTATTTTATATTCTCCAATGTCAATTTCACCGTGGAATGGTGGCCTTCGGGCCATTTGCTCACAATTACAACCCCTGTCAAGCGCGATAGCTGTTTCGTTTTCGATGGCGGCTAACAGCTGATCGCTTGATCAGCCGATTCCTCAGTAAATATTACGCAAAATTCGGCGTTGATCTGTTCGTATTAATTTTGACAGTGTACCATACCGAAAACGGTCATGAGGCTATACTTCTCGATGATTTCATGTAACAGTGTACCAAGTTTTCGGCTTTCATCCACGTATTTATTCGGTAATATATTTTCCGAAGGCGATTTTGCAGCAGACATATAGACACTATAGACCGTAAGCCGTATGTGTCGTGTGACAGTCTCCAGCCTCAAGGCCAGAATCTCCCAAGCTGTACCGGGACCGAATTTCCGAGGCTGCTATCCGTAGTTCTTCAGAATGATGTTATGGATTCAATATGACATTTCCTTGTCCAATCTATGAGATAACAATTGCGTATGTGTCCGAACTCGTTGACCTTTCCAGTTAGGCATACGCAATCTCTCGATTTATAGTCATTTCCATTTCTGCAGATAAGTAGTCAGGTCAAGTGCGAACATGAATCGCGTTGAATCTTTGCTCCGTACGCCGTTTAGCCAGCTGCCTTTAGAGCAAAAATTAGAGGTAAAGCGACTAGGTCCGTATCAGCCTAGAAATTGCCCATTGATCCAATCGTACGCCGGAGGAAAGCGCACTCGTGTGTGGGCGGACGACTGTACAGTGTACACATCATGTTCTTTCCGAATAATTTCAATCAAGTGAGCCCAGGTAACTCAACCATGTCTATGGCACTGGCGTAGCCAGGGAGGGGCGAAAGGGGCGGTCGCCCCCCCCAAATTTTTGGAAAATTTTCGTAAAAGGAATAGATATTACAGTATTTGGGGCAGATGTATGTAACCTAAAATTTTTCTTCGCGCTTCGCGCGATTTCTTGTCCATTCATGTCTTATCGGTATCACGAACTCTTCCGCAAATACCCATTATAGAGTTTAGCTGCATTCTCTATTATGAAAATACAACAGTACCAGTAGATAAACTAGAGTAGCCCGAGGTTGTTGGGTTGATTGAGTCTTTAGGAGTGTCAGTTCAGTATGGGAGTTGGGAACTGTTGACTCCGGCAACTTCCGTTCCGGGACACACGAAGATATATAAAGTATAGGCTACATGCGACTCCGCAAAGTGCGCTCCCAAAATGATTGTCGGCCATAAAACCGATCCATGTATTCCAAAAGCATTCGAGAAACATTTTCGGGTGCTTAAATGGTTGCATGGCGCCTAATGATCCTGTCCCTGCAATCAGGCCCCTCCAACATAAATGCGACTGCATGGCACAAGAAAATATCACCACTTCACGTTAAAAACTGCTAATTGGAAATTGAACGAGTCTGATCAAAGGAGGTTTTTTAATTGGTCTGATTTGTATCAGCGATTTCAATCTTTAAGGTATAGCGTCAATCTGTACCAGAGGTTACGAACTAACCGTGCTTCAACGAAGTGATAAGAATGGACACCACTTGTTCATACAGACGCACCAATATTATTGATCAAATTATTCCTTCATTTATCCAAATAAAATTACGTTCTGCACATTCTCTAGAATAGGGGCGGCCAACCCGTTGCCCGCGAGAAGGTTTTGACTGACCTGCGGGTTAATTCTCGAAATTACTAATATTATCAAAAAATAAATTACCAAAACCAAATAACCAAATTTTGTTTAACTTGACCGCGAAATTTGGGATTTTGACGACTAAAATATCAGTTCCGACGCATTGGCGTAGCCAGGGGAGAGCCACATTTTTCGTAGATCGGTCTATATAATGTGCAATATTTCGCGCGGCTAGGTCGGCTATCCATCAGAAGACTTCATGTCATAATTGTTATTGATTTCGATACGTATAAATATAAGTATTGTTTTCACTCCTATCGGAAGAGTAAAAAAAGTTCATCAACATTCATATATAGTTCATATGGAACATATTATAGTTCAAGATGTATAATTAGGCGCCCCCCCCCCCCGACTCTTTGACTTCTATCAGCCCTGTCGGTAAATCTGATAATGGAAACGTATTTGCAATATGCAAATAACAATATAATGAACCAATTTCATTCATTAACCAAAAAAAATTTTCGCGCTTCGCGCGAAGGTGTGGTCAACGGGGTTTTCCACAATCGCCTTACTATCACATCATGTCTCTGTATGGAATATATATAACGATCGCCCCAGATGTTATGTTCATCATCCAATAAGGGCCCAAGTCCATCGTTTTTAGCTATTTTACTTTATCTTTAACGTTCAGTTACGTCATCGAATTTTTCGCCCCCCCCCCCAAATATTTTTTCTGGCTACGCCCTTGGTCTATGGCTAAGGAAAAGTGAGTGGTTTTCATCCTTATTACTCGAGGCACACTGACAGTTAATTTACCGATATATTTTGTTATGGCTATGGAAAAAAAGTGAAAAATTCATCAAGATGAAACAATTTATTCATGAAATTGTTTAATGCGATATGTGCTCGCATTTCAATTTAACACAATGCTTTGATTCCTGCTTGAATGATGGCAGGCAGACTCGTAATTAATCTTCCATGGATAACAGCTGGCTTTTTATAATGTTTTACGTTTATGGGTGCCACCGCTTTGATTGCCTATCCCCTGGTCGTAACGCATCAGGATCGTGTACCAAACACTTTCGGACGAGGGCAAATCGATTTGACTCGCTTTCGGGACGAGAATCCATATACAAATCGGGTCGGAGGCGCTGCAGCACTTTACAGAATTGCTGAGCATGGAACGATTAAAACACCACAAGGTGTCATGCGAATGCTCTTTGTAGGTAGTTGGTCTGTGTATTTTTGGTATAGTCTTACTCGGCGCTTGCGTAATCACTACCACGAAATCATAACGCATGCTACTAAGGATAACCTGATGATTGATTCGTGGCATGGGAACGATTCTTAGTTCGCGTACATTTTGTAAAATAATCATTTGAATAAAAAACAATGAATAAACATTTGTTACCGCACTTCAAGTCACGCCACCGGCAAACCTCTCGCGGCACCTACGTTAAAAATCATTGTTTACGGGAAATTCATGTGGCCATCATGAACGTTGAAAAACGCTACTGTGACGTCATATTGATAACAAGTCGCTTGCGGCCCTTGCCCCACCACCCGATATTGTCACGAGCCGCCACTGGTCCACATATAGACTTTTCGGAGTACAGAACTTCAATATTGCAGCAAACAAATACGCTCATATTGTTAAATTTATTCCACTGGAAGCTTTTCGACTGGCTCTCTTCAGTCCACATACAAAGGCGTAAGGGCCGTTATCCTCACACGTATATTACAATTTTCGCTTCATTATAACATCTTTGTTTGAAATTTATTGCATTTCTACTTCGGGCCAATCTATGCATGGCGCTGGCAGCATATAAAAATCAACACTAAAAGATCATGCACCTTGACAACCTCAAAAATTTAACTTGCTTTGTTATAAAAGTTTGCCCGAAATATCCAGCTTTCCATTTATGAATATTTAGTGACTCTCTGCTGTGAGCTTGACCCGCAATCACACAGCATCAAGAGTGAAATACACTAGTCAGCGAACGATGCTGATTCAACCAATCAATGAAATTGATATCGTTGTCTGATGTAAAACGATCTAGCAGGCGTATACGGGGTCAGTATTGATATCATTTGTTTATTGTATGATAAAAACTAAACCCGTGCGATTGGATTATTATTGGATACTGCTGCATAACTTTTTTAAGGGGTAATATCGGTAGCAAGTACAGAAGCCCGTTTTACACTAAGCGTCAACTCGCACATCAACCTATAGCAATACTCAGACGCCGAATGCATTGTCCGGTCTTGCCTAGCCCGTTAAGGTGTAAGCTTATATTCCCTTGCAAGTCCTCGTCGAAATTGTTGCTAAAGCGACGCAAGATATTGATTTTATGCGATTATTTTATCATTTGATTGCCTCAGTTGACTCATTTGGCGACGTTGAAAACGTCAATATGTACTTCAGCATTGCGGCATTGTGGCCCGAGTCGTCGCTAGGTATCGTTTATATTAATAGAGGCTATCCCTTAATTGAAATGTAGGGTTGGAATTAGCAATATGACGTCAGGTGACGTCATGAGGTTCACGTTCGCGTTCACACAGAACCTTTCAAAAAGGTTCGCGTTCACACGAACCTGAACCTTACAGAGGTTCACACCATCCTTATTCATATATTATTATACCATTTGATTGCTACAGTTGATAATTTGGTGGCGTTTAATTAGTCACCAAATGTGATACTTCAGCATTGTGGCATAATGTGACCTGAGTCGTGTACATTAATATATCACTTCACTGAAATGTAGGTTTGGAATTAGTGATATGACGTCACGTGGCGTCATAGGCTCACGTTCGCGTTCGCACAGAACCTTTCAAAAAGGTTCTCGTTCACACCAACCTGAACATTTCAGAGGCTCACACCATCGCTAATCAATACCCGGCAGAAAATGACATATCTAGAGTTCTGCTGGTCTTACGGTCATAGAACTTTGTAGATCGTCTCGGCGACAAGCCTATTAGGTCGTAACCGTTTCAAATTACCAATTTGACACCAAATATTAAATTTATTTAAATCTTCGGTATATAAAGTCCGAGCATGGCCTACGACCCGAATCTGGGTTTTAATATTTAACGTTACATCTTACATACATACATTACATCGATGCAAAGCCTATCTAGCCAGCACCATTACATTAGATTACAGTAACGTGAAAGGGTCACTGCATTTAAAACAAAAATCAATTTAAAACAAACATGTTTAAAACAAGGCCCTAATTTAAAACATGTTTTTTTAGTCATGACGTCACCAATATTCAATTGTGACGTCATAGTGGATTGACAATTGAAAATATAGGGTAAATATACAGCTCCCTTGACGAGATATCTGTACTATTAATGTTGAACCGACCATTTTGCGGGCTCCAACCATCCCATATCGATATACGTCGGCTATATCGGGTGGTAATTGTCCACAGGCTCATACAACATGTTTTTTGGAAAGTATTTACACAATTATGGCATAATTTTACCACTTGAAAAAAAAAACATTTTTTTTCAAAAAGGCCTTTATTTAAAACACTGCTTAAAACATGTTTTAAACAAAGTGTTTTAAAACACCGCATGTTTTAAATGCTAAAATGCAACCCTAGATGTGGCCTCACATTTAAATTAAAGGCCTGAACAACATTTTGGCGGCAGTCGTTTTCCTCAGAAATACACCATATCCGAATTGCAGCTAAAAACTATTCGCGAAAGATCTCATTCCAATCGATTATATCTCCGTGGCATCGATTTCAACGTCGTCGCTTCTTCAACCCTCGGTAATTGGGAGAATATTGGGCCGCGCTTCTTCATCCGCATCGCATTGGATGGCGCATGCGCACAAGTGCTCCCAAGTACCGACGAGAAGTGTAATCATATTGTCCTATAGTGCAGGGGCTCTCAACCCGCGACCCGCATACGTTTATTTTGCGGCCCGCGACACATTTCATTATAAACGCACAGTATTGTTGCATATTAGTTTAGCTACTTAGCTCTCTTATCGTACCGTGTCTGCGTCGTCTGAATATTCATTCTTTGGTGTGTTCTGGTTTCTTGATATATGCTCGAGTTTAGATTTGTTAATTTGAATCTGCATTCCTCTGAACCTGGTTTAAGAGAATCCCGCTACGTAGTACATTTTTAAAGAGTGTTTCACTCACCGCGAATGGTATAAAGAGAAACAAGGAAAAGGAACGGGAAATTAAACGGTGAAAACTGTGGTTGTAACACTGCGTGGAACAATGAACTTGCTTTCTCAGATATAAATGGAAAACCGATTTGTCATATTTGTTGTCGCCGAATAATTGTCGTAACGAAGCGTAGAAGCTTCAAATGACACAACAAAAGATTCTTCTGGGTTATAGATATCGCCTGATCTCGAAAAAACGTTGCTGACTAGGTGTCAAGCCCAGCAATCCATATTTCGAAGCATCGTTAAAATTGGAATATCGCTAAACCCAATAAATCTGCCTGAGAGTGTAATTTCAATGAAACTTTAACATACTGTGCGAATATTCGCTGTTTCCGGAACTTAGCAGAATGGACACCATCACATGACAAATTTCGAAGATACAGTTGTCTGATGCAACCGTGACCAGAAGACTAGAATTAATGTCAGTCGAGCTTTTATTGCACGTTGCCGTGTAAACTACATTAGCCTGGCATTGGACGAATCAACCGACTCCACAGTCCACACACGCTGCATAGCTAATTATCTGGGTGGATTTTATCAGAGTAGACATATTTGCAGGAGAAATGCTGGCAAGGCAAACGTGAGGAGGAGACCAGCGAAAAACATCAACTTGAAAAAGCTGACCTCTGTAACTATTGTTGATCCCGAAACACCAGACTTCTTCTCATATCACTGAGAGCTCAAAGTGATAATGGGCGCTGTAATGAAAAAGTTACCGTAATGCACCGCTGGAAGATACATATTCTTACAAAAAACATCATCTGCAAATTTACGAACACAGTCCATTATTGCTTTAGAATGCATAAACATGTTCTAAACGCACGTATACGACTAATAAATAGGCTACAGTAGCAGCCCACAAATACATGGTAATAATTTTCTGCGGCCCGCCGCGTCTTTTGCTGTTAAAATGCGGCCCGTTACATATGAGAAGTTGAAAATCCCTGCTATAGTGTAATGGTGAAGCGTCTGGCTGCTTGATCGGTCGGTCGTGGGTTCGATACTCGGCCGGGTCAGACCAAAGACCTGATTAGTAACACTAGTATCAATGACCTCTCTGTTTTGCGCTCATGCATTACTGGGATAGCATGGAGGACTTTGGAAGCCGTCAAAGGCTATATCTGCACCTTCCTTTTCCAGCGGCATTTGCACATCATGTATAGGCGCCTACCCGTGGTATCCATATGCACAGATCGTGTGTATGTATTTCATGAGTCGGCGCAAACGCCGCATAAACATCAAGGACAAAAATAAACTACGTACTTAGAAACAACGCGCAGCCCGGACAACGGTGTGATATGATAAGACTATTGTCAAACTGAATTTCATCACGATTTTGATTCAAGCTTGAATATGAAACTACATAAATAAGTGAATTTTCCTGTCGAACCTAAGCCGACAAGGTAGCGTAATGGTGAAGCGTCCGGTAGGTTGTATGTTCGATCCCCGGCCTGGTCAGATCAGAGACCTGATTGTAACGCTGGTATCCATGACTTCCCCGCTTGGCGCTCATGCAATATTGGGATAGCCCCATGTAATAGCCCCATGGAAGGGGAGTGCATGACACAGAAAGCCGTACAAGGCTATATCTGTACCTTCCTTGTCCAGCGGCATATGCACATCATGCCCTCATGGTATGCATATGCACAGATCGTGTGTATGTATATCACGAGTCGGTGCGTTTATGCGTTTATGGACAAAAATAAAACGACGTCCTTTCGTTTCTTTAAATCTCTCCGTTTCCTAATCATGAGTATGGCTCAGCAATGCAGCTCAGGCATAGCATGACTTAAATTGCGATCCCTTCCGCCGGTTACATATATAGGCTAGGCCAGGGGTGGGCAAACTTTTGAGCTCGCGGGCCGCATTCAACATCTGAATCCATTCGCGGGCCGCAATATATAAAATTGGGGTTAGAAACCAAAACGCAACATTGGTATTTGAATATATGGTGAGGACATGGAGATAATATATATGCTAACAATAATCCAAACACTGCTTTGGTGATATCGTACACGCGTCTTAAATAGTGGCGAGATTTCATAGGCTGGTGGTCGACCTCAATAATCTATTTGTCGAAACTATAGTGATGAAAGTCGGTTGTCCCGATTTTTAGAACAGGATTGAATTTTAAATCTGTGAGCAGCGATCTGTTCATAGATTTACTAATTCCACTTTTGGTTCAGTTCCAGAAGACACAATGCTGACAGCATCAAAACCATGTTAGCTTCAAACACGCTTCTACTATGTGTAGATAAAACATAAATACCCTAATTCTACGCATACAGAGAATTAATCTACCTAAGACACGCACTGAAATAAATAAAACTGGAGTGGCCAATCTGAAATAACACTCGTGATCCGAATTATGTCAATATCGTTTAGGATTTCTGTGATGATTAACAGTTGAAACCTTGCAATCTGCGTGGGTCTTGAGATCGGGTTGTCGCGCCAGAAATTAAACATGAAAAATAATGATAGGAAGCATTTTCCTTGGAACAGTGGTTCTCAAACTTTTTAAAACACGCCCCCCCCCCTCTTACGATGATGAAAGATTACGCGCCCCCTTGTCGTCATATCACAAAATGCAACCAGGATGCTAGCATACCTAACGGATAGTTTTATGGCATGGAAGGTTCCGACTGCGGATAAGAGCTTTTTAAATATGAAATTTAGACGAAATACAGAGCAATAATTATGAATGGGGTGTAAATCGCGCTGAGCGCGAAAATTTTTTTCAGTTGAGCTCAGCTTCGCGTCCCCCTTAAGATGCATTCACGCCGCCAAGGGGGTACGCCACCCCAGTTTGAGAGCCACTGCCATAGAATTATCATGGTGAAATATACTAAGAAAAAGTTTGATCAAGTCCCTGCATTAATTCGCTTTTTACTACGTATTTTATCAATATTTTAAATAAGTTTCTTAAGACTCTCGCGGTCCGCACAGAACGGCGTGGAGGGCCGCATGCGGCCCGCGGGCCGTAGTTTGCCCAATCATGGGCTAGGCCTACGTTCGATTGAGTGTGTTGTTTAGCTACGTGGAATATGAAAATGCAGCAAGTTTCAGTCTCTGAATGTGACAGTACTTCTCTGAGTGTTACAGTATTCGTATTTACATTTTTTTTCATTATAAAATTGTTTTAATTTTTTATTGGAATCAGAGAAAATGTTCATTTTTTCTCAATGTAGGTTCTCTTTCTTCACGGATCTTGTGGCGACGGCACTGGCTGGTACTGAAAAATATTCGTTTGATTTTCATTTGGAACTAAATCGCTACTGTAAAATCCCGGAAATTCCTAATCCAACTTACGCATGGCGGATCGACGCTCCATGGGTGTCCACACTCCAGCGTGAAATTCCTGACTGCGTGGTCCATATAAACGGCAAGCATGTTGGAATGTCCCACAATAGGGCCACATGTCACCTTTGCAGCTTTGTCATGCCCCGGCTGGCACCTAGGCGTAGTAGCGATGATAATAATTTAGAATTATGGTAGATCCACCGTAATGATGACCTAATTATTTCGATTAAAATCGATTGTCAAGTCGACAATAACGTTATTGATAACACAAGACTGCCCTGAATAGGACTCGTCTATCATTCGCAACCAGCTCAGTCTGCGTACGACTTCTGTGTATTGTCGACCGTATAATAATAGTTCAGGAATTCATCTTAACATCATGTTTATGTGGATGATCAAATGATCACTGAGACTCTGACACTTATTATTGAGTTCATGATTATGTTGTCGAAGTAATCTAGTTTTTCAATGTCCGCATGCTATATAATTATAAATCGATGACTGGTTTCGATTATTATAGGGATGGATATAAAAATTGGAGTACTAGGATCAAATCGATTTCGATTTATTTGTTGATTAATAAAATCTGATGATTTCTTTAATTATTTTGAGTACATATTTCATGATATTGCCAAACAATGAAAAGGAGCAACCTGTAGAATTCGTGACACGTGTATGGGCTTGCAAAATCTTTGGCCGGGAACGGGAATCCGTCGTACACCACGCCGCTACAGTCAAATTCTGAAAATTAAATGAAAGTTTCAAATCATTCTGTACTATATCTATTCGCCAGCTTCCTCAATATTTTCCAGTTTAAGAATAACTCATCAGTGTTCGAAAAGTACTAATTAGAATGTCTTACCTTCTTTTGAAACTGTTGGATATACTGAAAAACAAGAGAGGTGAAATCAGCGACTGCATCCATCGATGATTAATTAAGAATGTGAACAATTCGCATAACATCATAAAATAGAAGCCACCCAGCAGCAAGAATGCATGGATGGCTGAATTCACCCATTGCGCAAGGGAGGTTGGGTCTACACCCCGTCCTTCTCCCGTCCTTCTGAAATGCTAATTATATCTCCAATATTTATTAGCTAATTAGCAATTAAGCAATTGGTATCACGCCGTTGCGTTTCGAATGTACAATACGACGAGTCGACGAAACTTTCTAAGGCGAAGCCTTGTATTTCTGAACTGGTCTCTGAACGGGAAGAGCAGAAAGCACCCTGATTTGCAATATCTATTCATTATAAAGTTCATTTTCTGTGAAAATCATGCTTTAATGGTTTCGCTCGCTTGTAAGAACACCTGTTTGCCCTCCATTGGCTCTGACTCTAGTGCAACATCATACTCCTACTCTACACTTAAGAAAAAGCAAGGTATATATATATGCTGCCGGAAAAATCCATGGGTTTGATTTTTCGCGACATTACAGCCATCTTTTATTTGCTTTAAATTAGAAAAATCACTCACCTTCTGACGACGAAGCTTGCTGTAAGCAAGATAAACATATTCCCAAAAGAGTGACGATGGTTGCACGCCGAGGAGTAAAAACATTGCCCTTGCGCCGCATATTCGGGCGGTTAGCAGTTACTCGGATACAAATATGTTAGGAGACTGTAAAGTATGCGGACGAAAAAGTCTGTTGATGAAAATAATTCGGCATTTTGAACGTTATCGGTGTTACATGAGTCGAAAACATCGCTACCCGACATAAGGCGACTGTAATAAATCGTCGCATCGCATTACGTCTTATGTATCGCATTATACATTACATGTCTTGGTATTATAGGAAGATAGACTCTATCGTCTGACATTCCACAGGAAATCCTGTCATGACAGTCATGATCTTTTGACGTGAAAAAATATTCTATGTAGGCTACATGGGATCAGAGCTTGTCATAGTAGTCATCGCTGGTTCTCAAGTAGAACTAGAAGTAACGTATGGTATAGTAGAAATAGAGATTTTCAAGTAAGTAAGTAAATAAGTAGGTATATTTATAGTCCTATAGTATTGCATAAAAAATTGAAAACAGTAAAGCAGAAGTGGAAGTATAGTAATAAAACATAAGCACTTGAGTATAGGTATAGTGCAAGTTATCAAAACCCAGACAATTACTCCGAAACGTAAAATTGCTTCGTTATTGACTACATCTGCGTGAAATCAGAATTAATCATATTCAATTCAATCGATATGTTGCGTCAGACGATAACGAGAATAGAAAATTTTATTGCCCACTTTTCTTTTTACATATTTCTTTATTTGAGTGGACAAACGTAAACGAATCCTACTCTTTTCCTCAATTTAGATAATTTAAGCTAACGATCATTTCTTCGTCAAGGAATAGACCAACTATCATCATGCCTAAATATTCGACACAACTACGCCGATGTTTTCTACTGTGATGTAATATCGAGGACAAATGCTATGTATAGGACCACCTCTGGCGACCTCACTGGTTTAGTTCAATTAGTATTGTTTACCCCTCTGTGACATGTCTTATCATGAAAATTCGATGTTGGGGGTAGAGCATATTTAGACATGAAACGTATAGATAGTTTTAGTATGAGGACTGTTTGCGATTTCAACCCACCTGGCCAGTACAGTAAATAGCCATCAGGGAAGATTCCGTTTCAAATAAGACTATTGAACTCATGATCTATATTCGGCCATTATATTGCGTGATTTCATTGCACATGTCATGTGTAGACAAGACATGTCCTATCAGAAGAGGTGAAATTTTGAAGCAAAGCCATCGAACGAAATGATCAGAGTCAGTTACATCATTACGGTATCACAAAACGTATTGCAACATCAAAATAAAGCATGCTTTATGGCTGTGGGGGGAGTGAATTAATACTTGACATTGTAATGCAATTTGATAGTAGGATGCCAAATTGTTAAACCGCGAGAGAATAACCCGTGATCTCTTCTTGTCTCAGTAAACGTACTAACGGGACCGTTATGATCTGCCTAATCAGATTTCAAATTCTTTAGTGAACTCGCGATGACGGATTGCCGACACTTTGTGATGTCCGCTTGCTGATGTGGTTTACACAGAAGATGAATTTGATATCCCTGCTCGATATAACGAAAAGAGTTCGGGGAAATGATGGAAACATGAACTGTATTTCAGTGACTCTGAACCATAGCATATAACAGCTCGAATATTGCAAAAAAAATCCTCTTACTCTATTCAATTCTTCGTAGAACATTGCCGGACTCACGCTCGAATATTATCAATGTGTTTGAGCGAAAAATATCATGTTCGTCGTGTGTATAGCTCATAGCATGAGGTTGTCAAATACTGCCAACTTTAATAAATAATAGAGATTTCTGATAGTCCCACATTCATGCCGTAATCGACAACCGATATTTCGATAGCACGAATCATTGCTTGGTTCTCAGTTGTTTTTATTATTTTTGCTGCATCATCTTATATTAAGAAAAACTAAATACTATGCGTGTTTCATTAGAGCAATTCTCGCAAACTGTTTAGCTATCGTGCCTAGTAAATTTTATTCTGTGAATTTCGGGTTTGTAAGTTTGCGATGGCCATTGATACTGATGAGCTGCTTCAGTACTGTTTCCATGCCAATCTCTTTGCGGATCCTGTGAAAACAAATGACATCAGTATCATCGTAATGTAGCCGATTTGGGTAGAATTCTAATATCTGCATTCTGAAATGAATACCTCCTCAGCCCAAGAACTTGCAGACGCAGAAAATTGCGGCAGGTTCGGACGTTGTATTTTTGACCAACTTCTAACAGATCGATGGCCATTCACGTAGTCAGTTTTCATTTGAGACGCCAGGTGTGCACCTGACGAAATGTCCGATTGGCGACCCATGGGTACCGATCTCTCGCGGTGGATATTCTGATGGTGAAGATATATCGGTTAAAGCACTTGAACAAATATTATAATGTTTACAAGCTTTCAACGAACTGATAATACAGTGTTAGCAGAAAATGTCCACAACTCCCACCCTGACATACCTTAATTCTTTCCACATTGAGCTTGTGTTCTTGGTGAATTTTATCCATAATCGATTTCGGTGCTGTACCAAATGAAGCCTGATGTACGGTTAATGGAAATTTCTCTTCAGTTCGATGGAATATCTTTGAACACATAATGGGGGTTGCGTGTTTTTTTTATTCCTTGGGTATATATGAGTTGATCTCGATTGTGATTAGCTGACCTTCGTAAACTAATTGTTCAATCACAATTCATACCTCAGACGGCGGTAACTGATGTCGTTCCCGCGATGGCATTAGAGTCTGGGGCATATTCAATATATATGAAGAGTGGTAGGTTGTCATGTGTGGACCCTGCAGCGGCAAGTCAAGAGAAAAAGAGACCCGAGTACGTATAATTAAGCCTTTACGGATAGTGATAAATTAAGTACTGACCTCTTCATGTCCCAAAACCACACTTGTTTTTAATACTGCAACCTTATCTACCACTGGTCTGGTGCTGGCCATGATATTAGCAAAAACTTCGTCGGAATGGTGGTAAAGAAATGAGTTGCACTTGCAATAGCAACAGCATAAGCCAGCGATTTCACTTAACGATTTTTGTACTTATTACGTCACAATACACGGCAAAAGCTTATCAACAGCATGTTATGCAAGTTTGATGGAACCTGCATATTCATTTCGATAAGTTTTATTTCAAGCACCATAAGCGTAAGACTGTAGGATCGGGTGAAGTTTAGAAATTTGTTCAAGAACACCATATTAGATAGCGCTAGAAGGAACACGAACATGGCTGAAGAAACTTTTTCGCAAACCTCCGCTTGGCCTCGGCGACGACGAAGGAGAAGATCAAACCGAGCTCAGTATGTTATGTGAGCTAATTGTATGGTTACTAATGCGGGAATCCGTTGCAGCATTTTGCATAAAGCATGTCAATGAAATTGTGGTACTGCGATAGGAATGTTATCACTAATGGAATACGCGAAAACCATTGCATACTGGTAAAATAAGCACATATAACCTACAGCAGCTGTTCTGTTGGTATTGCCAGTATACGTGGAATGTTATTACGGCATGTCTAAGTCCGGTTTTGATGTACAATGTGCTTCTCCATACTTTGTGCCGCTGAGTTAAGCTCGTGCTGACATGATTTTAGCGATTTTAGTCAAACGCCATGTCGCTTTTACTTCGAAATGTCGCATACACAACAGGCCCGTTGCATCCGTTCCAAATCAGGCAGCTGCCAATTAACCCGGTAGCAAATTAGACACGGCATCAACGCTGGCTGGAAAAATCGAGGATGCCCGAGTGATTCGGTTACTAGTTTGAATTCCGAAGTCCAAAATGTGTTAGGTTTTGAATCGAGTATTCAGGTATACCACTCATCAGGACGCCGCAAGAGTAGAAAGCAATTGAAAAGTTCAAATGTATGACTTTTTGCGACCATAATATCAGTTACACTCCAAATTAAAGATAATTTGGTATAATTTTTTCGACCAAACCTATTTGTATGCTCTGTGTGACAATGCTGTCCGGCTTATCAATACTTCACAGAATTATCGGTTCCAATAGCGTCCGTAACTTCGTACTACATTTTTGGATGCTGTGGTACGATCAACCGATATTTCAAGGCTTCCACGGACAAAGTACTGAAACTATTATTCTGGCTGTGGCCAGGCTTAATTGCGATGATTTAAGATTTCTCTATGGCATCGGTTCAGGCGTATGAAACAAGAAACACCGATTTAGATACAGGCGGTTTGTGCCCCCATCAACAATTAACATCGGTATATTGTTATTCGAACGACCAAACTGGGTGATGAGACAATGCCGCGATTTAAGACCCTTTTGTTTTTCTTGCGACTCATTGTAAATCCAAACCAAGGAGGCATATCTTAACCCGCACCGGTGGTAGTTGTAAAGCTTCAATGGAATGCTACGCATTTTTCGACGAGTATGATGTACACGTTAAAGAAGCGAAATTTTGGACATTGTATATGAAGCCCAACAGCGGGTTACTACGCACGGTATGGTCGTTCAGTTGTCGCATTGTTTGTGTGTATACGCACAGTATTTAGCCGTAGCGAGGGCAGCCTATTAGATAGATTTAGACAGATTTTCCGGAGTCAATAAGCGATGACCATTGTTGGTTATTGTACGTCTTACTGATTCAGTCCACGGACAGTGACTGTGATCAGATCATGGGCCAATCCGTATCAAACGATATGATCCATCGCTATGCTTATTCTGTATTTTTTAATTGTTTCATGAGACTTCATTGCTGAAAGTTTCTGAACAAAACAAATACATTTTTGCGTCTGTTCGTCTCTTTCTCTGATCCCCGAAGGCTGTTTTGAAATTGACTTACAAAACTTGTTAATCTTATCGTTTTTACGTGGGTGTGAATTGATGTTACAAATGGATTTGCCATGACCATATCAACTGGAAACGCACCACATGTTATCATCAATTTGTTGATGAATTAGACTGAAACCAAATCCTATGATGCTACTACCTATGCTAAAAATAGCGCAGGCTGAAGGCTAGCAGGCATTCAATCAGGGTTGTAAAGAATAAAGATATAGCCATCACTTACACAGTTTCTACCCACACAAAATCATTTGTTATTAGATTACTGCAGTACCTTGTACCCAGTAACTTATTACCTTGTGATGTGTTAATTTAGCATTGATTACAACGAGATGTCAGTCCGATACGGTTCAGTAAAGCTACAGCTCCCGACAGGCTTCAAGAGCCTACTCGAGCATCTGACGAGGGAAATATTGCGCGAACAACCGGCCAACATCCCGGAATTTGCCGCCGCCTATTTCAAGCATCTCTTACAGAAACGAGAAGGTCAGGGTTATGATTATTTTGATATTTCATCCGCTCGTCAATACATAGGCCTACTCAAGTCACGTGCCAAGCCCGATGATGGTCTGTTGTGACAAGCAGGTTACAGGATGGTATATGAAATGAAACGTGAACTTACTTACATTCCATACATCTATAACTCCATACCATACGTGAAATTTTCCTTACCAACATTCTTCCATACCATATCTGATACATTTTCAATACTTCTGTTCGCATATGTTTGGCAGTGAATCGGAGGTAGCTATATACTTTTTCGATTTGCGCATATGATTAGTGACGCTACAAATAGGTACAATCCTCGAAAATGTATTCGCCAGTTATTGTAATGGTTTTTCACAACGTCGGGGAAATGATTTCACACATAAAAATGATGCAAACTTATCCGGAGTAAAAAAGTGGCTTCTCTGCTTGGAGTTCATCATTTCCGGGATAACATGTAGGGGTGGTGCAAGATTTAAAAAGCTTTAAAAGGCTATTTTTGCAACTTCGTTGTCCCGCAACGTATGCACATCATGAACTCATGGTATGCATATACAAATGCACAGATCGGTGTATATGTCGCACAAAAACATAGAGGACAAAAATATACAGCGTCCCATTCCTATGTAGTTTTACGTAAAAGCAGAAGTGATAACAGTCTAAAACACAACCTGTTGAGTAGGTAGTACACGTAATGCCATGAAGAAGTATAAGTATACTTTGTTATTGACCACCTCTGGGTATGATACTCTTGGAAGATATAGTGCATAGCACAAGTATGCCTCTCCATGGTATACTGTCTCATACATTGGCTGAAGGGTTTTCAAACATACCGAATTTCAGATGGCGTTCCTGACCCGGCGTATCTCATCAACGAAAGAATAACTGAAACGGCGGGAGCGGGAGAATTGCAGCCGGCCGTCGTAGACGAGCCAGTTGTTGAATCACCAACGCAAGATGAAGAGCCCGCCGCGCAACCAGCAGCATCCGAACAAGCCGATGAGGAAATGCCTGATTTAAGTGAGTGCTATGCTACCGAAAACGACATTACATTTAGCGTTGGAGAACTATATAATTTCCCCCTGTCCAAGCGGGATGAGAATTAGATTTGCAGCTACACAATTTCTTCACGATTGGATTGTAATTATATTTTACTGAATTCGCAAGAATTACATCAAAATGCAGTTTAGTTCTTATCAAATACGAGTTCATTCTTATAAGGATGAGAATGACAAATGTCTGTTTACAGCAAGCTTGGCTCGTTTCGCACTATGCAGTTCTCCTGTGGCATTTCCAGGAAAACCTGAAATTAGATTATAATTAGAATTAGAGTATACAAATAACTCATAAAATAAATTATAATTAGATTACCGGCATTCCGCAGTAGTCTATTTCGACAACTGGAATCAGTTGTCCAAGTCTAATTACATCACCTTCTCTACTTCAGAGGTGGCCAGTAACGAAGTACTTTATTTTTTAGGAGGCCTACTCAAGTAGGTTTTACACTACTTCCACTTTTACTTAACATGTTTTCGGCAAAATTACTTATGTTATGCACTGTGGATTTTGAATAGTATATTCAAATTGAAAAGAACTCGAATATTTTCGGCTGACACTCGTTAGGGGTAATCGTCAGCAACTATAGTGGAGAATTGAAAAGAACTGCGTATATCAACAATAGTAGCACAAAATATGACGTCACCAGCATGAAATATCGAACACGAGATCGTCCAATGTACTATTTTTAGATGATACACGAACTCATCTAAAAATAGTACATTGAACGCTCTCGTATTCGACATTTCATGCTGGTGACGTCATATTTTGTGCTACGATTGTTGATATACGCTGTTCTTTTCAATTCTTTACTAGTTGCTGGCGATTACCCCTGGCGAGTGCCAGCCGAAAATAGTCGGGTTCTTTTCAATATGAATATACTATTCAATTGTATTTTGAAGTTCTGTACCTCCAAGAAACTGTGGATTTTACAAAGTAGAAAGCAGTCATTTTTAATGAGAGGAATAGCCTGCCTCTATATCACGGTAACTGAATATATGTCGAAGATTATAGCTTTGCGTAGGCTATATAACTATATATATAATAATAACTGCAGTGAACCCACAGTTCAACAATGGTAACATAATACTAAATGGGGTTTGCGCTATTTGTTGTGCAGTGCAGTTTAGCCCTGCCCCACTCTCAACCCACAGCGGGTTAATAATCGATGATAACGGAAGCATAATGACCTTTGCGGAGACAGCGCACCCAAAGTAGCAAGGAACAATCAAGCCAAACAAAAACTCCATACGATTTTGTTACGTAGTGTTATCCATATATAGTTCAATCTACTTTGATCACGGTTGCTAGACGATTGCTATTCGCGGCAGTGGAAAGTCAAATAAAATATTTCACAACGATAAAGCATGGCTTATCTCTTTCTGACTTAGGCATGATGGCGAATATGCGCTTTGATTTCAGATGACCCCGAAGTAGCAAAAGCAGCCACCCTTATACAAGCTTCCTTCCGGGGTTTCCAGGTCAGGAAATCGCTCTCACCTCAACAATCACCGGCAAGTATTGGGATATTCGGAATATGATATTCCCAAATGTTGGTTAGCCACTACAGATGTTCTGCGTGTTCAAAAAGTCTCAAATCTGATCGGTAAAAACGTTTAGGTATTGGTAGCCTATGTATAACTTGCAGTCTGTCGGCATGTGACTCGTCAAAGTGATTATACCTCACGTGATAGGGTTGGGCGACTAGAACATTTTCAGCATCTCCAAATTAAAATTAGAATTTGAAATGCTGAATTCCCAAAATCTTGGAAATAGAATTAAATTCTTATTTAGAAAGAAGCACAACAAAAGTCAAGTTCAGCTCATATCAAATCAGAATTATATTAAAATTAGAGCAGAGAAACATTTCACCAATTATATAGATTAGAGCTATAGATTACTAACATTTCGCTCTAATTAGTTTAAATAGACATGTAGAGTCATCTAGTTGTCCAGGTCTGCACGTGGCCATAAGTCAAGCCAGTTAAGTTCACTACTTCTGTGATCTATAGACTCACAAAGACGTGGAATATTTGAGGGGATTGTCTTCTGCATCCACATCATCAGTAATGGCCGCCGGGACATCAGCGGACGCCATAGACAGCGCAGTCTTAACAATCGACGACGTCGCCACTACCGGTACAAGACACGACAGCGCCTCGTCGCTTTACGTCACCGTTAGCGAAACAACACCGGACATATTGGAAAGTCCAGCCAGCCCGGGACAGAGGCGACATTCTGACACAGCGAAGCCAGCTGTAGCGACTGCGTCTACGGTGCCTCAAGCTCCTAAATCTTCGCCAGCTGTAGGACAGGCCATTGGGAATCAAAAAGCAGTAGATGTCGCTTCTGTCTCGGAAGCAGGTAGTGCGGTAGAAAAGGATCAGGGCGTTACAGAGGCAGTAGATCAGGAAGATGTTGAGGTTCCTGAGCTGGTGCAGGATACTGCTGTAGCAGATGAAGAGAAAACAGTAGGTGCAGCCTCTAATTCTCAGCTAGTATCACCCGATTCTAGCAATCCAGATGAGTCCAGTTTGTCAGTAGTAGATTCAAAAGATGAGGCAGTGCAGGAATCTGTAGCAGTGTCAGGTTTCGAGGAAGTAGCCGTTGTGGCTTCTGATTCTCAGCAAATATCGTTCGTTTCTAACAATCAAGAGGAGTCAGGTTTAGCTGAGACAAATTCGACAGATCTTGAGTCAGAACAGAGTGTCGTTATAGTAGGTTGTGAAAATGCAGAAGTCTCCAAACCTATGCAAATAGCCGCTCAAGTGGCCGCAGTTGAAATCGAAGTGGAACAACCCGCTGAGACAGCCGCTGCTGAGAACGCGAGTGCCGTATCGCAAGAAGATTACGAAAGCAACCCAGATCTGGCGAAACCATCTGCAGAGGATCAAACAGCCAAGTCAACCAGTCAGGAATTAACGGCCGTTATTGTAGCGCCGGATATAGAAGACACTGAACAAATGATAGCGGTAGATCAGGCGTCGGTAGAAGCGGAACACGGATCGGTGGTAGGTGACCGCTTACCAGAGGTTGAAGCGTCTCTCATGGAAGATCAAGCTGAATCTAACCAAGACACTGAAAATCAGGGCGAGGCCGAGGTAGATACGCCAGCCCTACCAGTGGAAGAATTAAACGCTTCCGATTTACCGGCATCCGCAGACAACAGTGATGTATCAGGAGAAAACGGAAAACCTGATTCGCAAAGCGAGATTGATGACACTGTTCCAATCTCAACTGAGATAAAGGACGAAGCCGTTGATTCATCTGCATTGGTTAATGGAAATGCCTCAGCTGCTGTTGATGAGAATACAGTAGCAGAACCCGAAGCAGTAGAATCGCCAGTAGATGAAGTCGGTGCTGCGCGCAGCCAACAAGAACAAGAATTGATTGAAGACAGTTCCCCGATTAGCCAGAACGATACGGAATCAGCGCCAGATCAAGCTGTCGTGTTAGAGCAGGCTCAACCCGAGGACATTACAGAGACAGAACAGGAACAAATCGAGGTCAAATCGAGTTCTCAATCGCCAGTCGAGGTAAGCGGATGCGAGCGGTTTATTTGCATACTCGCGCGTTTTCTTTTGGCTATATTTTCTATTTCTCTGTATCCAATGTCAAGGTTGACGGGCCGTACGGTCGCCAAATTGAAACGCGTATCAGTATGAGAGTATATTCGATACGTCACCTACTCTACATCGACATATTGTGATATATTTCGCGCTTTTGTTTAGACTGAAGCAGAACAGGAAGAATCAACGACAGAGGCTGACGCTCCTCAGCAATCAGAACAACCCGCTGATGAAGGTGGGCTGGTATTCATCATATTCAGATGGGTATATAGATTACGAAACGGCCAAGACACTATTTTGCTTGCTACATTGCTACGAAAGATTGTGTATATCCACAACCAAAAGGCAGCACACGAAAACAGAACCCTACTCTGAATTATATCGTGGTTATAACTCTCATGTCCCTATACGTTCAAGCATCTGTGCGAAGAATAGGATGTATCCATAATCGAGCTTAACAAAGTGTAACTTTCATGATTCGTATTGACCGAATCGAATACATTCTGCCAGCATTGTGTTATTGGGGTCCTTCTACTTCGTGCGTGTCGGCATAGTTGTACAATGTACATGTACAATAGGGCTCTTCAAAAATCACTTTTTTTCTCAAATCGTATTGGCTACTTGATAAAATTGTTAGGTTACCTAATTTAAGCCTACACACAAAATGTGGTTCAATTCCAGCCAGTAACCGCTTTGCTACAGGAGAAGAAAGTTTCTATTTATTATATAAAAATAAATAATAAAAAATTTGAAAATTTTCTGTTCACCCAATGAAAGTGTGCTCACCAAATTTGGTTCAATTCCAACCAGCGGAAGCGGAGTTATTGCCGTCGAAAAATTTGGATTTGAATAAAATAGTATTTACGGTGAGCACAACTATAATAAATAAACAAAGAATCGGTCACCGTAAATATTATTTTATTCAAATCCAAATTTTTCGACGGCAATAACTCCGCTTCCGCTGGTTGGAATTGAACCAGATTTGGTCAGCATCGTTTCTATAGACAGCCTAACACTTTCATGGGGTGAACAGAAAATTTTCAAAATCTTCATTATTCATTTTTATATAATAAATAGAAACTTTATTCTCCTGTAGCAAAGCGGTTACAGGCTGGAATTGTACCAAATTTTTTGTGTAGGCTTAAATTAGGTAACCTAACAATTTTATCAAGTAGCCAGTACGATTTGAGAAAAAAAGTCATTTTTGAAGAGCCCTAATGTACAAACATGTACCATGCACATTGCACATTGCACAGTGCACACATTTGCAATCACAATCGGCAGAAACGGCCAAACTAACGTTATTGACCATTTTTTAATAGTAATGACGTGATATTCTCTCATGTAAACTATTTAGTATTATACTTGAGTAGAATGTCACGTCACTACTTGTACTGGTAATTGAGTAACTTTGCTGACCATTTCGGCCGTTTGTGATGATTAGTGATTACAAAAGTTATTTTTGAACAACCCCAGTGAGTATCTTTGTTAACAAGCAGACGGACCCGTGATATTATGAATCAGAACGGAACTGATCGATAATCCTTTCTTATGATCCCTTATCTCCTTACGTTCTAACAAACACTATGCGTTCCAGCTCCCGCAGACGCTAGCGCTGAGGTAACTGAAACCCAGGCCGCGGAAGAAACCCAGGCCGCGGAAGAAACCCAGCCTGAACCAAGTAAAGAAGAACAGCCTGCTGAGCCCGAGGTGAGCTCTTTATAAGATACATACCGCTTCGTTGTTTCTCGTGGACGAAAAGTAGACAACACTATCGGTGCACACTGGATAATGTCGAAATTCTAACTATCGACGTTTTTTTTATTTGTGAATTTATTACGGAAATTTAGTTCATATTTTATGCAGAATTTGTCAACGTTGTCAGTATTGCTGCTCAAGTAGAAGTAAAAGCAACTCCGTAAATTTCTAATCTAATTTTTGCCAAAAAACCTACTTTAGTACTCGGGAAAACGTAGAAGTAAACATCGATACTGACCACATCTGATTTTATGTTTATTAGTTTCAGCTAATTGTATGTTTTGTTATCTACTTTTCAGCAAGTACAAGAACCTACAGCACAAGATGAAGCGCCCGCGGAAGCTCCCACGGAAGCACCCCAAGAACCGCCTGCACAGGAAGTAAGACTTCAACACATTCTTCATTCTGCACAATTAAGGGGACTAGCACCTTTAATATATTTATTTTTTGGTTGGGAACAATAACATAGTAACTCTTTTCTTACGTTCCTTATTTTATTAAAAAAATAAGTAAAAATACCGGACATACCGTTAGTATTTTCTTTTAATGCGAAAATGTTCCATAGTGTTTTTCTCCATTGTGAAATTTTAATTATATTTGTCGTAAATGATTCACTCTGAGTTTTTTTAGATTATCCGGGCATGTTTGTTGCTAAAAGTTTTTTTTACCTTGGTCTACCATGAGAGAGAGAGAAAG
Organism: Botryllus schlosseri; assembly: GCF_051294905.1. NCBI lineage: Eukaryota > Metazoa > Chordata > Ascidiacea > Stolidobranchia > Styelidae > Botryllus > Botryllus schlosseri. Next base: position 25,771,962 of record NC_137246.1, on the reverse strand, counting down.
AAAGAGAAAGAGTCTTTATTTTCATCCAACCAAAATACATAACAAACGGCAGTGATGGTGGTACAGAAAATATGCATGCACAGAATTCGGTATTAGATAGGAATGATCGATAAGACCGTGAAGGTCATCTAGTCTGATCGCACCAGCATCAAACAGGTACACTTGACTCTGAATAGTCTGGCTGTAAAAAATGTTTAGTGCTCTGAATTATGTAACCGCACAGCAAACTTTGAAAAAAATGCACCTAATCTTTCAAAATTTAACAACAAGCAGGACTTTTCTAGTACTTCCCAAAACACTAGATCGGAAAAAGGCCATTACAATTTTGAGATTCGTGTTTCGCGTGCCGGCGCACTTTTTCTGTCAAATCCGAATTCTGTGCAGTTGTTTGTAACATAGCGACACCTAGCAGTTGTGAAAATTTTATGGTGATTAGGCAGCTCTTCACAAGTTAGCCCTGTTGAGGTGCTAGTCCCCTTAAATAATGTGGTTCAAAACACATACTAGCGACGTCACTCACAAAATTACGCTACAATTTTCCCGCCTGTCGTCGGGCTATCATTTCGGTAATTCTGACCACACTTTGAGCTATCATTGTGCCTGGCAATTTGGTACAGAGGTAATTTCTTTATGTAGGAATCAGAACCCGTTGCCCAACAAGAGGAAACTGCAGAGGCACCTCAAGAAGCTGCAGCGGATGTTGAGGTACATACATGTTATGTTTTATTTTTCCATTTTTAAACTAAATATATTGATAATCTGCACCAATCGCAGAACTCCAGCTACCATTACTAGTATAGGGCTTGTCAAAATCGTGTACCGAATCGAGTGTTCGAGTAATACTCATTATATGGCGACCTAAGAATATTATGGATGACGTGAAAAGTTTAAATATGGGCTTTTATGTGACCACAAAGAAAATAATGCCGGTCAATGGTATTTTATCAACCGCTTCGTATCAATGCTGCAGAGTGCAGCCCACGATTTCACTAAAATATTATTTCCACTATAGGGGGTAGCATTTTACTACATGTTTTGTATGCTGTGATACGACCATTTGAGGTTTCAAGGCTTCCACGTTAGGAAAAACATCGAAAATATAATTCTAGTTGTTAATATAAGTCTTGGTAGAAAGAATGATTGTGCCGAACCATAATTATGGGTAGCAATTTGGTTAAGATGTTATTTCTTTGTGTAGACATCCGAACCCGTTGCCCAAGAAGAGGCAACCGTAGAAGCAACTCAAGAAGCGCCAACGGATGCTGAGGTATAAAAAACGTTATATTTTTTGAATAAAAAGGTATTACCGGCATCAGATAAAAATGTCATTTCAAAAATGTGGATTTTCTCGAATATTGATCAAATCATTTTCTTTGACCTTGAGCGATATCAACTTGCTTTCATTAGAGAAGCTCGATAATCCGCAATTACCGTTTTAGTCATCAAAATTGCAACAACAGCTCAAGATCATTCCGTAGAACCCCAAAAACTTTGATAGGCCTATATAGATGTATTTGTATATGATTTGACCAGATATGTCTAAAACTCCTTTCAGATATCCCTGGATTTAGGGTAGCAATTTTGTATTTATCACTCCTTTCATATCATTCGTTTTTAAAGGTTGGTAACGCCGAAGAAGCTAGCGCGGAACCGGCCCCTGAAAGCACCCCTGAAAGCAAAGAGGCGAGTTTTCATCAACCTTATACCTTGCGTTTTGTCTCAGAAATAATATGTTATCTCTATTATAGGAAGAACAGAAGGAGGAAGCACCCACGGAGGAAGCACCCACGGCGGAAGCACCGTCGGAGGAACCCGCTGCCGAGACCACAGAGGTCAGTCTCATTGTCCCGATATTTTGATCTGTTGTAACCAACTCTCTATGTGCTTGTTAGGAACAGAAGGTAGAGGAACCTGCTTCGGAAGAACCGGCGGCTGAAGCAGCCGAGGTGAGTGTAGAGTAAAATGCAACCATCAGGCCAACAATGTATTGAGCATGAGCCTATAGGTGTATTTATCAGAGGTGGCCAAAGTAGTCAGTGTGACTACACTCGAAAAGAATAGAATGGAGACCGTAAACATTTACTCGAATACAATTAAAGTAGCTATTTTAAGTGAAAATCAAAAATGAACTCAATGAAGTACTCGTGCATAGTTTCGAAAGTTATTTGGTCGACGGGGCGCATGTTGATCGAAATTGGCTACTGCCGCAATTGCAAGATGCATCTTCGCGACACATGCAAATTGATTAATGCCTCTACAAAGAGGTGTAATCTTCGACAAAATATCCAGCAATACTGTGATCACTATTATGGCGAATCAACACACATGAAAGTGTTGCAAACTTATCTCCAAACCATAACTTCACTTTTAAAAATCCAAAGTCTAAAAAACATGTAGTTTTGCCTACCAAACTGATCAAGTATATTAAAAAAAAATACTTCAGTAGCGCCAGTTTGCAAAGCTACTTGATTACATCGAAAAAGTAGATGCCATTTAACCATCTGTCATTCGTTGATATACAAATACATTACCGGGGTGCTGATAGTAGTGTACCTCCACTGGTAGTTCCCGGTCTGTATGTCTGTTTGTATTGCGTGCAATTTTCCAGAGCCCAAAGACAGAAGAGCCGGAGAAAGAGTCGGCGGCTAACGCTGAAGTAAGATTTAATTTTCGAACTGTAGCATTCGTTGTGATTGACGGAGAAGCACGAGATGTCTGGCTCTATGGTTGTCAGTTCGCGAAGTGGCGTGAAAGAATCCTAGGAGGGTGCTGGTGGCCGAATAAGAAGAAAAACTTGTTCTCCTATAAATTTGAAAAATGGATCTCAAAATTTGGAAAATGGACGTAAAGCTACTGTGATTCCACCGCGACGATATAGGCAAAGAGTGAATTACCCTCATTTTAAAGATTACTATCAACCCGATATTTACCCTTCTACCTTGCGGTCTGGATGCCTGTATAGACTATGCCGAGAATTTATTGTTGAATATAACTTTTCAGGAGCCTGAATCCGAATCAACAGCCCAGCCCGCTGCAGACGGAGAGGTACGAAAACCACTTTAAAATTGGAGTGACTACGTAGATTTTAAGATACGAAAGTTTGGAGTACCACAATTTCGTGCATATGTTGCAACTAGGGTTGCATTTTAAACAAATGTTTTAAATAAAGGCCTTAAAAATGTGTTTCGCCCACGTTGGTAACTACTGGTGTAAATACTTTCTAAAAAACATGTTGTATGAGCTTAGGGACGATCACCACCCGATATTGCCGACGTATACGATATGGGATGATTGGAAACCTCAAAGTAGTCGGTTCAACAGCTTAGTACGTGGATATTTCATCAAAGGAGCTATATTTACCCTATATTTTCAGTTGTCAATGTCATTCCACCATGACGTCAAATTGATTTTTGTTTTAAATGTAGCCCTAGTTGCAACTCTTGAATGGTGCACTAGCATAATATTGTTCCACGACTGGTGTCGCGTTGACAGTGTGGGATAGTATGGAGAAAGTCACGGTCAAGATTAAGATATTCAGATCCGCCACGACTGTGTACTCTATATCGAAGTATCGTACAATATATACCGTTAACAAATTAATGAGTTTGAAGCCTATTTCAAGAATAAGAATGAATATCTTGGTCCCCATCGTTATTTCCATATGTATATCTCGTCGTATGAAATTCCGAATCAAAATGGATAGTAAAAAGTCTTTTTAGTTGTCCATCGATACTTTGTTTGGTGATACTGTACGGCTGAAATTTATACTATATCATCCCAGTTGATGTTATCAGCCTTGTATTTGAATTCTTATCTCGGCTATAGAAAGCGAGGAATAGGTGTATGATAATATCACTGGCTGAAATTGCTTGTCATAGAGACAGTGCCTCACAAGGCCGGCGTAAACCGCCTCCTAAAACTGTGAAACGATTATTTATTGAATTGATGCAATTGTCGGTCGTTCTAGGGCTGGGCAAAATCGAGTACCTGAGTGATTCGATTCTGAATCACGTAAAATGCTTCGAGTCGAGTATTCGAGTATCACTCATTATGACGTCACAACAGAATATACTATGTCAACGTTCAAATATGTACCTTTTATGCCACCACGAAGAACATATAATGCCTGTTACCCGTCACAGTAATTATACTTCGGTATGTTTTCGACCTTACCGACTTCATTTCACTTCTTGACAATGTTGTGGAACGATCATGACTTCGGAAATGTGTTATTTCCACTAACGTTCGTAGCTTTGTACTATGTCTATCATGCTACGACACGGCCAATCAAGGTTTCAAGGCTTCCTCAGCGGAAAATAATATCAAAACTATAATTCTCGTTAGTTCATTAACTTTCAGTTGCGAGGAGCGTACAATTTCAGTACTCGAAAAAATCGTCTTTTACTACTCGAATCGAATCATTAAAATTAATAGTCGATTCAGATTCGAGTACTCGAATAAGTGTGCCCAGCCCTAGTCGTTACAAATTGGTGTAACGGGGCGTACTGAAGAGTATGATTCCGTTATGTCGGAAGAATCGTTCTATAACACTTATATACAATCGAAAAATATATTCATATTGCAATGAACTCGAATATTTTCGGCTGACACTCGTCAGGGGTAATCGTCAGCAACTAACAGAGAATTGGAGGAAACATTGTATATCGACAATCGTATCAAAAATATGACGTCACCGGTATGGAAATTAATTTCTGCCAAATGTATGCCAAGTATTTATTTCAATACGAAATTTAATTTTGTAATATAAATTTATATTTTGAATTCGTTTTCTCAGAAACCCGAAGAAGCTGCTGAGGAAGAAACCAAAGAGGAACCAGAAGTGTCGATGGCAGAACAGGAGTCGTAGTTTATTTGTGTCGCGTCAATTTTTAAAATGAATAGTTTCTTCTAATTATTTCAACACAACGAGAAATGCACTGAGCCATGACTTTACGCATGATAACGTTTCGGTTGCCGTTTACTGGATTGAACGAGGAGTTCAGATTAACTTTCAGGTTCTAAGCTGTGATTCTGAAGTTGATCTCGAATCGAGTGTGGAGGGAAGACCTTCCGCGATATTACGACATCTAGTGAGAGGAGTCAGTCGTTTTATCCAACCTGGTTGCATTTAAAACAAACGGTGTTTTAAAGCACTTTGTTTAAAACATGCCTTAAACAATGTTTTAAACAAATGCCTTTTTGAAATTTTTTTTTTTCAAACGTCTAATTATGTCATAATTATGTAAATACGTCCGAAAAAAACATGAAGTATGAGCCTAAGGACGATCTGCACCTAAAATAGTCGACGTATACGATATCGGGTGGCTGGAACCTTCGAAATCGTCGTCGGTGTAACATTTTTTGCACTAGATATGGATCATTGGTACGGAATGGGTGTTCTGATGATGATGACCGCCGATCGTGAAAATGCTGCATAACGATGTAGTCCTGCTTAAAGATATTTTTGGTCTGTTTATGACAGTGGTCTCGGAAGCCCTTTTCGCCGAAGAAGCCATATTTACCCTATATTTTCAATTGTTAATGTCGATCGACTGTGACATCACAATTAAAGATTCTTGACGTCATCAAATTTAAAAAAAACATGTTCTAAACATGTCTGTTTAATTGATTTTTGTTTTAAATGCAACCCCAGCTATATCAGTTCTAGTTGGGAACAGCGGTCTAATACAATTTACTGCACAGATGTTTTGAATTGATAGGATTAAAATAATGTTCATGCGTCTCGAGACAGCATATCGATTTCCTGAGGTGGTCAGTAACGAAGTACTTATGGTAGTCTTGCCATACTTCCCCAACTAAATCTCATTTTCTTCTACTAACTACGCCATCATTCCATGATATTTCCTGAAGTGGCGCGCTGGGTTAAACGAAAGTTAAGAACCCCTGTTCCACAGCAAAACGATCCTTTACATCCAATGATGCGGCCGAATTCTTACGATGTGGAACAAGTATTCCTCGTGGGATGGAGAAGCTCGAATACATCTCTCTGCTACACATATAGCTTAGTTTCCAATGAAGCATGAGCTCTTCTTTTCACGATTACTTATATACTTGCGTAGATTCAAAAGCTAGGTAATAATACTTCTACTTGATGTAGCTTTAGGTTGCTTTTAAAATCACTACTTCTACTCGTATTTTAGTAGATTTTCGCGTGCATGTCTACTTCTAATTGCATATCTTCTTTGACTACTTTGACCACCTCGGTCGATTCCGCCTACCGACACATGCCACTTGATTTTGATTGCTTGTACATGTACATGTTGTGTACTGTTACTTATCATTCAGTGTGTATATAAGCATCTCATCTACACGTTATAGGAACCAAGGCCAAGGTGGGTGTTCAGTCGAAAGATGTTTGGTTTCGACTCTTTCCTTTTTTCATTGTATCACATTCGTGTGGTGTTTTGAACTGATGAATTTATTATTAAACCGAACCAAACAGCGTGTCGGTGGATTGTGGCATTATATGGTTCGAACCTAGGCTAGTAGACGTCGTATCGCCCGGTTGGTAGATCGCAAACTAGCGAACTCGCCAGAGAAAGAGGGTATAGTGATGGGAGAAGAGGGCGAATGAAGAGGGAGGAGAGAGAGTTGATCAACCGAGAAGTTTCGCTACAGGCGGGCCTGGTTCAAGGTTTATCTGGTTTCTTTCACCCCTGGCTCTGTGTCGCTCGTTCATGCAGCGAAAAAAGTCATCCCCCAATAAGAATCGACCAACAAATTACACAAAGAAGCGAATGGAAATAAAAAGAAAGAGCGTACAAACGAGAAAAGACAGCCGAATAATGATTCATATCGAACAGTTGGCATCGGGCACTATAGGCCGAGATGGATGTCAGAGCATAGCTATGATACTGGCCGTTTCGGCATTCTCCTATCCGTGCATTGCATCGTATTGTGTATTGTGCATCTCATTGTACATTGCATGTGTCTTGATCGGATGAAAATATATGATTTGATGATTATTACGATTGTAACGCATTGTGCGTGCACGCGCCATCAGAAGTTGTTGTTATGCCGTTGCATTTCGGGATATGATTGGTTAACACGCAAAGGTGTGTTTGTTTACAACATCTGGTCATGGTCTATTTGCTTTGCAGTTAGATATCGTATGGAGGACGCTCGAATAGCGGCCAGTCACGGTGTTTTAGCACGCTGCATATTCCGGATATTCATATATCAGCCGTGTGATCGTGGAGTGCTAGCGACAGCGCTGGAAGTTCGCCAAGCTAGGACATGGCGACCCAAAATGATGACGTCATAGGTGTAGCGGTGGTCGGCATCGGGCGGATCGGAAAAGTTCATTGCTGCAACTTGCTGAGATTGCCCAGAGGTTTGTTGTTTCGTATATTTATAAGTTTTATCAATTCAAAACGTCGCTAGATTGCGATCGATATAGCCACGGTATTATCCATAGTTGACATAAAGTGAGTCTCTCATCTCAAAGACTACTCCAAATTGTTTTTACACCTTCCTATCTTGTCATTGTATCACAATTTGTGTGGTGTATTGAACTGATAAAAATTGCTAATAAACCGAACGAACGATAGTTGATTTTATTTCAACGTAACCGATTATTTTAAGAAGATGTTGAGTTTTGCTCCATATACCAATGCATTTCTTTGTTAAAACTTTGAGTTCATTAGGAAGCTGAAATTGCAGCAGGTTGTAGCTTTCTAAGGAGTTTTAAATAATTCAGAATAGCAAGACAAGTTCGTCTTTTGGAGGCACTCCTCAAGATTTCCCGTAATTTGTAATCAATTAATCATACCCTGGTGTCTTATGTTTATTTTCAGTGAATCTACTGTATATTATTGATGCTGACCGAAAGGCTGCAGAAGATTTTGTTCAACAATTCAACCTTACAGCAACTGCTCTTCATATAGATGAAATTGAACAAGCATATGGCGATGAAAGGTACCGTAAATGGTCCTTGCTATTTCACTTGACACATTAGTATAGACCTGGACTTGAAATACATATTTAGTTCATATTTGACATCCTGTAGTTTCCAACTGATATCTGATCATACACCGCTTGGGAACGTTCAGCTGTCACTGCATAGCAGCGGTAGCATCTATACTTTATCGACTTGATATGCTGAATGCCTTTGTTATCACAATACACTGTCAGATGCCGGATAATATCCACTAAAAACACCCTAAATCTGTCTCAATGTATTGGATTGCGATGCACTTCTAAGTAATGTATTCAAGACTAGAGCCCGACCGATATTGGATTTTTGAGCCGATACCGATAAGACCGATATCCAGTACCTCCACCGATAACCCCGATATATTCAGCCGATATTCAAAAGATATGGAATCTAGCTCAAGGCCCAATTTTAACAACTCAAGAGCATTTATTTCAACAGCTTTACAGCCATTGATATGCTTGAACATGAAAAAAATGATCTAGGGGGCTATAAAAATATATCAAAAGCACCAATCCAGCAGTTGCAGATTACAGTTCACGAAGCACAATTTCTCGGCTCTTTCTCCAAGGAATGAACTTCTGTGGTCTTCCATAAATGATGTATATAGTACTAAACATAGTGAGCAGTCTTTCACTTGGTACCATAGTTAGTGGCTCAGCAAGAATTGGAAATCTTTCTTCATTTCGGTTCCACCGCTCCCTTGCAGGGGATCTTTCCTTCAATGGTTTCACCAAATATTGATATTAATATTGATATTCTTCTGGCAGTGCACCTGGAGCCTTCAGAACATCATTAACAAATAGCTGAAGAGAATGTGCAAAACAACTGAAATTGTCCACGTCTGCAACTGTTCCACCAATCCAATCCCCGTTGGGCCTTGAGTCCTTGACCATGACCAGCATTCAAACAATCAATTGATCAATATTTTACGCTCTTTTGTCAGAATTGGCCTTTGTCATCATGGAATTAAAAATTTTCGTATCAATTATTGGCTTTACTCCACGTTTGCTTGATTTTCTTGCCCTCTATGCTCGCATATTTCCTATCATGGTGGCCCCGAAGGCCTCAGTCAGACGACTTCATACATTACTGGTAGCTCTGCTGGTACCGAACCAATAGCACTATCTTCCGAGAAATGTTTCGACGAGACGCTTTCCTCTATCATCACGAGGGTCAGTCCAGCATGATTGATGTTCTCATTTCTCTTACTGATTGAAATCTTCTGCAGACAACTATCCACCCAGCTGCTCTCTGTCTTTGGTGATCGGTTACTGCAGGGGGATTCCCACAAAGTTAGTGGGGCATAACGGTGGTTAGTATTCCATAATATTTTTCAGATAGGCACGCCTACTGCCTGTATGGAGTATGCACTATGTGCAGCTTGGCCATTTATTTTTTATAATTTACCGTCCTCACGTCTTCTATCGACTTCTCTGACTCCCTGCCACCATGTTGTGACGTCACGAAAATGGCCGATATTTTTTTACCTTCAACGGCCGATACCGATATTTCTCTCCAAGCGTGATATCGACTCGATATTATCGGCCAGCCGATAATCGGTCGGGCTCTATTCAAGACTATAGTTTTGTTTTGGCATTCGATTCCCCACTTGGATATATTCATATTGTGGGCTACTTTATACCCAACCAACAAATTCAGCACTACTGCTTAGCGGAAGATACAGGGTTTACAAAGTGATAGACAAATTCTGTAATACATGTATTACAATTTTTTGCAGTCTGCAAGCTGTTATTGTTTGCTGCCCAACGAATATGCATGAAGCACACGTGAAGAATGCTCTCCAAAGAGGTTGGTTTCAGGCTGGTCTATATTCATTGGTTATCGAAATATTAAAAAATTAATGAATTACTATGAGTCTAAATATATTTTCTTAAATTAAATGCATCCTGTTGTTATACATTTATCCAGTGGCTCTCAAGCTTTTCACTGTTAGAGCTTCCTTAGGAGCCTCGAGCTTGATGAGATTAGCATACATCGCATGGGTTATCGTTGTCCCTGTAATAGCAAGTTATGATGGGAACACGACTGCACGGTGCACGCACCCTCGCCTAACCCCACTATGCATCTACACAGATTACTTCCTATCCGATCATATTCTTACTAAACACCCAAGGATTGTTATATTCTTGATAAGAAAAAAAGTAGATCTATGGTATTGCTAAATGTTAGGAGTTATAACTGCTCATCCGGAACTACAGTTTCGTGTGTGTTTTGTTTACATCAGTGGTTCTTAACCTTGCCACCAGCGCCCCCCAGGGGGCGCTGGCAATTTTGAAGGGGGGCGGAAACGCTCAAGGGGCGATGTGGGGGGCGCTGGGCTCAGGGGGGCGGTATGGGGGGCGCTGGAGAAAAATCGATTTGGCAGCAGATGATGTGGTGATAGGACATATCCTTAATGAGTATTCAGAGCAAATTAACACCGAAAACTTCGTTACATACAGCCTTCAAAATACATATAGGTTTAATTGTCCATGGGCGCTAGGGTTGTCCATAATTTGGAAAATGTCAAAATTTATGCGTATCCATGTCTCATTTTATAGATTATAGATAAAAAACGTCAATGAACCTGCAAGAAGCTCACAGGAAAGACGTTAACATTTGTCTAAATGCGTTTGAAAGTAGCTGCCGAAGAGTGGGCGTGTCAGCGATCATAGAACGGCAAGCAGAGTAGTAATCACGAAATCACTGCGCTTGATTGGCTAATCTGCTAGGCTTCAATGATCACGACGGTGGCGGCTTGCTGATCAGCTGACCAAGCAGTCGGCTAACGGCGGTGATCCTGTAACCGCATTGTAGGTTGGTCCGCAGATAATGATTTAAGATTAATTCAGAACATGTTGAGTGACGAAATACATGATGAACAAAGAACAGCTGCTTCACAAAAACCTTAAATACATGACTTGATGGCTTAATGGGAAGGCAACCGTTGTAGCCTGTATGCCTTGTTTTTATCGATGGAAAGCACAAAAACACGAGAAGAAATATTGCAAAGGCGCTTATGCAAGTGGCGAACGAACTTCTAGTTTAAGAGAGGATGTTCCATGATTGAATACAAATATAAAACTTGACATTGACACTACGGTGTCTGATCTTATCTTGTTGTGGTACCCTATATAACTGAAGTCTTAAAAGCTGTATGGGCTGGATGAATCAGCCATTTATGATTGGCACTTGTCACATTCTTGCAGCATAATGAATCATACCCGCGAGTGCTGTCTAAGTCCTCAATGATGCCCCGGAAAAAGGTCTAAAGGCAAGCATAGACTATGCTGGCATGACCAGCAAAAAGACTGTTCGCTTGCATTGTTTAGCATGTCCATAATGAATCTTAGATCATTACCGGCTGCATCGCGACTAATGCTTGAATCAAACCAGACATGGAAATAAAAAAGAATGTATTGAAGCGGTGCGGTAGTTACATTTCTTTAGAGTCCCAATGTAAGCTACCTGGTCGGCCCGCATATCTTCTGAGCATACAGGATTGTGTCCAGAATCCATCTCACATGGTGTGCTGCACCAGTTTGGCGATAACTAATATACTTTACCTGCACTGCACCCAGAAAAGCAGGACCACTTGGCGCAATTTCAATCATATCAGATAGGTATTTCTGGAATCTATAAGTTCACAAGCATTCGCTGTTTCGCCTCTGTCATGCCTGCAAGAGGGTATTGTTGTTCTGAACCTATCGTTATCTAGTTTCAACACTAAAAATTCAATGACCAAGTGTCGCATTTTATTATTTAATCACCAACGTACAATGCGCTTACAGAATCATCATTGCAGTTAGCGTACTTCTTGAACTAGTAGAAGCACATAATCAGCAAGCCGCCGTGGTCGTGATCATTGAAGCATAGCTGATTAACCAATCAAGAGACGTGATTTCGTGATTACTAGTCTTCTTGCCGTTCTATGGTCGCTAACACGCCCACTCTATGGCAGCTACTTTCAAACGCATTTAGACAAATGTTAACGACTTTCCTGTAAGCTTATTGCAGGTTCATTGGCGTTTGTTATCAATAAATAATCTACAGAATGAGACATGGATACGCATCTTTTTTGAGATTTTCCAAATTTTGGACAACCCTAATGGGCGCCTAAATGACTGACACCGAATGTTCCTGTCTTGGCAATCTGAACCCAAGAAGACGAATTCCATCTGGCAGGGAAAAATTATATGTCAGTGAAGAAATACCAATCTGAAATCGTGTGCGTCTTTTAGTTTAGTACGATTGGGCGATAGGGATATTCCTGTTGGGCGATATCCCCGTTGAGCGATTCTATATTTTTTGATATTGCAGACAGGGGGTCACGAAATAACATCATGCAACGAAGTCATACCAACGGGTTCGCCCGCCCGAATATGTTTAATTATTAGTAACGGGCCCTACAGTTTCCAAGACACCTCACAATGTTCGCTTTAAGTTTTGATGAGTCTGCGCACACTCAACAACTCACTGCGCTGACCCTTGGACAACAGTGCGTAACGACTAAAAAAAGGTAATAACTCCGGATTTGTTGTCCGCAACGTAGATTTTCTGTGCGTAGAGACCGTGTCAGCACTGCGCACGTGCGCAGCTTAGAGGGAACATTGCACCTCACTCAGCCCTACCGGTAAATGTGTTTACGTGAGCTGAGAGAGGATAAAAATTGATCTCAATTTACACATCCCGATGATATTGACCAATTCAATCATTAATTAGTGAAATTTTTTGCACTTCGCGCGACTAGGCGACAATAGCTGCATCAGTAAATGGACACCCAATGTAGATACCTAATAGGCTATCAGCAAATAGCGGCCAGCCTAATGGGGGTCTGGGAGTGAAGTACCCCGGAAGTTTGGTTTATCACCCGGTGGGGGCCCAGGACCAACGTTTTTTGTTTGGGGGGGGGGGGGCTGACGAAGTGCTGTTACGGCCCTGGTAACGAATAATTGTACCTGCGGGCACGCCCGAATATGTTTAATTATTAATTAGGTGCCTTTATTTTCCTATACAACAGCTCACTCAGTGCTACTGGTAAATTTGATTACGTGGGCTGAGAGGATAAAAAGTATATAGCGACTTATATATGTAATCAGTAATCACCACCTATTCATTCATGCATTATAGCAAATTTTGGTACCTAGGGCGACCAGGCCACACAAACTTTGCTGACCATCAAAATCACGATATGGGGTTCGTGGGGGCGAAGCCCTCAGAAGTTCGGTTTATCACGCTATGGGTGCGCAAGGCGATCTTTTTTAGGGGGTTGACGAAGTGCTGTTACGACCCTCCCTCTTACTCATTGTCTTTATTACATTCCTTACAATATGAAGTTGGGGGGGGGGGGCGCTGGAGCACGATAATTTTTGAAAGGGGGCGCTGGAAGAAAAAAGGTTAAGAACCACTGGTTTACATTCTCCAATAAAGTAGGCCATCTATATTTCAGCACCAAAGTTAATGTCAGCGCATTTGTCGAATCATTGGGTTAGTAATGGACTGTCAAGTGTCAACACATACTTGAGATTTTGATTTATTTTTGGGCATGAACAATTATCCTGACTGTAAAACACCTGTAATTTCTGTCCATTGGTGACGTTTGGAGCCATGGTTGAGGATTATTCATCTAGAATTTTGAGTTTAACAATTACAAAACTACCTATTGAAGTAGCTTATATAGACCTTTAAAATAAGGTCAATGAATTAATTTCAGGGGATATTTAGAGCTGGAATGCAAATGTTGAGAGCTATGCATGCCTACATATATTGATTTCCAAATGTTAGGCTGCGTTACAAAAATGTTTTAAAAGTTGATGTTGTATAATATTGAACTTGAATCGTGTTGATGCGTGTTTTAAACTAGTATTGACCGAGAATAATCTTATCACCATCTGACAGGAAAAGCAGTGATGTGTGAAAAGCCCTTGTCATTTTCCCTTAATGCCATTATGGACTGCTATCAAATGGCGGAAAAGAATGGAAAGCCGCTGTTTTGCGCGTTCAACAGAAGGTGATGCAACTTGCATGTAGCTGTTCCATGTTTGGATCCCTGGTGTGAGTGGTAGATGATCGGTGGCATACTCGCGTTGGAACTATGCCATGAGACTTTGGATATTCTTGATCAAGTAAATGTAGTGCTACTGAATTCCACCCAGGTTATGGAGGCAGACTTGGGAATGCTCATTCTAATCTAATTTGTGAAAAGTTTCTATGCTTCAAATTTAATTGTAATCCAAATTTTGGTTAGCTTGAAAATGATATAGGATAAATGTGTAGTGCGAAACAGGCAAAGCTTGGTGTGAAGACATTTGTCATTCTCATGCTTATGAACAGCTTCTTGGAGGTTGGCTACAGAACGTCAATATACAATTGAATGGTATATTCATATTGAAATGAACCCAAATATTTTCGGCTGACACTCGTCAGGGGTAGTCGTCAGCAACTAGTAGAGAATTCAAAAGAATATCGTATATCAACATTCGTAGCACAAAATATGACGTCACCAGCACGAAATGTTGAATATGAGAGCGTTTAATGTACTATTTTTAGATGATGCCTATAAGAATGAACTCTAATTTGATATGAACTAACCTTGATATTTGTTACATTTCTTTTTAATTAGGAATGTAATTAAATATACAAGCTTTTGCGAACAGGGTTGTAATGACTCGAGTCATGACTCGACTCGAGTCACGGTTTTCTGATGACTCGACTTGACTCGAGTCATTTTCTAAAAATACGGAAATGACACGACTCGAGTCAATCTGTGTATTGACTCGACTTGGACTCTAGTCATTGCGCATGACTCGAACCAAGTCATTTGACTCGAGACTCAGACGGCCAAGACCGACATTTCATGGTAATTTTTAAAGAGAAGTAAAGTAGCCACACTCTTCGGATTTTGATACTGGTTCTTGAAAATACGACCAGAAACTGCTAAAAGTGTAGAAAATGAGAATATTTTAAATGCGAACCATTCGATATCACCAAACAGAGTTATAAAAAGTGGGTTTAACAAGACTTTACCAGGAAACTGAGCAGTCAACACAATGACTCGGACTCGAGTCATAATACCATGACTCAGACTTGACTCGGTGGTGATGTCAAAATGACTCAACATGACTCGAGTCAAAACTATAAAAGTGAGATTGACTTGTGACTCGGAGCCATGTGACATGGTTACAACCCTGGATATTAATGAATTAATATTTTTCACAGATTCGATCCACAGACTTCAGCTATCCGTTCGCGAATTCCAGATGCAGTTGGCAAGTTGAAAGTAGTCAAGACAATTTCGCGCGATCATCCCAGAAATAGCATCGAATATCTTCGAATTTCTGGAGGCATCATCCTGGACTCGTGCATCCACGACGTCGATATGTTGTTGTGGATGTCACGACAGATTCCTAAAACAATCTATGCAATAGGTAATGTGTTTCAAGTTATTATAAGGGGCAAATACTTAGGAAAATATGGGCATGTGTGTTTTGAAATGTGCTACAACTGTAGAGTTGGTATGCTATACTATTGTATATGTGTATTTTGTAACATCCTTGGATACCATTCCTCCAGGGTTCTAATGACTCGAGTCAATTTGTGTATTGACTCAACTAGTACTCAAGTCATTGTGCATGACTCGACACATTCTATATGACTTATTCAAGTCTCGTACATCAGGAGCGATAATTAAAAACTAGGACTAGAAATTGTCTCCTTAGAGTGAGAAAATTGAATATATTATGAATCTGAGGCGTTCAATATCACCCAATTGAGTTACACAGAAGTGAGTTGAACCTGACTCGAACTCGATACTTAACCGTAAGCACTACGACTCGAATTGACTCGGTGGTGAATTGAAAATGACTCAACTTGACTCGAGTCAAAATTATAAAAGTAAAATTGGCTATTGACTTGGAACCTCGTGACTTATTTACAACCCTGCATTCCGTATGGTCCTGCTATTTTAGCCGATGATCAGTATAGTTTGATTTGTTGTATTTTGGATTTGATTTGGTCCGGTCTTAATAATGTAATAATAATTCAAGTCATGTAACAAGGTTTGTTTCAGTGCCTATTCATGTTGCTAAATGAGGAAGCAATCGGTTCGCAGGCTTATGGATTCCAAAATAGCAGGTGAATTAGACGGACATGCATGGCTGTACCTTTACAAATTTTGTCTGACATTCATAATATTTGGCCGCATACTCTGTCCAGTATTGCTGCGTTGTTCGATCAGACTATCTAGTCTATCAAACAAGAGAAGTCATCACAATAGACCGGAGACCAGCCTATAATTGCCCTTGATAGCAGAGATAGACAACTCAGTGTGAACCGTTGCTTTGCTACCTTATTGGCCAGATTCAAGTTATCATAATTAATCGGCAAATTCATTGCATATTTCTCTTTCAATACTGGTATGCGTCCTTTAGCATCACTTTCGTATCATACGTTTTATGTTGCTTGTGGGGCTTACTTTTTATCTGACTGTTGTGAAGGTTTTGCTTCTATCTATGGAGTTAATTTGTCTTGGAAGTGAACTTGAAATTTTTAGTATTCAAATACCAAACCCTGTTTCGGCAGGATTGTAATTTACATAGATGAATAACTACTCTCCTTCCTTTCCTTTGCTTACTGGTATGCTACATTAGCCTTGTCCCATTTTTGGAGTTGGTATCAATATTGCATGTAACTGTACTTTGCTGGTTTTTACTGCTGGCGCTCACCAAGTTTATTTTAACAAAGGTCACGCTCACTTTGAAGACATTCGTGGAATTGGTGACGTGGACCAAGTTTTTGTAACCATGAAATTTCCTGACGGGGCAATGGGTCACATCGATCTGTGCAGGGAGGCGGTATTTGGTCATGACCAGAGACTAGAGGTTAGTAGAGATATGTCGTAACAGTAAATGAGCTTGCTGCTCAGTGAATTATTTCATTCAACCCTCAGTTTATAATCGTGGTTTAAATTTTACTAAAATAAAATAACTGCCTGGTGTGGAGCATATTAATTAATATTTAGGAATCGAGACCCAGCCAAGCACCTCTAATCAGATATGCAGGACAGTTGTTGACAGGGGCGTTTATCCTAGTTGAGTTTATTGACCCGCCACGATATGCCTGGTAGTGAAACATATCCCACTTATTGTATAATCTCGTTCGCAAGTGATCACTTTATTTTAAGAAGCTAATATGTTCACTTGTTCAGTTTTATTCTTCAGAAATGTTGGCCTTGTTTCAGTTATTTTCCATCCTCTTTCATTATGTCAGTGGTTCCCAACCTTTTTCGTCTGGTGCCCCCCTTGGCTGATATTTGAGCTAAAATTCCCCCCCCCCCTATGAAAAAGTTGCCTGTGACTAAAAAATGTGCTTTTTAACGCGCAACCATTTGTTGACTGAGCAATTAATAGCCAAACATATTCAGATATGTCCGAACTATGGCTAATGCAGACCGCACTAAACTTTGGTAAAGTACAGTAAAATTTGACCGGTCGGGTAGCCGCTGACGAAAAATAAATCACCAAGTCCGCTTGCTATGGACTTGAGTTGAATCGATGAGTTTGGTACGGTATCTTTTTCACGTTAGCTCATATGTTGGCTTAAAAAGTTGAACAATTTCACTAGCGGCCTTGTGCTGAATTCGGCTTGACGTTTTCCTGCTTAATAGCAATTTTGTCGAGAGGCTGTCGCGGACCCAACGAAATCGTCTCGTGAGCCTCACTTTATCAGGGGGTGTAATATATAGGGAAGGCATTTAAACATACACCTAGCTTGAAATCCGCCAAAGAAACATACAATTGTAAAGAACTAATTTCTACTTAACAGTTCTATACCATAAAAATCTAAAATCCTTGTGAACCCAGTGTATCTTCCGATACAATGTCAAAGCCAGATTTCCCCTAAAAAAATGAAGCCAGATTCCCCCCTAAAAATTTCAAAATTCCCCTAAGGGGGGAATTCCCCCCGGTTGGGAACCACTGCATTATGTTAACCCCCCGTTGTTGAATATTCACACCTAAATTGTTCCCTAGAACTTCATAACAGGAATTTATAACAGTGATATTTTAAAAATCTGGCGAATCTGCACGCCTTCGTCAAACCTCAGATAATTGCCTAGACGTCCAAAATCGTTCTATAGAATACGGCTGCACGAAACGAACTGTGGACTGTGCATCAACAATAGTGCTAAAAGGACAAAACCACCAGAACCCCGGGGCTCCTGTAAACCCCGGTTAAAAACACTGAGCTAATGTTTGATCGGTTAAATGCTGACCCTATAACTGGACTCCTTTATCAAGAATTGTTTCATATACTCAAATGCCAAGTTAGCGTCGGCCGATAAAAATGCGCCTGAAGTATTCCCAACACTGATGATAGGGCCATCTCGACGGATGAGAAAAAAGTGTTAGGACTCGGAAGACCTTTGATAGTATGAACCCATCTTCGTTTCGAAATATTTGGAGGAAGCCATTCTTTTTTTTTCTGATTGCGTTTCGACTGAGCGGATACAGTTAGCACTCGTTATACCGGTATGCCTGTCAACCGCTGTTATGAACTACTTGAACGTGATCTTGATCAACCTTGGAATGTCCTGTACAAAGCGAGTGCTCACGGAGCGCGTACTCTTTTGTAACAAGTGGAGGACACACGCATATCACATTTGCAAGAACCCAAAAGTCATTGCACGATGCACCTGTCGTAGTGATGCCACGTACGAAACAAAGCCGCTGTGTCTACAACTGAATCATGTATTCATATTGAAATCAACCCTAATATTTTCGGATGAAATTCGTCAGAGGTAGTAGTCCGCATACAGTTTTCAAAAGAACTTCGTCTATGAACATTGAATCATCAAATCACGACTTCGCTGGTATCAGAAATTCGGCTTAACGATGGCTCAGGCTCAACTCGTGTATATAAATTATATAATATTATTATTGTTGATAATATATAATGTTATATTTGTTGATACGACTGTTAAGTTATTAAGTTATTTTAAGTATCTACTAGCTGCTGACGATTACCTTTGACGAGTTTCAACCGAAAAAAGTCGTGTTGATTTCATAATCAATATGTTATTCAATTGTATATTGAAGTTCTATGCCGCCAAGAGAGTCTACACCACATCCAAGTCTCCCGAACACTGGAAATAGTTATTTATTGTAGGATATATATCTGATCAAGTGTTGCTATTATATGTGTACCAACGTGCGCTAGTATTTTATGTAATTGGTACAGTATCATAATTCACGAATGGAAAGCAAAGCTCTGCGACAATAGCGTACTGGATTAGCTGTGCGATCTATAGGTCTAACCCGCTAAAATACTCTTGCTGCAATTTTAAAACGTTTCGCAGGTCTTCGGTAGCAAGGGAATGCTTGTAGGTCAAAATGTCCGTCCTCAATCGTACGAAATCAGTGACGGTACCGGCCAATCTTTACCGCCCATACACGACAGTTGTATGACGCGGTACAACGATTCGTATCTGCAAGAAATGATTCATTTTATCAGCGTCGTGAGAGGTAAGCTCAGTCAAAGAAGTCTAAATCTAGTGAATTACAAGTAAAAATATAGATCCACAAGACGTTCCAAAATTACTTAAAGTGGAAGGTCTGCTTGTATTCACAATATTACAGTGTTGGCAGAATATATCCGACGCTCTAACATGCGTCACTTGAGCATTTGACTTCACAACCCCAAAACCAACCCTAGCCCTGAAATCAACCCGTATATATATAACCTAACCCCAACTCTATCCCAAAATATAACCCGAAATTTAACCCATCTGCTCAAGTGAGCATCTCTGCGGTTTTCCTAGTCGCCAAAAAGCTATGATCGCACATCTAGCGGCGCGTATCCTAACCGTTTATTACCGCGGCTAGCCAGGTTCGAATGAGTTCACGCTCAGCGCTTACGCAATATCAATTGTCGCGCTTTTCAGGCGAGGCGACGCTCAGCGTGACAGGACGCGACACGATGGTGACGACACTATGCTGCCACGCGACCAACGAATCGCTAAGCACCGGATTGCCGGTGGATGTGCTCGATTTCGTGAAGAAAAAGTTTCCGGAACTAGCTTACTTACTGAATGGTCAGAACGGTTCTTGCTAGGCGACCAGCTCGAAATCAAGCGGGTTTGGCTAATCACCCGACTGCTGGTTTTATTTGTTGTGTCATATGTTGGCTTGCGCAATTTCGAGTTATTACGATTTTAATAAACTGTGGAAATCACGATGCGTTGTGTTATTGCGAGCGCGCGGTTCGTAGGTTGATTGGAAAAACTTTCCGTTGTGGCTCTGTAATTTCCCCAGAAATTTCGGCCGGGCTCGCATGGGTAAAGATCGACTCTACCAACGCTGTTTCAGTGGTACCACATCATACGCTGGCGGCAATCGTCTTGGTCTATAACCGACGTAGAAGCGATTGTTCATATATCGTATATACAATGTTCTTTCCAATTCTTTACTATAGTTTCTGACGATTACCCCTGACGAGTGTCAGGTGAAAGAATTCCCTTTTTTTTACAATATTAGTATACTGAAGTTCTGTACCTCCAAGAGAATTTATATAGGTTGCGCACCGGTGTGGCCGTTGTTATTCGTTGAGATGCATTCACAGTGCGAGTCAGAACTAACACAATGTTGTTGAAAGTGTCTTATCGCGGCCCTAAATCAGGTGGGCTGATGATCAGATGTCTGTCGGGGAAACGTGAACTTTTGAAGTGACAGGTAGGTGTCGAAACGACGGGTGGGGCCCAATACCAAATTCGTCACTGCGATTAACACGACGTAACATCAGTTTGATTGCAGAGGTCATGTCGCTTGCGGCGAAGAATTCATTCAATCGTTTATTTATAGTTCTATCGATCCAAAACACCACAAGATCGTGATAAAAATGAAAAGATAGTAATGCGTCGAAACGGCTTGCATTAAATCTGTCAATCAGACTCCCACCGTGGCCTTTAGAATGCATAAAAAGGAGCACGTGCGCCGAATTAAAAATCACTTACGTTCGACTCCCGATTTACACACTTTTTACCTAAATTTATTGGTGATGACTAAAAAAAGGTTGTCACTTTCGATCGAACCCCGAATTACCCGCTCGAACGTCCGTCTTCGCTAGCGTCATTTATGCCCATTTTCACTCGAATCTGTGCATTATCCTAGCTGTAAATAGGGACGAATTGCCAAAAAGGAGAATATTTCGGCGACCTCGGAGGTCATTTTCAAAAACCTGAAAAAGGAGGACAAATCCTCCTAAAGGAGGACGTATGGTAACCTTACCTGTATAGTCTTTCAGTCAAACACCCCACGCCCACCTTGGTCTAATAACGGTTAGCAATGAAATGAAGTCACTGTTCCATGATGTGTCACTCAGGAAGGATGCACTCATGATTATTGATCATTTTTGACATTTTGAGAACGATAGATGCCAAAACTGCCAAAAATAAAATAAAATTCAAAATGCTAAAAATAAAGCTTTTCGTAGATTTGAGTAATGAAAGTGTTTTCGTTAGTAATCAGCATATTATGGAATGCGTGAATGAGAGCCGTAATTTTCCTGTTGTCACTGCTCGTGATTTTTGTTACATCATTTAGCCACCACACACGACCCATGCTGCATTCAGTTGAATACGTGTGTAATTGTGTATATAATTCCTTTCACTTTTACCTTGCAACGAAAAATGTCCGCACGGTTCCGTCACTGATAGGCTGTGTCACGTTGGACAATACGGATATAGTTGCATTAATGTACAATTGAACATACATAGTGCAAAACGCCTCAGTCGCCAAGCAGTACTGCACGTTTTGTGGCTTTCGTTGGATATGAAAGGCCGAACTAATGCGTTTATGTGTTTAAATTGGGTATACAAATATGAATTCATGGCGATGCCAAAACTACCACAAATAAAACCTAAACAAATGCCAAATATACGCTATTTTTGGCATATGCCAAATATAATCATCAATCAATCAGGTTTATTAATATTTTCATCGTTTCAAAACATCACAAGACTGCGATACAATGAAAAGATAGGAAGGTGTCGAAACAACCTGCAGTAGCCTTTAAGATCAGACACCCACCTTAGCCTAGGCGAAGTAAATAAGAGGCATGCACAGCACACTGAATGAAAGATTATGCACAGACTATAAGACGCAAGCGACGAAATGAGGTGGCATGTGGCGGAGGGCGAGGTCGATGTTAGGTCGTGGTCCAGTAATCCTGAAGACTGGCTAGTATTGATTTAGAAGAAATTGCTTGTATTTCGACTTGAATGCGGACATGCTCGACGACTGTCGGATAGCCGGCGAGATGCTGTTCCACAATTGGGGTCCGGCATACTTGATAGAGCAATGCGTTTTCTTGTAGTCAGTCCTGATCATATGGTAGTTGTTCTTCGTTGACGCGCGTGTGCTGTACTTGTGCGCTTTTGTCTACGAGGTGAAGTAGTCGTTGAAATTTGAGGGACATTGACCCTGCGCATTGGCCTTTGTCATATAAAAAGAGGCTCGTACACCAAATTAAATGTCACAAGGGATAACGTACCAGGACAGGTGGTGTTAAAAAAGTGAGATCATTTAAGTTCTTCAATGATGCAGGCAAATTTATCCCTTAGCATTTTGGCAATGAAGTATGCGTGTGGACACTGTGAGAGTTCAGGTCAGCCGATTAATAATTTCATCATTTCACCACACAGCAAGACTGCGATATAACGAAAAGACAGGGAGGTGTCGAAATGATAGTCTTTGAATCAAAGACCCACCTTGGTCTTTAACGGTTAGCAATGTAATGAAGTCACTGTGCCATGCGGTGTCTGGAAGTTATGATATTGCGAAATTCGCAGCCAGAGAGAGAGAGAGAGAGAAGCTTTATTTGTCAACCCTGCAAATATAATATAACGGAGTCACCGAAGCCGAGTCAACCAGACCTAGTGCGTCACATTGCAGAAGTCGAAACCCTCAAAGCTTTATATTAACTAACAGAAATAAACAATGATACAACAATGACATGCAAAGTTATCTTCAATTCTTTACTAGTTGCTGACGCGATTACCCCTGAGTGTCATCCGAAAATATTCGGCTTTATTTCAATATGAATATTTCATCAAAAATACAAATGTAGAAAAAACAAATAAAGAACACAGCATCACGGAAAAAATGCATAAATGAATAAAACAGGGCATTGAGAGACATTGAGGGCATCGTACTACAGGGACGCAATCACGCAAGTATCTACACTTCTACAGTTTCTACCGTATACAGATGTCTTGCTGTTGACTATGCCGTGTTGTTGAGGAGCCGAGATCAGGGACCTATAATTCTGTCGACGATGTCGGTGTTACATCTGCGCCATGCTGTATCAGTTTCAGTTTATTATTAATGATTTCATCGATTCTAAACACCCCAAGATTGCGATACAATGAAAAGATAGGAAGGTGTCGAAACGACTTGGAGTAGTCTTCGCAATCAGACACCCACCTTGGCCTAGCGATATAAAGAGTAGCCATGCTCATTGCACACTGAATGAGCAATAAAATAAAATAATACAAAAGAACAAGCGACAAAATGAGGGGGCACGTGACGGAAAGGTCGATATGTCAGGTCGTGGTCCGGTAAACTTGAGGGCTGTCTAGCTGTGTATGCAATTTAGCGGAGATGATCTTTGCCCTGCAGTGTCAGACAAGTTCGGCGCAGCTGTCACCCATGGCAGCGAGATTTCGAAACGACAAGAAATCACGACACAGCAACAGATTGACAAATGCCCGTCTGGGATTGCGCAATTTCCGAACGCGTGCCGAATGCGATCTCCGCAACGTACGCAAGCACTTCACCGCTTGAAAAAGACTTGTCTGTTTGTCGAGAACTGCATGAGACAGGTGGCTTCGAAACACGCGCCTGACACGTGACTGTCTTGATTGACATTTTGACTTCCTCTCTCTCTTTCTCTGGGTCATCCCTATTCTGATTGCGGTTAATACAGTTCGTCTGGTCAGTTACTCCGATGCAGATTAGATTCGAATTTGAATTACTTTGAAAAAAACTTGGGAATTGAACTGCGACTATCTAGTACTACTGTCACAATACCGATTTAATTTCCATATTCGGCAATCAGTGACGAATGAATATAAATGCAATAAATTTGAGAGACTACTTTGTAAAGGCAAGAGAACTATGTTGCAAAACGAACTTGACGCTATGTCATCATAATCATAATCAACAGTGAGATTGCAGCAACAATATTTGTCGAACTCAGAATCAGATTTTGTCGCAGTTAACGCGACGAAAAATGTTTCAAAATATATTATTCCTGTAAATAAACGGAATCGTTGTCAAATATATTTTGTCTGCATGTAGTTCGAGCGCCACATCGTCAGCAGGCCCGGTTTCTTTTGCGCGCTACGGAAAAAACGGGGTAGCTTTCCACTGCCTAGACTCGTTCGCGTGGGCGGGGTTTGCAACGCCCGTGTCCGCTATAAACCAATCAGACACGAGCGCCGGTTTTGCAAAATCCTAATGCCACGCGTTTTACGTATGGAAAAATCCGTTCAGTCATATTTTATCGTGAGAATGATTGCCTCTACTCTAAATGACTTTACAACGTAACATTGCCGATGGCATTAGCGGTGGTGACATGTGGATGCAAGCATCATAATCGGGTAGCATTAGTCTAGAAGTCATTTGCAACCAACAGCAGTCAAAATTTAAGCTTTTATTGACCGAGTTACAATGCCAAACCCTCAAAGAAAATTGCATTCGTAGATTCGTCAGTAATTAATAAGCGAGGCGTGCCTGGTTTAGATATTTTCGCTGAAGGTGCATTTCCGCGTCCACTTTTAGCAAAGTTTGATTATGAAATATTCATATATTTGCTAAAGATCTCAAATGGCGTGATGCAATAAAGCACGTTGTACATTCGCGAACAAAAAACGTTGCGCTGTATAAGGGACAGTTGTCCAAGAAGAATCTTCATACTCGGCCAGTGCACCTCATGAAAGGATGTAGACATGAAAAAAACACGCGAAATTATCAGCTGGCATATCCGAGATAGAGAACTACAGGTTGCTGTTGTATATTAATTGCGGCTTATATTTGCATGTTTCAGTTAATCAAATTCGAAAATGTCCAACGGCGTAATCACAATGAATGGCAATGGATCGACGAACGGATGTCCCATTAGCAATGGCAAGGTGTCTATGAATGGAGGGCCGGTGAGCAATGGCAATGGACATCCAAACGGGAATGCCTACAACGGAAAGGTAGCCCGCAACGGATGTCCGCGCACAAATGGAGTCAATGGAGTGGTAAGATAGCATCAATCAGGGTGCAAAATAAGCAGTGCGCTACGCATGTAATCTGGTTAGTGATTTATAACATGACAGTCCGCGTGTCCAGGGCGCTCCTCCGCTAAGCTAATGTTACTGTATTTCACTTCAAGTCTCGTAGCCAAACTATCGACTGGCCGTTACGAAAGGTATGTTAGAGTGATACTGGTCTAGCACAGTAGTTAGGAATAAAAATCTGTGACGGTCTAACTTCTTGAACAAATGATACTAAATCACATGTCTGTTGCGTTGATGTAGGGAATATCTGAGTAGAGTAGAGTTAACAAAATCAGATTTAACAAAACGGATTTTTCCGTGCATCAGGTGGCACTAGTTGAGTACTTCGATGTGACTCATACGGAGTGAGACTGAAGTTATTTTCGTACACTATTATAATGTTTATGGTGATTGAAACAATTGATGTCATTTGATATTAACAATGTTAGTATTACTTTGTATTTCTGGTACTGATCTTTTTATTTTTTAGACCGAACCTTTCTGGGTCCGACCTGATTGTCCCCGGAAATGTACCTGGCATCTCGGCACAACGGAGAAGTCGCCCCATGTGCATTACAGAACGTGAGTGCTGCAAAAAGACATCTGATAGTGGAAGATAAAATCTCTTTCTCTATCTCTCGTGTGCTTGTATAAACTCCGGTGTGGATTGAACTCCAAATATGCTCTTGCGGGCTGCCCACTACCGGTTTCAGATTTTTTGCCGATATGAGTTGTATGTTTGATGGGACTTAGTTGGTGTTGCTTTTTTTACAAGGTCAATCAGACTGACAAGTATTGATAAGTTTGTCTTTGGTAACATCTGACGAACCATGTAGCGATCATTCGCTATGTCATTCGCTATGTCATCATGTCTGGACTTGATTCCTAATCAATCCCGCAGACAACCACATGTAATCGCGAGAGGAAATGGTTTATTTAAACTGCATGAGAAAATATTGCAGTGCGGTAGCATCTCCTTAAAACTTGTTAGCTTTCCTGTCTGTGTAATCAATTCTATTTTGCTCCCTCCTTAAATCTGTGTGGAAGTCGGTATTACGAGGAGATGCAAAAACATGCATTATTACATATTGATTTTTCTTCGAGTAGGTGATATGTCTGCCATCTGTATATTGGATTGACGCAACTGTATAAACTCTATCTTCAGGCTTTGCTAAGCTAGTGCAAATACGACTTGTGTTTACAAAGGTAATATTTAACTTGAAGATAGCAGACTCTCTGCTAAACACGTGATTGCGACATGCTTTAATGTAACTGCTCCCCGCAAGAGATAATTTCCTCATTGTTTAATTTTCAGTTTGTTTGAACGGATTGTTTGCTTAATAGATGTCCCGGTAATCTAAATAAGGAGTTGAGCTAACATCACGTTTCAATATTGCGACATACTGGTGGATCAGTGCATTTTATACTACTTGTCTTTGTAATCCAGTATTTTGCAATCAAGTATCAACATACAATAGAGAAATTAATGAATCACAGATGTCAGATATGGTTTTAAAATTAATGTGATATCCTAAATAAATCTTGAGTTTAAATTTGTTATCTTCTTGATTATCTTTGAACAGTGTATTAAGAATATTTGGTATAAATTGGTTCATTTTGAGTTCAAATTTAAAAATAGTACCCTGAGGTTGAGCCATCTGTTGTTCCCCTTGGTTATTTGAAGAAATTCAATACAAATGCATCATTCAATTGTATATTGAAGTTCTGTACCTTCAAGACTTTCTAAGATTATTCTATTTCAGGTCAAACGACAACCGGTCAGCCTTCCAATCGATTTTGGATTCCGTCGGCGATACACCACTTGTACGATTGGCTCGTATTGAAAAAGCAGAAGGGCTGAAATGTGAACTCTGTAAGTTACAAAGCAATCTTTCATTTGCGCTATCATGGCATGAAATTTCGAATAACCGGGGAGCGCTCAAGGTCATGTACTTGCTGTAGATGGTACACAAACTCCTGTTGACACAGACTTGATTGTTTCTGATTTTGACAAGTGTCAGCAGAAAATATTCGTTTTTATTTCAATTTGATAATTATTCAATTGCATATCCAAGCTTTGAACTTCCAGCAGTCTCTTGTATCGTGTGTTTTGATTTTAAACGTGTTCTGCATCCCGTTACAGATGCAAAATGTGAATACATGAATCCTGGCGGCTCTGTGAAAGACAGAATCGCGATGCGAATGATCGAAGATGCGGAACGCGACGGTCGCTTGAAACCTGGATACACAATCATCGAGCCAACATCCGGAAACACAGGTAAGGCTTTAGAGCTCTGAAATGAGACCTTGGTTAACTGGACTTATGCCAACATTGACTTACAAAGTACTTCTAGTTGTTTAGGTTTTAGCCACTTGGAGTGGTTACTCAAGGTTATATCTGCACCTTCCTTGTCCAGCGGCATATATACAACATCATGCACTCATGGTATGCTTATGCACAGATCGTGTATATGTATATCATGAGTTGATGTATATGCCGCAAAACATCAAGGACAAAAATAGATAATGTCCTATTCCTACTCAAGTCACGTCGAGTGGTTTTATTTTCATACTACTTACACTTCCTACTATTTTCTTCTTGTATTTTCATTTTTTAAAGTGGGAAATAGTTTTGGAATAAGTTTTCATCACTTTTGTCTGCTATCACAATAACAATAACTGCAGCATATATTTTTGAGGATTGTACCTATTTGTAGCGTCATTATTGCATTATCCACCATCGATTAACTACTTAGTACTTTTAAGACATGTCATGTTCTACTTCTACCTTAATTTTCACAATTCTTGAACATCTCTTCTCCTATTTGTAATTGTGTAGTGGCAGCACCACTGACAACTCTGATCACCTCTTAAGCTTGATTGATTTTCTTCACCAAATCGTTTCGAATCCTTTCTGTTTTTTTACTGCTTTGCAATTATTGCAGTATATTGATGCGATAAAAATTGTAACACAAATCATTATGATGACTTACAGAATGATGCTGAATTTGTGATGATGTTAATTCGTTTTTGCAATTAGCGATGTACTTGATATGTTTCTTTTTGGTTCAGGTATTGGTCTTGCACTCGTTGCAGCCGTGAAAGGGTACCGATGCGTTATCGTAATTCCCGATAGAATGAGCGAAGAAAAGGTACGATCTATTTTTAGTAAACTAATATTTGTTAGACACTCCAAATAATCTACTGGCGTGTTGCATGCAGAAATACGACCCGTCGAACCCAACTAAGTGGCCTTCGGCCTTCGTTATTCTGGATTGATTGCAACATTACTATGATTTTTCATTTCGTAACTGCTCCAATTCGCGAGAATGACGAGTAATCTGGCCGTTCTGGATTCACACGATATCATTAGGGTTGGGCACAATGATTAGAGCACCCGAATCTGAATCGAGTATTAATTCTAATGATTTCAGATTTTCAGTCGAGAAGCTAGAGATGATTTTTTCGAGTACTGAAATCGTACGTTCCTTGCTACAAAGGGTTAATTTATCTACGAGAACTATATTTTTGATACTATTTTCCACTGTGGAAGGCTATATATTTCGATTGGTCGAATCTCACCATGTGATATATGTAGTACAAAACTGCACAGGCTAGTGGAAATGACATATCTTTGAACTCGTGATCAACCCGGAACATTATCACAAAGTGCAATGAACTGGGCATGGTTGAAAAGTACCTAAAAATCTTTAATGTGATGTCAAACTGGCATTAAATTATTTATGGTTGCGTCAAAGGATCATATTTGTAGTTTCCACATCATTCACACTGTTGTGACGGCATAATGAGTGATACTCGAATACTTGACTCGATTCAGAATAATTGTAGCGATAGAAGTGAACGTAATCTGAATACACAACTACTCAAGTAGTGCAAGTATAGTCAAAACCTATTGGAGTAGGCCTACTTTAAAAAAGCAAATCATTACTGACCCGTCTGTCCGAGTCTGATTGTATGTTATTGCGTAACAGATTCATATCATGAACGCTCTCGGCGCTGAAATCGTGCGCACGCCCAGTGCCGCGAAAGTTCACATGCCAGACTCGCACGTTCGAACCGCGTATCGTTTGCAAACGGAAATAGAGAATTCCATCGTGCTTCAACAGGTATAAATATCTCCATTACCTTACGGATGTCGATGTCAGTAGTAGTTTGTATGTGCGTGACTATGTCATAATGTCGCCTTTATGTGTTTTCATCGTCTTTCTCGACGCCGGGGATGTCCTGCCTTTTTCTCTCTTGCTTTCGTATTTCCTAAGCCATTCAATCTGAAGGTTTCGAAACGCATTTTAAAATACAGCGCATAACGTTGACCGAACAAAATTATATGCATCGCTTCATCGAGTGGTTTATTCATCAATTTGAATAATGTTTGCAAATAATGAATTCGGAAGTATAATCAAATGAATGATAAGGAAAATTCAAATTCCAGTGGCTTTGAACATTGACCTTCTCGAAATTGCTGGATTTTCGAAGATTTCTTGAAAATTGTCCCGTGCATCTAGTGAAAGTCTTCGCTATGACAATTTGCTTTTGGTATTGCTCATTTTTGCATCATTCTCTATATTCCCACAAAAATTAAATTCCCTCAGTCGAACAAATTCTGTTTCTTCTTCATTCTTGAGTCTTGCACTGCTTTTGCCTACCCGTGTTTCATACTGTGAACTGAATCTCCGAGGTATGAAACTTCAGTATATAATTGAATAACATACAGCAAAATAAACCTATCACTCGTCGGGGGTAATTATCAGAAACTAGTGGAGAATTGAAAGGTCTTCGTAGCTCAACAATCGTATCACCGAATATGAATTTTCATGCCGGTAACGTCATATATGGTAATACAATTGTTGATATAAAATGTTTTTTCAATTCTCTTCTAGCTCTTGACTATTACCCCATATGAGTGATGATGGCTTTATTTCGATATTAATATATTATTCAATTGTATACTATGAATTGTCTTCAACCATTATTCTTTCCTTATATCTTCCGGGTCATCCCTGGCATATTGCTACTCCTTTTATTGGATTATTGGCATCGTTTTCAGTATGTTACGTCTGGAAATCCAGTAGCCCATTATGACACAACCGCAGAAGAGATTTTGGAGCAGTGTGGAGGTAACAGACGCTCTTCTCAGGCCGTCCACATTTTACAAGTGCATTCAAGTATTAGATGTGCGCGTGTGTTTTGACAGGGAGTCTCGACATGGTCGTCGCCGGCACCGGTACGGGCGGAACGATTTCGGGTATTGGCAGAAAGATGAAGGAAAAGTGCCCGAAATGTCAGGTAGGGATCGTTGATTTCCAGAGTTTGGCAGTAGTATCAGCCAGGGTTGTAATCAAGTTACGAGTCACAAGTCAATCGCACTTTCATAGGTTTTACTCGAATCAAGTCGAGTCATTTTCAATTCACCACCGAGTCAAGTCACTGTCGGAGTCATAGTGTTATGACTTGAGTTCGAGTCCAAGTCATTGTGTTGACTGTTCAGATTCGAGTTAAAGTCTTGTTAAACCCACTTTTTACAACTCTGCTTGGTGATATCAAATGCTTCGCAATCAAAATATACTAATTTTCCTCACTTTTAACGGTTTCTGGTCGCTTTTTAAACCATCAGTACTAATGGACGAAATGCCTATGGTGTGGTAACTGAATTATTTATCGAAATTACCACGAAGTGTAGGTATTGGTGGTCTGAATCTGAAGTCCTGCGCAATGACTCGAGTACAAGTCGAGTTAATACACAAATGGACTCGAGTCATTTTCAGTATTTTGAGAAAATGACTCTAGTCAAGTCGAGTCACCAGAGCATACTTGGGGCTGTTGATCGGCGCTGGGGGCTATTTTGACCAGATCGTATGACAGCGAAAACTAATTTTTACTTCACACAACAGTAACCAGTTTTCCCTAAAATAACTTGAGTAGAATTGGAAGTAGTCTAAAACATATTCACTAGGGTAGTTCAAAAATACCTTTTTACTGATTCCGAGGATTCACTGAATATATTGTTGGATTGCCTAAAAAACGCCGCACACCAAATTTGGCTCAATTCAAACCAAATTTTACTGTCAGCGCCTTGAAAATGTTGAGTTGCTTTGAAGAACGATGCGTAACAATTTTTTTTCACTTCCGACCGGTAGAAGCGAAGTTATTGCAGTTGAAAGTTTTGGATTTGCAAAAATAGCATCGATGGTGAGTTATTGATGAAAAACTCGGATAACTCCACTTCTAGTGGTTGGAATTGTGTCAAATTTCTTTTGCATCATTTTTGCATACAACTTAACAATTTCATGGGGTTGACAGTGAAATTTGAAAAAAATTTAATACTTTCAATCGGTGCTGCGGTGGTTTGTACTGGTTGGAATTGTACCAAATTTGATGTGCCACATTTTTTAGGCAAACCAACAATCTAATCGGTGAATCCCCGGAATCCCCCAAAAAAAGTTACCAAGCAAGATTTTAGACTGATCTTTTCTGTAGGTGGTCGGAGTCGATCCTTTTGGCTCCATCATCGCGCAGCCGGACAACATTAACGTGACTAAAGTCCGGGGCTATGAAATGGAAGGAATGGGACACGACTTCATCCCGACAGCTCTCGACCGGTTTGTAGCTTAGAATTCGTTCTTTATGTTGACTTTATACATTGAGAGTTTGTGAGATTCGTAGAACTACTGATCGCTAGCTACATGTTGTCAGTAATGAAGTACTTTTACTTTCTGGAATACTCGAGTAAGTTTTACAGACTTGCGCTGGTTGCTGAAGTCGATATGTTAAGGAAAAACTGCTTAATTTTTCCAATTTGGATTTTGTAGAAGTAGAAAGTTTTTTGGGGATACTACTTTGGCTGCTTCTGCCATGAGCTCATTGGCATGGCATCATTGGTCCTTGTTATTACAGATCGGTCATTGACCAATGGTTCAAAACCACAGACAAAGACTCTTTCATTATGGCAAGAAGACTGATCAAAGAGGAGGGACTCCTCTGCGGTAAGCCCGTTATAAAATATATGATGATATCAATTTTAGATAATTCACGTTTTAAGGCTGCTATAACTAGCCCCTGCCGTTGAATGACTTGATCTGACGAGCAAATTTTTCATTTACTATGAAATACTATAATTTACTTCCTCCAAATATTTTATGATAGAAATCATTAAATCGTGATAGTTTCTTCTCTGTCTATCAGTTTCATTGTGTCTGTCTGAACAATTGCAACACGTCGTAAATCTTAAATCCTTGATGCTTATTCTGATCCACGCTGGTTTCATTTCTAGTAATTTAGAATTAGTGGTTTACATAACGTTTGCTGGAGTTAAATCATGGTAATTTGCTTGAGACAGGTGTTTTTTTAATTGAAAAGATGGCCAATGCTGTCTCAGATTGCTCCCAAACAGCGGGCCGATGTTTTATCTCGAATCATCATTATTTTTATTTCAATTCCAGGTGGTAGCAGTGGGGCCAATATTCATGCGGCCGTCGAACTTTGCAGAGACTTGGAAGAAGACCAAAAGTGTGTCGTGATACTTCCCGACTCTGTGAGGAATTACATGTAAGTGTGACGGTCCTATTCGATACTACAGAAATCATCAATACAACTAACTCAAGTCTTGTTCGCCCTTGCATTTTTGGGTTCTAATTCGTTTCGTTTATAGGACACGATTTTTGATGGACAACTGGATGATTGAAAGAGAATTTGTGGAAGAAGAGCCAGTAAATAGAGAATGGTAAGGTTATCTTGCGGCGTAGAGATAGATTTTCAATGACAATATTAGTAAGATAGATGCCGGTCGCTTGAACTACCATTGCTACTAATGACATGACTTCCAAATTTAGGATGAAATGAACCGTTATGACTAATATACAATTGAATAGTGTATTCATATTGAAATGAACCAGAATATTTTCGGCTGAAACTCGTCGGGGGGTAATCGTCAGCAACTAGTAGAGAATTGGAAAGAACATTGTGGATCAACAATCGCATCACAGAATATGACGTCACCAGCATGAATTCTTGAATATGAGAGCGTTCAATTCAAGATTTCATGCTCGTGAGACTAGCAGAGATTCAGAAAGTACTTAGTATATGAACAGTCTTTTCACCAAATATGACGTTGATACACAAAGCTCTTTTGAAATCGCCACTAGTTGATGACGATTACCCCTGCTGAGTTTCAGCCGAAATTATTCGGGCTTATTTCAACATGACTACATTATTCAACTGTATTTCGAGGTTCTGTATCTGCAAGAGTATCTGTGTTATGCCTGAAGTCGGCCAGTTTTCCATATTTTCTACCTGTGAGTGTATTCACCAATTGATCCGTCTTGACGATATGCATTTTAGTAGTGGCGAAATATATTTGGCGGAATTGAAATAGTCTAAAATCGATATAAATAAGTGAGACCAGCAACAGATGGTAATTTTGGTCTCATGTATTTACAACTGATACAATTGACATGGTGCCAGGTAGTTTGACATTGGATATGAGAATGAAACTTTAACAGGTGGTGGGACCTCCCCGTTACTGCGTTGGAATCCAGTACTCCAGTCACAGTCTTGCCGACGACGTCGTGTCAAGAGGCTTTGGACGTAATGAAGCAACAAGGGTTCGACCAAATCCCGGTCGTGAATCTGAATGGGTAGGAGCCTATTTGCATTTTGCAATACTAGTGGAATGTAGCATAATCCACAGTAGTAACATATCTGTGGCTAAGCTAAAACACAGCAGCTGTATACTATGTGCCTGTTCTGCATACTGTATGGCACATACGAACTGAACATCGACTTTGGTATATTGAGTGTGCTTCTTATGCTACGGAGATATGACGTGGTGCCCCACATTTGAGCATGCAGCATAAGGAAAACCGAGAAATGATCATGTGTCACTTGAGCATGTGACTTTATAACCACAAAATTGACCCTTAGTGTAACCCTAACTTCGAATCACATGCGCAACAGCTCAAGTGTTGCATGCTCATTAGGGCTGTTCAAACATAACTTTTTTTCCTGAATCTTTCTGGCTACGTGATTTAATCGTTAGGTTGCCTTAAAAAACGACTCACACCAAATTTGAATTCATTCCAACCCGTAGAAGCGGATTTATCTTTGATAATTCTGGGATTATCCTTGGTGAATCAAAATATTGTAATTTACTGGGATTGTGCAATAGCAATTGTTGTATTTCAGGACTATGGCCGGGGTCGTTATTTTAAATAAACTGATGGTGAATCTCTCTTCGGGAAAAGTCAGATTCACGGACACTGTGGAAAACTCTATGTGCAGTCGCGGATTTAAAAAGGTATTAGAATTTGACTTTACTTAGATTTCAACGTTATGTCTTTTAGCTGCTCTTGAAATGATTTCGATTTAAGTTCTAATCCTGGGCCACGTTTCTTTTAGATTTCTGGATCCGACTCTCTCAGAAAGCTGTCTGTAATGTTGGAAGACAGCAATTTTGTGATTGTAACTCACAATGAACTACGATGTAAGTGTTGATTGAGAAACATGGTCGAGGGTCATCCTCTGTGGTGAAAATTTGGTATCGAAAACAACTTTAAAATTATGGAAAATATCACATCTTTTATGTATGTTTCAGTGGTCAAAAATATACCCCAAAGTCAATTTCACTTTCGATTTTAGATGCAAGCTGTTTTAATTAATGAATGGTATGCCTGTTGTGGCTGTAAATCACACTTACACTCCTAATTTAAATGTATAGTTAGGTTAACAAGTACAGTGAATTATATCTATACCCCTAGGCTATACCGTGATAATCTTAACCTGTCTTTGAATAATTGCAGCTAGGCTGGTTTAACATATTGATCTATCTATGTATATATCTAAATGCCCTTTTTTAATTCAATCTAAACATACCCTATCTACTGATTTATCTTATTTACATGACTGTGTGGATATAACTTCTCTGTGCCTTGTTGCATCACAGCAACATTGCGCAATAAAATATATATAATATGGATTACTTGACAAGAGAGTAAGTTTTGAATGAATATATTGCAGGTGAAATGGCCGCTGTGAACAGTAATGGTGATACATTGACAATCACCGGGAATGCCGATGGTAAGTATCCTGTCGTAAATATCAATTGATATTACGGTGTCATTAATGATTGAAATTTCTACACTCTGTGGTTAAGCTCGGTGGTGTTTCTCTACAGCATTTCATCTTATTTTAGGTGGAACTGGTAGCCATTTGTATGGGATTGTAACGGCTATGGATTTCTGTCTATATTTGGAAGACAACGCTGAGAAGTGAAGTTACAGCCTCGAAAAAGGACTCCTTGCACAGACATTGTAGAAATAATTTATCAATTTGTAGCTGCATTCGCTCGCGTATGTCTTCTTGTCTTGTATTGTCGGATTGTTTCATGTGAATCCTAGAGATGAATGATGTCTGAAGTTGTATCAAGTTTGAAACCGGCGATACCCTACTAGTTTATCAGTTGTTCTATCCGATAGGCATTGAAATTATTCTGATACATCTGTGACATGGATTTAATCCTGACACAGTTCAACTGTTTGCGTCTTGTGAACGGTACTTGACATTTGGTGCCTATATGAGTAGACTAGTCCCTTATCAAAGCATGGAATTTAAAGTGTATCATGTTTCAAAAGGATTGTGCTGGCTTCACATTGTGTGAAAAAGTTTTACCTCTGTAGTCAATGGATACTTCATACGTAAATAGAGAATGATGTTTGCGGATGCATTAGGCAATGTCGGCAGCTATCGCTTAATAGCTCCTACAAG
The DNA here is from genome assembly GCF_051294905.1 of Botryllus schlosseri. NCBI lineage: Eukaryota > Metazoa > Chordata > Ascidiacea > Stolidobranchia > Styelidae > Botryllus > Botryllus schlosseri. Next base: position 25,735,909 of record NC_137246.1, on the reverse strand, counting down.
GTGATTTGTATCTACATACGTATTATTATGGTGTTACTGTAGTACATTTCTTGATATTGTTGGTTGACTTTGTCCAGCTGTTTTATTGTTTTCGTTATTGAATATATTCTGCCTCAATCTGATGCAGCACCATTTCAACATTATATGCATTCGAGTAGGGTTGTCTTGATGAGTGCCTTTGTGTAAAAATGTATTTTGTCGGGTCGTGTGGGCTATCACCACCCACAAAGTATTCTAACTGATGATATCACCTTGACTTCATGCTAAATGAATATCCACTCTCATCCAAATGGCAATCTGAATCAAGATTAATCATGTTATGTGTTTTTACTATTATAATTCGTTGACTGCTATTAAATTTGTCACAATGCTTTGTAGGTAATTTATCGGATTAATGATTTCAAATGTTAACAAATATTATCTCCACTTTGTAGTTAGTTTCACTTGTGTCACCAATCATGCATGAGGTCATACCACGGTTGACCTGTTACGAATTGAGTTTCATCACGCGATGTTTTTAGATATTATTCTTAAGTTGGTGTTGGTTGTATTGATTTTTTACTTTTACACATTCACATTGTACATACTGGGATTCCGGAAGAATGCTGAGTTGCCGTACATTATCTTGCTGTGTTCTAACTAAAATTATGTTGTTTTCTGTGTGTAAAACATGAATGATATCCCAAAGAGTATAGGGTTATGCGTTCAGTTGGCAAAATGTACTGTGGTGGAAGTGATGTCATGCTGTTGCTCATGTTTGAATAGCAGGTTTAGATTTCTTTAGTTTAAATCCAACTGTATCTTGAAACGGAGTATGGGATCAATTGCACAGGTAGGTACTTGAAATCGGCTTATAATAACTTGTGCAAACTCTGTTAGCAGATTAACAAGCATTTGTAGTGTAAGCTACATATACAACACTTACTCTTTGAAAAGTTGAGTCTAGGCAGACTATTGAGCTGGTGTTAGGTAGTGTGAACAGGCTGGTTGATACTGCTTTTGGTAAAGAATAGCGTCTTGTTAACTCTCAGCAAGAACATAGAATAAAATGGTATGTGAAAACGGATTTGTTGAGTAAATAAGATATTTTGATGCTATTAGAAAAAATGGCAAACATGTGACTGACTGACAGCACTATCTCTCAATGTTTCATCAAGCTCCGTAGTATTAACTGGTAGCGAAAGTATTGACGAAGAGTTGGCTGTGCATATCTGCTAAATCAATTCCCTGTGCTATATATGTTAGGAGTAGTGGAATATCAATTGATCATTGTGGTTTAGTCCTGGCCACGTAACTGCTGATACAGATAATTTGTATACTGTGGTTACATGGACTAATCAGCAGAAATAAAGGCTTAAAAACCGGTTTATCAACTATTTGATCATAAATCAGCTGCATCTGTCCATCAATTAATTGCAGAGGGGACTGTTCTGTAGCTAAGTGTCAGGTTAGTGGTGACTTTGACGAAAAAGTTAGGAATATAATACATGTAATCCAAAGTACTATTGGCAAGTTCATCATCATCGTATTAAAATATTGATCACATCAATATACCACAAGATTGCGATATATTGAAAAGATGAGAGGGTGCCGAAACGACTTGGAGTGGTCTTTTAATCTGATATTCACCTTGGCCTATAGCATGTAAATATGAGGCATGTACACTGGATTTAAGAAAGTGACAAAAATGCTCCATGTGTCGGTAGGCATATAATCGTTGCATCAAGCATTGATATAAATCTGCGACAGACTATTGTAAATGTAATATGATATTCTCTCCTGTAATTAGCGCAAATATTTACATTAACTGCAGGTCAGCAGCTATGTCAGGAATTGCTTCAAACTAAATTAGTGTGTCTATGCTTGGTATCCCAACTTGAGAAGTACCCCAACAGATCTTTGTGGGTCAAATCAATTTGGTTCAAGCAGGCTAGGCCTTATTGCATGTGTTTTGCATACATTTTCCCATTTAATTTCAAACTGACTACTGTTTGATTTCACAGGCCGAAGAATCGTGGATTCGTCCAGATAGAGCACCAAAATGCACATGGCATTTGGGAACAAAAGAAAAATCACCACATGTACATTACAATGCGTAAGTAATTTGATTCATATACATCTACATTGTGTCATGTCTGTCACAAGTTCAATTTGCAGCGAAAAGTCCATGTCCATTGATGACATTCCCACTGTTTATCTTTTCAGCCGTTAATATTAAGTGTATATCATAAGCTTGTAGTATGCGTTTACCTGATATGCAATGTCACAACAGGTTTTTCTTCACATTCATTTCGAAATTCAAGAAGTCACGTTCATAAATTTAACCCAACCATAACACATACCACCTTTTTCTTTTTGTCACCTGTCCTTTTATATTATCTATTTTTACTTTTCATTCAGCGTGCATGCCTCCTTTTTTACATTGACTAGGCCAGGTGGGTGTCTGATTTCGAAGATTACTCCGTATCGATACCTTTCTATCTTGTGTTGTATCGAAATGATGAAATTGTTAGCAATAAATTGAATTGAATAGTGTCAAAGACCGTTCAAAGCCGTTCGATTCTATTCTTGACGCGATCGGGGACACTCCTCTCGTACGAATGTCTAGAATTGAAGAAGCTGAGGGCCTAAATTGTGAACTTTGTGAGTATGAGATAGTTCATCTACTTTAGCTAAAGTTTATTATGTACGTTACACCATTCTTAAATACCAATTCTGTATTATTTTTGTTGATGAACACTGCAGTAGATAAACTGGGTGCACTAATCTTACTATCACCACTGATTCTAGCATAAATTCCATACACTTCTGGTCAGTTGTCAATCTTTTGGCATATCCACAGAGGTTTTCATTGTGACTCTGTCTACCGATCACAATAAATGACAACAGATCAATATCAAATGCCATTTCAGTGGTCAGTTGCTATATTTACATTCAAATCTATTTTTACTGTGATTTGCTTACTTTGATATTCACAGATGCTAAGTGTGAATACCTGAATTCTGGTGGCTCGGTAAAGGACAGGATTGGTCTTCGTATGATTGAAGACGCTGAAAGGGAAGGCCGTATCAAACCGGGATATACTTTGATTGAACCCACTTCAGGGAACACCGGTCAGTGACACTCCTTGAAATATAACTTTCCTTTATTGTTATGGTTGGTTGTTATCGTAGCAGGATACCTAGGAAATGTTCCGCTTTTCGTTGATAGAGTAGAATTAGAATTATAGCTACACAGTATTTTTCGAATTAGATTAGAATATGATTACCAGCATTTCCCTGGAATAAGGCCAATTAGACAACAATAATTATAGAGTTGTCCAAGTCTGGTAGTGATGGCATGAATCTATAATCCGATTTCATAAATTCTTCCAATTAACAGTGGGAGGTAGTCCAGGATCTGTCCCATCACGGATAACTAGGGGGATATGTTGTACTTGAAAAAAAAAACGGAAGATTTTGACCTAAAAATGACAGTTTTTCACACATTTTTTGATTTTTCAAAACTTAATTTTTTACAAAATTTTGTCCTCATGTATGTAAATTAGGTGTTTTCGCACACAATGTTAGAATTGTACCACTTATCTTCATTTCTGGTTGGAACCGTCTGTCCTTTTGAAGTAGTTTGGCCGGAAAACCTTTTTGACCTAGAAACTGATCAATTTTTACATGAAAAACTTTATTTTAACGAAATCTGGACCCATGAAGAATTCCAGTAGTTACATCACGCATTATGGTAGAAATAATTAAAATTTGTTATAGTACGACGAAAGGCACTTTCCTACATTCTTGGGTAGAAATTGTCCGTCCTTACTAAATAACTTGCTAAGAATGGAAAAGAACGTTCAATAGCTGAGGTTGTTGACTGGCAGCAGTTTGAAGTTGTGCGTGCGCGGCTGGTGACACACCTTGTTGCTTCATTCTGACATGTTGTCTACATCACAAGTTTCCATGATGCGCTTCTTTATATAAGATCCAATGCCCGCACAGTCTTGCTTCAGTTAGGATATTGCGGTAAATTGAGCAAAACACCGTGTCAAACTATTTGTTTCATTTGACCGTTCATGATTCACAATCAGCAGACAATAGGCCGTCTACAACGGTGGGTCTATAAAGTAGGCTACAAGATGTAAACTGTCACTGACAGTGCAAACATGTACGATGCAAGCGAAATGCAGGTTGCAAAAAATTTTTGACTCAGGTATTAAAATTGTCCCTAACGCTACAATTTTGTAAAAATTTTGACTTTTGTGATATGTAAAAAAATCGCCCTACTGATAACCTGTAACCATGGTAGAAATATCATATATTAGCCTGTGCATCAAAATTCGAAGCAATTTGGCATTTAAATCCCGCATCACAACCTTTGCAGGAATCGGGCTTGCACTTGCTGCCGCTGTTAAAGGATACCGCTGCGTGATTGTTTTGCCAGAAAAGATGAGTTCGGAAAAGGTAACTTGAAATTTGGATTCGTGATTCTAGTTTGGAATATAGCATATTGCTCTTTCAACTATTGCAATATCTGGAATTATAGCCAGGATCACTGAATTGTGAAACAATTTTCAATTTATAGTGTGGAAGACTCTCCCTATTGAGAACAATTTATTTGCCTTATATTAAAATGCAAGGACATTGAATGACATATTTCACAGTGCTGCATAACATAATCACAGGTGAATGTGCTGATGGGTCTTGGCGCGGAGATTGTCCGAACACCTACCTCTGCTTCCTTCGAAATGCCAGAATCCCATATAAGAGTTGCGCAAAAGTTGCAAAAAGAAATAAAGAATGCCGTCATTCTGGACCAGGTTGGTGTTTGTTGTAGGTCAGCACTCTCAAATTTTCACGTAGATATGCATAGAAATATATATAATGTATTAGTCAAGAGGTGGTCGGTCATGGAGTTTGTTAAGTAGTCTTTTCATATGATTGCTGAATAAAATTTTGGCACTTACTAGGGAGTTCAGTTTTTACATTACTACTTAAAAACTCATACTTAATCAGTTTTCAAAGCCAAATTATCTATCCAACTATCACATGATACAGTTTTGAAATTGCTGATTTGTACGGGCATTTATTTGCATAATAAAGCATGAAGCTAATAACAGATCAAATTCCCCGAAACTACGTATTAGAGCAGTGGTTCTCAACCGCCGGACCGGTGCCGGTCCGCGACGACATTCCTGCCGGTCCGCCAGGTATATTACAATTTTATACCTTAATTGCAAGATGTAATGTTGAAGGCGATAAGTACTGAACAGACACGAGCTCATCGCTAAACAAAGCAGTCTGCGCGATCATTCGTTTTCAAGTCATTCATTTTGTGCAGGGCCGTAACTTAGGCACTCCAAACCGCCCAATTGGAGAGGGGCCGAGCTTGAAAAAGGCCCAAAATTATTTTGCAAATGAACATAAATCATAGCGTATTTTAAAAAAAACTTTTTTTCAACATTTTTCAACTTCTTTTCCGCTCTTTGCGCGATTTAGTGTCACTGAATGTCTTGCATATTAGGTTCCCTTCTCCGAGAAATACGCATGATTTATAGAAATAGGCATTTCGGCGTCAGCCATTACCGCGCCACGGCGTACCAACACATTATGAAGTTTACGCTAACATGGGACTCCGAAAGGCTGGGTTGTAATGACTCGAGTCATGACTCGACTCGAGTCGCGATATTCGAATGATTCGACTTGAATCGAGTTATTTTTTCAAAATACGGAAACGACTCGACTCGATTCGACTCGAGTCAATCTGTGTATTGACTCGACTTGAACACGAGTCAATGCGCATGATTCGAACCAAGTCATATGACTCGAGACCTAGACGGCCAGGACCGACATTTCATTGTAATTTCGAAAAATATTAAAGCAACCACAATATTGAGGTCTCGTCTATTAGTACTCGTACTTGAAAATGCGACCAAAAACTGCTGAAAGTGAGGAAAATTAGGATATTATTAATGCGAACCATTCGATATCATCAAACATAGTTCTAAAAATTGGGTTTAACAAGACTTTAACTGGAAAATGAACAGTCAACAAAGTGACTTGGACTCGGACTCGAGTCATAATACCATGACTCAGACTTGACCCTCTGCTCGCTGACTTTGACTCGGTGGTGAATTGAAAATGACAATAGATTTGACTCGAATCAAAACTATAAAAGTGCGATTGACTTGTGACTCGAAGCCTTGTGACTTGGTTACAACCCTCCGAAAGGTGTGCCAAAATTTCGGCATCGAGAAAGCCTCTTAAATCATGAATGATCAAAATTTTTCGCTATTGGTGCGATTAAGCTACATAAACTCTCTGCTTACATTGAGTAGAATGAATGTGCTCACTAGTACAGGTGTAAACCTAACCACCCAACTGTGGGGTCTGGGGGCGAAGCCCCCGGAAGTTTTGCTTATCGCCTTGTGGGGGCCCAAGACCAACGTTTTTGGGGGTGGGCTGACGAAGTGCTTTTTCGGCCCGGATTTGCGCATGGCCGGTATAGCTGCTGTAAGGTATTTTATTGCGGTACGCATTGCATTTGTAGCTGCCCGAGTAGCCAGCATCTGGTGGTAGTGGGCAATGAGCAAGGTAGCACGACAAAGTGCTTGATTCGACTCCGAAACGCTTCTTGTCTTGATATTGTCAAAAGGAAGAATATTATTCGAGTTGGCGTGGTCGGTTAAACCCACGTCCTTCGGCGCGAAAGACTGTGAACGATTCTCGGCGGTATCACGTTTATCTGGACAAGGCAATTCTACCTCGACTCGGCAGACTCACTACCATAAAATGTCACTCTCTAGCACCATATAATGACAAAAAACGGTTGCATACTCCACATTTTGGATTCATTTCAATTTTGAAAGTTCACCGGTCCGCCAGACATTTTTTGAAATTCTACCGGTCCGCGGGGTGAAAAAGGTTGAGAACCACTGTATTAGAGGATTTTACAAAACTTCGGTTTTGAGTCCAGTGCGAAATTGCTAGTCCTACTTATCAGAGACTACTTGAACCGCGTCCGAGTATTTCAGCTTATAATTTTCGCAGCATGATTTTCCCATGTTTGCAGTACGTTTTATACAGCTTATTAACATTCTACCGCATTCGCAGTACACCAATGCAGGAAATCCAGTTGCGCATTACGACACTACCGCTGAAGAAATCATAGCACAGTGCGGAGGTATAATTTTATTTTGATAATCAAAAGCATAGCGCTGTCTCAGATGTAGCTAAAAACTGACCGCATCAATATTCTGATGTTGCTGATGCAATGTTCTGAAATTTAGGTGACCTCGATATGGTTGTTGTGGGAGCTGGTACCGGTGGAACAGTGTGTGGAATTGGCCGTAAAATCAAAGAGAAGTGTCCAAATTGCAAAGTATGACTTGGATTGGAAAATGGTCACCGATAACTTGATTGTTCTTCAATTACCAGGTTGTTGGTGTTGATCCGTATGGCTCAATTCTGGCTCAACCAGAGGAAATGAATAAAAGCGATATCAAGTTTTATGAAGTTGAAGGAACAGGATACGACTTCATACCCACTGTACTTGACCGGTAACACAATATTCCTCTATGTCAAGTGATTAGCCTGCCGTTTTAGCTGTGCTGCACCATGTTGCCTTATAATTTTATCTTTTCCTTGTCCAAAATTGGTTTTTCGTCTATCGAAATAGGCTACTTCCCAACAGCTTTTTGATCACCTATGTGTAACTTCGATATACAACTGAATAACATATTCATATTGAAATAAACCCGAATATTTTCGGCTGACACTCGTCAGGGGTAATCGTCGGCAACTAGTAGAAAATTGGAAAGAACATTGATTATCAACAATCACCAAATCATCATCACTGGTATGAAATTTTAAATAATCGAGGTGAAGTACCAGACTGTTGTCTCTTTAGCAAAAGAAATGTGTTTCCGTGTCATGCAATTCGTGGTGACCTCATAAACTCTGCTCAGCCAAAATGCACTAAATAGGACGTGGTGCTTCAGAATATATATATTATTATGATGTATCATTGTGATATATTATGATGATGGCGATAAGACTCTTAGTATGCAAAGTTCTTTTGAATCCCGTACCAATTCCTAACCTTAACGAGTGTTAGCCAGAAATGTTCGGGTTTATTTCAATGTGATGATGATATTCTGCTCAATACCATCCACAATGTTACAAATACTTTTCTCAAAACCAGCTTTTGTCCAGATCTGTTGTGGACCAATGGTACAAAACTGTTGATAAAGAATCCTTTATCATGGCGCGTCGTCTCATCAGAGAAGAAGGGTTCTTGTGCGGTAAGTTATGAGTGACAACCATTACAATTGTGACATTCTTGCTGATCAAATCATCGGTATTGAGATTTCACTCTTTTTCTAGGAGGAAGTAGTGGAGCAAATGCCCATGTCGCCGTCCAAGCTTGCAAACAATTGAAAGCAGGACAAAAATGCGTTGTTATTCTGCCGGATTCTGTAAGAAACTACATGTAAGATACCGTTTCTGTGACAGTAAACATCGGAAATGGATATTAGAATTAGTAGGAATACTGATTTTTTAGGAGTTGCTGTTATATATCAAGATTCTTTGATATTAGAATGACTGTGCTCTGTTTTAGAAAAGAATGAATACATGTAAGTACTCCGCCTGCAAAAATATATGCATGGACGGATACTAATTGTATCGCAATCTTGCATTGCATTCCAATCTTGCATTGTAATTATAGATGTGATCCGTTTGATCTTGCAATAACTACCACAAATAGCTTACAGAAATCGAATCATATATATGTGACATTTAATTTTAATTCATCATGCATGATTGTAGTAACATTGTGACGAATTGTAATAAGTAATAACCTTGTAATCTTGCCTTGCTAAATGATGACACGATATTACCATTACGAAAATCGTGTGTTCGATAATTCGTCGTGATATCGGCCCCCGGTTTAAATTTAAAAATGCAGATATTAAATCTATTGATATTTGCTAGGACTAAATTCCTGAAGGAAGACTGGATGATAGAGAGAAACTTCTTGCCAGAAAATGACAAGGACAAGAAATGGTAAGTTTTCTAGATTACAAGTACTTGCTGCACCAATCATTACTAACCATTCAGGATTGATATATCTAAGTTTAATGTGGGATTTTGTTACCAGGGTTGTAATGACTCAAGTCACAATCTTTTGTTGACTCGACTTGACTCGCTTCATTTTGTTAAAACTGGAAAATGACTCGATATATTCTATATGACTTATTCAAGTCTCGTACATCAGGACCAATAATTGAAAAATACTCCCAGAAACTTGTCTTTTATCTGTTTTTACCAAGTCACAAGGCTCCGGGTCACAAGTCAATCTCATTTTTATAGTTTAGACTCGAGTCAAGTCCGAATCCAAGTCATTGAGCAGAGTCTCCAGTCCGAGTCATGGTATTATGACTTGAGTCCGAGTTCAAATCATTGTGTTGACTGCTCGGTTTCCAGTTAAAGTCTTGTTAAACCCACTTTTATAACTCTTATTGGTGATATCGAATGGTTCGCATATCTAATATACTAATTTTCCTCACTTTTAGCGGTTTTTGGTCGCATTTTCAAGTAAAATTAGATTGACTTGTGATTTGATTACAAACATGTTTGTCGCATGTGTTTAGGTGGTGGGATCTCCCTGTTTCGAGCCTGAACCTTAAACCGCCCGTATCAGTCTTACCCTCAACAAAGTGCAGGGCCACGTTGGACATCATGGAGAAACAAGGATTCGATCAGCTACCTGTTGTTACGGAAAAAGGGTAGGCGCTACTCGATTGTTCTGTAAAACGGTTGTTTTTACTTATTGTTAATTACAGAAAAATCGTGGGGACAGTTACTATGGGTAACATGATGGGGAACTTGTCGTCCGGCAAAATCGATATGTCTGATTCGGTGGAGAAGACCTTATACAGAGGATTCAAAAGGGTATTCAATCAGTTATGTATATTTGCACTAGGTCTGGGCAAATTCTAGTACCTGAGTAATCTGATTCTGTAATGAGTATTGGGTTTCGAGTCAAGATAACCACTGTCACTCATTTATGACGTTACAAAAGTATCAACAGTTACCACATAGAAGATATTGTCAATTCTAAATGATTCGTATTATGTGATATGACCAGAGGTGGTCAGTAACGAAGTAGGCCTACTTCTACTTTTTCGAAGTACTCAAGTAGTTTTCCTCTACTTCTGGTACTTACTCAAGTAGATCTGATTTTCACTACTTCTACTTCGTAATATTTTGTAATCTACTTACTTACTTTTCGCTATTTTCAGTTTGTCAAGTAGAAGTAGTTCAATCTTCCCATCAAGAAGATAGCCTGAGAAATTTCGGGCTGTTTTCACGGAGTATCAACATTTAATTTTCACAAAAGTTGAGTAAAGCCAAGAATTGTCGTCGCGCTTCGCGCGCAGAGGATACGAAGTGGCCGGTATGATTTCACGAAAGTGTCGGTGAATATAATTTAGGTCACGGGTTGGCGTGGTTCAGTTTACACCACATTGTCACCCTTCGCCAATATGAAATAATTCATCACAGTATATATGGCTCATCATAACGTTTGAAACTGATGTTTCGCAATCTAGCATTTACTTGTCATATCGTAATCTAGCGTGTCCATGGCGTGTTCTAATCTGGAAACGTGGAATATGACTTTATTTTAGTTTTAGAGCTGCTCTTCGACTAAACTACGGGCCTTATAATATGGGGGATGGCGCCGTACCATGCTATTTTCTAAAACGTGCTATTCGAGAAAACAGAGGATTAGTATTGCATTTCCATATCAGTACTATCATGATGTGGATCAATGCAAATGCTATGGAAAACTGGAAACCTGTCGGTATGCATCAATATGAATCAAGCTCCTTTTTACAATCCGTGTAAACGAATCAGGATCTTTTTCACAACTACTTACTTACTTGAGTACTTTTAAAGTCAGTCAATTCTACTTCTACTTCAAGTAGTTTTAGGTTGCTTATGGAAGAAGTACTTCTACTCTTACTTGAGTAGATTATTTTTTTGCTACTTCTACTTCTACTTGAGTAGCTTTCTTGACTACTTCGACCACCTCTGGATATGACCAATTGCGTTTTACAGCCTACCACAGCAGAAAATAGTATCCAAACTGTAATTCTTGTTGATGAATTAAGTCTTAGTGCCATGGAGCGTATAATTTGAGTACTGGAAAAAATGATCTTCCACTACTCTACTCGAATCATTAGAAATAATACTCTAATCAGAGTACTCAAATCATTGTGCCCAACCCTAATTTGCATTATCATTTTAATTGTAAAAAGAATTTCGTAACATTAAATCTGTCGCGGAAGATAGCTTGGCAAGCCTTATGATCTCCTTCATCTAGATCGGAGTCAACGACAGTTTGAAGAAATTATCGAGGATGCTGGCAAGCGATCATTTTGCTATCGTCACCCACAACATACTGCAATGTAAGATGAGGTTTTTCGTAATTTGGCTGCGGCATATCTGAAACCTGGTGATTTTCAGGCGACATCGCTGATGTTAACAGTGACACGAAGGCTCTCAGAGTGAATGGGGATGGTTCCGGTAAGTTTTTAGATCGTGGGCTACTGTTTATTTAGTGAAAACACGTTTGCTGTGTAGGCTAGTCCTGTAATAGAAACTGTGAACTTTTACTCGATCTCTGAAGTGATGTGACAATTGATTATGGAATATTCCTGTGCGGTTAAGGATCACATCTCACGTACTGCGAAAAAGAATGATGGTAAAGGAGTGGTCATAATTTGGTCTGAGCAAATTGAGTACTTGAATGGTTCAGTTCTGAGTCAATTATTAGGCTTTGAGTCGAGAGTACACTGTATAAAAAATACTATTTTTGTGTTTCTTGACCAGAATTATTTTAAAATATATCACAAAAATGCCTTGGGCTACAAGTTTTGGATGCTTAGGTGCGGGAAATCGAGGTTTAAAGGGTCCCAGTGGTGGCTGTAAGTATCGGATGACAATTCGTGTTTATAAAATGCCTCTCAGTGGCAAGTAGCAATTTCATTGTGACCTGTCACTAATAGGTATAAAATGTTGCACCAATAAGAATACACTACATTTAATTAAATGCATATCGTTATGGCAGCCCATCTACTTCATTTCACACTGCGAAATTTCATATGTAAACCACGTTTACAGGCGAAGGGAATGATGCTCACATTTATGGAATCGTGACTTCAATCGACTTCTGTCACTTCTTGGCTAAAAATCCATCTCAGTGAAGAAAGTTGCTGCTGCTAGAAAATTGCTACGACCGATCTTTGAGATGCATAGTGTAAATATGTTTGATTCAATCGGTATCTTGCCATTTGTTTATCGTGCGTCAGAGTTGTCACTTGGTATTTTCGGGTACCCACGACCGCGCATTGTAGAATTGAAGTAATATATCACAGTCCGGCCTGAATTAACCAAATAATTCAAAATCAGTTATATGCAATCAGTTGTATGCTGTTATACTCATTCCGCAATAATTGTAAACCAACTACAGCGCTAAATATGTTGTTGTAACTGCACACTGTTTCCCTCTGACGTACTTTTCCCCAACGTAAATTTAAACATATCCACAGTGCTTTCCAAGTCAAGCTCAGGCATTATTTTGCTAAAGAACATGCTTGCAATAGTTTCATCTCCAAGCTCTGGGAATCTATGATTGATTCAACACCGCATCTGTGTGATGTAGTTGTAATTGTAAATTGTGATTGCATTCCTAACATTTAACACTTTTGGGTATGATTTCAGTTTATTCAATCGTTCACGTTGCGCGAGAGGTGTTGGACTACTGCTTAGAACAGTTTTGGTGATTATTTTTATCGCATTTGTTTGGTGCACATTTGAAGTGTAAATAAATCCTATTATGAAAGATATATTTGCCTATTTTCAATCCACGTCATAAATGGAACACGATTATATATACGGCATAGAAATATATGTATATTTAATGAAAAATCTCTGTAGAACACTCAAGAAACAAAAAACTTCATCACCAAAGAACCGGCAAAATTAATGCGAAATGGCAGAAGATATATATAGGCTATCTGTTTATATTATATATATATATGCAATTTGCAAAATCTGTTTCATCTCATTACTATTAAAAATCATCATTGACATTCACCAATGGCAGAATATCTAGTTTTGCACTCCTGTGATATTTTAATGAATCACATATGTATGATATAACTATCACCAAACCTGGATAATATTTCTCAAAGATGCCAGGCTATTGGAATTGGATGTTTGCGGTATTGTAAGCGTGCTACACCTCATGGTGCAGTTTTTCAAGAACGATAATAACGATTTCATGGAAGAAATCCCAAATGATAAGTGCATGTTTGATATCTTCACACCAAGTGTTAGAAATTTCAACTTCTATGAACTGGTCTCCGAAAAAGTAGTATGTGTGGCTCTGCAAAAACACGGATTCCGATTTATAGTATCTCCAACACGTTTATTACTGAAATACGAACGCTTACCTGGATTGTGAGTCATGTAATGCTCCCAACCGATAGACTGTTGTATCCCCAAATTGCGCCATTCCGATTCCGAAAGCAGGTGGTGTTTAGGGATCATTTTCGACAATTCAATGGGTAGAAATGCGTGCCTGTATGGTAAGAAGAAACAAAGTTACAAGATTAAAAGTCACAATACATTTTGAATGAGCAGGTTTGGCAGATTAGTTGCATCCTCAGTTATAATGACTATTAGAGGACATGGTCATTGGTCATAGAAGTAAGACTCCGGTTTTATTACCAAATATCATTGACAGTAACCAGCTGATCTCATAAAATTCCATGGGCGGTTCTATAGAACCGGCTGAATCTGACCATTGGTTAGGCTTATTACCTGTATTCATAATATTCATCAGCATATCTCGTGGAGTAGATAATTTTGGCCTGCAGGCTTTGCATCTGTTTCCTGAATGACAGCAGTCGAATGTACGTCGTTTCTGGGCCGTCAGAGTTGGCGCATTTCATGGCGTTTTTTAACCTCTGGCAAACTCCGTTTAGAGACGCGTTCATGTCTTTCATCGGTGCAGATTTCTTTGGCGTGAACGGCCCGCTGTTACGAAACTTCGCAAATCAGCCAACTTCCAATATTTATTCCAACAATATTTACACACTTGAGAGTCTTGTGTCTGTCATCGACGAAAGGAAACATGGGATTGTTACGAACAATGGCCGACATATCTTAACAGACGACCTTCTTGAGCTGGAATTAGGATTCTAGCGGAATTATTGGCATATACTGGAATATTTCGTACAAACCAAGATAATTAAATATTTATACGGTAATTGTTCCGATTTCAGAGTACTATCAATCCTATATCTCCCGCCATGATTTGAAACTAATCCCAACATCTCCGACCATGTGAACCACTACTTTCTAGAGTTCTGGCGCCATAGCGAACCGACGCTGCTCTCAAAAAGCAATAGCAAATCGGTAACCAGTTCTATATACGGTATTGAATATCTATTTTAGATTTTCTAGTCACGAGATTGCGAATAATTTGAGATTAGCCATAATCTGACAACATGGAACCGAAGGAATTCAAAGAACAAGCCGAATATATATGGAATCGGCTGGATGATCTCGCCAAATCCGACCCCGATGCTTACAAAAATTTCATTGAAAAACAAATGGAAGAGCATAAGGCTTTCAACTCCCCGCCCGAGCCTAGAGTGTGCATTTATACGAAAACTCTGGTAAGTCATATCAAGGACAGCACAGTGGAACTTCAATCTGCGTTACAACATGCTTGGCTTATACTTGTAGAATGAAGATTCTGGTTACGTCTTTATTAATATCTGCGCTTGGAAGAGAATGCCTTACCCGGACAATGACGAAGACCCAATAAAAATGTTTGCAGGCGAGAAGTCAAAAAGAACAACAAAGGGTAATTTCCGATATTAAAACATATTCATAGTCTGAAGATACTCTTGGTGGTATACAGGGGCGTAGACAGGGGGGTAGAATTGAAGAACGTTCTACCCCCTTCCAGGCTCGATTCTATCCCGAAAATCCCAAGTCAACGCTATTGCTATAATAACATTTCTTCACGATATCGCCTAATTTCAATTTGCCTCGCGCGACGCCGATCGCCGACGCTGATTACATGCCTTTTTCTCGCCGATATCTCGTCTACGGAAGCGCGTCTATGCAAGCGTGAAAGGGGCATTGTTAAATTTTTCTCTCGGCGAGGGTAAGCGATCAGCTTAATCCCTTTATTCTGAATGCAGTCGTCGAGCAATAATAACATTTGTCGCGTCGCTCACGCGTTGTTTTCTCATCAACAGTTCATTGTAAACGATAACGAACATTAATAACATGAAAATAACAACTTATAAGTGAATGAAATCATGTTTTGAAGCAATCGCATCTGATTCGTGCTTTGCCGAACTCAAGCCTGTTTCCCAAAACAGCGTGAAGACACAATACATTCGATTCGCATTTTATTTTTGACGCCATTGTTGTGCATTGTCTTGACCTCAATGACCATCTATACGTCATACTAGATTATGCCTTTCGTGATCGGTATCCCACCAGGACGCATTCAGCCTTCAATAGCCGCGCCGAAACTTGTTTGCGATTCCCTCGCTTTCCGAATAAGTCATTATTCACACGCCGGTACAACTAGTATATGCGCCATGTTCGAAATGAATGAAATTAAAACGCCGAGAAGACGTTCCTCTTACACGTGAATTGAATCATGTCAAAATTCATGAAGATATAACAGATTCTGCGCTGTATAGATTGTTCGTCGTGAAATGTTGTTCTTGTATTGTTTCAAGGTCGATTACTTATTTGAATGCAAATAAGATCTCCTGCACTGTCACAGGATGAGCGCGTGCGCATCGTAACATGATCCCCGTGCAAGTTGTTGATTGCTAACTCGCTTTCAGTGATTAGATCCGCCAATTAGTTACGCTTTCAAAAGCTTACGGAATACAGAAGTCGCTATCGCTAAAGGTATGACACATAGAGGATCATTCTGCCCCCTTTATTCAGTTCTACCCCCTTTTTATCTCGGCTGGCTACGCCCCTGGTGGTATATAATTGCATACCGTATATTCATATTGAAATAAACCCAAATATTTTCGGCTGACACTCATTATTTTTCCCATTTCTACTTCATTCATGAAAACTTACTTCTCTATTTACAGGTATAATAGAAATAGTCGTGCCAGTGGCAATGAATGACAAAATTTATGAAGAATGCACGGACACAGATGTGAATCGCGATCGACTCTATGAATTGGTCGTAAATCTCACTGAGGACAAACTCAAAGTAATTGTTTGATCTCATTCTGCATAAATTTATGATCAAGCTTATTACGTGCAGTGTATATTTGCTGTAAAGTGCATGTATGAAAAGATTGTGGGTATAATGATAATTATAAAAATAACATGGGATAGCGTCTCCACTGCATGGTCATGGTCAATATCCATTTGTAATTTTACATAGAAACCATCTGTAAGTTGGGCCTATGTTGCATTACTGTGATATGTCACTTGAGAACTAGTCATATTTACCCACTTTTCTTTTATATTACTGTATATAGTAGGATCTGACTATCTCACTCGTAGGACTATGGGAAGTATTAACTAAGATCACTTATACCTGGGAATATGATGAAGTAAATGTGCTGAAAAAACATACTCCATTGTTTGCAAGCAGAGGTGGTGTAAGTAGTCTGAGTTACTATTGAAGTTGAAGTAACGCTGTACATTTGTACCCAATTACAAGTAGAAAATGAATATTTGAAAAGTATTTTGGCAAAAAGTAGATTGCATACGTTAGCAGCTGTTAGGTGGGCTCTTTCAAAATTGCATATAACACACGAGTAAGTGTGTTAAGGTTTAACCGATCTTGAGTTCTTGGAAGAAGTAGAATACTTCATTACTAACAGCGTCTGGTTACAAGTAGTTAACTCACTTGAGAAAACTCTGTTCTAGCTGAAAAATCATTTCAATATGCAGTTGGATAGTATATTCATATTGAAATATACCGAAACATTTTGGCTGACACTCGTCAGGGGCAATCGTCAGCAACTAGTAGAGAATTGGAAAGAACATTGTATACCAACAATCGCATCACAAAATAGGACGTTAATGGCATGAAATTTCGGATAATTGGGGCGAAAAGATCACTTAAGCTCAATGTACTGTTTTTAAAAGGTACACAAACTCCTGTTAGCAAATTTTGATAAATGTTGACTTCTAGGCACACACATTTCATCACAGACTGTTTCCGGTTAGGGCCGTTCAATGAACCCGTCAATCTCAGGATATCCTCCGTATCATAGCCAGGGCCCCGAAGGGACCAGGATGTGTGTCCAGCAAATCACTGCTCGAAAGATTCGGTGTCCTAAACATAAAAGATATGCGGAAACTAGAAATTGCCAAGTTTATGTATCATTTCCACTGCGGCCACTGCCCCGATAACTGCAATAACTTCTTTACCTCGGCATCAAAAGTGCATAAGTACAACACACGCGCGTCCACGTCGTC
Organism: Botryllus schlosseri; assembly: GCF_051294905.1. Taxonomy (NCBI): domain Eukaryota; kingdom Metazoa; phylum Chordata; class Ascidiacea; order Stolidobranchia; family Styelidae; genus Botryllus; species Botryllus schlosseri. The sequence goes on along the minus strand of NC_137246.1, from coordinate 25,718,363 downwards.
CAACCACCATACGGTGGACAAAAAAGATGATCCCTCTATCAAATATGCTGGACCTGATTTGTAAAACAGTATCTCGCCGGCTATCCGACAGTCATCGAGCATGTCCACATTCAAGTCAAAATACAAACAATTTCTACTGAATGAATACTAGTCAATCCTCTAATTTACCAGACCACGACATGACATATCGATCTTTCAGACACATGCCACCTTTTTTTGTCACCTGTACTTTTATATTATCTTCTTCTACCTTTTATTCAGTGCGCATGCCTCCTTTTTTGCATCACCTAGGACAGGTGGGTGTCTGATTTCAAAGACTACTCCAAGTCGTTTCGAAACCTTCCTATCTTTTGTTGTATCGCAGTCTTGTGGTGTATTGAAATTTTAGCAATTAATTGAAATGAATATTATCTAGACGAAGCTTCATCGTCAATATAAGAAGTACAAAGAAATTTACCGAGGCGACGTACCTGCAGACGCACGCACTTTATTCATGACAAGGTCTCAACTGTCTAAGGATGATGATATTGAAAAAATGGCGACTGGCGCTACAGTAAACTCGCCGGCAGAACTTATAAAAAGAATGTCAATGATGTCGAATGAGGAGAAGGCGAGCGATGGAGTCCGCCAATTTGAAAGAGACATCACAATCGAAAACGTGCTGGGTGGCAAAAAGACAAAAGTTGAAAAGAATAATTTAATACAGGAAATTGGAGAAAGTGATAGTGACGAAACAGGTACAAATAAATGAGTGTTTCTTAACCTCTATCTAGCGCAGACCCTGTTGTTCAGTAGTTGTGTGAAATAACGGTAGTTGATGACTAAATCACGGTCATCACTTCAGCCCAGTCTTAACTATTGCGCCTCATATTGCCATCTGCTATATTTGTTGCCTGAAAATCTACCTAAAAATGGTCAACTCTCGTGTCCTGTGGTGAGCGCTGAAAATAAGACAAAAGAGGGTTAGGCTATGTACTTTCTGAAAATGTACTCCATTTAAAGCCACAGAGAAAGACTAATTTACAGTAAAATTCTAAAGTTTATGATCTAAAAAATGATACCTCTTAACAGTTGACTGAGCACAAAAAGTGCACTTTTTCAAATCCCCATCAATCCCAAACTGCTGAATGTATTTCCGCGAAATAACTTTTGTTCAGTTTGAAATTGATCTATGTTGCTTGGGAATTGCATTTGATGTTTATTTTGAAACATGTGGTGATCTGCCTCGGTTGATTTGGCCTGGAATTACCCGAAATTCATTCTTCCATTTCAAGTTTAAATCGGAACTAATTCATGTTCTTCGGCTTCAGGAATGCAACCAAGACTCACAAGTCAATTCTACATTTATAGTAAAGTTGGGCCATTTTCAATTAACTACCGAGTCAAGTCAGGGTTCAAAGGTTGAGCTCGATTCACAGTGTTGAGACTCGAGTCCAAGTAATTGTGTTCAGTTCATTTTGGTGTTCAAGTCAAGTAATTTTCCAAATATTAAAAAATGACTCGAGTCAAATGGAGTCACCACAGAATCGCGAGTCGAGTCGTTACTACCCTACCTGGCTCCCTCGAAATATTGTACTCATTTTGTCACCATGCTAAATTGTCAGCTGGCTTCTAGCGACCAGTTATGAAATTATCAGACATCCAGGCAGGCCCTTCATAATGGTAACGGCAGTGTAATTATTGAGTATTGAAGAATCAGCATTCGGCATTTTGTAAAGTGCTGGCTCATTTTGTTTCAGAAAACGATGCAACGCATCTTCCAAAACCGGAGTATTTGCTCGAGGAATTGAACAAAGACGGAAACCCACATTATATTTTGAAAATTATGCTTCCCGATGTTGATAGTGTCTCGCAGTGTGATTTGAATATCACAAAGGTTCGAATCATATTCAAATTTTCCTCTAGAAAATTTCGCAGTTCGCAAGTGCCATTCTATTGTTGAAGTGAAGCCTATTTCCGTGTGACATCGCTGTGTCCAATATTGTAACTTCGTTTATCTGTCCATGACTGCACCCCACAGTCGAATTTCTATGGTTACATCAATGTCGTTTGTGGGCTACTATCTTGACCTGCTCAGGTGCTGTTTTAATATTCTACTTCAGTAGCAAGATAGGCTATCGGTATCTATTTCGACCCCTCTGAGAACAAATTCATTCTTCTACTTGAGTAGTTGCCAAGATTGATGCTAGTCAAGTAAAATGGTTAGCTATAATGTCAATGTTGACTGAATAGAGACACCCCAGACCGCTTTATATTAAGGACAAATTCTGATTTAGCACATTTAGTAGCTTGATATCACAGCGAAATATAAGTGCAGGAACATCAAATTTACTTTCAGAATTCCGTGGAGTTGCTGGTAGCGGAAAAATATTATTTATCATTACAACTTACAGAGATGATCAGTGAAGACTCGTCAGCCGCAAAGTTCAATCGACGGAAAAAGACTTTAATTTTGTCCTTACCTCACATTTAACATTTTATGCAAGTTCAATATATCATTTATGCAAGTACAATATATCAGAGTTTTTTCCAATTTACAATATTTACTGCGGATTTGAAAATTATGTTGTTATATATTGACTTGGTGTTACGTGAAAAAGAAGTGGCTGATATACTACTCAAGTGAGATTTACAAGGCGTTACAGATTTCGTCGCAGGCTCACAGCCCAATTTGCCACGTAGCATACAGAGCGGCATACATCAGTTTCAAGTTACAAGAATTAATTCAAGGACTCTAAGTATCGTTGGAGAAAATCTCATCCCTGTCATTCTTAAGAACGGAATGGCTTCGTTCAATGTGTCTTTTTAAATAAGAACTATCCTGGGACTCGATCGAGTTTAATGGTACTTTTCAATCGTCACTATAAAAATACTATACCGGTACGGTAAATATCTCACATGGAATTTTGGGTGATAGTAGCATGTCCATCTTCTTGAACAGGTTACTGTCATAGCCAGCCCAGAGGTAACAAGCATGGGAGGCGCTTAAATGTATGAATAGTGCTATCACTTGGCTATACAAAACGACCTATTCAAACTGCTCACAGCGGCCATAACTAAAAATCCCTAAATTCCCAGCAAAGGCGCAAACCACAAGCTTATGAAATCCGTTTCATTTATTAGGACGTAGAGTACAGCAAGAATCGCTCTTCAGACTATTCTATCCTGTTCGAAGGAATCGTCTTTGAAGCATGCTCGGTCTGAAACTTCGCCATTTACTTTTTCGGGGCAGCCTTGACTCCTGGCTTGTTGTGCTTCTTGGCAAAACGCATGTTTTTAAGGAATTTCGGGCACACTCCCTTTAAAGACGGATATCTCTGATTCTTCGGTCGTTTGATACCGTTCTTATGCCATTTTCGAGATTGATTATGGTTGGTATGATTCTTCGACTTGGCCATGCTTCCTGACTCGGCGATCCGTATGCACAAAAGGACCGAACGTAATCCGGCGATGCCGGTGCTCGGAGTAACCGAATATTCGCATGGTGGCGCGCTCTATTGAAATCCACCGTATCAACGAAATGTAAGTAGCCCATTCAATCATGGTATATATGTACTGTTTTACAACTATACCGCGTTATCCAAAGTATATGAGATTACTGGCGTAGTTACTAATATAGGAATCATTTCAATGAAAGCAACATCTCTCTCTCTTTCCTGTCCGTATCATTCATCATCGCTGTCATCATTGTCGTTTTATTTAAGCAACACAAGATTGCGACATAATGTAAAGATAGGAAGGTGCCGAAATGTCTTGGAGTGTCTTTCACAGATACTCACCTTGACCTTATATTATCTTCTTTTACCTTTAATTCAGTGTGTATGCCTCCTTTTTTAAATCGCTTAGGCCAGGCGGGTGACTGATATCTGATATGTATATTTGAAGCGCAGGCCTTTCAAGACCTTTCAACTCGCCAAAATTTTGCTTTTAATCACCGTATAAAAGCCGTGGAATATTTGTAGCAATTTTCCTTATTGTTGAGATATATTTGTTATTTGTAACGAAATCAGGCGATGGCTGGGATTTTCGGGTGGAGGTTTGAGATATCTCAAGTCACGTGACGTGATTTTTTCCTCCACGTTTGCTTTCGTACTGTTCGCGTCAAAGCTCGCTTTTACATATCGACTGTTACTGCATATAGAATAAATAAGGTGGACTGTTTTACATTGCGGTATCAATACGATTGAAATACATATTATACGAGACTATGCCGAGAGGTAGTGGTTCAGGATTTACCGGGGCTAATGCGATTCCCCTTGGGCCGCGGAATCCCGCGATCGGCGCGAAGAGATCGTTTTCATCCGTACCTCCGCCTAATCAACCGTCGCTGCTAAAACCTCCTATACCTCCTCCTGCCAAGGCTCCCACGATCAGTGGGAATGCGGCCGAGGCATTGAGGGCGGCTCAAGCTGCCGCTGCCAGCTTGCAAGCGAAGAAATTTAACAACTGTAAGTGCAATTATTATAAATTTGTTATTAAAATACAATCTTTTAGCGGGTCGTTAAAGGTCGTTAGTTCTAGTTGCGAGTTTTGAGTAGTTGTTGTTCAATAGTTTTGCATTTTGAAAATCCAGTAGTTTGTACAAGTAATACGTCTTTGACAATTCTGATATAACTTTTACGTCAGTGAAAACTGGATGAAATCCAAGGGTACCGTATGTGATCAGTGATCCTGATGTTAAATACAACGACTTTATATCCTTACTCGTCTCGTCACACCACTAAATTAGCCTGGTTGCGTGGGAATCTTCCCAAGTGTGTTATTAAGGAAAAGGCACAATTCCATATTTTTTCAAATCAATAAGCTATTGAAGTGTAATCCTACAATTACTTCACATCGCGTCTTGTAATCTTGAAGCCTTGATTCCAATATTTGTATTTGTTTCAGATTCTGCTCCACCACCTCAAGTGCAGCCACCGCCACAGCCTAATAATAATACCCAGGATGAACGCGGGAGACCACGAAAGAAAAGAAGCCGATGGGGCAATCCGGAAACCAAGACAGATATACCCGGTATCCCTTCCTCGATGCCAGCCAACCTCACTCCAGAACAGCAAAAAGCCTATATAGGTAATTTGAATCTTATGGTTTTGAAATGTTCGTTAGATGCCAGGTTGGAATCCCGGTACGCTTAGCGCAATATCTTTGGTGTGCCAAGGCGGTTCTCGGCGTCACCTGTGTGCAGTCAGTAGAATCTTTGGTGTGCACGAGACACCGATTCCATATTGGGTTAGATGTAGTAATGTTTACCAATTATTGCATTTCTAACCCCTTTTTGTGTCGATTAATTAATGGTAAGTATTGATGAATTAGCTTGTAACGTTTATCTTTTTAGGTAATTGCAACGAAACTGTTCTTTTCATGTTACAAACGCAACTTTTTTTCTCTTTTATGATTGGTTTCCGTAACCCATCAAATTAACAGTACAGCTACAGATCGAAGATTTGACGAGAAAGTTGAAAAGTGGGGACTTGGGCATTCCGGCAAATCCAGAGGACAGGTTTGGTAACACCAAAGCGCTGACAGCCTTTGGGATTTTGCTATTACCTAGATCTAACGTTTTCTTCTTTTTTACGGCTACGAGATGGCATTGGCGACGAGATTCCGAGTCATACAATGCTGGTGTTCGATCAAGCTCAACGATAATAACATAATCTTGACATTTATCACAGCTGTGAGCAGGTTGCAAAAGCATTCTGCTGTTTCATGGCAAATTTAACTCTCATCGAGCAGCTTTACATTTTTAGCCAAACGCGTGACATAATCTTGATATTTATCACAGAGCAGGTCGCAAAAGCCTTCTGCTATGGGTCGATGACAACCTTAACGTTCATTAATCAAACAGCCTTTCGTTTTTAGCCCAAAGCGTAATCTTCAAAACTACGTCGGACACAGAAGTGCAACTGCTGTGTGCCGCTCTTAGCAGCAATAACGCGATTGATGAATACAACCAGTTTTGTTTTCAATTTATCGTTGGGCCCTGTTTCAGATCAAAGGCTGAATTCGACAAAACCTCGTTACTTTTTTAGTTATCTGAGCATGATGTTTTTCTTGTGATAACTAGCCGACTAGGTCTTTATTTACGACTAAAATAGGGCTGGGCAAAATCGAGTACCTGCGTGATTCGATTCTCGGGTTGAGTATTGAACTTGAGTCGATTTTTCGTGCATTACTCTGTATGCGCTCGGAAAAAATCCGACAAGTAAATATTCGAATAGCTGAATAAGAGTGACTACTTATAAAGTTAGTGTCAGCTTGACTTCAAAGTAATGATTGGCAATTCCGCAGGTTGATCACTACTGAACAGCCTGACTGGCACTGCTCGATTACTCGTTCTTAATGCCCAGCCCTACCGTTAAACGATTTGTTTACTCCCATTGGTGATGAAACTAACGGCTGAAATAGAATCTTTGGCTGTTGATGCCGAATTGTAGACACTGTGTATTCAATGTCTGTAGTCTACATTTACCGGTAGATATATAGCTATGGTGATGTCTACCTTATTCATCCGTTCTTTCCCGCTGTCATTTTAGGTCGCCGTCTCCCGAGCCGATTTATAACAATGACGGCAAGAGACTGAACACGCGCGAATATCGCACCAGGAAGAAATACGAGGAAGATCGACACAAACTGATCCAGGACATGATCCGCATCAACGAAAACTACAAGCCTCCCATGGACTACAAGTAAATATTAATTACCGCCATTTTATAAAATTGAAATTGTCCACGTCACTAGTCCGTTTCGAAGCACTGCTACTAAGAACGGCATGCTGAAGTTCGTTTTACAAAATAAGAGGAACTTTTCTGTGAAATGATGGCCAGCGGTACAACCTTTGATTCGCTACATGTCGTCACCTGGTCACAAAATCTGATAATGATAATGTGTCAGAAATAAATATACCGTACTTGCAATAAGTAAGATTGTGTTTGATAAATATGTATTATAAACGCATATATCTATCCTACATATATGTAATTTTACAAATTAACTGTGGTAAGACAAACTGGATGAACAAGTTTTGGTCGATGGGCCCAATACTGAGCTCACACCATGTAGGCTCCAATCTAATTATTGATTTTTGAGTTTTATACCCAATTCTGTCTGAGCGGTCAGTATCCACCAATAGCGGTATGCAGTTCGTTTTCAGCAGCGAATTTTATACAAGTGTACGGTGAATTATCTGTGATGTGTGTGAACGTTTTCGATTTATTTCGTAGGCCTCCGATTCAAAGAATCAGCGAGCAGATCAACATACCGGCCGACTTGAACCCCAGCATCAATTTCGTCGGTCTTCTCATCGGTCCGAGAGGAAACACGTTGAAGAAAATTGAGAAAGAGGTAATTTTTGATTTGAGTTGCTTTCTTTGATCGCACGACCGGGAAGGTAGTTCCTTTTTAAAAAAAAACACTAATAATATTGAATTTTCAGAGTAACTGCAAGATCATGATCAGAGGGAAAGGATCGGTGAAGGAAGGGAAGATCGGCAGGAAGGACGGAATGCCTCTTCCCGGGGAAGACGAGCCGTTACATGCTCTGATAACGGGCACGAAAATAGAAGACGTACAGAAAGCGACTGCCGAAATCAACAGGATTATCAAACAGGTGATGGCTAAATATTGTGTGCACCCTCAATGTTAAGTCTTAATTTGTCATTTGCAGAGTAAATAGCCATCATAGACAAGTTCGCCTTGGAGGTGTTGAGTATTTAAAATAACATCATGTGCTTTGAATTCCTTGTTGAGCTCATCTGGCTATTGCCCCTGTTTTCTCTCTGTAGCTTTGTGTTGTGATTGTTTGCAGGAGCCATAATACCCAGTTTGCAGCTCAAAGCGGTGTGCCATCTCCTGCTGAGTTTTACGTATTCCTTTGTATGTGAAATGCAGTGTTTGTATCATGCAAAAGTGAAGCTTATACCGGCTTATATATCCTACATTAGAATTTTCACTTGTACTTGATTGTATTTAATTTCTTTATTACTTTATTAAAATGCTAATTTGGTAAATTTGGAAACTTCAACCCCCCCCCCCCGATGCGCGATGGCCCGGTTTGTTAAATTTGATATGGTTATGACAGGGAATTGAACAACCAGAAGGGCAAAACGACTTGCGGAAGAACCAGCTCATGGAATTGGCGCGGTTGAACGGGACTCTCAGAGACGACCAAATGCCACGGTTTGTGTTTGATTGTATCTTTCTGTGTTGGGGATGGAAACTGATCGCTTTGCGCTCGTTGACAGGGAGAGAGAATGGTTGCGGCCGGAGAATCAGAACATCACTAACACGACGGTGTGCACGAAATGCGGGGGTCGCGGTCACATCGCGCAGGATTGCATGACGCCGGCGCCCAGCGTGGGGCTGCAACAGCAGGAAAACGCAAACCAGCAGATGTCTCACGCGGATAAAGCTAAGATGGACAGCGAGGTGAGTTGGTTTTTGTGTTGAATGAGACATTAGAATTGTGATAACCAGGACAAGTTTTGCAGTAGAAAAGTTTGATTTGCAAAAGTTTCACTAGAAGACCACATTTTGGTCGGTTGACTAAAAAAAAACAGTGACATAATCAAGCGATCTATTTACATATACTGCCAAATATTTCCAGTAAATAGTCGATCGCATGAAAAATCGAACAAACTTTCATGAAAAATTGAAAAAGTTGCATGAAAAAAATGGACAAAAGTTGCAAAAAGTCGCGCCACAATATTCCTTCAAACAGATTAAAACTGCATTCTACATAACTTCCGAGTATTTAGGAGGCTGTAAAAAAGAATTGCTAAAACTTGCCCTAGCGATGCCCTAGTGATAACTATTTCTACTATTATAATGAAAGTGATGCATTGATTGATTGATATCATATTGATAAATTCGAAAATGAATACCGAATCCAAGCATGAATTGGGATATACAATACTTTGCGAGTTCGGCACTTGATGAATATGGCATTAGAAATGTGATAACTGTTGTTATTATGAAAGCAATGCATCGATTTTGCTTAATGTATTCGAAACAGGATGTTGTACTGAATATCTAAAAATAGTGCATTGAACGTTCTCTTGTACGAAATTTCATGCTGTGGTGACGTCATGTTTTGTGATACAATGTTCTTTCCAATTCTCTACTAGTTGCTGACGAGTGTCAGCCGAAAACTTTCGGGTTCATTTCAATATGAATATGCTATTCAATTGCACTGAATAGGAATTATTATGTATGGCACTTGGGGAATTAGGCCATTTGTATATATGTGCTGGGATTAGGTTTGGTCGGATAAGGATTAGGAGCCTCCAAATACCGAATATTAATAGATAATGGTATTTTCGTGCTTTGAAATACGTTCAGGTCTTCATTGAAGTTATATTTCCACAAAAATCTTTATATTGTCAACTTGGTTGCATGAATAATCGTGCTAAATCAAACTGAGTGACCCGATTTCTTAGTGACATTCAAGCTTAATGCTAACCTTTCGATTTTCCCTTCAGTACCTTTCTCTAATGGCCGAGCTGGGTCAGGGCCCTCCGCCGAGCGTGAAGGCGGGCGGGGGCGGCGGTCCGCAAGGCCCCAACCCCTGGACGTCGTCCGGTCAGGGTGGCGGATCCCAGAAACCTCCCCCGCTCATGGGGGTCGGCACGCAGAACCAGAGTCAGGGATATGGCGGGTGAGTGATCTGTGGTGTTTATATTGTTATGAAGTTCTATTTTGCCGGTTCTGATGTTTTTGATTTAAGTGTATGCCAAGATGCTACTCTCAACCTTCCACTTTGAAAATTGAGTCCAAACTCGTCATGTGTCCAGTAAATCCTGTAGACCAGGGGTTCTCAACCTGGGGGGGCGTGAAACATTTGAAGGGGGCGCGAAGAACCGGTCACCTGAAAAAAATTTTCGCGCTCCGCCCGATTTACCTCCAATACACGCGTGTTTCTCTCTATATAGACCCAATTTCGTATTTTTTATTCTCTCATGACTCATCAACATTCATAACCGACCATATTACCAAACAATTTGTTAGGGTTGCTAGCATCCCAGTTGGATTTTGTGATATGACGATAGGGGGGGGGGGGGCGCGAAATTTTTCATTATCAAAAAGGGGGGCGTGTCTAAAAAAAGTTTGATAACCACTGCTGTAGACTATCACGGATTTTGCTTCCAAAATGTGGATTTGAAGATTCAGGTCATATGTGGATTACTGACAATTTTGAAGCTGGATTTGGACTTGGGACATTAGGGAGAGAGAGAGAGAGAGATGAGATGAGACAATCTTGGATTTGTTTGATATTAATGAAAATGAATTTATTCCAAATCGATAATGATAGAATTTCCCAACGCAAATAACTTTTTGTAGTAATTGCGCCAAATTTGTAAAACATCGTTTTCTTGGCATCCGTACAGTTTTATCGAGTAGACAGTAAAATTTAAAAAAGGTATGTAGAACAAGCCTATTGACATAGTATTTCGAATGATTCTGATTTAAAATAATTGAATCCGCTAAAGCCGCAATTTGCCTCGCGATTAATCAAGACTTGAGATGGTAAACCGACTTCTGGACTCAGGGTTGTTACCAAGTCACAAGTCAATTTCACTTTATAGTTTTGACTCGAGTCATTTTTGACTCATACCGAGTCACGTCATCGAGCAGAGGGTCGAGTCCGAGTATGGTGTTGACTACTAAATTTTCAGTTAAAAGTATTGTAAACCCACTTTTTATAGCTCTGGTTGGTTGGTGATATCGAATGATTTGCATATAATATGCTAATTTTCCTCACTTTTGGCAGTTTCTGGTTGCATTTTCAAGTACCAGTACCAATAGACGAAATCTCAATAATGTGGTTACTTTACTATTCTTCAAAATTATAATGAAATGTCGGTCAGAGTCGGCAAGTAGAGCGCAGCAGTGCAAGCTTTATTCTCTGAATTCAGGCAAAGTAACATGGGTGGAAACAGGGGTTCGTGGAACCGCGGTGGCGGACGAGGAGGTGGCGGCCGGGGCAACTACAGAGGGGGCAATAACAGCGGAGGATACAGCAATAACTCTGGCTCCAACGACTATCAGCAACAGGGCTATCAGCAAGACTACAACTCGATGGGCGGCAACAACATGGGAGCCATGCAAGGCAACATGGGAGGCATGCAAGGTGCGCGAATACGCCTTTTCTTACACACCTGGTGGGGTTGAACAAGGATTTCGGCAGTAGAAATGTCATCATATTGTCATCAACACGATGCATCAACACTGTTATAATAAATTCGAAAATGAATGTATTACTTAGCATGTCACCAATCAAGTATCAGACCACGACACCAAGATTACATTTTACCACCAGGTAACATGTGGATGGGACAGCAGGGCTACGACAACAGTATGGGATGGCAGGACCCTAACGGGGGTATGGGCATGATGAACCCTCCTCCGCCACCACCGGGCGGGTCATCGCAGCCGCCTCCTCCACCTGGTAGCGGGCCGGACGAGTCGGGACAATCAGGCTGGCAGGGACAGCAATGGGGTGGCGCCACGGACGGAAGCGACGGCAGTCAGAATATGAATTATGCGGGTTCGTTGTGTGCTGGTTCCGGAATTTGTGGATTGTGAACAACCGGGTCAAATTCTTTCGGGCAAAGGGAAACCTTTTTTTAATGCTGAACGGTCTAGCAAGTTGTACAACTAAAATATTCAGCATTTCCAAATTAGATTTATAGCTAGTTTTTCAAATTTAGATTGGAATTACTGAATTTGCAAAAACTTGATTTAAATTCAAAAGAAAATAGACAAGTGTTGTGTTCTTATCAAATCAAAACCAGAAATTAGGTTTAGAGTTCAAATTAGAGATAAAACACGTTTCTCAAATGAATAGAATTCGATTACCAGCATTTTTCTCTACTTAGAATTATCTAGTTGTCGAAGACTTTTCGACCATTGCTTTAGGGGTTGTTACTGTACTTAATATTGCCTTTCTGTCTACAGCTCAGAACATGATGGGCTACGGCAACATGGGCTGGGGCATGTGGGGCGGTAACATGGCCGGAATGGGCCAACCGCCGATGCCCCCGGGACCCGTACCTGTGCCACCTCCACCTCCCGGTAGCGACGACAGCAAGACCAACGACCAGTCTGGCGGCGACCAGCAACAACAGTGGAACATGGGTTACGGGAATATGGGTTACGGCATGGGGATGGGGTACGGAATGCCCCCCGCGCCGCCCCCGCCCCCTCCTTCGGCTTCGTAATGCGATAACGCGATCGTTTGGATGCCAAAGAAATGTTGTTCCAATTGTGGAATTTTTGCGGCATCCGATTAGGGAGTATGAACAGTTGATGTCGAAAGCGCTTATATCGGTTATTTATAGGGCTGAACTGAATCGATTTGGTTCTGAGTTGATTATCACTCATTGCAGCGTCGTATGTGTTCGAAAGGTGTAAAAAGCTTGAATGTGTACCTTAATGCTGCCTTGAAGATGCATTACAAGGATAAATTGGTATTTTTTCTACCGTACCTAATGCAACGCACTTAGCTTCGGAGATGTGTCGTTTCCACTAAAGTGCGGTGCTTATATGTTTCGTATGCTGCGATACGACTGTGGTTTTAGGCTAAGGTGGAAAATACTATCTTTTTGCTGATACATAAAATTTTTAGCGGGAAGCATAATTTCATTACTGTAAAATAATATCTCTGATACTCGATTCAGATTCGAGTACTCAATCATTGTGCGCAGCCCTAGTTATTTATACGCCATTTTGGGATGATAAGGTCAGGACGTAGAAATAGACGAATCTCGGAAGCTGCTGACGAGTTTTCGAACTGCTTCGTCGTCGGCTTGGTAATTAAGCCGTACTGATGCTATTAACATTCGATGTTTATGTAAATGTATTTTGCCGTTCGTGATGTTTTGACATGAGAATTGAATCACTTTTTTGAAATCGGTGTGTCTGTGTTTTGAAGGGGTTGGTGCAGGTGTCTGTTTGGCGTTCTAGTTGTTGTCGTATTACGTGGTAGCTTGTGGTTTTGAATGCCGAGTCGCAATGTTCCCTCTAAGCTGCGCACGTGCGCATTGCTGTCAAGGTCACTGCGCACAGAAAATCCAAGTTGCGCACAAAAAATCTGAAGTGATGACCTTTTTTTAGTCGTTGCGCCATAGCCTTTACAAACTAGCCGGGAAGCAGTAGACCTCTTCAGTGATAACGTAGTTGCGTATAGCGACACCGGGTGTTGAGATGCAACTCTCATATTTCTACCGCATTTGCTATTAGAACGATAATCCTATTGAAGGCGACCCGACCACTAAATTTAATTAAAACTTGTCTTATTCGAAAGCTACTGTCGTACTGATTCAAAAAATATAAATTATAATCCGGTCAGACCGCTGAAACTTACCTAAATTCGCTTTGAAAGTGTGCAATGGACATTGTTTCAAAACAATCAGAACAATGCCTAACTGATTCACGTCTCGTACTGATTGTGACGCCATTCAGAGAGAGTGTGGATTGCGTCACAATCAGTAATAGACTTGAATCAGTTGGGCATTGTCTTGTGGCGCCTACAGTCTCTATAGTTGCGCTTGCGCACTGTTGTCCAAGGGTCTGCGCGGTGAGTAGGTGGGTGTGCGCAGACTCGTCAAAAATTAGAGGGAACATTGCTGAGTCGTTCTTAAAGGTCAACTGCATCTTCAAAATGACTTTGCCTTATTTCGTACATTATGTGGTTAGGAATATGAATAAAATAATGAAAATTGAAAATACCTTATAGTTTTCAAGTAATTTAAATTATAAATCGAAAAGCCGAAAAACGGATATGAAATCATTCAGCTATGAAATGACGTCATGTAACTGACACGGCAAAAGTCCTGGTAAACAGAAAGTTATTCCTGTTAGGATTGATTTTGATACTGATACTGGATTTGAGTGCGATTATGGAAGGTATGAAGAAGATGAGGCACGGAGGTACATCTTGTGTCGCGTATGGTTGTTCGAATACGCAATATTCGGTACCCAAAGTGTCTTTTCATCGCTGTCCAAACCCAAACACCGATCGGACAAGGTATTACGCCTGGGCGAACGCCGTGAAGACCAAACGTGCGGACTTCCATACAACGAAAGGCAAACTGTTTTTTTTATGCTCAGATCACTTTTTACCATCATGTTTCAATGAAGTAACTGAGATACACAAGCAATTAGGCTATCGAGCACAGGTAACTCTCAGGCGTACTGCCGTTCCCACGTTATTTTCAGGCGCCAGTAAAATTGTGAAAAGAAAATGTCAACGGAATGCTCTTCTGAAGCTACAAAGTGTCCGAAATCAGGTAAGGGAAATGTATTGTGTCAATTAGTGCTACAAGAGTACAAGCAACCGATCTTTCGGTTGAGTCAGCGGTTAATATTAAGTCAATTGTACAACTTTCTCACAATTTGAGTGTAACTAGAATTTGCCCTAGGGCCCCTAGCAATCCTAATACTGTAACGCTTTAGGCCACATCTTCAAAAACAAATGATGTAGAAGGAGCAGAAGGTGGATCACAGAATGAGGAACATCTGTTTCCAAGCCCCAAATCGTATGCTGATAAAGCTGTTCAAGTACGGAAGTCTGCATGTCATGTTAGAAGCAAAAGTAAGAGTATAGTATTATCGATGATACAATATTGTAAATCTCATATACGCACCTCTCAAGATGTTGGCACCTCAGTTGAGTTGAAAAGCTTTGGATGTCAGGTCGGAGACAGTTATTTACAAAAACAGGGAATTTACTGTCCACAAGATACTTGAAAATTCAACATTTGGTAACTGCCGTTGATTTGACTGCGTCAAAAAATTTCGTCACATCTATGCCTGTTCTAGATTACTGCAATGACCTTGTCGAAGAAGTGCAAGCACTCATCAGAACTGGACCAGAAACTGTTGAGTCGAGCGATTCCGCTGAGACGGTTCCACCTCTGACTAGCAGCATAATCAACTTTAGCAGAGAGGAAGCTATTGCCCGACACAAATCCCGATATGCTTCTCTGCCTGACACAGCCATTATTTTGGTCGATTAGTTATATGCGTTTATTATTTGGAATAAAACTGTTCATTCACAATGTGGCATTACTGAACTGGGATCCTTTGTAAGAACTTGACGTAAATGTTGTTCGGACAGCAGTAGCAACGCATGGAGGCAGTCAGGCAGGATTGTCCACTAGTTTTTGCCACAGAATCCCCATACCCAGCGAACAAAATTTCTGTAGACAGTATGTCTCAGCTTCCTGAAAAGCAAAAATAAGTGTAATAGTGCGAGAAAAGTACTTGGCAACCGAAACAGAGCCCCGTTTCGCTCCTGCATCGAACTTGATGTTATTATATCTCCAATACGTCAACGTCCAGACACACTGAATTGAATCCTGTGATACAATTTCTTTTATTCTGTCAGTAACTCTCGGAACCTCCTTACAGCATAAACTTTCCCTTATAGATGACATAAGCTGGCAATATCCATCCAGTATCCGCATTTGAACGTTAATTGTGTAAGTAAGTGCAAAAATGATACTTACATTCGACATCCGAGTACTCGGACTCAGTTTCAATATCAATTATGGCGAATCCGTTACAATGGAAACTTCGGCCATAACTGACTAGAATAAAAACTGCGAGAACACTAACAGCCGCTGGGATCGGTGGCGAGAAGATGTGTCATGTACTTGACGTCACAATGCACATTCTGCTTTTTCTGTAAACATACCAATATTGGGACTTTGAGTCAAAATTACGGCAATTTCCGATGGAGTGGAAACACGGAAAGGCGGTAATTTTGGTATGAAAACAAATACTGAACATGATTCCGCAAAGTTGTCTATGAAGATGCAGTTGACCTTTAAGGCCTTGTTAGAGGATTAGCATTATTTTCATCTTGAGGGAATATTATGCCACAAGCAGATAGTGATCTCGTAGTCGAGATATGATGCTAAATCTCTTGATGATCGTCGATAAAGCCTGCGTGGGAAGTTGTGCTGGGCTGCCCTTGCACGCGATATACAAGCGGTGTGTTAGCAAAGCTCAAAACAACGCTCCGACGTACGTGGCGTGACGAAAAGCAAGGGTACGAAATTCGTTTGAATTATCTAGTACAGTGATTCTCAACCGGTGAGACGATTGGACTGCTCGAGCATTCCATGGCCATTTTACACCAGACCTATACTTCCTGACATGCCAACTTTAGCGCGGCCTCTTTCCACTCCAGACGCTGATTACGCAGACGGATGGCGAGGAGGAGCCTAGGGTAAAACTACAACACTATGGAAGGGGTTACGAAGACGACATCGGCTGGGCTCGTTGCCCGCAGTCCCCTCACGTATTTGTGTAGCAGCGCTACAATGCAACATAGCTCATCACCAAACTAGCCTACTCGCCACTCAGGGTACTAGAGTGCCGCGAACTAGTATTTTCCTTTTGACGCTCCGGCGGGTATTTCGGAGGGAAAAACGGTTATTTTAGCTCTGGGCGGAAAGATGACCTTTTTTTTTAGTCATCCACCTAGCAATGCGGGAAGAAAAGCGGTATTTTTGACCTTTTTTTTAGTCAACCGATCACAAAGTGGGAAAAATTCACCGGTTTTTGAGAATTCTTCTCCGGTTTTGCAAGTCTCAAATTTCTGGAAAAGTGTCCTCTTTTTAGATTTCCAAAATATGGTAAGCCTATATAGTAGTTGCTGACGATTGCCAGCCGTAAACATTCGAGTCTACTTTATCCAATTGTATTTTCAAGTTCCGTACCTATCAATTCTCTTCAAATCAGTGTGACGACCACAACGCCGCGATTCTCGCACAGTGGCTCCAAGTTGCATAACAATTCGAAGATAGCCAAGTCATCCGAAAATGTGTACTCGATTTATTGCACAGAAATTCACACAGCAGTCGTTTCAAATTCGAAATGTACGGCGCTTCACAACCGGTAAGGTCTATATAATATGTATCTATGTACAGAAAACTAGGCATAAATAGTAAGAATCATGGCCATTGTTAAGTAGCTTATATATGTGTTACATTGTCACTAGCACCATCCAGAGTGGACAGAAGCAGACTTGGAAACTAGGTAATTTTCAGCTATTCAAAATTATATTAGAATTATTGCGATGCAGGCTTTTTCCAAACTACTTTAGAATTAGAATTACTGAATTCGGGAAAACTAGGACATTGTGCTAATTTCAATTCATAGTTCTTTCCCATAGGTATGAGAATAGAAAATGTCTTTATAGCAAGCTTGGCTAGTTTCGTACTACACAGTTCTCCGGTAGCATTTACAGAAAAACCAGAAATTTCATTAGAATTTAGGTTAGAGCATAAAAAACATTTCACATTTTAGACTATAATCAGATTACATGCATTTTGCGCCCTTGGAGGGGCGTGAAAGCGGAGAAGCGGTCCACTCTGCGCGATTTACCTCCAATTCACGCGTGTTTCTCTATATATAGACCGAATTTCATATTTTTTAATTCTCTCATCAACAGTCATAACCTTCCTTGCCATCAAACAATCCGTTGAGGTTGCTGGAATCTCGGTCGGATTTTGTGATATGACGGTAAAGGGGGGCGCGAAATTTTTCACTATCATAAAGGGGGGGCATGTCTAAAAAAGGCTTGAAACCCCTGCTCTAATTAGACAATTAGAATTATACAGTTGTCCAAGTCTGGTCACAAGTGATGTCGTGGTCAATATATTGGTCTCACACACTTCCACGCTAAGAAATAACAATAAATAACAGGAACGTCATATCACGCACCAAACAGCACCTAAACAATCGCACTTCTTTGGTCATGGTTTAAATTTAGACATCAAAAAGGGCACAGTATCATTTATACGACATGGATATCTCCTGTACATCTACCGCAACACGCCAGCGTCAAATTATCGTGCCTCGCGTTAACGTGGAAGCGTCCCGCCACAGTACCAGACTGTCTTCTATCCTGTAGCCTCAGCTCGACCGCAGTACCCACAGCAACAGAATAGGTTTCTTGTAAAAGTTGAGTCACATATTTTTCAGCCATCGTAGCTTTAACCTCGTACTCCGGCTCGCCGGAGCTTGACATTTCCCCTGCGATTTTGTTCCAAGATTGCAAGTACTTTTTGTAGCCTGCACTTTTCGACTGGGCCGGCGGGAACGAGCCTAATAACCGAGACGATATCGTGTGAGACAATTTCAAACACTGTTCATCGACGGGGCCGTTCGGTTCGTCTTGCTTCGCAACTTGGCCGCTTCCTGCAAAATAAATTTATCATTACTGCAGTTGTACATACTCGGAAGCTGGAGGTCCAAACAAACACCTGAGTCATACAGAAGGTCACACCGATTTGCGGTAAATATTAATTATCTTCTTTTTGTGTTGTTTCATGATGGTATTGTTCTTCTAACACCGTTGATGCACAGTTAATTTTGCGAACCAGGCTTCTATAAGAACATATTATTGAATAATATATTCATATTTACATGAACCCGAATATTTTTGGCAGGGTTGTAATGACTCGAGTCAATTTTCTGATCGCTCGAGTCATTCTGAAAATACGGAAATGACTCAACTCGAGTCAATCTGTGTATTGACTCGACTTGGACTCGAGTCATTGCGCATGACTCGACAAGTCATATGACACGAGACTCAGACGGCCAAAACCGACATTTCATTGTAATTTCGAATATTCAAGTAACCACACTGTTGGAATTTCTTCTATTGGTACTGGTACTTGAAAATGCGATCATAAACTGCCAAAAGTGAGGAAAATTGGTATGTTATGAATGCGAACCATTCGATATCACCAAACAGAGTTATAAAAAGTGGGCTTTCCAGACTTTAATTGGAAACTGATCAGTCAACACAATGACTTGGGACTCGTACTCGAGTCATAATACCATGACTCGGACTCGACCCTCTGCTCGCCGACTTGGACTTGACTCGGTGGTCAATTGAAAATGACTCGACGTGACTCAAGTCAAAACTATAAAAGTGAGATTGACTTGCGACTCGGAGCCTCGTGACTTGGTTACAACACTGATTTTGGGCTGACACTCAAGGCCCAGTCGTCAACAACTAGTAGAGAATCGGAAAGAACATT
Organism: Botryllus schlosseri; assembly: GCF_051294905.1. Taxonomy (NCBI): domain Eukaryota; kingdom Metazoa; phylum Chordata; class Ascidiacea; order Stolidobranchia; family Styelidae; genus Botryllus; species Botryllus schlosseri. The sequence continues at coordinate 25,699,308 of NC_137246.1, read as the reverse complement.
GTATGTCAACAACTGTATCACCAAATATAACGAGAAGAGATCGGTTAAGCTTAATGTACTATTTTTAGAACTCATTCTGTTGGCATAGACTTTGTTGGCGTATGTTGATACAACGTAGACTACAAGGCACACAAATATTTGGGTTCATTTCAATATGATATACCATACAATTGTATATTGAAGTTCTGTACCTACAAGAAGTTCTACAAATGAAAGTGTGAACGGCCTCGTAAGGGTTCGTCAGGTTAGTAAAGCTTAGGAATCACTCAAGTAGTGTGTCAAGTTTACAGAATCGGGATTTGTAAAATTACATTTTTTCCATAAATCATCTGTCATACCGTACTTCGATAGAACCGGGAGTACAGCGTATCAGAAACACCAGCGCTGTACTTGATGTATAGTCATTGCAATTAGACAAAAGGCGCGCTGTGACCGCATTTCCTCTTGCCCGTGATTCACCACAAATAGGACGCACGAATCGGTATTAAAAAATGCCAAGCTCATTGTCTAATGTTGCACAATTGCGAACAGGCCGTCACGCCCAAACAACATCGCACCTTTTCCCCATTGCAGAGCGTCGCGCAGATGGCTCAAGGTATCGCGAATCTCGTCGAGATGTTCCGTTCGCGTCCGGTGTTCTCGGATCAACGCCCGCACGGCCGTTTCCATTTCGCGCTGCCTGCGCTGCGCCGCGATTACGCTTTCTTGGAGCTCGTCGCATTGAACGCGGCCGGCCAGGAATTTGCTTCTCCAAACGTCGCAAGAGATGTTAAGACGTTCAGTCTCTTCTTCCTGTGAGAAATACGGGAGATGCCAGCATAATTGTATAGCATATTCATATTGGAAGTAACCCGGATATACACAATGATCAGAGTGCTTGTATCTGATTGGAGTATTGATTCTGACGATTCTTGAACGGTGATACATGATTTAACACGAGTTTGAGTACCAGTACTGACATTATAAGCTCTTTACCGCTAAGAGTTAATTCACCAACTAAAAATATAGTTTTGTTTGCATCATTGTATCAAGCTCTATTCAACCAGTAGGCCGAGGCGGATGTTGATCGATTGATATACAACCTTTGTTGTTTCGATTTCGACATCCTGCCCCGAGTTCACTATATCGCATTGTGTCTTACATATTGCATCGAACATTGTGTCTCGAGCAGATGAAAATAACAGAACCGATCGTTAGCCCAGTGATAAGCCATATCGAAGAACAACGACCCATAGGGTAAGCACAGACTATGATCGTATTTTAGGACTAAAAAAATGCAAATATTAAACTTTCAAGAATAAACGGGCCTTCTGTACAATGTCATGTTCACAGTCTGATAGTGATATTTCTGTACATTGATGTGGTTAATCAATAATCATTATGTGGGAAACTAACACGACAAAGCAAAGTCTACCTGCGTCATCAACTTTTTCTTCAAATCCTCATTCTCGATTTCTATTTGAGCCTTTTCCGTTGCGAGACGTTCGTAGTGATAACCCATATCCTCGCCTATTGAAGCGACGAGAAGGCGTTTCAATTCTTGATTGACCTGACAATACGACACGTTACCATAAAATAACAACCTTGAAGCATATTCATCATGAAACATGCGAATCTCGGCACTACCCCAGTTAGTGGCGTAATCATGGTGGCGAAATGAATATCCCTCAGAAAAAACATCAAGCTCGCAAGGCAACTAAACGTCGGACAGCCAATTTACTAAATTGTATCAATGGCGCCGTTAAGGACATACGGTATCCCTGAATGGAAACTAAACGGGAAAATTCTCGAGATTTGGAGTTACCGACCATCTGTATTGACATGTTAGGCTACTGAAAAGGTGTCTGCCGTTTCTCATGAGAGATAGTCGAGGATCGGCTGATTGTAGTCAAGCAGAATAAGAAAATGCATGGTTCGAGACGAGGGTTTACGAACCTGTGGGTCATGAAAAAAAATTATCATCTTCAAGCGCACTCCACTTTACAAAATACATATATTAGATTTAAATTTATTAAAAATAGGACTGCTAAGTCAGCTTTTATATCCCAAGATTTCTTTCCTTTTTTACTTTGAATACTATGATTAGGGCTATTTTGACCTAAAGTATGCAAAATGCAAATTAGGTGTTTTCCTACATGTTAGAATTGTACTACTTATCATAATTTCTGGTATAAACTCTTGGTCCTTCCGAAGTAGTTCGGCCTGAAAAAACTTTTATGACCCAATAACTGACAAATTGATTCATGAAAAAAGTTGATTTTAACAAATCTGGCCCTATGAAGAATTCCAGTAGTTACATCACCTCTATGGTAGAAATAATCAAAGTCTGTTGTAGTACAACGAAAGAAACTTTCATACATTCTCGGGTAGGAAGTGTCTGTCCTTACTAAGAAGCTTGCCAAGAATGGAGAAAGAACATTTAACAGCAGCAGTTGTTGGCTGAAAACACTGAAGTTGTGCGTACGCTGCCGGTGACAAACCGTGTTGCTTCATTCTGACAATGGTGTCTACATCTCAATTTTTCATAACGCGCTTCTTGATGTAAGAACCATGCAATGCCCACGCAGTCTTGCTTCAGTTAGGATATTGCGGTACGTTGAGCATAACGATAACACCATGTCAACCTATTTGTTTTATTTGAATGTTTATGATTCACAATGAGCAGACAATGGCAATGGGCCGTCTACAATGATAGGCCTATAAAGTAGGCAACAAGCTGTAAAATGTCAAAAGATAAGTTCCCCGACCGTGCAAAATCTACGATACAAACGAAATGTAGGTTGTAAAAAAAGTCAACTCGTTTACAATTTTGACTTTTTTAGACATGTCAAAAAAAAATTGCCCTGAATATGATACAACTCGCACAAAGGCTACCCCTGCTAGAAGAAGGAAGTATGACGAAAATGACCATGAGCTTGGCTCTACATATCTACGTGACAATGGCGTGTGCAAGCCACAACGTGTTTTATGTTCAACAGTTCTGAGACTCGTGAGTCAATAAAAGCCGAAACAATGTTGGGGTAATGATTTTTCAAGGTTTTGAACGCGGACCACAGTGTTAAGGCTTGGAACCTCTGGTTTAAGATGTACCTAAGCCGCTTGAAAAGCAATCAGATAATCCGTTTGATTTATAATTTTGAAAACATAACATTCTGGCACCTTCAAGTCGGCAATTCAAACAACAGTACCTGCACTTGTATCCGCAAATGATCCTTGAGCGCCGCTTTTTCCTCGACCAAAAACTTGTCGTTCCTCATAAAAAGCGGGTCGGAAGGGGTGGGGCTTGGTATCGAATCCCTCAGCGACAACGCATCGTCTGACCTTTGACTCAGCGGCATTTGCACTGGTTTCTGATTGGATATCAGCACCACAGGAGTGGAATAACCGCTAGAAGCTCTCGATTCTACGATACGCGGCGGCGAGGCGGGGTTACCGACCGAATGCTTAACGAAGCCCGTATCTTCCATCTCCATTCCATCACCAACTTCTCTAGGCACATCTGGACACGGTATGGCAGTCCGCACAATTTGAATTTGAGCGGGCGACTTCATTGAAAGATTTTCCAATCTTGCAGCAGACATTCCTACTTTCTTCCGCAGTCCAATTTACAGTTAAACAGCAAAAGCATGAACCACATAAATTTGATGCAGAAAGACTTGAGTCAAAATACGGCCAGAGAATCGTGTGAGCTTTTCCTGGAGTAGGAAATGGATCACAAACTCATTTCCACATCTCGTTCAGCGTGTGCAACGGAAACTACAAACTAAACCATAGTCTATATATCTCTAATATACATATGAGGATATACCTGGTGAAAATATACTCACAGTTACAGTGTACTGTAATAATAACGTAGTGTTGACATGCATTACTTTGACACGTGCACGAAAATCGTTTCACTTTCATCGGACATCATTACTATGAAAATGCGGCATTATAAAAGAAAAGTGGGTGCTGCGAAGATATATGCGCGTATGATTACTGAACACTTGCCACGTCACAGCACACAGTGTAACCAAATCGACAATGGCACACAACATATTACACCAGCCGAGTAAAGTCCCACGATAAACAAAACAATTCACGTGACAAAACGAGTTTCACATTAACTATGAGTTTCACCAAGTACAGACTACAATGGTTGACAGCTAGTTACCTACCTACAAATAGTAATCAGAAAAATTCAAATGTACAGAAGACAGTTCAACACACTAAATCAGGGAAGTTCGAAAATGAAGTCGGAATACAGAGAGAGTGTTCCAAACACTAATTCTTAAGAACATCGTCATAATGTATTGGATTGGAACTTAGAATTTACAGGAGATGGAGCCACGGTGTACCGTTAGGGTTTCCATACGTCCTTATTTAGGATTTGGCCTTCTTTTTCAAGAAATCGGAAATGTCCTCTGAGAACGCCCAACGGCCCAAGTGTCCTCCTTTTCGGCAAATCGACCTCCTTTATAGCTGCCTTTATAGCTGACAGCCCAGTGATTATACAGGGACAACGAAAAAACGCCATGAATGACGGGAAATCTGGATCTTGACGACAGCGATGGCAAGGTTGACTAATAAAAAGGTTGACAATAAATCAGTTTACGGTAGAGCGGGCCTTTAATAAGTCTAGTTGAAAAAATGGCCTTTTTTTAGTCAACACAAAACAATTTCCCGTAAAATTTTTAACCCTAGCATAACTTTTGTAATTTAAAAATGTCTCTTTTATGGATCTCAAAATAAGGAATTATGGTAACCCGATGTAACGTACACAAATTTCTACTCATTTTCAAATTGTCAAAACATTTTATACATGAATTAATATCAAATCACCATTGAAAAAACTCTTTTCGAGCTTGGTATCCATTTTAGCGGTGCAATTGACAGGAGTCTCAAAATATATCTACAACGATCAAGTGCTCAAAAGTGAGCATTTGACATAGCCTCAAAAATGGCTTCACATATCATTATACAATATTTGACTTTCAGAATCCTGCTCGCAAGAAATGGGCTGGTAGCTAGAATAGATATAAAATCAGGAAGCCTGAGATAATGACTAAAAGATTAAGAGGAATATAGTATTCATGAATGTTATTGATATGTCCCATGTGCAACATCAGCCGTATAGCCGAATTACGATGTCAAAACTTGAGGATGACTAAAATTTCTAAATAGGAGGAAGAGTATGATTTACTTCAAGTCGCTTCACATTGAATTACTCGTGCAAACACTGCTGGAACTTGCCTATGGACAGTGGGTTAATAATGTCAGCAATAATTGGCATCCGTGTAAGAGTGAGGATGGTCTGAAATCTTACTGCTATATAAGACCAATGTTCGGAATGAACAAGTTCCGGTGTTGGCAAAATATGAAGCATTAATAAAGTAAGTTCACAAAGCAACTATAAATTCGGTGAAGTGCTCAGTGATCCAAACGAGACAATATTAAAACTGATAACTTCTAGCAAAGCACACACCCTTGGATTAGGCCCTTTAGACATTAGCTAACAAACATTCATGATACCTAAACTAAATGTTAGTTCTAGATTAGCCTGTTGTGTATGATTACATCAGTACCGTGCAGCTCAAATGTGCAAACAGATTTTAGGTAGTAGAGCATGATTATATAAATATGCTAAAATTGTCATACTATGTAGGATGACCATCGTTGAGCTGGATATGAAATTTTGCGGTGATATCTTTTTAACGGCATATCAGGATTGTATGGCCAAGTAACTAACAGTACCTCTGAGCTGCGTATTAAGAAGAATGCCCCACTAGCCAATTGAATTAATCAATTGAAGAATAAATAAGCATGATCAAAAAGGGTATACGCTAATAAACCATTCCCTAACAGGCAGAAAATCGCTGAAGGCTGCTACATCATATCATAGAAGCCAATAAGGATGGGCGAAATGCATAAAATTCACTACAGAGTAAGATCACAGTTTCATTACAGACCCGTTTGGTCAAAGTTTAAAATGTTCATCAGTAGAATTATGATAAGAATTAGAGTTTGAAAACGCGGTGCGGACGGAATCCTCAAACTCCCCTTTCTCCATGTATCGGGCCGTAGAGGCCTGACCGCTATTCGGAAGTTTGTAATCATTCTCAGACAGCATCGTCGATGCTATCTGTTTTGTCGAGCTTATTTGCATATCGAGTTTTCGTAAGAAATCATGGACGGTAGATTCTGATTCTCGGCCTGCACCTGAACTCTTCTCAACTTTCTTATCTGTCCCATGTACAGCTCCGTTACAATTTCTGTCGGGTATTTTATCAGGCTTATTCGATGGTGCAGGTATAGTTTTGGCCATGTCCGAGTCTTTCAAGATCGGAATGTTTAAAAACTGGCGCGACTGTATCGAATCCGTGTAATGCAGTTTATTGATCCTCCGCAGATCTTCCATGTTAACGTTATACTTCAACGAAATCCCCTGCAGAGTATCAGCTGAATCCACAAAATGCTGCGCCATGGCTTGAGCTGGCTTGCGGCCGGAGCGTCTGAACGAGCCATATGAATTCTGCGTCACCCCGGTAGCCACTATTGATTGCCATTCAGACATGGCTTATCATAAGCTAGCTGCTAGCAGACATTATTATAACATCCTGGAAAAATTTCAGCAGCAGTTATAGCCAGTTCGGATGTGAAAATTTTCAAATTGGTTCGAGAAATCTTGTACAAGTATAAAATTGGTTTAGATAACACATTCAAAATGGTATATCATTTCATCACGTCTTAACATGCACCAATATCAACTAGACAGGTCTTTGGCAAGGATATATCACACAAAACTTCAAATTACACATGATCAAGGCAAATGGACGCAGGACGCTTACAACCGCATCACTCAATGAGTAGGGCTGGTCTGAGTAGGCTACCTCAGTGATTCGATTCTCAATATAGTATTGGGCTTCTAGCCAAGTGTAAGTCACTAAGCCATTATAACAGTATGATGTGGAAAGTCAAAATATGTAGGCTACCTTTCATGTAACCACAAAGAATGTACCAGTTCTACATCACATTAATGATAATTTCATATTAATTTTGATCACAACCTCACAGATATCTCATTTCCACTCAGGTAGATGTACGTAACTTTGTACTATAGGCTACATGTTCCGTATGCTGCGATAGGACTAATCGAGGTTTTAAGGCTGCCACAGAGGAAAATGGTATCGAAACTAGAATTCTCATCGGTAAATTTACTCTTAGTGTTCAATTTCAGGACTTGAAAATATCATATCTCACTACCCGACCTGAATTATTAGAATTAATACACGATTCAGATTTCAGTGCTTGAATCACCGTTTCAAGCCCTATCAATGAGAAATTACAGTCAAGAATATGAGGATTATAGATGTCATATCATGCCAGCACACAGTTCGAAACAAATACTACTCCGTCACACACATCTCAAAGGAAATAGTTCCAGGTCATAGCAGCGAAACCGAGCAGACAGCCAGCCAGCACACATGTACGAACAAACGAAGTCATGTATTCACGCTCAGTCAGCTTACTATAATGCCAAGTGTGGAGATCGACAAAGCACCACGATTGAAGTTTTCATAACAAAATACAGACAAACCAATTCAAGGGGTATCCGAAACAGCAACTGGGGCCTGAAATCCTCCCCGCATCACAAATGAAATTTCCTCCGACTGGAATCCATCTCGTGCCTTTTATGAATCCATTCGTACTCCCCAAACTTGGAGTCGAACGTCCCATGCTGCAACGACCTCAATTTCAACGTAAACCGCGGACCCAGCTCCTGCAATCCGACGCGTTTCTCGTTCCGAAACACGTACCGATGTTGCCTCACGAAAATGTAGTCGCGTTGATTGTGGAACGTCACCACGCGCCGACCTTTAAACTCTGGATCGTGAGGGAACAGAGCGGCGAACATTCTGCCGACACGGTGACCTAAACGCGTGCTGAAATTATTGAGAATTACTTCGGGCTTATGGGACGAAGGCTTATCACTACGGCGAATTTCAGTTCTGAGTTTAACGTTGGAAACCTTGAAATGAACAGTAGGACCGTCAGGAAGATGACACAACACAAGTCCATTGGGCTGTTTACGATCTTCGTTTACAACAATGAGATCGGTGTATTCCTTCTCGATGCATTGAGGAATGATCTTCTTCAAAGGTAAAGCTTTGCGGTAAAAAATGTGCGAATTCGGGATAAAATCTTGCACCTCCTTGATAAACTTCATGACGCGATACCTCGGTCTGTCCGAAGTCGTGATTAGCACCTTCGGGGTTTTATCGCGATTGAAATAGGAAGCCATTTCATCCACTGATTCATCGAATAGGACTTCCTGATCCAACGGCGTCACCATGGTTTCATCTTTGACTCTCATGTTTTCGATGGTTTTCGGGAGCATTTTCGGCGGGGCATCTTCGCCTAATTCTTTTCTCTCTTGTTGCCGTTTCTTCCGTTGTTTGACCTTCTCTTTCCGTTGCGCTTGCTTGAATTTTTGGAAGGCTTCTCCTCGCCTTTGCTTGTTTCCGATTTTCGATAGGAGAACGGCGGCTCTTTGAGACATTTCGTCCAGCTTTGGATTTGTGGGGGCGGATGATTCGGTTATGACGCTCGCGACATCGCTGAACACGCCGCCGGACGCGATACTGATTTGGTCGTCATCAAGCACACCAACCTCCTGCGCTTTCTCTTCCATTGTGGACTTATGGTTATGGAATATTACAGACTGTAAGTGTATAGAAAATATAATGAATTGATCTTCTGTAAAACATGAAACTTTCCCAATCCAATAACATACCGGTAGCAATAATATATTAAGACGGGTTACGGTATTTTTCTCAGTGATTAACACAGTGACAGAATAGCAGAAAGCATGAGCTATCTCAATGCTTTCTAAACCTTATTACGAGTCTGTATGTGCCCAATTTATATGTAGGCCTACAGATCATTTAGATCAGGGTGGCCAACCCATGGCCCACGAGGTTTTTAATGGCCCGCGAGCAATGTTTCCTCTAAGCTGCGCAGGTAGGGCTGTTCAAAAATAACTTTTTGTTCTGGATTCCAGTCGGTCAGTCATTAAATTGTCAGGTTACCCTAAAAAACACTGCACACCAAAGTTGGTTCAATTCTAACAAGTATAGGGCTCCGCAGATTCAATTAAATTTTTCAAATTTTTCTGTCAACCCAATGAAATTGTTGAGCTGTCTTCAGAGACTATGCAAAATAAATTTGACTCAATTCCAACTAGTAGAAGCGGAGTTATTGGAGTTTTTCGTTGATATTTCTCGGATTATCCTTGATTGGTGAATAATCCGAGGATTATCAACGAAAAACTCCAATAACTCCACTTCTACTAGTTGGAATTGAGTCAAATTTGTTTTGCATAGTCTCTGAAGACAGCTCAACAATTTCATGGGGTTGACAGAAAAATTTGAAAATTTTATTTTCCAATTTTCCTGTTCAAATTAAAAATTTTAATTGGATCTGCGGAGCCCTATACTTGTTAGAATTGAACCAAATTTGGTGTGCAGCGTTTTGTAGGGTAACCTGACAATTTAATGACTGACCGACTGGAATCCAGAACAAAAAGTTATTTTTGAACAGCCCCTACTGCGCACGTGCGCAGTGCTAACATGGTCTCTGCGCTCAGAGTCGTTACGCACTGTTGTCCAAGGGTATGCGCAGTGAGTTGGTGAGTGTGCGCAGATTCGGCAAAAATTAGAGGGAACATTGCCCGTGAGGTAACTTGAAATTAGTCATATCATCAAGAAATACATTGCCCACGTAAGTTATTGTGAACTATAGCAAGACCTACAAAAAGTTTGATTAGCCTGGCCGTGAAATTTGGTATGTTGATGACTGAAATATCAGTTCTGACGCATTAGCGTAGCCAGAGGCCAGCAACATTTTTCGTAGACCTTCATATATTACCATCAAGTGAAATGTTTTGTAGCAGGTTTACTCAACTTGAACGTTATAATTTACGGTACCGTAATACTCGATTTCTTACTCAAAGGTAGGCCTACGCCTCCTGAAAATTAATACGCCTAATTTACAGAATTGAGTGTTGAGTCTAACTATATTCTCAAGTATGAGAAGACTCGTCATCCAGAATACGTATTCATTTCTCAACTTTGAAGATGAGACTTCAACAACCCTTGTTACGGTATACGCCATTTTCACTGGTGTTACCTTCTCGCGGAATAGTGTTTTATCTGTAGTTTCTCAATCGCTTGAAACTATAATCGGGCGGGGATCCTTATCCTTGAACTCGCCCCGCCTGTCTCGCGGTTTTGGGCGACTTTTTCATCTAATACGCGATTGATATACGTGAAACCTGAAACTCTAATAAATGACAAACCAAAACACATAAGTCCAACACGAGATCCGAAGCAACACGTCTCGAGCTAGTGAGTTCGTGACGTCAGAGTGTTGGTAAAAAAGTAATTCACACTTCACAGCTGATTGAGGTCGATAAAGAACGAGGAACAATACCCCTAGTAACGGGGAGATTAGCTTTTCCTGTTTTTCTGCCTCAATGAATTAAAAATAATAATAAAAACCAATGATTTGAAGGCCATAATGCCCTTACATTTCCAATACCAGTGCGTAACCTTGAGTGCTTAGAAGTTGGAATCCGTCTGTCTGTCTGGGGGATATGAACGTAGTTATTTACAGCTTCACACGACTGTGATATGAGAGCATGGCCACTTGGCCAGTCATCCCTAAATTCACTAATCGTGGTCGAAATTTGCGGTTATACATAGCCCACTGAGCTATAATAAAAGAACAGTCCAGTGATTGTCATTACATGTTTGGGTTCTTACTATACCGCGAGATGGCGATCGATTCTCGCGAAATTCCATAGCTACTGGCCCGCAAAATTGTATCCGAAAGTGAGTTCTCTCGCCATTCGGAGAGGCCGAGCCGAAATTATTCAGCAAAGTTAGTTGTTGTGTCGTGTGCAGACGTGTAGTTAATTGGGCAGTATGCATATAACTTCAGTTTGCCAAATTTCACGAGTGTGCTGTTTATTTGTAGAGGACTGATGCAGCTCGTGTTTGAAATGAGTGATAAATTACCCATACCTGTTAAATCACAGTTGGTCAAGTCCCAAGTCGGTTAAGCATATGTATGCACAAGGGAAGGAAGTTGTGTTGCAATGTAAATTTGAGCACGTTGTTTTCTTAAAATCATCAGTCCATTGTCAATAAATTTGGAATAGAGTACCATGACCTGAGTGAGCAGTGTCGCCAAAAACATTGATGTTTATTGCATCGATGCATTGACATTGCATTGTGTCTTATCGCATTGTACATTGTGTGTGACTTGTTCAGATCCCAACCATGTTATGTTATGTTATTGCAGTGTGGATATGCTAAAACTATTATATCGTATATTGTGTGTTCTACATTCAAATTTTATTTGATAATTAAATCACAGAAAACTGTCTCAATGACAACATTCCTGCAATTTAGCGCTTTATATAGTTTGAGGCCGTAAACCGAGAGTTACTGATTGACCTTCCAACATTTGTGAAGTATCTGCCTTATGCACCATGACCACCGTGCAGGTTGTGACTGTCAACTAAATGAAAAAATTGCTCCCATAGATTTCTTTGCAATGCTGGTCAATACCTGCAAATATTACGTTGAGCTCACATTTGTTTCACGAATCTTGTTACTTGATAGCAACCGCCTTTTGATTTAAGGTAACGCAAATTGAACAATAACGTAGCCTACTGACAAACTACGTAAATACTATAGGCTTTATGGAAGATATATAAAAACTTAGCATTCCCTTGTGTATACAAATAGTGATTGTGTGTGTGTGTGATAGTGATTGAAATTAACCCGAATATTTTCGGCTGACACTCGTCAGGGGTAATCGTCAGCAACTAGTAGAGAATTCAAAAGAACATCGTATATCAACAATCGTATCACAAAATATTAATGCTATGGTACTGTTTCTGTTGATTGATATGATCTAGTTATGAGTATGACGAGTGTCTACTTGTAAGTAAGATTTGGTCTGATCGAGTCGCGTAGGCTATCATGAATGCAGTTGATGATGTGTTTCAATTGAGAATTAGATTACTGGCACCAGTATTTAGTCAGGTAGGTAGATCAAATGATTTGATAATATACTGAATACTTACCATTACTTCAATCTTGTGATGTACTGATTTGATAAAAATTTTAATGAAATGATGATGATGATACTTGGCGTCAAGAAACATTAATACAAACTCGGCTTATATAAGTTATATATTTTTGTGCGAAGTTAATACGTCAATTATAGAATAACATAGACCTATGCAGGTGATATTGCGACCTATATTCTGTTGTGGATACTCATTATACTCAATCATTGAAAAGTCGATCTGTGATTTTAGTGGTGGGATTATGATGTTAGGTGTTGAAGTATAGGCTACTTATATAGGCCTAGGATATTAGATACATATAAATAATAATATTAAAATATGTTTGCAGTTGAACTATTAACGTATAATTGTGATTTAAACAATTGCAACCTGTGCTGTCAATTAGACTAATTTTTCATCCACAAGACTAAAATTACCTAATCTTAATTGAAGGAAACTTTAGACTCTGAAATAAATTTATTTGATGGCTGGCTTAAACGTTGTATTTGTACTGGGGTACCCAGGTGCAGGAAAGGGCACCCAGTGTTCGGAATTGGCGAAAGAATTTGGCTTTCCGCATATTACTGTTGGAGGACTATTGCGCGATGAAATGAATAACCTTGAAAATGAAGATCACGACATTATTTCGGAATTTATGAGACGTGGAATTATTGTTCCAGCCGAAATAACCTGCAAGTTATTGAGCAAAGAAATACATCGGATTACTGATAATTCTGACTCAAAAACTGAATTGTTTCTAATCGATGGCTTTCCATTAAACCTCATCAATGTAGCAGCCTTTGATCAGATTTTGAGTGCCAAACTGAACCTCAAATTTGTTATGTATCTGCAATGCTCCAAACGTACTTGCAGTGAGAGAATAATTGCCAGATCAAATTCTGGAAGTAGATATGACGATAAGGTGGAAAGAATTGAAGAAAGATTACAACTTTATGAAACTGAAGCTATTCCAGTGGTGGAACACTACAGATCTTTAGGAAAATTGTATGAAATTAACTCAGAAAGGCCAGTTAGTGATGTCTACCGGGAATTGAGACACTATTTTTTACCCAATCGCAATATAATGTCTCCGTTAATATGAATGTAAAGCTGATACTTGATACATTTTGCCTATTCATATGTCTGTATTTTCAGTGCTTGGGAAAGTTTGGAATCGTCAATGAGTGCATTAGATATATAGAATTAGAATTTTATACAATTAGTGTTGCTCTTTTTTCTCAAGTAATTCCAATTTTAAAACCGGTATCTGTAATTTTGTATTATTATTGAATAAACAATATGATATATATTATATATAGACAATAGGCATATATTATGCAGCATTATCTACCTGATTGATCAGATTAGTTGTTCGCCAACGGTCAGTAGGTCACATAGAAATCATTGAGATGATAATACAATGTTGTGGTTGCGGACCTTGTGGTCATTGATGTTTGATGATAAGGTATCATCTCTTGATTATATGTCATGCCTTGAGATTTCTTGAAGGGATGGCTTATGTTTATGCACACCGTAATGCACATTGATCAGTCATTCATTGCTTGTTTCAGAAGTGAACTGTTTGACGGAACACTTGCTGTCTTTTAACAAACTCACAAACTTTGTATAGTGTGATAGGCCAGGCCTATAGACCGATCTTATATCGAGCTGGGAAAAAGTTCGATTGAAATCTAGTGATAATTGTAGTGTAGATAATATTACAAGACCGCCATATCTGATTTCTTTTCGCTCATATCTTGCGCTTATTAAATATTTTCAGCTTTTGCATCTTGTTATCGGCTCTTTTTTTTCTTATATATAAAAGCTTGTTGATAATACTGTAATAATGGCAGCTTATTTGATATGTTTTAGTGTTATAAATGGCAAATGTAACCCCAATGAGTAGCGGCTCGTCAACTCCTAGTCCTAATCGGAAGGCCTTGCAAAGGTCAGGGGTTAGCTGGACAGATGATCTACCAGTCTGCAAATATTCCGATGTTGGCATTGTGCCAAATGCAGTGTACCTTCCCGATGGCAAGACCATGGAAGCTCATCAATATTCAGATTACTCCTTCAACTTCAGGTAAAGTTTTCTTTCAAGTACTCTGTGTTTGTACTATGTATTTTGTTGTGAGAATTGTGATATTATGGATTAAAAATCTTGCAAGTCCAAACAAGCCTTCATGTTACTTTTTGTTATTAAAACCATGAAAACATGCAAATCCAGCAAATGATATCAAACATAAGATGCTTCGGCTCTGCAAAAAGATGTTGTTCTGACTTGCATGTCACATGAATCAATGATAGTAATTTTGGTAATAGCCTATCCCGGATATAACTATTTGGAATTGTTGAATCAATCCCTTCTGAGATCGTTTGTGAGGGGAGAGCATAAAGATGCTTCTTGCAGTTTATCACCCAATTGATAGATTTGGTGTATGATTCAGACCTAGCAGGAAATTGACTGGATTCCTCCGATGAATCTGGTAGATTTGCAATGTACTCAGTATACTAAATTGAATGTGGTCTCTTTGCATGAAGGTTGAGTACCTTTTTTACTGCCAAGGTAGTGGTATCGCACGACTGCTGTATAACAATTTTTGTTCGAGCATGGGCCAAGTTGGTCTGCTAGCTTTGTCAGTAGATAGCATCTTAGCTGTCATTGGGAGGGAAGGAATTTTACCGCAGACATTCTTAAGCAGAAGCAACTATAACATTCAATTTTGATATCACTGATAAAATGTTTCTTTTGTTTAACTCTTCATGAGGAAGTTGTCTTTCTTGATTTCTGGTAGTTGATAAAATTCCATGCATTGTAATGGATAAGCATCAGCCTCTGGTCTTTCTTTTCCGTTCTCCATATACCGCCTTTGTTAGTAAAGTAATTATCATACTATAAGTTGATTTAATATGACACATGACAGTATTTGTTTGTGGCATTACATCCAGTGCTAGTCGTATTGTAGCTAACATTTATTGCGTCTGGTGTAATGAAGTCATGACCTAGTGTTAACCAGATAGGCCAACTGTTATAACCAAATTTTGTTAACTATGCTATGCTGCCATAGTACGTGGTGTCTGAAGTTCAGCAATGCAATCATAATGTTTCTATACATCGGGCTCATATATTGACCAGTGTATCATATCACCAGCGCTATGTTAAAATGTCATGTAGGCCTATGTAGCCTAATTTCCTTATACCAGTACTGGAATTGTATTATGATTGTACCTAACACTATACTTAACTATGTAATGTAACTTTCATTTGACCTACAGTGTCCAAGTTTCAACTGCTTACAGGAAGGCTCTTGTTGTTTTTGGATATACAATAAGTCAACAATCATCTTCTCCGCCTAATACACTATTTTTGACATCCTAGTGTTTACGAATTATACACTTGGAATAATACACAGTTGTGATGTAAATCTATAGCACCCGATTACAGTAACTGGAGTTGTATGATGATATATACCAGTGGTTCCCAACGTGGGCGATATCGCCCCCCAGGGGGCGATTTGGTGGTCTAGGGGGGCGAAAATGACGAAGGGGGCAATAGGGGGGCGAAAATAGCGAGGGGGCGATGACGCGTCAAAACGGCTGACTTTTTATTTTATTTTTTTAGGCAACCCACAGAAATTTAGTTGCAAAAGTATCAAATTTGACGACATCGAGCCGAAAAGTTGACCTTTTTTTTTAGTCAACCTGCTTACAGTTTGCATGCCCATTTTTCGGTACCCAAAATTTGGGGGGCGATGATCGGTGTTGAGCTTGAAAAGGGGGCGATGGGTCGAAAAAGGTTGGGAACCACTGATATATACCATGATCATAACGGGTGGACTTTGCATATGTGTCACTTTCACTTACTTTGTTTGCAATAACGAACAATGATGTTGCATACCGTATACCATTAAGGTAACTCAGATCACAACAGTAAAAGATATAGGCTACAGATTGTAGGTTGTTTTATGTACACAATAGCCATCTAGAGGAGATGGGTAATTAGAATGGTCATGTATTAAATTCAATTGTCAAATCGAACGTAATCCTGTCTTCGTGTAGCTACTCTTTAGCGACTTGTCTTGTTATCAGTTTGATTATATACACGGTGGTATTGAATCTGAAGCTTCGTGAAGCTTGCAAGTACGGAAATCGTGTTTATATTATCGGTTTTGCGTCACTTGCGCTTGATTTGAGGTTCTGGCGAGTCAAATTTCACTACGAGCGGGATTTTTGACATTCTTGTGGCTTGAAAATATCATCCCGCTTATTATCCCTGTCTCCTCGGCTCCTGTGGTAGGTGAGTCACAAATAGGGATGTTTTCGAGCAGAAATTCTTGACAAATTTTCAAGTCTGCTTTAAACATATATACAAATCGTTGTCACAATGTATTTTGGGTAATGTTAGCTTCCAATTGTGTGTGTAGAAGTCGGACTTCATTGTCACACTGCCATGCAATGTTGGCTTTCTTGCTGTTTATTGCAAGTGTAATTGTCAGTTTCTTGTTTGAAATTGGAATTTGATGTATCATGGACTGCATGCAACCTCAATTATATCAAACTACTAGATTTGTTAGCTTGGTGTAATAGAGCACTGTCGTGTGAATATATAATTTTAATGTGATAAATCTTGTGAGTGCAATCTTTCGTCTAGAGACATTGAATAAACAATTTGCATTTACTAATAGAAAAGCATAACTTAACCGTTTCGCACCGGCGTGTCTATTTTTCGACATGCCGGTACGAGAGAAGAGTACCGTAATTGAAACCACGATATATTACATATTAATCGTGCCAGGTCGTTGCTGTTCATTTCTGTAAATAGATATTGTTCGTACTAGTTCATTGATACCTTGTTATTTGATATTTATTATATCGAAGACGTCAAAATCGTGTATCAAACACCGTAGATAAATATGTTGCAAAATACACTGTGTCGGCAATTCGCGCGTCATTGACCCCCCTCTCAGATAACGTTCTGTATGTTTCGTTCTAGCCGTCTTCGGGCATAGTTGTTTCATTATGTGAATAGCTAGTGTCCATACAAGTCCACATGTATCTTCATATCTGATATTAGTTACATCTAAGCTGATCAAAAGCTATGTGATAGGCCGCGTGACAAAAATATCCGCCGAAGCATCATTTCGCAGACACGCGCGTTCCTCATACCCGTCATATACACTGTCGTTCAGTTGGTTTCATTCGTCATAACCAGCTGTAGTTTGTTGCTATGAATAGCGATTGTCAGTTTCTGTTTATATTTTGCTAAAGCAACTATACTAGTTAGTTCTATACCGCTCAAGGTTATATTTGAAAACCGGGAAGCGAGTTCCGTCAGACTACCATACCAGCTTCAAGCACATGGCTGAATACCCGTCACATAAAGTGAAATATCTCGTGTTCTAATAACCATAAACCTTCATAGATTGTGTCTGTGAATTGTTGTTGCCTATATGATTCTAAATAACGGCTAATGGTAAAGTATAATTCGGAATACATACAATAATACTGAGCGATTATACCTTCGCAAGAGCGTGC
This sequence comes from Botryllus schlosseri, assembly GCF_051294905.1. NCBI lineage: Eukaryota > Metazoa > Chordata > Ascidiacea > Stolidobranchia > Styelidae > Botryllus > Botryllus schlosseri. The sequence goes on along the minus strand of NC_137246.1, from coordinate 25,681,652 downwards.
GTCTGGGTATGCAAAGAGCTGTCGTACATCGATATATATCTTAGGTTGTAGTAATGATAAGCATTTGCAGTAAATCATTATGGTAAGGACTGTAAATATCCGTCTACGAATACTAAAATGACTAATATAGGGTCACAACAGTTTGAGTTATAAGCCTTAGAAGTTACCATAAGCGCGCTCATCACTCGGCATGACTCACTCTCTCGGCGGCCTGCCGCGAGCTGACTAAAACGGTCGGTATTGTTTTGATTAGAAATTAGCGCCTGCTAGACGTAGACCGTCGACTCAGGGCTCTCTAGAACGATGAATTCCGAGCCTTTACAACACACCAGACTGTATCGTCGTCGCATACCTATACCAAGGTTCATAAGGTCCGCAATTTAGCATTTATGTTTCCAACCAACGTTTTCTCGGCTTGCTCTCGATATAAGTGGCCAGACACAGAGCTCGAAATGATTTGAGTGGCGCAATCGGATCCGCATTGAAATTCTGAATCGAACGCTACCTTGTTTACCGTGCTCCAATCCCATTAAGGCACAGTTTTTCGATTTTGAAAATTGAAGTAAAATTTTTTGAAAATTGCAGCCGATGCCATTCGGTTAATATCCGGCCTTTACCTTTCTGCTGTCATGAAAGTGATTCGCTCTCCTGGTTACTATATGATCCAATGGCTCCATGTAGCACCATACCCAGTCAATATGAGTTGATATTCTTTGGTAAATTGTTTGTGTACACTGTCCCATCCTTTACATCTACTGCTTATTTGATAATATTACATTAGCGTGTAACGCTGTGTAGTAATATCCATTCTGCATTTGACAAATACTTACCTTCATTGCAATCCTCACATTGCGTGAGAGTCATTGCCAATAATGAGAATGACAACAGGTAATTACGCAGGGTAGGTAAGTAATGAAACTGACATTAGTTGTATTTAACTTTTCGATTGTGAAATATGATGATATGACCAAATGTTTCAACATGACTTCAGGTTAATCTATCAAATTGCAATTAGTTTCACATTGGAAACTGCTTCTAGTTGGTCAATACTAATCTCTCTAACGATTAATTTCATATGTACTATGTTTTTAACTGTTTACATGATTTGTAAATATTATTTAGCTAGTTAACTAGCTGAAATTTACAAGTTAAGATCATCACTATGATGACCGCAAACTATTCACTCGGCCAGTTTCAGGTATTTGGGGTGGAAATGCTCATTGCATCTGTGCCGATGAGCCTGTGTTGTGACATGTTCCACCTTTCCAGCCATGCCTTTAAACTCACAAATGGCTTACTGTCAGTTATTCCACAAAAAATGAAATGATTTTTAGTTTATGGAATTCATGACCGACTATTGTTAATACTATTTCTTAGTCAGCCTGTTATATTACACAAAATATAGTCTGTGTTACAATACTTCAACAATTCTTCTTGATGAAACATAATTAGGCTTTATTTGTAAGCAGTTGCCACAACTGTTCAAACTTAATAATAAATCCCTCCTAAATTATGTTTATTACTATACACCCCGTATACTTATGACAGATTCAGTAAAGATAAATAAACACGTGCTAGCTGGACACGAATTGCATTTCTATAATTTCATATTTCTATATTCATATAAAAAATGCAATTCGTGTCCAGCTAGCACATGTTTATTTATCTTAACTAAATCTGTCATAATGTATAAGGGGTGTATAGTAATAATCTCATGATTTCAAAAGCTTCGGGCAAGGCATTATTAGACCTGGAACAATATGTACTAGATTGCTGTGCTTCATCTGGTAATCCTTATAATTTTATGCTATTTCAAGGTTTACTGTTAAAATTCTACTGTTGATTGTCGGGTTTATCGATTTGTAATCTGTTTATCTCTCGTTTTTGTCGGAAGCGTTAAATTGGTAATCCTTTATCAAAACTGGAGATTTCTGTGTTCTGTGTGTCATGCATTGTTGTCATTGGCACAAGCACTCTGTGTCTTCAACACTTTATAGTCCGACTAATCACTGAAGCGTGTGTTCTGTGAAACAATAGCCATTATTGTCTAAACATAAAGAGAGATCCTTATTCGTTTTTTCTGAATTTTGACGCAAATTGAAATTTGGTTTTGAACAATGATAACTTTTATGATACTGGTAATGCGTCATAAATGTGTCTCTTTGTGAAATGAGATATGGAATCTGCCTTTTGGCAACCAGAATAGTTTTGACATGCCTTGTCTGAATCTTTTTGTGGATGGTTTATAGTATAACGACTCTTCATTTGGGTGTTCATATTTAGAATGGCGCCTTCTATTTATGAATGTAATTCTGTTGTCTTGAGAAAGGACTGTGATATAATTGTGGTCTCTTCAATGAAAGGGGTATATATGTATGATAATAGTAGGTAATCTAATTGTAGCTTATCTTATATACTGTCTGTAATAGTGGCCTTAGTAGGTTTTCGTATAAATAGCATTTGTGTTATTGAATTCATTCTTGTACAGAATGCGTTGAATCTCTGATATACACTTTTCAAATCTTGATGTCCGGTCTCCTGGTGTGGCACAAAGTACTAATTGTAGTAGACCTTACCATTAGCACCATGCTGTATTTCAGTAGGTTAACCTTTCTTACAGCTCTCACAGTACTTGATAGAAATTTGATTACAGGATTAATATGAGTAATACTACCCGATTAATGAATACGTATCTGTTTCAATCGACGCCAAGTATGTCAGCAATACATTTATAGGTATACTAAGTACCTTTGTGCTGCAATGTGTTGTAGAACGCAATCTGCCATTGAGTTCAGAAGAAGAATCTTCATAGCCCAGCTCTGATTTTGAAGTAAACATCTGATGGGCTGCTTATGGGCCGTATGAACTTGGAAATTGAATATGCTGATTTATTTGGATTCCATTGCAAATATAGATGTCGAAGGCTGCAATTTGATGAATGTTGTAGTGTATAATAAAAAGCATTATTATCACATTTTGTGTTGGAGTATTTGATACGGTACCAGTAAGTTAGCAGTTAATGCTATAATCCTTATTTCCCTTTACCTATAGAAATAGGCTAGGTACTGGTTTCATTATAACACTATTCTATAACATGTTATGGAGTGTTAACTTGAAATAGGCATCTCGAACAAGTTAGTAAACATGTTGAAATGGACAATCGTCTGCATCGGGGCTGTCCGGCTGTGGTTATCAACGCAGGGCCCCGAACAGGATTTATAATTTGGCGTAATGTGATGCCGGATTAATCAAACTTATCGAGGATTGATTCAAATCCATACTTGGCAGTATTAACTGATGTAATACTGTGTTTTTTTAACATTGGACTCTGAATAGTATATCTAATTCATCTTCGTTTTCCAAATATTTTTAACAAAAAATACACTCGAGCATCGCACACTTATAGTTGCAGCATGATTTCGTTCTGTGAAATCTCCAGACATACTGTCTCATAATTACGAGCTTCTCGTAGGAACATGTTTCAAGTGTTTGGACAACAGAAGAAGGTTTCGTTAAGGCATCTGATTTTCCTGTAGGCGATATTCCACTCCACTATTATGGGATATCACGTTTCTTTCTGTGGTTATGCGTATTGTTCTCGATTGCATCAAGACATTGAAGTTTGGTGGTTTTGAAACTAGATTTTCATGGATCTGAGGTTGTTGACTGATGCCAATGGGATGGGTGCAAATAACTGAATCTTACAAAGATATTAGGTAGAATATGTTATTCACACCAAGCCATACTTGTGGTTAATAAGTAGTTGTATTTCTCGTTTAATATCTACATCTATACACCTTCACTTTGATTGATTAAATTCTTAACTTTTTAGGCCAAAGAGTACAGCTCTGTGATCAGTGTATTCTGTATAGGCCTAGGCCTACACATTTTGACTTAGTCAGACTACACCCACATATCTTTCACTGTCCAAATATAGCCTAGCTGCATGATTCAATGTGGCTGATGCATTAGGCTTATATTGCGATAACAATTTCCAAAAGGTTTGAATCGGTGGTTCTCAACCTTTTCTGTGTCATGGTCCCGCAGGCTGTGACTCTAAAAGACTGTGGTCCCTTCAGTGAAATAAATATGTATTTGTTTAACTTTAAAGAACAGCGAAGGAAACGAAATCAATGAAAAAAAGTTAATGAGTGATTAAATGAATTATACCTCGGGCTCAGGCTTGATTTTGTTTTAGCGAGCCTTTTATATTAGGCTTGGTCTTTGATATACGATATTATACGATGAAAAAACATGCTTTTAGCTAGCTTTACAATACTATAGCCTAAATAGGGGGTTTTTGTGTCACAATTCTATGTTTCTGTAAATTAATACCGGTAGGGCCTACATGTTGCAATCCATTAATGAAGCCTTTTATCGTTGCCCCCGTTAGACTGCGGCCCACGGTTGAGAACCCCCTGCCCCCTGGTTTATATTGAGTGCATAACTTGGTATGCCAACTGCAGCACCTGATGAAATTGCAATGAGGAGACGGTGATTTTCTGATTTACAAGGAAAATGTGTCTCAGTTTTCATGAAACAAAACTATAGTCTTCTCGTATATGATCTAATATTTTACACATGAAAGCTTGCTTCTAATATGCATGGTATTATCTGTGATTTACCGCAATGGTTCTTTATTGCAGAGCTGAAAATGGGTGTTACCTCTACGGGCTGTTTGACGGACACGACGGCGTCAAAGCAGCTCACTTTGCGGCTTCGCGACTGCCCGCAGAATTATTGTTAGGTCAAATCAATCCGTCGTACAATCCCCCTGATTCGTCGATACGAAAAGTTTTGTACCAATCGTTTAGCATTGTCGAAAGAGGCTTTTTTGAATCAATCGATGATGCGCTGGCAAAAAAGACTTACATGCAGACGCAGGTACGTTTTAGTCGTTTGTACGGTAAATATTTGATCATTGAAATTTTGGCACATGAATATGTCACATGACTGAAGATGTTATAATTAGTTATCTCTTATTCATTGCATCCTCATAGTTCATATCTGTATTTGAAGATGTGCTGATTTGCTAGTCCACTGCCACTGATTGTGATGTTTTTGGCACGACTACCGTTTGTTTATACTTTGAAACGGTTTCAATAACACTTGGAAGATTCCAACACAATCACTCATAACATTGGCTTGAACCTTCGTAATTAAGTAGGTGTTTGTATTTCTAGACATATCTCTGATTAGTTGGCTTCACTTCCTCTGCCATGTTGACGCTTTTTCAGATCCCGCATCGCTTAACTCGCGAAGCAGTCAAAGAAAGATGCCCTGAACTTCATGCAAGAATCACCGCGCTCGACAATGAAATTAAAGGTAAATTTGTAGTGCATGTCTTCAATTTAACAATAATGATGATCTGCTCGAGCGGAATTTGTTGGAACATGTTTTGATGTCACGAATAAAAACAGGGAGGGTGTTAAACTCATGGCCTGCAAAAGCCCTAAATAACGTCCAATTGTTTGAAAATGAATAGAACAACATATTTCAGTATTAGCTGAGCGAAGTCAGCCTCAAAATGTTAAGTCCCAATATCAGATATTCACAACTTACGCACTCAATCATAAGATTCATACCAATTGATCATAGAATAGTGTTGAATGTTTCAAATCAACGCACAAAAGCCACGAATATACATATTTTAAAGAAAAGAGAATCGTTTTGTCACTTTCTCCCAACTTCATGCAAACGACGATTCTGCGAGACATGTTTGGGACCAGTGTTCCCTCTAAGCTGCGTACGTGCGCAAATGCGCAGTGCTTTCACGGTCTCTGCGCACAGAAAATCTAATTTGCGCACAAAAAATCCGAAGTGATGACCTTTTTTTTAGTCGTTACGCATTGTTTTCTGCGCAGTGAGTTGATGAGTGTGCGCAGACCCGTCAAAAATTAGAGGGAACATTGTTTGGGACTGACTAAAAATTGTTTCTCTGTCACTGGTATGGCCCCTGATTAATGTTGCCAGTTGCCCAGCCTATCTGCCAAATGCTTTTATATGAATTTGATGACTGGACTGTTGACACGCGAAGTCCTTTTGAATTCTCAACCAGCTGTTGACGATTCTTCATCGCAGTGAAGGTCAGCTAAAATTATTGTGGTTTATTTCAAGTTTATGTAAACATTATTCAGTTATATATTGAAGTTCTGTGTCTTCAAATACTGTCATGTCTGCTCTAAACTGTCATATTTGTTTTAAATTGTACCTATAAGGTTTGTGGCCGGTTGAAGCCGCAAATATGATGATGTGGCACGTGTTTTACATGAGTCTTACGCCCCTGCTCTACAATGACCAGTTAAATACCCACCAGCAAGATTGATTAGATTCAGCTTATGTAGAAATTTTTGTTGACCAAAGTTTGATGTTGGGTTGCTGGATCTCGGACACATTTTTCATCTCACACACGGTATAAGATATAGTTTATTGAAACATGGACATTGCTCCAATATAAACTTTAACATCATAATTTGTGTTAATTTAGTTTTGTCTGCTCTCTTTCAGGGGGGACTACAGCGGTCGTGGCGCTCGTTATTAATAATAAGTTGTTTGTCGCAAACGTCGGGGAGTGTAGAGCCGTACTTTGCCAGCTCAACGCAGCCCAAAACTACCTTGAAGTGAGTATTAATGTCGTATCTCCTAAAAGTTTTGCGTTGAAAGCAGCGTCGGAAGCGTTGCGTGTGCAGTAGGGTTGTTCAAAAAAAACTTTTTTTCCAAATCTCACTCGCCTACTGACTAAATCGTCAGGTTGTTCACGAAAACGATGCACACCAAATTTGACTCAATTCCAACCAGTAAAGGCCGTGCAATCTTGAATTGAAATTTTTAATTTATTATTAAAAATAAAATAAAAAATTCTCAAATTTTTCTGTCAACCCCATGAAATTGTTGAGCTGTCTTCAAAGACGATGCAAAACAAATTTGAGTCAATTCCGACAAGTAGAAGCGGAACTATTTGAGTTTTTCCTTGATAATCCCCGGATCAAGGATAATCCGACAATAATCAACGAAAAACGCGACTAACTCCGCTTCTACAAGTCGGAATTGACTCAAATTTGTTTTGCATCGTCTTTGAAGACAGCTCAACAATTTCATGGGGTTGACAGAAAAATTTGAGAAATTTTTTTTTTCATTTTTATTAATAAATTAAAAAATTCAATTCAAGATTGACTGGTTGGAATTGAGTCAAATTTGGTGTGCGCATCGTTTTCTTGGACAACCTGACGATTTAGTAACTAGGCGAGTGAGATTTGGAAAAAAAGTTTTTTTTTACAACCCTAGTGTGCAGTGTTGGGCAGCATTCATGGAAATGACATTTTTCAAGTATGACTATCGTTCTCTTTCTACAGGTTCAGCAACTCAGCGTGGATCACAACATTTATCAAAATCAAGAACTGGCGAGGTTAAAAAATCTGGGTATTAATATTGAAAAGTTGCAAAATCGTGGGAAATTAGGTGAGTTGTTCAACGTGCCGTAGAGAGTCTGTATTCTATGTCACACCGCAATGCGATGTTGAAACTAGGCAACCCAATAAGTCGTCATTGTCTAAGGCAATTGTATAATGTGCACACTAGGGCTCTTCAAAAATGACTTTTTCTCTCCAATCACACCGGCTACTTGATAAAATTGTTAGGTTACCTAATTTAAGCCTACACACCAAATTTGGTTCAATTCCAACCAATAGCCGCATTGCTACAGGAGAAGAAAGTTTCTATTTATTATATAAAAATAAATAACAGAAAATTTTCAAATTTTCTGTTCACCCCATGAAAATGTTAGGTTGTCTATAGAAACGATGTTCACCAAATTTGGTTCAATTCCAACCAGTGGAAGCGGAGTTATTGCCGTCGAAAAATTTGGATTATGAATAAAATAGTATTTACGGTGACCAATTCTTTAATTATTTATTATAGTGGTGCCCACCGTAAATACTATTTTTTTCAAATCCAAAATCTTCGAAGGCAATAACTCTGCTTCTACTGGTTGGAATTGAACCAAATTTGGTGAACATCGTTTCTATAGACAACCTAACACTTTCATGGGGTGAACAGAAAATTTGAAAATTTTTATCTAATCAATAGAAACTTCTCCTGTAGCAATTCGGCTACTGGTTGGAATTGAACCAAATTTGGTGTGTAGGCTTAAAATAGGTAGGCCTAACCTAACAATTTTATCAAGTAGCCAGTGCGATTTGAGATAAAAAGTCAATTTTGAAGAGCCCTAGTGCACACAGCAATCAATGATAATAACACTGGTCTGCAAAATTTCCCTAGATTTTCACTCGCTTTTGAATCACTATTCCAAAGATCACAGACCCGTTTATGTCCACACAAGTCAAAAGTCAACTCAAGTATTTCGCTAGCGATAAATTTCTGCATCGTTTTATTCTAATTTGACCCTGACACTCCAGACGCGTGTTACAGTTAAGACCTTTAGAATCTGTAGGAGTAACTCGTGCTTTGTACCAGGTATAAACGAATGCGCCCGGTGCATCGGAGATTATTCGGTGAAAGGCGGTTATAAAGAAAACGAATTTTTACGAAACGCTATCAGCGAACCGTCGATAGCGGAACCCTCCATAACGGAAGGGTTGATCATGGATGACTATCCAGGTGACAATTATGTGATATTGTTTTACATTCGACACTTTATACGACCAAATACTTATGATTCACTAGCCCAATTCTCTCCGGTACGATTGGACTAATTGTTAGAATGTAAATTGTCTTTCCAAGTCATGAATGATGATAATCCCATCAGGAAAACTTGACAGCTTTTCCAACTTGGATTATTATAATTACGGCTACAAGTTTTTCCAGATTAGATTTACCGAATTCTCGAAAAATTTGACATTAAGTCAAGTTTCGTTACACAGGGTTGTAACCAAGTCGCGAGGTTCCGAGTCGCAAGTCTCAATCTCGCTTTTATAGTTTTGACTCGGAGTCATTTTCAAGTCACCGCCGAGTCAAGTCCGAGTCCAAGTCATTGGGTTTACTGATCAGTTCCGAGATAATGTCGTGTGGAACCCACTTTTTACAACTCTGCTCGGTTGATACCGATAGCTTCGCATTCATAATACACTAATTTTCCTAACTTTCAACAGTTTTTGGTAGCATTTTCAAGTACTAGTACTGATAGACAAATTAACTATAGTATTATAACTTTACTATTCTTCGAAATTACAATGAAATGCCTGTCTTGTTAGACCCAGCCATATGACTTGGTCCGATATCAAATCATGGTCCGTTCTTATGGGGATGAGAATAGCAAATGTATGTACAACAAGTTTGGCTCATTTCGCGCTGTAGGCTACTGTACAGTTTTCCTGTAGCAGTTTCAGGAAAATCAGAAATTATATTGGAATTAGAGCTAAGAAACATTTCACAAGTTAGATTAGAATTAGAATTGGAGCAAAGTAAGATTTCACTAATTAGATTAAAATTACATTACCGGCATTTCACTCTAGTTAGACTAGAATTATTTAGTTGTCCAAGTCTTCTATCAGGCTAGGCTCGTTATAATCTCTATATTTTCCATTCTATTTTGCTTACTTTACGATCTGATACTGAGCAAGTATACGCGCCTTAAACTCTCAGTTCGACGGACCATTTCTGTATTTCATGCAGCGTAGCACAAGCCTGGGCAGTAGTTGTGATATGGTGCACGCAGAATATTATGTTGTGGACAATTTCTAACTGGAACTCCGAGATTTCAAAGTTGCAGATGTCATGTGACGTGGCGTTTTGATTCAGGATCGTTTGTAATTCTGATGTCGGACGATCTGTACAAATCCGTGCAGCAGTGCGATCGTAGCGTAGATCCGAACGAGTATATCGCATCCCTCACGTCGAGACAACTACTGGTGCAAAGTTCCATCAACGGTAAGGCACATTACATTTTTTTACCGTCAAAACCGCATTAGTGGAATTGGTGTGGTGTTGACTGGGGTTGGATTATCCGAATAGCGGTTAACCGATTAACCGCACGTTATTTTATTATCTGATATCCGGATGTAATTCTGCATGTTCACCGGATAAAATAGGATCGTTGATAATGCGTTTTTCACTTTTCAGTAAGCTTCAATAAGTCGTATTATCAGTGTTGCGCGCCGCCAATTAGCGAGAAGCGTTTTGCCAATTAGCGAGATTCGTCTGCGCACAATGTAACGCGACGCGATCTCCCGATGAGAAGATCGCGAAATTCGGTCATTGATTACCGCACGCTCGGCTAACGTCGCTGACCTGATTTATCGCGTCTTCAACAAGCCTACAGTTCCGCTAGCTTGAAGAATCGCATCTGCAGTAGGCCCTGTGCGCACGATACCGTCACTGGCCTGCACAATCGCATCTGCATTGGCTTGGTGCTCACGATATTATCGCCGGCCTACACAATCGCATCTATAATAGGCATGGTACGAAAGATATCATCGCTGGCGTAACCATCGCGTCTCGGGCCTGGAATGCGTTGGGTCCTATCTCTCGGTGGCTGGGAGACAACATGCCGTTATGTGTATTCTGATTAGCGATCGTGATTGATGAGTGACATCGTGAAACTGATTGTCATCGAATGTTCGCAAACATGTTCGTGCGGGCAAGCTTAACTGATTTCCGTTGATACTTAATTTGAAAAAAATCGAAACCCCCTCATTTTATTTAAGACACCCCCCCCCCCTCTTATTTTTTGGCTGGGTAAGTGCCTGATCACGTGAATTTCTCAAGAAGGAATTAGAGCAGGCTATCACGTCAGCATCAATCAGCCACTCCTGCTTATTATTCAGCCCATTTCTGTCGTAGCAGAAAAAGCATTTAATGCACGCGGACTCTCTCTGTTACAAAACTTCGGTCCCGGCTACAGGATGCCACAATTGATGCAGTGTGCTTTATAAGGAGAGCGTTGCAGAAGCAGCGAACATTAAATTTGCGTGATTTTTCTCGTATTCGCTCGGACCGCGCGTGCACGTATAGATCTACAATAACACTGTGTAATGATTTTGCGATCCATTTTTCATGCAGACCTCGTGAAATAGATTGTCTCACTGTTTATAGTTGTCAGCCGATGTTATGCAGGAAATAGAATACACTAAGCCCGATTTTGACATAAATCTCCTGACTGGACATCTTCCGTTGAACGCGGTATCTAAACCACCTTGGCGTGTACGACATATTTCCTTCATAACATCGACTGACAACTATATAGGCTAAAGTTCGATCTCTGCGTGACTGCTGGAGCGTGATGCATCTGTGGAAATTTCAATACATTACAGCTCCATTACGGGGGCGTTCTGAAGAAAACGGCTGCGACCAAGATTTCTCTTTCGTTTTGCCCCTCAATTTGAGACCACATTTTTAGAGTGCAGTGCCCCTTGAAGCAGTTATTATCTGGGTAACCGGTTAGATAAATGCCAAATATACGGATATATCCGTTATCCGGATAGCGAAAATTACTGATATCCGAACTAACCCTAGTGTTGACATGGCGAGACATAACGATAATGCATCACAGTAGTTTCTTGTTGTTTGCGACACCACGGCAAAAGCGTCTGTACGTCTCAGGTGCCGCGCAAGCCGTCGTCGAGAAGATCGCACATCTGCACCGTCACCATTTCAAGAGCAAGTCCATGACGTGCCGTGGCGACATGACGCTGATTATTCGCAATTTCAGCCATCCCATCGGAACCAATGCCATCCCCAAACTTTCTTTCGTAGGTGGGTATCAAGGTGGGAATGAGTGCCACAACATGTGGTGCATTTTAGTTCAAATTATGTGTCATGTGTCGGGCAGTGTTGGGATCAAGTTACTAGCTTCGAGTCGCGAGTCAATTTGATATCGAATTAATTTAATTACACTTTCAACGGCGCGTTGTATGGGTAACATATACATTAAACTATCAGCCCACTTCGGTAGCTATCCGCAAAATAGATGATAGGGTATGAAACTTCAGTAGGTTGAAACAAATTGATATCATCATCATCATCATCATCATCATTGGTTTATTAGCAATTTTTATCAGTTCAATACACCACAAAAATGCGATACAATGAAAAGACAGGTAGACGTGGAAGCTACTTGGAGTAGTCTATGGAATCAGACACCCACCTTGGCCTAGACCAGAGGTCTCAAACACGCGGCCCACGGGCCGCCTGCGGCCCTCGAGACAATTTTGTGCGGCCCGCGACGGCATTTTGGATTTCGAAGTGTTCGACAATATTTAATTACCATTTTTTTTAAATTCGATAACTTGAAATTCTCTTTATAACTACTCCAGACGCCAGAAAATACTCATCAAATTTCACTATTACATTACTTTCAAAAGTTACGACGCAGTGCAAGATTACCTATTACGTGACATGACTTGTTTACGATTGTTAAACATGACCCGTTGATGATTCGTACTGAAGATTGTGATTTCAACTTGGGCGCGACCTTCTGTAGAATTAATCAAACTCGGACTCAATGTGTGATAAAAATGACTCGTGTTGAGTCTGTTCAAATATTCAAAGGTAAATCTGACGCTGATCAATAACCTAGTTATCACGAGTATACCCGAGACCCAGATTAGGCTGTATTGCTCTAATGCGCTGATATCAGATCAATCTTTGTAAAATTCTAAACTTCTACCCATAATTGCGGCACGTCAAATGTCCGCTGGCTGCAAAATTATAACGATGTCATGACACATTTGCACTATCACACGGTCTCTACAATTAATTATTATGACAGACTATGCCAAGTACAGCAACAATATTTTTAAAATATCTAAAAATGTTATTTTTTCGTGCCAAGCGTGAATTCACAATGCTAAATCACATTTTTACGATGCGTGCGGAATGTCAGTCTGCAAGGTCCCGTCAAATAAGGCCTACTTGGAAATACAATGAATTCCCCTATTATTGGTGCTGCGGCCCGCGGCGCAATCAAAAATGGGAAATTGGCCCGCGAGCACATTTGAGTTTGAGACCTCTGGCCTAGACGATGTAAAGAAGAGGCATGCACACTGAATAAAAGTAAAGAAGATAGCATAGAAAAAGAAAGAGACAAGAAATAGGGCGACATGTCATGGGAAGCGAGATCGATAGGTCAGTCGTGGTCCGGTAATCTTGAGGATGGACTGTATTTATCCAGTGGTAATTGCTTGCATTTCGACTTGATGCAATGCACAATCTGCATACACATTAATAGGATGCAACTTGGGCCTCTATCAATTGTTGACGAGTAATAAGAATGTATAAACTAATATATCGGTCAATTAGCCACTGAGCAGAAAGACACTGCTATAGATAGAATATAACTAGTCTACGACAAGGTAAGCTCCAATGACTCCACGCCTTGTCACACAGATCGTATCAGAGTGTCGACAACATGTACTTCCAGGTATAGCGACTTAGTCGACACCGATAACTTGAAATTGACTCAAAAATTTTGCTTCGAGTCACAAGTCAATCATCAATTTTGAGACGTCGAGTCATTTTTGCAAAGTGACTCGAGTCACGTCATGAAAAATTGTTGACTCGAGTCGCCCGAACACTGATGTAGGGGTAGATGTGAGTGCTCGAATCATTACGCTAGGCTCTAGTAATTTATACGGCACTAGATGACGAGAATAATTTCCGACTCTGATTATGTTCTTGTATAATCATCGTTCACTAGTTGACTCGAATTATGAGAATTATGACCCGATCACTCTCATTATATTCTTGCCTCGGTAGAAGTGGTAATCACGTCTTCGCCTAGATCAGTGGCTCCCAACCTTTTCCGACCCATCGCCCCCTTTTCAAGCTCAACACCGATCACCGCTCCCCAAATTTTGTGTACCGAAAACTGTGCATACAAACTGTAATCACCGGCGGGTTGACTAAAAAAAAAAAGGTCAACTTTACAGCTCGAAGCCTAAATTTGACACTTTTGTAACTAAATTTCCGTGGGTTGACTAAAAAAAAAGGTCAGCTGTTTTGACGCGTCATCGCCCCCTTTGTCCATTTTCGCCCCCTTCGTCATTTTCGCCCCCCTAGACCGCCAAATCGCCCCCTGGGGGGCGATTTCGCCCATGTTGGGAACCAATGGCCTAGATGATATATTATATGTTATGTCTTCATATCCCTACCTTATATCCGATTTATTACAGGCGTTGACGAATATCCGGTCACTGTGCCTTACTTGCCGGAGAACGGGATAACATCCAACTTCCGATTGGTCATGCCCAAATCGTCTATGCCTAATCAGCACCGTCCTTTGGGTTCGTATTCGTCAGGCAGCCCATCGTCAGGCACGCCAACCAACATGCCAAATATTAATCCCGTGGCGGGTGCCGCATCAACCGCTCATAACTCTGTGCACGGACTGAGTATCGGTCCCAATGATGATCAACTTGAGAGGGAGGATGAAGACGAAGGAGATCAGTTCTACAGGTATGAGTTTGGTCTACCGAACCCTAGATCTTGCGGCGCTTCTTCGATATACGCCCGAGATCAAAACAGTGCTCCCCATGACACTCGTAAATGTTTCCCCATGAACACGATAAATTTTACAAACGTCAAAATAGTTTTTTTTGCATTTGAATAGACGGATATTAGGGTTGGGGAATGGAGATATTGGTGTTTGATGTGGGTTAGGGTATCCCAAGATTACGGTTGGGTGAGGGGGTATTGGGGAAGAGAAAGGAGGGGTATTAGGGTTGGATGTGGGTCAGGGTCAAAGTTTGGTTTAGGGTATCCCAAGATTAGGGTTGGGGGAGAGGGGGATATTAGGGTTGGGGGAAGGGGGTATTAGGGTTTATGTCAAAGTTTATGTTTGGGTATCCCTAACCCATATCCAACCCCCTCCACCAACCGTAATATTGGGAAACCCTAACCCACATCCAACTCTAAGACCCCCCTCCCCCAACTCTAATATCCCCCTTCCCCAACCCTAATCTTGGGATACCCCAACCTCAACTTTGACCCTAACCCAAACCTACATCCAACTCTTATACCCTCCCCCAACCCTAATATCCCCCTTCCCCAACCCTAATCTTGGGATACCCTAACCCCAACTTTCACCCTAACCCACCTCCAACCCTAATATCTGTCTCTCCAAAGACAAAAAACAATTTATTTTGACGTTTATAAAATTATATCGTGCTCATGGGAAGCACTTGCTGGTGTTACGTGAAGCACTGTTTCGATCGTATATCGAAGAAGCGCCTATCTGGCTGCCACCTACAGTTGGTCAGTGAAGATGTGCTTCTACTTTCTTTTGGTACTCCAGCAGGTTGTGCCAGTTGAGCGGTTACCAGGGTTGTAACCAAGTCACAAGTATCCGAGTCACAAGTCAATCTCACTTAAATTGTATTGACTCGAGTCAAGTCAAGTCATTTTCAATTCACCTCCGAGTCAAGTCCAAGTCTTCGAGCAGAGGGTCGAGTCCGTGTCATCGTATTATGACTCAAGTCCGAGTCCAAGTCATTGTGTTGAGTGCTCAGTTTCCAGATGAAGTCTGTTAAACCCACTTTTTATAACTCTGTTTCGAGATGTCGAATGGTTCGCATTTATAATATACTAATTTCCCTCGCTTTTAGCAGTTTCTGGTCGCATTTTCAAGTTCCAGTACCAATAGACGAAATCCCAATAGCGTGGTTACTCAACTATTCTTCAAAATTACAATGAAATGTCGGTCTTGGCCGTCCGAGTTTCGAGTCATATGACTTGGTTCGAGTCATGCGCAATGGCTTGAGTCCAAGTCGAGTCAATACACAGAGTGACTCGCGTCAAGTCGAGTCATCAGAAAATCGTGACTCGGGTCGAGTCATGACTCGAGTCATTACAACCCTGGCGGTTACAATTTTAAACTATTTCTGCTTCATAGTTTTCTGTTGCAACGAACAACACATTCATATTCGCGATTTATTCACTATAAGCTTTTCAACTGACCCTCGTCGGTAGTGGCCGTCAGTATAATACGGAGATTGCAATTCGAAATGTAAAGATGAAATAGGTAGTGTGACGTAAGAATGGTATAACAACAACAACGAGAGAAATCACAAAACCAGAGCGTTAAGCAAAAATGCAATTATCTGTTGTTAGGCAAAGTTAAGCTGGTCAGTGACAAATTACTTTTTCGGAGTAATTAAAGTAGGCTTTGGTGGCACTTATGTGTTTGTTTCTTAAATATAACACCATTACAACTCTCTTGGGTGGTATCGAATGCATGCGTTCATGATATAGACCAGTGGTTCTTAACCTTTTTCATATCGTTACCCCCAAGAAGAAAATGATGGGATGCAATTACCCCTTTTCAAAAAATAACGTGACATCATCATAATATCACATCATAACGTGACGTCATAATGTACACTGAAATTCCTGTTGAAAATATCATGTCAATGGGAAGGCTGAATCTCTTTTTGTGTTATCCGGTGGTGCAAACTGATTTCGATACTTCGTTTTGATAGATACCATCGCAGAAAATCCTATTTCACGGCAATAAGTTGAATGAAATTCAATCAGAAAGTTCAGTCTCATGCTGAGAAAGATTGGTTATTCATTTTGAAGGCGAACACAAAAGGTTCCAAAATCTTCCCTCGTTTCTTCGAAGGCATTTTGATGATGTTAAACTTATTTTTTCTGACTAGACTAGACCACTACACTTTTCAATACTGACAACTCTATTTCTATGATATTGTTACTGCATTATAGGTGTAAAGCTGAACTTAGACGACCCTCGTTGTCTTTCAATTTGCCAGCATGCGTAACAATATATGATCCCCAAGACTGCTAAATAAATTGGACTTACCTAGCACTATACCAAACTACATTCGACCCTGTTATTCATAATCACTAGTGGTTAATATGGTATCACAGCAGGCATGGTGTGTTAAGTGAAACAAAATATATACAAGCGCGCAGAAATAAAAGTTAGCCTATATTCATATTTACGTCTATTACCCCCCAAAAATTGGTAAATTACCCCTTTGGGGGTAATTACCCCCAGGTTAAGAACCACTGATATAGACTACTCACCCAGTTTCTGAACCTATCTGTTCAGGTATCAGGCTTGTCCAGTACTGATAGACAAACTGGCAATAATGTGGTAACTTCACTATTCTTCAGAGTTACAATGAAATGTGTGTCTCGAGCCGAGTCCATACACAAATTCACTCGAGCCGGGTCATTTTGAATATTCTGCTTGGGTGATATTGATATCATAATGTAGTAATTTCCGTCCGTTTTAACACTTTCTTGCCCCTTATTTTCAAATACCAGTACTGATCGACGAAATACCAATAATGTGGCGGCTTTAATATGCTTTCGAAGTCATTAACTTGACTCAAGTCATTACATCCCTGAATTATTGCCAGGTGCGACCAAGACGAATCGCCCAAGCTCGACGCCAACGGCCGCGTTGAGTCGTACATCAAGTTTGACACGTTTTTCCATCGCCAAAGGACAAAAAGCAGTGACAGCGGCCGGCGCGTGGCTTGGTCGAAAAGGTGACGCATCAAACAGTACCACAGAGTACGTTACGTATGACTCGGCGAAAAGCATTTCGTGTGGAACGCCGAGAGATGTCAGGAGATACTTGCGATGAGATTGAGACCTGCCGGCTGCTACAATCTAACTGGATAGGTTCTATTTATCACGATAGTGAAGTTTAACGTCTATTACAGCAATGCTTGAGTGCCCTCTACAGACATCTTGTATCTTCCTTGCTTCAAGTCGGTGTCATCGACATCTGGAAGGAAGCTAGGACTCGTTGAGGGAGTTGAGTGTTTGAGTGCACCATATGGACAGTCGCGTGCATAATAAGGACCCTAGCCCGGTGTTTTCTTAATCTGCAAACCTGAAATTTACAATGCTATAAAACAGTTGCGGACTGGGGAACATTCAAAAATCATAATTAACCCAAAATGCAATTACGACAAATGTATGCACCTCAAAACTCAATACAGGAGACTTCATTTGGTGTCGCCATTTTGACGTTAGACGTTGTTATATGTGGCTCCATTGAAGTTTCTGCGGAGTGAAGTCATGTCAAAAACCGGTAACTTTATTTTGATTCTTCGGGTTCTTTTGAAATAAATTGGACTTTGCCGTTTGTTAGCCGCTAATTTGTGCTGTCGAAAATTAACGAATTTTGTTTGAACACTCCTCTTGGCTTTTACATATAACTTGTCTTAAACGACTTGCGTGCTACTTTCAAGCCGTTTCTTGGAGCAGTTCCACCCTTGTATTGTATATGCGAAGTAAACAGTGTAATCGATATTACGACACATTGCAAATCTTAATTTGTAATTTGATATTTCATTTCTAATTAATTGTCAACATTTTGCATTTTTGAATTGAGATAATAAATTCCGATATATTTGGCGGGCCGGCAGGAAAGTAGGCACGGAAATCCAGTGCTATAGAATACTGGTTCACAATACTGTGCATCAACAATAATGTTGAAAGAATAAAACCATTGAAACATGATTCTTAACCTCTACTAACCCGGGGAACCCTTGCGCCAATCTACCTGTCTTCTGAGAACCCCTAAATTTTTGCCTGGTCACAAAATCGAAAATTTATCACATTACACACATGTAATACATAACTATAGAATACTGGTTCGTAAATTGAACTGTGCATCAACAACAGTGTTCCAAGAACAAAGCCATTAAGACATGATTTTCACAGTAAACAAAAAGATTACAATGACTATCTGCTGCATATCGGTGTGACCTATCCTCCTTAACCCAAAGGACCCGGACCTCGATATCATTGTGCAGTGTGCCCGCACCGAGTGACCTTATCGTGCACGTGACTTCAGATTTTGCCTCAATGCTGCAAGACTAGTCAAAATCCACCATTAGGTGTGATTCTTAATTGTTCTGAACGTGCCTGATATTTATCGGAAAATGACAAATGCACTTGAAGTGAGAAGATCGAATCAGCAACTAGTCTCATACCTGGCGCGCCGAAATTTAAATTGCAACACTGAATTTAAATTACTCTAACACTGTATTTCGCGTTCATCCACTGGATTCTTTGTCAAATCAGTAATGAATTATGTCTAACTGGGAGAACAGTTTGCGTCATCTGTACGATCATGGATCACTTGCTGAAATGAAAAATGCACACATTGCACACGCGCACTATTCATGTTCCATGCAATGATTTTTTTTTCGAAATGCTGACTGCATGAACTATTCTGGATGTAATTGTCGCGAAGCTGTTATTATTGACTGGAGGTTGCTTTTTGATTGGACTCGTCTGTAAGTCGTTTTCGTGCCTCAAATGATAAAATGTTCTTCTGCTACGATATCTGCTATTTTATGAAGCCGTGTGTTGGAGTTAAGTTGCTGATGACAAGTGTCATTACTTCTTGATTTTAAAACGTTTTCATCTTACTGGGCTGGATCCCGGATTCTCGATATTATACTTTTTCCTTCTTTACTTCCTTTTGATTCATATAATAAACACAGTAACTGCTTCTGAGTGATTTACAAACTCGCTTATTACCGTGTGTTTCACTTATGGAACGCAGACTCGAGCTCATGGGTTGTAGGGACTGTATATGCGTAAGATTTCTCGATTAGGACCAGGTATGTGCACTTGTGCAGTCACAAAATCCAAAGTATTTGCGATAAGTAGCAAATCTTGGTGTAGTTGTGGTGTGTATCGATGAAACGCGATAAATTCAAGTTGATTTGAAACCAATGCATTGCACTCATGAAGCCGATTTGACTGGATACCTTCAGGGTCATTCCGGTGTGATCCTACTTCGAGTTTCGGCCGAAATTTTATACGGGATGCCCTTCCTGCCGCAACCTGCTTATCTGCTCGTGTTTGGGACCGGTACTTGAGTGAGGTCTCTTTGTTGGTGGCTGGGATTTAGGGTGAGGGCCGCCGATGCTATTTGAACCCGGACTTGCTTCCAGGTATAATTATGTCTCCGAAAAACTTGTCGGATTCTTGTTCACCTACGATTCAAAATCCGGATTTTTCGAATGCGGTCGACATCGCTGCCAGTATCGCCAGCGAGATTATTTTATGTACTTCTGCGGGCGTTTCCGATCTTTGCAACTTTAGTTCTCTGTCAAGACAGAAGATGCTGTCTCCTCGCAGCCTACGGCGTATTTTTACTCCTGTTGTCGCATTTACATGCTGAAATTAGAAAATCGACCTTGTGCTTGCTCAATGCTCATAGTATACTCACGTCAGTATGACAGTGTGTGAGTTGTTCATGTTAATGTTTACTGTTCGCATTGCAATCAATAGGATTTCATATCACTTGCATTTATAGCCATTATACTTGGTACTCCAGTGAAAAGAAAGCCCTGACTACTATCATAGTATCGGTACCATCGAATGGTCAAGCGTTATTATGCTGCAATCACAATGCAGTCGGCATTCGTCATCGGCAATAGCAGTCGTTCCGCTTCATTTGCAAAAATGCTAGCTCGTCTCCTCGCCAAGCATTAGAATTAATTGATCAGCGCGTCTCACGATTGGAAGCCATAGGAACTCCGAGCAGTGTTTAAAATGCAGATCAATGCTTCATCAGAGTGCTATTTCACCAGCAGGATAGCTGTGTAGCGAGATGGCGTGCATGAAAACGAAACCCAGAATTCTCACGGGATCTTTAGATCGAAGTTATCCACCGCTGCCTGTCGATTATGTTAATATTATTGAGAAACATTTTGAAATAGTTTACCATAAGGACTTCGAAAAGGATCCAGACCATTTTCAAGATATCTCTGCTGTGTTATGGAGATATGGACCAAGTGTAAGTTGACTTATTTTCAAGTCTAGGCCTACCCTGCACCACTGGAACGCCCGATGGCCGATGGTATAGATCAGTACCACCAGTAAGGCTGTAACTGACTAACCAACCGTCATAACATGAATAGTGCAGCCCACATAGCTGCAAAACGAAATGCGGTATCTTGCCTGGCACTTTGAATCTTGGAAAGGGACACTATGAATTGCGACTGATTGGGATATGAAACTGTGCTAGCCATCATATACTGTGGTGGTCAATGAATGGCCTAGAAATGGCAAAAAATGTGGAATAATCGGGTCTAGTCTACTTTCTTATCGATAACAACATGACCATCACCAATCAGAATTCCCCAGGAACATATCTAAATTTATGGCGTTTTTAATTGAATTAGGATTAGGGTGTTGACGTAACGTAGGAGCATTCTGTACTCTTACTCCCAACCCTAATCCTATGATACCCCAACGGAATTATAATTACTAGCAACCCACTTTAACCCTCATCCAAACAATGATATCGCGGACTGCAGCATCCAGCCTATAGCCTTTCAATACCATAACCAACCTAACTAACCCCCAACTCTAATATAAAGATGATACCCTAATTTTACTAACCTAATCCTAAACTCCAACCCTATAATCTTATGCGACTCCAGCCTAACCCTTACCCCAACCTTAAATTTTTGATGCCTCAACCCAATCCCTAATCCAAAATCAGTTATAAACGCAATAAATTTGGCATGTTCATGGGGAATCTTGATTGGTGGTGTTGATATCTTTGTGGATAAGAAAGTAGACAAGATCCGAATAATCAAAGGTTCGAATGTGTAAATTATGATTAACATGCATTAGGCCTCCGCCTAGAGGGCAGCTATAAGCAAGTAGCATGCCTGTGTACATTGTGTAGGTTAACTGGGTCAGCTATTTCAAAGTATTTTTTTCATTCTAGTAGCTATCTTAGAGTAAAATATAGCACTTGCCTACTTGGATGATATGGCATCGAAACCTAGGATTCTCGCTGGAAGTTCGGATCCAAACAGTCCAGAGCTGCCCGCTGATTACATTGATATTATGAAACAACATTTTGAAGTAGCATTTCATAAAGACTTTGAGCACGATCCGTCTAAATATCAGGATATTGTTGCTATCATTTGGAGATGCGGACCAAATGTGAGTAGAATGGCGATGATTACAAGCACCTGAGTGGCACAATGTCATTAATTTCTAATCAAAATATATATGCTTGATCAAACCATATGGTAATTACATATTACGCATATATGTTCATTGTTGAGTTCTTTTTTTTCAATAGCGCTTTGCACAGTATCATCATGCAGTGCACCTGCACATTTTAGTTGACTCGCTTATCCTAGCCACCTCAACCCAGGGTTGTAATGACTTCAGTCGCAATTTTTGGTTGACTGGACTTGACTCTAGTTATTTTCTTGAAAATGGAAAGTGTCTCGACTCGACTTAACTCACATTGCACATTGACGACTTGTACTCGAGTCATTGCGCATGACTCGACCAATTCATTTGACTTGAGACAGTCTATATGACTTAATTCAAGTTTCGTGTATCAGGACCGTGCCCGGTACTTGAAAAATAGGCGCAGAAACTGTGTTTTATCTGTTTGAATAAACAGATAATAGTGAAGAAAGAGTGAAAAAATTGAGCATATTATAAATGCAAGACCTTCGATGTCATCTAAGAGTTTCAAAAAATTGAGTCGGACCTGATTTGAATTCGATAATGAACTATGACTTGGACTCGAGTCTTAACACTATGACTCGGACTTGACCCAATGCTCCTGGACTTGAATTGGATTGAAAATGACTCGACTCGACTCGGAACCTTGCGAATCGGTTACAACCTTGATGTATTCTTTCAGATTGACGAAGACCTTCTCAACAAATTACCGAACGTCAAAATTGTGGCGACGGTCAGTGTTGGATATAATCATCTCGACATTCCTATGATCAGAAATCGGGGAATCAAACTATCTCACACTCCTAATGTTCTCAATGATGCCGTGGCCGAAATGGGTTTGACCCTTATGCTGGCATCTGCTCGTAACTTAGTTCGATGTGAGTACGGTATGCACTATATGTTATATTGGAAGGATCGCTATGATTAACACTTCTATAGCATTTTTGGCTTCAAGTTATATCATCTGGGAATGGAATGGAAGTTCATTTGTTGATTTACATGTACATTGTACAGCAGTTGGTACATATATTGTGTCGATGGACGCTTATGTTAAAACAGTATGTTTGATTTTATGATGATGCACTTTATGGCAAATCACAGATGTGATTTTTCGAATTAACTTGTCATAAATTCTGGAAACACCAAAAGTGGATTACATTCGAGGATTACTAGCTTGTCTTTCGTCATTTTGCACTACATATTAATGGGCACTATTGAGATACTTAGTATGATTGAGGAAGTGTTTGTAATTTAATTATGTACCAGAGTACAAGTGATCTCCCATAAAGTAGCAACTCTGTTAAATAATATTGCGTAAGTTTATATTATATCAAATTCTACTGGTTTTATACATAGGCCTATATTATGTGTCCTGCCGTGTTTTAACATAGCAAATATGCCTCAATCGTGTGTTATTAACGCTTTCACCAAATCATATCGTTTCCAGTTACAGAGGAATACAAAGATGGTGCATATCCAGAAAGGGCACCGGTCAATGATGTGACCCCACAATTCAGTGGATCTACTCTAGGAATTGTAGGAATGGGTAGAATCGGATACACTCTGGCTTTGCAAGCAAAGGCGTTTCAAGTCAAGATCCTGTATCATAATAGAACAAGAAAGTATGTTATTAAAACACCATTTACCATAGCTTTGGATATAGATGTAACAAGGGTTGGATTATTGCGATTTGAGGATATTTTTCATTATTTGATTGACCAGCAAGGCAGGCTCAACCTAGAAACTAGGAATCGTGGAAAAAAGGTGTGGTCTCATATAAATTCTGAGATCTATCTTTTGTGATGTTTCAGTTGTGAGCTCAGTGATATTTTGTAAGGAAATTTTGAGTTAAAATTATTATATATATATATCTATTTCAGGATTGAATTGTAGTCAGAGCAGCAATTGTTAAATTTTTTGAAAGTAAGAAATGGAGTCCCATGAAGATTTGCATGATTTCATGTGTGACCATCGCAGTAACATATAGATACTGCTTATACCTCTTTGCGGGAAAAAAGTATTTAGAGAGCATCACCACGTTACAGCACACACAGAGAGAAATCCTTTTGTTAGCCGCAACTCAATTGGTTTTTACTATAGGCCTACCAAAATTGCATCATAAAATATGCAAACAACGTGGCAAGCTACTGGTCATAAATTCTTTGCATTGAGATAAACAGTCAACATAATGCATGAGAGTCGGGTTCAAACATGAAGTTATGTGCTGATTTCACGTACCAGCAACTCTATGACTAGTAGGCTACATCATCACTATTCAGACTTCTGATAAATGCACTTTCTTTCATATACCTTGAAGCTATTCTATCACATTTTTGGTTAATTTGTCATTCCGTTCCTCTCTCTGCCAGATCAACAGCAGAAGAAAAGGCGATCGACGCTACCTACTTTTCGAGTCTTAACGAGATGCTTCCACATTGCGACTTTGTCATGGTTTTGGTCAACCTCACTCCAGAGACGACACACATTATGGGAGCCCAACAATTCAAACTCATGAAGAAAACCGCCATATTAGCAAATTGTTCCAGAGGTAAACCCACTAATACGTCTTGAATTAGATGTTTTACAGTGTGACGTGACAAGAGTATGGATATTGTGGAAAGTTTGAGGTATGTTTCCTTTATCTGACCAAGCCTACAAAGAAAACAATACCAGTTCAACACATTAAGATAATTTGTAATCATTTTTGGCCACAGTCGTTTCATTTCACTTTGTGACGTTACTGTAGGTTGATCGTGACTTCACACAAATGCCATTTCCACTAACATGCACACTAGGGTGGTCCTTTAAAACGAATTTTGGAAAGTTGTTGGTCTGACCCTGCTAAAATGTTCCTTTTGGTTAAAAAACAGCCTGTGTAAAATTTTATTGATTTCTGCATCATGCTGAATACAGATAAAAATCTGTAACTTGACCGACCGCGCCATGCGCGTGTGTCCTGTGTATGTATTATACTGTTAACGCAAAGCACAACCGGGCACTTGTAATTTTCTCGGTGGGAAAATTTACGTTCAGACTATTCGTTTCTATGCTCGTGACACTTGAATCTTCGTACTAATGGCCAGACACCAACCTTGCGCTATAGTATATAGGTGGCGCTTCGACTGATCTGATATTTAGCCTCTTACTGTCAAATGCTGTTCATCAACAATTTGTAATCCTAAATATCAATATGACTCTGTTGTGCGTTCACTGTTCATTCTTTCCAGGACAAACTGTAGACCAGGAAGCCCTAGTCAAAGCGCTGAAGGCTGGCGACATAGGAGGCGCCGCTCTCGATGTCGTCACGCCAGAACCTCTGCCGAAAGAACACGAACTCTTCAAGATGCCGAATGTGATTTTAACACCTCATATCTCTTCGCAAACAAGAAAAACGAGGTGCGTTATCCTGAAAAGATTGCGTCTTCCCACCGCACCACCTATCGATCGTTCAGTGTTTTCAATTTTCATTATTACTAACTGTTAGCAACTCACCATACACTCTAGTACAGGGGTTCTCAAAGGGTGGGCCATGGCCCACTGGTGGGCCACAGAGCATTTTGAGGTGGGCCACAGAGCTATTTAGAAAATTTCAGAATTAATGTAAGTTCAGTTATATTTCTTATGTTATTCGCTAAAAATATATTCGTATTGTCTAATTATACGTAGGCTACATAAAGCTTTTCATCCGACTCTGATTAGACGAAGTGGCACGTATGAAGTCAGCATGTACAAATCGAAAACGTTATGGAGAAACGGTGGCTTTTTCTACTGGCTATGACAACCTACGGCTAACAGCAACTAAAATAATTTCAAGCGTATAATAACTAGAAGATAATGCTGAAGTAACCAAGTATTCCGGCAGGGTCATATGTCGTATGCCGTTGAAAGGGGTATGCAATGAACTCGCAATGAAGTGCAATTGATGTACAGATTTACTGTACTTCGGCAGACCGTATTATTGCAAGCTGAAAATAGCCATAATTGCAAATTATTAGCAACTTCTGACAGAGGTACACTGCACTACCGCAATGAATCTTAATTTATTGAGGATTTATCGGAGCGCATTAATCTTTGAAGTCGGTTTAAAATGTCCGGCCTGGAAATTATTGTACATATGAAAGCGTCACAGGAATTGATTGTATCATTGGATTGAATATTCTGACATCGCAACTTCAGTTGTTTTGGTACAAGACATACAAAGTAGCCTACATCTTGCATATTGAAAAATCTTTCTCCACTTCTCTGTTGTACCCCAGTCACCAATGAACTGTTCGATGCTGGCGCAGAATGATTATAGTATTCCCCACAATAGTATCACTAAAGTCCCAATCACACAGTGCGGGGATCTCATCATTGTGTTTCGCGACGCGAATGGAGCAGCGGACGAAAATAATCTACTTGGACGTTTTTATCTAATGATCTACCAGGACCGTAACTGCCGCACCCACACCCCCAATTGGGGGAACTCAAAGGGACCCAAGATTATTTCGTTGGTCGTTTGGTGGATGATATTATTTCAACTTGAAAAAATTTTTCCCGCTTCGCGCGATTTCCTTTTCCGGTTCATCGACATTTCCGTATAATCAGTTACAGAAAAATGCGCAGATTTTTAAAAAATACGCATATCGGCGCTGTCCATGACCACGCATTAAACAAGATTATGACTCGACAATATCAGGTGGGCCACAGGCCATTTTTAAACCGAAAAATGGACCACGGCCAAGACAGGGCTGAGAACCCCTGCTCTAGTATCATATACTAAGTAATCGCCAACTACCATGAATACACGGTCTGAACAAAATCACAACAGCATATTACTGCATAAATTAGTTCTTTCAGTAATAACTAGGGCAAGTTTTTGCAACTTTTTTTTACAGCTTCCGGCAGCTTCCTAAAGACTTGTATGATATGTAGAATGCTGTTTTAAGCTGTTTGAAGGAATCTTATAGTGCAACTTTTTGCAACTTTTGTCCATTTTTTCATGCAACTCTTTGCAACATGTTGCAACTTTTTCGATTTTTTATGAAAGTATTTTCGGTTTTAGTGAAATGCACGGCCAAATTCGACTGAAACATCGTAAATCAGCACCGAACTACGGGTATTTCGGGAGCTGAGCCGGTAAATTGACCTTTTTTTTAGTCAAGCGAGCAAAATGTGGTCTTTTAGTGCAACTTTTGTCGAAAAATAAATAACTAAATGCAACTTTCCGCGGATTTAACTGCAACAAAAACTTGCCCTAGTAATAACAGTGCAGATCCATGATGTACTACGGAAAATTCATAATGAACACAAATACGAATTTTAGACAACAAGCATAACTGTACTGAGGTGCAAGTTTTCACAGACATGTTATAATGTGTCTGTGGAACTGAATAACGAACATCTGTGGCAAATATGAAGCAGGATTTGACGGTAGGCCTATTGGCTGATTCGACTTCATTTTTCGTGCAACCTGCACACAGTACCAGATATGGACCTGGATATAGGTATTGACTATGCGAAATCAATTGTGGATCTGGATGTTAGATAACATAGCTTTGGTTGAGTAGTTGTGCTTTCATTTCGAAGATCTTGAATTCTTTGTGCGGATTCGGCACGGATACACCTTCTGAACCTGTGACATTTAGCTATGCTGCGGTATCTAACGTACATATTTCTCAGCGATACACATTGTTGCTCATTTGTATTTCAGGAATGATATGATGCAGCTTGCCGTGGACAACGTCCTTGCCGCTCTTGACGGTAGAGAATTGCTGTCAGAAATTCCTTATTGAAGACAACTTGTCAATGCTCATAAAACTTATGCACTAATATCTTGTTCAATGTTCATGCTAGCTTCGCGAGTAGGTCGTGTACGTAATTTCTTCAACATGGTGATTTTCATTTTTTTAAACACGTGACGTTCCATATCGGTATGATATTTCAAAGCAAAATTATGGAATGTGTTCAAATGCAATTGATGCAATATTTATTCACACCGTAAAATATGATAAATCTGGAAGTCAGTCAATCAATTCGAACATACTTCCTCTGACTGTATGATTGCAGACGTACGTGTCGTACATGTCAGGCTATATTTCCTCTGACATTCTTCCAATACCTAACCCTTGTCTACAGAGAAGTAGGCTATGCAGTGTATATTGTATAATGCAGGGGCCCGCAACCTTTTCTACGCAGCGTGCCAAAATGTCAAAAAATGTGAAAATATTACCAACTGGCGTGCCAAACATGTTTAATTTTGTCATACGTAGTGTTTCAAGCAATGAATCTGCAGCTAGCAACGGCCTCGGTTACGACAGCGATTCTTAAATTATATTGGTCGCTACCGCTATAGACATACCGCTGTACGATATGTTTGCACCGTTTATGATGATTCTGTGGTTGCTTTGGTCGTTTCTAAGCCAACTACGTTCGCTACCATATCAAATCAGTGACTGGCCAGTGGCCAATCATTGTTGTTACGATGATATGTCCTAATGATGAAAAATGCACCCGTCCCTGTATCAGTGTTTCATACAAGTTGGTTTGATGTAACATTAGGGTTGGTCTGGCACTAAAGGTGTCTACTAAGCTCCAAAGGTTGCAGTAAAGCGTTAAAGGTTGTCGCTTGCTCCAGATAAATTGGAACCGCTTACACTGCCAGACGAAAATAAAATAATAATATCTGCTTCCGTGAGATGAGCACGAATCCAAATTCGCATTTAGACACTGGGCTCATTATTTTCATCGGTGGGTCTCATTTGATAAGTAAGGCTCAAGCTGCGGGCGCTGGACTATTCGACCCTGGTCATTTCGGACAGTGGAATGGACATATCAATGCCGAACGTTTTAGCCAACATGCGGCCGTTATTTTTTTTCAACGTTCTATCGCCGCCAATCATTTTGACAGCGCACTCACCGCACGGAGTCGCACGGTCGCATGTTGACCGAAACGTAACGTCTACCGGTATGTCGTTTCTTCTGTAGCGAGAAAATGTCAAGCGCCGAAATGCCGGTTCATATAATAGTCGCACTCCCGCTGGCTGCACAGTGGACACTCCTAGTCTAAAGCATCCAAACGGTTTCATACGATGTTAAGTTGTCGTTCTTTCATAATTGCTAATACGGTTGGACTCATTTCTGTACATTATGCATATTTGGGGGGGTTCCCACATTATAATTAAGAAATCAGGTTCCAATAAATCGCGCGAAGCGCGGAAAAAAATTCAAGATAATTAAAATCTGCCCCAAAAGACTGTTAGATGTTGATTTACGAAATAAGTATGGGTCGCCGGCGAGCTTTGTACATTTTAAAAACTTCTCTTTCAGTTTTTGCTAAAACATGGTTATAATATGTCGTTTGCGTCAAATCATTTGGCGTGCCATGAAAAATCATCTCGCGTGCCACAAATGGCACGCGTGCCGGGGGTTGCCGACCCCTGGTATAATGTGTATGTTGAAAAAGCCGTGAGCCGACAGAGACATCGATAGATTTCATGTTGTTTGAATCCAATATTGTGGTCGTTTCGATCTCCTGACCGAATACCGATCCTGGTATGACCTCTCGCTATAGCAGTGGTTCCCAACCTGTGGTACGCGTACCACTAGTGGTACGCGAAGGTCTTCCAGGTGGTACGGGAGTAGAGTAGTAGAATTCTGTTTTTGTTGGACCGAAGGGAGTTATTAGTTAAGATGGGGTTGAACACAAAGATTGTTCTCCCATTAACTTCAGGCTTACCGTGGCCTCCTCATACTCGACGCTAGCTTATCACGCTATTCCCCAGCTGCTAATTTTCCCTTCTACGTGAGAGTGCGAGCAAGGATTTTCATCTCTGATGACTAGCAAGTCGAAGAAACGAAACCGACTTGTTGAGCCCATGCAGGACTTCCGATGCGCTGTGAGCAAACATATGCAACGCATCGACCAGCTATTGCAGTGTTTCTCAAACTTGGGGGCGTGAAAGCATCTAAAGGAGGGTGCGAAGCTGCGCCCAACTGAAAATTTGTTTCGCGCTTCGCGCGATTTACCTCCAGTTCATTGTTTTTGCTCTGTGTATAGTCCTAATTGCATATTGAAGAATTCTCTTATCAACTGTCATAACCTTCCATGCCATCAAATTATTCGTTGGGTTTGCTAGCATTCTGGTTGCATTTTGTGATATGACGATACGGCGGCATGAAAATTTTCACTATAATAAACGGGGGCGTTTCTAAAATAGTTTGAGAACCGCTGAGCTAGTGGAAAATAAGCGAATGCAGCCATCGCATTGAAACAATTGAGGTTTGTTGTTTGCTGTTATTTCAATATTATTATGTTGTTCTTCTTGTGACTGGTGGTGAAAAACAACTCCATGCACCCCATTAACCCTGGCTGATAATGCCTAGTTTAAGAGTATTTGCTATTACGCCTCGCATACGTCATTATGACGTCATAAACGATGGAAACATTTTTGACCGCCTTCAGCGGTGGTACGCGAGCACTGCATAAACCTCGAAATGGTACGTGGGTGAAAAAAGGTTGGGAACCACTGCGCTATAGGTATAGACAAGCTGCATTTCGCAAGAAATCGTTAATCATTTCATGCGCAGTCATTCGTGATGCATTGTGGGGCAATATTCATAACTGTGGAAGTTTCGTTACTGTTTTCTTTAATCATGCCATACTTTACAATCAGCTTGTGTCGATTGCGAATAACATGCTAAATATATAATTATGTCGTTTATGAGTTGACTTTTGTTCGATAAAAGCTGCGGTGGTTGTGTCCACAGTTCGAGAAGCAGAAAATTTTCAGCTTCTCCAACTTGGATTGAAATTGAAATTATAGTTGCAGTTATTTTTTCGAAATTAGATTAGAATTGCGGAATCTTCGAAAAGTTGGAAATTAAACCAAGCAGAGTTCATCCTCAAGCAAGAGAATGTCAAATGTCTTAACTGCAAGCTTGGCTCGTTTCGCACTATACATTTCTGCTGCAGCATTTTCAGGAAATCAGATTAGAATTTAATTAGAGCATAGGAACATTTCACCAATTTGATAGAATTACACTACCGGCGTTTCGCTCTTATTCGTCTAATTATCCAGTTGTCCAGGTCTAGCTGTGTTGTCAGGATGTGAGAATTGTTTTTGAAGTACACGGCTTTCATCGTTATTCTTCGAATAAGAACTGTGCATTAGGGTTGTTCAAAAAAAACTTTTTTTTCCAAATCTCACTCGCCTAGTGACTATATCGTCAGGTTGCCCAAGAAAACGATGCACACCAAATTTGACTCAATTACAACCAGTAAAGGCTGTGCAATCTTGAATTGAAATTTTTAAATTATTAATAAAAATAAAAAAATAAAAATTCTCAAATTTTTCTGTCAACCCCATGAAATTGTTGAGCTGTCTTCAAAGACGACGCAAAACAAATTTGAGTCAATTCCGACTGGTAGAAGCGGAACTATTTGAGTTTTTCGTTGATAATCCCCGGATCAAGGATAATCCGAGAATTATCAACGAAAAACTCGAATAACTCCGCTTCTACTAGTCGGAATTGACTCAAATTTGTTTTTCATCGTCTTTGAAGACAGCTCAACAATTTCATGGGGTTGACAGAAAAATTTGAGAATTTTTATTTTTTTATTTTTATTAATAATTTAAAAATTTCAATTCAAGATTGCACGGCCTTTACTGGTTGGAATTGAGTCAAATTTGGTGTGCATCGTTTTCTTGGACATCCTTACGATTTAGTCACTAGGCGAGTGAGATTTGGAAAAAAAAGTTTATTTTGAACAACCCTACTGTGCATGCATCAGTCCTGATGAGCTGTAAAACCAAATATAACAATTCGCGCCTGTAAAACGTCACGTTATCGGTGTCGACATGCTGTTACATTGGTTATTACTACGTTCTCAGCCAGGTATGTGAAATACCAGGTTGTCGCCAAATCGCCGTTTGAACGTCGATGAACTACCTAATCAATATATGGTGTATTTGATTTGTCAAAATGTTTAGAGGCGAAACGTTGTGATGTGTCAGTGGGAAACGAGCTATGGCAACTCGCATCCTTTGAGGTGATCGATTCCAATTCACTCAAGTCGGTTAATGTGGTTAGTGGGAGCAGCTATCAGCCAAACCGACACGAGAAATGAGAAAATACGAGGTACCATCAATAGGCTTCGATTCGAATAAAATATGGCGAATGAATTTCGAATCTGTTCGCATTGTAAATTCCTAAACTTGGATGAAACAAGCAGTGACGTGCGGTGAGGTTCATGGTTGGTGAGGCATTTACTCTTTTGAGTCAGATTTCCAAATATATATCTATATTCTATATAGCCAAAATCGTAGCCAATTCAGTTACAGACTTCTTTCTTACTACACAAGCAGGCTGCGGAAGAAGGTACTATACATATCCAGAATTGAAGGTATAGGTGTGGAGCGGATGGAAATACACAACACATATATCATATCAGGAAGGGAATGTTTTTGCTCTGCACTACATGTTGGCCGTCGTAACTAAGAAACACTATTCATAATGCACCGACGGTTTGCGAAGTCGATATAGCGCATTGTATAACTATAGTAACTACGCAGGGATTGTCGGATTCTTAACATGTAGGTGAGGCAAATCTATCTGTGCCTCACCTGGTCACTGAACGTAACAATGCCGAATTTTACAATCGGTGGCGATATTGAGGGGTTATTGTCTCTGGCGTACGACTGTTTCAAGCAGACAAGAATAAATGCACAAAACAGATATGATTAGATATGGAAAATTGGGCTCGATATGAAGTTTGTACATTTGACAAATCAAAATTGCTGCGGTCATGTCATGCCCTCAATCAATATCCCACGCGAATTTGTATTACCCGACATATCGCGTGCCTTCAAGGCTGATTGATCACAGAGAAGAGCAGACACGGCAGCGCTTGTGTGATAATCCAGTTTCAAAATCTCCATTGTCTTCCTAATCACCGGTGAGAAATGAACTCCTTTGGCAGTGATGTTCACGTTTACAAATTCGAATTACAAACATAGCCACCCATGACATTGCGTTTGTTAGGTAGCGTGCAGGCACTGCCGTTAAAATGTAGGCTTGGGGCGAACCGATATATTACAGGTGACGAATTAGGAAATTGAGAAGTAAGGTTGATCAAATTATATGAGTTGACAAATTTCCCCGCTGCTGAGGTTATTATCCCGGTTTGTCTGAGCTATAATTAAACCGCGGGTGGCTTCCGCTGCCAGTAATACTATCGAGGGATTGCTATATCCCCGCGAGCGCTACACCATAAGCGTGGAAATGCGTTTGGTATCCATAAGAGATGAGCGGATTTGGAATTTCTATGTCCTAATCCAATCCAAATCCAAAACTTCAAATCCTAATCCATAGCATTTGTATATTTAAATCCGTGTCCAATCCTAATCCGATTCTAACTTGAAATTCAATAAAAATGCTAATTTATGTGAGGGAGGATTTGGAAATTTTTCTTTCACAACCAACCATGCTCTTGATTTAAGATAACTGAGCTTAGCATAGGTCTGCACCTCTCATATTCATTGGCACGGAGTGTACCATAGTGTAGTGTACCATAAGTACAGTAATAACTAGGGATGGTGTGAACGCGAGGTTCACGTTCGCGTTCTGTGTGTGAACTTCGGAGATTTAAAGGTTCACGTTCACAAACGAACCTTGGTAGGTTCTGCACTGTGAACCTTTTTCATAAATATGACAATTTTCATGACATTGTAGCATCTTTGGTTGAAATTCTTTGCCTTTCAACTTCGGACCACTCTATGCATGGCGCTGGCGGCATAAAATATCAACACTAACCGAGCATGCACCTTGCCAATCTCAAAAAGTTACTTGCTTTGTTACAAACGTTTGTTCGAAATATTCAGCTCTCCGTTTGAGAATATTTAGTGACTATCTGCTGTGAGCTTGACCCGCAATCACACAATATCAAGAACGAAATACACCACATGTATAGGAAATCGGGGAATGATACTTAATCAACCAATCCATGAAATTGATATCGTTGTCTGATGCAGAAAATGTTGCAGGCGTACGGGGTCAATCTTGAATTCATATGTTAATTGGATCATAAAAACCAAATCCGTGCGCTTGGGGTGTTTGCTACTGCTGTTTAACTTGTTAATGGGGTAATATCGGTAGCAAGTATAGAAACCCCAAACCCGTTTTACACTCTGCTCAATAACAGCGTAGCAATACCCAGACGATGAATACATTGTCCGGTCTGGCCTAGACCGCTATGGCGCAAGCTTGTATTTCCTTGCAAGTCCTCGTCAAAATTGTTGGCAAAGCGACGGAAGATATTGATTTTATGGGATTATTATATCATTTGATTGCCCCAGTTGATGCATTTAGTGACGATCAAAACATCAATCTGTACTTCAGCATTGTGGCATTATGTGGCCGGAGTCGTCGCAGGGCACGTGTACATTAATATAGGCTATCACTTCACTGAAAGGTAGGGTTGGAATTAGTAATATGACGTCACGTGACGTCACGAGGTTCAGGTTCGTGTGAACGCGAACCTTTTTGTTCTGTCCTAACACCCCAGAAATGATGTCCGAACACGCCCTAGACACGATGTCCGAATGGCAACACATTACGAACACAGCCTAGGCACGTTATCCGAGTTTCAAAACTGTCCAGTGTCCAAACGCACCCAAGACATGATGTCCCGAACACACCCCAGACACGATGTCCGAGGGGCAAAACAGTCCGAACTCACCCCAGATACGATGTCCGAATGGCAACACAGTCCGAACACACCCCAGACATGTTGCCCGCACACACCCCAGACTCGATGTCCGAACACGCCCTACTAGTACTGCATTTCCATGTACAAATGAAGTGTGCTCTTAAAACTGCAATTTCATCACTTTACAGTTTCAAAACCAAAATCAAACAGCTATGAAGGAATTCTCCTTGAAGCAAACTTTCATTTAAGATCGTTTTTTCCAAAATATTTTAATATGTTTTTGAGCAATCCGCTGTCTAAATCGTATAACGCCTGACTGATTTTAGATTTCCCCCTCAATTTAACCTTTGACCCTAACCTCCAGGGTATTAAATTTCACTTGGAACTATAGACGATCAGACAAGCTTCAGATTATTATTATTAATTTTGAAAATGGGACATTGTGGCGCTTCTCACCTTATCGGTCTGGTGCGCCACGACAGAAATGTCGTATTACCTGTCGCAAATCGTGTACCTAAAAGAAAATTTGTTCAAATCAAAACATTGCTGGCCAGAACGAACTCGACGAGAGGCGAGAGAAGTTCTGGTCATGCGAGAAGGTTATATGTGGTGAACTCAACTTTCAAGTTCAAGCAGAAATCAATCAAATATATGCTCGGTGCCAATCGTATTTTGGGCATGCGAGGAGGAAGTGATCCAAGCTTCAGATAAATCCAAGTGCCGTATCTCAACTGTCGTCCAACATCTAGCTACACCTTCTTGAATATTTCATTGATAAAACCCGAGATGTGCAGACCCGAAATGAGCAGAAAATTGTCAATTTTCAAAGTGACGTAACTTTTGACCCCAAAGTCCAATTTTCATAAAATAAAGTTCATCCTGTTTGGAATAAGCTCATCTCTGCGTGTACCAAATTTCAGGAGATTTGAAGAGGTAGTGATGTGAACACCGTTTGTCTGTGTATGGAATGGCCCAATATTGATTGAAACAACGCAAACAGGAAACCAAAAACCCAAAGATCAAGCCCAGCCCTTATCTGAAGTAATTAAAAGCCAACTTGAACTTAGCATGTAGTATATTTCCATGAACGTTTCACCTCAACTATTGATTCGGGGGTGAGAGGGTAAGGCCGTCCTATTTTAAGTAAAAAGTACTGATCCGGTTCCTACCCGACTCCGGACGTATCAGAAAAAGTACTGATCCGTCTCCGAAACGGCTCTGGCCAAAAAAAGATAAAATCCGCGGATATCCAATCCGATGTAGTAGCCCACTCAAAGGAGTCCGTGCGGATACGGAAATTTGCTTTATGAGTACTGCTGTTCAGGAGATCTTAACTTCTATTGTGATTTTAGCGCGCGTGTTCTACATATGTGCCAACCAGAGTTGGATCAATTGTAATTTGTAATTGTAATTGAATGTAATTAATTACATTTTTAAATGTAATTGTAATGTAATTGTAATTGAAGCATTTTTATTTTGTGTAATTGTAATTGTAATTGTAATTTGACAAAAATTTTGCTCAATTACAATTTCAATTACATTAAATTGCTATTGAGACCTGACAAGCACAACATAAAACAATTGACTTATAATCAGGCCGTGTTATTTTTGGCATTTCAGGAGCCAGATGCCAAAACTGCCAAAAATAAAAATTTGAAAATGCCAAAAATAAGCAATTTTTGGCATATGCCAAAAATAACACGGCCTGCCAAATAGTGCATTTCGTTCATGGTGTTGTGTTAACAGGACCGCGTTACAAGCGAGAAGAGCGTTTGTGAAAGGCAGGTTTCTTAATCTGGGTCCAGCCCACCCATTAGGGGTGAAAGCATGGTGTCCTAAAGGGTGTGGGCACAGCGAGATTGAACGGCTGACTGCATTTGGTTTACGTCATACTTTCCATTTGTCCAAAGGCAATTTTACGACCATTTTGACCGGCTTGTCGAGCGCTAAATTTGATAAAACGGGTATCAATGAGAAGCTGCCGCAGTACTCATTATTAAAATATAAATTATATTCTGCTCATGGAACTGGAACTCCCAAAATCAACCACGATTTTTGCATTGTGATCGAGTTGAACATTGTGACGCAACCAACTGTCTGGCTATTTCTGAGCTGCACAGTCTCGTTTTGCCAGACAGTTGCGTCAATGTTCTGAAACAAGCTAACCTTCCCAGGACTCTTCCATGGGAGTTGGTAATATTAAAGCCACCTGAAGTGAAAAAATGTCCTCCGAAAATATATCGGTAGACTGAAGGAGAAATGATAGTCGGGCTACTAAATAGAATGTGTTGAAAGACAACACAGGAAACTCCTGGAAAAGGATCAGGAAGAGAATTATCTCCGCGATGAGATCGATGGCACTGGCGAAGTGATCTCTTTTCATGATGCTTGGAAGCCGGTTCGGCCCTTCAAAGATTTTGAAGCTCTGAAAACCTTTTGTGGATGACTGGCAACATTCTTTCCCTCAGTGGCTACTGTTGAAGCCGATATTTCCCAGATTCGCTGGGCGAGAAATGAATTTAGGAGAAACTTAGCTGACCTGAGTTTGGAATTCACTGCTACAGTGCAAACGATTTAAGTCTATTCAACAGCTGTGACAATCAGCTGTCAAGCGTGTTTGTTAGGCTTTTCTTTTTTTTGGCACCGATTCCGATGGATACTGCACATTTTGTGGTTTCGTTTGATATAATTAACCAATGAAATCGTTAGGTTTTTTCTTCTCGTATTGTTTGTTGGCACTGATTATACGTGGATGCTGCACATTTTGTGGTGTCTTTTGACAAACTAGCCCAAATAAAGC
This sequence comes from Botryllus schlosseri, assembly GCF_051294905.1. NCBI lineage: Eukaryota > Metazoa > Chordata > Ascidiacea > Stolidobranchia > Styelidae > Botryllus > Botryllus schlosseri. The sequence goes on along the minus strand of NC_137246.1, from coordinate 25,644,216 downwards.
GCTTTTGTGACTAATTCGAGGCTGCAACTGTCTATTTAGAGGACGATGCCAAAACTGCCAAAAATAAAAATCGAAAAATGCCAAAAATAAGTTATTTTTGGCAGTTTTGGCATATGCCAAATATAACACGGCCTGCTTATAATGCATTCTCTTACGAACGACAAGGAATTTGGTGGATCCATTCGCGAAGGCCATTGACCGCGCCCTTGCGGGCGAAGTTTATTTTTATTTTCACCGCTATGCTGGCCTCGGCTGCCATTCCATACAATTTTTAAATTACTAACCAACCGATGGATTCGCAACACGTCGCTCACGATTGAATACGCCGAGAAGCGAACTGCTGAGCCGGCTAAAAGCGGCAGAATTGATAGTCCCAAAGCTGGCGATCCAAGAGTCGAAATTTGATATGTATGGTCCTAATCGAAAGCTAGTGTCGCACTGATTCCGCAATAAAAGTATTTTTCCAGGCAATGGTACCATCCCAAAATAGTTGTGAAAGTCTGGGAATCGGCATTGTTCTGAACAATCGCTATGGGCGTAACTGGTAATTGTTGTAGTCATGCTGCTGCAGCGCTCTCACTTTTCAGAACAGTCGGCCTTAAACGGCTATTTTGGAGCAGTTACATTGCCCTGACGAGATTTTATTTTGTATTTTCGGAATTAGTACATCAATAGCTTACGATGAAGACCAGATGCATCAAATTTGGACGCATGGATCGCCAGCTCTATGACTATAAAGTTTGCTGGTTTTAGCCGACTTTTCAGTACGTTTGTCGGTGCATTCATCCGTGACTCACATATTGCGCATCTATCCGTGGGTTGGCAATCTACAATACGATTTCAGATCACGATGATGCATCGTTATTTCGTCTGGCTAACTAACCAGACCACTGGATATTATATAATGTCTTATCTGACAAAGCACGGTTTTGTTTTTACTCCTCATCCTAATTCCTACGTCCCTCGATAAAAATAATATTGTTTCTTTAATTACATACTATATACGCAAATCCAACACATGCATATATTATAATACTTTTTCAACGACATACTGCACCCTATCCTCAATCCTAACCCATAGGAAATTAGGTAAATAACATTTTACATTTCCAATTACGTGAGCTATAATTACCTAGCACACAAAACACGCTTACATTACGTCACAGTGACATCTTACATAGAATACTATGTACGCACATCAACGCAATTATTACTACACAATCTGAACTAGACTTGAATTGTTGTTAAATACGACGCTACGGTTGTCAAGGACCACGGTTGAATTTATGACTATTCAATTACATGTTCAACAGCAGCAATTGTAATTGTAATTGTGATGTAATTGATGTATGCAGGGAGTAATTGTAATTGTAATTGTAATGTAATTGATGCATGCAAGGAGTAATTGTAATTGTAATTTGATATTTTTAGCATGGAGTAATTGTAATTGTAATGTAATTGAAACATTCATGAAAGTAATTGTAATTGTAATTGTAATTGAACTGAAATAATGTAATTGATCCAACTCTGGTGCCAACTGAGTATAGTGCACTGCATACCACATGACTTTTGGAATGGAATTGGAACAGCATATACTGCTTCCTTTGATATTACAGTACTGATGACTCGTGTCGTATTTGTCTCGCATGTATATCCTTTAATTATTTATTATTGTTCAATAGCATTGTTATTTTTACTACAGGGTATACACTATACCTATATAGTGAGATGACTGACGAGACACCAAAACCTAGAATCCTCACGGGATCCCTAGATCCTAAATATCCATCTTTATCTTCGGATTATGTTAATATTCTTGAAAAGCATTTTGTGATCGTTTATCGTAAGGATTTTGAAAAGGACCCATCAAAGTTCCAAGATATCGCAGCCATTTTGTGGAGATTCGGGCCAAAGGTAAATTTACTGGCTGTCCTAGTATTAGCAGGACGAGAACGTGCTGCAGCAAGCCGACATTTAACACACAGTCGCAGGCTGACTTCATTGAAGGATAAGGCTTTTATGCGTGCCATCCGTATACGCCTTGATGATCTCTGCTTCTTTGAGATCAGAGTATGATTTTCTTCGCATGAAGGAGACATATACTGGCCCTAAAATAGCACTACGAGCAACTATATGTTAGTGATGCTGAGCTCCCGATCCGCTGTTTCAGCGCTTCAGGAATCTGGATTTATCGCCTTTTCCGCGTATTAGGATTCATTTTCGCGTTTCAGGGTTACCCGTACTATCATGTCGCAGTGTTGGGGATGACTCGACTTTTTTCATATGACTTGACTTGACTCGAGTCACTTTGCAAAAATGACTTGACTTGACTTGACTTGACTCGACGTTTCAAAAATGTTTGGTTGACTCGTGACTCAGAGCAAAATTTACGAGTAAATTTCAAGTCATCAAGTACCGATGTCGTTAAAATGGCTGATATTGCACATATTACGATTGTTCGCTATACGCAGGTGTGGCATTGAGAGTGAGCAATCACTCAATGATTGTGCGTTTTGCTGAACCTCCATAGTTCTATCTAGGGTTGTATTTAAAACAAAATTAATTTACAACAAACATGTTCGAAACAAGGCCCTTGTTTAAAACATGTTTTTTATTGTTTTTTTTTAAAGCCACGACGTCACGAATATTTAATTGTGACGCCATAGTGGATTGAGATTGACAATTGAAAATTTAAGATAAATATTGCTCTTTTGACGAAAATGTACTATAACTGTTGAACCGCCTATATTGAGGGTTCCAACCATCCCATATCGATATACGTCGACTAAATCGAGTGGTGATTGTCCGTATAGGCTCATACAACATGTTTTTTGGAAAGTGTTTACAGAATTACGGCATAATTTTACATCTGAAAAAAACAACTTATTTTTTTTAAAAGGCCTTTTCTTAAAACACTGTTTAAAACATGATTTAAACAAAGTGTGTAAACAACCATTTGTTGCAAATGCAGCCCTAGTTCTATCACAAATAAACTGACCGCAAACGAAGTGATCGGAGCTTACAGTTTACGTCGTCGTAAACTAGTAGTAAAGTAATCTAACGGCAAAGTATCTATCGCTATTCTATAGACTGCTCATTGCGGTCGGCACTCACCTTCACCAAACATCTTGTAAGATTTAAATAGAATTTAAATAGAGTTTTAAAGTTTATATTTCTCGTCAACCATCGGCGCAGGCTTAAATGCTATCTCATGGATGTGTATAGGTGGACTTATTCGTTTCGACTCTCTGAGGTTTCGCATTCTATTCTCCACTTTGGCAGACTGAGGCTATACAGTTACTTATGTGTAGTTTATACGTAGTGAGCGATTCGACGCCTATTTGCATGTTTATTTAACTCTATATTCGTCCCTCGATTCAAAATAGACGGCAACTTTCTACAGCTATCCAAATGCAATGACGTATTTATGCCTCGTACTTCGAAAAATCAACTTGAAATGAATTGCAACTTGACACGTGACTTGACTCCAGTCACTTCCAAAAATCGAGTGACTTGACTTGTCTATAGTCATCTTCGAAAATCGATTGACTTGACTTGAGTCAAAATGTGCAATGACTCGAAATGACTCGTGACTCGAAGGTAGAGACTTGATCCCAACACTGTTATGTCAATAATGCAGCTCCACGATATTGCTGTGTTGCATCCAAAATTACACATGGTACTTCGCATCAACCAAGTTTTGATATGTCCCAAGTATTGCATGCTCCAACAATGCTTGCTATTTGGTCCCACAATGACCTACCTTCGAACACTTGGCTGAAGTCCTAGACCAGTTGTTCTCAACCGGGGGTCTGCGAAGCATTTTTAGGGGGTCCGCGCAACCTCCAAATTTGCAAAATGGTTGATAAGCTGATTTGTATTTCTTTTTTTAATTAAAGAAATCTCCGATACAGTTTCGCTGCACACTGCTAAAACTTCTTGAGTCACATAAACAGAATGGCCGCCTGAGATGAAATATTCCACTGTGCAAATTCATTTTCAAATTGCCGAACTGCCAAGCCTACTTGTACGAACATGTTGCGGTTTAGAGATGTTTTGCACTGGTTTTGGAAAAAATGTTTTGAAAAATCTATTTTCTCTTGTGATATACATAACCGCTATTCCGGAATAACGTGACTAGGCTGAATGTTTTATGTTCATTAGACATCTGTTTCACAATTTCGGTGCCATATATGTTGCAAGTTGCAACCATACCCAAAGGTGTCGTCAGAAGCGTCACGCGTTATTATTACATTTGCCGTCACCAATATTTGTGGAATGGGATTTTCGGCACTCCTTAATTCATATCAAATCGACGGCGTGGATTTTTAAGACTCGGCCGCGTATATCAAAAAATGCACCTACAGAATTCGCTTTGAAATACTAAAAGTCTTTCCAATTTCTACATACGCGTACACAGCATGATGTGATTTCCAAGAAAAGTCATTTTGTTACTGTTTATCACAAGCCTACAGTTCATATTTGCACAATACAGATTGAGAATGCACAAACATTGAGCTAAATTTGAACTAAAACTGGAGGGGTCCGTGGTGGTTCAAGGGGGTCCGCGAAGATGAAAAGGTTGAGAGCCACTGTCCTAGACGCATGTATTTGACATTTTAGATTGATGAAGAACTTCTTAACAAGCTACCAAATCTCAAACTCGTCGCAACTGTCAGTGTTGGATACGATCATATCAACACTGCCCTGATCAGAAATCGAGGAATTAAACTATCTCACACTCCAAATGTTATGAACGACGCCATTGCAGAACTGGGTTTGACTCTTATGATTGTAGCAGCTCGCCACGTTGTAAGATGTGAGTTTGCAGTAGTACACTTTGTGTTATAGTATCAGAATAGGATTACCATAATTTTGCGGCCCAGAATACGGACACTCTGTGTCAAGTTGACGTCACACAAGCAATGCTTTGCCTATGCGTAACGTGTACATTATACATTGTATGTCGGAGTGGATGTTTGAACAATGAACATAGTGTCGTGAATTCACTAGGCTATTGGTTCCTCCTTGATTTGACCTCTCGGCATCTCTAGGTATTCTCATTTGGTCTTCAACAGACTTCATGTTGCTATACTTTTCGATTGCTCTCCCTGCTTTATAATTAAGTTCATCGAATATACGCTCTTATCGTTTCAGCATAGTGTCCTATGTCGTGTCGACACAAGGAAATCTCACGCCTCAGTGAAATTGAATCACGTCACAATTTCCATTTGACTACAGGCAATTTGACCGCCATTTTTGACGGGCTTTCCAAGCATAAATTTGGTAAAACTGGTATCAATCGAAAGCGGACTCTGCACTGATTACGAAAATATAAATTTTATTCCGCTCGTGGCCCTGGAACTCCCACAATCAGCCTCGAATTTTTCGTTGTTATGGAGATTGGCATTGGGACGCAACAATGCTGTCTGGCGAAACGAGAGAGGAGCTCAAGACCAAAAGAGCCAGACAGCATTGTTGCGTCCCAATGAATAGACTTACGGTTGCATTTAAAACAAACGGTGTTTTAAAACACTTTGTTTAAAACGTGTTTTAAACAGTGTTTTAAACAAATGCATTTTTTAAGGGGACTAGCGACCCAAAAAAATCAAAATTTTTGATTTTTTTTCTGGTAAGAAATATTAATATTGTATATCTGCTGTCACCTCATGGCCATTTTTTACCCAAACAATAACTAATAACTGTAAAATTTCGATTTTATTTTCCTTTGATAATTGGGGGGGGGGGGGGTGTTTTTCAAGTTCCAACCAAATGATCGCATGTTTCGTCCGATGACTCTATAAAATATATGGTTGCACTGTCCTAGTACTTCCTAAAGAAGGCGTTAGATCGGAAAAAGGGCTTCACAATATCGAGATTTTCCATTCCCCGTGTCGGTGCATTTTCTGTCCTTGAAATACAAAAAAAATTCACAATCTGCAGGGTAGAACGAAAATTTTTGGTTTTTTGTTTATAGCATAGCGACATCTAGCAACTGTGAAAATTTCATGGTGATGTGGGTAGCCGCATCCGAAATTTAGGTTTTTGGGTTGCTAGTCCCCTTAAACATTTTTTTTTCAAACGTTGTCTAATTATACCATGTATAAATACGTCCGAAAACCCATGTGGTATGAGCCTACGGACGACTTACACCCAAAATAGTCGACGTATACGATGTGGGGTGACTGGAACCTGGAAACCCCGAAATCGTCGTCGGTTAAACAGTTTTTGCACGTAAGATATGGATCATTGGTACGGAATGGGTGTTCTGATGATAATGACCGTCAACAGTAAAAATGCTGCATAACGATGTAGTTCTGGTTCAAGATATTTTTGCTCTGTTTATGACAGTGATCGGAAGCCCTACCCAACATTTTCAATTGTCAATGTCAATCCAATGTGACGTCACAATTAAATATTCGCGACGTCATGGCTAAACATGTGTGTTTTAAATTGATTTTTGTTTTACATGCAACTCTGTATATTGAAGTTCTGTACCTTTATAATATTATTTTCAATTCTTAATACGCGTAATACCTACGAAATCATGTCAATTACAGTCATAGAGGAGTACAAAAATGGTGCGTATCCAAAAATGACACCGGCGTATGATGTGACGCCACAGTTCAGCGGTTCTACACTAGGAATCATTGGAATGGGTAGAATCGGTTACACTCTGGCAACGCGAGCAAAGGCATTTCGAGTCAACATCCTGTATCATAACAGAACAAGAAGGTAGGCGATGCCATTGACAACACTATCGTGTGTGCTCTATAGAGCAGTGGTTCTCAAAACTTTTGTAGACATACCCCCCTATATGATAGTGAAAAATTTCGCGCGCCCCTTATCTTCATATCACAAAATGCAACCAGAATGCTAGCAATCCCAAAGGAAAATTTGATGGCATGGAAGCTACTGACAGTAGATGAGAGAATACTCAAATATGAAATTCGGGTTACAGACAGGGAAATAACCATGAAATGGAGGTAAATCGTGCGAAGCTAGATGAAGGGTCGGAATGTTGGCAGTATGTGAAATTTGTCATGATTCAAATTTTTCCAAGTCGGGTAGTATTGCAATCTTCGCTGGACGGGAATTGTTGTTCGGAAATATAAACGATTAATGATGTAAAGTCGGGATCGCTGTAAAATTATTGTGACTGGATAAGAATTTACGTCATTATTTGTAGTCATGTCAAGTCACGACATTATATTGAACGGACCGAAAGAAGGTCAATATGATGAGTTTTGGTCGAGTCACACCGACATTTGCACGGCTCCGCATCTGCGAATGGTGGTAAAATCACAATAATACAAAATTCAATGAATGACTAATGCTGATTGAATATGAGCCTTCATGTCCGCAATTATCGACGTATTGCATCATTCTTTTTTGTGGTTTATTTGTCATTGTTTCCAAAACTTTCTGCCAGATCAGCGGCAGACGAAAAGGCGATCGGTGCTACCTATTTTCGGAATCTTAACGAGATGCTTCCACATTGCGACTTTGTGATGGTCTTGGTGAACCTTACTCCAGAAACAACACATATAATGGGAGCCGAACAATTCAAACTTATGAAGAAATCCGCCATATTGGCAAATTGTTCGAGAGGTAACCATAGATAACTCCGGCAACACAGACCTCATAAAGTCCCCATTTGCCATGTCAAGAAATATGGACACGTACCAACAATTCGTTACCGTAACCATTTCTGTTAATGATTTTCAGGACAAGTTGTGGACCAGGAGGCCTTGGTCAGAGCACTGAAGGTTGGTGAAATAGGAGGTGCCGCTCTTGACGTCACGACGCCAGAGCCTCTGCCGAATAATCACGAGCTTTTCAAGATGTCGAATGTGATTCTGACACCTCATATCTCGTCACAAACGAGAGAAACTAGGTAATGTAGCTTATTGTCTGTCTTACGAGAATTATTATTTTCATAATAGCCTGTCAGTTCTGTATAGTTTTACTTTGATATGAGCAGGGTTGTAACCAAGTCACAACACTCCGAGTCACAAGTCAATCTCACTTTTATAGTTTTGACTCGAGTCAAGTCGAGTCATTTTCAATTCAACACCGAGTCAAGTCCGAGTCCAAGTCATCGAGAAGAGGGTCGAGTCCGAGTCATGGTATTATGACTCGAGTCCGAGTACAAGTCATTGTGTTGACTGCTCAGTTTCCAGTTGAAGGCTTTTATAATATACTAATTTCCCTCACTTTTAGCAGTTTCTGGTCGCATTTTCAAGTACCAGTACCAATAGACGAGATCCCAATATGCTGATTACTTTACTATTCTTCGAATTACAATGAAATTTCGGTCTTGGCCGTCTGAGTCTCGAGTCATATGACTTGGTTCGAGTCATGCGCAATGACTCGAGTCCAAGTCGAGTCAATACACAAATTGACTCGAGTCGAGTCATTTCCATATTTTGAGAAAATGACTCGAGTCAAGTCGAGTCATCAGAAAATCGTGACTCGAGTCGGACTCGAGCGCAATGGTATAATCCGCGGCTGCAACACCAATGGGTGGCGGGTTTGGGTCTGACCGAGCTCGACTTCAGAATTCCTGTACTTGAGTGTTGGAGGTTTATCTAGGCTCCTCCTCGCCACCTCGTCCGCATAAGCGGTGTCTTACAAAAAGCCTAGAAGTGGGCCGTGCTATAACTCGGCAGTTACCGAATGACAATGAAGAATATCGGCCTGGTGTAAATGACCATAGTTGTCGACAAACACCATGAATACGCATCCGATGCCCTTGTCAGCTTCAGATAAGTAGTTGTTGAGATTCCTAACTTGTAACGATAAATATGACAAAACTAAAATGTTTGGCACGCCAATTGAAAATATTTTGATATATTGACATATTTTGGCGCACTGCATACGAAAGGATCAGTTCAGTCATCATTTCAAACCACCACAAAGCTGCGATCGAGTGAAAAGCTAGGAAGGTGTCGAAACGACTTTGAGTAGTCTTCAAATTAGATACCCGTACTTGGGCCTATGCGATGTAAAAAGGAGGCGTGCACAATGGACACTGAATGAAAAGTATAGGAAGATAATTTAAAAGGACAAACGACAAAATGGAGGTGGCATGTAACGGTAGGTAAGATCCATATGCCAGGTCGTGGTCCGGTTTAAGTAGCCGGCGAGATACTGTTCCACAATTTTATTTTACTCATCCTGACGACAGGTGCGGCACTTGCCTTCTATGACCGCACGCCACTGGTAATTCATTTGTATTTCAGAAACGCTCAAATGCAGCTTGCCGTGGACAACATCCTTGCTGCTCTTGATGGTAGAGAATTGCCATCGGAAATACCTCATTGACGACAAATTTGTCATCACCATAATTGTCTCCCGAAATTCATGCACAATTCATTATGTCAATCATGCTAAATCCGCGAACGCCGTGCCACAAATGGTAATTTTACCGATTGTCGTAACACAAAACTTTCCATATCATGGTGGAATTTGAGGACATGAATACATTTTACCGTTTTGCAATTTACTATACACCGTGATCACGTACAACCAGCTGCCAATGAAATACATACTACCCATATCTCACTGCTAAATAAATATGCCTTCCAAAGCGTTGGTCGTTGTGCAAAGGGAGCCAGAATAGTGTCAACAGAACGTGGGAACGGTTTTTGCAAGATGCAGACACAGTCTATCCCAGTGATTCACTCTTGAGACTACGGGTATAAAGTAAAATGTTCTTGTCAATAAGGCTACTCCGGTATAGAGACGAATAAACAGAGTTGTGCCACGCTTCATTACCTAGGGGCATATTTATGGCGAAATTGTATATTTGACGAAACTAATTTTTGCAAATGTAGGCCTATCTCTCATTGCTGTTTCCCAATTTTCGCTCTACTTGTAATTTTGCATAGCGCAGCTCAGGAACGTAAGTTACCAAACAACGAGGAGCAGCAACAGCAACAACTTTATCAAGTAAATGAATAGCATTTAGATCTAATCTTAAGTGTTTGAGACCTCTGCTATAGAGTATAGACCAGTGGTTCTCAACCTGGGGGGCGCGAAGAAGCGGTCAACTGGAAAAAAATTTTGCGTTTTGCGCGATTTACCTCCAATTCACGCGTGTTTCTCTCTATATAGACCGAATTTCATATTTTTTAATTCTCTCATCAACAGTCATAACCTTCCATGCCATCAAACAATCTGTTGGGGTTGCTAGCATCCCGGTTGGATTTTGTGATATGACGATAAGGGGGGCGCGAAATTTTTCACTATCATAAAGGGGGGCGTGTCTAAAAAAAGGTTGGGAGCCACTGGTATAGACAAAGACAGTGATGCTGGAAGTGGTAGTAGGTTGCGAGCAATATGTCAAACTTATATGTTGCGCTGTCATATTAAGCACTCTTTGTCTTGCCAATTGCCGACCGGGTCTTATGATCCACGATCCACTCGATCGTCCGGATGTGTTCCGCTTCATTTGCAAAGTGTATTCTTGTTGCTGCGCTGCAACCTGCAAGTACCGTAACATAAGGAGTTTAGTCGGTTGTGGAACATGATGGTTTGCTTTGCGTAGGTGCGAGGGAAATGCAGGGAATTGATGTCAGCGATAATAATAATTAGGGCTTGCGATCGGAACTATCCGGTTCTATCTGTTGATTATATCAATATTTCCATGAACTATTCTAAAGAGACTCTTGGAGGTATACTGTACATCAATATACAATTGAATAGTATGTGCAAGTGCATACTCAAATAAACCGGAATATTTTCGGCTGGCACTCGTCAGAGGTAATAGACAGTAGCTAGTAGAATTGAAAAGAACATTGTGTGTCATTGTGTGGCAAATGGTATAGTGGAGACATAACGTAGTGGTACAATCCACTGCTGCAACACCAATGGGTTGCACGTTCGAGCCCGACCTTGGTCAACTCCAGAATTCCTACCTGAGTGTTGGAGGTTTATCTAGGCTCCTCGCCATCTCATCCGTGTAAGCGGTGTCTTATTATACAAGCCAAGAAGTGGGCCGTGCTACAAGTCGGCGACTGCGTAATAAAAACGAAGAATATCGACCTGGTGTAAATGACCATAGTAGTCGGCAAACACCATGAATACTACAAACAATCAATCAAGCATCAATATACAATTGAATAATATATGCATGTCCCGAATAATTTCGGCTGGCACTCCTCAGAGGTAATCGGCAGCAGCTAGTAGAATTGAAAAGAACATTGTGTATCAACAATCCTATCACCAAATATCACGTCACCGGCATACAAATTCCAACATTCCAGGCAAGCAGATAGTGTACGTTGGGCTTAAGCCATCTGTTAGCCTGGATTAGTCGAATTTTCATGCCTGTGGCGTCATATTTGATGATTTCCTTGTTGATATACAATGTTATTTTCAATTCTCTCCAGTTGATGACGATTATCCCTCACGCGTGTCAGCCGACTGTTTCTTGCCGTACATTTATCATGGCTTCCATGTGCCATCAAACGAAAGAACTTCGTCATCCTCTGCCTCATCAGATTCAATGCGATCAGCTGATATCATCGTCACAGTTGCCTGACACCGACAATATTCGGGTTTAGGAATACACTAATCAATTGTATGCTAAAGACATATTCTGTGAAAACGATAGCCAGTGACTCAGTTCAGTGGCTGTGCTGTGGTGCATGAAACGAGTTATTAAGGAACTGCACGGTGTGCAGTACACAGCATAGCATAGCACAGCATACTGCATAGCAAGAACCGAGTCCGTATAAACTCACTGATATCTTGCTTCAACTTTCTTCATTGCAGGAGAAGAAATTTGGGCGAAACCATCAAATAACCTATAGGATGGCCTCAAAACCAAAGATTCTGACGGCATCTTCGGATCCAAGATGTCCGGAGATTTCCGCGGATTATGCCGATATTATGGAGCAACATTTCGAAATAATACATCATAAACTATTCGAGCAACATCCCTCCAAATACCAAGATATTGTCGCAATCATTTGGATATGTGGACCAGATGTAAGTATAGACTTGTAATATCTGTACCTACGTAATGTCAGTGCTAATTTCCCTGATTGATGCTCGTTCCAATTTGTGCCAGGTTATGCCTCGTTTTCATGAATACAAGGTCGCTCTGATTTGTTGCCATATCTGACCTGTCAGTCCACGTTATCTTAGATGTGTTTGAGGTATAGTCTGAAAATCAACTGCATAAGATTTGTTTTAGGATGTGCTACTCGGTACGAGATATTGAATTCTCAAGTTCATTCTGCCACGTTGTATAAAGATGGTCTGCTTTCTATGTCGATGCAAATGAAAAATACACTCAATTTGTTACTCGTATCAACACGTGCAGGAGATTGTCATTTTTGACGTAATTTGATACCAACGTTGCATATGAGCCTGCTCCATGTCGGAACAGTTAATCTAAATATGCATTCATTAATTGTGATGAATTTTTCTGCATAAACCAACGTAAGAATGTTATGCAGTATGGAGTGGTGTGTTCGTATAGCTATCAGTGAAGAGATTTCGGCCAATTTTCGTGTTAGCCCGATATTGCATGTGCCAATGTACAATGCGGTGTCTAACTCGACGCTTTGAATTTATACTGAGATTTGTTTGTTTTGTTTGTTTGTTTTTTATATTCATGGTGTTTCGACTTCATTGGTCATTCTACACCAAGCCGGTATTCTTTATTTTTGATTCCATAATTACCGACTTGTAACTCGGCCCTCTCCTGGGCTTTTTATAAGACACCGCGCAAGCGGATGAGATGCCGAGGAGGATTACTGAGGTGCTCGAGGTATGTTCGTGTCACGTTGTTAGCTGACGCAACTATAGCAGCCCAGTTCTGTTTCATACATTCGAACTCGCTCATATCTGTCTTTGCTTGATATAATCAATCAGTATATCAATGTGTCAGTATATCAGTAGAATTACTTTATGCTTTTCCATTACATGCTTTTATTCTTCTAGATTGACGAAGAACTTCTTAACAAACTACCCAACGTCAAGATCGTTGCAACTGTCAGTGTTGGATACGATCATCTCAACATTCCCCTGATCAGAAATCGTGGAATCAAACTATCTCACACGCCGGGCGTTTTGAACGATGCCGTGGCTGAAATGGGCTTGACTCTTCTGCTTGCATCAGCTCGCAACCTTGTGAGATGTGAGTAAAGTCCACGAATATAGTAAATTAATTCAACAACACGATTATCGACCCACCAGTTGAGTAGCCCTGCGCTATATGCGCAATTGCGCATTTTGTTGTGGTAGAACATGGTAATACTGCACAGACCCGCACAGTTACAAATTATTTTATTTTCAGTCGCTGAGGAATACAAAAGAGGTACCTATTCAGAACAGGTACCGGTCAATGATGTGACCCCTCAATTTAGTGGCTCCACGCTGGGAATCGTCGGAATGGGTCGAATCGGATACACTCTGGCAACGCGTGCAATGGCATTTCAAGTCAAGATACTTTATAATGATATATTAAGAAGGTATGACATTGACTCCGCAATCCCGCTAAACACAATTCTGAGAGGAAAGCAGTGTCAATACAGGGTAAAGCAATAGCAAGCAACTACGGCAGCGGCTCTCAACCGGCGTGTAACGGCACACTAGTATGCCATTTACATCTCGCAAGGGTGTAGCTCGAGATTTCTCCTAAATTGTGTAATTATACGCAAAATAACTCTAGTCTATAGCAAACGATCGATGTGAAGTTTGTACATTTGACAAATCAAAATTGCTGTCAGGCAGGCAATCAATACCCCCGCTAATTCGTTTTACCCGTCATATCGCGTGATCTGAAGGCTAAATTAAGTTTTGGACAGTACGTTGATTAATCGCAGAGAAGAGCAGACATGGTGGCGCCTGTGTGACAATGCAATATTCAAATTCTGATATGTATTCCTAATTGCAAGAGCGAAATGAACTCATTTGGAAGTGGTGTTCACGTTTACAAATTCAAATTACAAACATAGCCATCCAGGCATCCACGTTGTGATTGTTAGGTAGCGTGATGCCAGCACTTCCGTTACAATATAGGCTTGTAGCGCAATGTTATGTTGCCGGCGACGAATTTGAGAATTGAGAAGTAAAATTTATCAAACTATATCAGCTAACAAATTTCCCCGCTGCAGAGGGTATTATTCCAGTTTGTTGGAGCTATAAAATGGAACTTGAAATTGAAGACTTTTCCGGTGCCTCTTATCAAGAGCTATCGGCACACCAATTCAAACTGATTACAAAGTGAAAGCAATAAGTCAAAGTATGACGTCGCAATCAGAATTACGAAGCGTGGAATTTGCATTGCAATAATTAAAACATCAAACCGAAGTATATACGGTGTTGTATAATAAAAGTAACACTAAAGGTAAAAACGACAGACGACATGCACAAACAGGACCGTAACTGCCGCACCCCAAACCACCCAATTGGTGGTGGTGGGGGGGGGGGGGGGGAGTTCGAAGGGGGCCCAAAATTATTTCGTGAATTAACATAAATCATAGAGTATTTTTTCGGAAATTTACGCAACTTTTTCAAAGAAATGTTCGCGTTGCGCGCGATTTCATGTTGTCGAATATCTTGATTATTGGGTACCCTTCCTCAACAAAAAATACGCATGATTTATAGAAATGGGAACTTCAGCGTCAGTTATTATCGCCCCACGACGCACCAAGACATATGAAGTTATAGGCCATGTGACATTCGACTCCGAGAAGTGTGTCAGAGCGATCAGCAGCGACAAGACCTTGGCCTTGACCTTGGCTATGTGTCGGAGGTTTCTCTGGGCTCCTCATCGCCGACCTCACTGCGGTTGCAGTGCATTGAAAAGCCCAGACCGAAAGTGAGCTGTGCTACAAGTCGGCAGCAGAGACCACGATGGGGACGCATGGGAGCGAGAGAGCCTGGCGATTGAGTGAGAGAAGAGTATGAAAGTCGTCCCCAAGATTACGAAAAGCAAAGAACTGATGCAATTACAAACATTCGTGTCGTGGGGCACATAGCCTGAAAAAAGCGATAAGCGCC
The DNA here is from genome assembly GCF_051294905.1 of Botryllus schlosseri. Taxonomy (NCBI): domain Eukaryota; kingdom Metazoa; phylum Chordata; class Ascidiacea; order Stolidobranchia; family Styelidae; genus Botryllus; species Botryllus schlosseri. Next base: position 25,629,195 of record NC_137246.1, on the reverse strand, counting down.
ACTGTGTTGTGCGAATAATAATAATAATAAAAAACATCAACGAGTATGCCCGAAGACGTTTAATTATTATTTAGGGGTCCTACGTACTCTTCCAGCACACCTCACTCACTTAGCTCTACCGGTAAATCTGATTACGTGAGCGGAGAGAGGATAAAAATTGATGGCAATATATATGCAATTCCCGATGATATTGACCGATTCAATTCTATACGACACAAGCCCAATCAGAAATCGCCCCCCGCCATGTCGATGATTAGTATCGGTAAAAAGCGTATAGCCTGCGGGGGTTTATCACCCTATGGGGGGGGGGGCAAAACCAACGTTTTTTTGGGGGGGGGGAGGGGGCTGACAAAGTGCTGTTACGGTCCTGTGCACAAGTTACAGCAAACTACCAGAAGATTTGAAAGTGATACAGAATATGTTCTTGTCTATACGTAATCTTGGATTGGTCAACAGAATAATTGCTGATCCCGACATTCAATTGACACAAGTAACATTTGTCTGGTCCTAATGGGAAACGTAATGAACCTATTAAATTAGTGAACATTCAGCGTCGTGATCCGTAAGACATAATATCGATAGAGAATTCTCTAGAATTCCTTCTCTGGAAACTCTGCCTGATTGGTTGGCAACAGTGAAGAAATGCGTACCAGAAATTCTGCAAAGGGTTAAGAACGACGACGTTATCGAAGAGACGTTGCTGCAGATATCGAGTGGAATGGCACTACTCGCAAAAATCTATTAGCAGCCGTTCGAATACGATGGCTTTTGAGGAGAATGGCTATTGCCTACTTCTAGACACTTTGAACCAGTGATGGTTCCCAACGTGGCGATATCGCTCCCCAGTGGGCGACTTTGAGAAACAAGGGGACGAAAATACCAAAGGGGGCGAAAATGTTAGAACGTCCAGTGACATATATTTTAGGGATGGTGTGAACCTCTGAAAGGTTCAGGTTCGTGTGAACGCGAACCTTTTTGAAAGGTTCTGTGTGAATGCGAACGTGAACCTCATGACGTCACGTGACGTCATATTGCTAATTCCAACCCTACATTGCAGTGAAGTGATAGCCTATGCCAGGGGTTCTCAAAGGGTGGGCCATGGCCCACTGGTGGGCCACAGAGCATTTTGAGGTGGGCCACAAAGCTATTTGGAAAATTTTAGAATTAATGTAATTTTAGCTATATTTTCAATGTTAAACGCTAGAAATATATTCATAAACTTTTCATCCCACGCGTATGGAGTCGGCGTGTACAAGTCAAAAACGGGAGGGACAAACGGCGGATTTTTCCACTGGCTATGACAACCTATGGCTAACAGCAACTAAAGTAATTTTGAGTATATGATAAATGGAAAATGCCGTACCCAAACCTCAATTGGGGAGCTCGAAGGGGCCCAAGATTATTTCGTTGGTCGTTTTGTTGGAGGATATTTATTGAACTCGAAAATTTTCGTCGCGCTTCGCGCGATTTCATGTCCCGGGAGTTCTAGATTTAAATATCATCAGTAAATTAAGAGAAAAATGAGCATATTTTAGATAAGTAGGCATATCGGCGCCGTTGATTACCACGCATTGAACGGGATTATGACTCTAAGATAAGTGGTGGGCCACAGCACATTTTCAGACCGGAAAATGGGCCACGGCCAAGAAAGGGCTGAGAACCCCTGGCCTATGCAATATGCATACACGATACCCTGCGACGACTCGGGCCACATAATGCCACAATGCTGAAGTACATATTGACGTATTAAACGTCGCCAAATGTATCAACTGGAGCAATCAAATGATATAATAATTCCATAAAATCAATATCTTCCGCCGCTTTGACAACAATTTCGACGAGGACTTGCAAGCGAATATAAGCTTACGCCTTTAACGGTCTAGGCCAGACCGGACTATGTATTCGGCGTCTGAGTATAATTGTGACGTTAATATTGAGCGGAGTGTAAAACGGGTTTCTGTACTTGTTACCAATAATACCCCTTTAACAAGTTAGCTATACAGCAGTAGCCAACACCCCAATCGGACGGATTTGGTTTTCATGATACAATAAACATATGAAATCAAGGTTGACCCCGTACGACTGCTAGATTTCTTTTTATATCAGACAACGATATCAATTTCATTGATTGGTTGAATAAGCATAATCAGCTGAATAGCCATGTAGTGAATTTCGCTCTTGATGTTGTGTCATTGCGGATTGTGAAGCTCACAGCAGAGAGTCACTAGATATTCACTGACGGAAAGCTGGATATTTCGAGCAAACTTTTGTAACAAAGCAAGTACAATGTTTGAGATTGTCAAGGTGCATGCTCGTTTAGTGTTGATTTTTATATGTTGTCAGCGCCATGCAATAAATTTCAACCAAACATGTTATAATGAAGTGATAATCGTAATATATGAAAAAGGTTCACAGTGCAGAGCCTACCAAGGTTCGTTTGTGAACATGAACCTCCAAATTTCCGAGGTTCACACACAAAACGTGAACGTGAACCTCACGTTCACACCATCCCTAATATATTTAATACCACTGTGATTCTGCCAGAAAATGCTTACGTCATATTTCCGAAATTACAAAGTCATTGTTGTCGCAATGATTCACTTGTGCTAAAATCAAATATTATTACCGGAAAAACAATTTCGCGACAGATTTGGAGTGCAAACGATATGGCCTTTCAGACATAATGCCAAGCATTGGGCGGTAGCATTGAACCAACAAGAATTTCCAATATTAGGCATCTTGGTGCAGGTGTTAGCGCAAAATGTATTGACAACGATGTGTCTAATATCGCGGTGAACAGAATGTGACTGACTAACGACTTGAAGACATATCCATTTTCGGTACATGGTCAAAACTTTGCTGACATCGATACCTTCAGAAGGTTGATCGAGTCTGAAACAAACCCGATCCGCGACAACGCAAACGCCGCAGCTCTCAAGATCTGGCTGCTTAATCGGACATTTTCGTAAAAAAGAAACGACCTCGCACTTGATAATTTTTGCAGCTCGGGCATTAAATGTTCATTAATAGCCCGGTTAAGACCTTCGTTCACGTGTTCAATGGAGTCGTATAATGTAATAGAATTGTCATGTGAATCAAATACAATCAGATAGAAATGCCTTTCCCAAACGACGAGTCGCGTCATGAAAGCACAGGACTTAACATCCGAAGTAGCATTCACTGTAGATAAGCTGGAGCTACGATTTGGAGATCTGAATCCTTTTCCCTGAAGTATCTCTGTGGTGTTGTCTGGATCAATGCATTCAAAAGCCTTCGACTCATTTTGCTGTGTAGCCAAGGACGCCGATCTTTTAATATAGCAGTATACAAAATCCGACGTCAGCCAGCCAAGAGAATGGGATTTCTCAATTTCATGAAAACTTACGATTGATTCACACATTGAAAGCGGTATGAGAGATTTCAAATCGACCTACAGCAGAAATGCATCACGTAAATATTGCACAGCAGTGTCAAACATTTGCTCGATTCGATCAAAGTTAAACATCTTTTTCCAGATTGCCGTTACCATACCATCACATTTTTGGAAGTCCAAAGTAGACCAAGGGTACGGTACTTTTGTTATTTGTGGCAAATCCAACGTAAATGGTACCTCAAAAAGTACGCAATTTCTTAATTTTTTGATATTATCGTTAATATCATGATGTAATTCATTATCCAAATATATAACATATCCGAAGCAGAGGGCACGCCGTTACATTTTGGGTGTTCTAATTGTCGATTGAAACTGACCGAAAATCGAATTGGACGAAAAGTCGTATTTGACGCAAAATCATGCATTTTGATCCTCAAAAAGTACGCAATTTCTCAACTTTTTGATATTATAGTTAATATCATGATGTAATACTTATCGAAATATATAACATATCCGAAGCAGAGGACACGCCGTTACATTTTGGGTGACCTAATTGTCGATTGAAACTGATCGAAAATCGAATTGGACGAAAAGTCGTATTTGACGCAAAATCGTGCGTTTTGATGTTTAAAAAGTAGGCTACGTAAAACCACGATGAAATAGTTTTCCGAATATATAAAATGTTCCAAGCAGAAGCAACGCCGTTGCTTTTTTGTTTTAACTGTATGTTGAATAATTCATAAAATGCTGTATTACAGAAGACCTATACTAAACACGAACATGACGTGAATCGCAATAATCGAAATCATTTATATTCTGATGTGCTCAAGACACATAGTGTGCAATGCGATGCAGGTGACCGGCAGGAAGATGTTGCATTTACCTATTATGGTATTTTATTCAAAAACGACTTGAGCCAATTGGCCGATGTAACAGTGTTGGATAGGCTGTCTTCGTTAAATATTATTATTTTTACTTTTTTTCTCCTCGATATCACATATAATCATTTGTGGAGTCTTTTTCCGGGCCTCTCACCGCCGCAAGAAATAGTCACTCATGGGGGGAAGGAACACAAATTAACCTCTGATGCTTCGGATACAGGCGAGAATCGGAATAGGTTCGCCTGCGTAGATTACGTAGCGGCTGAAAATTTAAATGCCATAAGTACTACCTGGCGGTTGTAAAATGAAGCACTCCTTCAAGTTGCGATGACATATTGTATTGATCATACCGTTTGCGCCATTTATTGATAAAACTCGTGTGTTTCAGTTCGATTGCACTCCAAATCTGTCGCGAAATTGTTTTTCCAGTAATAATATTTGATTTTAGCACATGTGAATCATTGCGACAACAATGACTTTGCAATTTCGGAAATATGACGAAAGCTTTTTCTGGCAGATTCACAGTGGTTACTTAATCAACACGGAAAATGCACTTGAAGACGGCTTATTCTGCATATGACGCGAAAGTTGACTAAAAAAGGGCAACTCAACGGAAAGTAGACGCGGAAGCCGGTTTTCCGATAACCTACTCTGCAAAATGACCTTCTTTCTAGTTAATTCGCCAGCAATCAGGGTTAGGTGAATAAACTTCCTGAATGCCCTCTTTTTCGAATCCATAGATATGCGGGGCGAAAACTCGTGTTGAGCTTGATAAGGGGGCGATGAGTAGGAACCCCTACTTTACACTTTGATTTGAGACCATATAGAATAATTGCCGTTCTATTTTACAGATCAACTGCAGAAGAAAAGGCGATCGGTGCTACCTATTTTTCAAACCTTAACGGAATGCTTCCGCACTGCGACTTTGTGATAGTCTTGGTGAATCTCACGCCTGAAACGACACCTATCATGGGAGAGGAGCAATTTAAACACATGAAGAAATCTGCTATATTGGTGAATTGCTCGAGAGGTGAACATTGGGGGACTCCGGCCTAGAAGACTCGGTCATATCGGGTCTCCCAGTCTATACCATGTAGAATATAGAAAAAAATGTACTATTCGACCTGAATGTTTGTGGAAATTGCCTATACTATATTTCAGGGTTGACGAATAAAAGAATTCTCTCTCTCTCTCATTGTCGATCCATAGTAATTGCTAATACATTTCAAACCTTTTACGCAATACTTTGCCGAGGGCCGAGCGCCCAGGCTAAAACTCATGGAACTCCTATATTTAACATTCCAAATACTATGAAATAAAGATGCAAACACTCATCACTAATCTTAAAATCAATAAAATCTGCACATACTCTCCAGGACCAACTGTAGACCAGGAAGCCTTAGTCAAAGCGCTGAAGGCCGGTGAAATAGGAGGCGCGGCTCTCGACGTCACGACACCAGAACCTCTGCCGAATAATCACGAACTTTTCAAGATGTCGAATGTGATTTTAACGCCTCACATCTCTTATCAAACGCGAAAAGCGAGGTATACTTTTGCTTGAGGCATCTCTACCTGTTTTCTGGACTATCCCGGACTCGCCTTAATTTTGGACTCACCACCGCGTTTGATTCTGGTGACCAAGAAACATGTTAATTACTTACGATATTGTCAGAAATATCCGCAATTATTCACTTGTGTTTCAGTAACGGAATGATGCAACTTGCAGTCGACAACGTCCTTGCTGCTCTTGACGGGACAGATTTGTTGTCAGAAATACCATATTAATGTCGAGCTCGTTTGCTGGTATAGGCTATAGCACCTAGTCTCTCAAGATTTATGCATCAATATTTCATTTCAGTCATGCTAAATATATATTTCCGGTGCGTCGTCGAGTTTATTTCATATTTTCGTAACATAAAGGTTATTTAGCAATTACAAATTCAAAGACTACTGCCGTAATATAATTTGTACGTACAACGAGATTTGATATTTGCTTTCTCAGACTTATACAAGGTTCATTATTATCATTGTTATTATTATTGTTTACAAGGTACGTGACAGTCGAGTCATTGTATTGATTTCAAGTTTGAAACGGAAATATTCGGTGCATCTCGGTTACGTAGGCCCACCGCCATCGCACCCACCAAAGTCACGACCATATGTCAACATGAACATTGGACATTGATCACGTATTTATTGCCTATATAGCAGGGGATGGCAATTATTTTTCTTGACTGCCAAATGCGAAGCAGAAAATACGTTGGCGGGCGGAGACAAAAGTTTAGAGCAGCGGTTCTCAACCTTTTTTGACACGCGCCCCCCTTGGCGATGGTCAAAAAAATCGCGCCCCCTGACCCCCCCCCTTACATTTATCGTCACGTCAAAAAGAGCACATCATCTAATACAGAGGTGGGCAACCTTCTTGCTAATCATGGCCGCATTCCAGGGCACAGCCGCAATGAACGATCTGGAGGCAAAATACCTATGGTAAACTGTCCATATCCATTCCCGGTGAATTCAGGACTATTCTAATTTTCACAACGGCCTATTGTACGCACCGAAATCGCGAGTGGCAATGTTATGAATAATTGCTGGGAGTGAATATTGTCGCGCGGATCGCGAAAATTTTTCAGAGCCTCGAATGAATTGTTATTTTTTGAGGATTCCCATTCCTGCTCCAGGTAAGAAGGGCGCTACTGCATTAAAATCGAAAAATGAAGTCTTGTTGCATTGCGCGGAGCGCGAAGAAAATTTCAAGATTAAATAAAATCTCTCGAAAATTCGGGAGTGAATTCGTAATTGCAATTTGCATGTCTACGGCTGTCAGCACATACTAATTGAATTAGGCGTAGACGGCCGCACAAATTCCCTTCTATGGCCGCATGCGTCCGTACCAGCTGCCCACCCCTGATCTAATAGTATACATGAGGTATGTCCCCAAACTTGTTGGAAAATAACGAAAAAACATTGAAAAGGACATCAATTAATTTCAAGGTAGGTTGCACTGAGACTAATCCTGATGCTAGTAGTGACTACAGAGAGCACGGCGTCGTTCTGTCCTGCCATGCTAAATTTGATCAGTTTTGGAAATGAATTAAATTATGTTGATTTATAGCCAAATTGAGGGCGAAACCGGGTAACCTATAATGCATCTAAGTCTGTCTTAGGCAGTGCAGTTGGCCACCTATCAACAACAGCTACCTAGCGCACAGAGATTAAGGCTACTGCCAAAGCTATAAAGTAATGAATGACTTGCACGTAGGAATTTCTCTAAATCTTCAAATAATATCAAAAATTTGCTCAAAAGAAGTTGAAGTCAGCCTATACTCCGTTGAGCGCGACTGCTGGAGTTTGAGTTTGGCAAGCTTTCTAGAATACGAATTAAGTTTAATCTTCAATAATCGTCTCTTCAGAATGGTTGTGAAACACAGTGGCGGCTCGTGACAATATCGGGTGGTGGGGCAAGGGCTGCAAGCGACATTAAGATGACGTCACAATGGCGTTTTCCAACGTAAACAAGTAACTTGGTGGTACGGTAACACGAACGACAACAGTGATTTTAACGTCTGTGCCGCGAGAGGTCTGCTGGTGAGCTGTGACTTGAAGTGTGGTAACTGCGTAAACGGCGTGCGGAACAAAGATTCGACACGGTTCATGTTCGCACTACACCTGACAAATTATCTGCAGAAATGGAAATGACTATAACTCGAGAGATTGCGTAAGCCTAACTGGAAACGTCAGCGAGTCCGGACACATACGCAATTGTTATCTCATAGATTGGACATGTCATATTGAATCCAAAACATTCTGAAGAACTACGGAGAGCAGCCTCGGAAATTCGGTCCCGGTACAGCATAGGAGATTTTGGCCTTGAGGCTAGAGACTGTCACACGACACATACGGCTTACGGTCTATAGCAGAGGTCTCAAACACGCGGCCCGCGGGCCGCATGCGGCCCTCGAGAACATTTTGTGCGGCCCGCGAAGGCATTCTTCAATTTTAAGTATTTGACAATATATTCTAGTGCCATATCTTTTTTTAGATTTAGGAACTTAAAGTTCACTCTAAAACTACTACAAAAACCTGAAATCTAAGCAAACTTCACTATCACATCGCTTCCTAAAATCTACCATGCAGTGGAAGATCGCTATTACGTCACGTTTCAGGTTCATGATGACAAAACATGAAACGTTGATGATTCGTGACTGAAAATTGTGATTTTGTTTGGTGCGACCTTTCGTCAAATTACTCGATTTCGGATTGACAGAGTGATAAACTAAAAATGACTCGAGTAGAGTAGGGTCGAACGTTAAAATCAGAGAAGGACTTGCCTCTCGGAATAGTGACTTGGCAATCCTACGGACGCAAAAATCTAGGAAGCTGTCGTGGAGAATAGTAATATATCAAAAGCCCGTAGCTTGCGCTGCGTAGGGTATATAGAATATAGAAATATAATCAGGTCTGTATGGAAACCATTGGCATTCTGTGGCCCCGTGACTTATATTTGGTTACATCCTGGATGTTGTTTGTTCTCTCTGTCCATGTTATTATCGGTGGCGAGTAAGGTAGTGGTACGCTCCACAGCTGTAGCTCCAATGGATTCTTCCGCGATTAGTCATTGCTATTCCAGGGGTTCTTAACCAGGGGTCCGTATCCCCTTCGTGGTACGAAGCACCATAGGGGGTACCAGATGCATTGTGGAAATTGGCCTATATGCTGTGGAATATTTTCTGGGCTAATTTATTCAACTGGAAAATTTTCTTCGCGCTACGTGCGGTTTTATGTGAATGGGCTTTCTGATTTTTATAGATCCCATCAAAAATTGTGTCGAAAATCGACAGGGGTCACTGGAGATATAATTGGAAGTACAAGGGGTACGATTGCATTAAACGATCAAGAAACAATACTATTACTATGGAACAATAATGATTATATTCAAGTTGTTATTGATGTGTTCCAATATTAATCGAAGAAAATCTAACGCTGGTTTAATTTGACTTTGGCAATGACAGTAACCATAGCCTATACTAATCACGAGTATATCAGAAACCCCGATTAGGCTACACCGCTCACATGCTCTGATATCAGATCAATCTTTAGTGAATTCTAAAATATTCTACATAAAATTGTGGCATTTCAAAGGTTAAATAGCTGCAATATTGCAACCCGACTGCTTTTACGATATCATCATGCGTCCTCTCGCATGATGTCTAAACTCATTATCTCTAACAAATTATGCCCGGCACAAAAACTATTTTATTCAAATATTTGAAAATATGATTTGTTCGTGCCAAGCGTGACTAGTATAATAGTAAATTACATTTTCTCGATGGTTGTGGAATGCCTGTCGGCAAGGTGCCGTTAACTAAGGCCGATTTGGATATTATAGATTGAATACCCCTATTTATTGATGCTGCGGCCCGCGGGTCATCACAAATTAGGAAATTGGCCCGCGAGCACATTTGAGTTTGAGACCTCTGGTCTATAGTGTCTATATGTCTGCTGCAAAATCGCCTTTGGAAAATATATTACCGAATAAACACGTGATTGAAAGCCAAAAACTTGGTACACTGTTACATGAAATCATCGAGAAGTAGCCTCATGACCGTTTTCGGTATGGTACACTGTCAAAATTAATACGAACAGACCAACACCGAATTTTGCGTAAAATTTACTGAGGAATAGGCTGATCAAGCGATCAGCTGTTAGCCGCCATCGAAAACGAAACAGCTATCGCGCTTGACAGGGGTTGTAATTGTAAGCAAATGGCCTGAAGGCCACAATTGCACGGTGAAATTGACATTGAAGAATATAAAATAAAACTAAATATTTGAATGCAAACCGAGGATGTCAGTAAACCGTTTCATGATATCATCATCTCATCAACTATCTCAGTATGGAACACAGTTAGCGTTAACACAGATACACCGGCTTTTGCGTGAAATCCGAAATGCGTTAGGTAGGCTAAGTGTCAGATCAGCGCACATCTCTACCATACTCGACCTTGATAACGAAATTGCTGCCCGAATCATTGAGTACCAACCTTGAGACTTGGCACAGCGTTCGATACTAAAATCAAGACATACCATGCAAAAGCTCATGACGGATCTAGCTAAGGAGCATCGTTAAAATCAATGGAGACCAATACCGGCTTTGCGTAAAATATGTTTGCGATAAATGACGAGTCAGCTCTCACTCGACTTAGGAAACGAAATTATCACTAACATAGTTCAGTGACAAACTTGAAACTTGGTACAGCGTTCGATACTAACATTAAGACTCACCGTACCAAATGTCATGACCGATCTCGGTATGGAACATCGTCAAAATCAATGGACACCAATACCGGCTTTTGAGTAAAATCTGTTTGCGATACATGACGGATCAGCACACACTCAAGTTCGGAAACGGAATTACTACCCTAAACTTTGAGTAGAAACCCTGAAACTTAGGACAGTGTTAAATACCACCATCACGACATGACATACCAAGTTTCAAGAATTATCATGGAGTGAAACACCATCAAAATCGACCTATATACCAGCAAAGATCGACTCAACGCATACGACGGTAACCAAGTTCAGATATAGATACGATTGTTACATCACACCTTAAGGGCAACTAGACTATGTTGCCCCGGTTGCTCGGTAATTTTATGAATAGGAGAGAGTAAATCACCGTTTCTTTATTGTGCGCGGCTTTGAGAGAATAGACAGTGAAAGCTTGTTATGAGCGCTACCGGGGCATGCCCCGGCTAGGCATTCGCAAAGCGAAAACACGAAGAGAATTCGATTTTCGCAGAGACTTCGCTATATATGGCCATTTACAAGCGAAAGGACAAGAAGAATACGATTTTCGCTGTGATTTCGGTGCGTCTATAAATGGTAAAGAATTGTTATTGAACAGAATTTTAGGTGGGGCAATGCCCCAGTTGCCCTATAGGACGAGCCGCCACTGGTGAAACACATGTTTAGTCACAATTTATACAGACATTGACATAATTGACAAAAATTTCTCGCGCCCCCCAGGTTGAGAACCCCTGGTTTAGAGCTTTAGACTGGTCCGTGAACATATAAGCATGTGACATTATAGCAAGCGACACTTCGGCATGCTACAATTGAGCATGCGACACATGAGCATGTAGATTAAATTTCGGGTTAGGGGTAGGTTAGGGTTGGAATAATGTTTAGGTTAGGGTTAGGCTTGGGTTAAGATATACATAAGGGTTATTTTCAAGGCTATGTTTCGGGATAGGGTAAGTTTTTGGATTATAAAGTCATATGAAAAATATAACTCAACGATTATTCTTATTATTATTATGCTGAAGTGTCCCATGCTGAACTATCGTTTTCCGCTGTGTCGCATGCTCAATTGCTCATATGACGGGCAACCCTTTAGCCTATATGTTTTGCGGCGTGCAGTTTTATTTCTAAATTGAACGCAGTGAATTACGTTAACATATGTTGTAGATTCGTTAATATTAGGATACGTCCTTAGACTCAAAATTTATTCCTCAAACACGGAGACTTGATCGCTACTCACCATAAACTAATAAGACCGGTTCACAGCTGACTTCAGTAAACAAATTTATAGTGCTCCAAATCTTGTTTAATTCTCGGCCTTCAGCCGCATCCTTCATTGTTTGACATATAACATCGTTTGTGAGTGAGGGCGAGGATGGCTGCTAATCCCGTGTACTAATTATATTATTTTACGAATTAGGATTTGAAAACGTATGACGTAAGTTTGAAACGCAGGCCTGGCAACAAACAAGATTTGAACTTGAATGTGGAAACAATGATTTGTAACTTTAATTTGCTATATAGGCCTTATTATGAACCTGGATTACTCACACGACGTAGCCTACGTAGGTTATAAATAATCACGGACACATAAATGAACTATATAGACTTCAAAGTAGACGCATTATAGTCTAAATTCCAAGGAAACTTTGTTGGGTCGCTTAGAATTGCGTGTCGGGCCCCACAATACCCATGTACAGGTCTGCTATAGGCTATAGTTCGAGTACAAATAATGCATTTGAACTTATCGGATTTTCGTAGTTGGTAAAAAACGGCGTTATCGGGCTTTACAGCAGGCCTTCCGAAACTGGGGGTCGAGCTGCGAATTTCGGGGGCCGCGGAGAGAATATCACTTTAGCGCAAATTTGCAGTACCAATTTTATACAATGATATGATTAAACATTCAATCCACAAACGTGCTGATCAGCATTGCAATTATGTATCAGCCATATATTTTATTCTACTCCAGAAGGAGTCCAAAACTTTTCCCACTTGAAAAAAGAGACACATACCTTAAATACTTGCCCATATGTGCAATTTGTGCATGTTAACGTTTTGCCCATCCACCAAAGCCTGTATTCTTACCATTATAGTTTTTTGACTTTATCAAACTGCAGTCGAACCATGAAAAATGTTGGGAATTGTCGTGGACATTCAATAGCTGTGAATCATTTCGTAAATTGACAAATTGGGATTATCACAATTCCATACTTGTCAACTCGAATGGTTTATGTCACTGTCTTCGTGGAATTGGTGCCTATTGTGTTGTACAAGCACTAGACCAGTGGTTCCCAACCTTTTTCCATCCACGTACCACTTCGAGGTTTTATGCAGTGCTCGCGTACCACCTGCATAATTTACGCGCGCCGGAAGCGGTCAAAAATATTTTCATCATATATGACGTCATAACCACGTATTTGACCTATGTGAGGTGTAATAACTAGAGCGATTTCTTACCTAAAAATCGGAGGATTTTGACCTATAAAAACTTAATTTTGACCAAATTTTGACCTCACGTACGCAAATTAGGTGTTTTCGCGCATAATGTTAAAAATTGTACTACTTATATTCCTTTCTGGTTTGGACTGTCTGTCCTTACGAAATAGTTTGGCCTGAAAAATCGTTTTTGACTTGGGAACTGACAAATTTTGACATCATAAAACATTATTTTAAGGTTATCTGGCCCAGCAGTAGATGTTACACCACGTATTATGGTAGAGTTAATTAAAATTTGTCATAGTACAACGAAAGATACTTTCCCACATTTTCGGGTAGAAAGTGTCTGTCCTTACTGAGCAGCTTGCCAAGAATTGAGAAAGACCGTTCAACAGCTGTAGTTGTTGGCTGACAACACTGAAGTTGTGCGCACACTGCTGGTGTGAAACACCATGTTCCTTCATTCTGACAATGCTGTCATACATCACAATTTGTCATCATGTGCTTCTTGATAAAAGAACCATGCAATTCCCAAGTAGTCTTGCTTCAGTTAGGATATTGCGGTACGTTGACCATAACACCATGTAAATTGTCAACCTATTTGTTTCGTTTGACAATTTATGATCCACGATGCACAGACAATGGGCTGTCCACAACGGTATGCCTATAAAGTAGGCTACAAGCATTAAAATATCAAAATCTACGATACAAACGAAATGGATGGGTCAAAGAAATTTTGAATTTGTGAACAATTTTGACAATTCTTTGACTTAATGCTTCAATTTTGTCAAAAAAATTGCCCTAGTGATAACAAAATCTATAAACTAGGCATTATCTGCCCTGGTTGATGGGATGCATAGAATTGTTTTTTCACCACTATAGTCAAAAAAATCCAAAATCAACCCCACTGAACTAATAACTTCCTTCGGTCGTAAAAAAACAGAATCTACTCGCGTACCACCTGGAAGACCTTCGCGTACCACTAGTGGTACGCGTACCACAGGTTGGGAACCACTGCACTAGACTGAACGTCGTTATGTCAACGCGTATATAGGGGAATGCTGACATCTGACGGATAAAAGTTTATCGCCTTCTTACGCGACAGTCACCATGGTGGTCCTGCCATGTCAGATTACAGATTACAAACCTACGCAGGTTAGTATGATATTGTCATATATACCCCCCCCAAAAAAAAATAAAAAATAAAAAATAAAAAGTTTGAAAAGCGAAATCTGAACTCTGATCCCCGGCTCAATTCAAATCTTCACTCAGTTGCTTTTCAGATTCTGGATTTGGAACATACGTTCGTATTCATTTTAATTTGGAGCAGTGTTGTTGTTCCTGCTGTTGTGCAGGTACTACACGACTGTTGGTGCTATGCACTCAATCACATATTATACACCCGATCAAACTGACCACCTCGGATGCAAACTTGGACAACTAGGAAATTTTCAGCTTTTCTAAATTAGATTAGAATTAGGATTAGAGCTATGCAGTTTTGTCCAGATTAGATTAGAATTAGAATTGAAGCTACACTATTTTTTAAAATTAGATTACAATTAGAATTAGAGCTACATAGTTTTTCCCAATTAGATTAGAATTAGAATTAGAGCTACACAGTTTTTCCAAGTAAGATTTGAATTAGAAATCCTGAATTCGAAAAAACTGGGAAATTGAATGAAATTGTAAATTAGAAATAAACACAGCAAAATCAAGTTCAGTTAATATCAAATTAAAGTACATTCCTATAAGCACGGGAATGGTTACCGTTTGTAGGATACACCAAGCTTGCCTCGTTTTGCGCTATAAGCCTACCAGGGGTCACCAACACGCGGGTCATATGCGGCCGGCGATCTGATCTGTGATTTTGGAAGAACGCGAAGTGAAGCATTTTTAAATTCTGAAATTGATTTATTATTATTATTGTCATAGTTTCAAAATCAGCTCTTCGCCTGTGCCCAACATTACTGTTCCTCACTAGCTGAAACAGCTTCGTCAATGGCAACAGCATTTCATCGATGAATGAACAATAGAACATACTGCCTTAGCGTGCAATGGCCCAGACACTGCCAAGCCCGAGACACTTGGAAAACAGCCTAGGGCTTTCCCACAAGATCAATCTTTAGGATGATTTATAGTCTTTCAGCTAGTAACACGTCTGGATATAGCCCCAATATCGATTCATTATAGTCGATGAAAAGCGTTGTCCGACGTCGTGCGCAGATAACTCCAAATAAAATGAAGTTTATGATCATTATATTTCTTGTTGTATTTGTGCTTCTTTAATAAAATATCAGGGATACTTCTTTTAAGGTAACCATCGCCCATGCTATAGTTAGCACGTCGTTGAAGTAAGTTAAAGTTTTAAAAACGTGGTGGCTCAACTGTGTGACCTATTGTATCTTGATATTGCATTATTTGGATCCACGGCTTCTACGAAATTTCAAAAGTGGCCCGCGACCCGTTTTAAGTTGACGACCCCTACACCACTAAGTTCTCCCGCATGGCTTAAAACGAGTTATCGAGCAGATTAGATTTTAGAAACATTTAACAAATCAGATTAGAATTAGAATTAGAGCATTTGAACATTTCACAACTTAGATTAGAATTAGAATTAGAGCATATAAACTAGGGATGGTGTGAACGTGAGGTTCACGTTCGCGTTCTGTGTGTGAACCTCAGAAATTTAGAGGTTTACGTTCACAAACGAACCTTGGTAGGTTCTGCACTGTGAACCGTTTTCATGTATAACAATTTTCACTTCATCATAACATCTTTGGTTGAAATTTATTGCATTTCAACTGCAGGCCACTCTATGCATAGCGCTGGCAGCACAAAAAAGCAACACTAAACGAGCATGCACCCTGACAATCTCAAAAGTTGTATTTGCTTTGTTACAAAAGTTTGCTCGAAATATCCAGCTTTCCGTTTGTAAATATTTAGGTTGAACCGCAATCACAAGAGCAATCACAATCATCAAGAGCGAAATACACTACATGTAGTAAGCAAATGATGCTTATTTAACCAATCAATGAAATGAATATCGTTTTCTGATGTAAAAAATCTAGCATGGGTACGGGTCAATCTTGACGTCATGTGCTTATTGTAGCATACAAACCAAATACATGCGATTGGGGTGTTGGCTACTGCTGTATAACTTGGTTATTGGGGTAATATCGGTAGCAAGTATAGAAACTTATTTTACACTCTGCTCAACATCAACTTAGCAATAGGCCTACTTAGTCGCCCGGTCCATTGTCCGGTCTGGCCTAGACCGTTAAGGCGTAAGCTTAAATTCTCTTGCAAGTCCTCGTCTAAATTATTGGCAAAGCGACCCAAGATATTGATTTTATGGGATTATTGTATAATTTGATTGCCCCAGTTGATACATTTATTTATATATCATTTGATTGCCCCAGTTGATACATTTGGAGACGTTCAAAACGTCAATATGTACTTCAGCATTGGCATTATGTGGCGCGAGTCGTCGCTAGGTATCGTGTACCCTGTACACATTAATATAGTCTATCATTTCACTGAAATGTAAGGTTGGAATTAGCAATATGACGTCACGTGACGTCATGAGGTTCACGTTCGCGTTCACACAGAACCTTTCAAAAAGGTTCGCGTTCACGCGATCCTGAACCTTTCGCATGTTCACACCATCCCTAAAGAAACAATTAACAAATTAGAATAGAATTAGATTACTAGCATTTCGCTCTAATTTAGTGAAATTAGACAACTAGAATTATCTATTCGTCCAAGTCTGCTCGGATGAAGGTGCTTGTTCGTTATGATCACCGCGCTTTCTGAGAGGCTCTCACAAACGATAGCTATATGTCTGTGTGATGAGTTCGGGGTTTCAAGCTGACAGTCTTGATAGCGATAGACTTGCTTCGTTGCTTCTGATTATTCCGAGTTTCACCTTGGTAATTGTTAGATTTGCTTGTCTGGACAGGACAGGCTAGATATCTTCGTACATAGGCAGACTGGTTTCAGCGTACAGGACTAGCTATGTATCTTCCCGCTGTTAACGCAGCTCGTTACGGTAGTATCTACCCTAGTCTGTAGCCTATGGATAACAAGACCTACTACTGGAGCACAGCATTATTATGACGACATGCATGTGGTTGTAATACAGTGATATTTATTGCACATGTAAAAATAATATAAGTTTCATCGTTTTCATTACCAAGTGTTAGCTCTTTTCAAACAGTACCGCGTGATAATCGAGAATTAAATAGCGCGCTTTTGAGAGACGATGCATTATTCCAATGCACTGAACGCTCTGTTGTGTAACCATTTGAGGAATTGTGTCCACGGATAATCGCCGTTGCAGTGGGATAGCATTGGAGAACCATCAGTTTATCACTGACGCTCGCTGCGTTGTAGGAACCCATTGCCACAGGCGGTGCGCGTAGCGGATTGAAACTACATGATGTGACTGCGCTGTTACTGCTGGAAGAGGTAAGTCAGTATACTCTATTGATAGATGTCGAGGATAGATTTTGAAATAATCTCCGGCAGTGGTAGGCGTATACCGTTCGATGTTATCGTCTTTCGTATGGCCTGTAATACGTTGGCCTTCGTCGCATCGTCTGCGTTGGTGCCTGTGCGCTTTGTCTCAAGTAGATCAAACACCCGTTGTGCTCTCTTGTAGATTCTTGTCCAGCATGGTCATTGCGCGAAACGTCGGTCGGATACCTTTACGTCCGGTTTTAAATTGATTACGTCGGCGTATCGACGGTCGGGTTCTGAAGACCTCCAAACTCTGACTTGATAAGTGGCTCCGAGGTTGAGATTGTAGAATTGTGTCGTTCTTTGCGGCTGTAAAGCAATCGGCAAGTTATGATAGGAACAGATATGAAAATAATGCAAGGTCTGTACCGCATAACACGTTTGAGATGAGTTTTCTGATAGTCTAAGGGAATTATGGTATGTCATACGAGCGTGTCGCGTGCCTGCCCGAATATTTGCTACATATAAATGACAAAAGTCTGTATATCGCAAAATTAAAATCATTGAATATCTCAGATCTTTATATCAATGTGTATCTTGTGATTGCTGGATTACCTCAAAACAAAAAGAGTCTTACACACTTACGTAATTCAAAATTTGATATGTCCCGATCGGCCGCCAATTCAGATAATATCCTTCGTCTCTTATGTATATGGATGCGTAAATCGACTGGTCTTGACTATACGCGGATTTGATGTCGAGGTCGATTCCGACTGAATTCGCAGCCTGGAACAGTGTGAAACGTATCCGCTTCGCTCTTTCCGCTGTGAATAGAATATGGAAACGTTATTGTTTTGCCGAAAATTTCAGTTATAACTTCAACACTTGGACTAGAGTGCGTTATATGAGGTTTCGAGATTATATAAAAACAGGGTGTATTTCGGTGCAACCATATGGAATTGGAATAAACCAAGTACCGGTGCGTCGTTTGAACTCACCAACGCAATATTTGGAGTTGTACATTATGGAGTCAGTACAATCCGGAAGTCTGTACTCCGTAGTGATTCTGTTGGTTGACCTTTTCACCCCAACCACAACATATCCGGCCGTGTTCGCAATCAATTGCTCTAAACCGCACGTAAGTTGAAGATTCAGTATCTGCGTTTCCTGTGATGGAAAAAGAAGATATTAATTCGATATCTACCTGTTTATATACTTATTTAGTTTTATCACGTATTTATTTTATTATTGAATAGTATGTTGGAGTTCTGCACCTCCAAGAAGCTCTTCATTTATTTTATTGCAACCTCCCAAAACACGATCTGAATCAAATCTGACCCAGAATGAATTTCGGTTCAAGTTTTTGTAAGAGTTTGCGTGATACTTGTTATTATTTTTCCATCTGCACGGTCGAGGTGTTCGGAAGATGGAGATGCGAAGGAACCGTTAGCTGATCGAGTCTAACATACAACAATATAATATTTCGAACTCACCGTTTGCCCGGAAAGAGGCTTAGCCGTTGATATCCGTCCACAGTATAATGGATATACGTGCTGATTGGCCATGATCGTAACGGAGTATTCTTGGGCAGAGTCTAAAATAAAGAGGATCAATATAAAACCACTGCATGGGTAAGATTGTTCTTCGAGTAATGCGTTTGTTCGTTTTGGTAATGTTCGTAAATCTGGTCTCTGTCAGGAGATCACATTCCACTTTTAATCAAGACCTCGTCTTTCGCAATGGAATGTTCTCTATACGGTAAATTTCCATTTATTCAATATAATATTTACGTTTCGTATTATTGAATTGTCTTGATCTTTCAATATACCGGTAAGCGATATGTTACTATTATGTTTATATCTGCTCATTATCTTAACTTGTAAAGCGATCTGGGATGTCGTACAGATCAAATTCCGTAATGGAGAGCCTTGAGCCATGACATAAAAAGGAGGAATTTCTTTCAATACTTATAAAACACTTACTTGGAGACAGAGCTTCGAACGTGATATTCAGCGATGGTTTGCCTTGCTCATTCAAGTACCAGCCTACATCGACGCTTCTCTGGTTCACCGTGGCGGGATCGTCGACCTCGGTCGACACAAACGGTGAATACGGCGTGGGGCAACCTGCGTAACGTAATTAACCCCGTTATGAACTCATCTAATACAAAAAATTACCGAATCAAGTTTTCGACTGACAACCTCGTGTGCGCATAGCAGCTAACGGGTTACTTTCTTCTCAGTAATGCTAACAGGCATTCCAACAATCGCAAAATCAGTTATATGTAACATAATGTACTATTGAGTACCAATCCCCCATATCCATAAATTATTTTTCATGGAAATTCAATATTTCAGATGACAGCATCAATAGTGATGAAGTTTAAACATTCTCTTGTCAAATGTGTCTATATAACTCTCTAGCGCGAGGATATAAGATGACGATCATCGTGGATATAATACCAAATGTTTATATTTTGAATCGTAGAACATGTAATATCACTTTTCAAATCACACGAGGTTTAGAAAACCATGTCTTTACAAGTCGATTCGGTTTTTATAGCCTTTCTGCCAATAGGGTATAGTCCGTATTGCAGGGGATGAATATTCCATGCGCAAATCCAGAACTGCACGCGTCTGGCCCGTCGAAACTACGTCTGCAAGACTCACCTTGCAGAATACTCCCGTACGTATTGTCTCCGATAGTAGCTTCACACGCAGTGGGTGTCCTATAGAAGCCCGGAAATGACACCGCTGCACCAAAGCATAACATTAACGTGATCACTTTCATAACATTCATCTTGATTCTTTTTCAACTTCAATCGGGGGATTCCTTGCTAAGCTCCTTGTGCGATCTCAAACTTGACTAGTACTGGTGTGAATTTCATCGGGTGTATTTATACAGAGTTTACTTTTTTCGTGCGGAATTTTTTCCCACATGTCATTCTCTCCAACCCGGCGAGATTAGATCCTGTCTATAATTGGTCTTCTCAAAGTCAGCGCGTCTAATCTAGTTTCGTATCTCGAACGTCGGCGTGAGCCGCGTCGCCGACTCGGAATGACTCAAACGAGAACGCCCCCGTCACAATGCCTCTCGCGTGCAACAACTCGAAATTTTCGGAGCTCGTAAGCTGGACGACGGACGTGACCGAAATTGGAATGTGTGGTATCTTGGTCTTTGCGAAATATACGCGCCGCTGTAACCACACGATAACCATGATAAACTGAAGTTACTATGATTTATAGCAAGCTCCCATTATCTTCATACAATATCGGTAGTATTATATTCACTTATTGCTGTTTCGGGGAAAGTGATATTCTATTTCGACCAGTGAAGACTTGCGCATTAATGCGGGTCGGATCCACGAATTCTCTGATCCGACTCTGACCCTGTTTTTTATATCTCTGGTCCGATTCCGGTCCGACTTCTAGACTGGATTCTGGAAATGGCCGTGATCAGGTCCGAAAAACTCCGATAATAATCATCTACTCACAGGATGGTATTGAATATTGATTGAAACAAAACAAATAGGAAATTACAAACTCAAAGGTCAAGCCCTACCATAATCTGATGTAATTTCGTCAACTTGGACTTACTATGCGGTTTATTTTCATGAATTATTCAATGTAACTATTGATTCGAGGGTGTAAGGAGACAAGGCCGCCCAATTATTTGTGAAAAAGTATTGATCCGACTCCGGCCGTATCAAAAAAAGTGCTGATCCGGCTCCAATCCAGCTCCGGCCGATATGAGAAAATCCAGCAGGATATCCAATCCGGCTCCAGCCCATGCCTGCTCGATTGGGTGTATCATGATTTAATGGCGCCTTCTCGTTGCAATAACATCAGATATAATGAATGTTGTGCTGGTAAGTTATACTGACAAAAAACTCACGACTATAGTATTCTGCGAGTAAAAAATTCGCAGATGCTCTTATGTCTTTTCGGAGCCAATAAATAAGTTTTGTTTTCATTGTATTATCTGAAACACAGACTAAAATTGTTTGCGAAATGAAACGGCAGGAGAATCAGACGCTGGATATGGGTGCCGCAAACACGCATCTTATATTTCATTGCGCTGTAGTATTATATTCACTTATTGCTGTTTCGGGGAAAGTGATATTCTATTTCGACCAGTGAAGACTTGCGCATTAATGCGGGTCGGATCCACGAATTCTCTGATCCGACTCTGACCCTGTTTTTTATATCTCTGGTCCGATTCCGGTCCGACTTCTAGACTGGATTCTGGAAATGGCCGTGATCAGGTCCGAAAAACTCCGATAATAATCATCTACTCACAGGATGGTATTGAATATTGATTGAAACAAAACAAATAGGAAATTACAAACTCAAAGGTCAAGCCCTACCATAATCTGATGTAATTACGTCAACTTGGACTTACTATGCGGTTTATTTTCATGAATTATTCAATGTAACTATTGATTCGAGGGTGTAAGGAGACAAGGCCGCCCAATTATTTGTGAAAAAGTATTGATCCGACTCCGGCCGTATCAAAAAAAGTGCTGATCCGGCTCCAATCCAGCTCCGGCCGATATGAGAAAATCCAGCAGGATATCCAATCCGGCTCCAGCCCATGCCTGCTCGATTGGGTGTATCATGATTTAATGGCGCCTTCTCGTTGCAATAACATCAGATATAATGAATGTTGTGCTGGTAAGTTATACTGACAAAAAACTCACGACTATAGTATTCTGCGAGTAAAAAATTCGCAGATGCTCTTATGTCTTTTCGGAGCCAATAAATAAGTTTTGTTTTCATTGTATTATCTGAAACACAGACTAAAATTGTTTGCGAAATGAAACGGCAGGAGAATCCGACGCTGGATATGGGTGCCGCAAACACGCATCTTATATTTCATTGCGCTGTCACTCTGTGGTGTATCATCGACAATAATAAAATGTCCGACCCTCGCACGGGTCGTGCAGGTAACCCTCTAATCGCATTTTTACGATATCTCGTTGAGATTATGGCAGATGAAGTGCGCCCAAACTAAAGTGCCACTCTCAATTTTGCTAGTAATTCATTGCCGCGACTTGATTGCCGTGCCAACACTTTGCAATTGAAGGGTTCATGTGCTGCCACCTGTGTGGCATATAAATATAACAACCCAATTTTACGATCATTCATGGAAACTATCACGAGCTATTTCGATAATTTTTTTATTATTCAATAGCCCATCCCAGCAGCCTCCTGTAGTGAAATCAGGGCTGTATAGAAAAATCTCAGTTTATACATATAGTCTTGTATTATATGTAAGGCATCTATGACATGTTTTCCAAGACCCGAAACTACGAATCGAATGAGAACGAGTGATCTGAACGCATTGTCACGACTTTACTTAAATCCAATGGGATTATTATCGAATGCCATTGTCTACTAACGCCTAAAACCGTGTAATGCACCGAGATGGAGCAGTAGCAAACGATAGGTTATAATTACAAGGTATATGAATGGGAAGTCACACGAGGTCTTCGAATGCGCTTACCGTCGTGACATTGTATTTTGCCATTATCTCTATGTTTATGAGTTAGGAAACGATGTTTTCTCCACACCAAAGGTTGCATGTTCCTTGGGATCGGCGAACAAACGAAAAAACTTAGCAATTCATATGCAAAGCCAATATTGATGATTTATATACCTTTCAGTTAAATCCTTCGGTTTTTCTCGCAATCCTCCCGCTCATGGAAAGCGAATTACCGAAAAATATTTCCTTTTGCTATGCCTGATGTCTTTCCAACTTTTTAATTAAACACCACACGGGATTTCGGTCGCCCAGTTTCGATCAACACACCAGCCGTGCAGACACATATCAATAAACCAAGTTATAAGCCGTAAGCCCTAATTGTTACGCAAACTACCAATATGGACCCTCAGTTCGAAATGAAATAATAGCAGTTTACACGAAAAAAGTCATTTCCTCGCCTTGTTGGACGATATGTCAAAACAATAAACGTAATCGAGTCTCAAAATTATGTGTGATCCGAATAATCAAGATCATCATAGAAGGGCGCAACACGTTTTCTAGTTGTTCAAGGTGGCGACACACACTGCCTGAGCATTAGGAATAATAATCAATGTGTGTTGGCGCGATATCTGATTAAACACTACGAATTGATATTTTTTTAAGTCGTGTTTTTCGGATGCTCATGACCAACCCGTGTTCTCTCACCTCATTGTTATCTGCATGCCTTTCTGTAGATTGAAATATTTAATTTTAGAAATCTAGACTATAGGGTATAGAGTGCCATACGCTTCATCCACCCTTGTGTTAATATACTGCGAGTGTAAGTATGGAGACTATTGTCGCGAAAAAGAATTGCTGGTTAATGCCATGTCTGTACGGTGTGGGTGTAGAGCAGGGGCGGGCAACTTCTTCGGTCGGCGGGCCGGATATGGGAAAATGAAGCACTTGGCGGGCCGGGTTACATAATATATACATTATACGTCAATCGCGTATTCATCCACCTATACAAGGAATCCATTGTATTTAAGGTAAACTTCAAGTTTAAAGCATAGAGTCTAAAAACAGCATTTATTGAATTTATTTACAACAGCTAATGCGTTTGCGATCAATTTATTTGTGATATAACAATGGAGGCTCGGCGAACTTACACGAGATACAGCGATTTAGTCAACATCAATTACTTGATGACTTTAAATTGACTCGTAACTTTTGCTTCGAGTCACGAGTCAATCTGCATTCCTGAAGCGTCGAGTCAAGTCATTTTTCCAATATATATATATCGACTTTTCCATTAGATAAAATAAAAAAGGGCAAACAAATAATTTTTTTCCAAGCTGACTGGAGTAAAGTAAAGTCATACGAAAATGGTGACTCGAGTCATCCCAACACTGGTTCATGGTAGAAAATGTAAGTAGACCCGAACCGAGCAAGTAGTTTAATGTCCATCTTTCTGAGGTTCGCCAACTTGTATTCATTCTGTGACGCATAAAATTTGTCAATACATTCACAATGAAATTTCATTTTCAGAGTAAAAACTGTCGGCGGGCCGGACAAAATCCCTTCGCGGGCCGTATGTTGCCCGCCCCTGGTGTAGAGGTACACAGCAAACACGATTTGCCGATGCAGACTACAGACACAACTCAACTGTCCATCGACACCTATTTGGTCATTTTACGCCGGGCCGGTACGTTTATAGCCCAATCCGTTTCTACCGACAACACAATCCACTTTTGCCCCAGGCTTTCGCAAAACACTGTACTAATGTACTGGACAGCGTATAGTGGTATGATCCACAGCTGCAACACCAATGGGTTGCGGGTTCGATTCCGACCGGTGTCGGCTCCAGAATTACTGCCCGAATGTTGGAGGTTTATCTAGGCTCCTCGCCACGTAAACCGTGTAAGCGGTGTCTTATAAAAAGCCTAGAAGTGGGCCGTGCTGAAAGTCGGTAAATACAGAATAAAAAAGGAAGAGTATAGGCCTGGTGTAAAATGACCATGTAGTCGAAACACCATGAATGTCAAACAAACAAAACAAACATGGACGGTGTTACGTGGTTTAATTTCGGATTACTCTCAAGTGGAATCATAGATCTAATGTCACCACATAACACCTTTTACACAATTCGGAAATTGTATTCTTATACATTCGAATTCAGCAAGCGATATGGTAGCGTCATGCAAAACTGAACCCGACGAATTCAATGCACTTAAATCCGAATAATCTGCTTGCTCCTTTCATTATAATCTTTTTGATCTATACCTGAATATCGTATCGATAATAATCGCCGAGAAATCGTTAGCGTTTATATCTTGAGAAATCGCAAGCGAACCTACATTTGTCGCAAATGTCGATCTTGCAAACTTGTCGCTAAAACTAGGGCGGAGATGGTTCAATCCACCAGAACCAGTTCAGAAAAGTTCAAACATACTTGATTGAACCTGTCACAGGGGAATTTGCGGTGACGCAGCCAATGGCGATGCGAATGACGGTCGGTATTCTACAGACATCCGCAATATTGCCGACCAGAAGCTGCATTTCACCCCGTTTTACTATGAACCGGATGAGCGAGATATCAATGCTTTTGACCCTGATCTGGTCTATCAAGCCCATTCCAGTTCGCTTTGCTTATCAAAGCAGCAGACCTAATTCTTTGTCATCATGCAGTTTATACTCAATTTTGATCAGCACATTAAAGCTGCCATATCAAAGCTTCTCGCCATCGCGCGGTAATAATCGAGCAACGTTTTTACAATTATTACTGGCCACCGGAAATTAGCCGTGAAGCCATCATTTAATCATATCGCTTTATAGGAGCGACCATACTCCACTTTTGGGTGAATCGAATCAATCACGCATCAGTCATGCGCCGTAACGAATTTCTGACTCCGCCAACGCGCAATTCACCCGGCAGTTCATTGGAGATATGCTCAGTTTCTCGACCCCACCTCTGACACTCCTCTATGATGATTACCGTAGCTTGACCCATACCACTCATATTTATGTTTTACGCTGCAGGGGAATATCATGACCTGCACACGGCGAGGATGCGTGTTTCAGGGAAAGATAGTAATTTTTTCCAATCGCTATTCCAATTAAATAAGTCGTTATGAAGATGCGCACAGCTGCTTAGCGGTGGAGTCCAGTTATTTCCGTTTACGATGTGAAACTACCTATTCACGTTTTATAAATATTATTTACTGCAGAATAATATAGGAAAATGACAGCGAATCTCTTGACACCGAATTAACCGTCGAAATCCTATGCGCCAAAATGCCCTACAACCATTGTTATGCGCGAACCCACCGTTCCGTGCCCGGATAGCAGCAGATATAGTTTCGATTCAATAAAAACCATGACCTACCGGTGGCCGTAGTTATTGTATCTGGTAATATCATTATTTCTCAGCTCTCAGTTGAGGCGCAATCATCCTAGAACTTTCATCTCAGAAACTCGTAAACTTTTACCCTGCACTGTGCCATTTCAAAGGTACATTTATTTCATCACATAGTCAACTTTTTACAAACGGATAGTTAAATAGCGAATGAAGAACTTATGAAAAAATTTAGTTATGCAACATTGTAGATGACACGTGTAAAGACACAACACCGATACACCGGTATTAACATTGACGATAAGGTCATCGTGCTCGTCTGGTCTACTGGGCCCTATTACTATATAATAGCAAAGACTTGCTATTAATCGCGTGCTTCTTAAATAAAAGATGTTCGAAGACATAAAACGCTATGCGCCTATGATATATCAATTAACGAAATTGCATCATAGACAGGTCAAGATACCGGATTGTTCATCTGCCCTTGCATTGTACGCCGGATGTGCATTTAATTAGGTTACTCTTTTTAATGAATGAAGACTTATTTGTAGGCTGCATTGAAATGAAGTCCCAGGGATGGTTGCGCAATCAGCACGTGTTAGAATTTGGCGCTTGCAACAAAGCATGTCAGATAATGGCGGCAAACGTCACCGATAAGGAATCCGCGGATCGACCAAGTTGTGCCGGCTTATCGTTTACTTTATGGATTAAGACGACTGGGGTCGTTGGCTCGCCAACCAAGTGTGGATCATGTCTTCGGAAGGACTATAAGCATTTCAATGGCAACTGTCCCCGATGTCTGTGAATCTCGAAAAACGACAATTGAAATTGCATTGGTTTTTATAGATCTTTATAAATGGCGAAGTGCGTGCGCGTGTCCGATTTGAACCAACTCCTGCAATCCTACTATAAATAGCTTTTAGTTTTGGAGCCGGACATTTACTTGGAAAGCAAACGATTACTTGTCCTTTTCAATTCTCTACTAGTTGCTGACGCTTACCCCTGCCGAGAGTTTCAATACGAAATATTATTCAGTTATATATATCTGTTCCTATTTGTTGGTTGTGATACCCGACTAAACATATCTTTGGGCGTTTGAAGGGATCGTTGTGATATGGGCGAGGCAGCGAATGTGCATTTTGTCAAGGGGATTTCCGATCAGTTATGAGCGACAGTTATGAAACATCACGATAGCGTTGATCACGTGACTGTAGTATCGCCGTGATTTCGAAATGTCGCATTGGCTACTTATGTGCCGAGACTGGTTGCCTTACTCACGTCGCGGGTCAACGAGTTGCCGTCCTTTCGTCGCTGATGTGGACACACAGCGCGATTTTTCTCCTCTAGAGAATGCGGTGATAAAATAGCGTGCACGTTGCACTGCTTCTTACTCAATCTCTAATTCCTGTTAAACGCGTCGTCTACGCATACTCCATGGTATCCCTCGTCGGTATTCCTCGGATAGGAATGCGAAACTGGAAAGCTACTTTCATAAATTCGAACTGCAGACATTGCTGGTGTCGTGACCTTTCGCAACGAATCGAAACCGGGCCGCGCAAGTGGCTGTTGCACTGCGTCATGTACGGCGTTGCGATTGGCTTTTGGTTGACACGAACCATGACTGGTCGTTAGTTAACTCACGCCAAGAGGGCCTTGTCCACTTGTTTTCCGTTGTGGTTGTAGTGATTCTGATTCCTTTTGCAATGTTACTTGAGAGTTTCTCCCAAGATGCGGTGATCAACCACTTGATCGGTGTCATAAGTACACGGCATTACATATGACGGAGAGGTCCAGTTTCAGCAGAGAACAATCCTATAGTCTGTGTCTGTATTTGGTTGTATGTATGTATTTGTTGCTGTGTGGAACCAAAGAGGCACATGCTCTTGACACTCCAGTATATACAGAAATTACTAATTGTGGTGTGCTATGTAGGCTATGTGACGCTAACAGTTGGCGTCAGTTCTTGTTTTAAATTGCCGTCTTCCTGACTATGGGCCCATTGGTTTGCGTATGCTAATTGTTACTAGGAACAGAGATCTTCAGGACCGTCCTCCCACAACTCAAGTACTATGAGATCGTAATTAGAATGTGAAAATTATGCTTTTAGGTTGTCGTTTGCGTATCCGCACAGTCACAATGATATGATGGCCGATAGTGGAAATACATTTAGGGTGTATAGGGGGCTCTTCAATTATTGGAAAACTACAGATTTCATCACGAATTCATCCTGAGTCAGAGGATACTCTGATTAACATTCCTCAAAGTTTCAGATTCCCGCGTAGTAAGGAGTAATCCGGCTAGCGATTACTTAACTCTCGGTAGTACCCAACGCTGCCCCAATTACGACTCAAAGACCCTTTCTGTTTACCGTAGCAAACCGCCATTGAGAAGTTCCGCTAATTACGCAACAGGATTTGCGATTTTCACCTCCGCTGCGCACTGTTTTATTCTTCTTGAAAGGATCTTAATGGAAACCACTGCCTTTGCGAGCTCCCGATGTTGGAAAATCTGATTAACTCCCAAGGATAATTGATACGTAGTACAACAAAACCGAATAGGGTGGTATGTGAATTGCCATGAGATATGTACTAAATCAAATACCGACTTACAACTTGATTTTACCGCACAGGATATGTACCGTGTTTCGAGTATTTATAACGACTTACCAGAACGATTATTTAATTACATGGATAATATGATTCGAATCCTTCATTCAAAATCCTTTGACCATGCGACTGTGAGCACTTTTTTAACGAAAAACTTTTCCTAACATTCTTTAACATGATACATATAAATTGCTATATATTTCTAGCCATCCAGTCTATTGCATAAGCCTTCTTGGCTTCTAATAGAACAGCGGCTCTGAAATTGGGGGCGTGAAAGATTTTAAGGGCGCGAAACCCATTGGGAGTATTGATTTAACGTGCATTCTTGCACTTCATGGGTGGTAGGTCTCAAAACGTTCAAGAAACAATGTAGCTGACTCTATTGTCCTTGGAATGTTTGCATATGAAAACGACTAAATGCTCGTGGCGCTTTCTCCCGCAATTTTACATACTCAATGCGGTATACCATGGTATTTCGTTGCTAGGATTCGTACGTCGAATTTTATTGATTGTGACAATTCTTTTGTCACCCGTTGATGTATTACTTGTAAACTAAGGTTTTGTCATGCGCCGCCGGACGCAGCAACAAACATAGATATGTCAATCGGTCTATAATAAGTTCGTCACTTTTTTCGTCCTATATGAATATGCGGGTCCAATCCGTTTTCCGTATACCCGGGAAACTTATCATGCAAATGTAGTCAGTCTCGTTTATTTTTTCGTTTTTTTTTAACGTTAGTAATTATCTTATTGCTGGCCAGTGTGTAATCGATTTTGAGAATGTTATATTCAGACTTTAAATTAGAAAATATCGCATTCTATGTGTGTGGTCCGAGACTTATCAGCGGAGTCTTAACTTTGTTATAACGCTCGTGAATGGAAATTTGCAATATTTGTGCGCAGCGCATTCATTTTCAAATGTGAAATATAGTTCTTCTCTCCTATATGTGTATTTATTTTCATTGAGATCGACGAATATATGGCTTTCAGTGTAACCAACTTGTATGTATAATATGTTAGACCTATATGTAGTTCAGCTACAGATCTGGTTCACAATAGTCGTAATTGATTGCTATCCCTAGACATTCCGGCTATATGGCGGTATATACATCCTTCATTTTTTAATATGAGATTTCGGTTGAATGTTTTACTCAACTTCGTCACGCGATTTCATGTTATTACAACAAGTATCTATTATATCGTCACTTCCGTATATCTTGACGATAGATCTAAAATTTTGTAATTAAACACTCTCACCACAGTACGAAGTGTTTTCTTGCACATTCGCTCAGATCTCGCGTGCCCGCGCCCAACGTTTCTCAGATGTGGTTCTAGATTCATGTTTGCGATCTTGCAATTTACATAATACTTTCCCCGATTCGTGATACACACTGACACATATACTATAATTTCATTGGTGTGAGCAACGTATGCGGTACTGGTCCTGGGCCCCATTACGATAAATCAATCTCTGGCCACGACATCCGAACCGCACGTATAACAATTACCACGTAAGATTGGTTTAACTATGGAAGATTTGACCTTGGTTCTAAAGTTCAGTAAACAAGCAACTCCTTGTGCGTAATTTTCCTTGAATTATTACAGAATTAAGAGGTTCTTCTAGAATTACCTGTTGCGCGAATCGCGGTTTTAAGCAGGCATCATGGCTACTGAATTAAATAACATGCCGTATATGTTGACGGCGGCTAAACCTGTGGATTTATCGATACGTAATGCTTCTAATTGGTGTCATAATCCTGATATGTAGCGGACACATTCTTTTCATAATGCGTCGTTTGTTTGAAACAGTATGAAGGTTTGGCCACACCGTTCATTGAATTCCGCATTTTGGTTGTGGGTCAATTTGCGATGATTGTCTTTGGAATGAAATACCTGACGACGGGTGTGCGCCAAACCTCTTTCGAATGCATGATTTGTTATGGATATGCCGGTAAATGATATCGTTCGGTATGAGGTCGGACCGTACAATGGTCGAACCACAATGTGGTACGCCACGTAGGCGTTGCTTCAGTTTTACTATATAATAACCACAATAACGTGTTCGAACTTCGAAGCGATCGATCTATAAAGGCCCACGTTTGGTTTCGTATCAGATGAATGAGCTACAACTTGTGTTTCCCAACTAATGTAATATAAAAATGCATTCATAATTGTATAGCCGCTATAGCGAATAAATTTCTTTATTTGACAAGTCTCACGAGTATGACAACATGCAAATCACGATAAACAATCGAATTTTCATGTTCGACATATAACGCCAGCAAAGTTTGGTTGACTTCTATGATTACATCGACAGGAAGTGCAATTCAATACCAAGTTTCGACATGCCATACGTGCGCTTAGGAAAATGCGAAACAATAATCACGATATCGCATTTCTGAACATGACATATTTCTCCTGCATATCAGAAATATTCAATTTCATTTCAAAGGGCACGTTTGGGAAGATGAACATGAGCATAGTGACACCTAACACCCTGCAGCTTCTCCATGCCGTTGCACTGATGCGTCGGTGCAGTATAAATTGGCAATACGGAAGTGTATGTCAATTTACTATCTGGATTCTTCCATAGATCATCATTATCATGAAACGCATATGCGGGATGGTTCCAATTATCGTTATCCTGCAATTACACTATAATTCAAGGATACGGAACGGAATATTATACCTAGCAATCTAATATTGGTATAATTGGAAATATTCTTATAGTTCGTGAGCGTGGTTTTGACAACACCATTTATTGCGGTTGCGCAGTTACGTGATTTTCGTCTTATTCCGCTATCCGCTGATTTATTAGTAATTAGATACTGCGATAGCACTCAGAAATTGCGTTCTGAGATCTATTTGGTGCCACAACGGGCATTATCTGTGACTTTTTCTTCAATACTGCGGAGTGGTGGGAGCGCGTTGTGTAGGGTGGTTACCATACGTCCTCTTTTAAGAGGGTTTGTCCTCTTTTTTCAATAAATTGAAAGTGTCCTCGGATGACGCCAAAATTTCCTCTTCTTTGGAATTTGTCCGTTTTTTTCCAGAAAAAGTGTTGAAACGCGCTCAACAACTCGACCCCGACGCATCGAACGTCAGAGTTTCGTAAAAAAGTGGGGTAAAACGGTAGTCGAGTCAAAGTGATGACCATATTTTTTATTTTTATTTATTTAGTAAACACAGTACAGTCGGTCGAAAAGTTTTCAAAATCAACAGTTTTCTTTCCCGGTGCTGTAGCTTTCAGAATTTTTGAAAAGTGTCCTCTTTTTCCGTTGTCAAAGTATGGTAACCCTAGCGATGTGACATATACAATATACATTACACAATACACATATTCAATATATATTACTTATTGCATATATACATACATTATCCAGGTTAATGTCGAAATTTGTCGGTCCAAAAGATCTTCGTAGTCTGCAATGTATATATGTATCCATTGATGTGCAAGGATGATAATTTATTCTTAACATATATGTCATCTCCAAAGTTTACAAACAGCATTATTTGTAAACACAACCTAGGTTTAATACGACTTCCACTCTTCTTCCCATACGAACAGTATTCGCTCGCAACGATTTCCATAGAGGTTGGCTACTGTTTTGGTTTCGTTGCTAGTCGGCGTTCGAGACCATGTCAACAACACGGTTAGCGGTTCTTTCATCTTATCTGCATTGCAATCTTTTGTGTTTTATAATCTTCGGCGTGGCATGGGTCGCACGTCTTCGGCGAGATGGCAACGGTGATGTAACCATCTGAAAATTGTCGCGTCGTAATTAGACAGCGTGAAATCACAAACCTGAATGTCTAGGCCCCGGTAATGTTGCTAACAAAGGATGCGAAGTATGGACACGCCCAGATATTGAGATACTGCGTATATATATATGCAACTCATTAAGCTACTACCGTGTGATATAATACGCTTACGTCAAATAGTGTTACAGAAATAGTACGTACTATTTAAACTGATTTCACAATGAATACCAGCTTATCAGATATCACAGAATTACCAAGTATAATACGAAGGCCTTGCTTGTCCAGCCCACCCCTATATATCCATCCCGTAGGTACGAATCGGGGAGATCTCTGGTACGAGCTCAAGTACATGACACTGTGACAGGGACAACAACCGCTCTCAACATCAGTATCAGTATAATAATAATTTCATCATTTCAAAACGCCACAAGACTGCGATACAATGAAAAGACAGAAAGATGTCGAAACGGCTTGGAGTATGACCTTCGAAATCACACATCCACCAGGGCTTAGCTGATTTAAATAAGAGGTATGCACACTGGGTGGAAAGAAATAAGGGATAACATAAAACGTCTAGGTATGAAAATGAATGACGCATGTGTCGATAGGCGAGGTTGATATGTCAGAGAGAGGTCCGGTAGACTTGACGGCTGACTAATATTCAGTCAGTAGAAATTGCTTCTATTTCGACTTATGCATGTCTTTATCTTGACTTTATTGCGTTACTGTGAAAATATCATTTACAGTTTCAGATTACCAAATACTAGGGTTACCATATACGTACTCTTTTAAGAGGATTTATCCTCTTTTTTGACTTTATTGAAAAGTGTCCTTAGAGGACGCCGAAATGTCTTTTTTTAGATTTTGTCCTCTTTTTTCAGAATTTTGGTCATATTTATAGCAAAATTCGACTGAGAAGCCGTAAATCAGCATCGAAGTGACGCTCCGGCGGGTATTTTGGGAGCTGAGCGGAAAGTTGACATTTTCATTTCTTTTTTTTTAGTCAACCACCAGACAATATGAAGGAGAAAACTGTATTTTGGGCGCTGAGCGAGCAAGATGACTCTTTTTTTAGTCAACCGACCACAAAGTAGGGGGAATTTACCATTTTATGAGAATCCTCCTCCGGTTTTTCAAGTCTGTTCTGAAAAATTGTCCTCTTTTCGGATTTTTAAAATATGGTAACCGTACCAAATACTTAATTTTCCAATCCACAAAAGCTATTCTATTCAACACATTGTCAATCTCAGGCAGCCTTTTCTCGTTCCGGGAGGTCTTCCCCGTCTTCGTATTTTACATGGAAAATCACACAGGCATATCTACAAAATAACCGGAATGCGTGTGTTGTGAATCGGTATCGTCCTTCACGTGATATGTTTCCATTCCCTTCTCTGACGTTGTCCGACCATAGTTCATTTATCAGACATCGATATGTGTCGTTTTCGTGTTCGAGCATATTTAGATACCATCATTCACACCGTGTATCACCAGTATTATGGTTAATTTATCTCTTCATATAGATGCAGATAACGCACTTGCGACATATGATGTAGATATGAGTTTCGGGTTGTCGGTTTGTTTAATTTTTCCAACGTTTCGGTGCTGAGATAAACATCTTACAAGTTTACGCTGGAAGATAAGGTGGCACATTCAACATCCGTTCCGTGCAGTACCGATCGTAAATGAGAATCGGAAACGGTCCAAACCGCACAGCAGTGTGCAATGCTCAGTATATATGTCTAGTGTCTACCTACAACACGCTTCAACCGTCCCATGGCTCTATATGCACTCTGCAATCGTACATGAACAATGCGCGGCAGTTTATGTTGCAATGGTCTCAATAGGGGTTTCAATAAATGCAACTGCTGACGTAGAATTCTGTGTTCAGCATTATAGGTCTAGCCATTTTCACTGCCGTCCATGATCAGCAACCCACGGTGGAGTGAATGTTACGTTTTCTCATCTCGTCAATCGGGTCCGACTGTAACGCACATTATCGAGAATTATATGAACCAATGAACTGCTTTTACAAATCGGTTTGAGCATCCCGCAATCAAAGACCACGTTTGTTTAGTATTTATCGTTTAAATATAAAAGTGAAGTCGCGCTATACCAGGTGGAAATATCTCACGCTTCGTCATTCCGTCGTATTTTGTAACCATAAAAACCACGAACAATTTACCGAGTCAAGTTCGATTGTGGTGCATCACAGCTAATTCCATCCTAGAAAATATTTTAATCCATAACAATTTTCGGAAGGGTGACATAACAGTGTGCACAGATATATTTCGGAAGAGACTGCTGTATTTTGATATTATGAATTTTCTTAAAATCCATCAACTAGTTACTTTATTATCAGATTCAACTATATATTTTCAGGATTTTTACACAAATGGACAGTATATTTTATCAGTAATAGGAACTGATCAGTCGAGCGGTTTTTTATACTTTGTTTTATGAATTTATGTAAGTTCGAATAATGCCCTAAAACTCTTGTAGCCTGTAGTTTTGTCAAACACACTGTACTAATCTATCTACACTCATTCGTAGAACTCCTATCAGTTCGATATGGGGACCAAAGGACACTGTATTCGTGAGTACAGTGTACAAGTTTATCTCCTTAATTTATAGGGAGTAAAATCTGGCGTTTCGAGGTGAGATTGCGGTTGCATATGCGTTGACCTCACACGGATTTATGACAAGTTCGCATTGATGCGAACTCACACCTCTGTCATGGGTGACGGCTCCGCAGAGCTCAACATTTAGCAGGGATTTCAGATTATATTTCAAGTTTTCCTATGTACGCAATTTGCTCATAAACACATAAGTACGATAACTTTATCGGGCACATGTGTCGCACGTTTATTTGAGGTGGTGTTCTAACCAGTCGGAAACTGTTCCTAATGTTCTATTCCGTCGACATTTAGTGTATACGCGCATAAGTAATGTTATTTTGATGCGCAAATCATTCACGTTGGTAGATCCAACTGTCGAACAAATCGAAATTTCGTCATACGTGTTCCACATTGAGTTCGGTGATTTTTGATCTGGTGACGGATAGCATATGAGGTAGTGAAATTGAAGATGTCGTGTGGTATCAACTGCGCCGTCCGACTCGCTCAATATTACTCAGCATTCGTATTATTTATAATTCAATGCTATAGATATGAATTCATCATCGTGACCTCGTATAAAAAAGTCGTGTTTATTGAATCCTAGATGTGGAATTCGCGTGGAGTAATATATTTAATACATATTTCATTTTGAGGTAACATGAAATCGTGATGTAATTACGTCCGGTCAGCCTGATATGAGTGAGGGATCTCCAGACAAGCAGTCTCTCCGGTAATGCATATACAGGCATTTCACAGGACTGCTATGCGAGAATATAGCAATTCTTCTGTACCAGGCGTAAAGCACATACGCTACTTTTAGCAAGTCCTCTACGTTGTTGTTTAGAAACTATTTGCGTGCGACGAGGGCACTGCTAATATAAACTAACATTTAACGGTGTTTTGACATCACGCGATAGTCTACGAAAAACCCGTGTGCTAATACGAATTGCTTGGGTTTCTAAACTGCCAAATTTACGGATTAATGATGTTTACATGTACACTTTTCTTCCTCGACACGCGATTGGGATCACTATGACCGCAACTGTACACAATGCAGCTCGTCAATGCGTGTGTTGCATCGTAAAAGCTATAACTCGTGGACTTTTTTTGTGATTGTTTGACAATGTCCGAAGCGAAATTTATTCACAGAAATTATGTGACATTGCAAAAATTAGTTTCAATTCAACTCGTTTTCTGTCGAATGTCCTGGACAAAACCGGGATATAATAATGATTTGTCGATTTTTATGAATTTTGCCATTACTGAAAAGAAAATCGATGATGTGTTACCTTGCGTCTTTTTTTCACCTTGCGGTTTTTTTCATTTTATGTGATGGAATCTCCCACCCTTCCCATCGGTTTTCAATCATTACCAATACTCCCAGAGGTTGCCACTAATTGAATTACTACTCTATACAAATTATTAATCTCCAAAATTTGGTCTAAATTGCACGGTTGCACTCATATTTGAGAAGAAAATCACAAGACCTCAAAAAATGTTCTCGTTTGCTTTGGCTTGTATTCAACATTCCTCTTGAAAGTCTATTGAAGCAACGTTGTTGGTTGATAGACATTGTTGTAAAATCCGTGGCTACCAAACGTTATCGCAAACTTGATAACGCTTTCGTCACTTATCGCACGGTTCTATCTAGGGAATGTACACGCCATGGGCATGGGAGGCTGTGATGCGATGGAACATCTGGTTTGCCATCGTCATTAGCGTAATCGAAAATGGCGATATGTATTTTTAAACGACGTTTTGACGGTCTACCTGGACAGAGCGACCACATGTTTCAACCACCTGGCGAAAAGAAACACCACGATGCTGTTTTAGCTTTGTGTTGCTAAGCGCTTGTAATCTTAAACGGTACACGTCGAGTCCCGCTACAATATTTGTGCTGATATCGGTGCCTGTGCGGCTTTGAGTCTGATGTATTGATACATCGTATTGTTGCAGTGCAGTTCGTTTCTGAAATTTCGAGTGTTAGTGATACCAGCACCGTGACATATGATGACTAGGACCGGTCAAATTCGAGTTCGTAAGGTCAGGGACTCTCCTACTTATTTTCTACTACCTAACCCTTTCGATTTACCTGCGTGTATTGACGTGCCCCTTAGAAATAACGTAACAAAATGTATACAATGGAAGAGACAAACCACAACAAAGTATGTTTTTACACTCTCAATCATCATGGCGTCACGAATATTTAATTGTAGCATCACAGTGGATTGGCATTGGCAATTGAAAATGTAGGGTAAATATGGCTCCTTCGACGAAAAGGGCTTCCGATCGCTGTCATAAACTGACCACAAATATTTTTCACCAGGACTTCACCGTTATGCAGCATTTTTACGGTCGCCGGTCATCAACATCAAAACACCTATTCCGTGTCAATGATCTATACTATATATTTACGAGCAAAATCTGTTGAACCGACAACTATTTCGAGGGTTCCAGCCACCCCACATCGTATACGTCGACTGTTGTGGGTGCAAATCGTCCGTATTCTCATACTACATGGTTTCTTGGACGTATTTACTGAATTATGGCATAATTAGATAACGTTTATTAGTGTTTAAAACATGTTTTAATCAAAGTAGCCTACTTCAAAACATCGTGGTTTCAAACACGACTCTAGTGCCGTCGACTTAAAACAAAAGTTAAGGACAACCATGTTCTGAAAAAAGCTCATCACTGACAAACAGGCTTTGCACTTTAAATATAAATGATGTGATCGCAAATTAAAGTTGGAATTGTGATACAACATTGGCAGCATCTCTTTTCCACAGAAAGCCACCGTATTCGAACTGCAACCAAAATATTTTTACTAGTGGTCCTATGGTGCTCATCAATCTCTATGGTATCGCGGTCGTGCGCTATCGCTTCTGAACATTTTGTGTTCCGTACGCCTACTTACCGTTTCTAAACCGCCGTGGTTCAAAAGACGTGGTTCCTTCACGAGATCGGGCGACAACTATATTCTAAAAGTCCCTGCTTGGTCGCGTGGAAAACGTTCAACAGTTACGCAAGTGAAACCGCGTGACCTCAATATCACAGAGATTGACGGAGGGCAATAGGACCAATCGTGAAAATCCCATAGCTGCCGTTAGGGTGGCTGTCTGAGAAAATTGATTGCCGCCAATTTTTTTTCACTCCTTCAACTTCAATTTGAAACCACATCATATTCAGAGCACAGTTCTCCTATAACCATGCAGGCATGTTTATTTTTGGTATTTCGGGAACCAGATGCCAAAACTTCTAAAAATAGAAATTTTAATATGCCGAAAAAAGGGCTTTTTGATAAATGTCAACAGGAATTAAAAGAAGTTTCTACTAAGCGAAAAAACAAATGTGTACAGCAAAATTCTTGAATGGGGTCCGTGAACCATCCAGAGGTCCGCAGATTACTTTCCAATGGGTCCAGGAAAGACGAATAAAAACCTTGGGGCCGAGGATAAAAAGTCGAGTATTTAAATCTGTATTTGCGGCTACTCTGTGAATTGATCAATCCCGATATTGCAGAGGCAGTCGGTATCAAGGGAATTCTCTCTTTAACGTCGCTAAGCAATTCGGTTTTTAAGCTTGCTGTTTGATGGCACATAGTGGATACTGCACGTTTTGTGACTTCTGTACGATAAAAAAGACCAAAATAAAGCGTCTTACATGATTAATTCGAGTCTACAAATTTGAATTCATGGCGATGCCAAAATTGCCTAAAATAAAATTTGAAAATGCCAAAAATATGCTATTTTGGCACGCGCTAAGAAGTAAACATTACCATGGCCGACTGTAAGGCTTGGCGGAAAGTGATAACCTTTTTTGCTTAGTCACTAATATCTAGCGCTGAACAGTGATACGTTGTTGACCTTTGTTTTTAGTTTTCCGCTTCCCAAGTCTTGCACTCAATGTGCTCGAAGTTCTCCGACAATTTATTTCCCTATCAGAGGGTTTGAGAACCAATGGTTTATGCACTCGGCGAATTTTCCAAAATTGATATGAGTTATGTGACGCTATGGTTACCATACGTCCTCTTTTAAGAGGATTTGTCCTCTTTTTTGACTTTTTTGAAAGTGTCCTCGGAGGACGCCAAACGTCCTCTTTTTTGATAATTTTGGTCAAATTTATGGCCACATTCGGCTGAGATGCCGAAATCAGCACCGAAGTATCGCTCCGACGGGTATTTCGGGCGCTGAGCCAGGAAGTTCAACTTTTTATTAGTCAACCACCTGATAATGTGAAGGAAAAACTATATTCTGGGCATTGAGCGAGCAAGTTGACCTTTTTTTCAGTCAACCGACTACGAAGTGAGAAAAATTTACCATTTTTTGAGGATTTCCTCCGGTTTTGCAAGTCTGAAAATTCTGAAAAAGTGTCCTCTTTTCACATTTCCAAAATACGGTAACCCTATGAAACGCTGACTATATCCTACACATCATGCAATTGTTGCGATACTGGGAATACATTGTGGTACAGGACTCGCGAAGAATAGCGACTCGGATTTCAAAAATTGAAACCCGTGTTATTCGGTCTTGCCGAGAATCATTCTCCTGTCTGTTTTAA
This sequence comes from Botryllus schlosseri, assembly GCF_051294905.1. Taxonomy (NCBI): domain Eukaryota; kingdom Metazoa; phylum Chordata; class Ascidiacea; order Stolidobranchia; family Styelidae; genus Botryllus; species Botryllus schlosseri. Next base: position 25,589,384 of record NC_137246.1, on the reverse strand, counting down.
TCTTCGTAATTTGTCGTCATGTGAGACGCGTAATCTACCCTGTATATATATTTGTTGTCGGTTTTCGATTTTTCAAAGCTCCATTTTATCATGTTTTCTGTTTTCGACGTGACATTTTGACCCAGACGAACATCCTACCCGTTTCGTGACTTTCGTGACCGCGAAATGCAATAATAATCACAACTTACGTTCCGAAACTCATTTATCCTAGTTCGGACGGAGGCTGCAATATCCGTGAACTCCGTTATCGGGCACCTGTATAAACACAGGTACAAGCGAGGATGCGTTTATACATTGACATGATTATTGTGAAATTTTTCTGTAATAAAAATACACAGCCCCTCTTCTAAATGCACTAAGTTTCCTTCGAGGCGTACTACATATATGGCATCCGATCAAATTAGCGAGTGTCTAAAGCAGAGGTGGTCAGTAACGAAGTACTTCTACTTTTTCGAAGTACCAAGTGGTTTCCCTTTACTTCTGGTACTTACTCAAGTAGATCCTTTTTTCGGTACTTCTACTTCGTAATATTTAGTGAACTACTCACTTTCTTTTCGCTATTTTCAGTTTGTCAAGTAGAAGTAGTTTAATCCCCCAATAAGAAAGATAGTCGAAGGAATTTCGGGGCTGTTTTTACGTAGTACCAACATTTAATTTTCATAAAACTCATGTAATACCCACAATTTTCGTTGCGCTTCGCGCACAGTATATATGGTATGGCAAATAAGTTATAACGAAAGTATCGCTGAATATAATTTAGATACCGGGTTGCGTGGTTCCGTTCGCACCGCATTGTCGCCCATATCAAATATTTAATCCCAGTAAGTATGGCCCGATAATGTTTGAAACTACTGTTTCACAATCTAGCAATCACCTATTATACCTAGGAGCCCATGACGTGTCCTAATCTGGAAAAGAGGGCTTTGACTTTTTTAACGTTCGACCTGTTTTAGCAGACCTCCGTTGAAACATTCTGGACAAAAGACATGAAATATATTTTCCGCTTTTTAGAAGTAGTAATTGTATTTTTCTTTCAATTACGAGTATCATACGTTGAGTTCTAATTATAGTTTCAGTTATTTTGTCTGGAGAACATACATGTTAAAGTATACAAGCAAGTGTAGTAATGCCTCATATTTTCCGAAAATAAAGTTATACATACGGTATGACAATTTTACGATCTGATTTAACTATTAGCTCCCCCAGGCCTGGTGCACCAGACCTTAGTAGTCGAGCACCATAAAACCCCTTATACATACATACATACGAGTATTATACGTTGAGTTCTAATTATAATTTCAGTTCTTTTGTCTGGAGAACATATACATGTTGAAGTATAAAAGCAAGTGTAGTAATGCCTTATATTTTCCGAAAATAAAGGTATACATTATATGACATTTTTACGGTCTGCCGTATTTTAATTAACATATACTAATCGCTCAAAGTGTTAAAGCCGCATCCGACACAACTTCTCCGTATTGCTCTTCGACTGAGCTAGGCGCCTTATAATATCGGGGAGGGCACCACGCCATGATATTCTTCAAATGGGGTGATCGAGTAAACAAAGGAATAGTATCGCATTTCCATATCAATACAATCATTTACATCCTATGATGTGGACGACTGCTTATTCTGTCAAAAATTGACACCTCCTGGGATGAATCAATATGAATCAGCTCTCTACACCTTCCGCATAGCTCCATTTGCAGCTTTTGACAGTCCATGCGAACGAATTACCATCGTTTTCACAACTAATTACTTACTTGAGTATATTTAAAGTCAGTCAATTCTACTTCTACTTAAAGTAGTTTTAGGTTGCTATGTAAGAAGTACTTCTACCCGTACTTGAGTAAATTTTTCCGTCACTACTCCTACTAGAGTAGCTTTCTTGACTACTTTGACCACCTCTGGTCTAAAGTGGGAGTGTCATAAGCTCGATGCACTCGAAAGAGCGATGCCTTTTTAAAGGGGCACTGCGCTCTAAAAATGACGTGGTCTCAAATTGAAGGGCAAGACGAAAAAAAATTTGGCTGCAGCCATTTCGTTCAAAACGCCACCGTAATGGAGCTGCAATTTATTGAAAATTCCATAGGACCTTCACGCTCCAGCTGTCGCGGCTGCACGTCATTCCTTAACCCGTTACATGGCACGATGTCTTCACCGTCACACTTGCTCGAAGAGATTAGGCAGTCACGCAGATGACGAACTTTAGATAGTTGATGACATATTTCCTTCATAACATCCATCATAACATCGGCTGACAACTATCTAAAGTTCGTTCTCTGCTTGATTGCCTAATCGCGTCAAGCAAGTGCGACGGTGAAGACATCGTGTCATGTAACGGGCTAAGGAATGACGCGCAGCCTCGACAGCTGGGGTGTGAAGGTCCTGTGGAAATCTCAATAAATTGCAGTTTCATTACGGTGACGTTCCGAAGAAAATGGCTGCGGCCAAATTTTTTTATTTCGTTTTTCCCTTCAATTTGAGACCACATCATTTTTAGAGCGCAGTGCCCCTTTAATAGAAATTTTTAAAAAACCCATGGAGTTTAATAATAGCAAATCGTTCAAAATAACCCAAGGTAACACTAACCTTACATCCAGGCTCTTAACTTGACCTGCAGCGTGCATGTATTGTTTCAGAAGTGCGAATAGAATATGTCTCATAGTAATGCGAAAATGATGCGAATTATATTCAAGTCGAAATAAAGTGCACCGATCGCGGCTACATATTTATTTGTCGCTTTAGGTGATCGGATGTGTCGTATATATTATATATATAAGTGGTTCTCAACCTTTTTGACCTCGCGAACCGTGGAAACCTCAAAACAAATGTTGTGGACCGGTGAACCTTCAAAAATTAAAAATTACTTTAAATTTAATTACCACAAGTGTATGTAATTTTAGAAATTTAATTTATTGTTGCAATTTTGACACTAGATATTTATTTATACGCGGATCTATTGAAACTTCTGCAGGGTGCGGTCAAATATATTTGGCGTATTGGCAGGAAACTTGTTACAGGCCGGTGGTTGAGAACTACTGGTATATATTGGTATGTATCAACATCAGATCACGTAAATTTATAAAGCGTGGTAAAGGTAAGCCAAAGAGGCAGAAAGTCTTCATTTTGTGAAGGGTCGCTGTTAAGCTATGTGAATTCAGCTTATAGCAGTAGAATAGTATCTTATGAAACACATCGAAGTAGGAGCTATTTTTCAAACTACGCTCTCCATAGCTTGCTTCACTTAATTCAACGTAGAGTTCCGACTCCAGCTCCAGCTCGAGAGCTCTGACTCCGGCTCCAAAGCCCTGGCTATGAAACGGCATAAATTATGTGTAACGTTGATATAAACTTGAAACGTGACTCTGTTTCGTAGCTTGAAATGTTTACGGATTGAGGCCCGATAAGGAGGTTAGGCTACTATTTCAGATCGTTGCAAATGCTGATCCGCCAAGAACACATTTTCTGTGCGAAGGATTTCCTGCCTCACTGAATTTTTGCTTGATTCGTAACACATATCCAATTCAACACAGCTGATGATTATGTTACAGGAAGCAGTCCATATACCACTTCTTAAATGGCAGATTCCACTGCTTTCAATAGTCTCCACTGGACTTCAAATTTCGACGGGTGTTTATTGACCATGGTAACAACTAGCAAAATCTCTTAAAGAATGATGGGATAATGCCTTTGTGATTATCGCATGGTTATCAATGAACATCGAACAGGAAATTTTATTATATACTATATGAAATGAGTGATGAATTTAATTATATGACATCCTTATGACCTTTTGCACCCAAGAAATAACTACATAATATACTTAATGTCTGATGTGGTTTCAATGATGTGGATTTGGTAACGAGTACGTGCGTCAGAATAGTTAGCAAAAATAATGTCCCTTATTCAATTAACAATTGTGAAGCTCTCTCTACCAATCAATGGTCATGTAAATGTTTGATTGATGAAATTACGTCGAACAACAGTTGTAATTGAATCGATTGTTCACGTCGTGATGATATGGTATCATTTGCTCAAGCCAAGATGGATCAAAATGGTGGAATTATTCTGTTGACAACATTCTTCATTTCGCGTAGGCGGTGTCTTAGAAATGCCTAGAACGAAAGTGGACCGTGCTAGAAGTCGGCAGATCAGGAATCATAGAAAGAGAAATATCGGCCTGGTGTAAATGATCATAAGTAGTCGAAGCACCATGAATAGTCAAAACAACTATTATTCATTTCGAACAGCCACGTGACCCATACTTTTCGTGTATAGCAGATTCCTTTGTACTGATATTATCTTCGTTAAATTTTCAAATTTAAATTACAGATAACATTCCAAAACAAATTGTCGAGTACCGCACAATGTTAGTTCTTGTTTTTAAGCATATTTTAGGCTTCCGTGGTTTTGATTGCTCTATATTAGATTGGTATTATATCCATTAAAACGGCCATGATTACACTTTATGACTTGACGAAAATAATTTTCATTCTGTATTATGTTAAATCATCGGCCTGAAGGAAAAAAATCATATCATCAATATTAATTGATTAATTTTTCTCATATCATATTGTTGTAGGAGGGAATCACGATTTCTCAATTTTTGAACTTCCTAGGACTTCGTAATTATAGGAATATGTTCAATTTCGCATCAGAAGTAGCGACGAAAAGGCATGGTTTTTACACCCGATCACTTATTTTTCTATTTATATGGGATTGTTCGTATTATGCGTGTTATTGGTGTAACATTCCAGACCCAATTAATTTATCTGTCCAGAAATGCAGTGTTTTCGAATATTATGTAACGCGGCGTTACGTAACATTTTCATTGATGAGTGATTTCGGAGACGAGTGCTTCATAGAACGGGGCATGGATCGGAGCCTGACTTTCTCACCCCAAAAGCGCCATGTCACGTTCTTTTCGAAGTAGCAATAAGGATACACTGTATAGTGTGGCGTGGAATGTAATAATTTGGTAACCCCCCTCCCTAAATGAATTTAAGATGCATATCTGTCCATGTTCGATCACGTGCGTCACTGTTCTCAAGCAAATGCCATTCGGAGTCTGTGGAAGAGCAACATGCGGCCCGCGACGGGATTTTGAGCGTCCCGCCGACCGTTTATACCAGGGATGTCAACCATACGGCCGCATCCTGCCCGCCAGACGATTTTATCCGGTCCAGCGGATCAATTCTGTGTAGATTGGGAATATACTTGTATCATCCAGCACATTTTTAACAAAAGTTTAGGTTTTTAGTAAGAAATATTTCCATGAAATAATCATTCGAGACATCAAATGTTGAGTTTTGTTTATAGGACGCATTATAACTATCCGACAGCGGTAATACGGTTTTACTCTAGTCATCATTAGGAACAGGGTCACTGACATTGACACCCAATTCCAAAGAGTAATTCTTCTCAGAAGCAAAAACGCCAACGCGAAACCGTTATGTGCAGGCTCCAAGGTGTATAAAATAGTCACAAAATTATAATTCAAATACATGTTGTCGCACCTCTGTGTTAGTTTTGACTCAAAAGATACACGGCCTTCACATGATCCCGAATCCCAAATTAATACTGATGAACCAAATTCCAACTTGCGCGATAATTAGAGTTTAATCTCTTGCATTATTCACAACGCATACCCAATCCATGGATAATGCTACATTACTACTAAACAAGGAGAACATAGAAATTTTCCAGCTTATATTGTCGTTAGAACCACTGTAACGGTTTAAAACTGTATTCAACCGGCCAATAATTGCACTTTTGCTAATTCGATTGTTTGCGAATAAAGATGTTACTAGAATAGAATAAGATATGGCTCTTTGACTTATTTTTAATTTTGTACTTAGTTTTATCGATATTGCAGCAACGTGTTAGTAAATTTTCATAACCGCCAGAATAATTATTCTCGTGGCAGCATAAACATGTATTCAAGAGGTCAAGACAGTGGCGTATCCAGGGTTAAGGGCTCGGACCCATTTACAAAATCCTCAAATTTAAGTTGCTGTAGCGCCAGCGACCGATATCCCTCGCGATACCATGCCAACATGAGAAAGATTGCCACGAAACTCCTTGTTTTGTATGGGTCTACAATCTACATACATTTGCCAACAAAAATCTTCGACCGTGATCTTCAACAAAAACAAAGCTACATTTCAATCTAGCTGATGTTCACATGCAGGCTTTACTAAGAATTTCTACGTCCGACATGTAGGCTACCCAGAGTTCAAAGAACTTGTTGATTTGCTTTTCAATCTGTTTAAATCCCGCTAATGTGCCGATAACTCTTGAAAAGAGGCACCCGAAAAGTCTTCGAGTTTTAATAATGTTTATACTGCAATGGATGTTGTATTGAAAACACAGCTTGTTGAAAACTTCGAATGACCAGACCTCACATCTCTCATTAGCTGCAACGGCTATTGAAGAACATTACGTTAATAAATTCCTTAAATACTTTTTTGGTCGCTATGTTTTAAACATAAAGTTTACGTTGAATACGATTTATTCCTTGCCTATAGGTGGGTAAATACCAGAGGTGTTCAAAGTAGTCAAGAAAGCAACTCAAGTAGAAGTACTTCTTACATAAGCAACCTAAAACTACTTGAAGTACAAGTAGAATTGACTGACTTCAAAACTACTCAAGTAAGTAAGTAGTTGTGAAAACGATCGTAATTCGTTCACATGGGCTGTCAAAAGCTGCAAACGATGCTATGCGGAATGTGTAGAGAGCTTGATTCATATTGATGCATCCCAGGAGGTGTCAATTTCTGACAGAATAAGATGTCGTCCACATCATGGGATGTAAATGATAGTATTGATATGTAAATGCGATACTAATCCTTTGCTTGCTCGAACACTCCGTTTTAGAGAATATTATGGCATGGCGGCCTCCCCCATATTATAAGGACCCTAGTTCAGTCGAAGAGCAATGTGGAGAAGTTGTGTAGGATACGGCTTTAACACATTGCGCGAATGGAATACGTTATTAAAAATATGGCAGATCGTAAAATTGTCATACCGTGTATAACTTTATTTTTGGAAAATATAAGGCATTACTACACTTGCTTGTATACTTCAACATGTATGTTCTCCAGACAAAAGAACTGAAACTATAATTAGAACTCAACGTATGATACTCGTAATTGAGAGAAAAATACATATACTACTTTTATAAAGCGGAAAATATATTTCATGTCTTTTGTCCTGAAAGTTTCAACGGTGGTCTGCTAAAACAGGTCTAACATTGAATAAGTCAAAGTCCACTTTTCATGATTAGGACACGTCATGGGCTGCTAGGTATAATAGGTAATTGCTAGATTGCGAAATGGTAGTTTCGCGGGTTATGGGGGCCATACTTACTGTGATGAAATATTTGATTTAGGCGGCAATGCGGTGTGAACGGAACCACGCAACCCGATATCTAAACTATATTCAGCGATACTTTCGTTAGAACATATTTGTCACTCCATATCAACTGTGCCCGAAGCGCAACGAAAATTCTGGGTATTTCGGGACTTTTATGGTACTACGTGAAAACAGCCTCGAAATCCTTAGGCTATCTTTCTTATTGGGGGATTAAACTACTTCTACTTGACAAACTAAAAATAGCAAAATGTAAGTACGTAGTTCACAAAATATTAAGAAGTAGAAGTAGCGAAAAAATAATTTACTTGAGTAAGTACCAAAAGTAGAAGAAAACTACTTGAGTACTTCGAAAAAGTAGAAGTACTACGTTACTGACCACCTCTGGTACATACGCGATTAATGTATCGATTCAGGAATCCGGCCGCCAAGTAGACCTACCTCATTTTCGTATATCAGGACTGGAGAAGTTACCCGCCCCTGATCCAAAAGGCATGACGGATTAGCAAGATTCCGTGGTCGAACTCTATTTTCGTATTGCTGCATAAACGAACTGTGATCTTATATACCTAATCATGATCTGTAGCTGGTGCTGTATAAGTTAACCGACTTTCTCCACATCGGCGATATTTACATGGCATAAGCAGAAAACCGCCAATCGCAGGATGTTGGCAACAATCGAGGTCCGTTTTCCTTTGAACATTTTGAACCGAGTTCAAGAATTCTAATGTTTCAACAGGAACTCAAATTACCTTTTTGATTTCTGGCGATAGTTTCTGTTTTTCAAGCCCTTGCGGTAAGCTAGAATTCGTAAAAATCTCCACCCACCTGTCTCGTTACCATATCGATTCCATGTGCGCTTATTCCTCCGCACGATTTCGCTAGGCCAGTTCAAATTAGTACCTGGATTGTTTAATATGCCAATATATCTATGTGGGTGTTTGAGATGTTAATGTAGCACGTATATGTAATGGTTGGGTATATGATATAGCGTGACAAAAGTATAGTCATTTATCCATTGTAAACTCGCTCTGGACATAGCCACGCGCCGACATTCCTTATAGTTTGAATTCACTAAACACACGAACTGTATCCTAGAGATGATCAATAACTAAGCATGTTTATATTTTAACTGATCAATCAAATATACCTTCTGGTAAATCTATTGGGAAAACAATGTCCGGATTGAGTCGCCCCAATCTAAACCTTTACAACCTGCTCGGGAATATCTTCTATTCATGCATTTTCCCATTGTGCTCGGAGATATTTCGGTCTGATTTCGTTGGTAATTTTTACTGGTACCTGGAAGTAAATTTAGGACCATTGCATTTACTTCAGTAGCAGTAGCATGAGTGACCACAATAAAGTATAATCCTTTGAAAAATGGTAATGTCGGAAACAACGCTATTTTTTATGTGGTGAATCACATAGACATCATCGAAAAGTCAATTTAGAAGACGCTAGTATTTGAGTTATTGTTGTTATGTGTCCGTTCCCGAACCGAAGATCGAAATTTCTATTAGCGGTACTTTCTGTGGTTGAAAGTCGTGATATGTGCTTATACTATTTCACCGATTAAATTACTGTTAGCATACGAAGAATCGTAGATCAAATAGGGTATATGAATAAAAGTATCCAGTTTCATATTATATGGTCGGTATAACGAATTCGTCATTTCAAAGGACCAATTTCTTTCTAAGAATGATAAATGGTAAAAAATCAATCAAATATAATGTTTGAGAGAAGGCTCTGGTTTAACAAGGATTTCTAATGAACTAACATAATTATGCCATATTAAAAATTTTACCGGCAGCGATAATCGTGTAATTCCAGCTATATCCTGTTTCGCCTCTTGAAAATTAAGGTGCTATGTTCCGAAGATATTTCCGACATTCTCCACGCCAACAGAAACGCTATTAAACTAACATGCGTATGAGTATGCAGTGGACATGATATATATGTAGTCGGATGTTTTTCTTGGTCCATAATTTACACAAACCGAATACAACCATATGACTCTACAGTCTACATATAGGCTACATTTCTGTAGGGTTCAGTGATTGTGGTGGGTTCCGATGTTCTCAAATTCGTGATATCTATGATTAAATTTGCATATTTGGAAGAATATTTCAATGTAACACGGCAAGCCGACTGTGCTATATGCAAAAAATGAATTTCGTTCCCTTGAAAAACTCAACGTTGACGAAGTCACTGATTTTAGATTCTCATACTACAGTGCATGCTTATGAGCCTATGTGATCGTAAACAGGTGCATACATGCTGTCGATGTAATGGGCTACAAACCAGATCATTTGACTTTTTTTCGTGTATCCTCAATCAAGACAGGAACCGTTATGATTCCGATTATATGAACAGAACCATGCGTTAATAAAGTATTTGCGGCAGTTGTTGTATCGCGATCATCAACTAAATAAGAAGGTGTTTTACACGCACGCACTGTCACCAAGGACGCAATTTATCCTCTCCGCCATCATCATGTTATCTGAGGTCGCCAATTCGCAATTTAGATTGCGTCCTCAGCCAATTGTTAAAATTCCATCCACTGCAGTGGCAATATTTTTACCACCCCTCGTAAATCTTCAATGTGAAGAAGGTCACAGATGCTTTCATAGTTACTGCTATTTCGTTTTACGATTGTGACTGTCATTCTGGTGGATTAATGATATCAAAAACTTCGGTAATATAGTGTGTATGACCAAAACCCAAGGCAGTTTCTGAACGCCTTTCGAATGGTTCGTGTATTGGATGAGTAAAAGAATTAATACATGTGACTTAGGGCATACCATTGGACGACCACAGACCTTGGAGCTAAATGGACGCATCTAAAATTAAGTCGTGTTGGATAATAATAATTGATCAGCTCGGGTGTGACGCTCATGACACGCGCTTTATTGCCTACGCTTAGAAGTATTAGTCACCGCGATAATGATAGACTGGCGAACTTAAACTTTGAATTTTGTCGATTCCGTCAGGTCACGTGTAAGCGAAGGTGGTTTTTCGACAACGACAATTGATCATAACGGACGAGTGTGACTCGATTTTTTTGATAGTATTATTATTTTATCGATTATAAACCATAGAAACCATATAGATGAGCTCGGGGCGGTTTAGTATCTAGAGAGCGTGAACTTTCGTTCGGCACCGAAAAGTTCGAAGTTCAAGTTTCGACGCTGTTTCGGCGGGATATGTACGAAACTTACAATCATATCGCCGTTTCATAATATTACTAGATCAGTCGGTCTTTCATGAGTTATGTGGAAGTGAGATTATGCAACTGATCTAAGGATTTGTCATTCCATAATTTGGTAATCAGCAGATTACCATCGCTTCACAACATAATTTCAGCTCCATCAGTGCCAAAGGATAGCAAATAAAAGACCTACTATTGAAACGACGCGAATTGAACCGCAATTGTTTTGGATAACCAGGAGATATGTGACAGCTCGCCAATTTGCATCATCTCAATTCATTTCTGTGCTGAAAATTGAGAGTGTTGGCTAAGGTGCAGATTCAAACTATCACGCCATAGAGTAGACTATTGGCAGATGTAAAGTATGCAGCCGCTGTTCTTCAAATGATACAGTAAAAAAGTGTACAAGCAGGGCCTACTATATTGTGAATATAGTAGGCCCTGGTACAAGTAATCTGTCTTGTGATAATTTCCACAGGATCTTGTGACTTTTCGGCTTGTGTAACGCGTGGGCAGCGGGAGGAGTGGAAATGTGCGTGAAAATTTCACCATTTACTAAATAATTTAAGAAGTGCAATATTTATTTTCTCATCGTGTCTTCATTTCTCCTGCAATGGCTGTTACAGTGTTCATCGACGCCCACGCTGTCTGCACGATACTAACAACTGACTTTGACGCGCGAAATAAGTCGTGTCGCATATATAGACGTTATAATAAGTCATTATCACCAGCGACCAAGTATATTGAAGTCAGTTTTCGCAGGATATTGCCACCCACGGACGGGTGGAAAGCATTACGTTATATTTACGTATACACGCGACTATTTCCTTACCGTGAGTACGTGGGCCGGCGTAATGATGTGACTATGTCATATAGGGCGCGGGACTGGATGACGTACTTCCTAATAAAATCGAAACAATAAGCACGCGGACAAGCATTGATGTTAAAATGATCGTGAATTAAACTTGAAAAGTCGCTGTTTTACGACACACTGCACCTTCTTGCGAACGTTCCCTGATTATTTCTCGTGATCGTGCAAATTTAACGTTTGATGTCCATTAATTCTCCTTGAAGACACACGCCTTCACGAAAGCTCTCATTCTCCACAACAACGTATGCGGTTTAAGTTAAGCGATCTTTCTTTTCATGTCGGCCGAGTTTTTGAAGTGATTGCGGGTTCGCCAGCTCATGTGACGCAGTCTGAGTTTGTCACAGATGGTAAACGCTTGACGACAAATCGCAGAAAAGATATCAAACGAAATAAAACGCGCGCATCCGCGATGTAGAGCAAGGTACATCTGGTTTCCCATGGCATGTATGAAGTTTTATTGTTTTCAACGGCAGGCCTTTGTGATGTCGCTTGCAATTATTTACAGTTTACCCGAAAATCCATATTTAGTTCGAGGAATCGAGTTCAAGTAATGCGAGGTATACTAGATAAGGTGTGAATGAGAGTCGTCCGGCGGAATTCCTAGTAACGGTGGATTAGTTTGCTCTCCTATTTACACGCTACTTTTACGCACTCCTTTCAACTGATGCTTGGAGTCACAGAGCGGTCGAGTTGAGATGATAAACCAGTATGGTTCCCGAATAAAAAATTGAAACTACACAAAAGTGAAATTAACAGAGGAAATGCATTTTTTTGGGGAGGGGGGGGGGGGGGTAGAAGGAAAAGAAAAGGTTAGACATGCATCATTATGAGCAACCATTCAGAAAATGCTGTTCCGCAGTCGTGCTCTTAAACTGATGTCGCTCCGGCTTCGGTTCTACTCTTGGCTCCTTATCGCCACCACTGTGTATGCTGTATCTCGAATATCCCAGAACCGACAGCGGCGCATAAAGCAACGATCGAATGAAATGCGCGCGAATGCAAGAGAGGCGTTGAGATGAAAGGGCACGAGAATTACATGCGAAATGCATTGGACTGTTGAAAATCTGTGCCGCTCGTGGTGTACGGAGTCCGAAGGCTTGTAATAAATAGGGTTACCGTATTTTGGAAATGTGAAAAGAGGACCCTTTTCAAAAGAAATTCCGACTCACAATTCTGGAGTAAAATCCGGAAAAAATGCTAAATTCTCCCCGACTTTGTGGTTGGTTGACTAAAAAAAAGGTCATCACTTCGTCCCGACTCCCCAAAAACAAGTTTTTTTTACTATGCTCTTCCGTTGGCTAAAAAACGGTCAACTTGCCGGCTCAGCTCCCGAAATAGCCGCCGGAGCGTTGCCTCAGTGCTGATTTCCTATAGCTCACTCGAATTAGACCCTATATTTAAACAAAATTTTTTAAAAAGAGGACAAAATCTCAAAAAAAGAGGACAGTTAGGCGTCGCAGTCCGACCAAAATACTTAAAATCCAGTAAAGATACACTATACTCATCGACATTGGTTGTAGGTAATTGCGCCCGATCAGAATATAGTTGAATTGCGACCGTTGTGGTGGCACATCGTTTGCAGTGGCGTACGATGATGACTGTCAAAAATTTGGGTTACGCGAAAGTATAAAGATTTGGGCAAGTGTTCCCCAGGCTATTACAGGTTAAGAACCACTGTTATACACATATGCTTCACGTATGCTGTTTAGTAACAAGCCTCCAGTGCGTACCTTTATTGCTCGCTGAGTATTTCGTAAACCGGTTTGGATGCATATAGGGCTCGTCAGTAGAAGACCATATCCAGTAATAACGGAAACGCTAGGCCCAGGACGGTTTGTTTGTTGTTTGTTTGATATTCATGGTGTTTCGACTACATTGGTCATTTTACACCAGGCCGATATTCTTTATTTTCGATTCGGTATTTACCGACTTGTAGACGGCCCACTTCTAGGCTTTTATAAGGCACTGCCAACGCGGATCACGTGGCGAGGAGGAGCCTAGATAAACTTCCATCACTTAGATAGGAATTCTGGTGTCGACCTCGGTCTAACTCGAACCCACAACCCATTGGTGTTGCAGCTGTGGATCATGCCACTACGCTATCTCGCCACAGCGCCTAGGTGGGTGTCTGATTTTAAAGACAACTCCAAGTTGTTTCGATACCTTCCTATCTTTTCATTGTATCGCAGTCTTGTGGTGTTTTGAAATGATGAAAACTGTTACTGAAGGAAATCGCTGAGCTTTTTGCCTTTTGCGATTAATAATATATGCGAAACAGGTTTCTTCTATGTATAGCTGCTATAAAAAAAAATGGTCATAATTTACAAATAAAAACAGCAAACTTCCGTCGTTTGTTTATTTAAAATATTGAATATCTGTATATGCAGTCCAATGATAACTATATAGCCTACATGTTCTGCGTAGGTATCTTTTCCTTTTGGCGTCATGACAGGCTCGGATTCTTTGATGCATCGCGAGTGGGAGGTGCTCCGATTATTATTTTAGTAAGTTTGGAAAGCAAAGGCATATTTAAGCGATATCATCTTTCCCAGATGGGATATTTATGGACGCTTGTACGAGATTCTCACGTGACCGATTTAACATATCTATCTGCTATCAGTTCTACCGATGCTATCAGCAGCGGCGATGTAGCTGAGAGGCACGAGTGATTCTCTGTAGCAATCTCAAATTTCGAATTACTGCAGGAATGTTCAAACACATTTCCCCGTAAGGATATAGGGCGAAACGTTAAGTATCATGCACTGAAAAGGACATGTCACACTCCTCAATTGCGTCACTGCTACTATAGACCACGGAACCCGACGAGTTCATGGTAACATTTGCTTGTAATTGGTTTTCGCCACAACACATTGTTCAGTAAGTGTGACTTGAAATTTGGGCTGGGCACAATGATTCGAGTACTAATTCTAATGATTCTAGGGGAGTAGTGGGATATATATTCATGATCGAATCACTCAGGTACTTTGTCCAGCCTTTGAATGTTATGCATTTGGATCCTCACCACTGTCTGCATGAAAGATCTCACGAATTCAGCGAAAATATATCTTTTACACTGGTGCTTATCGACGCATATTGATTGAACGGTGTCGAGGTTAGAGAACAGGCTTTCGCGCTATCGCAAAAGGAAAGGGGACTAATAAGCTTTCCGCCATCAGTTTGTTCCACTTTCGTGGCCTTGGCGAAGAAAGTGGTATGATTGCCGTGTCAGCCGTTTATTCTCCAAATACGATCAGTTGTCACGTGGACTTGTCTTCACGGAGTTACTTCCGTACCGCATTTACCAGAAACGTACGACCTGAAACCGGTCGAGTAGATAATTGATGGTGTGGTTTTCCGCTTCACTATATGTCAGCAGTTGCGACCATTGTCGAATTAACGCTTCCAAAACAATGAAACCTCCCGATTTGAAGTCATTAGAAAAGTAAATAATATGTAATTATGCTCTACATTGTTGACGAATGTCGAAACTTACAAGTCTTTAAAACTATCGGACTTGGTCTCTATATTTGCGATTCTGATGAGCGCCATTTGGAAGCGTACACCCGCAATTACATGCACGTGAAACCTCATGAGAGCGTTTGTATTTCTGGCGCAGTGGTTACAATGCGGGCATCGTAATTTGCTTGGACAATTATTAATACGTATAATAACCAAAAAGCATAAGTAGCAGTTCGGTCATTGACCCGTTGTGTAACTTTCAGAACAGGACGGCTACGATTCTCCAGGAACTACTGTCAGATTCGGCGAATCTGGCGGCTACACGTTACAACTCTTCCTAAATTATACCAGGGCGTGCAACCTCTGTGACAAGCATGCCAGTTGTAAATAACGCCATGAAGCCGCGGACCGCACATAGGTTTTCCTCTTTTGAGTAGTTGCAAGGGCAATCATTTGATTAGGAATTGGTATTGGAGAGACCAATCAATAAAATGAATCACTTTATTGAACCAATAACAGACGATTAGATTAAAGTAAGAACTTGATAGCTTTCACCCCTCATTTAACGTCCACTTGCTAATAAATAAATCTATATTCATTTATAAATGGACGTTAAATATGGGGTGAAAGCAACCAATACGCAACAGCCGTGGATATCTGAAGGCAAAGCGCAAATAAGATTTTTAGGTTCCCAACTAAATCTGTGCAAATTAAGCGTATGTATGTTATAGTTTTTTTGGCCCAAATCGTCTACCAGACGAGAATAAATTGATAAAATAAATACTATGATTTCTTGTATTGCCAAACTGCTTATAGTCACGCGTCTGCATCCAAGTCAGACAAAGCTTGGTATATTTATGGATGAATTCGCACCGGTGCATACAGAACGTATGATATAGTTCAATATGGATAAGTACAATACCGAAAATATATTTTTTTTAGTTTCCGATGATGCTTTCCTTCCGCTCGCTGATGTACTGAAATACAGCGATATCAATTTCATATTTCGAACTACTTTGACTCATCTTTCCGAAAATTGTCAGGGAAGAGCCTATAACGTGACTCGCGACGTATCGGAAGTCTTATCTCTACGTTAACGAGTTTCGGGGTCGCGAAATGGAGCCAAGTGTCAATGGTTACAGTGGTAGTTCATGTCGTCCGGGCGTGTTAGCTTTATCGTTGTGTGTTTGTTTATGGGATGGGTAACAGACAATGATTACGCGGCGGGATATGTATCAGTGACCGGGTCCTGGATATTGAAACTCCATAGTCCACAGTAATTCGGAGCGACAAGACCTTGGCATATAAGTGACCGGATGAGAATGGCATTGATTTTAAAATTGCAAAATACTCGGATCGGATGCTTTTTCAATTTAGTCCTTTGACCATTCGCCGTACTACGTGGATGCCGGTGTAGGTATTCGCAATTGGAAATATTCCATTTCTGATCACGCTCGCATAGAAGTACGATATATCGTGTACAGAGGGCAGCAGGCCCGAACCCGGTAAGTCAGTATGCGAATGTTAATATTGTATAGTCTGCTTTGAACCCGGAATCTATGTAGTACCAATTTTACATTGTTGATAAGTCGGGTGGGCTTTCGACGCAGTGAAATATTTTCCAAACTCGAAACGAACCGAACCAGAAAATTCTGACCCAACTTACCACCTCTTATTCAACAGAAGGGGTGGGGCCAGGTGGATAATGTAGCATATCGTGAAAGTTGTCAATCTTTCACTGAATTACTTCACGGAATCGTATCATTGAATGTCTATTCTTACTAGCGTATTTCGGACCAATAGAAAGTTGCAGAATTGCGGAAAATTTTAAGAATCAGGTATTTAACCCCGTGCAATTATGTTTCTTGTCGCAAAACTGGGTGTCTCCATGCCTAGGATGGGGCTATACTGTTTTTTACACGAAACTATTTCATCAGCTGAGCCATCATCCTGCTGAAGGCCTCCATTTTCTTCTAGTTTCAGTCGCCGTATTCGAATATAGTATTTTCCTGCGTCACACGGTGCAGCGAGAACGAGTAAAGCATTTCAAATGTTATAATAATCGCGGTTTATTATCCTACGATCTCGATCGGGAAAATAGGAAGTCGAATTTCCCGTCACCTTAATAATAACGCGTATGCCTCAAGGGTTCCAAAAGTAAAAGTCATCGATAGAACTTTTAAACCTGTATTTATATTTATCATTCCCTCATCCACGACGTACATAAATGTACCGGTCGCGGAGAATCAATTATGGAGGCTTTATCGTGACGTGTCAACGAATCGGCGTCCCGTCATAAATAGCTTAATACCCAATTACTGGGATTCCAATGCTAACCTATCTCCCATCGCTAATTACACTGAGCCTTGATGACCGTCATACGACAACATTTAGAACCGAATGGAATAGCCTACACCCCATCAAATCATTGTAGTAGGAAGAGCCTGAAAGTATCGAATGTTTACATTCGATACTGAAAGATTAACCGACATCCTATATTCAACCATGAAAGAATGGGAAGACGGCGGAAGGATTCTTATTAGAAGATTGGGAAGAAGAATATTTCAAGAACATCGGTTGCTAGGAGTGTAATACATAATAACCACGGAACACTTTTAGTTGAATTGTGTGAAATATCGAATCCAATAACGTCAAAACTCAATTACCCAAACACTCAACCGCTATACTCAGGCCGTGTTATTTTTGGCATTTCAGGAGCCAGATGCCAAAACTGCCAAAAATAAAAATTTGAAAATGCCAAAAATAAGCAATTTTTGGCATATGCCAAAAATAATACGGCCTGTCAAATAGTGTATTTCGTTCATGGTGTTGTGTTAATAGGACCGCGTTACAAGCGAGAAGAGCGTTTGTGAAAGGCAGGTTTCTTAATCTGGGTCCAGCCCACCCATTAGGGGTGAAAGCATGGTGTCCTAAATGGTGAGGGCACAGCGAGATTGAACGGCTGACTGCTTTTGGTTTACGTCATACTTTCCATTGTCCGAAGGCAATTTTACGACCATTTTTGACCGGCTTGTCGAGCGCTAAATTTGATAACACGTGTTTCAATGAGAAGCTGCCGCAGTACTGATTATTAAATTATAAATTATATTCTGCTCATGGAACTGGAACCCCCAAAATCAACCACGACTTTTGCATTGTGATCGAGTTGAACATTGTGACGCAACAAACTGTCTGGCTATTTCTGAGCTGCATAGTCTCGTTTTGCCAGACAGTCTTGTTGCGTCAATGTTCTTAAACAAGCTAACCTTCCCAGGACTGTTCCATGTGAGTTGGTAATATTAAAGCCACCTGAAGTGACAAAAGTCCTCTGAAAATATATCGGTAGACTGAAGGAGAAATTATAGTCGGGCTACTAAATAGAATGTGTTGAGAGACAACACAGGTAACTCCTGGAAAAGGATCGGGAAGAAAATTCTTTCCGCGATGAGATCGATGGCACTGGCGAAGTGATCTCTTTTCATGATGCATGGAAGCCGGTTCGGCCCGCCAAAGATTTTGAAGCTCTGAAAACCTTTTGTGGATGACTGGCAACATTCTTTCCCTTAACGGCTACTGTTGAAGCCAATATTTTCCAGATTCACTGGGCGAGAAATGAATTTAGGAGAAACTTAGCTGACCTGAGTTTGGCGAAGCACTGTTACAGTGCAAACGATTTAAGTCTATTCAACAGCTGTTGAGCGGGTTTGTTAGGCTTTTCTTTATTTTTTTTGCTTATTGGCACCGATTCCGATGAATACTGCACATTTTGTGGTTTCGTTTGATATTATTAACCTATGAAATCGTTAGGTTTTTTTTTCTTCTTATTTTTTGTTGGCACTTTTTGTGGTGTCTTTTGACAAACTAGCCCAAATAAAGCGTTTTTGTGACTAATTTGAGGCTGAAACTATCTATTTAGAGGACGATGCCAAAACTGCCAAAAATAAAAATCGAAAAATGCCAAAAATAAGTTATTTTTGGCAGTTTTGGCATATGCCAAAAATAACACGGCCTGGCTGTACTTGAAAAATCTTCTTGCCGACCGCCGTTGAATTTGTCATATCCTCATGTAGATTAATACTGTTTCACCTCACATACACGAAAATATAAATTGAACTTGCCGAATGCCGCGTTTATATGTGTATGTATATATCATTTGTATATTCTGGTGTATGTGGTCTCAAAGTAAAGTTAAAGGTGTAACAAACATTTTGGCAGCATCCATTTTCTCCCGAAAGCCACCGTATTCGAACTGCAGCTAACGAATTTCAAGCAAGGTACCGTGGCAGTCAATTTATATGTGTGGTGTCAAGGTCATGCGGCGCCGCTGCCTCTTAACCCTTTGTGAAATTTATGCCATTACGGCGAATCAATTAACTGCGTCTTCCTTTGTAACATTTACCTCTGCCAATGCCCAAATTAGACAATCGAGATTCGGTATAATCGCTGTTCTGTGTATAGGGCTAGGGCACCAAAAACGCGTTTTCAAACATGGTGGATATGCCCTCTCGCGGGACGGGGTATATTTAAACTCCTGTGGGCGTTGTATATCATAGTCCGCTAATACATAATACGAACAGCTACCATTACGCCCGCGATAAAGAGCAAGCGACCATTGCATGTTGGAGTTGAATTTTAAAAAGTTGACCATTTGACCAAGTATTAGTATTTCGATTATGGCTAACTGGAGATGAGAAATTTTGGGGATACATTTATGCACTTGACGAGAACCATACTTTGTGCATTGATGCTTATCAATATATTCACTGAGTTTAATATTTATAGCGGCACTATGATGTGTCATTTACTTTCATTTCTAGTAGGGATCGCAATGAATTCCCATAGTTGGAATATTTATAGTCAATTATCCTATGGTAAGTGTGAAAGGGCTATTCAACATGAGCCGTCTCGAATAAGTTTACGACAAAGCATAACACAAACCGCGCTGGTCACTCCCCTCCACATTTTTGCGAATCCACCAGACTTTGATACCGTCATTATTGGCCGATTTGTATATTTTTGTTTCTGTTGGTGAACGGACTTGTTTAGTCGATCTTCCATTGCGGTGCGTGATAAGATTAATGGATTTACGTTGAATCCGTAAGTGGTATCGATACCGCTCTTATCGTATTGTCGCGAGTCATACCGCATCAATATACTTTGTATTGCTTACCAGATAACCTTGATGAACAATTTGCGGTCAATATTAGATTGAAGTCGGGTCCGCTGATACGTTCGAATAAAACTTGGGTACATACGCTAACTGTCATCTTTCATCTTCTCACCGTTTTCATCTTTTTACTGCGAACGGATTCCGGCCACTTGATACAGGTGCTGTGAGTTAATTCACTCCTGTTGCTTTCATTATTATTTCGAGATTACGGGATTGTGACGTCAACATGAACTCACTTAGTAATTTATACAGTGTAATTCCCTGCCATTCACAAATTATGCCGACAGGGTCTCGATGACCAGGGCAATCGACAGTTGCAAATGTAACGTGTACGTTTAGACGTTGCCTTGTCAAACGACCGTACGTTATAATTTTATGGGAAATTCGGCTGGCTTTACTAGTCGAGAGCTTGCCACTGCTAACTTGGTCGAATCATAACCTCGCTTCTGTTCACGCTTCCAACATATCCAGGCCTATCCCTAGGACTCTACCGAATTATATATAAAGCTTGTAGATAGGAAAATGGCTAACCAAAGTTCACAAAAATTGAATACAATACTAATTCAATCAACTGAACAATGTCAGAATACATTTTATGCTCCATAATCCCTAACTCAGACAATGAATGACGAATGAAAATGAATCACATAACTATGCAATAAGCAACAAGCTGGACATTTTCACTGACATGTCAGTGGCCAGTGGACAACACTGGCCGAGGCCAGGAAGACAATATCGCCACCAAGGGCACCAGTGAGCTTGCTGGCTCAATGCTATTCTCATACAAAATGCTATACGTTTCGAGAGCCTTAATTTCTGAATTTACTACAATATTCGGTGTAAATACCAGCATAAGTCAGAACAACACTCACTCGATTGTAACACTTGGTATTCACTGTGTTTAGCAGTTATGGAAGAGGGTAAGATTAGCCTACATGTCGATCGTGGTTATACGCGTCGATCGTGGTTATAGCAAGGTGCGTAACGAAAGTTGACAATCTTTGTCGCATGTTTTGGTTAAATAAAGCTGCTTAGCTTGGCGTTCGTGTGCCTCCCTGGTCACGTTTTGAAAGTAGCATCTGAATTTCAATCAACAAATGCACAATCTCTCAGCCAAAGACTGACGAGGTCAGAGATATCGACGAAGCGTCGAAAAAACGCCAGCCTGATGAATGTCAAGAGTAATAATTCGTATGTTCGGGGCTATTTTCCTACGTCACTTTTTGATCTCAGGTTGGTTGTGAAACTGGTCTTCACATATCTGTGTGGCATATAGGCTAGCGCTAACAGGGTGGTCGCAGGGAAGTCTACCACATCAAGTTTATTGATATTGGCCATATGAACCCAGTTATGAAGGGGACAAGACCTTATCATGCTCTGCACTTGGTAAATCGCACGAATTAAGATTCCTGTGTCACTCTTATTATTGTAGGTGATAGAATCGTTTTAATTCCTGCACCACTGTCGGGCTCATGTAGGCTACCCAACACAACGAGATATCCCCGCGGAATATGCCTGCAGGTGAATATCCGGGGGTCTGTCGCTAATAATCCGAGATAAATCCGTAAACAGAATCGATATCTGTAATTCTACTGAAGTTGAAGGAGATTGCTGTTGCATGTAGCAGTAGCGACGATCGAAAACGCGTTTGGGTTATTCAGTTACTATAGGTCTGGTGATTTGTTGTGTTTAAAACATATATACGGGCCGAATCTAATATTGAGTAGCGTTTCCTGGCGAGTGTGTATTAAGTGGACGCTGGTAAAATGCGATCGCACGTCTAGCTTAATTTAGCCATCTGCTGCGTGATTTCGATGCCTGTCCATCATGCTAGATGTTGGAATTTCATTCAGACGCTGCTAATTAACCAATTGAGTTTGTCGGTTGCCTGGAATTTTCGAATCTTGTTTACTTCTACTTATACGGTCCGGACTACATTTTCGGCCTTTCCAGATGTCCTACGTGACTAAGATCTTCTACATCAAAAACGAATGCCGCTGCTCCACCGTATTATTTCCCATTACAATTCCCTTGATGAAGCTTATACTCGAAGCAGAGCCAAGTCAAATTTTTAGGAAGTGATGTAACAAAGTTTAAAATGCCGTAAATCGCTGTACAATAATAGTCTAATGAAGTCGTAATGCCGCCCATTTCCTCTTACTAATAATAGAACATTACAGAGTATATTTTAGAATATCAGATTCTGCTCGTTATTTTGTCACTAAACCGTTTTTGCCGTTTTCTATTGCTGCGATACTGCTTTCATGTTTATCTATCGTCGATCGTCGATGCAAATCGGTGTTTATATAAACAATTGTCGTGTAAAATTGTGTATGTATGTGTTGTGTATGTTTACGCATCATGAATAATGATGTTTCTACACCTCGAAACGGAAGACGTACTTCCGACTTTCAACACACGCGAGTTGATGCTAAGTCATTTCGCGCGATTCGTGGTCTTGAAAATGACAGAGGTCTTTTCTAAACGCATGCTCTTCATGTGTCTGAATGCTCCTCCGCTCACGAGTTCGTTTTGAAGACGTGTAAATCATCTTTGCACATCAACGATGACACTTAAAAGTAATCTTTGATTGAGATTCACAAAGAGACACTCTTTCGCTGTGCCAGAAACGTCGGTTATAGTGGCGAGATAGCGCGGTGGTATAATCCGCGGCTGCAACACCAATGGGTTGCTGGTTCGAGTCCGAATATACTTAAGTGTTGGAGGTTTATCTAGGCTCCTCCTCGCCACCTCATCCGCGTAAGCGGTGTCTTACGAAAAGCCTGGTAGTGGGCCGTGCTATAAGTCGGCAGTTACGGAATAAAAATGAAAAATATCGGCGTGGTGTAAATGACAATTGTAACAATGCACTTCCGTCGGTTGTCTGAGCATAAATGAGTTTTTTTGGATAAACAGAAGATCCAATATTTCGACCCCACGTATCTGATCTCTCAATTTAGCTTGCGGTGTTTTCCGAAAGTTCTTCGCATGTATTGTACACTGACCATGAATACTACAAACAACAACAAACGTCGGTTATAATCGTTCCACTGTAACACCGCCGTTTGACAAAATGAAGTCAATCACAACTATTTACTCACCGCAGCACCCTAACTTATTTCAAACCAACCACATGAATTGGTGTCGAGTATCACAGATCCCGGACAAGCATCGCTGTAATGATTAGAATGTACTTGCCACCGCATAATTAATAGTTGTTGTTGTCCGATATCGTATTAACCAATTTCCGATCGGTCTTGCGAAATTGTAAATGTGCGTGTCTGACGCACGTCCGACCATGCGTCTTGCGAATAGTCACTTCTCGTGTATTATTTCTTTCAGGAATCTTCTATTGTAAGTGCTGGCGGTGGAAAGAGCACCTTTTCATCAGAACGCAAGCATTAATCACGTCTATCTGTTAGATTACGTACAAGCACACGTATAGGTCATTTATTGCGTACCGGTAGATGATTTCATGCGTGTACCATTGTAACAATGCACTTCCGTTGGTCGTCCGAGCATAAATGAGGTTTTTGGATAAAGAAACTCCAGTATTTCGACCCCACGCATATGATCTCTCAATTTAGCTTGCGAAGTTTTCCGTAAGTTTTTCGCATGTATTGTACACGCGATTCTATTGACGCTACGACCAAGTCATGCGTTATACACTTAGTGGATTAAACTGAGTCCTTCGGTCATCTGGAAATGATCTTGCCAGTGTCCGAGTTATATTCTATGTAGCCGTCGGTTGCAATAAAACACTATCATCAAGCGTGTAGAATGTAGATCGTATAGGTGGGTCCATATAACAACGCAATACATTACCATTTGCATCAGAGGTCATAATATTTGATGCCGAATGCTCATGTTGTTATAGCACGGTTGTCAAACATACGGCCCGCGGGCCGCATTCAGCTCGCCAGACGATTTCATCCAGCCCGCGAAGGAATTCTGAGTATATCGAAAATTCCGCTATTTTTCTGGATATTTGTAAAAAATGGTGAGTTTTTTTTGCGAAATACTTCCATGTCCATAGGCCCCATTATAACGACCCGACCATGGCACTGTGGTCTCACGCTAGTTAACACTAGTAGCAAGCTGGTGAAATTGACAACCAATTTCAAGAAGGCAAGAAGTATTATGTAAAATGGCCAAAAAGTAGTTATTCACTGGAGCGAAAAATTCAATTTGGAGCTGTTGTATGCATTTTACATGTAATATAATAATTGCACAAATATATAATTGAAATATTTATGGTCGCACTGCTGTATCACTTTCGACCCAATAGATCCCAAATATAGAAGAAAACCTAGCCGTGGTTCAATCTCGATAAACCAGACTCCAACGTCCGCGTTCTTGTATTCCTCACAGCGCATGTGCCGGGCTAACGCCAGATTACGACTAAATCAAAGGGAGTATAGAATATGCCAACTTATATCGTCGTTACCGCCACTGTTTGAGCGGTTGTTGCCCGTGTTCAACCGGACAATCATCGTATTTTTGCCAATTCAATCGTTCGCGAATAAATGTGTTGCGACTTGATACTTTAAAAACCCTATGTTCCGTGTATTATCTGTATATGCTTTCAAGGTATTCAAGTGAAAAGCAAGAAAATGAGGTAATATTTTGGGATAAATTTGACTCGTCCGGCCCGCGGGCGATTTGAAGGCTTGAATCCGGCCCGCGACGTAAGTTGAGTTTGACACCCCTGTGTTAGAGATTTGAGTTGCAACGCCACCATTTCAAGTAAAACAGCATGTAATAACACTAGGCTTACCATATGTCCTCTTTTAGGAGGATTTGTTGTCATTTTTTGTGAATAATCGTGCGAGGACTCTAATAATGTCATTACTTTTTAGTATTTCGAGTTAGTCGTAGCTTGTACTTTCAACAATACTTCTAGGCGAGACGTATTCATCTCCGAAAAATTACTGCAGTCATGAGACATACAGACATAAGGGGCCTGGTTGTCCATCCAAGAAGTCGCTGCTGAAGAGATTTGGTGTCCTAAACATAGAAGATATGCGGAAACTAGAAATCGCCAAGTTCATGCATCAGCTCCACTGCGGTCATTGTCCCGAAAGGTTCAATGACTTCTTCATACCTCGGAATCAAAAGCGCACAAGTACAACACACGCGCGTCCACGTCGTCCAAATATCGTATGATCGACCTAAAAGATCCTCGCTCTGTCAAATATGCCGGACCTGACGTGTGGAACAGTATCCCGCTGGCCATCCGACAGTCGACGAGCATGTCCAGTTGTCCGCATTCAAGTCGAAATACAAGCAATTTCTACTAAATAAATACTAGTCCGCTCTCAAGATTACCGGACCACGACCTGACCTATCGGTCTCGCCTTCTGTGACATGCCACCACATTTTTGTCGCTTGCTTTTTATCATACTGTCTTCTTTTACTTTTTCATTCAGTGTGCATGCCTCCTCTTTACGTCGCCTAGGCCAAGGTGCGTGACTGATTCCAAAGACTACTCCAAGTCGTTTCGACGCCTTCCTATCTTTTCATTGTATAGCATTTTTGTGGTGTATTGAACAGATAAAAATTGCTAATAAATCGAGCTGAACATACTGAACTGCAGGTTGAAAAAAGGTTTTTCAACAAATTGCCCTACCAACCTTTTCCTTCTCGATCTCTTTTGAAAATACAGTCGACCTCAATAACACCTAACACGATCGCGGTTATGGTGAGCTGTGTATTGACGTGCGTCTCCTGTGATTTGTGTCTTTACAGTTAAATGTATGTTACCAATTACCACGCCACTGATATCTGAAATGTATGAAATT
This sequence comes from Botryllus schlosseri, assembly GCF_051294905.1. Classification (NCBI taxonomy): domain Eukaryota; kingdom Metazoa; phylum Chordata; class Ascidiacea; order Stolidobranchia; family Styelidae; genus Botryllus; species Botryllus schlosseri. The sequence continues at coordinate 25,563,498 of NC_137246.1, read as the reverse complement.
GCAGAAAGTTTTACGAGTTGAGTTTTCCCTAAATTCTCACTGATGCTGCTGCACTGTGCAGAATAGCACTAGATAATAGATGGAAAATATTGGTAATTAAAAGCCATACCTTATTACATTGTATACCGCGACTGATACAACATAATCGCACTCGAGTTGTTGGCGCAGGAAGCCGATTTGAAGATATGACCCATTGTCAGCAGATTTGACAACCCTCGCGCACTGTCTAGCGGATTTATAGGGGAGTCAATCAAACTTGTTTCAGATCTAATTCCGCTATTATTAAGTCCCACGTTTCATCCATTCATCATTAGTATTTGTCTTATGACAGACCTCACTCCTACACTCATTGTATTGGGGACATTCGCATCATTCTGTTTCATTGTTTTTTTTTTGGCGTGGATGTTGCAAATGAGACTACTGTCACAGTTTCACGTTGAAATAGTATGCGGCGATCACGCCAAACTCGATTCAAGCACTTGGAAATCGAAGCAGAGTCATTTATTGTCAGTTTCATTAGCAGAAGAATTACGATATGATGGACGAGTCGTAGGAGTCGCAATGACATGCAGATGAAGTCTGTCGATCAAATACTCACCTCGTCGAAACTAAAATTGAAAAACATGTGACAATAGGCCTACTTGTGTTCATTGAATTGAAAATGCACGATAAGAGCATATATAGGCATATGAAAGCGACGGAAATGGACAAGACAGGCACGTTGATGAGTCGAGTACAGTAGATGAAGCACCCCAAATGTCACAATCAATGTGAAGAGTAGCGTAACCCTTTATATACGGTGGATCGTTTGAAAACGTATTGGTGTAGTGACAATAAACCGCGCGAAGCGCAAACGATGAGGTTTTGAAAATCCGCCCTCGAAACCTTGAGGTTCATTTGCATCTCAATCGTCCAAGCATCGCTATGGTACAGACTAAAATAAACTGCGGTTCCTCCAGGCGTACTCTGCGACACTACGTTAATGTTGTGGCAGTTACGTTACTGTGATACACCATGTGTATATATATCGTTGGGTTATATTTTTCATCTGAACAAGTCACACACAATGTACTATGCCAGGGGTTCTCAGCCCTTCCTTGGCCATGGCCCATTTTCCGATTTGAAAATGTGCTGTGGCCCACCTCTTATCTTGGGATCATAATCCTGTTCAATGCGTGGTAATCAACAGCGGCGATATGCCTATTTCCCCTAAATATGCGCATTTTTTACTTAATTTACTGATGATATTTAAATCTACACATCCCGGTACACGAAATCGCGCGAAGCGCGACGAAATTTTTCAAGTTGAATAAATATGCTTCAACAATAAACGACCAACGAGATAATCTTAGGCCCCTTCGAGCTCCCCCGATTGGGCGTCTGGGTGCAGCAGTTACAGCCTGGTAGATCATAGGCTAAAACTCCTGAGTATAATATGATCGTCCGCTGCTCCATTCGCGTCGCGAAATACAATGATCAAATCCCCGCATCCACTGTGTGTCTGGGATTTTAGTTCCACTATTTTAGGGAATAATTATTATAATCATTCTGGACCAGTTTCAAATATTTCATTGGGGAATGGGGTCCTACAGAGAAGAGGAGAAAGATTTTTTAATATGCATGCTGTACGTACAATGTACAATATGTCTTTTGCCAAAACAACTGAAGTTGTGATGTCAGAATATTCAATCCAATGATACAAACAATCCATGTGACTCTTACATTATGTAGGCAGTCAGGATATTTTAAACTGACCCCAAAGAATAATGCGCTCTTCTATTAAATTCCTCAATCCATTACGATTCGTTGCGGTGGTACAGTATAGGCCTACCTCCACCAGAATTGGCAATTATGGCTATTTTTATCTTACAATAATACGACCTGTCGAAGTACAGTAAATCTATACACCAATTACACTTCATTGCGAGCTCATTGCATACCTCTTTCAACGGCATACGACATATGAACCTGCCAGAATACTTGTTTACTTCAGCATTACCTTCCAGTTATTATTATACTCCAAATTATTTTAGCGGCTGTTAGCCGTAGGTTGTCATAGCCAGTGGAAAAAGCCGCCGTTTCTCTTTAACGTTTTCGACTTGTACAATGTAGCCTACATGCTGACTCCTACGTCTAATTAGAGTCGGATGAAAAGTTTTATGTAGCCTACGTATCATTAGATAATATATTTTGTAGCGATAAACATAACAAATATAACTTGACTTACATTCATTCTGAAATTTTTTAAATAGCTTTGTGGCCCACCTCAAATGCTGCTGTGGCCCACCAGTGGGCCATGGCCCACCCTTCGAGAACCCCTGTACTATGCGATAAGACACAATGCGATGTCATGAACAGATAGGAGGATGTCGAACGACACGCATCAGTAGCGATTCTTCACTCTGACATCCACCTCGGCCTAGAGTGCCCGATGTCACAGTTCACAGTTCTTTTCGATGATAATCTTTTTGAAGCCACGTCCCTTTCTACTGGTTCTTTCCATTCCTCATGAGTGCTTTCTTTCGTCGGGTCTTTTTGTCGCCGTAAGAACGGCAACGGCGGGGGAAGAGGAGCCCAGATAAACTTCAGACGGGAATCGAACCAGGGCCGTCAGATTGGTGGGCGCTTATCGTTACCACTACACTATCAACGAGTTTTAGCAACGATAGTTTGATGAGATTTACGTGACGTTCCGGCACTTTTAGAACGAAAAGAGTGATATAGGAATCAATACGTTGATAATATATATGTACGGGTCTTACTGCTGATTTAAACTTAATAGATTTTACGATTGTCAGTAATTTGACGGATGTAGCATAAATCTTTCGCTTATACCACAAGGAAGCTCACGCGTGCCACTACTGGTACGATGGTTACCGGTGAATTCGGCACTTGGCGGATTTGGCATTAGAAATGTAGTAACTATTAATATTGTGACCGATATGCATCAATATTACATCAATAAAAAAATGAATGTTTCACCGAATAACAGTGTGAATCATGATATGGCACTAGTTGAATTCGGCACTTGGTATGTATGTATTAATGTCCGGAGTTTGGGCTAGGTTAGGATTAGAAATTCGTAGCCTCCAAGTGCCGAAATCGACATCACAAATCCACTCGTAACCGGTACGTGTAGCCTACCACTGATATGGAACAACTGTTTTGCTGGATTCGATATCCAACATGTCGGATATATTTCTAAGGCTGGATGACATCGTATATTTACAGGACAATAAATCAATTCAGAAAACAGTCTTAAAATATCCTCCAAAACGTATATGCATCAGTGATGAGCGGATAGTGCTTTTCGAGACTCCCAATCCCTCCGACAACTTTAGTGTCTGAAGAAAACTCCCTCCGACTCCGAAGAGCTCAATCCCAGACTCCGAGATACTCCGATGAATCTCGTCAAGTGTCCGAAACATAATTAACTACAGACAATGCTCAACAAAAATGCCTTGCTAGATCACTAGATTTAGATAGCTCGTGGCCAATCATACCATTTTAACCATATCATTAGAGTGGCAAGCATGGTACGCTTGGTAATGTGTTTTACTAAATAAATGTGATAATATGGTTGGCCTTATAGTATTGTCTACTCTCCAGTCCCAATTGCAGTGCAGATGGCTGATTTTTATGCACTTGGCAATCATTTTTGCATGTTACCCGTCATATTACAACTTTACAAAGTGTCAACTGTCTGTGTTTTGGCTTGTAATCATAATCAATAGTGTATTCTGGTCAGACCTATATCCAAAGATATCGGAGACAAAAGTTACAATACTCCGAAATTCTCCGAAAAAATATCTGTAGTAAACTCCGACTCCGCTCCGACTGTCACAAAATCGGCAAAACTCCGCTCCGAATCCAATCCGACTCCGCTCCGATGCTCATCACTGATAAGCATGTGAATCACTCGCATTAATCGATTATGCATTGATGGCAGAGGGGGGCCAGTGAAGAAGTACTACTATTTCTTCCGAGTACTCAAGTAGGTTTATCCTAAGTAATCAAGTGGTTATGACTTTGGACGGCTTTAACTTTTACTTAACGGTTTTGAAGAGCTTCTTGGAGGCACAGAACTTCAATATACAATTGAACAGTATATTCATATTGAAATGAACCCGAATATTTTCGGCTGACACTCGTCAGGGGTAATCGTCAGCAACTAACGGTTTTCGGTATTTTTGGCAAAACCACGCCTAGATTGTTTAATTCTTTACTTGAAATCACTACTTGTACTTGTCGAGATCTACGACGTTACTTCTCTTCTATACTCCAGTTCCAAGGATGACTACTTTGACCAATTCTGGTTGCTGGGATGTGATTTAAATATAGTTCTTACAATGAAGTATGATTTCTAGTTTTACGAGCGCTTGTATAATAATTAGTCCAAGGAAAATATGACTCTATCGAACATTCGATTACAAAAGGTACAAAAAGGTACAGCACTCAACGGTTGTTTCACAGTATTTTTCGATAGCGGAATAATTGCATACTCATATGAAGTTATTTCAATCTATGTTCTGCGTTTTCATGTCAATTCTGCTATGCTTCTGATCCAGATTTATCTTGTTAAATATGGAACGCCAGGTAATGATTGGTGCGCAGTACGTTTGCAAATCGCGTCTATACACATTACACAGTGAGGGCTGTTGCACATCTGGAAGATTTCATGCTGTTAATCCCTGCAAGGATACTATATTTGTCGTCACATTTGAGGCACGTTGACCACCGAATAGTAGTTTCTTGTTACTAACATTAGGATATACTTCACCCACCAAGAATTATTTCAGATCCATCGCTGAAATAAGCAGTTTCATGCTTTCGAATCTTTCCAAATATAACTCTCTTTCAGCTTATAAATCGCAATGACCGAAGTGGATTTATAATCATGCTTTGGCATACATATTTCTATGTTTATCGTCACCACAATTATGCATTACTGTATGTCAATAAGGCTCAGCAAAATAAAAAGAAATAGTCGCCGCAAAACAGCAAAAATTTGTGCAGCAGTCCGTCTTCAATTCAACGAGGAACAGAAACAACGAAAAAGCAACCGTGGAAGACCGCCAACATGATGCACAAAATATTATATTACAATGCTAGATACGATAGAACGAACCCTCAATATAAAATCATTAGCCGAAAACCTTAATATCCGGTAAAATGATTCAAATGATAAACTCCTGCTCCAGAGATAATAGGTATTGCAAATCCGTGGACCTATGACGGCTGAGGAAGATGAATTATGCGATCTGCAATTTGTTTTGAATAATAAATCCATATTGCATATCGAATTGCTGTATCTCCAAGAAACTCTCCAATTTATTTTGTTCAACCGAAAAGTATGAGCAAATGTTCAGCGGAGAAATAATTCCAATTACAACGTCAATACTGATCTAAGACCAGCTATATTTTATGCATATACACAGGCACATACTCCCTGAATCCCAATTAAATCACTCATATAGCCTACGTGCACTGCACACCTATTAAACGGAAAAGCTTAATGTAATTTTTAGAGCCTATGCGTGAGAATTAGGAAGACGCGACCACGGATGTGTGCAATTTAAACAAAAAATCTATACACAGATCACTTCGAAATTGCTTGTGATTAGGATCGGACGCTACGTTAAAATTTGACTGTTTTATTCAATATTATTTTCAGCTGGGAAGTAATTTCGCTGGCATCGATCCATCACTATTACCGATTGAGCAGTTAGTTGATAGATGCCAAGAAATGTTATGATGCCTTTCTCCACTCTTATTATCCAATGTCACCCTATATAGCCTATACAACAGGGCATCCGCATATAATCCATAGGCTTATCATGCAGTGACAGAGTGGCTTGAACCTAACTGGGGATCTAGTGTGATCGAAATTCGCTCTGTAGAATGATGTCAAAGTCCAACCGTTTGTAATATCGATTCTAACTAATGTCGAGTTTATAGCATATGTCTATGAAATGCCTTGTATTGTGACAGGTTGAATCTCACTGCATAATGTGATAAACGTATTTGTAGTCTTTAGTCGCAGTGTCCTCTCCGCATATTGTATTTGCCTTGTCAATGTATACTCTTTGGCCGGAACTTAATTCAGTAGCATGTATTTTAACTTGTATTTAATTTTACATTTTTCGATACGGCATATCATTTATACATGTGAGTTAAGGTTCGCTTGGGAAATAGTGGTAAGGGGCGTCTGAAAGTCTGGCGCCGTTTATTACGATCCTTTTATATACGAGGTCTTTGCGGGGACGCCATTTACGCAATTTCGTCGAAAAAGCGATTAAATCATAACTTACGTTAACTCGAAGAAATCCGCGATTATGTTACTTAATTTCTCTGAAAACAACCAATCTACAATGGAGCGTTAATGTCACGTTTATATCTATTTTAAACTTGTAAAATTAATTGTTCTATTTTGACGGGTTATTAACCATTTTATGACTGCAACCTTTTGTCTTCAATGTTGAATGGTAGTTCAACATATATTTTGACTGTTTTTAAGACTTAATGTTACGTATTTACATGCACCTGACATTCTCTTTCATATATTTCCACATGTGTCATTGAAGCTCATACGGTCATAGTGTTTGCAACTGGTGGAATCTATACCCTATTATTACATGACTTGTCTCCAATATATCCCTGTAACTATACGGCTGAATTTAAAACAAGATTTGTCTTAAAACATGTGGTTTAAAAAGTGCTATTTTGAAGACAAAAAATTGTGTTTTTATCAAATGTTATATAATTATGTCATAATTGTGTAAATACTGTCGACAAAAACATGCAGTATGAGGCCGGGAGCGACCGACACTATACTAGGCGATGTATACAATATGGAATGGTGGGAGCCCTCGAAATCGTCGTCGGTTCGACAAATACAGCACGTAGTTATATATCGCTGGAACGAAATGGATGTTCTGATGATGATGACCGTCGACCGTAAAAACTCTACATGACGATGTAGTCCTGGTCAAAGATATTCTTTGATCCATTTAAATAGATCCATAGATAACTAACCTACAGATAGATACGCAACACCCATCGTCCCGCTTGCTTACTCAGAGGAAATTACTGCTCAGCAATCTGAACGCAACATAATTGCTAATTCCATAGCTGACGACACGAGCTCTCAAATTAAAAAAAAATTGATCTTATTTGAAAGCTACTGCCGCGCTGATTCTGAAAATATACAATAAAATTTCAACAAGACAATGGAACCATCCCGACATAGCCTTCAAAGTCTGATAATCGGCATTGTTCCAAACAAGTGGTTCTCAACCTTGTCTCCAGCGCCCCCCCCCCCAGGGAATATTTGGATTTTGAAGGGTGCGGAAACACTGAGGGGGCGATATGGGGGCGCTGGGCTCAAGGGGGCAGTGTGGGGGCGCTGAAGAAAAATGGCCTTGCATTCGACAAAATATGTCAAATTTTTTCGTCGGGCTCGGCGCGAAATATAGACCACCGATGTTTCCACGAATGCAGTGGATTATTTCAATTCATGTGAAATGAATTGCGCGTACTTTTGGCTCGCCAATCCCCCGTTAAAACACTCCCGTCATGCTAGCTCGGGTTATTTTTCACAAAATGTTTCGAACTATAGGTATTGTATCCTGCATTGCACAGCTTGTAGAAATCTAAAAGGCACTGTACCACTTTTGAGTATGATTGCCTTTGTACATTAAAGATGCTTTGAAGGTTTTTGGCCAAACTGATTAACCTAATATATTTGTATTTGAAAGCTACAAAATAAAATCGTCAGAATGTTTCTTCATCGTATCATGAAGGATGATACTGCTTAGTGCTGTGAGTGACCCACACAACTCCTGGAAACGTTATACAACATGGTTCTTGAACGTTTTGGACCGCCACCCGAATATGAGTGTTAGTAGCATCTCGCTACCCAAGCCCCACATTTGTAATATTACTATGCTACATTTTACTGGCATGGAGAACGCGCAGACAGCAGCTGTATGAAACATGTTTGGGTTGCGACCCATTCTTTAACAACCCATGTTTGTTATATAACGTGGGTTGCTTTGTTTGGAATACATTCATGTTAAATTTAAGAGCGTGGTGTACTAAATTTAATGTGAGCAAAGCTCTCTACCACATTCGCAGTTGATTTAGTAATCACACAAAGCAATAAAACAAAACCCAATACAATTAACTTCCCCATATTGCCAATCGCGGAGGTGAATTCGGGATGTGTACAACTGTACATCGATCTCCAACCAGACGGTACGAGCCCGTAGGCCTACCCGATGGTTGTTATAACAACCTTGCTTTGATCCCGAATATATAGCACATACAATTATTATATCGTTAATTAGTCAAGTGGTACTCTGGCGCAGTCCAAGCGCGAAATATTTCCAATAATGAAGTCCCAACCCGAAACCGGACTTCGACCACTTACGCACTGTTTTTTTACTACAGTCTTTAGAATAGGGGGCGCCAGACCCAGGCAATTTTTGAAAGGGAGCGCTGGAGGAAAAAAAGTCAAGAACCACTGTTCTAAACAATAGCAGCGACGCAGCCCAATGAACATAACAATGGCCCTTGCGTGCTTGCGATTGTTCAGAACGATGCCGATTTGCAGAATTTGGGGTGTATTTCGATGGGGTTGCATTGCCCTGATCAGATTTTAATGTATATTTTCGAAATCAGTGCGACAGTAGCTGTCAAATAAAATCAACTTTAGTTAATTTGAGAACTCGGGTCGTCAGCTATGGGATTAGCAATCATGTTGCGTTCAGATTGCTGAGCATGAGCAGTATGCCCTCTGAGCAAGCAAGCGTGACGACGGGTGTTGCGTATCTATCCATAGATTAGTTATCTGTCATTTAAGACAGGGGTTGGAAACCTTTATCGTCAAAAGGAGCCACATATACCCTCAATTTTCAATTGTAATTCATATACGGAACCATATAAAATATCAATCCAATGTGACTTCACAATCGAAATTTCGTTACGTAATGGCAAAATAACAAACAACGAAAACATGGGATCAACTGTTACGCTTGAAACGACCGGCGATTGGGATTAACGAAATGGCGACAAAATGCCATGTCATTGATTTGACATAATTCGTGTAAAATTAAGCATAATTAGGTATATATGTTTCTCAATAACGATTTTAGTTAGTAGTATGTCCTGTTTAGGTATGTCCTTCACATTCTTTAGCGCTATTATGCTGTATGTAATTATTTTTAATATAATCCATGCTGTTTTGCATGCTAATCTGAAATGCTGCGAGCAAAGTCGCTTTAAGCGTAACGCTCGGCCGAAAGCGGCACTGCTTGTTCCCTTGTCTATTCGAAACACGCCAGGCTCAATCAGGTTCGTGTGTAAATCCATTCCGCGCGGTGACACTATCCCCGAAGAACTGGTGCGTGTTTTACTGGATTTTGTTTTTCGTGCGAGATTCAGGGCGGGTGATTGCGGAAAATCAAATGCTTTTTAAAGCCAATTTCATGGACACATTTATGGGCTGAGAACAAAAAGGCACTACAAAAAGATGTTTTTTTCACTCCACATCAGCGGTTGTTGGATATTTCCACATGTGCATGCAATAAGCATAACAAGTATCTCATTTTTGGATCAGGGGCGGAATGATGAAGTGTACAGATTGACCATTCCCATAGAAGAGTTTACTAGATTATAAGCATGTAGACCGAAATAAACAAGGCAGTAAAAAAAACTGCGCAACCAGGCCTGCATGCTGCTTTTTTGTAATTGCGGTATTCACGAGTCACGAGTGCTCCTCGTGATAGGAATGGTTTCTTGTTGTCGTTGTAGCGGGTCTGACCGTAGCGAGAAGCCGTATTCCGTAAGACTAAGGAATGGTATAGAACTGATCACAGCTATGATGCACAATTGTTTTAAAAATATTGAAGTTGTCACCGAAATTATCTAACATTGTAAAGAAATTGTTGTATACATCCATGTTATATATTCTGAAATGAACAGTATAAATCGCATAGAAAATCTCCTCTCATGTTCAAAGTTCAAGTATAATCTCTGCTTCCAGCATACCATAAGTTGTAGTTGGTTATGCTTCAAAAGAGTTAGGGTCGTGTTTGATGTCTCATGTTACAAATACCCCATGCATATGTGCATGCGTGTATTACGTTGAAGGCTGTACTGTACAGTGTAGGCTACAGCACATTAGACAAAACCATAACTTTATAATTGCACAACCGAATGTGAAACTGTGGTTTCGCTGTTATGGCACTTGAGCAGGATCTGTTGGTTTCCGTTTTGCTGTTTTTTCTGCTCTTCACGGGAATATAATCTACAAAAAGTGAGTATGAAAGGTGACATTTCAAGTGTCGTCACGACCGATTGTAAGCAGGTGACAAAGATTATGGGACTGCTTGTTTGTATGCGTAGCGCATTGTCCACACAAATCATTCGACGTTAGCATTGATGTTTGTATACTCCAATTTATCAGTGACAGTTGTTCGTGTTCACTTTGTAGAGTGTTGGTAACATTGTGATCGGTCTATGCACGGAAGCTGCCTGAATTGGCCCCTTCAGATTGCGTTTTGATCCATGATCATGGCCTCGCAATAAAAGCATCAAAACAATCTTGTAGGGTTACCATATTTTGGAAATCAGAAAAGAGGACACTCTTCCAAAATCTTCAGACTTGCAATACCGGAGGACAATCCTGAAAAAATGGTAAATTTTTTGCACTTCGTGATCGGTTGACTAAAAAAATGTCAACTTTCCAGCTCAGATCCCGAAATAGCCGCCGGAGCGTTACTTCAGTGCTGATTTACTGTATCTCAGTCGAATTTTGCCCTATATTTAACCGAAATTCTCACAAACAGAGGACATTCGGGCGTCCTAAGAGGACACTTTACAAAATGTCGAAAAAGAGGACAAATCCTTTTAAAAGAGGACGTATGGTAACCCTACATATTGTATATGCCGATTATTGCAATACTAGAACGTTACACATGTCAGAGATCCGCGAAATTAGAACTGAGCGAAAATTTGCAGAACGTGTCGTGTTTTCTAGGGTGAAAAGATGCTAATAGAAAGTAAATTCAGCCTGTCGCGCTAGAAAAATTCTGGCGCTACACGATTGCTACGTTATTGTGTACTGGTTGGACGTGTGTGTGTGTGTGTGTGTGTGTGTGTGTGTGTGTGTGTGTGTGTGTGTGTGTGTGTGTGTGTGTGAGTCATCACAGGTATCAAGTGATGGTTTTCCTAAAGCTCGCCGTTACATACTGCTGGAATCTTAATTTATCAAACAGAGAAACCATGAAAACTGGTGATCGTTCGTAACTATATGCAATGCAAACCATGTCCAGTCCATGTAAACACGCCCTACGTAAAAGAACGATTCAAATGTAATCATGGAAACGAAAATTGAAGCAGTAAAGTGGGATTAAGCGACTGGAATCGCGATCAGTCCGTTTGCATTGTCTTTGCGAGTCAAAACCGAAAAGTCTTGAGAAGTAAGCTTACAAAACAGAAGTAAACAAAAGAACGGAATGCTTCCTTTTAGTGCACGTCGCTCACTCACGGCATATTGAAGACGGTAAATTCTGGCATTTCGTTTTTGGAATAGACGGGCCTATTACAGCTTCGAAAGCAACCCGTGAAAATATACAGTTATCCAAGATTCAAAGCGCCTATGCTTCAGTGTGATTACGGCCAATAAATTAAGCAGTGCTCTTCAACCATTTTGGTGTGGCGAACCCCTACTAGAGTTGTACACTTACGAGCATTCCATGCATGAATATAATTTGTTGCTGATTAAGGTCAGGACCTCCACCCAGACCTGCTCACGGCCTATTTGGGAAGCTGATTACTAAGAATAACTCAACACCTTCGCGAAAGTAAACCGCAGGTTAAATGATGGTGGGTCACCCTATATAGCAGTGGTTCTCAACCTTTTTTGACACGCCTCCCTTTATGATAGCGACAAATGTCACGGCCTCCCTTATCGTCATATCACAGAATGCAACCAGAATGCCGACAATCCCAATGGATAGTTTGATGGCACGGAAGGATAGGACTATTGAGGAGAGAATTCTTAAATGCGAAATGCGAGTATGAATTATAGGTAAATCGCGTTATGCGCGAAAACGTTTGTCGTTGACTGCGCACGCCAGTTGAAGAGAACTGAGTTGGAGGACGCAGCAGCATTCCGCATATTTTCTGAACGTAATGTGATCCTGGCGAAGCTGTCGCCCACAGTCCAATTTTAATTAAACTTCTTTGCCTAGTAGTTATATGCCTATGACAGCCCAGGCTAAAGATATTCATATCAGTAAGGGAATCATGCGTTTTCTAAGCTTGTTGAACGTGTGGAGTTAATTCTGCTGCAATGCCCGCAATTCAGTTCAGCGGGTATTACCTTTGAAGTATATGAAACCAATTAAGTAAAAACCTAATATTATAGTTGCGAATACGAAAATTCATAACACAGTACTAAAAACATGAGTTTTCCCGGCTTTGTTTTGAGGTCACATCTGATCATTGTTTGAAGAGTGATATAGCGGAATCGGCCACGGCTGTAATCTCGGTGTTTTAGTCTTGGTTTTTCGAAAATCATTTTGGGTCAAATCGAGACGAATAAAAGAGAAAGAATCAATTTGAAACGTTATTAAATCACGAAAGGTGCTAAAATCGCAGGAGGCTGCATAGTGCATATCCATGGCATTCTTTTTCGTTTTGAAATTAAAATAAAACAGATGCGTTACACCTGACCAATATTCTTTATTTTAATTCCCTATCTGCCGACATGTAACACGGCCCACTTCTAGCATCGACCGCTATCGCCCAGGTAAACCTCACCTCAATGGGATGGGATTATGGAGTCAACCTCGGTCAGGCTCGAACCCTTAACCTATTGGTGTTGCAGCTGTGTATCATATACAAACCACTACGCTATCTGGCAACTAGGCTACATCATTTTTGTGAAAATAAGATTTTAGGGTGGCGTTCAAGCTTTTCCGTTGTTCTTGGTCTTTGTCCATACTCGTTTTGTGAGGCCCGTGAATGTCTGGATGAACTGGATGATGAATGCTCATAAAATTGAACGAGAAATCTAATTCCAGCTGTGACTAATTTGAACTTTCCCGCTATTTATTCCATCATTGTTCGTGGTAAATATTAATCTTCTATCGTATTGTGGTGGTTTATGTTTTAAATCACGGCATTGTGTCCCGACGGCACGTTTTAAAATGCTTCGCTTGCAAAGCTTCACAACGGAGCTATTTGACTGATGGCCTGTAGCATCACGTGTGTGAACAGCAACCTTTTCATTCTTTATCCTGAAACCTCAGAACTGCGCTATCACTGATCACTCTTTTATTGTCTGGGAATTCGCTGTCGATGTCACAGTCTATAAATTAGACTATAAATGCATCCTTGCTGTCGGACGGTTATGTGTGGCATATGAACATTTTGTACATTTGCTGTCTTGTCTTGAGATCTTATTTACATGGTAGCATTTCTTCAATCTCAACTTTTTATAGAAATGTGCTGGACATTACCAGCTAATTGCTCCAAGGGCCGTGTTTGACATCTCTGATTTATGCGGAACGGAAATAGCCTATGTTTGTGATGGTGCACCAGCGATATTCGCCGCTTACACGAAACGCAAGCAGTTGAAAGATTGGAATGCTACGAAATCATGCGAATTTCCTGATCGAGTAACAACAGAAATTCGGGTACGAAATTAGCAAACCATGATAGAAACTGGGATTGTCGACGCGCGAATCACGAGTGTACCGCGAGATGAAAAACAACGATAATATCCTTCTCATACCGTGGCGGAATAACCAATAAAGTGCGACATCGCGGTTAAGAACATGAATCTTATGCACCGCAGCGTGCCCCGCCAACATTATTGATGTTCGACATTTCGGAATAAAACGTCATAGACGCCAATATAGTTCTTTTACACAAAAGGGATATTTCTTCAGTGCCTTATTGTCGTTCGTTTTCCGATCTATAGGATTGGCTAATTTGGGTGTATTAAATGCCCTTCAATTATATATCATTAGCACGGTAAATAGAAATGAATAGAAGAGAATGTTTCATTCAAGCACGACACGCCTTCCGTAAACGCAGAAGAGACTACCGGATAGCTCTTAAATTGTTAGCGGATCGGAGAATCGCATTTGTTATATCAGATTCCTTTTTACCAAACCATGTTTCCAATTTTCATAATGATGTTTATAGGACACACGTTTTATCGCGGCCTATACTCCTTGTGATGTTGCCCAAATCCAATTCCACGAAGCTCCACATACTCATGTCCGTAACGTGTGAATTGTTATTCACGACATATGAATTGAATAAAATGAATTGTTAGAAAGTGCGCCGTTACAAGTAGATAAATAGAAACTAGGGTTACCATATTTTGAAAATCTGAAAAGAGGACACTTTTTCAAAATTTTCAGACTTGCAAAACCGGTGGAAAATCCTCAAAAAATGGTAAATTTTTCCCACATCGTGGTCGGTTGACTAAAAAAAGGTCAGTGCCCATAATACAGATTTTTCTTTCACATTATCAGGTGCTTGACTAAAAAAAGTCAACTTTCTCGCTCAGTGCCAAAAATACTGTTTTTTCTTTCACATTATCAGGTGGTTGACTAAACAAAAATGTCAACTTTCCGGCCCAGCTCCCGAAATACCCGGCGGAGTGTTACTTCAGTGCTGATTTACTGTATCCAAGTCGATTTTGCCATATCTTTAACCAAAATTCTCAAAAAATAGGACAAAATCTCAAAAAAAGAGGACATCTGGGCGTCCTCCAAGGACACTTTCAAAAAAGTAAAAAAGAGGACGTATGGTAACCCTATAGAAATCAACTATAGCTCCCATTTGAGAGAAGGTGGGTGCATCTTATCCTGGGAATCCACGAATTGGAAGCATTATACCGTTTTTTATAGCAGTGCTTTACAAAGTTGGCGCATGCGCCCCCTGGTTGCATTAGCTTCCTCGAAGGGGTGCTAGCTACAAACAGGGTGACTGAGGGCCGCTGAGAGCAAAAGGGAACGTTATGAACTATAGAAATCGGTGCTGGAAATCCATTACTTAATATGTATATTTTTGCAATAAGAAGAGATATATGAATATGTGGTCCCATCGTTCGTTGGTGTGCAAGGCGCATGCAATCTGAAATTGTCACCAATGTGTTCATGGCACAGTGTTGGGATGACTCGAGTCAACTTTTTCGTATGACTTGACTTGACTCGAGTCACTTTGCAAAAATGACTTGACTTGACTTGACTCGGCGCTTCAGAAATGTGGATTGACTCGTGACTCGGAGCAAAATTTACGAGTCAATTTAAAGTCATCAATAAGTAAATGGTGTCGACTAAATCACTGTAGCATGTGCATGTTCCGATAATTCGCGATACGCCATGCAGTGACACGAGAGCAACCAGTCTTTTACTTATTGTAAGTTCCACTTCCACTGGTCCTCCATTGTTACATCACCAATAAATTGGCCGCAAACGAAATGATCAGAGCTTACGTTGCCGTGGTAGTAGTAGATTTACCAACCCTCTTGTATGACTTAAATCGAATGAATATAGTTTATACGTCTACATTCTCACGGATGTGTAGATGACTAGTGTATTGTACCATATCAATTTGTTTAAACTTCTCGAGGCTTCATATTCGGCCCTCTATTTTGGCTGATGATAACAGACTGTAGCATATAACTATACAGTTACTCAAGTATTTTATTAGTGCGATACAACGCCTTTTTGCTTGTATATTTAACCTTATATTCGTTATTTGGTTCAAGATAAAGGTTAATTAATCTGTTTTTCACACAGCTGGCAAAAGGCTATGACTTTGAATCATCACTCATACTTCGAAAATTCAATTTGACTTGAATTGTGACTTGACTCGTGACTTGACTTGACTTGACTCGACTTGACTCGAGTCACCTTCGAAAATCGACTAACTTGACTTGACTCGAGTCAAAATCTGCAATGACTTGAGATGACTCGTGACTCGAAGGTAGTGACTTGATCCCAACACTGTCATGGCATGCAATAGTTATCCAACCAATCCCTCATAACGGAAAGAATTCTTAGCCAACGAGGCTTATTGTGCATACGCCATACATTTATCAATCCCCGTATAACGAGAATGACTTAATGCAACAGAATGAAGTACACTGACATTTGTAGTGAAATTGCCTTGCACAATTTTATTCCTTGGTATAGCGTCCGTCCTGATATTTCTGCAGAGTTGCGTCTTGGAAATAACGTGTAGCGAGCTGACTGTGCATTAAACCTAAACAGGCCACACACGCTAACTTCATTTGTGGCAGCAATAAATAAATAAAATAACTTTTTGTCGGTGCTAGGGGGCACGGGAGCTGGTACCTGAATTATTGTGCAAGGGGGCGTTTTGGGAAACAGTGCTTCATAGTAAAACCGCTATACCAATGCATACCTTCAGTTTGTAAGATTAATGCAGCGTAAGATGCGCTTGTATAATAGCTGGCGCAGGAGTGGAATTTCCTATTCTATAATTGGATTTCACTGTATAGCATCGCATTTTGGATGATTTCGCAAAACGCGATATCTATAGATCTGTAAATCAGACGGATTTTTCAGTGTGCAGAGCTGGACTTCAATTAATAATTACCCCATAATATGTATTAATGTACATTGTACAATGTCCAGTGTTCAGTGTCCAGCTCTGCACACTAAAAAATCCGTCTGATTAATAGATCGTATTCGGCAGCGGATTGTTCTGCCACGAATATCAGTATTGCGATGCAAACCGATCGGGAATTCTCGTGTGGAGCAATCGGTAGTAATTAGGGTTGGATAATGGTGTTTTATTAAATGCCGCTTAAAAAACGATTTTTCTCTTAATAATTTGCCGTAATCGTGCAAATACTTTCGAAAAAAACATGTAGTATGAGCCTATACGGACGATTTGCTACCGACATAGTCGACGCATAAGATATGGAATGGTTGGAACTCTCGAAATTGTCGTTATAGCACGTACATTGTACATTGTACATAGAGATCGCTGGTATGAATGGATGTTCTGATGGTGATGACCACAGACCGTAAAAATGCTGCATCACGATGTAGTAATGGTTAATGATATTTCTGGTCCGTTTAAGACATGGGTCGGTAACCTTTTTCGTCAGAGGAGCCATATTTTACCAGCATTTTCAATTGTCAATGCCAATCCACTATAACGTCACAATTAAAGATCAGTGACGCCATTGTTAAAAGACAAACAAAAAACAATAAGAAACAAAATTTAAAAAAGGGCCATGGTGTAAACGTATTTGTTTTAAATTGATTTTTGTTTTAGATGCAACCCTAGAATTAAGTAACTATTTGCAGTTTTGGCTTGAAATTCGCGATCCTTTATTATTTTTAACTTTCGAGAGAGAAGGGCAACAGGTTAAACCAGTGGTTCCCAACCTTTTTCCGTGTCGGAGCCAAATTTATAATTTCAGAGTACGGTTGGAGCCGCACGAATACAGTCATTAAGTATAGCAAAAATTATAAAGTCAGGTTATCAACTTATCATACGTCCTCCTTTAAGAGGTTTTGTCCTCTTTTTCGACTTTTTTTAAAGTGTTCTCGGAGGACGCCCAAATGTCCTTTTTTGAGATTTTGTCCTCTTTTACGAGAATTTTGGGTAAGTATAGGGCAAATTCGACTGAGATACAGTAAATCACCACTGAAGTAACGCTCCGGCGGGTATTTCGGGAGCTGAGCCGGAAAGTTGACCGCTTTTTTTCTAGTCAACGGACCACGGAGTGGGGAAAATTTACCATTTTTTCAGGATTTTCCACCAGTTTTTCAAGTCTGAAAATTTTGAAAAAGTGTCCCCTTTTCAGATTTCCAAAATACGGTAACCCTCTTATAAAGCATCAAATCACGTACCAACTTGACCAAATGACTGATTAACCTATTGCAGCTTTATAGAAATTGTGACTGCTTTAGATCAATAAAAAGTTCACAAAATGGAGTAAAATCGAGGAGAACTGGACAACTGCTGCTGGATTTTGCCTTGACCATACATTTCTAACATACGGATACGGATTGATGCGCAGCACATGACACACGGTTTAAACGCCGAGAGGTACTGCTGAGCCCGATAAAAGCAGCATAATTGGTTGTCCTATAACAGGCGATCCGAGCGTCCATATTTAATATGTCTAATATGTCTGGTCTTAATCCAGTGGTTCCAAACCTATGGTACACGTACCACTAGTGGTAGCCTCCGCGAAGGTCTTCCAGGTGGTATCGAGTAGATTCTGTTTTTTTTTTCGACCGAAGGGAGTTATTAAATCAGGTGCGGTTGATTTTGAGTTTTTTGAAGTCGTCGTGGGTAGTGGCAATCCTACCAATGACCGCGTACGGGGAAGAGATCTAGTCGTAAAGCAATGGGATTCTTACCTAACCAAATTATATTTTAATATATTTGACCACAAGAAATTCAAAATAGATCCACTACAGAAATCATAAACTGCGCCTTAAAATGGGCAATTCATTTTCTGTTTCGCTGCCTTCGGCTGCTCAACACGGTGGAAACATTTTTGACCGTCTTCGGCGCGCACCTCATGTAGGTGGTAAGCGAGCACTGCATAAAATCTCGAAATGGTAGTTGGGTTGAAAAAGGATGGGAACCACTGTCTTAATCGAAAGCAAGTGTCGCACTGATTTAGAAAATACAAATTTAAATATGGCCAAGGCAATGAAACGAACCAAAAATAGTCATTTAAATATGAAAATTTGCATAGTTCCGAACAATCGCTCGACGCCATTGGCCATTGTTATGATGGTCATTGTGTTGCCGCGTTCTCATTGTTCAGAACGATCGACGTTCGGCGGTTATTTCGGAGTAGTTTTATTGCCCTGGCCAGATTTCAATTCGTATTTTCGGAATCAGAGCGGCATTAGCTTTCCATAAAGACCAGACATATCAAATTATTCAGACGCTTGGGCCGCGAGCTATAGGACTACCAATTATGCTGCTTTTAGCCGGCTCAGCAGTATACATCTCGGCGTATTCAACCGCGAGTCACGTGTTGTACATCTATCCGTAGATTAGTTATCAATATCTATAGCTACTGCTCGTTCAACTGGAAAGTTGGGGCACATTGCATTGAAACAGTAGTGACGTAACGTTAGCACTCTACTCACAACTTTCCTGCAATCCTAATTGAAAGCTCCAGACTCCAAGCCAAGCAAGAGTATTTTATAAATATAAATTTCATTTTATATCATGAATCGATTTCTCAATATTTTTGTGGGGGCCGCAAGAAGGCTAGCGGGGGGCCGCATGCGGCCCTCGGGGCTGCGGTTGGCCGCATGCGGCCCTCGGGGCTGCGGTTGGGAATCACTGGGTTAAACAGTCAAATATTACTGGGGGGTGTAATTTTTGTTATCCCTGACACGAGATGTGAACTCTGATTTTAACACCAAAATATTTGAGTTCAGACTTGGATCGGGATAAAAAATATTGATAGTAAGTGTTATGATGTAATAAATATTTTTCAGCGATTGTCACGCACGTGTATGCAAATTGCATACCTCGACAGCTGTGATTTTGTTGATAATGCGCACGTGTTTGCAGTTTTGCGATAACGGATCTCGGGTTTTCTGTACTGTAATTAAACATTTTTCGTGCATATTCTCTCCCGTAATTTGCATAATGCTTATGTATACTGTAGGTAGCAATAAATTTGTACACTGCTGTGTGTGATCTATTTATCTTGGTAAATACTACGAAGCCTACCAATTTATTGAGTTTACGTTGTATTGCGAAACTGTTATTGCTATTTGTTGTTATTAATACGTATTCAGGCCATTTCATTACCAAATTATTCAGGGCAATCATCCTTAATATCATTAGCAACAAGTACTCGCTGTAAAGTTCTTCAAAATCATACAAGATAATTCTTAATTGTGAGGTTGAACCTAACAATTGGTCCGTACTACGGTAGCGTGATGTTGCAGATATTTCGATTGCCTGATAGCGTATAACATGTCATATCGTCGGTGATAGCTCGGTTTTGTCATTAACCAATGAATTGCATTCGTAATGATAACCTTTACTGCAGACCATCGGTCGTGTGGTCTGCCTAATTTGCAAATCTTAACCAGCGATTTTTATTTATCATCGAGTTTTCAATCGCCGTAATCGTATCTTTCGAATTTGGAGATTAATTCGTGGTGTACTCGACACGCTATTGTGGACACTATTTCCTCAACATTGGTTTCATGCAAAGATCAACAAAATATTACGGCCTAATCTCTATAATGGTTTGTTGAACTGTTCCAATTAAATGTTAACTAATGATGATTTTATGTCACTGCGAAAGTCCACCAGCATTGTGGAAGAAAGGGTATATAAAAACGGGATTGCGATTATCACAGAGAATCATATAATAATTAATAAACTAAGGGTTGACTCTATTAATTGGAATTACTAGTAGAATATTACATCAAATCACCGTACTGGTGCTTCCACGATCATGGTCTTTACATCACATAATAAAAACAAGATTATCAAGTAAGTTATTGGATATAGCCACGTAAATAAATATCCTTTTTTTCTTCTGGTCCATCTTACGTATCCCCGGCCGTGTCAGGCCAAAGACTTGAACGTAAAATTGGTATCCGCAGCTTCCACGATTGGATCTCAACATGACAGGATGGCATGCAGGAGTATAAATGGTGGTGCTCACTCGACAACCTTACCTGAAGGTTTTATGACATATCCACCGTTAAAGCACCTCGATGATGAATACGAAAATAGAACAGATTTATCGTCCAAGACAGAAGGTTTTAATTTCTAGAAAATTACAGATTCTGGTACTACAGTTGATCGACAATCATTCCTTTCAAGGAATATAACAACCTTATAATATCAATGATATCGGTCCTAGTGCGTATATAGCTTTGGCCTCACGCTACAACTCCTGCAGACTTGACCGCATACCTGCTCATGAGCAGAAAAACTTCACTCGTTGAGACGGCCTGGAATGAAAGAAACTATAATACAACACGCATTGTGTCTTTGTATCCCATTGTGCATTGTGTATGTGAACGACACATGAAAATATAAATGGTATCGCTAATTATAACACGAGGCGACTATAGTATATAATATATCATCAACGAGCCAAGTTCGTCGTGATCGTCGAATGTGTGGTACTTGTGGGGGGGGGGGGACTTTCTCAATTCAGCAATATGATTTAATAACTTGAAAGTGTATGAGCGAATGTTAGTGTTTGAGTTATTATCAGAACGCGATCATGTGATCACGGAGCGGCTGTCGAAAAACATACTCAATGATGGAGAATTATATCATCATCCTTCTAACCAGGGCGATTATATAACCGGAAGCATGTCATTATGAAAGTTTAAATATTTGAATAACGTTGACGTGGAAAACTCGAGTAGTTGAATTACGCGTTACGGTGAAACAGTATAGAATTTGCTGTAAATAAGAGATAATTTCTTACTTCTTCTGATATTAACGAACTGTCCTTCGAAATACGCTTTGTACGAATGGAGAAATAGTGTTTTAGATTGACGGCCAACGCTGTACACGCCCCAAACATGATCTCATATAGTGGCAACATAGCCCGAACGCGTTCTGCAGATACACAAACACGCTGTCAAGATTGCAAAGGCATCCTATAGCACACTCCACACACGATACCAAGTCCATCGCTGCAGAGTTATCTTACAACAATTTACACACCGCATTGTATAAATCCATATATCTCACAATGCAACTTTCGTTCCCGCCGACTTCGCTTCATTTCACTCATTTCAAGGAAGCGTGAAGTAAAAATGTTTTAAATGTCATTTATTTACACATGTTTTAATGGGAACCACATCTTATTGCAAACCTTGAACCCTGAATGAAATCAAATTAGATTTCGAAACTGAGTAATCAACCGCGATCCAATTTCGATTGGGATGAAATTTGCGGCTATTCTAATGAATTGGATACGGTATGGACGTGATTTCGAGTCCAGAAGGAAAAGGGAAATGCGCACTATATAGTAATTGCGTAATATTATAGCCTGTTGTGGATTTCTTCCCACAAAACAAACATTGTCATTATTTCATCATTTTACAAATATAGTTTCAGGCTAGTGGATAATAATTTGTTATAAATCCTAGATATATAACATTTCATGTGCTACCATGGATAGATTGTTATCTTTTCATTACAAAGCTTCGAATACGCAGGATCGTCTATTGCGCTAATGCGTAATGAGACTCTTGATGGTACAGAACTTCAATATACAATTGAACAATATATTTATATTGAAATAAACCCGACTATTTTCGGCTGACACTCGCCAGAGGGGTAATCGTTAGCTATTATTCGCTAGCGACGATGATACGACTGTTGAAGATGTCTTGAAATCTCTTCTAGTTTGCTGACGATTACCCCTGACGAATGTCAGTCCAAACCATTCGGGTTGATTTCAATATGAATATATTACTAAATTACGTCAATATACTGAATGTTAACGTTGCATGTCAAACCGCATTCATGCGATAAGCAGTATGCTAACATTGGCGCGATTTCTGGCAGTGATGTAATCGGAATATTTTTTGTTGCGGTGATTGTTTAATTTTAGGAAGTCCTTATTCATAATTGTAAGTTCTCTCACAGCCCTATGAAAGAAAAAAAAGACTCCACGCAATTTTACAAACATAAAGCTTCCGCGCGCACTGTAAATCGGACATCATGCAGAACTTGTTCCAAAGAGGAAATAAAAAATAGGCTCGCCGAGAAGCCAACGGGTCTAAACGAGTCTTCACGAGTTGGAGTTATGATAAAACTTTGGGCTTTCAGAAGCGAATATATCGGGGTTAATTTCAAATCAGTTCAGTCAATTGTATTCGATAATCGTGGTTGATGAGAATATCAAAGTATTGTAATTCGAATCTGACTGATTGGAGTCGGGAAGACATTCGTTGGGTATTCATTCTGCGATGTTAAACATTGTTGGACCGTTGGACCGGGATTCGTATCAAACCCCGTCTGGTCGTATACATACATGCATTCGAACCGATTCTATCTGGCGATATAGCACTCGTGAGTAGAATATATTGCAATTTTGGTAGCTGGTAATGCATTGTTGAAATCCGGAAAATCTAAGTTCGTACCGGATTGCTTGTAAAATATGGTACGGCTATGGACAATCATTCGAAGAGCGGGTTTCTGAAAGTGAGGTCTGAAGCAGGGCTGTAACCAAGTCACAAGGCGCCGAGTCACAAGTCAATCTCACTTTTATAGTTTAGACACGAGTCGAGTCGAGACACTTTCAACTCACCACCGAGTCAAGTCCGAGTCCATGTCATCAAACAGAGGGTCGAGTCCGAGTCATAGTATTATGACTCGAGTCCGAGTCCAAGTCAATGTGTATAGTCATTTCCGTAATTCGAGAAAATGACTCGAGTCAAGTCGAGTAATCAAAAAATCGTGACTCGAGTCGGACTCGAGTCATTACAACCCTGGGTCTGAGATTCAATGTTGAAGTTTCAACTACAGATGATATTCGGGTCCCTCTGTTGGAAGTAAATGGGTGTTGAGTTTCAAGTAAATGGGTGTTGCCTCGTACGTGAATCATCATAGTAAAGCAAAGAGTGTAACCATATTTGCAGACATTAGCTATATTGAGAGATAGCATCCACCTATAGCTTGACATGAAGACGATTTCTAGTCTGTTGTCATTTGTTGTTGCAATGATCTCAGCATCGAACGCCGTGAATTTCGACTATTCCGATTATTTCTACATACTCTTCGGTCCGCAACATCCGTGCAAAGCCACGTTGGTTGGGAAAAACGGCGATATCCAACTAAAAAGTAAGTAGAGCTTGAGATACTCTATGATACTTGATCATGTCCAGCATATGGAGATGGACTGTTTGTCACACCATCAAAGTGTTAAAACCTTCTTGGATAGAGCGATGCTATATTCTTGAGTTGAACTTTCGTGCGAAAATCGAAACTATGCCATCGATATGACGATAGCATCAGTTCATGAGTATTTTAGTCTTTATAATATAGGACAAGACGCAGAGCAAAACACATAAATATTTGTTCTCGTAAGTCGTGAGCGCCGGTCGATAATCTGTCTGATCGACCACGAGAACATGTGCATGTGAAAGTGCATTTGGTTGTTGACTAGGGTTGTCTGACCACGTGACGCCTTATCGCGTGATTCTAACAGCATGGTGGCCATCGTAGGTCGTTCGGTCCCGTATGCATATAGGCCCTACAACCGATTAGATAGAATGAAGTCGACCCACATATTACAACACTGAATCGCATATGTAGTCCGACTTCGAAGTTGATCTGTTTATGTCAAAATAAATATATCGCGAAGTGTTACGCCGACCGTGTTTTCAAAATGTTCCATGGTCAAGTCGCGAAATATATGACTGTATTAACCTTGCAATAGATTGCCAGCTTTATATCGTGGCTTATCACTCACTCGATTCTACTACATTAAGTTGTATTTGTATCGAATTTGCGTTGGGTTGTGAGGTCTTGATTATATTTCGATTCGAATGCGAGTGTTCTCTCAGTCCTAGCAGTTTTGTCCATAAAAATTGAATGAAGTTACCGGTTGGCACTTACACCACAACGCGTTCAGTAGCCTATGCATATCATGGATTTGTGATATCTTTCGCAAAATGTAGGATTTGAGGCAACACGATGGACTCCTATCTTGATAGGCAAATAATCATGGATAATCCAAAATGGCGTCGTAAGTCGTAACTCACACTTATTTGAGTGTGTAAAAGATTCGGGACTTTATGCGATCTATCGAGTATACTACAACCGAATTTTCATTCAGCATGCTCGCCATTTGACGCAATCGACAAAGCAGCAGAAAAATCACGCGTTACCCGGATCGATTTGAAAATAATCCTGTTGAAATCTGGCGATCCGGGACTGGATATCTCGTTCAAAGCAAAATCTCAAAGTAAGATTTGATATTGCGGCAGCAGTCGGTCATTTTGTCTCGGGCGGATTCGATCTCCAACCTCCCTATCAATTATATATACATATTTATACATATGACGTGACGTGAGTGGGGCAGACTTGGACAACTAGAAAATTTTCAACCATTCCAACTTGGATTAGAATAAGAATTATAGCTACACACTTTTTCCAAATTAGACTAGAATTAGAATTATAACTACAGGCGTTTGTTTAAATTAAATTATAATTAGAATCATAGATACACATTCTTTTAAAATTAGATTAGAATTAGAATTACTAAATTCGCGAAAACTTGGACATTACATGAAGTTCACTCCATATCAAATCAGAGTCCACCCTCGTACGCATGATGATAGAAAATATCTATACAGCAAGCTAGTCTCGCACTATACAGTTCTCCTGTATCATTTTCAGGAAAACTAGAAATTAGATTGGAATGATATATAACTATAGGTAGGGTGGCCAACCTTTTTGCTATTCCCGGCCGCATTTCGATAACTTATGCAGCCTATGCGACCGCATTCCTGTGCATAGCCGAAATGAACTAGACGCCAAATATCCATGTTAAACTGTCCATGTCCATTCCGGTGAACTCCGGACTAATCTACATTTTCATATCGGCTTACTATACGAATCGAAAACGCAGGTGGTCATGTTAGGAATAGAGACCTGAACCGGCTGAGGTCTCACGATATTAGTAGTTTCACATATTACTATCAAATATTTATCCTTTCTCAGCCCATTTGATCAGATTCACGGGTAGAGTTGATAGAGGGAGTGTTGAAAATTTAGGGCGAGTTATAAATGATGATCCATCTTCAGGTGGGCCCATTGTTATTAGTCATGTCATGCCATCCGGATTGCCGGTACAGTGGAAACATATTGGAACGGCCCAAACGTACCAAAAACAATTCATTTTCTTTCGTGAGGAGCACACGATTCCAAGTTGGTATTTCTATATGGGGTCCATCATTTTCCTCTACTGTTCGCATCTGTGTTGTGGGGATCAGATTGCAAAGAGCGCTACTATATTAAAAGCGAAAAATGAAGTCGCATTTTATCGCGCTCAGCGAGAAGAAAATTCCAAGGTTAATTAAAATCTCTCGGATATTCGGTAGTAAAATCGTAAATTAAGTTTGCATGTCGACGGCCGCCAACACATACTAATTGAAGTACCTGCCGACGACCGCACAAACTCCCTTCTACGGCCGCAGGTTGGCCACTCCTGAAACATAGAAACATTTCACAAATTAGATAAGAATAGGAATTAGAGCAAGGAAAGATTTCACAAATTAGATTATAATTTGATCACCGACATTTCGCTCTAATTTAGTCAAATTAGACAACTAAAATTATATAGTTGTCCAAGTCTAAGTCCAGGGTCCACCAAATTACAAAAATGTTGAAAACCACTGACGTAGGTCATGTTGTGTATGCCTATAGGCTACGTATATATCTTAAATAGCCACTGTCGCTCTATGCCTGTGATCATACCGAATAAAAAGAACAGCCATACGTGCTTTGGGCAATGTCGTGGTGTTTATTTATATTTCATCATGTCACACGGCTGCGATTGTTTTAAGAAGTTGATTTCGTGGAAGGAACTTCGCAAGTCTATCGCATCAATGTCCACTCTGGAACGGAGAAGCTATACTGTGGAATTATAAAATCACCGAAACCCAAACCAGAGGTATTTGGCTGTGCTTTCTAGTGATTTATATTTGCCAAAACCTACATCTTATCTTGTGACGTGAGGAAATAGGTGGCCAAACAGAAACAATAGCTTACATTAATGCCAGTTTCTGTTGATGCGAGAAATTATATGCCAAGTGTGAATAAGATCACCATCAATCACATTATCCAATACTCCGTCGCCCAAAATATGATTTTCACTCTATATTCATCTTGCAAAATTGTTAAATCACGAATTGGATGTTCGATTTTGTCTTACAGACTTACGTCGTGACCCTTACAACGTGAAATTCGCTTATCCAGTATACATCATCTACAATGTTTAGTTTTTTTTCCTATACATAATACTTGTGCCGAAATATTATTTCTCGCAACGTCCTTCGTTGTACGCCATCATTGACCGTAGTGCAAAAGTCAAACAGGTCGTAATTCCCGTTCATATTTGCTTATACTAAACAACAACAAAAACTCTATTCAATAGGGGACATTGTAACGA
Source organism: Botryllus schlosseri (assembly GCF_051294905.1). Taxonomy (NCBI): domain Eukaryota; kingdom Metazoa; phylum Chordata; class Ascidiacea; order Stolidobranchia; family Styelidae; genus Botryllus; species Botryllus schlosseri. The sequence continues at coordinate 25,536,287 of NC_137246.1, read as the reverse complement.
TGAGGCGTTGTAATAGATTCTATATGACGTCATGCGATTTTCGCTACAACCAAATTTCGGCGATCAGTTGTAACTGATATCGAGGAAACTTGCCTCTGGTCAGGGATATCTAGAAGATATCCCTGCCTCTGGTAAATAAATGGATCTAATCAATGATTAGCGAATTTGCTTTAGAGCAGTGGTTCTCAACTTTTTTCGTAACGCATAACACCTCGAGGTTCTATGATTTTGTTGCGTACCAAAAAAATAACAAAACTCAACTTTACTTGACATAGGATTATTAGCATAGGCGGATTAGCAAATAAGTCGGTCAGAACAATTGGAAACAAATGCGGCACACAAGCTAATCATCCCCTGATTATTAACAACACACACTGACGAGGTAAAATTAATGTGATGCTTGAAATGGACTTTTCTTCTCAAGCTGATTTGTGGGTGCAACTGCTGGGTCAAATGACGCGCAAAATACTTATCTACGCATTCGATGAGGACATTTCATACACTGGTAAAAATAAATCAACGATTTGTGAACACTGTAATTCTACTTAAAAATAAATGCATTTACTGCGTACCAAGCGAAATGACTTCGCGTACTACTATAGTGCAGGGGTGGCCAACCATTTTGCGATTCACGCCCGCATTTCGTCTACTCATGTGGCATACGGCCGCATTCCAGGCATAGTCGTAATGAACTAGCTGGACGCCAAATACCCATGGTAAACTGTCTATGTCCATTTCCAGTGAACTCCGGACTATTCTATTTATACATGTCGGCTTACCATACGCAACAAAATCGCGAGTGGTCGTGTTATGGGATTGATTGTGGTCGCGCCCAGCGCGGAAAATTTTTCAGATTCACTAATGAATTTCGTCATTAATATTAGTAGTTTTACTTATTACTATCAAACATTTATCATTTCTCTGCCCATGCGATCACTGATCAGATTCACCGGTAGAGTTGATGGAGGGGGTGTTTTTTTAGGGGAGTTATAAATGATGATGCGTCTTGGGGTGGGCCAATTGTTATTATTCACTTTGTAGCATGCTGTTATTTCTTGACCTCCGATCAGGATTGTTGGTATAGGAGCACATGATTCCTAGTATATTTCTATATGGAGTGCATCATTTTCATCTGCTGTTCGCATCTGTATACTATGGGGCTCAGATTGCAAAGGACGCTAATATATTAAAATCTCTAAAAAATTCGCTCAATTCGTAAATTTCAATTGTCAACGGCCGCCAACACATACTAATTGAATTAAGTGTCGACGGCCGCATAAATTTCCTTCTATGGCCGCAGGTTGGCCACCCCCTATAGTACACGTACCAGCGGTTGAGAAGCACAGCTTCAGACTATCGCGCGGTTATGACAACAAAACCGCATGTCTTTGGAATTCTAGGGTTTAAATGCGTAGCACACCCACATATACCTACCACCACTCAATTCCGATTCTCGGGGACTTCTTTAAGATCAACAAAATGATACGAACAAATCCGATCACGGCCAATTTTCGATGATATACGCTCAAAACACATGTGACTTTTCAGACGCAAAACCGTGACTGCCCTCGAAACTAGGAAATAAATTAGTCTCTTATCGAGATTTGATCAAACCTTCCTTGCCGCTAATACTTCCCCAATGTTCTGAAAATATAACGTGTCGCATTTGTCGAAAATAATATGTATATATACACACGGACTTTAAACACCCATATTATACAATGGACCGTAGTGCATTTACACTATGATACGACCTTAATGTATAGAGGTCATGCAGTTGTATGCAAACGAATCCATCGGTTAACCTGCGATGAAACGACAATACTATAATTGCTTCTTTCAGCCTTGCGTTATGCAATTTCGAAACATGAACTGAGGCCCAGTAACTTCCCAAAATATTTTCACTAACATTGAATTGAATAGTATATTCATATTGCAATATACCCGAAATTTTTCGGCTGACACTCGTCAGAGGTAATCGTCAGCAACTGGTAGAGAATTGGAAAGAACATTGTATATCAACAATCGTATATAGACTATATACATTACAATGTTATTTCCAATTCTCTGCTACTTGCTGACGATTACCTCTGACGAGTGTCAGCCGAAAAATTTCGGGTATATCGCAATATGAATATACTATTCAATTCAATGTTAGTGAAAATATTTTGGGAAGGCATTGAATCTACGGTTTCACTTTTTGTACATGAATATTATGTCAGAGTATCTACAAACAAGATATGTCGTAACTCACGTAAATTCAGAGGTGGTCAAAGTAGTCACCGTCGCTACTCAAGTAGAAGTAGAAGTAACGCCGGAATTTCTACTCAAGTATACGTAAGAGTGGTGGTTCACAAGTAAGTAAGTAAGTAGGTATTCTACGCTTATTTTTGCCTACAAAACTGAAAACTGTCAAGTAGAAGTAGAAGTAGTCTAAAATCACAACTACTTAAAAAGTAGTGTGAGCAGGCAAAATCTACTTCAAGTATTTCAAAAAGTAGAAGTACTTCGTTACTGACCACCTCTGCGTAAATTTCATTCGTATGAAAGGTTTAAAACTTTCACGCGAGAGGACCGGATGCAAAAATCCTTTAGTTTAACTTTATTTCACATCTTTCTAAAACTTAAATCGTATTTTTGAGCAATCCGGGTGTATCATATCTAATTATCAACATTGGAAACTCGCGACAAAGGATTTGAAACCTTCGTAATTTTTCTCGGAGATATATGCTATAATACTTATACGAATGTATTCCGCAATAATCTCGACACATCGAGATGAAGCGTTTCAATTTTTCACCGATGATCTGGCATGTGAGGATTCAAACAAAACTCGAGCTCGAAATTACTGCAACAGCGGAAACGGAAATCTCATCAACAAATAGTCCAAAACGTTTTTCATCGTGGTGGTCGACCTATGCGCATTGCTTTATCGAAAATACAAGTTTCGATCACGACCGACTTGACCAGCTTTACGTCGCGTAGATATGTTGCCATCTAGCGACTTTCGACCTTCAACGCGTCACGTCACCGGTTCGATATCGATATGTCTTCAGATAACAACGCAAATGCTTCTAATTATACGTGACAATTATTAGCATTTCATCAAGGTAACGAGCTGTATATTTGTGTCAGGTTTTAACGAATATTAAGATCGACGAAAATGAAAACAGCAATCCGGTTGTGTAGCAGCATGGTTGCATTTAAACCAGAGCTGAGACGGAAATCCAGCCCTTTTTCTGATAAACCGGCACCGCCATCTCATAGGGCTATTGGCGTGTAATTACGTACAAGTCTTGAACTACACGTTTGTTTTAGATTGCCAGCGTGTTCTCCTTGCGAATGACTTGCAACCCGAAGACGCTGATACCAAGAAGAGGCATCGACGTACGCATCGAGCCGGGGAATAACAGAACTTCAAAAAATGTGAAAAAATCGAACATCACTATCCCGGGATGTGTCGATCCATTGATGTACCATTCTAATGAATGCGAAGGTAAGCACGTCTCCACTACAGTCAGTCGTGATAAGAGACTTTGAAGAGAACTTCATTTATAACTTCGAGCGGTTGAACCTGAAGGCATTAGAACACTAATGAGCACCATATGGGTTGTTCAAGAATTACTGTTTTGTTCAAATTTTATTTGCTTACTGATAAATTTTCAGGATGTCTAAAAAAACGCTACACAACAAATTTCGATCAATTCCGACCAGCAGAAGCCGTACAATCCGAAATCGAAATTTCGATCATTTTTCGCAATAATATAGTTGCAGTGGAAAATTTCGGCATTTCTTACGACCTAACGTCATGTTCCATGCATGCCTGAAGGGAGAGTATGCTTTTTTCACGCGTTTACGTCTTGATAAGGGCCTGTGATCGAGTTTGAATAGTGACATTGGTAATTAATGAGAATTAAATATGACACTAATTTGCTGGAGCTACATTGAATATGACCTTGCGATAGTATCAAAATAGAATAATGAACATGGGAGACTAAAATTGGAGACCATGAAGAGAATATGGGCTGAAATGCAGATAAAACACAGGAAAATATGTTTTTAGGCAACCTGACAATTTAATCACTAAGCAAGTGAAATTTGGATAAAAAAAAGTATTTTGGATAATAGGGAGCATTGAGCATTCTCAAAAGGTTGACTGTGGTTGCCCATTTGTGACCATGTGTATATTTATGACTATACAATGTACATATCAACCAAGATTTTCGACGATATCGGATCAAATTTCAACTGCGTCAAGTTGGAAATTCCACGATGGCGGTGTCGCTGGATCTGAAGTCCGCATATCGCGGGAACAGAAATGAAAGGATTTTCATGCAACTGCGCGTTCAGCGACGAAGCCGACTCGCGGGCTGGGAGCCTGTCGGTCCTATAACAAGAATGCTCTATGTAAGAAGATTCGATTTCTAAAGTAAAAAAATGACGTGCATGGACGAAAATATCTTGGCGGGGAAGCTATATATGCTCATTGCTTTGCACCAAATGAACCGAATCCGTATGGTGTATAAAGATATCATAAGCACACAAGTAATTTTATGCGAACGAAAAAGAACTGTTATAGGGAGAGATGAGCTAGAATTTTAATTTGATGGCGATACTTACAGTCACACTGGATGTAGAACCTGTGAGATTTGGTTACTAAAATGAAATTAAATCGCTGTTTTGTAACAAACTACCATTATACCATGATTAAAGTGTAAATACCAATATGAGTCTGACTATAGATTACTAACCTACGGAAAGATACGCAACTTCTGTCTTTACGCGCCGGCAAGCAGTTACACTTATTGCTGAGTGAGCAATCTAAAAGCAGCATATTTGATGGTGTTATAGCTTGCGACCCGAGGGCTGAAATTTGATGAAACTTGTCTTAATCGAGAGCTACTGTCGCACTGATTCCGAAAATATATATTAAAATCTTGTCAGGGAAATGGAACCACCTCAAAACAGCCCTCAAAGTCTGAAAATCGGCATTGTTCCAACAATGGCGCCGTCGCAACACAATGAACATAACAATGGCCAATTTCGTCAAGCGATTGTTTGGAACAATGCCGATTTTCAGATTTTGAGGGCTGTTTTAGCGTGGTTCCATTTTTCTGACAAGATTTTAATTTGTATTTTCGGAATCAGTGCGACAGTAGCTCTCGATTAAGACCAGTTTCATTAAATTTTACCCTCGGGTCGCAAGCTATAACACCACCATTCCACCAAGTATGCTGCTTTTAGATTGCTCAGCAATAAGTATAACTGCTTGCCGGAGCGTAACGACGGGAGTTGCGTATCTATCCGTAGGTTAGTAAACTATAGTCTGACTTCGTAAAGTTAGATCGGGGACTTGGGAGAGATTGGAAGTAAATCGCTAATATGTTGAAGCCATTTTACCTGGATATTTATACACGAATACTTACATTTTGTTGTATCTCACATTGTTATCGGGTCACGTTGGGGTCGGCGAAGAAAACATTCGTACCGATTATATGATGTCGAGTTTGAAAATAAGGAAGGGCTACCCATGGTGTATCCAATATTCTTACAGCATGCTCTAGCCGTAGATATTGCGTAGCACGAGATATAAAGGAAAGACCATCGACACAGGATTGTCTACCTGTTCGTGAATATCTTGTCTCAGAACTATCTCAGAGCTTATGGAATGCGGATGATCCTAAAATATTTCATCTTCCGTGGTCGCAACCTCTGCTGTTACGGCTAAAAAAATCATACAGAGCACACCAACCACACAATTCGCAATGCATCCCTCATGCGACATCTTATTTTTCCAGCCACAAGCAAACCACTCGTTCAGCAATCTCATTCCTGGGGAAGTCTACAGCGTTTTACTCTGGAGAAACTCGGACGGGCTGAGGCAATACCAAACCTTAACCCTGAAATCGCAATATCGCAGGGTATAGAGGCGTAGCAGTCGAATATACGAAAGGTGAAGAGGAACATCCTGATTGCAATGTGACATTCGATTATAGGTCACGAAGCTGCGCTAGAGAGTAGGCCTCTATATTTGGTGACGTGTGCGGCTGTATGATATGATACCGGGACTGCCATTGCTTTGTTTCCTACTTCCCAATGATGAGGGATATTTTTAAGTAGGCGCGACGAATGACGGTACATCGGTGTGTTTATTCGTACTGCGATCTTCATGAGGTCTAGATCTAGAATAGTCTGTCAATAAATCAGATCACTGATGTAGGCCTAGAGATATTCATTTATTCAATAATCTATTTTCCTCGCCATTTTTCCTATTTCAAAACAGTGTGGGTTAGATTTTGAAAAGCGTATATTTACATGCAGCCCCAGTAATAACATATTCTTTTTACCCATTCTTACATTAAATTATTCATTGTCTGACGTCATAGTGAGTTTGACGTTCGACAGTGTGTATAGTGCTGTGACCTTTTTTCATTACTACTATTATTTTCGCCCAAACGTTTTTAGTTCCGACTACACCAATGTGCATACATAATATATAGATATCGCTATTGTTATATCAAGTGTGTATCTGTCTCTGTCTCTCTCTCTCTCTCTCAGTGTTGGGATCACATCACTACATTCGAGTCAAAGTCAATTCGAGTCATTGCATATTTTCACTCAAGCTAAGACATTCGATTTTTGACGATGACTCGAGGCAAGTCGAGTTGAGTGACGGGTCAAGTCACAAAGTCATGCCGAGTTTTCGAAGCTCGAGGCATAATTCAAGCCATTGCATCTTGTCAGATGATTGAAGTACAGATTTCTTCATTATTAATTGTGAGCCGAGTAACGAATATCGAGTTCAACGGGATGCTGTATGGCTCACATACGTACAACTGTTAGGTCACGTCGGTAACTGTCAGATGACAGAATATGAAACGTCACAAAGTTGAACAAATAGATATGATGCAATTCACAATCCACAAACACATCCACGCAGTGGCGGCTCGTCCTATAGGGCAACTGGGGCATTGCCCCGCCTAAAATTCTGTTCAGTAACAATTCTTTACCATTTATAGACGCACAGCAATCTATATATACCGAAATCACAGCGAAAATCGTATTCTTCTTGTCCTTTCGCTTGTAAATGCCCATATATAGCGAAGTCTCTGCGAAAATCGAATTCTCTTCCGTGTTTTCGCTTTGCGAATGCCTAGCCGGGGCATGCCCCGGTAGCGCTCATAATAAGCTTTCACTGTCTATTCTCTCAAAGCCGCGCACAATAAAGAAACGGTGATTTACTCTCTCCTATTCATAAAATTACCGAGCAACCGGGGCAACATAGCCTAGTTGCCCTTAAGGTGTGATGTAACAATCGTATCTATATCTGAACTCGGTTACCGTCATATGCGTTGAGTCGATCTTTGCTGGTATAGGTCGATTTTGATGGTGTTTCACTCCATGATAATTCTTGAAACTTGGTATGTCATGTCGTGATGGTGGTATTTAACACTGTCCTAAGTGTTAGGGTTTCTACTCAAAGTTTAGGGTAGTAATTCCGTTTCCGAAGTTGAGAGTGTGCTGATCCGTCATGTATCGCTAACAGATTTTACTCAAAAGCCGGTATTGGTATCCATTAATTTTGACGATGTTCCATACCGAGATCGGTCATGACATTTGGTACGGTAAGTCTTAATGTTAGTATCGAACGTTGTACCAAGTTTCAAGTTTGTCACTGAACTATGTTAGTGGTAATTTCGTTTCCTAAGTCGAGTGAGAGCTGACTCGTCATTTATCGCAAACATATTTTACGCAAAGCCGGTATTGGTCTCCATTGATTTTAACGATGCTCCTTAGCTAGATCCGACATGAGCTTTTGCATGGTATGTCTTGATTTTAGTATCGAACGCTGTGCCAAGTCTCAAGGTTGGTACTCAATGATTCAGGCAGCAATTTTGTTATCAAGGTCGAGTATGGTAGAGATGTGCGCTGATCTGACACTTAGCCTACCTAACGCATTGCGGATTTCACGCAAAAGCCGGTGTATCTGTGTTAACGCTAAATGTGTTCCATACTGAGATGGTTGATGAGATGATGATATCATGAAACAGTTTACTAACATCCTCGGTTTGCATTCAAATATTTAGTTTCATTTTATATTCTTCAATGTCAATTTCACCGTGAAATTGTGGCCTTCAGGCTATTTGCTTACAATTACAACCCCTGTCAAGCGCGATAGCTGTTTCGTTTTCGATGGCGGCTAACAGCTGATCGCTTGATCAGCCTATTCCTCAGTAAATATTACGCAAAATTCGGTGTTGGTCTGTTCGTATTAATTTTGACAGTGTACCATACCGAAAACGGTCATGAGGCTACTTCTCGACGATTTCATGTAACAGTGTACCAAGTTTTCGGCTTTCAATCACGTATTTATTCGGTAATATATTTTCCAAAGGCGATTTTGCAGCAGACATATAGACACTAGACCGTAAGCCGTATGTGCCGTGTGACAGTCTCCAGCCTCAAGGCCAAAATCTCCTATGCTGTACCTGGACCGAATTTCCGAGGCTGCTATTCTTATTTCTTCAGAATGATGTTTTGTATTCAATATGGCATGTCCAATCTATGAGATAACAATTGCGTATGTGTCCGAACTCGTTGACCTTTCCAGTTAGGCTTACGCAATCTCTCGAGTTATAGTCATTTCCATTTCTGCAGATAATTAGTCAGGCGTAGTGCGAACATGAACCGTGTCGAATCTTTGTTCCGCACGCCGTTTACGCAGTTACCACACTTCAAGTCACAGCTCACCAGCAGGACTCTCGCGGCACATACGTTAAAATCACTGTTGTCGCTCGTGTTGCCGTACCACCAGCGTGTACTCTTTGAGTACACGCTGGTACCACCCAAAGTCACTCAACTATGACTAGTCATAGTCATAGTTGAGTGACTTTGGTACCACCAAGTTACTTGTTTACGTTGGAAAACGCCATTGTGACGTCATCCTGATAAAAAGTCGCTTGCAGCCCTTGCCCCACCACCCGATATTGTCACGAGCCGCCACTGCATCCACGCGATACAATTCAAGCCTGTGCCAATAAATGCTAATATAGGTTCGTTAAGATTAACACTGAGCAGAAAGACACCTGCTTTAGATAGAATACTACTAGTCTACGACAATGTAAGCTCTCATTACTAATCACTTCGTATGCGGTCAATTTGCTGACGGAAAAAGGGTAAAACCAGGCTGTACACTGGCTGACTGCTGGTTCCTCTCACATATCGTATCAGCGTTTCGAGAACATGTTCGTACAGGCAGGGCCGACACAGCACTTCGTCAGCCCTAAAACATTGGTCTTGACCCCCTAGGGGGCTTCGGGGGAAACACCGGGATCTGCGTTTTCACTACTACTTGTGAGCGAGATTGTTATACCCGGTGTCCAGTGACTTTGTCTGGCCTAATCGTGCTTAGGCGCGAAAAATTTCCATAATTCACCATTAAAACAAAGGTCAACACTTTCGCACTTAAGTGATTATCATTTCATATTGATATAAAAAAAGAAGTGAAACCTTTCGCCAAAAGGTGGACATTCAGCCAAACTATGTCGGGTCGGCGGGACAACTACGTTGAAAAACGAGATTTATCCTCTATAAATTGGCACGTATCATAACCAGACATGGGGTGATTACTTCGTGAATGTAATCGATTGCGTTTACGATTACTTCTGAATAACGCGATTACGATTACGATTACAGCAAATCAGGAAGTAGTCGATTACGATTACGATTACATTGGAAAAGTAATCACGATTGCTCACGATTACATTTATTTTGCATCTTAAAAGTTATATTGGAAGACAATATATGGATTGCGCTGAATGGCCTAATGAGATACAACTTTCTTTAATAAAAGATGCGACATTTGTTTGTTACGTTATAAGTTACCCATTGCCCATTTTATAGAGGACGATTTATCGCACCCAACGATTTGCATTCTTGCTAGGTCACAACTGCCGCACCCCAAATTTCCTAATAGGGTGGGGAGCGAGCTATAGAAGGGGACTCAAAAGTATTTCATAAACCAGCACAAATTATAGACTATTTTCGAGATATTTCATGAACTTGAAAATTGTCTGAGCATCGCGATTTAAATGTCTCTATATAGCTTGATTTTGAAATACATACGTTTCCTCCTGAAGAAAAAAGCATGCATGATTTATAGTAACAGGCATTTAGGTGCCAGTCAATACCGCGCCACGACACACCAAAAGACATATGCAGTTTCGGCCAACATGCGAATCCACGAAGTGTGCTACTAATGAAAGACATTGGCCGAAACTTGGCGTTTGTGTCCATTGTCAATAGCCGCGCTGGGTGGGCGTGACTAAGAGTCCGGTCCTTCCAATTCGAGCCCACAATGCAAATGCCACCCGGGCACCCACAGAGCATTAAAGACATGGCAATTTGTGTGTGCGTCTCACGCAAGTATTTCTTTTAGTCTGCTACGTTTCGGCCACTACAATATCTTTTGATGATATAACAGACCGGAGGTCACGAAATAACAACATACCCTAAAGTTATTATTACAATATATCCAGATGGTATAATTATGAATTAGGTGCCTCCAGCTCTTCAGGTAAATCTTACCATCGGGGGCTGAGAGAGGATTAAAAAAGAATAGTAAAATAATGCAATTACCAATATTATTGACGAAATTAAATCTTCAACTTGAAAATGTACTACCCTATGGGGGCCCAAGGCCAACGTTTGGAGTGGGAAATATTTGCTGTTTTGGTCCTGATTCTAGCTACAAGCCACGCTAACATTGTATATAGGCCGATGGCTATGGCGGCAGGTCCAAATGTTGAGTAAAGAATTGTGAAATAACGATTGGCGCTCATTTCAAGTAGAATCATACAAGAATAAGAGAAAGTGAACATAAAATTCTGCCTAAACTCAATGCAGATAACTTAATGCAAGCGGCCATTACGAGAAACAGCTCGGTTATGATATATATCAGCAGCTGTTGATTTTAATGCTTCGTCGTGGAAACCGTAATGTTCTATTTGACGAGTAGGCCTACAAAATTTCAAACCTTTGTCCGCTGTACGTTCGTACTACATAGTCCTACTGCTGACCAAGCAGCAGGGCCGTAACAGCACTTCGTCAGCCCCCCCCCCAAAAAACGTTGGTGTTGGGCCCCCCACATAATGACGATGAACCGAACCTCTGGGGCGCTTCGCCTCCCAGACCCCCTTCATGCTATCCGCTGTTTGCCGTTATACTTGTCATCTATATTGGACACCAGCTTTTCTCGCCTAGACGCGCGAAGCGCGAAAATTTCTTACAATTCATGATTGAATCGGCCAATATGATCGGGAATTGCATATATATTGCTATTAATTTTTATCCTCGCACTGCTCACGTAATCAGATTTAGGCTACAGGTGATGTGTGTTTGGAAAGGTAGGACCCCTCAATAATAATTAAACACCTTCGGGCATATACCCGTTGGCAGGATCAAAACAGCACTTCGTCAGGCCCCCCAAAAAACTTTGGTCTTGGGCTACCATAGGGCGATAAACCTACCCCCAATCACGTGGTTCGCTTTTGCCACGAAATGTGCCGTACTGTGTAGTGAGCCTGCGCCAAGCGCGAAAATTTTTGATAAATCATGATAAAATCGGTCAAAAAGATAGGGAATTTCATATCTATTGCTATCAATTTCTTGTCCTCTCTGCTCTTCGTAATCAGATTTACCGGCAGAGTTGAGTGAGGTGTCTTGGAAACTGTAGGGTCCTTTGGTATGACTCCGTAACATGATGTTATTTAGTGACCTCCTGTCTGCTATATCAAAATATATAGAATCGCCCAAACGTAAGCTACTACAGTAAAAGACGCACACGATTTCAAATTGGTATTTCTTCACTGGCATATAATTTTTACCTGCGGGATGGTATGACTTGTGAGATTCAGATTGCCAAGATAGGAATATTCGGCGCCAGTCATTTAGGCGCCTATGGACAATTAAACCTATTTGTATTTTGTATATATAACGAAGTTTTCGGTCAACATAAGGGCGGTCCTTTTCGGCCAAGGTTTTCTCGCAGCCAATCGTTCTGGCCCACTTCTTGAAGTCCCATGTTACATGGCCTAAAACTTTATGTGTCTTGGTAAATCGTGGCGCGGTAATGGCCAATGCCGACATGCCTATTTCTATAAATCTCGCGTATTTTTTCTTGGGGGAAGAGTACTCAAAATTCAAGACATTTGACAGCTTGAAATCGCGCATGGCGCGAAAAACTTTTGAAAAAGTTGCATGAATTTTCAAAAAATACTCTATAATTTATGCTAATTCACGAAATAATTTTGAGCCCCTTCGAGCTCGCCCCCCCCCCCAATTGGTGGTTTTGGGGTGCGGCAGTTACGGTCCTGGCAAGCAGCAACGGTCAAACTGCGTTTAACTAAGCATAACCCAACATCAACACAAAAGTTACTTTGCACTAGGCAGAGTGGTGATTAATTATCCTGCTGCGCGGTAGTGGCGTCTGAAATGTATTGATAACCTGATATACAGCACGGCGAGTGTTCTTACAATCACACTAAATCACTAATGTACATCGCATATCTATTCACTATGTGTGAATAGCTGGATACTTCTTTTTTTACTTCTCATTTGAAAATTTGACGTTTGTGCTAACAATAACTGGTATAATCCTTGTTCACGAATGTTCAGTTATGTCATAGTCCTGTACAAATAAAAAGTAATCGTTCTTTCACAAAGAAATCGAATAAATATGGGTAGTCGATTACGATTACGGTACTATTACTTCGGAATTTCTTCGAATGTAATCGATTGCGATTACGACTACTTGAAAATGCTGTAATCGTCGTAATCGATTACGATTACTAATCGCGATTACCCCATGTCTGATCGTAACCCCAAGTAGCCTGACATAAAATAAAAAGCTTACTACTGAAAAACGTATGTAAATCTAGATATCAATGTCAGACAGGCAAAAAGCAGAAAGAGAAGACATTTTAAAGTGGAATGAAATATGTAAGGGCTGGGATTGCTTGATGAGATTAATCTAGGGTTACCATATTTTCGTGAACCAAATTACGGACACTCTTCAGCGCCCCCTAGCGGTTTTTAATTAAGATGTGAAAATATGACGTCACACTAGCGATGTGTGCCTGTATCGATTTTATACAGGAGTGGATTTATTGAACATAGGTCATAAATTAACTATACTATTGGGCCATCTGGAATTTGAGCTCTGGTGATTGCTGGGGTCGTCATTCTCATTTGGTCCGCAACAGACTTCTTCACGGGCCGGATGAAATTGTCTGGCCCGCCGATCGTTAGTTTGATAGGCCTGCTATACTGTTAGATCGGTGCAGATATGTGTCCGTATGTTGTAGCCAGGACCGAAACAATACTTAAGCCAACTCTCGCCCCCAAAACACTGGTCTGGGGCCCACGATAGCGTGATCGATGCAACTTCTGGTGGACTTAATCTATGCAGCTGCATGGTTTCTATGTGCATCTGGTTTTTAAATTTTGTGAATGAATTCAGTCAATAATATTGGTTCTTCCATATATCACGATAAAAAATTTATCCTCTTGGTTTCACGAGTCAATTTCAAGTCGTCCAGAAATCGGTGTCTATAAAAATTTCTGTATCTTCCACATGTTCGGATCGTTCGCGAAACGCTGGTGTAACCCGTGAGAGCGATCAATCATTCAATGATTTACTGAGCCATCATTGTCCTCTCGCGAATATAGAGAGAGAGATATGATATTCTTTTTCGCCTGCACCATCGAGATGCTTTGACGACGGAGTTGCGATACGGCCGTGAGGTCATCTAGTCTGCGCCCCCGTTTTATTCTCCTCCATGCTATCCGTGATTGCTGAGCGCCTAGCATGATAGCTGCGGATACCAATTTTCGAGTCTTCGGTATGACCAGGCTGGGGATCGAGTCCACGACCCGCGTTCTACGTATATGTAAGCGACACAGCGCCTCCCTTCGGGGGAGATAGTGTAGTGGCCACCAATCTGACGGATCGGGTTCGATTCCCGTCGGAGGTTTATCTGGGCTGAAGCCGCTCGTACGGTGACAAAAAAGAACAGAAAAAAAGACCCGACGAAAGGAAGCACTCACCAGGAATGGAAAAAACTAGTAGAAAGGGCCGCGGCTTCAAATAGGATCAACATAAAAAAAGAACTGTAACATCGGGCACTCTAGGCCGAGGTGGATGTTAGAGTAAAGGATCGCTACTGATGCGTGTTGTTCAACATCCTCCTATCTGTTCATGACATCGCATTGTGTCTTATCGCATTGTACATTGTGTGTGACTTGTTCAGATAAAAATTATAACCGAACGATGTTATGTTATTTAACTCTATATTCGTTCATCGGCTCATAATCAATGACCACTCAATCTGTATTTCAGACAGCTAGCAAAATGCAATGACGTAATCATATGCCTCATACTTCGAAATAGCAACTTGACTTTAATGTGACTTGAATCGTAACTTGACTTGACTTGACTCGACTTGACTCGATTCTCCTCCAAAATTCTAGTGACTTGACTTGACTCGAGTCACCTTCCAAAATCGATTGACTTGACTTGACTCGAGTCAAAATGTGCAAGACTCGAAATGACTCGTGACTCGAAAGTAGTGACTTGATCAGAACACTGGTGCAGCCATAGTCGACTATGGAGCAAGAAATGCATGCAATTTCGAAACTACAGTTCGTGGTTTTATATTATAGAACATTTTTCACACGATAAGTTTACTTTAGTTTTGAAGGACTGAATGAACAGTTAAACACACATCAATGCATTGCCAGTCTGACACAACAAAACTTTGTCTTTGAACTAGTAGCAACTAGTAGAGAATTGGAACGTCTCTACTAGTTGCAGACGATCACCCATGACGAGTGTCAGCCGAAAATATTCGGTTTCTATACAATATGAATATACTATACAATTGTATATTGAAGAGCTTCTAGGAGGTACAGAACTTCAATATACAATTGAACATTATATTCATAATGAAATTGTATATTGAAGTTCTGTACCTCCTCCAACAGGGATATCTGCTCCTCCAAGTAGCTCTTCAACTCTGTCTTTCAAACCGAACACTTGTAGGCGCCGACGGACCGTGAACTATAGATAACTTTCCACACCTTCACGTCTTTCTCCTCCTTATACGAATCATTAAACACGATGTCATCGCCTTTTTCTGGAATATTTCAAAATTTCTCTCGCTTCCCGAATTTGTTTCTACGATATATTGCCGTGAAGAATGTCTGCTGATGCCTAGTGACCGATAGCCTATTAATTTAGATGAGATGTGTATGAGATCATAAACACCCGAGGTAACACAGAGATAACTAGTGCGGTACTTCAGGATCTGTGCCAGCTGACAGTTCATTTTAAAGTACGTTGTATAGTACGAGTGGCAGTCAATATACAATGTGAAATCAAGTCATGCTTAACTCGAGGAAAAACAGAACTAGAATAACATTTCAACGTTACTGACTGGCTTTTGAATTTGTGTCATTAATGTAAGTTATATTGTGTGCTAATTGCGATTAGTAGCCTACGAAATAATTCATTTATGAAGGTAGATTTGAGGTGAATTTATCTCTCAAAGCGTAAATGTCGAACAAGGATAAGTTGAAAACCTGATGCGTGTGTTGCTTCAAACTGACAGTTTGATTGTAACTGAGTAGTCTACGGATGGTCGGGATGGAGATGGCACACAATTTCTCCTAGCTTCGTAAACAAATATGGTAATCTTATAGCTTGTGGCCCAAATATAAAATATATGGAAATTGGTCTTGAAGAAAAGCTACCGTCGCACTACTTCCAAAGTTATAAATTATAATCTTGTCGGGGCTATGAAACTATACCGTAAAAGTAGAAAATCGGCATTGTTCCGAACAATCAAAGCGCCACAATTCAGTGGCCATAACAATAACCTATCGCGACACTACGATTGTTCGCAACAATGCTCACAAGTTGCCCAACTGTGCAGTCACGAGTTGCGAATCTATCGGACGCTTGGTTATCTATATTTTGACTGTGCGTGATTCGAATGATCAAACGGTGCCAACGCTGTTGTGCAGTTAACGTAATTTCATGTTTTGAAAGACAGGAAGCAATAGAGTTTTATTGATTTCGAGTTCGTTGATGAGTATGACACGGTAATAATGGCTTGAAACGAGAGGAAAAGCGTCATAATGCTAAACTCAACACTTTCAGCTGTTGATTATGGTGATCGTCATTTCATCATTCCTTAATTAACACTAGATATAAGATCCTTGGGTGATTTTATTACCATGCTATAGCCCTACAGTAGGCTAAACTCATGCACTCGAGTATATTATTCGAACCCTAACACAGCTTGCAATGGTGGCAAAACGCAAATAAGTTATAAATACACAAAAGAGGTATGTACCATACACCGAATGGGAATATATTATGAGTAATGACAGGAAATAGGCAAGAAACTATAGTTCAATGTTATGCCTCAGTTCATGCTTGGTAACATCAATATGAAACACGGATGAGACTTGTCTGAATGAATATTGAGTTACTGGTATAGTGGATTTTCATATTCCAGGCTATATCTCCTGATTAGACTTAAATATTGCTACCACCGTAAGTTAATTTTCATCCTGAATGCGAGTATACTCTGGATTTGGATACCGGCACTGAAATAAGACGATTATGCCTACGTCGGAGCATATACATATACAAGCTATGCTAAAATGTACACAGCCCATAAAAGTTTAAATGTACTTCACTCTGTCTTCATCAAACTCATGCATTTGGAGATCGATATTCTATCATGCTGCTGATCTCATGTAGCCTACTTGGTTTTAAAACCACAAAATGTACATGGAATGAAAGGCAGCATTCAGGGTTTGCTTACGGCGAAGTCTCGTATCGTATAGCCAGTTCGACTATAGTATGAGATGAATGATTTCTGTGTACAATTTATTTCTGTCGCAATGCTTTGATTATTCAAAATTTTGCATTTGCCAGTGAATAGAAAAGTGACGACTTTCAGTTTGGAAGATAAGATAGGCTATCCTAGTTTGTGGTATGGGAAACGTAAAGGTCTTCATTTGTTTATTTACGTTTTTTCAAGGTGAGGTTAACATCCTTATTAATGTCATGAGTAGTGATACCTGTATTATCAGTGTTGTAAATAGATTAGGTTAGATAGATTAGATTAGGCCAACTTGATTCTTTGAGAAATATGCAACTATCAAGGTCAATTCTCGAAAAAAGATTTCAAGTAATGTGTTGTTCATGTAATGTTGTTGAAAAGTCATGGTAGGATATTGTCAATTTTGAGTGTGGTTTGAAGTCATTGGTAATTTGGCCAATTCCATAGTTACAGAGACCAAACTGAACGTATCGGGCCATATGAATGTAAAATGGAGTGACCATGTTTTAAGTTTACTTACAATGTTCCATGCTCTTTTAACCACCCAACAGTAATTTGTAATACCCATTCTTATCAGTATGGGGAATATATTTTTACCCGAAAAACAGATTTTGCACTAAAAAAATGACTATTTTGACATATTTTGAAATTAACAAACTTAATTTTGATAAGAGTTTTGCAACCCAAGTCTGAGATTTGTTAACATTTCACGATAGGCCCAAAGGTTTAGAATCACTGTGATATCAGAACCAATGTCCGCCATTCTGTCAAGTTTCAGATTCAGTGAGATATCAGCGTGAACTTGGAAAAACTTTTCACCTACGGTACTAAAAGTTTACTCGTTTTTAGGGGTGTTGACAACCACACCCTGTCAACTTATTTATTATATTCGATGGTAGGCCTGTATGATTCACAATAGGCTAACTAGAAAAGGGTCCATCTACAACAGCAAGCCTGTAATGTAGGCTACAGGAGTAAAATATCAAATGAAAAGTTCACCGACAGTTCAACCTCTATGATACCAACAAAATGCAGTTAGCAAAAAATCTGACTTCGTAGATAATTTTGACAAAATTTGGACTTCTTTGCTATGTCAAAAATAATCGCCCAATTCATCAGCTACCTGATCTCTAAAGTACTTTTTTCAAGACTAATATTGGCGTCTCGCGTATTTCAGCTTCTTTGTGTGTAAGGGTGACACTTGAGGAGGGTCAAACTGGAAAAGTGTCCAAAGAAATAGTATTTAACAAGACAGCGCTTCTGTCTTGTAATATATCACCTACCAATGTTGGTGGCACAGTTGAGTGAGTTGAGTGCATGCCAACTACGTGGTTGGTGAACACTTTTCGCATCTGAATAACATCTGTCGCTTTGGAAAACCTTGGTGAACACTTTTCGCATCTGAATAACATCTGTCGCTTTGGAAAACCTTCATGTCCCAAATCTGCGGCAGTGCTATGTATGCGAGTCATGCTTCCATAGTCGGGTTTACTTGAACCGCTCATACGTGTAGATAACCTCATAAGATTGATACAGAATGTCGGTGCTGGTATTGTGGTGAATTGAATAATAGAAAGTCAACTGTATGTGAAGAGTTGATGATTGATTGAAAAATTATCGAAATTGGTTCGTTTACTAACCTTTGTTCAATTATTATCCTCAAGTAACTGAGGTGGGAAGCTTGGTGTCATTTCATTTGCAAACACATTCTCCGAAAGAGGCGGGCAAACTGTGGCCTATATGGGCAATATTTACGTTTGCCGAAATGGTTCCCAGTGATAGACCAATGTATTTGAATATATATTGTAGTTAGGCCTACACACTTCATACTGCTTTAATGTTTGTGCTTCTAAGTCGTGTTCGGGATTTGAGTCTCATCCAAATCTTAATCCAAATCCGAATTACTTCCGCATCATGCCCGCGTTCATATCAAAATCTGGCATTGACTACACCCCCACTCAAATGTCGCATATGGATTGGAATAATTTGAGATTCAATTTCCAAATTCGGTACGATACCCGAAAGTCACAATTTGATTACGGTCAATATCTTCGGTTCAGATACTTTAATATCCAAATATATTAGTAGATACACATACAACCCTGTTGTGGTGGTTAGTATCAGAGCACGACAGTCGACAGACATTATTTTAGACATTCTTTTCATGCATGCATGCGTAGGCGTGTCCTACAAGTTATAGGCTAGATGCTGCGGTGAGACCAATGCTCAATGCTCCCACATGGGAAGATATCGAAACCATAATTCTCTGATGATTAATTCCTTATGGCAAGGTGGCAAAACAATAAAATATCATCTTGCATAACTCAAGTAGAATCGGCAACTACTTGAGTGCTGTATAAAAGATAAGTACTTTGCTACTGTTCACCCCTGAATTGGTGCGACCTTCGAAGACATGTTTAACATAGGAAAAATTTTGTCCAGCCCTGATGAGAAGGATTTTGTGTTGACCATTTTCAAGTCATATTATGTGACACAATTTTTGATAGGATATACAATGTTCTTTCCAATTCTATACCAGTTGTTGACGATCACCCCTGACGGGTGTGAGCCGGAGATATTCATATTTATTTCAATATGAATACAATTATCAAATCTGTAAAAAGATTTTGATAATGATCACTGCCGCTCTAAAACCTTGTGTCATTTTTTCTGACAATACAGTCAGGGATGATGAATCACATCCGCATTGTTTTTCTTTACTTATGTATTATCGAAAGATTCATGACCACCCCCCCCCCCCCCCCCCCCCGGAACGTTTTAAATAATTCCTATCTTGGCCTACTTCAGTCTCCCACAATCAGTGTTGTTCAATTTCGAATATAGGCTATATAGTTCGGAAGTGCCTTATCACGTAATATTGTAATTGTAATCTAGAATTGTAATTGGCGATATATATATATATTGGTTGAATAGCCTGTGAATTTGTAAGGTTGTGATTGTCAGTATGATCAAATTTCCTATCTCACAAATGCCTGGACACTAGACACTGACAGGGTACTCATCGCTTTTATGACAACTTGCTAGCGTCAAGAGATAAAGAAATACTTCTCGTTATCATATCAATGGTCTTACTTGATTGATGAATAAAACTGAATTGAACTTGTCATGTGGAACGGTATGGAACATTTTGAAATCGTCTTTAAAGAAAGCACACTGGGCTGTTGAACATGGAAACAGATTTATCATGTTTGCTTTTCCTGCCAAGCAAGATGTCAGACTCTAATTGAAATCAATGTTTGATATGTTACTGAGGTAACTGACCATTTGACCAAACAAGATCGTACCTTTTTGGACTGTCGAAGTTGCAGCTTTTTTATCATGGATTTTTTTGTAGCTATGGCTTAAACTAATTTCTTGATTTCAGCGTTCAATGGTCCTACTCTTGGAACAATCAGCCTCTGTCTGAGACCCTTATCGTTTTCAATGGAAAAGTTTTCTCTAACCCTGACAAGTTCACCCTCATAAGTCCATACAGTCTTGAAATTGAAAATGCGGTCCCGAGCGATAGCGGTAAGTTCTCTTCTCATACTTCGATGCTTGATATTAAAAACCTAGTGTGGGCCGCTGTCATTTGATCACGAGTGTAACGCATGTGACTATTTCAAGTCCTGTGTTTTCTCAGGGTTTTACAAGTGCAGGGGTGTTATAGCTGAAGACAGTCCATCAATGGATTCTGGTACTTACAACATTACTATTTTTGGTATGTACCTTTTAGGGTGCCCTTTGCATTGAAGTCATTTGTGATGTAGGCCTACACTGTAAATCGATGTAAATTGACCTAAATGTCAAAGTTATTCTTGTGAATATCAGGGTTACAATGACTCGAGTCATGATTTGACTCTTTTCCGACTCGAGTGGCGATTTTTTGGTGACTAGATTTCACTCGAGTCATTTTTTCATTATGGGAAAATGACTCAAATCCACTTCAGTCAATCTGCGCATGACTCGGAACAAGTCATATGACTCGAGACTTGGACGGCCAATACCGTAGCGACATTTCATTGTAATTTTCAAGAATAGTAAAGTTACCACACCGACACCATCGGTATTCCGTCTATTAGTACTGGTACTTGAAAATGTGACAAGAAACTGTTAAAAGTGGGGAAAATTAGTAAATTATGAAGGCGAAGCATTCAATATCACCAGGGTTGTAGGAAGTTGGTTTAACAAGATTTCAACACGAAACTGAACCGTGAACGTAATGATTTGGACTCGGATTCGAGTGATAACAGGACACTATAACTCGTACTTGACCCTCTGCTCGCCGACTTGAACTCCGACATGACTCGGTGACGAATTGAACATGACTTTACTTGTCTCGAGTCAAAACTATAAAAGTAAGATTGACTTGTGACTTGGTTACAACCCTGGTAAACGTCCCCAAACTTAGCGAGTGAGCCTACCTGCATTTGTACGCCTACCAGTAAGTTTAATTAAGTTCATTCAAGTTTATTGTTTTTGAATTTTACCAATTTCCTGCTCAGCTTTTCTGTTATATCAACTTTAACTTCGATTAATTTAGAGTATTTTATGATGTGAGTGAGAACTGTAAATATGTTTATGTGTCCATTTTTCAGCTCCTCCTTTTCCTAAAATTTCTTGCGGTTTTCCTGACGATTTGAAGATGGTGATTGGGAAAACGGCACGGTTTCATTGCCAAGAGAATATTACACAAGGTTTCATTTGTATTTGTATTATATTTATGTCATCTATATGTTGCACATGTTGAATACAGTCTAACGCAGTGGTATTATCCATTTATTGTCGTGACCAAATTTCGGATTTGATGATGGTCCGTGAACCCTCGGTGATTGCTGAAAAAGTAAAAAGATGATAACTTGCGGCCAATCTACTCTCTGCTGATTTTGAGAAGCGTATTACTCACCCTCGCAATCCCAAATTAAACTGAACAGCTTAAACGACCCCCAGATTTAAAACCACTGATCTAGTATCAGCTGTATAATTCACTGATATGATCTAATAGTGACAAAACAACATGGCAATGTCAACATCATTTTGTTCAAACTTAGAACTGCACTGCTTCACAGGGGTTTAGAATGGTCATGATCCGCATTCTTGTAGTTTTGAATGACTGTCATTACTGGAAGAGTATTTACCAAAAAAGTTTCAAAACCCGGATGCCCCATCAATTCATTAACCCATCGAACCATCATCTCTATGAATATTATCAGTACTTTATGGGCAACAAGTTTTGAATCCCTATTAATAATTTCATTACTTTTATTTGCTGCTAGGCAAAATAGAGTATATGTGAATGGTTCGATTCGAATTGAGTATTCGAGAATTAGTCATTATTATGTCATAAGAGCAGGCCTATTGATACTGGAAAGTTCCACTATGAATCCTTATTATTCTAATATGGATTGAATTTTTTCCTATTATTACAAATTTTCTACCATTTTTATAGCTTCTTGGAGGTGCAGAACTTCAATATACGATTGAATAATTCATATTGAAATGGTCCCGAATATTTTCGGCTGACACTCGTCAGGGGTAACTGTCAGCAACTAGTAGAGAATTGGAAAGAACATTGTATAGCAACAATCGTATCACAAAATATGACGTCACCATCACGAAATTTCGAATAAGAGAGCGTTCAATGTACTATTTTTAGATCGTGCATGTCATATTTTGTGACACAATGTTCTTCCCAATTCTCTACTAGTTGTAAGTTGCTGACGGCTACCCCTCACGGGCTTCAGTCGGAAATATTCGGGTTCATTTCGATACGAATATACTATTCAATTTCCTTTTCATACAAAACACTGTAGTACTTATTTTGTTCATCAAATGCTATGAAGATAATAATGTATCACTCAAACGGCTTTATTATGTCTGAACACGAACGACCATATACTGTGTCTCCGCTTGACACAATAATTGCCATGATTACATATCACTGATACCAGTTAATACCAATCAAGCATTGTTTGGTACCGCATATTTGCACATATTTTTTGACCTCATTGGTCGATGAAATCTCTCTCTCTCTCTCTGTTGCAACCATGAAGATAATACTGACAGTTCTAGTCCACATAAAGATAATATGGTATTTTTCAACCATAGGTGATAGGTCTACCTACTTCATTAGGCTTTGTGTCAATGTTGTGGGTTGCTAGTATTAGGTCAAGTACAAGAATCATGTTGCTCAGCCCCACTGATATCAGTTCCTTGTTATTACTAGGTCACTCTTCTGATAATTAATTTTGCTATTCAGCTACTCCTGCACCGATATATAAATGGTATAAAGACAATCAGGAATTACCAATGCATTCGCTGAATCACACCACATATCCCGACTCCAATTTTTCTTCTGATGCTGCCACTGGAATCCTTGAATTTGGGGTGGGTTGATATCTTAGTTTGTCCACAAAATAACGAAACAGTTAGCATATAAACAGTGAACATTATTCATCGCCTGCATTGTTACTTGTCATGCAATCTGGTCAATAATGTGGAATAGCTAGTTATTTGGTTAATGTGGACGGATATTTGTCTAATGTTGTACGCCTCTATTGATAGACTGTGGTTGCTGGTGACGCTGGAGAATATTATTGTACCGTCACAAATAGACTTGGTGAAGAACAATGTGTTCCTGAAAAAATCAAGACAAGTATGAATATTCATCTGTATTTTCCTAATATTGGTGCTGTAATTTCATTGGTGGCATAAATGTGTTTATTGTTACGTCTTGCCATGATCAACCTATTTAATACGGCAGGATGTGAAATGTTGTAGGAAAAGGGTGTTATATGCCACCATTGTAGTCTAACAAGGCCATGAACTAAGCAAGCATGCTTTGATGGTGAGTAGATTAATGTAACATTTTTAGGACTGGCGGTATTGACAATGACAACCGCATCTTATCAAGTGGAGACAAGTAAGATTTAATTTCTCATGCGCAGCACTATTTAACACGTGTATATTATAGGTATACTATGGTGCCAGGGAAAATGCATGACTGAAGCTTTTTCTTACTATATTGGTAGACGTGATCATGATGCTATTACTACTATACCACTATTCTACTACCACACATTTGGAATTATTTTCTTATAATGATGCTGAGTTCTGTATATCAGTAACTTGAAATATATGTATGTTTGTTCAATGTTTCTTACTCAGCTAGCTCTAAAACACTCAATTAAATTAATCTGCACCTAGGCGGTATTTTTAACCAATGTGGGATTCACTGATGAAATTGTTAGGTTGCATAAAAAAACGCTTCACGCCAAATTTGGCTTAATTCCTACCAGTAGAAGCCGACGCAGAGTCAATTGAAGTTTTCATTTATTTAAAAAAAATTGAATTATTCAAATTTAACTGTAAACCTTATGAAATTATTGAGGTGTCTGATGAACACGATGCAAAACAAATTCCACACAGTTCCAACAGATAGATGCGAAGTTATTTGAGCTTTTCATCAATAATTCTGGGTTTTCTCACCGTCAATGCTATTTTTGCAAATTTAAAACTTTCAACTGCAATAACGTCGCTCCTACCAGTTGGAATTGAGCAAAAATTGTTATGCAACTTAACAATTCTATGGAGTTGACTGTGGACAGTAAAATTTGAAAATTTTGGTATTTTTCATAATAAATTCGGAAATTTCCATTGGCTCTGCGTCGGCTTTTACTGGTTGGAATCAAGCCAAATTTGGTGTGCAGCTTTTTTCTTCAGGCAACCTAACAATAGAATCATTGAACAACCCTACTACTCAACAATATAATTTAATCCCTTGGAAGTGATAACAAAACTATCTTACTTACAGCTTGAAACTTTTTCTCTCTCACAGCAACAAACTCTGATGTCATTGAAAGTGCATCCATTCTGCTGATATGTTTTTGCCACATTGCTCTGCTGGTCTTGTCTTGAAGAAAGTCTATCCAGTTGCAAATCGGTTATAGTATAAGCATCAAGCATCTGCTATTGTGATTATTCGAATACACTTTTGTTGTCACAATTGATAAGTCCATACTTCATATTGTTATATGCAATCGACATTCTATTCATGTGTTGCAATTTCTCATGGAAATTTACAGTGTTAGAGTCTATAATTATGATGTTCAATGAGGGTATTAGTGAACCTTGGATTTGTAGGAGTTACAAATTATGAAAGTATGTGTTGTATTTTTGCTAAATATGCAAACGTGTGTCGAAAATGTTTATTCGAAATTTGCAGTTGACTATTTGCGATCGAAGTTGATTCCAGTGAAAGTCGATCAAATTTCAAGATGTGTTTATTGGAAATGCTTATTGTGTGCTGCTCAGCAATCTTCATTTTATCGACCATTGGGCAATGAGTAACAATCGGTCAAATGTTTTACTTGAAATTTCTGTACAATAGTTATGCAATTGACCAAATGTTTGGTCAATATTAAAACTGCTCAACTCTTGCCAAGAATTTTAGACTTCTTTTTTTGTATCTGTTCCGTGGTGGCATACTTGTTCTTGAATGGCATGCGCCAATGTGCCATACTTCCATTACATATTTCGACAGGTTTTTGCACGAATGTATTGACAACAGAACGTTCCTTCGTCTGTCATTTAGCCATATATATTAATAGCATCAAATGTCAGCGTGATAAAGGCTGCTGTATAGTGATGTACCTAAAACGGACAACGGGATATCATCTATTCATAACTGGGGAGAAAAATAGATGAGATTGTGGATGCATGTTAGATGTGATTGTGTACATTCAAGGACTTGTGACCTTGTTTTACTGGATGCACTTTTCATTTTTAAACTAAATTGTGGTTGGTGTTAACGCATCCATCCTATTAACTTGATTGTACCTCTATTCATTATGCTTGCTCTCTGAACACTTGCCCACTTGCTTTTCGTGATATTTGCTCTCGCTGGCCATATATCTTGCAATTTCGAGAGTTTTTACAGATATGTAACAAACAATATGTTCATCACTCAACAGCAGTAAATATAATCATATTATTAGGCTAACAAATAGTGTTATCTGTGGAAAAAAGACAACAGGATATCTATTCGAAACTTCATGAGATAGCAGTTCTATTTGTGAATGTTTGATCAAGAATTCTGGATTTATTGCTCAATATTGGAATGAGGTAGTGATGCAGGCCTAAATTGTCACGGAGAATCGTGTAATCACCGAGTATGGCGGAATCCATCATAACAGTATGACGGTAAGTAATTTATTTGTTGCCAGGTCACTTATTTTGATGTTGGTCCAAACTGGAATTTGTTTTCTTGATAATAATAATTTCACTGTACGACCTGGTGGTTGCAGTAACTATTCAACATGCTGCTACTACAAATTATGTGGTTAGCAATTAGCATAATGATAATGACTTTATATTAATAATCAATATTTCCAACCTCAAAATAATTTGTTCATAGAATTCTTATATTTCTCCCATTTATCTAATCAATTTTAATATGTACATCATCTTTTGCAGGACAGATGGTAAACAGTTCCTGATCTTCAGATGTAGAGAAGTATCCTGCTTTAATGCAGTTACCAGTAACTATACTGCCGAGTAGCCTGACCATGGAAATGGACTAGGCACTTTTTAAGCTCTAAGATTTAACCATTTAGAAAATGTAGAATTTCGTAGCAATAGATTCAGATGAGTCTATTAGGAATAGGTTGAGTGCGTTATGCAACTAGAATCAGGTTTTACTGTGTGCAGAATACACACCGGACAGTGAAATGTATAAATTATATGGTTTCATAAGTTATTTGTGGTCTGTGATCTAGGTTTCTGTTGGCAACAGTCCATGCGGTTACCTGTGTAATCTACTTACAGTTCTTCCCTTCTCCTGATATTGGTAGTTTAATGCCATATTGTTCATGCTGCAATGCTTGACATGTCCATATTGCATTTCAAGTGTGCACATTAAACAGTGCTGGTTATGGATTTTCACAGCAATGACCCTAATTTTTCTATAACCACTTTAAGATAACATGGTACCTCGGACGGATATTTGTCATTGAATATAACTACTTTTATTGAGTCTCTTAATCTTGTATTATAGTGGTATTGGTGATATGATTGATTGCAGTATTGATGATGACACGTAAGTTCGCCATTCCAATGTAGGCACGGTGTCTTTCAATTCAAATTGTCCAAGTTTTTGCGATTTGCAATGCTCTGGTATTTTATTAATGCTTTGTTCCTAATTACCTTTAATTTCAATATTCTGCAGCTAACTTAACTAAAGTTATTTTGTTGGCAAGTTATACTACCTCTGCTTCTGCATTTCGGATATATATTCTCGTTATAAAAATGAGATTTCTCCGGGGATTTTTAACGTTGTCGATTCTTATTCAAGGTAAGTAATGATTTATGACTTTTGCAACAAGAGTTGATTATTGATTATCTACGAGATGTCTATCATGAATGTGAGATTACTTTTGATAATGATCATATGAATGCATACAAAAGTGTGCTTGAGACCTGTGCTGTGCATCACCCGTGTCTAGGGTAGAATTAATTGTTGGCAAATCCGATCTATGCAATGGCCAAATCCATTACATCTGTCGTATTGTATCGTATAGTTATTTCGATCATAGATAGTACGCCTTACGTTATCCTTCCATCAAGTAGACCAGTTCCGTACCATCTGAGAAAATTTCAACGAGTGTTGTGAATGAAATCTGTCTGAAAATTGTTGTTTTTAAGAACAACCACTGCATGAGTCGAGTCATTAGAACTCTTTTAGTACAATTTCAAGCCGACAAAGATTCCAATAATTTTCTAGGCTTTCCCTCGCGCTTGTGTTAAGTTCTTGATCAATTCTAAGCTATGCGATCTGCATCGGAATTCATTGATCCTCATTCAAATCAAAATCAATTAGGCTTCAAATTCATTATTGCTAGAAAGTGGAATGGATGGATTGTCACAAGACCACTACACTCCATCGTAGAAAAGCAACTCAATTATCTGTTATAACCAGATCGGACCGGACCGATTTATTATTGCGCTGTTGTTGATTTGCAGGGTCTTTGTCAGTTCGAGTCACAGTTGAAGGAGGGCAGACTGGAACGATAACGAAAGAGATAGCGACAGGGGCTCAATCTTTGTTGCTACCTTGCAGTGTATCAGCTACAAGTTCTTCTGGGGATGTAAAGTAAGCTCTTAATATTGTAGTTTAATTATCAGTGCTTCTGAGTTTTGACTTCTACCAATCAATTAGTAAAGTGGGAGAAATACACAGGTTACTCTTTTACAGAATTGATGTTATCTTTTTTAACCATTGCATCCTTCACAGCCACGTGTTTGTAGGACGTGTCCCAGTCAATAATTGGGTATCATTCCCGAAACCATTTTTTGTGATTCCCATTTATTATATTAATGAAAAATATGTTTGACTGGAGTTATAACATTGATTGTGGTTTCATTTCTTGATCTTCATTGCAGTTAGTGTGGAATACATTTGGTCCAGACGTCCCAGTATGTCGTGCATATTAATTTTTATTTGCTTATTTGGGAACTATTGGTTGTTTGCTAACTCGATTTCTTTTTTGCTAAACACTATTTGTTATCAGCAGGTCCGTACTAAGAAACTACCCATTACGTTGATGGAACTATTGTATTGCAGTTGTTAATGAAATGATATTCATCTAGTTTGGAGTGGTCGTCTGGTTCATCGGTTGAGGATCAAACCAACATCATCTATTACCAAAAGGAAATCCTCAATAACGACAAGTACAGTCTTCAAAACCCTTACAGTCTTGTCATAAAGAATATCGTTCCTAGTGATTCAGGCAAGTTGAATTATGGAAAATAATAGGTTAATGATATTAATGCCGCAATGCTACATAATGATACGGGCTTTATAATATCTGATACCGTAGGCGACTTTTAATGCTAAAATGTGTATGCAGGGTGTTGTCAAGTATCATGTTTATTTTCAATCCTTGTGACCCTATTTTTATTACTATTCAGGATTTTACAAATGTCGTGCTGTCATAATTCAGGACTCTCCTCCGAGCGGCGATGCATACTACGATTTAACTGTTCTCGGTATGCTATTAATTTTGTTAGTTACTTACTAGACAGTACATTTAAATGTGATGGTGCTGCTGTGGCGTATTATTGCCTGGAGTAGACTACTGTATGCTAAACTCTTTCGGAAAGATAGGACTGCCATCAATAAATAATTGATGGGTTATTTTCTGTGCTGCAGCGACACTGTGACCCTGATTCCAATGGAAAGCAAATCTTGGGTAAACTGTTAAATGTAAAATTGGTATCTCCACCAACCGGAAGGGTAGGCCTACATTACGCCACCAGCATAGTTGAACTAATAGAAAATTTTTTAGTTTTTCCAAATTAGATTTTGAAGTGGAATTATTGAATTCGTAAAAAGATTGAAATTGAGTCAAATCCCGTATGCGAAAGACATACAATAAAAATAAATTTGGTTCGTATCAAATAAGATTTCATTCTCATAAGCATGAAAATAGCAAATGTCGTCAAGCTAAGCTGTTTCAAACTATATTGAGTTCTCCTGTAGCGTTCTCATTCTCAGAAAATCCAGAAATTTGATTAGAATTGAAAAATAAGAAACATATCACCAATTAGATTATAGTTAGAGATTACTGGCATTTCGCTCTATTAGACAACTAGAATTATCTCTTTGTCCAAGTCTCCCACCAGGACTGACTACAATTATGTTATGGGTCTTTCCATTGAAACCTTTTCGCATGCACGTAGTGAAAATCTGGCATATTTCTATTGAGAATTAAGAGATAACTGCTCATATGTAAGCATAACTCTATACTACCATTACCACCAGTATTAGGATTAGTAACATAATAAGGGGAGTTTCGTATATATGAAACAAAAATCGTAACTGCTTATATGCAAGCATAACTGTATGCTACCATCGGTAGAAGGATTAGTAGCCTGATGAGGTGAGTTTTGTGTATATTAAACCAAAATCTTAACTGGTCATCTTCTCAGTTCCTCCGTACGAACAAATATCGTGTGGATTTCCTCAAGATCTCGCTGTTACGATCGGTCAAAGTGCCCAATTCCATTGTGCAGAGGTTGTTAAAACAGGTGGGTAATTTAAATTTTCCCTGTGCTGTTGTGTTCTGTCCTTTTTTATTTACGAGTATGTTACATACATGATTTTGTTTTTTGAGTATGGCACTACTTTTTTTGTTATTGTAGTATGCGTTCAGCAACCCTAGTTTGTAAAGAAAACCTCTATGTCTGTAGTGCCGAACATCCCCAAACCAAAGCTATGTTCCAAGTTGTGATTGTTGTGATTTTAATCGAGGAATCCAGATGATACCGACCCGAAAAGTCGCCGATTTTTTACATATTACATTAATAAAAATCCTCTTGAATCCGTGTTTTAAAGCAATTTTAAAATATCGGATAATCCATGATTGTTGGATTATCAACAAAAACTCAAATAACTCCACTTCTACTTGTTGGAATTGACTCAAATTTGTTTTGCATCGTCTTTGAAGACAGCTCAACAATTCTGTGGGTCGACAAAAACATTTGAATTTTTTTTTAAAATCTTTCCTTATAAATTAAAATTTTTAATTGGATCTGCGGAGTCGTACACTTGTTAGAATTGAATCAAATTTGGTGTGCAGCGTTTTTTAGGGTAACCTGACAATTTAATCAGTGAATGGTTTGAATCCGGGGAAAGAGTTATCTTTGAACAGCCCTACTACGCACTCTCATGGTATATTGTTGTGCCTGAATGTCCCGCGTTTGAACGCCTTCATACAAATCTATGGCAGCAGGCCTACAAAGAGTTCACCGATACATGTCGGGGTGCAGAATAGATAAACTTACGATCGTATCGCATTTACGTCGTCAAAGCGTCTTGATGGTGCAGGCGAGAATGAATATCATCTCTCTCTCTCCTTTGATATACAGCACAGCCCGCGCCTAAATTTGAATGGTTCAAAAACGAGGTCAAACTCCCTCTGTCCTCTGCAAGTAGTCCGAGTCAGTATCCAAATTCAAGCTTCACGTGGAGCGAAACCACCGGAATTTTGGATTTCAAAGTAAGTTGTCTTATACATCGAATCTACCAGTCCATTTTATGGATGTGTTTGTGCTGCATAGACTGTAGCTGCGTTTTTGTCATGTTTCTGCTCTGATCCTAATCTTATTACAGACTGTGGTTTCTGGCGACGCCGGCACATATTACTGCAAGGCAACCAACAAGGTAGGCTCTGCACAATGTAGCGCGGCTGCCATCACCACAAGTACGTACATTTTTTATATTTGAAGATACTCTTTGAGGTACAGAACTTCGATATACTATTGAATAATCACTTCGTATTGAAATAAACCCAAATATTTTCGGCTGACACTCGTCAGTGGTAATCATGCGCAGCTAGTAAGGCTTTCTGAAGTACTTTGCATGAACCCAGAAGATTCAGGTTTATTACAATATTAGTATATTATTCATTTTTTTGCGTTTTAAAGAATTTCGGAGTCAGAACCCCTACAGGAGACTGAGCATTAAGTTTGCCCCCATGTCAGTCTCACATCACATTAGAGATAGTTTGGTATTTTGTCGTGCTGTGGGTTTGTGGGTTGATAACAACTTAGCAGATGTGCCATTTCTATATGTCATTTGGTAATACATGTTTCGAATGTTGTGATATGACCATTTGAGGTTTGAAGGCTTCCAAAGGGGATGATATCATGGAAACCATAATTTTATGTTGATAAATTAAAAGTGACCTAATGCTCTGGTACAGTTACAAAATTAGGATGTAGCTGT
Source organism: Botryllus schlosseri (assembly GCF_051294905.1). Classification (NCBI taxonomy): domain Eukaryota; kingdom Metazoa; phylum Chordata; class Ascidiacea; order Stolidobranchia; family Styelidae; genus Botryllus; species Botryllus schlosseri. Next base: position 25,504,589 of record NC_137246.1, on the reverse strand, counting down.
CTGCTTATCTTAGGTTACTAGGAAGGCGCAGTATTTTAACATAAACTTGCGATCTGACTTATGTTATTTGTGAAAGTATTTTTGTTTTCTTGGCGTCCGAGACTCCACCTTTTGTCTTACACACGAGTAGACGCTGTATTTAGCATTCATTTTTACAATTGAATTTTCAACAGAGGAGGTCAACGTTGGGCAAATTGTCGGAATCGTGTTTGGGGTTCTGTTTGCCATCATACTCATCGGTGTATTAATTTGGTGGACGTATCGTAGAGGATACTGTGACAGTAAGTTTCTTCATTCATTTCTTGCTCGTTGTTGACCAAATATTGCGTTTAACGTTTCTCGTTGACTGTTTGGTAGTCATAATTCGTTGAGCCGGAACACCTAGGGTATGGTACGATTCATGTCTGATGTGAAGTACGTTTGACTGGGTGATAGACATTGTACTCGGGTTGGAGAGTGATTGCTTTTACATGTATAGTTTTGCAGTTTAATCCTATGAAATCCTGTATCGGTTGAAGCAAGCAACTGTGAATGCCTTGTTTTGATGCTTGTAAACTTCCATTTGTCATTACTATCAACAGTACTCCATTTACACTTGATGTAATTGACGAAGCAGTGTTGTATCACGTGCTCTTCAAGCATTGCTTGTGGCCACTTACTGGAAGTTAGCTATCCTATTTTCCAGGGTTGTAACCAAGTCACAAGGCTTCGAGTCATAAGTCAATCTCACTTTTATAGTTTTGACTCGAGTCAAGTCGAATCATTCTAAATTTGCCACGGGGTCCAAGTCAGTGATCAGAGGATTGAGTCCGAGTCCAAGTCATTGTGTTGACTGCTCAATTTCCAGTTAAAGTCTTGTTAATCCACTTTTTATAACTCTTCTTTGGTGATATCGAATGGTATAATATAGCAGTATAATATACTACTTTTCCTCGCTTTTAAAAGTTTCTGGTCAAGTTCTAGTATCAATAGACGAAATCCCAATAGTGTGGTAACTTTACTATTCTTCGAAATGACAATGAAATGTCGGTTTTGGCCGTATGTGTCTCGAGTCATATGACTTGGTTAGAATCATGCACAATGACTCGAGTCCAAGTCACATCAATACTCAGATTGCCTCGAGTCGCGCTATTTCTGAATTTTGCGAAAATGACTCGAGTCAAGTCGAGTCATCAGAGAATTGTGGCTCGAGTCATTGCAACCCTGCTATTTTGTCTTATTATAACTGATGCTAGAGATCCCACTGATGCTGTAGTTCCTGTCCCTTTGCATGTGTATTGCACTATGACTGCAGCCATAATAGTGCCTTTAAGGCTTTTAGGATGGATGTGATATTGTGGTATTCTCAACTAGTTTTGTGAGAGTCGATTATCACATTATCCAGCTGAAATTATTCCTGGTAGTGGTACCACCCAAACGTTGCTCTAATTCGTGTATTTCAATTCAGGTTTCATCGGAAAAGGCGACATTGATGACGAGTGAGTCTGCTGCATTATTTGTTCCAATTATAATAGTGGCAATGTTCCAAGGGCTTGATTCATGATCTGATATGGTAGACTCATCGAATCGCTACATGAACAGCCAGCCCCTAATTCTGGCCTATTCCATGGTATTTTGGTGGTAGACCTAGATTTCTTTGTCATGCTGATAGTGTTGGTCTGTTGTCACGGATTCAGCTGTAATTCTAATTTTTTCTATTATTTACTTACTTGTTTTGTTCTTACGTTCTTTTGTGTAGTTCCATATCATGAGGAATCTGCTTACCTCTTCTCAATCTCGTGCTGGTGCTCTAAGTAATGTTGTTTCGCTGTGTTGATTCAATCGTAGGTTTCGTTGAGTTGTGCGGTGATGTGTGAGGTTTTAAAAACATCACCAATCCATCACCGAATTTGGATATCATTAGTGCCAGGACGTAGAAAGTTCCTAATAAAGAATCTCAACTATGTCATGTTTCAAATTTCAAATATTCTAACTACTGTAATGATCCATGCTCAACGAAATTCGCTATAATGTTTGTCGTTTCGACAATAAAAATTTGAGTCATACCAAGTAGGCTACCATTAACGAGAATAGAGATCACTAGCTTGACAGCCTACCTCGAGGCTATAAATTTGTGACTATGGTGTGGTTCTGTCACAATTTACCTGAGACATGACTTCCCATTTGTTTTGTGACTAACGTGACTGTCAACCTGAAGAAACAGTCGCGAACTGCTATTTTGTAGTTCTGAGCTATAGGATTTTAATTGGAATGTTTTTTTTTCATTTCTCTGCTCGCAATCATTTCGCTATGTATTGTGATTTGAATGTGTTGGGGAATCGTGCACAATCAATCCATTGATCAGTTCATCATTCTTGAAGGAAATAGTATTGATTGTTAAATCGTGAATTGCATTAAGTACGACTGGTGTGTCACGAAGAGTGAGATTACGGTCTCGATAAAACCTAATGTTGAAGTACGCGGACATCTGGCCACAGGAATCATTTGGCATTGTGGTTCACATTGTTTTATATACCTTAATAAATACCATATCATAAAACAACACCACAATTCTTATAACATTTTTCTGGCATCCAACTATTTCTATGCCAATTCATTATAATGATAGGCCTACTACTAAAACTGACTGTTGCACGTTATTATAGAATAGTATGATAACTCAATGTCGATTCCTACCAACCCTTTCAGTTCATTTGTTGTTGATGTACTTAAATTTCATATTTGTAAGAGACACTAGAGTATCCAGTCACTGTTATAATTGCTCTTGGCTTGTCTTTGTTGTCTGCTGTGGCACCGATTCATTGATCAAAATGATTTTCTTCTTACCTGGGTGTGTGTACTATTCTTTCTATCCACTCTAGTGTGTGTAATTTTGTTGTGTGCCTTTTCATCGAAACGAACTCTGATCACCATATTTGGAAATTTATTGCGTTTTATCGGAAGTGAAGGTGATTTTTCGAATTATGTCAGCTCAAAAGTGTCTGTGAGTCGCGTGATGAGAAGTGGTTTCAGGAAAACGGTCTCAACCCAATTCGTTTATCTTCATCTGTATAGCTCGTAACAAAACCTTACACACTCTTGATCATGATTTCTTGTTGTATGCCAAATACCGGTAACATGTATCACTGGGATGTGTCAGCAAGATTGTACAACGTTATGGAAAGGAACTACCTCATGACTCTTGTCACATATCACATACAACAAAAATGACGACATGACATGAATAAATTTCAGTGGTGGTGATATTAGGGTGTGTCGATTGGATTGGGTAACTTTTTGTTCTGGATAGTTCTGGCCGTCAATTTTGAAAGTCTACAGTACAGTATAAACACATTACATTCTTGCCCGTGTGCATTAGGGTTGTCCAAAATTTGGAAAATCTCAGGAATGATGGGTATCAATGTCTCATTCTATAGATTATTGATAAAAAACAACAATGAGCCTGGAATAAGCTCACAGGAACGTCGTTAAGATTTGTCGCAAAGCGTTTGAAAGTAGCTACCGACGAGTGGGCGTGCTAGCGACCACAGAACGGAATCAAGACTAGTAATCACGAAATCACGGCTCTCGATTGGCTAATCAGCTATGCTTCAATGATCACGACGGCAGTGGCTTGCTGATCAGATGTTAAAGGAGTCTACTAACGGCGGTGATTCTGTAAGCGCATTGTAGGTTGGTTGGCAGATAATGATTTAAGATTGATGCAGGACATGTTCAGTGACTAGATACATGATGATGAACAAACAGCGGCTACTTCCCACAAACTTAAAGTATGACTGGCTTACTTACTGTGAAGGAAACCGCCGTAGCCTACATGTCTGTTTTGACCGATGGATAGCACATAACCTGCGGAGAAATATTGCAAAGGCGCTTATGCAAGTGGTGAACGAATTTCTTGTTTCAGAAGGGATGCATCATCATTCAATACAAATATAAAACTTAACAATGACACTATACTTTGTCTGATCTTATTAGGTTCCAGTCGTGGTATATTTGAAGTCTTGAATGCCCTAAGGATTGGCTGAATCAGCCGTATATGCTGGGGACTGTCAAAGTCGTCAGTGATGCCGCACAAAGAGTTAAAAGGTATAAGCACAGACTATGCTATAGCTATAGCATTGCTATTATGCCCATTAAAAAGACAGTTTGATTGTATAGCTTAACTTAGCCTTAGAGAATTGCAGGCATGACAGAGGTGAAACGGCGAATGATTGTGCTCTTTGAGAACTAGATATAAATCCAAGAAATACCTAGTTATGGTTGCAGATACGTCAGACTGGGCGTAAGTAAAGTATATTAGTCATCGCAAACTGGTACAGCACACCATACGTGAGATGGATGCCGCACAAAATCTTATCTGCTCAGAAGATGTTATATTGGCCGACCATATAGCTTAGTGGAACCACGAAGAAATGTAACTATCGCACTGCTTCATTGCATTTTAAGCTCGTTTTACATTCCAGCATTTGTAGTGTTACAGCCGGTAATGATTCAAGATTTCTTCAGGACATGCTAAGATGTACTGTATTTTTGCTGGTCATACCAGCAATCCAGCATAGTCTGTGCTTACCTCTACACCTCTTTCTCCGGCCTCATTGACGACTTTGACAACACTTACGAGTGAATTCATTTTGCTGTTTGAGTAAGAGTCCCCAGCATAAAACTGATTCAGCCAATCCTTAGAGCATTCAAGACTTGAGTTATACAGCACGACTGGAGCCTAATAAGATCAGACCAAGTAGTGTCATTGTTAAGCTTTATATTTGTATTCAACTATGATGCATCTCTTCTGAGACAAGAAATTCGTTCGCCTCTTGCATAAGCGCCTTTGCAATATTTCTCCGCATGTTCTGTGCTATCCATCGGTCAAAACAGACATGTGTAGGCTACGGCGGTTTCCTTCACAGTAAGCCAGTCATGCTTTAAGTTTGTGTGAAGTAGCTGTTCTTTGTTCATCATCATGTATCTAGTCACTCAACATGTCCTGAATCAATCTTAAATCATTATCTGCCAACCAACCTACAATGCGCTTACAGAATACCGCCGTTAGTAGACTCCTTTAACAACTGATCAGCAAGCCACTACCGTCGTGATCACTGAAGCATAGCCGATTAGCCAATCGAGAGCCGTGATTTCGTGATTACTAGTCTTGTTAACGTTCTATGGTCGCTGGTACGCCCACTCGTCGGCAGCTACTTTCAAACGCTTTGCGACAAATCTTAACGACGTTCCTGTGAGCTTAATCTAGGCTCATTGCGGTTTTTTATCAATAATCTATAGAATGAGACATTGATACCCATCATTCTTGAGATTTTCCAAATTTTGGACAACCCTAGTGTGCATCTTGATTATGTTAATACAATCTCATATTTCAGGAGATATAGTGGCTTGAAAACTTGAGATTACTGAATTGTACTTGACTGGTTTCGTCTTGCTGGATGTCTGGACGGAAATCGAAAGCTTTGTCAAAACACTGATAAGCCTGAAGTGCACTTAATAGCCGAAGCCGTTGTGTAATTCCGTTGAAGTGTGACTTGACTGACGTCACCTATCACAACTAGTCGAGATATATCGATTTCCAAACGACATCCTAGGTCTGCACTGTGCCCAATCTTCAATTTGGAATAACAATTCAATAACATACCATGCGGGCATATTATTTTGTTTTAAATCATAACAGACTTGACACATTAGTACAAAATGAGCAACTCGTTTAAACCTATCTCACTCAAAACATGTCTCGGATATTGTATTGATTTTGGTGAATAACAATATGCAGAAAGTACTCTTGGACGACTCTAAATATTGGTGTCTGCTGGCAGCACTTTATGACTAACTACTAGGGATTTTGTAATCGGTGCAATATTGTCTAGCTTGTTGTTTACTGGCAAATTTTTTAATATTTGTGATCAATATGTTACTACTTCCGTCAGTATCGAGAGCTGCGAAGCTGTGAAACTATGAGTCGAATCTGAGACATTTCATTGTAGATTTGTTGGTTGGTAATACTTATTCCTACTTAAGAATGGTGATTTCAGGATTAAACCGACCCGCATGATTTCTGCTTGACTTGGCTTTGTATGTTAATGAATGCAGAATAATATTTTACTTGGTTTCATACAGATCGATACCATTGGCACTTGAATTGATTGAAAATACTACCTTGTGCATAATCGATGACGGTTTAAAATGTGTCTGTGTAGAGTCGTAGAGCTCTCAACTATTAGCGTCGTCATTCTGATCAGTTTGTATGTTAATAATGTGTTTATACCAAGGGCTCCATTGACGATTAGCAGTTTCCTGCTAATTTCACTGCTCCTTCAAGTCAGACATGCTTTTAAATATTTAAGCCCAGTTGAAGACACTCTGCTGATACTTCCTATTGAGTGTTCACTGTTTAGCCCAGTGGTTCCCAACGTGGGCGATATCGCCCCCCAGGGGGCGATTTGGCGGTCTAGGGGGGCGAAAATAACGAAGGGGGCGATAGGGGGGCGAAAATGGAAGAAGGGGGCGATGGGGGGCGAAAACAACGAAGGGGGCGATGGCGCGTTAAAACTGCTGTATTGGAGTCGGGACCGTAACTACCGCACCCCAAACCCCCGAATTGGGAGTGGGGGCCCAAAATCGAAGGAAGCCCAAATTTATTTCGTGAATTAACATGAATGATAGAGTAATTTTTTAGAAAATCATGCGACTTTTTCAAAATTCTCGCGCTGTGCGCGATTTAATATCTTCATGTATCTTGATGTTGGGGTCCTCGTCATCCAACAAAAATACGCATGATTTATGGAAATGGGAGACTTCGGCGTCGGCCATTACTGCGCCACGACGCACCAAGACATATGAAGTTGGAGGCCATGTAACATGCGACTCCGAGAAATGTGCCAGAACGATCAGCAGCGAGAAGACCTTGTCCGAAAGGAATGCCCTTGTGCTGACCGAAAACTTCGATATATATACATATATAGGCGCCTCAATGGCTGGCGTCGAATGTTCCTGTCCTGGTGACCTTAACCCTACAGGACAAATTCCATCCCGCAAGGAAATATTATTTGACAGTAAAGAAATACCAATATGAAATCATGTGCGTCTTTTAGTTTGGTACGTTTTGACGATTTCCATATCTTCTGATATAGCAGATATAGGAGGTCACGAAATACCATCATGTAAAGAAGTCAATATAACAACGATTCCGCCGAAGATGTTTAATTATTATTTAGGGGTCCTACCTTTTCCAACATACCACATCGACCATATTGACCGATTCAAACATGAATTAGATAAATTTGTCGCGCTTCGCTCGTTCAGGCGAAATACGGTGACTCACCAAACAGTAGGCCTACATGAAATAGGGTATAGCTGATATGTAGCGACAAAAAGCCCACTGGCTGAGGGGGGTCTGGGGTTTGGTTTATCACCCTATGGGGCCAAAGACCAACGTTTTTTTTGGGGGGGCGGACGAATACTGTTTTTCGGTTCCCAATATCTGGGGGGCGATGATCGGTGTGGAGCTTCAAAAGGGGGCGATGAGTCGAAAAAGGTTGGGAACCACTGGTTTAGCCTGTGATTTTCTCGGAATGCTTCGACAATTTCCTCCCCCATTGGAATTTCCTCACGCCGAATATCACACAACGGACGCGTAAAAACGCTGTTCAGACAATTTTCATGTTTTACTAGAATAATCTAATGTGAAACTATTCAACAATCAAGGATACTCTGCATAGGTTAATTTTCTTTTGCGTTATGATGGTTTATCACTATCTTATAATAATGCTCTATCTCATAGTGCAGACTTTAAGACTTCGTTGTTCCAGTGGCCTTCATTATTTTTGATGTTTTACCATTGTAGCATTATTTTTGAAAATTTTTCCGTACCTACAAACTCGCAGTCTTGTCACCCAAATAGTCAGGCATCGAACCCTATAACCATTTCATTTCCACTTTTTGAAATCAAAGTACGGTTTTCATCGTAGTTAGTAGGTTTAATAGCCTATTTCAGAGTTCAATTTCGTTGCCTTTCCCCTAAGCCAGACTTGGCAACTAGTTATCTGATTGGACCAGGCTACTTGTGACTAAATGCCGATAATTAAATTCTGAACCAATTTCTGGTTTCCTGAAAATGCCGCCAAACTGTTGTATAGTGTGAAGCCAGCCAAGCTTGGTGCGCATAGACCTTTGCCAGACTAAAGCTTATATAAATGAACAAATAATGCATATTAAATTAAACCAGAATATTTTCGGCTGACACTCGTCAGAGGGACTCATAATCATCAGCAACTAGGAGAGAATCAATTCTGATTTACTATAAACTCAACGTAATTTTTGTTGGAAAAATGAAAATTTCATCCAATTTCCAACTTTTTGCGAAAGCGATAGTTCTAATTTTAATTTGTTTAAAAATTTTCTCGTTGCCTGGCCTAGTCTACGTAATAGTTATATCTATATCGTTATTTTCCAGCGCTCCGGATGATGGTGCTAACGATATCATGTTAGATGGGGCCGGGCCGTTAGTGACAAAAGCACCCAGCGAATACAGCAACGGAACGTCACACAAGGTGAGGTATCTTAGCCGGTGTGCCTCTCTCTAACACTGCTCCCAGGTCCTTCCCCGTCTGACACAAACTAGGGAACTTCCTAGTCCGGTGCTTGTACTAATGAACCTGCTGGTCATCCTAACAAGTTGAAACGATATTTTGTCGCTGCAAAGTAATATACGGGATCAGTATGAAAGTCGGTCATTTTTTACCTAAGCGAATACCTGATCTGCCCTATGTGAGGCCAGGCACAATGATTAGAGTATTCGAATGAAGCGAATATTAATTGTAATATGAATTTGAAGTGAATGGCGCTAAATTTGGAAAGATAGAGCAAAGATTTGAATACTTTGATTTTGCTTCTACCAGGGTTGTAACCAAGTCACAAGTCAATTCTACTTTTATAGTGTTGACTCGAGTCAAGTCGAGTCATTTTCGCTTCACCATCGAGTCAAATCCGAGTCCAAGTCACGGGTCAAGGGTGTGAGTCCGAGTCACAGCGTTGTGACTCGAGTCAGAGCCCAAGTCATTCTGTTCAATGTTCATTTTCGAGTTCAATCCGGTTCAACTTACATTTTACGACTTTGTCCGGGGGGGTATTGAATGCCTCGTATTCATACATCATAATATACTAACTTTCCTCACTTTACAGTTTACATTGTACTGATAGACGTAATACCAATATTGTGGTAGCTTACTAATTCTTTAAAGTTACAATGTAATGCCTCTCTTGGTGGCCCGAGTCTCGAGTCAAATAAATTGGTTGAGTCATGCGTGTTGACTCGAGTACAATTCGAGTCACCATAAAAAACGCGGCTCGAGTCATTACAACCCTGGCTTCTACCAATGTGACGTTTAAATGAAGAAAAAACCTATTCAAATGTTGTAGACACAAGCGATTACATTCGATGTCAGATCATAGTTCTCAACAGATTATTTAGCCTAGAAGACAGATTCCATCACTCAGCGCTAAGTCAATATTGGAGTTTGCCAGCCAGACTTAATTGCTTAACAAGCTAAAAGTTACTATGTAGTAGCATTTGCCTAGTGCTGCATTATTCAATGCTGCTTACTTAATTTGACACATTGCATATGCAGCCTAGCTGCCGTCACGAGTTTGTAACTTGTTCATGCACTCCTCGTATGAGAAGATACGTAATCTTCTAATCTGTGGCTTCCGCATTGATACTTTATGTGGCCAACGTTGTTAACCAAGTAGAAGTGATGCCCTAAATTCCATCCAATTAGAAATAGAAGTTTGGATTTCCATGATTTGTCAAAATTACTTCAAGTGGAAGACGAAAATGAAAGGTCTGAAAAGTACTATAGCAGGGGTCACCAACCCGGTGCCCGCGGGCACCAGGTAGCCCGCGAGGACTAGATGAGTAGCCCGCGAGCCCGTTCTGAAAAAGGTGGAATAGCTGCATTTACTATTCGTCAGATTATTACCAGTGATCTTTTAAATATATAGATTGATTGATTCAGCTATTCTTGTTTCAAATACACTAACATGTAACTTACATATATAAACACTTAAAAATATCCTCAATTACAATTAGTAATATATAGATGTATGTGATAGAATCACCGGCAGGAATTGAAGATACGCCGCATTGCCTGTACAGGCGACATGACGGAATGCCAAAGTAGTGAACAATATTACTATTCGGAGTTAGATGGCCGTGAAGTACTAGCAGATTTTGAATATCTGTATACCCATTACGTATTGCATCTTTTGACACAGCTTGTTCCTGTTACACTCAACGCAGTTTAGTATACCAGGTTTCTAACTTTATGTAATCGTTGCCGCTGTCCGATATAATGAAATCTTGTCATTTCTGGATGCTGAACAGTTAGAGATTGAAATTGTAACAATGCAAAATGACCCCCACCTCAGTCTGCAGCAAACGTTTGGTGCCTTGTTGACACGGTAAAGTACAGTGGTGTATGCGCAGCAGCTATGAAGGTTGCAAGCGTCTATGGTTGAACTTATCGTTGTGAATCAGCCTTTTCGGACATGAACTTCATCAAAAACAAACACAAAACACGCTTAATCAATGCACATCTGGAACACTCACTCAGAATTGCAGTGTCAAGTTACATACCAGAGTACAGCGCACTAGTTGATATCATACAATGTCAGGCTTCCCACTGACTGCTATAGAAACAGATAACATGATGTCCACTGTCCAGTCCTGCCCAGTGTTATGAATATCAAAGCGGAAATACAGTGTGGTACGGGTAAACGGCGGGAGTAAATAGTAGCCCGCCGCTTCAATCGTTACGCAAAAGTAGCCCTCGGTTGCAAAAAGGTTGGTGACCCCTGTACTATAGTAAGTAGTTTTGCAGAGTAGATTTCATCGAAGGTTCACATACTTTTGGCGTTGATGCGTCTTTGCGACTACTGCAAAATGCCCTACAAATAGATAGGCTACCATCTTTAAAAACATATTCAGCAGCTACTGTGATAGTGTGATAAAGGGGGTATTTCATAGGGTTCTCATGATGAAAGTGTAAGTGAAGGTAATTGGTTTTTCCTAAAGAACTGTGAAAGTGTAAGTTCGCTAAAAATGCCGCCACCTGAGTCAGTAGTGCAAGCACGCTAAACCTACGCGAGTCCTTTGAAAGACTAGGATTGCTTCAATACCTACTCTGCGTTGGACTGAGTGCTAATGACGACAAACCTTTTCATTGGCAGCTATAAAATAATGATTTTGTACTGTTCCGCTCCGAGTAATACCGATTTTTAATGCTCCATTTTTGTGATGGAGGCACTTATCAATTCACACACTTTTACTTCGGGTTGTAATGACTCGACTCAAGTCAATTTTGGTATTGACTCGACTTATACTCGAGTCATCGTGCATGACTCGAACCAAGTCATGTGACTTGAGACTTGGATGGCCAAGACAGACATTTCATTGTAACTTCGAAGACTAGTAAACTCGCCACAAGACTGGTATTTCATCTATCAGGCCTGATACTTGGAAAATAGGGCTAGAAACTGTTAAGACTGAGGAATATTACGATATTACGAACGCGAGCTATTCTATATCACTCGAGCAGAGTTGGGAAAAGTGGGTTGAACTGAAAACTGAACAGTGAACAGAACATAATGACTCAGACTCGGACTTGACTCGGTGGGGAATTGAAAATGACTCGTGAGATTGACTTGTGACTCGGGACCTTGTGTCTTGGTTACAACTCTGCCCTTATTTCCATATTTGAAGTCGTCCAATTGATCTGTACCTAGTGCCTTTGGCATGGGATTCGTTTTAGTACGTGGCTGCCTTGTGTAGCTCTAAACTTCCCCTCTCTCAATTTTCCCTTCTTATTTGATACAGCAAGAAGCTTCCATGATGATATGAAGTTAACGGATCCGTCAGGACTGTCTTCTTATCTGCCTGCTACTTTGCTACATTTCTGTGTTTTTTGATACCGTAGTCGCTCGATTTCACCGGCGTCCGTTATTATGTGAAGTCTCGCGAGATATAGCGTCCATTCGTGAAACTTCAAGCTGTAAGGCGTCGATGTGTTTTATGCTACGTCCGAGCTGTCTCGTTAGAACGCCCGGTTGCGGTGCCATGCTTTTGTTTTTTACATTGATTTATGCTTCGTCTTTCACTTTGTCTCCTTTTGTACGCTGTAAATACGAGAGTAAGCACTAGTTTTAGTATGTTCGAGAAAAATAATTTGTGGCGAACGCTGAAATTTCCAACTTTTCGGATTTTAAAAATTGGAAAAATTCTTCCGGTGCTATAGTTCGGTAATCGTTGCAAGAAGTATGACACTCATCTGATATCCTGCACTCTACTCCAGTGCCTACGCCTTCCCCTAAAGAGGCTAAACAAGCAAATCGATATATTCATGTTTACGAAAAGCTCAACAAATCACGGTATAGTTTGTGACCCGAATCTGATATCCCAAGCAGCCAGACGGATCTAATATGCATGGGCAAACGTTTGTGATATCTTTCATAATGCACAAATTTTGCTGTTTCTTGATTTGTGCCAACGGTAAGCACGATAATGCCGTTGTTGTTGGAGCTCGCCCCTGCACTGTGTATTGACTTTGTAGCATGGCATTTAACGAAATACAAAATCAATTGAAATGAATTTATTCCGTAAATTGTGAAAATAGTACCTAGTCCATTACGAGGATATGCTCGAAATGAAATTAACGTCAACGGACTTATATAAAATACCTTTTCTGCGTGACTGCGTCAATATTTACCCGATGTGTGTGCCGACTTAGGTGGAGTAGTTTTGGTTGATAAATATGTTTGCGTACCGATAGTTGTTTGAATTTGACTTGTTTGTATGGTATGGTAAGGTCTTACCTTCGAACGGGCGACACTGATGTCATATATTTATACTGTCGCCGTAATCTGTGTTGGTTAATGGAGATATATATCCTGATGTATTGCTCCGTAGTAATCTAAGGGTTCCCATCAATATATTCGGTGTTTCACGTTGAAGTTAAATACCCCCTCCACTTTAACGTTTCATTCAAACATAACCTCACGGAAGTTTGAACTGCTCCTAATAGAATTACAACCAGACCAAACACTCTCATTCATTGACGCGATAATCACAGGCAGGAGGACTCTCTGCTGTATCAGCCTCGAAAGCATGTTTAGTTCTGTACTAGTTGCTCGGATTCCGCATGTTTTTCTGGGAGTAGTCCACTGTACTCTTGTGGCACCCCTGCTCAATTTCCAATGTAGCATTCTAATAGGAATATACATTTCTCTTGAATGTTACTTGTAATTTTTGCTATCTATTGCATGTAGTCTGCATTGTACAATTCGGTATTTCTCGTTCGAAGTAGCGTTTGAGAGTTGGGTTAACGATTTGTTATCTTTTTATTTTGCATGTCTGCCCCCTAACATTCATCGACCATGCGACATATCCCATGCTTGAAATCGGCCAATCGATACGCATGTTTCGCGTTCGAATCTGCCAATCAGGATTCGATGCGTTCGAGCGGTCCGTACAGGCCGGATGGGGCTGTCAGAGTTATGCCGTGAGATGGTGGTGGATGTTGTACACGAGTGTACGCGCGGACTTTTGTACGCCTTCGTTGCTGTCTCTCTTTTCTCCCACATGTTTGGTCGTATAGCTTCAGAACCGTGAAATGCATTCATTTTGATATAAAAAAATATTTTGGTAAAATGATTTCGTAAAGTTACTCTGTGCCATGCATGAAATTTAGCTCGGTTGCCTGGATGTATGTGATTGTAATTGTGTCAACGCAGATTTGCGTTGATAATTTGTAGAGACTAATTTCAGCTCGTTTTGAATCGGTAATTTGCCCCTCGCCCCTTTGTTCTTTATGAAACTTCTGTCTTCAGCACTTCACAAATAAACCAATGTATTCACACCGCGGTCAATCTGTAACAGTACAATCACAAAGTATATAATGGTGTAGGAAATATGTAATGATCGAAATCCAAAGTTCTTTGACTCTTAGATAGTTGGATGATGACTATCGAGTGTCTTTAACCTGTTCGGACAATGATATCCTTGAATAGCACCTAGACGTACAGTATGTTGCCTGTCTGAGCACAAATTAATGGAGTGTGACCACCAACTATTATCAAATTATAAACAGTTTAGACTTGTGTTACGAGTCCAATGATTTTATTGATCTTCTTGTCACTTCAGAGGTTTGGTACGAGTTGGCTTGATATGGTTTTTCATTTCATATAAATGTGTATTGTGTATGTACGTTGTTAACATGTACATTATTATTTTTGAGTGATATCTATAATTTCGTGGTTTACTTTGATATATGCTTATGCATTGTGACTAATCTGTGTAGAGTCAGTATCGGGCGGAGATATAGTTACCTGTTATTAGCACTTTTGAATTTTTCAATCTTATGAATTCAGCAAGACTTTATGAGCCTGGTAATGATAGATGGGGGATGCATCAGTCATCAGTTTTCCATCGATTCTCGTCATCACTAAGTCAGCAGCTCAGTGTGATGGATCGCTTCCAACTAGAGTTTCGCTAGACCTCGTGATGTGTGTTTATCACACATTTTCCTCGCTTTGTATTATAGTTGAATGTAGTCATTTTGATTTTATACCTGAGTGCAAGTTGCAATTCGTTTGTCGATGATTTGAGCATTGCTCAGGTTTTGTTTGAAAGTTTTGTGGGCCTTGCTATGCGAACGATTATTTTCATTTCATGAAAATTTCAAAATTGAAATTTCGAATGTTCAGGTACATTAAACATGGCTCTTGCACACCGCTTGTTCTTTGAATTCAATGCCTTCGACGGGAAGATTTTGGATCAGGAGTAGTTGTTGTTTGTGGTATTCGTGGCGTTTGTCGACTGCTATGGTCAGTTGTCATTTACACAAGGCCAATTTTTCATTTTTATTCTGTAGCTGCCGACTTGTAGCTCAACCCACTTCTAAGCTCTTATAAGGCACCGCTTACGAGGATGTGATGGCGAGAAGCCTAGATAAACCTCTAATACAGTGGTTCTTAACCTTGTCCCCAGCACCCCCCCAAGGGGCGTAAACGCTCAGGGGGCAATATGGGGGGCGCTGGGCTCAGAGGGGCGGTATGGGGGGCGCTGAAGAAAAATCGTAGTATAGATCGTGTAGTAGGGGCATATGATTGATGAGTTTTCATTACACATTAACATTCGACAAAATCTGAGAGTCCCGAAATTTTTCGTTCGCGCGAAATATATTCCGACGATGTTAGAAATGTGTTATTATAATTGATGTTGAATGAATTGTACGTACTTTTAGATTGAAAATTCCCCGTTAAAACAAGTCCCGTCAAGCTTGTTAGGGCTATTTTCAACAAAATGTTTCGAACTAGGTATGTATCCTGCAGCGCGCAGCGTGTCGACATAAAAGAGGCAGTGCACCACTTTTGAAAATGACAGCCCTTTGCACATTAAAGATGCTTTAAAGCTGTTAGCGAAAATGATTAACTAATTATACTTATAATTGGGAGCTATACAGACCAGGCCACGGAAATTTTTGAAAGGGGGCGCTGGAGCAAAAAAGGTTAAGAACCACTGCTCTAATACTTAGGTAGGGATTCTGGAGTTGACCTCGGTCGGATTCGAACCTGCAACCCATTGCTCAATCTCCCCATCACAGTATAGATTACTTCCCAGTGAACTTCTATGCAGCACTTGCATAGGCGTAGCCAGAATGAAGTTGAGGGTGGAGGAGAGATTTTAATTGGCTTGACATCACCATACCTGAGTCAAAATGTGTAATGGAGATGGGCACCATTCAACATCCGACTACTTTATATCGAGAGGCTCGGTGTTGGCGTAGTTATTGTTCATAATTACTGCCGGAGAAGGTTGCCAAACTGGCTGAGAAATTGAACTTCATTGTCAATCCAGGAAGTGAATTGACACTCGGCCACATTTTGGCCCATTCAAGTTCTGCGGCAGTACTGTCCCTATTGGCATGGTAATTTCTTCATGTGGTGACTTGTGCAGAAGATGTGCAAAGTTCTAATCGCGCGCACGAAGACCGCGAATCACATTTCATCCAGAGATATTAAAGGATTCTGAAGATAACGCCACTTGATAAGAGATTGACTGAGAGATAAGACTACATCTCGGTGTGTTGGACGTGCCTTTGCGCATTACAAAATGTTCACGTGCGAGCCGGGTGTTTGAGACCCCTGCTTAGACCAACATGCCGCGGTCATTTTCGGTCAATGGTTGTCTGCCGCCGATCTTTTTGGCAGCACACGTCGCGGAATCGCACGTTGACCGAAACATCATCATCATTCGTTCATAAGCAATTTTATTAGTTCAATACATCACAACAATGCAATACGATGAAAAGATAGGAAGGTGTCGAAGCGTCTTGGAGTAGTCTATCGAATCAGACACCCACCTTGGCCTAGGCCAGTGGTTATAGGCTACCAACCTGTGGTACGCGTACCACTAGTGGTACGCGACGGTCTTCCAGGTGGTACGCGAGTAAGTTCTGTTTTTTTTTCGACCGAAGGTAGTTTTTAGTTCAGGTGGGGTTGATTTTCAGTTTTTTGAAGCCGTCGTCTCACGCTATTCCCAGCTGCTAATTTTCTCTTATACGTGGGTATGCGAGCAAGGATTTTCATCCCTGGCGACTATCAAGTCGAAGAAACAAAACCGACTTGTTGCACCCATGACTTTCGATGCGTTGTCAGCAAACGTATGCCCGCATCGACCAGCTTGTGGTAAATAAACAAAAGCAGCCATCTCATTAAATAAATTGACTTTTGTTGTGTGTTGTTATTTGATTATTATGTTGTTCTTCTTGTGACTGGTGGTGAAAAAACAATTCCATACATCCCATCAACCCCGGTTGATAATGCCGAGTTCAGGGGTGTCGAAACTCAAATTGCATCGCGGCCCGGATCCAAGTCATGAAATCGCTCGCGGGCCGGACCAGTCAACGGAATCCAAAATGTTTCCTCGTGCCATTGCCTCTCGCTGCAATACTTTATTATCAAGCATATATAGATAATACACGGATCGCAGGGGTTTCATTCTAGCGAGTCGCAACGCCATTATATGCGAGCAATAACTTGGCGAAAATACGATGATTGTCCGGTTGAATACAGTTATGAACCGCTAAAACAGTGGCATTACCGGCGATACAAGAAGACATATTTCTGCGTTCCCTTTGCTTCAGTCATAATCTGGCGTTAGCCCTGCGCATGCGTTGTGATGAATACAAGATTTTCACCTTTCAACGCGGACGTTGTAATTTGGGTTATTACTGTGGATGTGATGGATAATATAATCTTTTTTCAATCTACTCAGAATTGCTTCGCGGGTCGGATAAAATCGTCTGGCGGACGGATCCGGCCCATGGGCCGTATGTTTGACTCCCTTGGCCTAGTTTAATGGAGTTTGTTATTGCACATCGCATAGGTAAAATACGTGATAATGACGTCATCGATAGTGGAAACGCGCGTAACTGATGTAGGTGGTACACGAGCACTGCATAAAACCTCGAAATGGTACCTGGGTGGGAAAAGGTTGGGAACCATTGTCCTAGGCGATGTTAAGAGGAGGCATGCACACTGAATGAAAAGTAGAAGAAGATGGTATAGAAAAAAGCAAGAGACAAAAATGGGGTGGCATGTCATAGAAAGCGAGATCGATAGGTCAGATCGTGGTCCGGTAGTCTTGAGGATGGATTAGTATCCATTTAGTAGTAGCCCAATTGCTTGTATTTCGATGGGATACTGTCAGAGGTAGTCAGTAACGAAGTACTTCTACTTTTTTGAAGTACTCAAGTAATTTTCCTCTACTTCTGGTACTTACTCAAGTAGATCTGATTTTCCATACTTCTACTTCGCAATATTTTTTGATCTACTTACTTACTTCTCGCTATTTTCAGTTTGTCAAGTAGAATTAGTTTAATCCATCAATCAGGAAGATAGCCTGAGGAATTTCGGGGCTGTTTTCACGGATTATCAACATTCAATTTTCATAGAAGTTGAGTAAAGCCCAGAATTTACGTCGCGTTTCGCGCTCAATGGATACGGAGTAACCATTATGATTTCACGAAAGCATCGGTGAATATAATTCAGGTAGCGGGTTTACGTGGTTCTGTTCACTCCCGGTTGTCGCCCTTTGCCCATATGAAATATTTCATCACAGTATATATATGGTTCATCACAAAGTTTGAAACCGATGTTTCGTAATCTAGCATTTACTTATCATATCGTAATCTAGCAGTCCATGGCTTGTCCTAATATGGAAAAGTGGACGCATGACATTTTTCAGTGTTAAAGCTGTTTTAGCTTACCATGCACCTGTGAACTTTCTGTACTAAAGACATGAAATACATTTTGCGCTTTTAGAAGTAGTATTTATATTCTACTTTAAATTTCCCGTATCATATACTTTGAGTTCTAATTACTATCAGTTCTTTTGTCTGGATAACATATATGTTGAAGTATAATAGCAAGTGTAGTAATGTCTATAATTTCCATATTTTTTATTAACGTTTACTAATCAAGCAAAGTGTTTTCACCGTATCCTGTATACAAATTATCCGTATTGCTCTTCGGCTAAACTACGGGCCTTTTAATATGGGGGAGTGCACCATACCATGATATTTTCTAAAACGTACTGTTCGATTAAACAGAAGATTAGTATCGCATTTCCATACCAATACTATCATTTGCAGCCCATGATGCGAACGAATGCTTGTACTGTCGAAAATTGAATACCTCCTGCTCCTGATATGCATCAATATGAATCAAGCTCGGCACCTTTCGCATGGCTCAATTTGCACCTTTTGACAATCTAGGAGAACAAATTTCGATCGTTTTCACAACTACTTATACTTACTTGAGTAGATTTAAAGTCAGTAAATTCTACTTCTACTTCAAGTAGTTTTAGGTTGCTTATGGAAGAAGTACTTCTACTCGTACTTTCGTCGCTACTTCTACTTCTACTTGAGTAGCTTTCTTGACTACTTTGACCACCTCTGGATACTGTTCCACACGTCAGGTCCGACATAGGCTATTTGAAAGAGCGATGATTTTTTCGGTCAATCATATGATATTTGGACGACGTGGACGTGCGTGTGTTGTACTTGTGTGCTTTTGATTCCGAGGTAAAGAAGTCATTGAAATATTCTGGGCAGTGACCGCAGTGGAGCTGATACATGAACTCGGCGATTTCTAGTTTCCGCATATCTTCAAGGTTCAAGACACCGAATCTCTTCAGCAGCGACTTGTTGGGTGGACAACCAGGCCCCTTTGGGACCCTAGCTATGATACGGAGTACTTTATGTTGTAGTTCGGTATCAGACATGGGGTAATCGCGATTAGTAATCGTAATCGATTACGACGATTACAGCATTTTCAAGTAATCGTAATTGCAATCGATTACATTCGCAAGCGAGGACGCAAGTGATATTAGGAATGCACTTGCAGTTTCCTCGTAATTGCGAACACAGCCGGAATCTTTTCTGTGAATCTGGGGGAAGTGGTATCGCAGGTAGGCCTACATATATTGAAATCATGAAATATGGCGGAAAAAAACGTGCGTTGCTCGAAGAAAATTCTCGAGTTTAATAAATACTCCAATCTCATAAAAATACTCTACACTCCCCTTCGACTTTGGGTGCCCAGTTTTTGGGTTCGGGATACGGCTGTTACTGCCCTGCCGGTCAGGAACGAACAATTACCATTTACAAACACTCCTCCTCGCCCTCTCATACGTGTAAGGACTGTGAGTGGTGTCTTATGAAACGCCTAGAAGTGGGCCGTGCTACAAGACGCCAGCTACGGAATAAAAATGAAGAAAATTGGCCTGCTGTAAATTACCATAGTAGTCAATAAACACATGAATACCTCAAAATAGGGGCGGGCCGGATATTGGAAAATTAAGTACTTGGCGGGCCGAATTGCTGAATCGATAATTTATTCGCCCATTTATCCACATATACAAAGAATAATTCGTATTTAATGAATGTATTTTAACGACAGCAATGTCACTTCCAAGCCATTTCTCGCCGTTAATGACGAAAACAATGGGGGTTTGAGAACAGCATTGTCATACAGCCGTCGCCATGTCTGCTACTTTCTGATCATTTGACACACGGTGCAATCCATAATTAAGATTTTCAGGCGGTCGCTTAGCCCGGTTTACCAATATATCAATTCATTAGGGTTGAGTACACTGTAAATGCCGATAATGCAAGCCTTCTCGCTACGCGTAAGCTCTACTCTCGCACGCTACGCACACACGCATGTGTGTAATAACATACAGTCAGTGGTGGCCCTACGAACGGGGGGGGGGGGGGGGCTGGGCGAGACCTACCGGGGGGACCCCTATAAGTATCTATCCGTAACTTCTGGGGGCTCCGCCCCCATACCCCCCTTCGCATCTGTTATTATTATCTATCTTTCACCGCAGCGAGTTTAGGCCAGATGCTGGATTCGGCCATGTCTATTTGGCATGTGTGCAAGGATAGACTGTATCGAAACTAAGTAATTCTATCGCGCATGCAGAGACGTGATGATTATCGGGATACGGGACTTTTCTAACAAATGCAGAGAATGGTGATTGACACATCTGTGCGGAATCATATTCTTGCTTGGTACACGGATTTCTATGTTTATTCGTTATTATCCTTGAAAAAAGCGCATAATTCAAAAAGGGGGGGCCCTTCGACCAGGGGGGGCGGGCGACCGCCCACCTCGCCCACCCCAAAAGCCCCCACTGCATACAGTCACTAAAATTGGACGTTGAAGCGAGTAGTGGGGAAACCCGACAGACTGGGGCCACGGGCCACATTATCATGTAAGACGGGAAGCTGTCCGCGGACCGGACAAAATCCCGTCGCGGGCCGTTTGTTGCTCGCCCCTGCCTCAAAACAAACTCGGGTAAATATTGCGCAACAGTACCACCTAAACTAAAGGCAACGAAATCTTTCTAAAAGACTTCTATTTTATTTTATTTATAAAAAATGAAACGCTTTTGCGTCGCAACAACGTATACATATTATAACCTAGGGTTACCATACGTCCTCTTTTAAGACAATTTGTCCTCTTTTTTCGAATTTTTTGAAAGTGTCCTCGGAGGACGCCCAAATGCCCTCTTTTTTTAGAATTTTGGTTACATATAGGGCAAAATTCAACTGAGATACGATAAATCAGCACTGAAGTAATGCTCCGCCGGCTATATTTCAGGAGCTGAGCCGGAGAGCTGACCTTCTTATTTAGTCGACCGACCACGAAGTGGTAAAAATTTACCTGTTTTTCAGGATTTTCCTCCGGTATTGCGAGTCTGAAAATTTTGAAAAAGTGTCCTCTTTTCTGATTTCCTTAATATGGTAACCCTATTATAACCACAAAATGATATTCCGCAATAAATGTCAGAAAGGGAGGTAAACCTCGGCAGAATGACACAAGGGCATGTCTAAATACTCTAAGTTTAGCTGCAGGTTCATGAGTTGTCTCACTGCAAATTTGAAGAATTGCCCACGCTTTTACGAGTAATCGAGTATTCATATACATTAAATAACGTGCCCGGCTTCCTCGGTGTATCGAATCAATCTGTCATTTAGCAACGAGTATGTTCAGCCTAAATACCTCGGATGGTGTACCTATAGCACCCGCCATTTTATACCGGCTGATATATTATTGGAAAACGATGAAATAAATAGACATTTGTCTCGATTTGACAGTTATAATTTCACCATTTCTGCAATCGCTGAAAGACAGCAAGGTGACGAGTGACATCAAAATGATGTGACATGACTTGTCAGTGCCCTTGTGCACTCAACAAAAAGATGCGAAATCTTATTTGATCACATTTCTCTTGTTAATGTACATATTTCAATATACTATATTTTAATGGCGATGTCGACTCGAATTTCAGGTGGATTGGATCGCTTTTTCTGGCAACTATAACGAAACAATCGCAACTCTTATTTGAAAGAGCAAGATCAGCCGGAAGATTATTATAGAACAGTTGCTGGGTACACCTGGCGGTAGGCCGAGGTGTATGTTAGATTGAGAGACAGTACTCGGTCGTTTACATTCTCCTATCTGTTCACAGCAGTGTTGGGATCAAGTCACTGCCTTCGAGTCACGAGTCATTTCGAGTCATTGCACATTTTGACTCGAGTCAAGTCAAGTCAATCGATTTCCCAAGGTGACTTGAGTCAAGTCAAGTCACTCGATTTTGGAGGTGACTCGAGTCAAGTCGAGTCAAGTCAAGTCAAGTCACGAGTCAAGTCACATTTCAAGTCAAGTTGCCTTTTCGAATGCCAACGCCATTGCATTTTGTTAGCTGTCTGAAATACAGATTTACTGGTCATTGATTTTGAACCGATGAACGAATATGAAGTTAAATATACACGTAAGACGGTGCTGTATTGCGTACATAAACGTAGAAATGCTAAACTACGCAATTATAATGGCATAGCCTCAGTTTATAGGTACCAGCCAATATAAAGAATACATAAACGAATTGATAAGATGCATTACATTACCCATTTACAAATGGATATGATACAATTCGAGCCTGCGCCAATGGTCGAGGACTATATAAAGTATCTTAGAATTTAATTGCAATAAAGAGGTTTGGTTCAGATACAGAGAACAGTAATAGATATTTTTCTATTAAAATGCTTTACTATACTAGTTTACGACAGCGTAAGCTGTACGCTTCGATCACTTCGTAAGCAGTCAATTTATTTGTGAGAGAACAATAGTAGCTCAGTAAAACGCGCGATCATTGAATGATTGGTCGCTCCCACGGGTTACACCAGCGTTTCGCAAACAATCCGATTGCAAGATACAGCGATTTTTATGGACATCGATTGCTTGATGACTTGAAATTGACTCGTGAATTTTGCTTCGAGTCACGAGTCAATCCGCATTTCTGATACGCCGAGTCAAGTCAAGTCAAGTCATTTTAACAAAGTGACTCGAGTCAAGTCAAGTCATACGAAAAAGGTGAGTCATGTCATGACTCGAGTCATCCCAACATTGGTTCACAGCATCGCATTGTCTCATTTGTATCGTCTTGCACATGGTGAGTCTCAAGCGGATGAAAATATAAAAGCATACGATTAATGTTATATGTGCATTAGTATACTATCACTCTTTGGCGAGCATATTTTGTCTGGTTTCGTCCCACTGACTCACAATCATTTTTTATTCGACAAAGTCACTATATTTCCATGCAGGAAACATTCTATGAATAGGTTACAGTTCTGTTATACCTATACTAATACTTGAAATCATTGGCCACGATAGTTATGGGCCCGTCGTCTCAAGTGAAATCCAATTTCTAGTTGCGTAGAAGCATGCTGAAGAATACAACACATAAAAGGCCATTCCCTACTTATTTCACACCAGTTTCGCTAGAAGAGGCAGCCCGGCTCATCCCCAGTCTAGGAACTCTATTGACTATTGGCCAATGGCCACCGTTCCATGTCTCGTTGAAGTCTCGCGGTTCAAGTCACGTGATGCATCAGGACTGACAGTGCTGTGTTTAGAACGTAGTGTTAAACAACCATTTGTTTTAAATGCAGCCCCAAATACAGCAATCACCGTAGATCAGATTAGAGATGGCCCAATTCAGTATGATCCACTCGCGTATACCAGGGGTGTCAAACATACGGCTCGCGGGCCACATCCGGCCCGCGATACGATTTCAACAGGCCCGCGAAGCAATTTTGCGTGAATTCAAAAATGCTTCTATTATCCAACATATTTCCGACAAATGCTTAGATTTTAAGTAGGAAATACTTTCTTACATAATCCCTTAAGACAGCACATGTCGAGTATGTTCAATTGTTCACAAGATTTCCATTAAATATTTCAAAATCAGCTGTGTTTAATTTCGGTAAACTAACTTCCTAACTTTAATGATTTGATAAAAGTGTCCTCCTTCACCGGTTCCAAAACATGGTAACCCTATAGCTTGACACCCTTCTGCAGTATACAGTCGATAGGCAAAGCTTTGACAGTGTGACGTCATATTGACAGACAGTATATTCATACGTCATTTTAAAACCCGCGAGTAGGCGCTAAAGAGTGTCAGGAACTGGAGCCACAAAAATATGGTAACCATAACTCCAATGGGAATTTAAACCTAAATGATAATTGCATTCATTGCGGATCTCCGATGCTCCATCGACGTTACATAACAGAGATCCCGAGTAGATCTGCTATGTACCGCTGCATAGATGAGGATTTAGGATTATCAATAATATATATAGGCCTTATAGTGCGTAACTTTCCCCATTTGCATTCATAGTACAAGATTCTGTACCAGACGGCAATTAGGATTCCCTTGAATAAAGGGAGCGCATTTAAGATAGGTTGTAGTGAATACATATTGTCTTGTTTTAGATATATGATAGCGATTGCCACCGAAGACGACGTTTCCACATTTCACGCAGTATTGCGTATCAACGACGATTCTGTTGCTTATTTCTCCGAAGACTCAAAATCGAGTCAGTGAGCAGTAGAACTGTCACGGAAATTAGCACACACTCATTCTTAAATTCACCCGGATAGCTGCGACTACCCAACTATCACGCCACATTGGCTGGACCATCAATGGAACGTGGTGCTACTGGATATCACAATATATCCGTAACGGTGTATTCAGAGGTGTCATCTACAGTCAAGTTTAGCGAATCTCTTTACAAGCAATGGCTGGCTACGGAAATAATGACGTGGTTGATGTTGGCATGGAGCATATATCTTGTTATCGCCATTGTCGTGTATATAATTAAGCGTCGGAGATATCATGACTCAAAAAGTAACATAGCATATAATCCGTCAAATCTGATGATATTGCTGAGCGGTATTTTTTGCTCAATTCGTCTATTCCTCGGTTTGGATGGGATTTGGGGTAGAGGAAGCGAACTCAATTGTACTGGTTTAAAATTAGTTCGTATCATTCTAGCTGTTATCTGCTTATCGATTATGTATATTTTCCTGTGGTATCGCCAAAGGATATTATATCAACAGCCTGCATTGACTACTTTGACAAATGCATTTAGCCGGATCTTGAGTGTGGCCAGCATTGTTCTCACATTCGCTGCCGTTGTTTTCAACTTAATATCCTATACTACCACTTCCAATTTCGCGAGATCAATTAATGGCTGTATGTTCAGAGACTTGGGTCTTTACGACGTCTACAAATGGCCTATTGGCATGGTACTGAACGGTGTGATTGTTTCCATGCTCTCATTCTTGTTCATCATACCACTTGTAAAACACAAGGAATGCGTGGATGCAAGCAATATATCGACTGATAACACCAAAAAAGCAATATACAGAGCAGCTGTCCCCGCACTAGTCTCAATATTCACATTTGTTTGTTTTGGTATGTTTCTATCGTATTATCGCAATGGCGTCGACGAGTTAGGCAATTTTTTAGCTGACTGTTACATCGTTACCACCATGATAGCTTTTCTATCGAGTTTTAGCGACTGGAGAAGTCGATTTTTCCCGTTCGATATCGAACAGATGCTGTGTACACCTGGCACTAGGTCGAGGTGTATGTTAGATTGAGAGACAGTACTCGGTCGTTTACATCCTCCTATCTGTTCATAGCATCGCATTGTGTCATTTGTATCGCCTTGCACATTGTTTGTCTCAGGCGGATGAAAATATAAAAGCATACGATTAATGTTATATGTGCATTAGTATACTATCACTCTTTGGCGAGCATATTTGGTCTGGTTTCGTCCCACTGACTCACAATCATTTTTTATTCGGTGAATTCACTATATTTCCATCCAGGAAACTTGCTATGAATAGGTTACAGTTGTTTTATACCTAATAAAGACTTGCAATCATTGGTCACGATGTTCATGAGCCAGTCGTCGCAAGTGAAATCCGAATTCTCGTTGCGTAGAAGAATGCTGAAGAATGCAATACATAAAGGTCATTTCATACAGATGTACACGCCAGTTTCGCTAGAGGAGGCAGCCCGGCTTATCCCAAGTTTAGGAACTCTATTGACCAACGGTCAATGACCAATGTCCGTTGCATCTTTGCATGTCTCATTGAAGTCTCGCGGTTCAAGTCACGTGATGAATCAGGACTGACAGTGCTGTGTTTAGAACGTGGTGTTAAAAAAGGACCGACTACAACAAGGTATTTCTAACAATTAGCGTTGCTATATACGTCCGGAATTTCTCAGACATGTCTGGAATCCGGCTTGAAGTAGGCTATTTTTTTCGTAAATCAACATGAACAATATTATTTTTAAGCATATGTATGCTACTTGAAATTTTTCTTCGCGCTGCGAGCGAGTTAATGTCGCTAGTATTGAGTGCAATATGGCGCCCACCGTCCTCGCAAAAGATGGAATTAAAATAAATATAAATACACTATCATTTACTGAATCAGTCCAATCGCAATTATGATACATTGGTATATTGATGGAGTCGGTTAAGGCCGTTTGAATGCTTTATTCAAGGACAGCGCTTATAAACCTGGGGCTCGATTGCTTGTATTCATTCTGGGGACATGGGGATCGGGAAGATGTTGAATTCAATCAGCTTCTAAATAGGCCGTGAGTAAGTCTGGGCAAAGGTGCTGACCCTTTTTAGTAATCAGTTTATCAGATTTTGAGCTGGGCCACGGAACATTTTCAAATTGGGAATGGAGTCACGTCACGACCATAAAAGGTTGGAAACCACCAAATGTGGAACCTGCTTGTGCAGACCGTCAATTTTGCTCATGAGTAGTCTTAGCCTACACGTGTGATATGAACATGACTTAACGGTGCACGTACGTATACAATTACGCCCCTGAATTTTCGAAGTCATCATTCCCCACCAGCTCTACGGCTTACTCGTAACACTTGGGCGGAGAAAGGATCAAAAGTTTTAGTAATATAAGGAAGAAA
The DNA here is from genome assembly GCF_051294905.1 of Botryllus schlosseri. Classification (NCBI taxonomy): domain Eukaryota; kingdom Metazoa; phylum Chordata; class Ascidiacea; order Stolidobranchia; family Styelidae; genus Botryllus; species Botryllus schlosseri. The sequence continues at coordinate 25,477,666 of NC_137246.1, read as the reverse complement.
TAATATTATTGACAGAATTAATTCACAAAATTTAAGAACCATATACATAAAGTTGTTGTCCCCCAGAAGTTGCATCGATTACCCTATGGCGAGCCGAAGATCAGTGTGTTTGTGGCGCGATAGGGCTGAAAAACGTTGTTTCCGTCCTGGTTACAACACACAGCCACATAAATGCACCAACCTAACATTATAGCTGGGCTGTCAAATACACGACCGTCGGGCAGTATCCGGCCCGACATACGATTTGATCCAGCCCGTGAATAATTCTGTTGCAGATCAAATGAGAAGACAATACAGCAATCACCATAGATCATATTAGAGATGGCCCAATTCAGAACCTGTATGATCCACTCGTGTATACCAGGGGTGTCAAACATCCGGCCCGCGGCCCGCAGCCGACCCGCCCACCAGACGATTTTATCCGGCCCGCGACGCAATGTTGAGTAGATTCAAAAATGCTTATATTATCAAACGTATTGTCAACAAATGCTTATATTCTTAGTAAGAAATACTTCCATAATCCCTTAAGACAGCACAAGTCAAGTATGTTCAATTGTTCACAACAAGAATTCCATTAAATATTTCACAATCAGCTGTGTTCCATTTCGGAAAAATAACTTCTTAACTTTAATGATTTGATAAAAGTATCCCCCTTCACCGATTCGAAAATATGGTAACCTTATAGTTTGACACCCTTCTGCAGTATACAGTCGATAGGCAAGGCTTTGATGGTGTGACGTCATATTGACAGACAATATATTCACACGTCATTTTAATACCCGCTAGTAGGCGCTAAAAGTATCAGGAACTGGAGCCACAAAATACGGTAACCCTAACTCCAATGGGAATTTAAACCTAAATGATAATCGCATTCATCGTGGATATCCGATGGTCTATCGACGTTACATAACAGAAATCCCTAGTTGATCTGCTACGTACCCCTGCATAGATGAGAATTTAGGACTATTAATAATATATAGGCCTTATAGTGCGTAACTTTTGCCATTTGCATTCATAGTACGAGATTCTATATCGGACGGCAATCAGGATTCCCTTGAATAAAGAGAGCGGATTTGAGATAGATTTTGGTGAACACGTCTTGTCTTGTTTTAGATATATGATTGCCACCGAAGACGACGTTTCCACATTTCACGCAGCATTGCGTATCAACGACGATTCTGTTGCTTATTTCTAGGAAGAATCAAAATCGAGTCACGGAGACTAGCACGCACTCATTCTTAAATTCACCCGGATAGCTGCGATTACCCAACTATCACGCCACATTGGCTCGACCATCAATGGAACGTGGTGCTACTGCATATCACAATATATCCTTAACGGTGTATCCAGAGGTGTCATCCGCAGTCAAGTTTAATGAATCTCTTTACAAGCAATGGCTGGCTACGGAAATAATGACGTGGTTGATGCTGGCATGGAGCATATATCTTGTTATCGTCATTGTCGTGTATATAATTAAGCGTCGAAGATATCATGACTCAAAAAGTAGCAAAACATATAATCCGTCAAATGTGATGATATTGCTAAACGGTATTTTTTGCTCAATTCGTCTATTCCTCGGTTTGGATGGGATTTGGGGTAGAGGCAGCGAACTCAATTGTTCTGGTTTGAAATTAGTTCGTATCATTCTAGCTATTATCTGCTTATCGACTATGTATATTTTCCTGTGGTATCGCCAAAGAATATTATATCAACAGCCTGCATTGGCTACTTTGACAAATGCATTTAGCCGGATCTTGAGTGTGGCCAGCATCGTTCTCACATTCGCTGCCGTCGTTTTCAACTTAATATCCTATACTACCACTTCCAATTTCGCGAGATCAGTTAATGGCTGCGAGTTCAGAGACTTGGGCGTTTACGACGCCTACAAATGGCCTATTGGCATGGTACTGAACGGTGTGATTGTTTCCATGCTCTCACTCTTGTTCATCATACCACTGGTAAAACACAAGAAATGCGTGGATGCTAGCAATATATCGACAGACAACACCAAAAAAGCAATATACAGAGCAGCTTTCCCCGCACTAGTCTCAATATTTACATTTTTTTGTTTCAGTATGTTCACATCTTATTTCCGCAATGGCATCGACGAGTTAGGCAATTTTTTAGCTGACTGTTACATCGTTATCACCATGATAGCTTTTCTATCGAGTTTTAGCGACTGGAGAAGTCGATTTTTCCCGTTCGAAACTAAGTGTTGCGCGTTAGATTGTGTGATGATGCAGCAGCCGAACTGCTAAGTCAAATGGCGATTTGGCTATTGAATTTCTAATGAGAACTTGATGAATTCAGGATGGAATGGCGACAATATCTAGGCGTAATAGAAACATCCATACATTTCTATAAATGGAAATAATTGACTATGACGTGATACAGTCTTTATCGCCTTAATTACCTCCAATTTAAATAAAGAATTACAGGTGGGACAATGCCCTAGGCTAGGGGACGAGCCGCCAGTGGTACTATGACGTGTAGCAACCGTGCTCTATATTGCCCTCTATGACAGTTATAGTATAGTGATATCTCGTGATGTATTTCTCTCTTTTGTATCTGGCCGCTTCGGGCGGACACTTAATAAAGTCTCTGCAGCAGTTGTATCGTGATCTTGTCATCAACTACATGTGGAGGTCTTTTATACTAAGTATTACCAGTGACTATACCTTGGTCATCTCTTGGCGAAGGACGCATACAAGGCTTTGGTATACCACAAACCAGTAGGCAAAGTGTTGCTCTAGTCGTGGACCGTTTTATTCGTTTCAACATCGTGTTGTTTGTTCATGTTCACTGGTCATTGCGACGAATTTAGTCATGTGTGTCACGTTGTATGTCTTGCGCAGAGAAAACACGAGATTCGGTAGTTTATTTATGGTCTGCCGTATTGTTGGTTCTCGTTCCAGCAACAACGAAATCTTTCTATACGATTTTCATTATTATCATTGTTGAAAAATGAAAAAGAAAAGATGATGACGCGTCACAACACAATAATAATCCAATAAATGACAGAACGAGAGATTGCATTGGCAAAATGGTACAAGAGCGGGGTCATCTACAGTTTCATGAGCTTTCTCATCGCAAAATGCACAATTGCACATGCTTTTATGGCAATCTATGATTCATCATTCATATTCATGAAATTACGAGCTCTTCTTTATAGGCACATTGAATCGCTATGTTACTTCATAATAGTAAATAGAGCGTGGGAATGACGTATCCAATACCTAAGTAATCTGCGATTTATATTACCTCGGTGTTTTCTTACCGACTGTGAATGAGTGAATTAATGAAATGAATAGACGAACATGCCATGATATAACCTTTAATTTCATCATTTTCATCCAAGAGACGGCAAAGAGATAAATCAAGTCGAAATGATACGATATGCCAATATTGCAGGTAGGTAGGTACTAGGGGGAATGGGGCTTTAGCTACTCGGCTTTTTGCCCCAGGGAGATATCTGGCCAATATTGTGCGTTCAACGGAAAATACGAAATTAATTCTGACCACATTCTCGATAGGCTGTGTATTTGCAATGTGCATTTGTGCAATCTGCATTTTAACTGCGAATTTGATGGTGGCAGGATTTTGGCTCGGATTTCAGGGGCATTGTCGCGCTTGCTTTGGGGACATTATAACAGTGGTTTTTAACCGGTGTTGCATGGAACCCCAGGGGTTTCCAGAGGCAGTCGCAGGGGCTACCTGCAGGTCACAACACACACACTCTTCTCATGCATGTGATTTATGATGACACGCCAATCTTGGCCATCGTTGGTGCAGGTAGTTAGGCACGTCAGTAGCCGAATCAAGACTGCTATGTTGGTACGTCGTGTGTAGTGGCGTGTGAGGGGTAAGTTGGGGTCCGAAATCGAAACCCCATTCTTCTGAAATGCCAAATCCATATCCAGTATTTATAACCTAATTTGTAATCAAGCAATTGGCATAATGCCGTTGGGTTTCGACCTAACAATAAGATAACACTTTCCAAGGTGAAGCCTCGCATTTCTGAGCTGGCATCACACTGAATTCCAATATATAATCATTATGCTTTTGTTTTGTGTAAAAATCATATTTTAATGTTTCTGCACTTTTAACAGTTTGCTGATGCACAGTTCATTTCGGGCGCCGGTAATGTAAAGTAATGAATTAGATCGGGTTACCATATTTTTAGATTAGAAAAAGTGCACACTTTGCTCAAGTTAGAATAAGAGTCATAGAAATGGGAAATTTATACAGATAATGCCGAACGCCGGTGTCTACAAAAAAAAAGTAGACGTGCTGTGTCGCTACCTTAAATCTGGGTTTGCATGAACACTGGACAGTATATCCATTGGGTTGACCATTATTTTTAGTTTCGATCAACTTCCGCGGCAGTTACAATTCACGAGTATTGACCTCTTCTATATAGTCACCATTGTAGAGTCGCCTAACACTCAAAACAAAAAGAGATGACTGATGGCAAAAAAAGAGGTCATTTGGGCGTCCTCGAGCGTGATTTTAGTTTTATTGAAAAAAGGCGACAAATCCTCTTTACAGTAATAACCCAGAGAAAAACCCGATAAAGGACGTATCCAAGGAAACGAAAGAAAGAGCGAGCAAAACGTACAAAATTGTCGTTTTCGCTCAGGATCGAACACTGTTACACCGGCAATAGGCCGAGGTGGTGTTAGAATGAGAGACCGTCATTCGTCATTTTGACACCCTCCTATCAGTGTGTCTTGTGGATAGCATTGTACATGTACATTGTATGTCTTGAGCGCATGAGCATATAAAAGTCTACGATTATTATATATGCATTTGAATTCTATGGTACTCTGGCGAGCTATTTTGTTTGGTTTCGCCGCACTGACTTTTATAATCATTGTCTGCTCGGCCATGAGACTATATTTAATGCTCTGAATAGGTTAGTGTTTTATACCTGTTCGTGGATCAGTCGTGACTTTTTCTGCCCCGTATGACAATTATATTAGCGATGCATCGTGCTGTTAACTCCCTATTTGCTGTCTGGCTGCTTCGGCGGCTGGACCTGTTCATAAAGTCTCTGCCACAGTTTCTGTATCGTGAGTCATCAATATACATAAGCAGCATTTTTACAATCGCGAGCACGCCTAAAAGTCACTTGATTTTCTACGATAATCTGACTGCAATTCGGAAGATTTTGGAATGTGCCGGTGTGTATATGATGGGACGGAGCTTTGTGTCTCTTCTGGTGATGATGTGACGCGTCGGTGTTAGGGTTTTAGTTTAGGGATTATTTATTTGTTGCTATAAGTACTGTTAGTGTTCTGTTGATGTGATACGGTACTGCGAGTGTTCGCGACTTTGTTTAGTGATTTTAGTCCTGTAAATTCTGATATTGCTGGTTTGCTGGTTGCTGGGAGTATTGTCGCAACCGTGCTTTATGCCGGCCCTATGACAATTTTTATTAGCGATGCCTCATGTTGTTAACACTGGGGATGGTGTGAATCTCTGAAAGGTTCAGGTTCGTGCGAACGAAAACCTTTTTGAAAGGTTCTGTGTGGATGCGAACGTGAACCTCATGACGTCACGTGCACCCAGCACTTCAGTTAAGTGATAGCCTATGTGTACAAGATACCTAGCGACGACTAGGGCCACATAATGGGGCCACAATGCTGCAGTATACATACTGACCTCTTAAATGTCGCCAAATGTATCAACTGGGGCAATCAAATGACATAATAATCAAATAAAATCAATATCTTCCGTCGCTTTACTAACAATTTCGACGGGGATTTGCTGGGCAATATAAACTAACGCCTTAACGGTCCAGGCCAGACCAGACAATGTATTCGGCGTCTGAGTATTGCTACGTTGATATTGAGCAGAGTGTAAAACGGGTTTCTATACTTGCTGCCGATATTACCCCATGTTATACAGCCGTCTAGCCAACACCCCAATCGCACGGATCTCGTTTTTATGACGCAATATAAACATATGAAGTCAAGATTGACTCCGTACGCCTGATAGATTTTTTACATCAGACAACTATATCAATTTCATTGATTAGTTGAATAAGCATGATTTGCTGACTACCTACATGTAGCGTATTTCGCTCTTGATGTTATATGATTGCGGGTCAAGCTCACAGCAGTGAGTCACTAAATATTCAAAAACGGAAAGCTGGATATTTCGAGCAAACTTTTGTAACGAAGCAAGTAAAACTTTTGAGATTGTCAAGGTGCATGCTCGTTTAGTGTTGATTTTATTATACTGCCAGTGCCATGCATAGAGTGCCCCGCAGTTGAAATGCAATAAATTTCAATCAAAGATGAAATGACGGGGAAATTGTAATATATGAAAAAGGTTCACAGTGCAGAACCTACCATGGTTCGTTTGTGAACGTGAACCTCTAAAGTTCTGAGGTTCACACACAGAACGCGAACGTGAACCTCACGTTCACACCATCCCTATAGTTAACACCCTCTTTGATGTCTATGGCTTCTATGACAGATCCCTGCAGCAGTTGCTGCATGGTGAATCATCAACTACATAAACTCGAGTTAATAAAAATAAATCTCTCGACATAGTACAGTCCGAACGACTATGGGGTCGCCGATAATATCGTGTCGATATCACACTATGAAAGAAACATCATCGGTATCGGCAATTTCCTTGACGGCAAAAATTGTGGTAGCGAGCCAGAAAACTATTATCTTCGATTGCTAGGCTGGAAATTGTGATCTATTTCTTGTACCCTAACGGTGTCCACCAGATGAGCCTTCCTCGTTTATTTCATGTTCAAGCATAACAATGCATGTAAAGATGTTCAAATAATTGCTATCAAGAATTGGAAATGCGCCTTGAGCTACATGACAAATCTTCTGATTATCAACCGAATATATCAGGGTAATTGGTGAAGGTGCAAGTTAACGGTTTTATCTTTATCGGCTCAAAATGCGATATTGATTTAGTCATGACTCTTTCACTGGAAGTGGATTACATTTTCTGGTTGCGTTAATCAAAGAAGCATACAAGGCATAAATGGTCATTCCATATGGATTTACGCGTCAGTTTCGCTAGAAGCGTCAGTCTGGCTTGGCCGAGTCAAGCGACTATATTGGCATAGTCCGTTGCATGTCTCGTTGTAGTTTCATGTGATGTGGTGCATTATGACTGACTGCATTTAGAACGCTTTGTTCAACAACGGCATACAGCAACAAGGTATCAAGGGCGTAGCCAGAAAAAAAATTTAGGGGACGAAATTTTTGATGAGTGACAGGGAACTACAGAGCGTTAGTTTTAAGATACCACAACATGATGTAGAAGCCAATAGACAAATATACCTATAAAGGCTGATTAGTAGGGCCATTTTTATATGACCTTAAAAAATCAATAATATGACTTTATTTTTTTTTGGAAAATATGACTTTATATGACTTAATGTGAAAATCGTATATTTTTACATGCGAACAACGTCACTCACGGAACTAAAGAGTAAAACGCACGCAACATAACAGTAATACACATCCATTTTATTTTAGACCACTGTAGTAGTACAGTTTCATGGAATGAGGAATGTTAGAGTCTTTGAAGTTGCAATTTGGACTTAAAATTGACTTTAGTAAGGAAAGTGAGCGCTCCACAGACGCTGATGTGGGTTGACACTTCTGCAGTGTTGCATAAAGCGTTGGTGAAATGCCTTGTCTTTGTAAATTCATAATTTGTTGCTCATCGTTTTTGTCCAATCGCTTCTTAATGTAATTTTCGAGTTCAAGCGGATCTTTTTTGAAATAAAGGCCATTTCCATCAGCATGGGCCTGTTTGATGGTGTACGTGCAACTTTCCATTTTGAGTATTAAGTTTGAAATATTGTTGTAGTGGAGGCATATTTTTGTTAACTGACTAGTCAACTTTGGATCGTTGACTGAATTTTTGACGCCCTTTGCAATAACCCCTTCACCTCCCTATGCCCTGACTATTTCTTTCACTTGTGGTGTCTCTCGGAATAATATTGAGCAGTATTCAACCAGCTACCCCAACGAGTAACCACTTTAGTTTCTTAGTGCTTAATTGCTTCACCGCTTAAATTGGTACTTTTATCTAAAGTATACAACGATATGACTTAACAACTCGAAAATATGACTATATAACTTAACAAGCTGATTTATGACCTAACCAGCAAAATATGACTTTATGTGACTTCATAACTTTCTTAATATACCTCATAGGAACGCGGTTTTTGCGTTAAAACTGATTTCACGACTTATACTGATGCACAGAAAAAAATATGACTTTAATGACTTTAAATGGCCCTACTGATTAGTAGGCAAATAAGTCAGCTCCAGACGTTTCAAATGTTATTGGTTGCTGAGTACTAAAAAATATCGACTCTCTTATATATTCCGAAAGTAATTTAAAAAAAGCATGATCGGTTTAGTAAATGATCGGAAAATGACAACATCACGATTACAACTCTGTTCGTCGCCTCGCGCCAGCCATATTCGTGACAACGCGATCGATGCTGTTCTGAGTCATCCTTTCGCAATGGCAAGAAAGGACACATAAATTGCCCCCAGAACCCGCATCGGGGTATAACCTATACGGTAATACTAATAATTGTGCAGGAGATTTGGTATGCGAGTCAGTTTGGACCGCCTAATCGCGCGAAGAGCGAAAATTACCTGTAATCATGATTGAATCGGGCAATAATATCGGGAATTGCATATATATTTCTATAATTTTCTTATCCTCCCCCGCTGCCCACGTAATCAGATTTACCAGTAGATCTGAGTGAGGTGTTGTCTTGGATAATATACGATCCGTAAATAATAATGAAACATGTCCGGGCGGGCCCGCTGGTATAATGACATCTGCTGTGTCTGTCTGTCTGTCTATTTGTCTGCCTGCCTGTCTGTCATCTGCTGTGTCTGCTGTGTCTGTCTGCTGTGTCAAAAGATAATGAAATCGCCCAAACGCTCTAAACTAAACGACGCAAACGATTTCAAATTGATATTTCTTAACTGGAAAATAATATTTCTGTTCGGGATGGCATTTGTCTTGTGGCGTTCAGATTGCCATAGGACAGGAACATTCAGTGCCAGCCATTTAGGTGTCTTGCACAATTGAACAAATGAACATATAGGTATAATTGTACCTATATCGAAGTTTTTGGTCAGCATTTTTGACCAACAATTGTTCTGGCACACTTCTCAGAGTCGCATATTACATGGCCTGAAGCTTCATATGTCTGGGTGTGTCGTGGCGCAGTAATGACCGACACCGAAATGCCCATTTCTATAAACCATGCGTATTTTTTCGTGGGGTAAGGGTACCCAATAATCAAAGTATATGACAACATTAAATCGCGCAATGCGCGAAAAAATTGATCAAAGTTCCAAATATTAAAAACAACAACTTTGTAATTCATGTTCATTCACGGAATAATTTGAGGCCCCCATTCGAGCTTGCCCTCCCAATTGAAGGGTTTGGGGTGCGGTAGTTACGGTCTTGCGTACAGGTACCGCCTATCTACACGGCAAGTGATTTGCTTCGTGATCGATAGTAAACGAAATACATCGCCGCAACAAATCCACAATTTAAACCACCCATCAGGTATATGTACTAATATGTGACACCCATCCTCTTCAATAGAGCCTATCATTACGTCGCATTGTGTCTTGTGTAGCTCATTGTAAAATGTGTGTCTTGAGCGGGCTAAACATGAGAACCTTCAATTATACCGATTATAACCCACAAAATCCCCCTTCTCTAGGAATCTGCGGTCGCAGGCATGGTATGGTATGGAATGGAATGGGAATTTTTCATATTCCATACCCGCCCCAACAGTTCATACCATACTTAACAATTTCCATACCATAACAACATTCTTCCATAACATATATTAATTACTATTTCCATACTTTCACAGCTTTCTAACCACTCAAGTGACATTCTATTTTTGATGTATGGCGTTTATATTCTAATTATTTTGGACGAAATTATTCATTTAAACAGTCCTGATACATCAATGATATCCCCAGTTTCTTTATATCATATGTCGTCAGCAATGTAGGTTGCCCAATCATCGAAGACGGAACGTATAATATGTAGCCTATACACGGGATTATTTGGAAATCACAACAGAATCTAATGACATGTAAATCTTGGTGGTAACCAGAAGTGGTCAGTAACGAAGTACTTCTACTTTTTTGAAGTACTCAGGTAGTTTTTTGCTACTTGGGTACTTACTCAAGTAGATATTATATCCCGCTACTTGTACTTCTACTTCGTAATATTTTGTGATCTACTTACTTACTTTTCGCTATTTTCAGTTTGTCAAGTAGAAGTAGTTTAATCCCCCAATCAGAAAGATAGCCTGAGTAATTTCGGGGCTGTTTTCACGGAGTATCAACATTTAATTGTCATAATAGTTGAGTAAAGCCCAGAATTTTCGTCGCGCTTCGCGCACAGTTTACTAATATGCTTTCGCGAACGTATCGGTTAATATAATTTAGGTAGCGGGTTGCGTGGCTCCATTCACACCGCATTGTCGCCCATATGAAATATTTCATCACAGTAAGTATGGCCCACCATAGCGTTTGAAACTACCATTTCGCAATCTAGCATTTACCTATCATATCGTGTCCTAATCTGCAAAGGTTGACTCTGACTTTTTCATAGCTTTAAACCTGTTTTAGCAGACCACTGATGAAACTTTCTGGACAAAAGACATGAAATATATTTTCCACTTTTTAGAAGTAGTGTTTATATTTTCTTTCAATTCCCAGAAGAATTAACACCGTATCCGACACCGCACTTCTCCGTGTTGCTGTTCGAGCAAACTACGGTCCTTATAATATGGGGTAGGGTGCCATACCATGATATTTTCCAAATCGGGGTGTTGAGTAAACAAAGGATTAGTATCGCATTCCGATATCAATGCTATCATTTTCATCCCATGATGCGGACGAATGCTTATGGTGTCAAAAATTTATACCTCCTGGGATTCCTCAATATGAATCAAGCTCTGCACCTTCCGCATAGCTTAATTTGCAGCTTTTGACAGTCTATGCGAACGAAGTACGATAGTTTTCACAACTACTTACTTACTTGGATAGATTTAAAATCAGTCGATTCTATATCTACTTCAGGTAGTTTTAGGCTGCTTTTAAAAGGACTACTTCTACTCGTACTTGAGTAGATTTTTGCGTCGCCACTTCTACTTCTACTTGAGTTGCTTTCTTGACTAATTTGACCACCTCTGGTCGCACTGCTAGCAGTAACATTACCAAAAAAATTACATAAATGAAGGTATTGTCAAATTATAAGAATGGGTCCCAACCTTTTTTCCCCCTTCTCACAACGTGAAATCTATATTTTCACATTTTAAAATTGCTCCATCGGATAAAATTTGGTAAGGATTTTTTTGTAAAGACTTGCTATTGGTGAAAGTCAAGACCCTCAGAATTCAACAGCACGCAATAAAATTAATGAGCAGTGAACATGTTAACCGTAAACGCAATGCTGCGCGTCCTTAAAATGTATATGTAAGTAAGCCGACAGAAAAATGGAAAGGTTTTGAAATTTTTCCAAATGTACCGAGGTAGCATCAATTTACATGTGTATATGCCAAATAATACAAGGGTTAGATCAGGGTTCCTCAACTTCCCATGTATAGCGGGTCGCATTTTAACATGAAAAGGGGCTGTGGGCCGCAAAGAAGTATTACCATGTGATCGTAGCCTACTATTAAATCCACTGTAATTATCAGTCGTATACGGACGTTTAATACATGTTTATGCATTCTAAAGCATTAATAGACAGCGTTCGCAAGTTTGCAGTCGCTGTTATTTGTGTGCATATGTTATTTGCCGGTGGAGTAATTACATCACTGCGATTTTTCTGCTTTCCCCCCATGGTTGAGCCCCATCAATAATTACAAAAGTCAACTTTGTCAAGTTGATGTTTCTGAGTGGTCCTCGATAAAAGCCCGTCATTGCTGAACAACTGTCCCATCCAGACGTTTGCCCTGCCAGAATTTACTTTGTGAAAATGTCCACTCTGACAATATGCAACCATATTATGAGCTATGCAATGTCCGTCGAGTCGGTGGATTTGTCCGATGCTAGGCTAAAGTAGCATACGCAGCAGCTTGTTTTAGAGACTGCGATAAACGATTGACTGACATTAATGTTACTCATTTGAACACGGTTGAATCAGACAACTGTAACTTGAAGATTTGACAGGTAATGTTGTCCTTGTTTGCTAAATTCCGGAAACAGTGAATTCGCACAGTCTGCTTAAGTTTTCTCAAATCCCATATCTCAAGCTGACTTCTTGGCTTAAGCAATATTCCAAGCAATTTTGAAATATGCCTATGCAACGTTGTCGGCCATTTTAACAATGCCTTCAAATATGGATTGCTGGATTTGACACTTAACCAGCAACGTTTTGTCTTAAGATGATGTGTATATGTACTTTGAACTCCGGATAAAACCGTCAGTGATGTCGTTTTAAACTTCCTCGTTTCGTTGCGACAACTGTTCTTCGACAAATAAGACACATCGGGTTGCCGTGTATCTCTGCGAAAGCTGTAGTTTATTGTTACACACTTAGTTGAAAACTCAGTTTTCGTGGTTTCGTTTCCCTTTCCTTGTCGCGATCTGTTCGAGTCAGTGATGGTGAGTGTAACTCTCTTCATAAGTATACTATCCAGCGGGATTCTCTTAAACCAGAGTCCATCAAACGAATACCGATTATACTGGGCAACAATTTTGCATGAAAAATTTGTTGACTCTGCTTTTGCACTTGATTTAGGCTAATTTTGGCGTGCTGATTCCAAAATGCCGCTGGTTTTCTTCTTTCAATCTATCACGTCAAGTTTTTGCTCTACGACATATGCTCAAAATATACAAACTTTCTGCCATATTAATTTTCAATACCATACAGAAATCCACACTCTTATCATATAATAAGTTATATAGCCAAGGGTCAATTGAATTATTAGGAAAAAAGGTACTGGTATCGATCACCCATTTTTGGTTAGAGGATGCAATCATCCGAGGATATTTCAGACACATATTTGGTGCAAACTGCAGAATATGGCCGGAAAAATATTTAGTATTTACTATCAGCTATATGTCCAATGTCACATTCAGCTTATCCAGTGTAACTGGAAACTCCTATACGCTCCATAATTTGGATCAGGATGAAGATCTTAGGGATAGTAGGCCTAATGATGAAGATTTTGAAATCGAAGACGATTCAGCACGTAGAGTAGTCCATCAACACAAGTTAAATGATCTGGCATAGGCTTTGGAACTTGAAATAGAAATATTCGGAATTGTTAGCATCCTTAGGGATTGAGAAAAGATTACTTGGCAAGAGAGAGAAGTTATCTCACTTTCGATCATGAGAAACGGCGTTTTCATTGTAGGGCTACTTTCGGTAGCTTTGTGTATTGCCGTGATACTGGCGTTGGCATCATACTATTACCATGGGGTGCTGGAGGAGTTAGGAATCTCTACTTACAACTCAAGTGAATGGCAAATGTCTATTGGTAGCTCAAAAGAATCCTAAAGTGTGTCATTCTCCAAAATTGCAACGTCTTAGGTGTAGTAATTAACGATTGCACTGTCAGTTAGCCTTCGTGAATGGAATGATACAAAAACAGTGAGATTAATACAGAAACATTGAATTGGTGCAATATCACAAGGACGATTGGATCATATGTGTCAGCTTTGAAATATTGTGTTTTTTAGTGGTCAGACCATAAGGATACACATGGAACCCTGATACACATCTGCCACTGCCATATGTTATGTCGGTCAGCAGCCATTCATAAAAGCTTAAATATCTAAATAATTTCCCCGAAAACCTTGGCATAGTCAGCGACGGGCAAGGAGAAAGTATCCCCCAAGTACTCAAGATGATGTGGGTAAGATACCAGAGTAGATTGGAGCTTAGATATGCTAGCTGACTATTGCTCGAACATCAAACGAGACAATCCACAGAATTATGAGTTATTAGCGTAAATTTGGACCCTGAAACTCACACTTTATTTGTCCTGCATAAGCAATATCAGTTTAAATCAACCTAACAAAGCAGTACAAATGTTTTTTTGAAATCTATTGGTTTACTCTCGACAGCTTGTGGCTTTTGAAACGTTTTATTCAATAAACACAAAATAATAAAAGTAGTACTTTTTTGTGGGTTATGAGACAATATGGTGGGTGCCAAACCCAAATACCTTATGTGATAAAGGAAAACGGAAGTCATTTTTGAATTCAACGCCCAAAAGTTACTCGAAATCAATTGTCTGATCAAAGTCAACAAAAATCGTGTTGACCAGTGTTATCAAAACGGTACGAATTTCAACTCGAGCGTATCAAGAACCACGGGTTAGATAAACTTCATGGTGTTGACGAACTTATGCCTATGGTAGATGTAGCCCGTCTCTGGCTACATTTTCGCATGCTACTATAACTCGAAAAGAAATAAATATGCCATTTCATCTGGAACGATTCCGGATACGCTATGAATTAGCGAGTCCGCGATATGTCTTGAATAGGCTACATATTCATATACATATGAACTCTTATTATAACGAATCAGATGGTTTCAATCGCACCATTTCGCAGACGAATGAATAACAACCTATATGCGGGAGATCGCTTGTTGCTGTCCAGTCGATTCTCGCTGATCGAAGGCACTGACAATACGAATTGCTGAATTAATAATGAGCTTACACCTTAGAGATGTTAGAGACACGATGGACATTTCCTACAGACGTTGAATAAACGAGGTTAATAATGAAGAGTTTTTTACAAGTGAGTCTATTCCCTGCCAGAAACACCTTAATTTCCCAAGAGTGGGGAATACCCCACGGGTTGGAAACCACTGCATTAGAATAGGGTTGACATACGTCCCGAATTTCCCGGACATGTCCGGAATTTCACTGTTAAATCTGCGTCCGGTAGGAATTTCTAAAATATGCCGAAATGTACGGAATTTCAGAGTAAGCTCATAATTTTTCCTAAATCAACATAAACAATATTAATTTGGGGCAGATTTATGCTACATGCAGTTTTTCTTCGCGCTGTATGCGATTTACTATCACATATGTTGGTTTTAATATGGGGCTTACCACCCTAGCTAAAACTGCGATCAAAAATAAATAAAAATAACATCCATTTACAGAAATAAGTCTAATTGTAATCGCAATTACAAGATAACGGTATATTTATAGAGTCGGTTTAGGCCTTTTGGATGCTTTATTCAAAGATAGTGGGTCTAAACTTGGGGGTAGTTTGCCTTTATTCTGGGGTTCGCGAAGATGTTGAACGTAATCAGCTTCAAAAATAGGCCGTGGGTAAGTCTGGGCCAATGTGCCGACTTTTGAATTAGTAATCAGCTTATCAAATGGGCTGAATTAGTAATCAGCTGGGTCACGGAACATTTTCAAATTGGAGATAGAGTCGCGAACATAAAAGGTTGGAAACCACAGTATGTGCGGTGTTTATATAGCTAAGTGGTGCAGTGCGCGCAGGCATTAGGCTGGTAAATAATCTTATAGGCGTGACATGAACATGACTTAACGATGTACAATTACGCTCCTTGCATTTTCGAAGTCATAATCCTCCTCCAGCTCTACCGCTAACTCTGATCATGTGGGCGGAGAGAGGATCAAATTATACAGTAATATATGAAAGAACCAATATTATTTACATCACTCATTCAAATCATTGCATATAGGAAGCCCCCGTAACTTGCATCGATTGCCCTAAGATGGGCCTAAGATTTTGGTGGGAGGGAGCTGAAAAATGTGGCTTCGGCCCTGGTTACAACTTACAACACACAGCCACGTACTCCTGAACCGGATCGTGACCACCTCTAGTCGACAGACAAAGCTTTGCTAGTGTTACGTCATATTGATCGACAATGTGCGCATACCCCATTTTGAAATCCACTAGTGGGCGCTAAAGAGCGTCCGGAACTTGTGTTACAAAAATATGGTAACCCTACATTAGAATATATCTTACGATATAGTTTTACATCACTACAATCATTTTGCGACATCGGATCAAATGCCAATTTTCCCCGCCAATCTGTCAATCGTAACGTCGTTCCAAGACTTGCTACACATATTTTTGAATTACAATGATGGTTATGTCAAATAGCCAACGCTAGATGATCATCCTACCGAAGTGCAGAAAGTTATTTCCAAGTTCAACAAATTAAAAAAAATATTCATGTTACTTCTACATTCTCAGAGTCTACGATTTTAAAACTCCCTTGGTTGCTTACTGAGTGGAAGTTACGATAAGCGAAATGCAAGTTGCAACGCGACAGCTGTCGAATATCATTCGTTTTTATGACATTCAGATTGGAATAATTATCATTATTATTATTATTTTCCTCCATATGCGCGTTGAGCAACTTTATTGTCTTCAAATAGACAACGAACGTGATGGCTGTGTCATGAATCGCAATTTGAGAAATGAACATAGACAGTGAGCGATTTTTTGAGGTATGCAATTAATTTGACAAATCGAAAAAAGAATCATAGTTATGTAGGGTCACCATATTTTGGAATAGGGTAAGGAGAACACTTTTCCAAAACTTACAATACCGGAGGGAAATCTTGAAAATATGGTAAATTTTTCCACCTCGAAAAAATCATCATCATCGCCCAATATACAGTTTTTTCCCTCACATTATCAGGTGGTTGACTAAAAAAATAGAAACTGAAAAAAAACCCTCATAACTGCAACCAGTTTTTTTTCAATGAGGTCAAATTTTTTCTTCATGACATATTCAATCATGCTATCTTTTGGTCATTATTCTGCGCAAAGAAACTAATATCTGTGATAGCTTAATTGGTCATCCATGTTGTCAATTTTTGCAAGATGGTATTTTTATTTGAATTCAAGGTTTTTGCAATGACAGCCGTTTTAAATACTGCTAAAATATAATAACACAGTTGAAGGCACTTACAACTAACCAAGAAATCATAATTTTGTTCAATGGCACTCAACCTAACAGAAGAAGGTAGAAGTTAATATGTTACGCTATAGGTACGTAAACACAAATGCGGTTTAAATGCGAAATCCTTGCCAACATCAATGTGTGAAGTGTGAAATGAAAACGAAGTGTTCAAAATAGCTTAACAAAGAGAGCGTTGTGCGGAACACGATGATAAATACAATAACAATATTAGATAGAAATGATTTATGCTGACAATAAAGTCGCTTCAAAGATTCTCTTACATGTTTGGAGTTATGTGCGGATTTCTCTCACCAACGGTAATCTGCAAACTTGTTTACGTCCCTGTAGCCTTGATACCTTTCTTCAATCTGGCGAAGGTCTTGGTGGAATCTCTCTCCTTGTTCTTCGCTATATTCACCAGAGTTGACTGGAAAGCAATCCTAATGAGAACTCACAAACACCAGAGATTCAAGGGACTGAAATCTTTCTAGCAGCTCTTTGACCTGTTCTTCATAATCAGGACTCCCATGCTTTCCAGGAAAGATTAAATTACTATACTCGAAAAGCTGTCCATGGCCTTTTTTCTACTGCACCAATGTGTGCAGTCAAACCTTCGTCTCTGATCAGTTCACAGATCTGTGGCCTATCAAAGACTCCTCTGATCGTAGCTTCACCTCAGATATACGGGGAAATTTAATTTGTAAGAACTTGAAGGTTGGGCAATCCTTATCTAGTGCTCAGGTATAGATTTTTATGAGACCAAGTTTAATGTGGAGAGGTGACAAATTTTGTGGATCAACTAACCCTTTTGAAATCCGGTCAGTTTTCGCGAAACTGACCATCACTTTTCAAATTCATACCGTGACCTCATTAAGACTTACATTTGGGCTGTTTCAGTTTAAAAGTGGGCGGACTATATCCCTCTACCGTTTCCGCCCTCGATCGACACCCCAAGACATGTCCAAGGTTTTTTATTAGGCTAAATAAACAAACTTTTTCTCTAAAAAATCTCTTTCTTTCTCTCATTTTTCAAGACTGACCCACATGAAGGCGCCAGAGAGCCAAAAATGATGCATGAGTGCGTAGCCACCGTTGCCTGGTTTCAAACAAGCCGTCAACCATGGCTGTAAACCACGCCGCTCGCCAGTTATCGAAAAATCAAAAATAATGAAAAATTTACATATGGGCGTGGTCAGTAAGTGGTCACTATGGTCAACTTCAAGATCAATACCGAATCGGACCCTTACCGCCCAGTTAATGGCATGAAACAGCGTGGTATACATTCTCTTGTCGTATCCAGCCATTTGCAGGCATAGTAAACCAGTTTATGACTCATATTCGGTCACGAACTTAACTATGTTCTGGAAAATCACCGAAGCGTGACCACAATTACCAAACCCCTTTAGAATACTCCCAAGAACAAGTTTTGATGTTTGAAACGGCAAAAAATTACACAGAACACCGTACAAGTCGACTTCTGATGTTCTGGCAGAATGTCTGACAAGATTTCCCACTCGGAAAATATCTGGAAATTTTTGATGATAACCACTTTTTTTCATGCGTATTTTCGGCCGAACTCCTTATGTAAGATCGTCGGTGCTCGAAAATTGTCATGCCTTATACCTTCGAATTAGGTATCATATAAATCAGAAGATTGCTAGCTTTCCCTACGAACAAAAATGAAGTCTTTAGGACATAGACAAATAAAGATATGGCCAGATGAAGTTGATCGATTGCGTATATGCAATCAGATTTTAAAAGGGCTAATTATGCAGATTTGACATTTTCAAAATCAGGTGATAACTTGTTATGTGTGGCCAGCTAATTTGTGTGTAGTGGTGATCATCAGCCCTCGAGTTCCGCAGATACAAAAAATGGATATTTAGTGTAACCGGCCTGTGACCCTGTGAAGAAGTATCGAAATCTTTCTTAAGTCACCTAATATTTTCCATTTGTGTTGGCTATACTGAAGAGGTTTCAAAAGGAATTCCATGTCTTCATAGCATTCAATGAGCTTCGCAGAATGTCCCATTGTCCAACAGCAACAAAACCCTTATATCATTATGTAGTAATACTGCCTTCAAACTCTTCAGAGATGAGTCCAAAAACAGTCACCGTTCTGCCGATATGTAAACTATGCTCAAAGGTGATATTAATCCTGAAACATCTTTACAGTATACTATAGGAAATGGTCTTGGTCATAATTGAAATATTTTCCAAACTTTCCATCAAAACTTTATTGCGAAATCCTTAGTATGACGTCGCAAATCTTAATTGCATAACGCTGAAAGCTGCAGTTTTCGAAAATTCAAATGCAATTTGCCAAAAAACTAGACCTGATAGAAGAAAACGGACAACAGTATTGGACTCAGCATAAAAAAGTACACTAAGCACCGTCAATATTTTGGTAACCTCAAAATTAACGCAGCACGGTGTTATTTTACGAAATGTGTATATATATATATTTTTCCGGGGGGTGATCACCCCGTTCGTCCTCTCCATTAGTCTAAGCCAATGCAAGGTATAACTATAACTCCTGTGTGAATTTCAACAGAGGATAGTTTCTTTCATTAGGTACCTCCAATGCTCCATTGATGTTACATTGCAGAAATCCTGAGCAGATCCGCTATGTGGCGCTGTATGGCTTCGAATTCATCGTCCGAGAATCCCTGTATAACAGGAGTAGCCTCCATTGAGGGTATGGGTTATTGTAAACGGTTTCTGTCTTGTTTTAGATTCATGATAATGATTGCCACCGAAGACAAAGTTTCCAAATTTCGACCAGTATTGCTTTTATCGATCGTCCTGTTGCTGTACTTCTCTGAAGAATCAAAATCGAATCAGTGAACTGCAGAAATATCACGGAGACTATAGCGACTCCTAAATTCATCATCCAGTATAGCTGCATCTGCCCGACGCCGCCGCATAGGTTGAAGTGCAACGGAATATCGATGGAACACGGTGTTTCTCGATATCATAATATAACCGTAACGGTGTATTCGGAGGTATCATCTGCAGTCAATTTCAGTGAATCTCTTTACAAGCAATGGCTGGCTACGGAAATAATGACTTGGTTGATGCTGGCATGGAGCACATATCTGCTTATCGCCATTGTCGTATATATGAGTAAGCGTCGGAGATATCATGGCTCAAAAAGTAACAAAACATTTAACCCGTCAGATGTGATGATTTTACTGACCGGTATGTTTTGCTCAATTCGCCTATTCCTCGGTTTGGATGGAATTTGGGGCAGAGGAAGCGAACTCAATTGTACTGTATTAAAGTTAGTTCGAATCATTCTAGCCCTCATCTGCTTATCAATTACGTATAGTTTCCTGTGGTATCGCCAAAGAATATTATATCAACAGCCTGCATTGGCTACTTTGACAAATGCATTTAGCCGGATTTTGAGTATAGGCAGTATCGTTTTCATATTCGTTGCCGTCGCTTTTAACGCAATATCCTTCACTACCACTTCCAATTCTGCTAGATCTGTTAATGGCTGTGAGTTCAAAGACTTGGACGTTTACGACTACTCCAAATGGCCTATTGCCATGGTACTGGACGGTGTGATTATTTCCATGCTCTCACTCTTGTTCATCATACCACTGGTAAAACATAAGAAATGCGTAGATGCTAGTAATATACCGGCAGGTAAGACCAAAAGGGCAATCTACCGAGCTGCTCTACCAGCGTTAGTCACGATATTCACAAATGTTTGTGTCGGTATGTTTCTAACGTCTTTTCGTAATGGCGTTGACGAGTTAGCCAATTTTGTAACTGACTGTTACACCGTTATCAACATGATAGCTTTTTTATTGAGTTTTGGCGACTGGAGAAGTCGACTTTTCCCGTTCGAAACTAAGCGTTGCGCGTTGGATTGTGGTATGATGTAGCAGCCGAACTATTAAGTCTAATAGTGATTTGGCTATTTAATTTCCAATGAGAACTTGATGAATTTAGGATTAATTGGCGACAATGTCTGGGTGTAAGAGAAAAATCCATACGTGTCTATATAACTGGAAACAATCGACTATGACGTCCAGCAGTCTTTATTGCGTTAATTGTCACTAATTTCGCCGAGGCACATGAATGAAGAATTATATAGGTGGGACAATGCCATAGGCTAGGGGACGAGCCGTCACTGGAACTACGACGTGTAGCAACCGTGCTCTATACTGCCCTCTATGACAGTTATAGCAGTGAGGTATCTCGTGTTGTAATAATTATTTAATAAAGTTTCTGCAGCAGTTGTTGTATCGTGGGTCACCATTTCCATACAAGACTTGGATAATTACATATTTCTAGTTGGCTAATTATACCAATCAGAGCGAAATACCGGTAATCTGATTTTAATCTAATTTGTGAAATGTTTTTATTCTGCCTGTAATTTTAATTCTATTCTAATTTTTGGTTTTCCTGAACATGTTACACTGTACGCAGTGGTTCTTAACCTTTTTTCCTCCAGCGCCTCCTTTTAAAAATTATCCTGCTCTAGCGCCCCCACCTCATACTGTAAGGACTGGAATAAAGGGTCGAGGAGGGCCGTAACAGCACTTCGTCAGCCCCGCTCAAAAACGATTGCCTTGCACACCAATAACCTGATAAACCAAACTTCTGAGGGCTTCACCCCCAAGAACCTTGTCGCGTGATTTCGATGGTCAGCAAAGTTTGTGCGGCCTGGTCGCCATAAGCGCCATTTTTTTCATAATGCATGAATGAATAGGTGGTAATTGCATCTATATTTCGTTATAAACTTTTTTATCATCTCAGCTCACGTAATCAGATTTACCAGTAGCGCTGAGTGAGCTGTTGCACTGGAAAATGAAGGCCACGTAATTATTAGTTGATCATATTCGAGCGTGCCCGTTGGTACAATTACTTCGTTACCTCTTGTCCGCTATCTAGTCAAAAGATATTGAAACGCAAACTTTGGACAATTAGACTTATATACATCAAAGTCTACGGCAGGGGTGGGCAATAATTTTTCCCCGCGATCCAAATGAGAAGCAGAAAATATGTTGGCGGGCCGAGTCAGAAATTTTAACTGTACTTGAGAAAAAAAGTAATTTTTGAAGAGCCCTAGTGGACAGTTTGGCTGGGGTACGGCCTGGTCACTGACGATGCTATGCGAGCATATAGGGACTTATGATATCATAGTCCTGCATTGGTAGTCCGTACTCACCTATACATGGCAAGACTGAGGCTTGTGTGTGTGCGACTGTGCGTATGGAGGTGACTGGAGTTCAGTTGCTGTGCGTATATGTTTATTAGGGATGTTGTGAACGTGAGGTTCACGTTCGCGTTCTGTGTGTGAACCTCTCAAATTTAGAGGTTCACGTTCACAAACGAACCTTGGTAGGTGCTGTACTGTGAACATTTTTCATATCCTTCAATTTTTCCACGTCATTATAATATCTTCGGTTGAAATCTTTGCTTTTCACCTTCGGACCACTTTATGCATGGCGCTGGCAGCATGAAAAATCAACACTAAGCTAGCATGCGCCTTGCCAGTCTCAAAACTTTACTTGCTTTGTTACAAAAATTAGCTCGAAATAATTAGCTTTCCGATTGTGAATATTTAGTCACTTTCAGTGACTCTCTAGTGTGAGCTTGACCCGCAATCGCACAACATCAAGAACGAAATACACTACATGGTAGGTAGTCAGCGAATGATGCTTATTAGGCCTACACCAATCAATGGAATTAATATAAAGAAAACATGGTGATCTGATGTAAAAAATCTAACAGGCGTACGGGTTCCATGTTGATTTGATATGTTTATTGTATCATAAAAACCAAATCCATGCGATTGGGGTCGTGTCTACTGTATAACTTGTTTATGTTGTGATATCGGTAGCATAGAAACCCGTTTTACACTCTGCTCAATATCAATTTAGCAATAGTCAGACGCCGAATACATTGTGCGATCTGGCCTAGATCATTAAGGCGTAATAAGCAGAGCAAGTTTTTGTTGCAGTCAAATACGTGGAAAGTTGCATTTATATTTCACAAAAGTTGCAGCAAAAAGTTGCATTTATTTTTCACAAAATTTGTACTAGAAAGTTGCATTTATATACAAGTTCCTAGAAATTATTAGGGTATGAGATACTAGAATCGATCCGTATCCAATGCACTGTAGCAAAACTCAGTGTTGGCGACTTCAACAAAATCAATAGCCTGAAAAAATTGACCCAGTGAAAATATAATTTTCGGCGGTCTATAGCCTGAATGTACGTCAGATCAGAAAGGACATCAAATATAAACGACAGTGGAATAATTAAGCGATCTATTTACATATAGTGCCAAATATTTCCATTAAAAAGTCAGTTTCATGAAAAATCGAAAACACTTGCAAAAAATTTACATTAAAAATCAAAAAAAGCTGCAAAAAGTTTCATGAAAATTCGAAAAAGTTACAAAATGTTGCATAGAAAAAAATGGAGAAAAGTTGCAAAAAGTTGCAACATAAGAATCCTCCAAACAGCTTAAAACACCATTCTTCATAACTTCTGAGTATTAAGGAAGCTGCAGGAAGCTGTACAAAAAGTTGCAAAAGTTGCAAAAACTTGTCCTATAGTAATAAGCTTATATTCCCTTGCAAGTCCTCGTCGAAATTGATGGCAAATATATTTATGGGATTATTATAGCATTTGATTACTCCAGTTGATACATCTCGTGACGTTTTAAAAGTAAGTAGCCTATGTACTTCAGCATTGTGGCATAATGTGGCTGGTGTCGTCGCTAGATATCTTGTATACCACTTCACGGAAATGTACGGTTGGAATTATCAATATGACGTCACGTGATGTCATAGGTTTACGTTCGCGTTCACACAGAACATTTCAAAAAGTTTCGCGTTCACACGAACCTGAACCTTTCAGGGGTTCACACCATCCCTAATGTTTATGTATGGTATCGGTAGGTTCTCGTCTGGTTCCGTTATGAGTTAGTGTGAATCGCCGTTAGAGTACTGCGTCATAGACTTGTGTAGTTGTGCATCGTTGATGTCGTAAGCAGGCGGCAATCGCGAAGAGACGAGATCCTGAGCCCAGGAATACATACGCGCTCCCATCAGGTATTGGTTGGCCTGATCGGGAACGCAAAAATTGATTTTGGGTTTTCCAAGTTTGATGTTGCTGGTTTTATGAATTTGTATTCATGGTATAGCATATGTGTTTTGCGCAGAGGTGGTCAAAGTAGTCAAGAAGGCTACTCAAGTAGAAGTAGAAGTAGCGACGAAAAAATCTACTCAAGTACAAGTAGAAGTACTTCTTTCATGAGCAACCTGAAACTACTTGAAGTAGAAGTAGAATTGACTGACTTTAAAAGTACTCAAGTAAGTAAGTAGTTGTGAAAACGATCCTGATTGGATGGGTTATAAAAAGGTGCAAATTGAGCTATGTGATAGGTGACGAGCTTGATTCATATTGATGCATAGTATTGCATACCAGCAGGTATCCAATTTTCGATAGCATAAGCATTCGTTCACATCATGGGGTGAAAATGATAGTATTGATAAGGAGATGCGATACTAATCCTCTGTTTTCTCGAACAACGCGTCATGGAAAATATCATGGAATGGCGCCATCTCCCTATACGGCCCGTAGTTTAGTCGAAGAGCAATATGGAGAAGTTGTATAGGATACGGTGCAAACACTTTGCGCAATTAGTAAACGTTAATAAAAAATCTGGTGGACCGTAAAAATGCCATATTGTGTAGCTTTATTTTCAGAAATTAAAGGCATTACTGCACTTGCTTTTATACTTCAACATGTATGTTATTCGGACAAAAGAACTGATAATAATTATAACTCAAAGTATATGATACTGGGAATTGAAAGTGAAATATAAATACTACTTCTAAAAGCAGAATATGTATTTCATGTTTTTAGTCCAGAAAGTTTCAAAGGTGGTATGCTAAAACAGCTCTAAAACTAAAAAAAAAGTCAAAGTCCACTCTTCCAGATTAGGACACGCCATGGACAGGACATATATATGCTAGATTACGATATGACAAGAAAATGCTAGATTGCGAAACATCAGTTTCAAACGTTATGATGAGCCATATAAACTGTGATGAATTATTTCATATGGGTGAAGGGTGATAATGTGGTGTGAACGGAACCACGCCAAACCGCCACCTAAATTATATTCACCGATACTGTCGTGAAATCAGACTGGTCACTCCGTTTCCACTGCGCGCGACGAAAATTCTGTGCTTTACTCAACTTTTATGAAAATTAAATGTTAATACTCCGTGAAAACAGTTCCGAAATTTCTCAGGCTATCTTCCTGATTGGAAGATTGAACTACTTCTACTTGACAAACTGAAAATAGCGAGAAGTAAGTAAGTAGATCACAAAATATTAAGAAGTGGAAGTAGAAGTAGCGAAAATCAGATCTACTTGAGTAAGTACCAGAAGTAGAGGAAAACTACTTGAGTACTTCGAAAAAGTAGAAGTACTTCGTTACTGACCACCTCTGGTTTTGCGAGAGTGCTTTTAAAGGCACTTCTCAATTGCAGGCACTCCACTATGTTAGTGGTCGGCAACCCTTTTAAGCGGCGACCTTAATTTAAAGGAAAATTAAACCCGAATGCGACCCCATGCGACCCCATTTTGTTTTCGGATAAGGAGAAACCCTATATCGCTGAATTTAAATAATAAGAGTTTTGTATGTACGTGCAGTTAGAGAGAAATGTTGACCCATAAAAGTATTCCAAAGTGATTGTTTTTCAATAAGTTTCAAATAGCACAGGAACTGGATTTCACAAACACAAAATTGTTAATTTGTTTTATTTTTACCTTGTACCTTTATTTCGATGCTCCTGCAATGCACACTGTCAACCAGTGTTCAAATACGCATCGTGACTTCGCATAAGCTTAACCACATGTCCTGCTCTACTTCCAATTGATTCCGATGTTTCGATTTACATAGCGATGAGTTGAGTCGGACTTCACACGATCGTGAAAATCGTTCAATAACAAAATTTGACATAGTTCGTAACGTTGAGTGAGAGAGAGAGAGAGAGAGAGATGGTATCCTTTTTCGCCTGCACCATCCAGATGCTTTGACGACGGAGATGCGATACGAATGCATTGTGTGAGTGCATTGACACCCAAGGGCAGAAGTGAGGTAGAGACGGGCCAAGCATCCCATATGATCACGAACAAAGCTTATACGGCATATATACCTTGATTTTCATGTATCCGCCCGGCATTCCATTGTAATGACATACTTGATGAAATATGAAACTGTGAATTAAGAGAGACTAATAAGGTGTACAAATTGATCTTCAGAACCGAATACGCTCACTGGTATGTGAGTCGAAGGTTGCTTTGTTGCTAGTGGGTGAGGACCCGAGCTCAGAACTTTTAATGATCGGTATTACTCGAATACTATTGCAGCACTGTTTCCGAAAATCCAGAAATTATGAATGCCATGGTATCATGACCCACTCCAAATCACTTAGGAACGTGGAAATCGGCTGCACTCCAAAACACTGGTAAACTGGTAAATGTTGTGAACTAAAACAATAGAAAAGCATCAGTCTATTTTCAGTAACGAATTGAAACGGTTTCAAACTGAAATGTTAAGTCATGGCGACCCAGGGCAAAAATAAAGCGATCCCGCTTTGCGTCGCGACCCACAGTCAGTGATGAGCGGATAGTGCTTTTCGAGACTCCGAGTCCCTCCGACAACTTTAGTGTCTGAGGAAAACTCCCTCCGACTCCGAAGAGCTCAATACCAGACTCCGAGATACTCCGGTGAATCTCGTCAAGTATCCGAAACAGTGGCAAGCATGATACATGGTACACATGTTACAACATGGTACATGTGATAATATGGTTGGCCTCATAGTATTGCTTACTCTCCAGTCCCCAATCGCAGTGCAGATGGCTGATTTTTATGCACTTGGCACACATTTTTGCATGTTACCCGTCATATTACAACTTGACAAGGTGTCAACTGTCTGTGTTTTGGTTTGTAATCATAATCAATAGTGTATTCTGGTCAGAGCTATCCAAAGATATCGGAGACAAAAGTTACAATACTCCAAAATTCTCCGAAAAAATATCTGTAGTAAACTCCGACTCCGCTCCGACTGTCACAAAATCGGCAAAACTCCGCTCCGAATCCACTCCGACTCCGCTCCGATGCTCATCACTGCCCACAGTATGCCGACTACTGCTCTATACTGCCCCCATGACATTTATAGTGGTGGTGTTTCATGCTGTATTTCTCTCTTTTGTATCGTGAGCAATGTTCCCTCTAATTTTTCACGAGTCTGCGTGCACTCACCAACTCACACCTTGAACAACAGTGCGTAGCGACTAAAAAATATAAGATGAAAAAGGTCATCACTTCGCATTTGTTGTACGCAACTTAGATTTTCTGTTCGCAGGGACCGTGTCAGCACGTGCTCGCGTGCGCAGCTTAGAGGGAACATTGATCGTGACCCATCAACTTATACGGAGGTCTTTTACACTAGGTACTACCAGTGAGTTACTAATACTGGCAGTGACTATACCTTGATCATCTCTTGACGAAGGACGCATGCAAGGCAAGAGAATGAAACAGCGACGAAGCAACAAAGAATAAAGACAGCAATCACGAACATTTTCAGTTATGATACGTTGTTATATGCAGAGGTGGTCAAAGTAGTCACGAAAGCTACTCAAGTAGAAGTAGAAGTAGCGACGTGAAAATCTACTCAAGTACGAGTAGAAGTACTTCTTCCATAAGCAATCTAAAACTACTTGAAGTATAAGTAGAATTAACTGACTTTAAATCTACTCAAGTAAGTAGTTGTGAAACGATCGTAATTCGTTCACATGGATTGTCAAAAGGTGCAAATTGAGCTATGCGAAAGGTGCCGAGCTCGATTCATATTGATGCATACCAGGAGGTATCAAATTTTCGACAGCATAAGCATTTGTCCGCATCATGGGATGAAACTAATAGTATTGTTATGGAAATGCGATACTAATCCTCTGTTTACTCGAACAGGGCGTTTAAGAAAATATTATGGTATGGCGCCCTCCCCATATTATGAGGCCCGTAGTTTAGTCGAAGAGTAATACGGAGAAGTTGTATAGGATACGGTGTAAACACTTTGCGCGATTAGTAAGCGTTCATAAAAAAAACATGGTTGATCGCAAAAATGCCATATTGTGTATAGCTACACTTGCTTTTATACTTCAACATGTATGTTATCCAAACAAATGAACTGATATTAATTAGAACTCAAAGTATATGATATTGGACATTGAAAGTGAAATATATATACTACTTCTAAAAGAGGAAAATGGATGTCGTGTCTTTAGTCCAGAAAGTTTCAAAGGTGGTATGCTAAAACAGCTCTAAAACTAAAAAAAGTCAAATTACGATATGATAAGTAAATGCTAGAGTGCGAAACATCAGTTTCAAACGTTATAATGAGCCTTATATACAGCGATGAAATATTTCATATGGGTGAAGGGCGAAAATGCGGTGTGAACGGAACCACGCCAACCCGTTACCTAAATTACATTCACCAATACTTTCGTGAAATCATACTGGTTACTCCGTATCCACTGTGCGCGAAGCACGACGAAAATTCTGGGCTTTACCCAACTTAAATAAAAATTAAATGTTGATACTCCGTGAAAACAGCCCCGAAATTCCTTAGGCTATCTTCCTGATTGGAGGATTAAACTACTTCTACTTGACAAACTGAAAATAGCGAAAAGTAAGTTAGTAGATCACAAAATATTACGAAGTAGTAGTAAAAGTAGCGAAAATCAGACCTACTTGAGTAAGTACCATAAGTAGAGGGAAAATACTTGAGCACTTCGAAAAAGTAGAAGTACTTCGTTACTGACCACCTCTGCTTATATGGGGCTTTGGTATAATACAAAAAAGTAGGCCAAAGTGGGCGCTCTATTCGTGAGCCGTTTTATTCGTTTCAGCATCGTGTTATTTGTGCACCGTTCATTGCCACGAATTTAGTCTTGTGTGTCACGTTATGTCTTGCGCGGATAAAAAGACTCGCGTCGGTGGTCTGCCATATTGTTGGTTCTCGTTTATGCAAAAGCAATTGCATCCAGCAAGAACGCAATCTTTCTATTCGACTTTCATTATTATCATTGTTGAGAAATGAAGATGAAAATATGAGGACGTTTTTCACATTGGAGTCTTTTGCGTCGCAGCACAATATGCACAGGGACATTGGGACGTTTGTTCTAGTGATCAAATAACATTGGATCTTAACCGGTGTTTCGTGGAACCCCAGAGGTTCGCCGATTCTGACTCAGGGGCTCCCTGGAGGTCTCGATACACACACACACACACACATCGATCAGCAGTCGAATTGCGACTGCAGTGGTGGTAGGCCTGCATCGTGTGTAGTGGCGGGTGCATGAGACGTTGGGGTCCAAAATCGGAACCCCGTCCATCTGAAATGCCAATTCTATCTCCATTATTTATAAGGTCTTTTGGAGTAAAACGATTGGTATCACGCCGTTGCATTTCGACCTAATACTATGGCAACATTTTCCAAGGTGAAGTCTTTCATTTCTGAGCTGGTATCACGCTGATTTGCAATGAATACTGATTATAATGTATTGGTTTGGCGTGAAAAATAATACTTTTTTAGTTTTGTTCTTTCAACACTTTGTTGATGCACAGTTCCTTTCAACGAGTGGAAGCGGAGCTATTGCCGTCGAAAAACTTGGATTATGAATAAAATAGTCCTTACGGTGACTAATTCTTTGATTATTTCTCATAGTGGTGCCCACCGTAAATACTATTTTAATCAACTCCAAATTTTTCGACGGCAATACCTCCGTTCCACTGGTTGGAATTGAACCAAATTTGGTGAACATCGTTTCTATAGACAACCAAACACTTGCATGGGGTGAACAGAAAATTTTCAAATTTTTTGTTATTTATTTTTATATAATAAATAGAAACTTTCTTCTCCTGTAGCAATGCGGTTACTGGTTGGAATTGAACCAAATTTGATGTGTAGGCTTAAATTAGGTAACCTAACAATTTTATCAAGTAGCCAGTACGATTTAAGAAAAAAGTCATTTTTGAAGACCCCTAGTGTCTAGTGGATCGCATTGTACAGCGTGTGTCTTGAGCGGATAGCGATATAATAGCATACGATTACCATCATACGCCACTCGAGTTAGTTTCGTCTGGTTTTGTCCCACTGACTCATACAATCATCATCTATTCGGCAACGTGACTATATTGCAATCATGCTATGAACAGGTTGCAGTTTTGATGGCTGATGTAGTAGCCCTGTCCTTTTGTGACCCTCATGACAATTATACTAGTGATGTCTCGTGTTGTTAACTTCATCTTTAATGTCTGGTTGCCTCGGCGGCTGGACGTGTTGATAAAGTCTGCCGCAGCAGTTGTTGTATCGTGAGTCATCAACTACGTAAGGAGGTTTGGCGAGCACGCTAAAAACATCAATTCCTTTTCTACGTAAATCTGATTGCAATTTGGAAGATTTTTGTAATGTGCCGGTATGTTAAAGATGGGATATTGCTTTCTGTCTCCCCAGTGACGCGTCGGTATTAGGGTTTTAGTTTAGGGATTATTTATTTGCGCTAGTTTACTGTTAGTGTTCCGCTGATGGGATACGGTACTGCTAGTGTTGGCGACTTTGCTTAGCGATTTTGGTCTTGCAGATTTTGATGTTGCTGGTTTCATGGTAGTTTTGATGTTACTGGCTGCATGTGTTTTTATGAGAGTGTTTTTATGGGCACTTCTATCGTTCGGTGGGGAGTATTGTTGCAGCCGTATCTCTATATTGCCCTCAATTTTTATTAGCGATGCCTCGTGTTGTTAGCATCCTCTTTAGTGTCTGGCCGCCTCAGCCGCAGGTATGTGGAAATAATGTCTCTGCATCAGTTGTTGGATAGTCAGTCATCAACTACGTGATATAGAGTTTTGAAATCACTCGACACAATCAATGGTCTGGAGTAGAACCCGTCCGATTATCTGATCGCCGATAATATCGTGTCTAGATCACACTTTAAAAGAAATATTGATATCGGCAAAATATCACCAAACCGCGTGTCAAACATTTATTTTATTGTGTCACAATTATGGTTCCAAGTGGTTGCATTTAAACAAACGGTGTTTTAAAACACTTTGCTTAAAACATGAACAATCGCCTTTTGCTGCAACATCAAACTGCTTGTGTTTGTGCAAAACGTGTTTGTGACCCCAATAATGGTTATCCAGAATTCAAAATGAGTTTTTGTGAACAACACGCGATATAATTATCGACGCACACAGGTCACAGTAATGAGCTAGTAACCGTAATCGCGGTGTTATGCCTCCGAATATATGTATACATTGACTCTGAGGTGGTCAGTAACGAAGTACTTCTACTTTTATGGAGTATTCAATTGGTTTTCCTCTACTTCTATTACTTACTCAAGTAGAACTAATCTTTCGCTACTTCTACTTCATAATATTTTGTGATTTCCTTACTTACTTTTCGCTATTTACAGTTTGTGAAGTAAAACTATTAAATTCTTCCAATGAGAGAGAGAGAGAGGGAGAGAATGAGACGGAGAAATTTAGAGACGTGTTTTCGCGGAGTACCTAAAATAATTCAACTATCACAAAAGTCGCCCATATAACATGTTCCATCACAGTCAATATGACTCAAAAAATATTTGGAATTATCTAATCGTATTCGAGCATTCTTGCCGCACAGCGAGTGTTAAAATAGGGAAAAACAGGTAGGCTAATTCCATTTTTAGCGTAAGATCGTTGAGCGTGAACCATCGTTGAAATTGTATGGAAAAATACGTGAAATCTATTCACCCTTTTTAAATATTGTAGTTGTATTTTTTCTTTATGCACGGTCTCGTTACAGAGAGGTTTACTAACTAACGTAAGTTCTTTTTCCAGAGCACATGCAATTAAGAGTCTAAAGTTACGAAGTAAAATCAAATGCAAACGGCATTTTACGAGCTACCATATTGTTGTTTCACGTAACAATCATCTCGCAAATCGGCAATACCGTTTCTGATACAACTCCGTATTGGTATTCGCCTCAACTACGAGCCTTATAATACGGCGGAGGGCACAATTCCATGACACTACCTGAAATGGAGCTGTGGGGTAAACAAAACCATCATTTGCATCCCACGATGCTGTTTAATTTTTATGTGTGGAAGCCTTGTACTGAACAGCATGAACCCAGCTCTCTGCAGAGTCCGAAGGGCTGCGTTTGTGGCTTTTGACAATCCGTTAGAGGGTATTTACAACCAGAGGTGGTCAGTAACGAAGTACTTCTACTTTATCGAAGTACTCAAGTTGTTTTCCTCTACTTTTGGTACTTACTCAAGTGGATATTTTTTTCGCTACTTCTACTTCTACTTCGTAATATTTTGTGAATTGCTTACTTACTTTTCGCTATTTTCAGTTTGTCAAGTAGAAGTAGTTTAATACCCCAATAAGAAAGATAGCCTAAGGAATTTATGGGCTGTTTTCACGTAGTACCAACATTTAATTTTCATAAAAGTCATGTAATCTCAGAATTTTCGTAGCGCTTCGCGCTCAGTAGATATGGAGTGACAAATATGTTTAACGAATGTAGCACTTAATATATCTAGATACCGGGTTGCGTGGTTCCGTTCACACCGCATTGTCGCATATATCAAATATTTCATCACAGTAAGTATTGCCCCCATAACGTTTCGCAATCTAGCAATTACCTATTATACACCTAACAGCCCATGACGTGTCCTAATCGTGGATTTCACTTTTTTAAACGTTAGACCTGTTTTAGAAGACCGCCGTTGAAACTTTCTGGACAAAAGACATGAAATATATTTTCCACTTTTTAGAAGTAGTAGGCTATTTTATCTTTCTTTCAATTACGAGTATTATACGTTGAGCTCTATTTATAGTTTCAGTTTTGCCTGGAGAACATACATGTTGAAGTATAAAAGCAAGTGTAGTAATGCCTTATATTTTCCGAAAATAAAGCTATTCACTATATGGTATTTTTACGATCTGCCATATTTTTAATTAACGTATACTAATTGCTCAAAGTGTTAAAGCCGATTCCGACACAACTTCTCCGTATCGCTCTTTGACTGAACTAGGCGCCTTATAATATGGGGGAGGCCGCCATGCCATAATATTCTCTAAAACGGAGTGTTTGAGTAAACAAAGGATTAGTATCGCATTTACAAATCAATACTACCATTCACATCCCATGATGTGGACGACATCTTATTCTGTCAGAAATTGACACCTCCTGGGATGCATCAATATGAATCAAGCTCTCTACATATTCCGCGTAGCATCATTCGCAGCTTTTGACAGCCCATGTGTTAAAGCAAAGTGTTAAAGCCGTATCCGACACAACTTCTCCGTATTGCTCTTTGACTGAACTAGAATCCTTATAATATGGGGGAGGGCGCCATACCATGATATTTTCTAAAGCAGCGGTTCTCAACCTTTTCAGACATGCGCCCCCCTTGGCGATGGTCCAAAAAATTGCACCCCTCTGACCCCCTCCCCTGCACTTATCGTCATGTCAAAAAGAGCACATCATCTAATACGAAGGTAGGCAACCTTTTTGCTAATCACGGCCGCATTTCGAATACTTATGTATACCTAAGGACGCATTCCAGGGCATAAGCCGTAATGAACTTGGCCGCAAAATACCTATGTTAATCTGTCCATATCCATTCCCGATGAACTCTGGAGTATTCTGCTTTTCACAACGGCCTATTGTACGCACCGACATCGTGAGTGGCAATGTTATGAATAGTTGCTGGAACTATATATTGTCGCGCGGGGCACGAAAATTTTTCAGATACACGAATGAATTCCGTAATTAATAGTAGCAGTATCACATATTGCTATTAAATATTTATTCTTTCTCATCAGCCCATGTGATCAGATTCACCGGTATAGTTTATGGAGGTAGTGCTTTCAAAAATGTAGGGCAAGTTATATAGGGTGGACCAGTTGTTATTAGTCGCTTTGTTCCATGCTGTTATTTCTTGACCCCCCATCAGGATTGTCGATTGTATCGGTAGTGGAAATTGTGGAAATATATTGAAATCGCCCAAATGTACCATAAACAAATTTCCTTCGTGAGGAGCACACGATTCCGATTCCGGTTCAGATTGAAAAGGGCGCTACTATATTATAATCGAAAAATGAAGTAATGTTGAATTGCGCGGAGCACGAAGAAAATTTCAAGATCAATTAAAATCTCCCAAAAATTCGGGAGTGAATTCGTAATTTCAATTTGCATGTCGACGGCCGCCAACACATACTAATTGAATTAGGTGCGTCGACGGCCGTACAAATTCCCTTCTACGGCAGCAGGTTGCCCATCCTTGATCAAAAAGTGTACATATACATATGGAATGTCTTACTATAGATAACTAACCTACGGATAGATACGCAACACCAGTCGTCACGCTTGCTTGCCCGGAGCGAATTACTGCTCAGCAATCTGAACGCAACATCATTGCTAATCCCATAGCTGACGACCCGCGCGCTCAAATTCAATAAAGTTGATCTTATTTGAAAGCTACTGTCGCACTGATTCCGAAAATGTACATTAAAATCTAATCAGGGCAATGAAACCCCCTTGAAATACACCTCAAAGTCTGAAAATCGGCATTGTTCTAAACAATCGCAGCGACGCAGCACAATGACCATACCAATGACCCTTGCGCGATTGCTCAGAACAATGCTGATTTTCAGACTTTGAGGTGTATTTCAAGGGGGTTCCATTGCTCTGATTAGATTTTGATGTATATATTCGGAATCAGTGCGACAGTAGCTTTCAAATAAGATCAACTATATTGAATTTGAGCGCGTGGGACGTCAGCTATGGGATTAGCAATTACGTTGCGTTCATATTGCTGAGCAGTAATTTGCTCCGGGCAAGCAAGCGTGACGACTGGTGTTGCGTATCTATCCGTTCTATCCCCCTCGGTTGGGAACCACTTGTCTGATTCGACTTCATCGCCCGAGATTCTAAAACAGACAACGATTAGTTTCCATTGCATGAAAGAAGCATATCGAGGATGGGTTATTGTAAACGCTTTCTGTCTTGTTTCAGATTGATGATAACGATTGCCACCGAAGACCAAGTTTCCAAATTGACTCAGTATTCCGGGTATATGCATCTGCCTGACTACGTCACATAGGCTGCGTTGCAACGGACTATCGATGGAACGCGGTGTTTCTCTATATCATAATAGAACCGTGACCGTGTACTCGGAGGTATCATATCCAGTCAAGTTTAGTGAATCTCTTTACAAGCAATGGCTGGCTACGGAAATAATGACGTGGTTGATGCTGGCATGGAGCGTGTATCTTTTTATTGCCACTGTCGTATATATGTGTAAGCGTCGGAAATACCATGACTCGGAAAGTAACAAAACATGTAACCCGTCAGATGTGATGATTTTGCTGAACGGTATGTTTTGCCTAATTCGTCTATTCCTCGGTTTGGATGGGATTTGGGGCAGAGGAGGCGAACTCAATTGTACCGTTTTAAAATTAGTTCGAATCATTCTAGCCGTTATCTGCTTATCGATTACGTATATTTTCCTGTGGTACCGCCAAAGGATATTGTATCAACAGCCTGCATTGGTTACTTTGACAAATGCATTTAGCCGGATTTTGAGTATAGGCAGCATTGTTTTTATATTTGTTGCCGTTGTTTTTAACGTAATATCCTTTACTACCACTTCCAATTCTGCTAGATCTGTTAATGGCTGTGAGTTCAAAGACTTGGACGTTTACGATTTCTCCAAATGGCCTATTGGCATGGTACTGAACGGTGTGATTATTTCCATGCTCTCACTCTTGTTCATCATACCACTGGTCAAACATAAGAAATGCGTAGATGGTAGCAATATACCGGCAGGTAAGACCAAAAAGGCAATCTACCGATCTGCTGTACCAGCGTTAGTCACAATATTCACAAATGTTTGTGTCGGTATGTTTCTAACGACTTTTCGTAATGGCGTTGATGAGTTATCGAATTTTGTAAGTGATTGTTATATTGTTATCAACATGATAACTTCTTTATCGAGTTTTGCCGATTGGAGAAGTCGATTTTTCCCGTTGGAAACAAAGCGTCGTGAGTTTGATTGTGGGATTGTGAAGCAATTGAACTGCTAAGTCAGATTGAGATTAAACTATTGAATTTCTAATATGACCTTGGTGTATTCGACGCAATACCTAGTAGGCCAATCCACGTGTAGTTCTTTCTGGTAGCCAGTGGTTCCATCAAATTTATATCAATGTCTGCTATAAACTAATGCAATGCACGCACCGTTCTTAAAAATAATTGACTATGATTCTCTACATATGCTTATTTACCCCAATTGCCATGCCTACGAGGTTTATACTCACATACGATTTATTGTCACGGTGAATTTGTGTCGCAAATTTTTGCGATGTGCAGAAGTTGGAGCCTATAAGGATATCTACCCGCAGTCCAGATAGTGCCATTCAGAGCATGTATTTAACGGCTCACGTAATCGATGTCGTTGAGTTAATCAGATAAATTTACACATTTCGTCACATTATCTCGC
The DNA here is from genome assembly GCF_051294905.1 of Botryllus schlosseri. Classification (NCBI taxonomy): domain Eukaryota; kingdom Metazoa; phylum Chordata; class Ascidiacea; order Stolidobranchia; family Styelidae; genus Botryllus; species Botryllus schlosseri. The sequence continues at coordinate 25,441,109 of NC_137246.1, read as the reverse complement.
TCTTAGCTCACCTATGTCCTTTAATATTCGATTTTTATATCTGGGGCACGAACACGGCGATTAACGCACCTTAATCTCCTCCCAACATATGGCTCCCATGCTCAGCGGAGCGTTCTTTCGATGCGTTCCCAGATTATACACACGGTATGATATGTGACTGTCAATATCGCGCCGTGCCTGTTTTTCAGCATTACTGCTATGGCTTTACTCAACCCGAATAATCGAACACTATCAGTAACCAACTCTATTGCAATTTACCGAATGACAATTCAAATATTCATGATGCATTGCATATTCTATGGTATATGTGTCGACGAGATATGCTCGTGTTCAGTTGCTATCGCTTCGCTGAATAAAGAAACTGGAATGTAGGCAATAAATAAACTTCTCTGTGGAACAAGGACACTGTATTTGGATGTATGTTGGCTTGCTGTTCCACATTTATAGGTTTTACATTGCTGGATAAAATCAGTAGGCCTGCATCAGTTCCACAATTTGGACATTTCCTAATTAATTTACGTAGGGAATAGTAATTTACGGTGCGGACAAGCGTCGAATACACTCGCCTAATGCGAAAAGCAAATGAACTCTACATCGTGGCCGCCATATCGTACAGCGACAACCCGACGATATCTTGCTGCCTATAGGTTGCGATTATTGTCTGTAAAGACATCAGGACCTAGCACATGCTATACGCATCCCGAGTTTTTCGGTGCTATTCATAATAACAGAGGCTTGGAATAGAGACTGATTATTCAATTATATGATGCGCTCAGCTATATTTTGCAATGAATCCGTGAAAATTGTAATTGTATTTCGATATTTGCTTATAGTATCAATTATTCTTGATTTTACTCAAAATAATTTCCAGAAACCGTGTTACACGGTTTATCCACTTTGATAATTTCATGCATTTTATAGCGCAATATCAAAAAATCGGAATCCAATTTGCCGCGAGTTGGTTTCGGGAGATACATTTCCATCTCCGAACTGACTTTCAGAGACACCGCGGCGTGGAACTCTAATTCGAGCAGGTCATGCGTGTTGCACTCGAAATTGGACTGTCGTTTCGTAATGCCCGGATGCCACATCCTGCATTATCGAGTGCAATGAATTTTGCAGGCACCCGTATACATTACTATCATTACTATTTCCATTGGTAATTATTTAGAATTAAGGACCCAATATAGTCAGAAGGATTGGTGCCAAGCTGCTCTGAGAGAGAGATAATGCTTTCGGAAATGTTAATGAAACACACCGTTTCGCATCGAAAATATGCTGAAGTTGCATAAATTCTACTTCCTAAATGATTGGGTCCACCCGACGTTCAAATCCGCGGTAGAGTAAACATCTCACCTGCACATACGTTCAAGTAATCTAGGATTTTTAAGCATGTATGTAAGGGATGGAAATATGACCCATATAATATAGGGTCGTAATGTCATGCCTCGACTCGAGACGGACTCGAGTGGCGATTTTTCGTTGACTCGACACGACTTGAGTTACTTTCACTTATTGACTTGAACCCGGGTCATTGAGCATGACTCATATATCAGAACTGATACTTGAAAAATATGCTAATGAATTGTTTTATCTGTTGAAATAAACACGTTAAAAGAAAGAGAAATGAGCATGTTAAGAATGAGAAGCCTTCGATATCACCCCAGAGTTTTTAAAAGAGTGCATTTAACCGGACTTGAGCCCAAAAATGAACAGTGACACCATGACTTGAACTCGGACATGAGTCAAAACTATGAAAGTAAGATTGACTTGTGACTTATAGGAACCCCTTGACTTGGTCACAACCCTTCTAGCATGTTATTTTGAAGGCTTTGATTGCATCTAAAACACATGCCTTACGCACGTCTATAGCTCACCAGACAATCTCGTCTATATAGGCCTACTGTATATCAACACTCGTAAATCTATTGACTTCACTATGAAACGTAGCAACCAAGCCAACCTTTCTAAGCATCGCGATAGTTACTTAATTGCTACACAGAAACTAGTTTTTTGAAGGTGGCCTAGCTTTTAGTAGCTCATGCGATGTAGTGCTTTTATTTATTTTAATCACTCCACCGCCATAAGAATGATGCGCTATGAAAACTCGCAAAATCATTACACCTCAAGCAAATCGCTGCATCAAACTTCTGAAAGAAAATAACGCAGTTTTCATCTGCCTGGCAACAGCGAATCGTGGTGCGTCGCCTGTTATACTTTCTACTACAGCCACATTACCCCATTACCAACATTTTTAACACCACAGCAAGAGCATTTGCACTATACATTAAGTTTACGATATCATTTCGTATACATCATTTGTCACTGGTCGCACGTAATTGAGATGTAGATAAAGTATTTTGTTGCAATCATCCCACTAAAATTCTTAGTAACGGAATGGTCAAGGTGAAGCTTCTCTCCGGTGGACTGACTGCGTGGCTGCTAAACGTGAATGCATACATGTCATTCACGGTACAGTTTGCATGCGTGGTTGAAATGCAAGTGTCAAGTTATATTTATCAGATAGCAATTACACAGACGAACTCTTCTGGTCTTCATCGTTTACCGTACTTCTCGGGCTCGGTGTGGAGTTATTGCTGGCGTGGCAGTATATAGACTGCGAAGAGTCCTGTCGCGGGGTGAAGTATTGTACGAACGGGTGAATGAAGTGAGGTAAATGCGACGTGTACGGGTTGCTGGTGATTGTTGCGCTGGTGTGCGTCGATGCCAGCAGTGAAATGGAGTGTTTGTCAGGCGAAGCCCGTTGGGAGGCGGGGCTCTCTGGATTGGCCGTTTTTGCGCTGGCAGGCGACGACGAGCGGCGATATTTATTCAGGCGCTCTTCGAACTCTCGGTGCTCGGCAGATATCTGGTGGTTCATCGTAGTGGAGCCAGTCATGTCACCGCCATTTTGCTGCTGCAACGCCATTCTATATAGGAGAATCGTGTTTGCTCAATCCTAACGTTTGGAGGCATACACTATATCAAAATAGAGACTTAATGAACAAGAGACTCATATAGAGGCACATAACTTCAATATGCAACTGAATTATATACTTCATTTTTGTCAAAGTGGTGTGCTATTAAAATACATCATAATAAACGTGCTATATTGCGCGTGCAAGCATCACGCTCACGTCATAGCAATAGGCTTCATTTGTGACGTTTGTTAACGAAATTATAGCATACCGAGGACATTTTTTTCAGTTGAACTCGCAGGTTGTGAGGCCTAATGCGATGTAACATACGGCTTGCTGATCGACACTGCCCAATATCCATCGAATTTCTGGATAGGCCAGATTGTCTGGTAGTGGATTACCCAACCGTCGCAGTAAATATATATGCCATATAACAGTTCATAATTATAAAAGTTTAATAAATAGTTTACCTATTTTTAGCAACAGCCGCTCGGTCTCGCTGTCGTCTATTCTTGAACCAGTTCCCAACCTGGGTAGGTGAAAGTCCAGTCAGCTTCGCCAATTCTCTCTTTTTGCTGGGATTTGGGTACGGATCACTCAAGTACGAATTTCGAAGACACGTCCGCGTCTTCTCCTTGAAACAGTGATTCTTCTGCTCCCCGTTCCATATGCTTCTCGGCAACGGGAACCTTTTTCTTATCCTGTATTTCTCCACGGGGCCGAGGGGCCTGCCTTTCGATCTTTCTGCGTCGAGGTAATGGGCCTCCATCCAGATAGATTGCAGAGTATGATGCCAGGAAGTGTCTCGAAAAGAATGGTGTTGCAGTATGTTGTAAACTTCGCGATAATTGCCGTGGTGGTACGCGACAATGGCTCTAGCTCGTAGCAGCGAATCATTGCTATGTAGGGCCTCTGTGATTTGCGGCGTTGCCGGTAGAGACCACAAAAAGCGAGTGAGTCTTTCGATATCGTGACTGGCCACAAGAGTGTCGCACACGGTAGCTATTTGATTGGTGCCCAAAGGCGGCATCGGGAACGGTAGGATAGCAGGCGATCTCATAGCGTTGCTGTGGAGAGTGGCGATCATTGCGCGGAGTCTCTGAAGGGAGGAGACTATATCTGGTGCTGGAAACGCGATGGGTTTTACGAACGAAGGGAAACTCTGTGAAGATTCTTCGGATGACACGACACTCGTCGGGGATCCCGGATATTCGGTGACGTCGTCGCTCTCTTCGATATCAACCCCCGGGTAAAGTCTCATGGTCATCGAATACGTTGATCCTATAACTGATTACCGCTGTGGACATTAATCATAAATGATAATTTGTAGTCTTTGTGAAATCACTTTCAAGTATTTTATTTTTAAATACATAAAATTACACGGGAATATAGAGTTGAATACCATGGAGTTTTCGATCAACATCTTGAGTTTGCTTTCTGATAGACGCAATGAATTATAATTGTAAGACGCAATTTCTCTCTCAAATTGGATAGATTTCCAGGGCTCAATAGCCAATTAATACCTCAATTGTCGTGGTGCAAGAAAAAGCCTTTGAAGCGAGAAGTATAAATGGTTTTGTACATAACAATAATAAAATATATGATAACAAATGCTCAATGCCTGTTATTGCATAAACCCAGATTCTTTCTTTTGAACTTATTTTGATGTAAAAAGTTTTCTTGTGAAATATATATTCAAAGCACGGCGTATGGTTACTGCAGACTAAGAATTACGATTTTGAAATTAAACCTACAATTATATTGACATGATACATGTACTTTAAACATTTTCGATCCTTTTCTATCCATTCTATTGGCGCCACTGTGATTCTTACACCTCTTTTTATTAGATAAATCTAGACACAATATATTGATGAGGATTCCTTGCATATTCCAAATTTTCAGAGCTACAGAATAAGGATTATCAGCATAAAATCTTTTTAAGAGCTGAAAATTAAGTTTCTTCCTATATGCTATAGATATTTGGCAATATTGATCGACAACCCTGTCTTCAATTCACTTGTTATACGTTTGGTAAAATATCCTGACTGAGTATAATATCGACCTGAATTGCAATATTTACACATCGTACTCACACCTAGATACCTAGCTCGATTGTGACGTTGGAAGACGTGCCTCGAGTCTTGTTAAGGCGGTCATCTCCTATTGGCAAGACAGAGAGATTTAATCCGGTCATTTTTTCGTTCAGTGTAACAAATCAAAATGGCGTCCAATATGCGGAGATTATCTTAGCGGGCAGGATAACTCATCAGTACGATTGTCCGGGCGCTATATCGATTCTGGGTATGTTAAGTGTGTCGTTCTCAAAATTATATGCTTCATATTGCATTACCTATTTCTGGAGCGGATCGATTGCGCAGAAGGTCACATTTGTTTAATCGCGGGCAATGACGATTTGATACGACAGATAAATCTTGCATCATGAACACGTATCTCTCCACAGTAAGGCAGTACTTAGGATATCGTATTGTAATATACAATGTAAATGTAATATGTATATAATATAACAGTATAGAGCCCGACCGATTATCGGTTCGTCGATGATATCGAGTCGATATCACACGTTGAAAGAATGATCGATATCGGCCATTGGAGGTGAAAAAATATCGGCAATTTTCGTGACGTCACGACAAGGCAGTAAGATGTCAGAAAACTGTAATCCTTGACCGCTAGACTGGGAATGTTGCTGTATTTCATGCATAGCTCACACTTTCAAGGTGTCCAGTTGCAGCCTTTCTAGTTTATTTCATGTTCAAGTATGACAATGGCTGTAAAGCTGTTGAAATGAATGCTATGAAGTGTTGAAAATGCATATTTTGAGGTAGATTCCACCTTATTTGCATATCGGCTGAATATATCGGTGTTATCGGTGAAGGTATTAGATATCGGTTTCGGTATCGGCCCAAAAATCCAATATCGATTGGTCTCTATATAACACCATATATACACTCAGGATCGGTTAGAAAATTTAATTAACGTATTGGGATTAAATGATGAAACGGGGAGGTTGTTGTGTTTGGGATTCATGGCGTTTCGACATCGACGGTCATTTCACACCAGGTCCATTTCATGCTAATTATTGATGAGTTACCAACTTATCACTTGTAGCACGGTCAACGTAAAACAACTTACATGCCGATCGGGTGACGCAGTTTAACGTATACAATTAATGCTACTAATCACCCACGAACGGGGAGATGGTATGTGCTCATTGCTCTGTCGCAAAATTCCGTAGAAGCAATCATTGCGATTTCTGTTTCCTCAGCTCACAGTGAAAACTTTGAATATCTTGATAAAATATGCGGAAGTCTATGAATCTGGAGTGTTACATAACACTCTTACTGTATAGCAATATAGATACATTGGCCTATATATACATACTGTTTACATATGCAACGACTTCTTAATCTATGCATCTATAAAAAAAATTATTCGTGAATAATGTCTGCTTTTAAGGTGTTTGTGCTTTATTAATAATGATTGCTCTCTGATTTGCAACATACGTGCTTGAAACTTGCCGCTCCTTTCAAGGGCGTTATTCCCCATGCAGACATGTCATCCACGCTGGATATTATTTACACAAAGGACAACAGTTAACGCTTGTAATGCGACTTGACTTTGTAGCGTTGACACGAAATCAATTATTTCGTAGCGTGATCGCACGCGATCGGCAATTTGAAACACACTTCTACCTTCTTTGCGAATGGGGATTGGGCGAATAAGCCTCCTAATACCAATTAACAGCTCTACATGACAACTTGTCGATTGAGAATATCGAACAATGTTTAAAGAGTTTTATCATACTTAGTGGATTTAGAGCATTATTTCTGCTAATATCTACTTCAGCGTTTTCAAAGATGGAGCCTAATTTAATCCTCATAAATGCTAATGTCTTAACAGCCGAATATTGCGATGAACATATGCCGTCTTGGTTACGATTGGAATCAGATGAGTATTAGGAATAATATTCCCTTCTGGGGAGTGGGAATTGAGTCAACGGCAACTGAGCGCCTCGTGCATCATGATCATCTCTTCCATTATATTTTGAACCATGAGTCGCGCACGATTGGTGACAACACTTTACAGCGGCTAAAGAATAGATATTGGGTTAGCGAAATGGTATACTTGCTGTGAACCTATCTCCTCGTAAGTTCGATTTTCTGGGGCATCTCCAAGTCGTTTTCTAATCGTCCCGGTCTTGACAGTGTCTGGACCGTTGTACGCCAAGGCAGAATGCTCATTCATATCAGCGAATTCTCCATTGAATACTATTATTATTGCAGAAGCCGTATCAGCAAGTGAGGAATAGTAATGTTGGACGCAGCAGAATAGCTTATTTTGAACAACAACAACAACAACAACATTTTTAAACTGAAATCAATTGCAGCATTCCAAATGCTTTACTAAGCGTTCTTCCGAAGTCTCAAATCAGGTCGCGGGCGGAAGATGTGACCTCGAGGGCCCCATTTTGGTGACCCCTCTACGAGAGAGTGATAATTTGAGAGTTTTGTTCGTTATTAAACGTGTGAATGGTGGTATTAATGTGATTTTACGATAGTGAGTCTGCCGAGTAGAGGTCTGCCCAGATAATCGTGCTACACTCCAGAGTCGATTACAGTCTTTCGCGCCGAAGGCCATGTATTAACCGACCACGCCAACTCAGATATCGCACCTTGTCGTCCTACCTTGTTCATTTCGCACTACCAGCAGACGTACTATACGAACACAATGCACCGTATCTGGCAATAGCGACACCTGGTCATCAACAAAATGAATGAATCGAAAACGAATAATTGTGCAAACTGCGCGGTTTTGCGATTCAGCTCGCACTTGTGGCTCGCATGTCGTCACCGGGGACGGTTTGAACTTCAAGTCAACTCGAACATATTGCCAGGCCCAATGATGCCTCACGAAGTTCTAAATCAGATTAAACTACGATGTTTTAGTTATTTTATCAATGGAAAAGCATGCAACGTCTTGTATCTTGAAATTAAGGAATAAAATGTCAATGCGGACCGGCAGAAAAGTCGTCGCGGACCGGCGGTTGAGAACCACTGAATTTATTATATTATTATATATCTGTCGAAGAGTCATATTTATGTAGCATAATATGGTCATACAAAAAGCAGATACTTTGCGTAGCGAAATTAATACTTATCAACTGTTAAAACATTAGCCCTCACGGCCCTCAGGCCCAATGCGGGGTGACGGAGGCGTCAAAATAGCATCTTATTGTAGACTAATCTTGTGTAAAGCGCAATATACGAAAAGCAATTCCAAACAAGAGGATTAAATTCGTGTTGATCTCGTAATCACAATTCCAAGATCAGCGCAATAAGTCAAGATGAAGGGCGATCTCGCAATCGATTGAACCATCGATTCTACGCACATTAGATTTGAGCTTACCGTGGGGTCTGCACCGAAAGAATGCATAAGCGTTGAGCATGTATGTATTTGCCGCACAACCCTTGACCATATTTCCTAATTTAATGAATATTCTGTTAATTATCTCTCTAGTGCTTAGAACTGTACTAGTGTTCTATGTACCGGTATAGACGACAAAAGTGCATGTGCGTGGTTGAAGTCATTAAAATCAGATGTTTTAGTTGCTTTTGTACGATTACCATGAAAGATGTGCACATGATACGGTCAGTAATATTGTATGTAGTTAATTTTTACACAGCAACCTCGACGTTCTGAAGTTGTGCGGAAAATATACTTCAACTCGAATCTCATGAGAAATTTAACACATTGTAGAGAGCAGGCACAACGTCACGACAACTAAACGAGCTGTACTGTTTTGTGGCCGGACTAAATAGCCTGACGGGCTTGATTTGATGAACAGTAACTTGCCGCCCTGGTCTGTTTTGGAAAGTTATATAACTGTGACATGTAGGCAATATATATATGCACGGACGCTGGTGCAACAGAATGTGATATACGTGCTTTTGGTTGAATGAGCATAACAACCATTCTTTTCTACACAGCAGTGTATATTGCATATTGTACTCGTACTTAGCATTCTACAATGTAAAATTATACTAATGACTGTAAATATATGTCTTTTCAAGAGAATACGCAGGGCAGTTAAACCGCATTATTGCCTTATCCTTTCACGATAACATAAATATGTAGGTGAAACAGTATTTAGCGTAGTACACCGTGAAAGGCAAACATAATCCTGTTGCAACAACAACAGGGCGTCAAGCTGGGAAGAATTCAAGGTCTAGATTTTCACTTGGTTGGACCAAATCAATAACGCTACCTGAGGAGAAAATTAAGAGATTCTTTTTACTTTCTCAACGGGTTTAATCCTTATCGCCACTCACCTTTCACAGCGGTGATCCACAGATTGTAATCATTTGTTTCGTGTTAATTACCTCGCACAGATCAACAGTAATTCTTTGGTTTTGGATTTCAAAGAGCAACCCACATATATGACAATTTACCAGTGACTATTTTCGCCATCCACGATGTTAAAGAGCACAAGAGAGAGAGAGATAATGGTAAAGACAGACCTGATTGATTTTCCACTCCGGTATATGTGTGTTATATATCGGGATTAAAGACGAAATTAAATTTTAACGAAATTACCATTTTATCAACTTACGTATATGTCACACAAATCTAGTGTTGATCTGTTTAACTTAACTGCCATTAAGTGTGTATAGGCTATATATGTCAAAGTAATAGTTACGACTTTATGCGAACACAATGTCACAAATTGAACAACTTGAAAGCTGCCATGATATAAACGAGACGAAACGAAACAGTTTCACAATATTACTTTGTGTATGAATGCCTAATTTTTCTTTATCCCCGACATCATAATAGATCTATATCGCTCATTTGCAGCGGACATTTAACGCAACCAGAAAAGAAGCATTGGCAAACTTACTATGCATATCGTGTAAGTACCACTGATTAATAACTCCATCGGCAAACTTCCTTTCAAGGCAATAAATTATCGGAGATAAGTAGGAAGCTTTGGGCCTCTTGTTTCAGGGGATTATAGTTACTGGAGATTATGTCATTGATTTGTGTACATGCTACGCTTATGAAGACGAAACTTAAGGACGCGTTTGTTGTTTTAACTTGTTTTATTTTTGCTGCTCACGCGGAAGAATAACATCATTACGAAAATTCAATTATAGCGCACGCAGAAGCTAGGATGCGTATTAAAATCGCGGTTCCGTACTACGGCGTATGGTCGGATGGATGTCAATCTTACGTCCTGTTTACTTTTCTCTTCGAGTTTCCTTCAAGACGGGGAGTCCCCACAGACAAATGGGTATCCGCGCAGCGTCAGCAATAAAAAGAAGACAGAACTGCTTTACGCATACATCATTGTAAGTAAAACAATGGAGAATGTGGCGCTTATCATAACTAATGACTTTTATGCCACGGACATTAAACAATGAACGTATAGAACATGAAACCAACGTGTAGGACTCAACCTTTCTGTCTTCAAGGACCCCCTTTGGACCTCCACGGACTCCGGCAGACCCCCCACTTATATTTCAAATTAAGCTTAACCGTCATCTGTCATGTGCAACTATTAACTGTAGGCTAGTGATAAACAGCACCAAAATGAATTTTCTTGAAAATAACATCATACTATATATCTACAAATTGGGAAGACTCTATCATTTCAACGCGGATTCCTGGCGGCATTTCTTGAAATATGTCGACGTGTTTAGAAAACCGGTGCCGTCGATTTGATATGAACGAGTGCCGAAAATTCATTTCCACAAACATAGGCGGGAGCGAATGTAATTACAACGCGTAACGCGGCACCAAAATTGACAAACAGATTTTTTTATGGATATATAACGCCCGGTCTAGTAATTTTTATCTAGCAGCTCACCTTGGGGTTATTCTGCAAAAGAGCTTTTGTATAATACAGGGCAAATGGATTCTTGCAAACAATATTTTCCAAAACCCCAACAAAACATCTCTAAAAAGCAACATGTTTCTATCAGTAGGCTATTGGCAATGTGGCAATCAAAATGAGTTTGCACAGTAGAATATTTCATCTCAGATGGCCATTATGTTTCTGAGTCCTATAATCGAAAAATACAAATTAGGTTATCAACCATTTTGCAAATTTGGAAGTTTCGCGGACCCCCGGTTGAGAACCTCTGGTATAAACAGGATGGAACAACATATTGATGTTATGGTACGTCATGTGTAATCACAAAACAGGCTTCAATTATCTATATATTTAGTAGCCTATACCAAATGGTTCTAGCTGGCGATGCAACATACTTCATAGCGCACTGAAATATTGAATTATCGGTAAAGAAGTATGCAGGAAAAAGATATTATTCGCCTGAGCATAGCAGCGCATGTACTGTCCCCGATAATGGTATTTACGACAATATAGTTGCTAGTTCAGATGGTGATTTAATCTTGGCCGCATAGCAGAATCTAGGCACCTATATAGTCTTGGGCGCAAGTCCGGTACTGTTTCATGAACTTGTGTGGCAATGCACTGAATGTACGTCCAGTGACAGTGGACTGATAGATGCTGTTCTTCTCTTCTTTACGATACTTTAATAAGTATAATGGTACATCACGGAGTGTAAGTTTCACAAGCTCCCGTCCTTGCCAAGTGATCTACAGATTCATTAACGTATTCCGGAATGACCTGTTACCCATATATATACGGTATTTCAATTGCGTCTTGCCGAAACATATGATTAATCTCAGCGATGTCATTCACCAATGAATTGTGGAGTGTGGACGGACGAAGTATTTAGAATCGCATCCAACATACTCAAGGAATGTTGAAGTATCGCAACCTTATCGACGTGATTCTGTTGCACGCATATGAAGACATGCATGATGGCAGAGATTTTTCTTCTTGTTTGATTGATAGATATTGTACTGGAGGAATGTATAAGTTGCACTCTCGGACATCTAGAGTTCTAGACATCCCTGACTACACTGAGGTATACGACCGCGCATGGAGGACGTAATTAAAAAAAGCGTGTAAAATTCTGAGAACCAATTCCTGCAAACATCCGTGTACAGCGGTTGATCGTTGCAATATAATTCGAAAAACATTCGCCTATCGACTATTGGCTATAGTGCAAAACAAATGTATCATTATAAATACAGTCGAACGTAACAAGCGCCATTCCCAGCAGGGTGAGATTAGTGACTATAGGAAACAAGAATTGAACTTTCAACTGGTAAATATAATGCGTTTTAGAGACTTTGAGTTGGAGACGGATTGTCGAAAACGATATTTTTAATCCCCGTATTTTTACTTCGTACAATATCTTTCATACACTTCTCGGAAGCAATTTTTCAGAACTTTATTGTTGATAAGATCTTAGCCCAGCGTGATTCCGAACTGAGAGAAATATTTAAAAACATCATAATCTTCACACAATACCTGACGGCATTGGTAGTCTATTCATAAAGATAATACCATTTAAAAACGAACGATATAGACGGCGAATAACAGGTATACAAGGAGCTATGATAAAGACGATTTTCCTTCATGTAAAATTATTGATTTACAATTTGATATTATATATGTTCAATGCATCGCATCTATTAAAATTGGATCTATATTCACCGGTAAACAGGACTATGTAGTAGTGATAGTGTGAAGGTGAGGTTCACGGTCACCTTCTGTGTGCGAACCTCAGAAATTTGGAGGTTCCCGATCGCAAACGAACCTTGGTAGTAGGTACGTTCTGTACTGTAAACCTTTTCCACTTGTTACAATTTTACACGTCATGATACCATTTTCTGTCGAAATTATTTGCATTTCAATTTCGGGCTGCTCTCTGCATGGCGCTGGCAGCACGAAGAGAAATTCAGCACTAAAACGAGCATGCATCTTCCCCCCTTTAAAAAAATCTTGTAGGTCTTGTTACAAAAGTTTGTTCGAAATACTCAGCTTTCATTTTGTGAATGTTTAATGACTGTTCTTGGCTGTGAGCCTGGCCCGAAATAACAATTTATCTATGGTCGACATCAACGAAATCGACACGATAAAGAATGAAAATTTGTCTAATATAAAAAATCGAGCAGGGTTACGGGATCTATCATGATTTGATATGTTTATCGTATCATAAAAAACACATTCGTCCGATTGGGTTGTTGGCTACTGCATAACTTAACACTGAGGTAATATCTCTAGCAAGTATAGAAATTTCACTCTGATCAATATCAACGTAGCCTGACTCTTTAGAATAGGCCTACATTGTCCGGTCGAGCCCAGATTGCTAAGGAGTAGTCTTTCTATTTCCTTACAAGACCTCGTCGGAAGTGTTGGCAAAACGACGGAAGACTGATTTTATGTAATTTTCATAGCATCTGATTGTTCCAGCTGATACATTTGGTGATGGTGAGAAGGTCAGCATATGTTAATCGAAAGCTTTCATAATGCGGCAGAGTCGTCGGTATAGGTATCGTGTACATTCTGGTACTACTTTACGGAAATGTAGTGTTTGAATTAGAATTGTGACATCACGTGACGTCATAGGTTCGCGTTCACACGAACCAGAACCTTTCAGGCGTTCGCACCATCTCACGAGTGATTACAACCTTTGAAGCGCCGTGATCACTGACGGAACCTGTTTCATCTGTCACACGCGAGAATGTATCCAAGCTGACAGATTTTTCAAGTCGATTCTAATAATGCCAAAGTATATAGCCATATGAGTAAATTATGTTCAGTAGTAATATGATAAATGAAAGTAATTGACAAATATACAATTTGTTTGTCAGTCGATATGGACTGTGAATCCAAATTCCAGCACGGAAAAAAGTTGCGATCGAATCTCCGTTTAAGCAAATCGTGTCGAGTGAAACCTGATTCAAATTCATATTCAAGGGTTAATTTTTCGTAACAATGATCATGATATAGATATAGAAAGTACCATAAATGATCACTTGAGACACGCTTTCGAATCTTAAGACTGCCCTCAGTCAATTACCGAATCAGAGTTTATACATACGTATCCAACGAGTAACGAGTCCAATGCAACACCAGGAATATTCTCAAACCTAGACCCAAATCATCCATTGCTCATTGGTCATGATTTATCTCTGGATTTATGTCTATTGGACCTATTTATGTTTAGATTTATTTTTCCACCAGGGAAGATACAGCACGATCTATCATGTTATATGTAAGTCAAACAGACTGTTTTGTAGGCCATGTTGCGTATACTGAAACCAAAACTATCCCGGACAAAAAGTAGCTTATTGGCAATCATGATAATTACAATTTAAAAAAGTATATTTGCATCTTTACATCCACGCTGACTAATTTTTCAATCAACTAATGATGACTGTCGCTATATAGGCGCAAGGTCGGACGAAAGCGTCCGTGAAACTGATATTCAACAAGTGACCAATCCGGATTAACGCCAACAGTTTCTCTTGTATATACATTTCCAATTCGCAAACCCGAGAAAAAAACTCAAATTCCAAAATTCTATAACCCGTGAAATAGTGTTTCAAGGTTCCGCTGGAAAGGATTATGGATAATAATTGATGGAAGACAGCGCGCTCCGCGGATTTTAATGCTTTTACGAATTTCCACGCTGGATAATCGAAGTCTGGTGCTTATATATCCTCACTGATCATGGCACATATAATTGTATGGGAGAGTGGCATTGGCTCCCGAAGTATAAATTGGTGATAAGGGTGAGCGTACGGATCTTCCGATCATTAGAACCAGTTGCCATTGATTTTGGTTACTCTTGTGAACGGTCGAGTTGGGCTGGTGTATGGGAGTCATATTGATAATAGTTCATCAGTAAATTTCATGTACGGTCTGCCACCAGGTGGAAGCCAAAATGAAAATATGAAGGTGTCGAATTTTAACAATTCCGTGCCGTCATAACTGGATTATGACATATATGAAACATATAAAGTCACTATGCCAAAGCCATTTTTACGGTACATGGTATACCTTCTACTCCCCTTGCTACACCAGTTTATTCGTCACTATCTCTATTAAATCTGAAAATGCTATATGTAAGTGTCTTAATTGATTATACTCGAATGGAGGACGTCTCATTGTGCGATGTATGTTTTAAACCTAGAGAGGTGAAAATATTCTAAAAATTGGACCCGGTGAAGTAAGAAAGGTTGAACAGCATTGGCATGGCCGTAGCAAAGCATCATTATACAATAACGAAATCACACCGTCAAAAAATAAAATTTAAAAGATGTTAGATGGCTCCTCATCAGACTAAGATGTAGTAACAGATAAAAATTGATCAGCATGACAGACATATCTATAAAATGTGTCGATACGAATTAATTATCGCGACATTCTGCCACAAGATGTCCACACCTTGAAATGAAATATAAAAAAATTAGCTACAAGACTATATATCGCTACAATTTCAATAGGTGGTCTGCGATGAGGCGGTGCGTCCAGACCACCCAAGACGACAAATATCTTTCCGCGTCACACCAGCGCCTACAATCTCCGCGGTGTACGGGTTCAGCCATTGGATTTCCGCACGCGCAATAAAGAATCTGGCATCGGCATGTCCGGAGTTCCATTTCAAATCGTAAGATATGAATTGTCGTAACTGAATTACACGGAGAATTGGAAATCCGGTAACGTGGCCGAATTGTCTGCATTGATACCGATAATCTGGCAGGGTTTCTTCGGATAACGGCGTCCAACAGAGGCTATATTGTACCGGAGTCGCCAAAGATCTGTCTGTGTTCGTTAATTTTCGGGTCAGGTTTTGCTCGTATAATTGGACAGAACGGGTGATTCAATGTTTACGTCATGATATACCCTCTTGCGATCAAAGGTATTCATAAAAGGGCGTTAAATAATTTGATATTGAAACGATGAGCATTCGCGAAACGAATGGATTATATTTTGCCAAAAGTACAGTATGCAAAATTTAATGGGACTTGATCTTAATTTGGTGTATCTAATTTAGCAACTATTAGAGCACGATGAAAAACGTTGAATACCAATTGAAAATTTTGATGGTGCTGTATATGGACAATGGAAAACCGTTTGCCCGAATTCGTTGCAGTGCAATATTGATAAGCGTAAAATAGCTATATATAAGCTTCTATATAACTAATACAGTGTATTATCCACCATCATAAACAAGAACAAGATTTTCCATATTGACCGCATGTATCGTTATTATTAATTATCAGTATTATGTATAGCATTTACATATAATTTTAAACGATTTCACTTTCTAGCAAAATATTGATCTTTATAAAACATCTGCGGGACATAATTTCATCTCCGTGAAGGTTAACTCCCTAGGGCAGCATTCGTAACATACGCGACATTATTGGCACGTGTCATTACGACCCTATCTCACCATCACCGCCTTTCAAAAGATCATCTCAATTTCACGAGACATAGCCAAGTTCTATTTCAAATATAACCAGACTAAGAGCGCTGCGATACACATGTGGGATTCGCTAGAGCAGTGGTTCTTAACCTTTTTTCTGCCAGCGCCCCCTTTCAAAAATTATCGTGCTCCAGCGCCCCCCCCCCCAACTTCATATTGTAATGTAATAAAGACGATGAGTAAGAGGGAGGGCCGTAACAGCACTTCGTCAACCCCCTAAAAACGATTGCCGTGCGCACCCATAGCGTGATAAACCGAACTTCTGAGGGCTTCACCCCCACGAACCCAATATCGTGATTTTGATGGTCAGCAAAGTTTGTGTGGCCTGGTCGCCCTAGGTACCAAAATTTTCTATAATGCATGAATGAATAGGTGGTAATAACATATATAAGTCGCTATTAACTTTTTATCCTCTCAGCCCACGTAATCAGATTTACCAGTAGCACTGAGTGAGCTGTTGTATAGGAAAATAAAGGGCACGTTATTAATAATTAAACATAGTCGGGCGTGCCCGCAGGTACAATTATTCGTTACCAGGGCCGTAACAGCACTTCGTCAGCCCCCCCCAAACAAAAACGATGGTCCTGGGCCTCCATTGGGTGATAAACCAAGCTTCCGGGGGACTTCACTTCCAGACCCCCATAAGGCTGTCCGCTATTTGCTGATAGCCTATTAGGTATCTACATTGGATGTCTATTTGCTGAGGCAGCTATTCTCGCCTAGTCGCGCGAATTGCGTACAATTTCACTAATTAATGATTGAATTGGTCAATATCATCGGGAATTGCATGTAAATTGAGATCAATTTTTATCCTCTCTCTGCTCACGTAAACGCATTTACCGGTAGAGCTGAGTGAGGTGCAATGTTCCCTCTAAGCTGCGCACATGCGCAGTGCTGACACGGTCTCTGCGCACAGAAAATCTACGTTGCGCACAACAAATCCGGAGTTATTACCTTTTTTTAGTCGTTACGCACTGTTGTCCAAGGGTCAGCGCAGTGAGTTGTTGAGTGTGCGCAGACTCATCAAAACCTAAAGTGAACATTGTGAGGTTTCTTGGAAACTGTAGGGCCCGTTACTAATAATTAAACATATGCTTAGAGTCAAGTGTCCCTGTTTGATGCTGGTGTGATCAGACTAGATGACCTTCACGGTCTTATCGATCATTCCTATCTAATACCGAATACTGTGCAAGCATATTTTCTGTACCACCATCACTGCCGTGTGTTATGTATTTTGGTTGGATGAAAAATAAAGTCTCTCTCTCTCTCTCTAAACATATTCGGGCGGGCGAACCCGTTGGTATGACTTCGTTGCATGATGTTATTTCGTGACCCCCTGTCTGCAATATATAAAAAAAGAATCTCTCAACGGGGATATCGCCCAACAGGAATATCCCTGTCGCCCAATCGTACTAAACTAAAAGACGCACACGATTTAAGATTGGTATTTCTTCACTGACATATAATTTTTCCCTGGCAGATGGAATTCGTCTTCTGGGGTTCAGATTGCCAAGACAGGAACATTCGGTGTCAGTCATTTAGGCGCCCATGGACAATTAAACTTATATGTATTTTGAAGGCTATATGTAACGAAATTTTAGGTGTTAATTTGCTCTGAATACTCATTAAGGATATGTCCTATCACCACATTATCTACGCGAAGCCATTTTTCTCCAGCGCCCCCCATACCGCCCCCCTGAGCCCAGCGCCCCCCATATCGCCCCCTGAGCGTTTCCGCCCCCCTTCAAAATCGCCAGCGCCCCCTGGGGGGCGCTGGGGGCAAGGTTAAGAACCACTGCGCTAGAGTAATTAAGACTTGGAGATCACCAGCAAAATTCCATTTAATACATTAAAGTCTTTATGAGAG
The DNA here is from genome assembly GCF_051294905.1 of Botryllus schlosseri. NCBI lineage: Eukaryota > Metazoa > Chordata > Ascidiacea > Stolidobranchia > Styelidae > Botryllus > Botryllus schlosseri. The sequence continues at coordinate 25,422,930 of NC_137246.1, read as the reverse complement.
AGACATCGATAGCTTGCTGATTTTGCAGATTAGCGTTCGTAGGAAGCTTAATTTCAAAGTTACGGACACTGACTCTTGTCTTCAGCTGGGATAATAGATTCGCGATGAATTGATCTCAATTGCACATTTTCACGATCAGATAGTACTGAAGAGTTAGTGCGGTACAAAATTATTTGTTGCTAAATTGCTATTCTGATAACACGTATACATCGTTGATTTCTATTGGTGCACAATAAAACACAATGTTCAATTCATAGCGTGACCAATGTATGTTATTGTATGTGTGGTAGGTAAAGACATGTATTAAACAATTTAGATCGGTTGCACTGAGATGTTTGACCCATTTGGGTGACTATGGAAAAGTTTAGCGAAGTAAAGTAGGATTATCGCCTGACATCAGTTTGGAGGTCCAGTCTGATGATAAATCTGGCAATAGTTCGGGATTTAGGTTCGAGGGTCGATGATGCTATAAAAATATTAACTGTAAAAGTGGTTACACATCAAACTGGACCTGCATACATTCCCCAGTTTGGTTGTAAGGAAATCACCGCGCTAATCGATGTAATTATAACTGTAAACTATTCTTTTATTTGGCAAAGTATCCCAAGTATAAACAATAGGAAGTTCGATTTCAGGAACTGCCGTAATACTGACCATTTCGGCGCATGAGATGAGTCGGGTTCAGGTTATTCAATTAGGCCTGACCGTAAGTGACGTCCAAATGCTGTTCATCGATATATTCATCACTTCTCACACTCTACCGTTTCAAATCAAGTTTTAGAATCTCATTGTCACCGGAGAAAGCGAAATGGCGAGGAGTAATCGAATTTCCAGGTCGCGAACATCCGACATTTCAATCACAGCAGAGTGATACAGTAATGAAACCGCACGGTTTTTCATTAAATGCAGTTTGGTCCGAGAGAATACGCTGGAAAATACTTGAATCGTAGCATGTTAATGAAACTGTCTTTGCTGATTGGAGTCCCGAGCGCGACTTAATCAAGTTAATATTGACGAAGAGAGCCCTTTATTGCAAAAACCTCTTTTGAACACGATATTCGTGGAACGAGATTACCAATGGGATCCGACTTGATTTTGAGGGCAGTGAAAATGGCTCAATTGAAACGACTTCGTTCGAAAGCAGCTCGCATCACACAGAATCTGGCAAAGTCAATCATATAGAAAGAATTCAGTGTGGAAAACGGACACTCATGCATTATTTAGAATTTAATATAAATCAAAAGCAACACATCAATGTGATGTAATGAAAAAATGGTATGCATGGGGCCTTCGTCAAGTTCAGTAATTGAATCCCGCGACCAAGTGAGCTGAGAAAGGTTTCGTGAGCAACGTTTACTTTTACTTTTGTGATAAATCATGTTATTTTCACAGAGAACGATACGTAATATGGTGTGGGATACATATCAGTAATTCCCTGTTTGAGATCATCATCTTATTTACGAGACCGCAACTGGTCGTTCAGCATCCTCCCATCTGTTCATAACACCACGTTGTGTCTTGTCGCATTGTACATTGTATGTGTCTTGATCAGATGATAATAGAATCTGACGATTATTGATATTACTGAATATTGGTAAAGGAATATCTCCGGAAGTCAATAGTGTACCGATGAAAGACAGCACACGTGACATCCGTACGATGGAAGCAAAGAGTATCCTGCTTTAAAATGCAGAAGTCAATATTTAATCAGGTCACATGAGCTGCTGTGTACAGTTGTACCACATGAATATGAAGATATACCATTTTCCATTTAGTAAACACCAACAACAAAAAAATATGTGATGTGTATCTCAGTGCATTATTATAGTCGAATGGGAGCGAGGTTTAAATACGTAGAGCGAATTGTAGTATATAAATATAATGGTACTCCACCAATTCCTTTCAACCGACAACGTGCACGGAACTGCATTATTTGCTTTTCATGAAATCGAACATTACCAACACACCGATAGGCAGTGTGCGTTATTCAGTTTACATAACTGGTAGCAGATAGCATTCTTATATACTGCATTACTGCAATACACATATTGATGCAACGCCATCGGAAGCCTGCGTGCATTTCGTATCATTTGGAAGGAGATTTGTAGGGACGGGGTTTATCGGAAATTTCCAGGGAATATACGGGGACAGCATTCCGTATTTAGTTTTTGAATTAGCTCAATGTGGAGCCGGTCATAATGAAATCCAGAAATGCTGTTGTTATAGCAGAGTGCAAATTGGTGAGAAGGTATTTGTTAATAGCTGGCGAAACCATGGATTTTCGTGACTATGAATCGAATGCAAGCCCTTGAAGGGAACTCCTCGACCCTGGGGTTCCCCTTCGTGTTCTGCAGGTGAATTTAGTAGTTAGTCGGATACAGATTTGGTTCATCACTGTGAAAGGCAAGGAGATATCGCAGACACAACCAACTTACGCAGAATTGTTGTCATTTCAACTTAGCATTGCTCGTCACAGATTCTTCGCTAAACCAGAGCAAGCTGCCATGGAATACGACGGAGATAGATTTCTAAGAATATTACAGTAGTTCATACCACCCAAATAGTCAGTCAAAGGTATCAGAGGTAAGTTACTTCGGTAAGGGCCTGTCCACAATGCGAAGTCGTGTTCGACCTAAATCGTCCACATTGGTAATATACACTATACAGTATTATTTTTAGAGACAGTCAACGTATCCTTAATGTGGTAGCAAAGTCACGAATTCCAACTACTTCACCAACATGGCAAACCACGCCGCAATTAAATACCAGTTGCGTATAGTATAATGCTTGGGTATATATATATGTATATATTTGAAATATAATTGCTTACTTACGCGCTTGGGGCGTTTCGCACACAATTCTACAATATATAGATAAATCTGCTTACTACGTCTTATTAACACCCATATATTCAACAGTATATCTTATATTCCTGAAAAAACTCTGATATACATTCCATGTCGTCTGAAAATGCACCTCTGTTAACGACGGAGCATCAACCACCCGGATATGACGATGCGTCTGTCTATGGTCCACGGGAGAGGCGCAACAGTCGAATAAGGAAATTGCAAATTATTCTTGCTCGTAAGTATCGATGTAATGAAAATAATTTTGGTAGGTATTTTCTATAGAAAATACTTTTTGGTTTGTATTGTCCTGTGGGATATTGTACATAGTGCACAATCAACACTTATAACTCTTTTATAGTTGCGTGCGAACTTCGTTTATAAATTCAAATTATTCTGATGTGCGTCGATAAATTCATCACTTGCTGTGTTATCAGACGCCGGATGTTATGGATAAGTGGCTATGACCGGGATGGGTGATGAGCAATGTTCCCTCTAATTTTTGACGAGTCTGCGCACACTCACCAACTCACTGCGCAGACCCTTGGACAACGGTGCGTAACGACTAAAAAAAGGTCATCACTTCGGATTTTATGTGCGCAACTTCGATTTTCTCTGTGCAGAGACCTTGTCAGCATTTGCGCATTTGCGCATTGGTGATGAGTGGTGTGATTATGTTTTGACAAGTCAAATCTTTGTAAAAATTTGAGCTTTATGTAAAAAATTTGTCAAAATTGATTACAAGGTCAAAATTTATTTGCGAATTTCATTTGAATTTTTGCACATTGTAGTCTAGCGGTTCCAAAGGTGGGCAATTTTGAGAAACAAGGGGGCGAAGATACCAAAGGGAGCTAGATGACGAGCATTTTAGAACGGCTTATTCTGAATATGATGCGAAAAAAGTCAACTCAACGAAAATTAGACGCGGAAACCAGTTTTCCTACCTCGGAAAATGGCTATTTTAGTAGTAAATTCGCCAGCAATCAGAGTTAGGTCAATAAATTTCCAGTTTGGGCTATATGTCCTATTTTCGGATCCCTAAATATGGAGGGGGAGGAGCGGAAATTTGTGTCGAGATTGATAACGGGGCGACGAGTCGAAAAAGGTCGCGAACCACTGTGTAGCCCTTTTAGTCCAACTGTTGTAGATGGCCCGTTGTCTACTCATGGTGAATCATAAACCATCGAATGAAACCAATAAGTTGAAATGGCGTGATGATCAACACACCTAAAAACGAGTGAAATTTTTAGTTTTGGGTCCGTAGTTTTTACAAGCTCGCGCCGATATCTTAAACCTGAATCTTAACTGTGGTGGTGGACATTGGTTCTTACGGAACAATGGTTCTCAACGTATACATGAATCGCGAGATGCTATCGAAACTCAGATTTGGGTTGCGGTCAAAATGTGCGATGAAATCAACATTGTCCGTATGAAGCAACGGATGTGTTGCTAACACTGCGACAGTATACAGTATGCAGTATACATTTCAATGCTGCCAGCATACAACTGCTTCTGTTGAACGTTTTTTTCTCTATTCTGGTCAAGCTCCAACCAAGATGTAGAAAATTACTATACAGTTCTAACATTATGTGCTACGATGCGTATTTAAAAACAAATTGTCCAAAGTCAGAGTTTTAATGTCAAAAGTTTCATTTTTAGTGTAAAACCTTCCGTTTTTAAACTAAAATATAATCGCCACAGCGATGAGATTGGTATTAATGTGGCGCGGAGGGTTCGCCGACCGTTGACCGTTGTCATGGCACCCTTCCTCTCTCCTATACCAGGGTTACAAATATTTTCACGTCTTGGCATCCATATATTTGAGCCCTCTAAAAAAATTAGGAAACTTGATTTTATTCTGGTTTATACAGGAACCGGTAGTTAGAATGATAAAATCATATAGGCTGTTATAAAGGCTATGATAAATGGATATAAATACAGCTCACTGAAAACATGATAGTAAATTAATTAGTCATTACATTCAGCCATAATGGCATGATTGGGCTTGTTTTTGGCCTGGTGGTTAAGAGAAAGCCGCATGTCATTGAATATCCAAGATCTGGACCAGATCATCTGGTCTTATAAGTTACTCCAAGTTGTCTCGACACCTTCCTATCTTTTCATTGTATCGCAGTCTTGTGATGTTTTGAAACGATGAAAATATTAATAAACCTGATTGATTGATACTGCGCTGCTTTTTCCTCAGACATGACATGGTTAAAAACCCACATTCACAACGAAGTTGATGCGAATGGCAACAGTAATGACAGGAAAATTTCATTAAGCTTAGGGTATGGTTTGCTTGGTTGTGTTCAATATGTGGTCAAGACATCTTTTCAAAGCTCAATCGTGTTGGCATCTCTTCCTGCAGCTTTAAGAATTTACTTTTTATATTCAATTGAATAGTATATATTCATATTGAAATGGGCCCGAATATTTTCGGCTGACACTCATCAGGAGTAATCGTCGGCAACTAGTAGAGAATTGGAAAGAGCATTGTATATCATCAATCGCATCCCAAAATATGACGTCACCAGCATAAAATGAGATCTCAAATAAGAGAGCGTTCAATGTACTATATAGGATTGTACTGGTACACGAACTCCTTTCGTTGAAAAAGCTTGGGCTGATGTATTTTGATGAAGGTCGACTCCAAGGTATAAAGATGAAAGTGTGAGCGGACCCTCCCGATGATGCGAAATCTGTCGTCTCGATAAATTTTCGCAGAGGCGGGATTATCCAACAGATGTTTGCCAATGGCAGAATTTATGGCCTTTGAACACTCAGCGTCAAACTTAAGCGGATGAGTTTTAATTTCTTTCGTTTGTTATCATGGACTAGACTTAGAGATGATAAATATTTGCATGCTCCCCTGAACGGTCTCGTGGTCCCCCAACGGACCATGGCCTACAGGTTGAGAAGCACTGCCCTAAATATATATTTCCTTTTTACAACAATGTTTGCCAACATATCCCTCACAAGAACACTATTGAATGTGAATCCTTTCTTACTTTTCAGTAATTTCCGTTATTATGGTGACGACCAACTTTGTGCTTTCCATCATTGATGTGGTGAAATATAAAGAACACGGAGTCATAACTGGGCTCATGGGAACAAGCTTGGGAGGATTTGCTATTCTTTACGCCTTCTTCGTGTACTACAGACGTAAAGGGATGATTGAAATCAGCGGATGGTTTTTTATTCTATTTGCGATCACCTTGAATTTAGAGGCAGCGTTTATATCCATTCAATTCATCCGCGGAAATTGACTTGAAGTTTTTTATTTTCGATACTTACCAAATCTAGATAATGTACATTGATATATTTTGATTCCATTTATTTGTTTGCGCGCGTGCATCGGCACTCTTGCCATTCTCATAGTTGGATTTCAGACAAAGTCATTTTCCTGATTCGTCACAGAGAAAATCCGGGACGCATTGCTCTGAAAGTCGCATTTTCAAGTTATTAACTTTATTATATACGTTCAGCCACTCACCTTTTACTTGTGCACTGACCGTGCAGATTCGGTCCGCCTGTACATTAAGGCGATACATCTGATTGCACTGAATGGCACTTTGCAGCGTAATTTGTACTTGATCAGCCTTAGCGATTACGTTGCCGTCTTCAGTGAAGACGTTCAAGGGCCTTTTCTTTGGCTTTTGTCTTAGCATCGGTTATAGTTTGCCATACAAAACTTTATCGACAACCGAAAACATGAGACGTTAAGGTACCGTATGTTGTAGTTTATAGGAGCGCGAGTCGTACACAGTTTCTCTATTGATGTTGGGAATTTGAAATTACTGGTATAAAGTTTGTGAATGGTATTGCCGTTTTCAAATTCAAGGTGAAAAAGCGTTCCCAGACCGGGAATCAAACCCGGGCCGCCTGGGTGAAAGCCAGGAATCCTGACCCCTAGACCATCTGGGAGACGGCGATGGAGCACTATTGATCTCATCGAATGAATTTGGCGGTTCCATTTAAGTTCAAAGAGTGCGCAATGTGCATGCATAGACAGTTTAGTTTACACTTAATATAGCTAAATTCTAAGATTACATTCGACTGACAATCCTTTCAAGGACTTGCGATGTTTGTCTATTTATGTTAGACATCTGAAATTACGGGTAATAAAGTTTGTGAATGGTATTGCCGTTTTCAAATTCAAGGTGAAAAAGCGTTCCCAGACCGGGAATCGAACCCGGGCCGCCTGGGTGAGAGCCAGGAATCCTGACCCCTAGACCATCTGGGAGACGTTGACAGGGAGCTGTTCATCTCAGGAAACCAATCAGGGGGCTCCACTTGAATCCGAAGAGTTTGGCACGCATAGATAGTTTAGACCAGTGGTTCCCAACGTGGACGATATCGGGCCCAGTGGGCAATTTTGAGAAACAAGAGGGCGTAAATACCAAAGGATACTAGGACACGAACATTTTAGAACGACTTATTCTGCATATGACGCGAAAAAATGTCGAATGGCGAATGGCGAAACTTTCGAGATTGATAAGGAGGCGATGTGTCGAGAAAGGTTCCCAACCATTGTGTAGCCCTTTAGTCCAACTGTTGTAGTTGACCCGTTTTCTACTAATGGTGAATCAAAAACCATCGAATGTACTATTTTAAGATGGTCCATGAACTCCTTTTGTCGACAAAGCTTGGACTGGTGCATTTTGATAAAGGTCGACTCCTAGGCACACAAGTGAAAGTGTGAGCGGCCCTCCCGAGGGTGCGAAATCTAACGTCTCGATAATTTTTCTCACAGGCGGGATTATCCAACAGATATTCGCCAATGGCAGAAATTATGGCTTTGAACGCTCAGCGTCAAGCTTAAGCGGATGAGTTTTAATTTATTTCGTTTGTTATCGTGGACTAGACTAGGAGATGATAAAATATTGCGTGCTCCTCTGACGTTCTCGTGGCCCGCAACGGACCATGGCCTACAGGTTGGGAAACCCTGCCCTAAATATACCTTTTCTTTCTTCAAAAATGTTTGCCAATATATCCCTTACAAGAACGCTATTGAATTTGAATCCTTTCTTACTTTTCAGTGATTTCCGTTATAATGGTGACGACCAACTTCGTGCTTTTCATCATTAATGTGGTGAAATATAAAGAACACGGAGTCATAACAGGGCTCATGGGAACATGCTTGGAAGGATTTGCTATGCTTTACGCCTTCTTCGTATACTACAGACGATTGAAATCAGCGGATGGTTTTTAATTCTATTTGCGGTCGTCTTGAATTAATAGACAGCGTTTATATCCATTCAATTCATCTGCGGAAATTGACTTGAATTTTTTTATTATCGATACTTACCAAATCCAAATAATATAGCTATATATATTTTGATTCCATTCATTTGTGTGCGCGCGTGCATAGGCACTCTTGCCATTCTCATAGTTGGATTTTAGACAAAGTCATTTTCAGGGTTGTAACCAAGTCACAAGGCTCCGAGTCACAAGTCAATTTCACTTTTATAATTTTGATTCGAGTCAAGTCGAGTCATTTTAAACTCACCACCGAATCAAGTCCTAGTCCAAGTCATCAATTAGAGGGTCGAGTCCAAGTCATGGTATTATGACTCGAGTCGAGTCCAAGTCAATACGTTGACTGCTCAGTTCCCAGCTAAAATCTTGTTAAACTCACTTTTTATAACTCTGTTTGGTGATTTTGAATGGTTCGCATTCATAAAATAGCAATTTTCCTCACTTTTACCAGGTTCTGATCGAATTCTCTCGTTCTAGTACCAATAAACGAAATCCTAATAGGGGGTTACTTTACTATTCTTCGAAATTACGACAAAATATCGGTATTGGCCGTCTGCGTCTCGAGTCATATGACTTGGTTCGAGTCATGCGTAATGAATCGAGTCCAAGTCGAGTCAATACGCAGATTGACTCGAGTCGAGTCGAGTTATTTTCGTATTTTGATAAAATGACTCGAGTCAAGTCGATTCATCAGAAAATCGGGACTCGAGTCTGACTAGAGTCGAGCCATGACTCGAGTATTACAACCCTGGTCATTTTCCTGATTCGTCACAGAAAAAAATCCATGACGCATTGCTCTGAAAGTCGCATTTTCAGGTTATTAACTTTATTATATACGTTCAGCCACTCAGCTTTTACTTGTGCACTGACCGTGTAGCTTTGGCCTGCCTGTACATTAAGGCGACAAAACTGTTTGTGCTGAATGGCACTTTGTAGAGTTATTTATACTTGATCAGCCTTAGCGACTACGTTGCCCTCTTCAGTGAAGACTTATTGGCCCTTTCTTTGGCTTTTGTTTTAGTATCTGTAATAGCTTATTACGTTTGTTTGCCATACAAAACTTTATCGACTACCGAAAATATGACACGACAAGGTACCGTATTTTGTCGTTTATGGGGACGCGAGTCGTATAAAGTTTCTCTATTGATGTTAGGCGTCTGAAATTACTGGTATAAAGTTCGTGAATGGTATTGCCGTTTTCAAATACAAGTTGAAAAAGCGTTCCCAGACCGGGAATCGAACCCGGGCCGCCTGGGTGAGAGCCAGGAATCCTGACCCCTAGACCATCTGGGAGACGGGGAAGGAGCGCTATTGATCACATCGAATGAATTTGGCGGTTCCATTTAAGTTCAAAGAGTGCACAATGTGCATGCATAGATAGTTTAGTTTCGACTTAATATAGCTAAATTCTAGGATTACAATCGACTGACAATCCTTTCAAGGACTTGCGATGTTTGTCTATTTATGTTAGACATCTAAAATTACGGGTAATAAAGTCTGTGAATTGTATTGCGGTTTTCGAATTCAAGTTGAAAAAGTGTTCCCAGACCGGGAATCGAACCCGGGCCGCCTGGGTGAGAGCCAGGAATCCTGACCCCTAGACCATCTGGGAGACGTTGACAGGGAGCTGTTCATCTCAGGAAACCAATCTGGTGGTTGTACTTGAATCCAAAGAGTTTGGCATGCATAGATAGTTTAGACCAGTGGTTCCCAACGTGAAAGATATCGGGCCCAATGGGCAATTTTGAGAAACAAGAGGGCGAAAATACCAAAGGATACTTGGACACGAACATTTTAGAACGGCTTATTCTGCATATGACGCGATAAGATGTCGAATCAACTAAAATTAGACGCGGAAACCGGTGTTCCTACCTCGGAAAATGGCTATTTTAGTAGTAAAATTACCTGTGATTGCCGTTTAGGCAATATGTCCCATTTTCGGATCCTTAAATAAGGGCGGTGGGGTGGGGCGAAAATTTCGAGATTGATAAGGAGGCGATGTGTCGAAAAAGGTTCCGAACCACTGTGTAGCCCTTTTTGTCCAACTGTTGTAGATGGCCCTTCTCTACTCATGGTGAATCAAAAACCACCGAATGTACTATTTTAAGATGGTCCATGAACTCCTTTTGTCGACAAAGCTTGGGCTGGTGCATTTTGATAAAGGTCGACTCCTAGGCACACAAGCGAAAGTGTGAGCGGCCCCTCCCGATGACGCGAAATCTGTCGTCTCGATAATTTTTCGCACTGGCGGGATTATCCAACAGATATTCGCCAATGGCAGAAATTATGGCTTTGAACGCTCAGCGTCAGAGAGAGAGAGAGAGAGAGATTTATTTCTTCGTCAACCGGAATAAACAGAATGAGTATGTAAAAAAGTACTCATAACAAAACAAAAAACACAGTAATAATAGCAACACATACACAGTAATAATAGCATGTAACTGGCTCTATAACGGTATAGACGGGTGCCGGCGATATGATCCTTACGATCTTCATGTCAAGCTTAAGCGGTTGAGTTTTAATTTATTTCGTTTGTTATCGTGGACTAGACTTAGAGATGATAAAATATTTGCGTGCTCCTCTGACGTTCTCGTGGCCCGCAACGGACCATGGCCTACAGGTTGGGAAACCCTGCCCTAAATATACCTTTCCTTTCTACAACAATGTTTGCCAATATATCCCTTACAAGAACGCTATTGAATTTGAATCCTTTCTTACTTTTCAGTGATTTCCGTTATAATAGTGACGACCAACTTCGTGCTTTTCGTCATTAATGTGGTGAAATATAAAGAACACGGAGTCATAACAGGGCTCATGGGAACATGCCTGGGAGGATTTGCTATGCTTTACGCCTTCTTCGTATACTATAGACCAGTGGTTCTTAACCTTGCCCCCAGCGCCCCCCAGGGGGCGCTGGCGATTTTGAAGGGGGGCGGAAACGCTCAGGGGGCGATATGGGGGGCGCTGGGCTCAGGGGGGCGGTATGGGGGGCGCTGGAGAAAAATGGCTTCGCGTAGATAATGTGGTGATAGGACATATCCTTAATGAGTATTCAGAGCAAATTAACACCTAAAATTTCGTTACATATAGCCTTCAAAATACATATAAGTTTAATTGTCCATGGGCGCCTAAATGACTGACACCGAATGTTCCTGTCTTGGCAATCTGAACCCCAGAAGACGAATTCCATCTGCCAGGGAAAAATTATATGTCAGTGAAGAAATACCAATCTTAAATCGTGTGCGTCTTTTAGTTTAGTACGATTGGGCGACAGGGATATTCCTGTTGGGCGATATCCCCGTTGAGAGATTCTTTTTTTATATATTGCAGACAGGGGGTCACGAAATAACATCATGCAACGAAGTCATACCAACGGGTTCGCCCGCCCGAATATGTTTAGAGAGAGAGAGAGAGACTTTATTTTTCATCCAACCAAAATACATAACACACGGCAGTGATGGTGGTACAGAAAATATGCTTGCACAGTATTCGGTATTAGATAGGAATGATCGATAAGACCGTGAAGGTCATCTAGTCTGATCACACCAGCATCAAACAGGGACACTTGACTCTAAGCATATGTTTAATTATTAGTAACGGGCCCTACAGTTTCCAAGAAACCTCACAATGTTCACTTTAGGTTTTGATGAGTCTGCGCACACTCAACAACTCACTGCGCTGACCCTTGGACAACAGTGCGTAACGACTAAAAAAAGGTAATAACTCCGGATTTGTTGTGCGCAACGTAGATTTTCTGTGCGCAGAGACCGTGTCAGCACTGCGCATGTGCGCAGCTTAGAGGGAACATTGCACCTCACTCAGCTCTACCGGTAAATGCGTTTACGTGAGCAGAGAGAGGATAAAAATTGATCTCAATTTACATGCAATTCCCGATGATATTGACCAATTCAATCATTAATTAGTGAAATTGTACGCAATTCGCGCGACTAGGCGAGAATAGCTGCCTCAGCAAATAGACATCCAATGTAGATACCTAATAGGCTATCAGCAAATAGCGGACAGCCTTATGGGGGTCTGGAAGTGAAGTCCCCCGGAAGCTTGGTTTATCACCCAATGGAGGCCCAGGACCATCGTTTTTGTTTGGGGGGGGCTGACGAAGTGCTGTTACGGCCCTGGTAACGAATAATTGTACCTGCGGGCACGCCCGACTATGTTTAATTATTAATAACGTGCCCTTTATTTTCCTATACAACAGCTCACTCAGTGCTACTGGTAAATCTGATTACGTGGGCTGAGAGGATAAAAAGTTAATAGCGACTTATATATGTTATTACCACCTATTCATTCATGCATTATAGAAAATTTTGGTACCTAGGGCGACCAGGCCACACAAACTTTGCTGACCATCAAAATCACGATATTGGGTTCGTGGGGGTGAAGCCCTCAGAAGTTCGGTTTATCACGCTATGGGTGCGCACGGCAATCGTTTTTAGGGGGTTGACGAAGTGCTGTTACGGCCCTCCCTCTTACTCATCGTCTTTATTACATTACAATATGAAGTTGGGGGGGGGGCGCTGGAGCACGATAATTTTTGAAAGGGGGCGCTGGCAGAAAAAAGGTTAAGAACCACTGCTATAGACGATTGAAATCAGTGGATGGTTTTTAATTCTATTTGCGGTCGTCTTGAATTAATAGACAGCGTTTATATCCATTCAATTCATCTGCGGAAATTGACTTGAATTTTTTTATTCTCGATACTTACCAAATCCAAATAATATAGCTATATATATTTTGATTCCATTCATTCGTGTGCGCGCGTGCATAGGCACTCTTGCCATTCTCATAGTTGGATTTTAGACAAAGTCATTTTCAGGGTTGTAACCAAGTCACAAGGCTCCGAGTCACAAGTCAATTTCACTTTTATAATTTTGACTCGAGTCAAGTCGAGTCATTTTCAACTCACCACCGAATCAAGTCCTAGTCCAAGTCATCGATCAGAGGGTCGAGTCCAAGTCATGGTATTATGACTCGAGTCGAGTCCAAGTCAATACGTTGACTGCTCAGTTCCCAGCTAAAATCTTGTTAAACTCACTTTTTATAACTCTGTTTGGTGATTTTGAATGGTTCGCATTTATAATATAGCAATTTTCCTCACTTTTACCAGGTTCTGATCGAATTCTCACGTTCTAGTACCAATAAACGAAATCCTGATAGGGGGTTACTTTACTATTCTTCGAAATTACGACAAAATATCGGTATTGGCCGTCTGCGTCTCGAGTCATATGACTTGGTTCGAGTCATGCGTAATGACTCGAGTCCAAGTCGAGTCAATACACAGATTGACTCGAGTCGAGTCGAGTTATTTTCGTATTTTGATAAAATGACTCGAGTCAAGTCGATTCATCAGAAAATCGGGATTCGAGTCGGACTAGAGTCGAGCCATGACTCGAGTATTACAACCCTGGTCATTTTCCTGATTCGTCACAGAAAAAATCCAGGACGCATTGCTCTGAAAGTCGCATTTTAAGGTTATTAACTTTATTATATACGTTCAGCCACTCAGCTTTTACTTGTGCAATGACCGTGTAGCTTTGGCCTGCCTGTACATTAAGGCGATAAAACTGTTTGTACTGAATGGCACTTTGTAGAGTTATTTATACTTGATCAGCCTTAGCGGCTACGTTGCCCTCTTCAGTGAAGACGTATTGTCCTTTCTTTGGCTTTTGTTTTAGTATCTGTAATAGCTTATTACTTTTGTTTGCCATACAAAACTTTATCGACTACCGAAAATATGACTCGACAAGGTACCGTATTTTGTCGTTTATGGGGGCGCGAGTCGTATACAGTTTCTCGATCGATGTTAGGCGTCTGAAATTACTGCTATAAAGTTTGTGAATGGTATTGCCGTTTTCAAATACAAGTCGAAAAAGCGTTCCCAGACCGGGAATCGAACCCGGGCCGCCTGGGTGAAAGCCAGGAATCCTGACCCCTAGACCATCTGGGAGACGGCGAAAGACCGCTATTGATCTCATCGAATGAATTAGGCGGTTCCATTTAAGTTCAAAGAGTGCGCAATGTGCATGCATAGATAGTTTAGTTTCGACTTAATATAGCTAAATTCTAAGATTACAATCGACTGACAATCCTTTCAAGGACTTGCGATGTTTGTCTATTTATGTTAAACATCTGAAATTACGGGTAATAAAGTCTGTGAATTGTAATGCGGTTTTCGAATTCAAGTTGAAAAAGTCTTCCCAGACCGGGAATCAAACCCGGGCCGCCTGGGTGAGAGCCAGGAATCCTGACCCCTAGACCATCTGGGAGACGTTGACAGGGAGCTGTTCATCTCAGGAAACCAATCTGGTGGTTCCACTTGAATCCAAAGAGTTTGCCATGCATAGACACTAGACAGTTTAGACCAGTGGTTCCCAACGTGGGCGATATCGGGCCCAATGGGCAATTTTGAGAAACAAGAGGGCGAAAATATCAAAGGATACTAGGACACGAACATTTTAGAACGGCTTATTTTGCATATGACGCGAAAAAATGTCGAATCAACGAAAATTAGACGCGGAAACCGGTGTTCCTACCTCGGAAAATGGCTATTTTAGTAGTAATATTACCAGTGATTGCCCGTTTAGGCAGTATGTCCTATTTTCGGATCCTTAAATATGGGTGGGGGGGGGGGAGCGAAACTTTCGAGATTGAAAAGGAGGCGATGTGTCGAAAAAGGTTCCGAACCACTGTGTAGCCCTTTTAGTCCAACTGTTGTAGATGGCCCGTTGTCTACTTATGGTGAATCTAAAACCATCGAATGTACTATTTTAAGATGGTCAACAAAGATTGGGCTGGTGCATTTTGATAAAGGTCGACTCCAAGGCACACAAGCGAAAGTGTGAGCGGCCCCTCCCGATGACGCGAAATCTGTCGTCTCGATAATTTTTCTCACAGGCGGGATTATCCAACAGATATTCGCCAATGGCAGAAATTATGGCTTTGAACGCTCAGCGTCAAGCTTAAGCGGATGAGTTTTGATTTATTTCGTTTGTTATCGTGGACTAGACTTAGAGATGATGAAATATTTGCGTGCTCCTCTGACGGTCTCGTGGCCCGCAACGGACCATGGCCTACAGGCTGGGAAACCCTGCACTAAATATACCTTTCCTTTCTACAACAATGTTTGCCAATATATCCCTTACAAGAACGCTATTGAATTTGAATCCTTTCTTACTTTTCAGTGATTTCCGTTATTATGGTGACGACCAACTTCGTGCTTTTCATCAGAGAGAGAGAGAGAGAGAGAGAGAATCTTTATTCATTAATGCGATGAAATATAAAGAACACGGAGTCATAACAGGGCTCATGGGAACATGCTTGGGAGGATTTGCTATTCTTTACGCCTTCTTCGTATACTACAGACGATTGAAATCAGCGGATGGTTTTTTATTGTATTGGCGGTCGTCTTGAATTAATAGGCAGCGTTTATATCCATTCAATTCATCTGCGGAAATTGACTTGAAGTTTTTTATTCTCGATACTTACCAAATCCGAATAATATAGCTATATATATTTTGATTCCATTTATTTGTGTTCGCGCGTGCATCGGCACTCTTGCCATTCTCATAGTTGGATTTCAGACAAAGTCAATTTCCTGATTCGTCACAGAAAAAAATCCAGGACGCATTGCTCTGAAAGTCGTATTTTCTAGTTATTAACTTTATTATATACGTTCAGCCACTCAGCTTTTACTTGTGCACTGACCGTGTAGCTTTGGCCTGCCTGTACATTAAGGCGATAAAACTGTTTGTTCTGAACAGGGCCGCAACAGCACTTCGTCAGCCCCCCCAAAAAACGTTGGTCTTGGGCCCTCCACATGATGATGAACCGACCAGACCCCCCTCACGCTATCCGCTGTTTACCGTGATACTTATCGTCTACATTGGGCGCATTTGAGTGTGCCAGCTTTTCTCGCCTAGACGCGCGAAGCGCGAAAAATTTCTCTAATTCATGATTTAATCGGCCAATATGATCGGGAATTGCATATATATTGCTATCAATTTTTATCCTCTCACTGCTCACGTAATTAGATTTACAGGATAGGTGTGTTTGAAAAGATAGGGCCCCTCAATAATAATTAAACACCTTCGGGCGTAGGCTATACCCGTTGGCAGTATGAAAACAGTACTTCGCCAGATCCGCCCAAAAAACTTGGGTCTTGGACTACCATAGGGTGATAAACCTAGACCCAATCACGTTGTTCGCTTTTGCCACGAAATTACCCGTACTGTGCTGTGAGGCAGTGCAAGGCGCGAAAATTTTTGATAAACCATGATAAAATCGGTCAAAAAGATAGGGAATTGCATATCTATTGCTAACAATTTCATGTCCTCTCTGCTCGCGCAATCAGATTTACCGGTAGAGTTGGGTGAGGTGTCTTGGAAACTGTAGGGGCGTTTGATATGACTCCGTAACATGATGTTATTTAGTGACCTCCTGTCTGCTATATAAAAATATATAGAATCGCCCAAACGTAGGCTACTAAAGTAAAAGACGCACAGGATTTCAAATTGGTATTTCTTCACTAGCATATAATTTTTTCCTGCGGGATGGTATTTGTCTTGCGAGGTTCAGATTGCCAAGACAGGAATATTCGGCGCCAGTCATTTAGGCGCCTATGGACAATTAAACCTATTTGTATTTTGTATATATAGCGAAGTTTTCGGTCAACATAAGGGCGATCGTTTTCGGCCAAGGTTTTCACGCTGCCGATCGTCCAGGCCCACTTCTTGGAGTCACATGTTACATGGCCTAAAACTTTATATGTCTTGGTAAATCGTGGCGCGGTAATGGCCAATGCCAACATGCCCATTTCTATAAATCTTGCGTATTTTTTCTTGGGGTAAGAGTACTCAAAATTCAAGACAATTGGCAACTTGAAATCGCGCCTAGCGCGAGAAACTTTTGAAAAAGTTGCATGAATTTTCAAAACATACTCTATAATTTATGCTAATTCACGAAATAATTTTGGGCCCCCTTCGAGCTCGCCCCCCCCCCAATTGGGGGTTTTGGGTTGCGGCAGTTACGGTCCTGGTACTGAATGGCACTTTGTAGCGTTATTTGTACTTGATCAGCCTTCGCGACTACGTTGCCCTCTCCAGTGAAGACTTATTGGCCCTTTCTTTGGCTTTTGTTTTAGTATCTGTAATAGCTTATTACTTTTGTTTGCCATACACAACTTTATCGACTAGGCTACCGAAAATATGACACGATAAGGTACCGTATTTTGTCGTTTATAGGGGCGCGAGTCGTATACAGTTTCTGTATCGATGTTAGGCGTCTGAAATTAGTGGTATAAAGTTTGTGAATGGTATTGTCGTTTTCAAATACAAGTTGAAAAAGCGTTCCCAGACCGGGAATCGAACCCGGGCCGCCTGGGTGAAAGCCAGGAATCCTGACCCCTAGACCATCTGGGAGGCGGCGAATGACCGCTATTGATCTCATCGAATGAATTTGGCGGTTCCATTTAAGTTCAAAGTGTGCGCAATGTGCATGCATGGATAGTTTAGTTTAGAATTATTATAGCTAAATTCTAAGATTACAATCGACTGACAATCCTTTCAAGGATTTGCGATGTTCGTCTATTTATGTTAGACATCTGAAATTACGGGTAATAAAGTCTGTTAATTGTATTGCCGTTTTCGAATTCAAGTTGAAAAAGAGTTCCCAGACCGGGAATCGAACCCGGGCCGCTTGGGTGGTAGCCGGGAATCCTGACCCCTAGACCATCTGGAAGACGTTGACATGGAGCTGTTCATCTCAGGAAACCAATCTGGTGGTTCCACTTGAATCCAAAGAGTTTGGCATGCATAGATAGTTTAGACCAGTGGTTCCCAACCTGGACGATATCGGGCCAAGTGGGCAATTTTGAGAAACAAGAGGGCGAAAATACCGAAGGATACTTGGACACGAACATTTTAGAACGGCTTATTCTGCATATGACGCGAAAAAATGTCGAATCAACGAAAATTAGACGCGGAAACCGGTGTCCTTACCTCAGAAAAATGGCTATTTTAGTAGTAAAATTACCAGTGATTGCCCGTTTAGGCAGTATATCCTATTTTCGGATCCTTAAATATGGGTGGGGGGTTGGCGAAACTTTCGAGATTGATAAGGAGGCGATGTGTCGAAAAAGGTTCCGAACCACTGTGTAGCCCGTTTAGTCCAACTGTTGTAGATGGCCCGTTGTCTACTCATGGTGAATCAAAAACCATCTAATGTACTATTTTAAGATGGTCCATGAACTACTTTTGTCGACAAAGCTTGGGCTGGTGCATTTTGATAAAGGTCGACTCCAAGGCACACAAGCGAAAGTGTGAGCGGCCCCTCCCGATGACGCGAAATCTGTCGTCTCGATAATTTTTCTCACAGGCGGGATTATCCAACAGATATTCGCCAATGGCAGAAATTATGGCTTTGAACGCTCAGCGTCAAGCTTAAGCGGATGAGTTTTAATTTATCTCGTTTGTTATCGTGGAATAGACTTAGAGATGATAAAATATTTGCGCGCTCCTCTGACGGTCTCGTGGCCCGCAACGGACCATGGCCTACAGGTTGGGAAACCCTGCCCTAAATATACCTTTCCTTTCTACAACAATGTTTGCCAATATATCCCTTACAAGAACGCTATTGAATTGGAATCCTTTCTCACTTTTCAGTGATTTCCGTTATTATGGTGACGACCAACTTTGTGCTTTCCATCATTGACGTGGTGAAATATAAAGAACACGGAGTCATAACAGGGCTCACGGGAACATGCTTGGGAGGATTTGCTATTCTTTACGCCTTCTTCGTGTACTACAGACGTAAAGGGATGATTGAAATCAGCGGATGGTTTTTTATTCTATTTGCGATCACCTTGAATTTAGAGGCAGCGTTTATATCCATTCAATTCATCCGCGGAAATTGTCTTGAAGTTTTTTATTTTCGATACTTACCAAATCTAGATAATGTACATTGATATATTTTGATTCCATTTATTTGTTTGCGCGCGTGCATCGGCACTCTTGCCATTCTCATAGTTGGATTTCAGACAAAGTCATTTTCCTGATTCGTCACAGAGAAAATCCGGGACACATTGCTCTGAAAGTCGCATTTTCAAGTTATTAACTTTATTATATACGTTCAGCCACTCACCTCTTACTTGTGCACTGACCGTGCAGATTCGGTCTGCCTGTACATTAAGGCGATACATCTGATTGCACTGAATGGCACTTTGCAGCGTAATTTGTACTTGATCAGCCTTAGCGAATACGTTGCCCTCTTCAGTGAAGACGTTCAATGGCCTTTTCTTTGGCTTTTGTCTTAGCATCGGTTATAGTTTGCCATACAAAACTTTATCGACAACCGAAAACATGAGACGTTAAGGTACCGTATGTTGTAGTTTATAGGGGCGCGAGTCGTACACAGTTTCTCTGTTGATGTTGGGCATTTGAAGTTACTGGTATAAAGTTTGTGAATGGTATTGCCGTTTTCAAATACAAGGTGAAAAAGCGTTCCCAGACCGGGAATCGAACCCGGGCCGCCTGGGTGAAAGCCAGGAATCCTGACCCCTAGACCATCTGGGAGACGGCGAAGGAACGCTATTAATCTCATCGAATGAATTTGGCGGTTCCATTTAAGTTCAAAGAGTGCGCAATGTGCATGCATGGATAGTTTAGTTTAGACTTAATATAGCTAAATTCTAAGATTACAATCGACTGACAATCCTCTCAAGGACTTGCGATGTTTGTCTATTTATGTTAGACATCTGAAATTACGGGTGATAAAGTCTGTGAATTGTATTGCCGTTTTCGAATTCAAGTTGAAAAAGTGTTCCCAGACCGGGAATCGAACCCGGGCCGCCTGGGTGAGAGCCAGGAATCCTGACCCCTAGACCATCTGGGAGACGTTGACAGGGACAGGCAACTTCTCCATTCGGCGGGCCGGATTGCTGAATCGATACATTATTCGCCCATTTATCCACACATACAAGGAATATATCGTATTTAATGAATGTATTTTAACGACGGCAATGTCACTTCAAAGTCATTTCTCACCGATAATGCCGAAGAAATGTTGGTTTGAGAACAGCATTGTGATACAGGCGCCGCCATATCTGCTTCTTTCAATTAACATATGTTCCATTCCTTAATTAAGATTTCAAGGCGTTCGATAAGCCCGCGGAACCCCAAATTAGCCAAGATATCAAGTCATTAGGGTTGAGTATAGGCCTGCATTTTAAATGCCGATAATGCAAGTCTTCTCGCTTCAACGAACTTACGCGTAAGCTCCACTCTCGCAGGCTGCGCACACTTGTATATAATAACATACATTCACTAGAATTTGACGTGGCAAGCAAGAAGTGGGGAATCTCGGCAGACTGGGGTCGCGGGCTACATTATCATTTCAGACGGGAAACTATCCGCGGGTCGGACGAAATAACATCTGGAATTACGGGTCTGTGAATTGTATTGCCGTTTTCGAATTCATGTTGAAAAAGTGTTCCCAGACCGGGAATCAAACCCGGGCCGCCTGGGTGAAAGCCAGGAAACCTGACCCCTAGACCATCCGGGAGATGGCAAACGAGAGCTACTGACCTCAACAAAAGAATTTGACGATTCCACCTAAGTTCGAAGAGTGTGCAAAGCACAGATAGTTTAGTTTAGGGTTGCCATACGTCCGGAATTTCACTGAAAAATCTGCGTCCGGGAGGAATTCCTAAAATATGCCTAAATGTCCGGAATTTTAACGGTTTGAAGTAGGCTTCAAATTTCTTCGTATATCAACATAAACAATAATATTTTCAAGCAGATTTATGCTATTTAAAATTGTTTCTTCGCACCGCTCGTGCATTAATGCAACGTATATTGATATCAGTATGGGCACCAGGCACCACCCTCGCCAAATTTGCAATCAAAATAAATAGTTTGGGCGAGCTGATTTTTTAGTAATCAGCTTATCAAGTTTGGAGCTAGTCCACGGAACATTCTGAAGTTGGAAATGCGGTCGCGACCATAAAAAGTTGGAAATCATCAGCTGTGTGCTATACCTGCTGGTGCATTTTAGAGTAGCCTAATATATGGAAGAATCAATAATATTGACAGAAGTCATTCAAAAAATTTAACAGCCAGATGCATGTTGTAAGCGCCCAAAAAGTTTCATCGACTACCCTATGATGGGCCCAAGATCAGTGCTTTTTCATTCGGCGGAAGGGGGCAGAAAAATGTTGTTTCGGACCTGATTAAAACACATATCCAGATAGCCGCACCGACCCAACGGTATAGCAGGGCTGTCCAACACAATCCCGACAGGCCATGACATGGCCCGTCAGACGATTTCATCCGGACCGTGGAGAAATCTATTGCAGACCCTAGCAAGTATAGCAATCAGCAGAGCCCACATTACAGATGACCCAATCCAAGACCTATATGTTCCACTGCATTCCCGTATACAAGTGGTTCGCGGTTCCCAACCATTTTTCTCCCAAGTACCATTTCGAGGTTTTATGCAGTGCTCGCGTACCACTTACATAAGATATGCGCCCTGAAGGCGGTCAAAATGTTTCCACCATGTTGAGGTGCATGTTAGGGCGCAGTATATGATTTCTGTAGTGGATCCATTTGAAATTCTTGTGGTCAAATACATTAAAACAGAATTTGGTTAGGTACGAATCCCAATGCTTTACGACTAGAGCTCTTCTCAGTAGGCCGTCACTGGTGGGATAACCACTACCAACAACGACGACCTTACCACGACGACGGCGGCTTCAAACACTCAGAATCAACCCTTGAACTAATAACTCCCTTCAGTCGAAAAATACAGAATCTTCTCACGTACCACCTGGAAGACCTTTGCGCACCATTACCACTGCTGTATACAGTCGATGGGCAATGCTTTGCTAGTGTGACGTCATATTGACAGACAATGTGTCACCTCATTTGCAAATCCGCTAGTTGGCGCTAAAGAGAGTCCGGAATTTGCTTCACAAAAATATGGTAACCCTAGTTTAGTTTAGACTTAGAAGCACAGATAGAGCTAAATTCTATGATTACAATCGAAGGGCAATCCTTTCAAGGACTTGCGATGTTTGTCAATATATGTAAGACATCCGAAATTCGGGGTAATAAAGTCTGTGAATGGTATCGCCGTTTTCGAATTCAAGTTGAAAAAGTGTTCCCATGCAGACCGGGAATCGAACCCGGGCCGCCTGGGTGAAAGCCAGGAATCCTGACCCCTAGACCATCTGGGAGACGGCGAAGGAACGCTATTAATCTCATCGAATGAATTTGGCGGTTCCATTTAAGTTCAAAGAGTGCGCAATGTGCATGCATAGATAGTTTAGTTTAGACTTAATATAGCTAAATTCTAAGATTACAATCCTTTTACAATCCTTTTACAATCCAATTACAATCCTTTCAAGGACTTGCGATGTTTGTCTATTTATGTTAGACATCTGAAGTTACGGGTGATAAAGTCTGTGAATTGTATTGCCGTTTTCGAATTCAAGTTGGAAAAGTGTTCCCAGACCGGGAATCGAACCCGGGCCGCCTGGGTGAGAGCCAGGAATCCTGACCCCTAGACCATCTGGGAGACGTCGACAGGAAGCTGTTCATTTCAGAAAACCAATCTGGTGGTTCCACATGAATCCAAAGAGTTTGGAATGCATAGATAGATTAGATCAGTGGTTCCCAACGTGGACGATATCGGGCCCAGTGGGCAATTTTGAGAAACAAAAGGGCGAAAATACCAAAGGATACTAGGACACGAACATTTTAGAACGGCTTATTCTGCATATGACGCGAAAAAATGTCGAATCAACGAAAATTAGACGCGGAAACCGGTGTTTCTACCTCGGAAAATGGCTATTTTAGTAGTAAAATTACCAGTGATTGCCCGTTTAGTCAATATGTCCCATTTTCGGATCCTTAAATATGGGTGGGGGGGGGGGGCGAAAATTTCGAGATTGATCAGGAGGCGATGTGTCGAAAAAGGTTTCGAACCACTGTGTAGCCCTTTTAGTCCAACTGTTGTTGATGGCCCGTTGTCTACTCATGGTGAATTAAAAACCATCGAAAGTAGGCTACTATTTTAAGATGGTCCATGAACTCCTTTTGTCGACAAAGCTTGGGCTGGTGCATTTTGATAAAGGTCGACTCCAAGGCACACAAGTGAAAGTGTGAGCGGCCCCTCCCGATGAAGCGAAATCTGTCGTCTCGATAATTTTTCGCACAGGCGTGATAATCCAACAGATATTCGCCAATGGCAGAAATTATGGCTTTGAACGCTCAGCGTCAAACTTAAGCAGATGAGTTTTAATTTATTTCGTTTGTTATCGTGAACTAAACTTGCAGATGATAAAATATTTGCGTGCTCCTCTGACGGTCTCGTGGCCCGCAACGGACCATGGCCTACAGGTTGGGAAACCCTGCCCTAAATATACCTTTCCTTTCTACACAATGTTTGCCAATATATCCCTTACAAGAACGTTATTGAATTTGAATCCTTTTTTACTTGTCAGTGATTTCCGTTATTATGGTGACGACCAACTTCGTGCTTTTCATCATTAATGTCTTGAAATATAAAGAACACGGAGTCACAACAGGGCTCATGGGAACATGCTTGGGAGGATTTGCTATTCATTACGCTTTCTTCGTATACTACAGACGACTGAAATCAGCGGATGGTTTTTTATTCTATTTGCGGTCGTCTTGAATTAATAGGCAGCGTTTATATCCATTCAATTCATCTGCGGAAATTGATTTGAAGTTTTTTATTTTCGATACTTTCCAAATCCAAATAATATACGTATATATATTTTGATTCCATTTATTTGTGTGCGCGCGTGCATCGGGACTCTTGCCATTCTCATAGTTGGATTTTAGACAAAGTCATATTCCTGATTCGTCACAGAAAAAATCCAGGACGCATTGCTCTGAAAGTCGCATTTTCAAGTTATTAACTTTATTATATACGTTCAGCCACTCAGCTTTTACTTGTGCACAAGAAGATAGTATAGAAAAAGGAAGTGACAAGGAATATGGCGGCATGTCATTGGAAGCGAGATCGATAGGTCAGTCGTGGTCCAGTAATCTTGAGGATGGACTGTATTTATTTAGTAGTATAAAAACATATTATGATATTTTGAAGCAGGGACGGGCAACTTCTCCATTCGGCGGGCCGGATTGCTGAATCGATACATTATTCGCCCATTTATCCACACTTACAAGGAATATATCGTATTTAATGAATGTATTTTAACGACGGCAATGTCACTTCAAAGTCATTTCTCACCGATAATGCCGAAGAAATGTTGGTTTGAGAACAGCATTGTGATACAAGCGCCGCCATATCTGCTTCTTTCAATTAACATATGTTCCATTCCTTAATTAAGATTTCAAGGCGTTCGATAAGCCCGCGGAACCCCAAATTAGCCAAGATATCAAGTCATTAGGGTTGAGTTTAGGCCTGCATTTTAAATGCCGATAATGCAAGTCTTCTCGCTTCAACGAACTTACGCGTAAGCTCCACTCTCGCAGGCTGCGCACACTTGTATATAATAACATACATTCACTAGAATTTGACGTGGCAAGCAAGAAGTGGGGAATCTCGGCAGACTGGGGTCGCGGGCTACATTATCATTTCAGACGGGAAACTATCCGCGGGTCGGACGAAATAACATCTGGAATTACGGGTCTGTGAATTGTATTGCCGTTTTCGAATTCATGTTGAAAAAGTGTTCCCAGACCGGGAATCAAACCCGGGCCGCCTGGGTGAAAGCCAGGAAACCTGACCCCTAGACCATCCGGGAGATGGCAAACGAGAGCTACTGACCTCAACAAAAGAATTTGACGATTCCACCTAAGTTCGAAGAGTGTGCAAAGCACAGATAGTTTAGTTTAGGGTTGCCATACGTCCGGAATTTCACTGAAAAATCTGCGTCCGGGAGGAATTCCTAAAATATGCCTAAATGTCCGGAATTTTAACGGTTTGAAGTAGGCTTCAAATTTCTTCGTATATCAACATAAACAATAATATTTTCAAGCAGATTTATGCCATTTAAAATTGTTTCTTCGCACCGCTCGTGAATTAATGCAACGTATATTGATATCAGTATGGGCACCAGGCACCACCCTCGCCAAATTTGCAATCAAAATAAATAGTTTGGGCGAGCTGATTTTTTAGTAATCAGCTTATCAAGTTTGGAGCTAGTCCACGGAACATTCTGAAGTTGGAAATGCGGTCGCGACCATAAAAAGTTGGAAATCATCAGCTGTGTGCTATACCTGCTGGTGCATTTTAGAGTAGCCTAATATATGGAAGAATCAATAATATTGACAGATGTCATTCAAAAAATTTAACAGCCAGATGCATGTTGTAAGCGCCCAAAAAGTTTCATCGACTACCCTATGATGGGCCCAAGATCAGTGCTTTTTCATTCGGCGGAAGGGGGCAGAAAAATGTTGTTTCGGACCTGATTAAAACACATATCCAGATAGCCGCACCGACCCAACGGTATAGCAGGGCTGTCCAACACAATCCCGACAGGCCATGACATGGCCCGTCAGACGATTTCATCCGGACCGTGGAGAAATCTATTGCAGACCCTAGCAAGTATAGCAATCAGCAGAGCCCACATTACAGATGACCCAATCCAAGACCTATATGTTCCACTGCATTCCCGTATACAAGTGGTTCGTCGTTCCCAACCATTTTTCTCCCAAGTACCATTTCGAGGTTTTATGCAGTGCTCGCGTACCACTTACATAAGATAAGCGCGCTGAAGGCGGTCAAAATGTTTCCACCATGTTGAGGTGCATGTTAGGGCGCAGTATATGATTTCTGTAGTGGATCCATTTGAAATTCTTGTGGTCAAATACATTAAAACAGAATTTGGTTAGGTACGAATCCCAATGCTTTACGACTAGAGCTCTTCTCAGTAGGCCGTCACTGGTGGGATAACCACTACCAACAACGACGACCTTACCACGACGACGGCGGCTTCAAACACTCAGAATCAACCCTTGAACTAATAACTCCCTTCAGTCGAAAAATACAGAATCTTCTCACGTACCACCTGGAAGACCTTTGCGCACCATTACCACTGCTGTATACAGTCGATGGGCAATGCTTTGCTAGTGTGACGTCATATTGACAGACAATGTGTCACCTCATTTTCAAATCCGCTAGTTGGCGCTAAAGAGAGTCCGGAATTTGCTTCACAAAAATATGGTAACCCTAGTTTAGTTTAGACTTAGAAGCACAGATAGAACTAAATTCTATGATTACAATCGAAGGGCAATCCTTTCAAGGACTTGCGATGTTTGTCAATATATGTAAGACATCCGAAATTCGGGGTAATAAAGTCTGTGAATGGTATCGCCGTTTTCGAATTCAAGTTGAAAAAGTGTTCCCATGCAGACCGGGAATCGAACCCGGGCCGCCTGGGTGAAAGCCAGGAATCCTGACCCCTAGACCATCTGGGAGACGGCGAAGGAACGCTATTAATCTCATCGAATGAATTTGGCGGTTCCATTTAAGTTCAAAGAGTGCGCAATGTGCATGCATAGATAGTTTAGTTTAGACTTAATATAGCTAAATTCTAAGATTACAATCCTTTTACAATCCTTTTACAATCCAATTACAATCCTTTCAAGGACTTGCGATGTTTGTCTATTTATGTTAGACATCTGAAGTTACGGGTGATAAAGTCTGTGAATTGTATTGCCGTTTTCGAATTCAAGTTGGAAAAGTGTTCCCAGACCGGGAATCGAACCCGGGCCGCCTGGGTGAGAGCCAGGAATCCTGACCCCTAGACCATCTGGGAGACGTCGATAGGAAGCTGTTCATTTCAGAAAACCAATCTGGTGGTTCCACATGAATCCAAAGAGTTTGGAATGCATAGATAGATTAGATCAGTGGTTCCCAACGTGGACGATATCGGGCCCAGTGGGCAATTTTGAGAAACAAAAGGGCGAAAATACCAAAGGATACTAGGACACGAACATTTTAGAACGGCTTATTCTGCATATGACGCGAAAAAATGTCGAATCAACGAAAATTAGACGCGGAAACCGGTGTTTCTACCTCGGAAAACGGCTATTTTAGTAGTAAAATTACCAGTGATTGCCCGTTTAGTCAATATGTCCCGTTTTCGGATCCTTAAATATGGGTGGGGGTGGGGGGGCGAAAATTTCGAGATTGATCAGGAGGCGATGTGTCGAAAAAGGTTTCGAACCACTGTGTAGCCCTTTTAGTCCAACTGTTGTAGATGGCCCGTTGTCTACTCATGGTGAATTAAAAACCATCGAAAGTAGGCTACTATTTTAAGATGGTCCATGAACTCCTTTTGTCGACAAAGCTTGGGCTGGTGCATTTTGATAAAGGTCGACTCCAAGGCACACAAGTGAAAGTGTGAGCGGCCCCTCCCGATGAAGCGAAATCTGTCGTCTCGATAATTTTTCGCACAGGCGTGATAATCCAACAGATATTCGCCAATGGCAGAAATTATGGCTTTGAACGCTCAGCGTCAAACTTAAGCAGATGAGTTTTAATTTATTTCGTTTGTTATCGTGAACTAAACTTGCAGATGATAAAATATTTGCGTGCTCCTCTGACGGTCTCGTGGCCCGCAACGGACCATGGCCTACAGGTTGGGAAACCCTGCCCTAAATATACCTTTCCTTTCTACACAATGTTTGCCAATATATCCCTTACAAGAACGTTATTGAATTTGAATCCTTTTTTACTTGTCAGTGATTTCCGTTATTATGGTGACGACCAACTTCGTGCTTTTCATCATTAATGTGTTGAAATATAAAGAACACGGAGTCACAACAGGGCTCATGGGAACATGCTTGGGAGGATTTGCTATTCATTACGCTTTCTTCGTATACTACAGACGACTGAAATCAGCGGATGGTTTTTTATTCTATTTGCGGTCGTCTTGAATTAATAGGCAGCGTTTATATCCATTCAATTCATCTGCGGAAATTGATTTGAAGTTTTTTATTTTCGATACTTACCAAATCCAAATAATATACGTATATATATTTTGATTCCATTTATTTGTGTGCGCGCGTGCATCGGGACTCTTGCCATTCTCATAGTTGGATTTTAGACAAAGTCATATTCCTGATTCGTCACAGAAAAAATCCAGGACGCATTGCTCTGAAAGTCGCATTTTCAAGTTATTAACTTTATTATATACGTTCAGCCACTCAGCTTTTACTTGTGCACAAGAAGATAGTATAGAAAAAGGATGTGACAAGGAATATGGCGGCATGTCATTGGAAGCGAGATCGATAGGTCAGTCGTGGTCCAGTAATCTTGAGGATGGACTGTATTTATTTAGTAGTATAAAAACATATTATGATATTTTGAAGCAGGGACGGGCAACTTCTCCATTCGGCGGGCCGGATTGCTGAATCGATACATTATTCGCCCATTTATCCACACATACAAGGAATATATCGTATTTAATGAATGTATTTTAACGACGGCAATGTCACTTCAAAGTCATTTCTCGCCGATAATGCCGAAGAAATGTTGGTTTGAGAATAGCATTGTGATACAGGCGCCGCCATATCTGCTTCTTTCAATTAACATATGTTCCATTCCTTAATTAAGATTTCAAGGCGTTCGATAAGCCCGCGGAACCCCAAATTAGCCAAGATATCAAGTCATTAGGGTTGAGTATAGGCCTGCATTTTAAATGCCGATAATGCAAGTCTTCTCGCTTCAACGAACTTACGCGTAAGCTCCACTCTCGCAGGCTGCGCACACTTGTATATAATAACATACATTCACTAGAATTTGACGTGGCAAGCAAGAAGTGGGGAATCTCGGCAGACTGGGGTCGCGGGCTACATTATCATTTCAGACGGGAAACTATCCGCGGGTCGGACGAAATAACATCTGGAATTACGGGTCTGTGAATTGTATTGCCGTTTTCGAATTCATGTTGAAAAAGTGTTCCCAGACCGGGAATCAAACCCGGGCCGCCTGGGTGAAAGCCAGGAATCCTGACCCCTAGACCATCTGGGAGACGGCAAACGAGCGCTACTGACCTCAACAAAAGAATTTGACGATTCCACCTAAGTTCGAAGAGTGTGCAATGCACAGATAGTTTAGTTTAGGGTTGCCATACGTCCAGAATTTCACTGAAAAATCTGCGTCTGGGAGGAATTCCTAAAATATGCCTAAATGTCCGGAATTTTAACGGTTTGAAGTAGGCTTCAAATTTCTTCGTATATCAACATAAACAATAATGTTTTCAAGCAGATTTATGCTATTTAAAATTGTTTCTTCGCACCGCTCGTGAATTAATGCAACGTATATTGATATCAGTATGGGCACCAGGCACCACCCTCGCCAAATTTGCAATCAAAATAAATAGTTTGGGCGAGCTCATTTTTTAGTAATCAGCTTATCAAGTTTGGAGCTAGTCCACGGAACATTCTGAAGTTGGAAATGCGGTCGCGACCATAAAAAGTTGGAAATCATCAGCTGTGTGCTATACCTGCTGGTGCATTTTAGAGTAGCCTAATATATGGAAGAATCAATAATATTGACAGAAGTCATTAAAAAAATTTAACAGCCAGATGCATGTTGTAAGCGCCCAAAAAGTTTCATCGACTACCCTATG
This sequence comes from Botryllus schlosseri, assembly GCF_051294905.1. Taxonomy (NCBI): domain Eukaryota; kingdom Metazoa; phylum Chordata; class Ascidiacea; order Stolidobranchia; family Styelidae; genus Botryllus; species Botryllus schlosseri. The sequence goes on along the minus strand of NC_137246.1, from coordinate 25,393,179 downwards.
ATGGGCCCAAGATCAGTGCTTTTTTATTCGGCGGAAGGGGGCAGAAAAATGTTGTTTCGGACCTGATTAAAACACATATCCAGATAGCCGCACCGACCCAACGGTATAGCAGGGCTGTCCAACACAATCCCGACAGGCCATGACACGGCCCGTCAGACGATTTCATCCGGACCGTGGAGAAATCTATTGCAGACCCTAGCAAGTATAGCAATCAGCAGAGCCCACATTGCAGATGACCCAATCCAAGACCTATATGTTCCACTGCATTCCCGTATACAAGTGGTTCGTGGTTCCCAACCATTTTTCTCCCAAGTACCATTTCGAGGTTTTATGCAGTGCTCGCGTACCACTTACATAAGATAAACGCGCTGAAGGCGGTCAAAATGTTTCCACCATGTTGAGGTGCATGTTAGGGCGCAGTATATGATTTCTGTAGTGGATCCATTTGAAATTCTTGTGGTCAAATACATTAAAACAGAATTTGGTTAGGTACGAATCCCAATGCTTTACGACTAGAGCTCTTCTCAGTAGGCCGTCACTGGTGGGATAACCACTACCAACAACGACGACCTTACCACGACGACGGCGGCTTCAAACACTCAGAATCAACCCTTGAACTAATAACTCCCTTCAGTCGAAAAATACAGAATCTTCTCGCGTACCACGTGGAAGACCTTTGCGCACCATTACCACTGCTGTATACAGTCGATGGGCAATGCTTTGCTATTGTGACGTCATATTGACAGACAATGTGTCACCCCATTTGCAAATCCGCTAGTTGGCGCTAAAGAGAGTCCGGAATTTGCTTCACAAAAATATGGTAACCCTAGTTTAGTTTAGACTTAGAAGCACAGATAGAGCTAAATTCTATGATTACAATCGAAGGGCAATCCTTTCAAGGACTCGCGATGTTTGTCTATATATGTTAGACATCCGAAATTCGGGGTAATAAAGTCTGTGAATGGTATGGCCGTTTTCGAATTCAAGTTGAAAAAGTGTTCCCAGACCGGGAATCGAACCCGGGCCGCCTGGGTGAAAGCCAGGAATCCTGACCCCTAGACCATCTGGGAGACGGCGAAGGAACGCTATTAATCTCATCGAATGAATTTGGTGGTTCCATTTATATTCAAAGAGTGCGCAATGTGCATGCATCGATAGTTTAGTTTAGACTTAATATAGCTAAATTCTACGATTACAATCGACTGACAATCCTCTCAAGGACTTGCGATGTTTGTCTATTTATGTTAGATATCTGAAATTACGGGTGATAAAGTCTGTGAATTGTATTGCTGTTTTCGAATTCAAGTTGAAAAAGTGTTCCCAGACCGGGAATCGAACCCGGGCCGCCTGGGTGAGAGCCAGGAATCCTGACCCCTAGACCATCTGGGAGACGTTGACAGGGAGCTGTTCATCTCAGGAAACCAATCTGGTGGTTCCACTTGAATCCAAAGAGTTTGACATGCATAGATAGTTTAGACCAGTGGTTCCCAACGTGAACGATATCGGGCCCAGTGGGCAATTTTGAGAAACAAGAGGGCGAAAACACCAAAGGATACTAGGACACGAACATTTTAGAACGGCTTATTCTGCATATGACGCGAAAAAATGTGGAATCAACGAAAATTAGACGCGGAAACCGGTGTTACTACCTCGGAAAATGGCTATTTTAGTAGTAAAATTACCTGTAATAGCCCGTTTAGGCAATATGTCCCATTTTCGGATCCTTAAATATGGGCGGGGGCGGCGAAAATTTCGAGATTGATAAGGAGGCGATGTGTCGAAAAAGGTTCCGAACCACTGTGTAGACCAGTGGTTCCCAACCTTTTTCGACCCATCGCCCCCTTTTCAAGGTCAACACCGATCATCGCCCCCCAAATTTCATCTTTCTCCGCCCAGAGCTGAAAATAACGTTTTTTCGCTCCACATTGCTAGGTGGATGACTAAAAAAAAAAAAAAAAAAAAAAAGTCAGCCGTTTTTACGCGTCATCGCCCCCCTATCGCCCCCTTCGTTGTTTTCGCCCCCCGTCGCCCCCTTTGTCCATTTTCGTCCCCCTGTCGCCCCCTTCGTCATTTTCGCCCCCCTAGCTCGCCAAATCGCCCCCTGGGGGGCGATATCGCCCACGTTGGGAACCACTGGTGTAGACCTTTTAGTCTAACTGTTGTAGATGGCCCGTTGTCTACTCATGGTGAATTAAAAACCATCGAATGTAGGCTACTATTTTAAGATGGTCCATGAACTCCTTTTGTCGACAAAGCTTGGGCTGGTGCATTTTGATAAAGGTCGACTCCAAGGCACACAAGTGAAAGTGTGAGCGGCCCCTCCCGATGAAGCGAAATCTGTCGTCTCGATAATTTTTCGCACAGGCGGGATAATCCAACAGATATTCGCCAATGGCAGAAATTATGGCTTTGAACGCTCAGCGTCAAACTTAAGCAGATGAGTTTTAATTTATTTCGTTTGTTATCGTGAACTAAACTTGCAGATGATAAAATATTTGCGTGCTCCTCTGACGGTCTCGTGGCCCGCAACGGACCATGGCCTACAGGTTGGGAAACCCTGCCATAAAATACCTTTCCTTTCTACACAATGTTTGCCAATACATCCCTTACAAGAAAGTTATTGAATTTGAATCATTTTTCACTTTTCAGTGATTTCCGTTATTATGGTGACGACCAACTTCGTGCTTTTCATCATTAATGTGGTGAAATATAAAGATCACGGAGTCATAACAGGGCTCATGGGAACATGCTTAGGAGGATTTGCTATTCTTTACGCCTTCTTCGTGTACTATGCAGACGATTGAAATCAGCGGATGGTTTTTTATTCTATTTGCGGTCGTCTTGAATTAATAAGCAGCGTTTATATCCATTCAATTCATCTACCGAAATTGACTTGAAGTTTTTTATTCTCGATACTTACCAAATCTAAATATTATACCTATATATATTTTGATTCCATTTATTAGTGTGCGCGCGTGCATAGGCACTCTTGCCATTCTCATGGTTGGATTTTAGACAAAGTCATTTTCCTGATTCGTCACAGAAAAAATTCAGGCCGCATTGCTCTGGACGTCGCATTTTCAAGTTATTAACTTTATTGTATACGTTCAGCCACCCAGCTTATACTTGTGCACTGATCGTGTAGCTTTGGCCTGCCTGCACATTAAGGCGATAAAACTGTTTGTACTGTGTGTCTTTGCAGCGTTATTTGTACTTGATCAACCTTAGCGATTACGTTGCCCTCTTCAGTGAAGACGTTCAATGGCCTTTTCTTTGGCTTTTGTCTTGGCATCGGTTATAGTTTGCCATACAAAACTTTATCGACAACCGAAAACATGAGACGTTAAGGTACCGTATGTTGTAGTTTATAGGGGCGCGAGTCGTACACAGTTTCTCTATTGATGTTGGGAGTTTGAAATTACTGGTATAAAGTTTGTGCATGGTATTGCCGTTTTCAAATACAAGTTGAAAAAACGTTCCCAGACCGGGAATCGAACCCGGGCCGCCTGAGTGAAAGCCGGGAATCCTGACCCCTAGACCATCTGGGAGACGGCGACGGAGCGCTATTGATCTCAACGAAACAATCTGGAGGTTCCACTTGAATCCAAAGAGTTTGACATGCATTGCATAGATAGTTAGACCTGTGGTTCCCAACCGGTGGGGAATTCCCACTGGTGGGGAATTCAATGGTTTCCAATGGGGAATAGACGCATTTGTTAAACATACAGGGTAGTTTTTACGGACAATCATGCGCGATTACCGTAATTATTGTATATAAAAAAAATTATAAATTGAAAGTTTCCTCGGAGGACGCCTAAATGTCCTTATTTAGGGGGATTTGTCCTCGTCTCCGCTGAAAAGGATTTAAATGCCACGAAAAATGCGACTCCGACGAAGCGAACGTCAGAGTTTCGTAAAAAATTGGGGTCGAGTCAAGTGATTACCTTTTTCTTAATCAACACAATACCCACGATTAAAAAAATTTCAAAATCAACCTTTTTTTGAGCTTTCAGATCCTCTTTTTAGGATCCCAAAATATGATATGATATTTTAAAGGGTATAGGAGTTTTGTGTAGTGGGCAATGAAGACTCGGAATAAATCTGAAGTGGGAATGAAGACAAAAATGTTGGGAACCACTGTTTTACACTCTGGAGCACAGATAGCGAAATTCTACATGATTGTGATCGATTCACAATCATTTCAAGGTCTCGATGTGGACAAGTTATTCAAAATAATTATAGTATGCGTGGGGGTCTATTTTAGTTTCATCCGATCAAGACAGAAAGTGTAAAATGTGATACACAAGGCGAAATGTAATGTCGCAGAACGAAACGCCACAATAGTCCTTCGATGTTGAGAATACGCAGAGTCCCCGTATCCTAGAACGTACGAGTAAGCACGCGTATGACCTAACCTGTCCTCAATCTATAACTAGAATAAATTCGGTAAGCAAACATCATTGCTTCGGGACTGAGTCTCCAGGCAAAATTCAAATGATCAAGAGTATTGCGACGCATCAAGATATCATTATCAGCACGTCACCTGCGAATTCCCAGCACACATGTAGTTGATAATACACAAGCGATGGTAGGTTTTAAAACGACACACCATAACAGCTATTAAGGACTGTTTAATTAACCTTATATGTTCTGTGTGTCTTATTTTGAATGTAGAATCGCTACCTATAATCAGCAGTCTGTTCTCATTCTGTGACCGTCTTTAGTATACTAAGTTATACCGAAATTTTGCGAGAAAGATTCGTCGCTCGATACGCATTGCTAAGGTTATTCTGTCTAAACGAAGGGACTTTTTGTGTCTGTCAGAGTCGTATGTTTAGGGAACAAAATCGACAGGATGAGTAGGACTGTCGCTTAATTGTGATAGGGAATCTCTAATTTCCGAGAGATGAGAGTTACAGGAATCTGACTGCAAAACAAAGTTTCGAAACGATGCAACACTCATTCTTATTTTTAGTGTTGTAGGGATGCATGATAAGTACGTTTTTACATTATTCGCAGTCGTTTGGCTGTCACTAGTTCAAAGTAAGTACTTCATTGTGGCTACAGGAATCAATCAATTTTCAATATATTAAATTCGTTATGCTATATCGATAAAGTCACGGAAATGATGTAGCATATATAATATGCGAAATACGTGCATTTCTCGAGCAGTGCGGAATGCTATGTGACACACACACACATACACACACCAACAACGTTTCTCTGTCAAACCCCAGGTTCTTATGCGGAACCACTGAAAAGCTCTGCTTATGGAACTACATGTACGGGACTGGCTAACTACACAAAACCGACCGATTGCCACAGCGGGATTTATTATTCTTGCAAAAACGGTAAGATAGTTGCGTATCTAGATGGAACGCTAGTAGCAAGCCAAGAGCTCACGGTTAGCAAGGCAGCTGGCGATGTGCAATTTCCGGATATACTTTGCTCTTGAAATTGCCAGCGGTGAAATGAATGAAATGGTTCTATATCCAGGACAAGAATACCAGCATGTTTGCCGCGTGGAAGGGAGTTTGTACGATGTCAAAAATCAGAAATGCGCTTGGGCGTGCCAGATTGACGACTGTACACTGAATGCAACTCCTGAACCTCCCATCACAAGAAGTAAGTAGGATCGCTTACCAATCAGTCAGGAAAAAAAACACGTTGCGAGAATATTTTGTGTCCATGCAATTGTGTCTCACGTATAGCGGATCTAGAAAATTTACAGCTGTGTTTATGGTCAAAATCTTTCTTGGCTTGTGGACACGGACAGGTATAATATCAAAACAAATTTTGCGGACTGGTGCATCTAAATGTAAATCCAAATGCAATTACGATAAATGTATCGAACTCGAAGGCAACTATTGAAAACATCAATTTGATGAGAGATAATGCATGTGTTTTACGTGGTTATATTAAAGGTTTTGCAAAGCGAAATCGAGTGAAAATCCATCCATTAACCTGATTTTGAATGTTCGGTTTCTTTAGATATAGCTGGGACTTCGTTGTTTGATGGCATCTATTACAATAGTTGAAATGTAACGAGTTATGTTTAAAAAGTTTTCTTGGTGTTCACATATAACGAGTTGTAGTCTGCTTTGCAGCAGTGTGACGGGCGCTAAGTTCAATAACCAACAATCGTCGGGTTGTATTTTTATCTGAACAAGACATGCACGCACAATGTACAATGCGATAAGACACAATGCGATGTAATGAACAGATATAGTATAGGAAGCCGAACGACGCGCAGTTGCGGTCTTTTTAGACTGACATCCACCTCGGCCAAAAGTGACCGATGTTACAGTTATTTTCGATGCTGCTCTTTTTGAAGCCACGGCCCTTTCAAGTTCTTTCCATTACTTGTGAGTGCTGTCTTTCGTCAGGTCTTTTTTCGGGGCTTTTCTTCGGCGCTATCTCCCCAGTATCATCAAGACCGTGAACTCTGTATTACGATAAGATGCAGAAAAACTCATTCCAAATGTCTAAATTGATGTAATATTTGATGTTTCATTTCTCCATGAGTAAACATTTTGGCCTTTTGCATTTGCAATATAAAATTGTAATATACTTGGCGGATCTACTAGAAAGTTGACATGGACCTGCACCAGTCCTCGAATCGGTTGTTGAGAACTACTGGCTTACTTTTGATTAAACGGATGAAAATGAACTAGAAAATAATTTTCGGTGCTATATTTATCCACACAGTTCTAGTATTAAAAGTCTTACATTTGTGGAAAATGTGTGCCTTTGCTATTTCGAATTCCCGTTATTTTACCAGCGAAATGCATATTCCGCTCTTTTGTGTTGATCCGTCAGTGTGTATGGTTGCACTGCGTTCCTATATGTTTGAGTATGTAAGACTGTATACGAGTGCCGAAGATGTGGATGCGTATCCCTGTCGATTGCGGTTCGTTCTAATTGGAGTAACGGATAAGTCTCAGATGTGTGTAGTACAGTCTAATCGGGCGCCAATCTCCCGTGAACACCCGATAAACGCGAAAGGTTCATTACATACAGACCCCGAACTATCACATCTAAATATTGTCGACCTACGTGCCGAGTGTTCAATTGTTTCATCGTGTTTGATCAGGCGAAACTTACGTTGGATTTGTCCTTGACTCGTCCGGAGCGAATTATGAGGAGCTACCTGGGTTTCAGAACTGGATCACAGGATGTCTTGATGGAAATGAGGAACATTGTGGGGAGCGTCCCACTGGGGGATGGATCACCACATATTTTAGAGAAGATGGTAGAAAGTGTTTTATTCATTACCATATTCCTTTTTTGAGGTCCTTGGTTAAATTCTGAGAAAATCAAGTTTTTATCAAATTTTCATTTTAGTCGGCTGTATTTTGGCCATCGTTGTTTGTGTCCTTTTTTCAAAGTTAACCATGGCGGAAGTAACATGAAAATGCTACACAAACCTAAATATCTCAAAATCCGTAAAATGGACATAAGTTATATTCTGATTTCATCACAACGATTAGTCGAGGTCAAATTTGTATGTAAACAAACTGAAATCGTCATAACATTTGCTAATATGACCAATGGCCATATATTGAATAAACTGCATCTGCATCTACTCTTTTTAGTGGGACCTCCGGTTGTAGGACCCACATTGGATACCAGCGCTATCAAGCAAGCCGTGAATAGCTACATAGCGTGGTCTGGCGGAGACTGTCGTGATCTCGCGTTCACGTCTCTCAAGGTGGGGCCAAAGACAACTTAGTGTCACACAATCCTAACCAACATCACTGCGACGTAACAGGCAGTGATTGATAAAATACCAGATACCAACACCGGCTGCAAGATTTACTTCTTCAGTGAGGGAGGTCCGAAAGATGAAATATATTTCGATAGTGTGACCGCCGCCTTCAAAAGCAAACGTGAGTGGCGTGCATTTTAGATATAGCAAGTCACTAGTTTCGGTCCTGAACGGATTTTACTCCAATTACAGCTGTAACTTTTGGAGATCGAAGCGAAGATAGAGAGCATAGCCATACAGCAGTTTCACTGATATATAAACATAACAAATCCCCGTTAAGTCATTGCATGCACGGAACGCGTCGTACATAAGTTTATAGTGTAGCCTACAATATTCTTATTTTTCATCAAAATTTGATTTTATAATTATAGGATGCGCCTTCATTCCCATCTTAACGGGTTGCTGCTATACATGTCCCCCAGTGGAATACACAGTTAGTGACGAATTCGATCGGTACCACACATATTACGATCCGACATACTACGTGTATGCGCCATCAGATGAAGGTGAGCAAATTCGTCATGCTCAACATTCCGAACTAGGTCATCGTTTTGCTGAACAATGATTTACGATTTTGGTAGATCTATACACTGCCAAAATATTAAGTGCATGACCGAAACAACACTTTGTCACCCCCCTCCCAAAAAAAACGTTGGCCTTGGGTCCCCCATTAAATAAGCGGTACCATATTAAGTTTGTTGACCGAACAATAGATATTGGCGCTTCTTCGATAGCAACCAGACACCGAACAATGCACATCATGATCACCAATAAATGGTTCCCTTGAACATGTCAAAATTTATAAACATCAAAATAAATTATTTTTCGTGTTTGGATTAGGGACGTAAGGGTTGGGTAAATGTGTATGTTAGAGTTGAAAGCGGGTTAGGGAATCGTAAGATTAGGGTTGAAAGGGGTTAGGGAGAGGGGTTGGTTAGGGTACCATAAGAAAAGGATTTGGGGAAGGAGTATTAGGGCTGGGGGGTGACGGATATTAAGGTTGGCAGAGAGGGTTAGGATGAGTGTTTGGGTTAGGGTACAATAATATCAGGGTCGGGAAAAGGGGTAATAAGGCTGGGGTGATACCCTCAGAACCCTAATGTTAGGATACCCGAATCCCCCCAATTCGTCCACTCCAACCCTATTCTTACAATACCCTGACCCAAATCACAACCCTAACCAGCCCTAATAGCCCTAATATCCTCCTCAACCCTAAAATACCGATGCACCCGACCCTAACGTATCTAATCTAAACGCAAAATATATCTTATCCTGACATTTATAAATTTTGACGTGATCATGAGAAACATGTATTGGTGACCACGGTGAACATTGTTCGATGTCTGGCAACTGTCGAAGAAGCGCCGAGATTTTGATATATTTACTGTAAATATTCGTGTGCTGACTAAAAAACGGTCATCACTAAATAATTTTGGGCCCCTTCGTGCTCGGCACGCCCAATTGGGGGTTTGCGGTGCGCTAGTTACGATATTGAGTGCATTCTCTACATGTAATAAAAAGAGGCGGTGCGATAAGGGCTTCGTGGCAATTTCAACGTTTTCCGGAATTGAAACAATGGGTAAGAAAAGATTCCCAGACCGGGAATCGAACCCGGGCCGCCTGGGTGAAAGCCAGGAATCCTGACCCCTAGACCATCTGGGAGACGACGGCTCACAACGTAAAATTTATAAACTCACTCAGGCGGCTTTGAATTTCAGTTCATGTTACGCATATTGCAGACCGCCAGGTACAGACGCTGTTTTATGAGCTGGCTGAGCAAAGTGAGGGAAATATTTTCGTCACTGAGAAGGAGTACGATCGCGACATCAGGACGAACTTCTTGAAAGAGAAACTCTTGATGGGTGCGTTGACTTGAATAAAGAAAAATCCTTAGCCACGGCATTTCAGCATATTTAAAATACATGAAGTGGAGGAATCGCTTTAAATTGCAAAAGGAATAATCATTCCCCAACCCACCACTTAGACATTTCGCCATTACGCAGTAATCAGTTTCCAAGCGTCGTGATTCAACAGTGTGGCGATCTCATTTTCTTTCTCATTTTAATGTTGCATCATCAACCATTCTTTTCCATCTATGCATAGTGCAGCCCTTTACATAGATCTGGTGACTGGTGGTCAACACACAGTTCGTACATAGTTATTTCATATTATGGTGTTAGTTCGGGTCAGGGTTGTAACTTGTAACCAAGTCACATGTTTCCGAGTCACGAGTCAATCTTACTTTTGTGGTTTTGACTCGAGTTGAGTCGAGTCATTTTTCCATTTCAAGAAAATGACTCGAGTCAAGTCGAGTCACAAAAAAATCGTGACTCGAGTCGAGTCATCACTCGATTCATTACAACCCTGGTTTGGGTTGTACAGTACATTCACACTAATATAGTTTTGTGTCAATATCGTCCGCGCGCGGTCACACGAGAGGTTCTCGCATTCTAGCGAAAAGGCCTTGCGAGCAACCGTAGATCACGATCGCCGTTGTAAGAACCCATGCTGTAGACTTTATATATGTATATTTCTTATTCAGGATTTTGCCCAACAACAAAACTGGTAGATTCCGCTATACGCGAGCCTGAATCGGTAAGTTAAGGAATCATAGACAATGACGAAAACTTATTCACGTGCGTATATTTACTCGAAGGTTCACAATATACAGATGTAGTATATGAAAACATATCATAGTCAATGAGTATTAAATGCCAATTTCTCCCAAAAAATCAAATATAGGCCGACTATACAATGAATGATTTTCTGTTAGACTACTTAACCCGCTACTGCACCAGTTAAACTACTTGTCGGCGAGATTTGTTGTTCTGTTTAGTAAATATGCTTTAGTCGTCTAACCGCGCAAGGCGCGAAAATTTTCTACAATTCATGATTGAATCGAGCAATATAACAGGGAATTGCATATGTATTGCTATCAATTTTTTTATCGTCTCTGTGGTCACGTAACCAAATTTACCGGTAGAGCTGAGTAAGGTGTTGTTTTGGAACATCTAGGAGCCGTAAATAATAATTAAGCATATTCGGGCGGACCCGTTGGTATATAATGACTTCGTTACATGATTTCATTTCGTGACCTCATGTCTGCTATATTGACAAAAGATATCGAAATCACCCTAACGTACTTAACTAAAAGACGCACACGATTTCAAATTGGTATTTCTTCACTGATGGCTAGGGCGATTTTTTTTTTACCTAAAAAACGGAAGATTTTGACCTAAAAAATCTAAATTTTGACTTTTTTTGACCTAAAAAAACTGAAATTTGACCAAATTTTGACCTTACGTATGCAAATTAGGTGTGTTCGCACATAATGTCAAAATTGTACTACTTATCTTCATTTCTGGTTGGAACTGTCTGTCCTTACAACGTAGATTGGCTTGAAAAAACGTTTTGGGCACAAAAACTAGCAAATTTTTACATGAAAAAACTATTGAGTAGTATATTCATATTGAAATGAACCGGAATATTTTCGGCTGAAACTCGTCAGGGGTAATCGTCAGCAACTAGTAGAGAATTCAAAAGAACATCGTATATCAACAATCGTATCACAAAATATGACGTCATTTGTGTGACTTGCAGTCGACTTTTATCAAAATACGCCAACCAAAACTCTGTCAACAAAAGGAGTTCATGTACCACCTAAAAATAGTACATTGAACGCTCTCTCATTCGAAATTTCATGCTTGTTACGTCATATTTTGTGATACGATTGTTGATATACCATGTTCTTTCCAATTCTCTACTAGTTGCTGACGATTACCCCTGACGAGTGTCAGCCGAAAATATCGGGTTCATTTCAATATGAATATATACTATTCAATTGTATATTGAAGTTCTCTACCTCCAAGAAGCCCATGAAAAACTGTCCTTTACAACGGTAGGCCTATAAAGTAGGCTACAAGCTGTAAAATATCAAGTGATAAGTTCACCGACAGCGCAAAATCTACGATACAAACGAAATTCAGAGGTCAAAAATGTTTGACTTTGTAAACAATTTTGACAAATTTTGACCTAACGCTACAATTTTGACCTAATTTTGACTTTTTTTGACATGTCAAAAAAAATTCGCCCTACTGATGGCAAATAATTTTTCTCTGTTTTGTGGGGTTTAGATTTCTAGGATGGGAACATTCGGCGCCAGCCATTTAGGCGCCTATCGACAATTCAATATATGTATAGTATTTGAATCGAAGTTTTCCGTCAGCATAAGGGCAGTCCTTATCAGCCCAGGTTTTCTCGCCACCGATCGTTCTGGCGTACTTCTCGGAGTCGCATGTAACATGGCCTAAAATTTCATGTCTCGGCGCTTCGTGGGGTGGTAATGGTCGTCGCCCATCTCTTGAAATCTTTTTCCCGGGGAGGGCTACCCAATAATTAGGATAATGTGCTACTTGAACTTGAAATTTTTGTACAAGTTACATAAATTAAAAAAAACTCCATAATTTATCTTAATTCACGAAATAATTCTGGGCCTTCTTCGAACTCGCCGCTCCCCGCCATTGGGGGTTTGGGCTGCGGCAGTTACGATCCTGGTAAAACTGCACAGCTATATTACACACTTTTCATTTTCTAGGTTGGCCATTTGAGTGAAGTAGAAAGTAGTTTTGACATAGAGTGGAACCGTGAAATATATTTATATCCATCTTGAAATATATAATACTTCCATCGCGATTAGATAATAGGCTATTCCTTGGCAATTTCTCGTATTTGTTGCAGCATTTTAATGGTATAGTAATATAATATATATTCTGGGTACCGATTTGAAAAAGTGTATGTTACTATAAGTCTGCAATACTGCTAATGCGTATTTCTTCTTTTAGTGCGGAGAATGCTGGGATAGAAGCGTCAGTCAATGTTACAAGCTCTACTGAAATGTTAAAGGTTTATTTGCAATATCATATACCGTTCCTTTCAAATATTTATCACTAAATTGATGAATAAATAAACGTTTCAGGACTATTACATTTGATTGACTAACTGCAGAACATGCGCCGATCGCAATACCGTCAATATGTCCACTATATCTCATGTTTGGTCCCTATTAATGTTAGGCATAATAAATTTACTGTCGTGATAATATACTACGCGAAAATGCTTCACACTGGTTAGCCGAAAGGAATAATCTAAAAATGACAATACACTGCAGTCTTCTCATCTAGATTTCGTATGTTACGTATTTATGTGATTTTTAAACAACTTGCCATTTTTCAAATGGGTGATGGTATGCGTCTAATGAATACGAATACAAGACCCAGGAACACTTGGGTGGGTTCACACGATCGGAAATACGAAACAATAAGTAATTCAATACCATTGGTACAGCTCAACAGATTTTACGGACCACTTGCACGCGCTATTGTAGGCGTACGCTCCAAGTTTACAGGGGATTTAAAGGATTTGTTTGGGAAAGATATGGAGGGGCGATGACGATACGTTGATATTTCTGTGCGTAACGGATTATTTACTACTTTTATACTTGAAAATATTCTCTTGAAACGCGTATAGTATTACACCGGTGTGATGCTTCGCTTCGCACAGATGCAGTTGTAGATCTGATCAAATGAGGCGTAGGCGTAGTACAACAGTACGTAGACGTTGAATTGCCTACAGGTTTAACGCCAGGCTTCAAGAACATGAAACGTATTGATAAGGATGGACAGTGGATATGCAGTATAAGCAACGTGTCAGTGATAAAACGTGGAACTAAGAATTACTTTTTAAATATTTTCCAACACCGCAATTAAGCTAAATTCGGACCAACGCACATAGGATGCTTACGGCTACCATTTTAAAACCGGTTCTGGTCATCACAAAAACATCGCGGGCTTTTTTCGTAATATTGCTATAATGTTTTCAGTGTTTATGCCTTATAGGTGGAGTTTGGCATTCCATATAATTTATATTACCGACCGATGGCTTGGATTTGCATAATCACTAAATTCAAATAATTGCGCAGGTGCGCACCCATGGCGCATAGGATTTCAGCTGAAATCTTTGAGTAGTTGACGTTGTTATTACCAGCGTCCTAACCAATAAATCCCGTTGTCACATCAGGCCATAATGTATCATTTCAGCGCTTTTATGAAGATAATGCCAGAATAGAGCCAGGAAAAGGCAGTTTGACTGATCACATCTGTCTATGCCTGGCGCATAACATCAATATTTATCCCGTGAAGAAAGTTTGTATAATCAATCAATATCCTAGTCACATGTTGCAAAATATTTAGCTTTTTTGTCGTATTTTGGTGAAATATTTGGTGCACAGTCATGCAGTTCAGTAGTGAATATCGAGTAGGCGATTCGGGATATAGAATATTTTGCGATATAGAATATGGTAGCATTAATTCACTAGGGAGTCTGCGGGCAACGGTCATCTTTTTACGGATTGTAACTGTTGTTAATCGTGAGCATGTTTCGGAGATGAACATGAATTCTATTCGGTGAAAAACGAATTTGATGATTTTGTAGATTTGCTATATCTGCAAAGCTGTATTAGTTTATTGATTGGGAAATTGTAACTTAAAGATCGATGATTTCGAATTTCCATGAACCATCGGATATTGGCCATGGATAAATTCGGCATTAGCATTTTAAAATATTAAATTCACCCTTCTTTATGGTATGTGCAATTGTGCATAGTGCAATATAATATTATTGTACTTTGGAGATGTAATCAAATGGTATAATTAGTATTGTATTATGATGCCATAATAAAATATGTAATGAATACACTATTACGATTCAATGATATCGCGCTAATGATAACGCACCCGATTTTAATTATGATGAGCACACGGCTCACATTTAGCGTTGCATGTAATTCTCTACCCCGCCCCCACCTTGACCGATATTTGGTGATTCCATCCTGATACGCCTCGTTAATTGTTCTGTTTGGAATGCGGATTGGTATATGTTGTATAGACGGACTGTGAAACTCGGCGAGGTGCGAAATAAATCTTTATAACTAATATAGGGGCACCACGAAGTGAAAACAAAAATATGGGCGATTCAGCTATCGGCGAAATTGTTTTGGGTTACAATATATCGCATCGTTGCCTACGTGAAAACATCAAGAAAATATGCCGTTTCGCTACAGCTGACATGCGGAAACACGTAATGTGGAGTAAAAACGTTGAAGAATGAATTCATAGTGTCATGAATAGAGTAATTTTTAGTAATAAATTAAACGCAGTTCATATATTGTGACACACGAGAGAGTGTGTCACAAGAAGGTCAATCTTCGACGAAAATCGAATGAATTATCGTAGAGAACGCTTAAACAGTGAACATGAACAGTGAACACCAACTATTTTATTTTCGGCGTTGGAAGCTACTAAAAATTTTGACACACGTTAGAAATTCTAGGTATATTTGTTGCGATTTATATTGAAGAAGATGGCTATGTGTACTGAGCAATCCAAAATAACCACACCAAACCTTTTAGCTGTATATTTTCAGAGTGATGACTAGGCTGCTATACCCGCTGGGATTGGGAATTCGGCCAATTCATAGCTCGACCATCATATTATTTAATAGCTGTTTGAAACTGTAAAACGTCATTGACGCTTTCTGGACGATTTTCTTCATACCATAAAATCATATGCCCGACGGCTAGTATTAATAGTAGTCTATTCAGCCAATCTTACCTCCGAAGCGAATTAGTTGTAGCCCAAGGAGAAATATGACAGCGTGAGGTCGGGCGAGGCAGACTCTTTGTTTGAGATTATCATGATCAAAATTAAAGTGTGATTTCTTTAGTCAGGGAAGTATACAACGAGTTTGCAATGTATATTTCATATTATTGCTGGGATGAAATTAATGGAAAGGAAACTTGGATAATGTCCACAGTCATAACTGAAGTATAAATGGGAAGAAAGTAGGGTGTCTTATGTTATCAACAGAACGGTTTCCATAGTTGTATTTTTGACATAAATAAGAGGAATTCGTTTGATCTGCAGAGCTATAGTCGATATAGTCGAAATTCGGTAAAAGCCTGATATTATTAAAAACACAAACATTCGATATAATCCATCATACGTAGGTTTCAACGCATATTAAATATGATGAATTTAGAATACGATGGCTTAGTGATATCTTGACGCACAGTTGATACCATGCACTGATGGGGATTAGTCGTGGCCTGGTGGCCACTCTTTTAGAAACATTTGTACACATGTTATATCGCGGTCATTACATACCAATTAGCGTAAGAAACTGAATGTGTGTATCCGCTACCTGGTCATTGTAATTGACTGGACAGGCGATAGCAGTGTGATTGAGCAATCCAAAAACATAATGAGAAAATGACTAGGCCTATGTCAGTTCTGTATAGTTAGGGTTACAATTAAATCAAACGGTTGTTTAAAACATGTTTTAAACAGTGTTTTAAACAAAAGCATTTAAAAAATAATGCTTTTTTCCAAGTTGTAAAATTATGCCATAAGTCTGCACATACTTCTAAAAAACATATGAGCCTACGGACGATTACCACACGATATAGCCGACGTATACGATATGGGATGGTTGGATTTTTGTTTTAAATGTAACCCTATGTAGATGTTGCAAGCTGCGTGTCATCTTCAGCTTAATATTTATCAAAATTCTTCGGCCCAACACATATTGTTGCGAAAAGTTGATCGTAACAAAAAAGTGATGGGAAACATGCGTTCACGATACACTATCGTTAAATAGGCCCAAAATTCTCAATATATAAGCGTAATCCGATAAGACTGCGGGTGCGCCATTAGGAGCGACGTAGGAGGTAATTCATGTATAAAAGTGCTTATGTACTAATTACAAATCGTTATGAACGAAAAGTCATGACAAACGCAGTTTCATGTCAAAGCCACGGTCGACTTATGCTCAAGTGGCCAACATTTCAGAAGATGCAATTCCGAAATTCACAAATTCCACTAGTGGTTTGTATTGTAATGATTTAGATTCCGCCATGGCTATGGCGAGGCTTGCCGTATCACGGGAGATTGCCTCTTAACATAAAAGGTGGTGATACTTGTTTTGAAATTTAATAACTTGAGGTGAGAAGTTTGTTATTATAAGCAGTCAAGTTCCTTCTTTGCACAAATCATGATAATATGGCATTCTCACGATGTTTTGTTGATACGATATGTGTATGATTGCCAAAAATTTTAGCTTGCTGTAAAATTTGTTGATAATATTTGATTTGAATTGATACAAATCTTCTATACATTTATTAATATCCTGGGTTTAGGAGATGCCTGTGCGTAATCTGTAATGTGTGCTGCACAGTGCACAGTGCACACACATTCAGGATAGGTGCCTTATAGAGTGCATAATGTTAGGAACATGCTGTGAATATCAACAAAATTCTTTCGGAATCATATCACGGTAAATCAATACAAAAACACGGATTGAGTTGAAACGTGGCCTACTAAAGACTTTAGTAGGCCATGGTTGAAAATATACAGGATGCAGCAGTACGCAGTTCGTTCATTTGCAGGGGTGAACGACATTATGTAATGGTCGTAATGATGCACAAATGATGTGAACATCTATATAGAAAGCATCATTAAATCAATTAAAAAAATCTTTCGCAGGCAAGTTTCAGGTAATGCTCGATAACGAATATATGGCCGCACATTGACTGGTGAATGAGTCTGTATCGTCCGAAAGCCATTTCATTCACGATGCAATCAAAGAAATCCCGTTAAATACCACTGTACTGAGATAAACTCTCATGATGGCGCAAAATAAACCAGTTCTGTCTGTATCACGCATTATTTGTACGATTTTCTAACAAAAATTATAGTATACTATCGTTAGACTGTGATACCCATTTACACTATCAACCCATTAACATAAATATATATGTATTAATTTATAGAGCTAACCTGTTTACAATATAAGTGCTGTCATACATTTCCGTCATAAGGAAGAATTGTACACTTGTGGATCTGCGTTCGAATTACGTTCGAAAAGCTGAAACAGTAATAGGACGATCACGTTCTATAAGGATCCGGACTTACGATCATCATAGCGTGTGGTTTCTATAGCATACCATAAATAGAAGTTACAAATCATTGCACTGTACAGCAGTCGGAAGACCCTGATGAGAGATGGCTTGGCATTTGCTGGAAAAACTGATCGAGCATTCCGCCGCTCATTCGACTCTCATCGGCAAATGGTGGGTCGCGTTCATGTTCGTGTTTCGCATCATCGTTATCGCAAGTGTCGGTGATTCGGTGTACAGCGATGAACAGGACGAATTCACTTGTAACACGAAGCAGCCAGGTGAGGAAATGACACAGACATTCGCACAAACCTGATACCTACGTTCAAACATGTACTGTACAAACGACTAATCTAGTTAGTTGAAGGTTAAATAACA
This sequence comes from Botryllus schlosseri, assembly GCF_051294905.1. Taxonomy (NCBI): domain Eukaryota; kingdom Metazoa; phylum Chordata; class Ascidiacea; order Stolidobranchia; family Styelidae; genus Botryllus; species Botryllus schlosseri. The sequence goes on along the minus strand of NC_137246.1, from coordinate 25,375,024 downwards.
AATGCTCTTTCGAGTAGTTCTAGTTGCGGATTTTGAGAAGTGAGTAGTTCTGGTTTTAGGTGCGCATTAAAAAAAAACAGTTGCTGGACAACAAGAAGACATGTGTGGTGGTTTGACGTATATCCTAATGCAGGTTTTCTGTTGTGTGATGTTCTTGTCGCCATTTCTATAGCTCGGAGTCATCACCACTATGAAAATGGCGTATCCATGGGGTGGATTTTGGGGAGTCGAAATCTCTCCCACGTCATGCTCGCAATCCATTCCCGTTGAAATGCCAATTATCCAATCTTTCTTAGCTAATTCATAATTCCCTAATTAGCAAAATTTGTTATTAGTTAAGTTAGTTGCGGGATTGTAAAGGTCGTTAGTTCAGGTTGTCAGTTTTTAAAAGTTGTAGTTGTAGTTGGAATTTTAAAAAGTGAGTATAGTTCTAGTTCTAGTCCGCATTCTGAAAATCCAGATAGCTTACACAAGTCTGACTACGGTATACATGCTTTATTAATATACGGTAAACTATAGTTGATCTACTGACGGAGAAATACCGTAACATTCTACCATTGAGCGGATTCAACTATTTCAAGTCCGAATCCGTAACAATCATCCTTGCGTTTCTATCAGGGAAGATCAGAACCAAAATAGGACTATTGCCGCCAAGACTCGCAAATGGTAGCACATTCCGAAATATAATCATAAACAGAAACATACCTCGAATTGAAATGAGCTGTACAGTGTACATTGTACAACCATCCAACCCTCTCTTTCAGGTTGCAAGCAGGTGTGCTACAATAAGTTCGCTCCAATTTCTCACATCCGATTTTGGGCGTTCCAAATTCTTGCGACATCCACTCCCACTGTGGTGAGTCAAAGTGCACATTACACTATTTAATTAAACGATCACAGGCAAATAATGAAATGCATTTGCATCATAACTATGCTACTTTGTTAAACTTCAACTATGACTGCTGGTCTGGCCATGTGTCATTGGATACCATCAGTCAACCCAATGGCCCATAATATCCTTCCATGGCTTTGTAGTATTGCAGTTAACACTGACTTAGGGTACAAGTACACGGTGCATTTATAGGTAAAGGAGTGCGCATTACCTTTGACACCGTGACGAACCACCCTATCCCGCTAAATTGAACTATATTTTACTATAGTTTCAGTAATTCTTATGGTCGAGTTTTCAATCACTTGCTAATTTGTTCAAATAATGAGCAGATTAAAAGTATTGCTGAGAGTTTGAATTTATGATGTAGATCTATTGATAGATCTACCGGAGAGATTCATGAAATTTCTGTCTGTCACATATAGGATCTATTAATTCTCTGGCTAGAAGCGAGCTCAAATATCCCCGTCGGTTCGGAACCTATACGCGACCCGATTTTACATCCGCGCTGAAATGCTCGATGTGAGGTAGGGAGGTTTGAGGACGGGTATAGGGTTTCAAAATTATTCAAACTCAACCGTATATCACCTATAACCGCCTGGAATAATAGACTATATAAACAGTTCACCAACAGTTCCCAGTCCGTGATCTCCCCACAACTCACAATAACCAACTGAGAACATGCTTTTAGATTTTCATCATATACGCAATGCACAAGCTGGCCCAAATCCCCAAAAATCCTGAAGGGGATGATGCCACAAAAGACTTGGCCATCCAAACACGCAATAGTAAGTCGAAAAGCACGGAAACGAAGAGGAAAAGCACAAGTGACAGGTGACCAGCGCTTTTAAACTATTTGCGTTGGCGTGCTCTTTGAAAACTCGTCAACAGCTCGGCTCTCAATCATGAATTAAAAATTTCGCAAATTACAAGATGTGCCCACTGTAAAATCAAATTACAAAATCCTGATCGGTCGAAACGCACAATAATGCAATCATTTAATGGACAATATGTTTGGTGATTTTGCACATTATTTTGTGCAGTGTTTGATATTGCAATACTCATCTCGTGATGTCAAAGAATTGCCGTATGTCGACTTGAATGCCGTTAGCGCAAAAAAGGCTCCCAACGTTCGCGCATATATGATGTTTTGCGGTACAAGATCACGACGATCTTTAAAGCCGACAGCGTGTCAGTTCGAGCCCTAAACGAGCTAAGTAAATTAGGACTGTGGTACCGATAGGCCTTTCAAAGTATAATCTGAGAAAAGATTTTAAACCGTTAATTCTGTAAAACTGCAGCGGGAGATGATTCAACTCAATCGAAAAAGCATGCAACGGTATGCGGTATTTCCAACGTGCGTGTGTGTTTTATCCAAATCAAGCGGCCGTTACAACATTTGTGAGGTTATATTCTTTAAATGTTTGCGAGCTTTCAAATGCCTTCGCGGCGTCTAGAGCCGTATTAAGGTGATCAGTTTGCTGATCTACAAAACGAGAACGTATTCTGCTATGCAACAATATTATTCTCTTTGCAATTTAGAATTTGACATATGATCGTGAGGTGTGTGCTGCCAATAGTGGAAGAGACATGAGATGTCGATAACACTATTTATATATCCGCACGATGGCGAAACTGAGTACGACAATCCTAATGGAAGGTTGTATTTACGAAATTTAGAAAATCCTCCAAATTCGAAGGCAAAAAATCGAACCGCGAAGTATATTCCGGAGATTATGAATCAGAATATTCCTACAGAAAGTCCTCTGAAGAGAAACCCGAGGTTTTGGAAAAGGTAAATGGCTCAGTGAGATACAAAATCTGTTTTTTGAATGGACGAACTCGCCAGCAGTGACGGTGAGTGTCTTGTTAGCAAATCGTCGACGAACGGCGTGTACGGGAATAGTATTGTATATATAAATTTCGTTATACGAGTTGGACTGAATAAGAATTGTATAAATTCATATTTACACAATGCTACAGGTATGCCGTGAAAATCAGGTTCGAAAGACCAAGCGTAGAATTGTTCGGCTGTACGTGACCAACGTGGCTTTCAGAACAATTGTGGAGGTTGCCTTTGTCTATCTCCAGGTGAGTGCGGCCATTCCATTGAAATGACATGGGCGATCTACTACTACTACACGAAATTTGGCATTGCTTTGACACGTAGGTCAATGCACTATTTTTAAATGATACACGAACTCGTTCGCTTGGCACAAACTAGTTTCCGTATTTTGATAAAAGTCGATTCAAATGCACGCACATGAAAGAGTGAAAGGCCTCTCCCGAAGATGCGAAATCTGTCGTCTCGATCAATTTTCGCACAAATAGAATTATCATCAAATGTTTGCCAATGGTATAATTCATGGCGTTTGCCTGTTCTGATTCAGGGGATAAGTCAAGGACGACGTTTACTCCAAGCGTGATGCGCGTGTTCTGATATTTATTCCTAATATTTATGTGTGCCAACAGTAGTTCGTGTATCATTTATAAATAGTGCATTGATCTTAAGCTATCTGTTCTCCTCAATTATTTAACGTACCGTGCCTATGATCTGGTGATACAATTGTTTATATACAATATTCTTGCCAATTCTCTACTAGCTGCTGATGATTACTCATGACGAGTGTCAGGCGGAGATATTCATGTTTATTTTGTTATGAATATATCATTCAATTGTATATGGAGGTCCTGTACCTCCAATAGTCTGATTAATTAATTTCGATTATATATTTCTCAAAAGAGCGATAAATTATGGTCTTATTTTCCTGACCACAATATCAATCGGGATTGACTGTAAATATGAGCCTCATTTTTACAGTACCACCTGTATCAATGGACGGTTCCGGAGTTTTATGAATGCATTCGCTACCCGTGCCCGAAAATCGTCGAATGTTACGTGTCCCGTCCCATGGAAAAGACAATATTCCTACATTTCATGTTCGTTGTTGGAATTGTCTGCGTTTTGCTCAACATTCTCGAGCTGAAGTACCTCGGGTATCGAAAACTGAAGCGAGTGTGCTTTTCCGCCCCGAGCGAAAGGTTCGTGCCCCCATCAGCAATAGAAGGAGTGTACCCTCCCAAAAAGGAAAGGGTGATTATGACTCACCCAACGCACGCTCCGCCTGGATACTACATCCCAGACGTAGACCCGCCGAACGAAAGATACCGTTCGGCCAGCGCCGGGTTTCCTCCAATCCGAGTCGGAGCAGCCAGCTTCAACACTTCGGAAACAGACCTTACGTCAGATAACGATTCAATCGACAGTCGGCCAATCATCTATCACTATCGTTAAACATTGTATACGACTCGTTCTGAATTGGTATTGCCGAATTACGGACCGCAAGCATCAATCGTGTTCGGCACATTGTACCGTTCATTTTATTTAACATTTTGTACTAGAAGTTTACGTGCATCTGCCAGCGTTCACGCCAGCATCCGCAGCACCGCGAAAAAAAACACAGTGGTGATCTGCATGCAGGGATTGCTCGTCCCAATGCACCTTACTAACCGTGGCGTGTATCTCAAAGGTGCCCTAGCCGCGTAAGGTCGGGCTAATTAGCTATTTCGAACCAAATGGGTACATTTTTATAATATTTGTTGCTAAGTGACTTCATGATAATGCACTTACACTGTTTCAAGGCCATATGTTGTGGGGAACATGTAGGAACTATACAAAGAGTGAATACACACAGACTCTATGATGTTTACAGGATAGATCTTCCCCCGGGCAGGTTCATTGTCCTCGTGTATACACACACACAAACACATCCACCAATGAAGTGTTTGGGTTGCTCCAACATAATTCATTTTGCAATCAGTTTATTGATTTTCCGCATTCCGCATTCACTGGTTGCCTACTTTTAAGTCGGCCTCGTCCTTTGGGTGAAGTAAACCGCAAGTGCAGACGCCGAGTGCGTGTCGTTGTATGCAGATTGTAGGCTGCGGGAGATATGCCAATACTGGCGATGATACAAATGACCTGTGCGAGCCAAGCGTACGAGATAATGACAATATTTGCCGTCAATAAACAACGTTTCACAATAGCACGTATCAAAGTGAATGCTTGCATGATGCGGTATAGGTTTACTTGTAAGATTGATACTGTTCAGTCGAATGTTCGCAGGCCTGAGTGCCTGTAGTTTCAAGTCGTAGTAAAGTGAGGATTGGTACCGAGAATACCCGTGCTACGATAATAGCTGATCAGAAATACGATATATCTGATAGAAATTGAAAGAATACTGAAAACGTGAAAGTTGGGCTATAGATAGGGCTACGGGATAGTGGTAAAGCAGAAGTAGTTGCTTAGTCTCGATGGTCACGCAGTGACTACGTGATGGTCAGGGAAATGTAGAACTTGCAGGGATTCTCTGGGTATATTGCATTCCAAACTGCTATATACGTTAATTACGTACTGTGTTGGGTAAAGGAATGTGGCAGGGTGGATTCATAATCACGGGTCTTCTCGGTGATGACATCATCAAAATACACCGACGTTACTGTCGAAATTAGCGGCGATCGAGACATTAGGAGTTTTCACAAGAGCCTGAGTTAAAATTGATTCGGCGTAGTAAGTAGTATCATAATCATAGGCGACTTTTAAAGTTTTTAGAGTCGCTGCACAAGGTACAGGCCTATTCAAGATATGGATACAAGCTAATGGAAACACTAATGCGATCAAAATTTGTGATCTGTCGATCTATTTGCTAAATTGCTCAAGAATATCATTGATATTTTAGCATACTTTCCTATTTTAGCCTATTGCTTGGTATGAATTATACCAGGTCCAGGAGTAGCCTCTTAGACCTACCTTGGTTTCACGGAAACATAACGCGACATCTTGCGGAAGTATTGCTCATGTCGAACGGAGTGGAAGGCAGTTTCTTGTTGCGGGAATGCGAACCAAGGGATAAGATATTCTGCATCAGCGCGAGGGGTAAGGGACTCGTAAAGCACTTCAAATTGGTGAGTGACATATGCGCCTACGATACGAAGACCTATTCGGATGTGATTCAACGTAAAAACAAGCTCACCTGTCCTTTGCGTTGTGAATAACCTAGCCACTAGCCAAGCGATAATCAGCCCATCGTCTTCTGTCAGTAGCATCAGCAATCAGCACATATCAGACGAACAGTCAACACACTTCCATTCGAGTAAGCAACAGCTACTGGCTGTTTGGCGGACTCATCCATCCTCAATTTCGTCTTAGTTTGTCGAAATCAGTGACATCTCCAATATCGAGGTTATAATGAGCAAATTTTATGTAATGCCGGAGCCAAATCAGCCAGTCCGACCGACTGGAACGGCAGCACATATGTTGTTATGCGCCAACAATTTAATCCTTGATTAATCGCACCATAGTGTCTTATATGGTGTCGACACAGCCAAATCTCACGCCTCAGTGAAATTGTAACACGTCACAATTTCCATTTGGCTACAGGCAATTTGTCGGTCATTTTTGACCGGCTTGCCGAGCATTAAATTTGGTAAAACGGGTATCAATCGAAAGCTGACTCTGCACTGATTACGAAAATATAAATTTTTTTCCGCTCGTGGCCATGGAACTCCCACAATCAGCTTCGAATTTTTCATTGTTATGGAGATTGGCATTGGGACGCAACAATGCTGTCTGGCGAAACGAGAGAGTAGCTCAAGAGAAAAAGAGCCAGACAGCATTGTTGCGTCCCAACGCCAATCTCCATAACAATGGAAAGTTCGAGGCTGATTGTGGGAGTTCCGTGGCCACGAGCGGAATAAAATTTATATTTTCGTAATCAGTGCAGAGTCAGATTTCGATTGATACCCGTTTTACCAAATTTAATCCTCGGCAAGCCGGTTAAAAATGACCGTCAAATTACCTGTAGCCTAATGGAAATTGTGACGTGATACAATTTCACTTGAGGCGTGAGGTTTGCCTGTGTCGACACCATATAGGACACTATGATCACACACATTCCTCAGAACATAACTTCATTGGCAACATTACCGTGTGAGCGAATAATAGTGAAATTTTAACTATACTACAGTCAATGTGAATGTGAACATTGAACCTGAACGGCGATCTGACTCAATTATAGATTACGCATTGTGAATTTGACGTCCAAATCGTAAGGGTCGACTTAGTTGACACCAATTTTATATCGCATATGCAAGCAGACTCTCGTTAGACATTGTACTCTGTTTTTTTTAGGTTCGTAACGGAAAATTGCTGATGTTCGGGGGCATCCGATTCGAGGACCTTCGCAGTTTCCTGCAACAGATCGCCAATCAGCCGATCATCAGATGTAAAGCGTTGCGAACCACGTCGAGTTACGAGCGCGCCGTCGTGGTAACGTTGAGATATCCGTACCCAGCAAAAGTAAAGGAGCCTGAGAAGTTAGTGTCGTGGTTCTCTTAACCTTTATTAACCTGGTGAACCCATATGATAATAATATGTAAGCCTATGGGGAACCCCAGATTTTTGTTGAGTCACGAACACATAAATCCACCACATTCCAAATCTAACTACCACTGTAGATTACTAGTCCACAAAATGATCTGTGCTTCAACAGAATGTTGAAACAACAAAGCCTTTAAAACAGTGGTCGGGAACCTATGGCTCTTTTGGGCATAAGGTATGGCTCTTTGCGAAAATTCTAATTTTGTGCATAATTTATCAATATTGCAGCAACTTGTTATCAAATCTTCAGCATGACCTATATAATTATTCTTGTGGCAGTATAAACATGTCATTGAGAGGTGAATACAGTGGCGTATTCAGGGTTAGGGGCTCGGACCCCGTTTCAAAATCCTCAAATCCAAGTTGCTGTCTCGCCTGCGCTACGAAATCCCGGATTGCACGATGCGTTGATTGCTCAATGAGAATTGCAGACAAGGCGACGCCTGTATGACGATGCAGTTTTCAAATACACATTGTCTTCCTGATCTACGACGAGAAATGAACTCCATGGAAGTAACATTCACAATTACGAATTCAAATTACGAACAACGCCGTAGTGATCCACGTTCTTGATTGACAACGTAGCTTTGTAGTTGCTGTTCAAATGTAGGCGTGTGGCACAACGCTGTGATACCGCTGAATACTTTGAGAATTGAGAAATCGAATCGGAATCGGTGCGGCTATTACATTCAATTATTACCAAAAAAATTGGGCAGAACATCTAAGAGCCGTTTCTGGGGTTTTCGAGGTTGCTGATTACGAATATCACATTGGCGATTAGAAATTGGCTCTTGTACCCCTGAAAAGTCCAAAATTATTGTATTTACCATTGAATATTTCACTTGGCAAGAAGAAAATCGTAGTTTTTTCTAATTTTATACTGCACTTCAATAGATAATAATTGACTATGAAGAACCCTCATGTCGTCCCCATTGGTTATCTCCAAAACAAGAGCCAATTTGAAAAACTAAGGTCATTTTCAGAATCAGCGCCCTTCAGAACTACCAAACCCACTCTTACTTTGTATGCCTAAAAATATGTGTTGACCAGTGCTATCAGTTATTATAAATTCTATGATATTTACGATGAATTGCGCTATGCTAATCCCGGCCGTACCTCACCAATGCCTTACCTCCCCTTTCACGCTATATTTTCGAACAATAAATAGGTAAGTTGCGTGATTTTCGTAGTAAAAATGTTCGAAATCTAGTAGACAGGTAAGGCACTGCCTCACGTGCCTCCCCTGAAACCTCGTCACTGACTCATCACACATTCCAGTGGGCATGCATGCTGCTGTGTAGTGACCTTCATGTTTGACTCCGCCTACTTATGTCCCCATGGGTCCTCGGATTTAAGAATATCGTCAAGACGAACCTACGATCTCGCATAACTCACGAAAGTCGACGAATTTGCGCTACGATGACGTCACAATTTATTCAACTAATACGTCACAATTTTTCAATTGTGACGTATTAGTTGAATAAAACGTATGGCTCTTCGGAAGTTAAGATGGGAAATATGGGGTCAATATGGCTCTTCGGACGAAAAAGGTTCCCGACCACTGCTTTAAAATATGATTTTCACACAAAACGAAAACATCATGAATATTTCTTGAAAATCGGTGTGAGGTCTACTATCCTAGGGCTACCATATTTTGGAAATCTGAAACGAGGACACTTTTTCAAAATTTTCAGACTTGCAATACCGGAGGCAAATCCTAAAAATGGAAAATTTTCCTCACTTCGTGGTCGCTTGTAGGGATGGTGTGAACCTCTAAAAGGTTCAGGTTCGCGTGAACGCGAACCTTTTTGAAAGGTTCTGTGTGAACGCGAACGTCAACCTCATGACGTCACGTGACGTCATATTGCTAATTCCAACCCCATCTTTCAGTAAAGTGATAGCCTATATTAATGTAGCTAATGTAACGACGACTCGGGGCACATAATCCCACAATGCTGGAGTACATATTGCAGTTTTAAACGTCGCCAAATGTATCAACTGACGTAATTAAGTGATATTTTAATCCCATAAAATCAATATCTTCCGTCGCTTTGCCAACAATTTCGACGAGGACTTGGAAGGGAATATAAGCTAACGCCTTACCGGTATAAGGCAGACCGGAAATTTGAGTGTTGCTACGTTGATATTGAGCAGAGTGTAAAACAGGTTTCTTTACTTGCTACCGATATTACCCCATTAACAAGCAGTAGCCAGCACCCCAATCGCACGGATTTGGTTTTTATGGTACAATAAACATATGAAATCAAGTTTGATCCGGTACGCCTGCTAGATTTTTTACATCAGACAACGATATCAACTTCATTGATTGGTTGAATAAGCATCATTCGCTGACTACCTACATGTACTGTATTTGGCTTTTGATGCTGTTTGATTGCGAGTCAAGTTCACAGCAGAGAGTCACTAAATATTCGAGCAAACTTTTGTAACAAAGCAAGTAAAGTTTTTGAGATTGTCAAGGTGCATGCTCGTATAGTGTTGATTGTTTTATGCTGCCAGCGCCATGCATATAGTTTCCCGCAGTTAAAATGCAATAGATTTCAATCAAAGGTGTTATAATGAAGTGAAAGTTGTAATATATGAAAAAGGTTCACAGTGCAGAACCTATCAAGGTTCGTTTGTGAACGTGAACCTCTAAATATGTGAGGTTCACACACAGAACGCGAACGTGAACCTCACGTTCACACCATCCCTAGTCGCTTGACTAAAAAAAGGTCAACTTTCCGTCGCAACTCCCGAAATACAGCTTTTCTTTCACATTATCCATTGATTGACCAAAAAATGAGGTCACTTTTCCGGCTCAGCTCCTGAAATAGCCGCTGGAGCGTTACTTCAGTGCTGATTTACTGTATCTCAGTGGAATTTTGCCCTATATTTAACCAAAATTCTCAAAGAGGGCAAAATCTCAAAAAAGAAGACATCTGGGCGTCCTCCGAGGACACTTTCAAAAAATGGTCAAAAAAGAGGACAAATCCTCTTAAAAGAGGACGTATGGTAACGCTATGCTATCCCCCTTTTTAGGCTAGTTTGAAATGCGAGGCTTCGCTTAGATAGTCCCTTCGCATGTAATTGTGTGCAGTCAGCGATGGCTAAGACGGGCGTGCAATCATTGCGTGATGAGAACTGATGACCTTATCTTGACACCCAGCGGAACCCCTGAGACTGAATCGGAGGTCAAAAACCACTTCGTTAGTGCATGATTCCTGCCATGTGATTTTCTGCATGAAAATATAGCTTTGTTATGCGAAAGGTGGGGTTAGTGAGAAAATCTCCCGAGTACACCTTATTGGTTCATACGCCGCTATAGCAGATCAAAACTTGTTCCATGTTCAGTCCGCGATTAGATAGAGGTTTTGTTTTCCAATATAGACTATTTTCTTTCAGTTACGATGATATTCGATTTCAAAGTCAACTATTCGCCGGGGCCACTGACAAGAATTTGGCCGCCAAGACTAAGTTCACTCCCGTAGCGTCGAAATCCGGATTCTTGACCAAACAGGTATACTGTCGCCACCTATAATGTCCCGAGTATTTAGTTCAAATTATTCAAATTATTCCTATCATTGGAATTTCCTTGGTCTGGTCTGTCAGGATGAACATGTTCAGATAAACACGTTTGTTTTCATAGGGTGGATTTGTGAAAACGTGGAAGTTACGATGGTTCACATGTACGCGAAATAATCTCAGTTATTTCGAGAATATGGACTCGGCAAATCCAATACACACAATCGACCTCAAAGAATGTTCCGGGTGTTACGAAAAGAAAATACCAGGTAAATCTATCACTCTGTTGAGAGGCTATAAACTCTGCTAATGTTTGCTATAGGCGCCGTCATTAAATAAAGCGTCGATCGTATCCTTGCCAGAATACAGTTTGAGTATTTCAATTACCAAGCACTGTCATTATCGAAATATATAGTTGTAATCTTACTGTTTGTAGTGCTCGATATGCTGCATCGGAGTGCACAATAACGTCAACTCCAATCTTGTAGTTCAGTGATTCCCTACCAAGGTACAGCTCCCTAAGACAACATTTGTTAAAATCCAGATGAAATAAGGTTAGGGAAGGTTGGTATCCCACGAACCATATTGCAAACGATTGCCTAATTACCTCGAAATATTTATTTGTTTTGTTCCAGGTCGCAACCACGGATTCATCCTGGAAGAGCCGTCGAGAACGTGGCTATTTTGCGCAGAGAGCTCAGAAGAATTGAGAGAATGGGTTGAAATATTAACATGGAAACTTGCTTATTCTTCACGCTCCTGCAGATGCCGTTAGTGTCAACCTTTATGCGTCTATCTTGCGGCATCTAGCGAGCCGAGCTCGCGTGCGCTAGGACGACGAGCGACATCTGGCAGAAAAGTCGACAGTTCCGTCTACATTTTTGCGTGACGCAAATTTGTAATGATCACTGCATGGATGCAAGAATAAGAAGGAGAGAAAGATAATGTTCTCTACAACCGTTTTGTTGAGGTTGAATAGTCCGATTTTCTGAAGGATATTAAAAAGTCACAGAAGCCGGACTTTCAATAGACACACAAGTACAATTCGAATGCACCGCATCGCTCTTGGAAATATGTCACGAATTATCTTTTGGTGGGCTAATATTTTGCCTGATTGTACCATTAGACCGTTTCCAAAGCATTATCTCGAAGCATAGTCAACTCCAAGAAAGCGAACGCGTGAGAGGTTTCAAGATACGTGGTGCTTTCCGTGGGAAATATATAGATTAGAAGTGTTATGTGGTTACTACTCCCGTATTTATTCTGAAATATGCAGGCTATAGTCTAAAATAAAAGACACATTCGACATTTTACTGGTTCAATAAACAGCAACCGGCGTGGAGTTGGACTATGTGTCTACCATACAGCCTTACAAGCCTTCGGGGGGTGTCGAGCAAACTAGAGCGTTCAAATACTTGAAGCCTGTAAGCATGCGCTGTGGCATGGACAAATACATCGTCACGCAGCCTTCCGTAGTAAGATCGAAAGAAGATGGTGAACACGAATAATTCTCGCTGCTGCCAATGCGGAAATGCACAATACCGCTCATCTCCACAAAAACGTCACTCATATTCAATTGTGATGTCATATTGGATTGATATTCACAATTTAAAATATAGGGTAAATATTAGGGATGGTGTGAACGTGAGGTTCACGTTCGCGTTCTGTGTGTGAACCTCAGAAATTTAGAGGTTCACGTTCACAAACGAACCTTGGTAGGTTCTGCACTGTGAACCTTTTTTCATATATTACAATTTTCACTTCATTATAACATCTTTGGTAGAAATTTATTTATCCAGCTTTCATTTTGTGAATATTTAGTGACTCTCTGCTGTGAGCTTGACCCGCAATCACACAACATCAAGAGTAAAATACACTACATGTAGGAATCTAGGTAGTCGGCGAATGATGCTTATTCAACCAATCAATGAATTTGATATAGTTGTCTGATGTAAAAAATCTGGCAGGCTTACGGGGTCAATTTTGACTTCATATGTTTATTGTATCTTAAAAACCAAATCCGTACGACTGGGGTGTTGGCTACTGCTGTATAGCTTGCTAATGGGGTAATGTCGGTACCAAGTATAGAAACCCGTTTTACACTCTGCCCAACATCAACGTAGCAATACTCAGACGCGGAAAACAATGTCCGGTCTGGCCTAGATCGTTTATTCCTTGCAAGTCGTCGTCGATATTGTTGGCAAAGCGACTAATGATATTGATTTCATGGGATTATTATATCATTTGATTGCCCAAGTTGATACATTTGGCGACGTTTAAAAGGTCAACATGTACTACAGCATTGTGGCATTATGTGGTCCGAGTCGTCGAGAGGCATCGTGTACATTAATATAGGCTATATCAGTGCTCTTCAACCGGGGTTGTCGTACACCCTAGGGTGTACCAGAATTTGCAAAGGGTGTACCACTCGGATGGGGTGTACAGGGGTGTACCAGATCCGAATTACAATGAGCCGATGGCTAGCTATCACAAAGGCAGGTTTATGGGTCAGTACCAGAGATGAGCGGATTTGAAATTTCTATGTCCTAATCCAATCCAAATCCGAACCTTCAAATCCAAATCTAAAACCTAATCCATAACTTTTTCATATTTAAGTCCATGTCCAATCCTAATCCGATTCCAACTGGAAATTCAGAAAAAATACTAATTTATGCAATAGAGGGATTCGAAAATTTTCTTTAACAGCCAACGATTCACTTGATTCAAGATAACCTAGTAACCATAAGTACATTAATAACTGATCTGAATAAAGTTTGTCGCCATTCGCCACACGACATTTCAATCTCCCAGAAAATAGGTCAATCCAATCCAAATCCTAATCCGTTCTGAAAAAAATGTCTAATCCAAATCCAATCCAAATCCGACAAAATTTCGCAAATCCTGTTTTTTCAAAACCTAATCCTAATCCATGCTCATCTCTGGTCAGTACATGTTGACGCACAGGTTAATGAGCAATATGGTACTCAAGTGTAATACTGTACACCGCTTGATTGTGATGTCATAAGCAAATATTTCTCCTATTCATTTAGCAATCGGCAATAGATCAATGGTTCCGTTTGGTGTTGGAAAGTATGCAGTTAACAAACATGTGTTCACATTTCAGGTAGTCATTTGTCTTTTAGTGTTTCTTGAGGGAACCGCCGCGATAGCTCAGACTTCTTGAATCGGTACTTCCTACCCGACGTTAATAAATACCGCAATGCACATAAATGAAGTGACGTAGCCTGCCAGGGTCGAAACAGCTTCCATGTTGAAATCGAAACCCTTTTGTTTTAAAATGCCGATTTTATGTCCAATATTTCGCCATACATTTGCAATTTAGTATTTTGTTACTAGTGATGCAAATTAGCGACAATAGACTGTGTATAGCGGCATACGATCCGAGGTTACTGACATCTCTTGCAGCCCATGTGCTACTATCGACTGTGTGTGGTGTGGGGCAAGCCTGATACGCAGTAGGCTAGTGCGCCTGCTATCATCGCTGATCTGAATTACCGCTTCTGCAGCAGTAGCTTCACCTACTCTCTCCACAATACTGTTACATTTAGGTTGATTATCGTTCGTAATGCTATGCTGTTTTTGGACTGACACGAAATAAATTCCAATTTGCGTGGCGGGCGGCCTAACTGACTGCGAATAGACTCTGTGACCAAATACTATTTTATTCAAATCCAAATTTTTTGACGGCAATAACTCCGCTTCTACTGGTTGGAATTCAACCAAATTTGAAGAACATCGTTTTTATAGACAACCTAATACTTTCATGGGGTGAACAGAAAAATTTCAAATTTTTCGTTATTTATTTTTATATATAATAAATAGAAACTTTCTTCTCCCGTAGCAATGCGGCTACTGGTTGGAATCGAACCAAATTTGGTGTGTAGGCTTAAAGTTAGGTAACCTAACAATTTTATCAAGTAGCCAGTACGATTTGAGAAAAAAAGTCATTTTGAAGACCCCTAATGAACAGGGGGTGTACGAGTTTTGAGCAAACGTTAAAAGGGTGTACCACGTCGAAAAAGGTTGAAGAGCACTGGGCTATATCACTTCACTGAAATGTAGGGTTTGAATTAGCAATATGACGTCACGTGACGTCATGAGGTTCACGTTCGCGTTCACACAGAACCTTTCAAAAAGGTTCACGTTCACACAAACCTGAACCTTTCAGAGATTCACACCATCCCTAGTAAATACAGCTCCTTTGACGAAATAGTCTTCCGACCCCTTTCATATACGGAACAATAATATCTTTAACCAGGACTACATCGTCATGCAGGATTATTACGGTCGACGGCCATCATGGTCAGAACATTCATTCCGTTCCAGTGATCTATATCTACCTTCTGTAGCTGTTGAAACGACTATTTCGATGGTCCCAACCATCCCATATCGTTTACGTCGGCTATATCGGGTGGTAATCATTAGGGATGGTGTGAACCTCTGAAAGGTTCAGGTTCGTGTGAACGCGAACCTTTTTGAAAGGTTCTGTGTGTACGCGAACGTGAACCTCATGACGTCACGTGACGTCATATTGCTAATTCCAACCCTACATTTCAATTGAGTGATAGCCTATATTAATGTACTGTACACGATACCTAGCGACGACTCGGGCTACATAATGACACAATGATTAAATACATATTGGCGCTTGAAACCTCGCTATATGTATCAACTGAGGCAGTCAAATGATATGATACTCCCATAAAATCAATATCATTAGTCACTTTGCCGACAATTTCGACGAGAAGTTGCCAGTGAATATAAGCTTACGCCTCAACGGTCTTCACTAGACCGGACAATGTATTCGGCGTCTGACTATTGCTACATTGATATTGGGCAGAGCGTAAAACATGTTTCCATATTTGGTACCGATATTAGGCTACCCGCAAGTGATACAACTGTAGCCAACGCCTCAATCGCACGGATTTTGTTTTAATGATACAGTAGACATGAAGTCAAGATTGACTGCTAGATTTATTACATCAAAAAGCGATATCAATCTCATTGATTGGTTGAATAAGCATCGTTCGCTGACTACAGGTACTGCATGTCGCTCGTGATGTTGCGTGATTGCGGGTCAAGCTCACAGCAGAGAGTCATTAAATATTCATAAACGGGAAGCTGGATATTTCGTGCAAACTTTTGTAACAAAGCCAGTAAAATCTTTGAGATTGTCAAGGTGCATGCTCGTTTTGTGTTGATTTTTTATGCTGCCAGCGTCATGCATAGAGTTGCCCGCAGTTGAAATGCAATAAATTCGAACCAAAAATATCATATTGAAGTTAAAATTGCAAGATATGAAAAAGGTTCACAGTGCAGAACCTATCAAGGTTCTGTTGTGAACGCGAACCTCTAAATTTCCGAAGTTCACACACAGAACGCGAACGTGAACCTCAAGTTCACGCCATCCCTAGTAATCATCGCCCGTATACATATGAGCTCATACAACATGTTTTGGAAAGTATTTGGACAGTTATGGCATAATGATACAACTTAAAAAACACACAATTAAAAGGCCCTTGTTTAAAACACTGTTTAAAACATGCTTTAAACAAAGTGTTTTAAACAACCGTTTTCTTAAATGCAACCCTATCTACTCCAAACAGGGCTGTGCAAATGAAATTTCCACGATGACGATCACAGTTATCCCACTTATGACTCAAGTGACTTGGAGCTAGCGAGACCATTCGCACAGCTACACCCATAAGCCCTAGGCTAATCCAAAACAGCTTAGGTGGAAGTAATGAGAAAGTAGACTCGATGTTATGGTTACTAGCGCAGGCTTGTTTCTCATAGGATGTATAATGTGTACACAAAGCAACGGCCCTTCGTGAAATCGTAACTTCATTCTGACCAATAGTAGCGTAACCTAGCCTTATCTCACGATACGATGCAGGAGAAATGTTTCCACCACAATTTATGTGAACAACAATGAACCATTAATTGCTTATTCGGTGGCAAATTCCCACAGAATTCGTCGAGTCATTACTGACCACTTCCTATCGCCGTACCTATCGACTCAATCAGTTTGATCGCATAGTAAATAAAATGGGAATGTGGGAATAGGTTTGTAACCGAAAGAGGCAACACTCGCGAATACTTTAACCTAGCCTATGTTTACACCATCGTTGAAGCAAGGAAGCAAATAACCTAGACTTTCACGGTTTGGTTACCGGTAACCTCTATGTCTATGGCATCAACTAATGGTTTCATTTTTCGTCACTGCTTGTGTTCTTGCTCACGATGAAACCATTTGAGTCTTAGCGACTATAGCGCCTGGTGATGATATATCTGGGTTCACAGCAGCCGCGTAAAGAAGGCTTATCCGGACTAATGACCGTACGGCATAGATAAAATAACCTCAAACTATTTCTGCTTATCTCCCCACTTCGATTGAGGTTTATGCATCACAGACGCTGAGTTTGAAAATAATAGTTTCGCTCCATCTCAACCGACATAGTAGGCCTACTCACAATTCTCGATTAATCACAATCGGCTGCGTGAGAATAAAATGAATTCTTCTCGCATAGGGATTAGTTTTATCAACTCTTATCGCTTATTCTAACACGAATTAGTGTACGGATGAGCAAAGAATTTATTGACAAGTGTGCAGACTCTTTCTTGCGTGATGTCAACAGTATCGTGAAGAAAGTTTAGTAAATGTAAAATCCACCGATAGGTAAATATCTATAGTACATTATTTACATGACGCAAGGCTGTATTTTCATTAGAAATTCAATCAGTGGCAAATGTGGTAAAAACAGAACCTTAATCGGATAACCTTACCATTTGTGTGAACAGAGCATGCCGTTTCGTTTCAGGTGCTTCTACTCATTTCAGCACACTTACCTAGATTTTCAAAATCCTTAATGCCATATATGCCTGCCATTGTGCCGAGATAACGTATATAGTGGTAAGTGAAACTAGGATCCTCCTCGCCATCCGATCCCCGTAAGCGGTGTCCTACAAGGCCTACAGCGGAAGTGGGCCGTGCAAAATGACGGTGGCTAAGGATTGATATAATGAAAGTATCAACCTTATGTAAAATGACCAAAGCAGTATAAACACCATGAATACCAACTCAAAACGGGTCGCGGCCCACTTTTCAAATTCCGTAGAGGCCGCGGCCGCAAGCATGCAATATCGAGAAAAGTAGGGCACACAGTTGAGCACTTGAGCAGCCACGTTTTAAAAGCTTTTCGTCAGTAAAACGCGGTGTTCTCCAACATAAACGCTGGACATTAGTTACCACTGAAGAAGAAATATTTATTAGAAGTACAAATACAACAAGAAATAGCATGATCCTAAATTTCATTTCATTTGGGACTATGAGCTATGCACGATACCAGACAACGCTCTTCAGCGACTAAGGAATCGACATCGGGGCTAGCGAGACACGTTAGTAGCTGCAAGACTATCTCCTAAACTCTAAAGCTTGATCTTGTGGGGAAGCCCTATGTTATTTTTATGCGTCTCAGTCTCGGCCATTGGACGTCAAGGGCGAAATACCCATTCATATTGGGTAAGTGATTGGCGCAGTTGGTTAAACACTGCAGTCATGACACCAACGGATGCTGGTTCGAGTTTCTGCTCCGCCATGTTCTATGTGTCGGAGGTTTATCCGGGCTGCTCATCGCCGATCTCGCCGTAAATACAGCGCGTTGAAAAGCCCAGACGAAGAGAGAGCTGAACTCTAGAAAGATGGCAGCGAAACACCGAGTCGTGGGCGCGTGAAAATCGAAAGAGAAGAAGAAGGAAGAGCGCGTGCATCGAAGTCGTCCGTAATATGACGAAACAACCGTAAAAGACATCTGACATTACTGAAATTAATGTACTGGGTGCAAATGACCTTATATAGGCGATAATTGCCAATGTTGTGTAAATAAAACAAACAACCCCATTCATATTAACTGATTCTTCTTCGATGGAATGCTGTTACCATCACCGAAGCCGTTTCAGCTGGTGACGAATATTGATTTTTGGGCACAGGCGAAGAGCTTATTCTGAAACAACACCAACAATATTTTGAAACTGATATGAATTTCAGCATTTCAAAATGCTTTAGCCTACTACAGTAAACACCCAGTATATATTTATTACAATTCGCAACTGAATACGAGATTAACTAAACTATGACATGGGATATTGATGAGCAGAAATAATCTCTGATACAGAAGATTCGCCCAAAATCATAATATATTTTGAGGCAGAGCTATACACCCGGTCGGGGTGCTAACCGAATCGATAGAAGTTGCGGATGTATTGTTTCGATGATGCGATATGATCGGAATTGGCTAAAGCATGTCAAAGATGCCGATAACCCGCAGTCACTATGTCGCATTGGGATGATGTTTACACTCGCGGCATAACATGTTCCGAAGAGACATATGAGCTCATCGTATTATTATGCCATATGCGCGGCATTGATCCTTTCAAATGCATTTATGCATACTATGGGTGACATTTATCTTGGTCAGGTCGAGTGTATGATCTGATGTTGACGTGATTGCCATTTATGTTTACAAATGTCACAACAATACTTGAACGCTGAATCCTCCAACAATCCATTAATTAAACCTTTTCCACTGCAATTGCGACAATCGTACCGATCGCTAGCAACCAGTAATTATGTTTTAAACTATATGCTGTAACCTCTATTTCTTCGCATTATACCTTGCTAAACTAACAGCTAAGTTGCAACCAAACTTCAGCCAATGACGTAAGCACAATCGAAATTGATTTGAAGCTGAATATATCTTCAACATATTACCGAGAAACTTTTTCCTCTTCGAAATAATATTAAAGAGGTATTTGTACAGAATTCAGTCAGAAGTGAAGCTCAAATGTGTCCTGGAAAATCCAATACTGAAACTGAGTCGCATCATAACTCAATAACGAACAAAATATATATGGTATTTCCGACTTAATCGATCGTGATAGGGGTTCAGAAATATGCATATGTTTGTGGGAAGTTACGTTAACGCTCGAACCGGCTGAACTTTTATGCTATTTCATATTAGGATCTATTTTCATGGTCTCGCGTGGTTCCTGGGTAGAGCTGGATATGATATGCATAAGGCAAGCGTAGGTTCATGATTATAGGATATAAATATATATAGAATACATGACCTATATTCACTGTTGACTGATGTGTACGGAAACTCGATCATGTCTGTGATAGAACCTGTTTGAAGTCGGATTAAACTTATTTAAGGAGGTTCACATCTTAATCTCAACCCGTCTTCGCGTAATCTCGGATTAGCATATTTCGAATATTTATACTCGTTCGTACTTGATGACTGCGTCAACATATTTAGACGTGAAACAAGTGATTACGGGGAAAGTCAATAGATACCGTCAAGTAGGATTCCATTTGCGTTGTCATGATATGAGAAGTTCTAGATAGGCATTACTCAACTATATAGCTATTGAGTCGGGATATAAACCCGTTTTGGATATATCTAATCGTACCGCGTATACTTCAATTAAATAATTTGTCATTCGAAGTTGTCAAGAATTTTATTCAATGAATCCCTGCAAGAATTCCCAGAATATTGAAGTTTAGAGAACATTTGCAGCTGCCCGCTTGCAAATTGAACCGAAAATGTGGGAAGGAGAAGTGTTGTAAAATACCTCCAGTGCGTCAAAGTCGTATATGATACTTATTCTTACATTCATCATACAACCGCGAATAGATATGTCTGGCATTGCGCGGTTGGATGGGCTGGTCGAGCAAGGGTTCTTTAAATGTGGAATGTTATGACGAAATCGGTAGTTAAAAAACGGACCATGACGAGTGATCATCATCATCATCATCACTTACACGGTACCATTACTGATAGACTTTGTAATATTGTTCCCTATAGGGACATAAATTTCCATGGATCAACAGACATGGTGCAAAAGACCTCAGTTTGTCGAGAATCACAGCCTTCCCGTGGCGAGGTATCGTAGTGGTATAATCCACAGCTGCAACACCAATGGGTTGCGGTTCGAGTCCGACCGAGGTCGACTCCAGAATTCCTACCCAAGTGTTGGAGGTTTATTTAGGCTCCTCCTCGCCTCCTCATCCGTGTAATAAGCGGTGTCTTATAAACGCCTAGAAGTAAGCCGTGCTACAAGTCGGCAGCTACGGAATAAAATGAAGAAAATTGGCCTGGTTTAAATGACCATAGTAGACGACAAACATCATGAATACCACAAACAACGACAACGATACCACCCCTTCCCCATATATACCCATACAGGGATGAACAATTGAACAGAAAGTTTCAACGTTATAACTCGAAGAAAATTGACGAAAGCAGAGCATAAGGAATCATCCGCAACGCTCGCGACACATATATTCACGATCAACAAAATAATGAATACCGGCGGGGCCTACGATACTTAAGTATCGTAGGCCCCGATACCGGTATACAGGAACCGATCAACTTAAACGCACCCAACCCACACTAGCATTCACGATAAGTTCTTCAGTTCTTCTCATCCCAGTCTCATATTTTGGTCGGATCCTAGCAAGACGTGATTTATTTTATCTGATAGCGTTCGATAAAATGAAGTCGCTATTAAGACCATCATTTCACCTCATTTCTAGAATGTGCAATGGCAGAGAAGGTAATAATTCTTTGTGGGTAAACGCAATTTGAAGCCTACATGCTGTGAAGGCTATGTTAAACCAATTTCCAGCAACGTTGTACGGATATGTCAACTGCATTATATCAGGTTATGTAAACAGACTTTGACAAAGTTTAATATTGCAGAATGATTTGTGTGCGCAAATTTGGAGTTGGCCCGACGGAGGAAGCCGTCTATACAAAGGCACGGGATTCACTATAAACTCGAGTTCAAACTATAAAATCGATATTGTTCACATTACAACCTCAGCGGGAACCGCTGGCTGTGAAAACTACAAGTATTTACAGAACATAAGCATCATTTTTGGCAAGGCGGACTACACACTGAAACGGATATGTTGATCGATAAACATAGTCGAATCATTTCGCAAACATGATATTGATATCATCCCCGCATATCCTCGCCATCATTTTCGTTCTTTATTATCGCAGGAATTTGCGACACGTCTGTGAGTACAACACCATGCCTGAGTTTAGGGTTTCTCATAAAAATACATTGACAAGATGCGATGAGTCGATATGTTCAGACCCCTTGAGTCACATTTCTAGTCTACAAGGATTTCCCATTCCCATCACGGATGAGGAAAAGCGAGGGTCGATCGGGCCCTCATGTCGTGATTAGCTAATCCCCGGGTAGGATTGCAAGGGTGGAAGGGATCTGTGAGTCACACGGTCGCGATGCTCAGTAGGTCGGATCTAATACATGTAAGCCGCGGCTTCAGCAAACAACAGAGATTCCAAACCTGGGAACACCAAAGGCAGCGCCGAGGTTTCGCATGTGTGACCTGGGTAACGAGAGAAAGTGGTTAAGCTAATGCTGCCGGGTATAACGCCGCTTCGTCTGTGACTTGAATGCGAAAATTGGATTTCAACTTTTCGCAATATCCTGTGCTAATGAATGACCCGCTGAATTGAAGCAAGTCCCGTTTCACGGTGTTCTCACACTCTACTGATAAGAAATGCTCCCAAATCAAAATGGACTGATATCAATTTCTAAAAATATTATTCCAATCGACACCAAAATTTGCCGAGTTTGCGAGCATTACTATAGTACTACTAATATTAATGACAGAGAAAATGTAGACCCTACATCTAGGGTTGCGTTTAGAATAAGAAATGTTTTAAAATATTGTTTTAAACAAATTTTTATTTTTACAAATTGCTTTTTTTAAGTTGTGTAATTATGTCATAATTGTGTAAATACATCCGGAAAATATGCGGTATGAGCTTTTGGACGACTTGCGCCAAATATAATAATCGACTTATACGATATGGAACGGTTGCAACCGTCGAAACAGTCGTGGGTTCAACATCAGTTACAGTACGTAATTCTAAATCACTGGAACCAAAGGGATGTTCTGATGATGATGACCGCCGGCCGTAAAAATGCTGCATGACGATGTAGTCCTGGTCAAGGATATTTTCGGTCCGTTTTTGAGTGGAAACCTTTTTCGTCAAAGGAGACATATTGACACTATGTTTTCAATTTTAATTCTTAAGGAGTCATATAGCAATGTCAATCCGCTATCATTTGAAAATTCGTGACGTCATGTTGAAAAGAAACAAAAGAGAAGAATATGGAACATGGTTTAAACAACGGCTATGTTTCAAACATGTTCGTTTACGATTGATTTTTGTTGTAAATGCAACCTTACCTGTATCACGATAGCTGATAGTTGCAAGACTCCTGTAATCACGACGGGGCGTTATATAGGCTGAATGAGTCTTAGCACCTGTTTCAGTATTAACATTTCTCCCATCCATCTCGCAAGCAGTAATTTAGTCGCGGATTTTGTCGATACATATACCAAACGTGGCTTTAAGTGCGGCTGAGATCACCACCCTGAGACAGAGATTTCCGTGATATCCTCGAGCCTACAGCAAAATTATATTGTCGCGGAATCTAGAACGTGTAACAACTGCTTTCCAGCTGAAAGTGGTCAAGCCAAGCATACCGCGTGGAGGTACAGCTATACTTAAAACGATTTTCTGGTGATTTGATGAATGATCCTCTAAATTATAGCAAGCACGTATCGCGGTATTCTCACATTCCGCGGATGAGAAATATTTTAAAATCGATATGAACCGATATCAACTTCTGCGAATTTTGTCCAATCGACACCAAAACCTGGTGAGATTGCGATCATTACTAATACTATACGTAAAGCCATTACCGTCTTAAAATGTACAAATCTATGGGTATGTATTTGCGTCCATAAAATGGATGAGGCACTCACACCAGCATGATGGTGTAATTTCACGCGAATTTCAAAGTTTATTGATTTTGGGTTCATTGAAATTGGCTGGTGCCACATTATTTGATGGCGCGACCCGTGAAATATGAACCATCAATCACGGCGTGGTATCTCTCATAATATCGTTTATGAAGGTCGACGTAAGGTTGCAGGGTCAAGGCATTTCCTGAATTCTCGGCGCGTCCCTCAAATTATCGCAAGTGTGAAACACCTGCTCGCCAATCAAAATATCACAGCTCACCTAAAATTTTAACTCTAGAATCAGGAAGAATAACAATTGGCCGTTACGTCGATTTTCACGGTATATACGGTCTGTTAAATACTCACATTCTCTTTAATATTACAAGCGAACTATATACCGCACAATTGTAGAGTATCAATGCCGCCATCATTCTATTCCGAGTTTTACCATTCAAGACATTATAAGAATTGCAAGACAGTGAAACGAATTGAAGAAGTCAAAATTTATTGGTAAAGTCAATCACCCGAACCAACACCTCGCCTCTACGATTATAATAAAGCGATAAATTATATAATATTTTAAAACAATAAAATATGTTTTATTGCGCCTGTTTACAGTGTCCTAGTTTAGAGATGATATATTTATATATCCGGGCTGAATGAATTATTATATCAATATTTAAAATTGTCATCCACAGCTGAACACTTAACTAGACATATCTTTCCGAATTATCATCAAAAATGCGCAGGGAATTAAGAGGTATATTTCAGCACGGTGTATAGGCGAGTTCGGTCTTTCGCGGATGTGTCTTAGATTTCGTTTCACCCAAGTAAAGCTGGTAAATATTATGATTATGATTGAGGTAGATGGCATGGGTCTCATATTACGAACATTAGGCTTGAAATTCTCTTTCGAAAGGAAACTATTGATAGACAAGACTTCTTCAGACGTTAAAAGTTCAACTGTTTTGCAAACGAATACGATTTTCTATTCAGCATTGTAAAAATGTTTTGGATGTTACCGCGCTACACCGTCATCGGAACAGTACAAAATCCATTGTACACGGTACAATGTGCTCACAACATCCCCAGACCTGAGCGATCGGAGATTGATGGCTTTGACTCAATGTAATGGAAATGAAACACCACGGTACATTAGGAGTCGATAACGCATGAGGGTGATCCATAAGTCATTTGACAATTTGTATCAAAACGGATTTGTTAGGGAAACCGATGGTTTCATTGATTGATCGCGGAAAAACTACGCGTCCTTCGTCAAGCTTGTTGCATGATAAGTTGAGGGCTGTTCTTGTTACCCTTGTAGCAATCGTCACTCAGACTTGGATAAATAGATAATCCTATAGTTGTCTAAATAGATTAATCAAAGCGAAATGCTGGTAATCCAATTCTAATCTCATTTGTAAAATGTTTATATGCTCTAACTTTAATTCTAACCTAGTTCCGCTTTTCATGAAAATGCTACAGGACAACTTTATGATACGAAACGAGCCAAGCTTGCCGTAGAGACATCTACAATTCTCATGCTTTTGAGAATGGACTCCGATTTTATACGAACTGAACTTAATTCAATTTCCAAGTTTTCGCGAATTCAGTAATTCTACTTCTAATCCAATTTGGGGAAAACTGTGCAGCTATAATTTTAATTCAAGCCTAATTTCGCGAAGACTATATTCGCAGCAAAGATTTTCAAGAGGAAGATAGTTTCTAAAGAACAATGTGTGGCTATAATTCTAATTATAATGTAATTTGGAATAGCTGAAAACTTTCTTTGTCTCATTCTGGTATCATAGTTTCGTGTACGATCAGTACTCCAATAGTGCAATGATTTAATTTCGGAGGTATCACGTGGGAACGTTTCTTGTCTTTGTCTTTTAGCACTTAGCAGCAGCTTTATACATTGTAGAAGCGTCAATGTGTTACTACGTATTATTGCGATGGTAATTGCCGGAGGTAGAATGCACATAATGTATAATCTAATCTTTAATCGGATGATATTGTTTCGATAGACTAGACAACGAGGCGTTGCATTAGTTGTGGTCCTACATCGGTCAAACCTTCCAGCATTGCGTCTATATCACCGATTTCTAAACTGTACACCGCCGCAGATTCATGGATGTACCGCGAATCTTTTCGGAATGTTGGAAAATTCCCAAAATATCAATATATAAAATAAGGCATGCAGACAAGCATATGCGACTTGAACTCGCAGCCATTGCTTCAATAGCTGATAAACAAGGTCCGGTGACCAAGAAACTGATCGTGACATTGCCGATGCTGATCTGCCTGAAAAGGCGTCCAGGGTTCGCTTCCCGTTTCCCGTTGTCTGGACTTGGAAGCGGTGAATCAAGCAGTCTTTCTGTAGAATAAGAAATAGAGCTATTTGATTCGCGCTGTTTCCACAAAAAAGTAGACGCTTATTGGCTTTCCAAAATCCTACTTTTATGATCCGCGTCAACGCTATCAAAGTTATATCTCCATTTGCTTCGTCATAGCTATGCGTAGCCTACATAGCGTTTATGATTTAATTGAAAATATAATCTCTAAACAAGAGAGGCGGCTTGGAATTGACGATGAAATGCGGGTATGTTGTTAACACTGCAACCTCGTTATAGTTGCATATTTTCTCATAAAAAACTGCAGCCATCACGTTAACACGAGAAACATTTTTCACTTTCTTATAATGGTACCGGCAATGTTTTATAATTTTTTTAGTGTGCCACATGCCGAAAAAGTTTGGGTACCACTGGCCTATATCTTTGCAGAAAATATCTGCGGTGGATCGGGTGTCGATCAGCAAATATACACCCGCATCATCGCTCAATCGTGATGACTTCAACGTTTTGGTTCATGCTGTGTCGGCTATAAAGATTCCAATCAGAATTTCATAATACTAAAATATTGGAATTATGCTGGTTGGAATTTCAATTTCGAGAATGACCTTTTCAAGTTGGTTCATTTCGCTCTACCACGCCAAGTTCATCGATTATCTCGAGGCCTTAAATAAACCATAACAAAAGCACCCATATTTAGCAGGTGATGCTTCAGCGATGTCAGCAATAACACATCTGAGGGAATCTTATTGAGGAAATGTTGTGGTATGTGAAGTTTGAAATTTCACGAATTATTATTTCACGACTCGAGTGTACAGGTTGATTGGAGTCGCTATAGACTAGCGTTGGCCCAAATTCCTCTCCTGGGTGGTAGATAATTGGAATTTCAATCACGGTCCTACACTGACCAAGGGCATAAAATAACGTAAACATTGACGCAGATATTTGCGCTGAAATTTTCAGTCATCTCTCTCTCATTCGCTAAAATGACTGTTGACATTGCGGCTGTTTGGAATGTATGACACCAGTCAATTTCGGGAATCAATTCACGCCATATTCAGGGTACATCCATGACGCATGCATGACAGGGAAATACCTAAAAAGTGGCTCAAAGTCAGCAGGCATACACATTCATACAGGATGGTAACCAAGTCGTAAGGTTCCGAGTCACAATGCAATCTTACTTTTATAGTTTTGACTCGAGTCATTTTCAATTCACCATCGAGTCAAGTCCGAGAGTAACGGGTCGAGTCCGAGTGATAGTGTTGAGATTCGAGTTCGAGTCAGGTTCAACTAGTTCATGCAAAACTCATGGGTGATATTAAAGGCCTTACATTCGTATTTTATTATTATTTCTCACTTTTATCATATTTATTCAAATAGATAAGAGGGTTTCAGGGCCTATTTTCCAATTTTCGATCCTGATACACGAGAGTCGAATCAAGTCATATAGAATGTCTCGACTCATGCACAATGACTCGAGTACAAGTCAATACACAAATTGACTTGGTTCGAATCAAAGAAAAATTACGAGTCGAGTCATCACAACCTTGGGTAGTGGGTATGCATCAATAAATAATAACACCGGTCAACACATATTTTTGGCAGAAAAAGTAAGAGTGGCGTTGGGGGTTATGAAGGGCACTGTTTCCGAATATGACCTTAGTTTTTTTTTCAAATTGGCTCTTGATTTGGAGATAACTCTTGTGGCTATATCGACCAAAATCTCCCATTTTCGCTGTTATGGCTTGATAGAAAATCGGCTCAGTCGTACTATAAAGTTTACAAATTCAATCTACTTGTTGTTTTTACACACATAGCCTAATACTATTTTAAATCAAAATACAGCAACAACACTATATTTAGGGGTATTAGATTTATCGTAGTTATAGACTTTCACGGATATCATGTACATTGTACATAAATAAACTGCAGTCATGTAGCCTATATAAGTATTTACTTAGATACTCAAATAATTTGGCATTAATTCAATCAGTTTTACGTCAACCACCTATTGATGTGAATTTGAAATAATGAGTTGGAATAAAATATTATTCATTTATTTAAAGCACAATTGTTTTTGTACGAGTTTCGCCCGTAAGCAATTTAATGCAGTTTCTAGGAGGTTCCAGCAATGGTCTGCCATAATATGTTCATCTCATCTGCCCTAATATCTTTCTGTTGTTGTTTTGATGGCTTGGTGGAACCTCTCCCCTTGCTAATCAACAAGATCACCAGGAAATATGTCAAGATGACTGAACAGGAAGTGAACTTTTATGCTCATGCTTGTTCCAAGTCTTCCATATGCAGATACGAATTTTCGGACCAACTGTTTGTGGTTGGGTGCTTCGTGATCATCTAAAAAGTTTTATTTACTACATCTTAGGATAAATTCCATGCAGTGAACTCCTACCAATGTGAAATTGGAATCTTCCATCCGTATTCGAATCTGAAATCTATCAAAGATGCCAGATTTAAGCTTCTCGTTTGATAGGGATACTGTAGGCAAACCCACTTTGTTGATTGAGCGGAGAATTATCCATTTACAAGTCAAAAGAAATGAGACGCATATGAGTATTGTGGGTAAGCTTTTCAAGGACACATTTTATAGTTTGATACTCCTCTTTAATCTTGGTAGAATGACCAATTGATACAGGACAATATGTATTTCCGTTGTGCAAAAGTACAATTTTTAGGCTTAACAAACTGCTTTTTTGACAAACAAATATTTCGCACTAGGTCATGATAATATTGATAGAATGACTGAGAACGGCATGAGGGTTCTTCATAGTCAATAATCTATTTATGCGCAGTATAAAATTAGAGAAAACTACGATTTTCTTCCTATCAAGTGAAATATTCAAGGGTAAATACAGTAATTTTGGGCTTTTTAAAGGATATAAATATCTTCTCAACAAGAGTCAATCTAGCAAAACTAATGTGATATTCGTAATTAGCAACCTCGAAACCCCAGAAACGGCTCTCAGATGTTCTGCCCAATTTTTTTCCATTTAGCTGAGCAGTGTAATCAATATCGTATCCATGCCAATATGATGAGCATGTCATTTTGTTTTGTTCTGCACAACTTTTTCATGGGCATTCTATAGCTTTCAGCTGAATTACGACTTCGATGTGAACTACTAGAATAACTGTCTATCTGCCTATACCTGTCGAGCAATCATTGCAGCATTCAGACGATGAACATAGTAATTATAAAAAAAATAACATAAAATGGAACATGTACGTTTGAAACAAAAATATAAATCGGTCACAGCATCATAACATCACTGCTTCGTGATCGCGCCACCGCACGCTCGATCAGAATACCCCGTTTTTTCCAACTAACGTAAGTTGTTTGCCACACACGTGCGAGTACGTAGGGGATTCGAAAAGGGTAGCATTTCACGGCATGCCAACTTGAATCGCGTAAGAGAAGATTGCACAATAGAAATTCGATTACATATTTTCTCTACGCTTCCAACTTTCCCGATTGCAGATGGTAAACTACGTCGTTGGAGTACAGACAATCGGAGATGCATAAATAAATACGGCAAATAACACTATTAGACACGACTGAACATCCCCATACCAAGCACGACCGATGATGGATATTTTTTGTGCGCGCAATGGGAATGTCGGAAATATCTCTGGCTGCACGGATTGTCCGTGAACTGCGGTTGGATTTACATCGCGCTGAGTCAACCAACATTCGCAATTTCAATGTGATAATCCAGTCCGTTAATAGGAGCAGTGAAGAAATACAACTATTTAATCGCCGAAATTGGATACGTCCAGTCACCTTATAATAGACCGGGACGATTTTTGTGTCGATATAATATAACATCGAGTCGATATGACACTTTGAAAGAAACATAGGTGTTAGCAGTTAGAGCCATTAGAGCCAATTTTCGTGACGTAGTAGGGAGTCAGAAAACTATAATCGGTGAGTGCGACTTTGAATAGCGACATATTTCATATAGCTTACAGATGCCCGGATGCAGTTTATTGCATGTCCGCGCGTTGTAATGGCTGAAAAACAGTTCAATGAATGATCTGAAGTTTCAGAAATGCTCCTTAAGCTAGACACCATATCTTTTGAATATCTGTGTTATCGGTGCAGGTGCTAGCTATCGGGTTTATCGGTATCAGGACTCAAAAATCCGATACCTACACTGGACCAGATATCCACGCGTTCGACGCTATAATTGTTCGGTGTCAAACATTTTGATGGGTCATGTTATCATACACGCTTGCTCTCTTGTTAGGCGAGTCTCTCTCGATTACAGCATCCAGCGTAGTAGGAAACTTTGGAAGGCTGGAGGAAGCGTCATAGGCTTCTGCAGAGGTTGACACTATCTCATTCACTGTGTCTTCAAGCTCCTTAGCCGCGAGCTCCCATACAACATCATCTCGGTTGTGAGACGGTTTATGATTGTTGTTCAGACACGTATCTTTCAAGGGTGACTTTTCGTCCACGTCGATCGTGACCGTGCAGCTAGTCGATACATCGTTATAAATAGAAGACGAAGTCCTGGAGCGCTGCATGGTAGACTCTGACGTACGCAGACGCATTAACTTTCTGCGCGTTATGGATATGTTTTCGGCCACGAAAAACCCGACTAGGGCGAATATCTGAATGACGTGCATGAGAGCGTTGTGGTTGAAAGAATTTGGAAGAGGGCAGCCTAGTTCTCCGGCAGCGTCGTCAGAGTCGGAGCATTTGTCTTTCAGCATGTGATTCGCCACGCCTGAGAAAACGAAATGAAGATAAACAAACAACTCTCGGCCGGGAAAAATGGACAGAAACAATCGTAATCATAGATGGATCAGATAGGCAAAGAGCGAGTTTTATCAACACTTTGTATTTTTAACCCTGTCATTACACCAAAGATACTCGAAGAAGAGATTGAATAATGAATCGAGCTGATTTGAATCGCGATGCCACCGCGTGTTGATTGATGATGATCCTTATTTTGCGAGCACGATGCAGTAATAATAAAGGCGGTTTGGAAAACACAACGTTTCACAATCGCCGGGCGATTTAACGGCCCGGAATAGCTGTTGTAGTGTTGATGTAACGGTGCGATAAAAAGTCCAATGGAAATAACAGACTTGATACGTCAAGAGCCGCGGACAGTGTAAATCCCCGTTTCGTGGCATTGAATCGCACGACAATGAACAAAGTTTTACTCATAAAATTCAGGTTACTGTTCCTCGATGCCACTTAGTTCAAGATTTGGACAATTAGATAATTCTAGTTCTCAAATTAGATTAATTGGAGCGAAACTCCGATTATCTAATTCTAATGTCATTTGTGAAATGTTTTTGTGTTGTCATTTTAGTTCTAGTCTAATTTCCGGTGTGCATGAACATGCGACATGAGAACTGTACTAGACGAAACGAGCCAAGCTCGGTGTACAGACATTTACACTTGTCACGCTTATGAGGATGAACTCGGGTTCGATATGAACTGAGCTTATTTTTTAGCATTTCTTTCTAGTATGACTTAAAACTAATTTCCAATCTTTCGCGAATTCACTATTTCCAAGTCTAACCTCATTTAGAAAAACACTGTGTAGATATTATTCCATTTATGATCAAATTTCGAGAAGCTGAAAAATTTCCAGTTTTCCAACTCTGTTTCAAGTACACATCTCTGCCATAATACATACGAAAGCTTGTGTATTGTGTCGAATGGAAGGAAATCGTAAGCTTGCATACCATCCAATCACACTTTATACTTCCCTTGGGTAGATCACGAAGAGTACTGCATGTAGTATGGATTATGTTTCACGGGATCGATTACATAATCGCTGCGGATGTAGGAATGTTGTTTTTCTCGGGCAATGAATGGGATGGAATTATATAATTCGAAGTGCCTCTTATGTAACAAACCGACTTCAAAGGCACACTTCGACGTGATAGGCAATCAAGGAAGCAATATTCCTCGCATCGGATTCGCAAGGTCATATACAATATGCATGCCGTTATAGGTACTAAGTGCTCCCTTGGGCATACGCTCCAAACCGACGCGAACCCACGTAAGGTCAATCGCTAACCAAAATAAATTCTCACGAGTTCCCATGTGGGACATTCATATGCATTAGCAAATGTCCAGTTACAAAAGCTTAAAAATTTGTTCATGTTCTTTATCTCTCCTGAAGTATTTACAGCCATATAAATGTAAATCAGATAAAACGGTATTAGCAAATGCCATAAGCAATTATATTAGTTGTTCTGTTAGGCACAGCTAGTGCTGGGGGAATATTTGAATCTTGGTTCTAATGTGGTGAGAGTAAGTCGAAGGCAGTGGTGAACGTCTTCACTAGTCGTAGAGACGCGGTATCTATGTTTATAAAGTTCAGTTTGAGAACGCTGACCCGCAGCTGCAATAGGCCCAAATCAAGAATAACGGATTTGGTTTTGTTAAAAACAAAACCAAGTAAATATTGAGACGTATAAGGTTCTCATGTTGAGTAGCTCTGAGGTAGTGTTTCTTGTGACCAATCGGACAACATCTCAATACATACCGGCTAGGACGTACAACCAAGGCGACCCCACTGTAAAAATCATCTCCAGGTTGCGGGAAGACACGAAGTCCGCGTTTTCGCCGGCTACACCTTTGCAACAATCGTAGAGTTCTTTCTTGCACGGCAGACCCCCTGCAAGTTGATTCATCGTGTTAACGGAAGCGTAAATGATCGAAAATCGCAATTTTCGAAGCCCGTCACTGACATAATCGAGATACTATCTGCGCAGATGGATAGATAGAATCCTGCCGATGCAGATCTCACTTCTGTGTTAGTGTTATGGGGTTATGGCGGTGCGTTGGGGAAGATCAATTATGTGTTCATATACCGTACGTGTTTATTTATAACTGCTCTTCGTCATCAGTATCAGAATCAGTTTATTAACAATTTCATCATTTCAAAACATCACAAGATTGCGATACAACGAAAAGGTAGGAAGGTGTCGAAACTTGGAGTAGTCTTTGAAATCAGACACCCACCTGGGCGTAGGAGATGGGAATAAGAGGCTTGTACGCTGGATGGAAGGAAATAAGGGATACGATAAAATGAATAGTGATGAAACTGAATGACTGACGCATGTGTTGACACGTCAGATCGAGGTCCGGTCATCTTGAGGGCTGACTATGGTATTCATGCCGAAATACGTTGTCTTAAACTGTCTGTTAGGCGTTAAATTATAATCGCAAGATTTACAATAAATGCAATCCATTTCGCACCAAGCGACAGCAATGGCTACGATGTCTTGAGCATTAACTCAGATGTCACCTTTCAACCGTAGCGATGACAAACGTGTCGCTACTCACTGAAGCATGCCGCAGTTTCCCTTGACTAATGAGGATTAAAACTGCTGGGCAGAGAACCCGGTACTCCCGATTGCGAAACACAACAAACGAAACCCCAAAAGCGTGCATATCGAGCGTAATCTGTTTATCAATGCGATATCGCGGTGACGGTATGCACTGGCGTTTGGCTGAATGTATGAAAAAGCGACTGGAAATCTAACAAAGGCTTTGACACTTCAGATTATGAGTCCTTCGATGATTAATTAGCGAGTCGCGCTACACTGACAATAAGTACCGCCCATATCCAAACTAACAAGACGCAACTACTGACCTGAAGATCCATTTCCTACAGTACGCGAGGGAGAATATTCCAGAGTACTTTCCTCGTCTGAAGCTGGTCGTCGGCAGCAGCAGTAATACTTGCACAGTAGCGCGAGTGTAGCAACGCCGTAAAGAAACATGACTGCAAAATAGAAGCGTATTACTTGAATCGATAAATCAAAACGCAAAAATGCGGTGCGTCGCATGGTCGCAACATTGAGGGATTCAATTTCAAACAAATCATGGACAACTATAGACAATTATCGCTGTTTAAAATTATAGACTAAGTAGACTGTAGTGCGAAATGCTGGTAATCTACTTCTAATTTAATCTATGAAATGTTTATTTGCTCTGATTCTAATCCAATTTATGAAATGATTTCAGATGAATTGAACTTGATTTAATTTACAAGGTTTTCACGAATCCGGTAATTCTAATTCTAATCTAATTTCGAAAAAAAATGTATAGCTTCAATTCTGATTATAATCTAATTTGGAACATCCGAAAATTGTCTAGTCGTTCAACTCTGGATGTGCGACGTGCGTATACGTTAACTGTAAATCCTGAATGATAGCATGATAGCTATAGCATACCAAGTATTCTCATGCAAACGGGCGACATTTGTTTATCTATGACTTAAAGTTCATATGAACTGGAATGTTAATGGGGAAGCATATGAGCCCGCGACCTATAGCTGGCCAAAGAGGCTATATTTATTATGCTACCGTATCTAAGAATATATGTTCATAATTTTTGATTTGTTCAGTGTCCATACACATAGCATACTCGATGACAGTTATACTGCCATGATAAGCTTTGCACAAATATACTCAGTTCAGCAGCCAACAGACGGCAAACAATCTTACAGTAAATATTCAGTGCGTAGATAATAAGTATGAAGGATTTCATCAATTTTAATCATGATTATGGCGATTGCAAATAAACTGAATCCCAAAGCAGGTACGAATCAATGTCACGTTCCTCTTGCCAGTATGTACAGTACACAGCAGGTCCGGGAAGTGACATTAAATAAGTTGTCGGCTATTATAACATAGATAGCCAATGTAGCCATACTATACATAGTTTGAGAACAGGCGCCGTACATGATTATTTCACGAAGCATATCGCGAACGCCGTAACATATTGAACTGAACCAGTTTGGGACAACATAACACAAGTGGAACAAGCACAATAGCCTATCAATGAGGTGGCCACAACCCCCGTAATCAGATATGCGCGTAGCACACCTTTATTTACCAGCGTTTAGGTTACGTCGAAACATATCGATAAGGTTAAAGAGGATTTCGTCACGAGATACCAAGCCCACCTTGTGTTTTGATTCTTTTCTAAGTTAAATCAATTATTCTCCACACTGTTTCTATTAATAGAATGACCGCGCATGGATGTGCGCCTAGAAGTTTCCGCGGTATTGATATTGAAGCCGCACAGGAAACAATAGGCTCGCGTACCTATATGGAATACCCTACTGAGCCGCAGTCGATGACATTACTCAAGTCGCATATAGGGGAATTCTCGGATATAGTGACGTACAACATCAACCCACTTCACCAATAAACTTCTCCATAATGACGAATCGCATGTTCTCTGACCGCCCAGAAGTTTCCACTGGGCAATAGAGTTATTGCGGGAGTTACTAGAATCAGGGCTACACAACTATTCTTAGGAAAGGTCCACTTACAGATGTTTAAATTTTGCTTGGGTCCTTTATAACCCAGGAATAACTTACAGTCGAAAAATGCATTACAGCTCAACTACATACAAAATCCGTGAAAGTGGTATTCGCAATAGCAATAAGCGAAATGCATGTAGTGTTCTTTTGATCAGTTAATGGGATAATTGGCATTATTAGATCTTTAAATCTTGATGATAAATCGGTGAGAGCGAGATAAGGTTTTCGTTGGTCAAACAGATCCATGTTTCATAAAGTTGACAATGTTTGAAAGAGCTGCCCCACAGCTGTGAGTCGACCCTGACAGTGGTAATTTACAAAGAGCAATAAATTATTTGGGAAGCCTCCCTGATTCAACACTGAAAAGATCCTCATTCGGACAAGGAAATTTTCACAATCAGATCTACTTTATATTTCGATTTTACTGTCATGTTAAATATTCAGACGCAGGAAATTTCATTTCAAATAGTAGGCATACAACACTCTAGATTCATAGTATTTACCTGCAAAACAAACGATAAAACTCTTCCCAATGCTGAACGGGTCTTCGACTTTCGTCATCACGGGATAAAAATTATAAAGGTAGAACAGAACGCACGCGACGAAGAAGAAAACGTAGTAAATACGACGGATAACGGAAGGAATAGGGAATATCTTTTCTTGAACTATCTGCAACACGAAAAACAGGAGTTATGCTGGCGATATCGGCACTGGAATGTGGATGTAATAGTAAACGGTACAGATCTATGCAGTCTGTGGACATATGAACATGCGAAATAATATCATGCGACACATCAGTATTGGATAATTGGGCTTACGAGACTTCAGCATGTGGGTTAAATTACCGGTGGAGATAAATTGACGGCTAGTGTTGGGGTTAGGACTTATATAAGGGTTGGGCTTGAGGTTAGGGTTGGTTTTAGGGTTATAAATTCACAAGCTAAAGTGTCGCCTGCTTAATTGTTTTATTGGCGTAGCCTCCAAGCGTGTACGTGCAGTGTATAGTGGCCGCGATTTCAATGGGATAATCGGTAGCGCCGACGATTATTCAAATCTTCACATTATGCCAACTAGAGTGTGTCAAACGAACCATGACACTGAAAATCGGTCCGAAATTAAGATCAAGAGCCTCTGGACTTTTCAGATCCCTAACGTTATTACAGGTAATTCCAGTGAGGTAAGGTAATGATCTCAAGGAGATTGTATAGCTCAGGCAGGTTAACCAACGGTATCTTACCAGTTGCTCTGTCATGATGACCAACGCTATCGAAAGCAACGCGGAAAATGACGCTGCGAACCGCCACAATATCAGCCACCCGCGATAATCTGAAACATCGTCGGAAACCGACTCCACCTGAAACATATGGATATTGAACTTGAAAGTTGCATAAACTTGAAGAGATTGTGATTTGAGTGGTCAGCATATTAATCATAATCAAATATGACTAATGATACACAAGCAATTTAGTTCACTTTCTCAACACAATCAGAAATCAACACAAGAATAAGATAAATACACGGATTTTACAATTATATATTCAGACAGACATAAAATTAACATACCGTTTGCACATATTGATGGGCGAGTCCCCCGAGTAAAGCCATCATCATATTCGCAACGCCAAGAAGAACAATTCCGTATGTTGTCATGGTAACGGCCGTTGGAGGGCGCTTCGGCCAGTTCCACGGCATCCAATTTGCACACCGGCGACATGACGTCAACTCAATGTCCTCTTTTTCGTGGTTGTGAATCCTTTTTTCTTTTTGAATACGGATGAGAAGTTGTATTGTCAAAACTCCGCACACTGCGGCGTAGACGTAATCCGTGATGTATGTACCATCGTTGTCGTCAAGGCCACGATGGTACAGGAGTTGTCGACCCGGGAACATTGCTTAGATCTTCATGTCTCGCTAACGAAATTTGATAAAATCTACCAAAAGTAAAAATAAAACCTCAATAATTCTATACCACATCAAATACGCACATCACGTTGAGGGGCTTTTCAGAAGTATAAATTCAAATCTTCAGATCTTCCTAACGAAATCGTAATAAATCTGACCATGAAGTAAAAATAAAACGTCAACGATTCTATATGCCGCACCATGGCCTACTAAATATGGTAGTAGGCCATGGCCGCACCTAATACGCACAAGATGCTGATGGACATTTCAGAACCATAAATTTAAAAGCAACCCTCAGAGTTACAAAACTTCAAGTACAAATTGAATAATATGTTCGTATTGAAATACATGCGAATACTTTCGGCTCATGGGGTAATCGCCAGCAACCAGTGAAGAATATATTATCGAATTGTAAAAATAGTACATTGAACGCTCTCTCATTCGAAATTTCATGCTGGTGACGTCATATTTTGTGATACGATTGTTGATATACAATGTTCTTTCCAATTCTCTACTAGTTGCTGACGATTACCCCTGACGAGTGTCAGCCGAAAATATTCGGGTTCATTTCAATATGAATATACTATTTAATTGTATATTGAAGTTCTGTACCTCCAAGAAGCTCTTCAAATTGTAAAGATAAAAGATATAAGTATATCGCCTCGCCGATTCAAAATATATACTTTATTCCAAAAGTATCGAACATCCCACAGTTCAGTGTTGTTGCTTGACATTCGGCTACACTTTTAAAGCAGTCATTTTACGCTTCCGCTTGAACGCTACTAGGAGTTAGTCAACTTCATATCACAACAGCCAGTAGGGTCTAGATTCGATATCAAGAAACGTCAGAACACGGGACGCAAAGCTATTGGCTGCGACCGTGATTTTGCTGTGAGATACAGAGCAAGCGCAGTTTACCACGCTTTGTTCCACAACGAAACGAGGCATTCAATACGCGTCGATCCTGAGACATTGTCAACATCAAGCTTACATAAATATTACAAATCCGACTGGCCCATTTGATTATTCAATGTCCCGACACAATGAAGCGGCCAATTTTTCAAATTACCACCGTTCGATGAGATAATCCAGTAACAGTATCGGACTACCAGAAACTTGAAACCGAAATCGTTCCCACAACATCGCTCGCCGATTATTCGTTACTGGAAATTGTTACTACAAAACCGGCGATGGAATGTGGTTTTGACTGAGAATCAGTGACTTAGGCTAATTGCCTTGACGGAAGCAAGTACACGATCGCAACAAAATATTGTCAGATGCAATCCACTGCATAGCCTACAACCGCGGGTATTACCTACTATCCCTGTCACTTCACAACTTCTTTACCTATTCATGACAAGATAAAATATTCCGTACCTTATCGTATTTCTGTCACGGCGGATCTAGTTAAATCAGGTTATCACCCTTTTCTATTACATAAAAACTATTTTGACTAGCGTATCCCAACAATCAATACCAGCCTCGGGCTCATTTTTCCTCGCCGCCTGTATCTCGTACCTCAGTCGCCGCAAAAGGTAAATATCTATCGCTACAGGCAATCCCTCAACGCAAAGGTACGGCCGTTGAATTACAATAACCAGGAAACACTCGAACATCTACGGCGAACGACGTACCTCGCCCCAACAATTTATAACGTTGCCGAGATGGGATGTCGTAGTACACAATTACCGAATGACATTGTCAAGCGACTTCGCACAAACCGCAATCGGCCTTCTCTAAAATCCACGCGCACCATTCGCGGCTGGTTAAAGCTAAGGTATGCGGAAGCGTAAAATTACTTAAATCCCTCGGAAACTCCGTGTGCGAGTGATATTTGTGGAACATTGCCGCAGGATAGATGGAAACTCTATTGCGGAAGTTCAATTATATCATTGCCACAAAGTTTAGAGTACGCTAATAATAAAACTTCGAAATGCATCAGCAGCGTCGACGCAACCATGGCTATCGAAAGCACCCAGTGTCACAGACAAGGGGGTGCTAGAACGCTCACAAAGCGGCCCCTTTTAGTTCAAGTCTTTAATGTTTTTTTTAACCACTTATATCGTGAATGATCTGATATTGATAAAATCGAAATATAAACTGATTTTTCACCATCGTACGACTAATCGACAACCACCAACGTAGCCTAACGCGCCTTACTGTCTCGCTACGCTGACCCCGCAGTGATATAACCACTTACACGTAAGATGATAAGATCTCAAGGCTACGAGCTTGTCTAGATGTTTAGGTGAAGACGGTTATCATCAGTAACACATTACGGAGCGGAAAAACGATCTCATAATCCAGTACACTGCCGAACTATCATACAATGCAGGATTTGGGGAATCGAAACGTAAACCATTGAAACGTATTCCCATCTGACTTGGTCGCGGTGTCACGCGTTGGTTATAAGGCGCTCCTTTTTTCTCGTACGCAGAATCGTTTCAGGGCAACGAATGACATTGGTGACGTTATCGGTCGCGTTTTTTCAGTGTTCACGTAGTACAGTCGCATAAATTTTGCGAGAAGCGTTCCATCTTACATCCAACTAGTCACTAGTAGCTGTCCAGACCATACTAGCTATACTTTTTCCAGATGCTAGAAACGCTATCCCCATCGTACGCCTACTTCATACTAACTAGGGCGGGCCACAATGATTCGAGTAGAAGTAGTAGTAGTAGCAGTAGTCAGAGACGATTTTGTTTCTAGTACTAAAATTAAACGCTCTTTGCCATTAAGAGTCAATTTATCATCGATACTTACAAGTTTCGATACTATTCCCCACTGTGGGAGGCTTTGAACTTCGATTGGCTGTATCACAGCATACGAACAGTATAGTAATGAAGGACTTGGCGAGCCGGATTTCTGAATCGATACATTAATCGTGTATTTATCTACCTATACACGGAGTAAAAGGTATTTAATGTAAACTTTACGCATAAAACAGAGACCCAAAAATATTTAATGAATTTATCAACGTAATGTACTTCAATATCTGTTGAAGTTAATGGGACATATATTGGAGCATTCCTCATCATGCATACAAGCATATTGTTGTGACGCCATAATAACACTGGATTACCCGACTCGAAGCCTAATGCCCTATTCCAGAGGTCGCAAACTCAAATGTGCTCGCGGGCCATTTTTCCAGTTCTGACGACGCCGCGGGCCGCAGCATTTATAGGGGTATTCTATATCTTGCCAAGTAGGCCTTATTTGGCGGGAGGGAATTGTCCTATTGCAAGTGAGCCGATCCAGCAGACTGACAGTAAACACACATCGTCAAAATTTGATTTACTCTTGTATCAATTTAGGCCTGACACGAAAAGGATCATCGCATTTATAACTATTTGAATAGAATTGTTTTTGTACTTAATATATATTAATTATAAGACATCGACACCATATGGACGGACTAATGTATGATGCCATCATAAAAGATATCGGGTTATAATTTTTCAGCTACTATGAATATTTTGAATTTAACAGGTTGATTATAGAGACTGATCTGATATCAAAACATTTTTCGGTTGAGCATTGTAATTCCAATCCAGGATTTGGGTATACTTCTGATAAGTAGACTATTAATCTCATGGCCAAATATCTTCAAATAGGAGCAGAAAAAAATACAAATATAATATAAATATATTAATGAATGTGTCCAAGGGATTGAAATGTCGGAACGACGAACGGCCCACTGTTGTTACATCGTTGGAGCGTACCACTACGGTACTCGGCACCTTTAAGTGGCTTTATTAACATGGTTTAGCGACCAAAGATGCAAGTAACAGATTGCCTATGGTTGTCATAACTACTTGCTTAGTTAGCGAAATACCAAGCTGCGACTTTCTGATCTATTACTATTCCTCTGATACGCGTTTAGTTTGTTGCGTTCATGGTTCTAAAAAATTCACGGTATTCCGAGTCACTCCGAGCAGCACCGTAACTGCCGCACCCCAAACCCCCCAATTGGGGGGGGCGAGCTCGATGGAGGGCCCAAAATTAATTCGTGAATTAGCATAAATCATAGAGTATTTTTTGAAAATTTATGCAATTTTTTCAAAATTGTTTCGCGCTGCGCGCGAATTCACGTAGCCATTTATCTTTCTTATTGGGTATTGGGCCATTACCGCGCCACGACCCACCAAGACATACAATCAAGTTTTAGGCCATATAACATGCGACTCCAAGAAGTGTGCCAGAACGATTGGCAGCGAGAAAAGCTTGGCCGAAAAGGTCTATGCCCTTATGCAGATCAAAGACTTCGCTATATATACAAAATACATATAGGTTTAATTGTCCATAGGCGCCTAAATGACTGGCGCCGAATGTTCCTGTCTTTGCAATCTGAACCTCACAAGACAAATACCATCCCGCTGGGAAAAATTTTATGCCAGTGAAGCAAAACCAATTTGAAATCGTGTGCTTCTCTTAGTTTAGAAGCCTACGTTTGGGCGGTTCTATATTTTCTGATATAGCAGACTGGAAGTCACGAAATAATATCATGTAACGAAGTCATATCAACGGTTCCGCCCGCCCGAAGATGTTTAATCATTATTTACGGGCCCTCCCGTTTCAAGACACTTCACTCAGCTCTACCGGTAAATCTAATTACGTGAGTAGAGAAGACAATAAATTGATAGCATATTATATATGCAGTCGCCGATCTGATTTACCGATTTTATCATGAATTATCGAAAATTTTCGCGCTTGGCGCTGGCTCTCAATACAGTACGGGTAATTTCGTGACAAACGTGAACAACGTGATGGGGGGTCGTTTTATCACCCTATGGGAGCCCAAGACCCACGTTCTTGGGGGCCTGACGAGGTGCTGTTTCGTTCCTGCCAACGGGTATACGCCCGAAGATGTTTAATTATTATTGAGTGGTCCTACCATTTCAAACACACCTCACTCAGCTCTACCGGCAAATCTGATTACGTGAGTAGAGAGGACAATATATTGATAGCATATTATATATGCAGTCGCCGATCTGATTGACCGATTTTATCATAAATTATCGAAAATTTTCGCGCTTCGCGCTGGCTCACAATACAGTACGGGTAATTTCGTGACAAACGCGAACAACGTGATGGGGGGGGGGCGTTTTATCACCCTATGGGAGCCCAAGACCCACGTTTTTGGGGGCCTGACGAGGTGCTGTTTTGTTCCTGCCAACGGGTATACGCCCGAAGATGTTTAATTATTATTGAGTGGTCCTACCTTTTCAAACACACCTCACTCAGCTCTACCGGCAAATCTGATTACGTGAGCAGAGAGAAGATAAAAATTGATAACAATGTATGCAATTCCCGATCATACTGACCGATGAAATCATGAATACTAGAAATTTTGCGCGCTTCGCGCGCTTATAGGCGACTAAAGCTGATTCACTAAAGAAACTCCCAATGAAAATGATGAATAGTGGTAAACAGTGTATCGCTGAGTGTATCGCCGGAGGGGGGTCTGGGGAGCAAAGCCCCCCATACGTTCGGTCTATAACACT
Source organism: Botryllus schlosseri (assembly GCF_051294905.1). Taxonomy (NCBI): domain Eukaryota; kingdom Metazoa; phylum Chordata; class Ascidiacea; order Stolidobranchia; family Styelidae; genus Botryllus; species Botryllus schlosseri. The sequence goes on along the minus strand of NC_137246.1, from coordinate 25,332,220 downwards.
ATGGGGGGCCCAAGACCAAAGTTTTTTTGGGGGGGGCTGACGAAGTGCTGTTACGGCCCTGACTCCGAGTCTACTCGAGTCATTTTCATTTTGCCATCGAGTTAGCCCGAGTCTGAGTAATTCTAAGAAAGGTCGCATCCAAGTCCAACTCAAAATATCAGACACGAATCGTCTAAGGGTCAGGTTTTGTCATCATGATGTGGAAATGTGGCGAAATAGTGCAATTGATGTGATAGTGAAGTTTGATGAATAGTTTCAGGCTTTAGGAGCAATTTAAGAGGGAATTTTCACTTTATAGCCTGAAAAGATATATGTGACACTTATATATTGTCAAATTAATAAAAAATCTACAATGTCGTCGCGGGCCGCACAAAATGCCCTGACGGGCCGCGTGTTTGAGACCTCTGCCCTATTCAGATGCAAATCACTCATGTAGTCGATTTTTCTGAGAGCTATATCTAGAAACTACCAACGGTGATAAAAATCTAGTATAATAGTCTACAGGTGCATCATTCCCACCCACTACCTGACTAGAGAAACTACCGGGAATATACCTTGCCTCGCCTATACCAAGAAACTACCAATGGCGATAAAAATCTAATATTCTATAATACACGTGAAGCATACACTCACACATGCAGCATTAGAGAAAGTACTGGTAATGTTATATATATACTTTCCCCGATCCCACTCGTCGACCAAGTAGTGCATCATTGTGACGTTGAGTATATTAAATTCCAAAGAAAGACCAGGACCGCCTATGTTACATCACAATTCAGGAAAATATAAACTAGGCGAAGTTATCAATCAGTTTAAAATTTGATAAATTTCTATCATCAATGGACAAGCTGTCAACATCTTGCTTTTAGCAATTTGTTGAGTTGAGAATCACATGGATACAGTAACTAGATAACGGGATATTCAGCTGGATAAACCCATAAATCGGCCTTGATGAAAATTTAATACTAATCTGTAAATTCCAGATACAGCGAAACTTGATTGCTGACAAGAATGAGTTCGACCGAAGACAAAGCCTTCATTTGGCATGACAAAAAACAACACATTACGACATTGCCGGGCTGAAGAAAACACATGGACAAAAACAGTATTGGTCGGAATGATCGGTTTTAGGAGATTTACGCCATAACTCACACTTTAACACACACAACCCATATAATTACTACAGCAGGTCAAACAAGACCCACAGTAACCTTTGGCCAATCGTGCGTATTTACAATTATTTTGACCTCTGCACAACCAAGCATTCAGCAAGCAAAATCACAGGCCTGCTGATCTAAATTCACCCTACACGCAGGAGGAACCGGATTAAGATACCAATAGAACGATTCCAATGCTCTCGGGTTTCATTCTTCATATCCACTCAGCGCCTACAACGTCCTAAAAATGAGATATCAAAGTCAGGTCAACGAGGGCTAATTATTTGCACACCTTTCAAACAGGTAACAGACAATACACCTGTGATTCTAAGAACACAGCGATACACTAATCGGCTGTGACTAATACCAATGACTCCTTAACAGTCTAACGGAAGAGAGTCGAATATTTGTATATCTACATCTTGACTTTAGGTAAATACTGGACCTCATATGTTACGACAGAGTTTATACAGTATAAACAAATAAAATTGTCCGACTGCCCATACTTTGAGCGACACTGTAATTTATGCTACTAGTTTCCTCGCGACGGCGTGCCAAGTGAATATTTACAATTTTTTGATATCTTGAATCTAGGAACGGCGCAAATGTATGAAAGTTTCAAGTTCGTCAACACATCTGACGTGTAGACTTGCACGATACACCACCATTTAGGATTTTTTCAGTGACTAAATTTGAGCAATGACCATACAATGCTACGTTGGTTTGGTAAACACCCATATCATAAGCTCGATAACGTATACCGGTTATAGTGTTCAGGCGCGTCAACCGTTTACTTAACGTTGAAAGAATTTACTTCTTTGATCAGTGATCAGAACCACCGTGATGATACAGTCCAGACAGTGACTATCTATAGACGGGTCGTACTGAAATCATACCGAATGTACGAAGTGGTGTAGCCTACTACGCTCAACGGTACTTAACGTACTACAAAGATACCATATCTTGAGATTAACGACAAAAATACACAAATTTGGCTGAATAGTAACGCATCAAGCACAGCGAAATCACACATGTCCTTGCATATAGAGTGAATATGGTGTGGAAATCGTCATGCATATAACTTACAAGTCCACACGCGTCAAAAACATTTCAAGTCCAGGTACCGACCCCAAACTGGGCAGAGCAGTGAGCAGTTCTAGTCAAACCGGGCTAATATTTTCACCGCCTCTAATAGGTATTACCGCCGCCATAACTAGGATGATATTCTAGAATCATTTAGTAATCGTATGTTCACAAAGGGGAAGGGGATATTAGGAATTTTTGGATGGATCAATCAGTCAATGTTTTACTACGGTACTAATGAAACTCGCCGCTTTCGAATGTAAATTTAAGCTGCATTTTAGATTATAACCTGTAAAAATTTCAGAAGGTCATCTCCGGAACGCGGCCAACCACAACTGAACTAAAATAACTTCGCATTCTAAATATGCGAAACCGACGTATCGACAAGGCTATCGCGGTTCAATCCCCAACGAAAGTTTTGTGTTCTCCTTCTGATGCCGTTTGCGTAACGTATCGAGTAAGAAGTGTCGGCGACCAACGTTTCCTGATGGGTAACTTGAGCCAGAAGACATTGCTCGAAAACGGAACGAGAGCAGGTCGTTCATGTTAATTGCTGTGGCGATTTCACCCGGATACCGATCTCACCCAACGTCATTTTATTATACAAAACATCTACCCCCATTGCACATTATGTGCGAATCAATTTCATACTTCGATTGAACGAAATTCGGTTATGTACCAGTGTTTTAACGAAGAAAACGCGCCACTGCTCCGCAAGACTTCGTATTTCAGGATATCGTGAATAAGTATAAATATAAACAAAGTATCCATTCCAATTTCACAACCGTTTTACTATAGATTTGCAACTGTTAATGACCTGTGAATGACGGACGTGGTGCAATCTGTTTCAGAGTTATGACGCGAGGAAATCGCAACAACGCATGCACTTCCTCATAGACTAAACTACGCGATATATTTTTAGAAGAGTTATAATATAATTTATAGGAAATATCTGACAAGATAACACTGCCTGCCTTAATACTCCAGTCTCTGCTACATGCATATGCACAACTACCGTCGGAATGACAAGTCAATTTCGTGGGAAACTGTCTGCTGCTAAACGGCTTGGCGACGCTGTGATGCGGTAGCTTATCCGGAGACTACTGTACTGCGTCCCACCCGTCCCCGAGGGACCCAAATAGAATTTGCGTGCGACGACCGCGCGTGTCACAAACCAAAAAGGAATGGTCATCAATCAAACCCCGCCGCCACCGCGGCAGACTAAATGCGTGACATTATCTGATTGAATTCTAGTTTTGTACGGTAGTTATATACTATCTACGATCAAGCAACAAGATACTTACGCCAGCAGGGTTTTCAGCGCCGGTAGCGTAACTGTGGTAGTGTGGGTGACCGCAGTTCAACATTATACATATATACGCTTGATACACGGCTGGAGCACACTAGATAATTCTTGTTATCCATTTATAATCATTCGGCGATTGCCGTCTAATCAATTTGTGAAATGTTTCTATGCTCTAATGTTAATTGTAATGTAATATCTGGTTTTCCTGAAAATGAAACAGAAGAATTGTACGCCGTATAATGTGAAACGAACCAAGCTTGGTGTACTGATATTTGCAATTCTCGTGCTTATGTAAAGGAACTCTGAATTTGATATAAACTGAACTGCATTTTTGCTGTATTTCTTTATAATTCGGAATTCGACTCTTCCTTCCAAGTTTTTTTTTGAAATCAGTAATTTTAGTTCTGATCTAATTTGAAAGAGCAGGAAATTTCTGGTCACCCAACTCTGCACGTAACGTAACAATGTATAGTGTGAATCATCGCAGTTCAACATTAGACAGATAAGCATTTGATACACAGTTGTAGTACCACTAATTCCAAAATCATTTTGAAGTGTCCGTTGCTAGACCAACTATGAACCGGAATATTCACGCTAGAAAAAAATTTCCATACTCCAGGATAATTTCAGCTGATGAGTTCCTTCCTATATTTTCTCAAATCGAAATCTCGAACAAATCCGCACGCGATCACTTCCTCACATCTCAGCCGACACGACGATTAACCGTTTCCGAATTACCTCAAGCAAGATCAGTCGCTACACAACGAGAGTCAGAGGAGAGTAAATTACAACTACAAAGACGCCGACCGCGACACGATCCCCCGTTACGTTGCCGAATTTATTCTCTCTCTCGCCACAATAGTTTTTAGTCAACCATTTCATAATTCTCACAGATATTAAGTTCGACACATCACCATACGAATGATGGGGAACTTTGTTTAGTAATACAAAATCGTACGTGGCGTTGTAAGTTGGTGAATCACATTACAGCCAGCTGTATCCCACAGGCATGAAATGTGATTGAGATTTCCTGTATATAACTCAAGCCACCTATAACATTGTTTTAGCCGCTGGCTTTCATAATGCCGCGATGTCTGTTGAATCCTATTATTAAGGTTTTATTCTGTATATATAAAGGAACAAGGAAGTTTAAATCTTTATACACAACGTAGTTGAATTTTCATGAATTAACTCATAGGCTACACTACACAATTTACAGGCCGTTCTGACAGGGATGAGATCCCACTGAAAACAATTGATGTATGGGTTGCGTCAATCAAAGCCCCATGAAGCAATATCCCAAAATACACGGGTACGAAGGCCATCATCCATGTTACTTGAGCGATTTCAAAGCGCATTACTCACATCGAATGTTATGAAGACGATCGTCAATGTTCCGCCTATCAGTTGGCCTTGTAAAACTTCGGAACGCCGCCGTAGATACAAAAGAAACTTGCAAGGACATTTTCAGTGATTCTTACAATAGGCCGAAGTGTTCTTGTCAGACTGTCTTCACTATTAAACATATATTAATAGCGTGGTCACAAGAAGCGGAAAACCGCGGCTTGAAAATCATACATTCATTATGAGCTAAAGTGCCATCGAATCGTTTGGGGAAGAGTTACTCAATTCACAATTGACGCTCATTTTTAACACTATGGCGGTCGGTTGACCTTGAGATGCTGTCGGCAATTGTCATCACGACCTGGGATGGAGTATCGATTGTACTCTAGAAATGCCACCATGCTCGAACATACTCAGTTTGAATATTCGTTCCGTCCGAAGCTGGCGTTATCGTTTCTATATCAATACACACGATAAGGGTTTACTTTGAGTACCTAATATGGATCTACGAGGTGTAATATATTCCAGGTAGTGATAGTATCAGATGGTAAGCTGATAAATATGTGAGGCATACGGATACGTTCTGTGTTCTACTGCAGACACGCTGTCGAACATTCACCAATGTAGGCCTATATCACGAGAGATTACCATGGCCCAGTCGGTGAGAAATTCGGAAGAAGGGTGACTATCAGACAGTTTTGACTATGTTCCTGGCATACGTCGCAATAGTCACAGCGAATCGACGTGAATAATAACATCGAATCTGGTTGGAAAGTCGGCTAATATAAATAGTACAGCATGTCTGACATGAGCAGGCTCCTCCATAACTTGATATTGAAGTCGTAAAAGAGAAGTAAACTTTGGCGCATGACGGTCTGTTTTTATGTCATAGTCACGTAGCAAATATTCAACCACGCAGAATGTTCAAAGTAAATGGTGTGGACATACAGGTATAAGCCGAGCGAAATCGTTAAACGAAATCTGAATCACGTTGTTTTTTTCAGTGACGCTTCGAAACAAACAAGAAAATCAGCTATGCGTAGGTCACTGTCTCCCTGTTTCTGTAACGCCGTGCACTTATAGATTTATATGTTTCTCATAAAAAAACGATACCCTGACACCATACAAAGCGACCAATCGCATAGCATTGTGAAACGGTAACATACGAGCAGGTAAAATATAAACTGCCACTTTACACACACCTTAAAATGAGTGAAAGCTTCTGACCCCATCAGTGCAATATCACTAATACATCCGCATCAGCACATGAACGCGTAAGCCAAACAATTTTCTCAGAATCTAATAGTCCTGAATTTTCGGTCTATCTGTACCGACAAGTCCTGAATTTCCGATCTATTTGCACCGACAATACGAAGTGATCTGAATCATATCCGCGAATTTCAGAGTAATTTCAGACAATGTAATGAATAAATTAACAGGGTCCACGCAATAAATATGAAATACCGGAAATATTGCGACATGTCAATGCCTATATACCGTTCACATCGAACGCACGAAAGAAACCCGCATGGCGTTAAACTGTGGAATTATTGATCCCCCTGTTTCCCGTTACCTAGGTTTCCGAGATATGTGGCTCCTAAAATAATCTATTGTATCAAATGCATTATCACGAAACGTGTTCGGTAACTCCAATTAATATCCTAGGGCAGTGGTTCTCAACCAGGGTTCCGGGAAGCATTTTCAGGGCTCCGTGAAACCTCTATATAGGTAAAATAGTTGATAATCTGATTTGTATTTCTTTAAATTAGGAAAATCACGAGGCAGTTTCATTTCATAACTGCTAAAACTTCAGGACTCACATATCATACTGTGCAAACTCATTCTAATTGCCAAATTGCCAATAGCCTACTGATACAAACATATTGCTGTTTAGATATGTTTTGTTGGGGTTTACGGAGAATGAAAAAAGTTAAGAGTAGCAAGGTCAAGCGGGGTGACTTCGAAATGTTTGCGAAAATCCATTTACTCCTGTGATATACATAACCACTAAACCAGAATAACTTCAAGATGAGCTGCTATATTAAAATGACTTAGGCTGGACCGAGGCCTATCGCAGGACCGGCTCGACGTTATATGTTCATTACAAAATCTGCTTTTCAATCTTGGTGCCATAGATGGTGCGATAATACCCAAAGGTGGCGTGGGAAGCATTGCGCGTTCATATTACATTCGCCACCACCTATATCTTTGTGGATATGGTTTTTCGGCACTCGTTCATTAAAATCGAAGGCGCGGACGTTCCAGACACGATCACGTATTTTAAGCAATGCAGCCACAGAATTCGTTTTGAAATAATGATGGTCTACCCAATTTCTACATAAATACCATGACGTTAATTTCAAGAAAATACATTAGGTTGCTGTTTTATCATTATTCCAAACAGATTACAGTTGCACAATAATTGAGCTAAATTTGAACTAAAACTTTGGGGGATCCCCGGGGGTCCGTGACGGTCCAAGAGGGGTCCGCGAAAACACAAAGGTTAAGAACCACTGTCCCAGGGAGTGACTTTCCCGTGACTGTCTCGTTTAGATCTTGCCATCACTTTTTCATACACTGAATATCAAACTGAAAAGGCAGGTGTACTTGCTTGAACCTAAAACGCCTTCTTGTCAGATTCAATTCAATTTATTGTTAACAATTTCATCATTGCAATACACCACAAGACTGCAATACAATGAAAGATAGAAAGGTGTCGAAACGACTCGGATTAGTCTTCGAAATCAGAAACGCACCGGCCTAGGCGATGTAAAAAAGAGGCACGCACGCTGAATGATAGTAAAGAAGATGATAGAGAAGGACAGAAGACAAAAAGAGTTTGCATGAGTCGGAAGGTGAGAACGTTATATGTCAGGACGTCGTCCTGTCAACTGGAAGTTCGACTATATAGTATTGATTCAGTAGAAATTGTTTGTATTTCAACTTGAATGTGGACAGTGGACATGCTCGACGACTGTAAAATAGCCGGCGAGATACTGTTCCACACTGCAGTTCCGGCATATTTGATGGAGCGATAATATGTTACGTCGACCATATGGTAGTCGGACGATGCGGACGCGCGTGCGTTGTACTTACGCACTTTTGATACCGAGATAAAGAAGTCATTGGAATTTTCGGGGCGGTGACCGTAGTGGCACTGATACATAAACTTCGAAATATATATTTAATATTTAGAACACCGAATCTTTTGAGCATTGATTTGTTGGACACACATACTGGCCTCATTGGGCCCTGGCTATGCTACGGAGGTCCAGATACGTTTATGTTCAGGTACAGTGTGATAGATTATTATAAATCTGGAATTTGTCAACAGAAGTGTTTTATTCGAAAGGGTCGTATTGTGTGAAGTCAATTACGTGCCGGGCACACCGATCGAAATTGAATGACGAATTTAATAACAGCGTGCTAACCAGCAGAAAGGACCGCGAAATTTCAAGTATACCGTCTGAGGTCTAGCCGAAATAAACGATGGATTTTCTCCCCACGGTGAGTTGTTTTGATTTGTTTTATACGTAATTTAGATATTCAGATGTATGCGATTTTGCGATATTAATATGACCGCGTGTCCTTTCCAACTTACAGGCAACATCAGAAACAGTTTTCCATAAAAATGAACAAGCTATCCATTCAGAAAGCTCCGTATCAATAATTATGTAAGTATGCTATTACATCATCAAAGTATACGATACTAATCGCCAGACAACATACACAGCCGATTTAAATGCGGTTACGCGGACAGCAGCCACTTGAGTTTTTCACGCACCGGGCGTTTTCGGGTGTTTTCTGGCTCTGAGACGATTTGTATTTGAAAGCAGCAGATCAATGCCAACACAACGCTACGGCGTTAACTTAATCAACTCCAAAGTTTTATCTATAAAGGGGATTAAAAGATGTCTTACACAATAGAAGATACAGATATTCCGGACTATGGTAACTGGCACGAATGAAAACCGCACTGAGTGCCATTCTTGATCAGCTTAAAAGCATTTACGGGTAGAAAAAAAAACGGAATTTGAAACCAGCTCGCAAAACCATACAATTACTGTGATGATGAAAGACACATATAAGTGTTACAGTACAGATTCCTTCGACCAACCATCATTATGAAAGCAGATTTGCTTCGACTCAAAGGCAGAATGCCTATAACAGTATTATTCTCCTAAATACAAGCGCGCGTCCCTGAGCACTATATGCTTTCGACCTTGTTTAGATGGTTATCAGTGCACCGACGGTAAGTGTGGGGGGTTCAATATTCAAGCGTTTATACACCGGAGCTGGTCTTACAACTTGACCCGCACAAAATTCGAAATATGTAACCTCCCTGATGCATATCAGCAGCTGTAGTGAAATAATTTAATTCCACATTCCCCGATAATTTGACCGACTATACCTGTCAGATCTGCCACCGTACGCTCTGACATTAACCCCGAAAATACAGCGTAGAAGGAGCTGCATGATTTGACAATGGATATCCCCTTTTTCAGGTTACTAATCTAATATTACTCGAAATGATTCGCGTCTATTATTATCAGAATTTTATGTGCACCTGCATATGTAAGCGTTCAGGAAATCTCATCGAAGTCATTCGGTACAACACACGTCGACATATCGCATCAGATATTGTAAACCGAACTGTTTATCCACCTGGCGCATATTGCTCATGAATGTCTGTGTTTTCACTGCCATAGATGTATCCATTCCGCGACAAAGACCTCGATGAAATTGATATTCAGCCACCGGATTTTTATTGTCGTGTGCAGGTCACGTGTCACGCGCGCCACGCCGGATTAATTCGCTTTACGGCCCGCGAGATTATGAGCAAAGACGGCATCAATCATCTAGATATCGGGCGTGTGCTGCCGGTATTATCCGTGTCACGATAAGGAAGATGAAAGCCTAGCCTGCAGACTTGTCAAAGAAAGTATTTTAAAATACCATCGGACAACATCGGTGCTGTTGAAATAGTTTACTGTTGCCGATATTCGCAACTATAACTTGGCCAAATCGAGTACCCTAGTATCGAGTCCCCGAACCAAAAATGGGTGAAAGCATCGGCCGAGATCGATACCAGTACCTTTTTTCCTAATAATGCAATGGATCTATTGACTATATAACTCATTATATGATAAAAGTGTGGATTTCTATATGGTATGGAAAAGTAATATGGCTAAATTCGTGAAAATTTGCATATTTTGGGCAAACGCCGCAGAGCAAAAACTTGACGCGATGGAAAAACAGCGGCATTTTTGGAATCAGCATACCAAAATTTGCCCAAATCAACTGCAAAATCAAAGTCAACAAATTTTTCGTTTAAAATTGTTTCCCAGTGTAATTGAATGTTCATTGTTCATGTCAATATTGAAATATTGTAGAATTCTGCCTTTATTTGATGTATCAGGGGTGGACACTGGACAGCCCTGCTTCATGCGCGAGCCGGATATCAAAAATCTTAGCTTCGAAAGAGCCACAACACAAAAATCCAAAAATACGGAATTTTTACTCACAATGAAATGTGAGCTATCAAATGAAGTTTATCATTCTGTAGTGATACGATGCGTCTCCACCTGGGCTGCAAGGTGTTTGAAATCAGACTGATATGACGTCAAACTAGTGCGCGGCAGTCCCTTCGAGTGCTGATGAGATCGGTAGTCTTATTACTTCGTAACTCTGTCTTCATTGGGTAGCTCGTGGCAAAGTTTTGGTGTTGGGTTTCGTAATCACGTTTCAAGTTACTGTTCTATTTTCCTGTTCATACTTTATTTTCTTGCAATTATTGCTCGACTTCATTTTCGCGGCCAAACTGCAGTCATTCCTAGCCTTTGCCATACAAATGAAAGAGCCATATTGACCATTGCTAGCCGGAAATGATTGCGACCTGGGTGCGCCAGCGCACCATCGTTGCGAGTGAAACGTTTATGTGGACTCGATTCGACAGCTCAATTGCAAAGTTCTAACCCTGCAGTGCCACCTTTCCCTAAATTTTACAAGTATTGCTTGAACCACAAGGAAAGGAACAACACGAAAACAATACGCGAATACCGTAGGCCCGATGCATCACTTTATAGTAAGATTGAACCGCTCTAGCAAACTGGTTGAGGGAATGTGCATTGCACTTGTGCTGTGCATTTGTGCAATCATTAAAGAGCCGCAATCAAATCATGAAATAGCCGCATGTGGCTCGCGACCCGCAGTTTGCCCACCCCAGTGATATACTATTTAATGAAGATCATTCGTTATTTTCTCGACCGTTACAGTTTCATTTCACTCTGAGACAATGTTTGTGATTGATCACCGCTTAGAGATGTCGTTCTACGTACGACGGAATTTAGGGCTACATGTTTTTGATATTGTAATACGACCGTTCAGGGATTCAAGGCTGGTTGAGGAAATGATCAGAACTGTTATTGCAGTACCCAAATAAATCATCTCTCCCTACTCGAATCAAATCAGTACAATTAATGCTAGATTCGGATTAGAGTACTCGACCCAGCCCAACCCAACCGAATTAAGGAGTGGCGTACATGACAATGTTTGACGCATGATACAAATGAAAAGCGAACGCATTTCTTTAACAACGAAATGAGCGCAGCGGTGTTTATGCGGTTTATCTCAAGAGCGCCAGTGGTTGCCTAATGATGCATCTGTCGTGGATAACTGTCGACCCGTCCGATTGCGGTTCACGTCTTCAAAAGCGCGAATCACAACGCTTCACGCTTGACGGCGTAGAGGCCACGAGGGACGAAACGCTAATATAAGGAAACCACAACAAATGAAGCGAAATTCACTTTGTAATACTTGTTTGAAGAAAAGTCGGAATTAACAGCCCGCGGCGTCGAATGTTTACAACGTAATGGAAGTTGAAAGGGTGCTTCGGTGCGGGGTCAAAGTCATTTCGGGATCGCCATAGATCCAGTTGAAGCGCGGGATTAGGATATTCAGCGGTGCTCCTTGTGACTAATCAACCTATGTTCGCGGGGCGAAAGGAATTTGCGCAGTTACGTGAGAAAAATGCATCGGGGTACGCAATATGGGTCAAACGGAGGACCCAACATGCGAGTATTGAAAGCAGAGGTTCAGTTTGATTCACGTGGCTATACGAAATTGTATACGCGTACTGTCTTCGCACTGCCTTAAATGCCCACGCGCAGATATCACAAGACTATATTTGGTGATGCAATTGTTGATTAACAATGCTCTGCAATTCTCTATACATAGTTGCTGACGATTACTCCTGACGAGTGTCAGCTGAAAATATTCAAGCTCATTTCAATATGAATAAACTAATCAATTGCATATTCAAGTTCTGTATCCCCAAGAAGCTTTACAGAGAAACAAGAGAAACAGCGTAAATTAGAAATACGTAAATCAGGGGCGTCATTGCATAACTTGAAAAACTCCTAGATTCCGTCTTTTTTGGACGTATTGGTTTAGTCTGGGTGCATTCAAAAGGGTCCGTGAACATATGAGCATGCGACATTATAGCATCCGACACTCCGGCATGCAACAATCGGGCATGCGACACATGAACATGTGGGTCAAATTACGTGTTAGGGTTAGCGTTGAATTTAGGCTTGGGTTAGGGTAAGGCTTGGGGTTAGGATATATATATAGCTGTTAATTTCAGAGCTATATTTCGGGTTAGGGTTAGTTTTTTTGGGATAAAGTCATCGGGCTGAAGTGACGCATGTTAAAGTGTCCCATTCTCAATTGTTGTTTTCCGTTGTGTCGCCTGCTCGATTGCTCAGCTCATTCGTCGGGCAACCGTTAACCATGCTGTAATTTCCATGTACTTTCGATACGGGTCTTCTCTTCCGTTGTCGACCCATTGAAATAGTTATTTTCACTCTCAATGACGATCTTTTGAATGGTTGTCCGACAAGTACAAGGAAATTACAGCATGGCTAACATCGCGATAACGGGTTAGCAATCACAAGAAGTGGTCAGTAATGAAGTACTTTTACTTGTCGGAGTGCACTAAGCATGTTTTGGCTTTGCACCACTTACTCCAGTGGTTATGATTTGATTTTAGACTTTTATACTTCTATACTTGAACAGGATAACTACTTTGATCACGTCTGCCGATCACCCGGCGCAACCCATCCCATCATACATATTGACGTACTTGAATTTGTTTTTCAGTTTGTAATTTCAGTCTTGAAAAGTCGAACCACTACCAGCTCTACAAAGAGCTTCGATGTTGCTATATAATTAAGACCTGATCACACACTAGAAAGCGAATCAGATACCGATGCGATGCTCCTCTATAGAGAAGAGGCGAACACATCTGCAGTTCACGACATGGACAGCTGACAAGATCGTTTGCGTGTTACTAGCAGAGTAGTGATGATCGTTCACACGATTACGTTCCTCGGCTCACATTTGCACACGTTGCTAAAGCTAGATGGGAGGTAAATCACGAACGGCGTGAGGTGACGCCCCTTCCGAACACGTTTATCAATCTTGACAATGACTTCGCTCGACAGCTGATCTACATCGATTGTATACGGTAGAGAAGTCTCAAGCCCCCATCTGAAATAACACGACAGTAAATCCTTTGACATGAATCTTGCTAATCCGACCCATTGCCTCTCCCCTTTCCGCAACGAACCGAAAATACAAGAGCATAATAATTGCGATGCCTTCGAAACTTAATAACTCACGAAAAACAGCGATTTGCCGTGATTATGTGGATATAACGTCTTTCTGCGTCACTGTGAACAACCGTTTCCTGCAAAACCAAACCACCGACGCCATTCGTAAACCATGCTCGGAAATTACAGACCCCGTGATTACAATAATTCGATCCACAGGTAATTTATTGCACAATGCTAGAAGTGGGGATGCATTTCAAAAATTACCCAGGAAACAAGGTTACCAGTATATCAGCTATGTTGAATTAGGCACTTGATGTACCCTAACCCGTATCAGAATACATAAATCCATACATATCAAGTGCCGAATTCATCAAATCCGTATATCATAACTCCCGGTCATATTCAGTGAAACATCGCGTTCATAATAATAGCCAAATTCACCAAGTGCCGAATTATTTTGTAACAATATGCAACAATCATACGCAGATGAAGGTTTTGCTGGAATCGGTACTAATCACCTGTAATGCCAACTGAGCTCAGTCTCAGTCTATAGGTATATAATATATACATTCTCCAACACTGCTGAGGTTCCCTTTTACTGACCCCTTCTGCATCTGCATCTGCATCCCGGCTTTCCACTTCTCAGCAGTTGCCTATATGCCGTGCACCATGCAATCACTACCCTATTAGAAATACTCACTTGGATCAACCAACAACTGATTATCGTAAATCAGTTTGTTATTGTCAGTCATTAAAACTCTGCACGCGTCTTTCTAAATGCCAACTAGGATCGTTCAATGAAATCCGTTACACCGTCGATGTATATTCACATGCTTGTCATGCCGATTATACAATAATGTAATGGATAACCTTATAGATCTATACCTGCATCTAGGTAAACACATTGTCCTTACATATTCGATTCACTAACTGCAAGCATCAAATATCTTATTTCTATCATCTATAACAATTACCACAGCTTGCCATACCTAGAGGAAGGTCCGATTAGTATTAAACAATAAAGGTCACGCCCAGGTCATAGCACTTTCAATGGTTCTAAATAGCTATAAGCTGATTCGGCATGTGCTGACATAATGTATGAGCGAGCAATATTCAAGACTTGTGCATATATATCCAACACCTCTCTCGTGCAGAAATTAATAAAACTGTGTAATGTTGTCATATATGTAACATCGAATTTATTTGCTCTTCACTTCGCGAGAGCATCCATACACCTTTGCACGTTAATCGTTGTCTGATACAGATGAGCATTACATTTTCCTTCCCTCTTCAATTGACAGCGTTTTTACGTCAATGTCCGATGTCCATGGACTGCAGAACTATGTTCTCTGATAATTTCAAATTTGAGTGTTTGAGAAGTCTCATGCTGAAAAATCCTGGTGTGTACTATATAGCTATATACATTTGACATGAGAGACCATATGGGAGACGATAACCGAATGGTCCACCGCTAAGTTAGTGGGATTGTAGAGTCCGTTATCAAATTCCTATGGTCTCTTCCGGTGGTCCTTGACCTTTTCAACCTCTTCATGCTATGTACCATGTCGGGGTTCTATGATTTTGTTGCGTGGGCCTACCAACAAATTGGGGAAAAATTCATTTTTACTCGAAATGTATATCGGATTAGCGGATTAGCAAATTAGTCGGCCCGAAAATTTCGAAACAAATAACGCTGACATGCTAATCCGTCCTCTATTATTAAAAACATACACTAACAAGGCAAAATTAACGTAGTGGTTGCAATTGTTTCTTCTCCACAAGCTTATCTAGGTGATTCCATGGAAGCATGAAGTATCCATCTGTGCATTCAATGAGGACATTTCTTACACTAGAAAAAATACGTTTCCGATATGTGAAAACTGTAATTATGCTTAAAAAGAAATACATTTACTGCTCACCGCCTGAAATGACTTCGAGTCACAGGTTGAGAACCACTGGTCTGTTCACATAATTTGCGATATGATAAACTAAAGGAAAATTAGATATAATCAACCGTTTAACAAGTCAATCAATGTTCATGTTGAGCACATCGTAACTTTCCGTGATTTTGATTGCAGGGATTGCATATCTGGTCACGACTCTTCACATAGATTCTAATTTGAGGAGGATGTGATCTGACAAGATATCAGACCGCTACTTCCGGTCATGTTCCTGTTTTAATCATGGTTTGGCAATGGGCACGACGCGTTTCCCGTCACGTCTGATGAGCTGCTGTGATTCAGTTAAAGTGATTCAGTCGCTGTGAGTCGAATCACGATGAGTCAACACGAGATGTTCGCTGACACGTGCCACCGCATTGTGATGCAGCATGCGATAGATCTGTAGCGTTCTTTTAACTAAATATGGGAGACAACAGTATTGCAAATCTGTACAGATATCAATTTTACTGTTAACAGTAACGAACACGCGGGGCTGTCCTGGTTATCATGATAAACAGCACCGCAGCGATAAGGTCAAACTGGTCTAGTGTGTGATTCCAAAGTTGCAATACTTCACTAACGTGCCGAGGATAGGAGACTCACTGGGGGCATTTTCATATGATCTCTACTCAAGGGCCAGAGGTTTATTTCGGCTACTCATCTGCCTCTAGATCTGATAAGTGCATCTAGTGACAGTCAGCCATTGTATGGGTTAGTTGGTCAAGACATTGCCAATATTATCCAACCTGGTGTTAAATGACCAAGGACGATTAAAACATATTAACAAGAGAAGAGCAGATCTTATACGCAATGCGAATACGGCATATATATAGCGCATGTTGCATGTCATTTAATGACAGTTGCAAGTTACTAGACTATACCACCGAGTGCAGAGTCCTTATGTCCGGTTTTTATCTCTAAGTTCGAGAATAACGTATTTTATATATCACGAAAACTCATGTCACAAAAACACAACGTTGTAAGGCAATATTAAACACGGAAAATACCACTGTTAGTTATTACGAACTTTACATTTATGCCTAATGTTTTCTATACCAGGGTTTGCACACATTGATTTTGACCCACTTTGGGCCTGAAACATATTTTTGACCCCTCTAAAGCAATGCGATAAACAGGAGGAAATAAAAAATACGCCACAAGCTTTTTGATTTGAGAATTGCGCTTGGTGTGTTTGTGTGAAGATAGCGGGCCAGAAAATCACCATATACACTCGCGGGCCAAACATTTTCAGCAAATGTTTGGAAAATAATTTTTAGGTTCAAAGTCCCGTTCATTGGTAACGGCAGCGTACAAACTCACCAATCAAATTTTGCCTTGTAGGCCCACATCATATAATCTATCGTAGGCCCCGGTCAGCCGATGCACGACTGCCGTATACGGGACGTAACATGCTATCGCATAAACTATTTGGCTGCTAACCATTATACCTTTATTTCGCAATGAGGCTATTGTGTAGTAATGGATAGAAAACAAGGCAAACTGCGACGAACTACTTTGCAAAAGATTACCGGGAATTCATAATGATTCATCATCAATTTATCATCCATCACCTTCAAATTCCA
The DNA here is from genome assembly GCF_051294905.1 of Botryllus schlosseri. Lineage (NCBI taxonomy): Eukaryota > Metazoa > Chordata > Ascidiacea > Stolidobranchia > Styelidae > Botryllus > Botryllus schlosseri. Next base: position 25,315,192 of record NC_137246.1, on the reverse strand, counting down.
AGTACCCTTTTTGGTTGTGACGAAAGAAAAACTACCGCCACTCTCATTGCAAGTACTTATTCCAGTAAAAATTTTTGCTAGGGATGCATTTAAAACAAATGGTTGTTTTAAACCAGGGGTCGCCAACTCAAAATGGGTCGCGGGCCACTTTTCCAAATTCCTAGAGGCCGCGGGCCGCATGACATCAATATCGAGATAAAAGTAGGCAACGCAGTTCAACAACCACGTCTGATAACTCTACGTTATTACAACGCTGTGCTGTCTAACATGGGCGACGGTAGTCACCACAAAATAAATAATATTTTATTGAACAAACACAAATACAACAAAAAGTATCATGATCATCAATTTCATTATATTTTGAACTATGAGCTGTATACGATAACCTGACAACACTCTGTAGCCGCTAAAACTGGGGTGGCCAACATTTTTGCTATTCACGGCCGCATTTCGACTACTGATGTATAGCCTGCGGCCGCATACCGGTGGTTAGTCGTGATAAACTAGCTGGGGCCAAATACCCAAGTTAAACTGTCCGTGTCCATTGCCGGTACACTCCGAACTAATCTATATACGCATATCGGCTTACTATGCGCACCGAAATCGTTAGTAGTTATGTTGTAAAGAGCCACAGGAAACCGTTACGTAGTCGCGCGAAGCGCGAAAAATTTTTCATGTTAATGAGTGCATTTCGTCAATAAATATTAGTATACTTTCACATATTACTATAAAATATTTATCCTTTCTCGGCCAATGTGATCAGATTCACCGATACAGCTGATGCAGGGGGCATCTTCGAAAACTTAGGGTAGTTATTAAAAGTGTCGACAGCCGCATAATTTCCCTTCTACTGCCGCAGATTGGCGACCCGTGGATTGAAGAATCAATATTGGGGCTAGCTAGACACGGTAGGCCTACTTGCTAGACAACTATCTCCTCGTAAAGCATGGTCTTTTGGAGAGCCCGAAGTCGTTTTTCAAGCGTCTCGGTCTTGGCGGTGGTGGGCCATTGCACGTCAAGGCAATATGCCCATTCGTACCAGGAAATTCTTCATCCATGGAATGATATTACCATGCCGAAGCCGTATCAACTAGTGAGTAATAGTGATATTGGGCACATAGAATGGCTTACTTTGAAAAACAACAACATTATGTTTCAACTGAAATCAATTTCAGCGTTTCAACATGATTTACTAAGCGTTTTTCTGAAATTTTTTCAAATCAGGTCGCGGGCCGCAAAATAGGACCTCGCGGGCCGCGTGTTGGTGACCCCTGATTTAAACAGTGTTTTAAACAGAGGTCCTACTAAAAAACTGTTTTTTTCAAGTTGTATAATTGTGTAAATACTTTCGAAAAATCATTTTGCATGAGCCTACGGACGATTACCACCCGATACAGCTGACATATACGATACGGGATGGTTAGAACCCTCAAAATAGTCGGTTAAACAGCTACAGTACTTAGGTATTTCGTCAAAGGATATATATTTACCATATATTTTTAATTGTCCATGTCAATCAACTATGACGTCACAGTTGAATATTCGTGACGCCATGGCTTAAAAACAAACAAAAAATACAATAGAAAACATGTTTTAAACAAGGGCCTTGTTTTGGCCAACCAAACAATGCCACGGCGACGATACCGCGACAGTGTTTCGTGTGATTCGACGGAATTACAACGCACTTGCTCTGTTGCAAATAACATTCATTTAGGGATAATGTGAACGCGAGGTTCACGTTCGCGTTCTGTGTGTGAACCTCGGAAATTTTGAGGTTCGCGTTCACAACAGAACCTTGGTAGGTTCTGCACTGTGAACCTTTTTCATATATATTACAATTTTCACTTCATTATACCATATTTGGTTAAAATTTATTGCATTTCAACTGCGGACCACTCTATGCATGGCACTGGCAGCATAAACAATCAACACCTTGACAATTTCAAAAATTTTACTTGCTTTCTAACAAAAGTTTGCTCGAAATATCCAGCTTTCCGTTTGTGAATATTTAGTGACTCTCTGCTGTGAGCTTGACCGGCAATCACATAACATCAGGAGCGAAATACACTACATCTAGATAGCGAATGATGCTTATTCAATTGATATCGTTTTCTAAAGTAAAAATCAAGCAAGCCCACGTGGTCAATCTTGTCTTCATATGTTTACTGTATCATAAAAACGAAATCCGTGCGATTGTGGTGTTGGCTATTGTTGTACAACTTGTTAGTGGGGTAATACCGGCAGCAAGTATAGAAACCCGTTTTACACTCCGCTCAATATCCATGTAGCAATACTCAGACGCCAAATACATTTTACGGTCTGGCCTGGACCGTTAAGCCGTAAGCATATATTCCCTGGGCAGTCCTCGTCGAAATTATCGGCAAAGCGACGGAAGATATTTATTTATGAGATTGTTATATCATTTGATTGCCTCAGTTGATACATTTACGTCAATATGTACTTCAGCATTGTGCCATTATGTGACCCGAGTCGTCGCTATGTATCGTGTACATTAATAAAGGCTATCACTGCATTCAAATATAGGGCCGGAATTAGAAATATGACGTCACGTGACGTCATGAGGTTCACGTTCGCGTTCACACAGAACCTTTCAAAAAGGTTCGCGTTCACACAAACCTGAACCTTTCAGAGGTTCACGCCGTCCCTAATTCATATCATCTGCACGACATAGCATATAGGAATTCATCAACTCACTTACTTCCATGAATGATTTGGAAAAGTTATCATTTGTCGATCAAGAATTGGATGATCCAAACCAACAATACAAACAAGCAGAAAAGTTCGTAATCAAGATGATACTGAGGTCACCCAGCTTATCCCACGTGGAATTACATTGGAAGCAGGTGTTGTATGCTTGAGACTCAAGTCTTAGTTAAAAAAGTGCATGCCATAGTACTGAAAACAATTCAATTCTCCTGTAATACGAGAACTGCCCTTTTTGCCATCAGCTCTCATCAAAGGATAATTGCGATCCAATCATTTGCTGAATGCTGAGAATAACGAACAAGACTTATACCAGTGGTTCCCAGCGTGGGCGATATCGCCTCCAGTGGGCCATTTTGATAAAAAGATGCGAAAATACTAAAGGGGGCGAATGGGGGCGATAGGGGGCGAAATGCTAGAACGTCCCGTGAGATATATTTCAGTAACACGGCTAAAATATCGCGTGAATACGGCTTATTCTGCATATGACGCGAAAATTGACTAAAAAAAGATGAACGCAACGGAAAGTAGACGCGGAAACCGGTTTTCCGAGCACCTGCTCGGGAAAATTACCTTTTTTAGTCAACTCAACAGCGATCAGAGTTAGGCGTATAAATTTCTACTATATATGGCCTCTTTTTAGGGCCCGTAAATATTGGGATGCAAGAGTTTGGGCCGAGCATGATATGGGGTCGATGAGTCGACAAAGGTTGGGAACCATTGAGTTATACAGAGTATGTGCGTACAAAACACCGACTGTAAATAAAACAGGTTTATGCAGCGCATTTTTTAATAATGTACCTGGGAAAGGCCTGTTTATATGATTTAGTCGATGAATCGCTATTCATAAAGGGGGAATTGCGGTTAACAATGCATAACTTGGTTTGCGTATGATAAACAATGACGTATAAGCAGGCCGTGCTACTTTTGGCATTTCGGGAACCAAAGGCCAAAACTACCAAAAACAAAAAATTTTAAATGTCAAAAATAAGGCTTTTTGAAAATATCGATTTTCATGAAAGTTTATCGTCAAAAATAATTGACAGGAGTTTGTAAGCGTCAAAATAAGTGTGTAAAGCAGAATTCTTAAATTAGGGTCTGTGAATCCTTCGCGGGTCAGCGGACTACAATCCAAGGGGTCCAGGAATGGTGAATGCAAAGGCCAAAAAGTCCAGTAATTAGATCTGGATTTACGGCCAATCTGTGGATTGATCAATCCAGCGATTAGGAAATAGATGATATCCAGCGATTAAAGCAAGTAGCGGAACTGTGATAGAGAGCCCTAAATTTGAAATTTAGCGCAATTACTAGGCATTTTCATGATGTCAATCCTCGTGCATTTTGTTACATTATCATTTGTTACAAACCGTCGTACGTAACCTTGACATGTTGATGCAAACGTGCTTCTTGGTAATGATGCTAATATCTTACAGCGACGGAGCGTCTAAGCCGCTGTCGGAGGCGATGTTCACTGTTCAAGCTTGGCTGCGCCACGAGTCCAAATATAGGCACTACTTCTTTTTATTTGTATTGGAAACATAAATGTGAAACAGCACAAATGAGCGACTAACCTTATTACAGCGTGGTAGCAAACGGAGTCTTTTTGTGAAATAATTGATAAATAGATGCATACGATATATTCTGTAAATAACCGTTCCTCCTATTGTAGGCTAACCCGTCACTGTCAAATGTAGGCAAAACACCACAGTTATGATATCACCAGAGTCTCAATCTATTTCTGTACACTATAAATGCGAGCGCGTTTTCGCAAATCGACTGAGTAAATGTTGGATACCATATCAGACTAGTAAAGATTGAAAGCAGACTAATCGTGCATACAATCGGCAATGACCATGGTTCTAGTAAGCCTCTCGATGATCAATACGACGTTATTCAATATCGTGGATAAGCACTCAGAATGCTGGAGAGAAGCTGAGCTGTTTCGGTCCGAAACTATTAACGGAATTGTTGTAATCAAGTTCGCTAACGTATGCTATATGAAACTATAATATACATGATGCGATGGTAATTGCAGAATATTACAGAACCAATCATTCGTCTTGTACACATAACAGATCCCTTGTTTACTATCATGCTTAAATGCAAATATGGGACCTGTCTGCTCACTGCGCTATAAACACACCCGGTAGTAAAATCAACAATTACACTCTTCAAGTAATTAGACGGTTTAGTCGATTGTTACACATGCAACAAAGAAATAAAGAGTATATAGCGACTCCTCAGCATCACTGACTACGTCCCGCATATACAATGCCGCTCACCTAACGCTTAAACGCATTCCACATGTGATTGAACAGCCCCTGAAGACGTATCGGTTAGCGACCGTCTCATGGTATTATCCACAAATCTAGCGATGTAAATAGCAGACCACACCGAACGATCAAAACAACGGGTTTTTCATTATGCACATCATCGGCGTACGAGTCGTACAAATCACTCTCATCTCTATGAGTTATTTGCATCGTGTGATGCGATTTCAATTTGCACCAAATCAATACGCCTGTACTACATTCTTCGAACTTCATTGTTCACAGTTCACATCATTTACATGCCACTGTGTAAATAGCAGGCATATACTAATCTCTGACAAAAATGAAAGCTTATCCGGATTTTTTTAGACCTAGCTTCTTCTGAGTATAATGTTAAATACTATGGTATCGCGAGTTCACTCGTAGCTCGCAACAACGAGCTCACGAATGGGCCATTGGTGGCAAAATCGCACGATGGAAGAGGTGTTAACTTCTTTATCAAGTAGACTCTAGGTAAGGATGCGGTATCAATATGTTTCACATTTACTACAGGGAGATTCAGATAATGCATGACTCTATCTACGCATCTTGATTCCAATTGAATCCACATATCTTTTTAGTTAAAAACTAGAGTTGAGATTCCTATGTTTGGTGTTACGCTCGTGGAATTATGTGCTGAGTCTGTAAGTCAGGAAACCGATGTACGTTTGGGAAAATAAAGGGAATCTGCCAATATATCGCAGCATGTGCTAAATTGCATAATTGCTTGCAACAAATTACGGTGAACTTGACAGTCCATACGCACGCATTTGTATTCACTTGTTTATCCGGCTCGTGCAAAGCGTGATCTCATTATGACCGAGAATACTGTATACCTAATTTTCAGAGTGTTCGCCCGTGATCCGGAAGGAAACGTCAAAATAATGATTATAGGAGACAAAGATATCACCTACATTAGATATATTATAGATAGTAATGTCAAAATTAATGAAAGTCACGCATGATTACCGCCAAAGTATTTTACATCGATAACATACAAGTACAATACATCGTGATGCATTTAGGTATCTACAAAACTGAGACGGAAGCGGTAGTAACCGACTCCTGCGTGTTATCATCATTCCCCTGCATACGAGATATAATTCTTGCTCCTCGCAACAGTTCATTAAATACGAAAACGTTATTGGCGAAACACCGGCTGCGATTTCTCTTGTCGATTGCGCCGATGATTACGTCAAATGCACTCCACAAACAGCTTTCTATGTTTTGGCGGGCGTATCTTATTCGCTGAACCAGAAAGGGTAATTCGCGTAAACAGCATTTCTAATATACATATTCATCGCTCCGATTAAGCAGTGACTACTATATATGGCAGATCATGTTCACGACTTCTGGAAAATATGTTTACCAATATTCAGACGGGATGTTCAAAATAGGACACTCGAATTTGCATGGTGCAAGACGTTACCCCATATATATAAAACAGTTTGATACAACCAATATGAATCGTATTTTTGTTGTTTTTGTTAGTTACGTTTTTACTCACAGTGATTATTAGTATTAATATAACTACTATACCTAAGACTGATTGCCTATTTCTGATGATACTGTAATCCTTTAACAATGTATCTGCGTTTAGCTCAAACCACACGATTTTGCGTTTGTGTCGAGACAGGCCGCAAGTTGCACAATGTAGTTAAAAGATGTAGGCTACTTACGTACATCAAACGAAATGTTACTTTTTGACGCGGCTATTTTCATTGCACTTTATTTCAACGATTCGGCAGTAAATACCTTGCAGTGGATTTTGTTGGTTGTATTAACAGAAGATATGTTATGATATGATTTGCGCTCTACAAGGAATTTTTGTGAAGACAATTTATTGACTGTACGTACGAACGATGTAAAATGTACAATGTACATAGCACGCTTGCCATTACTGGAAGACATAAGCTTCAATCTGGATAATGGGCGTTACGGCATTAATATGGCGCCGCCCATCATAAATCATATGAACTCATTTGGTTTGCCAAAACTTTTCTACTCTCAATTTACGTAAATTGACCTTTTAGTCTGTCGATAGCTATTTACGCGAAGGTGAAACCATTTCTAATTTTCGCAGGGGACAGTTGAACCCAAGTTCCAACCATCAGATTATACAGTGGGAAATAAAAAGTGCCGCATTTAAAGTAGTCAGCATTTTATTGTTATGGGTAATGCAGTAAACGCGATTATAAAATAACTCTCTCTCTATATGCCTGTTGTATAAATAACGGTAAAAGCTAGGTTCAATATAACGCTTCACAGATCAACCCGCAATAAAACATCTGAGATTTGTGAATGAAAAGAGGAAGAACTCAGCAGAAACGATCAAGTAGCCGGTGTTGCCACTTCAGTAGAAGTACAAGTAACGCCGTGTATTTCTACACTGTAAATTCTGAAGTGTTGCTCAACTCGGAAAATTGAACACGAAACGTGATCCAAAAATTGAACGCCTAGAAGTGTTGCGAAGTGTTTAAATTAAAAGTGTTTACCTAAAAAGTGTTCAGCCTCAAAGTGGCTGGTTGACTAGTCACCGGAACGCAGGGCTCAAAATAAAATCAGATTTTATTGATTCATGAATAGATGACGCTTATAATACCCAACCTGGGTGAATAAATACGTGCAAACATTGAAATTTCCAATAGCTGCTGTGACAGGGTTTCATAAATTCAGATCAGCAGTTGAAACCGTTTCCGGAATAGTCCATGAAATCACGAACATCACAAATGATCAAGAGCAAACTCACTACAAATATCATGCAACTCGTTCAATCATGAAAATGAATGCATAGGGAATTAGGGATAGTGATAACAAAATATCATTTAGTATCTTTAACTTTCGTGACAATGGCATGGAGTCAAATTCATTGGTTACGTCCGTTAACGGAAAACATGATCAACACAAATCAATAAAACTTGTTTAAAATTGATCAAATTATGGCTTGTAAATTTCTAATTTTATTGTAAATAAACAAACAATGAATGTATCAGTTTCACTACCACTACCACGATAAACAAGTAACAAAGTATATTTTTACTCTTAATGAAATTGGGCATGCTAACCAGGCATCAAAAATATTCTTGGGCTTGCATTACAAGTATTTATATCAGGTTAATGCCAATCCTTTTTGTTTAAATAACAAAGAAATCGTTTCTTTGAGTCAATACAAATTTTGCAGATTTACAGAAAAGATTTTGTTGTTATTTACCAGTCTGCAGCAAAATATGAAATCTGGAAATCATTAGGGCACTGGTTCTTGAACATTTTTGGACACGCTCCGTTATGATAGCAAAAAAATTTCACACACCCCTTATCGTCATATCATGAGATTAAAAAAAGCAACCAGAACGCTAGAAATCCCAACTGATAGTTGGATGGCAGTGACGGTAATAGTTGTTGATGAGAGAATATTCAAATATTAAATTCTGACCATACACATAAGTAGAAGCTGCCATGTGCGAAAAAGATTTTAGTTGACAGCGGCTTCACGCCCCTTCAAATGCTTTCTCCTGTTTGAGAACCACTCCTTCAGGGTATGACAATCCAATGCATAGTAGCTCAAAACGTCAACAATGTTTCTGAATACTCCATTTTCACTGAAGCAGTTTTATATTCTTGGCATCAGCTGCGATCCAGGATCGGTCAATCTCTGATTCGTGGCGTGCCATGGTGTTTGCTTCTTTTCTACTGGTCGACTCCAAGTTGCGCTCCTTGAAAATGTGATTAAATTCCAAAGTTTTGAATATGTCAATGAAAATTCTAAATTTTATGCAGAAATAAATATAAATATCTCACACATGCAGGTTACACAAGCGCAGGAAAGGCGCTCGGGTACATGTGAAATCCTATCACTGAGAAGGACTAAAATTCGCATAACGACTAATAAAAATATCTTGAATTAGGTCTGCGTTTTTTTCAATTCGACCATTTTGACATTTACATTGACATTCAGACGCACATGCCACAGTGAGAATGCAGAACTGTAACTCAGAATGAAATTTATAGCAGAACGTCTATGTAAATTTATATGGTCCACAAAACAGAAAGATTACGATACCTGTTTCAATAAGACATGCGCTTGGGTCTTGGATTGTATTAGCTTGTCTCTCAATTTGGCTTGAAGAAGACAGTTGACTTCATCAACCTCGTTTTGCTGAAAATGTAATTGATTGCAAACAAGATCCGAAAATAAATATAGTAGAATCGTTATTCCTATGGGTTTGGATTTCCATTACAATAATTGACATACGGTAGGCTTTACATATAACTTCGATTCTAAGATTTTATAGCTGCTTTGAATTGAGACAAGAAAATATACCAGACAAAGGACACATTGATTGTCTTTAGTACAAAAAACTTTGTGACATCTTATCGAAGGTGTTGAATACTTTTCCATCATTGCAGTAATTGTTATTGTTCTCAATCTTTCAAAATCCTTCCTTCCTGATAAAATTTAATTAACGAAATTATTTGGAATTAGGAGTTTAGCACGACATGGGAAATGATCTCAATTTGATGTTCCAAGTATAGTTCAGTAAGCAGTAGTTTAAATACAAGTTACCCCAGCTCTTTACATTCAAGAACACCTCTGTTCAATGTACACAGATCAAGCCTCTCTTCAGCTCATATCGCATATATAGATAGTTATTGAGAAAATTAGGATTGCAAAAACTAGCACATTACATAATCAATGGTGATATATGAAATGAATAAATAGACTTACATAATCACATGTTTCCATGGGTTCTTGAGGCAAAAGTATTGTCGCAAAAGACGACTGCACCGGCACAAAATCCGTTCAGATGACTCCTCACGTCACTATCAACACTGTCTGTTAGCACAGGCACGGTAGAACCAGGGGGTCTTTTCGAAGAGTCGACACCAGTTGGATGAATTTGAAGATCAATCCAAGACTGTTGAAAAGAAAATACTTGTTTAAAAAATTTGCAATACAAGGGAACTATTCCATATTCGAACAGCTTCTTCGAGGTGCAAAACTTCAATATAAAATTGAATAGTATATGCATATTGAAATGAGCCCGAATATTTTCGGCTGAGACTCGTCAGCAACTAGTAGAGAACTCGAAAGAACGTTGTACATCAAAAATCGTATCACAAAATATGACGTCACCAGCATTCAGTATTACGCAGATATCAGACTGGATACATTTGTATGTGACAAAAGGGTGTCTTTCATAGAACAAATAATTATTGTAATGGAAAGTTGCAAGTGACCGTACCACCAATTTTACTCCAGCACGAGTAGCATACTTTCCTGGATTGTTAATCATTTTAGTGGAATTTTATAAAAATAACCGAATGCAGCAGAATCAAATTCATTATCTAAGGATATACCAGTTTACTTACGAAACACCGCGATGCTTACCAGTATTTTAAACAAAAAATGCATTTCAAGAAGGTGCCAATTGCAATACATACTACCTGCAGATTAGGGCATTTTTCATATTCTTTCCATCAGCCGCAACCCAGGCTTGATGAGTCCCTGATTCGTGGCGTGCCATGGCGGATCTTTTTTTTACTGGTCAAATCCAAATGCTGCTCCTAGAAAATACGAAACATTACAAAGGAGAATTGTAAATTTGATGCAGAAGTAAATATAAATATTTCACACAGGTAGGTTACAGAAGCGCAGGAGAGGTGCTCAGCCCCCCAGGTTGAGAGCCACTCACCTAGCCCATTATAGTTAAGTAAGCAATAGTTAAAGTACAAGTTACACGAGCTCATTACGTTCAACTACATCTCTGTTCAGTGTTCAGTGTACGCAGTTCAGGGTACACTGTACAGTGTACACAGATGAAGCCTTTTTCAGCTCATATCGAATAGCCCGTAGGCTACTCTGCGAGATAGTTCGTGAGAAAAGTAGGACTGCAAAAACCAGCAAATAACATAATCAATGGTGATATATAAAATGAATAAATGGGCTTACATAATCACATGTATCCTTGGGCTCTTGAGACAAAGGTCTGTATCACATAAGATGACTGTGCCGGCACAAAACCCGTTACGAACGACTCCTCACGTCACTGTCAACATTGTCTGATAGCGCAGGCACGGTAGACCCAGGGGGCTCTTTTCAAAGAGTGGACATCAGTTGAACGAATTTGAGGATCAATCCAAGACTATTGAAAAGAAATATTTGTTGCCAAAATTCGCAGTACAAATGAACTGCTCAGTAATCACGCAGATATCATACTGGATACAGTTTTTTTTTCTGCAATAAGTTGTGTGTGACAGAAGGGTGTCTTTCATAGAATAATTAAGTAATGGAATGGAAAGTTGCACATGACGTTACCACTAATTTTACTCTGGCACAGTTAGTATACTTCCTGGATTGTTAACAATTTTTGTGAAATTTTATCAGCAAACATTCATAAAAATCTTTATCACAAAGATAACCGATTGCAACAGAACAAATTCATTCTCTAAGGATATACCAGTTCACTTACAAAACACTGTGATGCTTACCAGTATTCCATACAGCAAATGCATTTCAAAAAGGTGCCAAGTTCAATACATACTACCTGCAAAATAGAGTTTAGTTCAGTCACCGTATCACAATAAACTCAGAAAAGTCAAATTTGGGGATTGGGCAAAACAAATACGACCCCTTGTGATCCATGGTTTGTTGAAAAGATTGTTCGTTTGGCTGTTCTATTATTGGGGCGATTTTTTGGGCCTAAAAAGGTAAGATTTTGACTAAAAAATTCAAATTCACACATATTTTGATGATGAAAAACTTAATTTTGACCCCATGTACTTGAATTAGGTGTTTCTCACATAGTGTTAGAATTGTATTACCGGAACTTATCTTTATTTCTGGCTGGAGCTGTCTGTTCTTCCGAAGTAATTTGACCTGAAAAAATCTTTTAGCATGAAAATTGACAAATTTTTACATGAAAAAGAACTTATTTTATCGAAATCTGGACCCATGAATAATTCTAGTATTAGTTACATCTCGTATTATGGTAGAAATAATTAAAAATTTGTTGTAGTACAACGAAAGATACTTTCCTACATTTTCGGGTAGGAAGTGTCTGTCCTAACTAAGTAGCTTGGCAAGAATGAAGAAAGAACGTTCACCAGCTGCAGTTGTTGGCCGGCAACACTGAAGTTGTGCGTACACTGCACTCTCTCTCTCATTATGACAAAGTTGTCTACATCGCAATTTTTCATCATACGGTTTCTAATAGAAGAACCAATGCCCACGCAGTCTTGCTTCAGTTAGGATAGTGCAATAGGCTACGTTGAGTATTTGTTTCATTTGACAGTTTATGATTCACAATGAGCAGGCGATGGTCCGTCTACAACGGTAGGACTATAAAGTAGGCTACAAGATGTAAATTGTAAAATGATAAGTTCACCAACAGTGCAATCATCTATGATGCAAACGAAATGCAAGTTGCCAACAAAATTTTGATTTTGTAAAGAATTTCGGCAATTTTTGACCTAACACCTTACCACTTGGAATAAACAGTACAGTGTAAAATGTGTTGCAGTTGAAAAACAATCAAAACCGTTGCATGACTGTCATACCGGCATTCAATTGCTGACATTGCAGTACTTGTCCACAATGGACCACAATATCGCCTACATAGCGATATTTCAGTGTGGATAGAGAGAACATCCCTTTATCCATATGTCAAAAAAGCTACTTTTATAGCAGCTTCCCATCAGTACCGTAGTACTGGACCTGGTCGCAGCCTGGTATATTATCAGATTCGAAGCTCGATCATCCAGCAATAATATCAGACGAATCATATACTACAAAACATCTAAAGAGCATTCATATGAATAAGGGATATCAGTAGCCTACTAAAACATCTGAAACAAACGACGTTACTGCAATGTCAAAACGAGTTCATTTTATGACTATTCTCACATTACATACATTCAATAACATTTACCGCATTTCCATACCTTACAGTACATGGATGTTATGATCCTTTACGCCATCAGGTAGCAGAAACTGCTTCAATATATCCATTTCGCCAAGTTTTTTCGTGTACCCTACTCTCTGCCTGAAGCCTGACGAACCACCAATTCAAATCCAAACTGAAATCGAGCGCGCTCTACCGTAACGAAGGTGGTGACCCCTCTGCGTCACAGGGAAATATGTATATTTCATTGAAATATTACCCTTAAACTTAGTGTTGGGTCAAGTGAGTAATATTATTTTACATATACCATGATTTAATGTGATCTCCAAACGTACCGATGGTTTATGAATGCAAAATTGATGATAAATTACCAAGTATAAATTTTCTTGAAAATAAGCCGCAGTGGCGAAGTGTTACATGTAAACGGAGAAATAAGCAGAAGCGTTGCGACGATAATGGCCCAATGCGTTTATATGCCCAAAAAGTGTGTCTGTACGCAGAAAAAAGTGTTATGAAGTGTTCAATACGACCTTGCGGATTTACAGTGTACTCGATTGCAGGTAAAAGTAGCAACTTCGATGATGGTATGTCCACTTCAAGTGGCAGTAAAAAAATGGAAGGTCAGAAAGATGCTCAAATAAGTACCCGGTATGAAGTATTGGTCAGCGTAGCATCAAGTATCACAAAGCCATAATATTTGAGAGATTAATCCTGCTAAATTCTGGTATAACCCGATTATCCTATGCAATTGGATAGCAGATGAATGGTGATCACTAACCCGTGTGTTTAGTTTACTTTTCTTAATATGATCTACTGTGAAAGCATGTTGGTTGAACTCCACGGTGCATATCAAATAGATCTAGGCATTCAACTCAGTCATCAACCCTTATCAACCCATACCATCGCTTCACGGTCAAACGCATTTTAAGAGATTTCATTTACGAAAGTCGGCTTAGTGTTGTATACTCGGCAGTTTATTCGACTGAGGTCTGATATCATTACAGTAATCCATGAGTTTAAGCCTGATGCACTTTGTCATTGTTTCACTAATCCACTGAGACCACCACGCGCACTGCTGTGTAAAATTACAGTACACAATCGACAATGACGCTCAGGTAGAAGAACTGTAGCGGGTGCTATATTGAGACGCCCAACGGCAGTCCGGTGACGGGATGCTACCATGTCTGGAAACGATGACAAACAGTTGCCATAAATGGGAAGTGTCTGTGTGTTATTAATCGTCATACAGGTCTGATGCACATTGCATCTGTTTCAACGTGACAAGCACGGAAAGATTTTACTGGCTCTTGTCTGGTACCTGTTTTTTCACACTCGAATTACTGGCTACTGTAGTTATCAGCTCGTGTTGAAAAACTCTGCAGTTATAGGTCCCGACATTTGGAGCAGGGATACGACATTAACGTTCACGAATAGATCCATATTCCAGAATACATCTATTCCGTATAAAGAGTGGCCCACCGCAGCAGCATGTGGTTTTGATTACACTCATGCAACCGTTAAGAGACATTTTATGGAATCAGAGGTAGCCTACACACGTCTGTAAGTTTGTAATGACATAAAAATAGCTTTTGCCGACATCCATTTCGCCAGCATAAAACAGACATGACCGCTGTCACAAAATTTGAGCTGCATATACCATTTTTCGCGGTATGCATTCTTCAAAAATGTAATCCCATACCGATTATAAAACCCCTGGAGAGCAAACCGCTAGGGCCCATAATTGACTGGTTGTTACATTCGTGAAAATGTAGTGTATATGCTCGTAATCCTATTGCAAAGAAACGCACCACTTGCGGGTCAAGTAGTTTTGACCATTGCGGTCGAACACGCAACATTCTATTTAGAAACGCGGATGAAAATTTTCATGGAATCGCCTTCGTGGTAATCAACGATACCTAAGCCATAGGCCGAGTCAAGAGCCGTCTGGAATTCGGTTGGCTTTACTATGAATAGATAGGATTACCAATACTCGTTTCATTTCCATTGGAACCATTTAAGGTTTTGGAGTTTTCATGTGGATAAGAAATTAAGAACTGGTCTGAATATAATATATGTACGATTGCGAGGGTGTTGGCCTACATAACATTTGAGACGCCCAGCAATCGAAATACCGTCTCCTTGGTTAGAACATGTCTTGATTGACTAGACTAGAATAAGCGGAAATCAGGCAACACTGCAGTATCGTACATATTAGCCACACAAATGAGCTTTGTTCTAAGTCAATGTTAGGATATACTCCATATTTGAAATTCCCATCGATTTGCGTACATCGATCGACCTTATGCGCAGCCGTATTACAGCTGCACAAAATGAAACGGATATGCTTTGCAACTGAATTCTACGTCGTCGTTACCTCGCTAAATTAGGGTTTATCAATTTCTTTTTTCTACTCTGACTTACAAAAGAGGAAATTGTTAAACCCGAATTTAGCGAGGTAATGACTACGTAATGAATTAAGTTGCAAAGCATATTCGTTTCATCTACAGACGTTTGTGCAAGGTCGATAGATCTACGCAAAGCGTATTTCTTGATCGCAGCAAAATATG
The DNA here is from genome assembly GCF_051294905.1 of Botryllus schlosseri. Lineage (NCBI taxonomy): Eukaryota > Metazoa > Chordata > Ascidiacea > Stolidobranchia > Styelidae > Botryllus > Botryllus schlosseri. The sequence goes on along the minus strand of NC_137246.1, from coordinate 25,299,691 downwards.
GAATCTTCTTCGGCGTCAGGTAATGCGATTTTTCTAGTCCAACAGCGACGTCAGTGACACTTGACCGAGTACTTGACATTAAAGCACGCCTGTGTCATTATAACGATAAATCTACTTTACGTAGCTGCTTAAAACGATTGCCATTTATGTTATCTTGAGTGTAACATATCAAAGAACTTTTTGGTGAATAAAATAAAGTATTATCTATCATGTATAGTCAATGTTTTTAATGTAGAAGTCCATGTCACTAAGACTAAACGCTACACATAAATAATTATGCATATATATATAAGATAGGAATACCCGATAATGACCCCAGTAGACGTGGCACACAAACGTGAAATGGGATTATCATTATCACCACCATCACGATTTTACAACTATATCAAGATATTTAACAGAAATCATTTGATGTATTTACAGAGCACGACATTAAAATTTCTACTCAAGTCTAAGTAGAAGTAGTAATTTCTAAGTAAATAAGAATTGTAAGTATTCTAGCTCCATTGCGGCAACAAATTAAAACTCTGAAGCAGAAGTAGGAATTATAGTAAAAATTCATAATGATTTGAGTACCTACTTGGAATACTTCGTAAAGTACTTCGTTACCGACCAGTGACCACCTTCGTTGGCGGGCCACAGTTGCATACTTATTTTTTATTTACCGACCTGTAGAGCTTGCGGACGGACACACAAATTCTGTTCATCAAAACAATATTTACCAATAACGCGTCAGGATTTTTCCGGGCATTCGGGAAAATAAAATAATGTCTTACAGTCACAACACAACTTGTCGTCAACCGGTGCGCTGGAAGATCGGAAATAATTGGCGCCTGACATCGCGACGAACGCATGTCTGATATGAACGGTTGAAATGGAGACAGCGGTATCTGGCAAGGATGCGAATATCAGATGTGATGACATGGTCTTCCACGTCCAACAAACATTAACATTGAGATTTATACAGAGTATATAGAAAACGAACTTCTGCATCTATACTTATGTTATCAGACAAGCTAGGAAATATCTGCTCGGGCGACGTGTCTTACACCTGACGGATATGTCACGCGATGAGACACGACCAACTAACTGTATCACAATGAAAGATGCGAATGACTTCGCCGCACTGTGATTTATGAGCTCTGTAAATTTTACAGGTCTCGGATGATTTTGGAGAGCTTCCGATATCCTGACTACGGATGATTAATATTTTGCTTTTTAGGAATCAAGCCCTCGCAGTCGTGGTTAAAGGGGTCCTTGATGCAGACTTGTGCAGCTGGATAATAGTTTTTCAGTTAGACCGGGGGTGGCAAACCTGTGACCCGCGGGCCAAATTTATTCTCAACTTGCAAGGTCAATCAAAAATTGTAATAGCCTGTCCGCGAAATTTGAGATGTTGATGACGGAAACATTAATTCCGACGCATTGACGTAGTCAGAGTCAGCCACATTTTTGTAGATCTGCGTATGTTATCAGAATGTAGACTTTTTCGCGGCAGATTTATTCATATCGAAATTTTTCTTCGCGCATCGTGATGAAAAAGGGCACTCGATTTCTTGCTTTTGACATTGGTACCACATCCTGAAAAATTATAAAATTGATATGTCCAGCCGCCCGTAATAGTCCTGTCCCTGAAAACCGAGCCCAGCGATTAACAGAGGCGACCCGAAATATACACGAGTAACAATATTTTATACCCAATTGATTTACTAACTTTGAAAAATGTTCACGCTTCGCCCGGTCAGGACATAAATGCACATTGCACATTGACTTTTCATGACGTATATGTCATCAATTTTAATGCGTAGTCCGGCTTGCTCCTATCGGACTAATAAAAAAAAATGGTTATCAACATGCAAGTGGCCCGCACAATGGTTCGTAAATTTCACGTGGCCCTTTGGCCGAGAAGGTTGGCCACTCCTGAATTATATTGATGATAACGAAATGCCGATAATCTAGCATATGAAATATTTTATGCTCTTCTAATCGAATTTCTGGTTGACCTGAACATGCTAGAGGAGAGCTGCACCGTGATTTGTTTAGAGACATTTACCGTTTCTAGGCTTATGAGAATAAACTATCTGATTTGGTATGAACTGAACTTGGTTTTTATTGTATTTCTTTCTAAATGGGAATTGAATTCTATTCGCAATTGCTGTGAATTCAGCTATTATAAGACTAATCTAACTTGAAAAGATTAAGATTCTCTCGTTGCGGAACTCTGCGTTGACGATGCTCAAGTTGAAGTAGAATTAATGCCTATACTACCACTTCATTACAGGTAGAAGTAGAGATATTCATGGAATGCCAAAACTACTTTTCATATATGTAGAAAACGGGATGACTAATAGGTAGATGATTTCAAAGGCGGCCTTCACCTGCTGCAGTCCCAATAGTGACAGTCAATGTCGAATTAGAACTTTTTACGAGGACTCAAGTCGTTTTTATCTGTCAGAACGAGTCGTTCCGCATTTATGTTGCTTTATCAACAAATAGCATAGGTGTATTAAGTGTTTAGTTGTTTTCGCCTTTGTACTGTACAATGTACATTCACATTGAGCAATTTGTGGATACGTTGTGTTGCAAATCGCTTTTCTTGCTTTACTCGAGTAGAAATTTGGTACTCAACGCACGTATCAATTGGGCTGATGACTAGGTGGTGTGAACCACTAAAAGATTCAGGTTCGTGTGAACGCGAACCTTTTTGAAAGGCTTTGTGTGAACGCGAAAGAGAACCCCATGACGTCACTGGACGTCATATTGCTAATTCCAACCCTACATTCAGTGAAGTGATAGCCTATATTAATGTACACGATACCTAGCGACGACTCGGGCCAAATAATGCTACAATGCTGAAGTACATATTGATGTTTTAAACGTCGCCAAATGTATCAAATGGGGAAATCAAATGATATAATAGTCCCATAAAATCGATATCTTCTGTCGCTTTGCTAACAATTTCGACTAGGACTTGCAAGGGCCGATAATACTCGACAAGTTACGCAGCAGTATCCAACACCCGAATCGCACGGATTTGGTTTTATGATACAATAAACACATGAATTCAAGATTGACCCCGTACGCCTGCTAGGTTTTTACATCAGGCAGCGACATCAATCTCATTCGCATCATTCGCTGACTAACTAACTATATGCAGTGTATTTCGCTCTTGATGTTGTGTGATTGCGGGTCAAACTCACAGTAGAGAGTCACTAAATATTCACAAACGGAAAGCTGGATATTTCAGGCAAACTTTTATAACCAAGCAAGTACCATTTTCGAGATTGTTAAGGTGCATGCTCCTTTAGAATTGACTTGTTATGTTGCCAGCGCCATGCGTAGAGTGGCCCTCAGTTGCAATGCAATAAATTTCAACCAAAGATGTTCTAATTAAGTGAAAGTTACAATATATGAAAAAGGTTCGCAGTGCAGAACCTTTTGTAGTGTGAGAACCTCTAAATTTTTTGAGGTTCACACACAGAACACGAACGTGAGCCTCACGTTCACACCATCCCTAAAACGTTGCAATCATAATTTTTGATGAATTATCAGGGTATGAGATACTCGAAAGGTTCCGTTGTGTAACCTAGTTCCTGCAGAGCTGTCAAATTTGTTACTTCGCCATTTAACGGTCTGGCGAAACCGCCCAAAATTACATTTTTCCGGGCACACAGCAAGAAAATTACGCGATGCGGGAATAATTTCCCCCCAAAAGCCAAACAGCATAGCGATAACCACCTCCCCCTAAAACAAGTAGAATAACACACTCCAAACCCCTAGGTCAGCAAACTTGAGTCAAGGTATTACAGAAAACTCATTCGTAGCGACTTTAACAAAATCAATAGCCTGAAAAAGGGGACCCAGTGAAAATGGAATTTTCGTCGGTCTCGCCTGCGCGTTCGTGAAATGGGGAAAACTATTTCAAATTTAAACGACAGAATTAGTAAAGCGATCTATTTACATATTATCTGGGCACCGTCGTGCTTGGCAGGGGGAGTTGAACTTCTTTTCGTTGTGTCATAGATAACAGTGAAATGCAGCTAACCCATCATATAGCTATTTGTTATGCAAATCGAAGAGAGTAGAACCATACTAGAAATAGTATGGGCATGAGCATGACTTAATTAGGACATATCATTATATTATGAGCCCTACAAAATGCTGATTTCTATTTAGTAACATAATTCTCTCGATTTGGTGCATAGTAAGCCAATAGAAACAAAGGACAAAAGCATGTTTTTAAATCACTCCTTTATATTTTTACGCAATATTTGATAAAAGTTGCAGTAAAAATTGGCAATGAAAAATGGAGAAAAGTTGCAAAAAGTTGCACTATAAAATCCCTCCAAACAGCTTAAAGCATCATAGTACATAGATTCTGAGTATCTACGAAGCTGCCGGAAGCTGTAAAAAAATTGCAAAAGTTGCAAAAACTTGCCCCACTGATCACTGATGTCGTTTGTTGAACTTTATCCCCATCTGGCGGATAACGAACAGCATCTGTTAAAGTTATGCGGGGTTGACTCCGTCGTCCCGAGTTACAATGTAAAAAAATTCAGTGTGATTCCCGAAACGAATCACTTCTTTTTCCAGTGAAAGAATCATCTGGGTATAATAATTCCTCCTAGAAATATGGGAAGTCGCAGTGTCCTCACGGGCACTTTACAATCCTTTCTCTTCAGTATTCAGTTCAGTTTTGTTTTGATTTCTGGCTGGGATCAACGATAGCCAGGTCGTGTTATTTTTGGCATTTCAGGAGCCAGATGCCAAAACTGCCAAAAATAAGCAATTTTTGGCATATGCCAAAAATAACACGGCCTGCCAAATAGTGTATTTCGTTCATGGTGTTGTGTTAACAGGACCGCGTTACAAGCGAGAAGAGCGTTTGTGAAAGGCAGGTTTCTTAATCTGGGTCCAGCCAACCCATTAGGGGGTGATAGCATGGTGTGCTAAATGGTGTAGGCACAGCGAGATTGAACGGCTGACTACATTTGGCTCACGTCATACTTTCCATTTGTCAAAAGGCAATTTTACGACCATTTTTGACCGGCTTGTCGAGCGCTAAATTTGATAAAACGGGTATCAATGAGAAGCTGCCGCAGTACTGATTAATAAAATATAAATTATATTCTGCTCATGGAACTGGAACCCCCAAAATCAACCACGATTTTTGCATTCGGATCGAGTTGAACATTGTGACGCAACAAACTGTCTGGCTATTTCTGAGCTGCATAGTCTCGTTTTGCCAGACAGTCTTGTTGCGTCAATGTTCTTAAACAGGCTAACCTTCCCAGGACTCTTCCATGCGAGTTGGTAATATTAAAGCCACCTGAAATAACAAAAGTCCTCCGAAAATACATCGGTATACTGAAGGAGAAATGATAGTCGGGCTACTAAATAGAATGTGTTGAGAGACAACATAGGAAACTCCTGGAAAAGGATCGGGAAGAAAATTCTTTCCGCGATGAGATCGATGGCACTAGCGAAGTGATCTCTTTTCATGATGCATGGAAGCCGGTTCGGCCCTCCAAAGATTTTGAAGCTCTGAAAACCTTTTGTGGATGACTGGCAACATTCTTTCCCTCAACGGCTACTGTTGAAGCCGATATTTCCCAGACTCGCTGGGCGAGAAATGAATTTATGAGAAACTAAGCTGACATGAGTTTGGAAGCACTGTTATACAGTGCAAACGATTTAAGTCTATTCGACAGCTGTAACAATCAGCTGTTGAGCGTGTTGGTTAGGCTTTTCTTTCTTTTTTTTGCTTATTGGCACCGATTTCGATGGATACTGCACATTCTGTGGTTTCGTTTGATATTATTAACCAATGAAATCGTTAGGTTTTTTCTTATTATTGTTTGTTGGCACTGATTATACGTGGATGCTGCACATTTTGTGGTGTCTTTTGACAAACTAGCCCATATAAAGCGTTTTTGTGACTAATTCGAGGCTGAAACTATCTATTTAGATGACGATGCCAAAACTGCCGAAAATAAAAATCGAGAAATGCCAAAAATAAGTTATTTTTTGCAGTTTTGGCATATGCCAAAAATAACACGGCCTGACGATAGCTCAAGTCTTATCCCGGGGCCTACGATAACTTATTGGCGCAATGCACTTGCAATATAGGGGAGGCCGACTTTCGCAAAACAGACATCGGCGATTGTTTTCGATTTCGACCAGAAGACTCCCATTTTGAAGCCATAATACTCATTACTCAGCTACCGTTGTCGTTGTGCATTTGCGATTGCGCCACTCAGTATAGCAGACTGCTTACATTTTAAGGCAAAGATTTCGAGCTAGTCGCAGCGTTTAAATTATTATAGATTTGGAATCATGTCGTGATTAGCTTTAATACTTCAGTAAAGATAGTGTTCGATTGCAGTGGCGACTGAGTTATGTTTAGCTTCCGTTTTGACTTGCTTATAACTATGAGGTAGGCTACCTTTATTCAGTTGGTAAATAACTCATTGAATTGCGGTGTTATGCTCTCCCACCATTATCGGCCAATAATTCATGGCGGTATTTCATGCAGCCTTCCAGACAGCAAATTTCGACTGACTGTATACTTGGTAATTCAGGCTTGACTCTAGGCATAATAATGCTCACCAAATGTGTTTATGGTCGTAAGTAGGGCCATGGTAGGGCATGGTAGGGCTGGGCAAAATCGAGTACCTGAGTGATTCGATTCTGAATCACGTAATATGCTTCGAGTCGAGTCGAGTAATCGAGTATCACTCATTATGACGTCACAACAGGATGTACTATGTCGAAGTCCAAATATGAACCTTTTATGCCACCACAAAGAACGTAATGCCTGTTATCCATCACATTAAAGATACTTTGGTATTTTTTCCGCAATGATTCGTTTTGCGGGATCATGTTTAATTGGCATTCGTATATAAGACATGCTTGGAGAGCCGTAGATATGTTTGTGTGTCTTTGGTTAGCCTTTCTTTGTAAGGATTGTTCACCGAGTACACATTGTACAGTATATTGGTATTGTTTTTCTTTGACTATAGATACTCGAGGCTTGCGATATACCGTTCGCTACTATGGTTACTGTGGTTTCATTCCCTGATCATAGTGCGACAAGTGCTATACTCTACTCGGTGATCGTGAGGTTAGACTGAAATTTACATTTTCGGGATTATTGTGACAGATAGTTCAATTTGAAACCGATTGCATAATCTTCTGTATGGGTAGCCAAGCAGTACGGGTTCGATGAATGCCATATTAGGTGACTGCGGGATTCGTTGGGCACCTTCAAAAAGGTAAAGTTCAATTGTTAGAAATATTAGTGAGGCTCCTTGATAAATTCAATAGGTGGCTTTGCTAGACGACAAGTTATAAGTTTTCGAAAAACAAGGGCTCGTCCGGGATTTGAACCCGGGACCTCTCGCACCCAAAGCGAGAATCATACCCCTAGACCAACGAGCCGATGAAATAGCTATCAAAAGATAACAATTTTATTATTAAATTTATTTCAACTCATCTATGTGTAGTACTGTACAATGTACATATAATATACCAACTCAATAGATCCTCATTCAATCTTCACATTTCTTATTTTTATTTATAATATTACATTATTGCGGTACAAAGATTGCAACGTCTGGACTCACACAATGTAGTCTGTTCGCTTCCAAACCGTCATACTACGACGTATAAGCGGCGATTATTTCCAAAATAGGGTGTGGAAACGACGATTATTGACTTCAACATCAACTATATGCGGGCCGCAATGGGATTGGTACCGACCACAAGTATTGCTTTGTTGCTTACTGCTGTCAGCGACGAGAGAGTTTTTCGCAACGAGAGAAAGTAGTCATGCATGTCTAACTGTCCGCCCACAGGCCACACCACTGAGCTATCTGTCCCATGACGAGGACGTTATTTCGGTTTGTGCGATGATGCCTTAATCATAATCGTCAACGGTTCTGTTATTTTTATCAAGACAGATCGTACAACGCGATACGCAAGACACAAAGCTATGTAACGAACAGACACAATGATGTCAAAACGATGGAGGGCGGCCTATCAATCTAACACCCACCTCGGCCTCAGTATCAGTATCATTCAGTATAAGTTTATTATTCATTTCATCATCTCAAAACGCCATAAAGATACGATAAAATGAAAGGGTAGGAAAGTGTAGTAGAAACAACTTGGAGTAGTTTTTGAAATCAGACACCCACCTGGGTGGCTGGGCCTACTACCAAACGATCACTGCTATGCGGAAACCGCAGCTAGACACGCGGCTCAAGTCCTGCAAATAGCCTATTACGGCTTGTGCTACCATACAGAAATGATTCGAGAAGATTGATGATGATGCCACCCTGTCTATAGTTGTCATAATTTTGCAAGATAGGTCATGCGCCGTTTATCTCTAAATTGAATCAATGGCGACAGCATCGGTGTGGTTTTCGTAGTGTAGTGGTTATCACGCTCGCCTCACACGCGAGAGGTCCCCGGTTCGAGCCCGGGCGGAAACATCTTTTACTTAACTTAACGAAAAGTCGCTATCCACTAAAGGTTGTGAAACAAGATATAGCTTACATTCTGCGCGAACTAGAATAAGTTTTCAGTTTATAGTTTCAACGAATCTCCATTATGGATGTGACATAATACTAAACTGAATTCAACTAAACAAAACAATCTGAAAACTTCTTGCGACATTCAAATGAACGTTGTAAGTGTATTTGGATTCAAATCTCTAGGCCAGGGGCGGGCAACTTCTCCAGTCGGCGGGTCGGATATAGAAAAATTAGGTACTTGGCGGGCCGGATTGCTGAATCGATACATTATCCACATATACAAGGAATAAATCATATTTAATGAATGTATTTAAACGACAGCAATGTCACTTCAAGGCCATTTCTCGCCGATAATGACGAAGGCAATGTGGATTTGAGAACAGCATCGGCATACAGGCACCTCCATGTCTCCTTCTCTCTGATCAATTTACACACGGTGCAATTCTTGATAAGATTTCAATGAGTTCTATAGGCCCGGTACCCAGAATTTACCACGATATCAATTGATTAGGGTTGAGTACAGCGCAAATGCCGATCATGCAAGTCTTATCGCTTCGACGAACTTACTCGAGAGCTCCGCTCTCGTACGCTGAGCAGTGAGCACACACGTCGTATATAATAACATACAGTCCGGAACGTATAACAGCACTCCCCTCCAAAACGTTGATATTGGGCCCCGTAAACCCAAAACGAGCAAAGCGCGCAAAATTTTCTATAATTCATGATTGAATCGGTCAATTTGATCCGGAATCGCATACATATTGCTATAATTTTTTGTCTTCTCTCTGAGTGAGGTGTCTTGGAAAATGTAGGGCCCCTAAATAATAGTTAAAAATCTTCGGGCGGGCCTGTTGGTGTAATGACTTCGTTAAATGATGCTATTTCGTGACCTCCTATCTGCTAGGTCAAAAGATATTGAAATCGCCCAAACTTACTAAACTAAATGACGCACACGGTTTCAAATTGATATTTCTTTACTGGCGAATATAATTTTTCTCTGCTGTATGGGATTTGTCTTGTGGGGTTCAGAGCGCCAGGACAGGAACATTCGGCGCCAGCCATTTAAGCGCCAATGGACATTTAAACATATATTTTATAGTTGTATGTATATTGTATATATACATCGAAGTTTTCGGTCAGCACAAGGGCAGTCCTTTTTGGCCAAGGTCTTCTCGCTGCTGATCGATCTGGCAAACTTCTTGGAGTCGCATGTTACTGCATGGTATTTTTGCGCGGCAGTTTGAATCTTGCGCTGCCGATTATAGGCGCAGAAGCCTGTCCATGGGGTTATCCACGGATGCTAATCGTTGTAATTCATACACATATATTCCATGACTTTATTAACATAATAACACGCTCAAATCGAATGCGAATGAAGATAGCTGACGAATAGTGTAGCAACAGCAACATACCACTTGAAGAATATAGCAGACACGTAGTGCAGCAACAGCATCATACGAATTCATGAAGATAGCCGACACGTAGTACAGCAACAGCAACATACAACTTGACGAAGATAGCTGACACTTAACACAGCAACAGCAACATACGGCCGACGAACGTAACAGAATTAAAATTAACGTAAGCAAGGAACCAAAGTAAGTTAAGTAAGATTTACAATTAATTTTGCGTCAACGTAAATAACCAACAAATGGAGGTTTGCAGACGCTTTATATAACGGTAAGAACAGCCTACCCGAGAAGGCTTGATTGAAAATGATTACTAAAATCAAGATTAACAGATGAAATGCGTAAGCGCAAACACATGGCCTACAACTTCATATGTCTTGGTGCGTCGTGGCGCGGTAATGGCCAAAGCCAGTCTCCATTTCTATAAATCATGCGTATTTTTGTTGGTGGTAGGGTACCCAATAATGAAGGTAATTGTCAACATTAAATCGTGCGCAGCGCGAAAATGTTTTGAAGAAGTTGCATAAATTTCTAAAGAAATACTTCATAATTCACTTAAATTCGCGAAATAATTTTGGCCCCCTTCGCACTCGCCCCCCTCGATTCGTGGGCAGTTACGGTCTTGCATACAGTCACTAAAATTTGACGTTTAAGCAAGAAGTCGGGAATCTCGGAAGACCGGGACCGCGAGCCAATTTATCATTTAAGACGGGAAACTGCCCGCGAGCCGGACAAAATAACGTCGCGGGCCGTATGTTGCCCGCCCCTGCTCTAGGCTAATGGACATTGGATACCTACTTTGATTTGGACTATTGAATTTGTCATAAATATATGGGTTTGGATGTACTACGAAGCATTCATCCGTGATACTGTTTATCTGTGGTGATTGTGGTTGATAGGATGCACATGCACATGTGGTCTCAAATTAAAGCTGAAAGTGTGATAAACATTTTGGCACTGCCATTTTTCCAAAAAATTCACAGTATTCGAACTGAATTTAGTGGAAGAAGTACGATTCGAGTTATCGATCTCGGTGATAAGGAGGTAGTGTGCCATTGCTTGTTAGCCCTTTGCTAAATTTCTGAATCGCATTCTTCACCGTTGCACTTTCTCAACGCGGCATGTTGACGTTGATTCCGCATACCGACGTGAGGTGAGGGCAAGACACGAAAATCCTTTTATATTTAGTTCAATGTATAGGCCCATTATATGTTAAGTGCATGAACTTTCGAGTTAGTTATGTTATGTGGCGTAGGCTAATTTACACAAGTTTGGTGTTATACTGAGGTTTCACCAAATATGTTACAAATATGTCATTGCTTTCAAAAGTGCGTTTACGCTCATGATGAACGTTTATTGAAACTCGAAGAACTTGTCTTGATAAGTGGCACGCGAAAAGTTCTTCGAGTGTCAATAAACGTTTATCATGAACGTACTTTTGAAAGCAATCGGCCTATCCAAATTTTGTACCACCGACCAGTTATTCAAATATGTCATTAGCGAATACAAGGTTAAATGATCAAAGAAATGTATTATAGTTTTTGTTGTTGTGGTGGTTTTTCATGCTGTTGTATATTTAATAACAAGACCTGGCGCTTATCGTCTGTTAGCCATTTGCACCACGTTCAATGGGACTGCACAGTACAATGTAAAGAAATCACGTGAAAAACAAAGTCCCAAGTTCCAGCAAGTATCAGCACTCAGCACTCAATCATTATAAATGACAGTTACAATATCGAAGGGATGCGACAACGCAAGAGTATTACCAACACAGAAATTGACTTTTAATTGGGCACATATAGCGCTGATGAATCTACGATGGAAGTATTGTTTTGAACAAATAAATAAAATTAGATGGATTGTTTGAGAACAGCGGTAGCATACTACAAAATGAAGGATTTGCTATGTCAGTATTAAACAAATGAGCATTTAGGCGACAGTGGTCAGAATATCCAATGCTTCCTTCCTGTCGATTTCCACTTGTATATAGTTTTACTGAACCACTAATATTTCGAATCGATTGCAATATCTTTTTCGTTTCAATACCAGATGATCAAGATCAAATACCGGGAAAGCAATACCAATGCTGAGGCTATTTCGGTACAAATGATTTAACGCGGATATGAGCTCGGACTTCATCCCGTCACGATTTAAAATAATTTGTTCCGCTTCATTTGTCTTTTAAAAATGAAATAGTAATGCTGATTGCTATTGGCAACAGCAATGTGCCAATGTATGTACCATGATACACACGTACACGGACATTGTACTGCGCAGTAGCGCAGTACATATAACTACCTGTATATCGTGTTTATTTCATACGGTCTGACGCACATCAGAGATATCATAATCATATGAACTACGGAACACACAGACTTGTAGCTATGGATTAAAAGCGTTGAACACGGCCCGATTTTGATATTAATCTCATGATAATTACATCGTGATCCGGTCTGCAATGTCCAATCAGCTTATCCCTGCATGACCGCGGCGAAGCATTGATCCAGAAATAAGCCCTGTTGCTGATAAACGAATAGTATATCAATAATTTTTTCATGTTCATGAGAGGAATTTGTTGTACTCGATTACGCATTCTCAATCACATGCACGATATTTAGTAACTTGAGAATGATATATAGTTCGGCATTGGCAAAAGATCTGATGACAGTTATTCGTAGTTCCTGGGTAATGTATGGTAGAAGAGTAGTACATAATGGTTCTGTAAATTGGAATGATTTTTATGCCTACCGAGTCGGCTTCTCATAAGAGTATATCCGGGGCCCCGAGTATATCCTTGTGAAAGTCACTGTATAAATATTGAAACGTCAGAAATTATCGTCTCATGAACATCCACCATGTACGACCGTTACGTAACCGCGATGTGGTTAACATCAACGACGTAGAAACATGTTATATAACGTTACCGAGAGCTGAATTTGTATTCAGGCGATATAGATTACGGTATAGACCCTGGCTTATGCCCAAGGTCAAAAAGACTACCATTGTTTACAGGAGAGGATAGACATCGGAATATGAGATAGAAGTTTAATCCAATAATCCATCCGTAGTTTTGTCTATTGTTAAACGCCACGTTAACATAAAAGGAAAATTTGAACGGGGATTTCGCTAATTTGAATGGCAGTGTGCCGTAAGCGTAAAGTGCAATCATCCGTATCTTTCTATACTGACAGGGGAGCCACATATTCTATCCGTATTTCTAGAGGTCTGGCAGTATGGATTTGTCGTCAGGAAGCATTGGAACCATGATATATGGATTGTCGATGGGCAGCCTTGGTGAGTAGCTATATCATGTTTGCAATTTGTGAACATTACATAACATTACGTTAGTGTCGTTAGACACACTTTGTAAACTCCAAATGTCATTCTAGGTATGGTATCATTCTACGGGTACTTGACATTCATGCGCGCGATTTGGAATGAGAAAGCTCTGCAGAGTAAGACAATCGTACTGATGTCGCTGTGTGTGTCTGACCTCTGCGTCATTTTCGGGCACATGATCGGAACAGTATTCGCGACCTTCTGTTCCGAATGGCCATGGGGAGCATTGGGATGCCAGGTGAAGTATAGGCTACTGTTGACTCTTATCTATTGATCCTACTCTATCACCATGTAAACATAACGATGGGCTGCATCGTATACATTTCATACGCACTTGCCATGTTCATTCGGTTCAAGAGGCCGTGAGTCGTCGTAAAGTACTGTATCACAGAGTGTGGATTCTATATGTGTGTAAATCGACGGCGCCTTGCAGTCACACTTGTGATATGTGATAATTCATTGTGGTATTTATTTTAATGTGCGTCCTAATGTAATTGTGCTCATTTTGGCCTTCCTCCGATGAACAGATCAATGCTTTTTTCGGCATGGGACTGTCATTTGTTAGCATCGGAAACATCGGCATTCTCGCGTACGATACATATCTCAAGGAAACAAAAAGTGTCTTACGTAAGTACTGCGGTGGCGTGCCAATTCCTGCCACATCGCGTGATTAAGTTTCTAAAGGGAATCCGATATGGAGAACTGATGTAGCGTGCAGTCGCGACTTATCAAACCCTGTTCAGTATAACGTGTACAGAATTGTATACTGCAACGGACAACACATTCATATTCGCAATTTATTCACTATAAGCCTTTCAACTGACCCTCGTCGGTAGTGTTTTGTGAATTCTCGTCGTTTTGTGAATTCTCTCGTTGTTGTTGTTATACCATTCTTACGTCACACCACCTGTTTCATATTTATATTTCGAATTGCAATCTCCGTATTATACTGACGGCCACTACCGACGAGGGTCAGTTGAAAAGTTTATAGTGAATAAATTGCGAATATGAATTTGTTGTTCGTTGCAATATTCAAATTCTGTACCACAAGGAACCTACAAGGAACCTAATCGGTGGAGCACTTACGCTAATCTGCAAGCCTTCGCGGAACCAGTGGCGTGGGAGCATGCGATACCGCCCCTGGCTTTCGTTGATAACGCCGCCTTAGAACTGCAATTAGATATCCCTGCAAAAACCACTGGCACGGCTGCAACCATTCACCAATTACACTTCATTCAGGGACATCAATTGATTATTAGTGCAAGATTCGGTATCAGACAAAATACAGCATCAGTGCGTGGACTGTGGGTGGCACCACGCAATTACGATATTTATAATCGAATTATGATTAGGATTATTGCCATTGTTGAAACATTGAAATTTCATCACATATCAAACTCATTTCGCGTTCAAGAAACATAATTTCTCTCAATTCTATAGAAGGAATCGATGGGGATGATAGTCGATCATCATTCATGGTAGAAGGTAAAAAAAACGACTTTATCATTTTGAGATATGAGAATCTCCTCTCACAGCTCGTAATTTAAAGACCAATGGTATGATTAAGTTTCAGACACAAGCATATAATGGCGTCGAATCAAGTAGGTGCGATTTCTATAACCGCAGTCAAACATCAAACGTTGTTGCATTGCGATCAAACGTGGTTTCACTGCTTCGCATAAATCTGGATCATAACAACTCGTGATTATAGTCATTTCTCCATGCTTCGTGCACTGTGCACGTTCAGTCTCATTTTGCCGCCCCCTTGCAGCCTGCCGCCCCTGGCTCAGAGGTAGAACCGACAAGTGGCTGTTACGCCACTGCTCAGAACCATAACTGCAGCTGCAAAGTCATAGACCGAAAATATACCACATTACACATCTAATAAATTACTATAGATTACTGGTGCATAAAATGAACTATACATCGACAGAAATTGAAACATAGTTTGTGCAAAGCGTTGTTGACATGTCAAAAAGTCAAATTTTTGTTAAAATTGTTCACAAAGTCAAAATGTTTTTGCAACCTGCATTACGTTTGTATTGTAGACTTTGCACAGTCGGTGAACTTATCATTTGATATTTTACATCTTGTATCCTACTTTATAGGCCTACCGTTGTAGACGGCCCATTGTCTGGTCATTGTGAATCATAACCATTCAAATGAAACAAATAGGTTGCATGGTGTTATGCTCAACGTACCGCAATATCCTAACTGAAGCAAGACTGCGTGGACATTACATGGTTCTTATGTCAAGAAGCGCATGATGAAAAACTGTGATGTAGACACCATTGTCAGGCAGGATGAAGCAAAACGGTGTGTCACCAGCAGTATACGCACAACATCAGTGTTGTCAGCCAACAACTGTTGCTGTTGAACGTTATTTCTCCATTCTTGGCAAGCTACTTAGGAGGACAGATACTTTCTACTCGAGAATGTAGGAAAGTATCTTTCGTTGTACGACAACAAATTTTTATTAGTTCTACCACATACGTGATGTAGCTACTGGAATTCTTCATAGGGCCATATTTCGTTAAAATAAAGCTTTTCCAGCCCAAACTACTTCGTAAGCACCGACAGGTCCAACCAGAAAAGTAAAGACAAGTAGTACTATTCTAACATTACGGGGCAAAACATCTAATTTACATATATGAGGTCGAAATTTGGTCAAAATTAAGTTTTTAAGGTAAAAAAATGTCAAACACATCGCCCCATGAATTGCTATAGATTACTGGTGTATAAATTGAACTGTACATCAACAGAGTGCTAAAAGAACACAACCATTGAAGTATAATTTGTGCAAAGCATTATAATGAATATTTATCGAAAATCAGTGTGAATTATCTTGTTCCTTTGCGACATACCACCACAACAGCCACAATTTGAATACTGACCAGCCCTAATTACCGACAACTAATGATGGCCTAGAACAGCGTATCATCACAAATCATATTTATGAATTGAGTGTGTGTCTTGATTTCAATGGAACCCCTGAGATTGGCTTAATGGAAACCACTGTTGTAAATCGTCCTAAATCGTGGAAATTCGGAATGATCGGGTATATCTTTTAGAACGGCCATATAGTATAGGCTAGATCAGTGGTCGGGAACCTTTTTTGTCCGAAGAGCCATATTGGCCCTATTTTTTCCATCTCAACTCCCAAAGAGCCATACATTCCAATCAACTGTCACGACACAATTGAAAATTCGTGACGTCATGATAGTACTAATTCGAACTCATACATGGGATTCCTCGTATGCGCAATATTTTTTCTGTAAAAACTGATATTTATTGTTCGAAAGGAAAGCTCGAAACGAGAGGCGAGGCACAGACGGGCCAAGTCTTACCATTGATAACACAATTCATCGTAAGTAGCATATAATTTATTATAACTGATATTGATCGAATGTGACTGTCACACTGATTACGAAAATCTAAATACTTACCGATTTCTCAATTCTCAAAGTATTCGGCGGTAACATAACGCTGCACCACACGCCTACATTTTATCGCCGGTACTACACAGAGCTATACTTACCAATCGAGAACGTGGATAGCTATGACGCTGTTTGTAATTCGAGTTTGTAATTGTCATATCGACAACCGTTCATTTCGCGCCGTAGATCAGGAAGTCAATGCGTATTTGAAAACTGCGTTTAGAAATGGGCGTCGCCATGTCTGCTATATGCTCTTTGATTAATCAAGGTATCGCACAATTCAAGATTCGAGTCAGTTACAAAGAATTCGCGAGTGATATTGGCCGCCGGCGTCACAGTAACTTAAATTTGATGATTTTGAAAAGAGGGGGACCTAGCCCCTAAACCTGAAGAAGGCATTGTCTTTGACTCCCAAAAACATGTTTATTGTTTATACTGCCACGAGAATAATTATTCTGGTCGTGATGAAAATTTACCGACAAGTCGCTGCAATATTGATCAATTCAGCACAAAAATAAATATATTTTGGCAAAGAGCCATATCTTATATTCAAAAGAGTCATATATGGCACGCGAGCCATAGGTTCCCGACCATTGGGCTAGATCTTTGGATCATGGTAAATTATAGCTGTCATTTCGTCATTTCTGATATCTGGATAAGTTGGTATCGTTCGTATTTAGACGGCGTGAATTACGGGTTTTACCTGACAGCTGTGTGGGTTCTCGGGTTGTTTACTGGATTTCTCCCGTACATTGGACTTGGATCGTACGGCTTCGAAAACGGATTGCAAGTCGGATGCCTCATCGATCTCACGAATCAGGACAGGTAGCCTTCGATTGCAGTTTCTGTGTGCCATAGATTTGTTTCGAATTGACAGTTTCCCAAAAGTGTAATTGAGCCATTGAATTTTGTCCGTTCTCGGACTTCGGTGTTATGATGCTTGTCTTATAAGTATCTATAAAATACGCGTGTATTTCGTAGACCTGCTTTAAAATGGTAATATTTCCTTACATATGGATTCTAGTCGAGACCAAGGCTCCATCCAACTGAATCGTTTTTCAACAGAGTCCCCGTAATTGGACTTTTGTGTATACGATCACAAGACATCACTAATACGGCGCAATTAAAACAAACGGTGTCTTAAAACACTTTGTTTAAAACATGTTTCAAAGAGTGTCTTGAACAAACGCCTTTTTAAAAGGACAAAATTGCGTTTTTTCTTCAAACGATGTCTATACTTATGTCGTAGGCCGACTTTGTAAACCCTTTCGACAAATCATGTAGTGTGTGCCGACGGACGATTTGCACCTAATATAATCGACGTATGCGATGTGGGGTGGCTGGAACCCTAGAAATCGACGCCGGTTCAACGGTTATAGCATATAGATATAGATCATTGGTACGGAATGGCTGTTTTGATGATGAAGACTCCCGACCGGAAAAAATGCTCCAAAACGATGTAGTCCTGCTGGTTAAAGATATTTTTGATCTGTTTATGACAGCGGTCGGGAGCCCATTTCGTCGAAGGAACTATATTAACCTATATTTTCAATTGTCAATGCCAATCCACTGTGAAGTCACAGTTAAATATTCGTGACATCATCATTAAAAGAAAACAGAAACAATAAAGACACATGTTTTAAACATGATTGTTTTAAATTCAACCATACCCTTCACTGCTGATCTCTGTCGTCTCGTATGAGAGATTGCTACTTAACAGGACCTGTTCATTTTTTTATGAACATGACAGAAAAGATATGCGATAAATGAGTGTACTGTGGTCACGTGCAGTGTGCACTTACATATAAATCATAGCCTGGTTTATACTGGGGACACACAAACGAATATCTTACAACGTCTCGAATCGACTACAAGCTAACGATGTTCGTATTACTAGTTGACCCCGTAAACAGAATGAAATTTATAGGATCTAATAATAATATACTTTGCTAAGGGATTTCTACCAAACGGCGCATACCAATAAAGATAAGTCGGATAAAGAGGATAAGTAGATGACCGACAAGGTGCGTGCACGAATTCGGAGGCCAAAGTATGCATCCATAATCCAAAAATTTGATATTAACACCTTCCGAGGATGCCTGGCAAATTGCTTTACCGTGCTTGAGAATTTACTCTACCGTGCATGCAATGCAGTACAGCCTTAATGATGATATTTTCTTACTTTACAGCGGGAATTTTGCCTTCCTATCAATCATGAGTCTACTTTGGTTCATTCTCCCCATGTCCGCCATCATCACATACTACGGAAAGCTGAAGAAAGACACTGGAAACGGAATAGTGAGCGACTATCTTACGTTGGGATGAGCTAAGCAGAATGAGAGCATGTTCGAATAACTGTAAAATCGAATACCGATTCATATTGCGCTAGTTCTGTTTTTCCAAGTCATCATGTCTCCAGACAACCACAAAAGCATTATGTCTCCGATGAATGTCTTTATTATATATATGTGCGAACGGCATATCACTTCAGCATTCTTGCATACTAATTAGGACATATTGTACCTAATATCCCGCTTCAGCTAAAGCAGGGGTTCTCAACCCGCGGCCCGCGGGCCGCATGCGGCCCGCAGACGATTCTTTTGCGGCCCGCGACATCTTTCAATATGAACGAAATTACTACTGGTACAGTATTGTTATGGAAGACCGATGTGTCACATTTGTCGAAGAACATTTGTTGTAACAAAGCCTAGAAGCTTGAAATGATAGCACTATAGTTTCATCTGGAGTTATACAGTAAGCTTGGTTTCAAGCCCAGCAATCCATGTTTCGAGGCATTTTTAAAATTGCCGACGATATGACAGACGCATTGTTCAAAATTGATTTGATTATCGATAAACCGAAGAGTCTGCTAGAGAATGTGTGACTTCAATAAAAATTTAACGTAGGCCTACTGTGCGAATATTCGCTGTTTCCGGAACTTAGCAGCAAGTCTAACATCACCTGATAAATTTCGAGGCTACACTGCTACAGTTGTCTGATTCAACAGTCACCAGAAGAGTAACAGCTATCTCAGTCGATCTTTAATCGCATGTTTTGAAACACAGTACGATGCCACTCATAGACTACTATAGCGCCTAGCATTGGACGAATCCATCGACTGCACACAGTGCACACAAATTGCATAGCAAATTATCCAGGTGTGTTTTATCAGATTGGACATATTTCCAGAGGAAATGCTGACGGGGCAAACGTGAGAAGGAGACCAGTGAAAAACATAAATTTGAAAAAGCTGGCTTCTGTAACTACTGGTGTAAGGCTCCAGCCATGGAAGGAAAGGAGAAGAGTTGATTGGTTTGCTCACAAATGTCCCCGAAAGTCTGACTTCTTCTCATATCACTGAGAGCTCAAAGTGATAATAACCTCTGTAACGAAAATGTCACCGTAATTTTATACTTGCTCGCTCACGCATTGAAACAGCGAGTTCGGTTCTCTGGTGGAAGGGTTTGAAGGGTACATATACCAACATGGCAACGAATAGAATGTACGCTCCAAGAAGGGATTTAGTTGCGCCACTTGAAGATAGATATCCTAACAAAAAACAGCAACTGCAAACTTACGAACGCTCTCCATTAATGCTTTAGAATGCATAAAAATGTACTAAATTCCCGTATAAGACTGGTAAATAGGCTACAGTAGCCTAAATTTAGTAGTGGTTCGCAAATACGTGGTGATAATGTTCTGCGGCCCGCGGCGTCTTTTAGTGTGAAAATGCGGCCCGTTATACGAGGGAAGTTGAGAACCCCTGAGCTAAAGAATAAGCGATGTGTTTTGCAATGATCTGCCTTGAGGTGATTGCCAATTCATGTATATACTGCTGACAAAGCGCCTGGGTGGTATCTTTGCGCTACACTCACTTGTGTATATTAATCAATCATTATAACCAACACCAATCTATTAGGTCCAACTGAATCTGATCATCGTTTAGTAAATCGTATGTAGTCTTTTCCAATGGCAAGTCGGCACCAAAGAGGCATTGCAAACCATTGATCACTTATTGTGGCAAGACACGCTATAGCAGGGGTGGGCAAACTACGGCCCGCGGGCCGCATGCGGCCCGCAACGACGTTCTGTGCGGCCCGCGAGAGTCTAAAGAAACTTTTTAAAAATATTGATAAAATGCGTACAAAAAATCGAATTAATGCAGGGACTTGATTATATTTTTCTTAGTATATTTCACCATGATAATTCTAAGACAGTAATTCTCAAACTGGTGGACACGACCCCCGTGGGGGCGTGAAAGCATCTGAATGGAAGCGCAAAGATGAGCTCAACTGAAAAAGTTTTTCGCGCTTCGCGCGATTTACATCCAATTCATAGTTATTGCTCTGTCTTTAGTCTGAATTACATATTTTAAAATCTCTCATCCACAGTCGTAACCTTCCATGCCATCAAACAACCCGTTAGGTTTGCTAGGATCCTGGTTGCGTTTTGTGATATGACGATAGGGGGCGCGAAATCATTCACCATCATAAGGAGGGGGCGTGTCTTAAAAAGTTTGAGAACCACTGATCTAAGATAAATACTTGATATCACAGCGGGATAGCTGCAACGAGATTGACATAATTTGGATCACCAGTGGGATTTCAGATTGGCCACTCCATTTTTATTATTTCAGTGATGTGCTTATAAAAAACGATTCGGGCGTGTCTTAGGCAGTGTTGGGATGACTCGAGTCACCTTTTTCGTATGACTTGACTTGACTCGAGTCACTTTGCTAAAATGACTTGACTTGACTTGACTCGGCGTATCAGAAATGTGGATTGACTCGTGACTCGGAGCAAAATTCACGAGTCAATTTCGAGTCATCAGGCAATCGACGTCAATAAAAATCATTGTGTCTTGCATATGTTCGGATTGTACGCGAAACGCTGGTGTAACCCGTGAGAGCGACCAATCATTCAATGATTGTGCTTTTTACTGGAACCTCCATTGTTCTCACATAAATATAGTGATCGGAAACGAAGTGATCGAAGCTTACAGCTGACGCTGTCGTAAACTAGTATAGTAAAGTAATTTAATAGCAAAATGTCTATTTCTGTTCTCTGTTCTTAACTTAACCAAACTTGTTTTATTGAAATTGAATTCTAACATAGTTTCTATAGTCCTCAGCCATTAGGGCAGGCCCGAATTTTATCATATCAATTTGTAACTGAGTAATGTATTGTTTCTCTATTCTCTATTTTGGCTGGTAACTATAATCCGAGGCTACGTTACTACTTATGTAGTTTAGCATTTCTACGTATATATGAGCACTAAAGCGCCTTCTTGCGTGTATATTTAACTCTATATTCGTTCATGAGTCCAGACTAAATGACCACTCAATCTTTATTTCTGACAGCTAGCAAAATGCAATGACGTAAGCATGCCTTACACTTCGAAAAGGCAACTGGACTTGAATAGTGACTTGACTCGTGACTTGACTTGACTTGATTCGACTTGACTCGAGTCACCTCCAAAAATCGAGTGACTTGACTTGACTCGAGTCACCTTCGAAAATCGATTGACTTGACTTGACTCGAGTCAAAATGTGCAATGACTCGAAATGACTCGTGACTCGAAGGTAGTGACTTGATCCCAACACTGGTCTTAGGTAGATTCGTTGTCTGTATGCGTAGAATGGGCGTATTTATATTTTATCTACATTCTACACACAGTAGAAGCGTGTTTGAAGCTAACATGGTTATGATGCTGTCAGCATGGTTTGTCCTGGAACGGAACCAAAAGTGGAATTAGTAAATCTATGAACAGATCGCTGCTCACAGATTTAAATTTCAATCCTGTTCTAAGAATCGGGCCGACCGACTTTCATCTCTATAGTTTTGACAAATTGGTTATTGAGGTCCGCCAGCCTATGAAATCTCGCCACTATATGTTTCTGACGCGTGTGCGTCAATGCAATGTTTGGCTTGTTCTAAATAAGCACATATATTAACTTCATGTCCTCACTATATAATCAAATATCAATATTACGTTTTGGTTTATAATCCCAATTTTATATAGTACGGCCCGCGAATGAATTAAAATGTTGAATGCGGCCCGCGAGCTCAAAAGTTTGCCCACCCCTGCGCTATAGTGTATACCTTGGTTGCAGTCCGCCGACCGTTTTTATATGTTACACCAAAAGCACTCGGCACGATATTCGAAAAATACCGGAATACCTAAATTTAGGCTGAAATTACGGAAGTTTCCCTAATGAGTGAGAATGAAATGTACATTCGCATTTCTAAGGGCAAGACCTGGCAATAAAACAAATGTAAATCTTTTCAGCTTTTGAAGTTGATCCCGAATCAGATGTTAATCTCGTGGAGCCCGTACGCGGTAACCAGCATTACTACCATCTTACTTGGGCCTACGAACGTGCCAACGATTGCATTTGGAGTGGTGTCGAACGTGAGTTGTCATACAATTTATAGTGGATTTCCGCGCATCGTTTATGTATGAGTGTGTGTCATAGTAACAATGCCATAAACAAGTTCAGTCGTCAGCATGCACAGGAATGAACAGTGAACGCTGCGACTTGTCCACAGCCGCGACACCAATGGGTGAGCGGGTTCGGATCCGACCGAAGTCGACTCCAGAATTGCTACCCAAGTATTGGAGGTTGATCTATGCTCCTCCTCGCAATCTCATCAGTGCAAGCCTAGAAGTGGGCCGCTACGGAATGAAAAAATAAGGATTATCGGCCTGGTGTAGTTACCATTGTAGTCGACAAACACCATGAATACTACAAAAAACAACAACAACAACAGCTTAATCATGGGTGAATCACATGATTTTGTTTTACTGTTCAGTTGTTTGCAAAAATCTGCCTCAGCACGAATCCATACATCTACATTTTCAACGATGTGGAGTTGCGCGTGGCGTGCTTCAAAATCTGGTTCGGCGGAAGAAAGAGTACGGCTACTATGACGACGATTGCGGAAGAATCGAACGGAGATAATATCAAGGCAAAGTAGAACTAACGTGATTTGATGTTGCTGTGATAAGCTTCGGTGTGGCTGTTTACTACGACGTAACATCATGGTATTGCAAGTTTGAATCGTCGTCGGCGCTATTCCGCATCACCTATTCCATTGCATGCACCCGGACTTTCGTTCTACCATTTTTGACAACTATAGCTCATAGTTACGACGTTGCTGTGTATCCCCTAGTATTTCTTGCAAAGGTCGAGGAAGTGCTCGGCTTCCTATCTATTGTATGTCTTTAGAATTTTGGAATAGGTGATTCAAATTAATTATACAGGTTATAATGGTATTACCGGGCTCAATATGTACGCAAGAGAACGTAGGTTGTGTTCTATAATTGAGAAATTTACGTACGTAATATACAGAGCAATTTGAGAGATCCGTCTTCAATAATATGAATCGATGATTATTTCCACATCGCCATCTAGCGACTTATAACTACTAAATGCGTTTCTCGACGCCCCCTGGCGAGGGTGAAAATTCGTAAGCATCTGTACGCCTGGCTGATTAATGCAGAAATGTATTACTTCCATGATGTAAATGATAGATGACCGTTTGACCCAATGACAAACCTTTGAAGCGTGGAATTAAGTTGTCGTTGCATATCTCGTTCTCATCGTATTGATGTTTTCATACAAATATTCCTGGTATGTAGATGCAATTGATAATTTCAATGTTCTGTTTTTGCCCGTCACTGTGAACTGTGTATGCGAAGGTGTCTGTACTAAGATATGAAATATATATATATGTGTGTGTTTTAATCAACGATATAACATACGCAAAGAGTAGATGCGTGTTTGTGGTCTGTTGCGTTATTCATAGTGTATCTTCAATTCATCATCCAGGGCCATTGGACATTGTACATAAGGTATTCTAGGCCTAGTTTTGTCTAAAACAGTGGTTCTCAACCTTTTTGATCTCGCGGACCGGTAAAATTTCAAAAAATGTCTGGCGGACCGGTGAACTTTCAAAATTGAAATGAAGCCAAAATGTAAAGTATGCAACCGTTGTTTGCAATTATATGGTGCTAGAGAGTGAAATCTAGAGGGTTTTGATCGTGTCTAATTAAATTCATGATGGCATCCATGTGATTTTATGGTAGTGAGTCTGCCGAGTCGAGGTAAAATTGCTTTATCCAGATAAACGTGCTACCGCCGAGAGTCCTTTACAGTCTTTCGCGTTGAAGGCCGTGGGCTTAACAGACCATGCCAACTCTAATAATATTCTTCTCTTCGACAATATCGAGAGAAGAACCGTATCGAAGTCGAACCAAGCACCTTGCCGTGCTACATTGCTCATTGCCAACTGCCACCAGACGCAGGCTACTCTGGCAACTACCTATACGAATACAATGCGTGCCGCAAGAAAACACATTGCAGCAGCTATACCGGCCATCCGCAAATCCTGGCCGAAAAAGCACTTCGTCAGCCCACCCCTAAAAACGCTTGTCTTGGGGCCCCCACAGGGCGATAAGTCAAACTTCCGGGGGCTTCACCCCCGGACCCTACCGTTGGGTGGATGTTTTCACCTGTACTTGTGAGCACATCCATTCTACTCAGCGTAAGCAGAGAGTTTACGTAGTTTTAATCACGTAAATAATGAAAATTTTCGATCATTCACGAGTGAAGCGGTTTTCCCGCGGCCGAATTTTTGGCCCACCTTCCGGAGTCCCATGTTAACCTAAGCTTCATTATGCGTTGGTACGCCACGGCGTGTTAATGGCTGACGCCGAAATACCTATAAATCATTCCGTATTTCTCAGAGAAAGGCACCTAATAAGCAAGACATTTAGCGCGAAATTTTCAAATAAATACAAATATATAATAAATATGATTTATGTTCATTTGCGAAATAATTTTGAGCCCTATTCAAGCTTGGCCCCTCTCCAATTGGGCGGTTTGGGGCGCCCCCGTTACGGTCCTGCACAAAATGAATGAATCGAACACCAATGATCAAACTGCGCTGATTAGCGATGAGTTGGCTCGTATCTGTTCTGTGTAGCCGACTTGTCACTCGCATGTCGTCAAATGACACGTCTTGAACTTTAAGTCAAATCGAACATGTTTCCAGCCCTAATGTTACCTCACGAAGTTATGAATCAGTTTAAAATTTGATGTTTTATTTATTTTTATCAATGAACAAGTCTTCAACATTGCATCTTGAAATTAAAGTATAAAATTCAAATATGACTGGCGAACCGGCAGGAATGTTGTCGCGGACCGGCACCGGTCCGCGGACCGGCGGTTGAGAACCACTGGTCTAAAACACATAAAACTGTCAAGTAGAAGTAAAAGTATACTTAAATCATAACTACGTTCGGAAGTAGTGGACAAAATCTACATGAAGTACTTCGTAAACAAGATTAACTTCGTTATTGACCATGACCACCTCCATGCTAAAAATACGTGTACCGATCTTGTAATTTATGTACGCTTTATTTTGAAATCAATCTACTTTCTCCGCATGTTCCATTATTCCTATCTTACCTATACAATACGATATTCCGTCCCTGGGTTGACAAAGCCATCTGAGCACTGCAAAACGTTCAAGATATGATTTTCCGTGTTAAGTCCTGGTGTTCGGCACTTCACTCGATTCTCAAAGACGGGGTTCTGTTGACGATGCAAGGAATCTTGAACTAATAATGAAGGCTATAGTGTAAATATTCCAATACCCAATTACAAGTAAAAAATGAGGTCAAATCTTAGAAATAACGAGAATGTAGTTTTATAACACATCACTCTTCAAAACGAGTAGGCCCTACAAATCACAGAAATCAGGACGTTATGACGGTCCTGCCTATAAGCAGCACAATCAGCGGAATAACAGCATAAAGCAACGCTCAATCATGTCTGCCAGTCATAAGTGTAACAGTATTTCAAAGAGCCTTCGAGCGAATCAACCAAATTCTGAACGCTCCCATATAACTAACTACCACCATGCCTTTAGATCAGTGGTTCTTAAAGTGAACTCCGAATATAGCTAGATTTACTGGAGTAGAAGTGGGTGGAGTCACTGCAGCCTCGCTCATCACTCTGATCTGCGCAATCCTTCAACAGTTAATGAGGAACAATGAAGCTACACATACATTAGGAAAAATCACGTGTGGTGTGATAGATGAAATCATGAATTGTGTAAGGCCGCAGAATAGCGAGCGTATTCAAAATAACTTATAAGGGATAAGCTTAATTCAACTTATTCTACTGCAAAGTATAAATGACGCGTACAGTTGAATACGACTAGGCAGAGCTAACACCTTGAACAACAGACAAGTGTGAATACGTACTCACAGTACTATGTAAGGCTGGGAAGCGTATAATCAACTGGGAACAATTAAATAATGATGAAAACGAAATATAAGAAAGTACATTGGCAAGTGTAACAACAGCAATTGTCATAACAGCGATGTATTCAAAATAGCTATTGTGAATGTTTTGCTGTTATGCAACTTTCTGCTCTGACAAACGCTATTTTGAACGCGAGTTCTGCGAGTAAAGTAACGCTACGGAACACTGGCAGAATACTGCCACACCGGATGCGTTCATATGATGATGACTAGCGAATTGCGAATGTGATAAGCGGGGTAAACAATTAATTCTCTAAGACAGGGACGGGCCACTTCTCCAGTCGACGGGCCGGATACAGGAAAATTAGAAGTACTTGGCGGGACGGATTGCTGAATCGATACATTATTCGCCCGTTTATCCACATATACAAAGAATAAATCGTATTTAATGAATGTATTTTAACGACAGCAATGTCACTTCAAAGCCATTTCAATGTGGATTTAAGAATGACATTGTCATACAGGCGCTGCCATGTCTGCTTCTCTCTGATCAATCAACACACGGTTCAATCCCTAATTAAGATTTCCAGGCTTTCGATACGCCCGGTAACCCTAATTTACCAAGATATCAATTCATTAGTGTTGAGTAGGTGACGAGATAGCGTTGTTGTTCAACTGTGTGGCCTAATTAATCTCGATATTGAATTCATGCGGCCCGCGTCCTCTACGAAATTTGAAAAGTGGCCTGCGACCCGTTTAGAGTTGGCGATCCCTTGCAAAAGCGGTGCCTTACAAAAGCCTAGAAGTGTCCGTGCTACAAGTCGGCGGTTACGGAATCAAAAATAAGACATATCAGCCTGGTGTAAATGACCATTGTATTCGACAAAAATTATGACTACCACACACGACAGGGTTGAGTGCATCGTAAATGCCGATAATGCAAGTCTTCTCGCTTCGACGAACTTCCGCGTAAGCCCCACTCTCGCCACGGTGCGCATCCCATACACGTATATAATAACATACAGGCACTAAAATTTGACGTAGCAAGCAAGTAGTGGGGAATCTCGGCAGACTGGGGCCGCGGGCCACATTATCATGTAAGACGGAAACTTGTCCGCGGGCCGAACAAAATCCCTTCGCGGGCCGTATGTTGCCCGCCCCTGCTCTAAGAGGTCAGATATGCTATTGCTTTGGACAAAAGCGATAATAGCAATCTACGAGTCGAAATATACCTTTCAAGCGCCGAAACAAACATTCAGTGATTGCTCACCCGATATTTTCAGAAGTTTGACTTGTAAACAGGGATTTGGAGCTGGCGTAAATTCTAAACTGCTCCAACTCCGGTTCCGGAGCTCTCTTATATGATGAATTAGCTCCGTTTCCCAGCTCAAGAGCTCATTGACACCGCTGCTCTGGTACCAGCTCCGGATCCGGAAACTATCGAATGGTTCAGTCATGTAGTCAATAACTATCGTTGCGCCGGGGGCGGTCGCGCAGATCCATTATTTTGTGGGGATATGCATAGTCCTTTGACGTCATAATTACTCTATGTCGACTGTCGGAAACTTCATAGTGGCATGAGAACTCACTCCACGACATTGCTGCGTACCAGAGATGAGCATGGATTAGGATTAGGATTTGAAAAAAAATGATTTGTGAAATTTTGTCGGATTTGGATTGGGTTAGGATTAGAGATTTTTTTCTGAACGGATTAGGATTTGGATTTGATTTGCCGATTTTCTAGGAGATTGAAATGTCGTGTGGCGAATGGCGACAAACTTTATTCAGATCAGTTATTAATATACTTATGATGGTACACTAGACCAGTGCTCTTCAAAGGGGTTTTCGTACACCCTAGGGCAGTGGTTCCCAACCTTTTTGTCGTCATTCCCCACTTCAGATTTATTCCGAGCCTTCATTCCCCACCAGGACCGTAACAGCACTTCGTCAGCCCCGCCAAAAAACGTTGATCTTAGGCCCCCACAGTGTGATTAGCCCAACTTCTGGGAGACGAATCCCCCCAGAACCCCCTCAGCCCCGCTGAGCCTGTACGCTTTTCCCCCATACTTATCAGCTACATTGGGTCTACTGTTTAGTGCGTCGTCTTATTTCGACTAAACGCGCAAAGCGCGAAAAATTTATATAATTCGTGTTTGAATCGGTCAATATTTGTTATCAATCTTTTACCCGCTCTCTTCTCACGTTATCAGATTTACCGTTAGAGCTGAGTGAGGTGTGTTGGAAAAGGTAGGACACCTAAACAAGAATTAAACATCTTCGGGCGTATACGCGTTGGCAGGAACGAAACAGCACTTCGTCGGGACCCCCAAAAAATCTTGGGTCATGAGTTCCCATAGGGTGATAATTGGTACATTGACTTCATTACATTATGCTATTTCGTGGCCATCAATATCTGCTATGTCAAAAGATATGGGAATCGCCAAAACTAAAAGGCTCACACGGTTTCAAATGGGTATTGTTTAACTGGCAAATAATTTTTCCCTGCGGGATCATTTGCCCTGTGTGGATTAGATCGCCAGGACAGGAACATTCGGCGCCAGCCATTTAGCCGCCTATGGACAATTAGACATATAAGTAGATTGTATATATATCGAAGTTTTCTGTCACCACAAGGCCATTCCTTCTCGGCAAAGGTCGTCTCGCTGGTGATCGTTCTGGCACACTTCTCGGAGTTGCATGTTACATGGCCTATAACTTCATATGCCTTGGTGCGTCGTGGTGCAGTAATGGCCGACGCCGAAGTCTCCATTTCTATAAATTTTAAGTATTTTCGTAGTGAAGGGTACCCAATAATCAGATATTCGGCAATATTAAATCGCGCACCCAGCGCGAAAATTGTTTGAAAAAGTGGCATAAATTTTCAAAAAATACTCTAATTAATGTTAATTCACGAAATAATTTTGAGCCTCTTCGAGCTCGCCCGATCCCCAATTGGGGGTTTGGGCTGCGGCAGTTACGGTCCAGTTCCCCACTACCCAGCCCTTTTGTCATCACAGAGCAGCTATCTGCTGGTTTGACTACACAAGACACACAACCACACCAGTACGCAAGACAATCGCCTATAACTGCAACATAAAACGTATTGTGAACCGATACCAGTAACGCTCTAAATTTCGCAAAAGCGCTATTTCACGTCAAACTAGTCGTGCTGGATGCGTTTGTGACGCCATGATTGGCCATCCAGAGTTAAAAATGAGGTTTTGTGAACAACACGCAATGATATTTTCGATGCATTCATTCCAGAGCAGTTAACTGGTAACGGTAATTGCGCATGTGTCGCCGTGAATATGTAGACTGTCATGTATATAATTCTGAACAAATGCGTCTATTCCCCACCAGAAACCATTGAATTCCCCACCAGTGGGGAATTCCCCACCGTTTGGGAACCACTGCCCTAAGGTGTACCAATATTTTAAAAGGGTGTACCACTCACATGGGGTGTACAGGGGTGTACCAGATCCGAATTAAAATGGACCGATGACTATATAGCTATCACAAGAAACAGGCAATTGTATGCTTCAGAACATCAATATGTTGACCGGGCGTGCATTATCGTACAATATTTTCATATCAGCTGTACGATGTTGTAAGTTATATTCCTTTTGGTGTATCACGCGCATATGTTTGTGCACATCACTTAAATGTTGGTGTGGACTTTTTGATTCCTTTTGGAATAGAAAAGGATGGAGATGACATGTGATCCGTTTGCAATATCCGTCTATAATGATGCTTGAGTAGGCTTACCATATTTTGGAAATCAAAAAAGAGGACACTTTTTCAGAAATTTGCAACTTGTAGATCCGGTGTGAAATTCTCAAAAATCGGTTGACTAAAAAAAAAAAAAAAAAAAAAAAAAGGTCATCTCTTCCGCTCAGATCTCAAAATAACGTTTTTTACTCCACATTGCCAGGTGGATGACTGAAAAAAAAAAAAAAAAAAAAAAAAAAAGGTCATCTTTTCGCTTAGAGCTAAAATCACCGTTTTTCACCCGTCGGAGCTTCACGTCTGTGCTAATATGTGGCATATCACTCGCAATTTGCTCTAAATCTGCTCTAAATCCTAAAAAAGAGGACAAAATCTCAAAAAAGAGGACAAAAGGGCGTCCTCCGAGGACACTTTCAAAAAAGTCAAAAAAGAGGACAAATCCTCTTAAAAGAGGACGTATGGTAAGCCTATGCTTGAGGAAACCAGCGCGACGGCTCAGAAATATTGAATTTATACTTTCTGTGAGCTCCTTATAAATAGCGCAGTGTACATCATTATAGGGGCGTAGCCAGGGCATCTCGTTGGGGTCTGTAGTTTGAGCACCACTGTGCTAGCTGGTGGTCCGGATCTTCGAGCCCTGATTAGTGTTTAGCATTTCAAATACGTTGTAGCATTGTTCATTCTTATCTCAACAGGCCAGCACCTGCAGACATACGGTTGCATCCAGCCCTTAACCAATATTTATGCGGCTCTCATTATATTAATTAAATTATAGCGTGTTTTGGCGTTCGTTATTATGCACTTTGAATTGCCGAATAGGTTCTCAAATCTTTGAGAGATCTTAAACTTGAAAATGTTATTCACGCTTGGCGCGACACGAGGGACCAGGATTTTTGGTATTTTATATATAGTGTAATCCATCAGCCATATCGCTTAATCAATCACGTGTGGCAAGAATGGATAAATAGTTTACAGTAATATATGAAACAACCCATATAATTTATTATAGATGAAAAAAAAATTCCACACGTAACAGTTTTTAGCGCCCGGGCGACTACTGTTACCATTAAAAACTTCTATACGGAAGGTATACCTCAAAAAATCCGTGATGGCGCAGAACACCACAAGCGCTCTCCGCGGTGTGAAGTTGCCAGTAGCCAATTCAACATGAGTATATGCAGGGCCGAAAAAGCATTTGGTCAGCCCCCCCCCTAAAAAAAAACGTTGGTCTTGGACCCCCATAACGTCATAAACCAAACAGTAGACCGTCATCACGCTCTACGTTTTCACCGCTACTTTGTCAGCGAAATTTGTTATACACGTTAGTGCAGACCTGGGCAAAGTGCGGCCCGCAACGCGGTTTTGAGTGGCCCGCGACGCGATTTTCAGTGGCTCGCGCAAAGTTGCCTGGAATTCAGTTCATAAAACCTACTTTGGAATGTTAATCCGTGGACTAAAATCGTAGACTGTAAGAACTGAACCGGAAATTCGTTCACTATTTAGCCTGTTTATTTATTTGCCGATTACGTAGCCTACGTACATCATACGAGTCAAAATAAAGCCAATGTAGCAAAGTGCGCCGTAACAATTGAAGACGCAAAAAGTCACTGTTCCCATAGCGTCGTTCAAACCTCCTTTGTTGCCAGTGTCACATTTACACAATCCGTGCTTCGAATTGTTACGTGATACGTTTTCAAATCCCTAAGTCCTAAAGCAAGTCAATCAGTGCTCGTGATGAAACGATGAACGGGCATGCATGTCAAAAAAAGAAAGGTGACCAAGAAAAGCTTTATAGTATCCTAGAAACGCGTCTCCGAGTTAAAAAAAGAATTTAAAATGTATAATGCCTGCCATTGTTTTGAATTATGACGGCGAATAAATATTATTTTTGTTAATTAACCGTCACTTTCTCATTGCCTAATTTCAATACATCCACTGAGCGCCATGTATTAACAATGTGATTCACTGCTTTTAATTTAGAAATACAATTATTACGCCGCAGAATGTAGTTTAAGATGTTGACTCGGCCCGCCAATATATTTTCTACTTTCATTTGGCCCGCGGGGAAAAATAATTGCCCATCCCTGCGTTAGTGGGCTAGTTCATAGCGTCTAAGATCGCGCGAGGCGTGAAATTTTCTATAATTCGTGATTGAATACGTCAATAATATCAGAAATTGCATATATATTGTTATAGAATTTTCATATTCTCTCTCTATGCCCAGGTAATCAGATTTACTTTAAGATTTACAATCAAAGTGAAATGTTTTGGAAAATACAGGGCTCGTAAATAATAATAATTCGGGCGGTCCCCTTGGTCCCCTCGGGGTTTTTAGTCAGCATAAGGGCGGTCCTTTCTGACCAATGTTTTCTCGCGGCCGATCATTCTGGCACACTTCTAGGATCGCATTTTGTTACATGGCCTAAAACTTCATATGTCTTGGTGCGTCGTGGCGCGGTAATAGCCGACACCGAAATGCCCATTGCTATTGATCATGCATATTTTTTTGTCGGGGAAGGGTACCCAATAAATAAGAAATGGGACATTAAATCGAGCGTAGGGCGAAAAAAATTGAATGAAGTTGAACAAATTTTCAGTAATATACTCGATAATTTATGTTTATTCAAGAAATAATGTTGGGTCCCCTTCGAGCTCGCCCCCCCCCCATTGACGGGTTTGGGGTGCGGCAGTTAGAGTCCTGATGAGTATATGACGTCCAGATAGGCCATGACGACTCTACGCCGGAATGCGGTAGTATGCTATGTAAGGAATCGAAGCACGGTCGTTAATTACAAGGAGGTTGAACACCCTGGCCTAGGCTTACTATAAGGAATCAATGAGTTATCCGGCCAGGGGTGTACCCGTTTCAAGTAAACCTTAAAAGGGTGTACCACGACGAAAAAGGTTGAAGAGCACTGCACTAGACTATGGTACACTCGGTGTCAATGAACATGAAAGGTGCAGCGCCAAGTTATCTTAAATCAATAGAATTGTTGGTTGTGAAAGAAAAATATCCCATTCCTCTCTTGCATAAATTAGCATTTTTGCTGAATTTCAAGTTAGAATCGGATTAGGATTGGACACGGATTTGAATATATACAAAAACTCTGGATTAGGGTTTGGATTAGGATTTGGAGCTTCGGATTTGGATTGGATTAGGACATAGAAATTCCAAATCCGCTCATCTCTGCTGCGTACCGCATCAAAACACGAATGCGACGTTTTAATACTGGCGTTGAACTTGCTCATATCAAGCCATACAGTTGACTGTTCTTTTGAAATTGTGGGATTGTTCAATTGTAACTACAGCAACCGCAACATGAGCTCATGTCGCGACCATGTCAGTAGAAATTTGCGTTCTACCAACAAATACCCAAACCAGTGCCACTGAAAATCTGGTGTGCAGTGCACCGTGTCAGCACCGAATTAAACTGCACTGGGTGACAATTCAAGAATACGACTGTTTCAAGCAATGCACACAACAGATGACTACATACGGGACAGCGTGCATGCAATCACTAATTCCTCTCTAATATATCCAACATCATGCATGGGGTTCGGGCATCAAATTGATTAGCTCGCATCGCGAAAATTGTTCGCGGACTGTAACCAATGTTCCCTCTAATTTTTCACGAGTGTGCGCAACTACGCCAACTCACTGCGCGGGCTCTTGGACAACAGTGCGCAACCAGGACCCCATAGGGTGATAAACCTAACTTCTGGGGGGCTTCGCCCCCCAGACCCCCCTCATTTTACTAGCTTTACACCGCTACTAATCATCTATATCTGATCTTCGTTTAGTGGGCGTTCCGACTCAACGCGCGAAGCGCGAAAATTTTCTATGATTAATGATCAAATCGGTCAATATCATCAGGAATTGCATATATTGCTATCAATTTTAATCCTGTGTCTGGTCACGTAATCACATTTACAGGTAAAGCTGATCGAGTGAGATGTGTTGGAAAAGGTAGAACCCCTAAATATAATTAAACATCTTCGGGCGTACCCGTTGGTATAATGACTTCTTTACATCATGCTATATCGGGACCTCCTATCTGCTATGCCAAAAGATATTGAAATCTGGACATAAGTCACTTTGATTCCACTGCGACGATATGGTGACATACTATGGATTACTAGAAGACAGACATATACGCACGAGAACGCACTTGAAATCAATATATGCGATCGATGTAGGCCTATCGCGTTAAAACACTGATGTGGCGTCTTAATACCGGCAATGCACTCATTACTATCAAGACATACAGTCAGATATAACGATACTAATATTCAAGTCTGATTGAAGCAAGAACAAGATCAGCGTATGACCTTATCGACAGAAGATACCCGTTCAAACGAATCAAATAAAATCACAAATTTGTGCTGCTGAGAAGCCGATCTAATGCAGCGCCCTACAGTGCAGTTGCTGCATATCCCGATCAACGTCTGCAAAGGGATAGATTTTTTCAACAATATTCGTGCTTGTACTTGCATATTCTGCATATTATCCTATATCACCATACGTGATCAGATTCGCGGAGCGCAATATTTTCGGGCCGCACTTGTGGGCCTACCTCGGTTTCAGACTTCAGCGATAGCACTATTTACCCCTGGCAATGTTCCCTCTCATTTTTCTCGAGTCTGAGCGCCTGCGCGGTGCCTTGGACAAGAGTGCGCAACGATTAAAAAAAAAGTCATCACTTCGGATTTTCTGTGCGCAGCCTAGATTTTCTGTGCGCGGAGACCGTTTCAGCACTGCGCATTTGCGCACGTGCGCAGCTTAGAGGGAACATTGACTGTAACGGCGTTCTGGGATGCGTTTCTCCATTTACGTTCGCAGATCCTTACAGCAATACAAGATCATGCGCAGGAATGAATTCCAATTCGCAGGCACACACAATAACACACTGTTGAATTTCGTCTTATGATAACAAAGCTATCACCGGGCATTTGCTTGTTCTGAATCGCTCAGTGTTGTTCTGATGACGAAATTGCGGGTATGACGAATAACCACGTCTCAGAATACAGTAATGCACGGCATATCTCGCATACCCAGGGTTAGCGCGTTATGTATGAACAATTTGAACATGCTTAGTTATAGAAAAGGTACCGCCAACGAGGCAACAATTCCTAATTTTTTGAACGATTACCGTAAAATTTTGTGAATTCAACCAGAAGTATTACCATAGCATCTAATAAAATTGATCGGAGCCGGAGCTAATTTTCAAACCACCGGCTCCAGCTCCGGCTCCGGCCCAATCAGAATTTTATTTAGAGCTCAGACTCTGATCAGTGATCAGTGATCAGCACTCAGTGATCATGTCATCTGTTCGGGCAGAAAAGTTCATCATTCGACTCAGCGGGATGCGTGTCGTTACAAGTTGGAAATCCATCGCACGTTTCTCTGCCGATGATCGATGATATCGAATTGTTGAACCTGCGATAACAGCAAAATGTCGCATCAGCAGCCATCGAGTGTATGTAGGTTGATATTTTAAGTCGTCATGTTTATTAACTCGGATAAGCTTTCAAATCGGTTGCGTATTCATCCGCTTTACATATGCATCGCCTATATGTAGCATCAATATTCATGCTGGTGTACCTGTCAAGAACACAAAACACCAGTTCGACGGATGGAAATGCCGCAATCGTCGCAATAGCTTAGGATTAAAATTCTAGATTACCCCGAGGGATGTCTAGTTCTCGGCAGAGGCATAAGTTGGAAGAGCGCAAGTGGTCTTATAAAGCTGCATGGACATTGAATCTACTTCATAAAACTGATCTTCACTGTATATATGTTTACATTCGAGGCTATAGATCTATTCAGTTCAGTACCTTAAACCTGCCCCGAAAGAGAAAACGCGTTCGCAGTATTTCGATCTCGTTTTGTTTTTGCACACGCCCCCTTCAGCGTAACACTCGTCATCAAGACTTGGACACGTTGGTTCACCGTCGCATCGATTGGAGTATAGAGGACGCAGTTAACAATACTGCGAACGAAAAGGGCCGGAAGTTGTCGTTTTTAACATGAGAATGTCAGTGTGATAACCCATTGAGGGCGGTATCCGCACTTCTGGGTCGGAGGTCTGCGTTACGTTGTCCCAGTCTGAAACAAAATCGTATATCGTTTCAGATGAAGGTTATTGGGAGTTGTTCTCAAACTATGCGCTGGGATTTCAAACATTCTTGTTGCTCATTTAAATAGTTTTTGGTATCGCAAAAAAGTGAGCGCTAAATTTCCCGCTATCATCAAGGGGGACGTGTCTAAAAAAGTTTGAGAACCACTGGTTTAGATTGACAGAAAACGTTTTTCTTTATCGATTTCTTCACTCCGTGGATCCCTTTGTGCGCCGTGAAATTCTTGCGATATATACGAAAACGAAGTTTGCTCACGATGCAATATAACGGACATGAAAATAATTCATACACACTCAGTTTTTGCCAATACGATACATGCGTCTGTTTTAGATATACTTAATATTGACGTTATTCTGGACAGTACTGTGAGAACGAGCATTGTGTAGAACCAGGAACTCGTCCCATACGGGCCATACCAAATGATAATAATAATCGTACGAAACAATAAAGGAAGCATATAAATATAATTTTATCAAAGAAAGGCTACTTACGTCTACTAAGTTAACCTGATAGCTTTCTATATAATCGACAGTGTATATATTTCTTGGCGAATGCACACTGCTTTATATATTACAGCCGACGCATCCATTTAAAAATGGTTTCGACCTACGTACATGAAAATTTGGGGAGAGGTAATTGTTTTACAATGACATGACGTTAGAGATTCATTGTGATATAGTGAGTATAGATGGCGTCACAATGAACAAGTGATAAATGTAGAGAAAAGAAATGCCGCTTTCGCACCCCTTGGTTACGCCAGTGCATACCGTAAGTGTATGCTAAGGGGAGGTGGTACTATACGCTCCTCGGCACTGGAAGTTAATTTATCAACAAGAATATTAGTTTCGACAGTAATTTTGACTGTTGTAGCCTCGTAACCTTGATTGGCCGAATGGCCGTATCGTAGCATACGAAACATATAGTACAAAACTGCGAACGTTACTGGAACCAGCACATATCCCAAGTCATGATCGTGCCACAACATTGTCACCAAGTGCAATGAAATCGGTATGGTCGAAAAAATGCCAAAGTATCTTCAATGTGATGGATAACAGGCATTATATTTTTTGTGATGGCGTAAAAGGTACATATTTGAACTTTCACATATTACGTTTATTATGACGTCATAATGAGTGATTCTCGATTACTCGACTCGACTCGAAGCATATCACGTGATTCAGAATCGAATCACTCAGGTAGTCGATTTTGCCCAGCCCTACCTACGAGTAGTTCAACCGCGATCACGTCGTGTGTACCGGATTTGAGTCAGCGACCTTCGTAATATTTCCGGAGTGAGTCGTCAAAAGTTATCATGCTTTCTATAATCATGCTTCGCTGTCCGCATATGGTGTGATTATGGCGTTGGCCCTAGACGACTGTAGACGGCGGAGTGCAGATTAATGTGAGCTAAAGTGCTAACTATGAGTCCATCATCTTAGAGATACAGTGACAGAGAGCAATTTCCATAAAATAATGCGTTTATAATAAGGTAACAGGTGATTAGAAGACAGCGACATCGATTACTTCTTTTCAATATGGCACGACGTATAGTTATATACCCGCATTCTAAATATACTTCGTTTCCCCTGTTCCTGGAGTTAAATCCAAGATCGGATCCACCCGTGCAACAGTGTTATAGACTAACTACTTCTGTATAAGTGTGCAACTGTAGATGCTTGGGAGCAACCATCCATTTTCATATCCGAGACGTTTGAATTAGGGCGGAGCATGGACTGGAGCCGGATTGGATATATGGGTTTCTCATTTTTGGCCGGGACCAGATTGGAGCCGGATCAGTACTTTTTCTGATACGGCCGGAGTCGGATTGGAGTCGGATCAGTACTTTTTACAAAGAATATGACAGCCTTACCCTCTTCCACCGGTGGCGAGATAGCGTATTGGCATAATCCACAGTTACAACATCAATGGGTTGTGGGTTCGAGTCCGAACGAGGTCGACTACAGAATTCCTACCTAAGTGTTGGAGGTTTATATAGGCTCCTCCTCGCCATATCATCCGTGAAAGCGGTGTTTTATAAAAAGCGTAGAAGTGGGCCGTGCTACGAGTCGGCAGTAACGAAATAAAAATTAGGAAATTGGCCTGGTGTAAATGACCATCGTAGTCGACAAACACCGTGAATACTTCAAACAAACAAACAAACAAACCCTCTTCCACCATCGAATCAATATGTAAAGTGAAACGTTCATGGAAATAAACCTCATGCTAAGTCCAATTAGGTAAAATGACTTCAGATAAGGGTTGGGTTTGATCTTTGAGTTTTTAATTTCCGGTTTGCATTGTTTCAATCAATAGTATTGATTCAATACGCAATACCATCCTGTGAGTAGATAATTAATATCGTAGTTTTTTCGGGCCGGATCACTGTCATTTCTAAAATCCGGCCAATGAGTCGGACCGGAGTGGAATCAGAGCTCGACAGAACAGTATCGGAGTAGGACCTGACAATTTGTCGATCCGCTCCGCACTAGTTTGAATGTATGTGCGATTCCAGAAATAAATGGTCTTGCATAGGAACACTCATTGCATACGTAGGCCTATGATCTGTAAAATTTTCTTCCATATATTTACGACTGGGCAGTGAGCATATTCCTGTAGCCTACGCGCCAACTGGATCCTCCCAAATCACATATGCCAGAACATCCAGAAACTTTTGAAATATAGATCGACTGACAATGATACATGGTATACTTCGGCGATCGAGGGCTAGATAAAAGTAGAATCCCGGGTTTTGCATGTAATTTCAAGCGACAAAAATTGCATGGTTACTATTTTAATAATCGGGTTTTGTCCCACCCATTATTCTCAGAACGCAGTGACTCAAATTCGCGTCAGTGCTACTCCTAATGCCTTGTTCCTTCATTCAACCATGAAATTGACTGATCGATATCGTATGCTGTAAAATGGATAGCGAATTGCCAGGATTTTTTAGTGTGTCTGCAGAGCAATCTCAATTGAGAAGTTACCATTGAAGCTATGCTTTACGTTATCGCATGACAGAACCAACAAGACCCCTGCATTTGCTTCATGGTTCGCCGACAGCTTTTCTTTGACCAGTAGCAATACCGATGTAGCCTAGGGATATAATATAAGAGGGAATTGGTAATCATGATATAAGTTACTGTGGATACTATTGCATGTTTCGCCTTGATGTTGTGTTATGTGCTGAGACGATATTAGCGAGATTATATAAACCGTTCATAACAGTATATAAATCTGTAATACGGACTTATTGGTGTGGCATCCTTGCTCCCTAGTTGCAATGCAATCTTCAAGACAGAGTGATGGATCCATATATATTGGCAGCTCTGACGCAAAGTTGACTGGTTTAGATTAATAGTTTACTCTATATATGTTCATCTCAATTTAGCGTTGTCCGCATGGCGTATCCTACATTTACATAATATGTAGGCCTACACAAGACGTGGGAAATAGCGATATGCTGACAGAAGAAATTGAAGTTTGTAGGCTATTCCTGTCAACAGACAATATTCGAGCAGTTAAGTAAGCAGTTGCAACAAGGGACATAACATTTATTACCAGTTTATTGCCAGTAGTACCATTACTACTCTACAAATATTTCATATAGTAATGCATATACCTATACACTGCTTCCGTGACGCACAGGATGTCATAAACACCACCGATGGCGATACTCTTATAATTTTAGAACGGACTCGAATTGTTTAAGTATCCTTTAAATTTGTAAATGCTTTTATATTGTATTCTGGCCATCTGTGTCCGGTATGCGGTCGGGCAGAACGAGACGTCAGGTAGGTTTTGTAATAATTTGAAGAATATTAGTTGGAGTTCCACCAAAGTCAATCGGGCATTTTATGTGTAAACTCCCAGCCGAAGTGTTGTCAGATAATCTACACAGGTCCTTATCGCCAACCATCTGCGCATAGGCAGATAATTCCATAAAGTTTAGAGACCCAATATATGCTCTGAATATGCTCTTCAAATGAGAAAAATATCGCATTTATGCGCCGTAATGGCGTAATTGAACGGCGATGGTATACTCGAAAAATTATGAATATCAAACAAATGCTCCGTGTTCTGGATATTCGAGATTGTATCACAATAAATGGCTTTGATGACCCAAAAGCTGTTTATAAATATTTAACTCAAACGCAACAAACCCGTTGACATTTCTCATAAATTGCCTCGTTTCATTTCAGTCATACCTTGCGACTCGGATATGCTACTTCCTTTTGATTGCGAAGACAACGTGAGCTGTATCAATAGATACAACTTCTGCGACAACGTTGTACAATGCCCGTAAGTCATATAGCTAAACGATCGCGACCAACACTAACGCAAATCGCGATGTACCAGATTTCTACGTAATTATGCACGTACGCCACATTAGATGCCATGGACTTTGAATTCCAGTAATCGCTGTTATTTTGGGATTGTCGCTATGGAAAGCAATTCTGTACAACATACTGTATATCAGTGCTTTTGAACCTTTGTGAAAATCACGCCACCCGCACTTTCATTTTAGCAAAAATTTCATCCGCACAAACGTACCGAAAATCATTACTCAAAATGAAAAGTTTCATCGCTATTTTATTTAAGAAATGCCCTGCCAGTACAGGCTACCAATTACCGATGACTCGGTTGCTGACTCCTTTTCCCCGTTTTGATGACAACTTGGACACTGCCATCCCCATTCCGATCAAATAAGCAGTGGATCGCCAGGTCTTTATACCCACTTTCGAACAAGACTTTTTATTACGTAATGATGTAATGATAATAGTGCGTAAATACTAATTCACTCCGCGTGGAGCGAGACAAAATTACTGTAAATGCGTCGATAAGAGTATTTATTTCAATGATTCAAGTCGAGTAGTAAAATATGAGTTTTTCGAGTACTGAAATTGAGCTTTCGATGCTACTAAGAGTTAATTTATCGATGAAAATTATAGTTTCGACAGTATGCTCCACTGTGACAGCCTTGAAACCATGATTGGTCGTATCATATCATAGAAAAGATTTATTACAGAGCTACAAATTTACTTTGTGGTGCACAACAGGCATTATATTCTTTGAGGTAGCATAAAAGGTACATATTTAAACTTTCGATATCTTTCATACTGTTATGACATCATAATGATAGATACTCGAATACTCAACTCGACTCGAAGCATAATACGTGATTCAGAATCGAATCACTCAGGTACTCGATTTTGCCCAGCCCTAGTCGTCAGTTCAACAAGTTGCTACAAATCC
Source organism: Botryllus schlosseri (assembly GCF_051294905.1). Classification (NCBI taxonomy): domain Eukaryota; kingdom Metazoa; phylum Chordata; class Ascidiacea; order Stolidobranchia; family Styelidae; genus Botryllus; species Botryllus schlosseri. The sequence continues at coordinate 25,257,580 of NC_137246.1, read as the reverse complement.
GTTACAATGACAAAGTTAGAAAGAGAGTGTATTTAATATGCTAGCTAGCTCGCGGGCCGCATTCAACATTTGAATCGATTCGCGGGCCGCACAATATAAAATTGGGATACTAAGCCCAAATCCAATATTGTTATTTGATTATATAGTGACCGACGGAATGGAAATAGTTAGGGCAAGTTTTTGTTGCAGTTAAATCCGCGGAAAGTTACATTTATTTATTTATTTTTGACAGAAGTTGCAAAAGTTGCACTAAGAGACAACATTTTGCTCGGTTGAATAAAAATAAAAAGGTCAATTTTCCGGCTCAGCCCCCGAAATATCCGTACTTCGGTGCTGATTTACGGTGTTTCAGTCGAATTTGGCCGTGTATTTCACCAAAACCGTAAATACTGTTATGAAAAATCGAAAAAGCTGCAAAATGTTTCAAAGAGTTGCATGAAAAAAATGGACAAAAGTTGCAAAAAGTTGCACCATAAGATTCCTTCAAACAGCTTAAAACAGCATTCTACATATCTTACGAGTATTTAGGAAGCGACCGGAAGCTGTAAAAAAAAGTTGCAAAAGTTGCAAAAACTTGCCCTAGAAATAATATATATGTATTTGTATATTCAAAACAAACCAAACATTGATCTGATGATAACATATACGCGTTAGAAACATTGACGAGAATTTGTAAGCTGGTCGTCTTCATGGTAAAAATTAAAGATGAAAGTCGGTTGTCCCGATTCTTAGAGAACTGGATGTAAAGTTGAGTCTGTGAGCAGCGATCTGTTCGTAGATATGCTATGCGGATTGTACTTTTGGTTCAACTCAAGGACTCACAATGCTGACAGCATCATAACCATCATATACCTTTAAATACGCTTCTATAATATATAAATACTTCTTCACATACAAAGAACGAATCTATTTAACACACTCGCGAATCGGTTTTTCCAAGTACAGCACTAAAAGTAATAAACTTGCTCGTGTTTGCCAATCTGAAATCACACTCGTGGTTCTAATTAAGTCATTTATACTTTCACTTTCTGTGAGCAATTGAAACCTTGCAAAATACATGGGCCTCGAGATCGGGCTATCGCGCCATCGATGGAATAAAAAAAATACTATAGTAAGAATCAGGGCCGTAACAGCACTTCGTCACCACCCCCTCCAAAAAAAACGTTGGTCTTGCCCTACCCAAAAGTGATAAACCGAACTTCTGATATACGCTGTTTGCCCCTACTTATCATCTAAATTGGGTGTCTTTTTAGTCTCTGTTTCATCTTAACGCGCGAAAAAGTTACATCAAGTACCTACAGTAACTTGATTTTTGTACGCATTTTCTCAACTTTTTGCAACTTTTCTTGAGGCTTTCGCGTGCCACACAAAACAGTGTTGCGGGCCGCATGCGGGCCGCGGGCCGTAGTTTGTCCACCTCTGGACTAAAATGATACAGGTGAATTGTATTGAATAATCGCACAATCGGTTCGCAGTGGAACTTGAGTCTACATTGCACTTAAAAAACTTATGTCAACGTGAACAGTTACTACGATATGCAAAAGCTATTGCCAACTAGGTTTTATTTTTGAGGTTAGAGATGGCAGCGATGAGATTGAGTTCAATGATGCGAATGCGTCTCGTGGTATGAGATGTCAATTTCGCAGTTACTCCGGACAGCTAACAGGGAAGTTTTGTCATCTACCGGATCGTTACAAATGTGACCATGAATTGGATTGCGTTGGAGGTGAGGAGATAAATATATACATGTGTTTAAAAGTAATGCCGGAATTTATGTAGACTAAAGAAAGGCTGTCACATCTTAGTCACTTGTGTATTTTACCATGGGCGCAACAGGTCGAGATGAATGTGGATGTCGACATAGTTACCAATGTGACGCCAATGAATGTGTCCTTAAAATTCAGTTCTGCGATGGATATCCCGATTGCCAGAATGGTACTGATGAAAAAATGTACAACAGGTAGGCAATGTAACATGCAACCATCCATAACCCGTTGATGTTGCAGCAGCGGATTCTGCTATCTACTAACCCAGTGGTTCCCAACCTTTTTCATCTCGTGCCTCCCTTGGCCGAAATTTTAGCCAAAATTCCCCCCTTAGGATAAATCTCTCCGATGATTAAAAATGGTCATTTTTACCGCGCAAACACCTGTTGACTAAGAGAATAAGACGGGCGGTACCGAGTGTTTGTTTCTAGCAGTGCTGTTAATAACACTTTGTAGACCTTCAAAAACCATGGTCCTGGTCCCAATCACACAAATTCTGGAAGGCTTGACTCAACAGACCCCCACACTTCCATTTGTGTTTTCGGCTTACCAATACCATGCACCAATCGCTAATATAACTTCTGTGAAAAATCAGTATTCTGACTGGTCTCGCTATTTTTTTTCTCAAGTATGCGCATACATTTGGCCAACAACAGTGGTACGTTGACGATAAATAGCAGGGTTGACCAGACTCGAGTTTGACTCGTATCACCATTTTCTGATAACTCGACTTGACTCGATTCATTTTCTCAAAATACGGAAACGAAACGACTCAACTCAACTGGAGACAATCTGGGTATTGACTCGACTAGTCATTGTGCATGACTCGAACCAAGCCAAATGACTCAAGACTATAAAACGTCCAAGACCGACTGGTCATTGTAATTTTGGAGAACAGTAAAGTGACCACCCTGTTGGAAGTTCGTCTATTGATCCTGGTACTTGACAATGCGACAAGAAACTGCTCAAAGTGAGGAAAATTAGTATATCATAAATCCAAATCATTAAATATCACCAAACAGTGTTGACTTGAGTGTGACTTGGACTCGTACTCGAGTCATAATACCATGACTCGGACTCGACCGTCTGCTCGGTGACTTGGACTTGGACTTGACTCAGTGGTGAATTGAAAATGACTCGACTTGACTCGAGTCAAAACTATGAAAGTGAGATTGACTTGTGACTCGGAGCCTCATCTTTACTGGGTTACAGCCCTGATATATAACATACACGTGATCAGATTCCCTGCTGGAGCTCATTGAAATTTAGGGCACCCATTACGTTTCGGCAACATTGCACCAAGTTTACCATGTATTTTTTCGATCGGGTAGCTGTTCACTAAAAATAAAGCAAGGCTAGCGATCTCTCTACCTTGAATCGATGACGTTGGAATAATTAGTCACAGTCTGAAAATGTTGACTTGAAAATATAAAATAAATACTTTCACTAGATGCCTTGTTGTGATAGATTCGGCACGCGTATGATATGTTTGATTGAGCGGCCGTCGCAGGCCTACAAAATTGTCTTGCGAACTGCGGCACATCTGAACTAATTGAAAAAGGGGTGGGGGGATTTGTATGTGAAAAAGAAATTTCAAATAGCATTTGAACATACTTTCAGCAAACAAAAAACAGCCATAAGGAGTATACTGGATGTAACTGGTTGACTGCATGACTGTTCGAATATGAAAAATTTGGGAAATCCGTGACAATTCTAAAGTCGAATTCCCCCCTAAAAATTGCAAAATTCCCCCCAAGGGGGGAATTCCTCCCTGGTTGGGAACCACTGTACTAACCAATCGGCAAAGGTCTTAGTCATATTTCCCGATTCCAGTGCAGGATTTTCGTGGTGGATTTGCAAACATCAGCAATTCAGTAGAATTTATTTGTAGAGTTATGCTGTTAAACGCGTGTAATATTCAATAGATCTTCGAATGTCGGATTCCAATGTCCAGTTTCCAAAAGGCACGAAACCCGTCACTGTGTCCTCCCGCCTCAGAACATATGCGATGGGGATTCAGATTGCGATCACGGAATCGACGAATGCTTTTGTTCGTTCAACCTTGGCGGCTCTAATGGAACTTTCCTCAGTGAATGTGAGTCTTCACGCAAATAAAATATTAATTCAAGGTACTACCAGCTCAGGGTAAATCAAACCGACTGTATTGCTGGATTTGTAACCAAACTGGTGAAATCCATAATCATAATTATTACTTCCGTGTTCACTGTTCATTCTCCACAATTACATAATGTGCCCTGAACTTACAATTATAAAAGAACACGCCATCAGTGATATTAGTTCGCGGCAGATGACAGGGATAAGAGTAATTAAACGACTAAAACTTTTCAATCCAGCGGAATGTCGACATCAATATTGCTCGTTTACAAAAACCAAAGAGTTGCTTTGACTATATCTTTACTTTCAGCATACTCAAACGAGGCTTGCTTTCGCTGCCTCGACGGTTCTCTTATCATCCCTGGGAAGCAACTCTGCGACGGAATCATTGATTGCCAGGATTTATCCGACGAATGTATCTGTTCTCAGAAAAAGGATCACGAGATGCCTTCCATATGCACAGCAGTTTGTCTTGGTGAGATTCTTTACTGGATTCCAAAGGACGATTACTTTGTGGCGCGTGGCGGTCGTAGTTTTATTTCAACTCTTCAACAAAACGTACTGAAAATTGACAGTATTATGCTCCTAGTTTATAACATGAGTCCTGTACAAAAACACGAATGCTAGCGGTGTAGCAGGAACGACCATTCCACCATATGCTGAGAATGCGATGAATATGCGTCTGCGACATGCACGATAACGATAATAATCCAACGTACGTTGAAAAGTCGGGGATGGCGGAAATTGCGTTTTCGAAGAATTTTCTCAGTTACGCTTATACGCCTTTGTTCCGAAATGGATGCTCGTCGGAGGAAAAATTCGTCAATATATCGACTAACCAATTAAATGCAGTTAGATATGCACAGATTTCTAGCTGGCAAGTATTTTATTAACCGATTTCAAACGTAAAAAAAGACATCAGTATACTCTGTACTGATTCCGGCTACTAATAATAATGACACTCAATTACGCTAAATATGGGATTGTTAATGGCATTCATATATATATATCAATATTGTAAATCTTGCATATGCGTGTTTGTGAATCGCGCTGTTTTACGTCACATGACCAAAGTTTTCTTCCATACCGTCAAGGTGATGATTGCGCATGCCAAGGTCAAGTCCAATGCAAAGATGACAAGAATGCGACAATCTGCCTGAAGTATACCTCTGTATGCGACAGCAGGTATATCTAGCGGTCGTAGATTATGCTTATATTTTATGCTAGAACGGATTCGTACTTGAATGCGCACTTTTGATGGTCACTTATGTCATAGGCGCCGTATAAGGAATTATACATCCATATTGGTGCTGAATTGCTTTCATATAGCTTTGTGTAATCTGTAGCTTACGTGCGATAACTTCAGGATGGACTGCATGAACGACATTGATGAGCAGTACTGTCGAGAAAATGACCAGAACGTGCTCTGCTCTGATGGGAAACAGAAAATTAAAAAGACACGGTTATGCAACGGTATGTGCTTGTTCGGTGCACTAGAAAACTTATGGCAACGTGTCATACCGAGCTTCTAGCTAGGATAATCAGGATCCATGGTATTTGCAAATAAGGAATTCAAGCCCATACCATGCTGAATTGGGAATCAACGTGTGAAAATCATATTACCCCAAAAGATTCCGTTTAATATTGTATGTATCCCCTCGTTAGGTGTTGAGAAAAATGTAAAGATTTAGTTTACTATTGCCTTATATTGAATGGATGTCAATCGCGTTTTATGAATTAGTGAAACTTTGTGACAAACAAATGATTCATTGCTGTAGGTTTTCGAGACTGTTCGGATGGATCTGACGAAGAGAACTGCAAGCTATCTTTCGACTATTTCTGCGAAAGTCGTCGGCAATATTTTCCGTTTATATCTGGTAATGCTTCACTCACAACATACTATCCCGAGGGCTGGGCAAACGGAGCATCTGGGTGATTCGAGTCAGATCGAGTATCACTCATTATGACGTCAAACAGTATGCGTGACGTGTAAAGTTCAGATATGTACTTTTTGTGCAATTACAAATAATAAAATGCGGAAATTTCCATACATAAGAATTAGACCGCATCGTGGGATGCAAATGTTAGTCTTGCTTTAGAGAAGTGGCTCCTAACTTTAGTTTACCCTAGAGCTCCATTTGAGATAATATTATGGAATTGTGCCCTGCGCCGCATTATAAGACCCGTAGTTGAGGAGAAAAGCAATACGGAGCTGTATCAGAAACGGCATTACCGATTTGCGCGATAATTGTTACGTGAGACAACAATATGATAGTTCGTAAAATGCCAGTTAAATTTAATTATACTTCGTAATTTTAAACTTCTACGTGCTTTAGAAAAAAGAACTTATATAATTTGGAATACCTCTCTGTAACAATACCGTGCATAAACAGAAATACGACTACAATATTTACAATGGAGAATATATTTCATGTATTTTGTCCATACAGTTTCTTGACGCTCAACGGTCTAACGCAAAAATTCATGTACTACTCTATCCCTATTCCAACACTCACTGTGCAGCTAAAATGCCAGATTACGATTAGATAGTTCCAAATATTCTTTGTCAGCCATATTGACTGTGACGAAACATGTCACATGGGCGACAATATGGTATGAAAGTAAATTGCTCCCTAAATAAAACTGACCAATACGTTCGTGAAAACATACCAATCACCCAATATCTTTTTCGCGCGAAGCACGACGAAAATTCTGAACTCTCCTTAACTTTTGTGATGGTAAAATTATTGTTGGTACTCCGCGAAAAAAGTTTCTAAATTTCGCCGTCTCACTCTCTCTCTCTCTCTCTTATTGGAATATTATATTACTTATAATACATTTACTTCGCAAACTGTAAATAGCGTAAAGTAAGTGGGTAAATGACAAAATGTGAAGTAGAAGTAGCGAAAAATTAGTTATACTTGAGTAAGTACTACTTGGGCACTTCAAAAAAGTAGAAGTGCTTCGTTACTGAGCACCTCTGACTACGTGTTTCGTATGCTGTGATACGAAAAAAACCGACGTTTACAGTCGTCTACTGACCACAGCGGATAATAGTAACGAACCGTTTATCAACTGGCAAGGAGCGTATCATTTCAATACTCGATATATTCATCTCTAACTATAGTGAGTATATTGGACTCTTATATCATAAGAATTAATACTCGATTCCAACTAGACTACTCGAATCATTGTACCCAGCCCTAACTATGCCATTGCAAGGTACACTGTGTGCATGCGCTGTGCGTGTTTGTACCCCCGGTAGACAGCGGTCGGATTGATGCATGCGATTTCGGTACCTACACTACCAATGTATTTTTCAATAACCCTCATATGAAACGATATACGATTTTTTTTTCAGATTGGGACAACGTAACACAGACCTCCGCACCAGAAGTGCGGATACCCCCATCAATGGGTAATCGCACTGACATTCTCATCTTAGAAACGACAACTTTCATCCCTTTTCGTTTGCAGTATTGTCAACTGCGAATCCTCTATACTCCCATCGATGCGACGGTGAATCAACGTGTTTAAGTCTTGATGACGAGTGTTACGCTGAAGGGGACGTGTGCGAAAACAAAACGAGACCAAAATACTGCGAACGCGTTTTCTCTTTCGGGGCAGGTTTAAGGTACTGAACTGATTAGATCTAGCCTCAAATATAGGCCATTAATCGCAGGGCAAGATGCAGTGAAGATCAGTTTTATGACGTAAATTCAATCCACTTGCGCTTTTCCATATTATGTCTCTGTCGAGAACTCGACATCCCCCGAAATAATCAAGAATTTTAATCCTAAGCGATTGCGACGATTGCAGCATTTTCATCCGTCGAACTGGTGTTTTGTGTTTTCGCTAGGTACACCAGCATGAATATTGATGCTACATATAGGCGATGCGTATGTAAATCGGATAAATACGCAACCGATTTGAAAACTTCCCAGTTAATAAACATGAAGACTTAAAATATCAACCTATACTCGATCTTTGCTGATGCGACATTTTGCTGTTATCGCAGGTGCAACAATTCGAGATCATCGATCATCGGCAGAGAAACGTGCGATGGATTTCCAACTTGTAACGATACGCATCCCGCTGAGTCGATTGATGAACTTTTCTGCCCAAACAGGTGATATGATCACTGAGTTCTGATCACTGATCCCATTAGGTTTACAAGTAAAACTTCTGAAAGTGTGGGGCTTGCACTGCATGTTTGTTTCGGCGCTTAAAAGGTATAGGTATACTCGTATGTTGCTATTATCGCTTTCGCCCAAAGCATAGCACATCTGACCTCTTGGAGAATTAGTTATGTACCTCGCCTACATTAACTGCATCATTTTATCAGATTTTACTGTAGCGATAGAGGTCGCACAAGACTTCCAATTCACATCCCGCTGACTTCGTTATGCGATCAAATACAGGTGGGATATATATTAAGTATATGTAGGATTTTTATTTCATCACATTCACCATTCGCCATTGATCATCTTACGAACGCATCTGGTGTTGCAGCATTCTGTGAGCGTTCCCCAGCCTACTTAATCACATCTTGTTATATTAACACTGTTGCCCTACCTCGCCCATACATTGCTTCATTGATCATTTGCTACCATCGTTTAATTTTTCTTTTTATTTTCCTTTTTTAACTAACATTTTTTACAGCCAGACTGTATACAGTCAAGTGTACCTGTTCGATGCGGGTGAGATCAGACTAGTTGACCGTCAAGGCCGTATCGATCATTCATATCTAATACCGAATACTGTGCATTCATATTTTCTGTACCGCCATCATTGCCGTCTGTTGTTATGTATTTTGGTTGTGTGAAAATAAAGACTCTCTTTCTCTCTCCCTCCCTCTCTGAGTACGTATTCACTTGTCTGATGTGCAATGTGTTAGCTTCTGCCTTGTCGTATTTAACTGTACGTATCATTTATACTTTGCAGTAAAATAAGTGGAATTAAACTTATCCCTTACCAGTTATTTTAAATACGCTCGCTATTTATCTCAGATGCCCGTACCTCCGGCCTTACTCTGATCAATGATCATCCATGATTTCATCTATCACAGCACACGTGATTTTCCTTAATGTATATGTAACTTCATTGTTCCTCATAAACTGTTTAGGATTGCGCGGATCAGAGTGATGAGCTCGGCTGCAGTGACTCGACCCACTTCTACTGCAGTAAATCTAGCTTCATTCGGAGATCAGAGGTCAGTGCTTGGTGCTTTTTATCATACTTTATTCTAAGTCAATAGCATTTAAATACTTGTGAAGCGGCTAACTCCGCTCGGCGATTTTTGAGAAGACACCATGGTCAAATATAGACTTCATAGTGTACGCTCATTAAAACGTTCGTTCCTGACAAGTAACTACTCAATGCTAAACAAGGCATACTCCTTCGTATATATTATGTACCCGTCACAGATAGCCCTGTGACCCAGCCCATATATACGTCTCATACAGGCTATCCACCATCGTACATATTCTGTGGTATTTGGTAAATCGGCACACTTAATGTGCAAATGGAGCGTATTAAACAATCTCATTCTACTTTCACTTGCGAACTCTGTAAGAACCCAAATGTTTTGATTTGATGTTTTTTGTGATACAGGTTTGTATGTGGTGATGGAGTCAATTTCTTCTTTCTGGATACTTTACCGAGAATTTCTCAGGAAGTTGCGGTTGTAGCTGACATATGCACCCGTTGGTGCCGCAGATGATATGCGAATGACATGGCCCGCGCGCTGAATATATGTGATTGAATATTTTACTAGATATTGGTAATTACAGGTCTGCGATGGAACGTTAGATTGCGCGTCTGGTTTGGACGAATGTCAGGGATGCACCATCAGTCCATTCTCATCCGACGACAAGCTTATAAGTAACAGATTACTATACGGATTTCTATGGTTAATAGGTGAACTGAATCATTTTACAGCACCCTTGCACTGTCAATCGTCTTAATACGCATTTTGAAGGTATACTATCCACTATTGGAAATCTCTCTGTAATCATTCATCAACTGAGGAACTTGACTTCACCCAAGGAAACGCTTGGTCAAATTGCAAGTACAAATCGAATTCTTGTGCTAAACCTGGCATTGGCGGATCTTCTCGTAGGCGTGAGTCAATACAAGTATCATGAAATGATTACCTTTTCAATGAGGTGTCTGGGCAGAGTGTTGTCGTGTAACGGTTAGAGTCGGCAATTTCAAGAATAGTCGGAAAAGGTAGTGCAAAGAAACAGCGAGTCAGCTCTGAACTAGTAACTATTGCGAAGAGGGCAGTTGCTGAAGCATTGGATGAATTTACTGACACCTTACGGAATAGTCCTCATCCGCAGTCGGAATGCTGGACCCTGACCAGGGTCATTTAGATTTCAGTATCACGCTATCTCAATCATTCACAGGTATATCTTATCGCCCTTGGAATCAAAGATGCGGTGGTAAGTCGGTACTGTCTACAAGACCAAGAATGGAGATCAAGCGAAACATGTTCGGGACTCGGGACAATGGCTTTACTTGGGACGGAAGCGTCTATATTCATTTTATTGGGAATGACGGCATATAGGTTGTTCCTGGTTATAAGGTGAGAGGGAAATTCGTCGCTCTACGAAACGTCGTACTTGATACATGGGTATTTCGTTATTAAAGGTAATTCAGGTATGCCCACGGCTCCGCGTTCTGTTCCAAAATATCATTTGAAACAAACCCACATTAAATTAAGTAGCAAATGCTGTACACAATAAGTAAACGTTTATTATGGCTCACTCTCAAAAATTCATGCGTACACTGATTGTTTAAATTGTTTGTTACAGACCGTTCAATAAAGGAAACAAACGCTTCATACTTGTGGCGTTATTGCTGGCGTGGTCCGTTGCGTTCGCCCTTTCTTTCGCTCCCCACGCACTGTCACTTCGCGACTACTTCACGTCGTGTGTGTGGTGAGTTTGCTACTATAGTTAAATCAATATAATTGAAATGCAAACATTCTTCACTTCTTTCAGGTTCAAAACAAATCCATTTTTTGGTCTCGTATGTAGGAATGATTTGATGAAATTCACGAGTGACCTGTACTTAATATACGGCGCCAAAGGCCGATTTGCGTCTTTGAAAGGGTGAGAATGCAATATACATAATTATGGCTGTGGCTGGTGACGCGCGCGAGGTTCGAAGAGGTCCGTCTGTTGACTATAGATATATGTATCGCTTAAACAAGTTAAATCGCCGGTGACACTTGACGACATACTCCCAGCAGCACGACTGCTGAATACTATTATCGAAATCTCATTGAATCTGACTTTATATGCAGAAGGTTACCGCGGGCAGTTAACAAATAACAATTTGGTACGTGGTGTACCCAATTTACTTTTTGGCCTTTCAAGCTTGCCGTGTTATAATTATGCACTTGAAGGAATTTTGATGACTTAGAAATTGTATGCTATTATCCTTGAGACGTGACTATAGTCAAACAATAAATACAGTACCAATGGTAACAAGTTAGTGGTAGCGTATTCGGACTTCTTACCACAATGCTATGATGGTAGGGAGGGAGTAGGGATAGGCAAAATCGAGTACCTGAGTGATTCGATTCTGAATCACGTATTATGCTTCGAGTCAAATCGAGTATTCGATATCAATCATTATGACGTAATAACATTATATAAGATGTCACGGTTCAAATATATACCTTTTATACCAACACAAAGAATATAATACCTGTTATCATCCATCACATTAAAGATACTTTAGTATTATTTCGACCCTATACCGATTTCATTTCACTTTGTGACAATGCTGTAGGAGGATCATGACTTCGGAAATGTGTTATTTCCAGTAACGTTCGTAGCTTTGTACTATTTTTCGCATGCTGCGATACGGCCAATCAAGGTTTTAAGGCTTCCACAGTGAAAATAGTATCAAAACCATAACTCTCGTCAATAAAATAACTTTACGTGGTGAGGAGCGTATAATTTTAGTACTCGAAAAAATCGTCTTTTGCTACTCGACTCGAATCATTAAAATAATTACTCGATTCAGACTCGAGTACTCGAATCATTGTGCCCAGCCCTTGTAGGGAGCGCTAACAGGTAAAACCTTGCACAATCTGATACTAATTACTTCACGCATTGACTTAAAATACGAAGGGTTACTGAATGAAACGAACAGCATATAAAATCTTACACCAAACCAGCATTCTCATCGAAAAATACCATACGGTATTTCGTACCATAATTTTGGTTCGCCCGCCACAAGTGTTCATGATAGGCCGTTAAGCCTTAACAAAACTTACGTAAATATTGCACTCAACCTTACGGTTATTGTAGTGGCTATATTGTGAAGGGTCAATAGGGTAAGGTTGTCAAATTGTACTGAACTGAAAAGAACAATATAAAAAATCTTGTACCGAACCAGCATTCTCATCGATAAATTACCGTGCGGTATCAATCAATCAATCAATCAGGTTTATTAATGTTTTCACCATGCGTTTGATTCGCTGGCCCCAAGTGTTCATGATTAGCAGATAAGCCTTAAAAAACCTTACGTAAATGTTGCGCTAAAACTTACGGTTCTTGTAACTACTATATTGTGAAGGTCAATAGTTTAAGACTGTAAAATTGTAGTTAACTGAACTGAACGAATGGTAGACTTTACTAACCTTAAAAGGGGCATAAGACGCCCACTTCTGACCATCACCAAAGCCTATATATACAGTGGCAACATGATCAAGATCAAGCATTGTCAAAATTCAGACGTTGATTATCCATATAACATGATCCTGCTAACATGAGTAAAATTGGAAGGAAAGCAGATTAATATTAGTACATCAATCCCCCTATACAACGAGAAATCAAATACAGTTAAAAGGTTTTTGGAAATTTACGGCCAGTTGTTGTACAAAGAAAGAACAAAAATAACCAAAAAGCCAATGTAGGCTACTTTATTGTTTACCTTCCGATTTGTCGATATGATGCGATGGAATACCATTATTCGTCAAGAAAGTCCTAACATCGGCGGGTTCATCACCTGTCATGGTGTGCAGATTATTGCAATTCCCGCATGAACATTCCACATCGCTAAGAGCCACACTAGTTTTAACAATCGAGAACGTCATTCCGTACGCTTCATTATGACGAAACAAGATTGCAGAAATGGAAGGAAATCACGTGGCATATAATGCCGCCCCTGGCTTTCGTTGAAAATGCCGATCAAATTCTGAAATAGTTTCAATCTTTTTAATTATATTTACTGGAAATCTTGTTGTGTTGACTAAAAAAAAGGTCATTACCTCACATTTTGCCGCCCCCTTGCCGCCTGCCGCCTATGGCGCAGAGCCATCAGCGCCAAGTGGTTACTACGTCACCGGGTGCAACGCGTTACCGCATTTACCTTTTCTGCATGAATAACACCCATGATTAGGTTAAGATTTCTATGGTAACATTGTGTGACATTAGAGTCCCAGTTTGTGTTCCAAAGTTCGTTAATCTGCAATTTTCTGTATGCTTCCATTGATTGTCAAACACGAAATCCTTCTTTCAGCGGGGTGTATAATTGGGACACTATGCTGGCGGCCGTCGCAGAGTTCAACTCATCGTATAAACCACAAAGATACTTTGGCTATTACTCGGCACACGGAGTTTGCCTGCCAAGACTGTTTCCGGACACACTTCGCGACCAATCGTGGGGATATTCGCTCTTTCTTGTCGTCTTCAATTTCTGTTCCTTTGCATTCATCGTGGCGTCGTACGTAGCGATATACAGGTAAAAACGGATCGCACAACAGTTAAACACTCTCAATATAGAATAATATGAAGATGATGCTTCCATATCATCCGTAGTAGAGTGCAGATCTACGTAGATTGATTTTTATGTTAGGTTGACTACAAAACGCCATTCAAGCCTTCAATCTGAGAAAAGGGCGGACAAGCGTGCGAAATCAATGCAACGAAAAATAACGAGGATTATCGCTTCTAACTTTTGCTGTTGGATGCCGATATGCATTATGGCGTTCGTAAAAGTTTCAGGTATCGTGCTCTGTAGATTAAAATATCTCATCAGTAGGCCTACCACTGCAGTTCAAACTATTTCTCCATTCTACAGGCGTCTACATTTCCGACGTGGCGTACTCGTTTACGGCAATCGTTCTGCTTCCTATAAACTCCGCAATGAATCCTTTTCTGTACACGGACATGGTGGACGTCGCGTGGGAGAAATTGCGACCGGCCATAAGTCGGTGCAGGGGTGGCCCAACCGCACAAATACAAGGCTCTAACCGACGTCCGACAGGTAAGTTTGAATTTCGTTCTGTGTGAGGATGAAATAGTAGGTTCATCAAGCGTTGTTGCAGATTATTCACGCAAATGCATAGTATACCCCGTGGACGCTAGATCATATCCTTCCTGATTTCCTTCCAGTTAATTTGAAGTTTATCTTCTGTATATCCATTCATGTATAATTAAACATGCAAAATTTACCGGCGTAGACTGGGAAACAAGAATCGTTTTTCCTTTACATAGGCGCTACTTCTTCGTTCACAATATCATTAACGTGGCGAGATAACGTAGTGGTATAATTCACAGCTGCAACACCAATGGAATTCCTACCTAAGTGTTGGAGGTTAATCTCGGCTCCTCCTCGCCACCTCATCCGTGCATAAGCGGTTTCTTATACAAGCCAAGAAGTGGGCCGCGCTACAAGTCGGCATAGCTACGGAATAAAATTGAGGGAAATTGGTCTGGTGTAAATGACCATAGTAGTCGACAAACACAACAAACAACAACAACAATGTCATTGACCGTGTTGCAAAAGGCCGTCAGACGAAAAGAGCCATATAGTTTTGTTTAATAAACAACAACAACCAGCGAGTAACACTTTTCCCATATCTGTATTGGATGATCCACATCGAAATATTAGAGATTTCAACCAGCAGGGGTCAGTCGCAATGTTTGCTATTAGTGTATTTGATCTCTGGCATCGTGAATGAATGGGAATAAGAATATCAGTTTTAAGGGGCACTGCACTCTAAAATTGATGTGGTCTCGAATTGAAGGGCAAAACGAAATAAAAATTTTGGCCGCAGCCGTATTCTTCAGAACGCCACCGTAATGGAGCTGCAATTTATTGAAATTTCGATAGCAAAATTACGCTCCAGCAGAATGTATAGAAACCTTGCTGGTTTGCACAATTTGCGATTTCACAATTTACGCTCTGCTAATGACAAACAGTACACGATAAATCTAGTCCGGTGTCCAACAATAGGACCTCTAACAATGCAATGGCACAAACATTGAGTTCTTACATATTCTTTGCAGACCTGTCCTCCACCAGGATGTCGAATGCTATTAATACGAAAACCAGCCCGCTAAAAGACGGCACAATTGCGGAAGCCTCGATTTAACGATAACCCCGTAAATAGAAGATGGCTACAGCAAGCTCACACAACCGAAGAGTGTATGCTACAAATATGTTACTAGCGACAGCAACAATGCAGCATGTCGCCCTGTCCATTGCAAATGCCAAGTCATTTACGTCCTAGTCATAAGTCCTTTCATATTTTGATATGTATAGTCCGATTCAATTCAAGTCATGTTATGGTAGTGAGTTGAGTTGAGTCAATTAAAAAAGGAACAAGTCCAACCAAGCGACGACTCTAATCATCCTAACTCTGTTCCCGAGAAAGCATGCATGTCATGAGTTGATTGAAGGGTGTAGCATGTGTTCCGTAATTAAACCTAAAACGTACGACCAGTGACCTTCGTGATATGCATATCATGGATATGGAATAATAAGCGGCGATAGATGAGCGTTGTAAGCCATGATCGCAACGAACCCCGATAACATTGGTAGAGGCGTTACATTCTGACACATGTCCATAGGTTGAAGAGTCAGTCAATATCTGCTGAATGAAGGATATCTGCTAATGCGTGTATCTTTGCAACAAAAGACCGCCTGTAACTTCGAAATATATATGTTTCATATGCATTATCATCAAACAACTACAGTAATGTTCAATACTAGTGACGTGGATAGAAATGCCGTTAATATATTGGTTTTGATATTTGAGTGAAATTCGTTTGCCTTGAAGCCTTGAATAAAATATCTGACTGTACATCTGACGGGTATTGAAGTCTATATCGCGAATATAGATTGTAAAAGAAAAATTGAATCGTAAATAAAAATCAGGAGAGTTAACAAAGGGTCAGAATATCGGAATATTGGAGTATATAATTTGAGACTGTTTATAAAATTTTGACTTTATTCGCGTTGCACCATCATATCCGCTTATTATGATACGTTTTTCTAATACATAGGCTACGATTTTGCTTGCGGTTTTATATACCCGACACCATATTATTGTTCTCCAGTGAGACCATTATAAGAAGTCATTTAATTATCGACAAGTTTGCCGTTCCCAGAATTACAGTGGGAATCATGACTCATGGTGTTGTGTAATGCGCTTTAATCGTTATAATGAACCTTCCTGTCTTGTATTTGACTCTGGAAACATCACGTGAGGTATCGTAATCTTTTAGCTAGGCATCCTGAAGCCTCAGCAGTGACGCTGCAGTGGGCAGTAGGCTATGATACGAAGATTGACGAGATCTTACCGCTATACCTATTGAAATACCGTTAGGTTTGAATTATATGTATACATGTATACATTCTGTACGGAAAATATCTGGTTCGGCTGATCCAATGCTTGGAGATGATCTAATTGCTCAATGCTCATCCACATTATCTTTATCAGAATAATTGTATCATATTTGATCGTACACTACATGGTAACTGGAGTGACATACGGGTCTATCACGTCACTTTCCAAGTATACCGTACATATGGCGAGCATTAGGGTTTAAGACAGAGGTCTCAAACACGCAGCCCGTGACGGCAGTTTGGAATTTAAAGTACCGTATTCAACAATATATTCAAGTGCCATATATCTTTTTTAGATATATAACAGCTTAAAGTTCAATCTAAACCTACTATAAAATCACTGGAATCTCAAAAAACTTCAATGTCACATCACTTTTAAAAGCTACCATGCGGTAGAAGATCAGCTATTACGTCACATTTCTAGTTCATGACGATAGAACATGACCTGTTGATGATTCGTGACTGAAAATTGTGATTCGGTTTGGTGCGACCTTCTCGTAAAATTACTCGATTTCGGAGCGAGCTGAGTCGGGTCAAATGTTAGAATCCGACAAGGACTTGCGAATCGGAACGGTGACTTGTTAATCCTACGGACGCAAACATCAATGAAACTGTCATGGGAATAGTAATACATCAAAAGGTCGTAGCTTGCGCTGCTTAGGGTATATAGCTATCTAATCAGGTCAGTATGGCAACCATTGGCATTCTATGAACCCCGTGACGTATAGTTGGTTACATGCTGGGTGTTGTTTGTTCTCTTTATCCATGTTATTATCGGTGGCGAGTAGGGTAGCAGTACGCTCTACAGCTGTAACACCAATGAATTATTCGCCGATTGGACATTTCTATTCCAAGGGGTTCTTAACCAGGGTCCGTAGTCCCCATCGAGGTACAAAGCACCACATCAGGGTGTGCGAGATGCATCGTGGAATTAGGCCTATATGCTGTGGAATATTTTCTTGGCCAATTTATTAAACTGGAAAATAGTCTTCTGTGAATGGGCTTTCTGATTTTAATATAGGTACCATCAGAAATTGTGTTGAAAATGGAGAGGCGCTACGAGAAGTCTCATTGGAAGCACAAGGGGTACGATCGCTAAAAAGGCTAAGAAGCAATGCTATTAAGATGGCTCAATAATTATTACATTTAAGTTATTGATATGTTCCAATGATAATCGAAGGCAAAATCTAACGCTGATTTAATTTGACTTTCGCAATGACGATAGCAATAGCCTATATTTATAATGACTTTATCAAAACCAGGATTAGGCTGGACCGCTCAAATGCTCTGATATCAGATCAATCTTCAGTATATTTTAAAATATTCTACATAAAATTGTGGCACGTCAAAGGTCCACTAGCTGCAATAACCCGACAGTTTTACAATATCATGATTCATCCTCTCGTATGATGTCTATAACTTATTAATTAGAAAAATTATGCCAGGCACATAAAAATATTCAAATATTTGAAAATGTGATATTTTTCGTGTCAAGCGTGAATAATGCAATAGTAAATGACATTTCCACTATGTTTGTGGAATGCCTGTCTTCAAGTCCCGTCAAGTAAGGCCTAATACTTGGAAAATACACATTGAATATCCCTATTATTGATGCTGCGGCACGTGGCGTCATCGGAAACTAGGAAATGGCCCGCGAGCACATTTGAGTTTGAGACCTCTGATTTAAGAGGATCCATCCTCCTTTTTGACTTTTTTGAAAGTGACCTCGGAGGACGCCCAAATGTCCTCTTTTTTGAGATTTTGTCCTCTTTTTTGCGAATGTTGGTTAAATATAGTGCAAAATTCGACTGAGATACAGTAAATTATCACTGAAGTAGCACTCCGGTGGCACTTTCAGGTGCTGAGCCGGAAAGCTGACATTTTTATTCCAGTCAACCGACGGATAATGTAAAAGAAAAACTGTATTTCGAGATTTGAGCCGAAAAGTCTGAACAATTTTGAAAAAGTGTCCTCTTTTCAGATTTCCAAAATATGGTAACCCTAGCAAACATGAACAATTGCATCAATAACACTTACCGATTTCATTATTGTTATGTTCTTGATCTTGTTTGAACATTAACTCATACGACTAGGTTGCAATATGAAATCAGTATATTGTACAGTAGAATAACTTTAAGACAAGCGACACGATCCAGAGTTCAGTTAAACGAAAGACCCGTAGACAACAGAACACAGGGTATAAATACGAAGCACGACACACGAAGAAATAATGATTGGCGGTAATTACTAATCCTAGACAAATAAGAGGCAAACGACACCAACGTATAATGCATGAACATAACAATTATGAAGACCACGTAGCTGCAAAACATGATATACATAAGTCTATTTCAACCAGCACATTTCTTCGCATTGCTTCACAGATCTTAGGTTCTACTGATTAGCATCTAGTTTAGGAGGGGAGTACACTATAATATTCGGAATTGTATCAATTTAATTGACGCCGCGAAGCCGTTGATAGTGACTGGGTGGAAATTAAATGTCATCAATATAGCCTGCTGCATGCTATGGATTGTTGAGATGTTTTGTAAGAAGACAGCAAGTTCTTAGAGTGCTAGGTGGTTTTACTATGTCAGTTGTAAATTGAAAAGGTTCCATCATTACATGCACAATTGCGCATCTTCTCATAAAATGCCGTTCATATGTGCTGCACATATATTTTGAATCAGAATGAAATATCTGTGAGAACATGTAATTAGGCATCCTGTACAGGCCGTGTTAAGACAGAGTATTCACTGTATGCCACAACTGCGCAGTGGAAAGATACACATTATTGCATTCAGAATACTCATTACCCCGTAATACAATCGATAGTCTCAAAATTCCGTGCATTAGCTAATAACCCCGCACAGTGAAAAACATTTACTTACCATACCGCAGCAGCTAGGTGCAGATACTTAAGTGTGGCTGGGAATATCTCAAGCATTCACCAAAACAAGGTCCTTTTTGTGGCTGCCGTAGACTCTATATTTATAAACAACCTGAATGTATATAATTATTCAACATGATGTCGCAAGGCAGATATAGCAGTGTAGAAATAAGTTCGCATATGACAATTTATCTACCGTATGATAGGTATTGCAGCATTTGTCGTGAACTGGTATGCTGTTAGTATAATACATATACGCATGCTAACAGAGCCTTGTTACAATAGGTAATCCTCGTTCATACGGTGACATATTCGCTGAAAGCGGCGTCTCCTGCTTTCAATTATGCATATTACATGCTCCCTGGACACCGATTGAAGCTGTCGACCAATTCTAGGATATGCAGAATGTACAATTGTACATAGTTAATGCGTATGTATGATGAGGAGTACAGGTTTTGGCATAAATCGTCATATTTCGTGATTTTCGGCAGCCTGAGTTATTGGGATCATAGTTCTGGTGCTCTTCAATCGGACTTGTGGACAATAATGGGAGATTCATTTTTCTGTGTGGCCTCAGTGACTCGCATCTCTTGGAAGCACTCAACAAATTATAATTATCAGAGCTGTAGACAGGAAGGTCACAGTCGGGTAGAAAATGAGCATCTCTGGACCAAGCTCTTAAATTAAACAGATAAGATCGATGTAAGATGTCGGATTTTCGTCAGTCTATATTAACTGATATCCCATGACGCTTCGATAAATTGAATCAGCAACATTAAATATGACTGAGATGTCACCGTGAATTTCATACGATGTGCATTGTGCATGCATAAGCCGGTATGAAAATTTGGAGTATCAATGCATTATTGGAAATGTGGCGTGATGACGGTCGTTTGTTATAATCCACTGTGTGTATTGTAGCCTATATATACAACAGCGGTCACCAACCAAATGAGTCGCCGGCGGTCGCAGTATAGCAAATATTCAAATGATAGATTTGAAAGTCGAAGTTGAGAAGGGTTTCATATGAGCAACAGTTGAACATGGGTCAGTCTACCCCAAGGAACATACGAACGCAGTTCCCGATCAGGCCGTGCTCGTCTTTGCCCTCGCCGACGCTTAACGAGAATAGAGTTAATATTCCGGAGTCTCGACGTGGAGATTGGCGCTTCGGCGCAACCTAGCGTAGTGTGAGTCACGGTGAGTTCGAGTTTTCTGTTCTTGGATAGGGATGCACACCGTGCCCAGTGCTCTGAATGTCTAACTAAGTGAAGAAATCCAATTGAGCACGGATAACCGGCGGGAGTAACTCGTAGCCCATCACATTGATCAGTACCCAAAGGCAAGAAGTAGCTATTGGTTTCAAAAAGGCTGGTGACCCCTGATATACAATGTCTTTACGTTGATGTATGGCCAGAATTCACAGAATTACTTATCAGCTATGGAAGATTAAACCAACGATTGTTGAGGTGTAACTATATCCTCGTGCTTTGAAAAAAAAATATTTTTGGCGATTACGACCACTGTGGATACGCTAAGTCCAACTTTTGCAAACCATAATTGCATCCATAGGGAACAGGTTTCATTGTAACTGTCTGATAGTTGTAAAAATATTCAACTTGTAATGAGTATCGCATTTACCAACATTCAGCTCGTACAGTTGCTGTGCTTTGTGCGACCATGGTTCGAAACTGTGAATGAAGCAGGTTCACAAATTAAATGTGTTTCAAGAACACTGCCGACGTAAGTTATTTGCAGCCGTGTATCAAATAAGAAACTTTCACATTTCCCCAGAGATTTTTTTCAGAAATCAATATAGCACTATTTCCCATTAAAGCGTGGCGCTGATTTTAAAGAATATTTCCAGCTGCGATTACCTTACTTTAGTGCTAATGCGAAGGGACGTAACTGCGCTACATTTATGAGGAACGCACCCAGTGATGGGTTTTCAAAAGCATCGCCACGGACAGCAGACGACGTTTTGTAATTGAATTCAATCGAGCGAGTAGTACATGGTCCTCTCGTTGTTTTAGGTTTCCATCCCGCACGTGACGATTGTGTGTCGCTGAAATTGAGCGCCATGCATTTCCGCCGGCATAGAAATACAAATGATGGTACTAATTGTAATGGCGGTGTGAAAAATGATATAGGCCGTACTATGGAATCGATACGCAAGAAGATTGAGTTGCAGTTGGGATCAATTCATCACACGTGAGGAGCTGGAACTGTCAGTTCCGCGTCCCTTCTTATTAGATTGATCACAGTCTCCACAATCGCTGAGTACTGATTGGATTTAATGGTATCAGCTTATACAAGTTCCAGAGTTACATCAAACACGAGTATTAATTGAGTTGTGGCTAAAGCCGTTTTGGAGACATCATCGAACATGAGGTATTTTGCAGAATTTTGCAACCAAGTTTTCTGTATGTTCTCGTGGGTTGTATGTTAAGTTAAGTAGTCAGTTCGAATGAGCAACCCGGTTGTTACGACGCTCAATCGCCCGCTTGTGGTAATTCGCTAGCAATGGGCATTTATTAGGCAACCTATCATCATTGCGTATTTCATAGTTCAATTTTCTTACTGACAATGCATGATTGAAATATAGTGATGGCAACGCTGTATTGCCGGGGTGGCCAACCTTTTCGGCCGAAGGGCCACATGCAATTGACGAACCATTGCGCACGCCACTACCGGCGCGAGGCGCGAATTTTTTTCAAAGTTCACAGTTCAATGATATTGTTACTTGAGTATATTGCGGGTCTGCTGTATATCGCCAGGCTCAGTTTGTAAGGACAGGACTATTCGACGCCTGGACATATCAATATCGAAAGCTTCGGCCAACATGCGTCAATCATTTGGTGCCTAGGTTTCATCGTCGCCGGTCTTTCTGCGAGCGAAAATGCAAGGTCGCATGCTGAACGACACTTTATCTCATAATTGCGAATATACTTAGACTCAATCTGGTACATTAGGCGCTTTTTTCATTTTCAGGAGGGGGTAACAATATTGAGAGCAAGAAAAAGAGAGACAACATGTTGCGCTAAGAGTGAAAAAAGATATCACTTGGGATAAATCTACCGCAAAATATTATACTTTATTTTAATGTACGAAGATCTACCAAAAATGTAACTGGCCCTTGGATTTGCCCATGCATTGCTTTTGTTATTTTAGTCACATCAACATCCCAAGTGTTGCGATCAGACTAATGAAATTTTTGGTTGGCCTTGAAGTTCAGAATCTGGGCAATTCATTTCTGATAATATATCTAATTTCGAAAATTACCATGCCGGCCACTCAAAACCTTACCCGCGGGCCACAGGTTGGCCGCCCCCGCTTTATTGAATGCGGAATAGGCACAAATGGGCATAAAATACATAGAAAACGTCACGAGACTGTAATCGAACACAATTTGTTACTTCTTGATAGTACATAGTAGTATCAGACTGGATAACTATAATTCATGTTCTCTATTACACTGATTAGAGCGAAATATGTGTAATCTTATTCTTACCTAATTTGAGAAATGTTTCTTTGCTCTAATTATAATTCTACTCTAATTCATGATTTTCTTTAAATGCTACACGAGAACTGCATAATAATACGAAACGAGCCTAACTCTGTCATTCTCATGGTTACGAGAAAGTCCTGTGATTCGGTATGAACTGGACTTAATTCAATTTTCAAGTTTTCACCAATTCAGTAATGTTTATTCTCATCTAATTTGGAAACAACTGTGTAGCTTTGATTATAATCATAATCCAATTAGGAAAATGCGAAGATTTTGTAACAGTATCATGCTATTTCAAGGTGAAAACCCCTCCGATAAAAATGCTGGCCTCAGCCCTTTGTCAGCATAAGACTACAGACTCAATTACAAACCTGATCGCAAGTGTTGACGCTGGTTCCGTGTTTGCGATCGTAATTAAAACTTATTAATCAAAGACTGAGTCAACCCAATCACCTCGCTCCTGTAATAAAGTAGAAATATGAACTTAGACGTGACCTGATTCTGCTATCAATGACAAATGAGCCAGGAACGAGTCACACGCGAGATACGAATTTGATGCCGGTAACAGATTTATTGCAGTCGAGAGCTATGCGACTGCTTTACACAGAGAGATTATTTTGTAAAAGTTCTTTATGCTCTTTGCATGTATCCTGGCACTTGGAATTCGATTCATGTGGTATAGACCAGTCGTTCAGTGATATTGGTAGTGCGTTAGTTAGTTTTGTGTCTGTAGTGAGATTACTCATTACTCAAAGTATCAGTAGGTGTGGGCACTCTCATTCGAATAGAACAATCCGAATCGATCATTAATTGTAGTCATCGGCCTGATGTAAATGCCAGTGACCGTGGTCGTCGAAACACCAGGAATGCGAAAAAGAACACCAACGTGCTTGCAGTATCGTGCACGTATTTATCGACCGATGTCCGTAAATACTAATTACTCGAGCATTGGCGTATTCTTATATCGATTGACATTGGTGTTTAGTGACAGGACAGCGTGACACCTGTCAGTTCATGCTGATATCGATAAGGAATCGAGTCGGTGATTGTGAATAATCTGCACTCATCAGAAATACAATAAGAATTATATTGGTGAGCTGGTTATTCGCATATCATGTTTCTTAAAACTCGTTATCCGATCGATTCAAATCGGTTGTCGACATCAGAATAAATTTTTCGTTCGGTTAGTATTCTTATTAACAAGAGTCAAAAGGGCGGCCGGGAAATTTTCAAACAGTTATCCAACTGGTGCAGTGGTTCCTGTCGGCCCACCAATTTTAATGTACTTCTATATCTCAATTCCAAAATACTAGACGTTGGACGCGTGTCCCTTAATTAGATCAATGAAATGTCAAATTTGACCTTGATTTCGAAATTTCAAACGTAATTTCTGCATAGTAACGTAATACACAGTGCATATGGTCTGCTTTGAACTTGGCGTAACAAATGTTGCACAAATGCAAAGTAGGGGTGTTCAAAAAGGGAAACGAGTGGCGCAGTTGGTTAAGCACCAGCGTCACGACACCAATGGCAGTGGTTCGAATCTCGGTTCGGACCAACTTCTATGTGTCGGAGGTTTCTATGGGCTCCTCATCGCCGACCTCACTGCAGTTGCAGTACATTGAAAAGCCCAGACTGAAAGTGAGCCGTGCTAAAAGTCGGCAGCAAAGACCACGCCGGGGACGCATGGGTGCGAGAGAGCATGATGATTGACAGAGAGAAAGATTGAAGAAGTCGTCCCCAAGATTACCAAAAAACAAAGAAATATGAACATTACAAAAATTAGTGTCGTGGTGCACATAGCCTGGAAAAGGCGAGAAGCACCACTGTAAAAATGTCAATAATAATAATAATAATAATAGGGGTGTTCAAAAATAACTTTTTTTCTGGATTCCAGCCATTCAGTGATTAAATTGTCAGGTTACTCTAAAAACGCTGCGCACCAAATTTGGTTCAATTCTAACAAGTATAAGTATGATAAATATAATTCCACCAAACAAGGATAATCCGAGAATTATCAAAGAAAAACTCAGATAACTCCGCTTCTACTAGTAGGAATTTCGCCTTTGAAGACAGCTCAACAATTTCATGGGGTTGACAGAAAAATTTGATTTTTTAAAAATATTTCTTAATAAATTATAAATTGGATCTGATGAGCCTTATACTTGTTAGAATGGAACCAAATTTGGTGTCCAGCGTTTTTCAGGGTAACCTGAAAATTTAATCACTGACAGGCTGGAATCCAGGAAAAAAGTTATTTTTGAACAGCCGTGGTGCACATATAACACGAAATTGTTTGAAAGGTAGCCTACAAATCGTTTAGTTTCAGATACACTATATGTGAAAGTTGTAATAAGTCGTTTCAACAAAGCTTCTTAAATTTCGACAGTACAATTTAGCAACATTTAACAGTAGAATAGAGACTAGCAAACAACAAACTCGCATTACTCACAAACTCGCAAATTCGTTGTTTATCAGCACTTCGCCTTGCAAGAGCATCAGCGGAACCACGCTTAAAAAGTCTCATCAAAATGCAGTATGAAATTAAGTATTCAGTATTTACTTGTTTTACTGGTCCGCAAGGTCGAATATAGGTTGAGAACCACTGATCTATCGTGCCTAACGCGTTAGAAATGAAGTATATAAGTGTTAAAGGTAGCACTAACAGAAAATCAGCCTTTTGCTTGAACATGATTGTACTGTATGAAATTCCGGATAATATCCCTCGAAAGGGTATGTATATATTGCGGATTGAATGTAGTGTGAGCATGAGCAACAGGCATCTACGATACAATCATATATTCAATCATTTTATGATTTTGAGTCTCATGTAATAAGTCATAATAGTTCTCACCATAGTAGTAGCGACGAGATTATACTTGGGAAACTACAGAAGAGCTTCTTGGGGATAAAGAACTTCAATATACAATTGAATATGGTATATTCATATTGAAATGAACCCGAATATTTTCGGCTGACACTCGTCAGTCGTAATCGTCAGCAACTAGTAGACAATTGGAAAGAACATTGTATTTTAACAATCGTATAGAAACTATCGAAACACACGACTGGCTGTTTTCTTTGGACGAAGAAATGCCTTACTCTCGATTATGCAACTCTAAACTTCAACCAAATTTAAGATCGAAATCTAAATTACAGTTACACGTCAAGTGCTCTACAATAATTTTGTAATGATTATAGTACTTAGATGTTACCTTGTAATTCATTAGCCGTGCATCGTATGTATACGACATTCACCAAAAATACCTCATTCTTGTATCACGTAATAGAGCTGAGCAAGCCTGTGTCATTATCGTTCATTGAGAAAGAATACAGCCTGACTTCATTGACTTAAGTTTTGAGGGTCAGTTAGGATAACATTCTGAACTGTCTTGTGCACCAGGTGTGGGTCAGTTTAAGTTGAGCTGTGGAAAGGGAATTTTGATGAGTAAACCTGTAAATATCATCCCGTGTTTTGCCGGATAAGCGGGGATATTTTAATGATTTCGGGCTGTCGTTCGCAGGCACGGACTGGTAAATTAGTCACACCCTGTCAGCTACGGTCGCTACATTTACAGTCTCGTCAGTCGTCTCTACACTGTTGTTTTGGGTGCCAGTCAGGCATCGTAACTAACTGGTTTCGATATTTGGGTTACGTGTAGGCCTATACCAAGTGCTCTATATCATTCGCCACGACCAAAAGAATATAAATATGTGCAGCTACTGGAATTCAGGTATAATCATCTGGTATTCATATCTATAAATTTTATATAATTCTCATTGGCCGCGTGCACCAACCATGGGTAAAATCTTCGAAAAAATATATTCAGTTACTGTGATGTGCACCAACCATGAGGCTATTTGACGAGTTTCTTATGACATTTTAACTCATGAAAGCGGTGCAATATCATCCATGAACTATTTTCTATTTTACAAAAACCAAATTGCAAACGTAATTAGTTCATTCAGAATACTGTTCGGGTAGATGTTGAAGTAGTTGTAAAACATTACCACTTCAGTAAGTACTGCAAGTAGCCAAAATCTACTTGAGTACCTCGAAAAAGTAGACATACCCAACATATATAATAACTCAAAAATGTGATGTGATAGAGCAAAAATAACGTCTGATTCATATTCAGCGCCCCCAAAATTAGGTATAATTGACGCAAAGACGTAGACCGGTGGTATTGTTGGTACTCCGCCAAAAAAGTCCCTGAATTTTCCGTCAAATTCTCTCTCTCCCCTGAAATACTTACCGTCCTTGTGGAATTTGTTTTACATGCACCACTTGATGATGAATCGTGATTTGATTTATAACGCTTTCTCAGTTCTAATCGCGAAGATCAAAAGTATTGCTGGGCTGTTGGATATTATATATAGCATTAATTCTATATGCATGTTGACCTGTGTATCTTATTGAATATTTGTGCAAATGAGCTTTTGCTGTGCCGAATTCGTGTAACGATTCGTGACGCTGGAAGAATACATCAAGTTCCCATGGGATAGTTATAATAATAGAATTATTATAATAGCCAAAGTGATATTGATATACAAAATCGACTGCTTGTTATTTTCCGTGTCTAAAAGGCGTAATAGTTTGCAAGTCCCCCGGCAACTCATTTGCCAGCGGATAATGGTTACATTGCGGTAGAATTGAATTTGTTGATTTCCTTCGGGATGCATGACAGTGATAGAACTTTCATGCTGCAGAGAGGCGAGCATGACATTTCGCAGTTCAATTAGCAGGAGGAGTATTCCGGAATAATCCATAATCCTTTATATTCGCCTTCGTATTCGATTAACAACATACTTCAGTGTATAAGACCTATTCTGCCTGATTATCCATTCACGATTGCGCCACTATATGACCTTTTGAAGTCCCATTGCCGTTTGTGGTAGAATCAATAAATCCCTGTCATATCATGAAAGTATGCAGTGCTTGGTTGTTTCCGTTCCGAATAAAACCTATAGTGCTAATTGAAACGTTAAGCAATGTAGCGTCCGTGTCAGCGAAAATTTGAAATGGTACTATTCTGTACATAGCGCCAATCATTAGAAGAAATATCTGGGTATTCGATTTCTGTATCAGTGCTACACAAATTACGAGCTGATTTTAGATCCCGCAGTGCTGATCCTTTTCATATCGATCACGCAAGGATGTGGTGCGATACTCGACGCACTTTCATGGATGCTATATTGGCGCTGGAGAAGGTATTGACGATTCAATAGTAGCTGTTTTAGGATTTCCGGGGATACTTTTGCTTCACCACAACGTAAAATTTCCAAAAAAGCAAGCGATATTTTGGCCGAAATTTGGCGGTGAAAAATATTTCTTCAAATTATAAACCTGCTAATCCCCTTAATCACGTGCTCATCACGATATTAATCACACGAAGTGATCGTTTATCCAGCTAATCCAGTTGAAATGTCCGGGATATAAAGATTAGGGGTCACCAACACATTGCTCACGGGCGCCAGCTCTACCGCCAGGACAAAATGAGCCGCCCGCGATCGCAGTACCAAATATTCAAATGAGACCTTAAGGTCGAAGTGGAGAAGGGTTTGATATCAGCAACAGTTGAACACGGGTCAGTCGACGACTCTAAGGAACATGCGAAGGCATTTTTATTTCGGGACAGTGCTCGTCTTCCCCCTTCGGCGAGGTGATCGTTGAACTATTCTGATGAATTTTATAATTCGGGGCCTCGGGACGATTTGATAATTTACCTTTATAATGAACTTATGTTTTTATTGACGGAAAATCACCGATGCAAAAACGCAGAAATCAATATCTATGCGAAAAAAGGTATGCGACTACGCGGTCATCCGCCAAAGGCCTAACAGTAATATTAATGAAGAATATCGTTTTTGTGGATATTTGAAATCAAAGGCATATTCTGTAAAATTTCGTCTGTTTTGGGTTTATTCAAACCGCAAACACGCGGACTCGTGACAATGCACACTTTCAATTATCATCAGCCGACGTCGTTCGTCAGTTGCCTCAATAAGTGTCAATGATCCGTGATGGATAATAATAACACAGCATCCGTACAACAGAGCCACCAGCTGGCCTTGCTCACTGATTAAATTATCCCCGATTAGGGCGATCGGCGTATATTTTTCAATCGACATCAGTGCAATCCACCTTTGATGCCTAAAGATATAATTTTTGTCACTGAATATATCTGGAGAATGCGGAAATGCTTGGATAGTTCCAGCTGGGCAACGCGTGTATCAAAGTGACCAAATGATCTGCTGTTCTCGGGTGACGGCTTGGGCACTGACGGGCATTTTCCAATTTTCGGTACATCAGTGATACATCTCCTTTGTGTCAGAAATGGTCATCTCCCCTACCTCAGGGGGGGGGGGGGGGGGTCAAAGTTGCCATGTACAAAGTATCGTATTTTCCATATTTTTCCGGTATTCAGATAAATTTGACTGACCAAGAAAGCGCCAGTCCATCCATAATAGGGTTTTATTTAAAACAGAATGTGTTTTAAAACGATTTGCACCCGATGTAGCCGACGTGTACGATATGGAATGCTTGTAACCCTAT
Organism: Botryllus schlosseri; assembly: GCF_051294905.1. Taxonomy (NCBI): domain Eukaryota; kingdom Metazoa; phylum Chordata; class Ascidiacea; order Stolidobranchia; family Styelidae; genus Botryllus; species Botryllus schlosseri. The sequence continues at coordinate 25,228,091 of NC_137246.1, read as the reverse complement.
AAGTCGTCATTGCTTCAAGAGTTCATTGCATCATTGGTACGGGTTGATTTTCTGAGTTGATGCATAAAATGTGGTAGGTTTACTATGCATTTACCCTATGATTCCAACACAGTAGTGACCATGACCATGAGTATTTTACATTATGAACCCTGTAGGGACGAAATGATTTCAGCGCAACGATCCAACTTCAACCTCATTACGCTAAATATTTCAATTTTTATTTTCTGTTGCATACTCGTATTGAGCCGCCGTATCAGACTTAGTGTTACCTGCTCTCTATGAAATACTCATTTTTGTCTGAACTAGGGATGGTTTGAGCGTGAGGTTCACGTTCGCGTTCTGTGTATGAACCTAAAAACTTTAGAGGTTCACGTTCACAAACGAGCCTTGATAGGTTCTGCACTGTGGACCTTCTCATATATTAAAATTATTACGTCATTACAACATCTTTGGTTGAAATGTACTGCATTTCAACTGCGGGTCACTCTGTATATGGCACTGGCAGCTTAAAAGATCAACACTAAACGAGCATGCACCTTGGCCATCTCAAAGATTTTACTTGCTTGTTACAAAGGTTTGCTCGAAATATCCAGCTTTCTGTTTGTGAATATTTAGTGACTCTCTGCTAAGAGCTTGACCCGCATTCAAACAACATCAAGAGCGAAATACGGGACCTGTAGGTAGTCAGCGAATGATGCTTATTCAATTAATCAATTAAATTATGTTGTCTGATGTAAAAATCTAGCAAGCGTACGGGGTTCATCTCAATTCATATGTTTATTGTATCATAGAAAGCAAATCCGCGCGACTGGGGTGTTGGCTACTGGTGCATAACTTGTTAACGGGGTAATATCGGTAGCAAATACAGAAGCTCGTTTTACACTCTGCTCAATATCAACGATTCAACGTAGCAACACTCAGACGCCGAATACATTGTCCGGTCTGGCCTAGACCGTTACGGCGTACGCTTTTATTCCCTTGTAAGTCCTCGTCAAAATCGTTGGCAAAGCGACGGAGCATATTGACTTTATGGGATTATTATATCATTTGATTTCCCCAGTTGATACATTTGGCGACGTTTACAAGTCAGTATATGTACTTCACCATTGTGGCATTATGTGGCCTGAGTCGTCGGTTGGAACTAGCGATATGACGTCACGTGACGTCATGAGGTTCACGTTCGCGTTCACACGAACCTGAACCTTTCAGAGGTTCACACCATCTCTAGTCTGAACGTCAAAAGGACTGACGGCTATCATGGAAAGGAAGTCATCAGCCGGCCACCGATGGGTTTTAAATGATGAGTTCTGTTTGATGATAGCCATCATTGCTTATTATGGTCCAACAAAAATGACGCTTCTGTTTTGATTGTAATCTCACGTATCCAAACATTTTAACCTGTCATCAGTCTGGTTTCAATCACTTCATTGATGATGCAACAATGGTAATTGAGTTATCCGTGTTTACGTCAGAGTGGCATAGGTTAAGCACTTCATCGGCGATGTTGCAGATATGATCACAAACACACAATCGATTTTATTTTTATTTCTCTACAAGATCCAGATCCATTCTGGACAATATCAAAACATGATCGATGATTTCAAAAAAATAGAATATATACATGTCGCGGGACCGTTGGTCGATCGTGAGGAAAAAGCTTCCCATTGATGTTACGTGCAGTTCTGGGCAATGGGTCAAAACTAGTTCAGAGATTAATCAATGATATCGATTGCCTTTGTATGCCGTTTGTAAACTAATAATTGATTTTACGCTCGAATTCATCGGCATGTCCTCTGTCGATTTAAGCCCCTTCCTAATTAGGCTAATGCAAATATAGATACACGATTGAATTATGAAGAAGAATTATAACTCTCTACATAGCTTCGGTTATAAAACATGTCAGAGTACAGATTGATCATTTTTGTTCGAGCGCGGTTTTGCGATAACATACCTCGACTCAGAAATAGCTCGTGGCAATATCTTGTCGCTAATTGCGACTGTTGATTGTCAATTGAAATCATAGCAGCGTCACCAGATTCGTGTAATTCGTGTAATTCTCAATCTTGGCACTGTCCCGCGGCTGGGCCACAGAAGCATATCTGGGTAGGTTCTGGAGCTCTTTGGAGTAACCAAAATTATAGAAAACTTAATTCATGTTGCTCGCAAAATATATCACCGTGTTGTCATGTTTATTCTACTTCAAGGTGTTGGTCTCGCTCTCATCAGGAGCATGAGACTTGTACAACTAGATAATTCTAGAAGTAGATCGTTAGAGCGAAATTCCGGTGGTCTATTACTAATCTAATTTGTGAAATGTGTCTCTGCTCTTTGCAAAATGTTTCTATGCTCTAATTTTAATTCTAATATAATTTCTGTTTTTCCTGCAAATGCTACAGGAGTACTGTATAATGCTAAACGAACCAGGATTGCTGTACAGGCACTTGCCAATCTCATGCGAATGAAATATGATATGATGTGAACTGAACCTGATTCAATTCCCAAGTTTTCGCGAATTCAGTAATTCTAACTCCAATAGAATTTGAAAAAAGTAACTGTGTGGCTACAATTCTAATTCTAGTCGAATGTGAAAAAAAACTGTGTAGCTGTAATTTCAGCCATCCGGAAAATCTGAACATTTTTTATATGTTCAACTCTGGACAGGAGCGAACGTACATGAATGCGGTGGGCCAACCTTGAAAGTTGGAAAGATTCTTTTCCTCTGTGACATAATCATGACGGGTAATCATGCTCGTGAATGGCATATGACGACACAGAGCAGCGGGATGAAATTCGATTATTAAATATAGCCGGAAACAAACGCAGCATTAGTGAATCACAGCCTGCATGACCAGGATCAGATGTCATATGTTAAAAAGTTGTGTTACTGGTCGCTATGAGAAGCGATTGTGATAGTGGGTAATAGGTAATAGTATAGCACCACCAGACATTTCCGCCATTTTTCTACGTATCGGTAGCATATCTAGGCTCCGCATCGTTGACCTCACGGTGAACGCAGTGTAACTATAACTCAGAATTGGAGTGACACGAGCTAAATTGCTACAAGTGGAAATTGACGCATGGATGGGACGTTGCTTGAAACCATGGCAGAGGTCTCTGTGAACCCGGGCCTACGGTACTTGTAGTAAGTCGCAGCCCCCCACTATCAACATTGAACATACCATCCTAACTTCCTAAACTGGCACCATTATATGGTGTGTGAAATGAGCAACGAGAACTATTATGTCACTATTTCTCCCTTTCTAGTCCTTTACCTGCAGTTTACAAAAACGAAGTATCATTGTCCCACTCGACGTCGCTGCAGCAGTAACTGTGAAGTATGACCGTTACTGCGAATAGTACAGCAGTTAGGCGCAGCAGTTCATCACCATAATATAATCACTTATATAATTATAATCATAACATAAAATTATTATTTTTAATACATGAAGTATATTGAGAGATGTTCCACAAAATAGTTTCAAAGTTGAAATTACTACAGGCTACGCGAGGTTGAAAACCACTAATGTACGGGAACCAGTCTCAGGGGTGTTACATGAGGTCAACACGCAAAACCCATACATAAGATTTGCGATGACAAGCAATTTGAAGCGATCCGTGTCCGAATCGTGAATGCCGTGTGCGGTGCCGTATGCAGGAGGATTAGGGTTCAAAATCGAAACCCAGTGCTTTTGAAATGCCGATACTACCTCGGTTATTTATTGCAGTGATTCTTCTGATGTTCCATTCTGTATTAGATGTGTATTGTGTTATAGTTTTGTATTTATGACTTGGAAAAAAATTGGGGTTCCGCGAAGGCTTGAAAATTAGTGTAAGTGTTCTGCGGGTTAGTAAATGTTCAGATCTAATGCCCTAGCTAGACTGTCTAGAGAAACCCCAAGAGCATATGAAGGGATTCTGAAGTCACCGCAGTCAGACTGGGACCTGCCAGCGATGTCTTACGAAAACATGGAACGAATACAGGCCGTGCTAGAAGTCGGCGGCTGATATCGGCCTAGTGTATGTATGTATTTATTGTTGGAAGAAGAAAAAGAGTGGCGCCTATTACGGTCAGGTCTTGTGCGCCACGACATTACTAAATTTTAATTTAGCAGCAATTTAAATATATCGATCACAACTCAGCACATATTCTACCACGTATTTTAAAATGCTTGGATCCGTTAGTAAGTTCACGAGGCGAAATGGAATATTCATACAAACACAAGCACGGCGCAGGAACGTTCTATGAAATTCATGCGAGGGGCAGTCTATTATAAAGTGCTCAACCGTCTCAGGCTCATTGCAGCAGCTACAATGTGGCGATGGTGCGATTCCAATCTTAAACAAGTGTGCGTTCAGTCCGCCAATGACCTGAGCGCAATCGAAATAATATTCGGTCGCTAATGCGATTTTCAAGAGTTGGTGTACTATGATGAAGGGATTCCCGAAAAAGTTTGAAATGAGAGCCTTTATCTTCTTCGAGGTAATGTTTGTTCCAAATTTACTTGCAATATTTCAGTGTGACTTGCTTAGTGTAGTGTAGTGCCTAGTGTAAAATTACCACAGATGTCGAAACACCGCGAATTCCTAACAATAACATCATTGGATGTTTGTAGCGAGAAAAGGGGTTATCCGAACACACCACGGCCCACGGCAGACTAGGCCTAAACAAGTACATGAAAGCAGCAATATTTTGCGCTTACGAACGGAAATGCCAATACAGCTTATATTTGCTACCAGCGAGGGAATATAATTCCTAACGCGCGGCTTGTTCAACAAAGCGTTATTTAATGAGACAGGAAGTCCTGACAGGCACTTTGTAGCATGCTTGAAGTTATGAGGTCAGGAATCGGCTTCTGGACCACGAGGGCTGCTGTCATGCATTAATTTAGCATGAATTATCACCAGAAAAATCCTTATGCAGCCTATATTAGGATTAATTTACGAAATGAACGCCAACACGGTTCGAATGACATCGAAGTATATTGCAGTGCAGACATTAATCCAACAGGTTATATTGACATATAATCGCGCATGTCATCGAACCATCGATTATTACAATCGTCATACGTTATGCTAATTTCGGTATAATCGGCTCAGTATAAGTTCTTTCGTCGATTTATTGGGATTTAACAGTATCAATCACTCGCTTATACTCAGCGATGACGTAAACTATTAATGTCTATTTGAATATTTGATTTCCCTTGAATGTACTGAGATACGGAAATAATGTACACCATTGAATATGTGTATATGGAGTTTACGGTGTTTAGGAACAATGGCCTTGTAAAGCAGGACCGAGTTTGGTCAAGTCTATTCACTCAACCTCATTCAGTTGTAGCATTTGTGACGGCGGTTGGGTAGTCGACTGACTTCGTTATTAAACCTGATTGAGGACTGTACGGGATTGACGCGTTTAACCATCGGACATTAATGGTAAACATATCGGCAATTTTAGATAGTCATAGCATGGTAGTTGGGAGTCAGAGAACAATATTATGCGATTGCTAGACTGTGAATATTTATATATCCTTACTTCTCTGTCTGCCGTGGTCAAGACTTGTACGGAGTGACGAGAAAATGCATAAACTATCGAACTATCTTGCGACCAAATTCGTTATCTTTACGCTGATTTTTCTGTTGTTTTATGCCTTATCAGCCTCCGTTCAAGTTACATTCGTAGTATCAAATTCCTATAAAGCCAGACGGTGCTCTATACGGCGATAGAGAACTTCCGGTTGCAGCTGGAGTTTGCATCGGTAATTCGTGGGACGCCAGACTGTCAGTCTACCATTAACTACCAACTACAGTCTGGTTTGCGGATATAACAGCTCGGAAAATGAGCTGACGGCAGTCCCGTCACATGCGCACAGACACGCGGTGCTGCACAATTAGTCAGCAGACGGCGACTACCACTTGGTTTAGACCAGTGGTTCCCAACCTTTTTCGACCCATCGCCCCCTTTTCAAGTTCAACACCGATCATCGCCCCACAAATTTTGTGAACCGAAAATTGGGCATACAAACTGTAATCACCGGCGGGTTGACTAAAAAAATTTAAAAAAAAGGTCAACTTTTTGACTCGATGTCGAATTTTACACTTTTGCAACCAAATTTTCGTGGGTTGACTAAAAAAAAGGTCATTTCTCCGACTTGACTCCAATATAGCCGTTTTAACGCGTCATCGCCCCCTTATCACCCCCTTCGCTATTTTCGCCCCCTGTCGCCCCCTGTCGCCCCCTTTGTCCATTTTCGCCCCCTATCGCCCCCTTCGTCATTTTCGCCCCACCTAGACCGCCAAATCTCCCCCTGGGAGCGATATCACCCACGTTGGGAACCACTGGTTTATAATATTCTTGCAGTTAGAACTTGGTATCATAAACATCACGGAATCTCAACTGAATTTCAGATCTTTACAATAATGAGATAGGCAGCTCTGCGCTTTAACGTGACTGACAATCTGTTGGCAAGGCGATGATACTCTTCTTTCTGGTTGCGATCGCAATCTGCGTGGATTCACAGGAGGTTACAAGCAGTGAGTAACGCCCTCCTTTCAGAGCAGCTTATATGAATTCATATTGTCAATTTCCGCTGTAAATCTTTTCTGTACCATCCCGCGGGAATTCATGCCCAAATTTTGAAAATCCTCCAATAAAGCTGGAGTAGGCAGACAAACTTTTTTGTGACTGAGGTATTAAAACACTCCAGATTTAGTGAAGCCCTATTGCGCCTAGAGGATACTTGGCTGGGGTACCCCACATCCAGTGTCAGTCAATTCTCGACAACTGTAAATCCAATATTCTATAATTGACAGATCCAAATCACATCCTTTCCAAAGCAATAGATGCGATATTTAATTTAATTATATAAAATTCCTTTCATATATACTGTTCGGTTTGTCCGCATTCGCTGTAACCCGCAAGCTTGCAATATGATTGAGTGTGCGGATATCATCCATTGCAGGATTAGATAGACAACGTCTGGACATATGAAATCATAAATCGAAGATATGGGGTGTGCACGAATGTATTTCCATTTTATATTTCGACTTATCACCACATAATTGTACGGGCTTGAGATGATATGTCGAACGCGCCGAAGACAGTTGCATTCCACGCAGCACTAAGAAACATTTTTGTCGCACGCGTTTTCAAATTGGGGTGTATTATTGTGAGGACTGAACTGTGCCGACTGCCACCCATTTCGACGATCGGACATAATAATATTGAAGGTTTTAGCCAACCAGCGACGGTCACTTTTGGCCAAGGTTTTATCACCGCAGATCTTATTGTTGACACCGCAATTTTGCCATCCGTATGGTGGCCAAAACTTCATGTCGTCATGTGTTCCAGTGCTGAAAGTGGGTGGCTCTCGAAATACTTGTGTCTCATAGTCCCGCACCCGTTCGTTGCACACCCCTGTGCTAAATCATCCCAACGATATCTGACAGTGTTTTCTAGAGAATCCAATGTCGGACAAATCTTTTAATGAATTCAAACCAATTTGTGTAATACAAAGGTAGACGTAATTTCGCGATCAATCCATACGACTTTTCTTCAAATCTCGCTTATTAGGTATAGTACCCAAGACAGTGACCACAGGAAATTATCCACAGGAAATCGCGCCAGGCGCGAAGAAATTTATCGTTTCAAGACTTCAACAAATATTACATCTCTCTGGTGTCGTCGTGACCCAAAACCATACCCTTCGCGACCCATACTTTAAGAACCCCTGACAGATGGTTCGAATTGAAACCATGTGACACATAACTTTGGGAATGAGACTCAATTCCCCTAAAATTTAGTTGTCTACCGCACATGGAAATGAAAGCGTTTACACTCGGAAGTCTCGCGGTGCGAGACACTCTAGTTGCATATGTACACTTACACAATAATGAGCTACATTTCCGAATTTAGAAACAGGAGATCCAGAGTCTTGCAAGGAGCTCACATTCTCATTCTCATGCGGAGAAGGCCAATGCAGTGTTCCCCGATATGCATTTTGTGACGGATATCATGATTGCAGGTAAGCGACACTATACAACACATGGTTGGTTCATGGTTAAAGACATGCAGCATTCACCGTGATCTCGTTAGAACTCGTCATCGGATCACGTGATGAGGGGGAATCCAGATAAACCTCCAACGATTAGGTAGGAATTCTGGAGTCGACCTCGGTTGGACTCGAACCCGCAACCCATTGGTGTTGCAGCTCTGGATAAGACCAATACTCTATCTCACCACTCATGTTCATGATTCTACCTATATGTAGAGAACTACATGGGCAGTGGTGCACTTTTAGCGAACAGAGTGTGTAACTGTGTATTCACATACAAACGGTGCTACGCGAAAACAGCCTACCTCAGAATTCAGAAACCCCGTACCGCCGGGTGTCGATCGATTATATTTTTTCACCGAATTGTTAGCGACACCATTTCATAACTTGATGGTTTCATATTAATTTCTGCACAGTTTAAGCCAATCATCATTATCAATCGGCGTATTTCTTCTTCTGTGTATATTCAATCGCTAGCTTATTCATTTTGGCTACATTGCAGAAGACCCTGCTCTCATATTTTCATGGTGTAAAGCAGGGGTGTCAAACTCAAATTGCGTCGCGGGCCGGATTCAAGCCTACTAATCGCCCGTGGGCCGGACGAGTCAACTGATTCCAAAATGTTACATCATGCTCTCGCTTTTCGCCTGAATACCTTGAAGCAAATCTAGATATTACACGGATCATAGGGATTTTAAAGTAGCAAGTGGCAGCACCTTTGTTCGCGAACCAATGAATTGGCAGAATACGATGATTGTCCGGTTGCATTATAGATTACAACCGTAGGTTAGTAATCTATAGTTGAATACAGCCAAGAACCGCTCAGACAGTGACGCTAACGACGATATAAGTCGGCATATTCTATGCTCCATTTGATATAGTCGTAATCTGGCGTAAGCCCTGCATATACGTTGCGAGGAATACAAGAGATTTAATTGGAAACGAGGACGTTGGAATCTGGATTATTGTTATTGAACCGCGAGTCAGGTTTCTCTTATGTCTGGGTATCTATTGGGTGGAAAATTGACACAGTAGTGCGACCATAGAAATTTCAATTATATATTTGTGCACCTAAGATATTCGATTTCAACTGCATATAACGGTTCCGCATTGGCGACTTCGCTTCTGTGAATAACTACTTTTTGGGCCATTTTTCCATAAAACACTGAGCGTAGTCAGCACTTCTTGAAATTGGTCGCCAGTTGCACCAACTTGTTACTAGTGGCATCTAGAGTGAAACTACAGCGACGTAGTTGGGTGGCTATAATTGGGCCGATGGCCATGGAAGTATTTCGTGCAAAAATCTGTCCAGATGTTACAAATGTACTGGAAAATACAGGAATTTTCCAATCTACTCAGAATAGCTTCTCGGGCCGGACGAAATCATCTGCCGGGCCGTATGTTTGAAACCCCTGGTGTAAAGCATGTTATACATTCCACGTGATGGCTGCGTTCCTTTATACTTCACTCGTGCTTATTTCTTATATGTCAAGCATCATGTGGATTAAAATGATGTGTTTCATTTTTACCGCGGTATAATTATGAGGTGTTTTCGTGTACTGCACCAACTTTTGAGTGTGGGTAACCCGAGAGTGTGGGTAAAATATGCGTGCTTCATTCGAATACCTTATAAACATAGATATTAGAGATGTACAGGATCAGGATTTTGGATTGTATCTGGACAGGTATCCGGCATGTTTTTCGTAAAGAGGATTGGATCCAGATTCACATTTCTTGCCCGAGTGCCGGATCCGGATGAGGACAGGATACTAAATTTTTAGTTCTTGAATGTGTCCTTCTGATTGTTTACCCTTTACATCAATGTTTTGTGTGAACTTCCACCCGGCTATAGTTTTTACATTGCACCACAAATTCGAAGAATCCTTGATAGCAAACTCCAATGCATTGTCGAGGTATAATTTGAAAAATATCAACTATCATCATCATCATCATTGGTTTATTAGCAATTTTATCAGTTCAATACACCACAAAAATGCGATACAATGAAAAGACAGTAAGATGTCGAAGCGACAAGGAGTAGTCTATGGAATCTGACACCCACCTTGGCCTAGGCGATGTAAAGAGGAGGCATGCACACTGAATGAAAGTAAAGAAGATAGTATAGAAAAAGAATGCGACAAGAAATAGGGCGGCATGTCATGGGAAGCGAGATCGATAGGTCAGTCGTGGTCCGGTAATCTTGAGGATGGACTGTATTTATTTAGTATAGTAATTGCTTGTATTTCGACTTGAATGTGGACATGCTCGTCGACTGTCGGATGGCCGGCGGGATACTGTTCCACACATCAGGTCCGGCATATTTGATGGAGCGATGATCTTTTCGGTCGATCATATGATATTTGGACGACGTGGACGCGCGTGTGTTGTACTTGTGCGCTTTTGATTCAGAGGTAAAGAAGTCATTGAAATATTCGGGGCAACGACCGCAGTGAAACTGATACATAAACTTGGCGATTTCTAGTTTCCGCATATCTTCTATGTTTAGGACGCCAAATTTCTTCAGCAGCGACTTATTGGATGGGCAGCCAGGCCCCTTTGGAGCCCTAGCTATGATTCGGAGTACTTTATGCTGTAGTTTCTGCAGTGGCTTGAGTGCAGTTTTACTGGCAGCCCCCCAACAGAGGATGCCATAATGTAACTTCGATTGGATTAAGGATTTAAAGAGTATCAGAGGAACCCATGCTGGCATGAAGCGCCCAAGGCTGTAGAACAGGCCGCAGTTCGGTGATAATTTAGTTTCTAGGGACTGAATATGACTCTTCCAGGACATGTTCGAGTCCAGTAAAACTCCGAGATATTTGGCATTATCTGTGTTGGAAACGGGCTGACCAGCCATATTAACGGTTAGGTTATTTTTTGAATTTACTGTCAGCAATTGCGATTTCGAAGCGTTTATGCAAAGGTTGTTCTGGGCCGTCCACTCATGGACTTTGGGCATTTGGTCACCAGTCAGGGCATCCAGCTCTGCCGTCGAAGATGCGGAAGAGAGGAGGTGAGTATCATCAGCGAACAGTGTGGTGTTCAATGAGGAGGTTTCAAAAATGTCGTTGACATATAAGGTGAAAAGGACCGGTCCAAGTACTGAGCCCTGGGGCACACCACAGGTCACCGGGTGAGGAGAGGACAAGGTGTCTGAGATCGCAACCATTTGTTGGCGTCCAGTGAGGTAACTTTTCATGAGCTCAAGTTGTGGGCCCCGAAGTCCGTAACGCGCCAATTTCGAGATGAGAATTTTATGATCTACGCCAGGGGTTCTCAACTTTCCTCGTATAACGGGCCGCATGGTAACAACAAAAGACGCCGCGGGCCGCATAACATTATTACCTTGTATTTATGGGCTACTATTAAATTTAGGCTACTGTAGCCTATTTACCAGTCTTATATGGAAATTTAGTACATTTTATTGCATTCTAAAGCTATTATGGACAGCGTTCGTAAGTTTGCAGTTGCAGTTTTTTTTGTGCCTATACCTATCTTTCAGCCGTGCGAGTAAATCCCTTCACGGAGCGTGTGCAATGTGCATAGCATTTGTTGCAAGTCGGTATATATGCACCCTGAAACCTTTCCATCATAGAATCAAACTCTCTGTTTCAATGCGCGAGCGAGCAAGTATAAAATCAGGTTTAGATTACGTTATTCGTCACAGAGACCATTATCACTTTGAGCTCTCAGTGATACGAGAAGAAATCTGGTGTGTGGGGTCATTTCTGAGCAAACCAATCAACCCAACTAATTTTTTCCATGACTGGAGCGCAACACCAATAGTTACAGAAGTCAGCTTTTTCAAGTTGATGTTTTTCACTGGTCCCCTTTCGCACGTTTGCCCCGTCAGCCTTTTCTCTGGAAATATGTCCATGTCCAATCTGATAAAACGCACCTGGATTATTAGCTATGCAATGTGTGTGAGTCGGTGGAATCGTCCAACGCTAGAGGCTGAAGTAGTCTACGTGGCAACGTGTTTAAGAACACGCGATAAAACATCGACTGATACTACGCTGTTACTCGTCCGTTGACGGTTGAATCAGACAACTGTAGCTTCGAAATTTGTCAGGTGATGTTGTGTTGGCCTTGCTGCTAAGTTGCAGAAACAGCGAATATTCGCACATTACGTTGAAGTTTTATTGCACCACATCTTCTCTGGCAGATTCTTGGGTTTAGCGATATTCTAAGAATTTTGAACAATGCGTCGGTAACGTCGTCGGCAATTTTAACAATGCCTCGAAATATGGATTGCTGGGCTTGACACCTAGCTGGCAACGTTTACCTAAGATCAGGGGACATGTATAACTCCGGAAGAAACTATCGTGGTATCATTTTAAGCTTCTACGCTTCGTTACGACAAATTTTCTTCGACAAATATGACACATTGGTCTTACATAACAATACTGTGCCAGTAGCAATTTCGTTCATAATGGAAGATGTCGCGGGCCACAAAATAATCGTCTGCGGGCCGCATGTGGCCCGCGGGCCGCGGGTTGAGAACCCCTGATCTACGCAGTCAAACGCTTTTTTTAGGTCGAGAAAAATGCTACATCCCACATTTCGCTTCTCTGAGATATCATAGTACTGTTCGGCCACTGTTAGGAGGGCATGAGCGGTTTGGTGTTTGTTTCGGAAGCCAAATTGTTGAGGGGAAATGACAGACATTTTGGCGAGGAATGAGGACAGGCGGGAGAGGAGCAACTTTTCGAATACAATCCCGATGCATGGGAGAACGGATATTGGACGGTAGTTGGTGACATTAGTTCTATCCCCAGCTTTGTGTACAGGGACTACTCTGGCTTTTTTTTAGATAGCTTGGGTAGACTCCATTTTCTATCATGAAGTTGAAAAAATGGGCCATATATTGACCGATATGCAGGCTTATCATTTTTAAAAACCATGATGGGATTTGGTCATAGCCGTCGGCCTTGTGCGATTTCAGTTTGTGGATGGCTACTTCTACTTCGTATTTGGTCGTAGGTTCAAGCACAATTGACTGGGATATCTATCTCACCTCTAACCTGGCCGACACAGGTTTTGTAATATTCATTGAAGTGATTCGCGATGGCCGCCGGGTCTGAAAGTTTGTTTCCGGTATCCGAATTCACAATTTCAGAAACAGACTTATGGCCTTGTTTTCGATGTAGGAGAGAGTTAAGTCATGACCATGTTTTTCGAGTGTCCTTTATGTGTCTGTTGAAAAATATCTCATTGTACTTTGCTTTTGCCTTGGAAATGAGATGCACGGTGCGATTCCTGAAATGTCGAAATCTTTCTCGTTCATGTTCTGGGCAGTTCTTGGTGTCTATTCGGTTATGCCACCGGTTACGTTTACGGATAAGTTGAATCAGCTTTGTGGTCATCCACGGATTTCGCTTCAATTTTCTTTGACTTCTCGAAAGGCGCTGTAGAGGTGCAAATTGTTCCAGCAGTGATTTGATAGCAGACATAAACTCTACAAATTTTTCGTCAAAGTTGTTTACGGAGATGTGGGGGATGGCTGATGTTTTAAATTGATTGAATGCGGCATCATCGAGCGCTTCTTCGTCCACTAACTCTCGTCGTCTGCAGAGGTGATATGTTTCGGGGGGTGTCCTTTGTTGTTCTTGTGATAGAAAACCAATATGGTTGTGGTCACTGATTTTTGCCGAAATGACAAATGGAATGATTTCCATGTCGCGCGAGTTGGTATATATGTGGTCGATCAAAGTTCTTGACTTTTCGGTTATGCGTGTAGGCTCGGTGATCATTTGGTATAGACCGGCGGATTTGATGGCGTTGGAGTATGCGTTGCCTTTGTGTTTTAGAAGGTTTATGTTAATATCTCCCGCAATGAAACACATCTTTTTGTCGCTGTTGACTCTGTCCAGTGAGCGCTCCAACGCTTTTGCGAATTGGTTCATGTTTTTCGTGGGATGACGGTATAATACGGCCACAAGAAAAGATTTGTGAATTCCAATTGGGTGATCAACTTCCAGCCATAGCTCTTCGCAATCTTTGACATTCAGATCGTAGTCCGTCCAAATTTCGTAAGAAATTTTTTCTTCAATGTAAAGACCAACACCTCCGTAAGATTTCTTTGACTTCGGTGCCGGAGTATACTCGAAGTTGTAGCCCGATATATCAACGTTTTGCGTGGGTTTGGTTGAAAAGTTTATTTCTGAAATTGCTACGAGGGTAGGTGACTTCAGGTCAACGATAAGGTCTTTTAACTCATCATGGTGGGAATTAGATTGCAATCCTCTGATATTTGTATGAATCAAACTAATTTGTTTACCCTTCGGGGCTTGCAGAATTGATGCCGTCTCGTTGATCGATATTGAGTTACACTTTCTGATCAGTGGGAAACTATTCTTATTCGTCATGATTCCGAGTTGAACCAAATTTCCATGTTAGCTTGTCGGTGAATGGAGGTCACTGGATGCAATCAAATCGGAGCAGGATTATTTAGGATCCGGATTTTAGCATTGGCGATGGAAACAGGATCCGGATGGGGTCCGGATAGCATTTTATAAAACAGGACTGGATCCGGATCCCCAAAACCAAGATCCGCAGCCTACATCTCTACTAGATAGGCCACAAATTCAACCATTTATTCTGATCTTTCGTGGTTATATATTTTTTCTATCTTCCATTAGCCCATCAGGTAAAGTAACCGCAAATGTGTTCTCGCGCGTCGGAAATATGGTTTATCGATTACAATCATGACTAGGGCAAGTTTTTGCAACTTTTTTTTACAGCTTCCGGCAGCTTCTTAAATACTCGTAAGATATGTAGAATTCTGTTTTAAGCCCGTTGAAGGAATCTTACAGTGCAACTTTTTGCAACTTTTGTCCATTTTTTTGATGCAACTTTTTGCAAATTTTTGCAACTTTTTCGATTTTTCATGAAAGTATTTTCGATTTTGGTGAAGTACACGACCAAATTCGACTGAAACACCGTAAATCAGCACAGAAATAACGCTTTTACGGGTATTTCGGGAGCTGAACCGAAAAATTGCCTTTTTTTGGTCAACCGAGCAAAATGTGGTCAAAATGCAACTTCTGCAACTTTTGTTAAAATTGAAAAAATAAATGCAACTTTCTCAGGTTTTTAGTGCAACAAAAACTTGCCCTAATCATGACGTTTAGTAACCGCAAGGTTCCGTGCGGTAATTTACAAATAAACGACCCGGTTTCGTGTACCATGCTAAGAAGGTGCAAAAAGGTTGAACAGGTAAACGCACTCACTACACTCCTGCAATATAACCTCCGTAAGGATTAGAGCATCTAACTCGTTCAGTCAGAAAGCATTATGTGGTACCAGAAGGTGCAAATAACCGTATTTACATCCTCCGCTGTAGTGGAAATCTGGTAAATTCACCTATTAATTGGCCACCCACGCATTTGCAGTGTAATAGACTGATTCCAAACTTTCTTTTTCCCTTTGCCCGACTGGAATGAGTCAAGCATTGAGCCGATTTTCTATCAGCTAAATTGACTGAACGGCCTAAAGGTTCCTCCCCATAATCGACCCTTTCGTTATATCCGCACCCAATCACTCAAAGTCGCCTCCAAGTGGAAATTCATCCAATTCCGGCACCACTGGTGTAATGATACTTATAAAATAACGACCGGCGACAGAACGACGAGTCCTTAAGTGACCATGACAGGTCCAGCATCCCTACAATTCTTTAGCGCCGCTGAAATTCACGTAATTCTTATTTACATTCCAGCAACGGTAACGATGAGATGCAGTACCACGCGTCAATCCACCACGATAAAGGCGTACGCTGTCTCTCGAAAAAGTCGAATAAGTCATGCTTTTTACCGAGACGGTATCAATGCGACCACGAGGTGGATTGTTTCGACGGTAAGTATTGATTATTAGGCTATTATTATGATAGATGGCAAAAATGAGATGGGTGAGTAAAGCAGTAAGTAAACAGTGCATGCATCGGGTGATGTTTAAAGGTGATCGTGATTACTATAAGATGGAAGAAATGAAAACGATTATTGAGGATTACATTACAGTTTCGGTCCCTTGATATTTTAAATCAACCAGCGTTCAAAGGCGATGGATTTACGCCACTATAGAGGGCGATGAACAAACTTAAACTACCCAGTTATCGTCGTCGTATAGAATCATGGCTGTTGTCGGCCCATTTGTATCAATTGTTGCTGGCGTACAAGCGTACTGACTTTACCTCAATTGGTAATCGCTGCTTCTATCCTTGAGTACCAACGACAACTACTTTGGCGATCTCTGCATGTTGTTTTGGATGTGATTTTTTGCAATCATCTCATTAACAACAGTTGTTTTTTATGTTTGGAGCTACAGCAACATCAGCAATCAAATTTTTCTTGTATATTTAGGGATTGACGAATGTGGGTGTAATTCAACGTTTCAATGCAACAACGGCGATTGCGCTCTGAGAACTCAATTTTGTGACGGCGCAGAAACCTGCAGAGATGGCACTGATGAAGTAAAATACCGCAGGTCAGTTTTATCTTAGTTGATGAACGTGAACTATGCGCTGTTATGCGTCGGAAGGGGGTATGAAATGAAATACTGTCGTCAAGTCTTGTTCTAAATTGCGTTGTCTGTTAATGATGGGAAAGACTTTATAGTTAACACCCGAATCTGTCGTTTCCGCGTCTGGAAACCGGGGTTGTATCACACGCATATAGTCTTCCATAAGTTGGATATCATGCATCCATCACAGGCATCACTATATAATCTAAGCCAGTGCTCTTCAACCGGGGTGGTCGTACACCCTAGGGCAGGGGTGGGCAAACTACGGCCCGCGGGCCGCATGCGGCCCGCAACACCGTTTTGTGCGGCCCGCGAGAGTCTAAAGAAACTTATTAAAAATATTGTTAAATGCGTACTAAATATCGAATTAATTCAGGAACTAATTAAACTTTTTCTTAGTATATTTCACCATGATAATTCTAAGGTATGGTTCTCAAACTGGCGGGCGTGCCCCCCTTGAGAGCGTGAAGGCATCTGAATGGGAAGTGGCGAAGCCGAGCTCGACTGAAAAAATTTTTCGCGCTCCGCGCGATTTCCACCCGCTTCCTAATTATTGCTCTGTATTTAGTCTGAATTTCATATGTAAAAATCTATCATCCACAGACGTAACCTTCCATGCCATCAAATTATCCGTTAGGTTTTCTAGCATCCTGTTTGCGTTTTGTGATATGACGATAAGGGAGCGCGAAATCTTTCACCATCGCAAGGGGGGCTTGTCTTTAAAAGTTTGAGAACCCCTGTTCTAAGGTAAATACTTCCAATATTAGTTTTATGTTTAATTTATGACGCGACCGTCTCAAGGCACCCAGAGTCATGGAAGGTTTCAACTGCTAAAAATCACAGAAATCCTAAACGAAATTGACATAATTCTGATCATGAGTGTGATTTCAGATTGGCCACTCCAGCTTTAACTATTTTAGTGCTGTGCTTATAGATTTAGGGTATTTATATTTTATCTGAAAATAGTAGAAGCGTGTTTGAATCTAACATGGTTATGCTGCTGTTAGCATTGTGTGTCCTGGAACTGAACCCAAAGAGGAATTAGTAAATCTATGAACAGATCGCTTCTCACAGATTTAAATTTCAATCCTGTTA
Organism: Botryllus schlosseri; assembly: GCF_051294905.1. Taxonomy (NCBI): domain Eukaryota; kingdom Metazoa; phylum Chordata; class Ascidiacea; order Stolidobranchia; family Styelidae; genus Botryllus; species Botryllus schlosseri. Next base: position 25,210,428 of record NC_137246.1, on the reverse strand, counting down.
TAAGAATCGAGACAACCGACTTTCATCTCTAATGTTTTGACAAATTGGTCATTGAGGTTGACCAGCCTATGAAATCTCGCCACTGTTTCGGACGCGTGTATGATATCATCAAAGCAATGTTTGGTTTGTTTTAATTAAGCATATCTAATATGTCCATATCCTCACTATAATCAAATACCAATATTGCATTTTGGTTTATCATCCCAATTTTATATAGTGCGGCCCGCGAATGGATTCAGATGTTGAATGCGGCCCGCGAGCTCAAAAGTTTGCCCACCCCTGCCCTAGGGTGTACCAGAATTTGCAAAGGGTGTACCACTCGGATGGGGTGTACAGGGGTGTACCAGATCCGAATTACAATGAGCCGATGGCTAGCTATTACAAAGGCAGGTTTATGGGTCAGGACAGGTTGACGCACAGGTTAATGAGCATGCAGCACCGTAACTGCCACACCCCAAACCCCCCAATTGGGGGGCTGAGCTCGAAGGGGGCGCCAAATTATTTCGTGAATTAACATAAATTATGGCGTATTTTTTGAAAATTTATGCAATTTTTTCCAAAATTTTCCGCGCTGCGCGCGATTTAAAGTTGCCAATTATGTTCATTATTTGGTACTCTTCCACCAAGAAAAAACACGCAACATTTATAGAAATGGACATATCGGCGTTGGCCATTAACACGCCACCACGCACCAAGATATATAATGATTTAGTACTTATTACATGCGACTCCAAGAAGTGTGCCAGAACGATCGGCAGCGCTAAAAGCTTGGCCGAAACGGACTGCCCTTCCGCAGACCGAAAACTTCGTTATATATACCAAATAATAGGTTTGATTGTCCATAGGCGCCTAAATGACTGGCGCCATATGTTCCTGTCTTGGCAATCTGAACCTCAGAAGACAAATACCATCGAGCAAGAAAAAAATATATCCCAGTGAAGAAATACCAATTTGAAATCGTGTGCGTCTTTTAGTTTAGTACGTTAGAGCAATTCTATATTTTTGATATAGCAGACAGGAGGTCACGAAATAAAATCATGTAACGAAGTCATACGAACGGGTCCGCCCACCCGAAAATGTTTAATTATTATTTATGGGCCCTACAGTTTCCGGTAAATCTGATAACATGAGCAGAGAGGACAAGATATCGATAGCAATATATATGCAATGCAATCTTATTGGCCGATTGTATCATGAATTATCGAAAATTTTCGCGCTTCGAGCTGGCACACTAAACAGTGCAGCAAATTTCTCGGCAAAAGCGAACACTGTGATGAGGGGTGGGTTTATCACCCTATGGAACCCAAAACCCAAGTTTTTGTGAAGGGGGGGGGGGGGCTGACGAAGTGCTGTTTCGTTCCTGCCAACGGGTATACGCCCGAAGATGTCTAATTATTATTGGGATGTCCTACAATTTTAAAACAGACTTCGCTCAGCTCTACCGGTGAATCTGATTACGTGAGCAGAGAGAGGATCGAAATTGATAGCAATATATATGTAATTCCCGATCATATTGCCCGATTACATTCTTGAATTACTGAAATTATTCGCGCTTCGCGCGTCTAGGCGGGAAAAGCGATCTCACATAACGTACTCTAGGCTTACCATATTTTCAAATTTTTCTTTATTTATTTTTCCCGTAGCAATGCGGCTACTGGTTGGAATCGCACCAAATTTGGTGTGTAGGCTTAAATTAGGTAACCTAACAATTTTATCAAGTAGCCAGTACGATTTGAGAAAAAAAAGTCATTTTTGAAGACCCCTAATGAACAGGGGTGTACGAGTTTTGAGCAAACGTTAAAAGGGTGTACCACTTCGAAAAAGGTTGAAGAGCACTGATCTAAGCTACTACGTTGCTAATAAAAGCTCATCAATTATATTTTAATCGCTGAATCGGCGTCTACTACCATAATTCCTTGAAGATATGCGATAACAAATGATCGATCGTCCTAACGCGACTATGAAAGCAGCGATCGCCAGCAGATTGGCTTGACGACGAGTATATAGGGGATGCATCGCTGATTATAGATCCTATACGTATGACGTTACGTATTAGTATCTATATTTTTCTCTCCATCATGGGTTGTACTAGACTCACTAGAGATTACTATTGTCAATTTAGGGATTTTATCTTTGATTGAATGACAAGGGTATCTCGGGATACTCAATTTGTTGTGTATATTCAGCTATACGTAATACAATTTTGCTATCGAAAACGCGCGTTAATTAAGCCCCCTTCATAAAGAGGGATGGTTCCAAGTTCCTTGGTGCATATCATAAGATCGGAATGTAAGTAAGGCAATATCTCCACACAATCAAGACGGCAACAAAGTCTGATAACCCGTTGCATGAAAGGCCAAGCAAAGGTATAGTGACTGGAAAGGTTGATATTTGACACGTCACAGTCATGAAAATTATTGCGGTACAAATGGATGACTATATAATTCGAAGTCGCTAAATATGAACTGTTTTGGGTAACGCATAGGCGAGGTAAAAGTATTCTGCCTTGCTACTCAAGTTGAAATAGAAGTAAAGCCGTTAGTTTCCATTGAATTACAAGTATAACTATCAATTTCAAATGCACGACGAAACTACTTCAAGTGCGGAAGGGGAACAAGAAGGGTTTGAAAAGCAATCAAGTATAACTAGCTGCAAAAATATATTTGGTCGAGGGGTTGCATATTTATAGATGTTGATCTCAAGGGGCTAAATGTCGAAATTGGAAGATAATCTTGGCGACTAACACAAAAAGACTAATCACTAACAGTACAATTATATAAATATACAAACGGCGCGATACAAGCGTGATTTCAGGTGGTTATGATGACAATTCCATTCATAAAAATAATGCAAACATATCCCAATGCTATACTTTTTACTTTTAAAATTCCATGTTGTGCCAAAATACTGTTTCAGCAGTAGTGCGAGTAGTCTACAAACAAACCCCTATGGGCTGTAATGACTCGTGTCATACACGACTAGAGTCTGACTCAAGGCGCAATTTTTTGCTGTATCGACTTAACTCGGATTATTTTCGCCAACATGGAGAATGACTCGACTCGAGGACAATTTCTGTATTGACTTGACCACGTCACATGACTTGACACATTCTATATGACTTATTCAAATCTTAGGACCGATAATTGGAAAATAGTCCCAGAAACTGTCTTATATCCGTTTCAATAGACATGTTTGGAGTGAAAAAATGAGTATTATGAATCCGAAGCCTTTGATATCACGCAAGAGTTTCGCAGAAGTGGATTGAACTTGGACTTGACACGTTGGTGAATTGAAAATGACTTGTCTCGACTCGAGACAAAACTATAGAAGTCAAATTGACTTTTGACTCGGAACCTTGTGACATGGTTACAACCCTGCAAAACAGCTTGTGTCTATAGTGTACTACGAAAATGTACAAGTACTTCGTTACTGATCAGTGACCACCTCTGTGTAGGTCGCGTTTCACCATTGTACTAAAGAGGATCTCGTTTGGAGTCAAATGTGGAATTTCGGTCATACGTTTTCGTTTTATTGTGCAGGGCAGACGGAGGCTTTCAATGTCAAGTATCCAAGAGGCACGTGACGCTGCGCTGCGTTCTGCCAACGGTCCACGTATGCGACGGCAAGTCGGAATGTAATTGGGGAATAGACGAGTGCTTCTGTGAGAATGGGAAGCATACGAAGGGTGAATATGTTCAATTCGGTCGACACTTCCGCACTTTGATTTATACAGAAGAGGTCAAAGTATAGTCAAGAAAGCTACTCAAGTAGAAGTAGAAGTAGTGACGAAAAAATCCACTCAAGTAGGAGTAGATGTACTTTTTCCATAAGCAACCTAAAACTACTTGAAGTAGAAGCAGAATTGATCGACTTTAAATCTACTCAAGTAAGTAAGTAGTTGTGAAAACGATCGTGATTCGTTCGCATGATGGATTGAGCTATGTGAAAGGTGCAGAGCTTGATTCATATTGATGCATAGCAGGAGGTATCAATTTTCGACAGAATAAGCATTCGTCCGTATCTCGTGATGCATATAATATTGATATAGAAATGCGATACTAATCCTTTGTTTACACCAAGAAAATACCATCGCATGGCGTCCTTCCCCATATTATAAGGCCCGCAGTTTAGTGGGAAAGCAATACGGAGAAGTTGTATCGGATACGGCAGGTGTGTCAAACATACGGCCCGCGGGCCGCATCCGGCCCGTCAGACGATTTCATCCGGCCCGCGAAGCAATTCTGAGTAAATTCAAAAATTCTCTATTTTCCAGCACATTTCTAACAAATGTTGAGATATTTTACAAGAAATACTTCCACGCTCATAAGCCTCATTATAATCACCCGGTTACGTCCCTATGGTCTCGCTCTAGTTACCAGTCTTATCGCTAATAACAAGTCGGTAAAATTGTCGTTCAGTTTCAAGAAGGCAAAAAGTGCACACGAAGTTCAGAGTTCTATACAAATATGGACCAAAAAGTATTTATTCACAGAAGCGAAAACGCCAATGCGAAACCGTTATCTGCAGTTTAAATGAAAAATATATTAGTGCCCAAATATAAACGTGAAATATCCATGGTCGCACTCGCACTGCTTTGTCAATTTCGACCCAATAGACCCCCAGACATGAGAGAAACCGGACTCGCGGTTTAATATTAATAAACCAATTTCCAACGTTTAAATGTAAAATATATTAGTGCCACAAATATGTACTTGAAATATCTATGTTCGCACTCGCACTGCTTCGTCACTTTCGACCCAATAGATCCGCAGACATGAGAGAAACCGGACTCGCGGTTTAATAACAATAAACCAATTTCCAACGTCCGCATTTCCAAGCAAAATCTTGTATTGCTCACAGCGAATATGCTGGGCTAACGACAGATTACGACTAAATAAAAGGTACAGCATAGAATATGCCAACATATATCGTCGTTAACGCCACTGATTTAGCGTTTCATAGCTGTATTCAATCAGATAACCATCGTATTTTTGCCAATTCCATTGTTCGCAAATAAAGGTGTTGCGACTTGCTACTTCAAAAACCCTATGATCCTTGTATCATCTACATATGATTTAAGGTATTTAAGTGAAACGCAAGAGCACGGGGTAACATTTTGGAATCAGTTGACTGGTCCAGCCCGGGAGCGATTTGAAGGCTTGAATCCGGCCCGCGACGCAATTTGAGTTTGACACCCCTGGGATACGGTGTTAACACTTTGCGCGATTAGTATAAGTTAACAAAAGTGCAGCGGATCGTAAAAATGCCATATAGTGTAGGATTGCCGTACGTCTGGGATTTCCCATACATATCCGGAATTTCACTGGTAAAATGGCGTCCGGGAGGAATTTCTAAAATATGTCAAAATGTCCGGAATATTGAAGGTTTGAAATAGGCTCAAAATGATTTCGTAAATCCACAGAAAACTTTTTGTTTTGGGCAGATTTATGTCACTTGAAATTTTTCTTCGCGCTCTGCGCGATTTAGTGTCACGATCATTGATTTTATTATGTGAACCACCGCCCGCAAAGTGCATGCAATCAAAAATTATTAAAATTAACCATCATTTACTGAAATAAGTCTAATTGTAATCGCAATTATGGGAGAACGGCATATTACAGGAAACGGGTATGGCCATTTAGATGCTTCAGTGAAAGATATTGGCTCGAAACCTGGGGGTCGTTTTTCTTTATTATGGGGTTCGCAAAGATGTTGAACGTAATTAGCTCCCAAAATAGTCCGTGAGTAAGTCTGGGCAAAGGTGCTAACCTTTTTTCAGTAAACAGCTTGTCAAATTATGAGTTGCGCCACAAAACATTTTCAAATTAGAAATGGAGTTGCGACCATGAAAGGTTGAAAACCACCGGATGTGTCCGAAATTTGCTCCACAAAAATATGGCAACCCTAATTTAGTGTAGCTTTATTTTTGTAAAATAGAGGCATTATATACACTTGCGTTTACACTTCAACATATAGGTTCTTCAAACAAAAGAACTGAAACTAGTTAGAACCAGACATGGGGTAGTCGCGATTAGTAATCGTAATCGATTACGACGATTACAGCATTTTCAAATAATCGTAATCGCAATCGATTACATTCGAAAAAATTCCGAAGTAATCATAATCGTAATCGACTACTTCCCATATCTAATCGATTTCTTTGTGAAAGAACGATTACTTGTTATTTGTACAATGACTATTGCGTAAACTGAACATTCGTGAACAAGTACGAGATATTATACCAGGTTCATGATAGCACAAACGTCTGACTTTTAAATGCCATTGTTGATTATTACGTCAGAAGTAGCCTATTAGCTTTGCTATTGATTGCGTAAGAAGTATCCATGGTAAATAGATATTCGATGTACGTACAATAAGGTGATTGTAAGAACACCCGCCGTGCTGTATATCAGATTATCAACACGTTTCACACGCCAGTACCTCGCAGCAGGATAATTATTCACAGCTCTACCTAGTTTAAAAAGTAACTTGTTTATTGATGTTTCGTTATGCTTAGTTAAACGCAGTTTGACCGTTGCTGCTTGACGAGCAGTAGGCCTATGTATAGTACGTACTTACACCGGACAAAGATTTGAAATTTTCTACTCGTCAAATAGAACATTACGGTTTCCACAACGAAACATTAAAAATCAACAGCTGCTGATGTATATTATAATCGAGCCGTTTTTGCCGTTTCTCGTAACGGCAGCTTGCATCGCAGTACATATCTGTAATAAGTTAGAGGCAGAATTTTATGCTCTCTTCATCTTATTCTCATATGACTCTACCTGAAACGGACGCCAATCGTGATTTCACAATTCTTTACTCAACATTAGGACCTGCCGCCATAGGCGTGGCCTTATATATCATGTTAGCGTGGGTTGTTGCTAGAATCAGGACCATAACAGCATTTCGTACCCCAGTCCAAACGTTGGTCTTTGGCTCCCATAGGGTGATATTTTCAAGTTGAGAACTGAATTTCACCAATAATATTGGTAATTGCATGATATTATTATTAATTTGTAATCCTCTCTCTGCCCCCGATGGTCAGATTTACCTGTAGAGCTGGAGGCACGTAATTCATAATTATAACGTCTGGTATCTTGTTATAACTACTTTTAGTGTATGTTGTTAATTCGTGACCTTTGGTCTGTTATAGGCCTATAATCAAAAGATATTGTTGTATCCCAAATGTGGCAGACTAAAAGAGAAACATTCGTGAGACGCACACAAAAACTGTCATGTCTTTAATGCTCTGTGGGTGCCCTGGTTGCATTCGCATGTTGGGCTCTGATTGGAATGACCGGGCTATTAGTCACGCCCGCCCATGCGGCTATTGACAATCGACACATACCCTTAGTTTCGGCCGAGGTCTTTCTTTAGTAGCACACTTCTTGAAGTCGCGTGTTGGTCGAAACTGCATGTCTTTTGGTGTGTCGTGGCACGATATTGACTGGAAGCTAAATGCCTATTACTATAAATTAGGGTTGCATTTAAAACAAAAATCAATTTAAAGCAAACATGTTTAAAACAAGACCCTTGTTTAAAACATGTTTTTTATTGTTTTTGTTTTTAAGCCATGACGTCGCGAATGTGGATTGACATTTACAATTGAAAATATAGGGTAAATATAGCTCCTTTGACGAAATATACTACTATAACTGTATTGTACTATAACTGTTGAACCGACTATTTTGAGGGGTTCCAACAATCCCGTATTATCGATGTGCGTCGGCTAAATCGGGTGGTAATCAGCCGTAGGCTCATACATGTTTTTTTAGAATGCATTTACACAATTTTGGCATAATTTTACAAGTTAAAAAAACTCAGAGTTCCCTCTTATAGATTAGGACACGCCATGGGCTGCTAGATAACGATATGATTTGTAGCCTAATTGCTGGAATGCGACACGGTCGTTTCAAACGTCATGATGGTTCATAGTCATTGTCATGAAATATTTCATATGGGCGACAATGCGGTGTAAACGGAACCACGCAACCTGCTACCTAAATTATATTCACCGATACTTTCGTGAAAACATATTTGTCACTCCATATATCTACTGTGCGCTAAAGCGCCACGAAAATTTTTGGCTTTACTTAACTTTTATGAAAATAAATGTTGGTACTCCGTGAAAACAGCCCCGAAATTCTTTAGGCCATCTTTCAGATTGGAGGATTAAGCTACTTCTACTTGACAAACTGAAAATAGCGAAAAGTAAGCTTAGTGGATCACAAAATTTTACGAAGTAGAAGAAGCGGAAATTAAAATTACTAGAGTAAGTAGCGCAAGTATCGGAAAACTACTTGAGTACTACGAAAAAGTAGAAGTACTTCGTTACTGACCACCTCTGGATTTATATTCTGGTTCATGTTACGCAGACTCATAAGCAGGAGCGCATATACGAATGCTAGCTTATAACAGATACAGGAATTGAATAGTGGGAGAGAATTAGAGAGAGAGAGAGAAGAAAAAGAGAGATAAGAGAGAGAGAGGGGGATTAGAGAGAGAGAAGAGAAAGAGAGAGAAGAAATAGAGAGAAGAGAGGGAGAGAGAGAGAATAGAGAGAGAGGGAGAATATATATATAGAGAGAGAGAGCAAGCAATGAATGAGGACGACCTCGCAGTCGTGAGAAGAGAGAGAGAGAAGACAGAGAGAGAAAAGAGAGAGAAGACAGAGAGAGAAAAGAGAGAGAGAGAAAGAGAGCAAGCAATGAATGAGGACGACCTCGCAATCGTAATGAACTGTTATTATTAGAGCCTGACTGATTAATGTGTTTGTCGATAACATCGACAACACTTTGAAAGAAATATCTGTGTCGGCCACTGGATTAAATTGTATCGGCAATTTTTGTGACGCCACAGCATGGCAGTAGGGCGTCGGGGAATAATACCCAACGTTTGTTAAACTGGGGATATTGATATATTTCACACAGCTTACATGCAATGTTGGGATTCAAATTTTAGTCAACCGATTCTATCACAGTTGCAGGTGTGTAGAGATAAGCCTTTCTAGCTTTTCTCATGTCTATTGTCCATGAATAGCAATGGCTGTAAAGCTGCTCAGATAAATGCTTCCATGTTTCGGATCAGGAATATCGGCTGATTATATCGAAGTTATCGGTGGAGGTGCTATAGTTATCGATTTTATCGGTATCGTCTCAAACATCCCATATCTGGCTTTAGTTATTATTATTGTTGTATTTAAAAACAAGTTTAATTACGCATATCACAGCAATGGATTTTTATTAATGAACTGTTGGTCACAAAGTTCCTTGTCGTGTTGAGCATGGCCAATTGACCATACCAGGCACTATGCAACAGTGTGTCAATGATATTAATGTTATAACAGTGCTATTCTCCGCTTGCGTTTAGCGTACGTTAACGAAAAATGCTTCCGTTGTCTGGATGGTACATTGATTATTCCAAACCACCACCTTTGCGACGGAATTTTTCACTGCAAGGACTTGTCTGACGAATGTCTGTGCAGCAAGAGTGAACAAGAAAGAAAAAATACCGATGAAATATGCGAGAAGATGTGCAGTGGTGAGGATGGTTATGGTTTTACATAACAATAACCGTTTAAAGAGCTTCCTTTGAGGTACAGAGCTTCAATATACAGTTTAATAATATATGCATATTGCAATAAACCCGAATATTTTCGGGTGACCCTCGTCAGGGTCAATCGTCGGCAACTAGCAGAGAATTGGAAAGAATATTGTATATCAGCATTCGTAACAATGTTGATAGCACGCTGCTCTACGTCATATAGGATGAAGAAGTCGCGTAACCAGCAGGTCACATCTAAACTACTATTTTGCATAGGAAGCGACTGCGAATGTCCAGGGCAGTTGATATGTCAACCAAAAGCTGGACCAGCCTCCGAGCGCGTGTGCGTACAACCAGAATCGATATGTGACGATACGTAAGTTATTTTAATGTTTCTATCCGTTGCTGTTTTTCAAGCCTGGTACTAATTTTGCGATTTAGATTCGATTGTGCAGAAGGTTACGACGAGAACTACTGTCCGTTCGTTAATGAGACGTTCGTATGCGCAAATGAGAGCGGCAAAGTACACAATACTCTTGTTTGCGATGGTATATGTTGCTTTTTTCTCATATTACTTATTTTCAATGTTAATTACATGTAGTTATGCCTGTGAGATTTTGCTTCTATAATTGTTGATTTCCATATGTCTTTTGAACTTCACTCAGTACTGGTTGGCCGGATAACGATAAGGACGTCGTCTTCACATTGATATGATATGAATTCATGATAAGGATTTGAACTTGCTGTGAATCTCTTATTTAACTCAGTTTTAGGATATAATACTATTTCTAATCAGCTAATTTGCTCGACGCACAAAGTTGTGACATAACTATTTATTGTTTCTTGCGCCACCTATAGCGTTGCGTTCACCATCTAAATCTGTCACGCGGTGTCAGAAAAGACCAGTCATGGTGTTGCCTGTTGTGAACTGAATTCCATCGGGCTCACATCTTCACGGGGTGTGTTTGAAAATTTGAGTGACTTATAACAAAATCATGGCTTTAATAGATAGATGGAGTGGGAAAAGTGAATTTGTTGCAAGATTGTAGCTTAACTAAATACGTGAATAGTGGCATCGAGGCCATCATTGAGTCACTTCCATGTCCGGCCTTGGTCGATAAGCCTCATTGCTCCTGCAGGGAAAGCTGATTGCGCAGACCTGTCCGATGAAAAAGACTGTCACGACACCAAGATAGTTTGCTCGATGTATACCAGAAAAGGACCGGGCTGGACTCATTTGAAAGGTATTTACTAACTTTCGTCGATATGGTAATGACTGAGACAGTGATTCCCAAACTGTGTGTCGCTAGAGCAGGGGCGGGTAACATACGGCCCGCGAACAGTTTTCCGTCTTATATGATGATGTGGCCCGCGGCTACAATCTGCCGAGATTCCCCGCTACTTGCTTACTACTTCAAATTTTAGTGACTGTATGTTATTAATGTATGCGCACTGCGCAGCGTGCGAGAGTGGAGCTTACGCGTAGGTTCGTCGAAGCGGGAATAAAGACTTGCATTATCGGCATTCACAATGTACTCAACCCTAATATCGTTTGTGGTAGCCTAATCATGGCCTTTGTCGACTACAACGGTCATTTAAACCAGGCCGATATTTACTATTTTTGTTTTCGCAGCCGCCGACTTGTAGCACGGCACACTTCTATAGGCTTTTGTAAGACACCACTTATTTCAGGGGTCGCCTACGCAAAACGGGTTGCTGGCCACTTTTCAAATGTCATAGAAGCCGCGGTCCGCATAAATTCAATATCGAGATAAAATAGGCCTCATAGTTGAACAACGATGCTATCTCGTCACCTACTCAGCCCTAATGAATTGATATCTTGGTAAATTTGGGGTACCGGGTTTATCGAACGCCTTGAAATCTTAATTAGTGATTGCACCGTGTGTTCACTGTTTATTGATCACTTGATCAGAGATAAGCAGACATGGCGGTGCCTGTATGTAAATGTGTTCTAGTTACACATTGTCTTCGTCATTATCGGCGAGAAGTGACATTGCTGTCGTTGAAATACATTCATTAAATACGATTTACACTTTGTATATGTGGATAAATGGGCGGAAAATGTATCGATTTAGCAATCCGGACCGCCAAGTACTTAGTTTTCCTATATCCGGCCCGCCGACTGGAGAAGTTGCCCGCCCCTGCGCTAGATGTTCCCAAGTGTTTTGGAATGAACTATAAATATTTGAAGTAAGGCACAGAGTCAAGCATATACGACTTCGTTCGTCCACTTTTACAGCTTTTACAGCTAGCCTAGTGGACAGGGTCAACTCTAAATCGGCATAAATGACGCCAAATAGGTTATACGAACGTTGGAGCGCGTCATTCGGGAATCGAATCACAAAGTGAGGCCCTCAGTCAACACAAGAAGATTTCCAGTAAATATTTCAATATCAGCTGTTTTAAATTTTGGTATGCTAACTTATGACTTTTGAAGAGTGTTCTCCTTTCTGGAATCCAAAATATCGTAACCCTACTAGCGGTAGGGTAATTCCAAAGTCATAATTAGGCTGCTAGGTTAGCATTTACTCATAAACAAGGAATCAGTGTGCAAATCACGACCACATTATCTGGATTGTATCTATATGTATATATATATACCCAAATGGTAGCTGATTCAGCAACTTGTCTCTTAACACATTGCCCCCTTCACACGTAGGGGTGGGGGGAATTCCCTCATTGGAGGGAATTTAGTAATTTTTAGGGGGGAATCTGGCTTTCGGATAGTAAAAGACGGTACACCTAAATTGATAAACCTATTTTTTTTTCAATTTCACAATTCATTTTTATTGCTGAACTATAAACTATGAAATTAGTTTTCGCCAAATGTATGTTCACTTTGACTCATTTCAACTACATGTATATTGTAATGCTATTTGAAATCTTGCTACGTCGAAACAAATTTCCCCCTGATTTTTTGAAAAAACTAGTTGAGGTGTGCGGAAAGTAGAGCTCGCGAGACGATTTTGTTAGACCCGCCACAGCATTTCGACCAAAATGCTCCTAATCGGGGAAAAGTCATGACGAATCTATAACAAGAGGTTACTATAGTGAAGGTGAAACTTTCTGTCAAGTCAACATCTACCGGATTTTGAAAAAACAGGCCAAATTACTCGATTCAACTCAAAGTCTTCGCAAGCGAACTTGTTATATTTTTAGTCAACAGCTATCTGAGCGGGAAAAACCATGCCGAAGTAAGCGCAATGTTGCCACAACGAAAAGTAGCCATCAATGTAATTTCGATTTATTTATTTTCTAGACCATAGCATTGGCGTAGTCAGGGGAGGCGAAGAAACCTAGCCACTCTTTCAAATATTTGTTAAGTTTCATGAGTTATAATAAAATAGGGTACCTTTGATCAGAATTAATCTACTTGAAAGTTTACTGCGCGCTTCGCGCAAATTATTATTACTGAATTTATTTCTTTTTATTATGGGCATCCCTCTCCAGAAATATATGACTTAAAAAAGATCAAAAGATACCCATAATTTGCGGAATAGGGTCAAACTGTGTTCACCATTCGGAGAGCGTAGAGCCGTAGAATATTCTTAGTATCGCTTGAAACCGTTGTGATGATTCAGTCTGAAGGTGTACCAGCCATTGGTTGTAGGCCCTTAAGTGCATACATTTCCGCCCAGGACACATCAAGTGGTATAAAAGTTTCGGCAAACCTGCATGCGTCTCATCGAACAACGCTCCCTCAGAGATCGGCAGTTATAACACTTTGACCTCCGAATCGCCGATGCATGTTGGCCGAAACTGTCGATATCGATACATCCAGGCGACTTCGAATGCCCTTGAAATCCGAGTCCCACGGTACAAATGCGGAATGCCGGGAAAAATATTTCACCCAGTCAATAGATGTGAATTGGGAAATGCGGGCGTCTCACAAAGAGTATTTCTTTCAGGTTGATCGAGTACGAGCGAGTGAATCCATTATCTCTCGAGTATACCGACAATCTTTACCGCAGGTCACAAATAACACTTCACCTAAGTAACCAACAACAAAAGCACCATCCGAAGATAGCTTGTGAGAACTTCATGATTAATTAATATATTTAACCTTGTGGAATCGGTGCACTTAATTCTCGAAGACACAACTTCCATCAGCCCTGTAAGTAAATTTGATCACGCCAATGCAATATAAATTCAAGTACCAATTTTATTGACCAAATACCTTCACAAACTTTAAAACGTTTTTGCGCTTCACGAGAATAGTGAGCACACTGATTTTTGGTAATATTGGCGATAAACCTCAATGGATAAGTCCGGATTGGCTGTTACCTAATCCGGAAACAATGGATAAGTCCGGATTGGCTGTTACCTAATCCGGAAACGCTGGCGAATCGCGCAATAACAACTTGTTTCGCTACAGAAAGGGTGTATGTGTGCATGTTTGCGCTTGAAAACAACCTCATTTAGGCATCGCAATGTTTTATGCTAGGGGAAATTTTGGTTCAAATATACGCCGGAGTGGTCCACGAGACGGAAAAGGATGGGAACCACTGGACTAGCAGCATTATCAGAGCCAAGCGAAATAGTCGTAGTCGAGAAAAACAACATTATTGTTTAAGCGTGACCCCAAAACGGAAATTTATGAACTCTATGAGTCATAATTACTAGCACTTATAACAGCTGGAGCCCGAATACTCGGCTCGAAGCTAATGTCCTCGATTTTTCCCAGTACCAGTTATTACAAGCGGCTTGTAGTATTTTTGAAACCTTAAAATGTACCTTTTGTATTGTAGACTTTTACTAACAGCGGATTCGGTCTAATTGTCAGGACTTAAGAATGCACTTATAGACTGCGTTGGCCAGCCCACGCATCACAAAGGGGATATACAACCACTTTCACTACAGACGATTCCATCAATTTTGAGAACCAATTAGACATTTCAAGTATTTATCGCCACCAACTCGGCCAAAATCAATGACCTGAATTCTTGTCCGTTCGTATTTATTAGTTCTTCTCTCTCCTGTATACGGCTGTACAGGGGGTACTTTATATTGGCATATTTATGTCACGTTGCGTTATATCAGTAATGTTGTAGTTGTGTCTGCTTGTTACGTCTTGATGAAAGGAAAGACGTAGTTTCATTTTTGTCCTTTATGTATTTACGAGCAGTATGATTTAGGATACCGTATGAGACTGCTCAAATCGCCAATTAGTTTGGATTTACATTACCTACTTCGTACCGATGATGCATGCGATCGCTTTTTGTCGATGTGTGCGTAGTGCTTGCTTACTATTTTCGCGTGAAACAAGAATATATCTCGGTATAAATAGCTTTTCACTTCAGGGGGCGCCACTTGAGAGCTCTTTGATGTCTTGTTTTCGATGCTTCCTGTATGTCTGTAGTAGTTCAAAAAGTGTTGATCAATTGTGGTTCGGAAACAAATTGAACCATATGCTCGATTTTGGGTTTGAATTGATGCAGTAATAATGCAGATTTTGATGTATGATAATACTCGTTTGCTAAGAAGCGAGATAATCCAATATACTGCATATACGTTATATTTAATAGCGCCTCCCCCCTTTTCCAATGTAAGCAACCCTTAAAAATATAGGCGAAACGCTGCTGTTGTAGGCCATTGTATTAGATAGAAATATAATAGGTTGTTACCTAATGCGATACTCAGTCATCCTGTGCATTGGAAGAGCACGATGCAACTGTATGATGTAGATTGTAGTTCATCGCACAGAGGAAATGAATGATGAATCATTGATTCCATTATTTTATAATTTCAGACTGGAACGACAGTGATTCCCATCCACCGTTGAACAGAAGTAAGAATATGCAAAAGAGTTTTTCAAAAGTTTTATAATCAAGGTCGAATCTAAATTATACGCCAACCGAACTAAAGGTTTTGTATCATCCAGAAATACGGTCTCAGCCTATTTTTCCAATCTCGGAAACCTCGAAACCACGATTGGTATCCCGCCTATAGCTAAACTATTTTCATGTCAACGTATTGTTATTGTGTTCAAATGACGACCTCTTCGACCATTTTTGGTTTCTTCTAATGCAGGCCTGTTCAACTATCGAATAACCCGCGAGCAGTGACTAGCTTCACTAGCATAACAATAAATAGATTTCGCTCGTTGCTCCTGCTAGCACCGCTGTACCGGATTTTGTGTATAGATATACTGTTTTACCTTTGTATGACAGTAAATTATTTATGAGCTTGGTCCTAAGCAAATTTTAAACTTTTAATACTGGATCTCTGCTAAAAATAGTTGAATAGCCCTGTTCGTTCGTTTTTTATCCTGGTGGTACCGTCTATTGCTTGGCGTGCTGGTACGTACATTCTTAGCGAAAAAGGTGTGCATTCACACCCTTGTACCACCCGTGATATACGTGTGAATATACATACACCCGTGGTACGTGAAACAAGAAAATACTTCGGACTTACACCACTGTATAAATCAAATACAACGTTTTAATCCAAATGATGCTTGCACATAGGGACGTAGAATAATTCATAATAATCGGAAATTATTGCAAGTGTTTTGTCAAGTTTGATAACAATCACTTCGATCTTCAGCATCCGTGGTGTCTGATTTATGGAGATTAGGTGTTGCTGGCTGGCAACTCCATTTTCCATACTACGCTGAGAAGTGCGATGGCTTCCCATTGTGTGTTGACGGCGAAGACGAATGCGGTGATTGTGCGGAGAGACCGGGCTTTTGCAACTTCATTACAAACCAAAATCTAACGTACGTTAATCAATTGCTTGGGTTATGTATTATTGATTATGACTGGCACAGATCAGCATCCAGTATTGCACCGACTGTGCAGTAAATACACTACTTGAATCGGACGGCACTAACGAAAATTCTTAGTTAAATATCGAGTTCTTCTGCTTAGCGTCGGACGGAAATTAAAGAAATGGTGCGTCTGAATACGTCAATTCTCAAGTAACTCAGTGTAAATGGATATCACTGAATGCACGAGACTGATAAATTTACGATATAACTACACCTAAACACAAAATGTCTGGTCTCGTTGCATATCCCAACATTCCGTCTTAAAACATACCTGTTTCAAACATGTTTTAGACGAAGGACTTTCAATGAAATCATTGAGTGTATTTGTTAACAAATAATGTAAATATGTCACAATGGCTCACAAATTTCCGAACAACCATGGAGTGACACCAGTGAAATAGTTATAATATATGCGATATGACCCCTTTACGCAGTCGGTGATTCAGCAGTAGTGAATATTTTTCAGCAATGACTCGAAATCATGGATCTATTTGGAGGGATAGCCACTCCCCGCTGGCGACTAGCTAGGGTGATATTGAAATTTAAGATAACATTTACGAGCTTTTGGTAACCTGTTGTATACAGCCTTATATTAATGTCACCGAATTCCTTCCCAGGCACATTTACTGAGTAATCAATTGAGGCTATATGCACACTCAAATATGATCTCGTGTCACTCAAGCCAACGAAAAACAAAGATTTGCGATGCTACTACATCGAATCAACCAGCTTAATGCAGCTCTGTCGACTATGCCTGGAGGCCTTTTAGTGGTTGTAGTGAAAATATACAAGTGTTAGTAGAATATAACTTCTCTAGCTATATATGTCGTTCACATGCATACAAATGTAACAAATATATTGTAATATTAGATGTTATTTCCATAGATGTGTGGTCGTGACTGAATTATAGCAACACGAAATAAATAAACAATAAAAAACATGTTTTAAACAAAGACCATGTTTTGAATATCTGAGTTTTAAATGCATCTCCAGGGGCCAGCATCTTGACGTGGCTATCTTGCGAAGGGCTACCCCCATGACCATAAAACTTTCTCAGCTGCTAGGTGTCGCTATGCTATAAACATAATATCAAAAATTGTAATTCTACTCCATAGATCAATCAATCAATCAATTAGGTTTATTAATATTTTCATCGTTTCAAAACATCACAAGACTGCGATAAAATTAAAAGATAAGAAGGTGTCAAAACAACATGGAGTAGCTTTTAATATCAGACACCCACCTTAGCCTAGGCGAAGTAAAGAAGAGGCATGCACACTGAAGGAAAAGTAATGCAGAGAATATAGGACGCACGCGACAAAATGAGGTGGCATGTGGCGGAGGGCGAGGTCGATGTTAGGTCGTGGTCCGGTAATCCTGAAGACTGGCTAGTATTTGACACGAGAAAAAGTGCGCTGACACGCGACATATCGTAACTGAAAATTGTGATGCTTTTCCGATCTAACGCCGGTTCAAGAAATAATAGAACAGTCCTTCATGTTGTTTTGAAAAATTGGGTGCAACTCGTCTTGGAGAAATTTCGTTTTGAAATTTAAATATTGTATTGTTTTAAGTTTGCTGTGAGGTTCAATAACTCAGAGCATGGTAGAGCTACGATAAGAAACTATTAGCAAATCATAGGCCTGGATGAAAAGCCTTCTAAAAACTCTGAGTAAATCAGATACGACAAATATTTCATACAATATTTTAATTTACAGTGAAGCGACCTAATGAAATTATCTAACATTTTCGCAGTAGAAAATGTTAACGGTATGCCCAGTAAAATTGAAATTTTGCGATTTTACTTATGTTGTTAATAAAATAAGGGTATATGATGTAAGAACAAAGGTACCCATAATATTAAGCAATGCCCTGCATGTGCCCGCAGTGATTGCCTATAGAGAATAGAAATGATACAAATTTCACATAACAGGGTTGGTCATTACGTGAATCGTGTAAGTACGCTTGGTAGATCGCGGTAAATGGCAACATAGGACGGCGTGGTGCTGACCAATGTTCCCTTGAAGCTGCGCACGTGCGCAAATGCGCACTGCGCAGTGACGACACGGTCTCTGCGCACAGAAAATCGAAGTTGCGCACAAAAAATCCGAAGTGATGACCTTTTTTAGTGGTTACGCACTGTTGTCCAAGGGTCTGCGCAGTAAGTTGGTGAGTGTGCGCAGACTCATCAACAATTAGAGGGAACATTGGTGCTGACCCACACTTGAGGACGGTCTTGTTTTAGTCAAAATGAATGCGATGACCTATTTAAAAGCCCGAGTTCGAGAGGCAATTCTGGAATTCCCATCCTGTTTCTTTACATTGCTATAAACTCGCATGTATTTAGATGCCCGATCAGTAAGTCCAAAATCACCGGTTATGAGGTATGCGACGGCCAACCAACTTGTAATGACACAGCGCCCCACGAATCCGAAGACGAAAAGGGATGTCCTGGAAGGTAAGTAGGATTGCAACTATAGAGTTGCATTTAAACAAATGGTTGTTTAAAACACTTTGTTTAGAACATGTTTTAAACAGTGTTTTAAACAAAGGCCTTCAAAATATAAATATTTGTTTCTTAGATTCAAAAGCATATCATATACATGAGATATGACATAACCTTGAAGGAAATATCTCATTTATCAATACCTTTGTGCCGTTCTACGCACTCTACACAGATCCTTGACCGACAGGTCATAATTGCATCAGCTTTTCTGGTCGGTGATCGCTATCAATCAAAATCTAGTGTCGGTTTATCGATGGTACGACGTAATTATAACATCTAAAATCGTGAGATATTGAGGAAAATGGCAGTTGTTTGACATTCAGTCTGGTACGGGAAACGGCGGGATTAAATGGTAGCACGTCGCTTCAATCAGTACCCGAGAAGTAGCTCTTGGTTGCAAAAACGTTGGTGACCCCTCAGCTATAGTATGTAGAATGTAGATATAGAGGATTGTTACGGAATGGATGTTCTGATTATGATGACCACCGTCCGTAAAATGCTGCAAGACGATGCAGTTCTGGTTAAATATATTCTTGGTCCGTATATAACAGGGTTTGGAAGCCTATTTCGGTAAAGGAGCTATTTTTACCCTATATTTTCAATTGTGAATATGAATCCACCATGTCGTCACAATTGAATATGCATGACGTCATGGTTTAGAAAAAAAAAAACAATAAAAACATGTTCTAAACAAGGGCCTTATTTTAAATATGTTTTTTTTAAATTGAATTTTGTTTTAAACACAACCCTAATTACAACACGCACTTAGACAGCATCCCTATAATTTGGCCTTGTTAATATAGTATACTCATGCTAAAAAATGTAAAATGTGTAAAAATGTAAAATATGTAAAATGTAAATAAATGTCGTGTTTTTCATGTAGGTTCTATTGCGCAAACGGAGGTTCCACGCGCCTTCCCATTCACATTCCTATGACACACAGATGCGACGGACTTGCTGTGAGTATCCATTTCAATACTGCATCTTCAGGCGATGAACTAACGACCGTGTGTGATAGAGTTTGTCTGCGTAGTGTACAATGCATGCATGTTGCGGTGCGGGTGTTTGATTCGATTATGAGGTTGTTAGGGATCGTTTTCTGCGAAATGCTGTTCAGTTAAATTCTTAATATCATTTTAAACTATTGGCTTGTGTCTAATATTTCGTTACTGGACAGAGGTGACCAAATTAGTCAGTTTTAGTACTCAAATAGCGATGGGAGTGACGCCGTCTACTCAAGTGCAGGTAGAAAGAGATATTTCCAAGTAAAAAATATGCCTTCTAGTCCTATATTTTTTCACAAAAAATGAAATCTGTTAAGTAGAAGTTGTCTAAAATCATAACTATTTTAGTAAATAATACAAGTAGGTTGATTCTACCTGATTAAGACCGAAAATTAGAAGTATTTCGTTATTGACCGCCTCTGTGCATATACGGATATCTTGATTGAAAAGACGTAAACATTTCCACAAACTACATACCCCGCGGATTTGTATGGAATGTGACAAACGCTGAACAGGCATATCCTTTCAATTTGATTATATTATGATTACAAGGTTTTAAGTATAGAAATCACCATGATCCGCCGCAGCAGTCGCCATCATCGCTGCAGCATATTAGCAACATGGATCTTATTCAGGAATGCGACGACCAAAGCGACGAACTGAACTGTCCGGCGTCGACACATTTTTACTGCACGGAAGGGGGCTCGACATTGTTCATCCCGAGAGACCAGGCAAGTATACAGCAATATTCGCATCAAATGGGAATGAATTCCGAAAATATAACTTGCAACAGCTATGATACAGACGTACTATTCAGCATATTGCATATACACTATTATTAAAGTCAGAGAACATATGATATACCAGGGTTGTAATCAAGTCACAAGTTTTGACTCGAGTCAAGTAGAGTCATTTTCAATTTATCCCCGAGTCAAGTCCGGGTCCTAATCAGAGAGCAAAGGGTCGAGTCCGCGTCATAGTGTTAAGACACGAGTCCGAGTCAGATTGTTCACTGTTCATTATCGACTTCAAGTTCGTTTCAACTCACCGTTTTGAAAATCTTAGGTGGTATTGAATGCATCGCATTTATATCATACACAATTTCCTTGCTCTTAACATGTTTATTCTAACAGATAAAAGACAGTTTTGGGCCTATTTTCAAGTATCGGTCCTGATGTAGCCTTGGATCAAGCGACGTAGAATGTCTTAATTCATATGACGTCGTCGAGTCTATACAGTATACACAAAGTGACTCAAGTCGAGTCGGGTTATTTTCCATTTTTGAGAAAATGGCTCGAGTCAAGTCGAGTCAACGAAAGATTGCGACTCGAGTCATTACAACCATGAGGTATTCCGTATATATATGTTTAAATTTATTTTTCAGGTATGCGACAAACGCAAGGACTGCAAGGGCGGCGAGGACGAATGCGACAACTGCTCGACAGACCCATTGTCGTCCGATGAGCGGCTAATAAAATCTCGCGCTTTGATCGGATTTCTCTGGATTATTGGTGAGTTACGGCCACGCATAAAAACTAGATCAGAGGTCTCAAACTCAAATGTGCTCGCGGACCCATTTCCTACTTTTTGACGGCGCCGCGGGCCGCAGCACCAATAATTGGGGAATTCAATGTATACCTAAGTAGGTTTTATTTGGCGGGACCTTGCAGACTGACTTTCCGCATGCAACGTGAAAAGGTGATTTACTATTGTACTGGCACGATAAAAATCAGATTTTAATATATTCGAGTAAACTTGTTGCTGTACTTGGCATAGTAGCAGTATATTTAGCTGTAGACACCAATAAACAGTACAAATGCATCAGGATATCGTAAAAGCTGTCGCGTTAAAATTTTGCAGTTAGCGGACATTTGACGTGTCACAATTATAGGTAGAATAGTTTAGAACAAGAAGAATCCGTTGGTGTTCCAGCTGTGAAGCGTAGGTTACAACTACTTTATAATACTCGCCACATTTAATTGGCGACGACAGCAAGGATGAAGATGCCCAAGATGACAGATAACTATAACTATACACCAAGAGGGCAACATAATGCCAATGGTTGCCATACCGGGCTACTTAGATATCTAAATAAGCTACGCAACACAAGCCGGGACGTTTTGATATATTACCATTCCCCATACCAGTTTCATAGTTTGTTGCGTGCGTGGCTGCACCAAATCACGGCGTTACGAGTCGCAATAAGTCGTTCTCTGATGTAACGTTTGATGCGACTCAACTCGAGTCATTTTATCACACAGTGGTGAGTCTGAGTTCTAGTAATTCTACAAATGGTTGCGCCCAAGTCCAAATTAAAATCTTCAGTCACGAATCATCAACGGGTCATGTTTTACAATCATTAACAAGTAATGTGACGTAATAGTTGATCTTCCACTGCGTGGTAAGTTTTGAAAGTGATGTAATAGTGAAGTTTGATGGGTAGTTTCAAGCTCCTGGAGTAGTTTTAAAGCGAAATTCTAGTTCTCAAATTAAAAAAAAAATTGGGTGTTTAATATTGTCAAATGCTTCAAAATCCAAAATACCGTCGTGGGCCGCCCAAAATGGTCTCGCGGGCCGCGTGTTTGAGACCTCTGAAGTCTGAACTAGACAATACACATGTACGGTATTTTGCGCTCGCGCGCTCGAAAATGGTTTTTCCTGATGCCGTCGATAACAAATTCATATTCAACAAAAAGCAGAGCTTGCTGAGTATATAGGGAGCAAAAAACCAGTCTAAATCAACAAATCTGAAATGTATCAATACTGATTCTAATCAGACTTTTTGATTTACACCGAAGGCACCTTGTAGACTGAATTGGCGTTAGCCATATAAACGTGACAGTATAGCGGTAATATGATAACGTAAAATTTAACAGCAGTCAGAATGGCCAGGAGGAAATTGGTTACTGTTGTGTTTACGTCTAGTGTGATTGTTATGTTTCTTCAGGTCTGATATCGACCATCGGCAATAGTGTGATAATCATCGACCAAGTGTTCAATATCTACAAAAATAGGAATAAACTGAAGATCAAAAGTAAAACAGTAGCGGTGAAGAATCGCATCCTTGTGATGAACCTTGCCGTGGCAGATTGGCTCGTCGGGGTGAGTATAGGCGAAGTTTAAATGACCAATGTTCAGAATATTATAAATATAACCGAAGTCAAATATACATGCCATATAATATGACGTACGAGCAAGAGAGCATACTATAGCATCATCAATCACCATATATGCGTATTGCGTACGTTTGTTTCGAATGCGTGGTTTAGCGCTTTCTATATACCCGTAATTTTCCATGTATAATGCGCAAAATTTTCACGATTATTTGCCCTAAAATAGGGGGGTGCGTATTATACATGGGTACAAGCTTTGAAAAAAAACCGCTCTCGATAAAAAACTTGATATTGCTTCTTTCTTCATGTTTGGCTTCAATCGCGCATCACTGTCAGCCATCGCGCACAGCAATTCGTATTATAGTGTAACTCGCTGCCAATTAGCGGAAGCGTGTTGCCAATTAACGAGAGTCGTGTGCACAAGCACGCGATCTCCTGCTGAGTTGCTTTGCCGTTTGTACGCGAGCGAAATTAGGTCACTCATAGGCAATCGCGCACGGCAATTCTCGCTAATTTATCGCGTCAACAACAGCCCCGAACAATCGCATATACATATACAGAGGCCATGTGCGCAAGATATAAGCGCTTGAGTAATCAGTCGCATCTCCAACAGACCTGGTGCGCACGGCATAACCGTTAGCCTGAGCAATCGCATCTGTAATAGGCGTCGTGCGGTTTGTTGGCCTAAACCAGTGGTTCTTAACCTTTTTTCCTCCAGCGCCCCCTTTCAAAAATTATCGTGCTCCAGCGCCCCCACCTCATATTGTAAGGACTGTAATAAAGACAATGGGTGAGAGGGAGGGCCGTAACAGCACTGCGTCATCCCCTCCAAAAACGATAGTCTTGGGCACCCATAGCGTGATAAACCAAACTCGTGAGGGCTCGCGTGATTTCGATGGCCAGCAAAGTTTATGTGGCCTGGTCGCCTAGGGAGCCAACATTTTCTATAATACATGAATGAAATAGGTTGTAATTGCATATATATGTCATTTTAAACTTTTTATCCTCTCAGCCCACGTAATAAGATTCAGCAGTAGCACTGAGTGAGCTGTTGTATTGGAAGATGAAGGCCACGTAATTAATAATTGAACATATTCAGGCGTGCCTGTTGGTAGAAGAAAATCGTTACATGTCATTTTGTTACCTCTTGTCCGCTATATAGTCAAAAGAAATTGAAACGCAGAAAGGTATTAAACTAAAGTTAGCACACGATTCAGAATTGGTATTTCGTCATTGGCAAATAATTTTCTGTGATGGATGTTATTTGTCCTGTGGGGTGCAGATTGCGACGACATGATAATTCGGCACGAGCGATTTAATCACATATGGAAAATTAGACTTATATACATCGAAGTTTATGGTCAACATAAGGGCAATCCTGTTCGGCTAAGGTTTTCTCGCTGACGATCTTTTTGACGAACTTCTCGGAGTCTCATATTTACTGGAACTTCATATGTCTTCGCGCATCGCGGCGTGGTAATGGCCGACGCCGAAATGCCTATATCTATTTTCTATAATTATGCGTATTCTTCCGTGGGGAAGTCGTCTTAACATGATGATTAATTTATGTTCATTCACCGAAATAATTTAGGGCACCCTTCGAGCTAACCGATTGGGGGTTTGGGTTGCAGCAGTTTCGGTCTTGGTAAGAGGTCATATTTCAGTCGGTCTTTTTGGGCTTTAGTATTGGAAATATTTCGCGCTTTAATCGCGCTCGAGGACCATTCGACTATGATAAACCATATAACAATATGGTAATAATTGGTATATTCAGGATCAAATCAAGGTTGTTATAATAACAATCGGGTACGGCTTCATACCAGGGTTGTAACCAAGTCACAAAGCTCCGAGTCACAATCAATCTCACTTTTATAGTTTTGACTCGAGTCAAGTCTAGTTATTTTTAATTTACCACCGAGTTAAGTCCGAGTCCATGTCATCAAGCAGAGGGTCGAGTGCGATTCATGGTATTATGACTCGAGTCCGAGTCCAAGTCATTGTGTTGACTGCTCAGTTTCCAGTTAACTTCTTGGTAAACCCACGTTTAAAACTCTGTTTGGTGATATCGGATGGTCCGCATTTGTAATACACTAATTTTCCTCACTTTTAGCACTTTCTGGTCGCATTTTCAAGTACCAGGACCAATAGACGAAATCCCAATGGGGTGGTTACTTCACTGTTCTTCGAAATTACAAAGAATGGTCGATCTTCACCGTCTGAGTCTCGAGTCATATGACTTGTCTCGAGTCATGCGCAATGGCTCGAGTCCAAGTCGAGTCAATACCCAGATTGACTCGAGTCGAGTCATTTTCTTATTTTGAAAAAATGACTCGAGTCAAGTCGAGTCATCAGAAAATCGGGACTCGAGTCATTACAACATGCCCTGTGGTTCAGATTTTGTCTTAGTGCTTTGTGTAACTATAAGTAAGACAACTGAGAATGGGATGCATAGCCTATATCTGCTCACATTGAATTTAGTACTGTACCCAGTTATTAATTTTAAAATGAATGTATTCCAAACAAAGCAACTCATATTATATAACGTTCATGTGAGGTTGTGAACCACAACACGAGATAGTATCATCCTTTATGATACGATGAAGAAATATTCTGACGATTTAATTTTGTAGGTCTCAAATACGAATATATTTAGTTATTCATTTCGTGCACAAAGCTTTAAAACTTGTTTTATGTACAAGGGTCTCTCACTCTCAATCAAGGCTGATATACAGTGCCTCCTTCTTCGATTTTCACACGCTGTGCGCTGCGGAATATAGTACCTAATTCTAAATATTTTGTCGCAAATAACCCTTGCAAGCGTGACTGCAGTGTTTTAAATAACGGGAAATTGGCGATCTAAAACTACGCGCAATTCGTTTTATATTACTTATAATAACTCACTACAATTATGAAAACATATGTAGCAAACATCGTCGTGTAGCGCGACCAAAAATTTCGCGATTTAACATGTTTTATGTGATGTTAATTTGTTCTGAATATTCATCACGGATATATCCTACTAGCGCACCATCTACTGCGAAGCCATTTTTCTTCAGCGCCCTCCTTATCGCCCCCCTGAGCGCAGCGCCCCCCATACCGCCCCCTGAGCGTTTCCGCCCCCTTCAAAATCGCCAGCGCCCCTTGGGGGGCGCTGGTGGCAAGGTTAAGAACCACTGGCCTAAACTATCTCGCCGCCGGCCTCGCAGACAATACCGTTAATTGTATAATGATTAGCAATCGCATCTGTAATAGGCCTTGTGCTCAAGATGTCGTGTCGCGAGCCTCAACTATCGCGCCGCCCGCCTCGCAGGCTTTGGCTGCTATCTACTATCGTTTAAAGACAATTCCGTTAATTGTATAATGATTAGCGATCATTATGTCATGATTGTTCAACAGTGACATCGCAAAACAGAATGACATCGTATACTAAATTGGAACTATTCGTGTACTGAAATGCAGGGTGCGTACTGTACATGGGTACAGGCTTTTACCCAGAATTTGCATGCTATTTTAGCTGTGCGTATTATACATGGGGGCGTACTATACTTGGAAAATTACGGTATTGGTTTTTGCGAATGCAAGCTACGGGCTGTGAGCTGTATGACTGAATCCGCAGTTATTCCAATGTTTTTCAACTAGACAAAGGTATCAGCAGTTCTCATTAGTAGATTGTTGATTAGGGCTCTTCAAAAATGACTGTTTTTCTCAAAGCGTACTGGCTACTTGATAATATTGTTAGGTTACCTAATTTAAGCCTACACACAGAATTTGGTTCAATTCCAACCAGTAACCGCTTTGCTGCAGGAGAAGAAAGTTTCTATTTATTATATAAAAATAAATAATAAAAAATTTGAAAATTTTCTGTTCACCCCATGAAAGTGTTAGGCTGTCTATAGAAACGATGCTCACCAAATTTGGTTCAGTTCCAACCAGTGGAAGCGGAGTTATTGCCGTCGAAAAATTTGGATTTGAATAAAATAGTATTTACGGTGACCGATTCTTTGTTTATTTATTATAGTTGTGCTCACCGTAAATACTATTTTATTCAAATCCAAATTTTTCGACGGCAATAACTCCGGTTCCACTGGTTGGAATTGAACCAAATTTGGTGAGCATCGTTTCTATAGACAGCCTAACACTTTCATGGGGTGAACAGAAAATTTTCAAATTTTTTATTATTTATTTTTATATAATAAATAGAAACTTTCTTCTCCTGTAGCAAAGCGGTTACTGGCTGGAATTGAACCAAATTTTGTGCGTAGGCTTAAGTTAGGTAACCTAACAATTTTATCAAGTAGCCAGTACGATGTGAGAAAAAAAGCCATTTTTGAAGAGCCCTATTGTTGATGTCTACTGATCATTTCCTGCGGTCCTTGACCTTTTGAAACGATGGCATACCAATTGAACCCTTGTGAGAATATAGAATTAAACTGATATTATGGAACGTGGTGACGCCTGGCTAACATTTCACGTTAGGTTGATAAGCGCCAGGCCATGACATTACATGAACCTTGAATATCGTAAGTGAACATTCAACTCGTGATTCGGCGCTCTCTGCAACATCCTTGCTATATAGATATCACCAAATTCTCTGGGTAAGTCTCTGTCAAAATTTGTATTGGTATACTAGCTACATTTGTATAGCGAGGATTCGAGTACCGCATACTACGAATTCTCGATGTTAATTGCAGCGTTGGCAAATTATTATTCATTTATTTGAAATTCATTCCCATTTCATGAGCGTTTTTGTAATTAATCATAAAAATATGGTTGCCGCATTGTCAATATCCGCAATTCGCGTCGAATGTCAAACACGTTCTTCCGATCGAATTTTTGATTCATTTGACACTCGCTAAACACCGACTGTTGCCGAGTTGATAGGTAGGCTACCGTGGGCGATCATATACTTGCGGTGAGTATGTGCAATGAACATTGTTCATTGTTCAGATTTATCTTCTTACCCTTGGCATAAAAGACGCCAGTGTTCAACAATACTGTCTCGTTGAACAAGAATGGAAAAGCAGCAAAACTTGTGCCGCGCTAGGCACCATCGTCCTCATTGGAACCGAAGCCTCAGTAGCGATTATGGTCGTTATGACGGTTTATCGTCTTCGTCTCGTGTACCGGTAGGTACTTCACACTAAGCGCCGCATATGATACCGTCTATTCGTCTAACATAGGGTTACCATACGTCCTCTTTTACGAGGATTTGTCTTCTTCTTTGAATTTTTTGAAAGTGTCCTCGGAGGACGGCCAAATGTCCTCTTTTTTAGGATTTTGTCCGCTCTTTTTTTAGAATTTCGGTTAAATATACGGCAAAATGGACTTAGATATAGTAAATCAGCACTGAAGTAATGCTCCGCCGGGTATTTCGGGAGCTGGGCCGGAAAGTGTACCTTTTTATTTTAGTCAACCACCTGATAATGTGAAAGAAAAAAACTGTAATTTAGGCACTGAGCGTGAAAGTTGACCTATTTTTAGTCAGCCGACCGCGATGTGGGAATAATTTACCATTTTTGAGGACTTTTCTCCGGTTTTGCAAGTCTGAAAATTTTGAAAAAGTGTCCTCTTTTCAGATTTCCAAAATATGGTAACCCTATCATACAAAAATTGGAAATTGAGACGTATCACATCGTCTTAGTAAAAATATTGTCTTTTTCAGTTTGTCTTTTATTTTCACCACTTCTTAGCAGATATTTAGAAATATCATCATCATAATTATTTTTATTAAAAAGAGTGCCGAAACAACTTCGAGTAGTCTTTAATTTTGACTCTCACCTTGGCCCAGTGCATGTAAATAAGAGGCATTTACGCTAAACCTTAAAAAGGATAAAATAAAAGGACGCGACAAAGATGAATGAGGCATGTATCGGCGTATAGATGAGGTCGATGTGTCAGATTGTGGTCAGGTAATCTTTTCCTGTTTGGATAAATCGAAACAGTGTCGACCCGGATTTTGCAATCTCTACGTAAAAGATTTTGTACGAACAGAATGATGTAAACAGTGACTAACTCAGTTGCATACCCAATGCATGACTACCTATATACCTACTTAACTTGGCAGTAATCCCGGATGACGCATTTTGAGCGTCACTTCTCCACTATTCGGTACCGTTTTCATCAATCTTATGAATAGTCCTCATCGAATTACAATTCTAAATCGAGTGGAAGTGGTACCAAAGTATGACAATGAATGTGCATTATTTAAACCTCCAAATAGTAAACGATTATACGCGTGCCTTTTGCGCAAGGTAATCTGAACTGTGCCGATACTCTGTACAATGTACAGTACATGCGATGAAGTGTTAACAGTTGAACTGAACCAAGACGGTCTGCGAACTGTTTATGCTTAATCTCCATTCAATACGGCGTATCTCTCAACAGGCCTTTCCAGACCCAGTCGTTGAAGCCGTTGATATTGCCAATCTCTCTTGCATGGATTTTCTCCATCGCCTTATCCGTTATTCCACTTGCGCCCACGTTATCGGAATACTTTCTCTCTTGCGTCTGGTGAGTTTCAAAACAATTTTGTTTGTCTTAAAATGTGTATGTGTAAATTGTCTGGGCGCTGATTTATAGCTAATAGCTATCTTATCAATTTGTATGCTGCCCGCTATTATGCATTCGCGCTCTCGTATGTATGTATGTATGTATGTAGGCCTATGTATAAAGGCTTTATTGGTGCTAGACTACTAAGGTCTTGTGCACCAGGTCTGAGGGAGCAGCAAATTGTTCAATCAGATACGTCCACACAATACAACAAATTCTACGACCGGAATAACCATACGCGGATCAGTCAACAGACAGTTCAATTAAAGCTCACACTGCTATGTTCATCTACATTTTTAAATATTGTCTCTGGTGATAGTATTGAGGACACGTCAGTAGGAAATGTTCGACAGTTTCTGGTACGCTGCACGTTTCGCCGAGACCACTGTCATGACAACTCGTGCGATAGAGGTGATAGTTCAGTTTACAGTGTCCAGTTTGTAGTCGCAACATAATTGATGATTCCCTTTGCGACAAATTTCGTGGACGTAGGCACGTAGAGTCTCGCTAGATGCCGTTCAATTCCGACATCCACTTCTCAATACATTTTTCATTGGTGTGTGACTTCATTTCGGCAAGTTACAGAATTATGTCGTTTTCGTCGTTGCATCGATGGTGTGCTAGCGACTAGTTTTGCGAGTTCATCCGGCCTTTCATTGCCACGCATTCCTGTGTGAGCGGGAATCCAAATGAACGGTACTTGTACTCCCTTTGTTGCCAGGTCTACAAAGTAAGATAACAGTATCAATTGCACTATTCGAATTAACATTATTTTTGATGGACATCAATGCGCTTTGACCGTCGGAGAATATCGCCAACTGTTTGGACGGCATACATGCGTTGATCGCTCAACTTAAACATAACATGATTGCATATAATTCCGAGGAAAATATCGACTGTTTGGCGTTACGCGTGGCCCAACGAGAATATTGTAATTCTTCGACCCAAAATGCTGCACCACCGCGCTTATTTGTTTTCGAACCGTCGGTGTATACTTTCGTATAAGTGCGATAGCGCGTCGCAATGTAATGTTCACATTCCTGACGTATGTATTCGGGATGGTGTGCCCCGCGGCGCCAATTTTAAATCGACAACAAGCTGTTCATTCACCCAAGGCGACACTGTATTCGGTTTCCTAGACCAGTGGTTCCCAACCTTTTTCCACCCACGTACCATTTTGAGGTTTTATGCAGTGCTCGCGTACCACCTATAAAGTTACGCGCGTTTCCACCATTTATGACGTCATAATCATGTATTTGACCTATGCGAGGTGTATTAACAAATTCTATTGAACTAGGCCAGGGATGTCAAATATACGGCCAGTGGGCCGGATCCGGCCAGCCAGACGATTTTATCCGGCCCGCATAGCAATTCTGAGTACATTGAAAAAAGATTATATTATCCATCACATCCACAGTAATAAACCAAATTACAACGTCCGCGTTGACAGTTAAATATCTTGTATTCATCGCAACGCATACGCAGGGCTAACGCCAGATTATGACTAAAGCAGGGGGGGGCAACCTTTTTGCCATTCACGGCCGCATTTCGACTACTCTTGTAGCCTACGGCCGCATTCTAGGGCATAGTCGTAATGAACGAGCTGCTGGCCGCCAAATACCCAGGTTAAAGTGTCTATGTCCATTTCTGGTGAACTCCGTACTAATTTATTTAATGATAGACTTACTATGCGCACCAAAATCGCGAGTGGTCACTGGTAATGTTAAGGAAAGAAATTCTCATAGTCGCGCCAAGCGCGAAAAAAATTCAGATTCACCAATGAATTTCGTCATTGATATTAGTAGTTTTACAAATTACCCTCAAACATTTATCCTTTCTCATCGCGTGTGATCAGATTCACTAGAGTTGATGTACGGGTGTTTTCGAAAATTTAAAGCAAGTTATAAATTATGATGCATCTTCGGGTGGACCAATTGGTATTAGTCACTTTGTAGCATGCTGTTATTTCTTGACCTCCCATCAGAATTTTTGGTATAGTGAGGAGCAAACGATTCCGAGCTGATATTTCCATGTGAGTCGCATCATTTTCCACTGATGGTCGCATCTGTATTGTCAGGCTCTGATTGTAAAGGGTGCTACAATATTAGAATCGAAAAATGTAATCGCATTGAATCGCGCGCAGCGCGAAGGAAATTTGAAGATTAATTAAAATCTTACAAGAAATCGGGAGTCAATTCGTAGATTCGAGCTGCAAGTCGACGGCCGCCAACACATACTAATTGAATTGCGTGTCTAGGGCCACACAAATTCCCTCTTACGGCCGCAGGTTGGCCACGCCTGGATTGAAGCAAAGGGAACATTTAATATGTCTACTTGTATCGCCGGTAATGCCATTGTTTAAGCGGTTCTTAACTGTATTCAACCGGACAAACATCGTATTTTCGCATTGCTCGCAAATAATGGTGTTGCGACTCGCTAGAATGAAACCCCTACGACCCGTGTATTATTTATATATCCTTGATAATAAAGTATTCCAGCGAAAAGCAATGGCACGAGGCAAAATTTTGGATTCCGTTGACTGGTCCGGCCTGCGAGCGATTTCATGACTTCGATCCGGCCCGCGAGGCAATTTGAGTTTGACACCCCTGAACTAGGCATAATCAGCCAGGGTTGATGGGATGTATGGAATTGTATTTTTCACCACCAGTCACAGGAAAAACAGCGTAATGAAATAACAATAACACACAACAAAAGTCAATTCATTCAATGCGATGGCTGCATTTGTTTATTTACCACTAGCTTGTCGATGCGTGGCATGCGTTTGCTTACAGCACATCGAAAGTCATGTATGGGCGCAACAAGTCGGTTTCATTTCTTCGACTTGATAGTCATTAGAGATGAAAATCCTTGCTCGCATTCCCACGTATAAGGGAAAATTATCAGCTGGGGAATAGCGTGAGACGACGGCTTCAAAAAACTCAAAATCAATCTCACCTGAACTAATAACTCGCTTCGATCGAAAAAGACAGAATCTACTCGCGTACCACCTGGAAGACCTTCGCGTACCACTAGTGGTACGCGTACCACAGGTTGGGCACCACTGTCCTAGACTGTAAAATATTATTTTGAATATAAGTTGATCTGGTTTTCATATGAAACGTAATAAACTGACGCGATTCGGAAGAAAATTCGTGCCAAGATTCTCGCGCTCCCGTAGGCTATGCACGAACTTGTAGCAATCTTGAAATTATAGTTGACAGACGAAAATATTCGGGTGTATGTCAATATCAATATATCATTCAACCAGAGTTGGATCAATTACATTATTTCAGTTCAATTACAATTACAATTACAATTACTTTCATGCATGTTTCAATTACATTACAATTACAATTACTCCATGCTAAAAATATCAAATTACAATTACAATTACTCCTTACATGCTTCAATTACATTACAATTACAATTACAATTGCTGCTGTTGAACATGTAATTGAATAATCATAAATTCAACCGTGCTCCTTGACAACCGTAGCGTCGTAATTAACAACAATTCAAGTATTCATGTTTCATTCATGATGCGCAAATACCCGTTAATTATTAAAAAGAAAAAACGTTTTCGAACTATTCCAGTATGCAGTATGTCGTTGAAAAAAGTATTATAATATATGCACGTGTTGGATTTGCGTATATAGTATATAATTAAAGAAATATTATTATTTTTATCGGGGGACGTAGGAATTAGGATGAGGAGTAAAAACAAAACCGTGCTTTGTCAGATAAGACGTTATGTAATATCCAGTGGTCTGGTTAGTTAGCCAGACGAAGTAACGATGCAGCATCGTGATCTGAAATCGTATTGTAGATTGCCAACCCACGGATAGATGCGCAAGATGTGAGTCACGGATGAATGCACCGACAAACGTACTGCAGAGCCGGCTAAAACCAGCAAACTTTGTAGTCCTGGAGCTGGCGATCCAAGCGTCCAAATTTGATGCATCTGGTCTTTATCGTAAGCTATTGATGCACTAATTCCGAAAATACAAATTAAAATCTCGTCAGGGCAATGTAACTGCTCCAAAATAGCCGACTGTTCTGAAAAGTGAGAGCGCTGCAGCAGCATGACCACAACAATGACCAATTACGCCCAGCGATTGTTCAGAACAATGCCGATTCCCAGACTTTCACGACTATTTTGGGATGGTACCATTGCCTGGAAATATACTTTTATTGCGGAATCAGTGCGATTAGGACCATACATATCAAATTTCGACGCTTGGATCGCCAGCAATTGGACTATCAATTCTGCTGCTTTTAGCCGGCTCAGCAGTTCGCTTCTCGGCGTATTCAATCGTGAGTCACGTGTTGCGAATCCATCCGTTGGTTAGTAATCTAATAATTGTATACAATGGTAGCCGAGGCCAGCATAGCGGTAAAAATAAAAAAACTTCGCCTGCAAGGGCGCGGTCAAGGGCTTCCGCGAATGGATCCATCAAATTCCTTGTCGACATTTAAAGAGAATGCATTATAAGTCAATTATTTTATGTTGGACTTGTCAGGTCTCAATAGAAATTTAATGTAATTGAAATTGTAATTGAGCAAAATTTTTGTCAAGTTACAATTACAATTACAATTACAATTACACAAAATAAAAATGCTTCAATTACAATTACATTACAATTACATTGAAAAATGTAATTCATTACATTCAATTACAATTAAAATTACAATTGATCCAACTCTGCATTCAACTATAAATAACTGTAGCAGTGCTACGTCGCTTATAGCCATAATGACTTTTGGCATGGAGCGTTCAAGTCATTTAACATCTCCAAGATGTTCTATGCTTGACAGCATGTCATAGACCTGACATGCAACCATAACTACAACAGAATACAATTTCAAATGATTCGATCCTCAAAACTAAACAATCAAGAAAACCTTTTATTAATGCTTTGAGAATAATATAGTGGTGTTATAGTATACTAATATTACCTCCGTTGTTATATCTCTATATATACTGAATTTACCCTCGATAAAGTTTTGGATTCGATCTTTTTGTTCCCATATCAATATAATTCGCGATTATATTACGGGACGTAGCCATCAATATTCCAGTTTCATATTAATACACGCCAAGTTCATTGGAGCTGAGATGCTATTCATATGCATAGGTAGGCTAATACCGTGTTTGCAGAGTTGTAGTATCTTGACAGATCTAGATATCCCTGTATCTTGGATTGATAAAAAATGGCATTAAACTGCTGCTGATTTACTTCATTATCTTCCATCACTTAATTTAGTCAGCTATGCGTGACTTTGCGAGTATGGCTTGGAGACAAAAACGAACCATGTTTCCTTCAGCCACTATAGGTTTCCAACTTCCTGATCCCATGGATCCCGCGGCCGAAAAAGGCCACTGATGACTAAAACGTAATAAACTAATAATCCATCTTTCACGCTCAAGGAGCCTGTAGACTAACAAAGGTTAACTTCTCAGATTAAACAGCTTTGGATCAATACAATAGAGTGACTCATCACACGGCCATTACCCGGATTAGCAAATTTACTCACTGGTTTGGGAAGTTATGCCTTAAAACATCGTAGAAGTACAACTAAGTGTGCAATCAGAGCGGAGCTGCGTCCGTGATTGTGATTGATGCAATTAATGGATGAGTGCTCCAGACCAGGTGTTCTGTTACGCGAGATAATTTTCGGGGGTACGCGAGACAATTTTTGGGGGTACGCGAGCAAATTCATTATTCAGGCACAGTGACAATTTTCTGAAACAGCGATTTCGGCATTATTGTGATAGCCAAAACAAGGTTTAAGCTTATTATACACAACTTTCAAATTCAAAGACATAGTTTGTCTTGATTTTCCTTCGATTTGCGCACGCTTTATGCTACCTTGAATGGGTACGTCATGGGGATTGCGTGAATGTGACTTTCACGTTTGCGTTCGGTGTGTGAACCTCGGAAATTTGGAGGTTCACGTTCACAAACGAACATTGGTAGGATCTGCGCTGTGAAAGATCTTTTATATTACAATTTTTCCCTTCGTTATAACATCTTGGAATTAAATTCTTAGCATTTCAACTTTGGCCCACTCACCACGTGGCGCAGGCAGCATGAAGGAAATCGAGCACTATATGAGCATGCTCCTTGCCACTTTTTGTTCGTGAATATTTAGTGACTCTCTGCCGTGAGCTTTGTCAGCAATCACACTATAGTAAGAACGAAAACGCGACATGTAGGTAGTCAGCGAATTGTGCTGAATCAATCAACCAATCAATCAATCAATCAACGAAAATGAGATTACGAATACTTCGTTGCCTAATTAAGTAACAGTGCGCAATCCGTCCGATTGGGTTGTTGGATAATGTATAACTTGTTTTTGAGGTAATATCTGTCGCAAGTATAGAAACCGGTTTTTCACTATGATCAGTATCAATGTAGCAATAGTCTGCCCTCGCCATAGGAAACATGGTCCGGTCTAGCCCATAGATCAGAGGTTCTTAGACCCCTTCGGGGTCCGTGAACTAGTTTTGGGTGTCCACGAAAGGGCAAAACATCGTCATGAAACTACAAAAACATATTATCCTTTGTGAATGACGTTGTAGGACTGTATTTACCTTGTATAGTCATTAGTTATCTTATTTTAGGCATGGAATTTCATAAATATGGTTGAGCTTGATATAATGACCCCCCATTCATCGGCTTCTTGAAGGTATCCGTGATCAAGAAAGTTTAAGAACCCTTGCTACAGACCGTTAATGCGTAAGATTATTTTCCGTTGCAAGTCCTCGTCAAGATTGTTGTCAAACGCCAATTTCATTCTATGGACTTATAGCATTTGATTGTTCCAGTTGATCATTTGATGATGCTTAAAAATCATCCTGTACTTCAGTAGTGTATTAGCATAATGTGGCCTGAGTCGCCGCTATGTATCGTGTAAAATAATATATTACTTTACGGAAATGTGGGGGGTTGGAATCAGTAATATGAAGTCACGTGACGTCAGAGACATGGCCGAAACAGCACGTCTTCAGTCCCTCCCCAAAAAACGTTCGTCTTTGTAAATTTAATCTGTCGTGAAGGATCATGATCAACGCAGATGACAGTCCACTGAACTCGATGTGATTCTTTTTATGCTATTAAATCATGTGGAATATTTGAAAATAAGCCATATATATTGTATATATTGACATGTATCTTATATTACACACTGTACGCTTATATTGATGTTATATTTTAAACTTTGTTTATATTTTGTACTTCTAGGTTTCGATCCCATCGATATCTTGGACACGCTTGCAAGGCTGAAGTTATCGAATTCACAGAAAGGCTTGTTACAATGGAAGGCCCGAATAACACATTTAGCAGAATTGTAGGGTATGAGAATCATAATATGTAATTAGTTCCGTTGTTTTTAAACCTTGAGCCAGCGAGTTATATCCCTTATTTGTCCGTATTCATGTTGGTCTGAACCTCAGCAAAAGGTCGATTAATGGTCATTTTGTCCGAAAACCTTCAGACGTATAGAAGGTGTGATCATTACACTATTATGATCTTTGCGTATATCAAATATTACAATGCTGCACGGCATTGTCTGATTTCTGGTGTCGCATTTTCGACCGTTTAGAAGAACTATGTGCAGTTATACAGTGTAGTAATAGGAAAAGTGATTGTGCTGCAAGGGGATCCCACATTTTATACGATAGGAACCAATGTCCTGAACACATCCTATATACTTTGATTGTATTGTTCCGTCGCATTTCGTCATTTCGTCATGCGAATCCATTTCTTCCAAATTTTATTTCTGACAGAGCTGTTAGCTCCCACAAAATATATGTATCTAGCACACGGTCATTGGCATCCGGATTTGTTGAGTATATACGCGGCGTATGTGTTGACAATGGTTTTGTCGGCCGACATATATGATTCTTTAAAATCATGTCCTACAAAGTATCGATTGTCACGAATGTATATTGCACACAATTGTACAATATACATGCGTGCCGTGACACTCAAGCATTTATTATATATTGCTTCATATTTATATTTGAGCTATCACCATCATGTGTTGCAAATGAGAACCTTCCCTTTGTAGTTAATGTGAGTAGTACAATGAGCCAAAATTTACGTTTACATATACCAGCGAATTAACAGTGGTATAAATTTTACAGATCAGGTTATTCATGGAGCAATATATTAAACGCACAGAAAGCCTTGAACTCGTCCTACGTTCCTGAGCAGTTTTTCGGTTATTACGCAGCACACAGCGTATGTTTGCCGCGCTTTTTCCCAGACGTCAAGAACGACCGGTCTTGGGGATATTCGTTGATGCTGCTCCTTCTCAATTTCTCCGCCTTCGTCTTCATACTAGTGAGCTACGTCTTTATATACAGGTAAGGTCTTTGTCTGTGTAATACGCCAAGAGATCTGCTTGGATAGCAATAGCATGGCATCGGATCACGGGCCAGGTGAAAAGAGATACTTCATGATCGGTTGTTCGGTACTTCTCTATGGTCGAAGATTGTAGACTGTAGAGCAGTGGTTCCCAACCTTTTCCACCCACGTACCATTTCAAGGTTTTATGCAGTGCTCGCGTACCACCTACGTAAGTTACGTGCGCCGGAGGCGTTCAAAAATGTTGCCACGGTGTAGAGCTGTCAAACGCAGCAAAACAGAAAATAAACTGCCCATTGTAAGGTGCAGCATATGATTTCTGAAGTGGATCCTTTCGGAATTCTTGTGGTCAAATATATTGAAACTGAATTTATTTAGGTAAGAATCCCAATCCTTTACGTTTAGATCTCTTCCCCGACGACGACGACGGCTTCAAAAAAACTCAATATTAAACCCACCTGAACTAATAACTACCTTCGGTCGGAAAAAAAATTTATTCGCGTACCACCAGAGGTGGTCAAAGTAGTCACCGTCGCTATACTCAAGTAGAAGTAGAAGTACCGTCGAATTTCTACTCAAGTCGAAGTAGGAGTGGTGGTTCACAAGTAAGTAAGTAAGTAGGTATTTTACGCTTATTTTTGTCTACAAAACCGAAAACTGTCAAGTAGAAGTAGAAGTAGTCTAAAATAATAACTAATTCAAAAGTAGTGTGTGTAGGCAAAATCTACTTCAAGTACTTCAAAAATTAGAAGTACTTCGTTACTGACCACCTCTGCGTACCACCTGGAAGACCGTCGCGTACCACTAGTGGTACGCGTACCACAGGGTGGGAACCACTGCTGTAGAGTGTAGATAGAGGGTTACGGTCACGCGTAAGCCAGGAATGGATCGCGGAATATGGTCATAATAAAACATTATCAAAACAGTAGGAACAACAAGAATAGTCAATGTTAGAGGCCGACCGATATATCATTTTTGAACCGATACCGATACAACCTAAAACCCCGGATATATTCAGCCGATATTCAATATGACATCATCCTTACGGCGAATTTCCAAAACTACAGATCATATATTTGAAAAGCTTTACAGCCATGCTATGCATTAACACGGAATAAACTTGAAATGCTGTACAACGTGTAATCTATACGAAATAGGTCAATATTCCCAGTCTATCAGTCATAGATTATAGTCTTGATAGACACCGAGGTGATTTTCCAATGAAACACATGGCAACAGATTGGTACCTGTTTGATACTGATTATATTCTAGTAAGGCACTGAAAAATGGAGTACCCTATGAGTGATTCGATTCGGAATCATGTAATTATTGTATTAGACTACGAATCGAGTCAAGTGTTCGAGTATCACTTATTATGACGCCATACGTGTATAAAATACGTAGAATATTCAAATATATAGGCTACATATTACGCTACGTCAGAGAATATAATGGCGGTGTTACGTCACGTTACGAATAAATGGTATTTTCGACCATGTCTATTTCGTTGCACTTTATGACAATGGTGTGGGCGTAGATTTTTACTACTGAAACGATGCGGTTGGGCAATCCCATCAGAGGCGAGCTCAACTGCTCGGTGCTCATCATTCCAATGATTGACGTGTAACCGACAGTAGCCTCTGATTTGAGCCTGTATGGGAAACGGGCGCACGACAGAAGTCCGCCGCGAGCTTAGGAATTGTTACGAACCTTGTTGCAGTCCTTATTTGCCGCGTATTTTCACAGAAAGAGCACATCGAACGAGAACTCGTGCAGTAACGACAAGCGCGCGGTAGCGCTCCAGCGCAAAGTCACGAGAATCGTTCTGACGAATTTCTGCTGCTGGATGCCGATCTGTATCATGGGATTCATTAAACTTCTAGGTGAGCTGACAATAATTGCTTGAGATCGCTACTACAGTCGAATACGGGGAACTCTGTTATATCGTTCATCGTATATTTTAAATTTATTTGAAACTGGTGCAACCAGTTCCATCACATACGTTTCGGTTCTCTCCAACTTTCAATCACGCCGCCTTACTAAATGGAACAATAATTATCGCTGACAAGTATCGGCCAAAAGGTTAAATCTGACGAGAACTCTGGGGACGAAGCCCTCCAGTATTACTTTATTACCCTATGGGCGACCGAAGACCTACGTATTTTGGGGAGGGACTGACTACGTGCTGTTTCTGCCGTGCCTCCGACGTCACGTGACTTCATATGACTGATTCCAACCCCCCACATTTCGGTAAAGTAATACATTATTGTACACGATACCTAGCGGCGACTTAGGCCACAATATGCTACAATACTGAAGTACAGGCTGATTTTTAAGCATCATTAAATGATCAACTGGAACAATGAAATGCTGTAAGTCCATAGAATAAAATTGTCGCTTTGACAAAAATCTTGACGAGGACTTGCAAGGGAGCATAATCTTATGCATTAACGGTCTGCAGCATGGGTTCTTATACTTTCTTGATCACGGACACCTTCAAGAAGCCGATGAATGGAATGTAATCATATCAAGCTCAACCATATTTATGAAATTCCATGCCTAAAATAAGATAACTAACGACTGTACAAGGTAGATACAGTCCCACAACGTCATTCACAAAGGATAATATGTTTTTGTAGTTTCATGACGACGTTTTGCCCTTTCGTGGACCCCAAAAAACTAGTTCACGGACCGCTAAGGGGTCTAAGAACCTCTGGTTTATGGGCTGGACCGAACAATTTATTCCTAAGGCGAGGGCAGATTATTGCTATATTGATACTGATCATAGTGAAAAACCGGTTTCTATACTTGCGACAGATATTACCTCCAAAACAAGTTACACATTATCCAACAACCCAATCAGACGGATTGCGCACGTTACTTAATTAGGCAACGAAGTATTCGTAATCTCATTTTCGTTGATTGATTGGTTGATTGGTTGGTTAATTCAGCACAATTGGCTGACTACCTAAATGTCGCGTTTTTGTTTTTACTATAGTGTGATTGCGGACAAAGGTCACAGCAGAGAGTCCCTAAATATTCACGAACAGAAATTGGCAAGGAGCATGCTCGTATAGTGCTTGATTTCTCTTCATACTGCCTGCGCCACGCGGTGACTGGGCCGAAGTTGAAATGCTAAGAATTTAATTCCAAGATGTTATAATGACGGGAAAAATTGTAATATATAAGATCGTTCACAGCGCAGATCCTACCAATGTTCGTTTGTGAAAGTGAACCTCCAAATTTCCGAGGTTCACACACCGAACGCAAACGTGAAAGTCACGTTCACGCAATTGCCAAGACGTACCCCTTCAATAAGGTAGCACAGCAGTGTTTCTCAACCCTTTTTCTTCCAGCGCCCCCTTTCAAAAATTATCGTGCTTCAGCGCCCCCCCCCCCGCCTCATATTGTAAGGACTGTAATTAAGACAATGGGTGAGAGGGACTTCATCAGCCCCCCTAAAATACGACTGTCTTGGGCACCCATAACGTGATAAACCAAACTTATGAGGGCTTCGCCCCCAAGAATCCCGTCGGGTGATTTTGATGGTCAGCAAATTTTATGTGGCCTGGTCGCCCTAGGAGCCAGTATTTTCTATAATGCATGAATTAAATAGGTTGTAATCGCATATATATGTTACTATAATATTTTTATCTTCTCAGCCCACGTAATCAGATTTACCAGTAGTGCTGAGTGAGCTGTTGGATAGGAAAATGAAGGCCACGTAATTAATAATTGAACATATTCGGGCGTGCCCGTTGGTACAGTTAAATCGTTACATGGTATTTTATTACCTCTTGTCCGCTTTATAGTCAAAAGATATTGAAACGCATAAACGTATTAAATTAAAGTGCAAGCACACGATTAAAAATTGGTGTTTTGTCACTGGCAAATAATTTTCTCTGATGGATGTTATTTGTCCCGTGGGGTGCAGATTGCGACGACATGATAACTCGGCACGAGCGATTTAAGCACCTGTGGATGATTAGACTTATATGCACCGAAGTTTA
The DNA here is from genome assembly GCF_051294905.1 of Botryllus schlosseri. Lineage (NCBI taxonomy): Eukaryota > Metazoa > Chordata > Ascidiacea > Stolidobranchia > Styelidae > Botryllus > Botryllus schlosseri. The sequence goes on along the minus strand of NC_137246.1, from coordinate 25,168,535 downwards.
CGCTCAACATAAGGGCAATCCTCTTCGGCTAAGGTTTTCTCGCTGACGATCTTTTTGACACACTTCTCGGAGTCCCATATTCACCGGAACTTCATGTCTTCGTCCATCGTGGCGTGGAAATGGCCGACGCCGAAATGCCTATTTCTATTTCCTATAATTATGCGTATTCTTCCGTGGGGGAGTCGTCAAAACCTGATGTTTAATTTATGTTCATTCACCGAAATAATTTAGAGCACCCTTAGAGCTTACCGATTGGTGGTTTGGATTGAGGCAGTTTCAATCTTTGTAAGAGGTCAAATTTCAGTCGGTCTTTTTGGGACTTTGGTATTGGATATATTTCGCGCTTTAATCGCGATCGAGGACCATTCAACTATAATTACCTCTTGTCCGCTGTATTGTCAAAAGATATTGAAACGCATAAACGTATTAAATCAAGCACACGATTCAAAATTGGTATTTTGTCACTAGCAAATAATGTTCTCTGATGGATGTTATTTGTCCTGCGGGGTGTCGATTGCGACGACATGATAATTCGGCACGAGCGATTTAAGTAACAATGGACAGTTAGACTTAACACATCGACGTTTACGCTCAACATAGGATAATCCTCTTCGGCTAAGGTTTTCTCGCTGACGATCTTTTCGACATACTTCTCGGAGTCCCATATTAAGCGGAACTTCATATGTCTTCATGCATCGTGGCGTGGTAATGGCCACCACCAAAATGCCTATTTCTATATTCTATAATTTTGCGTATTCGTCCGTGGGGGAGTCGTCAAACATGTTCATTCACCGAAATAATTTAGGGCACTCTTCGAGCTAACCGATTGGGGGTTTGGGTTGCAGCAGTTTCGGTCTTGGTAAGAGGTCAAAGTTCAGTCGGTATTTTTGGAACTTTGATATTAAAAATATTTCGCGCTTTAATCGCGCTCGAGACCATTCGACTATAATAAACCATATAATATTGGTGTGCTGTATATTCAGGGTCAAATCAAGGTTGTTATAACAACTTTATGGTAATGTCTCACACCCTGTGGTTCGAACCCTCTAGAATTCACATCGGCGATTGGCAATACGGGGAATTTATTGTTATTGGATTTTGTCTTAGTGCTTTGTGTAACTATAAGTAAGTCAACTGAGAATGGGATGCATATATCTGCTCACATTGAATTTAGTACTGTACCCAGTTATTTATTTTAACATGAAGGTATTCCAAACAAAGCAACTCATAACGTTCATGTGAGGTTGTGAACCACAACACGAGATCATCCTTTATGATACGATGAAGAAATATCCTGGGGATTTAATTTTGTAGCTCTCAAAGTTATTCATTTCGTGCACAAAGCTTCCAAACTTATTTTATGTAGGCTACAAGGGGCTTTCATTCTCATGTACAAGCGGCTCTCACTCTCAATCAAACGTGATATACAGTGCCTCATTCTTCGATTTTCACACGCTGTTCGCTGCGGGATATAGGGGAGATGTGGTACCGCTGGATCACCGGGACCGAAAATACTTGAAAAATTCTCCATGATAATTCCATGATTACACTCCGTGAATTTGTCTACAATCACATGCTGACAGAATCTTTCCTCACATGCAAAAAAAATCGACCTGCGTGAGTTATGGGGTCTGTGACGAATGATTTACGTTTTAGGGGGTGTAAATAAATTTGAATCGACATTTGCATTTTTCCATATCACCTTTCAGACTAACAAACCCGTCATAATTTTTGATGTGAAGTATAGGGCTTGCATCAGGGTATATAATGGCACATATTTTTTGAATCAATACCACCCTCGAGTGGACTATTTTCAAGTCGATTACAATATTTATGGGGTGGGGGACCTATGGTACCATGGCCAAATCAAGCAAAATAGATGGACGAACTATAATCACTTAACAACAGAAACTCGCCTACAAATATATAGGCTGTAAATCATAGTTACCTGTCGTGTTTTATCGCTATGACGAGGTATTTGAAAGTCAAAATGTCGATTTGCGGGTAATATGTATGTGGCATTAATTTTGTAGGATCAGGCGTAAATCAAAACATGATTTTATGCCAACATTTGAGTTGATATAATCAATTTTATTCTTGAATGCCGAGACGAATCATTCTTCATTGGCTTGATGTAGCTTAGCTTATAGTACAGAACAAAACAAGTTAACAAATTTGAGCTTTTGAGCTTATGTCTCATAGGTCCCATGGTCGTGTGCCTTTGGACCCACCGTGTGGGGACCGATGACACGTTCGAGCAACAAATTTTAAACGTTTATAAATATTTTTTGAAAAGGTGGATATTCATGTAAATGTCCGCGATAGGTAGAGCTTGTATCGAAGTGTTAAGACAGCAAAAGATCTGCTATTCTCGGCTGAAGATTTGAGGGCCAGAGATCATTTTGCGATTTTTGATCCATCGGTACCACATATCCCCTACTTAATTCGAAACATTTTGTTGAAAATAACCCTAGCAGGCGTGACGGCAGTGTATTAAATAACGGGAAATCTAAAAGTAAGCGCTATTCGTTTTATATGAATTATAATAACCCACTAAATTTATGAAAATATAGGTAGCAAACATAGTCGCGAATCGCGACCAAAAATTTCGGGATTTGACATGTTTTGTGGAATATGTCAATTTGTTCTGAATACTCATCAAGGATAGGTCCTACTACCACATCATCTACGGCGAAGCCATTTTTCTTCAGCGCCCCCTTATCGCCCCGCTGTGCCTAGTGCCCCCCATATCGCCCCCTGAGCGTTCCCGCTCCCTTCAAAACCACCAACTCCCCTTGGGGGGCGCTGGAGGCAAGGTTAAGAACCACTGAGGTAGCATAAAGAGTGCGCAAATCGAAGGAAAAACACGACAAACTATGTCGTTGAATTTAAACAGTCTAGCATCATTCAATGAGACGGATGAGCTTGAGCTACAGGGCGAATAAATCTATTCTTGGAAGTGCTTGGAAAGGCACATGCGAAAGTCTAATTCAACGGAAAGTCTGGCACGAATGTTCTTCTTCGTCATGCACATTCTTGGAAATCCTTGCTCACGAGTCACAACTGTAAGGGGATCGAGGGGAAGAGCAAACGACTCTCATCTTGACACTTCTGGATACGACTTTATACCATAGTAGACCAGCCCGATAAATCCTATAGTCTAGCTTACTTATCATTGTACAATGCACACTCTGTATAGAGCAGGCCTGGGCAGTGAGCATTGTACGGCCCGCGATGCGATTCTGGCCAGCCCGAGAAAAGCTCTTTGGAATTTAGACTATAACATCAATTTATGAATGTTAATAAGCTATACAAATTGAACGCGAAATGATTTTACTTTGAAGTCAGGTTTATTTATGGAGCCTGATTACGTAACCCACGTACGTCGTATGACTAATCTGGGTTCAAAATAAAGCCACTAAACCGGACTGTGGCAAACGCATGCCCTAACAATTACGGTTCCAAGTCACTGTTTCCATATTCAAGGTTCAAATCTTGTATGTTGCTATTGTTACATTATGAATTACAAGGTGTGTGCTTTTAAACTGTCTTACGTTTCAAATCGTAATTCACAACATAATGCAATCAGCGCACGTGATTAGCGGTCATCCTCAGTCAGAAACGATGTTGTGTCAAGCAATGTAAAGTGCGGCTTAACGCCGACATTTTAACAAGGTTTGGAGCACGAACTATTTACTTACTGAAGTCAGCCGTGAACCTTAGTTTCTGATGAGAACCGAGCAGATCTCCATGTTGAAGGAATATAATTTGAGTCGGCATTATGAGAAAAACGATACAGTGAAATACATGTACTGGGATGATGCGGTAAACCTGCTGGCGAAGCAAGGAAAACAGCATGACTATTTTGGCAAGCCACGCATAGTTCGGAATGAATCCTAATATTAGCACATTCACTCTAAACCAGGGGTGTCAAACATACGGCCCGCGGACCGCATCCGGCCCGACAAGTGATTTCATCCGGCCCGCGAAGCAATTCTGAGTAGATTGAAAAATGCTTGTATTATCCAGCACATTTTTAACATATGTTTAGAAAGAAATTACCTGCATTAAATAGTCCTTCGAGATAGCACATGTCGAGTATGTTCAGTTCACAGGCCATATTATAACCCCTCGATTGCGGTGTTGTGGTTTCTAGTCACCATTAGGAGCAGGTCGCTGACATTGACACCCAGTTCCGAGAAAGTAAGAAAGTGCGAATTTATTTCACCCACCAAAAACTAGTTATTCATAGAAGCGAAAATGCCAAGAACCCTGATATGCAGCGTTACATGAAACAAATAATAGGGGTCTCCACTCTCCAGCCTCGAGAGAAACTCGAATCGCGATAATATGAAGCAAATTCCAACGCCCGCGTTTACAGTTAAATCTATTGCATTCGTCACAACGCATACGCAAGGTTGATGCCAATATATCACTTAAACGAAATGAGCATATAGAAGTATTCCAAATTATATCATCGTTAGAGCCACTGTTTTATCGTCTTATAACTGTATTTAGCCACCCAATCATCTTATTATTTCCAATTCCACTGTTTGCGAATAAAAGGCGCAGCTACAATAGAACCCCTATGATCCGCAATGTAATGTAATATACTATCGTGTATATACGCTGTTAATGAAGTATTAAAATGAAGAAATATGAGCATGGACTTTGAGGTATTCTGGGATTGAGGAATTTTGGTGCGGCCCGCGAGCGATCTAAAGTGTTGAATCCGGCCCGTGACGTCAGTTGAGTTTGACACCCCTGCACACAGTGCACAGTCTAAACTTTTGTTTTGGCCCGCCAACGTAGGCTATTTCCTGCTTCACATTTGAGCTGCCTTGATAATTGCCTCCTGCTGTACAGCGTACACTGACACTGACACTGATGATTGCTGTTGCGCTTGCCAAGCAGCCTTAATAGTAATAATAAGCAGACGACACTGATTCTGGTTGAACTATTGCGATGTCTACAGTAGGCTGTGTAGCTCTCATCACTGCAGCAGTAGAGAAATCAAAATCACCTCCACCAAAGTTACACGGCAATGTAAATTGTAGAATCATGGCGTAAAAGCCCGAATCAAAGCTGAGTAAAATAATTTTAAACTTTGTTTTGGCTTTCACATAAACGTTAAAATCGCTGTTTCACAAAATTGTCACAGGTCAGGAGAATGAATTTGTTCGCGTATGCCCCCGACAATTGTCTCGCGTAACAGAACACATGGTCTCTAGGGCACTTATCCAATCATTGCATCAATCACAATAACGGACGCAGCTCCGCTCCGATTGCACGCTTAGTTATACTTCTACGATGTCTTAACCCATAACCTCCCAAACCTGGGAGTAAATTTGCTGATCCGGGTCGCGGGTGTGTGATGAGTCTATTGTATTGATTTAAAGCAGTGGAGAGATAACCTTTGTTGGTCCACAGACTCCTGGAGTGTGAAAGATGAATTATTACGTTTTAGTCATCAGTGGCCTTTTTGGGTCGCACGGATCCATGGGATCAAGAAGTTGCAAAACTACAGTGGTTGAAGGAAGCATGGTTCGTTTTTGTCTCCAAGATATACTCGCAAAATCACGCATAGCTGACTAAATTTATGTTATTGCAATGCACTGGTCGCGATGGAAGATAATGAAGTAAACCAGTATCAGTTTCGTGGCCATTTTTATCAATCCAAGATACAGGAATATCTAGATCTGCCAATATACTACAACTCTGCAAATACGGTATCAGCCTACCTAAGTACCTATGCATATGAATAGCATCTCAGCTCCAATGAGCTTGGTGTGCATTTTTCGATTCTAACTACAGCAATTCTTGTTTACCAGGCGGCGACGTTGATGATATCGCGTATGCCGTGACAGCGATTATCCTACTGCCCATAAACAGTGCCATGAATCCATTTCTATATTCCTCGCTGTTGGATATAATATGGAGTCACGTCAGGCCTGTGTCCGAGAGAATATCCGACATGGCGTCAGGAAGAAGTCACGACGATGGCGTCCGGTACACAAAGCACTATAAAGGGGAATCCGTAGGTGAGAATTGGCTTGAGACGTTCTGTGCTCGACGAATAGCATTTGCATATGTATGTATGTGTGTCGTAAGTCATTATGAAAAAGCAACTTTAGAAGCGCGAAATACCAGTTGTTGGCGACTCCGATTGAATGTAATTACTCTGTCAGCGCAGTGCTATCACCGCATTCTAGCATGTCCATCAGGTCGCGACAATAGCGAATGCATATGATGCCATTCAGTAACTGCAATGTTTCAAACTTCTAGTGAGAATTTCCGTGCCTTTTCCACGGGTAACAATGGTGTTATCGACAGCGTTAAATTTGTGAAATTTTCATGTTAATTGGTATAATGTTGTGAGTACTACTGAGGAGAAGCATTTGCTGAGCTTCTCGGAGGTAGAGAACTTCAATATACAATTGAATAGTACATTGATGCTGAAGTGCATCATATTTGAACATCATTATTTCCAATTCTTTACTAGTTGCTGAAGATAACCGCTGTCGAGTGTCAATCGAAAATATTCGGGTTCATTTCAATGTAAATGTACGGTACAATTGTACATGGACAAGTACAAAACAGCCGAATACATATTAACATTGATTGACATCGGGCATTAGGCTGTGGTGATGCCAGATTAAGAGATCGCAATTGGTCGTTTCGACATCGCCCCATATCTGTTCATTACATCGCATTGTGTCTTGTGTATCGCATTATACATTGTATGTGTGTCATGAGCAGATAAAATATAATAGCTGACGATTATTAAAATATCTTCCAATTGTCAAGCTCGGGAATGTCACCCGTGCTGTCGCGCTCAGATCCATCGTTGCAGGATTCTGTCTTAAGATGACGAGGCAGCTGATAGGCCGAGTATGATAGAACATGCTGTGCTATGCATCATGATGACGGCTAGGTCAGCTAAATAGAAACATGCATCATAGTTTGCACTTGAAACCCACGAGAGCCTGGCAGATTAGCGAATTATGATAGCTTTTAGCACGCCATAAAAGAAATACAGACGCTATGTCCTATACATACTCCAGCTCTGTTTACACTAGAAAAATACCCCATGCTTGGCGGAGCAGGGAATTCGAGCTACAAATCCGGATATCCGATACACGAGAAACCAACGAGTTCTCGAAATTTAAACTGAAACTCTCGCTGTCTTATGCCTTTCATCTCTACGAGGTATCATTTCAGTGAGTGTATGAATTACTATTGAAGAAGTGGTTCATCAGTCGGAAATCTTTGTTGGACTCTATAGATACAATCAGGCTGAGGATGTCGTCCAATGAATTTCGGGAATATGTTCTTAGGGATTTTGTATTGTAAGTTTGTATCGCGGGCAGAGTCAACCTGACACCATGATCAGAAGTTACCCACATAAACACAACGGTTTCCACCGGAGCTGATATAGATGCAACGTGATATTTCTGGAAATACCAAAAATGTGCAGGCCTATAGACAGGCACAGTTTTTTCGTGGATCGCGGAACGCATATTACCACGGAGGTGGGCATAAGGTGAATTAGCCCACATTCCTGTGCAGTCGTGTTATGCCCATCAGAATCGCCGGCATACTTTGCATAGCGTATTGAACTTTCAGCACATCCCGGCTTTACTAATATCACCATAGTGACCATATTGCAGAATCCATTGATGCATTGCAGAATCCATTGATTTGTTGGGTTTGATAAAAAAAAAGCGCTGTAAACCAAATTTGGCTCGATTCAAACCTGTAACAGCAAAGCTACAGGAGATAGAAAATTTTTAATTTAAATACAAAAAGTTTATTTTATAAAATTTATTGGCAACCACATAAAATTGTTAGGTTGTCTACAAATGCATACCAATGCATACCCAATTTGACTCAATTCCACTCGGTAAAAGCGAATATATTGATGTTTACCATTTTGGTTTTGAAATAATGGTACGGACGGTGCGGAGTCTAATAATAATAATAATGAAAATTAAAAAATTTACCCACCGTAAATACAATTTTTTACGAATCCATAATTTTGTGCTCCAATAACTTCGCTTCCACTCGTTGTAATTGAGCCAAATTAGTGGAAAATCGTGTTTCTAGACAAAATAACAATTTCATGGGGTTGAAAATGAAATTCGTAATAGCACTTTATTTTTGTTTATTAAATTTTATTAATTTTTAACTGCTGTAGCTTCGCTGTTATACGTTGGAATTGAGACAAATTTGATTTGTAGCGTTTTTAGTCAACCTGACAATATGATCGGATATCTCGTAAAATTTGAACAAAAACGTTAATTTTGAACAACCCTACTGTCTATATTGGCCTACTTATGTGTAGAGATGGAGAATATAATGTTCACCTGGTATCTCCTTCTTTCCGATTTCCTTGTTTCGTCGTGTCATCGACTGCAGACCACCACGGTGGCACACTGCATGGCGCCTATTTTGATTTTGAAAAATACCTCGCTCTTGAAATGTGACTTTGCCGAGGCCATGATCAACGCCTTTTGAATATACAGGGACCGGTATGTGGCCGGCATAGATTATTAGAGCGTCGATGGACCCGTTATCTCCTCATACATTATCATTACGCAAATCCGTTTATCTGCATTCGTGTCAGTAGTGCGATGGCTAGTTGGTTCAATCGTTGCATGATTCATGTATTGATTGATGAATGATATATGGCGCAAGACTGCTACGTATGGTAGAAAACGGCAATAGTTCCCCTATACTTAAACTAAGGCTAACAGGGACTGTGACAAGTGTAGTAGATGTAGGACGTGCTCAGGCTAAAGTAATAAGGTAGCCGTCCATATACTATTGGTTAAGCTTTACCGGTAGTTAGCTGGTGTCCTGCTATCATGAGGTTGGTTCAGTGTCAAATCCACCGAATCACGGTGCGTTAAATGTGTCTCTCCTACGAGAAAATTGCATGTTTATATAGCCAATCTACATTAATGGGCGAATGTCATAAATCTTGTGCTGTGCGTTGTGCAAGTATTGTCAGATCGCAATAAAATGTTGCAATACGCCAAAACCTGGTTATGTCTTACTACGTCTACAGGAGTGGTTTTAAACGTCATTCGATAGAAACCCAGGGTTTCCCTGGCATCACGAAACACACCCAATTCATGATTTGTGGTGACACGCCCGTTTTGGCCATCATTGAATGCGGGCAATGAGACCCGAACATTGAATTGTTACAGTTGTGGGAACACGTTACCTGCAGTGTCGCACACAGGGGATTAGGTTTCGAAGTGCCAATTCTATCTCGAATATTTTAAAGCTCATTTGCAATTGGGAACACGCTTTTATGTTTCGACCAGACAATACGGTGGCACTTTCCAAGGTGAAGCCTCGCACTGGTGTCTGAGATGGAACAACTGAAGTCAGGTTTCAGTACAATGTTTTGGTTTTGCGTGAAAATCATATTTTAACTGTTTGTTGTTTTGGTACTCTGTTTATGCAAAGTTCATTTTGTACATCAGTTATCTTTAAGTATAGGGTTGCATTTAAAACAGACGGTGTTTTAAAACACTTTGTTGAAAACATGTTTTAAACAGTGTTTTAACAAATGCCTTTTTGAAAAAAAAAATTTGTCTTTCAAACGTTGTCTAATTATGCGATAATAGCGTAAATACGTCCGAAAAAACATATAGTATGAGCCTAATGACGATTTGCACCCAGAATAGTCGACGTATACGATGTGGGGTAGTTAGAACCCTCCAAATCGTCGTCAGTTCAACAGTTTTTGCACGTATATATAGATCACTGATACAGAATGGGTGTTCTGATGATGATGACCGCCGACCGAAAATATGCTGCATAACGATGTAGTCCGGGTTAAAGTTATTTTTGGTCTGTTTATGACAGTGATCGGAAGCTCTTTTCGACAAAGGAGCCTATTTACCCTATATTTTCAATTGTCAATGCCAATCTATTGTGAAGTCACTATTAAATATTTGTGACGTCATGGCTACAAAATGTTTTAAACAAGGGCCTTGTTTTGAACATGTTTGATTTAAATTGATTTTGTTTTAAATGCTACCCTATATTAATTAGAGTTTTGTTTTATTACTCTCAGAAGTTTGGTGTAATGCGAAGGCTTGCAGACCGGCGTCAGTGTTCCCCAAGTTAGTAACGGTTAAGAACCACGGGTACGAGTATTTTGTCCGTCGTGCTAGAGCTAGATACATCGGTCACAACTAGAGATACTGTTCAGTGTAGCTGGGTTAACTGCAGCAGGCCCATCATCGACTGATACTGCGATCCCATGAAAGGTTCGAGATAGTATCACGCTGGAACTTTTCAAACTCTTGAAACGTTTTAATAAAAGCGACTCTCGCTTCCCCAAAGTAGAAATCGGATTAGATAGCGGTTCTGGAAAATTGTGGATGTATGGATGAATAACGAGCCATGCAAATGGTATTTTGCCAACATGTTTGCTATAGCTTCTGTATTGCTAAGAGTCGCATTTCGAACACAAACGCGTCATATAGAATCGCACGATTCCCGCAAGTCGATGTCATTTTAGCAGCACCGTCAACGTCTCACAGTATAGTTGATCATTTAATCATGTTCATTCAGCCATCATTCCGGATATACAACTAACGATGAGCTATTCTGTTCTGCGGTAGTAGTGTCTAGGCCAGGAGTCACAAACTTTTTGAAACCAAGAGCTACTTCCTGAGTACTGCTCAATGCGAAGGGCTACCCGTCACTCCCTCCATTTACCCTTTATTTGGTATAATTTTTTCACTGTCAAAATAAGAACTCTGGGCAGGGTTTCCGCTCCTTGCCAAGAACTGATACGTCTTCCCGGGACCGTCTTCGACCTCAGTTGAATTCCCGCACTAGGCCGCGAAGAGCCAATCTCCGCGTTGAGGCTCAGAAATATTCAACAGATTTCTTGTCTGATTCCGCAGGAGCGAAGACGAGCGACGCCATCCAATCGATAACTCCGTTAGCTTGTTCCTTTGTGTCAACCGACCCATGTTCAAGAGCTGTTCACATCGATCCCTTCAATTCTCTCGTTTGAATATTTACTACTGCCATTAAGGGAAACTCATCCCGTCCGTTGGTGACCCCTGGTCTAGGCAATCCATCGCTCTGACGCTAAATATACTCATTTCCATTATACTTTGATTTGGCACTTTTCCAAAAGCGTACAGACTTGTACATTCGCAATTTCTCGTATGATATGCTAGCGGATGATGTGAAGGTCCGTTGATGACCCCTGGTCTGAGATTTCCATCACTCTGACGCTAAATATACTGATCTCCAGTATGTATATACGTGCTCATTCGCAATTCCTAGTCTGAGATGCTAGCGGATGCCGTGGAGGTCCTAGCGTTATACGTATGTAAAAAATCAGATGATTTTCCAGCAATAAAAGTTGAACCGCCTTCATAATAGTAAGTAGATCGATAGCATGGATTTTCTAGCATGATACCATATAGAGCATCATTCCGTGACGTTGACTATATTTTCACGAATGTCATGCACGACATCTGTCGTTCACTCGTTGGTAATGATTTGGCTGCTTCTTCACTCAGGATCATCATTCCTTGACAAAAAGAACTCTTTTTGTCCACACGCATGAATGGGTGAAATCACTTCCGTTTGACGACATTTATTTTTTTTATCGCGAACAGAAATTTTCAACGAATTATATGTTTTAATAGCTGTAGTAGTAGTTAATAGCAGTAGGAGTTAGTGATGTTCAAAATCTTTGGTTTGAAATAATACTACTTAGGGCGGGTAGTCTAGGATAAATAATCACGGGATTTGCCACCATAAATACTCTTGTTGTCAAATACAAAATGTTGTGCTCTAATATTTTCGCTTCTACTAGTTGGAATTGAGCCAAATTTCGTGTAAAGCGCTTTTTTAGTCTGCCTAACAGTTTTATTGAATACACAGTAAAATTTGCACCTAGTAGTTATTTTTGAACAAGCCTATAATGAACATGTATAGTGTATACGAGAGAATCCACGAAACTGCGAATAGTTGTTTATTTTGAATACGCTATACATCGGACTTGCGTTATGATTCATTTCATTGACCAATTGGCCATATAATTGCAGTCCAGGACTAATTTCACGCACACTGGGTACTGCCGGTATCGGTTCCTCGTCTTCGCTAAGAGGTACGACCACGAGTGGCCTGTATCACACATAATAGACCTATAGCAGTGGTCGGGAACCTTTTTTGACCGAAGAGCCATATTGAATCCATATTTTCAATTACAACAAGTGATTTGTGGTACAGAACTTCAGAATAACGCGAAACAATAACTTCATATTGTTAATTTATTCGCTAAAAGCTTTTCGACTGACTCTCATCGGTAGCGAATGTCAGTGATAGGGTGAATCACATTCGAAATGTAAGAACTATTTTGTCTCTATGACGTTATGATAACAAAAACAAACAACTAGTAGACGGGCAGGATACGGTAGTTACGGTACAAAACAAACGTTAACGAGTACATATTCGGTTATAAATAACCGAAAACACAACACAAAACATTAATGAAATATTCCAAGAGTGTGGAGGCGTTCCTCCTGGCTACAAAGAATCGGCTTTCGCAGCTTTACGATCGTAGATTCCAGGACCTTTAAATGAAAAAGAGAACGGCGACGAGCAATTATAGAAAATTGACTGTCATTTTAATGATCAGCACATTCTGGATGGGCTAAGAGATGACGTCCAATAGCCGAATTACAAGCAGTAACTTGATCATAATCACGCAGTGTGTCAACAGACTGCGATGAAGGAGTTGGAGAAACATTAGTTATTCTAATTTGCCGTGGGACATGCTGGCGAATTCTTTGCTGCAAGCGCTGAGACGTGCGACCTACATACCGACTGTCACATCGGCACGTGTATTCATATACTATGTTGCTTTGATTTGTCGCAGGTAGCACATCCTTTTGCGTTACAGGCATCAGAGATTTCGTCATGAAGATTATCAGAGGTTCTACTAGTGAAAAACAATGCCTCACTGACGATTTAATTTGTTTTTCAAACCTGTTGGACACTTTCCCAATCCAAGGAAGATGCAAATAAGCAGGACATTTTCTAGGTCCAAACGGTTTAACTTTTCTGAAATCTTTGAGTTTACGATCCATGGTCATTGGTCATGGTCATTTTAATGATATGATCAGGATAACCATTTGACTGTAAGATTGACCGAATGTTCTCCAATTCAGAATCAAGTTTGACTTTACTACAAATCATCAGAGCCCTGTGCACCAGAGTTCTTATCAAATTTACTTTACGTTTTTCTGGACAGAAAGAATCCCACGAAATGTATTGCCCACTGAATGTCTTCTTACGGTAAACTGACGTAAGAAAATTAGCACCCGTCTTTTCAACTACAACATCAAGGAATGCTAATGAATTATTAACTCTTTTTCCATGGTGAATTTCAGTGACGGATGAAGACCATTCAATTTGCTCAAAAACAAATCACACTGGGATTCATTCTCAAATATGGCGAAGGTGTCATCAACATATCTTTGATACATTAATGCTCGATCAATATCTTCGAATATCCGTTTCTCGTAATACCCCACAAAAATGTTAGCTATTGGACAGCATCTCTTATCCCATCCAGAATGTGCTGATCATTACAATGACAGTCAATTTTCTATAGTTTTTACATTTCGAATTTGAATCACCCTATCACTGACGTTCCCTACTGATGAGAGTCAGTCGACAAGCTTTTAGCGAATAAATTACCAATATGAAGTTATTGATTAGCGATATTTTCAATTGTAACTCCCATACATGTCAATCAACTGTTACGTCACAATCGAAAGTTCGTGACGTATTGGTAGCACTAATATATGAGATTCGTAGTGTGCGTCATATTTTTCTGCCCACATGCATAGGTGGAGCCAATCATGGTCACTACAACTGTGCATACCCACTGCAGGGTGTGATATGTCAATGGCGTGGGGTTAGGCGAGGCAAGTGAGGTAGTGCCTCACATGTCGTCAGGTATGAGTGAGGGGAAATAGTGAAAACCTCAATGGTTATTGGTATTTTTATCGATGTTTATGAATGATTTGATTTTCAACGTTTCTATTCCCAAAATCACGGAATTTTCATATTTATTGCTCGAAAATATAGTGCGAAAGGAGAGTTAAGGAACAGACGGGCCAAACCTCACCTGTGGTAGCGCAACTCATCGTAAATACCTTAGAATTTATCATCACCGATATTATTCAAATGAAATTGTCACGCTGTTTCCGCAAATCTAAATATTGATCGACTTCTAAAGTATTCAGCGTATCATAACGCTACACACCTACATTTTACGGCGGTTCTAGAAAGCTACTTACGTTACCAATCGAGAACTTTGATAGCAATCGCGTTGATCTTAATTTTAATTTGTAATTGGTAATGTCACTTCCAAGGAAGTTTAAATATCGGTTTAAATCAGGAAGACAATGTGTGCTTGATAACTGCATTGTCCTACAAGCGTCGCCATGTCAAGGTATCAATCAAGGTATCGTGCAATCCAAGATTTCGAGACGCGCGATGGCGGGTAGGTCGAATTCAGCCGCGACAGCAACTTGAATTTGAGGATTTTAAAAATGGGGGTACGAACCCGTAACCCCGGTTATACCACTGTCTTGACCTCTCAAAGACATGTTTATGCTGCCACGAGAATAATTATTCTGACCGACATGAAAATTTACTAACAAGCTGCTGCAATATTGAAAAACTAGGTACAAAATTAAAAATTTGTCAAAGAGCCATATCTTATACCCAAAAGATCGATATATGGCTCGCGAGTCATAGGTTCCCGACCACTGACCTATAGACTGCACCAGCGGTTAAATTCAGGCGTCGTGAACCCCGGAGCGTCGTTTCCTTTTCTTTTCGGGGGGTCACGAAGGCGCTTTTTTTAGTACTCATCTCCCCAAATATTCCTTGGGTCTCTCTGGGCCATGGGGCTGACCTGCTACCAAATATAGAGGTTGGTCGTGAAACATCTTCAAATCGAAAATTCATTCGCGACCAAAAATCTTGGGAACCATCTGTCGTACGGTGATATAATAACCTCAATATTATAGGCATTCTAATAATTCTTCGTCATGTATGCTCATATTCAATCTGCAACTCCATGGAATCTGTTTTGGCACGTCTTTCTTGTGTTCAACTTATTTACGATGTATCCACGATATGTTACATATGCGATGCAGTTATATTCCACTATTTACCGGAATCCAAAGGTTCGGAAATTAGCATGATTACTCAAACACATACCTGTGAATTGCGTACAGTCGTTTCGTGCAACTAGAGTCAATACAATTTGTTTGTGTCTCTCCGTCCTTTCGGTATCGTTTATTATTCTATCTTTTTAATGACCTGCCACAATCTTATTAGATAGAATACCCATTATTAAACTCATGGAATGGATTCGGCTGGCATGTGTAGTCAATTATCGAGTTTTGCGTGGGAAAATGCATTTGGATATTTGGTTATTGCTTTACAATGAAGTCATTTCTCTTTGTTCAGACACGTCAGTGACAAATATGCATGTGTCATCTGACAACGACGAAGATGCATATGGTGAGTAAAAGCCGATTCTTACTTTTAATGCAGTGTGCTTGACATTGGGCGTATTTCGGTACTCCTCAGAGTTGTAATCGGTATGCACTGCCATAGACCAGCGGTTTTCAAACTGGGATCCGAGGTCGTTTTCGGTTCCACGAGATAACTTTCCGTGGCGCGAAACACCTTCCAAAAATAGCACTATCCTGAAAGAAAATCTTTCAGACAAGTTATTTTCCAAACTCGTTATTATCGCCTCTGTGATATCAAGGAGTGTATATTGGTGACTTAACATGCCTCTATAACTGACCAATAACACAATTACGAGATATACCTGACTATGACGAGGAGGTGTATGGGCAAGTTGATTAAGGGTGGTTATTTTTATTAAGTTTCGAATTGAATGCTTTTCCCAACTTTTAGCTAATTTTCACCTTAAATTTGAATCTCGAAAAAGTATGATTCAATAATTCCTCTCGTCAATTTGGTTTCACTGTTTCCCGGTAATATGTGAATGCGAGTCTGCATTTTTGGCACCACTAACCGGTGGCGTTGTCCAAAACGGAACCAGGCATAGCCGAACTTGTCGCAAAAAAGCAGTAGGATCCGTCACATAGATACCATGATACCAGTGTGTTGTTTTGTGTTTATTCGTGTTTATATTTTAAGGGACCGTGAGCCATTTAGAGAATTGTTAGGAGACCGTTGAGTATACTATATATGTATACTAGGGCTGTTCAAAAATAGCTTTTTTTCCTGATTCTTGATGGTTACGTGATTAAATCGTTAGGTTGCCTTAAAAAACGACGCACATCAAATTTTAAATCATTCCAACCAATAATCGCTGATTTCGTACAGTTTGAAAATTTTGAATTTACCCAAAGATGCAAAAAAAATCTTTTGTCTGATTTCTCTGTTATCCCCATGAAATCGTTGCGCTGCCTTCAAAGACGATGCAAAACAAATTTGACTCAATTCGAACCAGTAGAAGCGGAGTTATTTGAGTTTTTCGATGATAATTCTTGGATTATCCACCGATCCCGGAGCTATTTTGTGCGGCCCGCGAAAGGTTGCTTGAAATTGAAAATATAAAACCTAATTTTTAATGTTGCTGCGTGAACTAAAACCATAAAACCATGGTATGTATACTGTATAAACTGAACCGGAAATTCATTTACTATCAAGCCTGTTCATTGACATGCCGCGATTAAGCGGCCTATACGTATACCTCACATGCCTAATGCAGATTCGAAGTAAAGTCAATGTAGCAAATTATGCCGTTACAATTGAAGTTACATGTAGTCACCGAACCTTCTTTGTTGCCATTTTCACATTACGTATTGCGCGGTCTGCGTTTCAAAAATTGTTAATTGCATTTCCACATTCGTAAAACAAGCCAATTAGTGCCCGTGATTTCTATGGGCATATCACCACCCATAAAGGATGTAAAAAAAGAAAGCCGAAACCTGAAATGCAATGATGGTTCAGAGGACTAAATATGTGTTTACTACCCGTCTTTTTAGTAGTTAGTGCCGAGCACGTCGCCGTGTTTAAGGAGTATAAATTAAGTCGGTTCTATGACAAAAACACGAAGACATGCACTCGATCGAGGGACGGCGAATTTCGAAATAACTGCAAGCTTGGCTCAACGACAAGGCCATATCCGCAATCTGCACACTTCTCTGAAACCAGGACCCCAGGACCGTAACTGCTGCACCTCAAACCCTCCAATGGGGGGGGGGGAGGGGGAGAGGGGGCGAACTCGAAGGGCGCAAAAAATTATTTCGTGAATGAATATAAATTATAGTGTTCGTTTTTTTAAATTTATGCCACGTCTTTCAAATTTTTATCTAGCTCTAGTTGAGACACTGGGTACTTGGGCCGGGAGAGGTTAAAAATAATAGCAATATATATGCAATTACCAATATTGATGAACCATAGAATCATGAATCATGGGAAAATTCCGCGCTTTGCGCTATTAGGGCATCAAACGTAGCCAATTAGTCTATACAATAATTCTTGCTCAGAAGTAGTGGTAAAAACGCTCATCCCGATGGGGACTGGTCTGGGGGCGAAGCCCCTTACAGTTTGGTTTATAACTCTATGGGGGGCCGAAGACCAACGTTTGGGGGTTGAGGACGGGCTGTTTCGGACATCCCAAATTCATTCTAAGGTATTGATAGAAAAACGTGGATATGGATTTAAAGAGGGTTCAAAATTGATCATGTTTAACATGTTTACAAATATGACCTCAAATAAAGATTGCTTTTGGCAATTAACCGTCACTTTCTCATTCCCCAATATCCACACATACACTGAACACCATTTAGTGTAATTAACTGCTTTCAATTTAGAATACAGATAACATTTCTGACTCGGCCCGCCGACATATTTTCTGCTTCTCATTTGGCCGGCGGAGAAAAATAACTGCCCACCCCTGATATAGATATATATTTTTTTTATAAAGTCAAACCCTATATTTTATGGAGTTATCGGACGGAACATGCGATTTTTTGGTTGTAACTTGATAAAGAACACTCCCCTCCAATTATCAAAGGAAAATAACATTGGAATTTTACAGTTTTTAGCTATAGTTTGGGTGAAATAAGGTCATGAGGTGACAGCAGAGATACAATGGTAATATTTCTTACCAGATTACTAGTCCCCTTTAAGTTTGAGAACCACTTCCCTAAACGAATGTTCACGATTTTCCATAGCAAGACAATCAGCATTCATATTCAAATTTATATTCAAATTCCAAGCGTTCACGAACGTGGCGTATATAGCTCTAACAATTTTGTCGAATGGCAGATCTGAACTCATTTAGTTTCTTCATCTCGTGATATGAGGAACGATGATCGATCCATGGCGTACCAAGTTTACTATAATTTCAGTTCGCTGTTATTGATCGAATTTTGTGTTGTGACCCTTGTTTAACGTGTGGTCAAGCTCACTCAATTAACCGGACAACTCGCAACGACTGCAGATCAACCAGGCGACGTAACATGTATGTTTATATTCGGTATATGTACACGTCACTATTTTAGGCAACACTTCGCTCTGAGGAAGATTCGGCGCGCAAAGTTACAGAAGTAGCCTCCACGAAGAAGCACGTTATAACCGTGACATTTTGCCGATGTCACCAACAGATGTATATGCGCGAATCGAATGCCTTCAAAATCGCGCGTTGAGGATTCACTGTTCTGTGACTACGAGGAATTTCAACAGACTAGTACAATGCGTGATGGAATAACGATCGTATGGATTCGTACCGTGTTGAAATATCGTAACACATTTATTATAAAAAATACTATCTGAGCAGTAATTGCTGTTCGTCCTTTTCTCTCTGTGTTATTCCGAATAATGCAACGTCTGAATGCGTTTGGTTTCGTATTGGCATACAGACGCATTTCTGAATATTTTACAATTTTGTATTCATAACTTTTGACAACATTCGCTCGTCGAGCTCTTAGTTAACACCTGCGTATTCGTTTGTAATATGCACTTATGTATATTCCTTTAATGTTTATATTCTGTCAACACCCTTGAAAACATCTACGTCCAAACAGCATTGGATTAGTGGTTTGCGGGCTTCGAGTGGCATCTTGTGGAATAATAATCTGATCAGATTACGAGAATAACGCAATTTCAGGCGATTCTAAAAGGAGATAGGGGCATATTTATTATTGCTTTCGTAGTCCAGCAAGTCGGGGGAGACGTATTGGTTGCGCTGTTGTATTTATGGTCAACATGTCTTTCACCATTATTTTCCTTTTATGTTCAGAGATAAATACTTTTGCCTCCATGACTCAGGTATTTATATTATAGATAGATAATTATTGAATCGCGTTAACGTGGATATTCATACCCGGAGGTAATGAGATATTCAACGAAGATACTTTGCGGGTTTGTTGTCGTGATCGGTTCCGGCTTATTTCAAAAAAGTAAGTGTGAATGAATTATTACGGGGACGGTGCGTCAATTATAAGTTGCTGTATGCGGTAACATAAGGTGTAGCCCTGTTACATCATGTCATCGCATATGTGCAGTGTGCATTGCGTTTTGCAGTATGAACATCAGGTACTCGATATGCAAGAGAATTAAGGTAGTGCTGCAATATAACAATGTTTGATGGAACGTGTACATTCTGGGATTTAATGAGATCCGTTAGTAGTATTGCCACCAAAATATACTTGACTTGTACTCCAGATCCGCACGACCGAACAGACATTTCATTGCAACTCCGAAAAATAGTAACTTTCCTCATTATTGATGTTTGGTCGATCAGTACTGATACCAAAAAATAAGGTAGGACACTGTTAATAGTGAGTAATATTTCAAATTAGTATATTATGGAAGCGAGGCATTCAATTTCGCCCAAGCAGATTTGTAAAAAAGTCAGTTGAGCATGACTTCAACTCGAAACGTAACAGTTCACACTATGACCCTGTCTCCGAATCGATCCCTTGCATTCGGACTTAAATCGGTGGTGCATTGAAAATGACTCGCCGTTACTCGAGTCAAAACTGTAAAATTAAGATAGACTTGTGACTCGGAACCTTGTGACTTGGTCACATCCCTGTGCTGCTCACAACATATACTCCATACTAAATAGTACGGCATATTGATACAATGCAATGTAAACGACATTTATTCGCTATAAATGCTGTACGTTATACCGTGCTCTTCGATCGCGCGTTCTCGAATAGTCGCGGACTCCGTATTAATCACGTTAAGACGTTCGCATAACTCTTATATTTAAACGATTAGAATCCTCGGTAGAGGCAGCGCTGCTCCGATCGTAAAAGGCGACCGTGGCAAAACTGCTCACAAAACAATAAGCGGTAACATCACGATCCGCGAGGGCATTCGAATCAAACAATCGTTCGATTCGCGCAAATGGTCTGCTACATTGCGAAGGCTATTGGCAGCGCCAAATCCACGCGTGTTTACATGTATAATGCAGTTCTTTTCAACCTGTGAGATGGTACGCACTAGTGCGAATGGAAAATTAGCAGTGCGAATGACGATGGTGGTGCGAATGAAAGTCCAGATGAATGTGAATGAATATGGTAAATAAGTGTTAATTTTTCTGACGTGGAATAATTCAAAGCAAACTAATTGGAAATTCAAGGGCAGTGTCTCCCTAACTTTTGTAGTTGAGACGCAATTGTAAAAACTTGTTTGACTTGCGACACGCCACTAATCGTAGCTTTGACAATAACTTTGTCTCTCACAAGCCGTAGTGAATAACTATTTTCGCACTATAATTATTACGTGAACAAAATCCTGGTTTGAAAGCCGTTGCAGGGGCAGACATACAGTGCATTAGCGCATCTGAGCCGGTGATAGGCTGGGAAAATGACGTCAAATTGACTTTCTGCTTTCATTCGCTGGACAGTGGACACTGTACAATCATGATATTTTCGTAATAACAGTTCGATTATCGCGAGGTACGAGTATAGCAGTAAATACCATCATTACAGACTCACATTTGCAAGTTACTGTAACGCACATTTACACCCCTTCCAGGGTTATTAAAGTATGAGCAGCAAAGTGTCTAATTTTTGGTCGACACGGCGCCAGATAGCCTATATCTGGTAATATGTATGTAATATTTGTTGAATTTATTGCAAAAAATCATGAAATCGTATTTTAATATGCAAGTTCACTATAGCCAATAAGCCAGGCACGCAGAAAATATGGCTTGATCATGAGAATCTGCCGACCTGTGGTTGAATTCATGGTCAGATTTGTCGTACTATGCTTTTTCTGGAAAAAATGGTAGAAGACTGTTGGGATGAACTATAGTGTAGGGGTGTGCGGCGACCGAGTTCAGCTCTATGAGACTCATTCGGATCGAGGCCAACCCCTTACCGTCGGGGCACATGAAGATGTTAAGTTTTTGCCAACATTGCGCTGTTAAAGTGCGGTGCCAAAACATCAGCGGAGACAAGACCCTGGCCAAAAATGTCCGTCACTGGATAGTCAAACAACTCGATATGGATAATTGGATATGTTCCGTTGTCGGCAGTCGGCACCGAATACTCTCGTTCTTGCAATCTGAGTATAGACAGCAGTACAAATGCGACGAGTAGAGTAACTTAAATGTTGTCGAGGGGGGCTTTTCTGAAACGCATTACAGTGCTCAAGAGATGGGGCGTTCTTATTCAACTATTAGAAACTTTTGGGCGAAAGTTGTTTCACGAGAAAACATATATTGGTTGGGGGGATTTCTCCAATGCTAGGGCTCTCCAGAAAAGAATCATCGATACTGATACGCCTTCAGACTGGGCATTGTAAACTGGACGCCCATTTACATCGCTTAGGTTGTCACGGCGATGGTCTTTGTGCGACATGTGGCGTATCTGAAACGGTGGAGCATTTTTTGCTTCAATGCACTCGCTAAAACGTGCAGCGAAATTATTTATTGGACATAGCAGAACGGAACCACGTACCCATTGATATTGTAGCTCTACTCGGCAACCCTACACCATTGTACCAGTCATTGAATATGTTTTTTAACCGAGAGACAGCTTTAATCTAGTAGTTTAATAGAGCATATAGACTAACAATATTCAGGTTTGGTGCAAAAGGCCATAGTTGCTAAGCACCATAACCCCCATATACATAGATACATACGCATACCCTAAGCGAGAAACGTCATAATATCCACCAAACTAGTCGAAACGGATGGAATTTCGATATTTCTGCGCGAGATATCCTCCCTACTCTACCACGACCGACTGGAAAGTCCAAGTATCAATCATCATATGTAACATTATCATTCATTTATGTCCATCAATTTGATGCTTTGCGAAATAGGTGGGGCAAAACGCCTCCATTGGCTTTTTACTCCGTTATAACCTACTAAATGCCGCATGCCACTCGGTAACTGATAAATATTTAATCCTTATACAGACCTGCACATGCTTTGCCGCCTCATCATGGCGTACCGGATCTTTTAAAAACAAATTTCATCCAGAAATACCAACTGATCACGATAAGTCAAAAAACAAAGTAGGAAGTTCTTGAAATGTATCTTGTTTAGTCAGAGGAAGCCTATATTCGCCAGCGGAATCGCAATTTTGTTAAAATAGCGGTCCCGGAGAATACATCCTTGATGAAACCATAAACGGCTACTCAATCCATATTTTCTGGACTATAAGGGGTGGGGGGTTTTAGCCTCGAGGTCGCCATTCATTGCGGTTCAGTTATACCAGGTGGTTATAGTGTTAATTCACCTTCGAACTGTGCCTTTAATCCAACTACGCGTTGTGAAATCATAAGTAGGACTGGCAAACTCTTCGTAGCATCCGTTAAATGTGAGATTTCAATTCGTTGTAAAAGGCTCTATTTTGGTAAGAATATGTGTAAAATTCATAAATTCTCTTAAAACGTTACAAATGTTCATTCGGGCGGGGAAATCAAGGTGACAGTTTCGTCAGACCATAAGGTGACATTTGCGATACGGTGACGCATTCAACACTCGCTTCGTTCTGTGATATTGATGGTGGGCGTCTTAGACCTCGCCTGAGCGTTTTACCCCAATCTACCCTATGGTTCAATACGACTGTCCGCTGGAATGCAGCCTTACAGCCGTACACTATATATGTAATCGAAACACGGCCATGAATAGCAAACAGTTTGAACAACCCAGCTAAAGAAATCGACTTGGACACGGATATGAACTCAAACTTAAAGGCACCATTACAGTTTTGCAAGGATACGTGGTGTCTTACATTCACATTTCCAACCTGTGTTGGAAATTAAGGAACGAACCTATACTATATTGAAGCACCTGTTGCTGTAACGTGGGGCTTTTTTACTGTGTGGACTTGTGAACTATATTATTTTACAGATAATTGGCAACCGATGTTATGAAGGACTTTTTGATAGTGGTCAGTTGGTATAATATTAATCAGCGTGATATTGATCACTTTACTGTTAGTGCATCTCGACTACCATCAAAGTTATATTAGTGGAGATCTCACCTTTTTTCATAACTCCAAGGACTTAAACCTGCTTCTGCTCCAACTGATTTTTCATCCCCCCAACACGTTAGTATTGGCCCCGATATTAGTTTGTTAAACCTAATTATAGGGCGCGTATCCGATATAGAGCTCCTTGTACGAAAAGCCTCGTCACCACTACTCGAATGTGGGACTTTTACTTGCGTGAAAAGTCGGTGGAAAAGAAAGAAAAGTCTGCATCTATCAAGTCGCGCCATGCGCGAATTATCTTCAAATTCATAACTGAATTTTGTAAATAACTTCTTTCGTGAGACACACACGATTGCAAATTGGCATTTCATCGCGGGGTGCATCTTTTTCTTTCTGATTAGCATTTGTCGTGTGGGGTTCGGATTGCAAAGACTGCAGTATTTGTCACCAGCTACTTAGGCGCCAATGGACAATGGATAAATAATAAATTGCAATTATGGGTATTTTAACGTTACAATAATACGACCAGCCGAAGTACCGTAAGTCGACTTCAAATACACTTCAGTCCGAGTTTAATGCATAGGCTACCATTTTGAACGCAATACGACATGTGAACCTGCCGGTATACTTGGTTACTTCAGCTGTTTAGCATTACCTTCCAGTTATTACTTATTCGAAATTATTTTCGTTGCTGTAAGCCGTGGGTTGTCATCGTTGGCGTAGCCAGGAAACAGAAGACACCGTTTTCCCTCCCATTTTCGACGTGAAGTAGCCTACGTATAATTCGATAATTATATGAATATTTGTTTTGAGCGAATAACATAACAAATATAACTAATTTTGCACTAAACCTACAATTTTCCAAATAGCTCTGTAGCCCACCTTCAAACTGCTCAGTGCCCATGTGGCCCACCATCGGGCCATAACCCCTGTACTATATGCATGACGTCATCACTCGCCATGGGTGGAGCCCCCGTTACAATATCACTGTTCATGTTCAGTGTTCACAGTTCAGCCAAAGCTAGATTTTAATGGTGGTGTCTTCATTTTCAGCCAAGCCTCAATATGATAACACGGCCTCATTGCTCGTTATGATCACTTTCTGGTCATCGGCTTCCCAAATGCGGCTCAGGATTGTGACATCTCTAGATTTTGTTATATGTTGACGGCAACCTTTTATACCAAATTTTATCGTGATATCCATGACCAATCCAATCGGCTTCCCGTTTGAGAACCACTCGCCTAACACGACTCTAGTAAACAGGAAAGAGATATCCAGAGTTAGACAACTTTTTAGCTTATCCGAATTAGTTAGATTGGAATTAAAATGATAGCTACACAGATGTTTTTTCAATTTAGATTATAGATATAGCTACACAGTATTCTCCGAATTAGATTATAATTAGAATTACTGAATTCGCAAAACTAGGAAATTGAATCGAATTCCTAATTGGAATACAACTAAAATCAGGCTCAGCAGTTCGCATCAAATTATAGTTTTCCTCATAAGCACAAGAATGGCAAATATCTGTGCTGTACGGTACACACCAGGGGTGTCAAACTCAACTGGGTTCGCGGGTCAGATTCAATCCTTTTGATCGCTCACGGGCCGGACCAGTCAAATCACCCCATAACCTTACCCCTGTTGTTGACGGTAATACTTTGTTATCAAGCCTATATGCATAATATTATATTACATTAGGCTATATTACGGGTCATTAGGGCTATTTTCTAGCGACACCTTTATTTTCGAGCAATAGAATCGGAAGAAGATGCGATGGTTGACCGATTGTATACCGTCATAAACCGCAAAATTAGTGGTTTAGGCGACGATAAAAGTTAAAATATTCTGAGCAATACAAAATGCGAACGTTGTAATTTCGATCAATATTTTTAAATCACAATTCAGGGTTCAGGGCAACTTTTGAGTCAGAAGTTATACAGCAGTGTGACCACGGATTCTTCGGGAAGTATTATATTCTGCGTACAAACTGCATATAATGTATTCGCAATGACGTTTTCGCATCTTTGAATAACTAAACCTACTTTTTGCAGTGTTGTGATCAAGTCACTACCTTCGAGTCAAAAGTCATCTCGAGTAATTACACATTTTGACTCTAGTCAAGTCAAGTCAATTCAAGGCCCACACACATGTGCGAGATAGCGTAATGGTTATGCGTCCGGCTTCTCGATCAGTATGTCGTGGGTTTGATTCCTGGCCGGGTCATACCAAAGACTCGAAAATCGGTATCCGCAGCTAGCCTGCTAGGCGCTCAGTAATAACGGATAGCATGGAGGAAACAAAAAAACGGGGGCGCAGACTAGATGACCTCACTGCCGTTTCGCAACTCCGTCGTCAAAGCATCTCGATGGTGCCGGCGAAAAAGAATATCATATCAAGTCGAATTTAATTTTCTAAGTATCAGGAATGATTCAAAGTTATTGCATTTTGCTAGCTGTTTTAAACACAGAGTGATTCGCCATTTATTCTCAATCAATTAACGAATATATAGTTACATAAAGATACATTCAAAGGGGCGGTGTATCGCTCACGCATACTTAGAACTGCTACTAAAATACGCGAGTAACTGCTGCTATCACTCTTGTCCGGGGGTGGGCAAATTTCTTAGCTCGCGTGCCGCGTTCAGCATTTAAATTCATTCGCGGGCCGCACTATATAAAATGGGATACCAAGCCAAAATATACAATATTATTGTTACTTGATTATATAGCGACCGACGGCAAGGACATAATATAACTTTATATTCGTTATTTGATTCAAGCTAAATGGCCCATTAATCTGTCTTTCACGCAGCTTGAAAAATGTTATGACTTTGAATCATCAGTTCATCACTCACATTTCGAAGATTCAATTTGACTTGACTTGACTCGACTCGACTCGAGTCACCTCCAAAAATCGACTGACTTGACTAGACTCGAGTCACCTTCGAAAATCGATTGACTTGACTTGATTCGAGTCAAAATCTGTACTGACTCGAGATGACTCGTGACTCGAAGGTAGTGACTTGATCCCAACACTGCAAAATTGTAGCGTTAGGTCAAAAAATTGTCAAAATTGTTTACGACGTCAAAATTTTATCGCCACCTGCATTTCGTTTGTATCATAACTGTTGCACTGTCGGTGAACTTAGCATACGACATTTTACAGCTTTTAGCCTACTTTATAGACCTACCGTTGTACACGGCACATTATGTGGTCATTGTGAATCATAAACGGCCAAATGAATCAGCTAGGTTGAGATGGTGTTATGCTAAACGTACCGCAATATCCTAACTGAAGGTAAACTGCGTCGGCATTGGATCTTCTATCAAAAAGAGCATGATCAAAAATTGTGATGTACACAGCATTGTCAAAATGAAGCAACACGGTGCGTCACCAGCAGTGTACGCACGACTTCAGTGTTGCAGGCCAACAACTGCTGCTGTTGAACGTTCTTTCTCCATTCCTGGCAAGCTACTTAGTAATGACAGACACTATAGCCTACTTTCTACCCGAGAATGTAGGAAATTGTCTATAAAGTGTACTACAACAAATTGTAATTATTTCTACCATCATGCCTGATGTAACTACTGGAATTCTTCATAGATTCAGATTTCGTTAAAATAGAGTATTTTTTTGTAAAAATTTTTTAAGTCAACAAAATTTTCAGGCCAAACTACTTCGTAAGGACAGATAGTACCAACCTGAATCGAATATAAGTAGTACAATTCTATCATTATGTGGGAAAACACCGAATTTACATACATGAGGACAAAATAAAGCCAAAATTAAGGTTTTTTTTAGGTAAAAAATGTCAAAATTGTGATTTTTAGGTCAAAATCATCCTATCTTTTAGGTAAAAAAATCGCGGAATATGGACGCGGAAACCGGTTTCCAGAGCACCTACTTAGAAAAATGATCTTATTTTGGTCAATTTACCAGCGATCAGAGTTAGATGAATAAATTTCACTCACTTCGCACGACACGGTTCTCGTGTAGTACTTTCAGGAAAGCCAGAGATCAGATTAGAATTAAAATACAATTCACAGATTAGTTAACAATTAGATTTATCCAGTTGTCAAGCCTGATATCTACAACAGACATTGTCAATGAGACCAATAGAAAATTTTCGGATTCAACGTTGACAGTGGTTTTTAAACTGGGTTGCGCTCCTTCTTTGGGGGGCGTGAAAGCATCTGAAGGGGTCGCGAAGACGCAGTCAACTGAAGATTTCTCTCGCACTCCGCGTGATTCACCTCTACCTCCTAGTTACTGATTTGTGTATGGCCCGAATTTTATATCTGACAACTATCTCATCAACAGCCATAACCTTCCATGCCATCAAACTATCCTCTCGGATTGCCAGCAATATGGTTGATATTTTTGATATTTTGTTATATCACAATAAGGGGAGGTGCGAAAATTTTCACTATCGTAAAGGGGTCGGGTCTAGAGATTTTGTCCTCTTTTTTGAGAATTTTGTTCATATCTATAGCAAAATTCGACTGACATGTCGTAAATCAGCACCAGAGTTACGCTCCGGTGGGTATTTCGAGAGCCGTGTGAAAAGTTGACCTTTTTTAATATTTATACTGCCGACCACAATGTGGGAAAAATTTACCATTTTTTTGAGAATTCTCCCCCGGTTTTGCAGGTTTAGAAATTCTGAAAAAGTGTACTCTTTTCAGATTTCGAAAATACGGTAACCCTAAGTTACAATAGTATAATCCTTATCGATATTTGTTTTATCAGGCTGTGCGACGATGTCAGACGCAGATTGCGATTCGGCTGTGAGTTTTTTCTGTGACAATGGGAGCTGCATCAGAGCCGCTAAGTATTGTGACGGAAATAATGATTGCCTGTATGTCAATTTCATTTCATTTTCCGAGTTATATTTACTTTTCTAATTCAGAAATATTGGTAAATAAAGCTCATTCATTATATGCTATCATTAATACATGATTCATATATGAGTGCACGAGTCCTTTACTGAGTACTCGAATCATTTTGCCCAGTCCCAGTGATATGGTATATGAAACCCTCAATGTCCTCCTTATATATCGGCAGTGGCATCATTCATGTATCAATCCAACAAGTGGCGATAACCTTTTTAGACTGGTATGTATTATTGCAGTTTTTTGCGGACTGGGTCGCCCGGGGCATTTTTTTACAAAATGACGTGACGTCATGGATTCATTTGACTTGCTGGCTATTAATATGACCTCACAATGATCAATTCGTTAGAATTTGGGGGGCTCGAAAACTGGTATCCGCAGTTATGCTGCTAGGCGCTCAGCATTCACGGATAGCATGGGGGAGAAAAACGGGGGTGCAGAGTGCAGACAATAGGTGACCTTGCCGTCGTATCGCATCTCCGTCGTCAAAGCATCTCGATGGTGCATGCGAAAAAGAATATTACACCTCTCTCTTACGCATCCCTGACCCATCTAGTGGTGATATTGAAGCCGAAAATCGAGCAGCTGAAACTTAGTCGCCTATTACAAACGGCGCTGTATTGTTGAGAAGAACGTCCGAATCTTAGGCAACCTTACTGTACTAGGCTCAGTCTGTTGTTGTGGACGCTTGTTAGTGATTTTATCGCGTGAAAGGATTTATTAAATACATGCAGTTCGTCCAAAGCAGCCTATGGGGAACCAAAATAGTGCAATTCTACATTATATTTTTCTTTGTAGGATAAATTTATAACATCAATGTTTTAAATTCAATTTCTTTTAAAATATCAACCTAACCGATCACTTTGAATGACGTGTCTGATTTGTCTATGAACAGTTCAAAAAAAAACCAACTTTCGTGACTGTGATATTGAATTGAATACACTTGCCATCTAACCCTGAACTGAGACATGAGTCATCTGATACCATTTGATATAGCTCAGAGAAATTTTCAATCACTTCACATCAACTCAAAATTTCTTCGTTGATGTTTGCAGCAAATCACAGTATATAAATGTTACAATGTCCTTGCGTTTGACTTATATTAAGAAGTTGTTTTTCTTCTATCACTAGTCTGACCTTAAATGACATATATTTTGTTTTGCGAATGTACCATATCCATTACCTTAGCCGTTATGAATCAAAGTTTTGCGTTTAACAGAGATAAATCCGACGAAAGGCCATACAACCAATCGACTCATCATAAGTCCGGAATGGCATGTCGGTCTAAAACCCCTGGTGTCGGAAGTTGTTTCTTGGGCGAAAAATATGAGTGTGATTCATACTATCACTGTTTAAAGGGTAAGTCTATCTTTATCACATTAACACTTAGTACATGAAGGCGTCGAATTCATAGCTTTGGAAAACACATAACTGTTACATCCAGTGGCGTGTGGTCCAATGAGGCAGGTGAGGCACTGCCTCACCTGTCGCCATGGTGAGTGAGTGAAAATTGTGAAAACCTTCCATGAGTCGATGATTATATTGATATTTTACATCGATGTTCATAAATAACGAAATTTGAACATTTTCTCACCCAACACCATCAATTTGCATTATTATTATTTAAAAATACAGCGCGTAAAGATAGGTGAGGCACAGGTGAGGCACGGGCGGGTCGTGCCTCACCTGCGACAATGCAATTCATCATAAATAGCTCGGAATTCATAATAACTGGTATCAATCAAGTGCTATCGTCACATTGATTCAGAAAATCCAAATATTACCAGTATCAGAGCACCAGAACCCCTCCAAAATCGCCAAGGAAGTTGACATTCGGCTTTATTACAGACAATGCCATCGCAGAGAAACAATGGTCAGGTGAGGCACAAACGAATCTGTCTCATGCACTATTCACTAACAATTGTACAATCGAAGCGCAGTGAAACGCGCTATCGTCGATTTCGGAATACAACAGTCTTGTAGGAATTATACAGTAGCGACGGCCAATACGTAATGCGGAGCAAATACATTCCCTTACTTATGTAGCTGTTATGTATTTTACAGCCATAGCTACGTCAAATTGTGGTATGTGACAGCTACTTGCATAGGTTGCATTGTCGTTGATTGTGGTCTTTATGCTGTGTCCAACTACAATACATATAACCCTTAATTGTGGCATGTGATAGCTATACTTACATAGCCTGCGTTGCCGCTGTTTGTGGTCAGTGGTGCCACTCCCAGTGTTTTTACACTTGATCCAGTGTATTTTGACTTGACCTAGTGTCCTGGTGTATTTTCCTTCGAAATTCGGCAAAACTAGTGCTTTTTACAGAAAAAAATATTTGTAAATGAGGATGCTATTTTCATGTGCTTCGGATAATTTATACCGGTACTTGAAGAGATAGTAATTATTATCCGTCTAAACTTGTCCAATTACCACAATAGCGCCCAGTCCCACATGTATTGTAGAATGCGGAATTGCAACGGCTATCAGTGTGCAAAGAAAATGCTCTTCTATAACCGTAGCTGTTGTTATTCACATTTTGGGTCTCTTTGTCAGGTAATTTACGTGCGTGCGTGTTTGTGTGCGTGTGTGTGTGTGAGGGGGGGTCCGTGCCTCACCAGCCATGAACCTCACCGCACGTCACTGGTTACATCAGTAAGAGAAGGTATTCTCTCTATGCTGACTCGTCACAGGCTGTCGCAACTTCATATTTGATACTGCATGGTGTGTTCGCGAATTCGAGAGCGCGTCGTTATTCTGCACTGCAATTGTCATCGAATTGTTGTGCCAGCAATCGGTGCTGCAGATTAATTTTTGGCTCGCACCGTATTGTTTCAATGCATTGTGCGTAACAAACCCGATTTTAACATTTTTGAGTGAATTGAGAGATTTATGGTGATCCAACATTATTTATATATGGATTTTCGTGAACAAAGGTTCAATAGCATTCAATTGATAACCATTTTGAGCTTGGGTCGCCATCAAGCAGCAGAAAAAGCAACCCAGGTGTGAATCACATTCGAGTGAGCAGACCATGTTTCGCAAATTACTTTCTACCTTGTTAGTCTGTTTTGATTCACTTTTTCACGTTCCATCATTAAAACCAATTGTGTCATCATACAGTGGAATGGTTGAAGACATTTGTCGGGCTTTAGAAAACCATGGTATATATACGCATGGATTCAGGAAACATACAGGCCACAGACCCATGTCCTATCAGCTTTGTTTGTGATGGCATTGGAGGCTTGGGTCGTCTCTTCCGCATCTCTATCTTTGCGTGCCAATGCACTCAACGTACGCACAATTACTTCGAATTTTGCTGTGCAACGACTTATCCCAATTTTCCCGACATAACTTGTGAAGTTGGATTCAGCCAATGAGTAGCGAAAACGAAGGTCGGAATGGATGGAAAGTAAAGAATGACATGTGGTTAGGCTTGTCGCTTTTGAAAATGCAAAGTCACGCCGCGTGCTACATGCTACAATCGCATTAACAATGAAAATTAACCATTGAAAGAAACTGAAAGTTTTATGTTCGTAAAATTCAGCTCATGTGTCACTTTAAATTTAACGTAAACAATTATTTTGTGATACTTTTGCGTTTCAACGTTCTCTGTAACTATGCATACTCACCATAGTCAAAACATCTTGAAGGGTTGCAGAGCACGGTTCTAGAGGAGTGATCTTGGACTTATTTCTACCACGACTTTTTTGTCTCACCTCGAAATTTATTCACGTACCTCGAGGATAGGTGATTTCATTTCTCTACCAACTTTACTACATAAACTTCCATGGACTAAAAGCAGCGGGTGTCAGAAAATATGAAATAACAAAAATGATGTATAATAGTGAACAGACCAGTCATTCACGAACACTTTATTACTTTTGCTTGTATTCAGGCACACCACATCACCCGCTCCGCTTCCACTAGCGCAGTGGTTCTCAACCATTTTCAGGAGGTCCGCGAAGCCTCCAAATTTGTAAATAAGTTGCATGTTTGAATGAGGGAAATCATAGAGCAGTTTGGCTTCATAACTGCTAAAACTTCAGTACTCAACTCATATCAACTGAATGGCCGTCTGAGAAGAAACATCCCTCTAATGCCTCAATATTCACTCTACTTTTTTACGAGTCTGAGCACTCACCAACTCACTGCGCCTTCCCTTGGACAACAGTCCGTAACGACTGAAAAAAGGTCATCACTTCGGCTTTCTTGTGCGCAGCTTAGATTTATTTTCTGTGCGCGGAGACCGTGTCAGCACTGCGCAATTGCGCACGCAGTCAGCTTAGAGGAAATCGTCGTGTCTACTGATTTTAATTGTCAAAATTGTCAATATCCTTCTGATACAGACAGACAGCATATTGATGTTTAAATATGTTTTGATGGTGTTTGTGAAGAAAATAAAAAATTGGAGTGAAAGGTAAATCAGGACGACTTCGAAATGTTTGCTAAACATTATGGATTTGAAGTTGTAAGTCTCAGCAAATAAGTGAACAGTCGTTAGAAATAAAAATTTTAATTTCTCCCGGTCTGTTCAAATGAAGAAATTTTCACAGTAAATGCAAACACGGTTCGTACCCGAACTTCTACTGGTGACGAGTTTCAATTAAGGCATCTCGAATGGATGGATCTCGTCACCTGGTCCCCTACTTGATAGTCACTACTGAAACACAAGAAACGAAACTATCTATCAATATGCCGTTAAAAGTGAATAACATCGTTAATTTCCCAGCGTTTGCAAAGCAAGAAGACCAAAAATAATAATGTTGTTTCACCCTAGTTCAGTAGCTCCCAATATTTTTCGACTCATCACCCCACCCCACCCATCACCCCCCACCCCCCACCCCCTATCAAGCTCGACACAAATTCACGCCACCCGATATATCACGGATCCGAAAAAAGAGGACAAATAAACAGGAGCTTCATTTTCGGAGTAGTCGATTAGACTTCCGTATCTACTTTCCTTTGAGTTGACCCTTTTTTAGTCAACTTTTGCGTCATATGCCGTCTTCACGTGCATTTTTTCGTGCTAATTAAGTATATCCCAATAAAAGTAATACCATTTTCGCCCCCCCCCCCTTATCACTCCCTTCGGTATTTTCACCCCATTGTTTCTCAAAATAGCCCACGTTGGGAAGCCCTGCCATAGTCCTTCTCTTTGCTGCATCGCAATTTCTATGTGTGCTCATTTTTATTTCAGGTGCGGATGAGGCCAACTGTGACCATTACACGTTTTTCTGTGAGTCAGGAGATCAATATATCCAAAAGGAAGCGTTTTGTGACTACCAGAAGGATTGTGACGATAATTCTGATGAACGGGATTATAATTCGTATGAGAAATATGCTTTTGGATGGTCACAATATATATATATCTCGCACATAGCTCGGGCTTCCATGAGTTCGTCTCATTGTGTGGGAAATGTCTGTGAGGTCCTGTTATTGGTCATAAACGCCATGTTCATGTATTGCGTAGGAATAACAATTTGACTGTATAACTGAAATTTTGCAAATTAACTCCAATCTCGCCATTTTCCTGAGGAGGCGGGTTGCTCCCCGGATTATGTGTGTATTTACCAGTTTTACTGTGAATAAAGAAAACTATAATATTAGTCGAACATGATCACATGACCAATCTCTCCCGATCAAGTTCCATTGTAAAAAATTTCTGAAGCAAAAGATTGGAGGCAAATGCAGAATGTGTCACGCCCAACATGAAACTGCTGCCCGTCTCGTGTCCGGCTGTGGCGCACTGTCAGCCATGAAACTAATTACGGTTGCATTTATAACAAGAGGTGTTTTAAACAATGTCTTAATCGGATGCCATTTATTTTTTTTTAACTTTGTATGATTATGTAAATACTTTCTAAAAACATAGTATGACCCTTTTTAAGACTTGTATGAGATATATAGTCGATGTATACGATATTGAATTATTGGAATCATCGGAATCATCGTCGGTTCAACAGTTATAGCAAGTAATTATATAAAACTGTTATGAAATTGATGTTTTGATGATGACCGCCGACCGTAAACATGATGCACGACGATGTAGTCCTGGTCAAAGATATTTTTGGCCGTTAAAGACAGCGCTCGGAATTTTCGTCAAAGGAGCCATGTTGACCATCTCTTTTCAATTATAATTCCTAATGAACCATACAACAGCGCTGATCGACTGTGACTGATTGAAGATGCGCGGCGTCATGGATAAAGACATGTTTTAAACAAGGGCCACGTTTTAAACATATTCGTTTGAAATTGATTTTTGTTTCAAATGCAACCCCGAGCGTAGGATACTACATAGGAACAGCCAAGTAGCGACATAACCATGGCGAATCAAAAATAGAAAGTGGTTCAGCAAAGAAGTATGCAGCAGGGGTCGCCAACTCAAAACGGGTCGCGAGCCATTTTTCAAATTTCGTAGAGACCGCGGGCAGCGTGAATTCGATATCTTTCAATACAACATTGTAGTAGAAAATGTATTAAACTCGAAGTGAGCGAGAGAGTATTATATTCTTCGAAAAATTGAATTGTCTCCACCGGGCTTTACAATTTACCGTGGAAAAAGAAACTGCTGGGTCCCTTCCATTTCTGGACGTGTTAGTTGAGAGGTCAGAGCAAACTTTTTTAATATCGGTGTACAGGAAACCTACCTTCACGGGCCATTATATCCGTTGGGATTCATTTTGCCCGAAGCGGCGTAAAAATTAAACATCATTTCAACTCTCGTTCAACGGGCCTTGAGGCTCTGTTCGTCAGAAAAATTGTCACGCGAATTGGATGAGATCCACTCGATTCTTTCAAAAATTGGCTATCCAGACCATATATTAAAATGCTCCATCAGTTGGCTTTTGAAAAAATCGAATCTACCTCCCAAATATGGACCAGAAAAATACCCGGCATTTTTACACCTTCCTTGGCCAGGTAACGTGTCGAACCGCTTCGAAAAACTCATTAAATCGGTTGTTCACCGATGTTATTTCAGCGTTAACACGCATATGGTATACACAACGAATCCCCTGTTGCCAAACTATCGAAAGGATGTACTTCCTGCCTTTAATGAAAGTGATGCTGTCTACCAATACACTTCACACTAAGCTATGCAAAAAATACCTCGAAGAATAAACATAGCCGCATCTGCTACACAGCGACCGACCATCTCAAGAGCTCGTAAAGACTGATTAAGTGACTCCTCTCGGGTGGCGCCGCGGGTGAATTTGAGAGAGTGACGCATCCCGGAGTTTTAGATATCCCTGTATATGGGTGCCTTTATTTTGTACATGCAAGCTAATGAAAAGCTAATGCGGCTAATTAAGCTAATGAAAAGCTAATTAAGCTAATGGAAAGCTAATTAGGCTAATGAAAAGCTAATTAAGCTAATGAAAAGCTAATTAAACTAATGAAAAGTTAATGAAATCAGTTAATGTAAAAATGAAGCCACTATAATAAATAATTAGGGAATTGGTCACCGTAAATACTATTTTATTCGTAATCCAAATTTTTCAACGGCAATAACTCCGCTTCCACTGGTTGAAATTGAACCAAGTTTGGTGAACACCGTTTCTATAGACAACCTTTCATGGGGCCCTATTACACAGTGATTCTCGACCTTTTTTTCGGTCCACTTCCACTGGTTGAAATTGAACCAAATTTGGTGAACACCGTTTCTATAGACAACCTTTCATGGAGCCCTATTGCACAGTGATTCTCGACCTTTTTTTCGCTAACGGCACCCTGCAAACCGAAAGATTTGACGGCACCGACAGGATTGTTTTGAGGTGTTCATGTTGTGTGTCGACTACTATGGCCATGGTCATTTACAACAGGCAATTTTCTTCATTTGTATTCCGTAGCGGCCGACTTGTACAACGGCCCACATTCTTGGCTTTTATAAGACACCGCTTACACGGATGAGATGGCTGGTGCAGCAGCTGTGGATTATACCGCTACATTATCTCGCCACTACATACAGCGGTGATATCTGACGAAGTTTTTCTGCCTACTCGGTGCTAAAGTGCCAACATATAAAAACGGCGATGTGTAGTGGTTTAAAATATAATAATTTATCATATGTATATATATATCGACTTTCAATTAAATAATTGAATAAAAGGGCAAAAGAAAACAGGAAACAAAAGAACATCAAGATAATCCGTTTTGGGCCCTTGTTAAGCGCCTCCAGCGTGGGCGGTCGTGGGCGTCTTCGAGCGAAAGCCCGCGTTGCGCTAGCTCGGTCTCTATTGTCGAGCGCCTTGTGGTTCTATTCCAGCCACCTCTGCGCCATGGCTCCGTCGGAATGTGGTTGATGATGGCGGCGGCTGGTTGATCGTCTTGATGCCGCACTAGATGACCGATTAGGCGGAAGCGTCGTTCAGCAGCCAGCAAACGGCATGGGACCGTTTTTGTAAGTTTGCGCAGAGCATTGGTGGATATGTGCTCCGGGTGGTGGATGCCGAGTGCGTAGCGGAGGAGTGCATCGTAGTTGGCGTTGAGTGTCTTAGCCAGCTTTTCTGTCAGCGTGAGTGCTTCTATTCCGTAGAGAAGAACCTGCTCGGCAGTGGCACGGAAAATCCGGGTCTTGAGCTGGGGTGAGGCACTTGAGTGGAGGAGGCAATGTAGCCGTCTTGCCGCGCCCCAGGCCTTTGCTCGCCTCGCCTTCAGTGCTTTTCCAGAGTCCGCGACGTCAATACCGAGGTATATATAAAACTCTTGACATTCTTGAGCCTGACGTCTCCCAGTTGAATTGGTGTGGCGTTCTCCGACAGAGCTGGTATGGCCAGAACCTCAGTCTTCTTGGCCTCCAGATCAATGCCAAGAAGAATTTATCATAGTCATTGGGAACGATAAAGTAGCAACATTTTCATAGTCGTAAATGACTAAATCACGAGTATTTTCAATAATATCGCGAGATAGTACTCATAGCATAGTTTATCCATAAACGAGGCTGGCATTGATGTCGGTTAATTATTATTTCGAAGATACCAATTCAGTGTCAATCAACAAACGCACACATTTTGCAATTGCAATCAGCGAAGTTTTTGGATGTGTGGTGTTCAATTAGCTTCCTTGTTACATTATCTTCATTAGTTTTTCATTAGCTTGTTTCATTAGGTTTTCATTAGCTTCCCCTTTTTTCATTAACTTTTCATTAGCTTACTTCTCATTAGCTTCATTACCTTACTTTTCATTAGCTTACTTTTTCATTATCTTCATTAGCTTTTCATTAGCTTAATTAGCTTTTCATTATCTTAATTAGCTTTTCATTAGCTTGCATGTACGTACAAAATAAAGGCACCCCCTGTATAGTACCGTACACTTCAAAGTTTCTTATTGTTGCCATTGTTACAATGCGAATCTTATGAACCCTTCAATCGATTTCGACCGATTTTGAATCGATGTTGGAGTTAGCTAACATGCTATGTTCTGCAAAACTATCTCCTCGTAAAGCTCGATGTTGTTGGGGAGCCCCAAGTCGTTTTCTCAGCGTCTTGGTCTTGGCAGTGTCTTATCCATTGCATGTCAAGGCAATATAGGCTACTCATCCATATCAGCAAATTCTTCCTCCATGGAGTGCTATTGCCATCGCCGTTAAGCTGTATCAGCGAGTAAGGCATACTGGTGTTGGGCACAGGATAATAGCTGATTGTGAACAACAACAACAATATTATTCAACTGAAAGCAATTTCAGCATTTCAAAATGCTTTACTATGCGTTCTTCCGAAATCTGTAATCATGGTGCCCGGTGACCCCTGCATTACTGGTTTGCACCATAACATTTTCAATGTCTTATCGACACAACACATAGCGTTTGTCGCTTACAAATATTGCTTACGAAATATTGCTCCTGTGTTTCCTATCGCGGCTGTAACGGTTAGCTTAATAAATTACGCTGAATTCCTAAACTACTTGTGATACAAAGTGACCGACATTCAGACCGGTTATGTTGCTTATTTTACTTCGATTGCACAGAATAGAATGAGGAATGATTGAGAGATGGTTTGTGGTAATCTTGAAGGTTAAACATTGCTTTTTATTACAACAGGTCTATCGGTGGATTTCAATGCCCGTCTTCAAGAAAGGGGGGAACCAAAATATGTGTGCTGCCTGAAGCCCACGTGTGCGACAATTCTTCAGAATGTATATCGGGGATCGATGAATGCTTCTGCGAAGATGGCAAACAGACTGACGGTAGGGACTCATCATTTTATTCACCCATTCCAATAATATGGTCCATACACTGTTTTACTCAGACCTGGGCAAAGTGCGGTCGGCGGGGCAAATGCGGCCCGCGACGCTATTCTGTGCGGCCCGCGAAAGGTTGCTGGAATTCAAAACATAAAACTTGCCTTTTGAATAACTAAAACGATGGGCTGTATCAAGTGAACAGGAAATTCGTTTGCTTTGAAGCCTGTTCATGAATATACCACGATTACGCTGCCTACGTACCTGGCATGCATAATCCATATTCATAATAAAGGCAATTGAAGTCACTAGAAATCACTCTTTCCATATAGTTTAGTTCAAATCTTCCTTGTTGACGTTGTCAGATTACGAATTATACGGTATGGTTTTCAATTTGTAACGTGATATGTTTCCAAAAATTTCGCGCCCCCCTTATCGTCATGTCACAAAATCCGACTGGGATGCTAGCAACCCCAACAGATTGTTTGGTGGTATGGATGGTTATGAATGTTGATGAGAGAATAATAACATATGAAATTGGGTCTATATAGAGAGAAACACGCGTGCATTGTAGGTAAATCGCGCCGAGCGCGAAATTTTTTTTCAGTTGACCGCTTCTTCGCGCCCCCTTCAGATGTTTCACGCCCCCCAGGTTGAGAACTCCTGCCATAAAGGATTAACGGGCATGCCAAAATATAAAGCCAAAAACTTAAATTCAAAGAAGCTTTAGGTTTAGAATTTAGAGAACTAACTATTTGCATTCTGGAGTCAAGGTAAACCCATCCTTTCAGTTCTAATCGATAATGTCGCCAAGATTAAGGAATTTAATTAAAGTCGGTCTCATGACAAAAGCACGAAACACTCGGTCAATGGAGGGCGAAGTTCATAAAAGCTGCAAGCTTCGCACAACATAAAGGCGATTTAACGTGCACACTGCTCGGAATGCAGCGACCAAGAAAATAAGCTTTGTACTATATTGCCTACATATCAGTGCAGTGGTTCTGGAACTGGGGGACGTGAAAGCATCAGAATGGTGGCGCGATACCGAAGTTTAATGGAAATTTTTTTCGCGCTCCGCGCGAAATACCCGCAGCTTATGTTTGTTTGTGTATTGTCCGACTTTGATATTTCACATTGTTAACTATCCGTTGGGATTGCTAGCATTCTTGTTGCACTTTTTAATATTTTGTGATATTATGATAAGTGGGCACGAAATTGGGAGGCGTATGCCTAAAAAAGTATTAGAACCACTGTTTTAGAGTCTTAATAAAAGAACGTGGATAGGGGTTTAAAGAGTTGAAATGTATCATCTTTAGAGCCCGACCGATTATCGGCTCGCCGATAATATCGAGTCGATATCACGCTTGGAGAGAAATATCGGTATCGGCCGTTGAAGGTTAAAAAATATCGGCCATTTTCGTGACATCACAACATGGTGGCAGGGAGTCAGAGAAGTCGATAGAAGACGTGAGGACGGTAAATTATAAAAAATAATTGGCCAAGCTGCATATAGTGCATACTCTATACAGGCAGTAAGCGTGCCTATCTGAAAAATATTATGGATTACTAACCACCGTTATGCCCCACTGACTTTGTGTGGATCCCCCTGCAGTAATCGATCACCAAAGACAGAGAGCAGCTGGGTGGATAGTTGTCTGCAGAAGATTTCAATCAGTAAGAGAAAGGAGAACATCAATCATGCTGGACTGACCCTCGTGATGATAGAGAAAAGCGTCTCGTCGAAACATTTCTTGGAAGATAGTGCTATTGGTTCGGTACCAACAGAGCTACCAGTAATGAATGAAGTCGTCTGACTGAGGCCTTCGGGGCCACCATGATAGGAAATATGCGAGCATAGAGGGCAAGAAAATCAAGCAAACGTGGAGTAAAGCCAATAATTGATACGAAAATTTTTAATTCCATGATGACATAGGCCAATTCTGACAAAAGAGCGTAAAATATTGATCAATTGATTGTTTGAATGCTGGTCATGGTCAAGGCCCAAGGGGGATGGGTGGAGCAGTTGCAGACGTGGACAATTTCAGTTGTTTTGCACATTCTCTTCAGCTATTTGTTAATGATGTGCTGAAGGCTCCAGGTGCACTGCCAGAAGAATATCAATATTAATATCAATATTTGGTGAAACCATTGAAGGAAAGATCCGCTGCAGTGGAGCGGTGGAACCGAAATGAAGAAAGATTTCCAATTCTTGCCGTGCCACTAACTATGGTACCAAGTGAAAGACTGCTCACTATGTTTAGTACTATATACATCACTTATGGAAGACCACAGAAGTTCATTCCTTCGAGAAAGAGCCGAGAAATTGTGCTTCGTGAACTGTAATCTGCAACTGCTGGATTGCTGCTTTTGATATATTTTTATAGCCCCTAGATCATTTATTTCATGTTCAAGCATATCAATGGCTGTAAAGTTGTTGAAATAAATGCTCTGAGTTGTTAAAATTGGGCCTTGAGCTAGATTCAATATCTTTTGAATATCGGCTGAACATATCGGGGTTATCGGTAAAGGTACTGGATATCGGTCTTATCGGTATCGGCTCAGAAATCCAATATCGGTCGGGCTCTAATCATGTTTAACATTGTTTCGAATCATGACAGCTAATAGATATTTTTCTAATTGACCGTGACTTTCTCATTACATAATAGCAACACATTAACAATGCAGCTCAGGAATGATCAATAAGAATATCGCCCTGAAGTATTAATGGCAAGATTTAAAGAGCTTCTTGGAGATACAGAACTTCAATATACAATTGAATAGTATATCCATATTGAAATGAAGCCGGATATTTTCGGCTGACACTCGTCAGGGGTAATCGTCAGCAACTAGTAGATAATTGGAAAGAACATCACCCCATCTAGAATGTTCTACAATGTTCTTTAATTGGCAATTTGACAATTAAAATGAGTTTGCACGGCTGCA
Source organism: Botryllus schlosseri (assembly GCF_051294905.1). NCBI lineage: Eukaryota > Metazoa > Chordata > Ascidiacea > Stolidobranchia > Styelidae > Botryllus > Botryllus schlosseri. The sequence goes on along the minus strand of NC_137246.1, from coordinate 25,126,997 downwards.
TAATATTTCATCTCATTCTGTTGATGTGAGTCATGAAGATGTAGCAGTAATGAAGCGAAACTGACTCGTAATTTCTCTATTTCTCGAATAACATAAAAATGCGGTTATCAATCATATTGCAAATTTCGAGGCTTCGCAGGCCCTCGGTTGAGAACCACTGGACTAACATATAAAGCAAACTATCATGTATGGAAATTGTGCCATACAAACTCGTTACATATGCAGCTGCCGACAGGAGCCTTATTTCTGGAGTCTTATATTCTCTGCATTACTTTTCATTCAGTGTGCACGCCTCTTCTTTACTTCGCCTAGGCTAAGGTGGGTGTCTGATCTTAAAGGCTACTCCAAGTTGTTTCGACACCTTCCTATCTTTTCATTGTATCGCAGTCTTGTGATGTTTTGAAACGATGAAAATATTAATAAACCTGATTGATTGATTGAGACCCTGATCATGTCATTAAAACTTTCAACTTCTACAGCTTACTTCAACGATAAATGCTTTCGATGTCTGGACGGCCTACTTGTCATTCCAAAACATCAGCTATGTGACGGACTTTTCCACTGCAAAGATCTCTCTGATGAATGTTTGTGTGGTAAAAACAGTGCAAAATCGAATACAACAGACATGTGCGATGAAATTTGCTTTGGTGAGCTATGAGCATTTATAGTCAGTTAATCATCAATTACAAGAAAACATTTATAGCTATGAGGGACACTCACGTATATTCTTGCACAAGATGCACATTGCACACAGAGATTGTCATGCATTTTCACATTTATAAATCGGTGGAAGTCTTCATTGCACCATTTCAAACTCAAACTATATTTACTGCATCTAAGACGGTGACTGCGCTTGCCACGGCAGACTGCAATGTATCCCAAACGCTGGTCGAAGGGGTACTTCCAATGAGCAGATCTGCCTTAAACCTCAGCAACTGTGCGACAACAGGTGAAATTCTAAGTTTCTGTTGATATGCTACATTTCCTACTACTCCACTAACTTCTAGTCTTGAGAATGGCGTCATACTAAATGCAAGAGGCTTTGTCAATGCCTCATGCAGCTTGAGATTCGAAATATCGTTTATTGATTCTTGCCATCGTTTGGCCCACAAGCTGTGAGTGTTTCGATTTCCATATTATTTCTCAGAAAGGAATGCGATGACGGTTCCGACGAAGATTTCTGCCCATTTCCTGACGAGTACATGACGTGTGACGAAGGAATGAAAAAGGTCCAGAAGATATATCAGTGTGACGGTGTCATTATATTTCTCAAGCATTACTACATAAATTGATATCGTTACAACCGCGACATTTTATATAGGTAAGGATGATTGCGATGATCATTCAGATGAATTTGGCTGCCATGAAGAAAAGTTCATTTGCGATTCTTATAACCCAAGTAACCCAACTGTGACTTGGACGCACGGTAACGGTGAGATTATGGCTACTGCAACGTATCAGTTTCTAGCGTACCCTGAAGAATGTAACTGCTGCATGCTTTGCGCTTCGGAACTTCATCATCGCATAAGACATCGGTTGGCCTAGAAGTCGAGTGTTCGGTATTTATAATAATTAGGGGTCATCGCACTGGCATAAAATGACCAATTACCTGACCATATATGTTGAAGCCTAAACTATATCACAACAACAATACTCCGTGGCTACTCTATCACAAATCGTATTTTGCTTTTCGATTAGGATGATCATCAATTGATAATGTAGTTGCATATTTCTAATTCTCTATTTCGCAGATGCATTTTTAATATTATATCCTAAGTCATTTAACTGTAGGCTGTGAAATGAATTGACTAACTTTCAAAATATAATTTCCGCAATCGGTTGTTATAGTGAACCTAAGCTTGATCGGGGGAATCAAATGCTGGTCGAAAATGTATTTGCTGAAGTTGTTGGCCAATATTGATGCTATGGAATTATTATTGCATTTGATGGTTCCAGTTGATACATTTTGTGATGCTTCGACAGTCAGCTTGTCTTCAGCATTGTGACATAATATGGTGTGAGTCGTCACTCGGTATCGGTAGTAGCATGTCAGTATGGCAGAGCAAATTTTCAAATGAGAGTTTTGAAAGTCGAAGCGGAGAAGGGTTTCATATGAACAGGACTTTAACATGCGTTCGTCGATACAAATGAACATACGAACACAGTTTCCGATCGGGCAGTTGCTCGTCTCCGCCCACGTGGAGGCTTAACTGGAATATAGTTAATATTCCCGAGGCTCGACGCGTACATTGGCGCTTGGGCGCGCAGTGCGGCAACGCAACTGAGCCCGGAGATGCTGGTGCGAGTCTGTTCTGTTCTTGCTAAGGGGCGGAAACTCTGCCAGTGCTCTAAATGTATAAGTGAAGAAATCCAACTGAGCGACGGGTGTAACTGGTAGCCCGTCGGATTATTCAGTATACCCAAGAAGTAGCTCAGGTTCCAAAAAGGATGGTGACGCCTGCTGTACATTAATATATTAGTTTCGGTAAATGCATAGGGTTCGAATTAGCAATATGATGTGACGTGACGTCATAGGTTCGTGTTCACGTTCGTGTTCACATAACCTTTCAAAAAAGGTTTGCATTCGCGTTGACCGTAAATCCAGATTTAATCACGGGACTTTTTGTCTTCGAGCCTAAGATTTTCATTCACCTTTCATGGACCCTTTCGAAGAGTCTGCGGACCCCCGAACGATTCACGGACCCAAATTTAAGAATTCTGCTTCACACACTTGCTTTGTCGCTTCATACAAACTTTTGTCAATTTTTTTGACATTTTTATCAAAAATTATCATAAAAATCTACATTTTCAAAAAGTCTTATTTTTGGCATTTTCGAAATTTTATTTTGGGTAGTTTGGCCAAGAATAATCATGCCTGTCTATAGTGCTTGAGATCTTGGTCAATTTACAGATTAATACATGGCTAGTACAGAACACCCCGCAATTTTTTGCTAACATGAATGTTGTTTATATAGTCATATATCCTGTATTGATTCAGTGTATGGTGCCGAAGTACAGTTGGTATGCTTAGAAGATTGATACTATGCTGGTTCTGATCATGTTAATGCGGAAATGAAAATCGATTTCCGTAGCCAGTTAGCAGGTCTATTGATTATAGTTTGCAAAAATCGTTGCTGGAAGTCCGAAAGACCAATTTGTCATTATATTTCAAAAGGTTGGAATGCTTCTGATTCATGGCCAAAGATTAATAGAAGTAAGTACGAACAAAATGAATTATCATTGCTGGTTATTAAAATTAGAATTGTGATCGACTTGTTTGCATGTATGTATAATCGGGGCCTACGGTATAGGCCCCGGTATAATATTTGAATATGTTAATATAAATACGGTGCTATATACCAGTGTTAGGACAAGTAACTACCTTCGTGTCACAAGTCATCTCGAGTCATTGCACATTTTGACTTGAGTCGATTCAAGTCAATCGATTTTCAAAGGTGACTCGAGTCAAGTCACTCGATTTTGGAGGGGACTCGAATCAAGTCACGAGTCAAGTCACGAGTCAAGTAAAGTTGAATTTGCGAAGTACGAGGAATGATTAAAAGTCATTGCATTTTGCTTGCTGTTTTAAATACAGATTGAGTACCCATTTATTCCAAATCGGGGAACGAAGATACACGCAGAATAGGCGTTGTATTGCCCAGGCATACGTAGAACTGATAAACTGTGCAAGTAGCGGTATATCCCAGTCTTTTATCATCAACTATAATACGGCATAGAATACGAAACCTCAGAATCTTGACGCCAATTTATATGATGCAAATCCACAATCCACCTAAACAACTACTACTAATTTACTCGGTAAAAAGGCTCGGTAAAACGCACATTCTTTGATTGATTCATTGCTCTCACAGCTCACACCAGCGTATCGCTAACAAGCCGAACACTATACAAGATAAAGCGATTTAGTCGACACCGATTACTTGAAATTGACTCGGAAATTTGGCCTCGAGTCACGAGTCAATCCACATTTCTGAAACGTCCAGTCAAGTCATGACTTCAGTCAACACTGCTATATGCACCTGGATCAAGCTCCCTTGATATCTTTTCAGACAAATTTGTAATTCGACTGCCTATCCACTATACGCGCATGAAGGATTATCGTATTTTATTATCTCCCTGTACATTGATGATTCTACATCTGTAACTGATGAACTTATCTTCAGCGTCGTTGCAAGATGATTACAAGAATCAATTTGGCATGGAATGGAGCATGCTATTCCATCCTTACTACGCGGATGCTTGCGATGGTATACCGACTTGCGACGATATATCAGACGAATGTGGTTCGAATACAAGGAGGGAAGACTGTCCCAAAAATTACACGTTTTGCCAAAACAAGGGAAAGTATGACTGCCTCTCCTATATTCCTCCGTTTCATATACCCTGAATTGGTACAGACTACAGCAGTGGTTCCGAAACGGTGGGGAATTTCGGGATTTCTGGTGGGAAATATTGACTCACTTTTGAAAAAATCTCTACAGTAATATTCTCCTTTATTAAATGTCGTTTTGAAATGCCGACCGAATATTTCATAGCTCATTTGCAATTCAGCGATTCATATTATCAGTGCCTCCAATTAGCGAGAATCGCCTGGATAGCGACACGCGACCTCCAGAAATGTTTTTATTCATTTGTGCACCATCATGGGTCACGAAACGTAGTGGTGGAAAAATTCTGATTCGTTGTAATAAGAGCTCATATTGCTGAACATGTATTCAAGGGAGATCGTGGACTCGCTAATTGATAGCACATCCTGACTCGGTACCAATGAGATTACATATGTTATTTCAAGTTATTTTAGTATCGTGCGAAAACGTAGTTTACGGCGGCTTATATATATATATATCGTCAACATCAAGAAGTTTATCTGACCCATGTATTATTCGGCATTTACGTAGGTATTTGGAAAGTTTTCAACCCCTCCTATTTTTCTGTTGGCTGCGCGCCGGGGTAGATACATATATTTACGGAGGTGCGTTTACGGTTTCCAGTTCACTTCTGCGTTAATTTTATTGTGTGCTGATCAATTCCGGGGATCTTAACTACTACTAAGAAAAGTCTGGCAAAATTATTGGAGCTAGCACTTTAAAGGGTAGATATGGATATAGAGATTTTAGGTGGGAATGAAGGCTCCGAATAAATCGGAAGTGGGGAATTAGGATAAAAAGGTTGGGAACCACTGGACTACAGAGTCGTGCACCCAAATTGCATTTTTGTGGTCAATCGGCAGTGTTCATCTTAATCATCCCAACATTATGTATCTTGCGATAACTGCTTCATTTAAACAGGACCGTAACTTTCGAACCCCGAACCCCTTAGTTGGGAGGGGAGCTCGATTGGAGCCCAAGATTATTTCGTGAATTACCATAAATTGTAGACTTTTTTTAATACTGATGCAACTTTTACAAATTTTCGCGCTACACGATTTAAAGTTGCCATTTATCTTGATTATTGGGTCCCCTCCCCCACCCCAAGAAAAATACGCATGATTTATGGAAATGGGCAACGGTCATTACCGCGCCACGACACACCATGACGTATGAAGTTTCAAGCCATGTAACATGCGACTCTGAGAAGTGTGCCAGAACGATCGGCAGCGAGAAAACCTTGGTCAAAAACCTTGGCTGGCGCCGAATGCCCCTGTCCTGGCAATCTGAACCCCACAAAACAGAGAAAAACTATTTATCATCTGTGAAGAAATACCAATTTGAAATCGCGTGCGTCTTTCAGTTTAGTACGTTTGGGCGATTTCAAAATCTTTTGTCATCATAACAGACAGAGGTCACGAAATTCAAAATCTTTTGTCATCATAACAGACAGAGGTCACGAAATAACATCCTGTAACGAAGTTATTATACCAACGGGTCCACCCGAATATGCTTGCTTTATCACCTGATGGGGGCCCAAGACCAACGTATTTTTTTGGGCTGGGGCTAACGTGCTGTTTCGGCCCTGCTTTTAAATAACATCCGCAACCTAAAGCTCATCTGTTTGAAACAAGTTCAAATATTTTAGATGTGATGGATTAGACTATTATCTGGTAGGAGGGGAGATATGCGATGGCATCCCGACCTGCAACAAGACAAATCCTGAAGCCTCACAGGATGAAATGAATTGTCCGGGAAGGTAAGCTTAACCTGTCAGCATAAGCTGTTGTATCACTTTTATCTTGGCTCTGATTGGTTGTTCTTTTCATTAGTCAATATTACATGAACCGGAGTAGACTTCGGGTCGTTTTTACTTGATCTCTCCTTTATTTAGATCGCAAATACCTCGTGACTTACATCTTGCGCATTACAATAACCAGAATCCTGTTTTATCGCACAACATGTCTATTTTCAGGTTTTATTGCAATGACCTTGCGAGTGCAACTCTCCCTATCCATATACCCAAGAACCATCGCTGTGATCTTCATATAGTGAGTAATAAGTAGATTATAACACCAGGTGTTGCCAATTGTGAGTGTCAAGGACTCCAATCCTTTATATTACGATGGAAGGTCCAATGGGGTAAGGTTGAAACTCACTTATTTGATATTGTAATTTTAATCCTAAATATTCTTAGTTGGAGTTGTCAATATAGCCCCATATCATTAATAACTTGCACGATTAACCGCTCTGCCCGGCCTAACCATCCTCCGTTCCATTGATTTGTTCTCCAATATATTTTAGCAATTGTGATTGTTTTTCTAAATGTACTTCACAGTCCAACTATATATGGCGTGTCAAACATACGGTACGAGACGCAATGCGGAGTAAATGAATACATAATTGTATTATCCTGCACATTGCTATCGAAAGCAAATGTCGAGCATGCTCAGTGTTCATACATGTCACATATTCATTGTCTCCGACGACACTGTCGCGTCGTACCTCTAGTCACCATTAGTAAGAAGTTACTCCCAAACTCACGCCAAACTCCGAGAAGGTGGAAGATTCAAACGCTCAGATCACAATTTTCAGGAAAAAGGGACCAAAATGTAGTTATTCATATATACGGAAAGCAAATGCTAGACAATTGCAAATGGGTAAATTCCCGTGTATAGCGAAATACCCTTTCATTTTCTGTCATAAGATCAAAAATCTACTTCATTAAGCGTCTAATTACTCATCTAATACATTACTATATAGATAAATTGAAATGTCATTTCCTATGGATATGGTTTCGATTTGGTACCCCAAACTTCATTACGCACACCACTTCACGGGACGTAACACCACAGCGATCACAATTTCACTACTGGCCTTACCTGCAACCCATGCCGGCCAAGATGGGCGTATCGTCACAAACCATATGTATGAATTGAGCGCACCTCGTAACCTCCGCGGAACCAGACCTGGACAACTAGATAATCGTATTTGTCTTATTTCACTAAGTTAGAGCGAAATGACAGTAATCTAATTCTAATCTCATTTGGAAAAGCTGAAAATTTTCTAGTTGTCCAAGTCTTGCGCGAAACCTCAGGGAATGGTACACCGGTTAAAAGCCACTGCTCTCAACTCTTGATACGGGAAATATTCAATCGGAAAATGACCAAAATAGAATTCACTGAAACGATAAAGGATTTGTTTTAGAAATTAAAAAAATATATGGAAAATGCCATGTCCATCAGATTCCTCTGACTTCCAGGAATGCCATGACATGAGTGATGAGGTGAACTGTTCGAGAGACACTCATTTTTACTGTGACGACGAAGGATCAACACTGTTCGTCCCAATGAGCCAGGTTGGTGGAGATCATGATGTATGAATTGTAGTCTTGCACGTTGCCGGCCTACACCAGCTGACGATAATGTATGTTTCATTTCTAACAGGTGTTCTTTCTTATATTTAGAAATGTGACAAACATGTCGATTGCATGGGCGCCAGAGATGAATGTGATGGTTGCATACAGGATATATTTTCTTCCGACGAAAAGCTGATTTCCTCGCGAATACTTGCTGCATTTTTGTGGATATTTGGTAAGTTGTCACATGCCGATATCGATATATGGCGATGTGTGAAATCAGTAGGGATTGTGTGAACGTGAGGTTCATGTTCGCGTTCGGTGCGTGAACCTCGGAAATCTATAGGTTCGCCTTCGCAAGCTAACCTTGGTCGGTTTCGCCCTGTGAACCTTTTTCATTTATATTTCAATTTGGTTCACGTCCATACAACATCTTTGGTTGAAACTCCTGCCATCTAAACCTCGGCCCGCACTCTTCATGGTGTGGGCAGAGCGAACAGGAATCCACCACTAAGCGAGCATAGGCTACATCTTGCCTTTTTCAAAAGTTTTGTTTGCATTGTTAGAAAAATTAGCTCGGAATATTGAGCTTTCCGTTCGTGAATATTTCACAATTCTCTGCTGTGAGCTTGACCCGCAACAACAATTATTTTCCGCAGGCGCAGAACAGTCCTGCGCTTGCTTCTGAAGTCACCACCTCCCTCAGCTCTACCAGAAAATATGACCTCGTGGACTGAGAGAGGATGACAAATAAATAGCAACATTATAGGCCAATTTCAATCCTGAATAGCAATTTTTTTGTTAGGGGGAGGCTGACGAAGTGCTGTTTTAGCGCTGGGCGTACGGGGTCCATCCTGATCTGATATGTTTATTCTATCATAACAAATCAATCCGCCCAGGCTGTTGGCTACTGTATAACTTAATTTCGAGGCAATATCCGTAGGAAGAAGGCTATAGACACCGTTATTTCACTCCGATCTATATCAATGTAGCAATGTAGTCCGAAGCCTTAGAATACATTGTCTGGTCTAGCCTATAGACCGTTAAGACGTAAGCTTATAGTCCCACGCTGTGTTATTTTTAGCATTTCGGGAACCAAATGGCGAAACCGCCGAAACGTAATTATCTAGCCAATTTCAAGACTGAGTAGCTGCACCTGCATTTGTACAGTGTACAATTGTACATGCTTTCATTTTGACACGCTGGCGCGACCTATGTGAGCAACCATAGCCATCCAACGTTGTGCAGCCTGGTTTTACTGAGCCTCCATAGCTTGTCAAAAATAGAGTGACCGTAAACGAGGTAATTAGAGCTTACGTTGCCGAATTACACCGGACCAATCACTCCCGAACTTTCTATTCGATTTTCGTCGATTGCGGATGTGTATATTGTATAGTCTTCATTTATTGTCTGTATCATATCACTTTATTCTTCTGTCGCCGTAAAGCATTTCTTTAATTTTATTCAACGTCTTTTTCAGGATTTATATCAACATTGGGAAATGTGGCAGTTATTTGTCACCAGATCTCATCGATTAGAAAAAAGAATGCCGAACGATGCCAGGTTACCCTCACAAACCGAACACTGATCCTGAACCTTGCATTTGCGGATCTTCTAATGGGGGTAACCTGAAATTTTATGATGAATGAGCATTTCACGTATCCGTGCTATCTTTATGTTTTATACGTGTTGTACCATGTAATATGAGTATGATGCCAGGAAATATATCATACAATTGATTCTCCTTTGACAACACTTTTCAGCGACTAAAGCATCGATATTGGGGTTAGCTAAACACGGAACTAGCTGGAAATCTATCTCCTCGTAAGGCCTAATCTTGTGGGGAAGCCCCAAGTCGTTTTCTAAGCGTCGCGGTCTAGGCAGTGTCTGGGTCGTTGCACGTCAAGTCAATATGCCCATATGTCCATGTCCATTAATATCAGCTAATTCCCCCTCTATGGCATGCCATTACCATCAAGCTCCCTTGTGAGGAATAATGATATTGGGCACAGGAGAATAGCTTATTTTGAACAACAACAACAACAATATTTTAAAATGAAATCTATTTCAGCATTACAGAATGCTTTACTAAGCGTTCTTCCGGGCCGCAAAATATGATCTCGCGGGTCGCGTGTTGGTGACCCCTGATATAGACACAGAGTTAGAAGGCTTCATATATAGTGGCTCTGAACCGGGGACGCAGTACGCCTCCCCGCACTAGAAGATATGCTACACTTACATGCAGAATTCAAATCATAATTTAGAAGGCTGGTAATTGATTCTAATTTTGACGTAATATGGGTGAAAAATTAATTAAATGGTTTACCACTTCTACAATATACGTATCGGTAGCATATTTGTTTGAGACGTATGAGTCAATACCTTAATGAACATGACTTAGCAGACTTCAGAATTAGGGACATGACAGAAGGGTGCCAATAGCCTAATTTCTTACCTCGTTTTAACCGATATTTTCTTCCTCTTGTTTCATCCGGTTCAGTGATGTCATGACGTAGCCTAGGGTACATGCGCATTCCGTCCAACCACTAAGTTTTACGTTGATCCTTTGGTAGATATACCTGCTGTCCCTCGGAATTAAAGACGCCGCTGTTACGAAATACTGCCAGGCAGACTTGGCATGGCGGAGCAGTGCCACCTGCGCAGGCTTGGGCGTGATTGCTGTCATAGGAACCGAAACTTCCGTCTTCATTCTGCTCATAATGACGTCACATAGACTACATGCAGTCTACCGGTAAAGATGTGTATCTCTAGCTGTGTGTCGTCAGTTTAGTATTCATGCTGTTTCAGGCCTCTTGTCATGAAGAAATACTCTACCGTTATCGCGTCAATAATGTTTGCATGGGTCGTTTCGATTATTCTGGCCACAGTTCCACTTGCGCCATCTGCCGTGGAATACTTTCAGTCGTGCGTTTGGTGAGTCGGATACTAGCGTCGCATTTTTGTGGGCTGCGTTGACTTTTTATACTTACCAGGTTTGCTAGCAATCCGTTTTTCGGAGTTGCCTGTAAGAAGGATATGACTGCTTTCACGAAAAAGCTTGTGGCGCTGACTGGCCCCGAAAGTAATTTCAGCAGAGCAGTGGGGTATGGCATTTTCTTTCACATCTGGGAATTCTTTTCGATGAGGCTTAATGTTTCATGAGTCAATGAGTCATATCCGAAACTGCCTTGATGATTTTAAGATCCATAGTTACGAGTAATCAGCAAAGTTGCTTTGGTATTCATGACGTTCCGACTACTATGGTCAATTGGTCATTTACATCTGGACGATATTCCTCATCATGATTCCTAAACTGTCAACTTGTAGCAGGCCCACTTTCATTCTAAGCTTTTTGCGAGACACATGGTTGGATTACATGCAAGACTGTAACTGCCGCACCCCAAACTCCCCAATTCGGGGGGAGGCGATCTCGAAGGAGGTCAAAAATTATTTCGTGAATTAACATAAATTACTGAGCATTTTTTCGCAAATTTATGCAACGTTTTCAAGTGTACATCTTTTTTGTTTAGTACATTTGGGCGATTTCAATATTTTTGACGCAGCAGACAGTAGGTAACGAAATAACATCATGTAACGCAGTCATTATAACAACCGGTCCGCCCGAATATCTTTAATTATTATTTACTGGCCCTACATTTTCCAAGACACCTAACTCAGCTCTGCCGGTAAATCTGATTACGTGAGCAGAGATACGATAAAAAATGATATCAAGATATATGCAATCTTCGATCATGAATTGTAGAAATTTTGGGCGATACAACCTGACTCACTAAACTTTACAACAAATCTCGCTGAGAAGTAACGGTAGAAAGTTATAGCGTTATGGGGGGTCTGGGAGGAGAAGCCCTTACCCAGAAATTTGGTTTGTCACCATATGGGGGCCAAAGACCAACGTTTGGAGGGGGCCGACGATGTGCTGTTTCGATCCTGAATAGTTACATGGCGAGGAGAAGCCTCAATAAAGTTCCAACACTCCGTCGGACTCGAACTCGCTACCCATCGGTGGTTTTGTTGTATTCATCGTATTTTTCGACTGCAAAGGTCCTTTACGCAAACACCCATACCCACTGTTGTTGCAGCTGTGCTGCCGTATGTGAACTTTTGGTCAATATTCGCTATTTCGGTGAAGCTAGTGCAGCGATAGATTTATGTTGAGATCGTTGGTTATGAATCATTACACTGGTCAACAAATTGGAAAAAATGGCAGAATATGTGAGATCCGTTTCTGGGGTTTTCGAGGTTCTGATTACGAAGATAACGTTATTTTTGCCAGATTGACTCTTGTTCAGAAGATACTTTTATCCCCAAAAGAGCCCAAAATTGCTGTATTCACGCTTGAATAATTCACTTGATTGGAAGAAAATCGTAATTGTTTCTAATTTCATACTGCGCATAAATAGATAACACTGGTCTACACGATTTTTGCGCCAATATTCCTTTGGATAATTTGTACCTACTTTGTAGTACTCGGGACGCTGAATCCGAATCTGGCGTTATTTTTGTTCTATCACGTCACGTTTTGGAGATACTATATATTTCGATTTTTACAAATTTTTCAGGGTACTCAAGTAGATAAAACTTATACTTGCACTACTTGCTGAAGTTGATATGTCTCCAAACTACTTCCACTTCTACCTGAACAGTATTTTGGATAAACTATTCACTTTTGCAATCTGGATTTTGAAAGTAGTTTAGAGAAAAGATTGCCACACTCTCATGAGTTTCATTCTCTTTCGCGTTGCGTGATATAGCCCCTGAAGCATATGGTATCTGAATATCTTTCCGAATATTCTACCAATGTGTACTGTGTAGTGTCATTATAGACACTTTGCGTTAGCCGAGAAGATACATCTTGCGATTTCGTATGTAGCCGCCTCCGACTAACTGCTGAAAGTATGCGACCGCCCTCCCGACCATATATACTTGGACTTACTGACTTTAGTACTTCGGAGACCTTTCGTTTCATCTTCCACTTGAAGTAGCCCACTTTTGATAGGTCTTGGAAATTAGTACTTCTACTTGTAATTGAGTAGAAATGTAACGCGTTACTTGTTCTACTTGAGTAGCAACGCCGATCAATTACTTTGGTTCATAAAAAAGTATTACGGCAAATCAGAAACCGCAAAAAATGTATAAGCTTTTGATTTTTGTTACTGGCGTTTATTCATGCGAAACACAAACACAAAGCCCGGGAACCATTCAGTAACATGACAAGAAATTTACCAATGCTCATCTCTTGCCCAGTTCCAGCATATAAAACATCTTATTTGGTGTAGGCCACAGTATGTCCTATGTCGAGACGGATCGACTATCCTAGAACCGATGTATATTTATTTGTATTGTGAAGTACCACGAACATGCACTTCAGGTATCGTGCTGAACTGTTAGCAAGCAGTCTCAATTCATGGTTGTCTATAATTGACAATGCAAGAAGAAGACCTTTATATCATGGCAATAAACCATAAGAAAAACAGTTCAGAAACAGCTTTCATCGATTCCGATAAAATGTCACAATATATGGAAACTAGAGAAAAACTAGCACGATAAGTACAGGCGGAGATAAATGATGATAAATTCTTCCAAGTTATCGTGATAAGCACTTTTTCCCCTGGATAAACAGAGATCATGTGTCTTACTGTTTCAAAACAAGCTTATATAGCCCCATATTTGAGTCATGTGCCCGAGTGAAAAATTCTCTTCCACATGATATACTAGCAATATATTATAATTTGCGAACTTTTACGTTTTACGAAAGAGCAGCGTACTGTCACAGAATGCAATGATCGATTAAGTCAGCAGGACAGATACTAAATGACGCTACCAATCACAATCTTGACGGAAGAGTGTTACATAAAGGTGATAACTGCTAGCGACTAAAAATATAATTTTATGGACCGAAAAGAGGTCCTGATTGAAAAAAAAGATTGAAAACCACTGGATTGGAGTTCACAAAAAACTCAGTTATTCTGTTCTGTAACAACCCAGGTTTCATCATTACGAATGATTTCAATAACAATATTTGATCTAATGCTGTTGTACGCTCATCGTAATGTCACTAAAGAAAGCCTAAATTTGATTGTTTATGAAAATTAGAAAAATACATACCGAGAAAATTTGACGTGATAGAGAAATTCTGAGCACATAATCAGATTCAGCAACCTAAAATTAGCCTTCATCAACCATTAAAATTTTCTGGGCAAAAGTGTTTGGAAATTTGTAGACCAGTGTAGTTTTATGGGTCGAAAACAGCTCCTGATTGAAAAAAAGATAGAAAACCACTGGATTGGAGTTCACAGAAAACTCTTTCATTCTGTACTACCACCACCCAAGTTTCATAATAGATAATTTCAATGACAGAACTTGATGTGTTGCTGCTGTACGCTAGCCGTAATGTCACTAACGAAATCCGGAATTTGATTATAAAATGAGAAAAATTCATACCGAAAAAATCTGATGTCATAGAGAAATTCTGAGCACAGTATCGGATTTAGCAACCTAAAATTGACCTAAATTATTATTATTAGCATTTTTGGCGCAAAAAGATATTCTTGAAGTTTGTAGACCAGAGTAATTGACTATGAAGAACCCTCATGTTGTTCTCACTCATTCTATCAATATTAATATGACCTGATGCGAAATATTTGTTTGTTAAAAAAGCAGTTTGTCAAGCCTACAAATTGTACTTTTGCACAAGTGAAATACATATACTTCTGTATCAATTCGTCATTCTATCAAGATTAAGGAGAACTATGAAGCTATAAAATTTGTCCTTGAAAAGCGTAACTACAATACTCATATGCGTCTCATTTCTTTTGACTTGGGCATGGATTATTTTCTGCTGAGTCCCCAAAGTCGGTACACCTAGGATCCCAATCAAACGAGAAGCCTAAATATTTGATAGATTTTAGATTCGAATACGGATGGAAGATTCCAATTTCGTATTAGTAAGGAGTTAACTGCATGGAATTTCTTTCAAGATGTAGTAAATACAACTTTTTAGATGATCACAAAGCATCCAACTACAAACAGTTGGTCGGAAAATTTGTATCTGCATATGGAAAACTTGGAACAAACATGAGCATGGAAGTTCACTTCCTGTTCAGTCATCCTGATGTATTTCCTAGCCATCTTATTGATTAGCAAGGGGAGAGGTTCCACCAAGACATCAAAACAACAACAAAAAATATCAGGGTAGATGAGATGATTGCTTACAGGCGAAAATCGTACAAAAACAATTGTACTTTAAAATAAATTTAAATTAATATCTTCCAACTGATTATTACAAGTTACAATAGGTGGTTGACGTAAAACTGATTGAATTAATACCACGTTTTTTGAGTATCTAGGTAAATACTTATATACATGACTGGAGTTTATTTATGCACAATTGCACGATCCGTGAAAGTCTGTGACTATGATAAATCTAATACCCCTAAATATAGTTCTGTTGCTGTGATTTGATCTAAAAGAGTCTTCTCTGTGTATAAATAACAAGTAGATCGAATTTTTAAACTTCATAGTACGACTGAGCAGATTTTCTATCGATCCATTTACCGTGAAAATATGGAAGATTTCGGTCAAAATAGCCCCATGTGTTATCTCCAAAACAATACCCAATATGAAAAAACTAAGGTCATATCCGGAATCAGCGCCCCTCAGAACCCCCAAAACCCCTCTTACTTTGTCCGCCTAAAATATGTCTCGACCAGTTTTATCGATCATCTAATCCCGCACTTATCCAATATACTATCGTAACCCTTTCGACACGAGCTGGATAATATCTGAAAACGCGTGTAGGTCTACATCTACTCTACATGGATATTCTATGATGATTTGTGTGTTTGCTTTGTATATAGGTCTTCATATACGTGGGATTCGATGCTGCAAGCCCAGGCTGTACTGAACAGTTCAAACGTCCCCGAAATGTATTTCGGATATTACTCGGAACACGGTGTGTGTCTTCCTCGATTTTTTCCCGTTCAGGAAGTCGGCTATTCCTGGGAGTATTCTTTGTTCCTGATTTTGCTCAATTTCGGTGCTTTCATATACATCATGGTCGGATACATAGGGATTTTCAGGTGAGTAAATAGACATGAAATCTGTAAACGACTGTTATAGTCTAATACGGTTAGCCTATGAGTCTTACTAATACGGAAGTTCCTATTACTTTTACAAACTATGGGATCGCAAAACACCATATGCCCGCGAGACAAAACGGCTTCAAGATTTGTGGACTCAGAGTGTATCTATATTCATTCTGCAGCTTAATTATCAAAACATTAGTAAAATTGTGCATATGGAGTTATATTCAACGACGGCGCTTTCGTGACTTCATTACTTTGTTCGTCGCAAGATAGATTCATACGAAAAGTGCCCGTTTGTAATTACCACCGTCATACACACCATAGAAGCCTCTCGGCCCTGAATTTGCTTTCCACTTTTCGAAATAGAAAAGCCACGTATAGAAGAGTCGAACGTTGGAACACGAAGGAGATAAAGTCTCGTTCCGTCCAGAATAAAGTCACTCGGATAATAATCACGGACTTTATTTGCTGGGTGCCGATCTGCATCATGGCTTTTATAACAGTAAGCGGTGCGTAATCTTTTCATTGTCTGGAACTTGTCGAATTCATATTGAAACCCTTGCACAACTGGGGAAAGGATTACTGTAATTGTGCAGTGTGCACGTGTAAGTCCGAGGCGCACCCACGAATTCGTTCGGAGAAATCGTGTGACAACTGAAAAACAAGCGACCGACTATTATTACTCACGTGTATTATTGCGCAGCTCGCAGCTGCTAGAGTGATATTAATCAGGGTTGCTTCAGCCACCGTCCAGCAATTCGCAAGTTTTGAACTGTTTGACTTTAGCCAGTGGTTCGGCTAAAATCTACCTGATTGCATTTCAAAGTAAGCTATATATATAAAAGTACATTAAAACATGAAGACAATCTTTGAAACATGATTATCAGAAAAAAACAAAAAAGATTTTAATGAATATATACTGCAAATCGGTTTGACTGCTGTTTTATTTCTAAGACCAGTTAGAAAATGCGAGGCTCAGCCACGGAAATTGCCTCGCAACATCGTATAATGCGAATTGCTGAATTGCAAATGAGCAAATGAATATTAGAGACAGAATCGGTATTTTGAAACCAGGTGATTTCAATCTCGAAACCCATAGCCTCCCCTGCGTGCGCCACTCCACGTACCGCCTCCACATGCAGTCACAATTTGATCACTAATAGGGCAGGGAAAAATCGTGTACCTGAGTGATTTGATTATAGATCACGTATTATGCTTCGAGTCGATTCGAGTAATCGAGTATTACTCATTATGACGTCATAACAGAATGCTCAAATATGTACCTTTTATGCCATCATAAAGAATAAATGCTTGCTATCTATCACACTAAAGATGCTTTGGTATTTTTTCGACCCTTTCGGGAATGAGCTATTTCCAGTTACATTCGTAGCTTTATACCAAGGGTCGGCAACCTACGGCCCGCGGGCCGGATCCGGCCTGCCAAGCGAAATCGTCCGGCCCGCGACATCATAATTAGTTATCACAAAAATACGGCCCGCCGTTTTATAATGAGTACCAATCTGCAGTGCATCACTGCTTGGAAAGAATGCGGCATTGCTATGATATAAGTAGCCTACATCGTATTAGTCTATTGCTACGCCATAAAACGAAGGTCGTTGAAATAAGAGATGGAGATTGTCTGTAGAGTAGCCTATATCAGTACTTATCAATCGGGTGTATCTCGCAACCGAAGGTGTACCACACTTTTTAACGGGTTTACCACTCTGATGGGGTGTGACAATAAAGGTGTCCTTCCTCTGCTTGCTGGAATCAATCAATCAATCAATCAATCGTTGGGTTATATTTTTCATCTGAACAAGTCACACACAATGTGCAATGCGATAAGACACAATGCGATGTCATGAACAGATAGGAGGATGTCGAACGACACGCAGTTGCGATCCTATTATTCTAACATCCACCTCGGCCTAGAGTGCCCGATGTCACAGTTCTTTTCGATGTTGACATTTTTGAAGCCGCGGCCCTTTCTACTAGTTCTTTCCATTCCTAGGTAGTGCTTTCTTTCTTCTCTCGGGTCTTTTGATGAGCTTTTTTTCTCGCCGTAAGTACGGCGACCGCGGGGGAAGAGGAGCCCAGATAAACCTCTGACGGGAATCGAACCGGGCCGCCAGGTTGGTAGGCACTTATCGTCACCGCTATAGGCTATGTCCCCCGCCAAAAACGCTTGAAACATCTCAGACGCAATGACAAAATCTCAAACTTACACTGTTTAATTATAGATAACTAGCCTCCGTAGGTTAGTTATTTATAGTTAAATTCATCAGAAGGCATTGTGCGCCAAGACAACAAACCTGAATAGTGTTTTGGCCACAATCATGAAAACTGTTTTTATGATTTGGTCTCACAAACTGAATCACCAACCTTTACGCCAGATAATATTAGAAGCAGAGGAATAAAATGGCGATGTCCTGTATATCTGCTATGTTCGCGCATTAAGTCGAGCAGCTATACTGGCACGAATGACGAACTGAGAAATGAAATAGCAACTCTCCTCGAAAATACAAATATCGCTCATAATCTTGTAATCGAAAATGGTTATCTAATCTTGCTTTCTTTGTACATTTAACGTCACATCTGAACAAATTGGATTTGCAACTTCGGGGAAAACAGCTGAATACATGAGATGTTGAGGCGCATTCGAAACAAATCTGCGACCCTAAGAATGTCAACAATACAAAGAAATTATGCTCACGTTCCTATACTGGATGAGAGAAAACCTAGTACCAACACTACATTTGTAACTGTGATACGAAATTTAATTGCTGAATATTCACCCGCATTTCCTAAATTCCTTCTCTACAAAATAAATTCCGACTATTCAGTACTCCGTTTAATGTGGACGCCAATACCATTGCCTGAAAATTCAAATGGGCCGTTTTGAAATGCGATGCAGTTGAATTGAATGACAAATTTCATACAAAGAGCATATTGATGCATGAGTTTACAAAGAGTACGTTCTTGAAATTGGTCTTTATCCTAGCTTGACCAACAATGCAAAAGAAATTGCATCGATTTTTGGTAGCACGTACGCATGTTAACAATAGTTATCAACAATGAAATTCACGAAGAGCAAGCTAAGATCTCTATTTCGGGCGCCCATTTAAAATACGGTCTGATTCTTGCTTCATCTGACTTTGTTACCAGAAGTTGAAAACCTTTCTCAAAGGAAGCTGCGTCAATTATCACATTTATTCTGCGTTGTTGAAGTGTAAATAAATGTGTTTTGTTAATGGTATGATTGAGATTGCAGCAATGTAGGATGATATACCGAAGTGAGCATAAAATATAGTATTAAGAAAAATTCCGGCCCGCGAAAAAGTTGTACACGCGAAATTTGGCCCGTGACTACCAAAAGGTTGCCGACCCCTGCTTCATACTATATGTTGCGTATGTCACGATACGACCAATCAAGGTTTCAAGGCTTCAAAAGTGAAAATTAGTATCGAAACTAAAATTCTCATTGATAAATTACCTTTCAGTGGCGAGGAGCGTATAATTTCAGTACTCGAAAAAGTGGTGTTTCACTACTCGACTCCAATCATTAAAATTAATACTCTATTCGAGTACTCGAAACATCGTGCCTAGCCCTAATCACTAATTCCCGGAGTCAATAATAGACAAGCGGGGTGCATCTTTGCGAATCTCATGAGTCGGATGTGTGTCTTGAACAACGCCCAAGCCCCGAGACTGGATCAGCGAACCCCGTGAGCTCCTTTAACCTCTGGTTAATGACCACTGCTTTGGGAACTATAAATAGAAAGATCTTTAAACTCTACTTTCGTGCCAGGTTTTCCGATCGGAGACATCGCGTATGTCATTACAGCAATCATTCTGCTCCCGATAAACAGTGCCATCAACCCATTCCTCTACTCGCCCATTATTGACATAGCGATGAAAAGATTCAGGCGTATGCAGACGAGGGTTTACAAAAGAGGTTTCAACATGGTGAAGAGTGGTAAGGCCTGTATTATTACAGCAACATACTGTTTTGTGGACATTTCCCTGGCTGTCGTTAGCCGACCCGGAACTCGCAAGTAGGGCTGTGCAAAATCGAGTACCCGGGTGATTCGATTCTGCATCCCGTATTCTGCTTCGATTCGTTTCAATTAATGGAGTATCACTCAATATGACGTCATAACCGAACGTCGTATGTCAAATATGTATCTTTCATGTCACCCAAAGAATAGAATATAATGCCTGTTATCCACCCCATTAAAGATTCTTTGGTATCTTTTCGACCATACCGATTTCATTACACATGGTGACGATGTTGTGGCAATATCATGACTTCAGAAATGTGTTATTCCCTGTAACGTTCGTAGCTTTGTACTATATGTATTGTATGCTACGGTACGGTCAGTCAAAGTTTCAAGGCTTCAACAGTGAAAATAGTATCGAAAATATAATGCTCGTTGATAAATTAACTTTCAGTTGCGTGGAGCGTATAATTTCAGTACTCGAAAAATCGTCTTTTACTGCTCGACTGGAATCCTTAAAATTAATGCTCGATTCAGATTTGAGTACTCGAATCATTATGCCCAGCCCTACTCGCAAGCTGCATGCGGCTTTGTATGAAAGTTTCATTACGTGCACGATGCATATTTTATTGCGCGCTTTCTTGTTGTTTAAGCTTCAAATGCTACTCTCGTTACACGCACAAGCACGTTGGACGAAAGTAACGACAATTTCACAGTTGACACAAACTCGAGTTTGATCCGCTATGTACCAAATGACAAACACCTTAGGACAGTGGTTCCCAACCTTTTTCGTATCGTGCCCCCCTTGGCCGATATTTGAGCTAAAATTCCCCCCCTATGAAAAAATTGCCTGTGCCCAAAACTGTGCTTTTTAACGCGCAACCATTTGTTGACTGAGCAATTAATGGCCAAACATATTCAGATATGTCCAAACTATGGCGAATGCGGACCGCACTATCTTTGGTAAAGTACAGCCAAATTTGACCTGTTTTTGACCGGTCGGGTAGCTGCTGACGAAAAAAAAATCACCAAGTCCGCTTGCTATGGGCTTGAGTCGAATCGATGGATTTGGTATGCTTTTCACGTTAGCCGTTGGCCTAAAAGTTGAACAATTTCACTAGCGTCCTTGTGCTGAATTCGGCTTGACGTTTTCCTGCTTAGCAGCAATTTGATCGAGAGGCTGTCGCGGACCCAACGAAATTGTCTCGTGAGCCTCACTTTATCAGGGGTGTAATATCTACGGAAGACATTTGAACATACACCTAGCTTGAAATCCGCCAAAGAAACATACAATTGTAAAGAACTAAATTCTACTTAACAGTTCTATACCATAAAAATCTAAAAACCTTGAGAACCCAGTGTATCTTCCGATACATTGCCAAAGCCAGATTCCCCCTAAAAAAATTGGGCCAGATTCCCCCCTAAAAATTCCAAAATTCCCCCCAAGGGGGGAATTCCCCCCTGGTTGGGAACCACTGCCTTAGGAAGATTATCCTTCCCGCGATAATGAACGTGCCTGACATGTTAATTTTTCCATCCTTTGTGGAATTTTGTTCTTGCCACGAAGCAATACATTTGAGTTTATTGATTTACCTTCCCGCGATAATGAACTTGCCTGACATGTTAATTTTTCCATCCTTTGTGGAATTTTGTTCTCGCCACGAAGCAAGACATTTGACTTTATTGATTTATGGATATGGCGAACAAAACCACTTGCGTTGTAGTCGTCAATCAAAAAATAATCCATAACAACAACATCGGATCCCTCTATATGAGTTTAGCATTGGACCGGGCTTATACCCTGAAGTACAGACCTGTTTTAGAAATTGTTCTTAGCAATATTTTCTTCTACGCAAAAGTATGAAAAAAAGTAAATGAGAACGAATTGCCAACAAGGAGGACATTTAGGCGTCCTCGGAGGATATTTTCAATTCCCTGAAAAAAGGATGACGTATGGTAACCCTACCTATACTCCGTTGAATACAATTGTTTTACTACCGCCGATTATTCACATATTTATTGAAAATAAGACAATTTGTGAATATCTTGTCATCTTTTGCTAAATTAATCGATTGTCTTGTGTTGGTGACCAAATTAATAAGCCTGTGATGCAAATTACTTTCGTTGTTATTCGCACCATAACATGATTTAATTAATTATTTAAAATAATAATAATTAATCTGACAGAGTCGGGCTTGAAGTTTTTCATATTTTGGATGCCCATTTTTATTGACTTAGACCAGGGGCGGCCGACCCGTGACCCGCGAGAAGATTTTGAATGGCCCGCGAGGTAATTTGCGAAAGTAGTTATATATTCAAAAATGGATTGCCCAGATTTTGAACTTGCAAGTCCAACCAAATATTTGATTAGTGTTGCTACAACATTTTGGATGTTGATAACTAAAATATCGGTTCCGACGCATTGGCAGATCCATGGGTACATTACAATAAAGTAGAATATTTTGCGGTGGACTTATCTAAAGTAATTTTTTTTTCACGCTTCGCGCAATATGTTATCACTCGATTTCTTGCTTTTAATATTGTTACCCCCTCCTGAAAATGAAAAAATACCACCTAATATACCAGATTGAGTCAAACTATATTCGCAATTGTGAGAGAAAATGTCTTCCAATATGCGACCTTACGTTTGCGCTCGCAGAAAGACCGCCGACGATGAAGCTTAGGCACAAAATGTTTGACGCATGTTGGCGAACTGTTCGATATCGATATGTCCCGGCGCCGATTAGCCGTGTCCTTGCAAACTGAGCCCAGCGATATGCAGCAGACCCGCAATATACTCAAGTAACGATATTATTGACCTATGAAAAATTTTCGCGCCTTGCGCACCTAGTGGCCCGCACAATGGTTCGTCAATGGCATGTGGCCCTTTGGCCGAAAAGGCCATACAGAATCAGAAAATAATAGTTTAAACTCATGGAGATGTTTTATGTTATAGAGAGATAGAGAAAATGCACTGTTCGAAATAAATATGAAAGTTGCAATGGGAAAGTACTTAATTTTGATGATCACAACACAGCCAAGGCAAAAATCTTCATTGTTCAATTTTCAAGTCCATTACTGAAGCTATTATGTGTGTGTCACTGAGATTAACGCTGGCCAGAGTCAAATGAAAACTATATGATCGCGAGATGACATGGTGCGATTTCATGTGTGTCCATAAGGTTTGTTCAAAAATTACTTTTTTAAAAATCTTACTGGCTATCCCATGAAATTGTTCGGTTGCCAAGAAAAATGATTCATGGCAAATTTGGCTCAATTCCGATCCTCAGAAGCGAAATCATCGGAGTATAAAATTTTGGATTTGAAATAAATTGTATTTACGGTGAGAAATTCTGCCATTTAGCTATAGCTATATGAACGTGAAATAATGCATATTTACATGCCTTTATTTTTATAATTGACTTGAATCAAGAATATTGCCGTATTTTTTAAATTAAATCGACACATATTCTGTTGAAATATAACAAATTTTCGGCATAGCTAAATGATACAATATTCTCTTGCCTGCCTAGTGCCTAAGACCTGACTTGGTCTACTACGCGACATCAAGAATATGATTGTATTTCGGGCAACTGCTTCAGCGTACGAATGGTCCGATTACTGCGCACGCTGTTCATACCCGCAACATGACGCAATGTTGCTTTCAGTTGTTATCCTCCGAAATTCTTTGCTTACAAGCGGTGTAGTCTGATGGTGTAATCTATGTCGTTGTCGATCCGGTGTCGGCGCTATAGCACAGATAACGAATCTGATCAGTTATTTACTAATGCTGAAGTTGCATTCTTTCGGTGCAATCTCCATACGATTTGATGAAATGCGTGTATATGATCAGTAGGACAAGTTTTTGTTGCAGTCAAATCCGTGGAAAGTTGCATTTATTTTTCACAAAAGTTGCACTAAAATGTCGCATTTATGGACAAGTTCCTTGAAATTATTAGGATATGATATACTAGAATCGATCCTTATTCAATGCACTGTAGCAAAACCGACTGTTGGCGACTTCAACAAAATCAATAGCCTGAAAAAACTGACCCAGTCAAAACATAATTTTCGGACGTCTAGCCTAAATGTACGTCAAATCAGAAAAGACCTCAAATTTAAACGACAGTGAAATAATCAAGACATCTGTTTACTTATAGTGCCAAATATTTCCAGTAAAAAGTTAGTCGCAAGAAAAATTGAAAAAAGTTGCAAATAATTTGATGACAGATCGAAAATGTTACAAAAAGTTGCATGAAAAAAATGGAGAAAAGTTGTAAAAAGTTGCAATATAAGAATCCTCCAAACAGCTTAAAACAGCATACTACATAACTTCTGAGTATGTAGGAAGTTCCCGGAAGCTGTAGAAAAAAGTTGCAAAAATTGCAAAAACTCGCCCTAATGATCTGTGCTAATTGTATGACATGTCATGTGCATGTAAAATATTCGATTCGCAGCGATTAAAGTTGAAATTTCTGTCGTTCGTCTGATAACATCACGTTCCAGAAATGTTAAATTTTGTAACACTATGGCGAAAAGAGTCTGTAGTCACACCCAAAGGACCGAAAAGGATGTTACACGAAAACACAACCCAACTCAGATTTATATCACCGTCATAAATCCCGCGTGCCTCTGTGCACAACTTCCTACGTCACTATTTGCATGCATAATTTGGATTACAATGTTGTACTCGATTTATACCTCGGTATAAGTCCAAGGTAGGTTCTGGTTTCGTGTGGCATGGGTGTATATTCACACCCGTATATCAGGGGTGGTATACACGGGTGGAAATAACACTCTTCGCTAAGTGTGTGACCACAGAGTGCTTTTTTAATTAACAGAAGACGTGTCGAATCCAAACCACGAAGAGAGCAACTTTTGACGGCTCTATACAGTGGAAACATTTTTGTTGGGAGGAGTTGGACATGTCGTCAGCGTACAGCGGCAGATTTAATTTGAATACATTCGTGTTGATTCATAACCGAAAATACTACTTACCGCCTATTAATATCAGTAAATGCATCTCACTAAGATGGGGGACTTGTGCTGAAGGCTACACAACACCGAATCCCAAAAGAATTGATATTGCACCAACCCTGAACCTCATTTTCGTCACCATTTCTCCAATACTGCAGCTAGACTGTTCTGTTCTCTCTCTCTAGGGTAGCTGCTCATATCTAGAGAATTGATGCTTTCAATTTCAGTACTATTCCCTCCGACAAAAGTATAGTATGCTATTAATAAGAAATATAGCGTACGCTACAGAGATGAGTCCAGTGTTTTTCGCAATTGTGAGATAAGAGTCGCTTTAAGCCGTTGCTGTACTTTAGTCCAGGAGTTTGACAACTGCTCGTGCGGGACTATCACACTCCGATATTTCGGTGCTGGCCGTAAATTTTGCCTCGGAACACCCCAAGACCTGTGCCGTTTCAGTGTACCTGTGATCACTGACCAAGTAACCTGAATTGCCAAAGAGGTAAATATACATTTGACCCCTAAAACACAGCACGTTTGGCAAGCGTTGCTGAATCTGCATCCCTCGGTGCTGGCCTGCTCTCAATTCGATGTGTTTCCTATTCTTTCAACCACCCTGTGGCCTTGCTGAATGTCACTGCATAAGAAAATGTATGCTACTTATATCGAAGATCTAGCGGACTTGCGAGCACAACATCCTTATTGCTCTCCAATTTATCAAATCTTTCTGAGCATATTGATCTCTTCTGTCGATGGTCCAGTAGCATTCTGTTATGTTCGTGCATTTACGTTTTAGTGTCGTACAACTCTTTCTTTCTATAGGATTAGTAATTACAGCCAATCATTATTTCCTCGTGTGTCGTGCTTGTATTTATACCCTATGTTCTGTTGTCTCGTGGTCTTTCGTTTAACTGCACTATGGATCGTGTCGCCTGTCTTAAAGTTATTCGGCTGTTAATATACTGATTTCATATTGCAACCTCGTCGTATTGAGTTATTGTTCAAACAAGATCAAGAACATAACACATTCGTCTTGTGGTAACATCTTCGGCACTGAGATGCCTGGAATTGCGCATTTAGTAGATGAGTCACCATGGCTTACTTGAATATTGACCTCTTCTATTCGAAGAAGAATTTCAATTAATTTTCAAACTAATTTTCAATTTTTGAAATCTATTTGATCTAAAATATCGGCCGCAAAATCGACCTTCAAAGGCCGATATCGATAATCGGGAAAGTCTCAAATATCGGCCTCGATAATCGGCCAGGTTGATAACACTGGCCAACAAAATGAAGTAAAAAAATTGGCAGAACATCTGAGAGCCGTTTCAGGGGTTTTCGAGGTTGCTGATTACGAATATCACATTATAGTTTTGCCTGATTGGCTCTTGTTCAAAATATATTTATGTCCCTAAAAAGCCCAAAATTGCTGTAGGCCTATTTACCCTTGGATATTTCACTTGGTAGGAAGAAAATTGTAGTTGTTTCTAATTTTATACTGCGCATAAATAGATAATTGACAATGTGGAACCCTCATTTCGTTCTCAGTCATTCTATGAATATTAACATGACCTGATACGCAATACGTCAAGCCTAACATTTGTAAGTTTGCACAACGGAAATACACATTCTCCGGTATGCATTGATCATTCTATCAAGATTACATAGGAGTATAAAGCTATAAAATTTGTCCTTGAAAAGCTTAAATACAATATTCATATGCGTCTTGAATCTGGTATCTTTGATAGATTTCAGATTCGAATACGGATGAAAGATTCCAATTTCATACTAGGAAGGAGTTCACTGCATGGAATTTATCCTAAGATGTAGTAAATAAAACTTTTTAGATGATCACAAAGCTCCCAACTACAAACAGTTGGTCTGAAAATTCCTATCTGCATATGAAAAACTTGGAACAAACACGAGCATGAAAGTTTACTTCCTTTTCAGTCATCTTGATATATTTCATGATTATCTTGTTGATTAGCAAGGGTAAAGGTTCCTCCAAGACATCAAAACAACAAAAGAAAGATATCAGGGCAGATGAGATGAACATATTATGGCAGATCATTGCTGGACCTTTCGAGAAACTTCATGCACTAAATTACTTACAGTCGAAAATAGTACAAAATAATGGGTGCGAATTAGAGGTCCTTGAAGGCCCACACGCACCTTACCCCAGATATACTCGAATTTTACCACAAAACTGTATCATATCATGGTAGGAACCTATAGGAAATGTCGCTCCAACCATCGACACCAATCGTATACTCTGGTTAATGACTAGTCAGGTAGACAACAGACGGGCGTAAACAGGATGAGTTGTGTTTCAATTGCTGTTTGACATCATATAACGTGACGTTATTGTGTCCCGGAAGAAACTTTCAGTAAAGCTCGTGTTCGCATATACCCGAACCTTTTCGTTCGTTCGCACCCTCCCCATCGCACTCTTCATCTATATTGGAGATAGAATCAGTGTTTGGATCAAGTCACTACCTTCGAGTTACAAATCATCCCGAGTCATTGCACATTTTGTCTCGAGTCAGGTCAAGTCAATGGATTTTCGAAAATTACTCGAGTCAAGTCAAATCACCCGATTTTTGGAGGTGAATCGACTCAAGTCAAGTCACAGTTCAAGTCAAATTAAATTTTAGAAGTAAGATGGTTGACTCAAATGTATTACATTTTGCTAGCTGTTTGAAATACATATTGATTCCGAGTCGACATGAAATAACCAACATAAGAGTTAAGTTTACGCGTAACCAGGCGTTGTATCGCACACGCATACGTAAAACTATGCTAATAAAATACGTCAGTAAATTAATATGATTCAATATACAATTAATACACTGCCCATCTACACATCCGCAGGATACAGATTATGCCTGCTGCTGTTCAATAATATATAAACGCTGAAACTATGTTCGTTAGATTTAAATCATACAAGAAGGTTTGAATAGTATAATCATGTTGAAATGAACCCGAATATTTTCGGCTGACACTCGTCAGCAACTAGTAGAGAATTGGAAAGAACATTGTATATCAACAAACGTATCGATAATTATGACGTCACCAGCATAAACACAATTATCTCTCGATGAAGGTGACGTCATAATAGGATTCGTCCTCCTTTTTGACAATTTGTCCTCCTTTTTAGCCTAAAGTGCCCCAAAAGACCACGAAAGACGTTAAATTTCGGTCTAGAAGATAGATGACGGGTTGCGCGGGAGTAACATCTGAAAAATAACCTTTTCGTAGTCAACACCGCACAAGTAAAGTGAAAAGTGGGTAACGCGGGAGTCAAACACAGTGATCACCATTTTTTTTCTTTTTTTTTTATTCAACACAGCAATATTTCGAGTAAATATAACAAAATCAGCTGTTTGCAATTACGGTAAATTAACTTTTTTGATTTGCTAAAAGTGTCCTCCTTCCGCGATTCCAAAATATGATAACCCTATTGTTTCCTATATGATAACGATTAACAAATAGTCGATTGCATTGCTGCGTGAAATATACAACTCAGGAACGGAATTCTTCATAATATGATGACAAAGATCACGCTCAATGTGAAGATTTAAATAAGTTCCTCGTGGTACATCATATTCGCTATTTACTCACTTTACGGTTTTCAACTGACACTCATCGGGACGTCGTCAGTAAGTACGGAGATGCAATTCGAAATTGAAAGATGAAATAGATAGTAGATAATGTAAGAATGGTACAAAATCGACAATGAGATAACTGATAAAACGAGAGCGTTAAGCAAAAATGGGCCATAACTGCCACACCGAGCCGAGCTTGAAGGGGGCCCAAAAATATTTCGTGAATTAGCATAAATTATAGAGTACTTTGTGAAAATTTATGCAACTTTTTCACAAAGAATTCGCGCATATGACGGGCCCAAGACCAACGTTCTTTTGGCGGGGGTGACGAAATGATGTTACGGCCCTGCCAAAGACGCTACTATAATGAAATACACAGAGAGAATAGAGCCGGTCCTTTTGGCGACAGAGAATCGGTTGCTGGAGTTTTATTATAGTCGATTCAAGAATCTATAAATGGAACAGAGAACGTCCACGACGATGAATTGAAAATCTGTTAACGTTATAGTATTTTGCACACTCTGGATGCGTAAGAAGGTATATTGCAGAGTTACATGTCATGGTCTGGGCATAGTCTGGGAAGAGAAAATTGTTCGTCTGCGATTGGCTATCTGAAATAGCATTTGCGGCTGGTTTTCTAATCTGCTTGGGGACATGTTGGTCAATTCTTTGTTGCAATGGAAATGATGTACGACATACCGACTAAGGATTGTCAATGTCATCGATGCGATTATATAGCAGCCTACTAATACCAAGCAGATGTATTTTCGACACATGTCGCGATGCGGTGGAGTGTCGACAGTGTTATGTTCTGTGTCCAGGACCAGCTTGCAGAGTAACTTTCTTGCGAATACAAGTAAACTTGCGAAACCGATTTATATACTTGCCATGCACAGGTATATTAAACTATAACCAGCGAGCAACGATGCAAGTGGTGTCAACTTTGACTGATTCTCACTTGTTGATGAAGTATATTCAAGTCGGCTATTTGCGTACAAACGACACTTGGCAAAATTGGAGTTAGTATTTGATAGTGTATAACACAACGGTTCTTAACCGGTTTTCCATGGAACACTAGGAGTTCCCTGAGCCAGTCTTAGGGGTTCACTGTGGATGTCAGGACACACATTCAACTCACATCTATGATTCATGCTGATACGCCCATCTAGGCCATCATTCGTTGCCCGATCAGTAATCGAATTGTAACTGCTGTGGCGGACTGGCGGTACGTCGTATGGCGTACGCAATGGCTTACGTAATGGAGATTGGAGTTCGTAATGGAAACGTTCCTTCTGAATGCTGATTCCACCTACAATATTTATAAGCTCGTTTGTATAATTCAGCAATTGGCATCACGCTGTTGCGCTTCGAACGAAGAGTGCGATAACACGTTCCAGGGTGAAGTCTCGCATGTATGGACTGGTATCTCAAAGGGGTACATCAGAAATCACACTGACTTGCATCATCATCATTTAGTAAATTTTTTATCAAATCAATACACCACAAGATTGCGATATAACGAAAAGATAGGAGGGTGCCGAAACGACCAGGAGTAATCTTTTAATCAGACACCCACATTGACCTACAGCAGACCTGGGCAAAGTGCGGCCCGCGGGCCAAATGTGGCCCGCGAAGCTTTATCCGTGCGGCCCGCGAGAGGTTTCTTGGATTTCAAAACATAAAACTTGAATTTTGTATGACTAAAACCATAGGCTGTATCAAATAACAGGAAATTCGTTTACATTGAAGTCTGTTCATTAATATGCCACGATTACGCTGCCTATATACCTGGCATGCGTAATCCAGAATCAAAAGAAAGACAATATGGCAAAGGATATGAGTAGCAATTGAAGACACAAGAAATCACTCTTTCCATATAGTTTATTTTAAACCTTCCTTGTTGACATTGTGACATTACGCATTATGCGGTATGTGTTATAATTTGTGACGTGATATATTCCCAAATCCGAAAGCCGAATACTGAAATTTAAAGAAGGTTTAGGTTTAGAATTTAGAGCACGAAATATTCGCATGCTATGGAGTCAGGGGTAAACCTATCCTTTCAGTTTTTGCCGGTCATGTCACCGAGATAAAGGATTTTAATTAAAGACGGTCTTATGACAAAAGCACGAAACGCTCGGTCAAGGGAAGGCGAAGATCAGAAAAACTGCTAACTGCTCGGAAGGCAGCGACCAAAAAAATAAGCTTTGTGCTATTGCATATAGCCTACAGCTAAGTGCAGTGGTTCTCAAACTGGGAGACGTGAAAGCCTAAGAAGGGTGGCGCGAAGCCGAAGTTTACTGAAAAAATTTTTCGCGCTCCGCGCGATATACCCCCAGCTTTTAATTGTTGCTCTGTGTACTGTCCGACTTCGATATTTCACAATTCTCTCATCAACAGCCATAATCTTACATGTCATCAAACGTTGGGATTGCTAAAGCATTCTGGTTGTACTTTTTAAATATTTTGTGATATCATGATAAGTGGGTGCGACATTGCTCACTGTCATAAGGGGAGGCGTGCCTAAAAAGTTTCAGAGCCCCTGTTTTAGAGTCTTAATAGAAGAACGTGGATAGGGGTCTAAAGAGAGATAAAATGTATCACGTTTAGCATTGTTTCGAACCAATACAGCTAATAGATATTTTTTTAAATTAACCGTCACTTCCTCGTTACCTAATATCAACACATTCACTGAGCAGCATTTAAATAACAATGTAATTTAGAAATAAAATTAAAATACACTGGAGAATATAGATAATTTTTTCATTTGGCCCGCCAACGTATTCATTTTTATCATTTGGCCCGCGGAGGAAAATAATTGCTCACCCCTGACCTACAGCATGTAAATAAGAGGCATGCGCACTGGATTTTAAGAAAGGTTAACTTAAAAGGAAGCGACGAAAATGAATGCTGCATGTGTCGCCAGGTCGATATGTCAGTTTGTGGTCCGGTAAATATTCATTATCATGTTCTCGTTTTGCGTGAAAATTACAATTTAATGGGCTACAAGAAACGTCTTTCGAACCATTCTTAAACTGATGTTCTGGTTCTGAATATGGTAGTTAATCGGCCATCAGAAAGCTCACGCGGCATGCTCGTGTACTAGGCTACAGCACCCAAACATCTGGCAGTAATTCACCGGCGCCATATTTACTAGCGCTGCAATCGATACCATCTTTTCAGGTGTAATGGAACCGTTATAAATATTGATATTTTCTGCAGATTATTCCATTGCAAGACGAAACGCGGTTATTGTTTCACAATGCAATTGCGACAATACCACTTCTAATAAACCAGGAGAGCACGCCGAAGCCACAGATACTTCGTCACACATATGAAATGAAAGATGAATAAGTGATTCCATGTTTTCAAAATTCAGGCTGAAACGACACTGGTACCAATCCACCTCTGAACAGAAATATGCATATACGTCGGAATTATTCATAAGCGGAATCACTGGCACGGAATGTCACAGGCATTCATGTCTCATGTTGTTAAACGTCTCCGGAATGCAGCATAATATAATTTTGTGTTAACTGGGAGAACGCATTATGCATAATCTTTGGCGGAAAGGCGGAAATATAAATTGCATGCTATAGTTGGAAATAAGCTACTCTCGTGGGTACAAAACTTCAATACAGAATTGAATAACATACCCATATTGAAATAACCCCTAGTATTTTCGGCTGACACTCGACTGACGGCTGACGATTACCCCTGACGCGTGTCAGCAGAAAATATTCAGGTTTAATTCAATTATATATAATTGGCAATATATGGCGAAAGGTGATTTCTCGGGCCATTGCTTTCCGTGATTATGTAGTGGTGCGGGAGAGATGGTACAACGCTCGTCAACATCAGGTTTATAATGTCCACGACAAGGCCACTCTTATAGGAGAGCCATATCTGTCATCTACTATCATGAAAACACTGTTTGGTATTGCGTTGAGATTACGACCTCTTCTAATGGCACCGGCTCCTTCACATGTTGTTTATCGTTATCATAAAGTTTTATCCATTGGTTTACAGAAATTCCGGTGTCATGACTCTATGTCTTCACTTGGTTGTCAGCCTAACTCAGGCCTACCTACTTACCGTAACACTATAACAGGTGACGCAGATTCCGCGGAATTTCTCGATCATTGGGTTCAGTATTCATTACTTTTATTAATAGTCGATATATTATAATAATGCTAATTTGAGTGGGAATGGCAACAAAGTACGAAACGTAAAGTACATTTCCTAAATTTCTAAATACCAAGATGTCACAATCGGCATCAAATGAAAACGATGCACGTGCTTTTTGCGCGGGGTAATTCGAGCTATACCGATACGCTGTAAAAGCGGCAACATACCTCTTAACGGGTTTATTGTAACGCGCATACGTCTAGCAGACCTTTACTGATCAAGTCACGAATACGTTGACATTACATCTGTGTCGTATGGATTCACTACATCTCCTTATCCACTATTCCACTTGCGCTCACCTTATCGGATTATTTCTCTCTTGTTTCTGGTTGCTTTCAATATATTTTTGTAAGTCTGAAAACGCGACCATTGCATATCGTTAGGACATCGATCTGCAGTTACCTTAACGCACGGATACCTAAGGTCCTCTTTTGAGAGGATTTGTCCTCTTTTGTCAATAAAACAAAAATTTGAACAGCTTCTTGGAGGTACAGAACTTCAATATACAATTGGATAGTATATTCATACTGAAATGAACCCGAATATTTTCGGCACACACATTATGGCGGTCATATTTTGTGATACGATTGTTGATATATGATGTTCTTTTTAATTCTCTACTAGTTGCTGACGATTACCCCTGACTAGTGTCATCCAAAAATATTCGGGTTCATTTCAGTATGTATATACTATTCAATTAAAACAAAAATGCCTTGCGAGGACGCCCAAATGTTCCCTTCATTCGCAATCCGTCCTCTCTTTTTGTTTTGAGCTTCCGGCGACTGCACACTGAACAGAGACTACAAAAAAGGCCAATTCGCCACAATATATAGGTGAAAATCGGCTTTTTGTGGAAGTGCCACGGAGGTTGACTAAAAAAGGTCAAACGAACGGAAAGTGTCAGTGGAGGCCCGGATTTAAAATATCGACGTGGGAAACTCATCTATTTTCAGTCAACCTACCGGACGATCAGCATTATCTGTGTACGTACATTTCCTATAATTAGTTCTCTTATTGCAACTTGAAAAAACAGTCCTCTTTTTTGGATCCTAAAATATGGGTCAATTCGAAAATGGCTACCCGTTTTACATCACTTATCGACATAATCACATTTGGCAGGCAGTGTTTAAGTCATATGACAACTCCAAGATTCTATAGTCGATAGGATTTCCTAGATTTCGCATCGAACCAGGACTAACGAATTACAATTTCAAATGATTAGAGTTGATCCTAAAATCTAAACAATCGTGTTATCCTCCACTTCAACACAATTTCATCGTGCTTTCAAACTAATGCAGTGGTATTTTTGTCCTTTATATGACCCTATTCACCGCGTTCAGGTTCGATTGAGTTTTGCATTCGATTTTTTGTTCTCGGATCAAAATAATCCTTAATCTTATTTCCAGACGTTGCTATCCAAGTTTAAGTTTCATAATATTAAATTTATTTTGTCGGAAGTATTCACGATCATCGCAAAGCAAATCGCTTTTCACTGAGGATTCATGCGAATCGATTTATATACGCTAAGAAATCGTGCGGATCACTATAAAATAAGCCCACTTTTATATTGATATGTATCCCACATTGCACAATTAACGATTTTATTTATATGTAAGTTATGATTTAAACTCAATTTGTATTTTTGATTCCACACATGTATCTTGGATACGCTTGTAAGACAGACGTGATTGAATGCACTAAAAGCTTGCTGCAATGTATGGCCCAAATAGGGTTAGCTCGAAGTGGTCGGGTGAGATTAGAATTCGTTATCTGTGAACCTTGACGTCAACTGTTAATATCCCGCGTCTTATTCGGATTCCCGTTTAAATGAATTGCGGCACTGAGGTCGATAAAATTTTATTTTGTCCTAAAACCGTCAGACGTTTTCTTCCATTTTGCGACATTAGTATAAACATAAGGTGTGGTAGCGAATACACCATATTACAATATTGCAGGATTTTGCAGGAACTATTTATTGGTGTGTAACGTATAGTATTTTACGGCTACAATTGTGTGCTGTCAGGAAGAACGGCTTTGTGGTGCAAAACTTTTATATACATATACAGTCCGAGGAGCAATCTGCTCTGTAAGGAAAACGTCGAGATTGAAGTCAACTTATGAAATCTCAGTAATAAATAAAGTCAAGAGTTATTTCAATAAGAACGTTTAACATTTGTGGTGACAAGTTCCTTCATTACGCCAAGACCAAACATTGTCTTCCAGCCTAAAAGGATAGTGATGATTCATTGTATACCATTCTGAAGTAGACTATGGCATAGGGTTGTCGCGGCTGCGTATTTTTAAACTTGTTTACGACGTAACGTGTTACAATTGACTTCGACGCAATGCGAGACTACTAATAAGTTCTCAGGCCTGTCTGCGAGTCGTTACTTACGGCTGGCTGCGGTCTCATCGTTCACAACACAAACAAGCGCCGCGAGGAGTTGAAAATATGTTGGTGAGATCACAGGTGCGTCTGAAATTCTATTGAGGTTTTAACTGCTCGCTGTCGCGTCACATGTCTGCGCTCTCTTAGTTAACATTATTCAACGACAGTGGTCATAATTTCGCATCGCAATTGAGCACCATTAGTTAGACACCATTACTGCGAAAAGCGACCGAGTGCAGTGATGTCCGAATATCATTGATAATTCTTTTTTTTCTTGATTGACGCATGTTTTGGTTATTCACATTCATACCGACCCATCATTGCTAAAACAGACTTTATAGTTTAGCCCAGGGGTTCTCAAAGGGTGGGCCACAGAGCATTTTGAGGTGGGCCACAGAGCTATTTAGAAAATTTCAGAATTAATGTAAGTTTATTTATATTTCTTATGTTAATCGCTAAAAATATATTCGTATCATCTAAATAAACGTAGGCTACATAGCTACAAAGCTTTTCATCCGACCCTGATTAGACGTAGTGGTACGTATGAAGTCAAAATCGATAACGTTAGGGAGAAACGGTGGCTTTTTCGACTGGCTATGACAACCTACGGATAACAGCAACTAAAATAATTTCAAGCGTATAATAACTGGAAGATAATGCTGAAGTAACCAAGTATTCCGGCAGCGTCATATGTCGTATTCCGTTGAAAGGGGTATGCAATGAACTCGCAATGAAGTGAAATTGATGTACAGATTTATTGTACTTCCGCAGGCCGTATTGTTGTAAGCTAAAAAATTGCCATAATTGCAAATTATTAACAACTTCTGGCGGAGGTATACTGCACCACCTCAACGAATCTTAATGGATTGAGGATTTATCGGAGCGCATTAATCTTTGAAGTCAGTTTAAAATGTCCGGCCTGGAAATCATTGTACATAATGAAAGAGTCACAAGAACTGATTGTATCATTGGATTGAATATTCTGACATCGCAACTTCAGTTGTTTTGATACAAGACATACAAAGTACATCATGCATATTGAAAAATCTTTCTTCACTTCTCTGTAGTAGGCCCTACCCCATTCACAAATGAATTGTTCGATGCTGGCCCAGAAAGATTATAATATTCCCCACAATAGTATCACTAAAGTCCCAATCACACAGTGTGGGGATCTGATCATTGTGTTTCGCGACGCGATGGAGCAGCGGACGAAAATCTACTTGGGAGTTTTAGCTTATGATCTACCAGGGCAGTAACTGCTGCACC
Source organism: Botryllus schlosseri (assembly GCF_051294905.1). Lineage (NCBI taxonomy): Eukaryota > Metazoa > Chordata > Ascidiacea > Stolidobranchia > Styelidae > Botryllus > Botryllus schlosseri. The sequence continues at coordinate 25,090,726 of NC_137246.1, read as the reverse complement.
CACACTCCCAATTGGGGGAACTCAAATGGGCCCAAGATTATGTCGTTGGTCGTTTCTTGGAGGATATTTATTCAACTTGAAATTTTTTTTCGCGCTTCGCGCGATTTCTTATCCCGGAAGATCGAGATTTAAATATCATCAGTTAGAGAAAATGGGCATATTTTAGGGAAATAGGCATATCGTCGCTGTCCATGACCACGAATTAAACAGAATTATGACTCTAGTACATCAGGTGGGCCACAGCACATTTTTTAACCGTAAAATGGGCCATGGCCAAGAAAGGGCTGAGAACCCCTGGTTTAGCCGCTAATGTAACAGGCACACTTCCACCATTAACCACGCACGGATTCGAGGACTGAGATTGTGGCGGGTCAACCCCCCCCCCCTAAATTCATAAATTATGTTGTATGACAAGGATTTATGTGTCAGGTTTAGCAGTGTAATTTTCACGCTTGCATGTGGTTGACTGTTGCGAGATTCCTTGACATTACCTGAAAACGAATTACATCACTGTGCGCTGGCAGGCTTCAAAACCTTCTCAGTGATTGTGCGTAACAGATCATTCAGATCAAGCTGTGATCGTGAAGGTTAAGTTTCGACGCTGGTTTAATATTACACTAGAATTGCCATTGTTTTAACGAATAAGATTTCGGATCGCTACAAGAATTTTAGAATGACCGGTCTATTTTTTGAATTCGTAGATAGTTTGGAAATACGTAGCGAAGCTCAGAAACTATAAGTGTCGTGGTCGTCATTTTAGGGATGAAACAGAGCTTGTCACACTCGGTTAGTTTTATGTGATGGCAAATAAGTTCAAATCGCTCTTTGTAGGCCGAATTTTGCCAACTCTTATGCTTATAGAGATCATATATAAGGTGTTCTTAAACTAATGTCCACGTAGCCCTTAGGGCAATGTTGCACTACATGACACCGTTAGTGGGACTGTGGGGTAGAGCCGATATGGAGTTGAGCTTGATGTGATGACCTTTCTCTTTTATTTTATTCAGCGGCCCCTGAGATTTTTGGGTACGCGCAACCGCCCACGAAACTGGAAGGTCCGCGACTAAAAAAGTTTAAGAGCATCTGCTATTGGTTGACCTTGGACGTAAAGGGTCACGGTCCTGCGCAAGTCAAAAACGGGACGAGATAATGGTAAAAAAAACATTGTTAAACCCGTAGTAACACACAGCACGAACCAATGTAGCCATGAATCGTATGTAGCGAGCCTTTTGGAGTCACAACGGCGGCGATCATCAATTGAGAACTATTTGTTATGCTAAATTTCAGGCATTAAGCGTTAGGACCGCCGTCACTATTCTACCAGTTATGTCAACTTCCCCGTCTTGCCGCTCCTTGGAACGGTCAATTCAATTGTGATCGGGCAATTCAGGAAGCGAGTTCAACTATCTAGCATTCCAGTCACTGAGTTCAAATGTTCATCCGTTTCCAAACAGACACCTGATTTAAGCCTGCCGAGGAAACGAGCGTACAATAGGGCTGTTCAAAAATAACTTTTTTTTTCGGATTCCAACCATTCACTCATTAAATTGTCAGGTTACCCTAAAAAACGCTGCACACCAAATTTGGTTCAATTCTAACGAGTATAGGACTCCGCAGCTCCAATTAAAATTTTTAATTCATTAGGGAAAATTAAAAAAAAATTTCAAATTTTTCTGCCAACCCCATGAAATTGTTGAGCTGTCTTCAAAGACGATGCAGAACAAATTTTACTCAATTCCGACCAGTAGAAGCGGAGTTATGTGAGTTTTCCGTTGATAATTCTCGGATTATCCACCGGGGTGGGTGGTTTAAAGAAAGGGGATTTCTTTCTGTTGTCATACTATTCTCACAGATTCATTTTTGGTCTCTGCGATATACTATAGTCGTGATGGAAGATAACAAAGTAAATTCGCATCGCTATATTTTTTTGTTCTGCCAATCCAAAATGCTACAAAGAAATTCGGTTAGCCCACACTTCACTCTCTGTATTAGGCTAGGTTCCGTTCCGTATGTGCGTGACACCCCAGCACTTATAAAGTTTGCGTGCATTTTTTGATTATACTTCAGCATTTCCTGTTTCCCAGGCGGTGGAATTGATGACGTTGCATGAACCGTGACGGCAATTACCAGTCTTCCCACTAGCAGCGCGGCTAATGCTTTTGCATTCCTCGTTGTTAAATAGAATATGAGACAGTGACGTGCGGTGAGGTTCATGATTGGGGAGGCCGAAACCTCGATAGTTATCACAGGCTTGACTTGACTCGTCTCTGCCTGGCGGCGTGGCTCAGCTGGCCGAACTTCCTTGATATGCAGTCACGTGAGGCCAGTGGCTGAGAGAATATCGGAAATGGAGTCAGGAAGGAGCCCGATACACAAACACTATAAAGGGGAGTCTGTAGGTGAGGGACGGATTTTATAAAACATGAAGACAGTTTGTGTTTGCAGCACCGACATTCGCGTATGCAATGTATTCGCGTATGTAAGTAAGTCATTATTGGAAATGAACTTTAGCCACGCCGAATACGCAGTCATGGGAGACTATCACGAACCAATTTAGTTAGTCAGTCAGTGCAGTGTCATGTGTTATCATCTCAGTTTTCGCTTGTTCATCTGTTCGCGACTAGGAAATGTTTGCGATGTCATTCAGTAATGGCGGGGATACAAACTTACATTGGCAGTTTCGCTGCTGCTTCGTCACAAAGTTGATGAAACAGTTTCATCGAAAACGTCTCGTGTAATGTTGATGTTTATTGGGGTAGATTCGTGTGTAATGTGTGTACTATGTAAAATAGCAATCACTTCAAGTGCGAGATCTCCCCCAATTAGGCTCGGTCATGTCGCATGTCACTTTTTCTGTCCTGCTGCAGTATCCCTTCCTACCAGTGATGAGCGGATAGTGCTTTTCGAGACTCCGAATCCCTCCGACAACTTTAGTGTCTGAGGAAAACTCCCTCCGACTCCGAAGAGCTCAATCCCAGACTCCTAGATACTCCGATGAATCTCGTCAAGTATCCGAAACAGTGGCAAGCATGGTACACTTGGTAATGTGTTTTACTAAATTAATGTGATAATAGGGTTGGCCTCATAGTATTGTCTACTCTCCAGTCCCCAATTGCAGTGCAGATGGCTGATTTTTTTGCACTTGGCAATCATTTTTGCATGTTACCCGTCATATTACAACTTTACAAGGTGTCAACTCTCTGCGTTTTGGTTTGTACTCATAATCAAGAGTGTATTCTGGCCAGAGCTATCCAAAGATATCGGAGACAAAAGTTACAATACTCCAAAATTCTCCGAAAAAATATCTGTAGTAAACTCCGACTCCGCTCCGACTGTCACAAAATCGGCAAAACTCCGCTCCGAATCCACTCCGACTCCGCTCCGATGCTCATCACTGCTTCCTACATAGCTACGACTCTGGTAAGTCATGCATGATAAAACACGTAATATAGAATCAAGATGGCGATTACGTCATCTAAATAGAAGAATACAGAGGGACAGGGAATCACGATAACTCTCGATGCGTCTAAACAAAAATGCAGCTGCCGTATCCGACATACTCCAGCTCTGTTTACACGTTAAAATCCCGAAGGCCCGGCGGAGCATGGAATACGAGCTACAAGTCTGGACGTCCGATACACGATACAGAGACCGGTGAGTGATCGAAAATTTATACCTAAACTTGCCTTTTCTTTATGCGACTCATTTACGAGGTACGATTGCAGCGAGGTGTATGAATTATTGAAGAAATTGTTCACCAGTCGGAAATCAGTGTGGGAAGCTATAAATAGGCCTACGATCAGGTTTGGAATGTCGACCAAGGATTTGTTAGGCATTTCCCACTTGACAGTCACGACTTAGCGTTGCAAAGTTTTCTTACAATAGCATCAACCTGACAGCAGAGTTAATCGCAGAACCGGAAAGGTTCCCACAAGAAAATGGTGGAGTTCCATATTAATGATAGTTCTTTAATTAACAAAAATGTGTAGGGGCAGCAGTATTACCGTTAATTGAACATTACGCACGTTACAGCCAAGGCATGGAATAAACCCACGCTCCTGTGCAGTGGTGTTATGTCCGTTCGAATCGTCTCAATACTTATCACATCGTATTAAACGTATACCTCATCCCAGCAGTGACCATATTGTGGACGCCAATGATGTTGCATAGGCCCATGTCAATATACATTCGCCAGGCTTTGTATATGCATAACTATGTATACCTGTATAGCTACAAAATAAAAGTCGTCCGGTCTCCTTATTTTTCAAAGTTACTCTTGTTCTTGGAGTCGTCATGTGTAGAGCTGTAGACCTCAACAGTAGAACACAGGCGCCATTTCTTTTTTTCATAAATCTGTCGCGATTTAGAAATTTCACATTGCCGAAGCCACATTCCACACATTTGGAATACATATAGCTCGGTATATTGCCGACATAGACAGCTCAAGGATCGACTCCTCATACATTATAATTATACGCCAAACCGGGACCTACGATAACTTATCAAGTTATCGTATGCCCGGTCAACCCTTTTATTTACCTTCGTGGATGCTGTACGGTAGGGCTGTTCAAAAATAACTTTTTCTTCTGGATTCCAGCCATTCAGGCATTAAAGAAGCGGAAGCGGAGTTATTGGAGTTTTTAGTAGATAATCCGCGGATCCATGGATAATCCGAGGATTATCAACGAAAAACAACGAAAAACTCCAATAACTCCGCTTCTACTAGTTGGAATTGAGTCAAATTTGTTTTGCATCGTCTCTGAAGACAGCTCAACAATTTCATGAGGCTGACGGAAAAATTTGATAATTTTTTTTTTTAATTTTCCATTATAGATTAAAAATTTTAATTGGATCTCCGGAGCCTTATACTTGATAGAATTGAACCAAATTTGATGCGCAGCGTTTTTTAGGGTAACCCGACAATTTAATGCCTGAATGGCTGGAATCTAGAAGAAAAAGTTATTTTTGAACAGCCCTAAGTGTACGGGTAGCGTTGGCGAACACTGATGTATGCCGGCAGCAGCAGAAAGGCATATTTGAAACTCTAGAAATATTTGAATACAAACGGAAAGGCATTACGCGCCGTTTCCAATTCGAAGTATTCTTGGCGTCCGAGATGTAGAATATGCATAATCGTGCAGGCAAGACGTATTTACCTCACCGTGCACTGCGACATTCGAATATCCAGATCCACATATCACAATATCGAAATCCATAACGGCAGACCTGGCTATTTCCCCTCTAGCCAAATCTACGACCATGGAGTGTGAAGCTGGAGTGTCGTGTGTCACACAATGTGCCGTAGTTACGATTTACGATGCGGCGATGGTGAATTGTTTTAACAATAACAAGAGGATTGCGCGCACGCATAGCCTTACTACATACGCTATATACATGGTGACTTTGGTGAGGTAGGAATAGGATTAGTGTGCCAGGTCAGGAGGGAGGATTTGTTTTAGTGATGCCGCGAGCGATGCGACGTTGCAGTAAGAACTTGGGATAAGATAGTAGCGTTTATGTAAGGTGTTTGTTTCTTTGAAAATGGTATTTTGTTAATGCGGTGTTTGCTAGTTACTGCGTTGCGCAGCATCGCATGTTTGCAGGCTTCGCGCCATTCCCTCGAGTCGATATAATTTTCGCAGTATATCCATCAGTGCCGTAGGATCGTTCATCATTTTATCATGATTATTTGGCTATTGAAGGGAAACAACTATCATTGAACTATAGTAGAAAACAGCTCTATGCACTGTACAGTGTACAGCACATATACAACTGTACAAGTACATTTCCAATTGTACATGAATAGTTATGATAATTCCAATAGCCTTGACCGGTGTCATCACTCTATATTTGTTCATTCGGTCTCGGATTTAAAAAATAGTTGCACTGTACGGTAGCATTGTATTACAGCCGTCGTATAGGCTACTTGTAACTACATCACTGAATTACACTCATTTCCGTTGCGTGCTCATTTGGAACATTCTCGCATACGCACGTTTCCGTTCGCGATTACTCGACTGCGATGCTCGGATGATATTTTGATGTTCCTACGGTTTACGGATAAAATAGTGAATGCTTTTCGAACACTAAAACTTGAATCATCTTCTAAATAGTAAATCGATAGCATGGACTTTCCAGCATGATTCCATGGAGCAATAATTCATGACTTCACGATATTTTCACGAATGACATGCGCGACATCAATCGTTAGTAATAATTCGATTGTTACCAGTGAATCCGGCATGTTGAATTTGACATTAGAAATGTGATAACTAGGGCAAGTTTTTGTAACTTTTGCAACTTTTTTTAAGTTTCCAACAGCTTCCTATATACTCAGAATCTATGTACAATAGGGTTGTTCAAAAAAAACTTTTTTTTCCATATCTCACTCGCCTAGTGACTAAATCGTCAGGTTGTCCAAGAAAACGATGCACACCAAATTTGACTCAATTCCAACCAGTCAAGGCCGTGCAATCATGAATTGAAATTTTTAATTTATTATTAAAAATAAAAAAATAAAAATTCTCAAATTTTTCTGTCAACCCCATGAAATTGTTGAGCTGTATTCAAAGACGATGCAAAACAAATTTGAGTCAATTCCGACTCGTAGAAGCGGAGTTATTCGCGTGTTTTGTTGATAATTGTCGGATTATCTTTGATCCGGGGATTATCAACGAAAAACTCAAATAGTTCCGCTTCTACTAGTCGGAATTGACTCAAATTTGTTTTGCATCGTCTTTGAATACAGCTCAACAATTTCATGGGGTTGACAGAAAAATTTGAGAATTTTTATTTTTTTATTTTTATTAATAAATTAAAAATTTCAATTCAAGATTGCACGGCCTTGACTGGTTGGAATTGAGTCAAATTTGGTGTGCATCGTTTTCTTGGACAACCTGACGATTTAGTCACTAGGCGAGTGAGATTTGGAAAAAAAAGTTTTTTTTGAACAACCCTAATGTACAATGATGTTTTAAGCTGTTTGGAGGGATTTATAGTGCAACTTTTCTCTATTTTTCATACCAATTTTTAATGCAACTTTTATCAAATATTGCGTCAAAATGTGACGGAGTGATTTAAAAACATTCTCTAAACTATTTCTAGTATGGTTCTATTCTCTTTGATTTGCATAACAAAGAGCTATATGATGAGTTAGCTGCATCTCACTGTGTTATGTATGACACAATGGCTTGCAAGCAAGAAGTTCAACTACCCCTGCCAAGCACGACCGTGTCCGAACAATATGTAAATAGTCGCTTTAGTAATTCTGCCGTTTAAATTTGAGATAGTTTTCCATTTTGCGGACTCCCGGACGAGACCGCCGAAAATTACATTTTCACTGGGTAACCTTATTCAGGCTATTGATTTGTTAAAGTCGCCAAGAATGAGTTTATACCGGGAAAAAATATAATTTTTGGCGGTCTCGCCAGAATGTCCGTGGAATGGCAAAGTAACAAATTTGACAGCTCTGCAGGAACTAGGTCATACAACAGAACCGTCCGAATATATCTACCCTACTAATTCAACAAAAATTATAAATGCAACTTTTTACTGCAACTTTTTTCAAAATTAAGTGCAACTTTCTCGCGATTTTAGTGCAACAAAAACTTGCCCTGATAATAACTATTATTATTACGAAAGCGATACATCAATATTGTATAATGTATATTTGTACAACCAGCTCCGCTTAATGCAGTGGTTCCGTTCGCTTTTAATCGAATTAAGCGTCAAATCAATTGTTCATTTCGTATGGTCGTGCATAAAGGCAGACAACGAATTGATATGCTGCAATCTTGCGTAATAAATGATTTGTAGCTGTACAACACTGCAGTATATGGTACTGATCGCATAAAACGCTTGTGCCTTATGGTTAGTGGTATTGTGCAGTATTTCGATACCAACCAATTCAACAAATAGCCTACCATATATTACTGTCACTGTGTATCAGAAACCTTTAGGGCTAATAGTACAATTCTTCAAATGCAATAGGCTGCTAAGCCATTCAGCGAGAGCAGTTGTAATTAAAACCAACACATCTATTCCCGGGCGGGCAATCATTTTTGGAAAAGTTAGTAACACTAACTGAAGGTTAAATCCACAAATACAATGTTTCGGTAGGCCCATATCTGTGCGCGATGCAACTGCATATAGCCAGGTGAGAACGATTATGAAGATTGCACGGCCTTACATCTTACATGAGTTCATTGTCTATTGTTGCTGCATGGATTAGTTCACCTTCACCACTCATAATGTTCAAACGAACAAAGTACAGTTAATTGTGCTTTTAGGGCAAGTTTTTGTTGCGGTAAAATCGCGAGAAAATTACATTTAATTTCAACAATGGTTGCAGTAGAAAGTTGCATTGTTGCGCAAGCTGCACAATACCAACGGCCAAGCAACACTGCACTATAAAGAATAGTGTCCTAACTGACAATCAGCACTCTAGCCTCATTCAATCATTCTCGGAAGCATTAGTGCGCAACAATCCCACCTCGGAGAACTAAATAAGCGAACGAAGAGTGTAACAGCTCACATAACTATATCATTACTGAGCCTATAAAAGTTGACTGTTACATTTTGATTAGGCTAAGATTCAAAGTTCAAGATACTACTCGGAGTGAAAATGACTTTAGCGGGCCGCATAAAAATCTCACGCGGGCCGCAGGTTGGACATCCCTGCCTTAGACTGTCATCTAGACATCAAGGTTATCGATTTTTACTTACTAAATTACGAATGTACTTTTATAACCACACGGTTCAACTATAACTAAGCCGGCTCAATAAAACTTGACCTCAAAAGACTAGAGATAACCTGTTTCCGTTCGCGCGGGCTTGACCAAAAACCAAGTGATAGCTCCACTTCTAATTCAAATCGGGCACTGCCGTGCTTGGCTGGGGTTGGTGAACTTCTAGCTTGGAAGCCATCTGTTGCATCATAGATAACATTGAGATGCAATTAATCCACCACATAGCTCTTTGTTGTTCCAGAAAATGAGAATAGAAACATCCTAGAAATAGTTTTATACGGTGTTTTTTAAATCACTATTTTACGTTTTGCGTAATACTTGATAAAAGTCGCAGTGAAAAGTTGCATTAAAGATAGAAAAAGTTGTAATATACAAACAGCTTAAAACACCATACTACATAAATCCTGAGTATTTAGAACGCTGCCGGAAGCTGTAAATTAAGTTGCAGAGTTGCAAAAACTTACCCTATAGTTATACCCTGATGATAGGAATTGTGAAAGTGTGTTTGGGGAATTGTCCGAATTAACGGCATTATTGGTCCGTTGACTGGTATTTTGACCGGATAAAGTGGTTGCCATCGTTATCCGGTGTCTGAATTAGGCGGGTTCGGCTGTATTACTAAATTCGAAAATGAATGTGTCATTGAATATGGACGTGACACTTATACAGCATTTGGTGAATTCGGCACTCAGCACTTGGTATGTATTGTATATATTAATGGATTCGAGCAGGGGTAGGTTCGGGTGAGAATTTGTAGCCGCCGAGTGTCGAATTCGCCAAGTGCCGAAGTCATTGGTAATCCATTCGATAATACTTTAATAATCCGTATTATCATTCCTTGACGGAAATAACTCTATTGTGTCGCCGAATGCCATGTTTAGAGAATTTGCATATAGGCAGCAGCATCGTCCGAATCGGATTGATGAATCTGACGATATTAACATCATGCTTTCTTCTGACTGACTTTGACTCGTTTCCTGCGTGGGAATAGCGCTGAAACTGTATGCCACGGAATAGTTGTTATATCAACAAGGCGACAGCTTGTATATAGGGTTGCATTTGAAACAAATGGTTGTTTAAAACACTTTGTGTGTTTTTTAAGTTGTAAAATCATGCCATAATTGTGTAAATATTTTCCAAAAACATTTTTTGTTCTGGGGTATTCATGGTGTTTGTCGACTACTATGGTCATTTCAACCAGGTCAATTATCTTCATTTTTATTCCGTATAGCTGCCGACTTGTAGCACGGCCCACTTCTAATCTTTTATAAGACACCGATTACGCGGATGAGATGGCGAGGACGCGCCTATATAAACCTCCAACACCTAGATAGGAATTCTGGAGTCGACCTCGGTCGGACTCGAACCCCCAACTCATTCGTGTTGCAGTTGTGGACTATACCACTACGCTGTCTCGCCATGTTGTATGAGCCTACGGACAATTACCACTCGATACAGCCGACAGACGATATGGGATGCTTGTAATCCGCAAAATATTCGGTTCAACAGCTAGTACGTAGATATTCCGGCGCTTCTTCGATATACGCCCAAGATCAAAACAGTGTTCCCCATGACACCCGTAAATGTTTCCCCATGAACACGATATAAATTTATAAACGTCAAAATATTTTTTTCTTCATTTGAATAGACGGATATTAGGGTTGGTGGAATGGATATATTGGTGTTGGATGTGGGTTAGGGTCAAAGTCGGGGTTAGGGTATCCCAAGATTACGGTTGGGGGAGGGGGGTATTAGGGAAGAGAAACGAGGGAGATTAGGGTTGGATGTGGGTTAGGGTCAAAGTTGGGGTTAGGGTATCCCAAGAGTAGGGTTGGGGGAGAGGGGGAAATTAGGGTTGGGGAAACCCTAACCTCAACTTTAACCCTAACCCCAACCCGCATCCAACTCTAAGACCCCCCTCCCCCAACTCTAATATTCCCCTTCCCAAACCCTAATTTTGGGATACCCCAAACTCAACTTTGACCCTAACCCTAACTCGCATCCAACTCTTATACCCCTCCCCCAACCTTAATATCCCTCTTCCCCAACCCTAATCTTGGGATACCCTAACCCCAACTTTGACCCTAACCCACATCCAACCGTAATATACCTCCTTCCTCTTCCCTAATACCCCGTCCCCAACCGTAATCTTGGGATACCCTAACCCCAACTTCGACCCTAACCCACCTCCAACCTTAATATCTGTCTCTCCAAAGGCAAAAAAAAATTATTTTGACGTTTATAAAATTGTATCGTGCTCATGGGAAGCACTTGCTGGTGTTACGTGAAACACTGTTTCGATCTCGGGCGTATATCGAAGAAGCGCCGATATTCCGTCCTATTTCACCCTATATTTTCAATTGTCAATGCCTATGGCGTCACAATTGAATATTCGAGCCGTCATGGCTCAGAAAACATCTTTTAAACATGTTTGTTTTAAATTGATTTTTGTTTTAAATGCAACCCGACTTGCATGACTATTGATGAGATTTCATTCGTCGCTGTATATACGTCACTATTTTAAGCAATACAATTTCTCTTTGAGAAATATTCTACGCACAAATTTTCAGGAGACATATAGCTCATATACGACGTAACACATTATAACCGTAACATATAGTTCTGGAGAAGTAACCGACAGATATATTTGCATAACTGAAAGGCCTTCGCATGGCGTAAAATTGCGCATAAATAATAACAGTTTGAGACCATGAGGTATCCAACCAGCTGAAACGATACTTAATTAAACACCGACTGTATGGGCCCATACAATGTCAAAATAGCGCAACACATTTAATAGATACATTATAGTAATATTCTCTGAATTATTTGGTATTCGAACATTTATCTGTGTGTTCTTTCGAATGAAAAGTCCTAAATCGTTATGCTGTACTTTGGTGTACGGACGCACTTCTGAATATTTTACATATCTGTATTTGAAAATTTAGGAAATATCTGTTCGCCGAACTCTTATCTTCATTTGCAATATTTACCGCTGTATATCCATTTGATCGGTACATTCTGTTAAAGCCAGTCCAACTGCCATTGCATTGCCATTCCATCCAAGTCTATAGGCAGTATCAGATTACTATTTGGTGCAGTTCCACTGGCATCTCAGGGGAATAATGATATGTTCAGATTGCCGCATTAACCCAGTTTCATGCGAATCTATAGCAAGTTACGACAAGGGAGAGAACTTCAGATTTATTCGAGCTCTGCTACATCTAAACCATTTCGGAAGAGCCGTATTGATTGCGTTTTGTGCTAAATATCAACGTGTCTTCCACCAATTTATATTACTTTTCTGTTCAGGGATACTTACAATAATTACTTTCGTCTCCGTGATTTAGTGCTGGATTTTAAAGATAGTTCGATATAAAATCGCTCTAGCATGGATATTAACACCCGAGCGGTAATGAAGTCTTCAACGATAATGCTATATCGGTTTGTTGTCATCATTGTTTCCTGCTTATTTCAAAAAAGTAAGTGAGAATGCAACGGTGCGTGAATTATTTGATGTTCGCGGGAAAAATATGATGTGGCGCTGTTACAACACGTCATCACATATATGTGCGCAGCATTGCGTTGTGTGGACGTCGTGGGCTACATTTGTAAGACTATAAGCGGATTCAAGTAGAAACAGTGGGGGACTGCAATATTACAATTTTCATTGGGGAATTTGCGCTCTGGCATCTAATGTGACTTTTTTTTAGAATTGGTGTCAAAATGAATACTAACAAATTGATTATAAAAGTCACCGAGCCTAATGCTATAGTTTTCTTGTAGTTCCTCTGATTAAAAGACCAGTCCAGATTGTTGTTTCGGCACCCTTTAATCTTTTCATCACATTGCAATCTTACGGTGTATTGATTTGATAAATATTTTCATAAAATTATGATGGTGATGATAGTGATGAACAATGCCATTGGTATTTAGATATTCCCGAACGCACCGGACTCAAGGACAAGGGTGTATTTCCTACTTTCAACCAATTTGGATCTCTAGTCAGTGGTCTTCTTTGATATCAGTATAACTCACTTCGACACAGAAAATGGCCTAAAAGCAGTAAACGTTTAATAAGTATAAGTAGTAATAATATTGGAGTTTGCAATTCATCGACTGAGTACAACAAAACTAACGGAATTGCAATATTGTATCTTACGTCCTGTATATTATAGTACTATATGCAGTGCTTACGTGCGCGCTTAGTGCAGCGATCGTCGAATAAATCGATAAAGGCAGCGAGTATTTCTGCTGGCGGAGATTACACATTGACAGGCGACATGCTCATCCAAATTAAGATACAAGTTTTCAATTACACAGCTACGTGGTCACCCACTGACTACAAGATCAATTCGAAAGATCGAAGAGAAACTATTATAGCTAAGCCAATTCCGCGTCATACCTCGCTACGGCTAGCCAAGTAATACTGCTATTGTCCAGTGGGGTTCCCTCGATATCCAGTTCGTTCATGATCCCATTTCGCCCATAACTTTCACAATATTCATGAATGTTTTCGAAGCCCCACAGAACAGATCATGTACCGAACCGTAGCTATATTATGATAATATTATCATCCATTTTTTTCTGCACTCAGGCTCTGCGCAGTCAGGCGTAGATTGTAATTCGGCTGTGAGTTTTCTCTGTGGCGATGGAAGCTGTGTCAGCGCCCATGATTATTGCGATGGAGAAAAAAACTGCGCGTATGTGGATTTTATTTCATTTTGCGAGTGATATTTTCTTCTCTTATTCATAAATATTTGGAAGCAACATTCTTTCATTTAGTTACAGGGCTTCTTAAACTGGGGGCCTCATAGGGCCCGCGGACTAGGGGTTTCGTGAAAGGGCAATTTTGAACAACATCGTCATGAAACTACAATGTCAGATTATTATCCTTCGGCGATGACCCCATTAGTGAGATTGTGCCTAACTTGTCGAGTCATTAGTTGTCATGTCATAACCGAAATCGAGTTGAGCTTGATGTGATGACCTTTTTCTTTCATTTGGAAATTTTGGACGCACACGCAAAAAAAGTTTAAGAACCCCTGATTTAAACTGTCATTAATATTATGTATGGCTAGAAATATATTATTTTTGTTGGATGGGGTTCTGCTTTATGTGCCTTCCTTGGCAAAACGTACTTGTTCTAATCGAGTTTCAGTGAGTACCAGGTTCCGTTCATCGCAGTTATTGCTGGTAATTTACTAAAGTGTCGCCTGTTTTGGAAGTAGCTGTAACTAGCAGCATAAACAAGCAGAAAATCGCTGTTATCCCTTTGTTTTGAATAAGAGCATCAAATCACTTTGCAAGTTGAACGCGTTGTTATATCGTCAGATGGTCAAACGAGTTAATATATTTCCCCCAATTTCACGGGGACATTTCGATCGGATATAAATGATACTATCGGCTCGAAATGATTGAATATAAATACAAAAGCAACTCCAATACATGTCAAATATATACACTAAATAAATACATACTTAAACACAATCGGTTTCGTGTAACAAAATACCCGTGACAATAGGTTAGATGGTGTCATGTGCTCACTAACGATGTGTTTTATCATAATGGTGTTTTATACCATAAAGTGCACATCTTGAAAATAATTTCAAAAATTATCTGCCGTACTAGATTCCGGTACTTTTTAATGTGGTTATCTCAGACAACTATCGTTCGTTCTTCTTCTATCATCATCAGCACAGCAAACAGCATATAGGATCCAGAGATTAAATATATTTTGCTTTGTGATTGCACCGTGTTGACGGTCATATTCTGTAACTTTGGCGCTATAAATCTACGTTTTACGTTCATCAGAGATAACTCTGACGAAATGCCATACAACCAATCGCTTCATCACAATTTGGGAATGGAGTGTCAGTCTACCAGGGAGGGTGTCGGAAGCTGTTTCTTGAGCGAGAGATATAAGTGTGATTCTCACGATCACTGCAAAAACGGTAAGTCTATATCGAAGTCAGTGGTTCTCGTCCTTAATAACCTGGTGAACCCTTACGCTAATTTGCCCACCTTCGGTGAACCCCATATTTTCGATGAGTCATGGAATCTACCGCATTACGCAACACATCTAATACATTACTGTGAAATACTGGTGCAATTCGAGTAATCCCAACACTGCACTATAGATTTTTCTTTGACCAACAGCCTACAATACATTTTCCTCTGTTCACACACACAACACCCGTACCTGCTCAATTTATGACTTATCATTGCCGCTGGTATGAAAATCACCCCCAATAAAAGTTTCATTTATGTTGTGGTGCCTAAAGTTGAATATTCCACCTGACAAATTAAAAAATTTCCGTGATCACCAATTAAAAAACGAGTATTTTGTAGTATCGTCTTATATTTTCATTTTCACAGTAAATGCTAATACTGTGCGTAGCCTACTCCTACAGGTGGCGACGGTGAATGAAGATCGCCAGGCCCCTCTCCAGACCTGTTCTGTACTGGTTTTTCACTGGTGGGACACTATAAGGGAATTTATCGATCAATATGTCCTTACAACTGATTAGAATTGTCGATACTTCAGCATCTGGAACTTTTTTGACCAACAGCAGATCAACTATAATAAACTTGTTGTTTTTCACCCTAGTCCTATTGTTTGTTCCATTGTAATTTTTACCTGTTATCTTTTTATTTCAGGTATGGATGAGGCAAATTGTAGCCACACGTTTTTCTGTGGGTCAGGCGATCAATATGTCCACAAGGAAAAGTTTTGTGACTACAATAATGAATGTCTGGATAATTCCGATGAAAGAGCTTATGATCCGTATGAGGAATACGTTTCTAGATCGTCCAGAGCTTTTATATAGTCCGTAGTATGCCCGACGTGTTGATATGGGGTAAACGATAAGTTCGCTAGGATACATAGTACATATGTATGGTAGGTCTATATGCTGACACGCCATATACGTAGGGTTGCATTTAAAACTAAAATCAATTTCAAACAAACATGTTGAACACTGTTTAAAAGAAACATGTCTTTAATGTTTTTTTTGTCGGAGGTCACCCATTTCGTATCAATGATGTATAAGTACGTGCTATAAATGTTGAAGCAACGACCCCTTCGCAAGTTCCAACCATTCCATATCGTATACGTTGCGTATATCTGATGCGAGTCGACCGTATATTCTCACACTTCATGTTTTTCGAAAGTATTTACACGATTATGCCATTAGAACACAACTTTTTTTAATAAAACATTTTTTTTTAAAGACATTCGTTTAATATCTGTTTAAAGCATGTCTTAAACAAAGTATTTTAAAACATCACTTCTTTTAAATGTAAACCTACCAATACGTAGCATGGTAGCGTAATACGTCTAGCAAAGCTGGAAATAGGCCTATAGATTGTTTGCCAGTACCGATTAATTACTTTTACAATGGCGTATCGAAGAAACGCATCACGTTTCTCGCTTTCAATTCATCACACCCGTAAATGTGGTCCAAAATATTAGCCCGCTATCAAACGTTCCGTTGAGTATGAAATATTGTGTGGTAGTGTTTACAATCGCGGCTGCAACCCGTAGGTAGGAACAGTAACTATAGTTTCAGCGAAAACCCGTTATTCCTTAATCATGCACAAATAGTGATTGAAAGTGACGATCCTTCTGTCACATTGTTCCGGCTATTCTTCTTCGATTACCTGAAAGCTAAAAGTCTTCTGTTATTACAACAGCTCTGTCGGTGGATTTCAATGCCCGTCCCCAAGAAAGTCGGGAGCCAAAATGTGTGTGCTACCTGAAGCCCACGTGTGCGACAATTCTTCAGAATGTACAGCGGGAATCGATGAATGCTTTTGCGAAGATGGCAAACAGACTGACGGTAGACGCTCATAGTTTAATCACACTTTCTATACTTTTAATATGATCGATAGGTTGGTTTGCTGAATTTTCGTACTTCAATCACAATCAAAAGCTCAAAAGCTTAAAAGTTCAAAAGCCAAGGACGCAAGTGGGCGTATAATAAGTTGGCAGCTCAGTAATGACCTATAAGAAAATCGAACTGATATAATATGATCATTGCTCAAACACGATGAATACTACACAACAGCAACAAGAGTTCAAAATGAGGTGAACGATTTTGGACTGATATAGTCATTGCAGGAAATGAAGCCCCGAAGGTAGAAATATACGTCACGTCATTCTAAATATGTGTTCTATGTAGTAACCGATTCTGTGGATCCCTATGCACCAGTACAGCAGGCAAGTTGCCTTCAGTGTGATCGCCATTTCAAGAACATCAACGAAACCAATTATATGTGTTGTTTTATTACAAAATCGCTTCATTGTTACTAATAACATTTCTAGTCTGGATATTTGAAGTAGGTTTCTTTAGGTTCTTTTCACACTCACATTCATCATTATATACAGCAATATACCATACATGACAAATGTATGACCATATATGACATAAATGTACAAATGCGTGATATATGCAGCTGCCGAGAGGGTCCTTTCATTTCAGTCATCATGTCATTTACAACCCTTTGATTTCTATAGCTTACTTCAACGATGAATGCTTCCGATGTCTGGATGGCCTTCTTGTCATTCCGAAATATCAGCTCTGTGATGGATTGTTCCACTGCAAAGATCTCTCTGATGAATGTTTGTGTGGTGAAGACATTGCGAAATTGAATACAAGTAGTATATGCGATAGAATTTGCTCAGGTGAGCTATTGAGCGTTTATAGTCAGGCATTTGGTGATCACCAAATGCAAGGAAACGTCTATATTTACGAGAAATACTCACAGACGTGTTCGTGCAATACCTGCCAGAATATTTTCATGTATATTCACTTCCATAATTTCACTGCACAATGAGATACTGAGCCACATGCCCATAAGCATACTTATTCTATTTTTACTGCATTTAAGAGGGTGACTGCGATTGTCGCGGCAGACTGCAATGCATCCCAAACGCTGCTCGGAATAGCAGTTCGATATGCCTTCAACCTCGGCAAGTATGTGACTTCAGGTGAGATCCGAAATTCCTGTTCAATTGTTACAGTTTCCACTATGTCAAGTATTTTTTATCATGCGAATCACGTCATACTAAATGCAGCGGGCAATTGACACTGGTAGTAATGTCTTTTTCGCATTCATCTGAAGGATCTTCTTTCCCAAACTAGGGATTGTGACACCCGAATAGGTCAGATGAGTAACTTCACGTGGCGTGGAGAGAGAGAGAGTATACCAATTTAGAGTTTGTCGGCACCACTATATGTATACTTTATACATATATAGCTCTATAAAAGCTTCTCAAAGCACGAAGATATGACGCCACAATATTGATTCCATACAAACGAACGTACATGTCTACTTTACGTGCATGTATATTTAGATTGACCCGGAACTAGCAAAAATCGGACGGAAGTCCACTAGATACGAGATATCTTTGCGTCCGTATTCAGGATACCCATTCACATCCAGTATATATTACATGAATTTTTAACCAGGGGCTCGTGAACCGCCTGGGGCTACGAAGCGCCAAAACAGGAGATACGAGATGCATTGTGGAATTTAGCCTATACGCTATTCAGAGGCCCAAGTTATTTTGCAAATCAACAAGAAATAGAATATTTTCTGGCCAGATTTATTCAACTTTTCTGAATTGTCCTTTTGACTTTAATATATGTACCAGTAGAAATTGTATTAAAAATGGGCAGGGGTACGAGAAATTTTATTGAAAGCTCTAAGGATACGAGCGCTAAAAACGCTAACAAGTAATGCAAATACCATTTTTGCACCACGGAACAAATATGTCAATGGTTCTCAACAGTCGGCCAGCCAAATATATCAGTATTTTATATCTCAATTCCATATTGTAAAAGGTTGGACGATTGCCAGTTAATTTGAGAAATGAAACGTCATAATTTTAAATTGATTTAAAAGTTTGCAACGTTTTTTTGAGCATGGTGTCATAATAGTGAGTTCATGGTCAGCGTTGGCAGCACCTGACAATGGTGCGAGTGTTGTAAGAAACTGCTTGAAAGTATAACCTACGACTCTTATTGGACATGTTGTATGTGAAATCTACGGGGACTGTTAAACAAACTTCGCTAAATCCCGACGATTGAATATACTATTCAATTGTATATTGAAGTTCTGTACCTCCAAGAAGCTCTTTAAATCCCGACGGTGCAATTAACCGACGCTTGGCAGTATAATTGCGCTACAACAAAAAGCAAGGTCGCATTTCTTTCAAATGATACCGAACAATCATAATCATGTTAGTGGACAGGACTTCGCTGGCTTCGCCTTGCAGAAACGTCAATAGAAGCACGTATAAATATCTAATACAAAAAAAGCAGCACTAAATAAGATCCCACTATTGCATGAATTATTCGTAATTAAAGGTGAATTTTGATTTGTGAAGGTTCATCGGTCCGTAATATTCGTTTTGAAGTGTTGCCGGTCCGTATCTTGCAATGTCAAGCACACTTTTCTTTCTTGTTGTTGCCATCTCGATGCAACGAACGATATAAAGTTGAAATTTAAAGAGATAAAAAGACTACTGGAAATAATGGTATTTCACAAATATATTCGCAGGCCAAGAACTTTGTAAGGTTCGTTTGTCAACGCGAACCTCTGAATATCAAGGTTCTCATGTCGATCGCGAATTTGAGCAGAACGTCCCCACTATCCCTAGCATACTACCCATTATACTGTTACATTATTGATTTTCGATTTGGATAGATAGTTTGGCCATGAATCTATTTCCAAAGCAAAGGATTTATATCTGTTTGAATATTATAAAATATTAGAAGCGACTCTTGGAGTTACAAAACTTCAATATATAAGTGAATAATCATCGCATATTGAATAAAATATTAATATGTTCCCGATAATCATTTATAAACTTATTCGTCGCTGCTTCAATATCTCACCGAACATGGAATCATCGCAAACATACTTGATAAAATATTGGTGACCACTATATAATGCGAGATAGGGATAGGCTTCTGTGTAAATCCAACCAATCAGGATACTAGGCTTGTATTTGCCCGCCCCCTTCATAGATTCCCAACCCACTCGCCGACGGCTAACTTCAAAAGCTTCTGATCGAAATGTAAACGACTTTCCTTGGAGCTCCTTGCAGGCTGATTGATGTTGTTGTTGTTGTCGTCAACAATCTACAGATTTGGCTCTATGCCGCAGCATTTCAGTAATGTTTGGATATTTGAACAACCCTATTGTTCCCGTTCCACTATCCGGGATTATATAAGAATTCTAATAAATCCAATTAGGTCTTTGATTGCGCAGTTTGTCGGCATTCAGTTAATCGATTCAGGTAAATTGATTAATCGGATTTAGTGAGGAGATCATGAAGTTAGATGATCCGGGAGAATGCTAATCGTGTGATTAAAACTGCTAATCGTGGCGCATTTTAGGCGGAGAGTTAACTGATCCGGAAGAATGCTAATAGTGTGAATAGAAATTGCTAATCCGGACGCATAAAGTTGCACAAAGTTACGCGCGATGATTATCCGGAGGTGGTGCTGTTAAGCAAGTAGTGGTGCGATATCTGTTGCATCACAATGCGAAAACGCGCCATTGGCTGTCAATTGACAGGTTGTTGAATGAAACGTCAAGGTACTGATGAAAGATACTGCGACGGAAATACGTATATATATAATATATATGTCTAGCTCTGTCTTCGTTCAGACTAAAAGCACCATCACCGATGTGATGGAAGTATCCATCGAAAAATGAGAGCCTCAAAGATTTCAATTATAAATTAAATTTCCCGTGAAAGTGTCGGTGTCGTTACGATTAAGGACATAGTCGATCAGCGTTGTAGAGGGTCTTCCTTTTTCCATTTTGCTTTCATCTTCAATGGCTATTAAATTCACGACACTGTTATTACGTTTTCGAATGTGTGCAAGCAATTTACCTTCTTGATGATCAATGAATGATGAGAGGTTTCCAGTGCGACAGATTTTATGAAGATTCTGATTACTAATTTTGAAGACGTGGTCGGTTCCCTTTCGAGTGCAGCCTCCATGTACCATTTTTCGCAAAAATTGTCTGTCGCGGACATCCGGGACGTTTCTTTGATTTTCCGAAAGAGACCATACGCTGCAGCCATATGTGAGCCGACTTGTCACAAAGGTATTCAAAAATTTTATTCCTTTACCAATCCAAATTCTGAAGTTTCAAAGCAGGTATTTATAGGTTTGGAAAGCAGCATTAGCCGAGATGATCCTATTGTTGATTTCGGATATCCCCACATTCGTTTCGTTATAATAGTGATAATAGGTAGAATTATCATCATAGCGAATTGAATGTCGCGTGTAATCAGTGCGGTACAGCGAAGAAACTGATTCATAATATTGATATATGTATCGCTCTGGTTTTGTCTGATTGTTTAGTGAAGCATTTCATAGGGCAGAATCGTCATTGTCATTGTTAGAAATACTTCCGCGTAGGAATTTTTCTCAATGTTAAGTACAGTTTGTTCCGGTTTGCTAAATAATGAGATTAAAACTTAGCTTTATGCGCTGCGGTCATCCGGTTTCCTTAATCCTGGGTTGTTAAATCCTGATGAATGCGATGATCCAGTTTTTATTCAATCCAACTTCGTGATCTCCTCCCTGCCTTCTCGTGACAAAAGAAGATATGCTAAAACTATTAATCTATATGACGTGTTCCGATGTTTTTTGGTTTGCGAGTATTCCGATTTTTATTATCACACAGAAAGGATTGCGCAGACGGTTCCGACGAAATTTTCTGTCCCTTTCTTGAAGAATACATGACGTGTGACGATGGGATTAAAAAGGTCCAGAAGATATATCAGTGTGACGGTCTGAATATATTCCTCGGGTAATACTAACTTTAATGATATCGTAACAACCGCATCATTTTAAATAGGCCAGGATGATTGCGATGATGGCTCAGACGAGCTGGGCTGCCATGAAGAAAAGTTCATCTGCGAATTCTATAACCCAAGAAGCACAGTTGCGAATTGGACGCATGCCATCGGTGAGATTTAGTCCAGCGTATGAACTTCTAGCGCGCCCTGAAGATATTAACGAATAATGGCACTTCAGAACTTTGTCACCTGATAGTTAAGACATCGGGGGCCTATCAGTAGGGCTGCGGGCAATATGATTCGATATCGAACCCGAATCGAGTATTAGTTGTGATGATTCGAGTCGATCAGTGAGAG
Source organism: Botryllus schlosseri (assembly GCF_051294905.1). Classification (NCBI taxonomy): domain Eukaryota; kingdom Metazoa; phylum Chordata; class Ascidiacea; order Stolidobranchia; family Styelidae; genus Botryllus; species Botryllus schlosseri. The sequence goes on along the minus strand of NC_137246.1, from coordinate 25,068,793 downwards.
ATGATACTTCGAGTACTGAAATTGCACGCCCCTCTACACAACGAAGGATAAAACGTATTATTATCAAGGAGGATTTTACTTTCGATGTTTTTTCCCGACCTGAAAGCCTTGAAAGCTACGTTGGTCGTATCACAGCCAGAGCATGGTATGGTATGGAACGAGATTTCGGTATGGAATATGGAAATGTGCTGTTCAAGTATGGTATGGTATGGAAATATTTTTCCATACTCTTCCATACTTTGGCAGTTTACCAGAACCATGACAACGAACCTACTTTCGATTTGTCAAATTGATTGCATACCTCGAAAATTCGTTCACTGTCTATGTTCAATGTTCATATCTCAAATTGTGATTCATGACTCACCCAACCCGATGGACAGCTATCTGAAGACAACAAAGCAAGTTGTGCAACGCGCATATGACGGAAAATAATATTAATGATAAATAATTATTCCAACACCGATAAGTAGGCAGTGCAGGAATCACAATGAAAAATATCCGCCTAGTGTAAAATGGCCACAGATGTTGAAACTCCACGAATAATAAACCTCAACAGCAACGACATATTGGTGGCTGTTTCATCACGAATCTTATATTGCTTCTGTGATAGTAGTATCCACTAGAACAGTTGATATTTGATCGCTGCGTGAAGTCCGAAAAACTAATATACCATTATATCTCTTAAGGTTGGAACGATTCTGACTCATGGCCGAAGATGAATAGAAGTAAGTAGAGATCGAAATGAAATATAATAGGTCGTTGTTAAAATGAGAACTGGAATCGACTGGATTGCAGATATAAATAATTGAATATGTTGAATCCCGTGCTCTATATATGCTGTGCGTTTTAACTGTCGAATCTTTATATAATCTGTCATATCCTGTCCTCACAAAAACCCACAATACTACGATAATATATAATAGACCACAATATATCCATTGTCTCACAGGATGCGGTAGAATCGAAGTGACATTATCAAGAGAATGCCTCGCAATATCGTCTAATACGCACCTCTTTCACCATTCAAGTGCATGTAGGCTCTCACAATTTATTACGAACCTTAGAACTAACCAAAACACAAATTACAGCATAACGCATATAGACACAAATACCGCACAAATTAGTCCAGCCATATTTTCAGCCCCAAAAAGAGGAAATTTTTTCGCCAAATAAAACGAAAGTAGAATTGTTGCGTTTGAGTCTGATGTTTTACATTTCCTTAGTAGTTGCAGGCAAAAGTTACAAAAACAAAGTAAAGCAAAAGTTACAAAAACAGACACAAAGACAATATTTTAGATTCAGCGCATAAATACTCTGCGGCTAACTGTTGCCAATAAAGAATGGTCAATTTTAACGAGCTCGTGGAATTGTTCGCACGAAATATAATTGAAATTATATACAACCGTCAAGATGCTTGGATCTGATCCAACTAATGCGTCTGTGAAGTTCGACTTCCCACCAGGGAAATTACAACGTGTCCTCGCATTTAAAATGGACCAGATGTCACATAGATCGTCGTACAATAAGTTGCGACTAGTAGAGCAATTTGTTGGAAGACTGTTTTTGAACTAGCAATTCCGCATGTTTGGACTACAATGATTTATTTGGAAATAAATACAACGTCTCGCCTAAAAGTCTTGTTGTACGTACAGGTAACCAGCTGAAAATGCGAAAAATAGGTCATCTATAGGCATTTTTGAGCGTCCTTGGAGGACCTTTCGCTTTTTTTGGAACAGAGGACAAATCATACTAGAAGAGGACATATGGCATACCTAGCAAAGATACGATAAATCGCGTGTAGGCTAGACAGACATCACCATGTTTTTACAACAGGATTTCTTAAAATGTGGGTCGAGTGGTATAATTTTGGGTCGTGACGTCACCAGAATGATCTTTTGATAGGAGTATGATATTTGTTGAATTTCTTGCCACAATAACATTTCTTCGCGGTTCGCGCGATTTCGTGAGAATACTTCATTGTGTTGGGTACTATAGCCAATAAGCGAGAAACGTAGAAGAGTCGTTACTACAATATGGCTTGATCATGAAAATGCGCCGACCTTTGTATTACGCAAATTGTTTGAAATTCATGACACGATTTGTCCGACATTGGTTCTCTGGAAAACACTGTCGGAAACCGTTCATATGCTTTAGTATAGGGGTGCGCAACGAGCGGGTGAGGGACTATGAAACACAGATATTTCGAGGCCAACTGCTTCGGAGCCGCGGCAGATGAGGACATGAAGTTTGTGGCAACATAAGGCTGGGCAAAGTGCGGTGCCAAAATACAGTCGGCGATAATACCTTGGCCAAAAATGACCGTCGGTCGTTTGCTAAAACCTTCGATATTGATGTGTCGGGTCGTCAAAATGATCGGCACCAGATAGTCCGGTCGTTGCAATCTGAGTAGACAGTAATAAAAATGTAAAAATACGACTCATGAAGGAAAATAATGCACCCTATAATTTGAAATCACGTGCGTTCGACACGTTTCATAGAGCTGCAATGTGTACAACTATTGTCTGCTCATTCTTCGTATCAATCATAACCTACCCGTATAAACGTAGCATACTAATATTTAAAATGCATTTTCGTTGATGTGTGGGGCTTGGGTCGCGACATATCACTAATAGTCAGATTTGGGTCGCGGTCTGAAAAGTTAAAGAACCACTATTTTAGAGTAGCATGTCATGTTACCTTAAGTATTGTCTGAGAGATATATACGAATGCACGTAAAAGTCGAATAGATCTTGATCAAGTTGCGATGGTAACTTGTACAATCAAACATATTAAATTAGACTGCAAATCCGCTATAAGTAGGAGGAGACAAGACATCATGTATGACTATTTTTCTGTTCATGGAGGATTCAACATCTATAGCTAATGAACTTATCTTCAGCGTCGTTACACGATGATTTCATGAATGAATTCGAGATGGAATGGAGCATGTTATTCCATCCTTACTACGCGGATGCGTGCGATGGTATACCAACTTGCCTCGATTACTCAGACGAATGTGGCTCGAATAAAAGGAGGGAAGATTGTCCTATAAATTACGCGTTCTGTGGCGAAACCAACGGAAAGTATGGATGCCTCACCTATATTCTTTCGTAGCCCATCTTAATCAGCCCCCCTCCTCATTATGTATCTTGCGATAACTGTTAATATGTTTAACACAAGTTCGAATATTTTAGATGTAGTGGATTAGACTATTTTCTGGTAGGAAGTGAGATATGCGATGGCATCCCGACCTGCAACAAATCAACTCCGGAAGCCTCAGAAGATGAAATGTTTTGTCCGGGAAGGTAAGCTTTAGCAAAACGGTCATCATAATCTGTTGGATCGGTTTTCTCTTGCGTTTGAGATTTGAGATTTTTTTCAATATTAGATATGCCAGAACCAAGTTTCTTGCCGCTTTCTTTTACTCTTTTATTAACTTGCTGAACCTGACCTTTTCTAAAATCCTACCACGAATATTTTGCGGCTTTTATTTTGCGAAATAAGAAGACAGTCGCATTCCTAGGTACATGATACTGTTCGTTTCCAGGTTCTATTGCAACGACCTCACGAGCGCAAGACTCCCTATTCATGTACCGACAAGCCATCAGTGTGATCTTAATATAGTGAGTATTAAAGGGGCACTGCACTCTAAAAATGATGTGGTCTCAAATTGAAGGGCAAAACGAAAAAAAATGGCCGCAGCCGTTTTCTTCAGAACGCCACCGTAATGGAGCTGCAATGTATTGAAGTTTCCACAAAAACCTCACGCTCCAGCAGTCACGCAGAGATCGACTTTTATATAGTCGTCAGCCGATGTTATGAAGGAAATATGTCGTACATGACAGAAATGGAATACACTAGGCCCGATTTTGACATAAATCTCCTGACTGAACATCTTCCGTTGAACGCGGTATCTAAACCACCTTGGCGTGTACGACATATTTCCTTCATAACATCGGCTGACAACTATATAAAGTTCAATCTCTGCGTGACTGCTGGAGCGTGATGTTTTTGTGGAAATTTCCATACATTGCAGCTCCATTACGGTGGCGTTCTGAAGAAAACTGCTGCGGCCAAAATATATTTTCCCTTCAATTTGAGACCACATCATTTTAAGAGTGCAGTGCCCCTCTAAGTATATTATAACATCAAGACTGGCTTAGGTTCTATCACGCCCGGCATTTAATTCAAGGAATAGTGGCAATACCTGGAAAATAAAATACTCTCGATACGTCATTGAATCAGACATTGTTTTTCATTTGTGTATTGTTTGAGTTGACTCACACAAGGTAAAACTAAACCCCTAAACTTTAGATCAGGGGTGTCAAACATACGGCCCGTGGGCCGCATCCGGCCGGCGAAGCAATTTTGAGTAAATTGAAACATGCTTATATCATCCCGTACACCTGTAACAAATGTTGAGATTTTTTGTAGAAAATACTTTCGTTAAATAATCTCTCAATTCAGTAAATGTCGAGCATGTCCAAGTCCATAGGTCGCAATATTACCATCCGACTGCGGGGTGTTGGTTTCACCGTAGGAACAAGTCCGTGACATTGACACCCAATTTCGAGAGGGCAAAAGGTGCACACTGATTTCATAATTTTATGGATAAATGGACCGAATGTAGTTATTCACAGAAGCGAAATCGCCTATATGTGGATCCGATATACGCGGTTTACTTGGAGAATATATCAGTCATATAAAATATTTAATTAAAATGTCTGTGGTCGCACAGAGGTGTCACTTCCGACTCAAAAGGTACCCGGACTACAGTAAAATCTCTTTACTCACTCCTTATAGCACAGGGCTAACGCCAGATTACGACTAAAGCAAAGGCAGAATAGAAACATGGCAACTTATATCGTTGTTTGCGCAACTGTTTTAACGGTTCATATCGGTATTCAAGCGGCCAATCATTGTGTATTTGCCAATTCCATGGTTCGCGATTAAAGGTGTTACTACTTGCTAGAATAAAGCCTCTATGATCCGTGGTACTATTTAATATACGATACTACCTATATATACTCGATAATAAGGTATTCAAGTGAAAAGATAGGACAGTATTTGGAAATCAGTTGACTAGTGCAGCCCGCGAGCGGTTTTAAGGTTTGAGTCCGGCCCGCGACGTAATTTGAGTTTGACACCCCTGCTTTAGACCGACGGAATATCTAACCGGATAGTGACCAAACCCACAAAAAAGTTACTTCACCAAAGTGACAAATACTCTAAAAGAAACCACTACATCTCGGAAGCAACCTGCATGGGATACCAGTCATATTTCCTCAACCTGTTGATAATGACCGTGACTTCCAGGAATGCTATGACAGGAGCGATGAGATGAACTGTTCGACAGACACTCATTTTTACTGTGACGACGATGGATCAACACTGTTCGTACCAATGAGCCAGGTTTGTGGGAATTCGGATGTACTGCTATGATATGTACTGCTGCATGTTGACCCGCCTATACCAACTGACGATATAATGTATAATCCAGCTCTATAGCAGACGTCCTGCCGTATATTTAGAGATGTGACAAGCGTGTCGATTGCATGGAGGCCAGGGATGAATGTGATGGTTGCATACAGGATATATTTTCCTCCGATGAAAGTCTGATTTCCTCGCGCATTCTTGTTGCATTTTTGTGGATATTAGGTAGGTTATTGGCCAATCAATATATGTAAGCGGATAGCGATAAAAGTTTATAAGCGAAATACGCCAATACACCGAGAGCCTATATATAAACCACTATACCTAATAGTCTAATGGTCTATGGGTCGCCAATAGGGCTGGGCACAATGATTCGAGTACTCGAATCTGAATCGAGTATTAATTTTAATGATTCGAGTCGAGTAGTAAAAGTCGATTTTTTCGAGTACTGAAATTATACGCTCCTCACCTCTGAAAGTTGATTTATCAACGAGGAGTTTATCAACGATCAACGAGTTTATGCTAATTTCACTGTTGAAGCCTTGAAACCTTGATTGGCCGAATCGTAGCATACGAAACATGAAGTACAAAGCTACGAACGTTACTGGAAATAGCACATTTCCGAAGTCATGATCATCCCACAATATTGTCACCAAGTTCAATGAAATCGGTATGGTCGAAAAAAATAACAAAGTATCCTTAATATGATGGATAACAGGCAATATATTCTATGTGGTCGCTTAAAAGGTACATATTTGAACTTTGACAAATAATATTCTGCTATGACGTCATAATGAGTGATACTCGATTACTCGACTCGACTCGAAGCATTTTACGTGGTTCAGAATCGAATCACTCAGGTACTCGATTTTGCCCAGCCCTAGTCGCCAATAGAGGGTGCCTGGCGCAATATGGTTCGTGTATTCAGATCCGAAACGAGTATTAATAGTAATGATGCGAGTCGAACATCGAGCTCAATTTTTCGAACTCTGATATTATATCCCTGGTTCATTAATAGTTATATTATCACCGAAAATTATAGTTTCGATACTTTTTTTCTCATCTGAATTGGCCGTATCACATCATCCAAAGCAGATAGAATCAAAAATATGCGCACATTAGTGGAATTTACATTTCTGTCGTGATAAACAGTCAACGTTGCCGCAAATTGCATTGAAATAGACTAGCGGAGAAAACCAAAATTATCTCTATGCGGTGTAGAACTGGAATTTTTCTTTGTTGACGCAAAAGAGGTAGATCCTTGAACTTTGCACATCATCCGTTCTCGTATTACGTCATAATGACGGTAATATAATTCTCGACGATCGTTCGTTACCAGTCCGATAGGAATTTGGATGAAAAAGGATGCAACCAAATCGCCAAACGTGCGACTTCGTCTAATGTTTTGGCCAATCTTAACAAATTTATTGGCAAGGGTTTTGAACTATTTGCCCATTTCTTCGGAAACATTACAAAGTATCCGGTAGCACCGGTTCGCTCGGTATGATATTGTTAGCTTTATGGATATCAATTCTAATTATTGTGGTATGCTTCCACAACTGCTGAATATATCCTTTATAAAGACATGTGACTGCGAGTTGTAAATTTGAAGCAACGCCATATCTTTCGCAGAAATCGTGCGATTGCATGAAAGTTAAACGTTTACCGAATTGCACCAGGAATTTTTATTTAACTACAGATGTTTAGTCTTCATGTTGGATATTGCTTTGCACCAATCTTAAGGGTTGCCGTCTGTATTTTACATCATCCATTGTTCTGTAGTCGAAGATCATTTATCTATTGTTGCCCTCGTCTTTTTCAGGACTTATATCAACATTGGGAAATGGCATCGTTGTTTGTCATCAGATCTCAACGATTAGCAAAAAGAAGGTCCAGCGAAATCAAGTCACACTCACGAACCGAACACTGGTCCTGAACCTAGCGTTTGCAGACCTTCTATTGGGGGTAAACTGGAATTTTTATGAACAAATGCACGTTTCAACTGCCTGCGGCCCTTTAAGGCTTTATGTACCACATATTGTTGTACCAGCGTAATATGAATATGATGATATGATCATTGGATTGACACTGTACCTGAAATTTTCATCATTACCAGCCAAACAGTGAAGCGCACAATCATTGAATACCTGGTTGCTCTAGAGGCGATACGCTTCAAATCTTTTCGTTTAACTCAGTGTTTCTTAACCTTGTCGCCAGCGCCCCCACGGGTCGATTTGGATTTTGAAAGAGTGGAAACGCTCAGGGGGCGAGATGGGGGCGCTGGGTTCAAGGGCGGCATGGGGGTGCCGAAGAAAAATAACGTATCAGTAGAGGGTACAGTAGGGACATATGATCATATAGTAGAATAACAGTTCTATATATTCCTGAGTTTTCATTGCAAATTAACATTCGGCAAAATCTGTCAAATCACGAAATTTTTCGTCGCGCTCAGCGCGAAATGTAGGCCGACGATCTTTTTAGCATGTTTCTATCTATGCAGTGGTTCAATGTAATTCATATAAATTAAATGAGCGTACTTTTAATTCGCTAATTCCCCGTTAAAATACCCCCTTCACGTTTCCTCGGATTATTTTCCACAAAATCTTTCGAACTATTTAATAGGTATTTTATCCTGCAGGTAACAGCGTGTCGAAATCGAAGAAAGAGGCACTGTACCACTTTTAAGAGTGAGAGTGGGAGGCCTTTGTACATTAAAGAGGCTTTGAAGCTTTTCGGTCGAGATGATTACCTAAATATATTTGTATTTGAGAGCTACATAATTAAATCTTCCGAATATTTCTTCATCGTACCATAAAGGATGATGATACTGTTTATTAATGTTGTGGCCCGCAACCTTGCATGAACGTTATATAATATGGGCTGCTTTGTTTGGAATACAATCATGTTAAAGTTGATCTCCCAGATGGTATGAGCCCGATGGTTGTTATAACAACCTTGATTTGATCTCGAATATAGCACATTCAATATACATATACACATAGCATTAATTAGTCGAGTTTTCCTCGGGCGCGATTCAAGCTATTTCCAATAGTGAAGTGCCAACGCGGAAAAACCGAGCGGACTTCGAACACTTAACCCTTGTTTTTACTACCGTCCTTATATAAATCTGGGGGGCGCCAGACTCGGGCAATTTTCGAAAGGGGGCGCTGCAGGAAAAAAGGTTTAGAACCACTGGTTTAACTGGTCAAACCAGCGCATTACGAACAATCCGAACATATATAAAAGACACAGATATCTAGTCAACACCGATTACTTGATGACTTGAAATAGACTCGTAAATTTTTCTGCGAGTCACGAGTCTATCCACGTTTCTGAAACCGATAGTCAAAGTGACTCCAGTTAAGTCATGACTCGATTCATCCCATCACTGGTCCATACAAACCCCAGTTCATTCATGAAGTAGCCTACTTGGCTATACCTGTCGGTAAAAGATCTGTTTGAAACGCACGAGTCGGTACATATACATTAATAACGAATTTACCATTCACTCAGTTGACTAGAGAGTTAGGGAAATGACAAAAGAGATAGCCTACCAAAAGCCTTCTTGGCACTTCATAGAACCCATATTTCTTTCGTGAGTTTCAATCCACTCAATGTACAGACGCCGATGAACCAAGTAACTATTGTTGCTCCTTTGGTAGATATACCTGTTGTGTCTCGGAATAAAAGACGCCACTGTCACGAAATACTGCCAGACAGACATGGTATGGCGGAGCAGTGCCACCTGCGCAAGCTTGGGCGTGATTGCTGTCATAGGAACCGAAACATCCGTGTTCACATTGCTGATAATGACGTCACATAGACTCCACGTCGTTTTCAGGTTGCGTTGTCTCAAGCTAGGCGTACATCGTCTGTTTATTATTTGATTATCGTGTTCCAGACCACTTGTCAAGAAGAAGTTCTCTACTGTTCTCGTTTCAGTAATGTTTGCGTGGGTCGTTTCCATCGTTCTGGCCACCGCTCCTCTGGCACCATCTGCCGCCGAGTACTTTTTGTCGTGTGTTTGGTGAGTCGTACTGACATCGCATTTTTGTCTGTTAGACTATAGATAACTAACCTACCTAGGTCAGTTATCTATAGTTAAACGACGACGTCGTGTCAACTTTTTATGCTTCGCAGGTTTGCTAGCAATCCGTTCTTCGGACTTGCCTGTAAGCAGGATGTGACGACTTTTACGGAAAAGCTTGTGGCGCTGACTGGCCCCGAAAGTAATTTCAGCAGAGCGTTGGGGTATGTCCCGAGAAAGATTAATCGCAATAATGTTACATGAGCCATATCCGAAACTGCCACGCTGATTTTGAGCCACAACGTACTGAATTATCAACGAGGGAATAACTATTCGTTGTAGGAACATTATCGATATGCGTCATAAATTTTTGGTGTGACCTGTCGACCTTGCGTTCTGTAGTCTGCATTCAGCGCCGCCATTTTGTATATGCAGCACGTTAGTCATGAAAGTTGGGATTTTGCTAATACCAGTGCGACGATAGATCACAGTTCGTTATTAAACATCATCAACAGCCGTATAAGGATGTGTGTACTTGATACTCCGCTTTGATTAAAATAAATTATTGGAGAGATCATTTTCTTTTAAACGCGTTTGGCTATATCTTTGTCCGTGTCTCTAACTTATACAAATGGCTTAGCAATTGCTCTATGGCTAGACTGTCCCGTAAATTAGATTTATAACGGTATTTCTCTGGACTAGTTATTTTTCGAATGACAGCTTTTCTTTAATGCCTTTACCATGGGATGTATACATTTCGCAATAATATGCGGTATCTGATGCCGCGCTGTTACCCGAGGCCCCGCATATTCTCAATACGATCATACCCTCTTCAAAACGAGCTGGATAACATCAGCAATATAGATATCTAATGCTGTGCCTGTGCGTTTTGCATATAGGTCTTCATATACGTGGAAGTCGATGCTGCAAGCTCAGACTGTACTGAACAGCTCAAACGTTCCCGAACTGTATTTTGGATATTACTCGGCGCACAGTGTGTGTCTTCCTCGTTTATTCCCCGATAAAAAAGACGGCTATTCGTGGGAATATTCTTTGTTCCTGATTTTGCTCAACTTCTTTGCGTTTTTGTATATCATGGTCGGATACATCGGAATTTTCAAGTGAGCAAAATAATCATCCTGTGCAGACTTGGACAACTAGAAAATTTCCAGCTTTTCCAAATTAGGTTAGAATTAGATTACTGGCATTTCGCTTTAATTTAGTGAAATTAGACAACTTAAATTATCTAGTTGTCCAAGTCCGATCCTGTGTATCAACCAGTGTTAGTTTAATATGTTGATTTGTCGTACTAATCCATAATTTTATATTAGTTTACGAATTATTTAGTCGCAGAACACCATCCACATACGGGCACAATGATCTATGAGCGCAACATATCTACATTCACTGTACATCTCACTTGCCACCGAATCAGTAGAATGTTTTACCGCGGTGCAAAGGCCGACATGCGATGAGCGCCAAATCTTTTTTGTTGAATGAACGACGACAACAACAACAACAACTGTAGAATTTAAGAAGCGTGTGGATCTATATTCAATGAAGGCGTTTTAGTGTATTTCTTTACAATGTCATGATTAATACATCAGTATAAGTTTTTAAATATTTTCATCATATCAAAACACCACAAAAACTGCGATACAATGAAAAGATAGAAATGTGCCGAAACGTCTTGGAGTAGTCTTTGAAATCAGACCTTGGCATCACCTTGGCGTAGGCGAAGTATGGAAGAGGCATGCACACTGAATGAAAAGTAAAGCAGAGAATATAAAAGGCAAGCGACAAAATGCGGTGGCATGTGGCGGAAGGCGAGATCGATATGTTAGGTCGCGGTCCGGTGATCCTGAGGCTGACATAGCAAAACACTCTGGTAAACACTGCTGTCATATATATATATATAGGCGCCGAGTTACGGGGTGACGCAGCCACCCCATGACACATTTATGGGGTGGCGGCCACCCCATACAGCAATAAGATTTAACGCCCGCCGTCTGCGATTTCAAATAATAAGCTCTATCAAATAGCGAGTCCGTGATAGCGCGTAAATGCCAACTATTTACCATTTACCAATACGCGCGCGAGTGATTGAATACGCAGCTTCGTTGGCGACGACGAACTGGTGCTTAAAACGCCACAAGAAATTGTAATCCGTGATTAGTTATCAGACAATCGAAGCAACCGAGGAGGGTTGGTTCGATTTGTTTGAAATGAGGTCAGATTTGTTTGAAATGAGGTCACTCTCATGTTTGAAATGAGGATAGTGATGTTAGAAATAAGGATAGTCATGTTAGAAATAAGGATAGTCGCTATATTCACTATAAGGTCAGTTGCAGTACTAGGCACGATTTCCCAGTGGTAACCCAGTCCGAACACATCCCAGACATGATGTCCGAACACGCCCCAGACACCATGTCTGAATGACAGCACAGGCCAAACACATCTCAGACACCATGTATTAATGGCAGCACATGCCGAACACGCCTCAGACATGATGTCCGAACACGCCCCAGACATGATGTCCTAGTGTCAACACAAGTCATATCACACCCTAGACATGATGTCCGAACACGCTACGCCACTGACTGGTAGGAGTGTTTTCGTGATGCGTGTGGTCTTGGCGAACTGATCACTCGGACATAATCTCTGTCACACGATTGGACCTCGTGCTGGGGGTATGTTCGGACATCATGTCTGGCGCGCGTTCGGACATCATGTCTGGCGCGTGTTCGGACATCATGTCTGGCGCGTGTTCGGACATGGTGTCTTGAGCGTGTTCGGCCTGTGTTGATACTCGGACATCGTGTCTGACGCGTGTTAGGACATCATGTCTGGCGCGTGTTCGGACATGGTGTCTTGAGCGTGTTCGGCCTGTGTTGATACTCGGACATCGTGTCTGACGCGTGTTAGGACATCATGTCCCGGATTATCCACCAATCAAGGATAATCCGAGGAATATCATCGAAAAACTAACATAACTCCGCTTCTACTGGTCGGAATTGGCTCAAATTTGTTTTGCAACGTCTTTGAAGAAAGCTCAACAATTTCATGGGGTTGGCAGAAAAATTTGAAATTTTTTTTTTTGATTTTACATATTAAATTAAAAATTTTAATTGGATATGCGGAGTCCTATACTTGTTAGAATTGAACCAAATTTGGTGTGCAGCGTTTTTTAGGGTAACCTGACAATTTAATCAGTGACTGGCTGGAATCCGAAAAAAAAGTTAATTTTGAACAGCCCTAATGTATGTATATATATTCGAAGCGTCTCAGCCCTGATTTTGTGTGACACGTTCTGACACAGACAAGGCACGCACAGAAGAGTCGACAGTTGCAACACGAAGGAGATGAAATCTCGATCCGTTCAGAGAAAAGTGACTCGGATCATTTTCACAGACTTCATTTGTTGGGTGCCGATCTGCATCATGGCTTTTCTGAAAGTCAGCGGTAAGTAAACTTTTTCATTATCTGAAACTTAACAACGGCGTCTATATACGCTATTAAGGAATAATAATTTCAATGGATGAGATATAATTGCGCACTGAGCCAACAAATTCGTTAGGGGAAATCGTGAAACCCCTGAAAATCGACTAACAGGCTAATGTGACCCGTGTATATTATAGCACAGCTCGTAACTAGAGTGCTATAAGTTTCAGCTGCTCCGGCGACCGTCCCGACAGTTCGCAACTTCTAAACTGTTCGACTTTATAGCAGTGATTCTTAACCTTCGCTATCATATTGCACAACTCGTACTTAAACATCAAAGTAATATAGGGTTACCATATTTTCAGGAGTAAAATTCCAGACACTCCTTAGCGCCCACTAGCGGATTTCAAAATGAGTTATGAGGACATTGTCGGTCAATATGACGTCACACTAAAAACGCTTTGCCTATCCACCAGAGGTGGTCACGATCTGGTTCGGTAGTATGTGGTTGTGTGTTCTAACCAGGGCCAAAACCACTTTTTTTTCAGCACCCTTCCGCCAAAATAAACACCGATCGTGGGCCCATCATAGGGTAATCGCTTCTGGGGGGCTTTCTATGCATATGGTTTCTATATGCATCTGATCGTTAAATTTTTGAATGAATTCTGTCATTAATATTGGTTCTTCTAATTATCACTACATATTTCTGATCCGCTCTCCGCCCACACGATCAGTGTTAGCGATTGATGACTTGGAGGGAGTTTAATTTTCATATTCATGTCATTGTCACACCGATAACATTTTTATCAGCATAATGCCGGTGCGCACCATTGAGCTATATAATTATCACGCATTCGGTGATTTCCAACCTTTTTTGTGCGCGAAGAAGGATTTCATGTAGTATAAATCTGCCCACAAATAATGTTGTTAATGTTTATTTACGAAAAAAATATGAGCCTACATCAAGCATTCAAAATTCCGGACATTTGGGCATATTTTAGAATTTACTCCCGGACACAGTTTGAACAGTGAAATTCCGGACGTACGGTAACCCTAATGTAGCATGGTTTGGTGCCGGACCGACAATTCCCAACTTCTACCGTATTATATTAACGTTAAGAGAAGGTTGTAACCAAGTCACAGGGTTCCGAGTCCCAAGTCAATTTTGCTTTTATAATTTGGACTCGAGTCAAGTTGGCTCATCTTCAATTCACCACGAAGTTATGCCCGAGTCTAAGTTAGAGAGCAACGGGTAGAGTCCTAGTCAAGTCATAGTGTTCACTGTTCAGTATCAAGTTAAAATCAGGCTCAATTCACTTCTGTGAAACTCTAGGGTGATATTGAAGGCCTCTTGTTCATAATATACGCTATTTTCTTATACATACAGACAGATAAAAGACTGTGTCCGGGCCTAATTTTCAATCATCGGTCTTGATATACGAGACTTGAATATAGGTCGTATACAGTATGTCAAGTCCCATGACTTGATGATTTTGTCCCAGGTATTCAAATTGGGGACATCGCGTATGCCGTCACGGCAATCATTCTGCTTCCAATCAACAGCGCCATGAACCCGTTCCTGTACTCACCCGTTATTGACATCGTGATGAAAAAGTTCAGGCGTGTGAGGAGAAGTGTGTCCAAACGAAGTTTCAGCAGATCCGAGAGAGGTACGGTCTATAACTGCGTACCCTTTTCGAATTATCTGCATGTGTGGCGTACACCCAGAAAATCGAGTTGCAAGTGTATGCAATTAATGGACAAAGCACAATAACCCGTGCATTTGCTCTTTCAAACATCATTGCACTCCGATGCATGCATGACCTTCACGCTGCTCCAAGACTAAATCTACTCTTGGGAGTGTATTGGACAATGTTGTAAGCAATGCCCTGAAGATTTCAATAGCACTAATGGGGCAATGTAAGAACCTGGTAGATTACACCTCATTAAACGCTGCAGTTTAATAAGCTAAAGCATGTTTGCCGCCTGTCACCCGTTAAAATTACCGGAATTATTTGTCAGCTATTTCTGGGATCAGCGCTAGAATGCGGCTTCGACGTTGATTAGGAATTTGTTTCAGTGTGCGTGTGTGGTGTGTGCGTTCATTTTAATGTTTGTGCTATAACGGTAACAGCGGCGTTGGAAAATAGGCCATATTTCATTTAACAAAGTGTTTGTGAGTGTGGTTGTTGCTTGTGGTGTTCATTGTGTTTGTCGACTAGAATGGTCATTTACATCAGGTCAATATTCATCATTTTTGATCCCCCAGCACGACCCCCTTCTAGGTTTTTTAAGACACATGGCGATGAGGAGCCTAGATAAACCTCTAACACTTGGGTGGGAATTCTGGATTCGACCTCGGGGTCGGACCCGATCCCACACCCCATTGGTGTTGCAGCTGTGAGTTTTACCACTACGCTATCTCGCCGACCTGCTTGTGAGTGCAATACGGTGGTGAAAACGTGGGTGATTGAGCTCAACGCCCAATGAGCATGGAGCAGTGTTTCATGTGACTATTGTAGGACACGCAGTTAGGATACTGCTTACTTAAGGCGAAGATCATAAAGTTCGCTTATCCAGGAGAATGCTAATCGTCTGATGAAAACTGTTAATCGTAACGCATGAAGTTGGTAATCATTTTGCGCGAGGATTATCCCTATTCGTCTGGTGCAACTTTTATTCCAGCGATGTAGCATCCCACGAATAACAGTTTCTCATCAGATGATCAGCATTTTAACTTTATGACCTCCGCCCTTAGACTCTGACTGGTGGATCAGCAGCAGTGATATTTCTATCAGGCCTATGTATATTAGGTTAGAATGAAAAGCATTGACAATCTCACTAAGCCCGTATGCAAGCCTATGCAATATTTGGCGCATATTTCTGCTATAACCATCCACGACGGCATATTATCAGTATCAGGTAAATGTATATTCAAAAGCTTTATTTCTCGCCGCTAGATATGCAATTCGCACTAAATCTTACCCATTTGCATTTGGATATCCTTATTCTGCAGGTTCCACCTTCCTGACCAAAAACTCCACCAAAGTTTCAGGTGTGTAAGTCATACTTTTTATACTAAGCAATAATTGGATCGCTGGAGAAATGCGATAACGTTACGTGAGGCATATGCATATGAATTATCATGCAGCAGTGCTTTTCAACCTTTTTGGTCTCCATCCGCAATTTTTTTGAAAAAAAAATTTCTTCCACACAAACCTTCCGAAAATTGTTATACAAAAAGAAAAAAGTATTCTTACCTCTCTTTCCGAATGAAAGCTGAGTGTAGTGGTTCTCAGTCGGTGTGCCACAATATATAGTATCTTGAGGTGGGAGATGGAGCTATAGTTGGAAATTTATTGAGGAATTTTAGTTCTGTTTGTCTTATGTCATACAAAATGGTATCCAGTAAACTCGGCGGCAATGGTCGTCACCGAATAATCCCGTTCTTGCAATCTGAGTAGACAGCAGTACAAATGCGACCGTAAGAGGAAAATAATGTACCCAAATCTTATATTCTATATATCTCATTCGCCAAAATCACGTTGGCCCTGAAACGATTCGATGTCACATGGATGTTTATTCCCCACCATATATTCAGGCGTACCAATCGATTCATATTGAAAATCATCATTATCATCTTGTTCTTACCAGGGCATGGTATGGTATGGTATGGTATGGAAGTATGGTATGGTATGGATCGATATTTTGGTATGGAATATGGAACAATGCAAGTATGGTATGGAATGGAAGATTTTAATCTATGGTATGGAACGACATTTCCATACTTCCATACATTGGTGCTTTATACATTTTATCGTGATCTGTGCAAGCTTCATGAAGCGTACGTTGTTCGTTGTTCACGGAATACGATCGTCGATCGCTTTTGTTACGTGTGAACGTGAACTATTGAAAGCTGTGTAGGAAAGGAACAAATACACGCTTGTGCAATGGTTTTAGGAGCGCTTGGAATGAATGATTTTGTGATGTAATAATGACAGCAGTAAAGTTGATCCGATATTCTCTCGAGTTGAGAGAGACACGATGTCTCCGAGTAGAGTCTGTCATGTGACGCAATAATTGGTAATGTAGGCTACTCCAACTACCTCATTCCTTGAGTGACGACAGCTTACAAGCAATCATGACGCTACGAACTAAATGCTCGATCTCGCATTAGGATTATAGATCGCTGCAGATTGCCTGCAGCTGGGATATTTTATGGGTGCGCCTATACTATAAATTATTTTGCGAGTTTACTTCAAACTTGTATGTGCCTCATGCCAATGTACCGGAAATGAGATGATATGCATGGAGCAGGGGCGGGCAACTTCTCCAGTCGGCGGGCAGGAAATAGGAAAATTAGGTACTTGGCGGGTCGGAATGCTGAATGGATAAATTATTCGCCCATGTATACAAGGAATAAATCGTATTTAATCAATGTATTTTATCGACAGCAATGTCACTTCAAAGCCATTTCTCGCCGATAATGACTACCAGGTTGATTTGAGAATAGCATTGTCATACAGGCACCGCCGTGTCTGCTTCTTTCTGATCAAATAACTCCCGGTGCAATCCTTAATTAAGATTTCAAAGCGTTTGATAAGCCCGGTACCAAAAATTTACCAAGAATAAATTCATTATGGTTCAGCACATCGTAAATGCCGATAATGCAAGTCTTCTCGCTTCGACGAACTTACGCCTAACCTCCACTATCGCACGCAGCACAGTGCGCACACCTATATAATAACATACAGTCACTAAAATTTGACGTTTAGGCAAGTGATTATGTAAGACGGGAGACTGTCCGCGGGCCGGAAAAAATCTTGTTTCGGGCCGCATCCGGCCCGCCGGTCGTAGGTTGCCAGTCCCTTTTATGGACAGTACTAGATAACAATCTACTCACAATCTCATTTTGCTCGCGGAAGCTGTAGAGTAGAGGTACACGGCACCTCACCACCGTGAACTAAACCTCACCAAAACAGACTCTGTAAAACTATTACCAGTACTTAGATTCGCATTAGATTCGCTAGTTTAAGCAATAATGACATCTGAAATATCAATAATATAGGTGCTATAAAAGGTACTATACTTATGATATTGAAGTATTTGAAAGTATGGAATGTATGGAAAGTATGGTATGGAACAATGTTGGTATGGTATGGAAAATTGCTAGTATGGTATGGAGAGAGTAAGGCAAGTATGGAGTATGTAAAATTCGCGTTCCATACCATACCATACCATGCCCTGGTTCTTACATTGTTTAATGCACGTAGTGTGTCTCGTGTATACGGTGCAGTGTACTATGCGTGTATCTTGCAGTGGTACGCCTTCCGTAGGTCGAACACAAAACTTTATAATATTTACTTGGCTTGCAGATGTTGGCAGCCTGCAGAGGTCCGACGGTAAGCAGAGTATATCGGCACGTTCTGCATGTTTACCTCACAGCACGTATCGTATGGTTGCATTCACTATAGGCTACAGTGCAGTGGTCCCCAACCCGAAATTTTAACCAGTATTTAAAAGTGTTAGGTGCAATTTATACTGTTTGCAATACAAATACAAATAAGGCCATATGAAAAATATTTTACGTGCCGCTACCGGATGGTGCGCCGCGGTAAATAACGACACGTGGACCAGTCCCTGGAGACAAAAGGGCTGCGGACACTTGTGCCATTACGCTCGATATTAATTGCAGCTGAAACCTGGTCAGTGGACAACTGGATATATCCCGTTATCGGTATTCTTGTAGGCTTATAATCACTTCCGCATCTATCTGAAACGACCCTGTATCAGAACGATATTTCCTTTCTTCGACGTTTGACTTAATTGTTTGTAATAGGCCTATTCTCCGCCACGTACGTTGTGATCTACTACGCGACAACTGGAATGTTCATGTACCTCGGCGACTGGTTCCGCGTAGGAATAGTCTGATTTTTGCACACTGTATGCGCAAAATGCGACGTGATTCTACTTTCAGTGGTTATTCTCTTAAATGCCTTGCTTACTTTGTTGATTTACAGAAGACGGGTCAAATCAAAAATACCAAGATTGCAACCTTTGATGACACGATATTGTCGTGGTGCCGTTTTGGTGTCCGGAATAAACATGCTGCGTCAGGGGCCCGTTGAAGGGCGAAATATCGTTGGGTTTACGTTAACTTTAAATTATGTTTGGTTTGAATTCAATAGACTTTTGTTCAATATCAATAAACTAATATTTAAACAACAGTAAACGGGTCTTGCTTGTCGACTTTTAGAAGGCTACAATGGCGATTTGTAAAAGGATGTATATTGCACCAGGTATGAACCTCATTTTTCCCACCATTCTTTACAACACTCCGGACCTCTAAGAAGGGATGGTACGAAGTTCCTCTTCGACATACGGCTTTCGTAAGTTCCAATTTGCGGAAGTATAGCCCACCTTATCAGGTTCTACCTTGTGATAAACATCAAAGTTGTACAGTAATCCAAACATTCTAGGGTTACCATTCTGATATCCGAAAGAGGACTTATTTTACAAGTCACAAAATATGGAGTAGCACTCATTAAACAGGTACTTTGGAAATAATACTGCTAATATTGAAGGGTTCACTAAAAAAGGTGAGTTTTCCGACTCGCCTCCCGAAGGGCCCGTCCCCACGCATGATGGATTAGACGTCACAATGGATTGGCATTGACAATTGAAAATATAGGGTAAATATGGCTCCTTCGACGAAAGTTCTTCTGACCACTGTCACAGACAGACCGGAAATATATATAACTGGGACTAAATCGTTATGCAGCGTTTTTACGGTCGGCGGTCTTCATCATCAGAACACTTATTCCGTACCAATGATCCATATCTACTTGCTGTAACTGTTGAACCGATGACGATTTCGAGGGTTCCAGCCACCAGACTTGGGCGTGATTAGTAATCGTAATCGATTATGACGATTAGACCTACAGTAGGGTTGCCATACGTCCGGAATTTCCCGGACAAGTCCGGAATTTCACTGTTCAAACTAGCGTCCGGGAGGAATTTCTAAAATATGCCAAATGTCCGGAATTTTGAAGATTTGACGACGTAGGCTCATAATTTTTTCGTAAATCAACATAAAAACATTATTTTGGGGAATATTTATACTGATGCATGATATTTTTCTTCGCGCTACGCGCGATTCACCATCACATTTGTTGATTTTAGTATGAAGACTACCCCAGTACCCCACCCTCGCAAAAACTGCAATAAAATATAAATAAAAACAACCTTCATTTACTGGAATAAACCTAATTGTAGTCGCAATTATAGGAGAATGGTATATTCCTAGAGATCGTTAAGGCCGTTTAAATGTTTTATTCAAAGATAGTGGTTCCAAACGTGGAGGTCGTTTGCCTTTATTCTGGGGTTCGCGAATATGTTGAACGTAATCAGCTTCCAATATAGCCCGTGAGTAAGTCCGGACAAAGGTGCTGACTTCTATTAGTAATCAGCTCGTCAAATTTTGATCTGGGCCACGGAACATTTTCAAATTGGAGATGGAGTTGCGACTATAAAAGGTTGGAAACCACTGGATGTGGGGAGTTTATAAAGCTCCGTGGTGCGCACCGGCATAAGACTGATAAACGATCTTATCGGACTTCACGATGCACAATTACGCTCCCTGTATTTTCATCACCATCCTCCACCACCAGCTCTACCGCTAACTCATGTGGGCGAAGAGTATAGTAACTATCTATAGTAATATATTGAACAAGCGTACAACCAATATTATTGACAGAATTCATTCAAAAAATTTAACGACATGATGCACATAGGAACCAGATTCATATAGCAAGCCACCCACCACCCACCCCCCCCCCCAGAAGTTGCATCGATTACCCTATGGTGGGCTCAAAATCATTGTTGATTTGGGCGGGAAAGGACTGAGAACATGTGCTTTCGGTCCCGGTTACACAACACACAGCCACATACTCCTGAACCGGATCGTGACGACCTCTGGTCTATCAGCAAAGCTTTGCTAGTGTGACGTCATAACTCATTTTTAAATCCGCTAGTGGGCGCTAAAGGGTGTCCGGAATTTGTATCACAGAAATATGGTAACCCTAACCTACAGCAATTCCAAATAATCGTAATCGCAATCGAATACATTCGAAAAAAATCCGAAGTAATCGTAATCGACTATACTTCACATATCTAATCGATTTCTTTGTGAACGAACGATTACTTTTCATTCCTGCAATGACCATGACATAAACTAAACATTCGTGAACAATGATTTAAAACGGATAATTGATAGCAGAAACATCGGATTTTCAAGCGCCACTGCTCATTATTGCGTCACAAGTACCGGCTTGGTTCGTCATTGCGTAACGAATTATCCGCATGAAGTAAATAGATATTCGATGTCAGTACAATGTACAATGTACATTGTACATGATAATACTGTGATTGTAAGAACACCCGCTATGGCTTATTATATCAGTTTAATATTCACCACTCTGCCTATTTTCAAATAGCAACGTAAGTAGTGATGTTTTGGTATGCTTAAGTAAACGAAGTCTGACCGTTGCTGATTGGCGAGCAGTAAGCAGTAAGGAAAAAGGTTTGAAATTTTGCACTCGTCAGATAGAACATGACGATTTCAACATCGAAGCAGACATGGGGTAATCGCGATTAGTAATCGTAATCGATTACGACGATTACAGCATTTTCAAGTAATCGTAATCGCAATCGATTACTTTCGAAAAAATTCCAAAGTAATCGTAATCGTAATCGAGTACTTCCCATATCTAATCGATTTCTTTGAGAAAGAACGATTACTTTTTATTTGTACAAGGACTATGACATAAACTGAACATTTGTGAACAAAGAAGAGATATTATACCAGGTTAGTGATAGCACAAACGACTGATTTTCAAACGCCACTGCTCATTATTATGTCAGAAGTATTAGCCTTGCTCGTCATTGCGTAAGAAGTATCCACGTGTAGTAAACAGATATTGGATGTACAATTGTAGCTGGATTGTAAGAACATCCACCATGCTGTATATCAGGGTATATCAATGCACTCCAGACGCCTTTACCTCACAACGGGAAAATAATCAACACTCTTCCTAGTTTCAAATAGTAACCTATGTATAGATGTAAGGTTATGCCTAATTAAGCTATAGATTGCCAACCTACGGCTACGGTAAGTCAGTAATCTATAGTTGAACGCAGTTTGGCCGTTGCCGCTTGGCGAGCAGTAGTGTAGGCCTATGTAATTGTACGTATGTAAGAACACCCGACAAAGATTTTATATTTTGTACTCGTCAAATGAAACATTATGATATCCATGACGAAGCATCAAATCAACAGCTGCTGATATATATCATAATCGAGCTGTTTTTCGTAACGGCAGCTTGTGTAGCATCTGTATTAAGTGAAATGCAGAATTTTATGTTCACATTATCCTGTTCTCATATGACTGTATTTGAAACGGGGCCAATCGTTACTTCGCAATTCTTTACTCAACATTTGAACCTACCGGGATAGCCATTCGCTTATACACCATGTTGAAGCGTGAGTTGTAGTGACAATCAGGACCCCTCTCTAAACGTTGGTCTTGGGCCCCCATATGGTGGTCCTAGTCAATTCTCAAGTTAATGACTAAATTTTGTGAATAATATTGGTAAATGGTAACTGCATTATATTACTACTCTCACAGCCCCCAATGGTCAGATTTACCGGTTGTGCTGGGGGCACGTGCTTCATAATAATAACATCTGATATGTTGGTATAATTATTTAATTGTACGTTGTTAATTCGTTACCTCCCGTCTGTTATATAATCAAAAGATATTGTAGTCGCCAAACGCAGCAGACTAACAAAAACGTTCGTGAGACGCACACACAAATTGTCATGTCTTCATTCTTCTGTGGGTGCCGCGGGTGGCATTTGTTCTGTGGGACTGAGATTGGAAGAACAGGACTATTCGTCACGCCACCCAAGCGCGACTATTTACATTGGACACGACCAAGGTCTTTGGTAGCACACTTCGTGGAGTCGCACGTTGTCCGAAACTGCATATGTCTTTTGGTGTGTCGTGGCGCTGTAATGACCGGCATCGAAATGTATATTCCTATAAACCATGCATGCTTTTTATTGAGGCGGAGAGGTATGCATTTCAAAATCAAGCTATCTAGAGCAGTGGTTTCCAACCTGGGGGCGCGGGAGGCTCTCAGGGGGGAGGGCGCGGGAAATTGACAAAGTCTGTATGAATTCTGACTCAACATGTGTTTCACAACCATTCTAAGAAAACGATTGTTGAAGATGAAACTTGTTTCGTATTCAAGAAAACTCGCCAAATTCAAACTCCAGCAGTCGCGATCAACGGAGTATAGGCTGATTTCAACTTCGTTTGAGCAAATTTTTGATCTTCTTTGAAGATTTAGAGCAATTCCCACGTGTAAGTCATTCATTACTTCATAGCTTTGGCAGTAGCCTAAAGCTCGGTGCGCTGGGTAGCTGTTGTTGATAGCTGGCGAACTGCACTGCCTAAGACAGACTTGAATGCAATATAGGTTGCCCGGTTTCGCCCTCAATTAGGCTACCCTAAATCAGCACAATTTAATTCAATTCCAATACTGATCAAGCTTAGCATGGCAGTATAGAACGACGCCGTGTTCTCTGTAGTCACTACCAGCATTAGGATTAGTCTCAGTGCAACCTACCTTGAAATTAATTGATGTCCTGTTCAATGTTTTTTGCTATTTTCAAACAGGTTTAGGGAAATTTGTCAGATATGTTAAAGACTCAAAAACTGGAATGCGGATTCAAACTTGGCGTAAGACATACCATATCTATACTATTAGATCAGGGATGGGCAACCTGCGACCGTAGAAGGGAAATTGCACGGCCGTCGAAACCTAATTCAATTAGTTGGCCTATATGTGTTGGCGGCCGTCGACATGCAAATTGAAATTACTAATTCACTCCCGACATTTTGAGAGATTTTAATTAATCTTGAATTTTTCTTCGCACTCCGCGCAATTCAACATTACTTCATTTATCGATTTTAATATAGTAGCACCCTTCTCAATGTGAGTCGGAATCGTGTGCTCCTCACTATAGAAATTTTTTTATGGCACATTTGGACGATTTCAATATATTTCCACTACCGATACAATCGACAATCCTGATGGGGGCTCAAGAAATAACAGCATGCAATGAAGTGACTAATCCCAATTGGCCAACCCGAAGATGCATTATCATTTATAAATTTCCCTAAATTTTCGAAATCACCACCTCCATAAACTCTACCGGTGAATCGGATCACATGGGCTAAGAAAGGATAAATATTTGATAGTAATATGTGATACTGCTATAGGCCTACTATTAATTACGGAATTCATTCGTGATTTTTCTGAAAAATTTCGCGACAATATTCAGCCCCAGCAACTCTTTATAACATTGCTACTCGTGACTTCGGCGCATAAGTAGTCGAAATGTGGCCGTGATTAGCAAAAAGGTTGCCTACCTCTGTATTAGATGATGTGCTCTTTTTGACATGACGATAATTACAGTATGGGTTAGGAAGCGCAATTTTTTTGATCATCGCCAAGGGGGCGCATGTCCAAAAAGGTTGAGAACCGCTGATCTCATTACATTAAATCGCCAAGCTCGAAGAAAATTTTCAAGTTAATTGAATCTCTCGAAAATACTCCAATTTATGTTGATGTATGAAATACTTTTAAGACTCCTTCTAGCTCGCTCCCCACCCTATTGGGGAGTTTAGGCTGCGACAGTTACGAACCTGGCACGAATGCAAATCTATGCGTGCGATAAATCGTCCCCTATAAAGTTGGGCAATGGGTACCTTATGATATAACAAGCAAATGACTATCATTTGTAAACAAAGCTGTTATCTCATTAGGCCTGTTCATCGCAATCCGTAATTCCTTACATTGTCTTCCAATATATCGGCCAAGATTAGTTCTGAGAAGCAAAATAAATGTAATCGTGAGTAATCGTGATTACTTTTCCAATGTAATCGTAATCGTAATCGACTACTCACTGATTTTGTTGTAATCGTAATCGTAATCGTAATCGCGTGATTCCGAAGTAATCGTAATCGCATTCGATTACATTTATGAAGTAATCACCCCATGTCTGCATCGAAGCATTAAAAACCAACGGCTACTGATAAAAAATCATAACCGAGCCGTTATTTGCCGTTACTCGTATAACGGCAGCTCGAAATATCTGTATCAAGTGGATTATAGGCAAAATTTTATGTTTACTTTATCTTATTCTCATACGGCCCTAATTAAAACGGGCACCAATCGCTATTTCACAATTTTATACTCAAAATTTGGATCTGCCACTATAGCCATCCGCGTACAAGTACACACCATGTTAGTGTGGGTTGCAACCAGAATCAGGACCGAAACAGCATTTCGCCCCCTAAAATGGCCGACTTGGGCCCCCAGAGGGTGATCAATGAAACTTCTGACGGTTGAGATACACGCTTTGATGCGATATGGATTTGCTGTCAGGCTGCGCCCAGCGTGAAAATTCAGGGCACGTAATTTGTTACTTTATTTTATGTTGTCAATTCGTGACCTACCGTCTGCTATATAGTCAAAACTCAAAATATATTGGAATCGCCCAAACTAAATGAAAACCTTTCGTGAGACGACCCCAGAAATTGTCATTTCTACACATGGGCCCATAAGGTATCATCTTCCTCAGTGGGTGCGCCGGGTGGTATTTGTATTGTGGGACTTAGATTGAGAAGACAGGACTATTCGTCGCGTCCATCCAGCGCGGCTATGGACAATGGACAAATACACAAAGTTTCGGCCAAGGTAGGACGTCTTGGTGTGTCGCGGCGCGGTATTGGCCGGCATCGAAATGCCTATTTCTATGAACCATGCAATGGGTATATTATGACATGAACAGCAAATAACGTCATGACGTCTCGTTTAAAAATAAAAAATAAACTTCTCTCATGAAGCCTTTTCATCGCAATCGTTATATTGCCTTCCAAAGATAAGTTCTAAGAAGCAAAATAGTAATCGTGATTACTTTTCCAAAGTAATCGTAATCGACTACTCGCATGGTTCAGAAGTAATCGTAATCACAATCGATTACATTCATGAAGTAATCACGCCATGTCTGCCAGCCACCCAACATCGTATAAGCCGACTCTATTGATAGCAAATCGTATGTGATACGCTCATACTACATGTTTTTCGAAATTATTTACACAGTCATAGCATAATTAGACGTTTGAAAACGAAAAACATTTTTAAACCGCATATTTCTAAAACGCTGTTGCCGCAACCCCAGTTGCCTGACTCTCAAAGCTGTAAAGGAGGACCAATTGCGAAAAAGAAGTACATGCCAAGTCATCACGCATTTCCGATTGGAAACAATAAATTGACCAGCTTCCACCACTTCTACGTGGTATTGGCTCGAAAGTTGGCTAGAGCAAGACCAGTGACATAGTCAACTGTGTCCAATGTAGCCGCAGATGATAACTCGATGCATATTTCCTAATTAACGTAATCATCAATCGGCCGTTGAAGTGATGGCGAGTAATACTTCGCATCATAAATAGTCCTCGGCAAAATGGAGTGTCTGTGTAATTCGTTTCGGAGTCGAGTAATGTGGTATGTCGCTTATCATGACGTTATATCAATAATATTGACCTGGAAAGTTCAAACATGTGTTCAGTGTTATGTTACGTAGTTTGGTTGCGTAAAAACGAGTGAAATCGCGGAACAGACGTAGATACTTGGTATATTCAGATACCATACTATGACCAACAAGGAAGTGAACGGAGCTCTCGTCTTTGCAGCTATCTTACTTCCTGCTATTCTTTTACAACTAACACTTGGAAAATTCGAGTTGAAAGATTTTGATATTTCAAAGCGTTATGAATCATATGTAGTAAATATACCGTGTAAAAAAGTCCCAACAAAATTCACGTATCATGGATATCTGTTATGAATAGTTAGACTTTCTAAGCTTCGGCCGACAGTCTGCTTTATCAAAACATGCCCATGGTGCATATCGCCCCACTAGATCAATGTCAATGAAGCTCGCCAATATTATTGGCGTCTCTATCCATGCTGTTTTTGTACGCACTGTGCGGATTTTTTGTGCATTACAAGCAGAAATACAAGGGTGTTAGAGTGATGTCGGCTTTGGCACACGTCTTGTCTTTTTCGATGCATTGCCCACCCGGATGCGAAAGCGAGATGCTTTCTCCACGGTCTTTTGTCTCTCGGTGCCGACTCTCCTGCATGCCCAAAGTCCGCGACAAACTTCGCTCGTTTGTAGCGCGTGGTCTGCGAACTCCAATTTATGCGCTTTTCCGTTTGCGGTGCATGAGCTCCTTCAGCGGGTCGATGATGACGGAGATGAGAATCCGTCGATTTTTCTTGTGGAACCTCTAGGCGCGGGGCAGATCATTTGTTTCCGCCAGCGTAGTCGATAAAGTCCTGGGATTTGGTCGAATTGAATTTCAAGATTCTGTGATGGAAATATAGATCGTTCTTTTGTTATCATGTCAACAATAATGATAATCAGCAATTATCTTATTTTCATTCGTCAAAGACAATGTATAATGTGATAGAGAATAAACGATATACTAAATAGGTATACCGCAAATGCGGGATTATCATAGGGGTGTTGCTAGGACTACTTTACGAAGAATCCGCAATCCACAGCACACATGGCCGAAACAATTTTAGTCGTTTACACGCCACATAGGCTAATCAGGAGGATTTTATGAAGTCGAACTGTCAAATCGCATCGTAGCAGTATTTTAATGCAAAAAAGAATTTCGCTACTTATAAAAACAACAAGATTTCGTTTTTCCATGAATTACCAGATTGTGTTTAAAGGTAGCTAGCCTACCTCTGGATCTCACCAGCTAATCCAAAAGCATGAACATAGACTTCTATAGATTGGCATTGATATAGGCCGATTGGCGAGTGCTATACATGTACATTGAAATAAACTGAAAGTGCATACCATTACTGAAGCATACTATTTATGTGGTTATATTATAGTGAAAGCTCTTCATACACTCCAACACTTAATGCACAAGTTGCTGTTGTTGTTGTTGTTGTTGTTTTTTCTGGGGGGGTTATACAATGTGTAATGTTGGTAATATTGCAATTTATACTTGACTATGAGCCGTTACTTTGAAGTCAGTGAAATTGTGTTGAAATTTGTTCTTCACAGAGACGATCTATAAATGTCTATGACCAGCAGAACTCACTATTTATCATTGTCTGGCGGGTAGTCATCCATGCGTTTGACCCTATTCTGCAGGAAGTCTCTTTTCCCGTTTTCAGAAGTGGCCATGGGCGGCTTCAGACATAGGCCTAACTAAGATCTCCTATTTTAGCATTCATATACCTAAATTCACTATAACTATTCGTAGAAGCAAACAACAACTGTGTATTATATTTTTGTGGCATATTCAGAGGTCAATCAGAGCCGCAAGAAGGCTAGCTTGGCGCTGTATGCGGATTTGAGAGCCGCGGTTGGAAATCATAGACTAATTAGACCGACATAACACGTAAGTAAATAGGTCTCATTATAATGCAAATCACGTGTTCTTACCGTCTGCGGAAGGGAATTGAGTTTACTTTGAATAATCCCAAGTAGAAATGGGTCTTCGACTTTAAAATCAAGAAATAATTTCTCCGTTACATTCGGTATGAGACCACAAATTGCCTGCGCTCCAGACACATGCAGTTCCTGAGAGACAGAGAGAGAGATAGAAGTGAATCAAGTTTCCTCACGAAAAACTAGTAGATAAACAGATACAATCGTATCATTTCTACATGAAGTTAGATCATCCGCTACGTAAATGCTGGGTATATGAGTCGCGACAATGGAAAACGATGCACTCCTCATTTACGCTCGCTCACGCAATAGGAGACACAATAGCGAATCACATACGTGGAGTTACCACCGCAAACGTGGGTGTGCAGTTTGCACCGTGGACCGTGTATTTCAGTGATTCCGCCATAACATCGGAGTCGGATTACGTAAGGAATGTCTGGTATATAATTTCGATTTCACACGCATTCGTACAGAAGAAAATGGGCCAAATGCTCCAATTCATAGATATTATATGAAATAGGTTGTGTTTTTCTATGTTAACATCGGGGTGCGGGATTGAATCCCGTAAATTAGCGAATACAAATTGCTTTGGATACCGTGGAACGAAAAGTTCTCCGTAATTCTCGACCTTATACGCTAGTTTAATGGGGGTAATCGAAAATATCCAAGACACAAGCACAATCGCTTGGTTACGTGACAAAAAGTATAGCTAATGGCCTAATATTTGCGCATATGACTTCTTTTTGTGAGTGTCTTTTTTACGTCGAATAACGAATTATGCGGATTATTACAGATAAATTTAAGGTAAAACGAGAAATCAGAAATAGTGACATTTCTCGAAGACTATGGACAGTCGACACTGCAGAAAACATTTTTGTAGTTTAGTGATTAGTTTGGAATAGCAAAACACAATACATAAAAAATTTTACTCGACTAAAAATTTTGCATTATTTTGTTACAAGGTATAATCAAAACTTACCTCTCGACAAAACTTTATCTGTAAAACATATAACATTATCACGTTAATAAAATCTTAATATAAGAAGCTTGCATTGCTGTAGGTTGAATTCACAATTACTACACATTTCCGGAAGTCTGAGCGGACGAGCAGACAAATAGCCGCAGATTGTCCTAAATCTTTGCCAAAACATGATGCATTATGGTGTATAACACTCATGGATGAAACCAATGGTAAATGAACCATCGCGAATTGAGTATATCATCGTAAACTAACATTATCAATCACCATGTATCTTTGTCGCGTATTACATCCAACATTTTCTACACACCTGTTCGAACAGTGTAAGTCTTTTGATCTGAAAAAATGAAAGCAGTCCACTTGTAGTTTCCCGTGTAAAGGCCTTTAGTCATGCCAATTTTTATTTGACAATTCTGTGCATTAAAAGATTTCTCTATGAAAAATCTTATTCCTGGTCAAGTTGACATAACACTGCATGCATATTCTTAGTGCGTTTATCTTCTTGTACAAGGGATATCGGATGACAAACCAAAATAATGGGATTTTGTGTCGCGGATCTAGTTCTTGCAACACAGTTAAATACTGTAAAATTGGGGTGGGTGGCTATTAGAGGATTAAATGTAGTATTGATCAATTTGAATCGATCACAATAAGATGATGTATCAGACTGCTATACCTCATACACATTGGTTACGTGTGGTGACGGTGAGGTTCATGGTTGGTGAGGCACTGACCCAAACATGGTAGCTAATTCAGTTTGCGATTTGTTTTGTTTCTTATCACAATAACACTCTTCGCGTGCAGGCTACGCAAGAAGTAACTATACATATCCCCAATCGAAGGTATAGGTATGGATGGAAAATGCATAAAATATATATCAGAATGACAATGTATTTGCTCTGCACTACATGTTGGTCATCGCAACTGCACAATTCGATAACGCGCGTTATATTCCTTGGCAATTTTGAGGGCGTTCCGCGCTTGCTCCGTTATTAATATTTAGATTTTCAGAATCAGTGCGGCAATACCAGCTATTACAATTCTGATCTGTTTCTGATGACTTGCGCTATCACAGGTGAGGCTTGGCCTGTCTTTGCATCACGTCTTCTTCCGTGCTATATTTTTTAACGATAAATAGGTAACTGCAGCATTATCGGCGAGCTGCTAGCTGCAAGACCAACTACTACACAGGTACCATTATACGTCGAATTCGAAGTGTTCACTCAACAGTCCACATGTCGTGAGCGTACTACAAAACAATAACAGGAACCCATCGCCTGGCTCAATCAAGCATTTAATAGCACCACATTAACTAATTAAATATTTCAGAATTAGTCATTCATGAGCATCGATGAAAGATACACATAATCATTGATGTTATAATCATACAAGGTGTCACAATTTTCTTTTACTCATTCGGGCACTGCCCCACTTGCCTCCCCTGACCTCACGACACTGATAGATGTGGCGTGGAAACGATTTTCGCGAAAGAGTAGTCATATGAAAATGATTACCCACCTTGACTAAGGAATTAGAAACTATAACCGCGAAATCAATGAGGTATGTAGACGGCATCATGAGAGAGAAGTGGTCCAAGTTTTGGCAGTTCTGAGTTATCCACGGCACAATGTCTTGTCCGAATCTACTAACTGTCAAGTCCATGTTTAAGAGGGATATTGAAATTGAAGAATCTTCTAAAAGAGTGTTGAGGTATCTCTCGTAATTTGTGTAAATTCGTAGAAGTTTCTGAAACTCCACTTCCGTTGGAGTGATGCTCAAATTTCGTATTGTTATCTGCAATTAACAAAGATCAACTAATGCTCGTTCAACAGAGAAAACATTGCACTGAGATATGCAATTCCCGTGGTGTGCGATTGTTTGAAAGGGGTAATTTGAATATTTATGCCCACTCTTCAGAAAATTTACCATATATGAACAACAAAATCTAGTTCAAGCAGTGGTTCATTTAGGATATGTGGACACATCAATATTGATAGAGGCATGGTAATAATGGAATAATAATTATGTCATTGGCAAGTGTTCCAAGTACATACCACCTTCTTAATGCTTCGGCCAAAATATCTTTCAATGCGAGTGCACTTTGTTATCGACTAGCCTATATACAACACATTCCATGACGTAATATCATACCCATTCGTAAGCACTTTCGTAGGCTTTTAGCGTTATGAAAATTCATTTTGCTGGACAGCAAATCGATAACAAGAGCTCATAAAGGCACAAGACCTAATACCGAATAGTAATCGATTTCGACGACCCGCGGTACAAATTGCTATACAGCCCCATGAGAGTCGAAGAGCGGGGTATGTGAAGTTTCGAGTGCAAACACCAGAAGTCAGTGTTTCTCTGACCTAACGCAACGTATCAAACAACTGCCATATTCGCATACTTAGAGTGTATCCCTACCTTTATATGTTCATGGTCTGCCCACGGTATAATCCGTTCGAGCTGTCGCGGGTTAATCGTGCTGACTGAGATTGCTTCGAGCTGGATGTATCGTTTCATAACGGAGCAAATAACCAGCATGTCATTATCGGAAGGTATCGAATCCCCCAAGTCAATTTCGTTCATGTCTTCTGGCAGAATATCCTGGACGTCCTCGACGGCTTCGTCCGCGGCGTGCAGGAGCGAAAGCAGCTCCTCTTGTGGTAAATTCAATGTCATATCTTCCTCGTCGACTATTTGATCAGAAAGTGGATTGTCTAAGAAAACATGGTATGCAGGAGAATATTTCGACGAATGCAACAAACCCGCAATATGACCTCTAGTCTAGTCATATAGTGTGAAAAGATGGGAATCAACTCCTAGAATGACGACAGTCGACATATATATGGGCAGTGGGCACTGTGAGTGGATTTGGTAACTCTAGCACTTAAAAGCTATAGCCCTAAGCATTGAGTTTATCCTACCTATCTCGACCAGACTTACTTTGCTGGTCTAACGTACATATGTACGTGTACGTACAATGCAGTGACGTGCGGTCAGGGAAGGCAAGAGAGGCAGTGCCTCGCCTGTCGTCAGGACAAGTATAACAAAATTGTGAAAACCTTCAGTGATTATGATATTTTCCGTCGATGTTCATGAATAACTAAATTTTAACATTTTTTCACCCAACATCGCCAATTTTCAGCGCGAAAGGAGAGGCGAGGCACAGGTGACGCACGTGTGGGTCGTGCCTCACCTGCGACAATGTAATTCATCATAAACAGCTCAGAATTTATAATAACTGGTATCAATCAAATGCGATTGACTCACTGATTCCGAAAATCGAAGGGATTTCGAAAATATTAACATTTCCAGAGCACCAGAACCCCTCAAATTCGCCAAGGAATGTGAAATTCTACTTTATTAAGTACAATGACAGCGCAGAGAAACAATAGCCAGGTGAGGCACAATCGAATCTGCGTCACTCCCTATTCGCTAACAATTGGATATAATCGCAGCACAGTGCAACGCACTATCGCTTTCGGAAACCGACAGTGTTGTATAAATCGTGGAGTTGCGACGGCCAATTCGTAATGCGGCGCAAATACATCCCCTTGCTGATGGATAGCTGTAATGTCTTTTCCCTCCATGCATCTATCTTAAATTGTGGCATGTAGGCCGAATTGCTACTTACACAGCCTGCATCGTTGTTGCTTGTGGCATTTATGATGTTTTTCGACTGCAGTGGTCATTTACACTGGCCGATATCCTACATTATGATTGCATATCTGCCGACTTGTAGCACGGCCCACTTCTACACTTTTGTATGACACCGCTTAAGCGGATCAGGTGCCTAGGAACAGCCTAGATAGCCTGCGTGTGAAGATAGTTAATGTGATAAGAAACAGGAAGCTAACTCTATCAGCTAGCCTTGTAGGTTTTATATATTTGCGAATCATATTCTAAGGAAATCTGCATCCGCGATCATGAATTGAACTCTCATTTTCCACAGTGTGAATGATAGTTTCAACCATTTAAGTTTGATGTTAGTAAATGACATATACTATTTAATAGTTTTGCTGATACAGTGTCGAATTCAATCTCGTAAAAATGAGACCGGACGAGCAAAGGACAACAGAGAATATAAAACCGAAATTAGGACCCTAAACATTATAATTTTTCGTTTTATCTTTCGTCTTTGTCGTTGAGCAATCTGCATTAAATAACTGAATATTTTACTAGAGGAAAAAAATTAAATCTGTATTGTAGAATTGCAACTGCTAACTGGGTGCAGAGAAAACGCTCTCGCCTACCTGCTACCTCCAGCTGGTGTTATTAACATAGTCGTGTATATTTATCAGTTACTTTCCGTGGGTGTGTGTGGGGGGGATCAGGGATCAGTGCCTCACCAGCTATGAACCTCACCGGACTTCACTGGTACAATGGTACACACATAAATGTAGTCAGAGGGAGTTTACGAAGCTCAAAATCACTACCCAGATTTTGGACGAATTCATTGTGACACCATCATATTTTCGAATGCCACAACGACTATTTGATGTTATCGTGTTTTGCAGAACTACTTTATCTCCTAAGTAACGTAAGCCTACCGGTACGCATTTGTAACCTTACGGAGATGTACTCTCTGAAATTAGTATTGTGACGTCAAAGGTTTTTATTCGCAGCGAAATTTACAGTAAAGACCGTATTGTCAAGAACCAGAACGTTTCATGGGCTCGCACGATCCCTAATGATTATTATTATAAAATTTTACCACCTCAGAATGCTTACCAAGCCCACTGAATCTGCTTGTGCTTATTCTCATTCTCGATGCTGGAATGTATTCAACTTTTGGTTCGTTTCGAGTCAAATCAGTAGTTCCGTAGCAGGCTGTTACCGAACAAATATATCTGAGGCATGAGATAGCGAGAGGTAGCACAGTTTTATGGCAAAAACAATGAATTAACAATGTGAAATTCGGTACTGAAATCTAAGCTAATGCAGTGAAATAAAACGCTAATATGGATCCCAATCCGGGGGAATATGTCGGTGCAGTAACCCGCGTCTGTCCTAATTCTGGAGAAATGACGCGGGCTCGAAGTGATGATATAACAGTTGAAACTAACCAGAGAAAATGCCTCCCATCTTAGAAAAAACGTGTGAAGGCATCCAAATCTTCCTTGCTTCTAGATATCATTAGGTACATAAATCATCTGCAACAATCAAAATGAATATCAGCGCAGCCGTTATCAAAATCACCACGAAAGCTACATGCGAAGAGTCCATACTAGGGAATCGTCAAATGCCACTACATATCAAGGAATATCTAGTCTCTGATATGTGTCTTTATCTGCGATGTCACGACATTCACCGTTAGTATTTAATATTGCTGCTACTCATCTGTAAGAGTGCGATATCGGCAAGTCTGTTTTTGATTAACAGGTAATGTCAGTGAATACTACGGCACAATCGTAAGTAATGAATTGTTCAAATAAAGAACCGAGTAAGAATATCTGATATAATAATAAATAGTTCAATGAAGTCCGTCCCCTTTCATGACTTAAAAGTACAGATAATAAATGGAAATAAGGTTGAACGGAACCGGTAGTTAGGTGGCCGATAACAATAACAATTGTTTCTTTACCACTGATTGCACCTTGAAAGCATTCTATATGTTGTGTACGTACAGGTATCCAGACAACTGGAATATTGTACTTGAGAATGTTATTTTCATCTGCAGGTGATCATGGATAACAAACACATAAATCAATAAACACAAGGAATTCGTTTTTGAACAGCTGTGTTTTAGATTCATTTTCAATTTAAACACAAACCCGACTCCTCTTAACATGACATGACTGTCTAGTGTCCACCTACACTCACTAACGCTAACCCACGTTGGAACGGCTGCAGTCAGCTTAAATAACTAGGTATCGCGTAGGCCTGATCGATATCAGGCTAACCAATGATGGAGAAGTGACGGTAATGTTTGAAACGCGCGCTTGTTATTATAAATTCTAGTACTTGAGAATGGATCGAGGTTGTCAAACAATCTCCGATCATGCGTGTATATCTCATACATATTTAATCCGCAAAGGCTTAGCGACGAAAGTAGCTTGATACCTCAAACCTCATACCTCGTTGTAATTGAATACTGGGCATATCTGTCACACTTTCATGATGAGGATAGGGTTTAGCACGAATAGAGAGCACCGTCTCCGTTGTTCGTTGATGGAACAACATTTTAGGCATGCATCGACTTCGGCTCATCATTCGGGCTGAGCACAATAATTCGAACACTGTACTCGAATCTGAAACGAGTATTGGTTCTAATGATTCGTGTCAAGTAGCGAGGGATGAGTACTGAAATTGTACAATCCTTTCACCTTAAAAATAAATTATCAACAGGAATTATAGTTTCGATACTATTTTCCACTGTGGTAGGCTGTAAACCGCGATTATAGCCTTATCGCAGCATACGAAACACGTAGACACGTAGACATGTAGGCATGTAGGCTTTTTGTAGGCAGTTGGCTCCAAAAAAGTTAGTTCGGCCCCTCGTCTCTTTTTTTCAATAGTTGGCTCTTTTCAGATATTATCATACTATATAGCTATCTAAATAAATGTCTTTCGAAAATTGAGACTGAAAAGTGTTATTACGATTATTTAGACAGTGTTGTCGCAGAATTTCACCTTCGCTATGGGCCAATGCTTGTGGAGAGAATGTTTCCCCCTTGGTACTTGGACAAAATGAAAGCAAGAAAACGCATGCAGCCAAGACAACTTCTGGATGCCACTGTCAGGATAAGAGCAAATCTTATGCTTTCAAACAAGTGTTGCAAGAACTTTCAAGCATCACCAAAAAAGCTACTAACTTACACAGCTGAGAATGTTTAGGCCAGTGCCAAAGATTCGAGTCGAAACACTGTAGAACAGTGGTTCTCAACCGGGGGTCCGCGAAGACAAAAAGGTGGAGAACCACTGCTGTAGAAGATGAAGATTTGGAATTGTTCTTGTAGAATCTGCAAGAACAATTCCAAATCTTCATCTTGTACAGTGTTTCCACTACGGTGTAGAATGTAGACTGTGTAGGAATTATAAATACAGACTCATATTATAACACAAAGTTTTATTTTACGATTCAATATTCAGTTGAAAAAGGCTTGAAATAATAGCAGTTATTGTAGTTGGATTCGGCGTCCTACAACAGTATCAACAATAAAAATCTGGAATTCCCGGTGATTGACAAACGGTCTATGGGTAACGTCGCAACTTTATTGACGTCGTTAACATTATTATGTATTACTAACAACGTTATTGAACAATTTGGCTCTTTTTAACACAGTTTAGGCCTTTTTTCGACACTGTTTGGCTCTTTTACTCAAAAGCTGTTTAACAACTCTGACTCTCAGCATTGCCACCAAGTGCAATGAAATAGGCTTTGTGGAAACAATACTGAATTACCTTTATGTGGTGTCGAGCTGGCATTATATTCTTTGTGGCAGCATAAAATATGCATATCTGAACTTTCCAGATCTGTCGTACTGTTATGACGTCATACTCGGTTCTGAATCAAATCACTCAAATACTCGATTTTGCGCAGACCTAGATATAACTAAATACGGTTTCAAGGCGCTTAGGGTCGGAAGAAAGCATCGAAACAAGAATTGTCGTTGATGATGCATGTGAAGAGCGTATAGTTTCAGTGCCCGACAAAATGGCGTCTCTGTCGACTCGACTCGAATCATTATAATTAATACTCGATGCAGAATCAAGAATTATCTGACGGCGGACTATATGCGAGTAATTATCGGACATAGGTGATTACCCTTTTTCCAGAGTGCCAGGTGTAAGAATTTTGTTTCATAAGTCAGGTTTACAAAGAACTCTCTTAAGGCAAGTGTTATATAACTATTACGAGTGAAGAAAATGATGCATTTGCTTGGCAAGGAGCAATCGCCAGTTCCTTCTCTGCGCTTGTTTGTTGACCACAGAGCAGGAAGCAACTGCTTTGGCCTTCTAGCATAATTCCCGCGGTTAAATCGTCAGAGATCATTCCAATAATAAGTCGTGTCTAAATCCGCATGTGTACAACTATGGGCTAAAATCGAATTTACTCTCAGTTCAATTCAGCGCCGTCATGGAAATAACGTAAATCGAACTCGATTTGACACAGCTTCAATACCCACTTACGCATTATCATCAGATCTACACATTAAGTGTTTATTTGTTGCCGCCTCATTAGTATCCTTTCTTGTCCCGACAAGACAAACGGGGTTTGAAGAAGGTACATATACTATACAACAAAAGAAACGCGCTCGAGAACACCACCTGATTCATACACAATCGTCCTTTGTAGTTAATATACACAACTTTCAATATCCACTTCCACAAATTTGTGCTCGTGAGGGTTTCTCTAACCTCCTTCCAGTGCAGACTAAATGCATTTGATAAACGTTTTAAAGATAGTATAAATATATATGACAAGACGTTGATATTCATTCCGAAGTACTCTAGACTTTTCCTTTTACTGCACTCAGATAGTGGAACGATAGACGACTTTAGTAGACCCGCTATATAAATGACTACGAATACGAAGACTGCTGTACTGCACAGCTTACGTTTAAATTCATGGTTTCAGTGGTAAGACATTGGAAGATTCATGATGTACTACAGAAACAAACGACAACTGATAGTAACGTTCCCTGTGTAGATTTGCATTCGACAATGCGCGCATCACAACGTTATCAACACATTGTCAAAATACCCACTCAGCAGATCAGTCACAATCAAGATTCTCCACTGCGAGCAGACGGAAATATTACGCACAAAGAATCTGTGGATATTACAGGCAATGAATCATTCATTCAAGTAAGACGGGTTGGAAATTTTGTTTAAATACGGCCATATGCATGCAGTATTGAGAAATACCGATGTTCAGAGATGACACTGCGTACTGCGTAAATATTTTGAAAGCCGTTCTGATTCCCGCAGAGAAACCATTGCCCGAAATAGAAATAAATATTGGGAGTGATGCAAACTGCACGGATCATTTTCTGTCATTAAGATTACGCATTAGCGAAAAAAATGTGTATTCAGACCCAAATGGCCGAAAAGGATGGTATACGAAAAAAGGCCCAACTCAGAATTATATCGTGGTCATAAATCATGTGACCACGTGCATACCATTCTTACGTGCATGCATAATTTCGATTAATATGTTGTACTCGATTTATACCGTGGTATAACTTTGATTTAGGTTCTGGTTTTAAACACGGCACATATTCCCGTCATTTGACCCCGAAATTATCTGTTCACAACTCTTCGTGTCGCATAATATCGAAACGAAGATTTCCCCAGAACTAATATCATATTTACCATAGATATTTTCCAATATAGACCACTGAATTATTGATGCATTTGCATATTTATATCTGAACTGTCATGCCGTTTCTCTTTACCATAGCGGTCTCCTATGAATGACGTTATCAATTGTAGATTTCTGCAGGAGAGTTAACGTCAGAAATTATACCAGCAATGCGGCAGACGCTGCACTACAAAACTGTTAACCATACTCCGTACAATAGTCATAGTCATTCAGATGGACTTTTAAGGCAACAGCTCAATGAATGATTTATGGTTACCAGGGCTGTGTATATGGGTGGATTTATAATGGCAACAGTTATTAGTTGTGTTATTTATAATTTGAAATAGGATATGTCCGAAACGTACGTTTACAAGGGGGCAACAATGCCCAATGGCGCCACGGTGCAACGGAACGTTTCCTTGGTGAAGTCATGGCATTGAGATCCAAAATAGGTGAGATGGTGTGTTTCCACTCTCACTAATTACTTCCCCTTTTCCCAAGGTGTTGCAGGCCTATCGCTTTGCGCGCTGTGTCTCGAGCTAAACACGGGTTATCGGAATGTAGATAATAGATATACACGACTTGCTCTCGCCATATCATCCGTGTAAGCGTAAGCGATGTCTTATAAAAGCCTAGAAGTGGGCCGTGCTACAAGTCGGCAGCTACTTGTTAAAAATGCAGAAAATTTGCCTGATGAAAATGACCATGACCATTGACCTGACCATAGTAGGCACCAGTAATAACACAAAGCAAACAAACCCGACTCGCTAATTGCGTTCT
This sequence comes from Botryllus schlosseri, assembly GCF_051294905.1. Classification (NCBI taxonomy): domain Eukaryota; kingdom Metazoa; phylum Chordata; class Ascidiacea; order Stolidobranchia; family Styelidae; genus Botryllus; species Botryllus schlosseri. The sequence goes on along the minus strand of NC_137246.1, from coordinate 25,029,217 downwards.
ATAGCTTATCGGGTGTCAACGCTTCTGGCAAAGCTACTACAGGCAGAGAGAGAGAGCTTTTGCGCTAATCGGCTAATGTGACACGTATATACGCCAAACAGTCTGGCTTATGGGCTACGTGAATTATGCTACATATACTTTCTAGTACGCAATGATTGGATTCCGAGCTACTGGCTGGATGCAGCGAAAAACAGCTATGTTGAGAGGCCTTAGGTTAAACACCAATAGCAACTGAAGAATGCAATTCTCGTCTTGAAACTATTTTTCCCCTCTGTAGTTCTACTAGCTCCACGTCTTTCCTCCACTATTAGCGACTCGTATAGTTCCTTATCATTAACGGTAGTTAGAATTAACCGCCAGCCATTGCCACCAAGCCTACCATAAGTAGCCTACCAATTGCCACCAACACGAGTCGGGCCTTGTCAACAACTCCCCGGTGTTGTTCCGTAAACGCAACCGTTGATCTACAAGTTGTTTTCAAATAATTCTGCTAGATGGGCCGCTCCACTTGTTGACTCACCTGCTTCATGCTATGAAACAACCTTAATTAAATCCGTAACACTCCGATGCAAATGAACGCGAATGCTCTTATCAGCAATCGCTGATCCTTGATTCCTCTCACTACAAGATAAGATGGAATTATCCCGACCACAGTGATTCAGAAACCACAAACAAGCATCAGGAATTCTACTTGCAGTTCCCGTCACGTGAAGCACGCAGTATTTTATCTCACGCAATGTGACTTGGTGGATTTGAGTGGCTTTCGCGGGACGCCGAGGCAGCTGGTAAATCCCGGGGGATATGCGACTGTTATTACTCGCTGTTTGCGCGACATGCGGCGTGCGTCATCACGAATGGAGTAGAATGATCTTTATGACTGCTAAGCGTTGGTATGTCGAAACAGTGACGCAAAGAGCTGCGATCTTTGCAACAAGCGTGCGGGTGCGCGGATCGCGACTGTTCGTTGTGCGGCTACATCAATTTCAACTCGCGGCGGTTGACTTGGTTCATACGGCCATTTGCGCATCTCAATCCTATGACTTATCAGTGTGTCAGCACTGCCTGTCGATCATATCGCCGCATTCCATCAAGTGCATATCTGATCATACTAAGCACTTCTCAAATGCTGACCAAAAATCGGATATAGTCCAAGTTTTCGCATTCAGAAACCCAAACACCGATGTCGTGTTGAAATGAAAAAATGGAAATGGATCCAAATAAAAATCTCTTGATTCCATGGTAGAATGCAGAAAGCGTAGACATCGGGGTAAAAAGTGTTCAGTTCACTGTTCACTCTATCACAAGGCAGCATCTGTTTCATAATTATTGTACCGATATAGTCAAGTCTCAACCCAACATAATCCCGCAAAGCACGTACAGCTTAAACGCGATTCTTGGATAAAACTCGGAGGGAGGTTGCTTCAATATGTATTGACCGAATAGCAAATACTCTTGACCTACGCAGTGAGTTCAAATGAAATTTGATCAATTTCTGCTAGATGGACCTTCAGCCCACTTAACTTAAACTTAAATAGATACAGGACCGACCGTTTCATATATGTCAAAGCTGTCTCCGTTCACAGATTTTATCTAATACCCCGGAATAAAGTTGTCCTTGCCTCTTTGATTTTGGATTAGCGGCGTATGCATTTTTTCGAATGTTTCAAAGTGGGTGGTGATGTTCCAGGTATGCCTGGAATTTACGCCATAGCGTTGAATCAATGGCACGAGACATGGATCGCGCCAATGAGACCGATGTACGAAATCACTAGAGGGGAGTGTTTTTCTTTCAAGTATAACGTGTAATACTTAGTCGTTAATCTATCTTCGTTTTCCTTGGACTCATTCACGCAACATGTTTACAGACCATGTCTCCCATCAATAATTAACTTCGGGATTTACAAAAATTCGAAGTACATGAGTTGATTCCAAAATAGATGAGTTTAAATCGGTACGCGCATTCCCTTATAGTTACTATACCATCGGCCATTACGTAATCTATATATGGATGCCATGTTCAGAGTGTTGGACGGCGCAATGTATGCTTGCCCCTACACTTAACAGCTCTTGAGGGTCCAGTATGGGGCGATCATATTACTGTGATATCTCAAATTGTATTCGGTATCAGTATCAGTTTATTAATATTTTCATCATTTCAAAACACCACAAAACTGCGATACAATGAAACGATAGGAAAGGTGTCGAAACGACCTGGAGTATAGTCTTTGAAATCAGACACCCACCTTGGCCTAGGTGAAGTGCTCCATACCGTCATACATTGTTATACAGTTGCCTCAATTTTGATTTCTGCCCGACCAGATTTCGGTAAAACAAGTTTACGAACATTCGTATTTTCCGTGTTGGTAAACCATACCCCGATAGCGATAGCTACTTTGGAATAAGTGTTTGAAGTGCCACCAGCCGCGCTAACTACAAACACGCATCGTTTCGGAGATATATTGACTTGCCGAGAAATCTTTTGACGCGAATCGATATTTATTTGCACATGACGCGGCGCAGGCGCATCCTGATTCCATACATTCGATGATTGACAGCAGCGTAATCTAGCGCAGTGGTTCTTAACCATTTTTCTCCAGCGCCCCCTTTCAAAAATTGCCCAAGTCTGGCGCCCCCCTATTTTAAGGACTGTAGTAAAAACAATGGGTAAGTGGTCGAAGTCCGCTTTCTGGTTGGGACTTCACTATTAGACCACTTGAATAATTAACATTATAATGGTATGTGCTATTTTCGGGATGAAATCCAGGTTGTTATAACAGTCATCGGGTAAGGCCTACGGGCTCATAAAATTTGGTTCGAGATCGATGTACAAGTCATGAATCCTCCTCTGCGATTGGCAATACGGGGAAGTTAATTGTATTGGGTTCTGTTTTATTGCTCTGTGTGACTATACTAAATCAACTCAGAATGGGGTAGATATTTGCTCACAATAAATTTAGTCCTGCACCAAGCTCTTAACTTTAACATGAATGGGGGTAGCCAGCTAGCAACACTAGAAGTATCATCCTTTATGATACGATGAAGAAATATTTTGACGATTTAGTTTCGTAGCTCTTAAATACAAGCATATTTAGTTAATTATTTCGGCCAAAAAGCTTCAAAACATCTTTAATTTACAAAGGGAATCACTCTCAAAAGTTGTACAGTAGCCTACAGGGCCTTCTCGATTTCGACTCGCAGTGCGCTGCGGGATAAAATAACTAGTTCAAAACATTTTGAGGAAAAGGACCCGAGCTATCAGTATAACTATCAGTGTATCAATATTTTCCTCATTTCAAAACAGCACAAAACTGCGATACAACAACAAGATAGGAAGGTGTCGAAACGACTTGGAGTAGCTAGCGTGGCGGGAGGGTTATAGCGGGGAATTGGCTAGCCAAAAGTACGCCAAATTCTTTTCACATGAATTAAAAAAAACACTGCATTCATGGAAACATGGTCGGTGGATATTTCGCGATGAGCGCAACGAAAAACTTGGTGCTTTAACAGATTTTGTCGAATGAAAGTTTGCAATGAGTGTTCTCCTGTATAATCAAATGTCCTTAGTACACCATCTACTGCGAGGCCATTTTTCTTCAGCGCCCCTATACCGCTCCCCTGAGCCCAGCGCCCCCCATTTCGCCAACTGAGCGTTTCCGCCCCCTTCAAAATCCAAATCGCCCCTGGGGGGCGCTGGAGACAGGGATAAGAACAACTGATCTAGCGGTTCGAAATGTTTCTTATGCTACCGTAGGCCGGGTAATGTATTTTAAGTTACCATTGGGGGGCGAGATAGCGTAGTGGTATAATCCACAGCTGCAGCACCAGTGGGTTGTGGCGTAGAACTGCGCACAATGATTCGAGTATTAATTTTAATGATTCGAGTCGAGTAGTGAAAGACGATGATTTTTTCCAGTACTGAGATGATACGCTTCTCGCTACTGAAGGTTAATTTATCAACGAGAATTATAGTTTCGATATAATTTTCTACTATAGAAGCATTGACATCTTGATTGGCCGTACCGCAAAATACGAACTTTACTGGATATAACAGCACATCTTCGAGGTCGTGATCATCCTAAAACATTGTCACAAAGCGCAACGAAATCGGTAAGGTCAAAAAAATACCAAAGCAACTTTAATAGGATTGTGATGGATAACACTCACTATATTCTTTGTGGTGGCATAAAAGCTACATATTTGAAATTTGACGTATCATTTCTGTTGTGACGTCATAATGAGTGATACTCGAATCTTCCACTCGAAGCATAATACGTGATTCAGAATCGAATCGCTCAGGTACTCGATTTTTCCCAGGCTTGTGGGTTCGAGTGCGACGGAGGTCGACTCCGGAATTCCTACCAAAGTGTCGGAGGTTTATTTAGGCTCCTCCTCGCCATCTAATCCATGAAAGCGGCGTCTTAAAAAAAAGCCTAGAGCCTGGTCGTGCCACAAGTCGGCAAATACGGAATAAAAAAATATAGAATACCGGCCTGGCGCAAATGACCCTCGTAGTCGACAAACTCCATGGATACCCCAAACAACCATAACAATAACAAGTCACTATTAGGAACACATGCTATTGAAGAATATAGCTATATAACTTCGTGATTTGCAATTTAAAGATAACGAATGCGCATTGCGCAATCGCCGACAAACAAACAATGAATCATGATCGTTGTTTGACATTATATTATACGATTACCATCCGTATGGAAATACATGCTGTCATTCGAATAATAGGACCATTACAAACGATGTATAGGCTTAGAACATATTGCAGGCAATTTGACAAGCTTCGTGTTCCGAGTTCCGTGATTCGTTCGCGACGAGGCGACGAATCACAACGTGCAAGGAGGCTGCGCCATGATCTTGTTCTGCCCGACTCTCAGCCACTAATTAGCGTCACTAAAACCTGCGGAGAAAAGTTGGAAGATGCGGTCGGTTGGATGGTTCTCGTACTGAGGCGTTGGATATCGACTCTCTGGTATCGCTGATCAAGATTCTAGGTAAGTTTGGCTATTTTATATAGTTGCTACGATCGAACTATATCTCACCGACAATTAATAACATTACACTCCAAACTGTCAAGCTGTGTGTCAGACGCTTGCATGCAGATTTATAGGTCGTGCTGCAATTTTGAGATTCGTCCAGACCAGAATCGCAATCGTTGATGCCGTCACAAACCTATACGCCCAAAAATAAGCAACCAATGTAATGATATCGTTGATAAATCATTTTCAGATGCTTCGCGCGCCGAAGCGTCAATGCTACAGGTTGAGGTAGAGATTGCCTCACGAAACATTTCACGGACACTCGTACTTTTTGGGTTTGAGAGAAGCTTCTCGAATAACTTGACAGCCTCCACAAAAATAACAAGAGAAAACACGAACATGTTAATTCAGCCACATGGCGCGCATACTATCATGGTGAGTGTTGTAACAATCTTGATGCCATATCTATCGGTATTTTCCCACCTCGTTGGCTTTTATGAAAGTCCTGCGCGTACCTCTTCGACAGTAGAAATGGGTGCCATTTGAACAACCCATTTCGTCACTCATGTCTGCGCAGTCCTGCGGAAGTAATGAATAAATAATGTTAGTTTGACAAACAAATGCAAGCCTCCCTTGCAATTTACCGATGCCGACTACCGAATGCAATCGCGGCTGTCAGTGCACTATCACTGCGCTCTAAATACGACGTGGCCTCAAAGTCAAGTTGGACGTGTGAAAAACATTTTGGCAGTAGCCATTTCCCTCCCGCTATACGAACTGCTGCTAAAAGATTTTCGCGGAAGATATAACTCCATTCCCGCGATATCTGTGATATTTAGGTGACGCGTCATCGTCTTTCTTAAACCCCAGGCACACATTTCGTCACTGTTTCACTTTCTAGGCGCAGTCATGACAAAGAATTGAATGAATACATAATAATTAGAGATCGATGTCGACAGAATCCGGCTAGTACTTTGTGACAATATTTCACATTCGCTCGTGCGGGAGACTTTGAGCAGAGAAGACAGCCGTTGATGATACTCAAGTAAGATTATGTGTGAAACTTGTAATATTCCATCGGAAGCAGTGATTGTCAGGAGTCAGAATCAGAGGTGGTCAGTAACGAAGTACTTCTACTTTTCGGAAGTACTCAAGTAGTTTTCCTCTACTTCTGGTACTTATTCAAGTAGATCTGATTTTCTCTACTTCTACTTCGCAATATTTTGTGATCTACGTACTTACTTATCGCTATTTTCAGTTTGTCAAGTAGAAGTAGTTTAATCCCCCAATACGAAAGATATCCTGAGGAATTTCGGGTATGTTTTCACGGAGTACCAACATTTAATATTCATAAAAGTCGAAAAAGCCAAGAAATTTCGTTGCGCTTCTTGCACGGTAGTTATGGAGTGACAAATATGTATTCGCGACAGTATCGGTGAATATAATTTAGGTACCGGATTGCTTGGTTCCGCTCACACCACATTGTCACACCTTATCAAATATTTCATCACAGTTACTATGGCTCACAATAACGTTTGAACCTACCGTTTCGCAATTAGCAAATACCTTTCATTTCGTAATCTAGCAGCCCATGACCTGTCCTGCCAATCTGGAAAATCCTGCTTTTTGAATGATACACCAGTTTTAGCAGATCACCCTTGAAGCGTTATGGACAAAAGACATGAAATATATTTTCCGCTTTTTAGAAGTGGTATTTTTATTTCTCTTTCAATTACGAGTATTATACATTGAGTTCTAATTACTTCCAGTTCCTTTGTCTGCAGAACATCCATGTTGCAAAAGCAAGTGTAGTAATGCCTCTATTTTCCGGAAATAAAGCTACACTAAAGATAAATTTTACGATCCACAATATCTGTTATTAACGTATACTAGTCACGCAAAGTGTTGAAACCGTATCCGAGTTGCTCTTCGGCAAAACTTGGGGCCTTATAATATGTGGTAGGGCGCCATACCATGATATTCTCTAAAACGGGATCTTCTAGTAAACAAGGCGTTAGCATCCCATTTTCATATCAATACTAAAATTTGCATCTCATGATGCCAAATAACGCTTATGCTGTCGAAAATTGATACCTCCTGGGATGCATCAATACGAATCAAGCTCTCTGCATCTTCCGCATAGCTCAATTTTCAGCTGTTGACAGTCCATGCGGAGCGAATTAAGGCTGTTTTCAAAACTACGCACTTACTTGAGTAGATTTAAGTCAATTACTTCTACTTCTACTTCAGGCGGTTTTAGGTGGCTTATGGAAAAGTACTTCCACTCGTACTTGAGCAGATTTTTTCGTCGCTACTTCTACTTCTACTTGAGTAGCTTGCTTGACTACTTTGACCACATCTACTCAGAACCAAGACTTCTGTTCAAGACCGTAAACAGAGACCAAAAAAACACCTCGGCGAGTGTATAGTTGGACCATAGTGTCCTCTATGGCGTGGACACAGAGAGACTGAATGGCTCACTGCATTTGGGTTATATGTCATACTTTCCCTTTGACCAAAGGCAACTTTACGGCCATTTTTGACCGGCTTGCCGCGCGCTAAATTCGATAAAACGGGTATCAATGGAAAGCTGCTGCTGTACTGATTACGAAAACATGAATTTTATACTGCTCATGGCCCAGGAAACCCCCTAAACAAGTCTCGAAATTTGCATTGTGATCAAGCTTGGCATTGTGATACTGAGATTGCCTTCGTAGTACCAAAGTGACGAGAAAAAAGAATACAATTTTGTTTTAGGACCACGCATTGGGACTATCGCACACATACAGATTCTTCGTAACAAAATCTTGTCGTACGAGCTGATATGAATATCACCTGAATCCAGTCACAACGGCCGGACTGTGGAATGTGAATAGGCAATCGGTTGGCACCTCGATCCGCGCAGTAAAATCTGTGAATACAAGAAGTATATTATACCGAGGGGGATTGGGTATATTGTGTCAGGTAATAATGAGTTGTTTTCGCTGTACCAATCTGTAAACGATAAAATGACATAGTGTTAGCACTACCTGTTTGGGCAGAAAAGCTCGTCGACGGATAATTCGGAATGGAATTTGTCGCACGTCGGAACTCCATCGCAAACTTCGCGTCCTATCAATATTGTTGCAGAGTTCTTACACCTGCGAGAAACAAAAATAACATTTTCAAATCGATGTGTGGGACTGAAGACGTTTACAAATGAAGTATGGGAAGAATTGTTAGTACAGTCATACGGTATAAGCATCGAAAGCACAGTTAAGTACTTTTTGCATCATTCCAATCAGTTGCACCCCGCCTAGATCAGCTCTTGGACAAGAAATAATTGCAACCAAATTTTTAATTTTGTGTTATTAGCAATCGAGGGTGATTAGCTCGTGGGTCGCATTTGTTTCGAAATTTCGATGCCGACTTATTTGCTAATCGGCCCATGTTAATAACCGTATATATAATTGGAGTAAGGTTGAGTTTTTCGTCAATTTGTTGGTATGCAACAAAATCATAGAACCTCATAGTGCACGGTAGGAAAAAAGGTTGTGAGCCAGTATATAGGGGAGAATCTCAAACGAGGTCATTATCCTACATGGATCAGCGAATTACCACCAATCGCAAACCAAACAGTAACTCGGTCTTTGCTGGTTCGTGCTATAGTGAATGTTCGTTTTATCAAAATCTACCTACAAGAAAAGAAGTTTACCTAAAACCTTTACCCTCACGGGTTTGGAATTTACAAAATTCTGGCTGTGATTCAGCACAACGTGAAGCTGAACATTCGTCACCAAGTCCTCCGCACGTTGGGATTCCATCACATTGAACTGCACGGAGTGGATAATCTTTGGAGACTCCTGACGATTAGGGTAATGAAATTTGAAATTAAATACGCATACACTATCCAGATACATATACTGATGACTAGGGCGATTTTTTTTTACATGTCAAAAAAGTTCAAAATTGTGTTACAATTGTAGCGTCAAGTTAAAAAAAAATGTCAAAATTGTTTACAGAGTCGGATTTTTTTGCAACCCGCATTTCGCTTGTATCGTAGATTTTGCTGTCGGTTGAACTTATCATTCGACATTTTACAGCTTGTAGCCTACTTTATAGGCCTACCGTTGTAAACGGCCCATTGTCTGCTCATTGTGGAACAAATAGGTTAATTTGGTGTTTGCTCAGCGTACCGCAATATCCTATCTGAAGTAAGATTACGTGGGCATTGCATGGTTCTTACATCTAAAAGCGCATGATGAACAATTGTGATGTAGACACCATTGTCAGAATGAAGCAACACGGTATGTCACCAGAAGTGTACGCACGCACAACTTCAGTGTTGTCAGCCAACGACTGCTGCTGTTGAACTTTCTTTCTCCATTGTTGGCAAGCTACTTATTAAGGAGATACACTTTTTACCCAAGAACGTAGGAAAGTATATTTCGTTGTGCTACAACAAATATTAATTATTTCTAACATAATACGTGATGTAACTACTGGAATTCTTCATAGGGACAGATTTCGTTAAAATAAAGTTTTTTCATGTAATAAATTTGTCAGTTTTCGAGGCAAAAAGTGTTTTCAGGCCAAACTACCTCGTAAGGTCAGATAGCTCCAAAAAAATGTAGATAAGTAGTGCAATTCTATCATTGTGTGGGAAAACACCTAGTTTGCATACGTTAGGTTAAATTTGGTCGAAATTAAGTTTTTAAAGGTAAAAAAAGGTCACAATTTTTATTTTTTAGGTCAAAACTTCCTTTTTTAGTTCAAAAAAATCGCCCTACTGATGACATATAAAAACTGATGACAATTGTTATTGTTAGTATTGTAGAAGTCTAGCGGCACTTATCAAAAATCAAGTACTGGCGCGCCACGGTCTGCAATTATCATCGTTACAAAATACTTAGGGCACCTATACAAGGTTTGATAAATTGGTGGTATTCGTACCCATGAGCTAAGACATCTACCCAATTCAAGCAAACAAGTACACTCTTATAGAAAAAAGTAAGCATTCACGCCCTTGTATCACCGTGATATACGGGTGTTAATGTACACCCGTGCTAATACGCATACTTTGAGTTAAGAATGTGTTAGTCAAAAAGACTAAACAATATAAATGGAAATATATTTACTTCTCCCAGGAGGTGGATGAACAGAAGCAGTCTGCGTGTTGTTGTCCCAATCTATATAAAGAGATAAAGAGTTTAGTCATAGTAATCATATTGACAGAACATTGTCCAGAGCAGGGGTCACCAATACGGTGCCCGCGGGCCCCAGGTAGTCCGCGAGGACCAGATGAGTATCCCGCGAGCCGGTTCTGAAAATAGATCGAATGGCAGTATTTACTAGGGATGGTGTGAACGTGAGGTTCACGTTCGCGTTTTGTGTGTGAACCTCGGAAATTTAGAGGTTCGCGTTCACAACAGAACCTTGGTAGGTTCTGCACTGTGAACCTTTTTCATTTATTACAATTTTCACTTCATTATAACATCTTTGGTTGAAAATTATTGCATTTCCACTGCGGGCCACTCTATGCATGGCGCTGGCAGCATTAAAAATCAACACTAAACGAGCATGCACCTGGACAATCTCAAAAGTTTTACTTGCTTTGTTACAAAAGTTTGCTCGAAATATCCAGCTTTCCGTTTATGAATATTTAGTGACTCTCTGCTGTGAGTTAGACCCGCAATCACACAACGTCACGAGCGAAATATATAGTCAGCGAATGATGTTTATTCAACCAATCGATGATATTGATATCGTTTTCTGATGCAAAAAAATCAAGCAGGCGTACGGGGTCAATCTTGACTTCATATCTTTACTGCATCATTAAAACCAAATCCTTGCGATTGAGGTGTTGGATACTGCAGTAAAACTTGACAATGGGGTAATATCGGTAACAAGTGTAGAAACCCGTTTTACACTTAGCTTAATATCAATGTAGCGATACTCAGACGCCGAATACATTGTACGGTCTGGCCCAGACCGTTAAGGCGTAAGCTTATATTCCCCGGAAGTCCTCATCAAAATTGTTGGCAAAGCGACGGAAGATATTGATTTTATAGGAGTATCATATCCTTTGATTGCCTCAGTTGATACATTTAGCGACGTTTAAAACGCCAACATGTACTTCGGCATTGTGGAATGATGTGGCCCGAGTCGTCGCTAGGTATTGTGTATATTAATATAGGCTATCACTTCATTGAAAGATAGGGTTGGAATTAGCAATATGACGTCACGTGACGTCATGAGGTTCACGTTCGTGTTCACACAGAACCTTTCAAAAAGGTTCGCGTTCACACGAACCTGAACCTTTCAGAGGTTCACACCATCCCTAGATTTACCAATATTCGTCAGATTATTACAATGAACTTTTAAATATATAGATTGATTGATATAGCTATTCTTGTTTAAATCACACTAACATGTTACTTACAAACAGAGGTGGTCAAAGTAGTCAAGAAAGCTACTCAAGTAGAAGTCGAAGTAGCGACGACAAAATCCACTCAAGTGCAGGTAGAAGTACTTCTTCAATAAGCCACCTAAAACTACTCGAAGTTGAAGTAGAATTGACAGACTTTAAATCTACTCAAGTAAGTAAGTAGTTTTAAAAACAGTCTTAATTCGTTCGCATGGACTGTCAAAACCTGCGAATTGAGCTATGCGGAAGGTACAGAGAGCTTGATTCGTATTGATGCATCCCAGGAGGTATCAATGTTCGACAGAATAAGCATTTGCTCTCAGCATGAGATGTAAAGTATAGTATTGATATGAACATGGGATACAAACGCTTTGTTTACGAGAAGACCCCGTTTTAGAGAATATCGTGACATGGCGCCCTACCCCATATCATAAGGCCTTAAGGTTAGGCGAAGAGCAGTACGTAGAAGTTGCATCAGATACGGTTTCATCTTTTTGCGCGATTAGTATATGTTCATAACAAATATTGTGGATCGTAAAAGTTATATCTAGTGTAGCTTCATTGTCGTAAAATAGAGGCATTACTACACTTGCTTTTATGCTTCAATTTGTATGTTCTGCAGACAAAAGAATTGAAAGTAATTTGAACTCAAAGTATGATACTCGCCATTGAAAGTGTACAAATACCACTTTTAAAAAGTGGAAAACATATTTCATGCCTTTTGTCCATAAAGCTTCAAAACTGATCTTCTACAACAGGTGAAACGTTCAACAAAGCTGGAGTTTCCAGATTAACAAGACACGTAATGGGCTGTTAGATTACGATATGATAGGTAATTGCTAGATTGCCAAACGGTAGTTTCAAACGTTATGTTGGGCCATATGTACTGTGATGAAATATTCGATATGGGCGACAATGCGGTGTGAGCGGAACCAATCAATCCGCTACCTCAATTATATTCACCGATACTTTCGTGAAAACATATCTGTCACTCGATAACTACTGTGCGCGAAGCGCAACAAAATTTCTGGGCTTTACTTGACTTTTATGAATAATAAATGTTGGTACTCCGTGAAAACATCCCCGAAATTCCTCAGGCTATCTTTCTTACTGGGGGATTAAACTACTTCTACTTGACAAACTGAAAATAGCGAAAAGTAAGTAAGTAGTTCACAAAATATTACGAAGTAAAAGTAGATGTAGCGAAAATCAGATCTATTTGAGTAAGTACCATAAGTAGAGGAAAACTACTTGAGTACTTCCAAAAAGTAGAAGTACTTCGTTACTGACCACCTCAGCTTACAAATGACAATAGCCTACATACACACATAATATATATACCCTTGAAATAATGATATCAAATATCCTCAATTACAATTAGTAAATGGTAGCCCGTCGCTTCAATCAGTACCCAAGAAGTAGCTCGTGGTTGCAAAAAGGTTCGTTACCCCGGTGCAGAGCTATCCGAGAAATAGAACGATATGATATTACAATTGGGAATATATAGATAGTGATGTTTATATTTTTTCTTAGACTATTTATCAGCACTGCACAGCAATGTACAGTACACATACAGCTTGTACCTGAAACTACGCTATTTTTCAATTCGACAGGACTTCCGGAACCACAGACTAATTTCTTATACCACTCAACGAATACTGATAAAGTTACCGGTAATATGCGGGAAGAACACTCTGTACGTATTGCAAATGAAATCGGTAAGGCTTCCGCAGTTCAGTTCGTCCGAGCTGTCTTCACAGTCGGGAATACCTGATGGAAAGAAACGGGCGTGTGCCTCTACATAGATAACTAATCTATACATTCCTATATCGGGGAAGCGTACCGTCGCATAGCAGTGTTTTTTGAATAATTAATTTCTTGTCATAGCACTTGAAGAACTGTTCCTCGTTTGGACAAAAATTCTCGTCCCACCCATTTGCGCAATCAAACCTGAAACCGAAAGTACATGCGCAAGTGATACGCTAAAACCATATACTAATTTTGCTACATCGGCCAAGTATAAACCACCTAAAGTTGGTGAGCAATTGCTTTAGGACCAGGGTTGTAATGACTCGAGTCATTTTTTCAAATGCGTAAAATGACTCGACTCGACTCGAGTCAATTATTGGATTGACTCGACTTGTACTCGAGTCATTGTGCGTGACTCGAACCAAGTCGTATGACTCGAGACTAGGACGGCCAAGACAGACACTTCATTGTAACTTCGAAGAATAGCAAAGTTACCCATTATTGCTACTTCGTCTATCAATCCTGGTAGTTGGAAAGTAAGATCAGAAACTGTTACGACTGAGGAAAATTATTATATTTTGAATGCGAGTCATTAAATCATTCAACATGAGTTGAAAAAAGTGAGTTGAACCAGATTGAACTGAAAACTGAACAGTGAACATAATGACTTGTGACTCGGAACCTTGCGACTTGGTTACAACCCTGGTTAGGACAGATATAGGTCTCAAGTCTCAGATATTTTTCTATACTGCGGATCGACTGTGTAACGCTAAGTGCTATTTGTTCGCCCCATGTTGCATGTACCAATACACAATGCACTGTCACCAACAAACGAACAAACGGGCTTCTCTATATTATTGGCTTGCATGTTACATCATTGCTATTTCATAAAATATTCACGGTGTTCCGCCATCTATGGTTGTTGTCCGCCGAGCTGTTGTTCGTATTGATGATTCTGGAGCTTATACCACAGCCCATTTCCGTCGGGCTTTTGTTAAGACACCGTATAGGCGAATCGGATGGCTATGAGGAGCATATATAAAATACACCACCATCAGACTTCGTAAGGGATTGTGTTCTCGGACTGCATTTTGCAATTGAAAAATTTTCTTGTCAAATTCGTCATGGCAATATTGTTTTCAACGTGGACTATATAGTAGGCTATTTATGAATGCGTAGTTTTGGGAAAGTAATATTGGTATTGGTCACTATATTGAAAATTTAGGGATTCGTAAATCGTAAGTTGGAAAATTATCTGACAGGAATCCGTGACTCCAAAATCGTTGGGGACTAGCCTACTGGTTTATAGTACCCGAATTCTGTTCCTACCTCCTGTCACAAATTGACGTTTCTTTGAGGCATCTCTCCTTGGTGTTGTGACCGGGCGGGGCGCAAACCAAGTTCCCCGTACAATTACACTCGATGCCTATATCAAATAAGAGTATTATAACTCCTGTTTCAATCAAATTCATCTTAGGGAAATGTATTTGTACACGATAAAATTAAAGAAATGCTCTTTTTGTGGGATAGGATGTTATTAATATCAGTACACCTGTACAGCGAGAATTACACACTCCCGGCAATTCGTGATCCTTCTTTTTGTCACATTCTATCGAACATTCGTCCGAGAGGTCTGTACAGTGCACCACGCCGTCACATTGCTGTCTCTTCGGTATGATCAGGGAGTCATCCTCGCATCGGAAGCATTCGCCGTTGGAGCGTGCTGAAATGCGGCACATACGTCGCGTATCATTTATATGTATGGCCTATGTCATTTATATGTACGGTCTGGGCGTCTGGCCGTTACATGATTGGATATGTCATGTGCAGAGCTGGACAATTATACGATTTTTAGCTTTTACAGATAAGATTAGAATTTTGAATTCGCGCAAACTTGAAAAGTTCAGTCCGTTTCCAATTAGAGTTCATTCACATAAGTACGAGATTGACAAATCCATATACAGTATAAGCTTAACTCGTTTCGCACTATGCCGTTCTGCCGTTATATTTTCAGAAAAAACGGAAATTAAATTGGAATTCAAACTATAGACCATAGAAACATTTCACAAAATAGAATGGAATTAGAATTATAGCAATGAAACATTTTTCAAATTAGATTAGAATGCAGTGACTGACATTTTGCTCTAACTAGTCTAATTATACAACTAGAATTAGTTGTCGAAGTCTGGTCAAGTGGTCATGTGTTGACGTAATTATAATGAAGCGTACCTTCTAATCAATGGATTACTCACATTCTCTGTCGTATCGACCGTGAGATTGTCCCGAGGTGAAATCACAAAAGCACTCATCTATTCCGTGATCACAGTCAGGGTAACCGTCACAAACGTACTGGTCGGGTAGCACGCATACATTGGTCTCCCGCAACTTCGTAACCGGACATTGAAAACCGGCGTCGCTTGTTCTGTGTAAATTGATATCAACTTTCGAATTGAAAGTTTCGAATCGAAACTTTCGAACTTTCGAATTTCGAAATTCCTCAAAATACTGTAAGTATGCGTCTTTTGACTGGATATTATTCACTCAGGCATGCACCTATTATCGAACTATTTTGACACTATTCGCTGCGCGCTCACTACGGTGTCGCAAACCCGAACACACGCATCAGGTGTTCGTGGTAACTGCAATTCTTTTAGGTGACCACTACACAAACGCGTTCCAATATACGTGTGCCTTGCAGGTCACCATGACAAAGTATTTTCGACATGCAGTACATTTGCGCGCACCCGAGTAGAATTTCTTTAGGGTTATTTCTTTCCTGTAACAGGTAATGTCTTCACACAATTGACGTAACCGATTCTGGACATATTCGTAAAACATTTGAACTTGGCTATGTACATTGTACATAGTTGAAACTCGTATTCAATTCCAGTTATCACTCAGCTATTCAATTGAACGTACACCAAGACCGAGATGTTCCGCTCTATCGAGTTCAAAATAATTCCTTATACCTGTGATACTGCCTCTCATCCGATCGATCGTCGCAATTCGGAGCTCCATCACAAAATCCGCTTTTCACTATGCATTGTCCATCACATTGAAATGTATGGGAGCAATTACATTCATCCGTGCCTATCACAGCAAAATATGATAAGCTGTAAAGGATCTAATCACAGTCTTTCGTGCTGTAATTGTTATCGCCGATTAGGCAAAGCGTAATTAATCACTTCATTCTCTCGAGACACCATGTCATATTGATCAAATTAACGCTTGTAATGTTGCTGTTTGACAATAACTTCTATCCCATCCAGACTGCGCTTAACATTTTAGTGACAGTCAAATTTCCAGTGTTTCTCGTTGCCGATCTTCGCGGATCTCTTTCATTCGAAGATTATGTACAAGCCGATTCTTTACCGCTATGGGAAACGGTTCGAGACTCTTGGAACATTTCATATGTGTTCTGTATTGCAGAGGTGGTCAGTAACGAAGTAATTCTACTTTTTCGAAGTACTCAATTAGTTTTCCTCTACTTCTGGTATTTAATCAAGTAGATCTTCTTTTTTCGCAACTTCTACTTCAAAATATTTTGTGAACTACTTACTTACTCTTCGCTATTTTCAGTTTTCCAAGTAGAAATAGTTTAATCCCCCAATAAGAAAGATAGCCTAAGGAATTTCGGGACTGTTTTCACGTAGTATACCAACATTTTATTTTCATAAAAGTCATGTAATACCCAGAATTTTCGTTGCGCTTTGCGCACAATCCATGTGGGGTGACAAATATGTTTTAACGAAGTATCGCTGAATATAATTTAAATACCAGGTTGCGTGGTTCCGTTCTCTCCGCATTGTCGCCTATATCAAATATTTCATCACTGAAAGTATGGTCCCCTATAACGTTTGAAACTACCGTTTCGCAAATAGCAATTACATATCATATCGTAATCTAGCAGCCCATGACGTGTCTAGCTAATCCGGAAAATCCTGCATTTTTGAACGTTACACCTGTTTTAGCCGATCACATTTGAAGCTTTATGGACAAAAGACATTAAATATATTTTCAGCTTTTTAGAAGTGGTATTTGTATTTCACCTTCAGTTCCTAGTTCTAATTACTTTCAGTTCTTTTGTCTGCAGAACATACATGCTGAAGCATAACAGAAAGTGTAGTAATGCCTTTATTTTCCGAAAATAAAGCTACATCAAATGTAAATTTTACGATCTACAATATTTGTTATTAACGTATACTAATCGCCTCCGATCCAACTTCACCGTATAGCTCTTCGCCTGAACTTGGGGCCTTGTAACATGGGGTAGGGCGCCATGCCATGATATTCTCTAAAACGGGGTCTTCTGGTAAATAAAGGGTTAGTATCGCATTTTCATATCAATACTATAATTTGCATCCCATGATGCGAAAGAATGCTTATTCTGTCGAAAATTGATACCTCCTGGGATGCATCAATACGAATCAATCTTTCCGTACTATCAGCATAGCTCAATTTGCATCTTTTGACAGCCCAAGCGAACGAATTAAGACTGTTTTCAAAACTACTTACTTACTTGAATAGATTTGAAGTCAGTCAATTCTACTTCTACTTCAAGTAGTTTCAGATGGGAAAAAGTACTTCTACTCGCAATTGAGTAGATTTTTTCGTCGCTACTTCTACTTCTGCTTGAGTAGCTTTCTTGGCTTCTTTGACCACATCTGCTTATAATATGAGGACGGGCGCCATGCCATGATATTCTCTAAAACGGGGTGTTCGAGTAAACAAAGGATTAGTATCGCATTTCCATATCAATACTATCATTTACATCCCATGATGTGGATGACTGCTTATTCTGTCATAAATTGACATCTCCTGGGATGCATCAATATGAATTTAGCTATCTACACCATCCTCATAGCTCCATTTGCAGCTTTTGCCAGTCCTTGCGAACGAAATACGATCGTTTTCACAACTACTTACTTACTTGAGTAAACTTAAAGTCAGTCAATTCTACTTCTACTTCAAGTAGTTTTTGGTTGCTTATGAAAGAAGTACTTCTACTCGTACTTGAGTAACTTTCTTGACTACTTTGACCACCTCTGCTGTATTGTTGCATTCGATTATTCATAACTGAATATGTACTCATTAGCGTCTACTTTACACTCTACTGCAGGGGTGGGAAAACTATGGCCCGCAACACCGTGTTTTGCGGCCCACGAAGGGCTTAAGAAACGTACTGAAAATATTGATAATATCTGTACTAAAAATCTAATTACTGCAGCGACTCGATTGAACTTTTACTTGTTATATTTCATCGCTAAAATTATGTGTTATATTCTTACTATAGTGTATTGTTATTTCATTGCTGGCGCAATAGCCCGACGTCAAGGCTCACGCATTTTAAAAGGTTTCAACTACTAAACATCACAGAAAGTCAAAACGGGAATGACTTTTGGATCACGAGTGGTATTTTACATTGGCCACTTCACTCCAACAAGTTCATTGCTTTTAGTGCTGTACTTTGAAATCCCAATTCGCGCGTGTGTTTGGTAGATTCGTTCTCTTTATATGCAGAAGTATTTATATTTATAAAAAGCTATATATTTCAGTGGTTAACATGTCTATGACGCTGCCAGCATTGTGTGTCCAGAAGTTGAACCAAAATTAGAATCAGCAAATCTATAGACAGATCACTGATCCACAAATTCAAATCTCCATCCTGTTCTAAGAATCAGGACAACCGACTTTCTTACCTAGTTTTGAAAATTGGTTATCGGGGTTAACCAGCTTATGAAATCTCACCAATGTTTCTGATGCGTGTACGATATCATCAAATCAGGGGTTGGTTTGTTTTACATAAACATATACATTATTTCCATATCCTCACGATATAATCAAATACCAATTTTGTGTTCTGGTTTATATTCCTAATTTTGTATAGTGCGGTCCGCGAAGGGATTAAGATGTTGAATGCGGCCCGGAGCTAAATAGTTTCCCCATACCCATACTCTATTGTCTGCCGTTCCATACACAGTTCACCCGTTGATAAGCACTGATGTATATGATACCTCCGATACAATCCAATTCCTTATCGCATACGTATCGGTGTGGTAAGTGGCATGATCTCTTAGATGGTGGGTTGCGAATCACTTGGCATTCTATTCCACGTTCTGATTCCAGCGATGCGTTGTATTTAAATTCATCACTTCCATCACTGAAATAGATCGTTTACGGGATGTAGATTGTACAGTACAATTATGCTTATAAAGTTAATTCATCGGCCCATGGGTTTGGGTTTCGTGAAATCTCCGAAATAGCTCACAAGCGGCAAGATCAAAAGTACGTTAGGACGGATAGACTCGTATTGGCAGGGTAAATATACACAGGTCATTTCTTCCAGTCATGGGCGTCGTATCCTATGTCATTTTAAATCGTTGTGACAGTAGTTTCAAATTAGTAGTCACAATTCGATTACAGGTTGAGACGAGGTGCTTGCAACTAATGATGGCCAAGACAGAGGCCTTATATGGTGCATTCCACTTGCAATATCGGGGAGGCCGACGTTCGCAAAACAGACATCAGCGATTGCTTACGATTTCGCTTCTCGCAACCAGATCCCTCCCTTAAGATAAGTCTAGCAAAGCCCTATAAGAGACGAAATTAGTACTATCCAAAGGTTACAATTGACAGCGTCCAAGATACAGTTATCCAGTATATCCACTTATCCACTAATCACACAAATAGGCTGTATAGCGGTAAGGAACGAACTTGCTAATGATAAGTATTTTAATGCATGGTAAAATCAATTACAGCATGTGAAGAATAAATTGAAGTCGTTTTCATAAGTAACTAATCGCAGAAACGAACACCAAGCTTATGGTTACAAAGCTTCGACCTCAAATTCAGTGAATCAAATGCATCAATGAAGTATGCAAGCTCAACTGCCGCTTTTTAAAGTCCTTCATAGCATCTTTTCTCGCAGAGGCATTAACTAGCTTCTGCTTGTTATTGTAAGATATGTTCACAATGATAATGTCAATTTTCAACATGGAACGGAGCAGTATTATCTATTCAGAGTTGGTAACTTCTGTTAAACCGACCAGAAACCGCCCCCACTCATTTCCCTGTACTGCGAGAACCTTTTTTCAATGGGGCCACTTTGGAATTTTCTTGGAATCACATATTCATACCCCCTGCTAACAAGTCTGCCATAATCAGCGATTGCGACTGCAGGGTTCCGATCAGAGCTTTGAATGTTTGCTTGGACAGGCAATAATTTTGAGGGTTGTATCCGTTCGATTTGATCAGCCAATTAGCGAAATCCTGTAGGAAATTGATTTTACCAACATGTGAGACAACTGAATCAGACAATGGATTGGGTGAATATCTGTGACAGCTATTGACAATTGTCCACCAAGCATTAATTAGGCTCAAGAATGATGCCATATCTTCCCTGTGATACAGGTAGCTTTTGTAAGCTGCAATAGTCGACTCGTGGAATGGAGCGAGAGCTAAATTTACATTTTGCTTGTTATTACCCGGATGCAAAGAGGCATATATGTCAATTTCGGCGCCTTACGCAAATTCGCATCCAGCTTATCGTCACATTCTCTGATCTTGTGAAGGTCGCTCCATGCAATGAATTCACCTGGATATGATATTATTGAAGAATTTATGCTGAATGAGAATGGTGGGAAATTAAATGTCTTTGGTCGGAGCAAATTGTTTCGTATGTTCTTTACAAGATGTATATCATCAAAAAATAGATTCGTTTTGTTCTTGCAGGATGTGTAATGAAAAGAGAACTCATCATTTTTGAAGACCATGGACCATCAATACAACAATGCCTTTAAATAAGTGACATTTCTGTAAGTACATCTCATCTACCATCAACATTATATCAGTGGAGATCTCGCCCTTTTCTTTCATAAGTCCAAGGACTTTAACCGAGTCTAACGCTTCCTTTGCTGCACCGACTCAAGGTTGACATTGATGGGAAGGGAAAGCTTCTTGTAAGAATTCTATAAGCTTGTGCAGATGTGTTCCGGAGTAGGAGCGCAAAACGAATCATTTCGAATGAATACGGAATATGAGCGTGACCATCAGGCTTGTCATCTATTCGATTTTGAAACTCATCCAGTAAATTGTTGTCGGATTTTTTACGGACATTTTCGAGATATTTCGGGAAGTTAAGTAGCGCACCAAACTTAGTCAGAGTAGCATTTGTGCCTTGTGTGAACCAAGGAGGCAGAGGAACATTCTTTCCATCACACTGCAATTTAACATGCAAATTATTGTCAATATTTATGCTTTTTGAGACTTTTGGGAAATCATTGAATTCCATGTGGTAGTAAATCACATATTCATTATCTCTTTTGTACGTGGTATAGCCTTCTGGAGCGCGGGACTCCGTCAAATCTGATAAGCTGCATATTTTATCAGCCAGCTGGAAATCTTTCAACTCATCTTTCTGAAATACCCTTTGCTTTGGTAGTTTTCTGCAAGGAGTCACAGTCGGGATCAGTGAAGACCGCTGCAGCTCCTGCTCGGATCTAATAGAAGGGACTGGTTTTTCGTCCCAACGTAAATTTTTTCGCGAGTCAAAGTCTTTGATGTACTTTGATTCAAAGTGTAGAACACAAATTACAGAATTCGTAGTCGGCTCCCAATCGCGCCTACTCACAAAAGATATCCATTTTTTCGTAACTCCAAATCATAAAATATAAAGCGAAATGACGAAACCTTTTTCCCAGTTGTCAAATATCCAGACTTACAGCCATAAACACAGCATTTGTTTACCTTTATTATGCCGTACGAGCTGGGTGTGTGTGAATTCGACTGAATTACCAAGTATATACGAACAGTCGAAATTCGCTGTCAGGAAGACCACATGAAATATCACCATGAATTCTTGGCTGCTAATGGTCGGCGAGCATCATACCGCAATATAATGAGTTATTTACCAACTGAATAAGTTAGCCTACCTCATACTTATAAGCGAGTCTAAACGGAAGCTAAACATAATTCAGTCGCCACTGTAATCGAACACAGTCGTTGCTGTAGTATTAGCTAATCACGGCATGATTCCATAATCGATATAATTCAAACGTATCTACTAGCACAAAATCTTTGCCTCAAAATGTAAGACGTCTGCACTGCTATACCGAGAAGCGCTATCGAAATTCGCAAATGCACATTGCACAATGCAATGCACATGCATAACCAGATAGTTGAGTGATGAGTGTGATGGCTTGAAAATGGGAGTCATCGTAAGCAATCGCTGGTTACATTTTCCTTTAAGTTGGGTCGCCTCTCAAAAAAGTTGCCGACGACTGGTGTGAACATATGTTGACGAATCTTAACACTATGCAATATGCATATACCATTTGCACACGATGAGATTGGCCACGGGCTCATTCATCCCCATGTGAAGGGTAATGTCGCATATATGATTCAGTATAGAATGGGCGTGGCCAACCTGCGACCGTCGGGAAATTTGTGGAGTCGTCGACACGCAATTCAATTCATATGTGTTGGCGGCCGTCGATATAAAAATTGAATTTACTAATTGACTGCCGAATTTTTGAGAGATTTTGAAGAATCTTGAAATTTTCTTCGCGCACTATACGCGATTCAATGCAACTTCATTTTTTTATTTTAATGTAGGAATAGCGCCCTTTGCAAGCTATGCTCCGCAACACAGATGCGAGCAGCAAAACAAAATGATGCACCCCATATAGAAATACCAACTTGGAATCGAGTGCTCCTCACGAAAGAAATTTGTTTCTAATACGTTGGGGCGATTCCAATAATATCTTTCCACTACCGACAATCCTGAGGTCAGGAAATACCAGCATGCAACAACGTGACTAATAACAATTGGCCCGCCCGAAGATGCACAGTAGGGCTGTTCAAAAATAACTTTTTTTTCCGGATTCCAGCCATTCAGTGATTAAATCGTCAGGTTACCTTAAAAAACGCTGCACACCAAATTTGGTTCAATTCTAACAAGTATAGGGCTCCGCGGATCCAATTAAAATTTTTAATTTATACAGGAAAATTGAAAAAAAAAATTTTTCAAATTTTTCTGTCAACCCCATGAAATTGTTGAGCTGTCTTCAGAGACGATGCAAATAAAATTTGACTCAATTCGGACTAGTAGAAGTGGAGTTATTGGAGTTTTTCGTTGATAATTCTCCAATTATCCTTGATTGGTGGATAATCCGAGAATTATCAACGAAAAACTCAAATAACTCCGTTTCTACTGGTCGGAATTGACTCAAATTTCATTTGCATGGTCTTTGAAGACATTTCAACATTTTCATGGGGTTGAGAGAAAAATTTGAAATTTTTTTTTTTCAATTTTACGTATTAAATTAAAAATTTTAATTGGCTCTGCGGACGCTTAGACATGTTCGAATTGAACCAAATTTGGTGTGCAGCCTTTGTTGTGGCAACCTGACAATTTAATCAGTGAATGGCTGGAATCAGGAAAAAAAAGTTATTTTTGAACAGCCCTAATGCACAGTCATTTATAACTTGCCCTAAATTTTCGGAAACACTCCCTCCATCAGCTCTACCAGTGAATCTGATCGCGTGGGCTGAGAAATGATAAATATTATATAGTAATATGTGAAACTACTAATATTAATGACGAACTGCATTCATGAATCTGAAAACTTTACGGCGCTTGGCGCGGCCATAACGAATCCCAGAAACCATTCATAACATGACCGCTCGCGAATAATAAACCAATATGAACAAATAGATTTCTTCAGAGTTTACCGGAAATGGACATGGACACTGGACAGTTTAGCATGGGTATTTGGCGTCCAGTTAGTTCATTACCCCTATGTCCTCGAATGCGGCCGTAGGCTACATTATAGGTAATCGAAATGTGGCCGTGAATAGCAAATTGGTTGGCCGCCCCTGCATGGTATAGAGCTATATTATCCATTACTATACGCGTTTACCTATGGCCGCATCGTATGATATGACAATATAGTCAACTCACGGGCAGAGGGCATCATTGCCATTGCAGAATGATCCGAATTTGTCTATACAGGTATTGTTGTCGTTGCAATGAAATAGGAACCTTTCCGTCGAGTTACAAGGAAGTACTGCAAGATATAAGCATTTTAAGCATCTTTGTTGGCTTAGTCGGTAGGATAGATGGACCACACGTATTCTATATATAGTCTATGTATAGTCACCAAGTTTAGAGCAACAGCCCCGCAATCAATCAATCACTAATAAAAAACGAAAAATATTCCTACTTTGACTCTTTGTATGTCCAGAACACAACGCGAACGTTAATGCGACTATAGTCCACATCGTTTAGAGTTGCTAAACCTCAGACAAATCCTAGGCGACTATAATGTAATGCTGGAATCTCCAAATAAATCGTGCCAGACTGAATTGATCCTGAATGATGGTTGAAATGTAACTACAGTCAGGCAAATCGTGTTTCACGTGAGAATATTCGTAATTCCAAACATAGTTCCATGATTTTTGTTCATAGTAAATCGATCGATGTCTGAGGTGCACGTTTGCAGCCGTATATGCCACATGGACAATTGGACATTGATAAATTGTTTTATCTATCTACCAATTATAGTACAAATCAACATTTTACGCGTGAGAATTAGATATATGATCAGTTGACCACCCATTGTACATTACTTAGCACAAAACAATTACTTGTCCCAAGATTGTACAATAAAAATGCTAGATCACCAACGTCTCTGCAACTGGACACTTTCATTTCTAAAACACTCATAACTGCCACGCTAGAGCCGTAGCATTCGCACCCGAAAACCCCATTGAGCCCAAAATTATTTCATAAATGACCTTGAGGTATGCCGATTTATTCGGCAAGCAAATTGTATTCTTCCCGCTACAAAATATACGCGTTACTACTAAGTTATCGTAGGCCCCGCGTATATATTTTCTAATTGTGAATTTTACGGAAAGGCATTAAACCATACGTCGGTCATTGTAAGTAATAAAGGAGTGGCAAGATTTTCAGAATATCGTTTCTGGCCGTAGTTATCGTAGGCCCCGCGCATATATTTTTCAATTGTGGAATTTACGGAAAGACATTAAACCATACGTCGGTCATTGTAAATAAAAAAAGGAGTGGCGAGTTTTTCAGAATATCGTTTGTGGCTGTTGGATGATTTAATCCGTGGATGTGCATGTGCAGCCTGCGGGCGTGAGACTGTTCGGCGTCGCCATTCAGGTGCCCGCCCTTTCGGTGACCAGCATTTTCGCAATTTTATGACTTTTTTTAAAGTGTCCTCGGAGGACGCCCGAATGTCATCTTTTTTAGATTTTGTCTTCTTATTTGAGAATTTTGTTTAAATATAGTGTTAAAAATCGAATGAGGTACAGTAGATCGTAACTGAAGTAACGCCCCGGCGGCTATTTCGGGAGATGAGGCGAAAAGTGACCTTTTATTTAGTCAACCGACCACGAAGTGGGTAAAAATTTACCATTTTCATCAGGACTTTCCTTCGGTATTGCAAGTGTGGAAATTTTGAAAAATTGTCCTCTTTTGGCGCCCAGCTAGATCATTATACGACCATGCCCAGGAATGCGGCCGTAGGTTACATGAGTAGTCGAAATGCGGCCGTGAACGGCGAAAATGTTGGCCACCCCTGGCCTAAACCTTTGACCTTGTTGATATATCCTGGTGTGAAAATGGCCTTTGCCGAATAGTCTATCTCCCTTATGGGCAGGACCGCCGCACCCCAAACCCCCAATTAAGCGGATGAGCTCGAAGTCAATATATTTGCAATTCCCGATCATATTGACCGATTCAATCATGAACTATAGATAATTTTCGCGCATCGCGCGTTTTTAGGCTGTACAGTGTAAACATTATTCAGTTGTCGTGACTTTTACAGGCCATCTATGATATTTTAAATCTAACGCAGTGGTTCTCAAACTGAGGGCGCGCCCCCAGTCGGGACGCGAAAGCAACCGCGGGGAAACGCGAAGCCTCCCGAAAGAAATGGTGTTTCTTGAACTCGGAATGAGTTAATTTGTGCTGAAACTTCCGAGATTCAACAATGGCAATAATCGTTATTATACATCGATTTTATATGTCATAATTGCGTCGTGTCATCCACATACTGACACTGATGCTAAATATTGACTGCTACAGAACCTTGCATTAATCAGAATATGTCTCTGAATGAAGTGTTACTGGTCAATGCGTGTAGCTGTGCCCTTGGTTTTGTATTTAGCTTATGGTTAGGTATGTTTGAGGCAAGCTCAAGTGGAGTAATACGGATTAGTCACCAACATCGCTAAAATATCTATGTGCTACGTGCTACCATTGCATATGATTATGTTTAACAAAATATTGAGCTGAAAAGTCTTTTCGCGCCCCGCGCGATTTACCTCCAGCTCGTAGTTATCCGTATAATCCGAATCACTTATTTGAGAAGTGTCTTAACAGCCATAAGACACCTTCCATGTCACCAAACAATACATTGGGATGACAAACATTCTGGATGCTCTTTTTAATATTTTTTGATATGATCAACTAAAGGTTTACAGCACTACAGCACACAAAGTGTCAAGTTACAGGCCTATAGTAACGTTTATTTCGTGTCCAACCTGTATTCTGATACCCGCGCCCAGTATTAATTAGTATTAATATATTTTAATGCCTCGACACCAACCATATTGATAACGAATCATTTTGCGTGAAACGCGGTGATCAATTGTATATCAGTGCAGAGAAGATATCGAACATGTTCCGATGCTTTACGCTCATCATTACTATCAGTCGCGGTCCAGACTTCTCAGTTGTGTGTTTACTATTTACTGTTCCGGTGTGGGTAGAAAATCTCGTCAACATCCATTTAGTCTGGGAATATGTTACTTAAACCAGATATAACGTTAAATCAGTCGAATAGATATCGTTGAAAAGAGTAAGAGTTTTGTTTGTTTGTGGTATTCATGGGGCTTGTCGACTACTATGATTATTTACACCAGGCCGATATTAAATTTTTCATGCTTCATTTTGCGATTAATTCTCTCCTGGTACAATCGTGTTCGTTATTTCGCTAGTATGCTGATTTCGCTATAGTCGCTCGTCAGGTTGGCCGATAAGAGTTATTTATATGGTGGAGGGCGGGAGCCTTATAGCAGGACTCAAAGGGAATATGAATAATAAATATTGGAATCTTCATGATAAATCGATGAATCGATTGCTGGAAGGGTAAGTGAGTTCGACATTTCTACTAGGGTATTTAGTGCGTGTATGCTCTATATAGAGTAGGTTGCCCATGTTGTTATTACGATACCGTGCATGGACCTCTAAGTAGGAGTTTCCGGGGCTTCATCATACTTTTGTCGAGCTGGGTTATTCAAACTATTGTTCCAAATTAATATGTTTCGTCGAGGAGTTGGGAGTGTTCAAATCTCTAATTTGAGACGTCCTATTGTGATTATAGCAGGGCAATTTTATTAGCTTTTCGAAAGCATGCCAATTCTCGTGGATGCACCAATTACAATGAACATTCGATACAAAATTATGTATTCCGTTTTTTTTCAGCCTTTCGGTACCTCATTAATTTTATTTTTAATTCTTATATGGTGAAATCAAAGCATAAATCAATGCATGTTTAATGGGACGTTTGTGTCGGCATGTTGTTTTACTCCTAACTACGTAGTTATTAGCGTTGTATTATATGACGACTTTATCTCTGCCCTGGTATCTAGTTTCGGGCATTGTCTGCCGATCAGCAGAGACAAATAAGTCCTGCATGATGAATTCGCAAACGATCTTTTCGTTATCCTCGCACATACCAAGTGCATGATAGCTTTTCCTATTCAGAATGTGATCAAAATCTTCATGCACTTGCTTAATGATTTATCTTTTACAGGTACGATAATATCTTCCGTATATTTAACCATTTCAATTGAGGTTAATATCGATATCATGACATCGTATTTTCGTTATGGTTGACATATATATCGTCAAAGCATCGTGACCATGATATTTCTGAAGGTTTTCACCTTGACGTATATCACACTCTCCTGTGGATTTGAAATAACAGGTAACTAACTATTTATGATTATTCAGATTGCACATTGAGCTGATGTTTTCTGTTGTTTGGCATCTGTAATTACACTGGGAAATGCAAAGGATCTGTCATTATAACACGTGGATTTCGTCATTAGGAGTTAGGGCAGGATTTGAGAAACTACATGGTTTTCAGAAAAATTGAAGTAGTACGATCACCATGGAAACAAATCTTATGTAAGATCCGTAATGAAAACCATGCATTCGTTGCGATGTTTGCTGGCTATACAACGTATTTCATCGTAGAGTAGCCTAACTATCACTCAACTACTGGCTCAAACTATATATTAATATCCTACGGTAGGTTGCTCATCTACATTCATACTTTTGACATACGAAAGTGGCTAACATTCGATTGATGAACTGAATGGCTTTTTACTAGGGATGGTGTGAACGCGAGGTTCACGTTCGCGTTCTGTGTGTGAACGTTAGATATTTAGAGGTTCGCGTTCACAAACGAACCTTGGTAGGTTCTGCACTGTGAACCTTTTTCATATATTACAATTGTCACTTCATTATAGCATCTTTGATTGAAATTTATTGCATTTCAACAGCGGGCCCGGTATATGCATGACGCTGGCAGCATAAAAATCAACACTAAACGAGCATGCACCTTGACAATCACAAACATTTTACTTGCTTTGTTACAATTGTTTGCTCGAAATATCCAGCTTTCCGTTTGCGAATATTTAGTGACTCATCCCTGCTGTGAGCCTGACCCACAATCCCACAACATCAAAAGCGAAACACTACATGTAGGTAGTCAGCGAATGACTCTTGTCCAACCAATCAATGAAATTAATATCGTTGTCTGATGTAAAAAATCTAGCAGGCGTACGGGGTCAATCTCGATTTCCTATGTTTATTGTATCATAAAAACCTACTCCGTGGATTGGGGTCTTGGCTACTGCTGTATAACTTGTTACAGGGGTAACATCGGTAGCAAGTAGGGAAACCCGTTTTACACTCTGCTCAATATCAACTTAGCAATACTCGGGACGCCGAATACATTGTCTGGCCTGACCTTGACCGTTAAGGCGTAAGCTTATATTCCCTTGCAAGTTCTCGTCGAAATTGTGGCAAAGCGACGCAAGATATTGATTTTCTGGGATGATTATATCAATTGATTGCCCCAGTTGATACATCTGTAGACGTGTAAAACATCAATTTCAGCATTGTGGCATTATGTGGCCCGAATCGTCGCTAGGCATTGCAAGGCTATCACTTCACTGAAATGTAGGGTTGGAATTAGCAATATGACGTCACGAGGTTCACGTTCGCGTTCACACAGAACCTTTCAAAAAGGTTCGCGTTCACACGAACCCGAACCTTTCAGAGGTTCACACCATCCCTACTTTTTACGCGGACGTGTCTGGCAAGTTTTGGCAAAAGTAAGAGTCGGCCAGAAAGTATACAGTGCGTTAGGACAGGTGGGTTTCTACCAAACTTAATAAATGATATAATTCTGTAAATTGAGATGGTTCCGAAGGATTCAATGATGAGGCGATTTTGTGCAATCAATGATATTCAATATTTAAGTAGAATTGAGTTCTGCTATTGCAGCAACCTGCCCTTGAGGAAGCTTACAGCAGTCGATTAATGGCTTAGTTCATACAATTTTTGTACATAGACATTTAATACATTTCTTTTTCGTTGCAATATTGGTTCTCAATAAAAAGACACATGAGGCACCCAGTCATATATCGCTGACATATATGATAATTTCTAGGATTGACCCAACGCTAGCTTCTCAGATACACAGTTACACGTGTTGTTGTTTATGGTATTCATGGGGTTTGTCGACTACTATGGTCATTCACACCAGGCCAATTTTCTTCATTCTTATTCCGTAGCTGGCGACTTGTAGCACGGCCCGCTTCTAGGCTTTTGTAACATACCGTTTGAACGGATGAGATGGCGAGGAGGAGCATAGATAAACCTCCAACACTTAGGTAGGAATTGTAGAGTCGATCTCGGTCGGACTCGAACCCGCAACCCATTAGTGTTGCTGATATGGACTATCCGCTACGCTACACCACGCTATCTCGACACTCTATGTATTTAGGTTGCGAAATATAAGCGAAATATATTTTTATCTCACAAAATGGCCCTGATTCCTGATTCCGAAATTATCCAAAAATAAATATTCTCAGGCGGATTTGAAATTTCGCAGAAATTTTTCCTTCATCTTCATCTCATCTTGTGTTTTCTATTTTTAGGTTCAGTAGTGCCGTGTAACACTACCAAAGTACTAGTGTTCGAATGCAACGACGGAATAACGTGCGTCGATAGATGGGAGGCGTATTGCAACGGTGTGCCAGATTGTCCGTAAGTTCGTTGCTAATATGACAATCAGCTCGGTCAGGCGTTTTATCAATTTTTTTTACAAATATCGATCAGTCTATTTAAATAAACGTGAGAAACCCATTGCGGTTCCTATCTGTTTGTTTGTTTTGAGGTATTCATGGTGTTTGTCGACTACTATGGTCATTTACACCAGACCAATTTTCTTTATTTTTATTCCGTAGCTGCACGGCCCACTTCTAGGCTTTTTAAATGACACCGCTTACACGGATGAGATGGCGAGGAGGCGCCTAGATAAACCTCCAACACTTAGGTAGGAATTCTGGAGTCGACCTCAGTCGTACACGAACCCGCAATCCATTCATTGGTGTTGCAACTGTGGATTATACCACTACGCTATCTCGCCAGACGCGTTTTCTATAGTAATGTCAAAAGCGATGCAACTATTATGGTAGTTGCTACACAAGTATAATTTAAACCCGTCTTCAATATATATCGTCAGCGATAAATTTGGAGTTCATATTATGCATCCCTCCCCCAACGCTGCAATGTATATAATATACATCCTATAGTTTGATGATCCGTGAGCACACTGTTCAACATTACAGCCTGACATTGGAAGCATGTTTATCTTTATAGCGACAGGAGCGACGAATTCGAATATGATCCGAACGAAGAAGCAAGGCTCGGAATAAGTTGCAGAAATTACCAACTACAGCAGGAGAAGAGATGTCATCTCCCACACAGATATATGTGCGATCATGAAACTGACTGCATTGGAGGTAATGTTGTGAAAACGTGGGCCGAAAATTAGTGCCTCTACCAGATTTCCATCATAGAGTAGTGTAAATCGAGCTGTCGGCACTTTCTGGTAACGAAATTTCCTTTCACACATATTTCAAATGGTGAATACGAATCAAACACGCGAATCCTTAGGGAGGTACTGGGCTATTTGCGTGCACACCTCTTTGAGCCATCTTGAGGTGGTACACAAAACGGAATCCACTCCCCCCTGGTATATATCTTCATAAGAATTGGTGTACTTGGCTTGTTTTCACACACTGGAATGGATGCGAAAGAACATTTGTGTGCCAAAAAGCCACCTCTATCTCATTTTCATCCTGCGCTATGGCGGAAATCGGTTAAATAAACGATTTTCGTTTTACAGTAGTGTTAAAACGTTACGGTTGGTGTGTCATGTTACTGCGTAGTTTTGATCCGTTAGCGTAGTGCAATGGTTCCCAACCTTTATCGGCTCATCGCCCCCTTTTCACTCTCAACACGAATTTCCGCCCCCCATAACCACGAATCCGAAAAAGAAAGTATATAATTGGGAAATTTATTCGCGTAACTCTGATCGCTGGTGAATTTATTTAAAATGGGCCACTTTGCCAAGGTGTTAGGTGGTCGGAAAATCGTTTTCCGCGTCTACTTTCCATTGAGTTGACGTTTTTTTTCGCGTCATGTGCACAATAAGCCGTCTTCACGTGCATTTTTTGACCGTGTTAATCAAATATATCTCACTAGGAGTTCAAACATTTTCGCCCACATGTTTCTCAAAATCGCCCGTCGGGGACGGGGGGGGGGGATATCACCCACGTTGGGAACGACTGGCCTAGTGGTTCTCAACCACCGGTCCGTGGAAAGTTTCCTATACCGGTCGACCAAATATATTAGAATTTACATCTCAATTCCAAATTCCAAGAAGTTGAATACTTGTCCATCAATTTGAGAAATAACACATCGAATTTTTGATTGATCTAAAAGTTTGTAAACTGTATGGTGGTGTATCAGAGAGTTAATGGTATCCTTAGGGCGTAGGCCTATGCATCACAAGTGTACAAGTGTTGTACAAAACAGCTTTGTCTACAACTCGTTTCGGACACGTTATATGTGAAAGCTACGGAGACTACGTGTAGTTAAGCGACTAGGGTTGCATTGAAAACAAAAATCAATTTAAAACAAACATGTTTCAAACAAGGCCCTTGTTTAAAACATGTTTGTTTTAAATTTTTTTTATAGCCAAGACGTCACGAATATTCATTTGTGACGTCATGGTGGATTGATATTGACAATTGAAAATATAGGGTAAATATAACTCCTTTGACGAAATATCTGTACTACTGCTGTTGAATCGACAACCTTGAGGGTTCCAACCATCCCATATCGATATACGTCGATAATATCGGGTGGTAATTGTCCGTAGGCTAGGGTTGCCATACGTCCGGAATTTCACTAATTTTTAAAATATGCCCAAATGTCCGGAATTTTTAAGGCTTGTCATATTCTCATAATGTTTCCGTAAATCAACATAATAACATAATTATTTTTGGGAATATATATGCTACTTGATATTTTTCTTCGCGCTGCGCGCGATTTACTATAACGTTTATTGTTTTTAATACGGGGACTATCACCCTCACAAAAACTGCAATTTAATATAAATAACCATCATTTACTGAAATAATAAGCCTAATTTTAATCGCAATTATAGGAGAACAGTATATTCCTAGAGATGGCTAAGGTCGTTTAAATGCTTTATTTAAAGTTAGTGGTTCCAAACGTGGGGGTCGGTTGTCTTATTCTGCGGTTCGCAAAAATGTTGAACGTAATCGGCTTCCAAAATAGCCCGTGACTAAGTCTGGGCCAAGGTGCAGACTTCTTTCAGTAATCAGCGCGTCAAATTTTGATCTGGGCCGCGGTAATGTTCCCTGTAAGCTGCGCACGTGAGCAATTGCGCAGTGCTGACACGAAGTGATAACCTTTTTTTCTAGTAGTAACGCTCTGTGGTTCAAGGGACCGCGCAGTGAGTTGGTGAGTGTGCGCAGACTCGTCAAAAATTTGGGGAAACCAATGGATGTGGGGTTTTATTAAGCTCCGTGGTGCGCACTGGCATAGGGCTGATAAACAATATTATCGGTGTGAAATGAACATGACTTAATGATGTACAATTTCACTCCCCGTATTTTCGAAGTCATTATCCTCCAGCTCTATCGCTAACTCTGATCATGTGGCGGAGAGAGGTTCAAACTATTTAGTAATATGGAAGAACCAATATATAATTGACAGAATTCATTCAAAAAATCTAACGACCAGATGCTTATAGCAAGCCCCCTGAAGTTGCATCGATTACCCGATGGTGGGCTCAAAATCATTGTATATTTGGGCGGAAGGGGGCTGAAAAAAATGTAGTTTCGGTCCCGGTTACACAACACACAGCCACATACTCCTGAACCTGGTTCGTGACCTCCTCTGGTCAATAAGCAAAGCTTTTGTAGTGTGACGTCATATTGGCAGACAATGTGCTCATAACTCATTTTGAAATCCACTATAGTGGGCGCCAAAGAGTGTCCGGAATTTGGGTCACAGAGATATGGTAACCTTACCGTAGGCTCATGCAACATGTCTTTTGGAAAGTATTTACACAATTATGGCATAATTTTACAACTAAAAAAACACAATTTTTTTAAAGGCCTTAAGACACTGTTTAAAACAGGGGTCACCAACACGCGGCCCGCCAAGTCATATTCTGCGGCCCGCGATCTGATTTGAGATTTAGGAAGAAAGCTAGGAAAACCAATCTGAAATGCTGAAATTAACTTTAGTTTCAACATGTTGTTGTTGTTTCAAAATAAGCTATTCTCTTGTGCCCAACATCACTATACGTCATTATAGCTAAAACGGCTGTGGTGATGGCAACAGCATTCCATCGAGGGAGAATCAGCTGATATGAATGGGCAATGGGCATATTGTCTTGCCTTGCAATGGCCCAAACACTGCCAAGACCGAGACGCATAGAAAACGGCTTAGGGCAGTGGTTCCCAAACTGGGGAGCGCGCGCCCCTTGTGGGGGCGCGAAAGCATCTGAAGGGGAGGTGGAGATGCGCTAAAATGAAAAAATTTTCGCGCTCGGCGCGATTTACCTCTATTTCATAGTTAGTGCTATGTGTATAGTCCGGAATTCATATCAACAGCCATAACCACCCATGCCATCAAACTAGCTGTTGGGATTTCTAGCATTCTGGTTGCATTTTGTGATATGACGATTTTTCAGTATCATAAAGGGGAGGGTGTCTAAAAAAGTTTGAGAACCACCGACTTACGGCTTCCCCACAAGATCATGCTTTACGTGGAGATGGTCTTTAAGTTAGTAACGTATCTCGCTAGTCCCGATATCGATTCCTTAGTCGCTGAAAAGCGTTTCCAGGTACCGTGCGCAGCTCACAGTTCAAAATAAGATATAATTGGTGATAATGATTTTTTGTTGTATTTGTATTCCTTTATTGAAATATTATTTCTTTTGTGGTCAAATATGCCCATCGCCTATGTTAGATAGCTCACCGTTGTACTGACGTAGAGTATTAGAACGTGGTTGCCTATTTTACATCGATATCGAATTCATGCGGCCCGCGGCCTCTACGAAATTTGAAAAGTGGCCCGCGACCCGTTTTGAGTTGGCGACCCCTGGTTTAAAACATGTTTTAAACAAAGTGTTTTAAAACACCGTATGTTTTAAATGCAACCCTATAAGCGACGCATGGCAGTATATAGAGCAGCAGCTCCTAAATTTTATTGTCCGCGACCCAAGCCCCATGCATAAATACGTATGCATTCTTTGCATTGTAATATCGCTATGCTACATTTTTACGGTCATGTGTATGCCGAGGTGATCAAAGTAGTCAAGAAAGCTACTCAAGTACGGATAGAAGTACTTCTTCCATAGGCCACCTAAAACTACTTGAAGTAGAAGTGGAATTGACTTACTTTAAATCTACTTAAGTAAGTAAGTTGTTATGTTCGTGCATTTTACGTTGGTATCGTTTATCTCTTATTTGTCTAGGATTAGTAATTACAGCCAATCATTATTTCCCCGTGTGTCGTGCTTGTATTTATACCCTGTGTTCTGTTGTCTCGTAGTCTTTTCGTTTACCTCTACTCTGGATCGTGTCGCTGCCTTGGAGCTATTCTGCTGTATAATATACTGATCACTGCTACCTCGTCGTATGAGTTATTGTTCAAACAAGATCAAGAACATAACATAAGTAGTTTTGAAAACAGTCTTAATTCGTTCGCATGGACTGTCAAAAGCTGCAAATTGAGCTATGTGGAAGGTGCAGAGAGCTTGATTCGTATTGATCCATCCCAGGAGGTATCATTTTTTGACAGAATAAGCATTCTTTCGCATCATGGGATGCAAATTATAGTATTGATATGAAAATGCGATACTAACCCTTTGTTTAGTAGAAGACCCCGTTTTAGAGAATATCTTGGCATTGCGCCCTACCCCATATTATAGGGCCCCTAATTTATAGACGAAGAGCAATACGGAGAAGTTGTATTGGATACGGTTTCAACACATTGCGCGATTATAATATACCTTAATAACAAATATTGTGGCTCGTAAAATTTATATTTGATGTAGCTTTATTTTCGGAAAATAGAGGCATTACTACTAGAGCCCGACCGATTATCGGCTCGCCTATAATATCGAGTCGATATCACGCTCGGAGAGAAATATCGGTATCGGCCATTGAAGGTAAAAAAATATCAGCCATTTTCGTGACGTCACAACATGGTGGCAGGGAGTCAGAGAAGTCAATAGAAGACGTGAGGGCGGTAAATTATAAAAATAAATCGCCAAGCTGCATATAGTGCATACTGCATACAGGGCAGTAGGCGCGCCTATCTGAAAAATATTATAGATAACTAACCACCGTTATGCCCCACTGACTTCGTGGGAGTCCCCCTGCAGTAATCGATCACCAACGACGGAGAGCAGCTGGATGGATAGTTGTCTGCAGAAGATTTCAATCAGTAAGAGAAATGAGAACTTCAATCATGCTGGACTGACCCTCGTAATGATAGAGAAAAGCGTCGCGTC
This sequence comes from Botryllus schlosseri, assembly GCF_051294905.1. NCBI lineage: Eukaryota > Metazoa > Chordata > Ascidiacea > Stolidobranchia > Styelidae > Botryllus > Botryllus schlosseri. The sequence continues at coordinate 24,992,840 of NC_137246.1, read as the reverse complement.
GAAACATATCACGGCTCGGTACAGACAGAGCTAATTATTCCAGTAATGTATGAAGTCGTCTGACTGAGGCCTGCGGGGCCACCATGATAGGAAATATGCAAGCATAAAGGGCAAGAAAATCAAGCAAACGTGGAGTAAAGCCAATAATTGATACCAAAAATTTTGATTCCATGATGACATTGGCCAATTCTGACAAAAGAGCGTAAAATGTTGATTGTTGAAATGCTGGTCATGGTCAAGGCCCAAGGGGAATGGGTGGAGCAGTTGCAGACGTGGACAATTTGAGTTGTTTTGCACATTCTCTTCAGCTATTTGTTAATGATTTGCTGAAGGCTCCAGGTGCATTGCCTGAAGAATATCAATAATAATATCAATATATGGTGAAACCATTGAAGGAAAGATCCCCTGCAATGGAGCGGTGGAACCGAAATGAAGAAAGATTTCCAATTCTTGCTGTGCCACTAACTATGGTACCAAGTGAAAGACTGCTCAATGTGTTTAGTACTATATACATCATCTATGGAAGACCACAGAAGTTTACTCCGAGAATTTGTGCTTCGTGAACTGTAATCTGCAATTGCTGGATTGGTGCTTTTGATATATTTTTATAGTTCCTGGATCATTTATTTCATGTTCAATCATATCAATGGCGGTATAAAGTTGTTGAAAGAAATACTCTGATGTGTTAAATATGGACCTTAGCTAGATTCCATATCTTTTGAATATCGGCTGAATATATCGGTGTTATCGGTGGAGGTACTGGATATCGGTCTTATCGGTATCGGCTCAGAAATCCCATATCGGTCGGGCTCTAATTACTACACTTGCTTTTATGCTTCAACATGAATGTTCTGCAGATAACTGAAAGTAATTACAACTCATATAGTATGATACTCGGAATTGAAAGTGCAATATTAATACCGCTTCTAAAAAGCGGAAAATATATTTCATATCTTTCGTCCATAAAGCTTCAAAGGTGATTTGCTAAAACAGGTGTAACGTTAAGAAAAGCCGGATTTTCCAGATTAGCAGGACAGGTCATGGGCTGCTAGATTACGATATGATAGGTAATTGCTTGATTGCGAAATGGTAGTTTCAAATGTTATGGTGGGCCATATTTAATGCGATGAAATATTTGATATGAGCGACAATGCGGTGTGAGCGGAATCAAGCAATCCGGTACCTAAATAATATTCACTGATACTTTCGTGAAAACATAGCCTACTTATTGGCCTCGCAAGGCCTGTGGCTCATAGTTCCACTCCCAATCGTTGCACACCCCTACACTAAACTGACTAAAGCATCCTAATGGTGAGCGACCACATGTCGGATAAATCTTGTCGTGAATTCAAACCAATTTGTGTAACCCAAAGAACGGCATATTTTATGATCAAGCCATGTTGTAGTAATGACTTTTTACGTGTCCTGCTATTGGCTATATATAGTATCCAAGACAGTATCCTCGTAAACGCACAAACTACCTACAGAAATCTCGCGAAGCGTGAAGGAATTTTTGTTGTTGCGAGGAATTCAACAAATATTAGATACATATTAAAAGATCTCTCTGATGGTGTCGCGACCCTAAATTACACCATTCGCGACCCATAGGAACCCCTGATATAAAGCAAACTGCCAATTCTAATTTCTTTCAAAGGATACCAAGCAATTACAATCAAGTTAGTGGTCTCTAACAGGAATTCGATAGCTTCGCCTCGCAGAAACGTCAATACTACTACAATATCAAAGAGGCAGCATTAAATGAAGTTTTTAATATTAATTTATCCATTCGACTTGCATAGATTTATCGTGATTAAATTTAGGGTTACCATATTGTGGAAATGTGCAAAGAGGACACTTTTTCAAAATTTTCCGACTTACACTTCTGGAGTAAAATACGGAAAAAACGGTAAATTTGCACCGACTTTGTGGTTGGTTGACTAAAAAATAGGTCAACTTTCCGATTCAGCTTCCGAATTAGCTGACGAAGCGTTACTTCAGTGCTGATTTACTGTGTCTCACTCGAATTTTACTCTATTTTAACCAATATTCTCAAAAACGTGGACAAAATCTCAAAAAAGAGGACATTTGGCGTCCTCCGAGGATACTTTCAAAAAAGTCTAAAAAGAGGGCATATCCTCTCAAAAGAGGACGTATGGTAACCGTAGATTAAATTTAGGGTTGATGTTGATTTTTGAAGGTTCATCGGTCCGCAATATATTTTTTCAAGTTTTGCCGGTATACGCGAAGTACCAATGACCGATAACCACTGCGTTAGTCTATGCTGAATTATCGGAAGTCAGTGCTGATTCTTGTCATTATAGAGACAAATCCCCATTCACGTGCACGCTCCGCCGTATAGTCTCCGTATTGTTTTAATAGAGATATGCTTCATTCGCTGAAAATTCTTTGACTTACGGCTGCGCGGTCTGCCTCACTAAACTGTAGACCGTCAGGCTCGCAGCTGAACCTGTCCTGGCCGATTTATGACTAATCATAAAAGTACTCAAAACGGGACCCTCAACTAACAATGGCTGTCAAACCACACAAGTATACGATGTATGCATTTGTGCGCACTTAACCCGGATGCGTGACATCGGTCTTGTATAACCTTATAGGCCATAACAGTCTGTATACGTTGTTATAGTTCGCTCGATGTCTCAATGAAGATACTAACAAAAGCTGAAATACTCATTCTTAAATAATCTGGTGAACTTTCTTACAGGACTTGACGAATGCGACTGTGGACACACTTTTAAGTGTTTAGATGGGTCTTGTGCCGTGAAGGCGTCGTTCTGCGACTCCCAAGAACACTGTCCAGACGGATCGGACGAAATCCTATACAACAGGTTCAAATTTCCAGACATTTAGATATGCATCGCATGGTTACAAGACATTATTATCCACTCGATTGTGATCATAGCTAGACCAAGACTATATGCCACCTGCGAGGCGTTTTGGACGATTGTTTTCGTAAAACGATCCAGCTTTTACTCCTTTATCCATATTTACACCATTTGAAATTCAAATTTAGCTGTGAAAACTGTTCAAGTGGGAGTGGAAGTTAAATTTAGACTAAATAAAAATCATCCAAGTATACTGCAAGTAGAGATGATATAAATGCTTGAATATAGACGTACAGTGGGTAGGAAATAGGCGTATTTACTAGATTTCCAGCATGATGCAAATCTGTCCACCAGCACTTTCTGGTAGCAAATTTTCATTTCAATCCCATTCCAGTGCGTGAAGATGTGTCAAATACACCCATTCTTATGGAGATACATCCCATAATTGCAGTGGATAATGTTTATGTATAGGCCTACCACCGCTGTGCGCCTTCTTTGGAGTGGTATACGAAAACACAGCCCATGAACATTGAACACCACCCCTGGGATATATATATATCCATAACATCGGGGTATTTGACTCGTTTTCACTCATTGAATTGGATATGCATGCCAAAATGCGCACCGGAAGCACTTTTACTTGATCTTGACCGTACAATATGGTAAAATACAATATTTTCGTTAGAAGGGGTGGTGGTAGTTCATGAGTAAGCTTATCCACAATCCTCATGCATTTTATCTGAATTCCTCGGATACAACTCGAAAAGATCTGTATTCACGTTCGAATTCACTTTCCTATATTGATATTGTCACCTGCTCCATTATCATTTCATATGCCGGTATGAAATCGTTCAGATCAATGCCGATCGGTTTCCAATGCCCCGTCACTCAACAACACGAATCACGCAATTGTGTCTTACCGGACCATCATGTGTGCGATGGGGTTTCGAACTGCGACAACGGCGTGGACGAGTGTTTTTGTGATTTCAATGCACAAGGCCGCGAAGGACAATACATCACCAACTGTGAGCAAAACAATTTCAGTTGCAGAGCAGTATAGTTTTTAAAAACAAACATTATCGTCTCCCAGCGTTCTCAAATTCAAAGTGCTTTCGGTGCCTAGACGGATCGCTGATTATTCCCCAAAAGCAATTATGTGATGGTACAATTCACTGTGCCGATCTGTCTGATGAGTGCCTTTGCACTGCGAAGAAGGGCTATACAAGGCTTACAATATGCGACTCCGTATGTGATGGTGAGCGATTTCCAATAATGCTCAATATATTTCCAGATCGAGACACCTTATTCCATTATATGATATATTATACATATTATACATATTATGCATTAAATATTGGACTATTTTTCTATTCAAACGTTCGATAAGGACCTATAATACATTTCAAATGAACACTCAGTTCATAACTGTGCAGTGTTGCTAAAAAGCAAGCTCATGCGAAATTCTCTGCGAGGTCGAATGTCGTGTGGTTGTAACGAGCATCGGTAATCGGTATGGTTTTTTTGGGCGAGATAATTACGCCAAATCTATTTGACAACAAGACATTAAGATACAGGCTACAGTGTTTATTCGCTAGAACCAGCTTCATTTTTGTCTTGAAGGCTAGATCCGAGTTTCAGTTGTCTGTCCATATTGCCGCTGGAGTGCAATTGATATATGAGAGATGATGAAGTCAAACATTTTTGCCATTCAGTTTCGTGACTTGCCGGTGCTCTGTTGATTCTTGCCAAATTTTGAAGAGAAGGACATTGTTATGATCACCAAGCGCGTATATAATTTAATATTTCACCTCCAGTGGGTTTAATGTTTTCAGATCTTATGTATTCTTAGTATCGATATCTGCACTATATTCCACCGTTAACTAAAGCAGTAGGCTTATCGTTAACAGCAAGGAAGCTTCGACGTTTGTCTGTGATTATGACGTCATCATATTGTGATGCGACATTTTCAACTGACAAGATTTTGGATCTCGGCTAAACCGGTTAAGGAGCCACTGACTTATGGCTTGTGAATGATCGAGTTTCTGAAATACGCAATGGACTTGACGGCACTCATTATGGCAAAACACGGTAGACAGGTTTACTGCAATGCACTCTCAGTTTCCGATGCCGCCATAGAGTGCCAAATAATCTGTGAACTCCTATCATAATTTTCATGATTTTATGACTTTGCTACTTTATTTCCAGGAGTCGACTGTGAATGCCCGGGACAGATCATGTGCAACTTACCCGAGACATCGTCGGACACAAAAGTTTGCCTACCTAGTTCATACATATGCGATTACAAGTAAATGATTACAGAGCAGGGTGTCCAAAGTATGGTCCGGGAGTCAACTGCGACGCAATCAACGAGTTGATACAAATCAAGGCACTTTCCTCCGGGTCAAGGGAAATGAATACGAAATCGGATTATTGACCTCATAAATTAATTGAAGGGTTTCCCCAACTTCTACGACAAGACAGAAATAATTAGAATATGCGTAACCTACATTTGCATTAGATCTGAAGGCTCCGAATCTATACTATTGGCTGTGATTTCACGTAGCACTAAAATGACGTAACCGAGAAAACGCATAATAGCAAGTGTTGTTACTGAGACTATTTAGAATTATGAATAGTACCTAGCTGTTGTAGCCACAGGAAATACTAGAGGCGAACGCACAACTATGTACTAGCTCATTGTAACTTACCATAATAGCCTATGTATTCACCGAAGATATGGGACCTCTCTATAAATCTATCAATGCTATTTTCACAATTCGCGATCATCTTGAAAATATCAGTTTCGCTAGTATTTGTGCCCAAAGCAAATTATCTGTCTTTCTGCGACTTCCATTCATTTTGCGGATTGTCCTTTGACGCATGACTGTTTGGTAGGATCGATTGCTCCGATGCGTCAGATGAACGATATTGTGCGGACAGTGACGAATTCTTTACCTGTTTCGATAACAGGACAAGGATCAGACTGTCCGAATTTTGTGACGGTGCGTACCAGGGAGAGTTGATTCTATTACCAATTCCACTGATATTGCTTTTGTTAAAGCGGCTATAGTTATACCGCTGATAGCGCTTGATAGACTCTCGCCATACGCCAACGTTTGTTATAACTAGGGTAGTGCGGTCGCTTCACTTTCCCATCGACTTCAGAGATATACCAATATACCTAACTCCTACTCTGACTCCGACTCCTAATATTTTCTTCACATAACTCCGACTCCAATATTTCTGTAAATGTACTAAAATATTATAGATTTATTTCATTTCAGTTGTTGTTGCTGTTGTAGTTATTATTATTATTACCAGGTCAAGTTTTTGTGGCACTAAAATCGCGACAAAGTTGCACTTAATTTTGACAAAAGTTGCTGTAAAAAGTTGCATTTATAATTTTTGTTGAATTAGTAGAGTGTGAGATATTCGAAATGTTCCGATGTATAACCTCTAGTTCCTATAGAGCAGTCAAATTTGTTACTTTTCTATTTCACGCACATTCTGGCAAGGCCGCCAAAGATTCTGGCGAGACACAGTATGAATAAAATTACGCAATGCGGGTACAATTTTACCCCGAAAAGCCAACTAGCACATAACGATAACCCCTCCCCCTAAAACAATTCAAATAACACACCACAAACCCTCCAGGTCTGCAAACTTGACCCAGGGCGTTGTAGAAACACTCACTCTTGGCGACTTTAACAAAATATAAGGAGACTTAGTGAAAATGTAATTTTCGGCGGTCTCGCCTGAGCGTTCGTGAAATGGGAACAAAATTATTACAGCGATCTATTTAGATATTGTTCGGACACGGTCGCGCTAGGCAGGGGTAGTTGAATTTCCTGCTTGCAAGCCATTGTGTCATAGATAACAGTGAGATGCAGCTAACCCATCCTACAGGCTACCTTTTTGTTATGCAAATAAATGGGAATAGAACCATACCAGGAATAGTTTATAGCATGTTTTTAAATCACTCCTTAACATTTTTATTCAATATTTGATCAAAGTTGCAGAAAAAATTAGTACGAAGAATAGAGATAAGTTGCAAAAAGTTGCGCTATAAAGTCCCTCCAAACAGCTTAAAACATCATAGTACATAGATTCAGAGTATCTGGGAAGCTGTCAGAAGCTGTAAAAAAATCTTGCCCTAATTATGACCATTACCAAGTGAACCAACTTATTTTTTATTAATGATTCCTAATAGCATATGGATTCTGCCTTTGCGATATTCTATTAAAACATATTCATAGAACTATTCTCTATCCAAAAAAATCACAAAATTTGGTTCTCAATATTAATTAAGTAGCCTACTCGTATTACCATCCGAATGAATTTCAATCAACATACACGACACACCTGCTGCAGCTAAACTAGCCAGTATGCTATACCCGCCACCCGATGAAGGGAGAAAAGGTGACATGCATGGTTATCTGAAATTAAAATAACATATGTTCGCAGAGACAAATTATATTTTGGCCTATGTGAAAAACTTAATGACTGCCCTTACTGCAATGGTACTTTGAGTAACATTTCCTGACGTTCAGTTCGCTTTTAGAGTAATTGGAGTTGGATTCAGAGCATATTTTACAAACTCCGACTCCGACTGATGCCAGTATATCTTTCCTCAACTCCAACTCTGACTCCACAGCCCTGGCTGCAAGAGACATAACCGCAATCCAAAAGCGATACAGCGCGGTACATTCTGAAAATAATAATTAAAATGTTTCAGGCGAGAGTAACTGTGCAGACGGATCCGACGAAAAGTTTTGTCCTGAACTGTCCAACCATTACTGTCATTACTACAGGCGATTTTTCCCATACGTTGCAGGTAAAATTTGTGATCATTCAACTACCCAAATCATGTTGGCTATATTCTTTTGCCACAACTTTATTTTATATTCAAGTGTTATTAGTAAGGCAAGTTTTTGTTGCACTAAAAACCTGAGAAAGTTGCATTTATTTTTCTAATTTTAACAAAAGTTGCAGAAGTTGTATTTTGACCACATTTTGCTCGGTTGACTAAAAAAAGCCAATTTCCCGGCTCAGCTCCCGAAATACCCGTAAAGGCGTTATTTCTGTGCTGATTTACGGTGTTTCAGTCGAATTTGGCCGTGTATTTCACCAAAATCGAAAAAATACTTTCATGAAAATTCGAAAAAGTTGCACGAAAAAAATTGACAAATGTTGCAAAAAGTTGCACTATAAGATTCCTTCAACGGGCTTAAAACAGAATTCCACATATCTTACGAGTATTTAGGAAGCTGCCGGAAGCTGTAAAAAAAAGTTGCAAAAGTTGCAAAAACTTGCCATAGTTATTAGTTATTGGCGCCTTTGTGTCACGCGACCGGTATGATTCGCGGATGGACATGTAACTGCTCTAAATGCACGGTATTGGGTGCATAATGGGTTGATTTCTGTACAGTAATCTGTACTTAGACATTTACAACTCTCGACATAGAGTATCAAAGATATCGTGTGATGGATCATGATTAAGATTATTTAGTCTCTTCATTTATCGGGGGATTTCTCTTACAGATTGGGAAGATCCATCGCTCATAGTCAGAATACCATATGGACTGAGTGAGTAAATTATTCGATAAAATACTGTATAGTTTTCTCTGTCTCACAAATTCGAACGTCACAATAAAATACAGCAGAAGTTTCCATTGGTGAACTATAGTTAGTCGACTTTGTCATGTGGCGCAAATACATTTTTTCTCCTCTTTCTTTCGTTACACATGTATAATGTTAGAATGAACTGACATCCGATCTCTATAATATATAAGATGTTGCTTTTTTTTCTCAGGGTTACAGCGATATTACCCAATGTATGCTCAGAAATGTGATGGAATACCGACATGTCCCAGAGCGACTGACGAATGCATGGCCAGTGGATGTGAGGATAACCGGCCTGGATATTGCCAATTTATAGAACCAGGACAAGCATTCAAGTAAGACCAACATTCGGCCTATCATCGACCATAATATTAAAAGGGCCGTATTTATGGGTTCATTCTTTTATATATCGAATTTCATGTCACGTCTGTAACGTTTTTCTGTCTCATGTCGACGCGTGCTTTGTAACTCTTAGGTGCAATAACTCTGGGTCACTGTTACTCGGGGTGGAAATTTGTGACGGGGATCCTACATGTAACGAGACCCATCCCCACCTCTCCATGGATGAACTTTTCTGTCCAAACAGGTAAGATATTTATTATAGCCTCCATGACCAAATTAAGTCCGGTCCTGCCGCACAGATACTATTGTAAAGATAAAGGTGCTTCGAGTCTGCCTATTCACATTCCTTTACGAAGTCGATGTGACGGTATCCAGGTATGTTGTGAGCGCCGTGAAAAAATATGTTAGCAACGTTTACGAGCAGCAGCATCGCCTTGTCATCACTTCGCTAAACTACATTGCTGCGAATATAGTTGTTGAAGTCGGGTGACCACAAACACGCATTGAGCAATGGCAATATCGTAGTTTCGCAGTGATATGCTTGTGCAATGTGGTTCGCGTCATCATCTTCCCCAAATTATATCATATAACGGGTTTGTTTTATGGTTGATTGTGTTTCCTTGGAATACTAGTATTTTTATAACCTGCTTCATTGTGATTACAACCAATACACTATTTATATTATGTGGTAGCCACAAATGTGTATCTCGAAACCAACGGTAAGATATATCGATGACATCTGCAGGATTGCCACGACATCAGTGACGAAGTGCATTGCTCGAGTCATACACATTTCTACTGCGAAGACGGAGGTTCGAAAGTATTCATTAAAAACAGCGAGGTATATATTTCAAACCTACTGATGTCACGTCAGCATTGTGTAACTTTCCTTCTCTTGTGTGTATGTATAGGGTTGGCACATGTCCTCCTTAAGGAGGATTTGTTCTCATTTTTTAGGAAATCGAAACTGTCCTCCGAGGACGCCTAAATTTCTTTTTGGGAATTCGTCCTCCAATCTAGCTTTGACTGTCAGGCTAATGTACTGGCACAGCTAGTAAACGCCATAAATGACGCGAAATCTACAATGCGAATATTCGGGCGGGTCTTGCAAGAGTATGGCAGGAAGAACGACCTTTTTTATGATTTACCGTAAAAATTCTCGAATCGGCAGTTTTCTAGTCGGGTTATCCAGCACATTTTTAACTAATGTTGATATTTTTAGCACGAAACAATTTCGTTATATCATCCCTCAGTACAGCAAATGTGAAGCTTGTTCATAGCCCACATCATAATAAACATCCGACAATGATGTTGCGGTGACCCTGTAGTCACCTTCAGCAACGAGTCGCTGCCATTGACACCCAATTCCGAGAAGGCAAAAAGTGCACAGTGAGTAGACAACTTTATGGGAAAATGAACCAAAAAGTAGTTATTCGCTAAAGTGCTGACGTCAGTTAGAAACCAGTATATGCGCAAAAATATAATTACACAAAAATATAATTTAAATATCTGTGGTCGCACTCCTTTTTCGCTTACGAATTACAGACTCAGAGAAACCAGAATCGTGATATATTGACGTCACTGGTCATCACTAGGGCAATTTTTTTACCATAAAGCGGAAGATTTTGACGTAAAAAAAATTGACATTTTTTTAACTTAAAAAACTTGAATTTGGCCAAATTTTGCAATTATTATGCAAATTAGGTGTTTTCCCACATAATGTTAGAATTTTACTACTTATCATCATTTCTGGTGCGATCTGTCCGTCCTTACGAAGTAGTTCGGCTTGAAAAAACTTTTTTGACTCAAAAACTGACGAAATCTGGCCCTATGAACAATCACAGTAGTTATGTGCGTGCGTACACTGCTGGTGACACACCGTGTTGCTTCATTCTTACAATGGTGTCTACATCACCATATTTTTCATAATGCGCTTCTTCATATAAGAACCATGCAATCCCCAAGCAGTCTTGTTTCAGTTAGGATATTGCGGTACGTTGAGCATAACACCATGTCAACCCAGTTGTTTTATTTGAATGTTTATGATTCACAATGAGCAGACAATGGACCGTCTACAACAGTGGTTCCCAACGTGGGCGAAATCGCCCGCCAGGGGACGATTTGGCAGTCTAGCGGGCGATAGGGGGCGAAAATGGACAAAGGGGGCGACGGGGGGCGAAAATAGCGAAGGGGGCGATTGGGGGGCGATGACGCGTCAAAACAGCTGACCTTTCTTTTTTAGTCAACCCACAGAAACTTAGTTACAAAAGTGTCAAATTAGGCTTCGAGCCGAAAAGTTGACTTTTTTTTTTAGTCAACCCGCCAGTGATTATAGTTTGTACGCCCAATTTTCGGTACACAAAATTTGGGGGCGATGATCGGTGTTGAGCTTGAAAAGGGGGCGATGGGTCGAAAAAGGTTGGGAACCACTGGTCTACAACGTTACAGAGTAGGCTACAAGCTGTAAAATGTCAAATGATAAGCTCCCCTCAAGTGAAAAATCTACGATGAAAACGAAATAAGGTTGTAAAAATATTTTTACTTTGTTTACAATAATGACATTTTTGACCTAATTTTGACTTTTTTTGGCATGCCAAGAACAAATTGCCCTAGTTATCACATATTTTAGGCAGACAAAGTGAGAGTAGTTTTGGCATGTTCTGAAGGGCACTGATTCCGAATATAACCTTGGTTTTTTCAATTGGCTCTGGTTTTTGAGATAACGCGTGGGGATATTTTGACTAAAATCTCATATTTTCGCTGTATGGGCTTGATAAAAAAATCGTCTCAGTCGTAATACAAAGTTCAGAAATTCAATCTACTTGTTATATTCACCCATTGTAGACTGCTTTAAATCAAAATTAAGCAACTGCATTATACTTAGAGATGTTTGATTTATCATAGACTTTCAAAAATATCATGGTCATAAATAAACACAAGTTATGTATTAAGGTATTTACCTGGATACTGAAATAACGTTGCATTATTTCAATCAGTTTCATGTCAAACACCTGTTTTAAATTAAAAATATCAATTGGAATATAATAATAATAATTTATCCTAAAAAATTATTTCTTGAACGATTTTCGCTAGCAAGCAATTTAGTGCAGTTTCTAGACAGGTTCCAGCAACAGTCTTCCCATCTCATCTGTCCTGATATCTTTCTTTTGTTGGTTATGATGTCTTGGTGGAATCTGTTCCCTGGCTGTTCCTTCTAATCAACAAGATGATCAGGAAATATATCAAGATGACTGAACAGAAAGTGAACTTTAATGCTCATGTTTGCTCCCATTGCAGATAAGATACAGATACGATATGCAGATACCAATTTTCGGACCAACTGTTTGTAAATCGGTGCTTTGTGATCTTCCAAAAAGTTTTATTTACTACATCCTAGAAAGAACGCCATGCAGTGGGCTCATTTCTTGATATGAGATTGGAATATTTCACCCGTATATGAATCTGAGGTTCATCAAAGATACCAGATTTAAGCTTCTCGTTTGATAGGGATACTAATAGGGATGGAGTGAACGTGAGGTTCACGTTCGCGTTCTGTGTGTGAACCTCGGAAATTTAGAGGTTCGCGTTCACAACAGAACCTTGGTAGGTTCTGCACTGTGAACCTTTTTCATATATTCCAATTTTCACTTCATTATGACATCTTTGGTTCGAATTTATTGCATTTCAACTGCGGGCCAGTCTATGCATGGGGCTGGCAGCAGGAGAAATCAACATAAAACGAGCATGCACCTTGACAATCTCAAAAGATTTTACTAGCCTTCCGTTCGTGAATGTTTATTGTTTAGTGACTCTCTGCTGTAAGCTTGGCCCACAATCACGCAACATCACGGGCGACATACGCTATACATGTAGTCAGCGAATGATGCTTAATCAACCACTCAATGAAATTGACATCGTTTTTTGATGTAACAAATCTATCAGGCGTACGGGGTCAATCTTGACTTCATATGTTTACTGTATATCACTAAAACTAAATCCGTGCGAGCAAGGTGTTGGCTACAGCTGTATATCTTGTGGGATAGCCTAATATCGGTATCAAGTACAAAAACCTGATTTACACTCTGCTCAATATCAATGAAGCAATACTCAGACGACTACATTGTCCGGTCTGGCCAAGACCGTTAGGGCGTAAGCTTATATTCTCTGGCAAGTCCTCTTCGAAATTGTTGGCAAAGCGGCGGATGATATTCATTCTATGGGAGCATTATATCATTTGATTGCCTCAGTTGATACATTCAGCGACGTTTAAAACGTCAATATGTACTTCAGCATTGTAGCATTATGTGGCCGGAGTCGTCGCTAGGTATCGTGTACATTAATATAGGCTATCCCTACATTGAAAGATAGGCTTCGAATTAGCAATATGACGTCACGTGACGTCATGAGGTTCACGTTCGCGTTCACACAGAACCTTTCAAAAAGGTTCGCGTTCACACGAACCTGAACCTTTCAGAGGTTCACACCATCCCTAGATACTAACTATACCCACTTTATTCACTCAGCGGGAAATTATCCATTTACAAGTCAATATAAATGAGATAATCGTGAGTATCGTAGGTAAGCTTTTCAAGGACAAATTTGATAGCTTTATACTCCTCTTTCATCTTGGTAAAAGGACCAATTGGCGCAGGAGAAAATATATTTTTGTTGTGCAAAAGTACAATTTTTTGACTAGATAGACTGTTTTTCGACGAACGGAGATCTCGCATCATGCAGGTCATGTTAATATTGATGGAATAAATGAGGACGACGTGAGGATCTTTCATAGTCTTTTATCTATTTATGCGCAGTATAAAAGTAGAAAAAGCTACGATTTACTTCCTACCCAGTGAAATAATACAGTGATTTAGGGGTTTTCTTAGGAGTATAAGTATCTTCTAAACTAGAGCCAACCTGGCAAAACTAAATGTCATATGCGTAATCAGCATCCTTGAAATTCCCAGAAACGACTCCTAGATGTTCTGCCAAAAACTTTTTTCAATTTTGTTGACCAGTGTGATGAGCCTAATTTCAATGTCTGCATTTACGGTTAACTCGCTTGTATTCCTCACAATGCATACACAGGACTATTGAAACAAAGTAATCATAGCAATATGTCAACGTATATCGTCGGTACAGCAGTCGTTTTAGAAGTTTCTATAACTATTCAACCTGCCAATAATCGTAATTTTACCAATTCCATTGTTTCCTAATGAAGGTGTAGGTAGAATAGAACCCTGTGGTTCGTGGCTATTATGCATATAGGCTTGATGATTGAGTATTCAAGTGGAAAACAAGAACACGGATTTTGAGGTATAATTTTGGAATCATTTGACTGATGGGTTTGAATCCGACCAGCGACGCAAGTTGAGTTCGACACCCCGGTACACCGAAGTGAAGAATAAATTCCAATCTGTGATAAAGAACTTTCTTTCGAGACACCTGATTTCACGGAAGCGATCCACTTTTCCAGGTATGTGACGGAACCAATGATTGCAGATCTGGTATTGATGAATGTCAAAACTGCAATCCAAGCCCGTTCTCCTCCGACACGAACCTTATTAAATTTCTGTTTCTCAAGAGTGCATTGTGGATGATCGGTAAGGTCTTGAGTAGGACAATTTTGTTACCTAAAAAACAGAAGATTTTGACCGAAAAAATCAGAATTTTGACATTTTTTTACCTTAAAAAACTTAACTTTGACCAAATATTGACCTAACGTACGCAATTTTTTGTGTTTTCCCACATAATGTTAGAATTGTACTACTTATCTTCATTTCAGGTTCGAACTGTCTGTCCTTACGAAGTAGTTTGTCCTTACGAAGTAGTTCGGCCTGAAGAAAACTTTTTTGACTCAAAAACTGACACATTTTTTCATGAAACAAACCTAATTTCAACAAAATCTCGCCCTATATGAAGAATTCGTTCCTACATTCTCGGGTAGAAAGTGTATGTCCTTACTAAGTAGCTTGCCAAGAATGTATGAAGAACGTTTAATAACAGTAGCAGTTGTTGGCTGACAACACTGAAGTTGTGCGTGAGTACACTGCTGGTGACGCATCACCGTGTATAAAAACCATGCAATGTCTTGCTTCAGTTAGGATATTGCGGTATGTTGAGCATAACACTATGTCAACCAATTTGTTTTATTTGAATGTTTTGGATTCACAATGAGCAGACAATGAGCCGTCTACAACGTTAGGCCTATAAAGTAGGCTACAAGCTGAAAAATGTCAAATGATAAGTTCCCCAACAGTGCAAAATCTACGATACAAACGAGATGCATGTTCTAAAAAATGACTTTGTTTACAATTTTTAAATTTTTGTCTTGACGCTACAATTTTGACCTAATTTTGACTTTTTTTGACAAGTCACAAAAAAAAGCCCTAGTCATGAGTTATTCGGATGTGTCCGTCGAATTTTCGTAAAGTCTCAAAGGTTTTTTGGTAGGATGGTGTTGTTTTATTCTGGTTGGTCCCGGTACGCAAAAATGGGGGATAAATAGGTATTGACTGCCACATCACGATTTAAGCGAAAGCGTTGTCAAGTAATGTTCAAATTTTAAAAAGTGTCGAGCTTTAGCAGTATATCTATAAATGTGAAAATCCAACATTCCAAGCTATCTCTAGTTTTGGCCGTATATTCCGCCATCGAAAATATACAAGACGACCTGCCGTGACGGCGCTTTCCTATTGATAGTTTTCTTTTTTTGTTTTATTATCGCTATGTCCAATCAGTCTCAGAGTAACCTTAAACCACATTCTTAATTACGCTGATATGAAATCATATCGGTATTTTGGTTCCGATGCCACTGTAGAGGCCTAAACCTAAATTAGTTTTAATGATATAATAATATATAATATGAATCTATATGTATGTATGTAAGCCTGTATACATGCACGTATGTGTATGACAATGAAACCGCGGTAAGACGAATAGTGGGTTGTCCTATACTTACTTATTCGCGGCGCGTCAGATCAAGTCTGACCGGGAATATCCGTTCTTCGCATCATACATATCGAGACCGCGACTATGTGATTATGCTACCATTGAAAATCCCCGTGATGCATCCATCTCGGCACTTGAAACATTGATCAGTACCCATAAACCCAATGCCGGTACCAATGGATCTCGAGATTATACCACGCTATATTGTTTAAGAATTTGATCATGAACGCAAACTTTTACACGTTGTTTACCATTAGCGTATAGTACGGCAGATTCTTATTTGCATTGTGCAGGACTCGTCGCGATTGTCGGAAATGTGTTTGCTATTCGGGAAACAATAACCTCGCTTAACAACCAAACTAAAAAGGAGAGCGCAGTTTGGAAATACAACAAGATACTTGTGCTCAACCTGGCAGTCGCCGATGTCTTGGTTGGGGTATGTGGATTATCTGAGTCGTATGGATCAAGCGTCTTTATTTGACTTGGCTCCTCCGTCACTGAAACATCAATTTGATACGGTTTAGTTTTATTGTTTAGAACTTTGGTCGCGGGCGCCATTGTCCCGCGAATCCCGAACAGACTAAAGAAATATTTTACCTTGAAGCGGGAATCTTTTTGACACTCAACATACTTACAGATCTATTTGGCATGGCTTGCTATCATGGATATCTCGACAAGCAACTACTGTGTCGTAGATCAAGAATGGCGGACGAGCTCAGTTTGTGCAGGTCTGGGGACCATGGCTGTAATTGGAACTGAAGTATCTGTATTCACTTTGCTGACGATGACGGGATACAGAGTGTTCGTCGTTCGGAAGTAATCACTGATTAGTATTTGGTAATAAGACTGTCACTAGCTATTGCTTGGGCACGCCAACTTGAGTCATTTTATCTACACACCATACTCTTTCAATCGCCATGTGGTAGCATATAATCCGAATAATTGGTCCACTTGGTGCTTCTTCTTATATATGCTGCTTTCGTTCACAGCCCGTATAAAAAATATGGCCATGACATGGTCTACGTAGCAATATTTGGTTCGTGGATCCTCGCAATCGCCATTGCCGTTATCCCAAGCATTGATGCCCTGAGTGATTACTTCATTTCTTGCGTTTGGTAGGTATATATGAGCCTACTTATACGCGTATTGAGATAGCCTCATGGCTGTGGTTGGAATATCGATATTTTCTGTGAGTGATCATATTTCGAGTATTTCAGCACCCTAATCGTGCTGTGCTGGTGTCAAATCAATAACGTGCGGTCAGGCGAGGCAAGTGAGGCAGTGCCTCACCAGTCGCCAGAATGAGTAAAGGAAAATTGTGAAAACCTTCAATGATTTATTATTGATATTTACCGTCGATGTTCATGAATAGATAAATTTGAACATTTTTTCATCCAACATCACCAATTTTGATATTTATCGTTCACAAATACAGCGCGAAAAGAGAGGTGAGGCACGGTCGGGTCGTAGGCCCCGGTGAGTGACACATGTAGTTTTGCTGATACAGTATCTATTTCAATCTTTATAAAAAAAAGGATTTGACTACAGCAAAGAAATATAAAACCAAAATAGGAACCTTAAACAAAATATTTTTTCGTTTTGCCTTTCATCATTTTCGTTCAGAAATCTGTATTAAATAACTGTTTATTTCAATCACGGAAAAAATTGAAATATGTATTGCAGTGTCTCTCAACATTTTTGACTTCGCGGGCCCCATTCGAACCATCAGGGACCCCCACGGACCTCCACAAGTTTCAATTCAAGTTTGGCTCAATTATTGTTCATCCGTCATCTGTCTTGTGCAAATATTAACTGTAGGCTAGTAATAAACAGCAACAAAATGATTTTCTTGAAAATAACATCATACAATATGTAGAAGTCTGGTGGACTTTCCTTATTTCGAAGCGCATTCAGCAGCTGCATTTCGTAAAATACGTGTTCGTACCTTGAAAACCCGCGCTATTGATTTGATATTAGCGATCGCCGAAAACCCATTTCCACAAAGATATGTTATGGGTGGTGGAGAATGTACTAATTACGCGTAAAGCTTCCGAGAACACATTTGGGTATTATCGCAACATATATGGCATTAAAATTGAGAATCAGATATCTCATTGAACATATCACGTCAATCCTAATCAATTAAAATGAGTTATTCCATTTGAGTTTGCAGTTAAAATGCGACCATCTTCTTGATGTGAGTCCTGAAGTGTTAGCAGTTATGAAGCAAACCCGCTTCGTTATTTCCCTAATTTAGAAAATTACAAATTAGATAATATATCATTTTTCAAATTGATCGGTTTCGCGGACCCCCTGAAAATGCTTCACGGAACCGTGGTTGAGAACCACTCAATTGTATTGTTTAAGTGCAACGGCCAACGGGGTGCGGAGAAAATGGTCTCGCCCATACCCGCTTTCTCTTGCTGCTGTTGTTATTTACATCTCTGTGTATCTGTATCAGGTGCTTTGCGTGTGTGTGTGTGTGTGTTATGAGGGTCAGTGCCTCACCAGCCATGAACCTCACCGCACGCCTGTGTATTAAATAATGCCATGGAATTGAATGAAACTTCCAGAATTCCCCTGATCACTCACTCACCAAGATATGCGCCCTAGTCGACAACGGTTAGTCGGTGCCGCGAAGTACGATCTACTCTTGTAGTCATAGCGGATAAAAAGACCCTAATAAGCCAGTACTTATATGGCCATATCACAGGGGATCGAATTTGCACAATCTAGATTGTTTACATTTATATTTTCGATCCCTCTTATAAGGTACCGTCAAAACGAATTTTTTGGTCTAATTTGCAAAAAAGAAGCCATTGATTTCGTGCGGGAACTAGCAAAAAGATCTTCAGGTACTGGTAAATTCAACGCTGTGGCCAAGTACGTAACATTATTATATTGCCATCAGGACGTTCTTGTAAAGGTCCCTTTTTATAGTGGTGACTTTTCGTGGAGTAACATATTGGCAGCAATATGGGATCTGAACAGCACTTACGTACCGGAGAGATACTTTGGATATTACAGTGCACACAGCGTCTGTCTCCCACGGATATTCCCGGACATGGAACAAGACATATCGTGGGGATACTCCCTTTTCCTCATACTTGTGAACCTCACTGCCTTTTTGGCAATTCTGATCAGTTACCGTTATGTGTACTGGTATGTATGATCTGAAGGATATCCCAACACTCTATGGTCTTATGTACTTAACCTTGATTTGCTTAAACCCACAAGTGGTAGGTATCACTAAAGAGGTGCTATACTATTTCTTTTCTGCCCTTCATTTCCTAGGAAGACGATGTCGCGACGTGGTGCCACCGCCTCTAATGACCAGGCCGTGATCATGCAAAGGAAAATAACGAAAATCGTGCTGACTGACTTCTTCTGCTGGATCCCAATCTGCATCATTGCTTTCATTAAACTCTTGGGTTGAGTATTGTAATAATCAGTTAATAATAGCAAATACCTGTAACGATGTAAACGGTGATATGCGTGATATCTTGAGATACCAAGCTGTATGGCAAGAGTCTGCGGCCTCGGGCCAGACTTGGTTAACTAGATAATTCTAGTTGTCTAATTTTACTAAATTAGAGCGAGATGCAAGTAATTTATTTCTAATCTAATTTATGAAATGCATCTATGATCTAATCCTAGTTTTAATCTAATTTGTGAAATGTTCCTGTGATCTAATTCTTGTTTTATTTATTGTTTTCCTGAAAATGCCTCTTTGTCCGCGGCATTTTTAAGTGAGTTAACAAGAATATCCCTTTCGCGCTGGGAAATCCAGTGCCAAGCTGTCATCGCATTACTTACACCGTACAATCATAGTAGTTATTGTGACGAATAATAGCCATGCGTTAGTACCAGGGCTTTGGAGCAGCCGTAAATTTAAACTGCTCCAGCTCCGGCTCCGGAGCTTTCTTCTATCATACATTAGCTCCGGCTCCAGCTCCGGAGCCGCATTATTACCACTGCTCCGGCTCCAGCTCCGGCTCCGAAATTATCGAATGGGCTCGTCTATATCAGGGGTGGCCAACCCGCGGGTCAAATGTGGCCCGCGAGAGGGTTTTGCGTGGCCCGCAAGGTAATTTCCTATTATATTATCGAAAATGAATTGCTCAGATTGTGAACTTGCAATGCCAACCAAAAATTGCAATTCTGGCTGCGACACTTGGGATGTTAATGACTAAAATATCAGTTCCGACGCATTGGCAGATCCAGGGTCCAGTCACATTTTCAGTAAATCGTCGTACATTACAATAAACTAAAATAGTAGTGAAATTTTTCTTCACGCTTCGCGTGTTCAATTGTCACATGATTTCTTGCTTGGTAGCCTACCCCCTACTGAAAATGAAAAAAAAACTAATTTACCTGATTGAGTCTAACTGTATTCGCAATTACGGGAGAACGTCTTTTCGCGTTTGCGCACGCATAAAGGTCGTCGACGGTGAAATGTAGGCTCAAAATGATTGCCGCATGTTATCGGACACCTTCGATATCGACGAGGCCAGACGCCGAATAGTCGTGTCCTTGCAAACTGAGCCTAGCGGGCAGTATACAATAGATCCGCAATATACTCAAGTAATAATATTATTGACCTAGTTTATTTATAAACTTTGAAAATTTTACCCGCTTGGCGCGGCTAGTGGACCGCGCACTCGTTCGTCAATTGCATGTGCCCCTTTAGCTGAAAAGGTTGTCCATTCCTGGTCTATATAGATTACCAATCTACCAATAGGTTAGTTATCTATAGTAATCTAGAGTCTGTCAGCCGTCAGTAACATCCGATGTAGCAACGAAGACATAGGTGCCGCCGTGCCAGATTGTGACGTCATAATGAATACTTGTCAATTGTCGATAACATCATAGTTGCACTAGAACGCACTTTACTCCATGCCATTGCTGTGTACAGCATTAAAATTCAGACCTGCTGCTAAATTATGTGAAATCAGCAGGTTGTTGCATATATAATAGCATCTTATGAAATACGTCGGAGCCGGAGCTACTCCTCAAATAACGAGCTCCAGCTCCGGCTCCAGCTGAATTTTATGTAGAGCTCCGGCTCCGGCTCCAGCTCCGGTGAAAATGCACGGCTCCAGGGCTCCGGCTCCGGGCTCCGGCTCCGGCTCCAAAGCCCTGGTTAGTACAACGCCGAAGCCGTTTCGGCTGGTGCGGAATAGTGTTGTTGGGCACAGGCGAATAGCATATTTTGAAACAACAGCAAAAATTTGAAACTGAAATAAATTTCAGCATTTTAAAATGCCTTACTTCGCGTTCTTCCAAAATCACAAATCATGTGGCCCACGTCTGGGTGACCCCGCCTGTTGTGGCGTGAAGGTAAATTGGGCTCCGCTTCAAAAATCTTGTGCCGTTGCAAACAGGGCTTCATAGCAGCCGTAAATTTGCATTGCTCCAGCTCCGGCTCCGGAGCTTTCTTCTATCATACAGTAGTTCCGGCTCCAGCTCCGGAGCCGCATTATTACCACTGCTCCGGATCCAGCTCCGGCTCCGGCTCTGGAAACTAACGAAGGTGTCTGCCTATATCAGGGGCGGGCAACCCGTGGCCTGCGGGCCATATGTGGCCAGCGAGAAGGTTTTGAGTAGCACGCGAGCTAATTTCCCATTATATTATCGAAATTTCCTGTTATATTATCGAAATTGAATTGCTCAGACTGTAAACTTGCAAGGCCAACCAAAAATATGATTAGTCTGGCCGCGACACTTGGGATGTTGATGACTAAAATATCTGTTCCGACGCATTGGCAGATCCAGGGTCGAGTCACATTTTTAGTAAATCGTCGTACATTACAATAAACTAAAAACGTAGTAAAATTTTCCTCACGCGTCTTTCACACGATGTCTTTCTTTGTAGCCTACCCACCGGAAAATGAAAAACGCCTTATTTAGCCGATCGCGTCTAACTATATTCGCAATTACGGGAGAAAGTCTTTTCGCGTTTGCGCTCGCAGAAAAATCGTCGACGATGAAATGTAGGCACAAAATGATTGTCATGTATTAGCGGAAATCTTCGATATCGATATTTCCAGATGCCGAATAGTCCTGCCCTTGCAAACTGAGCCCAGCGGGCGGTATACAGTCGACCCGCAATATACCCAAGTAATAATATTATTACCTTTGAAAATTTTACGCGCCTGGCGCGACTAGTGGGCAGCGCACTCGTTCGTCAATTTCATGTGGCCCTTTAGCCGAAAAGGTTGGCCACCCCTGGTCTACATAGACTACTAATTTACCCGTGTGTTATAGTTATCTATAGTAATCTAGAGTCTGTCAGCGGTCAGTAACATCGGATGCATGAAGACATAGGTGCCGCCGTGCCGGCTTGTGACGACATAATGAATACTTGTCGATTACATCATAGTTGCACTATAACGCACTTTACTCCGTGCCATTGCTGTTGTACAGCATTCAAATTCTGATGCGGCGTTTTAACACTGGCACTGTACTCGTTAACATTAAACCATACAGCTCAATTCAATCTTTGAATGTGCGATTATTATTCAATTGTAACTGTAGTAAGAGCAATATGGGCGGATATAACGACATGATCAATAAAAATTCGATTCGTACCAAATGGCCAATGGTTTGACGTTAGATATTGGTGCACTCGTTACCAGTCCATCCGGTGTCGATCAAGTTTATCGGAATATAATATTTTCCCGTTGAAACGAATCGAATAATCGAATTAAACACTGTGCGATGCACATTGCGCCATGCCCATAACAAATTAAACCATGCAGTAGGCACATTGCACATTTACAAGTCACAGTGCGCGATAATCCGCGAATACTGGAGTATCAAGCAGACATCAAGAATGAATTTACGAAACAGATGATTACAAATTGGAAATCGCGTATCAAATCAGTAATTTGTCTCCAACATAAAATACCATGCTGGGGTTTTGGGCTACTCTTCTGCCGTCCCCTACTTACGCTCGAAAATCCTTACTGGAGTGAATGACGATGATGCGCAGTAATGAATTCCAATTAGCATGCATAATTGCATACTCAATAACACTGTCCAATTTCGCGTCCCGATTGAAGAACTATCTCGAAAGAACGAGTATTTGCTCATCCGATTCATAGCAACGATAAGATAGAATTTCTCGGCTCGTGCTCGTCATACCGACATGTGCAACGAAATCACGTTTTTATCCTTTCTCTCTCATTTCACGTAATACATAGTGATCATTATTTTCGAACGGTATACCAACAAGGTTATGCTGATGATGAAATTGCGGGTATGCCGATTACCCACAATATTTCGCATACCGATGTTCGGCACTCAGCATGTATGAAAATTGAACATTGAACATATGACTGCTCTGCTGTTAAATCCCCAGCAACATGAATAGTCGGAAAAGGTAGCGCCAAAGAGGAAAAGATTCTTAATTTCGCGAAGGTCTGCTGTCGAATTATGTGAACTCAGCAGATATGGTTGTTGCATATATAAGCATCTTAAGAAATACGTCGGAGCCGGAGCTACCCCTCAAATAACTGGCTCCAGCTCCGGCTCCAGCTGAATTTTATGTAGAGCTCCGGCTCCGGCTCCAGCTCCGGTAAAAAGGCACGGCTCCGGCTCCAAAGCCCTGGTTGCAAAGTCGCAGTTTATCGGCCATGAAGTCTTGTGATCGAGAAGTTGCATCGCATTTTCATGAGTTATTCTCGCCACGTTGTAGCCATTACCAATTTTAAACTGACCTAGTCCTTCGGTCTTTCACAGGATTTCAAATTTCGCTAGAAGCCTATGCTTTTAGCGCCATCATTCTCCTTCCGATCAATTCAGCGATTAATCCATTTCTTTACTCGGATATCGCTGAGAAGTTGTCGAAGATACGAGGGAAAATTGATAAGCTGCAAGCCGTTTCATCCCATGAACGGGCGACCGAAATCGGCACCGTGTGCATGTCTACTTCTGTGGAAGGTATTGAAGATTTTCTGAGTAGTTTACCATCAGCTGTACTGGTTCACAATGATCATTGGATTAGTCTTCACGCTATCCCGTGATTTTTAACCAGGGTTCCTGAATCAGTCTCAGGTGTTGCGGTGGACGTCAAGACCAGGGCTTTGTAGCAGTCGTAAATTTTTTACCTGCTCCAGCTCCGACTCCGGAGCTCTCTTCTATGATGAATTAGCTCCGGCCCCGAGCTCCGGAGCTCATTGATACCACTGCTCCGGCTCCAGCTCCAGCAACTCCGGTTCGGTTGTAGCCGTCGCAATGAACCATCATCATTTTGTGAGCGTACGCAAAGTCCTGTAACGAAATAATTACTTCGTGTGGTCTGCCAATGACGTCATATCCGCACGAGAACTCAATTTACTCCATGCCATTGCATGTACTGTACATTGTACACATGATACAGCATTAAAACAATGACATGATGTTTTAATACCCGTACTGCGCTCGTTAATATCAAGCCATACAGTCCAATTTAATCTTGAAATGGTGCTATTTGTTCAGATGTAACTGCGACCTTCTCGGCAGAAATCCACTTTTTACCAAATATACCCAATGGCTTCAAATTCGATATTGGTGCGCTCGTTACCGGTCCGTCCGTCGTCGATCAAGTTTAGTGGAGCATAGAAGGTTTCCCTTCAAACGAATCGAATAAACTCGAAATAAGTGCCACTGACAATCTGGTGGTGCATCAATATTTGAGAACTTAATTCAGCGTCGTGCAATGTACAAGTCAGTAACCAATTATGAGGGTTGTAAAAACACGAGTCTGACTCGAGTCACGATTTTCTGATGACTCGACTTGACTCGAGTCATTTTTTCAAAATACAGACTAGAACCAAGTCATATGACTCGAGACTCAAACGGCCAAGACCGACATTTCATTACAAATTCGAAGAATAGTAAAGTAACCAAACTAATGAGATTTCGTGTATTGGTACTGGTACTTGAAAATGCGACCAAAACCTGCTAAAAGTGAGGAAAATTAGTATATTATAAATGCTAACCATTCGATATCACCAAATAGTGAGTTTACTAAGACTTTAACTGGTAACTGAGGAGTCAACACAATGACTTGGACTCAGACTCGGGTCATAATACCATGACTCGGACTTGACCCTCTACTCGATGACTTGGACTCGGACTTGACTCGGTGGTGAATTGAAAATGACTCGACTTGACTCGAGTCAAAACCAGAGGTGGTCAGTAACGAAGTACTTCTACTTTTTCGAAGTACTCAAGTAGTTTTCCTCTAGTTCTGGTACTTACTCAAGTAGATCTGAATGTCACTACTTCTACTTCTACTTCATAACATTTTTTGATCTACTTACTTACTTTTCGCTATTTTCAGTTTGTCAAGTAGAAGTAGTTTAATCCTCCAATCAGGAAGATAGCCTGAGAAATTTCGGGGCTGTTTTCACGGAGTATCGTATTCATTAGGGATGGTGTGAACGTGAGGTTCACGTTCGCGTTCTGTGTGTGAACCTCGGAAATTTTGAGGTTCGTGTTCACAACAGAACCTTGGTAGGTTCTGCACTGTGAACCTTTTTCATATATATTACAATTTTCACTTCATTATAACTTATTTGGTTCAAATTTATTGCATTTCAAATGCGGGCCACTCTATGCATGGCACTACCAGCATAAAAAATCAACACCTTGACAATTTCAAAAATTTTACTTGCTTTCTAACAAAAGTTTGCTCGAAATATCCAGCTTTCTGTTTGTGAATATTTAGTGACTTTCTGCTGTGAGCTTGACCGGCAATCACGCAACATCAATAGCGAAATACACTACATGTAGATAGCGAATGATGCTTATTCAATTGATATCGTTTTCTGATGTAAAAATCTAGCAAGCTTACGTGGTCAATCTTGTCTTCATCTATTTACTGTATCATGAAATCGAAAACCGTGCGATTGGGGTGTTGGCTATTGTTGTATGACTTGTTGGTGGGGTAATAGCGGTAGCAAGTATATAAACCCGTTTTACACTCTGCTCAATATCCGTGTATCAATACTCAGACGCCGAATACATTGTACGGTCTGGCCTGGACCGTTAAGCCGTAATATATTCACTGGCAAGTCCTCGTCGATATTGTCGGCAAAGCGACGGAAGATAATGATTTATGGGATTATTATACCATTTGATTTCCTCAGTTGATACATTCCGCGACGATTAAAACGTCAATATGTACTTCAGCATTGTGCCATTATGTGGCCCGAGTCGTCGCTATGTATCTTGTACATTAATATAGGCTATCACTTCATTCAAATATAGGGCTGGAATTATCAATATGACGTCACGTGACGTCATGAGGTTCACGTTCGCGTTCACACAGAACCTTTCAAAAAGGTTCGCGTTCACACGAACCTGAACCTTTCAGAGGTTCACACCATCCCTAGTATTCATAAAAGTTGAGTTAAGCCTAGAATTTTGGTCGCGCTTCGCGCGCAGTGAATGCGGAGTATCCAGTAAGATTTCACGGAGGTATCGGTGAATATAATTTAGGTAGCGGGTTGGCGTGGTTCCGTTCACACCGCATTGTCACCTTTCGCCATATCAAATATTTCATCACAGTATATATGCATGGCTTATCATAATGTTTGAAACTAATGTTTCGCAATCTAGCATTTACTTATATCGTAATCTAGCTGTCAATGGCGTGTCCTAATCTGGAAAAGTGGACTCTGAATTTTCTTCAGTTTTAGAGCTGTTTTAGCATACCAACCTTCAGAACTTTCTGGACTAAAAACATAAAATACATGTTCCGTTTTTTAAATTTATATTTCACTTTCAATTCCCAGTACCATATATTTGATTTCTAACTAATATCAGTTTTTTTGTCTGGATAACGTACATGTTGAAGTATAAAAGCAAGTGTGCTTTCAATTTCCAGAAATAAAGCTACACAATATAGCATTTTTACGGTCCACCATATTTTTTATTAACGTTTAATAATCGCACAATGTGTTTACACCGTACCCAACACACCATCTCCTTATTGCTCTTCGACTAAACTACGGGCCTTATAATATGGGGGAGTGCGCAATACCATGATATTTTCTAAAACGTGCTGTTTGAGTAAACAGAGGATTAGTATCGCATTTCCATATAAATACTATAATTTTCATCCCATGATGTGGACGAATGCTTATCCTTATGCTATCGAAAATGGGATACCTGCTGGTATGCATCAATATGACCTTTCGCATGGCCCAATTTGCATCTTTTTACAATCCATGTGAACGAATTATGATCGTATTCATAACTACTTACTTACTTGAGTACTTTTAAAGTCAGTCAATTCTACTTCTACTTCAAGTAGTTTTAGGTTGCTCATGAAAGAAGTACTTCTACTTGTACTTGAGTAGATTTTTTCTTCGCTACTTCTACTTCTACTTGAGTAGCTTTCTTGACTACTTTGACCACCTCTGGTCAAAACTATAAAATTGAGTTTGACTTGTGACTCGGAGCCTTGTGACTTGGTTACAACCCTGCCAATTATACTGCAAGCTCGCAAGTAACATTGCGCGACAATTCAAGAATACGAGTGTATCAAGTAGACAAGAATGAATACACAAAATTGATGATTAAAAATTGGAAAGCGCGCATCCAATCACTCATTGCCATCTTATATTCAACACCAGGGCGGGTTCGGACACCGCATTGACTAGCTCGCATCGCGGCGACTGTAGGCTATGCGGACTGTTATAGCGATCTGGGCTGCTTCGATGCATTTCCCTATTTACATTCGAAAATCGTCCAATTCAAAAAGGAGACAATGTGTCTCGGCGTGCGGTATGCGCGCCTCTAAAACATATCGTATGCATTGTGCAGCGATTTCAAAGTTATATCTTATCTATGGCGTCGCTTATGTATTCGTCTCAATACTAATTGGGTATATCGCTTTCACGCTCATAAGCATTGATCCCGCTTTGTGATGTGCATGGTTTTCTTTATTTTTCCAACTACACGATTGGCCTCCGGTGTTGTGCTGATTACGAATTTGGGGGTGCACCTATAATACTGTAATTACGGAGTAAGCGCGGCAAATCCAGCCTGCCCAAGTTTGGCGCATGTGTATAAACAATTAAACATGGTTATTGGTTAGATACGAACGGTGGTGCCAACGAGGCAATAATTTTCAATTTTTGAACGATTATCGTAAAATTATGTGAATTCAGCCATCAGTTAAACCATAGCATCTTATGAAATACATCGGAGCCGGAGCTACTGTTCATAGAACACGCTCCAGCTCCGGCTCCGGCGAAAATGCACGGCTCCGGCTCCAAAGCCGTGGTCAATCCGCATACTCAACCCATACATATCATTCCTTATGAAAACCACGCCTTGGCCATTATTGGCTGCAGTCAAATAGGCTTTTCGACCGGACTATACGATGGCACTTTCTAAGGCACATTTCAAACTGGTCTGTTAAAAGCACTAGCAGAGATTGCAATGAATTGAAATAAATATTCATTTTCGTTTTGCTTGAAAGTCATACATTATGGTTTTTTTCATTTGACACTTCGTCGATTCACAGTTCATTTTGTACACCAGTAAGACGTGTAGATATAGAATTTGTGTAATGTGGTCATCGTACATATTTGTATTTGTGACGCAACTAAGGCTTGCAGATTAGCGCAAGGGCTCCCCGGGTTACTAAAGGTTATGGACCAGTGCTATCCGTATCCGATCTAATTTCCGTACGATATTATGAGTTTGTTACGGAACAAGAAATTAAACCAGTTACTCAGACACAGTCCTGTCTTATTATATTACCTTTGTATATAGGCACAAAGGCAGCAGCTTCACAGACTACAGGAAGTCGTTCGTGAATGGAATGGATCACGTGAATTTCTACTGTTGTTATGTGTTGGGAATGCATGTGCAACGCGCAGCTTCGTCGTCGCTTGCTGCATATGATATTAGTATCCATCACACCAAACTGCGCATATGACATCGCATTTGATAGCATTGATAGCCATATGGTATTGTCGTTTTACTTTTTGCAGGCCTGCGTTTTGATTATGCCTTCATGCCCTTGATTGCATAATGCATAATCATGCGTGAGGATCTGTTTGCGTTCACAAATATTCTTGTAAGCTTGTCATTCTGAACATTTTTACAAACGTAAACGGATCGATATACATTATTGCGCTTGGTGTATGCTCATTTCATTCGAAAGGTTTGGAATCCACAATTGTTCAGTTGACTACAATTAATGTTTCTGTGTAACTGTGTAAATTTTCAATTAGATTCTTTTGTTTTGGGTATGTCGTCTGTCGCTTTTACGTATGATGTTGCTATTATGATATAGTATACTTCACAGATTGTTTTTTTCATTGTTACAATGCTAATTTTATGGTCTTTTATTCTTATTGGTCGTTATACTTTCTCATATTGATTTTAATTTTGAATCAGTTTAAATCCCATCAGGGGGCAGAGAACTCTTGATAAGAGGTACCCGAAAACTATTTTAGTTTAAATATATCTATTATAGTAATGGATGTTGCGATTGGAGAATCTTTGTGCAAAACATCATGTTTTAGGCCTAGTGATTTCTTGCTTATTTTGAACATTGATTAAAATCGTGTGTCACAATCGCAAAGCAGCACCCTCTACTTGCGTCACAACGCCGCACAGAACGGAACCTCAGGCATTCGGTTGTGAGCATGTATGGCATGCGCAGCAGCGTTACTGGCGTAAAACTGATAATTAAGACAATTTGACATTCCTCAGCGCATTATGGACACTTCCCGTTATCTTTTTCTTAAACAGGGGCAACTGATGTGACTCGTACACTTGCCGTTAATTTTCACATGTTGCGGTCAATAAGAGAGATAAATACATCCTGGCCCCAACTTTGAAATGACCATAGGCAAGTTGTTATATCACATCTTTGCCATTGTTAGATTAGTATTGGGGATTGACTGTAGTTTGCCTGTTACGACCAGTGCACGGTATGGAATGGAATGAGAAATTTTCCACACTCCGTGCCCGTCTCACACGTTACATACCATACTTACAATTTACCATAGCAACATTGTTCCATACCATATTTGATACTTTTTCAATACTGTCGCAGTTGCCCAACCTCTCAGATAATGTTGTATTTTCTATGTACGGAAATTTTACGGCGAATATATTCTAAATATTTTGGATGAAATTATCCATTTAATTTTAAACAGCCCTGATGCACCAATTCTATCCTCAATTTCTATGTGACATATGTCAGAGATGTACGTTGGCTTGAAGACGGAACGTAAAATGTATATGCGGGATTATTTGGGAATCGAAAAAGGAGCTCGTGACATGTAAAACTAACGTGACAACGCACTGCCGGCAGTAATATAAAGACATCAGCTACAAAATCACACAAAACAAAAGTATTTTCCCATTATAATATATCTTAGAATACAATTTTACATCGATACTATCATTAGGGATATTGCGACATCGGATCAAAGGTCCGGTTCCCTCACCTATATCTATGGGCCAAAGCCTACTCATTATAGCTTCATTAACCAGCATCAGAGTGTCCATTCTTTTATCAGAAAGAAACAGATTTAATGAAGTTACAATATGTGCTGGAGGCCCGGCATGGCGTAACGTCGCTCCGAGACATGCTTAATTACATTGATGCTTATGTCAAACAGGAATTGCGTGATGAACATTCGAGTAAAACGCAGGAAATTACTTTTGAGTTTAACAAATTATTTACATATTCATGTAACTGCAACATTCACAGAGTCGATTTTAAAACTGCTTGGTAGTTTACTGTGTTGAAGTTACAATACGCGAGGTGTAATATCTATTGCGACAGTGACAGTCGAAATGAAAATTGTTATCGAAATTACCAATCAAGTCTTTCAGACTAGTTCTAACTTTATAATATACATGCATACAGTAAACAACTATATAGTGCTGCAAATATTGTTGAAATGTCGGGTTACCTCCGCACCTTTCATTGCTTGAAAGCATGAAAATGAGCATGACAGCTAATCACGTGTACTGGTTGCATTATTTCAAGAATTAGGAGTTCGAAACGTATGACGTAACAGTTTGAAGCGTATACCTGCCAAACAGTGACTTGTAGCTTTAATTGTTGCGGTACGATTTGCTATGGTGGCTTTATTCTGAACCTGGATTACATACACGACGTACGTAGATTACGTAATCACGGTACATAAATGAACCAGATGTCAAAGTAAACGCATTTCCGGATCAGTTTAGTTTTTATCCACGCATCAACATTAACAAATAGATTTTATAATCTAAATTCCTACGAACTTTTCGCGGGTTGCTTAGAATCGTGTCGCTGGTCGCATTTGTGGAAGACCTACTAATATAGAAGATGTAAAGAGATTCACAATAGTTTTTAGACAGCTTTATTTCTGCGTCCTCACGGCAGCCAGTTCAGACGAGAAGGAAGCATGCATTGTCATGTCTCCACCAAGTGTCCATTTCATGTAGTCAATGCTGGACACTTGGCGACCCTAGAAATAATAGTACCACCACAATACCAACTAACAATCATTACACACTGCAAAACGATGCAAAACAAATTTGAGTCAATTCCGACTAGTAGAAGCGGAACTATATGAGTTTTTCGTTGATAATCCCCGGATCAAGGATAATCCAAGAAATATCAACGAAAAACTCGAATAACTCTGCTTCTACAAGTCGGCATTGACTCAAATTTGTTTTGCATCGTCTTTGAAGACAGCTCAACAATTTCATGGGGTTGACAGAAAAATTTGAGCATTTTTTTTTAAATTTTTATTAATAAATTAAAAATTTCAATTCAAGATTGCACGGCCTTTACTGGTTGGAATTGAGTCAAAGTTGGTGTGCATCGTTTTCTTGGACAACCTGACGATTTAGTCACTAGGCGAGTGAGATTTGGAAAAAAAAGTTTTTTTTGAACAACCCTATTACACACGCCCCTAATGGGTGGGCTGCCACAGCATAGGGCCTTCGGGCCGTACAATGCCCAATGGCTTTGAATGATATCTATTTCCGTTCTTACGCCGACGCACGGATTACAAAATTCGAGTATGGAGCGGCTTATAAGGTTGTGACAGCTCAACGTAAATTTCAATTAGGGCAGAGGTCTCAAACACGCGGGCCGCATGCGGTCCGCCAGAGCATTTTGTGCGGCCCGCGACGACATTTTAGATTTTTAATAATTTGACAATATATAATTCCCTCTTAAATTGCTCCGAAAACCTGGAACTATTCATCAAACTTCACTATCACATCTATTGCAAACGCTACCATGCACCATTTCGCCACATTTCCAATTCATGATGACAAAACCTGACCCTTAGACAGAGGTGGTCAGTAACGAAGTACTTCTACTTTTTGAAGTACTTGAAGTAGATTTTGACTACTCACACTACTTTTTAAGTAGTTATGATTTTAGACTACTTCTACATCTACTTGACAATTTTCAGTTTTGTAGGCAAAAATAAGCATAAAATACCTGCTTACTTACTTGTGAACCACCAGTCCTACTTCTACTTGAGTAGAAATTCCGGTGTTACTTCTACTTCTACTTGAGTAGCGACGGTGGCTACTTTGACCACCTCTGCCCTTAGACGACTCGTGACTGCAAGGTGTGAGTTGGACTTGGGCGCGACCTTTCTTAGAATTACTCAGACTCGTGCTAACTCGATGGCAAAATGAAAATGCCTCGAGTGGTCTCGGAATGCCGTGAATTTGTTAGAACCATGTACGCAACAAACTAATCGCGTATCAGGGGAATAGTAATAGATTGAAAGGTCGCAGCTTGGTATTTCGCTAACTAAGCAAGTAGGTAAGGCAACCATTGGCAATCTGTTCGTTACATCTTTGGTCGCTAAACCATGTTATTAATGCCACTTCAAGGTAGGCTACCTAGTACCGTAGTGCTACGCTCCAACGATGTAAAAGCAATAAGCCGTTCGGCGTTCCGACATTTCAATCACTAAGACACATTCATTAATATATTTATATTATATTTATATTTTTTCCTGCTCCTGTATTTGAAGATATTTGGCCATGAGATTAATAGCCTACATATCAGAAGTACACTCGAATCCTGGGTTTGAATTACAAATTGCTCAACCTTAAAATGTTTTGATATCAGATCAATCCAGACTTGGACAACTAGATAATTCTAGTTGTCTAATTTCGCTAAATTATAGCAAAATGCACGTAATCTAATTCTAATTTAGTTTGTGAAATGTGTCTATGCTCTAATTCTAATTCCAATCTAATTTGTGAAATGTTTCTATACTCTAATTATAATTCTAATCTAATTTTTGAAATGGTCCTGTGCTCTAATTCGAATTCTAATCTAATTTATTGTTTTACTGAGAATGCCTCGTTGTCCGCGGTATTTTACAGCGAGTTAACAAGAATATCCCTCTCGCGCAGGGAAATCTAGTGCCAACTGTCAAGCCGCCATCGCAGTACTTACAGTACACCGTACGTACGATCATATCATGGCATAGAGATTGTGACAAATAATAACCATGCTTTAGTACAACGCCGAAGCCGTTTCTGCTAGTACCGGATAGTGTTGTTGGGCATAGGCGAATAGTCTATCGTGAAAAAACAACAATAAGTTGGACCTGAAACCAATTTCAGCAGTCCAAATTGTTTTACTTTCCGTTCTTCCAAAATCACAAATCAGATCGCCGGCAGCACGTGGCCCGCGTCTTGGTGAACCCTGGTGATTACAAAACGAGCCAAGCTTGGTGTACAGACTTTAACCATTTTCATGCTTATGGGAACGCACTGCGATTTCATAGCAACTGAACTTAATTTTCGCTGTATTTATTTCTCATTAACAATTTCATTGAATTTCCATGTTTTTGCGAATTCAGTAATTCTAATTCTAATCTAATTTGGAAAAATCTGTATAGCTCTAAATCTAATTCTAATCTAATTTGGAAAAATTTTGTTTCTCCAATTTTAATTCTAATCTAATTTGGAAAATCTGTGTAGCTCTAATTCTAATTCTAATCTCATTTGGAAATAACTGTGTAGCTCTAATTCTAATTCTAATCTAATTTGAAAAAGCTGAAAATTTTCTAGTTGTCCAAGTCAGGATCAATCTCTATTAGCCTATCAATCTGCTACATTCAAAATCTCCATGGTAGCTGCAAAATTATAGCCCGATAGATTTTATGATGGCATCATACATTTGTCCGCCCATATGGTATATATATCTTATGATTAATATATATCAAGTACAACAAGAATTCTATTCAAATAGTTATAAATGTGATGATTCTTTTCGTGCCGGGTATAAATTGATACAAGAGTAAATCACATTTTGACGATGTGTGTTTACTGTCAGTCTGCTGGATCGGCTCACTTTCAATAGGACAATTCATTCCCGCCAAATAAGGCCTACTTGGAAAGATATAGAATACCTCTATAAGTGCTGCGGCCCGCGGCGTCGCCAAAACGGGAAAACTGACCCGCGAGCACATTTGAATTTGAGACCTCTGAATTAGGGGATACAGGGATATCTAGAAGTTCTAGATATCCCTGAGGGGATATTAGCAAATGCCAATTACCTTGATATAGAGATTGTTTCTCGGCAATCCATTATTGCGAACATTCAATATGTTGACGGTACCGGGAATGTTTTAAGATCCAGTGACTCCAAATTATAACTAAGTATCGAAGTGGTTCTGGCCACGATTCCAGGGTGCCCAGAGAAATGAAAAAGCATATGGAATCGCAAGACGTTTTCCAGCAAAACCCAACGATGAATGGAAGGAACGCCCGCAGCTGCTGAGCTATGTAAAAAAAAGTTAATCGGTCAACAAAATGACATGATCCACAATGTAAAAAATTATAGGTAATCTCGAGGACATTAGGCCGGTTATTGATTTTCTCCACATGGAATCTGTAGTTCTAATCAGATTACATAATGTTCACTACAGGTCTAACGACCATCTCCATCGACCAAAAAGTCAATATAAACGTATTTACGATGCCTGCGGGGCGGGGTCAGCGAAACTGTTAGGCATTTTCGTCTCCATCACCCAAGGCACAGTAGTGGGAGGCAAATATTTGAAATCACACAACGTAATAAAGTACCACCAATGCCCAAATCACCCTCACGGACAGGCATACTATATGACCATACCAGTCATCTAATTCAGTGGTTCTCAACCTTTTTCTCCTCGCGGACCGGCAAAATTTCAAAAAATGTCTGGCGGACCTGCGCAATTCCAAAATAGAAATGAAGCCAAAATGTAAAGTATGCAACCGTTTTGTGCAATCATATGGTGCTAGAGAATGACATTTAAAGGGCTTTGATCGTAATTAATTATCCTCATGATAGCACCCAGGTGATTTTATGGTAGTCAGTTTGCTGATTTGAGGTGAAAGTGCGTTATCCAGATACACGTGCTACCGCCGAGAGTCATATACCGTCTTTCGCGCCGAAGGCCTTAGGTTTAACCGACCACGCCAACTCGAACCAAGTCGAACCAAAGCACCAAGTCGAATCAAGCACCTTGCCGTGCTACCTTAGGCTACTCATTACCCACTTCAATCAGACGCATACGCTACTCTGGCAACTATGAATACAATGTGTGACGCAGGAAAACGCCTTGCAGCAACTATACCGGCCTTCCGAAAATCCGGGCCGCAAAAGCCCTTCGTTAGCCCACCCCAAAAAACGTTGGTGTTGGTCGCCCACAGGGAGATAAGTCAAACTTCCGGGGGATTCACCCCCAGACCCTACAGTTCGGTGAATGTTTTCACCTGGACTTGTGAGCACATTCATTCTACTCGATATAAGCAGAGGGTTTATGTAGCTTAATCGCGGCAATGCCGAATATTATCGATCATTCATGACTGAATCGGTTTTCTCGCTGCCGAATTTTGGCACACCTTTCGGAGTTCCATGTTAGCCTATACTTCATTAGGGTTGGTACGTCGTGGCGCGGTAATGGCTGACGCCGAAATGCCTATTTCTATAAATCATGCGTATATCCCGGAGAAGGGCACCTAATAAGCAAAACATGTAGTGACACTAAATCGCACAAAGCGCGAAAAGAAATTGAAATATGTTGGAAAAAGTTTCAGAAAAACACGCTATGATTTAGGTTCATTTGCAAAATAATTTTGGGCACTTTTCAAGCTTGACCCCTCTTCAATTGGGCCGTTTTTGGTGCCCCAGTTACGGTCCTACACAAAATGAATGAATCGAAAACGAATGATCGCGCATACTGCGCTGTTTAGCAATGAATCAGCTCGTACCTGTTCTGTACTTGTCGCTCGTCAAATAACACGTCTTGAACTTTAAGTCATATCGAACATGTTTCTAGCCCTAATGATACCTCACGAAATTCTGAATTATTTTAAAATTTGATGTTTTATTTATTCTATCAATGGACAAGCCTTCAACATTAC
Source organism: Botryllus schlosseri (assembly GCF_051294905.1). Classification (NCBI taxonomy): domain Eukaryota; kingdom Metazoa; phylum Chordata; class Ascidiacea; order Stolidobranchia; family Styelidae; genus Botryllus; species Botryllus schlosseri. Next base: position 24,956,679 of record NC_137246.1, on the reverse strand, counting down.
ATCTTGAAATTGAAATATAAAATTGTAACATACCTTGCAGACCGGCAGGAATGTCGTCGCGGACCGGCGGTTGAGAACCACTGATCTAATTCACTATATTGTGTGGTAGGACAATAAAATATGAATATACCATTGGCATACAGGAAATAGTATGTTGTCAGTTGCTGTATCTAAGCAAAACTGCACGTATCCAAGTCTCATCATCCTCCTCATTAGGGATGGGCAAAATCGAGTACTTGAGTGATTCGATTCTGAATCACGTAAAATGCTTCCATTCGAGTATCGCTCATTATGACGTCATAGCAGAATGTAATATGTCAAGGATCAAATGAGCCCCTGTTATGCAACCACAGAAAATAAAATGCCGGTTATCCATCACGTTAAAGATAATATTTCGACCATACCGATTTCATTGCACTTTGTGACAATGTTGTGGGATGATCATGACCTCGGAAATGTGTTAGTTCCAGTAACTTTCGTAGCTTTGTACTCTGTCTCGGATGTTGCGACACGGCCAATCAAGGCTTCAGGGCTTCGACAGTGGAAAATAATATCGAAACTATAATTCTCGTCGATAAATTACCCTTCAGTGGAGAGGAGCGTGTAATTTCATTACTCGAAAAAATCGTCTTTTACTACTCTACTCGACTCGAATCATTAAAATTAATACTCGATTCCGAATCGAGTACTCGAATTATTGTGCCCAGCCCTACTCTTGATCCTGATACGTGATACCTGATACATAGAAGCTTGTATTAAAAGGCACTGAAATATCAACTTCATGGCTATTTGAATTATTGAACCAGTTTACAAACGGACGAAACGGATATTGCTCAACAGCCAGCAGGTAGCCTAACGAATATATACATTATACAATTGTACGCCTACCTATAATAGTTTAGTCATAGTGCTTTGTATGAGGAATATTGTCAACAATGTTTTACCGTTCAGCTCCCGGACAAAGCTTAGCATGCTCGCATTAGCGCGGGCAATTACAATTACTGATTACACCAGGGGTGGGCAATTATTTTCTTTCGCGGGCCAAATGAGAAGTAAGAAATACGTTGGCGGGCCGAGTAATTTAGCTATATTCTGCAGCGTATGTTAATTTATTTCTAAATGACATTGTTAATAGATGCTGCTCAGTGAATGTGTTGATATTCGGTAATGGGAAAGTGACTGTTAATTAAAAAAATATCTATTTGCCGGCATGATTCGAAACAATGTTCAACATGACTCAATTCAACTCTCTTTAAACCCTATCCACGTTCTTCTATTATGACTCTAAAACAGTGGTTGTAAGACTTTTTAGGCACGCCTCCCTTTGTAATAGTGAACAATTCCGCGTCCCCTTACCTTGATGTCACAAAATATTAAAAAGTGCAACCAGAATGCTAGCAATATCAGCGGATAGTTTGATGGCTTGGAAGATGAGAGAATTCCGAAATATCAAAGTCGGACAATACACAGAGCAATAACTATAAGCTTGGGTATAACGCACCGAGCGCGAAAAATTGTATCAATAAACTCCGGCTGGGCGCCACCCTTCTGATGCTTTCACGTCCCCCGTTTGAGAACCACGGCACTGAAATATGTATGCAATAGTACAACGCTTATTTCCTTGATCGCTGCCTTCCAAGCAGTCTGCAGCTTGAATAGCCTTTATGTTGAGCGATGCATGCAGTTTTTCTGAACTTCGACCTCCCTTGACCGAGTGTTTCGTGTTTTTGATATAAGACCGACTTTAATTGAGATCCGTAATCTCGGCGACATGCTCGGCAAAAACTGAAAGGACGAGATTACTCCTGACTCCAGTATACGAATATTTAGTGCTTTAAATTCTAAACCTAAACCAGGGATATCTAGAACTTCTAGGTATCCCTGCCTAAACTTCTTTGAATGTCAGTTTTCGGCTTTCTTTTTTGGCATATGCCCGGTAATCCTTCATGTGTGATAGATATGATGAGTCATACAGTAATCGCGAGCACTGATTGACTTGTTTTACAATTAGGTATTTGCAAACGTATCATGTATAACAAATTTAAACACATACCGTATAATGCGTAATATTACAATGGCAACAAGGAAGGTTTGAACTGAACTATATGGAAAGAGTAATTTCTTGTGACTTCAATTGCTACTCATACATTGCCACATTGCCTTCATTTTGAATCTGGATTACGCATGCGAGGTACGTAGGCTAGGCAGCGTCATCGTGGCATATTAATGAACAGGCTACAAAGTAAACGAATTTCCTGTTCATTTGATGCAGCCTATGGTTTTAGTCCTTCAAAATACAAGTTTTGTTTTGAAGTACAAGCAACCTTTCGCGGGCCGCACAGAATAGCTTCGCGGGCCGCACTTTGCCCAGGTCTGAATTACACGATACACGCCGATATAATATTGGGTAGGTAATACAGACTTACACAGTATCGCAGCTAGTCTGATGTACAGCTTGCATACGTTTACATTTATCAGGAAGAGAGTGAGGTGTATCTCGATTTCAAAGAGCAAGTTATCTATACGTTAAAAATGCTAGTAACTATAGTATGATATAATATTGAGTCTGTAGCCCACTCGCTTTGTTCTATAGCAGTGGTTCTCAACCTTTTTCACCTCGCGGACCGGTAAAATTTCAAAAAATGTCTTGCGGACCGGTGAACTTTCGAAAATTGAAATAAAGCCAAGATGGAAATATGCAACCGTTTTTTGCAATTGTATGGGGCTGGAAAGTGACTTTTAGAAGGTTTTGATCCTAATAAATTATTATCTTCATGAGTCTGCTGAGTGGAGGTATAATTGCCTTGTCCAGATAAACGTGCTACCGCCAAGAGTCGTTTACAGTCTTTTGCGGCGAAGGTCGTTGGTTTAACCGACCACGCCAACTCGAATAATATTCTTCTCTTTGACAATATCGAGAGAAGACGCGTTTCGGAGTCGAACCAAGCACCTTGTCGTGCTACCTTGCTCACTATCACCATACGCAGGCTACTCTGGCAACTATGAATAAAATGCGCTGCACTAAGACACCTTACAGCAGCTATACCGGTCATCCGCAAATCCGGGCCAAAAAAGCACTTCGTCCGCCCACCCCAAAAACGTTGGTCTTTGGCCTTCACGGGGCGATGAGCCAAATTTCCGGAGGCTTCGCCCCCAGACCACACAGTTGGGTGGCCGTTTTTACCTGTACTTGTGAGCACGTTCCTTCTACTCAGTGTAAGAAGAGAATCTATGTCAGGGTTGGCCAACCTTATTGCCATTCACAGCCGCATTGCGACTGCTCATGTAGCCTAGGGCCGCATTCCAGGGCGTAGTCATAATAAACTAGCAGGACCCCGTATACCCATGTTAATCTGACTATGTGTATTTCCGGTACACTCAATACTAATCTCTTTAATGACATAGGCTTACTCTACGCACCGAAATGCCGAGTGGACAGTGGTCATGCCATGGTATTGTCGACAGTCGCGCGAAGCGTGAAAAAATTTTCAGTTACGCTGCTGATGAATTTCGTCATTAATATTAGTTGTTTTACATATTACTGATCAAACATTTATCCTTTCTCAACACATGTGATCTGATTCACCGGTAGAGTTGATGGATGGGTGTTTTTGAAAATTTAGGGCAATTTATAAATGATGATGCAGCTTCGGCTGGGCCAATTGTAATAAGTCACTTTGTTACATGCTGTTATTTTTTTACCTCCCATGAGGATTGTCAGTATATAGGGAGGAGCACACGATTCCGAGCTGGTATGTCTATATGAGGCGCATCATTTTCCTCTGCTGTTCGCTTCTGTAGTCTGTATTGTAGGGATCTGATTGCAAAGGACGCTACTATATTTAAAAAGTAAATGACGTCACGTTGAATCGCGCGGTTCAAGATTAATTAAAATCTCTCGAGAAACCAGGAGTTAATTCGTAAATTCAAATTGCATGTCGATGGCCGCCAACAACTACTAACTGAATTACGTGTCCACGGTCGCAGGTTGGCCACCCCTGGTCTACGTAGCTTAATCACGTCAATAGCGAAAATTTTCGCTCATTCTTAACTGAATCGGTTTTCTCGCTGGCGAGTTTTCAGCACACATTTCTGAGTCCCGTGTTAGCTAAAGCTTCATTATGTGTTATTACGCCGCGGCGCGGTAATGGCTGACTCCGAAATGCCTATTTCTGTAAATCACGGAAATGGTCACCTAATAAAGCAAGACATATCGAGACGCTAAATCGTGCGAAAGAAAAATGTCGGAAAAAGGTTTTAAAAAAATACGCTATGATATATGTTCACTTGCAAAATAATTTTGGGCCCCTTTCAAGTTCGGCCCTCTCCAATTGGGCGGTTTGGGATGGTCCTGCACAAAACTAATGAATCGAAAACGAATGATCGCGTAATCTGCGCTGTTTAGCGATGAGTCAGCTCGTCTATGTTTTGTACTTGTCACTCGCATGTCGTTAAAAGACATGTCTTGAACTTCAAGTCGAATCGAACATGTTTCTAGCCCTAATCTTACCACACGAAGTTCTGAATAAGTTTAATATTTCATGGTTTATTTATTTTACCAATGGACAAGCCTTCAACATTGCATCTTGAAATTAAGGTCTAGAATTGCAATATGTCTGGCGGACCGGCGGGAATGTCGTCGCGGACCGGCACCGGTCCGCGGACCGGCGGTTGAGAACCACTGTTCTATAGTATAGAATATATACTTTACCGGAAGCAGAACTTCAGACATGGAAATGTTTCAAGTATAATAACAGCCATATGCTTCTGCATAGAAAATATTTCTCAGATATAGTCGTCTCCAAGGCACCTGCGTACATGACAAATCGCCGTCGCATAATCCCATCTGTAGTCTGATAACGAAACAAATAGGCTTACAGAGATGATCAGACTCGGAACGAGCTCGACGCTGTAGAATTCCTGTTAAAGTGTTGGTGGCTATATCTGGCCCGTTTTGTATGTATGTATGTATTAATGGGTACAACACAGTGGAGCTTATCGCCGTTTAGGCCTTGTGCTCCACGACACGAATTTCATAATGTTCAGAGGTCTTTGCTTTTAGTATTGTTGGGAACGTCTTTCAATCGCTCTCGCAGTCATTCTTCATTCTCTCTCGCTCCCATGCGTTCGTTCCCATCGAGGTCGTTGCTGCCGACTTGTAGCACGGCTCACTTTCAGTCTGGGCTTTTCAATGCACTGCAGTTGCAGTGAGGTCGGCGATGAGGAGCCCAGAGAAACTTCCGACACGTAGAAGTGGGTCAGAACCGTGATTCGAACCCACGTCCATTGGTGTCGTGACTGCAGTGTTTAACCAACTGCGCCACTCGCTTCCCCAGATCTGCACTGGCACTCAGGCCTAGGCCAAGAACAAAAAGGGGGACATGTTATAATTCGGTAGAGATTGAGCAGCAAAACATATGGTGCAAATGACAATAGCTATCGAACACCAGGGTAAAACAACAATAACAACAAGGTATCAAATCGATCTATTTATTGAGAATTTCGATTGAGATACAATGAAAAGATAGGAAGAAGTCGAAACGACTTGGAGATGTCTTTTTATCCAACGCCCAGTGGCAGTGGTTCTCAACGTTTTCGACTTCACGACATCCTCTGAAAGGGTAAAATAGTTGGCGGCACCGTAGCACTTTGAGTGCCCTGAATGCAAGATTTATAATGCCGATGACTAAAACAAGGCCTATAGTATGTAGATAAGAGATATGGCCACTGAGAATTTTAAAAGAATGAATGAATAATATGAATTGTCATGTGTCGGACGGAGGAGACCAAGTCGATATGTCAAGTTGCGACCAGGTAATTTCTAGGGACAATAGAGACGGTGCGACGCTAAAGTTTGCGTTCTATAGGGCAACAATGGATCAATTCTAAAGACTGGTCCTCTCTGCGAGTGATATTGTTCGCAGAGCCGGTCCTGTGTTGTTTGGAATATAATAAACATTTCCTGCAGCAAATGTATGAATTTACAGTCACAAAGAAGTAAGAATACATTGTCGCGGTCTTGATTTCACGAAGATACAACAGCAGTTGTCGTTTTCTGTTAACTCACAGTAATTTTGCTCTAAATCGGCTATTTTTATAAGACTCATCTTGGGTAACAACTTGGGACACTCTAACAAGACCCCTGACAGAATCGAACCACCAACCCCTATAGCGGCGAACTATATGCCCGACACTTAGCCTACATGGCAGAAATCATATAGCAAGAAATAGCTACAAACTAATCTAACGCTTTACCCCTATTTTATTCCTTACATAGATGGGGCCAAGCTGATCAACATTTGTTCAGGCCAGCACATTGCGACGTTAACAACGTGATATGATATTATACTTGCTTCGTGTTTGCGTGTCGTCTCAATAGACCCGATCGTGGCGAATGAAGCATGGAAACCAGTATAAACTATCAATAAATTCGTTTATGTAAGGACGATTATTGGAATTGGTACTAATTTTAACCTGACATTTATTGTCAGTTCATTTTGATAAGTCACGTGCCTCTAGTAGTAGTATTCTACACTCTACCTACATAATACCCATACCTCAAATAAATGCACTAAAGGTCTATTTAGCACTTCATTCACGCCGGGTAGAGTTTCTAAAAGATGATTCATATTGCCCGCAATGCAATGATGGGATGGTATATAGATGGAGAGTACTAATAACGTATGCCTATCAGGCAATTGACAATGCGTCGCGTCGCATCACGTTTACTTTCGTGAGAAAAGTTTGAATGCGGCCCGACCGGGATCTAGCACTTTGGCATATCCGATTCGCTAATAGTCGAAAGTTAGTTGCGCGCATATGTCCATAGATGAGCATGGGACATGAGCAATTCAGCATAGATAAATTAGTTGCAGTCAGAAGATGGTGCATTGATTTCATGCCTTTTTAGTGCTGCAAGGTAAAATCACCCATGCAATAAAGATGTTATATTCATTCAATATTGACTATGTGATGTTTTACTATTAGTGGAATCAGCACCGTACGTACCACACCAGCAGTAACCCCTGCAATTGGACGGGCCTAATTTCGAAGGACGCTTAAAATTATTTCTAAAATCAATTTAAAATTTCGTTTGCTGTTTTGAATTCACAAATTATTTCGCGAGTTGCTGTCACATTATTTGTTATTTCCATTACGGCACGCATCTTCCGCGATAACACAGTCCAGGTGTCTTCGCCATTGCAAAAATGTAATACAATGAGTTTATATAGTTCCTTATGTCTTCAATGGTATTTTATCGCATTAATATCCTTTTGCATCTGAGCCCAATTAGATGCAATGATTGTACGAGCCCTTATAGTGAATATACCATCGTGTATGTACGCATTTTACGCCAACCTGAAGCTATGTTGAAAACCATATTGTAATCGGAAATGTTGTGTTCGTGTAAGTAAGCCAACCGATTTTCGCAGTACGCAGTAGGGATGGTGTGAACGTGAGGTTCACGTTCGTGTTCTGTGTGTGAACCTCGGAAATTTAGAGGTTCGCGTTCACAACAGAACCTTGGTAGGTTCTGCACTGTGAACCTTTTTCATATATTAGAATTTTCACTTCATTATAACATCTTTGGTTCAGATTTATTGCATTTCAACTGCGGGCCACTCTATGCATGGCGCTGGCAGCATTAAAAATCAACACTAAACGAGCATGCACCTTGACAATCTCAAAAGTTTTACTTGATTTCTTACAAAAGTCTGCTCGAAATATCCAGCCTTCCGTTTGTGAATATTTAATGACACCTGTTCTGCGAGTTTGACACGCAATCACACAACGCCACGAGCGAAATATATAGTCAGCGAATGATGCAAATTCAACCAATCAAGGAAATTGATATGGTTTTCTGATGCAAAAAATCTAGCAGGCGTACGGGGTCAATCTTGACTGCATATCTTTACTGCATCATTAAAACCAAATCCGTGCGATTGAGGTGTTGGGTACTGCTGTATAACTTGTTAATGGGGTATTATCGGTAGCAAGTACAAACCCGTTTTACACTCTGCTCAATAAGCTTATATTCCCTGGTAAGTCCTCGTCGAAATAGTTGGCAAAGCGACGAAAGATATTGATTTTATGGGAGTATTATATCCTTTGATTGCCTCAGTTGATACATTTAGCGACGTTTAAAACGCCAATATGTACTTCGGCATTGTGGCATTATGTGGCCCGAGTCGTCGCTTGGTATCGTCTCCATTAGTTTAGGGCTAGGCTATCACTTTATTGGAAGATAGGGTTGGAATTAGCAATATGACGTCACGTGACGTCACGAGGCTCACGTTCGTGTTCACACAGAACCTTTCAAAAAGGTTCGCGTTCACACGAACCTGAACCTTTCAGAGGTTCACACCATCCCTAGTACGCAGTATACGTTTCATTATTTATGGGGGCCGATGTAACACGTGTCAGCTTGTAGCTTAATAGACTTATGGTGTTTCCGAAGATTGATTAAGCATCAAAATGAAGATTTTCATTCTTATTTTCCTGTGCACTTGTGGATATGTGAACAGTCAAAGTAAGTGGCCTTATAACATTATCTAGCGGTTTCGCCGATTATTATTTAATGAGAGCGAGGCTTTGGCGAAAAGACGCACCGATAATAATTGCTATTGCTTCTAAATCTAGTCTACCTCTACAATACAGTATACATGGGTTTGCATATTATCAGGCTGCTTGAGCGTTTAGGGCAGGGGTTCTCAACCTGGGAGGCGCGCCCCCCTTCCTTGTGGGATGCGGGAGGCTCTCAGAGGGGGCGCGAGAAATTTTTGTCAATTTTGTCAATGTCTGTATAAATTGTGACTAAACATGTGTTTCACAACCATTCTGAAGATACGATTATTCAAGATTAAACTTAATTCGTATTCTTGAAAACTTGACAAACTCAAACTCCAGCAGTCGCGCTCAGCGGAGTATAGTCTGACTTCAACTTCATTTGAGCAAATTTTTCTGCGAAGATTTAGAGAAATTCCTACGTGCAAGTCATTCATTACTTTGTAGCTTTGGCAGTAGCCTATATCTCTGTGCGCTAGGTAGCTGTTGTTGATAGCTGGCGAACTGCACTGCCTAAGACAGACTTAGATGCAATATAGGTTGCCCGGTTTCGCCATCAATTTGGCTATAAATCAACACAATTTAATTAATTTCCAAAACTGATCAAATTTAGCATGGCAGGACAGAACGACGCCGTGCTCTCTGTAGTCACGACCAGCAATGACGCCGTAGAAGGGAATCTGTGCGGCCGTCGACGCCTAATTCAATTAGTATGTGTTGGCAGCCGTATAGACATGCAAATTGCAACAATATGCACTCCCAGCAACTATTCATAACATTGCCACTCGCGATTTCGGTGCGTACAATAGGCCGTTGTGAAAAGTAGAATAGTCCGGAGTTCACCGGGAATGGATATGGACAGTTTACCATAGGTTTTGCGTCCGTCATTGCGGCTATGCCCTGGAATGCGGCCTTAGGCTACATAAGTAATCGAAATGCAGCCATGATTAGCAGGAAGGTTGCTCACCTCTGTATTAGATGATGTGCTCTTTTTTACACGACGATAAATGTAAGGGAGGTCAGGGGGCGCGATTTTTTTGACCATCGCCAAGGGGGCGCGTGTCAAAAAAGGTTGAGAACCGCTGGTTTATAGCTCTGGGAATAGTGCGATTCGAGTGCGAGAAGTGAGCTCTGAGCAGCTCACAAATGACCCATTACAATAAGTACGTAAAAATATTTTTTAACGAATATCGAGTTTATGCACTGTACCGCATATTGTATATTAATGTTGAATAACGTCGGTGAAGTTAAACTGCAGTAATCTGAACATGCCACACGTTGTAAAACATCTCCACAATATATACAATTTTACTTGGTTTATTACGCAGCTGGTAATACCAATATTTCAATAGCTTGCTATGATTTCTGTATTTCGCAAGCACTGTAATTGCACTTAATCTTATGCGTGATATTTCAGTTTTCCCATGCAACTCTACTAGCGAACTCTTATTCCAATGCCGTGACAATACGACGTGTATTAACAGACGGACTAAGTTCTGCAATGGAACCGAACCGCTATGTCCGTAAGTCGCTTACGGCTTCATTTTAGTTGTGTATATTTGCCCGGTTTTGATAACACAAGCAATATCCATAACCATTGTGTAATTCGTTCCGCCTCTCTGTATGTAATATTAAATATCCCGATATCCTTATGAGTTCAGTAAAATTTCGGAGCCGGTACTTTGGAATCTCCGTCCTTGTAATTTTAAGAGGAAATGTGTACGGCGGCATGATATACTTTGCCAAGTACCAAGTCTACAGATCAAGCAGATGTTTGGATATTCTTGGATATTGGCAGTGTCATTCTTACTCTACTATAGTGCAAATATATTGATACCTATACCACCATACCTGTCTAAATACAGGATACTAGGATCCAGATTTAGTTGAACCCAGAGTGTTTCTACTACCTTCGCGTCACTTTTGAACATGAATCACAGGGGGCGATTTGGATTTTGAAGGGGGCGGAAACGCTCAGTGGCCAAATGGGGGCTCAGGGGGCGGTATAGGGGGCGATAAAGAAAAATGGCCTCACAGTAGATGGCGTAATGAGGACATATGATTATATAGTGGAACAATAGTTCTTATATCCCTGACATCATCATTGCGAACAAACATTCGATAAAATCTGTCAAATCACAACGTTTTCGCTGCGCTCATCGCGGAATATCCACCGACTATGATTCCATGAATACAGTGGTTTATTTTAATTCATGTCAACTGAATTTGGCATATACTTATGTTTTGTCAATTCCCCGCTAAAACACTCCCGCCACGCTAGCTACTCCAAGTCGTTTCGACACCTTTCTATCTTTTCATTATACCGCAGTTTTGTGGTGTTTTGAAATGATGAAAATATCAATAAATTGATACTTATATTGATAGCTTGAGTTATTTTTTGCAAAATGTTTTGATCTAGGTATTGTGTCCTGCAGCGCACTGTGTGTCGAAATCGAAAAGGCACTGTACTGTACTACTTTTAAGAGTGTGCCCTTTGTAAATTACAGATGTTTAGAAGCTTTTTGGCCCAAATGATTAACTAAATATACTTGTATTTGAGAGCTACAAAATTAAATCGTCAGCATATTTCTTCATCGTATCATAAAGGATGATACTGTTTAGTGTTGTTACCGCCATTCATGTTACGTTACGAGCTTGATGCAGTACTAAATTTATTGTGAGCAAATCTATCCAACATTCTTAGTTGATTTACACACAAAGCAATATAACAAAACCCGATACAATTAAATTCCCCGTATTGCCAATCGCAGAGGAGAATTCGGGATGTGTACTTCGATCTCGAACGAAATGCTATGAGCCCGTAATCCTTACCCGGTTGTTGTTATATCAACCTGCATTTGATCCCGAAAATAGCGCATTCAATTATACCGTTTCAATTAGTCGAGTGGTCTAATAATGAAGTCCCAACCTGAAACTGGACTTCGAGCACTTACGCATTGTTTTTAATACAGTCCTTAAAATATGGGACGCCAGATCCTGGCAATTTTTTGAAAGGGGGCGCCCGCTTGTGCATCTTGAATATGCAGCATGTCGTCATATGTTCGCCTTCTTGCATTAGCAGCAAAGTTCTTGCAATCAATGATGTCTAATAATCGCATTAATATAGGATTACCGGGCCACCTAACATCGACCTCGCCCTCCGCCACATGCCACCTCATTTTGTCGCTTGTGTCTTATATTCTCTGCATTGCTTTTCATTCAGTGCATGTGCATGCCTCTTCTTCACTTAGCCTAGGGCCTCGGCTAAGGTGGGTGTCTGTCTGATCTTAAAGGCTACTCCAAGTTGTTTCGACACCTTCCTATCTTTTCATTGCGTCGCAGTCTCGTGAATTTTTGAAATGATGAAAATATTAATAAAAACTGGTTGATAGGCCTAAACTTTTTCATTGCTACGAAGTAAACCTACTTCATTTGATAGGGATGGGAGTGATGAGCTTGCATACAACGAATCACTGAAAGCAGAACTTGGAATAGCGTGTCAATTCAATCGGGACACGCCAGTTGATAAGACATGCCATCTTCCTAGTCAGTATATTTGCGACCACGAATTGGATTGCGTAGGAGGTAAGATAATTATCGTGATTTGCCACCAATCCGTGGATTTATCAATCCAGCGATTAGAAAGTACATGATATTCTCCCAGAACGTCGGATTTCCTATAACAGCAAATTTTGGAATCCGTCAATAGGAATTCTAGGGACCTGTGAATTTAGCACAATGACTAAGCATTTCACCCCTTTCATATACGTTACTTCTCCGGGTGAATATGTTTTCACAGTATATTGAAAATTGAAGCCTCCGTGGTTTGGAGCCCAGGTCGTGGACGACACTGTGAGCTAACAGTGTCAACAACCCTTTTTAGTTATTGTAATATAGTACTGTAATCATGTGTAATTATGTATATGCTGCATATCGCATATCGAAGCGACTACAATCAAGTTGTTAGATATTAGATATTAGATATTAGATATTAGATATTAGATATTAGATATTAGATATTAGATATTAGATATTAGATATTAGATATTAGATATTAGATATTAGATATTAGATATTAGATATTAGATATTAGATATTAGATATTAGATATTAGATATTAGATATTAGATATTAGATATTAGATATTAGATATTACATATTAGATATTGGATGTTGGATGTTAGATATAGATATCACTTATTTTCGCATCTGCATGTTCTTGGATTCAGATTTGGATTTAGACTATAGTTCTATATGATTTGAAACTAAAATTAGTCCTATGAGAAGGTATTGTTACACAAAATCGACATTCATTCTTAGGGAAGGATGAATGTAATTGTCGGCACACTTTCATCTGCAACGACAACTCTTGCATAATCAAAAGTAGCTTTTGTGACGCGATCGATAACTGCCCTGACCTGAGTGATGAGATACGATATAACAGGTAATGTTTTATCAACATATAGCATAGTTTCCAGCGGATAATTATGTATGATCGATATCTAGCCTATATATTTCGTGTTATTGGAAGGAACACAACCGTATATTTACTTATTTTAATTCTGATCTGAATGATTGGGACACTCATTTTCGGGAGCAGCAGTTCGCGCCATAGTTTTGAAGATGCCTCTGCATAGCAGCAGCGTTTTGTCCTGGCAACATTCTTGTCAACAATTCGAAGACCTATTCATGTGAAGACCTACCTCCGATTACAATTTTCTGAAGTAGCATGCGACGCTGATTTGCAATGCTTTGTCAGCGGATGCCAAGACCATTCATTTCATTGCCAGTGCAATATTCCATGCGTGCGGACACTTGCATTTTTTACCTCCGATAATCTCTAGTGAAAGTCTGCGTAACTATTCATAATGTAATCATGTTCTCTGAAATTCGACAATAGTCTTCACTTATATATTGGAGTTCAACTGCTACCGCTGATTAGTGTCATGTCATCGAATCGCATTTTCCGCTTCTTGTAACTTTCACGTCTGAACTTTTCTATTTTATTTATTGACAGTACATCGGTATTTTGACGCCACGATAATTGCCGCTTGTAAAAAATGAGCATATTCAAAATAATATAGTCAACTACGAGGAATTAATTTTTGATGTGATGCAGAACGACAAAAGTGGGCTTTCAGTGTCCGGTTACAAAGACGCATGAGACTTTTTATTGTGTTCTGCCCGACCAGTACGTCTGCGATGGTGACTCGGACTGCGATAACGGGATCGACGAATGCTTTTGTGACTTCAGTTCGGGAGGGAGTAAGGGTCGATATATCAATGATTGTGAGTAATGCTCTTTCTTGTAGCTATAAGATCCGAGGGATAATATAGATTTCACAACTCTTTAAGTTGCTGTGATTGCACAAGTAATTCATTTGCGTGTTTAGTTATATTTACGCAACTTCACTCGAGTTACTATAAAGATTTAGAGGGAAAACTTTACTATTTTACAGCGTATTCGAACGACAAATGCTTTCGATGCTTGGATGGCTCATTGGTCATACCAAATAATCAATTATGTGATGGAATCGTTCATTGCGCTGATCTATCCGACGAATGCTTGTGTACTAACGTGAAGAACCATACAATGCCGGCCGCGTGCAACTCAGTTTGTGATGGTAAGTTGCACTGACAATTTCCCTCAACAAAGATTCAGATTGAAATCGTTCTATTTCTCCAAAATATCAAATTATTCATTCGTTTTTAATATTTGTGATTAGACGGCCTTGATCATTTACAACAGTGGTCCTCAACCCCCGAGTGCGTGGGTGTTGTGTTCCTCTAAACCAGTGGTTCTTAACCTTACCTCCAGCGCCCCCCAAGGGGCGCTGGCGATTTTGAAGGGGGCGAAAACGCTCAGGGGGCGATATGGGGGGCTCTGGGCTCAGGGGTGGCGATGCGGGGACGCTGAAGAAAAATGGCCTCGCCGTAGACGATGTGGTAGTAGGACATATCCTTAATGAGTATTAAGAACAAATTAACATTCCACAAAACATGTCAAATCTCGAAATTTTTGGTCGCGCTACGCGACGATGTTTACTACATATGTTTTCCTGAATGTAGTGGGCTATTATAATTCATATAAAACGAATTGCGCGTACTTTGAGATCGCCAATTTCCCGTTATTTAAAACACTGCCGTCACGCTTGCTAGGGTTATTTGCAAAAATATGTTTCGCATTAGGTATTATATCCCGCAGCGCACAGCGTGTGAAAATTGAAGAAGGAGTCACTGTATATTACTTTCGATAGTGAGAGCCCCTTGTACATAAAATAAGTTTTGAAGCTTTGTGCACGAAATGAACAACTACATATACTTGTACTTGAGAGCTACAAAATTAAATCGTCAGAATATTTCTTCATCTTATCGTAAAGGATGATTCTATCTCATGTTGTGGTTCACAATCTCACATGAATGTTACATAATATGAGTTGCTTTGTTTGGAATACATTCGTGTTAAAATTAATAACTGGGTACAGTACTAAATTCAATGTGAGCAGATATATACATCTCATTCTCAGTTGACTTAGTTATAGTTACACAAAACACTAAGACAAAATCCAATACCAATAATTTCCCCATATTGCCAATCGCCGATGTGAATTCGTGAGGGTTCGAACCACAGATCATGAGACCTTACCCGATTGTCGTTATAACAACTTTGATTTGAGCCTGAATATACGACACACAATTATTATATGGTTAATTATAGTTGAATGGTCCTCGATCGCGATTAAAGCGCGAAATATATCCAATACCAAAGTCCCAAAAAGACCGACTGAAATTTGGCCTCTTACAAAGACCGAAACTGCCTCAATCCAAACCCCCAATCGGTAAGCTCGAAGGGTGCTCTAAATTATTTCGGTGAATGAACATAAATTAAACATCATGTTTTGACGACTCCCCTACGGAAGAATACGCATAATTATAGGAAATAGAAATAGGCATTTCGGCGTCGGCCATTTCCACGCCACGATGGACGAAGACATGAAGTTCCGGTGAATATGGGACTCCGAGAAGTGTGTCAAAAAGATCGTCAGCGAAAAAACCTTAGCCGAAGAGGATTGCCCTTATGTTGAGCATAAACTTCGGTGCATATAAGTCTAATCGTCCACAGGTGCTTAAATCGCTCGAGCCGAATTATCATGTCGTCGCAATCTGCACCCCACGGGACAAATAACATCCATCAGAGAAAATTATTTGCCAGTGACAAAACACCAATTTTTAATCGTGTGCTTACACTTTAATTTAATACGTTTATGCGTTTCAATATCTTTTGACTATAAAGCGGACAAGAGGTAATAAAATAACATGTAACGATTTAATTGTAGCAATTGGGCACGCCCGAATATGTTCAGTTCAATCATTAATTACGTGGCCTTCATTTTGCAATACGACAGCTCACTCAGCGCTACTGGTAAATCTGATTACGTGGGCTGAGAGGATAAAAAGTTTATAGGGACATATATATGCAATTACAACCTATTTCATCCATGCATTATAAAAAATTTTGGCTCCTCGGGTGACCAGGCCACATAAACTATGCTGACCATTGAAATCACGCGACGGGGTTCTTGGCGTTCGAAGCCCTCATGAGTTTGGTTTATCAAGCTATGAGTGCCCAAGACAATCGTTTTAGGGGGGCTGACGAAGTGCTGTTATGGCCCTCCCTCTTAACCATTACAGTCCTTCAAATATGAGGTGGGGGGCGCTGGAGCACGATAATTTTTGAAAGGAGGCGCTGAAGGGAAAAAGGTTAAGAACCACTGCTCTAAACCAAGGGCAGGCAACTTCTCCAGTCGGCGGGCCTGATAAGGGGAAATGAGCTACTTTACTGGCCGGATTCGTGAATCGATACATTAATCGCGTATTTATCCCCCTATAGAAGAAATAAATCTTATTCGATGTAAAATTCAAGTTAAGTTCAAGATATCAAACTCAGAAGAAAATCTCTCTGAAAGTCCCCAAAACGGCGACCAAATTCATTGTCTTGTGCAGATATCATATTGGCGTACTTCTCAGTTGTCGTCATCTGGGGTGCCATAGTTTCGAGTTTTGGAAAGTGTGTTGTAATAATTTATCTGAGCTGGCGAGAAAACAGTTTTTGGTTCACCCCGAATGCATTCATTGCTGAGAACATTTCGTAATCAAAATGTTCTCTCTTAGAGTCAGGTGTTTAAAGAGATCAACTAAAAACTGAAAACTCCATATCTGAAAGCGGTTCGGAATTTCTGATTTGAGGATGTATATTTCCCTATTAATTCCAAACAAAAGTAATAGTCACAGCTGGTAGTGGGGGATTGCGGAAGACTGTTGCCTCGGATCAAATGATCATGCAATACTTTAAACCAGTGGTTCTCAACCTTGCCTCCAGCTGGCAAATTTGAAGGGGGCGACATGGGGGCGCAGAAGAAATATGGCTTCGCAGTAATTGATGTCGTAGTAGGACAAATCCTTAATGAGTATTCATAGCAAATTAAAATTCCACAAAGCATGTCAAATCCCGAAATTTTTGATCGCGCTGCGCGACTATGTTTGCTACATATGTTTTCATAAATGTAGTGGGTTATTATAATTCATGTAAAATGAATTGCGCTTACTTTAAAATCGCCAATTTCTCGTTAAGACACTGCCATCACGCCTGTTAGGGTTATTTTTAACTAAATGTTTCGAACTAGGTATTATATCCTGCAGCGCACAGCGTGTGGAAATCGAAGAAGGAGGCACTTTCTATCACTTTTGAGAGTGAGAGCCCCTTGTACATAAAATATGTTTTGAAGCTTTGTGCACTGAATGAATAACTAAGTATACTTGTATTTGAGAGCTACAAAATTAAATCGTCATGATATTTCTTCATCGTATCATAAAGGATGATACTATCTAGTGTTGTGGTCCACAACATCCCATGAACCTTATATAATATGAGTTGCTTTGTTTGGAATACATTCATGTTAAAATTATTAACTGGGTACAGTACTAAATTCAATGTGAGCAGATATATGCATCCCATTCTCAGTTCAGTTACTTAGTCATACAAAGCACTGAATCGCAGATGTGAATTCGGGATGGTTTGAGGCACGGGCTATGAGACCGTGCCCGATTGTTGTTATAGCAACCTTGATTTGACCCCGAATATACCACATACAATTACAATATAGTTAATTATAGTCGAGTGGTCCTCGAGCGCGATGACAGCGCGAAATATATCCAATACTAAATCCCCCCAAAACCGACTGGACTTTGACCTCTTACCAGGACCGAAACTGCTGCAACCCAAACCCCCAATCGGGGGAGGGGTGAGCTCGAAGGGTGCCCCAAATTATTTCGGTGAATGAAGATAAATTACACATCATGTTTTGACGACTCCCCCACGAAAATATTCGCCTAATTATAGAAAATAGAAATAGGCATTTCAGCGTCGGCCATTACCACGCCACGATGCACGAAGACATATGAAGTTCCGGCCAATATGGGACTCCGAGAAGTGTGCCAAAAAGATCATCAGCGAGAAAACCTTAGCCGAAGAGGATTGCCCTTATGTTGACCTTAAACTTCGATGTAAATAAGTCTAATTGTCCATAGGTGCTTAAATCGCTCGTGCCGAATCATCATGTCGACGCAATCTGCACCCCGCAGGACAAATAACATCCATCAGAGAAAAATTATTTGCCAGTGAAGAAATAGCAATTTTAAACCGATTGATCACTTTAGTTTAATACGTTTATGTGTTTCAATATCTTTTGACTATATACGGACAAGAGGTAACAAAATAGCAACATGTAACGAAGTAATTGTACCAACGGGCACGCCCGAATATGTTTAATTAATAATTACGTGGCCTTCATTTTTCAAGGCAACAGCTCACTCAGCGCTACTGGTAAATCTGATTACGTGGGCTGAGAGGGTAAAAATTTTGTAGCGACATAGATATGCAGTTACCAACTATTCATTCAAGCATTATACAAAATTTTGGCGCCTAGGGCAGCCATGCCACACCAACTTTGCTGACCATCGAAATCACGCGACGGGGTTCTTGAGGGCGAAGCCCCCAGAAGTTTGGCTTATCACGCTATGGTGCGCAAGGCAATCGTTTCTAGGGGTGCTGACAAACTGTTGTTACGTCCCTTCCTCTTACCCATTGTCTTTATTACGCTATGGTGCGCAAGACAATCGTTTTTATGGGTGCTGACAAACTGTTGTTACGGCCCTCCCTCTTACCCATTGTCCCAACAATATGGGGTGGGGGCGCTAGAGCACGATAATTTTTGAAAGGGGGCGCTGGAGGAAAGAAGGTTAAAAACCACTGCTTTAAACTGTCCGTGGGGCACTCAAAATCATGTCGCGGGCCGTATGATGCCCGTTCCCGCTCTAAACTAGTCTTAATCAATACCGAAGCAAGGTTGCCGATTCCACACAAGTTGGTTTGGTACCACGTTTATTCACGGACAAAACCTTAATTTACTCACGACACATCATGGATTAACTAAGGTGGGAACACATGAAAAGCGCAAGTAAGAGAAAACAGTGAGGAGTTGAAAAGAAGGAAGAAGACAATAGACACTAGACAGCAATCATGAGGAAAATCAACGATGTTGCGCTTGGGATTAATACAATGTATCAGTAGGCCCGAGTGTGTTAAATTGACAGATCGCACATGGCCAAATCGACATCTTCCTATCTGTTCATTACATCGCATTGTGCCTTGTGTATCGCACTGTACAGCGTACTGTACACCGTGTGCCTGGAGAGGATGAAAACAATACCTGCTGAATTTATTGTAATGCATAGAACGCATAACCCGCATGACGAGGGCTGTTAAAAATATACTGACTTTCGAGAAATCCTCGTTCTCATCCCGTTTCCCTTGTCTAATACCCTAAAAACCCATTCCCATGAGTGTTTTCACAGCCTCTATATTTGAGTGGGTGAACGGCGGTACAAAACTTGAATGCTGCTTTGTACATTCATAGTTGCCAGTTCAGATGTCTTCGGCTAGCGTACTTTTTTATAGAATGACACCATTACGTTGATATACAAAGTATTTTGTAATTCTACTAGTTCAGTGGTTCTCAAACTGGGGGCGCGGCCCCCTTGGGGCCCATTTGCTCTGTGTATAGTCCAAATTTCATATTTGAAAATTTTCTCATCAACAATCATAACCTTCCATATCATCAAACTATCCGTTAGGATAGCCAGAATTCTAGTTACATTTTGAGATATGACGATAAGGGGGTGAGAAAATTTTCACTATCATAAGGAGGCGTGTCTAAAAAAAGTTTGACAACCACTGTACTAGTTGATGACATTTACCCCTGACGTGTGTGTCAGCCGAAAATAACAGGTTCATTTCAATGTGACTATATCACTCAATGGTATATATAGAAGTTCTACATCTCCAAGACTCTATTCGTCAAATCAGTTTTGATGTTAATATCTGAATATGCATGTTCATTATTGTGCTGTTAACTTTTGATAAGGGCCACACGAAAAGTCTTCGAGTGGATAAATAATATTGCAATCAAAGTAGTCCTAGAAGAAACTCGTATATTGCATCTATTTCCATGTTAATATACTCAATACCACTGGAAGCCCTGCGATTTCCATGATATCATCAGTACAGGGGTAAGATTACATGACAACATTCGTACCGTCGCCGGAATCGCTAGAATATCAACGAAAGTATACTAGGATAATTGCTTCTACTTTTGAGTTTCCACAAATCCACATCCGGCTTACAGCCCTTGCATCTCTCCAACTGGTAAATGAAATGAACGAAGGGCGCGACTATCACGTCTTTCTGTACCGTGTAGGTAACGGTTGCAATTGCAAAGGTCAAATCACCTGCAGCTCCGCGTCGCATCAGAGCAAGAAGATATGCGTTTCAGAAACTTCAGTATGTGACCAAAGGTATTATAACATATATATTATAGGAATGGCTTTGGGAATATCAAGGTGAATCAATGCTCTGTTGTCATAGTTTTTAAATATTCAAAACAATATATAGGCTGTTATCGTCTTTCTTGATATACTGAGCTCATACTTGCCGAAAGGTAGTTTAAGGCGTATGGAGCCTGGAGAATGTGTGTTTGATAACAAAATAACTACATAACGGTTAAGCATACATGCGCGCAATGTCAAAACCATTAACTAAGAAACCACAAAACAAATGCCCAAAGCTGCGTGAGCTTTTAATCACATGTAAGCTACACAAACGTGTTCATTTCAGGAATGATTGCGTGGATGGTGTTGACGAGAAATTTTGTCCAAACGAAGACCAATATTTCAAATGCTATAATACGTCATTGATCATCAAGAAAACTCTATTGTGTGATGGTTGGTATTTTACTTCAACATATTTGCCAATTTGATGATTTCGGTGCTTCCCTTCTATATATGTAGCCTGCCTATAAATATGTCTATATCTATAGCCTGCGACAGCCCATCACACAACATTATGTAAAACTGTTACTTACGTCATGCCGCTTGGTCCTGTTGCAAAATATCGCTTAAGAGATGATCTATTACGCTATTTCAATTTAGTTAATGGACTAACTGCCCACATATCTTGCATTTACTTCCCTGTTTCAGTGATATAACTAATCAATTGAATAAATTTATTTGACCCTGCTAGGTGTCAGTGATTGCGAAGACAGCTCTGATGAACTTCATTGTCAAAACCTAACGGATTACTACTGCGTGAGTTACCGCGCATTCTTCCCATTCGTCACAGGTGAGTAGGCTATGTGGGTATAAAATCTCATTAATTGCAAACAGTAGGCGGTATATAGCTTTTCTCCAACTAACGTCGAGAAAAGTGAGTATAAAGTTATCATTGAAGATTTTTGATGCAAGATACAACCCACTGCGCTTAATTCGCACACCCGAACGACCGCATCATTTACCAGAATGATCGGGAACGGAGCGGAAGTAAAAATTGCACGTAAAAAAAACTCGGTCGATTCGGACAAGTCTCCACGTAAATCGACGAAAGGGTCGCAATTCTTGTCGTTAAGTTATGACACAATAAACAGTACTTCGTTCGTTTTAACATTATTATGGTGAAAAAGTCGATCTATCTATTAACAATCGACAATGATCTCATATCAGACCTTGTCAGCCTATAGTCGCTTTTCGTTCTAGTTTTCAGCCTGGCAAAAACCTTTATGCTTTCAAGTTGCTATTGTTTCGTGGAGTACCTTTATCCGGTGAAAAAAGTCTTTCAGTCGTTAAAGAATTGCTGTACTATTTAACCCTATATTTGTGTTTTACACTGTAATATCGTAAAAAAGTAACTATTGAATCGTTTATTATCGAAATACACTACTGTTCAATACAGCTAACCTGGATGTATAGTATAACTGTTGTGCGCTTTATACGATCAGTGCCAATCACAGCAATATGTCGCAGCTACAATTCAACAAGTACGCAACAAGACAGTACTTTCAACGCGCTGTCTGCCTTTACGTATGACTATATGTAACGAACCATTGATTTTCCAGTTAATTTAGACAAAGCAATTTCTCCACTTAATTCAGTGTACGCATTAAGCGGAGTCGACTGTATTGTGAAATATATTACAAAATTTGATACCGTATACTTACGACATCCACACAAAAAATTATTCGAAGTTTTTTTGTATATAATAACCATATCTATTCCCTAGATTGGGAAAACAAGACGCAGACTGCGGGAGTGGGTCCGCCGCCCGGTCGACGTAAGATATTGCTTTATTACACTGTGTGTTGCAGTTTAGATTGCTCCGGAAGACTCTCTATTATATTTGCTGTTTATTTACGTTGCGCCGGTATTCGACATTGGCCTGCTATATTTGGGTATGGTTTTATACAAACTGATACCATCCTTTTTAATATGTGGAGCGTAGGTCACGTAGCGATTTTACTGTTTGTACCAGGTATTCAGAGAGATACTCCGCTACACACCAATCAATGCGACGGTGTTCCTATGTGTGCACTACTTGATGATGAATGCGCATCGCCGAAATGTAATGGCTCTAGACCTGGATACTGCAACTTCGTCTCTACTGATGGACAGAATTTCATGTAAGTTTCAATTGCATCATATTTTGCCCAAAAGAAAGTTCGGACGGAAAACGACGTTAAAGTATCGATATAGAGATTCACACACATAAATCTGAATGTTTTGCAATTTTCTTCATAACTTCATAACTGAATGTCGAGTGCAAGTTGTATATGTCCTGTACCACCAATCCACCATAGCACTCCTGCATGTATGCAATTTTAGGCCTATACATACCAAGGTATGTTAGTATTTCGTTAACAGTCACGCATGTTTCAATTATACCATATGTTGAGGTGGATATTCGCAGTACGATTTTTTTCGATTGATTTGAATATGAAATTAATTGTTGATGCTTGGTTTTGAATAAATTGTTGTCCCAGTGCTACAAATCTGCGACCCAGTCTTATGATTCGATTAGGCTGTGATTATCTGAGGCAGATATGCTCCTATTATAATATACCATTGACAGTTGTAACAACTCAGGATCGCTCATTATCGGACGCGAAGTGTGCGACGGAACACCAACGTGCAACGATACTCATCCGGCACTATCCATTGATGAACTTTTCTGCCCCAACAGGTTTGTGTGCACGTAAATTCATCAAACCATCTCCCAGGTATTCAAGTTATTCAACGTTGTTCGGGGCTTTGAGCATAAAGTTCAAGTTCCGGCAGATATAATAATCAAAGACGACTTATTGAATGCCACTTATCTGCATACTCCAGGCCAGGGGTCCGCGGACTTTTTAACCCCTTTGCTACACATGAAACTATGACTTACACCTTAAAATAATGTAAATCTAAAGTAAATGCACGATTGTCTTTAATTTTAAAGTCTATTTTGCAGGTCCGAAGTCATAACTAGATCTAACTGCAAAAAGTATACAGAAAAATCGCCAACACTTAGGCGCTAATCGGAAATAAACAAAAGGAATCCTAGTCTGGCGCAATGTAACTTCGACCGGATCGATCTTAAACGTTTCGTGGTGTTTTGAACTGATTAAAATTTCAATGAATGGCTGGCTGAATGATTGACTGGTACTTTCAGGTTTTACTGTACCAATCGCGGTGCAACACGATTACCAATCCACATTCCTTTGACGAAGCGTTGCAATGGAATACAGGTATTCTCATTTTATCAGTGTGGCGAGTCACAGTAGCTTACACTTACAGATTCCGTCTTGCGCATTGTGGTTTCCGTCTATCTATTTTGACCATAACTATTTCAAGATGGGTACCCAAAAATACGTAGTTTGCCGAACTGAGTCCAATTGTCTCTACGATTGTAAAGAAATATTTATCACTCTTTGCTTCAATTGTGAATTCAGTCTTAGTCTGCAGCCGCCATCCCGGACCCCTTTTCAATGGCGTGGGACTATTGAAGTAGGGACATACCTAAGATCTATCAAGCTTGGTTCAATAGGTGGCACCACAAATTGAATTGCCAAAACTGCTTGAGCTTGAAATAACGAGCCTATGAAACCTCAGTCAAAAATGACGACTGTGTACTAGTGGAAGTCTTCCATCTCGATAATGTTCAGACGACGCAATTGCCGGAGCCGAACTGACAGTATATGTGTATTTGATCAAATTTTGTCTTTTTGAGTCTCAGTGGCACGCGATGACAGTAAAGGTTTCCAAGTACGCAGCCAACAAAGGGTTCAGGCCCACTTACCCACGCTACCTTTCTCTCTCCCTTTCTATCTCGCTACTTTATTCAGATATCTTCATTTCGTAACTCTGGTGCATTTTGCAGGACTGCGATGACCAGAGTGATGAGCTGGGATGTTCGAACGTCACTCATTTTTACTGCAATGATGGCGGTGCTAAAAAATACATTAAAAGAACAGAGGTGAGAGATAAGATTTTGAGTTATAACCCAATACTGAGATTCCAACCCGGTCATAACTTCATAGATCACGGTGGCAGAGTACAGTAGTACGATAAAGCACTGGTGTGAAAGATTGTATGTTTTTTTAATGTTATGCCAACAATTATTATCGCGACATTCGTGAATCCTTTAATGCTGCAGCACCCTCTTATAAAAATTCAACTTCAAGGTCATTCTGATGTAGCATAACACACAAAGGTTGTTTGAGCTTCAGTATTAGAATCATTTTATAAATAGTTTCATCATTTCAAAACACCACAATATTGCGATACAATGAAAAGATAGGAAGGTGTCGAAACGACTTGGAGTAGTCTTTGATATCAGACTCCCACCTGGGCCATAGTCGATATTAGTAACGAGGCATGCACACCGGATGAATCGAAATACGGATAACATCAAACGACTAGTGATGAAAATCAATGACGCATGTGTCGATAGGCATGGGTTGATGTGTCAGATCGAGGTCCGATAATCTTGGGGACTGACTGGTATTCAACTAATAGCTTCACGGATATTCTCTCTATTTTTAAATGTCAGTTGATATTGGGACTTCATTATGGTTCAGAATCGTTATTATCGTCATTTCTCGGGTTCAGATATTTACCTAGTATTGATGGGCATTCGTGAGGTATGCTCGATATTCGAAAAAACAGAGACTGGGTCACAGTTTCACGTAGCGTATTCAGTATCGTAGATTGATTTACATTTTTACGGGTACAATGTCTTTGCAAGCTGGATTCCATTCTTCTAGCTACACTCAAATCAGCTGATATTTCGTGCCGAATCGAATTCAAATTTTCATATTAAAGAATATTCTAATCTCCTCGCGATAGTTAATTGCAATCTCATCAAACAATAACCGATGGGATCTCTCTCTCTCTTTCTCTTTCTCTCTCTCTGTGTGTGTTTGTATATGTGTGTGTGTGTGTGTGTGTGTGTGTGTGTGTGTGTGTGTGTGTGTGTGTGTGTGTGTGTGTGTGTGTGTGTGTATGTGTGTGTGTGTGTGTGTGTGTGTGTGTGTGTGTGTGTGTGTGTGTGTGTGTGTGTGTGTGTGTGTGTGTAAGCTATTATTGCCTTCATATAAGAGAATTCAAATCATCAAAGTTTTTGTAATTTGTCCGCTTTGATAGTTATTATTAGTCAGTCATATAGCTAGACATTTGCGAAGGTCACTTATGATGCAATGATGCATTCATCCCATGAGCGTTGCAACATGTGACGGTTATTTATCAAACGTAAGCATTTGGTCATCATGTTACGAGCGTCGCGTTACCGTAATTGACAATACGGCGTAAGAAACAATACTAGTCACTGAAGGACTCTGAAAAACGATCGTTGAAATAATTACGTATATGTGCCCAAACCTATATAAAATATTTATATTCAGGTTTGCGACACCACACAAGATTGCGTCTCTGGAACTGACGAATGTCAAAATTGCAATCCCAGTCCGTTTTCGTCTGACAAGAAATTGATCACGTCGAGAGTTCTCATCGTTTTTTTGTGGATTATCGGTAAGTCTGAATAGCGAATTTTCGAATTTGCAACACTAACGATTTTTGTCGAAAGTCATCAAAATAAAATGTGTTTTCAGAATAAACCTGAATTACAATACCTTAATTTGAAGGCTTGACCCCACATCCGCATGTTTGACTCATTCAACTACAGGAAGGTGTGGTCTTAGCGAAAAGAATGTGCATATTCGCACCCGTGTACCACCCGTGCTATAAGAGTGTGAATCAGAGTTTAAGTGACTCGAGTCAATTTGTGCATTGACTCGACTTGTGCTCGAGTCATTTCGCATGACGCGACCAGATCATTTGAGCTGTATGCAGATTTCCTTAAAAAACAACATATTAATGATCATAGTCATATTATCCTAATGAAAGTTTACCACGTTGGAATTCCGTAGAAATAGCCACTGAGTGTCAATTAGCCATTTTCAGTATACCTAAGATGTAATAGTCGCTCAGTTGTCTTTCGTTGTAGTGACAAATCTTTTGTTACGCGGTGTTACCTTTGATTGGCTTTGACTTTAGGGTAGCTTACAAATTTTTAGGTTATTCTATTATGATTCAAAATTAGAATCTTGTAATATGTGCTCTTGGGTAACAGGGTGAGGTATGACCGTAACATATAAATTTCTCTCCATCGCACTCCAAAACGCATGTAACAGCTCAGCATCAACGCTTTTGTTTTTCAGGTCTAGTCGCGGTAATTGGCAACATCACTGTTATGACACATCAGGTTCGCATGTTGATTATCCAACGCCACACCAAGATGTCTGTCAATAAAGCCAACAGGATACTTGTTCTCAATCTATCGATATCAGATGTTCTTGTTGGTGTAAGACTGTTGCACATACGTTTTTCATTCGGACGCCTTTGTAATTGCGTATGCGCTGCTGCGGGTTTCCAGATCTATCTAATATCGCTTGGGATTAAAGACGCGACTGTCAATCAGTATTGTCTGTTGGATCAAGAATGGAGATCCAGCGTAACGTGTTCTGCGTTGGGCACGATAGCATTGATCGGGACCGAGACATCAGTCTTCATGCTGCTGATTATGACGGGATACAGGCTTTTTCTTGTCGTTAGGTATATGATGCAGTCAGCTAGATAATTCTAGTTGTCTAAATTAGACTTTATAGAGCGAAATGCCGGTAATCTAATTCTAATCTGATATGTGTATTGTTTCTATACTCTGATTTCAATTCTAATGTAATTCCCATCTTTCCTGCAAATACTTCAGGAAAACTGTATAGCACTAAACGTAGCCCAGCTTGCTGTATAGAGACATTTGCTATTCGCATGAATTCTGATTTGATCGAACTGAACATGATTTTTAGGGTACTGCGTTCAAATATGGAATTGCATTCAGTTTCCAAGCTTTTGCGAATTCAGTAATTCTGATTCTAATCTAATTTAGAGAAAACTGTGTACGTATAATTCACGTACTAAACTAATTCGGAGGAAGCTGTGTGTAGCTATAATTTTAATTCTGATGTAATTTCGAAAAAAACTATGTGTCAATAGTTCTAATTCTAATCTAATTTGGAAGGGCTGAAACTTTTCTAGTTCTTCAGCTCTGGTATATCGTGACGAAATGAAAACATCACATTATTGTGATAGTGGATCAAACTGCTGCTTATATTCGGCCCTCACGCTGCAGTTCGTTTATTCCAGACCTTTCCGCAAGGAAAATACCAATTTTATCCTGTACGCCGTCGTAATCGCGTGGTCAATGTCCTTCTTGCTCGCGATGTTGCCTCATGGAGGACTTATGATGGACTTTTTCGTGTCATGCGTATGGTGAGGCGTTTGTTTTTCTATCCGTATATAATTCCCACAGATTACCGAGTCAACATGATTGCATACGGCATGCACGCCTGCTCAGGTCATTTTAGGTGGCCGCGAAATTCCAGGTTTGCTATAAAGATCTGCCCTGGGAAAATTATGTAATAGCAAGCAGTTTTGCTTTAACTATACTTTCGGTTGCGACGAAGGCTATTCAGACATCTCGATGATAAGTTAAATAGAATCAGAAGAAAATAGCAAGTGTTGACTAATGCATCTCAACGCAAAGTGTCGCTACAAAACTTCATTGAGCAAGATAATTGCTCAGGGACGTGAGGATGTGTGTCATTTCGTAGGACATCGTAGTTCGTGGTGATTATTCTATCATGTACTGTTGTACTACAGCAACGTGTCAGTGATTAGTGGGCAATCGACCATTGCTAAGAAGCCTTTCATATATGCTAAAGATCCCTAGACGTTTGTATCAATTCCGATATATTTGATGCGAAGAACATCGTATTCTATTTTCAATAATTTCATCAGGTACCGGCGCAATGCTTTTTTCGGAGGTATATGCAGAAATCAAGTTCAAATGTTCTCGGCGGAATTGGCAAAAAGATCCTCACTCAATCAGAATTTCGCCATATTCGAGTAGGATATCACATATACTCCAAATTC
Source organism: Botryllus schlosseri (assembly GCF_051294905.1). Taxonomy (NCBI): domain Eukaryota; kingdom Metazoa; phylum Chordata; class Ascidiacea; order Stolidobranchia; family Styelidae; genus Botryllus; species Botryllus schlosseri. Next base: position 24,928,203 of record NC_137246.1, on the reverse strand, counting down.
AGATACACTTTTATAATGTACAATAGGCTTACAATGTACGTGTACGAGTTACATATATAGGCTACCATCTTGAACGAGCCTATCAGTTCTATACAGAGGTGGTCAAAGTAGTCTAGAAAGCTACTCAAGTAGAAGTAGCGACGGAAAAAGTACTTCTTCCATAAGCAACCTGAATCTACTTGAAGTAGAAGTAGAATTGACTGACTTTAAATCTACTCAAGTAAGTGAGTAGTTGTGAAAACGATCGTAATTCGTTCACATTGATTGTCAAAATCTGCAAATTGAGCTATGTGAAAGGTGCAGAGCTTGATTCATATTGATGCATACCAGGAGGTATCCAATTTTCGACAGAATAAGCGTTCGTCCGCATGATGGGATGAAAACGATAGTATTGATATGAAACGCGATATTCATCCTCTGTTTACTCGAACAGCACGTTTTAGAAAATATCATGGTATTGCACCCTCACCCATATTATAAGGCCAGTAGTTTAGTCGAAGAGCAATACGGAGACGTTTTATCGGATACGGTGTAAACATGTGGTGCAATTAGTAAACGTTAATAAAAAATATGGTGGATCGTAAAAATGCCATATTTTGTAGCTTTATTTCCCGAAATTAAAGGCATTACTACACTCGCTTTTATACTTCAACATGTATGTTCTCCAGACAAAAGAAGTGATACTAATTAGAACTCAAAGTATGATACTGGGAATTAAAAGTGAAATATAAATACTACTTCTAAAAGCGGAAAATGTATTTCATGTCTTTAGTCCAAAAAGGTTCAAATGTTGTATATGCTAAAACAGGTCTGAAGCTAAAAAAGTCAGAGCCCACTGTTCCAGATTAGGACACGCCCCATGGACTGCTAAACTACGATATGATAAGTAAATACTAGATTGCGAAACATCAGTTTCAAACGTTATGATAGGTCATATATACTGTGATGAAATATTTCATATGGGCGACAATGCGGTGTGAACGGAACCACGCAACCCGCTACCTAAATTATATTCACCGATACTTTAGTGAAATCATATTAGTCAATCCATATCCACTGTGCGCGAAGTGCGACGAAAATGCTGTGCTTTACTCAACTTTTCTGAAAATTAAATGTTGATACTCCGTGAAAACAGCCCCGAAATTCCTCAGGCTATCTTCCTGATTGAACGATTATACTACTTCTACTTGACAAACTGAAAATAGCGAAAAGTAAGTAAGTAGATCACAAAATATTTTGAAGTAGAAGTAGAAGTAGCAAAATTTAGTTCTACTTGAGTAAGTATTAGAGGTAGAGGAAAACTACTTGAGTACTTACTTCAAAAAAGTAGAAGTACTTCGTTACTGACCACCTCTGGATCCCCGGAACCGTATATAGTACTACCCAATACAATTTAGGATACCCTGGCCACGAAATAAGCTCTCTAACGTGAAGTATGACTTTCAGCACCATCGGATATACCTGGCGCAGCATGTTCGAAGCAGTGAAGTCCATCAACTCCACGTATCAACCGGAGCGATACTTCGGCTACTATTCTGCGCATAGCGTCTGTCTTCCGAGGCTTTTCCCTAATGTGAATCAAGATAGATCCTGGCCTTACTCTCTTTTCATTATTATTATCAACTTTTTGGCCTTCGTGTTCATACTCATCAGCTACGTCGCTATATACAAGTAAGAGAATCTTGACCATGCGCACCAGTATGAAAACATAATTAATTATGTCGAACTTCCTACGAGTTTATGCGTATTCACGACTAGGCCTGGTCGAAATCGAGTACCTGCGTGAGTGATTACATTCCAGGGGTTCTCAGCCTTCTTTTGGCCGTAGCCCATTTTAGGGTTTGAAAATGTCCTGTGGCTCACCTCTTATCCTGGAATCATAGTCCTGCTCAATGTGCACTTGTGCAGTAATGCCTATGGTATATGCCTATTTTTCTAAAATTTGCACATTTTTCTTTAAGCCTACTAATCGCATATTTAGATGTAGGCCTGTAAGAACATTAAATCGCGCAACGCGCGACGAAAATTTTCAAGTTGAATAAATCTCCTCCATCAAAAACCAACGAAATAGTTTTGGGCCTCTTCGAGCTCCCCCAATTGGGGGTTTTGGGTGCAGCGTATAACTCTAGCGTACTTCCGCTGTTCAACTCACGTCTCGAACCCCAATAATCCAATGCCCGCATCCACTGTGTGATTGTGGTTTTACTTCCACTACGGTGGGAAATAATATAACCATTCTGGGCCCGCTTCAAACAATTCTTTAGTGAATGGGGTACTATAGAGAAGTGGGGGAAAATGTTAATATGCTAACTGTACAATGTACTGCACATATTGAAGTTGCGATGTCAGAACATTAAATCCAATGATTCGATGAATTCATGTTACTCTTGCATTATGTTCGATAACTTCAAGGCCGGACATTTTTGGAACGAATCCAAAGATTAATGTGCTGCGCTAAATCCTCGATCCATTATGATTCGTTGCGGTGATGTCATATGCTTCCACAGGAAGTTGATAATTGATGACGAATTTCAATTGTGGCTATTTTTATGTTACAATAATACGACCTGCCGGGGTACCATAAATCTAGTTTAATGCACACCCGTTTCAACCGCATACGCCGTACGACACTGCCGGATTACTTGGTTACTTCAGCACCAACTTCCAGTTATTGAATAATCGAAATTATTTCTGATCTTGTTGGTCGTATAGGTTGTTATTGGCGGGGGACAATATCCTCCGTTTCCCTTCCCATTTTTGACTTGTACATTATGACTTCATACGTACCACTACATTTCATCAGAGTCTGATGAAAAGCTTTATGTAGACAACGTATAATTCGACAATATGAATATATTTTTATATATATGAACATAACAAATATAACTGAACTTCCACTAATTCTACAATTTTCCAACTAGCTCTGTGGCTCACCTCAAATTACTCCTGTGGCCCAACAATGGACCATGGCCCACCCTTTGAGAGCCCCTGTTCTATTCTGAATCGAGTATTTGTATTAGGCTTCGAGTATTCGAGTATCAGTCACTATGACGTCACAACACCGTGGATGATGTGGAAAGTTCAAACACGTATCTTTTATGCGAACGCAAATAATGTAATGAGTCAAGCGATTTTTTTACCTAAATAACGGAAGATTTTGACCTAAAAATCAAATTTTTGACATTTTTAATTTTGAAATACTTTATTTTTACGAAATTTTGGCCTCGTGTATGTAAATTAGGTGCCTTCGCAAATAAAGTTAGAATTGTACAACTTATCATCATTTCTCGTTGGAACTGTCTGACCTTACGAAGTAGTTCGCCTCAAAAATCTTTTTTGACTTGAAAACTGACAAATATTTACCTGAAGAAACTTTATTTTAACGAAATCTGGACCTTTGAAGAATTCCAGTAGTTACTTCACGCATTATAGTCGAAATATTGCAAATTTGTTGTAGTACAACGAAAGATACTTTCCTGCATTCTCGGGTAGAAAATATCTGTCCTTACTAAGTAACTTGCCAAGAATAGAGAAAGGACGTTCAACAGCTGCAGTTGTTGGCTGGCAACACCGAAGTTATGCGTGCACACTGCACTTCTGGTGGCGCACCGTGTTGTTTCATTCTTACAATGTTGTCTACATCAGAATTTTTATCTTGCGTTCCTTGATACCTCGAACCAATGCTCACACAGTCTTTCTTCAGTTAGGTTATTGCGGTATGTTGAGCATAACACCATGTCAGACTGTTTGTTTCATTTGACCGATTATGATTCACAATGAGCATACAATGGGCTGTGTACAACGGTAGGCCTATCCTATAAAGTAGGCTGCAAGCTGTAAAATGTCAAATAATAAGTTCACCGACAGTACAAACATGTACGATACAAATGAATTTCCGGTTGTAAAAAAAATAATTTTGTAAACAATTTTGACAATATTTTGACCTATACCGCTACAGTTTTGACAAAATTTTGATTTTTTTTACATGTCAAAAAATTCTCCCTATAATGGCATTTCTGCAACACATTCAAAATTATGTGATATTTCTCGACCATGCTTATTTCATTGCACTTTTTGACAATGCTGTGGGTTAATCACGACGTCACGGATGATGTGTCATTTCCAGTAACGTCCGTAGCTGTGTACTACATGTTTCGTATGTTGCGATACGGCCAATTGACGTTTACTTCCTTTCAGTATCGAAACTATAATCGTCGATTCAGTTTCGAGTGCCCGCACTTGCTTGCAACTTGGCGGATAGAGGTTATCGTGGCCCGTCACATCTGTAACTAGCAGAAGATGGACTCAAAAGCGTTAGGCTACCTTGGTCAGCGAAAGCCTGGAACTAATTACATGCGGTTCTTCCTTTTAGGCAAACAACCCGCGGCCGAAAGGTATCGACAACAGCGAGTGCTGAAGATAGAGCAAACGCCCTCCAACGCAAGATAACGAGAATTGTGGCTACCGATTTCTGCTGCTGGATGCCAATATGTATCATGGGTTTCATAAGAGTGTCAGGTATAAGCTGCATACATGATTTTGCCACAGAATCGGATTTCCTGCAGAAGCAGACAAAATGTTGAATTTTAATTTAATCATCAATTTTGGATGCAATTGCATATTCGTAAATTTTTCAGGTGTGCCTGTTCCAGACACAGCGTATGCAGTCACTGCCATCATACTATTGCCAATCAACGCAGCAGCAAATCCGTTTTTATACTCAGACATTGTTGATATTCTCTGGGGAAGGATTACTCATTACAGAGACCTCTACACGAGTAGATCGCGCTCAGACACAACAACTGAACCAGGTCAGTAGGATGATCGAAGTCATGGGTAACTACGGTTGTTTCAGGGGAGTTTTGTAGCCACTGCCAATGGATGTGTTTCTTCCGTCTGATTCATTTTCGTGGCATTCACTGAGATATCATTGTCTGAAAGTCATAAGTGATCCATCCATGTTCAATGTCGATTCTCGGAGTTGGGCCTGTACAGGCGGTGCATTCTCTATCCAACCACCAAAACAATTAATATTTTCCTTAAAAAAATTCGCAGGACCATTGGAGCTTACTAAAGTGACGAAAGGAAGCGAAATTCAGTCCTCAGGTAAGCATTAAGCAACACGCAAGTTCCTAGAGATGTCTTCGGACAGCGGTCGAGCCTGTTCCGATTACTTTCAGAGGCTGATAATAATGAAAAGGCTTCGAGAGACGAGCGCAGGAGCGAAACACACATCTATACATATATAAAGTGAACATTTTGAACATTATTTCGTGAATATATACTGCCACTACCGTTCCCTCTACAGTTACATTACAATGGTTCTATTCCCGTAATCTACATTAGGAATGTCACTGATACTTCGTTGAACATTTAACTGACTTTTAAAGTCCTGTAGGCCTAATACCTTTACATCCAACACAAATTTGCTGTGCCGACACCAAACGTTTAGGCCCAGGTGGCGTCTCCTTTCAAAGACTACCGCAAGTCGTTTCGACACCTTCCTATCTTTTCATTATTGTATCGCAATCTTGTGGTGTCTTTGAAAGGACAAAATTATTAGCAATAAACTCAACCCCATTCACGGGATAGAGATAAAAATTCATTCCCTGCAAATTTCTCGACGAATTCCGAATAATGCGTCCAAGAGATACTTTATGACACAGTGCTAGGATTCATTTTGTCAGCCGGTTCTATCACAAATGTCAAATTTTTCCACCGGTTCTGTTACAAAAAGGGATTGACAATAACCAGTAATTATAACCAGCTCGCCAATCTTATAAAATTTCGTGAGACACGGTTCTATATAGAATCGGTGCGAACCGGCCTAATCCAACAAGGCAACCCTGCTTATAAATCCTATTACAAGACGGTCGGTCGCTGTCTTCATGACGTAGTCGTCCATGTTTAATGCATAGTGATATACAGTTTGATTTTATTTCCTCGTGCCAATTCATGTGGTGTTACGTGACATTATTGAGGGCATGCAAGGGTTTATATTTGTATTGTACGAATTTCCTGACACGGACCTATAATTTGCCGCGCGGCAATTAACTTTTTGAGATATTACTCTGGGTTGCATTAAAAGGCAATATGCTTTTGTAATCCCGAGAGTGGAACACTTTCATTCGCTGTATCGGAAAGTTGTTAGCGATTACGTATGTTATTGTTTTCACTTTTATTGGCTTTCCTAATTTACCAATGATTTGTAATCAGGTCGCTCCCAGCTTCGGCGAACCAACACTGTTGGTTATCTACGATGTCTCATAATTAGACATCTTACGTTCTTATGTTGTTCCTTATCGCACGTTTCATTCTGTTATGTGTTGCTGTTGCTGTTCTATGCGTCTGCTATCTTCATTTGGATCGAACTTGGACATTTTATTAAACTCGAAGGAAAAGTGATTGAATTACAACGATTGTCGTCAGTAGTTAACGCAAGAAAATCGACAGGGCAGTATTTACACTGTCACGCAGAAGCTAAGGTAGCATTAGCTGTCCTGGGACGCTACCCATCAGAAAATGTATTGCTACTGGTAAGATTAATACCACAGACCAGTGCTTTTCGACCTGCGGGATGGTACGCACTTGCGCGAATGAAAAAAATTGCAGTGCGGATGACGAAGGTGGTGCGGATGAAAATCGTAGATATTTGTTAATTTTTCTGACGTTTAAAAAATCAAATAAACCATATAGTAAGTTCAAGTGCGTTGTCTCCCTAACTTTTGTAGTTGCGACGCAATTGTGAAAACTTGTTTGAATTACGACGCACCACTAATCGTAGCTTTGACAACAACTTTGTCTCTCACAAGCCGTAGTGAATTAATTTTTGCACACTATAATTATTACGTAACCAAAATCCTGGTTCGAAAGCGGGTGTAGTGACAGACATACAGTGTATCAGCCCGTCTAAGCCGCAGTGTTGGGATCAAGTCACTACCTTCGAGTCACGAGTCATCTCAAGTCATTGCACATTTTGACTCGAGTCAAGTCAAGTCAATCGATTTTCGAAGGTGACTCGAGTCAAGTCAAGTCACTCGTTTTTTGGAGGTGACTCGAGTCAAGTCGAGTCAAGTCAAGTCAAGTCACAATTCAAGTCAAAATGAATTTTCGAAGTATGAGGATGATTCAAAGTCATTACATTTTGCTAGCTGTGTGAATGACTGATTGATTGGTGATATATCTTGAATCAATTAACGAGTATTAGGTTAAATATACGTGCAAAAAGGCGTTGTATCGCTCGCGCACGCTTAGAGCTGCTAATAAAATACTTGAGCCAAAATAGAGGATAAACTACGAAGCGCCGAGAAGTGGGAACAAATTGATATGGTACAATACACTACCCATCCATACATCCGTGAGATTATAGACGCATAAACTATATTCGTTCGATTCAAATCATACAAGAGGGTTGGCTAAGGTGGGTACTTCGCGATGTAAGCACTGAGCCGTCTAACAAACCAGAGGTGGTCAAAGTAGTCACTGTCGCTACTCAAGTAGAAGTAGAAGTAACGCCGGAATTTCTACTCAAGTAGACGTAGGAGTGTTGGTTCACAAGTAAGTAAGTAAGTAGGTATTCTACGCTTATTTTTGCCTACAAAACTGAAAACTGTCAAGTAGTAGTAGAAGTAGTCTAGAATCATAACTACTTAAAAAGTAGTGTGAGTAGGCAAAATCGAATTCAAGTACTTCAAAAAGTAGAAGTACTTCGTTACTGACCACCTCTGTAACAGAGAAACGTTGCTACTAGATTATTCTACAGCTAGTCCATAAACGTAAGCTGTGATCATTTCGTTTTCGGTCAATTTATTTGTGATGTAACAATGGAGGATCAGTGAAAAGTACAATTAGTGAATGACTGATTGCTCTCACAAGTCACACCGGCGTATCGCGAACAATCCGAATATAAAATAGATGCAGCGATTTAATCGACACCGTTTACTAGATGACTTGAAATTGACTCGCAAATTTTGCTCCGAGTCACGAGTCAATCCACATTTCTGAAGCGACGACTCAAGTCAAGTCAAGTCATTTGTGCAAAGTGACTCTCGAGTCAAGTCAAGTCATACGAAAAAGTTGACTCAAGTCATGACTCGAGTCATCCCAACACTGCTAAGCCGGCGATAGGCTGGGGAAATGACGTCAAATTTACTTTCTGCTTTCTTTCGCTGAACAATCATCACATGTTAAATGTTAAATTAAAGCGAGGAACGAGGATAGCAGTAAATAGGCTACCATCATTACGGACTCGCATTTGCAAGTTACTTTAACGCAAATTTTTACGCCTTCAAGTGTTATTAAAGTGTGTGAGAGAGAGAGAGATATGATTTTCTTTTTCGCCTATACCCTACACCAGTGGTTCTTAACCTTGCCCCCAGCGCCCCCCAGGGGGCGCTGGCGATCTTGAAGGGCGGCGGAAACGCTCAGGGGGCGATATGGGGGACGCTGGGCTCAGGGGGGCGGTATGGGGGGTGCTGGAGAAAAATGGCTTCGCAGTAGATGATGTGGTGCTATGTCATATCCCTAATGAGTATTCAGAGCAAATTAACACCGAAAACTCCGTTACATATAACCTTCAAAATGCATATAGGTTTAATTGTCCATGGGAGCCTAAATGACTGACACCGAATGTTCCTGTCTTGGCAATCTGAACCCCAGAAGACGAATTCCATCTGGCAGGGAAAAATTATATGTCAGTGAAGAAATACCAATCTGAAATCGTGTGCGTCTTTTAGTTTAGTACGATTGGGCGACAGGGGTATTCCTGTTGGGCGATATCCCCGTTGAGCGATTCTATATTTTTTGATGTTGCAGACAGGGGGTCACGAAATAACATTATGCAACGAAGTCATACCAACGGGTAGGGCTGGGCAAAATCGAGTACCTAGGTGATTCGATTCTGAATCACGTAAAATGCTTCGAGTCGAGTCGAGTATTCGAGTATCACTCATTATGACGTCACAACCTAGTGTACTATGTCAAAGTTCAAATATGTAGCATTTATACCACCACGAAGAACATAATGCGTCTTATCCGTCACATTCAAGATACTTTGGTATTTTTTCGACCGTCCCGATTTCATTGCACTTCTTGACAATGTTGTGGGATGATCATGACTTCGGAAATGTGCTATTTCGAGTAACGTTCCTAACCTTGTACTATGTCTCGTATGCTGCGATACGGCCAATCAAGATTTCAAGGCTTCCTCATTGGAAAATAGTATCAAAACTATTACTCTCGTTAGTAAATTAACTTTCAGTTGCGAGGAGTGTATAATTTTGATACTCGAAAAAATCGTCTTTTACTACTCGACTCGAATCATTAAAATTAATACTCGATTCAGATTCGAGTACTCGAATCATTGTGCCCAGCCCTACCAACGGGTTCGCCCGCCCGAATATGTTTAATTATTAGTAACGGGCCCTACAGTTTCCAAGACACCTCACAATATTCGATTTAAGTTTTGATGAGTCTGCGTACACTCAACAACTCACTGCGCTGACCCCTGGACAACAGTGCGTAACGACTAAAAAAAGTTAATAACTCCGGATTTGTTGTGCGCAACGTAGATTTTCTGTGCGCAGAGACCGTGTCAGCACTGCGCACGTGCGCAGCTTAGAGGGAACATTGCACCTCCCTCAGCTCTACCGGTAAATGTGTTTACGGTAAATTGATCTCAATTTACATTCAATTCCCGATGATATTGACCAATTCAATCAATAATTAGAGAAATTTTTCGCACTTCACGCGAATAGGCGAGAGTAGCTGCCTCACTAAATGGACAGCCAATGTATAGATACCTAATGGGCTATCAGCAAATAGTGGACAGCCTAATGGGGGTCCCCCGGAAGTTTGGTTTATCACCCGATGGGGGCCCAGGACCAACGTTTTTTTTGTTTTTTGATGGGGCTGACGAAGTGCTGTTACGGCTCTAGTAACGAATAATTGTACCTGCAGGCACGCCCGAATATGTTTAATTATTAATTACGTGCCCTTTATTTTCCTATACAACAGCTCACTCAGTGCTACTGGTAAATCTGATTACGTGGGCTGAGAGGATAAAAAGTTTATAGCGACTTATATGTATAATTACCACCTATTCATTCATGCATTATGGAAAATTTTGGTACCTAGGGCGACCAGCCCACACAAACTTTGCTGACCATCAAAATCGCGATATGGGGTTTGTGGGGGCGAAGCCCTCAGAAGTTCGGTTTATCACGATATGGGTGCGCAAGGCAATCGTTTTTAGGGGGTTAACGAAGTGCTGTTACGGCCCTCCCTCTTACTCATTGTCTTTATTACATTCCTTACAATATGAAGTTGGGGAGGGGGGCGCTGGAGCACGATAATTTTTGAAAGGGGGCGCTGGAAGAAAAAAGGTTAAGAACCACTGCCCTACACCATCGAGATGCTTTGACGACGGAGATGAGATACGGCCTTTATAGTAAGGTCATCTACTTCACCCCCGTATGGTTCGCAAGGAGTATAATTTTGGGTCGACACGGTGCCGGAGCGATCTGTTAATATGTATGTAATATTTGTCGAATTTATGGCAAAAAATCCATCGATAGATTTTACATATCCAAGGTCACTGTGTTGGGTATTATTGCCAATGAGTGAGACACGCAGAAAATATGGCTTCATCATGACAATCTGCCAACCTTTGGTTTGAATTAATGATAGGATTTGTCCGACTGGTTTTTTTTTCTTGAAAACATGGTCGAAGACCGTTGAGGTGAGCTGGTGTAGGATTGTGCACTGTGCAGTGTGCGAGTTCAGGCATATGAGACTCGTTCGTTTCGAGGCCAACCCCTTCTCTGTCGGGGCACATGAAGACGTAAAGTTTTGACCAATATCCGCTGATAAAATGCGGTGAAAAAACCTTGGCCAAAAATGACCGTCCAAAACTTTCGATATGGATATGGTCAGTTGTCGGCACCGAATAGTCCCGTTCTGGCGATCTGAGTAGACAGCAGTACAAAGTACAAACGCGATGGGAAGAGGAACTTAATTCACCCTAATTTGAAGACGCGTGCGTCAGACATGTTTCGTAGAGCTGTGTTGGGTAGGCTACAGTTGTGGTGCGCGCGTTCTGTATGCCATACATGTCCGTAAAATCGTAGCATATATTACTGTAATATTAATAATGAATTCTTTTTCATGTGCGAGGCTCGGGTCGCGAGATGCCACAAAAACTCCGATTTTTGTCGTAGTCTAAAAAGCTGCTTTAAGGTTATTGAACTGTTATGAACTTTCAAGTTAGATTGAGCTAAAGAGGCGAACACACGGTATCGCAGACATGGGGTAATCGCAATTAGTAATCGTAATCGATTACGTCGATTACAGCATTTCCAAGTAGCCTAATCGTAATCGCAATCGATTACATTCGAAAAAATTCCGAAGTAATTGTAATCGACTACTTCACATATCTAATCGATTTCTTTGTGAAAGAACGATTACTTTTTATTTGTACAAGGATTATGACATAAACTGAACATTCGTGAACAAGGATGAGATATTATACCACGTTAGTGATTGCAGAAACGTCTGATTTTCAAACGCCACTGGTCAGTACTACGTCCAAAGTATTAGTTTTATCGTCATTGCGTAAGAGGTATACTATATCCACACATGGTAAATATATTCGATGAACATTGTAGTGTGATTGTAAGAATACCCAACATGCTGTATATCTGGTAATCAATACCCTCGAAACGTCACTACCTCGCAGCAGGATAATAATCACAACTCTGGCTAGTTTCAAATAGTAACGCATGTATTGATGGTTGGCAATGCGTAGCAAAACGCAGTTTGACCGTTGCTGCTTAGCGAGCTGTAGGCATAGGTACGTACACCAAACACCGGACAAAGATTTTAAATTTTGTACTCATGAAATGAAACATAGCGTTACGAATTCCACAACAAAAGGTGTGCGCCTGATCTCAAAAACATCTCCAAGTCGCTTCGACACTTTCCTATCTTTTCATTGAATCGCAGTCTCGTGGTGTTTTGAAATGATGAAATTTCATTAATAAATTGTACTGCAGCATTAAAATCAAATCTGCTGATATATATCATAGCTGAGCCGTTCTTTGCCGTTTCTCGTAACAGCAGCAAACAATAGCCCATCGGTATTAGGTGGAAGACAGCGACATAACCATTATAGGTCATGAAGTCAGCAGGTTATGGACTCCCTTTATAGTAACTAATGCCTTTATACATCATTTTTCCTAATTGATTTTCAAGTGGTTTTATTTCAGACTACGTACACTTCTACTTCACTCTACTAAACGGACATCCAATGTAGATGATAAGTAGCGGCAAAGAGGGTACATCTTGAGGGGGTCTGGGTTTAAATTTATAACTTTAAAAGATGGTTTATGACCTAACCGGGAAAACATGACTTTTTAACTTTCTTTATATACCTCATAGGAATGCGGTTTTTGCGTTAAAATTGATTTCACGACTTACTGATGCATAGAAAAAAATATGACTTTAAATGGCCCTAGTTATTAACCACTAGCTCCAGTGCGGGACTTCAAACCTATCTCGCCGCGTACCACCGCTAACTTTCTACCTTCTACCGAGATATTAGTTAATGAAAAAGGTCAGTTATATATAGGGTTACCATACGTCCTCCTTTAGGAGGATTTGTCGTCCTTTTTCGGGTTTTTGAAAATGTCCTCCGAGGACGCCCAAATGTCCTGCTTTTTTTGAAAATCGTCTTCCTTACAGCTAAAATAATAGAGATTATAGTGAAAATGGGCATAAATGACGCTACATAGGAAATTCGTGGTTCGATCGAAGGTGACGACCTTTTTTTTAGTCACCACTAACTTGTAAAAAGTATGTAAATCGGGAGGCGAACGAAAGTGATGACCTTTTTTTTTAGTCAACCCACCAAATTTTACAGCAAAAATAGCAAAATCGGATTTTTTCAGTTTTGATCAACTAACTTTTCTGATTTGGTAAAAGTGTCCTCCTTTCCCGATTCCAAAATATGCTAACCCTAGTTATATGTATTTAAAATAGTACTATAGTAGGCTAATAATATACTTCAGTGACGACTATGAATGGTACTATCCCGCTATACAATACACTTGAGTTGCGCTACAAAACAGACTAACACTGTATTGTCAGATTTATTTGTCGCCACAGAGTCACGCGCATGCAATATATAAGACAGTTTGAAAAGTGCATTGCATACGCCAATTACATGATCCACTAAAAGACTACATCCATTCGTGCATAACAGAGAACCCAGGCTTCAGAACAAGAATAAAAATTGAAACGCAGTGCTCACACCAGGCAGATAAGAAGTTTAGTTCATATTTTCCATAGCATTCAAGCGTAGGCTCGATCCAGGACCATGTGGGTAACCTCATTTGGCCCACCATCCTCGAGTTGGACACCCCTCAAAAGGCGATACAAACAGAAGCAAACATTTGTATTTGGTCATGGGAATCACGCGATGTGCTCGCACATAAGAGCAATGTAATTATACATAGGAAAAAATTACAGGGATGTGGGGTGAAGACCCCATGCGACATCCTCCGCTGGGCAAGACATTAATGAATGAAAAGTACATAGTGGGTCTTTCAATAGCTACGATTTGTTTAATAATGTCAATATATGAATCGCTTAGCCGTCCACTGATGATAAATTCATTACATACCATGAATCGGCCAGCAATGATGGATACTCGGGGGAAGGGATTATTCAGTATTCACTCATCGCCGTGGTGCATGACATTATCATTTCCTACACAAGCCAGGTACGGTGAACATAACAATAACTTACGGTACTACAAAAATTGATGAATAATCCGGCTCACTAATATCAACGAGGTAGAAAACTCAAATTCAGTGGCCATATGGTATCTTTTAAAATTACTACTTGTGATTAGGGCTGGGCAAAATCGAGTACCTGAGTGATTCGATTCTGAATCACGTCATATGCTTCGAGTCGAGTAATCGAGTATCACTCATTATGACGTCATAACAGAGTGTCATGGGTAAAAGTTCAAATATGTACCTTTTATGCGACCACAAAGAATATAATGCCTGTTATCCATCACATTAACTATACTTTGGTATTTTTTCGACCATACCTATTTCATTGCACTTGGTGACAATATTGTGGGACGAACATGACTCCGGAAATGTGCTATTCCCAGTAGCGTTCGTAGCTTTGTACTGTATGTTTCGTATGCTACAAAAAGGGCAATCAAGGTTTCAAGGCTCAACAGTGAAAATTAGCATCAAAACTATAATTTTCGTTGATAAAGTAACTTTCAGTGGCGAGGAGCGCATAATTTCAGTACTCGAAAAAATGGTCTTTTACTACTCGACTCGAATCATTAAAATTAGTACTCGATTCAGATTAGAGTACTCGAATCATTGTGCCCAGCCCTACTTGTGACGTGCTTGTTGACATAATCATGAGGACTGCCTAGATACAAGAACCAGCCTCTGTACTGTAGCAACACAATTATGGCAAAATAGTTTCAAATCCGAATGAAAGACGGCCTTGAAGAATAAAATAGAATACGAAGCAGTGCTCCCCACATTGCGGAACAAAATATTGGAGCATGAGTTGAGGGAATTTATTTTGATGACAATAAAATAGTTGACAAACCAACTTCAAATTGACACGTGGCGTGAATCAATGATTCGGACATTCTGAAATGTGAGAAATAGGCGAAAGTAGTTGTCATGAGACGAAGGTAGACAAGGTAACTGAATTTATGAAGTACAGTAAATAAAAATATCGACACTTCAACGATTAAAACTAAAACTACAGAGTTTCTTTGAATGCATGCAAATGTGCTCGCATAATTGAACGCTCCAACTCGAAACTTCAATTTGAAATATGGCACTTCTCATTGCTCTCGTCACTATGTAACAATTGAGAACAAATTGTCGTTAAATCAAAGATGATCGCAACAAAAAATCGTTCGACCAGGACTGGGTACAATGATTCGAGTGTTCTAACCTTGAGTCGAGTAGTGAGGACAATATTTTCGCTGTTGAAATTATATACTCTTTGCCAATAAGAGGAAATTTACCAGTGGCCATTAGATTCTATGATGTTGCATAAAAGGTATCTATTTGAACTTTCTGCATCATTGATACTGTTGTGATGCCATAATGAGTGATACCCGAATTGAATCACTCAGGTACTCGATTGTGCCTAGTCCTAGTTAACGATGAGTCTATGGTATACTGAAATCGTGCAATTGGCAGCAATGCAATGTAAGATCATGTGCAGAAATCGATATTCAAAGCAATTCCTACCCAAGATTTATCACATGACGTAGGTCGTCAGGCAAGGTTTCAATCACGATACCAAGTTGAACTTGTAGTTTTTTCATTTTTTCATCCGCGATTTGAATTTCTCCGGATTCGACAGCTTTCAATTTGTCTTTGAGACGTAAAATCATGTCGACAATTTCAACCTCGCTTTTACCCTCGCTCCACGCGACCAGATTCATTTCGCTCAGCCCGCTCAAGTGCAGCTCTGCGATTTTCGTCTCCATTTCCGCACGGCGGCCGTTCAACCACGCCGCAAAGTTGGAGCTCTGAAAGAACTTCTTGTACAGACCGGTCCAATTTCCTTTTGTGACGGAAGTCAAATGAGGCCCTTGCGTGTCAACGGTGGCTAGAAATTCGTCGGGCCGAAACGATTTCAATACAGGCGGCGCACGCAGTGGAGATATATTTTTCTGGAGAGGCATCAAACCCGCCATGTAGCGTTCGAGAGGTATCATAAAACTTTGAGTGAGTTCGAGAAAGTGTCTTCGTAAATTTACAGAATCGGTTGATGTAAAACGATGTCCCGGTTTCAAAAAACTCTTAAAAAAGCTTTTGTCACGTTTTAAAAACATTTTATACTCGGTATACACTCCGGGCTTCGTATCAAATGTTTTGATCTGTGCTGTCTTTTTCAATTTATCAGAAGACAACAAAGATGACATCGATGAAGAAGTAGGCATTCCGACATGGCCGACGTGGATGATGTGCGGCCAATTTTGTAATGTTTTTGTGAAAAACGGGTTCGTGACACCCAGTAGAACACGTGGAGGTGCCTGTGCTCGGCTTGTAAATTCTTTAAATTCAGTATCATGAATAGTAAAATAGGGACGATAATCACAGCTATAACGTAAAGGACTGATGCATGATATCAACGATAAAACAGTGTTGGCACACACCTCAGGAGAATTTGACATCACAACTAACGGTTCGCCAAGCAAAATTAACTCCCACAGTAAATGACAATGCATGAGCACTGGCTGAAAAAAACGGATTATATCAAGTTCATGCACTGAGGATATAGTGTACTGGTACTCGCTAGAAACACCGCCCACAGTTTTCATGTCAGATATTTGTCCTGGCTTATCTCCTTTTGAGGGTATCCGCACGCGAACCTTCGTGCCAAGTAGAGGTAATTGAACGATACGTCCTGGAACTGCACAAGTCCATTGATTGATATTATGGCAAGCAGTTTCTAGGCAGCTCTCTCCGTGATCAAAGTATTCTGGCGCAATGATTTCAACAATTTCTTTGAAGAAGTTAAAATATGGCAACGTGCTAAGTAAAACCACTGATTTTTGAAAATATCCACGCTTTAACGTTTTATCGCGAACTTGCCGAAAGTAAACGTACCCATAATAATGGCAGTCATCGGGATGCAGTGCCGCTGGGAAATCGCCAGTGAATTCGTTCTTAGGAATGCTTCCATTTGCTGTAGAATTCCGTCGAATTCTAAAGCAATACTGTGTGTCGCCCATGCATCCAGAGTTGGAGTCGGGAAATGATAGGTAACAAATATTAGTCCGTTCCTTATCAGACAATTCTGCAGCGGCGGGATACTTGAACTCGAGCGCTTGACCGAGCTCCAAATCAAATGTCACGACGCAAACGCAATGCAACCAGTTGTGGAACCTGTCCCATAGCAATGCAGAAACCTTTTCGTCGCTTTTGTCAGTATTAGAAGCACTTTCGGCGTTCACTGCATCCATCATGGACTTTCGTGCGTAGCGTTATCGATTGCACAAAGTTACATTACCGATTTAATTTAAAAGAATGCTGAAAAACCTATAGAACAATATCACACTTTAGCAGCATTGGGGTTTGTAATCAATGTGACATAGCAAAGTACGAAAAAGGAGTGTTGAGTTTTTTTTAGTCAAAGCTACTCAGCATTCAGCAATAACTGCCACTTAAAACAGTTTATTGACTATAAAAGTGGAAAATACAACGCCATCACAACTGGGTTCAACAGAACGATCAGATGCATAATAGTAAATGATTGATCCACTTAAGGTATCGACATTGTAATAAGATAATCCTCTCAACAATACCATCCATCAATAGTTTACATGAACAAGATTGCAGCATTTTGATGATTCCATCTATTGTTATGCCTGTTGTACCTGCTTTTTAAGTACCTCACAAATGGTAAACATGGTAAACAAACTCAATTCCATTCTTGCACAGGTGGAGTAAAATAATCATTGAGTGTGTCACAGGTTTTGATGCAGTAGCCAATTTCAGAAAATGGTTCGAAACGAGTTATGAAAGTTTTTTTTTGCACAAAGACAGTAAAACATTATTCAATAATCTAGCATGTGTCGCAGGTTTTGTTATACAGTATTTTAGAAAATAGTTCGAAATGAAATATGCAGTATTGGATCGTTCCGTTTCCCATGCAACTGGGCATCAAAGAGGAAAATAATTTCAAAGATTTGTTTTCGAAACAATAAAATAACTGGTCCCTGATCGAATGCTAGGTCCTTTCGTCAGTGCTGGTGGAGATATGATTCCCTCGCTAGAAATTTTGCAACAGTGTAATATCATCGTTTTTTAAAACCATATTTCTTTCTCTCATAGAACAGATCAGTCTTGGCGCTTCCCAGATTAACGATCTTCGGGCATCCATCTCGATCTTTTTCTTGAATCGTGCATTCTTTACAGTAATAAGCGTCCGAGACTCCGGGACCTCCGCATATCACGCATCGACCTTGATAAGATCCGTAATTGCACTCGTCACAAATTCGAACCAATGTGCAAGGTCTTACGTACGAGTCGCAAATTACGCATTTACCGTCGCACTTTTCGCATAATCTTCCGATGGCGACTCCTGGTTGCTTTCTACAGAAAATCAGATCCGGATGATGCTTAGCCATTGTGAGATTGCCTCCTGGATAACTTCGATCTGGTTACGATGCCTTCTTCTTCAACCTCAAAAACAGCCAGACTCGCGCAAAGTCGACGAAGTCGAGACGATGATGAACGTGTGGCATAAGCTATCAGAAATTCGCTGCCGCGGCCACACCTCGTTGCTGAACGAATGAGTACAGTTTATTGTTAATACTTTTATCCTTACAAAAGCACAACAAGATTGCAAAGAAGCAAAAAGATACGGAGATGTCGGAGCAACTAGGAGTATTCCTTGGATTTAGACATCCACACGAGACTAGACTATGTAAAGAAGAGGCATACACACAGAATAAACATTGAACAGCAATATAGGATAATATAAAAAGAACGCACTGATCAGAGCGTGGGATGTAGAATAATTGGAAAAATGATAATTTATTTAATCTGAATAATGACTAATCATAACCATTGAGCGAATCTGTGATGAGAATGACGGAAGATTTCTCTGACATTTCGAGTTTCGACTATGCTGAGGTGGCTGTTTCAATACTATTGATAACTGCACTTCGATTCAACACCTTGTAATGACATTTAAATAAAGTAAAAATGAGTATATGTAAATCTATTTGTCGAGCAGCAAATTGGACACCTCACGCACCACGTGGACTGTAATACCTAGCGGCCACAAACGTGGCCTGCATTGGTTGCAAATTAGTCCCGATTCGTAATTATAGCTATCAAAATATTTGAGGTATATATATAGCTATGTGTCATCACTGTATAATTAGTGAGGTTGAAAGCTCTTCAGTCAAACTTCTAACTCTTCAAACATTAGTGAAAATATAATTTGAAAATGAGTGACGTCATGCTCTGTTTGGAAAATAACCATTAGAAGCGCAGTTGCTCGTAGCGACACAAGCTGTCAATCACATTGAAACTGGCGAACATGGAAGTCCATTTTCAGTGAAAGTGATTTAAGTGGCATTGAGTTCAGAGATAATTGACCTTGTTTGATTCATCATAACAGCATCCGAAATAAATCAAAGTGTACAGCAAAGCAGAAAGCAGATGACAGCGATAGCTCAGCTTATTAATAATTTAATCATCTCAGTGAATGAAAAGATACCGAGAACAAGTACCGGAGAATAAGAGGCCTGTACACTGAATTAAAAGTATCAGAAGATAACATAAAAAGGGCAAGCTATAAAATGTAGGTGCTAATCCATACACTTCAAATACCGGATAATAGAATTGCTGCAGAAGAGATTCGATACGCCTGCAGCGCATATTTTCTTGTCTGTTGCATTGATTATATTGGATACTGGTACCATTATAGAGTAGGCATATAACCTTTTCATTTTATCGCATTTTTATAGTAGTCTATCGTAAAATCATTATAGCCGCAACTGAAGCCAATCATTTAGTCTTTAGTTTGTCGACGTTGTCTCATTTTCGTACAGTAGGTATCGGAGTTATTTAAATCATGTTTGAGCAACAGTACTTTATAACAGATTCCTCATTCTTGAAACAAAAATACAGCAATTCAATCTGGGCATTAATGACACATTGAAATTCAGGCCTATTAGGCCAGCATTAAAATGTTACAGAGAATATAGTCGCTTACATCTGCTGATTGAATTGGTGACGCCACACCCTCAAAATGCCTAAGAAAGGCAAAAAGGGAAAGGGAGGGAAGGGGAAGAAAGGCAAGGGAAAGGGAAAGAAGGGAGGGTGAGTTTCACTTTGTGTATCAGACTTGCACAAATTTGCAATCTTCAATCTAGTTAATTGACTGATGGTCAACTAAATAGGCCTACTGGTTTCTTGGCTATTTCTAATTGTGGAGTCTGAATAGTGAGTTGTACATTTTGAAAATAAATTAGTGTCTGAACAACTAGTAGACATGTGTCGTGATACCGGTGTTCTGTTGTGTGATATTCACACGCATCCATTGCGGACTCTAGAGTCAACACTACTAGCAGTGACGTATCCAGGGGGTGGATTTTGGGTATCGAAACTCCTCCCATTTCAAGTTTGAAATTCCAATTTGGTCTCAAATTTTTCTTAGTTCGTTTACAATTCAGTAATAAAGTTGGTAGTGTTTAAGATAGCTGGTTGCAAATTTTTAAAGATTGTTACTTCTAGTTCTACTCGTGACTTTGGAAATGTGAGTGGTTCTAGTTCTAGTTCCGCATTTTGAAAATCCAGTAGTTCGTACAAGTCTGTATTCTTAAATCAAGCTCATTGAACCTTCTGGAAGGCTTGATATTTTTGTTTCATCGTTTTCAGAAAAGGAAAGGGAGGAAAGAAATCCGGAAAGGTCAAGGTTGATAAGGATGCGGAACTTACGATGGCGGTCGCCAATGCCAAGCTTTGGGCAAGCAGACTGGAGGTGACGGAGGTGTCAAGAAACAAATATCGGTGAGCAAGCTAATCACATTAAAGCATGATTTGCTTTTTCGAAATTGTGAAACCAACAAAATGATTTCAATCCGATAATATCCTGTCAAACGCAACATGTTTGGACTCAATTTGAATCACATGGTTAAATAGATTGATATTTATAAATTGTGGTGATTTACTCTGGTTTGTTTACAAATTCTAGTAGCACATATGAGCAGCGGGCACCTTTATAGTAAATTATTATCATTTATGTGGTTGACCAATGACCATAATAACATTTCTCACTGTGTTCTCTCGTTGAAACTTTATTGTAGATCATTAAGGTTTGTTAGTCAAGCTATTGTAACATAGTCTGACTATGCATTCGAGTGTGAAGTTAAGATCATCTGTTATATCTGTTGTAAATTGTTATAGATTAGGCTACAATATTGGAACTCAATCCTGTATAGTGCTGATATGAGTTCTATGCCAAAATGCACAAACTATAATAATTGTACATCGCATTTTGAAGTGCTATCGACAGAAAAAGTCTGAACCATCTATCTGTTAAGTTTATTATTAATTTTATCATTAACATATAAGTAAGAGGCACACACACTGGATTAAAATGAACATTAGATACCGTAACATAAAAGGACAAGTGCTGAAAATTGAGTGACATATGCCGCCAGGCGAAATAGATACGTAAAATCGTGTGCTACTGTGCATAAATTCGTTCAAAACAACTTTCATTTCAGTGAATCTTGTAAAAAGCTTGCAACCGACAATGAAAAATTGCATGATACTCTGTTCCAATCAGAGAAAGACACGGTCGATGTCATAACATTCATGAAAAAGGGTGAATTGGATAAAGATGATAAGGTAAGTAGGTAACTTCAAAGCAACACCCTGAAACAACTTGTTTTTACATCAGCCCATGCCAATGCTATTTCATTTAGCTAGTTTGCACAGCTATTTATTCCCATTTTTGTTGTATGTTGTGCAACATATTTTCAATTTGCTTGAATTTACTGAAATAAGCGAAAATCGTGAACAGAGATACTAGATTCGCTGAGTACCAGGATTTGCTTGTTCATTACGTAACCACGATTTCAGATTCAAGAACTGGAACAGGAATTGCGAGATCTGAGAAAGGAAAGTCGCCTGGAAAAAGAGAAACTGGTACGTATGTTGTTTTCAATTTACCCTTCAAATCATAGAGCTACTAGGGATGGTGCGAACCGATAGTTTGTGTTTAGTCTCAGTACTGGTGTGTACTGGTATCTTTTATACATGACTGTGTTAGTGGGTCTAGTCCACCTTCATGGGTGGAATTCATTGTATTGAGAACATCACAATACATCACGAAGTAGTTACCGTAATTTTCCGAATATAGTGCGCCCCCATGTATAATACGCACCCTTAAAATGACGTCTATATTCTGGGAAAAAGCCTGTACCCATGTATAGTACGCACCCTGCATTCGCAGTACATGATTGCATGAATAGTTGCGGTTTAGTATTCGAGTTTGTTCTGTTTTGCGATGTCACTGTCGAACAATCATGACATTATGATCGCTAATCATAATACAATTAACGGCATTGTCTCTAAACAAGAGTAGATAGTTGCCAAAGCCTGTGAGGTCGGCGACGCGATAGTTCAGGCTAGCGACATACGACATCTTGCGCATGAGGCCTATTACAATTACAGATGCAATTGCTCACTGCTCAGGTCAATGGTTATGTCGGGCGCACCAGTCCTGTTGGAGATGCGACTGATTACGCAAGCGATTATATCTTGCGCACATGGCCTCTTGTGTATGCGATTGTTAAGGCCTGTCGTTGACGCGATGAATCAACAAGGATTGCCGCGCACGCTTGTAGCAATCAGCGACCTGATTTCGCTCGCGTACAAACTGCAAACCAACGCAGCAAGTGATCGTGTGCTTTGCAGACGACTCTCGTTAATTAGAAACACGCTTCTCTATTTGGCAGCACGTTACACTCTATTATACGAATTACTGGGCCCAATGGCTAGAGGTGATGCGCGATTTAAACAAACATGAAGAAAAGTGTGATTTCAAGTTTTTGATCGAGGGATTTTTTTTCAAGGCTTGCTGTACCCATGTGTAATACGCACCCCCCTATTTTAGGGCTAAAAATTGGTAAAATTTTGCGCATTATACATGGAAAATTACAGTACGTTTCAATTGTACCTACTGCGAAACATCAGTTTTGTGGATCTTCCGAAATTGCCTTACATTTCCTAATTGTTAGCAGAACTGGTCATTGGAAACTGATCATGATCAATTGATCATATAAGGTGATAGATCAGAGTCCTGTAAGCTAAAGCCCTACGTCAGGGGTTCTCAACCCGCGGCCCACAGACGATTATTTTGCGGCCCGCGACATCTTTCATTATAACGCAAGTACTACTGACACAGTATTGTTACAAATTAATTTAGGTTCTTAGCACTTTTATCGTACCGTCTCTGTTTCTTTTGATTATTCATTCTTGAATGCAGCGGTTCTTCTTGGGGCGTGAAAGCACCTGAAGGGGGGGCGCGAAAATGAGGTCGACTGAAAAAAAAGTTCGCACTGCGCGCAATTTATCTCCAATTCATAGTTATTTCACTGTGTATAGTCTGGTTTCGTATTTGAGAGTTCTCCCATCAACAGCCATAACCTTCCATGCCATCAAACTAGCCGTTTGTATTCCTAGCATTCTGGTTGCATTTTGTTATATGACGTTAGGGGGTTCGAAATTTTTCCCTATCAAAAAGGTGGGCGTGTCTAAAACAAATTGAGAACCACTGCTTTAATGGGGCGTTTCTTGAGATATGCTCGACTTCAGATTGTTATTGTTTTGAATCGGCATTAGACTGGAATCGGATTCAAGGGAATCCCGCTATGTAGTAGGCCTACACTTTTAAAGAGTGTTTGACGCAATGCGAACGGTTGTTGAGATTGCCGACTACGTTACAGACGCATCGTTCAAAATTGCTTAGAATATGGCTAAACTCAAGAAATCTGCTATAGAAGGTGTGATTTCAATAAAACCTAAACATTATGTGCGAATATTTGCTGTTTCTGGAACTTAGCGGCAAGGGCAACATCACCTTGTATGGTTATGGCTCATACCGTCACGCATGACTTTAGTTCATGCTGACAAAGACTTTTGTGTCAACTCACTGGAGTTGAAGGTAGTGACAAGTGCAAGTTTCGGTTAAGTCTTTCGTTGCTTTATTTACAGCTTAATCATTTATTGGAGTATATGGTTGTATTAAGCTTAATCATGTACAATTATGCATTTATTAGTGAGTTTTATACTCCAATAAATGATTAAGCTGTAAATAAAGCAACGAAAGACTTAACCGAAACTTGCACTTGTCACTACCTTCAACTCCAGTGAGTTGACACAAAAGTCTTTGTCAGCATGAACTAAAGTCATGCGTGACGGTATGAGCCATAACCATACAGTCGATACAGATACAGTCGTCCGATTCAATCGTGACCAGACGAGTAACATTAATGCCAGTCGATCTTTTATCGCATGTTCTGAAACACATTGCCACGCATACTACTTTAACCCAGCCTCGGACGAATCCACCGACTTGGCATAATATATGCAGAGGAAATGCTGGCTGGGCAAACGTGGGGAGGGGACCAGCAAAAAATATCAACTTGGCAAAGCCGGCTTCTATTCCAGGCATGGAAGGAAATGATAAGGGGTGATTGGTTTGCTCAGAAATGGCCCGGAACGCCACTTCTTCTCATATCACTCAGAGCGCAATGTGATAATGGCCTCTGTAACGCAAAAGTTACCATAATTTATACTTGCTCGCTCACGCATTGAAACAGAGAGTTCGGTTCTCTGGTGGTAGGGTTTGAAGTTGCATATACCGACTTGGCAACGAATGCAATGCACCCTCCATGAAAAGATTTACTTGCGCCGCTAGAAGATAGGCCTACACTATATATTCTCACAACAAGCAGCAGCTGCAAACTTACGAACGCTGTCCATTATTACTTTACAATGCATAAAAATGTACTAAATAACCGTATACGGCTGGTAAATAGGCTACAGTAGCCTAAATTTATTATTAGCCTACAAATACATGGTAATATTGTTCTGCGGCCCGCAGCGTCTTTTGCTGTTAAAATGCGGCCCGTTATACAAGGGAAGTTGAGAACCCCTGCCCTACGTCTATGTACCGAATCAAAACAGCATACTTAACTAAACATTCAATGAAAATGTATTTTCATTTTGCAGATGGCGGAATTCAATACTTCGGCTGCTGAACTTGAAAATAAGTTACATCAGAGAACAAACGAAGTTAAACTCATGCAATCCGAGCTGAAAATTGTGAAAGAATTCAGAAGGTAGATGAAATTTATCCATTAATAGCTACAATTCACTGTACTAAAGAAGAGCCTCCTAGAATGAGTGTTTGTTTATGTTTTTTTACAAACGATCTGTTAGCAACATACAATAGACGGACGTCGTTGACAAAAGTAATATTTTCCAGAAAACGTGCACAGATGCAAGCGGAGCTTGATGAAATCAAAGAGGGCTTGTATATGGCAAACATGGAGCATAAAGACATCGTGCAGAAAATGGAACACAAGGTATTTTTGACGAATGCCCATGCCGATAATAAAATACTTCATCCGTGACTTGAGAGTATGCTTCAACTGCTTCTCTCTTTCAGTTTTTTGAAGAGAAACTCCGTCTGGAAAGAGAGGCGAGTCAGAAAATTGCCGAGCTTGCCGAGAGAGCCCACACGGAGGCGATAGCAAATTTGGACGAAGCCACAAGGTCGGTGTATAAAGAGAACGTCAGATTGAATGAAGCGCTCAGCTACCACATCAAGGTAAGCATCCTTTGCTGGGTTATAAAGATTGCTTATATACATAGCAACAATAGTCATAATCAGCAGTTCTATTAGGTTCGTCTGCTCAAGACAAACCAGGGTTGTAACCAAGTAACAAGGTTCCGAGTCACAAGTCAATCTCACTTTTATAGTTTTGGCTCGAGTCAAGTCGAGTCATTTTCAATTCACCACCTAGTCAAGTCCAAGTCATTGTGTTGACTGTTCAGTTTTGAGTTCAATCCGTTTCAACTTTGCTTGAGTGATATAGAATGGCTCGCATTCATAATATCCTAATTTTCTGGCCCTATTTTCCAAGTATCAGGACTGATAGAAGAAATGCCAATAATGTGGTGACTTTACTATTCTTCGAAGTTACAATGAAATGTCCGTCTTGTCTGTCCTAGTGTCGAGTCAAATGACTTGGTTCGAGTAATGCACACAATGACTCACGTACAATTCGAGTCTATTCACAAATAGACGTGAGTCGAGTCACTTTACGCATTTGAAAAAATGACTCAAGTCAAGTCACCATAAGATTGAGACAAACTATGTACAATGTGATATAATGAACAGAGGAGGGATGTCTGAACGACCAAGCACGGTCCATCAATCTAACATCCACCCAAAGGTGGTCAGTAACAAATGCTTTTACTTTTCGGAGTACTAAAGCAGACTTTCCTGATTGCGCTAATTAGTCAAGCTTTCAATTCAACAAAATTCAGGAGTCGCAAGATTTGAAAGCGGAAAGAGAAAAGCTCAAGACCGAGGTGGAGCTGCTACGCGGTCAGAAAGAGTTGAACGAAGCCACCGTGACTGAAAAAGTGACAGAATCGAAACAGAATAAGCAGAAGATAGCAAAACTCAAAGAAAAGAACGAGCTGCTCGAGCAAGCGCTCAGCACTATGGTAGGCTACATACTGTAAACCACGGCTGCTCAACTATTTTTAGCAAAGGCCCAGTCACAAAAGTTTAAAGTAATACATGTGTAATATGGTATGTATACAAAATCCGGTAAAGCTGTACTAGCAATAGCAGTAAGCAAAATTATTTGATGTCCTATGGTTACAGCTAGCGGGAGAATTGCCATATTCTATTTCTTGCTAGATCTTAAAATGTTGATTCTAAACTTGGCAAGGAACGGCTTCAACACTAGGTCCGCTAGTTGAGTAGCCATGCTGTAGGCTTATCATCCAATCTTGACACGTAACGCTTATTTCTGGTGAAGTCGTATTGTGTATCATAAATTTCTTTGTGATAGTACCGTTAGATATCAGTACGGTTGTTTTACTGAGAGTTTCGTTCTAAAATTCGGAATTTGTCAAGGTTCAAGAGTTTCAAGCTGAAAAACGATCACTGGAAGAGAAGCAGAGGATGGAGATGCAAGTCTCGCGGACTGACGTATGTCGGTTAGAGCGAACGGCTGCTCTGAAAGAGAAAGAACTTAACAAGGTTAGCCCGCGGTGCGTCGCATGAATATTGGAAAAGCTAATCCCACCGTTGCACAAACAAGTCAACGGTCTGTTATACTTTATCTAGCAATAAAATAGATGTATGTTCTGTGGAGCTGCATTTACAAGGAATTATCATTCGATTTGAATTCGATTTGTTCATATAAGCTTGGTGTCGAGTGATTTTCAATTTACCACCCATTCAAGTCCGAGATAGAGTCCTGTTTCACTTTTTTTACAACTCTGCACGGATGGATCATGTTTATTCAAACAGATATGACTTACTTTGATCAAGCGATATGATATCATTGCAACCGTGGTAACATCACAAGATTTTGATCTTATGACATAATGTTCGTGAGCAGATTTGTAGCCATATTAAATCAATAACTTCCAAGGTGAAATACGTTGCCAAGACAATACTGGACCAACGTACTGCCGTTGAGGTCTTCTTCTTGGAAGCCTTGGATCAAGTGCGGTCAGAAATAGCCATGAACAGGTAATTTATCTCACGAGTGCTTCTTTTATCACATGTGACTTGACAGTTGACATACTGTCGTATTGAATCGTAGATCACAATACGTCCAAGCCGCAAAGGCCGCTTACCAACAGAAGATGATGGCGGCTCATGCAGGTCAAGGGAGCTATCCGAAGATCAGGACATTCCAGAAATCGGACACAAGTACTAACAGTGTGTTTGCTGATCTCAGCGAAGCAGAAAACTGGTAAGCAGGCAAGCGTAATGCCTCAATGAAATCTATACAAAAAAGCCAATACTTCACGTACGCAGTATTACAGCCACTTGAGAAGCTAGTTACTTATCAATTTCAAAGAGCTGTCTCAGCTGCCTGTTCCCATTGTGCTATCACAATCTTGTTATCTTCATCAAACAACCCCATACGGTCAAGAACACACACCTTAATAGACTGAAAAGGGCATACTGTTCGGTGTTCATCTTAAAATTTCATGTTGGTTGCAAAGCCCATTGCATTTCCACAGAGTTGGTACGGTTCATTTCAATTTGTCAGGCTCCAATGCGTCCAATGTCTTTCATGATTTTCATTCGTAATGTGACGACGTGATAGGTCATCGCTCGGCACAAAAGTGGACATTCGAGAGTTAACATGGGAGCAGAAGGAGAAAGTTCTGCGTCTACTTTTCGCGAAGATGAACGGAATCGCTCACAAAAAGAAGCTATCGAAGGGACAGCAAGCACTCCCACATCCGCCGACGGCTAAGCAGCTCAGCATAAAAGACAAACCTAATCCGTAAGTGCGGAAAGGCATCAGGCCTGCCTATGTCACTTTGGGGCGCAACATAACCTAAGGATCAGGCGACCAAGAGTTCTAGTTAAATACAAACGATGGTTTGCCTGCTACATCTGGCATTGACATGATAATGAAGAGATAAATTTGTGACTCGCTAGGTCAATTACCTTACTAGTATCATCAGTATCAGTATTATGTAACTGACATTTAAAATTATGTTACACTAACACCTATACTATGACAACGCTTGACCATTGCAGAACTTAGAGGGGTATGGTGTAAATTTACCTCAGTACTGTAAGATACCACTTTCTAACCCCTCATGCTAGGCTCCTGCTGAAAGTTAGGCAAACATTCACGTGACATGTCCCTATTATGTTATTGTTATTATGTCATATCTCAGCGAACAATTTCGTGATTGCTTTGACACGGATGAAAATCTTTTTGCAGTGCACCTGACCAACCTACGTTTCTGACCGAGTCCGAGGACCCAGTGGCAGTAACGACGTCGCAGAGCGCTCCCGGGTTGACCTTGCCGGATATCGGGAGACAGACAAATGTAGTTGTTGCCAATTGAATCTTTGCACTTCTCAAATTTTGAAAATACAATATAGTTTATATACAGCGCATTTGTGATGAAATTCTGACTGCCCATGTCTACAGTCGCAGGAGTGAGTCTTCTCTGATATATGTAATCTATGGCAAACCTCCAAATACTGTCTAATTTCCCAATGCGAGCACAAAACAATTGTGATGAGGGTTGTATTTTATACACATATTGCTTCAAACAATGTAAGGTCACAATTGCATACGACCATAAAGCTATTTTATTGGACCAATCGGTAGTAACACTACAATTTCATCAGAAACAGCAACCGATTCAAAGTTTTTCCGCAATATATACCGAGCTGAGAACACCAAAGTGTTCAACCTTCACGATTACTGGAACAACATATATTTGTACTCTCAGACAGACTTTGGTAACGTTGGAACTCATAGTATCTTCAAATTTTGAATGTGTGACATGAGCTGATGGTGTCTAGTAGGTAAGCCAGTTCCTGTACAACGATATCTCATGTTTTGCCTTATCGCATGACAGGCATGGCGACGGCCGCCTTGGAATGAGAAACGTCCTCTTGCCTCCAGAGCTGGGTAACAGTCTTTACTTGAGTGTAGAATTGAATACCCTGCGAAGGTAAATTTTAATTACAACTCCATAAATCTTTGCAAAATCAAAATAATGGTTACATGAATTGGTTCAGTATGATTTACAATATAATTTAAAAATATTTCATTTACAACCTTCGGGAACATAGCATGTTCAAAGTCCAAGAACAACTATCCAAAACCATTACAGCCCCAAAATATCTCATAAGGCTTGTTCAACAATAGCTTAATGGAGTTGTATAACCTGGTTTTAGAGTTTTCATATACAATCTTCGGGAACATAGTTAAAACTTGCTTAAAAAACAATTTTCATAGTCCGAACACTATTATAACCCCAACGTCTCCTAAACGGCTCGAAGACTTCCATAAGCAATCTACTGTTTACACATTAGACCACTGCAAACATCGACTAGTGTACTGGTCTTGTCTGTGCAAACAGTCAACTGATAATAATGGATTAGATAAGCATTCAAACAACTGAGATAGCGCCTATGTAAAACACAAACGTTAGACAGAAATAAAATACGCACCTGTTTGCCATAGAAGTTGACGTCCCCCCGGAATGATGCTCGCGAACCAGTGAACGAAAACATTGGCAATGGAACCGGAATAGGTACATTCACTCCCACTTGGCCAACATCTAGAGACATATATTCAAAGTCACAATTAGGCCTATAGATTGTAGTGTTAATTCTAGAGACTTCAGACAAGTGGAGAGGGATGATTTTTTGAGTATTGAAAATATAGGCCTATGCTACTGCCACTAAGAGTTGATTTACCAACGAGAATAATAGTTCCGATACCATGTCACACGGCGGGATGCTGTAAACTTTGATTGGTGTTACAGTAACAAAATTTCAAATAATCTTTAATGAGATGTAGCCTATAACAGGCAATATATTGTTTGTGGTCGCATAACAGGTACATGTTCGAACATTCCATATCATCCATACTGTTGCGATATCAAAATACTCGTTACAATGAATCAGCTGGGCATGAAGTCATAAGAACATAAGACGGACAATCATGGTCGAGTTATTCTAAAATCCTTCGCTACGGCTCTCCACTTTATATCCTCGAACTTAGCCAAGCATTCAACATATCTTACCAATTTCGTTGATGAACCTTCTAGCCGTTGCTCCGCTGGATGTGAAAATAGCAGTTCCGTTTCCGTACGGATTGTCGTTGATCATCGATATCGCGTCGTCCAAAGTGTCAGCCTCCAGAATGACCAGAACGGGCCCGAAGATCTCTTCCCTGTAACACTCCATGTTGGGCTGTAAAAATATTTCACACAAATGACAAGAGGAATAAGCCCTGAAAAACAGAAACGGAGGAGAATTCATCAAGTCTGAATTTTTTAACAAGAATTTGATTTTTTTGATTTTTCGATTACTTGATTTCATCAACCAGGTGAATCAATTGCTATTTGCTATTTACGATTCTCCGTGAGAAGGAATACAACACATTACCTTGACTCCAGACAAGATGGTGGGTCCGACGAAATTCCCTTTCTCATAACCCGGGACCGTGACATCGCGTCCATCGAGCAGAAGATTGGCTCCTTCGTTGACGCCAGACTGGACCAGGTCGCAAATTCTCTGCTTGGCTTCGGGAGATATGACCGGGCCGAGATCGGCGTCGGGCTGGTCACCTGCAAGTAGAGGGTAGTCAGGTACTTGTTTGGTACTGAATTAGAAGAAACGATTTCCTTCAAAGTGCTCAAGTATTGGATTGGTCCGAGGGGTCACACAAACAATTTTCCACTGTGGAGGCCTTGAAACCTTAATTGGCCGTATTGCAGCATAAGAAACATGTAACAAACGTCACTGGAAATAACATATCTCTGAAGTCACGATCAACCCTCAGCATTGTCACAAAGTGAAATGAACTATGTATGGCTGAAAAACACCAAAGTGTCTTTAATGTGACGGAGAACAGGCGTTTTCGTGGACGCATGAAAGGTATGCACTACTGCACAAGTACAATGTTAATGACCAAGTCTGCCTGCAAGAGACAAGCTGGAAACTTATCCGACTCGTACTCCAGCTTACCAGCGTTGACTTTCAGCTTCTTAGCTCTCTCCTCCAAGTCCTTGACCCATTCCTTTGAATCCCCGACGAAAACCGCAGTCGACAACGCCATACATCGCTGTCCGGCCGCCCCAAACGCGGCGCCCACCAATTGATTAAGGGTATTTTCCTGGAAGTTTGAAAAAAAATTATTGTACTGTTGTTCACTGTTCAGTAGGGTTGTCCATAATTTGGAAAATCTCACAAATGCTGCGTATCCATGTCTCATTCTATAGATTATTGATAAAAAACGTCAATGAGTCTGAATTGAGCTCACAGCAAAGTCGTTAAGATTTGTCTAAATGCGTTTGAAAGTAGCTGCTGTAGAGTGGGCGTGCCAGCGACCATAGAACGGCGGGTAGACTAGTAATCACGAAATCACGGCTCCTGATTGGTTAATCAGCTATGCTTGAATGATCACAACCGCAGTGGCTTGCTGATTACATGCTTCTTCTCGTTCAAGAAGTTTTCTAACTGCGATGATTCTGTAAGCGCATTGTAGGTTGGTGATTTGACAATATTATGTGACACCTGGTCATTGAATGTTTTAGTTTTTGAAGTAAGTTACGATAGGTTTAGAGCAGCAATAGCCTATTGCAGACATGGCATAGGTGTAACAACGAATAATTGTGAACTTGTAGAACTAAGTATAAATCCGAGAAATATCTAGTCTGGTATGCTTGCGATTACGCCAAGTCCTCCTGCTTTTCTGGGTGCAGGTAAAGTATTAGCCATCGCCAAACTGGTGTAGCACACCATGTGAGATGGATGCTGCGGGGAACAATTCTGTATGCTCACAAAATGATATGTGGACTGACCAGGTAGCTCACATTGGAACTCTGAAGAAGTGTAACTACCGCATCGCTTCAATGCATTTTTAGAATAATGTCTGGTTTGATTCAAGCATTAGTCGTGATGCAGCCAGTAATGATCTACGATTCATTTAGGACAGGCTAAGCTCTACAAGCAAACTGTAGTTTTGCTGGCCCTACCAGCATAGTCTGTGCTTAACTTTAGATCTCTTTCTGCGGTATGATTGAGGACTTTGACAGCACTTACGGGTAGATTCATTATGCTGTAAGAATCTGACAAGTGCCACGCATAAACTACCGATTCAGCCCATCCTTGGAGCATTCAAGGCTTTAATTATATACCATGACAAGAGCCTAATAAGATCAGACAAAGTAGTGCCACTGTTAAGATTTATATTTGCAATCAATGATGGTACATCCCTTGTGAAAATTGGAAATTCGTACGCCACTTGCAGAAGTGTCATTACAATGTTTCTTTGCGTGTTTTAGTGCTTTCCCTCGATGAAAACAAGGTACACAGACTACAAAGGTTACCTTCACAATAAGCCAGTCATGTATTAAGCGTTTTTGTGAAGCAGCTGTCTTTTGTTCGCCATGTAATATGTTACTCAACATATCCTGAATTAATCTCAAATCATCATCTGCGGACCAACCTACAATGCGCTTACAGATTCACCGCCGTTACCAGACCAGCCGTTACCAGCTGATCAGCAAGCCGCCACTGTCGTAATCATTCAAGCATAGCCGATTACCCGATCAAGCGCTGTGATTTCGTGATTACTAGTCTTCTCGCCGTTCTATGGTCGCTGGTACGCCCACTTTGCAGCAGCCACTTTCAAACGCATTTAGACAAATCTTGACGACTTTCCTGTGAGCTTATTGCAGGCGCATCGACGTTTTTTATCAATAATCTATTGAATGAGACATGGATACGCAGCATTTGTGAGATTTTCCAAATTATGGACAACCCTACTGTTCAGTCCCAACACGGGACGCATCCAGAGCTGGTCGGTAACAAATTACTCCTTCTCCCACTACTCAAGTTATTGGAGTACAAAATTTTGGATTTCAAAAAACAGTATTTACGGTGGGTAGTCCTATAATAAATAATGGAAGAATTCCCAACAATCTACACCATTATCTTCCAATCCGAAATTTTTTACTCAATAACTTCGCTTCTACAGGTTGGAATTGAACAAAATTTGGTGTGCAACATTGTTTTAGGCAGCCCGACAATTGCATGGGGTAGCCGGTAAGATTTGACAAACTTTACTTTTTAGTTTTATTCAATAAATACAAAACTTTAACCTTGATAGCAATGCTTCTACAGGGTAAAAGTGGGTCAAATTTGGTGTGCAGCGTTTTTTAGGCAACCTAATAATTTTGCCAAGTAGCCAGTAGAACAAACGTTATTTTTGAACAGCCCTACTAGGTACGTCATTATGGTACCTTATTCGCATCTGGCATCAAAACTAAGACTAGGATATTTAATTTTTACTTACTCGGAAATTGCTATATTCACTTATACCTGAGCAGACATGCTTACCTTATTCGCATCAGGCAGTACCACGCCGTGATTCTTAGCGCCCATATTGGATTGCACCCTCTTTCCGTTACGAGAGCCACGGTCGTGAATGTATTCTCCGGCTTGGTTTGAGCCCACGAACGAAATCGCTCGTATCGTGGGATTGTCACAGACGAAATTTACCGCTGCAATACAAAGCAAGGTATAACGGCAAGAATTGACTACGCCTTTGCTACATCCCAGCAAGTTGCCGCTAACGATATACCCAGGGTTGTAATGACTCGAGTCACCACTTTCTGACGACTCGACTTGACTAGAGTCATTTTCTCAAAATACGGAAATGACTCGACTTGAGTCAATCTGTGTATTGACTAGACTTGGACTCGAGTCATTATGCATGACTCGAACAAAGTCATATGACTCGAGACTCAGACCGACATTTCATTTTAATTTTCAAGAATAGTGAAGTAACCATACTATTGAGATTTCGTCTATTAGCACTGGTACTTGAAAATGCGACCAGAAATCGCT
Organism: Botryllus schlosseri; assembly: GCF_051294905.1. Taxonomy (NCBI): domain Eukaryota; kingdom Metazoa; phylum Chordata; class Ascidiacea; order Stolidobranchia; family Styelidae; genus Botryllus; species Botryllus schlosseri. The sequence continues at coordinate 24,893,961 of NC_137246.1, read as the reverse complement.
AAAAGCGAGGAAAATTAGTATATTATAAATGCGAACCATTAGTTATCACCAACCATAGTTATAAAGTTGGTTTAAAAAGACTTTAACTGGAAACTGAGCAGTCAACACAGTGACTTGGACTCGACCTTCTGCTCGCCGACTTGGGACTCGGACTTGACTCGGTGGGGAATTGAAAATGACTCGACTTGACTCGAGTCAAAACTATAAAATTGAGATTGACTTGTGACTCGGAGCCATGTGACTTGGTTACAACCCTGCCTTCAGCAGCATTTGCAAGAATCAAGACGACACGTGTCACTACGAAATAGCGAAACCCTAGTTTAAAACATCATCATGCCAGAATGTCAAATCTATCCATCCATAAATCACAAAACAACAGTACTTTGTTGAAACAATACGAACCGTCTTTAGATCCATGTATGATGTTCAAGGTACCATCTGGAAACCCGGCGTCTTGAGCCAATTTCGCTAAGAACATGGTTGCGCCGGGATCGCGCTCAGATGGTTTCAAAACATAGGTGTTGCCGCAAACCATAGCCATCGGAAACATCTGAATTCATTCGACAGATGTCAGCACAAAAAATCATAGATTCAACACTGTGAGTCATACCCAAAGCGGTATCATGGCAGGAAAATTGAACGGGGTGATACCGGCACACACACCGAGCGGATATCTGTACGTAATGGTGTCCATATCTTTGGCAATGGAAGACAGAGATTCTCCGAGAGCCAACGACGTGATGCTGCAGCAATGCTCGACAACCTCTGAAGATACCATCCGATTACATCACACTCCCGGTATCGACAAGCGAGCGATACTTACGTAAGCCTCGCAGCACGTCGCCTTCGGCGTCTACCAATGTCTTGCCTTGCTCCAACGTGATCAGTTTTGCGATCTCAGACTGTAGATTAAAGAGTGATCGTTACGAACCAGGGGCATGAGCCTTTTTCAGTGGCACCATTAAAGAATTTTGAAAAAAAAATATCATCACTTGAATGGACATAACTTCAATATACAATTGGATAGTATATTAATATTGATATAAACCCGAATATGTTCGCCCGACACTCGTCAGGGGTAATCGTCAGCAACTAGTAGAGAATTGGAATGAACACTGCATATCAACAATCGATCACCTCGATTCGAAATTTCATGCAAGTGACGTCATATGTGGCGATACGCTTGTTGATATACAATGTACTCTCCAATGCTCTATTAGTTGCTGACCATTACCCATGACGAGTGTCGGCCGAAATATTCAGGTTTATTTCAATATGAATACCAGTACACTATGCAACTACGACATAAGACATTAAAATTTAATAAAAAATACTAGCTCAGCAATAAGCCACTTCTTGATATTGAGTTTATTTTCTTCCGTCTATCACCAATCCAGCAATTAAGACATCGTCAACCATCTCATTAAAAACAAGACCAACCATCCATCGCATTAACCGAATATTTAATAACTAATTAATGTAACATCATGTTTATTGTGTGTTGCAAATCGTTTATCATTCAAACTACTCTCTGCCCACAGAAAATACAAGCTGCGCACAAAAAAGCCGTAGTGACGACCTTTTTTTTAGTCCTTACGGATTGGTGTCCAAGGGACTCGTGCACTCACCGTCTGCCTGCACATACCTGATTCTCTTTGATGAGCTGTTGGTATTTGAACATGATTTGCTGTCTCGACATGACGGACATGTCAGCCCAGGCTGGGAACGTGCGAGAGGCCGCGGCGGTGGCCGCTTCCATCTCCAGCTTAGTGGACTCGGGAACGCGGGTGATGACCTCATTAGTGGCCTGCATGAGAAAGACCGATATGGATAATACTGGGCGCTCGGGTAATCAGCATTTTAGGCAGAGGAAGAAAACGATCATTATATAGCTAATTTAGTGTCATGTACAGGTACATAGGCCAACTATTTTGATAGATGGTCTACACCTGTGGTTCTTTTTGGCCTCGCGGACCTGCAAAACTTCCAAGCACACTTCGCGGCCCTGTGAACGTTTAAAAACTAATATTTACCCTAAATTTAATCACGACAACTTGAATGTAATATTGGAAACTCAATTTAGTAGTGTCTTTTTGATACTAGATATTCCTACGTGATTCTATTGAAGTTTCTGCAAGGCAAAGTTCGAGAAGTCCTGTTTTTTTTATTTTTATTTATTTATAATAATCATTGAGTTATATTTTCATCTGAACAAGACACACACAGCTACAATGCGATAATACACTAACTTGATTGTGATTGTTCGGCGCCCTTTGAAAGAAATGTGAATTTGCTATTTTCTCTATTATACCGCAAATAGTTGCTTAATTCTCGTATATCTGGCGGACCAGCAGGCAACTTGTCACGGATCGGCACTGGTCCGCGGACCGGCGGTTGAGAACCACTGGTCTATACTGCAGCTTATATGTCACCCTGTCTCATTCATTATAATCATTTTTATGATCATTAATCAATTCGACATGCGAGAATTGCATTACATTGAAAAATAAAGAATGAGTCGAAGCAACTTGGTGAAAGCCAATCAACCCCCACCTTTGCCTACAAACATAGAGCTAAAATGGAAGGAAATGTTCATTAAAAGGAGGGCTAACTTGGCTTGCTAATATATAACCAGTTGAAATTCTGCTTGAGGACTCTTGAGGACTCTCTGCTAATTTGATTTTTTCCCCAAGTTTACCATAACAATACGTATATATCTCTTATGAAACATCAATTAGGGTACAAATATTTCTCACAGGATTATGGAGATCAATCCAACGGTCTGTCTTCGACTCTATGAATTTTCCATCGATGAACAACTTTGTTGTCGCCTACATATTGAATGAGAAAGGTAACAAGAATTATGATACAATCAATAATTTTCAAGTAACACAACGTACCCCTGACGAATATTGGCATGTTTTCAAAGTTCTCGCCGAACCAAGAACCTAAAAAGTCAAATACATATACGGTATCGGAATAATACCAGCGAAATGCATAGACAGCACAACCTTACCTTGGTCAATATTTTTTGAGAGCGCAACATGATGCTAGAAGAAATTAGTCTAAGATAAAATTTCTGTAACGCGAGAGGCTAAGAGTGAAACGAAACACTTGCAAAACCATTTCACAACCATAGAAATATTACCGGGTGTTAGGTCAAAATTCAAATATTTTGATCACAGTCACCACCTCAACTAGCATATGAAAGATTTTAGTGGTAATATTAAACCACACACAAACTAATTTTATACAGCATGCACATTCATAAATTGAGAGCAAGGAGTATGATGTGCTCATAAGCTCATGTACTTGCTGACAGTAGGCCTACTTCATAAATTGAGCAAGGTGTATCGTAAATCAGGCAGTGTTAGTCAGCACTAATAGTTAAAACCAAACAAAACAATTTGAAGTGACTAATGAACTCGTTTCACCGTGACACTAACTGCACAAAATGAGCATAACATGCTGGCAGAACAGTATTAGGAGTATCATACCACACATGACCAAAACCGAATGATTGACAATCAATTTTTTCAGCGCTGTATCCACAGTATGCAGACGCAAATGCAACAGCTCCACAAATAACGAAAGATGACACGCAAAATAAATCTTTGCCATATATCCTACTCATGTATATCATTACTGTGAAAGAGAGATGAAGAAAGGGAAAGAGAGAGAATTTGTCCAGTAATACAAAATTTGGAATTCAAATTATTCATGACACAAAAAGATTGATTGAATGCAGTATGTGAATTGCAGGTATGAAGAAATTTTGATATAAAATGAATATTAGTAGAAGTAGGTGTATTTGCGTATATAAGTGGTTCTCAAACTGGGGGCGTGAAAGCGTCTGAAGGGGGGCACGAAGCTGCTGTCAACTGAAAAAAAATTTCGCACTGTGCGTGATTTACCTCCAGTTCATAGTTATTTCTCTGTGTATAGTCCGAATTTCATATTTGATAATTCTTTGATCAATAGTCATGTCGTTCCATGCCATCAAACTAACCGTTGTGATTGCTAACATACTGGTTGCATTTTGTGGCACGACGATAAGGGGATCGCGAAATTTTTCACTATCATTAAGGGGGGGAGCATGTCTAAAGAAGTCTAAAACCTATATAGCTACATTGTTGTGACATTGACAGTAATTGCAAGGTAGCTGGAGGAGAGTGACCTAGTGACTGATGATCATCGAGAACGCTGCAACTGTGCAGGAGAAACAGAAGCTAATTGGGAAGAGCATTCCAACATCAAAGCCATCCAACTTTTGAGATTCACGAATTCCCCGTTTTCATAAATTTAGCAATAAAAAACCCTATGGTATCATTGTCAGCGGGATGAGTGTTATCAGATTTTGCCGTCATATCAAAATACTGTAATTTTTCTAGTTGATTAATGTTCAGACTACAAGCTTCTTTTCGACCGTAACCACCGATATGAGGAGATTGCTTGACCAAAACGATGTCAGAATATTGCCGCAAAATTTTTTCCACCATACCCTCATTTTCTTCATAAGTTGTGGTACACGTGCTATACACTAGCGTACCGCCAACCGCCAGTAATTTGACAGCGCATTTTACCAGATTCCACTGCAGACTTGGATAGGAAGATATAATTTTGTTTTTTGACGCTGCAATCTCAGTAGGAAATTTCGGTCGCTGGCCCAGAGCACTGCATGGCGCATCTAGTAGGATATGAAAAAACGACATTGGCGCATAAGGCGGGGAATAGTCAACTGTGCGATCAGATATTTGGACTGCATTGTCGCAGACTATCGCTCTTGAGTCTGCACAATACGCAAAAACATGGCCATCACAATTTAACCTACGTGCATTCTCTCGAATTTTTTCAATTTTACTACCAGATCTATCTAACGCTATAATCTTTCCCGTGTTATGCATTATCGAGCTTAAATGTGTCGCTTTGCCCCCTGGTGCCGCGCACATGTCTAAAACAATGGAGTTCTTCGGCGGATTGAAAACGTGACCCACAACAACTGAGGGAAGGTTTTGTGGAAAGAAATTAGTCGGTAATAAGTTAATATCAAGACAAGGAGTTAGATAGATTGGTTCGTTCATTATGATAGCAACACCGCCGACGCAGAGGCTTGACGCAAAAATATCATTCCGCGATACTCTCATGATTCCATTACCGATGAAGTATTTCTGCCCGTCAAACTTATGCGACCCTTTTAAACACTTTTTCTTCAAGTCCACAAATACCGAAACAGGGTCGCCTGATTTTAATCCCGACGGAGCACCGATCACTCCCGGCAGAAATACATGAGCCCCGCGTAAAACCGCGAGACCGCATGCTGTATCTACAATGACTTGGCGGTCGGTATACTTTGGGGCGGTTTCCAATTTTTTCACGTTGACAAGAAGTAGATCGCGCAAAACAGGATGGCGTTCGACGGAAATGTCTCGACACGATATTTTCCGAAAGTTTAAATCTGCGTTCACGTAGTTCTCCAGCGTTTCCATTGCCTCTTCCATTTTTACTGTGTTACAAACACGTAGCGTTGTATAACATGGAGGCGGCATAAAATCTGTCATATTTATGCACTATAAGTACAGTACGGTATTTACGATCTAAAAATACACAAGGAAATGTGGTAAAAACCTTCAATGACTAAGCAAGATGGGTCACTTCAAACTTTCAAAGTCCACATCTTTCATACTAGTGTCCAAGAACTTGAACAGTACCAGGGGGAGGGGCTCTCAACTTCGCCTTGATGTATCTGGAGTCAACAGCTTTTAAAATTTGCTGCAATCTGACATGATTAGGCACTTGAACATGATGGTTTCAATCCAGGTAACAACTGATGTACGGTAAGGAATGTTAATAGTAGCCTACAACTGATTGAATCTTTGATTACCAGATAACTCGGCCCATGGTGAATTCGGCCCATTGAACTCGGCCTTCGGTGAACTCGGCTCATGGTGAATTTGAAAATAAAAATTATTATAAACGTTGTGTATTGCATTAATTATTGGAGACAATACAATGGTGTATTGTTGGTGGTAGACATGCCGTGTGAATGTTATTCCCACTGCGGGGGCGGTATCGTATGTAGCCAATGTAGGGAGTATGAAATGTTATATTAGACATATGGAGCTGCTGTGTGATGTTGATGAAGAGTGCAGAAAGTCAAGGATCAGGTTCTGGTAGACATCGCACATGGTGAATTCGGTGTATCCCAAGATTGGGGGATATTACCCCTAACCCACCTCTGACCTGAATATCCCCCTCTCTCAACCCTAATATCCCTCTTCCCCAACCCTAGTATCTCTCTCGACCCCAACCCCAATATCCCATAAACCCCTCCAACCCTAATCTTGGTATAACCTTACCCCAACCCTAACCCACCTCTAACGGTAATTCCCCCTACCCCAATAACCTCTTACCCTAATATCCCCCTCCTCAACCTCAACCCTAACCCTAATCTTGTGATACCCGTATCCAGAGGTGGTCAGTAACGAAGTACTTCTACTTTTTTAAAGTACTCAAGTAGTTTTCCTCTACTTCCGGTACTTACTCAAGTAGATCTGATTTTCTCTACTTCTACTTGGTTACATTTTGTGATCTACTTACATACTTTTCGCTATTTTCAGTTTGTCAAGTAGAAGTAGTTTAATCCCCAATACGAAAGATAGCCTGAGGAATTTCTGGGCTGTTTTCACACAGTACCAACATTTAATATTCATGAAAGTCAAGTAAAGCCCAGAAATTTGGTTGCGCTTCGCGCACGGTGAAGTAACAAATATGTTTTCACGAAAGTATCAGTAAATATGATTTAGGTACCGGATTGCGTGGTTCCGCTTGCACCGCATTGTCTCCCCTATCAAATATTTTATCACAGTAGCCTATATATGACCCAGCATAACGTTTGAAACTACCGTTTCACAATCTAGCAATTACCTATCATATCGTAATCTAGCAGCCCATGACGTGTCCTGCTAATCTGGAAAATGTGGCATTTATTTAGCGTTACACCTGTTTTAGCAGATCACCTTTGAAGCTTTATGGTCAAAAGACATGAAATATATTTTCCGCATTTTAGAAGTGCTATTTGTATTTCACTTTTAATACCGAGTATCATACTTTGAGTTCTAGTCACTTTCAGTTCATTTTTCTGCAGAACATAGGCCAGCATGTTGAAACATAAAAGCAAGAGTATAGTAATGCCTCTATCTTCCCAAAATAAAGCTAAATATAGATTTTACGATCCACATTATTTGTTATTAACGCATATACTAATTGCGCAAAGTGTTGAGACCGTATCCGATACAGCTTCTCCGTATTGCTCTTTGTCTAAACTTGGGGCCTTATAATATGGGCCTATGGGGTAGGGCGCCATAACATGATATAGTCTCTAAAACGGGGTCTTCTCGTAAACAAAGAGTTAGTATCGCATTTTCATATCAATACTATAATTTGCATCCCATTTCCTCGGATGAATCAATACGAATCAAGCTCTCTGTACCTTTCGCATAGCTCAATTTGCAGCTTTTGACAGTCCATGCGAACGAATTAAGACTGTTTTCAAAACTACTTACTTACTTGAGTAGATTTAAAGTTAGTCAATACTACTTCTACTTCAAGTAGTTTTGGATGGCTCATTGAAGAAGTACGACTACTTGTACTTGAGTAGATTTTGTCGTCTCTACTTCTACTTCTACTTGAGTAGCTTTCTTGGCCACTTTGACTACCTCTGTCCGTATCCCAACCTTAAACCCTAACCCACCTAAACCTGAGCCCCTCCATTCACCATGTGCGATCTGATCCTTGACGTTCTGCACTCTTCATCAACATTACACAGCTCCATATGTCAAATATGACATTTCATACATACGTCCGACTAACCAAACTAACCTACGAAGGTTATTATCTATATTCCGACATACGATACCGCCCCCAGTGAAAATAACATTCACACGACAATGTCCAGTCCACCACCACCATATAGCTCTGTGGACCTCTGTGGTGGCTACGCACTGAGGCATCATTTTTGACTCTCTGACGCCATCTGGGCGTCAGCCTTGGAAAATGAGAAAGAGAGAGAGATTTTTTTAGAGAAAAATTTTGTTTATTCAGTCTTATAGAAAACTTTAGACATGTCATTGGGTGTCGATCGATGGCGTAAACGGTAGAGGGCTATACACCACCCACTTTTAAACTGCAAAAGACCATATTCAAGTCACGGTGAGGTCACGGTATGAATTTCAAAGGTGATGGTCAATTCTGCAAAATATGCCTCCCCCTTCAAAACGGCTAAGAAATAATTCATCAATGAAAATTGTAGTTGAGATAGTATTTTCCACTGTGGAAGTCTAGTCCTTGATTCACTGATTAAATTGTTAGTTTGCCTATAACAAACGGGGCACACCAAATTTTGCTCCATTCCAACCAGTAGAAGCCGAGTCAATTGAAATTTTTGAATTTATTCTAAAAAATACCAGCTTCAAATTTTGCAGTCAACCCCATAAAATTGATAAGTTGCCTAAAAGAACGATGCATTACAATTTTTGTTCAATTACAACCAGTAGAAGCGAAGTTATTGCAGTGTAAAAGTTTCAAATTTGTGAAAATATAGCATTGGCGGTGGGAAAACTCGGAATTAATATTTTTTAAAACTCTAATAACCTCGCTTCTGCTGGTTGGAATTGCGTCGGCTTCTACTGGTAGGAATTGAGTCAAATTTGTTGTGCAGCGTTTTTTTATAGGCAACCTAACAATTTAATCAGTGAATCCATGAGATCCGAAAAAGAGTTATTTTTGAACACCCCTACAACGCACGTTAGTGGAGATGACATATCTGTGAAGTTGTGATCAACCCACAACATTGTCACAAAGTGCAATGAAGTAGGCATGGTCGAGAAAATACCAAATTTTTTCAATGTGCTTCAGAATAGGCAATATATTCTTTGTGGTAGCATAGAAGGTACCTATTTCAACTTTCCACATCATTCATACCGTTGTTATGTCATAATTAGGGCGTTTTTTACCTAAAATAACAGAAGATTTTGACATATAAAATCAATATTTTGACATTTTTTGACCTTAAAAATCTCAGTTTTGACCAAATTTGACCTAACGTAAATAAATTAGGTGTTTTCTCACAGAATGTTAGAATTGTACTACTTATCTTCATTTCTGGTTGGAACTGTCAGTCCTTACGAAGTAGTTGGGCCTGAAAAAAAATTATTTTAACGAAATCTGGCCCTATGAAGAATTCCATTAGTTACATTACACATTATGGTGGATATAATTAGAATTTTTTTTAGTACAACAAAAGATACTTTCCTATACATTCTCGGGTAGAAAGTGTCTGTCACCAAGCAGCTTGCCAAGAATGGAGATAGAACGTTCAACAGCAGCAGTTTGTTGGCTGCCAACACTGAAGTTGTGCGAACACTGCTGCTGACAAACCGTGTTGATGCATTCTGGAAAAGGTGTCTACATCACAATGTTTCATCGTGTGCTTCTTGATATATGAACCATGCAATGCTCACCCTGTCACCCAGTCTTGCTTCAGATGGGATATTGCGGTAGGTTGAGCATAACACCATGGCAACCTATTTGTTTCATTTGAAAGTTTAAGATTCAAATTGAACTGACGGTGGGCTGTCTACAACGATAGGCCAATAGAGTAGGCTACAGACGGTGAAATGTCGACAGTCCAAATCCACAAATGCAGGTTGCAAAAAAGTTGTAACTTTGTAAAGAATTTTGACATTTTTTGACCTATCGATACAATTTTGACCTTTTTTGAGATGCCAAAAATCGCCCTCGTCATTTAATGGATGATACTCGACTAGAAGTCTATAATAGTTGAGTCAGTTGCTCAATTTTGTCCAGCCATAGGCCGAAGGCTTCTTTGCTTAAGCTTTGTTAAAGATATCATATAAATTCCGTATCATTTTGACGTTAACCGACCCCTTTCATGGTGATCTGGCTGTTGCACATTTCATTGGTATAAAATATGGATAAGCTCGATTATTATCTTGTCTATACTTCGTTTAGAATGTTACAAATTAGTCTCGGAGTCTTGCAGGATGCCTGATTGAATTTGAAAGGTACTTTAAACTCCTCAGGTTCGGATTTGTCTGAGGATAAATCTCCAGAATACCGATACCTGGCAGCTTTGAAAAAGTCATGGTAAATAGGGTAGCAGTTCGGTAGTTAGTGCTGTTGTCCAGCACATGCTATGCTATTAATAACTATGTATCCTGCTCGGTAGCCTTAGTGCTCGGTAGCGTACCGTCTGTATACTGCCTAGGGGTGGGAGAAGTTTGAGACTTTTGTCACTAACATCGGGGAGGCCACAAGCAAACAGTTCCGATTCGTCTTTATAACTCATAAGCAGTGGTAGCTTTTGCAGTGGGCGAGGTGGGCGGTCACCCGAGGCCTTGCTGGTCGAAGCCCCCCCCCCCTCCCCCCGCTTTGGTTTATGCTCTTTTTTCAGGGATAATAGCGAATAAACATGGAAATCCGTGTACCAAGCAAGAATATGATTCCGTACAGATGTGTCAATCATCATCAAATCTCTGCATTTGTTGGAAAAGTCCCGTATCCCTATAATCATCACGTTTCTGCATGTGGTAGAATGACTTAGTTTTGATGTAGTCTATCCTTGCACGCATGCAATAATAGATATGGCCGAATCCATCATCTGGCCAAACCTTGACACGGTTAAAGATAGATAACTATAACAGATGCGAAAGGGGGGTCTGGGGGGCGTAGCGTGGTGGTGGGGCGTAGTTATTGTTAGATACTTATAGCCCCCCCCCCCCCGTTCATAGGGCCACCACTGCCCATAAGCCACTTTACTTTTTTGTTATGAATATTAAGGTGTAATTTATGTAGTGGTTCGTTGAATAATATTCTTGAAAATGAATTTGTATTTGTGGCGAGTAGCCGATTTGACTGGCTTTGCAGCGGATTCGTGTGTATTTTCAGGCAGTATGACTCAGTATTGATAGTTTAATCAGATCAATTCATCGCAAGATTGCGATACAATGGAAATATTGGAAGGTGTCGAAACGACTTGGAGTAGTCTTTGAAATCAGACACCACCTGGACCTACACCACCTGGGCCTTGGCGATATAGAGAGAAGGCATACACACTGAATCAAAAGTAAGAAAATGCAACAGGACAAGCGACAAAAAGATGTGGCATGGTCGATATGTCATGTCGTGGTCCATTAATCTTAAGTCCTGACTAGTAGTTGTGTGTATACAGAAACTTCAAAATATTTTCTCTAGCTCAGGGGTGTATATGTAGACTATGTTGCGATTGTTGTGTATTCATACTGAACACTAGGGATGGTGTGAACGTGAGGCTCACGTTCGCGTTCTGTGTGCGAACCTCGGAAATTTAGAGGTTCACGTTCACAAACGAACCTGGGTAGGTTCTGCCCTGCGAACTTTTTTCATATATTACAATGTTCACGTCATTTTATCACATTTAGTTGAAATTTATTGTATTTCAATTGCGGGTCACTCTATGCTTGGCGTAGGCAGCATAAAAAATATCAACACTAAACGAGCATGCACCTTGACAATCTCAAAAATTTTACCTGCTTTGTTACAAAAGTTTGCTCGAAATATCCAGCTTTCTGTTTGTGAATATTTAGTGACTCTCTGCTGTGAGCTTGATCCGCAATCACACAGCAGCAAGAGCGAAATACGCTACATGTAGGTAGACAGCGAATGATGCTATACTCAACTCAACCAATCAATGAATTTCATATCGTTGTCTGAAGTAAGAAGTCTAGCAAGAGTACGGGTCCATCTCGATTTCATATGTTTCTTGTATCATAAAAAAAACAAATCCGTGTGATTGGGGTGTTGGCTGCAGCTGTATAACTTGTTAATGGGGTAAAAGCCGTTTTACGCTCTGCTCAATATCAACAGCAACACTCAAGACACCGAATAGATTGCCCGATCTTGCCAAGACCGTTAAGGCGTAAGCTTATATTCCCTTGCAAATCCTCGCCGAATTTGTTGGCAGGGCGACGGAAGATATTGATTTTATGGGATTATTATAGCATTTGATTGCTCCAGTTGATAAATGTAGCGACGTTTAAAAAGTCAGTATGTACTTCAGCATTGTGGCATTATGTTAGGCTTACCATATTTTGGAAATGTAAAAAGAGGACACTTTTTCAGAAATTTCAGACATGCAAAACTGGAGAAGAATTCTCAAAAACCGGTAAATTTTTCCCACTTCGTGATCGGTTTACTAAAAAAAAAAGGTCATTACTTTCGCTCACAGCTCAGCTCAAAATAACGTTTTCTCTCCACATTGCCAGGTGGATGACTAAAAAAAGGTCTTCTTTTCGCTCAGAGCTAAAATCACCGCTTTTCCCTCCGAAATACCCGCCGGAGCGTCACTTCTCGGCTAATTTGCGGCATATCGCTCGCAATTTGATCTAAATCTGACCTAAATTTTCAAAAAAGAGGACAAAATCTCAAAAAAAAGGACAAAAGGGCGTCCTCCGAGGACACTTTCAAAAAAGTCAAAAAAGAGGACAAATCCTCTTAAAAGAGGACGTATGGTAAGCCTACATTATGTGGCCCGAGTCGTTGCTAGGTATCGTGTACATTAATATCACTTCACTGAAATGTAGGGCTGGAATTAGCATTCACGTTCGCGTTCACACAGAACCTTTCAAAAAGGTTCGCGTTCACACGAACCGGAACCTTTCAGAGGTTCACACCATCCCTCCTGGACACGCTATACAAGGCACACGTGGCCTAAGCTCTAGAAGTATGAAATTTACGTAACAACACATTTTAATTATTTACCACCAGCTATCAAACGAAGATGACTGTACGCTTCATGAAATTATAAAATATTTCTTACTGTGCACTGTGCAGTTAAAGGTGCAACTTTAAACGACTTGAAAATTGATTTGCCATTTCCGCGCACAGGATAATCATTAATGTGCAGTGCACGAAACGTGGACGAATCACGTGCACATTTGCTTATAGACGTGCTTCTAGAGGATGCGATATAGGATGCGTTGTAATTGATCAATGATAACAGCAATTTCATTACACCAATATGTCTGCGAGGATATTTCGGAGTAACAACGCCCGCAGCTGTCGCATATTACGAGTCAGAAGATCGTGAGAGGAGATTAATAATAATCGTCGAGTTATATTTTTCATCTGAACAAGTCACACGCACTGTACAATGCGATGAAATGAACAGATAGGAGAATATCGAACGACACGCAGTTGCGATCTTCTTAGACTGACATCAACCTCGGCCTAGAGTCCCCGATGTCACAGTTCTTTTCGGTGTCGATCTTTCTGAAGCCGCGGCCCTTTCTAGTTCCTTCCGTTTCTCGTGAGTGCTTTCTTTCGTCAGGTTTTGTTTTCTGGGCTTTTTGTCGCAGTAAAAACGGCGACGGCGGGGGTAGAGGAGCACAGATAAACCTCCAACAGGAATCGAACCGGGCCACCCGATTCGTAGGCGCTTATCGTCACTACTACGCTATCTCTTTGCTGAAGGAAATTGCAGTCAGCCCCGATCATATTCCATAGAACAGGGGTCTCCAACACGCGGCCCGCGGCCCGCATGCGGCCCGCGAGGTCCTATTTTGCGGCCCGCGACCTGATTTGAAAAAAATTCAGAAAAACGTTTAGTAAATCATGTTGAAACGCTAGAATTGATTTCAGTTGAAACATAATGTTGTTGTTGTGAGCCATTCTATGTGTCCACTATCACTATTACTCACTAGTTGATACGGCTTCGGCATGGTTATATCATTCCATGGATGAAGAATTTGCTGGTACGAATGGGCATATTGCCTTGACGTGCAATGGCCCACCACTGCCAAGACCGAGACGCCTGCAAAACGACTTCGGGCGCTCCAAAAGACCATGCTTTACGAGGAGATAGTTGTCTAGCAAGTAGGCCTACCGTGTATAGCTAACCCCAATATTGATTCTTCAATCCATGGGTGGCCAATCTGCAGCAGTAGAAGGAAAATTATGCGGCTGCCGACACTTGTAATAACAACCCTAAGTTTTCGCAGATACCCCCTGCATCAGCTGTATCTGGGAATCTGATCACATTGGCCGAGAAAGGATAAATATTTTATAGTAATATGTGAAACTATACTAATATTTATTGACGAAATTCACTCAGGAACATGGAAAATTTTTCGCGCTTCGCGCGACTACAGATTGGTTCTCTGTGGCTCTTTACAACATAACTACTAACGATTTGGTGCGCATAGTAAGCCGATATGTGCATATAGATTAGTTCGGAGTGTACCGGCAATGGACATGGACATGATAACGTGGGTATTTGGCCCCAGCTAGTTTATCACGACTAACCACCGGTATGCGGCCGCAGGCTACATGAGTACGCGAAATGCGGCCGTGAATTACAAAAATGTTGGCCACCCCTGTTTTAGCGGCTAAAGAGTGTTGTCATTGTCAGGTATCGTGTACAGCTAGCTCATAGTCCAAAATATAATGACATTGATGATCATGATACCTTTTGTTGTATTTGTGTTTGTTCAATAAAATATTAGTTCTTTTGTGGTGACTATAACCGTCGCCTATGTTAGAAAGCACAGCGTTGTAATAACCTAGAGTTATCAGACGTGGTTGTTGAACTGCGTTGCCTACTTTTATATCGATATTGATGTCATGCGGCCCGCGGCCTCCAGGAATTTGGAAAAGTGGCCCGCGACCTATTTTGAGCTGGCGACCCCTGCCATAGAATATAGAATATACTTGACAGCTGCAAAGTCCCGACAAGTTCATTATGTATACTGTAGACGTGTTACAGAATTATTACGGTCTATTGTCGGGTATAATTCAGGGGTTGGTACTTGCTATATATAGGCCTACTCTGATTAAAATTTACCTCGTTCAGATAACTGGCGTTTCGTGTGAATCTTGTCAATAATCCTGCGAAATAGGATAAAATTATGGATGTTGAAGGCAAAGAAGCCAGTTCTCTAGCACAGAGCGATTTACTCTGGCTATCCCACGACGTTGAAGATCCAAGTCAAACGTTTTTGAACTCCGAAAGAGCCAAGAATCATCCAAAGTCTGAAGTATGTAGTGTCCGAAGCCTAATTCTTTTTGAAATGGGTTGTACTAGTCTGGTCAATTCTATGGAGACCAAAATAATCCTTCGGGGCCATACTTGTGTTACGGGTACGGAAATTTCAAAAATGACTAATTTCAATTCGATACTATAGTGAGATGTATGTCCATTCCAAAGCCTAATTCGTTAAAAATGTGTTCTACTATTCATTGCGAACATATATTCGGGAAAATGATGATTCTTCGTAGCAGCCGCGGGGGTCAAACCCACTGAGCTATATAAACCATTTCTGCACTCTCCGAAACATACTTCTTACCAATGATCGTCGATAGACATGGTCTGTTGAGTGTTATCATCGACACATTTCTGACGAGTCCTCTGCAAAATTTTCAGTCAAATTGTTGTGTAGTAGGTATCTATTCGTCTTCGTTAAATTGTTCTTTCGTCCTAATACCTGGAATTACATCCGAAAACAGTCGTGCATACGCATTTGACGTTGAATATATTGGAAAGAAATAGTCTGGCAAGACGCTCCCTGTGTAAGTCCGTGCAATTTCCAAAGCATATAACGTAATAATGACACCCGAGTATATTTCCACGATTCGCGCGATCATCGATTTACACCAAAAATTCTGATAGAATCACAGTGGTCTCATCTTTAATATTACGCCGATCTAATTCCAGATTGCTTCGTTTCAGAGTTTGACAAAAAACTTTCAAAACATGATTGACAGAATGGGTGCTGTTGTGGGATCACAAAATGTCAGCACAGCTTCTTCCACCCTCGAACAGCACTCTCATGATGAATCGTATCACAGGTTTGACAACATTAATAACTTACAAGCTTATCGATAGGTTTGCAATCAGGATTGCAATGACTCGAATCATGACGCGACTCGAGAGTTTTCGGTGACTCGACTTGACTCGAGTCGAGTCATTTCTTCAAATACGTTAAATGACTCGACTCAAGTCAATTTTTGTATTGACTAGACTTGTACTCGAGTCATGACTCGAACCAAGTCATTGACTCGAGACTAGGATGGCCAAGACAGACATTTCAGTGTAACTTCGAAGAATAGTAAGTCACCTCATTATTGTTATTTCGTCTATCAGTTCTGGTACTTTGAAAATAGGACCAGAAACTGTTAAGACTGAGGAAAATTACTATATTATGAATTCGTGCAATTCTATACACTCAAGCAGAGTTTAAGAAAATGGATTGAACAGTATTGAACGGAAAACTGATGTAGATCCCTGCCTCTCTCTCATATCTGTATATCACGTGATTTATGTCTTTCTTCTCGTACCACGTGACTGACCATTTATCAGCCCGTGCATTTGAATAATTATACGCAAACTCATTTGCGATATCCTACTGTATATTCCATACATATTCGACCAATATATCTATCTGAGGCAATACTGTCGTTGCATTCACGTTGAAGTTGTCACATCAAGGACTAACGCAAGGAACGAGCGTCTACCACTGCGAGTAACGTATTTTCTACCCAACCACACATTACGTGGAAATCAGGCTACAACTCTAGCATGTTATCAGACGACACACGCTTCCTATACTGAACAGTGGGCACTGGGCATAGTGACTTGGACTCGGATTCGAGTCAAAGCACTATGACTCGGACTCGACCCTCTGCTGGCCGACTTGGACTCGAAGTACGAAGATCGTCCAATAATTATAGCTAAATAAAACATCGAATTTAAGTTACTTGAAATGTTTAGAGCGTATTTTTCAGCATGGTATTGTAGTATAGTTCATTCAGTTCTTTGGCGAAGGGCGTACATCAAAATGATACAATTGTTGCATGAAACTCATTCCGGACAAGTTATATGTGAAAGCTACAGAGCTTTCTAGATAAACTTCCATGAATTCCTACACTGAAATTAAGCGGCACATTTAAGTATAAAAGAGAAAAATGAAAACAGCAAAGTAGGATTATTTTTCAAAGGAAAGCGTGCAATCACAGTCAAGTTAGTGGTCTTCAACAAGACTACGCTAGCTTCACCTGGCATAAACTTCAATCTAACCCTGTAAATATCAAATATAAAAAAGGCAATATTAAATGAAGTTTCCGATGTTACATTTGGTTTCTATACATTTTTGGCAATTAAATTTAAGGTTAATTTTGATTTTGAAGGTCCACTGGTCCGCAATATTTGTTTTGAAGTTTTTCCGGTCCGCAAGGTCTAAAAGTTTGGGAGCCACCGCCTTAGACAATCTCTAGTCTTCTTGTTTTTGCTCAAGTAACTCGGACAATGACAATCTAGAAAGTCTGATCACATGACATGCACTTAACACACTGCTACCGTCATTCTGCAATAAATTGCACTCTGGCTCAAACTCTTAACACTACTATATACCCACTGCGGGAAATCAACCAGAATCCAATCTGATTGTAGGAGACAGTTGCCAGCGGTTGTTGTGTGGCCAAGCACTACGCAACAGGTCAGCGAAGTCGTTCGTTTGTGTTATGATGAAAACATAGCCATGGTGCCCTATGGGACAGGAACTGGCGTCGAAGGGGGAGTAACATCAACTCAGGTGAGCCTATTTGAACAAAAGAAATGGTTCGTGGCATTGTCAGGGAAGTAACACTAAATCTTTGCCTCAAAAGAATGCTGTGTGCATCAATGTGACAAACATGAAACAAATAACCAGATGTCACATCGAGGATTTTGACGTTACTGTCCAACCTGGTGTCACGTGGAAGGCTCTAAACAAGTTGAGTGGCTAAGATGTTACCTTGAGCATGATTTCACAAACTTTAAAGTTTAGACATCTTAAAGATTATGGAGTGTGGTTTCCCGTTGATCCTGGATCGGACGCATCATTATGCGGGATGGCTGCAACCGGTGCATCTGGAACGAATACTGTAAGGTAACATCTATTAGCATACAGCGGTGTGGCAATGATTTGAGTCAAGGCCAGAAGAAATGTTCAGGCTTATGATTTATGATATGAAAAGACTTACAGACGTAATTCTGGAAAGTCAAAATTTGCTGTCACTGAGCTTGACTGTGCTGTAGTCCATGGTCGTAATGACTCGTGTCTCAATTTTTCATGAACTCAACTTGACTCGAGTGATGTTCGTAAAAATGCGAAATGACTCGAGTCACTTTGTGTATTGACTCGACTTGTACTCGAGACATTTTACATGAACGGATTCAATCTCGTGTGTCAGGACCGATACTTTTAAAATAGGCTCAGGAACTGTGTTTTAACTATGTGTATAAACATCTTATGAGTGAGAAAAATGAGCATTTTGTAAATGCGAGACCTTCGGTATCACAAGAGTTTAAAAAAATCGGTTGAGCCTGATTTGAACTCGATAATGAACAATAACACTATGACTTAGACTCGGACTCAACCATTTGGTAACTGATTGGGACTCGAACTTGACTCGGTGGTGAATTGAAAATGACCGGACTTGACCCGAGTCAGAACTATAAAACAAAGATTGACTTGTGACTCGGAACCCTGTGACTTGGAACAACCCTGCCGTAGTCATCTGACTCCGCCACTGTCACGCAGTGTTGGGATGATTTGAGTCATGACTTGACTCGAGTTACGTTTTCCGATTGACGTGACTTGTCTCGAATAACTGTACTTAAATGAATTGATTTGGACTCGACATATCACAAATATGAAATGACTCGTGACTCGGAATTAAATTTTCGATTCAATTTTCGATTTATCAGACATACTACCGAGAAAAGCATGCTGAAACTCTCTGTAGTCCTATAAAGTGACTTCGACGTCAAATATCTGTGATCTCACTACTGTATAACTTCCGAGTCGATAGCTTCACAGCCTCCAAAGAAACCGGAATGGCGTGATTTAATAATAATGACCCAAATTGCAACATTAACGTTTATTACCACTAAATCTTTAGTATTCCTCACAACGCATACACAGGGCCAACGCCGCCTCACGACTACAGCAAAGAGTGTATAGAAATATGCCAAAGTCTATTGTTGTTAGAGCTACTGTTTTAGTGGTTTATAATTGTATTATATAATAATTAAGCTTTTGGCAATTCCTTTGTTAGCAAATAAAGGTGCTGCTGGAATTGAGCCCCTGTCATCGGTAATTAATGCAGAGGACTATATACGCTGAGAAGTACTTTTAAACGATATTTTTATAGATATGGCAACATGAAAGGAAATGTAATCAATTTAGAAGTGGTACTTCCTGACGGGAAGATTATCAACACTGCGGGTCCGAATCGACGTGCCAAGTAAATGTTATTTCAAGTTGCATGAAGGTATTGTGTTTCATAGTATTCAATCCAAATCTTGCAGGAAAAGTTCCGCTGGTTACAATCTGACAAATTTGTTTGTGGGATCCGAAGGCACACTGGGAATTATCACTTCAGCAACTTTGAAATTGCAGGCTGTACCCGAATCGGTACTGAAGAACAAATGAGTTCGAAATATTGCACGACCCAAGGTTTATCTCTTGTTAAGATATTATCTGCTGTATGCTTTTTTCCAACTGTCGAAGATTCTGTTACATGCGCTGTCAACACCATCCGATCGGGAATTCCTATTGCGAGGATTGGTATGTGGACTATTCAACCGCTATTCCGTAACCTAGTTTGTTGGGTTCTCATATTATGCCAAACTTGTATATTTCAATATTATAAGTTATTGCCTGAGCAGGGATCAATAGACTCTGGAAATCTGTCACATTCATATCTTCTAAACGTAGTAATAACGGGCCAGCATTTGTTTCAAGGAATCACATCTTGTTGTGAATGACTGACTGACGCTCCATGATTTGGAAAATAATTTTTTGACATGAACAATCTTTGGTTAATTATAGAGACCATCCAATAGGTGTAGTTTGTTCTCCAGTGTACGATTGAAACTGCTCCATGAATCTTTGAGGCTCACTTTAAACAGATCAATGGCTGATGTTGGCCCTGGGACGCTTTATGGGCGCCAAAGAAAATGATGTAGTAGTAGGCCGGTGTATGGTGTATGTTAAATCCTGTACCCGCCACCGTATGTGGCGGGTATTGTTCCAGTTATATTTTCTGAGTATAATTGAGGTGACCGTAGTCACGACTGTATTTACTTATTCTTTTTTTCATGTCTCTCTTCCGTGATTCATGATTCCGTGATTCATGATTCCATGGTTTATTATAAAAATGGAACTGATTAAAACTAAATTAGGCCTTGATAAATACAATCAATGCGGAATGTCGAGTAAAACAACAGAAAAAATGCTCACACTGAAAATACTAAAAAAAACTAATAAAAAGAATAAGATTATTTGTGAATTCAAATGAAGAGCAACTATTCAAGAACGAGTTGTGCTTCTCGCAAGAGGAGCACATCTGAATAAGGAAAAAAAGACAAAGACTGACCAATATCGAAGACGCGAAGAAGTACTTGGACGAAAGACGACAGACGGAGACGAAAGTAGGACGAGAACGATGAACACAAAAAAAGTGAGACAAGGACGACGAAAGAATGACGAACGAAACGACGAATCGAAACTACGGAACGAACGAAGAAGAACACCCGAAGAGAAACAAAGAAACCTTTTGTGAATTGATTGTGAATTTAAATGTTACAAATAAACAAATTTCCATGCAATGTGGCATACATTTTTTTTCTACAATTTGATTCTCGCAATATATATATTTTCTGTCAATTTCATGCATTTTATTTTGACTACATTTGGGTTCGCCATGGCAGCCCGTAAAAAATGATTCATGAATGAATAATATATTTGAATGAAAAAATAGCACTCATAGGGATGCAAAGTTCTATAGTATAACTATGCCTCTATCCCTAAAATCTAGCTGGTTGCAAATTTATATTGCTATTAACAAAGAATTACTAATGGTGATGAAAGTAGGTGCAATTTTCGAATATATATTATGTCCCCCTGTCATATAGCATCTGTTCCACCCAGTTTTCATGGCCTTTTTTCTCATGAAAGTGATGCAAATTTATCGGAATGGTACTTTCTCTTTGACAAAATCTGAAAGTTAAAAGTGACTTCAGAAACCAAACAAGTAGAAATAGTCTATAATCGTAACCACTTCACTTTATAGTGAAAGTAGAAGAGACCTACATCTGTACCCTGCAAATGTAGTACTACTTCTCCGTTGACCACCTATGAATTTAAATCCTGATGTAACAAGGCGTGAATTTAAAAAGAGTGACATCATTTATTTCAGAATATATGGACGAGAAGTCTGTCGACGCCACAAATAAGTTCAGCAATCTCACAAATCCTGTCTCGCACAGCCTTTTCTTAGAATTTCATGGATCTGAAAATGCGACAAGGGAACAGGTCGATATTGTTGGTCAGTTCTTTCCCCTTTCTATCTCGCATGCTTCTGTCATGCGTCATTGTATAATCATGAACATGCGTTTCTATTCAGAGGAAATGGTAAAGTCAAACAACGGATCGAATTTCAGTTGGGCAGCAACCCAAAAAGCGAGGAACAAGGTATGGCAGGCCCGTCATGACATGCACTATGCACATATGGCCCAATCTCCAGGCAAAAAAGTGAGTATCATGAATATCATTCGTCTTGCTTTAGTCAGGACCTCTATAACTTGCAGACAGGCAATATATTGATACGTCAAGAATATACATAAATTTGACTGGAGATATCTCGGCCTCAGCATGTCTTGTGATGCTTTGAGTATCAATTGAGAGTTCATTATACATTGATTTGCAAAGCGGCTGTTGACTATTGATAGATCCCGGCATACCCAACAGATGTAGATTTCATCGTGGTCAATTTTACTTATCTGCAATGCGCCTGCCTGCATGAATAGAGGAACCAGTGAATACAGCAGATCAGTGTTGTAATGACTCGAGTCACGATTTTTTGGTTATGACTTGACTCAGTCATATATTTGAAATGCGTAAAATGACTTGACTCGAGTCAATTTTTGTTTTGACTCGACTTGCACTCAAGTTATTGTGCATGACTCGAGACTAGGGGCCAAGACAGACATTTCATTGTAACTTCGAAGAATAGTAAAGGCACCAAATTATTTCTGCTTCGTTTATCAGTACTGATACTTGGGAAATAGGGCCAGAAACTGTTAAGAGTGAGGAACTTTACTATATTATGAATGCGAGCCATTCTATATCACTTGAGCAGATTTGAAAACAGTCAGTTGAACTGAAAACTAAAAATAATGACTTGGACTCTGTGGTGAATTAAAAATGACTCGACTTGACTCGATTCAAAACTATAACAGTAAGGATGACTTGTGACTTGATTACAACCCTGGCGGCTGTTGACTATCGCTATATCCTATGGGCTGACATATCCAGGTGTAGATTTCATCCGGCTAAATTTTGCTTATCTAGGCTACAATGCGCCTGCCGGTATGAATAGATTAAAACCTGTGAATACACAGATGCATCAATACTGTATGTGGAGCAGGAGAGGATCCCCAACCTCGATAATGTTACTGTGATCGAGAGATCGGCGCGTTTCTGCAATGTCCAATATTTTCAACCCAGGCCTACACAACGGATGTCTGCGTTCCTATTTCACATTTACCAGAAGCGATCACATACGCCCGACAAGTAGCTGATGAATCCGCCTTGCCTTGTGGAATTTTGGGTCATGTTGGTGACGGTAACTTCCATTGTATGTTCACCTTTGATCCATCAGACCCTGCAGAGTTACAGAAAACCAAGGATGTGGCAGTTAAGATAGCTCGGTATGTATGTGTGTGGTAGTTTAGTACTGCTACTGATACTGTATTAGATATTTCTCTTCTACCAAGCGATCACGCATACTGAATATCTTGATCATTGCTTTCATGCATCATGCTTGATTAATATTGAAAATTGAACAACTTACATCAGCTCATTGCTGAAGTAAAGTCAAGATGATAAATAAAAACCCTCTAATTCAACTCTGGCGTCAAACCCATCACTATACCTTGATGGACAATTGTAGGTTCCAGCAGGGTTGTAATGACTTGACTTACGTTTTTTTTTGTGACTCAACTTGACTCGTGTCATTTCCTTTAATATGGAAAATGACTCGACTTGAGTCCATTTGTGTATTGACTCGACTTTCACGCGAGTCATTGCACATCACTCGAGACTCGGACGGTCAAGACATTCATTTCGTTGTAACTTTGAAGAATAGTAACCTACAACATTATTCGAATTTCGTTTATCAGTACCAGTATTTGTAAAATTGGGCCAGTAATTGTGTAAAATAAGAAAATTTACTGTATTATGAGTGTGGGGCATTCTACAAAACGTCAAGAGTTGGCAAAATGTGAGTTGAACTGGACTTGAACTCTAAAATGAACAGGGAACACAATGACTTGTACTCGAGTGAAGAGATGGCGCAGTGATATGTCACACATGCAGTTGCAACACCAATGGGAATGGGTTGTGAGTTCGACTCCAGAATTCCTACCTAAGTGTTGAAGGTCTATCTAGGCTTCTCCTTGACAAGTGGGTCGTGCTACACGTCGGTAAATAGGCTACGGAATTATAATGAAGAATATCGGCCTGGTGTAGAATGACCATTGTATTCGAAGCACAAGGAATATCAAAAAGAACAACAATAACAACTTGTACTCGAGTCTCAACACAGTGACTCGGAACTTTGAACCCTGACTTAGTGAATTGAAAATGCCTCAAAACTAAAAAAGTAAAATTGAATTGTTAGTTTGTTACAACCCTGGGTTCCAGTCACTTTGGTCACGTGAAGTATTGGTAGCACGATCTGATTTTTGTGTTTTGTACCCCATACTCATTTTGGTGGCAAGTTCACCATTTAGGCATCCTGCTTGTTACCTCATTCCAACTATTTATACGTGACTCGATGTAGAACTGAAGTCTTTTAAAATGTAACAGCTGCATGAATATCCCACGTCCCGATATTACAAACGCGGTTCACTTCACCTTGTTTCAATTCTAGGAAAGCACTTGCACTAGACGGAACAAGCACCGGCGAACATGGCATTGGGCTGGGTAAGAAAGAGCTGCTTATTGAAGAGATGGACGAAGCATTGGATGTCATGAGATCAATAAAGAGAATGATAGATCCTAAGAATCTAATGAACCCTGACAAAGTATTGTGAACGGCTGTGTACAACTCCACCTGAAGTCTATATTGAGGAGTCATGGAATGTAGCCGAGTGCAATCACAGTTCTGCATTATATCGTATGTAATGGCATTTTTATCAAGTGTGACGATTGTGATCTTTGTATAGAATATAAATGATACCTAACTCTTACAATGTTCTAAATATCATCCTCGAAAGATTTGCATCGTCTTATTGAATGGTTACTAAGGCTAACATGAATTGACTTATGTCTATAAAATGAAAAAGGTGGCAAAGTATATGTAATCTATGGAAGGATAATATTTCAGAAATATTTTACTACTGTCCTGCATTATCTATTTATGTTCAGTACGTGCGACAGCCCAACAAGCATAATAAAGTCCAGACATTTCCAAGCATGGTTGTGGCAATGCAACATAGCCTACTCGTTTCTCTACGTCTCTTCTACTTGCATGTTTTCAGTTAACAGTATTTTGTTGTAGCAAATTTTGTATTACAAGAGGAGCAATTAACTTTTTCTCGAGCACAAGTGAAGTGGTGATGCTTTGGTTGAAGCCCCAGTTAGCAGGCGCTAGGTGCGATCTCCTGATTTGGATAAAAGACGCATATGAAATTGCTGTAACCCAATTTGCTTCAGGCTTGAGACGTTTTCTGATGCTTAGCTTAGCAATATCTGAAATTTCTTTTTTCTTAAATGAATATCAAGTTGAGATGATCCTCGTCTTCAACAAAAAGGATCTTAGAAGCCAATTTGAGTATAATACGAAACAATTGATAACTCGAGGAATCCATAATTTTGCTCACTCGTACTCTATATAAATCATTCATTCAGATATGATTGCATAGAAATAACTAGATAACATATTATTACTGCAATAAATCGACTGCAAATTGAGATCTAGTCACAACATTCCCTTCAACATTCTTGTACCAGTGAATGCCTTTTGCATTGCTGCATTCGCTTATCAGTTATTCATTTAGTTTTAGTGTGAAACCTTTTGTTGCTGAACTTCACTGTTATCCCTGTTATCGGCCAACCATGAAATGCATATCTCGCATATTATAGTGCCGTTCTCTGGCAACCGAGAGACATCCTGTCCTATAGTAATTTATTACCTCTAGTATAAAACCCTGATTCGAGAGAATCAGCTAGACCCATTATTAAAACCTTACTAGTGCAACGTCAAAGTGAAGAAAAATATTTTTAAGATTAATCCCTTGTCATTGTTCAGTTATTGTGTTAATCTTGTATTTGTTAGGCTGGAATTGTGTTGTGTTTTCGTTAGGCTAACGCTGACTTGTGCATTATAAAAGCTGTAGAAAACTTCGCGTTCAAGCATTACGCTTTTGTATAATCATATTTTAAGCTTAAATTCCTTGTCAAATCGTTTTGATATAGGCTACCGTGTAATTTTGTTTAGTCACTACAAGGGTCGTTGAATAATTTGACTATTCAAGTGCCTTCTATTAGGGACGGTGAAGATACCTGATGCATGACCCTTTCCGTATTCTTATTGGAATCAACATCCTAAATGGATGTTGTGGTTTCATGGTTGTGTAATTGACTTTTCCACTTATTAAACTAATCCATTTTCATTTTCAAATGAAGAGACGGTGCAGGCGATCCCTATTATCGGCCAACCATGAAATGTATATCTCGTATATTATAGTGGCGTTCTCTGTCCAGGAGTAATTTACCTCTAGCACAGGGTTTCTCAACCCGCGGCCCGCAGACGTTTATTTAGTGGCCCGCGACATCTTTCATTATAAACGCATTTACACGGTATTTTTACAAATTAATTTAGATACTTAGCTCTTTTATCGCACCGTCTCTCTTTCGTTCGATTACTCATTATTGAAAGCAGTGGTTCTCAAACTGGAGGACGCGTCCTCTTGGGGGCCTGAAAGCATCTGAAGGTGTGGGCGCGAAGCTGCGGTCAACTGAAAAAAATTTTGCGCTGTGCGCAATTTGTCTCCGATTCCTATTAGTTACTTCTCTCATCAACAGCTATATGACCTTCCATGCCATCCAACTAGCCGTTTGTGTTGCTAGCATCCCGAGCGAGATAGTGCAATGGTTGTGCGTCCGGCTTCTCGATCGGTAGGTCGTGGGATCGATCCCGGCCGGGTCATACCAACGACTCGAAAATTGGTATCCGCAGCTCTCCTGCTAGGCCAGGGGTGGGCAAACTTTTGAGCTCGCGGGCCGCATTCAACATCTGAATCCATTCGCGGGCCGCACCAAAACGCAATCTTGGTATTTGATCATATAGGAAGGACATGGGTCTTATATATATGCTTATTTAAAACAAACCAAGCATTACTTTGATGATATCGTACACGCGTCAGAAACAGTGGCGAGATTGTATAATCTGATCGACCTCAATAACCAATGTGTCAAAACTATAGTGATGAAAGTCGGTTGTCCCGATTCCTAGAACAGGATTGAAATTTAAATCTATGAGCAGCGAACTGTTCATAGATTTACTAATTCAACTTTTGGTTTAGTTCCAGGACACATAATGCTGACAGCATCATAACCATGTTAGCAACAAACACGCTTCTACTATGGGTAGATAAAATATAAATACCCTAATTCTACGCATACAGAGAAATAATCGGATAGTTTGACGGCATGAAAGATGACGACTGTGGATGAGAGATTTTTGAATATGAAATTCATACTGAATACAAAGCAATAACTGTTGATTAGATGTAAATCGCGCAGAGTGCGAAAAAAAAATCCATTTGAGCTCAGCTTCGCGGCCCCCTTCAGATGCTTTCACGCCCCCAAGGTTGGGGGGAGGGAGGCGAGCCCCCAGTTTGAGAATCACTGCCTTAGAATCATCATGTTGAAATATACTAATAAAAAGTTGCATTAATTCGATTTTTAGTAAGCATTTTATCAATATTTTTAATAAGTTTCTTTAGACTCTCGCGGGCCGCACAAAACGGTGTTGCGGGCCGCATGCGGCCCGCGGGCCGTAGTTTGCCCACCCCTGTGCTAGGCGCTCTGCAATCACGGATAGCATGGAGGAGAAAAAACGGGGGCGCAGACTAGATGACCTCACGGCCTTATCGCAACTCAGTCGTCAAAGCATCTCTCTCTATCCTGGTTGCATTTTGTTATATGACGATAAGGTGGCACTAAATTTTCCCTATCAAAAACGGGGGCGTGTAAAATAGTTTGAGAACCACTGCTTTAATGTGTTCTCGTTTCTTGATATATGCTCGCATTCAGATTGTTATTGTTTTGAATCGGTATTCGACTGGACTCTAGTTCAAGAGAATTCCGCAACGTAGTAGGCCTACACTTTTAAAGAGTGTTGACTCACTGCGAACGGTTGTTGAGATTGCCGACGACGTTACAGACGCATCGTTCAAAATTGATTGGAATATCGCTAAACCCAAGAAATCTGCTATAGAAGGTGTTATTTCAATAAAACCTTAACATTCTGTGCAAATATTTGCTGTTTCCGGAACTTGGTAGCAAGGACAACATCACCCGACGAATTGCAAAGATACAGTCGTCTGATTCAATCGTAACCAGACGAGAAACATCAATGTCAATCGACCTTTTATCGCATGTTCTGAAACATGTTGCCGCGTAGACTACTTTAACCCAACCTCGGACGAATCCACCGATATTGCATAACTAATTATCTGGTTAAATTTTATCAGAGTAGACGTATAGGCCTATATGCAGAGGAAATTCAGGCAGGGCAAACGTGGGGAGGGGAACAGCAAAAATATCAACTTGACAAAGCTGTCTACTGTAATTATTGCTGCAGCGCCGCAGGCTTCGCAGGAAAGAAAAGGGGTTGATTGGTTTGCTCAGAAATGGCCCCGATCACCAGATGTCTTCTCATATCACTCAGAGCTCAATGTGATAATGGCCTCCGTAACACAAAAGTTACAGTAATTTCATAAATGCTCTCTCACGCATTGAAACAGAGAGTTCGGTTCTCTGGTGGAAGGGTTTGAAGTTGAATATACCGACTTGGTATCGAATGCAATGCACGCTCCATGAAGGGATTCACTTGCGTCGCAAGAAGATACATAGTCTCACAACAAGCAGCAGCTGCAAACTCACGAACGTTGTCCATTATTGCTTTAGAATGCATAAAAACGTAGCCTACTACATGGCCGTATACGACTAGTAAATATAGGCTACTTTAGCCTAAATTTGACAGTAGCCCACAAATACATGTAAATATTTTTCTGCGGCCCGCAGCGTCTTCTGCTGCTAAAATGCGGCCCGTTACACAAGCGAAGTTGAGAACCCCTGCTCTAGCATAAACCCTGATTCGAGAGAATCAGCTAGAATCATTTGCTAAACCTACTTGTATCAGCGTTTGAAATATATTCGTACGTCTTGTGTAATATCTGCGTGATTGCGTGATCTCACCAGGCGAACAGAGGATTCCAGGCTAGGTAGCCAGACAGCTAAACCTCTAATACTTTGGTTAGCTATACTTCTACTCCCAGGAACGTAATTATCTTGAATCGTTGCAGTATCACTGCGGATTAGATTAATCGAGTCTGGGTCTCTGGCCCAGCCAGCCTTTCAAAATATACGATTCTCTGAAGCAATGAAACAAAATCAAATCAAAAATGCTGACTTCATCAAAGATTTTATTGAAAAAGGAGTAACAAACAAGCAGGCAAGCTAACTAAGAAGGTATATACGGAAATTGAAGGCAGGAAGGCCACTTTACTGAAAAAGGCACCTTGGTCAACGTAATTATGCACCAGTCTACACAGCTATGCACACAATGTCAGACATGGGGTGATTACTTCATGAATGTAATCGATTGCGATTACGATTACTTCTGAATGACGCGATTACGATTACAGCAAAATCAGGAAGTAGTCGATTACGATTACGATTAATACATTGGAAAAGTAATCACGATTACTCACGATTACATTTATTTTGCATTTTGAAGTCATGTTGGAAGACAATATATGGATTGCGGTGAAAAGGCCTAATGAGATAACAAACTCCCTTTAAAAAAAGATGCGTCATTTATTTGCTACGCCATAATGTACCCATTGCCCATTTTCATAGAGGTCAATTTATCGCGCCCAACGATTTGCATTCTTGCCAGGGACATAACTGCCGCACCCCGAATTTCCCAATAGGATGAAGAGCGAGCTCGAAGGGAACTCAAAAAGTATTTCCTAAACCAACATAAGTTATAGAGTATTTTCGAGAGATCTAATTAATATGAAAATCCTCTCTAGATCAATGATTCCCAACCGCGGGTCCGAGAGCTGCATGCGGCTCTCAGCTAGCCTATACTTGCGGCTCCCATTGACGTTGGGAAATCCAACAAAAATAATAGAAAATCAATCTATAACGAAAAAAAATTGATATTCAAAAATTTCACTTGCTTGGTTTGGAATCTGTAGTTTATAATTAAGGGTGAAGATCAATTCCTTTGGTGTCTTAAAAGAGGACGTATGGTAACCCTACTATAACCAGACCTTAGTGAAAGTGGTGTTACAACACGTTTTGCAACGCTATCTGCCAGCAAACCAATGTATTATTTGCCTTGATCGTTAAGTTCAACGGCCGCATTGACGGAATGAATGCTTTTTCACCCATGATAAAAATGTTTCCAAGTCCTATTGTAGTTAATGTGGCCGCTGACCCTATAGTAATTTACAACTTGAGTTGCTAGACATGCAGTCCGATATAAAGACATGACAATTTGTTTGTGCGTCTCACGAAAGTTTTTCTTTTAGTCTGCTACGTTTGAGCCTCTACAATATCTTTTGATTATGTAACAAACCGGAGGTCACGAATTAGGAACATACACCAAAGTAATTTAAACAAGAAACCAGAGGTCATAACTATGAATTACGTTCCCCCAGCTCTACAGGTAAGTAATTGTGTGGCGAGATAGCGCAGTGGTATAATCCACGGTTGCGGGTTCGAGTCTGAGCGAGGTCGACTTCAGAATTCCTACCTAAGTGTTGGAGGTTTATCTAAGCTCCTCCTCGCCGCCTCATCCACGTAAGCGGTGTCTTACAAAAAGCTTAGAAATAACCCGTGCTACAAGTCGGCAGATACGGAATCAAAAATGCAGAAAATCGACCTGGTGCAAATGACCGTTGTAGTCGACAAACACCATAATTACCTCAAACAAATAAACTCTACATGTATATCTGACCATCGGGGGGCTGAGAGAGAGATGATTAAAAATTATTAGTAGGTTGCAATTACTAGGCTAAATTTATTGACGAAACTCAGTCTTCATCTTGAGATTAGCACCCTATGGGGCCTAAAGACCAACGTTTGGGCTGGGGGACGAATTGGTCCTGGTTCGAGCTACACCCCACGCTAACATGATATATAAGCCCATGGCCATGGCGGCAGGTCCCAATGTTGAATAAAAAATTATGAAATAACGATAGGCGCCCGTCTCAAGTAGAGTCATATGATAAGACGAAGCGAACATAAAATTCTGCCTTCAACTTTAATACAGATATTGTACTGCAAGCTGCCGTTACGAGAAACGGTAAACACGGCTCGGTTATGATATATATAGCACCAGCTGTTGATTTTTACTGCTTCGTTGTGGAAACCGGAATGTTATATTTGACGAGTTCAAATCTTTGTCCGGTATACGTGCGTACTGGATAGGCCTACTGCTCGCCAAGCAGCAACGGTCAAACTGCGTTTAACTAATAATAAGTATAACCAAATATCAACTTCAACACTCAAGTCACTCTTTTAAACTGGACAGAGCGGAGATAAATTATACTGCTGTGAGGTAGTGGCGTGTGGAACGTGTTGATAACCTGATATACAGCACGGCGGGTGTTCTTACAATCACACTAATGTACGTAGTAGCCTACGTACATCGAATATCTATTTACTGTGGCTACTTCTTACACAATGACGCGCAAAGTTAATAGGCTGCTTCTGACGTAATAATGAACAGTGGCATTTGAAAATCGTACGTTTGTGCTATCTAGCTATCACGAACCTGGTATAATATCTTTTCCTTGTTCACGAATGTTTAGTTTATGTCATATAGTCAGTGGTGGCTTTTGGGGTGGGCGAGGTGGGCGGTCGCCCGGCCCCCCCCCCCCCCCTGGTCGAAGGCCCCCCCCTATTCGGATTATGCGCTTTTTTAAGGATAATAACGAATAAACATGGAAATCCGTGTGCCAAGCAAGAATATGATTCCGTACGGATGTGTCAATCATCATAAAATCTCTGCATTTGTTAGAAAGGTCCCGTATCCCGATGATCATCACGTCTCTGCATGCGGTAGAATTACTTAGTCTTGATGTAGTCTATCCTTGGAGGGATTTTACAGTCAGCGCATGCCACACCCATGCAATAATAGACATAGCCGAATCCAGCACCTGGCCAAATCTTACCGCGGGAAAGGGGGGTCTTGGGGCGGAGCCCCCCAGAAGTCACGGTTAGATACCTATAGGCCCCCCCCCGGTAAGTCTCGCCCAGGGCCCCCTCGTTCGTAAGGCCACCACTGCATATAGTCCTTGCACAAATAAAAAGTAATCGTTCTTTCACAGAAAAATCGATTAGATATGGGAAGTAGTCGATTACGATTACGATTACTTCGGAGTTTTTTCGAATGTAATCGATTGCGATTACGATTACTTGAAAATGCTGTAATCGTCGTAATCGATTACGATTACTAATCACGATTACCCCATGTCTGCACAATGTTGAAATATTCACACTCTATAACCATGGTAATAGTAATGCATGTGACATCTGTGGCACTGGCATACTTGCAATATCAAAAGTTTCTTCGCAGCCTATCATTTTCCGCCCTCAATCGTTCAGTCTCTGCAATTACAAAGGATTAAGCTGTTTGAAGGAATCTTATAGTGCAACATTTTGCAACTTTTGTCCATTTTTTTCATGCAACTTTTTGCAACATTTTGCAACTTTTTCGATTTTTCATGAATGTATTTTTGATTTTGGTAAAATATTTCGGGAGCTGAGCCGGAAAGTTGACCTTTTTTTGGTCAACCGAGCAAAATGTGGTTTTTTAGTGCAACTTTTGTGAAAAAATAAATGCAACTTTTTACTGCAACTTTTGTCAAAAATGAATGCAACTTTCCACGGATTTAACTGCAACAAAAACTTGCCCTAGCGATTAGTAATCAGACAATCGGAGCAACCTCGTTTACGACGTCGATTTCGACACGCTTGCGCTGAGAAACACTGTTATGTTCTTGATCTTGTTTGAACAATAACTCATGCGAAGAGGTTGCAATACGAAATCAGTATATTATCAGCAGAATAACTTTAAGGCAGCGACACGATTTTTTTTTTTTTTTTTTTTATACGGCTCTCCGTATCCGCCGGCGTTTGGCGGCCCTCTCTTAGGTTAGGGCTGCCTCCCGCCGGGGTCTTCATTACATATTTATTATCCAGAGTACAGGTAAACGAAAGACCACGAGACAACAGAACACAGGGTATAAATACGAAGCACGACACACGAGGAAATAATGATTGGCGGTAATTACTACTACTACTACTAGACAAATAAGAGATAAACGATTCCAACGTAAAATGCACGAACACAACAGTCCTCCCCTGTAAGTTGAAGGGTACAAGGTGATTCACGTTGGCCGATAGAACTCAGTTTGCATTCTAATTCTAACGGGATATAACGTCTATCAGACGTACGAGCAGGACTAGCTGCAGGACGTTGTGCCCTATTACTAACCAATGGTTGCTCAGCTTGCGATTGCCGAGGTCGAGCAACTTCCTGTGCGGCTGTATTATTGCCCGCTGAAATCAAGCGTGGTTGGAGTTGGTTTTTGTGCCTTCTCCAATACCCATGATCTGTTTTTATTATGTACACAACACGTCCCAGTATTTCCGTCACCACGCCAGCAACCCACTTTGGTCCGCGTCGGTAACTACGAGCGTAAACCGAGGAACCAATCTCGAAATGAGTGACTGATTGTCTAGGCCAGGGGTTCTCAGCCCTTTCTTGGCCGTGGCCCATTTTCCGGTTTAAAAATGTGCTGTGCTGGCCCACCTGATATCTTATAGTCATAATCCTGTTTAATGCGTGGTCACTGGTCATGGACAGCGCCGATATGCCTATTTCTCTAAAATATGCGCATTTTTCTCTAACTGATGATATTTAAATCTCGATCTTCCGGGATATAAAATCGCGCGAAGCGCGAAAAAAATTCAAGTTGAATAAATATCCTCCAACAAACGACCAACGAAATAATCTTGGGCCTCTTCGAGTTCCTCCAATTGGGGGTGTGGATGCGGCAGTTACGGCCCTGGTAGATCATAAGCGCAAAAACTCCTTCAAGTATATAGATTATTTTCGTGCGCTGCTCCATTCGCGTCGCGAAACACAATGATCAGATCCCCGCACTGTGTGATTGGGACTTTAGTGATACTATTGTGGGGAATATTATAATCATTCTGGGCCAGCATCGAACAATTCATTGGTGAATGGGGTACTACAGAGAAGTGAAGAAAGATTTTTCAATATGCATGATGTACTTTGTATGTCTTGTACCAAAACTACTGAAGTTGCGATGTCAGAATATTCAATCCAATGATACAATCAATTCCTGTGACTCTTTCATTATGTACAATGATTTTCAGGCCGGACATTTTAAACCGACTTCAAAGATTAATGCGCTCCGATAAATCCTCAATCCATTAAGATTCGTTGCGGTGGTGCAGTATACCTCCGCCAGAAGTTGCTAATAATTTGCAATTATGGCTACGTTTAGCTTACAATAATACGGCCTGCCGAAGTACAGTAAATCTGTACATAAATTTCACTTCATTGCGAGTTCATTGCATGCCCCTCAACGGCATACGACATATGACCCTGCCGGAATACTTGGTTAATTAAGCATTATCTCAGTTATTATAGGCTTGAAATTATTTTAGCTGCTGTTAGTCGTAGGTTGTCATAGCCAGTATAGAAAAAGTCACCGTTTCTCCGTAACGTTTTCAAATTGTACATGCTGACTTCATACGTGCTACTACGTCTAATCAGAGTCGGATGAAAAGCTTTATGTAGCCTACGTATAATTAGATAATACGAATATATTTTTAGCGAATAACATAAGAAATATAACTAAACTTACATTAATTCTGAAATTTACTAAAGAGCTCTGTGGCCCACCTCAAAATGCTCTGTGGCCCACCAGTGGGCCATGGCCCACCCTTTGAGAACCTCTGGTCTAGGCGTAACGGGTTTCGATTTATCGAAGGGCGAGCACAAACTTAACAAATTGCGCGGCTGTCGACCATGTAAAATCTCGGCAGGCGTTTTCCAGTCCATGCCCGGGTGCGGTGCACATCGGTACGTAGCGAGAAGTGTTTGGAGCGCGAAGTTGAGATCTTTTCCCCAGTCGCAATTTTTTATTAATCCAGCTTTTAAAGTCTGGACGAAACGCTCCGCTTCCCCGTTCGAGGCAGGGTGAAAAGACGGTGATACGGTATGGCAGATTGCCAAATTAGAACAAAACGTATCGAATTCATTCGATGTGAATTGCGGCCCGCCATCCGCCCGAATGGGGGCGTGGGTTCGAATCCCACTTCTGACACCAATTGTTATGTTCTTGATCTTGTTTGAACAATAACTCATGCGACGAGGTTGCAATACGAAATCAGTGCAACCGTAGCTTTCGATCAAGATCAGATTCAGTAAATTCTGCGCTCTGGAAGATAACTTTTGGATTGCCAGAAATCCTACAGTCGCTTACGCAAAACCATTCTCAAATTCAGCCTCAGCGAAGCGGAACGAAGCTGCAAAATCGGTCGTTGCCATTCCGTTCTCAACCGCCGGTCCGCGGACCGGTGCCGGTCCGCGACGATATTCCTGCCGGTCCGCCAGACACATTGCAATTTTATACCTTAATTTCAAGATGCAATGTTGAAGGCTTGTACATTGGTACATTAATTAAAACAGCAAATTCTAAACTTATTCAGAACTTCGTGAGGTAAGATTAGGGCTAGAAACATGTTCGATTTGACTTGAAGTTCAAGACATGTCTTTTAACGACATGCGAGCGACCAGTACAAAACAGATACGAGCTGACTCATCGCTAAACAGCGCAGTTTGCGCGATCATCCGTTTTCGATTCAATCGTTTTGTGCAGGACCATCCCAAACCGCCGAATTGGAGAGGGTCGAACTGAAAAGGGGCCCAAAATTATTTTGCAAGTGAACATATATCATAGCGTATTTTTTTAAAAACTTTTTCCAACATTTTTCAATTAATTTATAAGGTTGGACATCCTGACATAGACTCTCTGCTTACACTGAGTAGAAGGAATGTGCTCACAAGTACAGGTAAAAACAGCCACCCAACTGTGGGGTCTAGGGGCGAAACCTCCGGAAGTTTGACTCATCGCCCTGTGGCGGCCCAAGACCAACGTTTTTGGGGGTGGGCGGACGGAGTACTTATTCGGCCCAGATTTGCGGATGGCCGGTATAGCTGCTGTAAGGTGTCTTAGTGCAGCGCATTTTATTCGTAGTTGCCAGAGTAGCCTGCGTCTGGTGATAGTGAGCAATGAGCAAGGTGGCACGACAAGGTGCTTAACTGCTTATGGTTCGACTCCGAAACGCGTCTTCTCTCGATATTGTCAAAGAGAAGAATGTTATTCGAGTTGGCGTGGTCGGTTAAATCACCGACCTCCACCGCGAAAGACTGTAAACGACTCTCAGCGGTAGCACGTTTATCTGGACAAGGCAATTATACCTCGATTCAGCAGACTCATGATGATAATAATTTATTACGATCAAAACGTTCGAAAAGTCACTCTCTAGCACCATATAATTGCAAAAAACGGTTGCATATTTACATTATGGCTTCATTTCGATTTTCGAAAGTTCACCGGTCCGCAAGACATTTTTTGAAATTTTACCGGTCCGCGAGGAGAAAAGGGTTGAGAACCAATGTTCTATAGCACCATTTTACGATCAGATTCGACTGACTGATCGCGGATTTCGTATGCCGTCCTTTTGAAATGCCAATACACTACTTCGTATTATCGATGCTGCGTAATGCAAATCAGCGAGAATCATTAGTATGCGAAATGGGTCATCGACATCGATATCTCATGTGCAGTATCGTCGGTGGTTTGATTTAGTGCGTCCGCCTGCAGGCCTGCTATCGTCCGCAGGAACACTTTCGCCAAACAGTAACAATCACTGAGTGTAATATTGTTCGTGTTTATGTATCTTTTTGATTAAAACTTATGCCAACGTCTGAACAAATTGTGCTCGTCGCCATTGTCGAATCTGGGTATTTAGGTATGACTATCGCTCCCTGTAATTGTAATTATTGAAGGTTTGCGGCATGTCCGAAATTTCGTCATCAGCGCAGCCTTGCCGGCCGATTGTACAGTTCGATAAAATTGATCACTACTATGTATTTTGCACAGCCTACTGATGCCGATTTCAGCAAACTAACGATCCTTATTAGATGTACTAATTCGACCTCATCGTTAGAAACGTAGATTTCATCGCACGCTCTAAGAAACCACATCTCCTATCGCGATTTGACGACCAAATATACGTTCACCTTCTACTAATTGAAGTGCTTTTTTGCATCGATGAGGGCCGCAAGCCGCGTTTAAAATATTTCGTGAACCATTTTTGTGATACATATTCTAGGAGCGCAAAGTTGAACAGTGTTTTATTGTGTGTGCCTGCTATAGTTGGAATTTATTCCAGTGCCCATAATATTAATCCAATTATGCTTTGCCAACGTAAATCGGTAAATGCAGCAATGGAGTCAAATTCGATGTTTTAATCAGCAACCGATAGTCGCGATGCGAGCTACTAAATACTAAGTAAAAACCCATCGTGTTGGCGATATGGGATAATTAATTACTGATTGGCCGCGCGCGTTCGTAATCATAATTCTTGTCCGTCTTTCGTGTTCCATGCAGAATTGTCGCGCCGTGTTACTGCTCAGTGCTCAGTCCAGCGACGATTGCCCAGCGCGCTGCAATCAATCACCTAATTTCGCAATCATATCAGCGGTAGGTAGATCGCGTCGCGTTACATTAACTTCGTTTCCATGCACGGCCCACGGACGGCCGAAAGGCCATGAAGCATGCGTTGTACATGTCGGCCGTGTTTCCATGACCAGGCGTAATCCGACCGTGGCTTGGCCGAACTAGGTGGGCGAAGCGATCGCGATGACGTTTTTGGCTTACTTACTCGGTAATAATTTCATAATAATCACAAGATTGCGATAAATGACTCGGTAGGAATGAGCCGAGATGACTTTTAGCGCTCATTCAATCAAACAACCCGCTTTGACCTTGAACACGTAGGCCTAAATCCATCCAACATGTAAAATGGTCATAATGAACCACTTGCTTAAAACTAACAGAAGATTAAATAAGATGGGAAAAAGATGAAAATTAGGTGGCATATCCAAGTATGTGGGAGTTATAGATATGGAATATCGTGGTCCGATGATTAAGAGCGCAGAATAGTAACTTGTCCAGTCCATTGGTCTACCGGTACTACTGTTTCGTCATCGTGATTCAGACATGAACTACGAGTGCCCTGTTGATGATTTGCTTACCAGTTCACCTACAAGTTCACCTAGTTTGTGGTCAAACGGTAGTTTGTATTGTATCCATGCACCAGAACACAAACCCTCGAATTGTGGCAGCAGCTTATGTGAGCACGTCGCGAAGAAGATTTCGGTAGCCTACGGGTAATTCGTAGCAGTACTGGTACTACTAACTTCCGTTGCAATCCTTATTAAATTCCTGGTTTCTCAATGCGTCCAAGATCCGTCTGGAGTGCAGCCATGGTTAATTTGATACGAAAAGTCCATTGTAAGTAGCAAATAGCAATCAGCTAATCGAAGACATAGCGAAGGCATGGCCGAACGGCCAAGCCGACGTATTCACTCGATGGCCGACGAGTCGGCCGACGTGGGTGTTGCGCAACAAAATTCTCTCGTTAGTCAGACGAGTCTCTCGAAAACGGGCCCATAACTAACCTAGGTTAGTTATCTATAGGCCCATCGGCCGTGAATGGAAACACAGTAATTGTTACATGCGATATGCGTACACCAATGGGCGTGCACAGACGAATCTCGCTCATTGGTCGCGGCCCCGCGTAACACCGATAATACGACTTGTTGAATTGCAACTGAATATTAGTGTCGGAATGGTCATTGCTACGTTCCTGCCGCCACCCCATGCAAAAATGCCTATGCATACCATGAGTGCATGATGTGCATTAGGGCTGTTCAAAAATAACTTTTTTCTTCGGATTCCAGCCATTCACTGATTAAATTGTCAGGTTACCCTAAAAAACGCTGCACACCAAATTTGGTTCGATTCTAACAAGTATAGGACTCCGCAGATCCAATTAAAATTTTTAATTTATTATGGAAAATTAAAAAAAAAAATTTCCCAATTTTCCTGCCAACCCCATGAAATTGTTGAGCTGTCTTCAAAGACGTTGCAAAACAAATTTGAGTCAATTCCGACCAGTAGAAGCGGAGTTATGTGAGTTTTTCGTTGATAAATCGCGGATTATCCACCAATCAAGGATAATCCGAGAAATTTCAACGAAAAACTCCAATAACTCCGCTTCTACTGGTCGGAATTGACTCAAATTTGTTTTGCAACGTCTTTGAAGACAGCTCAACAATTTCATGGGGTTATCAGAAAAATTTGGAAATTTTTTTTTTCAATTTTCCATAATAAATTAAAAATTTTAATTGGATCTGCGGAGGCCTTTACTGGTTGGAATCGAGTGAAATTTGGTGAGCAAGGTTTTCTACTGCAACCTGACGATTTAAGAGGTGACCGGCTTGAATCGGGAAAAAAAAGTTATTTTTGAACAGCCCTAATGTGCATATACCGCTAGACAAGGAAGGTACAGATACATATAGCATTGCACGGCTTTCAAAGTCTTGCACCATCTCGCCATGCTACCCACTGAGCTATCCCAATAATGCATGAGTGCATTCCGTGTTACGCCTCTGGCTCGTAATCGTAACGCTCTCGTTTTGTGAATTCTCTCGATGTTGTTTTTATACCATTCTTACGTCACACTTTATATTTAGCCTTTAAATTTCGAATTGCAATCTCCATATTTACTGACGGCCGCTCTTGAATCTCGATGAGTGTGTCGGTTGAAAAGGTTAGAGCAGTGGGTCTCAAACTGATGGGGGCGCGCCCCCTTTGGGGCATGACAGCAACTGAAGGGGGCACGAAGCTGCTGTCAACTGAAAAAAAATTCGCGATTCGATTTTTTTTATATGACGATAAGGGGGACGAAATTATCATCATCGTAAAAGCGGGCGTGTCTGAAAAAGCTGGAGAACGACTGGGTTAGAGTGAATAAATTGCGACTGCTATTTTTCGTTGTCATATTGAAATGAATCCGAAAATTTTCGGCTGACACTCGTCAGGTAATCGTTACGGCTGGGCGGAATCGAGTAGGCCTACCTGAGTGATGAATCTGAGTCACATACTTTAAATTTATAATTATGCTTCGAGTCATGCAGGATGTCAAAGCTCAAATACGTACCATTTAAGCGTTCGAAAAAGATATGAAGCCCGTTCTCGATCACATTGATACTTTGGTACTTTTTCGACCATACTGATTTCTTTGCACTTTATTGTGATAATGTTGTGGGTTGATCATGATCATGACTTCAGAAATATGTTATGTCCAGTCAACTTCGTAGCCTTTTGTCTTCGTTTTCGTATGTTGCGTTACGGCCAATATGTATCATTCGTTCGTTACGGCCAATCAACATTTCAAGGCTTCCACAGTCAGTCAGTCAGTTTTATTAATATTTTCATCATTTCAACTCAATGAAGAGATAGGAAGGTGTCGAAACAGTGGAAAATAGTATCGAAACTCACAATGATAAATTAACTTTCAGTGGAGAGGGACGTATAATTTCAGTACTCGAATCATTGTACCTTTTATTTTTTTGTAATTTTATGCCATATTCGTTAGTCTTGATATTCCCATGTCATGCCATATTATTTTACTCGTTTAGAACACCGCTGGGTAGCGACCTTCCGGTCCCCGTCGTCTCCCAACCCAATCCATAGTCCATACCAATTTGCATGTTGTGTTTGCTAGTGAGATGAATAAAACCAACGATATTATATATATATCATTTATAAAACATACTGACTGACTGACTGCCCGCCCCTATAGTAATCGTAAGCAACTATAGTAGAGAATTGGAAATGTAATTTTATATCAACACTTACCGGATGGTTAGGCGAGTGTCTTTCGGACTTTTTCGTCCATTTTCGCATTCTCTTCAGACAGTGAACAGTACTTCGTTAAAAATATTTTTGAGACTTTTAAGTCTTGTTTGTTTCCAAGTTTCCACGTAAACAACCAGCATGGTTTAATAGCATTTTAGGATCCGAAAAGATGGGGGTTAGTAATTAGTATTACGTGTTACGTGTTTATACAGCTCAGTGGTATTCTGAGCTTGCGAAAATAGTGATTGACATGGTCATGGACGGTGCTTCACGTAACACAGAGAAGATATATTACTCATCGCAAGAATTCAAACAAGGAATTTAAGTTCTACATGTAACAAAAAGATTGATTGGATTCTATCCGTGAAATGCAGTTCATGAAAGGTTTATGAGAAAGAATTATAGTTACAGCGAAATGGTCTGGTGACGATCCAGCTAGACTACAGCTGGTAAGAGTCCAGTAGAAGAGCAACGACACGACACTGTCCGCTGCTATATGTTGCGTAATTTGAAGCAATATTGTAGTGAATAGTGAATACTGGTACTGTACTGTACTGTGGTACTAGTTGCTAACGACTACCCCTGACGAGTGTCGATGACTGTCGATCAGATACATCCCGCCGAAATTCAGCCATGACTATACACTACCGTCAACCGGGGTGACTTTGATAGTCAGTGTGACTTTGATAACTGTGAAAAAAAGGCCATAACTCGGCTCGAGTCCCGAATTACCCACTCTTCACCTATAGCTCTGTCCTCTGTGGTGTTGACTAGAATAAAAACAGTTTATACTCGCATGTGCCCTGTTATCTATCTTTCAGGTCGAAATTTAATGTCATTTATGGTCTTTTGGGGCATATAGGGCTAAAAAGGAAAACAAATTGACAAAACGGAGGATATTTGGTCGAAGGGGGGACATTTCTTAAAAATGGAGGACAAATCCTACTGAGGAGGATGTATGAAAACCATAGTTCCAATAGCAAGTTTTAAAGCAGCGAAGGATACGATCTAATAGTGTGGAATTCTGTAACAAGTTGGGGCTATGATTAGTTCAAATCTGGGCGAACCAAATGCGTCCCGTGACGCGATTCTGACGGGCTCCTACACTAAACTTGAAATTTATAAGATGAACCTATCTCTGGGAACAGTGTGACAATTGTGATAACCTGTTACATGAACTCTGTCTTGAGAGAGAAGGGAAAACCAGTACAACTGCAAGTTCCAACTCTCAGAATTATGGTCGTGTGTTGGTGGATGTTTCTTTTACGTCTAGTGTTATTTTTTAAACAATTGGTTATCAAAGAGACACCAATAAGGATTTCAATTTGAAAACAAATCGTTTTTTCATGGAGTATCAAAGTCACCCCGATGCCGGGGTGACTTTGATATTTTTTTGACCTTTTAAAAAAGCATGAAGACAAAAGCTGTTAAAAAAATGATCCGGTGTATTGATAGCCAAGAGGCACATTGTTACTAGTTCTAAGAATAAGAAATGAAAAACCCCTTCAACCTACTCAAAACGTATCAGAAGTGCCAAAATCTATCAAAGTCACCCCGGTTGACGGTATACCACGAATGGGCAACATACGGCCCGCGTCATGATTTTGAGCTGCCCGCAGAGAGTTTGCGGTCGTACGTACATGATAATGTCATTAATGTGACCCACGGTCACAGTCTGCCGCAATCCCCCACGACTTGCTTATTACGTCAAATGATAGTGACTGTATGTTATTCTTTAGTGTGTGTGTGTACGAGTTAGTGAGTAGAGTGCGAGAGTGGAGCTTACGCGTATGTTCGTCAACACGAAAAGGATTGCATTACCTGCGTTTACACATATATATAATCAACCTTTATGAATTGATATCTTGATAATACTGGAAAAATCCCAAGCCCGGTACCGGTACATTATACCAGGGCACGCAACATAGCCTACGGCCTGCCGTCACAATCTGTCGCAATTCTCCACTACTTGCTCACTACGTCAAATTATTGTGACTGTAGTTTATTCATTCTTTGTTTCGGACACAAATTGTAGTGATTTTTAGTTATTCTTTTGTTCTTTGTGTGCGACATGCAGCCAGAGTTGGCCCTGTTGATATACAGCTGTATCAGTAACAGTATATTAATATTTTCATCAGTTCAAAACACCACGAAAACTGCGATACAATGAAAAGATTGGAAGGTGTCTAAACGACTTGGAGTAGTCTTTGAGTTGAGATCAGACACCCACCTTGGCCTAGGCGAAGTAGATCATCACACAAATCATCTTGATGCCTTATACTTAACTGCGTCCTGAATCTACTTTAACGCCTGTCATTGCTTACAATGCGACAATTGTAGGAGAGTGATACAGCTGTATATCCACAGGCCCGCCAGAGTTGAAAGAACTTGTCGACAACTTTGATCGGCCACAGATTTCTGATTGACTTCAACAGCTATTGAAATACATTGCATTGGTAAATTAATTTATTACCGTTTTGGTTCTATGACTTTCAACTTGAAATTTACATTAAATTGTTCCTTGTATAGGTGGATATACGATCCAAGAATCCGGCCGAGTACTTCACTTCCCCATGTCCGGCCCGCCGATTAGAGGAGTTGCCCGTCCCTGCACTATACAGTCCTAATTGGACTGCTATTTATTCATTTTATAGAATCTTTCATTGATAATTATTCGTCACTGTTGCACAAAGATTTTTGTAACCAAAGCAACATGCTGTGCCCTGCGGTTAATAAACTGAAGAAGAGTTGGTTGGATTCTGATGAAATAATTACAATTTCATCGGATTCAGAAGATGAAGATCAGGGACATTCGGTTTCAGAAAGTGAAAAACCGGTATCCAACAATTTGGAAAAGGATGCTAAAGTCGAGATTGGTACAAAACGTTCGCCAGAACTACCGGCAGTAACTCCAATCAAAAAGTCCAGGCTAATAGAAGAACATCCTGATACTGGTGAAGCTAACGATGAATCTGAGAAGGCTATTTCTAATCAATCTCTACAATCGAGTGTGAATCGAAGCATACACGATAACCCCAATCACAAGAAAGATTCTGCAAATCAGACGGAATCAACTGTACCTTTACCAGCTAAAACAAACGCGAAGACCGTATTACCTCGTAAGAAAAATAAAAAAGCGGCATCAGTCATGAGAATATCGAAAAGTCTGTTCGCACGTGACTCCACGCCAAGGCCTGCGGTCAATGATTTTACCGACCCTGGTGTCGTATCGAAAAGCAAAGGTTCTGATTTCCACGCATCAACAGGA
Organism: Botryllus schlosseri; assembly: GCF_051294905.1. Taxonomy (NCBI): domain Eukaryota; kingdom Metazoa; phylum Chordata; class Ascidiacea; order Stolidobranchia; family Styelidae; genus Botryllus; species Botryllus schlosseri. Next base: position 24,850,258 of record NC_137246.1, on the reverse strand, counting down.
AATTCTCATAATAAAGATGCCATAAAATTGAAGGGAACTGAACCTGTAATTGTTCTTAAGAACGTGAAATCCAGTTTGAACACAGAGCATCTTCGGCAGTTACAGCTGTATGAACAATCTCAGTCGGCTAAAAAAGACGAATCTCAATCGAACTCTGCCGAAAATCAATGTTGCCCGTCCAAGACAAATTCACATGCTACATTTGAAGCACTAAATAGTTCAAAAATACCAGCAATTTCAGACGAAGAACTGCCTCGTCAAAAAATTGAAACGCAGACTGCAAGATCGAATCATCCTGGTAGCAACGCTAGTCATTCTGAAACTGCATCGCATAAAACGTCATCAAGTAATGCAAAGTTGAACACGCCAGTGACAATTGAAAGCGGATCTGAAAAAGGATCTACATATTTGAGTCCTTCTGTCTCGATGAAAAAGACATCCGGGGTTCAGAAACGACGTGCGGACACTACTACTATATCTACGGGTGAAGAAGAATCGGTAAAAAACAAAACGCTTACGTCAAAATCGCCAGTACGCGAAATTACAGGCCACGCCGAAGTTAAAATAAAACGGAAGCAGGTTGGCAGGAGATCTCAAAACAAAGCTACATTTAGGGGCGAAGAATTGGTAAAAAACGAATCGCATACGTCAAAATCGCCAGTACGCGAAATTACAGCCCGCAGTGATGTTGAAAAAAAACGAAAACAGGTCGGCAAGAAATCTCAAAACAAAGCAAACTGCAATGGATACCAGTCAATCTTAAAGGTGCAAAGTGACGCAGCCTCTAATGGACAGGCAGAAACTAGTCGCATTCCAACCTCGCGACGGTCCGTTTCCGTTGCTCTTTATACCAGTTGCTGTGAAAAATATCAACGAGCTGCTGCAGCGGACCGGGCGGAACACCGCCCACCATTTCTGGGTGTGAAAATTAACAAACGAGCAATTTCCAATTCAAACAAGACTGGTGACAGTGGAAAAATATCGCATGGTGCTACAGTCAGTGCAGAATCTGAGATGTCGTCCACCTCAAACAAAGAGCCAACGAAAATACCAAGCAATGTTTCGCTAGCAGTGAATTTGGGTGCTAAAGATGTACGGGCAACCAACCCGAAGCAAAGAGTTGGAATGCCCAGTTCAGACGCTGGGATCAAAGTGAGGGTTCCGTTTACCAATTCGGAATCGAGCTCGGACCTCGATTTTGCAAATAGTGTGAGATCGACCGATTCTGATGACAAAGTATCTTCGAAGAAGCGACGTCAGATTTTATCAGTGAAGTCGAAAAAGAGAATCTCCGACAGCGAGGACGATTTCCCTCCAAAGCGTCAAGGCGAGGCAGGAAAAAGAACTCGCGGCGCTAAAAGAACCAGGACGTCACCTGTAACAAGCAGGGCGTCAAAAAGAAAACATGGATCATCCACCGACTCCGTACAAGGCACGCAAAGTTCCGGGAGCGAAACCCGCCCTCTACATACCACTATTAAGCTAAGGAAACGGAAACCTGTTCAGTATTCAGAGTCGGCTCAATCGTCCCGCAACACGCAGATGCAAGCTGTGGAAATTGTTGATAACAAAAAGTTTCACCACATTGTCTTGAAGGAAATGAGGGGATTATCCGAGATTGTGATTACAGTGGAAGCAACTGAACACAAACCCCCAGAATCTATATATTTTCGAAAATTCAATTATTTATTCAAGAGGACATTGAAGGAACTCATAGAAGCTTTCCAAATCTGCAAACGTAATGACGAATGTAAAGTGGTCGTGTTATCATCGGTTGGTCCGGTGTTTTGTTCAGGACTCAACCCAATGACACTGCTGGATTGGACGCCGGGCCTGTCCAAGAATCGTGACATTGTTAAACTCATGAAAAAGCTCGTTAGCACCTTGATTAAGTTCAAAAAAATGATTGTAGCGGTAGTGCAAGGAGCTGCTGTCGGTTTTGGGGCTACGTTACTGTTACATTGCGACTCTGTCTATACTAGTAATCGGGCTACAATACAATGGCCGTTTACACAAATAGGTTTACCCCCGTTTGGGTGCACGACAGAAGCTATGACTATGTCTGTCGGCGCTTGTAAAACACGATCGCTGTTACTCGAAGGCGACGTGATCACTGCGAGAAGAGCTAAAGAGATTGGAATCGTGTCGGAAATATATCCGCACGATTCTCTAACGAGAAATGTGATGGCTCGTTGTATTGCTATTTGTCAATCGCCGGCGTATGCGTTGCTTCAAACTAAATCACTGTTGAAAAATGACTCTATCAAGAAGAAATTGAAGGAGTGTAATCGTTGTGAAATTGTACATCTGAAAAATTGTCTGCCTGACCCAAGCTGCAGAGATCGTCTTCGCCAATATGTTGCTAGACAGTCGCAGTTGTCGTAGCCCAGATTCAACTCCAATACCAACATTGCTATACTGACTACTTCCACATATCGTATTATTCACAGTTGCCTTGGATTTTGATAGCGCGTCTATGACAGCGGAATTTGAAGTGTTTGTCTTCAAATACCACCCCCCAGATGATCTTCTGTGACACATTTTTAAGGTGTAGTTTCATGATTTGAATCCACAAAGTGTGCCATATATCTATTTAGCCTACCACCGAGTCCACTCTCCACCACAATAGATGATCAGTAATAGGGCTATACTGAAAGCTTATATTGGAAGATAAATTGAACTTAGTTAGCCTCTGTGATGGCAAAGCACTTGTCCTCAATGAATTGCATTGTGATTGACCAGCGCGTCCAGGGCAAAAAAATGTCAGCCATCCCTCCGCCCCCCAAAAAATATTGGTCTCCCTAAACTTTGTAGATTCTCAATTGGTATTTTCAGTCATCAACTCCAACCACCATTTGCACAATCTCTCTCTCTATGGCTCGGGTGGTCGTAGCGATTGAAGCTTGAGTTCATGAAGTGTGTCACCTTGCCTATATTGCATCTGCCATGTTCGCAAATTCATTTATACTTATCCGCCGCACCTATTTATATTGCTCTGCACCTTACTGTACTGGAATCGAACAGCTACATGAGCTACATGTTATGAGAACAATCTATTTTAAAGGTGATTCGGTGGCGTTACCAGTATAATGCAATATTTCTTTGTTCTTTTACAATACAGAAGTATTGAAAAAATTGATGGCGTATGCTTTCATTTATTGGGACGAGATGCAAGAGTCTTTCAAACAATTTATTGCAAAATGGATCACGAGACAGTGACATCCAGATTTTCGCTTACGAACGCTCCCAGGTAGTGATGATGTCATCTTGACTTTTAACCTTCGTCACTTGCTAGCTCCATGCTTATGCCGCTTGCATCTGACCTGGCGTCAGCATCTGCAACATCAGAGTAAGTTTGAGACGCGCATGCTACTTACAACCGACCGCCTTGCAGAATGACTGTACCGTGCAGAAAAACTGGGCTTGCGGCATACTCTCAAAGAATCCTGAAAATTTATGTAGTCAACGCGCTCTTAATATGGTGTGGCCGCTTCAAAATCCGCAACTACGAACTAAACGCAGTAGTTAACTAGCCGTGAACTAAATAGATTGGTAGCAGACCTGGTCAACTAGATAATTCCGTCTAATTAGAATGAAATGCCGGCAATATGTCCAGAGGTGGTCAGTAACGAAGTACTTCTACTTTTTCGAAGTACTCCAGTAGTTTTCCACTACTTGAGTACTTACTCCATCTAATTTCCCACTACTTCTATTTTGTAATCTAGACAAATATGATTTCACGAACCTATCGGTGCATATAATTTAGGTAGCGGGTTGCATGACGTTCTGTTCACACCGCATTGTCGCGCATTATGAAATATTTCATCACACCAAATATGACCCATCATAACGTTTGAAATACCATTTTGCAATCTAGCATTTACCTGTCATATCGTAATCTAGCAGCCCATGGCGTGTCCTAATCCGGAAAAGTGAAATCTGGCTTTTCCTTAGCTTTACACCTGTTTTAGCATACCACTGTTGAGCTGGACAAAAGACATGAAATATATTTTTCCTCTTTTTACAAGTAGTATTTATCTCATGCATCCCAGTATCATAATTTGAGTTCTAATTAGTTTCTGTTCTTTTGTCTGGAGAACATACACGTTGGAGTATAGAAGAAAGTGTAGTAATGCCTCTATTTTCAGAAAATAAAGCTACACTATATGGCATTTTTACGACGAGCCATAGTTTTCATCAACGTTTACTAAACGCGTAAAGTGTTTACACCGATCCCGACACCACTTCACGATGTTGCACATCGACCAAACTACGTGCCTTATAATATGGGGGCGGCCGCCATACCGTGATACTTTCTAAATCATTGTGTCCGAGTAAACAGAGGATTAGCATTGCATTACCATATCAATGCTACCATTTGCATCCCACGATGAGGACGAATACTTATGCTGTAGAAAACTTATACCTCCTGGGATGCACCAATATGAATCAAGCTCTGCACCTTTCGCATAGCGCAATTTGCAGCTTTTGACAGTCCACACAAACGAATCACGATCGTTTTCACAACTACTTGCTTACTTGAGCATATTTGAAGTCAGTCAATCCTACTTCCACTTCAAGTACCACTTTAACTTGAGTAGCTTTCATGACTACTTTGACCACCTCTGTATAAATCTACTCTAATCTGTCCAAGATTTCGCAAACTCAGTATTTTCAATTCTAACCTAATTTGGAAGAACTGTGTAGCTATAATTTCAACTCAGGTCTAGTCTAAGTTGGAAAAATTGTTGATATTTGTAAATGCTAGAAATATTCTACTTGTCCAAGTAAATCCTAAGCTACAAAAGCCTCACCTATTCCCATGTCCATGTCTTCCTCGCCGGGCGGAGGCGGCTCGTAAACCCGGGGCGGCGGAGGCTTGACTCGTACCTCCGCGGGCGGCGGCGGCGGAGACACGTCCGCCTCAATATCCGGCGGGGGGACCGGGGCCTGATTTTTCCCGGTTTTCGCCGAAGACTTCCCGCCTGGCAGCGCGCCGTGCTTCCCGATCCTGCGCTGCCCCAGCATCATAACCGCCGCCGTATTGGCCCCGTGGCCCGGCCTCCTCGCCGGTATCGTAATCGAGGACAGCTGGTTTCGCAGAGCGTTTTCGCGTTTCAGGGCCTCCACCTTTTTCTTCAAATCATCAACCACCGCCTTCTTCTCCCCGTCGCTCGGACCCGTCTTAGCTGCTGACAATCTCGCCGGGTATGGAGTTTTCCCCGTAATTTTTATCGCGATTTTACCTTTCTGCTCGGACTCTTCTTTATGCTGGTCGAAAGGACCGTCATTATCCCCCATATTAGCAGGGGCAGGCTCAAAACGTCTCGAACTCCTTACATTACCGGAGCTCCACGTAAATTTACCAAACCCCGGCATTTTCTTGGCAGACTCGCTACGTTTCGGGTACGATTCTTTTTTCCTGGGGGGTTCGTCCTCCTGGGCCCGCTTACGATCACGGTCCGCAGGATGTTCGCGGCGGTCCTTGGACCGGTGGTCATGCTTGCCGTGGTCATCTCTCTGCTGCTGCATTTCATACTCATCATAGCCGGGCGTCCAGCTTCTCTTACGCCTACCGTGGTCATCGCCACGCCTGTCACCCCGATCTGGTTGCATTTTTTCATGCTTCCTACGCGACGGGTCTTGTTGCCTAGCTGGTTCAGCCCTATCCCATCTACGGCGTCCGTCCAGATTATCCGTCCTGGTCTCAGTGTCGTTTCTGCCATGTTGACTGTGACCGTGCTTCTCAGGTTTCCTGGGAGACTGAAAATTGTCAGGTTTCGAGATATCGTCAAAATTGTAGATCCTCGCGTCGCTGGGGTAGGGCTTGAATTCCGGGGGCTTGGGTGTCGTGTCCACTACGGGCGGCTCGATTTTGGGCACTTTCTCCACCCATTTTTCTTCTGGCTCGGACTTCGCACGAGTTTTGGGTTTCGATTCGGTGTCCGATTCGCCGTTTTTTTTCTTATCACCGACGTCTTCCATGGCGGCCTTCTTCTTTCTTTTGTATTTCTTCTCGTAAGACGGGTTTTTCTTGCAGTGCATCTGCGATACAAAAATAAAGGTTTCATTCAAAGTTCCGTTCAACTTTTACTCGATGGAGTCGGAGTTTGTTGAAGGGGCACTGCACTCTATTAATGATGGGGTCTCAAATTGAAGGGCAACACGAAAAAAAAATTTTGGCCGCAGTCGTTTTCTTCAGAACGCCACCGTAATGGAGCTGCAATTTGTTGAAATTTCCGCAAAAACTTCACGCTCCAGCAGTCACGCAGATATCGAACTTTACATCGCTGTCAGCCGATGTTATGAAGAAAATATGTCGTACACGCCAAGGTGGTTTAGATACGGCGTTCAACGGAAGATGTTCAGTCAGGAGATCTATGTCAAAATCGGGCCTAGTGTATTCTATTTCTGTCGTGTACGACATATGTCCTTCATAACATCGGCTGACAACAATATAAAGTTCGATCTCTGCGTGACTGCTGAAGCGTGAAGCTCTTGTGGAAATTTCAATACATTATAGCACCATTAGGGTTTTGTTTTGCCCTTCAATTTGAGACCACATCATTCAGAGTGCAGTGCCCCTTTAAACCAAATGTTCTCGAACGTTACTATACAGTCCCTCTGCCGTTAAAGAGGTGATAGAGTTTTTCATGTACACGGGCCTTCACAAAGTTGATATCTGCGAGCACATTTTTTAAAATTCACAAAATAAATTGATTTGCTTGGCAACAAGAACTAAGAATGTAATGAACATATTATTTCCTGAGTAGATTCACACGAACGTTCGAATCGCAGTTCTGTAAGGAAAATATCAGGAGTCAGTGTTGGTGTGTTTCCGTATCACGAGTCGGTATATTGAAAATGCCTGTAGTGGTAAGTGAACTTACTCCACTCCACAGCCCTGGTTTGGTGATTGCATGCGACGATTGCACATTTGATCACCTCCGACTGGTTCTTTCTTAACCTTTTGGTCACGTGGAGTCCGTCGGCAAGAATTCGTCCCCTAAGAGCCGACCGACCCGAAGACCTCTGGCTTGGCGAACGACTTACCTTATAGGTCTCGTTGTGACTGTGGCTCTTCAGATGCTCGTCGGCGCAAATCTGGTCACCGGAAAACGTCTGACATATGGTGCAATAGTACCCGGTGATGGGAATCAAAAATTCGGCGCCTGAAACAAGACCGATCTCAGGGCAAGAACGTATATTTGCTCGCTACATCAAGAGCTGCTATATTTTGAGATTACAAAACGTACAGGATACTTCAAACTACATCTACGATTACCTTTCAAGGACTTTGGTTTCAGTTGAGATGATTTTGATTTCTTGCTTTTCTCCCCGATGTCCCAAGGTCGATCATAAGGATCTATTGCCTGGGAACAAAATAATAATGCACAATTAGGCTATACAGGCTGCTGCATGCACTACAATTCTGCACATTACCTTTCTGTGTCCCTTGCTGTGAAGGTGAGACAGGAACGAGATCAGGTCCGGCGAGAATGAGTTACAAAGACGGCACCAGTGATTACCGGGATCGAGATATTCATACTTCAGTTTTGTCTCCTGTAAGAATCGACCAAAGACATGTGTCTTCACTGTGGTTAAGACATAGTACCGTATGCAGTAATTTTCCCCTGGTCTTAACCACAGAGCTCTTAATTCCATCGAGTTTTTATATTTCTCTGGCATGAGTCACAAACTACAGGAAAAGTGTCGTTGAATTCTGTTAATCCAAGTGCAAGTGAGTATCAATTTTAATGATTAAAATAGTGAGAGACTAAAGAGTCGATATCCTCGAGAAACGCCTTCACAGTTCACACCAAGATTTAAAGTATCTCAGTATAGCGTAGAGCAGTGGTCGGGAACTTTTTTCGACCGAAGAGCCAAATTGACCTTACATTTCCATCTGTAACACCCAAAGAGCCATACATGTCAATCAACTGTTACGTCACAATTGAAAATTCGTGATGTATTGGTAGCACTAATATATGGGATTTATAGTTTGCGTCATATTTTTCCCATATGCGTAGCTGGAGCCAAACATGATCACTACAGCAGTACATACCCACTGCAGGGTGTGATACGTCAGTGACGTGGGGTTATGGGAGGCAAGTGAGGCAGTGTTATATTTCAAACATTTCTATTCCCAAAACCAAGGAATTTTCATATTCATTGTTTGAAAATATAGCGCGAAAGGAGAGTTAAAGCACAGAAGAGGCACAGATGAGCCAAGCCTCACCCGTGATAGCGCAACTGATTGTAAATACCTTGGAATTTATCATCACTGATATTATTCATACGAAATTGTCGCGCTGATTCCGAAAATCTAAATATTGATCGACTTCTAAAGTATTCGGCATCACATAACGCTGCAGTTACATTTTACGGCGGTTCTAGAAAGCTACTTACGTTACCAATCAAGAGATTGGATAGTTAATCCGTTGTTTCTAATTTGATTTGTAATAGTTGATGTCACTTCTAAGGAAGTTTATTTATCGGCGTAGATCAGGAAGTCAATGTGTATTTGAAAATTGCATTGTCCTACAAGCGTCGCCATGTCAAGGTATCAATCACGGTATCGTACAATCCAAGATTTTGAGGCGCGTGTAGATCGAATTCGCCACTGGTGTTAATCACCGGCGCGACAGCAACTTAAATTTTAGGATCTTCAAATTGGGGGTAACAAACCCCCAACCCTGGTTACCCAACTGTGTTAACCTCTCAACAACATGTTTATGCTGCCACGGGAATAATTATTCGGGTCGTCATGGAAATTTACTAACAAAAGTTGCAGCAATATTGATAAATTGAGTACAAAATTAAAAATTATCAAGGAGCCGTATCTTTTACTCAAAAGAGCCATATATGCCACTGGCTCCACTGGCGTAGAGCAACAGAATGAAATTAAGTCAATGAAGACAAGGCGCAATAATGTTGGTAACATTCTTGATATACGGTACATTGAATTATGTAGAAAAGAAAATACATTGAATGAAATGAAGCAGTGAAAAGTCAAGTCATCACCTTATGTCCCTTGGTGCCTTCGTCACTGCTGTCACAGGCAATCCCCGAGGCTTGTTCAACGGCACGCCGTATTCCGCCGACCTCTTCGTGACCAACCTGACAGAGAAAAATCGACCGATGAGACAGTGTGAAAGGGATTGCTCATTTCAACTTTACTAGATGTACCCAGAGGACAACTAAAATATATTGCTGAGAATATCCATTATACTCTGGAAATATCTTGCCACATTTTCCGATAGATGAACGGATCTCTGAAAGAAAAACCTTGCCGGTATTATATGGCTCACGGAAGAAACACGAATCGCAAACATTACCATACTCGAAGATCGGAAGAACCAAAGGCGTCGCCAATGTACACCGCATTAGACGGATGCCATTTTAGTACACAACACACTAACTCCTTAATTCTTCTTGTCACATTATGCTATGCTCATTGACATTTTCAGGTGTAGGCAGCAAGCGCGCTACAGTGTTACCGAGACACACAACAAAGCACAGATCACTGATTTTTAAAATGGAAACAATGATCGACTAATTCTCGGTTCGCCAACACTACAATATTATGCCGAACTAGTTTTTTTATGATGCTGATGGTTGGTTTGTTCTACAATGCCGAGATGTAATATCAAAACTAGTTTATTCTGCAGTGCTGACAATTCCTATCAACACCACATATTCCGGATGGAATTTTGTACTGCGAACAGATTAAACGGGTTTAGCTTACTGTTCTGCTGTGCGTGAAATGTAGCAGTCAGTATATGCTTTATTCAAATAGCGCTTTGTCATATGATAAAATGATTTCTCTCTTACCTGAGACTGATTATCACTGCTGTGTACAGATTCTTTCTTCTTCTTCTCCATCAACTCGTTCTGCTGTTTCTTCAACTTTTCCAGTTCCTCCTGCAAGTAATTCAACCTCTCTTGCCTCTCATCTGTTTCAGGGGGCGGTATGGGGGCCACATCCTCGCTCCTTTGCGGAGGCAACACAATCCTACTAGCCGAAGTCACAGTTTTTGGAACGACCTGTTGCGAGGCCGCGGGCTGATACACCAACAACGTTCCTCCGGGGTTGTTAGGATCGGGTATAGCGACAGGATATCCGAGCGACGTAGGCGGTGCTCCTTGGTAGACCATTTGTGAGACTTGAGCCTGCTGTATATTCGTCGGGACATACTGTGAATTAGATGTAGGTTCGTACGGATCATAAGTCTGGTAAAACTGTCGAGTTTGACCCTGCGAGATTTCTGGTGTTTTAGTCTGTATGCTGTGCCCGCTTTGAATGGTCTGAATTTTCTGTCCGACGGGCGGTTCTACTTTTACTGGTGGTGGTGGTGGTGTCGGAGTCCGCTTGGGCACAGGTTTAATCTCTGGCTTTTTCGGCGGTGGTGCCGTAGGAGGTGCTTCATTTTTCTTCCTCGTTTTATCAATGGTAGTCTGCAGTTGCTGAGCAGACATTTCGAAATTGAAGCCGATAGCTTTCAGAACATTCTTAAGAGCGTTCGAGTCAAAACCGCCGGGAGTAACGCTAGAATCTTTCGTTTCTTCTTCTTCTTCTTTAACATCTTCAACCTGTTTTTGCGGTGGATTTTGGTTCGATTCGCTAGGTTCGTCACCGTACAAGAATTTCTCCTCATCGTCCATTTCACCCTTATCGTAACCGCGACCGAAAGCTGACGGCTGAGGGTCTTTCGACACTGGCACGGCATCGTCTCTGGCATCGAAGCGAGATGATTGTGTTGTATTCTGTTGCGTGTTTTGATTCTCTCGGTTAGCATACATCGTACTGTGAACATCATCGTCAGGATATGTACGACGGTTTCGGCTATTTGATCGCGAGTGACTGTCTGAGGACGAGGAGTCTCTCTTGTACCTCCCGTGCGATTCATTACTATGAGACCGTCTCCTTGCGTAACGACCTCTAGAACTAGATCGCGATCTCGAACGCCGGTTCGGAGAATCTACACGCCACGACGATGAATACCGTCTCGGAGATCGGCCGCGTCGATCCGGTGACCAATTTCTTCTTCTTTGTGGCGAAAAGCTCCTTTCGCGACTCCTGAAATTGATTTGGCGGATGAGGATGTTTTAAACTGACCTGCCCGTAGAGTTTGCGAAAGCCTATGATTTATTAAGCAGCACACACCTTTTCAGTGAAATCGTAACGTTTCTGCCCCTTCGAAGAAGCTAAACACTTCCAGAGGTACCGGTAAATACATCAGGAAATAGATGCACAACAGGCACCGATCTCAACATTCTTCTAGCTTAAAACGAAAGAAAACACGATTCTTCGACAATAGCCATCTGATAAGTAATCGATCAGCTCAAATGGAAAGGATTTCCAAATCACGACTGATAAATTTTCGTCTGTCTACCACCAACATATAAAAAGTCTATTTTCCATCTGCTCTAAGCTGTCTGTAGTGAGCCCCTCGTAATTGTGTATTTCCTTCTGCAAGATGCAATATAGATGGTTAAATCTGTCAACAAGAAGCTGGAGTTGCAACTAACCGATTACCAGTATCTTATAAAAGGACTTGTCGAAAATGTCTGTCTTCCGTACCGATTTTTTCTTGTTTGTTACATATTTGTCACACATTCCACCCATGTTAATTCCTACTCAATATTGAAGCTGCTATGTCTAACTGATGTAAGCTCAAAAGTCCTTAGTATTATCAATTAGTCAGGCTATACGTCATCAGTAGAAGAACTAGTGATAACCAGACGCTTCACAGTCAAGAGTAAATAGTATACAATAAATAGGTGTTGCGTACTAATAACTTATTGACAATGAAGTGAGTAGCGAGGCCTGCCAGTACACCTTAATCTCAGTGAATAAATCACTCAATGCAGCATAGCGATATTGTTTGCAGTCACGTTTTGAAAATGAGTGCATGATAAATTCTTGGCACGGTATGCTATCTCTTCTTAGTCTTTACAGTAACAGCAGGTAAAATTTTATCATAGCAACACTAGGATGAACAGAAACGCAAGTCTACCAGTACACTTCCTTTCCTATAATATAGCCATGTCTCAAAACTATTCAACCGTTCTTCCACTCCATTCACTATACTCAACAAACTCTATTCCCGAAACATCATCCTTGGACTATCTTACAGACTGTCTAAAATTTCCGAGCACAAGATATCAGCCAAACAGTGATGCAGTGTCGTAGGATCATTTGTTGTCATGAACATTTCCATCATATACTCGATACTGGTTAATCTGTTCCTTTACGGGTTCTAAAAAGTGAACATCCAGACGGTGACCGTTTCTCTCCACCAGTCCATAGTCTACTCACCCAATAAGGTCAATGAGCCTCTTCCGTGCAACAACCAATGCAAAATACAATCGAAATCTGTCGCATCAACATACCTGGACTTTCGATAATGACTTCTAGGGGGTGAACGTCCTCTTCTATAATAAGAGTCACTCCGTCTATAATCCTTTGAAATACAATATTTGTGTTATTATATCTGGGAATGCCTGGCTACATCATGTATACAGACTCGATGCTAATCCAAAATGCCACAAGTACAGCATAACAGATTACATTAGATTATAGAAGAAATTTCACATGAAGATATTTTTGTAGTCTGTCATCGCCAGTTATACAGCGAGTCATGGATATCGAACAAACTTTCCTATGATTACGGAGAAACAATAATCCACAAATGTCAAAACCAAAATCTAGTTGAAGCCACAGAAAAATTGCACTAAAATACATAGTAGCTACGTCCGAGTCAGAGCACCAAGACATGGTAAGCAAACGTCATTATTATTTATGAGAGGCGCAGTAGCCAGAGGTGATTAATAGTCACTGGAGACATTCAAGTAGAAATGAATAACTTGACGCCTAAAGATTACTCTTGAAAGTAGTTAGAAGAGGATCTAGACAAGACTTTTGTCATTCAATTACCCATGGCAGCGCTACAAGGGCCATGTCACTCGATCGCCAGGCCAATTTCCGTTATGAAAGCGATGTAAATTTATACAAATGCTGATTTTACTTGATAAATTCATAATTTCAAAATAGTAATAAGTTTGGTTTCAAGAATTGTTGAAGTACCAGTATCAAATAATGAAGTAGTGCAAGATAAAACCTACTCAAGCACCCATTCCACAACGTTTACAAGCACATGAGCACATGAATGAACAAGAGCTCTGCCAATAAAAACTATGATTAAAAAATAGAATACCCCCAGTGTTTTCCTCATCTTGGCTCACGGTTGAGCTCTGAGGTTGCCGGTGAACCCAGCCCTCGGTAAACCCAGCCCTCGGTGAACTCGGCCCTCGGGAACGTTTGTAATTAAGTGTATTAACAAGTATTATTATGAATTATTAAACTAATAATGGTATTATCAACTGATTTGTCGATCTTGTAAGGAGGTCAGGGCATGCGTAGATCACGCAGTCACGGATTGCGCAAGCGCCAAGCGCGGCCTTACAAACTCGGCCCTCGGTGAACTCGGACCTCGGTGAATTCCGCCGGAGGTGGGATATATATTAGGGTTGCCGGAGGTGGGATATTAGGGTTGCCGGAGGTGGGATATTAGGGTTGCCGGAGGTGGGATATTAGGGTTGCCGGAGGTGGGATATTAGGGTTGGGAAGGGGGGATATTAGGGTTGCCGAAGGTGGGATATTAGGGTTGGGGGTTAGGGTTAGGGTTGCCGGGATGCTGGGATATTAGGGTTGCCGGAGGTGGGATATTAGGGTTGGGGGAGGGGGAATATTAGGGTTGCTGGTGAATACCAAATTTCCCGAGGGCGGAATTCATCAAGGGCCGGTTCACCGAGGGCTGGATTTACCGAGGGCCGGGTTCACCGAGGGCTGGGTTTACCGAGGGCTGGGTTTACCGAGGGCTGGGTTCACTGGTAATCAGCTCTGATGGTGAATTGCTAAAAACGACTTGAGATCAATTGTTACAATACAATTTGCTCAGATATAGGCCTACTTTATATAATTGCCCTTACATCCTAAGTAACAAGGTATTTCTAGAATACGTGGTCAATTGGTCATATTATGCGTTAGAGAAGTAATATTATGTGTATGATTGAACTTACCATCGTTCACAAATCCCTCACTCGTTGAATCCGTTGAGTATTGTGGATACTGGTACGTTATCGTATTCCAATATTATAGCAGAATGTTATTGATTTATTTCTTCAATTCCATCTCATTATAAATCTAAGAAAGAATCGAATAAATGAAGGATTATATATTAATGGAATACGGCGACAAAAAAGCCCAGAAAAAAAGACCCGAAGAAAGAAAGCACCCACAAGGAATGGAAAGAACTAGTAGAAAGGGCCGCGGCTTCAAAAAGATCAACATCGAAAAAGAACTGTGACATCGGGCACTCTAGGCCGAGGTGGATGTTTGACTAAAGGATCGCTACTGATGCGTGTCGTTCGACATCCTCCTATCTGTTCGTTACATTGCATTGTGTCTTATCGCATTGTACATTGTATGCGTAGCTTGTTCAGATGAAAATTATAACCCAATGTATGTATGTATGTAATAGTGAATATTAGTGATTAGAGAATTTTTATTTGGGAGGTAACAGATAAATGGAATAGAGGCTACTGGTAAAATAAAATTTGGTTGCATTTTAACCTTCTTGAGTGTTTTCATGGAATCTACTTGCGCTTTCTTCCTGTACTGCATGGTGGTCGTGGGCTCCTGGGCGGTGGGTCGCTCAACTTTTTCGATTCGTAGTTAAGAGTCAGCCCACACAACATGACTAAATGGCTGAATACATACAATAGTCAAACATCGCCCGACTGCGTTGAAACTAACTCCATAATCGTGATCAAATCCCTTTTACAACTTTTAATTCCCTGATCTCATGACTTCTGTGTTTGTATATGCTCCTTTTGGACTTGACCCTCGGTATATAGGTCGGCTTTAATGAGTCTGCTTTATAGAGCCTCCCATATACACCTTGCTCATCATCACATTTCACGCAATTGCATTTTGTAGTGTATGTTATCGATTTACAAGGTTCATAATGATTATTTCTCTCTCTCTCTCTCTTTCACAGAAAAATAATGAAAATTTTACTTCTTCTTACAGACTACCGAATAGAACTGTTCTTCAATGGAAAATATAATCTATCCAAATATCGTTTGATTCAGCTGCATTTCGTAGTTGTTTGATCGGTGACTTGTACAAACATTTCAACAAATGCAGTCCAGTCAGTTTCGCAGCTCGCATTCTCGCAACCAACAAAACTTGTCGTAGCACAAGTCTAGCTAGTCTCTCTGGCTCTCTGCATGGAAAATGCGATTTGTGCGCGCGGGCGACGAGAGCGACGAATCCGACGGAATCGACGAACGCAGATCTTATCGGCAATGAAATGGCCAGGTCACGGGTAAGTATTCACGCCAGAATGTACTCATAAGGTGGAAAGTGGTGAGGATGAGGGTACTATAAAAATGACGAAGATAGCGCATGAATGAATCTCGTCTACTTGTTATCGTTAATTTATCTGCAGCAGTGATTTGTCATGTGAGAAAAAGCATGCATAATCATCATATTATTAAAATTTTTATCTAATCAATGCACCACACGATTGAGATATGAAAAGATGGGAGGATGCCGAAACGACTTGGAGTATAGTCTGTTCAGGGATATCTAGACTAGATATCTAGTCTATCTAGTCTATCTAGTCTAGATATCCCTGAGTCTGTTAATCAGATACCCACCTTGACCTACAGTATGTAAATAAGAGACCTGTACCATAGCAATCTACAACGTAGCCACGTTATAAATTGCTATGCCTGTACACTGGATCTGAATCAAAGAAAGCCAACGTAAGTAAGCGACAAATGAATGCTGCATGTTTCGGTAGGCGTGGTCGATATGTTGGGTCGTGGTCCGGTAATCTCATGGGCTGACTTGTATTAATTCAGTAAAAATTGCTTGCATTTCGATTTTAAAGTGAATGTCCTCGACGCGACTGTCGGATAGTCGACGAGATGCTGTTCTACACTGCATGTCCCTGTCCCGCATACTTGATGGAGCATTGTGTTTTCTTGTATTCCGACCTAATCACTTGTTAGTAGTTGTTCTTCGAGGACACGCGTGTGTAATAGTTTCCGCTTTTGATTCCGAGCGATGATATATATGCAGTACATATATCATTGTTCCGAGGTGAAGTAGTTGAAACTTGAGGGACTGTGACCACAATTGAACTGATACATAAGCTTGGCTAGCTTCCTCATCCAAATCTTTTGAGTAGCGATTTGTCAGTTGCACATCCAGGCCCACTTGAGGCCTTGACACTTGGATATCTGTCATATTGAAATAAACCAGAATATTTTCGGCTGCAATCGTCAGCAACCAAAAAGTCTGACACCAGCGACCGATCGATCGTTATGCTTCGAAGTCTGCGGACCAAAGAATGTCTGTTGCAGACTAACCGCTAATCGTGTATTATAATATGAATACATCCTGCCCTCCTCGATGGATGCTTGTCAGGTCGTAAAAGACAAGCACGGGCCATAATTTCCTTGGGGTATTGCCTCCATAATGAACGAAAAATTAACAGCGGGATTTTTTGAATGAAAGGCGGGATCCAGATTACATTTTGTCGAACAGGGTTAAATCCGGATCACGAGAAGCGATGATCCGTACTTCTTTTCCGCACTCCGCAGTTCCGGCCATCGTTATCGTTCAATGCACTTTGCGCTATGATATGACATAATCTGACCCATTTTCTTGGGATAATTTAGGCAGATTCGAAGTTTACCTTGTTTGTCTGTTCACGAAACGAAAAGTCACAGGGGATCCTATTGAGGGAACACTTTATTCATCAAAGCGAATGACGGAAATATAGCAAGGATTCCAAAGAAGAAGATCTATAACATTGTTTCATTTCATCATCGTACCTTACTGTACCGTATACTAGGCCCGGGTATTTATAATAGATGGAAGCTTCGAAACCGTTACTGCCGTTTTGGCCATCTGTTACTTACATCTCATTGTATATTGTTATGCGCCGATGAAAATATAAAGATTACCTATTTATAATCCAATGATATTTTTATTGTCTGATGCCATTGGAATAATATTACCGGTGGTATAATTTGTAACGGATATATATAGCCGGTGATATTTTGATTATTGGTATTTAGCACATTAGCAGTGTAATAAAAACCGTGTAGTATCCAGTAGGTACCGGGTAATACATGCTGGCTGCTGGTACCACCGTAATTCCAATTTTTAACGAACTGATGCAGTAAATGGCTAAGGGTCGATTCCTCAGATGTTGGTTAACGCCTGATCATTGATTAGCACCTATATTTGATCACGATTGTGCTCCACAGATCGTGATCACTGGTAATCATTGGTTAAAAGTTAATCAACGAAAGTTGTTGGATTAACTTGGTAATCAGTGATATTACACCATAATTTGTGGCGTTCAGTGGCCTATACTGTTACGGGATGCATCGGGTGGCATTGTAACTGGAGGTATACGGGGATTATATTGTTGTCATCTAGCAGTTGCTATCCTGAAACCTGAATGGCGGTTTTTAGACTGTCTACTACCTTGCGTGCTCGCTCTTCGACATAAATATTTTGTAACTAAAATGAGTACCAGTAGCAAACGTTCCGAGAATTTTACATTTGCACTCTCATGAGTATTGGTATTGTGCATACATATAAGGTTATTAATTATTTAAAAATAAGGTGACTGATAGACCAAAGGCGATCACAGCCTCGGGACTTTGGAAGGGATTCCTGCCTCCAATCGGCTAGGCTAGCGCAAAACAGATTTTACGCAAAAGTAGTTAAACTGGAACCAGGGAAGTATTATGAGTGTAAAACAGTGCAAGCATGCAGTTTCTACAAGCCAAACTAGAGTCAAAGAATTACAAATTCGTGTTTGGAATTATGGGACAGCGGAGACGTTTCCGTACCTAATGACATTATGAAGTTCGCACAGCGCAAAGGCGCACATTGCAAAATTCAGCAACTGCATAATGACGTAACAAACGGCCCAACGCCGTTTCCTAGGTACCGGCGTCAAATGCGTCACTAATCATTGATTTACAGATTTGCAGTGAATCAGCATCCGTGGAATGCATGATGTCATATGGTCTGATCAGTGATTACTTATTCAGTGATTACGTGATAATTTGACCACGATCTGAGGAATCGACCCTATGATGCATAAAGTTCATTTACTCAAAATATGTAAAACGGACATAGCTACTTTGATTCCTTGGCGACGATATAATTTCTAGTTTATATGCACGCATTGAATTATTTAGTCTGAAATTATTCAACTGATGATGAGTTACCATCTATATCTTGCAGTACGTTAGCTGCTAGCAATTTCTATCGCTGGCATTGTGCCATTGTGCAATGCTTGATGCGGGCAGTGTCCTAGCATCTGCCAGTGACTGCATTAAAATCTGGGATGCCGCTGGAGACAATCTACACTTGAACACACTATACACGAAAGGCACCTCGACCTTTAAAGACGTGTCATGGAACCTTAACAACACCAGATTGGCTAGCATTTCAAACGGGAATGGAATATACGTATATAACTTTCAAGAAGGAGTGAAAAGTGATGGCAGAATTCTTTCAGACAGTAAGGAACAAAATGCAGTATGCTTCGGCGCAACAAAGGACGAATTGTACTCCGGGTGTGCAACAGGAGATATAAATCAATGGAATTGCAATACATTTGAGTTAACCAAAACATATTCGAGCGCTCACGCGTCAGCAGTGACGCGATTGACTAGAATGGGAGATAGGTTGGTGTCTGCGTCCGCAGATGGACATATGTACATTTGGAAGACGAGCGATTCTTCAGTGCTGGCACAATTGAACTCTCCTAAGCCTAAACCGATACGCGGTCTCGGGCATTCAAGATATGATAAAACTCTACTTGGTACCACATCTGATGAAGGTGTCGTTAGTTTGTGGGACGTAGAGAAACAAACTATTAAACACAATTTCACTTCTCACGGGGCACCTGCTATGGACTTATCGTTTTCCACTATAAATGCGTTGCTATTGGTATCTGGAGGCCTTGATAAGAAGATTATATTTTACGACGCACAAGCTAGGGACGTTGTCAAAACAGTAACTTGCATGCAGCCTGTCACAGCTGTATGCTTTTTAGGAAATGGTATGCATGTGTGCGCTGGCACGTCAATGGGGAATATACTGTTGTACGATTTGAGGCACAAGTCAGATCCGTTCGCAAGCCTGCATGCGCATTCAACGTCTGTTCAAAGGCTGGTGTTGCAGACTATGAAAGAACGGAAACGGTCCTCGCGTGCCTCTACGACAAAGACATCGGAAAAAAGGTCATCCAGAACCAAGGCGGAAGGAACCAGCAAACATTACACCAATACTAACCAGGAGCATACATCAAAAACCTCAATTGAAGCACCACAAAAACGATTACCGACAAAAAGTACAGAAACTATAAGTACAAACGATGTTCCCAAATCGAATGCCGACAGAGCTGGCAATGCATCGTTAAAGAATACATCAACTGGAAACCCGGTGTTACCCATTCTACAGACGCCTGTGAATCATGGCACTCATTATTCCAGAGATACTATCGGGTCTTATTGCGAACAGCAATTTTCTCCGCTTGGCAGTATCAGTGGTAGCATTCATATGGAATCAACGCCGTTCATGCAAAGCAAGTCAAAAGAGTTGGGTAATGTTAACAGCATCAGACTCAACTCGCCATTGCTACATTCAACCTCCAGGATTACAAATGGCAGTGCTGTCAATGGTGTTGGACCAAGCAGTGTCCGTACCCCTAATGGAGCAAATCACGCAACTTCAAACGGTGTCGGAGATTTCAACTCGAAGCCCGTATTGAGTTCTACTCCCGCTGAGGTTCCACGTGCAACCTCATTGCAGCACATTGATGACACTGCTGCGT
Organism: Botryllus schlosseri; assembly: GCF_051294905.1. Taxonomy (NCBI): domain Eukaryota; kingdom Metazoa; phylum Chordata; class Ascidiacea; order Stolidobranchia; family Styelidae; genus Botryllus; species Botryllus schlosseri. Next base: position 24,830,315 of record NC_137246.1, on the reverse strand, counting down.
CTTCCCAAAACAACAACCCTTCTACTGGGACATCGTCCAGCACACTTGTGACCGGCACGCAGAATATCAACCCCAGTGCCGCTCAGTCTTTAACGATGCCCTTCCAGTACCAGCTGGATTTCCTCAAAAACACTGTCCATGATCTGATCGATGATCATGAAGAAAATATGAGAGATCATTTGCGGCACATGCACTTACAGATAATTAAAATGTTTGCAGAGCAGAATGAAGTGATAAGGCAACTAGCGGAACAGTGCTCCGTTAATCCTCTGTTATTGCAAGAGATTGAACGATTGAGGACGGAAAATGATAGGCTGCGAAGGAACTTTTGATATTGCAAGTATGTCAGTACCACAGATGTCACATGCGTTACTATCACCATGGTAATAGAGTGTGATTAATTTCAACGTGTGCATAGCTATGTAGACTGGTGCATAATTGACCATGGTGCCTTTTTCAGTAAAGTGGGCTTGCTGCGTTGAATTTATGTGCCTTCTTAGTTAGCTTGCCTTCTTGTTTGTTACTACTTTTTTAATAAAATCTTCGATGAATTCACTATTTTTGATTTGATTTTGTTTCATTACTTCAAATCATTGCATATTGTGAAATGCTGGTGAGGGACAGAGACCCAGACTCCCGTCAATCTAATCCGTACCTCTATACAATGGTACCTAACATCAATGAAGTTCAGCAACAACAGGTGCACACTAAACGAATAACTGACGAGCAAATGCAGTCATGAAAAAGGCACTGGTGCAAGATGGTTGAAGGGAATGCTGTGACTAGATCTGTTTGCAGTCGAGTTATTGCGGTAATATTATGTTATCTAGTTATTTTCATGCTGTAATACTTGAAATAGAGTATGAAACAAAATCCTGGATTCCCCGAAATAGAGTATGAAACAACAAAATCCTCAAGTCGTCGATTGTTTCATGATATACCGGTAGTCAAATTAGATTCCACTTCCAAGGTCCTTGTGAATTTTTGTGTGGATCATCTCAACGTATCAGCAAAGGTCGTCGTGGGTTCCAACAATTCAGCATGCACCTGCTAACTGTAGATTCAACCTAAGCACCACCATTTCTCTTATGCTTTGAGAAAAAGTTTACTGCTCCTCTTATGAATGCAAAATTGATAATAACAAAATACTGTTGATAACATATAAGTTGAAGAGACGTAGAGAAACGAGTATGTTGCTTTGCCACAACCATGTCCGGACTTTATCATGCTTATTGGGCTGTTGCACGTATTGAGAATATATAGGTAATGCAGGACAGTAATAAAATACTTCTGAAACAATATCCGTCCATATATTACATATACTTTCCCACCTTCTTTTCCATTTATAGAGATCGGTCAATTCATGTTAGTAACCATTCAATAACATGAAGCAAATCTTTCGAGGGTGATATTTAGAACATTGATAGAGTTAGGTATCATTTTCATTTATATTCTATACAAAGATCACAATTGTCGCATATTGAGAAAATAATGGCATTTCATACGATATAATGCAGAACTGTGATTGCACTCGGCCACATTCCATGCCTCATCAATGTAGACTTCAGTTGGAGTTCCATACAATCGTTCACAATACTTTGTCAGGGTTCATTAGATTCCTAGGATCTATCGTTCTCTTTATTGATCTCATGACATCCACTGCTTCGTCCATCTCTTCAATAAGCAGCTCTTTTTTACCCAACCCAATGCCGTGTTCACCGGTGCATGTTCCGTCTAGTGCAAGCGCTTTCCTAAAATCGAAAAAAGATGAAGTGTACCGCGTTTGTAATATCGGGATAGTGATGCAGCTGTTACATTCTAAAAGAGTTCAGTTCTACATCGAGTCACGTATAAATAGTTGGAATGGGGTAAGAAGCGGGATGCCTGAATGGTAATACAACAAGCCACGAAAATGAGTATGGAGTACATAACTCAAAAATCAGACCATGCCAGCAACACTGCACGCGACAAAAGTGACTGGAACCCAGGGTTGTAACAAAATCACGAATCAACTCTACTTTTTAGTTTTGAGTCATCTTCAATTTACCATGTCAGGGTTCAAAGTTCTGAGTCACTGTGTTGAGACTGTGGTTCAGCAGCATTGGTCATTTTACACCAGGCCGATATTCTTCAATATGATTCCGTAATTACCGACTTGTAGCATTTCCCACTTGGCGAGGAGGAGCCTAGATAAACCTCCAGCACTTGAGTAGGAGTTCTGGAGTCGAACTCAACGCATTGGTGTTGCAACTGTGTAACGTACCACTACGCTATCTCGTCACTGCCCTGGAGTAAAAGTCATTGTGTTCATTTTAGAAATCAAGTCCTGTTCAACTCACATTTTGCCAAATCTTGATGGTTCAAATGCCTTGCATTCATAACATAGTAATTTTCCTCACTTTACACAGTTTCTGGCCTATTTTACAAGTACTGGTACTGATAGACGAAATTCAAGTAATATGGTAGGTTACTATTCTTCGAAGTTACAAAGAAATGAATGTGTTTATCGTCCAAGTCTCGAGTGAGGCGCAATGACTCGCGTACAAGTCGAATCAAAACACAAATGGACTCAAGTCAAGTCATTTTTTTCTATATTAAAGAAAATGATGAGTCACCAAAAAAAACGTAAGTCGAGTCATTACAACTCTGCTGGAACCTACAATTTTCCATCAAAGCATGGTGATGGATGATGCCAGAGTTGAATCAGACGGTTTTTATTAATGAATCTGAATTTACCTTGGCTGATGTAAATTGTGCAATTTTCAAAATTTATCAAGCATGATACATGAAAGCAATGATCAAGATATTCAGCATGTGTGATCGCTTGGAAGAAGAGAAATTTCTAATACAGTATGAGTAGCAGCAGCGAGCACACACATACATACCGAGCTATCTTAGCTGCCACATCCTTGGTTTTCTGTAACTCTGCAGGGTCTGATGAATTCAAGGCGAACAGACAATGGAAGTTACCGTCACCGACATGACCCAAAATTCCACAAGGCAAGGCGGACTCATCAGCAACTTGTCGGGCGTAAGTGATCGCTTCTGGTAAATGTGAAACAGGAACGCAGACATCCGTTGAGTAGGCCTGGGTTGAAAATATCGTACATTGCAGAAACGTGTCGATCACAGTAACATTATCGAGGTTGGGGATACCGTCCTGCTCCACATACAGTATTATTGGATCTGCTGTATTCACTGTCATTCGTACCGGCAGGCACATTGCAGATAAGTAAAATTAAGACCGAGAAAATCTACACTTGCTGGATATGCCGGGATATAACAATAGTCAACAGACGCCAGGGTCGTAATCAAGTCACAACGTTCCGAGTCACAGGTCCATGTCACTGTTATAGTTTTGACTTGAGTCAAGTCGAGTCATTTTCAATTCACCACCGGAGTCAAGTCCAGGTCAGCTAGTAGAGGGTCGAGACCGAGTCGTAGTGTTTTGTCATTATGTTTTCAGCTCAGCCCACATTTTTCAACTCTGCTCAAGTGATGTAGAATGGCTCGCATTCATAATATAGTAATTTTCCTCTATCTTAACAGTTTCTGGTCCTATTTCCCGAGTATCAGGACTGATAAACGAACCAGAAATAATGTGGTAACTTTACTATTCTTCGAAGTTACAATGAAATGTCTGTCTTGACCCCTAGTCTCGAGTCATGTACAATAACTTGAGTACAAGTCGACTCAAAACTAAAATAGACTCGAGTCGAGTCATTTTACGCATTTGAAAGAAATGACTCGAGTCAAGTCAGCACCAAAAAATCGTGACTTGAGTCATAACAACCCTGATATGCTGTATTCACTGGTTCATCTATTCATGCAGGCAGGCGCATTGCAGATACGTAAAAATGACCTCGATGAAATCTACATCTGTTGGATATGCCGGGATCTAGCAATAGTCAACAGCCGCCTTGAAAATCAATGTATAATGCACACAAAATTCATACTGAAAGCATCACTAGACATGCTGATGCCGACATATCTCCAGTCAAATTTATGTATATTCTTGACGTATCAATAAATTGTCTGTCTGCAGGTTCGAGGTCCTGACTATAGTAAGACGAATGATATTCATGAAACTCACTTTTCTGCCTGGAGATTGGGCCAGCAGTGCATAGTACATGTCATGACGGGCCTGCCATAGCTTGTTCCTGGCTTCTTGGGTTGCTGCCCAACTGAAATTCGATCCGTTGTTGGACTTCACAATTTCCTCTGAATAGAAACGCATGATCATACAATGACGCTCTTGACAGTTGAGCGACTAAGCGTGAAAGATAGAAAGGGAAAAAGAACTGACCAACGATTTCGACCTGTTCCCTTGTCGCATTTTCAGATCCGTGAAATTCCAAGAATAGGCTTTGCGAGACGGGATGGGTGAGATTGCTGAACTTATTTGCGGCGTCGACAGACTTCTCGTCCATGTATTCTGAAATAAATGATGTCACTCTTTTTAAATTCACGCCACGTTACATCAGGATTTAAATTCATAGGTGGTCAACGATGAAGCAGTTCTACATATGCAAAGTTGAACAGCTTCTTTGAGGTACAGAACTTCAATATACAATTGAATAGGTAGTATATTCATATTAAAATGAACCCGAATATTTTCGGCTGACACTCGTCAGGGGTAATCGTCAGCAACTAGTAGAGAATTCGCTGTTCTTTCGAATTCTGTACTAGTTGCTGACGATTACCCCTGACGAGTGTCAGCCGAAAATATTCGGGTTCATTTTAATATGAATATACTATTCAATTATATGCAAAGTTCTGAAGTAGATCTGGTCTACTTTCACTATGTAGTCAAGTGGTTACAGTATTAGACTACATTTGAAGCCAGACTAGTCAGTAGTCGCTGTTTGTTTCAGATTTCGTCAAAGTGAAAATAGCATTTCGATAAATTAGCATCACTTTCATGAGAAAAATTGCCATGAAAACCTGGTGATGCAGATGCTATATGACAGGGGAACATATTCTATCTTCAAAAATTGCACCTACTTTCATCACCATAAGTTATTCTTTGTTAGTCGCAATGTAAATTTTCTGGGATAGAGCCATAGTTCTACTGTATAACTTTGTATCCCTGGAGCGCTATTACTCCGCCATATATAGGCCTACTGCTACGTCATTTTTCTTTGGCGATCCTAGAACGTCCCAGCGCCCACATGCAATGTCATGGACTCAGACATTGATCTCGATATTAAGAACCTAGAGTTGATATGTTTAAAGGGAGCCTCAACAATTCATGAGACAGATTCAATCGTACATTGGAAAACCAGCCACACCCATTGGATGGTCTAATTAACCAAAGATTGTTCATGCCAAAAAAATTATTTTCCATATCATGGAGCGTCAGTCAGTAATTCACAAAAACTTGAACAAGATTTCATAAATATGTGATGCCTTGAAACAAATCCTGGCCTGTTATCACTTCGTTTAGAAAATATGAATGCGACTGATTTCCGAAGACTATTAATCCTTCATCTCAGCCTATAACTTATAATATTGAAATATCCAAGTTTGGCATCATATAAGAACCAAACGGTTACGGAATGGCGGTTGAATAGTTCACATACCAATCCTTGCAATAGGAATTCCCGATTGGATAGTGTTGACAGCGCATGTAACAGAATCTTCGACAGTTGGAAAAAAGCATACAGCTGATAATATCTTAACAAGAGATAAACCTTGTGCCATGCAATATTTCAAACTCATTTATTCTTTGGTACCGATTCGGGTACAGCATGCAATTTCAAAGTTGCTGAAGTGATAATTCCCAGTGTGCCTTCGGATCCCACAAACAAATTTGTCAGATTGTAACCGGCGGAACTTTTCCTGTAAGATTTGGATTGAAAGCTATGAAAAATGATACCTTCATGCAACTTGAAATAAAATTTACTTGGCACGTCGATGCGGACCTGCTGTGTTGATAATCTTTCCGTCGGGAAGCACCACTTCTAAATTGAGCACATTCTCTTTCATGTTCCCATATCTATAAAAAAAATTGTGGGAATTGCCAAAAGCGCGATTATCGAACGATCGGATACAATTATAAACCGCTAAAACAGTATCTCTAACAACAATACACTTCAGCATCTTCCTATACACCCTTTGCTTTAGTCGTGAGGCTGTGTTGGCGCTGCATGTGCGTTGTCCGGGTTACAAGAGATTCAACGGTAAACATTGGCGTTGCAATTTGGTTCATTATTATTAAATCACACCATTCGCGTTTCTTTGGAGGCTGGGAAACTATCGAGTCAGAATTTACATAGTGCGATCCCAGATATTTGAATTGTATTCTTTGTGTATATAATCTATTGTAGATGCAGCTACATGTATCAGGGGTATCGCATTGGAGTTTCCGTCTCACTGAATAGCTGTTTCTAGTCCATTGTTCCATAAAGCTTTGAGCTGAGTGTGCACGCTGCACAACACTCCGACCATTTAGAAGTTTCCTGTCAATGTCATTGACTTGTTTCTATTGCGACTAGAGTGAAAACTCAGCACTGCCGCCAAACGGATGTTATGTGGCCTATCAACAATGAAACATGTTTGACATTTGTCATCATGAGGGAGTATTTACATGAAAGTATGCCTTACTAAAAATTATATCATGTCACAAGCAATTTTCCATTTACTCATATTTGCTTCGTGGGCCGGATGAAGTCATCTGGCGAGCCGGACGTTTGTCACCCCTGGTTTTGGGTGTATAAAGAATGGATAATAGTGACGAAGTCATTTCACAATATGTCAGAGAGTTTCAGCTTGCTTTGCTCAGTATAATGTTCAATTACTCATACATTTGACTCCGAGTCACGAGACATTTTATACTTGTCATACGTCGAGTCGAAGTCAAGTCAATTTATTTTAGCACAGTCGTTCAAGACAAGTCAAGTCATGACTCAAGTCATCCCAGCACTGCATGACAGTGGTCGAGTCGGATGACCTACGGCAGGGTTGTAACCAAGTCACAGGGTTCCGAGTCACAAGAAAATCTAATATTTATAGTTTCGACTCGAGCCAAGTCCAGTCATTTTCAACTCATCACCGAGTCAAGTCCGAGTCCCAGTCGGTTAGCAAATGGTAGAGTCAAAGTCGTAGTGTTACCGTTCGTTATCGAGTTCCAATCAGGTTCAACTCAATTTTTTTAATTCTTGTGATATCGAAGGCACATTTATAACATGTTCATTTTTCTCACTCTTAAGATATTTATGCAATTAGTTAAAACACAGTTTCTCAGCCTATTTTAAAAATACCGGTCCTGGTCTGGTCATATAGAATGTCTTGAGTACAAGTCGAGTCAATACACAAAGTGACTCATTTTTAAGAGGATGACTACGAGTCATTACAAACATGGACTACAGCTCAGTCAAGCTCGGTGACAACAAATTTTGACTATCTACAATTACATCTGAAAGTCTTTATAAATCACAAATCATAAGCCTGAACATTTCTACTGGCCTTGAAAATAAAATCATTTCCACACCGCTTTATGCTAATAGATGTTACCTTACAGTATTCGTTCCAGACGCACCAGTTGCAGCCATTCCGCATAATGACGCGTCCGATCCAGGATCAACTGGAAACCACATTCCATAATCTTTAAGATGACTGAACCATAAAATTTGTGAAATCATGCTCAAAGCAACATCTTAGCCACTCAACTGGTTTAGAGCCTTCCTCGTGACACCAGGTTGGACAGTAACGTCGAAATCCTCGATGTGACATCTGGTTATTTCATTCATACTTGTCACATTGATGCACACAGCATTCTTTTGAGGCAAAGATTTAGTGTTACTTCACTGCCGATGCCACACACTGTTACTTTTATTCAGATAGGTTCACCTGAGTTGATGTTACTCCCCCTTCCAGGCCAGTTCCTGTCCCATAGGGCACCATGGCAATGTTTTCATCAGAACACAAGCGAACGACTTCGCTGACCTGTTGTGTAGTGCTTGGCCACACAACAACCGCAGGCAACTGTCTCCTACAATCAGATTGGATTCAGGTTGGTTTTTCGCAATGTGTCTACAGTGGTGTTTAGAGTTTGAGCAAGAGTACTATTTTTTGCAGAATGATGGTAGCAGTCTGTTACATCCATGTAGTAGTTCAGTTCGGTTTCTTAGCAATTTTTATCAGTTCAATACACCACAAAATTGCGATGCAAAGAAAAGATATGAGGGTGTCGAAACGACTTGGAGTAGTCTTTGGAATCCGACATCCACCTTGGCCTAGAGGCGATGTAAGGAGGAGGCATACACACTGAATGAAAAGTAAAAGAAGATAGTAGTCCGTGATCAGACTTTCTAGTTTGTTATTGGTATGAGATTCGAGTGAGAACAAGAAGACTAGAAGTTATTTGATGCGGTGGTTCTCAAACTTTGCGACACCGCGGACCGGAAAAACTTCAAAACAAATGTTGCGGACCGGTGGACCTTCAAAAATCAAACTTAACCTTAAATTTAATGGCGGCAAATGTACGCAACCCAAATGTAATATTGGAAACTTCTTTCGATGTTGCCTTTTTTATATTCGATATTTACAGGGTTATATTGAAGTTTATGCAAGGTGAGGCTAGCGAAGTCTTGTAGAAGACCACTAACTTGTTTGGGATTGTTCGGTATCCTTAGAAAGAAATATACAATTAAATAGTATATTCATATTGAAATGAACCCGAATATTTTCGGCTGACACTCGTCAGGGGTAATCGTCAGCAACTAGTAGAGAATTGGAAAGAACATTGTATATCAACAATCGTATCACAAAAATATGACGTCACCAGCATGAAATTTCGAATGAGAGAGCGTTCAATGTACTATTTTTAGGTGATACACGAACTCCTTTTGTTGACAACCAAAACTCTGTCAGAATTGCCAGAAATTCTACAGTAGCTGCCGTAAAATAAGTCTGAGTAAAGCTTCAGCGAAGCGGAACGAAGCTGCAAAATCGGTCGCTGCCATTCCACGTTTACATTCTATAGTGAGAGAGAGTGAGTCTTTATTTTCGTCAAACCAAAATACATAAAAAACAGACGGCAATGGTGGCGGTACAGAAAATATGCATGCATAGTATTCGGTATCAGATAGGAATGATCGATACGACCGTGAAGGTCAGTTAGTCTGATCACACCAGCATCAAACAGGTACATTTGACTCTATACCAGTGGTTCCCAACGTGGGCGATATCGCCCCCCAGGGAGCGATTTGTCGGTCCAGGGGGGGGCGAAAATAGCCAAGGGGGCGATAGGGGGCGAAAACGGACGAAGGGGGCGATAGGGGGCGATGGCGCGTTGAAATGGCTATATTGGCGTCCATGACCCCAACTGAGCTGGGGGTTGGGGGCGAGCTCGAAGGGTGCCCACAATTTTTTCGTGAATTAATAATAATTATAGAGTATTCTTTTGGAAATTTAGGAAACTTGTTCAAAAAAATTCGCGCTGCGTGCCATTTCGTGGTCACATATTTCTTTCTTATTGGATACCTTTCCTCCAAGAAATAATGCGCATGAGGTCTAGAAATGGGCATCTCGACGTCAGCCATTATCACACCATGACGCACCAAGACATATGAAGTTTCAGGCCATGTAACATGCGACTCCGAGAAGTGTGCCAGAACGAGAAAAGCTTGGCGGAAAAGGACTGCCTTTATGCTGACCGACTTCGATATATATACGATAGCCTATATATATATTTAATTGTCCATAGGTGCCTAAATGGCTGGCGCCAAATGTTCCTGTCCTGGCAATCAGAACCCCACAAAAAAATGCCATCTAGCTGACAAAAATCCATTGCCAGTGCAGAAATACCAATTTGAAATAGTGTGCGTCTTTAAGTTTAGTACGTATGGTCGATTTGAATATCTTTTGACATAACAGTACAAGCCACGAAATGTCATTACGTAACGAAGTCATTATACCTACGGGTCCGCCCGAATATGTTCAATTATTATTTACGGGCCCTACATTTTCCAAGACACCTCACTCAGCTGTACCGGTAAATCTGAATACATGAGCAGAGAGAGGATAAAAAATTGACAGCAATATTTATGCGATTCCCGATCATATTGACCGATTCAATCATGAATGACAGAAATTTTTCGCGCATTGCGCGAATTAAGCCGACTAACCAAAGAGTCCAACAGTTTTTGCTGAGAAGTAGCGGTAATGAGGTATCGGGGGAGTAGGGTCTGTGGGGTACAAAAGTTTGCTTTATCGCCCTATGGAGGGGGGTCAAGACCAACGTATTAGGGGGGGCTGGTGAAGTGCTGTTACGGTCCTTTGTGAATCAAGTTGGAGAAATCACCATTTTTGTTAGTCAACTCACCAAAATTTAGCTGGAAAAGTGTAATTTCGAGGTCGAGCCGAGAAGTTGACCCTTTTTCTTAGTCAACTCGCCGGTGATTTCAGTCTGTATGCCCATTTTTCGGTTCCCAATATTTGGGGGGCGATGATCGGTGTTGAGTTTGAAAAGGGGGCGATGAGTCGAAAAAGGTTGGGAACCACTGCTCTATACAGCCTGGTTGTAAAAATGTTGGTCTAAAAAGGAACATTAAAAAGAAAAAGTAAACGATGTTAGCAAATGATCAATGAAGCACACTGTCCACCGTCCAGTCATAGCATAAATTGCTATGATCCAGTGTCAAGTCCACAGACCACACACACAACGCAGCACCTTTGAGTACGCGCTATAGTTATTCCATCCAACTCGGTTGTCCAGAATTTCTACTTGAAAGACTTCATCATCATCATTGGTTTATTAGCAATTTTATCAGTTCAATACACCACAAAAAATGCGATACAATGAAAAGAAAGGAAGATGTCGAAGCGACTAGGAGTTGTCTATGGAATCAGACACCCACCTTGGCCTAGGCGATGTAAAGAGGAGGCATGCACACTGAATGAAGGAAAGAAGATAGTATAGAAAAAGGAAGCGACAAGAAATAGGGCGGCATATGTCATGGGAAGCGAGATCGATAGGTCAGTCGTGGTCCGGTAATCTTGAGGATGGACTAGCTGTATTTATTTAGTAGTAATTGCTTATTTCGACTTGAATGTGGACATGCTCGTCGACTGCCGGATGGCCGGCGGGATACTCTTCCACACATTAGGTCCGGCATATTTGATAGAGCGATGATCTTTTCGGTCGATCATATGATATTTGGACGACGTGGACGCGCGTGTGTTGTAGGGCCTACTTGTGCGCTTTTGATTCAGAGGTAAAGAAGTCATTGAAATATTTGGGGCAACGACCGCAGTGAAACTGATATAAACTTGGCGATTTCTAGTTTCCGCATATCTTCTATGTTTAGGACGCCGAATCTCTTCAGCTGGGACTTATTGGATGGGAAGCCAGGCCCCTTTGGGGCCCTAGCTATGATTCGGAGTACTTTATGCTGTAGTTTCTGCAGTGGCTTGAGTGCAGTTTTACTGGCAGCCCCCCAACAGAGGATGCCATAATGTAACTTCGATTGGATTAAGGATTTAAAGAGTATTTCGGGGCCGCCTCGTCGAATTGTCTCGCACTACATCACTCAAATCTTTACTATAGGCCTACTCGAATTACTCGGATTCGAATCTACTCGCGTCTTTTCCACATACCGAATAATGACGCGGAATGATTTCCGGATTTGGACCTGTAATTGTATTTCCAAATAATGTATGGATTCCGCTCCTCTCTGCTAGCTAGTAGCAGAGCAAAATTGCTAGCTCAGCACCTAACGCGAGTGGGGAGTGGGGATGTCACCCACCCCTAGGGTTGTGGTTGTGGTTTGAGGTAACAAATTACATAAGCATATTGTCTTCATCGTGTATATAAGTTTACGCCGGAGATAACTAGATGTCCAATGTCCATATATCCTTGGTAATGGTGAATACGGACTAGCAGCACGGTCATTGGCTGTCTACCGTTAATTTCAACCAGCCAAGAGTGATGTAACGCAGTGGTTCTCAACCTTTTTCGCCTCGCGGACCGGTAAAATTTCAAAAAGTGTCTGGCGGACCGGTGAAATGTCAAAATTGAAATGAAGCCAAAATGTAAAGTATGCAACCGTTTTCTGCAATTATATTATGCTAGACCAGGGGTGGGCAAACTACGGCCCGCGGGCCGCGTGCGGCCCACAACACCGTTCTGTGCGGCCCGCGAGAGTCTAAAGAAACTTTTTTAAATATTCATAAAATGCGTACTAAAAATCGAATTAATGCAGGGACTTGATTAAACTTTTCCTTAGTATATTTTACAATGATAATTCCAAGACAGTGATTCTCAGACTTGGCGGCGCGCCCCCTTGAGGCGTGAAAGCACGTGAAGGGGGGCGCGAAGTTGAGCTATACTGAGAAAAAATTTCGCGCTCGGCGCGATTTACATCCAGTTCATTATTGTTGCTCTGTATTTAGTCTGACTTTCATATTTGAAAATCTTTTATCCACAGTCGTTAAGTTCCACGCCATCAAACGATCCGTTAGGTTTGCTAGCATCCTGGTTGCGTTTTGTGATATGACGATAAGGGGGCGCGAAATCTTTCACCATCATAAGGGAGGGGGCGTGTCTTAAAAAATTGAGAACCACTGTTCTACGGTATATACTTCCTATATTATTTTTTAAGTTTAATTTCTGGCGTGACAGCCCGATCTCAAGGCCCACGCAGTTTGAAAGGTTTCAACTGCTAACCATCAACAGAAATCCTAAACGAATTTGACATAATTCGGATCACGAGTGTGATTTCAGATTGGCCACTCCAGTTTTAATTATTTCAGTGACGTGATTATAAAAACGATTAACGCGTGTCTTAGGTAGATTCGTTCTCTGTATGCGTATAATTGGGGTATTTATATTTTATCTACACATAATAGAAGCGTGTTGGAAGCTAACGTGGTTGCGATGCTGTCAGCCTTGTGTGTCGTGGAACTGAACCAAAACTGGAATTATTAAATGTATGAACAGATCGTTGCTCACAGATTTAAATTTCAATCCTGTTCTAAGAATCGGGAAAACCGACTTTCATCTCTATAGTTTTGACAAATTGGTTATTGAGGTTGACCAGCCTATGAAATATCGCCACTATGTTTCTTACGCGTGTACGATGTCATCCAAGCAATGTTTGGTTTGTTTTAAATAAGCACACATATTATCTCTATGTCCTCGCTATATAATCAAATACCAATATTGCGTTTTGGTTTATAATCCCAATTTTATATAGTGCGGCCCGCGAATGGATTCAGATGTTGAATGCGGCCCGCGAGCTCAAAAGTTTGCCCACCCCTGTGCTAGACAGTGACATTTGGAGGGTTTTGATCGTATTTAATTGTATTCATGATGGCATCCATGTGATTTTGTGGTAGTGAGTCTGCCGGGTCGAGGTAAAATTGCCTTGTCCAGATAAACGTGCTACCGCCGAGGGTCGTTTACAGTCTTTCGCGCCGAAGGCCGTGGGTTTAAACGGCCACGCCAACTCCAATAATATTCTTCTCTTTGACAATATCAAGAGAAGAAGCGTATCGGAGTCGAACCAAGCACCTTGTCGTGCTACCTTGCTCATTGCCCACTGCCACCAGACGCATGCTACTCTGGCAATTACGAATACAATGCGTGCCGCAAGAATCCACATTACAGCAGCTATACCGGCCATCCGCAAATCCGGGCCGAAAAAGCACTTCGTCAGCCCACCCCCAAAACGTTGGTCTTGGGGCCCCCACAGGGCGACAAGCCAATCTTCCGGGGACTTCGCCCCAAGACCCTACACTTGGGTGGATGTTTTCACCTGTACTTGTGATCACATCCATTCTACTCAGCGTAAGCAGAGAGTTTACGTAGCTTATCGCGACAATAGCGAAAATTTTCGATCATTCACGACTGAAGCGGTCTTCTCGCGGTCGAATTTTCGGCCCAAATTTCGGAGTCCCATATGTTAACCTGAACGTCATTATGTGTGGATGCGTCGTGGTGCGGTAATGCCTATAAATCATGCGTATTTCTCGAAGAAGGGCACCTAAGCAAGACATTTAGGGACACTAAATCATCGTGCAAAGCCCGAAAAGAAATTGAAAAATACTGGGAAAAGTTTCAAATAAAACGTTATGATTTATGTTCATTTGCAAAATAATTTTGATCCCATTTCAAGCTCGGCCTCTCTCCGATTGGGCGGTTTGGGGTGCCCAAGTTACGGTCCGGCACAAAATTAATGAATCGAAAACCAATGATCAAACTGCGTTGTTTAGCGATGAGTGAGATCGTACCTGTTCTGTATTTGTCGCTCGCATGTCGTCAAATGAAACGTCTTGAACTTCAAGTCAAATCGAACCTGTTTCCAGTCCTAATGTTACCTCACGAAGTTTTGAATCAGATTAAAATTATATGTTTTAATTATTTTATCAAAGGACAAGCCTTCAACATTGCATCTTAAAATTAAAGTATAAAATTGTAATATACCTCGCGGACCGGCAGGAAGGTCGTCGCGGACCGGCAGGAAGGTCGTCGCGGACCGGCGGTTGAGAACCACTGATGTAACGCACAAGATGCAGAACAAGAGGCAAAGGGTGACAACGCAGTCGGGCTCGATATTCACTTGTACAAGCGGCGGTAACCCTAGAATATCGACCTACCATATTTACTTGACCTTTGTTTATATATTTGGCCGATATCTGTCCGCCCAAGTTAATCATTCATGATAATATAAGAACCCGAGTGTTGTTTCACTAGGATTGATAAGTTCTACTAGGTAGGCTGCACATGCACAGTTGCACATCATTTGTATGTACATTGTAGACCAATTAAATATGGATAAACTGGATATCGAGAAATATCTTTCAAGGATAGAATATGCCGGACCAGTAGAAGCAACGGAACAAGTACTTGAGAAGCTGTGTTGGTGTCACGTGACACATGTTCCGTTTTTTACACTTGACCTCTTTGGAGGTAAGGCCGATAAAAAGGAAATGAACCCGGCTACAATTTACAAGTGCGTGACCCTATTCTTTGCACGCTTTCGAATGTTGTTTGATAATTTTTCCATGTATTGGTCTTCAGAAAGATAGTAACTGACAAAGGCGGTGGACTTTGCTACGAGTTGAACGGACTTTTCAGCATTCTTTTAAAATCCATCGGATTTAAAGTCGATGTCATCAGAACGGAGGCTCTGATCAATGAACGATATGGTGGAAGCTTGGTGAATGAACACGTCACTCTAATAGTGAGCGATTGGTGGCTGCTAAGGTTGGGGTCTTTGAATCATGCGGTCTCTTGTTTCGTAGGTTACCTTAATTAACGGACAGAAAAGAATAGCTGATGTAAGCTGCCTGGCTCGGCCGTTGAAATTTGATCGCGACGAACCCCAATATCAGAGGAACACGAAAGCACGAGCGGTAAAAAGGTGGTGTGAGGAGAAGAGTGCATGGTACATATACGTTGAGAAGCTCGAAAGGATTGCAATTGAAGATAATAATCAAATCGGTGAATTTATAGACCAATTTTTGTTAACGACACGCGTGATATATAAATATAACAGTGATGTAACAGAACAGCATATCTTTAATTATATCAGTGGATTTCCTCGTCTTTTTATATCCCGGTCTGCTGCAGCAACCATCAGTAGACTATATCATCTGCGTGCAATTGATTACATTGTGCGCCGCTGGTGCAAATAATTTTAACTGGGTATAGCTCGTAAGCAGGCAACCTATTGGAATTGTGACGGGCTCGGACCCAGCGGGGTCCTAGGCATCTGTCAGCATTGTCTTCCATGAGACCTAATCCACGTGGCCATATAGTCACATTCGATATTGTGACACGGAGTGGGAAATTCAACAATATTTCATATTCAATTTACAATTTGTGGTGTCATATGTTGGTCAAAATATTCCTCGTTGGTATACCCAATTAGAAGTAGAACTATCTTAGTAAATTTCTACTCAAGTAAAAGCTGAAGTAGCGATTTCCAAGTAAGTAAAAAAAGTATGTATATTATATTCTCTTTGCTCAGCTCTGCCGAAAAATTGCAACAAAAATTGCAAGCATTGTAGTCTAAGATCATAACCACTGGAGTAACTATACTGGAAGTTAACAAAAATTTGTCATATCTTTCTAATAATGGAAATAAACCGTCCCACACCATGAAAATATTAAAATTTAATATATAAGGTTGAACGGAAGGAAAGTTTATATGTACCGACATCGGTCCGCAGACCAGAGGCTATCGGCCACTGCGCTAATATGCCTCGTGATGCCATTTTGTCAGCAGTCGGTTTGTTTGTGGTTATCGCAATCATTGGTTGTGATGGTTGCCGTTCTCCTAAGACAGATGTTTCCAACCTTTTTATTGTCACGACCAAAAATTTCGACTTCAAAATGTTCTGCAACGCCGCTCTCAGTTTGGCGTGCTGATTACTAAAGCATGGTCTGCAACTTCACCCAAACCTATTCACGGCCCATGTGGGCCGGTGACCACGTGCGCTGGATTATAATTATTAGGGCGATTTTTTTACCTAAAATGGAAGATTTTGACCTAAAACATCAAAGTTTTGACCAAATTTTGACCTCGCGTATGCAAAATAGATGTTTTCGCACATAATGTTAATATTGTACTACTTATTTCCATATCTGGTTGGAACTGTATGTCCCTACGAAGTAGATTGGCCTGAAAAATCGTTTTGGGCTTAAAAACTGACAAATTTTCACACGAAAAACCTATAGTATTTAACGAAATCTGGCCCTATGAAGTATTCCAGTAGTTGCATCACATATTATGGCAAAAATAATTAGAATTTGTTGTAGTACAACGAAAGATGCATTCCTACATTCATGGGTAGAAAGTGTATGTCCTTAAACTAAGTAGCTTGCCATGAATGGAGTAATAACGTTCAACAACAGCGGTTGTTATCTGAAAACACTGAAGTTGTGCGTATACACTGCTGGTGACACACCGTGTTGCTTCATTCTGACAATGTTGTCTACATCACAATTTTTCATCACGCGCTCCTTGATATAAGAACCATATGCAATGCGCACGCAGTCTTGCTTCAGTTGGTATATTGCGGTACGTTAAGCATAACACCGTGTCAACCTATTGGTTTCATTTGGATGTTTATGCTTCACAATGAGCAGACAAGGGGCCATCTACAACGGTATAAGTAGGCTACAAGCTGTAAAATGTCAAATGATACGTTCAATGACAGTGCAAAATCTACGATACAAACGAAATGCAAAGATCAAAAATATTTCAACTTTGTAGACAATTTTGACAAATTTTGACCAAACCCTACAGTTTTGACAAAATTCTGACAAATTTTGACATGTCAAAAAAATCGCCCTAGTAATTATGCAACTCGCCAACCTCCTTACATCAATAGGTTGGCAACTATAGCACGGACACGAAAAGATTTTGTATTTCCACCTGTTTACCATCCCTGATATACGGGTGTGAATATACACCCATGGCACACAAGACCAAAACCTATATCCGACTTTTATCGGGGTATAAATCGAGTAAAGCATTTTTATTAAAATTATGCATGCGCGTGGGAACGTACGCTATACACGTATGTAGGGTTGCATTTAAAAGAAATAATATTTTAAAACACTTTGCTAACATGTTTAAACAGTTTGTTAAAAAATGTATTTTAACAAAAAGAAATAGTTTTTTTTTTACCAAACGTTGTACGTTTTTTACCAAACGTTCTGTCATAATTGTGTAAATACTTTCGATAAAACATGGAGTATGAGCCTACTGATGATTTTCCCCCAAAAGTGTCGACGTACAGGTCTATAGCAGTGGTTCCCAACGTGGGCAATATCGCCCCCCAGGGGGCGATTTGGCGGTCTAGGGGAGCGAAAATGACGAAGGGGGCGATAGGGGGCGAAAATGGACAAAGGGAGAGACGGGGGGCGAAAATGGAGAAGGGGGCGATAGGGGGGGGCGATGACGCGTCAAAACAGCTGACTTTTTTTTAGTCAACCCACGGAAATTTAGTTACAAAAGTGTCAAATTAGGCTTCGAGCCGAAAAGTTGACCTTTTTTATAGTTTGTATGCCCAATTTTCGGTACACAAAATTTGGGGGGCGATGATCGGTGTTGAGTTGAAAAGGGGGCGATGGGTCGAAAAAGGTTGGGAACCACTGGTCTATAGGATGTTCGGCGGTTTGAGCCCTCGAAATCGTCGTCGGTTCAACAGTTATAGCATAGATCATTGGTCCGGAATGAGTGTTCTGAGGATGATGGCCGACCAGAAAAAACGCTGCATAGGCCCCGGTTAAAGATATTTTTGGGCTTTTTATGACAGTGTCGGGAGCCTTTTACGCCTCCAAGGGGCCATATTTACCCTGTATTTTCGATTGTCAATGCCAATCCACTGTGACGTCACAAATAAGAATTCGTGATGTTATGGCTGAAATTAAAATAAAAAACATGTTTTAACTATGTTTCTTTTAAGTTGATTTTTTTTTTAAATGAAACCATATAGCCTACGTATGTCAAGTAGGATTTATGACTGCGACATCATTCTGAGTTATAGGTTCTCTCGTGTACCACCCTTTCGGCATTTTGGGTGTGAACCTGAACCTGAAAATACTATTTTCGCTGAGAATGTCTTTTGGAAAGATTTCTATCTAACTCCAATCGAAGTGGGCTAGTCAACTAGTGCTACATTAAATTGTACATTACGCGCGTAACGATACGATTTGGCCACGTCGAGCGTGTTTGTATCACAGTGCTATCACCTGTCCTAATATATCTATTCCTTATCTAAAGCGACCGTGCAAAATCCTGTCGAACCTGCCTGGAGAGGAAGATTTCGATTTCGACCGGACGCCGGAAATGTTGAATTGAGTGAATTTCAGCCTAACTTGGATGCTACCGTTCAAACTGAAGGAAGCGTGTTCACCACTACGTCATTTTGCGTCCTACAGACAGAGCGTGGCATCAAGGCGCTAGTATGTTACAAATACGTCGAGAAAGAATTCGTGGATGATTTCACGGATATCAGGAGAACTTATAGCGTGAAAGACCTCCACGAGTTCAAGCGCATCTTGCGTGATACCTTCAATGTCGTCCTACATTACGACCCTTTGATACCCAGTATCGATGACGCAACGTATTAATCAAGGGGTCACAAATTACTGGGAATGCCAAGTCTAACGGCAAGCCAAAGAGCCATGCAACAACGTTAATTGAAGATTCGTGACTCCACGGGTGTCATGAGCCCCCAAGTCAGGGATCGGGCAAACGTTTTGGCCCGCGGGCAGCAGTCAACATTTGAATCCATTCGCGGGCCGCACTATATAAAATTGGTATACTTAGTCCAAATTCATTATCATTGTTATTTGATTACATAGTGACCTACGACATGGAAATAATATATATGTATTTGTAGATTTAAAACAAACCAAACGTTGATTTGATGATAACACACTTGCGTCAGAAACATCGACGAGAATTTATTAGTTGGTTGCCCACATTGTCAAAATTAGGGATGAAAGTTGGTTGTCCCGATCCTTGGAAATGCGTGTAAATTTGAGTCTGTGAGCAGCGATTTGTTCATAGAGTTGCTGATCGTATACGTTTGGTTTAACTCCAGGACGCACAATGCTGACAACATCATAACCGCCATGTTACCTTTAAATCCGCTTCTACAATATATAAGTATCAATACTTCTACAAATACAAAGCACGAATCTATATCTATAGCCACTCGCGAATCGTTTTTAAAGTTTAAAGTACAGCACTAAAAGTAATAAACATGCTCGTGATACAAATATAAAATAACACTCGTGGTCCGATTTAGGTCATTCGTCACGTTTCACTTTCCGTGATGTTTAGCAATTGAGACCTTTCAAAATGCATGGGCCTCGAGGTTGGGCTATTGCGCCATCAAAGAAATAAAAATATATAATATGGTAAGAATATAACTTATCATTATCATGTTGTAACATATTAAGAATAAGTTTAATCACCCACAGTAATTTGATTTTTATAACGCATTTTATCAATATTTTTACATTTCTTGAGACTTTCGCGGGCAGCACAAAACGGTGTTCCAAGCCGCGGGCCGTAGTTTTCCCGCCCCTGCCCTAACTAATGCGGCTGGTTGCCCGGCATTTGAGAGTGGTACTGCAATGGTACAGTCATACCTCAATTTTTCTATACTAGCCTGGCTGTCACAGGCGATTTCATCAGTTCCTCTACGAAGGAATAATAACTTCATCGACATAGAATATTGTTAACTGACGTCATTTGGTTAACTTTACTATATACTAAATTGTTAAGTTCTTCAGCAGTAACACGAAGTTGCGCTAGGCTACAAGCCTACACTAACGGCAATGCCAATAAGCTATCTAACAATCGGGAATGTGGATGGTTACTAGGTTGTGTTAATTTGAATTAATTGATGGGAATGTCCCTTCCAAGGAAGTTCCGAGAAGACGATGTGGATTTGAAAAGTACATTGTCGTACAGGCGTTGCCATGTCTGCTTTCTCTCTAATCCAGCGGTTCTCAACCTTTTTGGACACGCGCCCCCCTTGGCGATGGTCAAAAAAATCGCGCCCCCCTGACCCCCCTTACATTTATCGTCATGTCAAAAAAAGCACATCATCTAATACAGAGGTGGGCAACCTTCCTGCTAATCATGGCCGCATTTTGATTACTTATGTAGCATAAGGCCGCATTCCAGGGCATAGCCGCAATGAACGATCTGGACGCAAAATACCTATGGTAAACTGTCCATATCCATTCCCGGTGAACTACGGACTATTCTACTTTTCACAACGGCCTATTGTACGCACCGAAAACGCGAGTGGCAGTGTTATGAATAGTTGCTGAAAGTGCATATTGTCGGGCGGAGCGCGAAAATTTTTTAGAGCCGCGAATGAATTGTTATTTCTTAAGGATCCCCATTCCTGCTCCAATTAAGAATGACGCTACTGCATTAAAATTGAAAAATGAAGTCTTGTGGAATTGCGCGGAGCGTGAAGAAAATTTCAAGATTAAATAAAATCTCTCGAAAATTCGGGAGTGAATTCGTAACTGCAATTTGCATGTCTACGACTGCCAACACATACTAATTGAATTAGGCGTCGACGGCAGCACAAAATCCCTTCTACGGCCGCATGCGGCCTTACGGGCTGCCCACCCCTGGAATAATAGTATACATAAGGTATATCTTACGCCAATTTTGAATCCGCAGTAGAGTTGTTTAGTCTTTTACATTGCTGACAAACTTCCCCAAACTTGTTTGAAAATAACAAAAAAAAAACATTGAAAAGGACATCAATTAATTTCAAGGTAGGTTGCACTGAGACTAATCCTGATGCTGGTAGTGACTACAGAGAGCACGGCGTCGTTCTGTCCTGCCATGCTAAATTTGATCAGTTTTGTAAATGAATTAAATTGTGTTGATTTATAGCCAAATTGAGGGCGAAACCGGGCAACCTATATTGCATCTAAGTCTGTCTTAGGCAGTGCAGTTCGCCAGCTATCAACAACAGCTACCTAGCGCACAGACATTTAGGCTACTGCCAAAGCTATTAAGTAATGAATGACTTGCACGTAGGAATTTTCTCTTCAAAGAATATCTAAAGTTTGCTCAAATGAAGTTGAAGTCACCCTATACTCCGTTGAGCGCGACTGCTGGAGTTTGAGTTTGTCAAGCTTTCTAGAATACGAATTAAGTTTAATCTTCAATAATCGTATCTTCAGAATGGTTGTGAAACACATGTTTAGTCACAATTTATACAGACATTGACAAAATTGACAAAAATTTCTCGCGCCTCCCCTGAGAGCCTCCCGCGCCCCCCAAGGGGGACGCGCCCCACAGGTTGAGAACCCCTGCTCTAATCAATCAACGTGCGGTAAGATTTCAAGGCATACTCGTCGGGTGTGACGAAGTTATGAGTGACGTTGGTTGCCGACGCACTAGAACAACTTTGTCTTACAATATACAAGTGTCGAGATAGCGTTGTGGTACGTTTCAAGGCTACAAAACCTGCGGGTTCGAGTTCGACCGAGGTCACTCCGGAATTCTTACATTGTAGGGTCACCAGTCACCACGCGTCCTCTTTTTTGACTTTTTTGAAAGTGTCCTCGGAGGACGCCCTTTTGTTCCTCTTTTTTGAGATTTTGACCTTTTTTTTAGTTAACCGACCACAGAGTGGGTAAAATTTTCCATTTTTGAGAATTCTCCTCCGGTTTTGCAAGTCTGCAAATTCTGAAAAAGTGTCCTCTTTTCAGATTTCCAAAATCTGGTAACCCTACTTACATTGGCGCTAGGCTAGAGGTTTATCGTGGCTCCTCGCAATGTGATCCGCGTAAGCCAGTGGTTCGTAGTACGAACTTCGTACACGTTTTAGACCGCGACCCAAATCTATAGTGGCATCTCACGACAGAAGGCTCCCATATCTCGCCTTCCATGACACGTCATCCCATTTTTGTCGCTTGCTTTTTTCTATACTATCTTCTTTACTTTTCATTGAGTGTACTCTTTTGGGCACAAGATATGTCTCTTTTCGAAATTTTTGTTTTTGTGCCTATAATTTATCAAAACTGCAGCAACTTGTTATTAAATCTTCAGCACCACCAGTTATAATTTTGCTTGTGGTAGTATAAACATGTCTTTGAGAGGTTTATACAGTTGCGTATTCAGGGTTTGGAGCTCCGACCCCCTTTTCAAAATCCTCAAATTTAAGGTGCTGTATCGCCGGCGACAAATATCACTCCGGATTTCGATAAACTCGCCATGAAATCTTGGGTTGCACGATACGTTGATTGATCAAAGAGACTATAGGACACATGGTTGCGCCTGTATCACAATGCAGTTTTCAATTACACATTTTCTTCCTGATCTATACGGCGAGAAATGAACTGTCGTGGGTGGAAATGACATTCACAATTACAAATTCAAATTACAAACAGCGCCATAGCTATCCACGTTATTGATTGATAACGTAGCTTTGTAGTCGCTGTTAAAATATAGGCGTGTGGCGCAACGTTATGTTACCGCCGAATACTATATGAGAATTGAGAAATCGAATCGGAATCAGTGCGACAATTAAATTCGATTAATATCAGTTATTATAAATTCTAAAATATTTACGACGAATTGCGCTATCACAGGTAAGGCATGGCCCAGCCGTGCCTCACATATATACCTTACATCTCCTTTCGCGCTTTATATTTTCGAACAATTTGGTAGTAAAAATGTTCAAAATGTAGTAGACAGGCGAGGCACTGCCTCACTTGCTTCCCCTGACCCCACGTCACCGACACATCACACATTACAGTGGGTATGTATACTGCTGCATAGTGACCATGTTTGGCTCTACCTACGTATGTCATCTTGGGTCCTCGCATTAAGAGGAACCTACGATCTCGTATAACTGAAGAAAGTCTCAAATATTGTAGGAACAACAATTATCGACCAGACTACAAAGCCACCAGGAATAACATGCAACACCAAAATATGCATTAACTGGAAAAAGCGTGTGAAAGTATGTTCATACTTTTACGGTTGTCTACGTCTGTTGGAATTCTAAATGTTAATTGTCTTGAACTTCGAAAAATATCACAGGCCACTCAGTGCAATACGATTAAAAATATATAACTTGCAAAAGATCTATAAAACACAAGTTTGGTATACTCATTACTAGGGATGGTGTGAACTTCAGGTTCGCGTTCGCGTTCTGTGTGTGAACCTCGGAAATTTAGAGGTTCGCGTTCACAACAGAACCTTGATAGGTTCTGCACTGTGAACCTTTTTCATATATTACAATTTTCACTTCAATATGATATTTATGGTTCGAATTTATTGCATTTCAACTGCGGGCCACTCTATGCATGACGCTGGCAGCATAGAAAACATCATCACAAAACGAGTATGCACCTTGACAATCTCAAAGATTTTACTTGCTTTGTTACAAATGTTTGCACGAAATATCCAGCTTCCCGTTTATGAATATTTAGTGACTCTCTGCTGTGAGCTTGACCCGCAATCACGCAACATCGCGAGTGACATGCAATACCTGTAATCAGCGAATGATGCTTATTCAACCAATCAATGAGATTGATATCGCTTTTTGTTGTAATAAATCTAGCAGTCAATCTTGACTTCATGTTTACTGTATCATTAAAACAAAATCCGTGCGATTGAGGCGTTGGCTACAGTTGTATCACTTGTGGGGTAGCCTAATATCGGTACCAAATATCGAAACATGTTTTACGCTCTGCCCAATATCAATGTAGCAGTAGTCAGACGCCAAATACATTGTCCGGTCTGGCGAAGACCGTTAAGGCGTAAGCTTATATTCATTGGCAACTCCTCGTCGAAATTGTCGGCAAAGTGACGAATGATATTGATTTTATGGGAGTATCATATCATTTGACTGCCTCAGTTGATACATATAGCGAGGTTTTAAACGCCAATATGTATTTAAGCATTGTGTCATTATGTGGCCCGAGTCGTCGCCAGGTATCGTGTACATTAATATAGTCTATCACTTAATTGAAATGTAGGGTTGGAATTAGCAATATGACGTCACGTGACGTCATGAGGTTCACGTTCGCGTTCACACAGAACCTTTCAAAAAGGTTCGCGTTCACACGAACCTGAACCTTTTAGAGGTTCACACCATCCCAACTCATTACTCAAATAAGACGATCAGCATGATTAGTACGAGTTTTTACCGAGGAAATAGTTGCAAACGACGAATCCCATAGTGATTTCGAATTTGTGCTACCATGACGTCACGATTTTTCAATTGTGACGTAATAGTTGATTGACATGTATGGCTCTTTGGGAGTTAAAATGGAAAATATAGGGTCAATATGGCTCTTCGGGCGAAAAAGGTTCCCGACCACTGGCCTAGAGGCCAAGGCGGGTGTTTGATTCCATAGACTCTACTTCAAGTCGCTTCGACACCTTCCTATATCTTTTTATTATATCGCATTTTTGTAGTGTATTGAACTGATATAATTGCTAATAAAGTAATGATGATGATGATAATATCGCGAAAAGAACGTCAAAGCCTTTGTAAGACCGCATATAACAGCATATCCCGAGATATATTAGAACACGGGCATCCTTGAGCCTTGACTCATATCCAGGCCGTGTTATTTTTGGCATTTCAGGTGCCAGATGCCAAAACTGCCAAAAATAAAAATTTGAAAATGCCAAAAATAAGCAATTTTTGGCATATGCCAAAAATAACACAGCCTGCCAAATAGTGTATTTCTTTCATGGTGTTGTGTTAACAGGACTGCGTTACAAGCGAGAAGAGCGTTTGTGAAAGGCAGGTTTCTTAATCTGGGTCCAGCCCATCCATTAGGGGTGAAAGCACAGTGAAATTGAACGGCTGACTGCATTTGGTTTACGTCATACTTTCCATTTGTCCAAAGGCAATTTTACGACCATTTTTGACCGGCTTGTTGAGCGCTAAATTTGCTAAAACTGGTATCAATGAGAAGCTGCCGCAGTACTGATTATTGAAATATAAATTATATTCTGCTCATGGAACTGGAACCCCCCAAATCAACCACGATTTGTGCATTGTGATCGAGTTGAACATTGTGACGCAACAAACTGTCTGGCTATTTCTGAGCTGGATAGTCTCGTTTTGCCAGACAGTCTTGTTGCGTCATTGTTTTTAAACAAGCTAACCTTCCCAGGACTTTTCCATGCGAGTTGGTAATATTAAAGCCACTTGAAGTGACAAAAGTCCTCCGAAAATATATCGGTAGACTGAAGGAGAAATGATAGTCGGGCTACTAAATAGAATGTGTTGAGAGACAACACAGGAAACTCCTGGAAAAGGATCGGGAAGAAAATTCTTTCCGCGATGAGATCGATGGCACTGGCGAAGTGATCTCTTTTCATGATGAATGGAAGCCGGTTCGGCCCTTCAAAGATTTTGAAGCTCTGTAACAATCAGCTGTTGAGCGTGTTTGTTAGGCTTTTCTTTCTTTTTTTGCTTATTGGCACCGATTCCGATGGATACTGCACATTTTGTGGTTTCGTTTGGTATTAATAACCTATGAAATCGTTCGGTTTTTTCTTCTTATTATTGTTTGTTGGCACTGATTATACGTGGATGCTGCACATTTTGTGGTGTCTTTTGACAAACTAGCCCAAATAAAGCGTTTTTGTGACTAATTCGAGGCTAAAACTATCTATTTAGCAGGCGATGCCAAAACTGCCAAAAATAAAAATCGAAAAATGCTAAAAATAAGTTATTTTTGGCAGTTTTGGCATATGCCAAAAATAACACGGCCTGCTCATATCCCTCAAGGTTGATGCGGATCAATCAAAGACCATATATTTTGCCATTGGCAACAACTGTTGGGTAATCATGTCTGTGCGAAAAATTGATCGATAAGACCGATTTCGCGTCGTCGGGAGGGGCCGTTCACCTTTCATTTGTGTGCCTTGGAGTCGACTTTTATCAAAATACATCAGACAGAGCTGTGCAAACAAAAGGAGTTCTTGAATCTAAAAATCGTATATTGAACGCTCTCTTATTCGAAATTTGATGATTGTGACGTCATATTTTGTGATGACCCTAATAAGCAAGTAGCAATAAGTAGTTAATAGAGCACGGAAATGTCGGAGTGGGAGTTCTGGTGATGATGACCGCCGACCGTAAAAATGCTGCATAACGATGTAGTTCTGCTGGTCAAGTTTTTGGTCTCTTTATGAAAGTGGTCGGACGCCCTTTTCATCGAAGGAGCCAATCCATTGTGACGTCACCATGTTCGTTCTAAATACAACCCTAACTGCAGAGGTTAGCTAACTGTAACTGTCTGACACGACCAAGGTTCGGGACCGTCACCACGCACGCTTCCCGCAAGTAGGCCCAGGCCACATCTCTAGAACTCGACAAGATTTGCACTTCCACGCCTACGATCCAGGATTCGCGGAGCGATAGCGCGAAACGCCGTACGTAACAATCAGACAAACATTGGAGCTATTCAATAGCCTAGGGGAGGTCACTGGTCACCTGGTCAGCCTTTTCGGCCGAAGAGTCATGTAAGATTTACGAATCATTGCTTGCCGCGCGGGCCACTGCCACTTGGATATTGATGACCTTTTTTAAGTCGTCCGATAGGAGCAAAACAGATTAGGTAACGGTGAAAATAGACTATCTTAGAACGCATCAAAATAGACAATAATTTTGTCGTGAAGATAACAAGCCGCGCTTGTTACTTCCATACACTGATTGTTACTGCATACACTCTTGTATGCCGCTGGACTCATTTGGCAAGGACAGGATTATTCGGCGCTTGCTCGGGCATATCAGTATCGAAGATGTCGGCGAACATATGCGCCTATCAATTTGTGCGAAGGTTTCATCGCCGACGATCTTTCCGCGAGTGCAGACGCGAATGTCGCATGTTGTTGGATGACCGTTGCCTCATAATTGCGACTCATTTCTCTAAATTGGGCGTATTTTTAACTTTCATGAGGGGTAGCAATACTAAAAGCAATATATCAAGTGAAAATAAATCGCGCAAGGTTTAAGAAAAATGTCAAATAAATCTGCCAATTAAACTGAATCAAACTGCCAATAATCTGCCACAATGCTTTATGGTCATATACGAAGCTCTACGAAAAATGCGGCTATCTCTGGATACGCCAATGCCTCGGAACTGGTATTTTAGTGATAGATACAGTCCATCCTCAAGATTACCGGACCACGACTGACCTATCGATCTCGCTTCCCATGACATGCCGCCCTATTTCTTGTCGCTTCCTTTTTCTATACTATCTTCTTTACTTTCATTCAGTGTGCATGCCTCCTCTTTACATCGCCTAGGCCAGAGGTCTCAAACTCAAATGTGCTCGCGGGCCAATTTTCCAGTTTTGACGACGCCGCGGGCCGCATCATCAAAAGGGGTATTCCATGTTTTTTCCAAGTAGGCCTTATTTGGCGGGTTGAAATTATCCTATGGAAATTGAGCCAATCCAGCAGACTGACATTCATCACTCATCATAAAAATGTGATATACTCTTGTATCAATTTAGGCCTGGCATGAAAAGAATTATCACATTTATAACTATTTGAATAGCAGTCTTCTTGTATTTGATATACATTAATTACAAGATATAGACGCCATGTGAGCGGACAAATATATGTTATCATAAAAGCTATCGCGTATAATTTTGTATCTACTATGAATATTTTGAATTTAACAGGTTGATAATAGAGATTTATCTGATATCACAGCATTTGGGGTTTAGCAGTGAAGCCCGATCCAGGTTTCGGGTATACTCCTGATAAGTGGGTTATTATTGAGCTCATGGTCGATCACCTTCGAATATTGGAGCAGAAAATTAACAATATAATATTGAATGTGTTATAGTTATAGAAATATCGGAAGGGCGAGCAACCCATTGTTACATCGATGGAGCTTACCAATACGGTACTCGGTACCTTTAAGTGGCATTAATAACATGGTTTAGCGACCCAAGATGTAACTATAACAGATTGCCAATGGTTGCCATAACTACTTGCTTAGTTGGTGAAATGCCAAGCTGCGACCTTCACATCTATTACTATTCCCAG
This sequence comes from Botryllus schlosseri, assembly GCF_051294905.1. Classification (NCBI taxonomy): domain Eukaryota; kingdom Metazoa; phylum Chordata; class Ascidiacea; order Stolidobranchia; family Styelidae; genus Botryllus; species Botryllus schlosseri. Next base: position 24,801,776 of record NC_137246.1, on the reverse strand, counting down.
GACACGCGAATAGTTTGTTGCGTTCATGGTTCTAACCAATTCACGGCTTTCCTAGTCACTCCGAGTCCACTCCGGTCATTTTCATTTGGCCATCGAGTCAGCCCGAGTCTGAGTAATTCCAATGAAGGTCGCGTAATTCTAATAAAGGTCGCATCCAAGTCTTATAACTCACAAATTTCAGTCACGAATCGTTTAGGCATGGTGCTGTAAACGACTATCGTTTAAGGGTCAGGGTTTACCATCATAAATTGGAAATGTGGCGAAATAGCTACTGCATGGTCGCGGAGAGTGAAGTTTGATCAATAGTTTCAGGCTTTCGGAGCAATTTAAGAGGGAATTTTCACTTTAAAACTTGAAAAGATATAAGTGACTCTTAATTGTAAAAATTAATGAAAATCTGAAATGTCGTCGCGGGCCGCATGCGGCCCGCGTGTTTGAGACCTCTGGCCTAGGCCAAGGTGGGTGTCCGATTCCATAGACAACTCCTAGTCGCTTGGACATCTTCCTTACTTTTCATTGTATCACATCTTTTGTGGTGTATTGAACTGATAAAATTGCTAATAAACCAATGATGATGATGATAGTGAGAACATCGGAATTTCGCGGTTAGGCTAAATTTTTGATTGGCCTCGCACCACATCGTGAAAGCATCTCGATGGTGCAAGCAAAAAGAATACCAACAATCTCTCTCCCATAATAAATTACCAAGGCTAATTTTATTTTTAAAATATAACCAATTCGAGAATTACCTCGTACGTCAACGGCTGGCCGCCCCTAGCCTAGATTCTAGGACAGGCCTGAATCGATGAAATAGGAAATGATGTAACAAGCACTACAGAAAACAGTACATGTAGTGCGCTCTTTGCCAGCACGGTAAACTAGCTCACCCCTCGGGACGAAGTTTCTAACATGATAGGAAACATTTTACAATCTACAAATTTCAGGTTGTTGCAGACGTGCAGAGCGACACGATGATAACGTTCAAACGGAAGCCTGAGCTCATATTGTTGAAATATCTCGACTCCCATGCCTGCCCTAAAACACATTTTTCTTCCACCAATGTCTAACACACCCACAGCTGTGGAAACAGATCTACTACACAATGTACGAGAAGTAACATGTTTCGGTAGTAAAACGGAATTATCTCAAAAAACAGCACTTTTGTAGATGTGATATTCACACTAGCAGAGGCACAACTCGTCACAAAGCGTTGGCTTGGATACGAGCAGATTTCAATGTTGCATTGAACTGATGTAGACGTTTCCGAGATTCTGATCTGGCACTTAGTCTAGTGTTATAGCTTGAACCTCGCGTGGGCCCGGGTCTCGGCGTATGTAAGCTAAGGCTGACGCTTCGCCTTTATTCTTGCTATAAGCACGTCGGTTTGCTGTTCACCGTATCACATAAACAGGCCCACAAGGTTCCGGCACGTGTTTCAAGTTGAGCGATTGGAACCTATAAAAGTAAAACGTTCGTCATCCATTATATTGAATTTTCTAAAATAAAATCATCTCCTACATTTCCGAAGTACGGTGATAGTAGTAGCCCTCAATTGTGGCCGTGGATTTTTGAAAAAAGATGTAATAAAATCCGGCGAATGAAGCTCCGTTTATGTTCTGTATCTTGTGATCAGGAACCAGAAAGTGTTCCTTGTACATGAAAAATGGGAATAGTATGACAACGAATATTTTACTGATAACCGTATCAAAATCACCTTCCAACGCATAAAAACGCAGTCGCTTGAGCTCAGCTTCTCGTAATCGAAGTCGTCACTGTTGAAGCTCTCCGCAAAAAGGTTATTGAAAGCCGAAAACTTGCCCTAAACAAGTTCAGTAAAGACTTCGTGCAAGTATCGTCAACAAATGCACAGAATGGGTTGCATTATTGGCCTGCAAGTGAATTCATCTGATGATAAGAAATCTATACATAACTCAGCACACTTTTATGTTGAATGGTCTCAAATGATCATGAACTCGACCAGGCTTGATATGAACATTTGAACAGTGACATGCGAGATTACAAATTACATTGACTTGATACGAAACCGAACTCGTTGCTTTACACTCCTTGCCAGTCGCCTAGTACTGACATTTCAAGTTCAGGGACGAAGGGGTAATTTCAATTGAATTGTAGAGTTGTCACAACCACACAACATATCTCAAAATATACTAATTCAATAAATCATGACAACTTGAATTTTCAGTTGATAACACTGATATAAAAAGGCATTACAAAGACAGTAAAAGAGTTTTTGGCCTGAATTGTCCTCGCATTGGTTATCAACAGTAAAGTTCAAAACGTGATGCATTTCTTGCCTACAAACCCGAATACAATAGCTTGAGCATTGAAGCTGTCATAACTTTGCCTGATGTCAGACAATGCTAATAAAAATGCCAATAAAGCAGTTTCGACCCTCAGTTTTACAGATTGAGGTCATGACATGAAGAAATTAGTGCGCTATCGTTTCACACAGCCTAACCTTCGATATGTTATATTTTATCTTCAATTACCGTAACATCTAACTGATAATATTGTTCCATAAAATCATACCCAATGCTTCTTGTCCACCTCTTCATCAGCCTCCCATTTTCTCGTCAGAAAAGGATATCTTTCGCTGATTATTTCTCCGTCGAAAAAAGTCGTCATGGTAGGAAAATCTTTTGTTAAATCATCGATTTTAAGATAACCGCACAGATAGGATGTCTCTAGGTCCACTTGCTGAAAAACACACAAAGATTGTAAAATTAATTTCAATCTAAATGGATCTTGTGTCAGCGGAAAATATTACTTCTTATGTAACTTGTGGCAAAGTCATACCTGGAATGTCACTTCAACATTGTAACAGTTCCCTTTGCTCTTTTGATGACCTCGGAACTTGGAGCCGTTATACAGCAGACTTCTGTGAATCACTGGTTGCACGCTGTTACAGGGAGCGGGCGGGTCTAACGCAGCCAACAACTTCTCCATTCCGTTCCCACTAATATTAACTCTCACTAAGGACAGACTAAAAGTACAAATGACAAACGCCAATTCAAAAGACACGACAGACATGTTACATAATGCCGCTGCACAAGCAAAATAAACTAGCAGCTAAAATTCGCATAGATTCAGTGAATGCACTACAGTGACTTGAGAGACTGCTCCCTGTCACTAACATCAATCCAAAATTACTATAATCTGAGCTTAGAGTCTGAGTTGCTTCAGATTTCATATTTTTTGTGCTCCATGCCATCCGGTGGTTTAACCTCGGTCTTCTTCGCTCCGATGTCATCCCAGTTCGTGCTCAGCACAGTTCCTCCCGATTCTTGAAAGGATTTATTCATGGCTCTTCGTAAATTATCATCTCCATCTTTGTAGAGCTTTTGGAATAGACTGTTCAAGGCTCCATCCCCTTCTGGCTTCTCGTTCTTCTCCTCCTCTTTGATGTCGGAGACGATCTTATCCCAATCTCTAGTATAATGGGCTGAAGTTGGGTACTTGGTGGTAGTGTCAGCAGCTGGAGTCGAGTTCATCACTACTGCTGGGCCGTCGTGATCGCCCTCCAACGTAGGCCAATGAATACCCTCGTTCTTTGTAAGCTTGACTTCGACCTTCGTCGACATGATTTTCCAAGTACACTTGCCCGCGTCTACATCATGCAGAAGGTGGAGGCTCAACTCGTAAGATTCTTCAGCACCGCGGTCAATTTTGACAGACATCTCACGTTCACTGAATGTCACAGAGAGCTCATCTGCCAAAACCTTTTTCACCATCACAGTCACCACCACGTATGTATCCGTTTGGTACCAATCAAATTTCGGTTTGGTATAGTTGCGATTATCCATATTTTGGCTCTCCATCGTCAAAATGACGGCAGAAACACTGCCCTGCTCTATAGTGTACTCTGAATAGTAAACAGTGAAGAACGTTAATAGCGTAATATATTTCGACAAATGAAATAATATAGTATTTCTGATTGCAAAAATCACATAATAAAGCACATTCAAGAATATTGACAGTTGATCCAAGTCAGGAATACAGAAACAGCAATAGGCGATGATATACGTACGTCTATCAGTTCAAGTGCATTTTACACATCATACTTCTCAAAAACCGATATCATCTCGAAATCATAGAGAAAATCACTTCCAGCCCCAACTATGATCAATCATACATTTATCTGGCTACAAACGATGCTTTAAAACAGGGATGTACAACATGTGCTGCTCCATAGCAGGGCCTATTTTAAATGATGTGCAGTCCACTAAATGCGTTTCTAATGTAGCTTGCTACGTCTCAGTTAAGCTCATGTGGGGTAAGAGAAGACCCAAAGTAGCACTAAAATATGCATATGCATTCTCTGCGGATGAAGTCTTTCAACAGGAAGGACAGGGGGATACACAGCTGTTACGCATAATCAGATACCTAAATTCTATTGATAAATTACAGTAATCAATACCTACTGACATCTGTCCAGCTGTTTCATAGCTTTATTCACATCTGGCCCACTCTATACACAGTACACCCCTTGCTTTACGGAATGGCAGATTTCAAATTTTCCCAGTGGGATTCAAGTATAGCAGACCACATCATGACTATTGGAACCAGATTAGCAACGTTGGATCAGATATGGCGACAGAGAATGCGAGAAAAAAGAATCACATCGATGACTGGTCAAAAAGTTTATTGATCTGCTTTTCCACACCATCAGGAGTGTACTTCAGGTATTTCTCAATGTTTTTAGTGAACTGAACCATCCTAAATCGGTCCCAGAATTTGGAATAAAGTGGAAGGACGATCTTCCTCACCCGTTCGTGAAGCTCTTGCTTGATCGCGCTGTCGGGAACAGCCCAAACCCCGTGGGTTTTCACCAGGTCTTCCAAATCCCCGTTGAAGGACTTCAATTTTTCTTTAACCGCTTGCTTTTCTTTGTCTTTCAGTCTCGAGCCAGGCTCTGCAGATATGGTCACACCCTGTTTATTTTCGTCGGACAAATAACCGGTGAATTTATCCCAGCATTTCAGATATTTCTTTTTCTGCTCCGTTATGACTGCGCTGTAGATGTTCTCAATTTCGGGAGTCGACTTCTTGACCAATTCGAGAAGGCCCGATCTGCTCAAGGCGTTAAGAATGAAGTGGTAGTTGTTGAGCAAAAATATAGCAGCTAGACCGGAGTCTACATAAACCCTAGATTTATTTTCAAGATTTAACTTCAACGCGCCGAGAACATGTTCCATATACTGTGAAAGACATTGCTCCCCTTTGCTGCCAGTTTGAGTCGAGCCGTGGTGCTGCGACGCAAGAATGCCCCCGGCGACATCAAGATTCGAGACTAGTTGTTGCAAAAACAGCATTACATTGCTAGTTAGCTCGTGTACAGTCCCGTCTTTTGGCATGTTGGATTCCTTGCCCGGATCGCTCTTCACGGAATCTGTGAAATCTTCCAAAACGGTCGACGCGCTAGAATTAAGCTCCCCGATCAACTTTGGTATTTTCAGACGCGACGCCTCACTGGTATGTTTCAAAATCGTGTTGTACCCCGACAGTTTGCTCTTCAAGTGTTTGATGGCCGGAAATATGTTCACCACCATTGGATGCTCCTTACGTACCACACACTGCTTAGCGTAGGCCACGAACTTCAATCCATCTTGCTCAAGCATTCCCAAGCTATCTTGGATGACTCTATCGAACACAGAACGCCCATCGGGAAAGGTATGAAGCAGAAGAGTGTATTCGGCTTTGTAGAGTTTCTCAGTCACTGACACGACACATTCAAAAGGATCTAGCTCAATTTCAATGGTATCTTCATCAGGAATCACCGTTAGATTTGAACCTTTTGAACCACCGATCGGATTTACGGATTGAACAGAATCTTTTCGAAGCATAGTGCTAGTTTTTCGTAAATTACTGGTACGACGGTTGCTCTTTTTTGGCGTGTCTTTTATGGTACTGTATTTCCTCGGGCTCGACTTTGCTCCCATCTCTCGGACATGGTCCTTCAACGCCATCAGTTCCTTCAGTAGGTTTGCCGAACGTATCTGAGCGTAAGTATTCATCAGATCTTTGGATTTGACTGTAGATTGCAGCCATTTGGCTATTTTTGCAAGATCACTTGCTGGCTTAGGCGGGAAAGCTACCAACTGCAAAACTGAGTCTTTGGCATCAGAATTTTCCAATTTATCAGATCCAGTATCATTTGCGGCTTTAATAATCTGATCCGGCTGCACTGGCTTAGTATGCCTGTTAAGAAGGGACTTGAATTCAGACTTTAACTTTCCTTGACCATGGTCAAACAAGTGAAGAACGTTATTCAATTCAGGGCTGTCGGGGTTATTTTCACGAAAGAATTTCACAGCTTCCGATAGTTTTTCCATGCTTTCAATATAATGATCGACATTTCGGTCGGGGCCTTTCTTCAGCACAGGCTCCACGGTTCTGGGAACATGATGGTAGCTTATGACATGATCAAAAGCAACGAGAGTCTTGTCAATATTGTCACGCATTCTCTGCAAATCCTTTGTCTTTCGGTGGACAGGAAGAATAGTTTCCTCGAGTTTGAGTAGCCGCTCGTCAAACTGATCCAAGATGCTCACCATATTATTGGTGAGGGCATCTGCAGAAGCGAGGCTTTCTTTCAGAACCGCCAGCTTCTTATGCTCCTCGGAAAGTTTATCTTCTATCAGTTGCCTTCTAGACACTTCGTACGCCATGATGAAATATCACCTTCAGGCCCACAAAATTATTTTCCCTTAATAACACTCAATTACCCGTAGATCAAGTTCTGCCAATACATTGCATGCTTATTCAGAATACTGATCACTTTGAAACTCGGAATAATGGAAGTAAACTAGAGTTACCAGCCAGGGGCGTAGCCAGGGGGGTAGAATTGAAGAACGTTCCACCCCCTTCCAGGCTCGATTCTATCCCGAAAATCCCAAGTCAATGCTACTGCAATAACAACATTTCTTCTCGTTATCGCGTAATTTCAATTTGCTGCGCGCGACGCCGATCGCCAACGCTGATTACATGCCTTTTTCTCGTCGATCTCTCGTCTATGCAAGCGTGAAAGGGGCATTGTTACATTTTTCTCTTGGCGAGGGTTAGCGATCAGCTTAATCCCTTTATTCTGAATGCGGTCGTCGAGCAATAATAACATTTGTCGCGTCGTTCAACGCGTTGTTTTCTCATCAAGAGTTCATTGTAAACGATAACGAACATTACTAACATGAAAATAACAACTTATAACTGAGTGAAATCATGTTTTAAAGCAATCGCATCTGATTCGTGCTTTGCCGAACTCAAGCCTCTTCCCCAAAACAGCATGAAGACACAATACATTCGATTCGCATTTTATTTTTGACGCCATTGTTGTGCATTGTCTTGACCTCAATGGCCATCTATACGTCATACTAGATTATGCCTTTCGTGATCGGTATCCCACCGGGACGCATTCAGCCTTCAATAGCCGCGCCGAAACTTGTTTGAGATTCCCTCGCTTTGCGAATAAGTCATTATTCACACGCCGGTACAATTAGTATAGCCTATGCGCCATGCTCGAAATGAATGGAATTAAAACGCCGAGAAGACGTTACTCTTACACGCGAATTGAATCATGTCAAAATTCATGAAGATATAACAGATTCTGCGCTGTATAGATTGTTCGTCGTGAAATGTTGTTCTGGTATTGTTTCAAGGTCAATTACTTATTTGAATACAAATAAGATCTCCTGCACTGTCACGGGATGAGCGCGTGCGCATCGTAACATGATCCGTGATCCCCGTGCAAGTTGTTGATTGCTAACTCGCTTTCGGTAATTAGATCCGCCAATTAGTTACGCTTTGAAAAGCGTACGGAATACAGAAGTCGCTATCGCTAAAGGTATGACGCATAGAGGCTCATTCTGCCCCCTTTATTCAGTTCTACCCCCTTTTTATCTCGGCTGGCTACGCCCCTGTTACCAGCATATTCTGAGATCCGAAAAAGTGGACCCTTTTTACGTATGTCACAAGTAGCTTGCACTAAGAATAAGGAAAATTTGGACATTTTACTGCTAATATTGATGAATTGACTAAAAAAGGGTCAATTTTGCAAGTCAACTTCCAAAAGACACGTCCCCACATGTAATTCGTTAGAGTTGACCTTTCTTAGTCAACCTTGCAGTCGAAATCTAGATTTCAAGTCTATCATGACATTATTTACTTGTTTCCGTACGATCGCGTGACTCTCATAGCTATATGAAGGAGGACGAATTGCAAAACGGGAGGACACTGTGAATTTCATGAAAAAATGACGACAAATCCTTCCAAAGGAGAACATATGGTGACCTTAAGTAAGTAAACAAAGTAAAAATTTTCAGGATGAGTATTCGCATGTTTGATTTGTCTGTAAATACTGATTGTGGCAAATGTTACAGTGACTCTTCATAAGGCAGAAATTGCTGATGTTATTGCAACAAAGACTTTAACAACTCAAGCTCTAGTTTAGTTGAATTCGAAAGATGGAGTATACTCATTCCAAATGTATAAATATTATTATTCGGAGATGCTCGATCAATAGAACCATGCAGGCACTTTTTGATACCGCACCACATCGACAAGTACGGTAGGCTACATTGATCATCAAGTAGCCAAAGTAGGCCTACACTATTCAGCAGTGCTTTCCTTCCCATGTGGCCAAGACAATAATGCGTTTATTAATGTCAAGGTTAGAATTGGAGGTAGTATAGTAATATTCTATTTCACACTGACGAGGGCATAATTTACGACGTTAGAGAATATCACTATCAGTAAAATATCATTAACTTCGTGAATTCAAAACACCACAAGATTGTGATACAATGAAGATAGGAAGGTGTCAAACGACTGCATGAAAGGAACAAGTGGGAAAGCTGAGTGGCCGATACGGAGCTGGACGTGGGCCTGTATGGAATCTGTGTCCTGTGCTCACACTATGTCTTATTTTTTTCATTAAATTACGTTCATGGATAATCATCGCCGCTCACCTGATATATCAGGCAAAACGTACTGAGATTTCCGCAGTCCTGAGTCCAGTAGCCGCCGTAGGGGACGTTGGTATCAATAGCATAGGCGAGGTCGTCACTGCATTCGGTAATCTTAGCGCTGGCGGCCACACCTCAAAATTCAATAAAATTCAAATGCTATTTTAAAACTGATTGCAAGTAAAGAATTTTTTCGGTTTGAAATCACTGTGACCTCCTCAAAAAGCGACCTCACAGACCTCAAAGATGAAAATGCTACAAAAAAACTTCTCCGCAACGATCAATCGAACGTCAACCACGCCACTATGATTCTGGCAGAAATTGGTTAGGAAAGTTATGCGGAAAAGAATAGTCCGACCTCCGACGACGAAATAAACGATATCCCGCCGTGTATTGCTCGTCCTGTATTTAAATATTTTAAATAGATCATGGGTAGGAATGATTAAAAAACGGAATTTGAACATTAAAATGATGCAGGATATAATTGGTATTCCATTGCCATTTAATGAGGTAATAATGCCAACGAACGACTTGGTCGAGTCCATTTATCGAAAACCTGATCTGGCCTGCAGAATGATGTCGAAAAAAGGCAAATTAATATCATAGTCTTTGTAAAGGCTAGGCTAATATCATTGTCGTTTACAGCTCTAAACTACTATGCTAATACTATGCTCAGAAAGTCTGGTAGTAAAAGATTAGCTTTTATAAGGGCTATGGTAAAAGCCATGAGTGACATTTCCGGGCATTCTATTTCCAGCGCTGAAACTGCCTACCTCGGCAGATTTGTGTTCGAGCACTGCGCGGGCCATAAATAGTCACTATCATCATTGGTTTATTAGCAATTTTATCAGTTCAATGCACCACAAAAATGCGGTAAATGACAAGATAGGAAGGTGTCGAAGCGACTTGGAGTAGTCTATGGAATCAGATACTCACCTTGGCCTAGGCAATGTAAAGAGGAGTCATGCACACCGAATGAAAAGTAAAAGAAAATAGTATTGAAAAAAGCAAGCGACAAGAAATGGGGTGGCATGTCATGAAAGGCGAGAGCGATAGGTCAGGTCGAGGTATGTTATTCTTGAGAGAAAAAGAAATAGTAATTATCACCGTATGTAGTCTTGTCTCCAGACTTTCAGCCATCATATATGTTCGTTCATCTGGTACCGATGATGGCCGCTCCTTCAGCAAGAAAAGTTGCGTCACTCTCTCTCTCTCTCTCTCTCTCTCTCTCTTAGTCTCTCTTCTGCCACTTTGCGGCGATGATTATCCAGAATAGTCTCCGCCGAGCATTTATTTGTTTTGTTTTGTTTATATCTGCGTATTTTCTGTGAATTCGAATAAAATTCGTCAGCGGATCGCCAGGAAAGTGGAACGGCCCCGAGCACATAGTTATAGATAACGCAGATATCTCATAGTCAGCGAAGATTGCATGTCCTTCTTGGTAGACACAGAAAGAAGCTGTTGCGGTACAGGTAATTTACGGTAATAACTGAAAATGAAAACAGAATTCAGCGAAGAGCCGGAAGAAGGAAGTAGACTCGATGATTTTGGGAATGGAGTTGAAGCACAGAAAAAGCAGGAATATGACAAGGCTATCCATTGTTTTCAGGTAAGCAACTTATATATGGAATAATAACTGTTATGTATCTTATATGGTTAACTCTCTCTCTATATGGTTAATAACACACTTTTATTTTAGTTTGATATAATTTGCTGGTTGAGTTATCTAGATCAATACGGGCCAATGCCCAGTGGGCTAACAATGTATCTGATTTCACCCATGAAATCTTAAGTCAAAGTCATATCAGAGATTCAAATTGAATTAATAGACCAGATCTCAAATTATTTGTATCACCATTAGTACGCTCAATGTTCTCTCACATTTTTTCTCAGCAATTCATGGCTGGTAGATTGATTATTTTACTCCGTCATCAGTGACTAATCATCTGTGATGCTTAACACAGGCGTGCATGAAAAAGCTCTCGAATCAAGGACTCGGTTTGACTTCCGATTTGTTTCCAAAATGCTTGCAAAGCATAGCGGAATGCTATCATGAAAAGGATGACATGGAGAACGCGGTTACTTTCAGGAAATTCGAAAAACTCTATTACGAAACGGTACTTCTTCAAAATGGACTTCAAGGCCTGGTTTTGAAGGAAACCACCGAAGGTACGAGCGATTTCAAAATAATATCTGATATACCGACAGTGGATCATATCAGGAATCCACTTATATTGAAATTGTACAAAATTTACAGATGTACCCTGGATGATTTTTTTTATAGAACAGCCAACTTTTATCGGCGATTTGAAATCAATCAGACTTGGACAACTATAGATAATAGATAACCATGCTATCTCTCTCTACAGATCCTAGTCATCCTTTGATATGCTTAGTAAATATAGGTAGACATACATGTTTGTTTATGACTAGCGCTCTAATACAGCTGTATCAAGAAAATGCCTCAACTGGACTGCCCCATTGAGGACTGCCCCTGGAAGTCACAGGATTTGGCTGAGGCGTTAGCTCCTGCCCTCATCAAAGCCCTCGAAATCCACGACAGGACTGTTCATGGCGCTGCTACAACTGAGTCTGGGCCCCCGCTCAAATTGGAAAAGCCGACTATCGCATCGGGATGCGATCCCGAGAGATGGTCAGCCTTCACGAGAGAGTGGCGTATGTACAAAACTGGCTGTCGCATCTCCGACAACATGGCCTCTACTGCTCTCTTCCACTGTTGTGACTCCGAGCTACGTGCCGATATACTGAAGGATATCCGACGCGACATTGATGCCATGGCAGTTGAAGATCTGCTCGCTGCGGTCAAGCGCTTGGCTGTGAAAGATGAAAGTATACTAGTGCACCGACTCAGGCTCAGCAAGATGGTTCAGACCCCCGGCTCTAGCATCCGCACCTTTCTTGCTAGCCTGCGTGGTCAAGCTGCCTTGTGTCAGTACACATCGACCTGTCGGGAGGAGGGCTGCAACCACGTCTTCGATTACAGTTCTGAGATCATAAAGGACAACCTTATTCGGGGCATCGCCGATCCCGATATCCTCTCTGATATCCTCGGTGATGCTGCCACAGACCGCTCCCTGGAAGACACTGTCTCCTTCATCGCCAGAAAGGAACAGGGACGCCTGACGCACTCCGAGGTCGGTAATTTCCCTGCGACACCACAGTCTGCAGCTGCCGTTCAACCTTCCAGGATGTGCTGGGCCTGTGGCGGACGGGCCCATGCCCCCCGCAACGACCGTGACGCACGGAAAAGCAACTGTGAAGCCTGGCATTCACTGTGCACGAAATGCTCGTCCAAAGGCCATTACACAAATTGCTGCAGGCAATGCCTAGACTGTGGGAAATGGGGCCACAAGGATAAATCGTACCGGCTTTGCGCGAAGCATAAGTCCAAGCAGTTGGAGGCCCGGAGTGAATCTTCCTCCAGCCCTGCTGAAAGAACTGCTAGCTGCATCGACTCTCAGCTCTCGAATGACGCCCTGTGCTGCCCCTCGGAATCTCTTGAGGCAAAACAGATAGCATCACTTTCAGCTATGGTGAATAGACTCGATCATCACGTGTTCGATGATGGCTGGAAAGTACGGCCATCCAAACCTCACCCTGTCGTACTGGTCTCGATGAACTTGCTTCCCGATGCACATTCTCTGCTGGGTCACCCCATTCGCACCTCCGCTCGGCTTTCCTCCATCCGGACTTACATGGTAGCTGACACGGGTTGCCAGAGCTCCATCATTCCCTTGTTCATCGCTGTGCGACTGGGTATCGACCGCCGTGATCTGCTCCCTGTTAAGCTAATCATGGAGGGCCCATCTCATGCAGACTTGGGCATAGTTGGTGGAATCGCTGTGGATATCAGTTTCGCGGGACCCGGTGGGACTGCGAGGACAGCCCGCATCATGTGCTATGTGTCGTCGACGCTTGACAGATCCTACCTCTGCAGGGAAGCCCTAGCCACGCTCGGCATCATACCGGAGGATTTCCCGTACAATCGTGGCTCGCAGGATGTTCATACGACGGCAGCGATCGAACAAAATGATCCTGCCTGCTCCTGCCCTCGCCGTGAACCTCAGCCACCGCCCCTTCCCGACACCCTACCTCCTGGTTTAAAGCCAACTAGGGAACATGTCGACCGATTGAAGGGCTGGCTACTGGATTACTACGGCTCGACTACGTTCAATGTATGCGAACACCAACCTCTGCCACTGATGACAGGGGAAGAGCTGCATCTGCACGTTGACCCGTATGCCACGCCCGTCGCGACGCACAAACCCGCTCTGGTCCCCATTCACTGGCAAGAACAGGTGCACTCTGACCTAGAGAGGGACGTACGCTTAGGAGTGCTCGAAAGGGTCGGTACTAATACCCCCACCACATGGTGCTCACGGATGGTTGTCACCGGCAAGGCAGATGGTTCCCCGAGGCGCACGGTCGACCTGCAACCTCAGAACAAGCACTCTGTACGACAAACACACCATGTCCCGGCGCCGTTCCACTTAGCGGATCGAGTACCCCAGGGCATGCTGAAAACCGTAACCGATGCCTGGAATGGCTACCACTCCGTGCCAATCAGAAAGGAGGACCGACACATCACGACCTTCATCACACCATGGGGACGCTATCGATACAAGGTTGCACCGCAAGGCTTCCTGGCGAGTGGTGACGCATATAATCAACGTTTCGACGCAATCATCTCCGACTTCCCAGACAAAGTGAAGTGTGTCGATGACACTTGCATGTGGGCGGAGGACATTGAAACTGCTTTTCTTCAGACGTGCCGATGGCTTGATTTATGTGCCCGCAATGGCATCACTCTGAATCCAAAGAAATTTCAATTTGCGCAAGAAGAAGTGGACTTTGCTGGATTGACGATCTCCATGACCAACATCCGCCCATGCACCAAGTTCCTCAACGCAATAAGGGACTTCCCTACACCTGCTGACATTACCGGGGTGCGAGCATGGTTCGGACTGGTGAATCAAGCAGCGTACACCTTTGCCATGGCACAGCAGATGACGCCATTCAGAGACCTGCTGAAACCGGCCCGGAAATTTGCTTGGTCTGAAGAATTGGAACGCGCCTTCCAGCTGTCAAAAGAAGCGATCATTTCTGAAATTGAGAATGGGGTGAGACTCTTTGACCCTAGCCGACCAACATGCCTCGCGACTGATTGGTCTGAAACCGGGATTGGCTTTTTCATGACACAGAAGTACTGCAAGTGCGCTCCTGTGACGCCGTCCTGTTGTCCGGATGGATGGAAACTATGCCTGGTCGGAAGCCGTTTTACTCACCCAGCGGAGAGCAGATACGCCCCCATTGAGGGCGAAGCACTGGCTGTCGCATATGCGCTCCACCAAACGAGATATTACGTCCTTGGGTGCACCCAGCTGATCGTCGCCACTGATCATAAGCCTCTTGTGCGGGTCTTCAATGACAGGTCCTTGTCGGACATCACCAACAGACGGCTCCTCAACCTCAAGGAAAAGACCCTTGGATACCGCTTTCAGATTGTCCATGTGCCCGGCAAGAGCAATCACGTTGCAGACGCTGCATCCAGGAACCCGCATGGCCCTCCCGTCAGGCTTGAGCTGCCCGGAGAGGCACCCGAAACTGATCTCACACCGCGCCGTCCTATCGCCGTGTCCAAGATTCCGAGACTGATCGACGATGAGCCAGACTTTGCTGACGATGCTTCAACCGTGGCTGCCGTTACTGCCAGTCTTCGGGCCTCGACGACGGTTGTCACATGGGACATGGTACGTGAAGCTACCTCTTCTGATAGCGACCTTCAGCAACTGAGCCTGTATATCAGTGAAGGATTTCCGACCGACCTCCGCATCATGCCTGCTAGCTTGCGTCCTTACCACAGGTTCTCGTCGATGCTAAGCACTGTGGAGGGCGTTATTCTTATGGGACAACGGATCGTGATACCCTCGAGTCTGCGTCATGAGATCCTGACCGCGTTGCATGCTGGGCATCAGGGCACTTCTGCCATGAATGCTAGGGCGAGGGACTCCGTTTTTTGGCCACTGATCACAGTCGACATCTCTCGCATTAGAGACCAGTGTGGTCACTGCCACAGGATCGCAAAATCCAACCCCATGCAGCCTCCAGCCGTCCTGACACGCCCAGAGTACCCTTTCCAGATGATCTGCAGTGATTACTTTTCTCACAATGGCAAGGACTATGTTGTCATTGTTGATCGGTACTCTAACTGGCCGATTGCGTGTCACTCGAACTCTGGTGCCGATGGACTCATCTCGCAGCTACGGCAAACCTTCGTGACTTTTGGCATTCCAGAAGAGCTGACTTCTGATGGTGGGCCACAGTTTACTGCTGGAAAGACCCAGGCATTCTTGAAATCGTGGGGCGTAACCCACAGAGTATCTTCGGTCGCCAACCCGCACGCGAACTGTCGAGCCGAACTTGCAGTCAAGACGGTGAAACGGATGCTCATGGACAACACATCCAGCGGCGGCTCATTGGATGTTGACAAATTCCAACGAGCTATGTTGCTGTACCGCAATTCCATTGACCCGGTGACTAAGGTCTCCCCTGCGATGATCATATTCGGACGCCCTATTCGCGATGCTATCCCGATCCCATATGCGCGCTACGTACCCCATGAATCATGGCGAGAAATTGTAGCCCACCGGGAACTTGCCATGGCACGGCGACACTGTCGCGAATACGAAAAATGGAGCGAACACACCAAGATGCTGCCTGCTTTGAAAGTCGGTGACCATGTATACCTGCAGAATCTAGTTGGGAACCATCCGAAACGCTGGGAGAGAACAGGCGTTGTCGTCGAGGTGCGCCAGCATCACCAGTACGTCATTCGCGTTGACGGGTCTGGCCGCGTAACCATACGAAACCGACAACACTTGCGCCGCTTCACGCCATTCTCAGTGCCCGGACACCCGACATTTACAACGACACCGCTTCAGGATCCTGGACCTGCGACGGGCCACCCCGAGGTCCATACCACACCGTCTGCTGCCTCAGAACCAGCCGCTCAGCCGGAAAACTTGCCTAATGATGTCTACGAGCCTCCTGCAACGACGACCCCACGGCCACCGCTGGCCCTGGCTCGATTACAGCCATACAACAAGCCAGGACTGTTAGAATCTCATCCCTTGCCCAGGTCACGACGCGCTGTCGTCAATCCTTGAGAGAGACTGTCTTTTGTGCTAATATCGCCTTGGCACTCCAAGACTCGTCTGTGGGGAGGGGAGATAGATAACCATGCTATCTCTCTCTACAGATCCTAGTCATCCTTTTCCTCACCCTTACTTGAGACTGAAATGCTAGGGGGGGAAGGATAGCAATTTACCATTTCGTTGCAATACGTTTCTTTCTGCGTTGTGATATTTATTTCCGTTCTGTAAGGCTGTCGGAAAAGTATTTCATCCTTTGATATGCTTAGTAAATATAGGTAGACATACATGTTTGTTTAGATAATTCTAGTTTTCTGCATACGCTATGCTCTAATTTTAATTCTAGTAATTTCTGGTTGTCCTGAAAATGCTGCAGGAGATCTGTATCGTGTGAAACGAACCAAGCTTGATGTACAAACGTTTTCCATTCTCACACTTACGAGAATCAACAATTTGATATCAACTGAACTTGAATTGTGTTGTATTTATTTATAATCCACGAATCAGTATATAGCTAAGAAAAAAAACGCTGTAGCTATAATTGTAATTCTAATTCAATTTTGAAAATCTGCGGATTGATACGTCTCAAACAAAATTTCATGTAAAAATCAAAAGACTGTAGACGCGAACTTCCATATCACTATAGAATGTAAACACAGAATGACAACGACCGATTTTGCAGCTTCATTCCGCTTCGCTGAAGCTTTACTCGGACTTATTTTACGGCAGCTACTGTAGGTTTTCTGGCAATCCAAAAGTCGTCTTCCAGAGCGCAGAATTTACTGAATCTGGTCTCGATCGAAAGCTACTGTCGCACTGACTCTGAAAATGTAAATGAAAATATGATCAGGCGCTGAACCACTTGGAATTCGCCCTCCAAGTCTGAATTATCGGCATTTTCCGAACAATCGAAGAGTCGCAATGGGTCATTGTTTTGCGATCATCCGATTGTTCTGAACAATGCAGATTTTAGATGTTGAGGGTGATTTTTCATCCAATTACGGAACCTGACCATATTTTGATCGATATTTTCGGAATCAGTGCGACAGTAGCTTTCGATGAAGACCAGATTCAGTAAATTCTGAGCTCTAGAAGACAACTTTTGGATTGCCAGAAATCCCACAATAGCTCCCGTAAAATAAGTCTGAATAAAGCTTCAGCGAAGCGGAACGAAGCTGCAAAATCGGTCATTACCATTCCACGTTTACATTCTATAATATCACGTATTCTTCAAAATCCCATATTCGAGTACTTCTTATCGTGTTTCAGACGGCTTAGCAAGCCATCAAGAACCATCAAGGGACCGCGGAGACGGATCGAGCGAGGCGTCCAGTCAGGAAGTGATGGAAGACGAGCATAACACTGTGAAGAGAGCCGCCGAATATGAACAGCTGGCAAAGTTGTGTTTGCAGCAAGAATGGTAGGCTATTGAAGTACATGCTCATGTCGAAATATATACAAATATTTTCGGCTGTCACTTGTCAGCAGTGTTGGGATGACTCGAGTCATGACTTGACTCGAGTCAGACTCGAGTCAACTTTTTCGTATGACTTGAGAGATGAGAAATGTGGATTGACTCGTGACTCGGAGCAAAATTTACGAGTCAATTTCAAGTCATCAAATAAACGGTGTCGATTAAATCACTGTATCTTGTTATGTACGAATAGTTCGCGATACGACGGTGTGACTTGTAAGAGCAACCAGTCATTCACGGATTGTACGTTTCACTGATCCTCCATTGTCCCATCACAAATACATTGAATGCAAACGAAATGATCACAGCTTGCGTTAATGTGCTAGCAATAGATTGATCTAATAGCAGCGTATCTCCGTTCCTTAGACGACTCAGTGCATACATTAGGCAGTGCTCACCTTAACAACACTATATTATTTAAACCGAACGAATATAGTTTATGCGTTTATATTCTCGCGGATGTGCTGGGGTAGTGTACTGAACCATATCAATTTGTCTCAACTTCTCGATGCTTCGTATTCAATGTCCCCTCTAATTTTTGACGAGTCTGCGCACACTCACCAACTCGCTGCGCAAACCCTTGGAGAACAGTGCGTAACGACCAAAAAAAGGTCATCACTTAGGATTTTTTGTGCGCAACTTGAATTTTCTGTGCGCAGAGACCGTGTCAGCACTGCGCATTTGCGCACGTGCGCAGCTTAGAGGGAACATTGTTCGTATTCGATCCACTATTTTGACTGATTATTGTATTAGCAGTTCTACGCGTGCGCGAGCGATACAACGCCATTTTTATATATACTTTACTTTATATCCGGTATTTGATTCAAGATAAATGACAAATCAATCGGTTTTTCACACAGCTAGCAAAATGTATTGACTTGGAAACATCATTCATACTTCGAAAATTCAATTTGACTTGAATTGTGACTTGACTCGTGACTTGACTTGACTTGACTCGACTTGACTCGAGTCACCTCCGAAAAACGAGTGACTTGACTTGACTCGAGTCACTTTTGAAGATCGGTTGACTGGACTTGACTCGAGTGAAAATCTGCAATGACTCGAGATGACTCGTGACTCGAAAGTAGTGACTTGATCCCAACACTGCTTGTCAGGGGTAATCGTCATCAACTAGTTCTCTTCTGATGTGAATATATTATCCAGTTGTTTCCTGAAGCTCTGTACCTCCAAGAATCTCTTCAGAATGGAAAAATATAGGGACCTTTTCTACAGCAATAATATAGGAAATGTCTTGCAGTTACAACTTATAGCCTTTTGTCAATGAAATGTTAGTGTGCCGTTTGCTCACGAGAATTGTTCGATCAGATTGTCAATTTTTCCGACTTGAGAACTGCCGGCTGAAAACTGGTATAGATTCAACTCCTTTCCGGTTCATGCAGGAGTAAGACCTCTGAATCAATCGATGGAAATAATACCGAGTCTCTGCTGGGATTTTTATATGAGATAATCTTGTTAAAATGTTCTTGTTGTGAGACCATCCAGAACCATTCTCAGTGCATAATGTAATGGTACTGTTGTTTCTGGAACAACCCCAGAAAATGTGGGGTCGAGATCCATTTATTTCCAATACTGTAATGAATGAGTGAACAATTCGTCAAGCACCAGGCTGTGTAATTGCTTCTGGTGATCTGTGTGGAACTTGCTGCAATGACAAATAGGTCTGTTCTCGGAATTTGAAATGAAACATAAAAGTCTTGACAGGGGTAGCATAACACCGCGTATCATTGTAGGGACCTAGCGACAGATTTCAAAACTTTCAACTGTCATTACTAGTGCATTTTTCGGAGCCTTTCTTGATTGTGCAATTGCAATGATTCTATTTGGCAGCGTCAGTCTTGCACTCGAATACAGTGGGAAGGCAACACTTCTGTACAGGCATCACTATGGTGACGAGCATGAAAGAACGAAAAAAAGCTTTGAATTCTTCACCACCGTATATGCCGAGGCTGGGAAAGAGCAATATTCGGAATCCATGGAGAAGGCAGAAGTGGAGGTACAGAATGGTCGTGAACTATTCGTTTCAGAAAATATCAAGTTATTATGATAGACCTACCACTGGCTCATATACATTCTTATTTGATGCGCGGTATCCCCATAAATATCTTCCCTGCTGTATGTTACATTAAGTCAGGTGTAGTTGGATTTCATTGTAAAGATATGGGTTGAATTCTAGACTAGAGAATAGTTGTAGCCTACTACCTGCGTGAAATACGCCGCCATGTTTTGTTTTACCAATTTCTCAAAATGGCTATGAATTCTGAATTAGATGTTACTGATTAACAAGATTCTGGTTCGAATCTCCACAAATATGACCAAATCATCCAAGTGTACAACAAGGTGAATTGTTAAGTCGTTGTGAAACCATGTTTGTTGAACTTTTCATTAAAAGCGCCCATAATCATACATTCCACGGTGTTGTCACTTGTTTCACGAAAAATTGAAGCCCACGTTATTGTGGCATTGATTTTCTTTTGATTCCAGGCAGACTTGAACTCACAAGTCACCACCCATTGGTTTTGCAGTTGTGGAACATACCACTAACTTATCTCACCACGGTTAGACCTGTATATTGTGCTATCAACTGCTGATTATTTCTTATATTACGGTGTGATGTCTCTGGAGTTACCAAATCAAATTTTGCAGCAATCTTACCGTGTCGTACGTTTTCACAGGCTGACTTGACTGTATCATCACCATCAGAGGTAGAAGCAACAATACTCAGGCATAGGTTTGTTACTTTTTGCCGTATGTAGCTACAAAATTCATTTTGATAGTCGACCTGCTTTTGTGCACAGGAAAAATCTGTCAATGAACTCAAAAGAATCGGATTCATCGAATTTCAGGTAAATTTAGATCAGCTACTAGTGTTGGTATCAAGTCACTACCTTTGAGTCACGGCAATCCTTTACTTAGTGAAGTTGATTATTTTCAAATATTGTCAAGTCACGCGAATTTCAGTGCGACTCTCGTCAAGTCATCTAGAATTTTCCAGTTACGAGTCAATTTCAAGTCACCAAATATTCTCAGTTTGTGTCGTTTGATTTAATGTCCCGATACAGCTGTCAAATTTGTGTCATAGGCTACTTTGTGCCATGCCTACTAAGACAATATGAGTCACAGGTTATTTATGTAAGTCACTGAAATATTGTTCATAGGGAATTAACCGTACCGGAAATGTAAATGAAAATGGAATCCAGTGAATAAAGGAATGGTATTGATGACGCGGTCATTTCTGGTGCAGCTGAACGGCTCCGAATGCTTCGCGAAGCAAAATATGTGATGACTGGAAAATTTGTCTTTGATTCGCGAGTCATTTCACTGCAGTGAGTTGACTCAAGTCATGTCATTGGCAAACGTGACTCGAGTCATGACTTGTCTGGAGACATCGCAACAATACTTTCCACAGATATTGTAGCAAAGCCCAACAAGTTATTATACTATAAATATTGTGATGCTCAGCAATCAAAGGCCATAAATTCTGCCATTGGCAAACACCTGTTGGATAATTCCGCCTGTGCGAAAAATTTTCGAGACGACAGATTTCGTGTCGTTGGGAGGGGCCGTTCACACTGTAATTTATGTGCCTTGGAGTCAACTTTTATCAAAATACGCCAGCCAAGGCTGTTCCAATAAAAAGAGTTTGTGTACTATCTAAAAGTAGTACATTGAACGCTCTCATATTCGAAATCTCATATTGGTGACGTCATATTTTGTGATACAATGTTCTCTTCCATTCTCTACTAGTTACTGACGATTACCCCTGACGAGTGTCAGCTGAAAATATTCGTGTTCATTTCAATATTAATGTACTATTCAATTATAAATATTATATTTTCGGCCATAAAGTCACTATGGTGTTAACACAAAAGCAGGTAGCCGAGCTGATAGGAAGTAATAAAAATGAAGCTCACAAATACTATGTTTCTACTCATTTTGTAAGGTAAACTACCAGACCGTTTTCCTAAATAGGAGACGGGTGCTGCAACAATACTCCTGGAGCATCTCTAAAAATTTCAAAGTCCACGAATGTAGATTGTAGAAAGATTCTTACTAATCTCCATACAGCTAATAGCTTGAATTGTATCATTTACAGTGAGAAAAAGCCTTTGAAAAGAACTAGGTCGATCTTGAAAAAGAGAACGTCCAGCGAGACTATTGGAACTGGCGAAGTACTTTCAGCTGAACCGTCGCGGAGGGTGACGTTTGAAGAACCTTTACCGCAACTGGATCGACTGAGGGATGACGACGAAAATGGTAAATATTTCGTACTACATGCACATTGCACAGGGATCAGCATCGTTAATTGAGCATGGATCTAGGCCAGGGGTTCTCAACGTTTTTTTGGCCGTGGCCCATTTACCGGTTTGAAAATGTTCCGTGGCCCACCTCTTATTCTGGAGTCATAGTGCTGTTCAATGCGTGTTAATCGCCGGCGCTGATATTACTAATTCTCTAAAATATGCGCATTTTTCTCTTAGGGTGTCTTCATACTGAGCTTCGGTAACATTCTATCCGGTACACATTTATCGAAATCACTCAATACAAACGTAACCCCTCTGGTGTGAACGTAATATTCTCCGTAAATATTTTCGAAATAGGTGCAATATGAACGTAGGTGGCGCCGTACTCATTTTACCAAACTGTCATTCATTTCGTGCTTTTCGAAAACTCACCGCTCATATTGACTTATGGTACCGGTACTGAGTCCTGACGGTACCGGTACTGCTGGTGTCTTTTAAGGATGACAGGTGATGTAAGCTGTGATCATGACACTTGATGTTAGTCATTATTATTTTGGTTACTCATGAAATTATTTTATTTATACAACAAAATGGCTTGCAATGATAATGTTCGGCAGAGGTGCATACTGCATGAGAGGGGGATTCAGTCGCATCCTCAAAATGATTTTGAATTCTTCACGAATTAATATTTTTGAGCTTCATGATAGTTTTCAAAAAATATTATACGCCTTTCCCTCACCATTTTAAAATTACAATACGTTACAAGAAATCACTCTGCAGTATACAAGAAGAATATATTTACGATAACCGGTATATGGAATCAGATCTTTACGGGGATTATTAGTGGCTACACCCTACATCAAGCCATCTCTTAATTGGGTGACCTTCTCAAAGGCAGACAGATTGTTCTACCTTTATCCATCCTTTCCAAAAGGCATTATATCGACTTGGCGCTACGACACTACCCCGAATCGCAACCTCGTAGCTGTAACGCTCTGTAACACCTCCAGTCGGTAGTTTCGTAACACTAGGAAGCCATGTTCACACTGAAGCAAATTTACGATATATTTACCGTAAGAGAGCTCAATGTGAATGAAAGTATTGCGAAAACCACCTTCAGTATGAACAAAACTGTTTTCGTAAATATTTTGGTAAATTATACGCAGTATGAACAGTGTTAGTTACGGTAACTGTTTCGGAATCGGTTCGGAAACTCCAGTGTGAAGACGCCCTTACTAATCAAAGCTAAACCTCCAGTGACACGAATTCGCCCGCAACAAAAATTTTCAAGTTGAATAAATCTCCTCTAACAAACGACCAACAATCAAATTTTGGTTGCGGCCCTGGTAGATCATTTAACTCTTGTGTACATTGTGTACACTCACGACACGAAACCCAATGTCTTACACCTACTGAAGTTGCAATGTCAAGAACGGTTGGTCGTCATCGGAGGACTACTAGCATTGTCATGTCATATTTCAAACGAGACACATCATACTTGAGTAACGTAGCTGGAAAACGTTGTTTTCGTTAACATTCAACGTTAGCGTCTTCATGAGTTTTAAATACTGACCACCCCTCAAGGCCTAGACATTCAGTTGCTGTTTTCATGATATTGCAATGTAACGGTGGACCCATTTCAACGCGCAAGATCTTTGCCCAAACATTTTTCTGCCTATAGGCCTATCTGTGGATGACCCCTGACCAGGGTTATAGCCAAGTCACAAGGTTCCTAGTCACAAGTCAATTTTTAATTTTACTGTTTGGACTCGAGTCAAGTCAGACATTTTCAACTCTCCACCGAGTTAAGTCCAGTTACAAGTCGGGGAGCAATCGGTCAAGTCCAAGTCATATTGTCCGAGTCTAAGTCATAGGGGTTACTGTTCAGTGTTCATTATTGAGTTCAACTCGGGTTCAACGCTCTTTTTTGAAAAACTTTGGTGCCATCGGAGGCCACGTATTCATTATACTTATTTTTCTCGCTCATAATAATACATTTTCTGGGACTATTTTTCCAAGTATCGGACCTGATACACGAGACTTGAACCAAATCATATAGATTGTCTCAAGTCACGGTGCTTTGTATTTCTGCAGATAACGCAACAGCGAATCTGGTGTTGTTCGTTCTGATCTGTATCCTCATTGTCTTGATCAGTCTTCTGCTCTCTGCGTTGGTGTGTCAGATGAAGCCCAACATGAGCGCCTGCGTGGAATTCCGCAGGGAAATGACCTATTATTACAACAAGTTCCGGTACCTGTATCAAGCCTACTACAGAAGATAAGGCTCGGTTTTTAAGACTCCAACAAAGTGTGCAACCTCACGTAGCGGGCACTTACTGTGTGTGTAAAATCGTTGCATAATTTCACAGTGCAATAGACCTCGGGGGTCGTGCTGCTCCTCAGGAGCTAGTTCTTGAATTTCCTGCTAACGATGGATACTTGATTTCTCAGATTGTTTTAGTTCGCATATTCCTCAATTACATCTTACTACGGTTTCAAATATTACACTTATCGATTTATAATTTCTTCACCTACATATATAATGCTGTAGTACTTAACGTGTATCGCACTTTTGCTAATGGTATGTTTTTGGAACCGATTAGGGCTGAGCACAATGATTCGAGTACTCGAGTACTGAAATTATACGCTCCTTGCTACTAAGAGATAATTCATCAATGAAAATTGTAGTTGTGATACTAATTTCCACTGTGGAAATCTGGCCCTCGATTGGTGGTATCGCAGCATACGAAAACGAAACATGTAGTACAATGCTACGCACTAGGGTTGTTCAAAATTAACTTTTTTTTCCCCTGATTCCGGGGATTCACTGATTAAATTGTTGGGTTGACTAAAAAAAAGCTGCACGGCAAATTTGGCTCGATTCCAACCAGTAAAATCCACCCGCAGAGCCAATTGAAATTTTTGAATTTATTATAAAGATAAAAATTTCAAATTCTACTGTCAACCCCATAAAATTGTTGAGTTGCCTAAAAGAACAATGCATTACAATTTTTGCTCAGTTCCAACTAGTAGAACGAAGTTATTGCAGTAGTTTTAAATTTGCAAAAAGAGCATTGACGGTGGGAAAACTCATAATTTTTAATGAAAAAACTCAAATAACTTCACCTCTACGGGTTGGATTTGTTTTGCATCGGTTTCGTACACACACAACTCAATGATTTCATGAGGTTTACAGTAAAATTAGAAGAAAAAACTCCTTTTTCATAATAAATTGATACATTTCAATTGGATCTGCGTCGGTTTCTACTGGTAGGAATTGAGCCAAATTTGGTGTGCAGCGTTTTTTTTTCAGGCAACCTAACCATTCAATCAGTGAATCGCTGGGATCCGGAAAAAAAAGTTATTTTCGAACAGCCCTACTACGCACATTAGTGGAAATGACATATCTGTGAACTCATGATCGACCCGCAGCATAATACAAAATTATTTCAATGTAATGTAGAACAGCTAATTATATTCTTTGTCATAGCATAGAAGGTACATATTTCAACTTTCCGCATCTTTCATACTGTTGTAAAGTCATAATGAGTGATACTAGACTCAAAGTCTAATGGTTCATTCGGGTACTCGATTTTGTCCAGCCCTAGAACCGAGTCGGCTATGTATTGCCATGGGCCGAAGTTTTCGTTTCTGGTTTTGTTGAAGATATCATATAAATTTCGTATTTTTTAGCGTTAACCGACCCTTTCATGGTGATCTGGCTGTGACACATTTTCTTGGTATTAAATATGAATAAGCTCCATGATCATCTTTACTACTCCGTTTAATATGTTACATATTAGCCTCCGAGATTTACGTGATGCCTGATTGAATTTGAAGGTACTTCTTATCTTTAGGTTCGATTTGTATGAGGGTAAATCTCCAAAATGCCGACACCTGGCAGCTTTGAAAAAGTCATGGTAATGAGGGTAGCCGTTCCGTAGATAATGCTCTTGTCCTGCACATGCCATTAAACATGTAATGTATCCTACTCGGTAGCCGTAGTGCCCTAATACATTTTGACCTATTTTAAGTGACATCTCGCTTCCTTTGTCACATTGTATTGATTCATATTCAAATGTTTTATTGGCGCCAGTCCGTTTGATTCTCTCTTGACCGAATTTCGTGTTTTTTTTTTTCAATGCGCGATCATCTGCACCTCGAAGAGTTAATGTAATTAATTGGTACTTCATTTGGAATGCCCGGTTGGCGCTAAGTTTCGGTTTAACTACCTCTACCTGCATATCCGGCAGACTTGTTTTGCTGGGAAGTAATTTCGGTAGCGTACCAACTGTACATTGCCTACGAGTGGGAGAAGTTCGAGGTTTTGGTCACTAACATCGGGGATGCCACCAGCAAACAGTTCCGCGATGTCGTTACAACGTATAAGCAGCTTGTTGCTATGAATATTAGGATGTAATTTGTGTAATGGTTCGTTGAATATTATTCTTGAAAATGAATTTGCAATTGTGACGAGTAGCCTATTTTGACTGACTTTGAGGCGCTTTCACGTGTATTTTCGGGCAGTATGGCTCAGTTCAGCATATTAGTATTGATAGTTTTATCAGAACAATGCACCACAAGATTGCGATACAATGAAAATATTGGAAGGTGTTGAGACGACTCGGAGTGGTTTTTGAAATCAGACACGGCCGGGGCCTACACCGCCTGGACCTTGGCGATGTAGAGAGAAGGCATATACATACTAAATGAAAAGTAAGAAAAAATAACAGAAGGACAAGCGACAAAAAGAGGTGGCATGTTGCAGAAGGCGAAGTCGATGTATCAGATCGTGGTAATGGTACAGTAATCTCAAGGGCTGACTAGTAATTGTGTGTTTGCTGGAACTTCAAAATATTTTGGCAAGCTTAGGTGTGTATGTAACCTAATTGTTGCTAGATGTGAAATTATAACACATTTCATATTGTAGGTAAAGGTGTGACTTTAAACGAATTGAAAATATTGATTTGCCAATTCCGCGCACAGGATGATCATTAATGTGCAGTGTGCACGGAACGTGATCGAATTGCGTGCGCATTTGCTTATAGACGTGCTTCAAGAGAATGCATTATAGGATACGTTGTAATTCATCAATGACAAAAGCAATTTCATTACGCATATATGTCTGCGAGGATATTTCGGAGTAACAACGCCCTTCCGCTGTCGCATAGAGTCAGGAGATCGCGAGAGGAGTTAGTTTTGCACTTTGCCGAAGAAAATTCCAGTGTCGGCCCGGATCATATTCCATCTGTTGTGCAACGTGATTTGCCATCGCACGACGACCAGAACAAATTGTACGGCCTACTGCAAGGCAGATTGTACTGTACCATGGTTAATGTGCTTATGTCACAAGTAGCATATTACAATAGGTAGTATTATCGCTAAAACCAAGGAGATTTTATGTGCAATATGCATGCACACGTGTACACTGTGCAGTGTGCACTTTACAGTAGGCCTAGGCTACTTGGGAGCTGCCAAGACCCGACAGGTGCATTATGCATGTTGTAGATTCGTTTCAGAAATATTACGGTCTATTGTCGGGTATAATCAGGGTTACCATGCCGTCCTTATTTCTAAGATTTGTCCTTACTTTGAGGGTCCAGGTCTTAGAAAACTCAACTGTCCTTGTTTTGGTCTTGCGTCCTACTTTTGTCTTATTTCCAACAAATAGAACTTCAATAGTTTTCCTCCGGTATCTGTGTGGCATAATATTCTAAAATTATGTTTTTGATTCGACATCAAAAATGAAACGAACTCCCTTTGCGTAGGCTACACACCACAGGATCTGACTTCTAAGTGGTGAGATAGCTAGGCAGTGAGTGGTATAGCGATTTCGACTGTACCTGCGGATGTCATTTTAGCAGTAAACAGCAGTTCCAGGTTTCTGCTGTTTAGTCCATAGCAGAATAAGCTGTGAGGAAGGCAGCATTTATCGCGTAGTGAAAAAGGGCGCAGCTCAGTCGACACTTGGGTTCAAAAATAGTAAAGCTATAAATCATCTATAGATTTATCTAAATTGTATTGCACATAGAGTTTTAGGCAGAGGTGGTCAAAGTAGTCAAGACAGCTACTCAAGTAGAAGTAGAAGTAGCGACGAAAAAATCTCCTCAAGTACGAGTAGAAGTACTCCTTGCATAAGCAACCTAAAACTACTTGAAGTAGAAGTAGAATTGATCGACTTTAAATCTACTCAAGCAAGTAAGTAGATGTGAAATCGATCGTAATTTGTTCGCATGGGCTGTCAAAAGCTGTAAATAGAGCTATGCGGAAGGTGTAAAACTTGATTCGTATTGATGCATCCCAGGAAGTGTCAATCTTTGACAGAATAAGCAGTTGTTCACATCATTGGATGTAAATGATAGTATTGATATGGAAATGCGATACTAATCCTTTGTTTACTCGAACACCCCGTTTTAGAGAATATCATTGCATGTCGCCCTCCCCATATTATATATGGTCCCTAGTTCAGCCGAAGAGCAATACGGAGAAGTTGTGTCGGATACGGCTTTAACACTTTGCGCGATTAGTAGGCCCTATACGTTAATTCAAAATATGGCAGATCGTAAAAATGCCATATAGTGTATAGCTTTATTTTCGGAAAATATAATGCATTACTACACTTGCTTTTATACTTCAACATGAATGTTCTCCAGAAAAAAGAACTGAAATTATAATTAGAACTCAACGTATAATACTCGTAATTGAAAGAAAAATACAAATACTACTTCTAAACAGCGGAAAATATTTTTCGTGTCTTTTATTCGGAAACTTTCAATGGTGGTCTGCTAAAACAGGTCTAACGCTAAAAAAAAGTCAAAGACCACTTTTCCAGATTAGGACACGTCATGGGCTGCAAGGTATAATAGGTAATTGCTACATTGCAAAACGGTAGTTTCAAACGTTATGGGAGCAATACTAACTGCGATGAAATATTTGATATAGGTGACAATGCAGTGTGAACGGAACCACGCAACCCGGTATCTAAATTATATTCAGCGATAAATTTCGTTAAAACATATTTGTGACTCCATATCTACTTTGCGCGAAGCATAACGAAAATTCTGGGTAATGACTTTTATGAAATTAAATGTTGGTAGGCCCACTACGTAAAAACAGCCCCGAAATTCCTTAGGCTTTATTTCTTATTGGGGGATTTAACTACGACTTTACAAACTGAAAATGGCGAAAAGTAAGTAAGTAGTTCACAAAATATTACGAAGTAGAAGTAGCGAAAAAAGATCTACTTGAGTAAGTACCAGAATGTAAGTACAAGCATTGTTCC
Source organism: Botryllus schlosseri (assembly GCF_051294905.1). Classification (NCBI taxonomy): domain Eukaryota; kingdom Metazoa; phylum Chordata; class Ascidiacea; order Stolidobranchia; family Styelidae; genus Botryllus; species Botryllus schlosseri. The sequence continues at coordinate 24,772,608 of NC_137246.1, read as the reverse complement.
TGTAGTTCTAGCTCCATACGCTCAAAAATGAATTTATCTGAACTTGGTATAGCCTACAGCCTTTTTCCTTATCGGTTGACGCCTCTAATCACAACTTATTGAAATGGCAGTCAACTCCCAGCTACAAGTAAAAGTAAACCTAGATCTGAGCTGTCGTGAGATCCACGAAGCACTTTCTAATGACAAGGAGTTGCAGGAGCAGATTGTTTTTGGCAAAAAGTACGAAATGTGAAGTGCCACGGCTTCGTAATGAACAAAAACCTTTTTAATGCTAATCAAATTTTTGGACTGTCCTTATTATTGGGTCCATGACGATGGCAACCCTGGAATTCAGGGGCTGCTATACTTGCTATATACTATGATAGGAATTTACTTCCTTCAGATAACTGGCGTTTCGTATTGTAAATAATCCTGGGAAATAGGATATAATTATGGATGTTGAAGGCAAAGAAGCCAGTTCTCCAGCAGACGGTGATTTACTCTGGCCACCCCACGACGTGGAAGATCCAAGTCAGACGTTTTTGAACTCCGAAAGAGCCAAGTATCATGCAAAGCCCCAGTTTGCCCTACTTTTTACGTGGACAGGTAGGATCAACATATTTTTCATCGACATGTACTACGAAATGACGTTATATAGTGTCATTGTGACAATTATATTTTATTACTGTACAAATTGTCTCATATGCATTTCCTAAGCATGCCATTTTCACAGGATTTCAAGAAAAACTGCATTGGGTATTTGCATATTTCTTTGCTCCATGCGCCACCGAAGGTGAGCTTAGAGAATCTCCTCATCCAGGAGTATCGGACGACGATGAGCATGCAGATGAAGTTGGTCTTGAAACTGAACAAAGTGCTTCTACTTTTGTGAGCTCGGCTGCGATCCAACTCGGCAGCGAAAAAAATCGAAGCGAATACGACGTGACTCCATCACCTGATTACGATGAAGAATATGAAGCTCCAGACAGCGAAGAAAAATTTGAAGAATGTACGACCACACAAAGTGTGTCACAGATTGTGGCGAGTATCGAAGAGACGAATGTTCACGACATCGAGCATAAAATCCCAGATAATTTAGATGATACCCCCGACAGTGAAGAAAATCCATCGCCAAATGATTTACCTACTGATCATGAAGGCGTATATACTCACCGCCTAATTGAGCTAGAGACTGTTGTAGAATTACAGAGCCACGAAGAATTATTCACTTTGGCTCCTTCAGATCTCGATACAACCGACACTACTCAGCAAGCCGAAGTTAGTGAAAATGAGGAATGTCATTCGAAAACAGAGAATGAATTAGAAAATATTGAAGAAGGAGAATTGTATACTGTTCAAGAGGAATTGAACCTCACAACATCATACGATGCTGTCACTGAAGTGACATTTGTGGAGGAAGGTGATCAAAATGATACGAAAGTAGAGTCACCACAAGAACAATCAAGCGAGTCATCGTCGTCCTCTTCGTCGTCAGATGAAATTGAATATATCACAAAAACGGCGATCGAGATAACTGGCAACGAATCATCTGACAGCGCAGTGGAGCGCGACGACAATAGTGACGCAAACGAAATCATTGATGCCGAACTAATCAAAGATACAATCGAAGATTCTACTACCACCCAAACACAACAGTGGGATCTTGAGGCGGAGAAAACTGCGTTTTCTGAATCCCATGAGGAAGACATCGCATTTGATGATACTCCTACATCTGAAACTCAACAGGAAGAACAATCCTCTAATGCAGGAAGCCATGCCGGATCGATAAAAAGCCAGCCAAACATTCCGACAATCGCCATAACTGAAGTCGACGTGAAGGAAGTCGAATATTCGAAACAAGCTACAGATGATACAACTAACACCGACGAAAAACAATTGGGCGGTGATGCAACTAGCTCGTACTCCAGTTCGTCACTTCGCAGTAGCAAGAAAGGCGACAGGATTACAAAAGGTGGGTACTCACCTGCCGTTGCATTGTTTGCCTGTTTGGTTGCAATCTTTACAGTTTACTTTTTTGATTTATAGTGGATAAAACTATCAAAAGAACATTCCAACGGAAAGTGAAGGCGCGTGTAAAACAAGTTATCAAGTCTGGCGGGATGCCCTTCTTTGCTGAGAGTCACGTGGAAGGTGTCGTTGTCACTCCGACCGTTTGCCGTGTGAACCAACCTGAAAAGAATACCCTGCCAATAAAGAAAACGGAGTTGTCGGGATCAAGATCATCGATCGAGCGGATATCTTCCAGCAATGACGACTTTGTTAGGCTCGTGACTTTGATAGGATTCGAGGGTTACGGGAAAACGATGCTGACGAAAAGATACGCGGAGATGGCTTCTGGGCGCATCATGAATGTTAACGAGCTTACTGACACAGGCATCAAGCGGTGGCATCCTTTCGCCAGAAAAGACTTCTTCAAATTCGTTCATTACATAGACCTGAGAGATCTGCCGACGGACGGGGAGTACACCACGGACGAGTTACTATTCCAGGTGCTGATGAAAGATTTAACCGCGAACGAAGCCGAGATGGGATATACCTGGCTTCGTGGGTACAAGAAAAGCGTCTTGATTATCGTGGATGGTGTCAATGACGTCGACATATTTGAGGAAGGCGTGCAAAAGATCATCAGCTATGACGAAAAAACGTCTCCCAAAACAATAATCTACAATTTGCTCACTGGGGGCATCTTGCCTAACGCTCACGTGCTCATTTCGTCCAGCGAGACTAATTCTACCCGTCTCACCGACGTACTTCGCCCGGATAAAATCTACGTGCTGAGCGGATTTGACAGAACAGACATTAAAACTTACTTGTCGAAAAACAACGCCGTTCTGAAATTACTGACTGACGGTACTAAAAATAACCTCATGGCTAGCTGTAAAGTACCGCTAGGTTTGTTTTACGCAACGAACGCTTTATCCGATGGTAACTTCCGTTTGGACTCGCTGTTCGGCGCTATCTCCCACTATATCCGCAACGCCATGAAAGGGAAAGATCCTTGGAAATCAGATTCGGGTGAGATCCTGGGAAAACTGATGAAGCTATCGCACCAATGCAGCTTGCGAGACGTGGAAGTCGTTTACGACAACGACATTACCGATGCGAATATGTCCTTGGCGGATATCGCCAATTGCCAGTTGTTTACTGAAAAAGAAGTCGGGAGAGCCGGTGCCAACGAATCCATGCCTTGGATAAAGACCTTCACTTTCAGTCACGTGACCTTGCGAGAATACCTCTCTGCGTTATTTCTCGCTGAAGCAGATACGGAGAAGCTTGTTTCATTCACGAAAGAATATTTTAGTGTTTCAAGATTTGATTTTCAGCAAAAGTCACTCTACGGGTTGCTATTCAGTGACGAGAATTTGAAAGACACTAACGATTTGGTGAAAGGTAATTACACTAGCGGCATATAGGCCAAAAGCCATGTACACCACTACGTTTTCGTTGGAAATGGTATACTAATAAAGATAATAATAAGAATACGTAATTTACTTCCGTAATTATTCGTTATTCTCAAGACCAGACTAGGATAAATCTAGTTGTCTATAACTAGACTAATTGGAGCAAGATATCGGTAATCTAATTATATTCCAATTCATGAAATGTTTCTACGCTCTAATTTTAATTCTAAACTCATTTATGGTTGTCCCGAAAATGCTCCAAGAAAACTGTTTCGTGCGAAACGAGCCAAGCTTGGTGTACAGACATTGCCCATTCTAATGCATAAGAGAATGAACTATGGTTTTTGAATGAGCTGTACTTGAGTTTTGTTGTAAATAAATGATGGTAAACTTTTGTTGTTGGTGATGTCGAATTTCTTTTCATTTTGGATCAATTTCCAAGTTTTAGCGAATTTAGTAATTCTAATACTAATCTAATTCGGAAATGCTGAAAATTTTACAGTTTTCGGACTCTGCTCTAGACTGATTGCAATATGCCCAAATGAAATTGGCATCCCCGATTTCGTTACAGTGTCTCATCTCCAAGAAAAGAGGGAGTTACTCCGAGGAGCCTTGCTGAACAGAATCGAGACAAAGCCTCTGTCGTTTTACCTTTACTCGATAATCCATGAATGCCCGAATGGAATCGACGACATCGTGAAAGAAAAGCTCCGAACTCTTTCCATCGCCGGAGAGAAGTTGACCTCAGTGTCGATGTTTGTGATGTCGAAAGTCGCGGAACGTGTCGGAGACTTGGATATGCTGGAGCTTCGCAGATGCTATCCCACCGACGACGTTATGAAGCGCTTCCTATCGTCCGCAAATCACCAGAATACGAAGGTACAAGCGCCACTATTAGTATCGCATCGGTAGTGTGTGAATTCGAAATGTCACTTTTGTGGGTCGTCGACCAAAAAATTAGACTTGGTAAAAACTTCTACTGTCGCTGTGCAATTGTTGCTAAAAGTCTGAGAAAATCGAGTTCCCGAGTGATTCGATTATGACTGGATTATTAGGATTAGGATTGCATTTAAAACAAAAATCAATTAAAAACAAACATGTTTAAAACAAGGCCCTAATTTAAAACATGTTTTTTATTGCTAATTTTGCTTTTTAAAGACATGGCGTCACGAATATTCAATTGTGACGTCACAATGGATTGACATTGAAAATTGAAAATATACGCTAAATATAGCTCCTTTGACGAAATATCTGTATTCTAACTGTTGAACCGACTATTTTGCGGGTTACAACCATCCCATGTCGATATACGTCGGCTAAATCGGGTGGTAATTATCCGTATAGGCTTATACAACATGTTATTTGGAAATTATTTACACACTTATGGCATAATTTAACAATTTAAAAATATTTTTTTATTTTTAAAAGGCTTTTGTTCAAAACACTGTTTAAAAATTGTTTTGGACAAACTGTTTTAAAACAACGTTTGTTTTAAATGCAATCCTAGTTATGATTCGAGTATTTATGGCGTGATAGCAGTGTAATTGACGTGGATAGTGGAAATATAGAGATTGTTTGCAGAACCGATAATAGCCTACTCCATCACGCGCGGGAAAATAGAAATGCGACCTAACGAATAGACGTAAGTACTTTTTACGCGACCGGAAAAAATATCATGCCAGTTTTGCATCACGTTGAAGATAATATGGTATTTTTTAGAACATACCTATTTCTAGGGATGCATTTAAACCATATGGTGTTTTAAAAAAACTTTGTTTAAATCATGTTTTAAACTGTTAAGTAAAGTAGCCTACGTCTAATCGTTAGGTCGCATTTCTATTTTTCCGCACGTGGAGTAGACTATTATCGGTTCCGCAAATATTTGCTAGCAGGGTAGGACACACACGTTGTTTTGTGCAACGGTTGTCCTTACTATATGTGGTAAATGATTTGGATCATGCTATTCACAGATAAAAACTCTCAATCTCCGCGAGAATCCAAGCATTCTGACAGCCGGAGCAGCCGTCCGCGAAATTTGCATTCAGTGCGGCATCGAAGAGCTTGATATTGGCGACTGCAGTTTTCACGGCGATGTTCTCGCTCCGCTGGCCAGAATCTTGCGAGAAGTCAAGGTAATTTTGCGAATCGCGTCCAAGTTGATGACATCGCGTGAAGCTAAATTTCTTGGAATGACAGCTGAAGACGCTGAAAATTGACGACAATCCACAAGCTAGTGAGAACAGCGTGTACGGCATAGGAGAGTTTGTAAAGAAGGCCAACGTACGCAAACTCAGCATTTGCAATTCTGATTTGAGGGAAATCAAACTGAAACGGCTGGGGCGGTCCCTCAAACATTTCAAGGTATGCTTGCGCGAGATGACAGCGCTGATGTATTCGAGTGGTGCAGAATAGCTCCGCCTATATATTTCTTCGGATAAAATACGTCATACAGCATGATATGCAGTATCAGAGAACCGTCGGTATAAACAGCATGCAGTCTTCAAAATCCGATTGAACTTTAAAATTACAACGGCATCAATAGTAATTCAATGGCTATACAATCTTCTTTTGCGCCAATGCAATGAGTAAACCGCGTTCCCTGTATTTTTCTTGATATTCCCACCCAATATACTATATCCACATAATATAGAGAAATACATATAGATACTACAGTCTCAGTTTAATTAATTTAAATGAATTGTGTTCTCTGTCGCTGATGTCAAATGCTTTTGCTTTCAGCTCGAAACCTTGGATGTCAGCAAAAACAAGGCAATCGGCGCCCAGGACACGGCTGGAATTATCGGGGACATAGCACACGAATGTAAACTCGATGTCTTGTACATGTCGGACTGCGGAATAACAAGCGTACATTGCCAGACTCTCGGAGAACGGCTGAAAGCTCATAAGGTAGAATTTCTTGTGTGAAAAAATACGGGAGTGCGCAATAGGCTCGATAACGTCACATCTGTTAATTCATAGGCAATTTCATTCACACATTTTTATCTTAAAAGTGCATATAGCGTGTAGCAATTACATTTCAATGCCCATTACCGTGTAATAATAATGATTCTATAATCGATCACATCATTATCCAAGATCGTGTAATTATTTATTATATTTCTCCATCAGATCGTAAGCCTAGACCTAAAGACGTCAGAAAGGTGACTTTCGTGATTTCCGGAGTCGTTGAGGACATCAATTGCAGCTGTAACGTGATACCGCGCGCATGGTTATGTGATGTTATCTGTTTATGATTTAGGCCGCCTTTCCGCTGAGCTCACAACAAATGCGAGCTTAGCGATATCACGTTTCTGGTTGTAAAATGCCAATAAAAGCCCACATGAATTATCTTCTTATGATTTTGCTTGAAGTATACAGCTGCGGATGAACATTTACTGAGTTTACATCGGCCGACATGTTGCCTTGAAAAATCATACTGATGTCTGATTTTACGCCTACAAGTTTAAGTGGGCATCTGTAACGAATAGGACTGTTTATTCCGCAACTCCAGTATGGCGTCACAATGTAAAGGAAGATGGATGTCGTCCCTTTCGATTGTCGAACTTGGTTATAGCAACGATAAATAAACTACAATTCTTTACATTAGCTCAAGAAACTGGATATCAGCGCTTTGGAGTCGACAGAAGTGTCAAATAACGGACTCAATAGTCTTTTTGGCCTGATACCATGCGTGAAGGAAGAGTTGCGACTAGAGAACTGGCAGTTTTCACCCGAGAATCTTCAGTCGCTCTCGGAGATGGTGAAAAAGGATGGTCACAAGGTACATTCTGTTTCCCGCATCCATATAAAATGCATCCATTCATGTACAATGTTCTTTACAACTCTCAGCTAGTTGCTGACGATTACCTCTGACGAGTTTCAGCCGAAAATATTCGGGTTTATTTCTATATGAATATATTATTCCATTCAATTTGAATCATCACATACGTCACCTTTGGGTTGAAATGTGACATGTTTTTTTTCAGGATGTGACGATATACTACGGATCCGAGGGAGAGAGCATTTAGGAGTGTGAAGATTACTTCTGATACCTGAATTCCGGATGATGAATTCAAGAGTTTACTATTATCAAAAATATTTTATTGAGCGATATGTGTATTTGTATATAGTGCTATAATCCTGGAGTTGATTACAGAAGTCGGAGGGAAGGTCTCTACCGCATGTATACGGACGGGGTCGGGGATGAGTTCTCCTTTCACATACAAAATTAAATACAATTGTCGTTGAACAGCACAGATTATATCAAGATATTATAATGATAGATGTATACATATAATATATAATTTACAATAAATATTGTTTTGTGAATCGGAGGATTATCAAGCATGCATATATTTTTATCAAATGATAAGTTTTCTGAACCAGTCTGAATAAATCTTGAACAAGCAGGAAACACTCCATTTGCTATTATTAAACCTATAGACGATAATAAAGCGGAAAATACAGGCACTCCAATATATTTTGAACCATACATGTAACAAGGAAAGGAAATGAGCCCTTACGATGTCTCGAAGGAAGTCGGCATGAGACATGTATGAGTGACTGAGTGAGTTTACAACTGATTTGTCTTCAACAAGACGTAAGAAAGACGCAGTCATGATGATGATTTTTATTACGATTCTGCCGCCTGGGGCTCTTTTGTATACAGCTCGTCACGAAAATTCACAAAGCATAAAATGAACTTGAGCGTAGGTCTATACTACCAGATGACGTAGATGTGTACTTCTCGGGTGCAGTTTATTGTAGTTATGATGTATGAGGCACAGACACACTGACCTAGGCCTATACCGCTTAGTTAATTAAGCCTTATAGGCTTGCCGAATTATGGGTCAAGGATCTGATGCTTTGTGATATTATTTATGATCAATTACATCTTAGTGATCGTTTTTGTGAATAACCTATGATCCTATATGATATATACATGCTTCCGTCTTTCGCAGGTATAATATTGTGCGATGGACACCTCCAATAATAGTGGGTTGTACCAAAATGCCACCACGATTGAAATGTCGACAAACGAATACTACAGATTAGCAATGTACGCTGAAGAATTGGTAGCAAATGACAAAGCACTCATGAAAGCATCATGGATTTTCCTATGGACTGTCGTATCTCTAGGCTTTGCCTCCAATATATTACTTATATTCTTGTTCATCCGATTTAGGGCTGCTGCATTGAAAACATCGTCGAATATTCTGATTTTCAGCCTCGCGTGTGTTGATTTGTGTGCGTTATCAATTGTAACTTTAGTCGAATCCTATCTGAAGTTTCGATTGGACCAGATAAACGTTTGCGTTGGTATTTCGTTTTCTGCTGGTATATTTTCAGCGGTATTCGCGGCTGTTGTTGTCTCTGTGATATCCAGTCAAAAGTTTGTTGCTGTCTTTTTTCCGTTCAAAGCTAAGTTTTGGCTGAAGAAGAGGACGGCTATGAAAGCCGTGTTTGTCACTTTAGTTGTCACTGCTCTGTTTACGATTCCACTATGGATCACGTCTTCCGAAGTAATTGTTTTGAATGAAAACGAGACCAGGTCCGTGTATCATATTATTGCAATAACTGGCCGAGATTATATTGATTATGCAATGACTTTAGAATCACTAGCAGCCTGTGTGGCAACCACCGCTATTTTCATTACTCAGCCAGCAATAATATATAAATTATGCACTCGTAAATTTTCCAGGAATAACAAACATTACAGGGATGCTATAAAACTTGCTGTAGTGATGGTGATTGTGTTCACGTTTTATTTAACTTTGTCTTTATCGAAGCACATTATTTGGTATATCTTAGCGCTTGAAGACGTTATCGTCGACAGACCGGTGTCATCTATCACGCAATTTATGATAAAGTATTGGGTGTTTGTTTCTAGTCCAGTTTCAATGTTGCATATTGTTGTCAATCCCGTATTGCACGCTCTAGTAACGGAAAATTTTCGAAAGTATTACATCCCTTTTGCGTGTAGAAAGAAACATGGATTTAATGAATCAGCAGAAGCTATTTCGTGAGTCCGGCGCATAATGAAATATGAGTGTTATAGTCCATTCAAGTAAGGCTTACAGCGGCCAATTCTAAACGGCGGAATATGCGGAACTTTGGACCGAGCGGACCAAGACAAAATAATCACTCAAAGCTAAACCGTGGAAAGAGCGAACTGCGGAACTGGCGCAACTCACAGTATATTAACTGCGGACCGGGTGGAACTGCGAACGGGCGGACTATTGCAAAATACTTAATGAAAACGGTGGACCACTGAGCAAGGCATCAATATTATTACGTTTTCGAGGGATAACGCTATTTGACCGCAAAAATAGTAAACTTTATTTATTTGGTTCAGTTTTTTAAACTTTGTCAGGTAATGTGCAACTAGATATAGTTTCGAATCAATTATACTGTTTAACCCTGTCATTTCCTATTATAAATGTTTTGCAATTGTATGTAATAAACTTTAGATGGACAACCGCATCGTAATCAGTTTACACGAGAATACACTGATCAAAGATATTTAATGCGGCATGCCCGGGTAAAGGCTGAGTCATTTTGGACTGGGACTGTGAGAATCATCGAATGTCTCAGCCAGTATAATATCTTAATATGTAGGCTATTCAGGTCAAGGTATAGGCTATACCGCATAAGTCACAAAATGAGTCTGGCTATTTTCGCAATAACTGCTATAGTAGCATTATATGTCCGTTGGAATACTCGAGGACACTGTTTCTAATTAGTATTTTTAGCGCTCGTACCCCTTAAGCATTCAAAAGAAGTTCTCGTAGTGAGTTTTAACCATTGACAATATAAATTTCGCACAGGGATATCTAGAACTGATTTCGCGTAGATACGAAGAAAATTTTTGTTGGAATCTGCGCCAAGAAAATATTCCACTTTTTGCCGGTTTGCAAAATTATTTTTGGTTCGAGATATCGTGGGCCTGTAGGCCCAACATTCCACAATGCGTCTCAACCCCCTGATATTGGTGCTTCGCAGCGTCATATAGGGTCCACGGACCCCTGGTAAAACTCATGATCTAAGGCAGGAGTCTCAAAACATTCGGCCTGGGTCGAAGATAGGACAAAATAATTATATTCAAATATTTCATAATGTGATTCTTTTTTTCGTGCCGGGCATGAATTGCTACATGGTAAAACACATTTTCACGGTGGGGGTGGAATATCATTCTTCAAGGTCCCGCTATACAAGGCATATACTTGGAAAGACTTTGAATACACCTATTAGGCCTATATGGATGCTGCGGCCCGCGACGTCATAAAAAAACTATAAATTGGCCAGCGAGCAAATTTTAGAGTTTGAGAGGCAGTAAGTCTAGGGCAGTATGGTTGTCAACCTTTTCAACCCCGCGGCATCCCCTCAAAAGGAAAAAGAGTTCGCGGCACCACCCTGGATGGCGAGTAGGCCTAGCGTGTAGTGGTACCTTGCACGACTGCAACACAAATGGCTCACACCTCACTCCCCACAGCTGTCAACAGTTTCGGTCAAACCTCAACATCACGGACCAATTGCCCGAGTGATGACCTTTTGTATAATTTTCACCTTCCCAATTTGCTACTATGTTAGGCTTACCATATTTTGGAAATCTAAAAAGAGGACACTTTTTCAGAAATTTGAGACTTGCAAAACCGGAGAAGAACTACCAGAAACCGGTGAATTTTTCCCACTTTGTGATCGGTTGACTAAAACAAAAAGGTCATCTTTTCCGCTCAGAGCTCAAAATACCGTTTTTCACTCTGAAATAACCGCCGGAGCGTCACTTCTGAGCTAATTTACAGCATATCACTCGCAATTTGCTCTAATTCTGACCTAAATTTTCAAAAAAGAGGACAAAATCTCAAAAAAGATGACAAAAGGGCGTCCTCCGAGGACACTTTCAAAAAAGTCAAAAAAGAGGACAAATCCTCTTAAAAGAGGACGTATGGTAACCCTACTATATGTGGGCGAGTTAGCGTGCCGCGCACCACCGTTGACGATACGATCGAGGCCCAGGTTTGATTCTTCGCAGTAAAAAAGCTCCGTAGAGCGTCGGAGGTTTATTTGAGATTTTCCTCCCCCACGTCGGCGTGCTAATAGCGTCTTTACGATGTAAAAAAATCGAGAAATATCCGATCAAGGTCCAATCCACGGAAGAGATTGCAAAGAGTGAGAATGCCTAGAAATTGAAAGATAATGATCGAACACTATTATCAAATCGACATCCTTATATCTGTTCATTCCACTTGTACACATTATACATTATGTGTCTTGAGAGGGTAAAATAATATTAAACCACCGATTACGCCACACTTAGAATTTGAATTCCTTGATTTTTGTTATACGTCGACCTTGTTTAGCACATTTTCTCGCCGCACCAATTAGCAGTCCAATCGGCACACCAGTGGGGAGAACCACTGGTCTCTAGGATGTGAAGCTTGTGGGGGTGGACTTATTATTATGCTACTTCTACTTCTACTCCGTAATATTTTGTGAACTACTTACTTACTTTTCGCTATTTTCAGTTTGTCAAGTAAAAGTAGCTTGATCCCCCAATAAGAAAGATAGCCTAAGGAGTTTCGGGGTTGTTTTCACGTAGTACCGACATTCATAAAAGTCATGTAATACCCAGAATTTTCGTTGCGTTTCGCGCACAGTAGATATGGAGTCACAAATATATGTTTTAACGAGAGTATCGCTTAATATATAATTTAGATACCAGGTTGCGTGGTTCCGTACAAACCGCATTGTCGCCTATATCAAATATTTCTTCACAGTAAGTAGGGGAGATGTGGTACCGATGGATCAAAAATCGGAAAATGATCGCTGACCCTGAAATGTTCAGCCGAAAACAGCAGATCTTTTGCTGGCTCAGCACTTTGATACAAGCTCTGGCTATCGCGCACATATACATGAATAACCGTCTTCTCAAAAAATATTAATGGACGTTCAAAATTTGTTGCTCGAACGTGTCATGGGTCCCCACCCGGTGGGTCCAATGACACACGACCCGGGGACCTATGACACATATACCCTAAAAAACTCAAATGTGACTACTTTTCTTTCTCAGTATTATAATCTAAGCTACAGCAAGCCAAAGAAGAATGTTTGGTCGCAACTGTCAAAAAATAGAATAAATATTAACTCAAATGTTGTCATAAAATCACGTTTCGATTTAGGCCCGGACTTATAAATTTGAGGGTACATACATATTGCCTGAAAATCGACAGTGTGACTTCCAAATACCTCGTTATAGCGATAAAACATCATATTCAATTATTAAATAAAGATTTTCTATACGTAGGCATGTTTGATTTGTTTCGTGATTAGTATGCTTGATTATTTTGCTTGATTCGGCTATTGTATCATCGGTCCCCACCCTACGAATTTTATACATAAATCGAAAAAAAGTCCACTCAAGGAAAGTACTGAAAAAAATAATAGGTGCCATTATATAGCCTGATACAAGCCCTACACTTCACAATAAAAATGATTGCAGGTTTGTTCGTGTTGAAGGTTACAAAGAAAAATGTATATGTCGATCTAAATTTAGTTTACACCACCTTAAACAAAAATCATCTGTGAGAGACCCCATTGCTCGCGCACGTCGAATTTTTTTGTATGTGAGGAAAGATTTAGCCAGCATGCAATTGTAGACAAGTTCACGGAGTACAATCGTGGAATTATCATAGAGAATTTTCAAAGTATTTTCGGTCCCAGTGATCCATCGGTACCACATCTCCCCTATTACCCCAATAACGTTTGAAACTACCGTTTTGCAATATAGCAATTAGGCCTACCTATTATACCTAGCAGCCCACGATGTGTCCTAATCGGGAAAAGTGGACTTTGACTTTTTATAACGTTAGACAATTGTTTTAGCAGACCACCGTTGAAAATTTCCGAACAAAAGACATGACAAATACTTTCCGCTTTTTAGAAGTAGTATTTGTATTTTTCTTTCAATTACGAGGATTTTACGTTGAGTTCTAATTATAGTTTCAGCATAGCTATGGTTTCAGTTCTTTTGTCTGGAGAACATATACATGTTGAAGCATAAAAGCAAGTGTAGTAATGCCTTATATTTTCCGAAAATAAAGCATACACTTTATGGCATTTTTGCGATCTGCCATATTTTTAATTAACGTATACTATTCGCACAAAGTGGTAAAGCCGTATCCGACAAAACTTCTCCGCATTGCTCTTCGACTGAACTAGGGGCCGGGGGAGGGCGCCATGCCATGATATTCTCTAAAACGGGTTTGTTCAGTAAACAAAAGATTAGTATCGCATTTTCATATCAATACTATCATTTACATCCAATGACGTGGCCGACTGCTTATTTTGTCAAAGATTGACACCTCCCGGGATGCATCAATATGAACCAAGCTATTTACACGTAGGCTACTTTCAGACGTAGGCCTACTTCTACTCGTACTTGAGTATGTTATTTTCGTCGTTATTCTTCTTCTACTTTCGTAGCTTTCTTGACTAGGCTACTTTGACCACCTCTGAATTGTCACCACAGCACTGACTCCCCACCACAGCACTGACTCCCCTGATAAACGATCGATGGACAGGAGACAGTAAGTAGATACTGAGTACTAGACAGTAGAGAGAGAGAGAGAGAGAGAATCTATATTCGTATACATTACACATCAACATTACACTACAAAAATGTAACAGTGAAATGCGACATGCAAGGTAGACGGGAGGCTCGATATGACAAAGTCTTCAGAGCCGAGCCATCCAGGACAGGAGCAATTTTCACAGTTGATAACTAATAAACAAAAACAAAAAAATTAACTAACGAACGAAAAGAAAAATAAGACACAGTATCATGGACCAACTCGAAATACAATGCAAATACAATTTAGCCGTAGTTAGAGATAAGGGAATGAAAACATTGTTTTTTAAATGCACAAGAGTCTAAATTGCGGAGATTAGGTGGCAGCTTGTTCCAAACATTGACACCAATAAAACTGATCGAATTTTGTACTAGACTGGTAGAGTGGTGTTGCACAGACAGAGACAAGTTAGAAGAAAATCGGGTATGATGTTGGTGGGTCTGAAGGTATCTTGAACAGATTATCAAAATATAGTGGCAGTTCACCCTGATGATAGCTATGCATAAATTTCATAACCTCAAATTTGAAAATGTCTTCCACTCTCAATATTCCAACGCGTCGATACATGCTATTACAATTTTCATATCTAGATTTCCGACAGAGAATTCGTATGGCTCGGTTTTGCAAGACTCGCAATTTCTGCAGATGTTTTTTTGCAGCAGGTCCCCAAACTAGGATCCCATAAATGAGATAGCAGTGAATTAAGGCATAGTAGACTGATCTGAGAGTTTGATGAGGAATTAATAAGGCGATAGAGATCGAGCCCCGACACCACGCGAGATTTTAGTTTTTATATAGCACATACACAATGCTCTGCTATTCCACCCGTATGCCATTACATTTCGGATTTACAAGAAAAAAGTGATGTTGCAGATCTACATCTAGGAAGCAGAGATGAGCATGGATTAGGATTAGGTTTTGAAAAAACAGGATTTGTGAAATTTTGTCGGATTTGGATTGGATTTGGATTGAACATTTTTTTCAGAACGGAATAGGATTTGGATTGGATTTACCTATTTTCTGGGAGATTGAAATGTCGTGTGGCGAATGGCGACAAACTTCATTCAGATCAGTTATTAATGTACTTATGGTTACTAAGTTATCTTGAATCAATGGAATCGTTGGTTGTGAAAGAAAATTTTCCAATTCCTCCCTTGCATAAATTAGTATTTTTTCTGAATTTCCAGTTGGAGTCGGATTAGGATTGGACATGGACTTGAATATGAAAAAGTCATGGATTAGGATTTGGATTTGGATTTGAAGGTTCGGATTTGGATTGGATTAGGACATAGAAATTTCAAATCCGCTCATCTCTGCTAGGAAGCAGAGATGAGCATGGATTAGGATTAGGATTTGTAAAACCGGACTTGTGCAATTTTGTCGAATTTGGATTGGATTAGGATCATAAATTTTTTTCTGAACGGATTCGGATTTGGATTGGATTTACAGATTTTCTGGGAGATTGATATGTCGTGTAGCGAATGGCGACAAACTTTATTCAGAACAGTTATCAATGTACTTATGGTACACTACACTATGGCGCAGTCGGTGCGAATGAGCATGAGTGGTGCGGCCCCATGCCAAGTTATCTTGAATCAAGGTAATTGTTTGTTGTGACAGAATAATTTTAAATTCCTGCCTTGCATAAATTAGTATTTTTTCTGAATTTCAGGTTAGAATCGGATTAGGACACGGATTTAAATATACAAATAAATAAATATACATCGCCTAGGCCAAGGTGGGTGTCAGATTCCATAGACTACTCCTTGTCGCTTCGACATCTTCCTGTCTTTTCATTGTATCGCATTTTTGTGGTGTATTGAACTGATAAAATTGCTAATAAACCAATGATGATGATGATGAAGTTATGGATTAGGATTTGAAGCGCTTTGGATTTGATTTGGATTAGGATAGATAATCCGCTCATCTCTGCTAGGAAGAGAAGACCACAATGCCGTCACGCATCAACCGCGACATAAATAAATTGCCCTGAGTTAAAGCATGGGATAGTCTATTCCGCAAACTCGGCTTTGGGCCAATATTGAATAGCATGTTGGGGCAGTGTTATGCGAACGTCTACATAAATTAGAATAAGAATATTGCATTAGCCTGATAAAAAAGTTCTAATGGAACTATAAGTACGTAAAGAGCCCTATTTGTCCCGACTTCTCAAATTTGACAACCTTGGTGGTGATTGGATCCTGTAATTGTTGTTAGACATTGACGAAAAACGTGTGCTTGTGCAAAGCTGAGATGTACATTGTACAGTTGTCACTTCTCAGATATTAATATTTCGAGCTAAATATATAATTCGTGAGCCAGTTTCGCTCGTTCACATCGTACAGACGCGAACAATGTCAACACAGGAGAGTGATAGCGGTTGCGTGGCTGACGTCAGTGTCAAGTTGGAAACGCAGAAGAATGATCGGGAAGATGCAAGCAATATCAGTCTCCAGGTTATGCCTGAGTTTCAATACACTCAAGCTGACCATTTCACGTCAGAACTCTACAAGATCGAGATTGGAAATGTTCCAAAGATTTCTAGATCAAGCTATAGTAAGTTGTTCTTGGTTATCTTTTTGTTTAAACAATCTTGTTGTTCCGTATCTTACCTGCCCTAGAAAATGAAATAATGAAAATATTGACAAACCAACCCCTCGTTCGGCATGATCAACAAGAACAATCCCAACGTGGTCAGGCAAAATGTACCGAGATTCCAGTAGGGGCACTATCCCCAAAATTAGTGTTAATAAATCCTATTTGACTATAGCGGAATACAAAAAACTATTGAAGAAAAAACTGGATCTGAAACCCCACAAAATTAAAGTTATCCCAAAAGTTGGAAAAATATATGTCACCTTCAAGAATGAGGAGGAGAAGAAGAAAGCGTTCGAGGCACTGGACAAGTATGTATGCACTTTAAAATTATTTTGCTGACAAACATCGATAGTAGGCTTCTATAGGCAATGGCCAGATTATAATTGGTGGCAACGTCATGCAGAACTTTCTGTTTAATTACTTAATCATTTTATGCAGAAAAGCTCTCATCACACAGGATCGATTTCGAAAAATGAACCGAGATTCCATAGAGGGACAATGGACATATTCATCAACCCACATGCCGTTTTATTTATCTTGCACCGGGTTGTAACTTTTGTAGTTTTGACTCGAGTCAAGTCGAGTCATTTTCTGTTGACGACCGAGTCGAGTCCAAGTCGGGTTCAAAGGTTCGAGTCCAAGTCACTGTGTTGAGACTCGAGTCCATGTCGTTGTGTTCACTATGCATTTTCGAGTTCAATACTGTTGAACTCAATTTTTTACAACTCTGTTTGCTGGTTAATAGGCCTATCGAATGCCTTGCATTCATAATATACGGTGTAGTCATTTTCCTCGCTGTATACAGTTTCTCTCCCTACAAACATCAGTTGCAACAAAATGCTTGTATTGACTGCCGAGTCGAGTCAATACACAAATTGCCTCGAGTTACTCATTTTCCCTATTTTGTAAAATTACCCGCGTCAAGTCGAGTCTCCAAAATATCACGAGTCGAGTCTGGACTCAAGTCATTACAACAGAGTTGTAACCAAGTCAAAAAGCTCCAAGTCACAAGTCATTTCCACTTTTATGGTTTTGACTCGAGTCAAGTCGAGTCATTTTGAATTCACCACCGAGTCAAGTCCGAGTCCAAGTCATCCAGCAGAGGTTCGAGTCCGAGTCATGGTATTATGACTCGAGTCCGAGTCCAAGTCATTGTGTTGACTGCTCAGTTTGCAGTTAAAGTCTGGTTAAACCCACTCTTATAACCAGGGTTGCCATACCGTCCTTATTTCTAAGAATTGTCCTTATTTTGATGGGCCACGTCTTAGAAGACTCAAATGTCCTTACTTTTAAGAAATGTCCTTCCTTTCGAGTTGCGTCCTTATTTTGTCTTATTTTCAACAACTACAGAGCTTTGATTGTTTTCCTGTGGTAGCCTATCTGTGTTGCAATATCTGTAATTGTGAGATTAACCTGGAGGTCATAGGAAAGACGGCTATTTCAACTTATCTTGATACCTAAACACAAAAAGTGTATCATTGATTAGTTGGAGCCAGTCGATTGAATAAAATTCACAAGTCGATCAGCACCAACGACCACAGACTACAATGCAGCTGCTGCTGAGGGTATCTGGGCATTCCATACTGTCAAACACCAGCAATTATTCCTCACCAACGATTGCACATCGCAATTGTTTCAAGAAATATTCCCCAACTCCCATAACAAGTAAACTTGCTTTGGCCAGTACCAAGACTACAAATATTGTTACTGGAGTTCTTGCTCCATATGCCTAAAACGATTTCGTCTGAACTTGGTGTAGAGCCTTTTCCCATCTTGGTTGACGCCTCTAATCACAACGAGGTGAAGGAGTTTGGTTTATCACCCTATGGGGGGGAGGGGGCAAGATCCAAGACCCAAGACCAACTTTCTTTTCGGTGAAAAGTATGGAAAATGATGAGTCACGGCTGATATGAGTAGTGAGTACAAGGTATATGCACAAAAACGCCTTTTAATGCCGATCTAATTTTTCGACTGTCCTTATTTTTTGGTCCATGTCGATGGCAACCCTGCTTATAACTCTGTTTGGTGATATCGAATGGTTCGCATCTACCATATACTAATTTTCCTCACTTTTAACAGATTCTGGTCGCATTTTCAAGTACCAGTACCAATAGACGTAATCCCAATAGGGTGGTTACTTTACTGTTCTTCGAAATTGCAATGAAATTTCGGTCTTGGCCGGCTGAGTCTCGAGTCATATGACTTGCTTCGAGTCATGCGCAATGACTCGAGTCCAAGTCGAGTCAATACACATATTGACTCGAGTCGAGTCATTTCCGTATTTTGAGAAATTGACTCGAGTCAAGTCGTGTCATCAAAAAATCGTGACTCAAGTCTGACTCGAGTTGAGTCATGACTCGAGTCATTACAACACTGATCTTACAATATTTCTATGTATGACTTTGTTATGGTTAATTGTAGCACACCTCTGTTGGCTAGTAGAGGAATAAATTGTTTGTGATAGTAAAGAATTCTGATGGAACGTCATACCTTTCCAGATTTCCTATAGATCACTGGCTCCCAACCGGGGGGGGGGGGATTTTGAAGTTTTTAGGGGGGGAATCTGACTTCAGGGATGTATCGGAAGATACACTGGGTTCACACTGGTTCTTTACAATTGTATGTTTCTTTTGCGGATCTTAAGCTAGGTGAATGTTTAAATGCCCTCCGTAGATATGACATCCTCTGATAAAGTGATGCTCACGAGACGATTTCGTTAAGCCCGTGACAGCCTCTCGACCAAATTGCTACTAAGCAGGAAAAAGTCAAGCCGAATTCAGCACAAGGCCGCTGGTGAAAATGCTAACCTTTTTAAGCCAACGTATGAGCGGACGTGAAGAACATACCAAATTCATCGATTCAGCTCGAGGCCTAAGCAAAGGGACTTGTGGTGATTTATTTTTCGTTAGCGGCTACCCGGATGGTAAATGGTAGTCAACAAATGGTTGTGCGGTAAAACACCTTTTTTAGCCACAGGCAACTTATTTATAGGGGGAATTTTAGCTCAGATATCGGCCAAGGGGTCTACGAGACGAAAAAGGTTGGGAACCACTGCAAAAGACCTACAATATGTTTCTAACATCGACATAGTTCTATGGTTTATGTACATGGGTATAACGTAGTGTAGTTTTTATTTCAATTAGCTCTCGCTGATTGTATCCCAACCTTGATCAAACCATCAACATAACTGTAACCTGTTTTTGTACCACTTTATATATTAAAAAAAAACATGTCACAAAGCTCGTGTGAATATCTGGAGATGTATATTTGTCCAAAATGACAAATATTATGTTGGGCGTGTCTCGGGGTAATAGCTTTGCGATAGCACCAATGTTGGACAATGTCGTATTGCACATACGAAAATCGTACGAATGCCACCTGTGATATCTGTACTGTGTCATCTAGCTTCGAGTATAAAGGGAGTCTGCTGAAGGTGAAGAATGCAAAGCCCAAGGTAGATGCGATGGCCGGCAAAAGAGCACTGGATGACCGTGACAATCGAAATACCGCGAAAAGACGTAAAACAGAAGATATTGACTTGTCTATGTCTCAACTAAGTCCCGCAGGTAATTTTTCAAGCGGGGTTGAAGTGTGGGTGTTTTGTGTCGATGATTTCTTCCAGAGTCGTACAACTAAAAGATTTCAACTTTTGCAAATTAGAATTGCTGATTTTGAATTTTAAATTGGAAAGATTTTCATTTTGCATGATGACTATTGGTTGTGTGAGTGATGATTTTTGGTTACCTTCAAGTGCTAGTCATAGTGAACTGTTGTCCTAATAATTATATATTTTCACCTGAAGAAAATGAAAGGAATAAACAAACAAAATATGGCATCCGGAAATAAGTGAAATTTGGAATTTGTAGTTGAAAATTTTGGCTTGAATGCCCGCATTTTATTTTGCAACGTCAATTTGATGTTCTTTAGAATTGCTCAGAAGATCAGTCACAAAGTGGCACGACATATCATACGAGGACCAACTCACCAAAGCATACGACGGTATGAAAGAATTTCTACAGACGTGCCGTTACAAACTGGGCCAATTGAAGTTGACGCACGAGGTAGCTTATTTAGCACGTAGTTATCGATTTATTGCTTTGAAACCGGCTTGTTTCTGTTCAGGTTTTCGTGTGGGTTATGAAAAACAAAGCTGAAGTCGACGGCATGTGCTGTCCGCTCAAATCGATCGTTCCTTCTCCCGTCACGACGAAATACCGGAATAAAAGCGAATTCACCGCCGGAATTAGCACAGACGGGCTGCAAACTGTGGGATATCGCGTTGGAAAATATAGGTACTTTATTTTTCAAAGTTGAGGTGTTGAAACGTGGAAATTTAGACGGCGCTCACTCTGGAGCAGTGGGTCCCAACGTGGGCGACAACCCCCCCGTGGATGATTTTGAAAAGCAAGGGAGTGAAAATATCAAAATGGGTGGAAATGTTGTCCAGTGGGATATATTTAATTAAGACGGCTAAAATATGAACGTGAAGACGGCTTATTCTGCATGTGATGCGAGAAAGAGGTCAACTCGATGAAAAGTGGATGCGGAAACCGATTTTCCGAGCACCTACCTGGAAAAACGACCCTATATTTTTTATGTGGAAATTTGTGTCGAGCTTGATAAAGGGGGGCGATGAGTTGAAAGCGGTCGAGAACCACTGCTCTAGACCAAACAATTCTCAAGCTGTTATGTTAGTATGAATTGAGATCCAGTAAAGATGCAGAATTTCACCTTGCTGTAGGTATGCTTGCACTTGCACTTTCTCCACGTCAACGAATTTTATTGTCACTTGTCGAATGGGTTGATCGTAAATGTGGTTATCGAATTTGTATGATTTTGATGTTGTGATTATAGTTCTAAAAAGTCGGACACTATTCTTTTGGCTCATTCTTGAGTCTGCAATAATTTGAGATGTTCTGGGAGCTGGGAGCAACGATTCGAGTCTATCTCATTTCAATTGCATTGATTCGGTTAGTGAGAGTCGATTCACACCGAGAGCAACGTGTTTTACCAATAATATTTTCTCGATTAAAAATACGGTTTCGAAACTTCATTTACTCTGTTGGAGCCTTGGTCAGTCATATATCAGAACCGAAAATATATTGCACACAACTCGGAATCACCCCGTTACTCGAAGAAACACTGTATATCAACAATCATATCACCAAATATTATGCCACTGTTCATGTACGGCAGGGGTTCTCAACTTCCCTTGTGTAACGGGCCGCATTTTAACAGCAAAAGATGCTGTGGGCCGCAGAACATCATCAACATGTATTCGTGGGCTACTATTAAAATTAGGCCACTGTAGCCTATTTACCAGTCGTATACGAGCACCTTTGAACCCTTCCACCAGAGAACCGAATTCTCTGTTTAAAAGTGTCAGCGAGCAAGTATAAAATTGCGGTAACTTTTTCGTTACATAGGCCATTATCACATTGAGCTCTTAGTGATATGAGAAGAAGTCTGGCGTTCGGGGTCATTTCTGAGCAAACCAATTTGCCCTTCTCCTTTCATTCCATGGCGGGGGGCATGCACCATTAGTTACAGAAGTTAGCATTGTCGAGTTGATGTTTTTTCGCTGGTCCCCCTTCCACGTTTGCCCAGCCAGTATTTCCTCTGCAAATATGTCCACTCTGATAAAATGCACCCAGATAATTAGCTATGAAATGTCTGTGGAGTCGGTGAATTCGTCCAATGCCAGGCTAAAGTAGTCTACGTTGCAACGTGTTTCAGAACATGCGGTAAAAAAATCGACTGACATTGCTGTTACTCTTTTGGTCACGGTTGAATCAGACAACTGTAGCTTCGAAAGATGTCAGGTGATGTTGTCATTGCTGCTAAGTTGCGTAATGCGCATATATCATTGAGTTGCGCAAACAATTTATATCTGAGAAAACAAATTCATTGTTCCACGCAGAGTTACAAACCAAGTTTTCCCGTTTAATTTCCCATTCCTTGTTCTTTTTTCTGTTGAAACCATTCACTGTGAGTGAAACACTCTTTGAAAAATGTACTACGTAGCGGGATTCTCTTGAATCAGAGTCCAACCGAATGCATATTCAAAACAATAACAATCTAAACTCGAGCATATATCAACAAACCAGAACATAGCAAAAATGAGCAATCAAACAAACAGAGACGGTGCAATAAGAGAGGTAAGTAGCTAAATTAATAAGTAACAATACCGTGGCAGTAATAATTGCATCCATAACGAAAGATGTCGCGGGCCGCATTCGGCCCGCAGTTTGAGAACCCCTGATGTACGGTATTCTACCATACTATTTGCATGTAGCATCAACTGTGCATCGTCAAATAAATTTTTCAGGGACCAAACGTGCGCCGTGGAAGAGACGTCTGGCATCGATATTCTGCCCGACGACATGCAGCGAGTCGCGAAGGAATTTCAAGACTACGTGAGGTCGTCCAACAAAGCGATCTACAATCCTCAGAATCACCAGGGTCACTGGCGTCAGTTGACTGTGCGTAGCACTTTGGACGGAGAGGTCATGGCCGTCGTAATAGTAACGGAGAACAAGGTATTAATACCTTACCTTGTCTTGTGTTATGTGCAAAATCAAAATTATGTGCTCCTTCTTGAGTAGCGTCTAGGACAGCGGTTCTCAACCGAGGGTCCGCGAAGCAATTTCAGGGGGTCCGCGAGACCACTAAATTTTTAAAATGGTTGATAGCCTAATTTTTATTTTATTTTTTAATTTGAGAAAACATGCGGCAGTTCCACACCACAACTGCTAAAACCACATGACTCCTATCATCATAATAATCATCTGACATGAACTATCGCAGTGTGGAAATTCAGTTTCAGTGCCAATTTTCCAATAACCCGGTGATAAAAACATATTGCTGTTTAGAGACGTTTTGTTGGGATCTGTGAAAAAAATAAAAATATGAAGATAGTAACGTCAATCAGGGTGACGTCGTAATGTCTGCGAAACCTTCTCGATTTGAAGTTGTCAGTCTCATCAAATTAGTGAACAGTCGTTTGAAATGAAAATTTCCGAAATGTTTCTCTAATTTGTCCCAATGCAGGGATTGAAACCTCGCCACACGAAATCCATTTTATCCTGTGATATACATAACCACTATTTGAACAGTTTCTTGGAGGTACAGAACTTCAATATACAATTGAATAGTATATTCATATTGAAATGAACCCGACTGTTGTCGGCTGACACTCGTCATAAATCGGACAATGATATACCTGCTCTTAAAGCTCGGCTATAAATCAGATTTGGCACATTCTTATTGCGGATGCCCTATCGAAAAGGCTGTTTTTTTATGAACAAGGAGTGTTTCGTTGCCATCAAAGCATTACTAGCCAACCCTGAAATTCATGTCACCAGTTATATTGGTATGCAGCCTTGTCTTGTTAATGTTCAATTGTTCATGGTCGAAAATGTTTGCTCGTAAATATATATGTAACCCGAACAGAACAAGTCGTTTCATAACAGTCTTTCTAAAGTTGGAAAACTTGGATCCATTCTTTGGCGAATAAAATTTGACTATACTTCTAGATTAGGATTTCACTTTGACGGTAGAAACTCTCTGCGGGCCGATCAAAATGCCGTCGCGGGCTGAATCCGGCCCGAGGTCCGTATGTTGCCCGTCCCTGTGCTAGATGTTGGGCGGGATATGTTCATAAAATATATGTTTCCTCATTTTGGTGCCATAAATGTTGTGATCACACCAAAAATATCTTCGGAAGCGTTATGCGTTAATATTGAATTAGCCTCGATCTATATTTGCGGAAATGGTTTTCGGCACTCCTTCATATCAAAACGAAGACGCGGATTTCCAAGACACAACCACGTACTTCAATAAATACAGCAGCAAAATTAACTTCGAAGTATTAAAAGTCTACCAATTTCTACATAAATAGTATGATGTTATTTTCAAGAAAAATCGTTCATTTTGCTGTTAATCACAAGCCTCCAATTCATATTTACACATAACAGATGAAGGTTGCACCATAAAAGAGCTAAAATTGAACTAAAACTTGAGGGGGTCCGCGAGGGTCCGTGACGGTCAAAAGGGGTCCGCGAAGTCAAAAAGGTTGAGAACCACTGGTCTAGGAAGTACTCAACTTCTGTATAAAATGGGATGATTTGTTCATACTGAAATAAACTTGAATATATTCGGCTGAGACCGGTCGAGGGGGTAATCGTCAGCAACTAGAAGCTCTGAGAAAAACTAGCCCTGGTGCTCAAACTGCTCATCCTCTGAAGCTTGATTTAGAACAGGATGAAGTCTGACTCCTCTGTAATTTCAGGATTTCGATGAAGCGCGGCAAACCGAAGAAAAGGATAGCTTAAAGAAGTTTTTCCAGGAAAAGGAACGCGAGGGCCTTGTCTCCACCTTGCTGTATCAAATTATTCCGACTCACAGGAAATCGGGACAGATTATCGAACCGCCAAAAGTGATCTTCGGCGACGGGCATATCACAGAGAAGCTTTTGGGTTTGAAATTTCGGATTTCTCCCGACGCGTTTTTCCAGGTGACTTTACGTTTCTTGTGTTGTGACACTCGAAGTCAGAACGTATGAGCTCTATAAAGCTGTTCAGAAATAGCTCTGAAGCTTCTTGGAGGTACAGAACTTCAATATATAATTGGATAGGATATTCATATTGAAATATCCTAAATTTTTTTTGGCCGACACTCGTCAGGGGTAATCATCACCAACTAGTAGAGAATTCAAAAGAACATCTTATATCAACAACCGTAGCACAAAATATGACGTCACCACTCGCCAGCATGAAATTTCGAATACGAGAGCGTTCAATGTACTACTTTTAGATGGCACACGAACTGTTTTTGTTGACACAACCTTGGCTGGTGTATTTTGGTAGAAGTCGACCCCAAGGCACACAAATGAAAGTGTGAACGGCCCCTCCCAATGACACGAAATCTGTCGTTCAAAAGTAGCTTTATATTTCAAAGACTAATATCTACTGGATGAGATTGTTGGGTTATACTCCAGGTTCTACGCCAAAAACTTCGCTGCTACTGGTTGGAATTTCGGCAAATTTGATATGCATTGTATTTTTAGGCAACCCAACAATTTCAACAAGTAGCCAGTAGAATTTGTAAAATAAGCTATTTTTGAACAGCCCTATTGAGTGCTTATGATTTTCTGCTGCACAGTTTTGAGCTCTTATGCAAAATTGAGGCTTGAATCCTTACTCATGTACTGACCTAGAAATTGTTGCGTGTACTAGACAGGAAATTTGCTTTGATTCTACTCGAGTCTAATGAAGAAATTGTTTGCAGTGCAACACCCGGGCCGCTGAAGTATTGTATTCCGAAATTGGAAAAATGCTGAATCTCGATGATCGCATTGAAACTGCAGCCATAGCAAACGGGGATAAGGAAGGCAGTCAGCGTGTTGGTAAGAAAATATTTAGGTCTGGGCAATAAAGAATATAATTCCTGTTTAACATCACATTACCGATTACGTTTTGGATGCTGCGATACAACCAGTTGAGGTTTACAGCCACAGCTTAAAATAGTATCGAAAGTATGTTACTCGTTGATTGATCAACTCTTAGTGGCATGGACCGTATGATTTCGGTACTCGAAAAATCATATCTCAATTCTCTGGTGGTGCCATTTGACTATTGCCGCTGCTCCCAGGTGAAAATAACGAAGTCATATTGTTTGACGTGTGCTGCGGCACGGGGACGATCGGCCTGACTCTGGCGTCGAAAGTGAAGCGCGTGGTCGGGATCGAAATGAACGAGCAAGCGGTCAAAGACGCGAAAAGAAACGCCGAGCTCAACGGTAGGCGACGTGCTAGTAATGTTATTTTTATTACTGGTCAGTATCAGAGTTAGAATTTTGTAAAGTTTGAAGCGGTTTTGTGATATGTGCACTTCATTTTTATGATTGAAATTGTGATTATAGCCGGAGTATCACGATAGCGAAACATATTTTCGAAAATTGCGTCGATTTGTATAGTCGAAAGTGATTTGGCGTTGTCAAAAGGGTGCGTCTTGCAATTTTGAAAGTGGCCACTGGCCACCTATGATTAACGGTGCTTCTTCGATATATCCCGCGAGATCAATATTTATAAACGGATAAATAAATTCTTTTTCGTATTTGGGATTGGGATGGGATTTGAGTTGTGGGTGCCGGATATTATGGTTGGAAGTGGGTTAGGATTAGGGCATCCCAATAATAGGGTTGTGAGTGGGAGATATTAGGGTTGGAAGATGACAGATGTTAGGGTTGGGGGTTTCGGACGTTAGCTCGGGGATTTTATCACATCTAACCCTAATATCCCTCACGTCCCAGTCCCACCCTAACATACGTCATTCACACATCCCTAATATCTGCCATCCGCTAACTCTAATGTCTTTCACCCACAACCCTAATATTTTTCACCCACAACCCTAATATTGGGATACCCTAACCCACTTCCAACCCTAATATTTCGCACCCAACCTGAAAAAAGAATTTATTTTTCCGTTTATAAATTTTGATCTCGGCGGTATATCGAAGAAGCGCCTGATTAACTGCCAAAGGTGCAACATAATCTACCTTTTGTTGCTGCATTTCAGGCATTTCCTACTTCTATTCGAAGCAATTTTGACATTTGCGTAATTAAGTAGTAATAAATTTCATCATTTTTCCCTGGGTACCGACACTAATCGACCGCCCCTCAAACTCTCGGTTTTTAACAGGTGTCGAAAATGTAGAGTTCCATTGCGGCAAAGCCGAACACATTATGCCCGGGTTGGTGAAGGCGTATTCCAAAGGTGCGGCGGAAATTGTGGCCGTCGTCGACCCGCCCAGGGCGGGATTGCATGACAAGGTACCGGAATGATTTCTTCCGCGTTTCCGAACGCGGCGCGTTATCCATTCGCGTGTTTCCAGGTCATCCAGTGCATGAGAGCGTGCTCCTCCATCAAAACCGTCATCTACGTTTCGTGCAATCCGCAATCTATTTACAAGAATTTTTCCGAGTAAGATGCTTTGTAAGGGTATACGTTGATTGAAATCTTTGCGTCCCATGTCTGATCTTATCACGATAGCAAACTGCTCTCTCGCATGAGATGATTGAATGAATCCTGTTTGAAGTTGTGGGGATAACCCGCTAGTTCTGTGTGCACGATTGAAGCTCCCTATGGATGGCACTTCATCAACCCTTACAGCAGACTTTGTAGTTTAAAAAGCCCTTGCATTATATTATGCGTTATAGCCGTTGAAGTTGAATGAGAATATGCTTCGATGACTTTACGTATTAATCTCGCCGTGTTGTGATCAATTATTACGAGTCGTTCGCATTTTGTTGACAGCTTGTGTCAGCGACCCTCTAAAAGAATGTCGGGATTGCCTTTCCTTCCGTATTGCGCGCAACCTGTCGACCTATATCCGCATACTACCCATTGCGAATTGATCATCCATTTCAAACGAGTCACTGGTGACGGTGGTGGACAAGCGAAAAGTAATTCGGCAGACAATGAAAAGATTCATCTTGGAAAAAGTAAGGAAACTGCATCCAACGAGAAGCCTCCAGGCTCGGTGTCAGATACAAAGGAAACCAGAAACGATGCGGAGGATTCGCAAGGACCAAGTAACAGTGGCCAGGAAACGAACGCTTCTACAGAAATGCTTGAAGCTGAAATTGAATCGGAAGCGGCCCAGGACACGCAACCTTTCGAAACAGGCACAGGCAAGGTGAAGATTGATACAAAAGCTTCTACAGAAATGGTTGAAGCTGAAATTGAAGCGGAAGCTGCCCAGGACACACAACCTTTTGAAACGGGCCCAGACATGGCGGAGATTAAAACGTCCACGACTGTCATCACTATAAAAGAAGAGCTTGGAGATTCTGAAGGTCGAATCGCTGACTCAGAAATTACTGAGAAAGTGGTGACTGAAAACGTGGTTGACAAGTCTAGTGAAGCGACAGCCAAGGAAACCAAAAGTGCTGATAGGAATATTGTAGGGACGTGTACGAGTTCAAGTCAACGTGTGTCTGACAAAACCTCTTTGGACAAGGTGGAGGATATGGAAGTCGATCACAAAACAGACCCAGTTTCAATCACTGACTCGAATGGTGATAAGGACTCTGGCTGTTCTGAAGGCCATCTTACCGACTCTGAATGTGTCGATGAAATAGCCATGGAAAAGGCATTCGACACGAAGCCCGGCAGAGCAAAAGGGACTGAAACCACGCCGCGTAAAGGAAGCGATAACGAATCTGGATTGACTTGCGTCAGTCCAAAAAGATTGCGTGCATCCGTCAAAAACATTTTGAAAACTGTGGAAGAAACGCCCGAGCCCAATGCGTCAAAGGCTGAACTTCAGAAAACGAGCGAGATCGACGAGCATGGCTCAAGCACCTGGAGAACTACGAGAAGTCTGCGTTCTGCCACGAAAAGGGCCGTCGACGTAGTTACCGATAAAGACGACAACTCAAACCGAGAATCTGACGAATCATCTTTGCGCAGAAGCGCCAGGAAGCCTCGGAGAATCTCATACACAGAAGCCGAGGTACATGCCAAGCCAGACACAGGCGTGCAATCTCAACCAGGCAGGAGAAGTCTGAGACTGCGTACGCCCAGAAAGCTGATACAGATACAGGCGGACATCAAGAGCAGAGCAGCCAGTCGCAAGTGATTTTACATGCTAGTGCTCATCTATGATTGATTTCGAATAAATGTGGGTGTACCTGTCACAGTTGTTCTCTTGCTTGTGTGGGCAGTACCGGTGGTGGTCGCGGCTTGTTTGTGCCAGCTAGGGCAGGGCTCTTCATCCGGGTGTATCGTACACCCTAGGGCAGGGGTTCTCAACTTGGCCATGCATAACGGGCCGCATTTTACCAGCGAAAGATGCTGCAGGCTGCAGAACATTATTACCGTGTATTTTAGGGCTACTATTAAATTTAGGCTACTGTAGCTTATTTACCAGGCGCATTCGGGCATTTAGTACATTTTTTGTGAGAATATGTATCTCCCAGTGGCGCATTACGGTAACTGTTACTTTGAGCTCTCAGTGATAAGAGAAGAAGTCTCGCGTTTCGGGGTCAGCAATAGTTACAGACGTCAGCTTCGTCAAGTTGATGTTTTTCTCTGGTTCTCTACCCACGTTAGCCTAGGGTTGCCATAGGTCCGGAATTTCACTGAAAAATCTGCGTCCGGGAGGAATTTCTAAAATATGCCTAAATGTCCGGAATTTTGAAGGCTTGAAGCAGGCTCAAACGTTTTTCGTGAATCAACATAAACAATATTATTATCAAGCAGATTTATGCTATTCAAAACTGGTTTTCGCGCCGCGCGCGAGTTAATGCAACGTATAATGATATTAGTATGAGCACCAGGCACCACCCTCACCAAAAATGCAAACAAAATAAACATAAATAACCATCATCTACTGAAATAAGTCTGATTGTAATTACAATTATAAGCTAACGGTATATTCTCAGAGTGGGTTCAGGCCGATTGGATGCTTCAGTCACAGACAGTGGTTCCAAATCTTGGGGTCGTTCGCCTTTATCTGGGGATCGCGACGGTGTAGGGCGTGAGTAAGTTTGAGCAAGCTGAATTTTTTTAGTAATCAGCTGGACAAGTTTTGAGCTTTGCCACGGAACATTTTCAAGTGGGAAATGAGGTCGCGACCAGAAAAGGTTGGAAATCACCGGATGTGCAACCTGCTGGTGGATTTTATAGTAGCCTAATATATGGAAGAATCAATATTATTGACAGAATTCAAACATAAAATTTAACAGCCAAATGCACATGGTAAGTGCCCAACATGTCATATCGACTACCCTACGGTGAGCCCAAGATCAGTGCTTTTTTGGGCGGAAGGGGGCAGTAAAAATGTTGTTTCGGACATGATTAAAACACGTAGACACCGACCTCCTACCAGTATAGCAGGGCTGCCAACACACGATCCTGACTGACTGATTTCATCCGGCCCGTGGAGGATACTATTTCAGACCCCAGCAAGTAGCAATCACCAGAGCTCACATTACGGATGGCCTAATTCATGACATATGTTCCACTCCATTCCTATACCAGGGGCGGCCAACCCGTGGCCCGCGGGCCAAATGGCCCGCGAGAAGGTTTTGTTGAGTGGCCCGCGACCTTAATTCTCGAAATTAGTTATAACACAAAAAATTAATTAGCCAGGTAATTTATTGTGAACTGGCAAGCCAAACTAAAAATTTGATTAGTCTGACCACGTAATGTTTAATGTTGATGGCTAAAATATCAGTTCCGACTCATTGACGTATAGCTAGGGGCCAGCCATATTTTCCCTAAATCTTCGTATATGACCAAACAGTATAATATTTCGTGGCCATTGGCCAATTTATTTAACTTGATATTTTTCTTAGAACTTCTCGCGATTTATTGTCACTCGATTTCTTTGTTTTAGTATTGGTACCCCCCTGACGAGTAAAATTTAAAAATACGCCCAATATACAGAATGGAGTCCGACTATATTCGAAATTATGAGAGAATGTGTCGTCCAACATGTTCTAGTCTGCAATGGCAAAAAGATCGCTCGCGATAAAACCTTTGCGCAAAATGTTAGACGCATATTTGCCGAAGCCCGAAATATTCGATATTAATATGCCCAAGAACCGATTAACCAGGTCCTTGTCAAATTAGCCTAGCGGTATATAGATTCGACCCGCAATACATGCAAGTGACATTATTATTGACCGAATACGTTCATAAACTTTTAGAAATTTTCGCAGTGGTTGGGATCTGAGTGCACTGCACACTGACTTTTCATGACGCAATTGTAATCGATTTTGGCGCGCAGTAATATAAGTATTGTTTTCGCCGTTACACATGGTTATTAACTACAAGTGACCCGCGCAATGGTTCGTGAATCTCATGTGGCCATTTGGCCGAAAAGGTTGGCCGCCCCTGGTATATATACACTATACAGTCGATGGGCAATGCTTTGCTAGTGTTACGTCATATTTACGGTCATTGTGTCGCACCTCATTTCAAAATCCGCTAGTGGGCGCTTAAGAGTGTCAGGAATTTGTTTCACAAAAATATGGTAACCCTACGTTAGCCTTACCAGCGTTTCAACTGCAAATATGACCACTCTGATAAAATACACTCAGATAATTAGCTATGCAACGTCTGGGGAGTCGGTGGATTCGTCCAATGCTAGAGGCTAGTGTGGTCTATGCGGCAACGTGCTATAAAAGATCGACTGACATTGCTGCTACTCGTCTGGTCGCGGTTGCATCAGACGACTGTAGCTTCGAAATTTGTCATGTGATGGTGTCCTTGCCGGTAAGTTCCGGAAACAGCGAATATTCGCACAGTATGGTAAAGTGTTATTTAAATTACACCTTATCTAGCAGATTTTTCGTGTTTAGCGATATTCCAATGTGCATGTCACGTGAGCAATTTTAACAATGCCTCGAAATATGGATTACTGGGCTTGACACCTAGCTAGAAACGATTTTTAAGATCAGGCAATATGTATAACTCCAGAATAAACTTTTCTTGTATCATTTTAAGCTTCTACACTTCGTTACGACAATTCTTCTTCGACAAATATGACAAATCGGTTGTACAACTGTACGCGGTGTCTTACAAAAAGCCTAGAGGTGGGCCGTGCTATAAGTCGGCAGTTACGGAAAATAAAAAGAATATCGGCCTGGTGTAAATGACCATAGTAGTCGACAAACACCATGAATACCCCAAAAACAAAACATATGGTGGAAGAAACTTGCATAATCAAGACCACAGAGGTAGTTCTGTGTGGGCCGTCGAGACCGACCTGAAGTGTCCGCCATACATTAGGCTTACCATATTTCGGAAATGAAAAAAGAGGACACTTTTTCAGAAATTTCAGACAAGCAAAACTGGAGAAGAATTCTCAAAAACAGGTAAATTTCACCCGCTTCATGATCGGTTGACTAAAAAAAAAAAAAAAAGGTCATCACTTCCGCTCAGAGCTCAAATACACGTTTTTCACTCCACATTGCCAGGTGGATGACTAAAAAAAAAAAAAAAAAAGGTCTTCTTTTCGCTCGTCACAGAGCTGAAATCACCACTTTTCCCTCCGATACCCGCCGGAGCTTCACTTCTGCGCTAATTTGCGGCATATCACTCGCAATTTCCTCTAAATCTGACCTAAATTTTCAAAGAAGAGGACAAAATCTCAAAAAAGAGGACAAAAGGGCGTCCTCCGAGGACACTTTCAAAAAAGTCAAAAAAGAGGACAAATCCTCTTAAAAGAGGACGTATGGTAAGCCTACCATACATCCAGTTTACTCCTGTCCTTTTGGACGCTAGCCTGTCTCGTGCTGAACTTGTGATGCTATCTTAATCCTTCGTGAATTACGATGCTATCTCGTTAATATTTCCTGTACGCCAAGCATTGCTGCTGATGTTTAACAGAAGTACCAGTTTTCAACTTTTTCGCCTTGATACCAAATCATCTGGAATTCTACATAAAGCAAATCCAGTGTCCCAGAATATCTAGTTAAGAGCTCTGGAGATCTTTGTATTGTCGGCTGTTACATTGGCTGACGGCTCAACGTAAGCGCCACTAATCCACTTAGTAAAAGGGTGCTGTGAATATTGTAGCAGAACCTGTGTGACGTGCAACGATTCCTATCTTTGATTTTCAATTGAATAAATGCAGCAGCCCGACCCAGATTTTTTACTTGCATACAAAATATTGGCAGTTTCAGACTCGTTACGTAAATTGCTAAGAAGACAGTGAGAAAATCGGAATCTCTTCGACGCAGTCACGAAAATTCGGGTCAGTACAAAAATTTCAGAATTTCCGATTGAACGTCGTAGGACTTGACCCAAATTTTAGACGATTTAGACACCATCGCCCTCACGACTTTCATAGTGCTGCGTGGAAAGTACGGCTGTCTCAGCGCGTGGTTGAGTACTTGTAGTAGAGGCCGCGGGTTCGCGACGGCTTGCACAGTCTTGTCTTCCGATTTAATGAGTCCGGTACGAACGAGCAGACGGTTGATCGCGACTATCGGTTTGTCCTCGCATAGTCTGAACGCCGCTCTCAGATAGGCGTCGGCGCATTCGCAAACGACGTTTTCTAATTTTTCCTTGTCTGGAACATTGCTGGTTACAAGCAGTCCTAGAAAGAATTATAATCAGTGTTTAACGTTGGAGCTTTAGTTGCCAAGTGCCAATTGGGCTATACATAACAATTTTCATAAAAAATGGAGGAAAGTTGCTAGAAAGTTAAGTACAATTAATGAACGTATGCATGCATGATGCATGCTTCATTTCCTTAGTTGGTCAGTAGTGAAGTCCTACTTTTTTCTACTTATCAGACTTGTTTTTAGACTACTTGTACTTTTATTCAATCGTTTTCAAGGTGATACTAACTAAATTTCACACTTGGTATTTTGAAAGTTCTAAATTCTTTGAAAATCCCCAATAGCTACCTTTCGCACGGCCGAATCCACTCTGAAAATCAAATTTTGCATGCAGCGGTTTGTGACAATCCTTCGGCTTGACCATAACTTTACATCAATTTTGTTTCCATAAGCATCTGTGACCTTATAAATTTTAGTTGCTTTGATATGGCTAATCTTGAAGAAAATAATTAAAAATAGCAGGGATGCATAATTTTGAAACTAAATAAAAAAGACGATTTCCGCTATTCGACTTGAATCAGGAAAATCGACAGTCAATTCCAATTTGAAAACTAGAATCGCAGTATCAAGAACTAGTGTTAATCCAAGCGATACCTCTAAAACCAAGGTATTTTGTCAGAATTCAACACATAGTTGCATAGTATATCCATTAGGGTTGTCCAAAATTTGGAAAATCTTACAAATCCTCCGTTGTAATGTCTTATTCTATAGATTATTGATAAAAAACGACACTGAGCCAGAAAGAAGCTCACAGGAAGGCCGTTAAGATTTCGTGCAAAGCGTTTGAAAGTAGCTGCCGAAGAATGGGCGTGCCACCGACCATAGAACGACGAGAAGACTAGCAATCACGAAACCACGGCTCTTGATTGGCTAATCGGCTATGCTTCAATGACCACGACAGCAGCAGCTTGCTGTGTAGGTGATGAAGGAGTCTGCTACCGGCGGCGATTCTGAAAGCGCATTGTATGTAGGTTGACAGATAATGATTTAGGATTGATTCAGGGTATGTTGAGGTGCGAAATACATGATGAACAAACAACAGCTGCTTCACAGAAACGTCTAAAGCATGACCACTTTATTGTGAAGGGAACTGCCGTAACCTACATGCCTTGTTTTCAACGAGAGAAAGCATAGGCGCTTATGCAAGTAGCGACGGATTCCTAGTTTCAGAAAGAATTTATCATTATTGAATACAAAGATAAAGCTTAACAATGACACTATAACTTGTGTGATCTTATTGGGCTCAGGTTGTAGTGCATAGTTTAAGTTTTGAAAGCTCTAAGGATCTGAATCAGCGGGTTATGCTTGGCACTTGTCAGATGCTTGCATCAAAACGTATTCACTTGCAAGTGTTGTCAAAGTCCTTAATGATGACGCAGAAAAGAGGTGTAAAGTTAAGCACATACTATGCTGGACATGATATGTCAAAGTCCTATCGCGCAGAAAAGGGGTGTAAAAGTAGGCACAGACAATGCTGCATAGTGCATAGCATCCAGCATAGTTTGTACATCATATCAAGCATAGTCTGTGCTTGCATGTAAACATCGTTTCTGCGGCATCATTAGGGACTTTGAAAACACTTACAAGTGAATTCAATTTGCTGTAAACATCTGACAAGTGCCAAGCCTAAGCGACGTTTGATTCAGCCGATCCCTAGAGCATTCAAAACTTCAATTATGTACTACAACCTGAGCCCAATAAGATCACACAAATTGTAGTGTCATTGTTAAGCTTTATCTTTGTATTCAATAATGATATAGCCGTTCTGAAACTAGGAATCCGTCGCTATTAGCATAAGCGCCTATGCTTCCCCTCGTTGAAAACAAGGCATATAGGCTACGGCAGTTACCTTCACAATAAAGCGGTGACGTTTTTGTGAAGCAGCTGTTGCTGTTCATCATGTATTTCGTACCTCAACATACCCTGAATCAATCCTAAATCATTATATGTCAGCCTACATACAATGCGCTTTCAGAATCGCCGCCGGTAGCAGACTCCTTGATCACCTACACAGCAAGCTGCTGCTGTCGTAGTCATTGAAGCATAGCCGATTAGCCAATCAAGAGCCTTGGCTTCGTGATTGCTAGTCTTATCGCCGTTCTATGGTCGGTGGCACGCCCATTCTTCGGCAGCTACTTTCAAACGCTTTGCACGAAATCTTAACGGTCTTCCTGTGAGCTTCTTTCAGGCTCAGTGTCGTTTTTTATCAATAATCTATAAAATAAAACATTACAACGGAGGATTCGTAAGATTTTCCAAATTATGGACAACCCTAATATCCATACTGAAATGAAACCGAATATTTTCGGCTGACACTCGTCAGCGGTGATCGTCAGCAATTAGTAGAGAATCGGAAAGAACATTGTATATTGATACGCTTGTTGATATACAATGTTCTTTATAATTCTCTACTGGTTGCCGACGATGACCCCTGACGAGTGTCAGCCGAAAATTTCCGGGTTCATTTCAATATGAATATCTACACTCACAATAACATGATAGCGACCAATTTCCAGCAATTTACAAACTCGCACCTGATAACTTGGCACAATCATCCACCAGCCCATTCGGATCGTTTCCCACCCTCAAAACAGCCTGCTGAATCAGCTCGTGTCTCCTCGTCATTTCCAGCGCCAGCAGCGATCCAGCAGACACTTTTTCAGGGATATCTTCGGCGGATATGTTTGTGTCGACGGTTTCGTTTACGTAGAAGCCGTTTGTCACCTCTTCGTCTTCCTGTTCCTCATCGCTTTCGTCCTCCTCGTCACCGTCTGAGTCTCCTTCGTCGTCAGACAGTGATCCCAATGCCTCCGAAAGACTAGAGAGAATACGCTATTGAATTTTCTAATACAAGGTCAGAAAGCAGACACAACATCGCGTTGCTACCCTCTGCGATATACATACTCTGCTTTCGCAAGCAGAAACTACGATACGTCTTAAGATATCTGCATGGTATATCGCATAGTTGATGAAATGAAAGTAAGCACTGGTCAACGAACTGTAGCAGTTGATAAACATAATATATATCAGTAAAAATTTCTGTTACGTAGGATTACTCAACCTGTTTGGAGACTTTCTCTTGGCCCTATACATGTATCCAAACGTCAGTCGTTGTCGTCATTCACTGTGTCGTAAGGTTATAGTGTAGTCACCTAACCCCAACCCATAATCCACAGAAACCTGTTCATAAGGCACCTCTTAAGCCCGGGACGGGAAACATACGGCCCACGACGTGATCTCGAGCGGCCCGCAGAGAGTCTACGATCGTACATGATAATGTGGCCCTTGGCCACAGTCTGACGCAATCCCCCACTACTTGATTCTTACGATTAATACAACTGTACTTATGTAATCAACTGTAATGAATTGATCTCTTGGTAAATTTGGAAAAATCCTAAGCCATCGTTCGTGTATACATTATACTAGGGGGGGCGCAACATACACCCCACGACCAATGTTTGCCGCGATTCTCCACTACTCGCTCACTACGTCAAACCGTAGTGACTGTGGGTTATTCATTAGTTCTTTGTTTTCGTTGTGGAACATGCAGTCATAGTTCAAAGAACCTGGTCACAACTTCGATCGACCACATATGTCTCACTGACTTCATCAGCTATTGAAATACATTACATTAATAAATTCATTGAATACTGTTTTGGTTTCTATGCTTCATATTTCAAATTTACATTAATTAAGATTACGGTAATCTTTGTATAGGTGGATGAATAAGCGTTCAATGTATTGATTCAGGAATCCGGCCCGTCAAGCACTTCATTTCCCCATATCCGGCCCCCTGACTGGAGAAGTTGCCCACCCCTGTCTTAGCCAAACATCGAGCTGATAAACAAACCCACCAATGCCTGTAGAGATGGAGTTATATGTGCTGGCATTCGCTGACACTTGCCACCGATAGGTCCGAATTATTAATACGGGTAATTTCAACGAAACAGTCCTAAATATGCCATATTGCTAAGTTTCTATATGTGAGCAGTATTGAATACTACTTTAGTGATTCCATGTATCAATAGTTATTCAATCCGTTCCAAGAATAATAGGAAAATTAGAATGTGACAAGTTTCACTACACTGCAACAACATGCTTTGTTGCATAAAGATAACAATACTAACACCATACTTAGATTCTTTCATCATGTCGATAATTTCTTCAACCCCGTCCGCCCCAAACTCATTGCCGTTGAGATCCACCAACGCCAATCTTTCTTTCCCCGCTACGCCCTCGCACACGCGGATCCCCCCATCAAGCTTGATCTCGCAATTTGACAGCAGCAACTGCTCCAGGTTTGGGTTGCTCGATTTCAAGGCGTCTCCGATGTGGATGGCCCCGTCCGTTCGTACCAGGCAATCCCCAAAGTTTATGATTTCGAGATTGTTGACGGACTAAAGCAGAGGTGGTCAAAATAGTCAATATCGCTACTTAAGAAGTATAAAATGGACGGTTTGAAAAGTACTCAGAGTAGTTTTATAAAGAAGATTTGCTTGAAGAGTCGAATACTTTTAGCAGAAAAAACAGAGGTGGCATCACAACACAAAATGGCTAATGACACCGTAAACATAGAGCAATTTTCAGGAATATATTTCGCTACCATCATGCATGTGCTATTGATATGACAATTTCGATCACAAAACTAAGTAGAAGTAGAAAAAGCCAGAAACTATAACCACTCAAGTAAGTACCGTACTGTGCGTTGGCAAAATCTATTCGAGTATTTTGAAATAGTACAAGTACTTCATTACTGATCAACTCTGAACTAAAATGAGGAATGCAATCACCATAAATGTAACTAGTAATGTCATATCAGAACCAGTTTGTTTCAAAAAATTACTTCCAAATTCAACAATAGCCCGAACTTCAACCGAACAACAATGCGAATATTTACAAAGACCATCATATGTCAATGCATTAAAATCGAACATACAATAGCGGTCATGTTGACACTACATTCCCTGATAATAGACGCAGACATTATAAAGCAACTGGGCAAATCGAAATAGAATTAAATCATAGTTCCACAGACCTTAATCGCTTCCGCCATCGATATGCTACCTTTCTCGGTGAAGGTATTATCGTTGAGATTGAGATGTCGTAAATTAGGACAGTTCTTCACTGCCTCGGCGAGCGCGGTCACACCCCCGTGGTTGATTCCGTTTTGGGGGATATGAATTTCTTCCAACGTGCCGATAGTCTTGAAGGCCTCCGCCAAAGCAATAGCACCAGGATCCTCCAGTCTGGGATTACCAATTACTTGAATGCATGAAGCAACAGAGGAATATTCCTGATTACCGACCTGTTTCTGCCTGCAATAAACACTCTGAGTGCCAACGGCTTCCCGGCTGCTGTGCTTCTCTTGTGACATTCGATCAAAGCTTTCGACAAAGTCACTCCGCCAACTCCCATACCGTTGTTGTTGAATTTCAGGACCTGGTAGGAATAAAATATCATATCAAGCAGACGAATCAAAGCGAAATGCTGGTAATCTTTGCTCTAATTTCAATTCAATTTGTCAAATGCTTCCATGCTCCAATTTTAAATGTAATTCAATTTTGGCTTTCCGAAAAACGCTACGAGAGAACTGTATAGGCTGAACAAGCCAACACGCTGTAAAGACATTTGCCTGATTTGATATTATACTGAACTTGATTCAATTTTCAAGTTTTAGTGCATCCAGCAACTCCAATCCTAATTCAATTTGTGAAATTTTCTATGCTCCAGTTATATTTCTAATCTAATTTCTCGTTTTTTCTGAAAATACTACCCTGGGAGAGCTGTATAGTGTGAAACGAGCCTAGCTTGCTGTACAGACATTTGCTTTTCTCATGCTTATGAGAATTAACTTTTATCTGATACGAACTCGACTTGATTCAATTTCAATTCTAATTCGAATCTGCAGTAATATAGACAAGCTGAAAATTTCCTAGTTGCCCAGTGTACAGCTCCGATATATCAAGACAATGATTACTTCCCCAAATATGACCGGTGCGTGGGCTGAGCACTGAGCACGCACACAATGATCACGATCGATAGACGTTGTAAACATTTTACCTCAAGCGAAAAACATGCTTCGTCCATAAGTAAATTCTGAATGGACTCGATGCCGATTGGTCCGAACGCGTTGTCGCTTAAATCTATCTCTACTAGATGCGCCTTGGCTTTGATTATGGCATCGCCGAAGGCGATGAGGGATGGCGGAATTTCTTTACGAAGCCGCCCCGTGAACATGTCCGCCCATAAACATCGTTCTAATTCCGGCCGATACTCCAATACTTTTGCAATCTCCTTCGCGGCGTCTGTTCCCAAGGTGTTGCCGCTCAGCTCCAAGACCTGACAAAACACAGCTTGCAACTACAAGCGCCAGACATAGATATGCTGCTTTGATGATGTCACAAAGGAATGATGGCATAATTGAGAAATACGTTATGTACATACCAAATATCTCATAACGTTCAATATCACCAATTACTAAGTGGCTTGTATATGGTGATAAAATCACGGTACTATCGAGCAGATGCGCGCCCAGCGGAGAAAAAATGGGACTGAAATCTTTTCAAATTTACCAAGTAGCATCCATTTATTACAGTCAAGGACACGCATATAATGCCTATATATGCGATACATGAATCTGACAAGCTTCTTTGTGCCGGTGAACTTAATGGTGGTGTAAGCTCTACTATATTATAACAACTCGAAGAGTAGGCTAACTAAGATGTAATTTCATCTGCACATCACAATGCCAGTGAGATGTGGTGTCACTGATGTGAGTGAGTGAGCATGACACATGTCTACCGCAGGCTACCTAGCATATCTGTGTTTGGTGTCGACGCTTGCAAGTTGTAACTATTGCAAGCGATTACAAATATCAGTGTTGGGATTGAAGCATTTTGTCAGCCAGTTCTATCATCAAGTTATATCATTCAGCTGATTTTGTCACAAAAAGTCATTGACCGTAACCAATATTGCTAGCCGGTTTACCGTTCTCGTAAAATTTGTGAGGTTCTATAGAACCAGTTCGAATCGGCTGAATCCGACCACTGCCATTATGCAGCAATATGTATTTTGAAGTTGCTTCAATTCAATATTAATCCAGGTGGAGCGTAAAATTAAAGATGTTAGTTGTTCAATGAATTAGACTAATACAGTGATTAGGAAAGGACAAAAAACAATACTGAAATGTAAGTGAGGGTTACCTGTAAATCAGACGCACTCTGAATGGCTTTGACAATGACGTCTGCATCTTCGGCCTTGTCCAGTTTCAAGGCTTGGCCTTTAAAACTGACCACATTGTGCTGTGCTACTTCAGTACGTTGCAACAAACTTGACAATGCCCCTATTCCGTCATCTGATTGAGCAGTCATCTCAATATCAATAAAAAAGCTTGCTCAGTTGATTCTAAAAATAGAACAGGAAGAATCTCAAAAGATGTTACCAGGCAAGAGAAAGTGGACAGAAATTTCAACAAACATACATTTCACTAGATATGTATCTGAAACAGTAATTTTCAAAAGGACACCCCAAACAAGTTGAATCGGACTTGGGTCACGAATTAGAACAACTAATAAAAAAATGAACAACTGCGTTTTTCAATGGCCTTGATTAAATATCCAACCCAAATTTGCAGCAAACACATAAAATTTGATGACATGAGGTAGACATTTCTTTGAAGGATATTGAGACAAAATTATGCCGCAACAGACGCAGATTGTTTATGCATTTTGGTCTTACTGATATTTGTGCAGCAACAATAGTCAATAACTGAC
This sequence comes from Botryllus schlosseri, assembly GCF_051294905.1. NCBI lineage: Eukaryota > Metazoa > Chordata > Ascidiacea > Stolidobranchia > Styelidae > Botryllus > Botryllus schlosseri. Next base: position 24,731,072 of record NC_137246.1, on the reverse strand, counting down.
AAACCAGTCATACCTTGGAGATGGAGTTGAATATTGGGTTGAAACAACAGAAATAACAAGAACTAAAGATGGAAAATACTTGAAACAAAGCAGTGCTGCTGAAGCAGCAATTACCATCAGTCTATCAATACCATAACATCAAAATGGTCTTAAAACACTGTACAATGAGGATTCTCAACCTGTGGGCTGTGAAAAAGGTGTACTCCACTATAACAGAGGAAATGGATTAAATTTGATCTCTAGTTTACTTTCCTTGTAATACCTTTAGATTTATCAATCCAATACGGTATCAATGTTTCAAAATTTGCCCTGCCAAAAGAAGGAATCATAATGAAAGTTATCAAGCTTGGCATATCTACATCAAAAAGGAGTGTGCAAGCTACAATGTTTTTCAAGTTCAACAGTCCAGACTAACGAGTCAATGAAACCAGGAAAGCCGACAGTTGAAAAAACAGGGGGCGCATTCATGTTTCAAAATTTTCAAAGTAGGCCACAGACTATAAAATGTCGGGAACCCCTGCTGCGTAAAATGAATGTCCAGTGGCAGACACGCCATGACATGAACAGCCATAAAACTGTGGACTCGAAAGCACTAAAATCAATCGATATTTAAACATGATAGATTCCACGGCTTTAGCAGAATTGTCAGGAATGAGTAGGCCTAATTACCAGAGATCAGCGGAGTCAATATTTGCAAATCAATATCCATAACTTGGTATCAAGTGCTAAGTCCAAGTAGAAATCCGGATATTGGCTCAAATTTTTCGCAATTGACAACAATTAGAAATTCCATGTCCAGTCCAGTGTCAAAATAATCATTAATCGAAATCTGTTTCAGAATCAGCAAATCCATGCTCATCTCTAGTAATTACATCCTAATATGCATTGTAGTTATGCTCATAATGATGGTAGTCCACAGAATCATCACTAGAGTTTGTTGCGTCGCTGTTGCTCAAATCGTCCTCATCACTGCTAATTAGTATTGGCGTACGCTGGACTACTCTGGAAGGAGGCTGTGACACGATTCTTCTAAATCTACCCAAAAATCCCCCGCCTCTGTTTGTGCCGCGTGGCCTGCCCCTTGGCCTGCCTCTAGGCCTACCTCGTCCGCGAGACACCACAGCGTTGTGTAAGTTCCCACGTCGGGTTTGATTTGCGGAAACCGATTTTTGTCGCTCTTCCATCAATTTTTTGCGTTCCAAGATCAGCGCTTCCCGGCATTTACGTCTGTCCTGTGACAAGTTCTCCAGCGCTTTGTCAATATAATTGTCAAGAACGAGAGATCGGGTCGTGTTTTCTATGGGTTTACGACACACTGGGCATAAGTCTCGTATCCCGCGCCATTGCGCTATGCAGTATTCGCAGAATGTGTGGGCGCAATTCAACGTGGTTGACATTATGAAGAGTTCGGAGCATATGGAGCATTGCAGTTCGTTCTCCATTGTGTTGATGACGACCGATTCTATCGACGTGCTCGCTTTCTCGATGTCGGCTTTGCAATCCTCGACCGCGATATCTTTTTCGAGCATCAGCCTCATCTCGAACTCCTCTTCCTTCTGCTCTATCTTGCTCTTGTAGTCTTGCTCGATTTTTTCGGCAATTTTTTTTTGCTCTTCTTCCATTTTTTTGTTTCGTTTCTCAATCTCCTCGTTAAGGGCGAGTTTTTTCTGTTCGAGTTCGAGCTTCAAACGTTTGTTTTCTTCTTCCATATCGAACAATTTGGCGGAATTTGACGGACTTTTGATCGGATTCGTAAATTTGACTGGCACGGTACCAATACAATTTGACTTGTCAACAGACGGTAGAACTTTCTGACCTGACGTCGAATTGTCCGTGTTTTCAGTTTTTGGCTCACCGCATTGTGTCAATTGGTCGATAGCGTTACTTTTTACGTCACAATTCATAATTTTACTCTCTATTTTCACAATGTTTTGTTTGTTTCCATTATTATTATCAACAACATCCAGCGTAGGCATTAGTTTGAGTCGTTTTATATCCTCAGGTTTCAAACTGTTTTCATCTTTAGCGACATTATTCACAGCCGGTGCTTCTATTTTATGTGATAACTTTCGCTTTGTTGAAATACGGCACAAGTCCGATAAATGACGGCACGGTCCGATAACTTGCTTATCAAGCGACACAGGATCTGAACTCTTCACAAAGTATACAAATCGATCGTTCAGTTTCATGGTCTTGAGCACCTCTTTCTGCTCGGGTCTACCGAATTCAACTTCATCTCCCTCCGTTAAAGTAACCCATCTCTCTGTGACTATCCTCGTTCCGTTCACATGAACTCCGGATAATGAATTCTCATCCTTTACAGAATATTCATCGTTTGATCTTTTAAGTGAAGCGTGGGTTCTGGATACGTGCGGCGACAACATTCGGAAGTCTGAATTCAAGGAACGACCGATGGACAGTTCACCATCGAATGGGAACCTCACGCATTGCCCTTCGTCTGTTGAAGAACTACCTCCACATGTTTGCCGACATAAATACAATTCCATGTTTGCACTTTGCAGCTATCTATCAGTACACCCCCCTACAGAATTCTATATACAGTCCCGCAACGCGCACCGGCGACGCGTTCGCGCGTATTTATTTCGATGGTCGCCGTCACTGATCACTGGCTCAGCACGGATTTCGATTTCCTGATTTGAATCGGATTCGGATTTACCAGTTCTGGTTCTGATTCGTTTTATTGGTATTTATATCGGTTCATCATCATCATTGGTTTATTAGCAATTTTATCAGTTCAATACACCACAAAAATGCGATACAATGAAAAGACAGGAAGATGTCGAAGCGACAAAGAGTAGTCTATGGAATCTGACACCCACCTTGGCCTAGGCGATGTAAAGAGGAGGCATGCACACTGAAAGCATGCACTACAAGATTGCGATCAGATAAGAAGGCACGATAGCGTCAATGCGATTTGGATCAATCTTTCAATCAATCAATCAATCAGTTTTATTAATATTTTCATCATCTCATAACACCACAAAACTGCGATACAATCAATAATCGTTGAGTTATATTTTCATCTGAACAACACACACAATGTGCAATGCGATAAGACACAATGCGGTGTAATGAACAGATAGGAGGATGCCGGACGACGCGCAGTTGCGGTCTTTTAGACTGACACCTCGGTCAAGAACATTAGAGCATAGGCATGCACTGTATATTGAATTTAATAAGGGGGGATAGCGTAGTGGTGACGATAAGCGCCGGCCGTCCGGTTGGATTCCGCGACGGAGATTATTCTGAGATCCTTTTCCCTCGTGTCGCTGTGCTTGCTGCGACAAAAAACGCGCAGTAAAAGAGCCGATGAAAGAGCGTAGGCTACTTACAAGGATTGGAAAGAGCAACAAAAATCCGCGGAATAGAGACTAACATCGAAGAAAGAACTGCGACATCGGGCACTAGGACGAGGTGGATGCAAGTTCAAGAGACCACAACTGCAACCGCAACTGCTGAGTCGTCCGGCATCCTCCTATCAGTGCGGCTACATCGCATTGTGTATTTGTGTCTTATCGCATTGCACATATTGTTGTGTCTTGTTCAGATAATAATATTAATATATTATCTGACGGTTCATATTTTCATCCGGTCAAAACGAACACAATGCGATATATCAGACGAAATATGCGATGTAATGATCTTTTCAAATCTCTTTTCTTTGGACAGCGCTTCCTTGCTCATTCGTTCAATTCATCATCATTGGTTTATTAGCAATTTTATCAGTTCAATACACCACAAAATGCGATACAATGAAAAGACAGGAAGATGTCGAAGCGACAAGGAGTAGTCTATGGAATCTGACACCCACCTTGGCCTAGGCGATGTAAAGAGGAGGCATGCACACTGAATGAAAGTAAAGAAGATAGTATAGAAGAAGAATGCGACAAGAAATAGGGCGGCATGTCATGGGAAGCGAGATCGATAGGTCAGTCGTGGTCCGGTAATCTTGAGGATGGACTGTATTTATTTAGTAGTAATTGCTTGTATTTCGACTTGAATGTGGACATGCTCGTCGACTGCCGGATGGCCGGCGGGATACTGTTCCACACATCAGGTCCGGCATATTTGATGGAGCGATGATCTTTTCGGTCGATCATATGATATTTGGACGAGGTGGACGCGCGTGTGTTGTACTTGTGCGCTTTTGATTCAGAGGTGAAGAAGTCATTGAAATATTCGGGGCAACGACCGCAGTGAAACTGATACATAAACTTGGCGATTTCTAGTTTCCGCAATTCGGTGTTTCCTTCCTTCACTGGGTCTTTTAGCACGGTACGTAAGAGCGAGCGACACAGCAAGCTGACCCTTAAGATAAATCTCCGAGTAAGTAACAGAAGACAATATTAGGACAATAAGCGATGAAACCGTGTCTGTTGGTAAAGTCGATGTCAGATCGTCCTGTAATCTCTAGCGCAGAATATTCTACCCGACTATATTCGTTCTGCCCGTATTTTTACTTGACTAGAACGAGGGCAGGACATGCTCGACGACTGTAGGATTGATAGTAAGTTACTGTAGCCTACCCTAATGAAAGTCGATCACTACTAGGGTTACCATAGCCTGCGTCCTCTTTTAAGAGGATTAGTCCTCTTTTTCGAAAGTGTCCTTGGAGGACGCCCAATTGTCCTCTTTTTGAGATTTTTTCCACTTTTTTGAGAATTTTGGTCAAAATACATGGCAAACTCGACTTATAGATAGGGGACACCGGGGACAATTGTAACACTTTTCGTATTTTCCAGCATTACGTGTTCTTCTCGTGAAAATTTCACTTCCAAAGTTTTATATAAAGAAGCCAACAACTCGATAGTTGATATGAAAACTAAATTGGAACTCAATCAACAATCAATCATGGAAATTTTGGGTCGCAAAAATCGCTGCTCAAATGTTACAATCGCCCCGTACCCAGTGGCAATTGTACCACCCTTGCGGGGCAATTGTAACAGTGTTATTTATAACTAAACACAAACTTAATGAACAACGAAAACGGAAGCACAAATTGTAATATTGCATGAAACTAAAGGAAGATACGGTTGAACGCTTCCAAGCTACGCCCCACCGCATTTATGGCATCTGAATGCAATATCACCCTTCGTGTCTTGTTCAAGCTTAAAGTGTACAAGAGACACATTCATTCCATCATCTCCCTACACATATTCGGCCTCTTCTACCAAGGTTCTGTTGTTCAGCGGGCATAATGGGTTGGTCATTCGGTCACCTGCGAAGGTGCGAAACCGACCTGGCTAACATATCTTGGTTGAATGGGCCGATGATAGTCTAGTAAAACGAGGACGCAACATTGTGTGGCGTCAAAGCTATAATGACATTTATCTGTGCTGTAGAAAATTAACATAAATTGTTCACATCAAATATCAAAATGTAAGTAGGCCATGATCAAAGTCAGAGGACGAGAATTAAGACATGACTATTGAAGTTCGACACACCAAAAGTCGATCAACATGAGAAAGGGTGGTTGAATCACGAAAATAACCGAACCGTCAGATTCACATCACCACTATTATATGGCCTTTTCGACAGATGATCATGTTAGAATTGGTATCGCAAGGCAGTATCTGTTCTGGTGAACTTCTGGCTGTTGCAAGATTATTCTGCAGTAGATGAATGGTAATACCAACATATGAACAAAGACATTCAGAATTGATAACATATTGTAACGGGGCAAAAGTAACAGAGTGTTACGATTGCCCCTGACACGCTCGACCATGATTAGTGTCTCAGTATGGTACCTTCCCGGCGACGCAAGTCCTATTCTTTCCATCACCACTGTAGACTATAGTAACATTGTTCCAGCTACACTGTCGCTATACAATGGGTTGTGTCCTGGTGAGTAGAAGTATAGCTAACCAAAGTATTATAGGGTTAGCTGGCTGACTACTTAACCTGGAGTCCTGTACTGTTTCCTGGTGAGATCTTCTTAAGACGCAGATAGACGCAAGACATACGAATATATTTCAGACGTTGTTACAAGTAGGTTTAGCAAATGAGTCTCATCTCGAGTCAACTAAACATGCGCTTATATAGACTCGTGATCATTGCAATCGGAAGTCTTATTCGTTTCCTAATATGGCGTGAAATACACAATGTTGGATATTATCATATAATCCCGCAACAGGTGTATCACATCTGTCTCATAGCTGTATCAGCGGTATAAATTGCAACACTCTGCCAGTTTGACAGCGGTTGCCTCTGATCGAATGAAAGCCAGATCGAATGATATCTGCTTGTGGTTTTTAGGTTCATGAAGGTTTGGAGGTTGTCAGTCACCAGCTCTTACACGAGCTTATAACACTCGACATAATTCCAATAAGAAGTCAACGTCATATGCTAATATGGGTTTGAAATACAATGTTGTCATAAACCCTATACACCGCGGCAACACATATTACGTTGTAACCACTTGAGGTACTATTCGTCCAGACAAATTATTCCAGACCAGAAAAACTTTACTCAAGGGTCAAAAATTTCGTTATTTGCAAATTATTCCGGGGTTTTCCATCGTAGCTCAACGTAACTCCAGGTATAATAGGTGAGATAACTACTGCATGCGCACTTAAAATATCAAGCTGATTTCTCCATCCTACTAGCGGTGAGGTCGATTGTTACATTTGTCCCCGGCCTCCCCTACAGTAAATTACCACTGAAGTAACGCTGCGCCGGGTATTTCGGGAGCTGGGCCGGAAAGTTGACCTTTTTTTCTTTTTAGTTAAACACCTGATAATGTGAAAGAAAAACGTGTATTCTGGGCACTGAGCGAGAAATTTGACTTTTTTTTAGTCAACCGACTACGATGTGGGAAAAATTTACCATTTTTCAGGGTTTTTCTCCACTATTGCAAGTCTGAAAACGTGTCCTGTTCTCAGATTTCCAAAATAAATTAACCCTACTATTGACAGTCGTGGTCCCTCACACATGATAGAGATAAGATGGCTAGCTAGAGATTTTAAAATTAGCTCCTACTCTGACTGCTACGCGCGCGGTGTCATCTTACAACTATCCCGTAGCTTTCCTCCTCGACCTAGTCCCGAATACCAGATCCAATTAACGTGCGACTGGCGTACTTTTATGCAGCGACAGGACTGGAATACCCACGAATACTTTGCATATTATCATTTGTTTCATGATCAAATGTGACTGAAAATATTTATTGAACTCGAAGGGAGTAACTGTAATCGCTAAGAATTCGTAAAATCAACATATTGAAGAGCACAATAAAGTACAATGCGATACAGAAAACGCTATGCGATGTAATGAATAGATCGGGGTAGGCCATATCGAAACGATCAAGTAGGCCAGCTATGGTCTCTAAACTTAACATCCCCCTTGGCCTAATACGTGCTGCCACAGTGTTAGATCGTGATCGTCCTTCGCACTTTCAAATATTGACGTTTTTTAGATTGTTGGCGTGCCATGAAACCACTTCAACACTGATCACCTTGTTTGATTGTCACGGGTTCTGTTGCAACGATCTTCTGATATAAAGTATATATCATCATGAAATGAAAAATTGAGCATACAATCAATTGCAAGGTGATTAGCAGGTTTCGAGGTACAAGTTAAATATAGCTGAATTTGATCAATCCAATCATAAACGACATTACCGTGATGATTACTGTAATCTTGCACTCATAACTTGGCATTTGAAATAGCATATTTCATGACTAGCTCGGCGGTTTCCATTGCACATCCCCAATGTTGGACAAATCCTTTCGATGCATGACCGTAGTTATGAATTATCGGCACCGGCCTGTCAGACGAAGGAAATTTTCTGAATTCTACCTCAAGCCTTGGCCCGCCGATCCTTCCAGGCCGAATACCGACCGCCTCTTTAATAATACGCCGATTACGTAATTTAGGACACAAACTTTCACAACGGCGCAGCAATTCGCGTGTATCATTGGGATCCACGGCGGTGTCGCTTCGACCTACTTGGTGAGTAGGGCCCACCTTTACCTTATCAAGCATAGGGCATATGAACGTTGCTCTGTCACAGTCTGAACGGATCAAGTCCGTGACATCGCTGGCATCCATTATCAAGTATTGACCTGAAAATTGAATTGAAGATAACAGGTATAATGTGGCGGTAAGCTAGTAAACAGCAATATGTGTTCAGCAGGCACTACTCGAGTGTTTACTGTTTAGTATATATAAAATGCAAATGTGGCCACTTGCCAGTATCGAAGTAGTACCGGTACTTTTCGAGTAGCCTACTGCCCGCATCAATAACTCAAGTGGTTGTGATTTTCGGAAAGGAAAGGACGTATTAGTTTATTTTAGTCCTTGATGTTTTGCGGCATATACACCGACTCATGATAGACATACACACACGATCTGTGCATATGTATACCATAATGTTCATATGCCGCTGGACAAGGAAGGTGCAGATATAGCCTTGTACAGCTTTTAAAGTCATGCACCACCCCTCCATGCTATCCCAGTAATACATGAGCGCCAAGCAGGGAAGTCATGGATGCCAGTGTTACTATAATCAGGTCTTTGGTCTGACCCGGCCGGGGATCGAACCCACGACCTACCGATCAAGAAGCCGGACGCTGCACCATTACGCTATCTTATCTTTAGAGCACTTGTACTTAGCGGTTTTTTAAGCATTTTAGTACTGCCGGTTTACATTTGTACTTTGGAACGTGGGGGTTGGTTTTTGATTAGCCTGTATCACTTTTTATGAATGAAATTGTCATAAGCGCGAGAAATAGCCTACTTCCATGTATCGCAGAACTGAATATATTTTCGAAACTTGCACAAATTGGTATAGTGTCATTAGTAGGGCAAGTTTTTGTTGCACTTGAAATCGGGAGAAAGTTGCATTTCATTTTAACAAAAGTTGCAGTAAAAATTTGAATTAATATTTTTTTTGAATTATTGGGGTACTAGAAAGGTTCCATTGTATATTCGCTATTCAATCGATCCTGCATACATTTTTTAATTCATCAGGTTTGAAAACTACATGACAGCATTTCGCTGTCAGATCCTGCAGAGCTGTCAAATTTGGTACTTGCCCTTTTCACGGACGACTTGGCGAGACCGTAAAAAATAACATTTTGCGGTACGCAGTGATTAAACAACGCAATGCGGAAATAATGTCAAACAAAAAGCCTAACAGCAAGGCGATAACCCATAAACAAGTCAAATACCTCACCCCAAACCCGCTAGGTTTGCAAATTTGGCTCAAGGTAATGCAGAATTACTCAGTGTTGGCGTCCCAGGTTACGGCGACCCAGTTTTCGGCAGCCTCGCTTGGGTGTCATTGAAATGGGAAGGGACCTCAGATTCAAACGACACTTAATCAATCAAGCGATCTATTTACATATAGTTCAGACACTTTTGTGCATGGCTGGGATTGTTGAAGTTCTGGACTGCACGCCATTGCGTAATAGATAACATTGAGATACAGCGAATCAATCATATAGCTCTTTGTTAAGTAAATCAAAGAGAGAACCATGCTAAAAATAGTTTTATAGCATGTTTTTTAAATCACTCACTCCTTTCGCATGAAAAAATAGAAAAAGTTGCAATATAAAATTCCTTCAACCAGCTTCAAACTCTGTCAACAAAAGGAGTTCGTGTACCACCTAAAAATAGTACATTGAACGCTCTCTCTTTCATGCTGGTGACGTCATATTTTGTGATACGATTGTTGATATACAATGTTCTTTCCAATTCTCTACTAGTTGCTGACGATCACCCCTGACGAGTGTCAGCCGAAAATATTCGGGTTCATTTCAATATGAATATACTATTCAACTACATGAATTGAGTATCTATGAAGGTTCTGGAAGCTGTAAAAAAGTTGCAAAGACTTGCCCTAGTTATCAGTCGTTTTCTTCTAGTCTTGCAGATATGCAGCCTGTATCCACCTCAGATGGGCTGTTAGAAGTATACGACGCCCGGACCTAATCTTACTTTTTAAACCACTTACTTGAGTACTTCTCAGAGATTTCATTTTTTACTTTCACTTCAAATATCTTAGATGTTGCTTGGATAATCTTACTTCTATTTGAAATATTGTAAAAATTCAAGCATTAGGCTACTACTGATTCTCCTGCAGTAGCACTACTGACTACTTTGACTGCCTATGTTTAGGGGTTTCTGAGTCTAATGGAAAAAAATGTGGTGTGTTAATAGATTGCATCTTTTTTGCAGCAACGTTAGTCACCACTGAGTTCCGTTAAATAATTTTCAAAAGTGACAATAGACTTTTAGCCAAAAGACATCTGGGTAGGCTTGTCAGAACAAAAGAGATCTCAGAACAGCATCATTTACTAAGTAACATCATTGGCATATGTGGTAAAGCAAGATGTACCTCTGATAGGCACCACTTTATCGTCAGGTACCAAATACCGTGAGGCCAGTCCTGAGCAGTTGATAATGCAATCATACATTACAGCATCTCCCATGACATCGGAGAAGTCAGAGATCTCTTTGTTAATTAGCCGCAATTGGGCTATGTCATTCCTGTGATGAAATGGAGTACGTGATAGTGACTTCCTGTATCTACCAATTATATTATATACAATGTATCTAGTTCTAGTCATCATCATTCCTTAACTGATGTGGTTGGTGACGAAATACCTGTACTCTTATTGGGGTAGACCTACTTGAGTAGGTTGTGTCTACTTGCACTACTTATTCAAGTGGCTATCGCTACAACTTGAATGTTTTGTCAAGTAAAAAGTAGTTTTGAGCCCTACTCACGTCCATTGTTATTTTTGCTAGTTTTGATTCGAAGAAGTTTTGAATCAGGATCATATGAACACAGAACAGTTAGGAGCCAGAGTCACAGCAAAATTACCACATTTCCGAATCGAATTTTTTTATTTTCTAGTCGGAAACAGTTACAATTGGAAACTTAAATCTTATACAAAAGTCTTATAACAGTTGCACTGTGATTTCTGTGACTCCCAGCCTGGCCTAACACATGAGACGTTGAACGATGTGGTGATATATTAGGGTTACCATACGTCCTCTTTCAAGAGGATTTGTCCTCTTTTTTGACTTTTTTCAAAGTGTCCTCTGAGGATGACTAAATGTCCTCTTTTTGGGAGAATTTGTTCCCATTTTTGAAAATGTAGGTTAAATGTACGTGGAAATTGGACTGCGATATTGGAAATCACCGCTCGAATAACGGTTAGGTGGCTTTTTCGGGACTTTAACCAGAAAAATGACCTTTTTCTAGTCAGTCAACCACAAACTTGGGAAAATTTTACCATTTTTCCGGACTTTTTACTCCAGTATTGTAAGTCTGAAAATTTTGAAGTGTCCTCATTTCAGATTTCAAAAATATGGTGACCTTATGATATATCTATCTGGATTGCACCTTCCCTGCAGTATCTGTGAGCTGCAGCATTCAATTCTCAACCCTTTGCGTAAATCGCGTATGGTCTGAGCTTCTGATAATGCAAAATACCTAGCTTCCATAGCTTTCAATTCTTTGAGGAGCCGTGTCAGGTAATAATCTGGGTCTATAACCCAATTGCCCAGCTTCAGCACTGATACATCATCTTCGCAACAATCCTTCCGTTCCAGAACATATTCAAGTTCCTTTGCGTCGAGACCTATGGATTGCCTCTCGGTTTGTGTAGCCGGCCGTGAGAATCGTGATATTTCAAAGAGATGTGTTTCAGCGTACTCATCTGTACAAACAAGAGTGTTACTATCAACAGTAAATTATAAGCAGGTTATGAAGAAACGTGTTGCCAGGTTTAGCGGTTTAGGCTGCTGCCTTTTGTCGTGCAAACAAAATTATATTGGAAAATAGTATTTAGGATCTGAGGAGAGAGAGATATGATATTCTTTCTCGCCTGCACCATCGAGATGCTTTGGCGACGGAGTTGCGATACGGCCCCATGAGGTCATCTAGTCTGCGCCCCCGTTTTTTTTTTCCTCCATGCTATCCGTGATTGCTGAGCGCCTAGCAGGATAGCTGCGGATACCATTTTTCGAGTCTTTGGTATGACCCGGCCGGGAATCGAACCCACGACCTACCGCTCGAGAAGCCGGACGCATAACCATTACACTATCTCGCTCGGCTCGGGGACTCTTGCAGCATGAATAACATACTCATATTAAAATAAAAATAGTGAAACAACTGTTTTACGTGTTGTGTGTTACTGAGAGTAATTCAAGAACAGAAGCGGTCACTCGCCACTGGCCAGTAACAATGTATTCAAGTACCCAAGTGGATTTGTCTAATTCTATTACTTACGCAAGTTTTCCTGCCTAAAACTAATTCCATTTATACATACATACTTTTTACATTATCGATTTTGTCAAGTGGAAAGTAGTAGATGGATAGTATCATATCAAGTTCACCAGTGATATTTGCCATGGAAATAGGACGATGTATATCTGAATGTTGGTAACAGATAAATTCACCAGTGATATTTGCCATGGAAATAGGACGATGTATATCTGAATGTTGGTAACAGATAAAAATTATAAATTTACAGTCTACTCTTATCATCATTAGTTATGTTAGTTGATAAGATGCATCTTACTATTAACGTAATTTTCCATGTATAATGCGCAAAATTTTACCGATTTTTTGTCTTAAAATAGGGGGGTGCGTATTATACATGGGTACAGCAAGCCTTAAAAAAATCCCTCGATCAAATACTTGAAATCACACCTTCCTTCATGTTTGTTAAAATCGCGCATCACCTCTAGCCATTGGGCCCCGTAATTCGTATTATAGAGTGTAACGCGCTGCCAAATAGAGAAGCGTGTTGCCAATTAACGGAAAGCGAGTTTCTAATTAACGAGAGTCGTCTGCAAAGCACGCGATCTCTTGCTGAGTTGGTTTGCCGTTTGTACGCGAGCGAAATTAGGTCGCTGATTGCTACAAGCGTGCGCGGCAATCCTTGTTGATTCATCGCGTCAACGACACTCGACAGGCCTTAACAATCGCATACATAGGAGGCCATGTGCGCAAGATCTATTCGCGTGCGTAATCAGTCGCATCTCCAACAGGACTGGTGCGCCCGACACAACCGTTGGCCTGAGCAATCGCATCTGTAATTGTAATAGGCCACGTGCGCAAGATGTCGTGTGTCGCTAGCCTGAGCTATCGCGTCGACGACCTCACAGGCTTTGGCTACTATCTACTCTCGTTTAGAGACAATGCCGTTAATTGTATTATGATTAGCAATCAGTATGTCATCGTTGTTCGACAGTGACTTTAACGAAATATATTGTTCACGCCATTTTAAGATTTGAGCAATAGGGTCAGATCATGTCAGGTGATCCAGAAAAATTTCAAAATGTACCTCCACCATCTCAGATTGTCATTAAAATTGGCATGGTTAGAAAACTTTTACTTCTGCTTTCAAAAAAACAAATCCCATCGAAATCGGATGAGTAGAACCGAAGATAGGGCCGTTTAAAAATTGCTGTTTTTGTGATCACTCAAGCGGAAAAAATGTCAGAAATTTATACATGTAATTTGAATTTGCTACAATTCGTTCAAATTAGGGTTGTTGAAGGTAACACTTTCACATTTGTTCATTCATGTCCTGCTTGACACTTTTTCGTCTTCTTTGACACCTGGGGTTGCATATTCTGACCTTTAACCTCGCTTTTTTGGTAATGTATTTGAAAATCATTCATGCGTGACTTCATTTTCGATTGCAAATATTTCTTGGTGACCAGGTGATGTCATCAAGTGTAAGGTATCATTGGAAAGCTCTTGACAAGAGCTTTTAAAAACAAAAATAACATTAGTTACTTTTAAATCGTAACATACCATAAGAGCGCCATGACGCTAGCTTGCAAATTTATTCAAAATCCTCCCCTTTTCAACAAGAGCAAACTCTGTAAAGCAACTCATTCCACCTTTATTCTATATACAGTACCGTGCCAAGTGTTTTATACATAAGGTAGTCAGTATAACTCAGACAGATAATTGCTGACATAAATTATGCTGACAATAATTTGAGATATTTTTGAAAATTTGAGAAAATTTTGCTACACAGTTTGAGGTGACACACAATACTTCCACAACACTTCAGAATTCACAACTGACAGGATAAGATGCGATGTTTTATGTACTCTACACAATACATTCGGGCAACGATCAGCACTAAACAATGAAAGGAACAATGACAATCAAAATCAATATAAGGTCCTGCGGGTTCATTAGTTTTCATACTATTAGATAATAACTATTTGCTCATATCAGATATCTATTTATCTTTGATGATATTTCTTCCAAACTTGTATGACTTTCAGTGCTGATTCCTTTGTCAGTTGGTATTGTCCCCGATTATTAAATAAACAAGGAACGTCAACTGTGCACAAAATGTGCTGGAACGGTGTCCAACAAGAATCTTTATTTTGAGGCCAGTGAAAAAACTCTGATGGGCCTTTTGGGTGCATGAATTCAACTAAGGCATCGTCGTTTGCCTTGTCAATTTCTGTGACCATGCCAATGTACCAGTTTTCATCATAAACGCAGCATACAAATTTGTTTTTGATAATTTCAATTTGAAGTACATTTTCTTGGTTTGAGTCTTCATCTAATTCAACTGCCAATAAATAGTGTTTGTCTTGACTGACACGTTTTGCTCCCAGTTTGGTTGATGACAATGGCCTAAAATAATGGAATGCCCAAGTACCTTTGACTGTGGTAGCGAGCCGAAATCGCCATTCCAAAAAAGCTCTCGTAGCATCCAATTCGTCTTTGAGCAAATTGATAAATTTTATTTTGTGGAGATTTTTCACGCAATAGGACATCATTTCTTCCACGTTCAAAAGTTGACCATTCAGTGGGCGTCTCAGACTTTCCATTGCTGTAGCTCGTTTTACAGTGCCACCAATGCCATCACATGGCGATTTACCATGGCTCGTGGCAAAAAAGGACCACGCAGCATCCACTTCGAAGTCAGCTTTGTGCTTGCACAAATTGACCATCGCCAAAATATTCCACATTGTCCAAGTTGTGAATTGTACTTTTGAGAACTTCAATTGTCTTTTGCTGAATCAGATACACCATTACTGCATCGTGCAACAACTCTTCCGATAAAAAGCATAGATTTAAATGCAAAATATCGTTGCTTGCAGACTTGTAGTAGCAAACTACCGGGTGCACAGTGCAGTATTGGTGAGTCCAATGATACCCTTGCGCTTCATTTTGAATGTGGAAAGAATAATTGTCTGCAAAATCCATTAATACAAGAGCTGTTTGCTGATCCATATCTTGTTTTCGTTTTTTCAAATATAAAGACTGTGAATGCGAAATGTGATGATGTGGTGCTAAATCTGCAAGCTTTTTTAATATCAACTGAATAAAATCAGTTATGGTTAAGGTTTGAGTTATCAGATCGGTTCGGTCAACTGACACCCACTGTTTGAACGAAATAAGTTCATCCACATCCTCAAATTTTGAGTCAAGCAATTCCTGAACGGGTTGAAATCCGGGACAGTTTGGGCAACGCTGTAGCATGCAGTCTCTATTTTCAATATTGCAGACTGCCAATTGAAGCAAATCTTTATAAGTTTTTTCAATGTGGGCAGCATGCAGCATAAGAACAACATTTTGATGTATGGTACAGACACATACGGCACGTGTTCCAGATGATCCTGCACTAACACACCATTTCGGCCTCAATTCACAAAATTTTGTGAATCCACTTTTTGCATCCGGGTTTTGCTGTTTATACAGGGTATGGAATTCTTTCAGAGTACATAAAAGTAGACGTTTTTGTTGATACACATTCTTTTTAATGCTAACTCGGTCTTTCATCCCTGGCATCAACCTGCTATGTTCGTTGTTTTCATAAAATTTCACAACTTTTTCAACTGCTCTTGTTGAAAAGGGGGAGGATTTTGAATAAATTTGCAAGCTAGCTTCATGGCGCTCTTATGGTATGTTACGATTCAAAAGTAACTAATGTTATTTTTGTTTTAAAAAGCTCTTGTCAAGAGCTTTCCAATGATACCTTACACTTGATGACATCACCTAGTCTTCAAGAGATATCTGCAATTGAAAATGAAGTCACGCGTGAGTGATTTTCAAAGACATGAACAAAATCATAAGGTCAAAGGTCAGACTATGCAACTCCAAGTGTCGAAGAAATCGAAAAAGTATCAAACAGGATATAAATGAACAAGTGTGTAAGTGTCACTCTCAACAACCCTAATTTGACCGAAATATAGCAAATTTAAACTACATGTATAAATTTCTGATATTTTTTCCGCTTGAGCGATCACAAAAATAGCAATTTTTGGACGGTCATAGCTTCGGTTCAAGATGACCTTTTTTGATGAAATTTGATTTCCTGAAATCAGAAAACACAGCTCTGTAAGGCAGCCTATCTTCATGACAATCCAAGATGGTGGAAATATGGCCTGTATCACCTGACATGATCTGACCCAATAGGGAGTGTTGTGAACCTTACCTAATTCCCTGAACTGAAACCTGATAATACCTTTGTGAGTCGTATAATTTTGTGAACGTAGATAACGAAATATGAAATCGTACGACGTTGGGTTCATTTCAAGATATACGTGTGTAATACCACGTAGAGACATTGATGTATACATTCATGATTATTAGCTGGTTCGGAAGTTGATATACATTCATGATTATTAGCTGGTTCGGAAGTCGATAGACATTTATAAATATTTCGCTGATTGAGAAAGATATTGCATTTTGAACCGTACGTGATATTCAATAAAATTACAAGTCGTGGAGACGGAACAAAATATATTCGTCAGTGTGATCCATCGAATTCGTGTGCAAGAGACAGGCTTCGTGGTACGTCAGCCAACAAGGCCGGTACAGGCTTTTTCCCAGAATATACACGTCATTTTATGGGTGCGTATTATACATGTAGGCGCACTATATTCGGAAAATTACGGGTATGTAAACTGGTATCTAGGAGATTAACTCTTTCGACGCCGAGCTAAATTTGACGATTGTCTTCAAAACGCCGCGATTTTCAGCAAACAACCCCAATTTCAACGAATCGTAACTTCGTCGCTACCTTAGCTACCAAGACGTACCTACGTCCATATTGTAGCCGCAAACGATATCTATCTAATGATGCGTAACGTGCCTTGATTGATGCTGTCGTGTTGCTAGGCTTGATTGATGCTGTCGTGTTGCTAGGCTTCGGTACGAACTGAAGTTTTGCTGATTTCAGGCGCGCTGCTGTCAAGGTATGGATTTTGTTGGTGTTTCTATGGTACTTATAGATTAGCTGTGACGTTGTAAATTTCACAAAATATTCTTATTATATTATATATTGAAATATATTATCCTTAAATCGTTAATTCCTTTTCGCCAAGTTTATGTATCAGTTTCACTGCGGTCGTTGCCCCGAATATTTCAATGACCTCTTTACCTCTGAATCAAAAGCGCACAAGTACAACACACGCGCGTCCACGTCGTCCAAATATCATATGATCGACCGAAAAGATCATCGCTCCATCAAATATGCCGGACCTGATGTGTGGAACAGTATCCCGCCGGCCATCCGACAGTCGACGAGCATGTCCACATTCAAGTCGAAATACAAGAAATAGGCCTTTTGCAGGACTTCGATCACGTGACTAGATACGCATAGCAACAACAAATTGGGTAGCAAGCTACTTTTTCGTGCACCTGACTCAATGCTAAATATCGTGTAGTATATTGTTGATTTCTAGTTGTAATCGTTTCAGAAATTAGTCGTGTAAGTGCGCAGGGGTTTAGATGTGTTAGATGTCAATAATCAACAAAGGATTTAGAGTGATTCCGCCAAAACACCGCAGAACTCCCTCGGTAACGTAGTCGTATTACTGAACATAACTATGATTGCATCATTCATATGTACCTACATTCATGCACATGAAGCAGAGTAATTGGTATACATTGTATCGTAAGAGTGTTATCAAGCTTAACGAATACTATTTGGCTGCTGTAACGCCTGATTTTGGATAGAATGACTGAAGCAGCTGGAACTAGCCTTGGTGAGTATAGTGACTACGTAAACATATTCTACTGGATCTGATGATTTGCTTAATGCCAAAATCTTGAAACAATGTGGCTGATCACATCGAAAATATTGTTTGGCCAGAACCTGCTACCAAGTCTAAACGAACCAGTGCACGACACTGTTGCGTTCCGCAATGTTGCAATGATGGTCGTTCCAGTGCCTCACTTACGTTTCATCGTTTTCCAAAGGATCCGCAACTTCGATCCAAGTGGATTTGGAAAATAAGACGAGATGTTGGCGCAAACTTTATGGTAAATACACATAACATTGTTTACCTTTATTATTCACAGTGTTTATTTTTAACGTCGATTTTTAAGATTACAGATGGGACTAGAGTTTGCTCGGCCCATTTTTCTAAAGAAGATTTTGCACCACCTGATCGAGCTGGCCGACGCTGGCTAAAAAGGCAATCTGTTCCATCTATCTTCAAATGGTCAACCCCAGTTAATCCGAGGAGAAAGATTGTTAGAGGCAGGCCGAGGTGGGTCTAATTAGGTTGTAGGTGAGCAAGGCGAGCAATAAGCACAATAAACATATTAGCATTATCTCAAGCAAGTAGAAGCTTCAAACGTCAAAGAGTATACTATTGCTAGATTAGAATTCAGCTCTAAACATTATTAGTGACATTGACCGATTTTTTTCGTGTCTACAGCTCTTCCAATGGGATACGAACAGAGCAGTCTAATGCAGCGATAGAACAGTCGTCTCAACTGCAGAGAGATTTTGAGGCTGTAAAGGAAGAGAACACTGCTTTACTGCAGCAACTTAAACTTGCTCAGCGGGATGTTGAGAAAAGGGAATCTGAGATTAGTGATCTTAAAGACGCAGCCACTATAACCAGTGAAAAAATACAAGAGCTCGAAACTAGTCTTAGAATTAGTCGTTTTAGTTTGGAACGTTTCTCGAAAGACAATCATTTGATCAAATTTTATACAGGCTTCCCTACATATGAGCACTTTACACTATTTTTCGAGCTTGTAAAACCTACAGCGGACACTATGACATATGCGTATGCTTCTGGAGTAGGCAAATCTAGACCAGTCGTGCGCAAGCTGCAGTTGATAGATGAGCTATTTTTATTTTGTGTTCGGATAAGGCTTGGACTTTTTGAACTTGACCTGTCCCAGCGGTTTAACATCCACACGTCTACTGTTAGTAGAAAAATCGTAACTTGGGCCAACTTTCTATATTACTTGTTAGGCAATCAGCCAATTTGGCCAACAAGAGATCGCATTAATGAACTTATGCCACATAGTTTCCAAGAGCTCTATCCATCAACTAGAGTCATTATTGATTGCACTGAGCTATACGTTCAGGTCCCTTCATCAATGTTACTGCAATCACAGATGTATTCATCCTATAAGTCGAACACAACCCTGAAGGGTTTGATTGGGATTGCTCCCCACGGAGCTATAACATTCGTATCGAGCCTTTATACTGGTTCCATATCAGACAGGGAAATTACACGATGCAGTGGAATTTTAGAGCTTCTTGAGCCTCATGACAGTGTCATGGCAGATAAGGGGTTTGACATTCAATCTATGCTTAACAAAAGGAATGTTTCACTGAATTTACCTCCTTATCTCCGCCATCAGAACCAGTTTTCACCAGATGACATCTTGAAAACAAAGGCCATTGCTAAAATTAGAATTCACGTTGAGCGAGCAATAAGAAGGATCAAGGAATTTCACATTTTTGATTCAGATATACCATTAAACACCCTTGGTTCAGTTAATCAACTTTATACAGTGGCTTGTTTGCTTACCAATTTTCAAGGCCCATTAATTAAAGAGATAGATGATGCTGTCACTGCCGACAATATTCATCAGGATGACTAGCTTTGTTCACAATTACTTTCATTTGCGTTGAGCTTAATATTGTACTTATATTCGTTGAATTTTTGAATAAACATGGAAAGAAATGGAATTTATTAAGTTTTGTTCTGTATTCATTGGGTAGGCCTATTATGCAGCTCACAAGAAATAGTCGAAGAAAAATTTGTCAACATTATCCTTGGCAATTTGAAAAAATGCAGGATCAAACATAATCCTCTCAATGAAAAAAGTTTCGTCACTCACATAGCTAAAAAATTCGCACCAGTCAAGACCACTCAATGCTAATTGGCACTGAACTTGATAATAATAGTCATGGGTCCTTTTGAGTCTGATCGGATTGGAATCTACATCTTTTAAAATGTAAGCTACATTCCTGAAGTCGGTAGCGCCTTCTTTAACAACTTTGATCTCCAAGAGACCAAATGGACTCAGTCCTTGTAGCTCAACGGTGCCATCAAAAACCTTCCGGTCAGGTGTGCAGCCCAACCAGGGACATTTTGGATTGATAATTAAGCCGGATGGGTAAAGATTCACTTTGTCTTTTTTTGCTTTAGAAGCATATATAAATGCAGCCCGTGATTCTAAATTCAGCCCCCTCTGCATTGGTCCTGTAATAACTCTGCGTGATGGATTAAGGTACGTGATAAGAGTCTCAAAGTTACTTTGACGCTTTGCAACTAGTCCAAATTTACTGGCAGTAATTCTCGACTTGCGAAGCTGAGTCCAATAACTGCTATGACTTTGTGCTCTTGTCTTTGTCTCCACATCTATGGCCACTTCTCTAGATAGACTCATTGCATATAAGTCGGCGAGCTTATCCTGCTGAAGACATAATGATATTGCATTGTTGAAGCGGATACCGGCATCGGGAAGGGGCAAATTTGGGAAGACAGTGCATGAGTAGTCATTAATCAGATATTCGGCTGACATTTTTTGTTGGTACGAAATCACGCTGCCCTTCACCGCATGACCAAATTTAGTAGGCTTCATTTCCATTGAATCATTTAATCCAGGTGCTAGTGTTGCAGCAAGAGGCTTGGGACTTAAATCGCCATATTGATTTTGACTGAAAATTGGATAATAGGTGGCTGGCGAATACAGAGTTGATTTAATATACCGATCGTAGTTGGCTCCAGGTTGAATTTTCTTAACTAGTACGTCCCCAATTTCTTGATTGCCTATCTTCCGCTCCCTTGGAATACTCCATCGCTCCTTCATTCCAGTACATGTGGCGGAGTCTGGTACGCTATGCAGCCCAAGTTGTTTGCAATGTGCCAGGTAATAGAGCAATCCAACTACGTGATTGCAGTAGCCTCCTAGGCCTGCAGCGCACGAGCAGTTGCCAGAAATAGATTTTGTCGGGCCAGTTCGTTGCACCATCACTTGCAGCTGATGAGGATGCTCGTTTTTCTTCATCGAGTGGTGACACTTAGCAGTGACAATGGCGGAGTCAACATCATGTGATACTGCAATATTGATGATAATCAAAAACCAGCAATATATAGGAATTAAAAACATCTAAATATTATAAATTGGCCAAATGAAAAAGAGCAAAGGTAGTCATAATTTTATGAATATCTCTGAACTTAATACACCTTTAACATTGTGTATATATCCAGGCTCCGCAAAGAACTTGTAACCCTTGGCGGTATGTTCGCACCCAGATGCTGTCTTCGCGTAACTTTCAACTTCTCCAAACGTCAGATCGGGAAATGCTGACAAATCTGGAATATGAAAGCTACATCTATTTGGTGCATATGGCACTATATTGGTTGCAGTAGTCGATGTTTACAACCACATGAAATATGGCTACCGTACCTGGTTATAAACACATAAAGCAATATCATGGTTCACTGACATCTAATCCAGGAAGTATTGCAATGACCACTGAGCTTGGGCTAAGCACTGAGCTTGTTAGGTGCATGAAATTATTATTTTTGAAAAATATAACTGAATAAGAAACTGGTACTTACCTCTACCGGTTGAAGCTGATGCAACCGCCATAGCTCACGATCGATGTCATTCGAAATATTGCAAAAATTAACAACTACTACTACAACAACAACAACTACTATCTACAACTATCTTACTGCTGCAAAAATATCACTCAGTCTCCTTCAATGCCGAATTTTGTGTCATCAAATCAATGTTGGGTATGTACCAAACAACGATTAAAATATCAATTATTTTAACGGAATTATTCTAAATCCTTTGCGTAGCATTGACATTCGACACATCTGAATCCCTGCGCACTTCCAAGACTAATTTCCGAAACGTTTACAACTAGAAATCAACAATATACTACACGATATTTAGCATTGAGTCAGGTGCACGAAAAAGTAGCTTGCTACCCAATTTGTTGTTGCTATGCGTATCTAGTCACGTGATCGAAGTCCTGCAAAAGGCCTATTACTACTAAATAAGTACAGTCCATCCTCAAGATTACCGGACCACGACTGACCTATCGATCTCGCTTCCCATGACATGCCGCCCTATTTCTTGTCGCATTCTTTTTCTATACTATCTTCTTTACTTTCATTCAGTGTGCATGCCTCCTCTTTACATCGCCTAGGCCAAGGTGGGTGTCAGATTCCATAGACTACTCCTTGTCGCTTCGACATCTTCCTGTCTTTTCATTGTATCGCATTTTTGTGGTGTATTGAACTGATAAAATTGCTAATAAACCAATGATGATGATGATGATGCCAATGCGGAGGTTTAGAACCTTCGTGAAATACTGCTGCCGACATGATCTTCGGCCAGGGTTGTAACCAAGTCACAAGGCTCCGAGTCTCAAGTCAATGTCACTTGTATATTTTTGACTCGAGTCAAGTCGAGTCATTTTCAATTTCCACCGAGTCAAGTCCGAGTCCAAGTCAGCGAACAGAGGATCGAGTCCGAGTCATGGTAATATGACTCGAGTCCAAGTCATTGTGTTGACTGCTCAGTTTCCAGTTAAAATCTTCCTAAACCCACTTTTTTAACTCTGTTTGGTGATATTGAATGGTTCGCATTTATGATATATCAATTTTCCTCACTTTTAGCAGTTTCAGGTCGCATTTTCAAGCACCACTACCAACAAACGAAATCCCAATAGTGTGTTGGCTTCGAAATTACAATGAAATATCGGTCTTCGCCGTCTGAATCTCGAGTCAATGACTTGCTTCGAGTCATGCGCAATGACTCGAGTCCAAGTCGAGTCAATACACAGATTGACTCGAGTCGAGTCAAGTCATTTCCGTATTTTGAGAAAATGACTCGAGTCGAGTCATCCGAAAATCGTGACTCGAGTCATGACTCGAGTCATTACAACCCTGTCTTCGGCCGTCTATGCTTCAAGGTTATCATTGTGACGTCAAATCAGCAATAATGGCTCGAAATTTTGACTTCTGCTAGTACCGGTACTCAAATTTGTTTTTCAGGCGCAGTAACATACCAACGGAGCTCATTTGTGTACGATTACAAGCATCGACCTGCACAAAAACATCATTATTCGTCACCGTTGAGTCCTCGTCATCTCCCGATGCAATTTTACGTTTGTAAAACTTGAATAAATACGTATATATTGGTGTGAAGTCGATGTTGTCGCAGTACATGTACTGCCTTGGTGGCTCTAGTAGATCCGTATATCAACTTAACGCGCGATGAGTCGCTAAAGATTGGTGATAATGATGTAAAATGTCTTTAGGTATTGGCCTCTGTTGAAAATCATTACCGTCGTGGAAATATATAACAAATAAAGCTACTATTCCGTACAGGTAATCGAGCGAAATTGCCTCTTAGTAGCAAGTCTTGAATTTTGAATTCATTACCGCACAATGCCCCGACTGGCATGAACGCAAAATGGCATGTCAGATTTTCGAGACAAAAATACGCTCTCTCGATTTAGCGAACATATGGGGATACGCGGCGTCGAAAGAGTTAACAAATAACAATGTAACTGATAAAAGTTATCACTTATGTCCTTCTCAGGTCTTTTTGTTTTCTACTTGAAGTAGTTTTCATGTGCCCTGAAAATATACTTGTACAGTACAGGCACTTGAGTAACCACAATGAATAGGCTACCTTGACCACCACTATTCTAAACACTGGTACCACAAATTCTGGACATTTTGTCTCGGAAACATCAGACTCATTTATTGGATCAAGCAGTACCATTTTACAGAGTTGTAATGACTCGAGTCACGATATTTTGGTGACTCGACTTGACTCGAGCCAATTTTTCAAATGCGTAAAATGACTCGACTCGAGTCAATTTTTGTATTGACTCGACTTATACTCGGGTCGTTGTGACTTGAACCAAGTCATATGACTCTAGACTAGGGCGACCAAGACAGACATTTCATTGCAACTTTGAAGAATAGTCAAGTTACCACATGATTGGTATTTCGCCTATCAGTCGTTATACTTGGAAAATTTGGCCAGATACTGTTAAGACTGAGGAAAATTACTATATTAGGACTCTATATCACTTGAGCAGAGTTGAAAAAAGTGGATTGAACCGGATTGAACCAGTGTTGGGATGACTCGAGTCAACTTTTTCGTATGACTTGACTTGACTCGAGTCACTTTGCAAAAATGACTTGACTTGACTCGGCGCTTCAAAAATGCAGATTGACTCGTGACTCGGAGCAAAATTTACGAGTCAATTTCAAGTCATCGAGTAAACCGTGTCGATCAAATCACTGTATCACGTTTATGTTCGGATTATTATTCACGATACGCCGGTGTCACTTGTGAGAGCAACCAGTCGTTCACCGATTGCACATTTCAATGATCCTCCATTGTTACATCACAAATAAACTGACCGCAAACGAAATGATCACAGCCTGCGCTGTCGTAACGGTAGTAGATTAATCTATTAAGGCTCTGTCCTGATATTGCACAGCACCCAACTTTACCAACCCTCTTGTATGATTTAAATCGAATGAATATAGTTCATGCGTATATATTTTCACGGATGGGCAATTCCCTGCACAGACAACCGATGTTCCCACCACTACCTTTTCAAATCTCCTGAAATTTGGTACACGCACAGATGAGCTAATTCCAAACAGGATGAACTTTATTTTATGAAAATGGGACTTGGGGGTCAGAAGTTACGTCACTTTGAAGATTGACAATTTTCTGCTCATTTCGGGTCTGCACTTTCAGGTTTTATCAATGCAATATTCAAGAAGGTGTAGCTAGATGTTAGACGACAGTTGAGATACGGCACTTGGATTTATCTGAAGCTTGTCTAATCGTCTATATTTCCAAGTAAAATTTAATGCCCTGTAGGTTAGGGCCAAAGGTTAAATTGAGGGGGAATTTGGTCAATGGTCTAAAATCAGTCAGGCGTTACACGATTTAGACTGCGGATTGCTCAAAAACATATTAAAATATTTTGGAAAATAGGATCTTAAATGAAAGTTTGCTTCAAGGAGACTTCGTTCATAGCTGTTTGATTTTGGCTATTAGACTGTAAAGTGATGAAATTGCAGTTTCAAGAGCACACTTCATTTGCACATGGAAATGCAGTAGAAGTAGGGTGCGTTCGGACATCGAGTCTGGGGTGTGTGTGGACATCATGCCCGGGATGTGTTCCGACATCATGTCTTGGGTGTGTTCGGACTGTGTTGCCATTGAAACGTAGTGTCTGGGGTGAGTTCGGACCGTTTTGCCCCTCGGACATCGTGTCTGGGGTGGGTTCGGACAGTTTTGCAACTCGGACATCGGGCCGAGGGTGTGTTCGGAATGTGTTGCCATTCGGACATCGTGTCTAGGGCGTGTTCGGACATCATGTCAGGGGTATGTTAGGACTGTGTTGCCACTCGGGCATCGTGTCTGGGCGGGGGAGGGGGTCGGACATCATGCCTGGATTGTGTTGTCAATCGGACATGGTGTCTGGGATATGTTTGTGCTGCGCCAGACATGCCTCAGACCTGATATCTGCGCACTATTTTTATCCAGACGTGCTCCGGAGCTGATGCCTGCGCACTAAATACCGTCAGGCATTGTCCGAAACGGATATCTGGACACAGACGTGATGCCCGCGTCCTAAACGACGCGTTTTTGCTGATATCTGCGATAGCTAGGTATATCCACAGTAGTGGTAGCTGAGTATATCCAAATTTACAGTAGTGATAGCTGAGTACATCCACAGCTATCACTACTGTGGATACACTCAGCTATCACTGATATCACTACTGTGGATGTGGATATACTCAGCTATCACTGCTGTAGATATACCCAGCAATCGCAGATATCAGCAAAAACCGCAAATATAGAGGTCATATATTGGTCAAATGTCGTTTAGGACGCGGGTATCACGTCTGATGCATGTATGTGTCCCTTAAGCCCGCAGATATCAGATTCGGAATATGCCTGGGGGTATTTGGTGCGCAGGTAAGAGCTACGACGCATGTCCACTGTCCAGATTAAAATAGTGGCAGATATCAGGTCTGAGGCATGTTTGGCGCATCACAAACATATCCCAGACACGATGTCTGAGTAACAACACAGTCCGGACACACCACAGGCATGATGTCCGAACACCTTCCAGACACGATGTCCGAGTGACAGCACAATTCGAATTCCCCCCAGATACGATGTCCGCGTTGCGAAACAGTCCGAACACACCCAAGACATAATATCTGAACACCCCCAAGACACGATGTCCGAGTTGCAAAACAATCCGAACACCTCAGACCTGATATCTGCGCACTATTTTTATCCGGACATGCTCCGGAGCTGATACCTGTGTGCTAAATACCCCCAGGCATGGTCCGAACCGGATATCTGCGCACTTAATAGATATAGGCATGCGTCGGACGTGATGCCCGCGTCCTAAACGACGTTTGACCTATGACCTCTATATTTGCGGTTTTTGTTGATATCTGCGATAGCTGAGTATATCCACTGTAGCGATAGCTGAGTATTTCCACATCCGCAGTAGTGATATCTGTGATAGTTGAGGTGAGTATATCCAGAGTAGTGATAGCTGTGGATATACTCAGCTATCACTACTGTGGATGTGGATATACTCAGCTATCACTACTGAGAATATACCCAGCTCTCGCAGATATAAGCAAAAACCGCAAATAAAGAGGTCATATATAGGTCACGCGTCGTTTAGTACGCGGGTATCACGTCTGACGTATGTCTGTGTCCACTAAGTGAGCAGATATCCGTTTCGGACAATGCCTGAAGGTATTTAGTACGCAGGCATCAGCTCCGGAGTATGTCTGGATAAGAATTGTGCGCAGATATCAGGTCTGAGGCATATCTGGCGCAGCACAAAAATATCCAGACACGATGACCAATTGACAACACAATCCTAACACACTCCAGGCATGATGTCCGAGCCCCCCCCCCCCCCCCCCCAGACACGATGCCCGAGTAGAAAAACACCCCTGACATGATGTCGAACACGCCCTAGACACGATGTCCGAATGGCAACACATTCCGAACACACCCTCGGCCCGATGTCCGAGTTGCAAAACTGTCTGAACCCACCCCAGACACGATGTCCGAGGGGCAAAACAGTCCGAACTCACTCCAGACACTACGTTTCAATGGCAACACAGTCCGAACACACCCCAGACTCGATGTCCGAACGCACCCTACTACTACTGCATTTCCATGTGCAAATGAAGTGTGCTCTTGAAACTGCAATTTCATCACTTAACAGTCTAATAGCCAAAATCAAACAGCTATGAACGAAGTCTCCTTGAAGCAAACTTTCATTTAAGATCCTATTTTCCAAAATATTTTAATATGTTTTTGAGCAATCCGCAGTCTAAATCGTGTAACGCCTGACTGATTTTAGACCATTGACCAAATTCCCCCTCAGTTTAACCGTTGGCCCTAACCTACAGGGCATTAAATTTTACTTGGAAATATAGACGATCAGACAAGCTTCAGATAAATCCAAGTACCGTATCTCAACTGTCGTCTAACATCTAGCTACACCTTCTTGAATATTGCATTGATAAAACCTGAAAGTGCAGACCCGAAATGAGCAAAAAATTGTCAATTTTCAAAGTGACGTAACTTTTGACCCCCAAGTCCAATTTTCATAAAATAAAGTTCATCCTGTTTGGAATTAGCTCATCTGTGCGTGTACCAAATTTCAGGAGATTTGGAGAGGTAGTGGTGGGAACATCGGTTGTCTGTGCAGGGAATTGCCCGGATGTGTAGATGGTTAGTAGTTTATTGTACGATATCAATTTCTTTCAACTTCTCGAGGCTTGGTATTCGATCCTCTATTTTGGCTGATAGTAACCGAATGAAGCAACGCAGCGCATAGTTGTCAAACTCAACAGACGTCACGGGCCGGATTCAAACATTCAGTTCACTCGCGGGGCCGCACCAGTCAAATGATGCCAAAATATTAGCAACTCTTAACTCAATATATGGACTTTTTCGCATTCTCGGAATTGGGTGTCAATGTCAGCGATTTGCTCCTGACGATTTCTATAGAAATCACAACTGCGCTGTCGGGTGGTAATACTGTGGCCTATGAACATACTCGACATTTGCTATCCTGAAGGAATATTTATGAGAAGTATTTGTTACTACAAATTCGAGAAATGTGGTGTATAAAATCCAAGAATTTTTTAATGTCTACTCAGAATTGCTTCGCGGGTCGGATGAAAATATTTGGCAGGGTCGTATGTTTGATACCCCTGATGTAGCTACACATATACAGTTATTGGCGAATTTTATTAGCAGTTCTACGTGTGCGTGAGCGATACAACGCATTTTTGCATGTATATTTAATTTTATATTCGTTATTTTATTCAAGATAAACGGCCAATTAACCTGTCTTTCTTTAACGCATCTAGCAAAATGTAATAACTTTGAATGATCACTCATACTTCGAAATTTCAATTTGACTTGACTCGTGGCTTGACTTGACTTGACTCGAGTCACCTCCAAAAAACGAGTGACTTGACTTGACTCGAGTCACCTTCAAAAATTGATTGACTTGACTCGAGTCAAAATTTGCAATGACTCGAAATGACTCGTGACTCGAAGGTAGTGACTTGATCCCAACACTGGATTGAACTGACAACGAAAGAGTGAACATAATGACTTGGACTCGGACTCGAGTCAAAACACCATGACTCGGACTCGACCCTCTACTAGCTGACTTGACTCGGTGGTGAATTGAAAATGACTCGACTTGACTCGAGGCAAAACTATAAAAGTGAGATTGACTTGTGACTTTGTTACAACTCTGTCATTTTATTACCATGCAAGATAGTGTAATGGTGATGCGTCCGGCTTCTCGATCGGTAGGTCGCGGGTTCGATCCCCGGCCGGGTCAGATCAAAGACTCGAAAACTGGTATGCGCGGCTATCCTGCTAGGTGCTCAGCAACCACGGATAGCACGGAGGAGAAAAAAAACGGGGGTGCAGACTAGATGACCTTACTATAAAGGCCGTATCGCATCTCTGTCGTCAAAGCATCTCGTTGGTGCAGGCGAAAAAGAATACCATCTCTCTCTCTCTCTTATCAATTCAAGACACTACATAAAAAATACAGGAACGAATCAAAACGACATGGTGAAGTCAATCAATGTCATCTTGCCCTACAAACATAGTTTGAAAAGGGGAATACCTATACACACAATAATTATTGCTAGCTAGTAATTGAAGACTGATATGGTATTCCATTGCAGTATGCAGACCTTCGGAGTGTTTAAATTACTTTCCACATACTTTGACCGTCTTTGTCCCGAACAACGTACATAGACACCTCCCTCACTCCATTTTCAGCCGACTCCGAACTGTTTGCTTCCATGACTCGACGAAGATATTGAGTAGTCAATTTCGCCCATTTCACATACTTCGGACTATCATATTTGTCCATATGCAGAGCCCCGCAGATTCCAAAACCATGATTGCTGAAATATACTTTACCAATTAATCTCTGATTGCATATTGATTGTGTGAGCAGGAATACACGAAATTCGACTATGAATGGTTAAACAAGTCTGCAAACATATAATGAACGATACCTGTGTGTATCTGGAGAACTATGGGCAGATATTATGGTCATCTTGCAGCCTCGACATTGCTTTGCTATGTTTAATGCGCTGGAAAGTCCGATAACACCTGCTCCAATTACGCAAAACGTAGCCATATCATGACTTCATAGAGCAGACCTATCAAAATAATAGCAATAAAACTATTTAAGTACTATACCCGAGAGTTGAAAGCATTGTGATGAGTTGACACAAACAGAATATCATAATATGGCAGCTCAGAGCTCTACGGTAGTTTACGGCCTATGACTTGGTCAAAGTGTATTCAAGTAGGAAGGTATTCAGGTACTGTAAATAAAGACCCAGTTTCGGTGCTAGCGCGATTCCATAATCCCCGCATCACTGAAATATACAGACTACAGAGTCATCGTCGCTGTTGAGTTTACCTTTTCGTTACATGCCAGCTGCGGTTTCACCTGCAGCAGAGGCAGATGCTGCATTTTATGTCATGGTTCCTTGCAGAGACTAATGGTGCGTGCAAAGCAAAGATATAATTTCAGTATAGAATGTAAACATGGAATGGCAGCGACCGATTTTGCAGCTTCGTTCCGCTTCGCTGAAGCTTTACTCAGACTTATTTTACGGCAGCTACTGTAGGATTTCTGGCAATCCAAAAGTTGTCTTCCAGAGCTCAGAATTTACTGAATCTGGTCTGGATCGAAAGCTACTATCGCACTGATTCCGAAAATATAAATAAAAATATGATCAGGCACTGAACCGATTAGAATTCGCCCTCCAAGTCTGAATTATCGGCATTGTCCGAACAATCGAAGAGCCGCAATGGGTCATTGTTATGGTCATTGTTTTGCGGGCATCCGATTGTTCTGAACAATGCAGATTTTAGATGTTGAGGGTGGTTTTTCATCTCAGTACGGTGCTTCACCATATTTTGATTGATATTTTCGAAATCAGTGCGACAGTAGCTTTCGATCAAGACCAGATTCAGTAAATTCTGAGCTCTGGAAGACAACTTTTGGATTGCCAGAAATTCTACAGTAGCTGCCGTAAAATAAGTCTGAGTAAAGCTTCAGCGAAGCGGAACGAAGCTGCAAAATCGGTCGCTGCCATTCCACGTTTACATTCTATAATTTCAGTGTCAAATTATAGATAACTAACGTAGGTTAGTTATCTATAGTCAAATGTAATGCATCTACAGTATCATTTCAAAACACCACAAGGCTGCGATATAATGAAAATATAGGAAGTTTTCGAAACTACCAGGAGTAGTCTTTGAAATCAGATACCCAAATACACTTGAATTATATCTTTGAACTGTATATTAGTGGCCCGATGCTTTTATATATAAATATTATTTTATAACTACACTCTGCCTACGTCATATGCTATAGACGTGTAGAATACAGTCTCTGCATTGTTCATAGAACTATTGTCTTTGTATATGTTTGTACTGTGTAGCCTATGTATATTATACTTTTTCGAGGAAGGAGAGGATCTGCGAAAGAATCCGATGTGTAAAAAGAAGATTATTTGCCTCAGCCTTCGCGATTACCCAATACTATTCTATCGTTGAAATATACAAAACATTTCAATATCGAATGTGACATTAGATAATGTCAGTAACATGCAGAAGTGTCCTGTTTCTATCCTTCTAAGATGTGAAGTCCTGCCATATTATTGTAATTATCGTTTGATGTTTTGAAATAATAACCATTGAAAGTAATATTAGCTGATAAAAATGATTACTCGTTCATTTTTCGTTTACAGTTTCGCTGTTCCTACGGTGTCTCTACAGGACGAAGCACGAATAGAAAATCAAAAACAGCTGAAAGATTACCTTCAGATATTTTTGCATCGGACATGAGGCCGGGTGGAAGTTAGGCTGAGAGGTGGTGTTGGATCGTTTCTACATCCTCTTACCTGTTCATTACATTATAGAAATTGTAGTACGGTACATAGCACTGTGTCTTGTGATTGCTGCAAGAACCTTGTTCTTCTGTTTATTGGAGCGTGAAGTTATATTCTTCTGCAACGACTTCTGCTTCTGCAGCCGCTGGTGCAAGAACTTCGGTTTGTTTCGATCGTTTTGTTATATTAGTTCTTCTTCCCGTGCAATAAGATTGCCCCATGATTAAATTGTATTTTGTATAGGCTATACAACATAAACTACGTTGTAGTGTAGTCCTGAAAAGACCACGCTTACGGAATGGTAAATTAAATTCTAGCCGTTTCGCCCGTTTGTAGACTTCATTCTCTCTCATGATTGATAGTAATTTGTAATGCGAGGGAAAGAGCTTGTTAGTGAGGTTCGGAATTCAGATAGATCTGCCTACTTTAGAGACTAGCTTCATTCGATGTAAATGAATTTGGTAGTGATATGAGCAAAATGACTTGCATTCTGCAGTATAT
This sequence comes from Botryllus schlosseri, assembly GCF_051294905.1. NCBI lineage: Eukaryota > Metazoa > Chordata > Ascidiacea > Stolidobranchia > Styelidae > Botryllus > Botryllus schlosseri. Next base: position 24,698,804 of record NC_137246.1, on the reverse strand, counting down.
ACTATGGGGTGGGGCCGTGGGCTATATGACACATTTGAATTATATTGCCAGAGTCCAAAGTATGTCGATAATTATTAGCTGAATCATTTCTATATTCCTAGAAAAAAATTTAAGGTATGCTTCTGCAATGTTCAGTACCTGCCATCGTTGCCGTAATCTGTAAAATTGTTAAAAATGGAACTGAATTTGTAAAGTAACTGCAATTGGGTCAAAAATATGTTCAATAATTGTAATTGAAGTGATTGTATTCGTAATCATAGATTTGCGAATGTATGTAACCGCAAAGTCATGTTCAGCAGAAACTTGTCAAAATCTGCATCCAGAGACCGAGAATTGTATTTCGATGCGTAATTATTCAGTTGCATGTTGAAAATAATCTTCTATCCTTCAAATAAAAGAATGGCTTAATATTCGTACGTTGTAGGCGACTCGAGTCGCGATTTTTTGGTGACTCAACCTGACTCGAATAATTTTTTCAAATGCTTGTACTAGTCAATTTTTGTATCAACTCAACTTGTGCTAGAGCCTAGAGTCATTGTGCATGACTCGAACCAAGTCATTTGACTCGAGACAAGGTCGGCCAAGACAGACATTTTGTCGTAACTTCAAAGAATAGTCAAGTTATCACATTATTGGTATTTCGTCTATCAGTCCTGATACTTGTAGGGTCATAGGCTAAACCATCATGCTGTGTTTGTTTAGACATCAGCAAAGCATTTGACTCTGTTAACCACCAGATACTGATTAGAAAACTTGTTCAGTTTGGCATACGTGGTATTGCCTCGAAACTTATATCTGACTACTTGAAAAACCGACGACAATGTGTGTATGTCAATAGTACTATCTCCGCTCCATCAACTATAACTTGTGGCGTCCCTCAGGGGTCTGTATTGGGGCCTTTATTATTTCTTATATATATCAATGATGTTAGCAAGGTCTCCTCTCTGAAAACCGTACTATTCGCTGATGATGCCTGTTTCTCAGCATCCTCAACATCCTTGCAGACCTTGCAAGAATTGACATCTAACGAAACGACAAAGATCTGTAATTGGATGAGAAGTAATCAACTTTCCATCAACCCCAGTAAAACCCAACTTCTCTTATTTAATAATTCCAATTCGCTAAAAACAATCCATTTTCTGTAAGAATCAATCAAACTATCATTAACCCAGCTGATCACGTTCGCTATCTTGGAATTCTTGTCGATTCGAAATTGTCATGGAAACCTCAGATCGACTCAGTCACCTCGAAATTGTCAAGGGCTACGGGCATGCTACAACGATTGAAATATCTAATGCCACAAAAAGTACTGTGCGCAGTGTATTTTGCTATTTTTCAATCTCAGCTTCAATATGCAATAAATATATGGGGACATACAAATGTAACAAACCTTACAAAAATCAAAACTCTCCAGAACCAGGCTCTTCGTGTCATTAGTAAATTACCTCCCAGGCAACGAATTCTCCGGAATATCGAAGTCATGGTATACTCGAGTTGCCGACCTAATTCAGTACGAGACGGCAAAGATGATGCACACCATCTTCCACACAAACAGGTTATACTTTAATTCGCATTTTACAACTTTTGCGAAAACTCATGGTTATGAAACTAGACACTGTAGACAGGTATCGAGAAATTCTATTTCGCTGCCTCTCCTGTCCCGATCTTCATCCCGCAATAGTTTACATTTTGTCGGTGCGAAAACTTGGAATGATCTCCCTGCAGAGCTGATACCAATACCGCCATGGCAGTTTAAAAAATATATAAAAATTATCTACTCCAAACGTACTGTTGATTTTTTTCTTTATAGAATGCTTGTTCTAATGTTATCCTTTATTACACCTTTACTAAAGCTTAATATCGTGTCGTTAGTCATATATTTACTGAATGTTGACTCTACGTATATGTGTGTGATTTAATATATAGGTTTCACGTAATTATTTATATATGCATCAAACACTCCAAATGGGTGGCGACTGACTCTGAAGGCCTAACGGCCCCTCGTCGTCTCCCAGTCTATACCGCAATATTTGTTTGGTATACTTCTTTATTTATTGATGTGACGAATAAAAGACTATCTATCTATCTATCTAAACTGTTAAGATTGAGGAAAATTACTATGCGAGCCATTCTATATCACTCGAGCAGAGTTGAAAAAAGTGGGTTGAACTGGATTGAACTGAAAACTTAACAGTGAACATAATCACTTGGAGTCGAGTCAAATCACTATATGAGTCGGACTCGACCCTCTACTAGCTGAATTGAACTAATGACTCGAATTGACTCAAGTCAAAACTATATAAGGGTGATTGACTTGTGACCAGGAACCTTGTGACTTGGTTACAAACCCTGGTTGTGGAGATCATAGTGAACTTACAAATTACGATTTCACAGCTAAATAGACATGTTGGTATGGTAGCAGTATAAGTCAGAGTACATCGTATACATGAAACTGCATATTCATTGCAGGGCTTCACCATACCATACCGTTTCAAATATAATGTATGATGTTCAGGTATTTTAGCAATATTTGGATTAGGATGCATAGTCGTTCCAGCAGATCTCGTGAAGTTTCTGAAGTCGTGACGTTGGCCGAAATTCAAAATAAAAACAAATCCACCGGCCTGCGATCAACAATTCATCTTTGGAGAGGCGACATCACTAAGTTGAAGATCGATGCTATAGTGAATGCCGCCAACACGAGCCTACTAGGTGGAGGTGGAGTTGATGGAGCGATCCATGCTGCCGCCGGGTGGGAGCTTCTGGAAGAATGTAAAGAACTGGATGGCTGTGAAACTGGTGGAGCCAAAATCACAAAGGGTTATCAACTTCCGGCAAAGCATGTGATTCATGCTGTTGGTCCAATGTTCCGAAATCGTAAAAGCGACAAAGAAAAGCTCTCCGGCTGTTACGAAACATCTTTGAATTTGCTGGCTGAACATAAATTGAAAAGTATCGCATTCCCTTGTATATCGACTGGTATCTATGGATACCCAAACAAGGACGCCGCCCGTGTGGCACTTGAGACGGTTGAGAATTGGATGTATAAAAACCCTGACAGAGTAGAAGCTGTCATTTTTTGTCTTTTTCTCAAAGAAGACGTGCGCATCTACGAAAAGGAAATTGAAAAGTACTTCGCTGAGAGTTCGGAAATGGAGGTTGACAATCCGGAATATTCTAGTGAAAAGACTGACAAAATCAGCAATGATCAAAGACAAAGCGAACCCAAGGAGCAGGACAGTTGCCCAGAGGAGAGCAATTGCAATCAACAGTCAAGTCTGAATAAAATACTAGAAACCAGAGCAGACGATCTTTCAGCTGGTCAACATTCGAATACAGTTGAAGACGCAGTAACTGGAGCAAAAGATATTCAAGGCCATCCAAATGAACATGAAAATATAGCAATGAAAAGAAATGATGAAGATAAGAAAGCAATTGAAGCAGCAGATCACCTAGACAATCAAAATTCTAATGAAAACGAAAAGCAAGAGACCAGAAATGATCTGCAAGGCAATCCACCTTTGAATTCAGCCGAAGAGAAAGCAACGGAAGCAACAGACCTTCGAGAAACCGCCAAAAAAGGTGAGGGTGACACTGAATAATAGACGGAAGGAGATTGAAGCTCCACTGTGGACGGAAGGTAGCTCCCGATTTAGGAAGCTGCTATCTCCATATTTGCGTCGTCATTTTGAGCGAGCCACCCGGATAAATTTATTGTACATCTCAAAAGACTTCAGTTTTTCAGTTATTTGAGTGTGATGTTTGCCAATCCCATCCAGAGTGCTAGTAAGCGCCGTACCGAGTAGGATTGGTGGTACTTCCTGCCTTTAAATGTATTACGGTTCCATTGTTATTCCACTCTAATAATATGATTATGATTTATCAATGCCTGTTCGAGTCAAACTTCTTAGATCGAATGTTTCGTACCGGTACTTGTATTTGGATGTTTTGAGCCACCATTGACCTTTCTTCTGTGAATTGCAACAGTTGAACTGAACATGTCCTGTTTCAATTTTAGACGTATAAATTAACTGTTGTCTGTTTTAAGTGCAGGTATTTGATCATTTTCATTTGATTTTGTCATTTACATCTTCATGACAGCTGCCAAAAACTGTCTGCAATTACTTTGTTTCCTTGATTGTTGTTAATTCTTTAGCTGTTTTAGTACTTGAAGGTTATTGAGGTAGACAATTTCTTGCATGGCGCCATATCATTATGAAAGGGAAGCATGTGAGCCGGAGAGCTGATGTGTCGTAAGTCATTTATTGAAGATGCACTGTTACAAGCAGGGCTGTGGAGTCGGTAAATTTTACCACCGACTCCGGCTCCACACATTTTCAATATACCGACTCTGACTCCTGAGTCTTTAAACATACCGACTCCGACTCCTGGATTTTTAAACGTTCCGACTCCCGACTCCGACTCCAGCATTATTACCAATTTACTTCAAAAATTATATGCCACATTGTCGGTTGAATGACTATCATACAACCATTAAACATATGCAAACATATGATTAACGGTGGCATGCTAAATTGTTTAATTGTGGAACAGCTCGAATTATCCACCATGCAATTAACATGAAAGAAAGATTTGCTAAATATCCTTCCATTTTCAAGTTTTTATAACATGGACTCTCTAATATCATGAATGTATGAATCATTCAAATGTGGCAGATATCCAATCCTGTATCATAAAAATGTAGATAAAAAATTCAAGTGTAGCTCTTGTGTATGAGGCAGCAATTAATAAAGAGATTGAACTTACTAATTTTGTCATTGCACACTATCCTGATTACAAGCACACACACTCTTACTACTAATGAAAGACATTGGTCGTAAATGGAATTTAGTTAAGTAGTCAAAGACCATAGCCTATGTCTAGTCTACATGTACTTAATCAAGTATTCAAGGATTGGGACTTGCAGTCTTTCTTAATCATTTGTTCGACCCAAACAGCTAAGCTACACTACAAATATTTTTAATTTTGTCAAGTGGGAAGCATCGTTTGATCATAATTTCATCATTTTTACAATTTTACAAAACCAGCCGATGCAGTTGCTCTGTCACAGTAATGGTATAATTCCAAAAATTGCATCAATTTTGACTGCATCGCGAAAACGCATATTGCGATTTTCTTCCCCTGTGCAACTGAGTTGTAATTTGCAAGTAAGGTCTAATTTTATCTATATCAGGGGTGGGCAACATTTTCGGCCAAAGGGACACATGAGATTTACGAACCATTGCGCGGGCAACTGAAAGGTTGATAACCTTTTTTTAGTCGTCCGATAGGAGCGAACCGAATTAGGTAACATTGCAAACAAGACTTGTATTAATACGCTCTAAAATTGGTAACAATATGTCATGCAACTGTGCAGTGCGCAATTAGACCCTGCAATTTTTCTGCAAGATAATGACTGAATTATATCAATAAATATGTTGCTAACATACATTGGGGGTCGCATCTGTATACCATTGGGCTCATTTGGCAAGGACAGGATTATTCAACGTTTAGACATAGCAAAATCGACGCTAACAGTGAACATGCCTCTGTCATTTTGTGCAAATGTTTTGTCGACGATCTCGCTGCAAGTTCACAAGCGAAGCCGTATGTTGGACGACACGTTATCATCCCCTAATTGCGAATATAGTTAGACTCAATTCTGTGAATAATATGTATTTATAATTTTCAGAAGGGGGCTCAGATACTGAATGCAAGAAATCGAGTGACAATGAATCATGCGAAGTACCGAGAAAAAGTTCAAGTCAAATAAATCTGCTATGAAATATTCTACTTTATGATCATATACGAAGATCTGGGATAAATGTGGCTGGCCCCCGCATACGTCAATGCGTCAGAACTGGTGTTTTAGTCATCATCAAATTTCGCGGTCATGCTAATCAAATTTTGGTTGGCCGTGCAATTGTACCTGATGTCATAAATAATTTCGAGAATTACCTCGCGGGCCATACCTAACCTTCTCGTGTGCCAAATTTGGCCTGCGTGCCACGGGCTGGCCGCACCTGGTCTGTATGGTTATTAATAACAGTGATACATATGGTGGTACATAAAAATTCTATTGAAAATGTTTCATAGCAAATGCTTTGATGATAGAGAAGTTGGAATCGGAGTCGAAGTCAGCGTCATTCTCACAAACTCCGACTCCGACTCCAGTCAGTATTTTCTCACCGACTCCGACTATTATAGTTTTCACGACTCCGACTCTACAGCCCTGGTTACAAGGGACAAAGTCTAATATTGCCGCCACTAAAACTGCGTTCAAATATTCGTTAATTGTCGTTTCAATCACAAAATATTTTGTGAAGTTATTTGTTGCTGTTGTGCACAGGCCTCCATTCTCATGGATATTTGTAGACTTGAAATATCTGATATTCATTTGTGCCTTCACTGAATATTGTATTCTATAGATCTTCACCAGCAAGAATTGTCACCTTCAGAGCGGTTGGACTGGATACAAAAGTTTGAGAGGTAACACGGTATTAGACATATAAATTTGAGCTTAATAGGGTGTTAGCTAATTGAAATATGTCTCGTTCAGTTTGGAACTTGAACTCAATCGACGACCAGTATTGAAAAATACGGAACCCTGGTTGGACGAACAACACTTTTCAGGCTTGCTATTTGTTGGTGGGCTTGACATATCATACCACAAGACAGAAAATAAGGCTTGCGTTTCTCTTGTGATTCTGTCTTTCCCTAATCTTGAGGTTTGTGGTCTTGCTATCAACTCTGTTTCCTTGAGCATTTACATACGAGTTTCATCTTGCAGTTAGTCTATGAAAATAGTACAATTGAAGTCATTTCCACTCCATATATACCTGGATATCTGGCATATCGAGAAGCTGATCATTTCAAAGAAAAATTACAAGCAGCAAAAGATACCAAGTATTCGCCACAGGTTGATATTTTACAATGCCTGTATCACTATTATATTTTAACTGAACATGTATTATTTGTTACTTATAGGTGGTCCTGGTTGATGGTAATGGGATACTGCACCCTCGAAGATATGGTTCTGCTGTCATGGTCGGACTGGATGCAGATCTACCAACAATTGGAGTGGCAAAAAATTTGATGGTGATGGAAGAATTTGGGATTTCACGAGAGAAGGTTAGTGGTACAAGTTTATGTTCATTTAATGTCCCAATCGTGACTTGGAGTTATGTGGGTGGATATCACTAAACAACAGAATTGCAACCCATCGTCCTATCAGATCTCCAACAAATTCGGCATTACTCAATTAGCAGTAATGCCTTGAATTTCTGTTGGGGTAGGCCTATGTCTAACATGTGCAGTGTGCAGGCAGTGCCTTACCATGAATTGTAAGCCGGCAATTTCTTGTAGAAACTTTGATTAGTCATTCTTTTAGAAGTATTTGAAATTTGTTTGCAGGTTAAAATCTGGATTGCTTTTTTTTCAAACTACTTTTCAAAGATCGACTCTTTTACTACTTATACTGGTTGCATAGTATCATTAGCTATTTTGACCACCCCTGTGAGTTGGTCGCATTTCAGCAATGATAACTCAAAGGCAGAGGTGTGTACTTGTCTTGTGTGTGGGAAATTCCGTATCAATCGCAAATCCTTGACATGTTTGTTGAACCTCGTTTGCACGCCATCTAGTCCTGAAAGATTTGTTTTTTTTTGTTGTTGCATGTTAAGCATTGCTGAATTTGAATCTGCCTTTTTAGTAATGCAAGTGCTCTAGATTTCTCAGATCGAAGATATTGAAAGTAAGGGGGGCACGATAGACATAACCACAGATAAAGGAGAAATTATCGGTAAGGTGAGATATTATGCTATTACGAACTGGAAAGTAGGATATGCCTTCATTCACAATTTACGTTTATCATTATTATTTGTATCTTTGTTGCAGGCTGTGCGTACCAGCGATATGAGCCGTAAGCCAGTTTTCGTATCAGTCGGACACAAGTGCAACCTTGAGACTGCAGTTGCCCTCACTCTGGCATGCTGCCGCTACAAAATACCTGAGCCTATTCGTCAAGTGAGCAAGTTCATTATATGCAACTCAACGTTGTCATCTTACATACCGGTAATCCTTCCTTGCATATAGGCCGACCATGTTTCAAAAATGACTTTGAAGAAAGAGACTTGATTGAAGACGTCACCCAAGAGCATATGATGTGTTGCTATGTTGTAATTGTGTGTATTTATATGCACTGTTGGTCGTCCCGGGCCTTCAATTCTGAGTTATATCTATCACATAACTTTATTCCACTGTTATAATATATCTACGGGGCCTATGATAACTTAGTTAGGTCCCGATGCCTATAACATATTTTATGTCTAGTTGAATAATGTTTGTGATGCTAATAAATAACACATATTTTATCAATTTTGGGAATTTTATATAATGCTTATTAGAGTTGTATTGCTACAAAACGACGGATGCCCTGATTGGTCCAAGTGTAAGTTGATATCTGTATCAGTGTGCGTTGGCTGATGTTTAAACTGTGAATTTAGAATCTGTCAGTCTGTAATATGAAGTTGATATGTTGCGATTGCAATGCTGGGTTTTCGCAAATAAACTTGATGCATTTCTGGTACTTTCCTTTGAAGAAGTTTCATAAGTTCTCTGCTTCGTCATTTTCATGAAGCCTTTCCCATTTATGGTTTGCCACAGCAGATCAGACCGCAGCGTTACTGTTCGGCTATCGTCTTTACGCTAGATGCCTATCCTGCCACAAGCTTAACCATTCGCCTAGATCTGGACCAGGCGCTGGAATGGATTGTGGTCGCTAGTGACAGCATTTTGAGCGACAGGAAATTCCTGCCAATTCTTACTTGGTACGACGACGTAACATGAGGTTCACATGGCCTTCGTAAAGTTCAGGTTAATCGAGGATGAAGGGTAAACACGCAGCAGCGCGCACATACAACCTTATGCAGTCAGATTATAAGGGTAGTAACGACAAACCCCGATGCGCATCAAAACCGAAGCAAACTGGTCAGTGGTCAGGTTATACATCAAACTGCAATTATCTTTAAACTTCAGGTATATTAATTACGCACAGCCCGCGTCAAACCACGCATCGAAGACAGTCGCTCATATCATCGAATGTCACATTCGATAATATCATGGGTTAATTTACTTTTATATTTCCCGCTCATTGGATCGTCATTAAAATACATTGTTCTCGTAGTTCGAACCTTGCCGCATCGCAACCTCGTAATACTTCGATTATTATCAACTTAATTTCAACACACAGTTGGATAGCAAGACTAACCTGAACTGAAGGTTGCCGTCTCAAGTGAGGCATATCAACTTTGCTTGTACCCGGTGCTGAAACTCGCTTTCCCCCTTTCCCTGATATTTCGGTATGCTACATCTCACAGTGAGTGAAACAATCACTGTGCAATTGCACAATCTACATGCCTCTACATGCCAAATGGTAAATTTTTCACACTTCGTGTTCGGAAGACTTGAAAAAAGGTTAACTTTCTCGCTCAACGCCCAAAATACAGTTTTTCTTTCACATTATCAGGTGGTTGACTAAACAAAAAATGATGAAATGAAGGAGAGGTTATGTGAGGCTTGTACCTAGTGAGTAGTGCGTCTGTCCTGTCCTGCACGGAATTGATTTGTAGCTCGGTTTAGTCTTGTAATACAGTTCGGTGATTTTGTCGTTTTTCGTCGCTTGGTTGATTCTTTGCTCGAGCCGGTTGTTTTTTGTTTGACTGGCGTCTTGGGTGTCGCCTTGCGTAGCGTGAGTGCCTTAGCGTTGGCAACGTATTCGTGACTATAGTGCTTTCGGACTATCGGCTGTGTTTCAATTTACCAATGACTTCTCTAACTAAACACACGTGGGCCGAAAGAAAACCGCTAAGTGAACCGCGTGTGTACACCAGCGTAGCGCTATGTGAAGGGCTCATATACGTTGTGGGAGGATGCGACAAGGTAGGCCAGCCAGTAAATTCACTCGAAGTGTACGACCCGACTTCCGATGAGTGGACCAGCTTGAGAAACATGCCGACCAAGCGGGCGGCGCCTATCGTTGCTTCAATCGGTGATAAAATTATTGCAATCGGCGGTATAGGAGAGGATCAAAGACCAGTTGATGTAGTCGAAGTGTATATTATTGAAGAAAACAAATGGAAACGGCTGCAGCCTCTATCGGAGGCGTTAATGGGGATGGGGCACTTGATAAGAGATAACAAGGTCCACATATTTGGTGGCATGGGCAGTGACACCAACCCACGAGATCACTTCAAATGTCTCGAAGTAGAGGGTGGCTCTAAAGAACGCTGGCAAGCATATCAGCCAATGCCCTCACCGAGATATGCATGCTCTGCTTTTCTTAAAAACAACAAAGCATATGTCGTTGGTGGTAGAAGAGGAAAACTACCAGTCGCAAACTTTGAAGTCTATGCATATGACACGAAGTCGTGGACCATCTATCCAGACATGCTAACAAAGCGCTTATTTCCGAGCTATGTCATGACAGACCATTTCTTGGTCACACTCGGTGGCTTGAAGGCAACTGTTCAACAGGGATTTTCTGATGCATGCGAAGTCTACAATGTCGACAGTCAAGAAAAGGGTGAATGGCTAACCAACAAGAAAATGACCATGCCCACAAAGCGTGGTGATTTTGTTGCAGTGGCAATTGATAATCAAGTCATTGTGACTGGTGGACTAGGAAACCAAGGAACTCCAGTATCATCAACAGAGTTGTTTGATCCTGAATCGAAAAAGTGGAAGCGGCTATCTGACATGCCGAAAGCGCTTGGAACTTGTTCTTCCACCGTGTCGAGAGGACAGTTGTATGTATTTGGAGGCCTGAGCGCCGAAGGACCCACAGGATCATGCTATGCATTCTTGAACACCTCTACGTAACTAAAAATTATACTCTTTTCCGTGCTCAACAATTTCAAGAGAACTAGTTATTTTAACTATATTTTAAATCATGGCATTGTATGTATTTTAAACTTGTATTGTGAAAATCTAATCAAGTTTTCACTTGTGTTTAGATTTGAACGCATGAGTGTTGAAGGACCCACGGGATCATGTTATGCAATGTTCCTTAACAGCTCTATAGAACTATAAAATTGCACTCTTTTCCTTGCTTGCTCAATCGCTCAATCCTTGCTGAAACAATTTATAAGAACTAGTTACTTTACGACTGCATTTTAAATCTTGATACTGAATTGCATGCATTTTTAACAACGAAATTTCTCTGTGCAAATATGCGCATTTCAGGCACAAAACGCTAGAAATCATTGCGTTCTAGTACTTGATCAGTGTTTCATGTGAAGATATGTATGATATGAGAAACATATGGCAGATGGCACGAAACGCTCTTAGTACTCGATCAGTGTTTCATGTACACTTGTACAGTCATGCAATATGAGAAACATATGGTGCAACAATAGATGCATTTCCTGTGATTGTGCAGATGAATGGAACATGTATACAGAGGCACACAGATATTTTACTAATGATAGCACTGATGCACAAGTATATCCAGACAGACAGTTGCAATCTCTAATTATTGACCGAACATATTATTCAACTGCTGTGTTACTCTGATGAAAGTTGTCCTTCTGCTCAACTCTTTGAGCTTAGAAGCACCGACGTACGTACACGTAGATCTGATCCCTCCAAGAATATCCTTGATGGTCCCATTCACATCCCCTTTGTATGGTATTTCAACCGTTTTTCCCTCTGATGCTCTATATTCTGCAACGCCTCCTGCATGTTTCTCCATGGCAGTGGTTGAGCTCATTCCATAAAAGAGCTTCATTTTTTTTCCGTCCCTCTCAATCAATTCGCCACCAGATTGGTCATGACCGGCGAAGAGACCGCCGATCATGACAAAGTCAGCCCCTGCGCCAAAAGCTTTAGAGACATCGCCCGGGCAGGTGCAACCTCCATCGGAAATAATATGGCCTCCAAGTCCATGTGCGGCGTCAGCGCATTCGATCACTGCACTGACTTGAGGGTAACCGACGCCAGTTTTTTTCCTTGTAGTACAAACAGATCCAGGTCCGATACCTACTTTGATTACATCTGCACCAGACAATAGCAGCTCCTCCACCATTTCTCCAGTTACTACATTTCCAGCAAAGATAGTATGATTTGGAAAAGATTTTCGTACCTTTTTCAGATAGTCCACAAAATATTCGGAATAGCCATTAGCTACGTCTAGGCATATGTATTTAATCAATGGCACTTTTTCGATGGCCTCGGATATCTTGGTGAAGTCCGTGTCACTAGTGCCAGAACTTATTGCGACATGGTCCATGCATTCAGGATTATTGGCGGCAAAATCGACCCACTCTTCCGCAGTGTAGTGCTTGTGTATTGTCACAAACATGCCATGCGGTTGAAATGCTTTCGCCATCTCGAAAGTTCCTGTGGTGTCCATATTTGCGGCTATGACAGGGACTCCATCATAGGACTGCTTCGAGTTTCTGAATGTGATGGTTCTTCGTAGGTTGACTTGACTCCGGCTTTTCAAAGTACTTCGCTTGGGTCGTAGAAGCACATCTTTGAAGTCAAGCTTTATATCGTTATCAATTCTTGGCATTATGATAACCCTAGTTTACGAAGATGCTAAAAGATGAGCATAGGAACATGAAGTAGACCAACACTACCATAACCCAAAACACTAGGCTTACATTACAGCCGCTATAATTGGATATAAGGCCATATTTGCTGATAGACGATGTTTATGCATCATGCCTTTACACATGTGTTTAGTTTGGGATGTAAAAATTATTCAATGATGTCGTCACCGCATCTGGACTGTAAACCAAGAGTTGGATTATAAATTTCATCAGCAAATTGATGGCTGTCTTCAATGTCCTAATTTGCAGTCTGATTCATTGCATATTAACTGTCAATTTTTGCCAATTAGTAGAATAACTTTCAAGTCTACAATGACCTCGAACAGTGATGGTGAAGCAATGGTGGACCAATCAGACATAGAATGCACAGTTATATCATTAGAGGAAGTGGAATTGCCGCAAGAGAAAACATTGTACAGAATAGTTGAAGGAGGCACGACACGGGGTGGTTCCAAGCTTTTCGATAGCTTGGGATACACATACACAATCAAGAATGTCACCCCTGCTAGAACCACGTGGAGGTGTTCGGTTCAAAGTAGAAATCGCTGCAATGTGACTGTAAAGCAAGTGGGACAAACATTTGAACAGCGCCTTCGGCACGATCACAAACCAACAAGTGGACAAAATGAATTAGCGGTGTTCAAAAGAATGTTGGAAAAAGCAACCGCAGATCAAAACGAACCTGCGACAAAGAGCTTAAAGCAAGGAGCCACGAACCATGATTTTCAACTCTTGAGTAAAGGTAGTGCGATTGAATTTGAACTTGATTTTGGAAACATACCCAATGAATTTCTCAGAGCTGACATTTACAATTACGGGGCAAGGCACATTGTGTTTGCAACCGATTCTCAACTTCATTTACTACAACATTCCCGGACATGGTACATGGATAGTACTATCAATTTGACTGTGAAACCTTTCACTCAAATGTTTACCATCAATGTTATGATAAGGAACATCGATTCAGTGAAGCATGTTCCCGTCATTGTTGCATTTATGACAAGGCAGAATGTATCAGATTATGAAGAAGTCATCAGCGCCATATTGTCAACAGTTGGAACAGGTATTACGCCGGGTAAAATTATTTTGGAGTATGAACAGGCAATGTGGAAAGCTGTGCAGAACAGTTTTCCTTCTGTCGAACTAAGTGGCTGCTGCTGCCATTTTCGTCATGCCGTGTTCAACATGGCGAAAACATTGGGATTGACAAAAACTAAAAACAAAGAGACAATCAGTTTGGTTGACAGGTTAATGGCGATGTGCCTACTGCCACCGTCACTTATAAAAAATACCTTCAACCACATGCACCTGATGCTGACCTACAGAAACTGCAAGAATGAAATCGCAGAGTTGTTCAAATACTTTAAAGAAACTTGGATTAATCATAATTTGTGGACAGTTGAAAACGTGACCTTATATGGTACCGAAGTCCGTATAAATGCTGACATGCATGGTTGGTACCGGCATATAAAATCATCCGAATTGTATCAGCTAATAGCAGATATTCACGAAGAGTGTGTTAAAATAAGCATTAGCCCAGATTCAACCAGTCCTGGCAATCTGTCTAAAAAGAGTGCGCACACAACTCTCAATGCGAAAATTTCTGAGACATGGAAGCATTATGAGGATGGTCTGATCGAACCAAGAGAATTGGTAACTGTTCTTTCAAGATTATTCTAGCCCTTGGCACTGTCAATTCACAGCCCACAAAAAATAAACTTGTGTGTGCTATATGAAACATTTTCAAGTGCGCTGTGTCTGTTATTCCCTTCCGATATTCGCTGGAACCAGCATATTAGCAGGCAGATGCAGGCACATCGATTTCATAATTAATGTTTACATGGGATATGCAATTATGCATTAATCACGCGCTATGATCCTGACGGGAAATCACATAGATTATGGTGTCATACACTTGCCGGTTTCATTTTCCCATCTTGCCTTGCTCATGTACATCTAAATTTGCCTCAAGCACATTGCTCTTTATGTACATGATCGATCTCAAGGAACGATAATCAAGCAAACACTTGGAACGGTTATGTGAGATGCCTATTAATTATTCACTTAGGAATCAAATATCTGTTGCCCAGATCGGTACGACAGGCGTCAAGAATTTTGGAGCATTATTCAAATGTTGCAATAAATGTTGTACTTCAGTCTTGTTAGAGTTAGAGCAGGCCTAATGACATAATAGTGGTACGTTTTGCCTAATATAACAGGTGAGCAGCGATGATTCTCCAAGTTGAGGTAATTTAATAAAAAATAAAACACAGTGTGAGCACAGGACACCGATTCCATAAAGGCATTACAGACTAGCTTTTACTGTATTTAGGCGGGCAGCTTGTATGATTGAGTCATGAATATGAAGAAAGTCATCAGCTATAATCAGAATCAGCCGAACTATGTTTGATACATCTCAAAACGAGGATGCACTGATTATTCCTTTTCTGGCTTTTCAAGAGATGAGCAGGTAAACTGTCAAATTTAGATTTCACAAGATTAAAGGTCTCTACCATCACACTGTAAGGCCCGCTGTTCCTTATATTCAAGGTTCAGGTAACCTTCACGTTGTTACATGATATACTTAGGCGTAGCTGTAGGCAATGACTTGCTAAGTCATTTATAGAAATAACTACCTGCTAAGCTGTTACATGTACTTACACAATACGCACATATTTCAACATCGTTCACTAGCGGTGCAGCATCACTCCTGGCATAAAAATACCAGTGGCATAACCACAGATTTGCGCAACTACGAGCTGTGCACCACAATTGATAGTCCTGCGATATTTGGACAACTCCCCTCCCCACCACATCTAGACCACTACAGAGGTCAAGCGCCGGCGACAGCAAGGGCGTTCATTCTTTGTTTCAAGGCACTTGCAGAATAATATAACATTGTGTGAACGAACGCTACTATAGACGACAATAGGAAGTCCATCACCGTGTGATCGATACATATTTCACTGAAGGTGCAGTAGTATAACTTCCTCTGCGACATCATGAACACATGCGACAAGTCAGGTTGAATTTTGTTGAAGTACTACTACTTTATGCAATCGTCCGTAGCGAAAATGGTTGTCATGGTCCACTTAGCATTGTATTTGGTATGCGGCGATAGGCTTTGCGCCTAGTTGTATGCTGAGATTTTGTTTAGGCTGCTTCTGTATAATGAGTGTACGCAGTTAAAGAGCAAAATTTTAGTACTTTCCCTGGAAAGGTCAATGACGGTGTTAATCTTGTCTCTATTTTTGACTTCTAATTAACGCACGTACAGAATAGTGTTGTTTTTCTATATCATCTTTGATGTTGTAGTTAGTTATATATTTAGGATTGTCTCTCTCACTATACCAATGCACAATTGTACATTGTGAGTATTGATTGTACATTTATGTCTAATATACTATAGCTGCGAATACGTGGAGATAAGTGTTTTGTTTTCATTTCGTAAGCAAATACATAAAAGCTAATCTATTTCTAAACTCGCCATTTCAATGACGAATGGAATGCTGTGTAGACATTTCAGATTCTGCGAGTAGGCTTTTCTGAACTAACTAAACGGGAGGTCAGCACTATGTGTTGGCTGGTCAGTAGCATGTGTATTAGTGTTATTGTATGATACTTAGCATAAATAGGCTTATCACATGGAAAAGGTTGCGTCTGATGAAAATCAATATAAATCAGACACTAAAACCATAATCAAGGGATTATAAACATCAGCACGTGTATTTGGACTTATGATTGTAGTGATTTATATGTTATCAAAAGTATTGGTACAGCAGTGATTAGCAGCTGTCGTCATTTTTATGCAAAGTTTAATTCCCTACTTGTCTCTCAGTATAAGGCCTACTTATAACAGTAATGGAAATATCACCAGTCTAGTACCGGACAATTATTTACACTTAGAGGAATATATGATGGCTGATGAAGACAGTGGTATGTCTATGTTAGCTACATTATATTAGTGTTAATATTACATTATGAATGTGGCATACCTAGAATTATTATGAATGGTTGTTGATTTTTAACATAACTTAACATTGGTAGGCTACACATCCTATTTTTTCATAAGGTCACTAGTTTTTCACTTCATAAGAACCTATGATGCAATCAATAATAACATTCTTTGAAATTTATCTGCAGACAAAAGGTTCAACTCATTATTGAGTGACAATGTCAGAGGCGCGACAGGTCAGTAAAACTTATGTTCGGTAGTCTCTGATTGATGAGTGTATTGAAATCTAGCAAAATGTTTGAGAATTTGCATTCATTCATTTGCAATCGTAGCTACATAGATGGCCCCATCACTTGCGATACATATGCCACTAGTAGATTTTTCAATATGAAGTCAACAACTGCAAGACAATCACCCAACTACTCCTGGATATTATTGAGCTATCGTAGCAATAGTGTTGCAAAATCCGAATTAAGTATCACAAATAAGAATTTGTTATTGAGAGTACCGGTATATAAACCAGTATGAGACTTGCAAATTGTTTTTCTCCATATTTCGTTTTAGAAAACTTGGTGCATGTGAGGGATTTTCTATTATTTTGGGTGAATGATATTGAATGATCTAAGTACACTGCCTCAGCCGTATCCCCTGTTGGTTGGCCACACCCCACTTGACTATACTAGAAATACAAATAAAGTTCTCAATAGGCATATTGTTTAAATATTTACATATGTTACACTTGTGATTTCCTGTCCACCAAATACATTCATTTACGAAAAACACTCCAACTTTAATTAAAATTCACGAAATTACGGATTACATCTCTTCTTGTTCTCATAATATCTGTATTACAGTTGCTGGAGATCTGTTTTGAACACCAGTATGATCAGGAAAATTACCCAATTTTCATGTATACATCGAATGTAGCTTACATCCGTGTAAGTGCACATAGTGCAATCATACCGACGAGCATTAATCTGCCTGGTTATTGTCCTTATACCACACAATTTCATGGTGACTGATGCTATCCAAATGTTTGTAAACAAAATTTCCCTCAGTTTACTTTCCTTTTGGGCTTTGGCAGAATAGGCCTAGTCATTGAATTACAGCTTCATAAATGTTCTTAACATGACCAATTGCGAGAATACAGGTTGCTGAAGTGGTATCAAACGTTTGCTGGTAATAGCATTAACAAATCTCTTGTTGTGTGTGAATTCTGATCAAGGATTCAGTGCGTTCACTCTCCACACCAAAGCACAGCACCCATGAATTCCAAAATAATAAACTTGTCAAATCTGGCTGGCGTATTAATAGAACCAGGAAATGACTGGATTTCGATTACATTGAGTCACTTATTGAGTTTGATGGATAGCGAATGATGTTTTTTTGAGATTTCAGATACTGAAATACCATTTTCACACATCCACGGTGCAACTTGTTCACTTCCACCTAACTAACAATGGTTTAAAATCATGCATTCAACAATATGATTTCCCATGAACTAGTACCAAACCTAGTGAACTTACAATATATATATATATATATATATACAGCAACCACAACAAGGAAATTGATCACGATAATCACAAAGATTTTTTTCACATAATATATCAGATGGAAGAAATGAATTTTATAACTGCTGCAGACCTTTCTCGTGAGGCAATGACAATTCTGATTCTTCAAATCTAATGATCTTGAACAGTTTGAGCATTACACAATCCTGTGAACACGTTGGTCCACCGACATGGATGACAAATAATTACATCGTGATTATTGTGTTATGTTTGCAACGTCCGTCGTCCATGCCTGCATCCAACATGAAAGCTATATACGTGTAATATATTCCCAGCATCTAACTATGCTGCATATCATTGCCGTAATGTGTTGAATTAAATGTTAGGAGATGGTGCTAAAGTTTATAACATTGAAGGCAGATTAGCATTCTCCTGCATAATATTGAAAGCGAGCACTTATTATGTTACGCCAAACAGTCATACACTTTAATGAAACTCCAATTTATGGTATTACACAGCGGACCACACCTATGTTGCTCCAGCACTGCACAGAGGCCTTGCCTAGCTTACAAGTTTTTGCCTTGCATCTATATACATATAGATATAAAATTCATCAAATATTGTTATTCAATTACACAATTGAATAGTATATTCATATTGAAATGAACCCTGACGAGTCTCAGCCGAAAATATTTGGGTTCATTTCAATATGAATACACTATTCAATTGTATATTGAAGTTCTGTACCTCCAAGAAGCTGTTATTCAATTTTGTAAATTTCTAAAAAACTCACGGACCCCCTGGTTGGCAAGCAATGCTTTTAGAATTGCATCATTCCAATTTTCAGTAATAGCTGTAGGCAAACAGCATTGAGAAAAGCTCTGTTTTACCCCAGCTTAGCCATACTTTCCATCAATCTGAGTGGAAGAACTATTACCTCTCAGCATCCCATCTGGAATGTTGTTGAAGGTCCTACTGACAGCTAGATGCGCTTGAAGTTGTCCTCGAGACTATACCATACAATTCTATCCAAATAAAGGTACAAGTAACAATTTCAAACTCTATCCAATACTAATTCAAGTACCGGTGCCAGGATAGTTTGAAAACACGGATTTAGAGTAGTTGTGAGTCTGACAAGCTTTTGCCAGTCAATCGCCAGTCGCAAGTTGCAAGGGTGGCGACAAATACAGAAATGCATAATGGTGCCAATGATAGGTACCTATAATAATGTTGATATGACTGTGAGAAGGACAAGACGCATGCACTACTTTTGCTTCCAACCCTACAAGCACAAAGTATAAGAACTGCCACATAAGTAAGTAATCCAAGTAGAGTAGACGAACCCTGCTCCAAAAAAGTTGTGGTAGCCTTCTTCGTTACTCACTATGACCACTGACCAGTGACCAGTTTACCTTTGGCCTTGCGCGGCGAATTGTAATTTTTATCGGTCCCGACTCGCCGGTATTTATTGGCGCGGTGCGATTCACGTTTAGTACAGAGAGAAAAATAACAACTCTGCAGTCTATTGCCGCGTCGACGTACTATTGGTTTATGAATTAGCATGCCCTGATCCAAAAAAAGCAGATGCAAATCGATATGACGCTAGGGCTAGCAATGTTATTTGATTACGAAAGTCCTTATCGTTCGAAGACATAATCAGGGATGTGACGCTGAATCTGTTGACGCTGCTTGGAGAGTATTGCGTTTCAAAGGAATCGAATAATTTGTTTTTGTCTAAAGGCGAGTATTTCAATGATTCGAGAGTTCCGGCCGTAACAATTACAATTACAAAGCACTCGGCGAAGTGGGTTTAATTCAACCCGCTGTTGCTGTCCTACCCGACAAATATGTTGTATTCGGCGCTCGCTTAGGTTGAGCACAGTGAGCACACACAGTTCTGTTTGTTACTGCTCGGGTCCCTTGATGTTTCAGGCAGGTGCATTTCTCTCTAAAACTATGGAAATTATGTAGTAATGGAGACGCCCAGCATCAACACAAATCAATAGGTCAGTCGTCAGCGTATTTGTTTTTACGGAGGTCGCGCTGGGCTGTGCCATTTTTGCGTCAACATTGGCTGCCTTGTCGTATTTGCGTGGCTAACGCATACATTAGGGTTGACATTAGTCGCATAGTTTCAGTTGTGCTCAGTTCTGACCATCGGTTGTTCTTTTCGCTGGCTGGCTATGTTGATTATGGACGTACGGTAGTAGCCTTTATAATTCATGATTAGGTCGAAGTATCGCCGTATTGGACCAAATCCAAGAAACCTAATAATTTTATGGGGTGGTTACTTTTGAACAACCTTGCTGTTGGTGCATCTCTCGACCTGCGTTTTTCGCCGGCGGGTCAGGGCTTGCGAATATTGCGGCGCTTCACTGGCAGTGGTTTTGGCGTCGCCCATCGCTACGATTTTCTCCGAATATTAGTTATACGTGGAATGCGTTGGAATGAAAACTAGGACGGAAGTGCACCGACGAAGTGACTTGATGTGTATATCATGGTGTTGCCAACATATATGACGTCAGAAAACTAATTTGGCAGGGCAAGAGTGCTTTCCGCATGCTGTTACAGTAACACGCCAATGATTATACTATTACTATTATATTATGTACAATACGATTGCGCTGTGCACAGGTACGTAATTATATTGTGGTTTTGTTGTGGTCCATAGAAGGGATGATGTACGAATATATCCACACCCTGCAGTGAAAAAACGATGGAATAGGCGTACGCTCTGACGAAATAGTCACCATCAAGTCGCCGATATAGGGAGCCTTGATGCTTTACCACGCTCCTATTCGCGTGCAAAACGCTATCTGTGAGATGAAATTCGCATTGGTATAAAGAAACTTAAGCGACCTGGTTTATGTATATTCGAAACTATATCACCTTTAACGCCGAGAGAATTAAATTATTCTCACATATCTTAGCGAAAGTTCAGTTACTTACGTCCGTAACAGACAATCCGTTATAGTTCAGACAAGTTCGCAAGTCGGTTACGGCGTTGCGCTAACCGGAGAAGTGGAGTCGTGGTCACTGGTCAGCAAATGCTTATGCTTAGTTACGCCACGACCGCTTCACGTGATGCACCGAAATCGCATGCTATTCATAATTGCAGTCACATCCCATTTCTGTCGTGGAAGCTCGCCGCATAGTCGATTACACAACTATCGCGTTAAGGCTGGTAGCTGCGAACGGGGACAAGTTATTAGTACAGCATCAGCGGCGCCTTGTAAAACAAACAGCGACTTGCGCAACCAATCTGGCTGCACAATGCATCGTATGTTTACGTCGTCAGCTGATCGCCGGATTCGAGAGAGAAAAAACGCCCCTTCACGAGGCTTGTTTAGTTTATATACGAATGATCGATAATGCCCAGTGAAATCACTGGCTTTTCGGCAATAGCCCCGAGCGAGAGGCTAGGTTATACTGGTTACCGCTACATGCTCGCATTTCGCAGCATGCATCGCAGTTCTAGATCTACAGCAGGGGTTTAGTATGCTTGATAACCAAACTGGGTGACGCGCAGACACTAGATATCAGAACAGGTGTAAACAATCATTCTTGCAGATTTCCAGGTCGACGCTTTTATGGAACCAACCGCTGTCGAGTTCATTATTGTGAATAACATTCGCTATTCATGTTTAATTAAGCTTTAGTTAGTGAAACGACAAAGGATGTTAACGAAGGCCTCGTATAGATCTCAGTTCAAACCGTTCACGATAGTTGTGTTTGCTTCGGGAAATGATTAAAGTCATTAAATTCGATCGGGTAGTGTTTTGGAGCAAGATCGGCATTTAGATGTCTGTTTTAAACACCGGTTTATTTACGTCGTAATGGCTGTTGCGTGTCAATTTCTATGCGACATTACTTTCCGAACTAATGATATTGAATCCTTACCCATACCATCGGTCCATGTTATTTTTTTATCGTTTTCTTTTTTGTAATTTGTATTGAATCAGCGGGAGAAATCGTTGATTACATTGATTGCGCAATGCGCATTTGCGCTTCTCCTGGGGTCCTGGACTGTCTATATATTTATATTTGTTGCAATTACGTCATCATAACATATGTAGTCTCTCTCTCATTATGAAACGCTCAATATGTTGTATCGGCTCGTGCTGTGACTGAGGCCAATGGCAGATCTTCGATTACGTTGCGACACGCATAGGCGATGCTCACTAGGGCTCTTCAAAAATGACTTTTTTTCTCAAATCGCACCGGCTACTTGATAAAATTGTTTCGTTACCTAATTTAAGCTTACACACCAAATTTGGTTCAATTCCAACCAGTAGCCGCATTGCTACAGGAGAAAAAAGTTTCTATTTATTATTTATTTTCAAATTTTTTGTTATTTATTTTTATATCATGAATAGAAAATTTCTTCTCCTGTAGCAATGCGGCTACTGGTTGGAATTGAACCAAATTGAGATTTGAGAAAAAACTTATTTTTGAAGAGCCCTAATGCTCACTGTCACATTGACTTCACTGTCACATTGACTGACGCAGCGCCTTTCTCTGAACTAACATGTCGTATTTCATTGTTGATATACGAAGATTGTGTGCCCTGCCTTAATGGAGCGAAAGTTTACCAAAGCGACGATAAACATATACCCGTCAGGAAGTGACATCAGAACTGTATTCGGAAGTAATCTACTAAAATTTGATAAAGGCAATAAATCATCTTCAAAATCCAATTGTTAGACTGTTCCCAATGGGCTATCGAAATGGAGATATGATTGTTGATGTTCAATACTGTTTCCAATTCTCTACTAGGCTGCTGCTGATTATCCCTGCGACGCTTGTCAGCTGATAATTTTCGGGTATATTTCAATACGGAAATATTTTTCAATTGTGTATTGAGGTTCTGTACATCCCGATAGTTTATTAAAGACGGTCAATTTGCTTGTACAGAAATTTTAGACATTGCAAATAGGTTTGTGAGATTGTAGCGTGACAGCTAATCATTTACCACGGCAATCATTGTTATCAACGTCGCGCAGCGGCTAGTCGGATTATAGTTGATCGGGTTTTTGTGATTGCAAGGTGGAATACCTGCCGCCGAATCCCACCAGGACAAGCAACGAGAAGACGATTTGAAGCAAGTGCCTTCGCCTTCAAAGGGGTAGAATACGTTTGCTTCGTTTTTCGTGCGTTGGCTTGACGTGAATGGCGGTGTGTTCAGGTTTTCGAGGAGAAGAATTCTGTCGCAGAAGTACAGCCCCGGAATGACCGACGAGATCGACAAATTCGCCGAGGTGGGTTGTCCCATGTCGACGTTGAACCCATTCTTTCATCCGTACTATTCTGCCCCGGACATCGGGTGAAAAAATCGCTTCTCCGTTGAAAAATGTTCCACACTATAAATTAAGCCTGGCAACAGCACCATGAACAGCGCCCAAGACAGTGCTTCCAGCCAGTGGGTCGCGAAGCATTTCTAAATATTACAGTTTTTTATTCAATATCTCATAAAGGGCTGCCTTTGGTTGTTATGGAATGCCAGCAATTTTCTAATTGATATGATAGCAATTATGCAAGCATAAATATAAAACCTGTGAAATGCTGACGATCTAGTCTAGTTAATCCAAAGTGTACCTCAATTTGAGTTATTTTTGGATATTTTTCGAGCGGGAAGTCAGGCCTAGACCCGATCAGATAATATATAGTATGCAAGCTCAACTTTCGCATTGATGGTAAATTGGGGTGCATTGTTTCTTTACTAATTATAATATTTTTCATTTGTATGGTCATATCTGGTTGCTGGGCGCACCAATAGGTTCGGACGGATTATCGAAACGATAATTATCCTTGAAAGATCTCAATTCTCAGTCGCAAGAAACGCGCGTATTCAGTACTCGTGCTGCTCAGTAAAATCAATACTTTGCTAGAAATCGATTTGTCGCATTCATGTGCTCTAATCGTTACTCATCGTAAGCCCGCCTGCCTCTTCAATTTTATTACGCGTGGATTGCGCTTTTTCAACTTGCCTTATCCCTTTGTGACTACACAATGAAGCACTTTGCATGCCTTTGTTTCAGCATAAGCAGGCCCCGTTAGTCTACCGCGACGCGTCGTTATTTAATCATGATACTTTAATTTTGTTTGTGTTGATATAATCAACATAAACACGACTGTGAAGGGAAGGTATGTCGTCCACGAAATTTCCGTGGCAGCGGGCTTGATCCTTTGATGTCGAGATTAAACTACCCTGACGGCATTGTCGAGGTTTAATGAATTCTAGCAATCTAAGATGCTATCTGGGTGCGAACGCTATTGCCATTGATTTTGATTTTTTCGTGGTCGCTCTGACGAATATCGTCGGCCGCTAATCTATCGGTAATAGCGACGATGTCCATCTTTCAATTTGCTTTACGTCTGTGCGGGTGATTTGTTCATTTGTCGATTTCGCGACGGAATCTTGATAGTGCGCGATTCCTGTTGGAATTGTGCGCGTTATTAGTAGGGGCTCGTATTTACCGTGTTGTGCAAAGAGCATATGCGAATATAAACGCCGGAAGTCGTACAAACATTGAATGATAACGTGCGTCAGTGTACACTGTACAGTTGTAAAATGTACTGTGTACGGGTACGCGCTCCTCGTACATCATAGGACTCTTTCCTAGCGTTACCTCTTCGCGCGTTGGTCCGGCGCTAATTCACCTTGGATTACAGTACACAAATGAATCACGACAAGATAGCTTGCATACCGAATATGATGCCTTGATTTCATGAGATGTTGCTAGGCCCCATTTACGATCGATATTTTCGTTGTGCGCCGATCTGCTTCGAACACTCATGAAAAACATTGGCCAAATCGACTTGATTCTATAGTTTTTGCGCGATTTCCGTCGATAGTAACACAATCAATTATCGCGCAGAGCTTCGAAAACAGCTGGAAAACTAGAAAATTACAGCTTTTCCAAATGAGATAAGAATTTTGATTATAGTAAGTTTTTTACAAATTAGAATTAGAATTAACGAGTTCGCAAAATCTTGGAAATTTACTTATAATAGGAACTTCCACGTTTCCGAATTACAGCAATTATTCTCGGAAGACATATCGGGGTGCGGCGACCTCGGCACTTCGTGCGAGCTGTCCGACGACATTCCCATCGTGCAAAACGAGGAGAGGCGACACTTGGTGGACCGCCATGTGTCCCAGGATATCTCACAGTGAGTGGGCTATCTATCTGTTGATACCAGTGTGACAGCCATTCTCTCAATTACTCTGATATCGTGTCGAGTGTCCGTGAATTCCAAAGCGTACTCGAAGGATACGCGCTTTTTGTTGAGCCCGCGCGCTTTTTATAAACATGTTATCGGCGGTGGACTTGTTTATGAGAGGGTTTTGTTTTCAAGTCTCGCGCCGCGTGAGATGTTTGTAGTAGTCCCCGCTTCTTTCTTCCGTACCGAAAGCGTCACCGCGTTAGCGCTCGATATTAATCAACTCATGACGTACTTTAGGGCATGTCGTTAGAATCGTTACACAAATTTGAGACTTTATATCCGTATATATAACCACGATGTTAGTACTAATTTCTTGTTTGGTACGGCCTACTTTCGCGTCGTGGTCGACAATTCGAACTGCCCGGGTTCTTCATGCGTATTGCGTATAGATAACCGGCGGTGATTCCAAGACGGCTCGTATTGTTTCTTTCGTGCGGACGAACGTAACCTGTAGTAACCTAAACGCAAAAGCGGAATCACATCGGATTACCTAAACCTGGTGCAGCAATGATATTAATTCGAATCTCCGTTCGTGATCACTTTGAGTGTTCAGGCACTGAAATGATTTAATGATTGTGTGCTGTAATGCTAGTTTATTACACGCCCGTGCACAACTGCACACTGGGCGCATCGTTCAAAAAGCTTGTTTTCGTGTTGATAGGAATTGATTTATCGTGAAAGAGACATAATCAGCCGTGAAGTTCGGTCTCTGTCGGCATTCTTTATAAGCGGCCAGTCGCAATTGCGAGCTGCTAAATCAGTTTGGTAGGTCGGACCTTGTGCATCTCCTTGGTATTGTGTTGCTAATTTGAGATTACCAAAAGTGATTTTAGTTCATGTGCTAGCAGTGGCAACGCGTTGCTAGATAGTATATTCTATCATCAACTTCTGCTGATTTCTACTATAAACGGTAGGGTAGCATTTAACATTATTGTATTTAGATTAGGCACGCTGGCCTATAGGCTTGACTTTGACCAGTGTAATGTACATCTCAACTTCGTGTAAATTAGAATGACCTCTGAATTTTTCCAAGACTTGTTATCTTTTTATTCCACCTCATTCAATTATATAGGTTGTACTGAGTCTTACACCATGGTCATGGTGCGCTTTATTGCATTATCTTGACATCACGTTGATACATCTTCATCATTACTTGCCATTCTTGCATCGATGCTTTGATGCATACTGGGAAAATGATTGCCACGGCTCAACAGGCAGTGCGGGCTTCCAGTGAATACCCTTTCGCAGTTAATTAATAATGGAAAACCGCCATCAGGATTAATGCCAAGCCTCTGATTAATATGACTCGCCGTGAATTTTCTTGATGGAGGTGCTCAAAGGCTCCGTATCCGGTGTGCGTTTCGGAGTTAACAGACACTCGACCAACGTTAACTTGTATTTGAGAATTATCTGTGTTTTAGCGTTTCATTACCCTGTAGTAGTGCCTCATATAGTTAACATTTAGACTTAGCGTAGCGAGATGTTGTGTGCTCTGCACTTGCCATGGACTAATCATAGATTTTTTTCTCGTTTCTTCTCATACGCATTGTGTGTGTCCGCTCGCAATCATTGCCTCATCTTCGATATCAACCTGGTTGCCATTCTCAATGATAAAAATCCAGCGGGACCAAGAAATCTTTGTGGAAAACTCCGCGCCTCGCAGCCGTTATGGAGCTTAATAAATATAAAAACCGGAAAGGCGGCGGTATTTCCAACGGGCACGCGCCCAACGGAGGTTTTCATAAAGACGGTCCGTCGGAAAGTCTGCTGAAACCGAGTGACGTTGTTGACGGGGTGCCTTTACTCGGACAGCCTGTGCACAACAGGTCCAGAGCCTCTCTGACATCACTGCACCACATGCCTATGCCGGTTCTGAAAGAGTAAGTTTACATTTTCCTTCAGATATTAAAGCAAGTTTTTGTCACGTTACCTACTGCCTATGCTACTGTTATGTCACAGTTTTGTCTTTATGTTGAGTCGAACGTCTGTGTTGTTGTAATTGAAGTGGATTATTCGTATATGAGCATTTTCAAAACAGTAAAAGCCAAAATTAAAATTATAGCCTTGGCTTGGTCCATGTTTCTGTGTTCAAGCGATGAGCAATTGAGCATCCTAGTATCAGTATTAAACATGGAAATTTGAAAGAATTAATTTAATATCGACATTTGAATGTATGTATGTGCATTAGAATTGACTTTACAGATCTGCTCTCAATGTAGTGCAATCGATGGCGTTGAATCGATGGGTGAAGCTGTTGCTCTCAGCTCATTGGTGATATCAATAGTGCCGCGGTATATAATTATAGATCTGTGGCCCATCAGTTGCAGCGAAATGATATGCTATCAATTCCGTCATTCGAGCATGATAAATAATGCAATTTTTCTGACAAAACATATTTGGTATGCATCGGATAATTCTGTAAGCTGTATCATTCACTTGATTGTAATGATAGATTTTTACCAACATATCAATTCGTTGGTGGATCTGTTAGGCAATTATTTTGTTTCTGTCCATTTGCATCGACATTATGGGATGTGTTTAAGTAGGTTGCAAGACCACCTAACTGTATCCTAGATTTCGGATATGATTTTTTTTAAATTATTGGTCTGATGTTTCATATTTAGCACTAAAACACAATTATGGTACTGGTAAGGTACTGGTATGGTAGCTATCACGGTCAGTGTCAAGGTACTGCTATTTGACAATTAAATATTGCTAATATTGCGGTATGTGTTCCGTCATTAACAATCAATACCGGTGATCAAGTGTAGTTTTCTAACGAAATTCCAGGATGTATATTCTATATTTATGACACGAAACGCACCTGTCTATTCAGATCTGGAAGCAACCACAGCTTAAGGTTTGGCCGGTTGACAATACGCTCCTTTGTATCGAATAATGCATGCACATTCAATTACATTGTGGATGTAGATGTGTGTCTGTGCTTCAACATGCATTTTAGAGTGTTTGGTATGACTAACACGACGTTTCTCAGCCAAAGTGATTGGTTTTACGGCCTTGAGACGCTTGATAGTGGATTTTTAACCTCTCTTTAGTGGAATTAGTGACCACGGTGGGTAGTCGCATTGAAAAGACTGCCGCGATCATCTTGTCGCACGCAATTCGTCTCGTAAGGTTTGTTTCATGTGAGAATGCCTTACACAGATGTCTTATGCGACGAATTGTATCACCGAATACATGATTTCTTCACCATTGTAATTTCTTTAAAATATATTAGTCCTTTCCTGGTTTCATATTTTATTTTTATACAATTAGCAGAACTTCCTTAACTTGGTATCATAACTAGGATAAGTGTGTAACATATTATATACGGCTACGGAACGAATTTCAATGATTAGCGTGAGGCAAATCTTGCCACACACTTACTGAAGCAAATCAAGCTTCTGTTTGTATTCATACCTTGATCAAACTTATTTTTTATCTTAGATTTTTCAGCTTTTGCCCTTGCAAAGTTCTGTCATTTTTGCTTGTATCATTCCCATTCTCATTGTTTATCGAATCAAGCAAGTTGCTTCATATTCGTTTAGGGTAGATTTTGAGTCTATAGTGGATACATCGAATCATGATATATTGATTTTGATTTCAATAGGTCGGTGGCATTTATATGGCGAGCCGGCCGTATAAATTTCTAATGTCATTCTTTGAATAGTTAGTACAGTAGCAAATCTCTTGTAATATTCGATGTAAAGTAGGAACAGCGGTCCAGTGTGTTTATATTCTGAATATCTACGCAATTCTTTTTCGTAGCAAGCGAGACCACAGCGCTTCTGAATTGGGCGGGTTGTGCGAAAGAGATTTGGAAGACGAATTCCACCGTATCAAAGTAACCGGGGATGAATATTTGATGGTTTGTTTGCTTTCGGTTCTTGCCGACATCGTCAAAACCAACATACTGTCGTGCAGGCTCCGATGCAAGATCTGATGGAGGCCTCTGAAAATCTTATCGAGGCTTTGTTCATCAGAGAGAAATACATGAAGCAATCTCTGCAGTCTGTGTTTCCGACAACTGCCAGATTTCTTCGAATGGTGCGTATTTCTGTTATCATTGCAGCAATGCGCTAAAACTACTACTTCATTAGTGACATGCATGACTTGTTCGGTTCAGACATTGTGGGTGATGGTGATCACATCACAATACAATTGATAATAACAGATAGATAACTCTTGGTGCTGTAACAGCTGGCATTTCGATTAGTCCCTTGACACTAGGAATCCAGTGTTCTGGGTCAAATGTCAGTAGTTCCAGACCAGCTGGATTGTGTTCTACTTTTTATCAAGACTCCCTCGTTGTTGTTTAGATTTTGGAGGTACAGAATTTCAATGTAGAACTGAATAAGATATTCGCATTGAAATAAACCTGAATATTTTCGGCTATCAGGGGTAATCATTAGCAATCGTTGGAGAATTGGAAAGAACATTGTATATCAACAAACCTTATCACCAAATAAGACGTCACACATGAAATTTAGAATAATTCAAGCTATTGTTGTAGTCGTTTAGTGTATAGTTATATATATGATTGGAAATAAAATGCATGTTTATTGTTCAATTACTCATTTATGTACAGGCTGATGGGAAAGAACCTGAAAAACTAAACACCGAAATGGAAGGCATCAGCGAAAGTGTGTACCAAATCTATTTAGTAGTACATTCGACTTGTTATAATCCTTTGCTGTATAAAGATGCGCCGTACCATCCGCCGCCGGAAGAATACAAGAGTCCGTATTCCGAGGAAAAATTGAAAAACATGCCCCCAGACTTCGGATACAAACTTAAAATGCAGCACGGGGTCTTTCATGTATATGCGGACGATTCCGCCGTGTCCAGGTTTGCCGATTAGTTACTCCGAATGAAATATGCCGCCCTCCAAAAATAAATTATGAATTGGTGTTTATCAATAATGATTACCTGAATACATTATGCGAATTTGCAGTATACAGATTTTCATGCCGTGCTAAGAGCCATTTTCTTGGCATGTATACTGTGCCGTAATGATTCGATATCAATTTCCTCTACGCTCGAATGATTGCGCACATCAGTGAATGCTTTAACACTTCAGGGAGGACCCGATTGACCTCGGCTATGTGAATCTGCTGGAATTCATCATGGACCTGAATCACATGATGGCAATGGTTGTGAATGGACCGCTGTAAGTTATTTGTTATGTCGAAAAGAAAATGGCTTCAGCAGTTCATGGTTTTGGGTATTTTAGGAAAACATTCTGTTACCGTCGTCTGTCTTACCTTTCGTCTAAATTCCAACTCCACGTCCTATTGAACGAGACCAAGGAACTAGCTGCCCAGAAGGAAGTGCCACATCGGGATTTCTATAACTGTAGAAAGGTATTGAATATTTATGCTCGGGAGAGGGGACCATTTTTGCTGTTCTGAACATTGAACTATATTCTCAATGCTGTAAATGGCTTCGACTTTAGTTAGTTATGACTTGTGCGTATTTTGATATAGAATATTTACACCATTGCTTCCCAACCTGTTCAAGTTTGTAAATGTAAATGTTAGTTTTATCGTGCGACCCACAATGAGATATAAGCAAACGACTCAACAACAAACGAGTAAAGAAACAATGTATACTAGGGTTGTCCAAAATTTGGAAAATCTCAAGAATGATGGGTATCAATGTCTCATTCTATAGATTATTGATAAAAAACAACAATGAGCCTGGAATAAGCTCACAGGAACGTCGTTAAGATTTGTCGCAAAGCGTTTGAAAGTAGCTACCGACGAGTGGGCGTGCTAGCGACCATAGAACGGAATCAAGACTAGTAATCACGAAATCACGGCTCTCGATTGGCTAATCAGCTATGCTTCAATGATCACGACGGCAGTGGCTTGCTGATCAGCTGTTAAAGGAGTCTACTAACGGCGGTGATTCTGTAAGCGCATTGTAGGTTGGTTGGCAGATAATGATTTAAGATTGATGCAGGACATGTTCAGTGACTAGATACATGATGATGAACAAACAGCGGCTACTTCCCACAAACTTAAAGCATGACTGGCTTACTTACTGTGAAGGAAACCGCCGTAGCCTACATGTCTGTTTTGACCGATGGATAGCACATAACCTGCGGAGAAATATTGCAAAGGCGCTTATGCAAGTGGTGAACGAATTTCTTGTTTCAGAAGGGATGCATCATCATTGAATACAAATATAAAACTTAACAATGACACTATACTTTGTCTGATCTTATTAGGTCCCAGTCGTGGTATATTTGAAGTCTTGAATGCCCTAAGGATTGGCTGAATCAGCCGTATATGCTGGGGACTGTCAAAGTCGTCAATGATGCCGCACAAAGAGTTAAAAGGTATAAGCACAGACTATATGCTATTATGCCCATTAAAAAGACAGTTTGATTGTATAGCTTAACTTAGCCTTAGAGAATTGCAGGCATGACAGAGGTGAAACGGCGAATGATTGTGCTCTTTGAGAACTAGATATAAATCCAAGAAATACCTAGTTATGGTTGCAAATACGTCAGACTGGGCGTAAGTAAAGTATGTTAGTCATCGCAAACTGGTACAGCACACCATACGTGAGATGGATGCCGCACAAAATCTTATCTGCTCAGAAGATGTTATATTGGCCGACCATATAGCTTAGTGGAACCACGAAGAAATGTAACTGTCGCACTGCTTCATTGCCTTTTAAGCTCGTTTTACATTCCAGCATTTGTAGTGTTACAGCCGGTAATGATTCAAGATTTCTTCAGGACATGCTAAGACGTACTGTATTTTTGCTGGTCATACCAGCAATCCAGCATAGTCTGTGCTTACCTCTACACCTCTTTCTACGGCCTCATTGACGACTTTGACAACACTTACGAGTGAATTCATTTTGCTGTAAAAGTTTAATAAGTCCCCAGCATAAAACTGATTCAGCCAATCCTTAGAGCATTCAAGACTTGAGTTATACAGCACGACTGGAGCCTAATAAGATCAGACCAAGTAGTGTCATTGTTAAGCTTTATATTTGTATTCAACTATGATGCATCTCTTCTGAGACAAGAAATTCGTTCGCCTCTTGCATAAGCGCCTTTGCAATATTTCTCCGCATGTTCTGTGCTATCCATCGGTCAAAACAGACATGTGTAGGCTACGGCGGTTTCCTTCACAGTAAGCCAGTCATGCTTTAAGTTTGTGTTAAGTAGCTGTTGTTTGTTCCTCATCATGTATCTAGTCACTCAACATGTCCTGAATCAATCTTAAATCATTATCTGCCAACCAACCTACAATGCGCTTACAGAATCACCGCCGTTAGTAGACTCCTTTAACAACTGATCAGCAAGTCACTACCATCGTGATCACTGAAGCATAGCCGATTAGCCAATCGAGAGCCGTGATTTCGTGATTACTAGTCTTGTTGCCGTTCTATGGTCGCTGGTACGCCCACTCGTCGGTAGCTACTTTCAAACGCTTTGCGACAAATCTCAACGACTTTCCTGTGAGCTTATTCCAGGCTCATTGCGGTTTTTTATCAATAATCTATAGAATGAGACACTGATACCCATCATTCTTGAGATTTTCCAAATTTTGGACAACCCTAATGTATACGCACTACACAGCATGCAAATTACTGGTAATGCAAGCATTGAGCTTGCATATTAGATATTATGGCGTCAAATCCGGGCTGGATTGGTTTGATTTTACTACTACGAAATACCCAGAAATACCTAAAATTGAGGATGCCTACACCTAGTTTCGACCAACTGCCACATCTTCACTATTTCAAGAGCTTTTATTATGAATTGATAGCAACCAGGAACCCTCTTTAATAGAACACCGAACATTTAGAAATACCACATCGTCAGTTGTGCGAAACTCTTATTTATACCCACTGCTTGGGAAGCACTAATTTACACCATGGACCAGATTTGCTGTTTTGAGCATTGAATACTTCTCGATTCTGTAAATAGCTTTAACTTTAGTTATCACTTGTACAGATTATATTTATCAAATCGCTGGTTAGTGTATTTGAAATGCGCCATTTTTGGGAGCAATTTGAGATTCAAGAACCCATCTCCGGAATGAATAAATATAAGGCCTTATAATGACATGGTGTAATCCAAGAGAAGGAGTCTATGTGACTATGTCCATTGTACAAGTACAGCTCTTGCTTTCGAGAAATTTGGCTCATGTCTCTTTTATAACAGATAGAGATAAAAAGGGATTGTAATTGTACACCCTCCTAAGTACTTTTTAAAATAACAAAACTCGCAACCGTGTATTCGAGCTGACGAAACTTACAGCACATTTGACTTGCGTTGAAACATGATGGCACAAAACCTGTGGTATTTCATTCCTAATATCTAATTTTGCCATGTTTCAAGGTTGACACACACATTCATGCGTCGGCATGCATGAACCAAAAGCATCTGCTCCGTTTCATCAAAAAGACTTTGAAGAAAAATGCCGAAGACATTGTGCATTATAAGGACGGCAAGCCCTACACTTTAGAAGAGGTACTGATAGAAATGGGCTTTCATACATATTTCAACATAAATCAAACAAAAACTGTTACGTCAATAAAGGTATTTACAGCATGGGAGTGTGACAGTTATCCATTAACAGACCACCTCTGCAACTTGTCGACTGGCGGTAATTTCATTTTTAATGATTGTTATCTCATGAAAACGAACTGAAATTCAGTTGCGTTGAATCTTGAATGTGTTATTCCCTGTAGCGGTTCGGTAGTCAATGAATTACTCTGGCACAGATACGATTTCTTTTCAACGCACTCTGCACTGTTGTAAAATTAGCAGTGTTAGGCTATTAGCCACGCTTGTAATATTTTGTATCAGTCATCAAAACTCAGTGTTTCAGTGGGTAAATGCCATGGTGAGGTGTTATTATTAAGATTGTAGAAACCAAACCCTTCCTGTGATTTAGAATCCTGCAAACGACAGATTCATCAATCGGTGTCACCAACATTAATGGATGGTAACATCGGTAGGATATATTTCATTGTTCGTTATGCCGTGTATGTAATTGTGTGGTGATTTTTATGTGTGGGTTATGGAAACGTTGGTCGTTATTTAAGGTTCGCGTTTCTTTGAAGGTATTCAAAACCATCAACGTGACAGCTTATGACCTCAGTGTCGACACCTTGGATGTGCACGCGGACAGGAATATCTTTCACAGGTGTGTATTTATGCAAAGGTTTTATCAAGATATTAATCACAGACTAAGACTTACTGGGTCAGAGTAACATAATCACTCGCATTTACATATATACATCACTGATTTTTTGAGCCAATAATTACTAATATCCAAGTCCTCGCATTTTTTAGTATTATGACCTAACTACCATTGTTTTGCTACCATTGGATTCACGACAAATTATGTCGTTGATGTTGGTGATCACTTCCACACAGAAGGTGGTCAATAGTGAATTACGAGTATTCAGTATTATGGCCTACTTAGACTCATATGGGCATGTTTTTTTTTTGGCTATTTCCACTTCTGCTCAATTACTTTTTAGCGAAAACTACGGACTTTTTACACCATGAATTTTTTCAAGTGGACAGTGGTTTGGGGCATATTTGTAACACTTTTGAAAATAACAACTGGGTGAAATAGCTTATTTATCATATTTGACTGAATGTATTTTCGAAAATTGCACCTGTCCGTACTGTGATTGGTTATTTTGCGTTGGTCACAAATATGCTCCATGCAATTTGAAAAGTAGCCACCTAAAACTATGCGACCCATCTACCAAATATACTTTTTATAACTGCTCACAAGAGTACTTTTAGGCGTTCATATTCTACTCCCTATTGAAGTAGTTTTATGTGTCTTGGAAATTGCAACTTGTACTAGTAAAGTTGTAATTACGTAAAAATTTACTTGTGCTAATACCAACCCTATTTTGACCTCCTCTGCTTCTACAGCTGTAGCGAATTTTTTTATTATAATTATACAGATTCGATAAGTTCAATTCGAAATACAACCCCATCGGACAGAGCATCCTGCGCGAAATCTACATCAAAACAGACAACGATTGTAAGGGCAAATTTTTCGCGCACGTATGCAAGGTAAGACTGACGTTATCTCGACTTTCGCACTCTTTACTGAAACTATGCTATTCGGCAGGAGGTTTTGACCGATCTGGAGGAGAGTAAATACCAACAGGCCGAGCTACGGTTGTCTGTGTACGGCCGTAGCAGCGACGAGTGGGACAAATTAGCGGTGTGGGCCGTCAGTCACGATGTGTACAGCGACAACGTCCGGTGGCTGATCCAAGTGCCGAGGCTGTTGTAAGTAATTGTCTACTCTACTTCTGTTGTAATTGAGTATTGTCTACTCTACTTCTGTGTAATTGAGTATTGTCTACTCTACCTCTGTTGTAATTGAGTATTGTCTACTCTACTTCTGTTGTAATTGATTATTGTCTACTCTACATCTGTTGTAATTGATTATGTCTACTCTACTTCTGTTGTAATTGATTATGTCTACTCTACTTCTGTTGTAACTGAGTATTGTCTGCTATACTTCTGTTGTAATTGAGTATTGTCTACTATACTTCTGTGTAATTGAGTATTGTCTACTCTACTTCTGTTGTAATTGAGTAATGTCTGCTATACTTCTGTTGTAATTGAGTATTGTCTACTATACTTCTGTGTAATTGAGTATTGTCTACTCTACCTCTGTTGTAATTGAGTATTGTCTACTCTACTTCTGTTGTAATTGATTATTGTCTACTCTACATCTGTTTTAATTGATTATGTCTACTCTACTTCTGTTGTAACTGAGTATTGTCTACTATACTTCTGTGTAATTGAGTATTGTCTACTATACTTCTGTTGTAATTGAGTATTGTCTACTATACTTCTGTGTAATTGAGTATTGTCTACTCTACTTCTGTTGTAATTGATTATTGTCTACTCTACATCTGTTGTAATTGATTGTCTACTCTACTTCTGTTGTAACTGAGTATTGTTTGCTCTACTTCTGTTGTAATTGCCATTGTCTACTCTACTTCTGTTATAATTCTACTCTACATCTGTTGTAATTGATTATGTCTACTCTACTTCTGTTGTAACTGAGTATTGTTTGCTCTACTTCTGTTGTAATTGCCATTGTCTACTCTACTTCTGTTGTAATTGAGTATTGTTTGCTCTACTTCTGTTGTAATTGAGTATTGTCTACTCTACATCTGTTGTAATTGATTATGTCTACTCTACTTCTGTTGCAACTGAGTATTGCCTATTCTACTTTTGTTGTAATTGAGTATTGTCTACTCTACTTCTGTTGTAATTGCCATTGTCTACTCTACTTCTGTTGTAATTGAGTATTGTTTGCTCTACTTCTGTTGTAATTGAGTATTGTCTACTCTACTTCTGTTGTAATTGAGTATTGTCTACTCTACATCTGTTGTAATTGATTATGTCTACTCTACTTCTGTTGTAACTGAGTATTGCCTGTTCTACTTTTGTTGTAATTGAGTATTGTCTACTCTACTTCTGTTGTAATTGCCATTGTCTACTCTACTTCTGTTGTAATTGAGTATTGTTTGCTCTACTTCTGTTGTAATTGAGTATTGTCTACTCTATTTCTGTTGTAATTGCCATCGTCTACTCTACTTCTGTTGTAATTAAGTATTGTTTGCTCTACTTCTGTTGTAATTGAGTATTGTCTACTCTATTTCTGTTGTAATTGAGTATTGAGTACTACTTCTGTTATAATTGAGTATTGTCGTCTACTCCACTTCTGTTGTAATTGAGTATTGTCTACTCTACTTTTGTTGTAATTGAGCATTGTCTACTCGATTTGAGTTACAACGCAGACGACTGTGACCACTCCTGTTTATTTCATAGTAGCGATTATGTTCATTGTGTCATACGTAAGAATTTAGACCAGGGGTTCTCAACCTTTTTACGGGCATGGTCTCACAAATAGGGTACAGCAAGCTGATTACTAAAAGGTCGGCACCTTCGCCCAGACCTGCTCGCGGTCATTTCAGGAAGAAGGTTGGAAGTTCTGACACCCCCAGAAAAACACGCTACCCCTATGTTGAAGTTCTGTACCTCCAAGAATGACGTCGACATTTGCTTGGTTACAGCGACGTGTATCGAAGCAAGAAAACGCTAAACAACTTCGGAGAAATCCTGGACAATCTCTTCCGACCTCTGTTCGAAGCCACGATCGATCCGTCCTCGCACCCAGAACTTCACCTGTTTCTGCAGCATGTACGCAAAACCGGGTTTACGAATGTAGAAAATGACGAAATGCTGCTAAGATACGATTATTTTTGTGTTCAGGTCACCGGGTTTGACTCGGTGGACGACGAGTCGAAAGGAGAACACCACGTGTTCACCAAGGAATCGCCATATCCAGAAAATTGGACGGCGTCGGAAAATCCTCCCTACTCCTACTACGTGTACTATATGTACGCGAACATCTGCGCGCTGAATCAACTGAGAAAGTAAGTCACGGCGGAATGTGTGTCAAGGGCATGTTGAATTCATATTTACCGAACCTGTTTAGAGAACGAGGGTTTTCTGTGTTCAATCTGCGACCGCATTGCGGCGAAGCGGGCCCTGTGCATCATCTGGTCACCGGCTTCATGCTGAGTGAGAATATAAGTCACGGCCTTTTGTTGAGAAAGGTAAGTGCATCTTATTAGGTTGTCCAATGTCCATACACAAACGCTCTCACTGAGACTTGATAACTAGCAAATTTTCAGCTTTTCTGAATTAGAATTTTTTCCAAATTGGATTATAATTATAATTACTTTCTTGGAATTTCAATGCAGTTCATCAAATCAAGTTTATTTCATATCAAATCAGAATAAGCATGAAAATGGCAAAAGCCTGTACACAAAACTTGACTCGGTTAGTCCTATTCGTTCTCCTGCAGCATTTTCAGGAAAACCAGAAATTTAATTACAATTAAAACTAAAGTGTTGAAGCATTTCACAAGAATTAGAATTAGAGCAAAGAACCAGATTTAGATTACCGACATTTCGCTTGAAAGAGTCTGCACTCATTCGCGCAGTGGTGGGTTTCAAATTGTTTGTCAGCAGTTATTTTTTGGGTTTGACGATTCAATTACCGACCATATCTTTTTCTTCAGGCGCCCGTTCTGCAGTATCTTTACTATCTGGCGCAAATTCCGATCGCGATGTCGCCGCTCAGCAACAACCACCTGTTCCTGCCGTACCACCGCAACCCTCTCCCCGACTACCTGGCCCGGGGCTTGATGGTCTCTCTCTCCACTGACGACCCACTGCAATTCCATTTCACGAAAGTATGTTCGGCACGGTTGCGTCGTCAAATTTTCTATGAACTATATATTCTGTGATTGACTTTTAGGAACCTTTGATGGAGGAGTACAGCATTGCGGCGCAAGTTTGGAAACTGAGCTCGTGCGACATGTGCGAGCTTGCGAAGAACAGCGTGATAATGAGTAGCTTTCCGCAAGAGGTGAAGTGTTCCATTATTGTTTACCTACCATGTTTCTGTCCTTGAACTGTTTGAATTACGTTTTGTTTAAACTAAAGATATGCAAAACAAATCACTGATTCGCAATGAAATCATTTTTATGCCACATTATCATACATACATTGTAGCATATATGACCAATCAGGAATAACCACATTTGCATTACTGGTGACTAACTCGTATAAACTGACTTTATCAACTTGAGCAGTATTGCATACATGCACTTGCACAAGCACTTGTGTTGGCACTCGATGAGCCCATTCAAGAATCATCCCCCATTCATGCTAATACTGTTGCTGATATGCCCTCTACCCCAAACTTGAATCATGAACTTGAAGGTGTCGATATCGCAGATATTTCTTCTTTTGATCTACGTCATTAGGTAGACATAATCAATGGACATATAGTTTTAGATATCCTGACTGTTAGGAATTATAAGTATGGGTATATATTTTGATAATAAGGCATCGAAATCAACAGGTTTATTTTATTAGACTTCCAATCAGGTGAAAGAATATAGATATGAGACAGCTACCTTCATTCTTCCAAAAAGATTATTTTCGTTGCTTGTTGCATATCTGACTATGACACAGTAAAGATAAAGTATCTAAAAGTGGTGATTCGGTTCGAGAGTTTTCAGTATACATTTGATGAGTATGTTTCATGTGTTATTTCAATTAAAAATTCAACATTAGATGGGAATACACAAGAATGGAATACATTTTGATTTGAACTTCGAGCAATGTGTGACCTTTGTTACGAAGGTCGATCATTGAATTGTGAAGTGTGGTTCTTCAATTTGCAGTGTATCACTTGATGAGAATATGAAAGAACGGAAAGGTGTAGGCTGTGGTACGCACTGCATGCCTTCCATCATTTCGGACTATTTGATTTGAACTTTGAGCAACTTGTGACCTATGGTATGCAGGTGATTCAGTGAATGTACGGATTTCTGTACGCTGTGCAATAAACTAACTGCCTCGCTAAGGGGAATTTGATGAAATATTTCAAATAGTTCTGTACTATTTTGTGATGCGTTGTTTGATTTTTAGAGGCTGGTCTATCAATCATTGACACA
Source organism: Botryllus schlosseri (assembly GCF_051294905.1). Taxonomy (NCBI): domain Eukaryota; kingdom Metazoa; phylum Chordata; class Ascidiacea; order Stolidobranchia; family Styelidae; genus Botryllus; species Botryllus schlosseri. The sequence goes on along the minus strand of NC_137246.1, from coordinate 24,658,942 downwards.
TGTGCCATCGCACCTTACAAAAATTCTTATTAGTATGCATTCCTTTGACATGAAATTGTGCCAGCCTGGCAAAAAATGTGGACACACTGCCCATTTTGCAGAGTAGCTATCCTTGGTGCCTAATTACGAGCAGAAATTGCAAGGTGTATCTTCGCGACCGGTGACTGATGACACTACAAATTAGCGCAATTTTCGAAAATTGCATTCAATTTTTGTGTAACGGAGGCTGTTTTGCTGGCTGTCACAACGATTCCACTCGTGATGGTGATGCAAGCGTAACCAAAAACTACTTACTACTAAACTTAGTCCAATGTCTGAAAAACAAGCAGATTGGCTAGAAAAAAATAAACTGGAGTAGAAGTGGGAGTATTGAAGAAATGTAACCACTAATCAGTGCAAGTAGACGAAACCTAAACAGGGTCGAATAGTGAGAGCTGATTTTTTCAAGTACTGAAATATACGCTCCGTGTTATGAATAGTTAATTTATTGACGAGAATTGTAGTTTTGGTAGTATATTCCACTCAAGTAGCCATGAAACTTCGTTAGGACATATCACAGTGCATCAAATATATAGTACAAAGGCACACGCGTTAGTGGGAACGATTTATCTGTAAAGTTGTGATTAACACACAGCATTGTCACAGCATGCATTAAAATGAACATGATTGAAAAAAATACGAAATTATATTTAGTGTGATGTAAAACTGCCCTACTTCCATACCGAATGCCACTTAATGAATCATACTAATACTCGACTCGAAGCCAAGTACTTCGTTATTGACGATCTCTGCTATTCTGAAATGGTGCATCACGGTACTATCGTGGATCTCGTAACAAATTCTCTCGTTCCAGTTCAAACAGTACTGGCTCGGACCAAAGTATCTCTCCGAGGGATCGGAAGGCAACGACATCAGACGGACCAACGTGCCGGACATACGCGTCGCGTACAGACACGAGACTTTGGAGGCAGAATTGGAGATGATCGTCGCCCCGCAAGTCCAGAGACGTTTGGAAGAGAAAGAGTTTGATGAAAGCGATAATCCGAGCGCGGAGGAGAGGAGCATTTGAATTCATCTTTTAGTTATTTGCAATGTATTTTCGGGTCCGTGGACATTAGGGCTGTTCAAAAACAAATTGTACTGGATATTTGATAAAATTGTTAGTTTGCTGAAAAGTACTCTCAATTCCAACCTGAATAGAAGAAAGTTTTGGATTTATTTAACAAAAATATAAATTCTCCCTATGAAATCGTTAGGTAGTATAGAAAAACGATGTGTATAAAATTTGGCTCAATACCAACCAGCGGAAACGGTGTTGTTGCAGTAGAAAATTTAGGATTTAAAAAAAATAATATCAACGGTGGCAAATTATTTTCCATTTGTTTTCGAACTACCCACCATAAATACTAAATCCTAAATTTTTTACTGCAATATCCAAGATTTATAACCATCGTTTTTCTTTACAGCGTAACAATTTCAGTAAAATTTTAAAACTTATTTTTATTTAATAAATCCTAAACTTTATTCTCTTCAGCAATACTCTTCCTGGTTGGAATTGACCCAAATTTGGCGTGCTGCGTTTTTTAGTGACTGAACCTAACAATTTAAAGCAAGTAGCCAGTAAGATTTGAGGAAAAGTTATTTTTGGACAGCCCGAGTGGACATATGGGCATGCGACACTTCAGTACGTGGGTTAAAATTAGGGTTAATTTTGAGGAAGTCTTAAATTTTTAATTCGGTTTTGGGCTATCCAGTCGCATGCTCAAGTGGTCTGGATGATGTGATTGTCGAATTTTGTGACATATGTTGAATTAAAGGTCTCTTTACAGTTAGTAATTGACGAACACTGTCCAGTGCCCACTGTCCAGCGTAGTTGCCACTTGTAATGATAATTTCTCATACTCGCTGGTCGGGTTAATTGTCAAGTGTCTAGGTGACTTGGTACGTGAGATATATTATCTCGATGGCTCGATTATTTCTGTCCATTTTATTAACTGCGAAACTGAGACTTGAGCATTTTTTAAATTAGTTTTACCGCCTCACATGCACATTGTTTTTTTCTGGTAGCGATTATACTTTGTCCACTCTACTGTAGATTCTAGTTGCGTCTTGGCACCATTATCTCCCGTCACAATCAATAGAGAATTTTTTGGGCTGCAGTCCCAAAAATACGAATTCACGCCCTTCGTGTCAAGGTAGAATTTCGGTGTTCGGTCAACTTCTTTTCCGACCTATTCTTCTTCAATTGAAGCGCTCTATAATTGAATCGATTGTAGTCACAGGTGAAATGAGTATAATTCTTAATTCTGTGCAATAGTACAAACGTTTTTTTGTGTTGTACAGGAATATACTGGTAGTTGAAAAGTTAGTATTTCATCTTGCTTTGTTGGGATCGTCAGTTCAATATATCAACTTTTGTATTGTGGAATACTGGGGAATTAACATTTGGCAGAGGATTGCGCGCGCCAAGTACAGTACAGCGAATTGATAGCTAGATATTTAATCGCGAGAGTTGAAGTTAGGTTTGTTGATTAGCATTTCATCCGCTCAATACGCCTGAAGGTAGCGACACAATTAGAAGATAAGGTGTCGACACAACTTGAGTAGTCTCTGAAATCCCACAGGCCCATGCGATGTTAAGAAGAATGCACACTGAATGAAGAGCAATAGCCAATAGATGATAAGATAAAAGGGCAAAGACAGAAAGAGGTGGCATGTTGCGGAAGACGATGTCGATTTATCAGATCATGGTCCAGAAATCTCCGAAGTATGGGACCTCTTTGTATAATATATGTGCGGAGCTAGGAAACGCGATGTCGCTTGTTTGGAAAGTCGTTAGAGTCGTGGGATGCCAAGCATCGCCCACGAAGCTTGCTTAATACAGCAAGATTCAATTGTATGTCGGAGTTCTGTACCTCCAAGAAGCTCTTTAAATACAGTAAGTTTCTATCAAAAGGTGGGATTTTTTTACTGAGAAATAGGCCAACGTCCCCATGTGTAATTTGTCAGGACAGCAAATGGGTTCGATTCCGCTTCGAAGGTAATTCTGGGCTCCTCTCCCCTTCGTCGCTGTTCTTACGGCGACACAAAAGACCCGATGACAGAACGCACTAAAAAGGAATGGAATGAGGCCGCAGAATAGAGACTAATGGTTACATCCTGATATCCGCCTTTAAAAGTCATTTGGCCTATTCTCTCCACCATTTTTGTGCACTTTCGAAATGTCCTTTTATTGCAATCTTGCAGTGTTTTGATCCAATGAAATTACTGAATAGAACTGTGGTAACATTATGTGCCAATATTGTTTTGTGTTGTCTTTAAACGGAGCCGAACGTCGGCTCCTGTTAATGGATAGTTCGCTGATTGCGAATGGTGGTGCCATCATATAATAATTTCTTTATGTAACAGTTTGGCCTACTCACGGTGTTGGGTTCTCTTTTTGCTGCAATAAACTTCCGTCGTAAGCCGACATCGTTCTTGGTGCTCATAGGGAATGCAGGCTCTATACTGGCGATGGCATCATTTGACTGGTTCGCCCGTAACGGCAGCAAACGGGCTTTACTGGATGTGGCACTGGACTCGCAATTCTCACAACTGCATGACTTTAGGCAATTACCATTGACATGACCAATGACCATTCATATTATAATGGATCGTTTACGACAGGGGCGAGCAACAGAAGGCCCCAGGGCTGGAACCGGCTTTTGATCGGCCTGCAGACAGTTTCCGGTCTAATGTGACCCGCGGCCACAGTCTGTCGCAATACCCAATTGTTTGCTTACTATGTCGTCAAGTACTTCCCTTTCCCATATCAGGCCCGCCGACCGGTGAGGTTGGCGCGTTGGCCGGCTGCCCGCGCCTGGTTTGTGACGTCGGGTAATGGCGCTATCACACGCCGTAGTACTCTAACAATTCAGCTGCGTGGTAAGTTGCAAATACGTCCAGTAATATAAATATAAGTTGGGGCCTTCAGCCTAAACACCTTTAGTACGAATTCAAGAAAAGAGAAATTTCCCCGCAAGTGATCACCAACGTGTGTTCTGTTCATGCTTTGTAACAAATCTATTCGGGACAGTACTTTCTCCTTAATCAGCAATTGAAAAGCTACCAAAGGAACTTGATTCCGCGACTACAGATAGAAATTCAGACCAATAATATATATCATTGTTCAGACAGTAAAGATTGATTGACAGATTGATGGATTTCCAAGTTTGTCGTGAATCGCAATGAGGAGCGAGTAGTGTTCGCGGACCGCAAGCGCCTGAGTGCCTGAGATTGAACCGCCTACCCTTGTTGCCGGCACTTTACTGCAATGATTGAATTTGAGAACATATATTCCTGATTTCTTCGTGGAGCGAGAATTCTGTTGCGACTACACTGCACGACCGACCGACCGACACTCTGAAATTGACGTGTCCGCTCTTGGGTCAAAGGTCAATCAAGTTAGCATTTTGGTGCAGGAATGAACAATACAATGCAGTTCAATGAGCAATGTGTTGCGAAATGACGGCTCTGTGTGCATTGTTCCGGTTTTGTTGTCGTGGTGTTTATTTTCTCAGACTAGTTCAATAGTTGCTCGACACCGCAGTAAGCCAGAAATGCACTTTAAGGCTTTGTATGGAACATTCAGATTTTCAAATTAGAGAAAATTCACAGCTGACTTTCTTTTAGCGTTATTGTTTGATACTATATGATGTATATTTGCGCGGTTTATGCTAGCATTATTTGTAATATGTCTCATCATTACGAATAACAGTAGTATCGATACCAGTATTGACTAATAAGGTTCTTGTCCAACGAAGAAACCTAGGTTTTATTTGAATTGCAACAAATACTATTGCAATAATATAGGTACCGGTACACTTACGTGAAATCTAAACATATTAATGTCTGTTTTATACTAAGTCAAGGAGGAACGGATATATTTTGTGAACTGTTTGGAGAAAACTTATCCAATTCAGCAGACTTAATACGTGCATAGAATAGATCATTGGCCTGCTGACTATGCTGTGTATTCATTTTTCTTGCATGATATATAATTGCTATGCTAACGTCCAGACTATTTTTTCGCGTCCTCTTGCAGGTAGTAGGCAAATAGTTTCTTTCCTGCAACAACATGAATTACTGGCGATCCTTTGTGAAAGGCGGCGAAGAGTCGCAGGCTTCCGGGGCTGAAACCGTGGCAAGATTATGCGACCGTGTCGCCTCGTCGACCCTACTGGAAGACCGCAGAAATGCAGTCCGCGCCCTCAAGTCTCTCTCCAGAAAATTCCGACAAGAAGTCGGCACCCAAGGGATGACTCATATAATAGGAGTATTGGCGCAGGACTCGACGGACGAAGAAATTGTGGCATACGCATTAGACACTCTCTCAAATCTGATGTCAACAGAAGCAGATGACGATGACACTCTTCCTCAGCCCGAGCTGGTCCAGTTTTTCGTCGATCAGTTCACAGCCGATGAAAAAAACGTGTCGTTGGTACTTGATTTTATTGAAAAACCTGATTTTGCGACACGACTTGCAGCGGTACGCTTGCTTGTATCTTTGCTGAAAGGGAAATTGGTCAAAATGCAAGAAATCATCATCACCCACCCTATGGGCGTTTCGCATTTGATAGATCTGCTTACTGATGCAAAAGAAGTTATTCGAAACGAGGCCTTGCTGCTGCTGATCGAATTGACCAGATCGAACGCGAATATACAAAAAATTGTAGCGTTCGAAAATGGATTTGATATCGTGCTTGGTATCATTCACGTAGAGGGTTTAAGCGATGGAGGTATCATCGTGGAAGACTGCCTACTTTTGCTATTACACCTTCTCCAACGTAACACTTCTAATCAGCAATTTTTCAAAGAAGGCTCATTCGTGCAAAGGCTCACTCCGTTTTTTGAAATCGATTCCGAATCGTTATGGTCCGCTCAAAAAGTAGCAAACCTTCACCTCATGATAAAAGTTGTTAGAACGTTAGTATCACCGTCTAATCCATCGAATGTTACCTCATCATGTCAACTCGCGATGCAGCAAAGCGGCATGCTGGAAAAGTTGTGTAATATGCTGATGGCTACTGGTGTACCCGCTGATATATTAACTGAAACTATAAACGCAGTTTCAGAAGTGATTCGGGGATGCACGACCAATCAGAATATGTTTGACTCGGTTTACGCGCCTTGTGAACCACCACGGCCAGCTATTGTGGTTTTGCTGATGTCAATGGTCAACGATAAGCAACCGTTTGAATTGCGGTGTGCTGTGTTGTATTGCTTCCAATGTTTCTTGCATTCAAACCCGATCGGGCAAGCGAAAATCGTGAGCACCCTTTTGCCGTCTTCATTGCAACCTCAGCATATTTCGTCCGGGCAATTATTGTGCGGAGGCTTATTTGCTGCGTCTGATCCGTTATCCAACTGGTGCTCAGCTGTAGCGTTGTCTCACGCTTTGTACAAAAACGTAGAAATGAAGCAACAACTTCTACGGGTGCAGCTCGCGACAAGCGCCGGCAACCCGCCGGTGTCTTTGATGCAACAAATTACAAATATACTACGGCAATCTTCTAATCTGCAGAGCAAAATGGGATTATTGATTCTGCTTTGTAGTTGGCTTACCGAATGCCCAGTGGCAGTGTCACACTTCTTAAACGATCCAGCGTCTGTGCCGTTCTTGCTGGGACAAATCGCAGAACATGGTAATGAACAAGACCATATTCTGCACGGTGTCTGCGCGCTCTTATTGGGGATATGCATCAAAGATAACGATGGCTCCGTCCAGCAACGTACTAAAGAATCCTTAATCGAGTTGATAGTAGCACGTGTTGGTGTCGAAAGATTTTGCGACACGTTAGACGCAGTCACGAAACACGATTTATATTCAAAAGCTTTCCAACGTTCACAACCGGTAGCTCCTTCTAGTTACGAAATGCTGTTCGATCACACTTTTACCAAGTTGTTCAAAAACTTGGAAGACAAAGTCATCAAGCTAGTCTCGAATTTGGAGGATGTCAAGAAAGAGGAGGAGTCAAAAGCTGCTATTGAAGCGCACGATTCAATCATTAAAGAATACCAATCGCTGATTCGGAGTCAAGATATCGAGCTGAAAGAATTGAAAGCGAAAGTAGAGACCATGCAAAGAGAATTAACCACAACGAAAGAACAGTTGGATGAGAAAACGTCTCAATGCCAACAGTTGAAAGATCAGTACAATGTGCTACGAATGACCAACGACAGCGGCGCAGATGGAGAAGCCGCGAATATTGTTTCAGATCTCCACGCTCAAATTCAAGATCTGAAGAAGCAAAGCGAAGAAAGCAAGACTCAACTCGCTGATAAAGACACGGAGATTCAACAGCTAAGGAACGACCTAAACGGTCTGGAACGCAGGTCCTTGGAGCTGTCCTTTTCAGACGAGTCACAACAGACTAGCAGACCGTCTGAAAACTTGAACGCTACTGACGATACCATCGCGGCGTTAAACTCTGTTAATGTACCTGACGATTCCAGGCTTCAAGATACAAGGATAGCTCAAATGGCCGCCGAAATTGATGACTTGAAGACTCGTCTCGAAGGAAAAGAAGCTCAATTACGGCACCAAGGTGCTAGCAATGCGCAGTACGATGATATCAACGCCGAGAATACAGCAATGCAAGCAAAAATACAGGAGCTTGAAAGTGCTGTTTCACAGCAGGGCTCAGAGAAGGCAAATCTCGTCGCTGAAATTGAATCTTTGAGGACAGAATTGTCAGATCTCAAAGCTAAGGAAGAGTCTCTCGTACAAAGACTAGACACTGCCAACAAAGATACATCCGCTGCCAGAGAAGAGCTAACCACTCTGCAGAAAGAACAGGAAGACTTGCTTATTATGATGTCCGATCAGGATGTGAAAATATCGGGTTACAAGGAGAAGTTAAAGAACTTGGGAGCGGAAATTTCGGAGGAGGACGATGAAGATGAGGCGGAAGAAGGAGAGGATGAAGACGTAGATGCGGAAAATGCTGATTCTGTCGCCACTGATTAAAATGTCCAGGTCTGAGTAATGCGGCCGTTGGTGACACTGCTGTTGGATTACAGAGTCGGGACTCGTAAACTGCCTGGATTGAGGGAAAGAATTATTTTGGGCGCTAGCCAGAGTCCCTGTGAAGTGAAGGCTTTGCTGCTTTACAAGTTTAACGCGGCTTGTGCTGTTGGCGTTACGCCTAGATGTTGTGTACAGTATTTAAAAAAGTGCTTATATGTTTACTCTATCATGATTTTTAGAAGTAGAAATCGGCGCCGTTTCGTTTGACTGTAAAGGTCTATCCAATATCTGATTGCTCGCAATTTTCTTGATTGTTTCATATGATAGTATGGGTTTCGCGTATCTCTAGGGCTGGGCTGAGTGATTCGATTCTGAATAGAGTCGAGTATTCGAATGAATATCACTCGTAAAGTCACAACAGCATGAATGATGTCCAAATGTGTACATTTTATGTGTTCTCGAAGAACATAATGCCAGTTTTATATCAAATCAAAGATTATTTGGCATTTTTTCGACCATACGTATTTCATTGCACTTTGTGACAACGACGTGAGTCGATCGCTACTTCACAAGTATGTCGTACTCACAAATGCACGTAGGTTCGTAGTGCATGTTTCATATGCTACGATACGACCGATGGAGGTTAACGGCCCTCCACGGCGGTAAACAGTATCGAAGCTATAATTCTCAATGATAATTTAACTATTGTTGGAAAGGGGCGTGTAATTTCAGTGCTCGCTACTTGATTTGAATCATTAGAATTAATCGGATCATTGCGCCCAGCCCGACTTATCTCTAGATTTTAATAGGGATTGATAGTTTTCTGCTGGGATATGGAGATATTGGAGATACATGTTTGCTTAGGGTTTCGAAGATCGTGTTTCATAGTAGAGTGTCAGAATATCTACGTTATGCCGATATCGCAACTTTATTATGTACTGCAAAATGGATTCCGGTGCAATTTTGTCGATGTTCTGCTACGAGCTCTATAGCCTGAATTGATATGCCATACTAACTAATGTGTGTGTCTCGTTCAGGTTTCGGTGTAGAATATGCGTGACACCACACTATGGCTAGTCAGCATCAACGGAACCAGGCGGAAGCCAGGAAGAAGATTCAAGTTTCCTTTATCGTGAGAGAAAAAGAAGAGAAATTTAACAGATCCGGAGTCAATTCCTTGCAGTTAGACTCGGACTCTAACATGCTGTACACTGCCGGAAGAGATTCGATTATTCGCGTTTGGGATACGGACCGCAGTGAACCCCGTTCTTCATCTCTAAACGATAGCGGTTATGTTAAGTCTATGGAGCATCACACAGATTGGGTCAACGATATCGTTCTGTGCAACAAGGGAGAAACGCTGATCTCGGCGTCTTGTGATGCTAATGTTAAAGTGTGGAATACGCACAAGGGATACTGTATGTCAACACTGCGCACGCATAGGGATTATGTAAGAGTGCTGGCTTACGCGAGAGAGAAAGAGCAAGTCGCCAGCGCCGGGCTGGACAAGCAAATCTTCATATGGGATGTACAGACTCTGACCGCGTTAACTTTAAGCAAAAACACAGTGGCTACTTTTAATGTGAACGGCTCTAAGCAATCGATATACAGCTTAGCGATGAGCGCGAACGGGACTGTTCTGGTAGCTGGTTCGACGGAAAGAGCGCTGCGTGTATGGGACCCGCGTACTTGTGAGAAAAAAATGAAGCTGAAAGGCCACACGGACAATGTAAAAGCGTTGCTTGTGAATCGCGACGGCACGCAAGTGTTATCCGGTAGTTCAGATGGCACGATTCGTTTATGGTCTTTAGGACAGCAACGTTGTATATCTTGCATTAAAGTGCATAGGGAAGGCGTGTGGGCGTTAGCTACTCCCGAAGGAGACTCGGTTGGGTCTTTTAACAAAATATTTTCGGCAGGCAGAGATCGTAGAGTTGTCTGTACTGAACTGTGCGACCCTGACATGAGCAGATACGTAGTCTGTGAAGAATCAGCCCCTGTTTTAAAGCTCGCTGTTAATGCAAACGATGGAAAAGAGGAAATTTTTGTAGCCACTACCAATTCACACGTTAACGTATGGCCTGTCAAAAATCCTGAAGAATCTACCGACCAACATGCGCCTGACACATACGAAGATGTACCTACGGAAGAAGAATTTCTCTCCAATTCACAGCCTGAATATCGAGAACCTACGCACACATTCCTGGGTGGCACTAGTATTTTCGAATATAAAGTGTTACCCGATAAGAGACACATACTCACAAAAGACACGTTAGGCTGTCTCGCACTGTGGGATGTTTTAACTGCTACTAAAGTAGAAGACCTTGAGGGTAAAGATTTGGAAGGAGAATATCAAAAAAGGAAAATGGTATTGTATGTACCAAATTGGTTTACAATCGATCTCAAGTTAGGCATGCTTGCTGTGCATTTGGAAGACCCTGATTGTTTCGCGGCTTGGGTCACGGAGAGTGTGTTTGCTAATGGTTCGGAACCCAGCAGAAAGCTGAATTACGGCGGTTTGATGCTGCAAGCCTTGTTAGAACACTGGCCCAATTCGTATATCGTCATGGAAAAGGATTCTGACGAAGAAACGGAAAAAATTGGTCAAGAAAATATGGAGGTCGATAATAATCGTAAAATAATCAAAGGTAACCAGTATTTTTCAGTGCCCAGTCATACGCCTGTGATATTTAGCGAGGTAGGCGGACGTAGCGTGTTTCGTTTGTGTAGCGGCGACGCAATAAAAGAGCCTGACTCTTTGGCGCTGGAGCATTTAGCGCCCGATTGGGTAATCGAAACCGTGGTCCATAAAAAGGTACCCGTAAAGTTCAACAACATGCCGTTCCATCTTTTGCCGCATGAGAGCTCGTCGCTGAAAAGCTTGAACAAAGAAAAGCTGTCTGCGGGCGACATGCTCGTGATGCAGAAAGTTTTGGATCACGTTTACGATAGAGTGCTGTGTGCCGACGATAGCAATTCTCATTCTTCGAAGAAAGATGAGAAAGAAGAGTCGGGGGAGGAGAAGAAGGTACTGCCTGATGAATGTAACGGTAAAAGCGAGAGCTCTGCGGCTGCGGATAAGCTGGAGCTGCTTTGCGACGATCGCGTGTTGGACCTGTCGTTGGATTTGAGAACTGTGAAAACTTTGATTTGGAGTAAACCAGTCGATTTAGTGATTCATTACCGTTTGAAATCTTGATTTTTTTTTGATTTGTGCGCATTTTTTTTTTCTATCTACTGAAAATAAAGGCAGTGATAAACGATCGTGAGTCTCAGTTGCAATTTTCTCGAAGTTCAATGCAATTCTACTATGCCACCATCACCATGAAAGACTATCACTTCAGTTCGGTTTTTTACCAGTTCAATACACCACAAAAATCGCGATACAATGAAGAGAGTTGTCAAAAAGACTTGAAGAAGTCTTTGAAATCAGACACCCACATTGGCCTGGGCCAGGGGTGGCCAACCTTTACGGCCAAAGGGGTCCCATGAGATTTACGAACCATTGCGCGGGTCTTCTTTTCGCTCAGAGCTGAAATCACCACTTTTCCCTCCGAAATACCCGCCGGAGCTTCACTTCTGCGCTAATTTGCGGCATATCACTCGCAATTTCCTCTAAATCTGACCTAAATTTTCAAAAAAGAGGACAAAATCTCAAAAAAGAGGACAAAAGGGCGTCCTCCGAGGACACTTTCAAAAAAGTCAAAAAAGAGGACAAATCCTCTTAAAAGAGGACGTATGGTAAGCCTAGGTAATGCAATTTTTGTCCATTTTTCTTCATGCAACATTTTGCAACTTGTTCGATTATTCATGAAAGTATTTTTGATTTTGGTGAAATACACGGCCAAATTCGACTGAAATACTGTAAATCCGCACTGAAGCAACGCTCTTACTGGTATTTCGGGAGCTGAGCCGGAAAGTTGATCTTTTTTTTAGTCAACCGAGAGCAAAATGTGGTCTTTTAGTGCAACTTTTGTGAGAAAATAAAAGCAACTTTTGTCAAAAATAAATGCAACGTTCCACGGATTTAACTGTAACAAAAGCTTGCCCTATTGATGACCTTTCTTTGTCGTCTAATAAGAGCGAACCGGATTACGTAACGGTGAAAACATGACCTATCTAAAATCGATAACAATTATGTCATTAAAACGCATTATACATTAATGCCACAACCGCGCGAGACGTGGAAATTTTTCAACCTTGAAATATGAATTCGGTCGATAATAATGGCACTTTCATATATTGTGGGTCGCCTCTGTATACAAATGGGCTCGTTTCGCAAGGAATGGATTATTTGGGATCTTGACATCAATATCGAAGATTTCAGCGAACATGTGTCTCGTGTTGTGACAAAGTTTCATCGCCGGCGATCTTTCTGCGAGTGTATAAACGCGAAGTCGAATGTTGGTCGACGCGTCCTCTCATAATTGCGAATTATAGCAAGACAATTCTGGAAATTGGGCGTATTTTAATTTTTCAGGAGGGGGTACCAATACTGAAAGCATGTAATCGAGTGACAGGAGAATATCAAGTCAAATAATTCTGCCACGAAATATTCCTCTTCATGGTCATATAATGAGAAGATCTGCGAAAAATGTGGCTGGTCCCTGGCTACTCCAACGCGTCGGAACAGATATTTTAGTAATCAACATCCCGCGTTTCTAGGGAAGGGATTGGCTGGATGACCGTGCGGTCGTGTCGTCCCTTCCCTGTCCATACCGATTATTTGAAATTTTCAAGTTTTCCTGTTGAGTCGAATCGTCTACTATCTGCCGATTTCGCGTTCAGGCTAATCGTCTTGGTGGCCTCCCTGGCCTAGGTGATGTAAAAAGGAGGCATGCACACCGAATGAAAAGTAAAAGAAGCTATTATAGAAAAGCAAGCTACAAAAATGGGGTGGCATGTCACGGAAGGCGAAATCAACCGGTCAGGTCGTGGTCCGGTAATCTTGAAGGCGGACTAGCATTCATTTAGTAGAAATTGTATGTAGTTCAACTTTGATGTGGACTGGACAATTTAGGGCTCTTCAAAATTGACTTTTTTTCTCAAATCGTACTGGCTACTTGATAAAATTGTTAGGTTACCTAATTTAAGCCTACACACAAAATTTGGTTCAATTCCAGCCAGTAACCGCTTTGCTACAGGAGAAGAAAGTTTCTATTTATTATATAAAAATAAATACCAAAAAATTTGAAAATTTTCTGTTCACCCCACGAAAGTGTTAGGCTGTCTATAGAAACGATGCTCACCAGATTTGGTTCAATTCCGACCAGTGGAAGCGGAGTTATCGCCGTCGAAAAATTTGAATTTGAATAAAATAGTATTTACGGTGACCGATTCTTTGTTTATATATTATAGTTGTGCTCACCGTAAATACTATTTTTTTCAAATCCAAATTTTCCGACGGCAATAACTCCGCTTCCACTGATTGGAATTGAACGAAATTTGGTGAGCATCGTTTCTATAGAAAGCCTAACACTTTCATGGGGGGAACAGAAAATTTTCAAATTTTTTGGTATTTATTTTTATATAATAAATAGAAACTTTCTTCTCCTGTAGCAAAGCGGTTACTGGCTGGAATTGAACCAAATTTTGTGTGTAGGCTTAAATTAGGTAACCTAACAATTTTATCAAGTAGCCATCCAGTACGATTTGAGAAAAAAAGTCATTTTTGAAGAGCCCTACTGGACATGCTGAGATTATTTCAGAAACAGCAGCTTCGAGACCGCGTAACATCAGGGGTTCCTAACACGGTTGTAATGACTCGAGTCGCAATTTTTCTTAATATAGTATTTACGGTGGGCACCACTATAATAAATAATCAAAGAATTGGTCACCGTAAATATCTACTATTTTATTTATAATCCAAATTTTTCGACAGCAATAACTTCGCTTCCACTGGTTGGAATTGAACCAAATTTGGTGAACATCGTTTCTATACAAAACCTAACACTTTCATGGGCTGAACAGAAAATTTTCAAATCTTTTGTTGTTTATTTTTATGTAATAAATATAGAAACTTTCTTCCCCTCTAGCAATGCGGCTACTGGTTGGAATTAAACCAAATTTGGTGTGTAGGCTTAAATTAGGTAACCTAACAATTTTATCAAGTAGCCAGTAGGGCTGGGCACAATGATTCGAGTACTCGAATCTGAATCGAGTAATTATTTTAATGATTCGAGTCGAGTAGCAAAAGACGATTTTTTCGAGTACTGAAATTATACGCTCATCGCAACTGAAAGTAATTTTATCAACGAGAATTGTGGTTTGGATGCTATTTTCCACTGTGGGAGCGTTGAAACCTTGATTGGGCGTATCGCCGCATACGAAACATATAGTACAAAGCTACGACCGTTACTGGAAAAACATTTCTGAAGTCGTGATCCCACCACAACATCGTCATAAAGTACAATGAAATCGGTAGGGTCGAAGTAATACCAAAAGTATCTTTAATATGCTAGATAACAGGCATTATATTCTTTGTGGTGGTACAAAAGGTACATATTTGAACTTTGACACATTGATTTTGTTGTGACGTCATAATGAGTGATACTCGATTACTCGACTCGACTCGAAGCATATTTCGTGATTCAGAATCGAATCACTCAGGTACTCGATTTTGCCCAGCCCTAGTAGCCAGTATGATTTGAGCAGGGATATATAGAACTCCGGGATGGCTGACTGCGTCAATTGCGTCATCGCCGTATTACCTAAGTAGGTCCCGATTCGCGCATTCAGTTTTGATGCACGTTCTGGTCAGCAGCTTCATCTATCTGTAATTTTGAGTCTTTGAGAGCGGTAGAGGCATATAATATCCATGTTTATGTTTTTTTAATAAAGCTAGAGGTTAACCAGGTTATGAGATGTTCAGGTAGTCTGAAACTTTGCGGTATTGGCCTTATTCCTTTAGCAGCAATTTACCGGTATACTCGCCTTCGGAATATCTCTGCTTCTGTAGTATCTTATGTAACATGTTTTGCTGCGTTAATAATCGTGAGAAGATAACAAAATGTACAATAATTTCCAACGTTGACATTGATATCAGCATTAGGATTTCGATTACGCCTTGCGGTATGTTTTTCATTTACCGGTATGTTATGCGAATGTATATCACCATCCAAGGTTGTACATTGTACTAGTACAAGTGTACATTTACACTGTGCCGTGTCAACTATGAAGGCGACCGTTAGGAGGGACTTCGTCTGTTAAGATCTTGTGCTAATATGTGAATATGCAGGTTGTGCTGGTATTGCAGGCTTACCGGTATTCCAGATCATTGCTGGATTATTCCTAGTATAAGAATTGGAGCCACTGAGTACACTACCGGTGTGCAAGATTCAAGAGGCATTTCAATTAAGGATAACCAACCATTTGAATCTAATACAAAAACAACACGTCAAGGTCGTTGCAGTTGTAAGTGTCCATAACAACTGTTGAATCCAATCTCTTGTTACAGATACTATTCATCAGTTACATGTCTGGTAAAACAAGGCAGGCATATATGTTTGTTAATGAACGGCACCTTAAGGCTACAGTACTGGAATTATACTTCAACAGAAGTGCACTGTTGTGAACTGCCAACGGCTGACTCCCAGAATATGGCCATGACATTTGTTGACCATTGGCTCTTACTGAAGCCGTGAAGATGCCCACTCCCTTGAATGGATAAGCCAGCACAATCGTCAGGACACGATACGACCCTGAGATACGGTCTGTCTTTACCATATAAACACTTATAGCCTATTGGCTATAGGCCTGTACGACGAAGGAAGAGAAAACTCTGAAGATTGCTTTCAATTTGCAAGGTTTCGTCAAATCGTCGCAATAACGCATGGAGCTCTCCTCAGTCGGCCCAAGGTAAGTTTGGCTGATTCTAGTGATACGTTATTAAATGAGCTATTTACATTAATCCTGATGTGGTTAGAGTAGTCTGCACTCTGCATTGCTACTTAAGTAACAGTCGTATTCCCGGGCGTACTGGTATTTAAACTTCCTCAAGTAGCTGTAGAAAGTGAAATGCCTGCAGGGTACTCAAGTTTGGAGATGGCTGCTTCAAAATTACAAGATGTATCTTCGAAAATAGGCAACACCTACTTGAGTACTGCAATGAAGTAGAAGTTCTTCACTACTGACCAACTCTGCATACATCTATATTCTATATATATTCTTAAGGTGAATTTGTGTCTCTAAATACATCATTTGTTCATTTTTGTTGCAGATTTCAGAAAAACAAACGCAATGTTCCAGCATTTGCATCACGTCAACAGTGGATATCCTGATATATTATACTGGGCACATCCCATTGAAATCTTGGCAAAGATGGCCACAATCTGAATATTTGTATCTCCTGCCTCCTCACCTAGATGTTTTTTGACATGGAATCATCTATCGCTCTATCGGAAAATCTGCAAGACAATGATACTGAATATTTCTTAACTGATAAATGGCATGAAAGGCTTCAGGAGGCCCATTCGTGATGTACCGTTAAGCCATGGTGGTAATTTCTTCACTGCGGTCATGAAACTATTTCTCGGTGAACAAAATATCAGCTGAATTCAACAACTGGGTCTACCGAATGCTTCTTAAATTGATAATGATATGTACCAAACTTCTACCCCCCGAGGCTGCATTTGAACCTGAAGAGAAGTATCAATGGTGTGTTGATTTCTTGATCAACTTTCATTGAGTGACATAGAAGATGACAATGCTGCTATCACAATTTCGAGTCCTTACAGGCCGTGCTATCTTTTCGTTATTGTAAATGCTCCATGGTAGGGGTTCATTTATAACAAACGGTGTTTGAAACACCATGTTTAAAACATGCTTTAAACAATGTTTTAAACAGAGGCCCTTTGAAAAAAATTCTTTTTATGTTGTAAAATTATGCCATAATTGTGTAAATACTTTCCAAAATACGTGTTGTATGAGCCTACGGACGATTACCACCCAATATAGCCGACTAATATCGATGTGGGATGGCTGGAACCCTCAAAATAGTCGGTTCAACAGCAATAGCACAGATATTTCGTCAAAGGAGCTATATCTACACTATATTTTCAATTGTCAATGTCAATCCAATATGACGTCACTATTGAATATTCTTGACGTCATGGCTTAAAAAAGACGTCATGGCTTAAAAAAAGTATGTTTTATACAAGGTCCTGGTTTTCAACATGTTTGTTTTAAATGCAACCCTATACTCCATGGTAATTGTCGATTAACGCGAATTGAAACGGTTGATTCAATCAATCCTATAACCCCCCCTCCCAGCTGCAAGGATTCCGACAATGGCTTGTAAATAGGTAGAAGACGCTGATATTATTCGTTATTCACTCTGTTATTTATGGCCTGATGCAGATTATATGTGTAGAAATTAAACACATTCCTGATTTACTGAAATTCAGAGTTGTCATAGTTTACTTGGTTGGCTACACAGCAGTGTCATACTTTACTAGGTTGGCCATACAGCAGTAAGGTTGTGATCTGGGAAGAATGTCTAGCTTACTCACCAACTATTCTGCAAAAGGTTGAGGATCATTATTCTAGAAACAGCTGTATCGCTAGCTTGCATAAAAGTGGATATTTCGAGGCAGATTGCAGGTAACTTTCTGGACCTACTTAGGTAAAGGCTAAAATGAAGTCAGCCATCCCGGAGTTCTATATATCCCTGGATTTGAGAAAAAAAAGTCATTTTTGAAAAACCCTACTGATGGCGCTGGGACCGGGATGTGTGTCTAACAAATCAGTGGAATCGTTGCTCAAAAGATTCGGTATCCTAAACATAAAAGATATGCGAAAGCTATAGAAATTGCCAAGTTTATGTATCAGTTCAACTGCGACCACTGTCCCTAAAACTTCAATAACTACTTTTACCTCGGTATCAAAAGTGCATAAATACGACACACGCGCGTCCACACCGCCCAACTACCATATGGTAGACAAAAAATCGCGCTCCGGACCTGATTTGTGGAACAGCATCTCGCCGGCTATCAGACAGTCATCGAGCATGTCTAGGTCCACATTCAAGTCGAAATACAAGCAATATCTACTGAATGAATACTAGTTAGCCCGCGAGTTAACCTGACATATATCGATCTCACCTTCCGACACATGCCACCATTTTTGTCGTTCTTTTATATTATCTTCTTTTACTTCTCATTCAGTGGGCATGCCTCATTTTTTACATCGCCTAGGCCAGGTGGGTGTCTGATTTCGAAGACTACTCCAAGTCGTTTCGACGCCTTCTTTCTTATCTTTCATTGTATCGCAGTCATGTGGTGTATTGAAATGATAAAATATTTAGCAATAGATTGGATTGGATTGACGTATAAGCATTGTCATGTCATGTTCTACGCTCTTCGCATAGGATAATTTCTCTTTCAACTTTTCTACCTGACCACACCCCTCACCCTAATGCCTAATATAACTATAACCTCGTAATTGAATACGCATTGTTTAATATCAAGTGAACTACGCATCAAACGAACTACATAGCTACGAAACTTTGATAAAATTATGAATTGGACCTAGGCCTACACCTATTCAGAATGTCAACGCCAGTCGCTTCGAGTCTGGGCTGTGATGTCAGCTGGTGTTTCATTCTGAATAGTTTTCACGAAAGGGGAAATATTTGTGGTTCTGAAATGACGGAAGATTTAACACTCTCCAGTTACAATCCAGTTTCTTTATTGCAGTCATGTCATCATCAGCCACTTGAAAATCAAATATGTCGGCATTGCTCTTTATCCTTTCCGGCGTCACACTTTTTGGGATAACGCTAACTCCTCTTTGTATGAGATATTTTAATATTAGTTGAGCAACGCTTTTTCTGTAGTTTGACGCCATTTTCACGAGATCCGGTCTCGTGAGTAGACTGGGTGGGTCTTCTGCGGCGGCCCACGGTCTGTCAGGTGATCCGAAAGGACTGTATCCAGTTACTGCCAATCCATTGGATAAGGAATAGCGCAGTAATTCCTCCTGGTCTAGATATGGGTGGATCTCGTATTGATGTACTGCCGGTTTGATTTCGCACGTACTTAACAACTTGTTCAATTGATATATATTGAAGTTACTCACACCGATCGATTTCACCAAGCCCTTTTTCTTTAGTTTCTCAACATCCTTATATACATCGGTATAATGAATACCTTCGTCATACTTGCAATCGCCATTTTCATCAGTTGGAAACATATCACCCTTCGATACAAACTGGAATCCCATAGGCAGATGAACGAGGTATAAATCAAGATAGTCGAGTTTCAATGCTTTCAGGCTCTCAGTAAAGCATTCTTCAACTTTACGGAAGTGAGTTAGCCAAACCTTTGATGTGATGAATAGGTCCTTTCTTTGTACTACACCCTCCTCAATTTTAGTTTGGATCGCGTCTCCAATTGGACCTTCGTTTTTATACAAGTACGCGCAGTCTATATGGCGATAGCCATTATCTATAGCTGTTTCGACGGCTTTCCGTATCTCAGCCGGCGGAGATTTCCACGTTCCTAAACCTAGTACGGGCATTTTCTCTCCATTATAAAGCGACAAGCATGTATTAGCTGCCATATTCACCTCTCGTTTTTCGCTTTGTTGTCGTATGGTAACGTCCGAAACCCTCTATTCTGAAAGAATGGCAGTTGCGCAGCTCGAGACAGTGTCCACTGTCCAGAGACATGTTTGTTTTACAATTGTAACCTCATCAACCGTTACGATTGCCCGATCGCAGAGATTGTCATTGTATCGCAGTCTTGTGATGTTTTGAAACGATGGCACTCAGCAGATCCGGATCAATCAATATAACCGTTGAGCCGTAGGTCCGGGCATGTCATACATACAGATAGGTCTATTGTAATCGTGACTATGTCAGAATCTAATTTGAGAAATGTTTATGCTCTAATTCAAATTCTAATCAAATTTTCCTCAAACTGCTACAGGAGAACTGTAGAGTGCGAAAGGTGCCAATTAAGCTTGCTGTAGACATTTTTCATGCTCTTGCTTTGACTTGATACGAACTGAATTTGATTCAATTTCCAAATTTTCGCGAATTTAGTAATTCTAATCTAATTTGAAAACTATATTGTGTGGTCGTAATTATAGTTCCAATCTAATTATCTAGTTGGCCAAGTATGCTGTATCCCAATGGCGTAATAGGCCATAAGCATTAAGCATATAACATAGGGTTGCCAATTGCCATACGTCCGGAATTTCCCGGACATGTCCGGAATTTCACTGTTGAAAGTAGAGTCCGGGAGGAATTTCTAATATATGCCAAATGTCCGGAATTTTGAAGACTTGACGTAGGCTCATAATTTTTTCGTAAATTAACATGAAAACATTACTTTTGGGAATATTTATGCTGATGCACGATATTTTTCTTCGCGCTGCGCGCGATTCACTATCACATTTATTGATTTTACTATGGGAAGTACCACCTTCGCAAAAAGTGCAATAAAATATAATCAAAAACAACCTTCATTTACTGGAATAAGCCTAATTGTAATCGCAATTATAGGAGAACGGTATATTGCTAGAGATCGTTAAGGCCGTTTAAATGCTTAATTCAATAATTTATAGTGGTTCCAAACTTGGCGGTCGTTTGATTTTATTCTGGGGTTCGCGAATATGTTGAACATAATCAGCTTCCGAAATAGCCCTTGAGTAAGTCTGTGCAAAGGTGCTGACTTCTTTTAGTAATCAGCTCGTCAAATTTTGATCCGGGCCGAGAAACATTTTCAAATTGGAGATGGAGTCGTGACCATAAAAAGTTGGAAACCACTGAATGTGGGGTGTTTATAACGCTCCGAGGTGCGCACCGGCATAAGGCTAATAAACAATCTTATCGGTGGGACAGGAACATGACTTAACGATGTACAATTATACGCTACCTGTATTTTCGAACTCATCATCCTCCACCAGCTCTACCGCTAACTCTGGTCATGTGGGCGGATAGTAGTAACTATAGTAACTATATAGTAATATATGAAATAACCAATATTATTGACAGAATTCATTCAAAGTATTTAACGACCAGATGCATATAGAAACCATATTCATAAAGCACCCCCCCTCCCCCCCCCCCCGAAGTTGCATCGATTACCCTATTGCGGGCTCAAAATCATTGTTTATTTGGGTGGTTTCGGTCACGGTTACACAACACACGGTCACATACATACTCCTGAACCGGATCGTGACCACCTCTGGTCTATGAGTAAAGCTTTGCTAGTGTGACGTCATGACTCATTTTGAAATCCTCTAGTGGGCGCTAAAGAGTGTCCGGAATTTGTGTCACAGAAATATGGTAACCCTAATATAACAGCCGTTTGTGCTCAAAATAATTACCGGTACAGCCCTTTGTGGATGGTATATAGCCAGCTGCGGTCCTCGATTTTCCAGGTGTCAACAATCGGGCACTGATGCTACTTTCACAATACGCCACTCTATATTCCGAGTTTATGATGAACATTTTATGAAAACTTTTCCACAAACATATTTTCAAGGTATACATAGGCTACGCCAGTGCTTTTCAACCTTTTTGTGCTCCGTTCGCACTTTTTTTGTAAAATAAATTTCATTCGCACAAACTAATCGAAAATTGTTATACAAAAAGTAGATGAAGATAGGCCTACTTAACAACATTTTGTTCAGATATGCAACAAATTGGCTACTATACAGCTTAAGCTATCAAGTGTCTCAATAAGAAGGCAACTTTTTTCGCTCGTTTCGCTTCCAATTATTTCACTAAAACCCTTCTCGGCCTAACAATGTTGTTGGGAATTTGTACAAAAACGTCTACTAGTGCTTGCATGGCCAGGTCTTAAAATCTGTTCTGCACCCATATCCGAAATACAGCGGGTGAAAAATGCTTGCTGGCAAAAATTGCATTTGAGAGCTGACACAAAGATCCCACAAAGCTCCAATCTGTCGAAAGGATGAAAAAAACATGATTGTGTTGAGGCTTTTGCTTTATTTCTTTGGAACATAAGATGCAAAACGATCAAGGAGAGTAGGCACATTAGAGCTCGCTACCTGATGATGATGATACGTTGATCCAACTTCTGTCTCGCAAGTTTATGAGAAGAGCAAATAACTCACGATACTGTGTGTTATACTCTTTAGCTCAATCTAACTTGAGAATCCATGACAGTTGAATAACGATATAGCAGCTTTTAGACTACCACCAAAATCTGAGTGTTTGTGACATCTCGCGACCCGAACCTCACCCATGAAAAGAAAATTATTTATAACATTACAGTTGTATGCTACATTTTACGGGCATGTAGGACATGCAGAACGCGAAAACCACAATTCTACCCAACACAGCTCGACAAAACATGTCTGACGCACGCGATTTCAAATTAGGGCGAATTAAATTCCTCTGCGTATCGCAGTTGTACTACTGTCTACTCAGATTGCAAGAACGGGACTATTCCGCGCAGATAACGGAACATATCTCGAAAGGTTTGGCCATCCAACATCGGTAATTTTAGACCGAGGTTTTGTCGCCGCTTATGTTTTTGACACCGCATGTTATCAGCGGTTTGTTTGCCAAAACTTGACTTCATGTGCCCGCACGCAGAAAGGGGTTGGCCTCTAAATGAATGGGTCTCATAGGCCTGAACTCGCTCGTTGCACACCCCTACGGAGAATACACTAGTTCATCCCAACGGTCTTCGACCATGTTTTCCAGAAAAAGACAGTCGGACAAATCTTATCATGAATTCTCAAGCGTGTCTCGCTTATTGGCTATACGATATGTAGAAACGACCGCAGGATTTTTTGCAATAAATTCAATAAATATTACATACATATTAACAGATAGCTCTGGCACCGTGTAGACCCAAAATTATACCCTTTGCGCCGTTTGCGGTCTATACTGAACCCTTGAAGGGGTAAAAATTTGCGTTACAGTAACTTGCAAATGTGAGTCTGTAATGATGGTATTTACTACTATCCTCGTGCCTCGAGCAAATCAAACAGTTATTACGAAAATATGATGATTGTTTAGCTAAAGAAAGCAGAAAGCCAATTTGACGTCATTTTGTCCAGCCTGTCGCGGGCTCAGATGATGTACTGTATGTCTGCCAATATAATATAGAGATTGTAGAGATCTTTATACTGCCACTACACCAGCTTCAAACCAGGCTTTTGGTTACGTAATAATTAGAGTGCGGGAATATTAATTCACTGCGGCTTGTGAGGGCTACGATGAGTGGTGCGTCGTATTAAGTTTTACAATTGCGTCGTAACTACAAAAGTTACACTGATCTTAAATTTTCTATTAGGTTTATTTGAATTATTCCACGTCAGAAAAGTTAACAATTAATCACGGTTTTCATTCGCACTTGATCCGGATTTTCATTCGCGCCATTCGCACTACCTTCGTCATTCGCACTCGATCCGGATTTTCATTCGCACTATTCGCACCACCTTCGTCGTTCGCACTGCAATTTTTTTCATTCGCACAAGTGCGAACCGTCACACAGGTTGAAAAGCACTGGGCTACGCTATATGGTTGATTTTTTCGCTTTACGCTATGTTCTGTCAAAGTATCTATGAATTTCCATCACTCGTGAATGGGGTCGGTAATGACTAGGGTTGCGCAAAATCGAGTACCTGAGTGATTCGATTCTGAATCACGCAATATGCTTCGAGTCGAGTCGAGTAATCGAGTATCACTCATTATGACGTCATAACAGAATGTAATATGTCAAAGCTCAAATAGGTACCTTTTATGCCACCACAAAGAATATAATGCCTGTTATCCATCACAATAAAGATACTTTGGTATTTTTCGACCATACCGATTTCATTTCACTTGGTGACAGTATTGTGGGATGACCATGACTTCGGAAATGTTCTATTTCCAGTAACGTTCGTAGCTTTGTACTTTATGTTTCGTATGCTACGATGCGGACAATGAAAATTTCAAGGCTTCAACAGTGAAAATTAGTATCGAAACTACAATTCTCGTTGACAAATTAACTTTCAGTGAGGAGGAGCGTATAATTTCAATACTCGAAAAAATCGCCTTTTACTACTCGACTCGAATCATTAAAATTTATACTCGATTCAGATTCGAGTACTCGAATCATTGTGCCCAGCCCTAGTAATGATAAATGACTGCTCGGGAACTTGCACGTCTCGTACGAGACAAACATGGTTCGCATTACTACAATGGTCATCCCGGTGTTCGAAAATGTGAGCGCAACGACCATTATTCACCCTAGAGTAGTGTTTAACAGTGTTCAGGCTCAGGGTAGAAGGAAGGCTGCAGATTAGCGTAAGGGTTTCTTTGATTATTAAAAGTTAAGGACCATCGAACTAGCCCCGGCCTCTCGGAAACTGAATATATTTTCGGAAGTCACGAAGATGCACATTACAAATGGTCATGGTCACCTTTGGTTAACTTGTAAACCCTACCTGGACTTAACCCCAAGAAGGCTACTCGTTAAAACTATTTACTACCGTAATTTTGGGAAATTTAATTTCTACTTTCACTTGAAGAACTGATGACCCAGGAATGTCTTAGAAGTCACTTACTGCTTGTAATCGAGCATATAATTTTTCTTAACTTATGCTACTTTTACTTGTATATGAGAAAACCAACACTGGCATAAACAAGACACTACACGGACTTTGGCTGCTGAAGGGTGTTCCAGTCATTGTAACAAAAAACTTCCTGAGTCGTGGCACCTTTTCCAGCCTATCTCAGAACAACCTTTGCATAAACGCCTCGAAAACCCAATTGCTGACAGTAAATTCAAAAAATAACCTAAAACCGTTAATATCGCTGGTCAGCCCGTTTCCAACACAGATAATGCCAAATATCTCGGGGTTTTACTGGACTCGAACATGTCCTGGAAGAGTTATATTCAGTCCATTGAAACTAAATTATCACCGAAGTGCGGCCTGTTCTACAGTCTTGGGCGCTTCATGCCAGCATGGGTTGTTCTGATACTCTTTAAATCCTTAATCCAATCGAAGTTACATTATGGCATCCTCTGTTGGGGGGCTGCCAGTAAAACTGCACTCAAGCCACTGCAGAAACTACAGCATAAAGTACTCCGAATCATAGCTAGGGCCCCAAAGGGACCTGGCTGCCCATCCAATAAGTCGCTGCTGAAGAGATTCGGCGTCCTAAACATAGAAGATATGCGGAAACTAGAAATCGCCAAGTTTATATATCAGTTTCACTGCGGTCGTTGCCCCGAATACTTCAATGACTTCTTTACCTCTGAATCAAAAGCGTACAAGTACAACACACGCGCGTCCACGTCGTCCAAATATCATATGATCGACCGAAAAGATCATCCCTCTATCAAATATGCCGGACCTGATGTGTGGAACAGTATCCCGCCGGCCATCAGGCAGTCGACGAGCATGTCCACATTAGGGTTAGTTCGGATATCAATAATTTTCACTATCGGGATAACGGATATATCCGGATATTTGGAATTTATCTAACCGGTTAACCGGATAATAACTGCTAAATGAGACAATCGATTTCATGAGGTCTGCATGTAAAACGGATCGCAAAATCGTTACACAGTGTTATTGTAGAGTACCTACCTACACGCGCTGTATGAGCGAATACGAGAAAAACCACGCAAATTGAATGTTCACTGCTTCTGCAACGCCCTCTTTATAAAGCACAGATGCATAAATTGTGGCATCCTGTAGCCATGGCCGAAATTTTGTGACAAAGAGTCCACGTTCATTGAATGCTTTTTCAGCTTCCACAGAAGTGGGCTGAATAGTAAGCAGCGATTCGTAGAGAGTCTGAAGGTTGGCAGGTCGTATCCCGGAAACTTCAACGACTTAACATTCCTTTTGACCATCCTTATGTTTAAATTTGGAGTACTAGGAGGACGACTAGCTGATACTGGAATTGATGCCGACATGATACCTCGCTCTAATTCACGTGATCAGGCACGCAGCCAGACGCAAATGTAGGGGGGTTCGAAATAAAATGAGGGGGTTTCGATTTTTTTCGAATTAATTACCAGCGGAAATCAATTACGCTTGCACGCACGCACATTTTTGCGAACATTCGATGTCATTCACTTTCGCGGTGTCACTCTCAGAATCACTGATCAGAATACACTTAACGGCATATCATCACCAAGCCATCGAGAGATAGGAGCCAACGCATGCTAGGTTCAAGACGCCATGGTTAGGCCAGTGATGATATCTTTCGTAGGCCTGTTGTAGATGCGACTGTGCAGGCCAGCGATGGAATAGTGTGCACACTGCACAGGGCCTATTGCAGATGCGATTCTTTAATCCAGCGGAACTATAGGCTTGTTGAAGACGCGATAAATCAGGCCAGAGACGGTAGACGAGCGTGCGGCAATCAATGACCTAATTTACCGATTTTCTCAGCAGGAGATCGCGTTACGTTACATTGTGAAATGTGCAGAGACGCATCTCGCTAATTGGCAACACGCTTCTTGCTAATCGACCGCGCCAACACTGAATACGACTTATTGAAGCTTACTAAAATGTGTAAAACGCATTAGCAACGATTCTTTTTTATCCGTTGAACCGGCAGAATTATATCCGGATATCGGATAGTAAAAATACCTGCGGTT
Source organism: Botryllus schlosseri (assembly GCF_051294905.1). Taxonomy (NCBI): domain Eukaryota; kingdom Metazoa; phylum Chordata; class Ascidiacea; order Stolidobranchia; family Styelidae; genus Botryllus; species Botryllus schlosseri. Next base: position 24,632,350 of record NC_137246.1, on the reverse strand, counting down.
AACCGTTATCTGGATAATCCAACCCTAGTCCACATTCAAGTCGAAATACAAGCAATTACTACTAAATAAATACAATCCATCCTCAAGAATACCGGACCACGACTGACCTATCGATCTCGCTTCCCCTGACATGCCGCTCTATTTCTTGTCGCTTCCTTTTTCTATACTATCTTCCGTACTTTCATTCAGTGTGCATGCCTCCTCTTTACATCGCCTAGGCCAAGGTGGGTGTCCGATTCCATAGACAACTCCTAGTCGCTTCGACATCTTCCTTTCTTTTCATTGTATCGCATTTTTTGTGGTGTATTGAACTGATAAAATTGATGATGATGATGATCTCTGGGTTCCTGAACTGGGTATCATCCCTAGACGCTAGTAGGCCTACACATAATGGTCGTTAGCTACCTTTCGACAGGAACAGAATGCTTCTTCTCGCTTCACACGATTATGCTCTTGATTACAGATCCGTATTTAATATTTTTCTTGACAACCAAGACCAAGCCACTTGCAATCACAAGATATACACGACAGTCTTAACATGTAGATTGCTGACGGTTGACAAATTCATATGCCACAGAAATCATGCGTATGCCACCAAAGGAAACAGTCGTAAGCGAACACAAATTTACTATGAATTCAAATATTTTATATAAATCTTCTTGTCGGTTTTGATCGCCGAACTTTGTACGCCCGAATCAATAGTACGTTTCGTTTTCGACCCAGCCTGTAATTAAAAAAAAATGAAATCTTAACGTGCATTCGTAATCATGAAACTAGTGGACCGATATTTCAATCTTCAAATCACTGCTCTGGCACGCATTTTCATAGATGTCACACTGCGATTCACGCATTTTCGTAGATTTCACAATGCGATGATCTCATTGATAGAATGTAATGGTAGGCTAATTCAGATTCGGAGATTGCTGGCGAGTATATATGTAATATACGCCCATTATCGTAATATTTCGTACTCGCTACTCAGTAGAAAAAAATTAGAATATTCTCTTTCCATAACGCTGGTACATACGTTCTTTTGAAAATGAAATGCAATGCTACATTAGTTACAGCAATAATTGGGCCGATATATCAACTCACCGCCTGGATTGCGACGCAGTATCAGCCTACGTATTTCATCGTAGGACCATATAATGAACGCGAATGGCAGTGGAACGATCCAGGAATCAAACTGCATCGGGTACATGCGTAGAGCTACACCCATTCCGGGACAGTAGGATAAAAATGTAGCGAGCAAAGTTTCTTCGAACAGTCCAGCGATCAAGACGTGATTGCTGTAAGAAATACAGGAATATGTTATCGTGTGTATCCTAATTATATGATCTGGTCATAGGCTAACAGTTAGTCAGAGCGGTGAGAATACTATCGCACCTCATTCCCTGTTTGAAGATGGTAAGTCGACGAGTTTTGCAGATCAAGAGAGTGGCCCATTGAACGATGACGATGGTCGTAAAAAATGCCGTATGGCAGGTGTATTCCAGAATCTTTCTTTGCTCAAACGTCTGGATTGCAATACAATCGTTATGTTAATTGATCTTTGAATAAACGAGACAGGATGTGTGTCATGTCATCTCACAACATATCTGCAGTTTCAAGAATTGACATAGTTTGTAGGGATGGTGTGAACCTTTGAAAGGTTCAGGTTCGTGTGAACGCGAACCTTTTTAAAAGGTTCCGTGTGAACGCGAACTTCATGACGTCACGTGACGTCATATTGCTAATTCCAACCCTGTCTTCCAATGAAGTGATAGCCTATATTAATGTACACGATACCTAGCGATGACTCGGGCCACATAATGCCACAATGCTGAAGTACATATTGGCGTTTTAAACGTAGCTAAATGTATCAACTAAGGCAATCAAAGGATATAATACTCCCATAAAATCAATATCTTCCGTCGCTTTGCCAACAATTTCGACGAAGACTTACCAGAGAATAAAAGCCTTCGCCTTAACGGTCTAGGCCAGACCGGACAATGTAGGCCTATTCGGCGTCTGAGTGTTGCTACATTGATATTGAGCAGAGTGTAAAATGGGATCCTATACTTGCTACCGATATTACCCCATCGACAAATTATACAGCCGTAGCCAACACCTCAATCGCACGGATTTGGTATTAATGATGCAGTAAAGATATGAAGTCAAAATTGACCCCGTACGCCTGCTACATTTTTACATCAGAAACGATATCAATCTCATTGATTGGTATGAATAAGCATCATTCGCTGCTGACTACGTATGTCGCTCGTGATGTTGTGTGATTGCGGGTCTAGCTCACAGCAGAGGGCCACTAAATATTCACAAACGGAAAGCTGGATATTTCGAGCAAACTTTTGTAACAAAGCAGTAAAACTTTTGAGATTGCCAAAGTGCTCGTTTAGTGTTGATTTTTAATGCTGTCAGAGCCATGCATAGAGTGGCCCGCAGTTGAAATGAAATAAATTTGAACCAAAGATGTTATAACGAAGTGAAAATTGTAATATATGAGAAAGGTTCACAGCGCAGAACCTACCAAGGTTCTGTTGTGAACGCGAATCTCTAAATTCCCGAGGTTCACACACAGAACGCGAACGTGAACCTCACGTTCACACCATCCCTAATAGTTTGATTCGAGCATCCACGAACACACAGAAAAGATATCAATTGTAGGATATATTTATATACAAATATGAGTAGAGAATTCGTGCATGAAAGCGATATAAAGTGGAGAGCACATGTGTGTGATATCACTCACCGTTTTAGATCAAAGAAAAACAGAACTTTGTGCGTTGCATTACGACGTCCAAAATGAAGCAGAGCGCATTGGCCTGTTGAGCAGCGACAAGCAGGCTAGGCTACTCAGCGTAACCTCGAATCATCCCGTGAATGCAAGATGTTGCATTAATAGCAGCAATCGAATATACACCCTGATTTAACATATGCTGTTCTGGCAACCGATTTCAAATCATATGGTTTGTTGGCCATTCTGATGTCAGTCGTACCAGATCACCCGGCACTACAGTCAAGACATTCACCTCATCATCCCATACAATTGCTTTTGACGGTTATTGATCAATTTGCGTGCAGCTATCGCTCACGAAAGAAGAATATTTCAACACGGCCAGTCCCTGGATGCAATGCAGAGTTGGCGCTAGACTATCGTACTGAAGCAAAGAGTCGATACATGCGTTGCCAGGCAGGTGGGGACGATCAACAATACGGAACAGTTGCTAAATCGCCGGTCGACCTGCCGGTGCCGCGGCTTCGGATCGTTGAACAACACTTCCCGCTGAGTCTAGGCGCGATGTGGGGCTAGCACAGTCGGCGCTAGTGAAATATACACCAGTCCGGCAAACCTAGCTGTGTTTGACTGAGGCACAGAATGCGGTTTGAATTTCGGCAGTGTGTCGCATGTTAATCCAGGCTTCTCTCCTTCATCGCTGTTCAAACGGTGTCTTTACAAAAAAATGCGCAGAGAAAGACCCGGTGAAAGATGAATAAGTGAAAAGAACAAGGAAGGACGTCTAAAAAGAAAAAGCCCGAGATCAACTTCGAATACTGTTACATCGAACGTTCGACAGAGGTTAGATTTTGAGACCATGGTTTGCCGTTACATCCTCGTACCTCTTCATTGCATCGTACGGCGTGTAGAGCAAGAAAAACAGCTGACCATAAAGGTGTCCCAACTCTCAAGAGCAATCCACACAGGTTTATCCACAGCATTCGGCAAATACTTTCACAATATAGAAATGGTCGCAAAAGCTACCTGCTTCACGTGGGCCTACCAGCCCACACCCGAAAAATCACTGGCATCCCGACTGCAAAACCAACGTTTTTCCTAAATTTTTACAGGCTATCCGACAAAATTGCTAAGTTCCAATTCCAACCCGTAGAAGCGAAGCTATAGGAGTTAGCACATTGAGTCCGAACTTCGCGTCTGCAGGTTGAATTGAGCCAAATTTGCTGTCATACATCGATTTTTCAAGCAACTGGAGAAGTTCATGGTGTTGCCATAATTTTTATATTTCTTCATAAATTTGAAGAAAAGAGTTCTTTATGAAGAATCCCAACAAACACAGAGACCATTCCTCTCAACAGCACAGCCCTTCCCGCAAGTCCCAAATAAACCACGCCATCTCAACCTCCAACGGGTAGTATCAAATTTATTTCTCACCATTCACATGCAAATATAATATTATCGACAGTCCTAGAGCCGTTCCAAAATATATATTTTTTCTGTAATCGCCTGCGCGCGTTTCCTAACAACACCAACGAAATTGAAGAAACCGAACGAGCGGGTGGACGACAGAACGAATTCGGGGATCGAGCCTCGAGAAATAAAGACGATCAACGAGCGTTAACCCTCCGTACAACCAGAGTTGATTTCGCGGGACAAAAAAATCTCAAAAAAAAAACGGGAACGTCACGAGTTATCGTAGTTCGCGACTTTATCTGCAGCTAAAAAGTTTCGAAACTGTTAAAAACTAGGAAAGTTACATTCGCCAATGCGCAACCGCACAATCTAGAATTCAAAGGGGACAGTACAACGCTAAATGTGTGCAGTAGGTAACAAAAAACAACAACACACGGTTGACCATATAGCACCATATCCAAATAACATAGCGACCAAACCGACCACTAAACATAGCCCAGGTGCAAATCGGATGATCATCAATTATGAGATTTCATTTACCTTTTGGAGTTTAGCATCGGGGCGATACGGCGACTAGAAAATCTGGAAATTATTTACAGCAATCGAATCTCGGCGTGAGGACTAGAACCCGACCGATCGTATCGAGACGGCATCACACTTTAAAAGAAATATTTGCCATTTAGGGAAAGGAAATAATCGACAATTTTCGTGACTTCACAGCAAGTTGCTATGGAGAACTACAGAACTACAATTTGAGAATGCGTAAATGGAAATATTGATAATTATCATATACCACAAGGCTTCCAGATGCAGCATTTCTAGCTAATTGTATGCCCAAGCCTAGAATTAGCTGTAAAGCTTTTCAAGTAAATGTACTGAAGTTTCTGAAATGCGCGCTCCAGTTACCTGTCATATCTTTTGAATATATCGTGATTATCGGTTAAGGAGCGAGCCTATCGGCATCGGTCGGGCACTAGTTGAGACATCGCTACGAGAAAACGGGACAAAAACGGCTGGAAATTGACAAAAAAGGGAGATGACTACCCCGGCAGTCAGGTAATGCCATGGAAAATCGCTCGAACATCATTATCTAGTACCGTGTGTCGGCGCACAACATGTCGCGTCGGAACGGGTAAAATGCGCGGGAAAAACGCGCCGGCCGGGCGATGACGGTTAACGATATTGTTGTTTTTTCAATTAGAACTAGTAGAAAATCCGTAACGTTCGGAATAATTAGACATTAAAAGCAGATTCTAAACGGGACTAGTCTCGCAAAAGCGCCGCGACACGCTGTTGTTTTGTTGTGATGTGGTCGCGGCCGATGGAGATAACAAGTGGAGGGGCCTTCGTTAATAGTAGGTTTCGCTTTCAACCCAACCTGTGAAAAAATAAGCACACAATGTTAAACACATACTAATGTACCTTCTAGTAACATATTCAGGCACCATGCATGTAATGTAGTGAGATTCAAAGTGTCAGCTGGAAAAGCTTCGGGTTTCAATACATTTACGTTATGAATATATTAATAAATGTATATTTAAGTTCTGTACCACAAAAAGTCTCTATACATAATAATATTAATCATAATAATCAGCATTCTAGTTGATTCTAGACTTACACTTCTTAGTCTTACCCTTCTAAACTACACAGATTATTACACGGAGTTACTAACATTTAACACATTAGCTGTGTCTTAGGCAAAACTGCCAAATTACATCTAACATTGCTACCTTAGTACAACCAAATACTCCAAAGCTAACGCTACAGTGACACGAGAACGCGCAGAGCAATATACCCTACAAGGCCATTGCTCACGAATTCAGTAACATCATAATTCCCTCGCCAAAACAGTGCGAAAACCTTCACCCTCCTACAGACTGACAGGACAAAAATCACACGCACCTCCGGGACTTTTTCTGATGAGATACCGACGCAGTTCGTCGTAGATCCAGATAATTAGCGAAAACGGCATGGGCACGATCCACCAGATCCACTCCAGCGGGTACATGCGCAGCGCCACGTCCATGCCAGGGCAGTAGGACAGGAAGGTGGCCAGCAGGGTCTCCTCGAACAGGCCGGCGATCAGCACTTTGTTGCTGGTAACGAGAAAGCAAGATTTTCACTCGAAATATCAGCTAATGGCCAGGGGTTCGTTGGAGGCCAAGACTCCTGCAGATGAAGTCGCATTGATTTGTAGAAAATATTCATCATAATCTGTGTTTTGTGTGTAAATCATGTTTCAATATCCCAGTTCTTATAACACTGTTGTTAAGGCACAGTTCATATTGTGCAACAGTATTCTATATCAGGGGTGGGCAAACTACGGCCCGCGGGCCGCATGCGGCCCGCAGCACCGTTCTGTGCGGCCCGCGAGAGTCTAAAGAAACTTATTAGAAATATAGTTAAAATGCGAACTAAATATCGAATTAATGCAGGGACTAATTAAACTTTTTTCTTAGTATATATTTCACCATGATAATTCTAAGGCAGTGGTTCTCAAACTGGGCGGCGCGTCTCCCTTGAGGGCGTGAAATCGTCTGAAGGGGGCCGAAGCTGAGCTCGAATGAAAAAAAAATTGCGGTCCGCGCAATTTACACTCAATTCCTAATTGTTGATCTGTATTTTGTCTGAATTTAATATCTAAAAATCTCTCATCCACAATCGTAACCTTTCATGCCATCAAACTATCCGTTAGGTTTGCTAGCATCCTGGTTACGTTTTGTGATATGACGATAAGGGGGGCGCGAAATCCTTCACCATCACAAGGGGGGCGTGTCTTAAAAAGTTTGAGAACCACTACTCTAAGGTAAAAACTTCCTATATTATTTTATGTTTAATTTCTTACGCGACCATCTCAAGGCCTACGCATTTTGAAATGTTTCAACTGCTAAAAATGACAGAATTCCTAAACGAGATTGACATAATTTGGATCACGAGTGTGATTTCAGATTGGTCACTCCAGTTTTACCTATTTTAGTGATGTGCTTATATATTCGTTCTGTGCGTAGATTTACTGTAGTTATATTTTATCTACAAATAGTAGAAGCGTGTTTAAATCTAACATGGTCATGGTGCTGTCAGCATTGTGTGTCCTGGAACTGAACCAAAAGTGGAATTAGTAAATCTATGAACAGATCGCTGCTCACAGATTTAAATTTCAATCCTGTTCTAAGAATCGGGACAACCGACCTTCACCTCTATAGTTTTGACAAATTTGTCATTGAGGTCGAACAGCCTATGAAATCTCGCCATTGTACGATATCGTCGTAGCAATGTTTGATTTGTTTTAAATAAGCATAGATATTATCTCCATGTCCTAACTATAATCAAATACCAATATTGCATTTTGGTTTATAATCCCAATTTGATATAGTGCGGCCCGCGAATGGATTCAGATGTAGAATGCGGCCCGCGAGCTCAAAAGTTTGCCCACCCCTGTTCTATATTGATGTATTAGATGTGTAATGCGTTATATGGAATCAGGCAATTTTCTCATTCTTTCTCTGCCACAGGAATTTTAATTGGATTTGGACCTATTTTCCAACAACACCGTAAAACCCTTCTAAGCGGCACCGTCCGATAAGACGCGTTCTCCCGTTCGAGAGAAGCAACCGGCACGCCGCACAGATTTTACGCATTCAAATTAATTACAGGATCAGATGGTCGTTACAAGTTGCCAGGAACTGTTAAGTTTGTCGGGGATTCAAGTGGGATTTACCTGGTGTGCAGTACTTGAGTGGTTAGTTTTACCGACCACTTCCCCGTCTATTTGACATTGTTCATTTAAATTTTGTAGGAAGTAGTTTTGGGCTATATTTTCGTTATTCATTGAGTAAAATTGTCATATCAAGTGGGCGAGATAGCTCATAAATCACGGTATCTAAATATAATTACAAAAATTGCAATCGTTTAGGTGTTAGCAGCAATTTTGCGTTGGTAACAGATATGCATTTTGCGATTTACGGGATCAGTTCTACTTCAGTACCAACGGTGACTACGCTGACCACCTCTAAAGGTCAGACTGCTTTTCCCGTTCTAAACTACACGGCTGATTGCAGGCACGAAACTCCAAAAATCGTAGATACATATCCATCATCTCAAACACCTTTCCCGTAGCTTTTTACACCAGGCAGTTAACCTCCGTCACATTAGTTTCATTTTCGTGTTACCCGGCCGAAAAAGAATCCAGAATTTATACAAGCGTGTCTACTATGTATGAAGCCGCGTATCGACAACACCGGAACACCCACTATCTCAGCGGTCAGTGAGAAAGACTGGCTCCACAGTATCGATTCGCGTCGTAATTATCTGCCGTTACACGAGTCCGGAATCTACAAAGCGCGCGTTTTCCGCTGTCGGTCGATACGCAATCAAGCTTGAGTGACTGATCCGTTGAGAACCATACGGTACAATGGTGGTCACTGTCTATATGTAGTAACTAACATATCGACTGCTATATTCGGGAGATTTATGTAGCATTACCGCTGTGAAATTGACGGAATATACGTTTTAGAGGTCGGTAGAGACACGAGCTCGTGTGTTGTAGTTAGGGTTCAATTGGGGTTACGAAGTCGCACGATGACTATCGTTTATTATTGTATCGCGTTTTCATAGTCTCTCAAACGTTTTCAAAGCATATCCCAGTATGACAACAACCAAGGCATGCTACAGTCTGCGCGTGAAATTATGAATGTGCGGAAATTCTCCGAAATACATCACCAATAACATCCTGGCAATGTCCATAACTCAACTGCTACAAACTTCCACATTAACGAAGCAGCAGTAACAAATTGTTACTCTTCGTTCGATATTATGGTAGTTACACGTCGTGAATACGGCTGCACGTCGTATAACTTCGACATTAACGAAGCATCATTAGCAAATTGTTACTATAAGTTCGATATTACCGACGTGATGGTTCCCGTGAAAATGCTACAGAACTGTATACTGTATAGTGCGAAACGAACCAAGATTGCTCTACAGACATTTGCTCATACTTGATAGAATGAGCTGTGACTTGAGTGATTCGATACGAACTCAACTTCCTTCAATGTTCAATGAGTTTTCGCGAATGCAGTAATTCTAATTCTAATCTAATTTGGGAAAAGACTGTACATTAGGGTTGTTCAAAAAAAACTTTTTTTTCCAAATCTCACTCGCCTACTGACTAAATCGTCAGGTTGTCCAAGAAAACGATGCACACCAAATTTGACGCAATTCCAACCAGTCAAAGCCGTGCAATCTTGAATTGAAATTTTTAATTTATTAAAAAAAATTTCTCAAATTTTTCTGTCAACCCCATGAAATTGTTGAGCTGTCTTCAAAGACAATGCAATACAAATTTGAGTCAATCCCGACCAGTAGAAGCGGAGTTATTCGCGTTTTTCGTTGATATTTGTCGGATTATCCTTGATCCGGGGATTATCAACGAAAAACTCAAATAGCTCCGCTTCTACAAGTCGGAATTGGCTCAAATTTGTTTTGCATCGTCTTTGAAGACAGCTCAACAATTTCATGGGGTTGACAGAAAAATTTGAGAAATTTTTTTTTTAATTTGTTTTAATAAATTAAAAATTTCAATTCAAGATTGCACGGCCTTGACTGGTTGGAATTGAGTCAAATTTGGTGTGCATCGTTTTCTTGGACAACCTGACGATTTAGTCAGTAGGCGAGTGAGATTTGGAAAAAAAAGTTTTTTTTGAACAACCCTACTGTACATGCACATACTTATAATTTAAATTCTACTCTAATTTGAAACGTTTAGCATCAATTCTAATTTGAAACGTTTAGCACCAATTCTAATTATAATAGAATTCAAAACATAGGTGAAAATTTTCAAGTCGTCTGAGCGTGTCGGCAGTATGTTGGACACTGTCGCTACAGATTACTGGCCTACGGATGGATGCGCAACACGTGACACGCGGTTGAATGAGCAAAGAGGCGTACTGCTGAGCCGGCTAAAAGCAGCGTAATTGGGAGTCCTGTAGCTGATGACCCAAGCGTCCAAATTTGATGTGTCTGGTCTTAATCGAAAGCTATTGTCGCACTGATTCCGAAAATAAAAATAAGATATTGTCAGGGCAATGGAACCACCCTAAAAATAGTCGTCAATCGTCTGAATATTGGCATTGTTCTGCGGAGCACTCATTCAGAACAATCGGCATTTGACGGCTATTTTGGAGTGGCTACATTGCCCTGACGAGACTTTTATTTGTATTTCGGAATCAGCGCGTCACTAGCTTTCCACCAAGACCAAACATATCAAATTTCGACGCTTTTGGGTCGCCAGCGATAGTACTGCCAATTATGCTGCTTTTAGCTAGCTCAGCAGTACCCATCTCTGCGCATTGAACCGTGAGTGACGTGTTGCGCATCTACCTATATATATATACTATTACACAGAGCGAATACACGCCGTCGAAACAACTTATCAGCCTCAAAACAGGCAATAAAACACGGAAAACAGGCAACGCAACGCAGTAAAACACAGGCCAGCTGGACGACCGCTAATTTCCCGGAAAAACCCGTCGTAACATCGACATACACGAGAAATACACAAACTCAAACTAACCTCATTCCCTGTTGGAAGATAGAGAGACGGCGAGTCTTGCAAATCAGCAAATCAGCCCACTGCACGACCACGATCGAGGTGAAGAACGCGGTGTGACAGGTGTACTCGATGATCTTGCGCTGTTTGTAAGTCTGTGGCGTGTATCGCGCGGGAGCAAATAGAGTTAGAAGCACGCAAGGCAAACTACACAGCACCGCAAAACAGGGAAGAGCCGCCGCCGCACGCGCGCGTAAGCCTGTACGCTGACCCTAACTTCTCGCCAAGCCGAAGATAAATTAGGTCACTCAGAACAAAACCACGCGGAGTCTCTTGGAGATACAGAACTTCGCCATACAATTGAATAGTATATTCATATTGAAATAAACCGAAATATTTTCGGATGACAACAGGCAGGGGTAATCGTCAGCAACTAGTAGAGAATGGAAAAACATTGCACACACAATTTCTTATACAATACACACACACAGTACATGACTGTTCAATATATCGTCATGATGCAATCAAAGTAGCCTGTGCCTATTTTCCAAATTTTGAGATGAATGTTATCAAACTTGGAAAAAATCAGGATTTTGTAAAATTTTTAATTTTTCTGGAATATCTGGATTGTGTTTTCGTTCATCTCATTGTTTCAGAGTTAATAAAGGCCAAGAACGAAAACTTAAGTTCATTTTTTCAAAATGTGTATACGGACACGAGCTACTATGATTCCCCCGCGAAGATAGATAATTACAATATGTATGCAATGTCATTCCAATTCTCTATTTGTCACTGACGACTACCCCTGACGAGCGTCAGCGTAAAACATTCTGGCTCATTTCAACACGAACACACCACTCGAAACCACACAATTATAAGCCGGGAGCGGCAATGTCTCTCTGATTTCGAGCACCGCACAAGTCTCGTCACACGCGAACGGACCCATTCCTGTCCGAAGGAGTCCATCTCTTGGCTGTTCATGCGATCGTCCCAGAACAGGCGAATATTGATCAGCCGGCCCGGGTACCATCCGTTGGTGGCCATTATGATAAAGTAATTGATGAAGCCCACGAGGGCTTGGATCATGCCTGCGACAACGGGGGGGTGGAGAGCATTATATATAAACTGCTTCTCTGCAATAAGTAAAACGCTCCTGGCTTGCGTGATACCGTTACATCGAGCCTTCTGTATATACCAGAGGTTCTCAAACTGGAGTCCTTGAAAAGGCAATGCTGGAATACATCATTACGATTGTCCTTCCGGTAATAAGCCCACGAGAGGGGGCTGAAATTGACCTGTTTTTGGTCATAATGTTCATGTTTTCGGACTCAGACAGCCTAAAATAGAGATTCAGGCTAGAGTTATGACCTGTTTTTAGTCATTATATAGCTTTCCAGCATCAAATAGCCTGAAAAGACGGCTTCATGAACATTTTTTGTAATCATTAGGTAGCTTTTCAGCCATCTTACACCCTAAAATTGATGACTGAGGCGATTAGTTATTAACCAGGAAAATGAAAAAAATTCTCCAAAAATTAAGAATTTTGACATTGTAACAATTTTGATAAAATTTTCTATAATCGTCCTAGTGATGACGATGAGTGATGAGCTGATGACCCTCTTCTAGGGTCGACCACATGAAAAACTCGTGGGGGCCCACGGTCAAAATCGTTCAAGAACCCCTGGTCTACACCTTGCTCATCCGCACAGAATTTTATAATGTATGCTATTGATGGCGCAGCTGAACAATGAAGATTGTTGACACTAAAACAGCCCGAGAACGCGCGCGCGCGTGGCGGTCGCGTTTTTCCCCATTTCGCGGCGCACCGCCTTACCCATTCCTGACCGTAAGAGTCTTCCAGTTGGCCGTTAGTACGGTCGTCCCAATAGAGACGCAGCCCGAGCAGTTTCCCAGGCAGGAACCCGTTCATCATCATGATGACGAAGTAGTTCACAAAACCAGCCAGGGCCTGCAGCATACCTGCGTCGGATTACAGGTAAGTGCCAAGGGTTCAAATTCGCATCTCAAACAGTGCGAGTTGTATTCATTTGCAAGTGGGCGTTCAATAAAAAGCGAGATTTCTAATGCTATTGCTTGCTCTATTTTTGAAACCGCACCAGTGTCGTTAATAGAGCCAACGCAAATCAATATATTAATATCCAAACGCATCGATCCTGAAGCCATCAACAAGAACGCAGCACCCGTATAACATCACATCAAATCGCAGGCAAAGCTCTACCTACCGATCTGTCCGTAAGCCATAGAGATGAGTCGCTCGTTCACCAACCGGTCCTGGAGGGGGTCACGAGGCTGACGCTTCATGATGTCGTTTTCGGCGCGTTCGTAAGCCAGCGAGATCGCGGGCAGCTGAAAACGGCGACATCTGCACGTTAGCCTCGCGGATATAGTAAATAGGCCTACCAATGAATACGGCACTTGGTAAGTTAGACATTAGAACTGGAATAACTAAATTTATACTGTAACTGGTTATTACAATTGCATTAATATATACCGAAAATGAATGTTTCAATGGATATGAGGGTGGATTGCGATATACGGAATTTTGTGAATTCGGCAGTAGGGTTTTGGTACATAACATATGTATTCATGTAGTCAGGTTACGTGTTAGGGTTTGAGGGAAGTTCGGGATTACGGTCCGTCTAGCTTTACGATTTTTCTCAGGCCTACCATAAAATAGGCACGCCGGCCGCACGCATGCCGGCACAGAAGCAAAAGACAAACGATTGCGCAACGCGCAATTTCCGACTCTACAGCCGGGACCGGGAATATTGTATGTGAACCGCCCGAGTTTATTTGCGCAAAGGGCGTTGTTATCAGTGTAGGGTCGTATTTGCTCGCGTTTCGACCGGACGCAATATCGCAAACTCAAGAAAACGGCGCGCGTTTACGGTGCGCGACAACAATCTACGACGGTGCTCCTCAAATGGGGTGCACGGGAGGGGTTCGCTAGAGGTCAAAACCCACACTCGACTTGATCAGAAGTCGCGCTGCTCTGCGGTAAATATTCATCACCCTCTTTTTGTTTTGTGCGCGAATTAGGTTTAAATGGTTTTGTCCTTCTAACACCGTTGCTGATGTACACTTGCACAGTTCCTTTTGTCCCCCAGAATCCCGTAGTGATGCTGAAGGCTAGCAGATTAGTCTAACGCCAGGCTAGTAGAGGTAAATAATCACTGCTTTAAACGATTTAAGCGACAGACCTGTATTTATGTGTCTAAGGGCACAAGAAATATACACGGTCACATTACAAATTGCGCGCTTCGTCTAAATACTAGGTTTTCAATCGCCGGCCCGCCAAATGGATAACAATTTTATATCTCAATTGTAAAACGCGGAAAGTTGGACGCTTCTCCAATGTCCATTAATTGGAGAAAAGAAACAACAGGTTTTCCTATGTAGAGTCGTGACATGGAGTTCGTGGTCCACAATGAACTTGACTTGCGTCTCGACGCTGCAAATGTTGTACCAAAACTATTAAAACGTAGCACGAAATTTATTAAGATCAGTTATACGTGAAAGCTAAGATGACTTTTAAACATCATTCGTTGAATTTCGACAGCTCAATTTAGCGTCATTTGAGAGCATATAACAGAGTCCAGCAAACAGCAAAGTCGCAGTTCGCGCGATCAAAATCGAGTTAGTGAACCCGAAGCACGACTTCGCCTATCAGAAACTTGATAGAATCTCGCATAACACGTAGCAAATTTGTTATTCAATTGAATTTTCGCACATTTCAAATATTTTGTGAGGAATACGTTTGTCGTCATAGTCGTCGGTTGGTACGCAAAATTTGATTCGAAATTTTACCAGTCAAGCTAAAAAGACGGAGAGGATCCCCGGCATTTAACGCGTTCAGCCTTTCAGAATAAAACTTGAACGCTTTCGAGTCCATTGTTTCGCAGCAGCGACCGCCGATAATGTGATGCGCTACAATCGTATCTATGGGGACGATCGCGCATCTAGCGCACATTAAATATCTCTCTGTATGAAGGTCGCGGATTACGGCGAGTTTATCACATTCTCTAAAGCCAGAAACCGCAATGAAGCCGCCGAAAACCCCGAAGCTTACGAGCTGATGCAGCAACTACAAACGGCGAGGCCAGTCACGTTTCCCTAGCAATCTCGTCAACACCGTGACGAGAGTCTTACTTAAATGCACCCAAATACCTTAAGCACGGCAGCGCCCCAGGAACTACGACTGCCAACATATGATAACGCGACGCAATGGAACAGGGCCCTCGACAACGCGATACTAGAACTTCTCTAACCAAAGGTCATTAAAATAGTCATCGTTGGCATCCGAATAGAATTGACGAGTAAGTAAAGAAACTAAGTATTTCAAGCCTAGTTCTACATAATTCCTGAAACGTCATCAGTTTCCAATCGATTACAGTAGAAGTAGCGATTTCGAAGTAACAAGTAAGCATTGTAGGTCGAGTAGCCCTAGAAGTGAATGACCGCAAAACTAAACCTTAAACCTCAACTACTTTGTTACAACCTAAACTATACCTAACATCAAACCAAGTACTCTATTACCGACACAAAACTAACCCTAAACCAGTGGCTCTCAAACATTTTTAGACACGCCCCCTTTATGTTAGTGAAATATTAAGCACCCCCGTTACCGTTATATCACAAAACGCAACCAGAACGCTAGCAATCGCAACGGAGAGTTTGCTGGCACGGAAGGTTATGACTGTTGAGAGAATTCTCAAATATGAAATTCGGACTATACACAGAGAAATAGAGATGAGCCGGAGATAAATCGCGCCGAGCGCCAAACAATTTTCGGTCGACCGCGGCTTCGCGTCCCCCTTCAGATGCTTTTACGTCCTAAACCTACCATAACCCTAACCTTAAAACCACATGTAAAAATATCACAGTTCAAAATATCGCATGCATTTTGCATGCTGAAATGTCGCAGGCTACTGTGTCGCATGTTTAATGTTCATTGTTCATATGCCCACTATGGTTATCATTGATTGAAAGATAATTTTTTTCTTCAAATTTCACTGCCTATTCGATAAAACTTGTTGGTTGGCTAATAGAACGCTGCACGCCAAAATTTGGCTCAATTCCAACCTGTAGCAGCGAATCTATTGGGAAAACAACAACCCCTTTATGTCCTCGAACCTAGAAAAAACACGTTCTTTGGTTTTAAACTCACCAAGTCCGTTCCCAAATCGATACAGAGGATGGTGATAGTTCCCAGAGGCAGCGGTATGTTGAGCAGGATGAAGAACAAGAAGGGACTGATCTCGGGAATGTTGGAGGTCAACGTGTACGCGATAGACTTCTTCAAGTTGTCGAAAATCAAACGGCCTGCAAACGCGCGGACCAATTAGCCAAAAAGCACGCGAAAAGTACCAAAAACAATCACCTTCTTCCACGCCTGTCACGATGGAGGCGAAGTTGTCGTCGAGCAGAATCATGTCGGCGGCTTGTTTGGACACGTCGCTACCGGCGATACCCATGGCCACGCCGATGTCGGCACGTTTCAGAGCGGGAGAATCGTTGACACCGTCGCCGGTTACGGCCACAATAGCGCCCTGTTAATACAATGTATCATTGTGGTACTGCCTTGTGCATACGAATTCTGATTAACTTCGTTAAGGCGGATACCAGCAGACTTGGACAATTAGATAATTCTAGTTGTATAATATGACTAATTATACTAATTCTAATCTAATTTGTGAGATGTTTCTATCTTTAATTATTAATTCTTCACGAATTTCGGGTTTTCCTGAAACTGCAACAGGAGAATTGTGTAGTGCGAAACGGGGCAATTGCCGCAGAGACATTTGCTGTTCTCGTGCCGATGAGAAAAAAACTATGATTTGATATCTACTTGCATTCATTCAATGACCACCCAAGTTTTCGCGTTCAAGTTTTCAGTAATTCCAATTCTAATCTAACTCGGAAAATGCTCTTTAGCAATAATCCTAACTGCAATCTAATTTGGAAGAGCTTAACCAACTCTGACTAGTAGGGCGGCAGGATATCCCACAAAACCTGCACCTTATTACAACCAAACTGCACCACACTGAAATGGTCTCAGAAAAGAATACAGTGTAGAGTTGTGTTATTGCCTTGTGTATAGAAATTCAATTTATCGCACAATACGTCCGATAAGTTGAGGCTTAAAGTATAGGACCGTCCGTAGTGTATGACACAAAATCTGCAATTGTTAATCGAAAGTGTAACATCGCAAGGCGATCGGGTAATTGTAGAAACTATAACATTGCGTTGGTTGTGATATTGCCCTGAATACCCAAGTTCACTTTAAACACACGATGAGCAATACGCAGCACGCACCCGTTAACGCGAATAGCGGGACTGCACCATATCACACTAGGACTAGAAGTTGATATATTTCAATCATCCAAGCCTAGAAAATCCTGTCACGCGACCCACCAATCTCTGGCATCCCTCTACGATGATGAGCTTCTGCTGCGGCGAGGTCCTGGCGAACACAATCTCGGTATGGTGCTTGAGGATGTCGTCGAGATCAGCCTCGGAAATGTCGCGCAGCTGCGAGCCGTGCACCACGCAGGCCTTCGCGTCTCTGCCAATTCGAACGGGGTCACGTCACAATGCCGATTTGTCAAATGCTTTTAGCTTGTGCGAATTCAGCCGACTTGGAAAATACCGCTTATCTACAATTCTAATTTATTTCCGGTTTTCGAAACTATGAAGCCGAGCGCCTTTCACAACTTTCATTTCCCAGTAATTTTGACAACGCTTGAAACCAACTACTTATAACTGAATCTAAATTGACCAAGTTACTTTCACATCGACTTGAGTATACTCAGGCGACATTCTCCCTCAACGGGCGCTTTCTCAAACTTCAGCGCACTCATTTCAACAGCTTTACAGCCGTCGTGATACCCGAATACGATACCAATTAGAAAGGCTACATCTAGCGGCAAAGGATTATAGTTTTCTTAATTCCTGCCACCCTGTTATGGCGTCACTAAAGATGCCGATATTTTGTCGCCCCCAATGGCCGACACCGATAATTCCTTCAAAGTATCGACTCGATATTATCGGCGAAACGATATTAGTTTAGTTACACTTCAAGGGCGAAGATAATAAAGTTAGCTCGGTTAGCTGATCCGGAAGAATGCTAATCATGTGAATAAATACTGCTAATCGCGACGCATCCAGTTGAAAAAGGTTAGGCGCGATGGTTAGTCGAGGTGCCCCGAGTTTTCAATCAAGTGGCGTTATCTGTTGCATCATAATGCGAACACGCGGTGTATTGGCTGTCAGTTGTCAATATGTACTGAAAAAGCGTGCTGCTTATAACGATACTGCAACTGTAATAGGTAATAGGTATAAATATCATCATCGCGGAATGAAAGTCGTGTTCAATTGGTACGGTACAGCTAAGAAACGGATTGCAGAATGTTGATATTCTTCTGCAATGGTGGGCGCATAATTCGTTGATTGTTTAGTGGAGCCATTACCTAGGGGACGATCGACGCGGTCATTATCGGAAAATATCTGTGCGTAGGAATGGTACGCAGTTTCAATAGATAACTAGTTGCGGTTTGTTAAATCATGAGATTAACTAGTTGCGGTTTGTTAAATCATGAGATTAGCGCTAACTTTATGCGCTGCGATCAACCGGTTTCCTTAATCCTGGGTTGATAAATCCTGACGAACGCGACAATCGACTTTATTGCTAATCCAACTTTGCCATCTCCGCTCTAAGATTTCCGTTTTTAGGCAAAACTAGTTCATTAGTCATTAGTTCAAAACTAGCTTGGGACGGACAGTTATCAGAAACCAGACTAACGCACCTCTTGTTAACCTCGTCGACAGGGATATTTAACCGTTCCGCGATGTCTTCCACTGTATCGTTGCCTTCCGAAATAATCCCCACGCCTTTCGCGATAGCCTTCGCCGTAATCGGGTGATCACCAGTAACCATAATAACCTACCAAGCAAACGTAATTACAAGCCAATTCCCAAAGGACACGAAAGCCGCGAATAGCCAACCTTGATGCCGGCGCTTCGGCATTTTCCTACGGCGTCCGGTACGGCGGCACGAGGAGGGTCGATCATGGACATGAGGCCTACGAAGGTGAGGTCTTCCAGGGGGAAATTGACATCGTCGGTGTTGAAGTTGAAGCCAGGCGGGAACTTGTCGGTGGGAAGGTACTCGTGACAGAATCCTGCAAAGAACAGGAGCCGTTAAGGGCTGCAGTGGGATTTTAAATGTCAATCCGTGGATTCACGTACATCGTAGACTTAAATACTGAGAGTTTTTGCCTATATTGCACTGTTGAATCGAGCGGGGAAACCATAGACAAATCTGCTTGATGGCTTTATACCTTATCAACTAGAATTAAGCTACAATAAACTAAACGGAACTGATACATGCACGTCCACGCACGTCGCACATACATACATAAGCAACTGAGATTCTAACTGAATCAACAAAGCGATCACAGCAATCAGCGCCCAGACACCTTGCCTCTTGAACAGGGGTTCTCAGAGTACGTGCTCGCGACGGCACCAGAGCCATCCTTTACTATTCATGTAATATTTGTGAATTTCTTGCAACAACAAAAATTTCGGCACCCAATAGTACAGAGGTACTGTAGCGATCTTTAACGCGTGTAAAAACTGCTCCGAGTAGAAGCACAAAGTGAAAGCTTTGAAAAGTACTCGAGTACTCTCAAAAAGTACATCTGGTCTTTTCAGCAAGCCCGAAATGACGGGAATAGACGAATATTCGAATCATGGGGTTGACGATAAAATTTGAACTTTTATTTAGATATTTATTTATTAAATTCAAAATTTTCAAGCTCCCGTAGCTTCATATCTATTAGTCAGAATTGAGCCAAATTTGGTGTGCAACTTTTTTTTAGCCAACCCAACATTTTAATCAAATAGATATTTCACCCCGAAATCAATCGCACCATACCAATTTGATCGCGAGCTATCAAATTCCCTGCTGCGGCAGACCAATCTCCGGTAATGAAACTTGAGTAACGTTACGCATTCCTTATATTATCATATCATCCGCATCGTTTTATTACATATGCGCGATATCAACTTCCTGGTAAAGCCGACCGCTCAATCACCAGCTCACAGCAGCACTCAACCGCAATGGGTCACACGGGCGCATATACACGGCGATAACGCGCTCTCAGTCTCAAGCACCGAAATTCGATGTGCTTCGGATGCAAATTATGTATCGCTACACGAAAAAAAGCGATGTAAATTAGTCGCCGACGCACGCGGCAACAGCAAGATCAAAATAAAGCGAATATATCATCAATCCGATCCGCAACAAATCATTACAGTTCAACCGGGGTGCAATCCAGCCTGAAGTCAGAAGGGGATTATCCAACACAACTCAAAACGGACAGGGATGTACTTCACCGCCAATTCTCTATTCATAAGCAGGAGTGAATCACTCGGGGCGGATTACGCTGAGACAACATCGATTTCGAGTGGACAATCAATTTCTGACGGCGTATATATCGACCTAAAACATGTTCGTACATGCGGTGAAGGTCAATGCCATTTGATGTACTGGAACGTCACTCAGATATAACATATTGACAGTGTTGCAATCAGAAATTATTCAGTCGACCAATCCCAGTTTATGTAAACGAAGCTATTTTCTGAGTAACTTACAAATCTCATATTAGTTTGCTTTGCTTCATTGTATCGCAGTCTTGTGGCGTATTGAAATGACGAAATTGTTAATAACAAATTGAGCTGAATTGTTTTGCGTACGTCATCTTAACATTACTAATATTGTACACACACACAATTACACATACTTCAAAGCTTGTTGTCGGCATTGTTACGATGCTAATTTCAAGGTACGTAATTCTGCTTAGTACGAAATATAGTATTTTGCATTGGTTTCTTAGAGCTACAGAACCGCGACATACCTTTGAATAATAAAATCATATTGAAATACACCCGAATATTTTCTGCAACTAGCAGAGAATTGAAAAGAACGTTAGTATGTTAGACAATGTTTTTGATTACCCCTGACGAGTGTCAGCCGGAAGTATTCGGGATTATTTCAATAGGATATATTGCATCGGTTTGATTGTGAATGTTTAAATACCTTCAGTGCGCAGATAACTGTCTATGAGACGCATCCAAAAATTTGTCCAGTTTTAAGAAATGCATTCTAGCATTGAATGACGTGATGAAATCAACATGGTATACACATTTTCAAATCTAATCAGCTAAAGGTTACGGTTTCATTATTAAAACCGTCAAATGGGCGTAATTAACTTCTCAATCGTGGCGCGCGAAGCCTAACATCGATTGCTACAAGCCAAACAAGAGAAAACACCCCGAGCATATCAGCAGCGATTTTGCAGCCAGCAAAAATAAATACCGGCTAATTTTTCATTTCCACTTCACAGTTCATGCCCTCGCCAGAGGATCAATCGTGCGCTAAACGCCGTAAACTGCCAAACGACTTTGCCGCCGGCAAGGTCAATGCCTCAGCGGGATGCCGTCAGTTTCCAAAGTATCAATGAAAGGGAGGGAGGCCGTGACATTGAGCTGTGGTCAGCAATCTACATTCACGCAGAGGCGCATAGCTGATAACGCCCGGTGTTAGGTCACAATAAGCGATTGTACGACACGCGCCGATGATCACAACATCACGAGCCCTGCGCATGATCAATGCAGACTCGCAGAGTATTTTATCTGCTCGGGCGGATGCATTAACAAAAGCGGAGGGTTAGCGAAACTCTACAACGAAAATTATTCGCTACAACTGCGGGCGAGGTGTGCCAAACTCAGGATTCCACAATGGGGGTCGGCGCAACGCAAAAATGTCGAATTTACACAACAAATCCAGCCGCTATCCTTAAAAAATCGGACAAAATCGCAGCCACGTTGCTTGAAGCCAGGCTCGGCCAACTATTTGATGATTGAATTCATTGTTCCAGTTTTTGCGAATTCAAGATGTCTAATTCTAAGCTAATTTGGAAAGAACTGTGTGTAGCTGTGATTCTAATTCTGAACGAATTTTGATGAAGCTGAAAAATTTCCTAGTCCCGAACCAAGTGTCCCGCATATTTTTAAAAGTTGATATCACAGCACGATCGATAGCTACTACGTAACAAAAGGCCGCAGTCTTTACAGCGACCTTGAACGCGCAGGCGATCGGATGATAATTCGATTTTCGCCGGCGAAGGCCGAGATATCCTTCGCCAAGGTGACTTTGCGGTAACCTTTTTACAAGCCGGCTCAAAGCGTCAATTAGGTTCGCGCTACTTCAACGCCCGTAATAACGCCATAGCCTACAACCTGCAACCTATAAATCACCGTAAACACAGCCATTAGTATATAGTGCACCGTTAATTCATTACGATTCGCATTACGGAAGACATCTGCTATAGCATTTCCAAATCGGCGTAAATGCCAACATAAAAGGAAAATCGCAACGCATTTTATCAGCCACGCAAGGCGTGTTGAAAATCACTAAACGTATGTGCCTTGGAGTAAACTTTTATCAAAATCCGCCAACCTAATTTGTGCCTTGGAACAGAAGGAATACGCGTGTAACAGGGGTTCTCAGCCTGTGGCATGTTAATGTATTCTTTTTCTGGTGCGAGAAATCTCTTCATCGAATGCAGTTAAATACTTTATGCATCATTCCACCCAGTTGCACCCCGCCTAGATCAGCTTTATAGGGAAGAAAAATTGTCGCCACATCAAGTTTTGCCTTACAAATGTGTGTTAATAATAAATATTCAGTGGCGCATTTGCTTCCAAATTTCCAGGCCGACAATCGGAGAAAATTTGGGTTTATTCTCGATATGTTGGTACGCAACGCAGCCATACACCTCGACGTGGTACGCTAAAAATAGTATATTGAGCTGAAGCCATCTGTTCGACTGGATTATTCGAGTTTTTATGCCGGTGTGCCGTGTTCGGCGATACAAATGTTGTTGTACAACATTTGAATATGCATTAGTTGCTGACGATTACGCCCGACGAGTGTCAACCGAAAATATTCGGGTTAATTTCGATATCAATATAATATACTATTCAAGTACATAAGGTATCGTATTTCGAATATAAAAATCAACTCGCAATTCATGCCATTTTGAAACAGCCATATTTTTTAGCAACGCAAGTAAAGGCGTGTACCAAATTTACAAAATAGCATTCGTCATGTTGACTCAAGCCAACGTATCACCACTCATTTAACAACGCGTGCCTTACACTCAAGCTAATACCTCGCTACGCCATTGTCGCCTAAAGCTATTAGCGTGAAACGCCGCAAAACTCATTGCTACATTCGCGATTGATGTAAACACGACCGGTAGGACATATTATGTAAATAGGTTACCAGCGCGTAACGGCATATATTTCATCGCAGAGACAGCGGCATTTTCGGTACAACGCAGCTCGAGAGAAATGCATAAAGCATTCGAAAATTGCAGTCGTAAACTTATCGCAGGAATCATCTACATTTCACGAGCGGCATACTATACACACCCAAGACGCGCTCGCCGAGACCGCCCAGTTCCATGTAGGAGTTGTTGAAGCTATCTTTCCATTCCGCTGTCATATCTTCTATCTTGCCATTGTTCATGATCTTACTGCACCTGTCCAAGATACGCTCCGGAGCTCCCTTCATTACGAGCAAGTAACGGTCGTCATTGGGATCTTCCGTCTCGTGAATGGAGACCTGCGCAAAACACAGCCGTACGTATAGCTATAATTCTAATTCACATCTACTTTAGCTGAAATCTAACGTTGAGAACCACAGATTCATACGAGGCTGATCCACAATGTCAAGCAGAATTTCATGCATGTCTAGCATGACGCGAGTTTTCCGAACTTGCGATTTTACTACAGCGCAGCGGGCGTTCTCCGCAATTCGACTAGACTACATCGTCTGCGTACCTGATATTTGTTGGTGGAATTGAACGGGATTTCGGCCACTTTGGCGTTACGCAGACGGCGTTCTTCCACGTCGCCCAGGGACAGCTCCACGCATTTCAGCAAGGCGGATTCGGAGGCGTCGCCTGAACGCGGAAACAGAGCGATATAGCATGCCAGACGTGTACAATTTATAATTACGAATTCAGCAGTTCGAATCTAATTTGAAAAACAGCTGTGTAGTTATAATTCTAATTCTAATCTAATTCGGAATTTTACTCGATATCAAACCATGAATTCAGCAATTCCAATCTAATTTAAAAAAGCTGTGTAGTTATAATTCTAATGTAATTCGGAAGTTTACTCAATTTCCAATTGTGAATTCAGCAGTTCCAATGTAATTTGAAAAACAGCTGTGCAGTTATAATTCTAATTCTAATCAATTCGGAATTTTACTCAATTTCCAATTCTGAATTCAGCAGTTCCAATCTAATTTGAAAAAAAGCTGTGCAGTGTGCAGTTATAATTCTAATTGTAATCTAATTCGAAATAGCTGAGAAATTTTTGGTTGTTCAACTGTAGCTGTGAGTTTCATGTCGAGAAAAGAAACAAGATTTTTAAGAAGGATATCACTTCTGCTTGCAGTGTGTCCTTGGCAAAACGAAAAGGCAAATACCCATAGCTTGCGATACAATTCTAATTCTAATCTAATTCACAAGACCAGAAATTATTTTGGTTATCAAACCCTGCATTATAGCTTCACATATACATAGCTGAACGCACCGGCAGTATCTCTCTTCAGCACTGGAACGTTTTCTTGCTTAGGCAAAAAGGACGCACGGTTGCAGAGACAAGCGATACGCGACAAGGCGATCCAAGTCTCAGATTTCGTGTCGTAGCTATCCCCTGCAATACGCGAAATCGAAAATCAGCCTACAGATGAAGAGCCTCAAACAACACACACAGTACCGGACTGGTCTTCGGTGGTGTCGGCTTGCACGATGTTGTTGTCGAACCACATGTGGGCCACTGTCATTCTGTTTTGGGTCAGGGTTCCCGTTTTGTCGGAGCAGATGGTCGAGGTGGAGCCGAGGGTCTCGACGGCTTCCAAGTTCTTCACGAGGCAGTTCTTGCGAGCCATACGCTTCGCGGTCAGGGTCAGACATACCTGAATACGGAATGAGTACATTAATCTCTTCAGCTATTAAGGTTAAGATTTACGCAGCTCTGTTGGGGAGCATTTGTGAGTGAATACGAAGCGAAACTTGAATATCGCGAACAGGACATTATTTTACAATGCAGTATATACTATCAGGAGTTATTGTATAAAATCGTATATACAGTACTTTCGGAATGGCCAGCTATTGTGGATATTACGGGCGAGTACGGTAGTAGCCAGAAACTATCAAGTTACGTAACCATTCATGAATTGATCAAAGCGTACGCCATTGTGCACCAAGCCATATTATACGCGTGGTAAGTAAAAAGCAACGACCAGTTAAGTAGGAAGTGAGGTGACTAGTTTAGAAGACAATTGGCATCGTCAGGTCATAAACAGTGTATTTACGCTCGCATCTACGCGCAATGCACATCGAACGCAAGTGTAGCGGCCTGTAACTAATTTCCAAAACCACAGTCAATAGACCGTGTCCGAGAATGCCTAGCGTACGCGATATCGTTATCCCAATCGTTAGCGGGTGAACTTAATTTAGCAAGCTTGGCTACAGTACATCCCTACGGAGTAGTCCCATAACCACATCGTTTCGACTTGTTATATTCAAATTAGATGCAATACGGTCACAAGCCAAAGAGACAACAGTCTGCGAACTGTGGTGAAATCGATCATGGTTGGTCATTGGAAAACCAAAATCAAATAACTCAAACACGAACACTCCACATTTACGAGC
Organism: Botryllus schlosseri; assembly: GCF_051294905.1. Lineage (NCBI taxonomy): Eukaryota > Metazoa > Chordata > Ascidiacea > Stolidobranchia > Styelidae > Botryllus > Botryllus schlosseri. The sequence goes on along the minus strand of NC_137246.1, from coordinate 24,606,843 downwards.
ATCAAGGATTTGACCTCGCTGCAAAGTTTATCATATCAAGAATTCGCAATGATTTAGATTATCTTCACCAAATCACATTGTGGCGAGGCCAATACGACCCGAAAAAATAACGCAAAATACTACTCACGGTGACGGTGGCGATCAGGCCTTCGGGTACATTGGCCACGATGATACCGATCAAGAACACGACGGCCTCGATCAGTTTGTATCCCAAACTGAGCGAAATGATGAAGAACGTCACGCCCAGAAAGACGGCGACTCCTGGCAGGCAAAAAAACGAATCGATTCACAAAGGGTCGCGCGTTTCGCCGGTGACCACAACCGACAGCGGACACACGCGAAATACTATCACCATCATGCAGCACACATAAGGATTTCGATAACGGCGGAGAGCATAGTCGAAAATATCGTGAATAGTCAGCGGGTCAACAAATTTCACACAAGGTATTTGTAGCCCGGTACGCCGTATAACGTGACTGTCCAAACAACAACTCAAAGCAAACATTTAGTACAACGAATAAGCGGATTCTAGTACATAGTCTGATAACTGTTCAAGTGGATGTCGTTCACCCCTACGAACAGGTAGCGTACACGATCATAAAGAAAGCCGCCACTGTTAGCTCGGCACACACGATCAAATTGCGTCCTCAAATTGTCGGGCCACAGAACCTCACGGCTTAAGCTTAGACATTTTATAGTCAAGCCGATTCAAGTTAGAATCATTAATCACGGAGTGTAATAAAACGTAATATTACTCGAAATGAATAACGAAGTCGGTCAAATTCCCAGTATTGGCTTGACCCCAGCCTACACGAGATCTTACAGATAGTAGCCTGTACAAACAATTATAACATGCACGATACAAGGCGTAGGCATACCACACACAATTTCATGCAATCCGATTAACATCATGCAATGCATACAGTGTTTCAAAGATATCTAGCCAAGCGACGTATCATTCATAACCGTTGAACATGCTGACAAGGTGCGCGCGCTGCTAAATTCGCCATACGGACTCCAACGTCAATACCAATCACGCGAAGTACACGAAACATCCATTATTTAACAGTATTCCGTTGATGAGTTGGGCTGTATATTTAACTTTTCCCCATCAATATTCGATGAATAGACGCGAACAGACCCGGCCCAAATCAAGTCTACACTTACACGCTACACTCACGGATAAAACCCAGGACCACAACGCGCAGGTCCACGCCAGGCAGTGCCTTATCATCCCACAGACAGCACTCCCACTTTACCAAACCTAGTACCTGTGACTATATGTATGAAGTGTTCTATTTCACGCGCGATCGGGGTCGATCCGGACGTGATCCCCGAAGCCAGGGTCGCGATACGACCCATTACCGTGTCATCACCGCGTTTAATGCAAATCCCGATACCCATACCTATAAGCGGCAAGCGGAATCAGAGAATGATACATGCAAAAAGGTTGAGACAGAGAATACCAGCTTTCATCACATAGTCGATGAAGGTCGGTACCAGGAAAGGATAGGGATGTTAGTCTAAAAGCGAATGGCGTGAAACCAAGTCGAATTAGTCAGCATTCCATTGGGCACACGCAGCAGCAGGATGCCATCCTGTACCTGATATGATATGGATGAAATGCTCGATTTCACGAGCGATCGGGGTGTCGCCAATTTCGAGACCAGACGCCAGGGTTGCGATACGTCCCATCACGGTATCGTCACCGCATTTAATCACGATACCGCGCGCGGTACCTAAGAAACGGGCAATTGCACATAGATTTGGTGTTAAAAGGAATTGTTTAACCCTGCCTGAGTCGAGCCCGGGGATGCTGCGCTTAAACACATATCTTACAAGGAAACCCCACACACCTGCGAGTATGATGATCATCTGATGAATCTCGATTGCAATCGGCGTCTCCACCGACTTAATCCCGACCGTCAAAGCCGCGATTCTTCCCATAACCGACTCGTCTGCCTTCTTAACGACGAAGCCCTGTCCGGTGCCTGAATAACTGATCGTTGACTTCTCGGGAAAACACTAACTATTATCTAGCCTGCAACCAGATTTCAACAAGGTCATTCTAATTGCCGAAGCAGAGCGAAATGACGGTGATATAATTCTAATTCGTGAAACGTGTCCACTGCCTACTCCAATTCTAATTCTACTCTAATTCCTGATATTCCTGAAAATGCTGCAGGAGAGCTGTATACGTATTGAGCGAAACGAGCCCAAGTTTTGTGTACAAACATTTGCCATTCTCGTAAGTGAATTAACCTGCATTTTTGTTGTATTTACTTCCATTTCGTAACTCAATTCAATTCCAAGTTGATACGAATTCAGCAATTCTAATGCTAATCTAATGTTACAACTGCATAGCGCGAAACGAGCCACTCTCGGCGTACAGATATTTGCTATTACCATGCTGAAAACAATAAACTCTGATTCGATAAGTACTGATCTTCACTTTTGTCCTATTTCATTCTAAAATGGGAATTCAAGTCAATTTCCAAGATTTCGCGAATTCAGCGATACTAATTATAATCGAATTCGGGAAAATTGTGTAGGTATAATTCTAATTCCAGTCTAATTCGGAACAACTGAACATTTTCAAGTTGTCAACTCCGCCTGCAACTGTAACGCAGTCCGGAACTATCGCTGATTCTGTACTTGATACAAATCGTAAACTGACGCAGCCTCAATCTCAATATCACAAGCTGTACTAAGACCTGATTCGAACAATTTCAACATATATCCAACATAGCATACCTTCGACGCAGTTGGTGGAGAAGAACGCAATGTTCCTCGTTTCGATAGGGTTGTCGTTGGTGCACTCCGGGCCTCTGCTCTGAGGCTCAGACTCTCCGGTGAGAGAAGAGTTGTCCACCTTAACAACAAACCGGGATTCTCTCGTATCTGCCGAGACCGCCGCGCCAAAATAAATGCACCTTCATGCCGTGAGAGGACACGATCCTGATGTCGGCCGGTATCCGATCGCCGCCCTTGACTTCGACCAGGTCGCCCAGCACCACTTTCTCGGCCAGGATCTGCATCTTCTTCCCGTCACGAATAACGAGACATTGCTGCAAGGAATTTCGGCGTCACTCAGGCCCAAACTAAGCCGTTGTCAAACTCGATATATCATCACCGCTCCAAAAAGTTAGAGGTAATTTCAAGGTTCAAGATTTTATCGACAGATCTGGACCACTAGATGATTCCAATAAGTAATTAGTAGGGAAAGTTTTGCAACGTTTTTTACAGCTTCCGACAGCTTCCTAAATACTCGGAAGTTATGTATTATGGTGTTTCAAGCCGCTTGGAGAACTCTTATATTACAACTTTATGCAACTTTTCTCCATTTTTTTCACGCAACTTTTTCGATTTTTCATGCAACCAACTTTTACTGGAAATACTTGGCACTATATATAAATCTAACGCTCGACTATTTGAATTTTACGTCCTTTCTGATTTGGCGTACATTCAGGCTGGACCGCCGAAAATTATAAATGCAACTTTTTAGTGCAACTTTTGTGAAAAATAAATGCAGCTTTTTACTGCAACGTTCGTGAAAATTAAGTGCAACTATCCAGGGATTTGGCCGCAACAAAAACTTGCCCTAGTAATTAGACAAATTTGGGCGAAATGACGGTAATCTAATTCTAATCTACTTTGTGACAGGTTTTTACGGTCTAAATTCTTATCTAATTTCTGGTTGTCCCGAAAACACTTCAGAAGAACTGCATAGCGCGTAAATAGCCAATGTGGCTTTGCAGACGTTTGACGTTCTCTTATAAGAATTACTCTTACTTGATATAAAATTCACTCGATTCAATCTAAAAGTTTTCGCGAATGCTAATTCTGATATAATCTGGAAAAACCTGTGTAGCTATAGCTCTAATTCTAATCTAATGTGAAAAAGTGTATAGCTGTAATTCTAATTCAAATCTAATTTAGAAGATCTGAAAGTATACTAGTCTGTTTAGCGACTTGTTTCAATCGCGCAAGTATTTTCGTTTGTAATACTAATGCCACTACAGTTACTTTTACAACTGAGATACCAAGTTTTTCATAGCTAATATTGCAAAGTGAAAAGCGGCTTCTCAATACTCTTGAGACGAAGTTGAGAATTCGCAAACAAGCTCAATTAGTCTCATGTTGAGCAAATTTCCCCGGTTTGTTCCTTTCAAATTCTCACGGGCTTGGATTAGCCGAGCATTGAGATGTTACTCATCAACATACAATGACTATGAATACAACTCAGCAAGATACCAAACAGTTCATTAGTTACAATAGACGCTGAACATTTCAACATTTACATACACTTTGGGAACCGCTGTTCTATATCGATCGTAGATACCTGCGGAACCATGTTCTTGAACGACTCCATGATCTTGGAGCTCTTCGATTCCTGGTAGTACTGGAACACGCCCGTAACAATTACGACCAGAGCCAGCACGATTCCGAGGTAGAGCTATAGGGAAAATGCTAGCGTTAATGAGTGCAGATCGCGAGGCAAGGCGCGAGATATTAACCGCTAAATATGGAAAAATGTGTACAGACCTTATTCTATTCGTTCAATGTCTAATTATTCTCCATGACGCCGTGTTTTCATCACATTCGTATTGTTGTTAGCCAATATCAAGTTTTGAGCGTAAATGCTTCTGTAGTAAGATGCTCATGCTCATGGCCTGGGTGGTTCGGATTTTGATGACACTGCTATATCGAGCCTACCGTACATACCTCGCTGAACCAGAATATCACATTTCACTCAATTGCGTTTTTGTATATTGTGCTACTGATTTGCGCGATTCGCAAATGAAGATTCCCGCTGCTTTCGTCAAGTTAAGCGAGCGAAAGACCTGTTTGAGGCAACAGCTTTTATCGTGCTGTCATATATTAAAGAACACGCCACAATGCCACGACTAACGGTTCGGTTGGCTACATTCGGCACACCGCGGTAAGCCACTCCATTTCAGCTTGGTAGAAAATATTTGCCGGCAGAGCTATCAGTTATGGGATCACGTGAAATATTACATAACAACTCCGCATAAGGCGATTATCACCATCCCGAGCACAAAAGTGTTGAAATCACAGATGACACACGGTGAGCAACAGGTGAACAGGAATACACATTTCCTGTCCATTTCCGAAGTCTACTTGTGTCATGTCTGTTCAACGAACGGCGTTCATGTCCAGAGCGTAAATTATTAAGTATTCGGGTACGTGGCGTTCGAAATTGATACGGCATCATCGATTTTGATTAATGCCGCAAAGACATGTCAAGCTGTATTCGTAGCGACTTCGTACTTGTCGAGGCGGCCGGCACTTAGCATAAAAACAGCCAGAGGCTAAAACTATCGATGAGAAGCACAAGAAATGAAAAAGACACAGTTATCGTCACCGGCGGTAGCAACAATCACTTCAACACCAAATCTACCCATGAAAGAATGTCGCTGGCCGCTGGGCACCGCTATTACAACGTTGGGCGGGAATGATAGTTTAAAACCAATTGTACAATGTACAATGTATATACAGCGAAAATCGCACTACCTACAAAACCTTATAAATAGGATTCATTACGATTCCATTCTAAACACGAGATACAACAGAAAATTACCCAAAACGAATATATGCTAAAATCAACATAATATGGTCAAATTTAAATAGCGCGCTGTGCTTGTCAAACACTGTGCTAGTACAGCCAGGCCATGGTACAGAAGAGGCGTTCTCGTGAATCGGAAAAAGTCACCTTAAAATTATACTGGTAATAATATCTTCATAATAGGTTTGTTCAAAAGTATGTGACTTCTTCTTTTGATGAAATTCACCGCTTTCAACGGAATCGGGGTCAAATTCATTTCAAATACATCATGAATCGAGCGATTATGGATACCAAGACACGTAGACAAGCACTACTTCCAGTACGGACATACCGAGCAACAGTTTTCTGGCATATCTAAACGATAGAATTTCCCACCGTTAATACCAATACGATTTTTTCAACTTCCAAAATTTTCTGCGCCTACAGCTTTTCTTCTACGGGTTAGTAGTTATGCACGGTTTTTGTAGGCAGCCATGCAATTTCATTGGGTCCCCAGTGAAATTTGAAATATTGCGGTAATTTTTCAATTTTTTAATAAACCCAAAAATTTATACTCATAACTTTGCTTCTACGGGTTGAAATTGAGCCAAATTCGATATGCAGCGCTTTTTTTAGGCAACACAACAATTTCGAGAGGTTTTCAGTAAAGTTTGAAGAAAAACGGTATTTTTTAACAGCGCTAGTGTGCACAGTAGCCTACACAAGTGTATAAGAATATCAGATCTGAACACCAAAAGAGTTAAGAGTGAGGATAATATATAAGAAATCACTTACATTATCTTTGCTTGGTTCCTTGGACTGGGTAGCCTCCACACCGTACGCAATGAAGCACAGTATCGAACCGATCCACAGCAGAGTCGAGAAGCCACCAAACAGATTCCTGCAAAACTTCACCCACTCGGGCGTCGTCTTCGGCGGGGTAAGCGCGTTGGGGCCGTCGCGCTCGAGAATCTCAGCGGCCTGCTTCTCCGTGAGGCCCTTGACCGGGTCAGTTTGGAGTCGGCTAATGAGTTCCTCCATGGTGATCTTGTGCTCCTCCTGAACAACGCAAAGGCGCAAGTTACAGGCTTGTACAGAGTACAGAGCAAGTTAATTGACGGTGAACCAACTAATTGGGTTATCGAGTATCTCTAGTTCTAGTTGAGCATTTTGAAAAGTGAGTAGTTCTAGTTCCAATTGCGAGTTTTGAAAAGTGAGTTGTTGTAAAACTCGTAGTTGTAGTTCTAGTTGTGGGTTTGAATAGCGAGCAGTTGTAGTTTCAATTGCGAGTTTTGAAAAGTGAGTAGTTCTAGTTCTAGTTGTGGATTCGAATAGTGAGTAGTTGTAGTTCTAGTTGGCAAGGATTTTGGAAAGTGAGTAGTTCTAGTTCTAGTTCTAGTTGTGGATTCGAATAGTGAGTAGTTGTAGTTCTAGTTGACAAGGATTTTGGAAAGTGAGTAGTTCTAGTTCTAGTTCTAGTTGTGGATTCGAAAAGTGAGTAGTTGTAGTTCTAGTTGGCAAGGATTTTGGAAAGTGAGTAGTTCTAGTTCTAGTTCTAGTTGTGGATTCGAATAGTGAGTAGTTGTAGTTCTAGTTGGCAAGGATTTTGGAAAGTGAGTAGTTCTAGTTCTAGTTCTAGTTGTGGATTCGAATAGTGAGTAGTTGTAGTTCTAGTTGGCAAGGATTTTGGAAAGTGAGTAGTTCTAGTTCTAGTTCTAGTTCTAGTTGTGGATTCGAATAGTGAGTAGTTGTAGTTCTAGTTGGCAAGGATTTTGGAAAGTGAGTAGTTCTAGTTCTAGTTGGCAAGGATTTTGGAAAGTGAGTAGTTCTAGTTCTAGTTCTAGTTGTGGATTCGAATAGTGAGTAGTTGTAGTTCTAGTTGGCAAGGATTTTGGAAAGTGAGTAGTTCTAGTTCTAGTTCTAGTTGTGGATTCGAATAGTGAGTAGTTGTAGTTCTAGTTGCCAGTTTTGAAAAGTGAGCAGTTGTAGTTCTCGTGGATTTCGGAAAGTGAGCGGTTATAGTTCTAGTTGCATATTCAAGAAACGATTTAGTTGCCAACCACTAGAAATCGCGCGTGGTCGTTTGGCGTGAATCTTGATACCGGGGTTGAGTTGTGTGATGTTCTTGCAGTCATTGCTAGCTCGCAGCCACCAATCACTGCTACAATCATCACTACAATGCCGTGGCCACGGGCTGGGTTTTAGGGGTGAAACCTATCCCATTTCAAATTGATTGATGTTTATGCAGAAGGTCGATCCGTTTATGATAAAATAAAATTTAATGACTAGATTCGGAAATGAATGTAGCGTTTTAGTTAGTTAGTTCTAGTAGCGCATTTCGAAAATCCAGAGCTTTGCACAAGCTTGACAAGGCTCCTTAACGTATCGGAATTTGAAAGTCTTTTCACTTACCATATCCAACTCCTTTTTCAGGTCATCCATGTTATCCTTTTTAGCCTTCTTGTCCTTCCCCATCTTCTTTTTCTTGTTTGGCTTGGTTTTAACTAAAACGTCAGTCTCCCCTGGAGCCGGCTCAGTGAAAGTACTCTAATCAGGCACAACAACATGAAATAGAAAAAGTCCGGGATAAGCAACCCTGGTATCACAAAATATCAAGTAGCAATGGTAGCTGTACTGTAATCCATACAACACATCCTGCCGTGGATAGAACAAAACGCAAAAGAAGCTACGCGACAAACACGATCGCCCCCCGAAATTACAGATCAATACCATCCCACTGACTTCATCAACCAACCAGCTAGCTACGCTCATACCCGTCGACGGCAGCCTCGAAGTTTCGCAATCAAAATACAAATCAACAACAGCCGCTAATGAGAACGCCGGTGAGCGGCACGGAAAATCGCCGGACGCAAATTAGTTTTCTCACAAGATGACGGTCCCAGGCGAGAACGATCAATATCCCGCGTGTAAGTTATTGGTAATTTGCGCCGAGTCGACAATATCGGATACGCGACGCGCGAAACTTCCCAGCTACGAGACCGTAATTGTGGAATCTCCTCTGGTGTGAGAACATATATACTTAATTACTTATACAGCGTGAATCAATTCTTATAACCGCACATTTAGAGAAAGCCATCGGTAGTATATTTTCGTATACACCACCGCACCGAGAAGTTTCGGCAAGTTTATGGAGTCAGCACCATCACTATTTTTCTCTCCCATTCCGGGTTTCGCTTTAAGAAATCGAGTCTTCGGTCTGACCCGTCCTGAGATTTAAACCCACGACCTACCGATCGAGAGAGGCCAACATTCAGTTACCGCAGTGGTTGGGAATTCGCCCCTGATTTAATTATCAACACAAGTTTCACATAAAAACAAGGCATAATTTAATATGATGGTTGCAATTTATTCTTCTCAAGCAGATCTAGACTGGGTGCAACCTAGTCGAACGGTATTTCACTATGCATTCGACGAATACATTTCTTGAATTGCTGCGTACCACCTGAACTTACTTCGCGTACCGCTGGCCGAAGACCACCGAGTTACCGTGATGCAGGGGCTATTCATATGACGATTACATTTCGCAAACTTATCGCAAAATTACTCCGTGCTTTTCAAAATCCACAGAACCGTCTTGTCGGATAGCTAACGACAGCGTGCGATTTCAACTGAATCCCTATGTGAATAATTTCGATGTATATCGGAGAGACTCTCTCTGCCTCAAAAATACCTTCCCATGATTAGTAGCACACTAGGACGCGACGGTCGTGTGTTGCTGATCAAGGGTCGCGGCACTTAATCATATTCGTCTGATCCCTACTAAGCAATCTGCGGAGAGCCGAAAATGAGAATCATACAACCTAGCATGACAACAATACCTTTTCAAGTATAATTACCCGGCTACATATCTGAATAGCTTATTGGATGTACAGAAATTCAATATGCAATTGATTAAGTATAAAATTCGGGTTCATTCCATAGATTGTCCTATATCTGTAACCATTAGCAGCGAAACCAAGTCACTAGCATGTTACGTCACAATCAAATTTGAATCGAGTTGTCCGAAATCAGTAACGGGCGCAAATCTAATATAAATATACGTTTTAACAATATTTTCATAACGTAATACATTACATCTTTACATGTATATTCAATCCATATTAGGTTTCAGCCCGTTACCTATTTCGGATTAGAAACTTCAACGTAGAGAATACGTAACTAAAAAGCATATTTAAGTTCAGTACCCCAAAAAGTATCTTCAAATCTAATTTTTCACTCCGAAGACAAGACGCAAAAATATATTAAAATGCATATTAATGTCCAGTACCACAAATAAAAGGCATCTCTATTTCACTCGAAAAACACGCATTCGAACAGAGAGACATTAACAACACGCGTTCAGCGAACCATACCCGTCATGTCTACCTCGGTCACCCGATGACCGAACCGTCTCACTTTTTTTCAATCCGACTACATTTCACTGGTTCTCCTACAGAGTGCAACAGGATACCTCAATATTATCAGTCAGCCGCAGGTACAGTCGCGTACTCAAGTTGAACACAATACCGCCTCATTACACCAACAAACACAGAGCATAAAGCCGCGCACAATGATTCTTCACATGCTTTATAAAGCGTATAAAGCGAGAATCTATAAGGCGGGGTATGTTAGACGACCATCACGCATGCGTCCGAACACACAAAGACCCCCGGTTCCATCGCTCATGCGTCGAGTACAAAAAGCCTGTTTCAACCGCACAAAAAGCATCCAAAATACAGAATTTTGACTATGCCGAATCTGTTCCGCGCACTGTGAAAGGCAATTGATGGAAATCGTCAATCTGTGCTTACTCAGACAATATCTTCCGAGACGTAAAGCAAATAACGAGCCACACACCGGCTTGGAAGCGTGAATACAAAACGAAACGCATGATTTATCATAACGCACCCGTCGAAATGAACGCGCTTCAGGCTGCGGCCGTAAAAAAACGAGCTGCGTATCGCGAAAATTTACGAAGTGATATCAATCCCAAAATGCTGCAATCGGTCTGCAAGATTCTGATTCGATTCAAGATTCGATCCCGAATCGAGTAGAATATTCGAGCATCACTCGTGAAGCCACAGCAGTCACGAAAGCGACAAGTCTTCGAATCGACAATAACATACAGCAGTAGCGGCCTGGTATTAAACGCGATAATTCGCTTTCAGATGCAAACAAAACATTGGCTCCCGGACGCAAAATAAAAGTGCCCGCCTTATTGAAAAGCAATGGAGCGGAAAATATAGAAGCAACCGCACGAAGGCAATAGTACTTTACCAACGCACGGACTATATATCACGGTGCGTCGACCCAAGCCACTGCTGAAATAGCATATTCTCATAAAAACATTTGTACAATTGAATAGCATATTCATATTGAAACTAACCAAGATATTTGGGGCTGACACTCGTCAGAGGCGATCGTCAGTGACTTGCAGAGAGTACATTCGTGGGAGGGACTTAGTTGCAGATGCCGACAAGTAAATTCATCGGTAGAACCAAGAAAAATACCAACACGAAACGGAAGGATCTGGTGCCATCGATTGCCGCGTTCAGACTCAATCGTACGGAAGGGTACAAACGCAGACGGGTACGGAACCTGAGATTAACATAATTCCTCAAATCCCCCGATGACGAAGATGGCTGGCGGTTTTGAACGCGTCACCACACAAAATGGGTAATTACGATTTTCCGAATGCAGGAGCGGTGCAAAACCACATTAGCCGACTCAACATTGATAAATCAGCGCGCCGACAATTCGGAAACATCTACAACGGACGGAATGGAGACGATCGGCGTATCGATTGTTCTTGAACTACGCGATTCGTGATACATATCCAACTATATGCAAAGACATGCCCGTATTATAGATGGAATACCTTACTCCGCAACTATGGATTACAGGTCGAAAATAACATCCAATGTTTTTCATGAACAAAATCTACTAGGTATTCAATTGTATGTTGAACGTCCGTACCTAAAAGAGTCTAAAATCGAAGCTAATGACCATACTGCACATTTTCGTACTTAGCAGCATACGACTCGTTCAAAATCGCACTGAGAATACCAGAACTTGCGATGGTGTACGAATTTGGGGGATCAATTAACCTGCTAAAAGCGTACGGTAAAGAGAGTCAAATAAATAACGGAATCTGCATCCGTAGATATGAGTCTCTCTCTCACTCTCAATACAATATATCCATAACCGACGTCTGAAGAAACTCAAACATCACAATCACGAAATGGAGCTAGACAACCATCAGAACACTATTACTTGGTGCTGCATAGCAAAACGTAGTTTTCCACGGTACGCTGACGGCGTAGAAATACCCAATCAGCTCAAACCCTGCATATTTTGCCAATTCATATCTTACGCCGTAATTAAACCACGTTTTCCGCACGTGAAGCGCGCATACCGACCATATATAGGCACTAGGCAGTCACCTAGCGCCCACTCGAACATAGCAAGTATTCAACCCCTGCAACACATCCCAAACACGCATAAAAGCCTTAAACTATCGCGCCCTCCCAGCTCCCGTAGACCACAGCGAAAAATGCCATCGAAATTCGTGTCCATACGAAGCAGTTGATACCGCACGGGAAAACGCTCAAAGTTATGAATAATGCAATGGTCTAAAACCGGTGCGCCGCGATACTTTGTGGAACGGTCGATTGACAGCGAAAAAAAACATACAGGCCAATTCGATCGAAGCGACTTTATTGGCCGTCGCTCGCGATAGTCGATGGGGCATAATGAGGCCTGATTGTGACTCAATACTTGGCAAGTTATTTGCTGGAAGAAAACGTACGGCCCGATAAAACAGACTTCGACAATTACATAATTAGAGAAAAACGACAGTAATCTAATTCTAATATGATTTTGTGAAACTGCGTACAGACATTTGCAATTCTCGTGCTTGCGAGAATGAACTCTGTTTGCCATGAGCTGAAATTGAATTTTGTCGATTTCCTTTCCAATCCAGAATTTCATCCAATTTCAAAGATTTCGCGAGAAACACAGTAAAACTAATCTAACGTAACTCGAAAAAAAATGCGTGGCTATAATTACAATTCCAATCTAAATCCGGGAAAGCTGCAAATTTTATAGCTGTCAAACTATGGTCTGAGGCCTGAGCATTTCAAGATACCCCAGACTCGAGATAGTAATTCTAATTCTAATCTGACTTGGAACAAAACTGTGCACTGTGCAGATATAATTCCAATTGTAATCAAATTTGACGGAAGCTGAAAAATCTTCTAGCAGTCAAATTCTGTAATAAACCCTTCCCTAAAAACTGCATTACACTGTGCTTTCAAGAACTAAAACTAAACCGCGGATACACTCTTTTTATCACAGAAACATTCCTTCCTGCACACACTCCCCCTTGTACAACATACCGGCGCTACTCCCTCAGCTCTCTGCGATTCTCGCTGCTCTTTGGACTTGCGACGAGGGCCTTGCGGCGTCGACGGATGATCTACCGGCGACTGAAAATCAAACACGGCATCACCCTCCAGAAGTAGCCTTTATGGGACTAAGCAAAAAAGAACCGCAAACAATAAGGCCGTAACCTCGTAACAGGATTTCGCAATACTCACACACCGGGACACGCACAATGCCTCGCATTCGCGAGCAACCTAATGCTCCTCGGATCGCTGTGACCACGAGCCAAAGGCAGAGCTCGGTCAACAGTTGGTTAATCATTATTTCAGCAGTCCACAGCATTTGCAGGACTAGTCGCACTTACCAGAAGTTACATAACAGTTCCGGCAGCACACTAATAAAAGAAAGCTTGTAAAGATCTGATGCTCGCGTGGTGAAAACATGCTATTGTCTGGCACTGTATTGTTGATTGGAATTATCTCTATAGTCTACACACAATACTTCTACAAAAATACAATTTTCTGAGAAGTTGCGCACTCGCAGGCGGACACGGTCACACGCAACGCGAATGACAATGTCAACCAGGCGTGCCCAAATCAATGCCACCATTACAGTCCATCGGGCAGAGCAATTACCGGGATCAGGTGAGATAGCGGTGCACAGGGAAAAAATCGATCCGAACAAATTCGCAATCGATTACTTACACACAAATAATTCTTAGAGCTCATTGCCTCCGAGTGAACCTAGTTCCGCGCGCGAGTAGCTATTCCATCGCAAACCCGGTTCCGCTGCGCAATAGTTGCCAGAGCCGTACATTGCGGATCAATCGCAAGTCTACCGCGCATTTTTGTAATGCCAAGGTTTATGGGTATTGATCTCGTTTGCTTGTACATATGGTCTCAAGTACGTTCGAGCATGTGCAAGTCTATCGTAGACTGGTAGTCTAAGAAGTCTGCGTTTGCGGACAAAATAGGTTTTAAAAAAGTGATATGAGTGAACAAACTGGATATGAACTAATCGCAAACCACTCCACTATACATAAGATGCCCACCATTCGTATAAACTCATCCCTACTAGGCTGTATTGCTCCATTGCTATTTCTTTCTTGGTACACAATCACCCTCCCCCCGCTTACGCAAAACCCTGCACGGCACAAACCGCTAAATTCACAAGTCCACGGCTATACAAGACTGCAAATTTCTTCCGTTTCAAACTAATCCTACACTTCATCATCGGCGACGGCGGAAGGTCACCGAGACGGTTCACTCATGCGTAAGCTCCGACTGCGTAGCATTGAGCGCCGCGCGCCCCTTGGGACCGACACGGCCTTTCGTTCTGGGCCACAATCGATGATTGCGAAATTGGGTAATACATGAGACGGGACGATATAGTCGAATATAACCCGCTGTGAAATTAATGCAACTGTTCATTGATTCTGAACGCCGCGATGATACAAGATTCTTAGCAAATATACTCTTTATTCGCGGAAGTCAGTATAGTATGACCGTGACATTAAAGCTTGCGGCGATGTGATTATCCGGGCAACCGCTACTAAAGGACACCTTGTCACTAGCCGGGCAACGGTACATTCACGCAATCAGCATGCAATCGGGCAACAGTCAGAACAACGATTTCCGGGAGTGAGCGGGAGCGGATATACTATCAGCGGGTCACCTTGGACTGTGGCTAGCCGAGAATGCATTTACGGGAAGGAATTTGTACGTTGCTATGTATGAGGCGTGCTTTCGACCTACCTAACCGTACGTTAGATTTCCGATCGTATTGTATCAGAAACGAGGCGTATTTCAGCAACGACAGTACATCTCATCTCAGCTATTTTTCGTTTATCTATCTATCGATGTCACCAGAGTCGATTAGTCATAGATACGTCGATGACTCGATTGGAGATTACCGCGAATCTTGGAAAACGAGGTGGAACAACATTCGGTATAACTGATTTCGAGGGATACTAGGCACACACGGGCAGCAAAAATCATATTCGATTACAACTAACCGCACGACAGTAATTGTGAATCAGAGAATCGGGATCGGCGTTATCTGTAATTCCATAGTTCGCTTAGCATTTCCATGCCTAGCAGTTTTATGTTATCCCCTAGTTCTTCCCGCCCAGTGTGTTCAAATCAATTCAATTTATTGCTACAATTTTCATCATTGCAATACACCACAAGACTGCGATACAATGAAAGATAGGAAGGTGTCGAAACGACTTCGGGTAGTCTTCGAAGGCAGACACCCAACTGGGCCTAGGCGATGTAAAAAAGCAGGCATGCACACTGTATGAAAAGTAAAAGAAAATAGTATAAAAGGACAGGTGACAAGAAAAAGGTGGCATGTGTCGAAAGGCGAGATCGATATGTCAGGTTGTGGTCCGGTAAACTAGGGGATTAACTTGTATTTATTTATTGTGTACGCATCTTATTTACATCGCCTAGGCCCTAATTTCAAACGTCGTTTCGACAACTTCCTATCTTTTTATTGTATCGCAATGTTTTGAAAGGGTGAAATCATTAATAAAACTGATACTAAGCGACTTGAAATTGCCGTTAAAATCACTCCTGTAAAACGTGTACGAAAATTAAAGTGTGTTTGAAGCTTCGTGCGAAACTAGTGCGCGCGTAATGATTTTACTTGAATATTGCTACGTCATACCGGCCCGGCTACTACGCCGACTTTAAGGAAAATTACACGCCGCCTAACAATGCCCAACTCAGACGAGAACACCCCAAAAGTGTGTACAACAACGCCGGGTCTCCATTCATACGTAATCCATTAAGCGCAGTTTAAATACACAGCGCTCGAGAAACTAGAGTCAGTAGAGAGAAATGACCGGCCAGCGCGCCCGGAGAACGGCAGAAACAAGACTTGTTTCGCGCGGAAGCGATACCCACTCGTCGCAAAACTGACTCAACGAAAGAAACATAGGCGGTCGCGAGAGCGTGGAGGCAGCTTCAAAAAATTCCACTCTCTTTCGCAACACGTGACCGAGCGCAGTGGCCATCCATGCGTCAGCCAGACTACGTAATCTCTGACGCTTATGCCTGATGCTAGCTTGATAGAAATAGTTGTTTCAGAGTTATCACCAATTATTTGTTTCACGTACTTGAAAAGGCTAGGTTACGTAAGACACCGATTGCATGATACAACCGTCACGTTACCATAACTGCAACACCTATCTGTTTGATGGATGGCTGAATGGAGAACGGAAATTACTGTTACAGGAAAACGTATTGGTACAATATAATGCAGCTATGAAACGCCCCAATCATAAAACACCAGATCTACTATCTGCATGGAAGGAATTTTGAACGACTTGATTGCATTACTGTGCAGAAACCATGAAGTTAAAAGGGTTGGACTGTAAAGTATGAGGGTTTCAGACACTGGGGAAAACTTGAAATGGTGAAGCGTGAATGCTGAAACATACGAACTAAAATGCTCAAGACAGTCGATAGGCTGTGTAGTGTAATTCAAGACTAGTTTAAGGTGACTCGTTAACAAAATTTACATCACCGAACAACCATATCAGATGAACTTGTTCGAAGCAGTGCCTTGCAATCAAGTTTGCAATTGAATAACATATTCATATTGACATAAATCCGAACGATACACAATTTTCTTTCCGATTCTCTACTGGTTGCTGACGATTACCCCTGACGAGTGTCAGTCGAAAATATTTAAGTTTATTTAAATATGAATATATTACTCAATTGTATATTGAAGTTCTGCACCTCAAAAATTAAGTTCGTGTAATTATGAAGTCACAAAATGAAGTTAGACCAGCCACAAGATTAAGCATTTGAAAACTGATACACGGCGTTACATTGGGTTAATTATTGAAATTTTAGGAAAATCCAAGTTCAGGTTATCAAGTCAATAAAGCTACGGTCATCTCTTAAAACGGATTACTATTTTATTACATGGTTATGGCATGCAAGACAAAGCAGAGTGACCAAAAATATTGAATAGTGAGACCATATGTACTGTACAATCATGATCAATACCCAGAGACCTGTGCACTACAAAAATGTGTTGTTCAAAACTATCCACAACTGAGTAGGCTATACGCAAGGTGTTATATTGACACATCATTACACAAAACGAATCGAGCTTAAAGTCAGCCTAGTGTTTAGTTTTCAGCTACAGCAAACGACAACTTATGGGTGTAATGATTTATGAGACCTAGTTACACATGAAAGCAAAGGCCTTTCAATGCTGTTGGTATGATGTTCCACTTGATGAAATGAAACAGAAAAATACCGAACATAATGGACAGCTTGATGAATACTGAGAATTTCAACTATAAGTATATGCTACTGCATTTGCATTACTACTCAAGGGAAGCACAGCTGATGTACTAGATGTACACGAGATTGATATAACATGGAGAAAATCATTGATCCAATCTTGTGATCAATCAACCCTTCCTGGCTGTTTATCAATTTAGTTCAGAGCATCAATTTAAAAAACACATACTTCATGGGCTTCTAATATATCGAAAATGTATACGACTATATTCCATGCAGCAAATTGATCATTGCAAATTTACAAATAACCAAGGATATATTTGAGATACTGCTAATTACTACCAACTGTGATCTGAATTACGCAAGTATCCGCAATGGTAAAGAGATCACCAGAAAATGACAGCAAATATTGCAGACATTACAAACGGGGTGAGATTAGATACAGGACATACTTAGACAACACACTGCTTAAAATCATAACCGAAACATCTTTTAAGAACGATAGAAGTTAAGGCACCTCCGAATCTCCGATCAAACTTGAATAACACAAAGGCTAATGGTTAACTACATATCACTATTATATCTTAAACGGCTCCACAAATAAAATATATATCAAATAAACGTATATCAGCTGAGTATGACTTTTGGATGCCCACAAATAAATCAATATCGGCAGCAAGTTCATTGAGAGAGCATAAATACGTGATATATTGGAGTTGACAATCCACGAGTTATATTTGGACTTATAGAACCACGGAATGCGCACAAAAGCTTACCTCTTGAATTCCACCACCACCGGGTTCTTGTTCAGCCATGTTTCCAGTATAAGTTTAGCTTGGTACACCACGAAATAATTCTAACGAGACTGCCGCAACCAGAAAATTTTGGAGTAGAAGACCTACGCAGGGCTAAAGATGAGGAGTGCGAAACCGGTGGCGGTGGATCTCTGGCTCCACTCAGTTTAGAGCCGGCTCTGGAGCAAAATAAGCTATGGCTATCGGGTTCGGCCGAGAGCAAACCAAATATATATCATTTTATTGCATTACGGTCATTATTTAATGCTGAATATTTTGCTTCCAATCTTCCCGTAGATAATCGCGTTCAACCGTCATCGTGCCGAGACGCCACTACTCGTACCTCGAAAGTAAGCATTAATTTGTTTCGATACTATATCTTTCGACCCGATGATATTGTTAGATGTCGAAGAATTTCCCTAGTTACTTTCGACCATGAACTACTTTATTTACCTGCTAATGCATTTCATTTAAGTAAAAAGATCGCCGATTTAGGAAAACATAATAATTTGTTCTATATATAGCGCGTAAACGGGATTTGTCATCCAGTAAAACTACCTTATTTATCTCAAAATTGCTCATCTATAACGTTACCGTCCGTTCAAGACCAAAGCCAACAAAAGCATGTCATTGATTAGCATACCAGAATTCGAATAAACGATCTAATCGTGCATAATTGATAAATCTACTTGTTCACCTCCCTGGTCGAATTCTAAATGACTACAGTTTTTATCCAATCCATTGCAAAAGATACATGCTGTATAGAAAAGCTGTATAAGAATTTACACAAAGGTAGAAGAAAGCAGTGAAAGTCATCTAGATTCTAGAAGTTTTGCAGCGCAAACTCGCGAAATCCGGCTATGACCGAGAGGTTATAAAATACCAAGCAAACAAGACAACCAATGTTCCCTGGGAGGTCATCATGAATAACAGTCAAACAATGAAAGAGCAAATCATCACAGAATATCTATGGTCACTATAGATTTTTCCGGGAAAAATCTATAAAATCTTATACGGAAACATCCGCAGATACTGAAAAACGGCCTGAAATGTAAGGATCCCACAAAGACAGCTACTAGCAATACGGTAAAGCCCCGTAACTTTCATGATACTCTGGTAAAAAGCAGGCTCTCTACCCTTAGATGAAACTGCTAACAGATATCTTTCAATACGTGAGCCATTCTCGATTTGAGCGATTGTTGGAAGAAAGCCAGAACACAACATGAATACTACTCTGTGCTGAAGAGTAGGTCTACGGCAGTGGTGAAAACTCGAATTGCTTCACGGGCGGGATTCAAACCTTCAAATCGCTCGCGGGCCGGACCAGTCAATGATTCCAAAATGTTGCCTCATATCTTTACTTATATACTTTATAATCAATCATGCATAAATATAAGGGCATTACATTGTATCACGGGCCATAGATGGTTTATTCCAGCAACTCGCGACACATTCGCAAACAACGGAATTGAAAAAAAAAACGATTAATGGCCGTTTGAATAGAGTTACAACCTCCAAAACAGTAGCGCTAACGACGATATAAGTTGCCATATTTATATGCTTCCTTTGCTATGGTCATAATCTGGCGGTAGCCTTTAGTATGCGTTGTGCGGCATACAGGAGATTGAACTGCAAACGCGGACGTTGGAATTTGGTTTCTATTAAAATATCACGGTACCAGTTTATCTGGAGTCCGGGGACCTTTTTAAGTCAAAAGTGGCACAGTAGTGCGATCAAAGGTTTTTGAATGATATTTTCGTGCAACTAATATATTCTCCGAGTAAACTGGGTAGAGCGGTTCCGCACTGACGTTTTTGCATATGTGAATAACTACTTTTCGTTCAATTTTGTCCATAAAACTCTAAACTCAATGTACAGTTTTTTTATTATAAAATTCGGTTTCATTGTCACCGATTTGTTCCTAGTGGTAACAAGGGTGCAATCACAACACCGCATTCGGGGGCTATAAACAGGACTATATGGGCGACATTTGTTGTCTTGAGGAATTAAGCTACTTAATACAAGTATGTCCTACAAATAATGTCAACATTTGTTATATATCTGTTGAGTAATATAAGTATTTTTCAATCTACTCAGAATTGCTTCGTGGGCCGGATGAAATCATTTGGCGGGCCGGATGCGGCCTGCGGGCCGTATGTTTGACACCCCAGGCCTACGGTATCATGATCTGACAAAACGATTTTGCCTTATCGACACACGTTACTTTATTTTCATTACTTGTCATTTATATGATATATTCTATTACTTTATATTCATTGTACATGCCTTAAATTCTCATGTTCTTGTCGCAAAATACTGAACATTCCTGAAACCCCGAATTTCCTCATAGGCAAAGCTTATATTGTTTGATTGAAACACTACTGCAAGTCGTTTGGACTTCTTCCTATCCTCTCTCATTTTAATGCAATCTTGTGGTGTTTGCAAATGATTATTAATAAACTGAACTGAAGAGAATATCAAAGGCTACAACAGCCGCAAATCAAACAATGTCATATATTTGATACTCTGCCGAAAAATAAAACTATAGCTACACATCATACGATTGGGAACAGCCATCCCATTCACATAGTACTATAAATTTATCGACTTGACATATTGATGAAACACCGATCGAAGTCCGTGAGAGACCGTTTTTCTCTCATCGCGTATTCAGAAAAATACATGAGAGTGAATGTTTTAGCCTAGGACAAGGAAGAGTCGACTTCGTGCAAAGCTACTGACTAGAGATACATTGACAAATCCGATGAGGGCGATGAGCTCCGAAAAGGACTGAAGATAGAGGGCGGTACATTAGGTGCAAGTCCGCCCGAACAACGTTCTGTATATGAGCTTGAGTATGGAATAGAATTTTCAATTACATTTTCTACGTCATTACTCCTATAGACACGAAAGTTGATTTTGTTTTCCATGTGATGTCACAACAGGCAAATTTATGGATACAAATTGATCTTCAGAATAACGCGAAACAATAATAAAAATAATTTGATGTAGGACCGCTGCTCGGAAAGCCCGTGTTATAAATAACTTGATTTAATTGAAAGTAGACGTTAAACAACATGTGACAAGCTTTAACAAGATTTAAATTATCTGCATGGCGTCTGCTATCGACTCTAAAAATATGTTGAGAGGTTGAACGAATGAAGATATATATTACTGGGCGCTAGTTACCAACATATGATTAATTCGTTGAACCGATAGCAGACGATATAGATCGTTCCTATTGCATTTGAAGATGAATCAAATAGGCTGCATGTATCCTCGTCTCATACATCAGCGAGGTCCGTCAGAAAATCAAGATGCATTGCGATTTCGTACATCGACTGATACTGATAATAATCCAATAGATAGCCTACGTATCATCGAATGTAACTGTTGCAGCGGGTAATGATAACTATACTATCCAACTAGTGTTGGCTGATTGGGAAATTATCAAGTAAAATCCAATACTAAACGTAACGTAAATATTGATGACTCCAAATTGCCTAAGTTCGCAATAACATGGCGAGTCCCATGAAAGCACCAGACCAGCAGTAGCCTATATTCTCGAATTCTGTCTCCACCTTGCCTATCCACCTACGAGAACTACACTCACTAGTTCAGTTTGTTCAAGCGCTATAACTTTTATAAATGCGAGTATATAGCAGTTATTCAGCATGTAACCACGCCATTGACAAACATTGTGAATCGTGAATCAAAGCTTTATCTGCCTGGTGTAAATCTATTTGAATGGCGATCGGTAATACGGAAGCAGTGAATGTCCATTGACCAATGACCACGATAAAGCCACACAGCTTCATAATCCAGTCGACAGCTGGTTTAATCGCTTTACACACGGGGAGTGGTGAAAATTACGAACCGATTCGACCTGATGTTCATAGACCGGCAAAATCTTTATGACGCGATAAGTTTTATTCGAATACAATATTAAAGTGAAAATTCAAAAGGTGCTTGATACGCCGTTCGGTAGGGAGCATGCATAGAACCGCTATACGGTTATACCCATACACGCAGCCTACCTAATGATTACAAGCTGAACAAATATTTGAACGCCGGTAACTTTAGTAGGCCAAGACTGCAATGACCTCTGTATATACTTGGCCTATAACGATTAGCAATTTGCTGCATATCATTCATAAAAGGTATTCAATGTAGGTTATATAGATACGCACTGTAGGGGTAACCCCAAACACCATCATATATGTAACCAGGGTTAGAGAAAGGGTCCTTTGCACTCCTGCTCGACTAAATATTCGAATTGGTTACTGTATAACGTCAGATGTTTTCACTATTACAATGGATCCATGACGTCGTGTTATGACATGACAAAAAAAAATTCGCCATCCTCAAAATTTCTTTCACCTGATCAGAATAGAGTATACCTATATTCTAAATTATGATAGAACGCGCCATCCAACACGCCAATACGGAAGCGGAAAGATGGTCGGCGATGAAACCATTGCACAAAATGATAGACGCATGTTGGCCGAAACCTTCGATATCGATATATCCATGCGAATAGTCCTGTCCTTGTAAGATGAGTCCAGCGGTATACAGAGGCGACCCGCAATATATGGAAGGAACAATATTATCAAGTACATTCATATGTTAGCTTCGAAAAATTTTCGCGCTTAATGGCGCGGGTATGATTGATATGCACAGTTGTACACTGAGTTTTCATGACATAAATGTCATGGATTTTGATGGGTAGTAAGATAAAACTTGTTTTCCTCGTCACCTAATCCGGCTCGCTCCTATCGCACGACAAAGAAAGTTCATGAACATTTAAATGGCCCGCGCAATAGTTCGTAAATTTCATGTGGCCCTTTGGTCGTAAAGGTTGGCCACCCCTCCGTATGGCAACCTTGCAACATGGAGAAGCAGATAGCCCACACCTTCTCTCATTGTGTTACATAAATGTGGTATATGGCAGCCGAATAATTGAGTGATGTGAGTGGATAAGTAGACACGAAATAAATAAATTAATATCGAAATCGCCCTCAAGAGATTTACTGTGGTCGACGGTATGAGACTATAGGCCAAATTGCTACTAAGCAGGGAATTTAGCACAATGCCGCTCATGAAAATGTTTACCTTTTTTTAGCCAACATCGCTGAGCTCATACGAAATTCACCGATTCAACTCAAGACCATCTCAAGCGAACGTGGTGATTTCTTTTTCATCAGCAGCTACCCGACCGGTAAAAAAAACAGGCCAAATTTGCCGGGATGCTGCCAGAACGGTAAGTAACGATCTAATTTCTTTTGATTCAGTTATCTTCTAAATAACAGTACACCTAGTGTTAAATAATGATAATATTGCGGTCCGTATTCGACATAGTTTGGGAAAAAAGTGCTCAGTCAGCAATGGTTCTGCGTTAAAAAGCTCTATTTTTAGTCACCGGGCAACTTTTTCTTAGGAAGGGGGGTATTAGCTCAAATACTGACCAAAGGGGCCCACGAGACGTAAAAGGTTGGGAACCACTGCAGTAGAGTAACATTGACTGAAATGATCTGGTAATCACAGGCATCTTTTGTCCCAATCATAGTAGCCTGCGATTGGAAATTTGGGATACTTTTTATTGTAATAGAAAAAGGCATGACTCGACAGTATAGCGCATTGGTGGAGTGCGGGTTCGGCTTTGCGCTCGATAGGTTGTGGGTGTGAACCCAAGGCGGGTTGGCTAAAATACTTTGCTTGTAAAACTGTTACTTTTGGCTTCCCTGATCCGCGCTCGTCATTGTACGTAGAGAGCAAAATAGCATGCCTATAGTGCTGACTCGATAACATTGTGTCAAACCGCCTCGATGGTATACAGACGGGAATTGACTCTTTTCTCTGTTCTTCCATGACATGTTGGAGTCCATTTTATACAAATAGATGAACACATCCCGAGCTATTTTCGACCTGTTCAATGTTCACACAAAGTGTTCACACAGCGAGGAAAATGTCGTGGTGGTACCACCACAGAAAGTCAGAGACACAATCATCATTACTGCAACTTGGTAGCTGATAACTACGAGGTTCTGTTCTTCGTGATAA
Source organism: Botryllus schlosseri (assembly GCF_051294905.1). Classification (NCBI taxonomy): domain Eukaryota; kingdom Metazoa; phylum Chordata; class Ascidiacea; order Stolidobranchia; family Styelidae; genus Botryllus; species Botryllus schlosseri. Next base: position 24,582,775 of record NC_137246.1, on the reverse strand, counting down.
CTTGCGGGCAACATTTTGTTTGTGGTCGTATAAATTGTAGGCTATGTATTCGAGCTGATAAGTGTTTTTTCCAGATTAACATCGCAAAATAATTGCGGTTTCGGCGATGGCATCATGCATGCATGCCGGAAATGTAGGAAGAACCGTGACCTGTAGTCGACCTGTATAGCCGCAGTTATTATTAACACGATAAGGTTCATGCACTTCCGACTTACCTCGTTAACTTATTTATACCTGTCCTGCCGAATAATTAACACTCAGCAGAGTAGATAACGGTTCTCGTTCATTGTTTTTGCAATAGGTTGTTGTTTATGGTATCCATGGTGTATTTCGACGGCAATGGTCATTTATACCAGGCCGAATTTTTGTATTGTGATTCCGTAGCTGCATACGCATACGACTTACCAAATATTTGATGAAAAATTCACATCGTAGCCTAATTTTGAGAATCCGGCAATTGCTTGCATACGTCAAACGTAGAACTAGGCAAGAGTCGACTTTCCGGTGGGAGTTGATGTAAGTAGGCCTATTTCATTATATTAGTCTATCTGGAGATTCATGTCACGAGAATAAAGAATGTGGCGACCTCTTACACGTCACACAGGCCAGGGAGTTGATGTCGATGCCTTTTTGGACACTTAGGAATCGGAGTCAGAGTGACACTTTTCTACTTGTTGGAGTCGTTGGGGCCCTGAATTCGATATGATAATGAATCAAATGCATATATGAATATATGACTCGGAGTCGTGAACACAATTGATGAAGATTCGGGAGTAGATTTGCAGAGTAAATTTCCCAGCTCCCATGATTGCAGTTTTCATGTTGGCCTATAGTGGTGTAGGGAGTAACGCGGGTGTGTTAAGCAAAGAGTTGGAGTCACATTTCAGCTCATTAAATGACATATGCTATATACAATATTACCTCTAAGCTGCGTGCGTGCGCGACAATGTCGCCGCACACAGAAAATCTTGTGCCGCGCGCAAGAAAGTCGAAGTGATGACCTTTTTTTAGTCGTTACGCACTGTTGTCCAAGGGATCCCACAGTGAGTTGGTGAGTGCGCGCAGACTTGTGGAAAATTAGATTATTAGTTTAGCTAAATGCCGGGAGTAGGAGCTTGTTCTTCAAAACCGACTGAGTCACGTTTGCGTAGTCAGAATTTCAAATCACAAAGAGTCGTGATTTGTAATCCAGCAACTTGAGTGTTCAACGGTTCAAAAATCATATCTGCTTAGGGGCAGAGGTGTTCGGTTTAACGAAGTACTTCAGCTTTATCGGAGCAACCAACTACTTACTTAGGGTAGAGTGGGGCAACGCGCCTACCCTAAGCGGGAAACGTCATAATATCCACCAAACTAGTCTACACGGATTGAATTTCGGAATTTGAGCGCAAGATATCGTTCCCATTCTACCAATATCGTCTCGAAAGTCCAAGTAAAAATTATCATATGTAAAATTATCATTAATCTATGTCCATCAATTTGACCTTTTGCTACATGGGTGGGGCAAAACGCACCCATTGGTTTTTTACCCCGTCATACCTTACTAAATACCGCATGCCACTCCGTAAAAGATTAATATTTAATCCCTATACAGATCTATACATACTTCTCCACCTCATCATCGCGTACCGGATCTTTTGAAAACAAATTTCATCCAGAAATGACAACTGATTATGATAAGTCATAAACAAAGTCGGAAGTTCTTGAAATGTATCTTGCTTAGTCAGAGGGATAGCCTATATTAACCAGTTGAATCGTTATTTTGATAGAAATGGGGTTCCCCGAGAAGACGTCATTGATGAACCCATAAACGGCAACAGAATCCATATTTACTGTACTTTAAAGGGTGGGGCGTTTTACCCCACGGGTGGGGTAGGCGTTTTAGCCTCGAAGTCGCCATTGTTTGTGGATCAGCTACCAGGTGGTTATTGTGTAAATTCGCCTTATTGGACTGTGGCTTAAATCCAAGTACGCGTAGTGAAATCATAAATAGGACCGGCAAACTCTCTGTAGTATCCGTCAAACATGACATTTCACTTCGTTGTAAAAGGCTCTCTTTTGGTAAGAATATGTGTAAAAGTCATAAATTCTCATAAAACTTTACAAATATTCATTCGGGCGTCGGAGCAGCATTTCAAACTTCAGAGTACGTATGGAGCCGCGTGAAAACACTCGAGTAGGCTACTTATAACGAAAATTTGAAGGTAGGTATAGCTAACCTACCTCTGGACCTCACCATCCAGCAAATTCATTATATAAGAGCTTTTCATACACGCCAGCACGTAACGCACAAGTTTGTGGAGGATTATACGCCCAGTAATATTGGACTTACTGTAATTTATACTTGCCAAGGAGCCGTTATTTTGATGTTAGTAAAATTGTGTTGAAGCGTAGGCTACTCGTCACAGAGACGATATATAAAGGTCCATAACCAGCAGAACTCAAGATATATCTTTGTCTGTCGGGTATTCAATATTCATCCATGCGTTTGATGCTAGTCTGTAAGAATTCTCTTTCCCGGTTTTCATAAGCGGCTTTAGACATAACTAATATCCCTCATTATAGCATTTATATACAGAAATTGATAATAACCATTAATAGAAACAAACTACAACTGTCGTCTACTATACTTTTGTGGCATATTTAGAGGTCAATCAGAGTCGCAAGAAGGCTACAATGGAGCCGCATGCGGTCGTGAATCACTGATTTAATCAGCATTCCCCTGAACCACAATCGTACTCACCAGTGACCGGAGTACTTCGTTTCAGTGGTAGAAATTGCAATTGTAAGTACGAATTAATAGCGCCCGATGTGTTCTCCTCGAACTTCTATCTTGTCGTTGTATCGCAATCTTGCGGTGTTTGGAAAGGATAAAACTATCAATATTAAACCGAATCTGGAATCCGTCTGACAGGCCATATTTCTACTATCCTGCATAACCGGTACTACATACGTACACAGTCGGTAGGTATAGGGCAACCAATGGCGTGTTACTGTCCTTGAATATCAGCTGCATGACTGACGGAAACCGCATTCAAACCCAAATGTACAATAAAATATGTCTGTATTTACGCCAAATAACAACGCGTGATGATGATGTGCGTATGTGAATTAACATAAGACAGAGGCTGCATTTGCCTTTTCATTTTGAGAACGTGTCATCGCAATCAGAATCACCGTACAAATCTTCTTATCCACAGCCGATTTCTTTTCTAAACGCGAGCCTTGCAATTACAGTACGTACATCGTGATCAATAAAACATTGTACTAATCAACTAATGCAAAACCCGGCTACAGTTAGTCAGTACAGTTTATTTGACATCGCACAACAGAGCGACTCCTCGTAGTATCCAATGCTCGGTGCCTTGTATCGTTTTGAGCTCGACGTCGGCTATGTAGTTGAGATCCGTGCGTTGGGGCTTCTTGTAGATGGGGCATATGTACGATCTCGGGTCTTGCTTGCCTGGTAGCGGAAAGAAAATGTAATATCGCTCAGCTAACGCATTTTACTACACAAATAATGTCCCTAGTCTCTACAGAGGTGGTCAAAGTCGTCTTCGTTGGTCCTCATTTAGAAGTAGGAGTACTCAATTACAGGTAACGATTTCCAACACATATTTAAACTGCTTACAGCTGAAGTAGTAAATGAAGGTAGCAGTACTTTATTATAAATATACAATGCCCCCTCGGCTTGAGTACTAACGATGGCTATACTCAGACCAGTTCTGGTCATTACTCACCAGAACTAACGGCGTTGATCAAAATAATCGGCATCTGCTCGAACAGGACTTTGGAGCGCGATTCGATCAGCTTCATGCCCCTCTTGTCCCAGGCGGCGCCTTCCAAATACAACCCGTAGACGTACACCCCCTCAGGAGGCGGTACGGACACGTCTTCCTTGTTCATGAACTTGGTCACTTCGTTTGAGATGCGGACCGTGTCCAGCGCCCAGCCTTTGTGAGCGCGAGTCACTTCCTGAGAACACATTCACGGATCAGTATGTGATAGATTAGAGTTGAACGTATTTTAAATTTATTCAGATTCTTTAAAAAACATTAGAATTGGAATGACATCTACAGTCTTTACCAAATTAGATGTTCTACTAATTGCTGACGATTAAACCCTGACGAGTATTCGGGTATATTTTAATGTGAAAATATTTGTATATTGTATATTGAAGTTCTGTACCTCCAAGAAACTCTTAAAATTAGATTAAAAAACATAATAAACTTTTACTTGATTCGCAAAAAAAAAATAGAATTAGAATTACTGAATTTGTGAAAACTTGAAATTTAAAACAAAGTTCAGTTCCTATCAAATTAGAGTCCATCTTCATAAGCACGAGACTGAAGAATGTCTGTACATCAAGCTCTGCTCTTGTCGCACTATAAAGCTCTCCTGTAGCATTTTTAAACAAACCGGAAATTAAATTAGAATTAAAATTACAGCATGGAAGTGTGGTGTTATATTTATCCGTTAGGTGTCTACCTTCTCTTCATTTCCGCTAGTAATTACTTCGTGCGTTTGTCTATCTGTTAGTTCATCATTCTGGTGTAGGGCGTTCTGAGAGTAGCATGTGTTTCCTGGTTTACTTCTGTTTTAACGTTTATATTCTTTGTAGCATAGTCTACACTTTTAGTGAATAAAAGCCTAGAAAGCCGTATGTCTATTGGTGGGTTTTCCTCGCAAGGTCACAACAATTTTATTCACTAAATCTGAAGATCATGGCTGGTTCTCAGGAAAAGTATATTCGAGTGCCAATACTCGAAATCCTTCCAAGTTCTCCGGATTCCCTAAAGGTCTTCAATCACTGGGAAAAGATGCTCAACAATTTTATCACTGCAGTTGAGACTTCAAATACGCCACCTCCTAACTCTCGTGAAAACCCTCCCGCACATGTCATCGATAAGTTGGCGATCCTTACAGGGTATGTGTCTCCCGACGTCTATTTATTGTTCGAACAGCTAGATACCTTCACGGCAGCAATGGACCTGCTTCGATCCAGGTATCGAAAGAAAAAGAACGTCATTTATGCAAGGCATCTGCTGGCCATTGCGAAACAAGATCCAGGCAAATCTATCACCGAGTTCTCACAGGATTTGCTCATGCTTGCTCGTGATTGTTCGTTCGAGAATGTATCGGCGGACCAGCACAGACAAGAAGCCGTACGGGATTCACTAATTACTGGTCTACACTCGTCAGCTATTCGTCTGCGCTTACTCGAACATGACGATTTGACGCTGGAAAAGGCCATTAAAATTGCAGAGTGTCTGGAACAGGCACAGAAGTTTTCTAGTTCCTATGAGCCGCAGAGTCAACCTGTTCTGAATGTCAACAGCGATCAATCTGCTAATAGTTCCAATTTATCGGCGTTCAAGAGCGATGTGCCTGCCGCGAATACATTGAAGAAGAAGTGCATTTTCTGCGGAGAAATTCACGAAAGAACACGGAAATCCTGTCCCGCGAAAGATGCTTCATGCTTTCATTGTGGCGTGCGGGGACACTATGCGAAAGTGTGCAGATTGCGTATCGGAGGAGAACCTGCTGCCTCGTTGAACTCGTTAGTCTCTGGTTCGGCACTTGCTGGAATACCCGACTCTCTTCGGTATTCTTGCCTCGACGTCTCCGTTGCGCAATATAACGTGAAGGCTTTGATAGATTCCGGTGCTTATGAATGCTATATCAGTGAATCCCTATCGAAATTCCTCGGCCTTCGCCCGTTTGGTCGCAAGTACTCCATCACACTCGCAGAGAAGAACTCCGTAACAACTGTTCTCGGGTGCATTGAAGCTTCACTCGAGATACCGGGCTGTAATTACGGCAAGGTCAAATTCAGAGTCGTTAAAGATCTCATTGCTGATGTGATCCTGGGATTGGAATTCATGAAGCAGCATGGGAAAGTTGTATTTGAATTTGGCGGACCATCGAAGGATCTCATCATTTCGAATGGTTTACATTGCGCCGTAGCAGCTGCGAGAGTATCCGCACCTCCTCAAATATTCAAATTCGTCGACCCTGAAGTGCGACCCGTAGCTGTCAAATCAAGAAATTATAGTTCAGATGACCGGAAATTCATTGCGAGTGAGTTGTCGAAACTGCTGCGTGACGGTGTAGTAGAACGTTCCGTGTCTCCCTGGCGAGCCCAGGTCTTGGTAACGAAAGATTTTCGGCACAAGAAGAGGTTAGTAATCGATTACTCACAGACCATCAATAGGTTTACTCCTCTGGATGCATACCCTTTGCCCAAAATAGAGAACATCGTGAACGACGTGGCGAAAGGAATGGTATATAGCACCATTGATTTGAAATCTGCTTACCACCAAGTACCGCTATCTGTATCCGATAGGCCATATACTGCATTTGAAGCTGGTGGATCGTTGTATCAATTTTGTCGTCTCCCTTTCGGGATAACCAATGGTGTAGCTGCGTTTCAGCGGTTCATTGATAAATTCATTGCTGAGCACAAACTAAATGGTACTGTTGCCTATCTTGATAACGTCACGATTTATGGGGAAAACCAAAAAGAACATGATGAAAGGCTTAAAGCCTTCATGTCTGCTGCGACAAATTGGGGATTGACTCTTAATCAAGATAAATGTCTGTTCTCCGTGTCAAAACTCTCATTACTTGGACATTTGATATCACATAACAGAATTCAGCCAGATCCTGATCATCTTAAACCATTACTCGACATGCCAGTTCCTAACGACAATCGCAGTTTGAAACGTTTCATGGGGATGATGGCTTACTATTCAAAGTGGATCCCCTCTTTCTCGGGGAAAATCAAACCATTATGTCAAAATTGCGAATTCCCGTTGATTGGCATTCAGCTGGAAGCCATTAATACTCTGAAAACGGACTTATTACGGGCCTGTCTAAGTTGTATTTATGACGATGAGCCTTTCCAAGTCGAATGTGATGCTTCAGACCACGCCATCGGGGCCATTCTGAGCCAACGGGGCAGACCAGTCGCCTTTATGTCCCGAACGTTGTCTAAAAGCGAGATGAAATATCCGGCTGTTGAGAAAGAGGCGTTGGCAATTATAGAATCGGTCAGAAAATGGGGTTATCTGTTGATCAGAAACGAGTTCCAATTGATCACAGACCAGAAGGCGCTTTCATTTATTTTCCGAAAAAGTCACCCGAGCAAAATCAAGAACAGCAAGTTATCTATATGGAAATTAGAACTAAGCTCGTTGAATTATGAAATTATTCATCGTCCTGGTAAGGAACACGTGGGCGCTGATGCACTTTCTCGTTTGTGTTCTATTTCATCGTCGTCTGGAATGTCGTTGCAACAGGTTCATGAAGCCCTGAGTCACCCCGGAGTCCGTCGACTACATCACTTTGTTCGAGCGAAAAATCTACCATTCTCCATGGAGGACGTCAAAAAGATCTGTTCTAATTGTTCGGTTTGCGCTGAATTTAAACCGAGGTTTTTCAAATCCAACCAAGTGCATCATCTCGTCAAAGCCACTAGACCCTGGGAACGTATAAGCATTGATTTTAAAGGTCCTGTTTCCGGACCAAAGCGGTTTATACTCGTTATAATCGATGAATATAGCAGATTTCCATTCGCTTATGCATGTCGTGACATGACCTCTGCTACTGTAATCAATTGCCTGTCTTCATTGTTTTCTCTTGTTGGACTCCCAGAATACGTCCACAGTGATCGGGGAGCTTCATTCCTATCGAAAGACGTAACGGCCTTCCTGACGCGTAAAGGTGTTGCGACAAGCAAATCAACACCCTATCATCCAACGGGTAATGCTCAGTGTGAACGTCTGAACCAAACCCTCTGGAAGGCAATTAAACTCCGCTTAGCTACTCAAAGGTTGCCTGAACGGTTGTGGGAGCAAGTCCTACCCGATGCCTTACATTCGATAAGGTCTCTACTCTGCACGTCTACTAACTGTAGTCCTCATGACCGATTTTTCAGCTTCGATCGCAGATCCATGCTGGGTGTGTCGATACCTGATTGGCTACTAAACGGTGGTACTGTGCTGCTACGGAACTTTGTTCGCAACAAGAGTGATCCCGAAGTGGTTAGAGTAGAGCTTCTAGATGCTAACCCGAAATATGCTTTAATTCGTCACAGGAACGGGACGGAATCAACTGTATCAGTAAAGGATCTAGCCCCGTGTCCGCGTGAAGAGAACGATAATGGGCTTGATTTCCGTTCCATCGAGCCTGCAGTCGACTTGCGTTCTGCCGAAATCAGCAACGACCAGAATGGTTTATTATCTCAAAACTCCTCGGATCATCATTCAAACTCTCCTGTCGATACTCGAAACGACTCCCACGATACCTCAATCGGTCGCAACGATTCCGATGCAACTGTTGATGAGCCACCGATCCGAAGGTCATCAAGAATCAGACGAGCTCCAGATTGGTATGGTGACCGCACAACATGACTTCAGTACAGTGGCCCGATCGTTTTAGGCTGGGGAGATTGTGGTGTTATATTTATCCGTTAGGTGTCTACCTTCTCTTCATTTCCGCTAGTAATTACTTCGTGCGTTTGTCTATCTGTTAGTTCATCATTCTGGTGTAGGGCGTTCTGAGAGTAGCATGTGTTTCCTGGTTTACTTCTGTTTTAACGTTTATATTCTTTGTAGCATAGTCTACACTTTTAGTGAATAAAAGCCTAGAAAGCCGTATGTCTATTGGTGGGTTTTCCTCGCAAGGTCACAACAGGAAGCATTTCACAAGTTATATTTAGTTGGAATTTTGCACTAATCAGTCGAATTAGGCGATTAGAATTGTCTGGCCCGCGTACTCGTAGGGTTACAATATGTTGGGAATCTGAATAGAGCGTACTTTTTCAAAAATTACAGACCTACAATACCGGAGGAGTAAAATCAGGAAAAATGGTCAAATTTTTTGAGAGTTTGTATAGTTGTTTGACTAAAAAAAAGGTAATTTATCCGAATCCAGAAATATACCCTTTTATTGAATTGTCTGTTGCTTGACTATAAATAAAAAAAGGTCAACTTTCGTAATCAACTCCCAAAAAATGACCCGCCGGAACGTTACATGAGTACTAATTTGCTATATCTCAGTTGAATTTTAACATACATTTGACCAGAATTTTCAAAAAAGAGAACAAATTCTCAAAAACGAGAAAATTTGGGCGTCCTCCACTTTCAAAAATGCCAAAAAAAAAACACAAATCAAATGGTAACGTTACACCAGGGGTGGCCAACCTTTTCGCCAAAAGGGCCACATTTCATTGACCAACCATCATGCGGGCCACTAGCCACGCCAAGCGCGAAAATTTTTCAAAGTTTATGCATCGACATTATTGTTACTTGAGTATATTACGGGTCTGCTGTATATTGCTGGGCTCAGTTTGCAAGAACTAGACTATTCGGCACCTGGGCATATCGATAGCGAAAGCTTCGGCCAACATGCGTCAATCATTTTATGCCGATGTGTCATCGTCGACGGTCTTTCTGCGAGCGCAAACGCAAGGTCGCATGTTGGACGTCGCTTTCTCTCGTAAGCGCATGCTACATTAGGCGTTCTTTCATTTTCAGGAGGGGGTAACAATATTAAAGGCAAGAAATCGAGCGACAACATATTGCGTGAAGCGTGAAAAAAATTTACTTCAGATAAATCAACCGCAGAATATTCTGCTTTATTGTAATGTGCGAAGATCTACCAAAATTTGATTGGCCCATGGATCTGCCAATGCTTCGGAACTGATATTTTAGTCATCACATCCCAAGTGTGGCGGCCAGACTAATCAAACTTTTGGTTGGCCATGCAAGTTCACAATCTGGGCAATCCATTTTTGGTAATATTACTAATTTCTACAATTACCTCGCGGGCCACGGGTTGGCCGGCCCTGCGCTATACAGTTAGACACACCGAAATAGCAAAATTGGCGTTGGCAGCACCTGTTTCATAGCGGTCAAAAATCCTTGCGGATTAAAGAAGCCAGTCATCCAGAAGCTGTTAGGTCTTCCTTCGAAGCACCAGCTATAGAACTGGCTGTTCCTTTCGATGAGCTCCGTGAACCAGAACCCGAGAGTGCTGGACGGCCATGAGATCTGAACGCGAATTTCAGCGTTAACACGTAACCAAATCGGTGATACTTTCACTGTGTGACTTACGGAGAGCCATTTTTTCGGAATGCGCGCGTCGTACATGCAGTCGAGGGCGTCTCGAAGGCTTTCGTTCATGATGATGGTTCCTTCGATTGCGAGCTTCAGTTCGGAAAGAGTCGTGCGGACTGTTCGAATGACCTAAATCACATAAAACGTATGTTAGGTTATCAAAGCAGTTATTGTTGGAACCAGGGTTGTAATGACTCGAGTCAAAATTTTTCGTTGACTTGACTCAAATCATTTTCATATAAATGAAAAATGATTCAACTCGACCTGAGTCACTTTGTGTATCGACTCGACTTGTATACTCGATTCATTGCACATGAATCAACTAAGTCACATGAATCAAGACATTCTACATGGCTTGATTCAAGACATGTGTATCAGGACCAATACTTTTAAAAACAGGCCAAGAAAATGTATTTTATCTGGTAGAACAGTGGTTCTCAAACTTGTTTAGACACGCCACCCCTTATGATAGTGAAAAATTTTACGCCCCCATTATCGTCATATAGCAAAATACAACCAGAATGCTAGTAACAACCCCAACGGATAGTTTGATGGCATGGAAGGTTATTAGTGTTTATGAGAGAATTCTCATATATGAAATTTGGACCGTACACAGAACAATAAGTATGAATTGGGGAAAAAATATTCAGACGAACGCAGCTTCGCGCCCCCCTTCAGATGCTCTCACCCCGCCCCCAAGTATCCCCCACTTTGAGAACCACTGTGTTAGAAAAAACATGTTAAGAGTGAGAAAAATGAGTATACTATGAATGCAAGGACTTGATATCACCCATTAGTTTAATAACAGTTGCACCTGATTTGAACACGATAATCAACAGTGAACACGGCGACTTGGACTCGAACCCGAGTCTCTACACCATAACCATGCTCCCTGAGTTAAACTTGGATTTTCCTCGGTGGTGAGTTAAAAATGACTCAGTCAAAACTATAAAAGCAAGGTTGACTTGTGACTTGACCGCAACCCTGGTTCCAACTCAAGTAGAAGTAGGCGTAACGTCATAAATTTTTATTGAATTGCAAGTAGCGATTGCCAAGTAAGTAAAAACTTAGTAAACAGCAACAGCTACTCGAGTACCCTGAAAAAGTAGATGTACTTTGTTACTTCACACTGCTGGTTGCGGCCTCACAAAGGTAATTATGGCATCACCACTGAGTTTTGTCCCCTTCAGACCTGGGTCACGGTGAACTTACTTTCTGCATCCTGTCAATTTCTTGTCGCAAGAAGATGTTCATCGGCTTCAAGATGCCCATTTCCTTGAGTCTCTCGCGGACCTGACAGAAAGAAGAAAGAAACACATACGTTAGCATGCATCTATAACCAGATTGTTGTCAGTATCGAGGAAGGTAAGAGTACCTCAATTTACTAGGCCTTTGGACAATACTTTAATTGAATTAAAATAAAGAAAAAGATATTCACCTCGAACGGCACATATGGTTTCGGTAATTTCTCCAGCATGTCGTTCGCCAATCTGTAGACATAATCCTCCCTGGTTTCTCCGCCGCCAGAGCTGCTGTCCTTCGGTTGAATGCTGAGAATCGTGTCCAGAATTCCTTTGGCGCTCTTGGTCTGGTACGTGATGTCGGCGTTCGAATGCAATCCAAACACTTCCGGCGTGTCAGTCGCTTTCAGGTCCTGCAAACAAGAAAGTGTAGCTGACAAACAGTCGTACAAACATTCCAGTAAGCTGACAAGCTAGTTCTTCTTATAGTAAATTATTATATGCTAATGGCATATATGGCATCTGTAATAATATTTCAATGAGCATGCAAATCTTTGAAGAGACTATTTGAGGTACAGAACTTCAGGACACAATTCAATAACATATATTGAAACAATATGAATATATTAGTCAATTGTATGCAAATATTTTGTAAACAAAAGCAAAATACTACTGTCATTATAACATATATAAAGAGTGTCATTTATTTGTAGGGGGTATTAAGATTGTTGTGACACACGCCGTAGACCAGATGCTTCTGAGTTCTTGATATGTTTGATTTCGAATGAAATAAAGGAATAAACATCTTTTTCCGTTTTGTTATCAGTCATGCCCCGATCAACACAGTCATAAATCAAGCATTCGGTAAACTAAGCCCACGGTGACGTATGTACGGCAAAGGTGTCGGGTTTAAATTTGGTCAAAGTGTAGCGGCGTGTGTCAATATTTAGCGAGCTATAGATAAACCGTGTTTGAAAACAACACGCACACAATTCATTCATAAGTCCGAAGAGCGAAAGCTTCAGATTAAAATAGTTGGTTCCGTATATAAAATTGAAATGGTAAGCAAAATTTGAGATGTGCGCATCAAGACTAAGTGCAATAACACCATAAGGCATTATTACAAATAAACAATACCTGAATGGCATTAAACTTGAATATGCTGTCAAAACTAAATTCAAAGTAGAAAACGTACTCGATACCGGGGTTGTAATGACTCGAGCCATGACTCGACTTCAGTCAATCTGTGTATTGACTCGACTTGCACTCGAGTCATTGCGCATGACTCGGACCAAGTCATAAGACTCGAGACTTGGACGAACAAGACTGACATTTCATTGCATTTACAAAGTAAAGTTACCAGACTATGGATATTTAGTCTATTAATACTGGTACTCGCGACCAGAAACTGGTAAAAGTGAGATAAATGAGTATATTGTAAATGCAAATCATTCGATATCAACAAGCAGAGTGGATTTAACAAGACTTTGACTAGAAACTGAATAATCTATGACTCGGACTTGAACCTCTGCTCTTCAACTTGGACTTGACTCGGTGGTGAATTGAAAATGACTCGACATGACTCGAATCTATAAAAGCAAGATTAACTTGAGACTTAGAACCTTGCGACTTGGTTAATTGGTTATAACCCTGCTTGATATAAAACATTGATCTATCACAGGCACCACACCTAGGATATTCAGTTCAATAACCGCAAAAGCAACGACACAGTCTACAATAGGTGAATGTTTGCAATGTTTGACCAAGATTCCAACGATCCAAATTACAAGAAATCTGCGCGAGTTTATTTGCACAAGTATGGTTCACTTTTACGCTTCTAATTCTGTCGACGCGAAACGCGTTAAAATATAGGGCTCATGAAATATACAAAACAGTAACCACATCTCAACAAATGTACGAATACAACTTCCAAGTTGTAAATGATACAGTGAATGTCTATCATACCATACTAAATGAGTGTGCTTGTGTAGCTATTGTGGCGTTAATTTATGAATGAGATGAACAAATAGCTCACACGATTCGTCGCAGCAAACCGGTGGGCTGTTTACATTCTTCGCTGTCAGCAGTGTTTTTACAAGCTGACATGCTTACTGTGCAACAGTTTGACATAGTAATTTCCACATCTTTCATACCGTTATCATGTCATGATGAGCTAACTCAAATACTCAACTTCAAACCAAATACTTGATTCTGAATTGGATCACTCAGGTAAACGATTTTGCCCACCATAATTACAGCATCAATGCGCTTTTCCTGGTTATAACATAGAAATATGTCCAGAAGAAGTGTATGCCACTGTACCTTGACATAATCCAAATACTGTTGCACGGTCCTGCAGTGCGGTATCGGATAGCCTTTGTAGAACACGAATTGCTGAGTGAACATGCTCTCGCCAAACCAAACTTTGGCGAAGGTGTTGAGCAGTCTCTTGTCAAAGTCATCGGTTACACGTCCGCCATATTGAATCTCGCCTGCAGGTATAGAGTCAAAACAGTGAAAAATCGAATTCTTAAAATACAGATGTGGCTTTTCGATATTGAACAGTGCTTCCCAAAGTGGGCTCCATTGCCGGCGGCGGCGTTGGCTAAAAGCTGGGAGATTTGGAGGCATTGCGTCCTGGACTCTGGTGTAACATGTTTCAAGTGCTTAATGCAACACAACCAATAGAATGACTTGGAAGCGAAAACAGCCATTTATTGCATGTTAATGCGTAATTGTGTCTGCCCTGACTGACATCACATGTATCATGCTGCCCAGTGCCGAGTATTGGACCAAGCCAAAAAGGCCAGAACCGCCACCGTAATTTCTGTGCACAATACACAAACACTGATGACTAGGGCGATTTTTTTGACATGTTATGTAGCGTTGGGTAAAATTTTTTTTGCAACCGGTATTTCGTTTGTATCGTAGATGCTTGTCCCTTCGATGAACTTATTTGGCATTTTACATCTTGTAGCCTACTTTACAGGCCTACCGTTGTAGACTGCCCATTGTCTGCTCATTGTGAATTATAAACGGTCAATTGAAACAAATAGGTTCACGTGGTGTTATGCTCAACATACCGCAGTATATTACCTGAAGCAAGACTGCGTCGGGATTGGTTCTTATATCAAAAAGCGCGTGATGAAAAATTGTGATGTAGACAACATTGTCTGAATGAAGCAACACGGTTCGTCACCAGCAGTGTACGCACAACTTCAGTGTTGTCAGCCAACAACGGCTGCTGTTGAACGTTCTTTCTCCATTCTTGGCAAGCTACTTAGTAAGGACAGACACTTTCTACCCGAGAATGTAGGAAAGTATCTTTCGTTGTAATACAATAAATATCATTTATTTCGACCATAATGCGTGATATAACTACTGAAATTCTACATAGGTTCAGAATTCCAGATTTTGTTAAAATAAAGTATTTTCATGTAAAAATTTGCCAGTTTTTAAGTCACAAAACTTTTTTCCGGCCAAACAGTTCCAACCAGAAATGAAGATAATTAATTAGTACAATTCAAACATTATGTGCGAAAACACTTAAATTAAGTTCTTCAAGGTCAAAATCTTCTGTTTTTAAGTAAAAAATCGCCAAATGACACATTGATGTAGCACAAAGTAAACATACCTATCATGTATCTGATCGTATTCCAAGAAGGTCCTTTCTTGATGTCCATGTCGTCCAAGTGGTTCTGCATGAACTGCACGGTAGCGTTGAAGTCGGCCTGGTTGAATTCATACGGTATGTTCCATCCTATCGGGCCAAATTTGCGTCTTTCCTGCACGGTCGTGTGAAGGAAGGCCACAGCGTACAGCAGCGGACGCCACTGCGGCATGTTGGACACTTCCAGCTGGTCTTGCGTGATGGCTGGTTGAGAAAGGGAGTTGAAAATTGATGGCAATGTGGAAAAATGGCAAATTTCTGTCCCCAAGATTAGCTAGTTTCACACTATACAGATATCCTGAAGCCTTTTCAGGAAAAGCAGAGATTAGATTACAATTAAAACTAGAGCATAGAAACATTTCATAAATCAGATTAGAACTAGAATACCGGCATTAAGCTCTAATTAATCTGATTAGTTGTCCAAGTCTGACTCTGACTCCAACTAAAAAGTGCAGTAGCTGTTACAGATGTTATGAAGTTTTTCACTTAGGCAGACGTTCGCAAACTTAATTTCTTTCTGTGAGCAGGATTATTTAAATTAAAAAAAGGCAGATTCGCTTGGTAATAACAACTAGAGTTGACATATGCATTTAATTTTTCAGGAAAATGTACAGAAATATCAAAGTCAGAATTCTGTGAAGAAAATGGCAAGAGTTGGTGTGTTTGAAGTTGTCGAGATGTGAGCAGAATTATTTTCAATGGTAAAAGAATGGTCGATTTTCTCGGTAATAATAATAATAATAGAAAATGTCTTCTTGAGTTGTATATAAAGTGAACTGAGTCCACAGCCCTGCTTAACTTACTCGAGTACGATCTCTTCAATCCGGCTTTCAGCCCCTGCGGCGGGTCGTTTGTGAACTTGTTCGACATTTGCAAGAACCCGATTGGGAAACGCGGATGCACTTCCGTTGTAATCCAGAGGCGGAAAGAATCGTGGATGTCTTCGGACTCGGTGAGGAGGATGATGAGCTCGTTCATGAAATCCAACGCCAGATGACAGTTTTGCAACAGTGCCCAACCACCCTGTCATGCAGTGTACACCGATATTGATATCATTTGATTTGTATCAACGCAGAGATTGAAATCTCTACTAGTTCCTGACGATTACCCCTGACGAGTGTCAGCCGAAACTATTCAGGTTTATTTCAATACGAATATATCATTCAATTGCATATTGAAGTTCTGTTCCTACAAGAGTTTATTTAGATGTAAAATAGTTCCATAATACATATATCCATGTATGTCCATTCATTCGCAACGCCTCAGAAAGTATCAATGGAAAATTATATTATACATTATATCTTATACTAAAAAGTTAAATTTTACTACATTAACTTCATATGGCCCTTGATATACTTTATCTTTCTATTTAGTGTAAGCCTTGTAACCGAACATGGATTGGCATCCTGATCAAATTGAATGGGTTGTATTATGATGAGGATAGTGCAAGGATGAGTTGTGAACCCAGAGTTTATTTTTCTTTGGTCAATTTCGGATAACGTTACAAGAAAAACCTAGGCTGGATTAGCATCGCTGAGTCACAAATACATTTTCCTTCCAAATTTTCACCTGTGCCATGGCGTGCTGCAGCAATCTCTTGGCGTGGACCTCCTGCCCCTGTCCCATGCTGACGTTGCCGCACTCGATCTTCTGCTTCTTGGCCAGGGCCTCGATCTGATTGGTCGGGTCCGAGCCCATCGACAAGAAGCACAGCAGTGGAGTCCTGGAATTGCTACCCGCCAACATCTCGGGGAGATTGAGCATGACTGCTTCCGCGTATTTCTCTCCGAGAGTTTCAACAATGTATTTTCGGCTCTGTACAAACAGAGGTGGTCAAAGCTACATAGTTTCAAAAAGCTGGTTTGGTCTGTGTATTGCATAATTTTAGCAGTTAGCGGGCAGTACTTCCAAAATGTTATGATGCGACTTCGTAGCTGCCATTAACTGACTAATAACATATATATATCTATTGTACATAAATATCTAGTGGCACAGGGATTATTTCCCAAGGTTGTCACGAAAATTTCACTTGTAAAAGTGATTTAAGCCTATGCAAAACTACCATCTTCTTTACAAGCATCAAATTGTAAAAAGGTAAGCAGTTCTACTTCACACACAGTTGCGTAGAAGTGGATCTAAAATCTGAAATCACATCCACTCTAGTAACTAACGTAAATAACCAAAGACAAGTTGAGTACTGCGATATTGTATCACTGTCACTGATGACAAGGATAAATAAAATCGGAGGTCCAAATCGGTAATGACAAGATTTACCTGGGCCATGGTTCGATCCGGGCACCAAGATCTGATGAGGAGCAATCTATGGAAGACTCGCAAAGAGTCTTCGTATCCGTCTGGTATAATTGCGTCCTCTGGGGCCTCCTTTTCAAACCAATTTTTCCATTGCTTTTCATTTCTTTGGATCTGAATACATTGAATGGCTGTTAGATGGGTGGTAGCTTCTGTGAAAATTAAATATCCGAGAAATCTTGTTTATATAAGAGATAAATCATGGCAAATAAAACGTGCCTCAACACTTTACATAATATATTTTAGTGTTACAGGTCAGTTACAGTTACTTTTATATTACAGTGTTACAAGTCAGACTTGCTAGCTACTTTCATTTGAAATTTGAGAACAATGTCGGAGTGGCATATCTACTGAACACATTGTCCAATTCTCTGACCAACTGTATAGATTGAACACTGTTTACCAGCGGCAATCAACGCATGGGTGGCCTGATTTGATTTTGGGTCGCTTGTTTTCAGGCATATTGTAACGGGGAAAAAAAATTCATTTTAAAGGGGCACTGCACTCTAAAAATGATGTGGTCTCAAATTGAAGGGCAAAACGCCACCGTGATGGAGCTGCAATTTATTGAAATTTCCAAAAAAAACTTCACGCTCCAGCAGTCACGCAGAGATCAAACTTTATATCGTTGTTAGCCGATGTTATGAAGAAAATATGTCGTACACGCCAAGGAGGCTTAGATACCGCGTTCAACGGAAGATATCCCGTCAGGAAATTTATGTCAAAATCGGGCCTAGTGTATTCTATTTCTTTAGGACAGAAATAGGTCATGTCCTATTCTTATGTATAAAACATTGTTCATGTATAAAACATTGTTAGACACGATCTATTTCTGTTTCTATTTGTCTTGTTTCAATAAATTGCAACTCCATTACGGTGGCGTTCTGAAGAAAACGGCTGCGGCCAAAAATGCTTTTTCATTTTTACGTTCAATTTGAGACCACATCATTTTTAGGGTGCAGTGCCCCTTTAATGCTTGAAAACATGTGAGAGATGCAAAAACTTGAAAATATATACACAACGGCTGTGTATTCAAGAAACGATACTTTGTGCCTAAACAAATTTTGCCACAATCAGCACAACAATCAGTATTACGACTACTGTTTGGGGCTTAAGATTTTACCTATCTGAATATTTTTTGAACGGGTCGCCCTGTAAACGCGTGGGCAGCTGCTGCTGTAGAGCATGGGTAAGATTATGGGCGTTTTGAGAATAACTTTACTCAGAGAGTGAGACACAGCAACAATATCTGAATAGCATTCATAAGAGTTCAGGGATTTTGATGATAACAACACTAGCAGAGTGAGTCACCTTAACATGTAAATCACAATTCAACTGTGTTCATCTTCGTGATTGTGTACCGACCTGAGTTAAAATGTCTCTAAAGTTCTGCAGCTTAGACAGCTCCACCAGATTCATCCAGGTCATGTCCAAAATCCATTTGCAGCTAGGCGGTTTCGGTGGGCAACTTTTCAAATCCAGGGAAGCGCCACCTGTTGGAGAAAAGGGCATAGAGGATAGAAGGGAATAGTTCAATTGTTGTATTCAATAACGAATAATGAAAAAAACTATAAACACAGTTGGAAGTTACCCTTGATGAAAGTGTTGAACTCTTCGTGCCTGATTTTCTTCGAAGCGAGATCGATTTTCAGAGCGGTCAAGATGCTGAACATGGCCTTGTCTTGCTCGTAAAAGCCTTGCGCCGAGTACTTGTAGACGTCGTACGTCATCGCTTCGATGATATTAGCGATTCTCTTGCTCGGTATCGGGCTTTTCGGAGATCTGAAGAGGGAATATACAGAGCATATGAACTGCAAAAGCTGCTCGAAAACGAACTGCATCGCTACATAGGGAGACGGTCAAAGCAGTCAGCGTTCCCACCCTAGTAAAAGTAATGCCATAAATTTTCACTCTAGTAAAAATAGAAGTCTCTTCCCCTCCAAGAGGAGGTATAAAATGAAAGGTATGAACAGTACTCAAGTGAATAGTTTCAAAAATTAGATTTGATACATATTTTCAAGATCAAAAGCTAACTAAGTTACTACCAAGTTATTTTGCCTGAACAAAATGTTCAGTAGAAGTTAAAGTAGTCCAAAAACGTAGCCAGTTGAGTAGTGCAGGTAGGCCAAGTGCCTCTGAGAAATAGACTTATTTATGGCATATTCGTGTATATTTATTATTGATATAGTGGCCAATTTCTGACATTTCCACACTTTTACACAACACCAAGCGGTGCAAACTCGAAAATCAGTCAATAGATCGCTATTTCGAAGACTCACGTCAGCAGAGCCTTGTCGAACACGCCGAGGAACTGTTTGAGAGACGTCTGGTACATCACGTTCACCAGAGACATTTCCACGATGAGGAAATAAAGGATGGAGCCTCGTTTCGCCACCGGCCTGTACTCCTCACGGGCGGTGTTGATCTGAACTTCAGTCTCAGCCGCGATCGCCAATTTCGTAGCAACCTGATGAGAATATCGAGTATTGGTAATTTTTCAATTAATACACACAACATAAAAATTTATAAATCAATAAAACTTGATGATTAGTCACTTCCAGTCACTCCACTGGTTAATTCCTAACACAGATATTAAACTGTGGCAATGTGACAAAAAGGGTCTGCCTCTTGTAAACTACAGCATAGAACGGTGTTTCTTAACCTTTTTCTTACCGACAGAAAAAATATCTTGTGAAGGACAATATAGTTTTAGTTGTAGTTACAACATGGGCCTTTCATCGACCCCTTAAACAAGTTAGGACCTCAGGTTAAGAAACCCTGGTATAATAACATATAAGGTATAGTACTCAATTAGATGTAAGCTAATATTTAATACATTCCTAGAGTCATTGAATAGCTTTAAAGTTACCTCTTCCGCAGTCGCCTTGGTGTTTGCGAGCATCGTAATCAGCCCTTCGTCATCCACCAAGCTGCCTTGGGTCGACGATAGTCGGGCCAATAGATTGTCTTCCAATTCCTGCATCTTCCTCTTGTTAGCAGCCACGTCGCTCAGTAATTCGGTGCGTTGTTTTTCGAGTTCCTGTATCGAGCGTGAAAGAATGAGCATCAAATGAGATGTAAATATTTTCACAAACACAACATACGATGATCGCTTGTAATGATTTCCTCTGCATGCTGTATTCACACATATGTTCTCAGAGACTACTTCTGTACAATTGACTAATGTATGAGCAATGCGGTATCGGCGCGGTAAATTCCATAATTAGTCTGTTCTGGTTTGCAATCGAAGCCTCATAACCTATGCATAGTTGCATACAGGACTGCAGTTTCATAGGCTTTTACAATGTCAGCATCTTTTGTGAATAACAATCAATGTACTCAGTCATTAATACCATTTTTAATGAAAGAGCAATTGGAAACTAATCACTAGGAACGCAATCAATAACTGCTAAACCTGATTAGGACAGGACTTTGAGATACGCACCACCTAATAAGCTACAGTCAAGTTTGACAAAACGTTTTTGATCATTTAGAGTTGAAGATATAGCAAGGTTTTGAAATAAAACAGTAAACAAACAATCCATGGTATGGAATGGCAATAAAATTATTCGAAGGAGATGGTATTTAGTCGACAGACAACAATTTCAGAATGTTTGGCCCTCCTTCTGGTCATATAAAACCTAGACTGAATATTTAGATGATCATGGGTGTTCCAAACCAGAAAAAAGTCTACGGATACTTCCAAATCGAGCTAATATCACACTAATCCTTTTCCTGACCTGTTTTTCAGTCAAAATGACCCTGCCTAGAAGCTGATCTTCCAAGCCGCCAATGGTGACGGTGAAATCGACCACAGACGTTTTCGCGTAAATCTCCGGAGAATACGCGGGGTTTGCAAATTTAGTCGTAATGAACAGACGGAACCCTTGCATGACGTCGACCTCCTTGTCGCCGATTTTAACCTGAAAATATATGACTTGGCGATAAAAACTATAAAATCAAATCAATAGATTGGACAAAATCAATAAAATCTAGCGTAGGCTGTGGAATTACCATGTAACATATGAATGGGTACTGTATAGTGTATATTACTGAGAGATTAAATTACGTGGGATATCAATTTATAGTATCGTGGACTCTGACAATATCAGATTATTACTAGCATGTCATGTAAATTTAAATTACTAGCATGTAAAGCCTGTAGGAACAAGCTAATTTTACAGCATAAGCATATATAGATTTTACCTTAACACATAGATAACTGCAGTCTGCAAAGTGGTCATTGTACGTCATATATTATGTTGGCCAATCGCGACTAGCCATAATTGTGCAATAAGAGCTCACCTTGTAGGTGGACCCAATTTTCATGAAATTCTTCTCCAGCACATTGTCCAAAGCAGGGTCCAGCTCCTCCCCGACGTCTTCAATAAGCAACGGTTGTCCGAGAGAGAGAGCGTTTTCCAGATGGTTTCGGAAGTACTTGTGATCCAGTGATGTCACCTGGAGAAAGCGACATTACATTTTCTCAAAACCCGAAGATGACCAAGACCAAGAGATGGCATGGGCATTGGGTTTAAGCTTGAGGTGATAGTGTGCAAAATGCATTTGGTTGATCAGTGAAATTTAACAATGTCTACAATTTAGTGGGACTTGGTATGCAAGGGAGAGAGAGCCCAAGTAATACAGAGCTAATAGGCTACTCATTAAATTTTTGTAAAGAATTGAGTCTGAAAAAAGCATTGTCAGCCAGGGAATTCAGTTTCAGGGCATATCTCCATAGAACAGACACACATCTTGCTCAATTCAGGTTAGGCACACATAAAATAACTGCATGTTGGCTAGTGTAATAGCAGTCATACTTGAAACGTACCTGGATTTCATTGTTGGATTCCTTGTTTTTGATCCAAATCTTCCCCTGCTCTTGGGGGTCGATGAGGATCGGATATCGCGCCGCATTCGTGACGATGATTCCGTTGGATATGGAAAGTTCATCGTTCGGTAAACCCTAAATCACAACATACATGACAACTAATCAGAGAGAGAATATGATGATATGCATTTAAAGTTCTAAACAAGAGTATGCACAGTACATTAGAACGAGATTACTGCGTATTATATATATATAAGTTTACGTAACTGCAGTTATGCATTAGGGCGGATTGAGTTGGTTAACTACGCAGTTGTATGACATCAAAAATATTCACCTGAAGATTCCACTCGCCTATAGTGGGCGGATCGCTCAACATTTCGATCAAATTCAACTGCTTGGTGAACGGGATGCTTCGTGAGCTCATTTCCGATATCCATTCTGAAATCGGACAACAACGCGTTAATATTATCAGTTTCACTGACGCAGAGGTGGTCTCAAAGCAGATTTTGCCTAATTGTACCAATTATAGAGATTTTTAGACTACATTCACTTGAACAGTTTTTAGGCAAGACTAATGACTTTTTACAGTTTTGATCTTGATAAGTATACAGTAGTTTTAGGAGGGGTCTGCGTCACTTTTAAGAGTGAAATTCTTGTAATTACCACATGAAATGGCCTCTGTATAACTGCGAGTGAATATGTCTTCGAATATTCTACCTATGTGTAGCGTCATCCATCATTTTGTCTTGAAAACTACCACTTTTGCTGGTAAGTGAACTTCAGAGGGTTGTTTTAACTATTTCTAGAGTAGCAACGGTAACCATCTCTCGTCCTTTGAGAATCCGAAATTTTGAAACTAGTAACTTGAGTAGTTTTGATATGTCTTGGAAATTACCACTTGTACTTGTTAATTGAGTCGAAATTCATGGCCTACTTCTACTTGAATACAGTTTTCAAAATTATGTTCATAGTAATGTTTATTTACTGGTAGAACCTTTCACGGAAACTTCTTCGAGTAAATAAACGTTAATATGAACAAACTTTTGTAAGCTGTATCCAAATTGAGTATAACCAATCTTGAGTGGCAAAAATGATTACTTTGACCACCTTTGGTCTTTTGTCTACTCACGCTTTGATAGAAGAGATCTGAATTCTTGGTTGAACGGCCCGGAATAGGAGAGGAACGCGGTGGCCAACAGAACGTCGCCGACAAGTCTTCTGGTTTGCTTTTCGAACTGCTTGCTTTGTTCGGTCCATCTCATCTTTTCGCCCCCGAGACCGTTGATCAGGTCGGACGCAGTCTGCATCTTGCGGCGGCATTGCTCCGCGTTTGCTTGTAGATCCTGGAGACCAGACGTTGATAAACCGATGTGATAAGATACAAAATTCACATTTAATTCCCATACTTCACGTCATATTTTGTGATACGATGGTTGATATACAATGTTCTTTCCAATTCTCTACTAGTTGCCGACGATTACCCCTGACGAGTGTCAGCCGAACATATTCGGGATCATTTCAATATGAATATACTATTCAATTCCTATACTGTGCAACAAATCACACTGCTTAGGGGTACAGAACTTCATTATACAATTTTGATTACTTTCGAGTAGAGTGTCACTCATTCTGACACTATAACAGTATGGATAATGCGGAATGCACAAATATGTACATGTATTTTTTATACCTTATTTATTTCATTGCACTTTGCGACAATGCACGACTTTAAAGAAAGGACTTTTAGACCGTGGTTTCAAGGCTTCTACGTTGGCAGAAAAGTATTGAAACGATAATTCTCTATAATATTCAAGTATTAGTGGAAGGAGGACAGGAAAATTTCAGCATTCCAAAAAATAGCCTATTTAGTAGTACTCAAAAAATTGTGCCCAGTCAACGTACAGCAATAAATCTCAGACTGTTTGTATGTAGATTTAAATTAGGTTGGCGAAATGGTCAAATTTGGCATCAATTTATCAAATTTTCGACACAGGCAAAATGAAATCGTACGCGTTTCTCTTGCACTGCAGCTTCGTATTTCTTCTGCACGGCGGACAGCTCTCTCTCCTTTTCGTCAAGCTCTCCCTGCGCCTTTTCCAAATCTATCATCGCCGTCTCATATTTCGCTTGCTACAAACACAAATCAAGCACAATTTTTCAGAGATGATCAGAGTATCCATCATTTCAAATCAGGTAACAGCAGATGTAATGCCGTAAACTTCCACTCAATTACATATATAAAAGTAGCAATTCCCAAGTGCAAGTGCGACAACACCGTAAATAGGTAGAACCTCCGAAAATATTAGTAACAACATACCAAAAAAGTATCCAATTATCGTGTCACAGGGGCAATTTGATCTTAAATGTGATTGCAATCATATACGTAAAGTACTTCCTACTTGTGTAATGCCAAGCAGTAAACAGTATCCAGTTTAGTTGAAAAACTCATTCAGTAGAAGTATGCAAAAACTAATTGAATTCTACAGAAAAGTAGACCTGCTGTATTAGTAACCAACTCAGAGAATGTCTCACAATATCCTGCTATTTAATTACTGAAAATCACAAAGAAATGCTACATAGTAGGACTCACTTGCACGATGAGATTGGCCTTCAGCGGCAAAACTTCTTTGTTGATGGCGTAGAAATTAGCCATGGCTTGCGTCCACGAGCACAGGCCGGCCACATTTCCCGATACCTTTTTAGCTGTCTCGATGTTGTAGTCGGGAGCATCGAAATAGGGTCTCATCAGTTCGACGGTCTGATACATACGAATGGTGAGTATAAATAGAGTATAAAATTGAATAATATATTATATACAATTGAAGAGAACATTGTATATCAACAATCGATCAGCATATTTTAATATGAATATCTTATTCAGTTGTATACAGCAGAGACCCTCTTCTATAAATTGAGTGTTGTCTTGTAGCTATTGTTGTAAGTAGAGCCTGATTGGTAAAATAATTTCAAGCAGATACTGATATAGCTGATATAACTTGTTTTTGCAGTTGTTTTCTCCAGACATCAGAAATTTTCCATTTTTCAACCAGAACTTCGAAAAAAATATCCCATATACTGCTGTCCAAAATCCAGAGCCTGACAGACATCAGAATTTGAAGTGATACCAATATAACACATTTTTTGCCGAATAATTTTGCGGATGACAAAATAAACATATCTCAACTAGAAATCCTAATTCGGAGGCAGTGATTATAAAATAAAATCCCTCATAAATAATCGAAATCTAGTAGAGTAAGATACTTGTACTTATACTCCAACAGGTGTATAGAGTAGCTCAGAAAATACGACTTTTCATATAAAGTATGAGATCAGTTTCATTATTATAAAACACACATGTATTTCTGATTTGATATAGGAAAGTATCACGTATGAATGAATATCGTTGAGCTTGGCAATTTCAAAGAGAATCTCTCTGTCGTTACCTCGTCCGTAATGGAGTCTTTGTTGAACTGTTGCAGGCTGTTCAAAAATCCGCCCTCGGTCATCATTTTCAGGGACTGCGACCAAGACGGCTTCATCATTCCCGGCTTATCGGGATCCATGGTGACCGAGTCCAGCTTGCGTTGGAACAGGATCAACACGCAGTCCATGATTCGCATGATCAAATGCGGTGGGCGGCCCAGTCTGGAAGAAAAGTATTGAAACATCAAGACAGGAAGACTTACATATAACTATAAATGTTATTTTGAACAACCATAATGCGGATTGCTGATCTGAAATTTTCCCAAAATTCTATTGCGTACATCTGCGACACAATTCACTTACTTTCTGACAGTTGCGATATCGGCTGGCGTGATCGTTTTCAGGGCGTTTTCTGCCTCTTCCAGCGCCGGTCTGGCAGCCTCTAATTTGCTCTCCGCCACTTCCTTATCGGCGGTTATGATGTCGACGATGGCTTGGGCCTTGTCTTTGACCTTTTGAACTTCGGCCTTCACCTTTTCAGCTGCCGTCGCTTGTGCTGTAACCTGGAATTAAAAAAATATCATTAAAGCAGGATGAACCCGATAAGCTGTCACCACAATACATTGCGATTCTGTAAGCGATTAGCACAAGGAGAATTGCGACAGCTACAGTAATCGTAAATGCGAAATAGTCCTCTCTCTAATCATCTTGATACTCAAGTAGAAGATGAGTAATGACTTCCACGATATGTCAAAAGTACTTTAAGTGGGAGCAGAAGATTAGGGCCCATAAAGTGCTCTAGTAATCTCAAAAAGTAGATTTGGCCAAGGTTACAAACTTTTAGATGTTAATCAGATGTGGCTACTTTTAAAATCGCAGGGTGCACGCAAAAACGCAACAAATAGGTGCAATTTTTGAAAATGTTTGAGTTAACGTGATGTGGAAGCTATTTTGTCCGATTGGAATTTCAATTTCACTCATAAGGGCATGAAGACACAGCCTAAAACTAATTTTTACCGTAGAAAATCCAAAGTTTATAAAGTAACTGAAGATACTCTTCGTCATCAACCCCCTGTTTTTCAGTTCCTATCAATATATCCCATGTGAATAGGCTCAACAGTAAATATTGAGCATAGCATTGACATAACAAACAGTGAATAGGTGTAACAACAATTCATCAGATATGATGTTGTAATGATCGTGATAGATTACGATTATTGCCCTAGGTATGCAACAAATGCAGCACCTCTTCCAGAATGCCTTGCGCCTTAACATTGGCGACTTCCAGTTCCTTTTCCTTCACCACCAACTCTTTGCTGAGCTCCTTGACAGAGGCCTCCGCCTCGTTGAGCTTGTCCAGGCCGACTTTCATTCTGTTCGATTGGTTTTCGACTTCTTGGAATCGTTTCGAGTAGATTTGCTTGTATCCCTGAAAGTGTCAAGGCAACAATGATAATATTGATGAGTATCATTGACGATGAATTCCTGATACTCGTCAGGGGTAATCGTCAGTAACTCGTAGAAAATTGAAGAGAACATTGTACATCAACAATTGTACCATCAAATATGACGTCACCAGGATGAAAATTATAATATAATCGAGGCGAAAGGATGGGCGAAAATATTCGGGTTTATTTCAATGTGAATATATTATTCAATTACGTATCGAAGTTTTGTACCTGCG
This sequence comes from Botryllus schlosseri, assembly GCF_051294905.1. Lineage (NCBI taxonomy): Eukaryota > Metazoa > Chordata > Ascidiacea > Stolidobranchia > Styelidae > Botryllus > Botryllus schlosseri. The sequence continues at coordinate 24,555,495 of NC_137246.1, read as the reverse complement.
AGAGTTTCGTCAAATACTCTTATAATGTCATTTTCTTGGAAGAAGGATGTTTTTAGAACTCAAGAAGAACTTTTTAACCGTTATATGGTGACCAGCAATGTGACCATTAGCTCATCAAGTTACGTTGTCACAAATACAAAAATGATGCGATATATTAGCCTATATGTTATACATATAAATATATTTGTACTAATTATGATACAAAAATACTAATAACAAGATATATGTTTTCTATAATTGTATATATATATATATGTCCTGCATCCTTACTATAACATCAACTTGAATCAACCACATCTCAAACCATACATACTTGAATAAAAGACAGGTAGGACTTTGGTGTGACGTGCGAGGATCTTCTGTACCGTTGGAAGTATTCCGTGCATTTCAATGCAACTCCGTCGTGGTATATGCCCATCGTTTTTTGAATCTGAATAACCATATTTCAGGCAGGATCAGACGCTATAAATAGGTAGTCAGCGCACTGGTGTGGTGTAGTCAATTCAGGAAGCATGCGAATCAAGCACATACCATGAAACCACTCCAAACAATTAGACTATTGCTATTCAGCATATGAAATTTTTAGGTTTTAGGACTTGACATTGGTGGCAATTCGAACAACAGATATGCACACAAATTGCTCTCAATTTCATTTTTTTTATGTGGTAATAATATGAATTTCTTTTTATTAAAAGGGATACCTAAATTCACCTCAATCATTATATAACCATTCTCATGCAAATAAAACCAAAAAAAACTTTTGGTAATATGTAATAGTTTCTTCCACACATGGTTACAATACCTATTGAATACTACTTTCTATTCGGGATATTTCATTAAATTCACCATTACATTCGCTTGTACCAATACATAAAGAACATTTTTGTAATATGTAATGAATTTTAACCGTGTCTTGAGCCTGGGTATGTAAAACCATTAGTGATAACTTCTGAACCTTGGAAACTCACGTCATCTTTGACTTTTTCAGTACAGTTGATGTTGAACGAATGCAGGAAGTGTGTGGACACCGCAATCAACGCGTCCTTCGGCCAGCGACTGAACCAGTCCATTGTGCACCCGGAAATCAACGCCGGAAACTTCAGCGAACGATTTCGGAATTTTTCTCCTGCGAGCGGAAAAGTTTGAGCGCAAAAGTGTAGATGTCAATAAGTATTTTTTACAAACCGATCGGCGAAAAGCACAGGACAACATGTAGGTTCTGCCTCACTCTATTCATGAAGTATTCGTACAGATTCTCGTTGGTCGGCGGATGGCGGGGGAATTCTTTCTTCATAATCGGGACCAATTCCTGTAGCCGGACAAAATCGTAATAAGAAGTTGATTTGAAGATCAATTTTGATGGTCTTGGTGATTTCCCTCCAAAACATACATCTTTTCGTAGCAAAAAACATGGATAACATGTGGTCTTTGATTTCAACACAGTTCACCGTTACCACAGTATAGTCATTTGGAAATAATCATCACAACCATATTTTCGACTATTGTTTGAATCATGTCTTGCAATTAGCAAAGAAATATCAGAAACACCACGGCTAACACAAGGACGGTCTTGTATTTAAGCTAGATTTGCAATAACCACGTTGGGTGGCTCCATTGCTGCTCACGTGTAACTGCGTTGAGTTTCAATGCGAGAAAATGAGAAAATAATGAGACGTTTATAAGCTCGAGACTACTTTTTTCCTTAATACTCTACCTGCAGGATTTCATCCATCTCGTCTCTCGGAAACAGATTGGAGACTTCGCCGGAAGATAAAATGTTGTTCATGTATTCCAAGAAAGAGTCGTCCTTGATTTCGTTGTCGGTGAAAATAAACGTGATCCCTTTTCCCTGCAAATGGAAGACAATTCACATGTAAGAATGTCGGTAACGCCCAATTTTAACATCAGACCAAATAAAAAAGAACTATGCGATTGAAGAGAAAGCATTGCTTCTTCAAATCTTCCCGCATCATAAAGATATCGCAATAATTTATATCACACAGAAAACTAGACTTAATAAATTTGATCACAATAATATAGATGACAGAGTAGCATAGTGGCATAGCATAGAGTACTAGCACCATGGGGGTCCATAGTCCCTTCCTAAATGGGGGAGAAGGAGTTATGATTTCCTCCCATGAAGGGAAAGAGTCTCGAAATCCAAAGTGGACTATGATAAAATCAAGAAGTATAAGATTTAGAAACCATTGGCATGGTGCAAATGCCCAATCTCATAGCAGTAGAATATCCAAGGCTAATGAAACAAATAAACGAATACATGGCAGATATTAATAATTGCACAGTTGTTCGTCAGCATTAACGTTACAATCATATAAACGTTTACCAACCTGAAGTCCGGCAATTTTGTAGAGAATTTTCAAATCCTCCATCAAATTGCTGGTGTTGTAAGTCCTCGTGAGAGTGATCTGGAAGATTTTGTAGCCAGCAATGAAGGAAGCCAGTCTCGTGAGGCTTTGTTTCCCGGATCCTGCAATATATCACAATGTGTCATCAGGCGTTAGTGAAATATTTTGGAAAATGCGGGCAACAGGTTATCAATGCCCGCTACCAACCAAAATAAGCGGATAAGAGTGTTTAGTGCTAGAATTTCCAATACCCAGAAACATTCTCTGTGCAATAGAGAAAGAGAGGCAGAGAATCTTTATTTGTCAATAATCGATCACGTACATAACAAAAATGCAATTGGCTGAAATGTGATATACAGATATACAGATAAGCAAGATACAGACGGGAGGCTCGATATAACAAAGTTATCAAATCTGAGTCCCCCAGGCCAGAAGTATCTTACTACAGACTGTACAGAGATTGTTGGACTCAAAACTTTTTCATGAAAAATAATCAGAAATCAACTGAATAAAATACGTTACATGGCAGTGGTTTTTAACGAAGGTCTGGACACTCACACGACCAATCAGGGTTGTAACCAAGTCACAAGGTTCCGAGTCACAAGTCAATCTCGCTTTTATAGTTTTGACTTGTGTCAGGTCAAGTCATTTTCAATTCTCCACCGAGTCAAGTCCGAGTCCAAGTCGGTGCGTTCACCGTTTTGAGTTCAAACCGGTTCAACCCACTTTTTTCGACTCTGCTCGATTGATGTAGATGGCTCGCATTCATAAAAATGTAATTTTCCTCAGTCCTAACAGTTTCTGGCCCTATTTTCCAAGTATCAGGACTGATAGACGAAATACCAAAAATGTGGTGACTTTACTATTCTTTGAAGTTACAAGGAAATGTCTGTCTTGGCCATCCTAGTCTCGAGTCATATGACTTGGCTCGGGTGATGCACAATGACTCAAGTACAAGTCGAGTCAATACAAAAATTGACTCGAGTCATTTTACGCATTTGAAAAAATGAATCGAGTCACCTAAAAATCGCGACTCCAGTCGGACTCGAGACGAGTCAATGGTCATTAGGCCATTGCGAATATGTTTTAGCAGTATCAATACGATATCAAGTTCAACACATACCACCGACTCCAACCAACATTGCGTTGCCACGTGGGGTGCGGATGATACGCGATATCTTCACCATGTGAATCATGGCGTCGCGGAAAAACACAAGATCCATTTTCGACCCTCGGATAGTTTCGTTCAACTGCTCCATGTATCTACGTTCAATGATACGATTAGAGGCACCGCGCCTCTGCTAATGCAATTAGAATTCTCACGGATAGAGACCTATCAAGATCAAATTTCTGAGTCGATAGCGATGAAACTGATTGCTAGCATCTGCACCGATAACTCCAACATATTCTCCCGATCTTATTCAAAAGATATGGCGACTAGCTCAATGCGCATTTCCAAAACATCACACTTATATTTGGATAGCTTTATAGCCATTACTACGCCTGGCCGTGAAGAAAACTAGAAAGGCTGCATCTGGACACTTTTTAGCTATAAGGAATACATCAATACTCTTAGTAGCAGCTCAGATTATAGCTATATGACTCTCTACTGGTATGCTGACATCATGAAAATGGCTGATATATCTTTTAGAGTGTGACATCTACTTATTGTTATCAGCAAAGGAATGTTAAACCGGCCCGGCTCCACTTACGAATTGAGCCTTTCTTTCAAAAAATCCATGGACGGAATGGGCTCGTAGATTTTCGGGGCGGAAAAGTCAAAATCTTCAGGTTCGTCGCCAGTGGCTTCCGGCGGTTCGCGCAAGAAGTCCACGAAAAAGTGATCGTTTTCCAAATAGCTTCCAAACTCATCGCCGAGCTCTTCTTGAACGATGCGGGCCATGGGTTTTCGGAACCTACATCACAACAAACATTCCTGCACAACACATAAATCACCGAGACTTATGCATCGTAATGTGGCACAATATTAGAAACGGCATCTGGGCGAGTTGGTGTTAGGTTTATCTCGAGTCAGAGTTAAGGTCAGATTATATAAGATTAGGCATCAGCCTAGCTTGCCTTAGGGCTACCTGTTAAGTTAGAGTTAGCTTGGGCTGTTTCGAATGCCTTGTTATTACGACACTCACTGTTTTGATGCCACCCTATTTTGAATATCTCGCTATTACAGTGGTTCCACTCGCGAACCCTTACACTAAACTGCAATCCAAGTCACAAATACAAAAATCTATCACATCACGCCTCTAGTACATTGCTACAGAACACTGATATTATTACCAGCTAGTATCTTCTTCGTTGATGAATCTGTCTGCGATGACGCGGGTGCATTCGTGCTTCCAGAGATGTATCAGCTTTTCTGAACTGTCGACAACATCACTCCTAACATTGATCATCCCCTAAAACCGAATCAAGTGTCGAAATCTTACTTGTAAAACCGTTGTACACAATGCAGGGCACAATATTTTAGATGAAATTAATTAACCGAATTGCTATATTATGAATGCTGATATCATTTGAGGGCTATAGTGTAATCCTTTACTCAGAGAAATACTTGAAAGCGCATCGCATAGCATTCAGACTGGTACAAACTACTCATTTAGTTGGCTGACGGTCAACTAAGTTACGACTTTTTGACTAGTTCTAGATGCATATTTGGAATATTGAGTAGTTCTAGTTCTAGTTGTGGATTTTGAAAAGTGAGTAGTTCTAGTTCGAGTTGCAGATTTCAAAAATTGAGTAGTTCTAGTTCTAGTTCTAGATTTTAAAAAGTGAGTAGTTCTAGTTCTAGTTGTAGTTGTAGTTCCAGATTGTGAAAATTCAGTAGTTCTGGTTCTAGTTGCGAATATCGATAAATGAGTAGTTCTAGTTTAAGTTCTGGTTGCAGATTTTGAAAATTGAGTAGTTCTAGTTCTAGTTCTGGATTGTGAAAATTAAGTAGTTTTAGTTCTAGTCGCGGATTTTGAAATGCGAGTAGTTCTAGTTTGAGTTGCAGATTTTGAAAATGCAGTAGTTCTGGTTCTAGTCGCGGATTTTGAAAAATGAGTAGTTCTAGTTCTAGTTCTGGATTTTAAAAAGTGAGTAGTTCTAGTTCTAGTTGTAGTTCCAGATTGTGAAAATTCAGTAGTTCTGGTTCTAGTTGCAAATATTGACAAATGAGTAGTTCTAGTTTAATTTCAGGTTAAAGATTTTAAAAATTGAGTAGTTCTAGTTCTAGTCGCGGATTTTGAAAAGCGAGTAGTTCTAGTTCTAGTTCGAGTTGCAGATTTTAAAAATTCAGTAGTTCTGGTTGCAGATTTTGAAAATTGAGTAGTTCTAGCTCTAGTTCCATACTGTGAAAATTCTGTAGTTCTAGTTCTAGTCGCGAATTTTGAAAAGTGAGTAGTTTTAGTTTTGAGTTTTAAAAAGTGAGAAGTTCAGTACTAGTTGAGGATTTTGAAAATACAGTAGTTTGCACAAGTCTGGTAGCATTACGATCGACTAACCTGCCATATCCTGCTCAAGTCGCGCAGGTTGAAGACGTAGTGAAACTTCGCCGGCGTCGGAAGCATCTTGTTTTTGGTCATCTGCCAGAGATTCCTCGTGATCGGTATCAGTTTACCGACCGTCGAGCGCACATCGTTCTGAACACGATTTCAAAGGTATTCGGCCGTTCTAAAGGTCGGCAAAAGTGTATTTTACGCTGAATCCTCTTTCCGCGCAGAAGTGTCCCAAGCCGATGACCCCGAATATCTTGTCCATCGACGCGTTCGAGGGCAATGTACAGTTGAAAATCGAGAACTGACGCTTCAATCTCTGCGGGATGTCGTTTCTACCTCCGCCGGGATGGATCATGGCGGCGATGAACTGGAATTTTCGGAGAATCTCGTAAATGTTGTATCTAACATGAAAATTGGGCAATGGAGGTAGATGAATAGTTATTGAAAGCAAACTAGAGTTGACTCTAATAATTCAACACTGCGGTGTCGTTTTTGTTGTTTTGGCATGGAAAAGCCACCAAATCAACAAAAACATTCTATGTTTGTGCTAAATGGATCGAAATATATAATAAAAAAATCAGGGTTGTAATGATTCGACTCGAGTCACGATTTTATGATGACTTGACCCCAGTCATTTTCTCAAAATGCGGAAATGACTCGACTCGAGTCAATTGCGCATGACTCAAACCAAGTCATATTACTCGAGACTCAGACGGCCAAGACCAACATTTCATTGTAATTTCGAAGAATAGTAAAGTAACCACACTATTGGGATTTCGTCTATTGGTACTGGTACTTGAAAATGCGACGAGAAACTGCTAAAAATGAGGAAAATTAGTATATTATAAATGCGAACCATCCGATATCAGCAAACAGAGTTATAAAAAGTGGATTTAGCAAGACTTTAACTGGAAACGGGTCAGTCAACACAATGACTTGGACTCGACTCGAGTCATTATACCATGACTCGGACTCGACCCTCTGCTCGCTGACTCGGACTCGGACTTGACTCGGTGGTGAATTGAAAATGACTCGACTTGACTCGAGTCAAAACTGTAAAAGCGAGATTGACTTGTGACTCAGAACCTTATGACTTGGTTGCAACCCTGCAAAAAATCACAATCCTCGTTTCTATGCAAATTGCGCAATCAGAGTCTCATCAAGAGTAGAACTAAGGAAACATTTAAATATAAAGATATCGAACGATGGTCGTTTACCTGCATGTCAGCAATATGTGTGAAGTCCCCGGGCTTGTCCAAGCTGTAAAATCCACCCGTTTCAAGAAGCTGACGCACAATCTCGTTCGTGACCTAAATAAGGATATTCACACTTCATCACACCGATAAACATAAGCACACATACTTTTTATGAAAAAACAGAATCAAAATTTGGGTAATAAAACGGAGCGCACCTGGTCGCCCCATTCGTTTATAACGGGCATATTGACGTCGTCGATGAATACTGTCATCTTCTTCCCGGCCGGAGGGCCGTAAGTGGTTCCCATCCGTTTTTCTACGTAGCTTTCAATCGTTCGCTGAACGCACAATTGCACACGCAACGGTGACATTTGAATTGACGAATTTTACAAATTTTCAAATACCTGGAACAGCATCGGGGTGGTCGCGCTCGAAAAGTTCATGTTTTTGGACAGGTGCTCGTCCGGATTCATTCCCGCCAGGTAGCTCTTCACGATCACCGTTTTTGCAGTGCCCTGAAGCGACAATACATTGTCAACTGTCATATTTTCTGACGTCAAAAAACTTGATTTTGACAAAATTTTGCCGTTGTGTACGTAAATTAGGCGTTTTTGCACATAATGTCAGAATTGTACTACTCATCTTTATTTCTGGTTGGAACTGTCTGTTCCTACAAAGTAGTTTGGCCTGACCAAAATTTTTTGACTTAAAAACTGACAACATTTTTACATGGAAAAACTTTTATTTTAAGGAAATCTGGACCTATGAAGAATTCCAGTAGTTACATCACGTATTATGGTAGAAATAATCAAAATTTGTACAATGAAAGATACTTTCCTACATTCTCGGGTAGAAAGTGTCTGTTCTTACTAAGTAGCTTGTCAAGAATGGAGAAATAACGTTCAACAGCAGCAGTTGTTGGCTGACAACACTGAAGTTGTGCGTACACTGCTGATGACAAACCGTATTGCTTCATTCAGACAATGTTGTCTACATCACAACTTTTCATCATGCGCTTCTCGATATAAGAACCACTGCCCGTGCTGTCTTGTTCCAGTTAGGATATTGCGGTACGTTGAGCATAACACCATGTAAACCTCTTTGTTCCATTTGACCGTGTATGATTCACAATAAGACAATGGGCCGTCTACAACGGTAGGCCTATAAAGTAGGCTACAAGATGTAGAATGTCAAATGATAAGTTCGCTGACAGTGATATCTACAATACATTGACATTGTAAATAAATTTGACAAAATTTTGTGATAACTTGATATTACCTGTTCGCCAACAAGCAGAACGCCTTTTCCTTGTTTGGCGACGGTGTTGATCAAAAAGTCGGTTCTGATGTTATCCACGTTCGGCACCAAGATGGAATGGAAATCAGGAGTATGGTCGGTCGGATAAATGTATTCTGTACAACACCAAAATTTTGTTTGAATCTAATCCTTCAAAACTTTTTCAAATGCTCACGCACACCTTTTACATGCTCAGATCAATTAGCTTGCATACAAGCAGGTACCTCAATAATTAAATAAATACTAGTACTTAAATACTAATACGTACAAAACCATTTGTTCTCTTGCTAACTAAGAAGTCGGGGTGCTGAGAAACTAGAGCTTTTTCCAGGGTTGTAACCAAGTCACAAATCAATCTCACTTTTATAGTTTTGACTCAAGTCGAGTCATTTTCAATTCACCACCGAGTCAAGTTCGAGTCCAAGTCAGCTAGTAGAGGGTCGAGTCCGAGTCATAAAGTTTTGCAAAATGACTCGAGCACAAGTTGAGTCAATACAAAAACTGACTTGAATTCGAGTCATTTTACGCATTTGAAAAATGACTCGAGTAAAGACTAGTCTCCGAAAAATCGGAGTCGGACCGAGTCATTACAACCCTGGCTTTTTCAAATAATAATAATTATTAATAAGTTTCTCAGCACCACGACTTATTAGTTAGCAAGACAATAAATAATTTTGGACAATTTTTCTGCTGCCACTACAACATTCATGGAAGGCATAATACATAACACATTAGACTTTTTTGAAAATTTACTGTGACAGGGGTCATTGAATTTGTTAACATGTGATTAATATCACTCAATAAATTACTAGTCTGCGATTGCTCTATGACGTTTCAACGTTTTAAGGGCAAACACAGCACCATTTAAAATACACTCACAAACCTTTTACATGTTCCGACCAATGAGTCCACTGTCCGTCACTGCCGACCATGTAGTCGAAAATCATGCTCTCGCCGTCATCTTTCACTTTCGGCAGACTGATATGGAATTCTTCGTGCTCTAACGATTTACGTCACATAAGCGGTATTCAAAACAATATGATCGGAGGTAAAATACCGTTCAGAAAAACGTGCATCTTCCTCCTGTCTTCGATTTCGAGCAAGGCCCCTATGCTCCACATGATCGCGAAGCAGAAGAGTTTGTTCAGGATTTCGTCAATGTTCGATTTCTTGTCGTACTGCGATATCAGGCCTTCCAGCAAAACTGAAAATCACAAATACAATATGCTTGAAAAATTATGAGTCAACGTTACTTACTATCATTTACTGTAACCGGCCGTGATTATACCGTTTTCAACAGTTGCCATGGAGAATGTTATAGTAAGAGCTTCTCCTGATACAGGAATTCATTATACAATTGAATAGTATATTCATATCACTCATCAGGGGTAATCGTCACCAACTAGTAGAGAATTCAATAGAACTTTGTGTAGGACTGTTGATGTATAGCCAAAAATAATCGAGCTTATTTCAATATAAATATATTATTCGATTGTATACAGAATATTATTTTGAAGAAGATAATCTCAAGATATTTTGTTACGAATATTCGATCGGCAGATTATTCTGACTTTCGGATTGTTGAATCTTATGTTTTCGTTACTTACTGAGGGCTTGTTTGATGACGAACGCTTCCAAAGTTTCCATTTTGAAGTCCAGATTCTGTACGGCGTAACGATACACCACCGGGAAGCAGTTGGAAAACAATTGACGCAATACCTGCGAGAACGAAACGTCTAGTAATAATAAACAAAACAAACATAGGTGATCAGTAACGAAGCAATTCAGCTTATTCCGAGTAGTATATAAGTGAAGTATTTAGACTATATCGATTTCCCGTTGAACGCTGACCCCCTCTGAAAAGAACTCAACAGCCAACTTGAGCAAATGATAATCAGTAAACAGTAGCCTATCAAATAAAAGAAGATAATCACTCACAGCCCCTTCGCTATCCGGCCGGCTCAGCAGCCACCCTTCCAGAATCGGTTCGTAATCCAACACAGACGAGCTCATGTACACCATTCCGTTTCGGGACACCGTCGCCGGCGACGCGTTGTCGATATTGCTCGGCTCGAAGATGATCTTGCAATTCGGAGCCATCGGTATACGATCGCCGTTGGCCAGCGTCAGGGTTTTGTTATCATCGAGCACACTGCAGAATTTAATAATGTATTTTCGAAATGCGCAAATAGAACTATAACTACTCCCTGCAAAACGAATGGATTTTCCTAACTCACAACAAGAATTAGAACTAAAACTATTCACTATTCATTTTTGGGCTAAGAAACAATGGAGATTGAACCGGCATTTGAAAACCACAGGGTTTCCAGTTCGAAATGGGAGGGTTTCGATGCCTGAAACCTACCTCCATGGCTAAACCACGTAGTTGCGATTCGGAGCTAGCAATGGCTGCAGGTACATCACACAACAGAACACCGGTATTACAATTAACACACGATTCATTCAAAATATAAAACATCACACCTTCTACGTGTTACTGATTGTGTGACGTACAAGTAGCTGTGCTTCTCACTAACTATTGACTCTATCTTGATTCACGTATCGAACCTGTTCAAGTTCTCAATCCAGATTGTATCAACAGGACCGTCGAGCACAAGCCAAACGTGCTCTCCCTTCTTGGCCTTGAGCGTTCTGCGCCATAGAGTGCTGAAAATTCCGTCCGTCCAATCGTTGGTGGCTACGTCCAGTCTACCAAACATTTGAGGCGCCGTAATCGCCTTTGGATTCATTCTCATCTCTCTATGAGGCTCACCACAATCTGTAAGAAAAGAGAACATTAACATTATCTATAGTTACATTAACATTTTGCTGCGCATAGGACGCAGGTGGGGTGTTATTGAAAAGTTGACACCTCAAAATTGCATTTGAAAACTTCAATTACAAGTTTTATGCCCTGATCGACGACATTCTCAAAACCATTCAATATGCACCAAGTGTGACAAACTTTTCACTTGTATAGTTTTGAGTTAGGACTTGAATGTTGAAAATGTTCAATATTAATCTCTGTAACAACAACAGTATACGACTATGTAAAATATTTATAATAACGATGATAAAAAGCTGACCAACTTATCGCGATAACTACTCGATGCGTTCAGAGCAAGATGGTATTACAAATAATTGAAGATTCTCTTCTTCTGTCTTGTGTATAGTATTGTAGGCCGCATTATGTCTTGAGCAGACGAAAATATTAGAAACGCTGATTACGATTAAAATGAAGCTGTTACCGAATAAAAAGACGGTCAGATAAACAACGGCAAATGACATATTAGTTCATGCAAAGTAAAATTATTCCCATTACTGACCTGTCATAGCTTTCATAAGGGTATGAATGCAGCAAGTTTTCCCAGCTCCACTGGGGCCCAGAGCCATCATGCCGTGCCGGACGCGTTGCGTTTCGAACAGCTGAATAATTTTCAAGACCCACGGCGGGTGATTGATGAGCCCCGCTTCTGTCACACGCTTGCTAATGGCTCCCTCAAGCTCGGGATAACCAGCCTGCCCCAATTGAATTGCTGGAAAACGAAAAGGCGCCGATAAACAAATCATTTACCACAGGAATTTATGTATTATGACTTGATTACTGAAATCGTGGCAAAGTTTGCTGAGCGCACAACCAAGAGGCCTGTAAATAAGCAAGCTTGTCGAAAGGCTCACATACTGTACAATGAAAGTGTGCCTACTCTTGCGCGAAGAGTTATTTTGTCAATAGAAATTATAGCCTCGAAACCTCGGTTTTTCATATCTCCACATCCAAAACAAGTTGCTCAAAGCTACACAAGTTTGTTGAAACTACATTTCTATGAGTTTGAGTTCATGGTAAAAAAATTTTTTCTCAATCACAGTGACATTATTTTCCTTGTGACCGCAAAAGGGATAATTCTTTTTTAACGTATAACTAGGTCACTATTACTCAGGGTTGTAATGACTCGACTCACGATTTTTTTGTGACTCCACTCGTGTATGACTCGAACCAAGTCATATGACACGAGATTAGGAAGGCCAAGACAGACATTTCCTTGAAACTTCGAAGTATAGTAAAGTCACCACATTAATTGTATTTCGTCTATCCGTCCTGATACTTGGAAAATAGGGCCGGAAACTGTTAGGACTGAGGGAAATTACGATATTATGAATACGAGCTATTCTATTTCAATCGAGCAGGGTTTAAAATAATGGGTTGAACCAGATTGAACTCAAAACTGAACAGTGAACACTATGACTTGGACACGACCCTCTACTCACTGACTTGGACTTGACTCGGTGGTGAATTGAAAATGACTCGACTTGACTCGAGTCAGAACTATAAAAGTCAGATTGATTTGCAACTCGGAACCTTCTGACTTGGTTACAACCCTGTCATAATCTCATAATCACAAAGTCACTCCATTTTGTCAAGCCCAAGTTGTAAGTTTATAATCCGCATTAAATTCTAACCAACTCTTGGCTTACATGGAAACAGATCGTTGATCAGCGATAAAAAGAGAGGTTCGTCTTCGTCGATGAGTTTCGATAGGTTCATGTCGCGTAGCACTCTCATCACGATTTTGTTTTCTGTGTCGTCGGGATTCTTTCTCTTTGCCGCGCCCAGCGTTCTCAAGACCGACAAGATGTTTCTCAGTCCAAAATCGTAATGCACCTGGTTGTAGAAACGACGGAATTGCAATCACGATAACATCCATCCAACAACAGCGCGTATGGGATAGCATGGAGGGGTGGTGCAAGACTTGAAACGCCTTACTAGGCTATATCTGCACCTTCCTTGTCCAGTAGGGCTCTTCAAAAATGACTTTTTTCCTCAAATCGCACTGGCTACTTGATAAAATTGTTAGATTACCTAATTTAAGCCTACACACAAAATTTGGTTCAATTCCAACCAGTAGCCGCATTGCTACAGGAGAAGAAAGTTTCTATTTATTATATGAAAATGAATAACAAAAAATTTGAGAATTTTCTGTTCACCCCATGAAAGTGTTGGGTTGTCTATAGAAACGATGTTCACCAAATTTGGTTGAATTCCAACCAGTAAAAGCGGAGTTATTGCCGTCGAAAAATTTTGATTTGATTAAAATAGTATTTACGGTGGGCACCGCTATAATAAATAATTAAAGAATTGGTCACCGTAAATACTATTTTATTCATAATCCAAATTTTTCGACGGCGATAACTCCGCTTCCACTGGTTGGAATTGAACCAAATTTGGTAAACATCGTTTCTATAGACAACCTAACACTTTCGTGGGGTGAACATAAAATTTTCAAATTTTTGGTTATTTATTTTTATATAACAAATAGAAACTTTCTTCTTCTGTAGCAATGCGACTAGTGGTTGGAATTGAAACAAATTTGGTGTGTGGGCTTAAATTAGGCTACCTAACAATTTTATCAAGTAGCCAGTGCGATTTGAGAAAAAAAAGTCATTTTTGAAGAGCCCTATCGTCCAGCGGCATATGCACATCATTCACTCACGGTATACAATGAACAGATCGTGTGAATGTATATCATGAGTTTGTGTATATGCCGACAAAATCATAAAGGACAAAAATACAGAATGGCCTATTCCTATACACGTTGATGTGTGTTGAATCAAGGTAATGGGTGACACTATTTTGAAATGCCTTTATTGGAAATCTCTGAATCTGATAAATCAAAAACTTTGCGCATATCGCAGACTTCAGTTTCCAAAACAGACGTAACCAATTATTTCGATCAAAATTACCTGCTTCGTCAACTGCTCCTCGCAAAGTTTGTACAAGATGTAGAACTTTCGTGACAAAATAATATTTTCCTTGAAGCCTACAGCGGCGAGTTTCACTCTGAAATAGAAATAATTCAAATTTTATAGAAGCCATTTGGAAGTGCTAGTAACTGTTACAAATGTCAATGAAACATGAATACTGCAAAGCAAATTTGGTGTCATATTATCCATACTAATATCCAAACTCAAATTGCAACATGATACTGATATCTAATACTTCATACCATTAGAGGATTTGGCTTTATTATGATTACTAGTGGTTCTCCCATTGAAATAACACCCACATCTCAAACAGCTTACTCTTGCTCTAACTCTTGCAATATCGCAATTATTCACCTGATGATAATCATTCTGTCCGGCACCATCATAGCCACGTTCCTGAAGTTGATCTTCAGGTTCTCCGGCAATTCCTGTCTCCCAGCATAACCAGGATTCATGGTCAGGAAGATTCCGAATTCAGGATTCATATTGACCTGAAAACATAACGGTATGATTTCACGTTATCTCGATTAACTCCAAGGGGAAAACAATCCAGACCTCATCTCCGTCGGTGAAGATAAATTTACTTTTTCTTTCTTTCTTCGCGGAAAGGACGACAGATATTTGTTGAGCCGCGACAGAAAGCACGGGCAATTCGATTCTGTTAAATTCGTCGAAACAGCCCCAGGATCCAGATTGCGCGAGACCTAAAGCAACATTTGAACAATTAAACTACAATGCACACCATTTAATCACAGTGAAATATAAAAGATTTAAATAATTTTCTGTCACTGTTGCGACCAAAGTTGCTCGAAGTAATTCTCAAGTACTCAAATCTAATTTTCAAAACTACTTACTCGAGTAATTATCATTTCTTTCAATTTCTACTTCGAAACGAAATAGCTTATACTGTCTTCAAAATTTCTACTCCTAGTTGTGATTGTACAGATATTTACGGCATTAATTCCACAGCTACTTGGTAGCAAGCTCTCAAGCATCAATAGTTTTGAGAGAAAATCAATACCAAATAATTGTTTGTCGAATTGTCAAATTTGTGCCATCATGTATCACAACTTGAGTGCAGTCGTACAGAAAGACCAAATTTACCCTTGAAGATTCTTCCCAGCCCGCGGAAGTCCATCTGATCGGAACAATTAAACACGACCACGTATTTTCCAAGCGCTTTTCCCATGTCCTTGGTCGTTTCCGTTTTTCCCGTACCAGCGGGACCAGCCGGGGCACCTCCCATGTTCATACCCAACGCTTGAGCGAGCGTGATGTAACATCTGTGTCACGAATAATTCAATTCCGCATCTTAGCGAAGGAGATTGAATGTAAAAAGGTGTACCTGTCGGTCAGCGGTGTAATGACGAGTCTCTCGGTGCAGCCTAGAAATTCGTTTTGATATTCAAAGTTGACGTCTGTGATCGAAATGATGGTCTTGTCTTTATCTTCGTCAAAGTAAAATCTGCTCTGCTTTTGCCATTCGAAGTCTGTGACGGTCTTGATTCCTTTTTTAACCTGTCAACAACGCGATCAAGGTCTTACAAGCCACACAAGAAAAAAAAACAGCGTAATCTAAATGCGACACGACAATTGCTGTATGGAACTCATGTCGAGCAAAATAATAATAAAACTTATGGTGACGTGAATGAGCTAAATTAGCCACGCCTTAAATTTTGTTTGATAAGAGATTGTAAAATATACTTGGGAGTCCGAATTGGAAGTAGAATCCAAGTCATGAGTCAATTTACTTTTCTGAAATAACCGCCCAATGGCATCGAATTCATCACTGGCCGGAGGACTAGGCCTAAGCACCATGACTTCAGTACTCTAATCTGAATCGAGCATCGGTGATAACTAGGGCGTTTTTTTTCACATGTCAAAATTTTGTCAAAATTGTAGCGTTAGGCCAAATTTTGTCAAAATTGTTCAAAAAGTCTGTATCGCATATTTTGCACTGTCGGTGAACTTATCATGTGATATTTTACAGCTTGTAGCCTACTTTATAGGCCTAACGTTGTAAACGGCTAATTGTCTGCACATTGTGAATGATAAAAGGTCAAATAAAACAAATAGGTGGGCATGGCGTTATGGTCATTTGGTCAGCGTACCGCAATATCCTAACCGAAGAAAGACTTCTTGGGCATTGCATCATTCTTGTATTAAGAAGCGCATGATGAAAAATTGTGATGTAGACCAGTGGTTCTCAACCTTTTTCACCTCGCGGACCGGTAAAATTTTAAGTAATGTCTGGCGGACCGGTGAGCTTTCAAAATTGAAATGAAGCTAAAATGTAAAATAAGCAATCGTTTTTTTGCAATTATATGGTGCTAGAGAGTGACATTTAGTTGGTTTTGATCGTAATTAATTATCTTCATGCGATTTTATGGTAGCGAGTCTGCTGAGTCGAGGTACAATTGCCTTGTCTAGATAAGCGTGCTACCTCCGAGAGTCAATTACAGTATTTCGCGCTGAAGGCCGCGGGTTTAACCGACCACGCCAACTAAAATAATATTATTGTATCTGACAATATCGAGAGAAGAAGCATTTCGGAGTCGAACCAAGCACCATGCTCAATCTCCACTGCCACCAGACGCAGGCTACTCTGGCAACTACGAACACAATGCGAGCCGCAAGAAAACACCTTACATCAGCTATACGGGCCATTCGCAAATCCGGGCCGAAAAAGCACGTCAGCCCACCACAAAAAACGTTGGTCTTAGGCCCACACACGGCGATAGGCCAAACTTCCGGGGGCTTCGCCCCCAGACCCTATACATGCAGTTGAGTGGATGTTTCACCTGTACTTGTGAGGACATTCATTCTACTGAGTGTAAGCAGAGAGTTTATATATATAGCTTAATCGCGCCAATAGCAAAAATTTTCGATCATTCATGACTGAATGGGTTTTATCGCAGTCGAATTCTTAGCACACCTTTCGTTGTCCCATGTTAGCCTAAACTTCATTATGTGTTGGTACGTCGTCGCGCGGTAATGACTGACGCCGAAATCCCAATTTCAATAAATCATGCGTATTTCTCGGAGAAGGGGACCTAATAATCAAGACATTTAGTGACGTTAAATCACGCGAAGCGCGAAAAGAAATTGGAAAAATGTTGGAAAAAGTTTTTTTTTAAATGCTATGATTTATGTTCATTCGCAAAATAATTTTGGGCCCTTTTCAAGCTTGGCCCCTCTCCAATTCGGCGGTTTTGAGTGCCCCAGTTACGGTCCTGCACAAAATGAATGAATCGAAAACGAATGATCGCGCAAACTGTGCTCTTTAGCGCTGAGTCAGCTCGTATCTGTTCTGTACTTGTCGCTCGCATGTCGTCAAATGACACGTCTTGAACTTCAAGTCAAATCGAACATGTTTCCCGCCCTGATGTTACCTCACAAACTTCAGTTTATTCAGTTTAAAATTTGATGTTGTGTTTATTTTATCAATGGACAAGCCTCCAACATTGCATCTTGAAATTAAGGTATAAAACTGCAATATACCTGGCGGACCCGCAGGAATGTCGTCGCGGCCCGGCACCGGTCCGCGGACCGGCGGTTGAGAATCACTGATGTAGACAACATTGTCAGAATGAAGCAACACGGTTTGTCACCAGTAGTGTACGCGCAACTTGAGTGTTGTCAGCCAACAACTGCTGCTGTTGAACGGCCTTGGCAAGCTTCTTTAGTAAGGACATGCATTTTCTAGCCAAGAATGTAGGAAAGTATCTCTCGTTGTACTACAAAATATTTTAATTATTTCTACCATAATACGTATTGTAACCACTGGAATTCCTCATAGGGCCAGATTTCGTTAAAATATTTTTTTTTTCATGTAAAAAGTTGCCTGTTTCTAAGCCAAAAACGTTTTTTGAGGTCAAACTACATCGTTAGGACAGCCAGTACCAACCAGAAATGATGATAAGTGGCACAGGAAAACACCTAATTTGCATACGTTAGGTCAAAATTCATTTTGTTTAGGTCAAAAAATATCACAATTTTGATTTTTTAGGTCAAAATTTTCCTTTTTTTAGGTAAAAAAACCGCCCTAGTGATGACCCTTAATGTTCAGTTATGAAATTTTACTTTTGAAACCTTTTGCACACCATGGAAGCCTTGAAATGTAGATTGATTGTAACACAGCATCTTAAAACATCACTGAGCTATCCACTTGCGTGGGTAGAAACGACAATAATGGTTTCAAAGCGGAACGAAATTGGTACGATGGAAAAAATACCAATTATATTTAATGTGGTGTATACCTAGCATACTCCAAAAAGGTACATATCCCAGCCTTTGGAATGCTCTCTACGGTTATGACCTTGACTCGAAGCCTGATATTTGATTCAAAAATCACTCACGTACTAGATTTTGCCCTACAGAATACCACTTTTCTTTTTATTATACCCAGGACGATAGAACATATACTTTTCTGTATGGAGTTGCATTTGGAGTAATCTGTCAACGTATTTCTTGATATTTCAAATATGTGTTTCGAGCAACTCAAAGTTTTCAAAACACTACCCCTCACCAAGTCGTCGAATATATCTCTCTGGTGCACGTGGATGGTGATGAGCGTCTCGTATTTGACCCTTTCCACCTTGCTCAAGTCCATCGTGGTCCGGTCGATGAGCACGTTCAAGAGCTCGTTGAATCCTTGATTGGTGGTCACCATCACTTTCTTGTCGTATTTAGCGTTGGATAGAGCTTCCGTCGCGTCGCGGGTCCACAGCATTTGCAGCCCGAGTAGACCGACCTGTGATATCGCATTACAATATTACATGCATTACAGCACATACATTACATTTACTTTTTCTATTCCATTATGTTCCTTTTAAACTGAGGGAAGAAATGGATTATTACATCCAAATATGTATGGGTGAATCTAACCTGAGCTTATGATTTGCATGATTATTAAATGCATGATTGTTTGTGTCAGTATTTCATGGTTTACAAATTGAATTAGCTGTCTCTATTTTTCTCTCTTGAACTTATGGCACTTATGCAAGTCCACGAAAGAAAAATAGATACTTATACAATGGATTACCATTATTGATGGCAAAATCATTAAATAGCGATCAGTATTAAAGCACAGTCGATACCAGATTTTTAAACCGATACCAATATCGCACATAAAATATATATTGGCCGATAAGAAAATGTAACACATTTCAACCATAACTCCTGATTCGTGGGGGTAATTTGTACATCCCATATAAACTTCATTGAGTAACAATACATCTCCAGTAAGAAACTAGTAATTTTACTCAGACAGGCTTATTTTGTGGTTTGAGAATATATCATGTCAGCATTTTCGTCAAGAATTGAACTCAAATTGTGTTCACAAATCAACCCAACAGTATTGATGACCACTCACACACACACACACGCACACACTTGGAGCAGTTGCAGGAGTGATGACGTCATCGAATGGGCAGATCGGGCTGTACTCAATATTGTGACGCATTGTATTTGTATGATATACATTCATGTAAACTCATCTTGTATGGTTGATTGTGTAGAAATGCTTTGAACATTGAACTTTCCATTTATATTCATTTATTTCTCGTTTCCATATCTTTGTTGGGAATGACTTATATTTCAATGAAAGTTTGATTTTAACCGTTCCGCTTTACATCAAAATTCTTACCTTACCATGGTAAAGTTTATTGAGTCTCAGAAATCAACATATCCCTCATTGGTATCAAGTAATTTCAACTACTGTATACAAGTAACACAACTTTGCATGGCAAAGATTTCAGAATTTTCCGGCGCCGCACTTACTTCTGTGACATTGTTGGTTGCTATTTACCGTGTCTTAGCTATGAAACGATTTCGTAACAGTTATAATCTCCATAACTATAAAGGATGTTCAAATAAAAATATTTGCCTAGCTTACAGTTGGTCAATCATTGATAACGTCTTCAACAATATACTTTACCATAATCGTGACCATATTTGGATACGCAGGCCTACACTTTCATGAAGTAACCGAGATGAAGCCGCTTGAAATGCGCACTAAGGTCATAAACTCCTCACCTGAGCCGGGAAAGAGTTCAAGAATTCAATCAACTGGAAATTAGTGTCCTGCAACGCCATGAACGCGGTTTTTATGACGGTGTGGAGGGATTGTTTCGATTTGACAAGAAGTTGGTTCAACCAGATCTCAACATTGCCTTCTGCGTTGACATGGTTGATGAGGTCGATAGTTTCGCCCTCTCTCGATATGATAGCGAGGATCCTGTCGTAAAACTGAAAACGCAAGAAACAAGGGTGAGGATTTTCAGCTTCAAAGAAACTATAATAAAGTACTAAGAATGCTTCAAAACACCAACTAAATCAGCAACGTACATCTTCTATGTGTGCTCTCATGAAACTACACCTTGTTCGACAACAATTGTCCATGTAGTCACAGGGAATATTCTTGCTAATGTTAAACTCCATAGACAGTTCAAAAACTAGTATGAAAAGCTCCACATTATAGTACCTTGCAGCTATTCATTGTATCTTCTTAACCAAGAAAGTTTGGATTGCTTTGAACGAAATTACATTGTCATTTTGAATACTACAGTTATTATGCAATAGGAATATAGGCACAGATCAGTGTTTTCACACAGAATATTTACCTTTTCGTGAAATTTAACATTCTTGATATTGTCAAAAACATTCAGCAAGTGGGCTTGGATTGTGTGGGAATTACTAGCTTGGCCGAGGATTTCCAACAGGACCGGGTCGGACACAAAAAAGAATCGGGGGAATAAGAGCCTCTTCTTCTCCAAATACCTGTACAGAAAAATTGATTCAATCGTTAGAGAAAAGTTGCGTCACGGAATTCACGATTTATTAAAACTTCACGATTTATTAAAACTCCAGCCAATACCAAACACTACAAACATTACAACATATTACATTTCTCGTAGTGTGAGAGAGAGAGAGCAATATGTGTTTCACAAATATTACACCGAATGAATTAAATGCTGACCCATTATTTTGTAAGCAAATATTTAAAAATGACACCATCGTTACCCTTCCGAGCCATCCACAGTTACCGGGATACCGGATTGTGACTAACTGCAAAAACAGATATTTCTTCAGGTGGGAGACTAGACTTAATGAAGATATATTATAGGTGTACTGCGTTATCATAAACTAGATGACAAGAATTAGTAATTTGACTGAGAAATACTGTATGCTTTGATGGCATACTACTCCACGCATATGCATATATATATATCTCAACTTATTAATGTATTAGCTGAATTCATTGTTTGTACTTTTAAAGCTATGTAACAGTCGTACAACACAGCCATATCAAATTAAATTTTCTGGCGAGTGGACAGAATGACCAGTCATACCCGGTGAGAGATTTTTGACAGAGTTCCAGCTGCTCCAGCAAATGTGGCAGCAATTGATGCATAGTCTCGTCTCCGACGCAACATTTCACGACGTTTGTCGTCTCGTGAGCCCGGGTCATGATTCTAACCCAAGACTTGTCGATATTCGAGAATCTCTTCGCCTCCTGCAATACAGAGAAGCATTACGAGCCTGTGCTAGTAGTGACGAGATTTTTTTTTAATAGTAGCCAGTACCAACGTGCACTTTGCCGATTGTAGTAGAAATTGGACCAGAAACCAAGTACAGCCAAAAAACTATTAGTAATTTTACTCGGGAAATTTGTAAACTGATGACTAAAACAGGTCATCACTTTTGTCCAATCTTAATCACGGCCTCAGTACCAAAAATAAAGTCATTTTCAAGTCAAAAAGAATGAAGACAATATTTTTTATAAGAAATCGCCTTTCAAAATAAACACAAAGCTCAGTAATAAGGACAGTATGGCACCTGCATATCACAGATGAGTGAATTTGTTCAAATACCTCAGTACCGAAAATATGGACACAAGTCAAAAAGAAAGACAAATCTTAGAATTAAGGACAATGTAGTTTTACGAGACATCGCCCATCAAAATAAGAACAAATCTTAGAAATAAGAACGGTATGGCAACCCTGCATATCACAGATATGAGAATTTGTAAACATACCAAGTCTAAATCACTCCTCAGTACCGAAAATAACGTCACAAGTCAAAAAGAACAAGAAATCTTGAAAGTAAGGATGGTATGGCAAACCTGCGTAAGTGCGCATCACACATATAAGAAATATGTAAAATTACCTTTGGAAGTTGTTTCGCGATATCACCGCCGACAAACACGGCCTCCAAATACACCCACAAGTTCTGCACGATCATCCAGTTTTCAATGATTTCAGTCG
The DNA here is from genome assembly GCF_051294905.1 of Botryllus schlosseri. NCBI lineage: Eukaryota > Metazoa > Chordata > Ascidiacea > Stolidobranchia > Styelidae > Botryllus > Botryllus schlosseri. Next base: position 24,533,116 of record NC_137246.1, on the reverse strand, counting down.
TGTTGGTCAGGTTCGACACCCACTTCTGAATATTTGCCCGGAACGGAGTATTGTATCTGAAGCCACGAAAAGCTACGGCGCCTGTTTCTCGTTACAGTTTTCACATGCACTCACCGATTGCTCATCAAAGAGCTGAGGATCATCAAGCTGTCTTCCAACGCGGCGACGATCTCAGTCGTGTGGTCGCCGCGGAGAAGTAGCTCGCCGCGGTTTTTGAAATTGGCAAACACAAATTCGTGGCCTTCCCATTCCAGTATTACCTAAAAGATTTAATCAGGAAGTGAGCAAAGTACTCGGCGCTTCAACTAGAGAAGAAGTAAGAGCAATGTAATAAATTTCTAAGCAATTATATTTTAAAGTAGTGTAAAAAAGTAGATTTGGTTTGAGTCGCATAGTTTCAAAATCCTGATTACTAACGCAAAATGACTATTGACACTGCCAATAGGTCAAATCTTACACAACACGTAACATAAATTTACCCCAAAAATACTTTTTGCTTGATCAATAATTGATTTATTGTTATTATTTATCGTGTGATGGTACTGAGTTTATTCTAAGTTGAAATTCACTGGGCCTATGCACATGACATAGACCTTGGCAAAATGTTATGTATTCCTACTTCTTAGGCATGTGCTACCACTGTGTAAAAGAGTATACTTAGCAACATACCGCCTTCATCTTCGCTTCAATATCCTTTTCCTTGACAGCAGCCACACAGATGTCTTCGATATCTTCCTTGTGCTCAAGAAGCGGTGCCTCCATGATATTTCGCAGGCTGAAGGCTTCGTTTTCGATGTCGAATTCATGCTGAGTCGTCTAAAACAAATGGAGAAGATTTAACTAACGGAGTGGTGTATTTCACATCTTTCCGACAGCATTCACGCTCGATTCGAAACCTAATCAAACTTTATTCAGTCACGTTTAAGGTGTACACAGAATCAATGAAAAGAAGTCCAAATGTCACATTAGTATTCTGCCTTGCTCGAAAATTTACATTGTTATTCTACATCTACATCAATATATATATTCAATTTTCTCTCCAATTCTCTACTAGTTGCTGATGATTACCCCTGACGAGTGCCACCCGACCCGGTGTATTTCAATATGAATATATTATTCAATTCTATATTTACATTTACATTTACATTTTACATGAACATTTACATTTTGCTTCTAGAGAAATTTACAGCCACATTTGCTTATTCAGTTACAGCGATACAATCAAACCTGCCAGTCAGCAATGACCCAAAGGTTCAGAAGTAAACACACGTTGCAGAACCATAAGGAGAAATACTTGTTTCGAAATACCTTTGCGATGCGGTCCCAATGTCTTTGCTTCATCGCTTTGTTGGACATGAGCTCCAAAAGCGGGCACGTTTCCGAGAAATCGTCGATTTTGGCCTTCAAGTCCAGGTACGCTTGCCACTCTCGCAAAGCCCTTGGTAGCTTGCGGCATCTGCAAGATAAGCAAGAGTAGAGTTGAGCAACTATTATTTTTTTTCAGCTTTCCAAAATTACATTACAACTAGAATTATAGCTACCCTTTTTTTGCCAAATTTGATTGGGATTAAATTACTGAATTCACAAAAACTTGAAACTTGAATTAAAGTTAAGTGTAGACAAGAGTATGAAGAATATTTCGGCACTGCATCCTGACAAGCTTCTTGGAGGTACAGAACTTCAATATACAATTGAATAATAGATTCATATTGAAATGAACCCGAATATTTTCGGTTGGTGACGTCATATTTTGTGATACGATTGTTGATATACGATGTTCTTTCCAATTCTCTACTAGTTGATGACGATTACCCCTGAGGAGTGTAAGCCGAAAATACTCGCGTTCATTTCAATATGAATATACTATTCAATCGCAGCATCTTGCTATCACGCACCTATTTTGAAATTCCAGCAGCTCGTCGTTGATCTTTTCGATGTCAATTTCAGTCCAGAGGATGTCGTAATATCCGTTGACCGAGGATAGGACGTTGTTGTAAAGCTGGTAGAGTTTCTGCAGCAGGTTCAGCTGCTTTCTGACTTCCTCCAATTCTGGGTATGGAGTCACGGGAAGACCGAACAGCTCTTCACCACCTGTGTGAATACAACGAAAGGAAACAAAGTTAAGTCTTGACGCATCAAAACATCGCAGATAGCTATCATATGGTCAACAAAATCCCTCTATATTACAATTAAACCTTACAGTGTATGGCACACTTCAGGTAAATACACTTTTGCTACTAGCCTACATTTTAGCATACCCGATTCAAGCTTCTAATCATACATTATGTTATCAATATTATGATTTTTCCTATTTGTGTCATGATCGTGCCTAGGGAGCAGGGGTTCGGGATATTGGTTGTTGCTGCGGGGTGAGTTGATAATTAGGGGAGTGCGGTGCCTAATAGGATCATAAAATGATAAATTTGACACACTTAGGCTTGTCCAATCATTACAAAACTTGGGTAGATGAAAGATAACATCTAATAGAACAAATATCAACAAAAAAATTTAGAATATTTTCCATTTTCAGGGGTAATCTCCTCTCTTAAATCGCTTACCTGAATAGGTCTGAAACTTTCTCCATATTGTATCAAATCGATTTTGATATATAATCAACCGATCGCTCGCTTCTTGCGGTTGAACGCCCGTCACCATCGGTCCAGTCTGTCAATAACGTAACACACATATTTATCACAATTCCTCTCAAATTAAGACCTGCCGAGTCACCTCTTCGTAGTTCTCCAGAAATTCCGCCGCATCGTGCTGAAACGTTTCGATGCTGGACAGCAGCTCGCTGCGGAAAGTGGGTTGAATGTCGACCAGGTTGTTCTGTACTTCGGTGGCTTGGACCAGCAGCTTTTCCCAAGTGTAACGCAGAAGGTCGACCCTTTCCAAATCCTCTTTGGTGACCGGTATGTTGAATTTGATCAACATGTTGTAGGAATTCTGAAATTTCGAAAATCGTTACGTCATTAGATTCATAATATAATTTCAGTACTGCAAGAAAACTTGACTCGAGTCATTTTTTCAAATGCGTAAAATGACTCATCTCGACTCGAGTCATTGTGCACGACTCGAACCAAGTCACATGACTCGAGACTAGGACGTCCAAGACAGACATTTCATTGTAACCTCGAAGAAAAAAAGTTACCACATTATTGGTATTTCGTCTATCAGTCCTGATACTTGGAAAATAGGGTAAGAAACTGTTAAGACTGAAGAAAATTACGATATTATGAATGCGAGCCATTCTATATCAATCGCGCAGAGTTGCAGAAAGTGGGTTGAACCACATTGAACTCAAAACTGAACATGAACATAATGACTTGGATTCGTACTTGAGTCAAAATACCATGACTCAGACTCGACCCTCTACCAGCTGACTTGGACTCGGACTTGACTCGGTGGTAAATTGAAAATGACATCACATGACTTGAGTTAAAACTATAAAAGTGGGATTGACTTGTGACTCGGAACCTTGTGACTTGGTTACAACCCTGATTGTGACCTAATTTCGAATTGTACCATTGTAATCGTAATTTACCTCGATCGGTCCAATGGTCATGTCGATATCGATCTGACGCTCGCGAATCTCCTTCAAGCTCGCCATGAGAACTCGAATGTCATCCAAGTCTTTCACTTGACGGCTCAGTTTCTTCGACACGTCATCGATAAACATCAGAATCTCTTCCATCTCGTGACAATACTTGGAATTGCAATCTCGTCCGAAGCTGGTGATCCAGTCTTGACACTCGGTGGTGAGTGATAACTTCAAATCGTCTGTGAAGAAATCTCGGATTAGGAGCATGGATTTGGATTTGAAGGTTTTGGTTAGGAGTTAGTGTGATTCTTATTAATGTAGGTACTGCAGTCTCATTACCAGGGGCATAACAGAGGTTAACATCTAAATTGGGATTGCGAGCTTATGAAAAAAAATACACAGACATAAAAAACAGTCTGCATAACTAGATAGCATTTTTATGATATTTTAGTATCCCACCAAATCACGATAACTGAAATTTTTCTATTGACAACATCGTCAACTTTCAAATCTTTCCAGCAATTTGTTCAGATGATGGAACATACAGTAAAGTTGAACTGAATTCAAGTATGTGCCCGATTTCAATCATTTTTATTCACACACTCAAATTAACAATACATTCATAAATTTATGACCTGTGTGAACCGCAACCGGCCCGGCCGAGATTGTCTGAGGTTCGGAATTGATGTCGTCGATCCAAGCCTTATATTTTAGCATTTCTTCCTCGTATTCTCCGACAAGAGATGATTTCGCGCGGAATTCCTCGAGCACTTCCGTTCTGTCGGTCTTCCAAACGTGATGGTACTTTTTGAAATGCTCCAAAACGGTGAAGAGTTCCTACAAAAAATAACAAAATAATAATCGAAAGTGTGTAAATCTTTACAAAAGTAATGCAAACATGAAAACAGCTCAATGCGAAATAACTTTTTCAAGCAAGTTGAAAAATGGTATAAGTTATCTCAGTGGTTTATGCCAACAACACAAATGTAAGTCTTGGGTTGTGATACGTTCATGAACTGAAATTTGGGTCTTGCTCTAAAAGTTTAGGAACTATACTTGGCTTGGGCAACACTTACATAGAACTGTGCCTCAGAGGGTAAAATTCATGCTGCACAATCTTCAATATGAATCATGTATGACACTCTATGAGACAAGACAAGATCCACAAACCAAGTAATTTGGTGAGTATTCAAAAATAATTTATGCCAGTTACATGTAATACTACAGCAATAGAATTGGGTAAAGATATGCATTGGACTTAAGTGGACGAGTTCTACTTTGAGTAATATTTGATATTGAAATAAACCCAAATATTTTCGGCTGACATGACTCAAGTCATCTGCTCGCCTCACTTATTCGAAATTTCAAGCATATTACGTCATAATTGGTGATAAGACTGTTGATATACAAAGGTCTTTCGAATTCTCTGCTAATTGAAGATAGAATAAGATATGATCACTGAATAATACATTCATATTGAATTACACCTGAATATTTTCGGCTGACACTCGTCAGGGATAATCGTCAGCATAGAGAGTTGAAAAGAATAACCACTACAAGTTGCAGACGAGTGTCAGCCGAATATTTGGGATTATATTTCAATATGTACATATTATTCAATTGTATGATGTAGCTCTGAACCTTTAAGAGTCTCTACAAGTTAAACTACAATTGACATGTTACCTCTTTCGATGTGTTTATCGAGCTTCCGATCATCAAAACCAGCTTGTTCACTTCTTTATTCGTGCTAATGGTGTGATGGTAATTGTTGTGCTGAAACGTGAGTCCCGGCAGAGACAGGTGGTGGTGGTGGTCACCTCTTCGGGACTGATGCGGCGAAATAACGTCTCTCGCGTGACTGCCGGCCACCGAGGCCTCCGATACCTCGTCGACGCTCGTAGTGCTTTGGCGACGGGGTAAATTTCCAAAATGCACGCCGTGGGTGTTTTGTGCTGGCGTTTCCTGGAATGTTGGAACAATTGTTGTTTTCAGGAAATGAGGAGACAATAAAAAATATCAAAAGTACAATCTATTTGAAGTGATATTGGTGATGTCAGTACATTGCTGTCAAGCACATAATCCGCAAAACGACATAAGCATATCCGGCATGAATTTCTGTCAGTGCAAATAATGTGAACAGGATTATTACAGGATTATTTGATATGCATTGGCGGCTCTGGATTGAATCGAAATTTTACATTTCTCTAATCTCTATTCTCACTCCTTTTCTATTGTTCTGTTTCAGTGATTCCTAAACTGGGGTCCGTAAACTAGTTTTAGGGGGTCCATAAAATTGGAATGAGTCATCAACAAGCTACAAAAACAGATTATCCATGGAGAATGACGGTGTAAGTGGGATTGCGACTACCTTGCCTAGTCATTGGTTGCTTTACTTTAGCCATGGAATAGTCTAAATCAGGGGTCACCAACCCGGTGCCCGCGGGCACCAGGTAGCCCGCGAGGACTAGATGAGTAGCCCGCGAGCCCATTCTAAAAATATGTGGAATAGCAGCATTTACCAATATTCTTCAGATTATTACCAGTGAGCTTTTAAATATATAGATTGATTGATTCAGCTATTCTTGTTTAAAACACACTAACATGTAACTTACATATGTAAACACTTGAAAATATCTTCAATTACAATTAGTAATATATAGATGTTTGTGATAGAATCACCAGAAATTCAAGATACGGCGCATTGCCTATGAAGGCGACATGACGGAATGCCGTTCACGGTCTTCTTGAAATGGTGGGGGGTTCCGTTACGATAGCTCGACAACCAGGACAATGCCAAAGTAGTAAAAAATATTACTATTCGGAGTCAGATAGCCGTAAAGTACTAGCAGATTTTCAATATCTGTATACCCATTACGTATTGCATCTTTTGGCACAGCTTGTTTCTGTTACACTCAACGCAGTTTAATATACCATGTTTCTAACTTTATGTAATCGTTGCTGGTTTCCGGTATAATGAAATCTTGTCATTTCTGGATGCTGAACAGTTGCAGATTGAAATTGTAACACTGCAAAATGACCCCCACCTCAGTCTGCAGCAAACGTTTGGTGCATTGTTGATACGGAAAAGTACAGTGGTGTATGCGCAGCAGCTATGAAGGTTGCAAGCGTCTATGGTTCAACTTATCGTTGTGAATCAGCCTTTTCGGACATGAACTTCATCAAAAATAAACACAAAACACGCTTAATTAATGCACATCTGGAACACTCACTAAGAATTGCAGTGTCAAGTTGAATACCAGAGTACAGCTATAGAAACATATAACATGATGTCCAGTCCTGCCCAGTGCTATGAATATCAAAGCGGAAATTCAGTGTGACACGGGTAAACGGTGGGAGTAAATAGTAGCCCGCCGCTTCAATCATTACGCAAAAGTAGCCCTCGGTTGCAAAAAGGTTGGTGACCCCTGGTCTAAATAGAGTTCAGCTCGATTTAATGACCTTCAGGTCATTGGATTCTGAAATTTTCGGATTGCCCTCAAAACTCGAAGGGGTTCGCGACCAAAAAAAATTAAGATCCCCTGTTTCATTTATTTCAAGGTTTAGGATACAGTCTTATCTCGATACGAAGTCTTGTACTGGAGAGCAGCAAAATGTCAATTTTTTAGAATGTCTTTACACCGTTCGGCGTTCATTTCCACAATTTTGAGACTATGCTGAAATAAGACCTGCAATGCAAAGATTTCATGAGTGTAATAAAAAATGAAGGTTTATATTTAGAATTTTGATTTTTCAGAGGTTGTGCATTGTAAAAAGAGAGAATCGCGAATTCCAAACCCTCTGCCGCGTACTCATGCGCTGCAGCTATCCCTAATGCACAAACGTACCTCGTCAAATCTCTCTTTGGACCACCGGCCGACTCCTTGCATCACACTGAGTATAATCTCAACGGCGTGATTAACCATCCCTTGCACGTGATCAAGATGCGGGTTGTAGGAGATGTTCGGTATCGAGAGGACGGCCTTGATCAAAATCAGACCGACTTTCTTCATCTTTTCCTGGCTCGAATCAGTTCGAGACTGTTCCGCTGAAACGAGTCATAACACGGATGTTTTTAAACGAGTCCGCAATGCTGCAAGTGACTTAATACGTATCGTAAATCTCAAGCAACTGTGATACTACATTGTGTATAAATAACGTGAAAATTGCCCAAATATGAGTTGTAACATCTGCATCAGCAAATATTCAAACTTGGATTCAAAAGTGAATACCGTATTTACAGCCATTTGAAATTCCTCCATTACGGTACCTATAGCATTAACATACAAATTATTATGAAAAATTTGATTGGTGGTACAGAATTTCAATACAGCATTCAAAATTTCGTAATAAACCCTTATTAAGTCAAAGAATTTGCCTGTTATCAAGCGATACCGGTACGACAGTAGAAATAAAACAGTTAATTCAAAACCAAATACCAAATTTCAAGTCAGCATTATTTGCTTGCAACAATCACCTTCCTGGTTTATGTGAGTCTTTTTCTTGCACAACACAGCGAATATTCCAATGATATTATAAAAGCGACAAGATGGCTTGATATGTCGCATCAAAACTGACCAGACAAGAGTCCTACCGATGCTGATAGAACCAATAACTAGCATAGCACCCTCACCGATGATCTCGATATATTCAGACAGTATTCAAACGATAGGACATCTGGCTCAAGGCGTATTTTGAAAATTTCAGAGCATTTATTTGAGCAGTTTTATGGCCATTGGTATCGTTGAACAATGGATATGATTTCGTGAATTAAACTGGAAAGGGTACATCTGGACACATGTAAGCTATAAGAAATGCAGCAATATTCACGGTCTAACAGTTTTAGTTTATAGTTCTCTTTTACCATCCTGTGATGAACGAAAATTGTCGGTATTTTTTCATTTCGAATGGCCAATGCTGACATTTCTCTCAGAGTGCAATATTTCAGACACCTCGTAACGACAGAAAATTTTAACTATTTCAAGTAATGAATATTAGCCAAGGGTTGGACGAAGTATTGATAAATTTCAGACAATTTACCTGCAAAGAGATGGGCAGTGTGCGACGTGGAGAGCCTTTTCCTGAGCGACTCCAGAGTACGTCGTACCAACTTGACAAGCGCGTCCACATTCTTCTGGTGCAACTGATGGAAAAGTTCTCTGCCAAAAGAATTTACAATTCACAAATACCCACATTCAAACCGCTTCACTTTAAGACGCAAAACTCACCCTGCTTCTTCCTCCATGGCGGATCGCAAGTTACGTTTTTTCTTCCTGGCGCTGGCCGGAGTCCTGGTTTTTGCACTGGACAAAGTCGAACCGGGCCTTGCTGATGTAGTAGCAGGAACTTGTGTCTACACAGCATGAAAAATATTGTGGTGTTGTAAATATCAATGAACTACAGCAAAGCCTAGATCAGTCAAATTATTGGTATATCATTGACAGTAAATGCAGGAGGTCAAAATAGTCAGCATTGATACTCAAATAGAAATAGAAGTATCATGTAAATTTTTACTCAATTACAGGTAGAAGTAGCAATTTCCAAGCATGACTGAACAACTTGAAATACAAGTAGAAAGTGAGAGGTGTCCAAAGTACTTCAAGTAAGTAATTAAAAAATATTTTGGATTTATTATAAAAATCATTTTTCAAATTTTTACTGTCAACCAGATGAAGTTGTTGGGTTGTTTACAAAAATTATGCAAATTTGACGCAATTCCAAGTTATATCAGTTTTTCATTAATAATTCTGGGTTTACTCACCTTCTATGCTATTTTTGCAAATCCAAAATTTTCAACTGCAATAATTTAACTTCTACTGGTTGGAAATGAGCAAATATTGTTAAGCATCGTTCTTTTAGACAACTTGACAATTTCATGGGGTTGACAGTACAATTTGAAGAAAAAAAATATTTTTAAAAAATTCGAGATTTTTTAAACTCCTGTGCATTCACGTCTACCAGTTGGAATCGAGCCAAATTTGCGGTGCAGCATTTTTTAGGCGACCTTACAATTTGATCAGTGAATCTCCGTAATCCCGAAAATGAGTTATGTTTCAACAACCCTACCGACCACCTCTGCCCGTAAATAATATGACTCTTTGCAAACAAATAACTTACATCTTCAGAGAAGTCGAGCAGCATATCGATCAATTCGTTCACGGCTTCCTCCACCATCACATTCTTCATTTGCAGTACTTGACCAGTTTTGGCGCAGATATCCTAACGAAAAACGATGTTACTGACTTGACACGTACGCCGTGGCAATGATTTTTTCAAACCTGAGTGCTTTTCAAAAATTCTTGAGGCGTCATGGACTCGTCGTTTTTAAACTGAACCAGCGGGAGTTTAGTTATTTCGTCCAAAACGCCCTCGATTCTGAACTTCAGCAGGTCGTTGATGCGGTCCAAGAACAATTCAAGGTGAGCTGCGGTAAAAGAAGAGTTTTAGTACCAAAATATCAAATCATGGAACCTTGTAAATAACACTACAATTAATATAATCGGATGGCATCAACTCCCTTTCTACTACAATATCGCATTTACCAAGAGCGGTCCATGTGTTTTCAATGAACGCGTCAATGTTAATGCTTGTCCAGTTGAGTATAGTGAGTCCAGGTTCGAAAGCCGTTTCGACTTTCCCGATATGAGGATCCATCATCGGTTCTATCACCGGCGGTATCTTTTTGCGAATCCTCGCGTATTCCGACAGCAGGTGCTGGGAAAAACATATGCGGTTCAAGCATCCATTCTAGTACAGACATAAGCTTACTTCCAAATATTAAGGGAAAACAATTAAGTGAAATGGTGATCACTGTGATCAGCGATACAACCGTTAGGTCAGTCAGCCAAAGCATGCAGTCATATATAGCCTATAAGTTATAAATATATATATTTATGTTGTAAAAAGTATAATGCAGTATTATGTATAACAATATGCATGAATGTAATATACATGTTACATACATATAACCTATATATCGTTGCTGTGGAATCAGAGCAACCCATTTTTCACATTTTGAGAAAATACGCTTGTCACATTGTTTCAAACATAACCATGGCCAAGATATAGCCGAAAGAAAATGGAAAGCATACAAAACCTTCATTTTCTCAAAATATCAAAAATTAACATGAGCTACTCTGATTCCACAGCGACCATATATATTATATGATTTGGCGTAGCAAACTAAATGGAACAAATAACTATACAAAGTCAAAAAGAAAGATTTAAAACGCAAACGATAATAAGATTGCACGGTTGCATTTTCATGAGCCATATTTTACATTGATATTTGAAGTCATTTAACAAAATGCTTGTATGCACACCTTCAGTTCGCTGCTAAACTTTTTCAGACCGTCACCCTTCTGCCTGATCTTAATGGCGGCCATGGGAACTTCCAGTTCCATTCTAGTCATCGTTTCGGTCTCTCTGATTAGTTGGAGGATCATCGGATCGAAATTGACGTAAAGCTCTTTGCTTTCCGGATGCTTGACCAGGATGGAGGCCTGCATGCCTGGAATGAGGTTGATTCAACGGATTAGGAATCAGAGGTGGCCATTATTGAAGTACATTTTTGCAGTATTCAAGTAGGTTTTGCCTGCTTTCATTAATTCCTCAAGTGGTTATGCTTTCAGGCTTCTTCTACTTCTGCTCAACAGTTGATGACACAAGACTATTAACTTTTTACAGTGTGGTTTTCATGTAAACTAGTAAGTCTTGTTAGTGGTTAGTATTACTTCTGCAAGTGAAATTATCATAGTAACTGGCCGAAATAACAGCTTTATGGTGGTAGCAAAATATATTCTCAAGAATTGATGTATTTGTAGTGATATCATTCATTTTGCGTTGTGAAGAAGATGCACTTTGCACTTCACTTCCAATTTGCTACTAAAAGTATGAGTCACCGACTAAACCTGCCTTTTAAAACCACTTACTGTAACTACTTCCACTTGTAGATAGGTAGAAGTTCATGGCATTACTTCTACATCTACTTTCTGGAAATTTCACTGTCTCTGTTGGGAATTTAGGCCATTCAAAATATCAAAACAATGGTTAACTCCACAAAACAGCAAATATGAGTAAAATCAGTATAAAATTTTCATTGAGTTTGACAATTGACATAAACAGTCACCTTCTTTGGCGTGTTCAATCCCTCTCAGCCACGTTCTGTGATACAGGACTTCGTACTCGAGCAGAACCTTGCCGATCTTGTTGTAGTTCTTGATGACTTTGCGGCCGTCGGAAGTTTTCAAAACGTCTGGCGCCTCCGCCTGAAGAATCTCCATCGGTTTTTGAATGCGACGGAACAGCTGTCGCGCCCACATTATTCTCCCTAAATCGGTGAAAAAAAGGTAAATTGTGTATGATGCATGATGACAATTAGCGATGAAGCACTGGCGCGAAGACATTGCAAACACAAAGAAGGGAAATAAAAATTCCTACAGTTACAGCTTAAATGTATTATTCAATTGTACATTGAAGTTTTGTATCTCCAATAGTCTCTTTAAAGTACTATATATATTAATATAATATATTTCAATATTGTGTAGGATGTGCACTTTGCAACCTGCAGCATGGCGGTCTAATTCGGATCGCAAAAGTAGATCGTGCTGCCTGTGAATAACTGTCAATTCTGCATGGTGTACGGCCCGCGAAACGGGTCTCTATTTCCGGTCAAGCCTCATCTACTACGTTTGAGGTAAGAGAAGGGGAAAACACTAAAATCTCTAAATATTAATATGCTCATTTTTCACATGAATATTTTTGACAAAGTTAGGGATATGAAGATGTCCCTGGACAAAGTTTATTCTATAAGCTGATATATTTTTCCCCTTCAGCAAATCATACTTTCTATGTGTATTTTAATATGTAACTTCATTGATAAGACTCCGCACCGCCGTGACTTGACCAGATGAAAATATATAATCAAACGATGGGCTATGTGCGGCCCACAGTTTCACTATCTATATCAGACATGCTTGACATAATGGCTGCACGCCTCTGTTATGAAACATTGGTGTAAAACAGTGGTTCCCAACCTTTTTCGACTCATCGCCCCCTTTTCAAGCTAAACGCCGATCATCGCCCCCCCAGATTTTGTGAACCGAAAAATCGGTATAAAATCTGTAATCATCGGCGGATTGACTAAAAAAAAAGTCCACTTTTCGGCTTGGTTGCGAACTTTACACTTTTGCAACTAACTTTCCGTGGGTTGACTAAAAAAATAAAAAATAAAAAAAAGGTCATTTCTCCGACGACTTGACTCCAATATAGCCGTTTTAACGCGTCATCGCCCCCCTATCGCCCCCTTCACTATTTTCGCCCCATGTCGCCCCCTTTGTCCATTTTTGCCCCCCTATCGCCCCCTTCGTCATTTTGGCCCCCCTAGGTCGCCAAATCGCCCACGTTGGGAACCACTGGTGTAAAACCTGTGGTCTGTGTGCAAAAGGACTCCTAAATCTATCCCCGTTAAGATAGACAATATGGATTGGTGTCCTGGGCTGACAACCCTGTCGTTACTCATTTTGATCAGTTATCTTGCCTGAAATGGGAGGCACGTTTCTTTGCACCACCGGTTCCGTTTTCTCTTTGTTGTAGATCCGAGAAATGTTGTCCAGCTCTTTTCCGAAATTGAGAAGAACGGTGACGTACTTTTCCTCAATTTCCAAATTCGGAATTCCAAGCCTGGAACACGTAAAGTATTAAAGGCCATTGCAATTCACATATTCGAGTTTCTGTACAGTAACTGAGTTTCTATAGTCACTCTGAATAACAATATCAACCATGATTCGAATATACGAGAGAAAGCAAGAATGCCTCACATCTCAAATTTTCGCAGCAGCTTCACAGCACGTTCCGTACTTCCAGAGCGTTTGAATTGTTCGTCCATAAACGCCATCAGTTGGTTGTGCAAATCATTGATGTTATTCAAGAATTCTTCAAAATCGTTATCGAAATCTTTCTTTCTTTGGTCCAGTGGGTCGTACTGCTTCTTTTTCATGCTCGCAATTATCACCTGTACCAAGCAGAGTGATGCTGCAATCATCCCTTTCTAATTATTTACCATCACACACTATTGTAATGCTTGAAGCCAGATTTGATTTTTAATTTTTTTGCAGATTGAAGCCAGAGGGATATTTTGGAGTGCGGTGAGGTCCAGATATAACTTGAGAGTCAAATTTGCTGCATTTTAAGAGATATTTTGGTAGTGAATTTTGGTACTTTTACAAAGCGTTTCAGCAAATCCAGGGGCCAGATTGAGTCAAATTATATTTACTTAAATAGCTATTGATCAGATAGCTAATAGCCAAATCGCTCAGCGAATAAATCTCCGGTATATATATATATACTATATGGGTTACCATATTTTGCACTATCCAGCACATACCTGATATTTTCCACCCAGGGCCGCGAGTCCCTCCATATTGGACCGCTCTATGGCGGAGTAAATTTTTATGGTCTCAAACATTGCGATAATCTTGTTCAAGCGTCGTGAAAACGAGTCGAATTTTCCGAAGATGTACATCTCGCTGAAATCGAACTTTCTTTCATTCGGCGTCTTCTCCAGCATTTGCTTGGTGCTTTGGAAGCTTTTTTGGTATTCCTGAATGACGATAATTACATAAATGGAATGATTTGATATATCACAGTGAGCCTTCGCTTAAATGTAGACCACAGAAGCAGGCACGGCTAAATATTTCGATATGTCTACCGATTCTGTCAGAAGGAGAAAATACTTTCGGAAGCCACATATTGACCAAGACTTTATTATATTTATAAAACCAAGTGAAATCAGGATGCTGTGCTCAACCAGACACATATCAATGAGAGGTAGATAATAATTCGTCGTCCTGGCTACCAATTTTAGGGCAAGAATATTTTCGTGGCGAACCTTATGTATATATACCATGCATTTTTGAAATTGAAATGTTTTGCACCTCCTCTCTCTAAAGATGTGTCAAGTAGGTGACTGTATCAAGTGTTATTACATTTAGATTGTCACACACGTTTAGCTTGATGTCTCAAGCTTTCTACGTTAAATAAATATTATTTCCATTCATTAGAACAGTCCTACAAAACATGCTACTGATAGTTTTGATGATGTGTCTAATGCATCGATGGTATATCATGAAAGAAAATCGACTTACTTCATTTAATTTGATACATTCCTTCAGTTTTTTAATGACCTCTTCCCTATCCTGTTCGTAGATTCCCTCCGTATCGCCGTTTGTGATGTAAACCTTGCAGCTGGACACCATTTGATTGGTGACCTGAAATTGACGACAGTTATTATCACCTCACAGTAATGAAATCAAAGCCAATTACAACTTTGAATCACAGATAAGAACTATCAAAATCACTGTAAAACTTGTGCAACGGTCACAGATACTAAATTTCTCATTGTATTTAATCATGCACAGATGGGGTTTAACTTTGAATCTTGATAGCACTCCATGTTCAACTGTTGAAAGAAATATGCCGCTCTTGAAACGGTACAGTATAGGTCAATATTAACTTTCCACGGGTGTTAATTACGAAGAAAACTCAACAACACCTGAATATGAAATAGACGGTTGCTAGTCGTAAATCAAAGTTGTAAGGTAAATATTCAACACAAACTCTTACCTTTACAAATAGAGATGTCATTCTTTCCGAAGTATTATAGTAATGACTGATGCTGTGTATCATCCTGATGGTATTAATCAGCCCTGGCAATGAGTCGATCATCAAAGCTGGATCTCTGAAAGATATTTTGTACACAACAATGAGTGTAGAAAATTGATATGACATAATCACGCTAAGATTTCTCTTGAAAATATTTACAGCACAGGTGATCTGAGCTTGTACCATAGTCAGAAGCCAAATAGGGCTGACCCACCAATTATGGATATCATATCTTGTTACATCATCAATTTTTAAATTGGTAATTGAAACTTCCATTTATGGAACTTTGAATTTCATTCAAAATCAGCCTTGTTTCTAACTTTTTTATAAATTCATTCCATCAAATATAGTAAACTTGTTGGATCCTAAACTCGGCAGAATAAATCATTATTGTCTGGTTGGTTCTTTTCAGAACTCTTATTAGGCCTACACTTTACAGTTGTTAATAAAACGACATATAATGTGCACAATACACAAAGCACATGGACTCTGGACATAATGTCAAAAATAACCAGTATTTAGATGTAGATTAACAAACCTGTTGTACAATGGTAGACAGAACTTCTCCAAAGTATATAAATACTTCACATTGTCCTTAGCTTCATTCGCAAATCCGGTAATACGACCGTCAAGCTCACGCCAAGTCTGAAAATTTTCTTCTTACTATATGCATCACGAATTTAGCCACAGTATATATACCATGATAAGTTTTGATTTGGCAAACGTCAGAACGCTCAAAGCTGCTTTGACGTCTTGTCTCTTGAGCTGTTCCAGGAGGTAGTTGAACTTAGCCATTCGTCTTTTCCAATGCTCCAACTCAGCACGCGGCCCGATGTTGTCGGCTTCTTTTCGCATTTGCTCACTCTCCGCCAGCACCTTTCACACCAAAGTATGTTAACTACAGGCAAAATGTTCAGTTAACTTATCTGTATTCATACATAAACTATTTATGCACATACATTGTGGGTAAAACCATCACAAATTTGGAAAACAGGAGAATCAGTTTGCTATATATGATACGATGCAAAACAAGTAACATAAGCGCTAGCAATATAAGAGCTAAGTGTTATGTAGGACCTCAATTTACCCTTTCAATTTGTTTGATCCACAGCTTGACACAATTCTCGACCAGTTCAAGAGATTCCGAACTGGCAACCACCGCAGCACAGTCCGACGGCGTGATCAATTTCGATAGGTCGAAAGTGGTGCATTCCTGAAAAATGTAAGTTATCATCCTTGCACTCATACAGACTGGGACAACTATATAATTATAATTGTTTAATTAGATTAATTAGAAACAAATGTCGGTAATCAGATTGTAATCTGCTCGAATTTCAATTCTAATCAACTATGGTTTTCACGAACATGGTACAGGAGAGCTGTATAGTGCAAGATAGACACTAGGGCTGTTCAAAAATAACTTTTTTTCCCGGATTCCAGCCATTCACTTATTAAATTGTCAGGTTACCCTCCGCAGATCCAATTAAAATTTTTAATTTTTTAGGGAAAATAAAAAAAAAATTCAAATTTTTCTGCCAACCCCATAAAATTGTCTCCTAGGATTATCATCGAAAAACTCACGTAACTCCGCTTCTACTGGTCGGAATTGAGTCAAATTTGTTTTGGATCGTCTTTGAAGAGAGCTCAGCAATTTTATGGGGTTAGCAGAAAAATTTGATTTTTTTTATTTATTTTTATTCTAATTCTAATGCAATTTGAAAAAGAATAACTGTGTAGCTATCATTATATTTCTAATCGAATATTGAAACGCTGAAAATTGACCAGTGCAACCTGCGCTTTAAACCTACCTCCAGTGTAATCTTTTCATTCAGGCTATCGCGGGCAGCCGCGAGAGCTTCCACGAAGGTATCCAGCACGGTAATAAATTCCTTCTCCGTTTCTTTACCGGCTTCGGTCTTCGCCAATTGGCCCCATGCGGTCTGATTTTGCTGAAGAGCAGGAATGAAGATTTGCAGCATCATCTTCTCGATGGAAAAGAGCACACCCTTTTCAGATGCGTCCATCATATGCAAAGCGATTTCCTGAATGGTAATGCAAAATGCAAAGGTCAGTCACCAAGTAACAGGGTTGTAATGACTCGAGTCACGATTTCTTGTTGACTCGATTTGAACCGAGTCATATTCTTAAGCATGCGAAATAACTTGACTTGAGTCATTTTGTGCATTGACACGACTTTAACTTTAATCATTGCGCAAGACTCGACCAAATCATGTGACTCGAGACATTCTGTATGACTCAATTCAAGTCTCGTCTATCATTAATGGTACTTGAAATAGGCCTAGAAACTGTCTGCTATCAGTTTGAATCAATAAGTCAGTGGTTCCTAACCTTTTTCGTCTCGTGGACCCCTTGGCCAACATTTGAGCTAAAATCCCCCCCTACGAAAATGTGGTGACTAAGCAGGTGACTAGGTGACTAAGAAAGGTGCCTTTTAACGCACAACCATTTGTTGGCCGTGGAATATATGGACAAACATATTCAGAAATGTCCGAACTATGTCGAATGCGGGCCGCACTACACTTTGGTAAAGTACAGCTAAATTTGACCTGCAGCCGCTAACGAAAAATAAATCACCAAGTCCGCTTGTTATGGCCTTGAGTTGAATCGATGGATTTGGTATGTTTTTCACGTTGGCTCATATGTTGGTTTGAAAAGGTAAACATTTTCGCCAGTGGCCTTGTGCTGCATTCGGCTTGCCTTTTTCCTGCTTAGTAGCAATTGGCTCGAGAGGCTGTCACGTGCCCAACGAAATCGTCTCGCGAGCCTCACTTTATCAGGGGGTGTAATATTAACGGAAGGCATTTCAACATACACCTAGCTTAAAATCCGCCATACTCAACAGTTCTACCATAAAAATCTAAACACCTTGTGAATCCAGTGTATCTTCCGATACAACCCTAAAGTCAGATTCCCCCCTAAAAATTTCAAAATTCCTCTAAGGAGAGAATTCCTCCCCGGTTGGCAACCACTTCAATAAGTTATAGGGTGAGAAAAATTGGTATGTTATGAATGCAAGGCATTTGATATCGCCCAAGCAGAATTGTAAAGATGTGTGTTGAACATGACTTGAACTCGGGACTGTACACTACTCGCTATGACTCAGACTCAACCATTTGCAACCTGACTTGGACTCGTACTTGACTCGGTGGAAAGTTTAGGAGAGAGGGAGAGACATCATATATATTCTCGTCTGCACCATTGAGATGCTTTGACGATGGAGATGCGATATAACCTTTCAGTAAGGCTATCTACTCTGTACCACCATGACTTTTCTCCTACGGATTGACCCTGAATGCTGATCGCCAAGCGGGATACCTGTGGTCTGCGGATACCAGTTTTTGAGTCTTTGGTCTGACCCGGGCGGGAATTGAACCCACGACCTACCGATCAAGAAGGTGGACACATCGCCATTACACTATCTCGATCGGTGATGACATGAAAATGACTCGACTTAAAACGAGTTAAAACTTTAAAAGTCAGATTGACTTGTGACACGGAACCGTGTGACTTGGTCACTAACGTGCCAAGCACTGCTACTTTTTCCGAATATTCGAGTATATCGTCTGTACTTTTATCGGTAAAACTTATGCAAGTGTGAATTTTGAACTAACTGCTTCAAAGTCAAAGCAATTACTATCTACACTTCTCAATATTTTTAGGTAAAGCAGCCATAGACTGAGTTTCACTTGTGCAGAATAAAAAGATTATGAACGACTGTCATATGACATAATTATAAGGAGTCTAAAATTTAAAAAACCGAAGCTAGATATCCGCAACTATAACATAGTGCTTCAACGCATTCTCCTTACCCTGTTGATATTTTCCGGAGTTATTGCTTTGTCCACTCGGTTGCGTAAAAAGAATATGCATTGGCCAGTAAGTCCGACGTCAGTTCCTTCCGTGACGAACAGTTTCGGCTTTTTACCTCGAGAGGAATGGGGTTTGTCAGGTTTTCCAAACCCACCAAGATGGAGACCTGTCAAAAATACATTAGTAATTAAGTCATGCAGTATTAGGCAGTTAGTCTGCAGAACACTAAGTACTTGAGGGTAGTGTACGCAACGTATTCTTTGTAAGTGTAGCACCACTTTTATTATCAAAAGAATGACACTGAACACTGTCACCTCGGGCATTGATACTAGTGATACAACTATGTTGGGTTAGATATGAGATTTAGAGATCATACTTGGTTGTTTCTGCATCCTCCTATCTGTTCATTACATCACAATGTAGGCCTACGCTGTATGTCACCATATAAATTGTGTGTCTTGAGTGGACGAACATAATAGAACCGCTGATTATGATCTGAGGTATGGGGTAAATGGGCTGGGTATATAGACCTGGCCCATAGCGACGCCCACACACTGGTTAACTCCCAACCCCAACCAGAGTCAGGGACACAAGTCGACTTGGGCAGCACCCAGGGTTGTAATGACTCGAGTCATGCCATGACACCGAATTTCAATTTTCCGTTGACTCAATTTGACTCGAGTCATATTTGTATAGACTCAACTTGTACTCGAGTCGTTTTGCATGACTCGATCAAGTCATATTCGTGATTAGATGGCCAAGACAAGCATTTTATTGCAACTTTGGAAGAATAGTCAAGTTACAACAGTATCTGTAATTGGTATCTCGTCTATAATTACCGATACTTGAAAAATTGGGCCAGAAACTCTCTTTTATAAACATGTTTAGAGTGGCAAAAATAGTACATCCGATATCACCCACGTAAAGTTGCATAAAAAGTGAGTTGAACATGACTTGAACTCTTGACTGAACACTGAACACTCCACCCTTCACAACGTGACTTGCACTCGGACATAAATCAGTTGTGAATTGGAAATATCACGACTCGAGTCAAAAGCGTGAAAGTGAAATCAATTTGCGACTCGGATCCTCGAGACTTGGTAGCAACCGTGGGAGCACTGTTGACCTGTGGTCATGGGGAACATTGCTTATTGAGGTGTGTGATTAAAAGACTACTACCAGTTGTTTCAGCACCCTCCTATCACAATCTTTTGATGGAAATTTTAATAAAATGATGATGATGATATCAAAGCGCCAAAAAATGCTGCCTGTTTAAGACATAATATTGTATTAACTTGCCATGACAGATGCAAAATCAAAATTCGAGATAACATATTTGATTGTATTTGACATCAGTTTAGTTCCGCTTAGTTAACATGAAAGGTATGCAATATGTCTTTTTCGCAAATAAGTTACTAGTCAACTAGTAACTAGTAACTGTAATCTGCTGACAAACTCGTTAGGCTATGCCTTTAACCCAGTCACCAATTGATGATATCATTCTAACACGGATGAAATCAGGCGCGAATGTAAATAACAAGAATGATTACTTTGCTCCATTCCAGCATCGAAATCTTGGTAGAAAAACATCAGATGGGGCTTCCCACCGGATGCGAAAAACTCCCCCATTCGATCGATCTGTGTTCCCTCCAGAAGCGCCTCTTCCACATCCGACCTAATCAATCAAGTGCATGGCTTGAATAGCAAAGACAAAAGTAGTATTGTGAATAATATATTGATATTTAAGTAAACCCGAATATTTTCGGCTGACACTCGTCAGGCGTAATCGTCAGCAATTAGTAGAGAATTGAAAATAACATTGTACGCCAACAATTGTATTAGTATATTACGATAAAATGTGGCTTATATTGATGGGATAGGGCCAAGCGCCAGGCTACGAACTTACGTTTCCAGGCCGAGCGACAAAGCAACTGCATTGATGATGTATTCATGTCGACCGTCCAGTTGCGACCGCTTATTCTCTCGCTCTTCCTTGAGTTTTTGCTGAAATTCGTGAACTCATTTAACATTCCGACTTTTAGCACGTAATCGGGCTGGGCTGGCAGCTCCGGAATATCACGTTCAAGCCTACAGTATATGGACTTGGACGCTTGCCGATTGTCAAACTGGAGAACCAAAAGATATTCAAAACAATTTGCCCGTTGCGAGCCTCTCAGCTTGACTTTTCACGCCCAGTCTATTAACTGATTTACAATTAATATTGATTAATCGGAGACATCAAAGCCACTATTTATGTATAACTGCGATATTGTAGGCATGACGTAGGCCTACGGAGTCTTGCGGTCGACGTCTGAAGCTCCCGGGCCATTCTACATCACTAGTTTTAGACTGTTTACATTTAGTTATTTAGGTATGAGCAAGTTAATAAGCGAACAGCTGTTATACTATCTACGACATTGGTAATCAACCAGGGCAGCGAACAATTGCGCGACATCACATCGGCAGCACGGTGTTCGACTTTGATTAATTCTATCTATACTCCCAATGTTTTCCTCGCACTCACGTTAATCAGCTTGATTTTTGTCGCCTCTCGCGTGCTGCCGAAATCAAAACTTACTCCCCTGCTTCCCATGTCTACCACTATCACATGAGCATTGAGCAACGCTTACCAAACCGTCGAACGAGCCCTATAACCAACTTCAATATTCTGTATTCATTCGATAAACCGTCTTTTACAACATGTTACAGGGTCGGTTCATAATGCCTATTAATTCCGAACACATGAATTCACCAGTCAATGTGATTCCACCGCCCACTTGACAAGAGAATAAGAGTTTCAAGGATATACCTTTGAGAGAAATAGGAATAGTAAACAATAAGTCGTGCTTCATATAGCCGTGCGTTCTTGGTAATCCTCTTGAGAATATTAACTCACATATTATAAATATTAATGGTAGACATGGACATATTTTACTGCCCCCTATCAAACTTCAAAGTTGGCTAATGTACACTTCGTACGGTGTTGAGCTTTGGTGAGGATTACAGGATACATACGCTGAAAATGACATGATTTAGTAGCCTCCTGCTGTCACTAAACCATATCAATTTTCTGTGTTCAGTGAGAGCAGTTATTACAATTTAAATTAACTGGAAGGTCGAAATATTATCTTGATTTTAATTTAACAAAACAATTTGCTGTTAATCACTTTACTGGTGCCCCCACACCACATCCAAATCACATCATTGTGCAAACGCGCAGATTCTTTTAGTGAAGACCGGCACTAATCGCACTATGAGATGCTGCGACTGTCCAACTATAATTTATTCTCGCGAAATCAATAATATCAATAATGACTCAATCACTTACATTGAAGGCTTTGACGTCTGAATTATTAGCTACCACGCGAGATGCTTTATTTCCCATAGCAAAGGCATCTGCGCATCACTTTCAGGACGCCAACAAGTTTTATCGCGACACTGCACAGAATAGCTGTAAACTGCCTGCCGCACCTAATTGGTTCCAACGCGTAAGTACGAGTGGTTATTCCAAAACATAACACAGGTAATTTACGATGCGTGTTGATTTAAGTTGCTTGAAGTCCCGCCACAGACAAGATACCTTCGTGACCTACATCATACCAAGCATTGAGAACTGCGGTTAACCGCATGTTACTGAAGTTAGTATTTGGTGAAGATGAGCTCCCAAAGTGGGGGAATTCAAGGCATGTTACATATTGACATTTGTACCAATATCTTTAAGCCAATTAGTGAATTAGTCAGGTATTGATGTAGCCTTAGCATGGCAATAATTTTCATTCAGAATGCGTGAACAACTGAAAATGTTACAAAACAAAAAATATGCCATCATTTTAAGACTTGTGATTTTAAATTCTCACCATTGCTTCCTGAACATTTTGAGTGCTTTGACGATATTTCCCGCTTCCTATCGTATTGCGGGTGCTGGTTATTGATACGTGAGACGCCATTCTCCCCGCGCCCTATCAGAGGGCTGCCTTAAGCTCCGTAAATCCCAGTAAATTGTAGAGTTGCCAAGGTAATTTACCCCCTTTGAAATACGTAATAAAATGCGCGTTCTGCCTCCAACTCCAAGCGACTAAGCCTTCATTACGACTCGACGGGGTGCCTGTCGCGCGTATGTGATTGAATTTTGAATATATTTGTACAGTACATCGCTCTTGGCAACCGATTTGTGATTATCGTTATGAAATATGCTTCGCCGTATATAGGAAGACCAGCGTTAGAGAAACACAAAAGAAACGCACGCCTCCAATAACCCTTCTGTGTTTTCATATCCGCGTCAATATTCGATAACAATGTAGGCAGAATAATGAAATAGACGAATTCGTATAGTAACGCTAACCATACACAATGCGCGTCTATCTTGAAGACACTGATGTTTGTTTTGGGGCTATGTTCAGGCAACGTCGTACAGGTAATTATAGGATTCCCAGATGTGACATGAACTGTATAGCCTATCTTCCTCGGGATACTCTAATTAAGAGAATTCGATTAAAGCACTCGTGGTAATTAATTTACGAGCCATGACAAAACACAGCAACCTACGTGTTCCGATATGATGTCTGGGTGTCTTTTGGGCAGTAGGTCAAATCTGGATCAATTATATTCGGTATGTTAAAGATTAAATTTGGTATTTGTTCACGATTTCATGCAAAATGTTATATTTGCTCAACTGCGGTCAGATTTTATTTCAGTATGAATGATTGTTAAAGATGCAGCCTTTGGAATAATGTTTCTCAGGTATTGTGGTCGTGGAACCTTAACGAACCAGATCATTTTTCGTCATTTTCATGTAGGTATTGCCCGGTGTTCACGTCACACAACCATCATTACCATCAGGGGTACAATTTTTCTGCGCGCTCAGCAGGAACTCAGTTAGTTTTCTAGTCTCATTCTCTCTCGAGTGAAACCGATTCTCCCAATCCGCATTTGGACATGGACACTTTTAACGAATATAATCACCAGGGCTGATTTAAGTAAACATATATAGAACTCGATCAAACAGCCGGGATTTGTGTTTGCTCTCCTGTCTTCGATAAATGTCCCGCATTGGTCGTCAGTTATCGCTTGGTCATAATGACGGTAACTTGAGTTTGCGTTACTGGGTCGTATGTAGTTTTGACTGGTGCGAGGCGCCACACGTTACAGCCAGGGATATCTATCCAGGATATCCCTGGTTACGGCAATCCTAATCAATGCTTACAACCTGTGGACTCTGTGCGGAGATGTCCCTATTTAACAGTGGCGGCTCCTGACAATATCGGGTGGTGGGGCAAGGGATGCACGCGATTTTAATTGTATAAATGACGCCACAATAGTGTATTCCTACGTGAAAATGTGACTTCGTGGTGGTCACACACGGTTTGTATGGGGTATAGACATTAGGCATGGTTAATATAGCTTACGTATTTCAAATTATTCGAAAGAAAATATTAGGTACAGTAGTTGATACCTGCATATTGTAACATTGTATTAGTAGGCCTATTGCGCGCGGCGTGATTTCATAGTTGTTTGTTTGTTTGTTTTATTACATCATTGGCGCTTATCGCTATTATAGTCATTTGCGCCCAGTACATCAATTTCATAAATGTCAGAAGTCTTTGTGCTTTTTGCTCCTGGAACGCGATCTTTAGCTGCCATCTTTCAAGAGTTCGGCTCTCTCTTCGTCTGGGCTTTCCAATGCGCTGTGTTACAGCGGGATCGGCGATGAGGAGCCCAGATAAACCTCCGACACATAGAAACATGGCAGAGCCGTGACTCGAACCACCAACCATTGGTGTCGTGACTGCAGTGTTTTAACTAGGGCTGGGCAAAATCGAGTACCTGAGTGATTCGATTCTGAATCACCTAATATGCTTCGAGTCGAATCGAGTAATCGAGTATCACTCATTATGACGTCATAAAAGAATGTAATATGGCAAAGTTCAAATATGTACCTTTTATGCGACCGCGAAGGATATAGTGCTTGTTATCTATCACATTAAAGATACTTTGGTATTTTTTCAACCATACCGATATCATTGTACTTGGTGACAATGTTGTGGGATGATCATGACTTCGGAAATGTGCTATTTCCAGTAACGTTCGTATCTTTGTACGATATGTTTAGTATGCTACAATACGGCCAATCAAGGTTTCAAGGCTTCAACAGTGAAAATTAGTATCGAAACTATAATTCTCGATGATAAATTAACTTTCGGTGGCGAGGAGCGCATAATTTCAGTACTCGAAAAAATTGTCTTTTACTACTCGACTCGAATCATTAAAATTAATACTCGATTCAGATTCGAGTACTCGAATCATTGTGCCCAGCCCTAGTTTTAACCAACTGCGCCACTCGCTTCATAGTTGCAAAAAGTTTAATGACGAGCTCATTGAAATCTGGAATACCCAGAATGAGAGCGTTGAGAATCATGAGCACATCTAACGCATCGAGCCTAATTACTTCAGCAAAGTTGAAAGAAAGCGATTCTTCAACTATAGGAATTGAGGAATAGGCTGATCTAGTCATCAGCTGTTAGCCGTCATCGAAAACGAACTAGCTATCCCGCTTGACAGGGGGTTGTAAGCAAATGGCTTGAAGGCCACAATTTCACGGTGAAATTGATATTGGAGAATATAAAATAAAGTAAATATTTTAATGTAAACCGAGAATCTTAATAAACTGTTTCATGAGATCGTCATCTCATCCCCTATCTCAGTATGAAACTCAGTTAAAATTAGCACAGACCAACACTGGCTTTTGCGTGAAATCCGCAATGCGGTAGTTAGGCCTATCTGTCAGATATCTCTACCATACTCGACCTCGATAACGAAATTACAGCCCTAATCATTGAGTGTCAACCTCGGGACTTGGCACAGCTTCGTTACTAAAATCAAGACATACTGTCCAAAAGCTCATCACCGATCTAGATACGGAGTAGGCCTATCGTTAAAATCAATAATGACCAATACCGGTTTTGCGTAAAATCTGTTAGCGATAAATAACGAGTCAGCTCTCACTCGACTTAGAAATGAAATTACCACCACATAGTTCGGTGATAAACTTAAAACTTGGTACAGCGTTCGTTATAATATTAAGACTTACTATGCCAAATGTCATCACTGATATCGGTATGGAACATCGTCAAAATCAATGGAGACCAATACCCGCTTTTGAGTAAAATCTGTTTGCGATACAAGACGGATCAGCACACAGTCAACTTTGGAAACGAAATTACTACCCTAAACTTTAAGTAGCAACGCTGAAACTTGGAGCAGTGTTAAATACCACCATCACGACATAACATACCAAGTTTCAAGAATTATTATGTTGCGAAACACCGTCAAAATCGCCTTATACCAGCAAAGGTCGACCCAACGCATAGGACGGTAACATAGTTCAGGTTTATATACCATTGTTACATCACACTGGCATGGCGACTTGTCAAGTTGCCCCGGTTGCTCGGTAATTAGATGAATAAGAGAGAGTAGTTCACCGTTTCTTTATTATGAGCGGCTTTGAGAGAACAGACAGGAAAGGAAAGGACGTAGTTTATTTTTGTCCTTGATGTTTTTGCGGCATATACACCGACTCATGATACACGTACACGCGATCTGCGCATATGCATACCATGAGTACATGATGTGCATATGCCGCTGGACAAGGAAGTGCAGATATAGCCTTTACAGCTTTCTAAGTCATGCACCACCCCTCCATGCTATCCCAGTAATGCATGAGCGCCAAGCAGGGAAGCCATGGATACCAGTGTTACTAATCAGGTCTTTGGTCTGACCCCGGCCGGGAATCGAACCCACGACCTACCGATCAAGAAGCAGGACGCTTAACCATTACGCTATCTTGTCGCTAACCATTACGCTATCTTGTGAAAGCTTATTATGAGCGCTACCGGGGCAAGCCCCGGTTAAGCATTTACAAAGCGAAAACACAGAAGATAATTCGATTTTCGTAGAGACTTCGCTATATATGGGCATTTACAAGCGAAAGCACAAAATGAATGCGATTTTTGCCGTGATTTCGCTATATATTGATTGCTGAGCGTATATAAATAGTAAATCATTGTTATTGAACAGAATTTTAGGTGGGGCAATGCCCCAGTTGCCCTATAGGACGAGCCGCCACTGCTATTTAAGTATAGGCTATCCCTCGCTCGGATAGAACCGGGGCCGAAATGCAAATCGAAACACTAGGTAGTCCCGCGGAAAAACTTGATTCTAATATCTTTGTCACCCTCTCAATATATATATCGTCAAGTTCGCGAAGGAAATGTTTTATGTTTCGATTGATATCAATTTTATTGTAATGAAATGATCAATTACGTACTGGCTTCTGTCTCAATGTTACTTTAGGCAGGGGTTCTCAAACTGTGGTCCACGGACCCAATCTACCGGACAATCAACATTGTGGCCATATTTTTTTATTTTTTTCCCCAATTTCCCTCTTAATTGTAACTAGGGCTGGGCACAATGATTCGAGTACTCGAATCTGAATCGAGTATTAATTCTAATGATTCGAGTCGAGTAGTAAAAGATAATTTTTTCGAGTACTGAAATTATACGCTTCTCGCCAGTGAAAGCTAATTTATCAACTGGAGTTATAGTTTTGATACCAATTTTCACTGTTCAAGCCTTGATACCTTGATTGGCGGTATCGTAGCATACGAAACATATAGTACAAAGCTACGACGGTTACTGGACGTAGCACATTTTTAAAGTCATGATTATCCCACAACATTGTCACCAAGTGGATGAAATCGGTGTGGTCGAAAAAATACCAAAGTATCATTTATGAGATGGATAACAGGCATTATATTCTTTGTGGGGGCATAGACGGTACATATTTGAACGTTGACGTATTACTTTCTGTTCTGACGTCATAATGGGTGATACTCGATTACTCGACTCGACTCGAAGCATATTTCGTGATTCAGAATCGAATCACTCAGGTACTCGATTTTGCCCAGCCCTAATTGTAACTTGAAGAAAGAGTCCTCTTTTGCGGATATTCAAATATGGTAACCCTACCTAAATAGAGATGAGTTTAATCTGGTGACCGTCTTTGCTTTTAATGATCGGCTTCTAAAATTTTTGAGGTACTCGCAATCGCTCACATAACTTGAAGGGGTGCGCGATCAAAAAAGTTTAAGAACTTCTGCTAAAATTGCTAATAAACCAATGTATAATGATGATAGGAATAGTCAAAATCCCTTAGCCTAAGAGCGTCTCCTAGCGGAAGGATCATCACAAGATCAGTTCACCAGCTCCTCTGTTTTGGTTCGGCCAAAATCAATGATGCAGACTCACCATAAATCCCAGTGCGAATCGTGCTTGATGACGGTTTTTCAAATGCTCCGGTAGATGCTTTCCTCCCAAAACATCTTTAATGATTTTCGAAAATCTCAAAGTTGACCGTCTGCTCATGGAAGACGGCAAATCGCGAAACGACGCTGCGGTCGTAGCTTCCGACTGCGTGTCTCCATCTTTCATCTGATCTTTCAATCCTTGATCTTCATACCCTTCGCCATTGTCGAATTGACGCGACAAAACTCGTTCGCCTGATTCAACTGTGTTGGTCGTCACTACTTCGCTATTTCCGGCGTGATCGGCCTTTGCTGATACCTCAGCTTGATTGCGTGTCTCAGAAGTGACGATACCCGTTGTAATTGCAGCGTCCTGGGTACGTTTTTCATGAACATTGTGCTCTTCCCCGCTGATACTATCATGCCGGAGAGATGGCTTTTTCACGTTACTGTCATGGGTTAAAGTTGGATCCTCCTTAGAATCCAGCAATTGCTCTGGATGACTGATGACTTTTCCAGATTCGGTGTGATTTTGTTCCCCATCGTTCGAGTCAGATTTACCTGGTACAGAAGAACCGTCTCCACTGCTGCTGCTGCTGCTACTACTACTACTACTGCTGCTGCTTGTCTCTCTGACAGCAGTAACCTCAAGAGATCGATTATCTCCGATTTTCTCGAGTGAGCCATGTAACTCATTAGATAGTGAGCTACCGGTAGGCCTACCCGAAGTTGTGGAATTTTGTTGGTCACGATTGTCGTGATCTAATCCCGTGGAAGGCTGGCTGACTTTTGCTTCCAAGACTTCGTTTGCTTCGCCAGAGGAATGCACATCATCTGTATGCTCTATGCTGGACTTAGTCATGTTGGTGTCATCCGTAACCGACGTCTTTTCTATGTTTATGTGGGCCTCAGTGGTCATGTCTGAATCATGTTGGTCGGCTTGCTCCTCAACTCTCGTTTGATCTTGAGTTTCGTCCTCGCCCGATATTTCTATTACAGGGATTGTTTTGTCGCCCTGATTCTGCTTTTCGTCGCCGTTGTCATTTGATACGGAGTTAGTGTTATCTTGGACTGAAGTATGTTCTGTATTTCCAGTACTATCATTTGATAACTTATATGACTTTTGGGACTCCGTATTCTCTGTTTCATTACTCGCATTCCCTCTCGTGGAATCCTCATTCCCTTCCATTTTATTTCGGATTCAGTTTTCGACTAAACAATGCAGAATCCGCTGCGATCTGTCACCTGCTAGATTTTCTACGGTAATGATTGTACAATCGATATGCGTAACTCAAGTCCGGTACTAAGTAAATATGTAAAACCTTGTAGAATTGCATTTTAACTACTCTACAAACAAAGCACAATACAGCCGTGGTTGACAGGTCAATACATTTCTAGGCGTTGATTTCTTGTCGCCTTGGAGATATAACCGAATTGCTTGTAGTTACGCCTCCGTCTGTCAACAAGCTCAGTGCCATTAAGCATCATTCAGCTAATAAATTCCACTACTTAACGTCAGCCGGCCATAGTTAAAGCGATTTTCATTTCACATTCACAATTATTACTCATAAGGATCATATATTTGAACATAACGCCAGAGTTGGTCCAGTATGGTAGGCCTAATGGCATCGCCAACGACTCGTAGTGCCGGTTTGAGTTTCAGGATTAGAGCGTTTGTCGTTTGCGATGTGTCGCAGTTTATACGGCGGTGGTGGCCCAATTTCCGAAAAGAAAATGTCTGTATAGCCCACCTCTAAATTTGGTTGACTGATTACCAAAAAAAGGTCACCACCATCGTTCAGACCGATTGATTATACTAGAAAGGGGTCAGCACGTTCGCCCAGACCTGCTGCTGGTGATTACTAAAAAGGTCACGGCCGTCGCCATCTCATCCGCGTAAGTGGCGTCTCAAAAACGCCTATAGAAGTGGGACGTGCTATAAGTCGGCAGCTACGGAATCAAAAATACGGAATATCGGCCTGGTGTAAATTACCATTGTAGTCGACAAACACCATGAATACCACAAACAACAACAACCGTAGCCAGGGCAATGCTTCCAAACCGGTGGGTAGCGACCCACCACCGCGTCGCAAAGAATTTCTAAAGGTGGGGATCATAATGTTAGCAGATCCCGGAGAAAGCTAATCATGTGGTTCACCATGTGATTAATAACTGCTATTCGGGAAACATTTTAGGCGGACATCATAAAGTTAGTGGATCCGGACGACTGCCAATCGTGTAATTAAAAACTGCTAATCGCGATACATAAGGTTGGATAAGGTTACTTGCGTGATTACTCGAGGTGCCCTGAGTTTTCAATTAAGTGATGTTATCTATTGCATCATATTGCTGTATGTTGTCAATTTGTTGAATGGAACGGCAGGCTGCTAATAAAGATACTGCGCGACGCGCGTCCACGTCGTCGAAATATCATATGATCGACCGAAAAGATCATCGCTCTATCAAATATGCCGGACCTGACGTGTGGAACAGTATCCCGCCGGCCGGCCAACCGACAGTCGACGAGCATGTCCACTAGGGCTCTTCAAAAATGACTTTTTTTCTGAAATCGTACTGGCTACTTGATAAAATTGTTAGGTTACCTAATTTAAGCCTACACACAAAATTTGGTTCAATTCCAGCCAGTAACCGCTTTGCTACAGGAGAAGAAAGTTTTTATTTATTATCTAAAATGACATAATAAAAAATTTGAAAATTTTCTGTTCGCCCCATGAAAGTGTTAGGCTGTCTATAGAAACGATGCTCACCAAATTTGGTTCAATTCCAACCAGTGGAAGCGGAGTTATTGCAGTCGAAAAATTTGGATTTGAATAAAATAGTATTTACGGTGACCGATTCTTTGTTTATTTATTATAGTTGTGCTCACCGTAAATACTATTTTATTAAAATCCAAATTTTTCGACAGCAATAACTCTGCTTCCAATGGTTGGAATTGAACCAAATTTGGTGAGCATCGTTTCTATAGACAGCCTAACACTTTCATGGGGTGAACAGAAAATTTTCCAAATTTTTTATTATTTATTTTTATATAATAAATAGAGACTTTCTTCTCCTGTAGCAAAGCGGTTACTGGCTGGAATTGAACCAAATTTTGTGTGTAGGCTTAAATTAGGTAACCTAACAATTTTATCAAGTAGCCAGTACGATTTGAGAAAAAAAGTCATTTTTGAAGAGCCCTAGTCCACATTCAAGTCGAAATACAAGCAATTACTATACTAAATATATACTAGTTCGTCCTCAAGATTACCGGACCACGATCTGACCTGTCGATCTCGCTATCCATGACAGACCAACCCATTTTTGTGGCTTGTTTCTTTCTACTATCTGCTTTTACTTTTTATTCAGTGTGCAACTTTGCAGTGTGCAATGTGCATGCCTCCTACTAACATCGCCTAGGCCAAGGTGGGTGTCTGATTCCTAAGACTACTACTCCAAATCATTTCGACACCTTCCTATCTTTTTCATTGTGTCGCATTTTTGTGGTGTATTGTACTGATAAAAATTGCTAATAAACCGAGCTGAACTGATATCATCATCGCGAAATGAAAGTCGTGCGTAATCAGTATTGTACAATGTACTAGTGCATTGCATTGTAGAACGAAGAAACGGATTATAGAAAGTTGATAGATATATCGCTCTGCTGCACTGCAATGGTTTGTTGATTGTGTGATTGTTTAGTGAAGCCATTATCATGAAGACAATCGTCACTGTCATTGTCGGAAGTATTTGCGAATTTGGAATGTTAGGCACTGGACGCAGTTTTTACAGATAAGTATTATCTATAGTTTGTTACGATTTGTTCAATGATGAGATTAAAACTAACTTTATGCGCGGCGATCAACCGGTTTCCTTAATCCTAGGTTATTGTTAAATCCTGATGAACACGATAATCGACTTTATCAATAATCCAACTTCATGATCCCCTCCCTAAATGTTACAGTTTTCTATACAATTTGCCAGATATGCCAAATACCTTATCTCAATCAACCAACATTATCTAAGTTGAATTGTTGTTGCGCCCATATGCGCTACAAGCCACGTACCCGTGCTCATAATAATTCGTGAGTCAGATTTTCGTGACAGTCATTTTGATTGGAGCGCGAAATTGCGCATATTGTTCATTGTTCATGGAATTCATTCCTTTCTCCAAAGGCTTTGCAAACATTGATCGGGAAATCAAGCAATCTAGCCCGTTTTGCCACTTTAATCAGCAACCAATTGCCGTGACGCCATCATTGTTTTCAACGTTAGAAACGAATTACTGATTGGATACGCGCTTTCTTGTTTGTAATCACCTGCTACGCGTATTAATTATCTGCTTGATACACTAGTATTCCCTGGTCCCGAATCGTCGCTTGTCGGCGGCTAGTAGCACTTACACGAAGTATTTTGCGTTGAATTACGTTCTCATCCATGTTCCCTCTAATTTTTCACGAGGCTGCGCGCACTCACCAACTCATAGGACAATGTGTTGACTAAAGAAAGGGTCATCGCTTTGACTAGACTCCCAAATCCCAAGATTTTCCCGAAACTTCAACGTTGACGTTCAAGATTTTCATCGCATTTTACTTCATTTACTTAGGGTTAGTCTGAAAATTTTGAAAAATTGTTATCCTTTCCCGATTCCAAAATATGGTAACCCTAATTTAATACATTTGTACATCGAAAATTGTCGTCAGTTTGGTCTAATGATCATGATCATTTATGCCTTCTGCGGAAGATGTGATGATAATTTTTTTCTGTGCCCGGCCCAGATTTTTCTTTGCACGCAGACTTCGTCAACACCTCGCACGCGCGCAGGTTAGAGGGAACGTTGGTTGTCATTAGTTCGGTCGTATCTCATTGTGGATCGCACAATATAACGTGCGTTAGGAGTGGGTCGCTACCCTGAAAAAGATAGGAAATGCTGGCCTATAGACCTCTACTCAAGGGCCTATTCGGGAAACTGATTACTCTTAAATAAAGAACCCCCAAGTTGGAAACCGCTGCTGTATAGCAGAGAAGCACTGTTGATCGCTCTAAACAAGGCAATGGCCCATAGTATGAAAACCTTTGCTCTAGTCTAGGCCAAGGTGGTCGCTGGATTGATGTGGTCGTGGTGGTTTCGACACCCTCCCGTATGTTCATGGTGTCTTGTACTCGCATTGATCGCAGCGCATATGCTGTATTGAGTATGGCATCGATTGTTTATGGTATAGGGTTGCGATACGTCCGGAATTTCACTATTCAAACTGTGTCTGAGAGGAAATTCTGAAATAAAATTCTAAAATGTCCGGAATTTTGACGGCTTGATGCATAGGCTGAATTCTCTTCGTTAATCAACATAAACAGTACTATTTTTAGGCAGTTAATGCTATTTAATTTTTTTCTTCGCGCTGTGCGCTATTTAGTGTAGTATGTATTAATTTAAATATGGAGACTCGCAGAAAACGTATCATAAAATAAATAAAAATAACCATCATTTATACTAGAATAAGTCTAATTGTAATCGCAATTATAAAAGAGCGGTGTATTCCTAAAATCGGTTAAGGTCGTTTGGATGCTCTGATCAAAGACGCTGGTTCTAAACCTGGTCGTTTGCCTTTCTTTATTCTTGGGATCGCGAAGATGTTGAACGTAATAAGCTTCCAAAATAGGCCGTGAGCAAGTCTGGGCAAGCTGAACTTTTTTGTAATCCGCTTATCAAATTTTCAGCTGGGCTACGGAACATTTTCAATTTGGAAATGGAGTCGCGACCATAAACTGTTGAAAACCTCTGAATCTGTAACCTGCTGGTGCATTTTATAGTAATATATGGAAGAACCAATATTATCGACAGAATTCATTCACATAATTTAACAATCAGATGCATATAGTAAGCCTCCAATAAGTTGCATCGATTACCTGATGTTGGCCCCAAGATCAGTGTTTTTTGGGCGGAGGAGGCTGAAAAATGTGTTTTCGGTCCTGGTTACAACACACACGCACATGACTGTACCGACCTAACAGTATAGCAGTATTACCAGAGCTGTCAAATACACGGCCGATTTCATCCGGCCCGTGTAGAAATCAGCTGCAGACCATAGCAAACACCAGAGCTCACGTTAATGATGGCCCAATTCAGGACCTATGTTCCACTTCTGTATACAGTCGATAGGCAGTGGTGGCTTTTGGGGTGGGCGAGGTGGGCGGTCGCCCGCCCCCCCTGGTCGAAGCCCCCCCCCTATTTGGATTTTGCGTTTTTTTCAAGGATAATGACGAATAAACATGGAAATGCGTGTACCAAGCAAGAATATGATTCCGTACAGATGTGTCAATCATCATCAAATCACTGCATTCGTTAGAAAAGTCCCGTATCCCGATGATCATCACGTCTCTGCATGCGGTAGAATTACTTAGTTTTGATGTAGTCTATCCTTGCACACATGCAAAATAGACATAGCCGAATCCAGCACGTGGGCAAACCTTTGCGGCGGTGAAAGATAGATAATAATAACCGATGCGGAAGGGGGGTCCAGAAGTTACGGATAGATACTTATAGGCCCCCCCCCGGTAAGTCTCCCCCCCCCCCCCGTTCATAGGGCCACCACTGTCGATAGGCAAAGCTTTGCTAGTGTGACGTCATATTACGAGACATTTTGTTCATACCTCATTGTAAATCCCGCTAGCAGGCGCTAAAGAGTGTCCGGAATTTCTGCCACAAAAACAAAATAGTTTATTGTTAATGCAACCACTGATTATTGAGATTAATATTCTATATATAACTTGACTTTGAACAGTCAGAACCTGAAACTTGGTACCGAGTTCAAGACCCTTCGTGCGACGAAAAGGCAATCGGGCGGTAAATGCAGACGCGTGACCTCGATCGATACCACCGGGAAATCTTTTAGTTTTAATACGGTGGCTTTCTGAGACAACTGAATGCTGCTGAAATAGTGTTCGCACTTCCCACTTCAATTTGAAACCACATATATGGGGAGAACAATTCTGTTTAAAAGCTTGGCTCAGAGTGATGACGTGGGTTGCTCAACAAAAACTTGCACTCATTGTACTCGAAGTGGTAGGGTGCGGCGATAACCTATGTTTACCTTTTAGTGGGTGCCTAGAGGTGAAATGGTGAAATTGCACCAACAAACTATCCAGTTTAGAGTTTTCTTGCCTATACTTACTAGTTCATATAGTTCAGGAGTTCTTAAATTGGGGTCCATCCGTATATATACTATAATACCTAAGCCACACGGAAGATACGCGAACTACACATGTAATGAGGCCGTGACGATGGCTCGGGAAATGGATGGCCTTTTTCGTGTCTTCAAGGTTAATGAGACGCTTCAAATCTACAGACTATATATGGTCTTAAAATCCCGTAGTAGACATTTCAATTTATTGTGTATATAGTAGTAAGCTATAATCTTTTGAAAAAGTGACTTCCAATAATTCGAATGTGGAAAGAGTGAGATAGAGAGAGAATTGATTAAGGCAATAACATTAATATGAAGTAATTAGAGATATTTAAACATGTATTTGAAAATAAAAGCGGTAAACAAATAATGACTTTTCGATTGCCTATGAACGCACGATAATAAACGCACCGATTGTATTTCAAGAAAAACTTTCTTCAATCGCACCCTCATAAAGACCCAACAACAACATAACAGTCCATCCCAAGAGTAACCCTATGTTCTGAAGAAGAAATTGAAGTGCCGGGTTTTCGCATAACTGCCGCGTCATCTCAGACATCTGTAACGAACAACAATTGGTAATTGTTAAGTCGCTTGGCTCCGCAATGTACAGGTGAAGAATACAACGGGTTTAAAGCGACTTACCACCTGCACCAGGGCAATGTAAAGGAATGTTCCCGCCACAAAGGCCAAAATCCACAATCGGGCAGCCTCGTTCTGACCCACGGCGATTCCCAAGTACAGTCCTATGAATGCGAAGCAAGCTGCCGACAGGTTCAGTCCGATCGCCTTCCATTTAGAAGCGCCATTTTGTATGAAGATAGCGAAATCACCTAAATACCAAGTCGAGAGCAAAATATTTATCACATATTTTCGACATCTGGAACCAATTATGGTTGAGAAAACCTATGCACGATCTATTTACCGCCTTTAAATTCAGTTCAAATATATAATCGCGCTTGCTGTTTATACCAGTGATCCTTAGCCGGTGTTCCCGGGGTTCTCTGGAGGTAAAGACACACACCCAACTCATATATGTGATTCGTGATGATGCGCCCGCATTGGCCATCCTCGGTTGCAGGCAATTACGTCCCATCGGAAAGTGAATCGTGACTGTTGTGGTGGTACTTTGTGTGCACCGTGCAGTTGCGTACGCAGGAGAGGTTGCGGGTTCTAAATTAAAGCCCCAGTCCTTCTGAAACGCCAATCCTATCTCCAAGATTGATTAGCTAAGTGATTTCCCTTATCAATATCGTCACAAATTTGCCCCCTCCCGCCCATATTTACCGATCGGAAAAAAGCGGAAATATAACCGGGAAATTCATTCACGTAGCCTAATTCTAATCGCTGGTGGTAGGTGCTCGGAAAACCGGTTTCCGTGAAGAAAGAACAAGCTCGAAGAAGACTGTGACGTCGGGCACAGGTCGGGGGGATGCCAGTTTAAGAGGCCCGAACTGGTTGGTCGTTCGGCGTCCCCGTATCTGTTCATTACATCGCATTGTGTGTCTTGTATATCGCATTGTACATTACGTGTGTGTGTGTGTTGGGCACATGAGAATATAATCCGACGATTATTGAAGTGAATATTGAAGGCGTATTCACTTGCATTTTTCGACCGTGTTGATTAAATATGTCTCTCTGGACCTTATAACATTTTCGCTCCCTAGCGCCCCCCAGTCGTCCCATTTGGTATTTCCGCCCCCATTGTTTGTCATAATATCGCACTGGGGAGCGATATCGCTCACGTTGGGATTTGGGAACCGCTGGATTAGTTCATTTGTAATGACGTTATTGGTATCACGCTGTTATATGTTTGGACCGAACAATATACATTATACACTGACACTTTCCTAGGTGAAGCCTCGCATTTCTGAACTGGCATCTCTGAATGGTAACAGTAGAATTCACACTGATTTGCAATTCATTACATTGTTTTCATGTTGTGTGGATAAGGGTTTTCTTACTTTCACATTCTGTTAATACGCAGTTCATTTTGTGCACCAGTAATATACAGTAATGTGATGTGTATTGTGAATTGTGGTATGACTCAGCGAAACTTTGGGATTCCAGAAGGCTTGCAGATTATAATCGTAAGGGTTCCCTTGTCTGGTAAAGGCTAAGAACCACTGGCTCATATTGCACTGAGGTCGCAAACGCTTTTGGGTATTGTTGTATGTTTAAGTACGTGCTTCAGTTGCTTGAGTAGCTAAAAGAAGTTCGCACTCTGCTGCCATATCGTGGATCGCTTAACCCTATTGTCATTACTTTCGGCGTAGATTACCGAGTACTCGAGCAGAGATGGCAAATTAGTCGCTTTTAAATAAGATTTACTCTGATACAGTGAGCTACCAATTTTTAATTCAATTTCAATTTATTACGAACAATTTCATCATTTCAATACACCACAAGACTGCGATACAATAAAAAGATAAGAAGGTGTCGAAACGACTTGGAGCAGTCTTTGAAATCAGACGTCCACCTGGCCTAGGCGATGTGAAAAGGAGGCATGCACACGGAATGAAAAGTAAAAGAAGATGACATAAAAGGCGAGATAGATATGTCAGGTCGTGAATCGGTAAACTTGATGGTTGACTAGTATTGATTATTGACAAAACAGAGAGATGCCGTATCATTGAACTCACCAAGTTCGTGTGGAATTTCATGAAAAAGCACTGCTATGGTCGTTCCGATTCCGGCAGTGGCGGATTCCGCGAAAGATACTCCAATAGCGATGCCATCAGTTATGTTGTGTAAGGCGTCGCCTACAAACACGGTCAGTATCACCGTGTTGAACCCTGCGACAACATTAGAATTGTCAGCTGTACCTTGCTGTATAAATATTTATAGAGTGCCATACCTAGACAAACACGATCATGGTGTTCGTCAATTTCATCTGGCGGAATATTGACAGTCTCGCTATCTTCCGAGTTCTCCTGTGATGGAATAACGCGAACCACTGTGCCATGGCTAATAAGACCATGCATATTCATTCAAATATACATTGACTATAATAGTTTATTTGCGTTCTGAAGTAGCAAAATAGCGTAACCCGGCAGATTGTGGGTAATGTGCATCCGTGTGAGCATATGATTTATGTGAATTACTTTTCTTTAATTCAGGGATTAGCAACTCAAAATGGGTATACGGCGCCGCGAACCGCCATATAAGTTATACGCTTTAGTTCTACGATACTGCGTCACTCAATGCTCCGTTCCCTGTCAAACTCGGGCATAGACATATTAATTGACTGCATTGAAGAAAGATAAATAAAAATATAAATAAAAATAAGATACGATGATTGAATATTACATTTATTTTGAATTGGACCTGAATATTATCCGCTAATACTCGTCAGGGGCAATCGTCAGCAGCTAGTAGAGAATCGAAAATAAGAACTAGTTGTGACAATTAGACCTGACAAGTGTTAGCCGAACATATTCGGCTTTATTTCAATATGAGTAGCTTATATTATCTAAATATATATTGAAGTTCTGTATTTCCAAGAGTCACTTCAGACATTATGATAACACTCGATTTTCATTTTGTACTATGAGGTATAAATTTCTATATAACATTTGTTATTTTTAAGAACTGTGAATAATCAGACCAGTTGACCCTATATCCGAAAAAATATCGATCACAGGCTGACCTGCATCGCTAGATTTCCTTTGTTATTATTTTCATTAGATAATGTGATTTTCTTTACGGCTGGACTAATTAATAAATCCTCTCCATTTCTCTCTCTCACACATCACACACACACACGATGATTGGTAAAGCTTAGCAGTAAATCCTGAGTTAAATTCGTCATGGGTCATGTTAGGGTCGTGTGCAAATGTTCACCTCCCTTTGTGGCAAGCGTAAGATATAGTTACATTCATTCGCCTCCCTATATATCATGCTTATATGTAGGCTATATCACAGTTCGCCAAATCGCATTTTCGTTACGTATGCTATTGATTTACACGGTTGACAAATAAAGATTCTCTCTCTCCCATTGTGTGACTTCGTTGAGATTCGGGACAACGGTACGTAGCCTAATCAAACATTTCCCGTGACAAAATTTATGTTCTTGCTCCTGAGTGTTATGTTGTCTGTGCTTGCGTAATGCTAACTCTATAATTCTGTATGAAAGCAATAGTTCGGAAGTGGATTAGCCATTGGGTTTGGTCATTGCACTATGAAACCAAACAGTACTAAGACTTTCCCGAAAACAACATGTTTTCGTCTGTGCACTCGCCTTTCCTGGAAATTATGATAAATGAGCGCAGGTTAATTAAATATTATGGACCTTCCAGAGAAATACGCAGTGTAGATTCAGCAATTCTGAGCTCCCAATAAGAAAAAGTCACATGGGGTTGATTACACACCCGCGGTACACGAAACCAACCAGAATCGCACCACATTATAAATCAAACACAATATTCTAATCCAAATGATGCTTGCAAGTACGTAAGTATAGGAGGGTACATGCGCATAGGAACGTATAGGATTTATAACCGCAACATAATTCAGGTTCTGTTTTCGTGTTGGCTACCACCTTTTGGGTGTGAATACCACAGGTGGTCAGTATCGAAATACTTCTACTTTTTCGAAGTACTCAAGTAGTTTTCCTCTACTTCTGGAACATACTGAAGTAGATCTAGTTTTTGCTACTTCTACTTCGTTATATTTTGAGGTCTACTTACTTTCTTTTCGCTATTTTCAGTTTGTCAAGTAGAAGTTGTTTAATCCTCCAATAAGAAAGTTAGTCCGAGGAATTTCGGGACTGTTCTCACGGAGTACCAACATTTAATTTTCATAAAAGTCAAGTAAAGCCCAGAAATTTTGTTGCGCTTCGCGCACAGTAGTTATGCAATGAAAAATATGTTTCCACGAAAGTATCGGTGAATATAATTGAGGTACCGGATTGCGTGGCTCCGCTCACACACATTATCGCCCATATCAAATATTTCATTATAGTAAATATGGCCCACAATAACGCTTAATGAAACTACCGTTTGACAATCTGGCAATTACGT
Source organism: Botryllus schlosseri (assembly GCF_051294905.1). Taxonomy (NCBI): domain Eukaryota; kingdom Metazoa; phylum Chordata; class Ascidiacea; order Stolidobranchia; family Styelidae; genus Botryllus; species Botryllus schlosseri. The sequence continues at coordinate 24,492,585 of NC_137246.1, read as the reverse complement.
ATCATATCGTAATCTAGCAGCCAACGACGCGTCATAATCTGGGAAAGTGGACTCCGGCTTCGTTGAACGTTACGCCTGTTTTAGCAGACCACCTTCGAAACTTTCTGGACAAAAGACATGAAATAGCTACAATATGTGCCAATTTTACGATCCACCATATTTTTTATTAACGTACAGGCCTATAGTCATCACGCAAAGTGTTGAAACCGTATCTGATACAACTTCTCCGTATTGCTCGTCGCCTAAACTACGGGCCGTATAATTTGAGGTAAGGCGCCATGTCATGATATTTTCTAAAACGGGGTGTTCGAGTAAACAAAGGGTTGGTATCGCATTTTCATATCAATGCTATAATGTAGATCCCATGATGCGAACGTATGCTTATTCTGTCGAAAATTGATATCTCCTGGGATGCATGAATACGAATCAAGCTGTCTGCACCTTCCGCATAGCTCCTTGCGAACGAATTACGACCGTTTCTAAAACTACTTACTTACTTGAGTAGATTTAAAGCCAGTCAATTCTACTTATACATATGAAGTAGTTTGAAGTTCCTTTAAAAATTACTACTTCTACTCGTACTTGAGTAGATTTTTGCGTCGCTACCTCTACTTCTACTTGAGTAGCTTTCTTGAGGTGAGTACACAGTCGTTTTCGAAAAGAGTGCACCTAATATGACTGCGAAGTGTGCACAACACGGTGTAGTTTGTTAAATTGGTTACATATGACAATATACAGGATGTAGTTTATTGGCGTCTGAATTGACCTGTGTAATTAATCGCAGAACAAGCAGAACACTAAAATGGTTCGATGTCCCATAAACTCATAACATACCAGGTCTGGGGAGCTCTCAACAACTGATTTGTTACCGTAAACCTCTGCCTCCGTTCCATCCTGCAAAATTCAACACAATGTTGTTCGCTGGATCAACACCTATGATACGATATCTAACATTTTTGTTCCTCGTACAATGACAGATTACATAACTTAATAATAACCTCAACAAATGTGCGACAGGGATTTCTATGACGGTGAACACTGAACAGTTTTATATTAAGCACAGGCTATATGTATTTCCGTAAGTAGTATAAGTAGGGTTGCATTGTTGCAGTGTTTTTAAAAAAATGCCTTTTTGAAAAAAGAAATTATATAATTATGCGATAATTGTGAAAATACTTTCGAAAAACTGTCGTATGATCCTACGGCCGATTCGCACCCAAAATTAGTCGACGTTTACGATGTGGGGAGACTGGAACCCTTGAAATCGCCGTCGCTCCAACAGTTGTAGCATGTAGATATATATCATTGGTACGGACTGGGTGTTCTGCTGATGATGACCGCCGACCGTAAAATCGCTGCATAGCGAAGTAGTCCCGTTTAAAGATATTTTTGTCGCTTTATGACAGCGGTCAAGAGTTTTTTTTCGTCGAAGGAGCCATATTTACCCTATCTTTTCAATTGTCAATGTCAATCCATTGTGACGTTAATGGATTGTGACGTCGTGGCTAAAAAACAACAATAACAACATGTTTTGAACAAGGACCATTTTTACACATGTTTGTTTAAATATATTTTTGTTTTAAATACGACCCTAAGTATAAGTATAAATGCCATTAAAGATTGTTTTCTTTAACAAGTTTCTTAATTATCCCATAATTTTGTACATACTTTTAGTATGAGCCTACGGACGATTTGCATCCGATATGGATGGAATGGTTGGAAACCTCGAAATCGTCGTCGGCCCCACAGTTATATCACAGCAGTCATATATTATTGGTACGGAATGGATGTTCTGACTATGATTATGGTGGCGGTGCCCAACACCCAGAGTGAACATAGTCTTTCAGAGTTCCTTACACTGTGTAACACTTTGTTTTTGATTGCGCGATATCTTCGCAATGCTTTTAAGCCATTCTCAAGAAAAAAGAAGATATAAATTCCTCCGAACACTGCAGACATTTCCCACACAATTATGGTATGTTCTCCGTCATCCCCTTCGTCATCAGCCCCGGGCAGGCCAATCACCTGTCAGTATGTAAATTGAAATTGAGAACATAGTGTCCTGTGATTTCATAATAACACAATGGGGAAATGTACACATACCGGCTATATGACTGCTAAATTATCAATCAAGGTTCATTTTCAAATGGAGATTTAGATAAGATGATAAGCACAGCATTCAGTCATTCTAAACCTAAACAATCAATGACAATAGTAATGAATGGAAATTGGCATCTGTATTACAACGCGGTATTTAAGAGTCCGAGTATAGTCGCTGCGTTGCTGTCGGATTGTGTATGAATAAGTCTGATATGGAAGATTCGCTTATTGCCAAGGTCCGGCAGATCGATTTTACATAAAGCACAAGCTTACGTCGGGAATAACGTGTATCAGTGCATCTGCAGCCATCGTCCCTACTCCCAGGGCTATAAAAAACTGCAAGACGTACACGTGCGAACGATTCTTCAGCGTAGGGAATAGCAAAATACCCAGCAACGCGAGGCTACTGATAATTGCAACGGCTGCAGTTCCGTATCCGTACACTGAAACACATGGCAATTACTGTAACTTCAACGCGCAGGCGTGCCAATCCATCCTTGGCGAACGGCTGGAGATTATACTTTACTGACTACATACAAGACTTTAAGGCTCAAGACATCACTTTCAACGCCGTGATGATTTGGTTTTAATTTAGTAAACCAACCGTCAGAAAGTCATTTTTATTTTCTCTGCAAAGGTTTAGGTACTTTTCATGAAAAGTTGGACAACCAGAAATTTTTTAGCTTTTCTAAGATTAGATTGGAACTACTGAATTCGCAAAAACTTGGAAATTGGAGTAAATTTCGAATAAGAAAGAGATACAAAAAAGTCAAGTTCATATCAAATCAGAGTTCATGCCCATTGCTCATATGCTTATCAGAATGGAAAATATATGTACACCAAGCTTGGCTATAGTCTCGCACTATACAGTTCTCATGTAGCGTTTCTAGGAAAGCCAGACATTACATTAGAATTAAAATGGGATCACAGTAACATTTAACAAATTAGATTAGACTTTGGTTACGGGTATTTCGCTCTAATTTGACAAGTAGAATGATTTAGTCGTCCTATAGTCTGCTGTTATACACGTTCCTACCGAGAGTTTACAGGTTAAGTAGCGAAGGATAAAACCAGATAGGCTAACCAGCTACTTTTCAGGTGTCGACGAGATTGTGTAATGTGTATACAGCAAAAATAACTCCGATCTTGAAATTAACTACACTTATGAGTCAAATTATAAAACTTCGGTCTCACGAAGAGAGTCAATCTGAAATGCATGATAAAAGCGCTGATAATGTCAATAATCCTATGCAAAATCGTCCATTCGTATGTATAGTGTATATTAGATACTTAGTAGGCCACGCACCCATTGCGCTAGTGTATTCGTCACTATCATCTGAACGTGTCGTGTCTTGAGAAGTCTCGGGGTTGATGCTGCTAGTTGCTGTCATATCAGTGCTTCGTTAATAATATCTATTCGTAAAGTTAAATTAATCCTGTTCACACACAAATATCCAATATAACACTTTTTATATGCAGCAAGGCGTATGAACAATATGTGTCTTTAGAAAGGAAGCTCAGCGCTGTAAGACGTTTCATTCGATTGGGACGTCACATATACGATGATAGTACAGCAAAGTACAGTCATCGAATTCCTATTAGGAAGCTTATTCAGAACGGCCAATGCCATCGCCTTGTCTGGTTTTTAGCTGGATGCAGACTGCAGAGCAGAGCCATTACGCCAGTTCAAAATCCAGCAACTCAAATGTTATAGCTGTAGGCCAATGTTTTTTTCATATTATTCTGTGTCTAATAAGAGAAAGTTACCTATATTTTCATTCCAAATTAGTTTTTCGTGTAATAATTTCATCGCTTCAAAACATTTCTGATTACGACGCTATAGAACTGAGTATATAGCTAACTAGCACTGTGATAGTTGTGTTCGACACTTTTCGGCAATCGTTGCGCCTTGCCGTTACCAATAATGTTGAACTATGCCTGCAATTAAGGAGTCGCCAACGATGGACCGCCCGTAAGGAAGCCCGCGATAAGTTCATGACTACGCTAAAGCCAACCACATCCCCACCATTTCAAATCGACCACATTGTACAATAGATTTCCTTCACGAGATGAGGATTTTCGAATAACGCATCAACATTCTGCACTTTCAATTTTGTCTGGCGGTCTCAAAATAATATCGAAGTCTCTTTACAGGAATATCTTTGACGTAATTGATCCAGTAACTTATAATAATGACACTTCATTTTAATCAACTTAATACTCGCGATTATTATGTGTTGGTCCATAGAATCTAGTTGATAAACGTTTTTTTCATACTAATTCTTAATATTTCCAGAATCTTTTTTGTGCCTGCTACAACTACCATATTTCCCGTGCAGCGTAAACCCTACATTTACTCGCCATTTTCTTTTATGGCGTCACATTGTACCAGTCACTTGCCAATAGTTCCTTAGGGCCAGCTGAATTTTAACCCGACACCGTCTGAATGGGATTGTCCTGTCGAAAAGGTCATGTATTTATGGACACTGCATTGCACAATGCACATGCACAATTGCACATGCACAATTACACATTCAGCATTCTAAAAAACGACGTGATAGATACCAACGGTTATCAAGCTTTACCATAGTCGCTTCACCATAGTCTCAACTATCTATAGGCTAGCACGGTGTAGTTTGATTAACTCCAAGGTCAGCTAAATTTAAGATGTGATTCGGAACGGAGTGTACTGTAATATATATATATAACTGTGTTTCAATCCGTGTAGAAAAAAGTAGATGTTTGCTCATTCCGCAACATCTGGTATTACGTAATACGACTGATCACACTCGTTCAAGTTTTTGGATATCCGCTGATTCATATTGATTATGATCAATTTTGGTAAGAACATTAGATATCCTGACACCAGAAAATGTGTACATTATTATAATTACAGGATCCATCGAAGGAAATCACGTTCGTTACCCATAACATAAGCTTTGGTCAATAAAAGTCGGTAATATACTTGGTATTTGTGTCTTTGCCTGTTTGTAGATATATAGGCCTCTGGATAATTAACATATATACATCAAGACCTATATAATGAAATGTAATCAATACTACGAATGTCTCAGAGTTTATTAGGATGAAACCATAGAAAATTCGACCATCAGGATAAAGATAACCATAACTTGAATTAAAACCTGCAAATATATCAACCACTTGAGTCTTATCGTAAAGTATGAAAGTTTGCTCGCATAGATGGTAAAGTATCTTACTACATGTACGGTGATCGACATTTTAGTACATCAAATGTCCCCACTTAGCCGCACATGAAGAGATATCTGGATGTTTTACGACCAAAAATAAGTGCGACAGTGCGACAGTCCCTAAAAACACTGTGCGGAGTAACTAAAAAAAGGAAATTTGTGAAAGAAGATATCATATTATATACAATGAGTGGTAATTACAATGGAGGTAGCATTATACTGTATCATTTATGCAAGACTGGCTTCGATGTCCTCTTCATACAGGCCAAGTAACAACATCAGCGTCCACCCTAGTAGCATTCCAATTATTTGAATCGTAAAGATAAGAATAGGACTTTCCGCAATTGGACGTAGCAACTCAACCATCTGAAAAAAGAACAATCGTTTTAGGATCGTAGTTATGCAGACTCGTAAAAGTATCCTACCACTTGAACTAATGCGATATACAGAAACATCCCAGCGACGAGTGCAAGGAGCCACTGTCGTGCTGCTTCATTTTGACTTGCAGCAATTCCGACATAAAGACCAACAAAGGCACAACATGCGGCGACCGCATTCAACCCGATGGCTTGCCATTTGGAAGCGCCGTTCTTCAGATAGATTGCAAAATCGCCTGTCAAATGAACCCCAATTATCATTTTCACGTCAGCAGTCAACGCTCATCTGCTTACAAATGAGGAGTCATTTATAAAGTCAAGGCTTTGTAGATTTACAAGAACAGTTGCGTCAAAGAAATATACCATTTACATACCAAATTCGTGAGGAATTTCGTGGCAAAGCACTGCTATTGAAGTTCCTATACCGGCAGTTGCCGACGCTGTGAACGACACACCTATCGCCAAACCGTCGGCAAAGTTGTGAAGAATATCTCCGATGAACACCGTAAGTAGTACTGTAGTGAATTCTGGAATGATCAAGAAAAAGGATTACACGTAAATCGCCTATTTTCCATATTTCGTCGGTATAGCGACTTGGGCGATATTGACTTGAGATGTAGTGTAGACCTATTATATCAGGTTTATAGCTACATATACACAGTCGTACAGGGGCGATGCGATAAGTCAACCCAATATGGTATATTTATAGTCACTGTAAAGCTGGTGATATTGGTTTCTCCTTATTAAACGCTGACAGGATTATAGTTGTATAGGTCAACAACAGGCTTTGATATAGCGATGCACAAGATGTGATACACACGTATCAGTTGATTTAAATTATACTTACTCCAGCAAACATAGATTCTATCAGGACTGTCAGTTTCGGGCTGCACGTTATGAACGGAAACCTGAAATAGAGCTCTGCTTTCAATACCCACGCCGCCATCAATAAGTAGGCCTATAGGCTATTCCAAACCAACAATTGATACAGCAAAATGGTTTATGCCTGGACTTAAACGAGACCAAATGAAAATGGTGGATAACAGACAAAGTTTGCTTGTCTGGTATTCCGATTCATTTCGCGGTCATTTGAGAAGAAATGAATGCACAACGAAAATTAAGTACGGCTGTCTGACCAGCTTTGCAAAATAACCCACGAGCATCCGTATCTTCTTATAGTTTGTAATTGTTCCAAATATATTACTCGCTCATAAGTATCTTCAGCGAACAACTCATAGACCGACACACTACACCCGCAAATAGAAAAGGCATGAGCTATTCATTGGCCAATTCATTCAAATATGTTGGATTGCAAAGGTTTAATTTTTCTGATTTCTCCTGTTTCATCTATGTGTAGAAAGCTCCATCTAATAATCTACTATAACCAGATGCCATTGCTGTGTAGTACCTCGATCTTTTCAGCTATCGATTTCGGTGTGGGCCCTTCCACGTCGATAACGTCGATATCAGCCGCCTCATTTGTAAAAGTGGTGACGTCTTTAGTTTGCCTCGGTGCGGCAATAGAATTATCCTGAAATTATCATTGCTGCAAAGTTATAATACTCCGCATCTCAGTTACATAGTGTTATGACTATTAGCATCCCAGGATGAATTTAACGCAAGATATTTTAGGCAAAGTCTTCATCTGGTTATTAGGACATGACTATTGTCGAATCTTGGGACCCAAAAGTTGCATACTTTTATGCATCAACACTATTCAGCTCATTTATACATTATTGCGACTTGATAGACGGTGTTATGTGTAGATGTTATAGACTTTTATCAGGAACTGCATTTGTGCACTTGTGTATACTGTGAAGCTTATAAATGAATGAAAAGCGACAAAAGTGTCCCATATTGGCTGCATTGTATATTGTATATGTGTAATGTGAATGCAGTATATACACTCTACAATCTACAATCTACAAGTTATACGCCATGACTATTATACCGGTTAATGGTACAAAACAAACCTGGGGATACATTTGGTGTTCTATTTTTCGTCCCCTTTTCCATACTTTCAATCCGTTTTCGAAGGCAAAGAATAAAAATAATCCGCCATACACAACGGACATTTTCCAGACCACAACGGTGTGGTCAATCTCTTCTGTCGCGGCTTCTTCGTGATCGTGATCCGAGTGATCTTCCTCTTCATGCGCGTGGCTATGCAGACCGAGAGCCTACAAAACATATTGGTGTAGATAGGCAATATCAGTGGTGAGAGTTACTATTCTATTTCTGCTATTTCGGCATCTTCCTTGCCCAGCCGCATACGCACATCATACACTCATGGCATGCATATGCGTATGCACATGTCGCGTGTATATGTATATCATGAGTCGGTGTGTGCCGCAAAACATCAAGGACAAAAATATACAGCGTCCTATTCCTATCACTCGTAAAGTTCGAGTCTAACATAATACACATAACGATATAAATTAACTATTAGCCGATTTTTCTCTATAATTACAACGTGAATGATCGAAATATATTGGAGTAAAATAATCCTATAGTTTCTACGGTATAGCAATCACAATTTTTGCCCCATCCCCTGAAATTGAATCTGTTCAATATTGACGCATGGTGCCTGCACAATCTGCTCATCTATCTATAGAAATACTTTGACTCCCCAAGTTCTGAGCTGCGAATATACATTGAAAGGGGTCATTGGTATCGGTTAACGCGTAAACGGGTATCGGTTTTTTACCTATATAGATGACAGTGTGAGAAGTTATCTGTACTCAAACAAATTATATTATCTGAAGCTCGTATCATGTTACATTGAAAATATCTTTTGATTCTAAAATTTAACCTCCAGCTCACAATTAAAATGCGTTGGTGTACTGCATATATTGACCTGTGTTCTATTAAGATACTATTCGTCTCAACAATCTTGTCTATCTCGTAGACTGTTATGTATACATAGAGTGACTTACTTCAGGTATAATGTGCACCAATGCGTCGGCGGTCATTGTCCCCACTCCAAGTGCAATGAAGAATTGTACGAAATATTGATGGGAACGACTCTTCAACGTTGGAAATAAGATGATCCCCAATGCGGAGAGGCAGCTGATGATGGCGACGGCTGCGGTACCGTAGCCATATACTAAAAAGTATAGTTAAAGTGAATTATCTGCTGGGGTGAATTTGGAAACCTACATTGAAATTGAGGTTGAGCCTGACACTTTACACCGAATTCCAAGCTTTCAAGCTCATAATCCGCTCAAATAGTTGGAATGAATTTGACGTACCAATTGAACGATTAAGCAGCTGCTTTTGTACTGCATAATTTATCCATGTATCGCATATAATCACATAGAGAAATTTGACTATACAGTTTTGTATGATGTGAGTGCTTGTGATAATTTTACGACTTCCATTCCGTTTATTATTAACAATTTTATCAGATCAATACATCAAAAGATTGTGATACAATGAAAAGATAGGAAGGTGTCGAAACGACTTGGAGTAGTCTTTGAAATCAGACACCCAAATGTGCTTAGGCGATGTAAAGAAAAATCATGCACACTGAATGAAAAGAAATAGAAGATAACGAAGCCACTTGATATATACTGTGGTGGCATTTAATCTTGCATTTTCATTTTTCATAGACGTAGGGTCGTGACTTCTTCATCCTCGTCGTTGGATTGTAAGCATTTTTGGTGCAATCTTTTATGCGACTGATAGCAGTTGAGTGACATCATTACATTAGGTCAACTGAATGATTTATCTGCCAATTTTTACCGGAAATATAGTTTGTTTGTGTTATTCATGGTGTTTGTCGACTACTATGGTCTAAGGATGGTGTGAACGTGAGGTTCGCGTTCGCGTTCTGTGTGTGAACCTCGAAAATTTAGAGGTTCGCGTTCACAACAGAACCTTGGTAGGTTCTGCACTGTGAACCTTTTTCATATATTACAATTTTCACTTCATTATAACATCTTTGGTTCAAATTTATTGCATTTCAATTGCGGGCCACTCTATGCACGGCGCTGGCAGCATAAAAAAAAATCAACAATAAACGAGGATGCACCTTGGCAATCTCAAAAATTTTACTTGCCTTGTTACAAAAGTTTGCTCGAAATATCTAGCTTTCCGTTTGTGATTACAAACGGAAAGCTAGATATGACTCTCTGCTGTGAGCTTGACCCGCAATCCCACAACGTCACGAGCGAAATACACTACATGTAGTCAGCGAATGATGCTTATTCAACCAATCAATGAGATTAATATCGTTTTGTGATGTAAAAAATCAAGCATGCGTACGGGGTTAATCTTGGCTTCATATGTTATTGTATTATTAAAACCAAATCCGTGCGATTAAGGTGTTGGCTACTGCCGTATAACTTGTTAATGGGGTAATACCGGGGGCAAGTATAGAAACCTGTTTTACACTTTGTTCAATATCAATGTAACAATACTCAGACGCCGACTACATTGCACGGTCTGGCCTAGACCGTTAAGGCGTAAGCTTATATTCCCTGGCAAGTCCTCGTCGCAATTGTTGGCAAAGCGACGAGAGATATTGATTTTATGGAATTATTATATCATTTGATTGCCTCAGTTTATACATTTGGCGACATTTAAAACACCAATATGTACTACAGCATTGTGGCATTATGTGGCCCGAGTCGTCGCTAGGTATCGCGTACAATTGATCATTAATATAGGGTTGGAATTAGCAATATGACGTCACGTGACGTCATGAGGTTCACGTTCGCGTTCACACAGAACCTTTCAAAAAGGTTCGCGTTCACACGAACCTGAACCTTTTAGAGGTTCACACCATCCCTACTATGGTCATTTACACCAGGCCACTGTTCTTCATTCTCCGTAGCTGCCGACTTGTAGCACGGCCTACTTCTAGGCTAGGCTTTTATAAGACACCGATTACACGGATGAGATGGTTAGGAGGAACCTAGATAAACCTACAACACTTAGGTAGGAATTTTGAAGTCGACCCCGGTCGGACTCGAACCCGCAACCCATTGGTGTTGCAGCGGTGGATTATACCACTACGCTATCTCGCCGGGAATAGTCTTGCTACTGGCACAAGAACTGCCAAACCGCCTGTAAGTCAACGAAATCTAAGCAAGTATAGGGCCTATATATAATTACTTCATAAACGTGTTAGTTTCTTCCCCTTATACTGATGTTAATTAGAGAGAGGGACATGGTCGCAATCACTGATGCATATCTTACTCATGGCGGTTGTGTATTCCTGATGTCCATCATCGTGATCGTGATCGTGGTCGTGGTCGTCCGCCGCTGTCGTAGCCATTGTGAATAAACTTTATTGCAAAAGATGATGTGCTGTATCTCAAATAATTATCTGCGCAAAAACGGTCAATTTAATAACTTTTAGGAGAAATTATATACTGGCTAATTCTTCCTCGAGTGTGACGTTGCGACTATGTAACTCAACGTCGCACTTCAACTTTGAGTGATGAAGCATCGTGCTGATATATACGCTGATCGCAGTGTACATCGTTGTCGTAAAGCAAATATTTTACGTCCAGACTGAGAATTACCGCGTCCCGATTACTCGCATCAATACAAATACTTGCAATAGAACAAAGATGTTTGCTGCCAATTGTTTAGTCGAGTTCCCTCTCGTTGTAACTTGATAAGAGCGAGAAAGAGAGTTGACAATAATCGAAAAGGGAGAGAGAGAAATGTCGGAGAGAAAGAGAAGGATAGAGATAGAGAACGCCACAGATTACATACTCCATACACCAAAACAGTTTGAGCTAATATGTGTACAGAGAGATCGTGTTACCAGTCCTGAAATGTTTCGCAAGATTGCGGTAGAATATTCCACATAAATTCTCTATATAAAATAGTGACTGTAAAAGCTGCTAATACGACGAAACCTTTGTATAGGCCTTGTGTTTGACCAAATAATCGCCATTTTACTGAAAGTACCAGCTACTGTGCCCTCGGAATAGTTTCTATTTGTTTGCTTCGTTCGTTACAGTTGAAGAGTTTATAGCAGGGTTGTAATGACTCGAGTCATGACTCGACTCGAGTCCGACTCGAGTCACGACTTTATGATGACTCGACTTGACTCGAGTCATTTTCGCAAAATTCAGAAATAACTCGACTCGACTCGAGTCAATTTGTGTATTGACTCGACTTGGACTCGAGTCATTGCGCATGACTCGAACCAAGTCATATGACTCGAGACTCAGACTTCGAAGATCGACGATTCATTGTAATTTCGAAGAATAGTAAAGTTGCTACGTTATTGGGATCTCGAGTATTGATACTGGTACTTGAAAATGCGTCCAGGAACTGCTAAAAGTGAGGAAAATTAGTATATTATAAATGCGAACGATTCGATATCATCAAACGGAGTTATAAAAGGTGGGTTTAACAAGACATTGCCATGAATCCGAGCAGTCAACACAATGACTTGGACTCGACTCGAGTCATAATACCGTGACTCGGACTCGAGCCTATTTTTGCTGACTTGGACTCGGACTTGACTCGGTGGTGAATTGAAAATGACTCGACTTGACTCGAGTCAAAACTATAAAACTGAGATTGACTTGTGACTCGGTGCCTTGTGACTTGGTTACAACCCTGGTTTATAGGCATGGTAATTGTACGATGGACTTAATTCTTTATTGTTCGTGGTATCACGGTGTTTTTCGACGACAGTGGTCATTCACCCCGGACCGATATTATTTATTATGATTCCGTTGCTGCCAACTTGCAGCATGGAGTATGGCCCACTTCTATAGGCTTTTTAAGACACCGCCTGCGCGAATCACCTGGCGAGGTGGACTCACTTCTAAATTTACTTCAAACACGGCATGCTTCAGAAACAGAAGCGACGGTGATTCCAGAAAGCTTCGAATATAGCTTTCTTGGAAATGTGTGAATTTGACACAAATTGGCCCCGAAAAAATTTTATTTACTATTTTTCATTTGGATTTTCTTTTTCTATCTGAACAAAATGACGAGGGGCGTGTTACCACGAGTCATATGAGTTGGGTGTGTGTCTTGAGTCTTGATCTCCGCCATAAATCCCTGAGACTGGATCAGCGAAACCCTCGGGTTTGATATGAACCGCGGTTAATAACCATTGCAATAATGGCAGAGACTGTCAACTAGAACCTTATATAGCTTTAGGTGCGGTGAAGCAAGATATAACTGACCAGATGTTCCGAACATGAATAATTCAAAATATATTCTGGTGAATTTTCAATAATTGAGGTGCCATCAACAGCTAAACTTACTCCAGCAACGTTTTGTGTTCCTCTTTAAGTCTTTGCTATACGACCGTGGCGTGCGCTCTATAAATGTTATACAGTTACGCTATCAGTATGGGTCGCGAAGGGTATCATTTGTGTCGCGTCAAAGTATATTCTAAATATCGTATCCTTAAATTTGCTGAGATTTATCGCAGTTAAAGTGGTATTAAAACGTCTCTGCTCGTTTCGCGCGATATCTGCTACAGTCACTGTTTACATGTGGTACATTTTCAATTCAAGGGCGTTGGTCAGCTAAGAAGTGACCGACGCAGTCTAGTTTTTATGACAATACGCTCTGTTCATATAAATGTCGCCACCCTTTTATTACTCAATTCGGTTTACGGACTCAAAAACGTTTGCCTGTAATTTTTAGCCTAATCTTCAATGCTCTATCGCTTGCATTGGTAAACAGACAGGCATGTTAAAAGGGAGAGCGAGAGAGCGCATTGGTGGTCGAACTGTGAGGTTAAACCAGCACCGACATCACAGTCACGTTTGCACCTTTAATTGCCAATCGGCTCGACACAGGTTACTATTAGATTGCGCAAAAGGGAAACTTATATAAATCCTGATTTTGGCTACATCTTTACCAGCCTTCGCATGTTATGGGGCATACCATTTTATTCAATGCGCATATCCGTAAAAATCATTGGTTAGAGTCAATTTCATTGAAACTGTTCTGTAGTAGACATTTGAGTGACATTAGTTACACCGAATCAATGTGTTTTGTGATAATTCATGCTTTAGAGGACGATGTAACTACGATGTACTAAAACTGGATGTCACCTTCTCTATACTTCATCAGTGCCTGAAAAAACGTAACATGCGAACATTAAGAATTGAGTATTGGATGAGTGAGGTCGTAAGTCGTTCATAAAACTCAGATTTTGGGTCTCGGACTATAAAGTTAAAGAACCACTGACTTATGAGGATCCGCAGTTTCCGGAATATATACTATTTCAGGAAACGGATGGAAATTCATTGCATTTTGGAGTAGATTTTTATGCTTTTTGCTAACCAGTATTTAGATTTTCACTTTGAATTTTTGTTCGAACGTTAACCAGACCGGACAGCCGACATGAACTTGGATCCGGGTACGATATCTAGGATTCGGATTTGAAAATATTAAATCCTCGTGTGACTGACCCGGTGACCCCACATTGCATCACGCTGGTATTCATACGCGCAATGTATATCTTCTCCACTGAAATTTAACTGCCAGAAATAGCATAGCAACGTTTCGTATCAAAGCAAATACGTACATATTTGCAAGAGAATAATGGTGTTTGCTGCAGAGCGAGAAAAGAGCGAGAAAGAGAGTAGGGAATGACGGAATGGAAGAGGAGAGAGATCGAGAGGGAAATCATTTACAACAGAATACACTGAAACAGCCGTCTGAGCTAATAAGTAGTAGGGGAGACGTGGTACCGATGGATCAAAAATTGCAAAATGATCTCTGGCCCTCGAATCTTCAGCCGATAATAGCAGATCTTTTGCTGTCTCAACACTTCGATACAAGCTCTACCTATCGCGGACATTTAGAAGAATATCCGGCTTTTCAAAAAATATTTATTATCGTTTAAAATTTGTTGCTCGAACGTGTCATCGGTCCCCACCCGGTGGGTCCAAAGGCACACGACCATGGGACCTATGAGGCATACGATCAAAAACTCAAATTTGTTGATTTGTTTTGTTGTGTACTATAAGCTAAGCTACAGCAAGCCAATGAAGAATGTTTCGTCGCGACCTTCAAGAATAAAATAGATTATATCAACTCAAATGTTGGCATAAAATCATGTTTTAATTTACGCTCAAACTTACAAAATTAATGCCACATAATATTACCCGCAAATCGACATTTTGACTTACAAATACCTCGTATTAAAGCGATAAAACACCACAGATAACTGTGATATACAGCCTCTATATATGTAGGCGTGTTTCCGTTGTTAAGTGATTAGTTGGTCCATCTATTTTGCTTGTTTTGGCTATGGTACCAAAGGTTCCCCACCCCATAAATATTGTAATTGACTTGAAAATAGTCCACTCGAGGATGGTATTGATTCAAAAAATATGTGCCATTATATACCCTGATACAAGCCCTACACTTCATATCAAAAATTATGGCGGGTTTGTTAGTCTGAAAGGTGATATAGAAAAATGCAAATGTCGATCCAAATTTACTTTACACCCCCTAAAACGTAAATCACTCGTCCCAGACCCCATAACTCACGCAGGTCGAATTTTTTTGCATGTGAGGAAAGATTCTATCAGCATGTAATTGTAGACAAATTAACGGAGTGTAATCATGGAATTTTCATGGAGAATTTTTCAAGTATTTTCGGTCCCAGTGATCCATCGGTACCACATCTCCCCTACCTCGCTCGTGACTTTTCTGCTGTTGATTTAATCAGGAGATATAGCTATCAAAGCAATATAACTGCCATGTAACTTTTTGAAACAGTAGGCTCTTATGGCAAAATCGGCTGAGAAGATGAGATCTATCGATTCAATTATTATTATTCATAAGATTGCTGGTGGTAGGCCTACAAATATATGTGAAAGACCGAATTAAAATATTTTGAGAACCATAACGACACAAATGAACATCTGAACGTGGGATCAACTCCCAATCGGCTAAGGCCGTGGCACAGATGTAAGTAATCATACACTACACCAGTGACGTACGGCG
Source organism: Botryllus schlosseri (assembly GCF_051294905.1). Taxonomy (NCBI): domain Eukaryota; kingdom Metazoa; phylum Chordata; class Ascidiacea; order Stolidobranchia; family Styelidae; genus Botryllus; species Botryllus schlosseri. The sequence goes on along the minus strand of NC_137246.1, from coordinate 24,476,948 downwards.
AGGTCCAGAGTTGGTGAGGCATTGGCCCCTTTAGAACAAGAATTACAAATATATAAAGCCAAAAGGATATTTTATTCAATTGGCGTCTTTTTTCTTACCACATTATCACTGTTCACACACAGGGCGCGTAAGAAGGTACGATAGTAACTAGCGGTTCTGTTTTAGGACATATAATTCTCCCCCATTTTTGCAGTATAGCCTATACTACATAGCAAAACAGGAATCAAACAGTTCGGAGCAGTGCACCTGGATCGCCTGGCGCCTCTGCCAAAAAGGAAGGTGCAAAACTAAATATGTCGCTATTACTAACAACATACGTAAATGGTTACAGACTTTAGTCCGGCTGTTGGAAATCAAGGCGACGTTCATGATTGGGGAGGCGGATTCCCTTGGAATCACATCCAGCTACAGCGGGAAATAGCTGAGCAGATTTAGATAACACATTAAACGAGGTACAATGAAGGTTAAGCCTAGTACACTAGTCGCGCTGAAATATGCGATAAAATTGGTATTCTGGACACACAATTAATGAAATGATACACAGTTTTAGGTACACGGCAGCGTCACTTCGTAAATAAACTACAAGGTTGCTGATTGACTTGGCACGATCTATTGTTTCTTAGCGCTCTCCACACTCAAGCTACGAAAGAAGGCAATACACATCCACAATTGAAAGTAGGTATGGGAAATACATAACAGCTACACCAGTAAAGGAATGTATTCTGCTCTTCATTGCATGTTGGTCGCCGCAACATTCGCGATTCATACCGCACCGTCGGTTCGAGAAGTCAATAGCCGACAGTGCGTTGTTTCACTGTGGAGGCAGTCTCTATTTATAGTTTTCCAGCGTGTGCACGCTGAGTACACGCGGGTTTCATTGCGCTGCGAATGCCGGATTGCTAGCAAGCAATCAGTGAGGCAGAATAATTCGTGCCTTACCTTTCTATTGTTTCACCGCACTTTCATTGTATACGTAACAAAGCCGAAATTCACATTGCTTGGCGGTTTGAAGGACTTTTGGTGCTCTGACATTATTGATATCTGTATTTTTGGAATCAGGCGACAATAGGAATAGGAATCTGACGCTGGTATTTTTTGTCTTTGATGTTTTTGCGGGATATACACCGAATCATGTAGCCTATCTACACATGATACACATACACACGATCTCTGCATATGCAGCTGTACAAGGGAGGTGCAAGGAGCGAGAAAGAGATAGAGAGAGAGGGAGAGAGAATTCTTTTATTCGTCAAAACATGAAATACAGTATGGGCAATGTTCACAGAGATACACGTCCAATAATGACATTATTTTTTTTATTTTCCCAAATATATATTACATGGTGGTAGACTGGAAGACCCGATATGATCGAAGTCTTCAAGGCCGGAGTCACCCAAACAGTATTAATAATAATAATTTTTTCTCTCCGTCGAATAGCAGAGGAACGAGTAAGGAAATAAAACAAAAGTAAACAAAAGAGAACAACACTAGTGAAGGACGGCCTCCGTTGTCGAAAGTGCAGAAAATAACAATTTGACCCAAGTAGGTAATATTACCGTAACATATAAAATACATAACAGATAAAAAAATAGCTTTGCAAGGCTTTCTAAGTCTTGGACCATGCATGTTATCCGGGATATGCTGAGCGTCATGCGGAGAAAGGCACGTTATATTGATTCGCTCTATGATCTGACAAGGCAGGGGATTCATCCCGCGACCTCACTGGCATCCCCTGACCGCACGTCACTACACTACGCATATAGGTCCTATTGTCTGAACTAATGAACTTTTATGCAGCGAAGGACTATTAGTTTCTATTGCGACGATTCCTGGTCGTATTGCGCAATGCGATGAAGCAGTGGTTCTTAGCTGGTGTTCCACGGAACAATAGTGGTTCCATGAGCCAGTCTCAGGGGTTTCGTGAAGGTCAAGAGCCAAGACCGAGCGAGATAGTGTAATGGATGTGCGTCCGGCTTCTCGATCGGTAGGTCGTGGGTTCGATCCCCGGCCGGGTCAGACCAAAGACTCGAAAACTGGTATCCGCGGCTATCCTGCTAGGCGCTCAGCAATCACGGATAGCATGGAGGAGAAAAAAACCGGGGGTGCAGACTAGATGACCTTACTATAAAGGCCGTATCGCATCTCCGTCGTCAAAGCATCTCGATGGTGCAGGCGAAAAAGAATACCACATCTCTCTCTCTCTCTCTGACACACACTCAACCCATACAAATGATTTATATGATGACACGCCCGTCTTGGCCATCATTGGTTGCAGGCAATACGCCTCAATCAGTGGTCAAATTGTGACTGCGTGGTGGTGGTACGTCCTGTGCAGCAGTATAGCATACGCTGGAGAGGTTGGGGTTCAAATTGAAACCACGACCTTCTGAAATGCCGAATCGATCTCCCATATTATAAGCTCATTTGCAATTAGGCAATTGGTATCGCGCTGTTGCATTTCGACCGAACAATAAGATGACATTTTCCAAGGTGAAAGCCTCGCTTTTCTGAACTGGTATCTGAAAGGAAACAGCTGATTTGCAATAATAATATTCATTACATTCTTTTCATTTTGTGTGAAAATTATTCGGTAATGTTTTTTTTTTACTTTTAATATTCTATTGATACACAGTTCATTCTGTATGCACCGGTAATCTGTAGCATTAGATGTGTAATGTGGTAAATTGTTGATTTTATGACTCCACGAAGATTTTGGGTCCCGCAAAGGCTTGCAGATAAGAGTAAGCGTTCCGCACATCAGGAAAGGTCAAGGACCCCTGGTCTAAAGTAAATCAGCAGATGAGATCGAGTTGTTGCTGTAACTTTTCCCAGAACCCGCCATGTAATACCGCCACATTCAAACCGGTTCACACCGATTTCATGCTGTTGTCATCCGGTATATACATTACACCACCCACAAAGAGAGAGAGAGAGAATGTCTTTATTTCCGTCCAATTGAAATACAGAGCAAACAGACCACAAACAATGATGATAAAGAAAATCACGCATGTACCGTATTCGGTATCGGATAGGACTGACCGATACGACCTTGGAGTCATCTAGAGAGAGAGAGAGAGAGAGGGAGAGAGAGAGAGAGAGAGAGGTGATATTCGTTTTCGCCTGCACCATCGAGATGCTTTGACGACGGAGATGCGATACGACCGTACTATCCGTGGATGCTGAGCGCCTAGCAGAATAGCCGCGGATACCAGTTTTCGAGTCTTTAGTCTGACCTCGCCCGCATCAAACAGGTGCATTAGTCTATATCCATAGCAATTGTGGTCTTTTTAACTGATAGAATATATGAATGAATGAACATATATACACAATTGGATAGCATATTCATGTTGAAGTAAACCAAAATATTCTCGACTAACACTCGTCAGGGGTCAGCAACTAGCGGATAATAATTGAACAGAACATTGTATATCAACAATCGCATCATCAAATATGACGTCACAGGCACGAAAATTCGAATAATCGAGGCGAGCAGATGGATATAGCTCAAGGGCGGACAACAGACGGCCCGCAGGTCCGATTACGCCCGCGACGGGATTTTAAGCGACCCGCCGAGTGCTACCCTGAAAGTGAAATTTTAATCTGAAAGCATAGTGTCCGCAATACGGTGTGGAGGTGGACACAAGTAATTCTCACGGCCCACTGCGATTGGTCTACGTCACTCTTTCCATTTGGCCAAAGGCAATTTTACGCTAATTTTTGACCGACTTGCCGAACGCGAAAATTGATAAAGCTGGTATCAACCGAAAGCTACCACGGTGCTGATTGCAAAAATATAAATTTTATTCTGCTCGTGGTCCTGGAACTCCCCAAAATCAGCATCCAATGTTGCATTGTAACGGAATTTGGTATTGTGACAGATGGGAGGGAGCAGGTGCGAGGAGCAGCGGAAACCGCAAGCGCATTGGCCATTGTTGCGCAAGCGATTGCGCATTTGCGCATTCACACTCTCACTCTCGCGCGGACTTGCTCCTCAGCTGCGCTGTATTATTCCAGACGGCAATGTTGCGTCACAATACCGAACTCCGTTACAATGCAACATTGGATGCTGATTTTCGGGGTTCAAAGACCACGAGCAGAATAAAATTTATATTTTCGCAATCAGTTCCGCGGTAGCTTTCGATTAATACCAATTTTATCAATTTTCGCGATCGGCAAGTCAGTCAAAAATTACCGTCAAATTACCTTTGTCCAAATGGAAAGTGTGACATAGACCAATCGCAGTGAGCCGTGAGATTTGCTCGTGTCCATACCATATAGGACACTATGCATAAAGTATTGACAAATTTTATGCGTCACAGAATGAATCCAAGTTTGCCAACCTGAGACAGGTGGCCATGAAAGTATACTTGTTCTGTTCGGGTCTACATACATTTGAAAGCCAACATATTCCACCATGAAAAATTTACATTAACAAGACAAGGCTGCGTCCCAATATAGGCTAACTGATGTTCATATGCGGTCTTTACTAAGGGTTTCTACATCTGACATGCAGCCAGATTCCACTTGTTGACAACTTTGACTTTGAGCGACGAATTCAATAGTAGCCTATATCAGTGGCGGCTCGTGACAATATCGGGTGGTGGGGCAAGGGCCGCAAGCGACTTTTTATCAAGATGACGTCGCAATGGCGTTTTCCAACGTAAACACGTAACTTAATGATGGTACGGTAACATGAATATACCGGCAACAGTGATTTTAACGTATGGCACATGAGAGGTGCGCCGGTGAGCTGTGACTTGAAGTGTGGTAACCAGAGGTGGTCAAAGTAGTCAAAAAACCTACTCAAGTAGAAGTAGAAGTAGCGACGACAAAATCTACTCAAGTACAAGTAGAAGTACTTCGTTCATAAGCCACCTAAAACTACTTGAAGTAGAAGTAGAATTGACTGACTTTAAATCTACTCAAGTAAGTAAGTAGTTTTGAAAACAGTCTTAATTCGTTCGCACGGACTGTAAGCTGCAAATTGAGCTTGCAGAAGGTGCAGAGAGCTTGATTCGTATTGATGCATCCGAGGAGATGAGATGCAAATTATAGCATTGATATGAAAATGCGATACTCACCCTTTGTTTACTAGAAGACCCCGTTTTAGAGAATATCATGGCATGGCACCCTACCCCATATTATAAGGCACCAAGTTTAGGCAAAGAGCAATACGGAGAAGTTGTATCGGATACGGTTTCAACATTTTGCGCGATTAGTATACGTTAATAACAAATATCGTGGATCGTAAAATCTATATTTGGTGTAGCTTTTATTTTCGTAAGATAGAGGCATTACTACACTTGCTTTTATGTTTCAACATGTACGCCTGTGTTCTGCAGACAAAAGAACTGAAAGTAACTAGAACTGAAAGTATGATACTCAGAATTAAAAGTGAAATACAAATACCACTTCTAAAAATCGGAAAATATATTTCTTGTCTTTTGTCCATAAAGCTTCAAAGGTGAACTGCTAAAACAGGTGTAACGTTTAAAAAAAAGCCACATTTTCCAGATTAGCAGGACAGGTCATGGGCTGCTAGATTACGATATGATACGTAATTGCTAGATTGCGAAACGGTAGTTTCAAACGTTATGGTGGGCCATATATACTGTGATGAAATATTTGATATGGGCGACAATGCGGTGTGAGCGGAACCAAGCAATCCAGTACCTAAATTATATTCACTGATACTCTCGTAAAAACATATTTGTCAATCCATAACTATTACGCAGGAAGCGCAACAAAATTTCTGGTCTTTACTTGACTTTCATGAATATTAAACTTTGGTACTGCGTGAAAACAGCCCCGAAATTCCTCAGGCTATCTTTAGTATTGGGGATTAAACTACTTCTACTTGACAAACTGAAAATAGCGAAAAGTAAGTAAGTAGATCACAAAATATTACCGAGTAGAAGTAGAAGTAGATAAAATCAGATCTACTTGAGTAAGTACCAGAAGTAGAGGAAAACTACTTGAGTACTTCAAAAAAGTAGAAGTACTTCGTTACTGACCACCTCTGGTGGTAACCGCGTAAACGGCGTACGGAACAAAGATTCAACACGGTTCATGTTCGCACTAGACCTGACTAATTATCTGCAGAAATGGAAATGACTATAACTCGAGAGATTGCGTAAGCCTAATTGGAAAGGTCAACGAGTTCGGACAGATACGTAATTGTTATCTCATAGATTGGGCCTGTCATATGGAATCCAAAACATCATTCTGAAGAACTAAGAATAGCAGCTTAGGAAATTCGGTCTCGGTACAGCATAGGAGATTTTGGCCTTGAAACTGGAGACTGTAACACGACATACGGCTTTATTACTGTCTATAGGTCTGCTGCGAAATCGCCTTTGGAAAATATATTACCGAATAAATACGTGGATGAAAGCCGTAAACTCAGTACACTGTTACATGACATCATCGAGAAGTGGCCTCATGGCCCTTTTCGGTATGGTACACTGTCAAAATTAATGCGAACAGACCAACACCGAATTTTGCGTAAAATTTACTGAGGAATAGGCTGATCAAGTGATCAGCTGTTAGCCGCCATCGAAAACGAAATAGCTATCGCGCTTGACAGGGGTTTGTAAGCAAATGGCTTGAAGGCCACAATTTCACGGTGAAATCGACATTGGAGAATATAATATCAAAGTAAATATTTTAATGCAAACTGAGAATGATATCATCATCTCAGTTAACGTTGCCGCAGATACGCCGGCTTTTGCGTGAAATCCGCAATACCGCGTTGTAGGCTAAAGTGTCAGATCGGAGCACATCTCCACCATACTCGACCTTGATAACGAAATTACTGCCCTAATCGTTGAGTGTCAACCTTGAGACTTGGCACAGCGTTCGATACTAAAATTAAGACATACCGTGCAAAAGCTTATGACGGATCTAGGTAAGGAGCATCGTTAAAATCAATAGAGACCAATACCGGCTTTGCGTATAATCTGTTGGCGATAAATGGCGAGTCAGCTCTCACTCGAATCAGGAAACGAAATTACCACTAACACAGTTCAGTGACAAACTTGAAACTTGGTACAGCGTTCGATACTAACATTAAGACTTACTGTGCCAAATGTCATAGCCGATCTCAGTATTGAACATCGTCAAAATCAATGGATACCAATACCGGCTTTTGAGTAAAATCTGTTTGCGATACATGACGGATCAGCACACACTCAACTTCGGAAACGGAATTACTACCCTAAACTTTAAGTAGAAACCCTGAAACTCGGGGCAGTGTTAAATACCACCATCACGACATGACATACCAAGTTTCAAGAGTTTTCATGGTGTGAAACACCATCAAAATCAACCTATACCAGCAAAGGTCGACTAAACGCATATGACGGTAACCGAGTTCAGCTATAGATACGATTGTTACATCACACCTTAGGGGCACAGAGCTATTTTGCCCCGGTTGCTCGGTAATTTTATTAATAGGAGAGAGTAAATCACCGTTTCTGTATTGTGCGCGGCTTGGAGAGAATAGACAGTGAAAGCTTGTTATGAGCGCTACCGGGGCATGCCCCGGCTAGGCATTCGCAAAGCGAAAACACAGAAGAGAATTCGATTTTCGCAGACTTCGCTATATATGGGCATTTACAAGCGAAAGCACAAGAAGAATACGATTTTCGCTGTGATGTCGGTATATATAGATTGGTGTGCGTCTGTAAATGGTAAAGAATTGTTATTGAACAGGATTTTAGGTGGGGCAATGCCCCAGTTGCCCTATAGGACGAGCCGCCACTGGCCTATATTGAAGTATTGTACTTCCAAAAGTAAAAAATAACTAAATACAGGCAGCGATTGGTACAGTAGATAGCATCAAGAACCGTAGCAGTTCAGTTCAGTATATTAAATGTTTATCAGAGTATTATTATTACTATTACATGACAACGACAGTAGCGCTTACCGCCTATTCAGGCCTATAGTACGCCACGACAATGCATTTGATAAATTTCAGTGTCTTTGCTTCCACGGACGGCTTGTCATTCTCGCGCTCTCGCACTCTTCATACACTCTCGCCCCATGGGGGGAATGTTGAAACTTTCGGGAGGGAATCAGACTTTAGGGTTGTATTGGAAGATAGCACGGAGCTCACAAGTTTTTATTTTATTACTATTGTAGAACTGTTAAGTATGAAACTAGTTCTTTACAATTGTATGTATCTTTTGGCTATTATACGTATGTGTAGGGCAGGGATGGGCAAACTACGGCCCGGAACACCGTTTTGTGCGGTCCGCGAAAGCCTTTTCTCCTCGTGACAATGATAGATAAGCTTTACTATGGTGTTTATTTCATTGCTGACGTGGTATAGCCTGATCTCAAAGCCCACGCACTTTCAAAGGTTTCACTTGGTAAACATCACAGAAATTCAAAACGGAGATAACATAATTCGGATCATGAGTGAGATCTAAAACTGGTAACTCCAGCAATTTTATTACTTTTGTTACTGTATTTGCGACACCTATTCGCGCGTGTGTTAGGTATAGATATGTCATCGATATGTGAAGAAGTAATTTCTATTAACTATATATTGTAGAAGCGTATAATTAAGGGAGCATGGTTTTGATGCTGTCAGCAATGCCTGTCCTGGAGGTAAACCAAAAGCAGAATCAGCAAATCGATAAATAGATCGATCCTCGCAGATTTAAATTTTTCATCATCTTCTATAAACATTGACACAGCCGCCTTTCGTCCAAAATTTTGCCAAATTGCTTATTGAGGACGACCAGCTTTAAAAATTATTGTCTATGTTTCTGACGAGTGTAAATAATTATTTGATTAGTTATAAATATGGATATCATCTCCATTATCCCTCGGTTCCTATTACATAAAAATATTGCGCTTTTGCTAATCCAAATTTAACATAGTGCGGCCCGCGAATGGATTCAGATGTTGATTGCGGCCCGCGAGCTGAAAAGTTCGCCCACCCATGGTGTAGGGTGACCATGTACGTCCTCCTTCAGGAGGATTTGTCCTCCTTTTTAAGATTTTTGAAAATGTCCTCTGAGGACGCCTAAACGTCCTCTTTTTTGACAATTCGTCCTCCTTGACAGCTTCCACAGCTAGGATAATGGACAGATTAGAGTGAAAATAGGCAATGGGCATAAATGACTCTAAATAGCAAAGACGTACGTTCGAGCGGGGAATTCGTGGTACGATCGAAAATGAATACCTTTGTTTAGTCAACACCACTAAATTTAAGTAAAAAGTGTGTAAAATGGGATCGAATGAAAGTGATGACCTTTTTGTTTAGTCATCTCACCAAATTTGCTAGCGAAAATAGCGAAATCGGTCTTGATCAACTAAATTTTCCGATTTGGTAAAAGTGTCTTCCTTACCCGATTCCAACATATGGGAACACTGTGTAAATGCTTTCTGTAGAAATTCCACCCCATGATAAAGCGAGCCGATTTCGTTGGGCCCGCGACACCCTCTCGACAAGCAGAGAAAAAAGTCATGCCGAGTTCAGCACAAGGCCGTTAGTGAAAATTTTCACCTTTTTTAAGCCAAAATCTGAGCTAACGTGAAAAACATATGAAATTCGTATATTCTACTTCAGGCCATTGCAAGTGAACTTGATGATTTATTTTTCGTTTGACGACCTGATTTCTTCTGATCTATAGTTATTTTCCAAATAACAGTACACCTAGCATTAAATATTACATACGGAAGTAGTCCGCGGTACTCTACCAAAGCGTAATGCGGTCCGCATTCGACATAGTTTGGGCATATATTGCTCAGTCAACAAATGGTTGTGCGTTAAAAAGCACCATTTTAGTCAGCGGGAAACTTTTAGGGGGTAAATTCAGCTCAAATGTTGTTTACGGGTCCACAAGACGAAAAAGGTTGGGAACCACTGGCCTAGGCGATGTCAGAAGACGCATGGACGTGGGACACTTAATGAAGAGTAATAGAAGACAAAATGATGTGGCATGTGACGCAAGACGTGGACAATATATCAGATCGTGGTCCAGTAATCTCGAGCGCTGACTAGCATTGTCTGAGTTTTTTTATCGCCGCCGTCTGCAGTGCACCTGTAAGGGCAGACGTAGGTGAACCGAGCTACAACCGCAGCTGATACCTTGGAAATAGCGAGAAGCGATAGTACGACTGAACAAATTGAAGAAGTGCGAAATTCAATGAATTCATCACTTGTAATCTGTCGTCGTGGTGTGCAACGCCTAAAAAGAAGAAACGCACCACTTCAAGACACAATAACTGTATGCCGATAAATATATTCAAGTTATGCGTGTTTATCAAGCAGTTGTATATAATAGTTCAATCGAAGTCTGATAATTGCTGCGCCGGGAACGCTTTCGTATTTTATCCGCTAAGACTTGTTTCAATATCCTGTTTGTAGATCCTGAGAAGGAGTATGACGGTCCAACCAACGAGAAGTCCAAAAACTTGAATAACGAACTGGATCACTAGATGAATAGATGTGTGATGCGCCAATTCAACAATCTGAAAAACGATTCTTCCTTCTGATCAGCGATCATTGTGTAAAAACCTCCTTTATCTAAGGATATATAGGCCTAATAGTAACTAATTCTACCGAAGAACAAATATATAAAAGCTCTTTCTCTACCAAAACACCGTATCTCACGTAACGTTTATCAACAGCACGCTAGACAGAGGGAGTACCAAAAACAACTTACCACTTGGACCAACGCGATGTAAAGGAACATGCCAGCGAGGGTTGCCAATAGCCACTGCCGCAATGAATCATCTTGACTAAGAGCGATGCCAATGTACAACCCAATAAAGCCAGAGAATGTCGCGATTACATTAAGTCCAATTGCCTGCCACTTAGAGGCTCCATTCTTGAGATGAATTATAAAATCCCCTGGAGTGATAATGACAACATCGGATTTTCGCGGATAAATGGCCTAAAATGAGTGTTTTCTAAAATTGACGTACCGAATTCGTGAGGTATTTTGTGACATAAAACAGCGATAGACGTCCCAATGCCATCGGCTGCCGACGATGAGAATGAAACTCCTATAGCTATGCCATCGGCTATGTTGTGTACGATGTCTCCAACGAATATCGCAAATACAATAGTGGTGAAGCCTGTGTACAGTGTACAATGTAATAGAGATAGGGTTGTATTTAAAACAAAAATCAATTAAAACAATCATGTTTACAACAAGTGTTTTACATGTTTTAGCCATGATGTCACTAATCTTCAACTATGAAGTAAAAGTCGGTTACTTTTGGTGTAATGGTTCCTTGTGAATTATAATTGAAAATATACGGTGGGCGGCCATCATCATCAAAACACCCATTCCGTACCAACCATAGGCGCCGACTTTTATTTTTGCGTGGGGTGGCGGCAGGCGCGTAGCCAGGGGTGTCGAAACCCCCTCCTTTTGACACGCAAAACCCCTTCCTTTTGAAATGGCCATTCTGGCGCTAATATTCAGTTGCAATTCAACAAGCCGTATTATCAGTGTTACGCGGGCCCGCGACCAATTAGCGAGATTCGTCTGTGCACGCATATCGCATCGCACAATGCAACGCGACGCGATCTCCCGCTGAGATGATTGCAAAATTAGGTCATTGATTGCCGCGCACTTGGCATTCGTCGCTGGACTGAGCAGCAACACAGCGCGACAATTCTGGAACCCGAAAGACAGACAAGAATCATCATTACAAACGCGCGCGGTCAATCTCCCTTACCGCCAACACAATGGGTTTTTACTCACTATTGAGTAGCTCGAATCGCGACAATTGGTTGCTGATTAAAACATCGATTTTGACTTCATCGCTGCATTTCCCGATTTACGTTCGCAAAGCATAATTGAATTAATATTATGGGCACTGGAATAAATTCCAACTAGCAGACACACACAATAAATCACTGTTCAACTTTGCGCTCCGAGAATGTTTATCACGAAAATGGTTCACAAAATATTTTAAACGCGGCTTGCGGGACTCGTCGATGCAAATAATGCACTTTAATTTGTAGAAGGTTGACGCTGGAAGTATACTTGGTCGTCAAATCGCGATAAGAGATGGTGTTTCTCAGATCGCGCGATGAAATCTACGTTTCTAACGATGAGGTCGAATTTGTACATCTAATAAGTATCGTTAGTTTGCTGAAATCAGCATCAGTACGCTGCGCGAAATACATACTAGTGATCAATTTTAGCGGACTGTACTACAATCGGCCGGCAAAGTTGCGCCGATAATGAAATTGCAGACATGCCGCAAACCCGCAATAATTACAATTACAGGGTGCGCTAGTCATACCTAAATACCCAGTTTCGGCAATGACAACGAGCACAATTTGTTCAGACGCGGGCATAAGTTTTAATCAAAAAGATACATAAACACAAACAATATTACACGCAGAGATAGTTACTGTTTGGCGAAAGTGTTTCTGAAGACGGTAGCAGGCCTGTATGCGGACGCGCTAAATCAAACCACCGACGATATTGCACATGAGATATCGATGACCCATTTCGCATACAAATGATTCTCGCTAATTTGCAGTACGCAGCATCGATAATACGAATTAGTAAGTTGGCATTTCAAAAGGATGGGATTTCTAAATATAAATGAGAAACTCCCTGGCTACGCACCTGGGGTTTTTATGACGACAATGCACTGGTTAATATCAGCCCGGGGCCTATGGCCTACGTAGGCCCCGATCAGCCAGTCGAATTTGATGGTAAAATGGTGGGCTTTCAATTATCCAGGTATTATTGCAGTAAGAGCAATACGGGCGCATGCCGCGACCTTATCAATAGAGAATACATATCCCAAAGGTTTGAAATTCGATCCGCGATATGGTTTGCTCGATAGAGTCCGTCCAGCAATGAACTTTATTGGAGCATAGAAGGTTCCCGTTCAAACTAATCGAATAAATTCAAAGTTTGCGCCACCGAGAATTTCGTGCTGCATCAATTTTTGACAACGTAATTCAACGTCGTGCACTGCACAATGCGCAGTATTAAAAACAAATCAAACACTGACAAGTGACACCGAGGGAATACGAATGTATAAAGCAGACAAGACAGCAAACGAGAAAGCGCGCATCTAATCAGTAATTCCCCAACTAGCGTTCAGCACAATGGTGTTCCAAGTCTGACATCGCGACAATTGTTTGCTCATTATAACGAGGTTTGAGCTGCATTGTTGCATTTCGCGATAAAAGTTGGCAAAACCTTTGTTAGAATAATGAATATGCGCACTTTGCGCAGGAATGACTTTCAATTCGCAGGCATACACAAACACACTGTCCTATTTCGCGATCCAAACCTCCAATTAAAGAGACTATCACGGAACTAACTCAAGAATTATTTTGTAAACGAATATGGGCGCAACTACAATTTATTAAGAGAAGGAGAACGTGAATTCGCTCGTCTGGTCGAGAGAGAAGATGGTGTTTCTTAGCGCAAGCGTGTCGAAATCGACGTCGTAAACGAGGTGGCTTCGATTGTCTGATTACTAATCACGGATTACAATTTATTGGGGCGTTTTAAGCTCTAGTTCGTCGTCGACAACGAAGCTGCGTATTCAATTATTCGCGCGCGTATCGGTTAATGGTGAATAGTTGGCATTCACGCGCTATCACGGACTCGATAATTGACAGCGCTGATGATTTGAAATCGCAGACGGCGGGCTATTAATCTTATTGTATGGGGTGGCCGCCACCCCATAAATGTTTCATGGGGTGGCTGCGCCACCCCGCCACCCCGTAACTCGGCGCCTATGGTACCAACTATATGTACGTGATATAATCTTTGAACCGACGACGATTTCGAGGGTTCCAACCGTTCCTTATCGTATAGGTCGACTGTATCAAGCGCAAATCGTCTGTTATAGGTTCATGCTACCTGTTTTTTCCGAAAATATTCAACAGAATTATGGCATAATTATACGCTTGAAAAAAAATGTGTTTGAAGGCATTGTTTTAAAACACTGTTTAAAACATGTTTAAGCAAAGTGTTTTCAAACAACATTTGTTTGAAATGCGATCATAATAAAAATGCAGACTCAAACTGCAAAACCTACACCAGCAAAGTTTTGGGCTTCTCTCCCAATCTTCCTCGTGTCGGTTAGCTTGGTTCTGTAAATGTTGTAGAAAAGTTTGTCACTGATCTGCTTTAGAATTTCCCGGAATAATTTGATCTTGGAAAACGGGATAAAATTACGTAGAGTTATGTTAACTCTGCCTATGGTAAGCAGAGAAAGGAGTAGGCTTAATATTACAAGTTAAAATCGGATTTGGATACTTAGAAGATGGAAGAAGGTGGATTTTGATTTACGATTTCTGCGAATCCGTAAATGTCTTTGCATCTAGCATTTCTTATCATTTCAAACTCTATGAAATAGATATAATACGAAATAAAATCTGGTTTTGAATTCAGATTAAATCGTAACTGATCCTGAATCGGTTAGTTAAGTTTGCCTTATTGAAAAAGGCTATATACACAGTGAAAAACAACATATCATATTCATCACTTTGCTTACTGTAAGCTTAATGTCATTGATGTTTCCCCCGTTTGCTTCTGTTCCATCACCAGCAGCTTGGATGTTACGAAATGATGTAAACTCGACCGATTTCTGGGCTTCTGATTCTGCCTGAAATTTCGTAATCACCCGCCAGGAAAAAATCAGATCATCAATATATGATTTAGAATTTATGATCTGGCACAATCGTAGAAACTTATAGGTTATCGTAGGTATTTCAAGCCGTAGAGTTCGCCACACCTCTGCGTAGTTTATTAATCGGACCCAGCCCTGTTAACAGCAACAAAGTGCCGTTGCTAATCAGCGAACCAGTTCTCACTTTACCGCTAATTGGATTCGGTGTTTGATCCCAGTCCCTGTTGCTATATTTGAGGAAATAGGCCTAATGCAGACTGTAGGAGCATAGTGTCCTATATGGTGTCGACACAAGCAAATCTCACGCCTCAGTGAAATTGTATCACGTCACAATTTCCATTTGGCTACAGGCAATTTAACGGTCATTTTTGACCGGCTTGCCGAGCATTAAATTTGGTGAAGTGGGTATCAATCGAAAGCTGACTCTGCACTGATTACGAAAATATAAATTTTATTCCGCTAGTGGCCCTGGAACTTCCACAATCCGCCTCGAATTTTGGTAAGCATATATTGACGCGGTAGAATTTTCATAATTTTTCGGCCATATCTTGGTCATGTTCATGTTTGTGACATTGTTTCAAAGATAAACGTGTCCAAGATATATGTCCGAAAGAAAATGAAAAGAGAAGTTTCTCAAAATGTGTAAAATGGTCATTTGATTCCACACAGCAACCACTTTTGAACGCATTGTGACTCTCTACCGCGACCGTGCGGATGTTACAAACTGGCTCTTACCTTCGATGCCAATAATGGCATGTTTGTTCGATGCTTTTTCCACACCCTCAGACCATTCTCAAAAATGAAAAATAACAATATCCCTCCATAAACAACAGACATTTTCCAAGCAACAACATTTCCTTGATCGTCAACTCCGAGTGCCTGCCAAACGATTTTTGGTTGACTTTGTATTATGGTCCATGGAATCTGCCTTGCAGGCTGTTACATCATTTGTCGCACCACTTACATCAGGTATAACGTAAATAAGCGCGTCGGAAGTCATTGTGCCTGCACCAAAGGCGATGAAAAACTGAACAAAGTATTCGTGATGTCGACTCTTAAGGGCTGGGAAAAGTGATATTCCCAGCAATGATAGGCAGCTAATGATCGCCACACTTGCTGTGCCGTATCCATAGACTGAAAGATAACAACGTAAAATTACGATTAAGCTCCTTACTGACGTCCGTACAGGATAGCCGATCAGGATAGCGTAATGGTTAAGCGTCCGGCTTCTTGATCGGTAGGTCGTGGGTTCGATTCCCGGCCGGGTCAGACCAAAGACCTGATTAGTAACACTGGTATCCGTGGCTTCCCTGCTTGGCGCTCATGCATTACTGGGATAGCATGGAGGGGTGGTGCATGACTTAGAAAGTCGTAAAGGCTATATCTGCACTTCCTTGTCCAGCGGCATATGCACATCATGCACTCATAATATGCATATGCGCAGATCGTGTGTAAGAAGGGGAGATGTGGTACCGATGGATCACTGGGACCGAAAATACTTTGAAAATTATCTATGATAATTCCATGATTACACTCCGTGAACTTGTCTACAGTTGCATGCTGGCAAAATCTTTCCTCACATACAAAAAAATTCGACGTGCGCGAGTTATGGGGTCTCTCACAGATGTGTTTTGTTTTTGGGGGTGTAAACTAAATTTAAATCGACATATACATTTTTCTTTGTAACCTTCAACACGAACAAACCAGCAATCATTTTTATTGTGAAGTGTAGGGCTTGTATCAGGCTATATAATAGCACCTATGATTTTTTTCAGTGCCTTCCTTGGGTGGAATTTTTTCCATTCATGTATAAAATTCGTAGGGTGGGGACCGATGATACAAAAGCCAAGTCAAGCAAAATAATCAAGCATACTAATCATGAAACAAGTGAAACATGCCTACGTAAAGAAAATCTTTATGTGATAATTGCATATGATGTTTTATCGCTGTAACGAGGTATTTGGAAGTCACACTGTCGATTTTCGGGCAATATGTATGTACCCTCAAATTTATAAGTTCGAGCCTAAATCGAAACGTGATTTTATGACAACATTTGACTTAATATTCATTCTATTTTTTGACGGTTGCGACCAAACATTCTTCTTTGGCTTGCTGTAGCTTAGAATATAATACTGAGCAAGAAAAGTTGACACGTTTGAGTTTTTTAGGGTATATGTGTCATAGGTCCCCGGGTCGTGTGCCATTGGACCCACCGGGTGGGGACCGATGATACGTTCGAGCATCAAATTTTGAACGTCCATAAATATTTTTTGAAAAGACGGATATTCATGTATATGTGCGCGATAGGTAGAGCTTGTATCAAAGTGAAGAGCCAGCAAAAGATCTGATGTTTTCGGCTGAACATTTTGGGGCCAGCGATCATTTTCCAATTTTTGATCCATCGGTACCACATCTCCCCTATATCATGAGTCGGTGTATATGCCGCAAAAACATCAAGGACAAAAATAAACTACGTCCTTTCCTTTCCGTACACAGAATTTACGAGTACCATTTATCCGATGTAGATATAGCTCAATACATGCACATTGCATGACTAGATCATCACCCCCTGGTACGGAGTTTGATTGAATGCGCTATTTCGAGAAAGACAAAACTTACTTTTCGCAGATGAGTATTCCGAATGCGGTACTGCGTCGCTTGTCAAGTGTACCAAACTCATTGAAGAATTAACTGTGGAATCTGCCATTTCAGCGCTCTTTCTAGCGGCTATGACTCAGTGCCATGACAAAATTACTTCGAAGAATGATGCTACTGGTCTTGTTACGCCGATGCCAGGCTAAAACTACCAAGCCTAAATACATACGGAAGTGGTGGCGCGTATTACCTTGATCACAACTGTAACTCGAGTAGATTAGACGCCATAAATTTCTATTCAATTACAAGTAGAAGTAGGCCTAGCTATTTTCAAGACGTGTAAAAATACTTCAATAGTGGAAGTAGAAAATTGAAGTCGGATAGCTATTCAACCAAATAGTTTCGAAAAGCAGATCTTTTGACAGGTAATGGGTGGTGGGCTTCTTTCGATATTGCAATACATCTTCGCGCCCAAAGCGAAACGACTAAGTAACTCTTATAAATAGGTAGGCCTGCATGGTACAATCTTCGAAAATATATTTAGTTGCTACTACGATGGTTGTTTCACTCAGTGCCTGTGACGATTTCAAGCATAAAAGTAATGCAGACTTGAATCGATGCCATTCCTGACCTATTCTATTCGCAATTCTCTCCCCATACCCTACAGTAAGAAATATACAGCTGAGTTGTATATTCATATTGAAATAAACCCGAATTGTATTAGAGATTACTATATTAGTATTCACCACCCCTGACAAGTGTCAGCCAAATATATTCGCGTTTATTTCAATATCAATATACTATTACATTGCATATTGAATTTCCGTAACTCCAAGAGTCTCACGAAGCAAGAAATATGACACATACGCTACATCAATCCAATATTTAATGACATATTTCTAAAATGTAGCAATACAGAATACACCATAGGCATCAATAAAATAAGAAATTTTATACCATTGCATAAGGCAAAGCACTAAACCTGCAGCTGCAAACTCAATTTACCAGACCAGTCGCATTAAAAAGCTTGTAAAAGTCGGATTCGGGGTCGCTCATCAACACATCTGGACGGTCGCATTCAGCAACACGGCCATCGCGCATCACCAGAACTCGGTCACAATCCAACACTGTTTCAATTCTGTAACAAAGGGACAGATATGGTTTTCAACATTTCCTTTAAAGACAAAATCCTTTAGACATAAAAGGAAGTTTGTTCTTCCAGAATTGACACTGGGCAAATACATGAGTGCCCGCCAGATCGAGCAAGAGAATGGAACAGGTGGACGTATGTCCAAATAGTTTATGTATCTCTGGCTGATCACGTATATTGGAATCTTGATACCACTGGTTATAATATTTGCTGCATAACAAATTTGGCTTAATTTCAACCAGTAAAAGTAGCCTAAAATCTTGACCGTTTCTGGAAGTAGTGACAGAATACAAAAGCAACAACGCACATGCTGAGTACAAGTAGAAGTAATGATTTTCAGGTAAGTAAAAAGTAAGTAGGCCTATTCAAGGCCTAGTTTTGCCTAAAAAACTGTAAACTCAGTCAAGTAGAAGCTATCTACAATCATAACCCGACGAAGTTGTGAAAGCAGACAGAATGAACATGGTAAACTACAAGCAAGAGTAGCGCAACACATTCCAAAGCCCCTTCAAGTGTAGGTTGAATAAGAAAAGTATGCGACCTGTGCGCTATTGTGATGACCGTGCGGCTTTTAAATTCTTCCCGTATCGTTTTTTGCATCAGCGAGTCAGAATGCGCGTCCACGCTTGCAGTTGCTTCGTCGAGACATATAATCTGAAGCACAGGGGGGTCAAAGCAGTCAGATTTGCTGTTATTGGTCTTAGCTGAATTCACAAGCTTCAGGCAGAAACTTCAATAGAACCACGTACCGATATTTAATATCAAGAAGGCAGCTTAAATGAAATTTCCAATATGACATTTGGCCTGCATACATTCGTCGCCATTACATTTAGGGTAAAATTTTATTTTTGAAGGTTCACCGATCCGCAACATTTGTTTTCAAGTTTTACCGGTCTGCGAGTTGATAAAGGTTGAAAACTACTGGTATTGAGCAGTGGTTCTCTAACTGGGGGGCGTGAAAGCACCTGAAGGGGGGCGCGAAGCTGCGGTCAACTGACAATTTTTCTTGCGCTCCGTGCGATTTACCTCCAATACATAGGTATTGCTCTGTGTATGGTCCGAATTTCATACTTGAGAATTCTCTCGTCAACAGTCATAAAGTGCATTGCCATCGAACTATATGTTGGGATTGCTAGCATTCCGGTTGCATGTTGTAATATGACGATAAGGGGAGTACGACATTTTTCACTATCATAAAGGGGGAGTGTCTAAAAAAGTTTGAGAACACTTGGTATAGACCCGGGGTGTCAAACTTACGTAGCGTCGCGGGCCGGATTCAAGGCTTCAAATCACTCACGGGCCAGACCAGTCAACTGACTCCAAAATGTTACCTCGTGCCCTTGCTTTTCACTTCAATACTTTATTATCAAGCATGTATAGATAATACACGGCTGATAGTGGTTTGGTTCTACCAAGTCGCAACACCTTTATTCGCAAAGAATGGAATTGTTAAAAATATGATGACTGTCCGGTTGAATACAGTTATAAACCGATAAAACACTGGCGCTAACAACGATATAAGTTGGCATATTTTTATGCTCCCTTTGCTGCAGTCATAATCTGGCGTTAGCACAGCGTATGCATTGTGAAGAATACAAAATATTCAACTGTAAATGCAGACGTCGGAAATTGGGTTATTATTATTAAATCGCAAATCAGGTTTCTCTTAAGTCCGGAGACCTATAATGTGGTAATAATGTGGCCTACGAACATGCTCGACATTTGCTGTATTGATGTATGTATTCAGTGAAAGTATTTCCTGCAAAAAATCTCAACATTTACTACAGATGTGCTGGATAATACAGTAATCTCGTGGGCCGGATGAAATCGTCTGGCGGGCCGTACGTATGACACCCATGGTATAGAGTAATTCAAAAATGTTGAAATCCTTTTCTGCAAAATACCTATGTCGAAACATTCGCCAGTTTAGTAAGGTTACGAACGACCTAACACGTCACGCACCTTACTGTCACTAAGCAACGCTCTAGCCAAACACAGCAACTGCCTTTGACCGACGGAAAGTCTCTTTCCGCGCTCTCCGACATGCGACTCTAACCCGCCCATTTCGAGCACTTTATCTTTCAGATTGCACCTCTCCAGAACTGTCATCAGTTCGCTGACGTCACGCGTGTGGCTGTCAAGAGCGCCCGGCAGTAGATTTTCTTTTAACGAGCCGCTAAACAGAAACGGGTCTTGCGGTACGATAGCTAGCTTGGACCTGCAAGAGATAAGCCACGGTCATGAAAGGTCAGAAACAGGGTTGTAATGATTCGACCCATGACTCGACCAGGTCATATGATTTGACATATTCTATATTGCGTATTCAATTATCGCATATCAGGATAGATAATTGAAAAATAGCCCCAGTCTTTTTTCTGTTTGAATAAACATCTTCTGAGTGAGAAACATGAGTATATTATGCATTGTGACATTCGATATCACGAAAAAGCTTAAAAAAACAAGTTGAAACTGACTTGAACTGGATAATGAACAGTTAACACTATGACTCGGACTCGACCCATCGCTCCCCGACTTGGACTTGACTTGATGGTGAATTCAAAATGACTCGAATCAAACTGCCAAAGTCAAATTGACTTGTGACTCAGAACCTTATGAAATCAGTCCTTATTGATATTCAATGAGAAGTAAAAGTATCGTCGCAAATCTTTACTCAAGTACAACTATAGCAATTTCCGAGTTACGAAAAGGTAACTATTCTTGGCTTAGTTTCTCCAGAAAAAAGAAAACGGAAAAGTGTGAAGTACAAGTAGATGTAACTTCGTGAATTTCTGCTCAAGAAAAACCAGAAGTAGTTATTTTCAGCTGTGAAAAATGTAACTATTCTACGCCTAGTTGTTCGAAAAACAAAACTGTGATTGATGCTGTGCCCCGCGGTGTGATATTATTTGAGATTGAGAGCGCTGGTTTTGATGAATGTGTTTTGTGTTAGGGAGGATGATTTTGTTATCATAACTCATTTGTATAAGTGCATCTGGAATCAGTTTTGCAGATAGAGTTTATGGATATAGTTGTCATGTCATTGGGAACTGCATATGAAGGACATAACCTCTCAAACTACTTATCAAAGCTATATTATTTATACATATTACAAACATGTCATCTTCAGCTGCCAATCCAGTTAGATTTCATATATCTTGGAAACCAGCACACATCTATAGATACTCGAGTGACATTGGTGATTCCACACGCCTCTACAGACACCTACACATTGTTCAACATACCTTAGCAAGCTCAACGGAACGTCCTTTATGTTGGCTCCGTCAATCGTAATGGCGCCACTGCAAGGATCCACAATACCGAAAAGTAGGGAAAGTAGACTTGACTTCCCGCTGCCAGTTCTACCGACGACACCAATTTTTTCACCGCTCTCTAAACATATCACGATTCACCAACAGGAATTTTGAACAGTAATATCAATCCACTTACGGATTTTCAGTGAAACATTGTGCAACGCCAATGGCAAATCATCACGGTATCTTAGCGAGACATTGGTAAACTCGATATGTCCGGCAGAAGGCCAATTTTCGTTGATTGAGAAATTAGCGTCGTTGCGTTCTCGAGGTATGCGGTTGATGTAAAATGATTCTCTCTCTACCGCCACCATTTGCTTTTCAGTCTCTGTAAACGCGGTGATAACGCCAGACAGACGGCTTGTCACAGACAAGGCGTACGACAACGCCAGACCGGCTAAACCTGTAAAAACATGTTTAATACAGATGATGTTATCGACTGTTGAATCGGAATCACGGAACCCAAAACGTACCTGGTGAGACAAATTCTTTCTCGTGTAGAACAACAGCGATGAAAGCCACTGTTGTCACCATAATCACGCCGATTAACTGCAGTCTAATGGAAAACCATTCTTGCGCGGCGAGTGCGGAAAAGTTACAGCGTTGATTGGAATTGACCAGCTCCAAATTTTTCTCCCTTTGCAAAAAAAATCTCGATTTACATATCGGTGAAATTATTCAAGTGCAACTACGAGATTTCAAAATCACACAAAAAATGCACCCAAAATGCATGATGGGTATGATGGGCTGGGAAAAATCGAGTCCTAGAGTCATTCGATTTCACGTTGAGTATTAAGCAGTCATAATAGTAAAGATCAAATATCTATCTTTTTTGTAACTGCAAGAAATAATCCCAGTTACACGTCATCCAAAACAATTTTGTATTTCCGAGCGCACTGTGACCATAGCGAGGATTCATCATTACTTGACAAAAATGTCGTACCATCGATATCTGTAGCCTTGTGTAACATTTTACGATGCTGAGTTAGGGCCAACCGACATAGAAATGATATTTTTCGCTCATAAATTATTACTCCTTTCGTAACTAGAGAAAATCGACTCTCACTATCCACGACTTGAATTTGAGTACTTAAATTATTGTACTAAGTCATAATAATGGGTAACTTCTCACCTGAACGTTCCATACTTTCGGAATGACCTGATGGTAGTTAAACCCGATACACTTTCAGTAAAATGCGCGTAAATCGGAGACAGGCTGACACTGCTCAATCGTTTCAATTCACGCGACGTCTGTCTGTAGTAATGCTGAACATAAAGTAAAAATCACGAAAATATCCTGCTTCTACCAATGCCAGCGACAAGCGTACCTGAATATAGAAGTAAAATATTCCTAATGGTAGCAGCGATACGGTAAACCAAGGTAGTCCATAGCAAGTAATGATGATCGTGCCAAGGACACCAACGAATTGTGCAAGAAATATGTTGAGGATGAACGGAAGAGAGTCGTCTATGCTGTATGTGTCGCTGGAGAACCTATTTAGTATCCTGCCGACGGGAGTCACGTCGAAAAATGCGATAGGTGCCTGAGAATGGAAATAACATGTGTGCTGAAAATTGTGCCACTATACAATTCACGTATCATTACAATTACGGTATCTGTTACTTTATATCTTTTAATGAGAGCCTGAACAATAGCAAGACCAGGTTGGTTAACCAGGTTGGGTTAGGTGAAGCTGTGCTACCACTATCATTACAAGGGCTGTGTGTCAATTCACAAGTTACAATGCTTACCCGAAGAATTCCGTTCAGAAGTGCAGAATGAAGATCTTTGGCCGCTTCGATACCTCCGTATGCGAACAAAAACGACCTCAGCAAGGTAAAAACACTATTCGAAGCAGCTATACAGCCGTAAATCATCAAGTACCAATTAACATCATGGGCATCAGTCGTGAAAAGTTGACCATCTGCGAAGCATTGACCAGTAATCACAAAAGAACAATTTCAATCGCAAAAAGAAGCGTACCGATCAAAAATTCTGTATATGTAACGGAAGACAACATCAATGGTGGTAATGACTGTATGTTCCAAGAATTATTTCCCGTTGTAGCACCCCGAAACGTGTCTGATTGTGAGTTCAGGTTCAATCCGCTAACATTTTTCTTAATTTCCGTTACCCAATGCGACAGCCACCAGTCTGATGCAACCTTTGATCCTATGCCGATCAATTAACGAAACATTTTGCCACACTTGAAATAAATATGCACTTATAGTACATTGTATTACCTTGCATTAGAAAGAGGAATAACAAAATGTTGAAGGCGAGAAAGCTGCCAACAGCGATCCAATATGATTTGTAAACTTTGAAAGCCACCGTTCCGACCATTTTCTCCTCTTCCGTCATTAGCTTTGAGGTGGGGTCATCGGGATCGGTTGACTCGGTATTTTTGCAGCCTACAGCTAAAGGTAGAATGTACTCATTTGAAATGCCATTGGAAGTGCAATAGTTGTGTTTCAATCGAGTAGGCTACCCGTCAGAGAAATGGTCAAAGTAATCAACTTTTCTATTACTTTTCTATAATAGGAGTACTCAATGTACTTTCGCCCTGCTGCAGAAGACAGTGAAAAGTGTGTATTCATATTGAAATAAACCCAAATATTTTCGGCTGACACTCGTCAGGGGTAATTGTCAGCAACTAGTAGAGAAATGAGCCAGAAGACAGTGATTTTATTGATTAATGAGTATAATTTCATTTCTTCAATTTCATTCTCGCCAATTTATGGAAGTTGACAGCAAAAGACTAATGAAGGCTACATCATTTTAAGTATATGCGCTGAAATTTCGGGCGGTAACTGCTCGCAGGTCATCAAATTCAAACCTTTTTTAATGACAATGCAAGAAAATGCATCGGTAGGATGACTGTTTCTGGTCACATTACAACATCACATCTTGCAGATATCATTTTCATCATAGCTCTATATTTTCCATCTCCGATTCACTTCATTTTTCTACCGTATCAATCTTCCATCATCATTTTTTCAATTGCAATTAATCTCAAGGAATTAAAGAGGCACTGCATTCTAAAAATGATGTGGTCTCAAAGTGAAGGGAAAAACGAAAAAAATATTTTGGCCGCAGCCGTTTTCTTCAGAACGCCACCGTAATGAAGCTGCAATTTATTGAAATTTCCACAAAGACTTCACGCTCCAGCAGTCACACAGAGATCGAATTTTATATAGTTGTCAGCCGAAGTTATGCAGGAAATATGTCGTACACGACAGAAATAGAATACACTAGGCCCGATTTTGACGTAAATCTTCAGACTGAACATCTTATGTTAAACGCGGCATCTAAACCACCTTGGCGTGTATGACATATTTCCTTCATAACATCGGCTCTCAGATTGGATTTACTCATGACCGGTTTTTATGAGTTTTCAAGCTTAGGCTGAACTTTTTAGCAATCTTGTTTCGCCACATACCTTCGGTGGCATTAGCTTTGCCAATGACTTTCTTTTCAGAAACATCTGATCCAAGTTGAAGTATCTCCGAAGGTGTCCCTACTTCCTTTATACACCCGCCCTCCATCACGACAATGACATCAGCGTGTTTCAAATGTCTAATAAACAAAAATGTATAACACTGAGTAACACAATTGGAAACGTCCGACCGAAACTGCATTGTACTTGACATGATGCGTGGTGACGATTCTAGTTGTCTTTGCCAATTCTCCCATAATGCATCTGTCGTGAATATGTTTCGCAACATGTTGATCGACCGCAGCAAAGGGATCATCCAGCAAATAAATGCTCTTGTCCTTAAAAGAATGTAACACCGTGTAAACGCAATTAATGACATTGATACTGGGCAATGTTGGAATATTTGCGTAGATTTATAGGAACTCTGCGTTTACTTACTAAGACAGTAGCTTCGTGACTGTCCAATGTCCAGGTTCAAGTATGTACGATATCATATTTATATCTATGTATCAGGGTTGTGATGACTTGAGTCGCGCTTTTTGGTGACTCGACTTGACTTGTGTCATTTTCAAAAGTATGGAAAATGACTCGACCCGGCTTGAGGCTATTTGTGCATTGACTCGACTAAGTCATGTGACTCGAAACTCTGACGGCTAACACAAACATTTCATTGCAACTCGAAAGAATAGTAAGCTACCAAATTATTGGTATTTCGTGTAACAGTACCTGGTGTTTGCAAATAAGGGTCAGAAACTGTGTAAAGTGAAAAAATTAGTAGGTTATATTCACTCAAGCAGAGTAGCAAGAAAGTGAGTTGGAAAGGATTAAACTCGAAATGAAAGATGAACACAATCAATTGGACTCGGACTCGAGCCTTTGAACCCTGACTTGGATTCGGACTTGACTCGAGTCAAAACTATAAAAGTAGAATTGACTTGTGACTCGGGACATTGTGAGTTGGTTACAACCCTGCTATGTGCACAATATAGTGTGTAGAAGGGTTGTTTAGAATTATCCGACTTTCAAATAGTCATGGTTTTCAGGTCGTTTGCCATGCCTTACACCTCAAAAACATATTCTAGCTAGACACTTTTTTTGTAAGACATATGTGCATTTTGAGCTGGAAAGAAATTTGAGTCCCGCGATTTTACCTAGCCTAGTACATGTAATAAATACCGGGTTCCATGTAACTGTTATAATTTGGGGTACTGCACAGTGCACAACCTCACTATAGATATCATATTGAGTTCAAGACACCATTTTCATATTGCGCACTGTTTTAGAAATGAAGCTGTGCAGGAATTCCAGTATCTCGTAGCAAAGTTTGATGTCAATCTTTTGAATCAACCGACACATTGTCGAAATGTTCTGCCAATGAATTACCGACAATTTCTACAGATATTCAGAAAAGCAGGCAGACATCCATGCTTACAAACTGCAAACAACTCACCTGATATAAAGCCCTCGCTAGTGCAACTCTAGCCTTCTGCCCTCCGCTCAGAGTAACTCCATTTTCCCCGACCTCTGTCATGTCACCATCCGGAAACATATTTAAATCTTCTCGTAACGCACACGAGTCGATTACACTATTGTATCTTCCAGCGTCATAATGCATGTTCCAAATTACGTTCTCCCTGTATCATCGACGTTTTCTTATCACAAAAAAGGATTGTAATTCTCCGATAAAACTACCTTATCGTGGCATGCTGTATCCACGGCTCTTGCGTTACTAGACCAACACCGTTGTGCACACAATCGAGGTAAATCTTTCCGGAAGACTTCTGCATTTCTGCCAATACTGCAGATAACAAAGAACTTTTCCCAGATCCAACAGTTCCAATGACTCCTACAAATTGGCCCTGAAATATCACCACAATGTAAATTATTGAACAATAACTATTGCATCTAAAAAAGAAACTTGTGCAAAAGTGTAGAACATGGATTGGATTTGTCAAAGTAAAGTTTTGTGGACATAAATAACGATCATATTACCAATTGTAATGCCGCATTATATTACCATAGGTTCACAAATTCTAGAATGGAGAATGGATTTACACATATAAAGATTGCTATTTTGCTACAAGTATTCATAAGGCAAAAGTAAGATACTTATCATAAGGAAAAAACACTAGAATCAGTTATAGATACCTCCGTCACTCGTAGGTTAACATTGCTAACACCTTGATCAACACCGTCGTCGTTGGATTGTTTTTTCCACGAGAAATCAGCATTTTCTATATCCAGTACCAAGTCCAAGTCATCTGCATGTGACAAGACTTATCTTCACTACTCTTAAATTGTCATATGATGGTAGGCAATAGCACAAACTGCATAACAATGTATTGTCAGTGCTTAAGCTGAATATACTTATCACATCACAAGTGACACCATATTGTTAAAATATAATTCATGTCACATACCTGCTCCCATTGAACTGGGAAAGTCATAGTAATCGTCAAATTTCATATCCTTCAACTTTATAAACTCATTCACTCTTGTCACCGATATCCAAGCCTCCATCAGACCATTAACAACCCAAGGAAAAGCATTCAGCGGCGCTATGAGCATGTTGATAAGGGCAATTACAGTAAAAACCTAGAAAAGCAGATATTCATGATACATATCAGAAACATTGTACCACAAGGTATTACATTAGCAGCTGTTAGTTCATTTCCAAGTGACGAGTAGATTGAGAACGTGAGAAGAGATATTAAGACAGGTGTAGTTGCCCATAGGTAAACGCAGCCTGCATCGAAGTATTTGATTCCTTTCAAGTTTTTCAACTCGCCGTCTCTTATTCTGGCAAAAAATTCAGGATTGATAAGAGGAAGCATTTCAGATTCAACCAGTTATGATTCACAGATTATTCATTATTCCATATACGACAATACACTGGGTACCAACTGCTCTGCGACAGAATAAGACGAATGAATTAGTCAAAATACGTAAGAGTGTTGGTAATACGTCATAATGCACGTACTGCTATCACTAGCCTACAAAGTATACTGCAGCTTGTGGAATTGAGTTAACTCTAGTTGTCTAATTAAAGTGAAATGCCAATAATCTAATTTTTGAAGTTTCTTTGCACTAATTTTAAACTAATTTGTGGTTTTCCTGAAAATGCTACAGGAGAACTGTATGATGCGAAAAGAGCCAAGCTTGGTGTGCAGCCATTTGCCATTGTCATGCTTATGGGGATGAGCTCTGATTTGATATGAACTGAAGCTAATTCAATTTTCAAGTTATTTGTTCAACTTTACTCTAATTTGGCGAATAACTTTGTGCTTATAATTGTAATTTGGAAAAGCTGAAAATTTTCTAGTCATCCAGCTCTGTTTGAGATTGCTAGTGTGCACATATGTCATGAATTACCTGTTCAACTTCTCAGCCATGAATTCCTCCCACGCGTTGAATTTGATTACTCTTATCCCAAGCAAAACTTCAGTCATCAACTGAATAAGAAAAATCAGTTCCGCACTATCCATCTACCATGCAGTAAGCTTGAAAATGTAACCTTGACTCTGCTATCTTTTTTCTCCATCATCGCTTCGTTATACTGTCCGATTTTTTTCGCGAGATATCGATTGAATATTATCATGACAATAGCAAGTGCCAACCCCGCAAGGAACACTATTCCAACCTGAATTGAGAATGATCTAGTAATACCGACACTTTATAGCATCAAAATCCTATTACTACATAATCCTGAGGCATTTAACCTATCCTTACAAGTGCATGCATACCCATGGTTTAGCCATAGAATCACATTTTTTAAGTGACAGACAACTATATGTAGGCTCAGAACATTTTCTAGTGACTTTCAAATGTGTGGCAGGGTGAACACCAACAAGATTTTCCCATTGTGAATAAGTCTTCTCAACTGATTAATCAGAATGCTATATTACCTGCCGATACAGCAGATATAGTGTCACTGCCACTTGAAAAGGCAGACTCCAAAACTCATGAAAACTCGCAAAAAAGTTGACCACCCTGTCCACATCTGTGCTCATGAAGTTTGTGATTTCGCCGCTGGTGTATGTTGATAGATTTGGGGGACAGGCGTGGAGGGTCTTGCGATATACGTTGGTAATCAGCGCCGACCTCACTCTCAACTTCACCTTATTCACCTAACCCAACGACAAAACATTCAGTGAAAAAATGCACAACACAAGTATACATATATATATGAGTGTACATTGAAGCAGTACAGAGAAACAAGTATGTTGTCAAACGATAGTAAGCACTTCCAAAACACAGAATAAGCTATTTCAAATCATTCACGGGTACAGGTAAATGCGACTTACTGGAGAATTATTTCCAGGTAATGAAGTATTTTGTTACAAACCCCTTAGGGTGCACGGAAGCATAATACTATATCAAACTGAATTAAAAATAGCAATAAACCACAAAATATTGCAACACTAGTTAATACCGCAATGAGTATGCATAGTATGCATAGAACTTACCTGGTAATCGAAATGCGTTGACAATAATGAACCCAGGAGGGTAGACAGAAACAGCCCGGCTGCGTAATAATACCCATGTCGTATCGGTTCGTTTGTGTTTTCAATAAAATTAACGAGTCGATTGAGTAAAAGCGGGCCAGCGAACGCGAGACAATCAGATAGTAGCTTCAAAATTCCGGAACAATAGTATATGAAACCGAAGCTTTTGTGCATAGTCCATAAAAGCAAGTTCTTATCATGCGCAAGGTCTCCGTCTTGCAAACGATGTAAAGAAGCGAGAAATTTTTCATCCAATTCTTCAGTCGTGATGTCCTTAGGTAGCTTATACACAGCGTCTACACCGGTTAAGGCACTGTCAGCTCCTCTACGCATCAAAGGTTGCACCCATCCGAAGAACAACTTGGAAAATACGTTGGCGTGATCAGCCGGAGATCCCGATTGATCTTGATTGATCTCGTGCGTGATATCTAAATGACTGCTGCTCGTGGACGCAGCTTGATCTTGAGAAGGGTGCGCGATATTCAAATAACTGCTGCCGTCGCTGTCCACTAAAACCTCCCCGTCTCCTGAACTATCGCCAGGAGTGTCGATGGAGATCGTACGAAAACGCGAATTCGAAACAAACAAACACAATAGGTAAAGAATTTGCGAAACGCATGATACAACAGCAAAAGCTGATTCAATGATGAAGTACTTGTCTGATGACATCACGGCTTTGCTTATCAAAAATTCAGCGTTAGCAAAGAAATGAGGCAAAGTAACCAGCCATGACACAATAACTGGCCAAGGACCGTGTCCACGCAAAAAATGCACTTTTAATAACCGATGTAAATATATAGCGTGGACTAAAAGAGCAATCATAACAAGGGCCGCAGATACGGTAAGATATCCGTTCCCTCTACCTTGAGGAAACACCACAATAAAAACATTGACCGTAGTGAAAATTAAAGTAACAACGGTGCATATAAGACGTATTGAATAGGCGACAGGCGTTTTCAAGTTGATGTCCGGTACTCGTAGACGGCCGACGTAAAACGCGCTTGTAGCGGCCAGCAAGGCGAATGGTCCCAACACAAAGACTAGCGATTCGAAACAATCGGATAACGCCGACACTTGACTGTCCAAGATTGAGAATTCTTCTCCGCAATATAGAGCCATCGTATCACTGACATTTCGAGTCATCTAAATATAAATATTTATAAATAAAAGCTATGAAAACTACTCAAGCTAGTAATCTCAAAAGACCAGAGGCGGTCGAAGTAGTCAGAATTGCTACTCAATAACAAGTAGAAAGGTCTCAAAATAACTCAAGTAAGTAGTAGATTTTGCACTTTTAGTCGTCAATCGGGGGTATTGAGTACCATCACGAATAACGTAACACAAAATGACTAATGATAATGAGATTAGGTACACTTTTCAAAAAAATATTCAGTTCCCATGATACAGGAGATATTTCTTTCGGTTGCTATGACAAAATCACTCGTAATAGCGATGCCAACCTATCCAAGAACTATTTTCTACTTTACAAAATCTAAAGTGTACAAAAGTAAGCAGATTTGCTTTATAAAACGTTTATTAGAAGTGCCAAGTAGGCAAACCAATCTTGAGTACTCCAAAAAAGTAACATACTTATTTACAGACCGCCTCTGTATCGAATTCCATATACCAGCAACAAGTAAGAACCATGAAAAATTTTGTCTTACATTTTTTGTCTGATATCAAAACGCTTCGTCGAATCTTCGCAAGACAGATTCCCTTGTTCGCTCATATCAGGATACAGTGTAGAATTTCTATGTTGCACATATATAAATATATAATCTGCTGAAAATTATTCATTATTAGACTAGGTTCAATACCATAACAAGACCGTTCACAGTTGAAATTATTTGGCGAAAAGCATCCATTGCAATAGAATTTAGCAAAAATTTGAGAGACAATTTCTCAAAGCATGATTTCACAAATAAGGAACGGATCAGTAAAGTTGAATTAATGAAGGCATAATATAATGTCGATACAAAGCGATATTCCCATGGTACAGTGGTAAAAAAGCATCAAAGTCGACAATATTTAAGTCTAACGCAGCGAAATAGTTATTACTATGACATGGAAGAGAGAGAATTGTGTAGTGATATCATTTTATGCACCACATACCATAAGCAGGCCTGCATAATTGGCTATTTCGAGATCAAGACCAACTCGCGTGCCAAATTCAAGCACCATGTAATTTTTGGTGACATAAAATTACATACAGGTCAAACTATTTTGAATCTTGAAATTTGGACTCTCACGTCGTAAATAAGTGAAATACATTGCAAGTCTTGAAGCAACAATAGTTCTATATTCCAATTACCGCTGCTCTGTCCAACTTTGATTTCTAACATACTTCGAAGTTTGACCAATATCTTGATCACCAGTCCATATTTTGAAACGGTAAACTGAAATCTCACATTAAGGCTTCAGTCTGCTGCATATAATTAAGAACCATATTGAATAGGTTACTGATATTGTGTATCTCTGTACTTTGAAAGGTGACACAAAAATCATGATTCTTGTGCAATTTTTAACACTACTTTGCCGATGTTTTTGTTCTCCAACACATATTTGTGCGCGTCTACGACTTGCTCCAACGGAAACTGCTTATCGATGACTGCTTTCAGGGTGACTTTTTCTCCCCCGACCGTAGCGGGCTGGGTGAAGTAGGGCAAAGCGTTTTTTGAAAATTCAGATATCAGATGCGCTTTGTAGCTGTCGCTTCTGGCTTTCAACGTGGACGTCAGCAATCTTCCGCGCTTTGCTAGCAACCCGCCGAGAAGGTTCCCATCGATATTACCTGTATAGATGCAAGGCACATCATTACGCGATTGACAGAGGAATCAAGGTTTCAGCGGTACTTTCAATTTTCGCTAGGAATTGAATAATGCTTCATGATTTTTCAAAACAATATTGGTGATGGGATATGCATAATATTTTTAATTCTATAAGAACGATTCAACAGAACGAAAACAGTCATTTATGCTTTGTAATATTCTGTAAATCGCCACACTTACCCCCTCCCAATAGGCCGTAATTGATCCATGTACCTTCCACGGCTAAAACCTTCACGTTCTGTTTCCAAAATGACCCACCGACACAATCCAAAATTAGATCCACACCTTTACCTGTAAATAGCGTATGACGATGGAATTGCAATAGCATACCAACTACAATCGTGAATCATCAAATTCAGTTTATTGCCTAAAAAATTCCTCGATCGAATTAGCTAATCTTACCTTCCGCGGCAGCCATCACTCCTTCGGCAAATTCTCCTTCTTTATAATTAAATCCCGCTTTTGCCCCCAATTGTAAACACGTATCGATTTTGGCCTTGCTTCCGGCTGTCACCAAAGGAATTCCGCCAGCCAATTTCACCAGCTGCGTGGCTGCGGTACCGACACCACTTCCTCCGCCATGTATCAACACACGATCACCGGCTTTCACGTTACCTTGCAATATTAATCAAAATTTACCAGGGATATCTGGACGGATAATTTGAATGAAGCCCTCGTTACGTAACAAGCTAAAGAAGAGTTATCAATTCCTAGTCCCTGAAATACGGACACAAATATCTCAAAATATATATAAATCGAGTTATATTGATGACAAAATTATAAGCCCAAGAGCGACGTCAGAGTTCAGATATGATATCGTAATACTTAATTCTACTTTCAACAGTTTTTCATACCGGCTAATCTACTTATTTATGTACAACTTGAATTTTGAAAAGTATACAACAGTTTCGGGCTAAGTTTGGATCGCTATCACAAGAGAAATTGTCAAAAGACAAAATATTATGAAGCATTTCATACCTACTAGGTGCAAAAGCTGATATGCCGTCAGCCATACTTCAGGTATACCGCTAGCTTGAGATAACTCCATGCTATCTGCAACACGCATCGCATGGTCCTCGTTTACAGACACGTACTCAGCATAGCCTCCGTTCGGTAGCAAAGCCATGACACGTCTAAGATAGTTTATTTATGTCAAGACACTGTTTCTGTTGCAGTGGGCTAGTTATAAAAATACACACTCTCCGATTTTCCATTTGGATGCGTTTGAACCTAGTGATTGAACTTGGCCGGCCATTTCCAATCCTAAAGTTTCGGGGACAGAATCTTTTTTCTGGCCAGGATAAAATCCTTTACACTGAAAAAAAGCACGCAATTTTCTTAAATTTATCAACTCCAGACGACAATCCAATCGCAGACGACAATCATCATACCAGCAATGTGTCTGCTCTATTGACGGCAGATCCATGAACTTTTACGAGGATTTGGTTTGCGGACACTTTTGGAACCTCTTGTTCTCCGACATACAATGCGTCAGGACCACCAAATTTATCTTGTTTCACAGCGCGCATAGTGGTTAAGGTTTTAGACGATTCTCCAGTGCAGCGACTCTGAGCAAAATAAAAGAACCTCGATGAGTTCGTTACAGGCACGCGTCAAATTGTGAGGAAATTTTGTCAATTAGGAAAACTCACATTACTTTCGCAGGTCAAGCGATCAATTTCCTCGGCTAACACTACCAGACCAATGCACAAAATTATTGTTGAAAACTTCAACATTCTGCTCTAAATTTTAGAACGAGTTACAAATTACTATCAGAAAAAGCCAGAACATGTTGTGAACATGCTTTGAGGTACTTACCAGATGGAATAATATGCTTTTAGAAGTTAATATATTGGCGCTTGTAGTATTGACTCTTCCTAACTGCGATAACAGCATATCAAGCGCATAAATTAATTGTACAGGCTGGCAAAATATCACAGAGTAAAACTAGCATGGTCGCAAAAATCGTTGCACATAAAATTACACTGCTATAGATAAAAATTTTGTAACTCAAAACATCAAATTCATGTTCTAAGAATGCACATGCACACACATAACAGTAAGATTTGCATAAGCAGTTTGTGTAAAAACAATAATACAATAGGCGTTGACGCAAAAATAGGCATCAATTTGACACTGCAACTGAACATCAAATAAATTAAGCCTAAAATGCTGGCTAATCTTGATTTTGTAATAATACTAACTTGTATAAATTTCCCAATTCATATTGGAGTAGGATCATTCAATGACTATTGCATTCCATTCAACTCAATGTCAATAATTGGCATTAAAAGGACTTGGCCATGTCAGCAACAATGGTTGCCATTGGTTCTGCCTCTCTTAATACGAACGCATGCTTGAACTTATTTTTACACAAACGAATATCAATATTACTAAAGTCATTCATCATATCCTCATAATACGAAACCGGGCACCAATGGTCAACAGTGCCGTAATAGAAGTGTAATTTACTGGAATGCTCCTTTATCAAATCATCATCTCTTTTATCAACCAGCATCATTTCCTCCAACCCCATGTAACTTGAACAATCAGCCACTTGTGGTGTTATTATATCACAGAGTAGAGTGTTCTTCGATGGTTCATTGCAAGCTAGGAATAGGCAATCAACTACAGCTTTTCTGACGAAATAGGGTAAAAAACTCAGGCCCAACGCAAAATAATAAAATGCGCTGCGGAAATTCTTCAAGAGAGGGGTCATACGCGCCCCTTTCGGTGATGCAGCCATTCTTTCGATAGTGGGAAAAAGCATGATACCACGCTCTAGTTTCTTGTCGTTTATGCCATCGAGAATATGAAGGATGATGTAACAACCAATGGAATGTCCAATAAGGTAGACTTTATCAACGTTCGGTAAAACTTGTGTCTTCAAAAAGGCAATTTTGTGTCTAATCTGATCAGCCAACCCACATTTTTCCGCAGTTGGTGGATTAAACCCACGAGGAGCAACCATATGACCCGTATGGGCCATGCCCCATACTGGAATTCCACTTTCTTCAAACAGCGATTCGGCAAATGTCTCGTAAAAACCCATACTGCCAGGGTTTCCAGGGACGATGAAGAACAATGATTTCTCCTTTTGAGAACTCGTCCAGTCGCCACACTTCATGACATTGACGGGTAATCCTTCTACATTGACCCATTCGTAAAATGTTGAAACTTCCATGATAATATGGAGTAAATCAGGCTACTATACTCAATAATGATACATTGATCTCTAAGCTGCATAAAAACCACAAGACTATTCAAGCTAATAGAACAGTATAAACTATTTTTTAATACTATAATATCGCAAGGTCAGACATTAGCCACCCTACTACTTTTAATATGACACAGCAAAGGTAACAAGCATACATCTATTGTGTTTACATTGTTCTCTCACAAACAAAGTAGGCCTCACAGAGCTCACCTTTAGTCTGAAAGCGCTGCACAATCCCATGCAACCTATCACTCATCATATGCGTTCTTGGCAAACATTAAACATTAGTTTGATACATAACTGACAGCTTCATGTAAGCCTAATATAAATGGATAGGGTTTACAACCCGATTTCATTCCAAGTCCGTCTTTGCCGCTGCATGCGAATTGATCCAGGCTTAGCGCAAAATCACATGACCACACGAATGCAAGTTAAGATTAAGTCATTTATTTCCGACTGGTAATCTACTGAGAGAAGAAAAAAGCATTTAAATTCTCTATAACATTCTCATATTGCACCGTAAGTACTTTTATATGGATATCTTTAAATAAACACGTATCAAAGTAATGGATGGTTCTATGCATTGACTATTTCTGAAACTACGCAACAGCGAATGACACTCACTCTACAACTCAAAATGATAATCAAATATTTTACATGAATCGAGTATCATGCAATATTTTTGACAAGGTGGCCGTACCCTTCACACTAGAAAGAAAACATACGCAAAGTGTATGGTATATCCAGTATCTAATCAGTTTTCATCAAACAATTCCTTGCCAACAAAATATTTCAAATATCTTCAAGTGCAAGTTGATGCAAAATGATCTCATTCTTGACATCAGTTATTAAAATCGATGAAGACAATCCAAATAACAAAGTAAAAGTCATAGTCCAACAAAATTGAGTAGAAATTCTCTATTAACCACTTCAGACACAACCAATAACAAACTCATAGAGGACAGAGTCTGACACATGCCAGACTAAAACAAATTATGCACCGATTCAAATCAAATTGCAGGTGATAACAAGAGAACAATTGTTGTAACATACCGTAACGATAACAAGACACAGATTAGCAAATAAAAACAAAGGCAGCATTACAAATACAAAACCCTTGTGTTTCTAACATAGAAGTGTTTGTGAATGGAGGAGAGCCCGTATTATGATATCAAAACCTTCCAACACTAAAATAGGAAACTTCACATACATTTTCTAATGTGATGAACCCAAGTATACAGTACTTGAAATACATTGCACAATGCAATGTATAGCACCAAACCGTATTATATGAAGTCTAACCCTAGCACAGCAAAGCAGCAGAATTAACTTTTTTCTGTGTAAGCCGTTACTGGTACTGTAATTACTTGCATATATGACACATTGCTTCTATATCTATCTCAGTTTATTTTGGAACACAAGTGAATTATATATTGAAAGTCAATGAAAGAGCATCCTTTTTCCCAATATACCTGAAGTATCAGGATAGATTCTTGGAGGTACAGAACTTCAATATACAATTGAATAGTATATTCATATTGAAATGAACCCGAATATTATTGGCTGACACTCGTCAGGTGTAATCGTTGACAACTAGTAGAGGATTGAAAAGAACGTTGTATATCAACAATTGCATCACCAAATATATTGTCACCGGATTGAAATTTCAAATAATCAAGGTGAAGAGATCGCTTAAGGTCAATGTAATATTTTTAGATGGTACACAAACTCCTTCAGAATGTTACCTTGTTCGAGTTGAATTCAGAGTAAAAATCCGCCAGCTTGCAGATTCTTACATGCAAGTAACTACAGTATAGAAACAATAGTCACTGTCACCTCCTACTTGTACGGGGAGCCACTTTTTTCGTAGACGGCTTCGATCCAAACCAAGAACCGCGATACTCCAGAGTTTCTTTAACGTACATCTCCTCTTCCCGGTTAAAACTCAAAAGGGTACCAAGAGCTTTCACCAATTGCTGAGCTTCCGATCTGTTACCGCCGAGAAAAGTTAACACCACGTGCTTCAAATATTTGATGTTGATTTCTCGTTTTTCGCCGTTCGGCGTGTCATCGATGGCCGAAATTGAGATTACAGCTGCATCATCGTCACCGTTGCTTGTATGGTTTGTACCGAAAGAGTTTAAGTCAGCATCTGGTCTCGGAGAAGCGGTGCGTTGATTATCAGCCCGTCCTAACGCAGATTTCTTGTTCAATTCCTTATTCAAAGCCTTCTTCAAGTCGCTAAGCCTTTGCTGTTGGACTTTGATCAGCCTTTCGCGTTCCGCGAGCAGCTCGTCTGCTTTGTTTCTCTCTGCTTTTAAAGTCGCAACCTCATCACTCTCAGCAGCTTGTGTATTTCTCAAAGTAGCAATTTCCGTTTTGCACGCGATCAGCTCTTCCTCTCGTGACGTCACAGTGGACTCGAGGGCCGATAATTTCGATTCAAACTCCTCGGTTATGGCAGCGTTACTGGCCTGAACACTTTCGCAACGTTTTAATTCAATTTCTTTTTCCTCCAAAATGTTTGCGATATTTCGCAACTCTGAAGATTTTTCTTGAACAATTGTTTGCAAAGATGCCACTTTTTTACTGAAATCTATAATTTCAGAGCGTGAAGAGGTCAATTCTTCCTCTAAAATTTTCAACTTAGAATCACGCTCCAGACAAATTTCATCTAAACTGTCTCTTTCCTGAATGAGAGATTCATTCGTAGATTCCAGCTCTTTTAAGTGATTCTCTGCTTTTTTAAATTCTTGTTTGCAACCCGCAAGTTCAGATTCTAATCTTTCAATCGTCGCACACAATTCTTTCTTCTCGTCAATGACATTCTGCATTGATTCCGCGTTGGCATCGAATTTTGCCTTCAATTCACCGTACATTTTACGGGACTCTTTGATTTCATTTTGATGTTTCGCGAGCAGTTTATCTTTTTCCAAGTCTGACATAGTCGACCGTTCGATCAATTGTGCTTCCAACTGCGCGATCTGCTCCACATAACCTTCGTTCGAGGTGAGGTATTTCTCAATTTCACTCTCCAGCTCTCCGATCTTCCCGTTTAAGGCGTCTATTTCTCTAGACTTTGATAATTCCAATTCAGAAACGGCAGTGTCGCGAGCATTCAACTCGCCTTGATCTTCGATAATTTTCTTACTCAAATGCGACACCTGTTCTTCTAACTGGTTGATTTTCACAGACCACGTCGATTTAATATTGTTAAGTTGCAAGTAAGATTCCTCCAGTTTATTTTCCAAGGACGCTCTTTCTTGAATTAACGCTTGAACTTGTTCGGACTCGGGTAATTTATCGGTGGTCACCCTATTCTCTAACAGTGATATTTTCTGTTGTAAATGATCGATCGTAGCCTGTTTTTCGTCAAGCTCAACGTTACTTTTACTCAGCACGGTCGCGCTACTGTGTTTTAGGCTGTCGTATTTCTCCAAGACTTTCGCGTTTTCACTTTCAAGAGAACTTACTTGAGCTTCGTTCCTTTTTAAGTCCGCCCGGACCGCAGATAAGCCGGCGTTCAATTCCGATATCTCCACATTAAGCCGTGATATTGTCTCTCTACATTCAGTGAGGTTGTTCGTCTTTTCTTCATTCAAAAGAATTTGATTTTCAAGTTCTTTCACATTGTCATTCAACGATTCTGTCGTTTTACGAAGGGATGCCTCCATCTGCTCGTTGGCGTCTTGAGACTGTAGAAGCTCAGCCACTTTCTGGTCGAAATCGAGACGATTCTTTTCGCATTCTCTCTCGCGCATCATCAACATATGCTTTACTTTGGCAAGCTCTTGCAGCTGTAAATCGTTGAGTTCCTCAGAATCGTCGCGCTTTTCAAAAAATTGGTCACGCTTTTTCTCGAAATCTTGCTTTTCTTTCACAAATTTTTCTACCGACGTTCTCAGAGTTTTGTTTTCGGAGCGTAACATTTCGATGGTTTCCAGAAAACCTTTTTCTTTTTTCTCTAGTTTGGCTATTGTTTTCTCCATGCTAGACTTTCCTTCCGAATACGTCTCTTCCAATTCGGACATGCGTTTCATAGCGGTGTCTTGCTGCTTTTCGAGAACGTTAGTTAATTTGTCTTTTTCCTTATTAGATTCTTTCAAAGCTTGACTATAATCCGACAGTTTGATTTCAAGTTTTTTCAACTGGTTAGTCCTCTGCATGAATGCAGACAGCAAGTCATCTTGCGACACCTTTCCGGATAGTACATCCGCTTCTGATATTGACGCTAATGATGAGGAGCTGTCAGATTTTTGTAATCCAGAGCCGCGGTTTGGCCGATTTCTGGGCAAGCTAGAACGTCTTCTGGAAGAATCATCTTTCTTTGGAGACTCACCGCCTTCCACTTGTTCCCTTAATTTCTTGAACATGACCCTTCTCCGACGATAAATCCAAATCCTTTATCTTGCAGGTTCTTTCATATGAGAATGAGAATGCTAGCGATCGCCAGTATGCAATCAAATTATATCTTACA
The DNA here is from genome assembly GCF_051294905.1 of Botryllus schlosseri. Taxonomy (NCBI): domain Eukaryota; kingdom Metazoa; phylum Chordata; class Ascidiacea; order Stolidobranchia; family Styelidae; genus Botryllus; species Botryllus schlosseri. The sequence continues at coordinate 24,436,791 of NC_137246.1, read as the reverse complement.
TATGATACACCTGTGACACTAGAGCATAATCTATAATAATTAAGACGTTTCAATAGAATGAAAATTCCCGTAATTTTAATCAATTACACCTGGAATAGTTGGTTTGTGAGCATTCAATACTTCTGGAATGATATGGCACGCTTATACAATGTATCAAGCATGAGACACTAAAATTCAAAAGTCCACCATCTCACTATCTAAATGCACAGTATTGTGACATTGCAATGGCAGACCCGTAATTGCCCTAACTTCGCCACAGTAATGAAGGCACCTATATATTTTAAATATCCGCAACTGCAGAGGAGTAAAATCACGAATGACAAACAGTTGTGAACTGAATTACCAGCTAGTCTGCTACCCAGGGGTTGTGATGACTAGAGTTATGACGCCACTCAAGATTTTTTGATGACTCGACTTGACTCGAGTCGTTTTCTTAATAATGAAAAATGACTCTACTCGAGTCAATTTGTGCATTGACTCGACTTGTACTCGAGTTATTGCGCATGACTCTGACAAAGTCATATGATTCAAGACTGGGTCTACCAAAACAGGCATTTCAATATAATTTCGAAGTACCGTATAGTAAACTTATCACACTATTATATTTCGTCTATCAGTAGTGATACTTGAAAATGCTACCAGAAACTGTTAAAAGTGAGGAAAATTAATATATTATGAATGTGAATCTGAGTTGTAAAAAGTGGGTTTCACATGACATTAACTAGGAACTGAACATTCAACACAATGACTTGGACTCGGACTCAAGTCAAAACACTATGACTTGGACTCAGTGGTTAATTGAAAATGACTCTACTTGACTTGAGTCAAAACTATAAAAGTGAGATTGACTTTTGACTCAGAACCTTGCGACTTGGTTACAACCATGCTGCTACCTATTCAATCAACAAATTAATCACAATCATGTACAAAGTACAAAGGTGCTTTGGCTTATGACATTTTATATCAACATAATGACTTTGGAATGTTTTCGTTGAATAATCGTGATACGGCTTTAAAAGAAATTGCATTGAAATTGATTTGAGGCGAGCTCGCGAACATGTTGCAGCAGTACTGATAAAATATATATATAATACAGCCGTAAGAAGACAAACACAATCAGCAAAGAAATAGATAACAAAACCACATCCACATCTGATCACTATAACTAAGTAGGATACTTGTACTTTTTGGAGTACCTATACTTAAGTAGAAATTATTTTCTTCTTCTACATAAGGTTTGCAGGTTTTTGGGGTTTTACAGTTGCCCTTACTCAAATAGTTTGCAGGATATTTCTACTTTCACTTCAACAATTATGGAAGTACTACTTATAGGTTCTCACTCTTAAAATTTTGGAAAGAAGCATGGAATTTTCCAATGCGCTAACAAGACTTTAATAGTAGTAAGTGAGACTGTCACAGTAACCAAGCAATATAATATAGCCTCTACGGTGTCACTGCGACACTTACCCCAAGCCGCCCAAGGGAGCTAGCAATAGATATATTAAAGCACACCCCCTCTCCTATCAATGGTAATTCACGATGCCTACTCAAGTATTTCTCATACCTTTCATTTCCATTTCAATTTCTAGTTGAAGTCGCTTTGCCTTTGCCTAATCTGGTAGATATATATTCCTTCTTCTACTTGTAGAATCTGCAATTAAACTATATGATTTTCGTTGACCTTGGATTATTATTCTTACTAGTATCTCATACAAAGAAATGTAAAACATTCTGGTACAAAACAAATGAGCAAATAACGATTTTCAATGGCTGAATCCTTGTGACGATATTATAATAATTAACAAGATAATTTTGATTTTCAGATTTTTCACCTTGCATATATCTATCGCTCATATTAATCCTACATATTTATATTCAGATGGATTTTATAACTTCTTCTGGGTATTCACTATTCAGGTATAGATCACCTGCACTTGCATTACTCACATCATAGTATAGTTTTGGAATTACTTTCAAATTAATTACCTTCTATAATTCAAATACTCATTTATTCGCATTTAATCAAGTATAGAATGTAGTTAGTATTCTCATGGACAGATTGGCCTCATTGTCGTGACTGAAAGTATCACAAATTATAGCTGCAATACAGCTCTGTTTCCTGTTTGATGGATTCGAAACACGTCTAACTCCATAAGGCTACTCGATAAGAAATTTCTCTTCCGCTTTGCTGTACAATAAGATATCCCCCTGCCGATAGTATAGTCACACCAGGTTGGATTCGTAAATCTACATCTGGAGTCACATATCTAACCGTTCTGTTCATAACGTAAGTGATTTATACTGTTCAGTGTTGACGTTTGCCAAAGTTGATATTCCGGACTACTATACACACCACAGCATGTCTCGAATGTATCACCACCCTGTATTGCAAACTCTACCACTGAGCTATATAAACTCTATAACATGCAATGCAGATGAGGCCCCAGGTATCATGAAAGGATATCTCGTCATTGGTCTGCAACCAAGTCGGTTGGTCTGCAAACAATGATATATATAATATTGTCTGCAACTAACCTAGCATGAGTAAGGGTCACGGAATTACAACATTGACGGGGTCCTAGACATAGAAGATACGCGCGCGGAAAGTAGAAATTGCCAAGTTTATGTATCAGTTCCACTGCGGTCATTGCGCCGAATATTTCTTCTATTACTTCTTTACGGGGTTGTAATGACTCGAGTCAAGTCCGACTCAAGTCGCGATTTTCTGATGACTCGACTTGACTCGATAATCTCAAATTACGTAAATAGGCCCATTTACATGACGCTTTAAGTCAGCTTCGAAGCTGACTCGTCGATCCGACTCTCTCGTATTCGATGAAGAGAGAAAGGCAAACTGCCTCAAGTCGACTCGAGCCTGAAGCTGTCGGGTAATGTGGTTTACGATCGGCTTGAGTATTCGGCCATCGGCGTCCCGCGATTTTCGTTCGACGGCGCGGGCTCTTGGCATCGTAATTCATGTTTTTCATCTGTTGTTGAGAAATTGGCCAAACATGGCAAGGAAAAGTGGGGTTACTTTGTAAGTGCTCGCTTGTTTACGATGGAATGCATGTAATACACCAGTACCGGTGTAGCAACCGTGCTCTTTTATGACAGTTTTATTAGCGATTCCCTATGTGTTCTTTGATATTTGGCTGCGACGCTTAGATCTGTAGTAGCCTAGTTGCTGTCATCAGCTACATAAAATGGCAGACAACAAGGTAAAACGTTACATCTGTATTTCTGCTTCTCAGACTACAGTTCGGAAGATATGTGGATTGTACCGGTATTACAATTCGACTACGACATGCATAGTGAACTGTGCAGTGTGCTACATCGATACGGGAATACATGAACGATTGCTGCATTTCGTACATACTGTTCCACTGGCTAAACTGATGCGAGCGCGCGTGTGATGGGATGGAGCTGGTGTCTCTCCCCAGAGGATGATATTGAGATTTGTGACTCTCCTGGTGATGATGAAGCGCAGCGGTGTTGAGATTATTGCTTTGTTTTTAGTTCTGGGTTATAGTGTTCTGCTGATATGATGCGGTCGTGCGGGTGTTCACGGTTTTCAACTTGCTCTTTTGATATTGTTGGTTTTGAGATTGTATTCATGGTAGCCTATGTGTTTGTTGTGAGGGTGCTGAAATTGGCACTTACCAAAGTTTAATTGGTGTGTTGTAGCAGTTTAGTAGTAGTGCTCTATATTGCTCTTTGTGACAGTTTTTATAGACATTCTTGGTATTGTTAACTTCCTATTTGGTATATCATGCCGACAAGATGCTTCGATAAAGTCTCTGCAGTAGTTGCTGTATCGTGACTCTTGAGTCACCGGCATACATGGGGTAGTCTGTTACAGTGGAGCGGCCGAACAACTAGAGGGCACATGGGGTTTGCAAGTGGGTCACTTGAGTGTTAATGACCTTATTTTAACCGCATCGACAAGTTATGCCTGAAATATCAAAACAGTCGTTACTCCCGCCTACTCCACGGTCCATCTTCGTTGACGCCGAAAAAGCTAGCTGATAACTTATACTTGTTGTTTTCCTCTACAATCATGATATGAACAAGATTATTTTCCTCTAGAATTATCGATATTATGAGTATCTCATCATCCTCGTTAATTTCGAGGATAAGAAACGTTTCAGAGTACGACCAAGCACACATTGTCGTTGTACCTTTTTGTCCACCAGACTTACTACGAATATAAATTTGTAAGGGGTAAAGCGACACCCGGTCGTCCACGGTACAGCTTCCTGAAGGATCATGTAAACAGGGCCCTTTTACGAGTCAGCTCGGAGATGAGGCGTGACGTCACCGGAGACGACTTGAACGCCAAGTCGACTTGAACATGTAACCAGGCCTAATGACTCGACTCGACTCGAGTCAATCTGTGTATTGACTCGACTTGGACTAGAGTCATTGCTTGCGCATGACTCTAACCCAGGGGTGGGCAAACTACGGACCGCGGGCCGCATGCGGTCCGCAACACCGTTTTGTGCGGCCCGCGAGAGTCTAAAGAAACGTATTAAAAATATTGATAAAATGCGTACTAAATATCGAACTAATTAAACTTTTTCTTAGTATATTTCACCATGATAATTCTAAGGTAGTGGTTCTCAAACTGGCGGGCGTGCCCCCCTTGAGAGCGTGAAGGCATCTGAATGGGGGGTGGCGAAGCCGAGCTCGACTGAAAAAAATTTTCGCGCTCCGCGCGATTTGCACCCGCTTCCTAATTATTGCTCTGTATTTAGTCTGAATTACATATGTAAAAATCTATCATCCACAGACGTAACCTTCCATGCCATCAAATTATCCGTTAGGTTTTCTAGCATCCTGGTTGCGTTTTGTGATATGACGATAAGGGAGCGCGAAATCTTTCACCATCGCAAGGGGGGCTTGTCTTTAAAAGTTTGAGAACCCCTGTTCTAAGGTAAATACTTCCAATATTAGTTTTATGTTTAATTTATGACGCGACCGTCTCAAGGCCCCCAGAGTCTGGAAGGTTTCAACTGATAAAAATCACAGAAATCCTAAACGAAATTGACATAATTCTGATCATGAGTGTGATTTCAGAGTCCACTATTCCAGATTAGGACACCCCATGGACTAGATATGATAATTAAATTTTGGATTGCGAAACATATCGGTTTCAAACGTTATGATGAGCCATATATATTGTAATGAAATATTTCATATGGGCCGATGGGCGAAGGGCGACAATGTGGTGTGAACGGAACCACGCCAACCCGCTACCTAAATTATATTCACCGATACTTTCGTGAAATCATTGGTAACTCCGTATCCACTGACCGCGAAGCGCGACGAAAATTCTGGGCTTGATTAAACTTTTATGACAATTAAATGTTGATAGGCCTACAGCCCCGAAATCCCTCACGCTATCTTCCTGATTGGAGGATTAAACTACTTCTACTTGACAAACTGAAAATAGCGAAAAGTAAGTAAGTAGATCACAAGATATTACGAAGTAGAAGTAGAAGTAGCGAAAGTCAGATCTACCTGAGTAAGTACCAGAAGTAGAGGAAACCTACTTGAGTACTTCGAAAAAGTAGAAGTACTCCGTTACTGACCACCTCTGATTAGCGAGGATTGCCGCGCGCGGTTGCAGCAATCAATGATCTAATTTCGCTCGCGTAAGAAAGGCAAACCAACTCAGCAGGAGATCGAGCGCTGTTGTGCAGCAGACGACCTTCGCTTATTGGCAACACGCTTCTCGCTAATTGGCAGTTCGTAGCACTGATGATGTGAATTACTGGGCACGATGTGAATATAGAGGATGTACAGTAGGGTTGTTCAAAAAAAACTTTTTTTTCCAAATCTCACTCGCCTAGTGACTAAATCGTCAGGTTGTTCAAGAAAACGATGTACACCAAATTTGACTCAATTCCAACCAGTAAAGGCCGTGCAATCTTGAATTGAAATTTTTAATTTATTAATAAAAATTAAAAAAAAAATTCTCAAATTTTTCTGTCAACCCCATGAAATTGTTGAGCTGTCTTCAAAGACGATGCAAAACAAATTTGAGTCAATTCCGACTTGTAGAAGCGGAGTTATTTGAGTTTTTCGTTGATAATCCCCGGATCAAGGATAACCCGACAATTATCAACGAAAAACGCGTATAACTCCGCTTCTACAAGTCAGAATTGACTCAAATTTGTTTTGCATCGTCTTTGAAGACAGCTCAACAATTTCATGGGGTTGACAGAAAAATTTGAGAATTTTTTTTTTCAATTTTTATTTACAGGAAAAGATGCCGAACGATCAGTTGCAGTTGCGGTATCTTAAACTGCCATCCACCTAGAGGCCCAATGCCCGATTTCACATTTCCTTTTTCGATGTTAAGCTCTTTTCCGCGGCCCTTTCTTGCTCTTTCCATTCCTTGTGGATAGTGCGCTCTCTCATCGGGTATTATTCTGGGCTTTTTTGTCGACGTAGGAACAGCGACGCGGGGGAAGAGGAGCCCAGAATAACCTCCGACGCGGAATCGAACCCATGTCGCCTGAGCGGTGGGCGCTCATCGTCACCACTACGCTATATCCCCCGATTTTAGGACAAAGAATCGGTAAAAGTTGGCGCGTGATACATGGCAAATTACGGTAGGCCTACACCTACATGTTTTTAATGATATATGATGCTACCTCGCGTCGAAATTTCGCAAGGCTCGCCCGCAGTTGGAAGAAAGAATCTCAGCGTCGATTCTCGTATATAATATACGAGAGGCGTGTAGTTTCAGTACTCGAAAATGCTCGACTCGAATCATCAAAATTGACACTCTGTATTCAGTTCAGATTCAAGTAGTCCAATCGTTATTATATAGCGCAGCAGAGGCCTAGCGATGACTGCGCAAAAATGACAACGTTGAATTTCCGAGCCACTACAATCTCACGTAATCCGGTTTCAGCCGGCCTTTTTACACTGTAATCGAGAGCGGTGGGAAATGAAGCGTCCGCAGCAACGATGGAGAGTAGCCGGCTTTGGGCTGCGAATATTTAATACGCTAAACACGCTGACACAGTTATTTTCCTCACACCGCGGCTATCTTAGAAGTCCCTTCGTCATATACCAGGTTTTGTAGGAAGTACGCCAGTTAGAGCTAAGCATGTAAGACTCAAAGACTGTACGTCGCCAGATCAGCAGAACTGCAAAAGGCGGTGCTATAGTCATTGATTTGCCGCATGCAAGTGATCGTTGATCTTTGGACGAAACAAAGTCCAAATGTAGTCGTTAGGCCTATGGTTTCCTACAAGGAAATGAACAGTGAGCGGCAATTCTATGTTATGTTTTAGATCACTATCATCAAAATCAGTAGTATAACTAAGTAGGTTTATAGTGCAATGGAAAATTTATCGTTTATAAAATACGGTGCCGCCACACTGGTTGTGACAATCGCTGTGTATCTGTCCGTGGAAAAAGGAGGCATCGACAATGGATTAAATAACCGAGTTCTGGACTCACTAAGGAGAGCAGAAAAGAAAGTGGTTGCAGAACCTACCAAGGTCAGTTATTATATTCGAGTTGAAATGATTGAATTTTCAATTGCGAATGTGTAACAGGTAGCCGTTGGATTTGGTGGCTGCTTGGATTTATTTGTTAATGCGGTCCCACTGTTGAAGAGTTTAAACCTCAAGCCTCCAGCAGATCCAATGCATCATGATGTTATCATGGATTACGATGAATTGACACAAGGATTTGCGTATTTTTTCCGATATGGCGCTGCTGCAGAGTAAGTGGTCATGGAAACTGTTTATGTTATTAGGTAGGCTACAGCTATTTAAAATTAAAGTGTAGATTATGAAACCGGTTTAAGTTTACGTAAAAGTATAGTACTGCATAATGAAATTCCCTTTTTCCAGCCGAATAAAAACATACATTATATCAACATAAGTAGCCTTGTTTATAATGTAAAACTGAAAGTGTGATGCATATTCAATTTCAAAGTATTATTCGCCCATCAAATAGTGTTCACCGTACCTAACAAAATTTTTTCACTGATAACTAGGGCTTGCCAAGTCGTATTCCATAAGGTAAGCTATGCTTGAAATTCTGAACGTTATTGGAAAGCCTCTATGCTAGCACATAAACTTCTCCACTTGATTTCTCTGGCTGTAAATATAGCTTTCAGACTGCTGTTAAACAAATAAGAAACTTTGTATTGCAGGAGATATTTTGGAAACTCATCTCTGTTCGATGAGATAGTTAACAAGGCAAAACAGCAGAAAAAAGCTCGCTTGGCGCCTGGTGGTAATGCTGCTGTAATGGCCAACCGTTTGGCTATCGAAGGTGGCAACATACTTCTAGCCGCACCGAAAAATAAAGAATTTATGGAAAGTAAGAATGCTAGGTTTTTTAACTTAACTGGGTCATATCATGTAACCAGCTGATTTTTGCCAGCAAGAGTTCTAACATAAGTGTGCCATGCCCACTCGTAATACCCAATGAGTTTAATTCAAATATTAGTTGCATGTGAATATATATATTTGCTTGGTCTGTGCCTCAGCTCTACTTTTGCGCTATGTTTTTCAACATTAAATATGCAATTTGCGTGATTTTGGGTGGAAAAATGTTCAAAATTAATCATTCCTGAAAGATCAATATAAAATTGCCATAGTTAAGGTTTTCACTATTTACTTTTACTCATCCTGACGATTGGTGAAGCACAGCCTCACTTGCCTATCCTGGCCACACGTCAATGTATATTCTATGATTTAGTACCTGACCGTATGTGTAATACCGTATATATGTTTCACAGTGATCCATCCTGGAGTAAAGTCAACGGGAACAGAAACGACCAGCCCCGATATTCATTTGATAATGGAATATAAAACTGGGGACAGATGGGGGTCCTTCAAAGCAGAGCGAGCCAACAGGTGTGATCATCCTTATCTCGCTCTTGATTCCACATACAAAGTTTCCACTCTCCTAGATTCATCATACATTCGGACAAGTCAAATCCAACAATAGCATCCCTCGAGTCATTGACTTCGCCAATGAAGACCTTTGACCCAAAACTACTTATAGTAGGCGGTTTGCAGATGATGGATAACTACCCGTTCAAGCCAGGTAATCTATCGAGATATTTAGCTACTGCGCTGTTGTGTTGCTTGCAATTCTGGTCCATCTTGTTGAATATGTAATTTAATAATATAACCTACCGATTCTCGTATTGAAATTACGTGAATATTTTGAGCTGACATCATATTTGGTGATGCCTAATACAATTGTTGATGTACGATGTTCTTTTCATTCTCTACTACTTACTGACAATTACCCATGACAAGTGCCAACCGAAAATATTCAGGTATATTTCATTATGAGTAGGCCATATTATTCAATTGTGTATTAAAGTTGTGTACCTCCAAGGTCTTGAAATCATTTGTGGAAAGTGCACAATTCGAACTTTACAGTGGCTGTGGTATGATACGGAACAAGCGGCAAGAAATAGTTGCTGGTCGTCTTTGCTAAATGTTTATTTAAAATTGTGTCATGCGCGATTTCCATGATGTGACTTGAAAGGAACTAATATCAGTCACGCTGGTTTCTATTGTGTTTGGGCAAGATCTAGCCTGCCTGTGTTTGCTCAGGAATATGTTTGTCCTTTTTCTGATATATTACAGCTGTCCATTTTTGACATTATGAGAAATCAGGCTCTTGTAAAATATTCATTTGACCATATCTTTGCCGGAAGAAATTTTATAAAAAATTGATCTTCTCGGTTCTCACAATATGAGATACAGTCGTCAGTTTACGTCTTTCATTATTTCAGGGCAACGTAACGAGAGACTCACTGCCTTGAAGGACTTCCTCACCGACCCGCCGTCCAGGAATAAGCCCTTGGTTCATTTCGAGATGGCTTCGTTTGTCGACGAGAAGCTGATGTCGGATTTAATAACTTCAATTTCACCCTACATCGACTCGTACGGAATGAATGAACAAGAGCTACCCAACTTGGAGAGTATTCTGCGATACGGCAACATCACAACTTTGTCGAGTGCATATCCAAGGTGATTCGCTGCAGTGTGTTGTTTCCAGAAGTGGTCAGTAACAAGTACATCTACTTTCACTTCTACTAAACAGTCTTTAGGCAAAACTGATACTTTTTTTAGGTTGGATTCAAAGTAGAAAGTAGTTCAGGGATATGCTTGCTTCACTGTTACGAGTAAAATAATTGCAACACTTGGTGAGAGAATCCTGTATAATAGTAACTGAATATAGTTTTGGTGAATTATGTACATATTTGTAGTGTTGGTCGTCATTTTGCTTAAAGTCGGTGCCGCACCTTCTTGCGATATCGAAAGTGGCCATCTCGATTAACTTGATTACGACCATACACTAATTACTTTTCGAGGCTATGTACTGAGTACTATGCATATCTTCGTATATGCATTTCAGTATTGACGTGAAAACAGGCATAGAATACTTGTTACTTCTACATAGTAGAAATGTACGATTCACCTCTGGCTGTGTTAAGTACTAGCCTAGTATATCCGATACAAGCCTGAACAGGCAACCTGTACAATGCAGTGCTAACTCAATTCAGCCGGCATACTCAAGTACCATCAAGTGCCTTGAAATCGATAAGTTTATAACACCAAAGCACCGACAGAAATACACAGAACCGCAATTACACAATATCAACACTTGACAGGGTCGCTTCAGTGCTGGACCAGATGAGAACGTCGTACCACCTCCTGAGAAGCAAGCACAACAGAATCACGAGGATGCACGTCCACACGTTGGCGTTCCAAGCCATCATGACCAGACGGGGTTCGCCGTGGAAAAGTACGATGTCTGCGGCTGCGCATGCTTCACTCACAGCCAACCGACATGTATGCGGTACCAAGACTGTCGACGTAGCCAAGGTAAGTAACGACAGGCTTGCGTTACCGGTCACCCACCTGGAACAATTGCAGTAACGTTACATCAACAACATCCATTGCAATGCAATAGTACATTCAGAGCAAAGATCATAGGTTAACTTATCCGTAAATTATGCCGATTAAAACTGTAGCGCAGCACATTTGCGCTCGGACCTCAGTAGTGTGTAACTTTCAGTGTTGGGATCAAGTCACTACCTTCGAGTCACGACTCATTGCACATTCTGACTCGAGTCAAATTGAATTTTCGAAGTATCAGTGACGATTCAAAGTCATTACATTTTGCTAGCTGCGTGAAAGACAGAATAGTTTATAATTTATCTTGAATCAAATAACGAATGCAAACTTGAACATGCATTATGCATGCAAGGAGGCGTATTCCTCACGCTGCAACTGTATAGCTACATGCTACAGTCTGTTATTATCAACCATGAGGATTGAATACGAAGCCTTGAGAAGTTACACTCAAATGGATGTTGTGATGAAAGTTCTCTTCTACGAACTAGCTATTTAATTGTTGTGTGTTTCAGTCCAAGCTGCTTATGGACGACTCGTTCTCAAAAACACTGCACGTACAATCGATGAAAGTCTCTTTCGAACCGGAGAGGCCAGTGTCTTGCTGGGAAGAGGAAATCAAGCTGGCCGACGGCACGCTAGACCCAGTGCTGATTTGCGTCGCGCCAAACCTCGTGTGCACGGACGTGTATCAGACTGCTGGGGGAGGGGACAATATATCGGCAGCCGGACTCGCTGTTCAGATTTAATGGGGACCGGGATATGATTCCGAGTTGAGTACCATGTAGCGAGCGTAAAATATATCAGAGTATAAGTTCCATTCATGTGTCGCTACCTTCCACTCACACCTCTTCACATTCTACTTTTTATATTACGGGCATTATCGTTTTATTTGGGCTACCGTGGCAGTTTGTGGTGGTATCTCCAGTGCTCATTCGGTACTCAACTCGGAATCGCGCATAATTGGGATGCTTTTGGGGCTCAGATTGGCCAAATTGTGTTGTCTATGAGGGATGGGCATAGGGCATAGTAATTAACAAACTACTGTGGGCTAGCATTGACGTTTTTCAAACTTTTTTGATGCCAGACCAAGTTTTGTGGGCGGTTGCATGCGGAAAACATGCATGACATCAATCTCATCTCTATTTCAGGCTAGTCCATGCCTAAAATAGGCTAACCAATGATAATTGTTGCATAGTGCAGACCCACGCATTCAGAAAGAATAACACTGTAACATTGAGCTTTCATGGACCCCTAGTCTAGAGTAAGCATGTCAAGTTACACACAGTCTCAGCGGATACGTGAAAGACAATAAAATTGTCAGTAATGAGATGCTATTTGATATCACCCTATTGACTTAGTGCCCATCCCTTGCTGTGTCCGATACTTTTGTTGACTTTTGCACTAATGGCGAGGCGCCTACTTGATAGTTCCTTTCTATTATTTTACGTTGGTGAACTTTGTTATTGTTAGTACTAACCCTCTAATCTTGTCGTTAATTGATCGATGCAAGATAATAGTGTCTAATGTATAGAGTGCAATCAGCAAATTATATATAAATGAACTCTCCGAAAAAGAAGCATACTTGAATTAACCGTCTGCGTCGCTTTCATCTGACTCGCTGCCGTACTCGTTCAGATCCAGATCTGCAAAGCTCAGTGGAGCCTCATACGTGTTGTACGAATAATAGGCATCATCATCGTCATCATCATTATCTGTAAGATTTCGATGGGTGCCATTGCTACAGTCGAGGTCAAATTAGAACCATGACCCTGCATTAGGGCTGTTCAAAAATATCTTTTTTTCCTGAATCTTGCTGGCTACGTGATTTAATCGTTAGGTTGCCATAAACGACGCACACCAAATTTTAATTTATTCCATTCAATAATCGCGGATTACGTACAGTTTGAAAATTTTTAATTTACATAAAAAATTTTCTGTCAACTCCATGAAATTGTTGCGCGGTCTTCAAAGACGATGCAGAACAAATTTGACTCAATTCCAACCCGTAAAAGTGGAGTTATTCGAGTTTTTCAATGATAATTCTCGGATTATCCACCGATCAAGGATAATCCCCGAGTTATCTAAGGAAAACTCGAATATCTCCGCTTCTACGGGTTGGAATTGAGTCAAATTTGTTTTGCATCGTCTTTGAAGACAGCGCAAGAATTTCATGGAGTTGACAAAAAAATTCGAAAAAAAAATTTTCTGCATCTTTGGGTAAATTAAAAATTTTGAAACTGTACGTAATCCGCGATTATTGGTTGGAATAAATTAAAATTTGGTGTGCGTCGTCTTTTAAGGCAACCTAACGATTCAATCACGTAGCCAGCAAGATTCAGGAAAAAAGTTTTTTTTAACAGCCCTACCTCTGAATAGTACCCACCTTCATGCTTTTGCCTGCCAAACTTGTATCGTCTGGTGGACACCGACAGGTCTTTGGTTTCCTGTAAAATCAAAGGATGGTAATGATTCTCACGCAAAGCGACATGACGTCGTTCATACCTTTGTTGCGAATCCACATTTCGGGCAGGGTATTGCCTCACCTCTCTCGTACTTGAAGCCTTTTCGCCTGACGTGGTCTTCACAAAAGCAAACCTGCGCACAAACAGGGGTTTAGTTATGGCCATGTGTGATTGCTTATTTTTGAGACAACAATTGAAGCAATCATTCAGGTGGGTTGGTAAACACCGTGTGTTGGGAATGTTAAATCGATTTGGAGAGTGTTCAAATTATATTGAATGTAGTGTTTCTGGGAGACTTCAAGTCCGCGGTATTCAACTATGACTAGGGTGTATTTGAATCAGTTATTGTGTCTGTATTGTGTTCTGTGTAAATTTAGACACACCTCAGTCATGATACATGATTGTTGAACGGAATTGCAGACCCCAAACATAGTACCTGCGATGCTCGGGTGAAATACGGATACAAGGTTCCACTTGAAGTTGTGTTCAATAAGGTTGCATTTGCATATATCCATCAGAACCTAAGTAGCATCGGTGGCTGACAACATCGGCTGCATTTAACGATCACATATTTCAGCCACTTCTTGGCAATCATGACTCGCTTCACATGGTCATAAACAATGACCAGACATAGACAGCAATGAAGTACTTTTATTACTCTTTAGTAGTAGGTTACTGTTTTGGCAACCTGAGTGAGTCATCGTCTTGAGATGACTGGTCAAAATAGCTCGGCTGTATGACTGCAACTGAAGAGTGAATACAACCACTAAAAGTATGGAAGTTCTCAACAATATGTAGCCTACTTCTTAAAATTTCAATTTCCACTCGAAGAAGTTTTGATGTTTTGGAAATCACTATTTCTACTTGTAATCGAAGACAAATTTATAGTGATACTTCGCCTCGAGTACCAATAATTACTACTTTGTACATCTCTGGTGCAACTCCATGACAATGGGTTTTTACCTTGACCTCAGCAGACCAGATAAAGGGCGAGCTATTAAAATTACATTAAACAGATGTGAAAGGTGACCCTCGGTAAAGTGAGTGCGAGAAAAATCATGAGCAAATAGCGTTGATTTGGTGTACACGGACGACAAATGCACGCACCTTACACTGCATACAAGAATACTGTCCTAGTCTGTTGCAAGAAGAACATTTGTAGTTTTCGGAATCCAAAACCTGGCACGAAGCTTGGTGCTCGAATTGATCATCCTCACAAAGAAAGTGATCGCAGAAGGAACACTGTACAGAAAACATGTTGTTCAGTATATAATATCAATCAAGGTAATTATGTTACTCAACAAATAGTTGATAATCATGGGGAGGAATAGAATTTACCGACAGAGCCTAAATCAACTACCTAAAGGCCTACAGTTAACAAAGTAGGCTATAGCCTATCTAGGGTTACCATATTTTGGAAACGAGAAAGGAGGACACCTCTTCAAAATTTTCAAACTTAGAATAGGGGAGGAAAATCTTGAAAAAATGGTAAATTTTTCAGTTGACTAAAAAAAGGTCAACTTTCTCGCTCAGTGCCCAAAATACAGTTTTTTTCACGTTATCAGGTGGATGACGAAAAAATTGTGCCAGCTTTCCGGCTCAGCTCCTGAAATAGCCGCCGGAGTGTTACTTCAGTGCTGATTTACTGTATCTCAATCGAATCTGCCCTGGTGCCCTACTTTTAACAAAAATTCTCAAAAAGGAGGACAAATCCTCCTAAAGGAGGATATATGGTAACCCTAGCTATATCAAACTAGTAGATAAGAGTGTGAAATCCGCATCCATATTTCAATGGCTTTCAGATAAGTTGATACTGCTAATATAATTGATATCAACAGCAACAATTGTCATAAGACTCTATTGCGAGACTAGACCTAGTTAAGAAATTTGGAATGATATCCGTATACCATGATAATTTCAAAGACGACCGAAATAAACATATAACATGATGTAGGGGAGAGGAGGCCAAGATGAGACACGGGGCAAGATGAGACATGCAATTTTTTCACAGAAAAATTTTCTGATGGACAGATTCCTTCAACTATGTTGTTCCCATAATGTCATTCCATAGTCCTACCATATTAACAAGACAAACAGATTTGAGGTTGGGCAGAAAAATGTCAAAAACTATATTTTCATAGTCGATGTCAGTTATGTGAATTCATGTTTGTAAGGGCATACCTATCATAGTACTTAATATTATAAAACAAGAATACTGGAGATGGTTGAGTGCAATATTAGCAGTGTAATCATGCACTTACCTCTGAAAAGTAACGGACAGAACTTTTTTTATTCAACTTTATATGTTAATTTAGGTGTGGGGGTAAGATGAGACAAAATCATGGGGGTAAGATGAGACATGGGTATTAGAGGGCTTTTCTATTGAAGGCCTCGGAAGATTAAAAATTTACTGTTGAAGGCACACAAAATGTATTATTTATCTAGTAGTTTACCAGATGTGACATTACAAGACAAAATAATAACAAAACTCTTATTGTTGCTGGATCTCATGGTTAATTGGTTTTCGATGTCATTTATATTTGTATATGATGTACTAATTCTTTTTAAAAATGAATTATTTCATGATTATTATATTTTATTCACAATGTTGCTAGTTGATTCATCATTTGGGATGAATTGGTGGTGTAATGAGCATGAATTACTTGGTGTCTCATCTTGAACACAGTGTGTCTCATCTTACCCTCACCTGGGGGTAAGTTGAGACATTTGAGCAAGGATTTTTGAGGGCCAAGAAATCCATCAGTATGTTGTTCAATATAACTCAAGCCATCGTCATAGAAAGTACAGATCACAGGCTTTCCATTGGTACCAAAATTAATCCTCAGAAGGCATTACTCTTTGAGTGGCCTTGAATTATCAGAAAAGTGTCTCATCTTGGCCTCCTCTCCCCTAGGCCTGAAGTTGCATTGGAAATCAGCAATCCCATTACCTTGAACATTCTACCGCCGTGTGACCATACGTCCCGGTTGCATTCCATACACACGGCATCCAACAGAGGGCATTCGCAGGCATGACTTTGTAGACACTTTCTTCCGTGGCACACCCAGGCTTCACAAAAGTCACATACAGCTCCAACCATGCTCATCCCCGTTACATGCTGGCTGCCGTGTCTGATTATACAGTCGGATGCTTTCATGCATTTCTGCTTCCCACAATGTGCACAGACTGGCAACTTTTGGACGGAACTGAAAAAAAATCAAGGAATACTATACAGCAAATATTAGATGGAGAGTTACTCAAATATAGAAATCGTATTGGTAGCCACTACAGCCTTAATGTCCAATTATATATCACTAAAAACAATGTAATCCAATGTTACCTGCAGAAGTAACAAAATGCACGATTCTTTTGCTTCGACCCGCATTTGTCACATTCCATCGCAAGATTGCAAGGATGAATTCCGAGATTAATCCTACCATGAGCTGTTCTTATCTGTCTTTGACGTTCACCTTGCTTCTCAGCCTTTTTCCTGGCCCCACTCTTTTTCTTCGGCATTGTGAGCAATTAACAGTAAAGTGACGTAGTGACCGTAAAGTAATGGAGGGAAGTATGTTCGTATGAATAAAATTAAGTAAGAGAGCCAGTTACGAAAGCGCGTGGATATAAACGTGCGATATCAGCGGTGTCATCGATAGCAGTGATGTCGTCGATGTCACTGATATTATCGAATGTGACTAGTCACATTCGATACTGATATCAACATTCACTTTGGCCATGGAAAACTGTTTTCCATGCTTTGGCCTTAGAAACGATGACATTCATCGATTGATCACATATTTTGCTGATGTCACGATATACAGCGGTTCGGCGAGGTTGGTATCATATCATCGCATGACTATTGAAAAATATTAGAATTTCCTAGTCCACTCCACATCCAAATCCTGTTTCAAAAATAATAATCGCACATGCAAATCCGGCGGAAATCTAAATCCATACTCATTCTCATATTCAGAACTGGGTAGATATGATACAGGCATAAAATGCGCCAGCCTCAACACGCCAAATCCATAGTAGTTTACATCTATAACGAATATTTACAGGGAAATAATTCAGAAACAAATTCGTGTGAGTATCGAATGTCAACATTCGATAGTGTGTGATGAAAAAAATTGACACAAAAATGCGTTTTCAATAAGTCGTTAAATGTGAGTGTTTCATTATGATGTTTTGAACCGATTTTAAAAGGACTGTGTTGTGAATATATTTGTATTATGGGCCCAATATTCGGTATTGTCAGTGTGTTACTTTTTTTTCAAATAAACTGATGACAGATCACAATTCGCCAGAATAAATGGTGAATTTCAACAAAAATGGGAGTATATATTGTTTTTTGGCTATAACTAATTTTTTGTTCACAATAGAGAAAACTTTCTTCTCAAGACAGATAAAAACATCATGTTTCCGCAGATTTTGAGCTATATATCATGACTCTACGACCAGCGGTTGCCGAGATGGGCCATTTTACCCCCCATGAGCAGAAATTGGGGGGTTGCGGGCTGGAAAATGAGGGTAATACCCTGAAGTCACTTTTTGTTGAAGAGCGAGATAGTGTAATGGTTATGCGTCCGGCTTCTCGAGCGGTAGGTCGTGGGTTCGATCCCCGGCCGGGTCATACCAAAGACTCGAAAAATGGTATCCGCAGTTATCCTGCTAGGCGCTCAGCAATCACGGATAGCATGGAGGAGAAAAAAAAAACGGGGGCGCAGACTAGATGACCTCATGGGGCCGTATCGCAAATCCGTCGCCAAAGCATCTCGATGGTGCAGGCGAGAAAGAATATCATATCTCTCTCTCTCTCTCTCTCTATTAGGTCATTTGTCAGGATTGAGGAAGCCCTTTTTTCGATTTGAAAAAAAAAAGTCATTTTCACTCCAAGCTAGTGGGTATACTGCTCCCCGAACTGATCGTAACGTATCCTTAAACAGTTAGAGAAATAAATTACTGCAGACATCGTACCATAGCCTTTATAAAGGCTATGATCGTACAGAACACAATTTGCACAAGGGATATATATTTTTGATATTGTCTGTCAAGCCGAGCTGAAACAAATGAAGATTATATTATTAGGTTCGATCTGGCTGCACCAAGGGTTGGACTTTGATTCATGATGAACCCGACGAAACAAGAAGGCCTATATAATTTCGTAAGGCAAATTGCAACTCGACGGTCTGGAATAATTTGCGGAACACATTTGCCACCGAATGTCACGACTTCCCTCTTCTTGTGCATCTTCATCCTTCTTTTGGTCTACCTCTTTAGGTCTCTTCCTCACCACCTTGGCTACCATCTACTTCATTACCGCTGTTCGCAAGCACCTTGCTGGATAACATCATGCCGATGTGTCTGATTCTACTAACTGATAGAGCTGAAATCTAGGTCAGCAAAGACCCAACAAACAGACACGACACAAGGAAGACCAGTACCACATACGATACATACGGGCATGAGATTTCAAGTATATTTTAAACCGCATGCATCCTAGGGATGCAAAATAGGGAAAGAATTCACAATCGTATGCATCTGAAACAATTTCTTCCGTTGAGCACTGCTTCCTGAACTGATCGTAACGGATCCTATATACAGTGCTCTGAGAATAGAGAATCCAATTACTGCAAACATATTACAGAACACAATTTGCACTAAGGATATTTTTGACATTGTTTGTCGAGCTGAGCTGCAACCAAAGACCGACTTCGATTGTTGATCACCCCGTCTAGACAAGTATATAATTTTCAAAGAAAAATATCAACTTGAAATGCTGGAATAATTCTGCGGAACACATTTGCTACGTCTCAGTCTTTACTTCCCTCTTCTTGGGCATCTTCATCCTTTTTGTCCACCTCTTCGTAAGTCTCTTCCTCTCCATCTTGGCTTTTATCTTCTCCTCCTCCAGGCACCCATAGCCCCGAGTCTACGCATCTCTTCATGTGATATTTTGCGTCTTCCGGATCCAGTTCCGTGATTATTTTTTGAAGCATGGCGATATCGCGTTTTTCGAAGCAGTCCTGCATGGATTGAGGCAGAGACTCGAATACTTCGTGCGGGTCAAGCCCGCCGGGTCCCATACGCTTTTCCTTTTCTTCCTTCTCCATTTCTGCGATCGCTTCTTGAATGCGAATTTCCGCTCTCTCCTTTACTCGAGTGATGAAAGAAGCCAACTCGTCATTGAAACCGGACAAGTAAGCTTCGTCGGCTTTCTTGAATTTTTCGAAAAAGGACACAAAACAATTTCTCGGGTCCACTTTCAGACTTTTCGCCAGCTCCAATATAAATTGCAGAATCATGGTCTGGTGCGCGACGACTTTCATGAGAGAGTGCTTTTTCTCGACTTGTAAATCGATGCACCAAATGGCTAAAAAGTTAGCGGCTTTTTCGTTTACCAAGAACGCGTGATTGACGAGGTACTTTTGGCTGTCTTCGAGTTTTGTCATCATGCCAAACGCTTTCAATTCCTGTGCGTATTTTGCGGTGTATTCTTTTTGTAAGCCCATACGCTCGTCTTCAGTTAGTCCATCTTCATCATCTTGTTTGCCTTTGTTTATTACCGATTTGCTGAAGCCTTCCTTGCAGATCGTGTCAATATTCCATGGTTCAGCCTTCTCTTTTTTCGACAATTCTTCCTCTTTTTGTCTAAATTTTTCCTCTTGTTCGCGTATTTTGTCTTCGGCCAATTTTTTCTTGGAATCGTCGAGTGCTTGTTTCCTCAATTCCTTCCGCATGGCTTCGATTTTCTCTTTTTCTTTCTCTAAATCTTCTTTCTCCTTTTCTCGCTCGGCCATTCTTTCTACTCTTGCTTTATGGCGCCATCGGAAGAGACTTGGGGTGTCAATATTTGGGTGGGTGTCATCTTCGTCATCCGAGATTTCAATGTGATCCCATTTACTGTAATCCAGTCTAGACATTTTGTGGTCACTATGCGATATCTGTTGAGTATGGTGAAGAGAAGTATTGTGAAGTTGGAGATAAATAATGTGACCACAGTGGATAAAGAAACACAATATGGATTGCTTACTATTTTCAGTAGAATTGAGGCCATAAGATATCAAAGCAATAGAAACAGGGTGCCATCACATCTGTCTGAACTCAATGGTATCAGTGATAGCATCAAAAATTATAGACCTATCTGACCTATGTGATTTTCATTCAAGAGATTGGGCTATAACCGGCATCCCAGTATCATGATTTCTGCTATATAGTTTGAAATGTTTGGCCAAATTAAGTTGAAACTATTTCAAATATAATTGAACCATAATGATACTTCGGGAATAAATATGAATGTATTATTCAAATGTATAATGATGCATTTGTAGTAGTACCTATAACCTGACTAGACTGACTGATCAATTCGCTCATCCGAGCTCCAGACATAAGGAGGATGGTCAAACTTTACGAATATAGAAATCTTTCAGAGTTTGTCAAACAATAAGCAATTCAACAATTCATAAACTCACTGTAGCCTTTCCTTGTCTACTACAAAATAATTCTTATAGACTATAGGCCGAAGCTCGAGCTGTACTTTACACAATCTAGGTAGGCAGTAGACTTAGTGGCAACGTCACGGGCAACATTTCTAACACCAACCATCTTCAACTTTCCGTCTGATTACTAAATTACTGTATGCAAGAAACCCTTTTATCACGCGCAACATATTGCTGAAACTGAAAAAAACCTCTTGCTGGGGTCTCAACTTCGGCGTAAGACAACTGTAGACAATTAGAAAACTGTAGGGGCTGTCTGTCAGCCTGAATTATGCCGTTAACAATCTGCGTAGCACCTGTAATCAGAACGCGTTCTCAGGATGTACGATAGTAAATTCTGGAAAATCTAGGTTTCTTTGCTTTGCTTCTGCATTCAGTGAGTTTGTTAAAGGGTTCTTCTATTTTGCGAATGTCGTATGTATCGATTATATCGGCTATTTCGACCATGTAAAGAGCATAGAAATTCATAGCGTACGATTATAGATAACTAACCGACGGATAGATACGCAACACCCGTCGTCAGGAAATTGCTGCTCAGTGCTCAGCAATCAGAACGCAACATAATTGCTAATCCCATAGGTGACGCAGCACAGCATAGCAGCACGCACACAGCACAGCAGCACGCATGCAGCATAGCGACGCAGCGCAATTAACATAACAGTGGCTCTTGCGTGCGTGCGATTGTAAAGAACGATGCCGATTTTCCGACTTTAAGGTGTATTTCAAGGGTTCCAGTGCCCGAATCAGATAATGTATATTTTCGAAATCAATGCGACAGTAGCTTTCAAATAAGGTCAACTTTATTTAATTTAAGCGCTCGGGTCGTCGCCTATGGGATTAGCAATTATGTTGTATTCAGATTGCTGAGCAGGAATTACCTCTGGCAAGCAAGCGCGACGTCTGGTGTTGCGTATCTATCCGTAGCTCCATGGGGGTGTCTTTGATTTGTACATGTCGCCAATGTCGACGTCTATCTATTTTGTCAATGTCGCCAATGTCACCAATGTCGGCAATGTCACCAATGTCGGCTATGTCACCAATGTCGCCAATGCCGACAATGCCGACGATGCCGCTCGGGGGCCGAAACTAGGATACTGTAATGACTCGAGTAAGGATTTTGGTGACTCGACTCGACTTGAATCAATCTTGGTATTGACTTGACCTGCACTCGGCTACTGAAGTACTTCGACTATCTCGCTATATACATACTACGCGATTCTTGACGGGAAGACCTGAAGATTGCATGGCCACAATCGCAAATTATTTATAACTAATCATATTATTTACATTATTAGGCCTACGTTGAATTGAATGAACGTCGAAGTGTTGCAGGTTTATCTAGACTCCTCGCTATTCCTACCAAATGCTTTGGAGGTTTATCTAGGCTCCTCCTCGCCATGACATTCGTGTAAACCAGGGGTGGCCAACCAGCGGCCATTGAAGGAAATTTGTGCGGCCGTGGACACGCCATTCACTTGCCCTCTCCATCAACTCTACCGTTGAATAAGTTGAGTGGCATCTTGAAACTGAATAACATCGCATCTGCGTGGTTCGCCTCAAACCGCCTATAGGCCTATAGGCCTAGCCTAATTGATATCAGCTAATACTAAAACATAACGTTCAGAAGATGTGTGTCAAGGCTCGAGTTATCAAAAGATAAGAAAGGGCTGACTTGAATCTTGAAATCGCTGTCATATACAAAGCAGATTCCAATATAATTACTTGGATATTTTGATTTGCGAACATAGTTCGTCGTCGCCGAGATTGCGCCTAATGTGGCCCGCGACGCGATTTTGAACGGTATTATGTCTTTCTAACCAAGACGTAGGCTACGCCATCATTGACTGCTTTTCATTTCTACTTACGCCATTATTGGCCGTGGTGTAAGAGACCAACAGGTCATAAGTGCCAAATTTTTCTTTAAATAAAAAAAGACCTTTGGAATCGTGTGTGTCTCACAATTGTTTTTCGTACGTTTAGGGAATTCCAATATATTTTGACTTTTGTGACAAACCTGATGGGAGGTCAAGTAATAACAACTTGCAACAAAGTGATAACAATGCTGCGCCCACCCGATGCATCATTATATCAATTAATTGCGCTAAATTTTCAAAGACACCCCTCCCATAAGCTAGGCTTGCCATACGTCCTCTTTTAAGAGGATTTGTCCTCTTTTTTGACTTTTTTGAAAGTGTCCTCGGAGGACGCCCTTTTGTCCCCTTTTTTGAAAATTTAGGCAGATTTAGAGCAAATTGCGAGTGATATGCCGCATATTAGCACAGAAGTGAAGCTCCGGCGGGTATTTCGGAGTGAAAAACGGTGATTTTAGCTCTGAGCGAAAAGATGACCTTTTTTTTTTTTAGTCATCCACCTGGCAATTTGGAGAGAAAAAGGGTATTTTGAGCTCTGAGCGGAAAAGATGACCTTTGACTTTGACGTTGTTCGAACTCATCTTCCGTGGCACTGTCGAGAAGACTCAAAACATTTTTGACTAAACTCAGTCTCAAATCTTTGCTGACTCCAATGCCGTTTTGCAGCTTCTCATTAAGATTTTCCTTCAAATGTTTCAGGCAAAGTATATGTGTACACTTGGCAAACGAGCTCTCGATGGCTGTATCAAGAGCACCAGTCAGAGAGTCTCCTGAATCGATCACCCTACAGTATCATCATAATCGTAATCTTCTCTGCAATAGTAGGAGTAGGGGATCCCTAAATGGACTGAATCATAGGCTATAGTGATCGAGTTCGGTCCCGGATCGGGATCAAAGAGGACTTTTCAGAATCACGAAGTGGGTTCACCTGTTTGTCTGTTTCAACATTCGTCAACAGATCAAACATCACAAATTGCTATTGATCATCATGCCCGGCGGTAGGATAGGGTTATCTGACAAAGATCGGCAAGAATACCTATCGTCATCCGCAATTCGCTGGATTTCTGCTTGTCCATAAGCAATGGTATATCAGCCCAACGTTTGTATCAATTGAGAATGTTCGGAAGATCTTGAAACGTGATTTCAGGAGGATAAGAGTCGTACTGGCGGAAACCGACACGATAACTACCGTTAGAGCGTTTGGAATTACGTGCTCAATAGACGCACAGCATCCTGGTAAAACGGTCGGGATATTGATGTCGTTATCATGTCAATGAAATGAAAAACAAACTACTTCCGGTCGTGTATTTTCATAGCAAATCTAACACTGGAATGTATAAAGACTTCGACGTTTATTCAATTCAACAGGCCAAATAATGTAAATAATATGATTAGAGTTATAAATAATTTGCGTTTGTGGCCAATCTTCAGGTCTGGTCGAAATCGAAAATAATCGCTGATGTCTGTTTTGCGTGTGTCGGCCTCCTCAATCTTGCAAGTGGTTTGTACCAGTCCGTAAGTTATCCCATGCGGTCTGGAGTCATGCGCAATGACTCAAGTACAGTAAACGTGCCAACTTTTTGCCAGCGTACCTTTACGTCCAGTCGTGTATTTTCATCGCGAATCTTACACTGGAATGTATAAATACTTCGACGTTTATTCAATTCAACAGGCCTAACAATGTAAATAATATGATTAGTTATATGATAATAACATTGATAATGATATTTATTCAATTCAACTTAGGCCTAATAATGTAAATATTATGATTAGTTATAAATAATTTGCGTTTGTGGCCATGCAATCTTCAGGTCTTCCCGTCAAGAATCGCGTAGTATGTAGCGAGATAGTCGAAGTACTTCAGTAGCCGAGTGCAGGTCAAGTCAATACCAAGATTGATTCAAGTCGAGTCGAGTCACCAAAATCCTTACTCGAGTCATTACAGTATCCTAGTTTCGGCCCCCGAGCGGCATCGTCGGCAATGTCGGCATTGTCGGCAATGGCGACATCGGTGACATAGCCGACATTGGTGACATTGGCGACATTGGTGACATTGCCGACATTGGTGACATTGCCGACATTGGTGACATTGCCGACATTGGTGACATTGGCGACATTGGTGACATTGGTAACATTGGCGACATTGGTGACATTGGCGACATTGACAAAATCGATAGACGTCGACATTGGCGACATTAATGACATTGGCGACATTGGCGACATATACAAATCAAAGACACCCGTCCATGGTAGGTCAGTGTTGGGATCAAGTCACTAGACTCACTACCTAGCTTCGAGTCATTGCAAACTTCGATTTTCGAAGGTGACTCGAGTCAAGTCGAATTGAGTCACATTTCAAGTCAAATTGAATTTTACAAGTATCAGTGATGATTCAAAGTCATTACATTGTGCTAGATGTGTGAAAGACAGATGTATATTGGTCATATATCTTGAATCAAATTATGAGTATATGGTTAAATAAACATGCAAAAGGGCGCTGTATCGCTCATGCAGACGTAGAGCAGCTAATCAAATATGTGAGCCAAAATAGAGGATCGAATATCAAGCGTCGAGAAGTTGAAACAAATTGATATCATATAGTACACTACCCATCTACACATCCGTGAGAACATAAACACATAAACTATATTCGTTCGGTTCAAGTCATACAAGAGGGTTGTTGAAGGTGGGCACTGCGTGATGTAAGCACTGAGCAGTCTGAGAAACAGAGATACGTTGTTATTAGATTATGCTACTGCTAGTACATGAACGTAAGCTGTCAATAGTAACAACTAACAAGTCAGTGAAAAATACAATCAGTCAGTGACCGGTTGCTCTCACAAGTCACACCGGCGTATCACGAATAATCCGAACATAAACAACATACAGAAATTTAATCGGCACCGTTTACTTGATGACTTGAAATTGGCTCGTAAATTTTGCTCCGAGTCAATCCACATTTCTGAAGCGCCAAGTCAAGCCATTTTTGCAAAGTGACTCGAGTCAAGTCACATCAAACGAAAAAGTTGACTCGAGTCATCCAAACACTGCTGTAGGTTAGTTATCTATAGTACGATGTTCTAGTAAGAATGAGCTATATATCCATGGGTGGCCAATGAGGAAGTGAATAAATTCTTTAAAATTAATGAATTAGGTTTTGTCGACTTCAACAGTTTACGCAAACTAATGTATTTTTACGATTCCAGCAAAAACAGAAGACGAGAAAAAATTTTACTTCGTCGGCTCAATGTTATATATAATTCATCTTCGTGCAATACTATGTAACTTCTCTTTACAAATACACCATGACTAACTTGACATACAAGTGTGAAGTTACGCTTACGTACACTAATTACTTTATATTTTGAACAGTAGAAAGCTGCTTTTGGTCAATCTTGCATGATTCCTATAACTACTCCAAGTCGTTTCGACACCTTCCTATCTTTTCATTGTATCACATTTTTTGTGCTGTATTTAATTGATAAATTGCTAATAAACCGACTTTATGATTGGAATCGCCATAAAACAAACTGCATCAGCCCCTGTATGGTGTATCACGGAGCGCCAGGCCTTTGTCAGCGAGTAGTAATTCTGTCAATGTACACTTGCTCGTAAACTGTGCTAGTGCCAAAAAATAGCGTAGCCGTCTGTACCAGATATCATCACCATTTTCGACAAACATATGTTGTGAAACGCTAACTTTTACTCCTGTGTTACTTGGATGGAACATTGTTGTGTGATTGGGTAGTTATAAACGTGACTGGGGTGTGGGAAAATAATATCACCACCCATTATGATCACTCCGCTTATTCTTTGGGATGCTTTGGTGCCCTTTCCAATATATTGCACATTATTACACATATTAACCATTCATGCACCAAAAGAAACCTAGACAGTCTTAGGAAGAGTTGGCGCTAGGGCAGAATGCAGATCGTCCGGCCTCTTGATCTTCAGGCCATGGGTTCAACACACAATCGCCTGCGTCAGTGCAGACAGGCATAGCAATAGATTAGAGAATGCGTCATTAATCCTGATGGAATGTTATATCACCATAGTTTTAAAAGTAGTTGGGAAATAATATTGCATCATATTAATTAGCAATGTGGATCAGGGTTGTAACCAAGTCACAAGGCTCCGAGCAATGTTCCCTCTAATTTTTCAAGAGTCTGCGCAAACACACCAACTCACTGCGCAGGCCCTCGGACAACAGTGCGCAACCACCCTCCAACAGGGTGATAAAACTAACTACTGGGGGGCTTCGCCCCCCAGACCCCCCACACGGCTCTAGGCTTCTTCCGGTACTTATCATGTACATTGGGTGCCCATTTAGTAGTAGCGTCCCTAAACGCGCGAAGCGCGAACAATTTCTATAATTCATGATTGCATCGGCCAATATGATCGGGAATTGCATATATATTGCTATCAATTTTTATCCTCTCCCTGCTCACATAATCAGATTTACCGGTAGAGCTGATCCAGTGAGGTGTGTTGAAATAGATAGGCCCTCTAAATAATAATAAAACGTCTTCGGGCGTACCCGTTGATATAATGACTTCGATACATGATGCTATTTCGTGACCCCCCTATCTGCTATGTCAAAAGATATTGAAATCGCCAAAACGTACTAAAGTAAATGACGTACACGATTTCAAATTGGTATTTCTTAACTGGAAAATAATGTTCCCTCGATATGGCATTTGTCTTGTTGTGGGACTCAGATCGTCAGGACAGGAACATTCGGCGTCAGTCAGCCATTTAGGCGC
The DNA here is from genome assembly GCF_051294905.1 of Botryllus schlosseri. Taxonomy (NCBI): domain Eukaryota; kingdom Metazoa; phylum Chordata; class Ascidiacea; order Stolidobranchia; family Styelidae; genus Botryllus; species Botryllus schlosseri. The sequence continues at coordinate 24,409,283 of NC_137246.1, read as the reverse complement.
CCATGGACATGGACAATTACACATATATTTGTATATATCGAAGTTTTCGGTCAACACCGGTGCAGTCTTTTTCGCCCAAGGTTTTCTCGCTGCTGATCGTTCTGGCGCACTTCTTGGATTCTCATGTTACATAGCCTTTAACTTTATATGTCTTGGCGCGTCATGGTGCGGTAATGGCCGACGCCCAAGTGCCCATTTCTATAAATCATGCCTAATTTTTGTTGGGAAAGGGTACCCAATAATCAGATATCTTACAATAATAAAACGCGCGAAGCGCGAAAAAAAATTCCTGAAAAATTTCAAAAAATACACCATGATTTATGCTAATTCTCGAAATAATTTTGGACCCCCTTCGAGCTCGGCCCCTCCAATTGGGGGGTTTGGAGTGCGACAGTTACGGTCTTGAGTAAATCTTACGCAATGTTCATGCCACGCGAAGAAGACTATCATTCGTTAGTTTCTCGCAGATTAACTTCGAGCTAGCTCATTGTTATTTATAACTTTGTTAAACCATGTTATTTCGCCATTCCCAGAACATAATGCGCTATTGAAATGATATCAGTATCGCTCACGTGTACAAGGCCATACTAATAAAATATCTTCCGTGAGGCGCAGGCGATTGTGAACTCTAATTTCTTCACGGAACGCAATAGTTACCTTTGCGGGGCGCACTTGTACCTCGGTTTCAGACTTCAGTGGTAACACTATTTGGCCCTGGCAATGTTCCATCTTAATTTTCACGAATCTGCGCGCCTGCGTCGTCCATTGGACAACAGTGCGCAACAACTATAAAAAAAACATCATTTCTGATTTTTTTGTGCGCAGCGTAGATTTTCTGTGCGCAGAGACCGTTTCAGCACTGCGCATTTGCGCACGTGCGCAGCTTAGAGGGAACATTGGCTCCGAGTCACAAGTCAATCTCAGTTTTATAGTTTTGACTCGAGTCATTTTCAATTTACCACCGAGTCAAGTCCGAGTCCAAGTCACCGAGCAGAGGGTAGAGTCCGAGTCATGGTATTATGACTCGAGTCGAGTCCAAGACATTGTGTTGACTGCCCAGTTTCCAGTTAAAGGCTTGTTAAATCCACTTTTGATAACTCTGTTTGGTGATATCGAATGGTTCGCGTTTATAATATACTAATTTTCGTCATTTTTAGCAGTTTCTGGACGCATTTTCAAGTACCAGTACCAATAGACGAAATCCCAATAGTGTGATTACTTTACTATTCCTCGAAATTGCAATGAATCGTCGGTCTTGGCCGTCTGAGTCTCGAGTCATGCGCAATGACTCGAGTCCAAGTCGAGTCAATCCACAAATTGAATCGAGTCATTTCCGTATTTTGAGAAAATGACTCGAGTCAAATCGAGTCATCTGAAAAACGTGACTCGAGTCATTACAACCCTGATATGGATCTATCCTATAGGTGGTCAAAGTAGTCATAGTTTGCACTCAAGTAGAATTAACATCATAAATTCCTTGCCAAGTAGAAGTAGCTATTTCCATATTAGTAATTATTCTAGGCCAAGTTTTGCAAAACTATCACGTAAAAATACTTTCAGTCACATCCACTCATGTAAGTAGTGGAAGTATGCAAAATCTACTTGAGTAATTCATAAACATAGAAATACACTTCGTTACCGACCATGACGATATGTAGGCTATGTTTCTAGTCTATACATATTCCCCACGGTAACGTAGCGTAGTTTCTGAATAACCATGCACTATGTCGCACTTGAGTTCAGACGCGCAAATTCAGACAAACCAACAAATGCAATGCGAGAATGCATCGTCTCAATGTACGTTGATGAACTACTACAATTCAAAAACCTATCCCTTGTGTCTTCATAAATTATAATTCCACTTGAACTTGCAGCCTACTTTGACAAACTCTGAATACAGCAGCTTAGCTGTGAGCAAAACATACTAACCAGTCAGATCAACAAGTTCTTTACTGCAACCTTAAGATGTGCGTACTTCAAATTTTCTCAACTGTAAGCATGCTTAGCCTGACATCAACGACTAGGACAGTCTTGATTACATAAATCTTCATACGTCAATTATTTAGAAAACAAACATGTACCTTCATACGGCAATCTGAAGAACACATCACAGTGAACATTGAAGCAGAAATTGAAAACCAGCAAAGCATAGAGGTGGACCAACACATTGTAGCAAATAGGGCAAGTAAAATAAGAATGGTTTGGAAATAGCAACACGGAACACAAGCATCATATTTTGGACTTCAAATTTTGAGTCATGGTGGATGATGGGTGAATTTGCATCATCACAAAGAGAGCTACATCTTGATTGCCCCAATAAGAAGTGTGAGAAGTGAGCGACGCATATCCAAGTTTACTTTCGGTGAAGCCCTCTTGAAGCTCATAGTCGAGTCGATGCTCCAATTCAGTTGCGTCAATAGGAAGTATACTAAAGATTGCACCTTTCGAGTTAATTGCGGTGTCCCGCCTGAATTCTTTCTCTTGATATTTGATTTAACTTCTTTATCTGAATGACTGCTTTCAAGTGGGACATCTTGAATGCTTTCATCAGCATTTAGAGATAGTTGTGATGGTGCTGATGTATCAATGTGTTTAACTGGAGGAGGAGACGACGTACCTCTCGCTCGAACCCAAAGTGCTTTACCTACTCTGGCAGCACCGCCAGATAATGCTTTCAAGTAAGAAGACCGCCGTTCTAATGTTGGCGATACAACAGTGTTATCATCAGGATTATCCTTCTTATCATCAAAGGAGTCGTTTTCATAATTGTCACTCTTTTCTAAAGAATCAGCACCTTGGATCACAGATTGACCCTCGCCCTGTTCAAGCTCGCCATCCTGTTCAAAATCAACTGACGACACGTTATTCATTTCTTGTTGCGCCTCCATTGAGCTGTATGTTTTCGCCGACATATCCTCGTATGGAGACAACTGTAAAGAACCACTGGAATGCACTTGCAAGGGAGAGATCATGCTGTAGTGGCTCAATAGCAGTGGCTCCAATCGATAAGCAACAGGATCCGCAGGATGGTAGACATTGAAGATGCGTTTACAAACACTTCTTGGTATAATGTCTTGAACGCCGTGGCCATCACGAGGTCTATGGCCTCTCAACGCCATGAAAATTCCTAAGGGCGATCCGACACAGAAAAAATTTTCAACTTCAAAATTCAAGCCGCGCGGTTTATTTACATTAGAAAATTCGGCGATCTCTTTTGCAAGACTGGCAGTCATTTCTGTCTTGCTTTGTGACATAGTTTGGCAAGAAGATTCATCTGATACGACGTTGTCATGTGAGCTCTCGGAAACTTTTTGGGCATAGTCATTGAAGAGAACCTGAGGTGACCAGCCAGTCATAATGTCATGCATGATAACACATCCGAGAGAATGCGCAAATATTGATATTTTCCCCAGAAAAGATGGATTTCGTTCCATAAACATGCGGTGCAATAGTGAAATTTGATCGTGCAAACCATCAACAATCTCCTGCTTATACAACGGGCTTGTATAGAACATGATATCCATTGCACTGTTGTTTAAGAATTGACGCACACCCATACCGCGTTTAGGCATTATAGTATCAACAATGCCGTCATCCAAAACAAGTTTTGATCTCCATTCCACAGGTAAAAATTCCACTCGGCCGGTATAATGAGCAAAATATTTAGCCGTAGCGCTTTCGCAAGTGAGTCTGAATTCGTTAGTGCTTTTAACAATTGCTTGTCGGTCTGGTTTTGCTCCAATGCCGTGAACAACAAATACCAAATTATCAATTGGCGGCAAGCAATCTTCGGACATTGCGTTTTCTCTATAGCCACGATGTAACTTGTGTCCACTAGTGGAAGTTTTTGACGGTCCAAATTTTTGCACAATATTTCTGAATGCTCTGTAATAGACTGCATCGCTGTGGATATACACGTCGTTCACAGAATACCAATCGACGTGACTTTGGTCTAACTTAACACTGTGCATGACAACGTTTTTGATCATCAACTTCACTTCATCCAAGGAACAATCCTTCCACCGTTCAATATGTTCAGCTTCAATTTTATCAGCTGTCTCTTCGTCAAGAGGCATAAAATTGCTTTCATAGAACCAAGTGCCACGGAGAATATTCACATTCTCTTCTACCCCCTTTACATTGAGTGAAGACCAATATATCGGAAAACATTTCTTCTCTACGACGTCAACTTCGTACATGCCACCTCTAACACAAACATGGTTTATCTCACTATCGGACTGAGATATTGAACGATATTCGGTTTCAATAGCAATAGAATCTGACCCTACAAAAGGTTTATATCTTTTCTTCTTTCCACTTTGATAAAACCATCGCACTTCTTCAACTTGTAAGTTTTCCACTTCATAAATTTCTCTTTTCAAGGCATCTTTGTTAAATGGCTCGTGAGGCTTGAAACTTTCATTAGGAAGCAACGTTTCGTTGGATCCAGTATCACAGTTTTCGTATTCTAGGTCTTCAAATTCCTCGTACATGCAATCATTACTAGGCCCAATCCTATCCATGCCATCTCCAGGAGTGTTGATATTCATTTTAAGTAAATCGCATTCCTTGATAGCAGGCGCATTTAATTCTTTAGTGGACATTAAGGTACGAGTGTAGGGCCTACCGTTTAGCTTAGAGGGATCTAATTGAGTGTCATAATACTAAATCTGTTACCGCAAGGGTGTAAGCTGTAACATAACATTCGAATGGTAACAGCAGTAACACACCCTGTATAGAAATTCTTCAACAGAAGTATAGTAGTAATTATAACGCAGAGCGAATGTTTGTAGATGTTGCAGTTGTGTAATCTGACTCCAGAAGGTTACGTTTACCGTTCGTTGTGTGTTTATTTGCGTTCGACGACCAGCAATCCACGCCGTGGATTGGCTCGTTGGCTGACGTACCACGAAGCCTGTCTGTTGCACATGCACACATTGCACAGTTGCACACGTATTCTACTATCACACGGACGAATGTTTTATTCTGTCTCCACGACTTGTAACTTTATTGAATCAATGTACGACGACGTAACAGTACTTCCGAATTTGTCAATTGAATAGAATGTCTATACGTTGCATTACACGCATATATAATATATATCTTATAGCCATGAGAGATTACGCATGAAAAATCGCAACATGTATTCCTCCTAATCTATAATTCACATACGACAAATAGACGACTCACAAAGGTCTTATCGGGTGTTCACTTCAGGGAATTAAGTAAGGTTCACAACACTCGCTATTGCTCAATTCTTAAAATGGCGTTAACAATATATTTCGTTAAAAATTCCCCCTTCCTACCAAAACACGAATATATTGTTCAAAATCTAGGGTCATAACTAATCATTGGGACTAGAGACAGGTAACAATTTTATATGCAGGGGCAAAAGTAAACTAATGAAACGAAATTCCATCCAAGCGTGGCATTCGGAAACCCTATTTTACATTACCATCTCGGAACGACTCGCAATATCATCGTTCCGTCCTACTGGCAACTGAAACTCGGATCAACAATAGCTAGCGTTCAAACAGAACAAAGAAATAAAATACATAATTTAACGAGCACAAAAGCGTTACAACAGCGACATTAAAGGTCACTTCGCAATTCGCATGCAAAACATATTATCCTCAAACACATATGAGAATTATAATATCAAATAGCACAAAAGCGTTACAACCGTGACATTAAAGATCACTTCTCATGCAATAACAAATTAATGAAAGTGTATACTAAAGAGCAATAAAATAAAATGCAATGCCAATCATAGACGGAACAATTCTATATGCACTGACGAAAGCCATCAACGTGTATGCAAGGTCAACACCATAGTGCATCCAGCAATCATGCTTCAAAACCCACAGAACATGCTATTCACTGTCATCAGTCACTTTTTCTACTTCCCCACCAATACTGTTAAAACTAGGGCTAGGCAAAATCGAGTACCTGAGTGATTCGATTCTGAATCACGTAATATGCTTCGAGTCCAGTCGAGTAATCGATTATCACTCATTATGGCGTCACAACAGGATGTAGTATGTCGAAGTCCAAATATGAACCTTATATACCACCACAAAGAACGTAATGCCTGTTATCCATCACATTAAAGATGCTTTGGTATTTTTTCGACCATACTGATTTCAGTGCACTTCTTAGCAATTTTGTTGGATGATAATGACTTCGGAAATGTGTTATTTCCAGTACGTTTGTAGCTTTGTACTGTGCCTGGTATGCTAAAACACGGCCAATCAAGGTTTCAGGGTTTCCTCAATGAAAAATAGTATCAAAACTATAATTCTCGTCAGTAAATTAACTTTCAGTTGCGAGGGCCGTATAATTTCAGTACTCGAAAAAATCATCTTTTACTACTCGACTCGAATCATTAAAATTACTACTCGATTCAGATTCGAGTATACTCTAATCATTTTGCCCGGCCCTAAAACCCGGCCAACGGGATCAGCAATCATTCCTACCAAATCCGTGTCGCTCGTACGTCTATAGTCGTCTACGTAACAAGAGGGCTTATGGCAATTCAACGACAATTCTACCGCGGTCATCTCAAATATGACGCACATTCCGTGACACATAACCGGGCCTGCACGAGACTAACAATTTGCCTTCGTGGCCCTCCCAACACTTATCGAAATATATTAATTTCAATCAACATAACACTTCAGCAACGAGCTTCCGTGACCACACCTTACATTTTATGACGGGAGTCACAATGATGCAGCAATCCTGCACTTTCATAACATATCACTGTACAAAGCACAACTTCACCGCGCCTATCTTTACTTTACGCGATTCAACAATCGATGAAGCAGCAATCCTGCATTTACACAGCATATTAATGCACAAGGCACAATTCTCATCACGCATATCTTTATTTTACGCGATTTAATGCAACACATAATCATTCAAAATGTCTTGGTCTAACAATTCGACTCCCTCTGGACGTATATCTTGGACTTGACTCGTTGAGAGTTCTGCCTTCATTACATGTTTGGGTCATAGCGTTATCGTGCAAAATGGCTTCATGCCCAGGATTATCGCGATCGACATCAACAGGTAAGCAATCAGATATACGCTATCGAGACGCGTCACTAACACTACCCGGACAGTCGCTACCGCTGTCATCACAACTAGACGACACGACACACTCGTCACCCGGAGTTAACGCGGAGTTTAGTACCACTTTGTCCGCATCATCAACGGACGGAAACTGCTGAATAAAATCATCAAACATGTCGTTATCTACATCAAATAGAGGAAAGTAACATACTTTCAGCCTGTCAATCATCGACACAGCCTTCTTCCCCTTGATAAACAAGGTAAATAAGGCCTTCACCGATTGCGAACTCACGATCACCTTTTAAGGACCCACGTACCAGAATAATGTGTATTGAATAGGCTGTGTTATCCTTCCATGCAGATCAAAAGAACTAACGCTGTTGCTTAGTTGAAAAAAATTTACTGTTATTTGACAAGACTAATAAACGTATAATGTAAGCCAATCTGAATAAAGCTGTTGTTGAAATTCACAGGCATGATATCTATAGCTCTCCATTCGCCATATTTCATATAGAATACATTTTCATCTTACAATATTTATGCGGTATTGGTAGAGCTGGATAAAATCCTGAGTTGTAACCATATCATAAGGTCATTATTGAAATGAATATTTTGTCCGGAGTCATTTCCAATTTATCTTCGATTTCAGCCCAAGTACGGAAGTTTCGGTCCAAGACCAAGTGATTTTTTTTCATTCTGATGATATTCATTGCATATCACATTAATTATAATATGTAATTTTGTGTGTAGCCTAGCTACTTGGTGATCGGTGATGACTGACCACAATGGGATGAACGACGTGCCGTTGTGCAGGGCACTTCGAAATGGTTTGTTGTATATAAAAGCTGTTGGTAGCAAAATTCTAAATGTCAAATGCTATGGTCATCGTGGAATCCTTAACAAGTGGTGTTGTAATAAGCACCAACAGTGGCGGTTTTGCAAATTGCCATCAATTGTTTTGGGCCCACAGAACAAATGTGGGATCCAGGGGAAAGGCTATCAATATTTATGACTCAAAGTAATTTCAAGTATTTTGTGACATTGTTGTTCCAAAAAGGACTGAAGGTGAGTCATTTCATTTTCACTCGTCATTACTACCCTTGCTTAATCAATCAGAGCACAGGGCAAATTCATTTTGCATTGAGTGGTAGCGATTCTCAAACTAGGGTACGCGAGAAACATATCAGGGGTACGTGGGCATGAGCAATTTCATTTCTGTGGCACTGTGACAATTTTTGCTGCAACGATTCGAACGTATATGGGACAAGCAAGAACGAATTTAAAGCTTATAAAATGGAACGTTGAAGGCTTAGATCACCAATAGGCAATAGCCCATCCCGCCATTGGTTACGAGCAAGGTTTTCAAGCATGTGCATGATGAAGAACGAATTTCGTGCCAGACTTTCGATTGAACATAATTTACGTGCATAGCTTTCGAAAACACTTTCCAGAAAGCCGCAGCCCAGGAGCAATTGAGCACACGCTCGGTGAGAGTTAGATGGCGAGTATACTCGCTCAATCATAGTGCCCTATATATGGTGTGGAGCAGAGTTGGATCAATTGTAATTTGTAATTGTAATTGAATGTAATAATTACATTTTTCAATGTAATTGTAATGTAATTGTAATTGAAGCATTTTTATTTTGTGTAATTGTAATTGTAATTTGACAAAAATTTTGCTCAATTACAATTTCAATTACATTAAATTGCTATTGAGACCTGACAAGCACAACATAAAATAATTGACTTATAATGCATTCTCTTTAAATGTCGACAAGGAATTTGGTGGATCCATTCGCGGAAGCCCTTGACTGCGCCCTTGCGGGCGAAGTTTTTTATTTTTACCGCTATGCTGGCCTCGGCTGCCATTGTATACAATTTTTATATTACTAACCAACGGATGGATTCGCAACACGTGACTCACGATTGAATACGCCGAGAAGCGAACTGCTGAGCCGGCTAAAAGTAGCAGAATTGATAGTCCCATAGCTGGCGATCCAAGCGTCGAAATTTGATATGTATGGTCCAGAGTTGGATCAATTGTAATTAGTAATTGTAATTGAATGTAATAATTACATTTTTCAATGTAATTGTAATGTAATTGTAATTGAAGCATTTTTATTTTGTGTAATTGTAATTGTAATTGTAATTTGACAAAAATTTTGCTCAATTACAATTTCAATTACACTAAATTACTATTGAGACCTGACAAGCACAACATAAAACAATTGACTCATAATGCATTCTCTTTAAATGTCGACAAGGAATTTGGTGGATCCATTCGCGGAAGCCCTTGACTGCGCCCTTGCGGGCGAAGTTTTTTCTATTTTTACCGGTATGCTGGCCTCGGCTGCCATTGTATACAATTTTTAGATTACCGACCAACGGATGGATTCGCAACACGTGACTCACGATTGAATACGCCGAGAAGCGAACTGCTGAGCCGGCTAAAAGCAGCAGAATTGATATTCCCATAGCTGGCGATCCAAGCGTCGAAATTTGATATGTATGGTCCTAATCGAAAGCTAGTGTCGCACTGATTCCGCAATAAACGTATATTTCCAGGCAATGGTACCATCCCAAAATAGTCGTGAAAGTCTGGGAATCGGCATTGTTCTGAACAATCGCTGGGCGTAATTGGTAATTGTTGTGGTCATGCTGCTGCAGCGCTCTCACTTTTCAGAACAGTCGGCCTTAAACGGCTATTTTGGAGCAGTTACATTGCCCTGAGGAGATTTTATTTTGTATTTTCGGAATTAGTACATCAATAGCTTACGATAAATACCAGATCTATCAAATTTGGACGCATGGATCGCCAGCTCTAGGACTACAAAGTTTGCTGCTTTTAGCCGGTTCTGCAGTATGTTTGTCGGTGCATTCATCCGTGACTCACATCTTGTGCATCTATCAGTGGGTTGGCAATCTACAATACGATTTCAGATCACGATGCTGCATCGTTATTTCGTCTGGCTAACTAACCAGACCACTGGATATTATATAACGTCTTATCTGACAAAGCGCGGTTTTGTTTTCACTCCTCATCCTAATTCCTACGTCCCTCGATAAAAATAATATTATTTCTTTAATTATATACTATAGACGCAAATCCAACACGTGCATATATTATAATACTTTTTCAACGACATACTGCACCCTATCCTTAATCCTGACCCATAGGAAATTAGGTAAATAACATTCTACATTTCCAATTACGTGAGCCATAATTACCGAGCATTCAAAACACGCTTATATTACGCCACAATGACATCTCACATAGCATACTATGTACGCACATAAACGCATTTATTACTACACAATCTGAACTAGACTTGAATTGTTGTTAAATACGACGCTACGGTTGTCAAGGAGCACGGTTGAATTTATGATTATTAAATTACATGTTCAACAGCAGCAATTGTAATTGTAATTGTATTGTAATTGAAGCATGCAATGAGTAATTGTAATTGTAATGTAATTGAAGCATGCAAGGAGTAATTGTAATTGGAATTGTAATTTGATATTTTTAGCATGGAGTAATTGTAATTGTAAAGTAATTGAAACATTCATGAAAGTAATTGTAATTGTAATTGTAATTGAACTGAAATAATGTAATTGATCCAACTCTGGTATGGTCCTAATCGAAAGCTAGTGTCGCACTGATTCCGCAATAAAAGTATATTTCCAGGCAATGGTACCATCCTAAAATAGTCGTGAAAGTCTGGGAATCGGCATTGTTCTGAACAATCGCTGGGCGTAATTGGTAATTGTTGTGGTCATGCTGCTGCAGCGCTGTCACTTTTCAGAACAGTCGGCCTTAAACAGCTATTTTGGAGCAGTTACATTGCCCTGACGAGATTTTATTTTGTATTTTCGGAATTAGTACATCAATCTTACGATAAAGACCAGATGCATCAAATTTGGACGCATGGATCGCCCGCTCTAGGACTACAAAGTTTGCTGCTTTTAGCCGGTTCTGCAGTATGTTTGTCGGTGCATTCATCCGTGACTCACATCTTGCGCATCTATCCGTGGGTTGGCAATCTACAATACGATTTCAGATCACGATGCTGCATCGTTACTTCGTCTGGCTAACTAACCAGACCAGTGGATATTATATAACGTCCTATCTGACAAAGCACGGTTTTGTTTTTACTCCTCATCCTAATTCCTACGTCCATCGATAAAAATAATATTATTTCTTTAATTATATACTATATACGCAAATCCAACACGTGCATATATTATAATACTTTTTCAACGACATACTGCACCCTATCCTTAATCCTAACCCATAGGAAATTAGGTAAATAACATTTTACATTTCCAATTACGTGAGCCATAATTACCGAGCATACAAAACACGCTTATATTACGTCACAATGACATCTTACATAGCATACTATGTACGCACATAAACGCATTTATTACTACACAATCTTAACTAGACTTGAATTGTTGTTAAATACGACGCTACGGTTGAATTTATGATTATCCAATTACATGTTCAACAGCAGCAATTGTAATTGTAATTGTAATGTAATTGAAGCATGCAAGGAGTAATTGTAATTGTAATTTTATATTTTGAGCATGGAGTAATTGTAATGTAATTGAAACATGCATGAAAGTAATTGTAATTGTAATTGAACTGAAATAATGTAATTGATCCAACTCTGGTGTGGAGTGTGTGGACGGAGAGAGAGAGAAAGAGATTCTTTTTTGCCTGCACCATCGAGATGCTTTGACGACGGAGTTGCGATAAGGCCGTGAGGTCATCTAGTCTGGGCCCCCCTTTTTTTCTCCTCCATGCTATCTGTGATTGCTGAGCGCCTATAGCAGATATAGTTGCGGAGACCAATTTTCGAGTCTTTGGTATGACCCGGCCGGGGATCGAACCCACGACCTACCGATCGAGAAGCCGGGCGCATAACCATTACAGATTACACTATCTCGCTCACAAGCAAATCTCAAGGCTCACTGCGATTGGTCGATCTACGTCACACTTACCATTTGGCTAAATACAATTTGACGGTAATTTTTGACCGGCTTGCCGAGCATCAAATTTGATAAAACGGGTATCAATCAAAAGCTGCCTCTGTACTGATTACGAAAATATAAATTTTATTTCGCTTTTGGCCCTGGAACCCCCACAATCGGCCTCGAATTTTTCATTGTTATATGGACAGTGGCATAGTGACGCAATGTTGTCTGGCGAAACGAGAGCGTAGCTGACGAGCAAATGAGTAGCTGCGCGGCGAGAGTGAGAGTGAGAGCTTGTGTTTCGAAGTGCGATTACCTTGGTCTACACGATTTTTGCGTCAGGACTTCTTTGGGTCATTATACCTAATTTAGGGGCGCTGAATACGAATCTGACGTTATTTTTGCTCTATCACGTTTTTGAGATATATATATGTAGAATATTTCTACTTTTTCGCGGTACTCAAGTAGATTTCGGCTACTTACAATACTTACTGATGTGGTAATGTTTTAGAACTACTTCAACATCTGAATATATTTTTTCGAAGATTCTACCGATGGGTGGTGTCATTATAGTCATTTTGCGTTGGATGCGGCGATATACATCTTGCGATTTCGTGTAGCCACATCTGACTAAATGTTTAAAGTATGCGAACACCCTCCCCCTGACCAAATACTTCGATATTTACTGACTTTTAGTAATGGTCAGACCTTTTGTTTCGTCTTCCACTTGAAGTAGTTTTGACATGTCTTAGAAATCACTACTTCTACTTGTAATTGCGCGAGTAGAAATGTAAGGCGGTATTCGTGCTACTTGAGTAGCAACGCTACGATCACTTCGACCGACTCTAGTTCATGATAAAATATTAGGGCAAATCAGAAACCACTAAAAATGTAAAGGTTTTTGTACTTAGAACTGAACGAGAAATATTTTACTTCGTCTGCTCAATTTTATATATTTTTCATCTTCGTGCAATACTATGTATGTATGTAACTTCTCTATACAAATACACCATGACTAACTTGACATACACGTGTGAAGTTACGCTTACCTACACTAATTACTTTGTATTTTGAACAGTAGAAAGCTGCTTTGGGTCAATCTTGCATGATTCCTATGACTACTCCAAGTCGTTTCGACACGTTCCTATATTTTCATTGTATCACACTTTTTGTGCTGTATTGAATTGATTAATTGCTAATAAACCGACTTTATGATTGGAATCGCCATAAAACAAACTGCACCAGCCTCTGTATGGTGTATCACATGGTGACGGAGCGCCAGACCTTTGCCAGCGAGTAGTAATTCTGTCAATGTACACTTGCTCGTAAACTGTGCTAGTGCCAAAAATAGCGTAGCCGTCAGTACCAGATATCATCACCATCTTCAACAAACATATGTTGTGAAACGCCAACTTTAACTCCTGTGTTACTTGGATGGAACATTGTTGTGTGATTGGGTTGTTATAAACGTGACTGGGGTGTGGAAATCACCGCCTATTATGATCACTCCGCTTATTCTTTGGGGCGCTTTAGTGCCCTTCCCAATATATGGATTACACATATCAACTATTCATGCACCAAAAGAAACCTCGACAGTCTTAGGAAGAGTTGGCGTTAGTGCAGAGCGTCCGGCCTCTTGATCTTCAGGTCATGAGTTCAACACACAATCGCCTGCGTTAGTGCAGACAGGCATAGCAATAGATTAGAGAATGCGTAATTAATACTTTGACAAACTCTGAATACAGTAGCTTAGCTGTGAGCAAAACATACAAAACAGTCAGATCAACAAGTTCTTTACTGCAACCTTAAGATGTGCGTACTTCAAATTTTCTCATCTGTAAGCATGAGAGAGAGAGAGAGAGAGAGATATGATATTTTTTCTCGCCTGCACCATCGGGATGCTTTGACGACGGAGTTGCGATACGGCACCATGAGGTCATCTAGTCTGCGCCCCCATTTTTTTCTCCTCCATGCTATCCGTGATTGCTGAGCGCCTAGCAGGATAGCTGCGGATACCAATTTTCGAGTCTTTGGTATGACCTGGCCGGGAATCGAACCCACGACCTACCGCTCGAGAAGCCGGACGCATAACCTTTGCACTATCATGCTTTGCCTAACATACGACTAGGACAGTCTTGATTACATATATCTTCATGCGTCAATTATTTAGGAAACAAACATGTGCCTTCATATGGCAATCTGAAGAACACATCACAGTGAACATTGAAGCAGAAATTGATAACCAGCGAAGCATAGAGGCGGACCAACACGTTGTAGTAAATAGGGCAAGTAAAATAAGAATGGTTTGGAAATAGCAACACGGAACACAAGCATCATATTTTGGACTTCAAATTCTGAGTCATGGTGGATGAATTTGCATCAACACAAAGAGAGCTACATCTTGATTGCCCCAATATGAAGTGTGGGAAGTGAGCGACGCATATCCAAGTTTACTTTCAGTGAAGCCCTCTTGAAGCTCATAGTCCAGTCGATGCTCCAATTCAGTCGCGTCGATGGGAAGTATACTAGATTGCACCTTTCGAGTTAATTGTGGTGTGCCGCCTGAATTCTTTCTCTTCATATTTGATTTATCTTCTTTATCGGAATGACTGCTTTCGAGTGGGACATCTTGAATGCTTTCATCAGCATTTAGAGATAGTTGTGAGGGTGCTGATGTATCAATGTGTTTAACTGGAGGAGGAGACGACGTACCTCTTGCTCGAACCCAAAGTGCTTTACCTACTCTGGCAGCACCGCCAGATAATGCTTTCAAGTAAGAAGACCGCCGTCCTAATGTTGGCGATACAACAGTGTTATCATCAGGATTATCTTTCTTATCATCAAAGGAGTCGCTTTCATAATTGTCACTCTTTTCTAAAGAATCAGCACCGTCGATCACAGACTGACCCTCGCCCTGTTCAAGCTCGCCATCTACTGCTGTATCCTGTTCAGAATCAACTGACGACACGTTATTCATTTCTTGTTGCACCTCCATTGAGCTGTACGTTTTCGCCGACATATCCTCGTATGGAGATAACTGTAAAGAACCGCTGGAATGCACTTGCAAGGGAGAGATTGTGCTGTAGTGGCTCAATAGCAGTGGTTCCAATCGGTAAGCAACAGGATCCGCAGGGTGGTAGACATTGAAGATGCGTTTGCAAACACTTTTTGGTATAATGTCATCTTGAACGCCGTGGCCATCACGAGGTCTATGACCTCTCAACGCCATGAAAATTCCTAAGGGCGATCCGACACAGAAAAAATTTTCAACTTCAAAATTCAAGCCTCGTGGTTTATTTACGTTAGAAAATTCGGCCATCTCTTCGGCAAGACTAGCAATCATTTCTGTTTTGCTTTGTGACATGGTTTGGCAAGAAGATTCATCTGATACGATGTTGTCATGTGAGCTCTCGGTAACTTTTCGGGCATAGTCATTGAAGAGAACCTGAGGTGACCAGCCAGTCATAATGTCATGCATGATAACACATCCAAGAGAATGCGCAAATATTGATATTTTCCCCAGAAAAGATGGATTTCGTTCCATAAACATGCGGTGCAATAGTGAAATTTGATCGTGCAAGCCATCAACAATCTCTTGCTTATACAACGGGCTTGTATAAAACATGATATCCATTGCACTGTTGTTTAAGAATTGACGCACACCCATGCCGCGTTTAGGCATTATTGTATCAACAATGCCGTCGTCCAAAACAAGTTTTGATCTCCATTCTACAGGCAAAAATTCTACTCGGCCAGTATAATGAGCAAAATGTTTAGCGGTCGTTCTTTCGCAAGTGAGTCTGAATTCGTTAGTATTTCTAACAATTTTTTGTCGGTCTGGTTTTGATCCAATGCCGTGAACAACAAATACCAAATGATCAACCGGCGGCATGCAATCTTCGGACATTGCGTTTTCTCTATAGCCACGATGTAACTTGTGTCCACTAGTGGAAGTTTTTGACGGTCCAAATTTTTGAACAATATTTCTAAATGCTCTGTAATAGACTGCATCGCTGTGGATGTACACGTCGTTCACAGAATACCAATCAACGTGACTTTGGTCTAACTTAACACTGTGCATGACAACATTTTTTATCATCAACTTCACTTCATCCAAGGAACAATCCTTCCACCGTTCAATATGTTCAGCTTCAATTTTACCAGCTGTCTCTTCATCAAGAGGCATAAAATTGCTTTCATAGAACCAAGTGCCACGGAGAATATTCACGTTCTCTTCCACCCCCTTTACATTGAGTGAAGACCAATATATCGGAAAACATTTCTTCTCTAGGACGTCAACTTCATACATGCCACCTCTAACACAAACACGGCTTATCTCACTGTTGGACTGTGATATAGAACGATATTCGGTTTCAATAGCAATCGAATCTGATCCAACAAAAGGTTTGTATCTCTTCTTCTTTCCACTTTGATAAAACCATCGTACTTCTTCAGCTTGTAAGTTTTCCACTTTATCAATTTCTCTCTTCAAGGCATCTTCGTTAAATGGCTCATGAGGCTTGAAACTTTCATTAGGAAGCAGCGCTTCGTTGGATCGAGTATCACAGTCTTCGTATTCTAGGTCTTCAAATTCCTCGTACATGCAATCATTACTAGGTCCAATCCTATCCATGCCATCTCCAGGTGTGTTGATATTCATTTTGAGTATATCACATTCCTTGATAGCAGGCGCATTCAATTCTTCAGTGGACATCAAGGTAAGAGTGTATAGTTTAGCTTAGAGGGATCTAATTGAGTGTCATAATACTAAATATGTTACCGCAAGGGTTTAAGCTGTAACATGACATTCACATGTTAACAGCAGTAACACACCCTGTATAGAAATTCTTCAACAGAAGTATAGTAGTTAATGACTACACGATTTATTGTATAAATACTAGTGCAGTGGTTCTCAACCGGGGGGTCCACGGAGCCTCGAAATAGTTGATAACCTAATTTGTATTTTTTTTAATTCGGAAAATCACGATGGAGTTTTGCTTCATTACTATTGTAACTCCAGTGCTCATATCAACAGAATGGTGTCTGAGATTAAATATCCTACTGTGCAGAGTGCAGACTCATTTTAATTGTTAAATTGGCAATAGCCTACTGATACAAACATTTTGCTGTTTAGAGGTGTTTTGCTGGCGATTGTGGGAAAGAAAAGTTGGATGAGTAAGGTCAATCACGGTGACTTTGAAATGTTTACACAAAATCCATATGACCATTTTTTCCATAATAACTTCATGATAAGCTGCTAGATAATGACCAGGCTGGACGTTACATGTTAATTAAAAAAATTTGTTAGTCAATTTTGGTGCTATATTTGTTGCGGTCATGCCCAAATGTCTCGTCTGAAGTGTTACGTGTTAATATCACATTCGCCACCATCTACATTTGTGGAAATGGATTTTCGACACTTGTTCATATCATATCGAAGGCGCGGATTTTCAAGACACGACCACGTATTTCAAGAAATGCAGTTGCAGAACTCGCTTTGAAATAATAGAAGTAAACCCAATTTCTGCATGACTAGTATGATATTATTTTCAAGAAAAGGCATTTTTGAAATAATAGAAGTAAACCCAATTTCTACATGACTAGTATGATATTATTTTCAAGAAAAGGCATTTTGTTGCTGTTTATCGCTAAGCCTACAGCTTATCATTAGCACAAGACAGTCGACAGAGATGACTGTTGCACGATAATTGAGCTAAATTTGAACTGAAACTTTGTCGTTAGGGTCCGTGACGGTCCAAAAGGGGTCCGAGAAAACGAAAAGGTTGAGAACCACTGTACTAGTGCCTCGATTGTTTCTTCTGAATAATTCCCAATTGACATCTACATCATGTCTCGTATAGAGTTGGAAAACTAGAAAACTTTCAGCTTTTCCAGATTGGATTAGAATTTAAATTACAGAATTCCTAAACAAATAGGAAGTTGAATTAAATCAAGTTCAGTTCATAACAAATCAAAAGTTATTCTCAGAATGGCAAATGTCTATACCGTGCTGAAACTGAAAGAAAGCTATGGCTCGTTTCGCACTAATACAGTTCTCTTGTAGGAAACCAGAAATTAGATTGGAATTAAAATTAGAGCATAGAACCATTTCATAATTTAGAGTAGGATTAGACTACAGGCATCTTGCTCTGACAACTAGAAATGCCTAATTTTCCAAATCTGATCTCATGACACCTGGCATGAACACTGAACACTGAACAGCAATTTCCAGTCACCTGACTCGTTGTAACAAAGACGTAAACAAACATTGTTATTCTAAATACGCATGTGCACACTATGATTAACACCTTTTATATCAAGGGTGGAAATCACGTCGTATGCCTGATGATCTCATTTCAGCTTTCAGAAATGTTATTGAAGTCAATACGAATACAAAGTAATGAACTATAAAGCTACATTGCTCATTTATAATCGCAGGGAAACTGATATTTGCAAAATAACGTGATGACCAGTGACCCAGAAATTATACTTCCTGGTACTATGCGGAAATTGAAAGGAACAATGTTTTGCGTTTACGTTTGCTGGATGTGAATATTACCGAGCCACCGTGTGAGACTCAGTGCAATAAAAACGGAATGAAAGGTCATAGAAAATTCGTTCTACGGATTACTGCAATCTTGATAATCTCCTCTCTGGTCGCTTGCGTTGCACAAAAGGACTACTATGAAATCCTCGGGGTTCGAAAAGATGCTTCAAAACAAGAAATAAAGAAAGCCTTCAGAACACTAGCGCTCCAGTATCATCCAGATAGAAACCCGGGTGCTGGAGAATCGAAGTTCCGTGAAATTGCTGAAGCATATGAAGTTCTATCTCATGACGACCAACGACAACAGTATGATAGATTTGGTCACGAGGGAATGAATAAAGGGTATGGAGGAGAACGTGGCAGCTTTAGTGACATTTTCAACGCTAGGTTCAACACGAAAGAGTTTTTCAAGCACTTTGATTCGGGATTTGGAAATAAATTTCATGAGTTGTTCAATTTTGATGAAATTTTCGGCAATATGTTTGGTGGTAGAAAATTTGGCTTTAAAAATTCTGATAGTGTTTTTCAAACTTTCCAAACACAAAGTCAATCCATAAGAGTGTCTGGGGGAACAAGACAAACCTGTAAAACAGTTACAAAGAAAGTTGGGAACACTGTAATGACTGAGACTGTATGTACGACACAGCATGATGAGATGTAATACTTGATTATCATACGTGAAGCTCAAATTTCGATATACTTTCGCTTGTACTGTACTGCCATATTTTTTCTTACTACATATGTACCATGTTGCACCTTTAGCTAATATGAGTGTCCACTGTTCCTAGTATAAGCACATGTGATTTTTTCAGTTCTAGTGTTTTTGTGTGCCAATAATGTGTATTGAATAGGCTGTGTTATGCTTCCATGCAGATCAAAAGAACTATTGCTGTTACTAAATGTTGATAAAATTTACTGTTATTTGACAAGACTAATAAACGTATAATGTTAGCCAATCTTAATAAAGCTGTTGTTGAAATTCACATGCATGATATCTATAGCTCTCCTTTCGCCATATTTCATATAGAATACATTTTGATCTTACTGTCTTTATGCGGTATCGGTAGATCTGGATAAAATCTTGAGTTGTAACCATATCATAAGGTCATTATTGAAATTAAATTCAATGCATAACACATTAATGATATTATGTAATTTTGTGTGTACTTGGTGATGACTGACCACAATGGGATGAACGACGTGGCGTTGTGCAGGGCACTTTGAAATGGTTTGTTGTGTATAAAAGCTGTTGGTAGCAAAATTCTAAATGTCAAATGCCATGGTCATCGTGGAATCCTTAACAAGTGCCGTTGTAATAAGCACCAGTGGCGGTTTTGGGCCCACAGAACAAATGTGGGATCCAGGGGAAAGGCTATCAATATATATGACTAAAAGTCATTTTAAGTATTTTGGGTCATTGTTGTTCCAAAAAGGGCTGAAGGCGAGTCATTTCATTTTCACTTGTCATTACTACCCTTGCTTAATCAATCAGAGCACAGGGCAAATTCATTTTGCATTGACTGGTAGCGATTCTCAAACTAGGGTACGTGAGAAAAATTTCAGGGGTACGTGGGCATGAGCAATTTCATTTCTGTGGCACTGTGACGATTTTTTGGTGCAACGATTCGTACGTTAACGGGACAAGCCAGAACGAATATAAAGCTTATAAAATTCAACTCTGGAGGCTTAGATCACCAATGGCCCACAACCACCATTGGTTACGAGCAAGGTTTTCAAGCATGTTCGTGATGAAGAACAAATTTCGTGCCAGACTTTCGATTGAACAAAATTTACGTGCATGCCTTTCCAAAGAGCCGCAGCCCAGGAGCAATTGAGCACCCGCGCGGTGAGAGTTAGATGCAAGTACTCGCTCAATCGTTGTGTCTAATATATGGTGAGGAGTGTGTGGACGGACACAAGCAAGGCTCACTGCGATTGGTCTACGCCACACTTACCATTTGGCTAAAGGCAGGGTTGTAACCAAGTCACAAAGCACCGAGTCACAAGTCAATCTCAGTTTTATAGTTTTGACTCGAGTCAAGTCGAGTCATTTTCAATTCATCACCGAGTCCAAGTCAGCGAAAAGAGTACAAATTTTCATCACTTTTAGCAGTTTCTGGTCGCATTTTCAAGTACCAGTACCAATAAACGAAATCCCAATATTGTGTTAACTTGACTATTCTTCGAAATTACAATGAAATGTTGGTCTTGGCCGTCTGCGTCTCGAGTCATGCGCAATGACTCGAGTCCAAGTCGAGTCAATACACATATTGACTCGAGTCGAGTCATTTCCGTATTTTGAGAAAATGACTCGAGTCATCAGAAAACCCTCGCTAAAGGCAATTTGACGGTAATTTTTTACCGGCTTGCCGACCATCAAATTTGATAAAACGGGTATCAATCAAAAGCTGCCTCTGTACTGATTACCCAAATATAAATTTTATTTCGCTCTTGGCCCTGGAACCCCCACAATCGGCCTCGAATTTTTCATTGTTATGGAGAGTGGCATGGTGACGCAATGCTGTCTAGCGAAACGAGAGCGTAGCTGGGGAGCAAATGAGTAGCTGCGCGGCGAGAGTGACGTGTAGGTCAATTTCACTGAGCCGTGAGACTTTCTTGTGTCCACATCCACACCATATAGGACACTATGATTTTACATGATTTGTCTGTGTCCACACCACTGTAGGACGGTGTAGGAGACAGGACACTATATAATATTATACAGCAGGGGCGGGCAACTTGTCCAGTCGGCGGGCATAATATGGGCAATGAAATAGGCTACTTGGTAGGCCAGATTCCTGAATCGATGCATTAATAATACATCGTATTTGAAGTAAACTTTACGTTTAAGGCGTAGAGACCAAAAGCAGCATTCAATGAATTTATAAACGTAATGTACTTCCCTGCCAGTTGAAGTCAATAAGACGGAAAGCATACAAATATAAAGAAGAGTACAAAAAGTGAACAGTAGTGTTGCGCCCGGGGAACAGGTTTGATCATCCGTAATCTCAACGAAGTCACATAATTTATCTGTCTTGCGCCAATCACAGGAAGACGAATATTTTTGTGCGAACCCGAGGTTCCAGAATGTTCTTTATTTTCCGTTTAGAATTAAAGTCGGACGCGGTGCGTGTGTCTGGAAATCGCATGAGGCTTGACTGGAGGTGGCTGTCTCAGCTGAGTGAGCCGGTAGATTGGGTAGGGAATTACTATAGATAACTAACCTAACCTATCTATAGAGCGTGAGTTGGCGGCACTGCGGCAGTTGCAGTGCAGTGCGAAGTAGTAGTATCGGGCGATTGACTTCGTATTTGCACTACAGGATGGGGTTGTATGTGCCTTACGGAATCTTTGTGGAAGGTTGACTGAGGCACGACCTCTTCACTGACGATGCTACGCACAAGGGTGTGTTGATGCCCTGTTGTTTGGTTGTCCTTACTTGCTTGTAGAGGGCAAGGCTGCTGCCGTTATGTATTACAGTGGCGTAGCAGCCACTTGGCGGCTTTGGCTCTGCGGCAGGCTGCAAGCGGGCGACAAAATGAGGCTGCACAGCACAATGCACAATGCATACAACACGGAGAGATGGATATTGCGTAATCACGAGGTAATTTGTTACGCCGCAACAAATTACCTCGTGATTATCCATTTCTCCTTGCTGGGATCGATGGTTGTTTTCGACAATAAGTTGCGCGTGACACAATGATTTTTCGCGTGACAAGAAGCAAGAACAGTCTATTTAGGACGGCGGCACATGCTCCTATACCACTGTGTG
The DNA here is from genome assembly GCF_051294905.1 of Botryllus schlosseri. Classification (NCBI taxonomy): domain Eukaryota; kingdom Metazoa; phylum Chordata; class Ascidiacea; order Stolidobranchia; family Styelidae; genus Botryllus; species Botryllus schlosseri. Next base: position 24,386,913 of record NC_137246.1, on the reverse strand, counting down.
TATATACGTAGGTTTTTGTCGACTTAGCTTGATATATGCATGGATCGTATGTCGTGTGGGGCTGAAGTTTAGAGTTGGTGGTCTGATTCTGTTATAAACGACTTGGTGTGATAGGCGTTGCGTGTAGGCTATTCTGCCGTATGAATATTAGGGTTGTTCAAAAATAACTTTTTTTGGATTCCACGCAGCCATTCATTGATTAAATTGTCAGGTTACCCTAAAAACGCTGCACACCAAATATGGTTCAATTCTAGCATGTATAAGCCGCTGCAGAGCCAATTAGAATTTTCAATTTTTAAAGAAAAATTGGAACAAAATAAAATTTCAAATTTTTTTGTCAACGCCGTGAAATTGTTGAGTTGTCTTCAAAAACGATGCGAACAAATTTGACTCTCTCAGAAGGGGAGTTATTTGAGTTTTTTGTTAATGATTCTCGGATTATCCACCAATCGAGGATTTAAGAACTAAAAGTTCACTCTAAAACTACTACACAAACCTGAAATCTCAACAAACTTCACTATCACTTAACTTTTAAAAGCTACCATGCGGTCGAAGATCAGCTATTACGTCACATTTCTATGGTTCATGATGATGAAACATGAAAATTGCGACTTGGCTAGTGGCGACCTTTCGTAAAATTACTCGATTTCGGATTGACTTGGTGATTAAATAAAAAAAGACTCGAGTTGAGTCGGGTCAAACGGTGACTTGGTACTGAAATCATACGGACGCAACAGTCTATTAAACTGTCATTGGGAATAGTATTATATCAAAAAGTCGTAGCTTGCGATGCGTTGGGTATATAGCTATCTAATTAGGTCAGTATAAAAACCATTGGTACTCTGTGACGCCCGTGACGTATAGTTAGTTACATCCTTGTTGTTCTCTTTGTTCATATTATTATCGGTGGGGAGCAAGGTAGTAGTACGCTCCACAACTGTTTTCCAATGGATTCTTCGGCGATCGAACATTTTTATTCCAGGGGTTCATAACCAGGCGTCCGTAGACCCCATGGGGGTACCAATCACAACATCAGAGTGTACGAGATGCATTGTGGAATTAGGCCTAGGCCTATATGCTGTGGAATATTTTCTGGGCCAACTTATTCAACTGGAATATATTCTTTCCGCTACGCGCGATTTTCTGTGAATGAGCTTTCTGATTACAATATTATAGGTACCTTCAGAAAATGTGTTCAAAATGGACAGGGGTACGAGAAATCTTATTGAAAGCACACGGGGTACTATTGGTAAAAAGACTAATAAACAATGGTATTACTATGGCACCATAATTATCATTTTCCAGTTGCTATTGATCTGTTCCAATCCAAGGCTAATCACAAATATATAAGAAACCCGGATTAGGCTTCATCACTCAAATGCTCTGATATCAGATCAATCTTTGGTAAATTTTGAAATACCGTATTCTGCATAAAATTGTGGCGTGTCAAAGGTCCACCAGCTGTAAAATTATAACCCAACAGCTTTTACGATGTCATGATGTGTGCTCTCGCATGATGTCTATAACTCATTATTTTACCAAATTATGCCAGGCACAAAAAACAATTTTATACTAATATTTGCAAATGTGATTTTTTTCCGTGCCAAGTGTGAATTGTACAATAGTAAATTACACTTTCACGATGTTTGTGGAATGCCTGTCTGCAAGGTCCCGTCAAATAAGGTCTACTTGGAAATTATGCATTGAATATCCCTAGTATTGATGCTGCTGCATCCAAAACTAGGAAGTTGGCTCCCGAGTACATTCGAGTTGAGACCTCTGCACTAGAGCCACCAGTCTGATTATGATTGACGGACTGCTGTTGATTGGCCATAGCTGTGCAGTGTGCACTGTGCATTTGTACGTTGGAATGGTAGTTCTGTTCAGATGGTATGTTATAAGCAATATCTTTGCCCGAAATAGTGGACAAAATATCACAAAACAATGGTCATTTTTAGATCGATATCTAGTCGAGTCCCACACTGGACATTATTAGCTTATTAAGCATTTTGATCAGAATACAACACCAGAATTCATTGAGAGCCCGTAATCGACACTTTAGATTAACTTGAATTTGTTTATTTCTTGCCCCTGCTGTGAGTTCCAGGAAATATTTTTAGAACGACATTGTGTATGTAGAAAAGTATTTACTTTACAAGAATTAATTCAAGAAACGCATGGCCATACATGCATGTGATATCTGTGGCAAAGCATATACTGCCAAATCATCCGTAAGGAGGCACCTTGATATCCACGCTGGTGTCAAAGATCATCAATGTGATGTATGTGGGATACGATTCACACTAAAGTCTATGCTCAAGACACACATGAATATGCATTCTGGTGTCAAAAGCCATGGATGTGATGTATGTGGGAAACGATTCGCACGTAAGACATGCCTCAAGAGACACATGGTTATGCATTCTGGTGTCAAAAGCCATAGATGTGACGTTTGTGGGAAAGGATTTACTTCCAAATCTAATTTGAAGAGACATCTTCATATCCACGCTGGTGTCAAAGATCATCAATGTGATGTATGTGGGAAACGATTCACACAAAAGACTCTTCTCAAGACACACATGAATATGCATTCTGGTGTCAAAAGCCGTAGATGTGATGCATGTGGGAAACGATTCGCACGCAAGACTTACCTCAAGACACACATGGTTATGCAGTCTTGTGTCAAAAGCCATAGATGTGACGTTTGTGGGAAAGGATTTACTTCCAAATCTAATTTGAAGAGACATCTTGATATGCATGCTGGTGTCGAAGATCATAAATGTGATGTATGTGGGAAAGGGTTCACACAGAAGAGTACTCTCATGGGACACATGGCTATGCATTCTAAACTGAAACGCCATAAATGTGAGGTTTGTGGAAAAGCATTTCCTGCGAAATGTTACTTAAAGAAGCATCTTGTTTTACACTACGTCAAAAATCTAGAATGTGATGTATGTGGTAAAGTATTCCCACGATATGATACCCTCAAGCGCCACATGATTATGCACTCTGGTCTGAAACGTCAGAAATGTGAGGTTTGCGGGAAAGAATTCACACGCGACCTCAAAGAACACATGACTATACACACTGGGGTCAAAGGATATGAATGTGATATTTGTGGGAGAGCATTTACTGCCAAATCTTCGTTGAGGACGCACCTTGATATCCATGTTGATGTAAAAAATCAAGAATGTAGTGTATGTGGGAAAGGATTCACACAAAAGCGTTACCTCAAGGTTCACATGATGATGCATTCTGGTCTGAAACGCCAGAAATGTGAGGTTTGCGGGAAAGAATTCACACACGACCTCAAAGAACACATGACTATACACACTGGGGTCAAAGGACATGAATGTGATATTTGTGGGAGAGCATTTACTGCCAAATCTTCGTTGAGGAGGCACCTTGATATCCATGTTGGTGTAAAAAATTAACAATGTAGTGTATGTGGGAAAGGATTCACACAAAAGCGTCACCTCAAGGGCCACATGATCATGCATTCTGGTCTGAAACGCCAGAAATGTGAGGTTCGCGGGAAAGAATTCACACGCGACCTCAACAAACACATGACTATACACACTGGTGTCGAAGGCCATGAATGTGATATCAGTGGGAGAGTATTTACTTCCAAATCTTCGTTGAGGAGGCACCTTGATATCCATGTTGGTGTAAAAAATTAACAATGTAGTGTATGTGGGAAAGGATTCACACAAAAGCGTTACCTCAAGGGCCACATGGCTGTGCATGCATTCTAGTCTGAAACTCCATAAATGTGAGGTTTGTGGAAAAGCATTTACTGCGAAATCTTGCTTAAATAAGCATCTTGTACACTATGATGTCAAAAATCAAGAATGTGTGGGAAAGGATTCACACAAAAGGATGTCCTCAAGAAACACATGACTATGCATTTACTGGTAAATCTCCTAAAGAGGCATCATGCTGATGTGTAAAATTCCCATCTTACAGCCAAAGAGAGCCATTTGTGTGTCAGCATATGAAAATACCTATTGGTTTATCTGTTGTTGTATAAGATAGGCCTCTGGTATTGACACTTCTTTCAACGTGACTTTTGTCACTGTTTGTCCGGCGTGCCATAGCACCACTTCCAATCTACTTCTTGGTGGTGGATTCAAGGCCATAGTACTTGCTCCTGACGATTGTTTCGATGTGACGCAGCTTTTCCATACATTTTCATTATTTGGTGCCTTGTATCAATTTGTTTCGATGACTATGTCAGGGTGTAATTGTTTTTTCTTCAATTTACGTTCGTTGCATACATTGTTCGCGTACGCAGTTTCTCACTTATCATTTATCCTAGTGCTAAACTAGGTTCACCGTGTTACTTCAATAGAGCTTGAATATTGAAGCTGTGCTGTACTCGTGTGGTGCTGGGACTTTATTACTGAAAAATGATATAACCTGACAGGGACAGCGACACATAGATATCCATCTGGTTCGTTTATTGATATTCATATAGGTGGCAAGCAAACCAATTCTCGACAAAACATCAAATTTAATTTATATACCACTCTCAAACCACAGCTGTCAATTTGAGCCCCAACCCCATCGCGAACGAGGCTACGCAAAGTCTGCATGCCTTTCCTTCCACACAACTGAACGCAATGACTGCTAAACCCAGAATTTATAAGTAAGCCCAGAGGAAGAACTTCATTTTTCATCGCGTGCTATTCCATTCTGAATGAAGACTTGATGCATTTTTAATCACATGCTCAGGTCTGCTGAATTTTCTTGCTGAGCCACCGGTTGAGTAGGCTACCCGGCCCTGGCAAGTACGAAAGTGGGCCCTGCTATAACCTATAAGTTGGAAGCCAAAGTCATTACAAAAATATTCAGTTAGTCAGAATCTCTACCCTCGATCGGTAGCCTAACTAGCTCTCTTATTGCGGTAACCGCATTGTGCCGATATGTATTTTTACAAACATATGCAGCCAGGTCACGCAAGGGCGCTTTGTTTACACGCAAACTCTCGTAATTCGAGACGCAACATGGCCCTTTTTGTGATTTGACCTTATTGGCGGATGGCGGCAATCTCAGAAGTCGAATAAGGACTTGTAATGCTGTGCGATCAACGATTTGCAATTGACTTGTGGACACGTTCAATTAACATGCAAAAGTACAAAAACTTTTCGCAGAGATGGTCCGATTCCCAAATTTTGGAATACGAATCCATCCGGCTGGCAATTGGAAATTTAGAATCCATAAAAATCATGCCAATTCTTCATATTTCAGTGAAAAAATCCGAGTTTCAAAGCAAATTCAAAATCTGAATCCAATCCGGCTACGTTAAAAATCGATGACGTCCTGCTCCTGAACAATTCGTACCAGAGACCCATTGCGCCTTAGCAAAATTGCCAGGGTGAAATGGCCTAGCGAAATATATGTCACTTCATTTCTATTGGTTGACCTTTTTGTTTCTTCACATACTTTTCATTCAGTGTGGACCGTGTGCGTGCATGCCTCTTATTCGCATGTTCTTATATTTTGTAGTCCAAGGTGGGTGTCAACAAACTGTCAGAGTTACAATCTACAATCGGTCGCTTATCTATGACGACTAATAATGCTACACAAAGGTGTGATCTTGGTACCCGAAATAAATGATCTTACCAATTGAACTACATCAGGGGTGTCAAACTCAAATTGCGTCGCGGGCCGGATTCAAACCATCTGATCGCTCGCGGGCCGGAGCATTCAAATGATTGAAATTCCATACCCTTGTTTTTTGCTTGAATACTCAATTATTAAGCCTACACAATAAACGGATCATAGGATTCTACTCTAGCAACACCTTTATTAGCGAACAATGGAATTAGTAAAATTGAGATTATAGCTGGTTACATACGGTAATACAGGGGTGTCAAACTCAAATTACGTCGCGGGCCGGATTCGAGCCGTCAGATAGCTCGCGGGCCACACCAGTCAAAGGATTCCGAAATATTAGCTCAGAATCAATGTCCTTGTTTAACATTTGAATAGTTGGCCTGCACAATAGTATATGACATTATGCTACGGAACAAAGGGGTTTAATCCTAGCAACGCCTTTATTCGCAAACAATGAAATTGGCAATGATGCGATCATTAGGCCGCTAAATACAGTCATAAATCGATAGAACAGTGGCTCTAACGATGATATAAGCTGGCATATTTCTATACTACTGGCGTCGACCCTGCGTATGCGTTGTCAGGAATACAAAGGTGTTAACTGTGAATGCGAACGTTGGAATTAGATTCATTATAATTATATATATCGCGATTCGGGTGAATCAGAAGTGAAGCAGTAGTGCTACCACAGATATTTCAATTTATATTTCTGTGTAACTATTCTATTCCATATTTAAACCGCAAATAAGGGCTTCGCATTGGCGTTTTGGCTTCTGTGAATAACTCGTTTTTGATCAATTTGTCAAAGAACTGCAATTTCAATATGCAATTTATTTGGGTTCTCGTAATTGGGTGTCAATGTCAGCGACTTGTTCCTAATGGTGGCTAGAAACCGCAACTCCGCAGTCTGGTGGTTATATAGAGTGACCTATTAACATGAACTTGCTCGACGTTTGCTGTCTTGAGGGATTATTCAATTAAATTATTTTATAGTAAAAATCTGAACGTTTGTTAGAAATGTGCACGCATTTTTCAATCTACTCGAAATTGCTTCGCGGGCCGGATGAAATCATCTGGCGGGCCGGATGCGGCCCGCAGGCCGTATGTTTGACACCCCTGCGGTAATATAAACTGCGAAATGAGTAGCTGTACGGACGATATACCTCCTGTGTATGCGTTATGAGGAATACGAGATATATATTGGAGCTGGTTTATTACTATTACATCGCGATTCGCGTTTCTCCGTTGTAGAGGTTCTGTTAAGTCATAAGCGAAATTGGGAATGCGTCCACAGATACTTGAGTTATATTTGTGTGTAATAATTTCATTCTCCATGTAACCTGCAAATACCGGTTTCTCACTATGGCGGTTTCACTTCTGTGGTTCACTACTTTTTGGTCCACTTTTCCGTAAAACTCGGAATTGAGTGTGCATTTTTTGCCTTCTCGGAATTGGACGTAAATGACAGCTTTTCCATGCTGATGGTGACTAGAATGAAACCACAACACCGCTGTCGGATGGTCATAATGTGAACTGTGAACAATTGAACATACTCGACATTTGCTGTCTTATGGATTATTTGATTATAATATTTCATACAAAAATCTCAACATTTGTAAGAAATGTGCTGAATAATACAGCCATTTTTCAAAATAGCTTCGCGGACCGGATGAAATAGTCTGGCGGGCCGAATGCGGCCCGCATGTTTGACACCCCTGAACTATATGGTCTGGTGCTGCGTCGTGATGATTTTGTTTATGCAAATCTAGCTGTAAACCTTACCTCCTTCATCAAAGTAACCATTTTCACTAGTCAAAGGCATAAGTGCATAAAACTACTTGAGCAAGGAATCCGTGAAAAGGAACTGTGCTATTCTGCCATTCGCAAACATTTGCTGGATAATCCTGTTAGCTCGGAATATTATCGGGACGACAGATTTTGTGTTGTCGGGAGAGGCCTTTCATCTTCACACTTTTATTTGGGCGCCTTGGAGTCGACTTTTATCAAAATACGCCAACCAAGTCCGTGCCTACAAAAGGAGTTCGTGCACCATCTAAAATAGTGTATTGAGCTTGAGTGCTCTCTTCGTCCTGATTGTTCGAAATTACATGCCGGTGAGGAAATATTTTCTGACACGGTTGTTGATATACTAGGTCTTTTCAATTCTCTACTACTAGTTATGGACGATTACCTCTGACGAATGTCAGCCGAAAATCATCGGGTTCGTTTTAATATGAATATACCATTCACCTGTGCTTCAGTTCTCAAAAGTAATGCTGCCTGAAAAACACATATCTCCAAATATCTGTGGCATAATAGATAGGCATAACGATCACTGCTAACTGCAAAAGGTCGGTACAATGCGGATACCGACAACAACATTACCATAATAGACTTTAGTTGGCACTGTAACATGCAAGCAGTGACCTTTAAACACAAAGGCAAGTACTAGAACAGCGGAATGTTACAAACATCGTAGAAAAATATACAATTACACTTTCATCGTGTGTACAAAAATAGGTAATGAAATGATCATTTCATCATCATCATCAATGAAATTTTGTTTGAGAGCAAAGCAACATATAATCGTTTGGAAAAACACCTACCGGGCAGTATCATTTATTATAAAGTATATCGACAGAGACTCACATGGCTTCATAAAAATGAAAAATAATACATTGTAACCGTAATGACAAGAAGCGTATCATAGCAGTCTTCAGAACCGCGCAAGTACCGAGGCAGCGGAATGGAGATGAAATGTGGTGATTGCAAGTTGCTTCTTCACCTCTTCCCAATTGTTATCTTCCAAAGCATTGTTGATAGCGTCCGTCAGTGCAGAGAAGCCAACACCGAGGTATGCATCAGTGGAGCTCGGGGCATACACCACATTCCTGGCACAGTATGCACGTACGCACATGTTAATACCGATTTCGTATCACATTTAACGATGAAGGCAATGCGTAACCAATATCAAGGCGCACTACGTCAACATCGAAATTAAATTTGCCTCTAAATCAAAATATTACTCTCGCAATTTTGGTATATCTGATGTTGCAAATTGCGCTAGGCAATAGGAATACAAGATGCTTGCTATGCTGAAATTTAATTTTGCTTCATTATTAATGCCTTCAATTCTCTACTAGTTGCTGACGATCACCCCTGACGAGTGTCAGCTAATAATATTCGGGTTAGTTCAATAAAAATACATTAGTGAATCATATTATATTAATGACAATGCCTTCCTGGGTTGTAACCAAGTCACAAGGACCCTAGTCACAAGTCAACTTCTATTTTATGGTTTTGACTCGAGTCACTGAAGAACCCTTGAAACCATGATTACTTGATTAGTCGTGTCCTATTGCTGAAGTACAGATCACCCCACAACATTGTCACAATGAAATCGGTATGGTCGATAAAACACCAAAGTATCTTTAAAGTGATGGATAACGGACATTATATTCTTGTGGTGGCATATAAGGTGCACATTTGAGCTTTTACATATTACATTCTGTATGACGTCATAATGAGTGATACTCGAATACTCGACTCGAAAGCAAAATACGCGATTCAGAATCGAATCACTCAGGTACTCGATTTTGCCCAGCCCTAGTCTCGAGTCATATGACTTGGTCTGAGTCACGCGCAATGGTTCGAGTACAAGTCGAGTCAATATGCAGATGGTCTCCAGTTGAGTCGAGTTGAAAAAATGACTTGAGTCAAGTCAGACACAAAAAATTTTTGACTCGAGTCCTTACAAGACAACCCTGATGACTTCGTCTCTATGAATCATCTCTACATGTAAGATAACATTACTGTGATCCACACACATATGTGGACAAAGTAGTCATTGTTCGTACTCGAGTAGAAGCGACGCAATTTCTAATCAAGTACATTTAGTGATAGTGATTTCAAGGTAGGTAAAAAGTAGGATCTAGGCCTAGTTTTGATTAAGTAGTGCAAGTGGACAAAAATTGTGTGGGCAAGTGGGCAACAACAAAATCTCGGTAATAGTATATATACATTGTCTAACAATATGAGTGGGCAATTGGGCATAGAATTGAACCAGTCAGAGAACATCAGACAATCGCACCAATATCCGAGGGTATTTCCAGGGCTGTAACCAAGTCACAATGCTTCGAGTCACAAGTCAAATTCACTTTTACTGTTTTGACTCGAGTCAAGTCGAGTCATTTTCAATTCACCACCGAGTCAAGTCCGAGTCCAAGTCATCGAGCAGAGGGTCAAGTCCGAGTCACGGTATTATGACTCGAGTCCGAGTCCAAGTCATTATGTTGACTGCTCACTTGTGCTCAGTTTCCAGTTTAAGTCTTGGTAAACTCACTTTATATAACTATATTTGTTGATATCGAATGTTTCGCATTTATAATATACTAATTTTCCTCACTTTTAGCAGTTTCTGGTCGCATTTTCAAGTACCAGTACCAATCAGACGAATTCCCAGAAGGGTGGTTGCTTCACAATTCTTCGAAATTACAATGAAATGTCGGTCTTGGCCGTCTGAGTGTCGAGTCAATGACTTGGTTCGAGTCATGCACAATGACTCGAGTCCAAGTCGAATCAATACACAGATTGACTCGAATCGAGTCGAGTTATTTCCGTATTTTGAAAAAATGACTCGAGTCAAGTCAAGTCATCAGAAAATTGTCATCAGAAAATCGACTCGAGTCATTACAACCCTAGGTATTTCGCTATTTCCTACAAGCATATTCAGTCACCTCGAGCCAGGATTGTAATGCCTCGAGTCATGACTCGACTTAAGTCGCAATTTTTCGTTGACTCGACTTGACTCGTGTCAATTTGTTCATTCACTCGACGCATTCTATATGACTTGTTAAAGTTTCATACATCAGGACCGATAATGGAAAAATAAGCCCAGAAACTGTCTTTTATCTATTTTTATATGCAATATACATGTTTGGAGTGAGAAAAATTAGTATATTATGAATCGGAGGCTTCGGATGTCATCCAAGAGTGGAATCTGTCTTGAGCTCGATAGTGAACAGTAAGCACGATGACTTGGACTAGAGTCTCAACACTAAGACTCAGACTTGACCCGTTCTTCCGCGACTTGGACGTGACTCGGTGGAGGATCGAACATGACTCGACTTGACTCGCAAGTCAATAGTATAAAAGTCAAATTGACTTGTGACTTGATTACAACCCTGCCTGGAGCTTAAAATCTGGTCATGAATTGTAGTCTCAAACAAGTTTCCTCACAATCAACTATTCAAAGTACAAATCCATACCTGTAATACGGGCGACCGGGCAATCCTCTGAAGTCCAAAAGAGCTCGATCAAAATACATTATCCTATCATTCAACTCTCTGATTTCCAACGCACTGAAAAGGAATTTATTGATGGCAAACACAAAGTTATGGATAGTATAATGTGGTATTCATACTTTGTAAAATTTGCTCGTGCAACTACATCCATGAACGACGCCGCACTGCTCAAAAGGTCGTCCACAGCCATATTCAAGTTCTCTGTCAAATGATACATCGCTTCATAACTTAATCTGGGTCAAGGCAGTCAAGTCACGAATGCTGCCCGACTAAGTAAGAAATTTGGATTAAGAAAACGATATTGTAAGAGTAACGGAGAAGGATAACCTTGATGATTCAAACAAGGCTGTCTTGACCATGCGTCACTTGAGCATGTGACTTTATAATGTCAAAAGTAACCCTAACACCGAAATTAAGCCTTGTCCATATCCTAACCCTAAATCTATCCATGTCCCAAAATTTAACCCGTATGCTCAAGTGATGCAAGCGGCCCCATTATTCCATCAGAGGCATACAAGTGCATCTACTTTTTCGAAGTACTCAAGTAGTTTTTGCCTACTTGTACTTCTTACTCAGTGGTTATGAATTTAGACTACTTCTACTTTGAAGTTTTCAGTTTTTTAGATCGAAATAGGACAGCGATCGTTGACTTTTTATTTATTTGGAAATCGTTACTTCTTGCAGACTTAAGCAACTACTACATAATTCTAGTTGTCTAGTTGGACTAGTTTGAGTGAAACGCAAGTAATCTAATTCTAATTCAATTTGTGAAATCTTTCTATGCTCTAGTTTTTATTCTAATATAATTCTTGGTTTTCTTGAAAACGCTATACGTGAACTGTATCGTGCGAAACGAGCCAAGCTTGGTATATATAAATTTGCCGTTCTCTTGCTTATGAGAATTATCTCTGAATTGATGTGAATTTAACTTGATTTAATGTCCAAGTTTTTTGCGAATTCAGTCATCTTAATCGAATTTGGAAAAAAAACTGTGTAGTAATAATTTTAATTCAAATCTAATTTCGACAATAAGGTGTATCAATAATTCTACTTCTAGTCAAACTTGAAAACAAAAACTGTAGCTATAATTTTAATTCTAATCCAATTTGGAAAAGCTTGCCTGACTTGTAATTGAGTAAAAATTTATGACGTCACTTCTACATCAACTTGAGTAAAAACGCGGACTAATTAGATAACCGGTGAATTTCATAAAATGTATTACTTACCATATAAAGTTGCTGCACTCACCTACGCTTATACCATGCATCTTAAAGTCCTTCTTCGTGTTCTCTGAAATTTTAGCAATCAAATTCTGAATTTCTAATGCGTAATCCAAAGGAGAAAATGGAATGATGACATCATCGGAAACTCTCCGCAGGATTTCACCAGAAACCTGTGCCACGGCGAGACCCATCTTGTAGTCCGGATCAAGAAATTTTTGGTAGTATCTGAGAATCATGATATGTTAGATAGGGTTACCGTATTTGAGATATGGAATGGAGGACACCGGGGCCTACGATATTCGTAGGCCCCGAGGACACTTTTCATAAATCACAGATAAATAAAAAAAAGTTCATTTTTCCTACTCGACTCCCGAATGACCTACTTTATAATAATACTGCTGTGGAGTTGACTAAAAAAAGGTCATTCTTCCAGTCGCAGTCCCGCAAGACCTGCTCGAGTGTCCACATTACAGATTGCACGTCATTTACAGCGTTTTTATTTGTGCCTGTCCATTAGCCTGGCTGTCGCAGCTATAGAAAAGGACAACTTCCCAAATATGAGGACATTTAGGCGTCCTCGGAGGAGATTTTCGATTTTCTGAAAAAGGAGGACAAATCCTCCTAAATGATGACATATGGTAACCCTAATGTTAGTTATCGCAGTACTGGTGATGTAATGGAGGATAGTGCATTTTGTCAAGCAGCCAGGATGTAACTAGATAAATTATTAAAAACGTTTGTAAAACTAAGAATATAAAGAAAACACAGCTTTTGTATAGATCCTCATTTGAATTTTGATGGAAAAAAAACAAGAATGGATATGTAAAACCATATCATCACATTACTCTATACCAGTGGTTCTTAACCTCGCCCCCAGCGCCCCCCAGGGGGCGCTGGCGATTATGAAGGGGGGCGGAAACGCTCAGGGGGCGCGCTGGGCTCAGGGGGGCGGTATGGGGGGCGCTGGAGAAAAATGGCTTCGCAGTAGATGATGTGGTGATAGGACATATCCTTAATGAGTATCCAGATCAAATTAACACCGAAAACTTCGTTACATATAGCCTTCAAAATACATATAGGTTTAATTGTCCATGGGCGCCTAAATGACTGACACCGAATGTTCCTGTCTTGGCAATCTGAACCCCAGAAGACGAATTCCATCTGGCAGGGAAAAATTATATGTCAGTGAAGAAATACCAATCTGAAATCGTGTGCGTCTTTTAGTTTAGTACGATTGGGCGACAGGGATATTCCTGTTCGGCGATATCCCCGTTGAGCGATTCTATATTTTTTGATATTGCAGACAGGGAGGGGGTCACGAAAAAACATCATGCAACGAAGTCATACCAACGGGTACGCCCGCCCGAATATGTTTAATTATTAGTAACGGGCCCTACAGTTTCCAAGAAACCTCACAATGTTCGCTTCAAGTTTTGATGAGTCTGCGCACACTCAACAACTCACTGCGCTGACCCTTGGACAACAGTGCGTAACGACTAAAAAAGGTAATAACTTCGGATTTGTTGTGCGCAACGTAGATTTTCTGTGCGCAGAGACCGTGTCAGCACTGCGCACGTGCGCAGCTTAGAGGGAACATTGCACCTCACTCAGCTCTACAGGTAAATGTGTTTACGTGAGCTGAGAGAGGATAAAAATTGATCTCAATTTACATGCAATTCCCGATGATATTGAACAATTTAATCATTAACTAGTGAAATTTTTCGCGATTCGCGCGACTAGGTGAGTATAGCTGCCTCAGTAAATGAACACCCAATGTAGATACCTAATAGTCTATCAGCAAATAGAGGACAGCCTAATGGGGGTCTGGGAGTGAAGTCCCCCGGAAGTTTGGTTTATCACCCGATGGGGGCCCTGGACCAACGTTTTTTGTTTGGGGGGGCTGACGAAGTGCTGTTACGGCCCTGGTAACGAATAATTGTACCTGCGGGCACGCCCGAATATGTTTAATTATTAATTACGTGCCCTTTATTTTCCTATACAACAGCTCACTCAGTGCTGCTGGTAAATCTGATTACGTGGGCTGAGAGGATAAAAAGTTTATAGCGACTTATATATGTAATTACCACCTATTCATTCATGCATTATAGAAAATATTGGTACCTAGGGCGACCAGGCCACACAAACTTTGCTGACCATCAAAATCACGATATGGGGTTCATTGGGGCGAAGCCCTCAGAGGTTCAGCTTATCACGCTATGGGTGCGCAAGGCAATCGTTTTAGGGGGGTTCACGAAGTGCTGTTACAGCCCTCCCTCATACTCATTGTCTTTATTACATTCCTTACAATATGAAGTTGGGGGGGGGGGGGGGGGGGGCTGGAGCACGATAATTTTTGAAAGGGGGCGCTGGAGGAAAAAAGGTTAAGAACCACTGCTCTATACTGTCCAACAGTCTAACGCAGTTATTCTTATCCGGTGTTCCATGGAACACTCAGAGTTCTGTGGATGACACACCCAACTCATACATATGCTTTGCGATGACAGGCCCGTCGTGGCCATCGTTGATTGCAGGCGATTAGGCCCGATCAGTAGTGGAATTGTGACTCTGTGGTGGTAGGTCGTGTGAAGTGGCGTACGCAGGGGAGGTTGTCGTTCGAAATCGGAACCCTGTCTCCCTGAAATGCCACTACTACCTCCTATATTTAAAACTAAGCAATTGGTATCGCGCTGTTTCAACGGAAAACAACACAATGACACTCTCCAAGGTGAAGTGTCGCATTTCTGAACTGGTATCTGAAAGGGACCAGTAAAATTCACACTAATTTGCAATCAATATTCATTACAATGTTTTTATTGTGTGTGAAAATCATATTTTAAAGGTAGTATTCATGTAGCACGCTGCTGATGCACAGTTCATTTTGCGCACCAGTAATCTATGATAAAGTATTAGATGTGTAGTTGGATTTGGATATGTATTGTAGCACATTATTGTTGGGGCTCTGTGAAGGCTTCCAGATTTGAGTGAGTGTTCCGTAGGTTAAGAATCACAGGTCCAGCGATTGTCACACTTACGCGATTGTGTCATGCACGGAGTGGTAAACAGGATAGGATGACATAGGCATTTTGTACTGAAAAACAATGTACACGATGAGATGACGCATTTGCAATCAATGTTTCGTAAACAGAGTGGATATATCTAACAAAAAATAGGCTAGCATTGTTTTTGGAGGTAGGATCGTAGCTACTCAATCCTTTTCCATATACAAAGCAGACTTGGACAACTAGTTGTTTAATTAGATTAATTAGAGCGAAATGCCAGTAATCTAATTCTACTCTAATTTGTGATGTTTCCATGCTCTCACTATAATTTTAATTTGTTTTTTTTTTCTGAATATGCTCCAGGAAAACTGTATACAGTGTATAGTGCAAAACGAACCAAACTTGGTGTACATGCATTCCCATTGTTATGCTTATGAGAATGAACTCTGGTTTTGTTGTATTTCTTTCTAATTTGTAATTTTAATTCAATTTCCAAGTTTTTTTGAAATTAGTAATTCAAATTGAAAATATAATTTGAAAAAATAATTGTGTATCCCTAATTTTAATCTATTAAGGCTGATAATTTGCTAGTCGCCCAAATCTGATATACAGGACGTCAATGTGGATACCTCGTCCCAAGTATATCTGATATCTGCTCCTGGCACTCCTGTCTTTTGCACAAACACCTTGAAATCGCTTCCAGACCCGAGTGGTTTCAAATACGGACGACTAGTATTATCTCTGAAACAGTGCAGTATTCAAGTTTGATGGGTTATTTGGATTGAAACATGGTAGCTCACTTGTCATAGTATTTCGCTTTCCATGTATCATAAACAGTCGGTCGGCCGAGTGCTATTTCCGCTGGATCCGGGTTTTCGACTGAGCTTGTGGCGTCTTTTAATATTGCTCGCAAATTGGGAGTGGCTTTCGCTCTGAATGTTGCATTGCCTGGGAAAAGTATAGGTTGTCGGTATTAAAGCATATGAACTTTTTCAGATTTGATTGGTTTGCCACTCAACTGGTATTGACTCTTGAATACTTCTGCTCATTTGTAACCCCAGGAATACTTGAACTTACACTACTTTTTCAATAGTCAACCCCATTAGGCAATGTAACTCCTGAATTATAACGAAGATATTCGATTTTGAAATTGTACATGCGAAACAGAAATGCCTTTCTATTGCTTATATTAGGTTTGGACACCGAATTGCAAGTCAATTCTTTTAGATCTGCTCGATTGCTTTTTTTTTCGGTAAATTGTCAATACCTTGCACAGAAATGTCAATGTTGAGGTAGGTAACTGCTTTGAAAAGAATATTCTTCTCAAATTCTTCAACCCATTCGTTCGAACCGAGCAAACCGTATTCTTCTGCATCCCAACTGATGAACATGATCGTACGACGCGGTCTCCATTTTTGTGACTGAAAGTACGATTACTATAACTGCACAGTTCACACGTAACAAATTTCGATCAAACCTTAACTTTTGTAAGGGTGAAATACAAATTATTATGAGTGGTTGTCACAAATTTCTCAACCACGGGCAAATCTAAGCTCCATTGCAATGCAACAATCTTGATATCATAACAGTGTTTAGATTTATGAGTATGACTGAATGTTTGGTTCGTCATAATCTACCCTATTCTTGATTATGCAACTATTTATTTCATCAACACCAGTACTTGACTTGACATTATATAATATATAAGAAAACATATCATGTTTATGCCGATACCGTGGTATTTAAGATTTGGGGATGAGGTCATTCTAGCAAAAATACATTGAGTAATATTACAGACTCTTGAATTCATCTACTGCATCACGCACACGCAGAACGACATCACTTTCTATCGTCTGTTGGTCACCACAGATTACACTTGAGAAGCATGAGTTAAATGAACGGGAATGAAATAATGTTCCGTATCATGAATCCAAATTATATAAGAGATTAGGTATTTGATCTAGGTTCGGATGCATAGAATTGTGCAATGCCTGCACTTCACATATCATCATCGCAATTGATCTATTTGGTATCAAAGATTCAATACCATAATTTCTATCCATTCCATATTCACCTAAACTGGTATCTCCTGCTACACCCTAAGAGAGGCAAGTAAATCCTATACATTTCAAATTAGGCGTATGATTATTGTCAACACTTACTTTGACGAGTTCACCAATTGATCTTGAAACTTCCATCATCACCGCTGTGCCACTAGATGGGTCGATGGATCCGTACAACCACGCGTCACGGTGATTGCCCATGATCACCAAACGGTCTGGTTCCTCAGTACCCCACAGAAATCTAAGCAGTACATTCTTCATGTATGCATGTGACAACAAATGGAATAAGCACATAGGGAAAGAGAGAGAGAGAGAGAGAGAGAGAGAGAATGTAGTGAACATTCTATTCCCTCCAAGATATAAAGAATGAGACACAGAAAGAGATTCATTCTGTGAGCAGATGAGAAGGTTATTGGTAGAGCAGTCTCTTGGCTCATGTCATGACCTAGCATGAAATACAAAGGTCAGACAGTCAACGTTGCATTATCACCTTCTGATTGGCTATCATAACTATATGTGTCCAATGTTTATTCAATCACAGTGCTAGAATTCAGCGAGTTCGAATAGGACACTAATAATGCAAGATATTAAAAGTCTACTAGATGAAGCTGGATATTTAGGAATCAATTTTACATGTCATCGAGTCACCACCCTCATATCTCTCCGCTATGCTATCGCAGAGTACCCAGTGGGGACGGCGCGGATAATAGTTTAACGTTCAAGCCTTGCGCCCCGGCTGTGGATTGAAGCGACAGCAATCTACCACTGTGATATATTACCAATCGGGATGTCATATTGTGATTTTAAAAGAAATAGATCGGACATCTCATGATGCAATATGACAGTATTCTTACAAGTTCCAGTTCAAGTTTATTCATAAAATTTCATCACTTCAAAACATCACAAGACTGCAATACAATGAATGATAGGAAGATGCCGAAACGACTAGGAGTAGTCTTAAGATCAGACACCCACCTGGGATAATAACAACTTGCATTATGAACATCGTCAAACCAATTCTGTGAAAGCCCATATCGCAACAACAGTGGTCACAAAAGACATACCCTACAACATTCCTGATGTTTCTTCTCGGTCTTTCATTCCCGGAATGCATAACAAATGAATAGTTTTCATAACCTGGTTCCATGTCATCACCAAGTTTGTAAGTCAGCTTCAATCCTCCCTGCAAAAACGAGCAATTCTTGATAAAATGCCACAAGGACATACAACTCACTGGAGTTATCATAAAGGTATAAGCACTTTGTTACTGAAACTCAAAAATTCATTGGTGGATGTTTGATACCAAAATCACATATTATCAAAAAGCATGCTTTTACATTGCGCACTTTACTGCACAGAATAGCATTACGGTACATAAGAAATACTGTAGAAGGAAATGAGGATAGCCTACTTAAAAATTAATGATATTACTCTGCTAATTCTACGCAAATCCAAATCAATAAGAAGTCATATTACCATGTAAACCCAAATATTGCGATAAATTCTACAAGCAATTTTAATTCATTGGTGAAGCATGATGCTTTGTCTACTAATAGTTGCTGGAGTGGGCATACTTTTGACTGGCTGGATGCAATTAACACGGAAATTTTAATGATGGGGCGACATACCGAGCATCGCAAGTGCTTGGGTTCGATACCACACTGCTTTAAACTATATTGTTCAGAAACAAATGTATTGATTTTGTTTATTCCTTTGTAAATGCTGACATACGGCGCTAACACAATTGCCCATGCCCCCTTACTGTCATTGAAAATTCGTCAGTAAGTGTACGAATCAATACATCAGGAATTACCGAAGCCTTCAATGTGCTGTGTAGGCCTATATGCTCGAGAATTATGAAAGATATGGCAACTAAGCAGAATGTTTCTTAAGAAGTGTCAGCCATGCAACAATCAATGTCAAATTGTTTGCAATCACTGGTGAATTGTTTACAACACACAGTAAATAATCTTACTTGCCATCCTTTCGGAGCTACTGTGCCTCCCATCTTTGACAAAAACTTCAAAGCATTTTCAGCGCTTATTGGCGTAACAGGTATTTTCGGCAGAAACACTTGGTCGTTAGGTATGCTGAAATACGTACGTAAGTATAACATTCAATTATATTCAAACACAAATTCCATCTTACCGGTAAGAATAGTTCTTGGCCGGATAGTAAGGCGTCAGCGGGTCGCCGTTTCTAAGTAAAAGAGTGCCACGCTGCAAACTATTGATGGGCAACCAACGGTTGTTTGGATATGCGACCGAAATATTCTCCCGATTACCGAAATCCATGGGGTCGGAAAATAATACCAAGCCACCACATCCATTGCTTTCCGCAAACTCTGCCTGCCAATATACACAATGAGATTTGATGAATTCCCTCTCTGCCATAACTTATGTTTAAAATTACAAAGCACCACAGAGACTAAAAATGCTTGTACCTTAGTACCTCTGAAACCTCTTCCGTATCGACCGATACATATTTTGCCAGTGACGTTGACTGTCAGATTTGTTCTCAAAAAGTCAAAATCTCTTTTGCGGGCATAGTTCACATAGACCATTCCTGCCTGGAAAATAAATACATTATTTCTGTTTCTAATTAAGCTTCAATGTTGATATTTTGAAATATAGAGTGTTAATCGCCTTCACTGGAATAAGAATATGAATAGAATATTATTGGAATTTAATTTTTGTAATCATCAGGTACACGGAAATAATGTTTCGAACATACGATTTGTACGATGAGATAAAGAGAAGATAAATTCCCAATTTTTCTTGCAAAACATCTACATCATTAGTGTGACATGAGATATTGCATAAAAAGGATGAGTTTTTATTATTCTACCATTTATTATTCTACCATCGGAATCAGTTAAATATGCTTAGTCCACTGAAATAAAATTTGAGGATTACCTCAATGTGTCCCGAGCTGCCATACGCATTGAAAGTCGGTGGCACATCTTGTGGACGTTCATCTGGAGTGGCCGTTGGTTCGTAAATGTCCGATTTATCCATCAACGTACCATCGGGCGTTTTTACGGCAACGTAGTTCGGATTCGAGGAATTAGGATAGCACAGCATCACATTGTAATCGTAGGTCTAGACAGGAAATAGTAAGTGAGGCAGTTAATATACATCCTCATTAATTTACTTCAATATAGGAATAACCAAATCAACTAAGCTGGCAGCAACAACATCATCACTTTACTCATTTATCGTCCACAGCTTGTAGTACTATCTACAGCACTAGCTTCCATATAGATTTATAGAAAAGCTGTGTACATTGTGTCAGTTCATCTCTTTAATTTCTCAAACCCATCCCATATGTTTATATTTGGCAAATAACAGGGTTCTAACCAAGTCACAAGGTTCCGAGTCACAAGTAAATTTTACTATTATGGTTTTGACTCGAGTCAACTCAAGTCATTTTCAATTGAACAATGAGTCAAGTCTGCGTCCAAAGTTTCGAGTCCGAGCCACAATGTTGGGACTCGAGTCCGAGTCCAAGTCATTCTGTTCACTGTTTAGTTTTCGAGTTCAATCCTGTTCAACTCGCTTTTTTTACAATCCTGTTTGGTTGCTATTGCATGCTTTGTATTCGTAATATAGTAATTTTCCTCATTTTACACAATGACTGGCCCTATTTTACAAACGCCAGTACTGATAGACGAAATACCAATAATGTGGTACCTTACTATTCTTCGAAGTTACAACGAAATGCCTGTCTTGACCGTCCGGGTCTCGAGTCAATACCGGTACACAAATTGTTTTAAGTCGAATCGAGTTATTTCTCGTATTTGAAATAAAATGACTTGAATCAAGTCGATTCACTAGAAAATCGCGACATGAGTCGAGTCGTTGCAATCCTGCCCATTTCCCTTTATGATATTTTATGGAATGGATATTCATACAATATATTAAAAAGCACGAAAATGTTTGCAAAAGACATTATTGAACATTCTTTCTACGATCTTTTCTTGTCAATACCTCATGTTTGGCCCACCTTGTGGATATACAGTATTGAAATGAAAACTATCGATAGTCTTACCCGAACTTCGTCCAATTCCTCTTTCCATCTCTCCACAATCCAATCTGCCAATACATCTTGTTGCTTGGTGCCGGCAATGTGAGGTTTACTTGCTAGAATCCTAGAATACAATACAGATTGCACACAGAATAGGCTACATTTCACATTTTAAATCGGGAATATCGCAGGGTAAAGCAGATTCTGGCAAGATAGAGAACTGGATTATCAGAGTCATCAGAATAGGAAGTTACCAATTTGATCTGGCATTATAGATTCTTTATTTCTTCAATATAATTATATCAGGTTTGTAAAACTCTCTAACTTCAAAATCTGAATCACAGAGATCTGATAAACAAATTCGTGGTCATGGTGAGCGCTTTTCAATATGATGTGTGTGAGATAAACAGGCGTAGGGTTGTAACCAAGTCACAAGGTTACGAGGCACAAGTCAATCTTACTTTTATGGTTTCGACCCAAGTCAAGTCCAGTCATTTTCAATTATCTCCACCGAGTCAAGTGACATACTGTTGAGACTCGAGTCTGAGTCCAAGTCACTATGTTCACAGTTCAGTTTCGAGTGCAAGTTGTGTTCAACCCACTGCTTCAGTGATAACGAATGTCTCACATGCATAATATAGTGAACTTGCTCACTCATAACAGTTTCTGACCTTATTTTTCAAGTACCAGTATTAATGATAGATGAAATAATGTAGTAACTTTACTATTCTTCAAAGTTACAATGCAATGCCTGTCATTACAACTCTAGAGGGGCCAAATTAGAGTCATATAGATTATATCACACATTAAACGCTATGAACAAAATTTCATGTATAAAAACTTTCATCATTGACTGTTGTAGAGAGTCCCTGGTGAATTATAAGTTAAAATACCAATGCGTTACACATACCGTACGCTAGCCTACTGTAAAATGCAAATCGAGAAGTTTCATATTTTTATAGAGAATAATTATATACTCATGATTTTTCTTTATATTCTCAGCTTTCATGCTTGCAAGTAATAAACTCTTCAAAGTATCACTGTCCTCATTGTTCTTTTCCTCCTCAACAGTCTTTTCTTGTCCAAGACTCATCCCAATGAGGATACCGATGGCCAGACAAATGATCAGCAACAATAGGGTGATAACTTGTAAATGTATTGGTAATCAGTTGTTAGCTTCAGGACTTAATACAATAAGGAAATTTCAGAACACTTACAAATCGCCTTTAATTTGTGCAACGTCACATACTTTGATTTTGATCCGTCACCAGCACCTGGAGAATTCAGAGGCTTGATCTCATAATCTTCTCCTGCCATTGTTAACACTTCGTACGTTAGCTCAGGACTATGATATTCCAACTATTACAAAATGTTACTATACAAGGTATTCAAAACGCATATACGGTCAGATTTACGTACTACTGAAGTCTGTGGAATACGGTAAGCGTAATTGCACAGTAGTTGAATTATTATCAAAGTGCAACGGCGGGACATTCTAGACTAGTGTAATCGATCAACAGGACAATAAACTAACATCGTTGTCGATTAACGAGACAATAAACTAACACGAATATACCATAGCCGATTTGCCCTACAGTAAGAATCCTGCTGCTTCTGGACCATAAAAAATCTCTAGCAGCATCGAAGTGTTATTGTCGAAATCAGGTCGATGTTTGCAGCAGTCTACATGTGGGTCGTAAACATGTTTGCAGCAATCGTCACGGTATTGTGATTCTGCATTTGGCGACATGCAATGCTAATCGATGTGTTTGTCACTTTATCAGGTGTTGAAGACTAAAATTTATAGCTCATAAATCTTCTACTCATGCCGAATTGATAAAATTATAAATACACTGAATGAATGAATTATTTGTGGGAATAGTGTATATTATCTCATAAAGTTATAGTAAAGTACGCCATAAGGTGGTGTTCATTCACAAACACAGCATAAGTGAAATCTCTCGAGTCGATAAGATGACGGCATTTCCACGAAAACGGCGTGCGCGTGTGTTTTCAGCTGGGCCTTGGAAAGAGGAAGTGAGGGGAGTGAGGGGAGTAACAACGAAAACTGAGCCGTGTTTAGAGGAAGTATTGTTAGGTTTTGAGAATTGCCTCTTAGCTTTAAAGATAAACGGACATATCACTGAAAGACTTGGAAGGTATGTATAGAGACCTTGCAATGAAACTTGGTTCGTTCGTGCATTTATAAATCTTATCAATTCAAAACACCACAAGATTGCGGTAGAATGAAAATATATGACAGCATATAGGTAGGGTTCAGTCAGCTCAGTACTTTTGCCTCAAATACAACGTTTCTATTGTACGAAGCCTAATCCAGTCTTGTACAATTAGACTTTTCAATTCGTTATCATAGAAATTCTGGTTCCATTTTAAAGGTAGATATATGTATATTGAATCTATTTAGTATAATCGTGGCATTGGAATTTAATCTTTGTGTTGAAAATATGATAGGCCTAACTGAAAAAACTGACATATATTTATAAAATTTCAGAATTCTGTACTGATTCTTGTGTTCAAACAAAAATAACTTGAAGCGTCCTCTACATTGAAACTTGAATCATATATATGTCTTGCAATATCACATTTAAATTAATATCTAGAAATTTTCCATGTTATTTCTTGTTCTCAGATGCGAGATCGTTCTCAAAGTGAAATTGTGAATATGTTTGTTTTATTTATTATCAATTTTTATGATATCAAAGTACCACAAAATGATGAGTAGACAACAAAGAGTAACATATGAGATTTTCTTTGAAATGACCAAAAATAGATCATGAATAATATTGGCGGTTATGGCGCAGCTATTTGTATTTATTTTGGAATTTCTAAGGATGTATTATAGTTTTTAGCTTTATGGTCTTGCAAAAGATATCACTATACTTCAAATCTCAGTGATGCTAGATGGCTATTGCAAGCCAGGATAATATTTCACAACTTGATTTTCTGTGTAATTGGCAGAGTTAGATAAAAGTCTCGATGTCAACTTCGCAGTTTTTAATGACTATGAGAGAATTGCCGATTTTGTCACTTTTTTTGCTGAAAGGTTAAAAGAAATATTCATGAGTTTGAAAAAGATTACTCGTCAAAGAACTAACTTAAATTATACATGTTTAGAGTTATAATGATATCCTCAGTTGATATGTTCAATTGTTGAGAAGGTGGTCAGTAAACCATGTAACCTAGCAAGTGTTGTGAGCAGACTATAAAGTTGATTTGTTGGAAAGGCACTTGGATTTGTGCCTTGACTCTGCAATTACGAAATGTATCTTGAGCCGATGTAATTTATGAATTGTTTTGTGAAGTTTTGATAGAGGAGTTACCTTGTTCGTCACTTGTGAAGATTTCGCTCATAAATGAGTAAGGTACATCTAGTAGAAAATTAGAAGCTTCATTTTCTAACATTATTGTTGAACAAGTACAAGTAGAGCCATTCAATGCTAGTGGAGGTGGAGGCCTATTACTTTGCTTATTTAACTGTGCATCCTAGACAAATTTATGATCTGCCCAGTTCACATGAAACTTTCACGTTATCCTATTAAGATAAATTCATCTGCATGAAGACTTCATGGTGTCAGGTCCCTGAGTGTAATCAGTGTATACTGGTTATGAGTTATTTCATTTTGTATTGATGTAGATCAATTCTCTCCACCTATCTCTTATGCTACTTTTCCATGTTCTGAGGAATCTCATCCGTATTTATATCGCTGTGGAACAAATTGGCGATTCGGTAGTGTCATATCCGATCCGATATACCCATTTTGCCTGCACAAATGGTTTTCACCGTTGCGTTAGCGATCCAATTGCTCACTATAGGCCTAATAGAAACCAAAGGTTGCAAATATGGAACCTTGCAATGTCAGCCTTTCTGTAACTAATCTTTCTGAAGCTTGTTTGCATTATTAATTTGCTGATATTTAGCTTACCGCGATTGTTTATAGTCCAACTTTCATAATATATTCATACTCTTTCCTATGTATTCACTCTACCTGTTGTATTGTGCCAAAAATAATTTTCAATAGACCCTTTACCTTCGCCACTACAACGCTCGATATATTTCCAGCTTAGTTCCGAGTTAACATACAACTGCGTACATGGGTAGAAAAGTGACTTTGGCAGCATGCACGCTGAACCAGTGGGCGATGGATTTCGAAGGCAACAAAGCCAGGATCGTAAAGAGCATTCAAGAATCCCGCGTGCAAGGCGCAGCATATCGGGTCGGACCGGAGCTGGAAATACCAGGATATGGCTGTGCGGATCACTTCTACGAAGGAGACACCATCCTGCATTCTTTTGAGGTGATTCTTTGAGATGTGCTGTCTCGTGTTATTGTCCAGCTTGGTGAAACCTTGAGCGACTTGATGTGTCCCGAGTAACTAACCCAGGGGTTCTCAACCCGCGGCCCGCAGACGCTTATTCTGTGGCCCGCGAGATATTTCAATATGATCGCAAGCTACTTAAGCTCTGTTATCGCACTGTCTCTGTTTCGTTTGATTTATTCTCATTCATCAATCTCTTCTGGTTTCTTGATATATGGTGGGGTTTAGATTCTCATTGTTTTGAATAGGTCTTCGGATAGTTCCATCTGGAGTTATACATATCACCTGATCTTAGAAAAAGCGTTGCTAGCTAGGTCTCAGGTCCAGCAATCCATATTTTGAGGCATTGTTGAGATTGCCGACGACGTTAAAGACGCATGGTTCAAAATTGCTTGTTATATCGCTAAACCCACGAAATCTGCTAGATAATGTGTGTTTTCAACAAAACGTTAATATACTGTGCGAATCTCCGCTTTTTCCGGAATTTAGCAGCAATGACAACTTCACCTAACAAATTTCGAAGCTGCAGTTGTCTGATTCAACCGTGACAAGAAGAGTAACAGCAATGTCAATTGATCTTTTGTCGCACGCTTTGAAACACGTTGCCGCGTAGACTACTTTAAACTAGCATTGGACAGAATCCACGGACATTGCAACGCTAATTGTATTGGAGTATTCTATCGGAGTGGATATATTTGTAGAGGTAATGCTGGCCGGGTAAACGTGGGGAGAGGGGACTAGTAAACGACATCAACTTGACAAAGCTGGCTTCTGTAGCTACTGGTGCAGGGCATAAGCCAGGAAAGAAAAGGAGAAGGGTTGATTGGTTTGCTCAGAAATTACCCCGAACATGAGACTTCTTCTCATATCACTGAGAGCTCAAAGTGACAATGGCCTCTGTAACGAATAGGTACCGTAATTTTGTACTTGCTCGCTCACGCATTGAAACAAAGAGTTCAGTTCTCTGCTGCAACGGTTTGAAGGTGCACATACCGTCTTGGGAACGAATGCAATGCACGCTTGATGAAGGGATTTACTTGTTCCGTCGGAGGATGACATAATCCCACTAGAAACAGCAACGGAAAGCTCACGAACGCTGTCCATTAATGCTGTAGAATGCATACAAATGTACTAAAATGCACATTCACGACTGGTAAATAGGCTATATTAGCCTAGCAGTCCACATATATACGGTAATATTATTCTGCGGCCCGCAGCGTCTTTTGCTGTTAAGATGCGGCCCGTTATGCAAGGAAAGTTGAGAACCCCTGAACTAACCTAAAATAGCTAGTGCTGGGCACAATCGAGTTATCGAGTGATTCAATTCTGAGACGAGTATTAGGCCAATCGAGGTTTCAAGACTTGGACTGTGGGAAATGCTATAAAAACTATAACTTTGCGATAACTGCAATTCAGTGGTTAAGAACCTTTACTAACCTAGTGAATCCTTGCATTAATCTGCAAGCATATGGCGAACCCAAAATGTTCGTTGAGACACAAAAAAACACAAAACATGAAGATTATGGTAAATATTTACTGCAAAACATTACTGTATGTGTCGGGTGTGTCGTGTGTGTATTGATCTCTGCTGAACCCCAGAGGTTAGCTCAGCAAAGTCCTGGGGTTTGTAAGAACGTCTGTATTAAATGAAGCCGTTTTGTTACTCTGATTTAACAGTTGGAACGATTTCCAGGTGCTGGCCGATCTGTTACAATTGGAAGAGTGTAAGGACATGATCTGCGACGTCGGAATGGCGATAATGCACAAGAACGTTCGCTACAACTGCCGAGTGCTGTTTCTCCACAAGAGAATCCTGATGATCAGACCGAAGAAAGTTCTTGCCAACGAAGTGAGCGACGATGCGAATCGCGACGTCAAACGGAAGATTTAATTTTTGTTTTTGTGCAGCAAAATTACCGGGAGTTACGATGGTTTTGTCCGTGGTCCAAGCCGAAAATTTTGGAGGAATATTCGCTGCCGAGATTGATTCGTGATGTCACAGGTGTGTAATTTATCCAGGGTTATAATGACTCGAGTTATGACTCGACTCGAGTCACGATTTTATGATGACTCGACTTGACTCGAGTAATTTTTTCGAAATACGGAAATGACTCGACTCGAGTCAATCTTGGTATTGACTCGACTTGGACTCGAGTCATTGCGCGTGACTCGAACCAAGTCATATGACTCGAGACTCAGACGACCAAGACCAACATTTCATTGTAATTTCGAAGAATAGTAAAGTAACCACGTTATTGGGATTTCTTCTGTTGGTACTGGTACTCAAAAATATGACTAGAAACTTTTAAAAGTGAGGAAAATTAGTATATTATAAATGCGAACCATTCGATATCACCAAACAGAGTTATAAAAAGTGGGTTCAACAAGACTTTACCTGGAGACTGAGCAGTCAACAAAATGACTTGGACTCAGACTCGAGTCATAATACCATGAGTTGGACTTGAGCCTCTGCTCGATGACTTGAACTCGGACTTGACTCGGTGATGAATTGAAAATGACTCGACTTGACTCGAGTCAAAACTATAAAAGTGAGATTGACTTGTGACTTGGATACAACCCTGAATATATCAGAGGATAGGTCCCCGTTTTGTAAAGTTCAAGATTATGTCAGTACGAATAGATTATTCAATTATATACTAGGAAAATAGTTCTTCGGTGGACTGCATTATATTAAGTATACTTTGAAATTACTGTAGGACAAGAGTCGGTACCTTTCGGAGACGGCGTCTTGGCAACCATCGACACTTGTATCGGCCTGGAAATGTGCGAAGAACTATGGTGCCCCGGTTCTGGTCACGTCGAGCAGGGCTTCGACGGATGTGAAATCATCGTGAACAGCAGCGGAAGTCATCACAAGCTGGGAAAACCTAGGATTAGGTAATGCGTTATCTGGGTCTAGATCAGCGGTGCTTAACCGTTACCACGAGACACCCACCCTTGCCTACGGCTCACTTATTCGAAATTTCATGCTGGTGACATCATGTTTTGTGATACGATTGTTGATAGACGATGTTGTTTCCACTTCTCTACTAGTTGCTGACGATTACCCCTGACGAGTGTCAACCGAAAATATTCGAGTTCAATATGAATATACTATTCAATTGTATATTAAAGTTCAGTACCGGTACCTCCAAGAATAACTCTTCTAGTATACTCGGGTTTATTTCTATGTGAATATATTATTCAATTATATATTGAAGTTGTGTGCCTCCTAGAGTCTCTTCGGTTATTTAAATATAGTTGACTGAAGGTTCCAATATTTTCGTCCCCTGTATCTAAAAAGGGTAGAATATCGCCCACTTTGAAAACCGCTGGTCTAGATGTATGTGGGAAATGCAATCAATTGCTTTTCATCGTCAGACTCCACCTCGTGAAGGATGCCACGTACAAGTGCGGCGGCATTTACGTTTTCTGCAATTTGGTCGGTTGTGACGGCGATAGGCTGTATTATGACGGATGCACGCACATCGCGATAAACGGCCAGGTAGTCGCCCAGGGGCCGCAGTTCTCTCTGGACGAAGTGACCGTCACCACAGCCACTCTCGATTTGGAAGACGTGCGCGCATACAGGTCGGTGCGGATATTCTTTGATCAGGAATAGCGATCATATAGACCTGGACAGAGAGCCGCACTTAATATGGCATGTCGTGTTTACACTGAACTTGACGCCAAAATAATGAATTTTTTATAGTGGGTGGTGCGGTATTGAAAATAGTCAAGATAGTAAACTTATGAGCGCCAAACCAGACTTGGACAACTAGAAAATGTTCAGCTATTCCAAATTAGATTAGAATAGGAATTATAGCTATGCAGTTCTTTTTTATCAAAGATTAAAATTAGAATTATAGCTACACAGTTTTTTTTTTCCAAATTAGATTAGAGTTAGTGAACTTGCGAAAACTTGGACCTTGAACCGAGTACAGTTCATATAAAATCATAGTTTATTGTCGTGAGTATGAGAATAGCAAATGTCTGTCCAGTAAGCTATATAAAGCACTAAGCACTATAAAGTTGTTCTGTATCGTTTTCAGGAGACCCAGAAATTTGATTAGAATTATAATTAGAAATAAAAAAATTTCACAGATTAGAATTCAGAAAACTTGAATGTTTCTTTGAATCATGCAGGGGCAGCGTATCCAGCCGAAGCATGCTCGCCGCGCAAGCAACGCCTTACCCTCGCGTCAAAGTGGATTTCTCCTTATCCCCGGACGACCCGCTGTTGGCTGTCGCCGTGCCCGCAGTACTGCCGATTAAATTCCGGTAAGCAAATCAGTGACCAGTCAATTTGGCATATTGAAGTGGAAACTTGGTGAATTTGGCTCTTAGCAAACCCTAATCATACATACATACCAAGTGCTGAATTCATTATGCTGAATTTAACCAAGAGCAGTATATTGTAATTCACGTTCATATACAGTGAAACATTCATTTTCGCATTATAAATACAATATTGAAGCATCGCTTTCATTATAATAGTTATTACATTTCTAATGCCAAGTTCAACATCCCGAATTCACTGGTAGCCAGCACATCATGTGTCCTGCCTGTATGTCTGCGTTTTGTAATCCCTCGCCTTTTAGGATTCATTCGAGAGAAGAAGAGATCGCTCAGGGCGCCGCTTTCTGGCTGTGGGATTACTTGCGGAGAAGTTCTCTGTCCGGATTTTTTCTACCTCTCAGCGGCGGCATCGACAGCTCGTCCGTGACCTGTATCGTCTTCTCTATGTGTAAACAGGTACAGGCTTTTGCGAGAGACTAGCGACAATATTTTGGTTTGTATTCGCTGCACGATCGAGTCGGATCAATGATCGGAATTCTATTAGTTTGTTGCAAGGTAATTTTATTGATTTGCGTGATCTTTGACGATTTGGCATCTGATATGGTTGTGTATTTACTCGGATGATTCTGAACATTCAAATTGCTGTGCAAATAGATTGCTGATCGAGTAGTTTCAAGTTTGGTGAATTCGAGATGAATCGTTTTTACATTTGACTTTTTTAATGGAGTGGTTCTTAAGCTTTACTGACCTGGCGAACTCTGGCAATAATCTGCAAGACTTCAGCAAAGGCCAAATTTTTTGCAAAGACACACAAACAAAATTTCTCCACAGTACACATCTAATACATTACCGGTCCGGTACTATAGAATACTGTCAATGTCACATAAAATGCACCGTGCATCAATAACAGTGTTATGGTAATGGAACAAAAATTCTTTCCTGCAAAATCAGTTCGACTTCTGGTGTTTCCTTTTGGAGACCTTAAAAATTACCTCACAACTGTTAAGAGCCAGTGTTTTAAGGTATGCGACGCAGTGCAGAAGGGAAACGAACCTGTTCTGAGGGACCTGCGTCGTATCACAGGAAAGGATGATTTCTCCCCGAAAACACCGCAAGATATCTGTCGGGAAATATTGACGACGTGCTACATGGCTACAGAGAACTCGTCAGGTTTGATTTGATCGATTATATCCTGTACAAGCTCGAAATGAGCGGATTTAATATTTCCAAATCCAAGTCCTGGAAGAAACGGGAAATTTAACAAAAGAAATTCAATCCTCTTGATTTGAAAAATGGGCATAAGCTATTGCAATTACACTGCGACGCTATGATCTGAATCCAGCTAAATTTGTTGAATCTGTTTTTCCAACTCGTATCCTGATCCACGCTCGTCTGTGTTTCTGATTTCTTCGTCTTTCAGGCCAAACCAGATCTCGCGCTAACCACTTGGCCAAAGCGTGCAATTCGTACCATTACTCGATCAACATCGACACGATCGTTGCCGCGTGCATCAAGGTTTTCTCTGCCGTGACCGGATTTGCTCCAAAGTTTCGTGTTAACGGCGGATCTAATCAAGAGAATTTGGCGATGCAAAACATTCAAGCCAGAGTGAGGTACGGACGAGTGCTCATCTGCACTGTGAAGTGTTAGCGTGGCATGAATTCAGAAGTGGTCTATATGTGTGGAACATTTTCAGTATATTTCAACTGGAAGTCACGGTTCCCTATATATTGCAAGACTGTGACAAAGAAAAGTAAGAAGTCAAAGTGAGTAGGTTGGATCGGGGCATGGCACGAATTTTCAATCGTAGGTGGCCAATTTCAAAATTGAAGGATTCAATATAGTGGCTAACTCAAAATGAGTAATGACAATGCAGACGAGCGCACTGTTTAACAAAATGTTTGAGTTACCATTACAAAATCACAGCTGATTCGAAAACTGAAAAATTATCACAACTACGGCTAAGCACAACGATTCGAGTACTTGATTCTAATAATTCGAGCCGAATAGTGAGAAAAGATTTTTCGAAGTACTGAAATGATGTGATCATTGCCACTAAGAATTAATTAATTAACGAATAATATAGTTTTGATGCTGTTTTACACAGTGAAAGGCTGTAAACCTCAATATAGTACTAAGCATCTCAACAGTAGTGGAAATGAGATAGGCTATCCATGAAGTCGTGATCAACCCGCAGCATTGTCACAAAGTGAAATAAAATAAGTATGGTCGAAAAATACCTAATGATCTTTGATGTGATGTATAATTGGCGTTATATTATGTGTGGTTGTATAACAGATACAATGGTACATATTTGAAATTTCTTCGCCATTCATACTGTTGCAACTTCATAATGAAGAATGCTCGAATTGAAGCCATACACTCGATTCAGCATTGACTCACTCTGGCACTCGATTTTGTCCAGCCCTAGTCTTTTCGACTAATGTCTGGTGTCATCAGATATTTCATGCGTAAGTAGAGAAGATGCACCCTGCAATTTCGAAACTGTAGCCACCGTCTACCCGAGTACCAGCCCAGCAGTGACTACTTTGACCGTCTCTTATGAAATTTGATTTGATTTCGAGTCAGTGACTCGTTTTGGATAACTGTTTGCGTCGTTTGTAGAATGGTGATGGCGTACCTGTTGGCTCACCTGTCGCTTATGTCGAGAGGAAAGAAAGGCGGACTGCTGGTGCTAGGCTCGTCCAACGTGGATGAAGCGCTTCGGGGATATTATACAAAGTCAGTCGCTGAAAGAGATTGTGCAATTGACTAATATGTTGTTATTGAAATAAAGGCAAATGCTTTCGGCTGACACTCGTCATGGGTAATTGCCAGCACGTAGTAGAGAATTGGAAGGTACTGTTAAAATGAAATGTACTTTTGAATTCTCAACTAGTTGCCGACTATTATCTGGTTTGTTTCAGTATGAATATATTATTCAATTGTATATTGAAGTTCTGTACCTCCACGAGTCTCTTCAACAGAGATTGGGATGCACTTTGAGATTTATTGGCGCGATCCGATTTCACAGATACGATTGCTCCAGCGCTGATTTGAATCCGATCGGGGCAATCAGTAAAACCGATTTGCGGTCTTTCATATCGTATGCGAGAGAAGAATTCGGCATCGAATGCTTGAAGGAAATATCAGATGCACCGCCCACTGCAGAGCTTGAACCGCTGTCGTCAGGTGAGTGTCTAGGGGGTTTCCAGAGGTGGTCAGTAACAGAGTACTTCTGCTTCGTTGTAGTACTCGAGCAGGTTTAGGCTGTGTGCGCTACTTGCTCAAACGGTTATGTTTTCAGACAAATTCTACGTCTACTTTTATGACGCAAAACTGCTTACTTTCACACTTCGACTTATGCATTTGGCTTTTGGACAAGTTTAAGTCAGTTTTGTGAATGAAATTATAATTAGGGGTGGGCAAAATCGAGTACTTGAGTGATTCGGTTCTGAATCACTCAATATGCTTCGAGTCGAGTAATCGAGTATCATCCATTATGACGTCATAACATAATGTAATACGTCCAAGTTCAAATATGTACTGTTTATGCCACCACAAAGAATATAATGCCTGATACCCATCTCAGACATGATGCTTTGGTATTTTTTCGACCACACCGATTTCATTCCACTTGGTGACAATGTTGTGCGATAATCATGACTTCAGAAATGCGCTACGTTCAGCAACGTGCGTAGCTTCGTACTATATGTTGCGTATAATACGATACCGCCCATAACGTTCCAATGCTTCAACAGTGAAAATTAGCATAGAGACTATATTCTCGTTGATAAATTGACTTTCACTGGCGATAAGCGTATAATTTCAGTACTCGAAAAAATGGTCTCTTACTACTCGACTCGGAATCATTAAAATTAATACTCGATTCAGATTCGAGTACTCGAATCATTGTGCCCAGCCCTAATTATAATATGAAATAGGCGAAATCTACCCTGTATCATGGGTGCGGAATATATATATTTTCAGAAGTGGTCAAAGTAGTCAAGAAAGCTACTCGAGTAGAAGTCGAAGTAGCCACGAAAAAATCTACTCAAGTACAAGTAGAAGTACTTCTTCCATAAGCAACTTAGAAGTACTTGAAGTAGATTTAGAATTGACCGACTTTAAATCTACTTAAGTAAGTAAGTAGTTGTGAAAACGATCCTAATCCGTTCGCATGGACTGTCAAAAGCTGCAAATGAGCGAAAGGTGTAGAGAGCTTGATTCATATTGATGCAGCCCAGGAGGTGTCAATTTTTGCCAGAATAAGCAGTCATCCATATCATGGGATGTAAATGATACCATTGATATGGAAATGCGGTACTAATTATTTGTTTACTCGAACATCCCGTTTTAGAGAATATCATGGCATGGCGCCTTCCCCCATATTACAAGGCCCATAGTGCAGTCGAAGAGCAATACGGAGAAGTTGTGTCGGATACGGCTTTAACACTTTGCGCGATTAGTATATGTTAATTAAAAATATGGCAAATCGTAAAAATGCCATATATTGTACAGCTTTATAAAGGCATTACTACACTTGCTTTTATACTTCAACATGTATGTTTTCCAGACAAATGAACTAAAACTATAATTAGAACTCAACATATAATACCCGTGATTGAAAGAAAAATACAAATACTACTACTAAAAAGCGGAAAATATATTTCATGTCTTTTGTCCAGAAAGTTTCACCTGTGATTTGCTAAAACAGGTCTAACGTTAAAAAGAAAGCCAAGTTCCACTTTCCCAGATTAAGACACGTCATGAGCTGCTAGGTATGATAGGTTATTGCTAGATTGCGAAACGATAGTTTCAAACTTTATCGTGGCCCATACTTACTGTGATGAAATATTTGGTATAGGCGACCATGCCATGCGGTGTGAGCGGAATCAACCCGGTATCTAAATTATATTCAGCGAAACTTTCGTTAATACATGTTTTTCGGTTCATATCTACTGTGCGCGAAGCGCAACGAAAATTCTGGGTATTACATGACTTTTATGAAAATTAAATGTTGGTACTACGTGAAAACAGCCTTAAAATTCCTTAGGCTATCTTTCTTATTGGGGGATTAAACTACTTCTACTTGGCAAACTGAAAATAGCGAAAAGTAAGTAAGTAGTTCACAAAATATTATGAAGTAGAAGTAGCGAAAAAAAATCTACTTGGGTAAGTACCAGAAGTAGAGGAAAACTACTTGAGTACTTCAGAAAAGTAGAAGTACTTCGTCACTGACCACCTCTGTATATTTTTAGAAATTAATCTCTTGGTGGAGTAACAGCCACTTTACGTTGTCGCGAAGATGTGACTTGCAATTTATATATTTTGAGAGGTGGAAAGTAGTTCTATTATAGTCTCGCGTCACTCTTTTGTGTCTAATTGTCATAAGAACCTCGTGAAGTAGACACTGTATCACAGGGGTGGGCAGACTGACTTCATGCGCGCTCCGCATATCAAAAATCTTAGCTTTAGAAGAGAAGCAACAGTGACAACACAAAGATTCAAAAATACGAATTTATGACGTCACAATGTAGTTTTAGACTATTGATTGAAGTTTATTATTATGTGGTAGTACGGTAAGTCCCCACCGGGGCTGCAAGGTGTTTGAAATCAGGCTGATATGACATGTGAGCAGTGCGGAGCAGTTACTTCCAGTGCTGATGAGAATCTAAGGAAGATTTCAGCTCAGTAATTCCGACGGTATTTTCTGGGCCTAACTCTGCACTAGATATTGCAAGCTCTACAATACAACTGGAAAAGCTGTATTCACCATTGCTAGCCCGGAAAGGCTTATGAGCTCCGCTGGCGTAATTAATCATCAAGTTCATTGTTGAACACAATGATTTATCATTGATTGATGACCAGGCATCCATTGTTACTGGTGAAACGCAGTCAGGAGTGCCACCTTCCCCTAAATTCTACAAGTGTTGCGTAAACCCTAAGGAAACAAACACCACGAAAACATTACGCATATTGATAATACGCGATAAAATGCATCACTTTAGAATCGGGCTAAACCTCTCCAGCAAAAATGGCGAAACGCATTTGGAATCACTAAAGAGCCGCAATCAAAGGCGCAGTTTGCCCACTCCTGCTGTATCAGCACTGAGATTTCTAGTCTCATTAGCGATGATACGTTAAAAGTAGCCAGCTTCGATTAACCGCATTCGAACCCTCGCCCAAATCAACGTTTTGGAATTTTACTTACTTGAATGCATTTCCAGAACTCTTCATTTTCTACTTCAACTTAGAACAGATTGCTTCATAAATTGCTACCCCTCTACGTGTCATTTACGGCGCTATTTCTGGTTCTACTCGAGTAACACTGCTGTTTGTCCGACCCCCTCTGATTTCCAAGTCGGCCGTGTAAATTCTTGACGTATTTTCCATTGTTACTTAGGCAAATTGACTCAAACCGATGAATCGGACATGGGAATGACGTACGCGGAACTGTCGGTGTTTGGTAGACTGCGGTCCTTTTCAAGATGCGGCCCGTACAGCATGTTCTGCAAGCTGCTACACCTCTGGAAAGGAACATACTCCACCGCTCAAGTATTCTCACTTTGTCGCCAGGGCATTTGTATTCCGTCCAACGAGTGTGTGTCATTTCTGTCGTAGATTGCCGAGAAAGTGAAGCACTTCTTTCACTGTTACTGCATAAACCGACACAAGATGACGACTTTGACGCCGTCGTACCACGCTGAGGACTACAGCCCTGATGATAACAGACTCGACCTCCGACAATTTTTGTATCCGCCGCTGAAATGGCAATTCGGGTAAAGTATATCCTTACGAAAGCTGACGCTGTAGTATTTGTGACGTGCCATCGGAAATTTCTATCGTGTCAGTCAAAATCTCATTCAAATTAGCCAAACAGTAATGAAGTACTTATACAATACTTTTGAGGCTTTCCCTACTAACACTACTTGTTTCGATATGTTTTAGACTAGCCTAATTCTACATGACGGTGTTTGTCCTGACAGCCGGACGAAATGGCCCCTGTATCATGATGACTGAATAAATCTTTGAAAGATGGAGCTATTTGCATTGTCATTTGTCATTTTGTATTGGGCTCTTATGGATTACTAATCAATATGTGGTACTTCTAACACATCCGTTTTGTGAAACTGCACACTTCAGACCTCTCAGTTTCTTCTACTTCATGTAGTTATTTTGGCATACTTGGAAATTGTGCTTCTCCTTCTCGCAGCAAAGCTGACTACTTTCACGGCTTTTACTTTGATATGAGAAAAAGTTGGAATACTTACTATCAGTTCATGAATCTCACTGGCAGAAAACAACCACAGGGCCAAACTGGTAAATCCAGTATCATATCGAGCACTCTCCCAACTGTAAAGTTTCCTAGGAATACTCCGTCATTATAGCTAGTGATTTTTCAGCTGGCTTCTGCCCCTCTCTTCCTGTGCAAATGTTTGAGGATTGTATATTAAAAAAATCAATTGTAATTCTTCATTTTGTGCGGTGATTTATATTGGATTTACAATTGGTTAAACGCTTTTGCGTCATTTTACAGTTTTGCGTGTAAACGGTGGGAATTTGATTTCTTTCCTTTTTCAGAAAAATTGACCGACAAGTCAAGCTTCTGGAGCGAAGAGGATTTAGTGAACTAGACTAAATCTGGCTTACGTAAATGCTACACTCTCATTGTCCTGTTTCTGAATTTATGTAGTCTTGTAAATGCCTTCGTAGCGAATCGTGTTATTCGTCCTATTATGGATATACTCTCTCCAGCGTCCATGTAGACTGCATTTATGGAATTAACTGTATTTATTGTATTACTTGGCTTCAAGCACATGACGAAGTGTAGTTTGTATTTCATGAATCTTAGGGGATTTTATAGAATTTATCTAAGGATTTCACTCTGTATAGCAACACACATTGAGGAAGATTCTACTGAATTTTGTAAGGTTCTTGTTCTGATATTAATGCTACTTGTTTCTTTACATTCATTGTAACGTAATATTGTTTCATTGAATGCTTGATCAAAGGTATAATTTTACTGTTAAAATGTTTTCCGAATTAGGATTTTGGTATGTGATTCTTCGACAATCTTGATACTCAGTTTGCGGAACGGTTCAATGACGTTTATACAGTGTGACACTTCACTTGACGCTCTCTGTGTAAAATAAGAGATAGTTCCTTAAAATAGGCACGACAGAAGCGGAACTATGATGGAAGTAGGTGTTGTCTTTTGTAAAGAGAATGAAAATAATTTCATTCTTTACTTTTGCTTTGGATTATTCCAAGACAGAAAGCAACAGCCTCATGTTCCTAATTTATACAGTGAAACTTTTCGACTGACTCTTGGCAGTTGCAAATATCACATTCAAGTATCCTGACAATAGAACTTGATAAGATAAATCAACTGGCAAGTTGATAGATCTGGATCAGAGGTGGTCAGTTAGTAATGAAGTACGTCTACTTTTTCGAAGCACTACTTACCCAAGTGGTTATGATTTTAGACTGCTTTTTCTCGAATGTTTTCAGTTTTTTAGAAAAAACTTATTTTTACTTTCTTGGAAATTCTGTATGTATCCGAGTAAAAATTTACACTGTTACTGCAACTGATGACAATATTGACTCCCTCTGATCTTCTGACCATGTCCATGTGACAGTGAATGGCAACAATTTGTACGTATGATTTGCTCTCTTGCAAATCTTTTCATTAAATATATATTTCGTTTCAAACTACCGTTACACAAAACGGTTACCTTCAGTCAGAGCATAGGGGTTGGAATGATAAGCCATGGACCAGACTGGGCAGTTGGCATGATAGCTTGAATACAAATCGAGTATTGATTTTACTGATTCGAGTGTAGTAGTGAAAGTCATGTTGACGAGTGCCAAATTTTTATGCCGCTTGCAACCACCAGTAACAACATGTAAGAGGCTGAAGACCAAGATTCTATGTATCACAGCATTTAGATATGTTGAGATTTGTTCATGAAAACAACATATCGTGAATTGGTGCTCAACCAATGGCTTTGTCACCATGTTATAATGTCTTAGTTGCTGTTTTCGGTATTGATGGTGTTTTCGAAATATGTGATCATTCACACCAGGCAGATATACTTCAGTATGATTCCAAATCTGCCGACTTGTAGCACGGCCCACTCTGGCTCTACACTTCTGTAAGACAGTGATTCCAAGTGCATGCAAGGGTGACCAATATAAAAAATATTTCCAATGAAGTGTAATTGGCAATGTTATTTGCGGTTGCATTTATATAGCAGCTGATTATGATTTCAAAGGTACATTGTAATTAGCAAAGTTTCATATCTTATGTCTTTTATTTTATGCATTACTGCTGTAGGATATCAACACTCAACAGCTGTGCTATGTAAAACTATGTATTACTGCAAATTTTCTTTTTGTTTTCACCGTTTTCCTTATTTTCACCAGATTGATACTAAACAATATTGTTAGACATGTCAAGGCAAAGTTGCGATGTCGGAATCACCGAATACTTAACCTCGCACGAAGGCTTCACAGGAATAATCAAGATGAGATACCAAGATTTTGTAGTCAACGAAATCGACGAGGAAGGCCATGAAATACATTTAACTGATTTCAGTTTACCGAAGAACGAAGACACAAAGAGTGCACCCGCACCAGGCAATCAAGCCAATGTGTTGTCGGCTGACGATAAAGTTCGGTTAGCCGAGTTTATAAATAACACAGAGTCCGATCATATCATCCTCGAGACAGGCGAAAGTAAAGAAGACAGAACAAAGACTCACCAAGCTGTTAGATTTCTTTACCCGGAGCTTGAAAGTCAAACAACAGACCTAGACGATGGCGGTAAAGTCATAAAAGTAACGAGAATGAGAAGCAATTCTCGCGGCAGGGGGCAACATGACAGAGCAAGAAGGCCAAGAAATTCTCTCTGCAAATTCGTGCTTCACAAACAAAATATCGGTACCATGGAAGCTGTTAATTTCATCGCCAAAAAGCTACGATTGTTTAAAGCTAACGGTTTTCAGTACGCCGGCACTAAGGATAAACGAGGTATTACTACACAATTGATCACCGCGCCGGTAGCTGCGGAAAGACTTGTTGGTTTGAACAAGCTACATTCCAACATTAAAGTCGGGAATTTTTCTTACTGCACAAAACCTCTTCAGCTCGGCGCTCTGGGCGGTAACAATTTTTCGATAATAATCAGGAACGTGGTGGGTGATAGTCAATCGTCTCTCAGTGATTTCGTGACTAAGGGGTTTGTGAATTATTTCGGATTGCAAAGATTTGGCACTACGTCAATACCAACACATACTGTCGGGATTGCAATTTTGAAGAGCGATTGGCAGAAAGTGATAGATCTCATTTTAACTCAGAGAGATGATGATAAAAATGAAAACTTGAACGAAGCTTTGGCGAAATTCAAAGAAACTTCCGATCCAGAACAGGCTCTGGATATACTAAAATACAGAAGCTCGATCGAAGGCATTGTATTACAAGGCCTGAGACGTTTCGGAAAATCTCAGCTGCTTCAAGCGATCACGACCCTACCGCGCAACACCAGAAAGATGTACGTTCACGCTTATCAGAGTTACGTGTGGAACAAAGTCGCTAGTCGCAAAATCAAAGAGTTTGGTTGTAATCCACGTCCCGGTGATTTGGTGTATGTGAAGACTTACAATGACAAGGTTACGTTTGATACCGAAGATGAAGAACCGGCCGCAAAGAAAATCCGTTCTGAAGCAGACTCGTACGTTTCAAACAAGGAATCAGTGATGCAAATATCGGAAGACAATCTACACCTGTTTAGTGTCGGGGATATAGTCCTGCCCCTGCCTGGTTATGATATAAAATATCCCAATAACGAATGCAAAGAGTGGTACAAGGAGATCATGGAGGAAGATGGATTGGACATTGATCAACACATGGTGCACAAAGTGAAGGACTATTCCTTACCTGGTGATTACAGGCATTTGGTGATTGTGCCAGCTAATGTTGAATTTGAACTTATGCGCTACAATGATTTCACTACGCCATTGCTTCTTAGCGATGTGGACGTGCTGGATAAAGTAGACGAGCCAGAGTCTGTGTCTGATGGAAAGTATGTAGCTGCCAAGGTAAAGTTCGGCTTGCCACCGTCTAGTTACGCTACGATTGCCTTGCGTGAACTCATGAAAACGGACATATCAATATCGGCTCAAATGAAAATGAACAAAGAACACGGGGATGTGGAAAACCAGTCTCAGGAGCAAGTCACTGTGGAATAGATTCCGGCGTTATTGTGT
This sequence comes from Botryllus schlosseri, assembly GCF_051294905.1. Classification (NCBI taxonomy): domain Eukaryota; kingdom Metazoa; phylum Chordata; class Ascidiacea; order Stolidobranchia; family Styelidae; genus Botryllus; species Botryllus schlosseri. The sequence goes on along the minus strand of NC_137246.1, from coordinate 24,345,774 downwards.
TTTACGGTTATATTTCTTATCGTAAATACACATTGGTTTTAATATTATTATGTTCGGACATCCGCAAGTGTTGGTCGTGCCATTAATCTTGAGTGAAGCTGTATGATTGTGGGCAGAGACGTACTTCAACTTGAGTTCTGACTGCTTGCACTACTTCCTCAAGCTTAGTACTTGACTATTCGTAGTTTGCTAGGCAAGGCTAGGTCGAGAACACTTTTCTTCTCGATTCAAAGTCGCTACTAGAGCTTGGGTAGAAATTTACGTTGCTCCGACACTGGCTACTGCTACCACCTCTGACAGTTGGTGGTGGCCTCGGTTTACTTCCAAATCATGTGCAGCAGCGTCAATAATGACATTCTAGACTGGCAGAATCACTAAACTGGGACCGGAGAATGCAGCTATAGAAAAGCAGTGACAACCTGAACCTTTTGGTGGACTTCACATGAATGGTTGCAGGAAAACTGGGGATACCCTAATGTCGATATCCGGATTTCCCAATCCAAAATCCGGGTACTTTCCTGGCTAATTTTGGTGATTCCCCTACGCATTTTTGTAAAAATCCGGACGAAAAATCGGAGGGGAATACCCGAAATCCGCATGGAAAGTACCCGGACATTCCGGCTTTTGATAAGTTGGTTTCGATCTGGGGTAATTCCCAATTTGCTTAAAGCGTGAGACAATCTGGTAAAGTGGGAACTGGGGCTGCAACTGTTCCCATCACCATGTGCACACATAGGCAAGATATTTCGTTTTTTGGATCTGTATGCTTTCGACAGGCCCGCCGGTGTGACCGACAATTAAGGAATTCTACCACTTTGCAGTATAAAAGTAGGATTATCTTATCTGCTTGCGACTGATTTAAATTTTCAGTTTGCGTGGTGAAAGTTCTTGATCTTACTTGTACAAAGCCGCCTCGGCTACATCCTACGGCTAACTTTATATACTTCCTGCTAAGCTCCTGCACTTTGTTGAACCTTTCCCTACATTGCCCACCAATGAACCGCAAAATCATCCGACACCCCAGTATAAGAGCTGCCAGCTAGATTGCTGGAGTACCTGATAACTCGTACTCTACCCTGCCACAACACACAGATTCCACAATGACCCGCACAACTCGATATTCTATCATTTAGATTCATAAAAGGTTAACCAGAACGTTCCACAGCATGGAAAATAGTGACAGCAGTCGTGACAAATCTGTCCTATATTGGAAACTTTGTGGCCGTGCGGCATCGAATCGAAATTGTCTATCCTAGGAAAAACACAGAAGAATTCAAAAACAATGCAACGGCCGCCCAGGGTTAGGGGTCTAGCTCGTGGTGGCCTGGAAGGTTTGCACAAAGTTTGAGACAATTTCCTTCAGTTTGGTTTCCGTTTCTTCCGACAATTTGGCTTCCTTGCTGCAACAGAGATGTCAATAAAGGTCAGTCTTAAAGTAGGTCAGTCTTAAAGTATGTACAAATCTGTGTTAGACACCATATTAGCACTTTCAAACTGCAGACACTCAACCTAGACACATTCACACATCAGTCCGCCAGCAGCTGACTTGGAACTTCTATAAAACTTTCAGCTTTTCGCCTTTTCCATATTAGATTACCTTCTCCAAATTAGATTGGAATTTCAATTACAGCTACAAAGATTTTTTCCAATTGAAATAGAATTATAATGATAGTTCCAGTTATTTCCAAGTTTCACTAAAATTAGAATTACAGCTAGTTTTATCCAAATTATATTAGAATTAGAATTGCTTAATTTGTGAAAACTTGGCCATGGAATCAGGTTCCGTTGATATCAAATCCTAGTTCATGCTCGGCATGAGAATAAAATAAATAGCTGCACAGCAAGAGTGGCACGTTCCATACCATACACTTCCACTGTAGCATGTACACCAGAGGTCTCAAACTCAAATGTGCTCGCGGGCCAATTTCCTAGTTTTGATGACGCCGCGGGCCGCAGCATCAATAATAGGGATAATCAATGGCCTTATTTGACGGGACCTTGCAGACAGGCGTTCCCAAAACATCGTGGAAATGTAATTTACTATTGTACTATTCACGTTTGACACAAGAAAACAAATCATATTTTCAAATATTTGAAAAAAATTGTTTTTATGCCGGGCATTATTTGTTCAAATAATGAGTTATAGACATCATGCGAGAGGATGCATCATGAGTAATGTTCCCTCTAAGCTGCGCGCGTGCGCATGTGCTCAGTGCTGATTAAGGTCTCTGCGCACAGAAAATCTAAGTTACGCACAAAAAAATCGGAAGTGATGACCCTTTTTTTAGTCGTTACGCACTGTTGTCCAAGGATCTGCGCAATGAGTTGGTGGGTGTGCGCAGATGCGTCAAAAATTAGAGTGAACGTTGATCGTGACATCGTCAAACTGTCGGGTTATAATATTGCAGCTAGTGGACCTTTGACGTGCCACAATTTTATGTAGAATATTTTAAAATCTGCTGAAGATTGATCTGATATCAGAGCATTTGAGCGGTGTAGCCTAATCCGGGTTATGATAGTCGTGATAAGTTAGCCATTGTTACTATGTCATTGCCAAAGTCAAATTAAATCAGCGTCAGATTTCGCCTTCGAATATTATTGCAACATATCAATAACAACTTGAAGATAATCATGATTGAGCCATAGTAATAGCATTGCTTCTTAACCTTAGCGATCGTACCCCTCGTGCTTCCAATAAGATTTCATGTAGCCACTGTTCATTTTCAACACAATTTCTGATTGTACCTATAATAAATTTAGAAAACCCATACACGTAAAATCGCACGTAGCGCGAAGACCGTTTTCCAGTTGAATAAATTGGTCAAGAAAATATTCCACAACATATAGGCCTAACTCCACAGTACATCTCGTACGCCATGATGTTGTGCTCAGTACCCCGAAAGGGTCTACGGACCCTGGTTAAGAACCCCTGGAATAGAAATGTCCAATCGCCGATGGATTCATTGGTGTTACAGCTGTGGAGCGTACTACTACCTTACTCACCACCGATAATAACATGGATAAAGAGATCAGACAACACCTAGCATGTAACCAACTATACGTCATGGGGGTCACATATTGCAGATGGTCGCAATACTGACCTGATTAGATAGCTATATACGCCCTACGCAACGCAAGCTACGACCTTTTTATATATTACTATTCCCCATGACAGTTTCATAGATTGTTGCGTCCGTAGGATTGCCAAGTCACCGTTCCGAGTCGCAATCCTGCTGATTTTGACGTTTGACTCGACTCAACTCGAGTCATTTTTATTTAATCACCCAGTCAATCCGAAATCGAGTAATTTTACGAAAGATCGCACAAAACCAAATCACAATTTTTAGTTACGAATCATCAACGGGTAATGTTTTATCATCATGAACTAGAAATGTGACGTAATAGCTGCTCTTCTACCGCATGGTAGCTTTTAAAAGTGATTTGATCGCGTAGTTTGTTGAGATTTCAGTGTTTTATAGTAGTTTTAGGGTGAACTTCAAGTTCTTATATCTAAATCAGATATGTGAACCCGTAATATATTGTCGAATACTTGAAATTCTAAAATGCTGCCGCGGGCCGCACAAAATGCTCTCGCGGGCCGCGTGTTTGAGACCTCTGATGTACACTGTACTGTTGGGCTGTTCAAAAAAAAAACTTTTCCTTCAGATTTCACTGGCTACTTGATAAAATTGTTCGGTTGGTTGAAAAAACGCTGCACACCAACTTTGACTCCATTCCAACCAGTAGAAGCGAGATTCGAGCAGTAGAAAGTTTTGAATTAATCATTAAAAAACAAAAAATAGATTTCAAAATTTTTCTGCCGACCCCATAAAATTGTTAGGCTGTCAGTAGAGATGATGCACGCCAAATTTGGCTCAATTCCAACCACTAGAAGCGAAGTTATTGCAGTAGAAAAATTTGGATTTGAATAAAATAGTATTTACGGTGACCGACTCTTCAATTATCTATTATATCTATTATGGAATTGGAAATTGTTCTAGAATTATTCGGTTGTCGATGTCTGACTAGCGTTGACAAGAAAAATTTCGCAGTCACTTACCGAATAGTGTCAACTAGACCAGCATGGTTGGTGCGCATATGAATCAAGAATTTCTCCTCGTATTCCGTTACCCTGGTGGGGTCGACTTTGTCGAGGAACCCACGCACACCGCAGAAAATAACGACGATTTGCTCGGCGATATCCATGGGCGCTGAAAAAAATCACGATAGCATCATCACACAATGGCACAATGTATTGATATTGAAATGAGCCCGAATATTTTCGGCTGACACTCGTCAGGGGGGGGGGTAATCATCAGCAACTAGTACAGAATTGAAAAGAACTTCATCGCATCACCAAATATTACAAATTCTAATACACTCTAATCTACGTACCATACTGCACTTGTTTGAGAAGTTCAGTGAGTCGAACGCCACGGTTCAGGAGTTGTTGAGTGGAGGCGTCCATGTCGCTGCCGAACTGGGCAAACGCGGCTACTTCACGGTATTGGGCGAGATCGAGTTTCATGGTACCAGAAACCTACAAGCAAATGCGGCCACAACAGTCAGCATCGCTATTCAAGCGGAAGCGAAATCATCAAGCCGTCAATTTCAACTCAATTACAAAGTAGTAGACATTTACAAGACATGTCTCAAACTAAGGTTACCATAATGTACTCTTTCTGAGTCAAGCGACCGACGCAATCTTATCAGAAAACCACTTTCCACTTTTTAAATGACGGTATAAAAAGTAGTAAGCTATTTTGCTCTAACAAATTCAAGGGGAAGTACCCTAAAAACATCACCAATCACAATCAGGTAACGCAAGTTAACAAGACCAACTTGAGTACTCTGACAAATAATTTGTTACCGTCTACCTCTGGTTAGGAACCAAGAATAAGCACCAGTAGCGATTTCACAGTTGGTAAGAAAGTATCTAGGGCTAGCTTTGCTGAAAACTCTAGTGATGTTTAAAATCATGACCACTTAGGTAAAACCCACTCGACAATTTGGATACAATAGTACTTTGCTATTAACCACTTGCGCCTAAAATGCAGCAATGCCAACGTGACACACCCGCATATTAATACACTGCACGATTAATCATACCTGCTTCATTCCCTTGATCTGAGCAGCAGATCCGACTCTGCTCACAGACAAACCGACGTTGATGGCCGGTCTGATACCCTTGTGGAAAAGCTCGGTCTCCAAGAAGATCTGAGAGACGACACGGCAAGCTTTACACTCTAAACTCGTCAACACAAAACCGGCACGCACACACCTGTCCGTCAGTGATGGAAATGACGTTGGTGGGAATGTAAGCCGACACGTCACCGGCCTGGGTTTCGATGACCGGGAGGGCGGTCAAGGAGCCGCCGCCGAAATCGTCGCTCATCTTTGCCGCGCGTTCCAAGAGACGCGAGTGAAGGTAGAAGACGTCGCCGGGGTAGGCCTCGCGACCGGGCGGACGACGCAGTAGCAGAGACATTTGACGGTAAGCGACGGCCTTCAAAATCAATAGTGTGAATATCGACTGGCCGAGAACACGTGCTACTACAAGTGACAGGACAAGCACCATTCATAAACGCAGAAATAAAATGAATGTATTACATACAAACAAAGGTGGTCATTGTTGACCCTCACGGAGAAGTAACGTTGTAAATTCACACAAAGCACAGGTAGCGATATCCAAGTAAAAAGTATTTTTGACGCAGATTCGCCTAAAACACTGAAAACGGTCAAGTAGAAGTAGGCCTACTCTAAAATCAAGTCAATGTCGTCGGCTAGTTGCAAAACTGCAGGATGCATCTTCGCTACTAACACATTAGACCACCAACAGTGCTACAGATGTCTGCAATTTTGAGAAGTATATATTTAGTCGCCGTCATACATCGGCCGAGAATCTCATTCGTAAACGTGATGGAAACACGTCCCGAAACTACTTTACACTAAACAAAATAGAACTCTAAAAAGTACGGAGCTTCGACTAAAATACCGTAGTAAAAAATAGCCACTCGAGTTGAAAAAAGTACGAATTAGTCTAAAATCATAAATATTATTATCATAAAGGGTACTGCAGGTAGGCTAAACTTAGTCGACGCAATGCGAAAAAGTAATTTGCTACCGACCATGTCTGAATACATCGACATAATAGATGGTAATGATCACAATTATTGTTCGATCCGACTTAAAATTTACAGACACAAAATATCACAAGGTTCGTACCTGTTTGGACAAATCATCGTAGATGATCAAGGCGTGTTTTCCGTTGTCTCGGAAATACTCTCCGATCGAGCACGCAGAGTACGGCGCCAAGTACTGCAAAGGTGCAGCGTACGCGGCCGACGCGACAACGAAGACGGTGTATTTCAGGGCATCTGTCGTATCAAAACACGGTAAATAAATTGCGACAAGTTAAGAAACATCAGAATAGAGGTATGGAACTTCGATATGCAATTGAATTATATATTCATGTTGAAATAAACCGTAATATTCTCAGTTGGCACTTGTCATGGGTAATCGTCAACAACTAGTATAGCAGAACTTCGTATTACCGACATACGTATCACCAACAGATATCAATGCAGAACAGACCTGCGTCCTCCAACCGTTTAATCAGCTGCGATACGGTCGACTGCTTCTGTCCGATAGCCGCATAGATGCAGTACAGTTTCTTTTTCTCGTCATTACCTTCGTTGAATCGCTTTTGGTTGATGATGGTGTCGATGGCAACAGCGGTTTTTCTGCATAAGCACAATTGATCAAAATAAAGATTCAGCTGATATAACATTATTCACTATCATCATTACCCAGTCTGTCTGTCTCCAATGATCAATTCACGCTGGCCTCTACCGATGGGCACAAGAGAGTCGATAGCTTTCAAACCAGTTTGCATTGGCTCGCTTACACTGATACGAGAAATGATACCGGGAGCTTTGAGATCGACACGCCTTCTTACTGTGGTGTTGAGCGGACCCTAAATGAGATTCTATGTGTCAGAGACGGAGTTGACGACGAAAAAATATCAAGCTTTTATAAATTAGATCACAATGAGAATTATAGCAATAGTTTTTTCTTTATTTTTATGGAATTAGAATTCGCAAAGACTTCATATCAAATCAGAATTCAATCTCATAACCATGAGAATGGTAAATGCCTGTACATCAAGTCTGGCATGTTTCGCACTACACAGTTCTCCTGTAGCATGTTCAGGAAAGCCAAAATTTAGATTAGAATTAGCGCATAGAAACATTTCACGAATTAAATTAGAATTAGATTACCATCATTTCGCTCCAATTTGTCAAATTAGAGAGCTATGGAATTAGCTGTATCTGTATCAGTTTATTATTTATAATTTCATCAATTCAAAACACCACAATACTGCGATACAATGAAACTATGGGAGTTGAAATGACTTGTAGAGGATAACTAGCAACACTTGTAGTAAACAATACCTTTCCGTCAAGTGGGTTGCCCAAACCGTCGACAACACGACCCAACAGTTGTTCACCGACTGGTACATCCACAATGGCACCGGTACGCTTCACAATATCACCTTCCTTGATGTTCCTATCGTTACCAAATACGACGACACCGACATTGTCACGTTCCAAGTTCAAGGCCATACCCTTGATTAAAAAAATTCATGAGGATTTCACAATATACGTAAAACTGATTATAATACCTTCAAACCACTGCTGAATTCCACCATCTCCTCGGCTTGGATGTTTCGGAGTCCGTGAACACGAGCGATACCATCACCGATAGCCAACACTCTGCCGGTTTCAGTTAGGTTATCTGCGGGCGATGTTCCGCTAATTCTCTCCTCCAAGATACTGGCGACTTCGGCCGCACCTTGCTTGTTGGATAAGCAGCATTGTGTGGAGGAAATGTTTCGGCTGGCGATGAAGCTAGATCCCAGATTTTTGCAGATCTGCGAATCAAAATATCATTAAAAGAATGCAATCAAATGACTCGTAAGAGAGAGAGTCTTTATTTTCATCGAACCAAAATACATAACAAACGGCAGTGATGGTGGTACAGAAAATATGCGTGCACAGTATTCGGTATTAGATAGGAATGATCGATAAGACCGTGAAGGTCATCTAGTCTGATCACACCAGCATTATTATCTATAAAAATGAAGGGTCCATCTACTTGGTGAATGCCGGCAATATAGCCGTAATGTCAGCGCAATGCCGCCATGCAATATACTAATTTATAAGTTATAGTATACTTGCAACTTACTCGACTGGCATTGGAAGGACAAGTGTATTATGGTCATGCCATTGCTACGCAGTTGAAACGTAAGCGAATCACCCCAAGAGAAGTGAAAATCCAAATGGTATGATCGTCAGCACATTAATATGCTTATTCAAATGATTTGACACATTCAAGTCTGTATAATTCTACATCCCTGACTATATGATGTTATAATGGTTTGTTCCAGTCTTTTAGGAGCAAAATGGCTTCAGCTGCGTAACAATGGTGTGATCATACAATATTCGTCGTTCAACACGGCCAGTCAAATATACTATAAGTTTCAAGTCTATAAGTTATAACTTAGTATTGCACAGCAGTACCGGTATTGCGCTGATATTACGGCTACATTGCGTACATTTACAAAGTAGATGGACTCAAAATGACAACAGGGGTTAAACCCGCTCAGAGGCCAAACGCCAGACGCCAGACGCCGAGCGGCGGCCGAATGTCTACACGGCGTTTGGCGGCTGAACAGGAGACGCTAGATGGCGTTTGGCGTCTGTTATGATGAGACGCCGAGTAGCTATACGGCGTTTGGCGTCCGAAATGTGAGACGCCGTATAGCTACTTGGCGTCTGAATTTGTCTAGCGTATAGGATCTTATATGAGGGTAGTCACTCTCAGGGATTGCTAAAGGGTCGAAGTTGGGAGCTTTAACGCCGACAGACAAAAGATGTCTGCTACATAGAACACTATGGTAGACGTCTTTAGATGCTTATGATTATCGAGTTTTCTTGCAGCAATGACAGCGATTGCTCTAGCTGAGGATTTGACACACCTCATTAGAATCATAACAGAAGAACTTAATTGCGGTCTCTGCGAAATCAACACGTTCAAAACGTCAGAAAAGCTAAATGAGCATATCGAGGCGGTACACTGGGCTCATCGTGTACCTCACTCTATCGACAACGAAGTGCAAGGTGTGTAAATATCTTACCCGAGTATATAGCCATGTCGCATTCCTCAGTGAAGAATCTCTACTCGATTGTGATTTATGGGTAATAGACTGAGTGTTAAAAAGCTTAATATTATCATGGCTTGCGATTACTTGAAAACTGGAATTCATGTTTTGAGGCAATTTTCAGAAAAATCTGAGACTCGAGAGTGAACCAATCTCTGCTTTGGTTAATCTCAAATTGAATTGTAACCGGTAGGCCTACCCAATGGATTCAGAATTATTTATGTAAAGTTGATTAATTTTGAGGTAGGCTACTTATACCCATCAAATATTAGTTAGCAAGACATGTCAGCGGAGTCAGCCATGTTTCTCTCTGAACCAGCTCTCATAATTATGACATGTTAATTTCCAAATTTTGTGTAGACATAATTGCGCTAGTTCATGTTATGCATGATCAATTTGATTGGGAGAAATTTTTCCTTCAATATATTCTATCATTATACACTATAATCCACTCTCAACTACTTGGCTATGCTGTTTTATGACCGTTACTGTAACATGGAATTTAAAAGCGATTAAACTTCATGTGTGGATGACCACGAAGTGGTCATTTTTTAAAAGGCGATAACTGTGGTGCATGGACCAATTTTGATTAGGTTTACTGCACTCAGGGCTATATACCAGATTTGCATAGCTCCGTTTTCATTGCAATCTGAGACCCGGGTTGAAATCCTGGTACGTTTAGCGTAATATATTTGGTGAGTGACACCGATTCCATATTGGTCTGAGACCAAGTGGATAGGAGTGTGGTTGATTTGACATGGATTTACCCTTGTGTATCTAATTGTATTCACATATTCCAGGCTATATCGTACCATGCCGTTTGAAGTGTATGGAACGTATTGGTCAGGCCAGAGGCAGGAGTCACTACCACTGCCATACCTGCACTAAAGTTCTTGGTCGACGTGGTACATTTGAAAGTCATTTACAGAAAGTATGTGGCAATCCGCCACCAAACAAGGAAAGCAAGACTCGTCGTTTAAATCAACCAGCAGATAGCAAAAGTAAAAAGCAATGCACCAAATGCGACAAGTCATATGCAAGGTCTCATGGCTTGACAAGACATGAACGAGATGCCCACGGCCATCCAGCAACCCTTCCTGCAGTTTGTATTGATCCGAAGAATGGTGTGTTTATGGTCTCGCAAGGATCATCAGGCCAAGCTGCTCCTTTGCACGTTACGAAGCATTTATTACGAAGCCTGATTGGGTGTGAAGACAAAGACTGTATATCAATTTTTGGGACCCTCAAGGACAAAAATCCCGGGGTCCAATGTGATCATTTAGATGCTGTAGAAAATGCACGTCCATGTGCAAACATTGATTTAGATGAAAAGGTTTTGAACACCCTCGTTGAAATGAAGCTAATATCAACCGCAACTAGTGAAAAATGCAGCAATGAAAGAATGAGGAGTGTGCAATGCAATGCTCCACTCGTGGTGCATGCGAATTTTGAAGCATTCAATATTTCGAAGAAATACAAGTATTATTCTATCTTCACTGGCGAGACGACATACTATAGTCCTAGTGAAAGAGTGCGGGTGACATTTGACGTTGACGGAGGCTCATGGTCATGTCTGTGCTCATGGAAAACTGGAACATGCTTGCACATCACACTGGCAAAATGGTATGTGTTCCAGACTGAACCAGATCTCATATCATGTTTGTCGAGGTAATCTTCATCGCATGACTTTCGAAGACTCCATAATTAATTTCTTAATATTTGATTTACAGTACTCAACCTCCTACTGATGACATGCAATTGAATATGAAGTATTATCTCGAGCATAAACTGATCCCGGAAAAGATACCAAATGAATATTTGAAGGAAGGAATAATTTCAGAATTAACGCCAGAAGAGACTGTTTGTGCAAGGTGTGCTGGAGTTCTTGAAGTGAGCGGAATGCGAAAAGCTCAGATTTATGGAGTGGGTTGTATGTGGAAAGGTAATTGATTTTATTTTTCATTGCTGTATTTCTATATGCTATTCAATTGTATATTGAAGCTCCAAGAAGCTCTTTAAACATTGCTGTGGTGCAATATAGCTCAAGTTCATCAAATGAGGTTATTTCATTCTGTTCTCAATCCGATAAATTTTAGGAGTCTGTATCAAGGAAAAGTCTTGCAATTCGTGTGGCTGGCAGGTTCGATTCCAGAATTACAAGTCTGGTGTGCATAATTTTGATGGTCATATATTACTGACGCTGCGACTATGTATGCACTTGAAGAATGGGATTCAGGTATCTTAATTCCATATCTAGTTCTTGCCATTCCATGCATGTGTTTACTGTCTTCCAGAATCACATTTCAGTGGGAGCCAATCTTGCATCACTGTTTTCTGATGAAATTCCGACAAACAAATTAAGAAATGCATTTCTCCATTTTTTGGCTCTGCAGGACATGAGTGATAGTTTCGCCTGTCTAAAATGTGGCAATTCCCCATCCATAGTCGTAGGGGATGGCAATTGGAAGAATACATGTGCTATTGACGGTATGTTTGAATTTCAATGGTTCTGCATCACTCATTGAATTTCCTGTATGAATTTTGATACAGTGGATGCTACCAAGAGAGATGTGCAATTTGAAGACACTGTAAATATTGAGGATTCTTGGATGGCATATCGAAAAGAAATTATTGGCCGAGGATTCTGTGGTAATTAAATTTTTCGGAGCTGATAACGAGGATCCATTCTAGATCAACACAGATGCCTTTAAGTTCAGACATATCATTCAACAACAGAGTAGTGACTGTATTGTTTTATAGGAACGTCCGCCAATCCGTGGAAGGTGAAAATAAGCCACGACAGTGTCGCACCTTGGATGGCAAAAAGCTGCAGGTCATCAGATCTTCTTTTGAATACGGAACACCGGAAAGGCGCTCTTATTAAAAGACCCTTGGAAAAGTCCAAACTGAATGCAGCTCCAACATCAGAGGACGAGATACTTCTGACTTTAAACAATCCTTCGGTATGATCGAAATCCTAGTAGAAATTGTATGATACACTTCATTTGCATATTCAGAACACACTTGGTGACTTGCGTGACATCTGTCAAAAAGTGGGAATAAATGACACGGGAAGCAAAGGAGATTTGATTAATAAAATTAATGAAGTACTACTGTTCAAAACGATCACCCCGAAAATGTTCAAGAGCATTACCAAATGTGGTGGTAAACTTTCTATACCATACTAGACTCCAGGCGACTGGAGTAACTCGACTATTATATTCTATTAACTTGGCAGGGGGAATAGTCCATCTCCGATGTCCATGTGGCATATGTGTTTATTTTAAATATGTATTACGTCAAGAAAGTGCACGAGATTATGTTGATGCTTTGTTGTCATTCAAACATCAACCCCGAGTCATAATTTCGGACATTGCCTCTCAGGTGAGTGGAAATCTCATAAATCATCAGTCATTCTTATGTGTGTCACAATCATTTGCCGTTCTCTAGATTGCCCACCATGGGGAAAATCGCTCTCCGGGCATGTTCTCGCCATTCAGAGGAATGCTATTTGAATGCACTCCAGATAACATCAAGAAGGAGTCAGAAGGTCATCTTGATCCAATTTCAATACGCTTGGACGAAACTCCTGGGACTTTCTACTCTCTCTGTGATCGTTTCCATCAAAAATCAAAGAAAAAGTCTGCTGAGAAGGCATTCAGAGATATGAAATACTGTAAAGACCTGGCTCTCGTTAACACAAGTATTGCTGAGCAGCAAAATGCTATCATGGCACGAGACCGGTCAGTGAATTGTGTGCCACATATAGAATAGCACTAGCTAAAACATTGGGTATTTCAGGCATTTTCTTTGCAATATGGATCCGGTAAATTTCATATTTCTGTCGAGAGTTTCCCTGCATCTTCAAAATATGAAGATTAATGAAAGATATATGAAAAAGACCAAGAGACATTTCTCCAAGCCTGTTGTCCTCGCAGATGATGGCCGTGCGACACTGGCTATGAAAGGTAGTAGCTGCAAATTCCATCTGTGACTTTGTTTCATCATTAAGTCAAATTTTGATTTTCCAGTGTATTTAATATGGACTTGTTACCCACAGATGATGGACCAGTTGGAAAACTGCCCGGCAATGCTGCTACTAGCTCCTTCTACGACCGGTCTGCCAATTCTGCAACGGTGTCACGAACTGATAAAAAAGCCACTATTCCTCCCACTGTCACCAACCCTGTACAAGCATCAAGTGGTAGTAATGTTCCCACTCCTCTCATTATTGCTACTGTGACTGTTCCGTCGCATGTTGATTCTGTTACCAATTCCATATCTGTTGATTCATGCTATGACAAATTGTCTCAGCCGAAAACGGAATCTTGCTCCATTGTTGCAAGAGATGCATTTGAAAATTCTGTGGACAAAAATGCCACAAAATGCAAAGATATCCAGATACTTCCATTCAAATTCACAGGTATGTTTCTTTATATTTCATGTTGGTAATTGTTATCGTACAGATGATAATACTCTTTTTAGAAATAAATTCACTTTTTACGTCGTCGCATAAAGCAAATAGGATTGAAGCTGTCGTGAATCGGCTACCTGTATCCACACAAGACATGCTGCTTTTGAATGGATGTGGCTGGCTAAATGATACGGTCATTTGCTCTGCTGTCATTTTCATGACGACTTATTGATCTTGTTATCTCCTAAATTTCAGTTGATGGATTGTATTCTTTTTGCTCTCAATGAAAAAGTAAGTCATTGCCTTGCTCAAGTTTTTTGTTGCTGAAAGCTATTTAAAGCTTGTAATTTCAGTCGGAAGGTCATACAATGGTTGTTTCCTGTCTGCTAGCTACTAATTGGTTTGTTGCTGGGAAATTTGCCTCTGGCAAAAAGAAAACAGTATGTGTAATAGTAACAAGACTTTTGAATATTCTCTAATATAGTGATTCACTCTAGAAAGAAGCAGCTACAAAATCTTTTGTAGCGCCACTTAATGTTCGTTGTGGCGGAACTGGTGTGGGCAGGGGCAACCATTGGATTCTTTTGGTAAGCATGTTCCATACCTGTCATATTCTACCTTGATATTGTATGTTTGTGAAACTCATTGCTTCTCACCCCTTTCACCCATGTTCTGTCTCGTCAATATATTCTGTATTAGTGTAATGTGTGTATATACTCTTTCAGGTATCTGACGTTGAATCAAATATGGTTCTACTATACGATCCAATGGGCCACGAGGATCGCTATGGGAATGTCTTGCAACAGTTTGAGTAAGTTGATGAGGTCGTATTCAAGAGACATATTTCATTCCTGTATTAATCCAGCGAATTTATACGAACGTACTCAAGAAGAGAATCAGTGGCGAGATATACAGGATTAATAAGGACCGGTGTTCAAAATGACGGATTTAATTGTGGAGTCCTTGCTTTGAAGGTTTGTGACGCGTTCATGTATTGAGATTTCAGAAAATTAATTTGCAATCAGCTGACACTTAATAGGCTGCCAAACTCTACTTGACCACTGGATTATCAATCCCCGATGCAAACCTGGATTTTGATCATTCTCGACGAGCTTGCGAAAGCTACCGCCAGCAGTTTGGTCAAATTTTGCTTGATGCAACGGGTATGCTGGTCCATGTCAGATTAAAACCATATTAAATACGTTGCATGTTTCTCCCGCAGATGAGAAAGAATTGGAAGATTATTGCATTAAATGCGGTAGTCAAGACCCCCCAAAAAAAGACATGAAATGGGTATGCAATTACGAGATTACATTCGTCAGGTGTATTGATTCTAACTTGTTTCCAGGTTGCGTGTGACGGCTGTGGTCGATGGACACACGAGGACTGCTGCCCGGGACAGCGGATACCTGATCCTGATGATGATTTTTATTGCATGCTATGTACTGTGGTGTGAATTCTGATGCTTATATATTTTACTGTGGTTTCGTTGCCTGTTTCTCAGTCAATTTTACTGTGGTTCCACTGCTGATTTCTTAATGACGTTTACTGTGGTTTGATTGCATATTTCTCTGACTTTTACTGTGTTTCCACTGCTTATTTCGTTATGACTTTTACTATGGTTGCAATGCATATTTCTCAGTCATTTTTACTGTGGTTCCACTGCTGATTCCTCAGTGACGTTTACTGTGGTTTGATTGCATATTTCTCTGACTTTTACTGTGTTTCCACTGCTTATTTCGTTGTGACTTTTACTATGGTTGCAATGCATATTTCTCAGTCATTTTTACTGTGGTTCCACTGCTGATTCCTCAGTGACGTTTAATGTGGTTTGATTGCATATTTCTCTGACTTATACTGTGTTTCCACTGCTTATTTCGTTGTGACTTTTACTATGGTTGCAATGCATATTTCTCAGTCATTTTTACTGTGGTTCCACTGCTGATTCCTCAGTGACGTTTACTGTGGTTTGATTGCATATTTCTATGACTTCTACTGTGTTTCCACTGCTTATTTCGTTGTGATTTCTACTATGGTTGCAATGCATATTTCTCAGTCATTTTTACTGTGGTTCCACTGCTGATTTCTCAATGACTTTTACCGTGGTTTCATTGCCTTCTGCTGTGATTTCGTTGCCCATTTCATATTGTGGTTTCATTACATGCTGTATATGCAGACTTGGGTCTGAAATTCATTGCGAGTGTACAAATATGGGGTGGTGACAGGGTTGCAACCGATTCACTAGGTTTCAAGAAGTCAAGTCGAGTCGTTTTCAATTCACCGGTGAGTCAAGTCCGAGCAATCCCCAACGAGTCAAAACCGAGAGCAATGGGTCGAGTCCAAGTCATGGTGTTTACTGCTCCCCATCGAGTTCAGCTTCAGATCACTTCTGTGGAACTCGCGGGGGTGATATCGAAGGTCTCGGATAATTTTTATCTTCATTTTTTCCATTCTAAACATGGTTATTGTAACAGATAAAAGGCAGGTTTGAGCCTATTTATCAGTCCTGATATACCATTCCTAAAAAGTCATACAATGAGTAAATCAATTTTTAAGAAAGTGAGTCGAGTCATGACTCGATTCATTGCAACCGTGGGCGGTGATACAATAATTTGATACAGCTGAACATGCAATAGATCATTTGGGATTCTGCCACCGCTTATTATGACAAAAATTTTACAACTTGCAATCTTCACATAGTTGCGAGAACTTGATAGTCGCGCCATGAAAGGATTAAGCCTCTGCTCAGTTTACCGAGACTCCAATCGGGGGCAAACGCCGTATTGCTACTCGGCGTCTGAACATAACAGAGGCCAAACGCCGTATAGCTACTCGGCGTCTCACCATAACAGACGCCAAACGCCGTATAGCTACTCGGCGTCTGAACATCACAGACGCCAAACGCCGTATAGCTACTCGGCGTCTGAACACCACAGACGCCAAACGCCGTATAGCTACTCGGCGTCTGAACATAACAGACGCCAAACGCCATATAGCTACTCGGCGTCTCACCATAACAGACGCCAAACGCCGTATAGACATTTGGCCGCCGCTCGGCGTTTGGCGTCTGGCGTTTGGCCTCTGAGCGGGTTTAACCCCTACTCCAAAATGAAGGCTAAAGTAAAATGTAATGCATTATCACGAAACCATCAAATGACCCGCAAGTGACGATTATCAATATAATTGAATGATGAAATTAAATGCATTAACACTAAAACACATCAAGTGACCCGAAAGTGATAATTATCTATACCGGACCGGTAAGAAAAATCAAGGATTGCATGACTCAAACGCATTATCACTGATGACACTGAAACACATCATCGGTTTAAAACTGAAATTGTTGAATATGAAAATGATCAACGTCAGTATCATTTCGTTAATAATTTTATCCCTTCAAAACACACAAGACTGTGACACAGAGAAAAGATAAGGTGCTGAAACATCTATAGAAATACTCGATTCAACACTAAAATACACCATCTATTTATTGCTGAAATTATTCAATAGAGTAAATACATGTCGGACAATCCAAGGTAAGAACTCTATTTGCCTATATGCACCGAAGATATTTCTCCACCCCGACCAACTTAGCAAAATTATGAGGCCGGTTATAACACCAATAATTGTCATAGTCCCCTATGGAATCTCGGTTCATTTCTTGAAATAAATCCTGCGTGATGAGAGCTTTTCTGCATAGAATAATTAGGTAATTAAACAGAAAATTCTGCATGACGTTGCCCTAATTCCACTCTAGGTCATAGTGTCACAAAAATTCCTACTCGAGTATACCAGTCCTGCGAGTCTATTATTGCTGCATGAAACTAGGCCTTGACTTCGTTCCTTGTCACATACAAACCGTGGCTCCAATCGGTTTTTATTCAGTTGAGAATGTCTCGCATATCGTACCGTATGATACATTACTCATAACGTTGGTTTTCAAGGTATTCATCCCCAGAAGTACACACTCGAACATCGACGAAGTCTCTCCATACCTGCTTAGTTGCCTTTGAAACTATTGCGGAGGATATTTTCGACGACAGCATCTTGAAAGTTTTCTGTTTTAGATCCGTATAGCTGAGCAAGTCACGACCGAATGCGTAGACTTCGACAAATCTTGCAGAGGACGATCACTCGGACGCCCCTGAGAGTGCTTTCGTCCGACCCGAGGTTGGTTTGTTTCTTTATAATATGTACCCTTTGACCTTACACCGGTGGCGAAAGCAGTGTTGTGAAACGACTTTGCCAGTGGAGCGTAGCAGAGATGAGCATGGATTAGGATTAGGTTTTGAAAAAACAGGATTTGTGAAATTTTGTCGGATTTGGATTGGATTTGGATTAGACATTTTTTTCAGAACGGATTAGGATTTGGATTGGATTTACCTATTTTCTGGGAGATTGAAATGTCGTGCGGCGAATGGCGACAAACATTATTCAGATCAGTTATTAATGTACTTATGGTTACTAAGTTATCTTGAATCAAGTGAATCGTTGGTTGTGAAAGAAAATTTTCGAATCCCTCCATTGCATAAATTGATATTTTTTCTGAATTTCCGGTTGGAATCGGATTAGGATTGGACATGGACTTGAATATGAAAAAGTTATGGATTAGGATTTGGATTTGGATTTGAAGGTTCTGATTTGGATTGGATTAGGACATAGAAATTTCAAATCCGCTCATCTCTGGAGCGTAGACACTCTAGAGGCCACCTTCCGGACTAAAATTTACCGTCGACAGCGTAATTATATGTATATGTATTATTATGTATTATATGTACATTGTACAATCTCTATAGCGTAATAACCGTCGGATTATATTGTATTTCAATTCTATCCAGACATGCAATGTACAATGCGATGTAATTGACGCTTCGGAAATCGCATCGTGTATCTCTTTTCCAAGGCAAAAGCATAATAAAATGTGATATTTTTCAACATACGCAAAAAGAACACTCGAAAACCACACAACAACGCCACAAGTTTGTCTCGCATATCATAAATTCTAATGCCGGGACAAACTATAGAAACTAACCTCCGTAGGTTAGTTATCTATAGACAAACTGTCAGACCCTATGGTCTTGTGAGTCGCTTTTGTAACGTGGGTCCTAATATTTCCTCTGCTATTATATCTCACCGAAGTCGAGGTAGCCATCTATAAACTGAAAACGAACAAGGCCGTGGGGTATGATATCAAGTCACATCATGGTTTGTTCGGTTCGATTCATCTGCAATTTTCATCAGTTCAATGTATACACCACAAAAATTGCGATACAATGAAAAGATAGGAAGGTGTCGAAAGGACATGGAGTAGTCTTTGGAATCAGACATCAACCCTGGCCTAGGCTATGTAAACAGGAGGCATGCACGCACAGTTGCACCATAGCAATATTTACAACGTAGGAACGTTGTAAATTGCTCTGGTTGCACACTGAATGAAAAGTAAAATGAGATAGTATAGAAAAAGCAAGCGACAGAAAATGGGATCAATCAGTCAATCAATCAGTTTTATTAATATGTTCATCATTTCAAAACACCACAAAACAGCGATACCAAGCTGGGGTGGCCAACCTTTTTGGTTTTTGCTATTCACAGCCGCATTTCGAGTAGTCATGTAGCCAACAAGTTTATTGCATCATTTAGAGATAATAAATAGCTATTGCCACAATGGTAATAGTAAGTAAGATGCAAAACACAAATTTTTACCAAGAATTACAAGATACTGCAAATATCTACAAAGATTGTCGTTCGCTTTCATGGAAATACTGAATTTTAAATTCATGAGGTTGCGCGGAGGTCTACGCATGGAGATTTGTCCATTCTATAGCTACGGGGTATTGCAAGAGGGATTTTTAGCGGAGAGGAATGGTTGCGTGTCGGTAACGTCTGCTCGCAGGGAAGTTCGGAATGGCCGCAAGTGGGCAGTCGTGATTCCAGAGGGCATTGACGTTTTCACAGGACCGGGAAGGGAGTAGGGGTTAAACCCGCTCAGAGGCCAAACGCCGAGCGGCGGCCGAATGTCTATACGGCGTTTGGCGTCTGATATGGTGAGACGCCGAGTATCTATACGGCGTTTGGCGTCTCCTATGTTGAGACGCCGAGTAGCTATACGGCGTTTGGCGTCTGATATGGTAAGACGCCGAGTAGCTATACGGCGTTTGGCGTCTGCTATGTTCAGACGCCGAGTAGCTATACGGCGTTCGGCGTCTGGTATGTTGAGACGCCGAGTAGCTATACGGCGTTTGGTGTCTCGGTAAACTGAGCAGAGGCTAAATCCTTTGATGGTGCGACTATTGAGTTCTCGCAACTATATGATACCGAAGATTGCATATTGTTACATTTTTTTCATAATAAGCGTTGGCAGAATCCCAAATGATTGTATGTTCAGATTAAAAAAAGACACACTTGATCACCTCCTGCCGTTATACTACTAACTTGCTCACAATTTTTTTGCTGACCGGAGTTATATTCTTAAAAATGGATTTACTCATTCTATGGCTTATTCAAGAATAGTATATCAGGACTGATAAATGAAAAATAGGCCCTAAACCTGCCTTTTATCTGTTACAATAAACATGTTCAGAGTGGGAAAAAATGAACATATGAATTATCTGAGGCCTTCGATATCACCCCCGACAGTTTAACAGAAGTGACCTAAAGCTGAAGTGGATGGGGGAACATTAAACACAATGACTTGGACTCAACCCAGTGCTCTCGGCATTGACTCGGTGGTGAATTGAAAATGACTCGAGTCAAATTGACTTGGTTACAACCCTGTCACCACCCCATATCAGTGTTGGGGTGACTCGAGTCATGACTTGACTCAAGGAACCTTTTTCGTATGACTTGACTCGACTCAAGTCACTTTGCTAAAATGACTTGACTTGACTCGAGTGAGTCAAAATGTGCAATGACTCGTGACTCGAAGGTAGTGACTTGAACCCAACCCTTTATTTGTACACTCGCAATGAATTTCAGACCCAAGTCTGCAGATACAGTATGTAATGAAACCAAAATAAGAAATATGCAACGAATACCACAGTAAAAATAATCAAGAAACAAGCAACAAAACCACAGTAAAAGTCATTTAGAAACAAGCAACGAAACCACAGAAAAAGTCACAAAGAAATCAGCAGTGGAACCACAGTAGAAGTCACAGAGAAATAAGCAATGGAACCATAGCAAACATCATTGAGAAATCAGCAGTGGAACCACAGTAAAAGTGAACGAGATATAAGCAATGAAACCACAGTAAAAATCAATATGAAACAAGCAACGAAACCACAGTAAAAGTCATTAGTAAATACGCAACGAAACCACAGTAAAATGTCCCCAATAAATATATCAACATCAGAATTTACATCTGGGTACATAGCATGCAATAAAAATCAGGATCAGGTATCTGCTGTCCCGGGCAACAGTGCTCGTGCGTCCATCGACCACAGCCGTCACACGCATCCTGGAAACAAGTTAGAATCAATATACCTGACAAATGTAATCTCGTAATTGCATAGGAAAGATGTGGTACCGATGGATCAGGGTTGTTATGACTCGAGTCACGATTTTTTGATGACTCGACTTGACTCGAGTCATTTACTCAAAATACGGAAATGACTCGACTCGAGTCAATCTGTGTATTGACTCGACTTGGACTCGAGTCGTTGCTCATGACTCGAACCAAGTCATATGACTCGAGACTCAGACGGCAAAGACCGACATTTCATTGTAATTTCGAAGAATAGCAAAGTAACCACCTTATTGGGATTTTGTCTTTTAGTACTGGTACTTGAAAATGCGACCAGAAACGGCTAAATGTGGGGAAAATTAGTATAATATAAATGCGAACCATTCGATATCACCAAATAGAGTTATAAAAGTGGGTTTAACATGACCTTAACTGGAAAGTCAACACAATGACTTGGACTCGGACTCGAGTCATAACACCATGACTTGGACTCAAACCTCTGCTCGATGACTTGGACTCGGACTTGACTCGGTGGTAAATTGAAAATGACTCGACTTGACTCGAGTCAAAACTATAAAAGTGAGATTGACTTGTGACTCGCAGCCTTGTGACTTGGTTACAACCCTGCGATGGATCAAAAATTGCAAAATGATCTCTGGCCCTCAAATCTTCAGCCGAGAATATATCTTTTGCTGGCTCAACACTTTGATCCAAGCTCTACGTATCTTGGATATTAACATGAATATCGGCTTTTTCAAAAAATATTCATGAACGTTCAAAATTTGTTGCTCGAACGCATCATTGGTCCCCACTCGGTAGGTCCAAAGACACACGAGTGACACAACCATGGGACCTGGGACCACCTTCAAGAATAAAATAGATTATTTGATTATATCAACTCAAATGTTGGAGTAAAATCACGTTTCGATTTACGCCCAAAACAACAAAATTATTGGCACATACATATTACCCGTAAATTGACATTTTGACTTTCAATTACCTCGTTATAGCGATAAAGCACCACAGGAAACTATGATTTGCATGCCTCTATATGTGTAGGCGTGTTTCTGTTGTGAAGTGATTATTTGATTCAAACATTTTGCTTGATTTGGTTATGGTACCATAGGCTCCCCACTAGGGTTATGACTAGAAAAAAAATTTCAAAATTTTGTGTGGCCTGTAGTCACAAATGATGAGCTTTTGTGTCCTGATTTCAAAACTCACAAAAGTTAAGACTGTTTAAACAAAAACCTCCCGCACAAAAAATTTCCAGTTTTCACTGTATGGAGGATAGGCTTTCTTTTGTAGATACAGACTATATAATTTATTTATCTACTGATTTGAATTTAAGTGACCCAATTCCAATTGCGAAGATTTAAAATAGTATTTTGGTACATTTTGAACGCCCAGATTGAATTATTCCTATCGTGTTCTTGTTTACAGTCAATATTAAATAATTATTAAATAATTATTAATTCCGATTTTAGATGTAGACTGTATATATCGTATAATTTCAATTTGTCTGGCAAAAATCAAACTGGGTGTTCGAAAAGGCGAAAGTAGAACAACTCTAGGTATTTTCAGCGGTCTAGAAAACCGCTTAGAAGAATATGATGTACAGGAAAATTTGAAAAACTCATATATCATATGTGACACCGTAGCATCTGTTGATACTGGACGGCAGAATGGCGTTGTTTCGAAACTGCGAAATGCAATGATGAGCATGGGTTTTCATATCCCTTGCCAACATCATATTATCGATTCTTAAAGCATATATTAGACTTCTTCGATCCAACGTCTTGAAGAAATCCAACTCTCAGCTACAAATTTGGAGATGATGTGGTAAAACACTACGAAAACTAGGTGCAATCCACCAAGCACGAATTTCAGATGAAAATATTAGAAAACCGAGGATGTATAGATGATTTTAAGTTTATCTATGGCATGTGCAGAACATGCCGTTCTTTCAAATAAAATAGTATAGATTACCACTGATCAAATGGCATAAACTTCCATTTCTACGCAATGCGAGAGGGTGCTCAAGGGTTGCGTTGCGTACTTCCACTTCCCCAGATAGAGAATAACTCTGGAGATGCTTATTTATCGCGAATGCGTGTCAGGAAGACTGGTATTCTAACCAGATGTCTAAAGATGGAATATACTAGAGCCCGACTGATCATCGGTTCGTCGATAATATCGAGACGATATCACACTTTGAAAGAATTATCGGTATCGGCCATTGGAGTTGAAAAATTAACGGCAATTTGCGTGTGACGTCACAACATGGCGGAAGGAAGCCAGAAAACTATAATCTTTGATCGCTAGACTGAGAATATTGATATATTTCATATAGCTTACACTTTACAGGTGTCCAGATGCAGCCTTTCTAGTGCATTTCATGTTCAAGTGTAACAATAGCTGTAAAGATGTTCAATTCAAATAAATGCCCTCTGAAGATTTGCTTATGTAGGCTATACATCCAACTTCTTCTGAATATCGGCTGAATGTATTGGGGTTATCGGCTAAGGTGTGAGATATTGGTTTTATCGGTATCGACCCAAAAATCCAATATCGATCGGGCTCTAGAATATATCAAAGATTATTTGCTGCTATCTTTGCGGTCGAATGTCCTGCAGCGATAAAGTGCCCCAAAACCCCATTGGAAGTCGGATATGTCCGTCGTAGATGTCCCTGGCTTTAACATAATAAAAGAAAGGGAAGTCAAAATGATGAATGAACTTTACAATAAGTGTAAAAGGACATATATTTGAAGATCAAATTTGTAGCAAAGAATATCTTTGAATTTTAATTTTTTTCCATATTTGGACCAGTGTCGAAAATTGATGTTAGTTTGTGCGGGACATTTTTTTCGATTTGAACAAAATGATTATAATTTTATTAATTTATACCAAAATGTTCATCAATTCCTGCTACAGGCAAAATTTTTTTTTTTTAGTCATAACCCTACTCCCCACCCTATAAATATTGTAATTGAATTGAAAATAGTCAACTCGAGGATGGTATTGAATTAAAAAAGATGTGGCATTATATACCCTGATACAAGCCCTACACTTCACATTAAAAATAATTGCTGGTTTGTTAGTGTGAAAGATTCTGCCAGCATGCATTTGTAGACAAATTCGCGTACTGTAATCATAGGATCTCAGATAATTTTTCAAGTATTTTCGGTCCCACTGTCTCATCGGTTCCACATCTCCCCTACCCATTTCATGTTTTTTTATTGGGTTTGGACCACTGCATTCAATGCAATAATCTCCCAATTCTTATTCATCTGCATGCAAAACATACTTCGTATTAAAAATGGTTTTAATCCAACATTGACTAACATACCCGTTGCATCAAGCAAGATTTGACCAAACTGCTGGCGGTAGCTTTCGCAAGCTCGTCGAGAATGATCGGGTTTGCATCGGGTAGAGTTCGGCGGCCTATTACGTGAAATTAGATTGCAAATCAATTTTCTCAAATCTCAATACGTGAACGCATCACAAACCTTCAAAGCAAGTACTCCACAATTTCATCCATCTTTTTCAACATCAATCCTGGTCTTTAACCTTGAACTTCTCACAACCGAAGATCATTTGGAGTATACTTGTGTTGTGTAGAATTTTGCGGAGTAATATGGAAACGAAATTTTAGGTGTGTCTTGAATACGGTCTCAGTGACGCGAACTGTTGATTTACCACAGCATACGTGAAGTGGAGATACAAAGGATTTTGCAGCTGTTTCAGTCTAGTCTAGAATCAATCACTAACTAACTATAGGCCTACTAGAAAACAATAAAATATCTTGTTACCACACGTCACATACTGTAATTTTCTTGCGGTGGTTAAGTTCCCAGCAACAAATCATGCAGTATCTGTAGTAACGTCACTGACGATCTGTCTAATACGAAACGTGTATGTTCTCAAGCAGCCAGATCTTCAGTGTCGACCCAGCATCGAAGCACACGCGATGTCGTCACTTAGTAGCGTGTACGGTACAGTCAGTGTACAGGTAGTCAGGTACACACGAAACAACCATCAAATCACTTGCCCACTGGCCAATGATATGACATGCTTTGCTTAGATTTAGCTGCAGAAAACTCCTGTTCAAGCCTCAGCCTTCAAATCAAACCCTATTCTTAACATACCATATGCCGAACGCCGAATATAGCTACTCGGCGTCTGAACAGACACCAAACGCCGTATAGCTACTCGGCGTCTGAACAGACACCAAACGCCGTATAGCTACTCGGCGTCTGAACATAACAGACGCCAAACGCCGTATAGCTACTCGGCGTCTCAGAAAACCAGTGTACAGGTCAGTGTACAGGTAGTCAGGTACACACGAAACAACCATCAAATCACTTGCCCACTGGCCAATGATATGACATGCTTTGCTTAGATTTAGCTGCAGAAAACTCCTGTTCAAGCCTCAGCCTTCAAATCAAACCCTATTCTCAACATACCATATGCCGAACGCCGAATATAGCTACTCGGCGTCTGTTATGTTCAGACGCCGTATAGCTACTCGGCGTCTGAACAGACACCAAACGCCGTATAGCTACTCGGCGTCTGAACATAACAGACGCCAAACGCCGTATAGCTACTCGGCGTCTCAGAAAACCAGACGCCAAACGCCGTATAGACATTCGGCCGCCGCGCGGCGTTTGGCCTCTGAGCGGGTTTAAAGGTCAACTGCATCTCTATAGACAACTTTGCGGAATCATGTTCAGAACTTTTTTTTATACCGAAATTGCCGACTTTCCGTGATTCAACTCAATCGGAAATTGCCGTAATTTTGACTGAAAGTCTTAATATTGGCATGTTTACAGAAAAAGCAGAATGTGCATTGTGACGTCAAGTACATGACATCTCTATTCTCACCACAGCGGATGTTTGCGTTCGCCCAGACGCTGGGCGAATATTTTAGTTAGTTGTATGGCGAAGGACTCGCTTGTATGGTGTTGAAACTGAGTCTGAGTACTTCAGTGTAAGTATGAAATGCGGACGCACTTCAGGTGCTGCTTCACTCGATCCCACATCAGTGGAACCCCTAGCAGCTTCGTATAATGAAGGGTCGGGTGGTAATCAGTAGTGTGATCAGCGTAAAAGCCGCTTGTCTAAACTAAATGAAATGCAGTATGGTAGCGGCCTGTATAATTTGGTGGATTACCTCATTTCAATAAGGAATCTTGCTACAATCAATCACGGGTGTTAGTATGGAGGTTGCCAGCTTGAATGCCAACTATCAGGGAGAGTGTGTGCTGACAGAATAAGAGTGAATCACAGCATTACCATGATTTCAATCAGCTTGTTGGGATGGTGATGCATTGGAGATGGTTTACTATAGATATGAACACGATTATGGCCACAGAATTATAACATCTAGTGAATCATCTAGCATGAGTGAATGAGCCACATTAAGATGAAACGGCGAGTCTGTTGTCAAGTACACAACTTGCCTTACACAACTACACTTTTCAGGAAGCTGAGAAACACTGCACAGGATCCGATCAAAATTCACATCCAGTAGTTTCAAAGGATTTCAATTTTGAAATGCTTCATTGTGAATGAATAGTTTTATTAAAAACAGTAAACGCAACAAACTAATCCATTGACACTGCTTGTATCAGGAAGAGAAATATATCGATTTTGTGTCCAGCAATATCATCATCCCAGCTAATTTTGACGATGCCGCTACTCAAATAAAATTGATGAACTCTGCCGTTCCTGGATTTGTTTTGATGAGTGCATCGACTTCTTCATTGCAGTAATCTAGAGAAGGCAAAAGAATATCACAAGGTGTTAACACAGTCAGATTGAAGGCAGTATTCCAGTTCAGATTGAAGGCAGTATTCCAAACGTTGTATTCTTAATTATCATTAAATTAAGGATTGCCAACTGCATCCTACAATGATGCGTATGGCTTGTGAATATGGTGAAATCTTATAAGGGTTGTTTTGAACAGTTAACACAGTACTTTACGACTGTTATGTTGATGCTGGTACTTTCTCATCTCTGCTGAGCTGCCAACATCTTGAGAGGGACATAGATTACGATATAGTAATGGATCATCGGTATTATCTTGTTGCTTTTGCTGCTTATATGATAAGCAGGCATCCTGACTCATAGGCTACAGCTTCATCAGTCTATGATTTTATCAGGGTTGTAGCCAAGTCGCAAAGTTTCGAGTCACAAGTCAATCTCACTTCTATAGTTTTGGCTCGAGTCGCGTCCTTTTCAATTAACCACGGAGTCCATAAAGGTGGTCAACGACGTAACCATCAGGTCATGCAGTCAGCTGGTTACATACTCCCTTTTCAATAACTAATGCCACTACTTCTTTCAATGAGCGAAGTAAGTGGCTTAATTTTAGAATACTTCCACTTCAAAAGTTTTTGAAGGCATATACTTAATTCTACATGTACACTTGAGTGCAAACAATAACTACTTTCATTAGCACCACAGTCAATACTAATAGAAACGGTTAGTTACTCTTATAGTACTAGCTGACTCAATACATTTTCACTTACCGATTTCGGACACTACGTAGCTTCAGAGGAGTATACCGGTATTCCTCCATGAAAATAAAGTGTTGTACATGCGATAGTTGCCTGTGTTCGATAGTCAACTAGCTTGTGTATCTCGGATACTTCATTGAAGCAAGATGGTTGGAAGTGATCCGCGCATAAATATGATTCTGTGCGCAATTTTGGTCTTCACGGTGTTCACTGTTCAGCTAGGCGTCCAGTCGGCTGCCGGCATATGGCTTGTGAAAGCGATGTAAGGACACTTTGAGTACCGCATATTGCGTATTGTAGCAGCCATACGCGACATAACGTCTACCTCCATTCCTCATCTTCTCAACAGCTTTCATGATCAAACTGAAATACTCAAATCCACAGCAACAGGGCTAACTTTATGCAAACCAGGTACCAAGTCTTCTGCTGTGTCAGTTACATGACGTCATTTCATGGCTGAATGGTTTCGTTTCCGTTTTTTGGCTTTTCGATTTACAATTTAAATTACTTGAAAACTATAAGGTATTTTCAATTTTCAATATTTTATTCATATTCCCAACCACATAATGTACGAAATAAGGCAAAGTCATTTTTAAGATGCAGTTGACCTTTAACCCCTGTTGCGGGAAGGGTCAAGGGGATCAGGGCTTGGTAAGTTTTCAAAACAGTGCATATTCGAGACATTTTTATCGCAACGCGCGCGCCCGCTCTTTGATCTTGTTCAGTATTTCTTCCGTTCTGTCGTCCTCCTCGTTTCGGGGTCTTCTTTCCAATCTTATCATTGTAGAGTCCCTGATCCATTCCGTGTCGATTCGTGGCGTCCCGTGGATCTTTTTATCATATTGCCTGTTTAAGAATGGAGATTAATATCAGCAGGGATGGTTTATTACCGTCTTGAGTGGGTGGTTGAGGGTGCATGTTTACGATGATTCGTTGTTCGACCGGTTGCCTTGCATCTCCGGTTGTCTCCGTCCATAGATCCAAATACATGCTTATAACGGGTTTGATCGCCTTGCAGCCTGTAAATGGTGGGTGTGAGTCTCGAGATTAATATGGCAGAAGGTGCATTGTGACGTGCGTGCGGCCAACCTGGCATATAGACGGTCTCTTGTTGGGAGTAAGTGGTATGTGGTTTCCCAGTTGTGTCCTCGCTGCCGGTGGGTGAGAGTCGGGTGTTGGACATTGTCCCAGTTCGGCCCCTCCATTTCCTGGATGGTTCTTGCATGGTTCCTGCCCATAGTGATTTTGTACGTGTCTTTCTTTTTGTTGATATCCCCTGGGTCGAGTTGTAGCTTCTTCATTTTTTCGCTGGTTTTCTTCCAATGTTGTAGTGGCTGAAAGGTATGTGCCTTGGAGTTAGTTATCCGATGTTTTGCATACCTGCGGAGTGTGATGGCTAGCTGGTTCTCAAGCCGGTTTTCCCATTCCGTCTCCGGTGGCTCGCCGTTCTTTCGCAGGAAATGGAGGGCCGGCTTGATGTATATTAGATCTACGATCCTTGGGATGTCTGTCAGGCCAAGGCCTCCCTTGCTTTTTGGCTGTATTACCTTTTCGTACTCGATCTTATCGTGTTTCTGGAAAAGGAAACTCATTATGTGGCGTTTAAGCCTGGCGCGCTGCGTTGAGGGGAAACGGGCCATTCCCAACCTGGACAACAAAAGTTGGAACCACCACATTGCCAAATCTTCTGAAATTTGGTACATGCATAGATGAGTTAATTTCGAACACAATAAAGTTTATTTGAGGAAAATTGATCCCCGGGGTCAAAAGTTATGTCATTTTGAAAAATTGACAATTTTTTGCTCATTTTAGCTCTGCAGCATTCAGGTTTATCAATGTAAAATTCAAAAAGGTGTAAACAGATGTTGGATTACAGTTGAGATTTGGCACTGGGTTTTCTGAGTAGCTAGTATATTGGTCTATATTCTCATGTGGTATTGAATGCCATGCGGTGTAGTGTTAAAGGTTAAATTGAGGCGAAACTTGGTCGATGGTCTGAAATCGGTCAAGCGTTACACAATTTAGAATGCGAATTGAGCAAAACCTTATAAGTGTATTCCAGCGAGTAGGTTATCATATGAAAGCTGGTTACAAAGACAATTCTCCATAGCTTTTTCATTTTGGTTTTTTGACTGTAAGGTGGGGAAATCGCCATCTCAAGAGTACACTGCATTTGTACATGGATATGCTTAAGTTTGGAAAACGGTAAACCGATGGTTCCCATACTTTTTTGACTCAACACACCTTGTTAAGCTCGATTACCAGTGAACCCGTCCCTCGGTGAACCCGTCCCGTGAACCCGTCCCTCGGTGAACCCGTCCCTCGGTGAACCCGGTCCTCGGGAAATTTTGTATTCACCGGCAACCCTAATATCCCACCTCCGGCAACCCTAATATCCTACCCCAACCCTAATGTCCCCCAACCCCCAACCCTAATATCCCGCCTCCGGCAACCCTAATATCCCACCTCCGGCAACCCTAATATCCCACCTCCGGCAACCCTAATATCCTAACCCTAACCCTAATATCCTACCCCAACCTTAATACCCCCCTCCCCCAACCCTAATATCCCCCTCCCCCAACCCTAATATCCCACCTCCGGCAACCCTAATATCCTAACCCTAATATCCCCCCTCCACCATCCCTAATATCCCCCTCCCCCAACCCTAATATCCCACCTCCGGCAACCCTAATATCCTAACCCTAACCCTAATATCCCACCTCCTCCAACCCTAGTATCCTACCCGAACCCAATGTCCCACTCCCCGAACCCTAATGTCTCCCTCCCCCCTACCCTACCCAACACTAACACCCCACCTCAACCTGCAGTTGCAATAACGAGCAGACCACGCGTGGTTGATATGTGAGCAATAACAATCGTTGGGACATATTTTTCATCTGAACAAGTCACACACAATATACAATGCGATAAGACCCAATGCGATGGGTACGAGGATGTCGAACGTCGCACGTCCGCCCCTCGCCAAGTCAATTCAACAATGAGCCGACCACGCAATCGTGATCATGTGATCTGATCACTCCGTGACTGCGTGATCTACGCATGCCCTGACCACCTTACAAGATCGACAAATCAGTTGATAATAACATTATTAGTTTAATAATTCATATTAATACTTGTTAATACACTTAATTTCAAAATTTCGCGAGGGCGGAATTCACCGAGGGCCGAGTTCATCGAGGGCCGGGTTCACCGAGGGACGGGTTCACCGAGGGACGGGTTCACGGGACGGGTTCACCGAGGTACGGGTTCACTGGCAACCTTAAGCTCAACTTATATTCATCACTACCCCTGAAGACTATATGTCAATTTCCAACAACCTATTTGAAACCAAGAGCTGTTCCTTGGGTATATATTAATGGGAAATTTAAAAAAATAACCTAACCGTTAACATCGCTGGTCAGCCCGTTTCCAACACAGATAATGACAAATATCTCGGGGTTTTATTGGACTCGGACATGTCCTGGAAGAGTCATATTCAGTCTCTACCCTAAATTATCACCGAAGTGCGGCCTGTTCTACAGCCTTGGACGCTTCATGCCAGCCTGGGTTCTTCTGATACTCTTTAAATCCCTAATCTAATCGAAGTTACAATATGGCATCCTTTGTTGGGTGGCTGGCAATAAAATTGCACTCGAGCCACTGCAAAAACTATAACATAAGGTACTCCGTATCATAGCTAGAGCCCCATAGAAGCCTGTTGGTCCATCCAACAAGTCGCTGCTGAAGAGATTCGGTGTCCTAAACATAGAAGATATGCGAAAACTAGAAATCGCCAAGTTTATGTATCAGTTCCACTGCGGTCGTTGCCCCGAATATTTCAATGACTTTTTTACCTCGGAATCAAAAGCGCACAAGTACAACACACGCGCGTCCACGTCGTCCAAATATCACATGATCGACCGAAAAGATCATCGCTCCGTCCAATATGCCGGACCTGATGTATGGAACAGTATCCCGCCGGCTATCCGACAGTCGACGCGCATGTCCACATTCAAGTCGAAATACAAGCAATTACTACTAAATGAATACTAGTCCATCCCCATGCTTACCGGACCACGACTGACCTATCGATCTCGCATTCCATGACATGCCACCCCATTTTTGTCGCTTGCTTTTTTCTATAGCTATAGATACGATTGTTACATCACACCTTAAGGGCACAGAGCTATCGTGCCCCGGTTGCTCGGTAATTTTATGAATAGGAGAGAGTAAATCACCGTTTCTTTATTATGCGCGGTTTTGAGAGAATAGACAGTGAAAGCTTGTTATGAGCGCTACCGGGGCAAGCTCCGGCTAGGCATTCGCAAAGCGAAAACACAGAAGAGAATTTGATTTTCGCATAGACTTCGCTATATATGGGCATTTACAAGCGAAAGGACAAGAAATATACGATTTTCGCTGTGATTTCGGTTTATATAGATAGGTGTGCGTCTATAAATGGTAAAGAATTGTCATTGAACAGAATTTTAGGTGGGGCAATGCCCCAGTTGCCCTATAGGACGAGCCGCCACTGGTATTTTGATAAAAGTTGATTCCAAGGCACAAAAATGGAATTGTGAACGGCCTCGCCCTACGATTCGAAATCGGTCGTCTCGATAATTATTCGCACAAATCGGATTATCCAACAGATGTTTGCCGATGGCAGAATTAATGGCCTTTGATTGATCAGCATCAATCTTAAGTGGATGAGTTAAGGGTGAGCTTTTCACTGAGCGTGACGAACGTGTTCTGATAAATCTGGGGACATGTTGGTTTATGCGGTCCTGCAGACGTCTTGACGTTCTTCCCACGTAGCCACAATCACAGTGGCACCTATATTCGTACACTACATTACTTTGTTGAAGTGCAGGAAGCATGTCTTTGCGTGTTGAAGGGAGCAGTTGTGTTGTTGTAAAAATCACATTGGTTTTGACTGTGTCGTAACACTTACTGACAGCAGAAATCAATTGTTTTTCAAAGCGGGTGGAAATGGGGCCAATCCAAGGTAGATGGATACAAACATCTTTTGTTGTTCGTGCGGTGGGCTCTGTTCGTTTTTCTGCGTTGAATTGCGTTAATTTCCTCTCCATGCCGCGCGGCTGATGACGTGTTCAGGGTAACCGTTATCCAGTAAGATTTTTCGGATATAGTCAAGTTCTAAACTCAGTTTGTTACCCGAACATATCATCAACGCTCCATGCACGAGTGTGCCTATGAGGTTAATTTTTCTGCTTCTAATTTTTCTACTTTAGTAGCTTTCTTGACTACCTTGACCACCTCTGCCAATAAGTCGCTGCTGAAGAGATTCGGTGTCCTAAACATAGAAGATATGCGGAAACTAGAAATCGCCAATTGCCCCAAATATTTTTGACTTCTCGCAATCAAAAGCGCACAAGTACAACACATGCGCGTCCACGTCGTCCAAATATCATATGATCGACCGAAAGGATCATCGCTCTATCGAATATGCAAGACCTGACGTGTGGAGCAGCCCCGCCGGTCATCCGACAGTCGACGAGCATGTCCACATTCAAGTCGAAATACAAGCAATTTCTCCTAAGGAAATACTGGCCCGCCCTTAAGATTACCGGACCACGACCTGACCTATCGACCTTACCTTCCGCCGCATACCACCTCGTTTTGTCGCTTGCCTTTTATATTCTCTGAGAGAGAGAGAGAGAGTCTTTATTTTCATCGAACCAAAATACATAACAAACGGCAGTGAATGTGATACAGAAAATATGCGTGCACAGTATTCGGTATTAGATAGGAATGATCGATAAGACCGTGAAGGTCATCTAGTCTGATCACACCAGCATCAAACAGGTACACTTGACTCAGAACAGTCTGGCTGTAAAAAAATGTTTAGTTAGGAAAGGAAAATAGAAAAAAATTAAACAATGGTAGCAAATTATCAATGAAGCAATGTCTGGGCGAGGTAGGGCAACAGTGTGTGTTAGTGTAACGACAAGAGGTGATCAAGTAGGGCTTTTTTGAATCTATTATAAGGCAATTCACGGATATGTGATGGTAATGCATTCCAGATGATAGGTCCCGAGTAGTCGATAGATCTCTTAGTTAGGTTGCTATTGGGTTGGGGTAAGTAGACGTTTCCTTTAGACCAGTGGTTCTTAACCTTGCCCCCAGCGCCCCCCAGGGGGCGCTGGCGATGTTGAAGGGGGGCGGAAACGCTCAGGGGGCGATATGGGGGGCGCTGGGCTCAAGGGGGCGGTATGGGGGGCGCTGGAGAAAAAGGCTTCGCAGTAGATGATGTGGTGATAGGACATATCCTTAATGAGTATTCAGAGCAAATTATCACCGAAAACTTCGTTACATATAGCCTTCAAAATACATATATGGTTAATTGTCCTTGGGCGCCTAAAAAACTGACACCGAATGTTCATGTCTTGGCAATCTGAACCCCAGAAGACGAATTCCATCTGGCAGGGAAAAATTATATGTCAGTGAAGAAATACCAATCTGAAATCGTGTGCGTCTTTTAGTTTAGTACGATTGGGCGACGGATATTCCTGTTGGGCGATATCCCCATTGAGTGATTCTATATTTTTTGATATTGCAGACAGGGGGTCACGAAATAACATCATGCAACGAAGTCATACCAACGGGTTCGCCCGCCCGAATATGTTTAATTATTATTAACGGGGGCTACAGTTTCCAAGAAACCTCACAATGTTCGCTTCAAGTTTTGATGAGTCTGCGCACACTCAACAACTCACTGCGCTGACCCCTGGACAACAGTGCGTATCGACTAAAAAAAGGTAATAACTTCGGATTTGTTGTGCGCAACGTAGATTTTCTGTGCGCAGAGACCGTGTCAGCACTGCGCACGTGCGCATCTTAGAGGGAATATTGCACCTCCCTCAGCTCTACCGGTAAATGTGTTTACGTGAGCAGAGAGAGGATAAAAATTAATCTCAATTTACATGCAATTTCCGATGATATTGACCAATTCAATCATTAATTAGTGAAATTTTTCGCGCTTCGCGCGACTAGGCGACAATAGCTGCCTCAGTAAATGGACACCCAATGTGGATACCTAACAGGCTTTCAGCAAATAGAGGACAGCCTAATGGGGGTCTGGGAGTGAAGTCCCCCGGAAGCTCGGTTTATCACCCGATGGGCGCCCAGGACCAACGTTTTTTGTTTGGGGGGGCTGGCGAAGTGCTGTTACGGGCCTGGTGACGAATAATTGTGCCTGCGGGCACGCCCGAATATGTTTAATTATTAATTACGTGCCCTTTATCTTCCCATACAACAGCTCACTCAGTTTATCGCGACGTATATATGTAATTGCCACCTATTCATTCATGCATTATAGAAAATTTTGGTACCTAGGGTGACCAGGCCACACAAACTTTGCTGACCATCGAAATCACGATAGGGGGTTCGTGGGGGCGAAGCCCTCAGAAGTTCGGTTTATCACGCTATCGGTGCGCAAGGCAATCGTTTTTAATGGGTTGACGAAGTGCTGTCACGGCCCTCCCTCTTACTCATTGTCTTTATTACATTCCTTACATTATGAAGTTTGGGGGGGGGGCGCTGGAGCACGATAATTTTTGAAAGGGGGCGCTGGAGGAAAAAAGGTTAAGAACCACTGCTTTAGACGAAGATCTCGTGTAATGGGAATGGACATGTTTAGCAGGTATGAAAAAGTCATCAAACACAGGAGGGAGACTATTGGAAAAATATTTGTGAACAACTTTTGATACTTCGAAGCGATACAGTTCATCAACTCGCAAAATTCGATGCTTACGGTAGTAAGGCGATAAATTGGTACGTAAAGGTACAGATGAGATCAGCCGTATCGCACGGTTTTGCAGGGTTCGAATTCTGCACAAAAATGTTGTACATGCATTTCCCCATACTACGATTCCATATTGCAGATGCGAGTGGAAAAGAGAGAAGTAGATGGTTCGTAGTACTGATCTGGAAACCAAAGATTGGAGACGGGTCATTATTCCCACACACCGAGCTAGTTTTGATATTGTGCATTCAATATGCTGCTTCCAAGACAATTTGGAATCAATGGTGACGCCGAGATATTTTGCTGAGTCACATATTGAGATTTGTTTATGATTGATGTTCACAGTGAAATTATGACTGGCATTATTTAAAACGAGCATCTCGGTCTTATCTGCATTCAAACTCAATTTGTTTTCTTGCAGCCATCTCGACACTTTTGGGAGTTCCCTATTCACAGATGCATGCAAATCATCGACAGTGTTGGAGGTTATGAAGAGGTGAGTATCATCAGCAAATAGCGTTGTGCGGAATAAAGATGCATTAACAATGTCGTTAATATAAATGAGGAAAAAAGTCGGTCCAAGGACTGAGCCTTGTGGCACTCCACAAGTTATATCTCTGGTAGTCGTTCTTAATGTCCCCAGTTTAACATATTGTTTGCGGTTTGCCAGGTAGCTTTCAAGTAGAGTTGCTGCAATACCCCTGATTCCATAGTGTTCTAGCTTGTATCTTAAGATTCTGTGGTTAACTGTGTCGAAAGCTTTGCGGAGATCGATAAAAATGCTGCAGCCACTTTCTTTTTGCTTGATGGTTTTGTAATAGTCCGTTACAATTGATAGTATTGCATGGTTGGTGTTGTGGTTGGATCTGAATCCATGCTGGGTCGGAGACAGTACTGCATTCAATTCAAAAAAGTTCTTAAGTCGGCAGTCAATCAGTTTCTCAAAAACCGTGGCAAGATTTGGCAAAACAGATATTGGTCGGTAGTTAGAAATTAGCTTTTTACAGCCTTTCTTAAACACTGGCATTACTCTGGCAGTTTTCAGTGCATCTGGGAAAATGCCTAGACGTATCGACTCATTAAAGAAAATGCATATAACATCACCAATAATATTAAAGACTAGCTTCAGAAAGTGAGTTGGGATGAGATCGGGTCCTACTGCTTTGTTACTTTTCATTTCAGATAATACGATCGCAACTTCTCCTTCACTTGTCGGCTCAAGAAAAATGGATTTCTGAGGGCCAGGACTCAAGTACGAGAGAAAGTCATCGGAGGAGTTTGGTATTGAAGCTGCAAGATCCGGACCAATGTTGCAAAAATACTGATTGAACTTTTCTGCTACTGCAAGCTGGTCTTTGATGATGCTGCCATTCTCGAGTAGCTCGATGTCATCAGTACACTTGGGAGCATTACCTTTAGTTAGGTTGATAATTTCTCCAATGGTTTTCCATATGTTCTTGGGATCTTTGGAGCACTCTTCGAATCTTTTTTGGAAGTATGCTTTTTTGGCATTTTCTTTCATATGCGTCACTTGGTTTGCATATTTTTTGTACACTTTTTTGCCTTCGATGGTGCCTTGCAGATAGTAGTGCTTATGCATCCAATCCCTTGTTTTGATCGCAACAAGTATGTCATGACCAATCCAGGGTTTCGATTTCAAGCGCCTTGCATTGCGGTTGACTTTCCTAATTGGGAAAGATGTGTCGAGGGCTGCCCGCAGTTCCTCAATAAATTTTTCAAAATGGCAGTTGTAGTTGTCAGTTGTGAGTGGAGGAATTTTGTAGTTGTTGAAGGTATTGCTGACAATTTCAATATACTCCTCTATACCGCGTGGGTTTAAGGGCGTTCGAGATTCAAATTCTTTAGCACAATGTGGCAGGGCCAATTTCATGTGGCAGATGATGGGATAGTGATCAGTCATACTGTGTTGGAGCACAAAAGGGGACAGGTGATATTGATGAGTGTTGCAGTAGAAGTGATCTAGTAGAGTTTTGGATTGATCAGCTATTCTTGTGGGTTCAGTAATTATCTGAGCTATTCCATAAGAATCAAGCATTTCACGGTACCTTGTGTTAAAGTTGGTGGTCTTCAGCAAATCAATATTTATGTCTCCCATAATAAATATTTGTTCGTTAGCTGCCGTTAGCGTTTCCAGAATATTTGAGAATTCGTCAAGAAAATTCGCTTGCTTTGTTCCTGGGTGTTTGTAGATGACTGCCACTGTGAGAGCTTTTTGTACATGTACTCTGACAAATATATATTCTACGCCTTCGGTTTCAAATTTTACGTCCGGCATCATGTCATATCTCAGACCTTCGTTGATGTATAGTCCAACACCTCCAGCGTTCGTTTTAGATGGCGAGTGTAAAAAGTTGAAACCTGTCAGGTTAACATTAGTCGTTGGATGTTCTTTCAACTTGGTCTCAGAGATTCCGATGATGGTTGGTGAGCAATTGAACATTTCAAACAGGGGGGGAATTTCATCTAGATGAGCTTGGAGGGATCTTGTGTTTAAGTGTGCAAGTAAAATTCCTTGAGATGATGGGATACCACTACTATTCGTTGAATTGATAGATCTGCAGTTGCTCACGTTGAAAAAGTTTTGAGCCATTTTTTAGTGTGGGTTGCGTTTGCAGTGAGAGAGCAGTATAGCAGTTTCTATTGGAGTTTATCGAGGTCATCCTTTGACTCAATGTGGATTCTGGGTGCACCATCATTCTTTTTCATGTAGATATTTCCATTTGCAGTCCAGAGGTATTTGAAGCTTTTTTTTTGTTTCGCAGCTCGCGCTTCAAAGAAAACATCTCTTCTGTAATTTGTTAAATTTTCGTTTAGGAAGAGTTGTTTCATTCCTTCTACACCAAAGTCCTTGATATCCCTTTTGGCCTTTTTCACTTTGAGGAATTCTTTTTTTGGTTGCTCTGAAGAGAATTTGGCTATAACGGGTCCTGTTTTGTCCTTATTTCTGAAGCGCACTCTATAACACTGCACAATCTGTGGCGCAGTAATCTCAGCTTTCAAGGCGTTAGCTATTTTCATGATAGTTTCAGGCAGATTTTCTTTTTCGGAGTG
Organism: Botryllus schlosseri; assembly: GCF_051294905.1. Lineage (NCBI taxonomy): Eukaryota > Metazoa > Chordata > Ascidiacea > Stolidobranchia > Styelidae > Botryllus > Botryllus schlosseri. The sequence goes on along the minus strand of NC_137246.1, from coordinate 24,307,315 downwards.
GGGAACACCATGAAATTCCAGGTTGTTGTTTCGAGATTGCTGCTCCAGGTTGTCGTTGGTGCGTTCTAGGTCAGATATTTTTTTGTTCAGGAATCTCATAGTTGACTCAAATTTGTCGTGTTCGTTGAGCATGGATTCTTGTGAGGCGAGTTCTAGATTTTTTTTGGTGTCCTCAAATTCTGCATTCATGAATTCCATACCAGTCTTGCAAGATTCTATCTCTTCTCGCAGTTCTTCTACGGCAGAACCAGATTTTTTGATATCTTCAGCTGTAGTCTGCAGTTCTGAGATGATGTTGCGCAGTTCCTTGTTTTCTTCCTTTAACACTTTGACTTCAGCGAGCGTATTATCCAGTTTACTCTCCATCTTTTTCAGTCTCAGCAAGATGACATCTTCGTTTGTTCCGGCCTTTGTCATTTTGTTTCTTGGATGGGTATATAGCCTAGATTATAGCCTAGATTACTTTAAATCTTATAACAACCAAATACTCCAATACTTTTCATTCAGTGTGCATGCCTCTTCTTTACTTCGCCTAGGCCAGTGGTTCTTGACCTTTTTTCCTCCAGCGTCCCCTTTCAAAAATTTCCTGGGTTTGGCGCAGGGTTGTAATGACTCGACTCGAGTTAGATTTTTTTGTGACTCGACTTGACTCGAGTCATTTTCTTGAAATGGGAAAATGACTCGACTCGACTCGAGTCAATATTTGGATTGACTCGACTTGTACTCGAGTCATTACGCATGACTCGACCCAAGTCATTGACTCAGCTTATTTTATATGACTTGAAGAAAAAAAGAAATTTGCGAATCGTACTGGTTAGATCAACGCATCTGACGAAGTCTGCCGACATCGCTATTTGTCACCACTGCTTTCGTTGCACTCGTTTGATATCAGATATGCCGCCGTAAAACCAACAGACAATAGTACATAGTATCAAGGCATTGTACAAAATCATCCAGTGATGAAGAGGTAATAGATCCTCCGCAATCAAAGTAGTCAAGACTTTTCAATTATACAAGCAAACAATCGAAGCAAAGTTCAATTAGAGCCAATGAAGTGACTCAGATGGTCAAGTACTTGGAAGAGATTGATGAGCTCATGTGTAGATTTGAAGGCGATGATTCTTTGCATTTTTGGGCGACTAGAAAGAATGAGTATCCAATGCTCTTCAGTGTGGTTCAAAAATGCTTGTCAATTCCTTCATCTAGTGTACCAGTGGAACGTGTATTCAGTAGATGTGGATTTATTTTAAGGCCATGCCGCTTTAACATATCTGAGGATCTCCTTTCCACTTTAGTATTTTTGAGGTGTAACTCATTGATTTGATCTGCTGTCTGTGAAAACATACAATACCCTCCGTCCATTTGAGGTTTTGCTAGGTATGTGCATTGTGCACGTGAGTAATAATGAATTGCTAATGTTTGTACAATAGGGCTGTTCAAAAATAAATTCTTTTTTTTTTATTCTACTGGGTGGCTACTTGATAAAATTGTTATGTTGCATAAAAAGAACACTGAATCTGGCTTAATCTTAAAAAGTAGAATCAATGATATGAGAGGAGAAAATTTTGGATATGAAAATAAATGGAGTATTTTTAGTGGGAAATTCTTTCATATAATATAATTACATACTAGTAGTAAGCCTACTATTTTTCATATCCAAAATATTCCACTCTAATAACTTCGCTTCTTTTAGTCGGAATTGAGTCAAATTTGCTATGAATCATAATTTTACACAATCTAACAATATCATGAGATAGCCGGTAAAATTCGAAAGTCTCTATTTGTAATTAATCCATTAAAGCATTGCTTTCTACTGGTTGGAATTGAGCCAAATTTAGGTTCTTTAGGCAATCTAACAATTTTAAGAAGTAGCCTCCTTTTTGTGATTTTGAAATTTTTTTGAGAATTTTTGGTAAATGTAGGGCAAATTCAACTAAGATACAGTAAATCAGCACTGAAGTAACGCTCCGGCGGCTATTTCGGGAGCTGAGCATGAATGTTTTTTTGTCAACCACCTGATAATGTGAAAGAAAAACTGTACCTCTACATAAAAATGCATCTGTTGATTCTCTATCTGCTGGTATCTAGACGTGAATTCGTTGGTTCTCTATCAGATAGTATGTAGACATGAATTCGTTGGTTCTCTATAACCTATTAGTGAGCTGTCGTCGATGTGCTCGTAATAAAAACTGAATGCTTGTATTTGTGATGTATCAGACTGACAAGACATATTTTATTTGAAGTTCTAAGATTAGTAAAGTTATCAGATTGGCGGCCTGTCTCGTCTATCTGTAGCATCGGTAAATGAGGCCAGGAACTGACCGTTATCTGCCTAAATAAACATGTGCCAAGACTCTGGTAGTGGCAAAATAAGCATGTTTGGCAAGCAAGGAATTCGATATCACCCAAGCAGGATTGAAAACATAAGTTGAACATGACTTCAATACTGTGACTTGGACTCGGACTCGAGTCATAACACTATGACTCGGACTTGACCCTTAAAACAGTGACTTGGACTCGGACTCGACTCGGTGATGAATCGAAAATGACTCGACTTGACTCGAGTCAAAACCACGAAAAAAAGATTGACTCGTGACTCGGAACCATGTGACTTGGTTACAACCCTGGTTTGGCGCCCCCCATATTTCAAGAATGGTAGGAAATACAAGGGGTAAGAGTTGAAAGTCCGATCGATCTTTTCGGGTAGGGACTTCAATATAGCAAATAGCTTGAATCGCGTCCGAGGACCACTCGACCAAATTGACGCTATGATAATTGTATGTGCGGGGTCTACGATATGTGCTATATTCAGGATCAAATCAAGGTTGTCACAACAACCATCGAGTATGGGGTCATACCATATGGTCTATTGACTTTAACATTAATGTTACAAAGCAATTCATTATAACGTTTATGTAGGGTTGCAGGTCACAACACTAAACACCTATCATCCTTTATGATACGATAGAGAAATATTCTGAAGATTTAATTTTGTAGTTATCAAATACGAATATATTTAATTGAAAATATGGTAGGTGGTACTGAACTTGAGTTTTGCTTTCACAACTACATTCATTGCAGTAAAGAATTTATTGACTCGAAGACTTTTCGTGTACCCCTTATCGAGAGTTAACGGCGCAATAACAAGCATACAGAAAGCGATTCAAACGATCAAAACCGAATTGGCAAAGTATGACGTAATACTACAATAAAAAAATCGAGGTTTGACTACAGATTTTATCGAATGTTAATTTGCAATGAGAACTCACGGATATATAGAACTGCTGTTATTTATACTATGTCCCTACTGCACCGTCTACTGCGACACCATTTTTCTTCAGCGCCCTCATATCGCCCCCTGAGCGGTTTCTATGATGCGTTTGGGTGATTTCGATATCTTTCCAATATACCGCCAATCCTGACGGGAGGTCAAGAAATAACAAAGTGACTTATTACAATTGGGCCACCCGTATATATACATCACCATTTATAACTTGTCCTAAATTTTCGAAAACATACCCTCCATCAACTTTACCGGGGAATCTGAACACATTGGCTGGCAAAGGATATAAATGTTTGATAATATGAAACTACGAATATTAATGACAAAAATCATTTTGAATCGCGACCATGTCGGAATTATAGGAATCTATTCAAAACATGACCACTCGCGATTTCGGTGCGTATAGCCGATATGAATGGATATTGGATAGGTTAGTCGCCCGCCCTATTCTAGTCGCTTTCTTTTTCTATACTGTATTCTTTACTTTTATTTAGTGTGCATGCCTCCTCTTTACTACGCCTAGGCCAAGGTGGGTGTCTGATTCCATTGACAAATCCAAGTCGCTTCGACATCTTCCTGTCTATTCATTGTATCGCATTTTTTGTGGTGTATTGAACTGATAAAATTGCTAATAAACCAATGATGATGATGATAGTCTGGTGCTCACCGTAAATGGACAATGAACATGGACAGTTTAAATTGGGCATTTGGCGTCCAGTAATTTCATTACGAACTATATCCTAAAATGCGGCCGTATGGGATACACGACTCATCTTTACTCTTGTTACAGAGCCCCTGCTACAAAGGCTAAACACGTCAGGTCCGGCATCACGCGCCTAGAAATTGTGGCTTTCACGGTACCTTGATCAACGAAGGAGAATAGCTGACGTGGCGATACTTGTTTTGTTGCAGTTTTCAAATATACATTGTCTTCCTGATATACGCCGAGAAATAAAATGCCTTAGAAGTGACATTCACAATTAGAAATTCATATTCAAAACAACGCTATCCATTTTCTTGATTGGTTAGTAGCTTTCTAGCACCGCCGTGAAATGTAGGTGTGTAACGCAACATTAGGTTACGCCGAATATTTTAGAAGTCGATCAGCAATACTTGGATTTTCAGAATCAGCGCGACAATTACATCTGATTTATATCAGCGATTATAAACTCTAGCCTAGTTACTAGGGATGGTGTGAACGTGAGGTTCACGTTCGCGTTCTGTGTGTGAACCTCGGAAATTTAGAGGTTCGCGTTCACAACAGAACTTTGGTAGGTTCTGCACTGTGAACCTTTTGGTAAATTGAAAATTTCCACTCCATTATAAGATCTTTGGCTCAAATTTATTGCATTTCAACTGCGGGCCACTCCATGCATGGTGCTGGCAGCATAAAAAATCAACGCTTAACGAGCATGCACCATGCACCTCGACAACCTTAAAAGTTTTAGTTGCTTTGTTGGAAAAATCTTCTCGAAATAACCAGCTTTCCGTTTGTGAATATTTAGTGACTCTCTGCTGTGAGCTTGACCCGCAATCACACGACATCGCGAGCGATATAAGTAGTCAGCGAATGATGCTTATTCAACCAATCAATGACATTGATATCGTCTTCTGATGTAAAAAATCGAACGGGCGTACGGGGTCAATCTTGACTTCATGTCTTTACTGTATCATTAAAACCAAATCCGTGCGATTAAGGTGCTTGCTACTGCTGCATAACTTGTTGTTGTTTATGGTATCGGTAGCGAGTATTGAAACCCGTTGTACACTCTGCTCAATATCAATATAACAATACTCAGACTCCGAACACATTGTCCGGTCTGGCTAAGACCGTTAAGGCGTAAGCTTATATTCCTTGGTAAGCCCTCGTCGAAATTGTTGGCAAAGCGACGGAATGTATTGATTTTACGCAAATATTATATCCTTTGATTACCGCTGTTGATACATTTAGCGACGTTTAAAACGCCGATATGTACTTCAGCATTGTGGCATTATGTGGACCGAGTCTTCGCTAGGCATCGTGTACATAAATAGAGGCTATCACTTCATTGGAAGATGGGGTTGGAATTAGCAATATGACGTCACATGACGTCACGAGGTTCACGTTCGTGTTCACACAGAACCTTTGAAAAAGGTTCGCGTTCACACGAACCTGAACCTTTCAGAGGTTCACACCATCCCTACTAGTTACGATGAGTTGCGCTGTCACAGGTGAGGCGTGGCCCGTCTGAACCTCATCTGAGCCCTACCTCTCCTTTCGCGCTTCATTTTCGAACAATGAATAGGTAAATTCCGTGATTTTGGGAATGAAAATGTTCAAGATCCAGTCATTTATAAACATGGATAGAATATACCAATAACGATTGGAGGGTTCACAATTTTCGTTAACTCATCCCTGACGACATGTGAGGCACTATCTCACTTGCCTCCCCTAACCCCGCGTCAATGCCGTATCACACGGTGGGTATGTAGGCTACTGCTGCAGTGTTTGGCTCCACCTGCTCATGGGGGCAGAAAAATATAGCGCACATTACGAATCCTATAAATTATAGCTACAAATACGCCACGCATGCTCAATTGTGACGTAACTGTTGATTGAGATGTATGGCTCTTTCGGAGTCACAATTGAAAATATTGGGCCAATATGGCTCTTTGGCCGAAAAAGGTTCCCGACCACTGGTATAGTAAGTAGGTTAAGTGTCACGAAATATGATGACGTAGAAGTAGTGAAAAGTTATATACCTTTACTGGAGTAGGCTCATCAAATCAAATATACCACTAGATTGCGATAATGAGGATGGTGCCGAAATGACTCGGAGTAGTCTTTTTGATCAGACCGAATTTGTGGGTTAATACTACGAGTAGAATAAAATTTCTGGGGTAGCCTACTTCGAAACTGAATAATTGGACGTTTTTGTATATTTAAATCCCTGATGTTTCTGCGGCATACCGGCCCATGATATAGCCTACATACACACGATCTGTGCAATTGTGTATAATATGCACACTGCACAGCATATGCATAGCCTACCATGAGTGCAATGTTCCCTCAAATTTTTGACGGGTCTGCGCACACTCACCAACTCACTGCGCAGACCCTTGGACAACAGTGCGTATCGACTAAAAAAAGGTCATCACTTCGGATTTTTTGTGCTCAACTTAGATTTTATGTTCGCAGACACCGTCTCAGCATTGACTAGTGACCAAATGCCTAAAGTCCATGAGTGGACGGGCATAAACGCCTCGAAATCCCAATTGCTGACAGTAAATTCAAAAATAACCTAACCGTTAATATCGCTGCTGGTCAGCCCGTTTCCAGCACAGATAATGCCAAATATCTCGTGGTTTTACTGGACTCGAGCATGTCCTGGAAGAGTCATATTCAGTCCCTTAATCCAATCGAAGTTACATTATCGCATCCTCTGTTGGGGGGCTGCCAGTAAAACTACACTCAAGCCACTGCAAAAACTACAGTAAAAGTACTCCGAATCATAGCTAGGGCTCCGGCCTGGCTGCCCATCCAACAAGTCGCTGCTGAACCCTGAAGGCATTCGGCGTCAGAAGATATGCGGAAACTAGAAATCGCCAAGTTTATGTATCAGTTCCACTGCGGTCGTTGCCCCGAATATTTCAATGACTTTTTTACCCTCGGAATCATAAAAGCGCACAAGTACAACGCACGCGCGGCCACGTCGTCCAAATATCATATGATCGACCGAAAAGATCATCGCTCTATCAAATATGCCGGACCTGATGTGTGAAACAGTATCCCGCCGGCCATCCGACAGTCGACGAGCATGTCCACATTCAAATCGAAATACAAGCAATTACTACTAAATAAATACAGTCCAGCATCCTCAAGCGCAATGTGCATGCCTCCTCTTTACATCGCCTAGGCCAATGTGGGTGTCTGATTCCATAGACTACTCCAAGTCGATTCGACATCTTACTGTCTTTTCATTGTATCGCATTTTGTGGTGTATAGAACTGATAAAAATAGCTAATAAACCATTGATGATGATGCGCATTTGCGCAGCTTCGAGGGAACATTGCACGAGTGCATGATGTGCACATGCCGCTGGACTAGGAAGGTGCAGAAATAGCCTTGTAGGATTTGCCGAGTCTTGCACCAGCCCTATGCTCCATCCCCGTTTAATGCTGATCGCCAAGCGGGGAAGCCATGGATACCATAGTGTTACTAATCGCGTCTTTGGTCCGACCTGACCAGGGATCGAAGCCACAGCCTACCGATAAAGAAGCCGTACCCAAGTACTTCGCTATTGACCACCTCTGTTAATGTAGCATCTACCTCGACCCGAAGCCGGACGTTCCTCCACACTGAGTGAAATTGATCTTTATACGGCTGTCTTCCCTTTCCTTGCTCTTATTCATTCGCAGAGGTGGTCATTGGTCAAAGTAGTCAAGAAAGCTACTCAAGTAGAATTACAAGTTGCCACAAAAAAATCTACTCAAGTACGAGTAGAAGTAGTTCTTCAATAGGCAACCTAAAACTACTTGAAGTAGATTTTCAAGTAAGCAAGCAGTTGTGAAAACGATCGTAATTCGTTCGCATGGATTGTCAAAAGCTGTAAATTGAGCTATGCGAAAGGTGCAGAGCTTAATTGATTCATATTGATGCATACCAGGACCAGGAGGTATCCAATTTTCGACAGCATAAGCATTCGTCCGCATCATGGGATGAAAATGATAGTATTGATGTGGAAAAGCGATACTAATCCTCTGTTACTCGAGCAGCACGTTTCAGGAAATATCATGGTATGGCGCCCTCTCACATATTGTATGGCCCGTAGTTTAGTCGAAGAGTAATACGGAGAAGTTGTATAGGATGCGGTGTAAACACTTTGCGCCGTTAGTAAAAGTTGATAAAAATATGGTGGGTCGTAAAAATGCCATATTGTATAGCTTTATTTCCGGAAATTAAAGGCATTTCTACACTTGCTTTTATACTTCAACATGTATGTTCTCCAGATAAAAGAACTGAAACTAATTAGAACTCAGATACTGGGAATTGAAAGAAAACTATAAATACTACTTCTAAAAGCGGAAAATGTATTTCATGTCTTTGGTCCAGAAAGTTTTAAAGACGGTATGCTAAATCAGGTCTAAAGCTAAAAAAAAGTCAGAGTCCACTTTTCCAGATTAGGACATGCCATAGACTGCGAGATTACGACATGATGAGTAAATGCTAGATTGCGAAACATCAGTTTCAAATGTTATGATGGGCCATATATCCTGTGATGAAATATTTCATATGGGCGACAATGCGGTGTGAACAGAACCACGCAACCCGCTACCTAAACATATTCACCGATACTTCCGTGAGATCATATTGGTCACTCCATATCCACTGCGCGCGACGAAGTACTTCAAAAAAGTAGAAGTACTTCGTTACTGACCACCTCTGGTCATCACCATAATAATCTGATCACAATCAGGGGTTCTATTATTTTCACCCGCCCAAGTTATTATAACGCCATACATAAGACGCAATGCGATCTACTGATGAGCAGATAGGATGTTGAAATGGTTAAGTACGGTCTATCATATCAATCCAATGTAGGCTACACCGCGTTCTTCTAGTTTGAAGAAAGTAAATTCTGTCAGTATAAAATTAGCGGTTATTATTTTGCTCTGCCCAAGGCAAACACCACGCAGTGATTTCCCTTGAAAGAATAGAATCCCGACTACACTAACTCTATAAAAACTCGAATGCTCCATGATATCTACGACTAAATTTCTCTTTTCATCAACGGAGCTGAGACAAAATTCTCTACAAAAGCTACCTACTGCGAAGACCATTTGAGCAACCAAATGTATATGAATCGGATAAACCAGTCGAAACTCCAACAATGAAACTTCGACTGCGACTAGTCAATTACAAAAAATATCCGAGCTGTCCGTCTCCAACGGCTGACCTAAGCTCAACTCATGCAACATTGGTATGTTCGCATCGCAATCATTCAAGTGCACGCACTAGTAGGAACTGGCAGTGGAAGCCATTATAAACTGTGCGCAGCAAACATTTTGATAACGGTTGATATACAATGTTCTTTCCAATTCTACTAGTTGCTGAAGATTACCCTTGACGAGTGTCAGTCGAAAATATTCGGGCTCATTTCAATATGCATATACTATGCAATTGTATAGGTCGAATTCAACAAAATCATTCCGTGACCCCACGAATCGTTCATGAAAAACTCAGAATTTTTTCACCCAGTATGGTTAACTAGGCTACGCTCTGACTAATATTAGATTTTATTGTGCGGAAAGAAAAAATACAGAGCATTTTGACTAAAAATGAGACAAGGCAGATATCATGCTCCACAATGAACGTGATAGAATACAGCAGATAACATAGTCAAACGTAAGCTTCAACAGAGCCTTAATAATTTTCAAGAAGGCGTTGCGAGTAAACAGTTGATCCTGGCAGGGATCAATATGCTTCAAACAGTGAAATGGATGCTTGATTTATAGCTCGTGTTTCAAACAAACCACAGTGAAGAAATGACAGAAGTCACATAAGAAAAATTGAAGTGCAGTTGTGAATAGTATTGGATATAACAGTAACGGCAATAGGTCACACTGAAATAAGTGGGTTTGTTCTGATCACATTATAAGTAGGGTGATTTTTTTTGACATGTCAAAAAAGTCAAAATTTCGTCAAAATTGTAGTGTTAGGTCAGAAAATGTCAAAATTTTTTACAAAGTCAAAAAATTTTTTGCAACCTGCATTTCGTTTGTATCGTAGATTTTGCACTGTTGGTGAACTGATCTGACATTTTACAGCTTGTAGCCTACTTTATAGGCCTACTGTTGTAGACAGCCCATTGTCTGCTCATTACGAAGCATAAACATTCAAATAAAACAAAAAGGTTGACATGGTGTTCACCGCAATATCCCAACTGAACCAAGACTGCGTGAGCATTGCATGGTTCTTATATCAAGAAGCGCATGATGAAAAATTGTGATGTAGACACCATTGTCAGAATGAAGCTACGCAGTGTGTCACCAGCAGTGTACGCACAACTACATTGTTGTCAGCCAACAACTGCTGCTGTTGAAAATTCTTTCTCCATTATTGGCAAGCTACTTAGTAAGGACAGACACTATCTACCCGAGAATGTAGGAAAGTATCTTTTGTTGTACTACAACAAATTTTAATTATTTCTACCATAATACGTGATGCAACTACTGGAATTCTTCATAGGGCCAGATTTCGTAAAAATAAAGTTTGTTCACATAAAAATTTGTCAGTTTCTGAGTCAAAATAGTTTTTCCAGGCCAAACTACTTCGTAAGGACAGACAGTTCCAACCAGAAATGAAGATAAGTAGTACAATTCTAACATTAAGTGGGAAAACACCTAATTTGCATATGTTAGGTCAAAATTTGGTCAAAATGAAGTTTTTTAAATTTAAAAATGTCAAAATCTTGATTTTTTAGGTCAAAAATGTCCGTTTTTCAGGTATAAATAAATTGCCCTAATTATAAGCAATTTCCTAAAATTCATGCATTTAGGCATCGTGTCCAGCAATATCAAAGAAAGTGCAAAGATTTTATGGAGGCTTACATTATATACACTCTCTACATGCGTTCGTGAGAGAACTTACCTATCAAACTCGAAAAGATAAAATTTCAACTAAGGCAGGGTTGGGATGCCAAAAGCATTGTAAATGCAAGGTTTAAAATCTGCAATGCTTATCACCGTGCAACTAAAAGCATTCATGATAATTGTTTGTATATGTTATCCTTGTAGCTGTATAACATGATGTTTGTAACTCTGAACAAATAAGGGAAGTAAATAAATTTTAACCATATTCCAACCAGATTGATTCATAGGCTACTTACTTCTTTTGAAAGTTGGCTTCGCATATTCGCTTTGCAATCGTATGGAAATACTTTTTGTGTTCCGGCAGCCGTGACGCAGCATTGGCGACGCTCTTGTTAAATTCATCTTCCGTGCCCATTTCGAGACACTGCACAAACGTGTCCATTGCAGAGGATGGCAGGTCAACCTATCGTAAAATTATTGAAGAGTCATGATAAATTGGCACGGTACATATTTGAACTTTCCAAGTCATCACAGTGATTCGACTTCATAGTACTTCCCCAGCACTAGTTGTGTTGCATACAACATACAATCAAATATTCATCTTACTGCTAAGACGTATATTTCCGCGGGTCCCGAGATATGCTCCAACGGCAGGTGCATCAGAGTAGAACATGCCTGTTGTTTATAAGCTTGCTGGTCTGTCATCCCCAATTTGTCTGGTGGCACGACATCGATATTCCAACAACGCGGGCTTTGATTTGCGTACTGGTCAGACCTGGAAGCAGACGTACTGCTCCTGTAATTGCTATTTCTCCCGAATTATCCAAGGGTTCATAAGAGGAGACAAACATGAAACAAATCCCCACGAAGGTGCAAATTGCGCTTCAACCAAGACTGGGCACAATGATTTCAGTACTTGAATCTGAATCGAGTATTAATTGTGAAGATTCGAGTAGCGAAAGTATAATCAACAACAATTATAGTTTCGATACTTTTCCCAACGTGGTAACATTAAAATCTCGTCAGGTCACAAGACTGCATCCAGAACGTGTAATACAAAGGTACGGTACGCACATTTTTGTGAAGTTGCGATCAGCCGCAGCATTGTTGCCAAGTGCAATAGTAAAAAGATACAAATTATCATTATTGGGGCAAGTCCTTGCAACTTTTGCAACTTTTTTTACAGCTTCCTAGATTCTCAGAATCTATGTCTCATGATGGTTTAAGCTGTTTGGAGGGATTTCATAGTGCAATTTTCTCTATTTTGCAAGTTACCTTTTACTGCAACTTTTATCAAATATTGCGTGAAAATGTAAAGAAGTGATTTAGAAACGTGCTATAAACTATTTCTAGTATGGTTCTATTCTCTTTGATTTGAATAACAAAGAGCTGCTATATGATGGGTTAACTGCATCTCACTGTTTCTATGACACTGACTTGTAAGCAACTACCCCTGTCAAGCACGACCGTGCCTGAGCAATATGTATATAGATCGCTTTGATAATTCTGTCATTTAAATTTGAAATAGTTTCTCATTTCACAAACGCCCAGGCGAGACCGCCGAAAATTACATTTTCACTGGGTCACCTTTTTCGGGCTATTGATTTTGTTAAAGTCGCCAACAGTGAGTTTTCCCGTAATGCCTTGGGTCAAGTTTGCAGATCTTCAGGGTTTGGTGTGTGTTATTCGACTTGTTTTAGGGTATTGGCGGGCAACTTCTCCAGTCGGCGGGCCGGATCGCTGAATCGATACATTATTCGCCCATTTATCCACATATACAAGTTATAAATCGTATTCAAGGAATGTATTTTAACGATAGCAATGTCACTTCAAAGCCATTTCTCGCCGGTAATGTCGAAGACAATGTGATTTGATAAAAGCATTATCATACAGGCGCCGCCATGTCTGCTTCTCTCTCATCAATTACCACACGGTTTCAAAGCTTTCAAGGCGTTCGATAAGCCTGGTACCCCAAATTTACCAAGATATCAACTCATTAGGGTTGAGTACATCGTAAATGCCGATAATGCAAGTCTTCTCGCTTCGAGGAACTTAGCAACTTACGCGTAAGCTCCACTCTCGAACGCTGCGCACACAGGTAACATACAGTCACTAAAATTTGACGTTTAAGCAAGTAGTAGGGAATCTCGGCAGACTATGGCTACACATTATCATGTAAGACGGGAAACTGTCTACAGCAGTGGTTCTCAACCTTTTTTGACACGCGCCCCCCTTGGAGATGGTCAAAAAACTCGCGCCCCCCCTGACCCCCCTTGCTTTTATCGTCATGTCAAAAAGAGCACATCATCTAATACAGAAGTTGGCAACGTTTTTGATAATCATGGCCGCATTTCGATTGCTTATGTAGCGTAAGGCGGCATTCAGGGCATAGCCGCAATGAACGATCTGGACGCAAAATTATTATGGTAAAGTGTCCATATCCATTCCCGGTGAACACCGGACTATTCTACTTTTCACAACGGCCTGTGGTACGCACCAAAATCGCGAGTAACAATGTTATGAATAGTTGCCGGGAGGTGCATATTGTCGCGCGGAGCGCGAAAATTTTTCAGGGCCGCGAACGAATTGTTATTTCTTGCCAATTCCCATTCGGATCAGATTAAGAAGGGCGCTACTGCATTAAAATCGAAAAATGAAGTCTTGTTGAATTGCGTGGAAGGTGAAGAAAATTTCAAGATTAATTAAAATCTCTCGAAAATGCGGGAGTGAATTCGTAATTGCAATTTGCATGTCTACGGCCGCCAACACATACTAATTGAATTAGGCGTCGACGGCCGCTCAAATTCCCTTCTACGGCCGCAGGCTGCCCACCCCTGATCTAGTAGTATACTTAAGGGATATCTTACGCCAATTCTGAATCTGCATTCCAGTTGTTGAGTCTTTTACATTGCTGACAAATTTCTCCAAACTTGTTTGAAAATAAGAAAAAAACATTGAACAAGACATCCATTAATTAGGTAGGTCACCCTAGCTGAGACTAATCCTGATGCTGGTAGTGAGTACAGAGAGCAAAGGCGTCGTTCTGTCCTGCCAGGCTAAATTTGATCAGTTTTGGAAAATAATTAAATTGTCTTGATTTATAGCCTAATTGAGGGCGAAACCGGGCAACCTATGTTGCATCTAAGTCTGTCTTAGGCAGTGCAGTTCGCAAGCTACTAGTAAGAGATACCCAGCGCGACAAGCTTCAGGCTACTGTCAAAGCTATGAAGCAATGAATGACTTACACGTGGTAATTGCTCTCTATATCTCCAAAGAATTTCAAAAATTTGCTCAAATGACGTTGAAATCAGACTATACTCCGTTGAGCGCGGTTGCTAGAGTTTGTATTTTGCATGCTTTCTTGAATATGGAATAAATTTCGTCTTCATTAATCGTCATCTCATAATGGATGTGAAAGACATGTTCAGACACGTACAATTTATACTGACTTTGTCAATTTCTCGCGCCCCCCCTATACTGACTTCGTCAATTTCTCGCGCCCCCCCTGAGAGCCGTCCGCGCCCCCAAGGGGGGCGTGCCCCCCAGGTTGAGAACCCCTGGTCTACAGGCTGTATATTGCCCGTCCCTATTTTAGGGGGAGGGGGTTATCGCTATGCTGTTTGGCTTTTGGAGGGAAAATTATTCCTGCATTGCGTAATTTTCTTCATGTGTGCCGGGAAAAATGTAAGTTTTGGCGGTTTCGTCAGACAATGGCGAAGTAACAAATTTCACAGTCCTGCAGGAACTAAGATATATAACGGAACCTTTCGAGTATCTCATACCCTAATATTTCAACAAAAATTATAAATGCAGCTTTTGTTAAAATTATATGCAACTTTCTCGCGATTTTAGTGCAGCAAAAACTTGCCCTAATCATTATGTATGTGGTGTAGAACTGACATTATTTTATTTGTGGCATAACAGAAAGGTACAAAATTTTACTTTTCACATCATTCATACTCTTATGACATCATAACAGGTGATACTCGAATGCTAGACACGAATCGAATCACTCAGGTATGGTGATGGTATTCACGTAGCAGTAGAATTAATATCGTTGTAAATTTCTACACCCGTAGAAGTGGCGATTTCTAAGACCCGTCGAAATTAGTTTAGGTGGAAGTAGAAAATGAAGGGCTGAAATGCAATCGAGCAACCATTTCAAAGGGCAGATTTGGTCAAGTGGTCGCATATTAGCATTAGCAACTAATTGGAGGTGGTTACTTTCCGAATTACAGGGTGCATGGACGCAAAATGACTTACGTACTCACAAAGAGGTGCAATTTTCGAAAATATATTCATTAACTGGGAGGAGCTATTTAGCATGGTTATTACAATAATTTCACTTGAAAGAGTGATGCAAAAATATTCAAAACTACTTTCTACTTCATCAAGTCCTAAGTATCAAAAGTAGTCTTGCTTTATAAATTGTTGAAGTAGAAGTAGTCTGAAAAAACATAACCCCTTAAGTAGTGCAAGTAGGCGAAAGTTACTTGAAAACTCTAAAAATTAGAAGTACTTTGTTACTGAACACTGAACAGCGAAGAGCTAAACACCCCTGGTTACAACACAGGCAAATCCTTACAATAGAAAAATAATGACTCAATTGCAGTAAAACCCCACAACATGCACTGATATCGTTTGAGTGGCAATGCTAATATTATGATTTACCACTGCAAAGAGTCGTTTGAAATAGTTCAATTCACGACCTGGCACAGTACAACCGGATTAGGTTCAGAATCACAAGAACCGAACGAGTGTCAAGTGTCATCACCTTTGCGGAGAGAAATCATCGCCGCCTTTAATTTTGTGTGTCAAGTATACCACCAGATCTTCTGTAAGCACGAGCTTCTCATTTTGCTTCTTGAATCCCTCCGTAGCGTCGTATGACCGCACCGCAATGATGGTACTTTTGTCTTGCAATATCACAAGGTGGGCAATGCAGCGCTTCGCAGCCATCTGCTGTTAGACAGCATACTGAAATTCTTGAAGTTGGACGATGAATTTTACTTTTTCGCACCTGAACTATTTTCCGATAATCTGTCCCAATACCACTCGGGCTCATCTCTGCCCGGATTCCGGCGTCCCACAATCGTCTCAAAATCCCCATTCTTTTTTTCAAGTGTTGCTTGCGACCGAATGCCACCACCAGCACATCAACAGTACTCAACGACTTGTATGGGCTTCGTGACGAGGCGCCGACTGAGTTATTTTCCGTTGTCATATTGTGCTGATAATCAGACTGCGAATGTGCCACGATCTGTAAGCCGGAATGACGATTCAAATTTGGTGCGCGAATTCCAAAGGTTTACAAGAACGTGTAACAGAGAAGAAATGCATGTCGGAAATTTTGCAAAGGCTTAAGAAGCGATGACGTGTGACCTTGCCCGGCGCCGAGTTACGGGGTGGTTACGCAAGTTGAGAAATTACTGATTAGATGCACGCTTTCTCATTTGCTATCATCTGTATAGGCTACTAATTCTTGTCTGCTTTATACACTCGTATTCCTTCGGTGTCACTTTTCAGTGTTTGATCTGTTATTAATACTGCGCATTGTGCAGTGCACGTCGTTGAATTACGTTGTCAAATAAAGATGCAACACGAGATTCTCGGTGGCGCAAATTCTGAATTTATTCGATTAGTTTGAACAGGAACCTTCTATGTTCCAATAAACTTCATTACTGGACGGACTTTATCGAGCGCAACCACATCGCGGATCGAATTTCAAACCTTTTGGATATGTATTTCTATTGATAAGGTCGCGACATGCGCACATATTGCTCTTGCTGCAATAACACGTGGTAAATTAAAAGCGCACCATTTTACGATCAAATTCGACTGGCTGATCGGGGCATACGTAGGCCGTAGGCCCCGGGCTGATATTAACCAGCGCGTTGTCGGCATTAAAACCTCAGGTGCATAGCCAGGGAGTTTCTCACTTATAACTAGAAATCCCGTCCTTTTGAAATGCCAATTCACTAATTCGTATTATCGATGCTGCGTACTGCAAATTAGCGAGAGTCATTTGTATGCGAAATGGGTCATCGATATCTCATGTGCAGTTGTGCACTATCGTCGGTGGTTTGATTTAGCGCGTCCGCATGCAGGCCTGCTACCGTCCACAGAAACACTTTCGCCAAACAGTAATATGAGTGCTGTAATATTGTTTGTGTTTATGTATCTATTTGATTAAAACTTATGCCCGCGTCTGAACAAATTGTGCTCGTTGCCACTGCGGAATCTGGGTATTTAGGTATGACTAGTGCACCCTGTAATTGTAAGTATTGCAAGTTTGCGGCATGTCTGCAATTTCGTTATCAGCGCAACCTTGCCGGCCGATTGTACAGTCCGATAAAATTGATCACACTATGTATTTCGCACAGCGTACTGATGTTGATTTCAGCAAACGAACGATCCTTATTAGATGTACAAATTCAACCTCATCGTTGGAAACGTAGATTTCATCGCGCGCTCTGAGAAACACCATCTTCTATCGCGATTTGACGACCAAATATACGTTCACCTTCTACAAATTAAAGTGCATTATCTGCATCGATGAGGGCCGCAAGCCGTGTTCAAAACATTTTGTGAACCATTTTTGAGATAAAAATTCTTGGAGCGCAAAGTTGAACAGTGTTTTATTGTGAGTGCCTGCTAGTTGGAATTTATTCCAATGCCCATAATATTAATCCTATTATGCTTTGCGAACATAAATCTGGAAATGCATCAATGCAATCAAAATCGATGTTTTAATAAGCAACAAATTGTCGCGATGCGAGCTACTCAATACTAAGTAAAAACCCATTGTGTTAGCGGTACGGGATAATGACTGATTGGCCGTGACCGTTTGTAATCATAATTCTTGTCTGTCTTTCGTGTTCCAGAATTGTCGCGCCGTGTTACTGCTCAGTGCTCAGTCCAGCGACGACTGCCGAGCGCGCGAATGCCGAGTGCGCAACAATCAATGACCTTATTTCGCATCATCTCAGCGAGAGATTGCGTCGCGTTACATTGTGCGATGTGCGTGCAGCCGTGCACAGACTAATCTCGCTAATTGGTCGCGGCCTCTCGTAACACTGATAATACGGCTCGTTGAATTGCAACTGATTATTAGAGTCTGAATGGCCATTTCGAAAGGACGGGGTTTTGCGTTATAAAAGGACGGGGTTTCGACACGCCCCTGGCTACGCGCCTGCCGCCACCCCATGCAAAAGTAAAAGTCGGCGCCTATGAGTCCTTGGTAACACAGAGATCATCGGGAAATGGAATAAGTACACTTTACCAATGTAATCGTAATCGACTACTTCTTGATTTCGCTCTAATCGTAATCCTAATCGCATGATCCAGCAGTGATCGTAATCGCAATCGATTACATTCATGAAGTAATCACTCTATGTCTGTTAAAGACAACATCATATTTTGAGTGCAGTGTAATTTTGCCACCGCCAAGTCTACAATTACGAACATGAAACACATACGAGATTTGCAACCTTCCGTGTAATACTTGATAGTCAACACACTAATAAAAGATGACAGGGGATATCACCAGACAATGTAATCAATTACAATTGCTATTACTCATGAATCACGCGATTACGATTACAGTGAAATATCGAAGTAGTCGATTACAATTACATGGAAAAGTTATCATGATTACTCACGATTACATATATTTCGCTTCTTAGAACTCGAGGCTTGAACACATATTGGAAAACAATAAAATGATTGCGATGAGAAAATTATTTTCTTTTTTATGTGATGCCATTTGCTTGTTACATCACAATAAACCCATTCCCAACTCTAAAGCGGACGATTTTGATTCTAGCTACAACTCACGTTAACATGGTGTAAAAGCGATGGCTATGTGGGCAGATTCAAATGTTGAGTGAAAAATTACAAAAGCACAACAGGTGCCCCTATGAAGATATTGTTTCGCGTCATTCTGAAGTTCTGTACCCCAAACGCCTTGTTCGAATATACTTTCGCGTTTTGCCGAGAATTGATCTACTTTTTGAGCTATGGACAGAATTATTTAAATTCGGCATTATCTGAGACGCAACCTAGGAGAATCTGCAATCTGCATAGATAGAAGACGGAGGATGATTCTCAGAAATCGCTACGCCAAAAGTAATCACGGGAGGCTTTTGTGGCTGCTCTGTTTGTGAAATGGGGCGTTCTGCTTCTACATTAGAGCTATCTACATGTCGATTATATTTACCCGACAGTGATTATTACGTAGGGGGACTCGCCGAATGGCGACAGCTTACCCGACAGATTCGCCGTTTTACATGTCACAGGTTGATCTATCGAAACTACACATTGCATTACATTCGATAGTTTATAATTAGTTTATTAACATTCATCCATGTGATGTTTTCCATTGCATAGTTGTCAGAGGCAAATAAGAACGCATATCACTGCAAAAGGAGTCGTTTGGAACTGTGAAATTTTAGGCAGCTTATTGATGTGCCATGTATATTCCGAATAGGACCGGTTCTCAACGTGAATAACCTTAGTGAACACTTGAAGTTCACAAATATCCCACAACAAACATTTTAACAGCCTAAAGTATAATATGTTTGGCAAAGCGGGTTGTTTTGTATCGGAAGCTAAATTGGCTCTTCCATATCTGGTTCGTTTCGTACGGTACGGTACTTAGACATATCGCCATTCGACGATATAATTATATCCACAGGTGCTAAAAGTCACTTATAATGTTATAAAACTGACTTAAAGTCAATTATACAGCCATGGAAATACCTAAACCAAACTAAAATCTCAGGACGAACGTTTCCGTTACCCGATATACGCGATTTCCCCTGCTGTTTTATCGGGTAACCTCGCGAGACAATTTTGTCCGAGAGATTTCCCGACAAATTTGCGTCGTCTGTGACGCACGAATGCGTAACCTTACGTCGGGTAATTTGTCGGGACATCTAGCGACATGTAGATAGGCCTACTGTCAGCGAGGCGAAGTCTCCCAGTAGTCAATTTAGCACAGATATTCGCCATTCACGTGGTCCTTCACAGGTGCCCCTGGCATGCAGCAATACGCAATAGAAGTTGGTGAAATATGGTCGTGGTAGCAAAAAGGTTGGACACTCCTGGTACAGAGGTACCCACATTGTCCACAGCGATGCTGACACCGAAGGTATGCCGTCTTGTCGGAGGATCGCAGCTCCATATATCCGCTGAATCTTCAATCAGCTCATTATACCGACCTCCTGCTGCTATCACTTCGTTACGCGTTTTCTTCTTTTTCATAATTTCAGCAGAAACCTATGGAAAATGCCATTGCCACACTTCTTCAGCGACTTGAAATTGAACACGCATAGTATTGTATCGTACCTGAAATATGATACCTGAATACTGATGCAGGTTGTACACAAATCCAAGATGAACGTTAACGGGCATGGTGATCCCGAAAGAATCGAGATATTGTCTTAACTCTTCGAGCTCATGGAGACCCTGGTAGCGAAAGAAATTCTATGATTTAATTAAAAATAGAGCTTCTAAGGCCACTTGTACCATGATACATATAGATAGTAACTGGGATTTTTATTTTAGTATGATGCAAGAAAGAAATAAGTCTTCAGTGCTTTTAACTTTAAGGATTTGGATTTTTCCGTCATCGCAGTTAGAATTAAGCTGCGTGGGCTTTATAATCGAACTACTATACGATACATAAAACCGGAAACGAAGTAGGCCTACACATATTATCAAGCTGGAAACATCGATTTTACCGCTCATCAACACAAAAGTGTATGCTCTCAAGTAGCCACACAGTTGAAAAAAATCCTATTTTCTAAAAACAGTCCACATCAAGTTATCAGACATGGATTAATCGTGATTAGTAATCGTAATCGATTACGACGATTACAGCATTTTCAAGTAATCGTAATTGCAATCGATTACATTCGAAAAAAATCGATTTCTGTGTGAAATAACGGTTACTTTTGACTTGTATAAGGACTATGACAACTGACCATTCGTGAATAAGGCAGCGTGCGATATTATAGCAGGTTCTAGGTTGCAGAAACGTAGGATTTGCAAACTATCCACTGCTCATTATTACGTCATGAGTATTAGCTTTTCTCGTCATTGCGCAACGAATTGTCCACACGTACTTAATATATGCTCGATGTACATGTAGTATACTGCGAATGTAAGAACCACGCATGTCGTTACTTGTATCGTAAGGACAGCTCGCAATATCTGTATTAAGTGGATTGCAGGCTATAGGCAGGCATGCGTATGTTATTAATTCGTGACTTCCCATCTGCTCTATAGTTAAAAGATATTGGAGTCGCCCAAACGTAGCAGACTGAACAAAAAGAAAAACTTCTTTCGTGACACGCAAACATAAATTGTCATTTTCTCACGTGCCCTTCATTTCCTCTGTGGGTGTCCCGGTGGCATTTGTACTGTGGGCTAATAGTGTGGGAGCCGTCGGCCTAAGTGCGTGCTCATAAGGTCTTAGAAGGTTTGAAGGTCGGAATTGAAAGTATAAAATGCACTGATCACAAATCTTTACGTCAGCCGTTACCGCTCCGGGGGGTTTGGCTGTAAGGGGGCAGCAAAAATTTGCATAAAACCGAAATTTCGACTCATAGGTACAGCGTCAGTTCCGATAGTTTAAGGAAGAGTACCCTTTCGCATAACAGAATATATATGAACTGACGAATGATACTGGTGGAAACGCGAGATACGGCCGTCGGAAAATCGACTGTCGGGAAAAGTTCTTGCCACATTTTTAAATCGCTGCCCAAACGAGAGTAATGTTGCAGCTGATAACAAGTTCAAACGTGCTGGTAAAATGCCAATAAATCCACCAGGTCACCGCTGTGTTGCAGTTGCAGTTATAAGTAATTAAAAGAATATTGGGGAGAGAGAATGGAAGCAGACGAAGTGAATATAGCTAAAGGTTATATGAAAATTACAGCTTATAAGGATTGATCATATATAACCACAGTCATCTATGCTCGTTGCTCATATTGCGATGAAGTTATTTCTATGCACAGTTATCGTGTGTACAGGATTTGTATCAATTAGCATGTGAGGCTCTTTACCTACGCTTGCTTTCTATGTCCGACATATATGACATTATTGCTTCAAATTTAAACAGCAGAACGTTCTAAAATTAGCCCTTCCCATCGTTTAACGATGGTGTATGGCCGTGGGCTGGGCATTCAATCAGTACATAAGGTACGGTTGAAGATGGCCAGTGTACATGCGCATTTATACAACGAAGTGACTGCGAAGAATGTTGAAGTTGAATAGCCTACTTCATGGAATAGTGAAAACACGGTTGATACAAGTTTCTTGTTATAGGAGAGGAGGCTATTTTCAAATTCCCTTTGCCAAATACTGGAGCGAATACGACTCTCCGATAAAAATCGAGGTATATGGGACAATACCTACCATATCATTTACTTCGGGACCAAGAACATTTGTGATTTCAGATTATTTTCCATCCCCTGGGGAGGAGAGATTCTATTCTTTCCGCACAATGATGCAGCATGATCATGTCGATAACGCATGATCCATTGACAATACGGTATACATCAGGGGTGTCAAACTGAACTTGCGTCGCGGGCCGGATTCAAACCTTCAGATCGTTCATTGGCCGCACCAACCAAATTATTCCAAAATATTACCTCAAAATCCCTGCCCGAGTTTGTCATTTGAATACTTATAGTATCAAGCCTATATACACAATAGTAAATTGCATTACATTGCGGATAATACGGGTTCTATTCTCAGAATCAGTATCAGTTTATTAATATTTTCATAATTTCAAAACACCACAAAACTGCTCTACTATGAAAAGATAGGAAGCTGTCGAAACGACTTGGAGTAGTCTTTGAAATCATCCATCCATCTTGGCCTAGGCGAAGTAGAGAAGAGGCATGCATAATTGCACACGCGCATTTATACAATGAAATGAATATGATGGATGTTGAAGTTGAGTACTTCTTGGTGCAGTGAAAGCACGGTTTATGCTATAGATTCTTGTTGAAGGAGAACAGGCTTTTTTAAATCACCTCACTGCCACATAGGCTACCGGAGTGAATACGACTTTCCGATATACATCGAGGCATGGGACGACTCACATATCATTTAGGCTACGTCGGTACCAAAAAGCATTTGTGCTTTCAGGTTATATTACATCCTCTGGGAAGGACTGATTTTATTCTTTCTGTAGAATGATGCTGCATAGCGTCATCTGGTAACGCAATATGCATTGGCAATTCTCTATGTCAGTGCATGGTTCCATAACATTTCCAGGAATTTTGCCTGAAGGATCTTTTGCTATCATTTCGATGTTTTGTGGCCCTAAATTTTGGAGTAAATCTATAGGGGAAATGTAAAAGCCACACCAACGAAATTATAAGCAACAGCTTTCAAATATTCGGTGTGCGTTTAATAATGGCATGGGTGCAGTTGTTTTGCTGCAATGAAGTCATCAGCAATCTTTGGTTCGGTTTTTGATAGCGAATCTCTCATGTCGTATACTACATACAGTTGGTTTCTTTATTTTTGTTTGATGAATAGGCTTGGATGTAAAGAGGATCTCACGTTAGTGGTTGGCTACAAAAGAAACGAGAACTTTCCTAGCCACCTTTGAAATATTTGGACAGGGCCAACTGTCCCATTTCTATGTAAATCTTCCCACTTCACAGTAAATAGAGTGGTAATAAAATGGTGCAATTTGTCAATGGATTTTCATTTTTTCGCTGTTTTCACCATGGAAAAGTTGAGAATATAAGACGTTTAGTAAAGAACAATGCTAACAAGACACACCTCTTTTCAGTGACTACCTATGTTACCTCAGTACGGGCAGAGACGCGTGTTTTCAGGGATATCTACAAGTAGAACCTCCCAAAAGTATGGGAACCCTCGACAAGTTCTATTTTTAGAAGCTAATTACTTGAGTAGTTTTCAGACTGTTCATTCTCTTCATACACTTGAAATAGTCTTGACACGTCTGGGAAATTGCTACTTCTATTTGAAATTGAGCAGAAATCCACGACATTACTTTCACTTCTACTTGAGTAGCGAAGCTGAACACTTTCACTGGTGGTGTTACATCAAACCCCCTGTCGGCTGTCAACTAGTCGATATTCAATAAGTCCAGGGTTATTCTTGTATATCCAGTTGATACAGCGCGATTAACTGTCGATATTGGTCAAATGCATATAAATTAGGCAGAAAATCAATTATTCACCTTCACCAGGCGTGGCTGGTAATACTTCTTCGAAAAATACTTACAACTGAGCGAGTTAGCATTGACTCATTTCCCTTATTTTAAAATCAAAACTGTTGACCCATTTGTATCGGATGCTTACATGTAGGCCATTCCGATATCCTATAAAAATATGTATTTTTTTTCTGGAAATCAACAGGAAAACACCACAAGATAGAGTATATTTATGCTAAACCAACACGTGAGAAATTAGATTTAACGCTATATAGATAGAGGGGTTTCAAACATACGGCCAGTCAAACTATTTCATCCGACCCGCGAAGCAATTCCGAGTGGATTGAAAAATGTATGTATTATCAATCACATTCGTAACAAATATTGAGGATTTTAGTAAGAAATACTTCCATTAATTAATCCCTCAAGACAGCAGATGTAAAGTATGCTCATGATCAATTGTTCATAGACCACATTATACCCAATCGATTACGGTGCTGTGGTTTCACTCTAGTCACAATTAGGAACAAGTAGCAGATATTGACGCCCAATTCCCAGAAGGAAAAAAGTGCATTCAGATTTCAGAGTTTTATCGAAAAATTGACCAGAAGTAAAAAGGCCAGTGCGAAACTGTCATATGTGGACTGTGGAGAACATGTTGTCACGAAAAATATAATTCAAACATCTGTGGTCGCACTGCTACATCAATTCTGACTTAAAAGGTCCCCGCGGCTTCATCGAGAGAAACTCGAATCGCGATTTAATAATAATCAATTTCAACGTCGGCGGTTACAGTTAAATCTGTTCTATTACTATAAATTCATACGCAGGGTTGACGCCAGTATACAACTAAATAAAGGGATCATAGAAATGCCAAATTATATCATAGCTAGAGCTACTGTTTTAACGTTTTAAAACTGGACGTATTCAACCTGCCAATCATCGCATTATTGACAATTCCATTGTTCACGAATTAAGATGTAACTAGAATTTCTTCTAAATTAATAGGCCTTACTGGTCAACCTTCAGGTTCAGAATTACCGGACTATGACCGTACATATCGATCTATCTCGCCTCTGCCACATGTCACCTCAATTTGTCGCTTGCCTTTTATATTCTATGCTATACTTTTCATTCATTTTCATTCATAACTACATCGCAATATGAGCAATGAGCAATGAGCATAAATGACTGTGAATATTTGTTCAATCTCAATAAGCTGTAATTTTCACATAATCTTTTGCTATATTTAATTCGTCAGAGCCATTCTCTCTCACCAATATTCATTTTAATGACTTATGAATGCAAAACCACGGCGACATGGTAGAATTATTGACATTTCACCACGATTGAACCTATTATCAGCTGCCACATTACTCTCGTTTGGGCCGAGCTTTATAAAATGTGGCAAGAACTTTTTCCGAAAGTCGATCTTCCGACGGCCGTATCTTGCGTTTCCACCAGTATCATTAGTCAGTTCATATATATTCTGTTATGCGAAAGGGTACTCTTCCTTAAAATATCGGAACTGACGCTGTACCTATGAGTCGAAATTTCGGTTTTATGCAAATTTTTGCTGCCCCCTCACAGCCAAACCCCCCCGGAGCGGTAACGGCTGACGCTAAGATTTGTAATCAGTGCATTTTATACTTTCGATTCCGACCTTCAATCCTTCTAAGACCCTATGAGCACGCACTTCGGCCGTCGGCTCTCGGTCTATAAGATTGAGATGACAGGATTATTCCTCACGCCCATTCGGCGCGGCTTCGGACAATGGACATATTTAGGTAGAAAGTTTCGGCCAGAGTCTTTCTTTGGTAGCACACTTCGTGGAGTCGGGAGAGGGGTATGCTTATTAAAACCAATATATTTAGCCACCTTAAATCGCGAAGAACATTTTCAAGTTAAACAAATCTCTCAAAAATATACTCTATAATAAGGTTGATTTACGTTATGCAAATCGTTAGGTGCGACAAATTGTCAGCAATAAAGTTGAGAAATGAGTATATTGTGATGTAACATGCAACGACGTCATATTAAATTATTTTAGAATAGGTCTTCAAAGACAAATTCTAAGAAGCAAAATAAATGTAATCGTGAGTAATCGTTATCGAGCACTTCCGGATTTTGCTGTAATCGTAATCGTGTGATTAAGAAATAATTGTAATCGCAATCGATTATATTCAGTAGTATTACATTCAGAAGTAATCCCCCCATGTCTGCACGACGGCAAGTGATGTCAAAATCTAATCACTGTAGATAAAGTTTTTGTTGCAGTCAAATCCGTGGAAAGTTGCACTTATTTTTCACAAAAGTTGCAGTAAAAAATGTATTTAATTTTCACAAAAGTTGTACTAAAAAGTTACATTTATGGACAAGCTCCTTGAAATTATTGGTGAATGAGATACTCGAATCGTTCCGTACCAAAGGCACTGTAGCAAAACTCAATGTTGGCGACTGCAACAAAATCCATAGCCTGAAAAAATTGACCCAGTGAAAATATAATTTTCGGCAGTGAAATAATCAAGCAAGCTATTTGCATATAGTGCCAAATATGTCCAGTAAAAATTAGTTTCATAAAAAATTGAAAAAACTTGCAAGAAGTTGCATGAAAAAACGAAAAATTTGCATGAGAAAATGAAGAAAAGTTGCAATATAAGATCTCTCCAAGCAGCTTAAAAGACCATACTGCACAACTTCTGAGTATTTATGAAGCTCCTGGAAGTTGTAAAAAAAGTTGCATAAACTTGTCCTACTAATCAGTCTTCGCGAACGCACCTGTCTCGCATCCCTTGACATTTGCGAATGTCTGTTTTTCACTAAATCCTTCAATTGATCTTGAATCTCACTGAGAGGACCCTGATGATAGATAAACATGAACAGTGCCGACACCTGCTGGCTCGTTAACGACGAATTCAATAGACGAGCTTCGAGCTGCAACCAAAAAGTCGCGATGAAGATGCACAAACTTCAGACAATTGATAATTCGGCCCACTTGTGATTTTGTTAATTTCTCCGACTTCGCCTCGGTAAGGGCACGCTTCACTTTGTCGTGTTTGTCAATGGGAATCCCCGAACGTTCAAAAATCGCAAGTAAAAGAATGGTGTGGTTCACAGTGATTTTGTACGATCGCTCGGTAAGTACAGGTATCGCGGAGATAATTTCGAAAACGACGGAAATGCATTCTGCTTCAGAGATAACACTGTAAATCGAATGATTCGGGTTTTTAAAGTGGTGATCAATTGTTAATGATAAACATAGGTTTAGTAACTAAATAAATTGAGTGAGGTGGTGCTACCAGTGTTGGGATCAAGTCACAGCTTCTTTTCAAAAGTCATTGCAAATTTTGCCTCAAGTCAAGATATATCAAAGTTTTTTTATTAATTCAAGTCACTCAGATTTTCAGGATTTGAGTCAGGTCAAGACATCTCAAATTTTCTGATTTCGAGTCAATTTCAAGAGATCAAATATTCTGTTTGTGACGTTTGATTTTACTATGAGGCATGAGGATGCATCTGCATGATTGCATATAGGTTTAGACCAGTGCCCTTCAACCTTTTTCGTCGTGGTACACCCTTTTAACGTTTACTCGAAACTCGTACACCCCTAAGGCCCTAACCACATAGAGACTGATTCAGTAGTAAGCCTAATCCAGGGGTGTTCAACCTTTTTGCAATTCACGGCCGTATTTCAATTATATATATAGCATACAGTCGCATTCCGGCAGAGAGTCGTCATGGCTCATCTGGACGTCATATACTCATGTTAAATCGGCTATTGCTAAGTTTGCACCATGGCACAGAACACCATGTGGTGTTCTGTGCCATCCCTGATTTCTTGAGATATACCTTGCGTATAAAAGTTTTTTGCAACAGAGCACCCCCCAAAATTACGAGTATTTCAATGCTAGGAAATGTGATCTGGCATCCCTTTTGTATTTGATTTTTGATATTTTGATTTCCTTTTGCAGAGCGCAAAAACTTTGCCACCTGGAAAATTAATTTCATCGATACTAAAGGTTGTTTCATATATAACCCATCAAAGATCTATCCATTTCTAGCCCACCTGATCAGATCAACGGGTAGAGCTGATGGAGAGCTTGTGTTAAAAAATTTTGGGCGCAAAATTAATGATAATGCATCTTCCGGTGTTTATTAATCACTTTGTTGCATGTTGTTAATTTTAACCGCCCATCAGGAATTTAGGCATAATCGAAATATATATTGGAATCGCCAAACGTACCAGACAAATTCGTTCTCCAACTTAATTGCGAATTATTTACAGATTCATATCCACAGTAACACACGTTCATCGCCATGAGTGAACATTTCACTGTTCTGTCCGCCATAGCGCACCAAATCATCTAGGTTGAATGCAAACTGATTTCGCAGCATCCAATGAGTTACCAGTAGTCAGATATTATAAGCTGTGCTATACCGTTACTTGAATATTGAATGGTGTACTTGAATCAACGACCGTAACAGTATCCAAGGTATACCGTGGTTTATGAATTTTTTCTGAAGGCTGAAAATGAAATTAAGGAGTCCGCGAAAATCCCAGATTCAAGTCATTCAAAAAACGTGACTCAAATCATCCCAACACTTGGAGCTACTAAGCAAAAGTTCCAAGTATATCTCGCGTACACAAACATCTAAAAGTATGACAATCATCGGGAAATACGGCCCTGAATCAAGCACCCAAGAGAAAGTAATCAAGTATTTTCTAACCCACGGCATTTTCTATATTAAAAGGCTGTCCACGCCTCAGATGTAAAATACTAGGGATGGTGTGAACGGGAGGTTCACGTTCGCGTTCTGTGTGTGAACCTCGGAAATTGAAAGGTTCCCGTTCACAAACGAACCTTGGTAGGTTCTGCACTGTGAACCTTTTTCATATATCACAATTTTCACTTCATTATAACATTTTGGTTGAGATTTATTGCATTTCAACTGCGGGCCACTCTATGCATTGCGCTGGCAGCATAAAAAATCAACACTAAACAAGCTCGCAACATGACAATCTCAAAAATTTTACTTGCTTTGTTACAAAAGTTTGCTTGAAATCTCCAGCTTTCCGTTTGTGAATATTTAGTAACTCTCTGCTAATAGCTTGACCCGCAATCACACAACATCAAGAGTGAAATAACCTACATGTAGGTAGTCAGCGAATGATGCTTATTTAACCAACCAATGAAATTGATATTGTTATCTAATGAAAAAAATCTAGAAGGCGTACGGGGTCAATCTTGATTTCATATGTTTATTGTATCATAAAAATCAATTCCGTGAGATTGGGGTGTTGGCTACTGCTGTATAACTTGTCAAAGGGGTAATAAAGGTAGCAAGTACACAAACCTGTTTCCTACTCTGCTTAATATCAACGTAGCAATACTCAGACGTCGAGTAAATCGTCCGTTCTGCCCAGACCGTTGAGGTGTAAGCTTATATTCCCTTCCAAGATCTCGTCGAAATTGTTGATAAAGCGACGGAAGATATTGATTTTATGGGGTTATTATATCATTTGATTGTCCCAGTTGATACAATCGGCGACGTTTAAAACATCATTATGTACCTCAGCATTGTGGCATTATGTGTTCCGAGTCGTCGGTAGGTATCGTGTACAACTGTGCATTATTATAGGCCATCACTTCACTGAAATGTAGGGTTGGAATTAGCAATATAACGTCACGTGACATCATGAGGTTCACGTTTGCGTTCACACAGAACCTTTCAAAAAGTTCGCGTTCACACGAACCTGAATCTTTCAGAGGTTCACACCATCCCTACAAAATACTCTGAATCATTTACTTGCATGCAGTGGGGGTGACGATGTCAAAGGCGCATTCCCACAGTTCTTGCGGATGAGAGCGATGTATCTTTGATTGCCTGTACACCTTTTCGATCGCATATCTCTTCAAGTTGGTGATACCATTTCGGCTTACATACCTTGCAAAGGGCATCTAAACCAATGTTCCATTCAAGCAAGACTTGCGCAGTATATTATTTGTCGAGTTGAGCATCTTACCCGCAAATCATAAGGTAGCGTGACGATCACCCCACAAGTATCCATGAATGTGGCGAGACCTGGCGTTTGAAATGCAGGTAAATTTCTGCCATCCATGTGCCCCATTTCTACTCCCCTGAAGTGCTGTCGCGGCAGTAACAACGGCAGGCTGATCTTCACGGCTCCGTGCTGCTTCATGATCGAGATTAGGGTAACGTGAATTTTCTCTTGCATCGGACTTACGAATGAGTGGTTCTGACAATGAGAAGAATGTGTTTAGTGAGGGAAAAATTTTAAGAACATCTCCGGTCAGAAGCCAGGATCTAAACTAGGTGTTTGAGTGTGTTGCTATTGCAAATCAAGTTTCACCCAAAATTACCCACATACCTGACTCGTCATACGAAATATGTCTTCTACGTTGGAACAGTGAAAGTTTCCACATTTTATATTTTTCATTTGGTGGATTCAACCATGGCTGTTATGACACCAAAGTTTGAAATAAATATCAAGGAGATATTTTAGATTATAAATACACAAGCAATGGCTTTGACGAAATTTATGTGCAAAAGCATCAGCTTGGCTCGCTAAAAAATATGCAGGAAACAACAGATTAAAAAGGAATTACCATGTAAAGATCAGTGTCATAAGATAAGTCGTCTTGCAGTTTGTCATGTTGAGAAAAAATTTTGAGCATGAGATTGCGCTGCTGCGGTGAATCCGGGCCGTTCATGGCTTGTAGAAAATTTTTCAGATGTGAGTTGTTCTTTTCAAAATCAGGTGGGGGAACATGATAATCCTGAAGATAGACGAGAGCCTTCAATATTATTACTCGGTCATATGCTAAATCAGCTACTGTGGTACAGGGTTTATTTTCCCCATTTGGAATGACAATTTCACTCATGAAGATGATGCAAATATACCCCAAAATGACTTTCTAGTGCACGCGAAATCCATAGTGTCAAAAGTAAGTAGTGTTGCCTAAAACACTGTTACGGTAAGAAGACATGAAGTAGACTAAATAAACAACACCCGAGCAAGTAGTAGAAGTACTTTGTTACTGACCACCTCTGCAAATAGATATATATGCAAATAATGTATAAAAACAAACAAAAATGTTGATTCAAAGTTCTAACTACATGCTTACTGTATTCGTATAGTACTGTTCAAACCTTGTTTGTTGCAATTGGTACATTACGAATTACACAGGCCGTCATTTTAATTGTGATTTTTAATATTTTGTAAATCCTCACTTTTTCATTACCTAATATTAACACATCCACTTGGCAGCCTTTTTAAACAATGTCAATCACTGCGTTTGACATAGAAATAAAATTCATATGCGGCAAAACAATTTAAAATTTTGGCTCTGTCCGTCAGAAGATTTCCGCTTCTCATCCAGCCGCTTGAGCAAAATAATTGCCAAAACATGTTGTTGGCGGCATGCAAATATACTGCGACAGGCACAAACCGATAGATGTATCAGGTCTATTTACGACATACCCTACAGAACATTTACTGCATGTTAGGGCAGGATATATGCACATTGTAGCGGTCGATGCAACGACTTGTTGCAAGACACGCTGGTATAGTGCGTGATTGGAGTCGACGCTACAGTTCCTGTTGTACGCACTAGCCGACTGACTAATGAACGCTCTCAGTTTTCTTGCAATCCTGATCACACACGCAGATCCAAGAAGCTTTCTTTATTAACACCGAACAGCCAAATAGTAGTAAGTAGTGGTCAGAAACTTGTAGATTTACCAGGATCAAATCATACTGCAATATAATAACAAATATGGAAAGTACAAAGTTAAATGAATCTAATTGTCTATATATGACTGAAGCGACGAGCACGCCCGCTACACTTGGCGATCTCTCAAAGCATGTGCTTCACAGACTACTTCGTCAATAAGATTAAGGTGGGAGGAAATGAGGTTAGGTGCAGGGGTGCGTGGGAAGATTACTGGCACCCTGCTGTGACAGCTGTTACACAATACACACATGCACATTCAATCTTGACTGTAAAAATGCTCAAGACCAGTGGTCATGCTCATCTCTACCACACATCCAGCAAAGGTTTTTACGCACGAACTCGACGAATACTCACTCTGAGCAGTTTTTCAGCAGTCGGTCGTTTGTCAGGAGAATGATTCAAGCACTGCTTAATGATCAGGTACTCGATCAACTTCGCGCCTCTGTTGAAATTTTCAGGAAACGTGATCTCTTGCTGAAACGTAATATTTGTAATAAAATAATAACAATAAATATACCTATTTGCACATGAAATCCGACAAAACTGACCAATCTCAGATTGGCCAACACTTCTGCTCGCCCCATTTTGGTTTGAAAATCGCTGGTGCACATCTCGAAAAATATGATGCCAAGACTGTATATGTCCACTTTCTCATCGTACATCACCCTGAACAATTGGCGAGGCGATGGTGTTTTCAACTCTGTCCAGTCTAATATCGGATTTACCTTGACGCCTTTTTGTCGAGTTCGGGTGCGACATACAACTTTGTACCTTTGTACCCTTCTGATTTGAACCTCTCGAGATTTTCAGGAATGCTACTGCTTGACTCCTGAAAATAAGCAGGAAACAAATAACGCGGAAGAAACTGTGCCGAAGCCAAGCAAAATGGCATCATCAGAGAATAACGGATGTCAATGACAATTCCATCGGGTGTTTCGAGTTTTTGTTCATGTTTTCAACATTATAAAACGGTTGGTACCATATCAGACAGTGATTCATGTTGCAACGCTAGGCATTCGAGGTGAGCATGACTCATCAGTAGGCACTGAGAAGGGTCATTGTATGAAAATCCAAGTTGGTTTCATAGATTCTTGTAACCCTAACGAATTAGCGCCTACACGACATCTCGAGTCTCTTAAAAATATGCACAGTCACAGGATTTAGGACAGTGATTCTTCAACTTTTTAGACCACGACGAAAATTTGAGTTTAAGGGCATCTCGCGACCCAAGCCTCACACATCAAAAATGATACATTTTCGTATTAGTATGCTACGTGTTTACGGGCATGTGTGACATAGAGAACGCGCAGACAACAGTTGTACGCACCGCAGCTCTGTGAAACATGTCTGACGCACACGATTTCGAATTCGGGGGCATAAATTTCCTCTTGCGGTCGCAATCATTTCTACGACTGTCTACTCCGATTGCGAGGATCGGACAATTCGGTGCTGATCATTTCGACGACCGGATATATCAGTATCGAAGGTTTCAACCAACTCGCAACAGTCAATTTTGGCCAAGGACATATCAGTATCAAAGATTTCGGCCAATCAGCTACGGTCATTTTATGTTAAGATTGTATCGCCACCGAACTTTTTGGCACCGCACTTTTCCCAGTCGTATGTTGGTCAATATTTCATGTCTTCATGTGTCCCGGCACATAAGGGGTTGGGCTCGTACTACATCTGTATTATACTATGGCACCCGCTCGTTGCACACCCCTACACTGAAGTATCTTAACGGTCTCTGACAGTGTTTTCCAGAGAATTCAATTTCGCACCAGTCCTGTCATGAATTCAAACCAATTTGTGTAATACAAAGGTCGGCACATTTTCATGATCAAGCCATAAAAGACTTTGCAACGTATCTTGCTTATTGGCTATATTACTCAACACAGTAACCACGGATATGTATAAACTATCCACAGGAAATCACACAAAGCGCGAAAAAAATTTTCAGTGCAAGAAATTGAACCAATAATACATTCATATTATAAGATCACTCTTGTGCAGTCGTGACCCAAAATTATACCTTAGCGGCCCATACTTCAAGAACCCCTCGCTTAGATGATCAGAACCCCCTTCTCAAAATCCTTAAAGTGATGTCAAATATTGCATTCTATTAATTGCTCATATATCAGCTCAATGTGGGAGTTTTGGTTTATAATAGGGCAAATATGATACCTTCAAATTATACAGGGAAAGCCATTAAATGTTGAAATTATGCACAAAATGACTCTATTTCAAGGGCGAGCAACATACGGCATGCAAGCCAGGTCTAGGATTTTGAGTGACCCGAAGACAGTTTCCGGTCTTACATGATAATGTGGCCCGCTGCCCCTACTACCTTCCTACTACGTCAAACCATAGTCGTTTACTATGGTCAAACTATAGTATGGTTACCATATTTCTGTGACCCAAATTCTGGACACTCTTTAGCGCCCACTAGGGGATTTCAAAATGAGTTATAACGTCACAGTAGCAAAGCTGTGCTCATAGACCAGAGGTGGTCACGATCCGATTCAGGAGTATCTGGCTGTGTGTTGTATAACAGTGACCGAAACCACATTTTCAGCCCCTTTCCGCCCAAATAAACAATGATTTTGAGCCCACCATAGGGGAATTGATGTAACTTCTGGGGGGGGGGGGGGCGCTTACTATATGAATCGGGTTTCTCTATGCATATGCCGGTGCGCACTACGGAGCTTTGTAAACACCCCACATCCAGTAGTTTCCGACCCGGCCCGGAGATTTGCTTGGTCTGAACAATTGGAACGCGCCTTTCAGCTGTCAAAAGAAGCGATCATTTCTGAAATTGAGAATGGTGTGAGACTCTTTGACCGTAGCCGACCAACGTGCCTCACGACTGATTGGTCTGTCACCGGGATTGGCTTTTTCATGACACAGAAGTACTGCAAGTGCGCTCCCGTGACGCCGTCCTGTTGTCCGGATGGATGGAAACTATGCCATGCAGGAAGCCGTTTTACTCACCCAGCTGAGAGCAGATACGCCCCCATTGAGGGAGAAGCACTGGCTGTCGCATATGCGCTCCATCAATCGAGGTACTACGTCCTAGGGTGCACCCAGCTGATCGTCGCCACTGATCATAA
The DNA here is from genome assembly GCF_051294905.1 of Botryllus schlosseri. Taxonomy (NCBI): domain Eukaryota; kingdom Metazoa; phylum Chordata; class Ascidiacea; order Stolidobranchia; family Styelidae; genus Botryllus; species Botryllus schlosseri. Next base: position 24,272,392 of record NC_137246.1, on the reverse strand, counting down.
GCCTCTTGTGCCGGTCTTCAATGACAGCTCCCTGTCGGACGTCACCAACAGACGGCTCCTCAACCTCAAGGAAAAGACCCTTGGATACCGCTTTCAGATTGTCCACGTGCCCGGCAAGAGCAATCACGTTGCAGACGCTGCTTCCAGGAACCCTCATGGCCCGTCCATTAGATCCTGACTGCGTTGCATGCCTGGCATCAGGGCACTTCTGTCATGAATGCTAGGGCGAGGGACTCCGCTTTTTGGCCACTGATCACAGTCGACATCTCTCGCATTAGAGTTAGAGACCAGTGTGGTCACTGCCACAGGATCGCAAAATCTGCCATGCAGCCTCCAGCCGTCCCGGAGTACCCTTTCCAGATGATCTGCAGTGATTACTTTTCCCACAATGGCAAGGACTACGTTGCCATTGTCGACCGGCATTCTAACTGGCCGATTGCGTGTCACTCGAACTCTGGTGCCAATGGACTCATCTCGCAGCTACGGCAAGCCTTCATGACTTTCGGCATTCCGGAAGAGTTGACTACTGACGGTGGGCCACACTTCACCGCTGGAAAGACCCAGGCATTCCTGAAATCATGGGGAGTAGCTCACAGAATATCTTCGGTCGCCAACCCACACGCGAACTGTCGAGCCGAAATTGCAGTCAAGACGGTGAAACGGATGCTCATTGACAACACATCCAGCGGCGGCTCATTGGATGTTGACAAATTCCAACGAGCAGTGTTGCTTTACCGCAATTCCATTGACCCGGTGACTAAGGTCTTCCCTGCAATGATTATATTTGGACACCCTATTCGCGATGCTATCCCGATCCCATATGCGCACTACGTACCCTATGAATCATGGCGAGAGATTGTAGCCCATCAGGAACTTGCTCTGGCACGGCGTACCTGTCGCGAATACAAAAATGGAGCGAGCACACCAAGACGTTGCCAGCTTTAAAAGTCGGGGACCATGTATACCTGCAGGATCTGGTTGGGAACCACCCGAAACGCTGGGAGAGAACAGGTAATGTCGTAGAGGTGCGCCAGCACCACCAGTACGTCATTCGCGTTGACGGGTCTGGCCGCGTAACCATACGTAACCGACAGCACTTGCGCCGCTTTACGCCATTCTCAGTGCCCGAGCACCCGACATTTCCAACCGCACCGCTTCAGGATTTTAGACCTGCGACGGACCGTCGCGAGGTCCACACCGCATCGCCTGCCGCCTCAGAACCAGCCGCTTATCCGGACAGCTTGCCTACTGATGTCTACGAGCCTCCTGCAACAATCACTCCACGGCCACCGCTGGCCCAGGCCCGCTTACAGCCATACAAGCCAGGACTGTCAGAATCTCAGCCCTTGCCTCAATGCCTAGGTCACGACGCGCTGTCGTCGATCCTTGAGAGAGACTGTCTTTCGTGCTAACATCACCTTGGCACTCCAAGACTCGTCCGTGGGGATGGGAGATAGATAACCACGCTATCTTTCTCTACAGATCCTAGTCATCCTTTTCCTCACCCTTACTTGAGACTGTGAAATACTTGGCGAGGGGAGGGGGGGGAGGATAGCAATTTACCGTTTCGTTGCAATAGGTTTCTTTATGCGATGTGATATATATTTTCATTCTGTAAGGCTGTCAAAAAAATGTTTGTTTAACGCCGATCACTTCGACCAACTCTAGTTCACAGTAAAATATTACGACAAGTCAGAAACGGCCAAACATGTAAAGCTTTTGTACTTAGAACTGGCGTTTCATCATGTGAAACACTAATAAAAAGTCTCGAAACCATTTAAAAACATCACTAGAAATTAACCAATGCTCATCTCTGGCTCTGTCCCATCATAGAACACATGGTATTTGATGTAAGACACATAATGTCCTAGGTCGAGACGGACCGACTGTCCCATAACCGATGCATATAGGCCTGTTTATTTCCATTGTGAATTAACACGCATTTCAGGTTTCGTGTTGAGCTGTTAGTAAGCAGTCTTCATTCATCTGGTTGTCTATAACAGACAATGCAAAAGAAACAGTATATATCATGGCAATAAACCAAAACCAAGTCAGCTTTACTCGATCCCGATAAAATGTGACAGTATATGGAAACTGGAGAAGAAGAATTAGCATGATCAGTGCAGGCGGATATTAATGATGATAAATTATTTCAAGTTATCATAATAAGCACTTTTTTCTTTGGAAAAGCAGACATCCTGTTTCTTTTACTGTTTCAAAACTAGCTTAAAGGGCCACATATTTGGGTCATGTACCGGAGTGAACAATTCTCTCCTACATAATATACCGACAATACAAGTTTAATGTTTGCAAACTTACGTTTTACGAAAGAGCAGTATGCTGTCATAAAATGCATTGACCGATTAAGTCTGCAGGACAGATGTATAAAGATAGATAACGTTAGGAACTAAACTAGGAACGGAGCTGCTAATCACAATCTTTAACCGAACAGTGGTATATAAAGATGATAACTGCTACCGACTAAAAATAGTTGCATCCACATATACATTTATGGGTCGAAAAGAGGTCCTGATCAAAAGAAGATAGAGAACCACTGGATTCAAGTTCCCCGAAAACACAGTTATGCTGTTCTACAACAACCCAGGTTTCATCATTGTAAATGATTTCGATAACAATATTTGATGTGTTGCTGTTGTACGTTCACCATAATGTCACTAACGAAAGCCGAAATTTGATTAATTTATGAAAATGAGAAAAATACATACCAAAAAATCTGACGTGATAGAGAAATTCTGAGCACATAATCGGATTCAGCAACCTAATATTAGCCTAAATCAATCATTAAAATTTTTGAGGCAAATTTGTAGACCAGTGTAATTTTATGGGTCGAAAAGAGCTTTTGATTGCACGAAGATAGAGAATCACTGGATTCAAGTTCACCGAACACTCACTCATTCTGTATTATAACAACCCAGGTTTCATGATAGATGATTTCAATAACAATATTTGATCTGGTGCTGTTGTATGCTACCGTGATGTCACCGGAGGTGGTCAAAGTAGTCAAAAAGGCTACTCAAGTAGAAGTAGAAACACAAAAATCTACTCAAGTACGAGTAGAAGTACTCTTTTAAAAAGCAACCTAAAACTACTTGAAGTGGAAGTAGAATTTCCTGGCTTAAAATCTACTCAAGTAAGTAAGTAGTTTTTAAAACGGTCATAATACGTTCCTATGGACTGACAAAAGCTGCAAAATGAGCTATACGGAAGGTGCAGAGAGCTTGATTCATATTGATGTATCACATGAGGTATCAATTTGCGAGAGCATAAGCATTCGTCTGCATCATGGGGTGCAAAAGATATCGCTATGGATACTAATCTTTGTTTACCCGAACACCCCGTTTTAGAAAGCATCATGGTGCGGCACCCTCGCCCATGGTTTAGTCGAAGAGCAACACCAAGAAGCTGCATCGGTGCAAGATTAGTATACGCTAATATAAAATATAACGAATCATAAAAATGCCATACCATAGTGTAATTTTATTTTCGGAAAATAGAGGCATTGCTACACTTGCCTTCAAGCTTCAACATGTAAGTTTTCCAGATCCAGACAAAGGAACTGAAACTAATGATACTTCAAATTAGAAGAGGAATACAAACACCACTTTTGAAAAGCGGGAAATGTGTTACATGTCTCTTGTCCAGATAACTTCAACAGTGGTCTGCTAAAACAGGTCTCATGATCAAAAAGTCAGAGGCCACTTTTCCATATTAGGAAACGCCATGCAGGGCTGCTAGATTACGATATGATAGGTAAATGCTAGATTGTGAAACTACTAGTTTCAAACATTATGCTGGGAGATATTTACTGTGATGAGCTATTTCATATTAACGACAATGCGGTATGAGTAAAAGGAGCCACGCTACCGCTACCTAAATTATAGCCTATACACGAAAACTTTCGTGAAAACATAGGCTACTTGACACTCCATATCTACTTTGCGCCAAGCGCGATGAAAATTCTGGGCTTCATTCAACTTTTATGAAAATTAATGTTGGTACTCCATGAAAACAGCCTAGAAATTCCTCAGTCTCTCCTTCGAATTGAGGATTATACTACTTCTTCTTGACAAACTGAAAATAGCGAAAAGTAAGTAAGTAGATCACAACATATTTCGAAGTAGAAGTAGCGGAAATTAGATATACTTGATTAAGTACCACAAGTAGTGTAAAACTACTTGAGTACTTCGAAAAAGTAGAAGTACTTCGTTACTGACCACCTCTGGATGTCACTAACGAAAGTCAAAATTTGACTAATTCATGAAAATGAGAAAAATTCATAGGGAAAAAATCCGACGTGATAGAGAAATTCTGAGCACAGAATCGATTCAGCAACCTTAAAATTAGCCTAAATCAATCATTAAAATTTTTGGCGCAAAATTTTTTTCGAAATTTGTAGACCAGTGTTATCTATAATTTACATCTGAAATTTGCTCTGTCACCCGTCTCAATGAGTCGTTCTTGGGTACTTGGTGGAATTCAATTCAACAAAATTAAGCTCCAGAAAGAACTATTTTCCTGTCGTGTAATTTGTCAATTAGTGCTGTTTTTCTTTGCCATCCACCCAATCACCACTCATCCCGACATATTACTACCGAGGACTCGTGGCACAAATTAGGCTAGATCTTTTCATCAACCTGAGGTTCAATACGTTTAGTAGTACTGTTTTCAAATCATGATAATTGAGAGAATCCATCTCCCTACCCCTCCACAATCCGCATGTAGATATACCCATGTAACTTGATATCCAAACATGATTTGCACCAGTTGTTAACTGGTTCGTGCCAAGTGCTGAATTCCATAAAACTTTAGACCTACAAATTACAAAATTCCCTCACAGTGGGGAATCACCCGGTTGGAAACAATTGAATTAGCGAGGCCACAATATCCTACCGGGGTTGTGCATGTATCAGTACACCATGCGCAGGAGGCGGTAGTTCGTGTGTCGGGTGTCGCTGTGCCCTGTCAACTTACGCTTATTGTCAGCACTGATTAAATGAGTTTTGGAGTTGAAAATGGAGCTAAGAAATTTGGAGGGATAATCCGCATTTCAAAAAGAGCGGTTTCAACTTTGAAATGAAGAAATCTTAGGAAATGGTATTAACGTGCACCATGCAGTCTCTATGACATCATAATGATAAAAATAACTAAATCATGAAAGTAACTCCCTAACTCTGATCTGGATACACTCCGGCGCAAAAACACTAATAACATGCTCAATGAACAGTATCCGTACTCTATTTGTGATGTTTTTGCGGGCTAGAAGCTCTGCCAGAATCTGAAGCTACGCCGTTGTCTCAATACCATACCCTGAAGGAGTGTGACGTTGCCAGTCCGAAGTCTCCAATTTTTATATGATCGTGGAGGTCCAGAAATATGTTTAGCGGCTTCAGGTCGCGATGTATCATGCCCTGTCCGTGAATGTAAACCAGACCGTACAAGATTTCCCTGAGAAGCGGAACGCAGGCAATAAAACAGCTAACGTTCTCATCAGATGGTTTCACCGAAAGCAGATTTACAAACCTAAACAAACACCACATCCTTTCCTCAGCCAAGCCCTTGTTGATTGCTTCCCTCAATGTATTGTTCTCGCAAAATTCCATCTGCAAAAAAACACAAAATTTGCCGACTCGTACTAAAGGACGAATGCTGTCGGGGAAACGACGTACCTGAATGCAAAGATATCGCATGGTGAGAGAAGGTTCGTCGTCAGTTGTAGTCTTGGTAAAACCGGTTGAGTGCAACATTCCGTGAATGTTGTCGTCAGAGGCTTCTCTCTCGGGGGCTTCGCCTTCAAATATTATGCTTTCTTCAAATCCTTGCGGTTGTGTATTTATCGCCTTTTTGCTAGAAATGCCAATACTGTGTGAGAGTGTGTTCTGATACTGTCATCACCTCACCCATACCAGATTTTACAATAATCTATCTAACTGTCTATCTATCAAACAAAAATTCAACTAACGTCAGTGACGTGGGTAAGACAAAGTTTAGATTTATACCCAATAGCGTAATTTCAGCAATGACTCTTAACAAATCCTTACACCAAGGATGACCACCGCTTGGTTTCGAGTGGCTCGCGTGGTAAATTTTGAAATTACTTTCCATGCACCCACCCTCCCAATTTTTTGTAAATTTTCGAAAATTAGCATAAAGTATAGTATCTTGGGTAGATTTATTCAACTCTCCAGATTTCTTTCTTTTAATATAAGTACCCGGTGCCTGTGACACCCGTGGTACAAACGCAGCCCATGTAGGAAAAATTGCACCTGATGTAGAAATCCGACTTTAAATGGCGTGCGTCTCACCCAATGAGTTTTTCTTATAAATTGCTGAGCTTCTTGGAGGTATAGAACTTCAATATGCTATAGAATAGTATAGTTATATTGAAATGAACCCAAATATTTTCGGTTGACACTTGTCAGGGGTATGCGTCAGGAGCTAGTACAGAAATGGAAAGAACATGACTCATCTCCTGAAGCTTGATTCAGAACAGGTAAAAGCCATGAATTCTGCCATTGGCAAACATTTGCTGGGTAATGCTATTTGTGCGAAAAATTATCGTGGCGACAGATTTCGGTACATCGGGTGAGGCCGTTCACACTTACATTTAGGTGACTTGGAGTCGACTTTTATCAAAATCAACCAACTCTGTGCCTACAGAAATAATTCGTGTACCATCTAAAAATCGTACTTGAGCAAAATTTCATGTCGGGGATGTCATATTTTGTGATATGATTGTTGACACACAGCAGGGGTCGGGAACCTTTTTCTTCCGAAGAGCCATATTGACCCTATATTTTCCATTTTAACTTCCAAAGAGTCATACATGTCAATCAACTACTACGTCACAATTGAAACATGGTGACGTCGTGGTAGAGCAAATTCGAAACCACAACATAGGATTCGTCGTTTGCACCGTATTTTCTCTGTAAAAACTGGTACTAATCATGCTGGTTGCCTTATTTAAGTAATGAGTATGCGAAACTTGAGTTCCATAGATGTTTTGCAAGTTATATATTTTTAATTGTATTGCACTGAGAGGCATATGATATTTTTCGAAACTTAAGACAATTAACATTTAACTTTCCAACAGACATAGACAACAGTAAAAGTATGAATCTACTTTTTACATGCTTTTTACAGTTGCGTCTTTTGGTGTTGCATGGTATTCCTGATGGCTTAGTAGTCTGATTGATAAAATTGTTGAGGTTAAGCTTCATACAAAATTTGAGACATTCGTCAGTTATACGAGATCGCAGGTTCGTCTTGATGCTATTCTTAAATGCGAGGACCCATGATGACATGTGTAGGTGGAGCCAAACATTGTCACGATACAGCGGTATACATACCCACTTTAATCTGTGATGCGTCAGTGACGTGGGGTCAGGGGAGGCACGTGAGGCAGTGCTTCACCTGTCTACTAGAGTTTGAACATTTTCCCACCTAAATCACACAACTTACATATTTATTGTTCGAAAATAAAGCGCGAAAGGAGAGGTAAGGCATATAGGTGAGGCACGGCCGGGCCATACCTTGCCTGTGATAGCGCAATTCATCGTAAATATCATAGAATTTATAATAAACTGATATTATTCGAATGTAATTGTCGCACTGATTCCGAGTTTTCAATTCTCAAAGTATTCGGCGGTAACATAACGTTGTGCCACATGCCTACATTGTAATAGCGACTACAAAGCTACGTTATCAATCGAGAACGTGGATAGCTATTATGGCCTTGTATGTAATTTGAATTTGTAATTGTGAATGTTACTTCCACTGCAGTTCATTTCTCGCCGTAGATCAGGAAGAAAATGTGTATTTGAAAACTTCATTCTGATACAGGCGCCGCCATGTCTCCTAGTCTCTTTGATCAATCAACGTATCATGCAATCCAAGATTTCTTGGTGGGTATACATCGAATTCGGGAGTGATGTTGGTCGCCGGCGCAACAGCACCTTGATAATTTTGAAAAGGGGGTCTGAGCTCGTAACCCTGAATACGCCACTGTATTAACCTCTCAAAGTCTCAAAGACCTGTTAATACTGCCACAAGAATAATTCTACTGGTCGTGCTGAAGATTTAACATGTTGTTGCAATATTGATAAATCAGGTACAAAAATAAAAATTTCGCAAAGAGTCTATGTTCTTTCCATTTCTCTACTACCTGTAGTTGTTGACGATTACCACTGACAAAGTTCATTTCAATATGAATATACTATTAAATTATAATTTGGTTTGGGACATGTGAGCGATTCTAATGTATTTTCAGTAGAGACACTCTTTTCCTCACTTTTTCGCTGAGTCACAAAACCAAAAATCTACCACTTTACATTTCTTTTTTGATTTCAAGGTTGTTTATTCGATTCCAAATACATGAAAATCATGAATAACACACAGGTCGCGACTTAGGTCACCTCACATCACCATAGAACACCGGTGCACAAAATGAACTGTGCATCAACAACAAGGTTAAAAGAACACACAATTGAAGCATGATTTTCACGCAAATCAGAAAGATTATAATGAATATTTATTGCAAATCGGTGCAAACCTGCCGTTTCCTTTCAGAGACCTGTACAGTAATAAGAGGCTACACCAGTGGTTCCCAAACTTTTTCGGTGTGAGGGCCAAATTTAGAATTTCAGAGTACGGTCGGGGCCGCACGAATACTACGGCTATGAAACGGACCCAAACAGTCATCATGGCTATTTCGGAGTAGTTTTATTGCCCTGGCGAGATTTCAAAACTGTACACTGTTTACCGCTACTTATCTGCTGCATTGGATGTCCGTTGAGTGAATCACCTTTTCTCGCCTAAACGCGCGAAGCGCGAGAAATTCCTTTAGTCTCATGACTGAATCGGTCAATATGATCGGGAATTGCATGTATTGCTATCAATTTTCATCCAGTCTCTGTTCACGTAGTCTGATTTACCGGTAGAGCTGAGTGAGGTGTGTTTGAAAAGGTATAGGCCGCCTCAATAGTAATTAAACATCTCCGGCGGTATACCCGTTGGCAGCAACGTAACTGCACTTCGTCAGGACCCCGGGCTCCCATAGGGTGATAACCTGACCCCGCATCACGTTGTTCGCTTTTGCCACAAAATTAAACTGTTTAGTGAGACAGCGCGACGCGCGAATATTTCGATAATTCATAATAAAATCGGTGAATAAGATCGGGAATTGCATTGTTGTCCTCTTTGCCCACGTAATCAGATTTACCGGTAGAGCTGAGTGAGAGGTGTCTTTGAAACTGCTGACCCCGTAAAATTAAACATCTTCGGGCGGGCGGACCCCTAGGTACGACTTCTTTACGTGATGTTATTTCGTGACCTCCTGTCTGCTATATCAAAAAATGTAGAATTGCCCAAACCTACTAAACTGAAAGACCACACGATTTCAGATTGGCATTTCTTCACTGGCATATAATATTCTTTCCTGCGGGATGGTATTTGTCCTGTGAGGTACAGATTGCCAAGACAAGAACATTCGGCGCCAGTCATTCAGGCGCCTATATGGACAATTAAACCTACATGTATTTTGTTTATATAACGAAGTTTTTGGTATTTCGAAGTTTTTTGTCAGCATAAAAGCAGTCCTTTACGGCCAAGGCTTTCTCGTCGCCGATCGTTCTGACATACTTCTTGGAGTCACATGTTACATGGCCTGAAACTTTATATGTCTTGGTGCGTTGCGTTACGGTCATGGCCAAAGCTGATATACCTATTTCTATAAATATTGCGTATTTTTTCTTGGGGAAGAGTGCCCAATAATCAAGATATGTGGCGAATCAAAATCGCACATAGCGCAAAAATTTTTGAAAAAGTTGCACAAATTTTCAAAAAATACTCTGTAATTTATGCTAATTCACGAAATAATTTTGGGCCCCCTTCGAGCTCGGCCCCCTCAATTAAGTCAGCACTGTAGGAACGCTACGGCGGCTATTTCGGGAGCTTGACAGGAAAGTTGACCTTTTTTCGGTCAACCACCAGTTCATGTGAAAGAAAAATTGTATTTTCCGGGAGTTGAGCCTCTTTTTTTTTAGTCAAGCGACCACGAAGTGGGAAAAAATTTACCATTTTTTCATGATTTTCCTCCGGTTTTGAAAGTTATCAATACCTATTTATATCTATAGCTACTGCTCGTTCAACTGGAAAGTTAGGGCACATTGCATTGAAACAGCAGCGACGTAACGTTAGCAGTCTATACTCACAACTTTCCTACAATTCTATAATTAAAAACTACAGAGGCCAAGCTGAGCAAGAGCATTTTATAAATATAAATTTTATTTATAGTCATAAATCGATTTCTTAATATATTTTTGGGGCCGCAAGAAGACTATCTGGGAACCGCACTTGGGAATCACTGGGCTACACCTTTGAATGGGACATCATATTGTTTGGTTGACATGCAACAGCGTGATACCAGTTGCTTAATTGCAAATGAGCTTGTATATATTGGAGATAAAATCTTCATTTCAAAAGGATGGGAGTTGAATTTTTAACCTCTTACGCCCCTGCTTACCCTTCTGTACATGATGTTTGTGATTGCGCATGTCATTTGATCACCTTTAGTTAAGTTCGTAAGTAAACAATCAATAGTAATTAAAGCCTTCTCGGATAAGCTGCTCTCACTCTCACCGGTCATCGCTATATAAAGCGTTTGCGAACCATTAATTGTTGATCTATGTTATCACACAATTAATTGAAAACTTACCTTACTTACGGTTAGATGTATGTATGTTCCAGTCACGCACGTGTCTGCTATATTCATTTAGATCCTATTGATTTGTAACTTGAACGTCTTTATAAACTCGTTGGAAAAGCATTTGAGTTACAGTGAATATGATAATATAACTCAACAGACAGGTTTCTGCGCTTAGAAATCGGCATTACAGGATACAGACTGCCTCTGGCGAGACACGGGGGATCCCGGTTCGGAACCACTCAATTACAGGCTCACGTTACTCACAGGCGAATAGTAGCTAGGGTTACCATAAGTCCTTCTTTTTCAGGAAATCGAAAATGTCCTCCCGAGGACGTTTAAATGTCCTCATTTTTTGGAATTCGTCCCCCTTTATTTTTTTTAAATATATTAATCAACACCACAGCAGTATTATTATAAAGTGGGTCATTCGGAAAAAATGACCTTTTTTTAGTCAATACAGCAGGATCTCCCGTAAAAAAACAGAATCAGCAGTTTTGAACTTCGCTAAACTAACTTTTGTGATGGAACCAAATCGTACACGATCTGGATATGAATTTGAAATCTGTAGGATTTAAGGGGTTCTGTGAAACTGTATTTTGTATTCGGACAAGACGTTTCGATTACATCGAAATTGGACAATATGCTCAAATACATGACTGCGTGAATATTCCAAATTTACTCAACTCTCGCGCAAACGCAAGCCGAGCTCACCTGCTTAAATGCTTGTCGTTTGTGTTGTCATCCTCCTCACTGTCGTCAAGTTTATTATTATCATTGTCCGTAGATCCCCAGTCTGAGTAGCTCTCATTGACAGGTGGCGGCGCATTGGCGGTGATATCATCTAGTACAAAAAGTGCATAATATTTACCGGTAGTAATTGACAATTTTGTTTTCTCAGGAGACTCGGATACTAATGCGTGTCGATTTCCTAGGCCTCAAATCCTGTCTACTTGGCTGTTACTACTTATGTTAAGAGCAGCAAACTTTGCTTATCAATCAGTCTTGTATTCAGCTAAATAAACCAATCACACCAGATTGAAAAATGCTAACGGTAGAGTGCGACTTGAATCAATAAAGAATCAGGAGCATGATGAGGCTGACGGTGAAGATTCGCAATAATCCTTACTTGTCTGTGATCGAAGAACATGGAAAGTGAAAAGTGATTCAAGAACACAAACAGTTCACCAATGCAATAAAACTTATCAAACGAAATAACAATCAAACAAATTAGAAATACAATTTCAGTACAAACACAGTTTCAAAGACCCTCTCGCCGAAACGAGTGAGTCGTCAGAGTAACTCCTTATCAAGAACATTTGACGTATTGGGTCAAGGCAACAACATTCTCACATCTCAGTCAGTTCTGTTATGATTTCAGACGGGGAGAATTTATATTACACTCGTAATACTGTAGCTGGGGCACTCGTGCATAAGACATGTTTTTATATATAAGCTTTTCCTATCTGAATGCATCTTACACATACAAACTATGGACTTCAATAGGTCTTCATCTTGTACTGCACTCGCCAATGCTCCGTAGCAAGATGCGTGTCACATACAGAGTCTATTATTCAAATTTTGATCTCGGATTTATGCACAAGTATGACACACACGTGCTGAATTAAGTTAAATATGTTCCTTGTGGTACAGAATTTGAATATTGCAACAAACAACACATTCACATTCGCAATTTATTCACTCCAAGCTTTTTAACTGACACTTATCGGGAGCGGTCGTCAGTAAATACGGAGATTGCAATTCGAAATATAAAGATGAAATAGATAGTGTGAGGTAAGAATGGTATAAAAACAAGAATGAGAGAATATAGAAAACGAGAGCGTTAAGCAAAAATGCAATTAGCGCAATACGAAATGGCTATAATAAACAGACAGAATCACAACGATAGTCAATTCGAGAACCTTTAAATCAGTGGTGGGCAAACTACGGTCCGTGGACCGCATGCGGCCTGCAACACCGTTCTGTGCGGCCCGCTAGAGTCTACAGAAACTTAATAAAAATATTGATAAAATGTGTACTAAAAATCGAACTAATACAAGGACTTGATTAAACTTTTTCTTAGTATATTTCAACACGATAATTCAAGGCAGTGGTTGTCAAACTGAGGGGTGAGCCCCCCGTGGGGGCGTGAAAGCATCCGAAGGTGGGCGCTAAGCTGAGCTATACTGATTCTTTTTCGCGGTCCGCGTGATTTACATACAATTGATAATTATTGCACTGTATTTAGTCTGAATTTCATATTTAAAAATCTCTCATCCACAGTCGTAACCTGCCATGCCATCAAACTATCCGTTAGGTTTGTTAGCATCCTGGTTGCGTTTAAGGGGGTGGGGGGGGGGGCGAAATCTTTCACCATCATAAGGGGGAGGGGCGTGTCCTAAAAAGTTTGAGAACCACTGTTCTAAGGTAAATACTTGCTATATTACTTTTTATGTTCAATTTCTGGCTTGGGTCCCACGCAGTTTGAAAGGTTTCAACTGCTAAACATCACAGAAATCCTATACGAGATTGACATAATTCGGATCACGAGTGTGATTTAAGATTGGCCACTACAGTTTTAATTATTCCAGTGATGTGCTTATAAAAACGATTCGCGCGTGTCTAAGGTAGATTCGCTCTCTGCATGCGTGGGCTATTTATATTTTATCTACACATAGTTGAAGCGTGTTTGAAGCTAACATGGTTATGATGCTGTCAGCATTGTGTGTCCTGGAACTGTACAAAAAGCCAAATAAGTAAATCTATGAACAGATCGCTGCTCACAGATTTAAATTTCAATCCTGTTTTAAGAATCGGGACTACCGACTTTCATCTCTAGTTTTGACAAATTGGTTATTGAGGTCGACCAGCCTATGAAATCTCGCCACTGGTTTGTATTGAATAAGCATATATATTATCTCCATATCATCACTATATAATCAAATACCGATATTTAGTTTTGGTTTATAATTTCAATTTTATATAGTGCGGCCCGCGAATGAATTCAGATATTGAATGCGGCCCGCGAGCTCAAAAGTTTGCCCACCCCTGCTATAAATGGAACAGAGAACGTCCACGAGCAATAATTGAAAATCTGTTATCGTTATACGATTTTGCCCACTCGGGATGAGTAAGAAGGTGCTGACCTATTGCAGAGTTACATGCCATGGTCTGATCATAGTCTCGCAAGAGAGGGTTGCTTGTCTGGGATTGCGATTGACTGTCTGAAATGGCATTGGCGTTTGTGCTTGGGCACATGTTGGTCAATTCTTTGTAGCAAACAAAGTGATGTACGAGCCACATACCGACTGTCGCAGTGGTACATATAATTGTAAATAATACCACTCTGTTTTTTTGGCAGGTAGCACATCCTTCTGTGCTGCAGGCAAGAGAGATTTTGTTGTGAAAATGATCCCTAGACCAATAGACGACACGATTTGCTTCTCAAATCTACCGGAAACTTTACCAATCCATGGTAAATGTAAATATGCCGGAACTGGACATTTACTTGGTCCAATGAATTTGTTGGATCTGAAATCATTTAGCTTTTTGTCAATGGTTGACTTCACAATGTATTCTAGATATCCGTTGGACTGAAAGATTTTCTGTATGAAATTTAATTCAGATTCAAGTTCGGACTTACTGCAAATCATGAGAGCCCTGTGAACAAGCGTTCTTATCAGATTAGGTTTGCGCTTAGTCGGACAAAAAGAATTTCAAGCGATATATTGGCCAGTGAAAGTGGTTTTCCGAAAGACTGACGTTAAAAACTTCTTATTGAACTTTTTTACAAAGACATCAAGAAACACAAGGGAATTGTTATGTTCCTTCTCCATCGTAAATATGAGCGACGGGTGAAGCTGAATCAAATGCCTTTAAAAATATATCACACTGTGATTCTTCGTTAAGACCACGAAGGTGTCATCAACATTCCGATGGTACATCAATGGCTCACCAAAGTTCTGAAATAACTTTTTCTCGTGATAACCTACGAAAATATGTAGTGTCCATCCATTTTCACCAAAGGCCCACATGCAGTTTACCAAGGAGTGTTTCTTGCTAATTTGTAATCTTAGAAATGGCTGTAACAGCACTCTGTCGGGCGCCCATTAAAAACCCCGATCTTGGGGCTCTCCACACAGTCATCAACCTAACCTAACTTATGGTGCATCGCCCCATGAACCCCTTTCTCTGCGGGCAAATTCATCACTACATCCGATTCACAAGCACACACACACATGCATGCTACCTGTCAGAAGTAACCAAAGTCCAGCATAACGTATTTCACGCTTGAATAGCTAATTACACTGGTCAACAGTCAATTTGCTTATGAGACGAATGTGGTCAATCATGACTAATTTGGGGTCACCGATCACAAGTATCAACTTGAAAGTTTTTGATTAGATCTAGTTATTGAGATATTGCACAATGATAAAATGTGATGATCATGCGCACACATAGTTTAGTATAGTACAATGCTTTTCAACCTGTGCGACGGTTTGCACTTGTGCGAATGAAAAAAAATTGCAGTGCGAATGACGAAGGTGGTGCGAATGAAAATCCGGATAAAGTGCGAATGAAAATCGTCAATAATTGTTAATTTTGCTGATTTGGAATATTTAAAATCAACCTGATGGTAGCTCTCACAAGCCGTAGTGAATTATTATTTTCACACTCTAATTATTACGTAAGCAAAAGCCTGGTTTGGAAGCTGGTGTACGTGTAGTGGCAGACGTACACTCATACAGTATATCAGCCCGTCTGAGCCTGCGACAGGCTGAAAAAATGACGTCAACTTGACTTTCTGCTTTCTTTCGCTAAACAATGTTTTCGAAATAACTGTTCTATTAGCGCGAGGCACGAGGATAATTAGTGAATATCATCATTACAGACTAACATTTGCAAGTTCCTGTAACGCAATTTTTTACCCCTTCAAGGGTTCATAAAGTATGGACCGCAAAGGGCATAATTTTTAGTCGACACGGTGCCAGAGCTATCTGTTAATAAGTATGTAATATTTGTTGAATTTATTGCAAAAAATCCTGCTATACTTTTTACATATCCAAGGTCACTGTGTTCGGTACTGTGGCCAATAAGCGAGACACGCAGAAAATATGGCTTTATCATGAGAATTCACGATAAGATTTGTCCGACTGGTTTTTCTGGCAAACGTGGTCGCAGACCGTATGGATGAGCTAGTGTAGGGTGTGCAACGAGCGAGTTCAGGACTATGTCAGTCAACGCCAACCCCATCTGCGTCGGGGCACATGAAGACGTAAACTTTTGACCAACAAGCAGTCGATAAAATGCGGTGCCAAAAACATAAGCGGCGACAAAACCTTTGTCTAAATATGACCGATACTGCATGGCCAAACCTTTCGATATGGATATGCTCCGTTGTCGGCACGGAATAGTCCCGTTCTTGCCATCAGAGCTGAGTGGACATAGTACAACTGCGACACGCAGATTTGAAATCTAATTTGAAATCATGTGCATCAGACATGTTTTGTAGAGCTGTGTTAGGTAGAATTGTTGTGTGCGCGTTCTCTATGTCATACATGTCCGCAAAATCGCAGCTTACAACAGTAATTTTTCAAAATGATTTCATTTTCATGGGTGAGGCTCGGGTCGCGAGATGCCACAAAAACTCAGATTCCGGTGGTAGTCTAAAAGCTGCTTTACTGTATTTAAACTGTTATGAATTCTCAAGTTAGATTGAGCTAAAGAGCAGAACACATAGTATAAGTGAGTTTATTTGCTCTTCTCATGTACTCGCGAGACAGAACTTGGAGCAACATACTATCATAAGGTGGCGAGCTCTAATGTGCCTACTCTCCTTGATCGTTTTGCACCTTATGATCCAAGAAATAAGGCAAAAGCCTCAATACAAAATGTGGGTTTTTGACCCTTTCGACAAACAGGAGCATCCGGGACCTTTGTGACAGCTCTCAAAAACGATTTCTGAGAGCAAGCATTTTTCACTCGCGAAAAATACGTTGTATTTTGCACACGAGTACTGAACAGATTTTAAGACCTGGCCATCCAAGCACCAGTAGAAGGTTCTTGTACAAAACCCAACAACTTGTTTGGCCAAGAAGGGTTTTACTGAAATAGTTGAAATCAAAATAAGCGAAAAAGTTGCCTTTTTAATGATACTTGATAGCTTGAGCTACATAGTAGCTAATTTGTTGCACATCAGAACAAAATGTTGTTAAGTAACTTCATCTTTTTGTATAATAACTTGGTGCGAATGAAATTTATTTTACAAAATAAGTGCGAATGGAGCTAAAAAAGGTTGAAAAGCACTGGTATAGTACATATAGTACATAATAGTATAGTATAGTACATATAGTATAGTACACCAGCAATGGCCAGATTCAATCTTTTTTCAGTCGTTTCTATCGCAAATGTCATATTTTTTAGAGGTCCGGTACAAAATGTCATTGATAGTGATTGTTACCAGAAATGCCAACAGGTTTCCATAAAATTTCGTGTGACAGTTACATAGAACCGATGAGAGCCATTTGAATCCGACCACCACCTAGGTTCTTCTATAGGAGTTAACTGAGGACCATGTATATGCCCCGAGTACCTATGGGAGTCTCACATAGGACCATGCATATACCCTATGAGTACTAGAAAGCTACTTATCAATTTGGACGTGGATAGCGAAGAGTTGTTTGTAATTTGGATTTGTAATTGGAATGTCACTTCCAAGACAGGTCATTTCTTGGCGTGGATCAGGACCGGCAGTGCAAATAAATTTGGCACCTTAAAACGACATTCAAATTCAAGTTGGAATTTATTCATAAAATTTCATCATTTCAAAACATCATCTTTAGGAACAGACACCTACCTGAGCCTAGGTGATGTAAATCGGAGGCATGCACACTGAATGAAAGTAAAAGATGATAATATAAAATGATAAGCGACAATATCAGGTAGCTTGTGACGGAGGGCGAGATCGATATGCGAGGTCGTTATATGCATAACGATTTTTCATATCCCCGTTTACCTTAGTTGGCCTTTCCAGTAATCAGGGTGCATGAGCAGATTTACGGGTTCATCAAAGAAAAAAAGGTTGAAGAGGATTGCCCTATAAAATTGCACATGGCTTATCCTCCCGGTCCCCTCATTAGGAGTTTAATATAGGACCGTGTGTATACCCTATACTGGTCCGATTTAGAAGTTTTCTTGAGCGTTATCCGCTACCATATATATGCTCTGTTGAAATATGTTGTAAATAAATAAATACACATGCAACTTATACAGTGTCTGCAGATTGTCGATCCAGCAACCACAACAGAGTGTTTTATGGCATGGAAGGTTATGACTGTTGATGAGAGAATTCTAAAATATGAAATTCGGACTATATACAGAGAAATAAGTAGGAAGGAAATTTCAGTTGACCGCGGCTTCGTGTTAATGAAGGAATTTTGTCACTAATATTGGCAGTTGCACATATTAATATTTATTTCCGACTGTCTGTGCTCTCATGTGGTCAGATTTACAGCTGGAGCTGAGGGAAGTGGTGCAAAAGCCATGTCCATGGCCACATGGCTACGACCAGTGCTTCCCAACCTTTGTCAGTTCACAACCCACTTTTCATTATGCGAACCACCAGACACACTTTCGCGACTAAAGTTGTAACCACTGCTCGTGGGTGCTAGTTTCTATGTTGTCAGTGCGTTACACTTGCCTGGTCGCGCCTAGCGTTAATATTTTCCTGAATTCATGATGGCATTCGGTCAATGATATTGGCAATTGCATATACTACTATGAATTTTTGGTGACAGCAATATTTGGAGACAGCCATTTAGACGTCTCTAGTGAATGGAAAATTCGGCATATATTACCGAAGGTTTCGATCGTTTTCGTTAAGAGGGTTTCTCACTGTCGATCTTTTTGGCAGCACATTTCGCGGAATTGCATCTTGGCCGAAACTTCATATGTCTTGGAGCGGTAATGGACGACACCGAAAGGCCTATATATTGTATATGTGAAAGAACCAAACGCACATAAACCGCTGAACGCGGTGGTTGTGCTTCAGTCCAGGAGTGTTAAACGGGCGGGTGAGAAACCATCAAATACAGGTCCTTCCAATCTGAGCCTGCAGTACAAATGCAACTAACGGAGTAATTATGCACTCTTATTTGAAATCTTGTGCGTCACACATGCTTCATAAAACTGCGTTGCATTTAACTGTCTGCGGGGTATACATTCACACAAACATGACCATAGAAACGTAGCAAATAACATTAAAAGTGCATTCATTTCGATATGTCAGGCTTGGGTCGCAACTAGGGTTGGATTATCCGGATAACGGTTAACCGGTTAACCGCAGGTTTTTTTATTATCCGATATCCGGATATAAATCTGCCGGTTAACCGGATAAAATAGTATCGTTAATATTGCGTTTTACACTTTTAGGAAGCTTCAATAAGTCGTATTATCAGTGTTGCGCGCGGCCAATTAGCGAGAAGTGTGTCGCCAATTAGCGAGATACGTCAATGCAGCGTGCAACGCGACGCTATCTCCCGCTGAGAAGATCGCCAAATTAGGTCATTGATTGCCGCGAACTCGGCTATCGTTGCTGGCCTGATTTTTCGAGTCTTCAACAAGCCTATAGTTGCGCTGGCAGAATCCCATCTGCAAAAGGCTCTGTGGACTTTATACCATCACTGGTCCACATAATCGCATCTGCAATCTGCATTGGCTTGGTGCCCACGATATTATCGCTGGCCTACACAATCGCATCTGCAATAGGCATGATACGAACGATATCATCGCTGGCGTAACCATCGAGTCTCGGGCCTGGCATGCGTTGGCTCCTATATTTTGGTGGCTTGGAGACAATATGCCGCTCAGACTATTATGATCAGCGATTTTGATTAATGAGTGACATCGCGAAACTGAATGACATCGAATGTTCGCATTTCGCAAACATGTTCGTGCGTGCAAGCGTAATTGATTTCCGCTGATACTAAATTCGAAAAGAAATCGAAACCCCATCCTTTTATTTAAAACACCACTCGTTCTATTTATAACACCCACTTCCCCCTTATTTTTCGGCTGGCTACGGCCTGATCATGTGAATTTCCCATGGAGGAATTAGAGGGAGCTATCATGTCGGCCTCAATTCGATTATTAGCTACTCGTCCTTCCAGTACTGGACACCTTAACAGAAGAATGGGCAAAAAGGAAGCGCTGCTTACGATATTCAGCCCATTTTGTGGAAGCAGAAAGGGCATTTAATACGTGTGGACTCTTTGTTACAAAACTCCGGTACCGGCTACAGGATACCACTATTGATGTAGTGTACTTTATAAGGAGGGAGTTGCAGAAGCAGTGAACATTAAATTTGCGTGATTTTTCTCGCATTCGCTCGTACTGCGCGTGTACTTATAAATCTACCATAACACTGTGTAATGATTTTGCGATCAGTTTTTCATGCAGACCTGTGAAATCGATTATCTCACTTAGCATTCATTATCCGGTTAACCGGTTAGCTAAATTCCAAATAAACGGATATATCCGTTATCCGGATAGTGAAAATTATTGATATCCGAACTAACCCTAGTCGCAACATACCTCTAAAAAGTTTAAGAATCACTGCCCTAACATTATAAGGTCACTAAAGGGCAGGGCATGGTATGGTATGGTATGGCATGGAAGTATGGTATGGTATGGATCGATATTTTGGTATGGAATATGGAACAATGCAAGTATGGTATGGAATGGAAGATTTTAATCTATGGTATGGAACGACATTTCCATACTTCCATACTTTGGTGTTTTATACATTTTATCGTGATCTGTGCAAGCTTCAAGAAGCGTACGTTGTTCGCTGTTCACGGAATATGATCGCTTTTGTTATGTGTGAACGTGAACTATTGAACGCTGTGTAGGATCTAATACACGCTTGTGCAACGGTTTTACTTGCACTTGGAATGACATGATTTTGTGATGTAATAATGACAACAGTAATGTTGATCCGATATTCTATTGAGTCTAGACTAGAGCCCGACCGATATTGGATTTCAAAGCTGATACCGATAAGACCGATATCCAGTACCTCCACCGATAACCCCGATATATTCAGCCGATATTCAAAATATATGGAATCTAGCTCAAGGCCCATATTTAACACATCAGAGCATTTATTTGAACAACTTTACAGCCAGCGATATGCTTGAACATAAAATAAATGATCTAGGAGCTATAAAAATATATCAAAAGCACCCATCCAGCAGTTGCAGATTACAGTTCAATGTTCATGAAGCACAATTTCTCGCCCCTTTCTCCATGGAGTGAACTTCTGTGGTCTTCCATAAATGATGTATATAGTACTAAACAATGTGAGCAGTCTTTCACTTGGTACCATAATTAGTGGCACAGCAAGAATTGGAAATCTTTCACCATTTCAGTTCCACCGCTCCCTTGCAGGGGATCTTTCCTTCAATGGTTTCACCAAATATTGATATTAATATTGATATTCTTTTGGCAGTGCACCTGGAGCCTTCAGCACATCATTAACAAATAGCTGAATAGAATGTGCAAACAACTCAGATTGTCCACGTCTGCAACTGCTCCACCCATCCCCCTTGGGCATTGAGTTGACCATGAGTCCATGACCAGCATTTCAACAATCAATTGATCAATATTTTACGCTTTTTTGTCAGAATTGGCCAATGTCATCATGGAATCAAAAATTTTCGTATCAATTATTGACTCTACTCCACGTTTGCTTGATTTTCTTCCCCTCTATGCTCGCATATTTCCTATCATGGTGGCCCCGCACTCTAGCAGGCCTCAGTCAGACGACTTCATGCATCACTGGTATAATTAGCTCTGTTGGTACCGAGCCAATAGCACTATCTTCAGCGATATGTTTCGACGCGACGCTTTACTCTATCATCACGAGGGTCAGTCCAGCACGATTGAAGTTCTCATTTCTATTACTGATTGAAATTATCCTGCAGATAACTATCCATCCAGCTGCTCTCTGCCTTTGGTGATCGATCACTGCAGGGGGATTCCCACGAAGTCAGTGGGGCATAACGGTGGTTAGTTATCTATCATATTTTTCAGATTGGCACGCCTACTTCCCTGTATGCAGTATGCACTATATGCAACTTGGCCATTTATTTTTATAATTTACCGTCCTGACGTATTCTATCGACTTCTCTGGCTCCCTGCCACCATGTTGTGACGTCACGAAAATGGCCGATATTTTTTTACCTTCAATGGCCGATACCGATATTTCTCTCCAAGCGTGATATCGACTCGATATTATCGGCGAGCCGATAATCGGTCGGGCTCTAGTCTAGACACGCCGTCTCCGAGCATAGTCTATCATGTGACGCAATAATTGGTAATGTTGGCTACTCCAACTACCTCATACCTTGAGTGACGAGAGCTTACAAGCAATCATGACGCAACGTACTCAATGCTCAATGTGATTGATATATAATTACATTTCTTCTGAACATTATCCGCACATTCATACTATTTACATACCGAGCTATCTTATTGGTAATATCTCAAACGGTCTCGCATTAGGATTATAGATCAGGGAGTATGGTAGATCTAGTTTGAAATTCTCGCCACACTAACCCCTACCAAATACTGTACTAATAATCACGCAGATCGCTGCAGTATCGATCGCCTGCAGCTGGGATATTTTATGGGTGCGCCTATATTATAAATTATTTTGCGAGTATTTAGTTCAAACTTGCATGTGCCTCATGCCAATGTACCGGAAATGCGATGATATCTTATGGGTCGTGCAACTTCTCTAGTCGGCGGGCCGGATATAGGAAAATTAAGTACTTGTCGGGCCGGATTGCTGAATGGATAAAATATTCGCCCATATATACAAGGAATAAATCGTATTTATTGATTGTATTTTATCGACAGAAATGTCACTTCAAAGCCATTTCTCGGCAATAGTGAAAATACAATGTGGATTTGAGAACAGCATTGTCATACAGGCGCCGCCATGTCTGCTTCTCTCTGATTAACTAACTCACAGTGCAATCCTCAATTATGATTTCAAAGCGTTTGATAGGCCCCTTTACCCAAAATGTACCAAGATATCAATTCATTAGGGTTGAGTACATCGTGAATGCCGATAATGCAAGTCTTCTCGCTTCGAAGGACTTACCCCTAAGCTCCACTCTCGCGCAGTGCGCAGACCTATATAATAACATGCAGTCACTAAAATTTGATGTTTAGGCAAGTAGTGGTGGGGAATCTCGGAAGATTGGGGCCGCGAGCCACATGATCATGTAAGACGGGAAACTGTCCGCGGGGCGGACAAAATCTCGTTGCGGGCCGTATGTTGCCAGTCCCTTTTGTGGACATTCCTAGATAACAATCTGCTGACTATCTGATTTTGCTCGCGGAAGCGGTCGAGTAGAGGTACACGGCACCTCACCACTGTGAACTAAACCTCACCAAAACAGACTCTGTAAAACTATTACCAGGAGTTAGATTCGCATCATGGCTAGTTTAAGCAATAACGCCATCCGAAATATCAATAATATAGGTGCTAGAAAAGGTACTGCACTTATGATATTGAAGTATTTGAAAGTATGGAATATGTATCAAGTATGGTATGGAACAATGTTGGTATGGTATGGAAAATTGCAAGTATGGTATGGAGAGAGTAACGCAAGTATGGAGTATGGAAAATTCTCGTTCCATACCATACCATACCATGCCCTGCTAAAGAGTACCGCCCATATGGGCAGATGGATAGATTAACTTGATTTTTTCTATCACTGATCTTGACCATTATGCAAATGTATACAAACTTTTCTGGGACCACAGGTGGCCTGCAGACCTCTGGCGTAGTAAGTCATCAGACACTACTGTTCCACAATCTTATGTTATCTGCCAGCCATTGGGCATAGCCTCAGAGAAAACACCATTTTATCAACTATTTTTGACTTTAATTACCGTAATACCATAGATGCGTCGTTATCACATTTGATACCACTCATGTATAAAATCTCAGATTCTCACCAATTATTCCTAATGAGTTTACGAAGGCATCGCTTGGTTTTGACATTGACTGCACACTTGATGTCGCTTCAGTTGACATATCGGCAAGATTCAAACAGGTTTCAATCCACGAATTGTAGTACCTTGAAAATTAAATGTAAAACGACCTACAATACGAGTCGGAACATAACAAACCCAGGGCTACGAACCTGACAACATTCTCATGATTGAGCCTCGAAAGCAGTTTTACTTCTCTGGTCATTTTCTTGAATTCTGATGTACTTGGATCCAACTTAATCCTTTTGATGGCGTACAAACGACCGTCTACTTTGTTCCGTGCCTAGGTAATGGTAAATTACCGATAAATGAAGGTAAATTTGAAAGTTCAAATCCAGTTCTGATCTAGCCAAAATCTTCAAATCCAAATTCATGCTAATTCCGGACGTGCATACATGGTAACAACATGTTCACCGACCTGTACAACACTACCAAAACCTCCTTTACCGAGCGGCTGGATCTCTTCAAAATTCGAATGGCTCCTCAAGAGCATTTTAGTGGGTTGCTTGGAGGTAGCCTGGTGGGTATTGTCAGGCTCATCGACATTCAATACTGGACCTTTGACAATTGCTTCCTAAGATATACGAATTGCACAGGATTAATATTGCAACCGCAGACTGGTACTTCCGCGGCTTACTTTCAAGAAGTTGTGTTCTAAAAGTTCGGATGTAGTCACCTTCTCTTCTACATTGAGACACTTCATCAGAAAGTCTGTGAAGATGGGCGGCAGTTTGGATGGAATATCGGGCGGGTAATTTCTTATGTACTCTCCTTGCACCAGTGATAAAACCAGCATGCCCTGTGTGAGGAAATATCGTATTTGTGGCACTGCAGAAAAATATCTAGCCACAGTAAAAATCGTGCATAGTTCAGTTCAGTTTATTATTAATAGTTTTATCAGATCAATGCACCACAAGATTTCAATGCAATGAAAAAATAAGAAGGTGTTGAAGCGACTTCGAGTTGTCTTTGAAATCAGACACCCACCTGGTACATAACTTCGATACTGCAAGGGCATGGTACGGTATGGAATAGGAAATTTCCATACTCCATGCCCAACCCAATCGTTCCATACCACACTTACAATTTTCCATACCATAGCAACATTTTTTCATACCATATTTGATACTTTAACCATACTTTTCCAGTGGCCCCACCTCTCAGATAATATTATATTTTTGATGCATGGAAATATTCTAGCGTTTATATTCTGATTATTTAGGATGAATTTATCCATTTAAATAGCCCTGATGAACCAATTCCATCCACTATTTTTCTGTCATATGTCAGCGATGTAGGTTGCCTAGTCATCGAAGACGGAACGTAAAATATATACGGATCATTTGGCAATCACAGCAAAAGGTCATGACATGTAAAACCAGTGTGGCAATGGACTGCTAGCGGAACATGGAGATATCATCTACAACAGAGGTCTCAAACTCAAATGTGCTCGCGGGCCAATTTCCTAATTTGTGATGACCCGCGGGCCGCAGCATCAATAAATAGGGGTATTCAATCTATAATATCCAACTAGGCCATTTGTAACGGCACCTTGCAGACAGGCATTCCACAACCATCGAGAAAATGTAATTTACTATTATACTATTCACGCTTGACACGAACAAATCACATTTTCAAATATTTGAATAAAATAGTTTTGTGCCGGGCATAATTTAATATCATCATGTGAGAGGACGCGTGATGATATCGTAAAAGCTGTCGGGTTGTAATATTGCAGCTATTTGACCTTTGAAATGCCACAATTTTATGTAGAATATTTTAGAATTCACAAAAGATTGATCTGATATTAGAGCATGTGAGCGGTGTAGCCTAATCGGGGTTTCTGATATACTCGTGATAAGTATAGGCTATTGTTACTGTCATTGCCAAAGTCAAATTAAACCAGCGTTAAATTTTCTTCGATTAATATTGGAACAGATCAATATCAACTTAAATATAATCATTATTGTTCCAGAGTAATAGCATTGTTTCTTAACCGTTTTAGCGATCGTACTTCTTGTACTTTCAATTAGATTTCCAGTGACCCCTGTCGATTTCCAACACAATTTCTGATGGGACCTATAAAAATCAGAAAGCCCAGTCACATAAAACCGCGCGTAGCGCGAAGAATATTTTTCAGTAGAATAAATTAGCCCAGAAAATATTCCACAGCATATAGGCCAATTTTCACAATGCATCTGGTACCCCTTATGGTGCTTTGTACCACGGAGGGGATACGGACCCCTGGTTAAGAACCCCTGGAATAGAAATGACTAATCGCGGAAGAATCCATTGGTGTTACAGCTGTGGAGCGTACCACTACCTTACTCGCAACCGATAATAACATGGACAGAGAGAACAAACAACATCCAGGATGTAACCAAATATACGTCGCGGGGCCACAGAATGCCAATGGTTTCCATACAGACCTGATTAGATTTCTATATTCTATATACCCAACGCAACGCAACGGGCTTTTGATATATTACTATTCCCCACGACAGCTTCGTAGATTTTTGCGTCCGTAGGATTGCCAAGTCACTATTCCGAGAGGCAAGTCCTTCCCTGATTTTAACGTTCCACCCCACTCAACTCGAGTCATTTTTAGTTTATCACTCAGTCAATCAAAAATTTCAAAATTTTCATTCACGAATCATCAACGGTTCATGTTTTGTCATCATGAACCTGAAATGTGCCGTAATAGCGATCTTCCACTGCATGGTAGATTTTAGGAAGCGATGTGATAGTGAAGTTTGTTTAGATTTCAGGTTTTTGTAGTAGTTTTAGAGTGAACTTTAACTTCCTAAATCTAAACAAAGGTATATGACACTAGAATATATTGTCGAATACTTGAAATTGAAAAATGCCTTCGCGGGCCGCACAAAATGCTCTCGAGGGCCGCATGCGGCCCGCGGGCCGCGTGTTTGAGACCTCTGATCTACAACAAGGGTCGGCAACCTTTCATATGCAGCATGCCAAAATTGGTCAATGTCAAAATATCACCAACTGACGTGTCAAACATTTTTAGTTTTGTCATCTTTAGCATTTCAAGTAAGGAATCACATCAACCTCTTATCTGAAGATGGCATCGGTTAGGCCAGTGGTTCTCATAGTATTGGTCGCAAAGGGTATAATTTTTGGTTGCTGCCGCACTAGACCTATCGCTTAATCTACGTAATATTCGCATCATTTATTTTTAGTCGAGGAATAAGATCGATCCTCTGTGGTTGCTTTGGTTGTTTCCAAGTCCACTGTGTTCGGTACAATATACAAATAAGTGACAGACCAGTGTTTTTTTAAGATGTTTTGGGGAACCATAACGGTTCCCCAAATTTCTCCTGCGGTTTCCCAAAATGTGGATTGCAACTAGAGTAGAAAAGTAATGGTTGTTTTGATAATATGAATATAGCCCACAATCAATAGTTCACGTCTGGAAAAAAAGAATAAGTGGAGGTAGAGCCAACATCTGAATCAAAGAGTTATTCACAAAAGAAGTGCACCTTCGATAATTGTCAATGTTTATTTTTGATTTATGGCAGATTTATGAAGATGGCAGATGGAAACGGGATTGCGAATCTGTTTTGTTGCATGAGATAGAACCTGAAAAGTTTGTTCTGTGATTGTGCTCTGGCAGTACCCTAATAAATAATTCGTTTAAGCAAATATGGCTATTTTTTGGTATTTAAATGAAACACTTGCAGTCTCTTAAAACTTATCGGTCACCCAAACCAGACCTTAAAACTGGAGGCCCATCAAAGTTGTTACGACGATATGGCCTGATCATGAGGAATGTGTTCATCCCTACATCATACAACTCGGTTTGTCTGATGCTAGGTTCGTCTGCAAAGCTCCAAAGATCGCGGTAAAGGTTGTCGTTGCTCCAGATACATTGGAATCGCTTACACCTATCAGGCGAAAATAAAAGAAAATATTGTTTCGTATGACGAAAACGATTCCCATTTTGTCACAGGGATCATTATTTTGCTCTGTGGATGTCATTTGCATTGTGCAACTCAAGCTGCGGCACTGGACTATTTGGCGTCGGTCATTTTGGCGCCTGGACATATCAATTCCGAACGTTTCGGCCAACAAGCGGTGTTTATTTCATTTCAAAGTTTTATCGCCGCTAATCATTTTGGCAGCGGACGGATTCCCAAACTGCTCAAAATTTATATGTCTATGTTTTACTCCTTGCATGGAAATACCACGCACCGAAATGCCGGTTCATAAAACAGTCACGCTCACACAGGCTGCACAGTGCACACTCCCGGACTAAACAATGTCATGAGAGATTGGGTGTCGTTCTTTCATGATTGCTAATACGATTGGATTCATTTCTGTACTTTATTCATGTTTTTCCTTCTATCTATATATATATAGACATATTGGGAGAGCGTTCCCACATTATAATCAATAAATCAGGCCAGAAAATACGCGTAACGCGCAGAAAATTTTCAAGATAAATAAATTCTGAACAAAAGGCTCTATTTTTTTCAGATTTCCGCAATAATTATGGGTCACCTATGAGCTTTTTCCATTTTGAAAACTTCTGCTTAACTTTTTACAACAAACATGGTCATATGTCATGTGCATCATATCATTTAGCACGCCATGAAAAATCATCATCAACAAATTACATAGAACAAAGGTATTGTCCCATTAGAGTATATCTTAGAATACAATTTTACATTACTACAATCATTAGGGATTTTGCGACAGCGGATCAAATGTCCGATTCTGCCGCCAATGTGTGGGTCATAGGCTACTCATTTGCCTAAAGGGGAACTGCACTCTAAAAATGATGTGGTCTCAAATTGAAGGGCAAAACGAAAAAAATTTTGGCCGCGGCCATTTTCTTCAGAACGCCACCGTAATGGAGCTTGAATTTATTGAAATTTCCACAGCAACTTCACGCTCCAGAAGTCACGCAGAGATCGAACTTTATATAGTTTTCAGCCGATGTTATGAAGGAAATATAGTTTTGTGGTTATATCGACACATGCTAAAGAATCACATGCTGAACTGTCATTGTTTCATTGTATCGCATTCTCACATGTCGGGCAACTGGCTTCATCACTGAGGGTGTTATACTGTAACATCACTCTTCACAAAGAAAATATGGCACACACAACGAATCCCACGTAGCAAGATTAGATTTATGCCACTATGACATCACAAATCGCCAATAGTGACATCATAGTTGAGTGGTATCGCTGCATGGCAAAACAGCTTCCCGATCCCTGACCTAACGATTTCGAAGACCATCAAAATTTTCACTTGTGGACCTATATATAGCACTTTGCACTGCTGCCCACCACAACTACTATTATGACCAATTACGCAATGGAAAGACAAATTTTTTGTGATTTCTTTGTGGAATAGAGATTAACTTGAAAATCCAATTTTTTATCAATCATACTGCTTCAAAGTACATTTTGCAATAATTTTTTTTGTGTAAACGGAATCCTACATGGATTTTCAAGTCCGCTCCCCCCCAATTTAGTTTCGTCCGTAACTTTTTTTCTTCGAGATTAGAGTGAAAATGTTGATTTTTTTCAATTCCTTGGCCTCCAAATTGTATAATTAGACATTTTAATTGATTCTCCACCATCGTTACAGCAAAAAATATGGATTTTAAAGATTTTTGCATGCAGCGCCACCTAGTGACATGAGAATTTTGAATCTGATTATCTTTTGAACCGCTGGAAATTTTTCAATCTAATTTTTTTCTATGTACCCAGAATTCAAAAAAGAACAACATTTGTAAATATTGGACAATTCTGAGGGTATGCATTACAGCCCTTGTTAAGTTATAATGGAATTAGCCATACGAGATTTTACACAACTGGTCAAATAATATCCCTTCGTTCATCCGCCACTCCACACAAAATTGTAAATATCTCGTGGATGCTAACTCACTTACAAATTTGAGGATATCTCCATTTTGACTATTCTTAGACGGCATGCTGTCATCAATGAAGGTGCCGTCCGGTTGTTCAACATGCGACTCCTTGAAAAGGTCCGCAAGACACTTCTCGATACTGAAATCCGCCAATCGCAACGTTCCACAAGAATCAAACATTACACTGGATGCCTGGGTCGTGAAAATTAGAATTAGACATTGATTGCAGACTTTTATAAACTACCCATTTATTTAGTTGATGGTCAACTAACTAACGTTTCTTTCGAGTAGTTCTAGTTCTAGTTGCGGATATTGAAAAGTGAGTAGTTTTAGTTCTAGTTTTAGTTGCAGATTTAGAAAACTGTGGTTCTAGTTCTAGTTGCACATTTGAAAAAAATATAAGATGCTGAACAACTAAAAAGCACATGTCATCATTTTGCGTGAATGTAGATATCGATGTTCTGTTGAATGATGTTTGTGCAGCCATTGCTAGCTCGGAGCCCTCACTACTAACAATGGCGCAGCCAGTGGGTGGGTTTTTGGGGTCAAAATCTCGCTCCTTGCAAACTCAAAACACCGTCCTTTTGAAATGTCGATTTTTTGTCAGATATATCCGACAAAAAATAATTAATGTATTGCCTAGGAGAATGAAATTCAGTTCAGTACAATTCTTAGCATTTTATGATTCGGAACCCGAATGCCAGCGGTGAGAAATTATTTTTTGAGAATTAGAAGCAGGAAATACCTTGGCAGGTTAAGTCAAAAATTTGCACTATATTCTGTAGCGCTTCAATTTCTAATCGTTTTTAAATTGAAAGTACTGAATTATGTTGTTAACACAAGCTTCTGAGTGGATGTGTTTCTATTAGGAAGTTGGAGTTAATGTACAAACGTAATATTCATCCCACGTAATAATTCAAAACAATGGTAAACAAGAAACCTTGTTAACAGCTTTTTTATCAGAGAGAGAGAGAGAGAGAGAGAATCTTTATTCGTATACATTACATATCAACATATCACTACAAAAATGTAACAGTGAAATGAGACATGCAAGGTAGACGGGAGGCTCGATATGACATAGTCTTCAGAGCCGAGCCACCCGGGACAGGAGCAATTTTCACAGTCGATAACTAATGAAAAGAAAAAGAAAATAAACTAACGAACGAAAGGAAAAATAAGACACAGTATCATGGACCAATTTGAAATACAACGCAAATACAATTTACCCCAGACACGTCCTTCTATTAAGACGCCAAAATGTATGGGATATTATAGCTTGGTCACTACATCCCGAGCAGTGTGTAGCTTGATGAAATAGCGTTGATGTTTTGGTAGTTTCGCTGGCAGATTTTCCGAAATTTGCCTTCTCACAGCCTCCTCCGAGTGACTGCGTGTTAATGTCATAATCCCGACTTAAATTAACCCATGTTATATCGACTAGCCTATATTTTGAATATAGATTACGCATATGACGAACATTAGCAGGATTAATTTGATGGTTTAAACAAAAAAAATTGCGGGAACACATTGAGAAAGGTATGACAACACACAAGACATATAAAACGAGAAGACTGACGTCAATCTAACCACGAACAGAGTCGACTGTCATAGTTTGTAATGAAAACTGCAACGTTACCTAGTCATAGTGAGACATTAGTTGAGGGATTACTTCATTCGTCGAGTCCTAGCGACTCGTTAAATACCCTTCACCATAAGTAAATACTTGAAAACATTTGAAAAGTTATTACAACAATGGCCCTTCATGAAGCGTCACATCATGAATCGAAGTCAATTTCATGTCCAAAAGAAAGGAACATGGTTCATTTTCTTCTGCAAAACCGAGGTGCTTTGGGAGCCACGCTATGGATACCAGACACGTGATAATCGTGATTTGTAGTCACAATCGATTACGATAATTATATAAAATTTTCAAGTGATCGTAATCGATAACAATTGAAAAAATTGCAAAGTATCCGAAATCGATTATTTGCAAAATTCGATTGCTTTGTAAAAGGACAATTATTTAAATTTTTTCTTTTACAAGGACTATAAACATGGACTGAAAAAGCAATAGAGCTATGTTCAAGTAGGACCGTTACTCATCAATTGAATGATGACGAATTATCTACATGCAGTCATGTATTCCAACGGTACCTGTATATACTGAGTATTCGATGTGTCAGTATGATTGAGTAAATCACTGTCCTATCTGGTTTATGATTCACTAACAGCTACTGCTAGCTCATAGAAGTAGAATGACAAGCACCACCGTGCTTGGATTAAAACATTTTTGAGTCATGCATCTCGGCACCATCAACATTTGTCAAATTTTTGTTTGTTTAATGTTGATGGCCACAGGTAAATGCAGTTAGAACATTGCTACTCAGCAAATAATACGCAAACTGCACAAATGACCTGCTGATTATAGATTTGAATACTTTATACATGTGAAGTATACCAAATCATTAGAACTCAGCTGTTGCTGACATGCATTGTGTACACAGTCTTTACTCTTAATGGTGGTTCGCAATATCCATATTATGTGGATAGTAATGTATTAGTCATTTTGTTTTAATCTCCATGTCCATGTCCAAGCGACCACTGATTGTTACTTCACAATTTTTTATTCAAAAGAAAATCGCACGTCAGTCAGCTAACAATTACGTTAGCCTGGGACATAGCTAAAACGATAATTAGTGTAGGTGACAAATCGTTAGAAATGAAGTTGCACAATTGATAGGGCAACATAACAAGGAAATACCATCAAAATTTTTTTCATAAATATGTTCTCTTTATTGTCGTTGAATATGTGTTCAGGGCTCAAGTTCAGGGAAGCAAAATAAAACGTAATCATGAATAATTGTGATTACTTTTCCATGTAATTGTAATTGATATTTTGCTCCAATCGTAAACACTTGTTTCAGAACTAATTGTAATTGAAATCTATTACATAGATGCAGTAATCATTCCCTGTCTCATGGATACTAGTTTCACAAGCAAGTCTCTGATCTCAAACTCTCGACGCACCGATTGAGAAACATGTACCAAAATAATACAGACCTTTAAATTTCTATGGATTACAGAATTAGAGTGGAGGTAATCGAGAGCGACGAGAAGTTGTTGGGAGATATTTCGTACTTCGCCAAGCGTCGTCCGAATGTCATTATTTATTTTCGTATCCAGACAGGTTCCTGAAGAGATCAAATTAGGCACTCAGCATCAGAGAGCAAATATAAATTGCAACATCGATGAATCACATATTACAGATCGACAAACAGCTCCAATATCATAAAACCATTCAATAAGAATAATGTTGATGATTTGATCATAGATAACTAACCTACCTATAGATGCGCAGCACGTGACTCACAGTTGAGTAGCCTACCTAGTTGCATCTAGAAATTTCAGGTCTCTCAGATATTGTATGCACGTTGCTGGACAGCATTAAATCTGGGGTAGATTGGTACTGTATTGCTGCTTGGACACCACGTCTAGGGCATGTTCGGACTTTGTTGCTACTCGAATATCATGTTTGGGGTATGTTTGAACTATGTTCCGCCACTCATCTGAGTGGCAGTACAGTCCGAATCTACCCCAGACATAAAGCTGTCCAGCCGCTGGTATACAATATCCGCTTACGAACTGACCAGCGATCGCAAGCTGCATCTGGGTACTCAACCGTAAGTCACGTGTTGCGCATCTATTAGTAGGTTAGTTATCTACAATTTGATGCCAAGTGCTATCTTGGTCCTAATTGAGAGCAGGGGTGATATCCAGTTATATTGAAGTTCACCTAGAACAGGGGTTCTTAGAGTATGGGTCATGACCCTAACATGGGCCTCGAAGGGTATAAATTTGGGGCGCGGCTGCAATCAAGTGGTCTTTTAGTATGTACCAATTATGTAATATTTGCTGACTTTCCTGCAACAATAAAATTTCTTCGCACTTCGCGTGATCTCCGGTAATTAGTTTGTACTTGCGCAAAGTCATTGTGTCAGGTACAATATCCAATAAGCGAGACACGCAGAAAAGTGGTCGCAACAATATGGCTTGATATCAAATGTGCCGATCTCTGTATTACACAAATCAGTTTGATGTCTGACATTGGCTTCTCTAGAAAGCTGTGAGTTGCGCGAGTAATACTTGAGCAGGGTACGAACAGGGTTGTAATGACTCGAGTCATGACTCGACTCGAGTCTGACTCGAGTCACGTTTTTCAGATGACTCGACTTGACTCGAGTCATTTTCTCAAAATACGGAAATGACTCGACTCGAGTCAATTTGTGTATTGACTCGACTTGGACTCGAGTCATTGCGCATGACTCGAACCAAGTCATATGACTCAAGACTGAGACGACCATGACTGACGTTTTATTGTAATTTCGAGGAATAGTAAAGTAATCACAGATCACACTATTGAGATTTCGTCTATTGGTACTGGTACTTGAAAACGCGTCCAGAAACTGCTAAAAATGACGAAAATTAGTATATTATAAATGCAAACCATTCGACATCACCAAACAGAGTTATAAAAAGTGGATTTACCAAGCCTTTAACTGGAAACTGGGCAGTCAACACAATGACTCAGACTCGGCCCTCTGCTTGGTGACTTGGACTTGGACTTGACTCGGTGGTGAATTGAAAATGACTCGACTTGACTCAAGTCAAAACTATAAAACTGAGATTGACTTGTGACTCGAGCCTTGTGACTTGGTTACAACCCTGGGTAGGAGGGAACAGCGTGGCTGTCCGTAAATGCTGCACCCGATATTTTTGAATACCGTAATTTTCCGAATATAGTGCGCCCCCATGTATAATACGCACCCTTAAAATGACGTGTATATTCTGGGGAAAAGCCTGTACCCATGTATAGTACGCACCCTGCATTCGCAGTACATGAGTACATGAATAGTTGCGGTTTAGTATTCGATGTTGTTCTGTTTTGCTATGTCACTGTCGAACAATCATGACATGATGATCGCTAATCATAATACAATTAACGGCATTGTCTCTAAACGAGAGTAGATAGCTGCCAAAGCCTGTGAGATCGGCGACGCGTTAGTTCAGGCTAGCGACACACGACATCTTGCGCACGTGGCCTATTACAATTACAGATGCGATTGCTTAGTCCAGCGGTTCTGTCGGGTGCACCAGTCCTGTTGGAGATGCGACTGATTACACAAGCGATTATATCTTGCGTACATGGCCTCTTGTGTATGTGATTGTTAAGGCCTGTCGTTGACGCGATGAATCCACAAGGATTGCCGCGCACGCTTGTAGCAATCAGCGACCTAATTTCGCTGGCGTACAAACGGCAAACCAACTCAGCAAGAGATCGCGTGTTTTGCAGACGACACTCGTTAATTAGAAACACGCTTTTCGTTAATTGGCAACAGGCTTCTCCATTTGGCAGCGCGTTACACTCTACAATACGAATTACGATGCCCAATGGCTAGAGGTGATGCGCGATTTAAACAAACATGAAGAAGAGTGTGATTTCAATTTTTGACTGAGCAATTTTTTTTCAAGGCTTGTTGTACCCATGTATAATACGCACCCCCCTATTTTAGGGCAAAAAATCGGTAAAATTTTGCGCATTATACATGGAAAATTACGGTACGTATAATTTACAAAATGAGTCTAACCGTATTCGCAATTGTGAAAGAAAAGTGAGCTATATTCAGTATGGCTGTTGGGATGCTTTAGTCCAGGGCTGTGCAAGATGCGGGTGCACAACTATTAGACACCTGTATTTGGGGGACAACCCTTTCCGCACCAGGACGCTCGAAGATTTTATCATCATCATGCGTCACACATGTTTTCCAGAACTGCGTTGCATACCATTGGTTGTCTGCACCTATTCTACTTGTACATACATGATCGTACAAACGTAGCATACTAACAGTAAAGACACAATATTTCAATGTGTCGCAGTCTAAGAATTAAAATTTTTGATAACCACCAGTCTAGAATAAAAGAAGAAACTGATAGACTTTGTACTTAGTCTCATGTTTGTTTTATGACCCATAAGTAGCATCAACACGCTAAAATGCACAGTAAATGGAATATCTACGAATGGTGTGGTGGAAATATAATGCATACGTCCCATGACACCAACAATTCATCGAAGCATCTTGCTTCAGTTCTTCTTTATCCAGCACAATGACATGGAGCATGATAAAACAAATGAATGACAGACATGACACTTGGATAAAAATGCTAGCTAAAAGGTAATTTGTCTCGCAATGACTGTAATATACAAGGAACAAAATTAATATAGTTTCTAATCCTGTGACTGTATTTGCTCAATGCTCAAGGGTTATTGAAGTGAACACTGAAATAAAATACGAGGGAATTTTTTCACATCAACTCATCAAGTCCATTGTGACATGCAAATAGTTTTTTGAAGATGGTTGTTATGAAGGTGAAGCAGGGTTTGATCTGCAGCTTTATTTACTTGATTTTTCCCTAACCCCACAGATTTACCTGAAACGTACTCCTGCAGGATATCTACTCGAAGTTGATCGTCTTCGCTAAAGTAGCGCATTGCTAAGTACGTCACCAGATTGCGATGGGTTAACTTCATCAGAGAGTGCAACTCCTGCGGACAACGAACATAAAAATGAATATCCTTTTCATCTTCCATATTCACCACAAACTCTAATCCGATTATAGTAGCATTGAATTACAATTGAAAACTTTTTTGCAATAGCCCGGCCACCCATATAAGTCAGTTAGCAAATGATGATAACCGAACAAACAAGTTTCATATCATCACATACATTTTCGACATCTTTCACAATCCCAATATATTTCTCTACTTTTTCCAACCTCTTGAACCCAGGATATGGAATGACCCATTCATGCAACGCCACGGGACTTCCCGTTTCTTTTTCGATGCCAATATGAACAATATTGCCATCTTGTCTTTTATCTTAATATATAATAATATATAATAGTGAAGTAGCCCATGGCAGGGGTTCTAAAACTGGGGTGAGCGGAGTAGTCCTAACGGGCCGATGAAAAAACAATGAAAGTAATGGTGTTTTTATTGCAAGGTCATTTATATTTAGTCTATATTTATTTAACTTCTCATCCCATATCAAGAACTGTACAAGAAAACAGACTACAATGAAGAATATATTTCCTTTGTTTTTACTTTCAATACTCACAGCGATGGAATACAAAAGCCTATTATATGTGAGAAGGTTTTTGAAGATATGAAGCTCGCAAAGTTAAAAGTACAATTCGAATCTGTACATCCCGACAATTCATCCGACAATGTTGATCTCTTATACACAAAGAAAGCTCCATTTCAGAACGATGGAATTACACCGGAACAATTGTTGGATAAATTCTTGGACTAGGTCACAAAGGAGGTCCACGTGAGATAATCTATTGAAATAAATAATGTTCTCAAGAACCACTGGCCTATGGGAAATGCTCTTCTTAGTCTTATTAACGACAGGACTAAAAGCTGATCTTAGTGCAACAACAACGAATGTGATCTACTGCAATTACTCCTGTATAAAACACACTTTTCTCATATCAACCTCAACCAATCTAAAACCAATGCATCTTCTACGAAAAGAAAGGGAAAGCTGAAATTCAATTTTCCATGTGTCCCTGTGTCCCTGTGATAAGCATGAATTTGGATCTGAAAAAAATAAATTTGAAGATTTTGACCAAACAATGATCGGATTTGCACATACGCTTTTCTTAAAAGTAGATTTCGATTTGGATACGGAGTTTCCATGAATTTTTTATTTTTATGCGACTTTCGCAATAATTCCAGTCATTACCGGATATGCACTTGGATTTGAACATGATCTAATGACTTCTGAATTTGGAATTCAAAATATTCAATCCACTCATATATGCTGTGTACACTGGCAAATTGATTGTCTCGTAAGTACTTACATATCCAAAGTTAGGCAAAAGGAATACTTATGATAATTTTCAACAATGACGTATCTGGCCAGAAGTGTCTAAAGTTCATGAAAATCGTGATACTTATTCAAATGGAAGTATTGTGACATTCTACTTCAAAATATGTCATTTCAAAAAGCAAGATAGCGTGTGTGTGTATTCCAATACCAAGAGCCCAGGGAGAGATATGCTATAGCGGTCAATGGATATCCTGTAAATCAGAACTTGTATTATCAGTTGCAAAATTTACCCCAAACAAGAAACCAACGCAGAGAACTCACCAATACATTTTCCTTTCAAGACAGTGCGCTCTGTCATGGTATTGAACGTGATTTCAGACACAGGAACGGGTGGACTCGGAGTGACTTCGAATCCTGTACCACCTCCAGAGTGTTGTGTCAAGAAAGATCAATTATTAAATATTACACATACCAAAATAAAAAATATCAAGCCATACCGTAACTGGCCATTTTTGTCTTCTACACTTTTTATCTGTACTTCATTGACGATCGATTGCTAGATTTCTCTCTTCTTCCTTATGTCGGATTCTCTCCTCTTCAACAGTAACTAGAAATACAAGATTGTTCAAAACGGTTGGTAACAGCGTAGGTAAGAAGTTCAAGAGAACGCTCCGATAATTTTCAACCACCTGCAGCAATTATTACTGCAAAAGTGTTCACAATTTATTCTACTACAACATTTCCAGTATTTGGAGTAGCTAGCTTGTTCTAGTATATGTGACACGCCATCAAATCGAATTTTACAGAAGTATAATGTATAGGTTTTCAAAGATTTCACAAACAGCATATTCCAAGCGCATATAATAGTAACTATCATCAAATCCTGTTGTTTCCAAAGTGGGCGCCAGCGCGCCCCTGGGGATGTTTGTGACCTTAAAGGGGGCGCTAGCTAAAAATTGGGCGATTGGGGGTGCTGAGAGTGAATGTGGGCGCTATGAACTATGGGAAAATGTTTGGGAAATTTCCTAAATGAATAACTCTCTCTGTGCACCAAAGGCTGATTTAAACTCACTGGTCGACAAACTGAAAAAAAAGTATTTGGTAGAACATGTAGGAGTGTTTTCTGGGGTTTTTAAGGTTGCTGATTACTACAAGTTTTTGTTGCAGTTAAATCCGTGGAAAGTTGCATTTATTTTTGAAAAAAGTTGCAGAAGTTGCATTTTGACATTTTGCTCGGTTGACTAAAAAAAAGGTCAATTTTCCGGCTCAGCTCCCGAAATACCGTAAAAGCGTTACTTCGGTGCTGATTTACGGTGTTTCAGTCGAATTTGGCCGTGTATTTCACAAAAATCTAAAATACTTTCATGAAAAATCGAGAAAGTTGCAAGAAGTTGCATGAAAAAAATGAACAAAAGTTGCAAAAAGTTGCACTATAAGATTCCTTCAAACAGCTTAAAACAGCATTCTACATATCTTACGAGTACTTAGGAAGCTGCCGGAAGTTGTAAAAAAAAGTTGCAAAAGTTGCAAAAAACTTGC
Source organism: Botryllus schlosseri (assembly GCF_051294905.1). NCBI lineage: Eukaryota > Metazoa > Chordata > Ascidiacea > Stolidobranchia > Styelidae > Botryllus > Botryllus schlosseri. The sequence goes on along the minus strand of NC_137246.1, from coordinate 24,233,277 downwards.
CCTACTGATTACGAATATGATACTGGTTTTGCCAGACTGACTCTAGTTTAGAAGATACGTATACCCCTAAATAAGTCCAGATTACTGTATTTGCCCCCTAAATCAGGGGCCCGCGAGAAGGATTTGAGTGGACCGCTAGGAAATTACTTGGGTAAAAAAATGAAATATTTTCAGGTAGAGTCGAGATAGTAGCCGATATTGATGCTACTCAAGTAGAAAAGTTTTCACCTCTGCATCAGACACGGGGTGATTACTTCATGAATGTAATCGATTGCGACTATTGGAAGACAATATAAGGCTTGCGATTAAAAGACCTAATGAGATAACAACTTTCTTTATAAATGATGTGTCATTTGCTTGTTATATCATAACACATAATAATTTTGAAATTCATACCTCTCTCCCTCAAGAAAAAAAAATATGCATAATTTAAGGGAATAGGCATTTGGATGTTGGTCATTACCGCGCCACGATACCCCAAAAGACATACCGGTATCCAGTTTCGGCCAATACGCGACTCCACGGAGTGTGTTACTAAAGGAAGACCTTGGCCGAAACTTGTGGCATTTGTCCATTGTGAATAGCTGCGCTGGGTGTATGTGACTAATAGTCCTGTCCTTCCAATCTGAGATCACAATGCAAATGCCAACCGGGGACACTCACAGAGGAATAAAGGCATGACAATTTGTGTCTGCGTCTCACGAAAGTTTTTCTTTTAGTCTACTACCTTTGGGCGAATACAATATCTTTTGATTTTATAACAGACCGGAGGCCACGAATTAACAACATACAATTATGTAATTATAACAACATACCAGATGTTATAATTATGAATTACGTCCCCCCGGCTCTACGGGTAAATCTGACCATCAAGGACTGAGAGAGGATTAAAAATGAATAGTAATACAATGCAATTACCATTATTATTGACAAAATTCAGTCTTGAAATTGAAAATTCACCACCCTATGGGGTCCAAGACCAACGTTTGGAGTGGGGAGCGAATTGATGTTTTGCTTTTATTTCTAGCTACAACCCACGCTAACATAGTGTATTAGCAGGTGGCTATGGCGGCAGGTCCAAATGCTGAGTAAAGAATTGAAGAAAAAGAAAAAAAATAAAGAAAATGTCGGTTGGCACCCGTTCAAGTAAAGTCATATGAGAATAAGATAAAGTAAACAAAAAATTCTACCTTCAACTCAATACAGGTACTGCCAGCTGCTGTTATATGAGAAACGGCGAAGAACGGCTTGGTTATGATATTTATCAGTAGCTGATGATTGTTAATTATTCGCTGTGAAAACCGTAATGTTTTATTTGACGAGTACAAAATTTCAAATGTTTGTCTAGTGTACGTACGACCGGTACGTACGTGCTACATAGGCCTACTATTCGCCAAGAATAAACAGTCAAACTGCGTTTAACTAAGCATAACGAGACATCAATACACAAGTTACTATTTGAAACCAGGCAGAGTGGTGATTATGATCCTGCTGCGAGGTAATGGTGTCTGGAGTGTATTGATAACCTGATATTCACCACGATGGGTAAACAACAACACTGCAATGTACATCGAATATCTATTTACTATGTGTGGATACTTCTTACGAAATGACTAGCAAAGCTAATATTTCTGACGTAATAATGAGCAGTGGCGTTTGCAAAATCAGACGTTGGTGCTATCAATAACCTCATACAATATCTGTTCCATGTTCACGAGTGTTCAGTTTATGTCATAGTCCTTGAACTTGTACAAATAAAAAGTAATCGTCCTTTCACAAAGAAATTGATTAGATATGGGAAGTAGTCGATTACGATTACTTTGGAATTTTTTCGAATGTAATTGATTGCGATTACGATTACTTCTAAATGATGTAATCGTCGTAATCGATTACGATTACTAATCGAGATTACCCCATGTCTGCTCTGCATATTGACTAGTGGGGCAAGGAATTTCATCACTGTTTTTACATCCTCAAACTTCAGTTTGGTTTACATAGAAAGCAGGTGTTTGAGGTGAATTTCTTTCAGTTGGAAACAAAAATATGTTGTTAATGTGACAGTATATATGAATTCTGTGGAGCATCTTTAATATTGTGAAAGTCTAGCGTAGATAGGCGAAATATGCACTCGAGTCGCAATTTTTAGTTTACTTGACTTGATTCCAGTCATTTTCTTGAACACGGAAATCGACTTGACTGGACTTGAGTCCCCTTATGTACAGTATTGAATCATACACACAGCGCATGACTCAACCAAGTCATATGAGTGATATGACCCTAGACCAGTGGTTCCCAACGTGGGCAATATCGCCCCCCAGGGGGCGATTTGTCGGTCCAGGGGGGCGAAAATAGCCAAGGGGGCGATAGGGGGGCGAAAACGGACGAAGGGGGCGATAGGGGGGCGATGGCGCGTGGAAATGGCTATATCAGCGCCCATGACCGTAACTGCCACACCCAAACCCCCAATTGGGATGGGTGGCCCGAGCTTGAAGGAGGCCCATAATTTTTTTCGTGAATTGACATCAATTATAGAGCATTTTCGCTCTGCGTGTCATTTCGTGGTCACATATTTTTTGCTTGTTGGATACCCTTCCTCCAAGAAGTAATATGCACGAGGTATAGTAATGGGCATCTCGACGTCAGCCATTATCACACCATGACGCATCAAGACATATGAAGTTTCAGGCCATGTAACATGCGACTCTGAGAAGTGTGCCAGAAAGAGAAAACCTTGGCGGAAAAGGACTGCCCCTCTGCTGACCGACTTCGATATATATACAATATACATATATATTTAATTGTCCATAGGCACCTAAATGGCGGCAAATGTTCCTGTCCTGGCAATCAGAACCCCACAAAAAATGCCATCTCGCAGACAAAAATCAGTTGCCAGCAGTGCAGAAATACCAATTTGAAATCGTGTGCGTCTTTTAGTTTAGTACGTATAGGCGATTTGAATATCTTTTGACATAGCAGACAGGCCACGAAATGTCATTACGTAACGAAGTCATTATACCCACGGGTCCACTCAAATATGTTCATTTTTGTTCAATTATTATTTACGGGTCCTACATTTTCCAATACACCTAACTCAGCTTTACCGTAAATCAGAATACATGAGTAGAGAGAGGATAAAAATTGACAGCAATATATATGCAATTCCCGATCGTATTGACTGATTCAATCATGAACGATAGAAATTTAGCCCGACTAACTAAGGAGTCCAACAATTTGTGCTGAGAAGTAGCGGTAAAGAGGTATCGGGGGAATTTGGTCTGAGGGGTGCAGAAGTTTGCATTATCGCCCTATGGAGGGGGGTCAAGACCAACGTATTGGGGGGGGGCTGACGAAGTGCTGTTACGGGTCTTTTGGAATCAAGTCAGAGAAATTACCTTTTTTAGGAGTCAACTCACGAAAATTTAGCTGGAAAAGTGTAATTTCGAGGTCGAGTCGAAAAGTTGACCTTTTTTCTTAGTCAACTCACCGGTGATTTCAGTCTGTATGCCCATTTGTCGGTTCCCAAAATTTGGGGGGCGATTATCGGTTTGGAGTTTGAAAAGGGGGCGATGAGACGAAAAAGGTTGGGAGCCACTGCCCTAGACATTCTACATGACTTGATTCGAGTCTCGTCTATCATGATCAAGATTTAATAAACATGCTAAGAGTGAAAAAAATGAATACAGTATGAACGCAAGGCATTCGATATCACCCAAGAGCTTAAAAAAATTAGTTGAACCCGACTTGAACTCGATAATTAACAGTGAACACTATGACTTGGACTCAGACCCGACTCCCTTCTTGATTTGGATTCGACACTTTGTTCCCTGACGTGGACTCGAGCTAGACTTGGTCGTGAATTGAAAATGACTTGACTTGACTCAAGTCAAAACTATAAAACGAAGATTGACTAAAAATTGTGACTTGGAACCTTGTAACTTGGTTACATCCCGGAGATGCACTCAACTGTTGCATCTATTTAATTTTCCAATCTGAGTCCTTTAATCATTGGAAGTTTCAATTCCTGTGTATGTATTCTATCAAAGATTTGCTTAGTAGGGCTGTTCAAAAATAGCTTTTTTAAGTACTACTAGCTACTTGAAAAAATTGTTTGGTTGTCAAAATAACGCAGATTTTGATTTATTAGATATAAATAAAATATAAATTTTTTAAATTTTACCCGCTATCTCATTGAATTTTTCGGTTGCCTAAAATAACGATGCAAAACAAGTGTGGCTAAATTCCAACAGTGTTGGGATGACTCGAGTCATGACTTGACTCGAGTCACCTTTTTTGCATGACTTGACTTGACTCGAGTCACTTTGCTAAAATGACTTGACTTGACTCGGCGTATCAGAAATGTGGATTGACTCGTGACTCGGAGCAAAATTCGCGAGTCAATTTCAAGTCATCAAGTAGAATCAGTGTCGATTAAATCACTGTATCTTGCAAATGTTCGGATTGTTCGCGAAACCCTTGTGTAACCCGTGAGAGCGACCAATCATTCAATGACCGTGCGTTTCACTGAGCCTCGATTTATCTTTCACAAATAAGTTGACCGCAAACGAAGTGATCGAAGCTTACTCTAGTAGTAAAGTAATAGAATAGCAAAATCTCTATTTCTGTTCTTACCTTAACCAAACCTCTTGTTTTATTGAAATTGAAGTCGAATATAGTTTATATAGTCCTCAACCATTGGCGCAGGCTCGACTGGCATCATATCTATTTGTAAATGGGTAATGCATTGCATCTTATCAATTCGATTCTCGATTCTCGATTCTCTATTTTGGCTTGTATCTATAAACTAAGGCTATGCAATTAGTTTACCAGTTCTACGTATATGGGAGCGATGCAGTGCCTTCTTGCGTGTTGTACATTTAACTCTATATTCGTTCATCGGTTCGGAATCAATGACCATTGACCACTCAAACTGTATTTCAGAGGGCTAGCAAATTGGAATGACGTAATCATGCCTCTTACGTACCGGTACTTCGAAAAGGCAACTTGACTTGAATTGTGACTTGACTCGTGACTTGACTCGAGTCACCTTCAAAAATCGAGTGACTTGACTTGACTCGAGTCACCTTTGAAAATCGATTGGCTTGACTTGACTCGAGTCAAAATGTGCAATGACTCGAAATGACTCGTGACTCGAAGGTAGTGACTTGATCCCAACACTGAATTCCAACCCGTAGAAGAAAACTCATTGAGGTTGAAAATTTTGGATTTGAAAATCATAGTATTTACGGTGGTAAATTCTTTCATTACTCATTACATAACTACCCACCGTAAATACTATTTCTTCACTTAGCTTCTACGGGTCGGAAATGAGCCAAATTTGGTGTGCTGTGTGTAGCATTTTTTAGGCAACCTTACAATTTTATCAAATAGGCTAGCTAGTAAAATTTGACAAGAAAAAGTTATTTTTGAACTGCCCATGCTTTTGAGTTTCCACTGCCACTGTGATTACTTTCACGCATCTACAATTATACATCACAACTTGAATGTCGCAGCTCAAGGTTATCGCTGCTAAGTGTATGTCATAATCCATGTTTAAGCAGATAACAGTTTAAAGGGTGTGTTTAAATGATTTTTGTAATAACAGAGGGATGGTTGCATTTATATAGATGAGAGGGGCCCCTGGAAGTTTGCCACCCCCCTCAATCGTTATCCTCACATAGTTGGTAAATCTTTATTGTAGTATAATATGATTTACAGAACCACAGCCTTCCCTTATGTCCTACAGCATGAGCCCGTGGATATACTCAGCTGTCGCAGCTATCACTACTGAGGATGTGGATATACTCAGCTATCGCAACATCAAAATCCGCAGACATAGAGGTCATATGAAGGTCACATATCGTTTAGGGAGCAGGTATCACGTCTGAAGCATGTCTGTGTCCATTCAGCACATAGATTTCAGGTCCATCCATATGTGCAGATCGTGTGCATGTATCATGAATCGGTATATATGCCGCAAAAAAATCAAGGACAAAAATCTGTGTTCACAATCAGGTCAGTCCATGGTTAAGGGTTATAGTGTCACCAGGGTTGGGGTGAGGGTCCTTGGGGTGGGGTTTAGGTCCTTTGGAATTGGGGTTCTCATTGTGCGAGCACTGAATGTCCGTATTACGGGTCAGTGTCATTAGCGTGTGGGTTAGGGACTTAGGGTCCTTAAGGTGGGGGTTAGGGTGTTTATTGCGCATGCACTGTTCTTTTTGTTGTTGTGCACGCAAACTGACATTGTGCTCACAAACCGACCTCATTATGCATGTGACAGTAAGATCAGTTATGTTCAGAATAAAGCCAGTCCACAGTTAACGGTAAACTAGCGTCATTGGGGTTGGGGATGAGGGTCCTTAAGTTGTGGGGCTAGCATTATTGGCGCTTCTTCGATATACGCCCCAGATCGAAACAGTGTTTCACATGTAACCAGCAAGTGTTTCCCATGAACACGATCAAATTTTATAAACGTCAAAATAAATTGTTTTTTGCCTGTGGAGAGACGGATATTAGGGTTGGATGTGATCAAAGTTGGGGTTAGGGGTAGGTGGATATTAGGGTTGTGTTAGGGTATTCCAGGATTAGAGCTGGGGAAGGGGGTTATTATAGGGTTGGAGGTGGGTTAGGGTCAAAGTTGGTGTTAGGGTATCCCAAGATTAGGGTTGGGGATAGTATGGTCGGAAGAGTGTGGAATATCGTGTCCCGCACTCCAAACCTATTCTTGGGTTACCCTAACCCTAACACAGCTCTAACCCTAACTCTAAACCCATCCCCTAACCCTAATATCCCCCCTCCCCAACCCTAATATCCCCCTCTCCTCCAACCCTAATATCCCCATTTCCTAACCCTAACACAGCTCTAACCCTAACTCTAAACCCATCCCCTAACCCTAATATCCCCCCTCCCCAACCCTAATATCCCCCTCTCCTCCAACCCTAATATCCCCATTTCCTAACCCTAACACAGCTCTAACCCTAACCCAGCTATAACCCTAACCCTAACTCGAAACCCATTCCCTAACCCTAATATCCCCCTCTCCTCCAACCCTAATATCCCCCTTTCCCAACCCTAATATCCATCATTCCTCGAACCCTAATATCCCCCCTCCACAACCCTAATATCCCCTTCTCCTCCAACCCTAATATCCCCATTTCCTAACCCTAACTCTAAACCCATCCCCTAACCCTAATATCCCCCTCCCCAACCCTAATATCCCCCTCTCCTCCAACCCTAATATCCCCCTTTCCCAACCCTAATATCCATCATTCCTCGAACCCTAATATCCCCCCTCTCCAACTCTAATATCCCCCTCTACTCAACCCTAAAATCCTCCCTCCCCAGTACTAATATCCCCCTCTCCTCCAACCATAATATCCCCCTTCCACAACAAAGGCAAAATACAATTTATTTTGACGTTTATAAATTTTATTGTGTTCATGTGAAACATTTGTTGGTGTCATGGGGAGCACTGTTTCGATCTGGGGCGTATATCGAAGAAGCGCCGCATTATTTGGGTTAGGGTGGGGTGAGGGTCATTAGGGTTGGGAGTGAAGGTCCTAATGATACTAGCCCTTGACCGTGGACTGACTTTATTGTGAACATAATCACACCAACCTTCTTCCTTTTGTCTGGGCATTACAAGATAATACTATAGCTCGTATTGAAAAAGGATGACAATCACCACTCTGCAGTCTGCATAGATCAGTGATTCATAACTTTTACTAACCTGTCGAACCCTCACGCTAATGTGCTATCTTCCGGCGAACCCCAAATTTTCGATGTGCTTCTATTTCGATCGCCAACCTCGCTGCGTACGCTACTGCACACGACGTACCACCAGCACAGTCACAACTCGACTGGGCTCACGGACTCCTGCAACCAATGATGGCCAAGACGAGCGTGTCATCGCATATGAGTTGGGTGAGTCTCTTAACCTCCGATGAACAATGGTTAACAACAATTTGCTGTTAGTACAGATTGTTTGGTATCACGATGGGGGAGTTCCTTTTAATTTTGAACACCAGGGGCAATAAAGACAACTCGATCCAAAACAAATATACAGTAAATAGTAAATTTAGTACTATTATAGCCTTTACAAAGGCTATGGTACTATATAGCTCAGTGATACTAAACGCCGGTTAGTAACCTACAATCATAGCGTCCTACAGTGGTAGATGGTCGGAATCCCAAAATTCGGAATCCGAATGCACCCAGCATATATTAGATACATATGTTTGATTAAAGCGACAGAACTCAAGTTATCAAGGATAATTGAAACTCACAAGCTAATTTTTGTGCGTTTTACTATCTACAATTTTCGCATTAACATTCCGTATAAATATGTTTGGATACAGAATGATGCTATTTGTGACAGTTCGGTCAAGGTAAAACGAGAGTGTAGCCTGATTTAGTCAGTAGCTTGGTTCGCGAGACTTCAGGAGAATTTATGTTGGAGGTCGGGCTCGAAGTAATTGCGAATCCCTGCTCTACATAGTCTTTGTTGCATAAGTTCCCAAACTTTTACAAGAAATATTATAAAACGCTCCCAGCACACATACTAGAGAATAAAAATTGCTTTAAGCCAGGGGTGGGCAAACTTTTGAGCCAGCGGGCCGCATTCAACATCGGAATCCCTACGCGGGCCGCACTATATCAAATTGGGATTAGAAACCAAAACGAAATATTGGTATTATATTATATAGTGAGGACATGAAGATAATATGTATGCTTATTTAAAACAAACCAGACATTGCTTTGATGATATCGTACACGCGCCAGAACCAGTCGCGAGATTTCATAGGATGGTCGACCTCAATAACCAATTTGTTAAAACTATAGAGATGAAAGTCGGTTGTCCCGATCTTTATAACAGGATTGAAATTTAATCTGTGAGCAGCGATCTGCTCATAGATTTACTATTTCCACTTTTGGTTCAGTTGCAGGACACACAATGCTGACAGCATCATAACCATGTTAGCTTCTAACACGCTTCTACTATGTGAACATAAAACATAAATACCCAAATCCTACGCATACAGAGAACGAATCTACCTAATAGAGGCACGAATCGTTTTTCATAAGCACATCATCGAAATAATTAAAACTGGAGTGGTCAATCTGAAATCACACTCGTGATCCGAATTATGTCAATCTCGTTTAGGATTTCGGTGATGTTCAAAATGCGTAGACCTTGAATTCTGGCTGTCGCGCAAGAAATAAAGCATAAAAAATAATATATATCTACGTAGTAATTACCTTGGAACAGTGGTTATCAAACTTTTTAAGACACGGCCCCATCCCTTATGATGGTGAACGATTTCGCGCCCTCCTTATCGTCATATCACAAAACGCAACAAGGATGCTAGCAAACCTAACAGTTAGTTTGATGACATGGAAGGTTACGACTGTGGATGAGAGATTTATAAATATGAAATTCAGATTAAATACAGAGCAATAATTATGAATTGGAAGTAAATCGCGCAAAGCGCGAAAAACTTTTTCAGTCGAGCCTCAGCTTCGCGCCCCCCTTCAGATGCTTTCACGCTCCCAAGTGGGGCGCACACCCAGTTTGAGAACCACTGCGTTAGATTCATCATGGGGACATATACTAAGAAAAAGTTTAATAAAGTCCCTGCATTAATTCGATTGTTAGTACCAATTTTATCAATATTTTTAATAAGTTTCTTTAGACTCTCGCGGGCCGCACAGAACGGTGTTGCGGGCCGCATGCGGCCCGCGGGCCGTAGTTTGCCCACCCCTGCTTTAAGCAAATAATCTCCATGTGTTAATGCGACCATAGCAATTTACAACGTAGCTACGTTGTAAATTGCTATGATGCGACGGATTTACTTGTACATTTTATACGAACATCTACGATTCAAAAGAGGTTGCAATGCAGAAGCATATACCCGCATTCCGTCTCCAATCCAAACAGTCTCTCTCGTTTGCAGCTTCCGTTAAATGTCACATGTTCACAATAGCTATGAATTATGCAAATGGCAATACAATTTTGATAGCCTTTGTACCGATCTTGGAATAATATTTGGAAGCAAATACCGCCACAAAGTCTTTCGTTTTCGTGGAACAGCTTTTCGAAAACGGGCCGCTTCGTAAAGCAACGAGCTGTTCTTTTTTCCGTTTTCTTCAATGCCTCCAAGTAGTGGAACCACCCATCTGAAGTTTCAGCAAATTCTAGGAAGTAGCCTACCGTTGCAGTGCAAGCGGAAGTCCAGACAATGTGCTCATGATTTGCTGGTGATTTCTTGTTTAAAAGTTGATTCATTGGAAGCGACAAATGGCGTCATTAATTCTATTGTCGAATAGTTATATCGTCATTGTGCGTGTTACATAAGCCAACAAAGAAGTTCAAGCATACGGCCTATACTAGTTTGTATTCCGTATTGGAAATATCTATAGAGATGTTTTCCAAAGACCCTGACATAGTCACGGTACACCTGAGTACCTGTGACGGAACACAAGTGTGCTGTGCCACACAGTTCACTAGTTTGTCTGTTTTGAGGCATTCATGGTGTTTGTCGACTGCTATAAAATTTACATCAGGCCAATTTTCTTCATTTTTATTCCGTAGCTACCGACTTGTAGCACGGCCCACTTCTAGGCTTTTATAAGATACCGCTTACACGGATGAGGTGGCGAGGAGGAGCCTAGATAAACCTCCAACACTTAAGTAGGAATTCCGGAGTCGACCTAGCTCGGTCGGACTCGAACCGTCAACCCATTGGTGTTGCAGCTTTGGAGTATACGAGTTCGCGAATCACTGTTTCCGTGCTCAGTGAATAAAAGCCTACAAAATATCTATGTGCGACGTTTGTTTTCATAAAAGACTCATGCCAGACACGCAGGTAAACTTAACTAGATCTTCTATAGGCTATTTCAGATGTGATGGCTCGGAGTGACTATGTACCAGTTACATGCTTGGACTTGAGTTTATAACCAGCATTCAATTGTATTACAATAAGATCACTGCAACAGTAGGAGGATGAGATGTCCTTATATTTATTTTTATCAATTCAAAACGATATGGGATTGGATATCCGTAACGATTGCGACTAGATTACAGGACAGGAAACTGACGAAATGGCTCTCAATCAGAGAACCATTTAGCCAAGATTATGAGAAACTATACATAGCTTGCTAAATTACTATAACCCAATCTCCGCCAGCAAGTAGTTCATAGACCTGAAAACGCATTGATTAATGAAACGTTTAGTCTGCTTGCTCTATACTATGGCAAGTTCACCATTCACTGTTCTAACACCATATACATCGAATCACAGCTGCAGTGGTCTTGCTTTCACCATATCACTGCGCTGCAGCTTCATCTCGCAATCACTAATCCTGTTCGATGACATTAGGGGCTTAATTTTACAACTGTACATTTTATACCACAATTCTTTTTCGAACCACAGTTCTTTTCTTCATAATTATGGCTTGAATTACGTGTACGAAGTTTTTTTTAGGTAATAAATTTTTTTTTTATGCCCGTTCTCGGTAATGGTTTTCTCGATGGTGTAATGTAACCTTAAAAAAACTTGTAATTTTGCCACCCACCTATGCTGCGACTATTGATAGATTTTATTGAGCGGAATGAAAAACTACAGAGCAATTTTGGCTAAATTCACCACATCGCAAAAAAAATTAGCAAATAGTAAGCTTCACAATGAACGTGATATAATACAGCAGAAAACATACCCAAACGTGAGCTTCAACACAGCCTTAGCATAACAAGGCCTTGCGATTAAACAGTTGATTCTGACAGGGATCAATACGCTTCAAACAGTGAAATGAACGCTCCATTCGTACCTCGTGATTCAAAAAAACCACCATGTAAAAATTGATAGATATCCCGCAAGAAAAAGTGAAGTGCAATTGTGAAATGATATAAAAGATACAGAAAACGCAATAGGCCACACTAAAATGAGAGTGGGTGTTCTGTTCACTTTCCAGGTAATTTGCTACAATTCATAGACTGAGGCGTTGCATCAAGCAATATTAAGCAAAGATTTTGAAGGATCTTACACATACAATACAAATACATATACACCCCGAAAGTACGTTAATGAGAAATTTTACCCATCGAGCTTCAAAAGATAAAATTTAACAAAGGCAATGTTAGGCTTTCAAGCTTCATAAATCCGCGGTTAAAAACCTACAGAGCTTATCCCCATTCAAATAAAAAAATTATGACAACAGTCGGTATATGTCATCCTTGTAGCTGTATAGTATGACGAGTGCGACTCTGAAGAAAATTGGCACAGTCAATTTATTTTCAGCATATCTCAACTAAATCAAGTCACAGGCGACTTACTCCTTTTGAAATTTGGCTTCGCATATCCGCTCTGCGATCGCATGGAAATACTTTTTGTATTTTGGCAGTTGTGACGCGGCGTTGGCGGCACTCTTGTTAAATTCCTCTTCCCTCCCCATTTCGAGACACTGCACAAACGTCTTCATCGGAGTAGCTGGCAAGTCGACCTAACGATAACACAGGGAAAATATTGAGACATTGCATTTCCCGGTGGGTTTTTCAAGACCAACTACTGAGTCCAGTTGAATAGTGTGAGTAGTTCTTTTACAAAAGTATACACTTTCCAGGGTTGAAATGACTCGAGTCATTGCGCATGACTCGAGCCAAGTCGTATGACATGGTATAATACCATGACTCGGACTCGACTTTATGCTCGCTGACTTGTACTCGGACTTGACTCGGTGGTGAATTGAAAATGACTCGACTTAACTCGAGTCAAAACTATAAAAGTGAGATTGACTTGTGACTCGAAGCCTCGTGACTTGGTTACAACCCTGACACCTTTACAAAAGAGAAATATTTTATCAGCGGAAGATATAGTTTCAATACTTATCATACCATATTTATAATAACTGGGACAGTCTTCCTTGCTGCCGCAAATCAAGTCATGATTACTGCTATAAAGTCATAAAAGGCGGTGCCGGAATACTCGCAACAAACTCCAATCACAATTTGCCCAGCACTAATCGTATTGTACACAACATAAGATTACATATTCATCTCACAGCTAATCCGTAGATTTCCGCTTTTCCCGAGATATGTTGCAACACGGGCAATTGCATCAAAGCAGAGCACGCCTGCTGTTCATATCGGCGTTTGACATTGAACGCCAACTTGTCTGGCGGCACGACGTCGATATTCAAACGACGCGAGCCTTGATTCGCATACTGTGCGGACCCGGAGGCAGATGAATCTCCAGACGTAGCCGTGGACTGTCCTCCATATTCGTTACTTTGCCTGAATATAATTCGCGGCACATTACCGACGGCAGACAACAAAAACGGTACAAATAGGAAGTTGCAGATGTAGGTGGTCAAAGCTTCCTCACCTTTGCGAGGACAAATCGTCATCCTCTTTGAATTTGCGGGTCAGGTATTCCACCAGCTCTTCCATCGGCACGGACTTTTCGTTATGTTTGTTAAATCCCATTGTAGAGTCGTACGATCTCACTCTGATGATGCTACTCCTGTCTTTTAATATCACGAGGTGAGCGACACAACGTCTGGCGGCCATTTCCTATCATTATACAGCAAACGTAAATTCTCAATGACACTCTTGAAGTTACAGCAATTCAGTATACAATTGAACAATACTAGTAGGACTATCAAAAGGCCACAAATACTGCCATTGGCAAACATCTGTTGGATAATCCCGCCTGTGCGAAAAATTACCGAGACGACAGATTTCGCCTCATCGGGAGGGGCGCGTCATCTGTGTGCCTTGGAGTCGACCTTTATTAAAAATACATCATCCCAAGCTTTGTCGACAAAAGGAGTTTGTGTACCATCTTAAATTAGTACATTGAACGATCTCATTTTTGATCTCATTTCATGCTGGTGATGTCATATTCCGAGATACGATTGTTGATATACAATGTTCTTTCCAATTCTCTACTAGTTGCTGACGACTACCCCTGACGAGTGTCAGCCGAAAATATTCGGGTTCCTTTCAATATGAATATACGATTCAATTGTATATTGAGGTTATGTACCCCCAAGAAGCTCTTCAAAAGAACTTTGTACATCATATTTTTACATATAACCATGTCTGGTCACTATATATGACTATGGCATAAAAATTCAAATAATCGAGACGAACAGATGGCTTTTGACGTACTGTAAGCCAAATACATGGCAGATCTATCCGCCAGGATGATTCTAATTTTATGCCAGGCCAGTGACCATTTATTATGTGATACGTTCTTTTGAAATCTCTTGTTGTCGACTAGTGTCACCCAAAAATATTCGAGATGTATTTTAGTATGAATATAATATCCATTTGGACATGAAAAATCCAACAAATCGGATGACAAATTTAATTTTGCGCACCTGAAGTATTTCCAGCGAATCAGTCTCTGTCCCGGTCCCCTCCGGAGTGGTTTCTGCCCGTATTCCGGCGTCCCACAGTCGTCTCAATATCCTCATTCTTTCGATAGAAAGTTGATTGCGACCCACCGCCACCACCAAGACGTCGACATTGCTGAGACACGCGTACAGATTTCGCGACGAAGCACCGGGTACGTTATTTCCCGTGGTTGTATCGTGCTGATAATCTGCTAGCGAATGCGCCACGATCTGTTAGGTGAAAAGAATATCCGAATTTGGTGCATAATTACAAAAACCTAACTTTGTCAAGTCTACTACAGAAACAAGCATAAAACAACATTAAACACACTTGATATTTGTGATAGTCCATTGAATATTTCTCTGTTACATACGGAATAGTCGATACGCCAATGAAAATTGAGATTCTACTGAGTAAATCACGCCTCCAAACCTGTGGGTCATGATCATTTGTCGGGGAGGGCCATGAAAACATTTGAAAAAATCTCATCATCTCACTCTACTTCTCTATAACAAAAGAAATGAACTAATAATTATAATACTAGTACATCAATAAACCGCTTATTACTCTTGAGTTAACTTTTCTCCCTACACCTATATATATCGACTTTTCAATTAGATAAAATAAAATGAAAAGGGCAAAAGAAAACAGGAAACAAAAAACATCAAGATAGTCAGCGAACTACAGAGGCATCTCCCTGATGCAGACCGCTGCCAAGTTGTTCGACCGAGTATTGCTCCTTCGCATACGTGAGCAACTCTCTACCAAGCTCCTGAATGCTCAGAATGGATTTCGACCATCTCGCGGTACTACAGAGCACATCCTGGCACTGCGCACAATCATTGACACCTGTCCCTACACCTCCAAACCAGCAATTAAGACATTATCAGAATAAAGACAAGCGGAACCATCGCAATAACTGGATATGCAATAATTAACTGAAGTACTATGATGTCTGTTGTTTGTCATACTCATATCATTTCAACTACTGGTTACTGCTTCAAAAAGTTTTCGAACTAAACTAACATTTCTCTTTTTTCAAAAAATTGAAAATATAGGGGGGGCATTGATTTTCAAAAGTTGGGGAACCCCGGTTCTACTGAACAAATACTAGTCAGCTCTCCAGATTACCGGGCTGCGATCTGATATATCGACCTCACCTACCGACACATGCAACATTCATTTTCATCGCTAATCCTTTAAGTTATCTTCTATCACTTTTCATTCAGTGTGCATGTCCCATATGTCCATGTTCGAGGTCAGGGTTCTTATGCCAGGTCCGTGGAGCTCTTGGGGTCCACCAACAACTTCTAAGGGGTCCTTGAAAGGGCAATAATGGAGCTATAACTATAAACTACAAAAATACCTTGTCCTTATGTCCATTCTTACTTTTGGTGCTCACCACAGGTCGCAATAGCCATACGGAAGATCCAACCGCTAATAATTACATAATATTCTAGCTATCAGCTTCTAAAATATCGCAGTTTAATTTAGTCAGAATTTTTGGCTGCCTGGATATTTTTTGACGACGACGACAACCCTAGTTATGCGGTTCCAAGATTTTCCTGGACTGGGTCACAATATAGGATCACGCAACCACCTCAAAAAATCAAGGGTTCGCGCTCAAAACTGATTAAGAAACCCTGTTTAAGACCTAGACCTAGTTTTGCCTAAAACTCCGAAAACTATACAGTAGATATGGTCTAAAATGTAGAGCCGCTCACTTTGTCCACAGCGATACTGACACCAAAGGCATGTCGTTTTTTCAGAACCACGCCGGACTCATCATGATTAAGCGACGTCACAGCGTGATTGAGAGACAGAACCGCTAAATCTTCAATCAGTTCATCGTACCGACCCCCTGCAGCTATCACCTCGTTAGAGGTTTTCTTCTTTTTCATAATTTCAGCAGAAACCTGAGAAAAATGCCATTTGAAAGACTCAAATTTGAACACACACAGTATTGTCTTGTACCTGAAATATGACGCCGGAATACTGATGGAGGTTGTGCACGAATCCGAGATGGACATTAATGGGCATGTTGATTCCAAACGAATCGAGGTTTTTTCTTAACGCTTCGAGTTCATGGAGCCCCTGGTGATGAAATAAATTCAACGGTTGATGTTCCAATTTAACAACGGCTTCTACAGCCACTAGTGCCCAGATATAGAGAGATAGCAACTCTAATTATACACTTGGACGTACAGATCTTCAATATACAATTAAATAAAATATTCATAATGATAAAAACCTATTCAATGACTGTATTACACGACTGTATATTATTATAGTATAATGCAAGAAAGACAGTCTTAACTGCTCTAAGATTTGAATTGTGTCTGCATCGGAGGTAGAATTAAGATCTGGCTTTTGCAATCGAAATATCATACATTGAAACTGGAAACGTAACACACAGGTTACCAAGTTAAAAAACATTGATTATATAGAACTATTCTTGCATCGGAGCTACAATTAAGCTTGTAAATCAATTTTTTTTAAACTATTCACAATGAGTGACCGATGTAAAAATCATACCTGTCTCGCATGCATGGAAACTTGGGAATGCTTGTTTTTCGTTAAGTTCTTCAATTGCGCTTGAATCTTGTTAAGAGGACCCTGATGGTAGATAAACGTGAACAGCGTGGACACATGTTGGTTCGTCAGCGACGAATCTAACAGACGTGCTTCCAGCTGTAAACAAAATGGCGGCAATGAGAATTCGCAAACGGCCGACTATCAAAATTTCAGTTTACTTGAGATTTTGTTAATTTCTCCGACTTGGCTTCCGTGAGTATACGCTTCACTTCGTTGTGTTTGTCGATGGGGATCCCGGAGTGTTCAAAAATGGCAAGCAACAGAACAGTGTGGTTCACAGTGATTTTGTACGATCTCTCCGTTAGCACAGGTACCGCCGAGATAATTTCGGACACGACGGAAATGCCTTCTGCTTCGGGGATAAGACTGTACATGGAATGGATGTTATTTTCAATAACGTGCGTTAGGTGCGTAGCTAGTACTACCGTGCATTCGGGTTGTTCAAAAAAAAACTTTTTTTTTCCAAATCTCACTCGCCAAATGACTAAATCGTCAGGTTGTCCAAGAAAATGATGCACACCAAATTTGACTCAATTCCAACCAGTAGAGGCCGTGCAATATTGAATTGAAATTTTTAATTTATTATTAAAAATTTTCAAATTTTTTTCAAATTTTTCTGTCAACCCCATGAAATTGTTGAGCTGTCTTCAAAGACGTTGCAAAACAAATTTGAGTCAATTCCGGCCAGTAAAAGCGGAATTATTTGAGTTTTTCGTTGATAATCCCCGGATCAAGGATAATCTGAGAATTATCAACGAAAAACTCGAATAACTCCCATTCTACAAGTCGAAATTGACTCAAATTTGTTTTGCATCGTCGCTGAAGACAGCTCAACAATTTCATGGGGTTGACAGAAAAATTTGAAATTTTTTTTTTTAATTTTTAATAATAAATTAAAAATTTCAATTCAAGATTGCACGGCCTCTACTGGTTGGACTGTGTCAAATTTGGTGTGCATCGTTTTCTTAGAAAACCTGACGATTTAGTCAATAGGCGAGTGAGATTTGGAAAATAAAGTTTTTTTTGAACAACCCTACCGTGCATGTTTCATATGCTAAGATACAACCAATCAAGGTTTCAAGATTTCCACAATCGAAAATACTATGAAAACCGTCATTTTGGAGGATAAGTTAACTCTTAGTGGCGAGGAGTGCATAATTCCAGTACTCCAGAAACCCATCCCTCACTACTCGACGCGAATCATTATAATCAGTATTCGATTTAGATTTGAGAACTCGAATGATGGCGCCTAATCCTAGTCATCAGTAAATCAGCAAAACAAGTACGAGTTCGGATTACATCACTACATTCGAGTCACGAGTCAAAGAAAACTTCCAAGTCAATCGTTTCAAAATTTTTCAAGTCAAGTTACACAGATTTTCATGGCCCGTCAAAGTCAAGTCGAGTCATCTCAAATTTTCCGATTTCAAGTCATTAGGTACAAAGTTTTCTCCGAGTCATTCTACAATTCTCATACGTCGAGTCCGAGTCAGGTTGAGTCATTTTCGGGTAGTGATTCTACCCAAGTCAGTCATCGAAAAAGGTTACTCGAGTCATACCAACAGTTTTTGGGTATTCATGGTATTTCGACTACTATATGGTCAGGGCTGTTCAAAAAGAACTTTTTTTCGGATTCCAGCCATTCACTGATTAAATTGTCAGGTTACCCTAAAAAATGCTCCACACCAAATTTGGTTCAATTCTAACAAGTATAGGACTCCGCAGATCCAATTAAAATTTTCAATTTATTATGAAAAATTGAAGAAAAAAAAATTTCAAATTTTTCTGCAAACCCCGTGAAATTGTTGAGCTGTCTGCAAAGACGTTGCAAAACAAATTTGAGTCAATTCCGGCCAGTAGAAGCGGAGTGATCTGAGTTTTTCGTTGATAAATCGCGGATTATCCCCCGATCCAGGATAATCCGACCGACCATTGGTCATGTAAACCAGGAACTAAGGAAAACTTTCAAGTGCAGAGGAGTGACAACCATCGGGAAATAATTCCTAGGATCAATCACCCGACAGAAAGTTATCAAGTATTTTCCAGCCCATTGGATTTGCGAGACCAACATGCCGTGAATGACTCACAAGCAGAACACTCAAAATCACTCACTTGCACACAGTGGGAGTGACGATGTCAAAGGCGCACTCCCACAGTTCCCGCGGATGGGAGCGATGTATCTTTGCGCGCCTGTACACCTTTTCGATCGCGTACCTCTTCAAGTTGGTGATGCCTTTCCGGCTTACGTACCTCGCAAACGGCACCTAAACCCATACGGGTATCGTTTGTTTCATTTTCAGCGAGCCTTATGCAGCGAAGAGGTATTTCATCGTCTCACCCTTAAATCGTAAGGTAGCGTGACCATCACTCCGCAAGTATCCATAAACGTGGCGATCCCCGGCGTTTCGAATTCGGAGAGATTTCTGCCGTCCACCTCGTCAACGTCTTCGTCGGCCACGTGTCGCCGGGGCAGTAACAGAGGCGGGTTGACTTTCACGGCCCCGTGCCGTTTCATGATTGAGATTAGGGTGGAGTGAATTTTTTCTTGCATCAAGTGCGGGCTAACCATAAATTGGTTCTGAATGCGAGAATATCGTGATTAACGAGGGATAATTTTACGAGCTTCTTGGAGGTAGAGAACTACAATATACAACTACATAATATATTGATATTGAAATAAATCCGAATATTTTCGGCTGACACTCGTCAAGGGTAATCATCAGCAACTAGTAGAGAATTGGAAAGAACATTGTATATCAACTATCGTATCATATCCTATCGTCAAATTGTTGATATGCAATGTTCTTTCCAATTTTCTACAAGTTCTGACAATTACCCCTGACGAGTGTCAGCCGAAAATATTCAGCTTTATGTCAATATGAACATATTATTCAATTGTATATTGAAATTCTGTACCTCCAAGAAGCTCTTTAAATGTTGCAAGTGTTATACAATAGTGTTTATAAGTAGCCTACAACCTGACAATCTAACAACAAGACCGCTTGTATGTGAAACTAAGAGCGTAATAGAGCAGAATTCAGCTACATTTGGCAGTATAATAGAGACAAGGAAACAGTTAAGTCACAATTCTTTCAAAATCAAGTTAGTGATCAGTAACAGGACAATGGCTTGAAGAAACTTCAATAGAATCGGGTATAACACAGATGATAAGAAAACAATAGCTTGAAAATTTCTAATAAAATCAAAGTTTCTAATCTTTGCTTTTGAGCTGAAAACATGTTCTAATTACATTTAGGGTTAATTTTGATTTCTATCAAGATATCACCGGTCAGAACCTAGTACACTAAAATATCAGAAATGCCAATGTCAAAACAGAATCACCTTGTGAAGATCAATGTCGTAAAACACGTCGTCCTTCCTTTTGTCGTGTTGCGAAAAGATTTCGAGCATGAGATTACGCTGCTGCGCCGAATGCGGGTCGTTCAAGGCTTGCCGCACGTACTTCAGCACCGGGTTGCTCTTTTCAAAGTCGGGGGCGGGAACGAAAGAACTCTGAATATAAAAAGAGAACGTAATCCAGGATAATATTCCAGACTGTTCAGTCGAATGTTGACCGCTAATTGAAGTGCACCGAAGCATGCCAGAGATAAAACAAGATAGCGTAATGGTGAAGCGTCCTGCTACTTGATCGGAAGGTCGAGGGTTCAATCCCCGGCCGGGTCAGACCAAAGACCTGCTAAGTAAAACTGGCATGCTTGGCTTCTCCGCATACTTCGAGATAGGATAAGGGTGGTGCAAGACTTAGAAAGCCTAACAAGGCTATATCTGCACCTTCCTGGTCCATAAGCATTAAGCATACACACATCATGCACTCATGGCATGTATATGCACAGGTCGTGTGTACGCATATTATGGGGTTGCCAGGCTACATGAGACGATGTATATGTCTCAGAACATTATGAACAAAAAACAAACGTCCTATTCCTATTCCAATAAACAATTCAGCCTACTTAATGTTTTCAACTGATTTCACTAATTAATATTATTAAGCATATATTATTATATTATTTTAATAAATTAATAATTATTTTCCACCATGGTGGAATCTGTGGGCGAGGCAAAACACAAATCCAGACTTTAAAAATCCTAATGAAAAAAACGACTTCCAATCTTAATCCACGCTCATTGCTCACGCATATCCCTGGCACACACCAATGTAACATTTCTACACGAATACTCACTCTAAGCAGTTCATCCGCAGTCGGACGTTTGTCGGGAGAATGTTTCAGGCACCACTTGATAATCTGCGACTCCTTGTGCTTCTCGGCCTCGTTGAAATTTTCAGGAAACTTGATCTCTTCCTAAAACATAATATTGGTGACCAGAGGCACTTCTACTTTTTCTGATTACTCGTAGGAACTGGCTATTTGCGATTTCAGGTTGGTTCTGTTTCAGTTTTAGGATGTTAAGGCAAAACCAGGCTAAATATACTTACTTTCTGCGAAATCGCATTTTAGTAAAGCCTACCTTACTAGAAATTTACGTTCACGTTATTCGTACTTCTACTCTAGTACCAATGATGATTACTTTGACGACCTTTTTTTGAAACACAATATTCTTGATAAATATAATAACTATTTGCGCACGAAATCCGACAAAACGCACCAATCTCAAGTTCCCCAACACTTTCACCCGTTCCATTTTGGTTTGATGACCGCTGGCGCACATCTCGAAAAATATGATGCCCAGACTGTAGATGTCCACCTTCTGATCGTACGACACCCGGGACGCGACCTTGTTCAGTTCGGGCGCCACGTACAACGCCGTGCCCACCCTGCCGGTCATGGCGCTGTCGGCCCCTTCCGATTTAGAACTCGCCAGATCGACCAGCGAACTGCAGTCCGTTTCCTTAAAATTTACATGCTATGAATAACAGCACTTGCCACTAAGAGCTAATTCATCAGCGAGAATTATAGTTTCGATGGTATTTTCTACTGTGAAGGACAATTGCGATCGATCCATAGCATTGTCACAAGATGCAATAAATCAGGTATGGCCGAACGAATACCAAATAATCTTTAATGTGATATAGAACTGGCATTGTATTCTTGGTGGTCACATAAAAGTTACACATTAGAAATCGAAATTTTATGAGTTAGATTGTACAGTACATGTTCAAGGTTTCCGAGGTTGGAATTGGAGTCCGTATCTTGAAAATGTCTGGACTTTGAGTTATCATAGATGGTAATGTGAGCCAACTTCACAGACATGTAGGAAACTAGTTTAGTAGCTATATACCGTACCCCGCCCGAGTGCGACGTCGCCAGTCCAAAGTCTCCAATCTTGATACGACTGTTCCGGTCCAGAAATATGTTCTGCGGCTTCAGGTCGCGATGGATCATGCCCTGTTCGTGAATGTGAACCAGCCCGTACAGGATTTCCCTGCGAAGCATAAGGCCGACAATAAAACGACTAAATCAGCTGTTCTTAACCGGGATGAAAATGTATCCCAAGACTGCGCCGAACCAGAGGGGTTCGGCAGACGCCAAGACATACACTCGACTCATATAATTTGTAATGACACACCCTGTCCCGGCCATCATTGGCTGCAGGATATTAAGCGACATTAGCACTCCAATTGTGACGCTTGTGGTGGTAGGTGTGAAGTGGTATACGCTGGCTTGGGTTCAAAATCGAAACCCCCTCCTTCACGAGCTCATATGTAATTCAACAATTCATGTCATGGTGTTGGGTTTTGACCGAGCAAGATGAAATTACCTCGCTAAACTCACACCAATCTGCAGTAAGTGTTCATTATATTCCATTCGTTTTTTTTTTGCGATGATCATGTTTTGTTGGTATAGTTCTATCAACACCGTTACTGATGCACAGTTAATATTGCACACCAGTATTCTATAGTAAATGTGGCTATATTTTGTTTTTGTTACTTAGATAAATTCGGGGTTTGCTGAAGACTTGAAGAGTTAGCGTCAGAGTTAGCCAGGTTAGTGTAAGTTAAGAAACACTGGCGTAATCATCAGCAACATTTTTCACAAACCTAAACAAACACCACATCCTTTTATCGCTCAAGCCTTCGTTGATCGCCTCCCTCAACGTGCTCTTCTCACAAAATTCCATCTGCAGAAAACACCTGCATTACCAGCACCGACAAACAGACAAACACAGCCAGCCCAACCTGAATGTAAAGATATCTCTTGGGTATGTTGCCGAGTGAAGATTCGTCGGTGGTAGTAGTCTCGGTGTAACCGGTAACACGAGACGTGCCATGAATGTTATCGTCAGACGCGTCTCTCTCGCGGACTTCCTCGCCTTCGAATAACACGCTTTCTTCCACTTCTTGCGGCTGAAACCTACCAGAAAGTCATCTATTTATTTGCAGGGCGGGCACAATCATTGGAGTGCCCGGGTATGATCGGTAATGATTGGAGTCAAGTTGTGACAGACGATTTATTCTAGGGCTGAAATTTTTCATCCCCTCTACACGCAAAGAGATATATTATTATCGATGAGTATGATAGTTTTGTTTTTTTACAATTTCATACTTGAACCCTTGATTGGTGGCATCACGTGAAAACCAAATTTCTGTGATTCCTTGATCGAACTATGCCCCATTGTGACAAAGTGCAATGAAATAGGTATGGTCAAAAGAGTCACAAATTATCTTCAATTTAATGTTTTTGTAATGTATTTGGATTCCATTAATTTCTCAACTCTCACGCAAACGCACGTTAAGCCAATCTGCTGAAATGCTCAATTGCAGATCGTTTCAGACAGATATCAAGCGGGCGACTTACATTCCATCGAAAAGTTCGTCTTCCTCCTCATCTTCCTCACTGTCGTCAGGTTTGTAACTATAATTGTCCATAGACGCCCAATCCGAATAGCTGTGATTGACGGGCGGCGGAGCATTGCCTTCGATATCATCTGGTACAGAAAAACACACAGCATTTTAACAATGTTTATTACTTTAAATATTGTATTACTGTAGGTCTGAGTGTCGCAACAAATACTGTATTCATACTGCCAAATTTATTTCATTTGAAGCTTTACCAATGACTCTCATCAGGAGCGAACGTTAGTAACTGTGGTTAACCAAATTCAAAATTTTGAAACAGATCTGAATATTGAATTTTATATATTTATTATAATATATATTGATTATCGAAGAATATCACGATTTACAGGTTAAAAGCAGTTACAGACGTCCTTCCTGATAAGTCTCGGTCAAAAAGCTTCCAGTAAAATAAATTTGGCAATTAAATACATTGTTTGCTGCGATATTGAAGTTTTATACCTACAGAAGCCTGCTGTATATGCGTCATTTTCACAATTTATACCATGCATCCAATACAATTTCTGATTCTCACCAATTATTCCTAGAGAGTTAACGTAGGCATCGCCTGGTTTTGACATCGACTGCAAGCTTGACGTGGCTTCGGTTGACGTATCTTCCGGATTCAACAAGGTTTCAATCCACGAATTGTAGTACCTTGAAAATCCATTAGAAAACGGCATACAGCATTAGTATCAATGGAAAAAAAAACAGGGCTGCGAACCTGACTACGTTCTCGTGGTTGAGTCTCGAAAGTAGCTTAACCTCTCTGGTGATTTTCTTGTTAAATTGCGATCTTCTCGGGTCCAACAAAATCCTTTTGATGGCATACGACCGACCGTCAACCTTGTTACGAACCTAGGAAATGTTTGAAAAAACGTTACATAAAGGACTTGCAGATGGCAATAAGCATGATTAGTTTGCCAAAAGCAGTAATAGATTTAGGTATTCAATGTTGCATAGTCATTGTGCCGCAAATGCAGAGCTGGTTAATAATATACAATTGGTAGAATAATGTCCCTTCGAGTCTATCTAGTCATTGCAAGTCCATCTTCCGAATTGCGATGCTACCGTGCATTAAAGATGAGTAGATTAAATCTTCATGAATGCGAAACCTGTTCTTGATTCAAAATAAGAACCCAAGTCCAAATTGACTTAAATTCCGTCTCATATACAAATCCCAGTTCACAAATAGAAATTACCAGGGCAAGTTTTTGTAACTTATTTCACGGCTTCCGGCAGCTTCCTAAATACTCGGAAGTCATGTAGAATGCTGTTTTAAGCTGTTCGAAGGAATCTAATAGTGCAACTTTTTGCAACTTCTGTCCATTTTTTTTCATGCAACTTCATCGATTTTTCATGAAAGTTTTTTCGATAGATCATGCAACCAACTTTTTACCGGAAACATTTGGTAGTACGTGTAAATAGATCGCTTGATTATGCAACTGTTTTTCGACAATTTTGGTGAAATACTCGGCCAAATTCGACTGAAATACCGTAAATCAGCGCTGAAGTGTCGCTCTAAAGTATTTCGGGAGCTGAGCCGGGAAGTTTCCCTTTTTTTTGGTCAACCAATGGAGATGGTGGATGGAAAACTGTATTTCGGGAGTAGAACTGGGATGTTGACCTATTTTTTTTTAGTCAACCGACCAAATTGTGGTCTTTTAGTGCAACTTTTGTGAAAAATAACTGCAACTTTCCACGGATTTAACTGCAACAAAAACTTGCCCTAGAAATTACTGAATTTTTTTCAAAAATCACAAGCAATCCTAAATTATAATAAACTCAATGTCCTAGTCCAAAATCTTCAAATTTGTTTTTCAAAATCCAAATCCATGCTAATCTCGGTCATGCATACTGTGATGACCTTTATTTCACAGAGTAACCAAGGCTTTTATTAACTGAAAACGAGCACTATACGCAACACAGCTAGGCCAGCAACTATAAGGTACCAAGAAATGACAAATTAGGAGCGAGACAATATATAGAGGAAAAGACAGGTAATCAAGTAATAATTGGTTTAACTAAATATAAAGGACGAGACAATCGCGCACAAGAATTCACCACAATCTCCCCGCCCGAAAGGAAATCGTACAATACGTACAAGGAATTGGCAATTGACTCAATATCGAAAACGATCGGGGGCTTTACGGATTCTGGTAGACCGACGTAAAGGCGGACTATCATTATCTTCAGCCGTTGGGGGCTGTCTTGGTCCAATACGACTTCTGGAGCAGTAGGTGAGTTACGCTGATCACAAGGATCGGTGTCGTCAAGTTCAACATGTTCCGCAGCGGCTCTTGACTCGATGTCATCTCGGTTCTTCGGATAGGGCGCTAAATCTTTCACCGAAACTCTCGATTCCGTACCATTGCGATAACGGACAGAGGCATACTTCGAATTTGCATCCAGCAAATCCACGGGCTCACACAAGGGTTCATTCTTGCTTCTGACGTGCTTGCATAGCAGAACAGTATCACTTTGAAGCAACCAATCTGGTAAAGATTGCCCGAACGTAGATTTACGAGGGAATGCGAAAAACCTTTCGTGCGGAGTAACATTAGTTGCAGTGCACAGCAATGAACGCACAGAATGAAGAGCATCGGGAAGTACCATTTCCCAGTCATCTTCGCGCATATTCTGAGAGGCCAGCTGAAGCTTGACAGTTCTCCATATCGTTTGGTTCACTCTTTCGCACTGAGAGTTTCCCGTCGGGTGATAAGGCGTTGAATGACTGCTCGCAATCCCCCTCTTCGCAAGGAAGGTCTTCACCTCTCTGGAAAGAAACGACATCCCCCGGTCACTATGGATATAGTTAGGAGCGCCGACAAGTGAGAACAACTGAGACAATCGATTGATTACCGTTCTCGAAGACATGTCCCTACACGGGTAGGCAAACGGAAAACGACTGAACTCGTCAATGATTATCAAAAGATACTTATTTCTGCCAGCAACGGGGCCTTTGAAATCCACACTCAATCGCTCCATTGGTTTCGTAGCTTTAATCAACGAGCACTCCTCCGCCGGCCGAAAATAACGAGGCTTGATTCTGGCACACTCCATGCACGATCGGCATTCGGCTTTAACGTCATCAATCGAAAAGGGCAGATTTTTAGCCCTGACGAAATGCATAAGCCTCCGAACTCCCGGGTGTCCTAAATGAACATGTGCCTCCCGCAATGCTGAAATTGAATGAACAGAAAATATCCTTGATATAGCATCAGCAGCAAAATTCTGTATTCCAGGACGATGTTCAATTTCATAATCGAATGCACTAAGTTCAAGTTTCCACAGTAGAAGCTTTGTGTTTTTAATTTTACTCTTATGACATTTCTTGAAAATGAAGGACAGAGCCTTTTGGTCAGTAACCAACTTGAACCTTTTACCGTGAAGCAGATATCCCCATCTGCGTAAACCTTCTATGATAGCTGCAGCTTCCTTCTCAACGGCCGGATAGTTCTGTTCCGTCTTATTGAGCGTTCTAGACGCGAACGCGACCGGCCTACCTTTCTGGCTCAAAACAGCAGCGACAGCAGAGTTTGATGCGTCGCACTCCACAACAAACGGCGAATCATCACATATGTATCCAAGACTGGCTTCCAGCAAACCATCTTTGAGCTTCCGAAAAGCGTTCGACGCCTCCTGCCCCAGTGGATACCCTCTATTTTCTGTTAGAGGTTTCAGCTTTTCTGAAAAATTGACAATCCATTTAGAGTAATACGCAAACATAACAATGCATCGCTTCATTTCTGCAGCATTTCCAGGTGGTTTCATTTCCATGAGCGGTCGCAGATTTTCAGGATCGGGTCTGATATCACCGTGGGATACGCAGTGGCCGAGAAGTCTGAGCTTCTTCACTGAAAAAACGGATTTTTCTAGGTTCAGTGTTAAATTACTCAATTTTGCAGCTTCCATGAAGGCCTTCAGACGCCTGTCGTGTTCCTCCTGTGATCGCCCAATGATCGTGATGTCATCAAGATATGCCACCGTACCTTCCAGCTTATTGCGATCGATGAACGTGTCAATGAAACGCTGGAAAGCTGAAACACCATTAGTCACACCAAATGGAACTCTACGAAACTGATACAGCCGCCCATTCGCCTCAAACGCTGTTGGCGGCTTGTCGTCATCCGACAAGGGGATCTGATGGTAGGCGGACTTTAAATCAACAGAGCTATAGACGCTACCTTTCGCTATCTCGTTGACGACCTCATCATTTTTCGGCAGAGGATATGCGTCCAGATATGTATAACGGTTTATCGTTTGTGAATAGTCAATAACCATCCGTCTTTTATGTCTGTCGCCTTTGGTTACGACAACTTGCGCCCTCCAGGGCGAGGAAGACCTTTCTATTATCCCTTCCCCCAACATTCTCTCAATCTCGGAATTGATGAAAGATTTATCCTGGCGGGAATAATACCTCGATTTTGTTGCTATGGGTTTGCTATCCGGATCAAGAAATCGGAACAGTCTCGGAATCTCGTAGGTTTTTGCAGCGGCGAGGTTGCACTGTCCGACATAAAGTGTATCACGAGGTCCATTAAATTTAAATATCACCTCTTTATGCTGTTCTAGAAACTCGTGTCCCAAGATAACATCGGCGCATAGATTAGAAACGACACCAAAATGAACGTTACGGTATACGCTTCCGGAAATGTTTATGGAAACCGCTACGGAGCCACGCATTTTGGTTACTGCATCTTTTGATGCCAGCCCAACGGTGACATCGCATGGTGTAATCGACAACTTCAGCCGCAACGCCACCTGATAATCTATGTAGTTCTCGGCGGCCCCCGAATCCAATAGCGCATCCAAGTCATTGCCTTCCAAACCAATCGTAATAATTGCACCTTTTAACGAGCTCGGAATCCCAGCCAGAAGCGACGCCACACGTCGGCGGTTCGAATCCTTAATAGGTTCGTCGGAATAAAGCGAATCGCAATATTTCTTGAAATGCCCGATCTTCCCACATCCAAAGCATTCAGCATCCTTCGCGGGACATAGACTCTTGCGAAAAACATGACGAGTGCCACAATAACAGCATTTCTTCTGGTATTTACGAGTCTTCGAGGTTGAAGCAGCAATGGCAGACGGATCTGGTTTGGTATCGAGTCCGTTGTCATTAGCGCTATCCGCACATACAGATACCTTGGCGACCGATGCCAACGGCTGCTGATAGTTTTCAGAGAACTTCTGTGCTTTTTCAAGAGTATCAGCAACTTGTGTGGCCTTCTGCAGTGTGAGGTCCTCATACTCTAGCAACCTTTGTCGTATACTTGAAGAGCGCAATCCGGTGATCATTGCATTCATCACGGACTCCTCCTTGTACTGTGCTGCCGAAATGTCCTTGAATTCGCATTGCTTAGCCAGAGCATGGAGACTCTGAACGTACTCAGATATGGTCTCCGATGGCTGCTGATTCCTTGTGGCTAACTCATGGCGCGCATAGACAAGATTCTTCTTTTTCACGTACAAGCCCTCAAGAAGTTTCATCGCATCCGTAAAGGTCGATTCTTCCTCAACCAGCGAAAAAGATTCAGCCGACAAGTACCCTGCCATTATACTGAACCTATCGATCTCTGGGTCACCATCTCTTCTAGCAGCATCGACGGACGTGAGATACGCCTTTATCATGCGCATCCAGTGCTTGAACTCCTGACCAGCATCATAATCCCTCGGCATAGCCTTTAACACGGGAACGCGAATGAGCGTCTGGTTCGACGCCATAGTAGATCTTTTCAGTTAATAAAATTGTGATGACCTTTATTTCACAGAGTAACCAAGGCTTTTATTAACTGAAAACGAGCACTATACGCAACACAGCTAGGCCAGCAACTATAAGGTACCAAGAAATGACAAATTAGGAGCGAGACAATATATAGAGGAAAAGACAGGTAATCAAGTAATAATTGGTTTAACTAAATATAAAGGACGAGACAATCGCGCACAAGAATTCACCACACATACCATGGTTGTACTGGGTTCACCGACCTGCACAACGCTGCCGAAGCCACCTTTACCGAGCCACTGGATCTCTTCAAACTCCGAATGAATCCTCGAAAGCATTTGGGTGGGTTGCGGAAAGGTAGTGGGGTCCTCGTATTTATGATCCGGCTCGTCCACGTTGAAAGAGTCCTCCGCAGACAATTCCTCGGGTCCTGACCCGTGTTTATGAACGGGACTCAATTCAGGATTGTCGATAACCGCCTCCTAAGATATTTGCAAGGATGGTCAATAACGAGGTACTTCTACTTATCGCAATCGCGGTACCGCATTCCTGCCACGGCTTACTTTCAAAAAGTTGTGTTCCAGAAGTTCAGACGCGGTCAAGCGCGCCCTCTCTTCTACAGTGAGACACTTCAGCAGGAAGTCTTTGAAGGCGGGCGGCAGTTTGGACGGAATATCGGGCGGGTAATTTTTGATGTACTCTCCTTGAACCAGCGATAACGCCAGCATGCCCTGCGTAAGTGTAATATCGCATTTGTGGCAGAATAATCATATTATCAAAGCAAGGTAGAATCGTAAAAGGTTCAACTTCTTTCACACGCGTGCATTCTTATCGCAACTGTGAAAAGTTCCCCATTACGACCATCAGTCAGTGTTCCCCATGAACTGATTTAAATTTACGATTTCAACATGCTCAACGTGCCGGAATATTGCATTTGCAATCCACTAATTTCATACCAAGTTGCACTTTATACGTAAAATTGTTTCAGTTACCTGAAGTGCGGAACCATACCTCATGAAATTCTGTGATATACTTTAGTAGTCCCTGTGTGTCAAATCGATTTCTAAGACCAACAAAATTCGAGACAACAGGAGATTGTGCATAACTGGTCAGTCATTTACACGGTAAAATCGCAATATAACGCAACATCGATGAAAGCCTCAGAGGCAACTGTGCACAGATATTGATATGGTTTGCCATTATCAGTTAAATCGGGTTAGACATCACACTTGATTCAGTTGATTGTGTTATGGATCTCCCTGTTCAATAGTGCTTGCTAATCTAATTGTATAAATATTGCCGCCAAAAAAACTCTTTTGAATCGAAATGATGGAAAATGGATAGCATCTACCTATATTCAATACGATGCGACAACTTGAAATGGATCTTTTTCAAGTATTTGAGGAGTAGTGACAACATCACAATAACATAAGAATAATGACATACGGTAGTTTTGTTTTAGTGGGGGATAGCAGCAAATAGAATCTATTTTAGTTCAACTTCCACTGTACACACAATTGTAGATATCTACCAGATACAAAATCGCTTACCAAGTTGAGGATATCTCCCTTTTTACTATTCTTAGACGGTATGGTGTCGTCGACGAAGGTCACGCCCGGTTGCTCAATATGAGACTCCTTGTATAAGTCCGCGAGGCGTTTCTCGATACTAAAATCCGCCAATCGCAATGTTCCACGAGAATCAAACGTTACGCTGGATGCCTGAGTCACAAAAATTAGAATTGGCATTGGCAGAAAATCTTTTTTGAGATTATTTTGAATCAATATTAACTTTACTATAGAGCTTCTTGGACTTGGAGGTACATAACTTCAATATACAATTGAATAATATATTCATACTGAACGAAACCCGAATATTTTCGGTTGACACCGGTCAGGGGTAACCGTCAGCAACTAGTAGAGAATAGGAAAGAACAGCGTATATCAATGATAATAATTTTACGAACCAGAAATGATGAGCCTTGAAGCAGACTGGTACACACTACCAATTTAGTTAGTCAGCAGTCAACTTATTTTTTGCGTAGTATTAGTTTTAGTTGCGGATTTTGAAAAGTAAGTAGTTCTAGATGCCCGTTTTGAAAACCCAGTACTTTTTTACAAGTCTGCCTTGAAGAAACTATTTGTCATCAACACCAAAAGAACTACTGCCTTACTCCGATAGTGCAATAAGAAACGAGATAGGTATCCGCTCAAGTCGAGCCGCAAAACATTGAAATTCATACTCGCGAGTTTTAATTTAGCGTAACCTTTTTCAGGAATAATTTCACACCTCAAACGAAAAGTCAGGATTAAGTGACAGGGATGGCAGCATAGAACATACTTGAAACAAGAAGACCGACATCAATTCGCAATTTTACCAGAAAGAAAGCCGACTAGCATAGCAAACCAGTGATGCTACCGAGTCATAGCGCGATGTTAGTGAAAGGATTACTTCATTCATAGTCATATCCTGTATGCCAGTTCGTCGAATACCCTTAGCCACAAGTGAATGACGTGCAACATTTAAAAACTTCAAACAATTACTGCAACGATGGGTCTTCCTAGAACATCATGACGTGAATAGGGGTGGGCACAATGATTTGAGTACGCAAATCTAAATCGAGTAACAAATTGTTATGATTCGAGCGAAGAAGTGGGAGACGATTTTTCAAGCACTGAAATTATATGCTTCTTGTCACTAAGAGTTAATTTATCAATGACAATTATAGTTTTGGTACAACTTTCTACTGTTGTAAATACTATAAACCTGAATTGGCAGTATCGCAGCATACGAACATGTAAAAATACCAAAGTTTCGAAATCTCTTTCATGTCCAAAAGGAAGTAATACGGTTTATGGATATCAGGTTTACAAGTTTTGATCTGATACGGCCAGAGCTCGAATTTACAACCCGCCGTTGAGAACTGGATGCCAAAATAGTACCGACCTTCAAATTTTTATGCACTACAGAATTGGAGTGGAGATAATCGAGCGCGATAAGCAGTTGTTCTGAGATATTCCGTACTTCGCAGAGCGACGTCTGAGTGTTACTATTCATCTTCGTATCCAGACAGGTTCCTGGAGGCAAAATTTTTGCAATCAGCACCTGACAGCATGAGTAAATTTCAATATAGATAAATCATGTATCACACATCGAGTAGTAGCACAAATATCGTAAGACCATTAAATATGAAGAACACCGATGTAATTTGATGTCAAGTGCTATCTCGCTCCTAATTGAAAACAGAAGTGACAACAAGTGGTGTTCAAGCTTACTCAGAATGAAGTGAACACTGTTAGACTTTGTACTATAGTCAGAATTATGACCCACACAACAATACATGACATAGTTGATATCATCAAATTGTGGCAGTGGAAATATAAAACATAGAAATATTCGCGCATAGTACTAAAAGGATAGTGAAAGCTCTGCAACATCAAGGCCCTAATATTTCAAGAACTCAAAACTGGACTTGTATCACCATTAATGATTCTAAAGTTGGGTGAAGTGAGATGAATTTTCTTGACCAGAACAAATTCACTTTCGGTCATCTCGGTGACACAAAAACGACTGAAAAACCCAGCAAAGATATTTTTCACCTGGCGTGATATGTAACAGAAACGAATATGACAGATCAATTGTCATATCATATATCCAGACCCCTTATACATAATTTTCCTACCGTGCCTGTCCTGCATAGTTTTCTTAGTAATAACATTAAGTAATATGGAAAGCAACTATTATTAAAATAACATAAACTTCCCCTCACCTGTGACTGTATGTGTACTGTACAGGTTATTGCTCAAGGGTTATAAGGTATACAACTTAAATAAAACAATGCAATTATCTTTCTCATTAGACAATCACTACCATGACAACCTTCAAATCGCAATTTGAAGGCAGTCGTTAAGCTGATTGACCAGTAGAATAGCTGAGTTTGAAGCCCACTTTAGATACCCTTATTCGAGTTTGATCAACCATAGTCATTCGTTTACCTGGAACATATTCTTGCAGAATATCTACTTCAAGTTGATCATCTTCGCTAACATAGCGCATTGCTAAGTACGCCACCAGATTGTGATGCGATAGCTTCAGTAAAGAATGCAATTCCTGCAAATAAATGAGAACCAAAAATTATTATTCTATATTAAACTATCATAAATCGTAACTTTTATTTCCAAACTTGGCATAAACACTGGATTCGAGGATACCAGCTTTGAATAGGAATAGGACGGTTTTCAAAATTTTTGGTCCTTGATATTTATGCAGCATATACACCGACTCATGATATACAAAGACACAATCTGTGCATATGCATACCATGAGTGAATGATGCACGTATGCCACTGGAAGGTACAGATATAGCCTTGTAAGGCTTTCTATAAGTCTTGCACCACCTCTCCATGCTAACCCTGTAATGCTGAGCGCTAAGCAGGGTGATCACGGATACCGGCTTTACTAGTCAGGTCTTTGGTCGTCCATTCCTTGGTTTGACCCGGCCGAGGATTGAACCCATGACCTATCAATCAAGTAGCCAGACGCTACACCATTACGCTATCTTTGAATCACAATCACAAACTTTTTTATGAAACCCATCACAATAAGATATTTTACGAATTAGGATAGCCCAAACAAATCTTCACGTGAACACGTACATTTTCGACGGCTTTCGCAATCTTGTTATATTTCGCTACTTTTGCCAACTCTGCAGTTGTCCTCAGCTTTTTGAACCCAGGATACGGGATGACCCATTCGTGCACCGCCACCAGACTTCCAGTTTCTTTTTCGATCCCAATATGAACAATATTGCCGTCTTGTCTTTTATCTAAATCAAAATAATGCAAAACCTATTCTGATGTTCACGTAGAAGTAGACGTAACACCCATAAATTTACAAGTGAAAGTAGCGATTTTCCATACATGTCAAAAATACTTCAAATGCAAGCAGGAAATTAAGGTATGAAAAGTAGTTGAATAAGTAGTTACAAAATATAGATTTGGTCGAGGGGTCACGTAGTTCAAGTAAAAAGTAGAAGTACTTCGTTACTGGCCACCTCTGATTGTGTGTCAGATTCCCGTCATAAAGACTCCAGCCAAACGCAAAAATACCACTCCTCAGTCCTCATGTCAAACTGTGCATCTTTTACAAAAGTAAGTAAATGTTCAATCCAAATTTACCATGTTTATGACAGATATTAGAATACTATCAACGCTAAATGCACATCTGCCCAGAAGCGGTTGAGGTCCGAAGAAATCATCAAAGCTATAAGAGCCTAACTTTGGTTGTAAAATTCTACTCGAAAATATGCCACTGACAGTGGGAATAGTATATTCGAGTGCTAGGTACCAATATTCTGCGGTTCGAAACTATTGTAACAGTTTCACAAAAAGGTACCCAAATCAAGACTCCCACACACCAATGCATTTTCCTTTTAAGATAGTTCGTTCTGCCTTAGTATTGAACGTGATTTCGGACACAGGCACCGACGGACTCAGACTGGCGTCAAATCCAGTACTACCCCCAGAATCGAGGTGTTCCCGTCCTGTCGAAAAGGATAAACTCCTCGTTACTCATACACTAATTAGCAATGTAAAGCAGCAACACACCATTCCTGGCTTCCACACTCCTGTCTCTCTTTCGTTGACGATCGATCTTTAGATTTCTCTCTTCTTCCTTACGTCGGATTCTCTCCTCTTCGATTTCACGTAACTAGAAATACAAGGTTGTATGCAACACGATAGCTGGCAAAAAAAGTAGGTTACAACTTACAAGTTCATATTTCATTCAACTACATTTCCAGAGTTTGAAATATTAGCCAGCTTCCACCGGTACAGTTTCGTAGAATTTTACACACGTCATAGGTTTGGATGTTCAAAGATTTCATGAGCAGTATATTTACAAGCGCCTACGGTCCGACAGATATAGCTTCTATGCCATTGTCATCATATGGATATTTTCAAAGTTTTAAAATTTTTGAGTCATTCACTCAGATCAAGAAATTGAATTAGGTATAGCATCACTAATTTCAGAAATACTACTTTTTTACCCCACCTAAGTCATAGTCCAGATGGATAGCACTGATCCTGCTTCAGCAATACTGGAAAAATTGAATTCAAAGGTATAATATATTATTATAATCACTAGGACGATTTTATTTACTTAAAAATGAACTCTTTTGACCTCAAAATCTTAGAATTGTACTACTTTTTTTAATTTCTGGTTGAAACTGCCTGTCATTACGAAGTAGTTAGACCTGAGCAAACTTTTTTGACTTGAAAACTGACAAATCTTAACATGAAAAAAACTTTATCTTGACTAAATCTGGACCTATGAAGAATTCCAGTAGTTACATCAGGCATTATAGGAGAACTAATTAAAATTTGTTGTAGTACAACCAAAGATACTGTCCTACATTCTCGGGTAGAAAGTATCTGTCTTTACTAAGTAGCTTGCCAAGAATGGAGAAAGAACGTTCAACAGTAGCAGTTGTTGGCTGGCAAGTCTGAAGTTGTGTGTACAGTGCTGGTGATACAGCATGTTGCTTCATTCTGACAATTTTGCCTACATCACAATTTTTCATAATGCGCTTGTTGATTTAAAAACCGATGTCCATTGCCAACGCAGACTTGCTTCAGCTAGGATATTGCGGTACGTTGAGCATAACACTGTGCCAACCTATTTATTTCATTTGGCCGTTTATGATTCACAACGTCATGTCAAAAAAAAATCGCCTTAATTTGGAATCAGAAAAATAACATTTCTCGTGAGCAACAGCCACGTCATAACTAGACAAAAGATATAAACGGGACATTAAAATGAAATCATTACATGCAAAATAGGACAGAAAGTTTGCTTTTTGATTACCCATCGTTAGACCTAAACTCATGAACCAGATTTATCTCTGCTGAATAGAATGCTTAAGGTAGCACACAAGAGTTAAACCAATAAATTCGATTGCATAATAAGAACACTGATCAATGCAGCCGCTACCTGATTATCTAATCTTCTTTTCCGCAGTTCCTCCGATTTCCTTTTATCTTTTTCGACCTGCTCATTTTTGATTTTCATGTTTTCCTCGTATATCGAGAGAGACGGCTGGTTATATTTATGCAAGAACTCCTGGAAGGCGTAAAAATGTGAACGTCACACCGATCTCTATGATAGGCTTTTCAAGCATCTCAATACCTTCACTATATCGCAAAGTTGCAACATCATAACTTCGCCGACTGCTTTGTTTGCCTCAACATCCAATATGTTGGACAATTTCTTTTTCGCATCATCTGATAGCCCTTTTGTGTTTTCGATTGTAAGCTCTGGAATTCTTAATTAAAGACAGGTCATAAACTTATCGCCATGATAAATTTCAAATCATTGCAAC
This sequence comes from Botryllus schlosseri, assembly GCF_051294905.1. Taxonomy (NCBI): domain Eukaryota; kingdom Metazoa; phylum Chordata; class Ascidiacea; order Stolidobranchia; family Styelidae; genus Botryllus; species Botryllus schlosseri. The sequence goes on along the minus strand of NC_137246.1, from coordinate 24,196,370 downwards.
TAAATTGTACACTGTACAGGCTCGCATTAAGGATAATTGTGTCAAGCCAAATGCAATTCACTTATTCACTTCTTGGAATCTTACATTCTCAATGAAAAGTATCTGTATGAAATAGCACCCAAATGCAGGAGTAATTAGGCTTGAATGGAAAAGGATTTCTTACATATGAAGGTTGCAGATTGATTGAGCAAATGGAAAATGCCATACTTGTCTGGATATTCGCTGGTAAATTGGGCTCTCAACGTAGCAGACGCGTACACTTCCCGATCTGCGGTCAAGCTGATTGACGGTTTCAGGTTTATGGCAACTTCAGGAGGACGAGGGACCTATTGAAAGTGAAAGCTTTAAAAGCTGCGAAAATATCAATATTCAAATTGTGTACCTTCCATGGATCTTGTTCCCTTATGTCTGCAAAATCGTCATCAAAAATGCTCTTCAAAACTGCAACTTCGTCCTCTTGGCGCTGACTATAGTCTTCGTCTCCACGCTCCATCGCAAAAACGGCAAGTTCTCCAAAAGGATTTCAAGGTGTCATATGGTGTTAAGTATAAAATCCGACTGTCATTTATGGAAAAAATGAAAAACCTTTTCAAATAAAAATGTTGAAGAGATCTTTTTTTCAACCGTGCAAATCAATAACATATGTAAAAAATACAATTCAGCGAAAAGCGATATACTGAATAGCCATCAAAGTCGAGCCACCCAGCTGTATGCGATATAGCTTCATACCTTCATATCATATCACTACTACATAGGCACGTTAACAACGTGACCGAATTGAGTAATTCATGAAATTCACCATGAATTAATGATACAGAGATAATAGACAATCGCCTAAGGCACAATTACCGGAGCCCTCCCGATTGCAGCACAACCCTCACACTCACAGACACCGCAATAGCACCGAAGCTGACGCATTGTATTTTGGTCAACTAAAAAAATCCGAGACCAAAACAATAACCAGTTTTCGTATCACATTTAAAATGATCAAGTCCGCCCGCTGTCATCGTCGCGTTTGCAAGGTTATCGTTCCAAATTCTTGGTTATATATAAGTAAAAATCCATTTGAGCTTATATTTCGTTGCAGCATTGGTGAATAGCAAACACGGAGAAGAAAGAGAACATGTAAATTGCTGTTAGGGAATCGGGACAGCGCAGTTATTACCAAATGTATGCCGTACTACTAGCAGTATCCGTTCATTTGGAATGGACACTGGACAGGTATGACGATTTTTTGGCTTTTCCGAAGATATATATTTATGATACGATTGTTCATATGTAATGTTCTTTTGAAATCTTTTGTAGTTGCTGACGATTATACCCGTGATGAGTGCCAGCCGAAAAAATTTCGGATTATTTCAATATGAATATACTACTCAATTTTATATTGAAGTTCTGTACTTCTAAGTATCTCCTCTCTTCAATGATATATTTTTCTAAGCACAAAATGATATACTGTAAAATATGGTGAAAAAGTTTTTTATATTCTGCAATGGCCCGCTACCTTTATTTTATGTCATTAAAAATATTTTAGTATCATCTATGTCTTATTTTTTTTTGTATTCATGCATATTTAGAATGTGCCCCATCCAGATATTATATAGACAGATGTCAGTGAAGCGGAAAACTAAACTTCGTTACAACGAAAATCGGTAACCATAGTTCAGTGCTGGTAAAGTAACGCGAGATATGTTTCTTTAGCATTAGCCGCACTGTGATAAATATAGTTTAGATGCTATGGTGAAATTGACGTCTTCAGATAGCGTAAATAATCAAATGGATAAGGCTCTTGAGAATTTATCATTGTCAGAGTCTCGTAAATCAGCAGGAGACGGCCAAACTGAACCAAATGAAAACGGTCACGCATCTGAGCAAGAATCAATTTCTGTGGTCACCGAAGGTGTAGATCCAACATTAATGCCGCAGGAAAATAGAGATAGCTCTTCAGATGAGGATTCAAGTGAAGAGGAATCCTCAGAAGACGAAGAGATAAAAGCGCCAGTCGAATTAATTGGTGAATTTCTGCAATATGTCAGAACTTCGGACTGGGAAAATGCAGCGAAACTATGTAAAATGATTCTAATCTATGAACCGGATAATGCTGTGGCATTGCAGTTCCAGTCTGTAATCGAGGAAAAATCTCAGGTTAGTGTCAGATATATGTGCTAATGATATTAAAATTTGATTTGTAATCACGAGGCGAAATTTTTGACTTGTTTTTACCTGCCCTCCAATGTCCAAATGCTTCACAAAATATTTAACCCGGCGAAGTCTATAATCAGTACCGCACCCTGTATAGAGTAAGACTGAACTTGATAGCAAGAGACCGATTTTTCCCTGGCTACTTTGAGCATCGCTAGGGTTCGATGGAAAATTATGAAATCTCGATTTGTTATTTGCTTTGGAGAGTATTACTTGCAAATTGCAAGTACTTCTATCCTCTTGAAGGTACAGAACTTCAATGTACAATTTAATAATATATTCATATTGAAATTAATCCGAACTTTTCCGGCTGATATTCATCTAGGCTCGAGGGCATCGTCAATAAATACTAGAGAATTGAAGAGCATTGTATATAATGCGGCCGCCGATATAATACAATGTTATTTTCAATTCTCTACTAGTTGCTGATGATTACCGCTGAGGGTGTATTCTGTATGAAAATATTATTCAATGGTATACTTCTATCCTGTCTGATAGTAATTATCAATGATAACTTTTCCAAAATCTGAAATGTATCCCAGAAGTTTATCCATTATAGATAGTGTTGTAAAATTCACTTCAATTCCTCGTTCACAGATTGAGAAAGAACTGGCTGAGATGAGTTCATCTTCCGAGGAAGAAGACGATTCTTCCGATTCCGATGAAGACTCGTCTGCCGAGGAGCCAGACGGCGAAGACGGGGAAACAGCCCAGAGTGACGAAGAAAGTGGCGAACCCGAATTTACCCCCAGAGCTGGCTCGTCGATGAAAAACCCATTGGTATTCGCTCACCAGGACCCCGTATGGAAACCTTAGACCTGCCATGGGGTATTTCCGTTGAAAAATTGTATCTATGGAACTGTCCTAGGACTGGGAAGCTACCAGCATGCCACGCTTGTTTGCGGACGTATGTTGTATAACGTTACAACGTAGCTCGGACAGATCTTGAGAAATCACGGCTGGTTGGACTCTAGACCAGTGCTCTTCAACCCCATGCATATTTTGCTACACAATTTACTGTGAACTCGAAAGCACTACTCCCCTTATTACATTGTGACGGTCAATCAATCGCAGGAGACAACCGTTTCACTAACCGCTCATTCAATCTCATACAGTTCATGGTACCAGCTGCAGGTTGTTTCTTGACGGTTGATATATAAAACTCTCTATATATAACTACTAGGCATATTCGGTGTATTCCGATACGAATGTATCATTCAATTGTTATGCACCTCGGAGAGTCTCTTTCTTGTCATTGGCAATGCGTGCCATTAGAACATTCCCACATTTATAACATCTCTGACATCGTTGTCGACTCAGCAGAATCGAATAAAGTTTATTTATTAAAAATAAAACCATCCAATCAATTCATATTCTGAACGATTCTTCTTCACCTATCTCGTGCAAGGGAACACATGAATATCTTGTTGACGGGTTAGTAAATAAATTGCTGCAAACAGGAACGAATAAAATGACTGTCTTTCAGCACCTACCCTGGTTAAGATGTGAAAACAGGAAAGTAGTACAAAGAAAAATGAAACGGTGAACCTCACAATTACTATAAATTAAAAATGTCTATTGGCATTTGCTACATTTACGACGATCTTCATTCTTTTTTCACGCCTGCCGTTGTCAGCATGTCGTCGAGCACGTCCCACAAGATGGATTCCTTCGGAAAATCATTGTCCACTAAATTCACTAAATAATAGCTGTCGCAGATACTTTCGATGATTTTGTATGGGGTGGATGTAGGATCGTACAAGGCTCCCCACTTTTCCATCCACAGACCAAACGCTTCATCCTGTTATATATAAGACAATGAATCAATGATGTTAATAATAATGGTAAATTACAACGTTGGCCTGTTAAAAAGTACTTGATTACTTGCAATACTTACTCAACTAAATGTTTTTAGGCTACTACCACTTGATTCAAAATGATATATAAGTAAAACTACTTACTTTTTCAAACTTTGGATTTTGTAAAATAGAAACCAGTTTTTGAATAGGTTTGCATCACTATTATCTTGGCAACGGACAGAAATAGCTACTATATCAGGATAACTGACCAACAGGCACCTATTTGCATTGTCATTATTCATTTTGAGTTAAATTTGCCTTTGCTCCACATCAATTTGGAATAAAAACATATCTCACTTTCCAAACAATAAAACTGACTGGATCCACGACGGTTGGCTGCACGATTTCCTTTCCCGGGAAAATGCCCCAAGTGACCCCGTTGGGCGTTTGTCTGTCCGCGTTTGTGAAGTCCTCCCCGTCTCGGTTGATCATATGGTAATTGACTCGGGGCTCGTACTTGGGAAGAACTTTCTTGAGTGCTTCCGCGTATTCTGGTTTGACGAAAAACTCCAGATATGCCTGTCGCAACATGATTGAGAATTTTTGAGGGCGGCAAAAACGTACAATGTAAATAATGACAGAATCTAAGAATGCCAATATATCAGTAACTTCTATATAGAAGCAATATGCCGGCAGAGTCATTTTCTTAAATATGCATAATGACTCAACTTGAGTTACTTTGTGTATTAACTATGCAAATTCATATGACTCAGAACATTGTATTTGATGTCCTGATCCAAGTTACATATTTTGATAGCTTTTCTCAGGCGAGTCTCATGATTCCTCACAGTGCTTTAATGTGAGACATCAGATATCACCTAAGCAAAGTTGTAAAACAGCTCGCTCAACACGAACTTGGCTAGGTGACGAATTGAAAATAACTTGACTCGAGTCAAAACTATTAAAGTTAAATCTTGACTTGTGACTCGGAGCTTCGTGACTTGGTTACAACCTTGCAATAACGCCCGGAAATCGCAACTTACTTTTTGGAAAAGATAGCCGCCTTCGCCACCCCATCCAAACACAGGGTGGGTTGAACTCATTGCATTGATGTTGGGCTGGGAATTGATGGTGAGAATGCCGAGATTGTTATACATGATGAGCCTATCCCTCATCACCTCGGTTTCCTTCGAAAGCCCGTCACACCAAGGCGTTTCACTTATCTAGATGTAAACATAACAATCAAGAACTTTGTTTAAAATACTGTTTGGAACTATTGTGATGTTATTATCACTGGTGTCGGAATAATCAACATATCATCATAATCTGTGTCATTTGATAGAATCAAACACATCCGTGACTCGAGAAATGAAGGCAATCTTGAGTCGCTTGTATTCAACCTGAAGAGCTAGTCATGGGAGCTTGGTCTAATGTAAATTTCCTCTACTGTCTAGTACAAACCAGGAACAAGTCCAGACTCCAGGCTAAGTGGAAACAATGAGCCCGGTTCCATATACTGTAATACGTTAACACAATATACAAATTAATATAAATTCAAAATCATCCATTTTTCAAATGACCCTAACACTCCCCATACCTTGTAGCCTCCGTCATTCTTTTCTCCCGAAATAAATAACGAGAAGACCTTCCATACGTCAAATTCGTCAGTCAGTTCGCCCCATTGTTGAAGCAATTTCTCATTAGCGGTACGCGAACGTAGATAAAATAAATGGTAATCTTTCAATTCACCGAAGGCGGGCGAAGCCGAGTCCCCCCTTTGAATACAAAAACCTAAATATCTTTATATTCACCAACATTTAATTTTTAACAAACCATCTGCCGTTTGGAAATTCGTCCCAGTTTTGGGTGCGATGAATATAACTTTTCGGCCTTGCGCCCCAAAATATAGGCCTTACGACTTCATTAGCCTGACGTTCCGGGTTTCCAGACGTTTTCCATGGCAATGGTCTCGAAATTGCAGGCAACCATAGGCCGAGACTTTTCAATATAGAAATAGTGGCCGTTTCCAAATTGAGCGTATACATATGTAACCCAAGCACTTGACCTGACTCCAGAAGCTCTTTGCACAGAGCTGTAGCATAATGCACACCGTAGCTGTAAAGATACCACCAATTAGAACAATATTCTCACAATGATGTTCAAGCATTTTATACTTTCTGATTGCTTCATCATTGTCCTTAATAGGTTCTATTGCACTTCGAACATCATCCGGCACATCTAGTTTAGACAGTTTCGTCAACTGGACCAGTGATCGATTCGTCTGAGAGCAAGACACATAATATAAACGCCACGGTCTGGTAACGATTTCAATCACTAGACTACACTACAAATTACATCATCACAAAGTCAAAATGCAGCGGCCTTGAAACCGCAGCCAAAGATTTATCCAATTCAATTGTTGGCAAATATTCTAACATAAAAGTTGCTTACGTCGTAAAGCGTACGGAATGTGTGAAGAAGCTATGTCGCGCTCACACATATCTAAAAAAAATCCTGGGTCAAAGAGATAGTAGTAAAGAGTAGTAAAGCGTTAGTAAGTAAAGTTGAAAATTCCACAAAATCACGAATCTGCATAAAACGTTAACTGATTCCAATCACAATTATGTTTGCACAAACACTCGTAACAGTAATCAGTGTATAAATATTACAAAATTGAAATCAAACACGTCAGACGTCAAAGTCAATAAGAACTGTTAGCAGAGATAATAGCGGGTAGCAAAGACAACATCTTGTCAAATATTAGCTTATTAGACGATTACCAACCTGAATCGGAAAAATACCGGGAATAATTGGACATTCAATGCCAATATCCCGGCAGTCATTTTGGAACTTCAAAAATTCCTCAGCTTTGAAAAATAACTGAGTAATAATCATATCGGCGCCCGCGTCAACTTTCTGCTTCAAATGCAGAAGGTCCTCCTCGTAGGACTCGCTGTCTGGGTGTCCTTTTGGATAACCTACAATTTTGACAAAATATTTAAGACATGCATACTTGCGGTCAAGTTGGGTACACACAGAAAAATCTAAGCTTGCAAAATCAACACAAAAAGTTAAGACAAAGAAATGAAATAGCTTGCCATGCCGCGAATAAGCTTTGTTTGCTAAAATTTTGGAACCCTTCAACATAATTATGCAATACATAAACAATATATATCTTTGTTTATTGATTGTATCATGAGGAAACTAAAAAAAATATTGCTGGGTATAGTTCAAAAGGTTACTGCATGATCTACTCCCCACAATTCTAGGACACAAATTACCTCAAGATAAAAGCAAGGTTACTAGTCTGGTTTCAAACACAACGAATTCAATGAATATGCATCAAATTCTTTTCCCCTGTCCAATAGCGACCATACTGTGGTACAATTTCGTAATTACCTGCCACGCATATTGTGAAGTAGTCATCATATTCGTCCCTTATCAGACGAACTAGGTCTGAACCATAATTGAGTCCATCATCGTTATATTGCCAATCATTTCCGACAGCATCTACCAAAGATAAAAAGTTGGAAGATATTAATCTTTTTGACCATATGAAATGTGAAAATAGGATGTTACCTCCCCGTAAAGCAAGAATGCTCCGTACCCCTAACCGTTTGGTCTTCTCCAGGTTTTTCTTAACCGTGGTTTTTGTTTGGTTGGAGCAGGTCATGTGAAGCATGGTGTCTATCCCGCAATAATTCAGAACGGTACCGGCTATTTTTGTTGAAGACGTCACCTTGTCACCGCCGGGATCTCCTGCAGGGTGCCAGGTTACGTCGATAAAGAGTGGGCCGCCCTCACCCATCCGATCAAGCCTACATTCATTAAATGAAATAAATATGTCATTGCCGATCATTCAAGATTCGTCATAAAGTATTAACCAGTAGGTTTCCTACTAGTGTATTCAGGAACAATATAAATATTACAAATACAGAAAACCAATCGTCTAATATGCAGTGGTGATTGAAGTGGAAGGGTTGTAACCAAGTCATAACGTTCCGAGTCTCAAGTCAAACTCAATTTCATAATTTTGACTCAAGTCAAATCGAGTCATTTTCAATTCACCCCCGAGTCAAGTCACGGAGTAGAGTGTCGAGTCCGGGTCATAGTGTTTTGACTCGAGTTCGAGTCCAAGTCATTATGTTGACAGTTCAGTTCCGAGTTAATGTCACGTGAAACCCACTTTTCACAACTCTGCTCGGTCATATCGAAAGCTTCGCATTCATAATATACTAATTTTCCTCGCCTTAACAGTTCCTGGTAACATTTTTTATTACCAGTACTGACTGACGAAATAATGTGAGTGTGATAACTGTATTAGTATTGGAAATTGCAATGAAATGCCTGTCTTGGTAGACCCAGTCTTGAGTCATGCGCAATGACTCGAATACAAGTCGAGTCATTTTAGAGTTTTAAGAAAATGACTCGAGTCACCAAAAAATCGCGACTCGAGTCGAGTCATTACAAACCTGCGAAGTCGTCATCGGTGATATTCAGATAGAGGTACAAAGCATAAGCTCTCGCAAGTACAGAAGACAGTATTTTTACAAGTAGAATGTCAGTGAGGTAGCAACGCATGCTTCCATATGTCTATTACAAGTCGAAAGTTTAAAAATATTCAATTGGATCTTCTTTTTCGCGATAACGAATAAATTTCTCTCTCTCTCACCTAACCTTGCATATAATGGTGAATATGTGCCAGGTATTACAAAATTACATTCCGTTACCCCCAGATAACAACACTGTCACTGTCGTGAAGATTTTAAAAGCTATCCATCAATTATTTTTACAGTACAAAATCTTAACAGGAAATGGACTTTTGATTCAAGTATTTTATTACAAGTAGATATGGAGGAGGTTGAAAATCGTAACCACTAAGTATAGTCTACTTGAGTACCGGTATTTCGTTTGCTGACAAGTGACCACCTCTGCTAATACGTTTAACAATTATAATGAAGAAGTCGAAAGATGTGTGGTCGATCACCTTCCGACTAAATTCGTCGCTCCTTTCTCCGTCCTAGGAGGAAAAAACTCAAGCGAAAACCAAGGGTCTCTCGCTTGAATCCTCTTGTCGATCTTCTCCTTCAGAGGTACAAAAGCTACGGCACCGCAGTTGGAATGGCCGTTTTGTGTTACTGCGGCAGACGCGGGTTTGATACGGCCGGAATCGCCATTCAAGTCTCTGCTCGACACCATCCCCGACAACCGCTGCTCGGACGTAGGAGGCAAGAAATGAAATCAAAACAATGTGGCTGCTTTATATATACGCCGGTGCCGGTCACGTGTCAAAACAATCTGATGAAGCGTTACGATACTGTATCGCCCTCTTCCGGGCGAAGATATGGTTCATGATGCGTATCAGATGGTGGCGATGTTTGCAGTTTTACACCATTTATTTATTAGTTCATCAGTAAATCAATCAGTTTTATTAATATTTTCATCGTTGCAAAACACCACAAAACTGTGATACAATGCGGGGGAGATAGCGTAGTAGTACCGATAAGCGCCTACTAAGCTGGCGGATGCGATTCGATTCCCGTCGGAGGTTCATCTGGGCTCCTCTTCCCCCGCTGTCGCTGTTCTTACGGCGACAAAAAAGCTCAGAAAAAGACCCGAAGAAAGAAAGCACTCACGAATAAGGGAAAGAACTAGTAGAAAGGGCCGCGACTTCAAAAATGTCAACATCTAATAGAACTGTGACACGGGCACTCTAGGCCGAAGTGGATCTTAGAGTAAAATATAGGCTACTGATCCGTGTCGTTCGACATCCTCCTATCTGTTCTTTATATCGCATTGTGTCTTATTGCATTGTACATTGTGTGTAACTTGTTCAGATGAAAATTATAACCCAACGATTATCTTATATTATAAGATAGAAGGTGTCGAAACAACTTGGAGTAGTCTCTGAAATCAGACACCCAACTTGGCCTAGGCGAAGTAGAGAAGAGGCATGCACATTATGCACAACGTGTTGCACATTGCACACTGAAGGAGAATGAAAAGTAAGCCTGGACAACGCTTCCAACCAGGTGGGTAGCGACCCACCACTGGCTCGCAATGAATTTCTAAATGTTACAGTTTTCTATTCAATTTGCCAAATATGCCATCATCATCATCATCATCATAGCAATTTTTATCAGTTCAATACACCACAAAAATGCGATTCAATGAAAAGATAGGAAGGTGTCGAAACGACTTGGAGTAGTCTATGGAATCAGACACCCACCTTGGCCTAGGCGAAGTAAAGAAAAGGCTCGCACACTGAATAAAAAGTAATGCCGAGAATAAGACGCAAGCGACAAAAGGAGGTGGCATGTGGCAGAAGGCGAGATCGATGTTAGGGTCGTTGTCCGGTAATCCTGAAGGCTGGCTAGTATTCATTTAGAAGAAATTGCTTGTATTTCGACTTGAATACCGTTTATGACTTCAAAACATAGAAGGCTATCATTCAAACACATATAGCCTATCTCTGTCAACAAATAGAACTTGAATTTGTTGAATGCATCAGTCTGTCAGTCAGTATAAATGATCGTCAGATTATATTTTCATCTACCCAAGACACAGCACATACAATGTACAATGCGTCGAATGCGATATACAAGACACACAATGCGATGTTTATCTTTTGTAATCAGTGCGACAGTACAGCTTTCCTTAAACATCGGTTCGGTTCGCCAGCAGCTACAAAATTACCTTACGAAGAGACCCGAAAAATTTCTAGCCCTCTCTGGGTGCCCATTCGTGCAGTCATCCGTAGGTTAGTTATCTATAATAAAAATCGCATAGCCTTTGTAAAGGCTATGGTTATAGCGTATGGTGATGTTAGGGTGTGACTCGATCTCAAAGAAATAGAACTGGCTATTATCAAGGGTAATCGTCATGCAGCACTAGAAGTGAATTTAAAGTAACTTTGTATACCAACAGTAGTGTTTTTTCATTATGGCGTCTCAGGCATGTTGATTTCAAGAAATCTATTCAAACCTAAACATTTAAATTTATACGCACAACAACAATTTATTATCCACAACCTAAAATCCCTGTATCCCCCGCCTAAGATGCTCATATAGGCCTACTTCTATGAAATTTGGTTAGACTTTGTTTAGTAGCGACTTTCTCTAAATTGGTGCAAGTCAATTCAATTCAATGTATTGCTAAAAATTTTAGCATTTCAATACACCACCAGACATGCCCCGGGATTGATGCATGGAGACGACCCGTGTAAAGAAAACCAATTATTACGGAAATTGCTCATAATTTTTCTGAACTACCATGAATCCGAGGTCGAGTTAACTTTAATAAGTTATATCAAACTTTTAGTAATTTCACAAGAGTGATATGCTGGATGTCACGGACAGGCTATTTGATTATTTGATTACACCCAGTATCGCTGGGACATATCTGACAGTAGATATAAACAATCGCCTTTTAATGCAAGATGAAACTTCTTGTGTGAGACTGGGCGGTACCGCGGTAACACGTAAAATTCTACGAAAGCTTTATCACACGTCATGCTGCCCGTGCTAAACGTGTTGGTCACCCCAATATTGGTTATCCAGAATTCCAAATGAGTTTTTGTGAACGATGCGACATAAAATTTGCGACGCATGCAGTCCAGCTCAGTGAACTGGATTGTATTATTATGTTTCCGAACATTCTGTAAATAAATATTTTCAAGTGCGCAGATATCAACCATAGAAACCGCTGAATTCCCCGCCGGTTGGGAAACACTGCACTGCATCGTGTATTTTACTGATTTATTGATTATTATTTAAAGATACTAGATTAATTGGAATGTGATGAGAAATGAATAGTTTTGTTACAGCCGCAAGGGCAGGCGAAGTCGATGTGTCAAAGTTAATATTTCAATCTCAAAATGCACGATTATTGATCCAGTAGAAACTGCTTTTACGCTCGCAGGTCGTAGTGTAATAACAATAGCCAGTATAATTGGTGATTCTATTATATTTTTATCCGCTCAAGACACAATTACACTGCATAACGCGATGTAATTAAGGAGGAGGCTCTAAATCTAATTCGACCAAGTACGATATCTTTAATCTAGCATTCGTGTGATAAAAAACAGTGTCCCTGATTAGTGATTATACTCTTTGTGCTTTATGATTTCACGAAGTACGGAAGAGATTCCGGATTTTTTATTGGTGAGGAATTAACCCGGGATTGCTACCGAATGACCAAAATAGTACATGAATCGGACAGGCAAAGCAGTATAGCTAAAGAAAATTGTCAACATATTATTGTGCGTCACTATAACCCAGTTTTGCCAGAGTTCACAAATATCAAAGGCGTTTCATTCCAACCGCTGAATCGATTGTATCACGCTGTATGCGCGTGTGCATCACGTGCATCACGTGCTGTACGTACAATGTACGTACAATGTACATTCATCTATTGAATGGAACAGTCATGATCCGATTTGACAACAGTCAATACAACCGGTGTCAAATCTGCGTGTATCCGCGCTGGTCATATCTGGAAAGAAAAAGAATACGGGGATTCACCCGGTATTGTGTACGTTGAGTTGCCTTGGTAGCTAGCTACGAGCTAATACGTTAATTGGTAGGCTATATATAGTATAAGTGAGGTTCTTCGATACTCAGTTTAATCAGTTTCTGTCGGTATATTGTGGGGATTTATACCACCATCGGAGTAAGGCAACGAGAAACGGTTGGATATCGTAAACGTAGCACCTGCTGTTTAATTATTTCTTGTGAAAGTATCGCCAACCGCGAAAGGTAAGATTATTTCAGCTTGTTAATTACGCTAATATGTTAAGAGACGTTTTTGTTAGTATAGGTTACAGCAAAATATTATAGAACACCTATTTATTGAAGTCAGATAACGGGTTTAGAATCCCGCGTAAGCTGTGACTGTGGTCTGTCTCTTTGATAGCAACGGGGATATCTAGAACTCAAAATGTCCCCGGTTAGGGACGATAGCGGGATAGCTATGTACGATTCAGTATAGCATAATCCAAAATTTGTGCGTTAAAAGAAATGGCGTATGCGATCATGTTATTCAAAAACATAAACATCCTCTCTATATATTTAGCATGAACAACGCAAATCAAAGAAGAACACTATTTCCCTGTGACAATCCTTCGCGCCCCGACATGGAGAGCTTGACAGCTCGTACGCGTTCTTTCTGTGGTTGGACTGCTGATGTATTGGCTACAAGTTCAGAATTCGCGGAGGCCGGTCTATTTTACGATGGCGTTGACGATCATACGACTTGCTATTACTGCGGGGGGTCGTTCAAGGATTGGGAATACTACGACATTCCAATGGAAGAGCACGCGAAATGGTTCCCTCAGTAAGTATGCAAGGAGGTTACGTTATTGTTGGTTAGATTGTTCAAGTCCATTCCGTATGGCAGATTAAGGCTTCTCTACACCGCAAACTTCTAAATGATGTCAGTCAGATTCTGAATAGGCCTAACTCATTCTCTTCATCCAGTATTAGACTCCATATTACTACACATCACTGATGACAGCATACGATAGTTTCTAACGTCATCACGGTTAAAATTTCGTTGAAATGAACTTAGTTCAGAGTCTCGTAGTTGTTTTGAAAACAGTAAAATTGTACTATTTTGAGTGACCTTGCATCGTGATAAACTTGGTACTACATTGAGCCCTTTTATACCAATTTGCGAAATGCCGTGAATTAAACTTCAAATGAGACCCTTTTAATTTCCGAGATTTATTACCGCACGAATACGTCGCAGGCTCTAACAGACTGTTGATTTCAGGTGCGAATACCTTCTTCGCGAACGTGGCTGTGAATACGTCGCGACGATTTCGCACAGATACCCCAATCTCGATCGCCCGATCTTACCTATTCACAATCCAGCGGGCGGCCAAGGCAGTCAAAGATTACGAAGAGAGACACCTAACCACCAATTCATTCAAGTGCAACGATTCGGACCTCGTCAGAACCTTGTTACGCAAGTAGTGGAAAGGTAATATATATCATTCTTTTCTTCTTGTTCTCGTATCCGATGAAATATAAATGCGTGATTCAATACTTACAATTACCGAATATTTCAGAAGCCCGGGACCAGTGACGTTCTATTCCGACGCGGACTTTGTTGGTGGCAGGCATCACGTTAATATTAGCAATTCCAGAATCGTTGTATCTGCGACAAACACCGCACCACTGGAAGACTGGATTGTTGGGAATAATGGCTCGAGTGGAATCTTCATACGGCAATGGCCTTGACGTGGTCGTGATGTCACTGTATCGTGTTCTATATGCCGATGTTTTCAATCATGTCTCGTGGATGACATTAGCAATATACTATCATTGGTTACATGTTGAACATTTATGGCACTGTTTACGTTGAACATGACTGTATCATTCAAACTCTCTCTTTTGGATCTTAGGAGCCATCTTGCACGATTAATATATGCGATTAGTGACATAAATTTGGGCGTGGGCAAATGTTTAGACCCGTCCGTCGTTTGCGTTACATCGCAAATGAATCCACTCCAATTTTGACACTGTGAACACTCTGCTCTCTTCGTTACAATCATTGTGATTTTCATACTTCGTAGTCAAATGTTTTCGTGCAATCTTGACATTATAAATGTATGTTCTATGCGCACACTGTTATTATGAACGTTCTGCATGTCGTTACACAAATATAGTTTACCGCTTTACCTATACGTACGTCGAGTTACTCGAGTATATAGCTTCATGTCTTGCGACTGAACTAGTCTCCGAAAGGGAACAGAAGTCACAATGTAGGTAGATGTGCAATGCAGTCGATCTGGTATGTCGAACATCCGGCCCTCGGCGTCATCCGACACGCGAATCAATGCCGAGAAAATGAAATATGACTGCATTGTCCTGCACATTCCTATCAAAAGTTGAGAAAATTCATATAAAATACTTCCACGTAATAATTCAAGTGACAAATTATACCCGCCCGACCATTATTTACAGGACCGTGACATCGACACCAAACTGGACTGGACTTTCGTTTCACCCTACAAATCGAGGGAATTGTCTGCATAAGTTAAAACCAATTAATTCGCAGTACGATTGAATAATCCTTAACCCGAACAGGTAATAGGAAATAGTGACGACGACGTATGCTTCCTGTCGGTGGGATGAAGTCGACAAGGTGATTTACGGAACAGAAGAGTGGTATTAAGAAGAACAACCAAGTCCACGGCAGCTTGTTATGCTTTAGGTGGGATTTAATACAGTCAGACAGTTACCGAATATCAGGGCCGGGCAAAATGATTCGAGTAGTCGAATCTGAATCGACTCGTAGGGATGGTGTGAACCTCTGAAAGGTTCAGGTTCGTGTGAACGCGAACCTTTTTGAAAGGTTCTGTGTGAACACGAACGTGAACCTCGTGACGTCACGTGACGTCATATTGCTAATTCCAACCCTATCTTTCAATGAAGTGATAGCCTATATGCTGTACACGATACCTAGCGAAGATTCGGTCCACATAATGTCACAATGCTGAAGTACATATCGGCGTTTTAAACGTCGCTAAATGTATCAACCGCGATAATCAAAGGATATGATAATTGCATAGAATCAGTACATTCCGTCGCTTTGCCAACAATTTCGACGAGGACTTACCAAGGAATATAAGCTTACGCCTTAACGGTCTTAGCCAGAGCGGACAATGTGTTCGGAGTCTGAGTATTGCTACATTGATATTGAGCAGAGTGTACAACGGGTTTCTATACTCGCTACCGATACCACAAACAACAACAAGTTATGCAGCAGTAGCAAGCACCTTAATCGCACGGATTTGGTTTTAATGATACGGTAAAGAAAAGATATGAAATCAAGACTGACCCCGTACGACCGTTCGATTTTTACATCATAAGACGATATCAATGTCATTGATTGGTTGAATAAGCATCATTCGCTGACTACGTATGTCGCTCGTGATGTTGTGTGATTGCGGGTCCAGCTCACAGCAGAGAGTCACTAAATATTCACAAACGGAAAGCTGGATATGCCGAGAAAATTTTGCAACAAAGCAAGTAAAACTTTTAAGGTTGTCGAGGTGCATGGTACATGCTCGTTTAGTGTTGATTTTTTATGCTGCCAGCACCACATGCATGGAGTGGCCCGTAGATTAAATGCAATAAATTTGAGCCAAAGATTATAATGGAGTGAAAATTACAATTTACCAAAAGGTTCACAGTGCAGAACCTACCAAGGTTCTGTTGTGAACGCGAACTTCTAAATTTCCGAGGTTCACACACAGAACGCGAACGTGAACCTCACGTTCACACCATCCCTAGAATCGAGTATTAATTCTTATGATTCGAGTCGAGTATTAAAGACGATATTTTCGAGTACTGAAATTATACGCTCCTCGCCGCTGAAAGTTATTTTATTGACGAAAATTATAGTTTCGATACTGTTATTCACTGTGGAAGCCTTGAAACCTTGATTGGCTGTAAAACAGCATACGAAATAGATAATACAAAGCTACGAAGGTTACTGGAAATAACATATTCCTGAAGTCGTGACCGATCCACAACATTGTCACAAAGTGCCATGAAATCGGTATGGTTGAAAAAAGACCGAAGTATCTTCAATGTGATGAGAACAGGCTTTATATTTTTGTAAACGCATAAAAGGTACATATTTGAACTTTGACATCTTGCATTCTGTTATTACGTCATAATGAGTGATTCGCGAATACTCGACTCTACTCAAAGTATAATACGTGATTCAGAATCGTATCACTCAGGTAGGCCTACTCGATATTGCTCAGCCCTCCGGATTCCGGAATACCAGTTATTGGAGTCGACAACATGTGTTTATATAGCTCAGTGGAGTCGACAACATAGCCCCACCTAACGGCGCAGAAACCTGAATCCTTGTTGCTTCTGTTATTGGAACTAGGACCATGAAATAAATTACTGCAAAACATTTATAGAAAATAAATTATAATAAAATTCCCTCCGTAGCACTGACGCTTATAGGTTAGGTGACTTTCGCCATAATGGGCGCCGTGTTGACATAGAAAATGCATAAACTTTTAGTAAATTACTCCCCGTCTCTAGATGGCGTTGGAGGATCTTTTTCCTACAAAATTTCCTACTCAATACAGCGATCGGCAGCAGTATAAAAAGACAAAGAAATCGAAAACTCTACAACTTGATTCGTAGTGAGTTTGATCGTAACTAAATATTGCAGAATCGCTATGTCCACAGCGAAGGTAGCAAGCAAGCGCAAGACCAAATGTCCAGGTTAGTGGAAGTTACGCTCACACTTTACGTACATTGGTGGAAAATAGGTGTTTTGCGAGATTCATACCATAGCGTTATAGGCTGCAAATCAGGCCATCGGCACTTTCGGATACAAAATTATGCTTTAGTATCCATTCCAATGTTTGAAAACAAGTCACACACACCAATTCTTAAGGAGATATATCCCACTCCACCCCTAGGATGTATCTTCATTACTAATTGGCGTATGATACGTTTTCACCGATTGGTATGGGTGTGAGAAAGCGAAATTTCGTTACAGTAAGTGACGTTTCGCCGATTTGCACCCAAGGATAAGGTGGGATCGGCGAAATACACCATTTTGGCTTCCATTACAGGAAGTTCGACGTATCACTGTTACGATCAGTAAAATCTTACATTTACATTCATTTCTATGCGGGTGCGTATATAGTCTATAAATCTATATAATTCCAACTAGGCTACGTGGAATATATACCTGTATAGCTACAGCGAGGATGTTAGGCAAGTAGATAACTTCACTAACTTATAATTCGCCTGAATCAAGGTATATACGACACCGTTCAAGGTGACTTTCTTTCTGGTACGGAAGGAATCTGTCATCTCAACAGTCGATTAAAATCTACCAGAATATCGGATAATCCACATGCAGTCGTGTACAGTAAATCTATAGATCTGTTAACTCGCGATTTAGATGAGGCAACCGCGGACAAAAATGAAGCCGATCGTAACGGAAAACGCTGCAAGCTCAATCAGCGTTCGGATTTACCATTTCCTGCAGGTCCGTACAATACTTGATCACATCGATGCAGAAGTATCATCGTCATTCTTATAGCTATAGCTAAATTTCTTCACATCAACACAGGGATATGTACAATGTTGAGATTGCCGTGGGTAGAAAACGCCGACGGCTTGGATGCATGCTTTGTGGGCATCCCGATTGATCACGGTACATCTTACAAGACCGGAGCAAGGTGAGGGGTCATAAGTTCATTTTTTTCATTCTCGTTAAAAGTCAAACCAAGAGAACTTTCCGCATTCACTTATGGTGATTGTAAAGTCAATTTGTTCGTGAAGCCATCACAAAACTTACACCCAAAATCGGCATTTTTGTTAGACTTGGGCCACGCCACATCAGAATGGAATCCGCGCATATTGGACCATACAACGCGCCTACCGGTGCGGACCCATACTCCTCTATCCAGGTGGGAATATTAGGGTTACCATACGTCCTCTTTTAAGAGGATTTGTCCTCTTTTTTGACTTTTTTGAAAGTGTCCTCGGAGGACGCCCTTTTGTCCTCTTTTTTGAGATTTTGTCCTCCTGTTTGAAAATTTACGTCAGATTTAGAGCAAATTGCGAGTGATATGCCGTAAATTAGCACAGAAGTGACGCTCCGGCGGGTATTTCGGAGTGAAAAACGTTGATTTCAGCTCTGAGCGAAAAGATGACCTTTTTTTTAGTGTTGCACCTAGCAAAGCGGAGAGAAAAACGTTAGTTTGAGCTCTGAGCGGTAAGATGACCTTTTTTTTAGTCAACCGATCACAAAGTGGGAAAAATTCAACGGTTTTTGAGAATTCTTCTCCGGTTTTGCAAGTCTCAAATTACTGAAAAAGTGTCCTCTTTTTAGATTTCCAAAATATGGTAAGCCAAGGGAATATCGACTGTAATCAAAGCATTATAAAAATGGATAACACCTCGGGTAGGCTGGCATTTACAATCAGTTCTGTTTGTTAATAATTTCATCATTTCAAACACCTCAAACACCGCAAGGTTGCAGTAAAATGAAAAGATGGTAAGGATGCGAGACGACGTGAAGTTGTCGTTCAATAAAATACGAACTTGGCCTTGAACACGTTAACACGAGACATGCATGCACGCATACTCGAGGGCGTAGCACGGCAAGGTTTTTTAGTTTCGGTGAGCTCCCCCAGGTTAGCGTTCCAGATCTGTCCATTCAATGGGGCAATTTCATCAGTACCCTTTATACATTGGGTACATAGACGCATACAGTACACACACCCTTTCCGAAGCGAAGTCTGGTATATGGAGATTGATTAACGAACGACCCTGAATCACCGACATTAATGTAACGCAAAATCATTATGATTTTCAATTCCAGTCACGCAAAGCGCGAAATTTTTCTAAAGTGAATTAACCCTTACGAGGTGGGGCCATATTTTGCAGAATTGACCTTAACTTTTTAAATTCTCACCGGGTCCTCACCAGGTCTTGAATCAGGACCGTTCCAGTTTACAAGTGGGCGGAGTATAGCCCTCTACCGATTCCAACCTTGATCGACACCCCATGACATGTCTGAGGTTTTTTAATAAGTTTAAATAAACAAGATTTCCCCCCTAAAAAATCTCTCTCTCTCTCAATTTTCAAGGCTGACTCTCAGGATGGCGTCAGAGAGAGGAATGTGATGCTTCAGTGCGTAGCCACTGTTGCTTGGTTTCAAACAAGCCGTCAACCATGGTTGTAAACGGTTCCATACTATTACCGAGAATGCTATTACCGAGATGGACATTACCGAGAACGGACATTACCGAGATTGGACATTGCCGAGAACGAACATTACCGAGAATGGACATTACCGAGAATGGCCAATGCCAAGAATCTAGCTTAATGTAACGGACGTTGTCGATAAATTTATACCTTAGAATCGATACCGAATGTAGCAACGCCGCGATGCACACACGACCTGTTCATATTCATAGCATGCCTGCATTGCATATAGCCTATTGCATTCTCGGTAATGACCATTCTCGCTGGTGTCCATTCTCGGTAATGTTCATTCTCGGTATTGTCCATTCTCGGTATTGTCCATTCTCGGTATTGTCCTTCTCGGTAACAGCATTCTCGGTAATAGAATTCTCGGTATTGACCGGACACCGTTGTAAACCGCGCGGTTCGTCAGATATCGAAAAATTGAAAATACATATAAAATTTACAAATGGGCGTGGTCAGTGAGTGGTCATGAAGGTCAAGTTCATGATCAAGACTCAATCGGCCCCTACAGTCCGGATTATGGCATAAAACAATGTGATATGCTTTCTTTTGTCATATCCAACCCTTTGCAGGCATAGTAAACCTGTTTATGATTCATATGCCGACTGAATTTGCACTTGAACTTGACCTACATCTTGAAAATCACTGAAGCATGACCAACATTTACAAATTCCCCTCAGAAAACTCTCCAGAAAACGTTTTGGTGTTTGAAACAGTGAAAATTTACACAGAAAACCGTACATGTCGACTTCTAATGTTCTGGCAGATTTTCCGACAATATTTCCCACTCGGAAAATATCCGGAAGTTTTAGGTGATAACCATATTTTATTTTATTTTTAATTTTTTGTTTATTTTTACAAACCAAAATTTTTGAGTAAGGTACTAAATACATCGGAAAAGTCTCAGCTTTTCAAAAAACGTAGTACCCGATGTCTAGGGCGTGTCAACATTGAGAAATCGGTGTCGGAGACATGCCATATCATATATGATACGCCCACCTCGTAAGGGTTAATGAATTTGATCAATAACATTCTCGAGAAATTGGGGGATAAGAGGGTATGCAATGTATAAGGATATATACGATGTCTCTCTATCTATACCAGGGGTGGCCAGCCTGCGGCCATAGAAGTAAGTTTGCGCCGCCTCGACACGTAATTTAATTAGCATGTGTTGGCGGCCGTCGACATGCGAATTGAATTTACGAATTATAGCTCCCGAAATTTTGTAAACAGTATTGATGCGAACAGCAGAGGAAATAGCAAATACCAACTCGGAATCGTGTGCTCCTCACAAAATAAAATTATGTTTTAACATGGGTATTTGGCATCCAGCTTGTTCATTACGACTAAGTCCTGGAGTGCGGCCGTAGCCTAGATGATCAATCGAAATGCGGCCGTGAATGGTAAAAAGGTTGTCCAGTGTCCACCCCTGAAACACGCAGTGAAAGGAAACTGCTCTAGCTACAAATGCGTAATTTAGGCAACTAAGGTTATGAGCAACGCATTGCCTCATAACTATCAATGCTGAAACAGGCAAATGCGTCCTATTATTATCCGACTTTGTTATTCTCGCAATTCATTTAGTAAATGTCAATCCCAGACACACATACAGTGGCAATTTCCTTTCCAATGCGACAACAACCGTTACGATCATTACGTTAGGTCGCCGATATCGGAGACCTGCGCGTAAACACTTACAACCTGGAAAAGTGCTGCAAGCAGATAAAAGAGCAGTTGGGTGATATTATCAAGACCGGTTGCCGTCCGCTCGTCATTGGTAATTGAAGTTTCTATAATATCTTGTTTCGTATTATCCAAAATCTTATTTCGTGCAATCTCATTTTTGTACGCCACAGTGCACAGTTCACACTTATACATATGATAAAGCATTACCGACGAATTACAACAATGACCACATTCGCTAAATTGAGGAAGTTAACCAAGTCGGTAAGATAAAAGATATCTTAATTTATCGGAAAAACAAGCATTGATTTTTTGTGCATGATGTATAATATGATCAACATAAACCTTAGCATACCGATAGCGGGGCGAGTACACGGACGGATGTATGTGGTATTTGAAGGTCGATTTATAGTTATAACCATCAGTTACGAAGAATGGTCATAGCAAATATAAATATATAGCAAATAAAACAGATATATTCGTTGGTTCTGTGAATCATTGGAATAAAGGAGTCAAGCCAGGGGACAATAGTATAACTTTGTCAAAGTCATACTATTTCTAGTATTCGCGCCGTATAGTAAACTTACGTCAATGAATAACTCTATATCGAACTAACAAGAAAATGAGTCAAAATTCTGAAATTTGGCACCCAAATGCGCGAACAGGCTTGTTGGAACAGCATCTCGCCGGCTATCCGTCAGTCGTCGAGCATGTCCATGTCCAGTTGTCCACATTCAAGTAAACATGTGATCATAATTGTGACGAGAGGCGCCTGTTACCCGGGCGGCCCGGGTTCGATTCCGCGTCGGAGGTTATTTTGGCCTCTTCTTCCCCGCGTCGCTGTTCTTACGGCGACAAAAAAGCCCAGAAAAAGCCCCGACGAAAGAGTGCATTCACCAGGAATGGAAAGAGCAAGAATAGCCGCATAATATAGACTAATATCGATAAAAGGTCGAGGTGGATGCCTGTATAACAGGGCTCTTCAAAAAATACTTTTTTTCTCAAATCGTACTGGCTACTTGTTAAGATTGTTAGGTTACCTAATTTAAGCTTACACACAAAATTTGGTTCAATTCCAGCCAGTAACCGCTTTGCCACAGCAGAATAAAGTTTCTATTTATTATATAAAAATGAATAATAAAAAATTTGAAAATTTTCTGTTCACCCCATGAAAGTGTTAGGCTGTCTATAGAAACGATCTACACCAAATTTGGTCCAATTCCAACCAGTGGAAGCGGAGTTATTGCCGTCGAAAAATTTTGATTTGAATAAAATAGTATTTACGGTGAGCACAACTATAATAAATAAACAAAGAATCGGTCACCGTAAATACTATTTTATTCAAATCCAAATTTTTCGACGCCAATAACTCCGCTTCCACTGGTTGGAATTGAACCAAATTTGATGAGAATCGTTTCTATAGACAGCCTAACACTTTCATGGGGTGAACAGAAAATTTTCATATTTATTATTATTTATTTTTATATAATAAATAGAAACTTTCTTCTCCTGTAGCAAAGCGGTTACTGGCTGGAATTGAACCAAATTTTGTGTGTAGGCTTAAATTAGGTAACCCGACAATTTTATCAAGTACCCAGTACGATTTGAGAAAAAAATTCATTTTTGAAGAGCCCTACTGTATAAGAGGCCGCAACTGCAACCCTAACCGGTCGTTCGGCATCCTCCTATCTGTTCATTACGTCGCATTGTGTCTTATCTCATTGTACATTGTGATGTGTGTTGTTCAGATGAAAATATAATCTGACGATTTATTGATTATAACAATATCAATTCTGCGACAATTTGGGAGATATTGATAAATAACTGATGCAGCATGATCAGAATTAAAACCACCAGTGCAGGCATACATACGTTGTATACTCTTGAACGCTTTCACTTTTAAGAATCTAGTAATCGGATCATCGCGAGTCATGCAAACTTTTTTCTCAGGTGGTGATCACACACTTTCTTATCCGCTGGTACAAAGTCTTGCTGAAAGGTCGGTATTGTAGTTGCCTAAAACTTCGATCAGTTTGGAAGTTGTTCTCCTGTGCACATAATATGCGTTGATGCGCTAATATTCGATTAGCGTGATGGTTAACGACGCTCAACCAACGTTACAGGTACGGCCCGGTTGCGATGGTTCACGTGGACGCTCATTCGGACTGCACATGGTCTGATCAGGGAGAGAAAGTAGCCCACGCCACCCCTTTCGCTAGGGCTCTCGAAGAAGACCTGCTGGATTGTAAGAAGGTGTTTCAAATCGGCATCAGAGGATGCACGCCTGGACCAGATTCGTTCGACTGGCAAAAGAAAAAAGTGAGATCTGGCGAAATAAGTAACTGGCGCCTAATATAGTGCTGACTGCTGTCCACAATTAAAGTGCAAATGGGTTAAAACTATTGATCAAATGATATGCTCCGTGTCACTAAGAGTTAATTTATCTACGATTTGTACCATGCATCGCTCAGCAACCCTGCTAATTCGCCCAGAGTGTCTGCGGCAGCGATTGTTTGAAGTTGTTGACTTTTTGTTCGTAAACATTGGGGGACATCGAATCACCGCTGAATGACAAATTTTGTAAGCTGGGAATATATACGGATGGTGCTAGAGTCAATATTAAGGTCAAAGATATCTGATGATATCTTTGATTTTCACACTGATACGTTATTATAGAATCGTTGTTTTGAACTCAAACCACCAGATTAAAAAGAGCATCCAGACCCGATCACACAGTACACACCTCGGGTTTTCAGTATATGCAGTATACATATATTGCCCACTAAAACCAGATATGGACAGGAATTTAGTGGGCGTCGAGGATTTGTGCGAGAACGGGCGATTCCAACGCAATATTACCGGTTATTTGATATAATTTTGGAATGAAATCGCGATTCAATAACAATGGATGTATTCAAAAATTACCAGCGCCGACCTAATCCATGGATATATCATATAGGATTGTAGGTGAATATACCAAGTAGGGCTGAGCAAATTCGAACACCTGGGTGATTCTATTACTTAACGAGTCGAATATATTAGGCTTCAAATCGAGTCGAGTTCTACTTATTATGACGTCACACAAATTTAACAGATGAGAAGAAGCAATCAAAAGCATTATTCTCATTAACAAATTAGCCCTGAAAGTTGCGAATGGCTATGCCAGTGGTCGGGATGCTTTTTTGTCCGAAGAGCCATATTGGCCCTATTTTTTCCATCTCAACTCCCAAAGAGCCATACATGCCAATCAACTGTTACGTCACAATGGAAAATTTGTCACGTCATGGTAGCAGTAATTCGAACTCACTACATGGGGTTCCTCGTGTGCGCCATATTTTCTTTGTAAAAACTGGTATTTATTAGTTCGAAAATATAGCTCGAAACGAGAGGTAAGGCACATATGGGCCAAGCCTCACCATTGATAACGCAATTCATTTTAAGTAGCTTAGAATTTAATATAACTAATATTAATCGAATGAAACTGTCATACTGATTCCGAAAATTTGAATACTTATCGACTTCTCAATTGTCAAGGTATTCGGTGGTAACATAACGTTGCGCTGCACGCATACATTTTATCGCCAGTGTACCAATCAAGAACGTGAATAGCTATATGGCGTTGTATGTAATATGTAATTCAAGTTTGTAATTGTGAATGTCACGTCCACGGCAGTTCATTTCGCGCCGTAGATCAGGAAGACAATGTGTATTAGAAAACTGCGTTTTGAAATGGGCGTCACCATGTCTGCTATGCTCTTTGATTAATCAACGTGTCGCAGAATTCAAGATTTCGGGTCGAGTACATAGAATTCGCGACCGCCGGCGTGACAGTAACTAAATTTTATGATTATGAAAAGAGGGGGGCCGAGGCCCTAAACCTGAAGACGGCATTGTCTTTCCCTCTCAAAGACATGTTTATACTGTCACGGCCGTGATGAATATTCATTAACAAGTCGCTGCAATATTGATCAATTCAGTACAAAAATAAATATTTGGCAAAGAGCCATATCTTAACCCAAAAGAGCCATATATGGCTCGCGAGTCATAGGTTCCCGACCACTGGATGCTACGCGCCACCATTCAATGTCCACATCAGGGATTTCCAACCGCTTGTTAGCGGAGCGGTATCGGTCCCTAGCGAGTTACCTCCCAGCCCACCAAATATATATTATAACTTTTTATGACCATTCCAAAATGGAAGGAGTTAGACGATTTTTCATTATTTGGAGAAATAAAACTTTAAACGTAAACGATATCTTCCGATATTTCCCCATGTTATCATACTTGGACAAGTGATATCGGTCAACCCATCGCGTAGAACTGCACGATACGATAAGGTATGAAATTATGGTGCGATGATTTGACACCTTTTCGGTACGATCTTTTATTATACCGTAACAGTATGGTGCGAATTGCGACAATTTGCCTGTCCGTAATATTATATCAGCGCGAGAATACCGCGGTAAATTGTCTAGCTACATGGCCTTGTTCAGGCTGCGATCTTGTCGTCTGGGATTTTAGCAATGACAATTATTATTGGTATTAATAAATGGTATTACATATCCATACGCGGTTTCTAGGTGTTCGAGCTATGAGTATCTTTCTCTATTCAGGGTTTCAGAATCATTCCGGCTAAGGACTGCTGGTACAAGTCATTGGCACCTGTAATGAAGAATGTAAGGGAAGTTATCGGTGACACCCCAACATACATATGGTAATATTGGAAACTTAATCTTCAATTCTTCATAACCATCATCATCGCTATCTACTCCTGTTCTCCAAAAACACTCAGGGGCAGACACAATGGTAACAAGGGCATATTGGATCACTCGCGCAGTGGTGGTAATTGCCAAGAGGAGCAATCAATCAATCGTATGATTATATTTTCATCTGCCCAAGACACACACACACGATGTACAATGCGATATACAAGACACACAAAGTGATGTAATAAAGAGATCCGGGATGCTGAACGGCCAACCAGTTGGGGTCACTTGAACTGGCATCCAACTCGACCTAGTGACCAATGACACAGTCTTCTTCGATGTTATCCTTTCTTCGTCGGTCCTTTGTAGAATCTATTTCTTGCTTTTTTTCTTTCGTTACCGTGTCTTTTTTTTTCTGTTTTTTTTTTGTCGCCATAAGAACAACGGCACGGGGGACGGCCGAACGAGCAGACCAGAATAACCTCCGACGGCGGGAATCGAGCGCCAACGCTCACCACTATACGCTATCTCCCCGCAATAGGCGCTATATTGTCCTCAAATCTTTGAAACATGGGCAGTGGGCACTGCCCCATAAATCTTGGGACTGCGGTGTCACTTAATTGTTGTTCTCACTCTTGCACTTCCTGTCGTTACAGATTCTTAGCTCCAGTATAGAATCATATTGCGTCGAAACAATCAATTCGTCTTTGCAGCTTTGACATCGATGCCTTGGATCCCAGTTGTGCTCCGGGTACTGGATTTCGAGAAATCGGAGGTTTGACTACTTCCCAGGCTCAGGAGATAATTCGGGGATGCCGAGGCCTTAACATTGTCGGTGCGGACCTGGTGGAAGTGTGTCCACCGATGGACCCATCAGGTAAATGAATGGATTGCAAATATATTATAGTCGGAATGGTATGTCGCCATCAGATAATTCTACAGCGACAGTTACGGACCTGGGCGAAATACGTGGTCATCATCTTTAATCAACGCAATTAATTCCTTTCTTAGGTCTCACGGCCGAAACAGCAGCAAGGATACTATTCGAAATGCTCTGCGTCTTACCAGGAGTAAAATACCACTAGTGAAAGCGAGACACGAGCGACCGACTATCGCGCAGGGCATGCGTTCGTTGGTAGTTAACTGCATTGACAAATATAGAATCTCGTTGTTACTTAATTGCATCGACAACTATTGAATCTCGTAATACATTTTAACACGTTAGCGACTGAGCAATGTGAGCATTCTACCTACTCACCCACGTTTATTATGACAATCATAGCGTAGTGGCAGCGGAGCGAGCTATCCCATCCACTACGCCAGTGGTTCATAACCTTCATGAACCCTTTCGGCTTACGTCAATCTACAAGCCTTCGGATGATCCCGCCAGTATTGCTTGCACTGGCCGAGAGTCGTACGCCGGCTTCTGTTCATTGGTACACTGTGATTGGCGCCGTTATATTTAGTTGCCTTAGCTATCCGTGGTATTGGGTCGCCTCTTCTGCAAGGAACATTTATCATGCGTCGACATCGTTTCATGGTATAACAGGGAATACAGACTCTGACGCCCATTTTTTCACGAAAACAACAACAGTGAACTCCACATCTAATACATTACTAATGAATACTGCTTTGCAAAATGAATTGTGCATCAACAACAGCGTTAAGAACATGATAATCACACAGAAAAATATTATAAATATTTACTTCAAATCGGTCTCATTTATGCTGTACCCGTTCAGAAATCCATGGCTTCACACCGCAATAGCGTTTACGAATTGGCATTTCAAAAGCGAGTGGTTCCGATTCCGAATACCAAGCTCCTCTTGAGTATGCCACTGCACAAGACTACCGACGGACCTGATCCTGCAGCCAATAATGGCCAAGATGAGCGCGCCACCACGAATCATATGAGTCCGCTGTTTATCTTGACCCTGGCTAATAACCATTGCGCTACCAACGCCGAAAAGCCCACAAAGTCACGACACATGTCATCTACAGACATTTATTTGGTCCGAAAAAACTCCAAGAACTTTTCAAATCTTCCACAAAAGCCAGTGAAACACACCAAGTTCAAGTCATACGTTGCAGTGGTACAAAAATCCTTTACAGAACTGCCGCATCAGCAAGAATACAAAACCAGTCCGCGCGATATAATACAGAATCCGTTCCAATATAATCGAGACCACCAAAAGAATAATTCAAAAGTTACAAGGCAACTGAAGCAGAATGAAAAATAAAGCACACCAGGCCATGCAACTACTCAAGCAAAGTCAGCCTTACAGTGTACCAGTGCCACCACAGCGCGGCATTTAAAAATAAGCATAAATGAATTCCCGCTCTAGGCGTCACAATACAAGTTACGCACAATAACTTACTCATAAGAATCACAATGGTAAAAGCGTGAACAAACGAAAAATGGTTTAAAATAGAGTGTATTGAAAAAGAACGCGCAGCTACGTCAAGTGTTGTTCGCACGCACCATCAAAATGTACAATCATATTTCATCCCGGGATTATAAACTGGAATTTACGTTTACAAAATATATGTGAAGTAAGCGTTGCTATAATAGGCGATCTGTTTTATCAAGGCTATGCAATGAGGTGATCCTACAGCTGTTACGCGATAATAGGCATTTGTTTTATGAGGCTGATGAGCGACAATGCAATCTTAACGCCATAAGACAGATCGCGGTTGGATTTCATCGTGGAGGCTTGCCAGCACCGTAAGGAAAGAATTGCATAATGTATATTGAACCCACTGATTTGGTCCTTTGCAGCCTTGCTAGGCTTTGATTTACGGTGAATAGGGAACAAAATATACAAATTCTGTCAGGGTCGAGGTTTGGTTCTCTTTGAACCAAACGAGCAGAGGGGGAGTAGCGGTCAAAGTTTTCATTTTTGGTACTCAAACAGTAGAAGTGACATTGCAAAATCTTTCTACAAGTAGAAGTAGACATTTCCAATCAATTAAAATCGAGTACTAATTTTCCTCATAACTGAAAAATCTCAGATAGAAATTTTGTAATATCCAAGTTCCAATCATACCTCAGATTGAAGAAAATCACAAATCTAAATCAAGGATCGGTAAATATAGTTCGTACTCAAGCACAAGTAGGAGCACCAAGTAAGTGAAATAGAAAGTATTTTAGGTCCAAGTTTCGCCCAGAAACTGAAAGCGATCAGTAGTATTCTGAAATCACTACCATTCCAGGAGGTACTGCGAGTAGGCAAATCCACTCCGGTACTCTGAAAAGTACGAGTATTTCTTACAGACCACCTCTGCCAACGGATATTGATAAAAAGTAATAGTTTGGCTACGCTACGCACACAATTTTCGAAGAAATCTACAAAAATAAAAGAAGAAAGAAGAAGAACGCCATAGGCCGCATTTCCTAAGAACAAAAGAATATGGAAAGTCTAAGTGAGAAAAACAGCGATCCGGGTCAACAGAACCAGCTCCGAGGGCAAGCACGGGTCCGCGACCCCGATCGGCGCACTTTTGGTTGTACGACGCGTCACGCCCGCGTCCTATTACAAGAAGAACTCTTTCTTTCTGCCTCCTGATTCCGCCAGAATCTCCTCGTCTTCGTCAGCCATTAGGTCGCCCCGTTTCTCTTCGTCTTCGGCCATCGTCATTTCCTTTGTGCGGTAAGTGCCTGCCGTGACAATTTTGTGAAACAATCAAATAACGTATATTGATATTGAAATAAAAATGGATATCGTCGGAAGAATTCAAAAGAACACATACTGATTACGACGTTACAGACACAAAGATTCAAACAGTCGATGCGAAGAGAAGGCTTAGGTTCAAGTAGAAATTTTAGATCACTTCGAATGCTGACAAAAACCAGATTTACGGATTTTGATGAAATGAAAATCGGTAATTTCGTTAAAACAAACGAACAGAGGCGATCGGCAGAGTTACATTTTAGAAATGACTCGGGTCACCAAAAAATTGCGACTCGAGTCATTTTCTGACTCGACTTGTGGCCTTTTGTGCATTGACTTCTACTTGCGTCATTGCGCCGACTTGAGCAAGTCATTGACTCGAGATTTATACGGCCTAGACATGCATTTCGTTGCAACTTCGAAGAATAGTAAGCTACCACGTAATTGGTGTTTCGTCTATCAGTAACTGGTATTTGTAAAAAAGGGCCAGAAACTGTGTAAAGTGAGGAAAACTCCTATATTATGAATGCGAGGCATTCAATATCACCCAAACAGAGATGTCAAAAGTGAGTTGAGCAGGTTGAACTCGAAAACGAAGAATGAACACATAACTTGGACTCGACCCTGCGACTAGGACCTTCTACATTTTCAGAGTAATCGAGTAAGTTCTGCCTACATGCGCTACATAACTGCGATTTTGCACGACTTATCTTGTAGTTCTGTTTTTATGCAAAACAAATACAGTTCTCAAAGCATCATCAAAGTTCAACACTTCCACTCACCTTTGTGAGACATGAAGTATCTGGCTATGAGCAGGACCGCCACTATCAGTACAAATACGGCCACCGCCACAACGCCGCCGATGACAGCCCCGTCTGGACCGCCCGCGCGTGCTTCCTGTACTGGCGCCATTCCTTAAAACAAAGTCCGCCGCGATTAGGGTATTCAATCACCTCACCCGACACAAAACATGCTAATATGCGATTTCCAAGAACATGCCTGTGCAAGTGCAACGTATGCATATAAGTACTCATATATTTGCATCAGGGAATGAACAATGTGGGTCACAATGAAACGTTACGAACCCTTTCTACACATTAAGCAAAGTGATGCGACCGTCAAGCAGTACAGATTGCTAACATAGGCGTTAGCTTTACAAGATTACGATACGCATGTTCAATACAGTGTTCCAGTTTCAAGATTTTTATTCACTTGGGGCAAGTCTATCTGTAATCGCTGCAGACATTAGTGTACGGACACCTAATGACTAGGTCATTACACCTAACAACGAGACACGATACCGTATGGATAGATAGCAAAGTCTTGGAAATAACAGGCAAAACTCCTTTGCATAGCATCGGCAGCCAGTAAAGTAAATGCACATCAATCGTGATTTGAGAGTTCGTTACAATCACATGCATAATATACTAACATATTTTTATATATCCAATTCAAAATATACAGTAAGCATATCAGGACTGCCTGGAGAGGTATGCCCAGGTCAAGTTCCAATCTTGTAGAGCAGTACACTGTGTCAAGAGTTCACATTTATACTTAATGCTCTTGGACTCTTGTAGGTACAGATTTTCTATATACAATTGAATAATATTAAATATTTTCGGCTGACACTGTCAGGGGTAATCTTCAGCAATTAATAAGAGAATTGAAAAGAACATTGGGTATCAACAATCGTATCACCAAATATGTCACCGACATGAAAAGTCGAATAATCAAGGCATACAGATGGCTTAAGCTCAAACTATTTCCAAATTATACACAAATTTCTGTTGGCACAAACAAGGTTATTATTGTCCTTAGTGTTAATGCCTTATTAAAAAACTGATCACACTGAAGAAGAAACTGTATTATAAAAGATCAGTGATTAAAAAACCACCACACTCATTCTTTGATCAAACACAACACTCGTGCAGGAAGACATGCAAGTGCGACGGAAGCATTGAATCATAGATCGGAAAAAGAAAAACGCATGCATAAGTGCCATTCATTTTGCAAATCGCAATACCTCTTCCCTGCGTGGTCACGTCGGGCAAGGCTGCAAGATCATGATCACTCGCGTATTAGTGTTTTATATAGGTCGAGCATAGCCAAAGTTTCAGAGGGGTTTTGAACAAAGATAGGTGGTGCTACGATTCAAAGCCCGCGTTTTTAATTGACACCTATTCCCTGTCATTTATTATAATGTCATCACAGTGATATTGCCCCTAAAAGTTGAAAAATGCATCATCCTTGTAGACACAAGGAAAAACAATGCCAGTTCACTGTCATTAGAAATACTTCTGCATTTCGCAACAATAACTATTTCATAGCGTTTTGCGACAAAACCGCAAGTCGATCATTAACTCGGAGAAATGTCGTTTAAATGAAAATGTGTGGCTTTGTTTTGGATGCTGAGTTACAAACAACCAAAGATTGAAGGTTCCCGTGGTGGCAAAAAGTATCGAAACTACATTTTTCATCGATTAAATAATTCTTGGTGTGGTTGGCGTGTATTTCAGTTACTCGAAAACGCCAACTCTCACTGTTTTACTCCAATTATTACAATCAATATTTGTTTTGGAATTGAGAACTCGAATCAATGTACCCAGCCCTAGTGATAGCCTATGAACCGGAGTAGTCTACAACTCAGTTTTTTCACTCAAGTGCAACATATGCACGCCCTCATTTTGTTGCTACGACACACATTTATGCAAGTCAGGACCTATATCTAAATGCCATGTGATTGGGAGTACTGTTGTTGACTTGACCTGTTGTTAACCGACTGACGACAAATTCCAAAACGTCAACTCTAACACCTCCCTACAGGCTACTACGGTCGTTTAAATAACATTGATACAAATCGACATAAATTTCATCGAGTTGAAAAGTGTAGAGATCAAGACTTGCAACTTTGACATTCCACAACGGTGACGGTCATCCACAACATAACAGACAGAAGCCAAGATAGTGTTAAATGCCGATTTAGCACTTTGGACAACCAAAGACTCCCTCGCGCATTCCAAAATTTGATGTGGAGAGCAGCAACACAACACAGAACATCATGGTGTTACTAGTGCAAGTGCCAACGAAAGCTGATTACAAAGACAATGAGAAGCGGAACGAGAAAATCAAAAGGGTCAGAGCAGAATTGCTGTCACCGCAGTTACCTGTTGTAGTAGGAACAGTCGTGACCGGTGCAGCTGTAAAAGAAGCGAAAAAAAATTGACACACCTAGTATTACAGATATTGGAGGTCTACGTTAATAATGTTAATCACATTAATTAAGTTATATTTATCAATCCAAAGATTGATGAAAGACAGATGAATGAATGCTAAGGAATGTGATTTTCAAAAAACACAGATAGCTACGTTCAGATTTGTGTTCTGCATGGCCCTGACAAAACTATACACACTACCAAATGCAACAAACCAACATCTACCCCATCACAATAGTAACACCACAACACATACACAGCTAATTGAGCTGGTCACCGACCGACAGAGTTGATGTTTCAACTACGGAGCCGATCCAACCCAAGATAATCTAAAGGTGAAGGATTCACGAATTTCTCATGTATGCATGTACCGAATAAAATTAGAATGACATCTGATAGAGATTCTCGAATCTGTAAATATCAGCCAAAGAAGGTACACAGTATAGGCAGGGAACCGAGTAAAATACTGTCATGTAACCACAAGAAGATAAATTGCCGATAGTGTTCAGATTGTCGCTTCATTTCGAGTCGTAAAAGTGTCTCGTTTGACTAATTAACCACCCATATCTTTGTTATCAGTCAACTTTCGAGGTTAAACAGCTTATGGAAAGTGATTTATGTCAACGCTATCTCGATTTGAGTCCATAACCCAGCAGAGCGATGTTAATCTACTTTC
The DNA here is from genome assembly GCF_051294905.1 of Botryllus schlosseri. NCBI lineage: Eukaryota > Metazoa > Chordata > Ascidiacea > Stolidobranchia > Styelidae > Botryllus > Botryllus schlosseri. Next base: position 24,162,657 of record NC_137246.1, on the reverse strand, counting down.
CCTACCGTAGACTCCGATTTTAAAAGACGCAGACGCGGGACTTCCGATTTTGTTGTCGGCCGTGCACGTCAAAGTCCCGTTGTTGGTCAGCCCTTGTGCAGTCGCGGCAAGCCTGTTACTGAATATCCTCGCTCCGTTGGCTAGAGAGAGAATGGGATGTCAAGCTTACATCGAAACACAGATGATGTCGCATGTAAAGCAGATTATAAAAAGAGACGAGAGAACAATATGTCATGATTCAAGAGACGAATAGAAGTTTTGTTCGATATTTGCGCTCTTTCATGAGGCATAAAAATTTTATTTATTGAGGCGAGCAAGTGGAGTAGTCACCATGGAATATTTTAGATTATAACAATTACATAATCTAATTAATAAAAATTATATGATTCATGAGCCATCTGTTCGTCTCGATACTTCAAACTTTTTATGCGTGTGATGTTATATTTGGTGTTGGTGATAAGTCCTTGAGAGTCAACAGAAAATATTCCGACTAATTTCAGTAAGAATATACTATTCAATTTTATACTCTTTGCATTAAATGTCTGCAATTTCCTTGCTACTCTGCCATTGGACAACACCTAAAACAACCTGAATGTGCCAAATATTGTAGTAGCATTCCATTTTCCATAGTTGATCATTGTCATTTACATTTTCATTTAAAGGTTCTCGAATCAACAATTATAAATCTGCAATTGGCGATACTTGTCGCCATAAAGGAGATCTCAATATTCTGGGAATATTTCATTAGTGTTGATATTCATTCTATATTCCGAGTTTAGGTCACCGCTTTTTGGGACGTCGACTCCCGATGAGAGTCAGTCGAAAAGCTTAGAGTGGAATAAATTTGGCAGTGCGACTATATACGGAAAATACAGATTTGGGAGACAATTATTTTTCATTGGTTTGCCGCCAGCGTTGTGTAAGACAGACAGTTTGTAACGTAACCAGAGACATGAATATTTCATATGGCTGCAGAGCTAGTTCTTACTTTGAAAATTGGAGGGCAGCAGATCCCCGGCGGGCAACGTCACGTTGGTCTTTGCGTCGGGCGTAAACGACCACGTTACAGCAGGCGTTGGGTTTCCCCATGCCTCACAAGCCGCTTGCAATGACTCCCCTTCTTCCCAGACTTCGGGAACACTGTTGAGCAGAACAACCGACGACGCGTCTGCGGAGCAAGATAGAGAGGTTACCTAAACTAGACTGTCGTCATAAAGCTAACAACTGTCTCAGAACTTCCGGTTGTGACAAAAAAAGCAGCGACAAAAGACATAGATGTGGAAGACAGCAAGTTTTAATAACCCTACTTTTATGTCTCAATACAAATCTGTGAATTTTGTGTAAGTCCGTCCGAAGGCCACCTAGTTCTTCCAAGTAGGAATAGGACGTTATCTATTTCAGTCCTGGTTGTTTTTGCGGCATATACACTGACTCATGATATACATATGCCGCCGGACAAGGAAAGTGCAGATAAAGCCTTGTTTAAGCTAACTGTCTGAGCGTCAAGCGGGAAAGCCACAGACACCTGTTTTACTGATCAGGCCTTTGGTCTTACCCGACCCGGCCAGAGATTTAACCCACGATCTTCCGATCAAGAAGCCGGTCGCTTCACCATTACGTTATCTTGTCAAGCAAACGATCTCCACTCACAATGCACTTGAATTGCTGACATATCCGTGACGTTCGTCGTCAGATCAGCTCTCTCCACGTGGCATTTGTAAGACTTTCCGTTGTCCTGTTTCGTAAACGTCTTCTTCAACGTGATGGTCTTGTCAAAGAGTCCGTCGTCTCCCTGCGAAATGACCGGTACTTCGTCCAAAGACACTTCTTGGCCGTCCGCGTCCGTAAACCTGGCAGAGAGATCACATCCCGTTAACCTATCGCGAAACTGGCAGATGCTGATGATCCTTAATTAACTAGCAATCCCGCGATCGGAATGGATATTTCTGAAATGATAACGTTCATTTTCACCACGAGTGCTTGATACATGATACATAAATACAGCTGAACAAGGAAGCTGCAGAAATAGCCTTGTAAGATTTTCTAAGACTTGCACTACCCCCTCCATGCTGAGCGTCAAGCCGGGAATTGAACCCACGACCTACCAATCAAGAAGCCGGACGCTCCACCATTACGGTATCTTGTCGATGCTGAATATCGCACCAAAATTCACGTATATCAACCATTCATCAGGGCATTTGGTAGGTCTATCGCCTGTTCAAAATTTCAACCTACCACATTTTGGGTTCCGGCTTTGCCCCTTTGGTGACGCACCGCGCCACCGACGCCTCTTCGCCGTCCACAGGAACGTCGCCGGTGTCCTCCACGTAAAATTCCCGCGGATATTCTGCAACAAACGACCAACGCATTAGCAAGAAACCGCACAAAACTGGAGTATCCAGTCGCAATGCCCGACGCTGAGCTGGACAGCTGGAAAATTTCCAGCTTCTCAAATTGCACAGTTCGTTCGGAATTGAACTAGAATTAGAATTACTGATTTCGCAAAAACTCGGGGAAATCGAATCATCTTCCGAATTCGAAAGAGATACATAAAATATCAATCTCAATCCAGAGTTGATTCTTATCAGCACGACAACGGCAAATGTCTGTGCACCAGGCTTAGCTGGTTTCGCACCATACAGTTCACCTGTAGCATTTTCAGGAAAACGCGAAATTAGAGTAGAATCAAAATTTGAGCATAGAAGCATTTCATAAATTAAATCAGAATAGCTGGCATTTCTTTCTATCAACTTTAATGAAACAAGAAATATCGAGTTGTCCAAGTCTGGTCCGACAGTTTTAACAATATTCGAGTAAAAGTGATCTCGAGTAAAACGCAATAGCTTTACTTACGGTTCACCGTGAGCTTCATTTCAGCAGACACAGCTTCTCCGTGTTGCAATTTACACTCGTAACTCTTTTCGTCGCTCAAAACCAAGCTCTCGATCTTCAAAGTCATTTCGCTTTCATCCATCGTCACGGACATTCTGTGAAACGCATGAATTTAGATTGATTCCACGGAGCTTCGAGGCCAGAAGAGGTCGAAATAACGGGCTTAGCGACAGACAACATTTTAAAACGGTGCTCCCTAACCTTTAATAATTTGGTGAGCCCTTACACGAATCTGCAGGCTTCAGCAAACCTCAAATTTTCACCTAGTCACAGTCACAAAAATCCACCACAACTAATACATTACTTGAACAGCTTCTTTGAGGTACAGAACTTCAATATACAATTGAATAGTAATATTCATATTGAAATACACCCGAATATTTTCGGCTGACACTCGTCAGGGGTAATCGTCAGCAACTAGTAGAGAATTCGAAAGAACAGCGTATATCAACAATCGTAACACAAAATATGACGTCACCAGCACGAAATGTCGAATACGAGAGCGTTCAATGTACTATTTTTAGATGATACACGAACTCTTTTTGTTGACACAGCCTTGGCTGGTGTATTTTGATAAAAGTCGACTCCAAGGCACACAAATTCCCACACTTTCATAGTACATTGAACGATCTCGTATTCGACATTTCGTGCTGGTGACGTCATATTTTGTGTTACGATTGTTGATATACGCTGTTCTTTCGAATTCTCTACTAGTTGCTGACGATTACCCCTGACGAGTGTCAGCCGAAAATATTCGGGTTCATTTCAATATGAATATACTATTCAATTGTATAATACATTACTGCAGAACACTGGTACAACAAAATGAAACCTACATCAGGAACAGTGTGCCCACTGCTGCATGAGTTAGACTTGGACAACAAGAAAATATCCAGCTTTTTTATTCGATTAGAATTACAGCTACGCAGTTTTTTTCCAAACTAGATTGGAATTAGAATTACTGAATTCACGAAAACTCGTGCATTGAATCAAGTCCCGTTAATATCAAGTCACACTCCATTCTGATGAGGATTATCTAGTTGTCAAGTCTGGTGCGAGTCGGTATGTTCCTTGGCCTCCAGCCAACTCCTGAGGTTTACATGAACCCCGGTTAAGATCAACTGTATTAAAGTAACACTAACAAATAAAATTTGAGATCATGTTAATATCACAGTTGCGTAACGTCCGCCATTCATACCAAACCGAATCGGGCAATCATTGATTGAATTGAGACCATATGGCTTAGTAAGCACTGAGCAGAATTCATCCGTTTACATTCGTCCTTATATAACATTATACCCACCATAAGGTGGACATTAGGGCTGTTCAAAATTAACCTTTTTTCCTGAATCTTGCTGGTTACGTGATTAAATCGTTAGGTTGCCTTAAAAAACGACGCACACCAAATTTGAATTCATTCCAACCAATATTCGCGGATTTCGTACAGTTTGAAAATTTTGAATTTGCCTAAAAAAATTTTTTTCTAATTTTTCTGCCAACCCCATGAAATTGTTGCGCTGTCTTCAAAAACGATGCAAAATTAATTTGACTCAATTCCAAGCCGCAGAAGTGGAGTTATTTCAGTTTTTCTTTGATAATTCTGGAATAAGCCTTGATCGGTGGATCATCCCAGAATTATCATCAAAAAACTGGGAATAACTCCGCTACTACAGCTTGGAATTGAGTCAAATTTGTTTTCCATGGTTTTTGAAGACAGCGCAACAATTTCATGGGGTTGAAAGGAAAATTAAAAAAAAAAAAATTTTTTGCATTTATAGGCAAATTCAAAATTTTCAAACTGTACGAAATCCGCGAATCTTGGTTGGATTGAATTCAAATTTGGTGTGCGTCGTATTTTAAGGCAACCTGACGATTTAATCACGTAACCTGCAAGATTCAGGAAAGAAGGTTATTTTTGAACAGCCCTAGTGGACATGGACACTGGCAGTAGTGAAGTACTTCTACTTTTATTGAGTACTCAAATGTATTTTAATTACTTGTACTATTTTCTCAAGTGGTTATGTTTTCGGGCGACTTTATCTTCCACTTAACACTTCAGGCAAAACTGGTTACTTTTTCAATTTTGGAATTTGTAAAGTAGGTAGTTTTCGGATGTCTCAATAGCTCTTACGAGTGCAATTGTCATAAAATCCGATGAAAATAGCCACCGTATCATAGCATCTGAATAAATTTCATAAAATGCACCTGTTTGTGGTGTCATTGGTCATTTTGCATTAGTCGCCAAGATGCGCCCTTCAGTTCTCAAAGTAGCTGCCTCTCACCTTGACCAAGTCTACTTTTGAAACTACTCAACCGAGTACTTTTTATACCTTCAATTTCTACTTCCGCCATAAGTAATTTTACCATGTCAAGGAACTAGCTACTGCTACTTGTAATTGAGGGGATATTTACGTCTTCACTTCTTCTAGAGTAACCCTGCTGACTACTTTGACCAACGATCACCTCTGTAAGCACCAACATTTCAAGCCGATGTTTAGAGACATTTTCAATACACTATTCTCAGCATAGAGATGAGCAAGATCCATCCATCATGGAAATGACTTTAACTCCATATCAATTTAACAAGTCTGTACACTACAGTCGAAGGAAAGTTATGAGTACCTCTCATGTGTTCCGATGGGACGATCATCAACATACAGCAACGCGCCATCCCTTTCCCAAATATAGACCAATCCTCCAACGCTAGTTCCGTTCATTTTAGTTATCGTGCATTTGATGACAGCAGTTTCACCTGTTAAATAAGTAACATCCCTCCCAGAAATTTCATAGCCCGCCATCGCACCTGAAACAGAAAAGTTGTTTTATTGACCGCAACATCATTAGTTGCCACAATATTCGAAGAAGAGAGATGCAGCCATAAAATACTCACACATAACTCACTGATATCTACATGCTTAATTTGAAGGGTCGGTTCCCAGGTTTTTAGACAAAAAACAGCATGGTTATTGGTTTTCGTTGTATTAGTTGGTTCTTAGCCTTTTTTGAATAATTTGACCCGTCGCTGAAATGGTGAGTAAATTTACCCTGAATGTACACAGTCGATTAAAACAAAAAATACTTTTGGTTTGTTCAATGGTTGAAAGGTTGCTATTGTTCTGGGCAACGACTTGTTCCATGTCTGGGTCAACAGCAGATAGTCCACAGAAAATGACGACTTCCTACTTTGGATTTATTGGTAAAGATTATAGGGAAGCCTGGACAGTCACACAAATAGGTGGCTCAAAACGGAACCAGAACATTCATAGCATTGATGACTAGCAGCTAGCCATGGATAGTGATGCATTTTACCCTCTCGATTGTTGGTATGAAATTCATATTTGGAAAAATATGGTTTATTAATTGACATCTTCTTAAAACACTGCTTTTGCAACTTGATTGCACTGCCAGCAAAGTTTCTTGCACTCCACTGCACTTGTTTTCGACCAAATTGATTTTGCGATAGCGTTTATTCATTTTCAATGAGACGTTCAAATGTTCAGGTATATGACCCAGAATTCGACTATTACCCATGATTCAGTGAAGGATGGGTTAAGGGTGTTAATGTATTCCAAGAGAGATTACAACTGGTTCAATTTTTCTAGTTTCTCATGAGGTAAATACGTTCTGGATGTTTCTTAATCCTCAGTTTTTGGATTTCTCAAGTTTACCCATTAGAAAGTAGAAATCAATCCACCCCAAATTAAGGGTGATGAAGCCAGTTTATCCACAGTTGACAATTATGGTAAGTCTGCGATTCGTGACAGTAAGGAGTACCACAATCACAATCGATGGCATTAAATCTGACAATACCTAATATCTATAGGCTTTATAATAGATAAAGTCGGACGAACACCGGTGTCATGGTATAGTACTCTGCTCTTGGCTTGCGCTGCAACAACAAATGGACAGAGCAAACGTGGACTCAATTGTTTGGGTCAAACAGCTAATCAGAGGTAGGTGTGCGGCGTGTGCCCACTGCCCAAGTGCATGTGGCTCATTGCAGTAATAGAAGTAAAAAAATATGGCTCTTAAAATACTGACTGCTCTATTCAAAAAGCATTACTTGCCCAAAGTCGTATCTCGTGCGTAATTACGTACCGTATATGGATGCAGCATAAGCTACACAGATAGTGACACCTCGGATAACGAAAGCGTTCTAATAGAATTTGTACAATACTAATGGTCTTCTGGATGAGAGCTAACTTGCTCCACAGTCATAATGTCTTCAAGTCAGCACGCCAAAACGTTTTGTCATAGTACTTGGTAATTCATTTTAGGCTACCCATATCTGATTTCCTTCATTTAAAAGGCACGATATGAAATTCCCAAAGTCAGCCTGACAGATATGTTCTTATGAATCTTACCTGTGATGAAATTATTTCCTAAGTGAACCTATTACCGTTATAGTGAAAGTTCAATGAAAGCCAAAAACGCAACCAAAAGATAATCAAGGACGCACAAATTCTCCACAAGGGCGTCGTATTGTGTTGCCAGGAAACTGAAGGCTTGAATAAAATTGGAGTCTATGAGTGTGAGACGGGTACCGCAACAGTGACAGAAACAAAAGAGTATAATTTTACATTCAGATATAGTTCTCCTTTCAAGCCATTCATGTACCAGCGTGATGTATATAACTCTGAAACGCTTCAGGAAATATTATGTTACTACTCGGTTGATTATTATTAACCGATACCAACTGAGGTGGTACCACTACCCTCACATCGCCATATACACCACCCACTCAAGCTAATAAGGTCCAAATTCAACGATATTGCTAATGAGATGATCGCCACTGAAGTGCAACACAAAATACGGAAAGTTCGAGAAGATTCTTATTAACTTCTCCTTATGTTGCAATTAGTCAGCATTGACAAGTCACAGCACAGAAATCATCGATATTAACTGTTACGTTATAAACGTATAAACGCACAGTATTGTAACCCCACAAAGCACGCCACTACAAAAATTACAATTCCCATTTGCCCTGTTTCGATATCAAGATTTGGAAGTAATCATGGAAAATAAGTTATTCAAGACTTTGTCCACTTCAGTGTGAAAGTTTTTATTCAAAGTATGAAATACTCTATCATATCATTCAAGAAGGATTCGGCCATTCAACAACTAAGGTAAGGTATTGAACGTTACTCCCGACTCAATTACTACGTCATACCAATATAATCAATTCATTTGACCAATCCAGGTAATGTTATCTTGATAAAAACAATAACCACGATACAACCACCAAGATGAAGCATCACACAACTTCTATACACATCCTTGGCTGATAGAAATAAAATGAAAGCACTTTTAATCATGACAAAAGCATTGATCTTATCTGATATGACTTGGAGAATTATTTTCAGCATACTAGTCAAACTAGGATATCTTCCATGATTCTATTCCACAGGCAACGCTTGTGATATAATGTCATTGCATAGGCTTGGAGGTTGTGTAAATGTGTAATCCACATATGAGAAGACTCTATTTGTGCTGATCACCATTTTACATGAAGAAAACATTTAGTAGCTTGCACTATATTACTCTTGCTAACCAGGAAGACAGCTGATTGAAACATTTGAGTTATCCCTGGGTGGTGAGTCTGTATTCAGTGAATTGACATGATAAACAAACCAGCATCGAATTTCTATTGCTAGGTTGCATACCAACTCGAGCATAAACAAAAGCAAAGATTGGATTAACCAGTCCGATTAGCACAAATTACACTTCAGTCAAGCCGACATAGCTGAGACTATTTACATTGGGCAGAGCAGACAACATGTCTAATGGATTTGAAAAAGTACAGGTAAACATGTGTAGCGACGTTGATGGAAAACAAATTAAAAACAATTGACAACCTTCTGCTGTGGGGAGCAATTTTGGGTGCGTTATGAGCAAGAACAACAGTAGATGTTTAATCTGCACGGAGACACAGATGCTGGCTTTGCTCAAAATGGGCCTTAATTTGATTTCTACGGGAGCTCCCATGTATCCTGACTGTTCAAAACGGTAGTCACAAAAATAAGTTATGATGCAAGTAGAAATATCATTTTCTTGATACATCTTTCACCATAGATGCGTCATATTCAGGATTGTCATACCGTTTTCATTTCTCCGATTTCTCCTTATTTCAAAGTGCTATCTCTGATAAAACTACATCGTCCTTATTTGTGACTTGGTTCCTTACTTTATTTTTGACTTATTTCCTTACTTTGTACCTATATGCGGCTAAGTTTGTCCTTATTTTCGGCAATGAGGCCGAGATATCCTTTTTCGTGAACAGGGGACATTGGGACTTCGCAAAAGTGTGTTAGTCTTCTTTTGGCTGTCCTTAGTTTTACATGTAGGTGGATAGAAACCCTGATTCTAATCCATAATTAGCTTGTGGCGAAATCTTCATTACATTCATGCATTGCGGCCTATTGCAAAGCTTGACAGAGCTATTGAATTCTTGGTACATCGTTCAATGATCATTAGCTGGAATTGAGCCACAAATGAAGGATTTGGTTGCAAAAAAAGTGCTAATTATCCCAGTTAAGTATTATTCGTTTTCAATATATCCACATGAAAAACATTTGCTCTACTCTTTATCCAGAAAGGGTTAACAACCACTGAAGTTGAAAGTAACCATGCACAATATACCAGCAGTACAACACTTAGCCAAAAACGGAATTAGACGAAAGTAGCTGCCAAGGGAGTGATAAAGAAAACTACCACATTCAAATATTAGATTACGCGTGACACGCGTCAAGTGAAGTCTCGAGCAATTTTAGTGCGCAAATCAAAAGACGACATAGTCGTTCATTACAAGACGTGACAAGTCTTCAATTCAAAGCAGCATCCATCAAACTGCCAATAGAGAAAGGAATCACACAATGAGCAATCACTTGCTACATTCTATCATCGGTATTTTATCGGACCGTAAACTGCACGGTAGGGCTGTTCAAAAATAACCTTTTTTCCTGAATCTTGCTGATTACTTGATTAAATCGTTAGGTTGCCTTAAAAAACGACGCACACCAAATTTGAATTCATTCCAACCAATATTCGCGGATTTCGTAGAGTTTGAAAATTTTGAATTTGCCTGAAAATGCAAAAAAAAATTTTTTTTAAATTTTCCTTCCAACCTTATGAAATTGTTGCTCTGTCTTCAACAACGATGGAAAACAAATTTCACTCAATTCCAAGCTGCAGAAGCGGAGTTATTCAAGTTTTTTGATGATAATTCTGGGATGATCCACCAATCAAGGATAATCCCAGAATTATCAAAGAAAAACTGAAATAACTCCACTTCTACGGCTTCGAATTGAGTCAAATTTGTTTTGCATCGTTTTTGAGGAAAGCGCAACAATTTCATGGGGTTGGCAGAAAAATTTGAAAAATTTTTTTTTTGCATTTTTAGGCAAATTCAAAATTTTCAAACTCTACGAAATCCGTGAATATTGGTTGGAATGAATTCAAATTTGGTGTGCGTCGTTTTCTAAGGCAACCTAACGATTTAATCAAGTAATCAGCAAGATTCAGGAAAAAAGGTTATTTTTGAACAGCCCTACTGCACGGGAATCGCTAAAGTCACGAACGAGATACACGCGAATTCTCAAAGCACGATAATCGCGGAAGAGCTATTACATCGTAATCATGCATCTCGAAACGAGATCAACCAAACAGGCTTTTGTACAATCGCGTTAATGCTACACAGTAAAGAACATTCCCCGCTGGTTCTTTCTGACTAAATAAGCTGCTTCCAATTACGATAAGTCGCGCGCGGCCATCGGTAATCGCGGTACAGGCTTTGCGGCGGATCAAAAGGAAGATAAGCTCAGTTTAATCCAAGACGCAGGGGGTCGGGCCATATCATAAAGATTAGGACTATATAATCGCGTTCAAACGCCGTAGATTAGTACGACCTCGTTGATTAGTCATTAGTGCGCTCGTTGCGCTCAACTATTTCCGATGGCGCGTATTAAAAGCCTGTGTATTACCATATCTTCGTTAATCAGATCGCTCGCGAGGCCGTATTTTAGCAATGAATAATAATATTTACGTTTCATCGTCTTGTTGGTACAAAAATGTTTCATACTGACGGAATTATACATAAAGTCATTCACGGAACGCGAATGACGATATATCTCACGCGGTAATCATACACCTTCAGGTATTATAACAAGGTAGTCTCTGCAGACTTGGTATTTTCGTTCGATAATTACCGCGTACCGATGCCCGTTTATATCTCACGGTATATTTCAATTAGAAATTGCTCATCGCGGCCCGTTTCGTAGAAGTTTGCGCGAATGACTAATCGGTAATAGCGTCTGTTTAGTACTTACTCCCCGTCAGTGATTCAATACAACGGACCGCATACAAGGCGGTTCAAGTTTCGGCTATCGAATGTGCAAAGTTTTATTATTTGAAACGACTGCAAGGCTTGTATGAGCGTGAAGTAAAAATACAGCCGGCCGTCACAATAGCAATCTCGTTCCGTAAGGAGACATGCCAGGTTTAGATAAGCGACACGCCTGAAGTATGCACACAAAACACAGGGCGTGGGTGCATTGGCGTAAATATAAATACTATTGGGAGAGATATTAACTTGAATGCTGTCGATATTGAATGGCGCCAAACCAGTGAACCAGAGCAACAAGACATTGGACTTGTTCACTTCGGCTACTGCAGTATTACGAATAGCCGGCGCGGCTTGAATTTACTGTTCAAATTTTTAAACAGCGCGGCGATTGAAGTGCACTTGATATCTTATAGACGCGAGGCGGTAAAACAACACAGCTTGACCGCGAAGAGCAACTATAATTTCGCAAGCCAATCTACTATTGAATTAGAATCGTTAAGAAATGCTTAGGCCTATTGGAATCTTCTTAAATCCTATCGTCATTATAAAGTCGCTACCCAGGCCTACAAAAATCACGATCGCGTGTCGCGTGCGGCGATTCGACGCTTGAAATAACTATCCACTAGGGCGAATAAACACGGCAGGAATCCGAATTACCACGGCACAATGCTAAAATCGTACTACATGCGATTAGTCGACACCATGCTGTGAATTAACAGCGCGCCTAATCAGAATAGGGATCGTGCAAACAGGATGTATGTCACTCATGCATAGGTTCTGCTAATCTGGATTTGCAACCAATGTTTCAGAAGATTCCTCCCACACAAGTATATTATTATAGGTCTGTTCATCTGCAGTCTCCATACAAGGAGAAATCTCAATCCTACACTTCCTGTTGCTACCACAGAGGATGCAGTAGGCTTCATCACAAAGGCATGGGTAATTTTAGTCGAACCCGTGGGAGTTTTACCCCTAATGTAGGAGAAACAGGTTTTTGGGTTTCCTACGATGATGTCATTTGTCATCATGTTGTGAAAATATTTCTGTTCGAAATTCAATACAAGAGAATTCTACATAGCATAGAGAAGAAGTAATGACAATTCGTTGCTGTGGAACCAAAGTGGCTCAAGTCCACTTCTAAAATTTTGAGATCCATTTTTCAAATTCGCAGAAAATCAAGTTTTTGTAAACATTATTCCAAAGCTAGCAATGGCCAAGATATGACCGCAAGAAAAGAAAATTTTACAAAACTTGGTGTTCTCAAAATCTGAAAAATGGACATAAAACTACTATAATATATTAAATTGTTATTCCCACATACGTCAGTTCAAGAATGTAAATATAGCCTCCATTCAAACTTGGAGAAACAAACTCTCACACCTAAAAACATGGAATCTGCACGTATGCTTTAAATTCGAACAAGAGAATGATAAATAGTAAGTATGTCACATAGGTGAAGTGAAGAACTTCAACATATGCACTGCAGAACCTACTCAGGTGTACAGCTGACCTTTCAGATATGATAGAGTAAACTACTGTTGATAGGATCTCACCACCTGACGACTCACTGTTAGGTAGATCTGTAAATTTCATGTCATCTATGTATTGGAAAATTGAGTTGATGAATTTCACTAGTGCATTTAACATTACTACATTGAATCGATTCAAATCACCGCCGATAATGAAGAACCAAAGGTAAACAATATAGCACATCAAAATCATTATGTGATTTCCCATTCTACAGGATGTTGGATAAGTTGTCATCTGGCATAACAATGGTGAGAAACATCGTGCAGACACAGACATTTGTTCACGCTTCCTAACTGATCAGTGACCATTGATAATTGCCAGTTCCGTGGACAATGCCCATTAAATCAAATATTAACTAAAATGCAGGGAGCAGGATGTTAATATTATTTTGGGTATAGTTTAATCAATCCTATCCATCTATATTCTCATACGAATCAACGAATTTTGTTAAAATAAGGTAGGGTTGTGATAAAAAGCTTCAACAAACTGGAATCAATATAGCTTCCTACAATTTTGAAATCTGAAGTGAGCAGAAAAGCTTGATATAAACATTGAATTACACTGAACACGGAAATTCAACATGATTTAGAAGTGAAATTCATAGGATTCTCAACTAGGCAATAGCACTACAACATAGGTATTTCCATTGGTTAAAGTATAGTGATCAATCAAGTGAATGGACAGCAGTGATAAATCATAATCATATATCGCGATAACCAACTTTCACAACTAAACCATTAGGCCAACCCCAGTTGACATCGCCACAGACGATTTTATGGTGCAGTAAATGCATTAGTGTATAAGCCAACTTGCTATTTATATTCGATTGATTCCTTAAACTTTACAATATATTAGTATACAAATACAGCATACATCCATGGTATGGGAAAGACTTCTATATAGCCTACGTTAAATTACACTTGATAAAATGAAGTTAACATGAATATTAAACTGTGAAGTACCGTAGTGAATCTGTAGGTGGTAGGCTATGCTTATGTATTGTATAGAATTACGTGAAACAGATAAAAATATCAAGATAAATTATTTACACACCAATATGAGTATCATTACTCTAAGCAAAATGTGCCACGATATCGCAACTTATGCATAAGTGATATAGCCAAGCTACAATTATTATTGGGGTGTACTTGATATATATGAGGTAGTCAGGTAGGCTATAGTGTTAGCACTTTTACTCACCTTCCAGAATGGCTACAACGAAGATAGCAGCGGCAATATTCATTCTCATCTTTTGGTATTGGAATATACAGTTTTCAGCTTCAAAAACGGCACGACGCCTTCCCAACGATGTTTCTTTTGGTTTAGACTAAAGCTTGCAGTTGTTTATGCCAAATATATACCATATACGCAGGAAGAAAAATCTTGAAATAACGAGGAAGATAGATAACTCCCGTACCACGATATCGTAAACCACGTTGTTCTATTCACACTCCCATCAAATAATCAAGGCGTCGGTTAGAAATATTAGAATACATTCAAAGGGCGCACGTAGAAGCGATCTCGGGCACCAATAGCAAACAAACCATCGCGGCAGCGCCCAGACATTCTCAATATCAGCCTTCTCTCGGATACCCAAATAAATATAAAGCTGCTGCGACCTAGCGACGAGTAAAGAAGCCTTTCACTATAGGACACTATGCTTTCACCATTTCCATGCTTTCACACAGTGCATTGCATACTGCATATAGCTCATACCTAGATCTACTCCCTTGATGGCCACGAGTACGGCGTAGCTATTCGCAACCCTGTGCTAGTCATATATATATATATATGTTCAATTTCAAAGTACAGTATATATCTATACAAAATAAGGAAGCGCAACGCAACACGCAAATATAGTTTCAGAATGTCTATATTTAACTATCGAATGTGACATTGGATGTCACATTCGATGATTTAACCAATCGTTCAATCCCCTCTGTTTACTAATCTTCATCATTTCAATGACAATAGAAGATTGCAATATTTAGCATAGAATACCCAGAATGGAGTAGGAACAGTTTAGTAATGAATCAAACGCACACCTTCTTGGCCCATCCCACTAATCGATTTTATATCGAAAAACAGACACGTTAAACCAGGCATGTGTGAGTGTATGACAATAGCACAACATAATCTCACGAATCATGATATCACCGTTATGCACGAAATAAAAGACAACGTACGACCCGGTGTCCAATAATTAAACCGTCAATCTAACGACGTATTGAAATATTGTTACAACGCGGACGCACTTGCTGACACTGAATTATTGCGTTTTCACAAGTAAGCTTCGAAATCCACCCCAGTTTCCGGAGCATTCGTTGTCTGGTAATCTCAGCATATACAGATTGATATCTGCCCCTGTGTTCGTCTCTTCGGAGTGAAGCTCGTGCTCCAGAACGCTTCAAAGTGAAAAGAATGCCGACAACCCACGATTCCCTCGCTACGAGAGATATCCCTGGTTTTAGGAATAGGGCGACGTATATTTTGTTCTTGATGTTTTGCGGCGTATACACCGATTCAAGATACACATGATATGTACATACTTCCTGCATATGCATGCCATGAGTGCATACGCCGCTTGACAAGGAAGGTGCAGATAGTCTTGTAAGGCTTTTTAAGTCTTGCACCACCCCTCCATGCTATCCTGCTTTTAGCTAAACAGTTTTGCACCACTAGGATTACCATGTCCTTCCTTTTGAGAGTGTCCTCCGATGTCGCCTAAATGTCCTCCTTCGCAGCTTTTAGAGCTAAGATAGTGTGTAGATTCAAGTGAAAATGGACATAAATGACGCTAAATAGGAAATTCGTGGTTCGAACGAAAGTGACGACCTTTTTTTAGTCAAATGTGAAGGAAAACTGTATTTCTGGAGTCGAGCTGGAAAGTTGAGCTTTATTTTAGTCAACCGACCACGAAGTGGGGAAAATCATTTCTTCTGGATTTTCCTCCGGTATTTTAGGTTTGAAAAAGTGTCCTATCCTTTCCCGATTCCAAAATCTGGTAACCCTATGCAGTATGCACCACCCCTCCATGCTATTCTGGTTTTCGTTGTACAGGCTGGCAGGGTTGTAATGACTCGAGTCACGATTTTCTGATGACTCGAGTCATTTTTTCAAAATACGGAAATGACTCGACTCGAGTCAATCTGTGTATTGACTCGACTTGGACTCGAGTCATTGCGCATGACTCGAACCAAGTCATTGACTCGAGACTCAGACGGCAAAGACCGACATTTCATTGTAATTTCAGAGCCAAAACACTATTGGGATTTCGTCTGTTGGTACTGGTACTTGAAAATGCGACCAGAAACTGCTAAGAGTGAAGAAAATTGGTATATTATAAATGCGAACCATTCGATATCACCAATCAGAGTTATAAAAAGTGGGTTCACCAAGATTTTAAGTGGAAACTGAGCAGTGAACACAGTGACTTGGACCCGAGTCATAATTTCATGACTCGGTCTCGACCCTGTGCTCGTTGACTTGGACTCGGTGGTGAATTGAAATGACTCGACTTGACCCGAGTCAAAACTATAAAAGTGAGGTTGACTTATGACTCGGAGCCTTGTGACTTGGTTACAACCCTGCAGGCTGGGCTAGATTTATGAACGTGATCCGATAATTATGTAGCCCCGATTAAATACTACAAAATAGGCATCGGCAAACATCTGTTAGATAATCTCGACCGATCTCGAATCGTTGGACGGGGCCGTTCACAATTCCATTTGTGTGCCTTGGAGTCGACTTTTATCAAAATACACCAACCAAAACTCTGTCAAGAAAAGGAGTTAGTGTACCACCTAAAAATAGTACATTGAACGCTCTCTCTTTCATGCTGGTGACGTCATATTTTGTGATACGATTGTTGATACACAATGTTCTTTCCAATTCTCTACTAGTTGCTGACGAGCACCCCTGACGAGTGTCAGCCGAAAATATTCGGGTTCATTTCAATATGAATATACTATTCAATTGTATATTGAAGTTCTGTACCTCCAAGAAGCTCTTCAAAATAGAAAAGTTCAATTTTATTGGTCAAGACACGAGCACCAGTGCAATTCTAAAATAAATACTCAAATCACTCACATAGTAACAGTGGAGTTCAGTACAGTACGGGTGTAGGAATAAAGAGAAATTAAATCGATCACTAGCATGTCGAAAGAACACAGACGATATGTTCATTCAAGTCTTAAAAACAACGTAGAGATACAGTTTCGTGAAGTAGTTACAAAATACAAGGATTGCAGAGAAGTCTCATACATACATAAAAGTTTTAGCGACCACAGTACGTGAATTTGACAGAAGAAATCGTTTTATCATTAGTCATTCATCAAAACACTTAACACTGAGAAATCACATACATTTTCTACAGCATCTCCTCTAAAAATGAGATCAAACTCGCACCATAAACACAAGTAAACAAGACACGAAGAATATCAAAACTCGTACCGTAAATTAAAAAGTCACAAATACTAAACGTGGAAATAGAAATATCTAATAAGTAAATTTCAGAAAGGGTGCTTTTTAGTCAGCGATGCCGACTTTGTTCCAGATTTCAATCACAAGATGAAGGTGACACTAATATAATTGTATAGTGTAATCAGAGGAGCGCCCCATGGATGTCACCACTACAGCCTGACTGATTATAATCGCCGATAATATTGAGACGATATCACACTTGAAAAGAATTATCGGTATCGGCTATTAAAGGCAACTTTCGGGACATCACGACACAGTAGTAGGGATTCAGTGAACTATATTAGCAACTGCTAGACAGAGAATATAGATATATTTGATATACCTTGCAGGCATCCAGATACAGTTTTTCTAGTTTAATTCATGCGCAAACATACGAATGGGCTGTAAAGTCGATCAAATAAATGCTATGAAGTTTTGGCTACGAAGTCTAGTCTTAAGCTAGATGCCATATCTTTTGAATATCGTCTAAATATATCAGGTTTATCATTGAAGGTGCTACTCATCACTGAGATTAGCTGATTAAACAAGAAAGTATTTTATATCATTCATTTTTGAAATTTTTCAATCTCAGTCCAAGTATTTTCGGCTACATCATGCCATTGCACAATTGGGCATTTCCCGAGTTGAACACAAGAGGCTGCAAACTTGGTGCGTATCCAAGACATTTCGTCAGCCGTTACCCGCGAAGGCCGCTACTTGCGCCTTTTCCTTTTCGTGACGTTCCTTCATCATTTCGAGAAGTCCGAAATTTAAGTCGAGCCCTTCTTGAGATTTCGAAACGGGAATATCCGCAGAGTAATGCGACGCGGACGACCCGAATTCCGAAGCGTTCGGAGATGGCTCAGGCACCTTGACTTTCGGCTTGGGTATCTGCCTTGAATATTCGATCGCCTGGAGGGAATGTGAATAATTACTTTTTGGCGTATCTCAATCACAAGCTACATCGAAATGATACAATTGACCGCAGAAGATGAGCAAGAAATTTACATTTGGCAATTTTAAAAATTTCTCATTTTAGGACTTGAATGGTTTATATTGGCTACTGTATGTAATTGTTGACGTAATGAAAGAACTCTCTCTCAGAGGTGGAAAGAGTAGTCAGCAATGCTATTCGAGTAGAAGTTAAAGTATTTAAGTAGAAGACGCAATTCCCGAGACATGCCATTCCTAATTCATGTACAAGCAGAATATTAAAGCATCAGAAGCACGCGAGGAAGCAGTCCCATAAATTAGATTTGGTCGAGGGGTGATATAATTTTAGCAGTAAATCAGAGGTGCCTACTTTTGAAATTGCAGGGCGTATCTTTGCAACTGACGCGTAACGACTAATTACACTAAAAATAGGCGTGATTTTCAAAAATAAGTTCAGTTACAGTGACACAGGTGCTATTTCACCCAGTTTTCATGATAATTTCACTCGTAAGATGCAATCATCTCCCAAGCTACTTTCTAGTTCACAAAACGGTGAAAAAAGTAGTTATGTCAAAAAACCGTAAAGTTGCATTGGAACTGGTTTAAAATCATAACCGCTTGAGTTTAAGCTGTGTCAGTAGGCTGGTAGAAGTAATGTTGGCAATTTTCATTACATTCAGAGGTGGTCGAAGTAGTCACCGTCGTTACTATGGTAGAAGTAGAAGTATCGGCGGAATTTCTACTCAAGTAAAAGTAGGAGTGGCGGTTCACAAGTAAGTAAGTAAGTAGGAATCCTACGTCTATTTTTGCCTAAAAAACTGAAAACTGTCAAGTAGAAGCAGACGTAGTCTAAATTCGTAACTACTTCAAAAGTAGTGCGAGTAGGCAAAATCTACTTCAAGTCAGTGTTGGGATCAAGTCACTACCTTCGAGTCACGAGTCAATTCGAGTCATTGCACATTTTGACTCGAGTCAAGTCAAGTCAATCGATTTTCGAAAGTGATTCGAGTCAAGTCAAGTCACTCGATTTTTGGAGGTGACTCGAGTCAAGTCGAGTCAAGTCAAGTCAAGTCAAGTCACGAGTCAAGTCACATTTCAAGTCAAGTTGCCTTTTCGAATGCCTACGCCATTGCATTTTGCTAGCTGTCTGAAATACAGATTAACTGGTCTTTGATTTTGAACCGATGAACGAATATGAAGTTAAATATACACGTAAGACGGCGCTGTATCGCTTACATATACGTAGAAATGCTAAACTACGCAATTATAATGGCATAGCCTCAGTTTATAGTTACCAGCCAATATAAAGAATAGAGAAACGAATTGATAAAATACAATACATTATTCATTTACAAATGGATATGATACAATTCGAGCCTGCGCCAATGGTCGAGGACTATATAAACTATCTCCATATAGACATTTTTCTCCTAAAATACTTTACTGTACTAGTTTACGACAGCGTAAGCTGTAAGCTTCGATCACTTCGTAAGCGGTCAATTTATTTGTGAGAGAGCAATAGAGGCTCAGTAAAACGAACGATCATTGAATGATTGGCCGCTCTCACGGGTTACACCAGCGTTTCGCGAACAATCCGATTGCAAGATACAGTGATTTTTATCGACATCGATTGCTTGATGACTTGAAATTGACTCGTGAATTTTGCTTCGAGTCACGAGTCAATCCGCATTTCTGATACGCCGAGTCAAGTCAAGTCATACGAAAAAGGTGACTCGAGTCTGACTCGAGTCAAGTCATGACTCGAGTCATCCCAACACTGCTTCAAGTACTTCAAAAAGTAGAAGTACTTCGTTACTGACCACCTCTGATTATATTCCAAGTGGAAGTAGCGATTTGCGAGTAATGAAAAAGTAAGTACCGTATTCTAGGCCTAGTTTGTCTAAACATAGAAAACGTAGAAGTGGAAGCCGGTCCCAGCGCAACACCCACCCTCATTCGTTTCTCCAGCATCTCCTTCCTTTTCTTCTCGTCCATGGTGGCGGAAAAGTGGTGCTTTTCGTCAAAAGCGGGCGCGATGTCGCCGTCCGTCTCGTAAATATTTTCCTTCTGTTTGATGACGCCGTTGGTCATGTGCTCTTTACGGATCAGCTCCGCGTACTGCTTCGCACGGTCCGCCTTTTCCATCTGCGTCAACGACAAAAATTGTACTTGCAAACAGTGAATATTATATAAATAATACACATGCCAACAGGAATTCGTGTATAACCTAGAACTAGCACACTGAGCCGAAGCCGTCTGTTTATTCGAAATTTCGTGCCGTTGATATCACATATGCGTACACAATTGTTGATATACAACAATCAATTTCAATTCACTCCAGTTTCTGACGATTACCCCTGATGAATGTCAGCCGAAAATAGTCAGGTTTAGTTCAATACACATATTTGAAAAGATTCTTGGACATACAGAACTTCAATGTACAATTGATTAGTATAATCATTATTCGTATTGAAATGAGCCTGATATTTTTGGCTGGCACTCGTCAGGGGTAATCGTCAGCAACTAGTAGAGAATGAGAATGAACATTGTATATCAACAATCGTATCACAAAATATGACGTCACCAGCATAAAAGAGAGAGCGTTCAATGTACTATCTTTAGGTGGTACACGAACTGCTTTTGTTGACAGAGTTTGGGTTGGTGTATTCTGATAAAAGTCGACTCCAAGGCACACAAATGAAAGTGTGAACGCCCCCCCCCCAACGACGCGACATCTGTCATCTCGATAATTATTCGCACAAATCGGATTATCTAACAGAATATGGCAGATGGCAGAATTAATGGCCTTTGATCGGTCAGCATCAAGCTCAAGCGGATGAGTTATGAATATGCTGTAGAATACGAATATGTTATTCAATCTATATTATACAACGTTTTGAGTCACCTTTTCTCGGGCGCTCTTCAAATCCGGCCCCAGCCCGCCCAGTTTCACGTCTTTCTTCAAATTTTTGTAATCGTTCAGAGTGTATATCTGAAAAAGAGCAGTAGAATTAAGATGTGGTCAGTAACAAAGCACTTCCGCTTATTTGCGGTGCCCAAGAAGGTTTTTCCTACTTGTGATACTTCTACCTTTACTCAAACAGTTTTTTAGGCAAAACGACTCACTTTTTACAATCTAGATTTTGAAAAGTAAAATGTAGTTTTGGGTATGTTTGCATAGAGTGAAGTTGTCATTACTACCGGGCAAAATAGCCCCTGTATCATGTTAACTAAATATATTTTCAAAAATTGTTATCAAAAGAATGACAGCGTATTACGGTTCTTGTTTTAACCCGATCGAAACGGCACACTCATTAATGAGGCCTGAGCGTATTTTCACGAACACGCTTTACTTAATCCTAAATTTCCCGAGTTGTTCTGGTCGTAGACAATTACAACTATTCCAGATGGATAGCTATTATCAATACGCATACGTCGAGCCATAAATAACATATTATACTATCGAATAACCTGTTCAAAATGCAGATTGAATACATAAAAACGTTTTGCGCAAAATTCAATTCGCCACGGCGTTCGCGTGAATGTGCGCGCGTGAGATAAACCAGCGCCCGTGACCTAAATCAGCGCATCGCCGAGACATCAAATTCATTTGCAGATCTTTTCTCCTAACATGCGTTGGTTATGCCCATTGCCCATCTATTGGAATACTTATAATCAATAATTAGTCGCACAGAAGATTCTTTGAACTGGAAGTAAAAATATTTTACGAAATAACATGCGCGGGTTTTAGCAATGTCTTTTCTGTTGCTGTTGAAGATTACGCATATTGAATATTTTTGCTTTTCATACTAATACACCAATACTGCCATGATGTTGTTCAGCGAGCTACAAGATCTCCGCTATTGATATGACAGGAAATTTATGTCCGTAAATGGCTGCACTTCTGGTGAAAATGTTTCACGTCTTTCCCGTAGTAGCCTAGCGAATAAAACGAAATGCACCGGCACATCAAAGCTCCGGTCGCGATTCTGGTATTGAAAGGTATTTTCGTGTCTGCTCGAGATTTCCGTCCACAACGCGCAGGTCATTCATGAAAATTTGACGACCAGCAAAGCCAATGGCATATATTGCGACACGCAATAAATTATTTTACAAAAATATGGTTGAATGTCGATTTTCAATTTAGCGGATCGAGGTATGTAGAGTCTGCGGTCACGAACGCACTTCGAAACTGATTGCTGAGATGCGCGTGTTGTACAACAGCAATGTTAGTTTCAACACATGGCACTAACTCGTACAAAGGATGGACAAGCGATTACATATACCGGCGTTGTGAAATGAATCATTTCAACGTCCGCGATACTATGTTATTACCCAAACAATAACACGCGGTAATATATTTGCTGTTGTGATTAGCGAAGATTCGCTGTTGCAGATTACGCATATCGATTGCTGCTTTTCATACTAATACAGCATTACCAACATGATGGTATTCAGTTCAGCGAGCTACAAGATCTCCAAAGCGCAATCGATATGACAGAAAATTTATGTCCGTAAATGGCTTCACTTCTGGTGAAAATGTTTCAGATCTGGCCCATGGTAGAGAACAAAACCTAAATATGGTTGAATGTTCAATGTCCATTGTCAAATTAGCGAATAAATAGGTATGTAGAGTCGGCGGTCGAGTTGTGCACTTCGAAACTGATTGCTGCGATGCACATGTCGTGATAGCTGGGTTATCAGGATGCCTATTGGTTCAATAGACAGCCCTTGTCTCAAAGCGATTGTCTACATCACCATTGTCGATGAAAGGTTTGCATAATATGACCCGGGGCCTACGATAAGTTATCGTAGGCCCCGTATGACCTAATCTTTCTTCAAATGTCCAGTAAAATAGCAGTGAAACACTGCATTTTATATTGCAGATATGACTACCTGTCAATCCAACCAATATATATTCAGTTCTACTTGTTGTACAAGAGCAAGGTGTGTTTCGATAAAGCACTATCTAGTACTTAGTAACTCGTACGAAGCGATTACATACATCGGCGTCCGGCACTGTGAATTGAATCATTGAATGAACGTCGTCAATACTACAATAACACGCGGCGCGTGTATGTGCGCTGAAAGCGAGACGCCTGGCATCAATCGCGCTATAGCCAACTGTAGCCATCGGTATATCAGCGGTCGTTACAGTCGATTGTATTATCGTAAGAACCTCACTCAGGTCATTTTGGAATCTTGATATTGCTGTGAAATCAGTCAGGCGATGATTCTATCCCGAGCACGTCTATGTATGACGTAGTCGCAAATTCAAAAAGCAAATTCTCTTTTATTTTCAAAAAGTTGAGAACACTTCTTGGTATAGGGGCATCACCTGTTTCTCTCTCGCTTTGAGAGTAGCTCAGTTGGTTAGGCGGTTGTTTCACGATTACAGCGATATATTGGGTGTCGGTTCAAGTCCAGTGGTTCAGATTTTATGAACATTTTTCTAAATGCATTGAAATTTGGACTTGAGGCCGGCCGTTCAAGTAGGGTACTACCTGTAAGTGGAAAAGCATCAAGAGATATTCCCAATTCTAAATCCAATCCATATTGGGATGCAATACTTATCCATAACAAATTATTCCTATGCTGGTATTGGTAATAATGTGTGATAACGGCATTGTTGCAACCACGATAGCACTGCAAATGAGTCAATAGTTGCAAAAGGCATTTACTCAAAATATTTACATATCCTGAGTGGTATTGAAATATGACATGAATCTACTAGATAATAATTAGTTTTCACACCACATTCGCAAAAAGTTCTGGTAGGGTTACCTTATATTTCTTCCTCGTCTTCTCCTTTTCATACTGTTCCACATAGCTGCCGTTATTTTGCGACCTTTGCGACTCATTGTCGGCGTTGGGCGACTGCTTCAATGGAGACTTTGCGGTTGGCTTTAGAATCGGAGGCAGTATAGGATAGCTCTCTTCATGCACATCATAATAACCACCTGGGATCAATTCAATAGTTAGTCGGACAATATACTTCACGGTAGTGTCACTTATTGTAAGGATACCGACTAGTCACAAAGATAATGACTATTGTCTACATATTGAGGACAAAGTGAACGAAGAGACTGTTGGAGGTACAGAACTTCAATATACAATTGAATAATCTATTCATATTGAAATGAATATCATGCTGATTTTATTATCAATACATTATTTAATTGTATATCATTATCGTAAATGGAAGTACTAGAAATAATCAATTATGTGGACAAGTACATAAGGACTACCCAACATCGACAAACTTCCTTAGGCTGAAGGATACCGGAGAGATTTCAAAGTCCAAGAGCATTAAACTGAGACCGATCTATCAAATGATGCCAATGTCCCAACTAGTTATGGACCAACATTCAAAGCACAGGTCAATAGAAAAATTTATGTAAAATAGAATGGAAATTACATATTGTTGAAATAGGGATACATCCAAACGCAAAATAGATCATCTATTCAGTCAGTTTACATTTCCAACATTTAAGTGAGAACCCTTCTTGTGCTCAAAACTATAATGACCAAATGTTTACAGTCATTGCGCGAGGCAGATCCTTGTTTCATTTGAAAGCCCTAGAATCAACAATCATCCAATTGACCAAGCCTATTTTATGTAGGCAAAAAGATTTTCTGTATAACTTACAAATTTCCCATTAGTGCGTTCTAATTCGTGTTTGTTATTGTTTGGTTTCAAAATGCTATGTTACTAGTATCGTACTCTTTTAGTTTGTTATTGTTGCCATCGTTACATTGCGGACTTCATGGTATGTAATTTCTGATTGTTGCGTCATACTTCGCCTTTTTGGTTTTGCTTTTCATTCTGTTTAAATCCCTTTAGTGTGCCGTTAACTCTTGAAAAGAGGCACCCGAAAAGTCTTCGAGTTGAATAAATATTTTACTACAATGGATGTTGTATTGAAAGCTATCTTCAAGTTCTGTACCACAAACCAACTGTTCAGTTTACATTATAAACTATTCGAACTAGCCAAGATATGCCTTCAGGACATGACACACAAAAAAAGCCTTCAACTAAACAATTTATGTAATAACAGCTGATAATCTACAACAGGGGTTCTCAAACTTAACGGGGGTACGCGAGTAACTCTATTTTTGTCGGCACTGTAATCATTTTCTTCCAACAAATTTCAACTTTTATGTGCCACGTCAGAAAAAAAGTTCTAGCTTAATAAATGCATCGTTTTATTTGGGCTTTTAGGGTTTTATGAGACCTAGTTATGGCTTCCAACCGTAAAAATACACTTTACACACAATCGTAAATTGACTTTGGATTTACATTGCTTTTACCGAGTACGGCATGCATGTATATAACTCACAAAGGTTATGCAGTTAAAAAAAGTTTGAGGATCCCTGATCTAGAGTACAAGTGCCCAACTTTATTAGAGTCGTGGCCAACTTTCCGTTTTAAAAATACCATGGTCAGGTTTAGTTATTCCAGAACTACCGAGGGTAGTCAATCGCCAACTACGATCTAATTTACAAGTCACGATTATGTCATAACGACGACAATCTTACTATAATCCGAAGCACGTTACTAATGAAGGTCAACTAAAAGAACAATAAGGCGGAAATATGAATAATATTTTCAACAACTCCAGGATTTTTCAACTAGCTTCAAAATCCTCCTGTGGCCTGCCGGTCAAGAACCACTAATCTATAACTTTCAAAGAGACCCGTCTCCGAAAAGCAGTTCAAAGGAAATTCGGCCGGCATTACTATCGTTTAATCACAAATCCGAACATACACACCATCATTTTCTTTCCCCTCCGGATAAAACCTTGCTCTCTGCATCGAATGCCGTTGAGATTTCGAAGGGGGCGTCGGAGGCAGTGGGACTTGGTACCTATTCAAGCCGTAACCGCTCCCAAATTCGCCATCCAATCCTTGTATAGCGATCGCTACAATTAACAGTTAAAGCTATTAGGTAAAAAGTACGTATATACGACCATTTCCGTATAGAAGTCATTATTGGTACTCAACTTTGAAACTTTTTACTTGAGTACAAAAAGAAGTAGCAAATTTTCAAGTAATAATTATTCCAGGCCTAAGTTTGCCTAAAAACTAAAAAAACCCATTAAATAGAAGTAGAGGCAGTCTAAAATCATGACCGCTCGAGTAAGCAGTGCAAGCAGGCAAAATCTACTTGAGTGCTCCGAAAACGTAGAAGTACTCGGTTAATGACCGAAAAGTGAACCCGCTAGACTCACGTTCATTATCGCCCAAAAAAGTCACCCTCCGGCTGAATTTACTACCGCTGGACTGGTGCGACACAGGCGTGGCAAAGTCGACGGGCGGCGCTTCCCGTTGACCGAAAGGGTTGGTCCACACGTTCGGATTCTGCCTGGGCTGTTCCTGGCCATTTCCGAGGTTTTTTCGTAGCACGTTACCCGAGTCTGGATTGAGGATGTTCGGCTGATACACGTCGGCCGCATATCTGAATCGAATAGTATATTCATTTTGAAAGAAAAACTGAGTATTTTCGGCTGACACTCGTCAGGGTTAATCGTCTCCAACTAGTAGAGAATTGGGAAGAACATTGTACATCAACAATCGTATCACTGCATATCTAAATAAGTGGAATCGAATTTGAAACCAGAGTACCTGTACCGAAAAGATACTAAACGCGTGAATATCGGTTATCAGACCGGAAAAATTTCAAAACAAATTTTGCGGAGCGACGAACTTTCAAATATCAGAATCGACCAATAATATGATTACGACAAAAGTGCAAAGCCTTGCAGGTGTGATTTAATGACAAATTTGCAGCTGTCTTTTTGATACCGCACCAATTATGCAGTATGCGGTAAAACCACCAACTTGATATTGACAGAAATGTGACCTAGCCATACGCTAGACTTCATTATACTGTCAAATGTCGCTACATTGCACTGCCGAATTTGGTCAGATTTTGTTTAACAAGTCTTCATATCTTCCTCATATTACTGGTCTTAAACGGTTTGGTAAAAGGCTTGGAGCGTTGTGATAGGATAATTTGAAAGTAGACCATTGGCTGTATACCCCGTCAGAAAGAGTTAGAAATTATGTTTGAAATATCCAAATCAGTTTAAAAATTGAAAATTTATTGGTGTTAACGGTTTAGTTGTTTTATCACTGTTGTTGGAGCATAGTTCATTTTCTACACCAATAACCTGTAGTAGTGTATGAGGTGAAGAATCACTAATACAATTAAATAATTACAAGCCTTAAGCGTCTTACAATTTCCAATTGAGAACCAAATTGAAATATATTTGGCAGAAAAGTTGACATAGGCTGGACGATGATAGCCACCAGCGTAACATACAAGCGACATGTACTTTACCTAGTCTGAAACGCTTTCATGAGCGGGCTGCTTTGATCTTGTATCGGGCGCACCCTCGGCGAATAAAACGCGTCGTGATTACTGCGAGATGACTCCTGTCCATATTCACCGGGTGACCTACAATAGGAATATGAATTAGGCAGATCCCATGCCAAAGCCTAGAAGTGGGTACCTTTTCAAATGTCCCGGGGAGTATTCCGCCGCTTGCGAAGGCAGGGGGAGATGCTGCCGAACCTTTACGTGTCCTGGGCTCTGTTGCTGGATCGTGTGATTTCCGTCCTGTACAAAATGAACATTACATCCACATGGTAATCGCTATAGTCTTTCGGTTGGTCCAATGATTACTACCTTATTGGATTGGAAAGAAAAATTGGTGGTTCACGTTCAGATTTTGCATGCAGCGATTAATCGTAGGTGGCCACTTCCGTAATAGAAAGATGCAACATTGCGACGGAACTACAATTTGCCGTATGTTTCCAACACTAGCTATCAATATTTGTACGGAGGCAAAGACATAATTCAAAACTATAAAGAAGCAAAGTGTCAACTAGCACACGGCATCCTTACGATATGTCATACCATATTTCCTACTCGAAAACGGCATCAACTTTACTTGTACTCGACTACTTATATGTAGTATTTGTGGGTATGATACCAAATTGAATTATCTGCGTACATCTGCATGCATGCAGTCATTCACATCAAATCTTCTATCCGAGACAATGACAAATTGATACATACTTGATCGAAGTAAGATTGGTATCCGCTATGCGGCGTGTCGTCTATCTGCCTTTGATATTGTGATGCAGCGTTCATTCCAGAGCCTGTTACATATCTTTTAGTTACGTTTGTATCTTCTAGATATGATGTTGATATTACCGTGGTTATGTACGTTGGGTGATGGTCTCTGCTGAATTACTTTGCCCTTGTTTAAATTTCGATTTTTCGCATTTTTCAGTCTTTCAACCTTGAATATGAGACAAGAGTGTGAGCTGTTAACATGGCTCACAATATTAAAATTCTTGATACATGCTACCAGAAATCAAATGTTTCCAAACGAAAGGCATGTATGTTGGGGTTTTCAGACTGTATAGAGACAAGCGTACCTGTTTCATGCGGGTGTGATCAGACTAGTTCACCTTCAAGGTCGTATCGACCATTCCTATCTGATATCGAATACTGTGCATGCATATTTTCTGTACCCCCAGCGTGAGTCCGCCAAACCACTATTGTACCGCCGATACGTAGATGATACATTTGTCATTTTCAGGAATGAATCGGAGTGTGACCAATTTCTCATTCGCTTAAACTCGCTTCACCCGGCCTTGCAATTCACAATAGAAAAAGAACGCAATAACTCATTATCATTTCTGGACGTATTAGTTGAAAAGCGCAATACTAACAAATTTGAAACGTCTGTTTTCAGGAAATCAACATTCACAGGCCAATACCTTCGCTGGAATTCATTTAGTCCTCGGCGCAGAAAAATTAACCTCATAGGCACACTCGTGCATAGAGCGTTGATGATATGTTCGGGTAACAAATTGAGTTTAGAACTTGACTACATCCGAAAAATCTTACTGGATAACGGTTACCCTGAACACGTCATCAGCCGCGGCATGGAGAGGAAATTAACGCAATTCAACGCAGAAAAACGAACAGAGCCCACCGCACGAACAATAAAAGATGTTTATATCCATCTACCTTGGATTGGCCCCATTTCCACCCGCTTTGAAAAACAATTGATTTCTGCTGTCAGTAAGTGTTACAACACAGTCAAAACCAATGTGATTTTTACAACAACACAACTGCTCCCTTCAACACGCAAAGACATGCTTCCTGCACTTCAACAAAGTAATGTAGTGTACGAATATAGGTGCCACTGTGATTGTGGCTACGTGGGAAGAACGTCAAGACGTCTGCAGGACCGCATAAACCAACATGTCCCCAGATTTATCAGAACACGCTCAGTGAAAAGCTCACCCTTAACTCATCCACTTAAGATTGATGCTGATCGATCAAAGGCAATTAATTCTGCCATCGGCAAACATCTGTTGGATGATCCGATTTGTGCGAATAATTATCGAGACGACCGATTTCGAATCGTGGGACGAGGTCGCTCACAATTCCATTTGTGTGCCTTGGAATCAACTTTTATCAAAATACACCAACCAAAACTCTGTCAACAAAAGGAGTTCGTGTACCACCTAAAAATAGTACATT
The DNA here is from genome assembly GCF_051294905.1 of Botryllus schlosseri. Lineage (NCBI taxonomy): Eukaryota > Metazoa > Chordata > Ascidiacea > Stolidobranchia > Styelidae > Botryllus > Botryllus schlosseri. The sequence goes on along the minus strand of NC_137246.1, from coordinate 24,132,934 downwards.
GAACGCTCTCTCTTTCATGCTGGTGACGTCATATTTTGTGATACGATTGTTGATATACAATGTTCTTTCCAATTCTCTACTAGTTGCTGACGATTACCCCTGACGAGTGTCAGCCGAAAATATTCGGGTTCATTTCAATATGAATATACTGTTTAATTGTATATTGAAGTTCTGTACCTCCAAGAAGCTCTTCACCCCCATTATTGCTGTCGGTTTGTTATGTATTTTGGTTGGATGGAAAAATAAAGACTTGCTCTCTCACTCTCTCAGATTAAGGATTCAATTCATTATAAATCTCAAACATGACAATCCGGTTCTACCCAAGTTATGGCAAAGAAACTTCATGAAATATAGCAAAACATGATAAATTTCAACTCCGGTTCAAATTTGGCTTTGAGCTACACATTACACTTGCGCCAATAGAAACATTAAACAATAACCTGATGATTTTTGAGCTACCAGAAATTCGAATTCAAGCGTGATGTCAAAATTTAAGCTTCTAAATTCCGCCTCTTATTAGTCTTCCCTAGGGAAAGGCAAAGCTGTTTCGATTACCATCTCCAATAAATCCGATCTGGTATTTTTTCAACCATACCTATTTCAATACACTTTGTGACAGTGCTGTGGGTTGATCACAACTTCACGGATATCTCATTTCCAGTAACGTATGTACTTTGTACTACATGTTCGTATGCTGAATTACCATTTACCACCAATGGAGGCTTCAGGGCTTCCACAGTGGGAAATCAAATCAAAACTATAACTCCCGTTGATAGATAACAACACTTAGTTGCAAGGAGAGTGCAATTTCAGTATTCGAAATAATCATTACTCACTGCAATGCAAACGAAAAATACCTGTCTAGCCCATAACTCTTCCATAGAATTCGGAGGATATTGGCTTTCGCTTTCGTGATGGTGTGGAACACGCTCCGGAGATTGCTGTAACACATAATCAGGTCAGCACCAACGTCGCACAACCCAAATTGTATTGTACAAACTTGAATGACCGGTTCCTTGATTTCAGACTGCGATCTGGTTTGCAAAAATTCCACCTTTTGATTTCGCTTGCGGTGAAGGTCCAGGTATCCTGCCGAGTTGCTCTTGCGATTTAATCTGAAAAGTACTCGAGTTAGTAGCATGAAATATATAGGTGACGAGTGTCAGCCAAAAATATTCTAGTATAATTCAATATGAATATAATATATTATCATTATTCAATTGAATATTGATGTATAAGTAGTTCGCTCACCTCTGTTTGTTGAGTTCGATATAATCGACATCTGTTGGCCTTGGATTCTTGGGGGGCGTTGGCATTATCGACACCTTTTTCTTCTCTCTTGGTGTCAAAGCGATTAACGGGTCTTTCTTGCCGGTGTAGAAATGTTCCTCGGTCGGCTGCGGCGGAAATGTACGCGGCGACATTGACTTTTTAGAGTTCCTTCGCGGCGGCCTGCTGTAATGCGTGTCTCTGTGGCCGGGCGCGTGGCTTGGGGACGGGATACGGTGCCGGTCGGGCAGGAGTTGGTATCCCCCGATTCGGATTGGCTCCTCGTACCTGGTAATGGGAATGGAATGTAAATTTAAACACAAGTCAATTTAAGAAATTGAAGGATTTTTTAGCATGTCGTTTTGCCATCTTTTCCTGCTGCTTCTCAATAAGAAGGTCTACATTCGTCACAGAAATTACAAACAAATCCAACTTTTGACACCAGCTGTTACGTTATGTGCCTTTCAAGAACAGTAAACCTATACAATAAACTTCCAATACGAATCCAATGTATTTCATCTTCAATAGCAGAATAGAATCACTAACACTGTACGATTATGAGACTACTGGAGATACGGGAACTTGAATACAAGTGCATAATATATTTATATTGAAGTAAACCCGAATATTTTCATCAGGGGTAACAGCAACTAGTAGAGAATTGATAACAACATTGTATATCAACAATAGCATCACCAAATATGACAACATCGGCATCATACGATTCCTATCCAGAGAGCAGGTAGACAAGAGAGTCTGCGGATCACGGATGATATGGTATAAATACAAAGCAAGGCACACCAGCAAATCACGATTGCCACTACTTGCTAGTCCTGCGCACACAATAGTCAAAGGATACCAGCGTAAAAGCAAAAGCATAATTTAATCACCCTTTTTCTTGTTGCTCGATTCTTCTGATCAAGACCGAGTAGCTTTCCGTCCTGGGCGCGGCCAAATCCTGCGGCAACAGCTGCTGGGGATCGACGGGTCGCTTCTCCTCTTCTTCCGAATGATCTGAACGATGCAGGAACAAAGGAAGGATGTCAGCAGAGATGGTCAAACTGGTCGGTGTTGCTAATCACGTAGAAATCGAAGGAATGCAATGAATTTTTGCTAAATTACAAGCACAAATAAGAATTTCTGAGAGGTGTCAAAACCACATGAAAGCTATGAATAGTACTGAAACAAGCAGTTTCAAAAAGCAGTTAATCCGGGGTGGACACTTTTGAAATTACCGGGTGCATCTTCGCTACTGACTCAAAGTGACCAACGACGGTTACAAATAGGGCTGGGCAAAATCGAGTACCTGAGTGATTCGATTCCGAATCACGTAATATGCTTCGAGTCGAGTCCAGTAATCGAGTATCACACCGTATGACGTCATAACAGAATACAATACGTCAAATTTCAAATGTGTACAGTTTATGCCACCACAAAGAATATAATGCCTGTTATCCATCCCACAAAATATACTTTGGTATTTTTTCGACCACACCGATTTCATTCCACTTGGTGACATTGCTGTGGGATGATCATGACTTCAGAAATGTGCTACGTCCAGTAACCTTCGTAGCTTTGTACTATATGTTTCATATACTATGATACCGCCAATCAAGGTTTCAAGGGTTCAATAGTGAAAATTAGTATCAAAACTATAATTCACGTTGATAAATTAACTTTCAGGACGACAAGCGTATAATATCAGTACTCGAAAAAATTGTCTTTTACTACTCGACTCGAATCATTAAAATTAATATTCGATTCAGATTCAAGTACTCGAATCATTGTGCCCAGCCCTAGTTACAAATAGAGCAATCTTCGAAAATAGATAAAGTTTCCATGATAAAGGGGCTATTTCACACATAGAAATAACGCAAGCCAATCCCAAATCTACTTTCCTACTTTACAAAGTGTGAAGTATAAAAAGCAACAGCTTTAGTACTCGGCAAAGGTAGCAGTACTTCGTTAGCGACCACATCTAAACAAAACATCGTCTCACCTGCTTCATGGAGAATCTCCGCCTGCAGCATTTTATTGAATTCTTCTTCGTACAACGCGTTGGTTTGTTGCAACCGGACCGGGTCGGCGCTAAGTCGCGTCGGCGATATACTGCAAGTGCATAGAAATTACAGCGAATATAATAACATGCTTTTACCAGTATCTCGAGTTCACATTGTATTGATTTAAATCGGAGGGGGGGCATTGGGTCAATGCAGTCAGTGTTGGCAGCCAGGTAGAAGTAACACGGTAAATTGCTAGGCACAACGAATGGAAAAAGCCTTTATGACACTACCAATAGGTGCAATTTTAGAAAACATATTCAGTTATCATGATACAGCGGCAATTTCGTGTTAGCTGTTATGGCAATTTCACTCCGAAAAGTGATGCAAACATATCCAAAAACTACTTTTTACTAGATCCAGAGTGGAAAAAGTAATTCGTTCTGCCTTCAAAACGCTTAAGCAGAAATGGAAAACCTCTTGAAGCAGTGCAAGTAGACAAAACCTACTTTGAAGCACTTCGTTACTGAGAACCTTTGAATAAAATCCAAATGTGCAGGAAAATGACGTGAAGAACATTTTGATCAGCAATACTGGTAATACAATCTATCAATAGCAATAACCCATCACAACTACTCCCAATTCTCATTACTACTCGAGAATGATCCAAGGCCGACCCGTACCACTACCAGGCGGCGCACGTGTGATTCAAAATAAACGTAAAGAGAGATCCCAAAACCCCCACCTTCTTGGGTTGAATTTCAGCGAGTTTTCCCTGAAATGGCGAGGTCTGCAAGTAGAAAAGAGGAATCACGCATCAGTAACCAAACATCATTCTCATTCCAATGCCGGGAATTCATGTTCTTGCGGCGTTATGTGACTGCATTTTGAAACAGGTCCGCAACTCTAACCTACCCTTAGATGCCAAATACGGCAGCCAGAGGTGGTCAGCAAAGAATTACCTCTATTTCTTCAGATTGCTCAAGTAGATTTTTCCTTTTTGTATTATTACTGAAGTGGTTACGTTTTCAGACTACTTCGACTTCAACTTGAACAGTTTTTTAGAAAAACCTACTTACTTTTACACGCTGAATTTTGAAAAGCATACAGCTGTTTTGGGACTGCTTTAAGTCACTTTTATGAGTAAAATTATCAGAAAAACTGCTTGAACTATTCCCCGTATCACAGTATCTGAATATCTATTCGTAGATTGCTCATATTTGTAGTGTCATTTGGTGTTACTCGCAAAGATGCACCCTGAAATTTCTTCAGGGCCACCTCCAATTAATGGAGAAGAGTGTGCAAAATGCAACCCATCGACCAAATCTACTTGTGAGACAACGTCCAAGAGTACTTTTTCTTATGTTCAATTTCTAATTCTACATCTACTTGCAATTTTGACACGTCATTACAATTTCTACATCTACTCGTAATTGAGTGGAGGTTTAACATGTTACTTCTACACTACATCTACTTGGGTAGCAATACTGGCTACTTTGATCACCTCTGGCCCACAACACAAGATCTCTAAATTCTGCAAATATTGCAGACTACGACACAGACTCTGTGGCACCATTAGCAAAGCTAGACGTTTGCTACCATAAAAGTCACCAGTCAGCCGTCCCCACCAAAACATATGTCAACGCGACTTCACCATAACAAATACCAACACAATATTCCATCACACAATACGAAACACGGCTTACAACTGTCACGCCTATTTTGCGCAAATAGATAACCAACAAGCAAAGGTTGCAGTGTCGCTCGTGTAAAACGTGTAACGTGCTATCGTAGGTCAAGATAGCACAATAACAAGACTGGTCTTTACATAGTAAGGCGTAATTCTGACATAATCCAGAACAATGGGATACGCTCCACACAACTTAACAAAGCCAATGTTTACGCTGGAAACAAAACCCTGATTATGACTCTAAAGCTAGCACAAGGCGAATATGTACATTGTACATAAATCAATTGGTGCAAACAAAATGTTGAGTAAACCATCACAAAACGCGCTTTACCACAACACCTGTCAAGCACAATCATACTGTGTACTGTGCGATACCCTGTACGTATCAAAAGTATTATCATCACTACAGATGAGAGCCCATCCAAAGCATAATAAATAAATCCTCTGGTCAAGGGCATATGTAATAGGGATTACCAGTACCACAAATTATCATATTTATGACGAGCCTCAGGCTTTGAGATCCATTAGTGACTTTCAAGCCGCTTATGGATGAGGAAACTATGAACAGATGTTGACCAACTGGAGTATTTTGAGCTTATGCAGACTACAAACAGATCATTGAAGTTATACACTCGAAAAAGTAGCGTGCAACTGCATATATTGAATAACTACACATTGTTTATCAAGAACAACAAAATTGTTGTAAATCTACAAAATTTTGGTGCCAAACATTTTATCAGTACCCGAATACTGCTCTTCAAGATGCCGAAATTTTTGATTATTATAACACCGGGATGCATGTTAAATGTGACGCAAATTCGTCATACTGTTGAAGATTATGGGATGATAGAACAGATAAGTAGTCCCTTTTCAATTAATAATAAAGCCACAAACGTTTGATATTCCAAGATGTGCCTGCATTTCGATTTCAATGAATAATCTCAATATATGAAATCAAAAATCTGCAACCATGATATTGTCCTACTAGTAACAAAATGTACAATGCACCAGTTCGATACTCCGCAAATGATAGTCACGGTACATTATCAATCAACAAAATTGCACAAATGTTGACTTACGATCCAGGCGAAAACAGTCCTTTACGGTGAACGACAATGGCACCACCACTTGGGACACTACCCGGAGTCTCGTCTAAGCTGTCTTTAAATCTGCCATTATAAAGACATTTCCAATTGATTAGATCATTACAAACTATTACGTATATAAAAATAGGAAGTATACAGCACATTTGAGAGCAGAAAATTGCGCGTGTCAATCACCCGTTATGCTAATATCGCATACCATTACTGTGACATTGTTTTAAATTATGGTAGACGCAGCATATCTTCAACACCTCGCAACCCGAAATTACGATAAGATTATTAGTTCTACATGTTCACTATACTTTTTGATCATACACGCTATTCCACTCATCATTCAAAACTTTGAGAGACGTGTCACACAATCCATCGTAAACCTTGTAAGGGTTAACTACTGTAACAAAATCAACCCAAACCATGGAACTTACCGCGACGCATCTCGATAGTTTTCCTTGTGTTCTGGACTTGCCGTTTTTCGTGTTTCTTGCCGGAAGTCTGGATTGTACCTCAAATCTGCATATTTATCTTCTCCTTGCGTGGCGGGCATATCAGATGGTGTTTTATTTGAAATATTGCTCTTTCTTCCGCTGCCAAAGCAAATACTAGATTAGACACAAAATATGTAAAGAGACATTGTCCTGTTGTCAGAACTTGCAAATAATTTCCAATAAAATGAGTATATATTCCATTTATTTCAATCGAGTTGCCTGTAATTCTTCTAAAACAATGTGTAAATTTGTAATTATAAATGACAAATACCTAAGTGCGGACGATGCCATAGTAATCCCATCTCCAAAGGATTGGTAATTCAACGAGTCTGCTACGATAGTACGGTCATCATCTTCTTCACCAGAGACAACAAAATCTTCAGAATCGTCTAATCTCATCTAGAAAACAGTGGGAATAGCGAATAGTAGCTCCAAGCACAAGATACCTTGAATATGAGACGCCACGACTACAGTATAACTGACAAGCTTTATCTACACTGGAAGACGACTAAACAGATAAGATAAGTCCTTCTTAGCTGTATTTCGAACATCCAATGATTTAAAAAAGTAAATATCATCGATGTGCAATCACAGTAGCTTATCTCCATTTTTCAAAATCTGGCACATCTTGGCCATGGTTATGTTTCTCAGGACATAGCCGAAAGAAAATGAAAACTTCACAAAGACCAAATTTTCTCAAATTGTGTATAATGGATGCAACTGCGACAATATATTCAAAAGCGCACAAGTACAACACACACACGTCTACGTCGTCCAAATATCATATGATCGACCGAAAAGATCATCGGTCCATCAAATATGCCGGACCTGATGTGTGGAACAGTATCCCGCCGACCATCCGACAGTCGACGAGCCTGTCCACATTCAAGTCGAAATACAAGCAATTACTACTAAATGAATACTAGTCCATCCTCAAGATTACCGAACCACGACTGACCTATTGATCTCGCCTTCCATGACATGCCACCCCATTTTTGTTGCTTGCTTTTTTCTATACTATCTTCTTTACTTTTCATTCAGTGTGCATGCCTCCTCTTTACATCGCCTAGGCCAACGTGTGTGTCTGATTCCATAGACTACTCCAAGTCGCTTCGAAACCTTCCTATCTTTTCATTATATCGCATTTTGTGGTGCATTGAACTGATAAAATTGCTAATAAACCAATGATGATGGTGGCCAAAGAGAAAGTGAAAGATCTGAAATCTACCAGTAGTTTCAAAAAGTGGATTTGATTGCATACTTTCAGTAATGTAGTTAATCTGAGAGGGCTATACTTTTGGAATTGGACTACGGATGTTTGCAACTAATGTAAATTGACTATTTTACACTATAATTAGGTGCAACTTTCAAAATTATATTCAGTTACCATGACACAGGGGGAATTCCGTCCAATCATTATTACAATTTTCCTCATATCAGCGATGAAATCTTATTCAAAAAACATTTTCTTCTTTGCAAATTCTACAGTGAAAAAACTAAATAGCGTTACTTCAACCGTTACGTAGAAGTGGAGATGGTCTTCACACAAAACCTGCCAAGAAAAGAGTGACCAAGCAAAACTATGAGATATGATGGTCACTTTTAACATTCCATATCACCCACACATACACCGCTCAACCTAACATGCTCAGATTGCTTACTTCATTTGGAATTGGTGTGGGCTTCGTCACCTCTACGTCAAGCGAATCTTGTACCATTATGGATGCTTGTTTCATGCTGGGTACCGGGGTTTCTGCAAATACCAGTCAGTAACAGCATCGTAAATATATACCATGCAGTACCTTAGTTCTATACTCAATGTAACTCACTCCTGTAGAAATTGTTGTGAGAGACGAAGAAATTATAGCAAAAACTCATACACTGTTTGCCTTTTTCACATGAATTGTGAATTGTATTGTTTGGAATCAACAGGTAGCCTACCCAATTGAAATAGACATTGATCCCACAAGTACAAGTTCCGGGGTTGGACATTAATTGGAAAAACACCTAATCAATCAATCCATTAATTACTAAAAGTTGATTTTTTTATCATAATAAATAGATCATAAATAGGAGAAACAATGGAAAAATGATAACCGAGCTGTAATGAAGGGATACAAAATCATCAAGTTAACTACATCCTGAGTATAACAGAAGTAAAGTCCTGGTCGAATTTAGGAAGTAGATACCGGTATATAATATAATCGATTCCTAACTAAAATAAGAAGTAGGTAACACTAAATCGCAGGGCATCTATTTTCTAAACAACAACAGAATTTTACTTGAAAAGACTATTGGAGGTACAGAACTTCAATATACAATTGGAAAATAGATTCATATAGAAACGGCTGACACTCGTCATGGGTAATCCGTCAGCAACTAGTAGAGAATTAGAAAGAACATTGCATATCAACAATCGTATCACCAAATATACCAGCATCGGCATTCCATTCCGTATGATCGAGGCGAAGAGATCGCTTAAGCTCAAGAATTTCACTTATTTGCAGAGATGTTGCAGGTATAACACGGTTGGATTTACTCTGTGAAAATTACTCTGACAATGTTATCTTTATTTCAATTAGCTACTATTTTGCACTAATAAGCTTTCCAGCTTAATCCTGACAAAGTGCACATCAATATTCACTTCGACACTTACTGCCAGGATCCTGATTCACGCTAGATTTGCTGTTACGTCTCTTGCCTTGTGAAATGGTTCGACTGTTTTCGCTTTTTTCCTGAAGCTTCTTCAATTCGGCGGGATCAAAATTTTCGCTTAACCTTTCCAGGCTGAGATGAAGTTCCGCTTGGACGCTGTCTGACAGCTGGCCATCGTTGGCGGCTTCTGTCTCAATGGAGTCGGCTGACAAGACGCTGACGCCACTTCCGATCAAATCTGCAGAGATATGCGGGGGTCAGAATGTGCATGTGTGGCGATAACGAACACAATAGACTACTATCAAGGACTTTGAGCTATGGCTAGCGTACGTATTCCAAACCAATTTTTTCTTAGTGAGATGAAGCTACAGTAGGCCTACTGGTAGTAAATTGATTGACTTCAAAAAATACAACAATTGATTAGCGCCATATTTATAAGATATAGAACGATATATGCCCGTATAATGTGACCAGCTGACTTAATGACCTAATATTCATATCGCTGGCCACTACTTCACTGAATTATTTTTTCTTGTTTTGAAAATAAACTTCAGTCTGTCTGTAGATAATGATATAACACTGGATGGTCATTAAAAACCGTCCATTTCTTATTATTGAGCTTGACACTGGACTAGACATAAGGCATATCTCACCTTCTTCGTTATTTCCAGTCAACTTCAACTCAACACCCGTGGTATGCTGGTCATCGTCAACAACTGGCCTCTTCATAGTCCGACCACTGTTAGTCACAAACTCCTCCTCATTTACGATTGGTTGAGGGTGTGGTAGTTGCACACGATACGTATCCTGAACGAAGTATCATACGCTTTGAAATTGAACCGTATCTGTCGCAATCTTGTGTTTTACGAACGGGAATGGACAAGTTAAAGTTAGATATGTATTATGAGCTTCCATAGCCTTTTCACTTCTGTAGTTAAGCGCATCGTTGAAGACCAACACGAACGTGATTTCGAAAAAATCAAGCAAATCACATACCATTGCACAAATAGATTCCGAAATCTCTCTGCTATCGCATGGCGTGCAAGCGTAAGGTTCTTCGCAACGGCCAGTCGCTTCACTTCGTTTCGCCCCAACAACGTTCAAAACATTGAGTAATCAGAAAAAAATATCGCGAGCCCTTGCGACTGTAGTTTTCAGACTGCTTCGCCACTTGATGACTCTAGCTAGCTCCGTGAATTTATCACTCAGCTGCATCACAACTTTGTCGTACCTGTATTGTATGGGCTTGGGCACTGGGCAGTTATACCCACCTTCATTTCCCAGACAAGTCCTTCAGCCATGCAATAGTTACACATTGCTCAATCTTAGGTTGAACCACTGATTATTTATTTAACATCGTAAATAAATATAGATATATTCATTAGAATCATTTTACTACTAATTACTTTGATTCTGAATACCACAATAATTACGATACGGTACGTAGGTAGGAGTTGAAACGACCTATGGTAATTGGTCCAATACTCACTGCTATATGAGATGGATCACCTCATCAACAATTTTTCATACAACAACTTGAATATTTGTGTAAATTAAGCTACAATTTTCAGTCCGCCAAAATACACGATCAATAAACAACCATCCCGTTATTGCTGTTTTCACCCCGCCGACTGCTTTTGTTTTATCGTCAGATGATGAAGGCTGGCTAGCAGTAAAACAAATCCTCAGAAGTCATTATCCTGTGGCTGAGCCGATAAGTCTTCAAATTAAATAACTACGGTAAAAATCTTTGAGTATACTTCAATCTATTGTATAACAGATCATTTTGTTACAGAGTATTAATATAGTGAAATAATATATGATACTAGGCTTACCATACGTCCTCTTTTAAGAGTATTTGTCCTCTTTTTGGACTTTTTTGAAAGTGTCCTCGGAGGACGCCCTTTTGTCCTCTTTTTTGAAAATTTAGGTCAGATTTAGAGCAAATTGCGAGTGATATGCCGCAAATTAGCACAGAAGTGAAGCTCCGGCGGGTATTTCGGGGTGAAAAACGGTGATTTTAGCTCTGAGCGAAAAGATGACCTTTTTTTTAAAATTTTTTTAGTCATCCACCTGACAATGTGGACAGAAAAACGGTATTTTGAGCTCTGAGCGGAGAAGATGACCTTTTTTTTAGTCATCCGATCACAAAGTGGGAAAAATTCACCGGTTTTTGAGAATTCTACTCCGGTTTTGCAAGTTGCAAATTTCTGAAAAAGTGTCCTCTTTTTAGATTTCCAAAATATGGTAAGCCTATATGATACGTCATCAGGACTAGAAGTAGCTGCAGAATCTGCGGATACAGCAGAATAGAAGGCGTTGGCAACAACCATATTTTGCGATGACAAGGACTTCTGCAATGTAATGACTTCTCGGCATAATATAGAGGTTTCAACACGGCACAATGCTTGAGATTGTCGCAGTCACCACATTGCAAACATTCAGAGTTAAAAAAATGTACTATGCACAAATTTTGTTTGAAATCATAATAATGATATTTTGACAAGTCTATCACACACACTTACGTTTACAGACTATTTAGCAGAGGTGGTCAAAGTAGCCAAGAAAGCTACTCAAGTGGAAGTAGAAGTAGCGACGAAAAAATCTACTAAGTACGAGTAGAAGTACTTCTTCCATAAGCAGTCTAAAACAACTTGAAGTAGAAGTAGAATTGACTGACTTTAAATCTACTCAAGTAAGTAAGTATAGTTTTGAAAACAGTCCTTAATTCGTTCGCATATAGACAGTCAGAAGCTGCAAATTGACCTATGCGGAAGGTACAGAGAGTTTTATTCGTATTGATGTATCCCAGGAGCTGTCAATCTTTGACGGAATAAGCATTCTTTCGCATTATGGGATGCAAAATATAGTATTGATATGAAAATGCGATACTAACCCTTTGTTTACTAGAAGACCCCGTTTTAGAGAATATCATGGCATGTCGCCCTACCCCATTATTGTAAGGTCCCAAGTTTAGGCGAAGAGCAATATGGAGAATTTGTATCGGATACGGTTTCAACACTTTGCGCGATTAGTATACGCTAATAACAAATATTGTGGATAGTAAAATCTATATTTGGTGTAGCTTTATTTTCTTAAAATAGAGGCATTACTACACTTGCGTTTATGTTTCAACATGCATGTTCTGCAGACAAAAAAACTGAAAATAATTAGACCTCAAAGTATGCATGATACTCAGAATTGAAAGTAGAATATAAATACCACTTCTAAAAAGCGGGAGATATATTTCCTGTCTTTTTTCCATTAAGCTTCAAAGGTGATCTGCTAAAACAGATGTAACGTTAAACAAAGCCGGATTTTCCAGATTAGTAGGACATGCCATGGTCTGCTAGATTACGATATGATAGGTAATTGCTAGATTGCGAAACGGTAGTTTCCAACGTTATGGTGGACAATATTTACCGTGATGAAATATTTGATATGGGCGACAATGCGGTGTGAGCAATCCGGTACCTAAATTATATTCACTGATACTTTCGTGAAAACATATTTGTCACTCCATAACTACTGTGCGCGAAGCGCAACAAATTTCTGGACTTTGCTTGACTTTTATGAACATTAAATGTTGGTACTCCGTGAACACAGCCCAGAAATTCCTCAGGATATCTTTCGTATTGGGGGATTAAAATACTTCTACTTGACAAACTGAAAATAGCGAGAAGTAAGTAAGTAGATCACAAAATATTACGAAGTAGAAGTACAAGTAGAGAAAATCAGATCTACTTGAGTAAGTACTAGAAGTAGAGGAAAACTGCTTGAGTACTTCCACAAAGTAGAAGTACTTCGTTACTGACCACCTCTGCTATTTAGTTAGGGATGTCGATATCGTCACACAGTACCTTTACAATGCACACTTAGACACCTCTGTGGTCTTTATGGGCAGGCCTAACAACGGTCCAACCGATCAAACATATTTTGGCATAACGAAATCGTCGAGGATATTACCTGACTATGCCGTCATCACGCGACACTCCCAGGTCAAGTCCACGCGTCTGGGAACTCTTACAAATTACAAAAATGCTTATCGTGTCCAGGGACAGTCACGACTAGGAGAAATGCCATTCAATCCTTCATCCTTCTGTGATCGCAGATAAGGTCTGGGCGTTTGACAAATTCCAGAATTTCATACACATCACAGCATATAACGCTGAAAAACTTTCATACGACCAATACAACTTAGTGCTCGGAGATATTAGTGTTAGACGTGGGAATTTGGGTGTATGCTAACTCGTAGGTGGTGAAGTAAGATCGCATCTCGTTAATATCGAAGTAATGTATGTACTATTTCAAGATAAGATGCATATTCGAGTATATCAGTTGAATGACTTTACTTCGTTTCAATTAGGCCCATCCCTCCAGTGGATTAGCTTATCACGATATCGCGGCATAACGTCGTCCCTGCATTTGTGGATTGGTCCTAGGTAGATTGTTTGGCAAGGCAAATATCAGATAGCTGGCGTGTAAGGCTAACAGATAGTCATAGTCCTTGCTACAGTATCACGTAGCGAGTAGCTATCTGCATAGTTCACAGACGAATACTTTTTAGGGTCGCAGACTAAATCTAGCAAAAAAATCCATTGGTTTACCGACAGAAATGTAGGCTATGCCAAGGCAGAAATAAAGTGAGTTCAAACGGGTCCCATGGACCGATTTATATGCATCCGAACAGACGCGCGTATGGCCTATATTATCGCTGCCTAAGTACATAACCAGGATGAAAATTTTGGAAGGCCGAAAGGAAATTGCCAACAACTTGGCATTGTAGATTCATTGTGACATAGCCACAACCAGTAATGATGACGCCTTACTTACTAATGCCTGCAATTATAAAAATTTCGAAATTGTTGCGTCGTCACTCCTCAATTGTTGCAATAGCTCGCGGACTCATTGGGGCTCGCGTATTGAAGGCCCGGTAGTCTAGAGTGCTTTCTAACATTTCAGGTAGGCCTATACGCCACAGAGAGTTAGCAATGTGTCATCGCATGACATTATGGGTCCATGTTCACAACGAGGTCTATAAAAAAAGTTCGCGTTAGAATTCTTGATAGGTTTGGTGGGCCACCGGAGAATTATCACACGTGAACTGGTCAGCGGAGAGATAAAGGTTTGGAACTACGGACATAAGGCATTTCTTTAGGCAGATAAGGCGTACACCGGCAATATTCTTGAATCCTTCACTTTCTCATCGATGAGATCTTGTATAAGAAAGATTCTGCGTGTTTGACGTGTCCTCCCCAACATCTGCTGCGACTGCGACATTGAAAATATATGATATTAGTCGTTTTAAGCAAATTCGTCTAAGATTCAGAAACTCGGCGAATCAACCAGACAAAATAAAGCACCCCGTAACAAACCGTATGCAGAATTACCAAAACGAATTCCCGTGCTGCATTGACGTCCGACACAGCAGGAATAATTTCATTAACAGGAGACGTCCCGAGGAAGCCCTAAATTTATCGTAACATGGTCGCACAGTCGATACCAAGGACACAGCTAGCTCAGCCGTAAGACAAATCATGTTGATGTTTTAAGCAAATCGATAGTAATTCCGTTCCATTCACTTTCAAGTGCGTGTTTCCAATAACCCCGAGTAAATTTAATCGCGTAAGGTGATTGCATATCGACCTTATATAGGCCCACAATCACTCAAGGTAAGAGAGCGATTAGTAAAGATTTTACGGGATTCATGGCGGCTACTTTGTGGTGGAATCGTTGAGACGTAGGCCACTTATTATGCTGAGGTCGTTGGCGAGTGGAAACTCGAGTTCCGCTATGACTTTTACTCTTGCCTATGTTATCCACTGGTTTTTGTTATGGCCAATTCATGGTCAACTTCTGTCGTATTTTAATAGGGCACGCCTATAATGAAGAGATTAGCCGTAGTAGTCTATTTATACGAACTATCACCTAGGTGATGGAATTGCGTTGGATGCACGCTTGATAACAGGATTATGTTTGATTCGATATCTGTGTGAGGTAGGATTTTGACTGCTTTACGAAGTTTGGATCTGGGGCATTTGGCACTTGCTAGTTAATTGAAAGAGCAAAAATCATACAAGGTGTCGGATGCTATAAATATCATCATCAGCAACAGACCCATACAATCACGGTATCGTCACATCAATCAAGAGCAGGTAGGCTACTTCATAGGCGGCGCGAAAGGGGACTTCGTCATTACGATCTTTGACTTTGGCATTTGACGTCATACATGACGTCACGTAATTTTTAGAAAAGATTGCGCCACATCATCCATTTTTTATCCTGACCTCGCCCATGGGTAGTCCTCATTTCATAGTCATCAATACATTTCAATCGGTTCGTAGGGAAGACATACGAGCCCTTGAATAACGATGCCAGTACAGATTTTTTTGTCATAATGATGCACTGAGAAGGTGATCTCATTCTCGGTAGTAGAAATACATATTTTAGGATAAAGCAAATCTCTTGACAGGGTATTGGCAACAAATTTCTAGTTACCTGACTCTATATAGCATAAATAAACATCCCGAAAAAATCTTAGTTTTGTTCTTCCCAAACCCGGGACTTTGAATGATCAGGAAATCGTTCAAGTAAAACTTTACTCAATTAGCCATTTGATGCAAGAGCACAAACATATATATTTCCACTGACAAAACTGCCGGTCTGAGAGCGTTCTTATATGACTGTGAGTGCTGTGCAGTCCCTCGCCATAATTGCATCGAAAATATGCTTACTAAAATGTTCAATATCGTGTAAACAGTTGGGCGATGATCACCGGGTATAGATACTAAATTCTGCTGCTTTCTTAGCAATCAAGTTCTACGAGAAGGATATGTGCATTTGGAAAACTAGATTTCATTAGAGAGGAGAGTCTTGACACATGTAAGCATGTGCTGGACACGAATGCTCAAATATTATCAATAAAATTACCTCAGTCAATTGCAATTATTGCCCCACATGCATGTAATTGGAATATATTTATTTTCACGGGGGGAAGACGACACTGGATTTGGCTTATCGGCTCGAAAAATTTCTCGCCGCACCTAAACACGGTGTCCTTCTAAATCTACTTAGAATGCACTAAATTGTTCCAATGATACATAGTCAATAATTATGGGCGAACTTTATCTTCTTTCTTTTACCATTATAGTGTCAGGATAGATCATTGATCATCGCCATATAGCTCTGTACATTACGTAGGTAATCATCGTTGAATACTTCAACGGTATGAGATGACAGGTTGCGTGTTGGTTGAGTCACCATGCTTTCTCTTGTCTGTCAAGGCAAGATTTTTGTCCAGTTTTCAACCGAGTAAAAACCGTTTTATCATTGAAGGTTGGGCCGGTAATTTGCGTCATTATCTGAAATCTGGTGTCCGCACGGGACGATTGAGCCGCTGAATGTAATTAGCGAAAATCTATAATGACTGAAGTGCATTATCGATTATATCATACCTTCCCAATATCCACCACAATCCTTCGAGGATTATCTTTCATATTCTAATCATAAATGTCGCTCTCAAGAGAGCCCCCGCCTTGCAATTGGCGTTTATTTCATCAGTGGTAAAATCGAATGTTTGTTTAAACCATTTTGGAAATATATTTTGCCACGACTCATTTCTTCTCAATCAATCCCTTTTCCCAAGAATATCGCGCTACTGTCAAGACGCAAATCCTGTTTTATACAGGTACAACCCCCCCTAATGTTATGTGACAGATATATTCAGAGTTGCGAGAGATGTGCACAATTTTATGGTTCGAGAATTTCGCCATCAATAATTCAGTCCTCAGTATATGCTTAAGGAATTATTCTCGCGAGAGATCAGCACGTTAGGTATAGGACGGTACGGATATACCCTTTGTGTATCCCTAAAAAACTTGGCGCATTCATATCCGAAAGCTGACGCCATTATGGTTCAAAGGGGTTTTCACTTTAAGGTTCTGAGGATCTAACTATAGACAGGGCCAGTCGTGTAACATACTGTATAACTAAAATATGATTATTTATTGTTACTTTCACCTGAGGGAAGATTCAGGGAATCCAGCTCTTCGTGTAAAAGCCACGAATGTCATAATCAAGTGTTCTGAATTTAAGAAGAGGAGGATTCGTTGACTGTGTATATTGAGCTGAGCTCAGATTGTTCACTTAGTCGTGGCCATACAAGTTGAAATTGGGGACAGGAAGATGAAATTTAGAAAGGAGAGTGTTTTTCCCTAAAAATTTGCTTGGAGGCGAAACTGTCTTTTGCACACTTCTGTGATAATATAAATATATACTATTATTACATTACGTGGTGCCATAATCAAGATGTAGAAATCGTTATGTTCGCTCAGTTATCAAAAGTTTAAGCGAATATTTTCTGTTGATTGATACTTTAATGATACCAATAAACATCTTACCGTACAAACTTCAGTTTAGTTTTGACAGGAGGGATTCAGTATACACATAAATTTAGACAAAAAAACGTAGTATTTTTTAATTGTTTTTAAATCCCCCTTATACATTTAAACCGTTTTAAGCGCGGAGAAACTTGGATATATGCGTGTGAAATCATCAGCTGGTATCACAAGAATTTTATTCCATTCTCTGGCTAGCATAGGACATGCAGCTACAATTTCATATCCTGGCTTGATCCCTGTCAATGATCAGTGAACACCCTGCCTTCGCCAGCTTTAAATTGCCGCTATTTCGCAAGTATCAGTCTGATGGGACAAGTAATTAGTAAGGATTTTTTTACTATACTTCGCGGCATCAAGCGTTTGCGTGCTCTCAATCAAAGACTCCCAGGGCGAGTCGACAGAACATATAGTGATAGCGTAAATGCGTTGGGTCACTGAGGACCAGTACTTGTGGAATTCAGTAAAAAAATTTGTAGCCTGTAACCTGTCGATACTCCCTTATTCTCTCTCAGGTCAGTTGAGTACACATCGCTCGCGTCCCACTGTAGTTTTGACAGATCAGGTGATGTATAAGTCGTTAAAACTAGCTATATAATGTGTAGAGGCGAGGAAAATCCAAACCCGACCCGTATTAGTAATTTATAACAAGAGTTCAAGCAGGCGCGAATAATCTAATTCTTTAGTTTTCTTTTTTGATAAATAATGCAGTATGAACCTAAGCAATTCTATATCGAGAATGCGATTGATTGTCAAGTTTTTATCAATCGCACCTCGGGTTAGCCCGGTATCGTATGTGTGAATCCTTTCATCGATGACGGAGGAAGGAGCGTGAGGATCGGGTATACTTGAAAGTACCGGCAGTTACGATATGAAACCATTGCGGTGTGTGACATAAATCACGCCATGCTGTCACGGACTTACTTAATCTTTGCGATATGTGTACTGGCCGTTGGTTATCATTGGGACTGGTGTAGGAATGGCATATCTAAGCTCATTGATATCCTTCGAAACTGCTGCGCGAAGTCAGCATAAAGAGTATATTGAATCACTGTGATGGTTGAAAATTAGGTTTAGGCTATATGCCGCGGGACAATCAAATAATTCAGTTATTCTGTAGTCTCTATATTGGCGGAGAGTTATTTAACGACAGACGACCAAAGCAGACGTGTGAATACATAAAAATCATCGGGATTGTGAATCTCGATAAATGCTGATGATGAAGAGATACTGCTGCCGCGTCCACCATTTTGATTTCAAACGCATGCGGACTTATATAAACATGATTAACTGGTACTTCAATATGCATATATATTTGAACTAGCCACAGTGGTCGGAAGCTGACTGTGCATCTTTCAGAAAGTCTAATAGCTGCATCCTAGCCCTAAATATTTAAAATGTCTTGGCACTTCATCGAGAGATGGTTACAAAAAGTAAACCAACATTCCACCTTGATCGGAAAATTTTGGATCACGTTCCTCATCGTGTTCAGGATTGTAGTTGTTTCCAGCGTGGGAGATCGAGTATATTCAGACGAGCAAAGTGAATTTAAATGTAACACCCTGCAGGTAAGAGCAGATGCGGTTTCTCAAATTCATTATAGAGTAAAACTACCCAGTTTTTATATTCTGCTTGAGATCACATACTTAATTCAGCTGTACAAAGATATGGAATGGGTAATAGAGTTCGTAGCATCTAATGAGTTGGGTTTCCCCCAGCACATAACTCATTGGCTGGCTCTATTCGACAAGAGGAAAATAAATTCAATAATCGTATGGGCTTTATAGACCGGGTTGCCATTGACATGGATGAAATATTATGCATAGCGAAAGAAAACGCGAAATTAGTGAACTTTTGACCAAAAGAGGGTCATCACTTTCGCCCGTTCCTATTTTGAGAAAAATAATAAAAACATTGATATTACACAGCACATGCTGCCAAACTTAAAACCTCTCTCATTGGAATTAATGACTTCTGTGGTATGGTCTCGCGTCGAAGATTCGTTCAATTTATGAATATTCCAGAAAATCATACACCTCAATCGCGAAGCTTGATTTCTGCACGCGGTGTGCGCTTTTGAGGTGCTTTTGATTCGGATCAAAAAATCGCATTCACACACTCACATACACAAAGACACACGCATAATCAATACGTACTTGATAATCCCGCTAATCATTGTAAGCGTGTTTTATTTCCTTAGGTGGGGTGCGCAAACATCTGCTTCAACACGTTCTCGCCAATATCGCACATACGATTTTGGAGCTTCCAGATAATCATGGTTTGCATTCCGTCGATCATATTTATGGTGTACTCGGCCCACAACACAAAAAAGAAGAACGGAAAGGAAAAGCAGACAAGCCACAATTCCCCCATGACACCAGTAAGTATAGCCTAAATAGTTTTCTGGTACCGGGGTCAATAGTAGTGAATACCATCAATGATTGAGTAGAAGCAGTTAACCAACCCTATTAATGTCGCGTTCTATCTATAGAAGCTTAGAATCTAAGAGCTGCAGCACTGCGATGCAGTTACGAGGTAGAGGTAAGATTATCGTATTTTCTGAATCACTAAATACGAAAAGTCTTGCGACATGAAAGATACCAGAAACCAGCATGTCATTGGGTTACACGCATGGGCAGAATCGAATCATCACCGATTCGCATCAGAATCCATAATGTCCAAATCCGAATCGAACGTGTAGAACTGTAGATATTCACTACAGAAAATACTTTCAAAGAGTAACAGCAACAGGTATAAACTATTCGAATAGGGATTCTAAATTATTGGCGACAGGCCTGTAGAGTGCAGAGTAAACTTGACTTCATAGTTCATGCACCAAGCTTGAGATACGTCCTGCTCGGCCCGACCGTTGTTGTTTGTAGTATTCATGGTGTTTCTCGACTACCATGGTAATTTACACCAGGCCTTTATTTCGATTCCGTATCTGCTGACTTGTAGCACGGCCCTCTTCTTGGCTTCATGACACCGCTTCCGCAGATAGGATGGCGAGGAGGGGCCTAGGCCTAGATAAACCGAAAATGTTATAAAATAAAGCGGGTATCTCCCCGCCAGGTTTTTAAAAAAGTATTTTCGCGTGGTTTTCGAATGTGGAATAATTTTATTTGATCATTTTCATCAATTCAAAACGCCGCGAGAATTCCGATGCAATGAAAAGAAAGGGAGGCGACGTAACAGTTTGGTGAAGTCAATCAATCATACTCCCACCTTGGCCTAGAAATACAGTCACAAAATACAGTTATAGAATGCAAGAACGTGTCTAAATAAGGCATTTACATTGTACAATTGCACAATGTCCTGTCCATTTGCAATTCAGATTGAGACATAGCCTTTATAGATATCTTTAAAAATGGGCGAGCCACGAGGAGGCATTATTCAACGCAGTGTGCGTACAATGCTCATTGCTCATAACTGCACAGCACGCAAGCACGCACGCAAAAGGCAAGTAGCTTTAGCTTAGTAGCTTTAGTGGTATACAACCATTCTTTATCAGTCAAAAGCAAAATTAGTTTACCTGACAGCTGACAGTGATAATTATCTACGGAAACATTGATTAGCACCGGAGCGATACATTAGTGCACACCAACTTTATAGGCCTAATTGAATTTCGTCATTTGGTATCTTTGCAGAGAGTCACGTGACATACACACAGGACTGACCTGAATATATACAATCGTTAATTAGGAGTGGCTCCTTGAGAGCAAGACGAGTCATTATAGAATCACAACATGATGAAGATGGTCATTCACAAGATGTCCCACTCTATCTATGTCAGTGGTCCTCAACCTTTTTGCCTTCGCGGACCGCTTTTGCTCGGTCACGGACTTCCGCGGACCCCCCTTTGTTTCAGTTTAAATTTAGCTCGATCATCGTGCCATCGTCATCTGTCTTGTGCAAAGAATATCAGTAGGCAAGTGATAAACAGCGACAAAACGACTTTTATTGAAAATAACATCATATCATTTATGTCAGAATTGAGTTGACTTTTATTATTTCAAAGTGAATTTTGCAACTGCATTTCTTTAAATTCGTGGTCGTGTCTTGAAAATCCGCGCCTTCGGTTTGATATGAACGAGTGCCGAAAATCCATTTCCATAAAGATAGGTGGTGGTGGATGTAATAATAACGCGTAAATATTCCGACGGCACATTTGGGTATGATCGCAACAAATATGGCACCAAAATTGACTACCATTTTTTTTAATGAACATATAACGTCAAGCCTGATCATTTCTATCTAGCAGCTCATCTTGCAGCTATTATCGAAAAATGGTTATGTATATCACAGGAGAAAATGGATTTTTGTAAACATTTCGAAGTCACCGTGATTGACCTTACTAATCCAACTTTTTATTTATTTCCACAATCCCCAACAAAATATCTCTAAACAGAAAAATTTAAGTATCAGTAGACTATTGGTAATTTAGCGATTAAAATGAGTCTCCACAGTAGGTCGTTTCATCTCAGACGGCCATTCTGTTGATGTGAGTTCTGGAGTTTTACTAGAAATGAAGCGAAACTGCCTCGTGATTCTCCTAATTTAAAAAAATACAAATTAGGTTATGAACTATTTTGTAAATTTAGAGGCTTCGCGGACCCCCTGAAAATGCTTCGCGGACCCCAGGTTAAGAACCACTAAACGTCAAGCAAAGTGATGATACAACACAACTGGATGGATGGGAAATAGTACTTTTGTGTATTTGAACTCTGGTATAGTTATATAACATATAGGCCAAGGTATGGCGACAACACTGATCCTGTAATCCGAATCGCAAATCTCTTAATTGACACTTCCCAAAACCCGTACTCAATCATGAACGCATAATGTAGTAAAGGCATCGCGGTTTTGCCTATCTTCTTGTAATCCCATCGCCTTTCACCTCAATACCTACAGGGAGTGACAGTATGTGTTATGTAGCCTAATACCACGCGTCATCCATGATATTGTGTGGTATGCTAGATAGCCACTGAATATCTACCTCTGGTGAAGAAAGCCGTTTAATATTTGATGATTCTTGTACATCGTTTAATTCACGTTGCTATCGTGCTGAAATATTGATATATGGTCAAATATCATTCGGCTCGCCCGATTAAATTCATTTTTCTATAGACCGTAAAGAACAGCTAAACCGGTATAATTTATAAATGGAATCTGACCCACATATAACACGCAACTGTATCATCATAATTCATAACTGTTAGACATAGCCAGGATGAAAATTGGAGAAGACGAGATGATCGCAATAATGACGTGACGTGACGAATATCTATTCTGACGCATGTCAAAAAAGAATGACGTAATAATCTCCAAGTCAAAAATTTGGAGAGGACATTCGCTGTTTTCGCCACCTGGCTACTGTCGAGTATATGCGGGTTGCCGTATTAATCTAGCCATATTTGACGAAGCTTAGCCCTGAAAATACGTATGCTACCGACAAATTGTGACCATATAATATACACTATACACACACAGATTACGCACCGGGCGGCGATTAATAGTAATGAAGTAACTAATAACGCTAGGTACATCGGGGATTCATAAATAGCGCATCAGTTTCGATAAATTGACCTGTGTTTCTTTCTTTCTTTACTCAACTTGGATTAGTAGAATCGCACGCGTCTTAATTTGACCGAAAACACCCTATGTCGTAAGCTATTTTAATCACCCACACCAAAGTTCATATAATTCGTCAGCGAATGCATATGGTAAACCCCATAATTCACGGAACCTAGGATGAAACAATCGATAACGGCATTATCCAGGTCGATCGCCCGCGAGCCTGAATTTATTTCGCTAAAAGTACACTGCTAGAAGAATTTGTAGATTTCCCCCGCTCTAAGCAGTATCGTCAATTCACAAAAGCCTATAGCTTTATAATAGATCACGGTCCGGATATCGCGTTTTCCTACGAAAACCGGTAAATTGTTGTTATATTGTCACAATGGAATATTACAAATACAAATCAACACAGAGATCTCTCAGTCAATAGTATCTTCGACACGTTTATTTTACGCTGATCGCGATTTTAATATTCTGGAATACAGGACAGCAAACCATGTTAACGTTAAAATCATTTCATTAAGTGCGTCATAGATATTTCTCGCATTCTTCGTTAGCCATTGCGTCACAATATTATCGATTCGCAGTATATCGATTTCAATTTAAATTTGACTGCAAGCGATACGCCGATAAGCTCGATTCTCCGGATTGCGTGTGGGCTTCACACTGAAAACCAGCAGTCATATCCAAAATAAGGCTTCTAATCATTCGTATTCCATTGCTACTCTCGCGTATAGGCTACACGCCATAACATCGATGATATTGGAGAGTTCCTAATTCAGAATCTGGTGTTGTCTATTACAAGCATGCTCAATGCAACAGTGATGTTGTGGTTAATTGGTGATATTTACTACATTTTCCAAATGCGCAGCGAGAAACTTTTAGATAAGTGAAAATGCATCGAAAAACAACAAGACTCGAGCTTAACTTCTACCCAATCCCTCGCACATCGTCGTGTGGCATCTGATTCCTGTCGAGATGCTGTGTCTGCAGCCCCTAAAATATAATCGAATTGACGATGATAATTTTTCCACCGTGAGTTGAATTCCATGGACAGCAACTCAAATAAAACAATTTAGTCGTGATCGTTGCGACACATCGGTCGATTGGTTTAGCGTATATGCCTTTGAGAGCGAGAGAATCGGACGTGTCGCTGGTAGATGAATTATGCATAACAGGTTTAAAGCAGAGAGCTGATTTATCGACGGTATGAGACCTAAACCGCCCTCTAAGTTCCCAAAGCGATCCCGACAGTGGAAGTGTGATATAAACGTGGTGTCTGTCGGAAAAATATTATGGGCATTAATCAAATGTCACGGGTGTGTATATCTCGCGTCTCGCGAGGGACCAAATTTCTGAATAATAAATAGGACAGTTTCATCACGCATTATGCGAAAGAATCGAATTCGGTCTTCGACTCATAGAGGAGTAGTTCTGTAGGCGAGCCGGGCGCGGTGTGGTAAAATATTCAGTTGAAGCCCAGGAATTATCTATAGCTTTTTAATTGATGATTCAAGGATGTATAGTTGCCCGCCTTCAAGATATACTTCAAACGTATTGTACTATGCTTTTGAATATCTGGTCACTTGAAATTCGATTTAACCTAGCGACACATGACGCTTCGTGTTCCTTGCTTATCGTTCGATTTTACGTTTTCATTTAATATAGGGGAGATGTGGTACCGATGGATCACTGGGACCGAAAATACTTTGAAAATTCTCTCTGATTATTCCATGATTACACTCCGTGGACTTTTCTACAATTGCATGCTGACAAAATCTTTCCTCACATACAAAGAAATTGGACGTGCGCGAGCTATGGGGTCTCTCACAGATGTTTTTTGTTTTGGGGGGTGTAAACTAAATTTAGATCGACATATACATTTTTCTTTGTAACCTTCAACACGAACAAACCAGCAATCATTTTTATTGTGAAGTGTAGGGCTTGTATCAGGCTATATAATGGCACCTATTATTTTTTTTCAGTACTTTCCTTGAGTGGAATTTTTTTCGATTTATGTATTAAACTCGTAGGGTGGGGACCCATGATGCAATAGCCAAATCAAGTAAAATAATCAAGCATACTAATCATGAAACAAATGAAACATGCCTACGTACAGAAAATATTTATGTAATAATTGCATATGGTGTTTTATCGCTATAACGAGGTATTTGGAAGTCACACTGTCGATTTTCGGGCATTATGTATGTACCCTCAAATTTATAAGTCCGAGCCTAAATCGAAACGTGATTTTATGACAACATCTGAGTTAATGTTTATTATATTTTTCGACGGTTGCGATCAAACATTCTTCTTTGGCTTGCTGTAGCTTAGATTATAATACTGATCAAGAAAAGTTGTCACATCTAAGTTTTTTAGGGTATATGTGTCATAGGTCCCCGGGTCGTGTGCCATTGGACCCACCGGGTGGGGACCGATGACACCTTCGAGCAACAAATTTTGAACGTCCATAAGTATTTTTTGAAAATACGGATATTCATGTATATGTGCGCGATAGCTAGAGCTTGTATCAAAGTGCTGAGCCAGCAAAAGATCTGCTGTTTTCGGCTGAACATTTTGGGGCCAGCGATCATTTTCCAATTTTTGATCCATCGGTACCACATCTCCCCTACCTCATTTGTACTGCTGTACAGCTCATCAGTGTTGGGATGACTCGAGTCATGACAACTAACAAAATGCTATGCCGTATTCATGTCTCGTACTTGGAAAAGGCAACTTGACTTGACTCGAGTCATCTCCAAAAATATAGTGACTTGACTTGACGCGAGTCACATTCGAAAATCGATTGTCCTGAATTGACTCGAGTCAAAATGTGTAATGACCCGAGATGACTTGTGACTCGGAGCTAGTGACTTGTTTCCAACACTGCTATACAATACATGCTCCTTATGTTACGTTTTTTTTTCAATTATTGTTCGTAAACTACGGTGAGTGTTTGTTTGATTGATTGATTGACTAATTGTTAAAAGTCGTTTCGACTTCTTCTCATTGTTGAGGCTATAAATGTATCAGCCCTGATCATGAACTTACTAACTTCTGTATTCCGTAAATCCAGTCACAGCTCGACGAAATTCGCGTATTCGCACCATAAGCCTTCGAATAGTTATGTAGGCCTATAGGTTATACAGTTTTTACGAGCCTCCTTGTGTGTTCCAGGAAAAAGGTAGGAAGCCAGATTTCTCTAACCTCAAGAATTGCCCAAGTGATGAGGATAACTGCAAAAAGAAGAACAAAAGGAAAAAGTATGCATGGAATAATGGATTTTGCGGTTTATCATGATTTCATGATTATTCTAGCACGATTTTATCTCATATGAAGATTTTGAAAGTTGGCTTCCCGCAGTATAGTGACATGATTTCCCGAGTTCCGCATCGCCCTAGTTTTCGCGTAGTCTCGCCCAACAATCTTCTTGTGTTGTTATATAAAAAAATAGAAAATAACTTTGGATAAGCCGATTGTGTTGCGACACTGTGACGTATACTGATGCTGGTTATGTCTCGAACTCACGTTCAAAATAGAGTTCAACTCCAAGCACATTGACGTTGACATTGACGCACATTTAATCGTTTCAGATCTCAATTCGGAAATGCAATTCTACCGCCAAGCCCACACAAGAAGAAGAAGCACTCGGGAGACGACGGAAAAGGGAACTTCACAGAGCACTACGCACTATACTCAGTATCAGTTTTGCTTAGAACTTTAATTGAAATCGTTTTCATTTTGCTGCAGGTAATATTGATAACATTTCCAAACGTCCGATTACCCTCACTGTTATTTTAACTTCAGTACTATCTGTTCGGCACGCGCATCCCGAGTTTATACAGGTGCGAGGGTTTTCCGTGTCCGAACAAGATCGATTGCTTCGTGTCGAGGCCTATGGAAAAGACGATATTTCTTTGGTTCATGATGGTCATCGCCGTAATTAGCCTTACTCTCAATGTGGCTGAAATCGTTCATCTCTTTTTCAAGGCAAGTATATTATGGCGCCCATGACCACATGTTATCATCTTTACTCGGAATGTGATGGGCTGAAATCTGTCGATTTCCGGCCCGGTTTGGGTTCACCGTATACCCTACCCAATTCCACCTCTGCTGTGTTTACTATAGCATTTGTTGAACCAAACAGAGGTGGTCAAAGCAATCAGCGTTGCTAATCAAATAAAACTATACAATGTTCTCGTCAATTTTCTGCTAGCGTCAGGAGAAATATTCGGGTATATTTCAATATGCTTATTATTCGATTGTATACTGAAGTTCTGTACCTCCGAGAGTCTCTTCACCATGGATACTAAAACAAAAACCCCGATATTACAGTGGCTCAGAAAGGGCAAGTCCAGGCCCCGAAAACTGAAGTCGTGGGAGAACGAATTCGTCATCCACGACGCCGAGTACGCCGACGGCGGCATCGTGCCCGCGCGCAACCCGCCACCCGACTACGGCCGCATCAGCAACGGCGAGTTCGCCCCCTTGCCGAGACCCGACAATTTAAAGGAGCCGCCGATGGCCGTCAGCGTAAGCCTCGACGACCCGGTGCTGGCAAATCACATACAGCCCTCTTCGAGGCTGATAGACGTGAACGCGCCGTCTGCAGACGGGGAGTTTTACATACCGAATACGCAGCCAGAGCAGTCGTACGCGAATCTCAAACGGCCCGTTCAGAGAAATGGAAAGGGCGGGAAAAACGGGACCGGGTATCACGATTACGTTTGAGAAGATAGCATCGATGTTTTCATCCATCGCACTAGGCTGCGGCCGACATCGCGTCTTGCAGGGTGGACAGACAACGTCACAACGCGCTGGTCGTCGAAAAATTTGCCCGACTTCCAAACTTCCACGTTCCATACTATAGTTTACGCAGTTACGGTAATATAATGCGTAGGGCTGGCTGAGTAAAATCGAGTACCCAAGCGTTTCGATTCTGAATCGAGATTTAGGATCCGAGTCGAGTAGAATATCACTGATAGTGACGTCACATTAGTATGAATGATGTGGAAATATGTACCAAACTGTACCTTTTAGGCGACTACCAAGAATATAGCGCCAGTTCTACATCACATTACAGATTATGTGGTAGCCTATATCTTCTATCGTACCGATATCATTGCACTTTTTGACAATGCGGTGGGTTGATCACGACTTCGCAGATATCTCATTTCCACTAACATGCGTATAGCTCTGTACTTCATGTTTCGTATGCTGGGATACGACCAATCGAGGTTTGCAGCCTTACACAGTGGAAAATAGTATGGAAACTATAATGCTCGTTTCTCGCTGATAAATTATGTCTTCGTATAATTTCGGTACTCAAAAAATCATCTCTCACTACTCGACTCGATTACAGCAGGGATTCTTGAACTTGCGGACTCATTCGAATTGTTCGGGTGGTTGCGTGCTGAAGGCCTATCCACAAAATTTCGTAAGCTGATAACTAAAGGTACGTCATCATTGTAGCGAAATCGATACTTAGGCTATTTAATGCCTGAAAAGCTACCCATATGACTGAAAAAAGAGAAAAAGGTCATCACTTTAGCCAATTCTTTATTTAGGCTCTTTGATGCCCGAAAAGACCCAAGGACTAAAAAACGTCGTCATTTTCACGGTCTAATTACCATAGGAGAATGTAGTTTTGTAGTTTGTTGATGCTGAATTTCGACATTACCCCTTCACGAACCCCCTAAAGCTAGTCCACGGACTTATAACGACTTCGTGGGCTCAGTTTATTAACCCCTGTTCTACAGCGTGGGATATACAACCACAATCAGTTTAGATTGGCGCACCGTGAGAATGACGACATATTGATGTGGCATGATTCGCTAACAAAGGCGAACGAATTTATATCCGCAAAGACTTCCTCTCCAGTCAACACCGAACTGACTGACATCTCGTGATGCATATTCCGACATCATTTTTTTTCAATCTTCATTCGAATATATATAATATACAAATGCATATATAGATAATAAATCACTTCAAGAAGAATTTGACGTTGTGAAATTGCTATTTGAGT
This sequence comes from Botryllus schlosseri, assembly GCF_051294905.1. Classification (NCBI taxonomy): domain Eukaryota; kingdom Metazoa; phylum Chordata; class Ascidiacea; order Stolidobranchia; family Styelidae; genus Botryllus; species Botryllus schlosseri. Next base: position 24,103,731 of record NC_137246.1, on the reverse strand, counting down.
GTTTGCTATTGCAAAATACCGGTGTAACTCAGTCCGCATATAAGGCTATATACTTATGAAGGTGAACACATGGTTGCGTGGACTAGAGCAGTGATTCTTGGACTTTTTTCGATACAGCCCCTTGATGAAAGTGAAACATTTCACACCCCCTTAGCGTCATATTAAAAGTATATTAAAAAGAACAACAAGAATGTTTGCAACGCAACCCATTGTTTGGTGGCATGGAAGATGTTATGGCTGTTTTGACACTTCTCAAATATGGAATTCGGACTATATACACAGAGCAATAATTATAAGTTACAGGTAAGTCGCGAGAAGCGCGAAATAAATTCCAGTTGAATAATGTGTTAAACATAACCATGTGCAATGGTAGCACGTAGCACATATGTATATTTGAGCGATTTCGGTGCTTAATCTCTTTTATTACCCTACTTGAGCGTAGCTCAAACGTACCTGACCAGTGACCATAAGCTAAATCAAAAACCAATGACACAGCTACACGCATTCACCAGTTGCACTTTATCCAGGGACATCTTCTAATTAGTGCAAAGGTTTGGTAAATTAAACTCATTCAAGGACAAAAATAAACTACGTCCTTTCCTTTCCATTCCAAGTTCAAGACACTTCATTCTCTCTGGTGGATTCGCGCCTCACCTCCGATGCTTTCACCTCCCCTCCACCTGCAAGGAGGCGCTGCCCCCAGTTTGAGAACCACTGGACTAGAGTATACCTGTTGCGTGCTTATAAAAGTAGGGAGAGAAAGGAAAGCATTCAATTCGTTTTCATCCGGTTTGCAATGCAACACTGCAATTGGCATGTCGAATGTCGATACGATGATAAAAACAGATATGTGACTGAGCACTTTTTGAGAACGAGAGATGACGGGTATTCCTGATACGAAAATGTGACCAACCAGACTATCGCAGATGCAAACTTAGATATAGCCTATATAGCTTTATCACAACTACAGCTACTACCTGCTTATTTCCCATGCAGTTACCAATGTACTGCGAGTGACTTCGGTGACACTTGAGCAATCCCAATCCAACTGCATTACTACCCCATCCATACCCCGAGGCGATTTTCATTTACACAACTGCAAATCATTCGCAGAACGTGTTCTTCCATTCTAGCAGCGATTGGAAAGCAGCCATTGGAGTTGTATTGCATGATACAGGGTTCATCCAAGGAAGCACAGAAATATCCATTATTGGAAAGACAGGGCGTCATAAAATGCCAGTGTCTTGGGAAAGCAGGTCAAATATCTGCAGCAAGTGTTCTCCCGGTACTCACGTAAGTCGGTTCTGTGATGAGTATCAAGACACCGAGTGCCAACTATGCGAAGAAGGATTCTTTATTGATGACTTTAATAACATGACCAGGTTCGTCCAAATTGATTATATTATGCTAGGCTACGTTGGCCTACCATATAGTTCACCCGGACATTGGCACATTCGCTTTTCAGTTGCATCCGATGCCGACAACCGTGCTTGGCATCATTTGGTATGCGCGAAGTGAAAAGCTGTACGACCCGCGAAGACAGACAATGCCAATGTATAACAGGATATCACTTGGTTGCAAACCAAATATGCATGAGACACCGAAAATGCAAGCCCGGATTCGGGGTGGAGACGCTGGGTGAGCGACACTGTTCAGTGTTCCATTCTAGTATTATTATATTGAAAGCATCATATTATATAGTGTTAAACATAATTTCGACTGGTTGAAATTCGCCATTTTTCTTTTGCTGAAGACTGCAGTCAGTCTTTGATGTTGAAACTGATCATGACGTCCGTTTTATGATCAAAATAAGGTAGGTGGCGTCAGGGAGTGCCCGATGCTAATCACAAATCACATGCAGTGTCCACTGTCCACATCTCGAACTGTAGCCGCTGGTTATGCTGAGAGCAGATCATACTGAGATTATTTACGTCATTCAGGTACCCTGTTCGAAGATACCACATGTCGAGTATGCTCCACTCAAGAGTTTTCATTTAACTTTTCGGAAAAAGAAAGATGTCGTCCTCGACGTACATGTTCGGACGTTCCTCCGAAGAAAGAAATTGGAACCAGCATTCCGATTTCGCTATGCAGTAAGTTGTAAATCCACCTTCTTGTGCGCTAACTATTAAACAGTACACTCATGTATGTAGAACAGGGGTCGGCAACCCCCGGCACGCGTGCTATTTGTGTTACGAGAGATGATTTTTCATGGCACGCCGAATTATTTGACGCACTATACAAGGCTGTTCAAAAAAAAAAACTTTTTTCCCTGAATCTTGCTGCCTAGGTGATTAAATCGCTAGGTTGCATTAAAAAACGACGCACACCAAAATTGAATTCATTCCAACCTGTAATCGCGGATTTCGTACAGTTTGAAAATTTTGAATTTACCGAAAAATGCAAAAAAAGGATAATCCCAGGATAATCCAAGAATTATCAAAAAAACTCAAATAACTCCGCTTCTACGGGTTGGAATTGAGTCAAATTTGTTTTGCATCGTTTTTGCAGACAGCGCAACAATTTCATGGGGTTGGCAGAAAAATTTGAAATTTGAAAATAAATTTCTTTGCATTTTTGGGTAAATTCAAAATTTTCAACCTGTACGAAATCCGCGAATACCGGTTAAAATGAATTCAAATTTGGCGTGCGTCGTTATTTAAGGCAACCTAAGCAGCAATTTTCAAACTGTACGAAATCCGCGAATACCGGTTGGAATGAATTCAAATTTGATGTGCGTCGTTTTTTAAGGCTACGTAACGATTTAATCACCTAGCCAGCAAGATTCAGGAAAAAAAGTTTTTTTTGAACAGCCCTGTAATGCAAAATATAAGTTTCAAAATAGAAAAGCTCGTAGACGACCCAAAATTACTTTGTAAATCAACCTAAAATGTAGTCTTTTGGGTCAAATACTATTATTCTGGAATTTTTTTTTCGCGCTACGCTCGTTTTATCGGTACAGGAAATCAGGTCCGGTAAATCACGAATAGTGCGAAATTGTTTTATATATGGCAACCTAATATCGTATGAAACTGTTTGGATCCTTTAATCTAGGAATGTGCACTGTGCAGCCTGTAGGGGTGCGACTATTTTATGAAACGGCAATACGGCGCTGGCCATTTTCACGCTAGGAAACATACGTTACGTTTCCGGCGACATGCGACCATGCTATTCCGTGCGCTGCCAAAATGATTGGCGTCGATAAAACCTTGAAAGAAAATAACCATCTCATTTTGGCCAAAACGTTCGGCATTGATATGTCCACTGTCCAGGCACCGAAATGACCGGCGCCGAATAGTACAGCGCCCGCTTCTTGAGCCGCACGTTTCAAATGGGACTCGCAGCTAGAAAAATGATGAGTCCCGTACGAAATGCGAATTTAGAATCGTGAAAGGATTTATTCTTTTAGTTTCATCTGATACGTGTAAGCGATTCCAATATATTTGAATCAACGACAACCTTTATCGCACGATCTTTGGAGCTTTGCAGACAAATCTAGTGTCAGACCAACCTACATGTGACAACAAACCGACTTGTATGATACGGGGGAGGGCACATTTCCCTCATCAGGCCATACCATCGTAATATCCTTGATGGGCCTGTCACTTATTGACCACGGTACCGAACACAGTGTACTTGGGAACGACCGAAGCAACCACAGAAGACCGATCATTACGCGACTAAAATTAAATGATGCAAATATTACGTACATTAGGCGATAGGTCTATAGTGCGGCAGCGACCATATAAATACCCTTCGCGACCAATGCTGTAAGAATCACTGGCGTAACCGATGCCGTTCTCAGCTGCAGATAAGCGATTGGTGGGATTCCTTGCCTGAAACGCCAACTAAAAAATGTTTGGCACGCCAGCTGGTAATATTTTGACATTTTTTGACATTTTGGCACGCTGCATATACGAAAGGTTGCCGGCCCCTGATGTATACAGTGTAGACTGTAGAGTGTACACTACCCGAGGCGATCACTAACGAAGTATTTATACTTTTCGGAGTACTCAAGTTGGTTTTTCCCACTTGGATCAATTGATAGCTTCAAGTTTCAGGCAAATTAAGTCTATAATACATATTAATGGATAAAAAGACAAAACTACACATTTTTACAGGCTGGGTTTTCAAAAGACGAAAGTAGTTTTTAGATAAATTTTCATAACTTTGTCGTTTGTCACTAAGATACATATTGCAATTTCGGAAGGCGCCGCCTTCGATTATACCTGCTAAAGTCATGCGACTCTCGACCCCATCTTACTTTTTAAACTACATAGCCTAGTTGAGTATAGGCTACTTGTCAGGCCTTTTATTTTCCATTTCCTCTCGCAGTAGTTTAATAGATGACTGGAAATCGATGTACTTCTACTTGTAAGTGAGTAGAAATTAACTGCTTTAGTTCTACTTTTACTTGAGTTGCCACGGTGACTGCTTTACTATCTCTGTACACTATACACTCACAACAAATGTCCTGCGGTTTGGATATCTGAACATCTTTCCGAGAGGGATGTAATCATTATTGGGACTAGGGTTGCATTTAAAACAAACGGTGATTTAAAACACTTTGTTTAAAACATGTTTCAAACAGAGTTTTAAACAAAGGCCTTTTAAAAAAATGTTTTTTTTAAGCTGTAAAATTATGCCATAATTGTGTAAATACTTTCCAAAAACATGTTTATGAGCCTACGGACAATTACCACCCGGTAGAGCCGACGTATATCGATATGGGACGGTTTGAACTAGGGATGGTGTGAACGTGAGGTTCACGTTCGCGTTCTGTGTGTGAACCTCGGAAATTTAGAGGTTCGTGTTCACAACAGAACCTTGGTAGGTTCTGCACTGTGAACCTTTTGATAAATTGTAATTTTCACTCCATTATAAGATCTTTGGCTAAAATTTATTGCATTTCAACTGCGGGCCACTCCATGCATGGTGCTGGCAGCATAAGAAATCAACGCTTAACGAGCATGCACCACGCACCTCGACAACCTTAAAAGTTTTAGTTGCTTTGTTGCAAAAATTTTCTCGGAATAACCAGCTTTCCCTTTGTGAATATTTAGTGACTATCTGCTGTGAGCTTGACCCGCAATCACACAACATCACGAGCGATATACGAGTCAGCGAATGATGCTTATTCAACCAATCAATGACATTGATATCGTTTTCTGATGTAAAAAATCGAACGGGCGTTCGGGGTCAATCTTTACTTCATATCTTTACTGTATCATTAAAACCAAATCCGTGCGATTAAGGTGCTTGCTACTGCTGCATAACTTGTTGTTGTTTGTGGTATCGGTAGCGAGTATTGATACCCGCTGTACACTCTGCTCAATATCAATGTAGCAATACCCAGACTCCGAAAACATTGTCCGGTCTGGCTAAGACCGTTAAGGCGTAAGCTTATATTCCGTAGTAAGTCCTCGTCGAAATTGTTGGCAAAGCGACGGAATGTATTGATTTTACGCAATTATTATATCCTTTGATTACCGCTGTTGATACATGTGGCGACGTTTAGAACGCCGATATGTACTTCAGCATTGTGGCATTATGTGGACCGAGTCTTCGCTATAGGTATCGTGTACATTAATATAGGCTATCACTTCATTGGAAGATAGGGTTGGAATTAGCAATATGACGTCACGTGACGTCACGAGGTTCACGTTCGTGTTCACACAGAACCTTTCAAAAAGGTTCGCGTTCACACGAACCTGAACCTTTCAGAGGTTCACACCATCCCTAGTTTGAACCCTCAAAATAATCGGTTCAACAGCAATAGTACAGATACTTCGTCAAAAGAGCTATATTTACCCTATTTTTTCAATTGTCAATGTCAATCCATTATGACATCACAATTGGATATTCGTGACGTCATTGTTAAAAAATAAACAATAAAAAACATGTTTTAAATATGTTTGTTTTAAATTGATTTTTGTTGTAAATACAACCCTAATTGGGACACAGCCTACCAGTGATCAGTCAATATTTATGGTCAATATACCATACGTCCTTGCAGCAGGTGCGTTCAATTTGACGTCTTTCGCATTATCGGCTACTACTCCGACACCGCGACGCATCAGTCACCATGCTAGAAGTCCCACGGGAACCTTGTCGCCAGGTTAGCACTGCAGCAGACTTGGTACGTTTCCGGTATGACATGCTTGTTTGTTTAGAAGCCTTACCATCGTATACAACATGGATAGTCTCGCTGCTGCTGACGATTTGTCTACTTTTTGCGATCCTTGCAATATTCCTGATTTGTCGATTTGGCCTTTGTAACCGCATAACTGTTGGAAAAAACGGACGCAACTCGAAGGCTGGTAAGCACGAACTATGTGCGAGCTGATCGCAAGTTACTTGACCTTTTGTATACCATATGCACCCATTTTACTTGTTCTTTTATTATTATCTGATGTAGACCGAGGTGGGTGTTTAATTGTAAGGCTTCTCCGAGTCGTTTCAACGCCTTCCTATCTTTTCATTATATCGCAATCTCGTGGTGTTTTAACTGTCTTAAAATAGAAGTGAATTGAACTGAGGGAATCTAGTAGTATTGCAATACACCAATTTTCCAGACAGAAGCGACGACGCCGACGCACGACCTAGCACAGAGGCTGACGATAAAGACCTTCAAACTCTAGGTATGACGTGTGCCTGCGATGTGCCTTACGCAGTGACAATATATGCTGCCACGTAGCCTATTATACAGCTACGTTGCTTGTTTATTGTTATCTGTTCACGACAGGAAATATTGTCACGGATAATGGACAAGAATCTCACATTATGACGCGATTCCGGCAGGATCTGGATCGATCCCAAGATATGGTTGCATCGCAACACGGTGGATATTTTAAATGTCTCTTTACACAATTGAATAATGATATAGTCACAACATTTTTTTACAGCCAGACTGCCTAGAATCAAGTGTACCCGTTCGATGCGAGTGTGATCAGACTAGTTGACCCCCAAGGTCGTATCGATCATTCCTATCTAATACCGAATACTGTGCATGTGCTTGTGCATGCGCAGTGCATGCATCTATGCTGTACCGCCATCATTGCCGTCTGTTGTTATGTATTTTGGTTGGATGAAAATAAAGACTCTCTCTCCCTCTCTCCCTCTCTCCCTCTCTCTCTCTCTCTCCCTCTCTCTCTCTCTCTCTCTCTCTCTCTCTCTCTCATATAAAAAACAAACAAATATTTTTGCCTGTCGATGTATAAAGTTATTTTGAAATCTCCATTAGTTGGATTACCCATGACGAATGTCAGCCGAAAATACTCGGGTTTATTTCAATATGAATATATTATTATTCAATTGTGTAATGAAGTTATGTACCTCCAAAAACCCCTTTAAATATATCTTTATCTTTATCCTTATACTTTTACTTTTACTTACCTGATTGTCAAGCATTGACTTCTAGGTTTTCGTTCGGAACCGGCGGAATCATTGATAACCGAATCTTCAACGTTCGCCATCGATCGCAACAGGGTCGAAATGAGACTTCGAAACGGTTAATAAGCTCAATAAAGTAGCCGGGAATCACAAAACTTGAACTTTAAAATATGCATTTTTAGATATATCGCCTGAATTCATTCACGTCATTTTGAAGCACGTATCCGAAAACATCGATTATGATCTGGACGCGTTGATGCGACACTTGTCGGGACCCGATGCATTGCAACGTTATCCGTTAGGTGACGCGTTTACATCTTTAATGGTAAGTTTACATCCTTCGATTTCAGTAGTTTCCATCATTTCAAAGTTCAGATCGGTCTATTAGCAATTTTTATCGCTTCAATACACCACAAAAAATTCTATACAATGAAAAGATGAGAAGGTGTCGAAACGACTTGGATTAGTCTTTGGAATCAGACACCCACCTTGGCCTGGGCGATGTAAAGAGGAGGCATGCATACTGAATGAAAAGTAAAAGAAGATAGTATATAGAAAAAGCAAGCGACAAAAATGGGATGGAAAAGCAAACTGTAACAAGCTGAAAAGATGGGAATGTGCCGTAAAGACTAATCGAAGTGCGTTAGACCCTCATCGAGGTCCACTAAATATCAATACGAATGGAAACTTAATTCTGAAATATTAAGATACATAATCTCATAACACGAACATGTTCGTTAAATTGACGATTACCCCTGCCGAGTGTCAGCCGAAAATAGTCGGGTTTATTTCAATATGAATATACTATTCAATTGTATATTGAAGTTCTGTACCTCCAAAATTGAAAGTAACAAAACAAGTGTAAATTAAAGACGATATATACAGGGCTGGAAAAGTAGTCATCACTGGTATATATATATCGGTCTAGCTCTGTCTTCATATAGATCAGTGTTTCCCAAACTTTTTGAATAACGCCCCCCTGGTCACAGATAGATAAAGTACCAGCGCCCCCTCGTCACGGTTAAATATTAAAACGAAAGTTGTTCTGCATTTATTACAAATAACGAGACGGATGAAGCTGCTGTATTGTCATCAACCTCATCATAATTATTGGGTTTGAGTTTTCATAACAACGATCTCGTTCTAAAATCTACAGTCTTCACTTCCCATACTGCCAAGTCAGTTTCTGCTGTGAGTCAGAAACTTTGTCACGGCACTGAAAGCACTTTATATCAAATATGAGCGGTCAAGGGCAACGACGAAAAAGGAACTCGACTCCAGCGAGAGTATTTCTATGTGATTTAATTGTGTATCCAAAACGATTGATTGGTGATACTGAACGCAACCAGAAGGCCGTGTTGAAGGTCACGGTCGCAGCACTGTGAAAAACCCACGATCGACCGTCGCTTGTCGCAATGCAGCAATAACTGTTCAAATACATCGTAGTTCTCACAGCATACGATGAAACACGCTTTCTAGGGATTCTGCCGACTGCTAAATTAGTCCATGGATGGGCACGATCAACATGGTCAAGTAACGATGAATATTTCCGGTATAGCTGATTGAATAGAGCAGACGGACGACCCGATATTGCCTTGAGTGAATCGAGGTTGCATTTTACTGTGTATTTAGCTGCTTTATTCATCTTTTTTTTTTCAACACTACTTAGCAATTGCCTTCTAAACCTACACCACCCCCATTTGCCCTCAGCGCTCCCCTACCGCCCAATTTTATAGCCAGTGCCATCAATCGCCTATTCCACGGCCAGCGCCCCTTTCACGCTCGCGAACGCCTCCAGGGGGCGCAGCCGCCCACTTTGGGAACCACTGATATGGATTTTAAGAGCACCATCACCCGGGTGATGGAAATATCCGTCGAAAAAAGACAGCATCAAACTATAAGTAGTAATAACATCGTAAATTTCTACACAATGGCAAGTTAAAGTAGTAATTTTCCAGATATGTTAAAACTACGTCAAGTGGAAGTAGAAAACGAAGGTCTGAATAGTGCTCAAGTAAGTAGTTTCAAAGAGTAGATTTGACCAAGGGTTTGCATACTTGTAGTAGGTGGCTGGTTTTGAAATTATAGGCTGCATCTTTGCGACGAACGAAAATTGATTAATGACATCTGAAATAGGTGCAATTTTCGAAATTAATTCAGTCATCGTGAAGGGCTATTTTTCCCAAATTGGGTTGACTGACTGCCAGCAATAACCGTACTGTTTCGGATCAATAAACTTTCCATTGAACGTTGTTCACCATGTATATTTCGCTCGATTTGTTTGAATGATATGTCAAAAATGAGCCGAAATTATCAGCAGCCTCGTTAAAGATTTATCTACGACCTACAGAAGTATATGCTCTACTGTAATAAGCTATAGTCATTCACAAATATTTTTTGCCAAGCTTTTGAGTTAGAAGCCCAAACATTCACCTATGGTACAACAGAGCGCCACCAATAGTATTATTATGCGACATCATTTGGAGAATATTGTTACATGCAAATTGGCTAAAGACCCGTCGCTTGCAATGAAGCTATGTCATGAATTGAAGTGGTGTCTATAGCCGGTGTCTAAGTCACACTTGCATAGCGACGAATAATCAAGGTGTTTGAATAGCAAGTCAACTCAAGGTCGTACCCAGTGTTGAATTGGAAACAAATAATTGTTTAAAACACATTGTTTAAAACATGTTTTAAACAGTGTTTTAAACAAAGTCTCTTGAAAAAAACTCAATTTCTTTTTTTCAAGTTGTATAATTATGCCACAATTGTGTAAATACTTTCCAAAAACATCTTGTATGAGCCTACGGACGACGATTACCACCCGATATAGCCGACGTATACGATACGGGATGGTTGGAACCCTCAAAATAGTCGGTTCATCAGATCATTGGTACGGAATGAATGTTCTGATAATGATGACCGCCGACCGTAAAAATGCTGTAAGACGAGGCAGTCCCCTGGTTAAAGATATGTTTGGTCCGTCCATGACAGGGTTTGGAAGCCTATTTCGTCAAAGGAGCTATATTTTCAATTGTGAATATCAACCCACCATGACGCACAATTGAAGAGCATTGTTATAAATATGTTTGTTTTAAATTGATTTTTGTTTTAATTACAACCCTCGTACCGAAGATGTGAAATATATCGTTAGAGCGAAAATGGATTTGCAACTCTATGCTTAGGAACAAACTACTACCCATTACTTTGGAATATGCTATACAGTATCTTCACGTTTCTTCAGATGTGGGCAAACAGCACAAGGGAGGGATGTATAATTGCACTTCTCGCAGAAGGACTCAACGGCATCGGGCGAAGTGATATGGCTGAGGAGCTACAGGAACTCAATCCATTGCTATAGACCAGTGGTTCTCAATTTGTTCAGTCCATGGGTCAAGTTTGGTGGACTCAATCGGTAGGAATGAAAAATTAGTCTTGCTGTGTCAAATATGCCGGATCTGACGTGTGGAATAGTATCCCGCAGGGGATCCGACAGACGACGAGCATGTCCTCATTCAAGTCGAAATACAAGCAATTTCCACTAAATGAATACTAGTCCGCCCTCAAGATTACCTGATCACGACCTGACCTATCGATCTCGCCTCCCGTGACATGCCACCCCGTTTTTTTGTCGCTTGCTTTTTATTATATCATCTTCTTTTACTTTTCATTCGGTGTGCATGCCTTCTCTTTACATCGCCTAGGCCAAGGTGACCAAAAGCTACTCCAAGTCGTTTCGACACCTTTCTATCCTTTTATTGTATCGCATTTTCGTGGTGTATTGAACTGATAAAATTGCTAATAAACCGCACCGAACGTTGATGATAGAATAGTGATAATTATGACATTCGGAACCAACAAGGTTTTTTGTGAATATACGTGTTATATATATGCTCGAAGACTAACTGCAAGGAAATGGGAAGAAAGTTACCGGAAGAAAGTTCACCGAATTATACATCAATGCAGATTAATTAATACGCGAATTCGGGCTGAGCACACAGCTATGGAAGCACTGATATCATGAAGATCGCCAATCTGTGGAATCGCGAACCAGATGTACATAATTTGCTCAATATGACTAACGAATAAATACGCTAGCAGAAATCGTATGTAACAAACGGACTATTAGTAGAACAAAACTGCAATATCGGAAGAAACAAGATATACATAGTGCCAAATTCATTCCACTGACGTTCGCTCCTGAGTCAGTTAAAAAGCTTCGAGTGTAATAAATTTGGAAATATGAATATATTGAATGTATAGAACCGTATCTTAAAAAACAACCGAGGTTGACTCGGGACAAGAGACTTTCAAGTCTACCCTTGAGATGAGCATAGTAAGTCCAAGAGTGTTAGTGAGAAAAGCATATGAGGTCATTGGTTCACAATGCTGATCAACTGAAGGTTACGTCACACGGCTGCCAATTAAAGACTTCAACCCCATAGTCATAAATAAAGCAAGGTCCATAATTTTGTCTGAAACATGGTATAAGGAATACTTTTAATCACAACGCTTGTTGTATGCCTACGTTAAGTTCACTATCAGACGAGATCATGTACAGACGGGCCTTCCGAGTGCGATTGTCGTTATAGCCACGACATCTACCCGTGATGACCGGAATGTGCTGATATAATAATGTGACAGACTCCTTATCTCATATGAGATAGACTACTGGACCGTTCATAACAATGTCTGAGTGTTCATGAATGTAAAACTAGGCAGTGTCATTAACTATATCGTTAGCAAACAGTGTGGATTATTTCGTTTGGTCAGCTGTCAGGTAATGACACGCACGACAGAGCCTATACCACGTATCAAACCTGCTGCCAAGTGGCAGAGATTTGAACGGAATTGCTATTATGAAATACAAATCCTGTAATGCAGTGGTTCTCAAACTGGGGGGCGCGAAAGCATCTGAAGGGGGGCACGAAGCAGCGGTCAACTCAACATTTTTTTCGCGCCCCGCGCGATTTATCTCCAAATCATACTTTTGTCTATATATTGTCCGAATTTCATATTTTAGAATTCTCTCATCAACAGTCATATCCTTCCATGCCATCAAACTATCTGTTGGGGCCGCTCGCATCCGGTTGGAATTTGTGATATGACGATGAGGGGCGCGAAATTTTTCACTATCATGAAGGGGGCGTGTCTAAAAAAAAGTTTGAGAACCAGTGCGCAGACATTGGCTTGAAAGTTGCATCAAAATGATTACAAATATCATGTCCAAATACTCGTATATCCATATCCATATCAATGCCCATTGCTCCCCTCTACAAAGTGGCTTCTTTCAAACGCCGCAGATACTGTTCTCTTACGCAGTCAAGCGAACCACCACTCACGCCTTCACAAACCAGACACCACTTGAGCATCAACATCGCGTATTCGAGTTTATTCAACGTCAAAAAGTGCAGGAATCTTACACTCGGAAACGAGTATTGGTCCAAAAACACGCGAAGGCGCAATAAAAATAAGTTGAAATAACGACAACTCGGTAGAGTCACAAAATACGAATGATGAATGAAAACATAATGGGCTCGGTGTGAGTCGCGTCTGCATGTCGCGAGCCAATCATTTCATATAGTGGTACTTGGAAAGGTTTGCGTTGCATTGCTACTTTAATCGGTTTTGTGGATAATCTGTCTCCCTTGTCCATATCCGGTCATGCCCCGTTGAGAAGCAACTTGATTGGTACCCATCTAAAATGGAAAAGACTTACAATTACACACAGGAGCAAAATCGTAGTTGAAAAGGTAGTATTGCTCGATAATGTCATTCGATATTATCCCGTAAACCAGGGGTTCTCAACTTTCCTTGCGTAACGGGCCGCATTTTAACAGCAAAAAGCGCTGCGGGCCGCAGAACATTATTACCGTATATTTGTGGACTATACTACTATATTTAGGCTAATATAGCCTATTTACCAGTCGTGTATGGGCATTTAGTTTGTATGCATTCTACAGCATAATGGACAGAGTTCGTAAGCTTTCAGTTGCTGTTTCTAGTGAGATTGTGTCATCTTCCGACGGAACAAGTAAATCCCTTCATGAAGCGTGCATTGCATTCGTTCCCAAGTCGGTATGTGCACCTTCAAACCCTTGCACCAGAGAACTGAACTCTCTGTTTCAATGCGTGAGCGTGCAAGTATAAAACTACGGTAACTTTTTCTTCAGAGGCCATTGTCACTTTGGGCTCTCAGTGATATGAGAAGAAGTCTCATGTCCGGGGTAATTTCTGAGCAAACCAATCAACGATTCTCCTTTCCTTCCATGGCTGATGCCCTGCATCAATAGTTACAAAAGTCAGCTTTGTTAAGTTGATGTTGTTTGCTAGTCCCCTCTCCCCACGTTTGCCCAGCCAGCATTGCGTCTACAAATATATTCACTCTGATAGAATACCCCAATACAATTAGCGTTGTAATGTCCGTAGATTTTTTCCAATGCTAGGTTGAAGTAGTCTACGGGGCAAAGTGTTTCAAAACATGTGACAAAAGATTAACTGACATTGCTGTTACTCTTCTTGTCACGGTTGAATCAGACAACTGCAGCTTCGAAATCTGTTAGGTGAAGTTGTCCTTGCTGCTAAATTCCGGAAACAGCGGAGATTCGCACATTATAGTAACGCTTTGTTGGAGAAAAACCTTTTCTAACACATTTCATGGGTTTAGCGATACACCAAGCAATTCTGAACCATGCGTTTTTAACGTCGTCGGCAATCTCAACAATGCCTCAAAATATGGATTGCTTAGCCTGAGACCTAGCTAGCAACGCTTTTTTCGAAGATCAGGTGATATGTGTAACTCGAGATGGAACTGTCCGAAGACCTATTCAGAATAATAAGAATCTAAACTCGACCATATATCAAGAAACCAGAAAACATTGAAGAATGAGAATAAATCAAACGAAACAGAGACGGAGCGATAAGAGAGCTTTAGTAGCTAAATTGATACCGCATGCAACAAAATACTGTGCCGGCAGTAATTGCGATCATATTGAAGGATCTCGCGGGCCACAGAAAAAGCGTCTGCGGGCCGCATGCGGCCCGCGGGCCGCGGGTTGAGAACCCCTGCCGTAAACGACTGTAAATAACTATCAATCTCGGATGAAAGCATATTGCTGTGTACACTCTATTATTGAATCAAGAATCCACTTAAACTGTCTATGACCTTAGCTATGTGGTCTACAATGCATAGTAGGCCTACAGTGCAGTGTAGTGGCGCATTGTGAACATAAGAATTAGGAAGCATTTATGTAAGAATTTCACCTGCAGTCCGATAACATTTCGGCCAGCGCGTTGAGTGTCTTCGTCAAATTCTCGCTCGTTTTTCTTCGCGTATTTCGTTCCGATCATGGCGCCGCCCACGTTCTTTGCTTGCGCGACTGATCCGAGAGCGAACAGCGTACTTAATACTTGACTCATGTTGCTGTTGTCACGAATATTTACCGTCTAGTAGAAATGATAAGAGCATTTGTAAAACAATTGAACCGAATACATGCGCAGCAGCTTTACCTGGAACATATCCAGTCGTTTCATACCCATTTTTTCCGCTGCCTTGAGGAACATCTCGATATTTTCGCTTTCTTTCATATTTTTCATGGCCTGCAGGGTCAAAAACGAGCAAACATGGTTGAGTGGATTGTCAATAACGTTACCCTTTCATGAACACCACAACATTGTGATACGATGAAAAGATGAGAAGGTGTAGAATCGACTTGAAATAGTCTCTGAAGTCAGACACCCACCTGAGCCTAGACGATGTAAAGAAGGGGCATGCACGCTGAATGTATTGTATAGTAATAAACTAATAATAGATAACATAAAAAGGCCAAGCGGTGGCATGTATTCCGGTGATCTCATGCGTTGGATAGTATGACTGACCAGGTTAAGAACGTGCAAATCCGCTCCATAGAGCTTCTACGTTACCTGTAATTTTATCCCGGCGGTCGAATTAGGTTTACATGATATCCCTGGCAAGTTGAAGCTATTGATGAGGTCGCAAAGGACAGTGCCGTCGAGTAAGAAATCTCTGAAAGCCTGCAAAAGACGGGTTGTTACGAATCGATCACACGCACAGCGGACTTTCACTCACGTCCTGTCCTTGACCGGACAACTGGCGGCCGGTACGGGCGTTTATCCAGGACGCGACTTCAGCTTCTTCGTCGATCGAGTATTTCGCACGCATTCTGTCCTCAATCTCTCGGCTCATGCCATATCCCTTTGGTCTTGCAGCCATTTTTAGTTTATATGCGATTTACCGAAACCTAGCCTGTCAACTACAGAAGTAATACTTAGAAGCTTACCAGAATGAAAGATCTAACGGACATCCGCTTGCGACCTTGCGTAGACTCTGCTAAACTACTAGCCTAAACAGGACAATAGGCATCACGTCATCATTTAAATATCTGACAGGAAGTTAGCTGTATGCCGAGGGCGGTACCGCCAGTTACGCAGCCAAATACATCAAATGGGCATTGATCAACATACGCAATACATCATGATTCCACTGTCACGCATCAACAGATCATGCTGTCAGTGAGTATACGTACTACGTACTTGAACTGGTCACACGTATCCAATATCCATCCTAACCGACTGTATATGATAGGTGAATCATAATAATGTCCGTCTATTATTCAATGCTCACAACATGACTATATTCGGCATCATCTTAGGCTAATCTGGGTGTTTCAACCAAACTACACAGTTGGTTACAAGGTTTTGGTATGTAAATACATGTTAGTAAGTCTAGTCCACTTCAACACCGGTTAGTACAAACACGGTGATATCTTCAAATATACCAAGTGAGATTAGACCGGCGAATGAACAGCGCTTTCAGTCGACAGAGCATATATACATTGCGATGCCGTATTACTGCAGAGCTATATAACAAGGAATCCGTAAAGGGTATTTACGCGTTCATATTATTGACAATCCTATATCCACTTTCCTCAGTTTACAAAGGCTCGATTCCGTTCGCGGCGCATCACACACTGCAACTGAGTCAACAGCGCTAACTCAGCAACAGAAGACTTTTTAGCATCGCGATGTGCAATGCGCTATCTGAGTCCACAGCACATGATTCAACACTATGCAGTATGCAACTCCGCCTTACTCTGAATTATGAGGCTATACATCAAACGAGTGGCTGCGCGGAGCCATCAATCCGTGTGGTGTGACGGGCAACTGCGCTTGCGTTCTATACCTATACGGAGAATCGCGAGGTATACGTCAGAGAATAATTCTAGTTTCTTCTTCAAATCAACATCAGCCCGCCTAAACTTGGACTTTCACGAACATCCTGTATACGTCTCGTTGTGCAAAAATTTCGGCTATGGCTTTAAAACTGCGTCATCGTCAGCGGCTTATTCAGCAAGAGAGATCGCCTTATACGGCGTTGTCGCATTCGGTCGACGCCTGTTTCTTTTATTCACACCAGCCTCGCTTCACTGAGCGCATCGATTCAGGAGTACCAAGAATAGGAAAAAATAGCAAATATTTGAGAGAATTTCGGTCTGCCCAAATTCCTGCCGTCTTTTGTTTACTTTCAACAGTGATATCATCAATTCGGATCATCACACAGGCATGTAAATGGGTCTGCCAATCGCGACTTGTCTGGATTTTAAAATCTGCTTGGAGGATGCCTGTTATCATCTGTCTTGAAATCCAGCTAGGTTACACCTCGTCGGGATTACAAAAATGCAAGGCAGCCACTCTGCAGCAAACTGCATTGCACTTCCGTTTTGTCCCAGCAAACCTGCATACATTCCAGTCTGCATTGCGGAATGCGTCTGTCATTGGCCCACAAGACCTGAAGCGAAGAGTGCGCAGAATTGAAGTTTATTTATGCGCATCCGCGATGATTTAACGAGGTAAAATGACAACACATCCGGTCCTGTGCGAGTCTAATGTGCATCGAACTAACAGCAAGCACGGTAAGCGTGATCGACTGTCGCTAGATGTACGTATGCCTGCGTCAATCGAATGACACTTTTCAATCGTAAAATGCACTGTCGCAAACAAAACCGCCAAATACACGTACCATTGACCCGGTGAAATGCACGCAATGACAGATACAGTGTCATCAGTCAGAGAAAACATGACAGTTATGGTGTGGCGGAATTTGCCCGATGTTTGCTAGCTGCTCAGCAGTCAGCATGCAGTTTCACCGTTTGAAGATTTAGGCTCTGACTGGCTTATACGTTACATGCGGTCAGATGTCAGATCGTATCGTGGCCGTCTACCAGAATTCAGTCATACAATAATCCATTATTAGGCACTGGTGTTTATAGGTAATGATTCGTAATCGTAAAATGAAGGCATGATTCACTAATAATATGAAATTAATCACAAAAACCGAGTCGATGCCACGGACATTATTAATATCATAATTTAGTGTTATTGTCGCTTGATATCGCGTAAACACAACCCTTTATTAAAGTATTACGGATGTCAAGACGACGTCGTACGAATTATTAAGAGGTATAGGTAGCTATAGGTACGTATTGGTTTTATTGCCTCGGGGCGAAAAGTCACAATTTGTTGGCGCACCTTCGTTCTTTTAAAATTATTTTTATCATTTTGAAACACGACAAAATTGTGACACGATGAAAAGTTGTAAAGTTTAGTCCGGCGGGCGAGGTCTATCAATCTCACTCACACCCCTCGGCCCGAAGATAGTAATGTTGAAATGCCGCATACGAACTTATTGAGAATAGGAGAAAATAACATATGGGGTAGCAATAAAAATGACGAGGCTTTGGTCGGTACGAGGTTTACGGGCATTCGGGCAATATAATATGGCGCACCAACTATTTAATTGTCCGCAATCGGTTTGGGTTAGGGTTAGTTTTAGGCTTTTTAATGGACATTGGACACGCTCATGGCGTCGACAATACAGCTGGAGTATCTTACATAATTCCCAACTTCTCGTGTAAGTCCAATAGTCCCTTTCCTTGCGGTCTCTCAGTTAAACTCTAGGCCTACGCAGAAGGCAAACGCTGATATAACCAATTGTGTAGTCTTAACTAGCATACATTTCTTATCGGTGGCTGTGGTAATGTTCACATTGAGATAAGGATCGATTTTCGCAACAATAATGAGAGGAAATGGATTTCTTACGGGAAAGGTGGAAAATTGTATATGTATACACTTACACATACTATGCCGTGTAGGCTACCTGTGCCATCGTAGGCTGTTACCAATCAATCAATGGATCAATCAATGGACAGTGGACACTGGACAGATAATATTTTCTATCTGCCCAAGACACACACACAATGTACAATTCGATATACAAGACACATAATGCGATGTAATGAACATATAGGGGGATGCCGAACGACCAATCAGTTGGAGTCTCTTGAACTGGCATTCACCTCCACATAGTGCCCGATATCACAGTCTTCTTCGATGTTGTTCTTTTTTCGTCGGTTCTTTTTAGAAGCTAATTGTTGTTCGTTTTCTTTCGTTATCGGGTCTTTTTTTCTGGGCTATTTGTCGCCGTAAGAACAACGACACGGGGGACGAGGAGCCCAGAATAATCTTCGACGGCAGGAATCGAACCCGGGCCGCCTGTTTGGATGGCGCCAACGCAGCTATGCACGGCATTTGTAAGCTGTATGTATATTTATTAGGGATGTTCAAAAATGACTTTTTTCTCAAATTGTATGTAGCCGCTGATCACTGTCACACTCGTGCTGAGAACATTCTGCAGACAAAGACTCTTCACCGAGAGAATCTTCTTCCACTGTTGGTAAAACTTTTGAAGGCAATGAAATTGTGACATCTGGCCAATGAGGTGACGGTCGTATTGCGCAAGTCAAATTGGATATTGAATTCTATGCTGTTTTTTTCATTGAATCCAAAAACCCAATGAGCAAAAGTAACAATCTTTTCCATGTCCATGTGAATACTCCAAGACGTTTCGACGCCTTGCTATCTTTTTATTGTATCGCAGTCTTGTGATGTTTTGAAAGGAAGAATAGATGAATAAATTGATACTGATATCAAAAACTAGGCCAAGAATACTTACTTTTTACATACTTATAAAAAGTTACTTTTACTTTTACCCGAGTAGAAATTGACGCCGTTACTTCCACTTCTACTTGAGTACCTATGGTAAGTACTTTGACCACATCTGATGACGTCACAAGGGTTATAGCTATGACCGAACAGCAAGGAATACGCCACAGAACAGGCTGTTATTAGCACTGAAATGCAAAATTTCAAATCACTGGTTATAAAAAATCTTGATGTGATAGACAAAAAGCGACTTCATATTCGTAATCAGCGCACGTAAATTAACTTAGTAGCCATCATTTTGGCGAAAAAACAAAATCCTGTCGACCAGTGTTATGGACTGTCATGGATAGTAGTCAATGAATAATGATATGAACTGGACGTCTGGCACTCGTGAAAAATATTCCACCACGTTACAACCATCCTTTGACATAGTTGTGATTTGCTTTACACAATTGTTCCGAAGAAGTTTGTAACTTGATACTGCCATCTAGCGGACACTATCTGAATAAAGATTTTACAAATCAATCTAGTCCAGGGGTTGGCAAACTTTTTGGCTCGTGGGCTGCATTCAACATTTGAATCCATTCGTGGGCCGCACTATATAAAATTGGGATACTAAGCCAAAGTTCCATATTGGTATTTGATTATATAGTGACTGACGAAATGGAAATAATATACATGTATTTGTATATTCAATACAAATCCAACATTGATTTGATGATAACGTAGGCTACACGCGTCAGAAACATTGACGAGAATTTATTAACTGGTTGTCCTAATTGGAAAAAGTAGGGATGAAAGTAGGTTGTCCCGACTCTAACATGTCCTGGAAGAGTCAGATTCAGTCGCAAGAAAAAAAATATCACAGAACTGTGGTCTGTTCTACAGTCTTAGAGATTATGCATGCCAGTCTGGGACCTGGGTCCTTCTGATACTCTTAAAAAATCATGTTTCCTGTCGAAGTTACGATATGGCATCATCTGTTGCGGGGCTGCCAGTAAAACTGCACTGAAGCCGCTACAAAAACTACAACATCAGGTCCTCCGTATCATAGCCAGGGCCCCAAAGGAACCAGGATGTGTGTCCAACAAATCACTCAGAAGATTCGGTGTCCTAAACATAAAAGATATGCGGAAACTAGAAATCGCAAAGTTTGTGTATCAGTTCCACTGCGGCCACTGCCCCGAAAACCTCAATGACTTCTTTACCTCGCTATCAAAAGTGCATAAGTAGGCTACGACACACGCGTGTCCACGTCGTCCAATTATATGGTGGACAAAAAATATCATCGCTCTATCAAATATGCCAGACCTGAAGTGTGGAACGTATCTCGCCGGCTATCCGACAGTCGTCGAGCATGTTCAATTGTTCATATCCAGTCCACATTCAAGTCGAAATACAAGCAATTTCTGCTGAATGAATACTAGTCAGCCCTCACCATTTACCGGCACCACGACCTGACATATCGATCTCGCCTTCCGTCACTTGCCACCTGATTTTATCGCTTGCCATTTTATATCATCTTCTATCAGTGTGCTTGTGCAACTGTGCATGCCACCTTTTTACACCACCTGGGCCCAGGTGGGGGTCTGATCTCAAAGACTATACTCCTAAAGTCGTTTCGGCATCTTCCTCTCATTCTTTGTATTGCAGTCTTGTGATGTTTTGAAATTTAACGAATGAACTTGAACTCGTAAATATCGTCTGTTCTGTCCCTATGTTACCATATAAATAGATTCTACTGAATTTTACTAGTCAGCGCCCAAGATTATCGGACCACAATCTGACACATCGACCTGTTGACACATGCCCTCCATTTTCATCGCTAGTCCTTTTCAAGTTATCCTGTTACTTTTCATTCGGTGAGCATGTTCTGTTGATGCCTCTGATCTCATAAGCCAAGGTGAGTGTATGACAAACTACCGCAAGTCGTTTCCACTCTCTCCTATCTTCCATTGTATCGCAATCTCGTGGTGAATCGATGTACGAATGAACAGTCACAATTTAACTGAATCTGGGTGATGGGAGTCTTGATGAATACTGCACGGTAGAATTAACATGAACAATGTGACGTTAAAGCTATACAATTGAGAATTAATTTCATGATTTCCTCAAGTCACGCCTGGGTAGTGGTATCCCACCGATAGCAATATTTTACACCTAACTTCATTATAACTCACGCGTCGTGCTCCAAGGCTCTTAATGCTATCCCGCCAGGCAGCATAAATAACGCTCGGATGGACAAAAACGAGTATATATTGCAGAAAATAGCGATCAAATAATGAACATGATTCGGTTTTCAGACCTTAACCTGGCACTTGGAGACGAGAGAGGCATTGAATATACTGTCACTATCAAAAGAAAAATAGTATAAAGAAGTTCGGCAATAGATATCATTCACAATATATATACCAACCCAAAAACGTTGTTGTTAACAATACAAAACTGGCTACAGCGTATAGAAAATAGGATTGTGCTGCTTCACAAAACGATCAGTTAAAAATGAATGGTTTCGTTTCTCAACGCGGAATCAGGCTGACAGCCTCAATTCGTCGTATTCCAAATTGTAAATTTTAGAACGTATTCGATATCTTGAATGTCTAGTTGGAATTCTTGTACACCAATTGCCTGCCCAGCCCGTACGGGGTCATACCCTGCTGGGAAGCGACTTGATTTGTACCCATCTGGAAACACAAAAAAGTCATCCATGATATCATGATTTTCACACTATTCAGCTTGGCAATGAGTGTAGAAAAACTGACACATTTGCATGACCATTGTCCAACTGGCTTTACGCCCGTGTTCCTAAAACCTGATATCAACACAAAATTTGAGGAATGTATGATAAATATTTTGTATATTCTCGAACAGAACTAAGGATGAAAAAAGGGAATTTACTTGCAAGCCAATGATGGCCCTTCCTTGTCGCAGTTTGTATTCTTCGAAATTTCTTTTCTGCTTCTCAGCTACCTTTACACCGATCACAGGTCCTGTGTATCCGTTAGCTTGTGCGGCTGAGCCAAGTTTGTACAAAGTGGACTGTACTTGTGGCAAATTGGTACGTTCGTAAAGGCAAACAGTCTGCAACACAAGCTGGAATTGGTTACAAGTGAAATAACTAGACATATTTGCAGACATACACCACTGTTAAATGAGAGTGTCGTATTTCATGGGACACTTGGGATGCACTCCAAATCAAATATGGCACAGCTGTTTAATGACCATCATCACAGACACTTTAACCTAGTTCATATCAGCTACAAGTCGTATAACAACGAGGTCACTTGTATGCTTGTAATTATAGTGCAATATGCCTGTCGATTTCAAATGCACTCAATCAACACTACCATCAATCATGATAAAACCTCGAGAGGGTTAGACCAACAACAGTCAGCTCGAGGAAAATTAAGGGATATTTGAGGAACTAACTGAACCTGAAATCTATTACCTGCCAAAAAAAGTATGTGATCGCATAGGCATAGGGTATAACTGAGTATTAGCATGGATAATTTCAACTTATCAAGTCAAAATACATCAAACTTCACATATACAAGTGACGGTGATGTAGGCCATATGCGCATCAGGTATCATCACTAAGAAAGCATTTTTAAAAATTTCATTTGCAACTGACACATAAGAAAACTTCCAAGAATCAAATTGTTTCATCTGCTTATCAGACTACTTAAAGTGGGCCTTGATAGGAGCTGAATAGCTACAGAGTAATGGAAAAATGGAAAAAGTTAGCACCTCATCCATAACTACGACCACTTCTGTAGTCATCAATAACCCAATTACAATACCATGCTACGGCATAATATAATAAACTGTAACTAAAAATTCCTGACATGTTTTCACCTGAAACAAATCAATTTTCTTCACTCCATAGTCTTCCGCGGCTTTCAAAAACATTCCAATGTTTTCCATTTCTTTGTTTGTCTTCATTGCCTAAACAAAACCATTTCACACACTTTTAGTTCTCATGAAAGAAATCACAGCGAGTCACGTCTCAACTCAATGTATTAAACAAAATTGTATGACCAATATAGTTCACATGACATCATGTACACCAAGGTAAAAAGAAAAATAGATACATAATTATACATAATGAAGAAACTTACTTTAAGTTTGATATTTGCTGTCTTGTGGGGTTTGCAAACCTGTTTCTCAGTGAGCTTGTTAATCAATTCACACAGTATTGCTCCGTCTTTTAACCAGGCTTGAAAATGCTGCAAATCAAGATAGTAAGTTTGAAAAAGAACACTGGCATATTTCATTAATGGAAGACCTATGTTGTGCTAATATTGCTATGTTGTGACACGCAACATTTTACCCATTCATCAACATTCTCCGAGTCCATTGAAAGGAAAAGGGCAGGTGAAAATGAAAAGCAATAAAAAGAATGTTTCGGAATCAAGATCTGCAGCTTTGTTTACGTAATTATAGACCAGATGTGGTGACGTACTCAAGTAAAGATTTAGCAATTTAGCATGTCATAGTCTAGTTGCATCATAGCCCTGGTAGAATCAACACATCCTGCAACATTCCAGCAGTTCTTATAACTTACACACTAAATTTTTTTTATAGTGTAGGCCTACGGAGATATCAGCTAGCAGAGCATTTTGGATTGAACCTGACACTGTTCAACAAATCAAGTATAGAAGGATGTAATAACGTATATCAACATAAAAGTATCTGCTTAATCCTTTCCTGATTAGGGTACATCTTATATTACAGGAAGTAATGACGAGCAACAGAGCAAGTCACTGTGATAAACTCTTGAATCGGTTCAAAATGTATACTGTATAGCCAAGATGGATTTGAAAATGTTTGGATGGTTAGGCCCTGTGCGAAGATTACCGTAACCCCAAAAAGAACTAATCGGGGTGAATAATAAAAAAATAATGACGCTAAATCATAGCCTAAATCATGATTAGGAAATGCGAAAACAATTGATAAGGTCTAAAGCTCTCTCCATACTAATTGATAAAAAATTTTGGAGTTGATTTATATATAATTAATGACCTTACTGTGGTGATCACATCTGTAGTGTTGTCATGTGATGACATATCACAGAATTTCATGCCTCATACACTGTCAAACATGACAACTAAAAGTCATGACTGTGGAAAACAAATCAGTCAGGCACACATTCGCAACAAAGATAGTCCAGCTAGGCTACTGATTGACAATTATGAGAAAGAAAACTGTACCATACATATCATAGCCTAATGTAGGCTACTGCAGCAACAGAAATACTGTGGCTAATAATTCCATTTGTTTGTGATGTAACATAGGTACCGTTTTGAACTCTTACGAATTTGAACTGTTCCAAGGAAAATCTATGTGTTACAGTACACAGATCTGGTTGTGGTTGTGCCCAATTTATGAAATAGGTAGGCCGACCACTCACATGTCGCTCTTAGAATATTATGTCCAAGTAGGCCTATGGCACTTTACTGTCCTAGAGCATGACCTTAAAAACGATTGATAAGTCCAAATACAACTTTTAGCTAAAGGTGATTTACCTACCATCTTGATCCTATATCAAGCACGTAATTTCAACTGCTCTATCCAAGCTGCAACTATTGTTAGCTGATATCAACAATTAATTCGTTTCATAACTTGGACAAAGTGTCTGGAGAGGCTTAGTGAAACATGTAGTTTGTTTCGGCACTCTCTTATCTTTCCAATATATCGCAATCTTGTGGTGCATTGATTTGAAGTTGAAGAAAAAAAAATTAATAAATGACTCAGGTATTGATTGCAGAACACTAACCCAACCCTAACTGGTCGGTATGCCAACCAGTCAGTTCGATTTAACATTATAATTTCATCTAATCAATACCTACACCACAAGATTGCGATACAATCAAAAGATAGGAGTGTGTCGAAACGGCTTGGAGCAGTCTATGAAATCGGACACCCAGCCAGCCATCAAAACTGATGCAGGAAAATTTACAGTTCGACAAATTTCGGTCAAATGCAACGGTAAATCAGAATACTGAGAATGAAAACATATCTCAAGTGCTTCTCACCGAGAAGAAGTCAAACAAAAATGCGCAGGAATTCGAAAAATTGTCAGATAGAGATAAGGTAATATAATAATTGCCAAGTAAATTCATAATTTTGATATCAGTCCATGAAAAAACAAATAAAATGCAGAGATTGAAACCAGTAAGGTATGGAATTGGAGCATTGAGGCCAGATTGGAAACAGTGGTTGTTTTCGGCAATGAGCTGCGCGTGACAGAAGGGTTTCTTACATAGAATAATTAAGGAATTGAACGGAAAGTTGCGCGTGACGTTACCACCAATTCCACTCTGGCATTGAGCTGACCTCGATTTACATATTTGAAAATATCTAGGCCAAACAACAACCAGCATAAACAACTCACCTCTTCTCCTTCACCCTCCGGGTATGTCAGGCATTCACTCTCTGGCGGTTCTGCCAACACTGCAGTTATCCATTCCATTAGCTCATTTTCATCTTCTAGGGAATATTTTTCCTTAATCCTACGTTCAAGTTCCCGATCCATGCCGAATCCACGCACCCTTGTCGCCATAGTCACTGTGAATTCACTCTCCAGATATCACAGTGCTGTTGTAAATCCGACAGTCTTTAATATTTAAACAGTTACTAGGTCAAATCCGGCAGATTATTCAGATCTTGTTAACTACAAACGGCTATGGGGCTAGCGATACTAAACATGGAATACAAAGAAAAGTTACAACTGGTAAACGAGAAGACAAGTTGTCCACTGCAGTCTTGGCTTACGAACAAATAGCAATAACTCGCCTAATACAAACACTACTTCAGCGCTGGAAATTTCACGGAATGTTATTCGCGCCGGCGAATAACGACCGACGAGTAGCTATCATAGCATCAACCTGTCAAACTTGATAAATTACATCAACCGAATGCGGTTATCAAGATCTCGTCTCGTTGGAAAAATCTTAATTTCCTTCGGGAATCAAAACCGCAATACCTCAACAGTAAGCATAGTATATCTTTCTGCAGTCACGTTACGAACACATAGAAACCCAAGGAGTCAACTATCAATATAATCCGCGAAATCATGTACGCAAGAAACGATTCGAGAAACCCGATCTCAATATAGGGCAATAATACACCGATATAGTCTCTGTAATTG
Source organism: Botryllus schlosseri (assembly GCF_051294905.1). NCBI lineage: Eukaryota > Metazoa > Chordata > Ascidiacea > Stolidobranchia > Styelidae > Botryllus > Botryllus schlosseri. The sequence goes on along the minus strand of NC_137246.1, from coordinate 24,077,168 downwards.
GCTGCGATAAAGCAGACAGTACATCCTGCGGCAACGAGATACTTCTACAAGCCTTTTTCGGATATGTGCGCTTTCGCGGGCGGAACAATTGATTATAGTGTTATTCGACACACTTGAACAGGAATTCTTGAGATTCCCTACCAGGCCTAGTGGTTCAATCAACATACGGCTATAAGTAACATGGGCTACATCATGCGCAATGGACTTGATATTAACAAGCACGATAAGCCTTTGAGGATTCGCAGTATACCACTCTTCAACCACATACGAGAGACGTAATTGAGCGTCAAATCCAGATAATCTTCCCACGATTCGAAATATATGACTTATTTGTAGCTTTACGTAGCTTACACTCACTTGGCATTCAATCGTTATATATTGCTGGTATTTCACTAGTGTTAGGATCTTTGAACTATCGATATGAAATGGTGAAAATATTTATAAAAACTGATAAACGCTGTCATAGGCATGGTTATGAAATATATAGTTCTTACATCTATAACATAATGTGGGCCGTCATGTTACACGCGTGACTAGAGCCTTTCGTCGACATGAGGAAATCTGGAGTAGGTAATTTCTAAATGCATGACCTTCCAGGCATATAAGGTAAAAATACTGATATCTGCGTCATCTCCGGGCGCTGTTTCGGGCTCTCAAACGCAAGCCAAATTTGGAATTTCGCCGACAAAACGCCGGCTGTTATTCAATTATCAAGAATCTTGTCGGCATGTCGTAAAGGCAAATCCGAATCGCCCGAAACAATTTATAAGATACTGATCAGTTATGACGCGTGCTCTTTATAACTTGATGGACAGTGGTTCATGAAATTAGGGTCTTTTTTCATGCTAACACGCGTAGATGGTATTGTTATTGAATAGTGATATAACGGGTTTATATACTGAGTTACTGACCTACTCCCACGACAGCTACCATATTCGCACAGTAGCAACATTTTAATACAATGATTAAACCCATGACATCAACGGTCTGAAGAACATTTTATGCAGGGGTCACCAATTTCAAGCGGGTCGCGGGTCGCGGGCCACTTTTCAAATTTCGTAGAGGCCGCGGGCCGCATGAATTCAATATCGAAATAAAATAAGCCACACAGTCTAACGATGTTTTTACAACTTTACGTAGGTAGGCCTCTACAAGCTACCACGCTGTCCTCTCTAACATGGCGACCGGTATAGTTACCACAAAAGAAATAATATTTTGTTAAATAGATACAATCACAACAACAATATCATGATCATCACTTCATCACATCAATCATCAATCACCATCGCCGACGCCGTATCAGCTAGTGCGAGGAATAGTGATGTTCGCCATGGGATGGGAGAATAGCTTATTTTGAACAACAACAACAGCGACAATATTTTTAAACTAAAATAAATCTCAGCATTTCAAATTGCTTTACCAAGATATCTTTCGAAATCTCAAATCGGTTCGCAGGCCTCAAAATACGACCTCGAGGGCCGCGTGATGTTGGGACCCTGCATGATCTTATGGAATAAACAATCGGAAGGCGAACAATCAAAAGGCGAAGCCGTACTCTCAGGAGCCACACGGGCCCATATTACTAGGACCTAGTTTTAAACATGTTTGTTTAAAAACGTTTTTGTTTTAAATGCAACCCTACGTGGTATACCAGGCGAAACTATAAGAAAAACTTATTTTGCGAGACGTACGCGATTCCAAATTGTAATTTCATTACGGGGCTCATTTGTACCGCGGGCCTCAGATTGGAATGACAATGACAGGAGCATTTGGCGCCTGGAAATAGTATATCAATATCGAAGGCTTCGGCCAATATCCGGCGGTCATTTGGGGCCATGGTTTATCGCCGCCGGTATTTTCAGCAGGGCACTTCGCGGAATCGCATCTTGGCCGAAAACGTCTTATCTCTTGGTCTGCCGTAGCGCGGAACTGGCCGACACCGAAATTCCGGTGCCTATAATACTTTCGCATACATAGGTTGCACAGTGCAAAGTACACACCCCTCATTCAAAGCATTCCAACGGTGTGCGGCAGTTTTCCAAAAAGCATTAATTGCATGACCCTAAGCATATTGTCACAAAGCGCCTTGAAATGGTGATCAAAAATTCTCAAAATATCGTTAAAGCCCTGCATAACTGACTATATTTGCTTTGTTGTGGCATAAAAGCTACATTTGAACTTTCTGAATCCACACTGTTCCTACGCCATGAGATTATAACTATCCATATTATATAGTCAGTATAGTTATTACCAGAAACCACGCCATTAAAATATTATAAATTGATAATCATAAGCAAAACATTTCGGTTCTTGTTGATATGTATGCTACTCTATGCGCAATTGCACATTGTATAACTTATATGGAGCATATAATGATTTCCGCTAGGTGTCAATATGGGAAACCCACTCAACATCAAAAGGTCAGGCAGTAGATGCACGACACACCCGAAACTCGGAAACTGCACCTGCTAACAACTAGTATGTTTATATGGTTTTGCACGGACGTGATTTTTATGTGCAAATATATTGATGGAATGCATCGGTTTTGAACTTGGCATCAACCTAGCCATTAATTTTTTTTAAGGTATTACCGCTTTCTCGCAGATTCTGAAAACATGGACGATATTTTGAATTTACCCACGAACGACTTTTTACGTGATGCAGTTTAAAGACGCAGCATAAAAAGCTAACAGTTACTAATTCAAATTTGAAAATTGTTCCGAAATAGCTATAGACAAAATAATGTGATTAGTATCAGTGGTACAAGTGGAATAATCGTGCTTACCTTGGCAGTAGGAAAAATAGACGTATTGAGTATAGACCTACGTTATTAAGCACATCCTTATCTGATTGTGGGCAATGGGCATGTGGGGCGTTGGCTCTCTCTACGGAGATTGATAATAATCGAAATAATGCGAGGTAGCCTACAAAATAGCGTACCAACCCTAACCCAAGCTAATCCAATAATATGATACGCATACTGACTGTCTGAGCATTGAACTTCAGAGATTGCATAACAGCGGAAAAGTATGGACTACAATAGTAAATAATATAATTTTCCTGGTCAACCAGCGAAAACATATGGCTTCGTCATTATTTATCGCCGCAGTCTCAGCCTCCGGCACGAGATTTGTGAAATGACCCTTTTTCCATGCCGTGAATGCTGAAATTATTTTGATAGCGATATTCCCGTCGTCACATTTTCATATCATAACTTATGGTTCACATCTATTTTCGTCAAGATAAAACTATTATTTCACGATCGTAATAATACCACGAGACGTCGTATAAGATTTCGTATATTATACAATCGCTGTCTGCAAGTCCTGGAGCAGCTGACTGTGAAAAGTGATTGCAAGATCGACTGTTGCTGTTGCCTCACACTTGCGCCGTGGCTGCATAGCGTTGCAGGCTATTGGGTTGTTGTTCAGTTCTGTTAATATTTTCTATAATGCTGTACTGCTGTCGATCCAATATAAATGTTTAGGATTTGTTTTGTCTCGGAGTGGTTAAACACGCTAGTTTTTTTCAGATTAATTAGCAGACGCTAGTTATAGTGATGTGGAAGGCCATGATATTTGCACACTGAGCCGCGGTTACTATGTTTGCAAGGCGCATTTTTCAACGTGTACAGTAGATTCTTGATGCATCTTTTAGGTAAAATGTAAGATGAACTCGATACCATATATGTACATTTAATTGGGACGCAAGATTACTTGCACACGGCCGAAATAGAGGAAGCTTATTCAATGTACGAAACTGTTCAAGACTACAGAATTAGGATGAAAAGGCTGTTGTTCATTCTGTTAACGTTAATAGGAACCAATACCATAACTGCAGATGAAACTAAAGTAAGTGGATACTGATTTGATTAATGCATGAAAGTAATGCAGCTGTAGCTGCAATTCCATGATTACGTACATTCCTGCAGAAGTATTTAGCAGGATTAGCGCGGGAAACAATGTATAGGCTAATCTGATTCAAAGAATTCTATTAAGTTTTCATGCATTTACATTCACCAAGCGCGAATTCATTTCAATTTCGTCTGGTCACGCTACAACGTCTTTGCTTCTTGCAAGTAAGCTATTTTCACCAGGAGTGAAACTATATCGCGGCGGGCTTGACAACGCGTGGTACAACCTATAAATACAACGCACACACGTATTCCCAACACCCAATTCTCTGTCACTGACCGCAATTACACCAAAGTAACTTATTATATCGTTCATTCTCTATACTCACAGTGCACCCAGCACGATTGTCGGAAAATATTTGGACATAATATTCGCATGAATCGCATCCAACGATCGCACAGGAGCAAACAAGGACGATACCCAATGTTGTCGAGCAGACCGCGAGACGTAAATCCGGAAGCAAAATGCCCTCCACCTATGGAGGTACTGCCCGAAGATGTGTGTTTGGCGGATCCTTGTCAATCCGATATGGAGTGTACCGTGAGTATAAAGCAGATATTATAGTGGTTAAAACCTGGAACAGTGCGAATACTTGAGAGGTTCAAGTATGGAGTATGGACCCGACCGCGTTCAAAAGGTTCCTCATGGACACTGGACGCGACCACGAATATATGACCCCACACTACTAATTCTAAACGCCATAACTAAAAGAGTGGTTCTTTCTTAGCTGGTGTTCTCGGGAAGCCCAGGAGTTCCCTGAAGCAATCTCAATAGTTCGCTGGAAATCATAACAACCAGTCATGCGTGTATATGATTTGTGATGACACGCCTGTCTTGGCCATCATGTGATGTAAATGTAAATTATATTTTAACGGGTTCGTTCTTGTAACACTCTGTTAATGTACAGTTCAATTTGTTCACCAGTCTTCTATAGTAATGTATAAGATCTCTAGTTAGATTTATTTTGTGTTTAATATTTGTTTTCATGACTCAGCGAAAATGTGGGATTACCAAATGCTTGTAGATTAGTGGAAGTGTTTCCCAGGTTAATACAGGTTAAGAACCACTGGTCCAATATATTAGGGTTGCCATATTTTGGAAATCTGGAAAATTGGAGACTTAGAATGCTGAAGTAAAATCGGGAAAGAGTGGTAAATTTTTCCCGATTTTGTGGGTAGTTGACTAAAAACTTTCCAGCTCAGCTCCCGAAATAACGTATTTCTATGAGTTTTTCCGTTAGTTGACTAAAAAAAAGGTCGTTTTTCCGGTTCAAGTCCCGAACAGCCCGCCGGACCGTCACTTTTGAGCGCTGATTTACTATATCTCAGTCTCATTTCCACATACATATGACAGAAAATTAAAAAAAGAGACAAATTCTCATAAAAGAGGACATTTAGGCAACTTCCGAGGACACTTTGAAAAACGTCAACAAAAGGACAAATTCTTAAAGAGGACGTATGGTAACCCTACAATATATAGCTTTGACTGTAGGAGGCCGACGCCTCTCCATGTAGCTAACGAAGTTTAGATCCACTAACATTTATATGTTATGGTAGGGTTACCATATTTGGGAAATCTGAAAACAGGACACATTTTCAAAATTTTGAGTATTGCAATAGCCGCCGGAGCGTTACTTCAGTGCTGATTTACTGTATCTCATTCGAATTTTACCCTATATGTAAACAAAATTCTCAAAAAATAGGACATTTAGGTGTAATTCGAGGACACTTTCAAAAAAGCCAAAAAAGAGGACGTATGGTAAGTGGTAACCCTATGTTTTGGAAGCCGATGATTTTGGTTGCATAATTCATAAATGCACACAATGTACCGGTACAGGGCGCGATAATCAGCTTGGCTACCGATGCCATTCTCCATTGGCTGAATAATAAGATGCGACGACCAGCAACGTAGCGCGATATTGTCAGGTCATGGCTTCTCGTTTCTTAGATTCCCGGCCAAAAATGCTGCTACAACGGCTGCTTGAACGCGTGCGTGCACGATGTTTGGCCACCGCCGTTGATCGATTGGCAGACGCGTTCGAGCGAAAACGCAACCGAAGATATTAGCGGCAACCTTGAAGATTTATACGAAGGAAAGTAAGTGGCTTAAGGTGCGAGCCTTGACGGAAGCGATAGTCGCGCGATGCATCGTTGCATCCGCAAAACAGATCGTCTCTACCACAGTACAACTAACATGAGCAATGTGCATTGTGCCTGCTTCAAATGAAATGTTTTACGGAATGAAATTCTTTGCTTTAAATATCGATTCAAAACAATATATTATAGGGTCGTGTTACCAATAACGCCCTTTCATTGCTAAGAAAAAAGACGGACAATTAAAAGTAGATGGACTCTCAATATTTGTTCTTTTTAGCTTTGTAATACAGAGGTATAGTTAAAGTAGTCATTGTGAGTATTTTAGTACAGGTAGAAGTAACGGCGTTAATGTCTACTCAAGTAGAAGTAGAAATGACGATTTCTAAGTGAGTAAAAAAGAAGTATTATAGCCCTGATTTCGTCTAAAAATGACATTAGTACAATAGAAGTAGTCTAAAATCATTTTCAGGGGGTCCGCGAAACCTCCAAATTTGTAAAATGGTTGATAAACATAATTTGTATATTTTAATTAGAGAAATCACGAGGCAGTTTCGCTCCATAACTTCTAAAACTTCGGGACCCACATAAACAGAATGGCCATCTCGGATGAAATATTCTTCTGTGCAAACTCATTCTAATTGCCACTGGTCTAAACATATTCCTGTCTCGAGATGTTTTGTTGTCTCCTGTAATATATGTAACCGCTATTCCAGAATAACTTCAAGATGAGCTGCTAGATAGAAATGGCTAGGATTTACTGTACGTTATATCCTTATATGTTCATTAGAATTATGTTTCTCTATTTTGGTGCCATATATGTTGCGACTTGCGATGATGCTGGTGTCGTCGGAAGCGTTACGCGGTATCAACACATTCGCCACCATCTTTGTGGAAATGGATTTTCGGCACTCGTTCATATCAAATCAACGGCGCAGATTTTTAAGACTCGACCGCGTATTTCAAGAAATGCAGCTACAGAATTCGCTTTAACATAATAAAATTTGTCCCAATTTATACATAAATAGTATGATGTTATTTTCAAGAAAGTCATTTCATTGCCATTTATCACTACCCAACATTTAATATTTACACAATACAGATGACGGTAGCACGATAATTGAGCTAAAATTGTACTAAAACTTGGGCGGTCCGCGGGGATCCGTGAAGTGCAAAAGGGGACCACTAAGACAGAAAGGTTGAGAACCATTGGTCTATGTAATCGGGGATCAGTCATTTACATCACAATGGACGAGTGTGCATAGCATCTTTTTACTGCGCTCTTATGTCCGCCCCTGGATTCTAATAATGACCATTGTCGCAGTATAGGACATGTGTTGTGTAAGAATAGTTAGATATAAAGTGGCGTATATAATCATATATAGTAGACGTTCGGTAAGCCACCAAGGAATTTGCACGTTACGCGCATCAGGCCTGAATTGACTGATTTCCAAATTCTCTCAGTGGGATAATCACGATGCGTTTCAGTCTAGAATTTGACATCATTCCGGGTGACATGCTCATAAAGTCACACCATGGTGACACAATCGTGGAAATGTGTTCAACGACTGCAATTGATGGTGATATTCCAATGAAATGTCCGCACGGGTAAGTTTATCGCCAAACTCTGTATTTTATAATTGAACATTTATTTTGCATGTAGGATTTACTGTTTGATTCCAATCCAATAGTCTGTCTGTAAAGTGTATGTATGGGATTCTGCTGTATCTGAGCTTATTGGAAACAATCGACAGGTACGAATGTCACGTGGAAAGCGCCGGCGACCCGACCAACGGTATCCCCGACCGAGGAAGGTGCATTGCGATCAACGAAAATGCCCCGGATTTCTCTTTACCGGAATATTCATATTATTGATTTACACCGAATAAACCTATACCTACGATTGCTTAGTGCAGTGATACGGCATTTCTTGAAGAATAATATGCGACAAAAATGAATAAAGAAGCATATTCGGAGATTTGGTCCATAAAGTCTTACTAGCCGCTAATTGTTATACTGCTGTCTCAGTAATACATGAAACTGAACCATACACTAAACTGCTCCACAAAAATTAGGATTTTCAAGGGAACACGTTGAATTTACTCCAAGTCGTTTCGAAACCGTCCTATCTGTTCAACCTATCGCAATCTTGTCCTTGTAGTTTATCAAACATGAAATTTAGTGCTTATCACCACGGTCAAAGATTGCGTATAAAGAAATACACCATGCAATCTTGTGGTGTTTTGAAACGATGAAATTTCCCAAAAAACAACAACGAAAGAACAATCCTTTTCACTACACCGCCAGTGATGAATCAATTTTACCCATCATCATCATTCATCATTGGTTTATTAGCAATTTTATCAGTTCAATACATCACAAAAAATGCGATACAATGAAAAGAAAGGAAGATGTCGAAGCGACTAGGAGTCGTCTATGGAATCGGACACCCACTTTGGCCTAGGCGATGTAAAGAGGAGGCATGCACACTGAATGAAAGTAAAGAAGATAGTATAGAAAATTTATATTTACAATTTATTATTAACAATTTCATCATTTCAGTACACCACAAGACTGTGATACAATGAAAAGACAGGAAGGTGTCGAAACGACTTGGAGTAGTCATTGAAATGAGACACCCACCTGGGCCTAGGCCAGGGGCGGGCGACATTATAGGGCTCTTCAAAAATGACTTTTTTTCTCAAATCGTACTGGCTACTCGATAAAATTGTTAGGTTCCCTAATTTAAGCCTACACACAAAATTTGGTTCAATTCCAGCCAGTAACCGCTTTGCTACAGGAGAAGAAAGTTTCTATTTATTTTATAAAAATAAATAATAAAAAAATTTGAAAATTTTCTGTTCACCCCCCCCCCCCCCATGAAAGTGTTAGGCTGTCTATAGAAACGATGCTCACCAAATTTGGTTGAATTCCGACCAGTGGAAGCGGAGTTATTGCCCCCGAAAAATTTGGATTTGAATAAAATAGTATTTACGGTGACTGATTCTTTGTTTATTTATTATAGTTGTGCTCACCGTAAATACTATTTTATTCAAATCAAAAATTTCCGACGGCAATAACTCCGCTTCCACTGGTTGGAATTGAACCAAATTTGGTGAGGATTGTTTCTATAGACAGCCTAACACTTACATGGGGTGGACAGAAAATTTTTTAAATTTTTTATTATTTATTTTTATATAATAAATAGAAACTTTCTTCTCCGGTAGCAAAGCGGTTACTGGCTGGAATTGAACCAAATTTTGTGTGCAGGCTTAAATTAGGTAACCTAACAATTTTATCAAGTAGCCAGTACGATTTGAGAAAAAAAGTCATTTTTGAAGAGCCCTAGGCAACATACTGCCCGCGACTGGATTTTGAGAGGCCCGCAGAGAGTTTCTACCGTGAAAGTGAAATTCTAATCTGAAAGTATTGACGACTGTTATGCGTCACAGAATGATAAGTGATATGGATTGAATGCTAGCCTGAAACTGAGAAGGGTTGAGGTAGATGGCAGACACCCAAAGATTTTGCAGAGTAATAGAATCAAAACAACGCTTAGGCATATGCGATGAAAGCGTAGCGAGGCGTGTCGTCTTTTATATCGACTGTACTCTACGTCGGCGACTTGAGCATCTCAAGGCACACAATGAAAATGCCGTCATGACAACGTGACGCCGAGGTATACACACAAAAGACTTCGTACGAAATGCCCGCATGAACGATACATTCGTGCGGTACGTAATTGATACTACAATGATATTGAGGTAATCCATCATTACAAGAAATATGAGCTATACGTGTTCAGTGTTCAATTATATATAGAAAAGCAAAGGTAGCCTTGTGTCGATAATGCGAGCTTGTAGTCCGCAATTAGGACAGTGACATGCTAAAGAGGGTGTTAGCCATGAAGTACGCTGAATAACTTAGTTCGAGTGACGCGGATATGTGCACTTGTGCAGTGCATAGCACAATTAATTCGACGGAATACTATTTTTGCATCAGGTATAGCCTATTAACCCATAGACTATATAGTTTGCGGGCCATCGCAATGGCGGAATCAGATGAAAAGGTATTGCTTACGGAACCAGCCGACCTTCAGCCCAGCCCTGCTCCACACTCGTCAGCAGAGCAGTATTTGGACGCGGATGCCATTCCTCAATATGAGGATCCGTACGAAAAAGCGGTGTCGTACATGGAAAAACACCACATACTTCACGTATTTAGAGTATGTATACAAAATTGATGAAAATAGTTCATCAGAGTTATAGATGTAAAATTAGGGTTGCATTTAAAACAAACGGTGTTTTAAAACAGTTTGTTTAAATCATGTTTTAAACAGTGTTTTAAACAAAGACCTTTAATTTATTTTTCAAGTTGTAAAATTTTGCCATCATTTTGTAAAAACATGTTGTATGAGCCTACGGACTATTACCACCGGGTATCGCCGACGTACATCGATATGGGATGGTTGAAACCCTCCAAATAGTTGATAGTTGGTTCAACAACAATAGTACAGATATTTCGTCAAAGGAGCTATATTTACCCTATATTTTCAATTGTCAATCCACTATGACGTCACAATCGAATATTCGTGACGTTATGACTTGTAAAAACATCAACAATAAAACATGTTTGTTTTAAATTGATTTTTGTTTTAAATGCAACCCTATGTATTAGGCTATCATGCTACAAGATAAATCATGGCCAATTCCTGCTATTGGTAAAGCTATCCAACTATTTTACCAGGAAATCACCGAACACATGGTATATGCACGACCGGACGATCCCTTACAGTTCATGGCCACAGAGGTGGAAAACATGATGAAAGAAAGAGACCGAAGAGTTACCGAGATGGTTCAGAAATCCAATTCGCCTTAACTAGCATTATATTACATCCTTGCATGATTCTGATTTCAGTCTCGCAACATTTTCCACTAGTTAGCACCATTTTTGTCTACTGTATGCTCCCTGATTGCCAGAAGCAGGAACACTGTGCTGTTGTACATGTATACTGAACACGACGGACGTAACTCCGCGCCGCTCCTTTCATTTAGCGGACGCCGCAATCATATCGTGAATATTGTGTGATGCATATCACTTGGAGCAAATAAAGTACGAACATGAGCCTGGACAGACTGATTATAGCAGGGGTCGATAACTCAAAATGGTCGCGGGCCACTTTTCAAATTTCGTAGAAGCCGAGGCCCGCATGGATTCAATATCGAGATAAAATTTGCCGCACAGTTTAATAACCACGTTTTTAGAACTTTACGTCAGTACAACGCTGTGCACTCTAACACGGGCGGCGGGCATGCATTTACCACAAAAGAAATAATATTTTATTTAAAAAATATCATGGTCATCACTTTCATTCTATTTTGAAATATGTGCAGAGTACGATACCTTTTCAGAGTCTAAAGAATCTATAATGGAGTTACCTAGACACGATATTTGCTGGAAAACGATCGCTCAGGACTCATAAACGTCATCGCGTCAGGATAAGCCCCAATAAGTCTTTTTCTAAGCGTCTTGTTCTTGGCTGTTTCTGGGCCATTGTACGTGAAGGCTACATGCCTAATTGCCTATCCATATCATCAGCTAATTCTTCCTCCACGGAATGCTATTACCACCGTCGAAACCGCATCAACTAGGGAGGAATATAGCCTAGTGACATTGGGCACAGGAGAATAGCTTATTTCGAACAACAAGAGCAATATTTTCAAACTGAAATCAATTTAAGTATTTTCCAATGTTTTACCAAGCCAGTGATATATCTATCTACACCTGTACCAAACGTACTTCCGAAATCTCAAATCATGTTGCGGCCGCAGAATATGACCTCACGGGCTGCATGCGGCCCGCGTGTCGGTGACTCCTGGATTACAGAGATCGTCCACCCGAGTTGAACCAGTCGGCAGGCGCCGTTATCACACATCAACTGTTTGAGCCTGTTAGCCGACACGATTATTGCGAGAAATTTCTATATTTCTTTCGACCTAGAAATCAATCTCCTGCAGATACAGCTTTCGCAACAGTACCGTTTCGATGGCCTGCCCACTGAAAGCTAGTCGTGTACCGTCTCTTCCCGTTGAAGCGACCAGTTTTCATGCAGTCAATTTCGGGTTCGGAAGTTGCAGGCTATTGATAAAATCTAGTATGGCCGCCTGGGTGATTCAATTCCGAGTTGAGTACCACCCACCACGCTGAAATTACAGAAATAATCACCTCAAAAATTGCGACTTTTCCCGCAGCCACAAGGTAGCTGTTGACAGCAACAAGGCATTCAAAATATTTCCCTCATTCATTTGTACCATGACTAGGCGACTTCGTAGCACTTTGTGACCATTGTTAGGCTCTAACGGTCTAACACTATTCGACGGAAATGTCGCTCCATTCATTACAAGTTGACAACGCATTGAACATTGAGAAGACGAACGTACAAACACCTACGTTTATTATCAACATTCGCAATGTTTTTCGATGCTGAGGCATGGTTTCGACACTCCAGCGGTGGAAATATTGCAACTGTATTTCTATTGGTGGCTATCGTCACTCGGAAAAATCGCACTACTCGACCAGAATCATTATTGACACTAGTCTCGGAAGGAAATGATACTTCAAAGAAACCTCCCTCGTAGAAAGAAGAACGCACCCACGTTATGGCTTGCTTGTATTTGGTGTCACGTAGTTCGTACATATAATAAGCGAGATAAAACACGTATCGACGTATAAATATATCTGAATGGACCATGAAAAGAATTAACTCACACAAGAATACTACAGAATCGGCCGAGGCTGAACTTCAAAGTGTAGATCACAAAAACGGTCGACTTGAAAACGGTATTGAACTTTTACAAGTGCGGGGAACAAATCGAACAGAGACGGGCGAGCGTTAAACCAGATTGACTACAATAGTGAAAATTATACTATACTAGAATTCGAAACGTACAACATTGAGCTTTAGGAATATATACACCTCGCGCCGCCCTGACTAAATGGCTTACGGCATAGGCATAGGATTGCAACAGAAATTCTAACATGCGAGGCACCGCTAACCAGTTACGAGCAGACTTGGAAAAATTACCGACATTTTGCTATAATTACTATAATTAGATAACTAGAATTATCTAGTTGTCCGAGTCTGGTCACGGGGCGAAAACACACACATTTAACACTACACAGTGCTCAACAAAATCGCATTGAATTGAATAGAATTGAAATCATCCTAGTTAATGGTGGCAAGTCCTGAAATGAAATCATAGATAGTGCGATTAGGCAACTAAAAATCAGCGTGGTCGATATATTCGAGGTGTGAAAGTAACTGTATGTAGTCAAAAGTCTGCAAAAGATTGTCGTAAATCTGTCAAAGTAAACTAAAATATTGCTATAGGTCAGAACAAAGCGCAATAGATTTCCAAGAACTAGCCGCAATATTTGAATCTCGTCACAAACGGGGCAAAGAAAAAGAAAAAAAAAATCACAATATAAAATCTGTTATCACTGTTGTTCGTCGGCTTCGCGTTGTTGCTTGGCGAAACTAAGGAAAACCTGCTCCAGCGTGGTCTGCGACACGGAGTAATCTCGCAGCTGAAAGCGTTGTTTGGCCTCCTCCATTTGTCCGAAGATCTGAAAACGATAAAATTCGAAGCTGTGCCCGTTGAAACGATGGCGAATCAACATATCCTTTCAACACGCCTGTTTAGCAGCGCAGGCATGCATATATCATAAAGAGAGATTAAGAACAAGAGATTGTATTCTGCATTAGTAGCAGAGACGAGCTTGGATTAGGATTTTAAAAATGCAGATTTGATGATTTCGTCTGGATTTGGATTAGTGCTAGTGTTGAAATTTCTTTTTATCTTCAATTTTCACGTAAGTAGTTCAGTTACTGGCATTGAACTTGGACGTAGACATGAGACGAAATGAATTATAGATCTGGACTTGAATCCGAAGACCGGATTTTGCATTTGGATCGCTTTATTAGCATTGTCATCAAATCAAAACACCACAAGATTGCGATAAAATGGAGACACATGACGGTGTTGAAACGACGGTGCAAAAACCCACCTTGGAAAGTATAAAATCCGTTCAACACAATAAGGCTGTTTCTGCTATAAAATTACACCTCTGCGCCGCTCCAAGATCTCTGAGATAATTTTTGAAATCAACTCATCAAATATAGCATGAAGGGTTTTGGTATTTGTGCGATTCGATATCCAAACTTGTTAATTAAAATGACGGTACACTTGCCTCGAGATTGGAGATTCAGTTAAAAACAAATAAATGCGACTCACGGTGGCCAGAGAGAGATTGCTCCCGTCGCTGTTCGTCTTGGGCACTTGAAACGCGACCATGCCTTGATGTTCGTCTTTTATAATTGTACCTGAAAGTTTGACACGTCGCAATTACACTCACAAACGGGTTACTTTTATTCGCGATACACAGCACACAGCGCGCCAACGCCTTAGTGACCAAATACGTAGTTTTTGCACTGTTGGTGGTCAAAGTCACTGTCGATACTTAAGCAGCCGCATTGTTGTAAATATTTACCGTGTACAAATTTGAGTGGGGATTTCCAAGTAAGTGAAAAAGTAATTATACTAGGCGTACTGTTATTAAGGACTAGTCTAAATCATAACCACTTGGGTAAGTGGTGCAGGAGGTAGGCAAAAACTACTTGGATTACTTTAAAAAGCAAGACTTCGTTAGTGACCACCTCTGGATAGACAAACAACAAACACATATCGATATGACCTAAGTCTATACTTGTATACTGAGAAATTGTATCCAAATCGAAGCAAGGACCTTTTAACATCGATATTCGCTCACCAGGGAATGTGTCGATCATGTATGATTTCACCGGGGCCAAATCGCACTCGATGGCGGCCATCTTCACTTCCACCGAATAGCCCTGTCCGAATTTGGTTTTCAAATGTTGCGGACCGCCGATGCAGCGGAACTGTCCGTTGACCATAATCGCGAGTCTCGTGCACAGGGCTTCGCATTCTTCCATACTGTCGCGAAAATCAAAACGCCATTATAGCCCCACGATTAACACAGATACAAATGAATAATATATTCATATTGAAATAAACCCAAATATTTTCAGCTGACTCAACAACTATGTGACATAACGAATATCTTACACAAAATTCCTAATCTACACTCTTCACATATAGAGAGGTACGCGAATAAAGACAGAACACGCAGCAATGCAAACCTGTGGGAGGTCAGAATAACGCTTCTCTTGTTGGTACAAATTTGCGATATCGTGTCCCACATCTTCCGCCTGGCGCCGGGGTCCATCCCGGTGCTGGGCTCGTCCAGCAAGACCACGGCCGGACCGCCGACCAACGCGATCGCGGTACTCAGTTTCCGCTTGTTGCCACCGCTGCAAGATACCAGAGATAGCATGGATTCATAGTTGAAGGACAGGCTCTAATGATTTTGGCCGGATTCGGATTCGGACATTTCATTTCTGATCATTTTCAATTGCCACTGGACTTTTCAATATTTTCAACATAACCCTGGATTTGGACTTGGATTTAGTCATGATACCAAACTAATTACGGATTAATATATGAATCTAAAATCAGTTATAGGATTTGGATACCAAAATCTTAAACCCGCTCAACTGTACAAGACGCTCACTGTTAATAGGAATCGCCACTTAAAAACCCAAAACGGGAGGCTTACCTGTACGTCCCGCATGGTTTATTGACGTGCTCCTCAAAATGCAGGAGTTTCGCGAGTTTTTTCACCACCGCGGGTATATGTTCGCTTCGGATACCGCGGAGACGCGCGTACATTTGCAGAGTCTCGTACCCTGTCATCTGATCGATCAGGCCGTCAAACTGCGGGCAGTAGCCGATGTTCTGCTGAGCCTGAAATGGTAATGTAATAGTCAGGGCGACTTTTTTTGACCTAAAAACGGAAGATTTCGACCTAAAAAATCTAAATTTTGACCAAATTCTGACCTCATGTATGCAAATTAGGTAGAATATCAAATGATAAGTTCACCGACAGTGCAAAATCTACGATGCAAATGAAAAGCAAAGGTCAAAAAAACTTTGACTTTGTAAACAATTTGACAAATTTTGACATGTCAAAAAATATCGCCCTAGTAATACTATCATACAATTTACAATTGAATAGTATATTCATATTGAAATGAATCCGAATATTTTTGGCTGACACTCGTCAGGGGTAATCTATACTAGTTGCTGACGATTAACCCTGACGAGTGTCAGCCGAAAATATTCGGGTTCATTTCAATATGAATATACTATTCAATTGTATATTGAAGTTCTGTACCTCCAAGAAGCTCTTCAAATATTATACAATTGAATGTTATATTGATATTGAAATAAACCAGAATATTTTTGGCTGACACCCGTCAGGGGTAATCGTCAGCAACTAGTAGAAAATTGGGAAGCACATTGTATATCAACAATCGCATCACCAAATATGACGCCGCGGGCACGCAATTCCCGTATAAATAATAAAAGAAGCCACCCACCAATTTCTTAGATATGACGATATCTCGGTTGTCGATGTAGGCCGTTCCCATGGTGGGTCTGATGTCGCCGGTCAGCATTTTGAACGTCGTCGTCTTACCGGCCCCGTTGATGCCTAACAGGCCGAAGCATTCTCCTTTCGGAACGCCAAAAGACAAGTCGTCAACCGCAACGATTTGACGCATTTTTCCATCCTTCTTGCCGCTGTACGCCTGGAAAGCGTAAAATCATATGTAAAAACGAAATTTTGGTCTGAGATACAGTAATTTACTATCTAGTTCAGTGATCCCCAAAGTGTGGGAGCAGTTCCAAAGTTCAAGTCATGAGACAATTTTTAACACGGATTATATTCATTGACGATTCCACCCAAACTAATGAAATTTTAGCCGAATCGAAATATAAGCAGAAAAATTCCGAGACAAAATTTATTCATTTTATCCATTCAATGTACTATTTGTAGGTGGTACACGAACTCTTTTTGTTGACAGAGTTTGGGTTGGTGTAGTCGACTTCACACTTCCACTTGTAACTTATTCACTAATAATTTACTTAAGTTAAGGTAAGTTAAATTTGAAATTGCTGTCACTGGACCTAAAAACTTGGCTTGAAGCTAAAACCGAATTCTGAGTTCGAGTATCGGCACATCACAGCAGCATACTGTACCTTTGACAATCTTTTTGCCCAAACCAGATCGGTCTGCGCCAAATCGCTCTGCAGATTGTCCGTGATACGATGTTGTTCCACTTTAACGTCTTCGTCGACATAAGCCGCAGTCTCAAAGTGTGGGGCGTCACCAGGCTGTACATGGAAGAGTTTATCACAAAATGACAAATGTTGAAAAATTTAAAATTTTATTCATAAAATTGTCCGGCTGAATATCCGTGATTGCAAAACTAGTACACACGATTGGTAAAACGAATTGTTCAGGGAAAACATTAGAATTAGTCAAGAAGGTCCAAATTAGCAACACACACGTTAAGACACCAGACATGAATGTCTGTAATATTGCTTGTATCAGAGAATAACAGGGTTTGCACCGACAATTAATATTTTACACAATGTTGTTCACAGCGTACTCGAAATGCCATAACTGAAATAATCGATATTGTAATATTTATTCAACAGTTTTTACGAGAAAGTAAATATTCCCGTAAAACCTGTGATCCAGAGGCTCATCTATTAAAACTATAGGATTAAAGGCAAATTCAAATATAGGATTCTGCATGGGCTAATCAGTATCAAGGAAAAATCCAATAATCCATAAAACTCGCTATTCGTCCCAATATTACAGACAATAACATGTGATTCTCAGAAAAGGTGCTTGATTTCATTTGTAACAATGGATGGGGAACATATTCAATGCTCAAAACTCAGTCTCAAAACACAAAGAGATGACCGTTACACATGATTCTACAACACAAACACAAATAACATGATTTACAAGGCACGGACACAGACTACAGACCTCAACATGCACAATATTTCGTGACAAAATCACTACCGCCCATCACCACACCGACTGCACTACTGAATCTACTAGCATCGATCGGCTTAAATTCCGACTGAATCACGCAGTCGTGCATGCCAGTCACACCCAAGACTCACAACAGGTTCGTAAGTGGGCAGGTTTTTGTAATTCCTCTCCGCCTGAAAACATTAGTACGCAAGGCCTCGATAAGTGCATTCTGACATCACCGTTGCAAAGAACAGGAGAAAACAGAAAGGTTAGTCGCGTAACTCTATACAAAGCATATAAAGAGATACAGCGTAGCATCGCCGGCACCATGCAAGCTATACTATGTCCTACCTGATTGTTGTTCGCCATTTCATGTCTCTAAACAATTTACGTTACAGAAACTCCGTAAATTAAGATACTGACATAACAAACTGCGAAGCAATTGGAGTTAATTTCAAAATGAACAATGTATCTAGGCCAGTGATTCTTAACCGAAGTTCACAAAAATTAATGGTTCATGGTGAACCAAGACATAACAGACTCGTACAGCAAAAGTCAAATCAATTGGCAGTAAATATTAATTTTAATCTTTTCATTCTGTGTTTTAATAGTTCTGCTCTTTCAACAGTGATTGCGACACATAGTTCATTTTATGCAGCAGTATTCTGGAGCAATGTATCAGATATGTAATATGGTAGATTTTCATTTTGGAGACTCAAGGAAAATTTGGGATTTGCCGGAGGTTCGCCGATTAGCGTAAGGGTTCGCCAGGTTGGTGAGAGTTAACGACCGCTGCTCTATGATATGTTGATAATGAGGCAAAATACAAAATGAAATTGCAAAAGTGCTTTAAACACTTTAATAAATAGACTAACATGAACATGTTTTGAGATTGGTAAATAAATACCGAGCTCTAGTTCTTTTATCGTCTAAGAATTTAAAAATAGAGCAATGAAGTCAATAATTGCCTGCCACATATCAAAGTGACCCCCAAATCATATCTTCGCAATAATAACAACCATCAACACCTACCGCCGACATGCCGCGGTGCCACTTTCGGTGCCATTCTTACGACGATAGTCCGAGCCCCAATAATATTATTTTCAATATCATATGGGTAGCCCGCGGTACACGGAACACTTGCGTATTATCCCAACAAGCAAACGTAGTGGAAAAGACAGTATTTACATTCACCCTTCCAAAGTATCTTCGTTTCATGCGGAAAAACAGGGACTGAATGTCGTATTCGATCGAGAACAGTATGCCGAAGAATAGAAGTCCTTCCAGGAACATGAAAACGAGAAATCTTCCGACGCCGTAACGTTCCCACGCCAAAAAGTTGGTCTGAAAATCGATCCCTGCGAAAACGGCGAAAAACACGCGTGAAGACAGAGGAGATTTCGGTGCTTTTGAATTTGGCTGGGCAAATATGTACAATTTACGCGAGCACAGGGTTGTAATCAAGTCACAGGGCTCCGAGTCACGAGTCAATCTCGCTTTTATAGTTTTGACTCGAGTCAAGTCGAGTCATTTTCAATTCACCACCGAGTCCAGTCCAAGTCAGCGAGCAGAGGGTCGAGTCAGAGTCACGGTATTATGACTCGAGTCCAAGTCCGAGTCATTGTGTCGACTGCTCAGTTTCCAGTTAAAGTCTTGTTAAACCCACTTTTTATAACTCTGGTGCTATTGAATGGTTCGCATTTATATTATATTAATTGTCCTCACTTTTAGAAGTTTCTGGTCGCATTTTCAAGTACCAGTACCAATAGACGAATTCCCAATAGCGCGGTTACTTTACTATTCTTCAACATTACAATGAAATGTCGGTCTGGGCCGTACGAGTCTTGAGTCATTGTGCACGTGCAATGACTCGAGTCCAAGTCGGGTCAATACTCGAGTCATTACAATACTGCGTGAGCACAAGGAAAATAATGCAAGTTCTCGACCAAGGAGCGTATAATTTCAGTACTCGTAAAAATAATCTCTTACTACTCGACTCGAATCATTGTGCTCAGGCACTACTCTCGATCGAAAAACGGTTACCGTTTTCTCTGCAGATTTCTTCCAGAAACACGCTGGTCGTGCACACGTTGACCATTTTGTCGTTGGTGTACAAGTCGGCCAGACCCTGTCCGATGCAGTACTGCGGCAGGATCAAAAAGACCCAGTCCAGAATGTCCCCGATTTCGCGAGTGTTATCGTCTGAAAGAACGGTGTCACGTAAATCAGGGTGGATGTAATATTAATTCGGTCCTCATTCAGTTTGACTTTCAAAATATGCCGGAGGTGGTCAGTAATGAAGTAATTCTATGTTTACAGGGTACTCAAGAAGAATTTTTATTTGCACTACATTAATTAGTACTTTGACACATCTTAGAAATAACTACTTCTCCTTTGGCTTCGGCCGAGAGCAAAAGTCTAGCGAAACATCCAAATCAAGACTCTGCTGCTAAGATACAAGCTAGTTTCAGTGTTATCGGAGGCAAGCAGTAAAACCTATCACTGGTAGTGATTCCAATCCACAGAAGGAGACACTGCTTACGAAAATTGGCCTCAAATCTGAACCAATCCCTCACCGATTAGCATTAAAACGTTGATGGTAATGATGGTGGCGAGTCCCATTATAGCACCGAAGATTGTGATAGACACCAAGGCGGTGGTGGGCAGTGTGAAGCAGTATGATAGAATATATGTCAACGGCAGCGACGACCAGCAATAAAGACCCAGCAGTAGAATGGTGATCCATATTTGGCCGTTGTGAATGTACTCCACCACGTCAAAGGCAGCAAACACAATCTAGAAAATAGACGCAGACAAATGGTCACTTATGTGTGCACTGCGTAAAGGGGTGCGCTATTCCCCAGCGTATAGTTTTGATCCTAGGTTTATTTCAACATGAATATAGTATTCAATTGTACAAGAATGATCTGCACCTCCAAGATTACTACAACCTAAAATCTACAGGCAACTACTCACCAGACACATGAGGCAGGGCACAAAGAAATTGATGAAGTCCCAGGCGAAACCGGAAAACCAGAAGCAGAACGGGTCCACCCCGGTCAGCGACTGCAGCAAGGACGCCCGGTCCTTGCGTTCACGTACGATAAAAATCGAAAACGACGCAGACAAAAAGGCGAATCCCAGCACGACGTTGAAAGCGATCATAAAACCCGACACAGACCTGAAAGAAAGTGAAGCATTGAGACTTGAATCCAATACAGTATTGATAATACGGCCACTTGCTCAGGTATTGTCAGTAGGCAAAAATAAAAGCAATTCGATACTAACCAACTCTAATACGAATGAAAAAAAAAACAGTATTTCATACTGGCGATACAGATAAAATATTTTGCCTTATAGTATCAATTTAAACACAGCTTACCCGATAAGCTGCTCCTGTACTCTGGCCGAAGAGTTACGCGGCAACGGATGATTCGAAACGTTGAGCCTGAAGTCAGGATTGTCCAGCTTCCATCGGATGTACGCCTGGTCGGCGTACAGCAGCGTGTTGGCCGGCGTGTGATAGGCCTGCGCGTTGAACCACGCGATGCTCGAATTTCTCTCGTCTGAATTACGAATGGGAGAGACTCTTGGCGGTGCAGGACTTTGACATATAAGTGAATCATATATTTGTACTGATATAAACTCGTATATTTCTGGCAGACACTCGTTGGGGGCAATTTTCAGCAACAGGTACGGAATTCAAAAGAATTATTTTCAAGTTCAGAAATCGGGAATTATTTTGGATGGCATAATACTGGCAACATTATTATGGTGGGCGCAAAAAATGAGACATATTTGAACTTTTCAACTCCTAATTACCGTCAATTAATGTCAAATGCATGCAATGGCGTGATGGGACAAAAAAGATAAATTTTTCGAATAGCTGCCATTTGGTTATTTCTTCGTATTTTCAAATCATTTCATTCGGAAATATGCTTTTTATGTTCATTAGGGCTGTTAAAAAAAAACTTTTTTTCCTGAATCTTGCTGGTTACGTAATTAAATCGTTAGGTTGCCTTAAAAAACGACGCACACCAAATTTTAATCCATTCCAACCAATAATTGCGTATTTCGTACAGTTTGAAACTTTTTAATTTACCCGAAGATGCAAAAAAATTTTTTTGTCAAATTTTTCTGTTAACCCGATGAAATTGTTGCGCTGTCTTCAAAGACGACGCAAAACAAATTTGACTCAATGCCAACCCGTAGAAGCGGAGCTATTTGAGTTTTTCTTCGATAATTCTGGGATTATCGTTGATCGGTGGATAATCCAAGAATTATCATCGAAAAACTCAAGTAACTCCGCTTCTACGGGTTGGCATTGAGTCAAATTTGTTTTGCGTCGTCTTTGAAGACACCGCAACAACTTCACGGGGTTGACAGAAAAATTTGACAAAATTTTTATTTTGCATTTGTGGGTAAATTCAAAATTTCCAAACTGTACGAAATCCGCGATTATTGATTGGAATGAATTAAAATTTAGTGTGCGTCGTTTTTTAAGGCAACCTAACGATTTAATCATGTAACCATCAAGATTCAGGAAAAAAAGCTATTTTTGAACAGCCCTAATGTTCATGCATCGTTTTGGCAAAGTTCATTGGTGTTTCTGGATGCGAAATATATTTATGACTAAAAATGTACTTTTTGGCCCATTGTGCCACACCCGCTACTCAATTTGCCTCCCTTCTGCCACGATTAAGCAAGAAAAATTTTTTTTCAAACCAACTTTTCTTTTCTTCTTATGTGCGCTGCAGGCGTTTTAAAATTTTTCCAATGTCGTATAAGCTGGAAAAGTTTGGGAACCACTGTTTTAGAGTGTGACATCAAACAATGTATAAACTCAATCGAAAATTTGGGCATCCTAAAAATCTAGGATTAACCGAGACCAGCCAGTCTCATAAACCAGAAATAAAAGTTTACCTCCGTTGTTCCTCAGGCTTGCCGCGATCAAATTCCTCTGATTAAAAGCGCCTCCCACGCGGTCGTACGTTTCCGCCAAGTGAATCTCCAAATCGCCGTCGCGAAACTTTGGTTCCGCGACACCTGCGATCCCGGCGGAATAAAAACGCGGCCGAAAATAAAAAGCAAATCTCGGCGCTACCTGAAAACTGTGTCGAGTATCTGTCGGCGTATTCCGTGCCGGTGCTGGATTCGTTGTAGCGGACGTAATTCGGTTGCCCGTATGCTTCCAAGGTTAACGCTGGAACAGAAAGTGGTGGATATATATGTCAGGGTCGTAATGACTCGACTCGAGTCAATTTGTGTAGTCATATGACTCGGCACATTCTAAATGTCGTATATGAGAACGAGTAATTGAATAAACATGTTTAGAGTGAGAATGATTATATCACCCAGGAGTTGAACCTGACTTGAACTCGATACGGAACAGTAAACACCATGACCTGGACTCGAGTCTATACACTGACTCGACTCAGTGATAAATTGAAAATGACTCGACTTGACTTGAGTCAAATCTATAAAAGTCTAATTGACTCGCGACTCGGAACCTTGCGACTTGGTTACAGCCCTGATATATGTAATTACTCAAGTGTTTACGATTTCAGACTACTTGTACAACAATTTCCAGTTTTATAGGCAAAACTAGGCTTTGAAAACTCACATTTTACTTCTACTTCTACAAAATATTAAAAATAATATTAATACAAATAAAATGATATAAGATACTTACGTCTTTCTCTGTTCTTCTCCAGAAACGGAGAGTACTTTGCGTTTATGATGGCGATGATGACAAACAGCACCGGCACCAGAATTTGGGCGATACCAACCTGCCAAAGAGCAATTGTGTGTGCGTGAGAGAAAGAGAGAGAGCATTTATTTATCACCACAAAAAGTTTGATGCGGAACGCGAAATGCAGTTCGTGAAAGAATGGGAAACTCCGGATTCCTGGGTATATATGCCACACTCTGGTTGCGCGACTAGAAACTTCCGAATAATACTAGATTTAGAATTATAGTTCCAGTACTTTCCGAAATAGATGACAAACATATATTTCGGCAGAACATCTAGGAGTGTCTTCCTTAGTTTTTAACGTTGCCGATTACGAATATGACGTTAGTTTCGCCAGATTGACTTTAGTTTAGAAGATGCGTGTAGTGTACCCATAAATAAACCCAAATTACTGTATTTACCCACAAAATATTGCACCTAATGTGAAGCAAATCATGGCTTTTCTGATTTTTCAACTACTCAAGTGCGTATATATAGATTTTATTGGGGTTTAGCTCTTATTAGTATAATTAGACTAGAATTATCAAGTTTACCAACTATGGATCACTCAAACACAGGATTTTTCCTAACCCTACTCACGACTAGCGACAATCGTCTTGTGACTAGGTACCTTCCAATTTCTTTTCGTATGAATGACGCGCTTGATGAACAGCGCCCCAAACTGCTGGAACCACAGATTGACCCCGGTCACCGGTTCGCCTTGCGGTTTCAAGATATCTGTAACAAGCGTGCAATGGTAACCTCGCAAATTGCGACCATCGGCGATCTGAAGATTGCAAACCTGACGTAGCGTGCGACGGAGACTCCGTGGGTTTTGACCCGGAGGTGACAGATAAACGCCTGCTGACGTTGGCTACCGGTTTTTGAACATCCTCTGTAACCCTGTGAATATTGCGAAGAAAGATAATACAACTTTACAGCTCTACCGACCCTAGGCAGTCCGTAACGAAGTAATTCTACCGCTTCAGAGCACTCAAGTCCGTATTGCCTGATTGTAATAACTCGCATAGTCATGATTTTAAACTCCAACATAAAGGGGCACTGCACTCTAAAAATAACGTGGTCTCAAATTGAAGGGCAAAACGAAAAAAAATTTTTGGCCGCAGCCGTTTTCTTCAGAACGCCACCGTAACTGAGCTGCAATTTATTGAAATTTCCACAAAAACTTCACGCTCCAGCAGTCATGCAGAGATCAAACTTTATATAGTTGTCAGCCGATGTTATGAAGGAAATATGTCGTACACTCCAAGGTGGTTTCGATACCTCGTTCAACGGAAGATGTCCAGTCAGAAGATTTATGTCAGAATCGGGCCTTGTGTATTCTATTTCTTCTGGGCAGAAATAGATCATGTCTAACAATGTTTTATACATAAACAATGTTTTATACATAAGAATAGGACATGATCTATTTCTGACCTGAAGATACAGAATACACTAGGCCCGCTTTTTTTTCTCGTTTTGCTCTTCAATTTGAGACCACATCACTTTTAGAGTGCAGTGCCCCTTTAAATTTCCAGTCTTTTACGCAAAACTAGGCGTAGAAAACTCACTTTTTTTACTCAATCGGAGATCAATACTTAAACTCGCACTTCTGTCAAATTGCTCAGTAACGAAGCACTTCATTTTTGATCACTTCCACTTCAACTCCTACAGATTTAACCTTTATGCAAAATCTAATAATTTCATGGGATTGCCAGGAAAATTTGAAAAAATTCATTTAAAAAAAAAATAAATTTAAAGTTTTTGAACTCAAATAGCTTTGCTTCGACTAGTTGGAAATGACCCAAATTTGGTGTGCAACATTGTTTCAACCAAACTAAAAACATTTTCGGATAGCCAGTAGAATTTGAAGAAAATGGTTATTTTTGCACAACCCGGCCACACGCTGACTCACGCCAAAAAGACTTCTTCCATCGTCGTGATGGAAGCTCCGTAGCTCTGAATTCCCAAAGCTGCCATCTCCTCGTCCAGATTCACAAACAGCTTTTGAAACAGGTGACTCGAGTCGAACGGGAGAAGGTACGACACTTCGGCGGCCGCGGTACGTTCCAATCTACTCTCGGGCACGTGGCTCCGAAATAGTTGCGTGACCTGCGTCGGGAATGTCCGCAAGTGAATTTTTGAAGTGTCACATAGAGGTACGGAACCTCAGAACTTCAGTTACAACATGAAAATGATTTAAATACAACACACTGTTATATACATGATCGTACATGAATTTGTTGTTACGTATCTAGTTAATGTGACGTTTGAGATTGTTTTTGCTCTGACAATGCCTGAATTGCTGGTTTGATGGTGGAGAGAAGAAAATAAACTTATCTTGTTGCTATACTAGCAATTTTATTACATTTAAATTCAGTTCTGTCATAGTAGAGTAGGCACATTTAGAGATGATTAATTATTCCAATTTTTCATTGGACTCCCTGAAAAAGGCACATGGCCTAGGTTCAGAACCCCTGTTAGACACAAACTAGGTTGGCGGAGTTACTTCCAAGGCAAATTTTGGCAAGTACTGAACCGACGCAGGACAGTTACCTTGTCGATGTCGCAGTTTGGCGTTTTGTTCATGACAACGTGATACCCGACTCCGAATTTGTTCTTCAAAAACGCCGACGACCCTGTAAGACAACGCTTCTTAGCTGGGGTCCACTGAACCAGTTTCAGGCGTTTGGTGAAGGTCAAGAGACACATGCGGCTCATAGAGCGGAAGTCATACTGATTTGCAGTAAATATTTAATATAATATTCTTCTAATTCGTGAAAATCATGTTTTCATGGATTTGTTCTTTTCAAACCACGTTGTTGAGTATACACCAGTATATGAGTATACCATATTAACAGGGTTGTAATGAATCAAGTCACGATTTTCTGACGACTCGACTTGGCTCGAGTCATTTTCTCAAAATACGGAAATGACTCGACTCGAGTCAATCTGTGTATCGACTCGACTTGCACTCCAGTCATTGCGCATGACTCGAACCAAGTCATATGACTCGAGACTCAGACGGCCAAGACCTACATTTCATTGTAATTTCAAAGAATAGCAAAGTAACCACACTATTGGGATTTCGTCAATAGGTACTGGTACTGAAAATGCGACCAGAGACTGCTAAAAGTGAGGGAAATTAGTATATTATAAATGCGAACCATTGGATATCGCCAAACAGAGTTATAAAAAGTGGGTTTAACAAGACTTCAACTGGAAACTGAGCAGTCATTATAATGACTTGGACTCGGACTTGAGTCATAATACCACGACTCGGACTCGACCCTCAGCTGGCTGACTTGGACTCGACTCAGTGGTGAATTGAAAATGACTCGACTTGGCTCGAGTCCAAACTATAAAAGTGAGATTGACTTGTGACGCGGAGCCTTGTGACTTGGTTAAAACCCTGCATATTAACGCATCAGATACGTATGTGACTTGGCAAAAATTAACAACCAATGTCTTCAGAGTGTTGGAAGGATGATAGGTACATTGGAAACAATTGATACAATTATACATAAAAATCAACATTCCTTATGCACATACGGAAATGCCTTCTTGATCAGGAGACATGGGGTCGAAAAGAAATATCCAACCAATTCAATATTGATATCTAAATTGACGATCACCGGTTCGGGAAGGAGTGTAATTGTGTGTAATTATATCTCATACAGCCGAGTTTTCGCGACTCTGGGATGTCAACGAGAAATATCATTCAAAAGACAAGTGACACCGTACGCTGTGTAATCGACGAGAGCAATTACAGACTCGCGAGCCACACACTTTCCATGTAATTTCAGCTTTAAAAAATATCTCGTACTGAACACGGGATCATCTGATTTAGGAACGTTCTTAGAATTATGATTCAAGGTGTATCACAGATAGTAGAATATGTTTATAAATTATGAATTTATACTTTACAGAGAACTCTCACGTAGACACCGCGCGCATACCTGCGCAACGCAGTTTCCCGTCGGCCATAATCGCGATCCTGTCTCCCAGCAGATCCGCTTCGTCCATGAAATGCGTCGACAGCAGCATGGTGCATTGGTTCCTGTATTCTTGCAGTATGTCCCAAATCGCGCGTCTCGCGGAAGGGTCCATACCGGCCGTGGGTTCGTCCAGCACGATAAACTACGAAGTAATTGCAGTCAGGGTTAAAAGTATCACAATTCACGCTCTTATTCAGTGAAAGATTCGTTTTCAAGTTTATTAATACAATATTGATGGTAGTGAATGATAGAAATAATTATATTTCTAATGCCAAATTCACCAAGTGCCGAAACCAATGGTAACCGAAGGACGTAATAGGTAACCTTTGACCCGGCGCAAAGAGCCAATCCGACGGAGAGCTTTCTTTTCATTCCGCCGGAAAGGGTGCCGGCGGGAGCGTTCTTTTTGTCGGTCAGCCGCAAAACTTCCAACATTTTTTTAGACTCTTGATTCGCTTTGTCGGGAGAAAGACCTTTCAGCTGCGTGTTAATAATATAAGTAAAATATATATACATGAAATGAAAATAAATATTACGTGATAATGTCTACATAACGTAGAAAAAAAAGATTTTCGAGACAATATCAGAGGTTTTCTAAGTGGTCAGAGTGGCCAATAGCGATGAACATGGGTGCATTTTTCCAAATTATATTCCGTTACATAATACAGGGTCTGCGTAAATCATTCTTCATTGCCATTTCACTTTCGAAAGTGACGGATACCTGCCCATACACCACTCGAAAGTAAGTAGTTTGGCGTGAAAAGCAGCGGCATTGGAATTAGCTGAGAAATGTAACCGGTAGTGGACAAAATCCGCTCAAGTGCTAGTACAAGAGCACAAGTGCTTCATCACTGCCTCTGGATAACGGACGTACTCTTGAGAAAAAGTAAAGGTGCTCGTCCACGGTGAGTTGATCGTACAGAATGTCGTGTTGCGGACACAGCCCCATCGATTGGCGCGCAGAGTCGATGTCCAACGTAATGTTGTGACCCATCACGTTCGCGTAGCCAGAAGTCGGCGGGAACAGGCCTGTAAAGCAAGTTCAAGTAGAAATTGAAGATCTTGAAAGCAGTGCTTTCTACTTTAAAAAAAATCCAAAACGTAAATTGAGAGTAGTTTTGGCAAAAAAATCACGAAGCATAAGTCAAGGTTAGAACATATCCACCTGAGTATACAGTGCAAGTGGGCAAAATCTACTTTGAAAAGGCAGAAACAGTTACTGTCCACCTTCACACGCAAGTGTTGATGACAAACTTTGATTCCTTAAGGACAAAGACCAGATTGGTCTTCTACCTCAGTATGGCCGGAAATGAGCTGACTCATGACAACTCATAACGCTATTCCACTTACAGTAGCTTGTATGTGGCATTTTTGAGAAGTTGTATGGGTAGTAGCATTATAGCTTGGAAGTCAAACCAGACAAATGAGCTGTAAAAATTCCGAAATCCAGCTACCCAAGGATTACATTGCAACACTCGTAATAATATAACAATGCATTCACTTTACATTGTCTATGCATTAGGATGAAATGACTCATGAATGACAAAGCGTAGTGCGCTGAGCCACACACTCTACCTACAGTTGCTATTCTTAGGATTAAGTCAGACCTTTGTACAGAGTTCACGGATAAGAATTCTTCAGTAAATTAGCATTCTTTCTTCAACATGTAACTATATTTCGAAGAGAATCACTCACACGCTAACATTACTCATCAATTCTCTACTAGTTGCTGATGATCACCCCTGACAAGTGTCAGCCGAAAATATTCGGGTTCATTTCAATACGAATATATAAATTATACACTGCATAGAAAAAAACTTCATCGGCTACTTACCAGTTAACATAGACATGGTTGTTGTTTTACCAGCACCATTGTGACCCAATAGCACTGTAATTTGCCCTTCGTACATATTCAAGTCCAATGAATCGACTGCAACCTTCTCCTTTGGACCAGGATTAAACACCTATAGAGAGATAACAAACTATATGTAGGTGCCAATGCAAAATGCTGCGCAGTCGATTACTTTGTGCAACTCGTGAATCTCAACAATTTTCTTTAACCCGGGCGTTTCATTTTCGAAAAATTCCGTGTCGGGAACAGCTTTTGCGTCGCCGTTAATGGGAGTGTCCAGAATTCCAGAGCTGTTGACCGGGACGGCGGAACCGTCGTCAGACTTCGCTTTGTTTCCGCACCAGTAAGTTTTCTGAGCAGTAAAATTCATTCATTGTAAGACTGAGCCGTAAAGTTCATTCTAATAACACAGACAGAGTTGTAAACTATGCAAAGATTTTAGCAGCATAATAGAATAGCATTCAATCTGTGTCGCATGACTACAAAAGGACACCGACAGACTCGAAACGACAGGAATAGTTTCAGAGCATAAACACATAACTTTTTGCGTGCTTTTCAGGTCAACTCGGCCCATGACATCTATATGCCTCTTGCCACAATAAGATTGAAAAGATTGTGTGTGAAGATATGAAATTGGTGTGACAAGGGAGATCAGTATTGTAATAAGTTACTAGTGAATTTTGCATGTTGAATTCAACACTTTGCGGTCCTTAACCCTAATACTAACGTACCCCTAAGCCTAACCTAACCCGAATACATTAATAAATACGTCCCTACTGCCATACATCACCACTCACACTCATATTCAATGAAACATTAATTTCTAAGTGCCGCATACCACAATTCACGGTCATGTTCAATGAAATATAAATTTTAGAATTTACTAATGCGATATTGATGGAACGCTCTCACGTTAATGCTAGCACATTCTAGTGCCAAATTCGCTGGTAACCTCGTAAAATACAGCAAGACAATGGACTTTTAGTTGCATGATAATGCTGAAGAGTGATTCTTTTCAATTCAGATGTGAAACATTTGATGTTCTCAATTCTTGGTCAGTTCGATGAAAATGAGTAGCATCTCGCAATCTTTATAACATACAAGGCCTTGCAAAGTAACTATTTCGATTCCCACATCCTGCCAAGTAGATGCATGGTAGCGTACTAGTTTGTGTATCAGTTCAGTAGTATTAATTTGTGTATTTGCGCATTAGTCTTACTTATAATAATATATATTATAACAAGTAGACATATTTTTTGAAAATCACTATTTTCAACTGTCAATATTTGACGATAAGATTTGCACAGACACTAGGATTGAAAGAAACAGCATAACAGAAGGGTCACAAAATGCTAGTAATATAAAAAAATAACGACATACAGTGCAAGGAAAATACCACGGCTTCGGAATTCCGTACTCTCCCGGCTTCACACCTTCCACGTACCAAGCAATCGCCATGTACAGGACAGCGTCAATCCACAAGAACAGCAGCGCCTGCGTCAAAACCAGTTCACAGTAATCGGCCGATATACCGTACACTACTTAAATTCTTACGTGAAACATCGTAAAGTCATCGTCCACGGTAACAGGCGTGTTGAGATTCCACCACTGGACACCCACACCTTAACGGAAACGGCATAATTCGATCAGCTACTTGAAGATGATGAATCATCAAAGGCAAACGTAACAATACAAAACCCACCACCGTTTATAACAATAATCGTACAAGGATGCAGGAAGCAATGCTGTAACTTGTGATATGTTACATAGAGCCAGACCAATACCAGATTTTTGAGCCGAGAGCGATCAAACCAATAACTTGCACCTTCACCAATTACCCTGATATATTCAGTCGATATTCAAAAGACACGGCATCTAGCTTGAGGCGCATTTCCAAAACTTCAGAGCATATATTTCTAACAGCTTTACGGCCATAACTAGAGAAGCTGCACCTGAACACCTCTAAGCTATAAGAAATACGCGCTGTGAAGTCACGAAAACCTCAGATATCTTTATTAATTCTAATGATCGATACAGATATTCCTGTTAAAGCGTGATATCGATTCTATATTATATTCTGTATCGAAGTACTGATATTCAGGCTCAAGTTATAGATCATTACCTGTTCCCTCGTAAGTACTCAACACCTGAGCTCCGTTCGCCATCGCTATATTCGATAGCAGACATGACACCGCCTTTACCGACCATTCCAATTCGCCGTACCTTGGAGCGATGAACAGGTATGGCATGTACGATAAGCCATACAACACACCGCCGGCCGCCGCAGCCACGTTGGCTAGAAATTTATAATCGCTTGGGGAATTCGTTACGATGCGAAGTGACCGTGCGCGCCATACCTTTTTTGAAGAACACCGATATCATAAAGCAAAAGGTAATGGTGGCAGCGGAGAACGAGAGAAGGTAGACGAACAAGACAGATCCGTCGGTGTATGTCAAGACTGAGCCGAGAGATGTCTGAAACAAAGTCGTCGTAATGAAATGATCTCGGCTTTTTGATAAGGCAAAATTAGATCTGGCGGTTGCGAGATATCAATAAATGCCTTTCATATATAGCAGTGACTACCAACCGCGGCTCCAAGGTAGCCTTCTTGCGGCTCTGATTGACATCTGAATATGCCACAAAAATATAACAGGCAACAGTTGCTGTTTGTTTCTATGAATAGTTATCGTCAATTTCTGTATATGAATGTTAAGATGAGGGATATCAGTTCTGTCTAAAAGCTGTCCAAGGCTGCTTCTGAAAACCGGGAAAGAGAATTCTTGCAGACTAGTGTCCAAGTCAGCGTATAATCCCCCACAAACTTGTACATCAAGTGCTGGAATGTATGAAAAGCTATCCCATAACAACACGATAGTATGTTGCAGTAGTGATATGCATTTTCAGTTTATTTCAATGTATAGCACTCGGCAATCTACGTCTATCAATGCTAAAATAACCAATAGAGAATCTATAGAAGTCTATGTGCATGCCTTTGAATTATCTGGACGGTGAGATCCAGGGCTAGGTTAACCTACCTTTAAATTCTCGTTATACGTAGCCTACTCGAGCGTTTTCATACATACTCTGAAGTTTAAATGCGGCTCCGACAACCAAAAAGGTTGGGAAACACTGACATATAAGATCAGAAAAATCAGGCAGGCCATTCGCATGAGGATCGCAATAAATTTGTATTAGTGAAAATATATAGATTCAGTATAGCACAGTGCAGATGCCGGACACATTGACACTGAGACCTGTGGTGTTACCAGAATGAGAAGTAAGAACTATGACTGGATATTAGCGGTGTCAATTGATATACACCGATATCTTCTAGCGATAACAGAGTTTAAATGCTTACCGGTATCTTATACAGAATAGCGATCAGCACGCAAGACACGCCAAGAAACACGATATACTTCACAAACCAAGCGGACCAATGCAACCAGTTGGACAAGCCTGTCATCATCAAGTATTCCTGCAACACAGTTTCAAGAATTGATGTCAAGCGTATGAAGTGAAGATAAGATTTGAATGTCTCACTTTCAATTTGGTTTCTTTCTCGTGCACGACACTCTTCACAATAATCAGAGAAGTGTAGAAAAAACTCAGCATGAGAAGCAGCGGCAAGACGGATGAAATAGCGACTGTCAAAACACGCAATGAATCGATTTACCTCAATAAACAAATTACAAAATAAAATAAATTTCAAATGTTATTAAAATATAAATAGTCTGATAAAAAATTCAAAATAACCGAATAAATAATTGCTAAATAATAAGTTTTTCCACTTTTTCAAAGTACCAAAACTTTACACGGATCAACTTTCATCATCAGTAAACAATTTCAATTGCAACTTACTCAGAAATCTGTCTTGAATGTACTCGGGGTATGGAAATCTTTTGAGTCTCAAATTCTGGTTTTCGGGAGCTGCCACGGACGTGTTGGTCAACGTCGCCAGGATCGACATGTCGACAGCGTGCATCAATGAAAGGAATCCTAGGAAAAAGCCAATACCATAAACGTACGTGACAGCAAAAGGTCAACTAATTTCCATCTCAGTTCAATTGACAAAGCTACATACGAGAGTTATGTAACATACTACTATGAAAAGCAATAAATCCGATAAATTGACAATGTAAATTTTATAATCCCAATGGCAATGAAAGAGCTGTGAATACAAATAGGACGCACCTTCTTTATAATATCCCGGTTTGCCTCCATATTCACTTCTACCATCGCGAGGTCCTGGCACTTGAAATCCAGGAAATAATTTGGTAGTTTCCCAAGTGTCTGGACTAGATATAACGATAAAAGTATTACTCGCCTGAATCAAGCCACATCACAATGCCAGCCGAGCGTCGCTAATTGCTTAGCGACAGTTATCGAAATGGTCAAGGTGACGGAGTTCATCCAGTGTTTGTGAATATCACTTGGTCTCATGCAGTTATTATTAATGATATTTGGCTTTAGAAACAACCAGCAACACCAGCAGGTGTGTAAAAATCCCAAATATTGTCGATTGAACCAGTGCTGCCACTAGAGGTTCGTGAAAAACATTACATTTGCCAATAAATAGCGCTAGATTGACAAAAATAACAAGTTTTGCAATTTTGGTCAAAATTATTGCATAAATTATGAAAGGGATGCATTGATTAACGCAAATAGTGTCACTAGGAGACTTAGCAAATGACGAATTCGTCACGTTCTCAGTAATATTTTTACATCGGACAATATTTCCAATTATTTTATGCACCCGTAACAAAATTGTACTTCAGATCAAAAGTAAAACAAATTCTCGCGAATTTATTATCCATTATATTCAATCAAATCCGAGTAAGGGATATGAAAACCGAGAACGTCATACACTCACATACCAATGAGTGGTTTTATACTTTTTCCACTGTCAAAGGATCAAAGAAAGCTACAGGGGAACACTGTAATGAATTAAAAACGTCTTGGCCCAATCACTATAATTATGCCATCACTTCAAGTGTATATTATGTAAAGCACATTTAAATAACATCCTCGTTTAAATGTATTTTTCAAGAACAAACACTAGCTTTGCAGAATTTTGCCAACAAATAGGCCTACACTAGAACGCTAGTTCAAGTCAAAATATACTAAATCTAGTGCGGAACACTACTAGTGGCACCACTGCATGCAACTGATGTGATATTAAACAGCACTCACTCTCCAGTAAACGCAGCGCCGTCCGCTGGATTAACATTCAGTGGATCAGAATGCAGTCGAATCACGTACGAAAAATCCGGCTCGGAGCCGTTAACGTATTTCGAAAATATAACCCCTCCAAGCGTCTTGGCCAGGTTCGTGTCATTGGAAACGAATTCATTGAAGCTCGCTTCGTTTGGAAACGAAATAGCTGTATGGAAACGAGATTTTAAACAAAATTGCAAAGCATATTACATTTTACATCCAAAGCCCCAAGTACTTCCATCAAAAAGATATATTTATAAAATAAATAAAGATGATGAAAGGCAATGACCATGCATTCAATTCAATCTAAATAAACTAGGGCTACGAGATAAAATTGAGCAAATGCCTTGGGGCAATATTTAGACTGTAACAATATTCTTGATGATCCTACCCTTCAATACAGGAACCACACCAAAGCTTTGTTCCAGACTGTCGGTATTTGACGAATTACCAGAACTGGTACCATTGCGTGCGGGCGCAGTCTGATCGGTCCTGTCGAATACTTCTCGAGCCCTCGGACCGAGGTAATCAAACGCGCACTCTGCGATCAAAAGTTACAATTTGGTTAAAAACATCATCAGAAAATAGATGGCATTAAATTGGTATGATACTAAACAAGACAAGATTCACATTTTTTCAACTTCTATTACAGTAATTTTCCAATCTCATATTGATAGAAGGTCAATTACGAGTCAGTATATATTTCAGGCCAAAACGATATATTATACCATCTGAGACATGACAGCCTTTTGAAAGAGTTTGGGAAGGACTACATAATGTTATTAGCAGATTTTTCCTTATTAAAAGACCTTTGCATAATCGCTGTCTATACATTCTGAATGACAGCTTCATGTATACACTGCTGTGAATTTATCTCATTGAAACAGTTTGATTTGATACTAGTCAAGTAAACGGCAGGTAATGCAATTCAAATGGCATCAGTCTATCAAAACCTAGTTCATCTACAGACAAAGAAGCTATTTATACATGACACATGCAAAGACTTGCATATATCCAATAGTTTAAGGCAAGGGTCGGCAACCTACGGCCCGCGGGCCGGATCCGGCCCGCCAAGCGAAATCGTCCGGCCCACGACATAATAATTAGTTATCAGTTATCACAAGAATACGGCCCGCCGTTTCATAATGAGTTTCAATCTGCAGTGCAGCACTGCATGAAAAAATGCGGCATTTGTACGATATAATAGTAGCCTACATCGTATTAGTCTATTGTTACGCCATAAAACGAAGGTGGTTGAAGTAGATGGAGATAGACTATACGGGATCAGTGCTTATCAATCGGGTGTATCTCGCAACCGAAGGTGTTCCATACTTTTTTAAAGGGTTTACCACTCTAATGGGGTGTGACAATAAAGGTGTTCTTCCTTTGCTTCAATGACGCTTGGAACATCTCAGACGCAATGACGGAATCTCAAACTGTTCAATTATAGATAACTAGCCTCCGTATGTTACTTAGCTTATCTATAGTTTAATTTTCCTGAAGGCATTGTGAGGCAAGACAACAAACCTGAATAGTGTTTTGGCCACAATGATGAAAACTGTTAATTTGATTTTTGTCTCATTAACTGAATCAGTTACGCCAGATATTACTACAAGCAGAGAATCAATATGGCGATGTCATGTAGGCTTATATCTGTCATGTTCGCGCATTAAGTCGAGCAGCTATGCTTACACGAGTGTATGAACTGAGAAATGAAATAGCAACTTTCCTCGAAAACACAAATATCACCGACTCATAATCTTGTAATCGAAAATGGGTATCTCATCTTGCTTTCCTGGTACATTTAACGTCACATCTCAACAAATTGAATTTGCAACTTCAGGGGGAAAACTACTAAATACGTAAGATGTGGAGGCGCATTCAAAACAAATCTGTGACTCTGGAAATGCCAACATTACAAAGAAAATTATGCTCACTTTCCTATACTGGAGGAGAGAAAACCTAGTGCTAGTACCAACACTACATTTGTAATTGTGATACGAAATTTAACTACTGAATATTCACCCGCTTTTCCCACATTCCTTCTCTACAAAATGAATTCTGACTATTCAGTACTCCGTTTAATGTGGACGCCAATAACATTGCCCGAAAATTTCAAATGGGCCTTCCTGAAATGCGATGCAGTTGAATCGAATGACAAATCTCATACAAAGAGCATATCGCTGCATGACTTTGACAAAGAGTACGTTCTTGAAATTGGCCTTTATCCCAGCTTGACCAACAATGCAAAAGAAATTGCATCGATTTTTAGAAGCACGTACGCATGTGAACAATAGTTTTGAGCAATGAAATTCACGAAAAGTTTCCTTCTTTAAGGTAAAAAAATCCACCTTAATTATTACGATAAAATCCCACCCATTGTATCATTTCTGAAATCTGCGACCAGCTGATTAAAGAATACTTCCGCTCCTAGAGCATCAATCTGCGTTTCCACATAGTCCGCAGTAGATCCATTTGCTTGCTTTTCGAGGAAGTTTCCGATTGGGGGTGGAAGTTGACTCCCTGAAACCAGTGTGCTCGCTAAAACGAAGCACAAGGTAAAAGAACTTGAGAGCTTTAGCAAATCTATGAATTTCGGAAATCACCTATTGCGGATGAGGTGAGGCCGACAGAGAAGGGACTCGATAAGAAGGCTGAAATTTCTGTAAAAGACAATTGGCTAATCAGTACAGTAAACAACGCGAATTCTACCATTCCACTCACGTGCCAGAACTCCTGGTAAGGCATCATCGAGCAGAAGCTGAGCTCCTGGAAAAACGATAATACTTGAAGACAAGGGTATGAAATACAAATAAATCTCGTCAACATACCAGGACACGCGATTTCCAGATCTGATTTGGAACTGATCATGAACGCTTCAAAATTTCTGATGATACTCTGCACTGTGGGGTTGTCGTCGGGGACGAATGCAACTTGAAAAGTGCCGTCCCTCGGTAAAACACCGGGGTTGAAACTTGGCATCTTGTTGACGGGAAACTCCCTACAAGAAAAGAAAAATATGTGAAATACAAAAAAATAAACCGTAATTGTCAGATAAGATAATCCAAGCAGGACAGGTTTCTAAAATTCAAATAAACCCATAAATGAAACATAGAAGATTGCAGTTTTTTAATAACAGTAAATTTCT
This sequence comes from Botryllus schlosseri, assembly GCF_051294905.1. Classification (NCBI taxonomy): domain Eukaryota; kingdom Metazoa; phylum Chordata; class Ascidiacea; order Stolidobranchia; family Styelidae; genus Botryllus; species Botryllus schlosseri. Next base: position 24,039,244 of record NC_137246.1, on the reverse strand, counting down.
GACAAATTGTACACAACTTAATCACAATCACACAGAGGTGGTCAGTAAGCAAGTATTTCTACTTCTATAGAGTTCAAAAGTAGGTTTGGTCTACTTGCACTATTTACTCAAGCGGCAGATCGATCATCCGAAACTTAATGCCGGTGACTTCATATTTGATGTGACTGTTGATACACATCACACAATGTTCTTTCCAATTCTATACTAGTTGCTGATGATTACCACATGATGAGTGTCAGGCGAAAATATTCGGGTTCATTTCGATATGAATATATTATTCAACTAACTACGCCATTCTTACATTTTAGATTTTGTCAAGTGTTTGGGTGGATTACATCAAAATAACTTGGCAATTTAGCCTCTGGAAATTGCACTGGTATTCTTGGCATCTTGAAATTATAAAAGCTGTGTTAACTGCTAGCCTTATTGATCAATGACAGGCTAAAATGCTTTGTCAGAGTCTAGCTCTTCTCTTGATAATATGGTATCTATAATTAAGGATTGGTTCACCTCCATGTTGTAATGTTGGGGAATTCGGTCGTTTCAACTGTAGTTCTTATGATGACAAGCAAGGCAGAGAAAACCAATGGCAGTATAAGCTCGACGAATGTAGCAATCGGTCTCCGTTGTTGCAGTAAAAAGTTTTTCCAAACGAGAAGAGCAAACTGCCGCAGCTTAGCCATGGCGACTTCACTTTAAACAAACATGAGAAATAAATCTCAAGGTGTAGTTAAATCTGCATCAAAGAAACATCATGTCAATGAAACATAGTACCAGTTGAAGAAATAGAACGGTAGTCGGTAAAGACTCAATATAAAAGATTTAGATCCATTGGTTGTGTAGGCTAAATCACCGATCATAGTTCAGGGACACAAAAGCGCATAATTGACCACTGCAAACCACAGGTAGATGTAGCGTGGGCTATGACAACAAATGCAATATATCTATGTTTGTGTACACTTTAAAATCAGGCAGCGCATCAACTCTTGCTTACTGTTAGAGTGGAATTGGTATCAAAGTCACACACTATTTCCCTTTTAATTACCAGATTATTCTATGCAAGAAACCCTTCACATGCAATTTATTGCCGAAAACTGCAACTATTTCCAGTCTGGGTTTACCGTTACTGTAAGACACATTTCTAAATAAACGAACAAACCCAGGTACAAGATAAGCTATGCATGCATGTGTAATAGGGTTGCTCAAAAATATCTTTTTTTCTTCAGATTTCACTGGCTATTCGATAAAGTTGTTGGGTTGGCAAAAAAATGGTTGCACAACAAATTTGTCTCAATTCCAACCAGTAAAACCGAAGCTATACGAGCTAGAAAAATTTAAATATATGATATTGAAAAATATTTTCTCAAACTTTACTAGTAAGTAGTAACCCCGCATTGTTGTTGTGTTCAAAAACAATGCACAATACATTTAGTTTAGTTATTGATGTTCAAAATTTTTGATTTGAAATAATATTAGACTATTTATGGTGGGTATATCTATAATTAATAATTAATGAATTTGCCACCTTAAATATTGTTCATTTAAATCCAAACATAATTTTGTAGTCCAATAACTTCGCTTCTACTGGTTGGAATTGAGTCAAATTTGTTGTGCATTGTCTTCTTAAAAAACTTAACAAGTTCATGGGGTTGAGAGTAAAATATTAAATTTTTTCAAATTTTTATAGTAAATACAAAATTTTTATAACTCTAATATCTTCACTTCTCTACATGTTGGAATTGAGCCAAATTTGATGTGCACCGTTTTTTAACCAACTTAACAATTTTATCGAAAGTTATTTTGGAACAACCCTAATGCATAATGCTAAATTTGTAAATGCACATCATTTCATACGAATATAATTATAATGAAGAAAAATATGAAGCACTGCATTCCGTGAAAAGATTCAACGAGACCGCGACCCAGCTGAAATATTCCCATTGAAATACTTGTACTAGAATTGGGATTAGCATCATCGTTTTGGAGTGGAGATATTCAGACAAATTACTGGTACAGTATCATTTGATAATGTTTGAAATGTTTCAACATTGCAATCGTTTATGTCATGGGGCAAGCAACACAGCTTTGCAAATAGATCAAAGAGTAGATTACTTTTATTTTATGATTGGCTTCCTCGGTCTAGTGAGGTTTGTTTAGTTCTTCTATTCCCGATAGGTAGTAAGGTAGATTTTTGAGGAGGTTGTGTTAATCTGCTGCATACGTATATAAACGGTTCAAGAATGGTTGTACGGCTGTGCATATTAGTGTTGAATACTTTAACTTTTTCCTTTGCGGCCCACTTTTGAACCATCGTCGGATCAACCTGTCTCTGCGGGTGTAGATCTGTTTTATTGCACACTACTGCAATCACAATGTCCTTTTTATCTCTTGCCCTTTCAATTTCTCTTTTCATAATTTCCACACAACGAAAAGACTCCTTGTCAGTTGAGCTGTATACTAACAGAAAACCCTCTCCGAAGTGAAGGTAATGTTTTGACATGCTACTGACGGTTATCCAATCATTTCCACACGTATCCATTATGCGAACTTGTTCCTTAACGCCGCGGTCCGTATCTATCTGGGCGAGATATAAATCCTCTTTCGTATGCCATAGATTCTTATTTGCATACTCTCCATAAATGGCATGTTCCAACAAGGTCGTTTTTCCGACGCCGGGGCCCCCACAGACTACCAGTTTGCAAATCTTCACCATGTCTCTGGGCTACAGCATAAGCTCTGAACACATTAGTTTGCAGTTACGTAAATAAAGCAGATTAACCTGTTACGTAATACGTCGAGTCATCTGGCATGATAGTGCGTTATTTCGCGACTTTTGACGTGAAACGATCGCAAAAGTGACTGAGCTACTAGCAACATAACAACTGTAGTGTATATATTGATAATATCAGTATATTGATAACTAGTAATCCCAATAGTATCGTGTCGTCCCGAGAATAATTCAAGGCTGCAACACCACTGCAACTAGCTAGTACCGGTACAATACAAAATAAAAATAAATTATGTCGTTACCTTTGACCTATATATTTGATTTGGCTGTTATCGTCATTGTCATCACAAGTATATTTCGATTGTTCGTTCACAAAACTATTGAGAGAGAGAGAGATATGATATTCTTTCTCGCCTGCACCATCGAGATGCTTTGGCGACGGAGTTGCGATACGGCCCCATGAGGTCATCTAGTCTGCGCCCCCGTTTTTTTTCTCCTCCATGCTATCCGTGATTGCTGAGCGCCTAGCACAGGGGTCGCCAACTCAAAATGGGTCGCGGGCCACTTTTCCGAATGCCGAGATGCCGCGGGCCGCAGGACATCAATATCGATATAAAAGTAGGCAAAGCAGTTCAGCAACCACATCTGATAACTCTTCGTTATTACAATGCTGTGCTCTCTAACATGGGCGACGGTTATAGTCACCACAAAAGAAATAATATTTTATTGAACAAACACAAATACAACAAAAGTATCATGATCATCAATTTCCAATTTCGTTATATTTTGAACTATGAGCTGTACACGATACCTGACACTCTGTAGCCGCTAAAACAGGGGTGGCCCACATTTTTGCTCTTCATGGCCGCTTTTCGATTACTCATGTAGCCTGCGGCCGCATACCGGCTGTTATAGTCGTGATAAACTAGCTGGGGCCAAATGCCCACGTTAAACTGTCCATGTCCATTGCCGGTACACTCCGAACTAATCAATTTATGCACATCGGCTTACTATGCGGACCGAAATCGTTAGTAGTTATGTTGTAATAGTCACAGGACACCCCGGTCTGTAGTCGCGCGAAGCGCGAAAAATTTTTCATGTTTATTAGTGAATTTCGTCAATATTCGTATGGTTTCACATATTACTATAAAATATTTATCCTTTCTCGGCCAATGTGATCAGATTCACCGATAGAGCTGATGCAGGGGGTATCTTAGAAAACGTAGGGTTGTTATCAAAAGTGTCGACAGCCGCATAATTTCCCTTCTACTACCGCAGATTGGCCACCCCTGGATTAAAGAATCAATATTTGGATTAGCTAGACACGGTAGGCCTACTTGCTAAACAACTATCTCCTCGTAAAGCATGGTCTTTTGGAGAGCCCGAAGTCGTTTTTCACGCGTCTCGGTCTTGGCAGTGGTGGGCCATTGCACGTCAAGGCAATATTATGCCCATTCGTACCAGCAAATTCTTCATCCATGGAATGATATTACCATGTCGAAGCCGTATCAACTAGTAAGGAATAGTGATATTGGGCACAGTGTAATGGCTTACTTCGAACAACAACAACATTATGTTTCAATTGAAATAATTTTCAGCGTTTAAAAATGATTTACTAAGCGTTTTTCTGAAATTTGTTCAAATCAGGTCGCGGGCCGCAAAATAGGACCTCGCGGGCCGCGTGTTGGAGACCCCTGGCCTAGCAGGATAGCTGCGGATACCATTTTCGAGTCTTTGGTATGACCCGGCCGGGGATCGAACCCACGACCTACCGCTCGAGAAGCCGGACGCATATAACCATTACACTATCTCGCTCGGTCACAGTAAATCACAGTAATCTCGATTCTCTAGGATAAAAGAACTCGATATAAGTGTCTGCTGAATCGAAATCTGAAATTATTCGTCCCCTTTGTGCTATCTTCTGATACTTTTAATTCAGTTTGCGTGGATGTTATATAGGCCAAGCTGTGTGTTTGATGGAAAGACCACTCCAAGTCGTCTCGACTCCTTTCTATCTTTTCATATTATCGCAATCTGGGACATAGCATAGTTACGTTACCCGACAGTCGTTGAGCATGTCCGGTGTCCGCATTCAAGTCGAAATACAAGCAATTTATTCTAAATGAATACCAACCAGCGTTCAGAATTACCGGACCACGACCTAACAACGATCTCGCCCTCCGCCACATGCCACCTCATTTTGTCGCTTGCGTCTTATATTCCCTGCATTTACTTTTCATTCAGTGTGCATAACATAACATCGTTGGGTTATATTTTCATCTGAACAAGTCACACACAATGAATGCGATAAAATACAATGCGATGCATGCCTCTTCCATACTTCGCCCTAGGCTAAGGTGGGTGTCTGAATCAGACACTGTCTGATCTTGAAGGCTACTCCAAGTTGTTTCGACACCTTCTTATCTTTTCATTGTATCGCAGTCTTGTGATGTTTTGAAATGATGAAAATATTAATTAAAACTGATTGATGGACGTTATAAATTCCTACGCTTGGCGTGGTTAATAATCGTCAGATGATATTTTCATCTGATCAAGACACACACAATATACAATGCGATGTAATGAACTGATAGGAGGATGCCGATCGACCGGTTTCTTAAACTGGTATTATAAAGGATGTTCTACATCGGCTACACTGGCATCTACCTCGGCCTAGTGCCTGATGTAAGTTCTTTTTTCGATGTTAATCTCGATTTCCCGGCTCATTCTTGCTCTTTCCATTCCTTGTGCGTTCTTTCATCTGGTCTTTTTTGAGCTTTTTTTAGAGCAGCGACGTGAGTGTCTGATCTCAAAGACTACCCCAAATCGTTTCGGCACCTTCCTATCTTTTCATTGTATCGCAGTCTTTCTGGTGTTTTGAACTGATGAAAATATTAGTAAACTGATATTGAAACCTCCGACGCGGAATGGATGACGGGCCGCCTGCGTACCAGGCGCTTATCGTCACCACCACTCAACTGAAATAAAAGCATCCCATATTGTCGTTATCAAACTTTAATGAATGAAAAACTTCAAGGGTTATATGTTATATCTCAGGACAGCCGGACAGGCAAATCTATAGCTACGCCTTTATATTATTGTGCTCGGAATTATGAAGAAAATTTTTAATCCCGTGACGAAACATGTGACTTGGCAACTCAAGCGTACCAAAGCAGCTATGGGCTTGCAGTTTCTGACTTTTGATTGATACTGCTTCGGCAATGGCGACCGTTAGTTTATTACGTTTACAATCTAGCTTTCTCACGCAGACTGTTATCAATGAGTATTGTTTTATGGACTTTTTTACAACGAAATAGTATTTCTTCATGCAACTTCACGTGACTATCGAGTTATTGATACGGATTTTGCTATCATTCTATTGTTGTGTTTGTGTCAGTGTAAACCTGAATAATCTGTGTTGATCATGGATTTTGGAAAGTTACCCAAAATCAAGGATGTTGAAAAAGAGGGCATGCTGGGGAAAGTGTTTGGGGTATCCGGACCAGGTAGATAAAACATGCTAACCCGTCCAGAAAATACTCCCTTGATATAACGTATCACTTCTAATTTCAGTTGTGATTGCCCAAAACATGTCCGGATCTGCTATGTACGAACTGGTGCGAGTCGGTTGGTCGGAACTGGTTGGTGAAATTATTCGACTGGACGGTGATAGAGCCACAATTCAAGTCTACGAGGACACATGTATGCCATTATATTTGTACATATGTCACTTTGATTCTTGTATCATGTAAAATTTGAATTCCAAATTTGAAATTTTTGCTATACCGGCCGTACTTAATATATATTCTTTTAGCTGGTGTCACTGTGGGCGATCCTGTACTAAGAACTGGAAAACCATTATCCGTCGAACTTGGCCCTGGGATTCTAGGTATATTTGATGCCTTTGTATGAATATTTTGCAACGTTGATCACAAGTTTCCGTTGAAGGTAATATTTACGACGGTATTCAACGGCCGCTAAGAGATATCAAAGACCTCACAAATTCTATATACATCCCGCGTGGCGTTAACGCAACTGCGCTTGATCGTAAACATAAATGGGAATTTATACCTGTTAAAGGAATACAGGTAAAATCATACTTAATTGCTCAGTCGATATTGACAATATATTATATTGCATTGTGTTTTATTAGTCGAGAATTCTGCGTTTAGTAACTGATTTCCTCGTTCAGGTTGGGAGCCACATAACAGGTGGTGATATTTATGGTACAGTTGTTGAAAATTCTCTTTTGCAACAACGAATCATGTTACCGCCAAAAGCGCACGGACGCATAAGTTACATCGCCGAACCTGGAGATTACGACGTCAATGTAAGGATGTTATACACAATTCCACCCTCTTTTCCAAATCAAACACTAACAAAATTTGGCAGGACATAGTTCTTGAAGTCGACTTTGACGGGACTACAAGCAAATACACCATGATGCAAATTTGGCCTGTGCGACAGCCACGACCTGTCACCGAGAAACTACCAGCCAATCATCCTCTTTTAACTGGTCAAAGAGTGCTTGACGCATTATTTCCGTAAGTGCTGCGCCTGTCTTTTGTTGTGAAATTCATCCTTGGGATAATATTCTAATCGCACATTTCGTCAGCATTGACATATAACTGGGGTGTATGGCTTGGACATTTAGTTAGAAATTTGTCCCATTATTCTTATGTCAGTGTGTTCTTAATACTGGCACCCAGATGTTGATGGTATGTGACTGTCAGGGTTGTAACCAAGTCACAAAGTTACGAGTCACAAGTCAATCTCACTTTTATAGTTTTGACTCAAGTCGAGTGATTTTCAATTCACCACCGAGTCAACTCCGAATCCAAGTCAGCGAGCAGAGGGTCAAGTCCGAGTCATGGTATTATGACTCGAGTCCGAGTCCAAATCATTGTGTTGACTGCTCAGTTTCCAGTTTAATTTTTGTTGAACCTACTTTTTATAGCTCTGTTTGGTGATATCGAATGGTTCGCATTTATAATATACTGATTTTCCTCACTTTTAGCAGTTTCTGGTCGCATTTTCAAGTACCAGTACCAATGAATGAAATGTTGGTCTTGGCCGTCTGAGTCTCAAGTCATATGACTTGGTTCGAGTCATGCGCAATGATTGAGTCATAGTCAAGTCAATACAATTTTAGACTCGAGTCGAGTTATTTCCGTATTTTGAGAAAATGACTGGAGTCAAGTGGAGTCATCAGAAAATCATGACTTGAGTCATTACAACCCTGGTGACTGTCTTCCTATCCAATTAGCCACGATCCCCGTTTGAGTTGTATATGAACTGCACTGACAATTCAGAATGTTTTTCTGAAAACTTCCTCAAGTCAATTCTTGTTGAAGATGTCTTTTATTTATGACTAGTGGGCATTCAGGCAATCTTGATTTAATTATTTGGTAGATATTGTCTCGATAAAGGGGCTCTAATTTCTGTCTTGTTAGGAATTTCTCTGTCTTCCAACTGACCAGCATCTTCACTAGAATATCTACTGATATTGGTAGTTTCTGTATTATCCATCATCGAGCAATACCATACCAGCAAGCGAATTTTTGTCCCATTGATAGTAGCATTAACGTATTCTTGTCTTTGCTTTCAGATGTGTTCAAGGTGGTACAACCGCCATTCCCGGTGCTTTTGGTTGTGGTAAGACTGTCATATCTCAGTCACTGTCAAAGTTTTCAAACAGCGATGTTATTGTGTATGTCGGATGCGGGGAACGTGGTAATGAGATGTCTGAAGTATTGCGTGATTTCCCTGAGGTATGTCAGATCGATGCATTGTTGAACGTGGTGTTTCAAACGAAATCAGACATGACGGTACCTAGCCGAACTGTACAGTGTACACCAGTGATACTATGCAGGAACTTGCTAATCCATCCTGGTCGACTAATCAGGTCATGCGTATACCCAATTACCCATACGTGGTCTTGGTCATTCTTAATTGAGACTTGTCATGTTCATCGGTCAGGCAAAAGTAAATTCATGCCGGTAATGAAATTTTGAACAACAGGCTACTACGCTGGTTAGAATCGTGAAATTTGTAGTCTAGCACAGTCAATTGCGATGTGGAAAAATGACAATGCTTGAAGAAGCCCAGCATTTTTTCGGCATCTTGAAAGTGATTTGGCCCTAGAAGTCACTGTGATGAAAGAACTAGTTGGCTCTATGCTGTTGTGGTTGGTATTGTTTACTGATAAGGTAATGGATAAGTTAACAAGGCTACGTTGTACCTGCAAGGTTTTCAAATTATCCTCTAAAGACTTGTGTTGACAGTTTCTACTATATTGTGGTTGGAGTACTTCTTATAGACTATGGAAAAAAGTAATTCGATTCCTCAAATGTCATCTTCTGAACACGACTATAGTTTACTTTCCGCGATTGAGTATGCCGAAGCGAAATATTGTTCGAGATCAGGTTTTCTATTGAAGTGATTTGATACTGAACGAACGGATGTTTTCGTCATACTATGACTCTTCTGCTGGCCTTTTCAGCACCAAATGAGTGAAACACACTGGTGTGTTTTTGGCGTACTATTGATATTGTAATATTCTGCTCTTGCTGTCTCCATTGGAAATAAGTGATAGACATGTAAATGCTGTCAAAATTATATTCGTGATATACGATTGTTGGTGCAGTGTTACTTGTAATCAGCAGTCACATTTGAAAATGAGTCAATTGCGAGATCTGCCTCTGCAACAATTTTTCATGTTCTTTGCAATGTAAGCGGTTTGGTGTGTGAGCGTTGGCCAGCTATCTACTCGCACCGGTGGCACAGATGTGGTTACCGGCATACGACATCGGTGTATATCGGTTTATTGATTATACCCGACAAACGACTATTCTTTCCTGTCGGCCATATTGACTTTTATTGAAATCACGCATGCTTCGATTATTATGCAACTTTCACATGTTGTCACACAGCTAACCGTCGAAGTCAATGGAAAAACCGAATCTATCATGAAAAGAACTACACTTGTGGCAAACACCTCAAATATGCCTGTCGCTGCTAGAGAATCATCCATTTACACTGGTTCGTCACCCTTGCCTTTTTTGCCTTGCATATTCTACCTTTACTCGGCGTCATTTCAGGTATCACACTGTCTGAATACTTCAGAGATATGGGATATAATGTCGCTATGATGGCTGATTCCACGTCTAGGTATGTTTGTAACACGACTTTTACTTTCTGTCATGTTTGGTGATACGACTGTTGACATACAGAGTTCTTTTGAAATCTCTGCTAGTGGCTGACGATTACAACGTTTACCCCTGATCGGACTGAAACAACTAGAAAATTTTCAGCTATTCCAAATTAGATTAAAATTAAAATTATACATACATAGTTATTTCCAAGTTTGATTAAAATTAGAAGTAAAGCTATGCATTTTTTTCAAGATAAGATTAGCATGAGAATAGCAAATGTCTGTACAGCCAGCTTGGCCCGTTTCACACTCAACAGTTCTCCTGTGGCATTTACAGGAAAATCAGAAATTATATTAGAAATAAAATTAAAGCGTGGAAACATTTCACAAATAAGATTACAATTGTAGGAGAGAAAGGTTTCACAAATTTGATCAGAATTAAATTACTGGCATTTCGCTCTAATTAGTTTAATTAGACAACTAGACCGGGATTATCTTTTTGTCCAAGTCCGCCCCTGACGAGTGTCAGCCGAAAATATTCGGGTTTAATACAACATGAATATATCGATCGATTTTGTAATCCTTTGTCACTTTCAAGGTGGGCCGAAGCGCTTCGTGAAATCTCCGGTCGTTTGGCGGAGATGCCTGCCGACTCTGGCTATCCAGCTTATCTCGGCGCTCGTTTGGCGTCTTTCTACGAGAGGGCGGGTCGCGTTAAATGCATCGGAAACCCGGAGCGAGAAGGCAGCGTTTCGATTGTTGGAGCGTGAGTTTTGTGCTCCGTTTTTTTATGTTTTGCTCACAATCGCGACTATGCACCTGAACGTGTCGACAATTTTCATCGTGCATTCAATGACTTTAATGTCTTCTATTCTTTTGTGCACTCTGGTTGATTGAGCACTATTGGTTCATCTATGCAGCCGTAAACAGCTATTTTGATTTTGTGATCGTGAAAAGTTCGAAGTGCTTTGTTACTGACCCTCTCTGGGTGTGACAGCAGTCATGTGAACTATGAATTAGTAACAAACACGAAACTCTACTGTAGTGACACTCCGAGTAATCCCAAAATCTAACATTTGCCCTGTCCGTCTGAGAAACATGAAGCGGGACATATCACTGATGATCAGTGCGATGTAGGCCTACTGGGACCTTGTGAATCGATAAGCGTATTGACTGTGAAATGCATGCATATCATATATATCATATCGGTCTGAGCATGTATACATAAATATATGCTGGTAAAAGTAATTTTGTCCTATTTATAGACATTTTCGATCAACTTTTCTCGAACATAATGCATCAAATTTGAATGTGGCTTGCGCTACATACCACGTAAAGCCTATGTTTCTAGATGAAACAAAAAAAAACATGTAGAGAACCCTTTTGCTCTAAATCTGAATAATCTTTTTTTCCTTCAGAGTCTCACCTCCTGGCGGTGATTTCTCCGATCCTGTCACATCGGCAACACTCGGTATCGTCCAAGTGTTTTGGGGGCTCGATAAGAAACTCGCCCAACGCAAGCACTTTCCCTCAGTCAACTGGCTGATCAGCTACTCTAAATACACCAGGTGCGCTCGTTTGAACGATTATAATAATAGGCGAGTCTCGATTGTAAAGCGTTCGGATTTTTCAGGGCTCTGGAAGAATTCTACGAGAAGAATTTCCCGGACTTTGTGCAGCTGCGTATGAAAGTGAAGAAGATTCTGCAGGAGGAGGAAGACTTGTCTGAAATTGTCCAGCTTGTCGGGAAGGTTTGATTTATCGTTTTTGTACTCATGGAAAAATGTATTTTCTTTTGGGGCGTTGTAGTTGTTTCTGTCGAATATCGATTCAGCTCAATTGGCATTTGTGCAAACCCGTGGGGAGGTAGCATTCGACTCTCACACGCAAGGATCACAGATTTGAAGAATTGCAATTTTCCCCATTCAATGAACAGCTCTCATGTTACAACCCTGATTTCACTTTATCTGAACAATTGGGATCGGACCCATATAGCCATTGTCATTTTGCCAGCTACATGAACTTGTTGATGCACGTCGTTAACTACTGGTCAAGTGCATTATACGATAGATATCAAATATATTGCCTTCTTTTTCAGAGCTCTCTTGCCGAGACCGATAAAATCACGCTGGAAGTCGCGAAACTCCTCAAGGACGATTTCCTTCAGCAAAACGGATTTTCCGCCTACGACAGGTACGGGTGCAGAGCTGGCAAAGTAGCCTACTCAGCTGCTATTCCAGAAGAAGTTGGAAGTATTGCTCTAAATTTATACTCAATTATAAGTCGAAGTAGCAACATCCAAACCTGTCCAAACTACTTCAAGCGAAAGCAGATTTTTGAAAACTTGTATTTTCGAAATGTAGATTTGGTGGAGAGGTCGCATATTTTTAGCAGTTAATCGAAGGCGTCTACGTTAGGACTTTCAACGTGCGTCTCTGTGACTAACGTAAAATAACTGATGGCCCTGCGAAGACGTGTCATTTTCAAAAATACCTTCAGTGTTTGTGATACGGGATCCTTCTAGCCCGGTTGCTATGATAATTTCACTTGTGAATGTCATGCAAAGATATTACCAAACTACTTTGTACTACACAAAATCCAAAATGCAAAAAGTTAGTTAATATATTAATGTAAATATGTAACTACTTGAGTACCTAGTGAGAGTATCAACTGTTTTGCCGAAAACCAACTATATAGTAGAAGCTAGGGATGGTGTGAATGCGAGGTTCGCGTTCTGTGTGTGAACCTCGGAAAATTAGAGGTTCACGTTCACAAACGAACCTTGGTAGGCTCTGCACTGTGAACCTTTTTCATATATTACAATTTTCTCTTCAGTATACAATTGAATGACGAGTGTCAGCCGAAAATATTCGGGTTCATTTCAATATGAATATACCATTCAATTGTATACTGAAGTTCTGTACCTCCAAGAAGCTCTTCAAATTTTCGCTCCATAATAACATCTTTGGTTGAAATATATTTCGATTTCAACTGCCGGCCACTCTATGCATGGCGCAGGCTGCATAAAAATCAACACTAAACGAGCATGCACCTAGACAATCTCAAAAATTTTACTTGATTTGTTACAAAAGTTTGCTCGAAATATCCAGCTTTCCGTTTGTCACTCTCTGCTGTGAGCTTGACCCGCAATCACACAACATCAAGAGTGAAATACACTACATGTAGGTAGTCAGCGAATGATGTTTATTCAACCAGTCAATGAAATTGATATCGTTGTTTGATGTAAAAAATGTAGCCGGCGTACTGGGTCAATCATGATTTCATATGTTTATTGTATCATAAAAACCAAATCCGTGCGATTGGGGTGTTGGCTACTGTTGTATAACTTGTTTAAGGGCTAATATCGGTGGCAAGTATACAGAAACCCGTTTTACAGTCTGCCAATATCAACGTAGCAATACATAGACGCCGAATACAATGTTCGGTCTGGCCTAGACCGTTAATGTATAAGCTTACATTCCCTTGCAAGTCCTCGTCGAAATTGCTGGCAAAGATACGGAAGATATTGATATTATGGGATTTTTATATCATTTGATTGCCCCAGTTGATACATTTGGCGACGTTTAAAACGTCAATATGTACTTCAGCATTGCGGTATTATGTGGCCCGAATCGTCGCTACGTGTACATTAATACAGGCTATTACTTCACTGAAATGTAGGGTTGGAATTAGCAATATGACGTCACGTGACATCATGAGGTTCACGTTCGCGTTCACATAGAACCTTTCAAAAAGGTTCGCGTTCACACGAACCTGAACCTTATAGAGGTTCACATCATCCCTAGTAGAAGCAGTCTAAAATAGTAACAATTCCAGTAAGTAATGCGTAGTGTGTGTCTTATGTCGCTTTTTCCAATTACGTCTGGCCAGAATTTCAAATTTTACTGTCAACAACACCATGAAATTGTCAAGTTGTACACAAAAACGATCCAAAACAAATTTGGCGCCATTCCAACCAGTAGAAACAAAGTTAGTTTAGTTTTTCAATAGTTATTCTGGGATACGAGCAACCGAAGTTTACAGCCTCCCACAGTGTAAAATAGCATCGAAACTATAATTCTTGTTGATAAGTTCACTGTTACTGGGAAGGAATACTCGTAAAATACAACCCTCTCGACTCGAATCGTTACAAATCTTTCAATACCTGGGCTTCGTTTCAGATATTGCCCGTTCTACAAGACCGTCGGCATCATCCGCAACATAATAGCGTTCTACGAAATGTCGCTGCACGCCGTCGAGTCCACGGCGCAGTCCGACAGCAAGATCACGTGGGCCGTGATTCGCGACAGCCTCGGCGACATCATGTACAAGCTGTCGTCGATGAAATTCAAGGACCCGGTCAAAGACGGAGAGGCAGATATCAAGAAGGACTACGAACAGCTTCACGACGATATGCAGACCGCATTCAGAAACCTGGAAGATTAAACTCGCCCCTGCTTGGAATAGGGAATATAATGCCATTGCGTATTGTCGAGTATGGTTGTTGTGTATTGGGATTCAGTACAAGATGGGATTGGGAACCGTATCTTCTTCAAGACATTTTAACGAGGTATTTATTACCTGGTTTGAAATCGCTAGTAATCTTCCAAGTCTATCTCTAATACATCTTCTTTGACTTCGGGACTATATTCATAGCAGTGTAATATATTACGTTGAAGACGTTTTGTGAGCCCTTCATCAATAGTTGACGGCACAATAAAAAGCATATAAACTAACGAGAATGAAGTTGACAGAGCATGATGTGGCTATGCAGATTACAAAAGAATGCTAGGCTAAGTTAACTGTACCTGTAACTATGCGGTGGTCATAAAGAAAACAAATTGGTTTTCATTTTAATCATTGTTTATATACTTCTTATTGTGCTCTTGATAAGGGACACGGATGTTTAATTTGATACATTATACTACAATGAATGTAGTACAAAAATCAATATTAAAGTTTAGTACCAGTCACTTATTCAAACATCTGCTTTTGTGTCGTATCATGACTATGGTGCAAATCTGACATGTTATACCTCGTTCACCCTCCTTACCTTATAATGAGTGCTGGTCCCGATTCCTATTTCATTGTAGTACCGCGTGCAATAACTCGATGTAATGATATCGTCCTGTTGAACTAAGTTATCATGTGGTGTGCGGTAACAGCACAGCTTGCTGAGCTGATACGGATATCGTTATTGAATTCCAGTGAATTGATCATCACACTTGGTATTCTATGGGTTTCTGATTATTGTGTCGGTTCGTGGGATCATGCTTAGTCAATTTTACTTGTCCTGTGTGACACCATCGTTAACGTGTGGCATTTTTGTTTCTCAAGTTGGTATTTTGCATTCGTCCGTGTAGTTTGTTGTTCCTGATATTGTCCAGAATCTTTATTATGTGCTAGTGACGACAATAAATATTATAAAGTGTAACGAACATCTGTGCTGTCCATTTTTGTTTTGTAGAAAGGGTTTTAGAGGGGTGTGCCCAGATAGTTTGTTCTGCTTACTGTCAGCAATACTGGCAATGTGTCGAATGTTGTGAAGTCGAAGTGGAATTCACATCCCTTATTGCAGCGATGGGCCCAATGCGGACATATCGTACTGGTTATGTGATTTATATTGAAAATTTATTATATTGAGACTTGAGATTATTTGCCAGGCATGTACAAACTTCCAACCCAATTAGTTCACGGTCAACCAGCTACTGGTTTTTTGAGTAGTTGCAGTGTGGAGTTTGAAAAGTGGGTGTGGGTACCATAGTACTGATTGTGTATTTAAAAAAAGTTACTTGGGGAATTACTGGAAAACTTTTCCTTGTGCCGATAGCAAACGGTATCTATAAACGTATGACCTTAGTAGCTTCCACAGCGCAAACCCTATTTAACGCCTACTTGTAAATGAACATGAACATATCTTTATTAGTTACGCGGAGCTCTGCTCCTTCATCAGGTGTTAAAGTAAAAGAAAACTTGTTGTTTGCCATGATACCTGTGTTTTGTTGTGTGATGTTCTTGCAGCCATTGCTAGCTCACAATCATTACTATTGCCAGGGGTGGGTTTGGGGTTCGGAATCACTCTCATTGCAGACTTGAAATCCCGTTCTGTACAGATGTTCATGTGGGAAGCCGATTCCGATGAAAAAAAAAATTAATGAGTTGCTGCGTAATCAAATCTACTTAGTTGCCAATTTTTAATGGTCGTTAGTTCTAGTTGCGAGCTTTGAAAAGTAAGTAGGCTAGTTCTATTTCTTGTTGCGAGCTCTGAAACGTGATTAGTTCTAGTTTCACATTTTGAAAATCAAGTAGTTTGCACAAGTCTGATGGATGTGGTGTTGTGTGTGACGTGGTGCAAACTGTATACATGTGCAGAAAGTAGCGTCTGGTGTAATAGTCAGGTATAGGTAATTGGCATCTCCAACCCTGTCTCGGCTATACCTCTGGCAGTAGATAGCCATTGAAGCATCTGCTCTTCTTGCATGACAATACATTAATACACCAAGGCTGCAGTAAAATGTAGAAAACATGATGTAATCTCTGAAATCAGTGCGAAGCAGGGGAAATACCGTACTTCTAGATGCCAGTTAAGAATGTAACAAGTGTGGAAATATCTAAAAATCATAGGAAATGCAGCATTCTCGCATCGAATAGGTCTGGGTAATTAATTTCCAGATTCATTCAATCATCGAAAACTAAAAGAATTGACATAAATACATTACGATTCTGCAACATCATCAATTTCTAACTGAGGCATGATAAATCAGAAAAAAAAGTATAGAAGCAGAAAATAATAAAGATAGGCCTACTTGATATGAAATAAATACTGTCCATATAAATGCTAGTAATACCGAATCAACTTGATGAGTAATCTCGGTGGAAGAATGATATCATTTGCATAACACGATGGCGTTGGTGACTGCGGGGGCTGATTTGCTCCTGGACTTCACACGGTTTTCTAGAAGCCTGTTTGTAGTCGTCACGAATGGAACTGGGAGTAATAAATTTGAGTGGGGATCTTCTGCAAAAAGTGACGTCTTAGGTCTGACTCTCTGATTCCCGGGTTTTATATATGGCAGCGTTTCGTTGGTGGCTGAAAATCCCAGTCTGCTCGAAGGTTTGCTCACTGGATCTTGATCGTTCATAAGAGCACTCTCGATTCGGTTCTGAAACGACAGAAATACTTCGTTTCGAGCTGCCATTATATCAATAATTTCCGGCTGTAGTTCTTCATATAGTCTCGTGTCTGAAGTGAAATCCAACGGAGATGGCAGCGGCCTTGATGGCAAATCTACCGAACTACGCAACGAAAACGAAGTCCGAGATCTTGCTGGCAATGATGTTTGGGCTTTTGATTTGCTTCGTGAAACCTTAGGCATGGGGGTTGATAAGCATCTTCCCGCATTTCCTCTTGTGTACTTTCCTACTTCAATTGTCATGGGATAGTTTGTCCATTTTCCTGATGGCGTTCGCGGGCAGAAAGATCTATGAAGCGGTATTTTGTAGCTATTCTGGTCTTTCACGGGGAAGTTCTCTTTGCCGGAGAACCCAGCATTTAATGAATGCATTTGATATTGTCGAACGTTATGTTGGTGGTAATATTGATCCTCATCTCCCTTTCCCATTCTTATAGCGTGACCTCGGTATAGCATACGTGGTATGGCAGGTCTCCGACTTTGAGAAGGGACTGTGTACACTCCGTATCCGGGATAAAGCCCAGTCCTGTTTTGGGCGGTGGCAATATTCACGTTCATATTGCCACCGCTTTCGACTTAGTTATCAACAATAAACTACTGATGTACAGATAAACAAAGCACGCATTTCTGTTGAAAGTCTCGCGAATTCATGACACCTTGCTGCAAAATGAGCGAGGTCTACTGCTCTTGCTCCATACCATACTGTTTTCCAGCATCAAGCGTACCCTCGCGTATCCCTGACTACGTATCTCTTGAATGTGCATTCGAGCGTAAATAATCGCACTGTGCTGCATTCGTCGATTCGCGGAGATTTGATGCGGCAACCTGCAATGCGCCAGAATTCTAACAGATCCTACTCTAGAAATCCTAATCAACGGAATGGAACAGAACTACGACAAAGGACATACAAATGTCTTGCTATATTCTGTGTCTGGCCTAGATCTACACATTAATAGTTTACTGTGTTGCACTAATAAGCTGTTGATGTGTGACCAGAACAAAGTAATTTACAGCAGGCGTGATGGATAAAAGCATGTTCTGTTCAATCTTCATTAGCGCAGGGGTGGTTTTGAGCGCTCGCGCGGTAATTTTCCAAATAAGTTATATTATCAAGCTGAAATGCTCACCTAATTCGTGAACTTGCAAGGTCAACCAAAAATTTGTTTCGCCTGAGCACGAATACTTGGGATGTTGTAAGGACGTAAGGACGTAGTTTATTTTTGTCCTTGCTGTTTTTTGCGGCATATACACCAGAGTTGGATCAATTACATTATTTCAGTTCAATTACAATTACAATTACAATTACTTTCATGCATGTTTCAATTACATTACAATTACAATTACTCCATGCTAAAAATATCAAATTACAATTACAATTACAATTACTCCTTGCATGCTTCAATTACATTACAATTACAATTACAATTACTCCTTGCATGCTTCAATTACATTACAATTACAATTACAATTGCTGCTGTTGAACATGTAATTAAATAATCATAAATTCAACCGTGCTCCTTGACAACCGTAGCGTCGTAATTAACAACAATTCAAGTATTCATGTTTCATTCATGATGCGCAAATACCCGTTAATTAATAAAAAGAAAAAACGTTTTCGAACTATTCCAGTATGCAGTATGTCGTTGAAAAAAGTATTATAATATATGCATATGCACGTGTTGGATTTGCGTATATAGTATATAATTAAAGAAATATTATTATTTTTATCGAGGGACATTGGAATTAGGATGAGGAGTAAAAACAAAACCGTGCTTTGTCAGATAAGACGTTATATAATATCCAGTGGTCTGGTTAGTTAGCCAGACGAAGTAACGATGCAGCATCGTGATCTGAAATCGTATTGTAGATTGCCAACCCACGGATAGATGCGCAAGATGTGAGTCACGGATGAATGCACCGACAAACGTAATGCAGAGCCGGCTAAAAGCAGCAAACTTTGTAGTCCTAGAGCTGGCGATCCAAATTTGATGCATCTGGTCTTTATCGTAAGCTATTGATGCACTAATTCCGAAAATTAAAATTAAAATCTCGTCAGGGCAATGTAACTGCTCCAAAATAACCGTTTAAGGCCGACTGTTCTGAAAAGTGAGAGCGCCGCAGCAGCATGACCACAACAATGACCAATTACGCCCAGCGATTGTTCAGAACAATGCCGATTCCCAGACTTTCACGACTATTTTGGGATGGTACCATTGCCTGGAAATATACTTTTATTGCGGAATCAGTGCGGTTAGGACCATACATATCAAATTTCGACGCTTGGATCGCCAGCAATTGGACTATCAATTCTGCTGCTTTTAGCCGGCTCAGCAGTTCGCTTTTCGGCGTATTCAATCGTGAGTCACGTGTTGCGAATCCATCCGTTGGTTAGTAATCTAATAATTGTATACAATGGCAGCCGAGGCCAGCATAGCGGTAAAAATAAAAAAAACTCCGCCTGCAAGGGCGCAGTCAAGGGCTTCCGCGAATGGATCCATCAAATTCCTTGTCGACATTTAAAGAGAATGCATTATAAGTCAATTATTTTATGTTGTGCTTGTCAGGTCTCAATAGCAATTTAATGTAATTGAAATTGTAATTGAGCAAAATTTTTGTCAAATTACAATTACAATTACAATTACACAAAATAAAAATGCTTCAATTACAATTACATTGAAAAATGTAATTAATTACATTCAATTACAATTACAAATTACAATTGATCCAACTCTGATATACACCGACTCATGATACACATACACACGATCTGCGCATATGCAAACCATGAGTGCATGATGTGCAATTGTGCATATGCCGCTGGACAAGGAAGATATAGCCTTTACGGCTTTCTAAGTCACGCGCACCACCCCTCCATGCTATCCCAGTAATGCATGAGCGCCAAGCAGGGAAGCCATGGATACCAGTGTTACTAATCAGGTCTTTGGTCTGACCCGGCCGGGAATCGAACCCACGACCTACCGATCAAGAAGCCGGACGCTTAACCATTACGCTATCTTGTCGGTTGTAGACTGATGAAACAGTTCCGACACATTTTCGTAATCGAGTGAAGGGAAAGGGTCCATGAATTCCCCACATTTTATGTAAATGTTTGTCAATTTTTCATAAAGTTAAAGGTCAACTGCATCTTCATGACAACTTTGCGGAATCATGTTCAGAATTTTTTTTCATAACGAAATTACCGACTTTCCGTGTTTCAACTCAATCGGAAATTGCCGTAATTTTGACTGAAAGTTCCAATATTGGCATGTTTACAGAAAAAGCAGAATGTGCATTGTGACGTCAAGTGAGTGACACATATTATCAACACCGGTCACGGCGGTCACAGCGGCTGTTTGTGTTCTCGCAGTTTTTATTCTAGTCAGTTATGGTCGAGGTTTCCATTGTAACGGATTTGCCAAGTGATATTGAGACTGAGTCCGAGTACTCGGATGTCGAATGTAAGTATCATTTTTGCACGTACTTACAAAATTACCGTTTAAATGCCGGATTGGTTCAGGTGTTGATGCGCTCGATCCCACGCCAGTGGAACCCCTTGCAGCTTCATATGATGGGTCATGATTAGGGCTGGGCAAAATCGAGTACCTGAGTGATTCGATTCTGAATCACGTAATATGCTTCGAGTCGAGTCGAGTAATCGAGTATCACTCATTATGACGTCATAACATTATGTAATAGTCAAAGTTGAATTACGTACCTTTTATGCCACAACAAAGAATATAGTGCCTATTATCTATCTCATAAATGATACTTTGGTAATTTTTGACCAAACCGAATTCATTTTACTTGGTGACAATGTTGTGGGATAATCATAACTTTCGGAAATGTGCTACGTCCAGTAACCTTCGTAGCTTTGTACTAGATGTTTCGTATGCTACGATACCGCCAATCAATGTTCCAAGGCTTCAACAGTGAAAATTTGTATCAAAACTATAATTCTGGTTGATAAATTATCTTTCAGTGACGAGGAGCGCAGAATTTCAGTACTCGAAAAAGTCGTCTTTTACTACTCGACTCGAATCATTAACATTTATGCTCGATTCAGATTCGAGTACTCGAATCATTGTGCCCAGCCCTAGTCATGATCAGCCTAGCTTGCTCAGCGCATGCCACTCGTCGAGACTACATGAAATACAGTTGTATATATAGTCTGTAGTGTAATAGCTCGTTTCAGTCATGTATCTTGATATCAGATATCTTGATAAGTTTTTGCTGTAAGGAGGTTCCGAGAGTTACTGACAGAATTAAAGTGTATCACAGAATTGCCAGGATGCAATTCTGTGTGTCTGGACGTTGACGTATTGCAGATGTCCTACTATGGATATCAACAGGAATATGGCCGCAGAATAATAACATCGAGTTCAATGCATGAATGGGATGAGTCTCTGATTCGGTTGCCAAATACTTTTCTCGCACTAATACACTTGTTTTCACTTTTCAGGAGGTTGAAACATACTGCCTACAGAAATTGTGTTCGCTGGGTATGGTGATTCTGTGGCAAAAACCAGCGGAAAATCCTGCCTGCATGCGTCGTTACTGCTGTCCGAACAAAATTTACGTCAAATTCTTACAAAGGATTCCAGTTCAGTAACGCCACATTGTGAATGTACAGTTGTATTCCAAACAATAAACGCATATAACTCATCGACCAAAATAACTACTGTGTCAGGCAGAAAAGCATATCGGGTTTTATGTCGGTCGGGCAATAGATTCCTCTCTGCTAATTTTGATTATGCTGCTAGTCAGAGGAGGTGGAACGGTCTCAGCACAATCGCTCAACTCAACAGTTTCTGGTCCAGTTCTGATGAGTGCTTGAACTTCTTCGACAAGCTCATTGCAGTAATCTAGAACAGGCATAATAATATGACGAAATATTATGATGCGGTCAGATTGACGGCAGTTACCAAATGTTGAATTTTCAAGTATCTTGAGGACCGTACATTCCCCATTTTTGTACTTCGGGTATTTGACCGCGGTGCTCCTTCTTTCTACATTTTCTTATTTTTCGAGCAATTTTCATTAAAATGCAGGATTGCCAACTGCATCCTACAAAAAATGCATAATTGATGAGGCTAGTAATTATGCCAAAATCTGATATAGGTTGTTTTGAATAGCCGAGACACTTCAAGGTACCTACCTGGCTTTTTGACTGGGCAGATTTATGTACCTTGAATTTTTTTATTCGCGAATAGTATCACTAGATTTGTTGCGTTTAGTATCCTGCCCTTCCCGATAAATAAAAATGAAAAAAAAAAACAGACCTAATTTACAGAATTGAGTCTAACCATAGTGACCTATGGTCTAACACTATTCCTGTTATCGCTTGAGCCTTAAGGTCATTGGGATGATATGCTTCAGTCTAGTGATGTGCAGCCCGCGGAACCCGAATTTCGGCGACAGCCATCACTGAGCCAGGACACACCAAGATAGCCTATATAAATTGTCGAAAACATGCTCGCTGGGAATTGCCGTCTATGAAACCTTGGCCCAAAACTTAATTTTGGCCGAAGCCTACCATATTGGTATGTTCAATTGTTCATTTGGGCTCTTCAAAAATGACTTTTTTTTCTCAAATCGTACTGGATACTTGATAAAGTTGTTAGGTTACCTAATTTAAGCCTACACACAAAATTTGGTTCAATTCCAGCCAGTAACCGCTTTGCTACAGAAGAAAGTTTCTATTTATTATATAAAAATAAATAATAAAAAATTTGAAAATTTTCTGTTCACCCCATGAAAGTGTTAGGCTGGCTAATTTGGATTTGAATAAAATAGTATTTACGGTGACCGATTCTTTGTTTATTTATTATAGTTCTGCTCACCGTAAATACTATTTTATTCAAATCCAAATTTTTCGACGGCAATAACTCCGCTTCCACTGGTTGGAATTGAACCAAATTTGGTGAGCATAGTTTCTATAGACAGCCTAACACTTTCATGGCGTGAACAGAAAATTTTCAAATTTTTTATTATTTATTTTTATATAATAAATAGAAACTTTCGTCTCCTGTAGCAAAGCGGTTACTGGCTAGAATTGAACCAAATTTTGTGTGTAGGCCTAAATTAGGTAACCTAACTATTTTATCAAGTAGCCAGTACGATTTGAGAAAAAAAGTCATTTTTGAAGAGCCCTATTGTTCATGTTCAGGCGTCGAATACTCCTGTCCTTGCAATCTGAGCATCGCGGTACAAATGCGACCCGCAATATATGCCAGTATCAATATTAATATTACTGACCGAATTAATTGGTGAACTTTGAAATGTTTTCGCACTTCGCACAGCTAGAATATGGCATATATGTCAGCGATTTTACTACTAGTAAAATCAATCTTGCGTCCATCGTTACACCTAATCCGACTCTCTAAGATAGGACGACTAAAAACGGTCCTCATCACCCAAGTAGCCCGCGCAATGGTTCGGAAAACCACATGTGGCCCTTTGGCCAAAATGGTTGGCCACCCCTGCATTAGAGATTCTATAGGACAGAATTGCGACGCACGCGTTTTACGTTGCGACAAGGCGTTTAGGCCTAGTCGTCACGGCAGAAGTTCGTGTTCATCTCGTCTCATTCTACTGTGATCCGGTCACCAATCACCACTGGCAATTCGAACGAAAATTGGTTGGCTTTAAAACGCCAGGGCTGAAGTTGAGCAATGAATATATTGTGCAGTACCAGGTAGGCTAGGCTTAATGACGCTTAAAATTTCATAGAATTGTGATGCCGTTATGCAGCCTCGTCTCAATTGCAATATTGTCTTAGGCTATATGCGTTCAAGGGCCATGAAGGTTCAAGGAAGCAGTATAGAGCAGTGGTTCCCAACGTGGGCGATATCGCCCCCCAGCGGGCGATTTGGCGGTCTAGGGGGGCGAAAACGGACGAGGGGGGCGATAGGGGGCGAAAACAACGAAGGGACCGATAGGGTGCGATGGCGCGTTAAAACGGCTACTTTGGAGTCGTGACCGTAACTGCCGCATCCCAAACCTCCCAATTGGGGGTGGGGGCCCGAACTCGAAGGGGGCCCAAAATTATTACGTGAATTAACACAAATTATGGAGTGATTTTTTAGAAATTCATGCAACTTTTTCAGAAAATTTTTGCGCTGGGCGCGATTTAACGATTTATTATATCTTCATTTTGGGGTACCCGTCACCCAACAAAAATACGAATGATTTATGGAAATGGGAGACTTCGGCGTCGGCCATTACTGGGCCACGACGCACCAAGACATATGAAGTTAGAGGCCATGTATCATGCGACTCCGAGAAGTGTGCCAGAACGATCAGCAGCGATAAGACCTTGGCCGAAAAGGAATGCCCTTGTGCTGACCGAAAACTTCGATACATATATGTTTAATTGTTCAAAGGCACCTCAATGGGTGGCGTCGAATATTCCTGTCCTGGCGACCTTAACCCTACAGGACAATAATGCCATCCCGCAAGGAAAAAATTATTTGCCAGTAAAGAAATACCAATTTGAAATCATGTGCGTATTTTAGTTTGGTACGTTTTGACGATTTCCATATCTTCTGACATAGCAGATGAGGTCACGAAAGAGCATCATGTAACGATTTCAATATAGCAACGATTCCGCCCGAAGATGTTTAATTATTATTTAGGCGTCCTACCTTTTCCAACACACACCACACCCAGCTAACGGAAAATCTGATTACGTGAGCAGATAGAGCAGTGGCCGGGAACCTTTTTTGTCCGAAGAGCCATATTGGCCTTATTTTTTCCATTTTACCTCCCCAAGAGCCATACATGTCAATCAGCTGTTACGTCACAATGGAAAAGTCCTGACGTCATGGTAGCACCAATTCGAACTCGACTATACGGCATTCGTCGTGTGCGCCACATTCTCTTTGTAAAAACTCGAACTAATCATGCTGGTTGGCATACTTGAGCATGCCAAACTTGAGTTACGAGATCGTAGGTTCACTGTGATGACCCTTTTAACTGTGAGAACCCATATTATCATATGCGTAGGCGGAGCCAAACATGGTAACTACTGCAATGGCTTACCCACTATAAGCTGTTAACGAAAATTTTGAAACCTTCAATTATTATTGGTATTTTCTATTGATGTTCATGAATGATTAGATTTTGAACATTTTTCTTCCAAATTCACACAATTTGTATTTTATTGTTCGAAAATAAAGCGCGAAACGAGAGGTGAGGCACAGACGGGTCAAGCCACACCATTAATAACGCAATTCATCGTAAATAGCTTAGAATTGATTATGACTGATATTAATCCAATTTAATTGTCGCACTGATTCCGAAAATCTAAATACTGAGCGACTTCTCAATTCTCAAAGTAGTCGGTGGTAACATATAACGTTGCGCTACACGCCTACACACGCCCATTTTATCGCCGGTAGAGCTTCTTGCCAATCAAGAACGGGGATAGCTATGGCGTTGTTTGTAATTCGAGTTTGTAATTGTGAATGTCACGTTCACGGCAGTGCATTTCGCGCCGTAGATCAGGAAGACAATGTGTATTTGAAAACTGCGTTGTCATATTGGTGTCGCAATGTCTGTTATTCTCTTTAATCAATCAACGTATCGCGCAATCCAAGATTTCGAGTCGGGTAGGCCAGATCGAATTTGCGATTGATATTGGTCTCCGGCGCGACAGTAGCTTAAATTTTAGGATTTTGAAGAGTTCGAGCTAGGGTTAGTTCGGATATCAATAATTTTCACTATCCGGATAACGGATATATCCGGATATTTTGGAATTTATCCAACCGGTTAACCGGATAATAACTGCTAAGTGAGATAATCGATTTCATTAGGTCTGCATGTAAAACGGATCGCAAAATCATTACACAGTGTTATTGTATAGTACCTACCTACGCGCGCAGTATGAGCGAATACTAGAAAAACCACGCAATCACTGCTTCTGCAATGCCCTCTTTATAAAGCACAGATGCATCAATTGTGGGATCCTGTAGCCGGGACCGTCATTTTGTAACAAAGAGTCCACGTTCATTGAATGCTTTTTCAGCTTCCACAGAAGTGGTCTGAATAGAAAGCAGCGCTTCGTAGAGGGTCAAAAGGTTGGCAGGTCGCACGCCGGAAACTTCAACGGCTTTACATCTTTTTGACCATCCTTATGTTTAGGTTTGGAGTACTAGAAGGACGACTAGCTGATACTGGAATTGATGCCGACATGACACCTCGCTCTAATTCACGTGATCCGACACGCAGCCAGCCGAAAATGTAGGGGGATTGAAATAAAATCAGGGGGTTTCGATCTTTTTTTCGAATTAATCATCAGCGGTAATCAATTACGCTTGCACGCACGCACATTTTTGCGAACATTCGATGTCATTCAGTTTCGCGGTGTCACTCTCAGAATCACTAATTAGAATAAACTTAACGGCATATCGTCAACAAGCCATGGAGAGATAGGAGCCAATGCATTCTGGGTCCGAGATGGTTAGGCCAGCGATTATATCGTTCGTAGGCCTATTGCAGATGCGATTGTGTAGGTCAACGATAATGTCGTGAGCACCAAGCCAATGAAGATGCGATTGTGCAGGCCAGCGATGGAATAGTGTGTAGTGTACAGTACAATGACCTAATTTAACGATCTTCTCAGCAGGAGATCGCGTCACATTACTTTGTGCAATGTGTACAGACGCATCTTGCTAATTAGCAACACGCTTCTTGTTAATCGGCCGCGCCAACACTCAATACGACTTATTGAAGCTTACTAAAACGTATAAAATGCATTAGCAAAGATTCTTTTTTATCCGGTTAACCGGCAGAAAAATATCCGGATATCAGATAGTGAAAATACCTGCGGTTAACCGGTTAACCGGTTAACCGTTATCCGGATAATCCAACCCTAGTTCGAGCCCCTAAACCTGAAGACGGCATTGCCTTTACCTCTCAATGACATGTTTATACTGCCACGGAGGTAATTATTCTGGTCGTGATGAAAATTTACTAACAAGTCGCTATAATATTGATCAATTCAGTAAAAAAGAAATATTTGGCAAAGAGCCATATCTTATACCCATCGAGCCATAGGTTCCCGACCACTGAGATAGAGGATAAAAAATTGATAGCAATATATATATGCAATTCCCGATCATATTGACCGATTCAAACATGAATTATACAAATTTGACGCGCCTCGCGCGTTTAGGCGAAATACGGTGATTACTACCAAACAGTACATGAAGTAGGGTATAGCCGATATGTAGCGACAAAAAGCCCACTGGCTGAGGGGGGTCTGGTTTATCACCATATGGGGCCACATACCAACGTTTTGGGGGACCTGACGAAGTGCTGTTTTTCGGTTCCCAATATTTGGGGGGTGATGATCGGTGTGGAGCTTCAAAAGGGGGCGATGAGTCGAAAAAGGTTGGGAACCACTGGTATAAAGGATGTCTCTATAGAAGCAGTATGAATGTTATCGTGATGAATTTTCCATGTAATCGTGAACTACTAAAGTGCGAAATGTTCATGTATTGTATATAATCGAAAATATTGATATAGTAATCGCCCCATGTCTGACACCATGCAGGAATCTGCATAAGAAATTTCAGTTTTGCTTTGACTCGCTTCAATATTTTGGAATTGGGGAGGACTGAAGGAGGACACTTTTACCAAATCAGAAAAGTTAGTTGATGAAGACTGAAAACATACGATTTCTCTATTTTTGCTGTCAAATTTGTGAGTTGACTAAAAGAAGGGTCATCACTTTCGTTCGACTCCCGATTTACACACTTTTTTCTTAAATTTGATGGTGTTGACTAGAAAAAGGTCGTCACTTTCGATCGGACCCCGAATTACCCGCTCGAAAGTCCGTACCTGCTATTTAGCGTCATTTAGCCCATTTTAGTGCGAATCTGTCCATTATCCTAGCTGTAAGGAATACGAATTGCCAAAAAGGAGGACATTTTAA
This sequence comes from Botryllus schlosseri, assembly GCF_051294905.1. Taxonomy (NCBI): domain Eukaryota; kingdom Metazoa; phylum Chordata; class Ascidiacea; order Stolidobranchia; family Styelidae; genus Botryllus; species Botryllus schlosseri. The sequence goes on along the minus strand of NC_137246.1, from coordinate 24,011,234 downwards.
AAAAAACAGAAAAAGCAGGACAAATCGTCCTAAAGGAGGACTTATAGTAACCCTACATAACCATAACGTGCCAAACGAAAATATTCATATCATTGTGCCATGTGCATGTGCAAATCAACTGACGCAAATGCATTATAAGAAGCACACTCTTTCCTCCCTGATTTTCGTCTTCGACATTGTGAAATCATCTCTATTGTACGCCTATATGTCACGCCACAGCCACAGGGGATCCGTGACGTCACTGCATTGCGGACATCACATTGTCCCTCCTGAATTTCATTCTGAGCAAGCCGATAGACGGAGACGAACATGTGTTTTTTCAACCGATCAATTGAAACTACACAAAATTTGAAGATATTACTTGAAACAAACCAATAGCTATTCAAACGGCAAACCAACTACATTCGAATACGAATTATATAAAGATCTACTGGACAATCGATGGACTGTTTAAAAAATACTAATCTTACAACACAGGCGACGTTATTTGACCCAACAACTATACGAGAGTAAATGCTCATAGTTCTTCTTTGCCATCTTCATCATCATCATTATTATCGTCGCCTTCTTGGCTTCGTGTCTTCTCTTCGGTCCCGTCGTTATCGTCGTCGTCGTCGTCATCATCGTCTTCATCTTCCAAATTGTAGTCATCGTCGTCATCTTCGGTGTTGATTTTACCCGCTAAGACATCGCCGATCCATTTATCCAATTCGCTTACTGTTGGCAGCCTGGATTTTCGACCTTCCATCCACACACTGTCCGCCTGTTGAAGAGAAGAACCATCATATGACTTGTTTCTCTTCCAAGATGCGCCATTCGAGTCCGGATCTGGTCACTGATACCCAGAGATGGTAAGTAGCGAGATAGTCCAGAAGATTTTGTAGACTTCCACTACTTTCTCAAGTATGATTTTGATTTTAGGCAAAACTAGTCCTTACTTTACCCTGTTTTGGAAATCGCTGCTTCTACTTTTACTTGAGAAGAAATATATGACGTTACTTCTACTTCTAATTGAGTATACACGATGTCTTGCGTTTTCAGTTATAGCTATTCCAGCTCGTTTGGAATCTCGTATCAAAGGGCTTAGTTTGCTAAGGAAAGGATGTGTGTGTTTGTGAAGCGGATGTATAAACGGTTTAGTCACGAAACCATCGGTAGAATATTGAGGAACGGGGAGTGTTTTGCTCCTCAGAGGTTGTGATGATCACCACAGGGCCCAAGAGCAGCGCCTTCGGGGGTTAATTGTGAATTTGAACCTCTTCAAACGTGATTCAAGGTATCAAGGTTGCGTGAACCAAAACGGAACCAGACATAACCGCTTATAAGCAGCTATACGCCGGCCACAATGCCACCGTAAGCACCATCGTATTTTTTTGCGTTGATTCATGTGATTTTCGAAGGGACCATGATGGAATTTTTCGTCAAAAGTTTGAGAACCACTGAATTATACAGATTTATCAGTGATAACTCACAGCCATTACTGGGTCTGCATCATTGTACCATTGGTGTAGGCCTAATAGATTAGATATTACTCACGTCTGTCACGTTCACCACACCGATCTGAGGCTCCTTCAAATCGATGCCGAAAGTTTTCTCCCAGTATGAGTGTAGCTGAGATATATTAAGCTTATGAAACATGCTGCCAATTCTACGAATAACGAAAAAAACGAACCAATGAAAAATCGTCCGGGTCGATCCAGACTATAGACAATCGTTCGTCTTCGGTATGTTTTTGGGCCACCTCTTTCACGACACCAAGAAACTCGAAACCTTCCGGATCTCCCTCGTCCGCGAACACGACCACATGGATATTGTTGATATCATCTTCCTTCAGATTGCAAAAACATACATTGTCAGTTTATTGTGATGCGTTTGATGTTGGCGTATAAAACTGCATCATTTCTGACTGAATCGATTCCGGATGGATCCATTTGTGAGTGGCGTCTTATAGTAAATATATTTTGAAAGATGATGCTATCATACCCATGTTTCGTACATATCCAAAGGCCTGAGTTTTCTCAACGTCGATCTCCTGTGTTTCCATACGAATTCCTCAATCACAGTGTTGTCCAAGGGAAGATCTCCAGGTATCAATTTTGGTTTCTTCATATACGGCTCATGGAATCCTATTTCGTTCATCTCACTCAAACCGACTTGTTTGGCGAGCTACCAAGAATGCGTCATCGATATTAGTATAACGACTAATGACCAACGATGGTGGCTAAAAGCATAAATATTCTAAGATAGAGCTTATATAATAAATGATAGTCTATAGAAATATATTTTAGAAACAAACTGGGTACTATTTTGCATCATGGATTTGCTTCGTGTGAAAGCCGTGTGGCCACAGGCACTTAACAACGCATCAGTCTTGGATATCAACAAAGCTTGTCGGAAACAAATAGGGTGTACTTGAACAGGGTCCGATCTTCTCAGCGGCCACGTTTCAGTATGTATTTCAACTTGGGAAAATGATATGGGACTATACTGCAGGAAAAGGTATTGTAGATTACAACAAATAAGATCCTTGCCTGCTTTTCAAAAACTGCGTAGAAGGCGATCATGGGTTGGAAGTCGAGGGCAGCATCTACGAATTCATCATACGCTACAAAGCAATGACGCCAACGTAACGTAAAGGAGACACGGGGTGATGACAAGCTATATAAAAACCATTAGCGCTCGCCGATTCGAAGTATCCAACGACTTTGATTAACTCGTTTCGTTTGAAAGCAGCAACTTCTGATCGAGTATTGATGATCTCCACAGGCTCTTCATCGAGCTCGAAAAGATAAATATAACACAATAAATGGAAGATGTAAATTTAGGGGCTGACGACCTGTTCTATGGCGCCAAAGGTTGCGGTTATTATAGTATACCTCAAGCAGAAACTCGACCAAGACATCTGTCGATCGTTGTCCATCATATTCTACTTTGTGTCCGCTTTTGTATACATAGATAGCTCCTGCCTCGAAAATATCTGTCGATGGAATGGTATATGCGGCTTGGCGAATTGATGAAATATGCACATTGTATATGAATGTATCGTGATCACGCATCGGTACGTGTTTCATAATCCGCACCTATAACTAGCCTATATATCGCGATCCCTTGGGAAGCATCACCCGGATGGTAGCTCAGTACTAATACATGCAGTATGCGGTATATTATGCGGAACCGCGGTCATGTTTTCAAAGACAATGTGCTGTATAGGGTTGCATTTAAAACAAATAATGTTTTAAAACACTTTGTTTAAAACATGTTTGAAACAGTGTTTTAAAAACATGCCTTTAAAAAATTCGTGTTTTTTCAGACATTGTATAATTATCCCATAATTGTGTAAATACTTACGAAAAAACATGTAGTATGAGCGTACGGACGATTTGTATCCAATATAGTCGACGTATTCGATGTGGAGTAGCTGAGACCCTCGAAATCGTCGTCGGGTCAATATTTATAGTAGCATGTAGATATAGATCATTGGTACGGAATGGGTGTTCCGATGATGATGACCGCCAAGCGTAAAAATACTGCATAATGATGCAGTCCCGGTTAAAGGTATTATGGTTCGTTTATGACAGAGATCGGAAGCCTTCTTCGTCGAAAGAGCCATATTTACCCTATATTTTCGATGGTCAATGTCGTGACGTCATCACCAAACTAGGGCCATGATTTAAACTTGTTTGTTTCAAATTTATTTTTGTTTTAAATGCAACCCTAGTGCTGGATGTATTTTTACCCGCCGCCAAATCACTGTTTTTGAGAATACTATATAAGTAATTCATTCGTATATTTTACTCAATTACAAGCAGATGTAGCAATTTCAAAGGCATGATGACTTCAAGTGGAAGTCGAAGTTGGATGTTTGACAATTACTCAACTAGGTAGTTTTGAAAAAATATATTTGATCGAGATTTCATATACATTAAGCATAGTACACTAGATGTGACTACTGGAGAAATCGCAGGGTATCTTTGCAACAAACACAAAATGACTAATAACTGGGGCAAGTTTTTGCTGCAGTCAAATCCGAGGAAAGTTGTACTTACTTTTCACAAAAGTTGCAGTAAAAAGTTGCATTTAATTTTCAAAAAAGTTGCACTAACAAGTTGCATTTATGGACAATATCCTTGAAATTATTAGGACATGAGATACCCGAATCGTTCCGTATCCAAGGCACTGCAGCAAAACTCTATGTTGGTGACTTCAACAAAATCAATAGCATGAATGTATGCCAACTCAGAAAAGATCTCAAATTTAAGCGATAGTGAAATAATCAAGTTATATATCTATTTACAGACAGTGCCAAATATTTATAGTAAAAAGTTTGTTGAATAAAAAATCGAAAAAAATCGCAAAAAGTTGCATGAAAAAATGAAGAAAAGTTGCAAAAAGTTGAAATATAAGATTCCTCCAAACAGCTTAAAACACCATACTACATAACTTCTGAGTATTTTCGAAGCTGCCGGAAGTTGTGAAAAAAGTTGCAAAAACTTGCCCTACTAACATCCCTACTAAATAGGTACAATATTCGCAAACATTTTAAGGTACTGTGATACCGGGTTTCTTCCGTCCAGTTGCTATGACAATTTCTCTGATAAATACGATACAAACGTATCCGAAAACTGTTTTATATTTTCTACCAAATTCAAAGTCTAAGAGTTAGTAGTTTAATACTAAAATCTTAGCCACTTGAGTAACTATATAGGTGTAACTTGCTTGAGTATATACTCCCAAAAAGTAGAAGTACGTGAGTACGTCGTTACCATCACCTCTATAGTGAAGCTCATTTCACTTCAACCCACTTAATCCACGAAATACAATGTTCCAATTGTGATCAAACGTGCGCTTAACGCTAACCACCTGCCGCTAACGTCAATAGGTGAATATCCATGCGTTCAGCTGCACGGAACCAGTATAATTAAGGATTACTGAATCGATATCGCTGCATATTATTCTGCAATTGAAAAAGGGAAATTTGCGAGTTGAAATTAAGCACTGGTGGGAGAATGATAAACGCTGAATCCTACTAGTATGTCAATTGTATTCAATTCCTTTGTAAATATAGTAGCATGTGTTACAAGTCGGTTGATGTTGACGTATAATCGATATTTATTGTATATTCCCCTTGTACTGGTGTTTTGTAACCAGGCGTGTGGTGTAACGCAACAAAGGTATGGTCTGGGGCAAGGGGTCGAACATTGGAAATAAATGCTCCTGCTGTATATCTCACAACTCACAGTGCTCAAAATCCAATAAACATACGGGTCAGCGACATACCCATTTGCACCTACCGAATATCCCAAAAAAGCGTTCCAAAATTGAGAATACGAGCACGTGATATACCAATAAATATTTTTTACGACTGATAGAATTTACGCGCAGCACTTACTCAATTTTTCTGCCAATTTCTGGTCGTTATGCAAATCCACGATTCCGAAACCAACTCCTTCACGTTCGGTGATTTGAGCGGCAAGCTGCGAGGCAAAGAGGAAAAGTAGTCATATAGTCATATATTTATTCCCGAAGCTTTTCGACTGACACTCATCAGCGAATACCGTCAGCAATAATGTGAGCATTCAAAAAACTATGTTTAACAACAATAAGTGTCTCTAGTTATGACGTCAGACAGAGTAAAATACATAATAATATAATATCAAGACATATATAACAAAAACGATAATGAACTGTTAAGTATGATTAGTTCTGGAGACTAGAGATATACATTTGTTACGTGGTCTGCTAATCTTGGATGATCAGCACATCGAGGTTTCAGACAATTTATAGGCATTAATCCAGCCGTGATATAAATATGCAATCACAAGGTGAAGCGGGGCCTACGCAGGCCCCGGGTGAAGTCATGGTATAATTGTTTCAGATGTTACATTGACCGATACCGTGATTTCATCATGTACCAAATCCAAACGAATCAAGACCTCCAATGGCTAGGTCCATGAACGATGATCGTTGGGCTCCCCATAGGCAATATGTATTTCTTATAAGCAATTTAGTTGTGCATGAAGGATGTTAAGCATCATTTTTAAACGACGTGAATGCACCCAATAAACTAGGAAAGGAACACAAAATTGAAGAATTTACGTTGTCCTATTACAAGCCGTAAAAGTAAATTTACCTCAAGCATCTCCTTCGTCATTAACCATTGTTTTTCGTAAAATATATCCCGCGGATCGTGTGGCACAGTGAAATACACGACGAGTATGTCGAACTTTTTCAGAAATCTATAAATTACAAGTCAAACGTAATCCGTTGATCCTTTACCTTCGCAGCGGTTACCTGTGAAAATTCTTTTTACTCAAATTAATCAGCCTGTCCTTCCCATCGGGTGTGGGGAATTCCAAGCCCCTTTCCGCTTGCGCTGCAGCAAGGTAGAAACCTGCATCAGTTACACAAAATTATAACGATCTGCACATCATCAAGCGTCAAAACCCACCGAAAAAGGCAGCAACCAACAACAACAGTGCTGTACGCATCATCACGTTGCGACGCTAACTAAATTAATTCTTGACGATGCTGTAAACACGTCTGATAGGAACAGATGTCACGCATAGGTAACGAGAGCTTGTATCGCATAACTCAATATGCTGCTAAGCTAATCGTCCTTCCTCATAGCGGTCTACGCTGCACAAACTGTCATTCTGAGACATCCCAGGTACTTATATGTACGATTCAATCCATTCATCAGCGAAGGCAAACTGTTGAGGTTATCTGATATTTATTATCAGAGACGAGGCAATGCGACGAGGTGGCGTATTGGCTGTAGCAGCATCCCAACATTCAACACTTATAGTGGGCTATACAAGTTTATTATATGTTCTTGCAATCACAATAAGATCTAGCAATTATTGGCCTTGATAATAACGAGATAGGTATGGTAGTGGCTGGATACTCTATCAGGGGTATCATACTTAACTCTAATCGACAATCAATACCGGCGAGATAACGTGTAATCGTAGAGGGCCTTTTTTGCTCTGTGGGCCTTCCGTCACATACCGCCTCATTTTGTCGATTTTTATTTTATATTATCTTCTTTTACTTTTCATTCAGTGTGCATGCTTCCTCTTTTCATCGCCTGGGACAGTCTGATTTCAAAGTCTTCTCCAAGTCATTTCGACAACTTCCTATCTTTTCATTGTATCATAGTGTTGTGGTGTTTTGAAGTGATGAAATTATTATTAATAATAATAATAATAGACTGAAACTGAGGCTCAATCCCGGCTGGGCCAAACCAAACGTCGTACCGTAGGCGCTGTGGTGCCGACTGGAGATTGGACAATGGACATTGGACAACCATGCGGTTGCTCTGCCCTCTGCATCTCCGTCGCATTACCGCGTCGATAGAGGGTCGAGAATAAAACTTCCTTCTTTCCATATCATTCTATCTGTCGTACGTACGCGCATCTCTCACATTCACTTTTATCTCTCTCGTATCTTTTGGCACTAATTGCACAGTGCACACTGCACACGATACTGATATAACCATGACGTGGACAGTGCAATAACACGTAAGGTTGGAATAGACGACCCCGGCACGCGAATGTTTTAATCGGAGTTGATTGCATGCGTATTTCAGAGGCGCTGTCGCAACGTCGGCATTGTACAAGTCATCTCTATGGATAAACATAGTTATCCACATTGTATTATTGAAGTATATCTGGCGCTGGACTACGGTCATTCTGTTCAAGGTTTACACCAATTTCGGAACCAATCGTTCAAACACAGGCTCATTCACAGCATTTTTACCCTACGGACTTCCCATTGTCTTGTACGCTAAACAGCCGAGGTTTGAATACTTCATAGGTTGTTTATAAATTTGGAATAATATAACTGCTAACCACTCTCATATGAGCTTTAATTGTCATACAATGCACCAACTTCCTATGGATATCTGCTGACAATCAGTTGATCATGTAACTTCGAATCCATTTACTCCGGCTCTGTACAGTAGGATTATTCAAAAATGACTTTTTTCCTAATTCCGGGGATTCACTGATTTAATTGTTAGGTTGCCTAAAAAAACGATGCACACCAAATTGTTCTCGGTTCCAACTGGTAGATGTGACCGCATGGATTTTGAAAATTTTGAATTTATTATAAATAATTGGATTTTTCAAATTTTACTGTCAACCCCATGACATGGTAAAGTTGTCCAAAAGAACGATGCTTAACGATTTTTGCTCACTTCCAACCGGTAGAAACGAAGTTATTACAGTTGAAAATTTTGGATTCGCAAAAATTATATCGGGTTGACAGTAAAATTTGATTTTTTAAAATAGTATAATCATATTGAAATGAATCCAAATATTTTCAGCTGACACTCGTCAGCAACTAGTAGAGAATTGGAAAGAACATTGTATCATTGTATATCAACCATCGTATCACTAATATGACGTCACCGGCATGAAATTTCGAAGTTTCAGCTACAGGGATGGTGTGAACGTGAGGTTCACGTTCGCGTTCTGTGTGTGAACCTCGGAAATTTTGAGGTTCACGTTCACAAACGAACCTTGGTAGGTGCTGCACTGTGAACTTTTTCATATATTACAGTTTGCACGTCATTATAACATCTTTCTTGAAATTTATGGCATTGCAACTGCGGGCCACTCTACGCATGGCGCTGGCAGCATAAAAATCAACACTAAACGAGCATGCACCTCGACAATCCCAATGATTTTATCTGCTTTGTTACAAAAATTTGCTCGAAATATCCAGCTTTCTGTTTGTGAATATTTCATGACCATCTGCTGTGAGCTTGACCCGCAATCACACAACAACAAGAGCGAAATACGCTTCATGTAGGTCTGCGAATGATGCTTGTTCAACCAATCAATGAAATTGATGTCGTTTTCTGACGTAGAAAAATCTACCAAGCGTACGGGGTCCATCTCGGTTTCATATGTTTATTGTATAATAAAAACCAAATCCGTGTGATTGGGGTGTTGGCTACTGCTGTATAACTTGTTAATGGGGTAAAAACCGTTTTACACTCTGCTCAACATCAACGTATAGCAACACTCATACGCCGAATACATTGATGCTCAACATCAACGTACAGCAACACTCATACCCCGAATACATTGCCCGGTCTGGCCTAGACCATTAAGGCGTAAGCTTATATTCCCTTGTACGTCGTCGTCGAAATGTTGGCAAAGCGGCGGAAGATATTGATTTTATGGGATTATTATATCATTTGATTACTCTAGTTTATGCATTTGGCGACGTTTAAAAAGTCAGTATGTACTTCAGCATTGTGGCATTATGTGGCCCGAGTCGTCGCTATAGGTATCGTGCACATTAATATATATCACTTCACTGAAATGTAGGGTTGAGATTGTCATTATGACGTCACGTGACGTAATGACGTTCACGTTCGCGTTCACGCAGAACCTTTCAAAAAGGTTCGCGTTCACACGAACCTGAACCTTTCAGGTTCATTTTACATCAGGCCGATGTCTTTGATTTTTGATTCGGTAATTGCCGACTTGTAGCACGGCCCATTTCTAGGTTTTTATGTGACACGGCTTGCGCGGATCACGTGGCGCGGAGTAGCCTAGATAAGCCTCCAACTTTTTGGTAGGAATTCTGGAGTAGGGTTGTTCAAAAATGACACTTGGAAAAATTTGGATTATCAATAAAATAGTATTTACGGTGACCAACTCTTCAATTATTTTATAGAGGTGCCCACCGTAAATACTATTTTATTCAAATCCCAATTTTTGATGGCAATAACTCCGCTTCTGCAGGTTGGAATTAAGCCAAATTTGGAGAGCATTGTTTCTATAGACAACCTAACACTTTCATGGGGTGAACAGAAAATTTTCAATTTTTTTTTCATTTTTTTTCTATATGATTAATAAAAACTTTCTTCTCCTGTAGCAATGCGGCTACTGGCCGGAATTGCACCAAATTTGGTGTGTAGGCTTAAATTAGGTAACCTAATTATTTTATTAGTGACAATAAATAATGCGAAGTGCTTGGAAAAATTTCAAGTCAAATAAATCTGCTACGAAATTCTCTACTTTGGTCATACACGAAGATCTGCTATAAATGTGGCTGGCCCCTGGTTACGCCAATGCGTCGGAACTGATGTCTTAGTCATCATCAAATAATGCGGTCAAGCTAATCAAATTTTGGTTGGCCTTGCAATTTTACCTGATGTTTTAAATAATTTCGAGAATTACCTCGCGGGACACACAAAATCTTCTCGCGGGTCACATTTGACTTGTTATAGCGCATAGTTATCATTGGTATACCAAACGTCTCATCTCGAAATACATTTTACTATAATCAGTCAAATCGCCGCTACGAAATATCGGTATCTTACCACTAAAGATATCTATGTGGACCCGAAATTGTTATATGGATCGAAGAGCGATCACCGGCGTATAGAATATTTTATATGTAACATGGATTCAGAGACATACCGCAACCAGTCTGTCCGAATCTCACTCATAGCATATATGAAGCCTATACTATTCCGTAATCGAGTTTGCAATAGTACGCACAAAAACCGCCTGCTGGCATGTCTTTGTTCCAATTAGACGGATATATGTACTCCTTCTTTCAAGATGCGTAAATCAAGCTTTATATCTTAGTAAACATGTGTTCTTAAGGCGTTTTCTGCTGTTGGTTCTTTACAAGGTTTGTTTAGTGGATGAATCGCTCCAAAAGCCTCACAATTCGAAATGTTTGCGACGACTTTCGTGGGGAATTTAGTGGTCGCATCTCGGAGGAAGTTTATGTGGTCGCATTTCTATACGGACGCGATAGCACGGAGACTGACTTGTTGAATTAAACTCCGCTTTATCATCAAATTAGATGTGTTGGCAAGCAGTTGTGAGGATACATGCAGTATAGTTGTACCGTCGGTGACAGAGAGCGAATTTCTTCCGAAGCTCGCAATTTGATAGCATACTCACGCTCATTATCCTTTCCATCGGTATTAGATCGTATCTATAACGTTTGTGTCACGTTATCCGTCTTATCACGTACCAGACAGATTGTATTTTGCAGGGACCTACTTACTAGGCGGACATTCCGGTTAGTTCTAGTTTAGTTTATCTAGTAGTCCAGTCGCTGGGTATAGTATGTTTTGGTCTCGAAAGCAGGCATTTTGTTATGCTAGCAGCCTAGTCGTTGGCTATAGTGTGTTATGGGTTCGAAACCATGCATTTGTTTCCAGGCTGTCTGTGCTGGGACAAGCATTAGTCTCCACCGCTAGATATCATAAATTATATTAATAAAGACTAATCATATGCATTCTACATTCTACAATCTACACTCATAAAACAATATTTAAGAGAGAACGTGAGTTTTTCAGGATGCGGTGTCATCGAATTGTTAATGGTGGAGATAGATGTTGGATTTTATGAGAACTTAATAACAAGTTATTGGTCTATCATTAACGTGAAACAGTAATATTTACTTTCACTTCATTCCAATTGCTTTGTTGGACAGGCCGTAGGCTCGTTATTTGTTTGAGTCGCTCATATATACAAACCAAAGTGTCAACAGTCACGTGCTATTAACATCAATTTTCCGCCGCATAGTAAATAAATACACGTCGTCACGTAACTATGTCAGAAGATGCGTTTACGACTTCGGAGCCCGCTGAGCCGATACCACCCGTCTATGAGTACACAATTGACAACTCCTCGGGTGATCGTAGCAATGGAAAGTCGCATGATATTATTTATATCAAGCAAGATGACAGCGTGCATTCACCAGATACCATTGCATCCGAACATTATGGACGGCAGATATCGGAGTTAGACGTAAGCGACCAGCAAGCCTCGTACGATGCTGTGAGTCAAGAACTGCTACAGCAAGTAATGCCAATGAATCATCATTTGTCACGTAATTAATTCAGGAGAAAGGCGATTCGCATTTGAAAATGAGTAACGACCCTTCCTTTACTGATAAGCCGCCAGCCATCAAAGTCAACTCTTCTAAGTCGGGCTCACCTCAATATCAAAGTATTAGGTAAGGCTACGTAGGTTGTTAAAGTGTTCAAGATTAATAACGAAGTGGACTTTTACAATTGCTTCTTGCTAGGGGAGTGACCGGCGGTGATGATCATTGTGAAGCCGCGCATAGTAAGAAAGTTGAAGTGGGTACCTTTTATGCCCGACCAACGAAATATGAAAATGTGCAAATAATAGAATGACAGCTACTGATTACCAAATATAATTTTGTTTTCCATAACCATAGCCATGATACAACCCTTTGTGACTATGCTGCGACACGATTCCTTCACAGAAACGAACCTCCGAAGCATTACGCTGCATGCATAACTGTTTCCACGTAGGGGAGAAAGTAACGAAATTATAATTCCTGTTGATAAAATAATTCTTAGTTGCAGGGGTTACCTAAATTTGAATACTCGACCTACTCTTCGAGAATCATTGTAATTAACACACTTTTCGGCTTGGGCTTCCTGGATTTGAATCGTTGATGCCGAGCCCTTACGACTTCGTTAAGATCCAGTGGCCTATTCTACTCCCATGACCGATCAGTTGCTAGTTGTCCTGTTGATGGGCTTGAGCGATGACGATACGTACCTTGCTCTTTCGAAATTGCAGGAATCATAACGCCAGAAATCCCTGCTCCGAAACAAGTAAAGATGGCCGAAAGAAGAAAAGCCGGAGGCACTCGGAGGATTCTCCTTCCCCGGCGAGAAATGATACTCGCAAACGCCATTCCAGTGGTGGTGCGGCCCTTTCCGATCGACGTTACATCGAATTCGGGCCGGTCTGGTTAAACGGAAATGGTTCCGTCACCGACTTAACTCCTGGGTTCTTACGAGCAGGTATGGAAGCGATCTGTGTATTAAGGATCAGTGATGAGCGGATAGTGCTTTTCGAGACTCCGAATCACTCCGACAACTTTAGTGTCTGAGGAAAACTCCCTCCGACTCCGAAGAGCGCAATCCCAGAGTCCGAGATACTCCGATGAATCTCGTCAAGTATCCGAAACAGCGGCAAGCATGGTACATGGTACACATGGTACAACATGATACATGTGATACTATGGTTGGCCTCATAGTATTGTTTACTCTCCAGTCCCCAATTGCAGTGCAGATGGCTGATTTTTATGCACTTGGCAATACATATTACAACTTCACAAGTTGTCAACTGTCTGTGTTTTGGTTTGTAATCGTAATCGATAGTGTATTCTGGTCAGAGCTATCCAAAGATATCGGAGACAAAAGTTACAATACTCCGAAATTCTCCGAAAATAGATCTTTAGTAAACTCCGACTCCGCTCCGACTGCCACAAAATCGGCAAAACTCCGCTCCGAATCCACTCCGACTCCGCTCCGATGCTCATCACTGTTAAGGATGGGGATGTTGCGTTTGAACTTACATGTTTAGCCTGCATGTACTCGCCTGACTATGAGACTTGGGCTGGAAGCGCGCGTTTCATTACTTTGTCAAGAATCTAGACTGGATTAAATCGCATACTAACTGTAAGATGTACTACACGATGTACTGCGTAAATGATTCCTAGAGATTATGTCGCTCATTATGCACATGAGTAGACAGTTGTGACGAACTTTAGTAGACAGCTGAGTTACGCTTTTCATATATTCAACCCAACACACACTTGTTTAATGTAATTTCAAAGAAGCAAGCCCACGACATTTAACAGTAAATTGTTTTAAAGCAAGTTATTCGATGTGGCACATAAAATTGCTTTTCTCACAGGAATGGACTGTACTGATGTGACTTCTTGGTAATCATGCAGTTTTAATGTTGGTAACAATAAGAGATACACGTCAGGTGAAGAGGGGGCGAGTGCCATGTTCTGTGGGCAACACGAAAATACGAAATGAAGGGATTCTACTTTACGCCACCAAACAGCGTAGCGCGATTGCATATCTCGTGGCTGATTCAAATCTCAATTACTTGTATCATATAATAGCTCGAACCAAGTCGGGCCAAATCCAACCAAGTTTGTCTGCAAACAAATACTTGGCCAGGGGTTACAAGTGTTACTGGATTATTCTTCGTGTCCTTTCGGCCGGACACTCTATTCTACGTTGGATGCAGCTTATGGAATTTCGGAACACTAATGAAAGAATTCCGATAACTACATACAAGTGTTGTTGAGTGCGCTGCAATACAGGAAACCGCACGGTGCAATCCGCACGGAATAATGTCTTTCTCATGCGTTTCCTCGTGCGAGAAATTGGACATTCGGATGTCCGCAATGATTTCATTCGAGCAGACGAAAACGTGTATTTCTGCCATAAAGCTGTTTGTCAGAGAAGGGGAGATGAATTCACATATGCAGCGCATGCTTTAGCTTATACATATGCATAGTCTACTTTATTTTGAAAGAGTGAAATTGAGAAATGGCGACATTTTGAAGTTATAGTGATATTGATCTCCGTGCAATAGAATACGAAAATTTGTATACAATTCGTTCAGTGCTGTTCTTTCGCGGGTTGATTGACTGACATATTTGGTGCGATTGATATGGTATCTTGGTGTTTACGAGTCTACGACCGTTGCACCGGTCTTCCAATATTGACAAAATTTTGCCAATGCTGGTATTTTCCAAATATTGCATTAAAACCAAAACTATCGTCGCATAATGCGTTATGTCAGCCGACACGTCCGTGTGAAGTCTACTGCTTTTGGCTAACAGGAATTCAGTTATTGGTGCTAACTCAAATATACTATTACTGCTATGAGGAGCTTCTTGGAGGTACAGAACTTCAATATACAACTGGATAGTTTATTCATATTGAAATGAACCCGAATATTTTCGGCTGACATTCGTCAGGGGTAATCATCAGCAACTAGTAGAGATTTGGAAAGAATATTCTGCTATACATCGTATAGGCCCAGTGCCTACACGGACATATAACTCTGCGCGAGTATAGGCTAATGCGGCCGTATTGCCGAATGTCGAAATCCAATTTATACCACGCAATATTAATATTTCAGGGGCTTACTCAGTTAAACCAGTACTATTCGCCAGTTATCGCGACCTGACAAAATCTACCGGCAAAACAACTACTGCGATCGGGAAGCTGCCAGTACCGCGAAATTCGGATAAGGCGAAACTTACTGGTCCAAAGTGAGTGCTAGACCCGGTGGCTTTTCAGTGAATATTACTCGCCGATTTCTTATAGTGCTGGAAAAATTGCATGCCGTAGTTTCTCTTAATTTCGGTTCCCGTATACCTGTGTGATGCGAATGGTTAGTGAGTTAACTAATTTGTGATATTTCCAATGATTGACAATCAACAATTCGCTTCGGAGGTACACATGTGTACTAAAATTGAAGCGAGGCAGAGAAGGTTCGGATGTAAGATGGTACATGGATATCTTGCGTTTTAGCTGAAGTTTTTAGCTTTGCTTCATTGTTTGTGTTCTGCACGGATACAGAACTGGTCAAAATCGAGTTCATGAGTGATTCAGTTATAAATCTAATCTATATTAGGCATCGAGTCCAATATTCACCAATTATGGCATAATAAGAGTACCAGTGATGTGGAATATTCAAATAGACCCTTTTTTTTAGCGACAGCAGATAAGGAAATGCTACTTCTACACCCCATAAAGATAATTTAATATTTTTTCGACTTATGCGTATTTGGCGTTTCACTGTATTCTTTGACGATGCTATGGGTTGATCACTTGTTTCACAGAAATGTTATTCCCACGTATGTGCGTGTTTTGGATGCTGTGTGAATATCAATCGACATTTCAAGGATCCTGTGTTGGGAAAATATCGAAACTAAAATTCTCGCTGATAATATACTTTTAGTGCAGTGTCTCTTAACCTTTTTAGCGATCGTATCCCTTGAGATTTCAATACAATTTCTCGTATACCCTTGTCCATTTTCAACACAACTTCTGATGGCACCAATATTAAAATTAAAAACACCGTTGACTTGAAATCGCGTGTAGCGCGAAGAATATTCTTGAGTTAAATAAATCTGGCCAAAAAATATTCTACTTTTTGTTGGTTTGCAAAATAATTTTGAGCTCTAGATAGCGTATAGGCCTAATTCCACAATGCATCTCCAACCCCCTGATTCGGTTCTTTGTACCCCCAAGGGAACCGTGGACCCCTGGTGAAGAGCCGCTGTCTTAGTGGAAAGTGGCGTAAAGTCTCAGTACTCTTTCACTATACTTGAACCATTACAGTTATTACTCGAGATTACAGTTATTACGGATTCGCGTACTCAAGTCATTGTGCCTAGACCTATAGTCATATATACCTTTCACGGAATCAAATAATTAAGGTCACATGGGTGTACACTGTACAGTACATCGTGCTGAGCGTGTATGACCTGTGGCGATGGGTGCAGTGTGCATGTTAATAACTTACTTCACTCGAGCTCAAGTCACGCTAAATTATGGTCCGCTATAGTCAAGATGTATGTTTCCCGCCACATAGATGGACGCGTTATTTGGCACGTTGCAACAAAGACACACATTTGCGAGGGGTTCTTGCAAGGGATATATTTTCATCCCGATCGCGTCTGCTAATCTGATCAATTGCTTCCTTAATCCGCGCGAGATGACTGGTGAAAATTCAGGTCTGGGTCCCGAGAGATTGCGCCGATCGCTAATCTTGACGAATCAATCCGAGAAAGGAGAAACGGTGCTCACAAACGGTCGCATTCTTCTCCCGCGCAGCAAACGATCGCATCCGTACCAGATTCAAGTACAAGAAGATTATATTCAACGACAAGTTCAACCGGGTAGGCATCATACAAAATGTATGGCATCTGCTAACAATCATAGATTTCTTCCTTTGTTGTGATAGTTGATGTAAACAGGCAGCGAGAACATCTTTGATTATATTTTGTGTGAGTCGTAGTGATTGGTCCTCGCTTTTGAGATCTCCGGCGAATTACCGATAACCGCTTTGATATATTTCCGTAAATTGTCCTCGCCTGATACGTCCCACGATAACCTATCGGTAATTTATGGCGGTGCATGTAAATGTTTCCTAAAAATATCAAGAAGGATTTATAATTTTAGTTAAGTTCAAATCTTATTTTTACAGTATATACTTACCTTCGGCCGATAGTAATTTTGTTGTATGTATGTTGAGTGCATAATATTATCAGTGTGGGGCCGCCCGCTGTAGGCTACAGATATATACTGTCACGTCACTCAATTTACCCTGTCCCAAGTAACGTCTCATACCTTTCCAAATACTCTGGACAGCCCATCTAGTGCGGACGTGTGGCGGTTCCCAACCCTTTTCGACTTATCGCTCACTCTCCACACTAAAAAAGGTGATTTCTCCGTGTAGGTGCCCGGAAAACCGGTTTCAGCGTTTATTTTACGTTGAGTTGATCTTTTTCTCGCCTCATTCAGAATAAGACGTCTTCACGTGCATTTTCGACCCGTGTTAATTGAATATATATCACTGGACGTTCTAACATTTTCGAGTCCCTATCGCCCCACCTCGCCCCCTTTGATATTTTCGCCTCTTGTTTCTCAAAACCGCCCACGTTGGGAACCAATGACCTAGTGTGATACATTGATGTTTCACTGTGTATCCAACGTTACCCAAACAGTTACTTCGATTGCATTGCCGTTTAATAATTATAGTGTCTGCCAAAATTAGTGACCGTGCTAGAGCAGAATGGATTTCGCATTAGTAATATACCCGGTGTCAGGGTTTATACCAGTGGTTCTCAACCGCCGGTGCCGGGTCCGTGACAAGTTTCCTGTCGGTCCGCCAGATATATTAGTATTTTATATCTCAATTCCAAAATGTAAGAAGTGCTTTTCCATTGATTAGAGAAATAAACACACAATTTTGAATTTATTGAGAAGTGTGGAACGTATTTTTAGCATGGCGTTGCAATAGAGTGCTCATGGTCTACTTGAGGCGTAGTCACAACGCTACAACTGTTATAAGAAACTGTCAAAAGGTAGCCTACAACTCGTTTCGGATAACTAATATATGAAAGCTACGTAGACATTTAAACAAACTGCAATTAAGCAACTATAGGCAGTATAATAGAGCCTTTATAGCAAGTAGCAAATTCAAATTTCTTTCGAAGGACAACTAATAATCATAAAGTTTATGGTCTTTAACAGGACTTCGCGAGCTTCGCCTTGCAAAAGCTTCAATAGAACCGCGTATCTAGTGTCAATAAGGCGTCATTAAGTAGAGTTTCCAATCTTACATTCAAGTTGTCATAATTAAAATTAGGGTGAATTTTAGTCCTTGAAGGTTCGCCGGTCGGCAAGATTTCTTTTGAAGTTTTACCGGTCCGCGAGGTCAAAAAGGTTGAGAACCACTGGCTTAGACCACCTCTTCCTCAGCATGCAATAAACCGTGATTTTAATTTTTAATTTGTTTAGTAACTCCACCTCAACTACCTCACCCGACGCTTCCGAGGACGATAAACATTCAAATCACGAAGAGAAATTACACTCACCTGTGCTAGATATCATCAAGGGCACTGTCGTCTCGAGTATATTCAACCTCAGCAAAAGCACATCAGGTAAGACGTTGTGCCTTAATGTATACAGAATTCGCGACAGAAGTACAGTTGACGTGAAGTCAATTTCGATACATGTCGTAATGATTATTAGGCTGTAATAGATATAGCCCACCTGCATGCACTACACATTGCCTCTTCCTCCGAGAGAGAAAGAGAGGGGGAGGGAAGAAAATGATGAAAGGGAACGGTTTACCAACATCTAAACATCAACTCTAAATTACAAAACTACCAAACTCACTAAAGCAGTTATTGGCCTTAGGCCCACCTATGACAAATTTCCGTAAGTACGTATTCCACAGTCTGTCTGAATGCATCAATACAATACTGACAATATATGTATATAGCAGAATTATATGTTGCCAAATGCAGCACGTCTACAGACGTGAACAAGGGGCCAAAATGATTAAAATAAAGTTCTTGATTTTAAATTTTGTCAATTTTCTTTGCATAATCCCACAATGTGCAGTGACTTGAATGTGCTATAGTCGCGCTGATTGCATTACCGTTAAAAGTCAACCACTTACACTCAACTTTTATGTCTCGCTTTGCAGTAGCCGACATGAAATCGGCCCTAAAACGCGTACGAAGCAAGCGGGTCTCGTCGGACAGCCGCCCCACGCGATCCCCGTTGAAACCCGCGAGACAGTCGCCCGAAAGAACGCTCCCAAGCGCCTACAAAGACATCAGAAACAGGTACGAAT
Organism: Botryllus schlosseri; assembly: GCF_051294905.1. NCBI lineage: Eukaryota > Metazoa > Chordata > Ascidiacea > Stolidobranchia > Styelidae > Botryllus > Botryllus schlosseri. The sequence goes on along the minus strand of NC_137246.1, from coordinate 23,992,029 downwards.
TCGCTTCCCTATTTTCTTTCACATTAAGGAAGTAATCGGCGAGGAATGGCTGTGAGTTTGCCTATGTTACGTTCTCAAGGCTTGGAACGTTACCAAGTAAGTAGCTGAAATGCTTGTATAAGGTCGCCTTTTTCGATTATGTGTGATTGAATGCATATCAAACGCATCCGGCGTTTATCTATGGTACATTATCCATAAATACCCGATTCTAGTGTAGTATCAGATTAAGATGTCTGATTCATGCCTCCGCAGTAGTGCTACTACAGTCTCGGCACAGAAATCTGTACATTTTGATTTTTTTGTCACATTTAATTGATAAATTGACTCTCTTGAGACCCGAATATATATTTGGCTATACATATACATGAATCACATAATTTCCTTTCTCCCACCAAGTCAAGGCACGGTATATTTTTCATGTCCGCTTTCTTTTGTCCCATTTTAATATTATAATTAAATTTTGGAAGACCTCGAAATTTTGATAAAATGAAAAATACTGTACAATTTCACCGACATTACTAATGCTAATCACGATGCGGTAAAACATGGCCGTATATGTCGCCCGCTCCTGCTGTAAAACAACACTAAGCACTTTGCGACCTAACAGTGGCTTATCAAGTAACAACGTATCTATATTAGCGTTTTTGTTACGCAACTCTTTTATCAGAAACAAGCTGAAAACTGCGGCATATTTTACGTGTAATCCTTTTTTGCCAACTAAATGTGAAGTCTTTTAGATTCATTCAACGAATATATATCAAAGCTCAAATTCGACGGGCAATAATCGCACTCCGCGCAGCCCGTGTATGCGGTAAAGATTTTGCGGCAAGGAAGTGTATAGTGATTATTACTGATTGATATCTTGTACAAGCGTCCGTCGCATCGTGTTTTGTGTGGAATGTTCAAGATTTCGTGCATTTACACCGAACCTCTGCACAGGTCTGACAGTACATACTCGCTCCAGCCTATGGACGAGTCGAGGCAGAGATCAGGCAGTATGGCCAGGCTGCGTAGAGCGAGGAGCTTTTTCGTCAAATCTAAATCGGCAGATGACGCCAAAGCGCAAAGCACTGACTTTTCCGCGCGCTCGCGAAAGTTGGAAAGTGGTCCGTTTCAAAAGCAGAAGAGCCTGAACGAAAATCACCTTTACAGAAGTAGAGATACTTTACTCAGCGACGGGGAGAGGTAAGATGATATCTTGTCGATGCGTTATTTACCGAATCAGACACATTTACCTGACTTTCACCTTACGCTATGCTGGAAATCATTGGGAAATACGCGATTTTCGGTTATAGCATACACTTTCTCTATTAGTCGATAGAAAGTCTCGCCCATTTCTAACTCAAGTACCTATTCCAAATGGATTATGATTCAGTTTTCATGATTCACCTCGCCGGTCGCTTGAATCAGACAAGGTGCATCTTTGACGCAACCTACATATGGGAACGACTTCACGGTTATGTTGTGACGTTATCTATTCACGGATGCATTGTGACAGCACAAATGACATAGCAATGGCCCTCACCACATCCACAACTGATTTGTGGTACAGAACTTCAGAATAACGCGAAACAATAACTTCATATTGTTAATTTATTCGCTAAAAGCTTTTCGACTAACTCTCATCAGTAGCGAACGTTAGTGATGGGGTGAATCAAATTCGAAATGTAAGAACTATTTTGTCTGTATGACGTAATAATAACAAAAACAAACAACTAGTAGACGGGCTAGATACGGTAGTAACGGTACAAAACAAACGTTAACGAGTACATATTCGGTTATAAATAACCGAAAACACAACACATAACATTAATGAAATATTCCAAGAGTGTAGAGGCGTTCCTTCTGGCGACAGAGAATCGGCTTTCGTAGCTTTATGATCGTAGATTCCAGGACCTTTAAATGAAACAGAGAACGGCCACGAGCAAGTATAGAAAATTGACTGTCATTGTAATGATCAGCACATTCTGGATGGGATAAGAGATGCTGTCCAATAGCCGAATTACAAGCAGTAACTTGATCATAATCACGCAGTGTGTCAACAGACTGCGATGAAGGAGTTGGAGAAACAATATTTATTCTAATTTGCCGTGGGACATGCTGGCGAATTCTTTGCTGCAAGCGCTGAGACGTGCGACCTACATACCGACTGTCACATCGGCACGTGTATTCATATATTATGTTGCTTTGATTTGTCGCAGGTAGCACATCCTTTTGCGTTGCAGGCATCAGAGATTTCGTCATGAAGATTATCTGAGGTTCTACTTGTGAAAAACAATGGCTCACTGACGATTTAATTTGTTTTTCAAACCTGTTGGACACTTTCCCAATCCAAGGAAGATGCAAATAAACAGGACATTTTCTAGGTCCAAACGGTTTAACTTTTCTGAAATCTTTGAGTTTACGATCTATGGTCATTTTAATGATATGATCAGGATAACCATTTGACTGAAAGATTGACCGAATGTTCTCCAATTCAGAATCAAGTTTGACTTTACTACAAATCATCAGAGCCCTGTGTACCAGAGTTCTTATCAAATTTACTTTACGTTTTACTGGACAGAAAGAATCCCACGAAATGTATTGCCCACTGAATGTAGGCTTACGGTAAACTGATGTAACAAAATTAGCACCCGTCTTTTCCACTACAACATCAAGGAATGCTAATGAATTATTGACCTCTTTTTCCATGGTGAATTTCAGTGATGGGTGAAGACCATTCAATTTGCTCAGAAACAAATCACACTGGGATTCATTTTCAAATATGGCGAAGGTGTCATCAACATATCTTTGATACATTAATGGTCGATCAATATCTTCGAATAACCGTTTTTCGTAATACCCCACAAAAATGTTAGCCAGAATGGGACCAAGCGGCGATCCCATTGCAACACCATCGATCTGTGTATATATGGTGTTATTGAAACTAAATTCGACATCACAAGTGATCAATCGCATTAATTTAACAAAAGAAGACCTTGAGAATGGAGGAGATGGAAGGACACCACCATAGAGTTCATTGGCACAAATCTCTATAGTCTCTTGAACTGGCACGTTCGTGAATAAACTAGATATATCAAACGAACACATAGAGATTTCGGACTCATCGAGATCAACATTACGAATGGTATCAGCAAATGTGAACGAGTCACGAATGCAGTTACCACCATAGAACAAACTCACCGGCTCAAGATATCTCGCAATCCACTTCGCAACTTTGTGATACGCTGATCCAACCATCGATAGTATCGGACGTAAGGGTACATTCGATTTATGGGTCTTCGGAAGACCATACATACGTGGTCGAATGGAGCCAGTGGGTCTGATGTCGTCGTATTCAGCAGAAGAGATTTTTCCCGCCTTCTTGAGGGTCAATAGTAGACGCTGAATACGAGCTTCTATCTTGGAGGTGTTGTCATTGTCACACGCAGGGCCAAGGATTTCGAATTTAGACTTGTCGCCAAGAATTAAATCCATTTTAGAAATGTAGTCACACTTATTCAAAATGACTACACCAGATCCTTTATCAGGTTTGGTTATGTGAATTGACTTATTGGATTTCAGGGATCTGATGCTCCTGTAGCAATCGGAAGTCATCGTGAAATCACTTCTGTCGATTGGAGTTCCACAAAAACCATGCGCTAAGCTACTTAGTTTGGCTTTAAGGGCCACAATTTTCTCACTGTGTTCCTTTGCTCTGCTTTCATCATCAAATTTCTGGTGATGATGTGACAATTGTCCAAGTAATACCTCAAATTCAGCAAAGACTTCCTCACGCTTGATTTCTGTCGGTGGCACAGAAAAATCCAGACCAAGAGATAGTACCAACTCTTCTGTGTCACTCAGCTCATAGTCCGATAAGTTGGTAATAACCTTACTACCAGCAACTGCCTTGGTACCGTATCGTGTCTTGAGAAGCAAGCTGATGTTACGCTCATTCTGCCGTACCTTCTCATCCTCTTTACGTGCATCAATTTTGGCCATATAACGACAAAACCGTATCAGGTCAAAATAAGATAGAAACTGCACTGCCTGCTGCTTAAGCTTGGCACAACGTTGAGTTACGGTACTCATCTCTTTTACGCTGTTCTCGATCTCATCATGTAAAAATGCACTCTCAATCCTGGAGTTGATGCGAGCACGCGATTTCTCTATCCTCGTCTTCAGAAACTTTGGTACAACTCTTTTCTTTATACAAGCCTTAAGAAAGGCTACATGATACCGTAGATTTCGAATTTTCCCCCGAGTTCTGACCAACTTATTCAGGATCTCCAATTGTTGGTCACTGTACCGTTTGCGAAAGTATTTAAACAAGTGATTTGTGGTACAGAACTTCAGAATAACGCGAAACAATAACTTCATATTGTTAATTTATTCGCTAAAAGCTTTTCGACTAACTCTCATCAGTAGCGAACGTTAGTGATGGGGTGAATCAAATTCGAAATGTAAGAACTATTTTGTCTGTATGACGTAATAATAACAAAAACAAACAACTAGTAGACGGGCTAGATACGGTAGTAACGGTACAAAACAAACGTTAACGAGTACATATTCGGTTATAAATAACCGAAAACACAACACATAACATTAATGAAATATTCCAAGAGTGTAGAGGCGTTCCTTCTGGCGACAGAGAATCGGCTTTCGTAGCTTTATGATCGTAGATTCCAGGACCTTTAAATGAAACAGAGAACGGCCACGAGCAAGTATAGAAAATTGACTGTCATTGTAATGATCAGCACATTCTGGATGGGATAAGAGATGCTGTCCAATAGCCGAATTACAAGCAGTAACTTGATCATAATCACGCAGTGTGTCAACAGACTGCGATGAAGGAGTTGGAGAAACAATATTTATTCTAATTTGCCGTGGGACATGCTGGCGAATTCTTTGCTGCAAGCGCTGAGACGTGCGACCTACATACCGACTGTCACATCGGCACGTGTATTCATATATTATGTTGCTTTGATTTGTCGCAGGTAGCACATCCTTTTGCGTTGCAGGCATCAGAGATTTCGTCATGAAGATTATCTGAGGTTCTACTTGTGAAAAACAATGGCTCACTGACGATTTAATTTGTTTTTCAAACCTGTTGGACACTTTCCCAATCCAAGGAAGATGCAAATAAACAGGACATTTTCTAGGTCCAAACGGTTTAACTTTTCTGAAATCTTTGAGTTTACGATCTATGGTCATTTTAATGATATGATCAGGATAACCATTTGACTGAAAGATTGACCGAATGTTCTCCAATTCAGAATCAAGTTTGACTTTACTACAAATCATCAGAGCCCTGTGTACCAGAGTTCTTATCAAATTTACTTTACGTTTTACTGGACAGAAAGAATCCCACGAAATGTATTGCCCACTGAATGTAGGCTTACGGTAAACTGATGTAACAAAATTAGCACCCGTCTTTTCCACTACAACATCAAGGAATGCTAATGAATTATTGACCTCTTTTTCCATGGTGAATTTCAGTGATGGGTGAAGACCATTCAATTTGCTCAGAAACAAATCACACTGGGATTCATTTTCAAATATGGCGAAGGTGTCATCAACATATCTTTGATACATTAATGGTCGATCAATATCTTCGAATAACCGTTTTTCGTAATACCCCACAAAAATGTTAGCCAGAATGGGACCAAGCGGCGATCCCATTGCAACACCATCGATCTGTGTATATATGGTGTTATTGAAACTAAATTCGACATCACAAGTGATCAATCGCATTAATTTAACAAAAGAAGACCTTGAGAATGGAGGAGATGGAAGGACACCACCATAGAGTTCATTGGCACAAATCTCTATAGTCTCTTGAACTGGCACGTTCGTGAATAAACTAGATATATCAAACGAACACATAGAGATTTCGGACTCATCGAGATCAACATTACGAATGGTATCAGCAAATGTGAACGAGTCACGAATGCAGTTACCACCATAGAACAAACTCACCGGCTCAAGATATCTCGCAATCCACTTCGCAACTTTGTGATACGCTGATCCAACCATCGATAGTATCGGACGTAAGGGTACATTCGATTTATGGGTCTTCGGAAGACCATACATACGTGGTCGAATGGAGCCAGTGGGTCTGATGTCGTCGTATTCAGCAGAAGAGATTTTTCCCGCCTTCTTGAGGGTCAATAGTAGACGCTGAATACGAGCTTCTATCTTGGAGGTGTTGTCATTGTCACACGCAGGGCCAAGGATTTCGAATTTAGACTTGTCGCCAAGAATTAAATCCATTTTAGAAATGTAGTCACACTTATTCAAAATGACTACACCAGATCCTTTATCAGGTTTGGTTATGTGAATTGACTTATTGGATTTCAGGGATCTGATGCTCCTGTAGCAATCGGAAGTCATCGTGAAATCACTTCTGTCGATTGGAGTTCCACAAAAACCATGCGCTAAGCTACTTAGTTTGGCTTTAAGGGCCACAATTTTCTCACTGTGTTCCTTTGCTCTGCTTTCATCATCAAATTTCTGGTGATGATGTGACAATTGTCCAAGTAATACCTCAAATTCAGCAAAGACTTCCTCACGCTTGATTTCTGTCGGTGGCACAGAAAAATCCAGACCAAGAGATAGTACCAACTCTTCTGTGTCACTCAGCTCATAGTCCGATAAGTTGGTAATAACCTTACTACCAGCAACTGCCTTGGTACCGTATCGTGTCTTGAGAAGCAAGCTGATGTTACGCTCATTCTGCCGTACCTTCTCATCCTCTTTACGTGCATCAATTTTGGCCATATAACGACAAAACCGTATCAGGTCAAAATAAGATAGAAACTGCACTGCCTGCTGCTTAAGCTTGGCACAACGTTGAGTTACGGTACTCATCTCTTTTACGCTGTTCTCGATCTCATCATGTAAAAATGCACTCTCAATCCTGGAGTTGATGCGAGCACGCGATTTCTCTATCCTCGTCTTCAGAAACTTTGGTACAACTCTTTTCTTTATACAAGCCTTAAGAAAGGCTACATGATACCGTAGATTTCGAATTTTCCCCCGAGTTCTGACCAACTTATTCAGGATCTCCAATTGTTGGTCACTGTACCGTTTGCGAAAGTATTTAAACAAGTGATTTGTGGTACAGAACTTCAGAATAACGCGAAACAATAACTTCATATTGTTAATTTATTCGCTAAAAGCTTTTCGACTAACTCTCATCAGTAGCGAACGTTAGTGATGGGGTGAATCAAATTCGAAATGTAAGAACTATTTTGTCTGTATGACGTAATAATAACAAAAACAAACAACTAGTAGACGGGCTAGATACGGTAGTAACGGTACAAAACAAACGTTAACGAGTACATATTCGGTTATAAATAACCGAAAACACAACACATAACATTAATGAAATATTCCAAGAGTGTAGAGGCGTTCCTTCTGGCGACAGAGAATCGGCTTTCGTAGCTTTATGATCGTAGATTCCAGGACCTTTAAATGAAACAGAGAACGGCCACGAGCAAGTATAGAAAATTGACTGTCATTGTAATGATCAGCACATTCTGGATGGGATAAGAGATGCTGTCCAATAGCCGAATTACAAGCAGTAACTTGATCATAATCACGCAGTGTGTCAACAGACTGCGATGAAGGAGTTGGAGAAACAATATTTATTCTAATTTGCCGTGGGACATGCTGGCGAATTCTTTGCTGCAAGCGCTGAGACGTGCGACCTACATACCGACTGTCACATCGGCACGTGTATTCATATATTATGTTGCTTTGATTTGTCGCAGGTAGCACATCCTTTTGCGTTGCAGGCATCAGAGATTTCGTCATGAAGATTATCTGAGGTTCTACTTGTGAAAAACAATGGCTCACTGACGATTTAATTTGTTTTTCAAACCTGTTGGACACTTTCCCAATCCAAGGAAGATGCAAATAAACAGGACATTTTCTAGGTCCAAACGGCCTAAAGGGCCTAAACAGGCCCTTAAGGCTTGTATAAAGAAAAGAGTTGTACCAAAGTTTCTGAAGACGAGGATAGAGAAATCGCGTGCTCGCATCAACTCCAGGATTGAGAGTGCATTTTTACATGATGAGATCGAGAACAGCGTAAAAGAGATGAGTACCGTAACTCAACGTTGTGCCAAGCTTAAGCAGCAGGCAGTGCAGTTTCTATCTTATTTTGACCTGATACGGTTTTGTCGTTATATGGCCAAAATTGATGCACGTAAAGAGGATGAGAAGGTACGGCAGAATGAGCGTAACATCAGCTTGCTTCTCAAGACACGATACGGTACCAAGGCAGTTGCTGGTAGTAAGGTTATTACCAACTTATCGGACTATGAGCTGAGTGACACAGAAGAGTTGGTACTATCTCTTGGTCTGGATTTTTCTGTGCCACCGACAGAAATCAAGCGTGAGGAAGTCTTTGCTGAATTTGAGGTATTACTTGGACAATTGTCACATCATCACCAGAAATTTGATGATGAAAGCAGAGCAAAGGAACACAGTGAGAAAATTGTGGCCCTTAAAGCCAAACTAAGTAGCTTAGCGCATGGTTTTTGTGGAACTCCAATCGACAGAAGTGATTTCACGATGACTTCCGATTGCTACAGGAGCATCAGATCCCTGAAATCCAATAAGTCAATTCACATAACCAAACCTGATAAAGGATCTGGTGTAGTCATTTTGAATAAGTGTGACTACATTTCTAAAATGGATTTAATTCTTGGCGACAAGTCTAAATTCGAAATCCTTGGCCCTGCGTGTGACAATGACAACACCTCCAAGATAGAAGCTCGTATTCAGCGTCTACTATTGACCCTCAAGAAGGCGGGAAAAATCTCTTCTGCTGAATACGACGACATCAGACCCACTGGCTCCATTCGACCACGTATGTATGGTCTTCCGAAGACCCATAAATCGAATGTACCCTTACGTCCGATACTATCGATGGTTGGATCAGCGTATCACAAAGTTGCGAAGTGGATTGCGAGATATCTTGAGCCGGTGAGTTTGTTCTATGGTGGTAACTGCATTCGTGACTCGTTCACATTTGCTGATACCATTCGTAATGTTGATCTCGATGAGTCCGAAATCTCTATGTGTTCGTTTGATATATCTAGTTTATTCACGAACGTGCCAGTTCAAGAGACTATAGAGATTTGTGCCAATGAACTCTATGGTGGTGTCCTTCCATCTCCTCCATTCTCAAGGTCTTCTTTTGTTAAATTAATGCGATTGATCACTTGTGATGTCGAATTTAGTTTCAATAACACCATATATACACAGATCGATGGTGTTGCAATGGGATCGCCGCTTGGTCCCATTCTGGCTAACATTTTTGTGGGGTATTACGAAAAACGGTTATTCGAAGATATTGATCGACCATTAATGTATCAAAGATATGTTGATGACACCTTCGCCATATTTGAAAATGAATCCCAGTGTGATTTGTTTCTGAGCAAATTGAATGGTCTTCACCCATCACTGAAATTCACCATGGAAAAAGAGGTCAATAATTCATTAGCATTCCTTGATGTTGTAGTGGAAAAGACGGGTGCTAATTTTGTTACATCAGTTTACCGTAAGCCTACATTCAGTGGGCAATACATTTCGTGGGATTCTTTCTGTCCAGTAAAACGTAAAGTAAATTTGATAAGAACTCTGGTACACAGGGCTCTGATGATTTGTAGTAAAGTCAAACTTGATTCTGAATTGGAGAACATTCGGTCAATCTTTCAGTCAAATGGTTATCCTGATCATATCATTAAAATGACCATAGATCGTAAACTCAAAGATTTCAGAAAAGTTAAACCGTTTGGACCTAGAAAATGTCCTGTTTATTTGCATCTTCCTTGGATTGGGAAAGTGTCCAACAGGTTTGAAAAACAAATTAAATCGTCAGTGAGCCATTGTTTTTCACAAGTAGAACCTCAGATAATCTTCATGACGAAATCTCTGATGCCTGCAACGCAAAAGGATGTGCTACCTGCGACAAATCAAAGCAACATAATATATGAATACACGTGCCGATGTGACAGTCGGTATGTAGGTCGCACGTCTCAGCGCTTGCAGCAAAGAATTCGCCAGCATGTCCCACGGCAAATTAGAATAAATATTGTTTCTCCAACTCCTTCATCGCAGTCTGTTGACACACTGCGTGATTATGATCAAGTTACTGCTTGTAATTCGGCTATTGGACAGCATCTCTTATCCCATCCAGAATGTGCTGATCATTACAATGACAGTCAATTTTCTATACTTGCTCGTGGCCGTTCTCTGTTTCATTTAAAGGTCCTGGAATCTACGATCATAAAGCTACGAAAGCCGATTCTCTGTCGCCAGAAGGAACGCCTCTACACTCTTGGAATATTTCATTAATGTTATGTGTTGTGTTTTCGGTTATTTATAACCGAATATGTACTCGTTAACGTTTGTTTTGTACCGTTACTACCGTATCTAGCCCGTCTACTAGTTGTTTGTTTTTGTTATTATTACGTCATACAGACAAAATAGTTCTTACATTTCGAATTTGATTCACCCCATCACTAACGTTCGCTACTGATGAGAGTTAGTCGAAAAGCTTTTAGCGAATAAATTAACAATATGAAGTTATTGTTTCGCGTTATTCTGAAGTTCTGTACCACAAATCACTTGTTTAAATACTTTCGCAAACGGTACAGTGACCAACAATTGGAGATCCTGAATAAGTTGGTCAGAACTCGGGGGAAAATTCGAAATCTACGGTATCATGTAGCCTTTCTTAAGGCTTGTATAAAGAAAAGAGTTGTACCAAAGTTTCTGAAGACGAGGATAGAGAAATCGCGTGCTCGCATCAACTCCAGGATTGAGAGTGCATTTTTACATGATGAGATCGAGAACAGCGTAAAAGAGATGAGTACCGTAACTCAACGTTGTGCCAAGCTTAAGCAGCAGGCAGTGCAGTTTCTATCTTATTTTGACCTGATACGGTTTTGTCGTTATATGGCCAAAATTGATGCACGTAAAGAGGATGAGAAGGTACGGCAGAATGAGCGTAACATCAGCTTGCTTCTCAAGACACGATACGGTACCAAGGCAGTTGCTGGTAGTAAGGTTATTACCAACTTATCGGACTATGAGCTGAGTGACACAGAAGAGTTGGTACTATCTCTTGGTCTGGATTTTTCTGTGCCACCGACAGAAATCAAGCGTGAGGAAGTCTTTGCTGAATTTGAGGTATTACTTGGACAATTGTCACATCATCACCAGAAATTTGATGATGAAAGCAGAGCAAAGGAACACAGTGAGAAAATTGTGGCCCTTAAAGCCAAACTAAGTAGCTTAGCGCATGGTTTTTGTGGAACTCCAATCGACAGAAGTGATTTCACGATGACTTCCGATTGCTACAGGAGCATCAGATCCCTGAAATCCAATAAGTCAATTCACATAACCAAACCTGATAAAGGATCTGGTGTAGTCATTTTGAATAAGTGTGACTACATTTCTAAAATGGATTTAATTCTTGGCGACAAGTCTAAATTCGAAATCCTTGGCCCTGCGTGTGACAATGACAACACCTCCAAGATAGAAGCTCGTATTCAGCGTCTACTATTGACCCTCAAGAAGGCGGGAAAAATCTCTTCTGCTGAATACGACGACATCAGACCCACTGGCTCCATTCGACCACGTATGTATGGTCTTCCGAAGACCCATAAATCGAATGTACCCTTACGTCCGATACTATCGATGGTTGGATCAGCGTATCACAAAGTTGCGAAGTGGATTGCGAGATATCTTGAGCCGGTGAGTTTGTTCTATGGTGGTAACTGCATTCGTGACTCGTTCACATTTGCTGATACCATTCGTAATGTTGATCTCGATGAGTCCGAAATCTCTATGTGTTCGTTTGATATATCTAGTTTATTCACGAACGTGCCAGTTCAAGAGACTATAGAGATTTGTGCCAATGAACTCTATGGTGGTGTCCTTCCATCTCCTCCATTCTCAAGGTCTTCTTTTGTTAAATTAATGCGATTGATCACTTGTGATGTCGAATTTAGTTTCAATAACACCATATATACACAGATCGATGGTGTTGCAATGGGATCGCCGCTTGGTCCCATTCTGGCTAACATTTTTGTGGGGTATTACGAAAAACGGTTATTCGAAGATATTGATCGACCATTAATGTATCAAAGATATGTTGATGACACCTTCGCCATATTTGAAAATGAATCCCAGTGTGATTTGTTTCTGAGCAAATTGAATGGTCTTCACCCATCACTGAAATTCACCATGGAAAAAGAGGTCAATAATTCATTAGCATTCCTTGATGTTGTAGTGGAAAAGACGGGTGCTAATTTTGTTACATCAGTTTACCGTAAGCCTACATTCAGTGGGCAATACATTTCGTGGGATTCTTTCTGTCCAGTAAAACGTAAAGTAAATTTGATAAGAACTCTGGTACACAGGGCTCTGATGATTTGTAGTAAAGTCAAACTTGATTCTGAATTGGAGAACATTCGGTCAATCTTTCAGTCAAATGGTTATCCTGATCATATCATTAAAATGACCATAGATCGTAAACTCAAAGATTTCAGAAAAGTTAAACCGTTTGGACCTAGAAAATGTCCTGTTTATTTGCATCTTCCTTGGATTGGGAAAGTGTCCAACAGGTTTGAAAAACAAATTAAATCGTCAGTGAGCCATTGTTTTTCACAAGTAGAACCTCAGATAATCTTCATGACGAAATCTCTGATGCCTGCAACGCAAAAGGATGTGCTACCTGCGACAAATCAAAGCAACATAATATATGAATACACGTGCCGATGTGACAGTCGGTATGTAGGTCGCACGTCTCAGCGCTTGCAGCAAAGAATTCGCCAGCATGTCCCACGGCAAATTAGAATAAATATTGTTTCTCCAACTCCTTCATCGCAGTCTGTTGACACACTGCGTGATTATGATCAAGTTACTGCTTGTAATTCGGCTATTGGACAGCATCTCTTATCCCATCCAGAATGTGCTGATCATTACAATGACAGTCAATTTTCTATACTTGCTCGTGGCCGTTCTCTGTTTCATTTAAAGGTCCTGGAATCTACGATCATAAAGCTACGAAAGCCGATTCTCTGTCGCCAGAAGGAACGCCTCTACACTCTTGGAATATTTCATTAATGTTATGTGTTGTGTTTTCGGTTATTTATAACCGAATATGTACTCGTTAACGTTTGTTTTGTACCGTTACTACCGTATCTAGCCCGTCTACTAGTTGTTTGTTTTTGTTATTATTACGTCATACAGACAAAATAGTTCTTACATTTCGAATTTGATTCACCCCATCACTAACGTTCGCTACTGATGAGAGTTAGTCGAAAAGCTTTTAGCGAATAAATTAACAATATGAAGTTATTGTTTCGCGACATCCACAACTGTGTATTATATGGAACGTTTGGTTGCGCCTTAGCCCATGCGTAAGTTCACTGTAATCTGGTACCGTAGTTTGAGTACAGGCGGTGATACTATTTTTCAATAATAACAGTAGAATAGATTAAACCGGAAGTTATTACTGAGCAGTGAGCACTGAGCAGTGAGCAGTCGCAGTCGATTCAATTTCAAATACATTCGCTCATCCACCTGAATGTCGATTACTCGATCACTCATCGCGTCGTCACAATGCCTGAATTTTCTGGAGCCCTATACCTACGTGCATTTAAATGCTCTTACTTTCGTCCGCTTGCTCTCCGCGTCGCAAGCTCGCAACCAATCCGAAACATATCATTGCACAGTTAGTCCAATTTTTTCTTCTATACACTGTGAACACACGGGTGGTAGGCTATATAGGTGTGTTTCCCTGATTCCAACCATAGCGTACACGTTGCGAATCAGGCCATCGGCACTTTCTGTATCCTAAATTCTCTTTCTAACGTCCGAGTGGGGGAAAACGAGTCAAATGCACCAATCATCATGTAGCTATACTGTACTCCATGGGTGCACCGATTTCTGTTTGTTTGTGCCAACTTTTTGGGCCTTCTGGGGGTGTTAGACGAAAACAGAACCTAAACTCCAATCCTGGGATATAACTTCTCAAGAATTGGTGCATTTCACTCGTTTTCGACCATTGGAATGGGCGTGAATGCAAAATTCTGTTAGAAGAGCTTCTTGGAGGTACAGAACTTCAATATACAATTGAAGCCGAAAATATTCAGGTTCATTTCAATATGAATATACTGTTCAATTGAAAATTCTGTTACAAAAATGACCTACTACCTGATTTACACCCTACGCTGTGGCGAAAACGCGATTTTAGTTTACAGCGTTCACTGTACAGTGTACAGTTACTCGGTTCATTCTCAGAATCTTCCAGGTTACTATTTTCTGACACCGAGTGATTTTTGACATTTTTCACCTTAATTTTGACAAAATGTTGCTCTCGTGTATGTAAACTAGGTGTTTTCGCACATATTGTTAGAATTGTACTACTTGTCTTTATTTCTGGTTGGTACTGTCTGTCCTTACGAAGTAGTTTGGCCTGAAAAAACTTTTTTCACTTAAAAACTGACAAATTTTCACATGAAAAAACTTCATTTTAACGAAATCTGGGCTTATGAGGAATACCAGCACTTACATCACGAATTATGGTAGAAAAAATTGAAATTTGTTGTAGTGTAACGAAAGATACTTTCCTACATTCTCGGGCTGTCCTTACTAAGTAGCTTGTCAAGAATGGAGAAAGAACGTTCAACAGCAGCAGTTGTTGACTGACAACACTGAAGTTATGCATACACTGCTGGTGACACACCGCGCTGCTTCATTCCGATAATATTGCGACAATTTTTCATCATGCGCTTCTTGACATAAGAACCGATGCCTACGCCGTCTTGCTTCAGTTAGGGTATTGCCTATTGCGGTGCGTTGAGCATACCACCATGTCAACTTACTTGTTTCATTTGGCAGTTGATGATTCACAATGAGTAGACAATGGGCCGTCTACAATGTAAAATGTCAAATGATAGGTTCACCGACAGTGCAAACATCTACGATACAAACGAAATGCAGGTTGCAAAAAACTTTTTACCTTGTAAATAATTTTTACAATTTTTTAACCTAACGCTACAATTTTGACAAAACTTTGACTTTTTTGACATTTTGTAAATAAAAATCGCCCTAATCATCACAAACCTCTCATTAACGAACCAGCCCGGTCAGAAGGCTAAATACACCGTTACTGGTGACTGTACTTCCGTATTCAATCAACTTGCCCGCACAGGCGCCAACTCGGTGAAGACTCATTGCACGGAATCACAGACGCGGATACTTCGTCACTGTCGACGCCGAGCGCGTCGTCCAACGTTATGATGCAAGGTGACTTGTACCGTCGCCGGCGGCTGGCGTTGAACAAGACCTGGGCAGTTCTGACTAATGATCGACTGCTGACGCTGTACAAGTCGAGAAAGGACTTTGAGGAGTCGAGGCAAGCGGAGTGGGCGCAGTATTCGAAGAAAATCAAACGCAGGCAAAGTTTTTCTGGTCAGATTTCCTTGGGCGGGATACTGTCTGTCATCAACTTGGCGGGCGGATGTGAAATTGAAAACGTGGAGCAAGGTAAAGTTGTTTCGCGCGGATTGCACTGCGCGGCAATTCGGATAGTGTGGAATAGTTTTATGCATTGAGTTGAGTATTTAGTAATAATTCTAATGGTTCAAGACGAGTAGTGAGAGATAGGGTTGCATTTAAAACGAAAATCGATTTAAAACAAACATGTATAAAACAAAACCTTCGTTTTGTCACGTATATTTAATAGTGACGTCATAGTGGATTGACGTTAACAATTGAAAATATAGGGTAAATATAGCTCCTTTCCCGAAATATCTACGTAACTGTTGAACCGGCTATTTTGAGGTTTCCAACCATCCCATATCGTATATACGTCGGCTATATCGGGTGGTAATTGTCTGTAGGCTCATACAACATGTTTTTTGGAAAGTATTTACACAATTATGGCATGATTTCACAACTTAAAAGAAACACATTTTTTTAAAACAGTTTTTTAAACAAAGTGTTTGGAACAACCGTTATATTTAAATGCAACCCGAGAGAGAGATGATCTTTCGACTACTGAAATAATACGCTCCTTGTCACTAATGCTAAATCTATCAACGAGGATTATTATAGTTTCAATACTATTTTCCACTGTGGAATCCTTGAAACCTGGATTAGTTGTGTCGCAGCATAGGAAACATATAGCGCGCGGCATGTTCCCAACCTTTTCGACTCATCGCCCCCTTATCAAGCTCGACACAAGTTTTCGCCCCCCATATTTGCGTATCCGAAAAAGAGGACATGTAAACGGGAAATTTATTCACCTAACTCTGATCGCTGGTGGATTGACTGGAAAAGGTCGTTTTTACGAGTATAGGTGCTCCGAAAATCGGTTTTATCGTCTACTTTACGTTGAATTGGCCGTTTTCGCCTCATATTCAGAATAAGCCGTCTTCACGTGCATTTTTGGCCGTGTGTCAAGCATGTCAATAGAATAAATATTGTTTTCATTCGAGTGGACGTAGAATATGCGCAAGCAGTACTCGAGTTGATTTGGTCGACAGACCGACGAAAAATTACTAAGGACTAGGGTACGTTTTTGTTGCACTAAAATCGCGAGAAAGTTGCACTTGATTTTACCAAAAGTTGCAGTAAAAAGTTGCATTTACAATTCTATTTAAATTATTAGAGTGTGAGAGAGTAGAAAGATTTCGGTGTATAACCTAACAGTTTAAGATTCCCAGGACGTATGCTTGTTCCGTTTCTTTCGTCTCTATTCAATCGATCACGCTCATGCATACACTTTTATGTTCTTTAGGTTTGAATCCTGCGGAAATGATTTTACCCGGTTGCTGTAAAAATTTGCATGAAAAATAGAAAAACTTGCGAAAACTTGCACTATAAAATTTCTCCAAACAGCTTAAATTATGATAGTACACAGATTCTGAGTTTCTTGGATGGTACCGGAAGTCGTAAAAAAGTTGCAAAAGTTGCAACAACTTTCACTCTAATCACTCTCCAAACGGTGCTATGTTCGAAAATATATTCGTGATATATTATCGTGATACACTAAGATACATTGACTATTTCACCCCGTCGTTATGACAATTACACTTATGCAAAATGATACAAGCAAAACTATTTTCTACTTTACAACTGCCAAAGTCTATCAAATATATACTCTTGCCTGCCTAAAAAACCTGTCGTGTAGAAGCAGAGGTAGTCAAAAAACGTAACACTTGAGTAAGCATAGTGGCACAAAACATACACAAAACATACTGCAGTACTAAAGTAATGCAGGTACTTCGTTATAGCATCGACAGATACCGAAGTGTGAACCTGGCGGTTAGAATGTAGGAGTAGCCCCATGACGTGCCCAATTCATACTGCGATGCGAGATGAACCACACGCACCTCCTGCGAATTTGAACCTAATCAGGGATAATACTTTTCATATTCAAATCAACAACTGAAATAATCCAGTTGTGACTCTCAAATTCGTTCAAAAATCGAAAGAAATCTAGGAAGCCACCGTAATTCCGTGTCCCAATTCGAATCCAAATTCTGAATAATTGGAAATCCGTACCTGGGTGAAAACCATTGCATCCGTTATTACCGCGTCTGAATTCAAATCTGATAGAACCATATCTCTCGTCCGTGCATTACATTTCAAACATATACCGTTTCTTCGACAGGTAAAAAGGGAACAGCCTTTCAACTGATGCCACATTCCTATCATACCTTCACATTCGCAGGCGACTCCTCAACACTCCCGTTAGACGCAGGTATTTTTACAGTTCATTCAACGAATATACATTGTTGTATCTTTGAAGGATTTCCATATAAAGTTTTATAGTCTAAAGTTTCTTTTGTACGTTGGCATTCTGATGAAATCCGATGTCATTGACATTAGTGAAAAATAAGCTGAAGGTTGAGGACTAATAACTTCGAATATCGAATGCGATTTATTTCTGACGTAAGATAGCAATTTCACAAGATTTATGAAAGCACAATGTCACAGGTGATATCTAAGCAAAAATTTGTGACACTCGTCATATCACGCTCGACATTGCATTACACTTTCTCACGTCACTTACAGGTTATTTCTTGTACATCAATCCGTGTGGTGTCGCCAAATACCAGTGAACCTTCCGCATTTCTCGCTTTTCGAATGCCATCGCACAAATATTCATATGGAAGGAGACATTTCCCAGTCCCACTTACGACATTAGCCTACGTTTGCTATTAGCACCCGCGAACGTATGGCCATATATCTGTATGGTTATCAGCTCTTCGACTGGCATAATATTTGTTCTCAGACATAGGTAAACATGACGTAACCGTCTTTGATATACAAGTGTATTTTCGTGTTCAACTACGCGCTGCTACACGAAATAGTTAGTCGTACAGTACGTCAGTAACTAATATATACCCAAGTAAATATTGGAATGCTATGTAGTCTATTAATATACTCGCATGGTAGACAGGTCAATGTACATGTTAACTGTATTTATGAGAAAAATGAGTGTGGAGCTTTATTGAAAAAGTTACAAATGCGTGTAAAACAGTATTAACACACTCATTCGATTACATTTGTTTATATTTCCGTTTATGATTTACTTTGAATGAGACATTCTTACTCTAAATTCAAAGGTAGCTAGAAATCATATGATGTCGTTTACTTGGTTATTGGTATATTTATAGCATGAACTGATCATAGTAGGTTTGGGCGTAGCCAGACAGAGAGGCTCTCTTGCCTCGTGAATTTTAGGCCTAGTACTATGCGACGCAGTTGTTTGTGACGTCATCATGAAGTTTTAAGATCACTGCATTTAGGTAAAACTTCAGCTCCCGTCCTAATTTCTAATCAGCACTAAGACTACGGATTGATGTTTTTTTCCAATCTATAGGCGACTAAGTAATTAAATTCCACGGTCGCGACACAGGAGATATATATACTAGAGTTACCATACGTCCTCCTTTAGGAGGTTTTGTCCTCCATTTTCGGGTTTTTGAAAATGTCCTCCGAGGACGCCTAAATGTCATCCTTTTCGAGATTTTGTCCTCTTTTTGAGGAATTTTGGTCAAATTCATAGCAAAATTCGACTGAGATGCCGTAAATCAGCACCGAAGTGACGGGTATTTCGGGAGCTGAGAGAAAAGTTGACCCTTTTTTTAGTCAACCACCTGATAAAGTGACGAAAAAACAGTATTTTGGTCTCTGAGTGAGAAAGATGACTTTTTTTTGTCAACCGACTACGAAGTGGATAAAATTTACCATATTTTCAGTATTTTCCATCGGTATTCCAAGTTTGAAAATTTTGAAAAAGTGTCCTCATTTCCCGTTTTCAAAATATGGTAACCCTATATATACTCCCAGCATACTACTTGTGACAATAAATTTCTGAATAAATAATTTCAGAAAAAAGCGTACCCTCTGACTGAAAAAAGTAATTGCTATCGACGACTCGGCCTAGTCAGCTGTATAACCGGATATTAGTATTTCGCAAACATGTTATATACATATTAAGATCCCTATTAACCTTGTTGCTCTTCGTGTGATCTCATGGAATCCGAACCTTCAAGATATTAGCCCTGCGATTCTATTAGTTCGGGATGAGGTCGATATCATTTACAATCGCGAAGTCGACATGAGGCCGGATTTCTCCGTGAAAGTTCAACAAGGCGATTCGTCACCTTGGTATATTTTACAATCAGGAATCGACCTTAATTATGGGATTAAGGTTTTCTAAACACGATCAAGTTCAAGCGGTTTCATTACTTGTCCTCTGCGATAACGCACGATTCCAATCAAATGCAAATATAACGTCGTCCACATAATATATTAGAATATCATCAAATTAGCGGGTGGCGATTGTAATAGCGGCAATATGGACATGTCCTTGACCCTTGCCAATGTGTGACGTGATTTCGTAAGGATTTTGAGGATTCTCTATTGGAGTGTGGTTGTGCAGATGTGTACACTATCATTACTTCCATTGCATTAGCGATTGCGTTTGCATTGTCATTTGTTAGCGTCTGGAAAAGATGTTGCCTGGGTTGATGGTAATGGTAAGTTTTCATTCGAATGGAAGAAGTCTCGTACCCGAGTGTTAACTTCTGCAACTTTCCATATGTATACAGACACTGTGTGTATTGCACACTGCTGTAGTGAGCTTGGATTAAAATTCAATTGAAATCACATGACAAAAATCTTTTTAATGTGTATTCCCGGGTGCTGCATAGGGCATATCTTCCTGCATCAGTGGGCAGCAAACTTTGTAATAACGAAACCGCTATTTTTCTAATTTAATAATAATGCCGAATTAGGGCCATCTGACCCTGTGAGTTGCGATGTAACACTGCAATAACGTTTACTGTCTGAATACTCTCTGAAATGGCTTGCGATGACAATTTTCCACCAGATTCATAAACTGAAAACAGTCCTACTGAAAGTCGGGTGACTAATACCAAGTCGTGTTTTGAAATCAGCATCCAAATCCATGCTTACCAGCAAACTTGGACACTACATAATTTTAGTTGTGTAATTAGACTAATACGAGAGAAATGCCAGTACTATCATCCTACTGTAATTTGTGACATGTTTTTATGCTTTAATTTTAATTCTAATCTAATTTCCTTATTTCCGGAAAGCGCTTCAGAACTGTGTAGGGCGAAACGAGACACGCTTGCTGTACAGACATTTGCCATTCTCATCCTTATCTGAATGAAATCTGATTTTATATAAACGGAACTTGACCAAATCTCCAAGTTTTCGCGAATTCAATAATTCGAATTTAAATCTAATTAAAATTTTCTAGTTGTCCAAGTCTGCTTACCAGTGCGTTCGATATTCTCAACGTACTAGCACTAATTTGTCAGCGCTTTTCCATCGATTCGACTCGTTTTTCACGAAGGCGCGAATCGTGGAAGTAATTACATCTGACCTCTACCCTAAAGGTGAACCTGCCCGATTTCCTACGTGCATGCGTTTGATTATATTTCGCGGCACATCGCCGCCATTAATCACTGTTACAGGTACTCGACTTGTTGATATTTGTGAGTACGATACGTGTGCATGGACAATGATTGCTTATTTTGCCGCGTATTTGCCGCGCGATCGCTGGTTTTAAACATAACGCGCCGATACCATTTACAACACGATTAGAATATCAGCTACCACATAACCAACCAATAACAATCGAATCGAATCAAAAAGTCTTTGCCCACTTGAGTCCGAGACCATCTTGTAATATATACACAGAACGCCAGAAACGCGGGCAGTAACCGTGAATAAATATTTTACTGTCCGTCTGTTTGCGTATATCGTGTATCTCGCTAAATCAATGGCACGTATTGTAGGAAATTGTAACTGTTTTGTCGCGCAGTGTGGCGACTAGCCCTTTCCAAATCTTCGCAGGCGGCGGACAAATGTATCCTAGGGATTGGGTTTCGCATGAAAGCGCGGTACCGTAACGTAATAGGCGTCGCAATTTCAATGTTTGGGACATTGTTCTGCGTGATGGCAAATGGTCAGTTTTGACGCAAGGAAATTATTATAGTCTGCTGAAAAGTATCACTTCACCTACCCAAGTATTATCCCACAGCCCGATACGCGGCTATACAGCGGCGCCTGAAGTCTTGGAACGTAATAATTTCCAGGAATATCTTGTGTGGCTGTCACAATTACTTATCCGACTGCGGTAAACGAGTGTAGCCGCTAATTACAGCCTTATTTGAATACAGAACAAAGCGATACGTGACCCTAATGTCGTCGTTAATGAAATCGCACCCGTGCGACATCGTTCTGTTACGAATAATGATTGGCCATAATAGGCAATTACATCAGCATTGAATTCGCGATTGCTACATGATTACGTTATTTCCGTTCTGATACAAAATTATTTCCATTTCGTAACCAGCAATATACTACTGGGCGGATTGCAGACAGCGCTGGGCACAATGATTCCAGTGCTCGAAAATCACTCATGTATACCGGATTTTATCCGACAATCCTTTTGTTGTAAATGCATAGCCTACGCCCGGTTTTTGCCACAGCTTTAATTTTAACCTGATGTGCACGGTGCGCAGCTGCTTTAGCTGGGACGTCATAAATATGTGGAGCAGCAGAGTGAGCATTGTGCGTCTCTCGCCAGTAACGTAAACTCTATGGAAATTATTCTATAGTCCGTCGATCATCACCACAGGTATCCCCTACGCGGGGTCGTCTGCCGCGCGGCGACTTCGCAACGTGAATATACAGCCCGCCGTGTCCCACAGTGTAAATTTCAAGTCTCCATCCCGATATCCATTTACAGTCACATTGTTTCAATAACAGTTCAATTTCATGCGGGCCTAATCAGTCAATTATTCCGACCGCGTTCCCAGGGTATTCGATGCATGGTAAAGTGCCGGAGACAGCTGGTTTGATCCGTCTTTGTTTCGGATTGTGACTCAATCGCAATTATTTTGTCTTGTCGCTCTTTGTCGCTTACCGGTATAAACTTCAGGTGGGGCATCTCGATCTTTGAAGATTGCGAAGTAAACACCAAACTGACACGGTGCTCCAATCGCACGTATCAGCCGACTTGTGTATATTTATTTGTACATCAGCTCCAGATACGATTCGTCTATGCCCTGTATCAGTTTAATAATAATTTTATCATTTCAAAACACCACAAGACTGCGATACAATGAAAAGATATCAATGTGTCGAAACGACTTGGAGTAGTGTTTGAAATCAGACACCCACTTGGGCCTAGGCGATGTAAACACATCATCCACATTGCACACTGGGTGGAAAGAAATAGGGGATACGTTTAGTTTCCTGATGCTGTAACTGATAGATTGGAAGAATATATTATTGAAATCCCTCTTCTTATCCAAATCAATCCAGAATCCGTTTCACATACAGTAGTGTTTCGAATCTCTTCCAAAGTCGTACCCCGGTATCAATATTCAGTATAATTTATAATTCCATCACTGATTCCAAATCCTAAGCTGTTTGAAAATACACAGTTATAATTCCTAATACGGTTCGAATTACGCCTGAATTCAAATCTGGTTTTGAGATAAACCCGATCCATCGTAATTTCTGGCTCAAGGTAAAACTGTAATTACCAGATTGTTATTACGATATTATTATCCCTATCAAATGCACAATACACTATTTATGTCGTATGTTATGACAAATATAGCCTACTATCTTAACCCTGGATAAATGACGTGTTTGCTGTATCCATTCAAGTCGGACGATGATATTAGCCAACGATACTACCCAGCTCCCGTAATACTATTTCATATACACTTAAACCAGCTGTAATAGGATCAACTACTCATCGCAATATCTGGGGTGAACATAATTTGGTCTGGAATTTTCTCACCGTGGGGTTTGATGTTTTCGTGACACGAATGTATGGGTCTGATTAATCCGGCTTCTCGGTAAGACACTAGTCGGACTGTGACCAATCCAATAAAAATGGTCTCGTCAAGATGCCCGCTTCATTGTGTAAATTAATCTTATTATGTATTGTCCCATTCCAGCCGTTACAGCAGTTACACACTTCTGACGACTGTTGTTAGCATGTAGTATAGAGGAAGCGGCATTGTCCTATCATTTTTGAAATGCGAGAAGTCCGGTTGATGACGTAAAATCGCTACCATCATTGTACCTATTTACAACACAGTAGCACCCTACACTACTTCTTTGTGTGTTGTTAGCGTCAGTGCAGCAATAAGTTAATCGATTATCTCCTGCCATGTTTGGTAAATATGAGTTCTTCATATACTGACCCACATATATCCGACACACTCGCGGAAGATGGTGTTTTTCAATTAAAACGACTCGCGGATCAAACACTATTTGAAACACCGGGTGACCGTTTTTTCGGTACAAGAGTTCGTTGGCGACTTTGATTTGTGATTGTCCGTAAAATCTTGCCATGTCTCGTCTCATCATATAGTAAGAGCCCTTGAAAGTAAAGTTTTCGTCATCATTACTTGTATAAAACAACTTCAAAGAGTCTAAGTATATAAGTCTGACACGGTGTGGTTGGTATAAGACGGGCAGTATAAAATTTAGTTTTAAGGTCAAGTCGCACTTGTCGCTTACCCGTCAAAGTGCTTGAAACAGGAGTGATGTGTACCTGTTCGAAGCATAGTGGGTAGAATTATGTTTTTTCCCACGAAAGTGTATAGAAATTCAAAATATGGTATCCGTGGTTTAACTTCTTTGGAACCTGTGTTCGTGGCACTGCGCGTACTGCGTATAGTGGGATGCGCTCCTGTTTACTTGAATGTTGCATTCCGTTCTCTGTCCTTTTTGCCAGCAAATTGCCTTCATTTATTGCCCTTTTATGTTATCAAAATGGCATCACATCGGCTGTTTAGTTTGGAACGATGACAGTAAACTGTTGAAGCTATTCGTGGATACCCTGCATACCTTGCGTTTATAACAAAAATCAATTTAAAACAAACATGTTTAAAACATTTCTTTTTTCTTTCATAAGCCATGACGTCACGAATATTCAATTGCAACGTCATAATCGTCCGTAGGCTCATAAAACATGTTTTTTGTAAAGTATTTATACTAATATGGCATAATTAACGTAAAACATTTGTTTTAAATGCAATCCTACGAAGAGTATTTTTCACTGCCTCACTATACTTGCAATGATGGAGATTTTTTCGCGGTAATAGGCTTGTACAACAGTCACGAAGTGGGGGAGAGGCACACTGGCATCTATTGGCCGCGGAACAGGGTGATAACCATAGACTTCTGATAATTCAATCTTTCGCTGCCAAAAACATAAATCTTATTTCACATCTTTACTCTTTAGCAAACCGGAGGTCTCCGTCACGACAGGGTCATGTTTGCTCAATGCTCATCGTGTGTAATTTGTAACTCAGCTCTTCATATTCTCACTATCCCCGCTTCAAATCTCATAGTGACACGGAGCTAAACAAGTCAAGGCATGCAAGACATGTTGGTTTCGATGTTTGAATCGGTATGGGACAACACAGATGTCTGCTTAATTTCACGCAGGGACGCCGTGAACTTGGTTTGATCGCAATTCGCTTTGTCGATTAGTGATGCAAAAATATTTCACCACCCGACGCGGTTAGCACAGACGATCTGGCGTTAAAAATGTCACACTTATCTACGCCGTGAATGATGGAAAATATCTGTGCGGAGTTAAAACGCAAAGGCTCTTCGGTACGATGCGAATAAGCAGAAGCATGATTGTTTTCAAGGTCAAGTGACCCGACATTGATGTACTTTGTCTAAAAGTTACTGCACCTGATGAGGTATAGTACGATTCTACAACAAATGACCGCATGCATCTATGTTAGGAGATCGACCTTTCCATATAGTATGGTCCGTGGTCCCTATGTTTTTGGGATATAATCTCAGCACACAATATAGTAAAATTCTGACGAACTTGGAATGTTAGCTGTCGTTGGACCAGAGGTTCATAAAGTAATGGGTCACGAAAAACGTTGCAGACCATTAATATACCGAATTACGCATAGAGTCGTGCATAAATAATGATGAAGGATACCTGACATGTGACATCAACCTCGCTGAATCGCTGGCTTATTTGTAATGAATTATGTTTCATAGAACTGCGTTGCGTACAGTAGGTTGTTTGAGCCTTTTTATTTCACACAATCCCGTTAAAAAGCAGCATACTTACATTAGAAATGAATACATTTCAATGTATGAGTTTTACCATTAAAACTCAGATTTAGGTCGCGCTCTCAAAAGTTTAATAAGCATTGCGTGGACACATTGCAAACTTTGCATCGAAGATGAATGTGGGGTGTTTAAATACAGCTTACACAATTACACATGTTGTATTATGCAATGAGATGTTCTGAGTGCTCCTTAGAATTGACCAACACACATCGTATATTAGGAGGTATTGCAAGTTGCGTTTCCGAAAAGTTAGATCGAACGTACGGTAGTGCCACCCCACTATTTCGTAGAATTGATATCGCGCAAGATAAGCCTTCAACATTGAAATATGCAACATACTTTTGCCAACACGTCATAGATTTTAATTAATCTACTCCTCTTAATAATACATATACTAAACGAATACACGACTCGAAACACGTATTCTGGATCTTCGTATTGCGGAATTTTAATTTCAATAGGTTGATGACATATTTATTGTTTTGTATCGGATGGGAACGACTTTTTATTTTGGCCCGACATCATCCAACTGCCAAATATGGAGTGGAGACTATAAATCGTGGCAATCAAACGCCGTAAACTGAATCGCTTCAGCGTCCACTTTGTGATTACATCTCCCAAATTAAAACTCAACAAGGCATATGGATATTATCGTATGACGAGACTTATTTCATTGTTTTGATTCCCATACTTGATCATATCTGAAGATATTGACTCTGGAAAAAGAAGTTTTCTCCTTTACGTCTGGACTTTGGCGTCGGGTAATTTGGCCAGTAGTCTATTTGTCATTATTAGATGAAATTTTCTTCTATCCCGCGTTGTTGCCACCGAAAAACGAGGCTAGGATTTCCGCTTTTCAAGCAAGTGGGCCGTCGGCGCTGTGTTTTCCGATTCTGTCATTGTTAGCTATAGTGACTGATAACGTATTTATTCTGTATCTCGAACGTATTTTTGGCAGATTTTAATGGGCGATACGTTAATCAGGAGATGCGCGGATAAGGCAGAATGATAGTACTCAACAAAGGTAGACCTATATAGATCTTCCGAGGCAATAAAACATATTGGTATAGTGTTATTTCTAGATAAGATAAACCATGTCAACGTCTGTAAGTCAATCCCTAAACTTTCTGTTAACCTGCTCGTGTGATATCTGCGCCAAAATAGTCGGTATATGGGTCGTTGTTTTTCTGTTGTAGGTATGTGTTTAATTATAATTGAAGTTGCATGTTTTGAGAGTCCATATCACCCAGTGTATTAATGCTCTCCTGTATGTTATGTTGCTTAAAATACGCATCGAACCTATCAAAATCATGTATAGTTTTTCATGTTCCATTTTAGACCCCGTACCAGATTGGAAATTTCGTCATCTGAACTTTACTGAACATGCTGTTAAGATAAATCATGCGATGTAGCTACTTTATCGAATACATATGGTGCATTTCTTTCAAATCACTTGATGTTTATTACGTCTACGGTTAAATATATAGCCTTCGTTAAATGAATAACACGGTTACAACTTGAACCCCTGCTTAACATGTGCAATCTATTTATTGTAAGTGGTGTCTTCTAACAAAAACGTTTGGCCAGCTAAAAACAAGTCATCGCCCCATTCGAGCTCTCGCCTTGCTAATTTTTGAGTAACGGGCGATGGTATTACGCTGTTGCCAATAATTGTTGTGTTCCACATACTTCAGCGTAGCGTCATACTAGACATGCTACCCCTTGCGCGCATTAAAACACTTAATTTACCCCGAAAATCGGTTTTTGATAGAAACAAACTTGGGGTTCAGGAGTGGCACGAGATTTGCGACAAGTTCTATCAATAGCAGTGATCGTGGCATAAGTGCATGCTCATGTTCACAGTTAACTTGAGGCGTATTAGTCATACTTGTTTGAAGAGAAGTTCTAATTGTATTGGTTTGACTATATGCCTAGAACTATCAGAGGTAGTAAAATATTAACCGCTGGAGATGTCACGCTGCTCAGAGCGCATTTATCAGTCACCGTGAATTCGCATCAGTGTGTAGAGCTATATGAGTACAGCACGGTCAAGGTCTCATCTACTAGTAACGTGTGAACTATTATTTTGTAGAATGGCGAAGGACTCATAAGCCAGTTCATTTGCTGTGTAAAAACAACGATGAGTTTCTATACTGGATAAAGGCCTTCGTAGAATTGAATAACGTGCAAAGGTTCGGTCGCAGAAGCAGCAGGAGATCGTTGTTGATAAACACCCCTTCTGAATCCACCCTTTCGCTGCGCAGTGTTCACACCCTCGGAAATCAGGTATTGACCAATCAGTCTTCTGCCGTTTGTTTGAGTGATATAGTTTGCTGCGATAAGTACCATAATCACGCGCTACTGCGAAGACTTGCCTTCTAATACCCTGCAACAGCTATCTGTACTGTGAATATTGCCAAATTGGATAAAGTTGCCAATAGCAGTTAAGCATTTTCCGTCTTTAAGTATCCCGTGAGTACATGGACTTACATAGCCCAAGGCACGTAATATGTTTTGGTGGCATTAGGCTATACAACTACTTGCTGCTTTTTAATATCATGTCTCTGGATGATTTTGCTTTCTAGAAAAGAGCAGATGTATGACATCGAATGTTGTATGTGTCTTGTTGATATTCCGCTTTATGTAATCAGTAACACGTAAAGTACAAATATACTTTCTACTTAACGTGACTGAGGATGAGGGTTGATGAGCTATCTATTCTTTCATCTGACTAACTTCTAAACAGGTGATGCTTGGCATTGTTCCAAAAACCAGCGAAGCGAAACGTTATGCCTAGTGTATCGAGCAGTTGTTTGAGGCGTTAAATGCTGGTGTTATGGCTTCGATATAGACAGGTATACGATAATTTACAGTTTGAGTGGAACTTGATATTTCGTTTCAGAGTCGTGCCGCTGTAGGGCAAGAATTTTGGAACGACCCAGTCTGTTCATCAGCACCTTCTCAGCGTCATACGCCTCGAGATTGGTCGCCTAGTACGCATTCTTTACAAGACCACTGTGGACTGTACCGAGACAGTGACATGAGCCTAGATCACCCAGCAACAAACGGTAGAAGGTCATCTAAAGGTCTAAATTTGGATGATATCAAGTTCATCGACGATGAAGATACTCAAGAGCCAATTCGTACTGTGAGGAACCGCGCCAGTAACTTGAATCATACATCAAATTTACAGTTCACGCCTGAACAAGCCAGCATACCAGAGGACGTGTCGACTGAAACGGCAGTACGACCTCTGTCGAACAAGCGATTGGAAGCAAAACGCCGAGAAATCGAAAAATTAAAACAGAAAATTAAAGGCGATTCCATAAAACGCAACGCAATGGCCGGAATTGAATCTAAAAAAGACGTCGACCTACATCATAATTCAGTAGTGGACGCTAAAGAATCAATCCAGGAATTGGATGTACACAACAAACAACCAATGCCACCTCGTAAACGTAATTCGCACCGCGACCCCAGTACATTGTCTGCAGAAAGCAAACATCAGCCAAACGAGAGAGCACCGTCGGACAACACCAGCAGTGCGCCGTTCGAGAGACACGGATTTATGAGAGACAAAGTGAGAGAAAGAAAAAAGAATTCCGTAGACCGGGAGCGAACAGTCTCATCGCCAGCAGTAGTAAGTAATCAGAACTGTGATCGCTCCTGTCGGAGTTTTAGCGATCCAGAGGACGCGTGTAAAGATAAGCCAAGCGCTCCTGCAAAACTTGAAAATCCTATATATAAAGCCAACTTCGCGAGCGCAAATTTCCACAGACTTGAACGGGCTAGCAGCATAACCCATTTACACCAGCGCTTCACCGGCAGAAAACAGAAGAGCTTGCGTCAAAAAGTATTGCGGAAGTTGGGAAAGCAAGCCGTCTTGAGCAACAGCTCTCCGGATATAAACTCGACAGTCGAAAACGAAGGCAACTACAAAAACCAGGAAGACTCTGAAATAAAGCTTAGGCGTAAAGAAGCGTTCCGGATTCACAGGCGTCCGTCGTCTCCGGCGGTTTTGATTAGGTGCCAGTCCGAAGGTAGCTTGCTTTACGATAGTAGCAGCGGCAGTGAGGACGATACGCACGCGGACAATATGAGAACTTTGGAATTATCGGAGGAGACGTTTTTGGAAACCTACGGGGTGTTACCGCGCAGGAAAAAGAAAGGTTGGTAATTTATACCTGATGAATTCGAATGGTATATTCGTATTGTACTCAAACCGTAGTAAAACTCATGTTGAACTTAAAATGCAGCGCTGAATAGTATTACTCGGCTTTCATTGACATCTTTCGGGGGTGCGTGCGGCTCGAATTGACGTAATAAGTTACTGCTAGTATCGACTTGAAATTATACGGTGATCATTCATTATTAGGGCCGGGTACCTGGGTGATTCGATTCGTGTCGAATATTCGAGTACCGCTAGTTGTGACGTTATAGGACTACGGGCGATGTGGAAATTTCAAATAAGCAACTGCAAAGAAAGTATTGCCAATTGTCCACCACATTAAATATTATTTGGTATATTTCCAACATCCCTATTCGTACACTCTTGCGACAATATTGCGTGTTGATCGCCACTTCACAAAATGTAATTTTCACTAATATGCCATGTTTTGAACTGCTTGTGCTGGACGCCTTGATGCGATCAATCGAGGTTTCAAGGATTACACGGCGGAGAAAGTATACCAACCGCAAATGTCGTTGATGATAATATAACTCTGAGCGAAAAACGGCGTATAATTTTAGTGCTAAAAAAGTCATATTTCGGTTTTTGACTCGAATCATGACGATTAATATTCGTTTCGGATTCTGGTACTTGATTCATTTTCGATATCCCTATTGCTAATGACCTTACCCGTTATATTTATAGATAAGGCGATACAGTAAATTCGCAGTAATCCATATTTTTCGGTATAGTAAATTCGCAGGAATCTGTATTTTTCGGTAAACAATATCACATCCTTCCTGCAGGAACAGACAACAGCCGACACAAGAGACACACAACGTACAATCTACGCAACGCATTTTTAGACTTCCCGATTCAAGCCAATGAGGTACGATATCGGAAACGCGTCTTGTTTCTTCCTTATTCCATATTTTAAGGATATTGTAGTCATGTTCTAATAATATTTAGTCATTAGAGCCTATTAGCGCATAGGATGCTGGGTCACTAGCATAAAAGGAAGTAGAACAATGATAATATTGTGAGAATGAGGCTATCAGAATCGAACCAAAGCCTATGGTAGCATACGTATAATCCATATCGCATCTCTATTAGTATCAGTTTTGTACAATCATGATATGGAGGAATATACTTCATGTGAGTATGAGGCTACTAGTTTTGAATGTATTTTGGGTGCTCTGATTCATCAGGATTAGAACGCAGCTCAAATATATCTCTATAAGGTTATAATTCGGATTGATTCCTAATATGATCATTGCGATATACTTACGTTAACTTCAGCGTCATTGGCTTTAGCGATATCGAGTTTATCGAGGCAAACTACGCGGTACCCTATTAACATTCTAATCAACTTGATTTATGGCGTTCTGCGATTCTGCAGCTATACTTATTTCTTTATGCATTTACGGCTTCGAGTGAGATTGATGTAATCGTTGTTTTGCGAAAGGTGCTGCATAAATATTCTAGTTCACGCGATTTAGATGTTGATTGCAACTATTCGGGTATTCCTGATTTCATGAATCTTTAATGTATTTCCGGCTATTCAAGACAATTGTTGCGTAACATGGCGATTCTCATGGCGTGGGGTTTTTGACCAATCACAGTTTGTGCAGTTTTGAAGCGGATTGGATTATGCTTGTGTAGCAGCGCCGCAGCGGTATACTAATGAATCAAAGTCATATCGGGGTCACATCCTAATATCTGCAGTGCATCATTGCTTAGGACAGATGACGTAAGGCCAAGTGTATATCTGCGATGCTTCATGCGTTGTCGAAAATATTGATGCTTTAAGCTTCCGTCTGGTGATATTCACAAGGCCTCTTTAATCGCTTAGCGTATTGAAGTATCACCCGTCAATTCCTAGACCGATTTAAACTTTTCCGCAGTATAATAGTGTAATCACCGCTCCCGCATAGCGCTGTGTATTCACCATTCAGTATCACGTAATTTCACAGCGGATTATATTCACCTTTGCACAGATATGGCGAAGGTGGTATTTTGTAACATCGTAGGCGCAATTGTGTTTCGTAGCATGCGTTCGAATCTTTTGTGCATTTCGGGCATTAAGGTGAATTGGGCAGATAAGATATCGTAATGACGTCGCTAACTATAATAGCATCTCCGCGTGTAAATGGTCTAAGTAACATGCTGTGACGCGATGTATAGCAACGACTTCTCACATGCGTGCAGAACTGTATCTCACTTACTATTCGCGCTTTACTGTTTGTTTAAAGATGTGTTTTATAGCAGTAGATGCTTTTTCCCACGACAAGCAATAATATTGTGTAGTATTATTAATATCGTTTTAGAGATTACGCCCAGCGCTCGAATCGATGCGCTGTTGAAACCGCGATAAATTGACTTGATACAAAATAATATACAGCATTTTGAAGTAACCCGCCCTATGCGTTTTTCCGGAGTTTTCCGCTGCTATTTTGAAACTTGCGCGTTGGAATCTAGTTTTGGAGATAGCGCAGAGATCGGGGTCGATAAAGGGTGCGTTCTACGGATAATCCATTTCGACATTGAAGTCAAGTTTGTCGGAGTTGTAAATTAAGCCGGTCTTGATCTCCTGGCTTTGATCATGCTGTCAAATCTCGTCAGATCAATCGATGCGTTTTCGGCGCTGTGTATCTGGTCGGATTTTTGTTATATCGAAAATTGGAACTGCAGTACGTGATATTTGTTCTAATCGCGCTGCCTTGGAGGTTATCCTGTATCCGTGGAGTCTTTGGTGTCACGCTGACAAGCGAGAAGTAATTACTATGCGCATTGTACATTGTGCATTTGCTTTTTCTGAATTGAATATGATATATATTATGCACGTCCAACACCGATAATGCAAACTATACTATAATGCACCAGCTGTGTATAAGACTTTAAAGAATCGTATTAGCATTTGTATGAAGTTGAAGGCGGGATGCGCTGCTTCAAACTAAATCATCCTCACTATACTGACAATGCGATTCTGTTGACTGGACTGCAAAACGATGCATATCGTACCGTACAAAATGCACAAAGTTTTTACTGGGTGGATGGAACCTTAGTTTTACGATCCGATGAAACATAGATGCTAGTGTCAATATTAGTTGTGTAGTAGCTCAAGTTTCGTTCGATAGCCTTTTCTCACTTCGGTTCATAACAGAATTTGTGACTTATCGTATGCAATCGCAGTCGCTTGCATGGAATTACACGGCTCAAGTTTCGCTTAGAAGAAAACCTATCTGAAATACCAATCTAAACACACGCATTCTTCGCATTATAAATAGCAGCATGTACTAAACACAATCACTATACTAAGCCCTCTTGAAATGATACGTGATTTGTGTGACAACGTGCCGCAGGCCGACTGCAAGGTGATATTGGTTTTTGTTACAATAACGCGCGTCTGGTAATGGAAATATACAACTGGTCGTGGTTTAAGGTTGCGCGAAGTTTATCCAATATTTATTTATTTACTCTACAATGCTTTCCAATTAAAGACATTTTCGCTTCTGCGGATTACACTATGGACGACAATAGGTTTATCTTGGTCACGGATTTTTGCACCACATGTGTAAGGCGCCTTTGTAAACAATAATCTACGGGTTAATTATTTTGTTCATTACCGTGACAGTGTGAATTACATGTCTTGGTATGAGAAAAATAGTAATGGCGGACTCTGCCATTATGGCGATTCGGTCTGGCCGATATCGAATGTAACAACGCGGTTATTCTGAGTGTCGCGGTCAATGTTATCGCGATAGCTATCTGATATAGCGGCGTGAAATTACTATTCAACCGCCGTTTCTGTAAGCCTGTAATCCTGTGCAGAATATGATTCAAAATAGGTAGATACGCATCGCTCAAAATCTACGCTATATTCGAACGCCGGTGAATAGGCGGGATCGGAGCAATTACGAGCGGTATTGAGACACGGTTGTTTCTTATCTATACATATTTCCGTCGCCATGTCAATTAAGAGCTGTGGGAATATAAATTTCGGTATTCAAAATATCGGAAGCGACTATTTCTATACTCTTTTGACGGGCGCATTCGTGGGTTGATTTGGGTCGTAATTTCCCATGGCCTTCCGCGATATGGTACGGATTGATGTTGGGTTGATCGATCTTGTAGCGGCGAATGAGGTTTAATGTTGACCACAAACAATGGTTCGATATAAGCTTCACGCTTCAGTATATATATAACCGCTAAATCCTACGTGTAATCGATTTTGATATCGTAGGCTTATCGTAGAGGCGGTGGTTTGTTTTTGATTGGTCAGAAATCGTAACCACTAGAGCAAGTATAGTGCAATTGTAGGCAAAACCTATTCGAGTAATTCCAAAAAGTACAAGTACTCCTTTAGTGACCATGATCACTTCTACTAACGGGCTTTGGCGAATCGAACTATTGTAAGCTCGGCAATATTTAAAATCTTCTTGGAGGATCGTTTGACATTATTAGTTGCTTACTATACATTGATTTGATAGCGGCGGGTGCATTAGGATCTCGTGAAAATGTCGTAAAATCAGTTTGACCTGTCGTGATGTTAAATTCCTCCACACGCGCACGATTGCACATTAGAGATGTTCAAAACTGAATTTCTTATAACTGTACTACTGGCTATACTTGATACAATTGTTAGGTTACCTAAAAAACCACTGCTCATCAATTTTCCTGCAATTCCAACCTATACAGCCATTGCTATAAGAGAAAAAAGTTTTGGATTTATTTAATAAAATTAATATAGAAAATTTTCACATTCTACGGGCTACCCCATGAAATTGTAATTCGAACCAGCAGAAGCGAAGTTATTGATGTTCAAAATTTGAAATTTCAAATCATAATATATTATAGTCTTTTTACGGTGTGCACATCTGTAATAAATAATTTTAAAGAATTTGCCACCGTCAATACTATATTTTCCAAATCCAAAATTTTGTACTCCAATAACTTCGCTTCTACGGGTCGGAATTGAGCCAAATTTCTTGTGCATCGTTAACAATTTCATTGTGTAGCCAGGATATATTAAATAAATCCAAAACTTTTCTCTCTTGTAGCAACGCCTAGAAAGGTTTGAATTGCACCAAAATCGGTGTGCAGCGTTCTTCTTAGGTGACGTCACAATTCTATCAAGTAGCCAGTAGAATTTGAACAAAAAGTCATTTTCGAACATCCCTATTGCACATGACTTACAGTCAGGCCCGAGGTGACCGCATCGATAACATTGACACGTGGGACTTGTACAATTCATATCTTCTTACTTCAGAACGAGTCCCGGATTCTTCGTAGCAATTCCCATTGTCGCTTGAGCGGATGCGAAAGCGGGTCCAGCAGCAGCTCAGTCGGAGAAGGTGATTATGTTTCTTCGCCTTGTGAAAGTCGTTACTAGTACGCGATTTGCTACCGGTCGATTTAGCGCTAATGATATGTCGCGGGTTATCTAATAGAGTATTCACTGAATGACCACGAAATTCCATTTATTACCGTACACGGGATATATCAGTCAATGTTTGCTATATCAGGAATACATATGTTTGCGTGTAACTGCATAACGTACGCACGGCTATCGATCGCTAACGAGTAATGATATTTCCACAGCGTCTACCTCCTCGTCGGAATCCGCTGATAAGATTGAAGAGTTTCAAGTAAAGCAACCGCTCGGTAAATCGAAGTCGGACGGCGCCAAAGACGCGGTGGTGCCGAGGAGGCCGAGGAGTACAGGCTCCGGTGAGCTGGATGAATGAGATACTATGTCTCAGATTTTGAAGTGCATATTTTTATGTATAGGCCTACGTGTTGCGTCAGAACATGCCATTGTCCTATATGGCAATAGTGATTTTCCATTCCACCGCAACGATATGCACTTCAGATTCGGTCAAATTATTCATCCTGGTTACTCAAGTAATCTAATTTCTGGGTCTCTTGAAAATGCTACAGTAGACCTGCAGAGTATGGCTGTTCAAAAATAACTTTTTTTCCCGGCTTCCAGCCATTCACTGATTAAATTGTCAGGTTACGCTAAAAAACGCTGCACAACAAATTTGGTTCAATTCTAACAAGCATAGGACTCCGCAGAACCAATTAAAATTTTTAATTTATTATGGAAAATTAAAAAAATAATTTTCAAATTTTTCTGCCAACCCCACGAAATTGTTGAGCTGTCTTCAAAGACGTTGCAAAACAAATTTGAGTCAATTCCGACCAGTAGAAGCGGAGTTATGTGAGTTTTTCGATGATAATCCTCGGCGAACTCTGATATGAACCGAGCTTGCTTTTGTTGCATTCCTTTAAAGTTATTGCGATTTCTGTAATTCTAATCGAATTCGGAAAAAAAACTTTCGCTATAATTCTAATTTTAATCGTGTTTGGGAAAGTTGAACGTTTTCTATAGTTGTCCAAATCTTCCACCCACTGTCAGCACGCTGGCAACGCTCGTAAAACGCAGCGCGCTTATCATACGTCGACGTTTTGCAGAGGACGGCGGCAGTAATCCGAGAAATAAAGAGTCCCGAAACAGTTGGATAACGTCGCTGACACCGCATTTCGGGAAAAAGTTCAACAGGGAATCTCCGACGCGGGGCGACGTGAACAAGATCACGAGGAAAATCGTCTTCAACACGCCCGCTTCCAACTTGACGAACGCGTCGCACAAAGGTTATTTGTATTGGAGGAATAAGAAGAAACAGTTTGAAAGGTGTGTATCGTGCCATATTCGTGATATTGTCCGCTTATGAATCAGGTTTTCAACTATATTGGAGGAATTAAGAATGAAATTATTTGAAATTTGATAAAAATATTAGTTCAGCAATTGGCTATTCGTGATCTTGAGTTTACTTTCTTCCCTCCGTCACCAAACCAGTAATTATGACACGTTCAGAGGAAAAACAAGCGCAATCGTCACATCTACGGAATACGTAACGACTAACTAATGTACTATCATGTTTATGGTGGTTATCATTTCCATAAAGGTTGAAATAAAATGGGGGTTCATTGACTTTTGGAAATTTTCAAAGGGATCACGGTGTAATGGCGTTCGGAACCGCTGGTTTGCAGTGTGCCATATGCGCTTCGAATTGGTTGAAATATACATACAAGAGTTGATTGTTTACAAATGAAAATGGATACGGGTTGGCCGGCGTCCATTCCCGCTCCTTACCCTGGCTTATTGGCGTAAAGGTCAATTGCGAAGCAGACCTCGCAACGTTGCACGAAAGCCGATGCAAAATATATCGTTACATCGTTCCCACGCTTTTGGTATCAATGCGTAAAACGATCCTGTCCTTAGTAAATCCGAGACGAGCCCACCTTCAGGCATTATATTCAATATCAACAAACCTATCGCTCCGGGTTACTTGTAACACGTCTAACGCCAAGATCGCGAGATCCTAAACAAGTTAAGCCGACCTCGCGAGCGTGATGGCATCCGTCGCTGTTA
Organism: Botryllus schlosseri; assembly: GCF_051294905.1. Classification (NCBI taxonomy): domain Eukaryota; kingdom Metazoa; phylum Chordata; class Ascidiacea; order Stolidobranchia; family Styelidae; genus Botryllus; species Botryllus schlosseri. The sequence continues at coordinate 23,954,734 of NC_137246.1, read as the reverse complement.
GGCGTTGAATACGTAATTCTTCATTCGCGACAGTGATCTGTTATGGGTTGGGAGGAAATTAGAAGAACGCGGCATTTAAAACGTTTCCGAAAATGTCAAAGAGTGTTGTCTTAACTTTAGGAATTATTCTTATTAGAACTCGATGTCTGATGTCATCTAAACTTCGGTACTATCGCGCGTTTTATGAAATACAACCATGTACGGTCTACTAAGTTGCACTAAGCAGTGCAGATTGTCGAAATCCATGTTCTTTTCGTTCCAATGTGAAAGCTCACCATGGCAGATAGTTGGGTGATGGTACCGTACGATTTCGGTTTGATGATGCATATTTGGGATCGACGCGGCTTACAGTGGATCGGTATACCCATAGATTTCAATGGTCGACGGTTTTTCATACTTTAGGCGCGAGTCAAGACGTTGAGTGTCCTTAGCAGATGCGGATGGTATAAATAATGTTGAGACGCCCTACCCGTGATAGTAATATATAGTACAGATTCGAGTGAATTTGACACGAATCGCATCGAATGCCTGAGATTTACGTGGCACGTTTACACCGTCAGGTTAACGCCAGCATCGATAACGCTCGTAACTCGATCTTTTTGACCACCTGTGTAGTTATAATACTAGTATCTTAAATCAAGGGCGTAGAATTTCGGTACTCGAAAATTAGCTACGGATAGAACTCGAATCGAATACATTACAATTAACACATCTCTGATTCGAGTATTTGAATCGTTGGCCCTAGTGTTAATCATGAATCGCGGATTGCGAGAATAACAAACCGTAACTACAAGCAACAAAGACCACCGCTTTCACTATAGAAGGCCGTATCCCTCCTTATTTCTAGAATAAGGATACATCATGCCGTCAGGAACGCAAACATATATGTATTGTAAATATAGAAAGACCACCATCGCCTGTAAGACATTCACGTTGGTCTTGTTTGGCGATTTGTCCGCTAACACGGGAGTAATGTAAATCTCATCGCGTCGTCGATAACAGCTCGCCTTACAAGACATCTGAGACTATCCCATGGCTTTGCCGATAAGAATCTCCTGTAAACTTTCCGTTCAGGCTATGGTGCGTGCTGCAAGACTCCTGCCTGTACATGTACAACTCGCCGCAATCCGCGTCCACCGAGGACGCGATCGTGCTGCGCGGCTACAGCGTGGTGGCCAACGTGAAGAATCTGAACAGGTCGAGATTCCCGTTTCGGCTGGAGCGCAATGTAAGTTGAACTATGGCTACGCAGCTTTTTCCGAATCAAAATCGCCGAATCCGCAAAAACTTGGAAATTGGAATTTAAATCCGAAAAAATGCAGTAAAAATCAAGTTTAGGCACGAGAATGTCAATTGTCTGTACACCATGCTTGACTCGTTTCGCACTATACAGCTCTCCTGTAGCATGTTCAGGAAAATGGAAACTAGATTAGAATCAAAATTGTATCAGAAGCACTTCAAAAATTAGATTAGAATTACAGTACCGGCATTTCGCTCGAATTAATCTAATTACGCCACTAAAATTATATCGAGCTGGCTATAGTTTGGTGGATGTGTTAAATTCTATTTCATCCCAAACGTGACATGGGTTCCAGTCGGTTTTGGTAATGTTCGGAAATACCGCTCCGCGCGCGGTTTTCGAAATCCGACAAAAGACAGAGTTTATTGCTTCGTCAAACGGAACATTAATAAAAACAAGTTGAATGTGTAAGAAGCCAACGACCCACGCACGCTAATATAAGCGTGTGTAGCTATATCTGTGTAAGATAGCGGAATGTGACGAGATTTTATGGGTCAGTCTACTCCTCGCCCAATTGCAGTAAAATTTAGCCGCTTTAGCTATTGAATTTTATTAGTGTTACAGCCGCTTTTGCGATATTGGTATGCCACTTCAAAAGCTGAGTAAAACATGTAGGTTAGGTTACTCTGGATGGGCTTTTTATTGAATTATGGGACATTATGTGCCATTCGTTAAGGTTAAGGTCATGGTAATCTTCGATTAAACTCGTAGTTCCCATATCAACGCCATTGTACACATTATTAACATGTTTTCAAGTCGTGTATAGCCACCGTTTAACCCTATTGAATGTGGTGTAGCGTGCAGTAAAATGTATCTGTACCGTAATACATATATAGTTGCCATGTGAATATGTCACATGGTATTGAGTCGTATAGTCACCGCCGAATTCCGTAGAATACAGCGTTCGCTAAAACAGTGAAGATTTATCGACGCAATTCACGCAACCGGTGATTCCATACTCATGCGTTCAAATATTTGAGGTCAATGGAAGGGACTTTTTTATATATCATGTGACGAATCCATATCCTTTACGATTTGTATTGGCGGGAGAATACTACTCGCACGCTCTGATACTCTCCGTAATCAATTCACATCGACACCTGCATTTTGTTATTGCATACTCCAAAGTTTGGCTTCCGCTCGGTCGGCGTAACGACTTTTATAAAAAAAACATTGGAATCGACCGTGTTGTGAAAACATTTTCAATTCCTATCGTTTCGAGTCCGTTGAACACCTGCGGATAAATCGGATCGTAGCAGATAGGTTGGAATAGAATGCTGTGTTCACGTATTGATCGCGGTAATTATCGCTTTCAATGCAGCAAGTTCTAAAACGTTATATGTAAGTGGCGTTGGTTTCTCGCAACGATTATGAATTAATATGCATCTCTCCGATGATCAGATGTTATGTCGATTGCAGTTATTAAATATTATAAGGATTTGGGAATTATCGCTCCTCCGCCAGGCGCATCTCGAGGTGGTGCCATTAGAATAAGCGATTATTATCATCCTATCACCGTAATCTTTTCATTGAACGCGCGCTATACTTTTCGCTAAAACAGTTGACATAGGTGCCTCTCTAAATTCGATATAATGACATCAAACAAAGGTGTGAGTGTGGGAAGAATATATGTGAACGGTCGTAATGTATTTCAGATCATAGGATTGCGTTTGATACCTACGAGATTACCGTTTTCTTTCCCCGTTGAAGTTGATCGTTTTAATGATTCAGTGTTTAGTTATAGAAATTAAACATGGAACGGCAACGACCGATTTTGCAGCTTCGTTCCGCTTCGCCGAGGCTGGAGTGGAGAGTGGTTTTGCGTAAGCGACTGTAGGATTTCTGGCAATGCAAAAGCTATCTTCCCGAGCACAGAAATTAATGAATATGGTCTTGATCGAAAGCCACTGTTGCACCGATTTCGAAAATATAAATTAAAATAATGATCAGGCACTGGTCCACCTAGAATCCGTCCTCCAAGTCGAAATATCGGCATTGTTCGAACAATCGGAGAGTCGCAACGGGTCATTGTTATGGTCATTGTGTTGCGGTTACCCGATTGTTTTGAACAATGCCGATATTTCAGACTTGGAGGACAGATTCTAGGTGGATCAGTGCCTGATCATTATTTAAATTTATATTTTCGAAATCGGTGCAACAGTAGCTTTCGATCAAGACCAGATTCAATAATTTCTGAGCTCGTTAAGATAGCTTTTGCATTGCCAGAAATCCTACTGTCGCTTACGCAAAACAATACTCCTCTCCAGCCTCTGCGAAGCGGAACGAAGCTGCAAAATCGGTCGTTGCCGTTCCATGTTTAATTTCTATAGTTTAGTACTTCCGAACGGGGTGCGGATTGTGAGTTGTGTGTTGTTTTTTCGCAGGGATCGCCGACGATTCATTTGAGCGCCGACAGCGACCGGGATTATATGTTGTGGGTGGGAACTCTGGAAAAAGAAATGTCGATGGTCCTGCCTGCTTCTACGTAAGTGTCATCAACACTGATTTATGATGAAATATAGCCTGTTCTATTCAGTGTTATATAATAATTCCGTATAGAGCTTCTAACAACCTATCAAATATGTATGAATTGTGGCCCTTGTGGTTGTGGGTATATATATTTAGCTTAGCCTCTGCTATATAGGACGTTGTTTGAGAGGGGGATTGGGGGCTGCGTTTTATCTCAATAAAAATGCCATCCATATCTAAAACCTGTACCGGGCGCCTTATAACGCTCATACGTAATGTAAGGATACAACAGGTAAGACAGTGCGACCAACATAACCGCCATCATCAGTTTGATCACACATTGGTTATTTGCAACTATCTGCTGGCGTTGGCCGATATATTTTGTACGTGGACTTTGCATGGATATTGGATATCCCTACGCAAAACTTTCGTAGGCGGTCGGTATATGTAGGGCCCCGACCATACATGTTTTGGGGCTCATAGGTCATGATTGATGTTGCCTTGCGTGTTCTGAATGCGTATCCTGGGTACACAGGCAATGTGTCCACAATTTATAATTGTACACTGTATACATTTACGATACTCCGGGCAACAGACACCGTGCAGCTTCATCGCTACAAATGATATTCAATTGAATAGTACATTCTCATGCTCGCATTGAAATAAACCCGAATATGTTCGACTGACACTCGTCGGGGTTAATCGTCAGCAACCCTTACCCTTGACGATAGTCAGCCGAAAATATTCGGGTGTATTTCAATATGAAAATACTATTGAATCGCATATTAAAGTTCTGTACTTCCAATAATCTACAAATGATTTATTATCACCTACAGAGACACAGAAGTTCTCATGAGCAGCATCAAAAACACTATCAAACACACAAGCTCCGATCCTCAATCCGGCGACTCTACGGAGAAATCTAAAACGGTAAGAGTTAATGCTTTTCCAGTGACGTCTTGTTTGTTATTCCGAAACCCGGTCCGTTTTTCCGGATTTTCGTCTATTCATTTCCGAAACCGATCAGTCGACACGCACGATCGCCCGGGCCGCCACGTTTCTAGACGCCCTTTTTTCTATTCAGCCCGACGAAAATTCGACTCGCGAAGAATTTAATCAGCAGAAGGAACATCTTTTACGAGAGGTCCTGGCGAAAACGCAAAAGGTGATGGAGGAGCAGCGATTGTTGCAGGAGAAGGTAATGGACGAGTAGTGGTGTTATGTCATAAACAGCGTGAAAATGCGATGCTGTTGTCTTCCGTCGAGGTTGATTTGAAATATTTATATCTCAGCAGGTGCTGTTATTGGCTAAAATGTTACCCTCCCGGATTTGTAAATTTGTAAATGTTCCTCCCTATCCGGTTTATGTTGATGCTCGACCAGTGTGTCAATGAATGACGTTACAAATGAAAAACAAATTAATGAGTAAAGAAACCATATACACATGCAATTTATACTATCTATGCATGAGTTGAGCTTGCATGTTTTGTAATAGATATTATCGGATCAAGTCTTGGCCATATTTAAACCAAATACACCAGCTTTAATCCACAGTGTCCCATGATATTGCAGCATGATATTACGTGAATGCTCATTTGCTCATTGCTCATGCTCATCTATCGAATGACCCACATAACTATGTCGCACGTCAATTGCAAAGTCCATCAACTCTGTTAACCTTTCCGTGCTAATCTCGTAGCTGATGAATTCATAAACCATAGAGTCATAGACGATTTCGTATATTTCGACACAAAGATACAGGCCGGGGCACGCGCGCAACCGACCACAGAACGCTATTGGAACGCGCACTTTCGAACCGTTATCAAACCCGCGAAAGATAACGAAATCAACATTTCCGCTTTTCCAGCACTCCGACTCCCCACTCCCAGTCACGGTGTCGCCGCACGCGACCAAGATCTCCAAAAGCCAGCTCAACAATAAGTTCACCCGCGCGCGTGAGGAAGAGGAAATGCGCGCTACCAAACAACTGACGCTGCTCAACAAGCGACGCAACTCGGCTCAACTAAAACTCGACCAGATGGCCAAGCAGCTAGCCCCGAAATCGGGGCGACGGCGGCGCGAAAACCCGCAACAGTTCGGAGAACTAGAAGCCAAACTGCGGCAGATGCAAGCTAAACTCGACGAGGTAGACAGAGAGATAGCCGCGAAGCAGGCGATGCGTTTGGACGCGATGGAGAAGATACAGCAGCGTCTTGACTTGGAACTGCTCATACTGGAGCAAAGAGACACTCTGGACATTATCAGAAAACACGGCGCTTGGCAAGGTAAATACGCAGCGCACCAGCGAGGGGATGATAAACTGGCAGCTATTGATGAAGCTTGCGCTGCGTCCGAGTGTTCGGACGCGTCCTCGACGTCCGTGCGCTCTCCTGACGCGTCTGTACGTTCTCTCGACGCGAGCGTACGTTCTCTCGACGCGTGCGATTCGCGAGCGGCGACGCCTGGATCCGAGAGATGTTTTGGCGGGAAATCACCGACGGATCGTCGTGACGTTTTGTTGAGCAGCGGCTGTAGTGATGGTGGGGGATTCAGCCCGTGCAGTAGTAGTGTGTCTTCTTCCGTCGACGATTTGGACAAACCGCGTCTTGAAAGCGGCGCTAGCAACGGAGAGCAAACGCACGCGAAAGACGAAGTCGATCCGTCCATATTAGCTGATATCGAGGTGAGTCGGGTTCTGTTTGGTTACGTTGTGTTGTGAGCGTGGTGATGTAACCGCGTGGGATGAGCTGATTTGTTGGAAATCCTAATCCTTGATTCGGGTTTTATGGACCTAGAATAGTGATTCGCACTTTTGATCGCGGACCCCTTCAAATTTTGTGTGCAGTTGTGTGCGCCTACACCCAACATTTCAGAAGCTGTATTCGCCCCATAAAAAGAACGTATTTAGCCTAAAGTCCCGCTACTTTTATGAGGTTATAATGATTGGTACTCAAATATTAAACTCTAAGGTTCGTTGGTTCTACTACTATTATCATTGACATTCGTCCAATATTCCTGTATCGTGATTCCTTATCCTGAGTCCTGTCTTGTAGCTCGAAACAAGACTTTTGTACGACCGTCGTGGGTAATTCTGCTCACTGGGATTCAAATTCGTATTTACGGCGCTTGCGCGAATATCCTATCCTGATAAATATTTAGTGTACGACGCGGAATCAAAAGTTTTTTCACGATGTGATTCCCTGATTCTCTTCCCTACGCATGCAAGCGCAATTTTCGCTCGGAGCAGTCATGAGAACTGAGAAAACAATTGAACATTTAGAATAACTTGCTCCTTGTTTTTCGTCCTGTGCAGGGAGGGGGAATCGAGCGTTCAAAAGTATGCCAAGGGGGGAATTGAGTAAAACAGGCTGGGAACCGCTGCTGTAGGCTGTTATAGGCCGTTTCGTGCGTCTGTGGTCATGGTCATGTGTTCTTAGAAGCCTACGCCATTAGCGCTATCTTAGCGAGAACTTCAAAACTCACTCCTCTATTCGTGGTCGGCCGATAAAATGAATTTCGCTAAAGTTGTGGCGTCGACTCCGGAGTCTTGAACAATAATTGCAACCTCGATGACATACATTTTCATGACCACGGGTACAATCTTGATTTAGGCCTACTCCATCTGCTAACCATGTATTATGATCCTGCAACATAACATTTTCCCAAACTTTAGCTTCTTTTACACAGGATTTCCAAAGGTTCTCCCGCCAGAAACTTGCGTCTCTTGCCAATCAGCGCTCCTGAAGACCTCTCTCTCTCTCGTGCGCGCGCGTGATTGCCAACGTTTTCTGATAGATATGTCGCGGTATTGCGGATTTTCCACGCCAACTACAGTTCGTTTACATCGAGAATCTTCCCTGTTTATGCATATCGGATATAAATCTAAATCATATTGCGCGATATATTGGACGCTTGACGTTTTCCAAGTTTTGCTGCGTTGGTCTTGCTGCAATGCGTTCACATTTTTTGCCTACGTCGTCCGTTTGTTTGTTTTTCATTTGCTTCACGAAACTTCCACGTTTTTTGTTTTATCTTTTCGATTATATATTGTTCGATATTTTACTTGTTTATTATTTTTTATAAAATTGCTTCACGTCCACAAGGAAATTCATGCTGGTCTTGTGATTAGTTCTACTTGAAATGCAAGTTAAGAGGGTAGTTGTTGAGGGTTGATTAAGTGGTTACTGTCATCACTTACAGAGAAGCATAGCTGCGAGATGATGTCATTTTATATGAATAAAGTATAGATTTTTTTCGGTAAGCCTGAATTCATTGAGGAGATACGAATAGTGTGAGAGAGTTCGTAAATACGTATGTTATTTTGATACACCCGACGCCCTACTGGAAGTATGGTGGACATTAGCGAAGTACCGATAGAAGTATCGATTTCCAAGTAAGGAAAAAAGTAAGTATCCTAGGCATATATTGTTTTGCCTAAAATACTGGAAACTGTCTTATTTACTCTAAACTCATAACCACTTGAGTAACTAGTGCGAGTAGGCAAAACATACTGTGAAAAAGTGGAAGAGTCCAACTCTGCTAACATGTGTCCAGATGCAGCCTATCGAGTTAATTTCATGTCCAAAAATAGCAGTGGCCACAAAGCTGTCAAATAAATGCTCTGAAGTTTCGGAAATGCTAGGTGCCGTAATTTCCTGATAACGGATGAATATATCGGGATTATCGATTAGGGGTAATATCTTAAGGTTTTATCGGTATCGGCTCGAAAATATGATATCGTCAGGACTCTAGTTGTCATCACAAGTCTAATATCTACTTGGAGCCTATATCCTACGAAATCTCGAAATGTATGGGCGACGCGTTGTGTCTCATATAACGGAGACATCACCATCTTTACTCTATACCGTGTCCGGTGTGAAAGTGAATGCTTGGAGATGAAACACCTAGTCGGACAGTGCGCACTGCCGCCGCGATGAATGGTGCAATGGTGATTTGGATGCGGGGCAGCAGTGTAAGTCTGAATAGCTTTTCCGCAGCGTGGATATACTTATACAATATACATTATACATCGCGCACTCAACATCAGATTAATGCTGCCTACTTGACTCCGATTACAGGATTACGGCCGTTGAAACGAGCTTACTTGATAGAAATTTTGATGTCCACCGATTTACTCTCATTGTTCGAGCACAAGCAATGTAGAAGATCAACTGCTAAAGACTATCCACCTGCTGATTCTGGGTCAATGGGGATTACTCGCTTTATACTTACCCCAATGCGTCAGCCATGGAATTGCCAATCCGAATGCGTATCATGCCTTCTGTTTCTGCTAAACTCGGGATATTGTTTTTCAATCTAATTTGTATTGGACGTTCTATGAAATGCTATACTCAAGCCACTTATAGCCACTACATGATACAGGGAAAAGATTCGAAGGCATCCCGGCGAGTATACCTGAATTTTGTGAATCTACCAAACACCTTGTCTCCTACTAGGCTGACGAATGATTAATGATAATACATACGAAGAGTGGAACGTGGGGAGGAGACAGCTTATACCTTGTAATACCCTTGTGAGCTCACATCGTATGTGAACTGGGATATACAGTGGTATCGCGCTCACACAGGAGCCAACAATTGAGTCACCAGTTGATTTCATCAAAGTCGCCAAGCTAAGTCACCCTATATATAATATACGGTATTTGGTGCAGTACTTTCAATATCCTGCCAAATGTGCCACGAAAGAGAACGAAACAACTAGACCAAAATGTTCCCAGAACCCTACAGAGCGACCACGATGATGTCATAGTACCTGAGAATATTGCACAGAGTATACATTGCATATATATTTTTGATCCATTACAGATTTGGGGGGCTAGGCCTACTGTTGAATCGACTATTTTGAGGGTTCCAACCAGGGTTGTAATGACTCGAGTCACGATTTTTCTGATGACTCGACTTGACTCGAGTCATTTTCTCAAAATACGGAAATGACTCGACTCGAATCAATATGTGTATTGACTCGACTTGGACTCGAGTCATTGTGCATGACTCGAATCAAGTCATATGACTCGAGACTGAGGCGGCCAAGACCGACATTTCATTGTAATTTCAAAGAATAGTAAAGTAACCACCTCATTGGGATATCATCTATTGGTACTGGTACTTGAAAAAGCGACTAGAAACCATCAAAAGTGAGGAAAATTAGTATATTATAAATGCCAATCATTCGATATCACCAAACAGCGGGTTTAACAAGACTTCAACTGGAAACTGAGCAGTAAACACAATGACTTGGACTCGGAATCGAGTCATTATCCATGACTCGGACTCGAACCTCTGCTCGATGACTTGGACTCGTACTTGACTCGGTGGCGAATTGAAGATGACTCGACTTGACTCGAGTCAAAACTATAAAAGTGAGATTGACTTGTGACTTGGGGCCTTGTGACTTGATTACAACCCTGGTTCCAACCATCCCATATCGTATAAGTCGGCAATATCGGGCGGTAATCGTCATTAGGTTCAGACATGCTTTTTGGAAAATATTCACACGATTATGGCACAATTAAACACAATTTATTTAAAGGCCATCGTTTTAAACACCGTTAAAACATGTTTTAAACAAAAAGTGTCAAACAATCATTTGTTTTAAATGCAACCTTAAGTATAGCACTCGCTAGTCTGCGTCGATCACTGCTAAGATAACTGCTAAGAAGTCTATGTGCAATGTGCATGTGTAAATGCTTTTGAAATGGCTGGATGGTGATATCCAGAGGTAGACTAGAGGCTAGTTACCTTCAGATTTTCGTTATAAGTAGCCTACTCGAGTATTTTCGTGCGGCTTCATACGTAGCCTACTCTGAAGTATGAAATGTGGCTCCATCCAACATCCAAAAAGTTTTTGGGACCGCTGGTCTAGCAAATCAAATTCCATACGAATGGATGGTAATTATTTTCTTAGCATCTTGCCTGGCTTGTTCTTGCTCTTGGGGCCTGCGCAATGATATGAAATGTATCTATGCGGAATATGGATGCTTCAAAGTCGGCACCAAGTTCCTCCGTTAGGTGTCGCATTGACTCTTTGAATAAGCTATCGAACTCGATCGTGTCTATTGGTTCAGTTACAATTGAACTCTGTTTGAACCGCAAAAACGATCAATGGCAAAAGCTCGTTGGAAAATTTTAATGTATTGTTTTTGGTGTCCTGAATATAGTGATAATTATTACTTATTTCGGTTAATTTAGATTTCAACTAGTTCTAAATATACCTGGTCCGACAACCTAATTAGCACTATCTTTTTTATCGTCCAATCTGACATATACAAAACTATGTGGATACCATTCTCTTTCAAAATATACTGTAGATTAGACATATCTTCTACTTGACAGTGGTGAGTACCGATTTGTCACGCCCCAGGAATGCCTTCGAAATTACATAAAGCAGTTCGTACAGCTTTTTTTGAGACGAAGTGACATCATTGAGACAAAATATATGGGAATTTGCAGGGCCATAGTCGTTTCTTATTACCCAAACGTGAAGTACTGGTAATATATGCGGTAAATCTTAACGAGTCTGTCAAAATATATGTGGGATAAGTGCATTGACCTCGCCAAATCGAGTGCTCTCTCACACCCAAGTTTTCTAATAAATGACGTTACACCAGAGAAAATGCCAAGGATTAGATAATAACTGTACACTGTGTGCAGCGCGCACTTGACTTTCTTCATCGCTCACGAAGAGAGTGCAATACACGCCTTGAGAACTTCATGTTTGTCCTTCTGTATACATACGCGGCATATTTCATACCCACTACTGCTTTTAGATCCCGTGTCAAGTGGAATAATCACTTATACGTTATGAGTTATTGTTGTTACCATGAAAGGGGAAATTATTATTTCCGAAGAACAATAACAAGCTATTCCCACCACTGGAGTAAGGGGATTACATGGGGATGAAGGTTGAATACTTCACACTTTTCAACCCTCAACTGAATCCAAATCCTTGATAGCGACGATAAGAAATCCTTTGTCTCCTTCGACACCTTGTTTAAATGTGAGATTACTCTGGAATAGCTATTTCCTCTTGTACGTGACAACCGTCCTCATTCATTAGGGGACGGATAGGATCTGGGTCGGGGTGAGATCCGAAGGCCATCCTGTTCGCGCCAATCGGAAAAGTTGGGTGCGATTGAGATCTAACTACTCGATATATAGTATTATGTAATGCATGAGAGCTAATTTCCAGTATATTGTGCTGCTAGCAGGAATGCGAAAAACCTCTTTGCAATTGTATAATAAAATCAAAATGAAACGAATGCGTGCATGTGCATACTGCATAGCCAAAACGTGGCATATGAGCGCGTGTAATGTACACCCTGCAATATTGAATATAATGTATAAATGTGACTCCCATCGCCTCTTAGGTTCCGGAACTTCTCTGACTGCTTACTAATCTCATTATGTTTCATTGGAATATACCAAACAGCAAAAAATCTCCAATCTTATTTGCAAAACTATCACAGAAAACTACAATATGTAGCCTACCTAGTATGGTCATTGGATAATATTATTTATTTGCTAATAGTGAGTATCGCACGAAAACCCCTATCAGTAGTTCCACTGATGTCAAGGTTTATTTGTACTTGATTCGATATTTTATATTGTTCTATGTGTATTGTGTATGCCCCTTCTTTGAAGAATGCTGCATTGTCTGTAACTGTATGTGCCCCCGGACTTCGATAGCGTAACTCTGAAAACGTCATGCTGTATTTGGGTTTGAGTCAAACCGTTTGACATTGCTAAGCCCAGGGTACATTCTCACCACAATCTTATCGCCCAACGTTCAATTTCCGTCTTTTATACCCTTATGTTTCTGACCAACCAAGTGACTCGTTTTTCCGGTGATTTTGGGATCGTTCTGATTCGTTCTATCAATAAATTGTATCTATTTCAAGATGATATTTTGTAGCCTAAGATTCTTTATTTTGGACATGTCACAATTGTCACATATGTAGCCTAAGGCCCATCTAGGCTACCTCTCATGTGACGTAACCACAGAATTATTCCGTTATTCCATCGCCGAGATTACTCTAATTTCAAAAAGGACATTTCTCCATCGGAAATCTATGTAAGCAATTAGAAATATTATACAGAGCCACATCTGTTGGTTAGCTACTGTTGGTGTTGCTCGAAATTAATTTAATTTACGAATTTTACAAATTTCCTAATAAGAGGGCAATAGCAGCTGTAAATGACTGTGGTAAGGGTATACGTACGTACGTGCAGTACATTCATTATTATGATGTGACTGAATCAAGCATGCGAGAAAAATCATTGTTACGTAGTTTCGATGATCCAGCATCTATGAGGCGTGAAAGAATCTGATTACACTTTTTAGTTGTTACGGTTGGATCTATAGCACCGACTTCAGCACCGGTAGGTTCCTGTTAGGCTAGGTTGCTCTGTCGTAGCTGAATCATGTGATGAGTTAACCTACAGGGTAGTGATTGAGAAATATACAATGGATTTATCTAAATTGTAACAGTCCCGTCAGTTAGATATGCCTCAGGCTCAGGGATGTTTGTGGTGTGGATACGTTGCAATGAGTGCGATGCAGTGTCAGTTGAAACTGCTATTTTGACATGCAGTGTTGCTGTGAACCAAGGCAGAACATGTCACACATATCAAGCCTGCGGTGCAGCCATAGGAGGTCCCAACTGCCATATGCCAATTGGCCCCACGCGGTATATCTGCAACACGTCACTTCAGGTATGGCTTCTTAACCTATGATGTAATCGTTATGTCATATTTATTGCAAAGAAAACACTGCAGAGAAAATGCATTCCCACTTATCCATCTACTTCAATATTTCCTTTCGACACACTGTCTGCCTGCAATCAAAACAGTTCTTTGTGTTGGCTCTTCAACACTCTGAAATATGTAATCGGATTATTCCATTGCGCAAATTGAAGTCGACATAGCTATCGTATCTTGTATGCGCTCGACGGTGCCATTGTTTTAGCCGCACTAATTCGGGGATTTCGCGGTAACGCCCCCTAAAAACTCCGTAACGGTAGCCAAGTTTGCTTACTGTGGCATTATACCATGTCATGATCCATTCATAGGTCGGTGTCAAATTACGCCATTAACATTGGCTGTTATTTTCTACTGGAGGCTGAGTCATATCAGAGTTTGCATATAGTGTGCTTGTGCACTGTGCATTGAACAATTGTGATCTAGCTGCCGTATAAATAGCTATCGTTGATTGATAGAGCAGCAGCCATTCCCAGTTCCCACCCTTCACAGCTCGCGAGGGTTTACCGTAAACCTTGTTTGGGGTCTACTGACATCAACAAATTCTCTCGGCGTCACAGCATTGGATTGTATTGAAAGCTATATTCAAGTTCTGTACCACGAACTAGCTATTTAGAGTAAAAAAAGAACACACTGTCAGTTGATACTTAAGGTTGCAGATAGGATGTGACTAGATCAAAGCATACAGTGCATAAAGTCGTAAAGTCCGCTTCTTGCTTTCAATCGCGCCATAGTTTGAGAGCCGACCTAAACAGACCAGCAATGGGATTTGGCAATCAGCTAACTTTCCTTACGTCACGTGAGCAAGTGGGCTCAATTGTACCTTTTTGACGCAACAATTACTACATTTGTGGTTTTGTTTCGTGGGCTTGCTTCATCGGGAAACGAGGGCTATAATATACGGATCAATTAATTTAACACCGTTTTAGTCAGTTACGGGTGTCGATGTGTCGAATATGGTAACATTTAAAACCACTCCTTCGAATCTATCATAATACGTCCCGTATTCCATATATATTAACTTGCTTGTATCTAGCGCTATCAATTTCTTTCCGATTCGCAGACATTGTTTCAGTTGTATTCGCGTCGAAGTTGAACTAGAAAATTTTCAGCTTTTCCTATTAGATTAGAATTAGAATTAGAGCTACACATTGCCGAATGGACATTACCGAGAATGGTCATCACCGATAATGGACACCACCGAGAATTGACATTACCGAGAATGGCCAATGTCAAGAATATAGCTTACTGGGACGGACGTTGTCGAGAACTTTATACCTAAGCATCGATGCCGAATGTGGCAAAGCCGTGATGCACTCACACGATCTGAGTAACGAGCATATGCATAACACATCTACATTGCATATATTGTATTCTCGGTAATGTCCATTCTCGGTGGTGTCCATTATCGGTAATGTCCATTCTCGGTGGTGTCCATTATCGGTAATGGCGTTCTCGGTAATGGTTTTCTCGGTATTGACCGGACACCCGATTTTCCAATTGCCATCTATACACAAATAAGCTGGGCGATAGCCAAATCGATTCATACTTCCGAATACTAGCGATTCACACATTTTGAGTAGTTTGAATAGCCTATATAGCTGTAGATATCGAACCAGGTGAGAAGGTTACAGTGGTAGCAATATCTCATTGCGTACCGATTCGCTGAAAGATAAACCCTGCCTCGCGAAGACTCTTTCTAACCAAAACAATGCCGATATCTGTGTGGTTTTATCACATGGCTTAACTTGATTATGAAAGCTTTAGCAGTGCGTTCGGTCATTAGAAAGATCAACTTGCGTTTGAAAAAGTAGGTCGCCGTGTTGGTGAAAACGAGAGTCGTGTCTGGAGGTGCTGCGTAACTCAAACAACGAGAAGCCCGTACCCTTGTGTTCTCGAAATGAAGATTGACTCATTTCGATCCTTTATGTTTGAGTCGAGACATCAGATGCGGGACTTCAACATGTTACCGTCAATTCGCGCTGGTACACAATGGGGCAGTATAGTTTGATACACGACTATTAAAGTCTCGTAGTTTCGCGAGTGGCTAGTGAAGATATATTGGCATCAGGACTGTTAGTAGACTTCAGTTCTTTATCGGAAAGTTTTATATGGTTAAAATGTGTGAAACAGTCTTGCTACTTACGTGGGTTGAAAGCTTGAGATAGTAAAGGATAATCTTCGATTCGTATTGTCCGCAAATTCATATTATTATACAAATGAATAGTATATTGATATAGAAATAAACCTGAATATTTTCGGCTGAAACTCGTCAGTGGTTATTGTCAGCAAATAGTAGAGTCTTGGAAATAACATTGTATATCAACACTAGTTGCTGACGATTACCCCTAGCGAGTGTAAGCCGAAAATATTCGGGTATTTGAATACGAATATACTATTCAATTGTATATATTGAAGTTCTGTGCCTCCAAGAAGCTCTTCAAATTCCCGCAGGATTGCATGCGCTATATTTGTGTTCTAGTCGTTGGGATGATATCATTGTAACTGTTTCAATATCATGTGTATCACTTTTGTTGTTTGTCTGCGCAATTTCGACTTCTGTTTCCCGAAATAGACGAAAAATGGATGATTGCTGGTTGCCCGCCGAGATTTTCGCTCGAAAATGGTGCTCGAAACGCCGTAGGAGAATTCCATCGCGTTGTGATTATGTGGCACATACGACCTTCGGGTGCCGCGCTGTCCACTTTTGCCGGAATTATGCTGTACATAGGAGCGTTATTTTGAGGTAATTGAGAGGATAGTGTGTATATCTTGCCTCAATTCGACACCTTTGCTTGTGATGCGTAGCAGTGTAGTGAATTTACATATTGAGTTACCACAGCAGTATACGCACCGCACCTGTTAGCAAAGCAGCGAGACTGCGACAGTGATATTTCGTCGTGTAGTTTTCGGGTTCACATTACATCGCTAAATGATTAAATGATAGCAAACGAGAACGCGCCGGCATGTTCAGATTATTCTTTCTTCGACAATCGGGATTGTGACGTTGTCCAGTTCAGATCAGCTCAATATATTATTAATTTATTGGTTTCAAAGCACTACCACAATGCGATACAATGAAAAGACAGAAAAGAGTCGACCAGGCTTAGAATAGTCTTTCAATAAACACCTACCGGTACTTCAGGCGTAGAACAGGTCGGAATATATATGCTGATTCAATTATTATTGTTTCAATATGCTGCCGATATTCTCATTTGCGCGGTGTTTTTGCTGCTAAATTGTAATTTTCTATCATGAGATACATACTTATTACGGCTGATGTGTTTACGTTAACTATTGAATGTGGTAACTGTTTTTGTATGACACTAGAGAAGTGGATGACCCCGATTCAAAGTCACGGGTTGCAGCATTCGAACTGACTGTGGTCACTGGTCAATTGGTGATAGAATTTCATCGATCACAGAGGTCGTTACAAATATATATTTTCTATAATCGTAGTGCAGTAATGCCTACTATGCTTGCTATTTCAGTGGAGTAGTGCTAGTTGGCTAACACTACGTATCATCGTTACTAGGATGTAATGTGACTGTGTCTCACTAAATGAACCCGAAATGGGTTTTAGTTTGCAGGTCTCGTGTAGTGTTGGACTTCTACAGACGTAGTGTCACAAAATCGCGAATGGATTCCTACGAAATATACATATAGATACGCCTTGTGCGTAAGTTATGGCCGATATTTGTTGGCAAAGTCGTTTTCGAATTTGTCTCAACCGTTTCGACCTGCTTGACTCCAGCCGCGCAAATGTACCGATTATAGCTGGACGCTTACAAGAATTGTCGTATATTCAAGCAATTTTAGGATGAAATAACAGCGCCCTACGAACGCTTTAGGAAACTCTATCCGGCTATTATAAGAATTACGTCGCGTGTGATTCCGCATTATCAAGCGCAGATCGTAAGCGACACAATGGCAGAACGCGACCAATTACTAACGGATTTGACCCTTCGAATTATGAGTCGCGAAAACGCCGAATCCGGCCCGTTTCTCGCAGTTAAGTAAATAATCCAGGCCTTCGCGCCATGTTGTTTTAATTGTTATCGACCTATGAGTTCGCAGCCGACTCCTCTCTTCCCCGAGGCGATTTTTAAAGCAGATACGAACCAACCACTTCCCTCTTCAATTTCAAACGACAATATGATCGCCATCAGACAACGAAGACATGCACTTTTTTCCTAACGTTTCGAAGATTTAGCGGATAGCTTACGACTGCTTAGTTCGTTCTGACTACATAGTCTTACGAGGGACGTACCGGGAATGATGAGATTAGTGTATCCTCTGGTAAGCAGTGAATTTGACAGGCTTACTAGGAGTTTGCAAGTGTTTATTATAGCCTGCGAGTTTGTAGTAGTTATGAGTGCGGATCGATACAGATCTACTACGTCTCTGGAATTTCTCGTACGGGTTTCGCTAAAATAATAGTTTCGTTTTCACAATAAGCAGCCACCTATGAGTCTGTGTCTTAGCTTAATTTCTCGTAATTGACCGAGTTGACGTAACCGTCAGTGTGTTATTGTCACTGTGAACGACTGTCGGAAGATCAGAAATACGGAATACGGGATGAGGACGCTGAAGAAAGTCCGGAAGATTAGCCACGACAATTTTGTCGAGTCTTACGGAGTCGTGACGAGAAGCAAGAGCGTCGAAGGTATACGAAAATGCAATTACTTTAATTAGGCTACACTTAGATATATAGCGAAGGAACCTCCAGTAATGGTGATGATGATGTAACCGAATTATCATACCTTAACGGTGATATTCAACCGTTTCTAGGATGATACAAATTGAATATTTGTCCCAACTATGCAGATACGTTAATCCATATTTTATGATGTTTACATTACTCGGATTTATGACGAATGATAATTAGTAATACTCTTCCTAATCAGCTGTACACAGCACGCATGACTTGTTTCGATCCGACTTACTGCATTAGTAATTTATCACCTGATGATAATATATTATTCGTAGGTCGTGCAGGGCCTAAAAGTTCGGTGTCGCAGTCGTCCGAGATATTTGGAACTTTTCGACGCAGGAAAACCAGTTACAGCTCTGTTGACGAAGCTCTAAACCAGGTTGGTTCTATTGAATTATTTTGATGCATCCACAATTTAACAAGTCTTCCAGACGGGCGAGTTTTGATGTAGTATTTTGACTCAGTGACTGTAATATTATATTGTATGCATACATTGCATAGTGTATGAAGATTATATTGTACATTATACACAAGCGATGCCCTCATGTACTCAATTTATGATGCTCCAGCAATGATACTGCAGTAAATTAGGTTCGATTCGATAGCAACTTGTCAATCGATCGATGTGCTTTGTTAAAACTGTTGTGTTGCTGGTATGATGAGCTTGAAGTGAGTAAAATCTAGTGTGGAATTGGCAGTTGTGATAACGCAACATCTCAATGACAGGCAGCTTGAGACAAAGAAACGGAATACAACAATTTGAGTCTTGTTTTGTCGATGTGTTGATTATCAGATTTAATACCTGTCGAAAAGGGCGTTTCTCTGATCCTTTCTCGAAGATCATACCGTGAAGTAGTTTAGCTACAGTTTTTCTCGGCGTGAAGTATGATCTTATTTCTCGTGCCCAACAGGGGCCCAGACCGTGTAAAAAGGCCCTTGTGTTGGAGTATTGGGTCTTACGTGTAGATCAGTAAGTTGTGTGTTATTTTGCTCACAAATCCTGTGTGAGAAATGTCGTAGCGGTTCTCAACTCGTCGCCCCACCTTAGAGATTCCGAGAACTATGTACAATACGCAAACCGGTCTTCAACTCCTGGATAAACATGAATTGTAACAAGTTCTAATCCTGTATCCTACCAACAAGACCTTGCAGTCGAGGATTACCGCCTCTCCACGTGTATGGGTTCGCTTCTAACAGGATTAAATGCTGAGCAGGAACGCGACTATTTAGTTGAACCTCGCTGGAGTTTGATACTCAATGACATACTGTTGATTGTAAATATAAAATGATTTAATTGAATCGATAACGTGCTCTTCGTGCTGTACAATGCACGCTACGTATTCTAACCCGGTATACATCTGTATGAAATTATATCCTCGGTCGTAGGCTGTTTCGTAGCGCCGGATGCAGAACTCCTTATTATAACACACCATCTTTTCGGGTAGTTGTACTGGACAATGTATTGGCCTCTATCACGAATGTAATTACGCGCATGAAAAATTCACGTTTCGCGCGCGGCAAGGTTGATATTTAGTCGGAAATTGTACATGTATAGTACTCTATATTCGGATACATGTTAACCGCGATTATCGAGTCTCGTTTTGGCAGTAACTTAGTGTAGATCGAGTGTCCTTTGTCCCGCAAACGCAGGTGTTCGAGAATCGTTGACTCAGGCTTGTTGGCAATGTAAACATCCAATTTATTCGAAGAAAGATAATTTTCACTCATAACAGATTGGCTTTATGACCCACGTACCCGTAACCCCGATCAGGCCCGGACTAGATTACATGGGAATTTTTTGCGCACGATTGTAATAACTGTAATATACTGGTTCTGTATGGTCGCATGATTTTTGATCGGAACCAACAATGGGACTCATCTCATTCGGAGACTCAGCATGTCATCATGTAGTATGTCATGTCACAAAGTGCAATGAAATAGGTATGGTCGAAAAATACCAAATATTTGTTGTTATACATATTTGGTGATACGATTTTTGATATACAATGATTTTTCCGATTCTCTACCAGTCGCTGACGATTACCCCTGACGAGTGTCAGCTAAAAATATTCGGATTTTTCTCGATATGAATATACTATTCAATTGTATATTGAACTCTTGTACCTTCGAGAAGCTCATCAAACATTCTTTCATTTGATATAGAACCGGCATTATACTCCTTGTGGTCACATCAAGGTACACATTTGAACTTCTCACATTTATACTGTTGTAACCTCATAATGAGTGATATGAAACACGAAGAACTAGAATTTTAGTATATTCTCACATAGTATCACGTGTCGTAGAGAGTATTGTTGAGAAATCATGGATTGCCATTGACAAGATATCCAAGACTTGCTGGTTGTTCGTGCGCGTCTTATAGCCATTTGTATCGGAATCCACTCAGTTTGATGATGTCATGTCGTCGTAGCGCAAAAATTCCGCCACATTAAGATCGTGCGATTAGCGAAATATTCGCCAATATCGAGATTCGTGACCGAGGACCGATGAATCATTTGATATTTTCATCGTACGCTCCTCCGGGCTACGCTTGGCAATGATTGGATGTTATCTCGAGATTGACAGCGATTCCATCATTGGTCGTTAGGCCGCTGTGTATTTTTAACGCGAGAGAGGGCAAATGGTGTCTGCATATTGTGCGATAGTGATCAGATATTCAAACCGGCATTCACGTGAACTACCCTCGGAATAATACGCGGGAAGCGGACTTGGACAACTAGATAATTCTAGTTAACAATTAGACTAATTAGAGCGAAATGCCGTTAATCTAATTCTAATCTAATTTGGAAAAAAAACTGTAGCTATAATTCTAATTCTAGTCCAATTTTAGAAAAACGTCTATCTATAATTCTAATTCTAATCTTATTTGGGTCTAGTTTTTCAAGTCTAGCGCAAACCATAACGTATTTACGCACCGCACGCCGACTGAGGTCAAGGGTTCGCGTATCGCGAATGCTTCCAGAAGAATGAGGCTCGCTTCTTCGCCGAAACTTTAGGCACGCTTGTTAGGTGCGCCTTTTCTCGCCCGAGTCTACCTAATGTATATATGAGGTACGCTAAAACGATACGATGTAGAATCCCACAAAAGTGTGAAAACAATGATTGAATTGAACTGTGGCCTGTATTTCACCAGCGCAGCTTCTCAGTTCGTTCCAACATGTACAAGCACTAATTGGAATGTCACTTGTGTGTCAAATGCGATCGCGCGAGCATAAAGTACGGTATAAATCACAGCGCGCGACAACAGCGTTTTGTATCAGGCCGGTTGGTAGAACAGGAGTAATGTTATTTCCAAAGTTGACACGTTTGTGACGTGTTGGTACGCGACAATCGTTGTTCGGGATCGTAAATCTGTCTTGTATGTGACCTGCAGCGACGGAGAGGCAGTTTTATTAGTACTAGTGCCTATAGTACAACGTGAAGTGGGTGCCAAGTGCGGGGTGAACTTGGAAAGTGCACGCATCTCGTGGCGGCGATTAAACGGCTTTTGAAGTAATATATTTATCTCCACTCATTTATCAATATTAGGATCTTGTTTCCACTCTAGTGATGTCGTTCTCTGTCCATTGTGACGTGGAGAACAATCGATTTTCGCCTTGGCAGCGAAAAGATATGAAATGAATTATTATTCGACCTAATGGCCTGTAGAAACATGACTCTCGAACGCGATAGCGCGACTCCAATGCTTATAATGAGTCACCTATTTTTAAAGTGTAATTTCTAGCTGCCTCTGGTATATTTCTGATGTAAAAGTTGTTTTGTGATACTGACAGTAATACTAAAATTGACGTAACGATGCTGTTCGACGTGTCGTAGACCAATTTGATTGTCGTCACAAGAAATACACACTTTGCTGAATCAATGCTGGAAATTCGGTACTGGAAACCTATAACGCTGAATCTACGTACATGACTCCACATTGACCTTTTAAACTATCTGTGATGTCACAAACATCGAAATGTAAAATTACAACACCATCGATATGTGTCCTGGTTGAACTCCAGTCGGTTGAAGTGTATTGTAAGTTGCGCGGATGTGCGTAAATGACAGATAATTTATGTGTTTTAATAGGTATAGGAAGTCTTATAAAGCCAAAGTTCATCAAGCGCAATCTGGATTATCGCATATTGTGTTCTGATGAATCAGGTGAATTCTCTAAAATGAATGACCAATATTGATTTGTTTCTGCTACTGCAATACGTCGTATGTAAAGGATTGAAACTGGTCTAGGCCTGCGTTTCATGCCGTCTCTGCTGTTGGATATCGGCATTATGAGTTGATCGCATGGTGTTTAAGTTCAAACTTCGTTCATCTAATGTTAGATATAAGTCGTCGAAATTAGGCTATTGGCTATTCGTTTTTGAGTATTTGTCGTCTTGGGTCAAACCGTTTCTTTGCATATTAGTTCCGTTCTAAGTGTGCTCAATTTTCATTAAACAAATGACATGTGCGCGTTGCAGTCAGCGTGAGAAGACATCAATAACTTGATATTTTTCTTGAGCCGATATCGGACGATGTAGATAGAATTATGATCGTGGTAGGCTTTAATATTAATAAGTTTGTAAATTTTGTAATAGATAAAGTTATTACTTTTTAAGTGGACGTTGAATAAGACGTGAAAGCTACCAAGATTATAATTCTATCAATAAATTAGTCATCTGAAATATGTTAGGTTTTCGCAGTGACGACTCAAGTTTCGTTCATGATGTATAGGCTATTATACGTTGATCTGAAATTTGCGGAATCTTGAGGCATCAGTATCCTACCGGCCATTAACACCATTGGAATTGAGTGTCGCAGTGTCCGTATACTAGTGATGAATTCCATTGCGTACTTGTTAGCTCAATTAGTTTAAAAAGGACGGCTGAGTATTTCGTTTTCGCCTTCAACTTCAAACTATGCCCCGTTGAGAATTTAGACTTTTTGAAAAAATTGATATCGTGCGTGTAGCGTACTTATTCCGTTCTTCAAAAAAAAACGCGCTTCTGTAATATCTAGGGGCTATTGCTATTATTTTATGACCTAAAAATCGACAAAAATGCTTTAAATATTGAAAAGAGTGACATTCTTTTACATCAAGAACTTTTCTTTACACGAATTTGACTTATGGCGAACTCGAGTAGATGAGTTACGCAATGTTGTACGAAAATTCGAAATTTATTGACAATACGCCGTCTACGACAGTATAAAGTAGGCTGAAAGGTTTAAAATGTAAGATGAAAAGTTCGCACACACAAAGAAAATTGAGATTGCAAAAAAAATTGGACTTAGTAAATTTTGTTAAGTTTGTAAACTTTGACAAAATTTCGACTTTTTTCTACATGTCAAAAAATAATCGCCCTAGCCATGACACAATAATATGTTTTAGAATTCTGATACTGATGCGGTATCGGCATTTCAGAATTATAATCATTCCGAAACAAGCCTACTATCTGTAAAGATGTGTACCGCGCGTTGCGTCATCGTATTTTGGCGTGCGTCCGTGTGTACGGCCCCGAGGCCGCTGCATATTTCCGCCTAGAGTAATCATAATCTTTGAAATCCACGATTAATACGTGACTCCATCTCCGGAGGTGAAATTGATTTCAGACGCGCTACAGGTCTGACGAGGCACGGCCTTTTGTCATACGTCCGGATGCGTGCCGGGGTATCTGCGCGGTCATCTCCAGCCGTGAGAATTGAGAGGATAGCTGTTTTTCAACCCGCGTACACTCATAGTTTAATTTATTTATTCGCAGAGGTTGTGCTCTCTTGCTCATTAGATTTGTTTGGAATCAAATTATATCCCCCGTGAAATTTACACACTCTCGCCCGGTACTTTCGTAAACAAACGTTTTGTGTTTTGCTTTCAGGGCGATAATAGCAAGTCCGTCGATTACAACGATAACTGCGATGTCAACAACGTCGGCGACAGCGGCCGCATAATGGAAATATCATCTCCTCAACTTGTCACCTCTGGGGACGATGGGAATTTGCTTGCTTCCCAAGGTAAATATACATGCGTGGTCTGCATTGATGAACCTGGATTTGGACTTGGATTTGGACTTTGAAATAACTTATTTGATGCCTGTAGGAGTATTTAACGTAAATATATCTTTCGGTATTCAAAAATACGTATTTGATGTATACAGGAGTATTCAACGTAAATATATACAACGGTGTTTTATAAACAATACAATCGCGCCTTCCTTGTAATCATGTCTAATGCCATTTTCAACGACAGCGTATTGTTTAATCAGGCAAACTGCACTTTCAAGTGCAAAACCTTATCGTCACGCCTAATCCAATGGGTGAAAAAGAGTCTAACACACCAATTCTTATAGAGATATATAAAATATATCCTGGGTGGGTTGTGTTATTTCGTGTGCCAACCTAAGAAGGTGCAAAAGGTGGTACACATGAATACACCCCTGACATATGTCTGTATAAGTATGGGTGTATTGACTCGTTTTCACCCATCAGAATGGGGTTGAAATAAAATTTGGTACGAGTATGTGCGATAGCCTTATCGGTATCCTACACTACATGGTGGAAATCTGGTAATTAAACCTATTTTTGATACAACTGATTTACAGTGTGGGTATGTTTTCATGCGAATTCACGAAATGGATTTAGGACTTGCGTTTGCTAACTTTAAACACGTTGATCACGGGGATATAGCCTGCTGTTGTGTGGACTAGACGTGGACATCGTGATGCTGTGCTGCATTGGCTGTAGTGAGACGGTCATTATAGCGAGTGAGCAATTCTGACCATTCGGTATTCACCGGGTGAACGGGTGATTGATGGTCCGGGCAAGTCACGAAACGACCTGATCCATTAGTTCCATCAGGGACGCCTATCTTTTTGTAGCTGAAGCAATAGCCTTTGGTTCAAATTGTATCATTGCAGAGCAGACCCGCCGCTTGATATTATCAAAAGCGTTTCTTGTTTGTCCGTAGGGCTTGTCAAAAGCGAATATGCGAGCTGTTCGATTATATATCGGTATTAGACATGATGACGTCACAACAGTATCAATGATGTGTACAGTTCAACTTCAACTATGTATTTTTGTGCAACCACAAAGAATATGATGGCAGTGTTCCGTCACATGAAAGATAATTGGCATATTTTCGACCATGCCT
The DNA here is from genome assembly GCF_051294905.1 of Botryllus schlosseri. Classification (NCBI taxonomy): domain Eukaryota; kingdom Metazoa; phylum Chordata; class Ascidiacea; order Stolidobranchia; family Styelidae; genus Botryllus; species Botryllus schlosseri. Next base: position 23,929,331 of record NC_137246.1, on the reverse strand, counting down.
AGTTCAACCTGTTGGTTGATCATGACTTCTCAAATACGTCATATCTTTGTGCCACTTGTTGAGTATGCTACGATACGACCTATCGAGGTTTACAGCCTTCCGTAGTGGAAAATACTATCGAACTATATGACAGTATACAAGGGACTGTTACGCAAATGCTTAATTCTTCGCTCCTTAAGATTTATGCAAATTCCACTTCCGAAAGTAGTGATCGCGTCCGATTAGAACGCCGACCGCGATGGAATGCGCAATCTTCCCTGTATCGGCCGTAGAATCTCAATGATATGGTAGTATTTTATCTTTCCGATCGGAATTACTGCACAAACCATTCTATCTGAATCCGGGCTTACATGTTTGCTAGCTAAACTTTCCCGACGGCGTAATAAACAGGTGCTCAAATGACGTTTAAGCTCCAAAGAAAGGACTTCGTATGTCACAATATTGACGCACCGGACTTTTACAGTCGTAAATGTGCTTCCATATGATTTGTATTGCGTGTTGGGTAGGCAGAATTAGGGTGTCTTAGTGAGCGAACAGCCGCCGTGCTACTGTCGATATTCAGAGACTTTACTTGCTCTAATGGTCAGGGAAGGAGTCGGACTTGGTTCTTTCAGGGTAAGATGACGACACACACACACACACACACAGTGAGAGAGAAAGAGTGCAATGTCTAGTGTCGATTTTTGTACGGGTACTCCTGTCTTATGCATGTGCATTGTGCAATCGTGCCTGTTTGTGTAGTGCAGGAAGTATATGTATAACATTGTACGGTCCTTGGCACTAAAAAGTTAAGTTATCTACGAGATAATGGTTTCTTTCGTATTCTCCACAGCGGAAGCCTTGAATCGTCGATTACTGGTGTCGCGGCATACGAAAATGTAGCAAAAAGCCACGCGTATTAGTGGAAATGACATATCCGTGATGTCTCTATCCACCCACAACATTGGCACTAAGTAACACTTGAACTGTCCATCAAAACCGATAACGGCCCCATGATTTTGGACGACGAAACCACTCCCGTTCAAACTTGTACTGATGTTCGTGTCAAAAGCCGATCCAATAAAATGAATGGTTTGCTTCGGATTTGAATCAAGTTTAGTTGTGTTTTAGTTAGTTAGTTAGTTGCAGATATTTAAAGGTAGTTAGCTCTAGTTCTAGTTTTAATTCTAGAAATGTGAGTAGTTCTAGTTCTAATTGCGCATTTTGAAAAGTCAGTAGTTTGCTCAAGTCTGATTGTGTTGCTTCGCTCTGAATTATAATCGCCTATCTGTAATGACGACGTAGCCGTTGTGTAATATAATAGTGTTAGACGCCACATTAATAGGTTTTTACCTATCTGACTATTCCAGCTCAGCACGAGGTAGGATACAAAGGTCCGTCTAATCGGCGTTTACGACGCTTTTCTTTGAAGAAGTTCCCGTCCACGGGAGATATCCACAAAGCGTCCAAGAAAACAGACCGAGAAGGTTAGTAAATCACGCGTTTGAAACAAACCGCTTAAATCCAGCTGCACCTTGGCGAAAGTGGGCAAATTCCGCTTGAGCAGTACAATCGGTAGACTACTCCGCAAAAGAATAGAAGTACAGTACGTTGTTGCGCTTATAATCGCAGCCCTTCTCTGTGTAACAGCCGCCGACTACAGCCTAGCCGCCGAAGCGCCCGCTCGGATCACGTCCTGGCACTCGCAGTTTACGTTCAACAAGAAGATCAAAGGTAGCACGGCGGCTTTGCGGTCGAAGAGTCCGAGCAGGACTTTGTTTCAAGTTCCAGCGTTGAGTATGACCAGCGCCTCGCAGAGTGGATATATGGACAGGCGGAATCGGAAGAAAAAATGGGAAAAGTGGGTTGTGTGGTTGCTAGTGGGGATGCAGTGTATCTGTTACGCTTATTATCATGGTTTTAATGCGAGTGTTATAAGTGACGTCACGATTTACCGTGACAAGCAATGGGGATCAGTAGGGCGCTTTTTTAACTAAAAAACGGAAGATTTTGACCTAAAGAATCAAAATTTTGACATTTTTTTACCCTGAAAAACCTAATTTTGGACAAAATTTTGCCCTCGTGATTCTATGGTGATACGGTTGTTGATTTACAATGTTCTTTCCAATCCTCTTATTATGTCCCTGTTACGACACGTTGGAACGTAATTTTTTTTTATCCGTGCCGAAAATATATTGCCACGCCATTCGATTCTGTCGTCCACGTACGCAGTACAGAGCCGTGAGTTATAATTTTGTTGTCGGCGTGATAATGATGTACCTCAAATTCATACCGTTATCTATTTAACTTCTCTTAGCTTCTCTGCTTGAAGTTTTCTATTGCGGGAAAACGCAGGCGCATTGCGCAATCTCCAATGACGTAATGCTGGAAACAAGCCGTGTACACAAGATCTCTACTAGGACTAATGGCACATACCAAGGCATTCCTATGCCGATACCGCGCGCAGCTACACTCGAAATTCTTTGGGGTTCGCCGAGCGTGAAAACGCGAATTCAAATTCCCTTCGTGCCAAGAGTTGGATAATTTTTAGCTTTTCCAAGTTATATTAGGATTGCAATTATAGCTATACGCGGTTTTGCACCGGATTTCATTGGAATTAGAACTAGTTAAATGAAAAGTATATTCACATTGGAACTAATTGTCGTGTTTGGTGATGCGATTGTTGATATACAATGTCATTTTCAATTCTCTGCTGTTTGCTGACGATTACCCCTGACGATTGTCAGCCGAAAATATTCGGGTTTGTGTCATCGTGAATTTACTATTCGATTGTATATTGAAGTTCTGTACCTCCGAGAAGCTTGTCAATTTGAATTAGCAAAAACGTGGAAATATGACTTGATTCTGAAATACGACAATAATCAATTTCAGTTCGTAGCAAATCAGAACGCATTGTCATGAGCATGAGACTGGCAAATGCCTGTACACTAGGGCTCTTCAAAAATGACTTTTTTCTCCAATCGTACTGGCTACTTGATAAAATTGTTAGGTTACCTAATTTAAGCCTACACACAAAATTGGGTTCAATTCCAGCCAGTAACCGCTTTGCTACCGGAGAAGAAAGTTTCTATTTATTATATAAATATAAATAATGAAAAATTTGAAAATTTTCTGCTCACCCCATGAAAGTGTTAGGCTGTCTATGGAAACGATGCTCACCAAATTTGGTTCAATTCCAACCAGTGGAAGCGGAGTTATTGCCGTCGAAAAATTTTGATTTTAATAAAATAGTATTTACGGTGACCGATTCTTTGTTTATTTATGATAGTTGTGCTCACCGTAAATACTATTTTATTAAAATCAAAATTTTTCGACGGCAATAACTCCGCTTCCGCTGGTTGGAATTGAACCAAATTTGGTGAGGATCGTTTCTATAGACTGCCTAACACTTTCAAGGGGTGAACAAAAAATTTAAAAAAAAATTATCATTTATTTTTATATAATAAATAGAAACTTTCTTCTCCGGTAGCAAAGCGGTTACTGGCTGGAATTGAACCAAATTTTGTGTGTAGGCTTAAATTAGGTTACCTAACAATTTTATCCAGTAGCCAGTACGATTTGAGAAAAAAGTCATTTTTGAAGAGCCCTACTGTACACCAAGCTCGTTTCGTTTCGTACTATACAGCTATCCTGTAGCGTTTTCAGGACCACCGATTTTCAGCCTCTTTTTAGACGCGGAACGGACCAGTGCCGCTATTCACAAGTATTTGCCCACTCGTGATCTCCATAAGCTACCGGTGTGATTAGGCCCACCGCGTCGGTGGCGCGTTTTAAGATTGCGTAATACCTTGCTTGTTTACGGTCACAACAAAACACTTTGTAGCTGGACGTGATGTTTGAGAGTGGCCGGCGTGTAGTTCAACCGGGTTTGGCGGTTGGGTTTCGCGTTAATGATGGTAGCGTTGAAGAAATATGGCTCTCGGTAAACATAACTTACGCTTCTACCGTTTGGACGGTTGACGCGTAATTGCTCACACTTTGTTGTTGACTGCTCATCACTGTGAGTAGCTCGAATAGCAAGCATTTGGTGATTGACTCAAGTGCTGTCGCGAGTGGGTTCTACGTGAATATTGTTGGCCTTGGCACTCATACACAGACGGCCAAAGTGTTCATAACTTGTATCCGAGTAAAAGTGGGCTTGTGATAAGTAGAAGGGCTCCGTTACTGGCCACCTGCGGTCATTTCAATCGCACGGGTGACCCAATGCGTATTGGAAATATTTTGGTGGTAAATTATAGTTATATCAGTATATACCACACTGCAGACCCGGACACATATAACATTTTCATCTTTTCCGAATAAGATTATAATTAGAATTGCGGCTACACAGTTTTTTCCTAAATTAGACTAGAATTCGAATTATAGCTACACACTTTTTTGCCGAATTAGGCTAGAATTGGAATTTCAGGTATACACAGTATTTCTCTATACTTGAATTAGAATTATTGAATTCAAAAAATATGAATTCAGTTAATATCAAATCCTAGTTCTTTGAGAATGGCAAATATCTTTAAAGCGTTCTTGTCTCGTTCTAATTTCTTTAATTAGGCAACTTAAAAAATCGTGTTGTCTAAGTCAGGTCTGAGCAGTAGTTCATCATTTTCCCTTTATTGCGTACAGGCTATTTGCGAGATTTATTCAGGACAGGAACACAGAGGTTAGCGGTCCACACCCGAGAATCACACGCTTGTGTCGTTGCACGCGAAGTCACAATTGAATCATTACGTCTCGCAATGTCGTAAGATTTCTCCGTATAAATGTGTACCACTGGCTGTGTCAGCGATGATCAATAAAGTCGCCGTTGGTTTTACTGTGAACTGCGCAGTGTAAATACGATAAACGAAATACGGGGAATGTGTGATTATAGTCGTCGATGGTAAATTCAACACATTATCTAGCCGTGAAATTACCCACGCTATCGCGAAACGAATAACTTCTAATGCTCATAGTTATTACGCATGGAACGATACCGATCGAAATAGGTAGGATGCGGCGCAGCGGAGTCATTACACCCCGCTTTGCCGTTACGTAACCAAATTAGATTTTAAGACACGGTTAATACAGTCAATTCAACCGGAAAATTAGCAACAAAGAAATCGGATACTTCAATAAATTGTCCAAGTCATATGTCGCGTACGAAACTCTCAAGTCGCGCGTTGATATCAAATGGTCGTGATCCGCGCGGATATGGAACGCTTTTGCGCGTAATCCAATAGTCGCGGGAACATATTTTGCATGTTCTCAAGGATTTCGGCGTCCGTTACATTCCATATCGATGACTATCACACGTTTCGGCCATAAACCGCGATTTTGATTTGCCCAAACACGGCACTCGCCCGGGGAAACGTTTCCAAAAGGCAAAGCCGGTCTTTAACGCGTTCGAAATTGTTACGCGCAGATTTCACGGCTCTTTACAAGACTCCGGAACGATATAATTTACGAGCTCCGCGCCGCGCCATCGCTCAATTACGGCCATCGATGAAAAAACCACGGTGTCGGCCAGAGCCAACCATGCATCAATACTTTGGTTTTGAGTTATCGCGGCGCCAGCTACCATTTACACAACGCATTTGCGCCGTGAGATGTCGTCTCCAATCACCATCCGTCAACGTCAGTTACGACGTGGTCGCCAATGTTGTTTACGTAGAGTGCTAACTGCGCCTAACACAGCATTCGTGAAGCATAAAGTAAATCTAGCCCATACTATCACAGATTCGACAACTATATAATTCTATTTGCAATGAACCCGAATATTTTCGGCTGACACTCGTCAGGGGTAATCGTCAGCAACTAGTAGAGAAATGGAAAGAACATTGTATATCAACAATCGTATCACAAAATATGACGTCACCAGCATGAAATTTCGTGCATTAGAGAGCGTTCAATGTACTATTTTTAGGTGGTACACGAACACCTTTTGTTGACAGAGTTTTGGTCGGTGTATTTTGATAAAAGTCGACTCCAAGGCACACAAATGGACTTGTGAACGGCCTATTTTGATAAAAGTCGACTTTTATCAAAATACATTGAACGCTCTCTCATTCACGAAATTTCATGCTGGTGACGCCATATTTTGTGATACGATTGTTGATATACAATGTTCTTTCCATTTCTCTACTAGTTGCTGACGATTACCCCTGACGAGTGTCAGCCGAAAATATTCGGGTTCATTTCAATATGAATATACTATTCAATTGTATATTGAAGTTCTGTACCTCCAAGAAGGTCTTCAATTCTATTTGCCTAATTATACTGATTAGTGTGAACTGCCAGTAGTCTGATTCTAATCTAATTTGTGAAATGTTTCTTTGCTGTCATTTTATTTCCAATCTAATTTATGGCTCTCATGAAAACGTTGCAGGAGACCTGTGTAGTGGGAAACGAGCCAACCGATCCACCGATCAAGGATAATCCCAGAATTATCAAATAAAAACTGAAATAATCCCACATCTACAGCTTGGAATTGAGTCAAATTTGTTTTGCATCGTTTTTGAAGACAGCGCAACAATTTCACGGGGTTGGAAGGGAAATATGAAAGAAAGATTTTTTTGCATTTTTGGGCAAATTCAAAACTTTCAAACTGTACGAAACCCGCGAATATTGGTTGGAATGAATTCAAATTTGGTGTGCGTCGTTTTTCAAGGCAACCTAACGATTCAATCACGTAGCCAGCAAGATTCGGGAAAAAGGGATATTTTTGAACAGCCCTGTGTACGTACAATGTACAATACATTTGCAATTCTCGTGCTTATGATAATGAACTGAGATTTGAGATGAACCGAACTTAGTATCTGCTGTATTTCTTTTGGGTTTTCAGCAGTTGTAATTATAATGAAATTTAGTCAAGAATTTTCTATTGTTGTCTAACTCTGAACAGACGCGAATTTCCTTCGAAACCAGTTTGCGTACGAGCAACAAAAAGAATCGTCGCAATCGCGGAGTTTTTCCGATTTTCCTGAAATATTTGAGTGCTCAGTAATCGGTCTGTGATCTCATGCGGTCCGCGATAAAAAGAAGGCTAATTTTCGCAAGTGGTTAATTGAGTTGTTGTTGCATGCCGCCGACTCAAAGAGTCCCGATGTGTCGCGCGATATGGTTGTTTACTTCATTTTTACCAACTCACATACTCGCCTGGAGGGACACTTGAGTTCGGCTGGCTTCTGTAGCGCCGTGTTTAGTCCGAGCTGTTTTGACAGGCGTTTCGCCCAGACCTGCTCAAACTATGCCGGATCTCCGAAACGCGCAACTAGAACTACACACTTTCCAAAATAGGCATCTAGAATTAGAACTAGAACTACTCAAAACACTGTAGCTCGTTGACAGTGTGCTAACTAGGTTGGTAGTTCGCACGTGTAAAAGTCTAGTTTCGCATTTTAACGATTGCCCGTTTGTTCTTTCTAGACTCTGGTGCGTTCTGCACGATTCCTGTCTGTTTTGCTACCACTCTCCGCAGTCCGAGTTCACGCAAGACGCCGTGGTGCTGCGAGGATACGTGGTGTCGGCCGATATCTCTGACGTGCAGCGGGCCAAGTTCACTTTCAAACTGGAAAAGAAGGTAGCTACAATGTGTATGTTGCAGGCGTATTAGGTATGATTGCGATGATGCGACCCGCATATAGCGGTATTCCCATTTAGGTATTTGGTCAAATTCTTGGCCTCTGGGAAGCACGCTTTTCCGATAAGAGACATGGACCTGGTGTGTCCTACTTAGTGAGTTTCGGTCACGGTGAATTAGGGACCAGAAGCTCATCCAAATACAGCGTCATATCCATCCGCCATATCTATATCTGACCCACTGTTCAAGTGCTGCACGGGTTTTAAAATGCCTAAATTGAAAGCTGCCATTTGAATATTATATTTATATTGAAATAAACCCGAAAATTGTCTGCTGACACTCATCAGGGGTAATCATCAGCAAGTAGTTGAGAATTGGAAATAGCATATACTTTATACTACATACTAGTTGCTGACGATTACCCCTGACAAGTGTCAGCAGACAATATTCGGGTTTATTTCAATATGAACAATCTTTTCAATTGTATATTGAAGCTCTGTACCTCCGAGGAGCTCTTCAAAGTTCATATTTATGAATGGTTATTTTATTTATACACCTCCATTCCATGGTTCTTTACCGAGCACATGTGAAACCTGGCATAATTGGTCCCACAAACTGATTTAACACAATCGTCCTCAATATGAAGTTTTGAGTTTACGAGTGGAATGCCATCTCCAGCAATAGCCCTAAAATGCCGACTCCACACGCCGCACTAACGCATAACGCATAGCAGCACTGCAAAGACATTGTCAGCGAAAACATTGACAATTTCACATTGTGTCCAAAATCACTTCCTGACTTCTAATCTCATCATGCATTCTGTCTCGAATATTTACAAGCTGCACTACACGTCCGGATTGAGATATTAAACACGCATTCCTGCGGCTTGCATTGAGAAATTGCGTTCCAAGAAAAACTTATATTCCATGAACCCGAATTCTTGTGTACCATCAGCGGTAACGATGATTAACGGGCACGTCGCGGCCCTCGTTGAAAATAATACATGAAATATTCGCCAACGTGCGAAATTACGCAAAGGTTTCGCATCGTAACATGTAACATGCGAGCGTACTTTGTCATCACCAGCTATCTGATTTCTGATTGTACCAGCACGCGTTATTTACGCCTCTACAATGTAAATACATGGGTGGAGAATAAATTCGTTTACCAAATTTTCACCGTAGCTTATAGTTATAGTGTTCAAATCACGCTATCTGCATTTTCTGGTAACAGATTGCGCTTTCACATCAATTCTGATGGGTTAAAACTATAGCCAAACACGCCTATCCTTATGGAAATATTCCCAGGGTTCGAGTGGCTTCTGTTTAGTATGTCACCTTTTTACGTCTCATTGCGGTCGCACGCGAAAACACAATCCAAAACACCCCTGAGATATTATATCTTCATAAGAATCGGCAAACATATTCATATTGAAATAAACACGAATAATATCGGCCAATAATCGTTTACGGTAATCGTCAAGAACCGTGTAGAGAATTAACTAGAGTACATTGTTCATTTCAATTCTTTATTAATTGCTGACGATTAACCCTGACGAGTGTCAGTCGAAAACGTCATGGTTTATTTCGGTATGAATATATTATTCGATTGTATATTGAAGTTATGTACCTCAAAAGTCTCTCTAAATAAGAATTGACGTATTTGAGTCGTTTTCACGCATTAGAATCGGCGTGAAAGTAAAATTCTGTACAAGAAAGAGCATAGATTATAGAATGTAGACGTGGAATGGCAACGACCGATTTTGCAGCTTCGTTCCGCTTCGCTGAAGCTTTACTCAGACTTATTTTACGGCAGCAACTGTATGATTTATGGCAGTCCAAAAGTTGTCTTCCAGAGCGCAGAATTAACTGAATCTGGTATTGATCGAAAGCTACTGTCGCACTGATTCCGAAAATATCAATCAAAATACGGTCAGGCTCCGTACTTGATGAAAAATGACCCCCAACATGTAAAATTTCCATTGTTCAGAACAATCGGATGACCGCAAAACAATGACCATAACAATGACCCATTGCAGCTCTTCGATTGTTCGGACAATGCCGATAATTCAGACTCGGAGGGCGAATTCTAAGTGGTTCAGTGCCTGATTATAATTTCATTTACATTTTCGGAGTCAGTGTGACAGTAGGTTTCGATCAATACCAGATTCAGTTAATTCTGCGCTCTGGAAGACAACTTTTGGACTGCCATAAATCATACAGTTGCTGCCGTAAAATAAGTCTGAGTAAAGCTTCAGCGAAGCGGAACGAAGCTGCAAAATCGGTCGTTGCCATTCCACGTTTACATTCTATAATTATACCAAATTTTCACTCTACGCTGTGGCGAAAACCCGCGAAATATAAGATTCTACAACGTATCGGGAGCATGATTATTAATGTATCTTCATCTTCCAGAGTCACCCCACGTACCATTTCCGCTGCGACAATCACAAGACCTTCATGCAGTGGATATGCATGATCAAAAAGGAATCGAGCTCGACTCCGACACAGGCGAGGTAAGGTTTCACCGCAAAAATCCCCCGCTTATTTTACCAGGCATTGTCGAATCTGTCATCTCCATCATAATATCTTTGTTTGACGCTGTCAAGAATGCCGGGCGGTATGCGGCAAATGTGGCCACAAAAAACGTTTTTAAGACTCATAATAATCGGCTTTGATGAGCGACGAGTGTGTGTGTTGTGGGGTTTCGTTCCGATGGTACGAATGATCTTTGTGTGGGTAAGGTGTTTGAGGGGTGACTCATGTAGTTCCGACGCGCTCCGCTGCGTTTGTGACTCGACAATTTCAAACAAAAACTGCTAGTTTGCGCGGCTTATTATACCAGAGATATTTCAATATTGGATAGCAAACAGGCTTGTTTGACAGTCGGATTATAGTGACACGATACTGAACTTTATGGGTTTTGGAGATTGTAGCGTGCTCTGCGTGGTTCTGCTACAGGCCTGTGTGTTTCTAAAGTCTCCGTTTCATCATATCATGGTTCTAAACCAGTGATTACCAACCGTGGCTCCAAGGTAGCGTTCTTGCGGCTCTGATTAACCTTTAAATATGCCATAAAAATAAAATTGCTTGTTGCAATGAATAGTAGTAGTCAATTTCTGTATATGAATGCTAAAATGAGGGATATTAGTTATGACTAAAGCCGTCCAAGGCCGCTCCTGACAACCGGGAAAGATAACTCTTGCAGAATGGCGTCAAACGCATGAATACCCGTTAGACAAGGATATATATCGAGTTCTGCTGGTCATAGACTTTTATATAATGTCTCTGTGAAGTGTAAATGTCGACACAATTTTACTAACATCAAAATAACGGCTCATAGTTGAGTATAAATTGCAATAAGTCCAATATTACTCAGCGTATAATTCCTCGCACACTTGTGCATTAAGTGCTGGAATGTATAATAAGCTATCCCATAACGACATAATAGTATGTTGTAGTAAAGATATGCATTTTCAGTTTATTTCAATGTATAGCACTCGCCAATTTGCGTCTATCAATGCTTAAGTAACCGATTAGAATCTATAGAAGTCTATGTGCATTGTGCATGCTTTTGAATTAGCTGGATGGTGAGATCCAGAGGTAAGCTGACTGCCTTTAAATTTTCGTTAGAAGTAGCCTTCTCGAATGTTTTCATGCGGCTCCATACGTACTCTGATGTTTGAAATGCGGCTCCGATATCCAAAAAGGTTGGAAACCACTTCTAAACCGCTACTATAACCCGCGGAATACTTACCCTAATATACAAGCCTTCGATCAACCCGAACTTTTAGCCCAAACACAAACAAAAAATCTACTTGAAGAGCATGTTGTAGGTACAGAATATCAATGTGCAATTGAAAAATATATTCACATTGAAACAAACCCGAATATTTTCGGCTGACACTCGTCAGGGGAAATCGTCAGCAACTAGTAGAGAATTGGATAGAACAATGTATGATGTATATCAAAAATCGTGTCACCGCAACATATCACGTTACACATCTAATGCATCAATAATATTGTTAAAAGAACAAAACCATTAAAACATGATTATAACGCTTCAAATCAATGTGTCTTTTTCTATATGAGTCGTGTGTGTGTGACTTGATCTCCAGCGAACCCTGGGGTTCCCGGGAACCCGGTTGAGAACCACTATTCCAAACAAGGTAGTCCATCGTAATCTTATGCATTTGCGATTGGTAGGCTAATTAGCCTGCTATTCAGGAAATGTGCCGTGCATTCCCAGTATATTCTGTGGTCGAATTAAACTTCTCAGTAGTGCAATCTAGGAATGCCGTGTTTGTCTTTGATTGCAGCCTTCCAATTCATAATTCCTACGCGCACGGGACGTGAATAGAATGTTGTTTTAACTGAAATCGAATCGGTTATCAACTGAGGAAGGCCGTGTCCGCGAATGAACACGCCCCTTGTACTGTTTTACCGCGTAGCGAGGGTTAAACCGGGGCGCGCGTTGTTGAAACAGCGATTTACGGTGCGACAAATTAATACGGTGTCACCGCGGTCGCGGTTCGAATATTGTCAATAATAATTATTGACTCGCGCGCGTGAATTCGCTGATATATAGTACAGTCGCCGGGTGTCGGCGGTAATCCTGCACATCTGGCATTGGTTGGTACAGCTTTTGGGCGAAGTGTTGGCATAAGATTGCGCGGAGTGTCGCGCAGTGCGCGCGACACTTGGTATAGTGTCAACAAGGGCTTTTGCTCTGCGCTGAATATTCTATTCGCTTGTTTCCGAGTGTGATGTAAACGGCCAAGTGCGAAAGTGTCACCCTCAACCTTAATTTGATCAAAATTGGACACATCAAAATCCCCATGTATAAATTTTTGACATCTTATCCGCTTGAGCGATCATAAAAATAGCAATTTTTGAACTGTCATATCTCCGGTTCTAGTTTACCGATTTTGATCAAATTTGGTTTTTTGAGACCAGAAATAAAAGTTTCGTAAGCATAGCAATTTTCATGAAAATCCGAGATGGTGGGTTACATGGGTTTTCCTAGTTACTATGTTTTCTCAAGTGGTTATTATTTTAGGATAATTCTGCTTGTATTTCAGTTTTTAGACAACATCAGGCCTAAAATACGTACTTGTAAATCACTGCTTGTTACTTATGTAACGAATTACTTCTACTTTTTCGGATTTCTCAAATATATTTTGCCTACCGGTCATGAACCCTTTTCCATTGAGGCCATGAACTTTTTTCAGGGGCCATGAAGAAATATTAAAAATGATAATTTTTACAATTTATGATCTCTATGTCTACTCCACTATAGTTGCATACACGATACACCGGTCATTAATTAAAATGATGTTTTTTTATTCAATTTTTACGAATTTACGACTTCAGTCCTACTTCTTTGATCACCAAGGATGATTAGCTCGAACATCTCTGTCTACTAGTACACGGGGTAACCTGTCGTTTCTTACAGCGACAGCGATATTCTGATGAATTCCGTGAAGAATTCTTCGCAAACGCCCTCGCAACTGTCGTCCACCGCCAGCACTCCCAACCAGACCATCTCGCCGGCGTACTCGCAGCAGTCTCTGTCTCGGAGGAATACGGCTGAAGTAAGCATTTTCCGTTGATATTGCTGATATTATGTTCAGTCGCAATGGTTTCAGTGTTTTTTGGTGTTGTTTGTAGTATTCATGGTGTTTTTCGGCTACAATGGTCATTTACACCAGGTTTATATTCCTTTTGATGTTTCCGCATCTGCCGACTTATAGCAAGGCGCACTGCTAGCCTTTTTATGATCATCAATTGCCACGATTCGAGTCGCGTAGTGGTAGAAGATTTTGCGAATACTTATACTGAAATTATACTTCCTTTTCCGGTAAGACTTAACGTATTATCAAGGGTAATTATAGTTTCGATGCTGTTTACCCAACGCGGAAGCCTTGAAACATCGGTTCGTCGTATCACAGTACCCAAATTATTTACAGTAGAGATACATATGTTAGTAGAAATGACATTTCTGCGAAGTTGTGATCAACCCAGAGAATGAACTAAGTATAATAGAGAACTATCAAACAGGAAAGGGGCATTTTTTTCGATCCAAAGCCTATAAACATACAGTCAAAATCCAGTTAACGAGCTTATCAGGACTTAGCCTTGCAAAAAATTCGATATAATCGTGTATAGCGCGCGTAATATCAAAAACACTGCAGCAAGTTTCTTGTTTTGAAATTTCACGGGGCTGCAAGCTAAAAAGGTCGAGAACCACTGCCATATATCATCACCCCGACTCCACGGTTATTCGCTGTCATACATCAGCTCGCGGAAACAAACCCTTTTCAGCCTGTCACAATACATCAGTGTCATCGGCGCAAGCGCAAAGTTAACGTTGTTTGTAAAGGCAAGTGCGTTTCGCAGTATCGGTTACGTTGAGTTGCTCGCGATTAGGGCTGGGCACAATGATTCGAGTACTCGAATCTGAATCGAGTATTAATTTTAATGATTCGAGTCGAGTAGTAAAAGACGATTTTTTCGAGTACTGAAATTATTCGCTTCTCGCCACTGAAAGTTAATTTATCAATGAGAATTACAGTTTTGATACTACTTTTCATTGTTAAAGCGTTGAAACCTTGATTAGCCATATCGTAGCATGCGAAACATCTCGTAAAAAGCTATGAAGGCTGCTGGACGTAGCACATTTCCGAAATCATGATTATCCAACAACATTGTCATCAAGTGGAATGAATTCGGTATGGTCGAAAAAATACCTGAGTATCATTTATGAGAAGGATAACAGGCATTATATTCTTTGTGGTGGCGTAAAAGATACATATTTGCACTTTGACGTATCGTATTATGGTATGACGTCATAATGAGTGATACTCGATTACTCGACTCGACTCGAAGCATATTACGTGATTCAGAATCGAATCACTCAAGTACTCGATTTTGCCCAGCCCTACTCGCGATCAAAGGAGCTGGAAGACTGCAGAATTTGACCGGGCCGCGCTGGGTCTGGTTACGATTACGTAATGTAATCTTTCGAAAGCAGTGTCGTAGCGGCGTGGGAATTTATGTGATTGCGCTTGATTGATGAATCGCTTGCTTATTTACATGAAACAAACGAAAGATAACAGCGATGGTCTTTGATACGCTACCGTGAGATAGATCGTTAAATAGGTGAATGCAGCGGTTTCGTCTGACCATGTGGGTTCGCTTTTCGCCTGTTATTAGCTGACTGGCCAATGACCAACTATTTCTACAGCTGTTCAGAGATTCAAATTTCCAGGCTGTTCTAAGAATCGGACAACCGACTTTCATCCCTAGTTTTGACAAATTTGTTATTAAGGTCGACCAGCTTACAAAATCACGCCAATGTTTCTGACGCGCCTATACGTTATCATCGAATCAATGTTTGGTTTGGTTTCAATATACATACATGTTATTTCCATATCATCACTAAATAATCAAATACTAATATCGCGTATTGGTTTATAACCCCAATTGTATATAGTGCAGCCCGTGTATAAATTCAGATGTTGAATACGGTCCGCGAGGTATAGAAACCTTGCCCACCCCTTCTGTAGTCACTAGGTAATAACCAGCCCTCGTTTTTCAGAGCATATTCCGTCTGACCCGGCGCGAACACCTCGAGCTTGAGCTACAGAAGGAGAACTTGCTTCGCGAGGTATTGGAGCAGCAGAAAGAAATCATAAAGGAACGCAACAGCATCATGTCTTCGCCCTCTCCTGACCAGGTACGGGTAAGCCGTCTCGCTAAGCTGTTGCTTTTGTATATCCCCGTTCGCTTTGATGTACGGAGTTTGTTGTTCTTTTGGCACGCCGAAAATGTTTGATGTATCTACTCGGTGCAGAGTCGTATTTCTGGAAGATTTTCAGCGTTTCCAAATTGGATTCGAATTTTAAATTGTAGCTATGTATGCCTAAATTAGACTAGAATTACTGGAATTAAATCAAATTCCGAATTACAACGAAAGAAAGCAAAAATCTAGGATTGCCGCCATTTCGTTGTAATTAGTCTAAGTATACGACCAGAATTATCTATTGTCCAAGCTCCAAGTCTCAATCGGTGGTAATGGTAAGCCTTTTTTCTCGCAGGGTCGGCCGTATTACCTTTCTGCGCTGCGAGATTCGGACACCCCGAAGCCGACCAAAAACGAAGTGATGGAGAAGTACGAACGGGTCAAAGACACGCAGCAGATGAGGATATTGAAATCCTTGACCCAGCTGCACAGGTAGGGTGATTTTTGTGGTATTCAACCGGCTCACAAGTCTCACAACTACGGGGCTGGGCATTATGAGGTCATACAAGTAAGATAGATTCGAGGTAGACAAACATGTACAAATATGTCAATAATGACAGTTGCGCTCAATTAAATACCGTTTCCAATTTGTTGACACTGATATGGCATAGTATTCTGAGACAAAGTATTGATACGATACTACTTGTTGATAAAAAGTATAGACGTGTAATTTCGGTTGTCGAAAACATCGTGTCCCGTACTTGAACTGTCATTTTTACCGCTAACCGTATCGCGGTCGATGTCGGCTCCAAAGTTCCTCTGGCGTACTGCAGCTTGGGAACTGACTGACGGTGTGTTGGTAGGCGTATAGTTGAAGAATTAATCGATGATGACGCCGAAAATGAGGCAGATCGAATAGCCGCGGAGAAACTGGCAAGGAATGGCCTTTGAACACACCAATTAAAAGCGTTGCGTAATACATAATCACGCGTTACAGTACCTTGTGTTGTGTATTAATGTATCGTTGTAGGATCGTTTTGATAACTGGTGCGCGTCACGTTTAATTCGTGGTGCGGATCGCGTCTACCGTGGCTGATTGCAGGTTGGGGAGGTATGTGAGGTGGCGGCGCGTGTAATCATCCCGGTCAACGTTGCGCTGCTGTTGCGTTTCGAAATACCACGGCCAACCTACCAGAGGCACAGTATTGAATTTTCGAATGTGAGTCTCCCAAAAGAAATCAATCGGTAGAGGCCTAGTGTAATGTCTAGCGAATTGTGGCGTGTCGATTGCGATGTAAGAATTTCGGTAGCTCATGTTGTGGATTCTTGCGGAATCTGCACTTGAAATATTGTGGGGGCGGTTGCCCGACTGAGCATGCGAAGTAGCGAAAAAGGACATTATAACATGTGACTTAATTACCCCTGAACTAACCGTAACCCCGCATGCTCAAGTGTCGCGTGCTAATATGCAACGAGGTGGTCACTTGCTTATTGGCCACCTCCGCTGTTCTACCACAGACCCCCCGACTCCGTCTACTCTACGTGAATCTACGCGATTTTGCCACCCATTCTGTTTTCACGCGATTTGCGCGGCGCGTCACGTGCGCGATATTTCTCTTTTCGAGACATCGCTCGTCACCTCTGTTGCAATCCGCATGATTTGTCCTGATCTTCTTGTTTTGCGCGACTGAAAACACTTAACGACGGCCCGTATTTACCCGCTTATAACTGGTATTACGCCCGTCACGTGTCATTCTGAGGCAGGTTTATTCTTGTAATACGCTCATTTTCTGTATTTCGAACATGAGGCAAGGCGCATAAGCTAGACGCGTGATCTCATTAGGCTGCAAGGCTGATTTGCTGTCACTGGATTTGCGCGCGAGGCCGTTGACGATAATCCTAATTTATCCTAATTTTGTGTTCTTTACACACTTGCGTAGGTTCTTCGATCAGCCGTTGCCATGCGTGCCTGTATTGCAGTTCAATAGACAATACAGCAGTACACTGCACTTTACGATCCAAGCAATTAGATCCGAGCCACCTGATCATAATTGGTTTGAGGTGATCCGTCAGTTTACACATCAACTACACATCGACTACATTCCTATAGGTTTCTGTGAACAAAATGAACTTTGTATCAGTAACGGTGTTAAATGTACAAAACCGTGAATATCAAGGCGTCATCCAATAAATGTTTGTCAATTACAGGGCTGCAGTTCGTAGTCGAAGTAAACAGCGTGTTTTGCGTGAAGGTATCACGAATTTCTGACAGCTGATATACCGGCGTAACGCTGGTCAGTCGTTTCGATTGTAACTTTAGCAAATAGCCGTGTAGGATTTCCTAATAGCTGTCAGTTTACACGCGTGCTTGATACGTCGAATGCGTCACGGCGTAACGTAGCGCGCTCCGTTACGCGCAGAATACTTTCCCGCTTCAGATGCGCGCCATTCGAGACCCGTTATCGGGTGACAGTCGGTTAATTAACGGTCGCTAAATCGCATTTCCAGGCGCAGGAATTCGGTGCAATTGAAAATCGACCAGCTCTCGCGGGACTCGAGGCCGAAACGCGGCTCGCGACACGCCAACCGCTACGTGATCCAGAGCATGCAGGCCCGGCTGGACTTGCTGAGGTCGGAGCTGGGCGAGATCGACAATGATATCAGGGACCAGCAAGCCAGCAAAGAGGTATGGCGATGAGTGTTTCTTTGTTCGTTTGATATTCATGGCGTTTCGACAACATTGGTCATTTTGCACCAGGCCGATACTCTTTATTTTTATTCCGTATTTACCGACTTGTAGCAAGGCCCACTTCTAGGCTCTTGAAAGACACCGCTTACGCGAATCACGTGATTATTTCTTAAATTTTACTGGCTACCCTATAAAATTGCTCGGTTGTCCGAAAAAACGATGCACAACAAATTTGGCTCAATTCCAACCAGTACAAGCAAAGTTATTAGAGTAAAAAATTTTGGATTTGAAAAAAATAGTAATTGCGGTGGCAAATTCTTTAAATATTTATTCTAAGTCTATCCACTGTAAACATTAAGATTTGAAATCTCAAATTTTAAACATCCAGAACTTCGTTTCTACTGGTTTGAATTGAGTCAAATTCGTTGCGCATCGTTTTTTTCAGACAATGTAACAATTTCTTGGGTTAGCCGGTAAAATTTTTAAAAAATCACAATTATTTTCATTAAATATATCCGAAACTTTATCTGGATATACGCGAAATCGAGTTTGACACCTAAGCGTATTTTCAGGACATCATGGACAGCCTCAACTGCAAACGCGACCTTGAAATCATGGTACTGGACCAGCAAGAGTGCCTGGACATCGTAAAACGCGGCCAGTCCAGCCCGTACCGAAACGTCCCTGAACGTGGAAGGGCCCGTTCGCGGCGCCAGTCCTCTGTGACAGTGTCTTCCTCGTCATCATCGTACACGACCGAACACTTGACATCCATCGACGAATCTCCTGCCCTCGTGTCCAGGTCCGACTCATCTTCCACCTCGTCTGGACTATCCCTGTCCTGCATGGACTTGAACGGGACCGACCCGGGTGATCTGCCGGTCGTCTCCACGCCACGGTGTGAAAGCGCTCGCCCGTTTGAAAGCAGAATGTCCCTTAACCAAACCACGGACTTCCGCGGGACAGACATGGGACGTAACAATTTATGTATCAATAAAGCATCCAGTAATAATCATTTGGACTTCCGCGAGACAGAGATGGCAAGCAATAATTCGTGTATTGCGACAGACTCTTGGAGGTAAAGTATACAATTGACAAATATATTCATGTTGAAGTGAGGCTAGTTAGTTGACGGTCAACTAACTATTAATTTTATGAGTAGCTCTATTGCTAGTTGTACATTTAAAATAAAATTAGTTGGCAAACAAATAGAAAACACGTGTCGTCATTTGGGGTGAATCGTGACACCGGTGTTATGTTGCTAGCTCAGAGTGATCACTACTAACAGGGGCATAGCCAGGGGTGAATTTTGGGGTCGAAAATCGAGACCCCTCTCATTTGAAACTTGTACTGATTTTAATGTAGAAAGCCGATCCGATTCCGATTGTCCTATCTCATATTATTATCTTATCTTAATATAAATCAATTAGTTGTTTCGGGATTGAATCTAGTTGTGTTTTGTTTAGCTAGTTGCAGATTGTTGAAGGTTGTTAGTTCTAGTTGCGCATTTTTGAAATGTTGTAGTTTGTACAAGTCATGTACAATGTTCTCTTCAATTCTCTACTAGCTGATGATGATTTAGGCCGAAAAGATATGGGTTTACTTCAATATGTATATTTCTCTCAATTCTTGTGTTGGTCAACTATCCTCTAACGTTCGTAGGGACATTCACGGGACGGACATGGAACGCGACATTTCATATACCGGAGATACATCCCGTAAAGGTTCCAGCAACTTCCGAAATACGGAAATGGGACGCAGCAAGGCTTCCCTGTATTCTTGCGACAGCGTGGAAGGCGCTCTGAGCGACGACTTCCGCAGTTTGTCGGCGTCTTCTTGCAGCGATTTGGACGGGGAATGTCCTGCGCGGGCGTCGTCTAGCGATGAGTTTCTGTCGCCCAGCCATGATACGAAGAAAGACGAGATAAGGCCGGACGTGCTGGCTGAAATCGAGGTGAGACCCGAGTTCGATTTTGTTTTCTTTGTGATAAGTCGGACTTGGTACAACGATCGAGCAGTGAGGTTCGATTTTTTCAGAAAAGAACTCTTCTTTTTACACAGTTTTTTATCAATGTGAAATATAGTTGGTCGTGTCACAGTGTCCAAAACATGTATCCTATTGTAGTAGGGCAAGGCTAGGCGTGTTCATGGAAGCGATATTTCTGGAAAGTATGGGTCAAGTTATGGTAGGCCGCCTAGTAACCATCTCAGTTACCGGAAATAATATATATTGATGATAATGTATATATTTCGTTTTACAGGACTTCGAAATATTTTCTAAAATGATGCTACAGCGCTTGCACAGCGCCAAATGCTGAACGGGGAACGAAGCCGTCTGAGCACGGCTGAAAGTTGCGACGAGAATTATCCTTATCCCGAGCGGCAGAATAGGCCGTGTTGGTATCCAGACGCTGGGGAAAACCGCCAGCCTCGAGACTGTGTCTTTACTCCGTATGATGCAATACGTACTGACTAACCTTATTCAGACAGATTCGTACCTATACTTTCTATTTGTACTATCGGATGTATTTGCGCTACAATTTTGACGCGGATATTATCGACATGACGTGGCGATTATCATGATTATGATTCAGTTTGATGTGTCGCTGCTGAACGCGCGAAAATCGCCGAAATGTCTGTCGTGAAATCGAAGCGATATTTTGAGGTTTTGAAGATTTGTTCGTCCTGGACGCTTTACATATGCAATTACTTATTCTACCGCGAGGAGGAGATGTTGCCAAAATCGCGACCGTACTTCGGACACGCCTTAGTGACAAATGCGCTGTTTTGGTGCGTCGTTATATTATGATAATTATCAGTGATGTGCTCCATTAATCTGTTATAAAATGACAACGAAAGGCTTCAAAGTCGTTTGAATTCAACGTTAAATGATACTAATTCGATGTGTCGCCAGGGCTATACCTTATTTGTACCTCTACCCCAATATTTCTCGGTCAACTCCTCATAAATCCTTGAATAGACCTATACAATATTCCTGATTGTGTTTCCGCGCCAATTGGTTTTTCTGACTTGGTCAGGTAACGTACGACAGAGTTAAGACGCAGTTATTTCAGCGTGTTGACATTGTCCGTGTTCCTGCGTCGTTTTGATATCGAATCATAGTTTGTCGCCGTCGTAAGCTTGCCATGATCGAAGACCAAACGATATCCGTAGATTTTCGCCGTCCTGCGACGCTTTTTTTCAGTAGTTTCGTTTTTTCTCTTGCGACCGTTTTCTGTTGTAACTGGTTGCGTTTTTACTGATTACTGATCACCGACGTTGAGTCAGGGCAATGATGTCTTTATGATCCGATTTTTGCGAACAAGTGCCAATAAAGAAAGCGAAATTTGAGTTGTGTCGCATTGATGTGTTCGTGAAGCCATGCTACGTAAGGATCAGTATCAAACAGTTGACAAGCTCATGGGCATATGATTCAGGGTACATATATTAACTAATACATAAGTCATAAAGTATAGTGTAAGCAAGAAGGGTATGGAATTTTTTTTACACCTTCATATTGTGACAGTTTTGCCAACGACATGGCAAAGATCCGACTTTGTATTCGTCAAGTCGATTGCATACTGCAAAAATCGTTCCCTCACATGTCGGTCTGTGTTCAAATCACAAATTTCGACCCAGATTTACCCACCCTGGTAGAGATGTTTTTGAACAAAGTTGCGCAACGGTGATTGGCAGTGGAATTGATGCACCATGGATTGTTAAATTGATGTCTTCAAAAATAATTTCCACTCATCAAAAATAGATTAGCATCTGAAATATTGGGCAACTGTAGAAGTATTGAGAATGTAAATATGGTATGGAACAAGCGAGGCGGGTAGCCTAATGGAATAGGAAAATTTCCCGTTCCATACCACACTATGGCCTGAGTGTAAGGCCGAGCCTGTTTTAACCATTCCTCGCGACAAAGGTCGATTTACACACGATCCGGTTAACGCGCTGCAACAAAACATGGTTCATGAAAATCAAATTCCAGATATTTTTTCTTTTTGCATAGATAAATCAAAATATATACCGCAATTGTGCGACTAATGAGCTGACGGGCGAGAATTTGGTCTCGTTCTAAAATCGCCCATAGGACTTGCAGCTGCTACAATAGGGGTCAGTGGATATTGGCCGCTCATATTTTGCAAGTTTTGTTGGCCCATCATTACCGGCTGTCCGGGAAAAGCTTGCTGTACGTAGTTCGGAGGCATGGTGAATCCCCTCCTCTTAGAGTCTGAGTTTAACTGGAAATGAAAAGTGAGCAGATATGGGGACGCGGTAGCATGTCATCACTCCTGAATAGAAGATGATTATGATACTCACCACACTTACGTAACCTCCAAGAAATGAGCAAGCGATCACGCAGGTAACAATTCCGAATATGTTAAAAGTCATGGAAGTCCATAAAAGGTTTTGGAATGTTACTGATATATCATCGCACCCGTCGACATTTGACCATGACTGTGAGATGTAGGAATTGCTGTAAATCATCAAATTTTAAGAGTGATCTGTCTTTCGAGAGAACACGGCGAAATAAATAAAATCAATTCTTGGAGCTATGCGTCTGGTTTAATACTATCAAGTGGCTCTCGGGATAAACTTCAAGCCGTGTTTTAACAGAATATCGAGAAAATATTTCGCGGACCTTGAAGTCCGTCTTTTAGCGGCGAAGCTGAAAGATAAGTGGCTTCAAGATTTTACAGATCAATAAAATCAGTGGCACTGCCTCAATTATATTTTCTCCTTGTCAATTGCGTATTGTGTAAGAGGCTCAGTGAATTTCGACGGTATAGGCTGCTTTAGGGTCTTCGAGTCACGGACATTTCTCATCCATGAGTACCCATGATATGATCGTATTTTGCGCTGGGTGCTAATTAGACCTTGAACTTTCCACGCATAATATATAAAGATTGAGACTGTTTGCGTACAATCGAACTAGCTGAGTACAACGACAAAAATCGTGGAAAATACCTCCACTGGTAGCAGCACAAGCAATATCTTTTCGGATAGGACGTGTACCGAAGGGATTCATTCGCGATACACGGCGGAGCGTAGTCGTTTCGTGTAGAATAATGACATAGACTGAAATCCGTATGCTGAAACAATTTTTTATTGTAATTGTAAATTCGCATTGTCAAGCACCAAGCACGGCGTTATTCAATCTTACAAACCAAAGGATGTTTACTCACGTGTATATTCTCCGCAGCAATACCATCCGTTATCGCCGCTATTAGGCACATTATAACCGCAGCACACAGAACCACAATGCTGGCGATCAACTGCAATATAGATAGCAGCAGGCTTGAATAAATACACACTTCATACACTCACTAACTATTTTCAATTCAGCCAGTATGCCTCATTCCCAAGAGCTGATATAGCTAGCTGGGTAGGCCCTACAGAAGTTCCATCAGACGCCCAGCAAAAGAAATTTTATTGACTGAATTCTAGTTATTTGTTCTTTATGACAATCTTCTTGAGCAAGCACAATTGGCTGACTATAGCTACGTGTAGTATATTTCGTTCTTGTTGTTGTGTGATTGTGAGCCACAGCATAGAGAGTCACAAACGCAATGCTGAATATTTCGAGTAAACTTTTCTAACATTGCTAATAAATTTTTTGAAAGTGGCAAGGTTAATGCTCGTTTAGTGCCGAGTTTCTTTTCATGATTTCACAGCCTCGCAGAGAGTGGTCTGAAGTTAAAATGGAAAGAATTTTAACCAAAGATGTTATACTGTCGTGGAAAATTGTAATACATGAAAAAAGTTCACAGTGCAGAACCGACGAAGTTGAACGTGAACCTTCAAATTTCGGAGTTTAACGCACAGAACCCGAACGTAAACCTCACGTTCGCACCATCCCTGGTTTCTATAGTGTATTCTACTGTGGAGGCCTTTAAACCTCGATAGGAAATTGAATTGACGTATCTAAGAAGTCGTTATCAACACGCAGCATCGTCACAAAGTGCAATGAAATAGGTACGGTCGAGAAAATACCAAATAACCCTTAATGTCATCCAGAACTGACATTAGACTACGGTATATATCTTTTTTGTGGTAGCATAAAATGTACACATTTGAACTTTCCACGTCTTTCATACTTGGGTTGATAATATTTTGCCCTGTTGCGTGGTTATGTCACCATCAAATAACATTTACAGGAGGGGAATTCACAAAATATCGGAAACTCCATACAAGCTGTTTGGTAAAGCTTGGAGACCGCTGGCTCTAACTCACCAAAGGTTTCCCCATCGACTTTAGCGAGAGACCAGTGGACGAGAAGGTTATAGCAAGCAGCATCTGAAAGATAGGTCTTGGGATATGCTGGAATGTTGACGATTTTTTGCACAGAAGTGCTGCAACCCGCATCTAATGTAGTACTAGATTACTTACGGGCACAGCGGGCCAGAAGGCTCCGGACGACGAATTTTTCGCCATTATGTAAGCTCGCAGCCCAACTGAAAATATGATGATCATGACAACTGTGACCGCCACCACGCTCCTGATCGAGTTTTTGCGATGACTCGCTCGAAGTTCGGCTGAAACCGAAACATACATTGAGTTCACTGGCCTTATATCATTGGGGTCAAGTCTCAAGTAATTATGCTAAACTTAACTGGGGCCTGATGCTTATAGGTACAGTGAATATTACGCAATAAGAGGCTTTGTTTTCTATAGATCAGTCTCACCCCAATTCAACAGTTTTTATGCGTACTTTCGTCAAACGAGTTCCTTGAATATATACTCATTAATAATTTTATATTTCACTGCTACATCAAGTGCATTTGGCGTAGATTACAATTCTGTTCTTATTAGAGCAGAAGAACGTGGCGCTAGTTCTACTCAAATATCATCAATATCATTTACTTTGTATTATGCAGTTTGATATATTCTATATCAGGGGCGGCCAACCCGTGGCCAGCGAGAGGGTTTTGTGTGGTCCGCGAGGTAATTTTCGAAATATTATCAAAATGGATTGCCCAGATTGTGAACTTGCCAGGACAACCAAAAATTTAATTAGTCTGGCCGCAGCACTCGGGATCTTGATGATTGAAATATCAGTTCCGACGCATTGGCAGATCCATCCATCCAGTCACATTTTTGGTAGATCTTCGTACATTACAATTAAGCAGAGTATTTTTCGGTAGATTTATCTCAACCAAAAATTTTCTACACGCTTCGCGCAATATGTGGCTACTCGATTTGTTGCTTGCCCCCTCCTGAAAATGAAAAAAAACGCGTTATGTACCAGATTGAGTCTAACTATATTCGCAATTACGAGAGAAAGTGTCGCCTAATATGCGATCTTGCGTTTGCGCTCGCAGAAAGACCATCGACGATGAAACCTAGGCACAAAATGATTGACGCACGTTAGCCGAAGCTTTCGATATCGATATGTCCAGGCGCCGAATAGTTCTGCCCTTGAAAACTGAGCTCAGCGATATACAGCAGACCCGCAATATACTCAAGTAACGATATACTGACCTATTAACTTTAAAAAAATCGCGTTTCGCGCGGCTAGTGACCCGCGCAATGTTTCGTCAGGTGCATGTGGCCCTTTGGCCGAAAAGGTTGGCCACCCCTGTTCTATATGGTAGCTCTATTTCGCGTAATTGATGCTGTGTAGATGGCCAAGATCAGGACCATCAAAATATCAAACATTTCTACCAACCTTGGTTAAGTTCGACTTCCTGCTGTTCATTCGCCCTGCTTTCCATTTTCGCAAATTGCGCTAGAATATGATTAGTATATCAATATCCGGGAAATAACGCTGTCTATTGTACTAGTTGGATTGTGATGTCACAGAACGACGACAAGACCTTCTTCGCTTGCACTGGGGCGATTTTTTTGACTATGCAAAAAACAATCAAAATTTTCACAAAATTGTAGTGTTTGGTCAAAAAAATTGTCAAAATTGTTTACAAAGTCAAAACCTACATTTCGTTGGTATCGAAGATGTTTGCACTGTCGGAGAACTTATCATATGGCATTTTACAGCTTATAGCCTGCCGTTACAGCCGGCCGATTGATGGCATTCATATGCGAGTGTTTCCGAGAGAGTTTCGCAGGCACCCAAATATCCAACTGTTTTGTGTCTGGCGCAGTCGCAATTCGTGAACTGTGACAGGCGTTTTAGAGTAGAAAGTTACCGGTCGCCAGCAAGCATCAACCACTGCTAACAGTAGGGGATACTACCGACGCAAAGACATCAATACAGTCTTTCATTCCAAGTTCAAAGATTTTAAGAGCAAGTTGGTTGAGGCCTTCCTAGCGGCCGACATCCCTTTGCAAAAGCTACAAAGCTTGAAGATTAGACAGCTGTTCACCGAACTTGGCAGCCAGTGCCGTCTGAGACAACGCTAAAGCAAAGATTTTTCACGTAGAAAGTTGGTATTTTTACGTCAGAGGATTTTTTCAGGCCAAGCTACTTCGTATTGGCACACAGTACCAACCAGAAATGACGAAAAGAAGCACAGTTGCCCAGTTACAACAATGCCCAATTTTAATACTTGTGGGCAACATTCTGTCAAAATTAAGTTTTTTAATACCAGTGCCGGTAGCTCTTGGTAAGTGGCACGCGTCAAGTTCTTCGAGTTTCAATAAACGTTTATCATGAACGTACTTTTGAAAGCAGTATTCAGATTTTGTACCACCAACAAGTTATTCAAATACCAAAATTGTAAAAAAATGCAAAATCTTCCGTTCTTAGGTCAAAAAATAGTCGCCGTGTAGTTATGATGCAATCGATCGAATGTGCCGTATGTAATACATATCACGCCCAAGTGTTTAAGTCGTAAATTTGAGTGGGACAAGGCGAGCGATGAGTTAGCTGTCACAAACTTATGTGATTATAACAGAATTTGGTCCCAACAGATCACAGGCCAGCCATTTTCAAGAATGAACAAGCTAGTACAACATGAATGCATTCACTGCCCTGTTTCATGTGGACACAAACGATAAACTTATGCAAGTAACCCAACGATATGCGTTTAGGAGACTGGCTTGAAATATTCATATATTCAAGACTGAATCACTTTCCCTTGCTCTCAACAGAAATATAACCTGTATCGAGTATAAAGTCACTTACATTTTCGTTGGGCTATGCATTTTCATTCAGAGCAAAACTAAGGCAAAATGTTGACAGAAAGATCTCAGTTTTTCGAAATTACCGTATTGAACTCGAGCGAAGCAGACAGGCAAATTGAAAACAATAACGAACAGGAACGTCGATATAAATGTAAGATACGCATGTATCCGCGCAAAGATCAAGCTCGCATATGGCTCCAACCCTCTAACACGATTTGCATGATATAGGAACACTTACAACACTTGCAAGAGCAGTATCAATTGGACTATTTACGCTGCTATAACAGATATAGCTATGCATGTATGGCAATGATCTGTGTAGTATATTACAGAACGGTGGTTATTAGGGATGGGATACATACTCTCGATATGCATGCGAACCATTTAATTTAACAATTCGCGCTCACAGAAGAAGTTAGAGAACTTAGTAGTAGGTTCTGTTCTTGGATTTCTTTACTTTCAAAATAACCTTAAACATTTTTGACAAAAAATTCATTGAATTTTCAACTCGTGTCGCTTGCTGGTTGGCAGCAAGGAAGAAACTTCACCTGTAAACGAAGATATATCTTGTGCATCACCATGGATTATCTCGATTCACGAGAATTTTGCATGAAATATCACGCCTTGCGCGGCTGCTAATAATATTAATAATAATTATAGATTGTATCACTACCTTTATCATTACTTGCTTGGCGCGGAAACGGGATGTATAGAGCGAGATCACGAGCCTAACTTCCCACGCAGTGCATGGCTGAGTTAGCTATGCTTTCTGCAACCGAAGTAACACTTGGGTCCAATGGTACAAAATTATTCCTATTTTGGAGTCGAAGGATATTTAAGCAGCCCAGGACAGCCTCGATGCGAAAAGGGCCCATCCCTGAGCAGGAAGCTAAACCCATATCTATGTAATGAGACAAAGATACATTATTTTCAATGAAACAAAGTTTAGTCAAGGAGCATGAAAATGTGCACTGTGCACTGCACTGCAGCTGTAGCCGAGATTGCGCTAAGCGCAAAATAATTCGGACAATCACAAGTAAATTTAGATATCTTTTTGGTACAGTATTTAATAGCCTGGTATTTGGAATTTCGTTCGAGGCTCTGACTTTGGAAATCAGTGTTTGAATTAGCAGTCTGACGTCACATGATGCCATAAGTTCGTCTTCATGTTGGTGTTAACAAAGAATCTTTTATAAAGGTTCGCGTTCACACGAACCAGATCTTTTTATGGGTTCACGCAATCCGTAGTGGCTCAGCCATGCGATATCGTGGAAATAGTTTCCTAAATCAGGAATCTCAGCACAGTGCTGTCAAATTGACAAGGTGTCATTGCAATCATTGCTTTTTCCTCTTGTAAGGCACAACTCTTCCGACCACATCCCCTTTCCCGAGTCTTTCGACGGGAAATTGATGATACTCCCCGAAGTCATGCAGCGGGTGCGAATCGTGGGCCCACACTGAGTCCTTGGCGACTTTCCACACCCATCTTACCAATATCCGAGTGTCTTGGTATTTGCTTTTGTCCAGCATCATGCACTCTATAAGCTCCCTCATTCCGGGATACGCGTCTCCAGTTCCGCCCCACATCCCCGCGTTCATTGCGATACCCGAATGCTTCACGTGGTCCCTCATTACGTGGAATTTGCGGCCGGATTGAATCCACTCGTCCACGGCCGCTTTGCCTCTTGCGATGAGTAAGGAATCGATATCTCTCACGACAAACCTTTTCACCGGTTCGGACGCGATTAGGAATCTCCAGGCACGGCCGCACGTTATCTCCGATTGGCTCATATCCACCATGTGTATGTCATACTCACACAGCTTTTCTATTACAGTTTTTGGTACTGTGTTTTCGATATAAATCCACATTTTCCATCCTGGATATACAGTGAATATCCTAACTGCGTTCCGCAACGCAACGTCATTGTATCTGGGCTCGCTTCCGTACAATGTATAGGAGATAGCAGGCCTAACCCACAATCGTCTTTCTTCATCTATCTTGGGTATAGAATAACCAGGTATGAACTCTTCCTGCGGATTCGTACAGCGATCGAAGTAGAACTCAATGCCATCTTTTACCCAACTTGGAAACGCGCACCTGTTGAATCTGTATGGTACATCATTGAGTCCGCAATATAATTTGTCTTGATGGGACTGTCCAATGCGCATGGTTAACGACTTGGATGGGTACTTACCGATTATGCCTTTGCTACGACGAATTTCCTCCCAATTTCTACTAGTTGAATCAGGATCGTGGCTTCTGTTGTAATGCAACGCTACATTTGCAAAGCTGCGTGTTAATGCGATACCTATATCATCGACAGTTAGACCTCGACACAGGCCTTCTTTTATGGATTTGGGACAATCTTTCTTGAAATCATGCATGGCTGAAGAATGGTAAAGAGACACGATATCCGACTTCTTAACATCTAGGCTTGATGAGATGAAGTCCTGATATTGAGGTAGAATTATTGTCTCGCTATCCAGCAAGACCAATATTTTATGACTGGATTTCAAAAATTGCTTTAGTGGGAGGCTAAAAATACTTTGCGATAGCTTGACTTTTTTCGATATCACAGTGATATCAGTACCATACCATTGCCTTAATATTGATTTCTTGAAGCGGCCTAGACCATTAGTGAATATGAAAATGTTTTTAGAGTCGATTCTATGAATATTCTTTATTACCGAAGCAGTAAATTGCGTATATCCAAATTTATCGATCAGTATCACTGCCACCATGATGTCATTGCTTAAAAAGTCATTGCAGCCGGCAATCCACGACTGATTTTGGCATAATACGTCAGTAGTTATATAGATCGGTCGCAGATCGTAATGGGCTCTTATGGGCGGGGTGGCGAGCTAACGAGAAACCGGGGGTGGCGAACTAACGTTTTCGTCTTATGGCGGGGGTGGCGAACTAACGTTTCGTCTTATGGCGGGGGTGGCGAACTAACGTTTTCGTCTTATGGGCGGGGTGGCGAGCTAACGAGAAACCGGGGGTGGCGAACTAACGTTTTCGTCTTATGGCGGGGGTGGCGAACTAACGTTTTCGTCTTATGGCGGGGGTGGCGAACTAACGTTTTCGTCTGATGGCGGGGGTGGCGAGCTAACGTTTTCGTCTTATGGCGGGGGTGGCGAGCGGCTATTGCGTCTTATGGCGGGGGTGGCAAGCGGCTCTTATTTCTTATGGCGGGGGTCGCAAGCGGCTGGGAAACCCGGGGTGGCAAGCGGCTATTGTGTCTTGTGGTCGCACGGTAACCCTTTTCAGTATAGGGATCGGTCACACGCGGCTTCGTTGTTGACATGTCGTACTTCGTGTTGAATATGTATCAAGTAAATAGTCATGTGATTGGTCCTTAGTTAATGTGTATATTCCAAATTACGGCGAGTACGACAATGATAGATCGTTATTCTTATGGACGCGGTGATGATTCGTACTTTCGGGTATAGACTGCGGGCGGAATGTCGTACTTTCAACAAAAAGGCGTGAAAATAGTTTGCAAAATCTAGGAATTACTCGCATGGTAATGTTTGAGTAATTAGATTATCCCAGAGCCGGCGTAGACGGCGATTCGAATATCAACAATAGCCGCATTCACAAACTAACACTTCAAATAGGTGTGAAATAGTTTGCAAAACCCCGCGATCGCTGACAAGATAATATCTCGGACATAACCATCTTTCGCGACTTGGTGCTACAGACATCGATCACTCACGCGGTGAAATTTTCGTAAGCAGTTTGGCACAGAGCTTGATTTCACTCGTAAGATTTAATAAGTAACGAACAACAGACCGCCAGCGTCGGTAACTTGAATAGCGACAAATTGTCACTTATTTCCGCTCTAACCCTAATCCTTTGTGAAGTGAACGCTTATTCAAAAGGGTGTGATATCATTTTAAAATCCAACGACCACTCGCCGGATAATGCTTCAGACATAGCAATCCCTGATACCCGCTCACAAGGTAATATTTTGGTAATTAGTTTGTCACAGAACCGGCGTAGACGGTGATTCGAAAACCAACAATTTGACGCTTTCTGGTGGTCGCTATATGTTTCACGCCTCTCGAATAGTGGCTGACTTTAGTTGCACGCTAAGAATTATGAGAATATTCAATCAATGTGTCAATTTGTCAACTTGAAATGAAACTCACTACACAAACCAAGTTGATTCGTATTTGAATGTGTTGATCCGGTACAACTCTAAGCCTTTGAGAAATCCATTTACCGCGATCAGTTGATTCGAACGTAACCTGAATATTGCTAACTCCAACTTCAGTCGCATCGAATTATTCACACATTCCATTGCGCTGTTTCACGCCTATAGAATCAATACCAAGTAACTAAACAAGAATCAAGAATCACAAGTATGCACATACAATAATTGTATTTATTACTGAGAAATCAAACGCCTAACAAAAACACGCAACTTATCATTTGGCCAACTCTAGCATTACCAAAAAATCTAGGTATTGTTGATTGAAAACCCTTGAGTCCTTCATATCAAAAATGTTATAGTGTGGCGTCGGAATCCATTCGCGAGATGTTCTATGGGTAAATCGAGGTAATCCAAAATGAAATATCTCGACTTTGACATAGTCTAAATTGAAATAGATTGACAAACATGACTACCAACTTTCCCGCAGTCTCATTTCAATATTATACGCACATTGATTTGAAACAAGTAATGATCCGGCTTTTCGTTTGTCAAAGCGACATTTTAACATCTCACCATACTCAAAAGAATTATTCACAACATCACCAAGTGTTAAAAATCTAGTTTTCACTTACTTGATTATATCACTGCAACTCACAAATTTGAATTAATTCATCCTGGTTGTATTCATATGACCGATAATTTTTATTCAATTGTAAAGGTCGTTACTATTCTGAAGACAAAGTAAGCTATTTACTAATCGACACATATACGACTTGACATAAACATATTATATTTTGAGTATACGAGATTTGAATGTCTGAATAATAACCGAGAAATAATTTATCACAATAAAATCCGTACATTACAGCGTAAAAGATGTTGGAATGTCAGCAACTCTGTACGGTCAACCCGATCAACTCGTCATGATCATTCCTGAAATCGACACAAACATGACCACTGACTTGAGTTAACCACAAAACAGCATCAAGTTTTAAATCCACTTGTAGCTTACGGCTTATTCGAATGCTGGTTATGTTTTGTTGTAATTGAGTGTACGGAAATAGTATTACATCTCGACATCTTACCATATTCAAAGAGTCAACCACGAAAACATCGCCAAGTAAATCCGTTTGTAACTTCCCCAACCAACTCAACAGTATCCTTATGAAAAGTAGCCAAGACTACGCGAGTAATCACCACAATCCGAAATCCATAGCAAGTTCAGTTGTATTCATAGTCCGCCAACTCGTATTTTTTTATTCAACTGTAAAAGTCGTTACTATTCTGTAACCTAAAGTAATTACTACTCGGTGCGCACAACTTGAGATTAACATAATATGTTTGAGTATACGAGGTTTGAAAGTTTGACCAACGTAGTTGAGAATTCATTTCTTACAATCGAACGCGGGCGTTATATTAAAAATTATAATGATGTAAACATAAGGTTCGACACATTGATTTGACATATGAGATTTTGTAATGCTCGACCACAACTTGATTATTAAATTATTTTGAATCGCCTGAAATAATTGTCGTCATCTAACCAGACTACTGAAAGTCGTTGCCATCACAAAAACAATTTGCATGACGTTTATTAAATGTGTCCTATAGTTAGAATTATTTGTAAAACACACACACAATCAGAGAAATTGAAAATCTTCCTAATGTCATTCGTCAAAGTAAATGTCATCACAATACTCAGTCACTAAAAGACCTTACTTGTACGGGATTGAAGCACCGATAATTAACTAGCTAAACCGAACTCCAAAGAAATTTTACTCACTCGACGGATATGAAACAACATCGCTTAATCGGTCTATATCGTTTTTCTAAATGAAAATCATATCCACCCAGCAGAAAACAATTTTCACTCGCTTGGTAATGAAACCGAAGTCTCCATATGATATTTGATTTTTGGTCAAATACTATGCAATGAACACATTTGAGTGGCTGAGCTTTACATCATCAAGCTGCCATCTGTAAATCAAGATTACATCCAACTTGTAACTGTATCGTTTAACTACCGGGTTGCATCAGTTTGCTATTTTTTTTCATTTAGCGACTGCTGAACATACCAAACGATGCACATTCACTTACGAAATACTGTGTTGATCGTAATTTCCACCTTCGTGATAATCGAATTACATTTGTTTCGAGTTCATAACAACCGACTACTTCTCTATGACATGGCGAATTTTTTTGAAAAGTTATGCTTAGAAGATTGGTGCATCTCGCGAAAAAATAATATACCACTCATATTGATACTGTTACTCCATTGACCGGTATTTTCAAACGAGTCGATTTTCAACCGAGCAAAATTTATTACTTGAGTTGTCCCACTTACTATATTTAAATGTAAACTCACCCGTCTTTCAACAACAAACAATGATAAAAAAAGTACACAAGCAAACACAACAAGTTTTACTTTTGTAGGACACTAATTATTATTCCACGCATCTCATTTCATACTAAGCGTATATGAAAGATATTCATGATACACGAATATATTCGCTCATGCTACGAACATACGCAATGATTGGTGACGCTTTCACACTATTTCGATTTAGTGTAACAAAAACAACAACAACAATTTTCACTCTCTTGACTTATGAAAACAACAGACGAACCTTCATTCAATATATTGTTTTTGTCAACTAGTTACTTTTTCATGAGACCCCCACTACTCTTACAAAAGTACGAAAGATATTTACATCACACAAAGTAATCAACTTTACTCGATATTCTCACATTACGAAACTAAAGAATGGTTGGTTTGACTCTACAAACTGTTTCGTTACCTCAAGACCTTTATTGTCTGAATGGTTGTTCATGTGTCTTAAGAACCGAATAGTTCAACACAGCACTAGTACCAACAGAAACATCAGAGTTGTTTACACAAAAGTTTGTATGTGTACAGTATGCGAATACCATGTGTAAGTCCAGCACAATTGCGGTATCCATCCGAGTTTAGTTAACACAAATTTATTACAACGGAACCACGTAAACTTTCGTGAAAGAAAAGCATACTCACTCCCAGAGGGTTATGTCAATGCCGTAGCAGTACTCCAACAACAAAGTACATATGTTTTCTAGTCACGATCCTTACATCTTACACACAAATCAATCTACTTTACTAACGAAAAGTGCTGAGTCACCACATGATTACCCTCACAACAAAACAGCTAGAAGATATTATCATACAAAAATATTCCTAACCCTTTGCGCGCCAGTGACAAATCATACAACAAACATTTTTGTGAGGTGAATTGTTGTTCAGTGTCAAGTCTACCTGTTGAAACGTACATTAAAACAACACAGTCACAATTCAATTGAAACCACGAATCTATTTTCATTTCGTCACATACAGAAAAATAAATTTTAATTTCCCAAAACATACTTGTAGTCAAGAAATATTTTTATTAATCAAAATCATCGACTTCTGTTTACGGTGTTAGTGTGTGCATGTCATACACGTGGGGCCCGTATTAAAATGGACACGACACGACTGAATGTAAGGAGATAGAAGTCTATCGCATAGATTTACATGCGGTCTTCGCTACGGTTTCAAAAAACGAATCATCTCTTTTGCATTGATCTAGACCGAGCAAGTTAGTTAATGGCCATGATTGAGTTTGTCATATGCGAATGATAGGGTTACTGTCAAATCTACATACAACAACCTTCTGGCACTCAAAATAGCAATTTCATTCTCTCCCTTCGTAGTCATATGCCGCCAACTCGGCTTTTTTGTTCATCGACAGCGGTGTTTAACAAGACCAACGACACTGAACCCACGACGTTTACCTATGTAAAATTACCACTTTCACTTGACAGTCCGTCGTTTACCTGGCTAAACATATCATTTTCCTTTGGAGATCTGATGTTTACCCAGAGTAAGAAACCTTTTTCACTTGGAAATCTATTTTTTCCCTGGGTAACAAACCTTTTTCACTTGGAAATATATTTTTTTCTCCGGTTAACAAACCTTTTTCACTTGGAAATATATTTTTTCTCTGGGCAACAAACCTTTTTCCCCGGGTAACAAACCTTTTTCCCTGAGCAACAAGCCATTTTCACTTGGTGATCCGTCGTTTACCTGAGTAAAAATATCATTTTCCTTTGGGGATCTGGCGTTTACCCAGTGTAACAATACATTTTCTCTTGTTCATCTAGCTTTTCCTAGAGTAACAAAACCATTTTCATTTTGAAATCTGACAAACACACCTGACAATTTGATATTTTTGTATATTGTTACAACGGGTAGCGACAAAATATACACCAACAACAACTCCAATACATTTGTGTAATCGCATATTCACTTGTGCTGATGCAGCCCATCAAAATCATCGGTTACCCACATACAATGTGCTGTTGTACATCGACGTGTATATTTTGGAAATCGGACAATAGGCTGCGATAGTTCTGCGATGTCCGGGTTCGTGCTTTGGATTTTCCAGAGTCAAAATGTCTGAATAAAACACCTCCTCGACGACGGTTGGTATGTGGATAACGGTGTTCGGAAAACGGTTGGATTTATGTCACCCATCGCGATAACAATTCCTGGTCGAGTTTTCCACCGGCATGTTTGCTATATTGTGTCTTTATTGGTCAATGTATGTCTCGGCATTCAGTTTGAAATCGGAAATGATAAAGTATGTAACCGGATCCGGATATCAACTCTGAATCGATAAACCAATGAACAATATTCAAAGTAAACATGTTACACCTGTGTTTCCACGAAAAAATACCATCCAGACATACGTCGCGCTTGTTTGCCCACACCAGTATACGCGCAAATGGAGGTGTGTGACATTGCATGCAATGTGTTGGTATACAAGCATCGATCCACAGACATTATCATAGCCGGTAGTTTTGATGTAGATCGAATGTCACCCGATAACAATGTCATACCAATAACCCACATTGCAATGACTCTGAGTCAATCTGAAGCATGACATACAGACACCGTTCACTGATTTACTCGATGGTTTTATCGCGTTTTAACATTACAAGATAGTCATGACCCTATCTCCGGACAGACGTCCCAGATCAATTGGATACATGGGTCAATATCCATCGTGTTGTCGAGACCGAAGTTTTCCGCTGAGACTGCAGCGTTTCACCAATGTGAACTATCGAAGTACGGTGCTCGAAATGATTGTGATCAGTCTTTCGGTCACGATGCAAGGATGTCGCTACTCCCACATAACGACTCCAGATAAATATCGTGAACAGTGATTCTGAAAATCTCGGACTGATACTGTGATCCAATAAGGTATGTTTCTGTGGAATGAAGACTGCAATCGTACACCACAATAGAACACTACCTCGCGATTTCACACACACAATCATAAAACACATCATCGTAAGGGTCCAGTTCGTCCGGCAACATTTCGAAACGGTCATCGCCACAAGAGATCGGGTTGGTCTCGTCGTATCGGTAGCATTTTGACACTGTCATCACCACAAGGCTATTGACGTCGTTTCGGTTGGTCATGTCAATCCGTTTTACAATTTACCGTTTTACAACTCCTTGCACCATACTGTTACGACACAGACAAGAAGCATCGGTGGAAATAATAAAACACGGAAGGCACACTTTGGTGTTATTTGACATGGGTTTTACACCAGACGAACCTCACATTCGAGCGATGTATTTGAATGGCGATTGTATTATTGATGTCCAGGCAAAAGAAATGTATCGATTTATTGGTTTCGTACATATCCAACAAAAACCAGGGTATATGATTGTGCGTGGTTCGCATATTCGAGTGTGAACGCTCTATTGATATATGCTGTATAGTTCACTTTCACCATCGTGCGAATAACCCATATTACGGGTCCATGTTTGTGTGTCTGTATGTCATGCTTCAGATTGACTCAGAGTCATTGCAATGTGGGTTATTGGTATGACATTGTTATCGGGTGACATTCGATCTACATCAAAACTACCGGCTATGATAATGTCTGTGGATCGATGCTTGTATACCAACACATTGCATGCAATGTCACACACCTCCATTTGCGCGTATACTGGTGTGGGCAAACAAGCGCGACGTATGTCTGGATGGTATTTTTTCGTGGAAACACAGGTGTAACATGTTTACTTTGAATATTGTTCATTGGTTTATCGATTCAGAGTTGATA
Organism: Botryllus schlosseri; assembly: GCF_051294905.1. Lineage (NCBI taxonomy): Eukaryota > Metazoa > Chordata > Ascidiacea > Stolidobranchia > Styelidae > Botryllus > Botryllus schlosseri. The sequence continues at coordinate 23,891,947 of NC_137246.1, read as the reverse complement.
TCCGGATCCGGTTACATACTTTATCATTTCCGATTTCAAACTGAATGTCGAGACATACATTGACCAATAAAGACACAATATAGCAAACATGCCGGTGGAAAACTCGACCAGGAATTGTTATCGCGATGGGTGACATAAATCCAACCGTTTTCCGAACACCGTTATCCACATACCAACCGTCGTCGAGGAGGTGTTTTATTCAGACATTTTGACTCTGGAAAATCCAAAGCACGAACCCGGACATCGCAGAACTATCGCAGCCTATTGTCCGATTTCCAAAATATACACGTCGATGTACAACAGCACATTGTATGTGGGTAACCGATGATTTTGATGGGCTGCATCAGCACAAGTGAATATGCGATTACACAAATGTATTGGAGTTGTTGTTGGTGTATATTTTGTCGCTACCCGTTGTAACAATATACAAAAATATCAAATTGTCAGGTGTGTTTGTCAGATTTCAAAATGAAAATGGTTTTGTTACTCTAGGAAAAGCTAGATGAACAAGAGAAAATGTATTGTTACACTGGGTAAACGCCAGATCCCCAAAGGAAAATGATATTTTTACTCAGGTAAACGACGGATCACCAAGTGAAAATGGCTTGTTGCTCAGGGAAAAAGGTTTGTTACCCGGGGAAAAAGGTTTGTTGCCCAGAGAAAAAATATATTTCCAAGTGAAAAAGGTTTGTTAACCGGAGAAAAAAATATATTTCCAAGTGAAAAAGGTTTGTTACCCAGGGAAAAAATAGATTTCCAAGTGAAAAAGGTTTCTTACTCTGGGTAAACATCAGATCTCCAAAGGAAAATGATATGTTTAGCCAGGTAAACGACGGACTGTCAAGTGAAAGTGGTAATTTTACATAGGTAAACGTCGTGGGTTCAGTGTAGTTGGTCTTGTTAAACGCCGCTGTCGATGAACAAAAAAGCCGAGTTGGCGGTATATGACTACGAAGGGAGAGAATGAAATTGTTATTTTGAGTACCAGAAGGTTGTTGTATGTAGATTTGACAGTAACCCTATCATTCACATATGACAAACACAATCATGGTCATTAACTAACTTGCTCGGTCTAGATCAATGCAAAAGAGATGATTCGTTTTTTGAAACCGTAGCGAAGACCACATGTAAATCTATGCGATAGACTTCTATCTCCTTACAGTCAGTCGTGTCGTGTCCATTTTAACACGGGCCCACATGTATAACATGCACACACTAACACCGTAAACAGAAGTCGATGATTTTGATTATTAAAAATATTTCTTGACTACACCGGAATGTCTATGTTGTAGAAAGTAAATACTATTATAGTGTTGTGTGTTTAATGAAAGCGATTGGTTACAAGTATGTTTTGGGAAATTAAATTTATTTTTCTGTATGTGACAGTTTGCGAGGAAATGAAAATAGATTCGTGGTTTTAATTGAATTGTGACTGTGTTGTTTTAATGTACGTTTCAACAGGTAGACTTGACACTGAACAGCAATTCACCTCACAAAAAATGTTTGTTGTATGATTTGTCACTGGGGCGCAAAGGGTTAGGAATATTTTTGTATGATAATATCTTCTAGCTGTTTTGTTGTGAGGGTAATCATGTGGTGACTCAGCACTTTTCGTTAGCAAAGTAGATTGATCTATGTGAAATATGTAAGGACGGTGACTAGAAAACATATGTACTTTGTTGTTGGAGTACTGCTATGGCGTTGAAATAACCCTCTGGAAGTGAGTATGCTTTTCTTTCACGAAAGTTTACGTGGCTCCGTTGTAATAAATTTGTGTTAACTAAACTCGGATGGATACCGCAATTGTGCTGGACTTACACATGGTATTCGCATACTGTACACGTACAAACTTTTGTGTAAACAACTCTGATGTTTCTGTTGGTACTAGTGCTGTGTTGAACTATTCGGTTCTTAAGACACATGAACAACCATTCAGACAATAAAGGTCTTGAGGTAACGAAACAGTTTGTAGAGTCAAACCAACCATTCTTTAGTTTCGTAATGTGAGAATATCGAGTAAAGTTGATTACTTTGTGTGATGTAAATATCTTTCGTACTTTTGTAAGAGTAGTGGGGGTCTCATGAAAAAGTAACTTGTTGACAAAAACAAAATATTGAATGAAGGTTCGTCTGTTGTTTTCGTAAGTCAAGAGAGTGAAAATTGTTGTTGTTGTTTTTGTTACAGTAAAAATCGAAATAGTGTGAAAGCGTCACCAATCATTGCGTATGTTCGTAGCATGAGCGAATATATTCGTGTACCATGAACATCTTTCATATACACTTAGTATGAAATGAGATGCGTGGAATAATAATTAGTGTCCTACAAAAGTAAAACTTGTTGCGTTTGATTGTATACTTTATATCGATGTCTTTGTGATGTTGAAAGACAGCTGTGTTTACATTTGAATATAGTAAGCGGAGTAACTCAAGTAATAAATTTTACTCGTTTGAAAATACCGAACAAGGGATAACAGTATCAATATGAGTGGTAATTATTTTTCGTGATATACAACCAATCTTCCAAGCATAACTTTTCCAAAGATCGTCGTGTCATAGTCGGCTGTTACGAATTCGAAACAAATGTACTTCGATTATCACGATGATGGAAATTACGACCAACACAGTATTTCGTAAGTGAATGTGTATCGTTTGGTATGTTCAGCAGTCACTAAATGACAAAAATAGCAAACTGATGCAACCCGGTAGTTAAACGATACTGTTACAAGTTGGATGATGAGTATGACAGCTTGATGAGTATTGTGATGACATTTACTTTAGCGAATGACAACGGAAAAATTTTCGATTGCATTGTCGGCGTATGTGTTACACAAATAATTCTAGTACACCTAACTATAGGATGCATTTGACAAACATCGTACAAATTGTTTCGTTGTGATGGTAACGACTTTCAGCGGTTTGGTTTCATGTCGGGAATTATTATTTGGGGGTTCAAAAACAATCAATACTACAAATGAACAACAATGCAAAACACGTTAAGTGAATTACAGTGTAGCAAGTATTTCTTTGATATTACGAGTGTTGTGTACTAGACACTTCTAGTTGAACAGGATGCTTCTAGCAAACATATACCAATTTGCTTTTGTAATGATCAAAGTGTTAGAGTGTAACCTCACGATATTTTACATTTAGCGCGTTCTATAGAGAGTGTGGACGGATTAAGTATTAATCACCCTTCGATATCCAAAGTGATATTTTCACACTGTGTAATGCGTGTATGTTTCAATTCGCCGTCACGAATTCCGACAGCAACGACACTGGTGCTTCATCTTTACCTTAATTCATAAATACCGCGACAGTCGGTACGGGAATCGAACGCATGCATACTTTTAGATAGGCGACACACCTGTGAAATACTTGAAACAGCGATAAGTGATTGTGTTAGCTATATTCATCCAAAGATTTCACAAAGATTTCTTAACTTTGGTTGCAACTCGCTCGTAACGAATTGGTCCGTGCAATCTAGAAAAGACACAAGTTGAAGACGAATGATATGAATTTAATCAACTAAAAAGTCCTTTTGTTTTGGTGTTGGGTGTAATACAATCTGTATAATCATGAATTACTTTGATTATAATCGAGTTGCCACGACTATTCGTATTTTCGTTAAGAGTTGATTTCGAAAATGGGTATGATGGGATTTCAAAATGTGTATAATGAGAATATCGGATTGTGAATCAATGTCATCGTAAAGGACTTACTTGTCTTATGATAGCTTACATTAAAGTATACGGATTCATCTGCGAAAAATTAATTCTCGGTTATTTTTCGTATATTCAAATCTCGTACACTCAATGTTAGTCGCAAGTCGCAAGCATTGATTTGTAGTTGTCGCGTCGTGAAAACTATCAATCGCTTTTACAGTACAACGGATTTACTTGGCAGTGTTTTCATAATTGACTCTTTCGAGTGTTGTAAGATGTTGAGATGTCGAGACGAATAGAGTTTGCATTTCCAGTTTCGTAAAAAATAACTAGTTCGTTAATAAAGTTGTAGGTTCTCATGAGTTGTTATTATTCAGATCAATATGTGAATATTACAAGCGAGCAACACTATTCGTGTTCACCAGGATGAATTAATAAAGTTTACAAGTTGTAGTAATATAATCAAGTAAGTGAAAACTATATTTTTAACATCGGTTAATATTATGAATAATTCTTTTGAGTATGGTAAGATGTTGAAATGTCTCTTTGACAAACCGAAAGTCGGATCGTGAATAGAGTTGTAATGTTCCATTACTTGTTTCAAATCAATGTGTGTATAATATCGAAATGGTACTTGGAAAGATGGTAGTCATGTTTGTCAATCCTATTTCAATTCACACTACGCCAAAGTCAAAATATTCGGTCTCGGATTATCTCAATTTGCCTATAGAACATCTCGCGAATGGATTCCGACCCGTGCTATAACTAGATCGCTATGTCTGATGCATTGTCATGTCAGTGACGTAGGGTTTTACAATTATTTCACACCTTTTTGAATAAGCGTCAACTTCCCAAAGGATTAGGGTTGGATCAGAAATAAGTGATAATTTGTCGGTATTCCAATCACCCGCTGCGACGGTTCTGTTATTCGTTACTTATTAAATTTTACCAGTGAAATCCGGTTCTGTGACAAACTGCTTACGAAAATTTCAACGCTTGAGCGACCGATGTCTGTAGCGCCAAGTCGCAAAAGATGGCTATGACCGAGACATTATGTTGTCAGCGATTGCGGGGCTTTGCAAACTATTTCACACCTATTTGGAGTGTTAGCATGTTGTTGGTATTGGAATCACCGTCTACGCCGGCTCTGTCTGAGATTAATGATATTCTCTATAACCATCCTGATACGCGAAGTCTGTATCTAGGAACTTATCCAGTAGACCAATTACCAAAGAAACCAACTATAGCGGAAAATTCGCTATCATCATTAATTACGACGAGTCGAGTTTGCCTGGGTCTCACTGGGTGTGTATATACAGAGATGACGATACTCATTTTCATGATTCACTAGGTTTCGGCCCACTAAAACCTCAGATAATCGAATTCCTGGAGCCGGATGAATTTTCCGTGACTGGGAAACAGCTACAGAGTAAAACTTCGGATGTGTGTGGAGATCATGCTATTGCATTTTTGATAAAAAGAGCACAAGGATTTTCAGCCAAGGAATACTTGAATAATTTTGGGGATGATAAAAAAGTGAATGATACGATTGTGCGTGTTTTTGTGAAGAGTTTGATTTCAGAGTAATAAATTCAACGAATGTATAATGTGTATACTTGTGATTCTTGTTGCGACTGTGAACAGCAGACTATTCTGTAGGTGCGAAACAGCGGTACGGAAGGTGCGAATAATCCGATCTGAAAGTCGGTGTGCTATTCAGGTTACGTGGGAATCAATAGCGAGGAAAGACTTAGAACACGATCGGTCATTTGTCACGACTAAACTACATCATATATAATAATTCACGATATACACATTAACAAAGGTTCATTCAGCGAATCACCAGAGATCTGCGACCACAAGACACAATAGCCGCTTGCCACCCCCACCATAAGACGCAATAGCCGTATGCCACCTCCGCGATAAGACATAAGAGCCGCTTGCGACCGATCCCTATGCTGAAAAGGGTTACCGTGCGACCACAAGACACAATAGCCGTTCGCGACCCCCGCCATAAGACATAAAAGCCGCTCGCCACCCCCGGTTTTCCAGCCGCTCGCCACCCCGCCCATAAGACGAAAACGTTAGTTCGCCACCCCCGCCATAAGACGAAAACGTTAGTTCGCCACCCCCGCCATAAGACGAAAACGTTAGTTCGCCACCCCCGCCATAAGACGAAAACGTTAGTTCGCCACCCCCGGTTTCTCGTTAGCTCGCCACCCCGCCCATAAGAACCCATTACGATCTGCGACCGATCTATATAACTACTTACGTCGCGATCTTTCACGCAGTTTCCAGTAAGATCGTTACAGTCTATCTTGTCGAAAATTCCTTTGCGAACTGCTGGTGTTCGCGCTACCAGCCCACAAGAATCCGCATAATTTTTGCAGTCGGCCTTGATCAGATCTAAGCAATCGAATCTTCTAGGATTCAATAAGCAATAATTTCTGACAGTCTCATTCAGTCTTTGCGCGTGACAGGCTGCAGTATTGTTCATGCAACCGCACGAGGCCCTGGGAATTTTATGAGCTGCTTTATTGTTGGTGCGACCCTTTTTTACTCTCCTGACTCGTTGTTGTGAGGTCAGGTTTTGCTTCTGTGGGTTGTCGCGTGATACAGCATTTTCTTCAAACAACTGGCGTATGTCTGGAGACGGCCGCAACGCGACTAGTGACTGACTATCAGGGTACGAAAGTAGATAAACAAAAACTAGCGTTGCTGCCACCGTGAATGCCCGAGCTGTATGAGAAGCCATTTTTCCATACATTCCTTATTACATCACACTCAACTTTGAAATCTATTTACGTCGTAAAATTCATTACACAGCAGCTTAGTAACGCGCAAGGCACCCAATCCGGAAGATATCAACCCAATAACATTCCCCGAGGCCCTCCATTAACTATTAACTCTGTCGCTGGAGTCTCTGCTTATTCTAGGCGTAACTCTTGTAGCCCCCGGCATGATCAACTCACTACGGCAGCTACGATCTCGTCGTGCGTTTCCTCTGAAGCGCGACACCTTCTAGCTCCGTGATGTTTGTGCCCCGCGGAACACTTGCTGCCTTGAGAAACCCTCGCGGAACGCCACAGCTGATTTTGTTTATACTATCCAATAAAAATGAAAACCGAAACATGTCTACACCTTCAGTTTACTTCAATGTAATACTTCCTCTGTCGCGGCAGCGGCATGCACGAAGTTGACACTCGGGTGGTAATAGCAGAAAGGAGAAATGAGACGTTTTTCGTCAGCAATTCGTTAAATCTTTCAGAATTTTTAAAAACTTCTGTATCAGGGACATTTGCACAACTCACCTCAAAAAGATAAGTCCATGGGAAGGGAATGAGAACAAAGTCAAAGCAACGCTGTTAGATGTTATAATGGCCACATGGGAAACTATGTAGTTCGAGTTCGTCGCCCGAATATCTTCTCAAGCAAGATTGGAAAATCACCATCTTCTAGCGGCTGTACTAGCCGGTATAAGCAGGGTTGCCATCGACATGGATCCAAAAATAAGGACAGTCGAAAAATTAGATTAGCATTAAAATGCGTTTTCATACATACTTCGTATTTATACGAGGCGTGCGATATCATTTTCCATACTTTTCGCCAGAAACAACCTGCCCCAGCAACTCCTTGTTATTAGAAAGTGCTTCATGGATCTCACGACCACTCGGGTCTAGGTTAACCTTTACTCAGGACCGAAACAGCACTTGGTCAGCCCTACCCCCCCCCCCCAAAAAAAAATAAATAAATAAATAAAATACGTTGGTCTTGGGCCCCCATAGGGTGATAAACCAAACTTCTTATCTTGCTGTGATTAGAGGGGCGTCAACCATTATGGAAAAAGGCTGCACACCAAGTTCAGTCAAAATCACTTTTGACTGTATGGAGCAGGAACTCCAGTAACATTGCCTGTAGTCTAGCTAGATCCTGGTCGAAGCAAACTTCTTTGCGATGTTAGAATCGGGGAATATTGCTTTGAACAATTGCGATGTGCAATCGTTGTTGAGGAATGATTGCTGGTGTCTGACAGGATGAAATTCCAAGGTACCCTTAGCAGCAGCTGACTTATAGTCTATGGTCGTTGGTGCTGACTGATCGACTTGTGAAAAAATTATTCATCGAATGGCTCCAATTAATCATTATAACACACTTCTTGTGTTTGGGGTATCAATATAAGTTGAAATAGCGGTCTTTCCTATTGCCTACAGGTTAATGTCACAATTGCAGATATTGCAACACAGATACCAGAGGAAAATGGTCGAATTTCTGTAGTTGTTGAAAATAAGACAAAATAAGGACGCAAGTTGAAAACAAGGACATTTCTTAGAAAGGAAAGTTGAGTTTTCTAAGACGTCGCTCTTCAAAATAAGGACAAATCTTAGAAATAAGGACGGTATGGCAACCCTGGGTATAAGTTATACAATAATAGCGACGTGAATTTTTTATGTATTGCTCGGAGATCGATCTACTAAATCCATCTAGCATATGAGGAATGTAATAGAATAGCAAATCATGGTGTTTTTGTAATGCCTGTTCAGGACAAAATGATGATTGTCCATCACAAGTCTGGGGTTATTGAAAGGGCACTGAAATACGTCATATTATGATACAAATAATTCATCGATGCAATCTACATCATGTAGCGTTCCGGTGGTGGAACTCCCATAGATTGCGTGTGCGCACTCACGGTAATGTTGACTATACCATTAATGCGGAATACAACTATTTTGGCACATGGCTACCGAAAACGCGTTCACCAAAGACCGTCGCAGTGAACTGAGAAGATGGGGGAACACGACAAAATGCAAGTGGGCTAGGCATTGACGTCAATCGAAAGGAAGCAAAGAGCTAGGCTAAAATGTGTTTGTTTCAAAAATCCTTACTATAATTGCGAAGACGGCGGATCCTGTCTTCGAATTTAACATCTTATTCTATAGCAGTATTGGTTGACATAATTCTCGAAATGTAGATATGTCCGTTGTAACAAATATAAAGATTTGATGAGGCAGTGGCTGGCCATGCTATAGTATCAAACTCGATTAGACCTTTGCTGTCATCTATTATTTCTCTTGTACGGCACAACTCTGCCGACGAAGTCCCTTTTACGTCCCCTTTCAACTGGAAATGGATGAGATTCTCCAAAATCAGGTCTTGGGTACGAATCGTGGGCCCACACTGAGTTTTTTGCGACTTTCCACACTGCCGCATTCAAAATCCGCGTGTCTTGGTATTTCTTTTCATCCAGCTTCATGCACTCTATCAGCTGCTTCATTCCTGGATAAGCGTCTCCAGTTCCGCCCCACATTCCAGCGTTGATTGCATAACTCGAATGCTTCGGGTGATCTCTCATTACATGAAATTTACGACCGGATTTAACCCACTCGTCAACAGCCGCTTTGCCTCTTTCGATGAGCAAGGAATCGATGTCTCGAACGGCGAACATTTTCACTGGTTCGGACGCGACTAGGAATCGCCATGCTCGACCGCACGTTATCTCCGACTGGCTCATATCCACCATGTGTATGTCATACTCGCATAGTTTGTCTGTCACAGTGTTTGGGACAGTTCCGTCCATGTAAATCCACATTTTCCACCCGGGATATATGCTGAATATCCTGAGTGCGTTCTGCAACGCAACGTCGATGTATCTGGGTTCGCTTCCGTATAATGTATAAGAAATAGCAGGCTTAACCCACAGTCGTCTTTCTTTCTCTATCTTGGGTATAGAATAACCGGGTATGAACTCTTCCTCTGGATTCGTACAACGATCAAAATAGAACTCTATACCATCTTTTACCCATCTCGGAAACGCGCACCTGTCGAACCTGTACGGTACATCATTGAGCCCGCAATAGAATTCGTCTTGTTGAGATTGTCCAATGCGCATGGTCAACGACTTGGAAGGGTACTTACCAACTATGCCCTTGCTACGACGAATTTCCTCCCAATTTACACTAGCCGAATCAGGCGTGCGGCTCCTGCTGTAATGCAAAGCTACATTTGCAAAGCTGCGTGTTAATGCGATACCTATATCATCGACAGTTAGACCTCGACACAGGCCTTCTTTTTTGGATTTGGGACAGTCTTTCTTGAAATCATGCAGCGCTGAAGAATGGTAAAGAGATATGAAATCCGACTTCGCCACATCTAGGTTTGATGAGATGAAGTTCTGATAATGCGGTTGAATAACTGTCTCGCTGTCGAGCACGAGAAGTATTTTATAACTTGACTTCAGAAATTGCTGAAGTGAGAGAGTAAAAATTCTTTGTGATGTATTGACTTTTTGCGATATCACAGTAATGTCGTTACCATACCATTGTTTCAATATCACCTTCTTGAATCGGCTCAAACCATTAGTGAATATGAAAATATTTTTGGAGTCTATCCTATGAATTTTCTTCATCACAGAAGAAGTAAATTGAGTATATCCAAGTTTATCGACCAGAATTACCGCTACCATGATGTCATTGCTTAAAAGTTCATGGCAGCCGGCAATCCAAGGTTGTTCTTGGCATATCACTTCCCGATCTTTCAAGCAATTTCCAGTCAGACTGTAGCAGTCTATTTTGTCAAAAATCCCTTTGCGAACTGTTGGTGTTTGCGCTACCAGCCCACAAACATCCTCGTAGTTTTTGCATTCGGCCTTGATCAGATCCACGCAGTCGAATCTTCGAGGATTTAATAAGCAATAATTTTTGAGTGTCACATTCAGTCTGTCCGCGTGGCAGTAAGCTGTGTTGTTCATACACCCGCATGAGGCACCGTAAATGTCATGAGCTGCCTTATTCTTCATATATCTGCTCTTCTCTTTCCCGCTTCGTAATTGCGAGGATTTGTCTCGATGTTGCGGGATAATAACACGCGATGCATCATAATCCCCTGGCAACTGACGCTTTTCTGCGGACGGTCGGAACGCAGATATCAACTGTCGTTGCGGGTACGATAGTACGTAAAACAGGAGTAGAACTGATGTCACTAGGAACGCGCGAACAGATGCAATTCGTCGAAGCATCGCTTATCTCTCTCGACTTTGAAGTGTCCGAAGTCTCAGATATCATTGCACACTTACACAGCGTCGTTATCCAGAAACCATCCCATTCGGACGGCAATTAAGTTACTATCATGTCTCAACGTCGCTGTCCTTCTAAACTCGATTTACATAACCCTGTGAGACTGTGTTTATTGTAACTTTATAACGCGTATCGCTTCGGGCATGTTCAGTAAAATTCGACTTCCATGAGTTCTTCGTACGTTTCAATCAGTGTAAAGAGCGTCTCCTCCTTCTGGTTGCTGCGAAACGAAAATCTTCACCCGTGAGATGGCGCAACATGTGTTGCATATTTTGATTAGATGAGTCCTTCGCAGGTTTGCATACATGACTTTTGAAATGCGCAGATGACTGTGTCGTATTTTCGTGCCAGTGGTGGTCAGTCGTTGTTAGTGTGAGGTCTTTATTTGACGTCGTGAAGCTATCGTAATTAGCTCTTCACGTTTATTCGATTTTACGCTTGCTCCCTTGCGGACTTGTAGCTAGGCACATTCCTGGACTTTTCAGCAGGGGGCGTTGTAATCTATTGCAAGTTGTTATTTCGTGACCTCCCGGCTGCTACATGGTTAAAAGTTACTGAAATCGCACAAATGTACCAGACTAAATAAACGAAGAACCTCTTTCGTGAGAAAAACACGACATTTGGCAGTTGTCATTTCTTCACGGAATTCGGCATTTTCCTAGATTGCCAAGATATAACTATTATGAGCCAACCCTTTAGGCACGTATATGAACAACTGACAATTGGACATGCATATATCATGGGCGCCGAAATGCCTGTTTCTATATATTAAACTACGTTCTTTTTTGGGGGGATGGGGTACTCATAATAAAATCAAAACATATAGCGCGGATGCTGTTCCACAATTGGGGTCCGGCATACTTGATGGAGCAATGCGTTTTCTTGTATTCCACCCTGATCATATGGTAGTTGTACTTCGTTGACGCGCGTGTGCCGTACTTGTGCGCTTTTGACTCCGAGGTGAAGTAGTGACAATGACCGCAATGGAACTGATATATAAACTTGGCAATTTCTAGCTTCCTCGTATATTCTATGTTTTGAACACCAAATCGTTTGTGTTGCGATTTATCCGCTACACATCCATCCCAACGTGTGGCTTTGGCAATGTTACGGATGATCCGATGTTGTAGTTTTTGCAGTGGGTCAATCAGTTTCAGATTTACAATATCGGCGTGAGCTTGTAAAACCTTCGGATCTATACTAAAAATTTCGCTCGTTTTCGGATGGGTTTGACATCACGCCATGTCAACTTATTTGTTTCAGTCGATGGTTTATGATTCACAATGAGTAGATAATGGGCCATCTCCAATAGTAGGTTAAGGCTACAAGGCATAAAATGTAAATTGATCACCGACAATGCAACCTCTGCGACACCAATAAACTTCAGTTTGCAAAAAAAAAATCACTTTGTAAAAAATCCTGACAATTTTTTGACCTAACGCTACAATTTTGACAAAATTTTGACTTTTTGACATGTCATAAATATTTGTCCTATTATCATACCGTTTGAATTGCATGAATCATTAGAGAGTGCCGAGATAACCACCCGGAATTGAAAGCAAGGGTTTTGTAGTAGTTGGTGAAGTTTGGGCGATCTGAAAAATTTACGTCAATTGACATTTTAATTCTTTTTCTGTCTTATTGGCGATGACGACCGTTGGATTATTGATACTGTTTAACATTGTCCGCAGGGCTGCAAAGTATTTTGAAAATTTCGATTCGCAAACCGCATGGTGTCACTGCAGATGCTTTTGCGACATGCTCATTCATCAATGTAACTGCATAGCCTGTTTGTTCAATTCAGTTCATTTCCGTTTGTTACTAATTTTGTCGTTTCAAAACACGTCAAGATTGCGATGAAATGAAAAGATAGGAAAGAGTCGTTTCGAGCAGACACACACCTTGGCCCAGATTCCCTAGGATTAGGTGACACAAACGCGGTGTCCGCGGGCGTTAGGTCGCCCGTCAGGGCCAAATGAGTCGCCCCCGGCGGCAGTAGCAAATATTCAAATAAGAGCGTTGAAGGTTGACGTGGAGAAGGGTTCCATATGAACAGCAGTTGAACATGGGTCAATCGACTCCAAGGAACATGCGAACGCAGTTTTTGATCGGGGCAGACATACATTTATTTTTTCGTCGTTTCGTCTTCACCCTCGGATGCTTAACCGGAATCTAGTTAATATTCCAGCGCCTCGAAGCGGAGCTTGGCGCTTCGGCGCGCAGTGGTAAGGGGCGGAAACCCTGTCAAGTGCTCTGAATGTCAAAGTGACAAAATCCTATCTAGCGCGAATAAACGGCGGGAGTAACTGTTAATCTATACTCTTGGTTTCGAAAAGGTTGGTGACCCCTACCCTAGAACATTACGCATGCACAATAGGGCTCTTCAAAAATGACTTTTTTTCTCAAATCGTACTGGCTACTTGATAAAATTGTTAGGTTACCTAATTTAGGCCTACACACAAAATTTGGTTCAATTCTAGCCAGTAACCGCTTAGCTACAGGAGAAGAAAGTTTCTATTTATTATATAAAAATAAATAATACAAAATTTGAAAACTTTCTGTTCACCCCATGAAAGTGTTAGGCTGTCTATAGAAACGATCCTCACCAAATTTGTTTCAATTCAAACCAGTGGAAGCGGAGTTATTGCCGTCGAAAAATTTGGCTTTGAGTAAAATAGTATTTACGGTGACCGATTCTTTGTTTATTTATTATAGTAAATACTATTTTACTACACCGTAAATACTATTTTATTCAAATCAAAATTTTTCGACGGCAATAACTCCGCTTCCACTGGTTGGAATTGAACCAAATTTGGTGAGCATCGTTTCTATAGACAGCCTAACACTTTCATGAGGTGAACAGAAAAACTTCAAATTTTTTATTATTTATTTTTATATAATAAATATAAACTTTCTTCTCCTGTAGCAAAGCGGTTACTGGCTGGAATTGAACCAAATTTTGTGTGTAGGCTTAAATTAGGTAACCTAACAATTTTATCAAGTAGCCAGTACGATTTGAGAAAAAAATCATTTTTGAAGAGCCCTAAAGCACAATGCACATGCACAGTGCACACTTAATGAAAGTGACAGGATATAACATGAAAAGGATAAGCGATTAATATGAAGTGCCATGTTTCGGTAGGTGAAGTCTTTAAGTTAGATCTTGGTTCTGTAATCTCGAGTTTTGTTGGTTATAACGATCACCACACGTGCAAACCCGTGTGTACTCTCATCTCGGCACGCCTTGCCATTGAATGAATTCATCAAGAATCGATTTGGATGAGGTTTCACGACTTTTCAATTTATCAAGTTTGTATAGTAATGTATCGAAGTACCACTTGAATATCCTCGTGACGTCCAGGACCCCCCGTTACCCTCCTTAGCCGGGCGGATAATGTTTAGACTGCTAAACTTTCTCCCCTAAATCAAAATCTCGATAAATACGCTTCTCTTGTTTCGTCGCGCGCAGAACACGATAAAAACAACAACACAGCGAGGGGAGGTCGACATACACTAACGATGAAAAAGTCTTTATCGATAAGTCTTGCGCGAAGCGAGCCTCTCAAATATAATCTGATCATATATCAACCTTCCATATCAAAGGCGCGTTTTCTTTGTGAACCGGTATTACCGTATTAGACACACAATCTCGGCGATATCTGAACGACAAACAAAAACTCGCAAGGCTTTCTCTACCCCGTAGCAGGCGCGAGTTGAGATCAACGAGCTGGAAAGAAAATTGATGGCGTATCGCGCAATTTTTGTGCGATAATTTACTCTGATAAACTGGTTCGGTATGCGATTGAATATTTCCGTCGTTCGCGCGGGGTGTTTACAATGCTTGATACATGCGATCGCCATCTTAATGAACAGGATATGTATGGGAGATATTTCATAACAGGATGCGGGTCGATGAATAGATTCGCGATACGGTGACGATCTTGAATAACCGATTTCTCTTGTGATTGGATTAATGCAACCAGGAACCATGGGCTCCTAGCTCCGATTGGTTGCGCTATCATTTAATCCTGGTATATCAGATGACCAATAATACGTTTGCATGCCAGTATTTCAAATCTGCAGTTATATAAGCATGTGTTTTGATAATGCCGACCGTCAATTTTAATAAAAATTGGGGAACAGCTTATCTCCAACGAATTATGGCGGCCTGCAGGGTAACTATCTCACTTTTGAGTGGGACAATCTCGCATCACAATCCCCGTACCTGTCACATCTGTGATATACCCGCTGTGGGATTGCATAACTGATTTGAATTCGTGGTAAATTGCGTGATAGACTCACAGTGAGTTTATTATGTAGAGTAGTTGCTATTTTCTTGTCTTGGTTACTATACATCGATATGTCACTCTATAATTCCTTTATATCGAAGTTAAAAAGTAGGCCGAGGAAAGAACGTAAGGAATAGCGTGATTGTGCCTTTTCACACAACGCCACAACGCCTTGACAGTAGGCAGGGTCGATAACTCGGTAGCTTAATTTTCATACTCGTAATATAGCTCGAGAAAGAAATTGAATGCTGAACAGCTAAGCACTGCAAGAATTGCTATTCATTATAAATCGGGTTGCTGTCCCTCCACTGCTCAACACATTATTAGCTCACACCAGGCTCAGTTCATATGCAGCGCTTGAAGCGCGTCTTTGCTAATGATATACAGAGGCTCACTATATGCAAGCCACTTGTAAAGATAGCTTTACGATTGGTATCTCTACGCGGTAACGACTTATATCGCATCTGATCGACTAAAACGCCGTGCGAATTGTACCTAACAAAACCACGTTCACGAACAACTACTGTGTAACTAACAAAATGAGAAGACAGTCTTCAAAATCACAGTCATTTATTACGATAAGTTAGAAGTAGAAAGAGACATGGAAAAATGCTTATACATCCGCCAATAGAAAAGTTATGCAGTGATAAGGTTGGAAAAGGTAACGTAAAACACGCGAAAACATTGAAAATTCAGCCGTAACAAGTGAAGCGAACATCGGACCGCGAGCACCCAGAGAGCGTTGTCTTTAAAACCTGGAAATAGAAGAAGCAATATTAATGCCTGTGATTGAATCCGCTGTAATATCATGGTTTTACATGTTCCATATTTCACACACGCGTAGCGTACTACTTTGCGCACCACAAATTATTGGGTAGCTTGCATTTCATTGTACGTATAGATTGCATGCCAAGAAATAAAAATAGAGTATATGTTAACGTAATATTAGACGAAACGTACCTTGTCAATAGTTAAAATCTGCCCCCTGGGTGCGTACGCGGCTGAATTCCGCCTGCAATCAGGCCACGATCAGAGATGCATTACGATGAGGACGATCCGGAACTTTTTCGACTCAATGTCTGTTGACTGAATAAACGGAACTCCTGTCGAAGTAACAAAGAAAGATTGAATGCGTGAATGCAGTGACGCGAGAGGCACAAAACGATACGCATTTGGACGCGAAATATCACACTTCCATCACGTGAGCACAGTGTCAAATTTAGAAAAAAACGGTACATCGAGTGTCGCAGAGGTTAGTTATCGCATTCCTAATCAAGATACGGGTCGGACCGTGAGATATTAAGACTCACAGTGCGGTTAGTAAGATACGCGATAACGCCAATATACGACGGGGTTGTCAATTCTCAAATATACTGATACGAAATGATATATGTGATCCACATTAGCCGTGTCTTACAAAAACCTTAAACGACAGTGGGCAGTGCTACATGTCGACAGAACAGGATTAATGATAAGCAACATTGGCCTGCTGTAAATGACCATTTACCATATTAATCGAAACAACACGAATGCCAAAAAACAGCGCTATTTAGCCATTAAAAGCACGTTAAAGGCGATGCTTACCTCAATTTCGGCAAGAATTTTCGGCGATATTTCGTCTGACAATCGTTCCTCTTCCGGAATACTGCAAAGGCTGCTGGCGGCGCTGACGGTGCTCATGGATCGTTGCGATCTTGTGGACGGAGAACGCTGTCGCGACTGATCGCTGTCCAGATAGCTTTCGTAATGATTGCCGTCAATCGACGAACTATAACCATGATCTTCGGACAAAGTCAGAGACGCCAGCGATAGGGCAGTTTTAGAGTTTTTCGATAGCGTAACTTCGTCCGTTTTTAAATCCGTCGATGACGAAATGAGCTTCTCAATCATTTCTTGCTCGCGCTCAATCTCTTTTTGTTGCGCTAGAACCTCCTCCAAAAGCTTGCTTTTTGATTTGATTAAATCAGCGTCATTGTCGCTAACAGAGCGTTGGTAAACGGGATTTCGTCCTGTGACCGCAGGACTATTACTATTACTATTACAATCGTTTGAACTTTGCTTCTTTCTTGACAGGCATTTCGTGACTGCCATCACCCATTCTTTGTGCGACGAGGCGTTGTCAGCTAGAAATCTGTAAGTCTCCCTCCCTGGTCGTTTCAATACGAAGAAGTGATGGACGTTTGAAGACTGTGCCACGTCGGGACATGTCAGCTTATACCCTCCCAACGCGATGACATCGGTGGCGAAATCGTCATTTGCAGACGTGTAGCAGTACAAACAAGAGTCTGCGAGCGTGCACCAGTACCTGCGGTAAGACAGCGCTGTTAAACACGGGTCACGAAAATGTACTCTAAACGTGACTGCGATAGTTTATTCCCGGCGGGTTGGATGTCGCTGCCAACGTGCGTAAGAAATTTCAATTGACATGATCTATCGGCGCACAATAACGTACTCAACGGTGCAATTAGCGGATATATTGGCACAGGTATACTGCGCGCGCTAATTCAACTTGTTTCTGAAGCCGCGATTTGCGTGGACGCAATTAACACGCCGGCTTTGGCATTCGGTATTTCGTAAACATAACACGGACACACGTTTCGAACCTGGCATCTCGAATCAAAATAGAAAATAGAGAAAGTACTCAGGCAATGTAAACAACCATTATACGCATGGAATCTAAAAAATGTCGCGCGCATCACGAGAAATTTAGTCGCGCTTAATCGATCTAAAGTGCCTTACCGTGTACGCTTGTTCTTCCTGGAGATTTTCAAAAATCCACGATAATCCACCTTGTCAACTTTCGACAAAGGCCGGTCGCTGCTGATAATACTCAACCGACTAGCGGGCTTCGGTGTCGCGTTGATATTCAGTGAAAAAATGGATGATCGAGATGGCGTCTTGCCTGCGAAACGGTTGAAATATTTGAGTTCGATATCACGCATTCCGCGGGGGTTATCGGCGATGAGCGCGCGGTGCGGAATGTAAGCTTACCCAATAAGAACGACACGCTCTTGCTTCGCTGAAGTACGCTGTGCTTGGCCTTGTCAGAAAATGACTCTTTGCTCGCTCTTTTTCGCAGAGATATTTTGTGGGCGCGCTTGGTTATTCTTTCCGGTGTGTTTTCTGAAATCAGAAATGGGATATTTGTTATCTCTTTTGATTAAACGCAAAACTTTTCCGTTGTTAAATTGAAAAGCGATACCATCGCATATTTTGCTAATAGGATCATATCATGGATAAAAACTTTTAAGATCGCACTTTAAAGAGTCAAAATATTAGATAATATAATCCGAATATAATTATCACTTCTACGGGTCATAATTCCCGCTTATCTCGTCTATAAATACATTTTCGATTTGACGTTGATAATGTACACTCAGGGTACCTCGAGAATGTCGTTAGGATCCATCACTACAACGATTAGTATGCGTGAATATTTCACCTTTTTGCTCGTCATAATTTTCGCGTTCCAATTCGGGTCTTTCCTCGATAACTCTCATATCGTCAGAATGCGCTTCTTCGACCTGTAAAATGATATACTCGTGATTCACATTCATCGCAAAAGTCTATTACAGCACTACATGAGAATATTTGAACACCTTTTCGTCAGCGTAATTATTTGCATATACTCGCGAAGTACACAAATTGCCTGAACAATCAATCAACTTATCGATACTGAGTTGGCGCTACGTTAGTGACAACTCCAAATACCAGCTAGTGCGATGTTTAGTCTTGACACAAATAGCACAAATAGCAGATAGGAAACACGAATGTTTCTACCCACGAAACCGTAATTACGACTAATTACTTTAGTAAGGGAAACGGTGATAATTATTCCAATTTCTACAATTCCCACGGAGAAACAACGTAACGGAAAAGCGGACATTCTTCGTAATTTAACAGAAAATTCACTTCCTCTGACCGGTACCAATGAATTGAGTACTAAAGAGCCGAATCCGATCAACTATAGGTATTCTAACACCAGAGATCATACGTAGAATACGTAAACTAGTAATCAAGAATACAGTCGACTAAATACTTACAAATTTACGCTCCATGATAGCGGGTCTTCGCGAAATACTGCACGCCATCCCTAGAGAACGCGTGAGCATGTTGTCTTCCTTTTTCAGATCACTTAGAGTCGTTACTGCAACATAAATCGAAGATATTATTCCGGGCTATTCGTCGCCATTCCACTGATGCTGATATGTACCTTCGGTCTCACAAACAGGCTCTTTCCCGAAAGTCTCTATGAAGCTGTCGTATGTCAGTTCTCTGGTACCTCCACAAACTCTCATGTCTTCGATGATAATTCCGTCGCAGATGCGTATCCACTGTATAATATGTTGACAAATGCACAGACTCGGTATATCTATCGCATTTATATTACTGAAATAGACAAAGCCAGATTTTTATTCTCAATCCTATGACTACAGATCAAGTGATGCTTTGCTCAGACTAACCTGCGATTCTCGCTACTCTCGTTTTTATAATCTCTAGCGAATATTTTTTCTCTCGTTTCAATTAAGGTCAGATTAAAGCGCTTGTGCCTGATCAGTGCCTATTACATTTAAGCTAGAAGCACAGCTTCATGTGATGTCAAAGTATTGAGGATTATTACCCGTATGCTCTTGCAGGTTCAATGTACATATTCGCTTAGCGGGAAATCAAATTATTCCAAGCGGAATATTACTTTTCGAATTCGAAGCGAAATGACGAATATGCCTGGAATTCAACGATACGACGCTTGACATTTATTATCTTAAATCTTATTGATGTATGACACATATTGGGAAAATTCCTCATAATATGTAGAGAAGTCCTTTTGCTACACGTACCAGAATTGAGCGAGTGCCATAACGTACTCATTTCCTCTGATATTGCTAAACTCACCGAAGCCCATATGTTCCAAAACCTCATATATGTAACATTACTAAGTTAATATGATTTCATTCGTATAGTTAGGCGTATATGACACTGAGAGCTCAAGTCAGTGCGTCACTGTGAGACACTGACCAGATTGCTCGGAGCAGGCCTAGATATGGATGTACCAAAATTAGACCTGGAGTATTTCCTGTGCTTTGATACGACCGCATGTTCGCAATTCTTCAAAGGCGCGAGGACAAGCGCATGTTTCCTGTCTACGTAATGCACTTGGCGCAATCGCGCGGGGTGAGATAGTAAACAAGTATGCAATCAACATGGTGGTCTATGCCTTCAAGTAGGACGTGAGGATATTTCACTCTGGTATCACCAAAAGTTTGCATTTGTCACTCCTACATAATCAACTCGGCATATACATATACATATATATCTTGGTTGTGAAACTCAGTACTAAGCCGGGGCACGATACATATCAAGCGGTATACACTAACTAGAGCCAAACCTTATTTTATGCTAGTATCACATGATGACATATACCAACTAGAAATATTAATTAGTGACAGTAATTTGAAAGACATATCCCACACAGTCTTCATTAATTTATCCCAAACTCTGCTGAATAAGAAAGTGTGTACTTCCCGACCAACAGACTTACTTGTACTTCATAAAACAGAAAATTTCAGTATTTTCACCAAGAAGTGAACTCATATGGTGCTCATAAATCCAACAGTATTGAATACCCTCTCATTTGGAACTGGTGCGGGAGTGATGATGTCTTTATAACATTGGAGCATGCCGACACCGACATTTTTAAGGGAGCACACGTCGGACCGATAAAACATTACATATAGCTGGGACATTGGAGGGGTTTCAGTATGCACTACACGCGCCCATAACTAGAGACGTCAACGAGAATTTATTACACAAAAAAGTTCCCTGTTGCCTAAGGTTAAAGATAGTATTTAGTAAATTCACATGCGAATTAGTGGCCGTGGTGAACACTGTGGTTGGTGCTGTGTTTTGAGACGAAGCCGAGTATTATCATATTGTATTTGCGGACCACGAACACATCGCCAGCATTAATATAATTAGACTTCGTGTCTTTTCCGGACAGGAACCAAAGAAAACATCTAACAGACGGAACATCCGTCGCTAAACAAGCAAACCCCGGGTCAGGTAATTGCATTTAACATCCGTGTCATGCTGAGCATCCGGTATTTCATACAGATAGCGACTATAGCCTACATGCGAGAAGCCACGCTCCATAATGCGAGCAAAAACTGGCCCGGAATTTCATGCAGTAGTTGAAGCCGCGGGACCCGGCAATTATGACTGAGTACAATGCACTGCGATGACGCATTACAGCAATACTCATAATGCCGGAGAGGTCAAAATCGTGACCAACTGCACATTTTACCATTATCGCGGGTTTGCGAACTCGCGCGGGCCGCATCTCTGTAAATTGGAGTTCGACATAGATTATTGCTGGGTGTGATAATGTAATCATTACGTTTGTTTAGTAATCATGCAAATTAACCCTACACGAAAAGACAGCGCGGGCTTTGCAAAGTCAACATCACCACTATATCTGATTGCATTACGCGTATGTCGCTTGTAAATTCTTTCAAGGCATGTCATTGTACCGCCGCGATTATATCTGGATGTTTATTCAGCATTGTCGTGGTCTGTACACAATTAATGTCAAGGAACTTCATCATTACGAATTTACAAGGTCATCCGGTGTGCGAAGTTCTATTGACTCACACGGTGCGAGTCGATACGAGTCGATGGTCAGGTATATCACGTTTTCGGAGATCGATACTCGTCGAAACCCTTCTGAAACAAATCTGAGATTTACGCTTTCCCGAAATCTAAGTAATTTAATTTATAGCGGAAAGAATTTAACGAAGATTAGCGTCAATATAGAGAATCCTGCATCATATTTCGGAAGATCGATGCACGCTTTGTAAAGGCGAATCAACTAATACCGCGCGGTTGGAATACTCTCAATGACGTAAATTCGGAATGACGGAAGGTATTTGACATCCGTTAAAATCTCGTGTGCGAGAATCCAGAAATTATATAACGCTCAGTATCGTGCTGGGGAATTCAATCTGGTATTGCGTGTATGGAACCATCCCGAAAATCAAATTACCCACCCGCCCCGAAACGCGCGGCGTTGAGGCGAAATTGAAGCTCCTTCGCTGACGTGATGTCGAAGTAGAATAAGCGTTTGCTTGGAGTGGAATAGTTTTGGCGTGATCTCATCGGATGGATGCTGTCCCGTGGTATAGTTTTATGGTACGAGTGAATGTTAGTTATAATTTGACGCTATAGAATATGTTCATACTAGTATGTCGTTATATTTGCCGATGCAAAATTTTATAGTCGATCGTTATACATATATAATCATGAAATTTGGAGAAGGTATCTACACAGAGCTGGCAAACATAGCTAAAGATACTGCAGTAGAAGTAGAAGAAACACAAAAAATTTTACTCAATAACAAGTTGAAACAGCGATTTCTAAAATATGTCAAAACTACTCAAAACTACAAAACACTTCGTTTCATTTGCGGACATGTGTTATCCTACAGATTTTTGCGCCCCGGTCCATAAACTTGGCATGATATTTTCCTCCTATATGCGTTTTTACATATGCCCCGTCCAGGTCGACTCTGGAATTCCTATCTAAGTGTTGTATCGGCCTGGTGTAAAATGACCAATGTAGTCGAAACACCATGAATATCAAAACAAAAAAACAAACGTAAATACATTTCACCATGTCCGCGAACATTGCAAGCAAGCATCACTTCGCTCCATTTACGGACATGCTTATGCTACAGATTTTTGCTCCCCGGTTCATAAACTTGACATGAGATTTTCCTCCTATGCGTTTTTACATATGTCACGTCATGATGACGAGCAACTCCGTATTGAAACTAAATCGTCAGTATATGCAATTCTATTTTGTGATGAAAATTCCAGACACTCATGCCACTCCTTTACAATAAGATTTCACATAGTATGCATGACGTGTGCATGACAAAAGTAATGTCACAAGGATATGTGCATCGGGAGTTTTGTACATACAACCATATAGGCCTATACTTGTTGTCGCATTTGGTCATTAATTTCATAACCATTCACTTATAACAAGCCATTCCGATATCAAGGACTAAACGAATAGCGAATTACTTCCAACCATCCGTATTTTGTAACTATAATATTCTGAATTGAGGGAACTCATACTAATTACCTACACCTGTAAGAGATGTACACACTATTACATCTGAACCTAATCTATAATGCGAGCACTATCGACTCATGATTACGGACGGCGTTTCATAAGGACTTTCAATAATTTCTCTTTAATTGAATGTAATAACTTTCGGGATCTTGTCCTAATCTGCATTCCGTTGACGATGTTTGGTTAACCGCAAAGGAATTAATGAAAGACACAACACGAGATCGTAATGGACCGATTTCACGCCGTATATCCGCGCCAGAAGGACAAGGTATATCACCCGGTTCAATTCATTGTTGACCTCTATTATTGACTTATAATACTGATCAGGCTTGCGATACTGAGAAATTACTTCCACCAACAACTAAATTGTGATATATCATAATGATGAACGTTGTAAAATCTACAAATCAGAAGTTATTTAACATATTTGTGCGGAGAATAGCAGCACAAAGGGTTTCGTTTCTATCTTAATTTGCCTCATATTCCGGTTGACGAGCTGCTGGGTTCGATGCACTCTATGCGGGAGAAAATGTATATATTCTCAGATTTTTAGCATTGACGTCAAAGGTCTTTGGCGATTTATCATCGCGCAGGGTTTGCAAAATCTGTAGAATTCATCGCATGCACACCATCCAACAATCTTACTGCTATAGAACCATGCAACAATAGCAACATATAGCCACGTATGTCGTACTGCAGTTATTTATGATGTGTTGTGGGCACCAGTATTTAACACGCGGGAATCGAGTATCAGCGGATGAATTGCAAATTAATTCGAATGCGATTTGAGCGTTGAGCATGCTATTCATCATTAGTAAGACAATTAAAATTAAGAAAACCACTTGCTACAGAGTAGCTGTTCGCGTGTATCAATGGTTAGTAAAACACCACCTTTGTCATGACGAGATCACAATTAAATCGTACCTACGGTTCACTTAACCTCATTTCATATATCACAATAACTCATGACACCGAGGGTCATTACTAATGCGGATGACGTTGATTGCGACAGAGATAACACAACCCATTTGTAACAACCCAATCGACATTGTAATATGCCGAATATAGGTAGGTATTCCGCACTCTAATTAGGGACATCAATCATGCAAATCCAAAATCACGTCAGCACTCGACGCCTGTTCCGCAGCAGCAAATAGCATTGCCAATATATATATTACATTAATATAGAATTGCAATTAGATATATACAGCAGACGGATTATTCGCGTCAATATTCCTAGAACTACGCAACAGGCTGACGCAACTACTAGTAAAGTCACTTACAGCAATAGCAAAAGTCTTCTCTTTTGTGATAAATGCGAGCGATCCGAAGAAACACAGGGATGTTAATTTCATTGTGAATGACTCGCGTACGTACAGCTACACACTTATAGGGATAGAGGAGATCTATCCTAATGAAAGGACAGGATGTAGTAAACAAGTCTTAATGTGATGCAATTTGTTCGGTGACGTGGACCGGCATTGAGCTTTGTCTTTCAGGCAACCCCTAATTGACTACGTCACAATACCCGGCAGTACGCCAAACGGTGTGCATAATCAAGTTACAGTTTTCGATGGAAGCATAAACAATCAAACGCTTGCGCATTTCTGTTCGTGAGACTTGCGTCTATATATAATCAAATAATTTAATGGCTCTGCCCTATACGAGAGGTTAAGTACGTCACATATATTGCTACATTAGAATCCAGCAAAATGCCGCAGTCTTGCTGGCACGCGTACAATGCTGCCTGGCGTGCTTTGGTAAAGAAACAATGCGTAATCATGATCAATTCCGTTTGGTACTTGCCCGATGGTCGCCAAAGTTGTATTTAAAAACATTCCCAGTCACGACGTGCTGAAATGATTCCGGCCGAATATGCATTTTGCAAAACGATGTGTTTACCAATTGTCTGTTGTCAATTCCATGTGGCGCATTGCTTGGTTCTGTGGTTGGTACATTGGTCCTCATAAAAAGGATTTGTGACGCGCCCTAGTAGTCCTAGAATACAAATAACGAGTCAGAGACAGGGCTGCGGACACTGGAACGCTTTTGAGCTTCGGCCCTGTTACATCATCACAAAACATCCTATGACTTCGACTTGTACAAGCGATATGTTTTAGTCATTATCAATGACAAGTCAGAATTACCTACGACAAACTAGTCGGAGAGAAATAGCAATCCACTCAGACTTGGAAAACTACAATACTTTACGGTTTTCCAAATTAGATTAAAATAATAATTTTTGTTAGAAGTTTTGTTTCAAATTATATTAGAATTAGAATTATAGCTACTCAAGCTTGAATCGTTTCGCACTATACAGTTCTCCAGTAGCGTTTACAGGAAAACCGGATATTAGATTAAAATGAAAATTAGAGCGCGGAAACATTTCACAAATTATATTGGAATTAGAATTAGATCAAAGAAAGATTTCACAAATTAGATTAGAGGTATAATACCGGTTTTCGGTCTAATTAGTCTGATTAGACAACTAGAATTATCTAGAGTCCAACACTGACGACACATACAGATGGTAAAATTTCTCCCGGAGCCGAGGGTAAATGCTCAATCTCTCGCCACCTCGTCACAGTAAATCCCCAGAAGATATGATTTGGCACGAGATGTTCTGACGCCATCAACCCATCGCGTATTACAGAAGCATTAAGAAGACAGTTGGCCTCAATACATACGTCGGCAGTGGTATAAGTCGTGAGTTCTGAGCAAATACCGATACTGGCCATAAGGCATTACCCCAGAATGCGGTGTTTCGCCAGTGCTTTGGCGGGGGTTTAGTTTCGGGAGCGGTCTACAATTGGATAATTATCCGTTTCAAGCGTTTCACTTTCTTTCATCGCCTAACTGTCGAAGTCAACACGTATTTTTATTTGTCAAAACAAAGTCCGAAATATCGGATAACAAAGAGGTAACAGGTGGTCTGATTTAGATGATATATACTAGTGTATGCGAAAATACTTTGATTAGCAGCATTTGTGCGATTGTGAATGGATTTTGAGTCGTATATTGGACGATACAGACGGTACCGAAACTATGTAGTGATATGATCGTTTTATACCCGCCTTTGGGAGTTAGAAAGTGTAGAAATCTCATTTGCAGGAATCTCGTTCGCAGGATTTACATGACAACACCTGTTGACTTATATCGTGCTTCACACCGACATTTGGTCGCAGTACACAAGCTTTTTGTAGTATAGTCTGGGGATGCGCGACATATCATACTGAATACACATTACTAGACTGCATGTGTCACATTCATTGACTGTTTGCCTCAATCACGACATGAGAGCTGTACGTGATGCGATTGGACGCATGAAAACGTATAGCTATACGTTGGTTATTCATTCGTTCTTTCGATTTACCGGTGGATTCGGAAGCGTAGTGCTTGAGCCAAAGAAGGGAAGAAGAGTCTTCAAGTCGAACAATATCGCACTGGCATCTCGCGTTGTGAAACGTTTGGATCTTGAGTGTTACTCATATCAATACACATTGTGTGTGTATGCTGTCAGTTCCATAGGCAAACTGGATCTGTGTCGAGAGGACAGCGTGGTTGAATATTAATAGTGTATCTCTGTACGATTCTACGGGAAAGTGAAAGATATTTCACATCGCTGGCTTCGATTGCCTAGTATATTATACACTATCCCTGTACAGTCTGGAATTTGATGTAGTGTTATATTCATCACCTTATCATTGGTCAATCACAACCATCCGACATGCACGGTGTACACGCGGGTATGACCCGGCCCGGAAAGAATTTAAATATTTTAGTATTGATGTTCCGCGCTTGATTGTCACTTACCACTACCACGTGTGCCATATGGTGTGACTGATTTTGCCGCACAATCAATACTAATTCTATATCTAAATCTCAACGAGCACATCACATAGTCATGCTGAGCAGCCTTTCAGAAATCACTTCATTGTGTTTGCAAAATCAGTATTTATCGTAATTCTGTCACATTGCCGCACTCTGTTCTTGAACATCGTGAGCTGTTGCTGTCGTTTTACCGGTAGTCAAGTGGTTTTTTAATGTCACAACATCAACCAAGAGTTCCAATCGCGTCTGAAATCGACGCAACCATTCATAATGTGGTCGCATTTAAATGATTTTTAATATGCGTATGTTTATTATCTCTTGTGGCTTGTGCTCATTATACATCTCATTGCTGTGTCTTCTATTATGTAGCAAATCGTTATGAGCATAATGGAATTGATATGAAAACAGTGGAAAACTATACTTAAGAAACTATTTATAGATGTATGCATAATAATGGGGCCACAATATCTTAATCACGCAGGACATCAGTAGGGCTGGGCAAAATCGAGTACTTGAGTGATTCGATTCTGAATCACGTAATATGCTTCGAGTCGAGTCGAGTAATCGAGTATCACCCATAGTGACGTCATAACAGAATGTAATATGTCAAAGTCTAAATATGTATCGTTAATGCCACCACAAAGAATATAATGCCTGTTATCCATCTCATAACTGATACTTTGGTATTTTTGTGACCATATTGATTTCATTCCACTTGGTGACAATGTTGTGGGATAATCATGACTCCGGAAATGTGCTACGTCAAGTAACCTCGTAGCTTTGTACCATATGTTTTGTATGCTACGATACCACCAAACAAGGTTTCAAGGCTTCAACGGTGAAAATTAGTATCGAAACTATAATTCTCGTTGACAAATTAACCTTCAGTGGCGAGAAGCGCATAATTTCAGTACTCGAAAAAATCGTCTTTTACTACTCGACTCGAATCATTAAAATTAATACTCGATTCAGATTCGAGTACTCGAATCATTGTGCCCAGCCCTAGACATCAGTCCCGATAGCCGATTGTTCTGCCTATAGATCTTTGTCGAGCCCATATACTCTCATTCTGTATAGATAAGTATTGGAATGAATGCTATATCACGATTAAGTTAAATGCTACACATAGGAACACTATGACTGCGATGATTTGTTGAGAAATGAGAAGCTATTTGGATGGCTACAAATCTCGCGATTCTGCTAATGGCGTTTCGTATGGAACCCTGTATGTTCTTGCCTCAATCGGTTTGCAAGATAACGAGCTGTACGATTCGTGACTGTGAGGTTTTGTTATTGTCTGAGCTAGAATCAGGATCATTTTGCGTGTGTGCCAAACGTGATGATTACCAGCACACGCACGATGGAAATCAATGATGCCAGCATCATGATTTCTCATAGGTGCTGAGCTGCAACAGCGGAATTTTCCTACATTATTTGACGTGAAAATATGAAGTTCGACATCTCGGAGAACTCACTAATGCAGTGCAACTGTAACACCACAACGGGGTACCGTACATGTATACCATAACGCCCGTTATTAATAGTGTCATATGAGGTATGCGGATTTATCATTCTGCTGGCTCTACTCTTTATAAATTCATCATCATTCATGTATTACTCCATCACCAGTCTTATATAATCCCACTATGCGTATACGGAATGATTGTTAGCTCCCAAGCCGGTGCACTGTTTCTCCATAATCGCAATATTTGTTCACAACAATATCAATTTCAATTCATCCGGTAGCGCTACTGGTATTACGGCAAAATATTCATAACCATTAAAGCTACTTTTTGTCCGTTGAGGTTACGCAATTTCGTGATTAAATGTTCGTTTCTCCGAAGACGGAACGAATTATTCTTTGAAAATGTTGCATACCTTTGTAGTCTTTTATTTGGTTGAATTGGACGCATGGCTTGAATTCATTGCCTTGTTCGGGTTCGTAATAAACCTGCATGTTCTCAATTGTATTTCCTTGGTTTGCAAAAATGATCAATATGCGATCGTGTAGATAGGAAAAATTGCGCCAACTTTAGTGTGAAAAAAATATACCATTACTCGTGATCCGAAATGGATCTGAGTCTAATTTTGTTATTTTGGCCGGAGTCGCATTGAAGATGTGGTATTTTAAGGGTATGGCGCCACGAAATGAATGGGTGGCATGCAGTGAAATGGCTATTCTGAACCCGAACCAAGCAATAAAACTCCCATTGGTTAATGGCCTTACAGGTTTGCGGATTGGTTTGTGATTTTACTATACCAAGCCACTAAAGGTGTATCACGGTTCAAAAAGTCGTGAACCATCAAAGGATATCAGTTTGCGAACGAATAAATAATAGCCTCGTGAATGATATGCGTGTTATTGCCAGAAATAGATATTGTGATTTCACTCATACATTTATACGCACGCTTGACTAGGACGCAAATTTCAGCGGCTTATATGCCAGGCGAGACTATAGAATCCTTACTATGCTCACTTATTTCTCTCAACTACGTCTTTCGTATGTATAATAATCGGATCGGATCGTCTGTTTGTCTCGGTTTTAATCCGTAAATTCGTGACCGTAAAAAGACTAAGATTGCTCCCAATGTACAACAGCAGCACGTGTTAAAGCCGGGGCTAAATTGAGTGAGGTGCTCCGATTAATCGCTGCGGTCTTTGGAAGATGAGAACTTACCCGCTGAATTAGACATGCCTTGTTTGAAAACAGAACAAATATAGCATGTGACATTCTCCCGGGTTCTAAATTAGCGCGCTTTTGCTGCTATATACCTCAAACGCTCACTATTGCTGCCATCTATATAATTTCGCATCAATCAAAGACAAATCCTGGCCATTCCGCGTGTTGGGAAATGTACTATTCCTAGTCCTGTTCGGGGCATTGCGTCTTTGGTACGAAATGCGAAAAAGTGATGATTAAGATTGCTGGGAAAGAAGGTTAAAGGAATAATTCACAAGCAGCCGACATTATTGCGAATTCCACACCATGCTTATTGCTTATACTAATCTTTCAAGTGTTCAACACTGCCGTTTGTTATGTGTCTGGCAAACGAACAATAACACTCAATGCATATCACAAACATGTTTAATCACTGCCGTGGGTTATGGAAATATGATAGAACAACAACGAATACAAATCAGTAGAATGTGCTTTTCCTCCAATTGCTGTTCCATCGATATCAAACTTCGCGCCGTCTTTAGACTAATCTACAAGGACGGCGCACAGCAGAAGCCTCAATGATTTGTGATAAATATTCATTAGAATGTTTCCATTTTGAACTAGTTCTAGATATCCCTGCCATTTTATGTGAATTTTAACATTACGTTGGTGCACACCTGCACAAATGCACAGTAGGGATCTTCAAAAATGACTTTTTTTCTCAAATCGTACTGGCTACTTGATAAAATTGTTAGGTTACCTAATTTAAGCCTACACACAAAATTTGGTTCAATTCCAGCCAGTAACCGCTTTGCTACAGGAGAAGAAAGTTTCTATTTAATATATCAATATAAATAATAAAAAATTTGAAAACTTTCTGTTCACCCCATGAAAGTGTTAGGCTGTCTATAGAAACGATACTCACCAAAGTTGGTTCAATTCCAACCAGTGGAAGCGGAGTTATTGCCGTCGAATTTGGATTTGAATAAGATAGTATTTACGGTGACCGATTCCTTGTTTATTTATTATAATTGTGCTCACCGTAAATACTATTTTATTCAAATCCAAATTTTTCAACGGCAATAACTCCGCTTCCACTGGTTGGAATTGAACCAAATTTGGGGAGCATCGTTTCTATAGACAGCCTAACACTTTCATGGGGTGAACAGAAAATTTTCAAATTTTTTATTATTTATTTTTATATAATAAATAGAAACTTTCTTCTCCTGTAGCAAAGCGGTTACTGGCTGGAATTGAACGAAATTTTGTGTGTAGGCTTAAATTAGGTAACCTAACAGTTTTATCAAGTAGCCAGTACGATTTGAGAGAAAAAGTCATTTTTGAAGAGCCCTAATGACTATAGTCGAGATGTTCGGGTTCCGCGAAGGATTACAGATAACGTCACTGTTCCGCACGTTAGCTAAGGTTAAGAACCATTGTTGTAGCGCTATAACAGTAATATTGATTGAAAAAGTGTGAGTGTGAGGGACGATCACTACTCGACAGAAATCATCATTCCGTGAATAGTCGTAGCCTTGTGCAGATCGCTTTTCAATAGTGAGATACGGCTAGCAGAGGTTTCGAAGCCCTAACGGTGGAATATTGTATTGAAACCACGCATATTATTCGTCGTTAAAATACTACTCTTGACTCAAGGCGGAGGCTATATTTCCGTTACTTGATAAAATCGACTATACTACCACCATAATCGACTCAAATCAATAAAGTCGATACTCAAATCGTTATGCCCAGCCCTAATTATGATTAGACCTGTTGAAATTAACCCGAATATTGTTCAATTGTATATTGAATTTCTGCACCGCCAATAGTCTCTTCAAAGGGTCACAACTATAAACCAGTGCTTGCCAACCAGTGGGTCGCGAAACATTTCTGATTGCTACAGATTTATTTTCAATTTGTGACATAGATCTGCATTTGACTCTTATGGAATTTCAGCAATCTTCTAATTCAGAGGTCTCAAAAACGCGGCCCGCCAGAGCATTTTGTGCGGCCCGCGACGACATTTTAGATTTTTAATACTTTGACAATGTATAGGCCTAAGTGTCACATATATCTTTTCAGGTTATAAAGTCAAAATTCCCTCTTAAATTGCCCCGACAGCCTGAAACTATTCATCAAACTTCACTATCACATCAATTGCAAACGCTACCATGCAGTGGAAGATTCACTATTTCGCCACATTTCCAGTTCATGATGACAAAACCTGACCCTTAGACGATTCGTGACTGAAATTTGTGAGCTGGACTTGGACGCGACCTTGCTTAGAATTACTCAGACTCGGGCTAACTCGATGGCAAACTCAAAATGACTCGAGTGGACTCGGAGGGACTCGGAATGCCGTAAATTTGTTAGAACCATGGACGCAACAAACTAATCGCGTATCAGGGGAATAGTATAATAGATCAGAAGGTCGCAGCTTGGTATTTCGCGAACTAGGCAAGTAGTTTTGGCAACCATTGGCACTCTGTCAGTTACATCTTTGGTCGCTAAACCATGTTATTAAGGCCACTTACAAGTACCGAGTACCGTAGTTGTACGCTCCAACGATGTAACAACAATGGCCTGTTCGGCGTCCCGACATTTCAATCACTAGGACACATTCATTAATATATTTATATTATATTTATATTTGTTTCTGCTCCTATATTTGAAGATATTTGGCCATGAGATTATTAGCCTACTTATCAGAAGTATACCGGAGTCCTGGATTGGAATTACAATGCCCAACCTAAAAATGTTTTGATATCAAATCAGTCTCTATTATCAATCTGTTAAATTCAAAATATTCACAGTAGCTGCAAAATTACTACCCGATAGCTTTTATGATGGCATCATACATTTGTCCGCCCATATGGTGGCTATGTCTTATAATTAATATATATCAAGTACAACAACAATTCTATTCAAATAGTTATAAATGAGATGATTCTTTTCGTGCCACGCCTGAATTTATACAAGAGTAAATCACATTTTGACGATGTGTGTTTACTGATAGTCTGCTTGATCGACTCACTTTCAATAGAACAATTCATTCCCGCCAAATAAGGCCTACTTGGAAAGACATAGAATACCCCTATAAATGCTGCGGCCCACGGCGTCGTCAAAACTGGAAAACTGGCCCGCAAGCACATTTGAGTTTGAGACCTCTGTTCTAATTGATATGATCGAAATTTTGTAGGCATAAATAAAAATAAAATAAAAAAAACTTTGGAATAATGACGATTGTGGCGGCTGGTTGGAAATAGGTGTGCCTCAATGTCGGGTATTTCTGGATATGTTCAGAGTAGGAAAACCAAGACTGAACTTGATCTGATAATATCTGATATGTAAGATAAACTTCCGCATTAATAGTATATTGCATCACATATCATCATATCTAAGTGTTGAGGTTTACCTAGGCTCCTCCTCACCACGTCATCCGCGTCAGCGGTGTCTTACGAAAGCCTAGAGGTGGGCCGTGCTATAAGTCGGCAGTTACGGAAAATAAGAAGAATATTGGCCTGGTGTAAAATGACCATAGTAGTCGACAAACACCATGAATACCCCAAAACAAACAAACATATAACTTGTTTCTTTTCTCGTTTATTACTTTTTCATTCGTTCGGTCACATCTCGTTGTGGGACACACAATAAAGCTTGCATTAAAAGTGGATTGCGAACTGAAAAAGGTTTGGAAGCACTGCGTTAACCAAACCAAATAAATTATTATTGTTAAAATAAGTTACATAACCAGCTTCACGTGCCCAACTTGTACTAATTCCATTCTTTGTGGAGATGACAGTGTAATAACACGCATGTTATCGTATCCGATTTCCCCCTGCTTCCTGTCAACACATTCCTCTGAATTGCTTGTGCATTTCCCTGCTTCTGTCATGTGTCCATTGTTCACTATCCATGCTTCACTTGGAATTTTTTTTTGCCATTTGCAAGTAAATGCAAGCGTTTGATTGATGGACATTCGTATCTGTCATGTGTATTTTCTTGCATAGCAATTTTGTGATGTTTTGAAGGGATTTAAATATAAATATCCACAAAACTAAATATTCGTGATGGACATGGATTTGAACTGTAATAAACAGCACTATGAAATTTCGAAAAATTTCCGGAATCTGCGGTCCAAAAATATATCTCGATATCACGGGTTGGTCTTTTTTATCTCGCTCAGAAGAAGAATTTTCACACAGCGACCTCTGCGATTCACGCAAATTCTATATATTTCTCAGCCGTGACTTGGTATAGTCGCGTGCGCATATCGATGACGTATTCGTTTCAATGTGAGAAATTTCTGAGGAATGTTGGCTACGGAAAAGCTCATATAGTCACTCGGAGATATAGATACGCATCAAGCCGAAGCAATGACTTCGGAAATTTATTATCTATACATACGAATAGGTTATTACCGTTATATTGCATGAACAACATGCATGAACAACACAACATAATGTCAATTACGTGAACATCGAACATCGAACTTCGTGCATGTGATGTGATCGATTTAAAAGACTCTAGTGCAAGAATCAAACCGGGCAATATGGACATTTTACTGCCAACTGTTTTGATTCTATGGTGTCAACGATTGAATTGATAAAAATAATTTTCAAAGCATACGACTCAACAATATACCGCAGAGTAGAGGGCGACGTATCTGTTATTTAAAGTGCTAAAATGGATTTCGGCTTTACACGCAGTTACGTTCTTGCATGCAACAAGTTAATCTGAAAAATAGCTACTGCGAGTATGAGAGTTGTACGAGGTTCGTATAAGTTGAACAGATTTAATTCCGATTATATAATTTGCAAACTTATGTTTTGAGGAAGCAGTATTGAATCATCCAAAATTGTTATTCGCAAGTTACCTATAGGGTTATATCTTCACTTGGTATTTAGATACACTTCCCACGTCCTCCGGGCGTGTGCTTAATCGTGTAGATCAGGCGAGTTTGTTGCAATCACACATGCGTCTGATTCACGCTTTCGGTAATCGGCATTGTGCCGATGTATATATGCAATATCGTATTGACATTCTTCGTTATTTACCAAGACCAAATCTACAAGTCCTCGTGAGACGGATTTGATGATTCACATATTTCGAATACGGTACCATTCTATCATAGCGTGGGCGAATTCACAGTAACTCCGAGCGGATTAATCAACTATTTAATATATTGTTACCCCGATTTTCCATCGACCACGTTACGCAGTGTGCATCATCTTTGCATAATCAGATGATGGTGAATGACATTTTGTAATCACTCACACATACACAATAACAACAGAGTCGTTCTTTTCGTTGTATCAAAAATCGAGCTTATGACCATCGGATAAATTGTATTTGACCCAAACAACAATCACAAACAACATATCAGTGCTTACCAAAGCTCGCTATTACCGAGTATACAACAATAACTAATTGCGTAAATAGTCACCGCGATACAGGGTCGATATGATCATTATTACTTGGTCATTACTTGTTATAAGAATAATTACGCTATGAATATCATATACACGGAGCTGCGGTCGTTTAAAAAGGTCACCGGTATACCGGTAACATATTTTCATTCCGCTATGCCCGACATATATTTTATAAAATAAGAGTATTTCTAGGGTGATATCATGTATATATGTAAGGTCAGATAGATGACGTTAACTCGGAAATCCCGCAACGCCGTGCAATTATACGAAAGCCAGCCGACTGCGCGCACCTGCATGCGGTGTTACACTCGTCAATATCATGGTTTAACTAATTGGAGGCTGGCCTACTACAAAGGCATAAATTTATACAATTAGACAACTTTAATCTGGATGGAACGCAGTAACCGCTTTGTCTCAAAACAACTGCGTTCGTATTTGTTCAGTAAAGAAGTTGACCTTACATCAATGAAGAATCCACTGGGTCAGGAAACTATCATACAGTTTGCTTCATACATGCCACCTCATTTTATCATTTAAGAACGATAATAAATGCGAATCAATCATACATAACTCATTCCATGAGCGATTCCCTATCAATCTTGTCATGAATGAACTTATGAAGGCCCGCCCGAAAAACGGCTCAAAAGTAGGTCAAGCATAATACTAAATAACACGTTTTAAACCGGTCGTATCAAATTCGTTGTTATAGGTTAACCCTGAAATTATTTACTTGTTACACTTTAGGTTTTAAAAAGTAAAAAAATATAGTTTATGATAGGTTTTCATCCCATTCATGACCCCTTGACGAAATCGCCTTTTATAAAAACTGCTTTTTTGAGTACTTTTGAGACCTCCATTTTCTATTTCCATTCTAATGCATAATTTTGACATATCTTTAATATTGCTACATCGACTTCAGTACCAGTTGCTGTGGCGAGATCGCGTAGTGGCACGTTCCACAAATGCAACACAAATGGGTTGCGAGTTCGACCAAGGTCCACTCCGGAATTCTTACCTTAAGTGTTGGGGGTGTATCTATAGGCTTCTCAGTAAAAAACTTAATATCATCTTAATATTTTTTCTTGGCTGTGGAATTTTTCAGCGTGTCATGCCGCTGCGATTGCCATGAATAAATGCAAATGTGACAGTATGAAATCGGTGTTGTCAAACTACAACCACGGTTCCATTGCTCACAGTTAGGGCCGGTCACAACGGTTCGCGTATTGAAATCCGGGTCGAGCTGTGGGAGTGGACTTTTCGAGTAACGGAAACATATACGCCTTCAGAGTAAGAGTAAAATTGTGTCAAAAATATAGATTCAATACTTCAGTTCCCCGCTGGAGTCTTGAAACCACGGTTAATCCCGTCTCGGCGTCGATTGCATGACACTATTACGAACGTTCACGTAACAAGATTTCTGTCAACTCGTCGCAAAGCGCTACCGCGAAATAGACGTGGTCCAGAAATGAGCGGATGGCGTGTGTCTTTGAGGACGAAAAAAGGTACATCTTTGCAATTTCAATGTCATTATTACTGTTTTGACGTCATAATAATAGATACGCAAATACTGGATTCCAGGGGTGTCAAACTCAATTTGGGTCCCGGGCCGGATTCAAACGATTTGAGCAGTGACAGACCGGACCAGTCAGATAATGCCAATTCCAGACCTTGGTTTTTCACTAGAATGCTTCATTATCAAGCCTATGCCTAATACATAATATCACGAAAAATACAAGGGCTCTATTCTACGACAATAATTGCCTATATTCGTGAACAACGAAATTGGCTGAGGTCCATTACATATATATTTTAATCGGAAAAATAGTGGATCTACCCTGCCGGTCACGTTGATGTAGGTTGATATATTTTATGCCACCTTTGTTTTAGTTGTGATGCGGCGTTGACCCTTATGTAACTATTTTAAAGCGACTTCGCATTAGCGTTTTCCCACCTGTGAAAAAAATTCATTTGGATCATTTTCCAGGAAACCCTGAACTGAGTGCGAACTTCTTCTGGCTTCTCGGAATTCGGTGTCGATGTCACCGATTTGTTATTAATGGTGAATAGAGCTAAAACGCAACATTGCCGAGGAATGCTGGTTATAATGTGTAATGTGAACATGTTTAACACTTCATTTCATGTCATGGGTGATTTTTCGTGAAAGTATTCCTTATTAGAAATCTCAACCGTTGATAGAAATGTGGTGGATATTGGATAATAATATAAGTATTTTTCATTTACTCAGAATTACTTCGTGAGCCGGATGAAATCGTTCGGGCGGGCCGTATGTTTGGTGCCCCTGCTTTATTGCAGGGATTTGTTCTTTTAACACTGTTGTTGATGCATATAGCTCATTTTGTGCATCAACATACCTTAGCAATGTATTAGATGTGTAATTTTGTGACAAGGCGAAAATCTGGGTTTGGCCGAAGGCCCGCAGTTTAGCACAAGGGCTCGCCAGGTTAGTAAAAATTAAGAACCACGGTTCACTACTCCATCTTGACAGGTTTTACTGACAGTACGCTTAATAGTAGACATAAGTCAAAGTTATCTATAGTTATCAAGAATGACCACGATCTATTGAAAGAGATTTTTAACGAATAAAAGTACTGCAAGTAAATCGTTATGTATAATGTATCGGTAATCTCATGTTTGTCTGGTTTCAGTTTGTTTGCGCACAATGTCCTACATGGCCTCACCGCAAAATTGCTTGTGAGATTTTCGAGTGAGAACGGTGCGCCTCGTTAATTGACCAGGCGTATAGGGATTTGCGGCGTTTGCGAAACTCTCGGTTGCGAACAAAAGTGCAGATACGGCGTCGATGAAAAATACTACTAGAAACCTCTATACTTCGAGAGCAACACGAAACCACGGAAAGAGTCATACGGCCTGGAGTTGACTGCACGCTGCACCAGAGCGACAAATGAGGCCAATGCTGCGCTAAGACAGGGGATGGCTGAAATCGATTCACAGCAGATCCAAACATATACTGAACAGCGGGATAAAATTCGAAGCAACTTGCAGAAGGCCTACTGTATAACAGATTCTTGAAAGAATCATGGCTCCTAAATGATCTAACACCATCACAGCCACATTTGTTTTCATCAGTGGAAATATTCGTTCTGAAGTAGGCGGGGTATATCTATCTGGGGCTTGAAGATATTTCTTCGCCTGATTGGAAATCCAAGGATTTGCGTTTCACCATTCCATTTACAAGGGATAGTTGATCGATTAAATTTGATTCATTCGTCAAAGTTCATCATTTATGTTCGCAGTAGATGCCTTTTCAGCTCGTCAACAGCATTAGAGCACGATTCTTGAGTGAGGAGTGAGCACGCTGAGTACTAACACAAATGCAGGCTAGTGCATGTGGGATGGTGTGAACCTCTAAAAGGTTCGGGTTCGTGTGAACGCAAACCTTTTTGAAAGGTTCTGTGTGAACACGAACGTGAACCTCGTGACGTCACGGGACGTCATATGGCTAATTACAACCTAGCGATACCTAGAGATACCTAGCGACGACTCGGGCAACATTACGTCATAATGCGGAAATACATATCGACGTTTTAAACGTCGCCAAATGTATCAACTGGGGCAATCAAATGCTATAATAATCTCATAAAATCAATATCTTCCATCGCTTTGCCAACAATTTTGACGAGGACTTACCAGGGAATATAAGGGAAGCAAGGGACGTAGTTTATTTTTGTCCTTGATGTTCTTGCGGCATATACACCGACTCATGATATACATACACACGATCTGCGTATATGCGTACCGTGAGTACATGATGTGCATATGCCGTGGGGCAAGGAAGATAAGATGCAGATATAGCCTTGTAGCAGTTTTGGGATGACTCGAGTCATGACTTGACTCAAGTCAGACTCGAGTCACCTTTTTCGTATGACAGGTCGGAAAATCTATTCGACGTCTGAGTATTGCTACATTGATATTGAGCAGAGTGAGAAACGGGTTTCTATACTTGCTACCGATATTACCCCAATAACAAGTTATACAGCAGTAGCCAACACCTCAATCGCACCGATTTGGTTTTAATGATCCAGTAAACATATGAAGTCAAGATTGACCCCATACGCGTGCTAGATTGATTAGTTGAATAAACATCATTCACTGACCACGTAGCATATTTCGATCGTGATGTTTTGTGATTGTGGGTCAAGCTCGCAGCATAGAGTCAATAAATATTTACAAACGGAAAGTTGGATATTTCGAGCAAACTGTTGCAACAAACCAAGTAAAACTTTGGAGATTGTCAAGGTACATGCTCGTTTAGTGTTGATTTTTTTTTATGCCTATAGCGCCATGTATAGAGTGGCCTGCAGTTGAAATGCAATAAATTTGAACCAACGATGTTGTAATGAAGTGAAAATTGTAATATATGAAAAAGGTTCACAGTGCAGAACCTACCAAGGTTCTGTTGTGAACGCGAACCTCTAAATTTCCGAGGTTCACACACAGAACGCGAACGTGAACCTCACGTTCACACCATCCCTAGTATACACTATCGCTTTAAGCTGTGCATGTGCAGAGTGCACTTGTACACACAGCGTAAATGGTTCTCTGGGTCTGAATGCGAGATCGCCTCTAACATGTCAGCTAGTTGATATTGGAAACGCTATTAGGGTAAATCATTATCAAAACCGGTTTGTCCAATGTCACAATGTAATTTACTCGCGGTGTGATTATGTCGAGTCGATTTGATATGACTCGATCTCATATATTTCTAGTCGAAATCGAATCAGTGATTCGTCCATCCCAATGGTTCTAAAACTTCTTGAGCTTGCGGACCGGTAAAATTTCAAAATAAGTTTTGCGGACCAAAATCGGAACTTCATCTAATGTTTCTTTTTTGATATTAGACGCGTTGTAGGTGATTCTATTGTATTTTCTGCAAAACCAAGTATTGTAAAATCCACCAACTAGACTTTGATTATCCGGTTTCATTCGAGGGAATTACGACTTTATTATTAGCTAGTCTCTTTTATACTGACAAATGTCGCTAAGTTGTACTATCAAAATGCAGAGGTGGTCAGTAACGAAGTTCTACTTTTTGAAGTACTTGAAGTAGATTTTTCCTACTAGCACTACTTATTAAGTAGTTATGATTTTAGACTACTTCTACTTCTACTTGGCAGTTATCAGTTTTTTAGGAAATTGTTGTAAAACCTTTGGCGGACCGGCAGGAAACTTGACACGGACCGGCGGTTAAGAACCACTGATCTAGACTGCGACAGCGTCGCATCAATTACCATGCTTCATTAGCGCCCTCTTGCGATGCTCACCAGACCAACGCCTGAATCATCACAAAGCTTGGCATGAATCTAGAGGAGCTGTTGGTTGGACATTCCTGACGGCTATAGTGTATCATCAAAAGATAGATCATCAGATAGATAGATATATCTCTCATTTTCATACACTGCGAGCTCACAATCCGTATCATGCAGCAAACGGGCTGGTAAACTCCGCGTTGACGTTCTAGAGATAACTAGAGCTGGGCACAATGATTCGAGTACTCGAATCTGAATCGAGTATTAATTTTAATGATTCGAGTCGAGTAGTAAAAGACGTTTTTTTTTATCGAGTACTGAAATTATACGCTCCTCGCTACTGAAAGTTAATCTACTAATGAGAATTATAGTTTTGATACTATTTTTACCGAGGAAGTCTTGAAACTTTGATCGGCCGTGTTGCTGCATACGAGACATAGTACAGAGCTACGAACGTTACTGGAAATAACACATTACCGAAGTCATGATCATCCCACAACATTTTCAAGAAGTGCAATGAAATCGGTATGGTCGAAAAAAAAAAAAAGTATCTTTAATGTGACGGGATAACAGGTAATATGTTCTTTGTGGTGGCATAAAATTAAATATTTTAACTTCGACATAGTACATTCTGTTGTGACGCCATACTGAATGATACTCAAATACTCGACTCGACTCGAAGCGTATTACGTGATTCAGAATCGAATCACTCAGGTACTCGATTTTGCCCAGCCCTAGAGATAACCAGAAAAGTGGGTTGTAGGACTACTTGTACAGCGTGAGCTTGAATTTAGTAAGTAAATTGAGTCGCTGCGCTTTCTCAAATACCGAATTCGCTTCGACGCGTATCATGCGTCCAGATATAGGCTGTCATGTCGAACGTGCGACTAATCTACACAGGGATGTAATTGCAAAAACAAGTCTAAAATTCATCGGACGCTTACAATTTTCCTATGGCTGCTGAACTTTTCTGCTCCATTCTGTTCTACAACATCGGCACAATTGTACCGAAGTAAAAGATACTATGAAGCTCTCACCTCATGGCATGAATTCATTGTCAATTGCCACTGCTTGGATCGCCATTGTCATATATGCCTAATAATCAGTAATCACTCAGATATTGCCAAAAAGAAGGAAGTACTGTTATTTGTGTCATAAACTAACGATAGGAATTGCGAGCGGAGTATTTTACGTGCAATTTGTACTTTTGTTCCGTTTGCGGGCGTTTTGACGGGTTATCCAGAGTCAGAATTAAATGGATTTTGAATTATATTATAGTTAGAACACTAAAATCGTCCTCGAAATGGGAATGTGAATCGTTATGGGCTAAGTGAGCCACGAAAAAAATGAGTTATCTCCGTCAAGCATAGAAAACGTCGTGTAGCAATCAGACTACATGCTGTTGTTGTTGTTTGTAGTATTCATGGTGTTTATCAACTGCTATGGTCATTTACACCAGGCCAATTTTCTTCATTTTTCATTCCGTAGATGCCGACTTGTAGTATACGGCCCGCTTCTAGGCTTTTATAAGACACCGCTTACACGGATGAGGTGGCGAGGAGGAGCCTAAATAAACCTCCAACATTTAGGTGGGAATTTTAGAGTCGACCTCGGTCGGACTCGAACCCGCAATTCATTGGTGTTGCAGCTGTGGATTATACCACTACGCCAGGGGAGGTCAACCTTTTTGCTAATCACGGCCGCATTTCGGTTACTCACGTAACGTACGACCGCATTCCAGGGGATAATCGTAGTGAACTAACTGGACGCCAAACACCCACGTTAAACTATCAATGTCAATTTCCGGTGAACTACGGACTAAACATCTATTTACTCATATCGGTTAACTATGCGCACCGAAATCGTGAGTAGCCACAGGGATTCGTTTTACAGTCGCGCGAATCACGAAAAATTTTCATATTCGTGATTCGTCCTTAATATTAGTACAGTTTCACCTATTACTATCAAATATTTATCCTTTCTCAGCCGATGTGATCAGATTCAGCGGTAGAATTGATGGAGGAGGTGCTTTCAGAAATTTAGGGCAAGTTATAAATGATGATGGATCTTCAGGTGCGCATGGGCCAATTGTTATTAGTCACTTTGTTGCATGCTGTTATTTGTTGACATTCCATCAAGATTGTCGCAATGTCGGTATAGTGGAAATATATTGGAATCGCCCAAACGTACCAGAAACAAATTTATTTCGAGAGCATCACACAAGTTGATATTTCTATGTGGGGTGCATCATTTTACTTTGCAGTTCACATATGTACCGTGGGGCTCAGATTGCAAAGGGGTCACTGTATTAAAATCGACGAATGAAGTCGCGTTGAATCGCGCGCGGCGCGAAGAAAATTTCAAGATTAATTGAAATTTCTCAAAAATTCGGGAGTCAATTCGTAAATTCAATTTGCATGTTGACGGCCGCCAACACGTACTAATTGAATTACGTGTCTACGGCCGCACAAATTCCCGTCTACGGCCGCAGGTTGGCCACCTCTGCACTACGCTATCTCGCCACACCAGACTACATGTTAGTTACGGCCCTGTAAGCTGTACAATTGTGGCAAAAATATAATCAACTCTGAATACAACGAACAAATACTTTAGTTGAAGCGATGAAATGAGCATGTACATAGTGATAACATTTTGAATTATATGGAAATTCAAATACG
Organism: Botryllus schlosseri; assembly: GCF_051294905.1. Taxonomy (NCBI): domain Eukaryota; kingdom Metazoa; phylum Chordata; class Ascidiacea; order Stolidobranchia; family Styelidae; genus Botryllus; species Botryllus schlosseri. The sequence continues at coordinate 23,848,901 of NC_137246.1, read as the reverse complement.
TATCTTTTACGGGACCCCAAAGTATACAATTCCAGTTCTGCATCATATTAAAGATACGCTGGTATATTTTTGACCATGCCTACTTCCCTGCACTCGTCGATTCGAAAAAATAAACACCAGATTTTCTTTAATGCGATGTAGAATTAGCTCTATGTTCTTAGTGGTGGCAGCATAGCATATGTATTCGAGCTTCCACAGCTTTCATACTGTCACGACGTCACAATGAGTACACTCGCATATCACCCAATCCATAATCGAATACCTCAGGTACTCGATTCTGCAATTCTGTATAGCCCTAATAATAAATCGGTCTCGCTATGTAGCTCCGCATATGAACGATGACTATTAAAGTAACACTGATGTGAATACGGACAATCGCAGTTGATTCAATCACACGGATTGAATTTATTAAATTGGCATATCAAGGGGAATAACCGCGCCTGCTCGCCGTGTCTCGCTTTGGTGTGATCTAGAAACCTTTCCCACACGCCGCACACTTCCTGTCTTTCATGCAAAATAAGCATATTAACCCGATCGGAAAGAAAAGTATGCAGCAACAGATGCCGCAGCACGTGAAATGTTCACCGATGTAGCCCCTGAAATGCAAATATTAGAATATGTTGGAATCGAGATTTTGACAGTAAAATGCATCATTGAATATACTATTCAATTGTATATTGAAGTTCTGTACCTCCATAAAGCTCTTTAAAATGCATTCACTAGAAACTTTCCAGCTTTTTTGAATTAGAGGAGAATTAGATTTATACCTACGCATTTATTATCTCATTAAATTAGAATTAGAAGTCCTGAATTCACAAATACTTGGAAATTGAATAAAATTCCGTTAATTGAGAAGAAATGCAACAGGAATTACAATTCATATCTAATCAGAGATCATTCTCCCAAGCGCGAGGATGTCAAATGTCTGTACACCAAGCTTGGCTCGTTTCGTACTATACAGTTCTCCTGTAGCATTTTCAGGAAAACTATTAATTATATTTGAATTAAAATGACAGGATAGAAACGGTTCACAAATCACATTACCGGCATTTCGCTGTATTTAGAAACGAGAATTATCTTATTGTCCAAGTCTACCCTGGATATCTCGCTTTTAAACTATATTGGAAAAAGTTCACCATACGCAACCTACTCTCGTCATCGCAATTGTCCACCGCCGTCGCCGAGTTTGTGATAAGTTGTAATAAGTTCATTTAGTTACTGGTTGATTTGAATTTCCTGATGACCGTGGCGCACAAGGCCATAAATGGCGAAAAGCACCACTCATATTTGTAATAATAATAATAATAATAATATTAGAAAAAGGGACGAGCGTGGGACTCGAACCAGGGAACTCTATTCAATTACCGCTTTGAACTAACCCGCATCTAGGACAGCTCCCAGGTCTGAATTGAGTCGCTGCTGGAGCGGAGTTTTGCGCGATCACCACGGTCGTGTTGTGCTGTAGCGGAGGTGGCGCATTTTGAACAATAGTCTGGTTGAAATTGTTGGTCATCGGTGGATTGGGATGAACTGTAAACTATGTTTTGTTTAATCAGAGAATAATTCTCAACAATAATACTAACTGCTAACAACTAGGGTTGCAATTAAAACAAACGGTGTTTTAAAATACTTTGTTTGAAGCATGTTTAAACAGTGTTTTGAACAAATGCTTTGAAAGAAAATATGTATTTTTTTTCAAACGTTGTATAATTATGCCATAATTGTGCAAAACTTTCCAAAAACCACGTAGTATGAGCCCACCGACGATTTGCACCCAAAATAGTCGACGTATACAATGTGAAGTGGCTGGAACCCTCGCAATTATCGTTGGTACGACAATTATAGCAAGTTATAGATATGGATAATTGGTACTGAATGAGTGTTCTGATGATGATGACAGCCGGCCGTAAAAATGCTGCGTAACGATGTAGTCCTGCTTAAAGATATTTTTGGTCTGTTTATGACAGTGGTCAGGAAGCCCTTTTCGCCGAAGGAGCCATATTTACCCTATATTTTCAATTGTCAATGCCAATCCACCGTGACGTCACAATTAAGGATTCGTGACGCCATGGCTAGAAAAAAAACATGTTTTAAACAAGTTTGTTTTAAATTGATTTCTGTTTTAAATGCAACCCTACAAACAATTGTGCCCCGCCAATGAAAGGGGGATACACCTCGACCAAATCTACTTCTTCAAATTACTTACTTGAGCACTTGTCAGACCTTTCATTTTGTACTTCTACTCGATGTAGTTTTGGCATGCCTTACAATCACTGCTTCTACGTTTAATTGAGTAATAATTCAAGGCAGCGCTTCTCTGCTTTCAATTGAATAGCAATCCTGACTAATTTGGCTGACTCTGTCTATCTAAGTAGGATTATATCGAACACATATAAGCATATATTTGGACATGGATGTAGAATATATTGTCAATTACTCATTATTATGCTCACTTATGTTACGTATAAGGCCACCAATCAACTTCGAATATACGACCAGGAAGATGTATACACAATTCGTCTGCACACCCCACACTGAAAGTGATAATCTTATATAGACTATACTTTCCTTGCAAGGGAAATATGTCATGATCTTACCTTGAGGAGGAGCGTATGGAGGCGGTTGATATTGCGGGTAGGCTGACATTTTAGGTATAGCGTATTCGCTCGAAATGTAAACCTGTAAACGACATATATAGATATCGAATCAGATTAGAAAGTCTTCTGATCAAATGGACTGTAAGCATATGCTAGAGGGGCACTGCGTTCTAAATCTGATATGGTCTCAAATTAATGATAACACTGTGAAAGGCCATTTTCTGCAGAAAACCACAGTATTCGAACTACAGCCACAACATTTTTACGAAATGCACCATTGAACTACAGTTGCAGCTACATATATATAATCTGTGTTATCGATGTTACTCGTCATCACGCGTCATCGCTTCTGAACAATTTGCGAAATTTCTGGCAGGCATTTCTTTGCGGTTGCTGTTGCGGACGCGACTTCCATCTCAGGCCCATTTCTTTAGCAACTGCGTGAAGGATATGTGATGCGTCACCCTTTTGCTTCCACTTGATTCAACAGTAATTTACAACATATATAGCAGGGGTCTACAGGTGGCACTCTACAAGATATGACGCACACGATATACTAAAACCCTGTTTGTTGCAAAAAGTTTTTAAAATGAAAAATCATGACGCCGCAGGGACATGAACTGATTTTTTTTTACAAGCCGATATGCTATACTACAGCCGAATGCGCTCTATGGTTACTTCTATACCTAAAACTATGGTCACGTTTTCTCGAACCGATCTTCACGAGTCCAGTAGGGGCTTCAGCTTCTCCGTGGCTACTCACAGGCCACAGATTTTTTGTGGCCGGCCACAAACATGTCAAGTCCAGTCATGAAAAACCGTTTTCTCATCGCCATAGTCACACCGAATTTCATGGCCGGCCATACGGATTCGTCTTGGTCACCGCAACAATCACAATTCGACTACTATAAGTTGAGCGTGTCTCTTGACCTCCGCGGAACGCCGAAACTGACTCACGGAATCCTTAGTGTTCCGCGGAACATCGGTTAGAAACCACTGGTGTAAACCAACACAGTTATCCCCAATCTCATGACTTCCTAGGTTCGCGTTCGTGTTCACAAGTTCACGTAAACTCGAACGTCTGCTGCGTTCTCGCCATCGCTGAAGTTATTTCTATCCTTACATGCGATTATGAATTTCCCGCGTTTGTTCATGATCGATGGCTATAAGCTATAGAATGAGGTAATGGATCGAATATATTAAATGACTGTTTTTACTTTTACATCAAGTTGTACATTGTATTCGATTACTGGAATTCACCACTGCCCATATACCACACATCGATAGACTCGAGAACTACTGGTTTTATCATCTTTGTAAATATCGCTGTTGTTACACCCGAAAATGCAAGCGTTTTCAGGAGTAATTGACATTAGTTTTTGAAGAAAATATGCTTGAAATGAAAACATTGAGCTTGACGTAAGTCCTGTAGCCACGGGAGACTGATACCCCGATCGTATATTCTCGTGGACTCCATTTCCCTGACGTCGACTGTCCACTGATAGGCAATGTTCCTTCAAATTTATGAAGAGTCTGCGCACCCTCACCAACTTACTGCGCAGACCCTTGGACAACAGTGCGTAACGACAAAAAAAGGTCATCACTTCGGATTTTTGTGCGCAACTTAGATTTTCTGTGCGCAGAGACCTTGTCAGCACTGCGCATTTGGGCACGTGCGCAGCTTAGAGGGAACATTGCTGATAGGGGATATATCTTTATTCTATACCTTTTGCTTAGATTTCCCGGAGTTTGATTGGTCTTTTTGTTCATGGATTAGCGTTTAAATCAGCCAAGTGATGCTGTGTCCTTTCAATGCTAGGTGATTCATTGCTGCCGTAAATCTAGTAGTTGCTCAAATGCAGGGTTAGTCATATTCCTACAATTCTCACATTCCTTGAACTACAAGGGTCGGACTCGGATGCGTCAAAAAGTCATCGGATACAATGAAAAGGTTGTCAGAAGCTCCATGATGGAGCTATATGCCAGCAGTGTCGTCTTCTCATCGCTAGACCAATCGTTTGCAAACATTGCTCTTTGCAAGGCAGATACATGTCTTTGGTTAGAAAGATAAGTCCCTCGCTAAATTCTATAAAAGTCGTCCTAGATCGTAGTCTCCACCAATCAGCTACATGAAAACTTACGTTCTATAGCTCATAATTGACACCATATAAATGAATTGGGGACTCGGCAAACACACATAAATTCTCTGAGAAGGCTGCCATGGAGTTATGTCTTCCCGCCATTGCCTTTTCAATACAAAACGATATGATTGAAATTTCGGAATGCACATAAAGACAGTGGCATGCGGCCAGAGGAAGCAAGTGAGGCAGTGCCTCGGCACTCGTCAGAATGAGTATGAAATAAAGTTGTGACGCCGTCAATTGTTATAAGTTATAACCTATAACTTATGTGTATTTTCTATCGATGTATATGAATGACTAAATATTAAACGTTTTAACATACAAAATCACGGAATTTACATATTTATTGTCCAAAGTGTCAAAGTAGAGATGAGGCACTATAGATAACTAACCTACGTACCTCCGTAGGTTAGTTATCTATAGAGGCACAGACGGGCCAAGCCTTACCTGTGATAGCCCAATTCGTCATAGGCAGCAAAGAATTTGTAATAACTGGTATCGATCAAATGCTATTGTCGCACTGATTCCGAAAATATAAATATCAATAACGTCAGCGCACCAGAGCCCCCTACAAATCGCCAAGAAATGTGAAATTTGGCATTGCTAGGTACAATGAAAACGTAGAGAAATAATGACTAGGCAAGGCACTGATGAATTTGCCTCACTGTACTGCACTGTACTGTCCGTGTAATTGTAATGTCGTGGAGCACAAAGCCTTAACCTGGCTAAAAGCACCACTGTTGTGTCCTATAATAATTCTTCATCTACTGCAATTCTGTAATTGACTTCTCCATATATTGCATAGGAATAACAATTTGACTGCATTACTGAAATTTTAAAAATTTACTCCAATCTCGCCATTTTCCTTTGGGTGCAGGCTGCTTCCCGGATTATGTGTGTATTGACCAGTTTCTTACTGTGAATAAAGAATATAATAATAACAATTCGACATTCCCAGCACAGTTACACAATGCGCTATCGACTTCGATGGCCGACGGTGTATAGTGTAATGTGAATCGTGTAGTTGCATATAGGCAAACATTTAGTGCAGACTAAATTCATTTTCATCCATACCTATACCCTCCATTATGGATGCGTATAGTACCTTCTTGCGTAGCATGCGTGTGAATAGTGCTAATGCGATAGGAACCAAGTCGCTAACTAAATCAGCTACCGTTTTGGGTATATTTGTAAATCCGTCCCCAAAGGGGTCAGTGCCTCAGCAACCACGAACCTCACCGCACGTCACTGCATCAAGATTATACAAGGTGTGAACCATCGGTCAAGACCACAATTTCGTCAGTGACCAATTCGCCGGTCATGTTGCGATCATGGGCGTAACGTGCATGTTGCGAACATAAAGTGAAGTATTGTTTGGTAGATGTATTCAACTTGAAAATTTTTCTCGTCCCTCACGCAATATATATTGTCAGTGGATTTTATAATTGTTGAGTGCGCGCCTCTAAATAAATAAATAAACATGAAAATAGGCCGAAAAAACAATAAGCATGATGTACAGCGGGGATGTCAAACATACGGCTCGCCAGACCATTACATCCGGCCCGCGGGGCCATTCTGAGCAAATTGAAAAATTCTTATGTAATCCATCACATTTCTAACAGAAGTTGAGATTATTGGTAATAAATTCTTCGACTTAAATATTAAATAATCCCTCAAGACAGTAATGTCCAACATGTTCATAGGCCACATTATAACTAGATGTCGGCAGTGCTGAGTTCTAACCCAAGTTATAACGTACGTTTTAGTCGTTGCCTAGCTCAAACGATAGTTCGTTATATTTACTTGATTGCGTTTTGGCTGTAACAATTTAGGCGTGTAGAGTAGCTTGCCAACTCGAATTGAGACTAAACCATCTCACTTTCTTTGCTTCCTATAATCCGAGCCTACCCCTGAGACCCGGTCAAATGTAACTCAACCAATTACAGAATAGGATAGCAAATTTTCTACATAGAAAGATCACGTCAACGTCGAGGCAATAGTCCTATAATAACGGTTAACAACAGTTAATTTTCTAGGCTCTAAACTTACAATCTAAACAATAAAATATAATCACCTGAATGATGGCCTAAACTTATAAATACTTGAACATACAAATAATGCCCTTTAGTACATTATATCCCTAAATCTAGCCTAACTTCAATCACTGATCCAATCATATTACAAGTTACAAAGCGACTGAACTTCAACAAGTGTCTATCAAGACACGAGGTGGAAATCTCCACATAGAGGGCACTATTGAGCTGTGAGGCTCAAAATCACCATTTCTCGTGTTACACAAGTAACCACCAGGAACAAGTGGGTAACATTGACGTTGACATTACATTCTGAGAAGGCAAAAAGGCAAACTGAGTTCTGAGTTTTCTGGGGAAATACACCAAATAATAGTATTCGCAGAGGCAGAAATGACAATGCGAAACCGTTGTAAAATACATGGAGCTACAACGAAGAATAAGATTCAAATATCTTTGGCTGCACGTTTTTTTACCGTAACCCAAAAGGCCCAGTGCCGGCCTCCAGAGAAATTCGAACGGTGAATTGGTCGGGTGACATAAAAATAATGAACAAATTTATACCGCCCGCTTTTACAACCTCTAGTATTCCTCACCGCGAATACGTAGGGCCAACGATGCATCATGATTAATGCAGACGGCAGAGGGAGTATAGAAATATTTAAAGTTATATCGTCGTTAGAGTCACTGTTTTGGTGGTTTATATCTGTTTTCAATCAGCCAATCGGCCAATTTTTGCTAATTCCATTGTTTGCGAATGAATAACTGTGTTGCTCGAATAGAGCCCACGCGATCCGTGGTATAATATAAAATACTATATTTTGTATAGCGTTGATAATAATACAATTCCAGTGAAAAATAAGAGTATGGAGTTGGAAGCAGAGGTGGTCAGTAATGAAGTACTTCTACTTTTTGGACGTACTCAAGTAGTTTTCCACTACTTCTTGTACTTACTCAAGTAGATCTGATTTTCTCTACTTCTACTTCTATTTCGTAATATTTTGTGATCTACTTACTTAATTTTCGCTATTTTCAGTTTGGCAAGTAAAAGTAGTTTAATCTCCCAATGCGAAAGATAGTCTGAGGAATTTCGGTGCTGTTTTCACGGATTACCTACATTTAATATTCATAAAAGTCAAGTAAAGCCCAAAAATTTTGTTGCGTTTCGCGCACAGTAGTTAATAGTTATGGAGTGACAAATATGTTTTCACGAAAGTATCAGTGTATATAATTTAAGTACCAGATTGCTTGGTTCTGCTCACCCCGCATTGTCAAATATCATCGCATATCAAATATTTCATCACAGTAAATATGGCCCACCATAACGTTTGAAACTACCGTGATCACATCGTAATCTATGAGCCCATGACGTGTCCTGCTAATCTGGAAAATCCGGCTTTTTTAACGTTACACCTGTTTTAGCAGATCACCTTTGAAGCTTTATGGACAAAAGACATGAAATATATTTTCCGGTTTTTAGAAGTGGTATTTGTATTTCACTTTCAATTTGAAGTATCATACTTTGAGTTTTAATTACTTTAAGTTCTTTTGTCTGCAGAACATATATGTTGAAGCCTAAAAGCAAGTGTAGCATAAAAGCAAATGCCTCTATTTTCCGAAAATAATGCTACACTAAATATAAATTTTACGATCCACAATATTTGGTAATAACGTATACTATAATCGCGCAAAGTGTTGAAACCTTATCCGATACATCTTCTCCGTATTGCTTTTCGCCTAAACTTGGGGCCTTATAATATGGGGTCGGGCGCCATGCCATTATGTTCTCTAAAACGGGGTCTTTTAGTAAACAAAGGATTAGTATCGAATTTGCATATCAATACTATAATTTGCATCCCATGATGCGAAAGAATGCTTATTCTGTCGTAAATTGATACCTCCTGGGATGCATCAATACGCATCAAGCTCTCTGCACCTTCGGCATAGCTCAATTTGAAGCTTTTGACAGTCCATGCGAACGAATTAGGACTGTTTTCAAAACTACTTACTTACTTGAGTTGACTTAAAGTCAGTCAATTCTACTTCCACTTCAAGTAGTTTTAGGTGGCGTATGGAATAAGTACTTCTACTCGTACTTGAGTAGATTTTTGTCGCTACTTCTACTTCTACTTGATTAGCTTTCTTGACTACTTCGACCACCTCTGGTTTGAAGTAACAATACTTTGGAATCATTTGACTGGTCCGGCCCGCGAGTGATCAAAACCTTTGAATCCGGCCCGCGACACAACTTGAGTTTGACACCCCTGATGTACAGAATTTAATATAACTGTATTGCTGTGTGCTGTCTGCTGTTGCGTTACAATGAGGCATCAGCTCTTCAGCGCCAACAAGACACACCTACACGCATATAAAGTTTCAGCCATCACGAAGTGCGATCCTAGAACGATCGCCGGCCATAGATCCTTGGCAAAAGATCAAACTGGATATCCATGTCCCTACAATCTGAGTCCCGCGGTACAAATGCGTCCAGCAGAGGGAAATATTAGTCCCCGTGAATAAACACAATTGGGAATCGTGCGCGTCTCACCAAATAAATTTATTTTTAATTTGTATTGGAGCATGCGAGCCGTCTTTTGAATGGAGAAAACTTTCTCCTTGAGTTCAAAAAATAACAGCATGTTTCAACGTAGTCATTAATGACGATTCGACCGCCTGACGCTCACCCTCGAGAAACTCATGAGTATAGTCTTACCATGCGGCAGAAACAATGGAATGTGCAATGAATTGTATGAGTACGGGCTCTCTAAATCTTTGGTGACATCGCTTCTATCGGCTCTAACGGCAAATCTTATGTGAGTAGTTTTTATGCCCTTCATATGATACTGGATCTAAAACTTTGTGCATTCGCTAGGGTCCGGAGTCGTGCGTACGTAGGTCTTCTTGGACGGGAGATCAGCAGTTTTGAAGCCTTTTGGGAATAGTTTTGTGGCTTGCTCATTACTGAGAGATGGGACTACCATGCAGTCCTGGCCGGACTGCCAATTGGCAGGTGTGGCCACTTTCTTCTCGGCTGTTAGCTTCAGAGATTTCACCACGCGGATCAGCTCTGGGATATTACTCCCAGTAGTGGCTGGGTACAGCAGAGACAGCTTCAGCTTTTTATCCTTGAGCACAAATACACATCGCGCAGTCAAGGGCATTCCGCTTTTGTCCAGCTCTTCGGGATCGAGCATTCCAAGTTCTACGGCTTGCTGCCTTGTACCAGCTATGATGGGGTACGGGAATTTCCCACATTCCAACTTATTGTAACTTTCGATGTCTTTGATCCAACCCGAATGGGATTCAACGCTGTCGATAGAGAAGCCGATCAATTTTACGCCGAGCGCCTTGAATTCGTCGGCTTGTTTAGCTACCGCGCCGAGCTCGGTGGTGCAGACAGGCGTGTAGTCGGCCGGATGTGAAAACAATATAGCCCACGAATCTCCGAGCCACTCGTGGAAATCGACTTTTCCCTGCGTCGTATCGAATTGGTAGTTTGGAAACGTATCCCCGAGCTTCAGCGACATTTTGACTGTTGACTGCACGAATTTCAAACTAAGTAAGACTCTGTCGGATTACGCTTTACAATTAGAATGCTTCAAGACTACGCCCTAGCAGTGACTATTACGAATACTAGTCATAAACGGCAGAATGGTTGCCCGACATATGAGCATGCGACACAATGGAAAACGACAGTTCAGCACGGAACACATCAACATGCGTCACTTCAGCATGCGACTGTATAACCCAAACACTTGCCCTAACCCGAAACATAGCCTAACCTAACCTAACCTAGCCTAACCTAACCTAAAGTCTAACCCTAACCCAACCATAAATCCAACCCTAACCTACCCCTAACCCTTATATAACCCACATATAAATATGCAATCAAGCCGCTCTATTCTAGATCTGCAGAGACTGGATTCTGGATAGTCTTTACCATAATATCCTGGCTGACACTCTCAGGATTTCTATCACAGTTTATGTACTAATACCGTCAGGTGTGAAATTTTGCATTACGATCGAAAATGTCAGGTCCTTAAAAAATTAAGTCGACATTTAGCATAGCAATATATGCCAAGAGCACGCGAAGAAACATAAGTACGTGGGTAACGTGGCTGTTTTAACTTATGCGAGAATGATATCAACCAAGTAGATTGCTGACGATTTCACAAGCAGTGTTTTCTTGCGGCATATGATAGGAATTTTTAGATAATGCCAAATGGGACTTAATGAAGATAGTTTGTCTGGTCCTCTTTAACCGGACTACTACGGGGTAAAATTGTTGAATACAAGCTAAATATACCGAAGGTTGGGTGTATTCAGATGTGTAGCAGTGAACCAAATCTAATATGAACTTTCAACCATTACGTAAAATGATAGTAGGCCTATTTACGATGACAAGTTTCGCCATGACCAAACGTAGTGATCCAGGCGTGCGTGACGGGTCAGTGATCCCCTTTTCACGCGTTTTCGTTGACAGAATGCCCCGTGATCGAGCTTGGATAGGAAATTGTTGATTAATTTTTAAAAATTGCGACGCGGGTTAGCTGGAAATTAGTCAACTTCATTGTTATAACCTCGTTAAACGATGGTGATGTAACTATAGCAAATATTATACTCGCCCCATTTGATTCTGGTAGAGGTAGAATAAGAAGCTGAGAACCCAGTTTGATATTCCGTATTCTCGAAATTTCTATCTTATATCAACGTGAGTTAGTTGATGCTAGTTTTAGTGATAGGACCCAGTGGCGTCATACACGTGTGCTTTATTTGCAGTGTGACTCGTTTCATTCTTCATCGTGTTTGCGCAATTGTTACATCATTTTCATTGATAACGCATGTTTTTCAGGAGTCATCGAACGCAACGACTTCCAAATCTCGAAGTCCGTCACAGCGCAGACGTTATAATTAGGGTTGGATTATCCGGATAACGGTTAACCGGTTAACCGGTTAACCGCAGGTATTTTCACTATCTGATATCCGGATATTTTTCTGCCGGTTAACCGGATAAAAAAGAATCGTTGCTAATGCATTTTACACGTTTTAGTAAGCTTCAATAAGTCGTATTCAGTGTTGGCGCGGCCGATTAACGATAAGCGTGTTGCCAATTAGCGAGATGCGTCTGTACACATTGCACAATGTAATGTGACGCGATCTCCTGCTGAGAAGATCGTTAAATTAGGTCATTGATTGCCGCGCGCTCGGCTATCGTCTCTGACCTGATTTATCGCGTCTTCAACAAGCCGATAGTTCCACTGGATTGAAGAATCGCATCTGCAATAGGCCATGTGCAGTGTACACACTATTCCATCGCTGGCCTGCACAATCGCATCTTCATAATCTTGGTGCACACGATGTTATCGTTGACCTACACAATTGTATCTGCAATAGGCCTACGAACGATATAATCGCTGGCCTAACCATCTAGGACCCAGCATGCATTGGCTCCTATCTCTCGACGGCTTGTTGACGATATGCCGTTAAGTGTATTCTAATTCGTGATTCTGAGAGTGACACCGCGAAGCTGAATGACATCGAATGTTCGCAAAAATGTGCGTGCGTGCAAGCGTAATTGATTTCCGCTGATGATTAATTCGAAGAAAAATCGAAACCCCCTGATTTTATTTCAATCCCCCTACATTTTCGGCTGGCTGCGTGCCTGATCACGTGAATTAGAGCGAGGTATCATGTCGGCATCAATTCCAGTATCAGCTAGTCGTCCTTCTAGTACTCCAAACCTAAACATAAGGATGGTCAAAAGGATGTAAAGCTGTTGAAGTTTCCGGTGTACGACCTGCCAACCTTTTGACTCTCTACGAAGCGCTGCTTTCTATTCAGCCCACTTCTGTGGAAGCTGAAAAAGCATTCAATGAACGTGAAGTGAAACATCAAATTTTCAATTGGTTTCGAATTTTGAAACGTATTTATCTGCATGGTGTCGTAACATAGGCTGCATGGTTTACTTTACACTTACAGCAGCTATTTCACAATGCTGCCAGTCCTGTACGAAACTATTTTAAGAATAGCCTGCAACTCGTTAGAGACCAGTTACACGTGGGAGGCACATGAAGACGACTTTTTAAACAAAATTCGGTACATTTCGACGGTACGATTTAGCGACATTTCTTTTCGTCATCTCCTATCTCAGTGGTCGGGAACCTTTTTCGGCCTAAGAGCCATATTGGCCCATTATATTCAATTGTAACTCCGAACGAGCCATACATGTCAATCAACTGTTACGTCACAATAAAACATGCGTGGCGTATTGGTAATTTGGTAGCACTAATATATGGGATTCGTAGTGTGCGCTATATTTTTCTGCCCACATGGGTAGGTGCAGCCAAACATGGTCACTATAGCAGTACATACCCACCGTGTGATACGTCAGTGACGTGGGGTTAGGGGAGGAAAGTGAGGCAGTGACTCAGATGTCGTCAGGGATGAGTGAACGAAAATTGTGAACCCTTCAATAGTTATTGTTATCTTCTATCGATGTTTATGAATGACTAGATCTTAAACATTTTTATTCCCAAAATCACGGAATTTTCCTATTTATTGTTCGAAAATAAAGCGCCAAGGGAGAGGTAAGGCTCAGATGAGGCACAGACCGGCCAAGCCTCATCTGTGACAGCGCAACTCATCGTAACTGGGTTAAAATTTATAATCACTGATATTATGCAGATGTAATTGTCGCGCTGATTCTGAAAATATAGGTAGGCTAGGCCTATTGATCGACTGCTAAAGTATATGGCGTAACGTAACGTTGCGTAACACACTTACATTTTACGGCGGTGCTAACCAATCAAGAAAATGGATAGCGTTGTTTGAATTTGAATTTGTAATTGTGAATGTCACTTCCAAGGCATTTTATTTCTCGGCGTTGATCAGGAAGACAATGTGTATTTGAAAACTGCATTGTCCTACAAGTGTCGCCATGTCGTCAATTCTCTTTCGTCGATCAAGGTATGGCGAAATCCACGATTTCTATAAGGCGCGCGATCTAGGGTAGATCGAATCTGAGGATTTTGAAAAGAGGGCGGTACGAGCCCCTAACCCTGGATACCCCATTGCCTTGACCTCTCAAAGACATATTCAATGTTCATGCTGCCACGAGAATAATTAATAATCTCGTCGTCATGAAAATTTACTAACAAGTTTCTGCAATATTGATAAATTAGGTGCAAAATTAAATATCATCATCATCATTGGTTTATTAGCAATTTTTATCAGTTGAATACACCACAAAAATGCGATACAATGAAAAGTCAGGAAGATGTCGAAGCAACTTGGAGTCATATCTTTTACCCAAAAGAGCCATAGGTTCCCGACCACTGCAGCCTATCTGTTCATTACATCGCATTGTGTCTTGTATATCGCATTGTACACTGTGTGTGTCTTAGGCAGATGAAAATATAATCTGACTTTTATTATTCTTCCAAAAACACAGAACAATTGAAATCTTCATAGTGAATTTGACGTGACTTAGCCTTGTAGAAAATATGCAATACAATCACGTATAACACATGTAATATCAAAAAGGCTGCATTAAATGAATTTTTCAATTTGTAATATTCCCCCGTACGCAAAAGTTCTGATCCGCGAGCTCGAAAAGGTTGAGAACCTCTGGTCCAGATTGAACACTCCTTTGTTTGTTTGGTATTCATGGTGTTTGGACTATGTTGGTCAGTTCTAGGTTTTTGATAACACACCGCTTACGCGGATCATGTGGCGAGGAGGAGCCTAGATAACCCTTAGGCAGGAATTCTGGACTCGACCTCGGTCGGACTCGGACCCGCAACCCATTGGTGTTGCAGCTGTGGATCATACAATACAATCGTTGAGTTATATTTTTCATCTGAACAGGTCACACACAATGTACAATGCGATAAGACACAATGCGATGTCATGAACAGATAGGAGGATGTCGAACGACACGCATCAGTAGCGATCCTTTGCTCTAACACAGGGGCGGGCAATATACGGCCCGCGGGCCGGATCCGGCCCGCGAAGGGATTTTGTCCGGCCCGCCGAGAGGTTTTACTCTGAAAGTGAAATTTTATTGTGAATGTATTGACAAATTTTCTGCGTCACAGAATGAATCCAAGTTTGCGAACCTGAGAAGGATGGACATTAAACTACTTGCTCGGTTCGGATCTACTTACATTTCCTACCATGAACCAGTGTTGGGATGACTCGAGTCACCTTTTTCGTATGACTTGACTTGACTCGAGTCACCTTGGAAAAATGACTTGACTTGACGCGTCAGAAATGTAGATTGACTCGTGACTCGAAGCAAAATTTACGAGTCAATTTAAAGTCATCAAGTAATTGATGTTGACTAAATCGCTGTATCTTTTATAAGTTCGCCAAACCTCCATTGTTATATCACAAATAAATTCGCAGTGATCGAAGCTTATACAACAGCTTACGTTGTCGTAAACTTGCTGACCTCAGCACGCCCTTTTGTATATAATTTAAATCAAACGAATATCGCTAATACGTTTGTAATTGTATATCGTTGATAAGTAGGTGGGTAGGGTATTGAACTATTTTCGTATGTTATCCTGTATTTTGGCTGATATTTAAAGACTACACCGCTTAGGGTTACCATATTTCTGTGACACAAATTCCGGACACTCTTTAGCGCCCACTAGAGGATTGCAAAATGAGTTATGTCGTCACACTAGCAAAGCTTTGTTCATAGACTAGAGGTGGTCACGATCCGATCAGCCCCTTCCCACCCAAATAAACAATGATTTTGAGCCCACCTTAAGGTATTCGATGCAACTTCGGGGGGGGGGGGGGGGGCTTGCTATTTGAATCTGGTTTCTATATGCATCTGGTCGTTAAATTTTTTGAATGAATTCTGTCAATAATATTAGTTGTTCCATATATTACTATATAGATACTACTCTCCGCCCACATGATCAAAGTTAGCGGTAGAGCTGGTGGAGGATGATGAGTTCGAAAATACAGTGAGCGTAATCGTACATCGTTAAGTCATGTTCACGTTCCACCGATAAGATTGTTTATCAGCCTTATGCTGGTGCGCACCACGGAGCGTTATAAACACCCCACATCCAGTGGTTTCCAACCTTTCATGGTAGCGACTCCATCACCAATTTGAAAATGTTCCGTGGCCCGGATCAAAATTTGACGAGCTGATTACTGAAAGAAGTCAGCACCTTTTGCCCGGACTTACTCACGGGCTATTTTGGAAGCTGATTACGTTCAACATATTCGCGAACCCCAGAATAAAGGCAAACGACCGCCAAGTTTGGAACCACTACATATAACTGAATAAAACATTTAAACGGCCTTAACGCTCTCTAGGAATATACTGTTCTCCCATAATTGCGATTACAATTAGGCTTATTCCAAGAGATGAAGGTTGTTTTTATTTATATTTTAATTAAATAGTATATTCATATTGAAATGAACCCGAATATTTTCGGCTGACACTCGTCAGGGGTAATCGTCAGCAACTAGTAGAGAATTGGAAAGAACATTGTATATCAACAATCGTATCACAAAATATGACGTCACCAGCATGAAAGAGAGAGCGTTCAATGTACTATTTTTAGGTGGAACACGAACTCCTTTTGTTGACAGAGTTTTGGTTGGTGTATTTTGATAAAAGTTGATTCCAAGGCACACAAATGGAATTGTGAGCGGCCTCGCCCTACGATTCGAAATCGGTCGTCTCGATAACTATTCGCACAAATCGGATTATCCAACAGATGTTTGCCGATGGCAGAATTAATGGCCTTTGATCGATCAGCATCAATCTTTAGTGGATGAGTTAAGGGTGAGCTTTTCACTGAGCGTGTTCTGATAAATCTGGGGACATGTTGGTTTATGCGGTCCTGCAGACGTCTTGACGTTCTTCCCACGTAGCCACAATCACAGTGGCACCTATATTCGTACACTACATTACTTTGTTGAAGTGCAGGAAGCATGTCTTTGCGTGTTGAAGGGAGCAGTTGTGTTGTTGTATAAATCACATTGGTTTTGACTGTGTCGTAACACTTACTGACAGCAGAAATCAATTGTTTTTCAAAGCGGGTGGAAATGGGGCCAATCCAAGGTAGATGGATATAAACATCTTTTATTGTTCGTGCGGTGAACAGTAGTTTAATGTCCATCCTTCTCAGGTTCGCAAACTTGGATTCATTCTGTGACGCAGAAAATTTGTCAATACATTCACAATAAAATTTCACTTTCAGAGTAAAACCTCTCGGCGGGCCGGATCCGGCCCACGGGCCGTATGTTGCCCGCCCCTGTGTTAGAGTAAAGGATCGCTACTGATGCGTGTCGTTCGACATCCTCCTATCTGTTCATGACATCGCATTGTGTCTTATCGCATTGTACATTGTGTGTGACCTGTTCAGATGAAAAATATAACTCAACGATTGTATTGTATGATCCACAGCTGCAACACCAATGGGTTGCGGGTCCGAGTCCGACCGAGGTCGAGTCCAGAATTCCTGCCTAAGGGTTATCTAGGCTCCTACTCGCCACATGATCCGCGTAAGCGGTGTGTTATCAAAAACCTAGAACTGACCAACATAGTCCAAACACCATGAATACCAAACAAACAAAGGAGTGTTCAATCTGGACCAGAGGTTCTCAACCTTTTCGAGCTCGCGGATCAGAACTTTTGCGTACGGGTGAATATTACAAATTGAAAAATTCATTTAATGCAGCCTTTTTGATATTACATGTGTTATACGTGATTGTATTGCATATTTTCTACAAGGCTAAGTCACGTCAAATTCACTATGAAGATTTCAATTGTTCTGTGTTTTTGAAAGAATAATAAAAGTCAGATTATATTTTCATCTGCCTAAGACACACACAGTGTACAATGCGATATAAAAGACACAATGCGATGTAATGAACAGATAGGCTGCAGTGGTCGGGAACCTATGGCTCTTTTGGGTAAAAGATATGACTCCAAGTTGCTTCGACATCTTTCTGACTTTTCATTGTATCGCATTTTTGTGGTGTATTCAACTGATAAAAATTGCTAATAAACCAATGATGATGATGATATTTAATTTTGCACCTAATTTATCAATATTGCAGAAACTTGTTAGTAAATTTTCATGACGACGAGATTATTAATTATTCTCGTGGCAGCATGAACATTGAATATGTCTTTGAGAGGTCAAGGCAATGGGGTATCCAGGGTTAGGGGCTCGTACCGTCCTCTTTT
Organism: Botryllus schlosseri; assembly: GCF_051294905.1. Classification (NCBI taxonomy): domain Eukaryota; kingdom Metazoa; phylum Chordata; class Ascidiacea; order Stolidobranchia; family Styelidae; genus Botryllus; species Botryllus schlosseri. Next base: position 23,830,912 of record NC_137246.1, on the reverse strand, counting down.
CAAAATTCTCAGATTCGATCTACCCTAGATCGCGCGCCTAGAAATCGTGGATTTCGCCATACCTTGATCGACGAAAGAGAATTGACAACATGGCGACACTTGTAGGACAATGCAGTTTTCAAATACACATTGTCTTCCTGATCAACGCCGAGAAATAAAATGCCTTGGAAGTGACATTCACAATTACAAATTCAAATTCAAACAACGCTATCCATTTTCTTGATTGGTTAGCACCGCCGTAAAATGTAAGTGTGTTACGCAACGTTACGTTACGCCATATACTTTAGCAATCGATCAATAGGCCTAGCCTACCTATATTTTCAGAATCAGCGCGACAATTACATCTGCATAATATCAGTGATTATAAATTTTAACCCAGTTACGATGAGTTGCGCTGTCACAGATGAGGCTTGGCCGGTCTGTGCCTCATCTGAGCCTTACCTCTCCCTTGGCGCTTTATTTTCGAACAATAAATAGGAAAATTCCGTGATTTTGGGAATAAAAATGTTTAAGATCTAGTCATTCATAAACATCGATAGAAGATAACAATAACTATTGAAGGGTTCACAATTTTCGTTCACTCATCCCTGACGACATCTGAGTCACTGCCTCACTTTCCTCCCCTAACCCCACGTCACTGACGTATCACACGGTGGGTATGTACTGCTATAGTGACCATGTTTGGCTGCACCTACCCATGTGGGCAGGAAAATATAGCGCACACTACGAATCCCATATATTAGTGCTACCAAATTACCAATACGCCACGCATGTTTTATTGTGACGTAACAGTTTATTGACATGTATGGCTCTTTCGGAGTTACAATTGAATATATTGGGCCAATATGGCTCTTAGGCCGAAAAAGGTTCCCGACCACTGAGATAGGAGATGACGAAAAGAAATGTCGCTAAATCGTACCGTCGAAATGTACCGAATTTTGTTTAAAAAGTCGTCTTCATGTGCCTCCCACGTGTAACTGGTCTCTAACGAGTTGCAGGCTATTCTTAAAATAGTTTCGTACAGGACTTGCAGCATTGTGAAATAGCTGCTGTAAGTGTAAAGTAATCCATGCAGCCTATGCTACGACACCATGCAGATAAATACGTTTCAAAATTCGAAACCAATTGAAAATTTGATGTTTCACTTCTATAAGTAATGGAGAAGCGTCCAACTTCTTGCATTTTGGTATTGAGATATATTAATAATGTATTTGGTGAACCGGCAGGAAACTTGCCACGGAAGTTATGTCACAGGAAGTGTTTGATTAGGCAACACATTTGATCACCAAATCCCAACCAAAGTCACAAAATGAATGCGAATAAATCTGCCTTACGCTCGCCCGAACATATCTAAACGATCTTACAACGACCCGTGACGAATTAGACTCGCTATTGGCTCGTCAGTCGATGCTAATCGTTGCCAAAGATCGGTTGCGGCTTATAATATAATACAAAATGAAGATCAAGTGCTCATCGAAATATCTGAATTTATTGATTATTATCCTATTTCCCAAATAGTAAGTAAATATGTCTGTCGCCTCATTTGGTGAGGAAAACGGTGGGTCAAGTGGCGCAGTACATCAGCATCTTTGTTAAAGTGTAACACTTATTATGTTTCGATACTGCAATATGCCACCCCGCGGCATCCACCGTGAGTTTGGAAAGAGGCGCTTAATTAATTTTGAGTTGGTGGCTCGCGCAATATGCTTGTCATTGTCAATGAACTACTATCGTGAAGTAGTAGCCAATTCGATTTCACATCATTTTGATGGCGTATTAAAAATGACATCACCATTGGATTATAACGTCTGCGCTGTGACGGGCTTCGAGATTTGGAAGTCGTTGCGTTCGATGACTCCTGAAAAACATGTGTTATCAATGAAAATGATGTAACAATTGCGCAAACACGATGAAGAATGAAACGAGTCACACTGCAAATAAAGCACACGTGTATGACGCCACGGGGTCCTATCACTAAAACTAGCATCAACTAACTCACGTTGATATAAGATAGAAATTTCGAGAATACGGAATATCAAACTGGGTTCTCAGCTTCTTATTCTACCTCTACCAGAATCAAATGGGGCGAGTATAATATTTGCTAGTTACATCACCATCGTTTAACGAGGTTATATCAGGTTATATCAATGAAGTTGACTAATTTCCAGCTAACCCGCGTCGCAATTTTTAAAAATTAATTAACAACTTTCTATCCAAGCTCTATCACGGGGCATTCTGTCAATGAAAACGCGTGAAAAGGGGATCACTCACCCGTCACGCATGCCTGGATCACTACGTTTGGTCATGGCGAAACTTGTCATCGTAAATAGGCCTACTATCATTTTACGTAATGGTTGAAAGTTCATATTAGATTTGGTTCACTGCTACACATCTGAATAGACCCAACCTTCGGTATATTTAGCTTGTATTCAACAATTTTACCCCGTAGTAGTCCGGTTAAAGAGGAACAGACAAACTATCTTCATTAACTCCCATTTGGCATTATCTAAAAATTCCTATCATATGCCGCAAGAAAACACTGCTTGTGAAATCATCAGCAATCTACTTGGTTGATATCATTCTCGCATAAGTTAAGACAGCCACGTACTTATGTTTCTTCGCGTGCTCTTGGCATATATTGCTATGCTAAATGTCGACTTAATTTTTTAAGGACCTGACATTTTCGATCGTAATGCAAAATTTCACACCTGACGGTATTAGTACATAAACTGTGATAGAAATCCTGAGAGTGTCAGCCAGGATATTATGGTAAAGACTATCCAGAATCCAGTCTCTGCAGATCTAGAATAGAGCAGCTTGATTGCATATTTATATATGTGAATCCCATTCGGGTTGGATCAAAGACATCGAAAGTTACAATAAGTTGGAATGTGGGAAATTCCCGTATCCCATCATAGCTGGTACAAGGCAGCAAGCCGTAGAACTTGGAATGCTCGATCCCGAAGAGCTGGACAAAAGCGGAATGCCCTTGACTGCGCGATGTGTATTTGTGCTCAAGGATAAAAAGCTGAAGCTGTCTCTGCTGTACCCAGCCACTACTGGGATTAATATCCCAGAGCTGATCCGTGTGGTGAAATCTCTGAAGCTAACAGCCGAGAAGAAAGTGGCCACACCTGCCAATTGGCAGTCCGGCCAAGACTGCATGGTAGTCCCATCTCTCAGTAATGAGCAAGCCACAAAACTATTCCCAAAAGGCTTCAAAACTGCTGATCTACCGTCCAAGAAGACCTACGTACGCACGACTCCGGACCCTAGCGAATGCACAGAGTTTTAGATCCAGTATCATATGAAGGGCATAAAAACTACTCAAATTACAGTGACGAATAAATTCATATGCACAAGTGATAAATGCACAGTGGTCTCATTTACTACATCTTGTCAGTTAGAATATTAAGGAAAAGCAACACCATAGTAACCATGTCCAACAGTATTGAAGCATTTGTATGAGCATAGTAAAGCACGGACAGGGATTACCGGTTGGCTGCACTTTCGAATCTTGATATCCTGAAAAGTTTGAATACTGCACAATACGTCCATTGTTTTCATAATAGCCATGAAATAATATAATTGAGGTGCCGATATTCAGTCTGTACAAAAAATTGAATTGAACAACTGCTGAGTAATTGAGTTTTCTGAACCCCTCGAGGGGAGTGCCATTACAATATGTCTTATTTATTTTACATTGTCAGTATGGTATTACAGCAGTCTCAATAATGTTGAATCAGATGTTGGTGAGTTGTACCGTCCCTCAGTGCTAATTCCTACTAAATTGCTATCCCATCAATTGTCCATTTCCGAATTTTTCCAAAACTAACATTGACTTGTACCCTAAAAATTATTTCGTTTAAACATGCTGCAACATAATTTGACAAAAGCGAGTTGCAACTCATTCTGACACGTAACATCCCTGTCAAATATTTGCAGTTCCGGGGTAATTGTGCCAAGTATGATGTTAGTGATGTGTGTCAACAATCATAGAATGAGACCTTCACTACAATATACTGAGAGATTATAGTTCCACCAACTGCATCATTGTGGTTGACTTCACACGGTAAACTTCTCAAGTGATCATACCTGTTGGCTATTTTTTGTTTGTTTGGTGAAAACAACAACAATATTAGGGTTCTGATAAATGCATAACATTCAATACATTTCACTTAACAAAAGTTTTGAGTCTGTGTCACATCAATATCCAACTTGAAGCTTATTTGGCAATTATAAGCAATCTTGGTGGTTCACTTAATAGCAAAGATATGCAATACTTTTGAAATGTATTTTTAGGCAAATTTGGGGCGATACGGTTACCTATCTAGCATTGCGTATTCAACGCTTACTATACCTGTTGCAAGGTTAGAAACCTGACGCATTCGAGCCATGTGTTTAAAAATGCATCGGAGCAAACGGCGCATCTGCTTGCTTGCGATAGCATCTCTCTCGCCGCCGGAAACTCTCTGATCTGTTGCCGCAATATTGAGTTTCTAAAAACTTGATTATTCAATATGTTTCGCCCGGCATGAATATGGTGGGAATGCTTACTTGTCCTTGATATCTTTCATTATGAACCGGGCAGTTAGTTCCTGAAAATTGAAATTTTGAACTTGATTTTTTATTGAATGAAGAGATCGGTAATCAACATTGGTACAGAAATAAATATGCAATCACAATAACATTTCCTGATGTGTAGTGCTAGACAGGAGATATGAATCAATTATCTCAGTGACTAATATCATTTCTTTGTTTGTTATATAGGCTACAAGTCACGAGCGGACACATGCATTACTGGTGTCGGGGCCTACGATATTCGATATTCGATATTCGTAGGCTCCGCTGATATCTATCCGGGCCTGGAATATAATTTTTCGCCTGATTGGTAATCCAAGGATTTGCGTTGCCCCATTCCATTTCGAAGGGATGGTTGATCAACTTTTATTCATTTTAATTTAATTACGAAGGTACTTCACAGTTCCAAGCTATCGCAGTCTCTTGCACTAAATTCCAAAGGATAATTTCTACCATATGCTCGGAATCAACCGGAGACACGACCTTGATGGCGTGAACCTCTGAAAGGTTCGGGTTCGTGTGTAGTATATGAAAAAGGTTCACAGTGCAGAACCTACCAAGGTTCGTTTGTGAACGTGAACCTCTAAATATCTGAGGTTCACGCACAGAACGCGAACGTGAACCTCACGTTCACACCATCTCTACTTGATATCCACACCTTCAGGTTCATCATTTATGCTTTCCGTAGATGCCGTCTCAGCGATAGCATTATAGCATGAATGAGCAATATGAACATATGGTTCTTGAATGAGCGTGTTGAGTGCAGAGGTAACTGTCTTGGTAACATGTACTATGTGCAGTGTGCAATGTGCTTGGACTATTGCTTCAGGATGTAAACATGGAAAGGATGTCTGAGAGCGTGATCGTCAGGCACAAGTCGCTGTTATTGGATATATGCAGGCTAAATCAAAACGCTTTACCTAGTGACAAATTGCCATTTCCTCACGTTGTGATATTCCTGTTGAATTGATTCGATATACCTGATTCGAATCATGCGGCATGGAACATAATTCGAATCGATTTCCAATCAGTGATTCGGCCATCCCTGGATACAAATAGGCTATGTCACGATTACGATGCTCCGCCATCGCCATCTTGCAATGTTCTACATCCCCAGGCCTGGGTCATGACACAGCTTGAAATCAAGTGGACAATCCGCTGGCGAGATAGCGTATAAGTGGTATGATCCACAGCTGCAACACCAATGGGTTGCGGGTTCGAGTCCGACCGAGGTCGAGTCCAGAATTCCTGCCTAAGTGTTGGAGGTTTATTTAGGGTCCTCGCCACATGATCCGCGTAAGCGGTGTGTTATAAGAAACCTAGAAGTAAAATGACCAATATAGTCGAAACACAATCCGCTGGCGAGATAGCGTATAAGTGGTATGATCCACAGCTGCAACACCAATGGGTTGCGGGTTCGAGTCCGACCGAGGTCGAGTCCAGAATTCCTGCCTAAGTGTTGGAGGTTTATTTAGGGTCCTCGCCACATGATCCGCGTAAGCGGTGTGTTATAAGAAACCTAGAAGTAAAATGACCAATATAGTCGAAACACAATTAATACCAAATGTTATGTTCGTGCATTTACGTTCGGTGTCGTACAACTCTTTCTTTCTATAGGATTAGTAATTACAGCCAATCATTATTTCCTCGTGTGACGTGCTTGTATTTATACCCTGTGTTCTGTTGTCTCGTGGTCTTTCATTTAACTGCACTCTGGATCGTATCGCTGCCGTAAAGTTATTCTGCTGAATATATACTGATTTCATATTGCAACCTCGTCGCATTGAGTTATTGTTTAAACAAGATCAAGAACATAACAATTGGTGTCAGAAGTCTGATTCATATTTATTTCTGCGACTGAGATACATCATGGAAGCAAGTATATTGAAGCTTCTAGAGAAGCAGCAGGAAATGATGGCGGAACAACGCGCACAGCACAAAGAAGAGATGGCACAGCACAAAGAAGACATGAAGCAACAAAATGCTCAGCACAAAGAAGAAATGGCGCAATTAACGCAGAGATTGAATCCCGGTGCATCAACATCTGAAGCTACCGCTCCCAAGTTCGACTCGTTCGTAAAATCAAAGGAGAAATGGGACCAGTATCTGCAACGATTCAACCATCACCTAGCAATTTACGGCATTTCCAACATGGAGAAAAGCAGAGCGTGTCTACTCTCATGAGTTGGACCTGAAACGTACTCGCTCCTACGTAATTTGTTTGGTGCTGCTGATGTCAGTATGCAAACTTTCGACGCGTTGACTGAGAAGTTGTCTACACACTTCAAAGATTCCATTCATGTGCAAGCAGCCAGATACGAATTTTACAACTGTAAAATGCAACCGGGACAATCGTACGCCGATTGGATCGCTACTCTACGCGGAATCTCCAAAGATTGCAACTTCACATGCTCAAGAGAAGGCTGTGATCAGAGCTACGTTGATGAGCTAATGCGCGATCTCATTATTAAAGAAACGCCGCACGCGGATGTGAGACGGCATTGTCTAACACAAACCAATCCATCCCTTGACGACGTTCTCAAAGTAGCCGCAACACACGTGAGAACGCTGGAAACCGATAGGGTTATCCAGGGCGAGAGTAGCGGAAAAGACACTTCCATCGTCAACAAAATGACGGGAAGTTAACAAAATGACGGGAAGTTATCAGAAGGGGAGAAAACCTTCCAAATCCATCCAAGGCAACTTCCCGGAAAGACTGAAATCCTGCAGCCGCTGTTTCATCGATCACCAGAGAAAAGACTGTCAGTATCGACATGCAGTATGTCAGAAATGTGGTCGTAAAGGTCATATCAAACCTGTGTGCATGTCTACCAAACCTAGTGTCACGCAACAGGTCACATCCGTCAATTTCTGCTCAGTGCCACTCCTCTCCTTCGACATCGATCAACTATATCGACGCGTGGGAAACCAGCTCTGGATCAACTCCAGCATCCACGGCATTCCGTTGCCGACACAGTGGGACACTGGTGCACCCTCCGCCATGGTGGGATTGACTGGGTACAAAACTTTGGGCTCTCCGAAACTCTCAGCATACCATTGCTCTTTCGTAGCGTATGGCGACAAGCCACTGAAAGTGAAAGGTATTTGCACTGTAAGCGTGCAGGTGGGTTCTGAAGTTCGAGTTGGCTTAAAATTGGTGGTTCTCGACGAACACCGTCAGCAAAACATTTTTGGTCTCGATTGGAGCGATGCTTTCTCCATGACAGCTAAGGGAACGTCTGCTTTGGATGCAATTTCCTCACAGATGGTCAAATCACAATCGTGTAATACTATTGACATTTGTGATTCGAAAGACAAATTGGTATCTTTTCAGTCCAAATTTCCCTCAGTTTTCTCTAATGTGTTAGGACGATGCACCAAGACAAAGGTGACCATTCACTTGAAACCTAATGCCAAGCCCGTATTTAACAAGCCACGTCCTTTGCCTTTCGCGAGGCAAATCGCTGTTCAAACCGAATTGGATAGATTAGTCAATCAAGGTATTCTCGAACCAATCAATTACAGTGATTGGGCAGCACCAATTGTTGCCGTCACTAAGTCTAATGGATCAGTACGCATTTGTGGCGACTTTGAAGCATTGAATCAACAAATTCAGATAGATCAACATCCCCTGCCCTCCTTGGATGAAATTCTTCACAAGTTACAGGGTGGTTGTATTTTCACGAAAATTGATCTTGCCGATGCTTATTTTCAGCTAGAATTAGATGATGATGCGATGAATTTGTGTGTCATCAACACGCAATTCGGTCTATTCCGTTATCGACGCATGTGTTTCGGAGTCGCATCTAGTCCCGCAAATTTCCAACGCTGTATTGATGCCATGATCGCCGGCTTACCCGGTGTTGCTAGTTTTATCGATGACATATCTTTACTGGCATTGATGAACGAGATCATTTTCGCAACTTATCGCTACTCTTTGAGCGCCTCACCGAATACGGTTTCACCGTCAACTTCGCTAAATGTGAATTTTTCAAAAGTAGTATCGAGTACCTTGGTCATATAATCGACAAGGACGGCAAACGCCCGTCTAACAAATCCGTTGAAGCAATCAAACAGTTGCCTAAACCTCAGGATGTTCGTCAGCTACAGGCATTCCTGGTAAAAGTCAATTATTATCGCGCGTTTATTCCTAATTTCACGAATAAAGCCGCTGCCTTGTATCGCCTTCTTCAAAAAGACGCGAAATTCATTTGGAATACGGACTGTGGCGCAGCTTTTCGCATTCTCAAAAACGACGTAATCGACGCTACGCAATTAGCTCATTATGATGTAAACAAGCAGCTCATTTTGTCAACGGATGCTTCTCAATTTGGAATCGGCGCTGTCCTCTCAATCGAGCACAATAGCGAAGAGAGACCGATCGCACACGCATCGAAAACGCTTTCGGATTCGCAAAAATCCTACTCTCGAATAGAGAAGGAAGCTCTGTCAATCATTTACGGAGTCACTAAATTTCGTCAATTCTTGTATGGTAGAAAATTTACGCTCGTAACGGACCACAAACCGCTGTTAGCTATTTTCTCGCCGGAAAAGAAAATTCCCGTGATTACAGCGCAACGCTTACAGCGATGGGCACTAACGCTCATGGCTTACCAATACGATATTCGCTATAAACCGACTAATCAGCACGGAAACGCCGACGATTTATCTCGCCTACCAAAGGGTCCAGACCAGGGTTGTAACCAAGTCACATGGTTCCGAGTCACGAGTCAATCTGACTTTTGCGGTTTTGACTCGAGTCGAGTCGAGTCATTTTCAATTCATCACTGACTCGAGTCCGAGTCCAAGTCACCGTTTTAAGGGTCAAGTCCGAGTCATAGTGTTATGACTCGAGTCGAGTCCAAGTCGCAGTATTGAAGTCATGTTCAACTTATGTTTTCAATCCTGCTTGGGTGATATCGAATTCCTTGCTTGCCAAACATGCTTATTTTGTCCCTATCATAGTCTTGGCACATGTTTATTTAGGCAGATAACGGACAGTTCCTGGCCTCATTTACCGATGCCACAGATAGACGAGACAGGCCGCCAATACGATAACTTTACTAATCTTAGAACTTTAAATCAAATATCTATCAGTCTGATATATCACAAATGCAAGCACTCAGTTTTTATTACTAGCACATCGACGATCGCTCACAAAAAGCTTATAGAGAATTAACGAATTCACGTCTACATACTATCTGATAGAGAACCTACGAATTCACGTCTAGATACAAGCTGGTAGAGAATCAACAAATAAACGTTTATGTAGAAGTACGGTTTTGCTTTCACATTAAATCAGGTGGTTGACCAGAAAACTGTCAACTTTCCTGCTCAGCTCCCGGAGTAGTCGCCGGAGCGTTACTTTAGTGCTGATTTACTGTTGTCTTAGTCGAATTTTCCCTGCATTTACCAAAAATTCTTAAAAATGAGGGCAGAATGTTAAAAAGGAGGCTACTTCTTAAAATTGTTAGATTACCTGAAAGAACTTAAATTTGGCTCAATTCCAACCAGCAGAAAGCAATGCTAAGAGAAAACATTTTGAATTAATTACAAAGAGACTTTCGAATTTTACCGGCTACCTCGTGATATTGTTAGATTGTGTAAAAGTATGATTCATGGCAAATTTGGCTCAATTCCAACTAGAAGAAGCGAAGTTATTAGAGTGGAATATTTTGAATATGAAAAAATAGTCGACTTACTACTAGTATGTAATTATATTATATGAAATCATTTCTCACTAAAAATACTCCATGTATTTTCAAATCCAATATTTTCTCCTCTCATATCATTGATTCCACTATTTAAAATTAAGCCAGATTCAGTGTTCTTTTTATGCAACGTAACAATTTTATCAAGTAGCCACCATGTAGCATAAAAAAGAAGTTATTTTTGATCGGCCCTATTGTACAAACATCACTCAACATTAGCCATTCATTATTACTCACGTGCACAATGCACATATCTAACAAAACGTCAAATGGACGGAGGGTATTGTGTGTTTATACAGACAGCAGATCAAATCAATGAGTAATCTTGAAAAATACTAAAATGGAAAGGAGCTTCTCATATATGTTGAGGCGGCATGGCCTTAGAATAATCCACATCCACTGGATACACGTTCCACTGGTGCATTAGATGCAGGAATTGAAAAGCAATTTTGAACCACACTGAAGGGCATTAGATACTCGTCCATTCTAGTCGCCCAAAAATACAAAGAATCATCGCCTTCAAATCTACACATGAGCTTATTAGTCTCTTCCAAGTAGGCCATCTGAGTCATTTCATTGGCTCTAATTGGACTTTGCTTAGATTTTTTGCTTGTATAATTGAAAAGTCTTGAGTACTATTACCTCTTCACCACGGGATTATTTTGTACAATGCATTGCTCTTTGCTACTATGTACCATTGTCTTTTGTTTTTACGGCGGCATATCTAATATCAGACGACTGCAACGAAAGCAGTGGTGACAAATAGCGATGTCGACAGAATTCGTCACATGCGTTGATTTAACCATTGTAATTCCCAAATTTCTTCACCTCCAAGTCATATAAAATAAGCCGAGTCAATGACTTGAGTCGAGTCATGCGTAATGACTCGAGTACAAGTCGAGTCAATCCAAATATTGACTCGAGTCGAGTCGAGTCATTTTCCAATTTCACGAAAATGACTCGAGTCAAGTCGAGTCACAAAAAAATCGTGACTCGAGTCTGACTCGAGTCGAGTCATGACTCGAGTCATTACAACCCTGGTCCAGACCCTGAGTTTGACGAACTGAAAATACGTGAAAACGCGGAGATTGTTCACGCTATTAATATGGCATTCGATGGCTTACCGTTAACTCGCAATGAAATTCGCGACGCGACGCTGAAGGACAAAACCATGAAACTAGTAAAATTATCTGTCACTCATGGTAATTGGTAGGGATGGTGTGAACGTGAGGTTCACGTTCGCGTTCTGTGTGTGAACCTCGGAAATTTTGAGGTTCGCGTTCACAACAGAACCTTGGTAGGTTCTGCCCTGTGAACCTTTTGCATATATTAAAATCTTTACTTCATTCTAAAATCTTTGGTTCACATTTATTGCAATTCAACTGCAAACCACTCTATGCATGGCGCTGGCAGCATAAACAATCAACACTAAACGAGCATGCACCTTGACAATCTCAAAAATTTTACTTGCCTTGTTACAAAAGTTTGCTCGAAATATCAAGCTTTCCGTTTGTGAATACACTGTAGTCAGCGAATGATGCTTATTCAACCAATCAGTGAGAGTGATATCGTTTTCTGGTGTAGAAATCTAGCGGGCGTACGGGTCAATCATGACTTCATATGTCTACTCTACCACAATAAGCAAATCCGTGCAATTAAGGTGTTGGCTACTGCTGTATAACTTGTTATTGGGGTAATGTCGGTAGCAAGTATAGAAACCCGTTCAGCACTCTGCTCAATACAACAATACTCAGCTTATATTCGCTGGCAAGTCCGCATAAAAATTGTTGGCAAAGAGACGGAAGATATTGATTTTATGGGATTATTATATACTTTGATTGCCTCAGTTGATACATTTAGCGACGTTTAAAACGTCAATATGTAGGGCCTACTTCAGCATTCTGGCATTATGTGGCACGAGTCTTCGCTAGGTATATCGTGTACATTAATATAGTCTATCACTTCATTGAAAAATAGGGTTTAAATTAGCAATATGACGTCACATGACGTCACGAGGTTCACGTTCGCGTTCACACAGAACCTTTCAGAAAGGTTCGCGTTCACACGAACCTGAACCTTTCAGAGGTTCACACCATCCCTAGTAATTGGAATCCAAAGACGCACATTGATGATTTTTCTTGGTTTTCGACTCGCAAACATTCGCTTTCTCTGCACGAAGACATAGTCAATTAGTCATGCTCAATATTGATGGTTTTCAGCGCGTAGTAATTCCGCAGTCACTTCGCTCGCGAGTCTTATCATTGTTGCACGAAGGACATTGGGGTGTCGCGAAAATGAAGCAGATGGCTCGACGTTAGATCGCATGGCCTTCCATTAATCGCGACATTGAAAATCTCGTCAAGAGTTGCGACGCTTGCCGTAAGGTAATGAAAGCGCCTGATCGTCAGTATCGCGAATGGCCAAAAACTTCTGAAAGCTTTGAACGGATTCACTTGGATTTCGCAGGTCCAATAAAAAATAAGATGTTTCTTGTCATCGTCGATGCGCATTCGAAATATCCTTTCGTTAAAGTAATGAATGTCGGTTCTACCACAACCTTGTGTGTATTCAACGCTTTGAGGGAAGTCTTCTCTATCGAAGGCTTGCCCATAACAATTGTCACGGATGGTGGGCCGCAATTCACATCGAATGAATTCGATACGTTTTGTTTGAATTTGGCAATCAGCCATATCGTATCACCGTCTATTCACCCTGCCTCTAACGGGGAAGCGGAGCGTTTCGTCCAGACTTTAAAAGCTGGATTAATAAAAAATTGCGACGGGGGAAAAGATCTCAACTTCGCGCTCCAAACACTTCTCGCTACGTACCGATGTGCACCGCCCCCCGGCATAGACTGGAAAACGCCTGCCGAGATCTTACATGGTCGACAGCCGCGCAATTTGTTAAGTTTGTGCTCGCCCTTCGACAAATCGAAACCCGTTACGCCTGGACAATCAGTCACTCATTTCGAGATTGGTTCCTCGGTTTACGCTCGCAGTTACCGAAGCGGACCAAAGTGGGTTGCTGGCGTGGTGACGAAAATACTGGGACGTGTTGTGTACATTATAAAAACGGATCATGGGTATTGGAGGAGGCGCAAAAACCAACTCCAACCACGCTTGATTTCAGCTGGCCATGATAATACAGCCACACAGGAAGTTGCTCAGCCTCAACAGTCACAAGCTGAGCAACCATTGGTTAGGAACAGGGCACCAGGTCCTGCAGCTAGTCCTGCCCGTACGACGGGTAGACGTTATCCTCTTAGAAATAGGAAAGCCACCGATTTCTATAGACCTACGTAAATGTGGGCAACCCTCTAACTTACAGGGGAGGACTGTTATGTTCGTGCATTTACGTTCGGTGTCGTACAACTCTTTCTTTCTATAGGATTAGTAATTACAGCCAATCATTATTTCCTCGTGTGTCGTGCTTGTATTTATACCCTGTGTTCTGTTGTCTCGTGGTCTTTCATTTAACTGCACTCTGGATCGTATCGCTGCCGTAAAGTTATTCTGCTGAATATATATACTGATTTCATATTGCAACCTCGTCGCATTGAGTTATTGTTCAAACAAGATCAAGAACATAACACCAAACAAACAAACGAGTGTCCAATCTGGATCAGAGCCTTTTTTGGACCTCAACCTTTTCGAGCTCGCGGAACAGAAATTTTGAGTACGGGTGAGTATTATTAATTGAAAAAGTCATTTAATGTAGCCTTTTTGATATTACATGTGTTGTATTGCATATTTTCTACAAGGCGAAAGTCACGTCAAATCCACTATGAAGATTTCGATTGTTCTGTATTTTTGAAAAAGAATAATAATAGTCAGATTATATTTTCATCTGCCCAAGACACACACAGTGTACAATGTGATATAGAAGACACAATGCGATGTAATGAACAGATAGGGGATGCCGAAAAGAAATATCGCTAAATCATACCGTCGAAATGTACCGAATTTTGTTTAAAAAGTCTTCTTCGTGTACCTCCCACGTATAACTGGTCTTTAACGAGTTGCAGGCTACTTAGAAATAGTTTCGTACAGGACTTGCAGCATTGTGAAATAGCTGCTGTAAGTGTAAAGGAAACCATGCAGCCTATGTTACGACACCATGCAGATAAATACGTTTCAAATTTAGAAATCAATTTAAAATTTGATGTTTCACCTCTATATAAGTAATGGAAAAGCGTCCAACTTCTTGCATTTTGGTATTGAGATATATTAATAATGTATTTAGTGAACCGGCAGGAAACTTGCCACGGAAGTTATGTCACAGGAGGTGTTTGATTAGGCAACACATTTGATCCGCAAATCCCAACGAAAGTCACGAAATGAATGCGAATAAATCTGCCTTACGCTCGCTACAGTCATGCAGACGAACATATGTAAACGATCTTACAACGACCCGTGAATTGGGCTGGGCACGATCGAGTACCTGGGTGATTCGATTCTGAATCACGTAATATGCTTCGAATCGAGTATCACTCATTATGACGTCATAACAGAATATACTATGTCAAAGTTCGAATATGTACCTTTTATGCCACTACAAAGAATACAATGCCTGCTATCCATCATATTAAAGATACTTTGGTGTTTTTTCGACCCTACCGATTTCATTGCACTTTGTGAGAATGTTGTGGGAGGATCATGACTTCGGAAATGTGTTATTTCTAGTAACAATAGTAGCTGGAGTACGGCCAATCAAGGTTTCAAGGCTTCCACAGTGGAAAATAGTATCGAAACCATAATTCTAGTTGATTAAATATATTTCGGTGGCTAGGAGCGTATAATTTCAGTACTCGAAAAAATCGTCTTTTACTACTCGACTCGAATCATTATAATAATTACTCGGTTCAGATTCGAGTACTCGAATCATTGTGTCCAGCCCTACCCGTGACGAATTAGATTCGGTATGGACTCGTCAGTCGCTGCTAAGCGTTGCCAAAGGACGGTTCGGTTGTGGCTTACAATATAATACAAAACGAAGATCAAGTGCTCATCGAAATATCTGAATTTTTTGATTATTATCCTAGTTTCCAAATAGTAAGTAAATATGCCTGTCGCCTAAGTTAGTGAGGAAAACGGTGGATCAAGTGGCGTAGTACAGCAGTATCTATCCGCCCCGCGGCATATCCATAATGAGTTTGGAAAGTGGCGCTTATTTCATTTTGAGTTGGTGGCTCCTGCAATAATGCTTGCCAATTATGAACTACTATCGTGAAGTAGTAGCCAATTCGATTTCACATCATTATGGTGGCGTGTTAAAATGATATCACCATTCGATTATAACGTCTGCGCTGTGAAGGACTCCGAGATTCGGAACTTGTTGCGTTCGATGACTGCTGAAAAACATGCGTTATCAATAAAAATGATGTAACAATTGCGCAAACACGATGAAGAATGAAACGAGTCACACTGCAAATAAAGCGCACGTGTATGACGCCACGCGGTCCTATCACTAAAACTAGCAAAAACTAACCCACGTTGATATTAGATAGAAATTTCGAGAATACGGAATATCAAACTGGGTTCTCAGCTTCTTATTCGACCTCTACCAGAATCAAATGAGGAGAGTATAATATTTGCTATTTAGTATTTCCACCACCATCGTGTTATATCAATGAAGTTGACTAATTTCCAGCTAATCCGGGTAGCATTTTTTAAAATAATCAACAATTTCCTATCCAAACTCGATCACGGGACCTTCTGTCAACGAAAACGCGTGAAAAGGGCATCACTCACCCTTCACGCATGCCTGGATCACGACGTTTGGTAATAGCGAAAGTTATCATCGTAAATAGGCCTACTATTATTTTACGAAATGGTTGAAATAAGTTCATATCAAATTTGGTTCGCTGCTACACATCGGAATAGACCCAAAACTTCGGTATATTTAGCTTGGATTCAACAATTTTACCACCTAATAGTCCGGTAAAAAGGAAAAGACAAACTATCTGCATTAAGTACCATTATCATTCTCGCAAAAGTTAAAAACAGCCATGCACTTATGTTTCTTCATGTGCTCTTGACATATATTGCTATGCTAAATGCCGACTTAATATTTAAGGACCTGACATTTCCAATCGTAACGCAAAATTTCACACCTGACGGTATCAGTACATAAACTGTGATAGCAATCCTGATAGTGTCAGGCAGGATATTATGGTAAATACTATCCAGAATACAGTCGGACGTTGCAAAGTATAATGAAACAATGAAATTGTTTAGGTGTTTTACTTACACGCTACACTGTCGCACAATCTTCGCCGCTTTGTTGGATCCGTTGGACGGCGAATGACTTGATCATGTAACTTGTATCGTTTGTAGAACGCAGTTTCGAGGTTCTAAATGGTAAACCATAGTGTCCTATAGATAAACAACGAAATGAGTATTAGGTTTCACCATGACAGAGCAGCTTTCATTTTTTCAGATTTTTCCCTTTCACGCAACGGCGAGCGTGTAAGAAGGTATTTGTTCGTTCTCGACAAATGCTGCGAGTGTAGCCTTCTTGTTAACATCGCATGCTGGCTATAGGCATGTGTTTAGAAGACACGCATTTGAAGCTTACATTGGTTTGTGTCTGATATGTATATTAGAGTAGCTGCAATAGTATCAGTATCAGTAAAGCTTCAGTTAATTGGAAGGAGTCAAACGGCGAAATGTTCAATGATTGATGTAGCTATAGGCTGACGCTGTTCCGGTTGCGGCAATCCACGTGCCGCTATTAAATCGGGTGCGTACATTCGTGCTTCGCAGAAACTGCTACCTCCTGGACAGTAGCTTCTGAACGCATTCGAGTCATGAAGATATCATCATTCGTACTAATTATGTACATTATACAGTGAATTCGAGAGCGTATGTGACGAAGTTATTCTGCGGTCGACGACTAGCATAGCATTTCAGAAATGATAGTCACTGCTACGCGTAGACTTCTGCATTCCACCTGTAATCTTACAAACGCGAGAGGGTATGTGAAGAAGTTATTCTGAAGTTTATGACTAGTATTCGTAATAGTCACTGCTAGGGCGTAGTCTTGAAGCATTCTAATGGTGAAGCTTAATCTGACAGAGTCTTACTTAGTTTCAAATTCGTGCCGGTAACAGTCAAAATGTCGCTGAAGCTCGGGGATACGTTTCCAAATTACCTATTCGATACGACGCAGGGAAAAGTCGATTTCCACGAGTGGCTCGGAGACTCGTGGGCTATATTGTTTTCGCATCCGGCCGACTACACGCCTGTCTGCACCACCGAGCTCGGCGCGGTAGCTAAACAAGCCGACGAATTTAAGGCGCTCGGGGTAAAATTGGTCGGCTTCTCTATCGACAGCGTTGAATCCCATTCGGGTTGGATCAAAGACATCGAAAGTTACAATAAGTTGGAATGTGGGAAATTCCCGTATCCCATCATAGCTGGTACAAGGCAGCAAGCCATAGAACTTGGAATGCTCGATCCCGAAGAGCTGGACAAAAGCGGAATGCCCTTGACTGCGCGATGTGTATTTGTGCTCAAGGATAAAAAGCTGAAGCTGTCTCTGCTGTACCCAGCCACTACTGGTAGAAATATCCCAGAGCTGATCCGTGTGGTGAAATCTCTGAAGCTAACAGCCGAGAAGAAAGTGGCCACACCTGCCAATTGGCAGTCCGGCCAAGACTGCATGGTAGTCCCATCTCTCAGTAATGAGCAAGCCACAAAACTATTCCCAAAAGGCTTCAAAACTGCTGATCTACCGTCCAAGAAGACCTACGTACGCACGACTCCGGACCCTAGCGAATGCACAAAGTTTTAGATACAGTATCATATGAAGGGCATAAAAACTACTCACATTACAGTGACGAATAAATTCATATTCACAAGTGATAAATGCACAGTGGTCTCATTTACATCTTGTCAGTTAGAATATTAAGGAAAAGCAACACCGTAGTAACCATGTCCAACAGTATTGAAGCATTTGTATGAGCAAAGTAAAGCACGGACTGGAATCACCGGTTGGCTGCACTTTCGAATCTTGATATCCTGAAAAGTTTAAATAGTGCACAATACCTCCGTTATTTTCACAATAGCCATGGAATCACAATTGAGGCGCCGGTATTCAGTCTGTACAAACAATTGAATTGAACAACTGCCAGTAATTGAGTTTTCTGAACCCCTCGAGGGGAATGCTATTACAATATGTCTTATTTATTTTACATCGTGAGTATGGTATTACCAGGGATATCTAGAAGTTCTAGATATCCCTGGGTATTACAGCAGTTTCGATTATGTTGAATCAGATATTGGTGAGTTGTACCATCCATCGGTGCTAATTCCTGCTAAATTGCTATCCCATGAATTGTCCATTTCCGAATTTTTCCAAAACGAACATTGATTTGGATCCTAAAAATTATTTCGTTCAAACAGGCTGCAACATAATTTGACAAAAGTGAGTTGCAGCTCATGCTGACATGTAACATCCCTGTCAAATATTTGCGCGTCCGGGGTAATTGTGCCAAGTATGATGTTTGTGATGTGTGCCAACAATCATAAAATGAGACATTCACTACAATATGCTGAGAGATTAGTTCCACCAACTGCATCATTGTGGTTGGCTTCACACGGTAAACTATTCAAGTGATCATACCTGTTGGCTATTTTTTTGTTTGTTTGGTGAAAACAACAGGATTAGGGTTCTGATAAATGCATAATATTTAATTGATTTCACTTCAACATCCCACCTGAAGTTTATTTGGCAATTATAAGCAACTTGATGGTTCACTTAATGGTAAAGATATGTAATGCTTTTGCAATGAATTTTTAAGTAAATTTGGGGCGACACAATTACCCATCTTGCATTTCGTATTCATCACTTACTATACCTGTTGCAAGGTTAGAAACCGGACGCATTCGAGCCATGTGTTCAAAAATGCATCAGAGCAAACGGCGCATCTGCTTGCTTGCGATAGCATCTCTCTCGCTGCCGGAAACTCTCTGATCTGTTGCCGCAATATTGAGCTTCTAAAAACTTGATTATTCAAGATGTTTTGCCCGGCATGACTATGGTGGGAATGCTTACTTGTCCTTGATATCTTTCATTATGAACCGGGCAGTTAGTTCCTGAAAATTGAAATTTTGAACTTGATTTTTTATTGAATGAAGAGATCAGTAATCAACATTGGTACAAACATATAAATACATATAAATATAAATACATATAAATATGCAATCACAATAACATGTCCTGATGTGTAGTCCTAGACAGGAGATATGAATCAATTAATTATCTTAATCATTTCTTTTTTTGCATGTTTCATGATAAGTAGGTTGTTGAATATTGTACAATTTTAAGAAGTTACAGTGGCGTTAATTAATTATGGAAATGACTTTGTCATCACATCGTCGTGGAAAGATTTTGAAAATATCGATTATATTGATTAAGCTATCTTTCACGGTTGAAACGTGAACTGTCTCTTGATACGAATGCAATCCAATCTCAAATATGTGCCTTTGCAAAACACAATGGCAGCAGACTCTTCATCAATCTCAATTAATGGACATCCAGTGACAGTTTACAATGTTTATGTCATGGCATAATGCTTCAACAACTAATGGTCGTTTAGACATGTTCACCAAACATTTAGTGAAGAAATTTGAAGTGTAGCTTTATCAAGAACTTGATAGCTGGCACAGTTGAAATAGTGATATTAATTGATGGCTGTAGGTATTTAGATTCGTGTCATTTCGATATTTGCACAGCATATCGCTGCAAATGTTTTGTCAAATCATAATCTAGGGTGGATTTGATGGTAGTTGAATTTAGGCTATAATGGATCCAAACTGTGAATTCAGATAATTTTTGGTCGAGTCCCTAACCTTGATACATGTACTTGTACGGTACATTGTTGGCAAACCATCACGTTAAAATCACACGATGCTCCATTCACATTTGGTACCGTAAGTCTACTTTTTATGCAAGCAATACAATTAGATTACCTTCAATGAAAGAACCTCTTCTTCTTGAACGGAATGCACTGGCCTACACTCCAATACTGGGTTGGCTTCAAAATACAGTTCGCGGAGTGGTACGTTCGGTAACTTGGGAGGAAGAATAATGATAGGACAATTAACACTGGCATTTAATCAAAATACTACCTCCGTTGGAAATATTCTCAAATCATTCGCGGCAACATCTAGCAAGTTCAGTTTGGTGAGTTTACCGAGACCCTGTAACAATATCGTATTGTCAAGATAACTGACATCACACAAGCCACAAGGTGTTACGTATTTTCAACATAGATAGCAGTACCAGCAATGCAGCAAACCTCCGGAAGTTCTTTAATCTTGTTGCGCGATAGATGTAACTTTTCAAGACATTCCAGAAATCCTAGTTCGATAGGTAATGTCGTCAGCAAGTTGTGTGTGGCATGAATCTCTTTAAGGTTAGGTAAGAAACAAATTTCCGAAGGCAATCTGGATAGTTGGTTGTGGTTCAAACTTAACACTTCGAGTCTGTCCATTCTGTAAAATACAAAGTCAGTTTTTTAACATCCAGCGAAAAGCAATCTTGGTTTTTCTCCAAGCATTGAAAAACTAATAATTATGGTCATTATGAAATTAAGCAATCACAAAGACAGTTTATTCATTCAATAAAACAACGAAAGCAATTGCTTTCTAATCGATTGTATGTTCAATATATAGTATGTAAAGTAAGATCATAGTTGAGGCAATCCATTGCTCAATGCCATAGCAAAAGTGACACATATTCTAATATGTGCTATTGGTTGAAGATTCAGTTTGTATTAGTTCCAACGGACCGGATGAATGATAAAAGCTGTGGTAAAATGAGATATCTATAAATAGACGTACTGTATGAAATGAACAGACAAACCTAATCGTTTGCATGGTTTATTCTATAAACAAACCCAAAATAGTGGGATAGGTTAGCATATGTATGATGTCAGTGAAATGTTTAATTTTTCTCTAACGCAGAGATCATGTTTAGAATCAGGACATGAGATTTGTGCTGCAATGATGTATTGATGTGAATAAAGTGGTTAAAATCCAAGAATCAAATAATCCGTGCGAAAATGATATCATGTGACAGGGTACTTGCTCAAGCACAGTGTAATCAGATTAATTGATCGACTACTTGTATCGATCATTCTTATCATTTGCATCAATGCAAAATACTGTATTTGGGTTTACGTATTATTGTTGCTGTTTGCTCGTTATGTATTTCGGTTTGATTAAAATAAATTCTCTCCCTCTTTAATGTAAGCGACTCAAAGCTCTACAATTTTATAAATTGAATTGTATACAAATTGAAGCACATATTCTACTGTAGCACACCTGTCCATATCTCGAGGAAGTTCTTGAATGAAGTTGTCATTCAAGTTGAGGAAGATCAGTGAAGTCATATCACCTGTCATGCCAATGATAACATCACTGACTCAAGAGAAATTCCTGTTACAGGCAAGGATGCAATAACGTACTGAGAATTCCTGGCTTAATCTCCTTTATTTTGTTACGGAATAAGTGCAGTTTTTGTAAAGATTTATTGAATTTCACAACCTCTGGAAAAGCCTCGAGCTCGTTGCAACCGACATTGAGTACTTGCAGCTGTAAAATACTGAAGGTATAAACTGAATACAAATGGTGTCTCAATATTCAAACTTACATTGATGAGCCTTGATAATTCATTTGGAAGCTCTTTGATGCTGTTGTTCTTCAGTTCGAGTACAACCAGATTTGTGACTAATGAAATTGCACGGGGCACAGTCTTCAATCTTTTACCGTTCAGGTTGATGCACTTTGTGTTTGGTTTCAAACTCCTGACTATATTTTCAGCCATAGGTCGTTTTTTTTTCAGTGAACAAGTACTGCTACCTCTCTTACTCGCTGTAACTTCATTCAGGTAGGGCTGTTTATTTTTTTCGGCAACAGCGACACCACCGAAGCCATCTCATGGATACCAGAGGTGAAAGGTTATGACCAACTTCAAGTAGTAGAAATAAAGCTCAATAACATAGATCAGTAGAAATATGAACTGGATGCCTTGTAAAATCACTGATACACTAATTCTAAAGTCCCCCTCTAGATATCCCTGATATTTATTGTAAAGCGTGCAAATCAGTAAAATTTGGATGTAACATAAATATAGAATAAAGTATCAAATCAATGATATATATCATTGATCAAATCAGTGAAATCTGATACACTGATCAATCAATCAATGGTCAGATTACATTTTAATGCATAAGCAATAAGCAAGGTGTTGACTGGAGAGGTTCGATAAAACTTAGCCATCAAAGTTAAACCAACCAGGCCAGGGGCCCGCAAGCATTCAAACAGAAACATAGGATAAAGAAACAAACAAAAAAGCAGTATCGTGGAAAAATTAAATTAATAAAATAACGTCAAATAAAATTTAGCGGTGCCTTGAGAGCATGGAGTCGAAACATTGTTTTTTGAACTCACGCGAAGGTAAATTACGGAGACACCAATAAACACGATTTAATTTGCGCAAAACTTGTAGAGTGGCCGGTGCTGCACAGATAAAAAGAAAGAGATAAACGGAACTAAAATCATGTATGGTGTTGGTGAGCATCCGAAGGCATGTGGAACAGATCATCAGAATATAGTGGTATAATAAGGAAATGAAACTTCATGAATCAAGATGACTTGATTCGTAGGTGATGGATGACTGTTACTAGGTGAAAGATCTATGATGAAAGCAGTATCGATAACAGCCCAAATGGCACTTCCAGATGTTGTCGCTAAAGGGTTGCGAGCCCAGCATTTTACTGAATGACCCTTTGCAACATTTGTTTTGCAGATGTATAGTGCAGTCTTATTCAATGTTGATGTAAATTGATAATACGTGCGTAAGTGATGACAAGAAAACTGTTTTCAAAGTTGTATTTGCATCGGATATTCCAACGCTTCGAATGTGATGTAAATGCACGTACCGTTTACTCGTGCCGCTGCCTAAGGATGGAACGACGTTATTCCACCGCAACACACTACGACACACTCGGCGTCAGAAGGAATGCCAAATCATCAGAAATAAAGAAAGCCTACATCGAAAAAACGAAAACCTACCACCCCGATGTGATGGACTCAAACGACGCTGATGAATTTCTAAAGATTTCTGAAGCCTACCAAGTTTTGAGTGATACGAGGACTAGACGTGAATATGATTATCAAGAATTCGGTATGTCGTCACAACATAATCGCTTTGAAACAGGAGAGTATAAAATTCCTGTGCATGATAGTGCTGAACGGAAAGAACGTTATGAGCGTATGAAAAAGAGAAAAGATACAAAAAACCAAGGTGACTTTCAGCAACCCGTCATTAAAATGGGATTATCAGGCACCGAAAGAAAAATACTGGATTACCTTATGGGAACTTTGATATCTATATGCATAGCTATGTATTTATTAAGTCGTTATCAGCGTAGGCACTCAAAGGAGCAGAATGAAGATTGCAACGAAATAAAGAATGATAGATGAAAAATATCCTGTCCTATGTGGCTGATACCCAGTGTTCACTCAAGTAGGCCAATATTCACTGTTCAGTGTTATAACTAATCGCAATACAGGTCATGTTTATAGTAAGGAATCAGGTGTTTTAGGCGTCACAGCGGGTGCACACCAATATAGATCCATCCATGAGATTCCAATTCTGGCGACTTTTTTGCCTAATTATCTTCTTTCTGTTCATTTAAACATGTTAATGATCGATTTGTTAGTGTATAATCTGATACCAAATATTTCCTTTGAATAACATGAAATTAGGCCTAAGTATCGAATTCCATTATTGTGCAAACTTGAGTTGAAAATATCTTTTCATTCACGATAACAAATCACTGATTCCGTAGGTTTACTGTAACAGTGATGGTAATGGCCGATCTCATCAATTTTTATGGGTGTCAGTATATGTTCAAGCACTGTTTTTCAGTTGGATGGCTCACATAAGAGCAAGTTTAAATGAGCTTAATACAGGATTATCGGTTCTGTATTCGTTGAATTATTTTTATGCTCAAATCTTTGATATATATATGCATCCTACACTCTGTTAATTGATTTCATACCACAGTACCCTAGAATATGTAGTTGATTTATGTACACGTATTATATAGTACTATTGCAATGGCTGGATTAGAGGAAATCGTCGATAATGAAGATTTCTACAGTCTTCTCAACGTTCCTAGAGACGTGAGTTGTTATCAACAGTTGGTAGAATCTGCTTAACAATGTAGCAATATTATCTTGTCTTCCTCCAGGTTAGTAAAGAGGATCTCCGACTATCGTATCGACGCCTTTGTATGCAGTACCACCCAGACAAACATGCAGACGGCGACCGTCGCGAGGCTGCCGATGTATTCAATAAAGTCCAGTACGCATACGATGGTAAGCCGAGCGATTAAACGTGATCAAAACGATTTCATGATTTGCTATCTTACACAGTGCTGAGTGATCCGAATAAGAGACACATCTACGACGCATATGGCAAAAAAGGTCTGGAAGGAGACTGGCAGGTATATTTAATGTCTTCAATTCAATGTATCACCTTTGAATTCTAACTGCAAAAAATTGTACATATTATCAATTTGTAACATTCGAGGGGCAATATATGGCTTACCAATACTCGTGAAAAAGGAGGGGCGGTCAGAACCTATTTTTAATCACAGTGCCAGAAAATAGTTGGTAAATTACACGTGTTTGTAGCACTGTTAGTACTTGAGAGAATTCTGTTTCATTTAGGATTCGTGCATTGCAACTCGGTGGTTACATCTTTCTCAGATCATAACCCCCGCTCCTCATGATTATGATTAGAGCATTAGTTGTTTAACACCCTGTCTGTCTAGCATATCCTTGTCAAACAGGTATAATATTATTGCAAGGCTACTCCAACACTCCAATATTTCTCTGTCCGATTGCTACCTGCCTCCGCTGGTTTATATTGAGTGTTCTTTTCTATAGCTTGTTGAAAGGAAAAGGACTCCGCAAGAATTACAAGAGGAGTACGAACGCATTCAGAGGAGGAGACAACTGCAAAGATTGAACGAAGCCACAAATCCTACGGTAACTTCATACATTCGGCACTGCAAGGGCTGAATGCATCGTAATTTTTTAATGTTAACGTCCCTTAAATCTTCATATTAATACCAAGAAGTCAAATTTATGCACTTGCACGAAATGATTAGCTTTTGACGGCGCGATAGCTTGAAAGCGTTTCATGTAAAGTTTGATTTCAGGGAAATTTCACGATGACCGTGGACGCCACATCGATATTCGACAGTCCAGGGTCATACGACGATGATGACGAATACTACGATTCTATCTCGATTCCCGAGATATCTAAAGTTTCAATTTCCCAATCCGTTGAGGTCAGTATGCTGAAATTTCACAAGAGCTTTTACAGTCAGTAGCAAAGTAGTAAGTCAGTAACAAAAAGTTTAACTTTTTCTGAGTACTCTCGGCTACTTGCGCTAACTACTCAAGTGATTGTGTTTTCAGGCTACTTCTACTTCTACTTGACAGTTTTTGCACAATACTACTTTCTTTTTACATTTTGATTGACATAATTTGTAAAACAGTTTTAGGATTGGTTTGCCTCTTTAGCAGTATTTATTTTTGAAAGTCACACTATTATTGTAGTCTCCAATCACTCTGCATCTTGCAAAAGTGACTATTTACTACTAAACATTTCCGATAACTCAACCAGATCTACTTTTTAAAATGAATTACTTGAGCACTTTCCAAACCTTTCATTTTCTACTTGTACTTGAAATCTATGGCATTACTTGAGTAGTAAGGCTGACTATTTTGACAGCCTCTGGCCACCGGCAAGACGGTTATTGTTATATTTACAGGCTCCACTCACAGCGTCGGATACCGCTACCATTTCGGGGCAGATGTCGTCGTCAAACGGGAAAGGGAGAGGCGAATTGTCGGTCGCTTTAAAACGAATGATCTCACCATTGATGTGGGGCGAGGTATATACGGAGGACTATAAGACATGACCACTAGATTGGGAATATTGATATAGTTCTTATAGCTCCTACAAGTGCAGCTTTTCTATTTCATTTCACGTCCAAGAATAGCTATGGTTCTGAAGCTGTTGAAATATATGCTCTGAAGATTTCGATATGTGCCTTAAGCTAGTTGCTATATCTGCTGATTATGTCTGTGTAGTTTTAACAGCGAAGGTGCAAGTTACCAGTTGTATTGGTATTTTTCATAGTGTTTTTTGACAATGCTGGGGGTTGATCACGTCGTTACAGAAATATTTTAGTACTCGAATCATCGCTCCCAGCCTTAGTCTCAAGAAATTGAATTTTCTTAATGTGTCGTCCGATTCTTATAGCTGTCTTGCGGGGTTTCGGACAGGAAGTTCATGTCATTTGGATTGCGTGGATACAGGACGCTGCCGCACGGACTGTAAGTTCTTGTAACTGTCGCAGAATAGTTGAAACTTATAAAAAATTTGAAGAATTTTGTGGAGGCACACAACTTCAATATACAATTGATGATGACGGTCATCAGTGGTAATTGTCAGCAATTAGAAGAAAATTGGAAAGAACAATTTATTTTGTGATTCCAGATTTGCTATCGTCCATGTACCGGTCACTGTGTTGGTTCAAGATAATTTCCTTGTCGTTTCGATGCCCGAGTACAGCACCGTGCTCGGTTGCAATCTTCGACCAAACCTAGTCGGCACGTTGGAATATACGACTGGTCAAGCGGACCGACTTTGCACGCAGTTGATATACGATATG
Organism: Botryllus schlosseri; assembly: GCF_051294905.1. Classification (NCBI taxonomy): domain Eukaryota; kingdom Metazoa; phylum Chordata; class Ascidiacea; order Stolidobranchia; family Styelidae; genus Botryllus; species Botryllus schlosseri. Next base: position 23,803,855 of record NC_137246.1, on the reverse strand, counting down.
AAGCCAATGCGGATAATTGGGAAGTTACAGGTGCGCTTTTTCCGGTGTTTCATTCGTATATTTACAATTAATAGCAGACGTACTCTACATACAGTTGATGTATGATATGGAATGGAAGTATGGAACCCACACGAATAATTCGGAAGTTACAGATGCGATTTCTTCGGTGTAAATTAACAGTCACCTTAAAGACTATTATTTTAAAAGTTATATATTTGTTTTGAGACATTTTGTGGTGGGGCTGTGATGAGTAGCGCAGGGGTACCGAACAGTCGTAATGTGGGCTGGATGGGGTGGCGGGTCAGCCATTGGGGCGATGCGTCATCCTATTACAACGCGCTGTCTGAGCCTCTTGGACATATATTGTAATTTTGCTGTTAATGGAAGTGTATGGATTGTGGAGTTGTGTATATAGGATTTTCAAATGCCATTTCACATTTAAAACAGACTATTTTGCATGCACAAAATGCATATTTACTGAGCGTGTTGATTTGAGTTGTTCAGATTTCTCTGGCTATTCGATAAAGTTGTCACTAACAAAACACTGTTCACTTCCAACCTGTAGAGCCGAAGCTATTGAAGTTGAAATTTTGAATTAAAATTGTTTTAAAAAATTTCAAGTTTTACTGGTAACCCCAAGAAATTGTTAAGTTGTGTTCAAAAACAACACACAGCAAATTTGACTCAATTCCAACCAGTAGAAGCGTTGGTGTTTTTGAACAACTGTCTTGTTGATTTTGCACTCATATTATGGAAATTCTCATGCAAACAGGTTGGAGACCCTAGCAGTTTCGCGCAGATCAAGCTGTGTCACAGGTTTTTATCGGATAAGGCAGAAGCAAAGGCCGGTTTAAAGTAAGCGTCTTTTCATGACAGCCATTATGCCTTCACTTCCCAAGTCTCTCTATTCGCAGACCCGGTCGGAGTAGTCATCATTGACACTTTGATTAGAAGTAGGAGCGTGGTAGTAATGACTCTAGTCTACGGTTGCCATACGTCCGGAATTTCCCGGACATGTCCGGAATTTCACTGTTCAAACTTGCGTGTGGGAGGAATTTTTAAAATATGCCAAATGTTCGGAATTTTGAAGGCTTGGCGTAGGCTCATAATTTTTTCGCAAATCAACATAATAACATTATTTTGGGTAATAGATATGTTACATGACATTTTTCTTCGCGCTGCGCGCGATTTACCATCATATTTATTTATCTTTTTTAATGTGGGGCTACCACCCCTGCAAAAACTGCAATAAAATATAAATAACCTTCATTTAGCCTACTGAAGTAAGCCTAATTGTAATCGCAATTATAGGAGAACGGTATATATTCCTAGAGATGGTTATTCAAAGATAGTGGTTCCAAACGTGAAGGTCGTTTGCCTTTATTCTTAGGTTCCCGAAGATGTTGAACGTAATCATCTTCCAAAATAGCCCGTGAGTAAGTCTGGGCAAAGGGGCTGGCTTATATAGTAATCAGCTCGTCAAATTTTGATCTGGGCAACGGAACATTTCCAAATTAGAGATGGAGTCGCGACCATAAAAAATTGTAAACCACTGGATGTGGGGTGTTTATAAAGCTTCGTGGTGCTAACCGGCATAAGGCTGATTAATAATCTTATCGGTGCGACATGAACTTGAACATGACTTAACGATGTACGCTTCCTGCATTTTCAAAGCCATTATCATCCAGCAGCTCTACCGCTAACTCTGATCATCTGCCGGAGAGAGGATCAAACTATATTATAGTAATATGGAAGAACCAATATGATAGACAGAAGCCATTCAAAAAATTTAGCGATCAGATACATATAGCAACTAGCAAGCCCCCAAGAATTTGCATCGATTACCCTATGGTTGGCCCAAAATAATTGTTTATTTGAGCGGGAAGGGGCTGAAAATGGGGTTTCAGTCCCGGTTACACAACATACAGCCACATACTCCTGAACCCGGTTCGTGACCAGTGACCCCCTCTGGCCTATAAGCGAAGCTTTGCTAGTGTGACGTCATATTGATAGACAATGTGCACATAACTCATTTTAAAATCCACTAGTGGGTGCTAAAAAGCGTCCGGAATTTGGGTCACAGACATATGGTAACCCTACTCTAGTCGCAATGTTTTGTTGACTTGACTTGAGTCATTTTCTTGAAAATGGAAAATGACTAGAGTCAATTTCTGTATTGCCTCGACTTGTAGGCTACTTATCTGTTTTCATACACTTGTGGAGAGTGAGAAATATGAGTATATTATGAATTCGAGGCCTTCGATATCACCCAAGACTTTCACAGAAGTGAGTTCAACCTGACTTGAAATCGATTGTGAACTGTGAGCACGATGACTGGTATTACTGGTATAAGTCGGCCAAGTAGGTTTTTGCCGTAAAACTAAACTGTTAAGTAGAAGTAGTCTAAAAGCATACAAACTTTAGTAAGTAGTGCCGGTATGCAAAAACTACTCGAGTACATCGAAAAAGCTGAAATACTTGGTCACTGTCCATCTCCATCTATTATTAGCAAAGGTCTTCTACATACAGCAGTGTTATTTCTGTTCGTTGAAAGTAAAAACGTATGTAACCTTCCAGAATTTCACCGGCCGGGTTTTTCGTCGAATACGGCGCCGAGCATCAAATTTCCGAGTTCTCCAGGATCGGGGCGACTGTGGCCATCGGCGTACCCATCGGCGTGGTTCTCAAATTAAGGTGCGTCCGCGATGCGAATTTTCCAAGATCGACGCGCGAACCGACATTAATTTTCTGCTTCTCAGAATGAGCCGAGCGTCGCAGTCTTACTACATGCCGGTTTTATTGTCGGACGATGTCAACTTTGTGGCGGCATTCTACGCGACCGCGGTGCCCGTCGTGTTTTACTTTGCACTTCAAAAGCTGGTGGTACAGCCGTACCTTAGGAAGAAGAAAATTGAGTGAGTACCATTTCTAGTAATATTCGCTGACAGGTCGTTGAATTGTCAGACGGAAATATTCCTGAATTTTTGCCTGGAGTAGATCTACTTTTTGAAAGCTACTTAGTACTTGAGTCCTTTTCTACTTGAGATCATTTGGGAATGTCTTGAAAATCCTGGCTCTACTTCTATGTGATTAGCACATCTGACTACTTTTACCACTTCTGGCGTCTTCACAGGGAAGAGGAGAGCGAAGAGTCCAATCGATCGCAAGAAACTGCTCAACGAAAGGAAGAAGCAGAACGACAGGTAAGGCTTGTCCGTATCTCACGAAGATAATTCATTGACCTTGATTTGCTATTCCCATATCTCGCCTAGCTCTCCAGTATAGTGTTTTTTTTAACTTTTCAAGCACTCGTACCCCTTGTGCACAAAACCGATGATAGCAAATAAAACTTTGATAGCAATTAAACTGCAAAATTTTTTTGTAAGTTCAACAATATTTACAGCACGCGTACAATCAGTCAGACAATGTACTAATGACTTTTTGCTGCTGTGTTTTGTTAATGGGCATAAAAGGTTGTTCAAAAATAACCTTTTTTCGGATTGCGGGGATTCACTGATTAAATTTTTAGGTTGCCTAAGAAAACGCTGCACACTAAATTTGGCTCAATTCCAACCAGTTTAACAATTACAGCATAATTACACAACAATTATTACACAATTACATCAACAGTAGCCAATTGAAATTTTTGAATTTATTTTTAAAAAATTCTCTATTTTTTTTTTCAAATTTTGTTATCGACCCTGTGAAATTGTTGAGTTGTCAGCAAAATCGATGCAGAAGAAATTTGTCCAATTCCAACCTGAAGAAGCGAAGTTATTTGAGTTTTTCATGTATAATTCTGGGATTACCCACCATTCAATGCTATTTTTGCAAATCCAAAACTTTCAACTGCAATAACTTAGTTTACATCGGTTATAAGTGAGCAAAAATTGTCATGCATCGGTTTGAACATGAACAATTTTACATGTATCGGGGTAGAGAAGTAGTGTTTCGATATCGGATTTGTGATACCGTACATAAGTAGTAGTACTTTTTACTGAGCGTTTCTGATCGTACTTTTAGGTCCGTTTAATGGCGGAGTCCGTGGAACGGAAAATTTTGTCCGAAACCTCAAAACACGGCCTTGTCATCACCGAGGCTTGGTACGGCAAACTCATGCTGAACGCAGACGAACAGTAAGCCTCGACGACGCACTGGCAATTTTGAATATGTATGTAAGCTGTAACATACCTTTTTCTTGCAGCGCGTCCTCGCCCAGAGTGATCGACGTGAAAATACCTCTTCAAAATCTAGTCGAAAAATCATCTATTCAGTTACCCCACGATATCTCAAAATCAGGCTTGCCAGGTTTTTACGACCCGTGTCCGGGATGCGATAAATCATTGAAGGTATTTTGTGCATGCTTCGAGGTATATTCGTGTGACCATTTTACCCGTTTATTATTTCAGATTTCTTATAAGTTTCGCAACAGACGACATCACGTCATAGTGGAGGATAAGGAGAAATTGCGGGTACCGCTAAAAAGTATGTCTTGTGCTTCTGTCGTCTCTCGTCGGGGTCGGAAAACTTTCAGCCTTTCCGAATTAGATCACAATTACAGCATAAGCCAAATTAGATTCGAATTACTGAATTTGGGAATCAAATTAATTTCCGAATTAGAATGGAACACGACACAAATCGAATTAGGTTCATAGCAGATCAAAGTTGATTCTAATAAGTACGAGAATGGCAAATATCTGTACATTAGGGTTGTTCAAAATAACATTTTTTCCGGGTTCACTGATTAAATTGTTAGGCTTGCCTAAATCAACGTTGCACACCAAATATGGCTCAATTCGAACCAGCCAAAGCAGAGCCAAGTGAAATTTTGGAATTGGTTATTTTTGCAAAAATACAAAACTTTCAACTGCTATAACTTCGCTTTTACCGGTTGGAAGTAGCAAAAATTGTGATGTGTTGACTATTTCATGGGGTCGACAGAAAAATTTGAAAAATTCAATTGGCTCTGCTGGTTGGAATTGATCCAATTTTGGTGTGCAGCCTTTTTTTAGGCGACCTAAGAATTTAATCGGTGAATCACCGGCATCCGTAACATGAGCCATTTTTGAACAAGCCTACTGTATACATAGAGCTTGGCTCGTTTCACACTATACTGTTCCCCTGTAGCATTTTCAGGAAAACCATAAATTAGATTTGAATTAGAATTGGAGCATAGAAACTTCATAAATCAGATAAGAATCAGATTACCAGCATTTTGCTCTATTTAGTCAACTGGAATTGTTAGTTGTCCAAGTCTCTATGACCAGACTCCCTCTTTTGAAGGTCACCTGATTGATGGGGCGGCGTGAACTGTACTTGACTCTGTACTGTCAGTTCGATTGGAGATGTTACCAAAGCTGCGAACCTGCTAACCTGCTACAGGCGACCTAGTCTGCTCATTTAATCCGTCGGCGCTTCTGTCGAGTTGTGCGTGTGATCGAATTTTTACCTTCCGACGAAGAGGCGAAGATATGTTTTCACTTGTTTGTGTGTGTGTGTCTACCTGCCGCTTGGTGCTACCAGCCTTGTCACAGAAGGCTGATGATTATTTGTATTGGTATTCCGCGTTAGGTACATCAAATTTGTGTATTAAAATGATGCGAAATGTACGGTTGTATTAGTGATTGATAAGGCGTTTTTTTTACCTAAAAAACGAAAGATTTTTGACCTAAAATATCTTAATTTTGTTCAAATTTGAAGTAGCGTATGCAAATTAGGTGTTTTCCCACATAATGTTAGAATTGTACTACTTATCTGCATTTCTGGTTGGAAGTAGGGTTGCATTTAAAACATTTTTGCCTCAAAAACTGATAAATTTTTACATGTAACTCTATTTTCACAAAATCTGGCCCTATGAAGATTTCCAGTAGTTAAATTACGCACTATCAAAATGATTAAAAATTTTTGTAGTACGACGAAAGATGCTTTCCTACATTCTCTGATAGAAAGTGTCTATCCTAACTAAGTGGCTTGCCGAGAATTGAGGAAGATCGTTCCACGGCAGCAGTTGGCTGACAACACTAAAGTTGTGTGTACACTGTACATACAGTACACGGCTGGTGACAAACCTTGTTGCTTCATTCTGGCAATGGTTTCTACATCACTATTTTTCATCATGCGCTTCTTGATATAATAACCATGCAATGCCCACGCAGTCTTGCCTCAGTTGGGATATCGCGGTCGCCTACGTTGAGCATAACACCATGTAAACCTATTTGTGTCATTCGAATGTTTATGATTCACAATGAGCAGACAATGGGCCGTCTACAACGGTGGACCTATGAAGTAGGGTACAAGCTGTAAAATGTCAAATGGTAAGTTAACCGACAGTGCAAAATCCATGATACAAACGAAATGCAGGTTGCAAAAGTTCAAACTTAGTAAAAAATTTTGACATTTTTTTACCTAATTTTGACTTTTTAAGGATACGCAAATAATTTTTTCACACAAATGGACAGTGAATTGCAAATAAGCAACGGGAAGAACTACACACATATTTAGGACAAACTGAAATCCAAAATTAATCTAGGCATGGCATTTTATGGACAGTATTACCAATTCAAAAAAAGTATTCGTCTCTGCCGTCGCGCATACCAAAAACGTCAATGATATGCTCAATATCAACATTATTTGTCATTTCTCTTTCAAGGTATAATAACGCCATGTTGGTAAGTCGCGGACGCCCCATGGTCGACCCGAGATATGTCTCAAGCCGTCTCAATCCCGACTTTTCAGCAGTGCAAGCTGTCCCAGGAATGGTTGCGAATATCTGTACGGCCCTTGAGAAATGGGGAAGGGTTTCTACAATGCCACTAGAAACAAGAAATTTTGTACATTCTCCAGCACTTTTGATCATTCCTGGCGGATTGAGTTTTTGGAACAGAGCACACTCGGATACCAACAATTTCTGATCTATTGAATATAAGGCTGCTATTTCTTTGAAGTCATCTCGAGTTCCTTTGCCTTGTACCATTTTTGATAGCGACAGAAGAACTTTTGATGTGTTGTCGGCAAACCGTTCAGATAGCTCTGCGGAGATTCTATCAATCGAGTCGAAGTAAACCTCGTAGCATACCTTTGCCTCATCAGAAAACCCCATAGTCGCGTCCCTCTCACAATCTACACCGACCGATGGCCACTGCTGTCTCCGGTGTAAAGTCGTCTCGATGTCAATATCCTGAAGTTTCAGACATTCAACAGATTGACAAGCGTCTTCCCAGATTCTACGGAATGCCGGTTCAGTCCTCGCATCACGCAGGCATGCAATGGTTGCTGTTGCCAGTTGTTGTGAAATTCCCAGATCGACTTCTGTCCCTTGAAGATGGGTAGAAAGGCCGTCGGTACATTTAAAAATCCAATTCAAAATTTTTAGCCCCAAAAGAAATTGGAAATCGCAGACAGCCTCGAGTAGAATGGCAGCGTCAACACTGGTTTTCGAATCTTTTTCATGTGAGCAAACCTCTAGTGCAAGTATTATTCTGCAGATTTGACTGTCTATCGACTTCACCGCTTCATACCGGCATACCCAGCGTGTCACACAGATTCCTTCCAGTTTGACAAATTTGCCGAATTTTTTTTCATCAGAAAAGCCTCGTAGAATAGTTTCCCTTTTTGTGGTATGAAAAAAATGATGCAATGATTGTATCAAGCCGATGGTATTTCTCAATATGGCATTCGCTCCCAGCGTATCCTTGAGGGCCAAGTTCAAACGATGAGCACAACAAGGTAGGCCTGCATGTATTGCCCGTGGAACAATTTGTTGTATTTTGGCTGCCATAACTTTGTATTTTCCACTCATGTGAGAAGGTCCGTCATAGCACTGTCCGACCAAATTTGCAATATTTAATCCCAGATCTTCCAACACATTTTTCACAAGGAGAAACAACGTTTCGCCTTCAGCGTTTTTTGGATTATAAAAACCAATAAAACTTTCCTTAATATGACCTTCTGTCAGATAACGTATACAAATCGATAATTGTTCAGCATCAGTAACACCAGTCGTCTCGCCAACTATGAGACTAAACATCCCAGCTTGAGCAATGTTTGTACAGATTGCTTTCCGTACTTGTGTGGCTGCTATATCAACGATTTCATTTTGGGTATTTGGGGATATCCACTGTTCATCCAATTGTAACGAATTCTCCAGTTTTGACGCTAGCCAAGGAATGTATCTACACTCAAAATGCAGCAGCTCCAGAAAACTACCTCGGTTGCTATCGTATCTCTCGTCAATGTCGAGTTCGTCTTCAGTATAATTATGTTGAGCAATGTTTTGCTGCACGGTGAAAAGCAGAGTTTTTATTATCACTTTCAAGTAGCGTCTGTTCTCGATCACCCCTTCTTGGTGGCATGCACGCACTTGTGTCGATACCAAAGTGTTTTTATAGCGGTTGAATTTGAGATTCACCCATTTTTCCATCGCTGAAAGATGAATCTTACACTTTGCATGATTATCCAATTTATGAGGCATCCCCCATTGTGAATACTTGAATCTAGCCTTTGGTTTGTTGAATTTGAGGCATGGAAAGCATTCTATAGTCTTGTCATTTTCATTGAAAGTTAACCAGGGATGAGTTTTGAAAAGCTTTGGATTGAAATCTCTAGCTGTTTTCTCGTCACCATATTTCTTTGGATTGTAGCGTTGTAAAATTGGTTGACGAGGCTTAACGTTGTCATCAGTAGATGTTCTGAAATCATTGTTTGTTGTCGGATCAACATTTGAGATTGCACTGGTTTTAAAATTCGGAACTGATGACGAAGCATCGTCTCTGGTCGCTATCAAGGGTGTTTCTGAAGCAAGAGGCACTTGAAAAACCTCCGCTGCCACAGCAGGTATATCAAGTTCAGGAGAGCACGAGTTTCCATGTGCACTTTCAATTGGTTTTGGTGCCGATACTGACTGCCGTGAATGTCCAATTCCAATTGGCTGAGCAATGGGTGTGAATGTTAGCTTGCTTTGTTTAAGATGATCTTCGGCACTAAACTCAATTGAACAATCACCCCCATGAGCAGACTGTATGTGCTCTTCTTTGGAAGATGAAGATATGGATCGACGGCATCTTTTGCATGTCAGTCTTGTCCGAAAACTTCTCTTTCGGTGCTTTTCCATTAGTTTACCTGCAAAAAATTCAAAACCGTTACTAACTTTCTAGTAGTTACACTACTTAGTGCGTTTTGCTGAGTTAGCGAGCAACTGACCACCATTTTTATGGTGGACGATAAGGCATACACGATAGGCAAAAATTACTGGAACTAGTTTGGATACCAAATTGATCTCTTAAAAAAAATACATAACTTACCAGCTTTCTCCATGAATTTCGTTTCCTTAAATTCTCGACAGCGCGATACTTTTTATTCTCACTCAGCCAACAGCAGAGACCACGACACATGCAATTCGATGCGAATATAAACAAAGTAGCAAATTGAAAATTCATTCAGAGAGCTGTTTGGCGCGAGCGGCGAGCCATAGGTTCACGACACCTTTAAAAACACTGGAGAATGAGAGAGAGAGAGAGATTTGATATTCTTTCTCGCCTGCACCATCGAGATGCTTTGGCGACGGAGTTGCGATACGGCCCCATGAGGTCATCTAGTCTGCGCCTCCGTTTTCTTTTCTCCTCCATGCTATTGCTGAGCGCCTAGCAGGATAGCTGCGGATACCATTTTTCGAGTCTTTGGTATGACGCGGCCGGGGATCGAACCCACGACCTACCGCTCGAGAAGCCGGACGCATAACCATTACACTATCTCGCTCGTTCGGTTCGGTATTAGCAATTTTTATCAGTTCAAAACACAACAAAAATTGCGATACAATGAAAACATAGGAAGGCACCGAAACGACTTGGAGTGGTCTTTGAAATCAGTCACCAACCTTGGTCTAGGCCAGTGGTTCCCAACATTTTTCGGCTCATCGCCCCCTTATCAATCTCAACACTGATTTCCGCCACCCATATTTACGGATCCGAAAGAGAGGACATCTAATCTAACTCTGATCGCTGGTAAATTTACTAATAAAACGCTATTTTTCCAAGGTGGTAGGTGGCAGGCGCTCGGAAAACCGGTTTCCGCGTCTAATTTCCGCTGTGTTGACGTTTTTTCGCGACATATGCAGAATAAGCCTCCTTCACGTGCATTTTCTGACCGCGTTCATTAAAAATATCTCACTGGACGTTCAAACATTTTCGCCCCCTATCGCCCCATTCGCGGTATTTTCGCCCCCTTATTTCTCAAAATTGCCCACTGGGGGTGATATCGCCCACGTTGGGTTAAGGAACCACTGGTCTAGGCGACGTAAAGAGGATGCATGCACATTGCACATGCACATTGCACACAGAATGAAAAGTAAAGGAAGATAATATTAAAAAGATAGCGACAAAATGAGGTGGCATGTCACGGAAGGCGAGATCGATAGGTCATAGGATAGGAATGGCAACGACCGATTTTGCAACTTTGTTGGCTTCACTGAGGCTGTTGTCAAAATTGTTTTGCGGCAGCGACTGTAGGATAGGGTTACCATATTCTTGTAACACAAATTCCGGACGCTTCTCAGCGCCCACTAGCGGATTTTAAAATGAGGTATCACCACATTGTCGATCAATATGACGTCACACTAGCAAAGCTTTGTCTATCGACTAGAGGTGGTCACGATCCAGTTCAGTAGTACGTGGTTGTGTGTTGCAAGTTGTAACCAGGGCCTAAGCCACATTTTTTCCGCCCCCGCCCGCCAAAAGAAACACTGATCTGGGGCCCACTGTAGGGTAATCGATACAACTTCTGGTGGCTGACTATGTGGATCTGGTTTCTATATGCATCTGGTCGTTACGTGATTTGTATGAATTATATGCATAATATCGGTTCTTCCATATATTACTATATAATTTGATCCTCTCTCCGCCCACGCGATCAGAGTTAGTGGCAGTGCTGGTTGAGGATTATGACTTCGAAAATGCAAGGAGCGTAATTGTACATCATTAAGTCATGTTCGTGTCACACCGATAAGATTATTTACCAGCCTAATGCCTGTGCGCACTGCATCACTGAGCTATATAAACACCGCACATCCGGTGGTTTCCATTTCCAACGTCCTATTATCCAAGCTGATTTGATTATAATATAATAAATAATATAATAAATGTTCAACATCTTCGCGAACCCCGGAATAAAGGCAAACTGTCCCCTGGTTTAGAACCACTATCTTTGAATAAAGCATCCAAACGGCCTAAACCGACTCTATGAATATACCGTTATCTTATAATTGCGATTACAATTAGACTTATTTCTGTAAATTAATGTTATATTTTTATTTATTTTTTATCGCGGTTTTTGCGAGGGTGGTAAGTCCCCATATTAAGATCAACGTATGGGATACCAAATCGCGACTAGCGCGAAGAAAAATTTCTTGTAGCATAAATCTGCTCATAAATAATATTGTTTATGTTGACTTACAAAAATTATGAACTTACTTCAAAATTCCGGACATTTAGGCATATTTTAGAAATTCCTCCCGGACGCAGTTTTAACAGTGAAATTCCGGACATGTCCGGGAAATTCCGGACGTATGGCAACCCTACTGTAGGATCTCTGGCAATCCAAAAGTAATCTTCCAGAGCGCAGAATTTATTAAATCTGGTCTTGATCGAAGCTACTGTCGCAGTGATTTTAAAATTATAAAATAAAATAGGAATGAGATTGGAGGGTGCCGAAACGGCTTGGAGTAGTCTTGTAATCAGACACCCACCTTGGCCCGCATTCATGGAAATAAGAAGCATGAACACTGGATTTAAGAAAGTTCAACACAGGGATATCTAGAATCTAGATATCCCTGGTTTAACATAAAAGGAAGCGACAAAAATGAATGCTGCATGTGTCGGTAGGCGAGGTCGATGTGTGTCAGATTGTGGTAGAAATCATCATCATTGGTTTATTAGCAACTTTATCAGTTCAATACACCACAAAATGCAATACAATGAAAAGATAGGAAGGTGTCGAAGCGACTTGGCATGTCATTGCATGTATTTCGATTGGAATGTGGACAATGGGACAATTGGACATGCTCCACGAGTGTCGGTTAGCGGGCGACAAATACTGTTCCACACTACATGTCCGGCATACTTGATAGAGCGATGCGTTCCCTGTTATCCCGTCCTGATCATATGGCAGGCCTATCCTATAGTTGTTCTTCGAAGACGCGCGAGTGTTGTAGTTGTGCGATTTTGATTTCGAGGTGAAATAGTCGTTGAAATTTGTGTGACTGCGACCGCAATGGAACTGACATAAATTGACAATTTCTAGCTTCCTCATACCTTCTATGTTTAGAACACCAAATCCTTTGAGTAGCGATTTATCAGTTGCGCATCCAGGGCCTCTTGGGGCATTGGCAATGTTACGGAGAATACGATGTTGTAGTTTTTGCAGTGGCTCAATTGTATTCGTGCAGTCAGCACCCCCGCAAAGAATTCCGCTGTGTAACTTAATTTGTTTGGAAATGTTGGAATAATGATTTGAAGAGTATCAACAGAACCCTAATCGACAGGGAGTGACTAAGACGGCGGACCATAGGCTACCACATACCTTCGATAAATGTGGTTTTAGCGACTGCAGGTGACTCTTCCACGACATGAATTAGAGATACACCGTTTTTTCCAAATTAAATTAGAATATTAGAATTAGAGCAACACACTTTTTTCCAAATTAGATTAGAATTAGAGTTACGCAGCTTTTTTTCCAATTTGATTTTAAATAGAATTAATAGATCTACACGGTTTTTTCAAATTAGATTAGAATAAAAATTATTGAATTCGCAAAAAAAAACATGGAAATGTGAAATGAAATTGTGAATGGCAAAGAAATACAGAAATAATCATCCACATATCAGATCACAGTGCATATTCCCATTAGCATGAGGATGGTTCATGTCTGTACCCAGCTTGGCTCATTTTGCACTATAGCAGGTGTCACGGCATGCGGCCCGCGAGGTCATATTTTGCGGCCCGCGCTCTATGATTTGAGATTTCAGAAGAAATAAAGCATTTTGATATGCTGAAATAAATTTCAGTTTTAAATTATTAATATTATTGTTGTTGTTGTTGTTGTTTCAAAATAATAAGCCATTCGCCTGTGTCTAATTACGCTATTCATATGGCTGGAACGGCTTTGGAGATGGCAACTGCAGTCCGTCGATCGATCGAATCAGCTGATATGAGCATATTGCCTTGACGTAAGCTACAAGGGCCCAGACACTGTCAAGACTGATACGCTTAGAAAACGGCCTATAGGGCTACTCCGCGCAATATCAATCTTTGGGATGAGATATTCTTTCAGCTTAACATGTCTGCATAGCCCCAATATCGATTCATTAGTCGCTGAAAAGCATTGTCAGGTATCCTGTGCACTGCGCCGCTCATAGTTCAAAATATAATGACGTTTATGATCATGATATTACTTGTTGTATTTGTACTTCTTCAACAACTAAAAAAATATTACTTCTTCTTTGGTGACCATCCCCATCGCCCATGTTAGTGAGCACGGGGTTGCGTAAATTTAAAGTTATAAAAACGTGCTCAGCTGTGTGGCCTATTTTGTCTCGATATTGCATTATTGCGGCCCGCGAAACATCTACGTACGTCATTTGAAAAGTGACCCACGACCCGTTTTGAGTTGGCGAGCCCTACACTATACAGTATTCCTGCGTGGCTGAAAACTCTTTTCGACGAAGCTGATGTTGCAGTCATGCCTACGAGTTATCGAGCAGCAGCATTGGGATGAGGAAAACAATTTCTCTTTTCCAGTAACTCAAAACATCAAAGTCCATGCTCTCATGCCCTGCAATGACGATGACTCAATGACGAGGTGTCAAAGATATCATTGTCATATAAAATAAAAAGGATCGGCCTAAGAACTGAGCCTTGCCGAACACCACAGGTCACAAGGTGGGCTAAGGACAAGGTGTTGGATATCGAAACCATTTGTTGTCGTCCAGACTGGTTGCTTGTGATGAGCTCGAGTTGAGGACCCCGGACCGTAGCGCGCTAATTTCGAGAGGAAAATACCGAGAATACCACGCAGCCAAACGCTTTTTTTAGATCATTGTTGCGTAAGGCAGCACATTTCGTTTGCGAGATGCAGTTTGTACAACGCACGTTCCCTGTTCTGCGATGTTATATAATGACTACACGCCAACACCAGTGTCGCGACGTATTAAATCTCATTTTGTTTGACACTTGAAGATAACGGTCATAAATTTCACTAAAATGTAGCCTATGATAGACCTTACGTTTGCAGTCACTGTGCTGGTACTATTACCGACTTTGAAGCGCCAGCCGGACAAAGGGCAAGGCGCAAGATTCTTAAATCACGGAATCATCTTCGTAAATATGACGATTGAATTTGTAGAGCTGCACAGTGTCCATAGGGCCGGCCGAAGTAGCACTTTCGTAGGCCTACTCCTCAAGCTCAAGTTTGTTACGTTACGACGTAATCACACTTGTCGTGATTGTGAAGCGACAGCAACGAAACTCTTCGGAATCGAATCTGCATCGATTGTCTTTCCCCGACCCTCGCCTTATGAAGCTGCCGTTACGCAGTAGTGGCAGAATTCAGAGCGTATTTCTCATCATAGACTGATTCGTCCTTTTCGTCTCCCGATCGTTCTATGCATGTGTCCGGTAGCGCAGACGAGATTTTCGCCCAAGGCAGCACGTCGATGCGTACCGTCATCATAAATATAATTCCGCCCAAGGCCGATATACCGGCGCCGACGTAAAACACGATTTGCCAGGCATGCCGAAGATTCGATGTCTGCAAGAGAATTGATCTAGCTAAGAAAATCGACTCATTTACGCTCCACAATTCGACAAACCGTATGAAGCAGCCATTATATGGTCACAGTATCACACCAACGACCGACAGCTATAGTGATGCAAATTGCAAATCAATTGATATGGGAAGTGGATATAGAATGGAAGCAAAAGCTGGGCGTGTGCAAGTCTGCAACTGTACAGTGTACAGTACATTACAGCACATGTTCGTTTTTGTGCAACTGGTTGGTTGGTGGGACTTTAATATTATGTAACAGGGTTTCGACTATATGTTTTGTAGTATTCGGGAGCTTTGCAATTTTTTACAACGACGGATTTCGCTGACTCAGAGTACTGCTTCGCTTGGATTTATAATGAACTATCAGACAATATATTTATGAAATATAAATATTATCAACAATATACGGCCTACGTGTAGCATCACGCTTGATTAATCTGAAGAAGTGCACCGCTACGTCTTCTTTTGATCAACCCTAATAACAGAGGCTTACCGAGTTTAGAGAAACGCATTTTCGCAGTATAGCGCATCCATCAAGTTGTCAAAAACTGTATATTGAAAACCAGGCCGAATTAACTGGATCAAACGTATATCGTAACCCTGTGGCAACAGTCATTTCAAAGGCCGTTAAATACTGTGAAAGAGGATTAGGGGCATCGGTGGACTTTTCGCAGGCACTTGTTGATGAGTTTGCTAGTCAGGAATAGGTCAATGAGAACGATTAAAAAAGTGATACCAGCTGCTGCGTTCGTCACTGGCACACATTTCGTGTAGCCTTGATCAAAGTTTACATTCAATTTGCGTTGTGTCTTATTGGAAAAGCGTTGGAACGGAACACCCAAGATGACAAATATTCCGAATATCAATCTCTCTTTAATCTCTATTACCCACTAATTCAAGGATGGACCCGATTCCCTTGCATGCGAGACTGATCCCTCAACGAGATACACCACTTGTTCTCATGGTGCGCATCGAATGAACAATGGAATAATATCAAACATAAACATGCAGAGCAGTGACGTGCGGTCCAATGAGGCAGGTGAGGCAGTGCCTCACCTGTCGTCTGGATGAGTAAGTGAAAATTGTGAAACCCCTCCATGAGTCGATGATTATATTGATGTTACACATCCACGTTCATAAATAACTAAATTTGAACATTTTTTTCATCCAACATCATCAATTTACATCATTATCATCAAAAATACACCGCGAAAAGAGAGGTGCGGCACAGGTGAGGCACGGGCGGGTCGTGCCTCATCTGCAACAATGCAATTGATCATAAATAGCTCGATATTCTTAATAACCGGTATCAATGAAACGCTATAGTCACACTGATTCCGGAAATCTAAATATTAACAGTGTCAGGGCACCAGAACCCCCAAAAATCGCCAAGGAAGGTGACCTTCGCCTTTATTACAGACAATGCCATCGTAGAGAAACAATGGCTAGGTGAGGCACAAACGAATCTGCTTCATGCACTATTCGCTAACAATTGGACAATCGAAACATTTTGAAACGCGCTATCGATTTCGGAATTCAACAGTCTTGTAGGAATTATATAAGAAGCGGCGGTCAATGCGTAAAGCGAAGCTAATATTTTGACTTGACCTAGTGCATTTTCTTTCGAAATTCGGCAAATCTAGTGTTTTTTCACTGAAAAAAATGTAACTGAGGATGCTTTTTTGATGTTTTTCGAATAATTTATACCGGAAGGCCTACGTGAAGAGATAGTAATTATTATTTGTCTAAACTTGCCCATTTAGAACAATAGGAACAGTCCTACATGTATCATAGAATGTGGAATTGCAACGGCTATCAGTGTGCAAAGAAAATGCTCTCTATACCCGCTGCTGTTGTTATTCACATTTTAGGTCTCTTTATCAGGTGCTTTACGTGCTTGCGTGCGTGTTGTGTGTGTATGTGGAGGGGGAGGGGGGCGTGCCTCACCAGCCATGAACCTCACCGCACGTCACTGATGCAGAGAATAGGCATTCGCAAGTATATACTCTCTATATTCATCAGAAACATGTAAGGCGGTTCCGATATGGAAATTTTGCGAACACGTGATCCCACATTCTGCAATCCCGATTCAATCTCTAATGTTTATTTGCTCATTTGCAATTAACCAACCGGTAACACGCTGTTGCGCTTCCACCGAACAATACGAACGCATTTTCTTTTAACACTTTGTTGACGTGCAGTTCATTTTGTGTAACAGTAATCTATCGTGATGTAGTTAGATGTGAAATGTTGTAGATGTTTGTTTTTGTGTCTCAGCGAAAATTCGGGGGCCCCGAAGGTTTCAGATTAGCGTAAGGGTCCTCGGGTTTGATAATGGTTAAGGACCGCTGCAATAGCGATAAATTTGCGACTGTTAATTTGACTCGAATTTAGTCAATGTCAGTCGAACCTATTTCAACCCAGTCTTTCGCACTCATTCGCGAAGTACATGCTTACGTCGGCTATGATATATCCCACGAGTACCGGAGCCAGCTGCCCAGACGAAATCGACACAGTGTTGGACATCCCAAACAGCACCCCGGCAAACCTCGGCGCCACCTCTGCAAAGTTAACCTGCAAAAATGACGGCCGCTTAAAATCCATTGTGACGTCAACAAATCAACGTCCTCACGAGCACGCTGGGCGTTGATAAACCGCCGAATCCAGACGCCATCGTCAGTATCAGTAACGGTGCCACGAGGTTACAACCTGTGTGGCCGACAGCCACCAAGAAGAAGGCCGGAACGATCTGAGCTGATAATGCAAAATATCAACTATCTGTCGTCCATTCATACCGATACTCCGATAGACTTCAATTGAATTGAAGAAACTTGACGCCTGTGTATCAGTCCGTGTTACTGATAAGATCAATAAGAAGGTGTCATAGCAATGCCGAGACACGAATTCTGTGATAATTTCAATTCTTATCTTTACAAAACATCATAGGATTACGATGCTTATGGTATCTTCACAGTACTTTTCATTCAGTGCACAGTAGCACACTGTACCTGTACAAGTACCTTCTTTACAACGCCAAGGCCAAAGGGGATGTCTGATTTCAAAGACTACTGCAAGTCGTTTCAACACATTCCTATTTTTTCATTGTACCGCTATCTTGTGTGTTTGAAATGATAAAATTATTAACAATAAACTCAACGCAACTATTTAACACAAAGATACTGCTACAAGACATGAAGGAGAAATAAAGGCTGAGTCCAGCCCGTCAACCAAATACGTCAATGGAGGGCACTTACCGAAAAATACGAGTGCCCGTTTGAACGCGATTGGACTCATCATCTTCTTCTTCATGACAATGGAATGTATTTTCTCCGACGCGGCGATGAATACGCACACGGCTAGAAAGGGTATGGCTGACAGTGTGCTATTCTGAAACGGGTAGCAAGCTAGATCATGCTACACGCCGAGGCGTTCGATAGTCCTATTAGCAAATATAAAACAAGCTTATTACATGGAACTATATATAGACACCTGGACCTTCTCAGTGAAGTAGTAATTGTGATCAGATATTAATTTACGAGAAAAATAAATTTGTGTGTTCGGAAAGTCTAGTCTGCTAATCCCTTTGAGTCAACTTGTTGATATACACCGTTGACTATCGCAAGACTGAATCAAGAGAAAATATGTTATTGTTTTCGACAAATTGGAACACAATATGATAGTTTTTGTAACTTGAATACATAGTTCCACTATTTGAACCATATCATATACAATGTGCTGTTGCACTGAAATTGATACGGTTATATAAGTAATAAGACCCGTCAATACCCAGCTACGAAGATGATCGTCCAGTATCACAATACAATATCGCTTCCTATCATCATACCCGGCTGATATTCAATCCTAGAACTTGATCCATAAATGACGGTAGGTTCATTGAAAGGTTCCGAAATCCCCAATCCAAACTAAAATGAGCAAATACCAAGGCCCAGACTTGCGGCGAACGTGCTATATCTTTCCAGGGCACTGGGGGTCCTTTGATCTGCGGGCGATATTGCACGAATACAATTCTCAATAAGATATATCCCAATGTCAACGGGAACAATCGCGTTTGCTGATGCTTTGTATTCGATATCGAACGAAAGCCAACAATTGCTGCCCAAAACATATGACCCATTTAGGTAATCATGTTTCAAACATTGCCAATAGATGCATGAATTGAATAAATCCAATATGCCATTGCCGTTATACTGACAAGGTGGATAGGTTCGAGAGCAACGAGCTACGACTGTGCCGCGTTTGGACAATCGGACATCCAGAGACGGCAAAATGCGATTAAGCAATACGGTGTGATAAATTCGTTTTGATATACGGCCCATGTATGTATATGCAATATACCGGATGTGCCTAATGCGGCCATTCAACGATTCATTCACTGCACACGCATCTCTACAGATCTTGATCTCAAATCTTTGATTTAAAGTACCTTGCATTCCAGCTTCCCAATAGCATTTCGCAAGTATCTCCTCTCTTCATCTTTTATCCTCGGGTGCGTCTCGGGAGAGTCAAACGCCAGGGTGGCCCACATGATACTCCATAATATTCCCAACCCTCCTGAAGATGAATAGGGCCCAAGTTGGCAGTCATGGTTTATTCTCGTCATCATTCATATACGTATTGCTTCAGATCATTCGAGTTCGCCATTTCCAATAACTTGAAATTCTATATCGTTCACCTAAGTTCATACTTCGGTGCCCTGGGACGCCCAGAGCAACTTTATACCTCCCGAAACAATACCCAATGTCACTATTTACGGAACCACAAAAGGGTTATATAATATATTTATCATTTCCTTATTGACCAAGTGTGTGTTGCCATTGAATTCCTGGCCGTCATGTTAAATTACAAGCGTTTTAAAAACATGTCGCCAATATGGAGGTACCCTATCTGGGAGGGATCGAATCACTCGGATTTGGCTCAGCCGTGAGTCAGTGAGTTTTCACGATTAGATAATTCACCAACGGAAAACGACTGTCGGGTAACAGGACAGTATCTTTACGTATCCTAAGATCATGCTATCATCGGCATATAAACAACACTTAAGGTTCCACAAAAGCTGTTGAGACGCAATAATAACGTATACGCTATATTGGGCTATGCAGGGCTTTTAAAATATGGAAATTTCGGGGCGTCGCCAATTTCACATGAAGTACTCCATACTTAATTATGGATATATTGAACGTTCAATTAATAGAATTTGCATGCGAGCTGATCAGAAGTGATAATAATATGCAATGCAATTAAGTGCCGGTTATGGATGTTTCTTAATTTCGTCGAAAATGTATATGACCGTTTAAATACGTGAAAGATTAATATATTACCGGTAATGTCAGCGTGTTTGTTTCAGTTCTTTACTCGACATGTCGGAAGCGAACAGCTTGGGTATTATGGGCAGTTACGGCGTCGAAAAAGTTGGGGGTTTGTACTATCGTATTCGTAGCTCACAATTGAAAACACAAAACTAGATAATATCAATGATTATCTGGTAAAAAAAAGGCTGTAAGCCGATTCAGACGATATCGGCGCAGCGGTATAGGGGCAAATTCTCCATCGACTTAGAATCGCGCGAGTTCACCGAGACAAACAATGCTATAGTCGAATTGAAAAGACTACTAATCTTATAGCCATAACATATTTAAACCAGGAGTCTCAAACTCGCGGCCCGCTAGGTGTAATTTGTGCGGCCCGCAACAAGATTTTGCAACACAGGGCGACAGACAAGCATGTTAATTTCCGGAGACATAACGTTAATATTAATCTTAAAGTCGATCCCGTTAATTTAGTTATGTTTCAATATGATAAGATTCAGTGTCGCCGTTTTTATTAGATGTACGATGTACCCGTCTTCACGATTATTATCATCTCAACATTGGACAGCATATTATGAAGTCAATGCAGGCGACACTGGTACCTTGTGTGTGCGCATGTGCACTGTATGACTTTTCACACGTAACCAATTACCTAGATTTGGTCTGTGTTGTGGAGTAGCAAGACACTGACATCTCGCACATTTGAGTGGGAGAACACTGTTTTACAGCATAGTTGCACTTTCACATCGGAAAACAAACAGCACTGTAAACTTCGTTTTATTTCCAGTTTATTATTGGCATGTGGGAGTCTTGTGTCAAACAAGTAGAACCGACATCTTAACAGCGAGGAGGAGTCTCATTGCAACAATCCTATGGAGCGTTTTTAACCAAAACTGTTTATCATTTTTATTTTAGGCACTTTGCTCATACGCTTGAAGTATAATATTTTGCAAATTCAACCCCTTATACTTAGCGTATTGATCACGCGATTCACTGCTGCGAATCTGACGATATGAACACATTCCGTGTATTGTCTTCGATTCGATGCCAATGTTGTCTCACTCATGTCCACAAAGGAAGCGGAATATTTCAATAGTGCTGCTATGAAGCGAATGCACCGTGGCTAGATCGGTTATGGCAAGCCGTATACCAGACACTTTAAGTTCAGCTGCACCCGTTTCACAGCACACATTAGCAGCGTATGAATCGAGCATCCATTCCACGCGCGTATATACTTTCTTAGCGACGAATGCGAAATGTGGATTTAATTGGACAAGCCATATACGCCCGCGATTCGTATAAATCGGTTTCTATAAAATACGTGCCAAACTATATGCAGATAATGGATATGCGGTGAGTATAAATGGGAGTTAGAATCGAGAGCATCACACCAGACAATTTCATGCATGTTGACTACGATTATCAGGTCATTATCTCAAGTAGCAAAACACACAGCACCGTGCAGGAAGTAAACAGCCGGTTACGACGTTTCGCTGATACTGGCACACATCCGTTCACAATAACATACATTGTGTTAACTGAAAACATGAACCTTACCCGTCACGTAGAATATCGAGGGCCATCCTTGAAAGTAAGCACTGTCCGCAAGAGAGCCAGATACGATATACGACAATGCAACACCAAAATACGGACCTGTGTTAATGAATTGCATGACAAAAACCGAACCAAAACCGCTGTATTCAAGCATACCGGACATGGCGATGCACATTAATTTTGACCTCTCAACTGGCGGTGCCCATTTACCCCACATTCCATGGTGAGATGGATACACGGGACCCTGGATATGGAAAATGATATCTTCCAGTTCCATACAATTGAGAGCTCGTGCACCAGTTAATGTACCTGTACTATTCCTAACAGTATTCGAGATGCCAAGAGTGCTCCTGGACCGATGTATGCCAGAGTCGGCATCAGCAGTGTCACAATCGACGAGAGAAACACTGCAGACCCGAATACGATTTTCCCTCCGAATTTATGCTCTAACCAACCGCCCAGAAGTGGAGTGGTAATGTATCCGTAATAAAACGCGCTGAGTATCCATCCGCGAGTTTTTGAGTCCCAACGAAATGGCTGAAGTTAACGATAATAGAATGTATAGACCAAAATCCAATTCTGCGTAGTTGTGTCACTAGCGTTATACACATATTTACCATCACAAGCCTGAACGGAGTCAACCATACCTTATGAGTATGTTCGCCCTTATCCGTACTATTAGACGCATCGACGCCGGCTTCCATAGACTCAGCATTTATGTATCTGCACTCGTGGATATCATCCTTGTCTATTTCAGGCGCCTCCACCATAGCCACAATAGCCACGCTCATGTTCACTCGCATAATAAACGCGTTCATCATGCCCAGCGTCAGCAGAATTGTCAATATGTATCTGCATTTGATCCATTTTTCGATCTACGAAACATGACAATGGTTTAGGAATGCCTGTGCTAATTGATTGTCATCGCTCACCATCTGGAGTCCCGGTGATAAGATTCCACGGCTAACAGTGAATTTGTCGCCCTTTGCTGATCTACAATCCAATCATAACAAACTCTGTGCAGAGTTGTTGCCTTCTGTCAGACTGTCTTTTGTAGCTTAGCTACGCTACGCACCTAGTTCGAGCTGCCTTCTGTCGAGTAGGCAGATAACGAGAGACGCTATTTATTTCTTCGTAAATCGAAGGAGTCTGCTCTCGAATAAGCGTATGGGTACGTGCGTTACGATATATAATTATAGCCTATCGTTGATATTGGCAGCTTAGAACCTATGCTCGTAAGTTATGGTTCATGAAGTACATAAAAATTACACCTAATGCTAACAGGGCGTTGTATAATTGCGGTGCTTCTATGAATCGAGGTTCATTACATTCTATTAGGATTTTAAATGTCGGTTACCGTTTCCTGTAACTATGAGCGAATGAGAAATTTTCTCCAAACTGGTTTGGTGAAATGGAACTATAATCCGAATTAGAGAACTTATCTCAATGCCGATATCGTACCTAAAGAATTGAATCACCCATATCGAGATGAATATTAAACAGTTCGGGAATTTTATATGGTTTCGCTCGGCGTGTGCAGTGACGTTTCAGTATTCTTTACACTCAAAAACCAGACTTGTACAAACTAAATATTTAGTTAGTTGACGGTCAACTAACTAACAGTTTTTTGAGTAGTTCTAGTTCTAGTTGTAGTTGCGGATTTTGAAAATTGCGTAGTTCTAGTTCTAGTTGTAGTTGCGGATTTTGAAAATTCTGTAGTTCTAGTTCTAGTTGTAGTTGCAGATTTTAAAAATTCAGTAGTTCTAGTTCTAGTTTTAGTTGCGCATTTCAAAAAAACATTAGTTGCCGAACAACTAGAAAACACTCGTGTGTCCTGCCCTGCGCGATGAGAACTCTTCTCGCGTGACAAGTGCGGTTACTTAGACTTGCTAATGTTATCATGACAAAGGATCGAAGGCCCATTGTTGGATCATAGTTAATACATTGATTATGCCGAGTTCACTGATAACTCGGCAAATTTACAACAATCGACAGTGTGCAGCACACGCAATCTCCCGCTGAGGTTGTTTACCAATTGGAATGTGAACTAGTGATCTCCTGCTGTGCGCTGGCGAGTATTATTTCGGAACTAAGCTGTCGCGTCTGTTAAACTTACGAGATTTGACTCGTGATGATGATACCGACCACGCCTGCCCAGACACAAAGAGAAGACGATCTGGATTCGCCCAAGGTATCTTTACAAAGGAAATTGCAGAAATTGCCTGGGTCGTCTCCTCCTGGCTCTCCGACGCACAAGAAACCGAGACTCTCATTTTACAACTTTCTACCTCCAAGTCAGTGTCGTCCGCTTGAAGTTAAATCCGGCCCGTCTGAGGTGAAAAAGTATGCCAGGGAACAGCGACTACCCCTGGGTCAGAATGCGCTAAACTATTGGCGGAATATGACCGACTTGCCAGAATTACGGAACTTGGCGAAAGATTTTCTTGGGATGACTGCGACATCTGCGCCCAGTGAAAGGGCTTTCTCGCATGCTGGGATTTTGTATTCCCCAAAGAGGGCAAAATTCAACGAAAAACATATTCGCGACTCACGTTGATTCGCTGCAATCAGCAACCGCTGCAGAAAATGGTTTAGTTTATCCTGTACTGATTACAGAATAGTTCTGTCTGTCTGATTTTTCAGTAATTTCGGTGTACCGACGTTCATGTGGAAGGCTGGAACGCCGAATTCGAATAAAATAAAAATGAACGAGCTGATTGAGAATTAAATTTAGTTAGTTGTGTTTTAGTTAGTTAGTTGCCGATATTTAAATTTCGTTAGTTCTAGTTCTAGTTCTAGTTGCGAGTTTTGAAAATTGAGTAGTTCTAGTTCTAGTTCTAGTTGCGGAATTTGAAAATTGGGTAGTTCTAGTTCTAGTTATAGTTGCGAGTCTTAAAAATTGGGTAGTTATAGTTATAGTTCTAGTTAAGCTTTTTGAAAATTCAGTAGTTTGTACAAGTCTGTCAAAAACCTTTACTAGCTAATTGAACAACTTCGCCAAACATTATATAGCCAATATAACCATTTATTCTCATGGTAATTGATTCGGGACAGCGCCACATACTGATGCAATTATTCGCTCGAAAATAGCTGCATGCGCCAGGAGTTCATTTCTCATTGCTTTCCTGAGTTTTCTATTCCCAGTAGCCCATCAAACCACTGCATTGTTAGACAAAATGCATACTAATAACCAACTGGCCCTTACAAAACTACGTACTACTGGACTTCGAAAAAATGGCTAATTTGTTAATCGCCTGCCATAATTTGGTCACATTGCTTTGTTTTTTTTTTCTGCCAAAACTCCCAATACATTTGAGATGGCGTGACATTCATGGCGGCTAATGGAAATTGCCGAAAATACGCAGATGATGAACATATATTTAACATCAACATACAGTATCAGAAAAAAAATTAATGTATGAAAATAGTCGAAAATAATGCATCGCACAGCCACTACGTGGTTTTCCTGAAAAGGGTTGACTGCAACTGGATCTGGTTGACCATAGGCTAATGGTTTTTGTCGGTTTAGTATCTATTTTTATCAGTTCAATACACCACAAAAATGCGATACAAAGAAGAGATAGGAAGGTGTCGAAGCGACCTGGAGTAGTCTTTGGAATCACGCACCCACCTTGGCCTAGGGCCCTAAGCGATGTAAAGAGGAGGCATGTACACTGAATGAAAAGTAAAAGATAGTATAGAAAAAAAGCAAGCGACAAAAAATGGGGTGGCATGTCACGGAAGGCAAGATCGATAGGTCAGGCCGTGTTCCGGTATTCTTGAGGATGGACTAGTATTCATTAAGTAGTAATTGCTTGTATTTCGACTTGAATGTGGACATGCTCGTCGACTGTCGGATGGCCGGCGGGATACTGTTCCAGACGACAGGTCCGGCATATTCGATGGAGCGATGATCTTTTCGGTCGATCATATTATGATATTTGGACGACGTGGACGTGCGTGTGTTGTACTTGTGCGCTTTCGATTTCGAGGTAAAGAAGTCATTGAAATATTCGTGGCAATGACCGCAGATTTCAGCAGGATACCAGAAAGAGAGATGGCAACAATGGCAGATATAATACAACAATACTTCAATGCGTTTGGTAAGGGTTTGAAATCAATGATGTTGTAATGCAAATACATATATAGGCTAAAACAGGTTGTGGCAACCAACTCGCCACCTACATGAAATAGTCGTGGTTCGCCACGTAATGAGAATTCAATCATAGTTTAGGATGTCCATTCACTTGATTGACTAACTACAGACAACTACAGACAAAGTAGAAAAGTTCATAAAGCATCGTGTCAAATAGCATGTGTGTGCCGAATGCCCGCCGCACTCCGAGACTTTTTTAAGAAGTCGAAATCCCAAACCAACTCGACGATGCAACGCATTGCAGCCTAGCTGAACGACGTATCCAATTCCATGTCAAAAGACAACGTATCAGGAGGCGGATTCTTTTTCTTCTTTGCATTGGAGCAACTTACGATGAAGCCGCCCAGCACCAGCACAATTATAGCGCTGCTGATCGCGGCCATTATGATGGCGACCATAAATCCAACACCTGTAATAGAAAATAAGATGTAGTCATTTTCGAAGCACTAAGCCTAAACCCCTGAGGATATATGATACTATAGCCATGTACTTTAGGACGAAATAGCTCAGTTGCTAACAGCATCACGACCAAGCGAGCATTCTGGACGTTGTAACATTGCATCATCTATATTCCTGCCTGTAATCTTGGTTCGATTGGGATTATTATTACAGGGTATTACATGCCTCGAAATGATGTTTGATTTATACAATATTAATTTTAAAGACATTCTCATAAACGTGATGGAAACTTATCTCGAAACTACTTACCACTTCTCAAATGTTGAATAGTAAAACGTAGTTTTGTTTGATAAACATTTCGAATGGAAGTAAGTGTCAAAACACATAAAACATTGAGTAAGTTGTGCTAGTGGGTAAACCTAGTTGAGCACTCCACAAAAGTAGGAGTGCTTCTTTAAGGAGACTCTTGGGGCTACAGAACTTCAAGCTACAATTGAATAATATATTGATATTGAAATGAACCCGAAGATTTTCTGCTGACACTCGTCAGGGGCAGGACCGTAACCACACTTCGTCAGCCCCCCAAAACGTTGGTCTTGGGCGCCTATAGGGTGAAACACCGAACTTCTGGGGGGCCTTCCCCCAGACCCCCCAGGCTCGACTCTTTTTTCCTCTACTTATCGCCTTACACGAGGTGTCCTGTTTAGTGAGTTAGCTGATATCGCCTGAACGAGCGAAGCGCGAAAAATTCTATAATGCATAAATGAAGTGAAATGAAATGAATTTTTTTATCCTCTGTTCACGAAATCAGATTTACCGGTTATAGAGCTGAGTGAGGTGTGTTGGAAAAGGTAACTAAACATCTTCGGGCGTACCCGTTTGGTATAATGACTTCGTTACATGATGCTATTTCGTGACCAATGTTCCATCTAACCTGCGCACGTGCGCAAATACGCAGTGCTGACACGGTCTCTGCGCACAGAAATCTATGTTGCGCACAAAAAATCAAAAAATCCGAAGTGATGACCTTTTTTTAGTCTTTACGCACTGTCGTCCCTGGGTATGAGCACCAAGTTGGTGAGTGTGCGCAGAATCGTCAGAAATTAGAGGGAACATTGTTCGTGACCTCCTATCTGCTATGTCAAAAGATATTGAAATCGCCCAAACTTACTGAACTAAAAGAAGCACACGATTTAAAATTGGTATTTCTTTACTGGCTAATAATTTTTCCCTGCGGGTTGGTATTTTTCTTGTGGGGTTCAGATCGCCAGGACAGGATCATTCGGCGTCAGCCATTTAGGAGCCTATGGACAATTAAACACATTATTAAAGTTTTCGATCAGCATAAGGGCATTCCTTTTCGGCAAAGGTCTTCGTTGCTGATCGTTCTGGCACACTTCTCGGAGTCACATGTTACATGGTCTGTAACTTATTGTCTTGGTGCGTCGTAAGGAAAAAGGAAAGGACGTAGTTTATTTTTGTCCTTAGTGTTTTTTTGCGGCATATACACCGACTCATGCTACACATACACACGATATATCCATATGCATACCATGAGTGCATGACGTGCATATGCCCCTGGACAAGGAAGTGCAGATATAGCCTTTACGGCTTTCCAAGTCATGCACCACCCCTCCATGCTATCCCAGTAATGCATGAGCGTCAAGCAGGGAAGTCATGGACACCAGTGTTACTAATCAGGTCTTTGGTCTGACCCGGCCGGGGATCGAACCCACGACCTACCGATCAAGAAGCCGGACGCTTCACCATTACGCTATCTTGTCGGCATTACGCTATCTTGTCGCGCTGACAACATCCACTGACTTACTCATGTCACACCGCACTTCGCCACCAGTCCAACCGGCATTCGTAACCGTGGTTGCTCCCGCTGTACCGACGCATTCAATCACATCCACGACCGCTTTGCCAGATACCGCATCCACCAGATTGTATCGACTGAAAACACGGATATATATTCTGGATATAGCACAACTACATGGTTGCGCAGTTACGTACAGGCTTGTACAACTAGAAAATTTTAGCTTCAGAATTAAAATTCAGCTTCACAATTTTTTAAAAATTAGATTAGAAGTAGAAATATAGCTACACAGTTTTTTTTCTAAATAAGATTTGAATTAGAATTATAGCTTCATGGTTATTTTTTTCAAATCACATTAGAATTAGAATTATAGCCACACATTTATTCCGAAATTAGATTAGAATTTGAATTATAGCTACACAGTTTATTCTAAATTAGATTTGAATTAGAATTATACTTTCAGTTTTTTTCAAATCGCATTAGAATTAGAATTATAGCTACACGGTTTTTTCTAAATTAGATTAGAACTAGAATTATAGCTTCAAAGTTTCTTTTTTCAAACTAAATTAGAATTAGAATTATAGCTACAGAGTGTTCCTACAGGGATTGTAATAGACAGAAGATTACAATTGGAATTATATCTACATTTTCCCCAAATTAGTTCAGAATTATAGCTACAGTTTTTTTTCTAAATCAGATTAGAATTATAGCTACACAACACAGCTATTTCCGAATTACATTAGAATTAGCATTATAGCTGCATATCTAGGCCTACTTCCAAATTAGAATGGAATTAGAATTATAGCTTGACAGTGTTTTCTAAATCGGAGTAGAATTAGAATTAAATCAACATTTTTTCCAAATGAGATTGGAATCGTAGCAAAAGTTTTTTCTAAATCAGATTAAAATAATAGCTTCACAGGACAGTTTTTGACCCTGTCAGATTACAATTAGGATTGTAGCTACACATATTTTTACTAAATAGGATTAGAAGTAAAATTATATGTACATTTTTTCAAAATCAGTTTATAATTTTTTCTAAATTAGATTAGAATTAGGGTTAAAGGTCAAAGTCGTCATCGTCGGTAATCAAGTCGAAGTCGAAGTAATTAAAAAGTAATTAATCTAGGCGTAGGTTTGCCTAAAATACTGAAAACTGTCAAGTAGAAGTAGTCAAAATCATAACTACTTGAGTTCGGTTCATATCAAATCAGAGATCATCCTCATAAGTACAAGAATGGCAAATGCCTGCACACCGAGCTTGGCTCGTTTCTCACCACACATTTCTCTCGTAGCGTATTCAGGGTAACCAGACATGAGATTAGACTTAAAATGTGAGAATAGAAATATTTTGCAAATTAGATTAGGATTAGAATTAGAGTTAGGAAACATTTGACATTTCATTTTTCCGACTTGACTCCCGAAAGCCCCATCTCCACTATGATAATCGGTGGTAGTTTTCCTTTTATAAAGCCAACTTTCATGGTAGATCCAGAACAACCCGATTTCACGTGCATTTCGTGGCGATTAATTAAGTATTGCCGTCCTAATATTACCATCCGCTATCGCCTCTTCGTGCGCTTTCTCCCCCACCCAATCTCGCCCACGTTGGGAAGCACTGCTCTAATTAGCCTAGTTAGACCTTTAGAATTATCTGTGGTTGTTTATTGTCCAAGTCTGGTTACTTACTATGGGCAGGTGTAGATGATGTAAGCTTTGTACGGCAACCTCCCGAATGACGAAGCGTGGCTGCCGTCCTGCAACCGTACTGACCGTGTTGCTGACCTCGGCCATGTCGGGGCATCTTCCAGCATGCAGTAAATTTCTAGAACGCAAACCAATATAAGTGCTGGTCGAAGCAGTCGGCGTTGCTACTCAATCGAAGTAACGCCGGAAATTCCTAGGATTCCAGTAGAACTGGGACATAAAGATCTGAAAAGTACCCAAGCAGTATTTTCAAAATGTAGATTTCGTTGATGCTCCGCATACCGTTAGCAGTTTAATCGGAAGTACACCACCTTTCGAATTTACAGATGCATCTTGCGGACTGATGCAGAATTACTAATGTCGCTATACATTAGGTGCGATTTTCCAAACCACAGTATATTTAGTTATCGTTATACAGGGGCTCTTTTGTCGAGCCGACATCACGATTCCACAGATAAAAGTGATGCACTTCACAAAATCTCAATTTTTGCCTCAAATACCATTAAATGCATACCTGGGCATTGTGCGGCCCGCGGGTCAAATGCACCGCGATTATGAGCGGCCCTCGAAAAGTTTTAGACTATAAAATCTATTTATTAATTTAATGTATGAACAGAAACTGCTACATAAACTGATCCGGAAATGCGTTTACGTTGAAGTCTCGTTTATTTATGTTAGGGTTACAATATTTTGAGATCCGAAAACGGGAACACTATTCAAAAATTCTGTAAACGCCAGCACCGCACAAGAAAACCGGTGATTTTGAAAATTTTTCGACCGATAGTACCAGGGTAATAAATAACCAAGTCACGAGGCTCCGAGTCCCAAGTCACTCTCACTTTTATAGTTTTGACTCGAGTCAAGTCGAGTCATTTTCAATTCCCCACCGAGTAAAGTCCGAGTCCAAGTCAGCGAGTAGAGGTCGAGTTCGAGTCATGGTATTATGATTCGAGTCCGAGTTCAAGTCATTATGTTGACTACTCTGTTTCCAATTAAAGTTCTGTAAAACCCGCAATTTATAACGCTATTAGTGATATCGAAAGGTGTGCATTTATAATATACTGATTGTCTTCGCTTTTAGCAGTTTCTGGTCGCA
Organism: Botryllus schlosseri; assembly: GCF_051294905.1. Classification (NCBI taxonomy): domain Eukaryota; kingdom Metazoa; phylum Chordata; class Ascidiacea; order Stolidobranchia; family Styelidae; genus Botryllus; species Botryllus schlosseri. Next base: position 23,772,983 of record NC_137246.1, on the reverse strand, counting down.
TTTTCAAGTACCAGTACCATTGAAGAAATCCCAATAGTGTGGTTAATTTATAGTATCCTTCGAAATTACAATGAAATGTCGGTCTTGGACGACTGCGTCTCGAGTCATATGACTTGGTTCGAGTCATCCGCAATGAGTCGAGTCCAAGTCGAGTCAATACACAGATTGAATCGACTCGAGTGAAGTCGAGTCATCGGAAAATCGTGGCTTGAGTCGGACTCGAGTCGAGTCGAGTCGGTATTATGAGAAAAACCATGCAGTGAGTATAAACTCTCGGCTTGATGCGGAGCTAGCAAAACAGCAAGGCTATTTTACCAAGCCGCACATAGCCATAGGGACGCATTCTAATATTAACGCACCCCTTAACAATATGTGTTAACGATGTAATTCACTGCTTTCGATTTAGAAATAAAACTGCACGCCGCAGAACATAGTCTAAACTTTTTTCTCGGCCCACCTGCGTATTTTCTGCTTCACATTCGGCCCACCGGGAATAATAATAATCGCCCACCCCTGATTAAGTGGAAGGTTTTAAAACATAAGCACGTGGGCATGTAGTACAAGTTAGGTAGGCTTACCATATTTTGGAAATCTAAAAAGAGGACACTTTTTCAGAAATTTGAGACTTGCAAAACCGGAGAAGAATTCTCAAAAATCGGTGAATTTTTCCCACTTTGTGATCGATTGACTAAAAAATGAAAGGTCAACTTCTCGCTCAGAGCTCAAAATACCGTTTTTCTCTCCATATTGCTAGGTGGTTGACTAAAAAAAAAAAAAAGAAGGTCAACTTTTCGCTCAGAGCTCAAATCACCGTTTTTCACTCCGAAATACTCGCCGGAGCGTCACTTCTGTGCTAATTTACGGCATATCACTCGCATTTTGCTCTAAATGTGACCTAAATTTTCAAAAAAGAGGACAAAAGGGCGTCATCCGAGGACACTTTCAAAAAAGTCAAAAAGAGGACAAATCCTCTTAAAAGAGGACGTATGGTAACCCTAAAGTTAGGCAAAAGAAATAGTAGAATGTTCTTCGTTTTTGACCACCACCGGCTATATACACATTTGAAGACAAATGATTAATCAAAGGTTGAAACGACTTCACCGAAGTGTGATTTAATACCAGGTATTAATATCAATCCTCACATTGAATTGTCGTTATCATGATTTACCTACACACGTTCCGTTTCTATCAGAAAAGCCGGTACTGCATGCACACCCGAATCCAATGTCCGTGTTGAAGCATGTCTGATTCCTGGTTCCGCATGAATGAAGATGGGATTCACATTCATTGACGTCTGTGAAAACGAGTATATCAACATAGTATCCTATATGGTGTGGACACAAGCAAATCTCACGGCTCAGTGAAATTGATCTACGTCACACTTTCCATTTGGTCAAAGGCAACTTTTCGGACATTTTTGACTGACTAGCCGAGCGCTAAATTGGATAAAACGGGTATCAATTGAAAGCTGCTGCTTTCCTTGATTACGAAAATATACATTTTATTCTGCTCATGGTCCCGGAACCCTCCAACATCAGCATCGAATTTTGCGTCGTGATCAACTTTTGAATTGTGACGCAACAATGCTGACTGGCAAAACGAGAGTGAATCTAAGAAGAAAGAGCCAGAGAAAGCATTCTTGTGTCACAATTCTAAACTTGATCACAATGCAAAATTCGAATTCGAATTAGTATTATGATCATCATCATCATCATTGGTTTATTAGCAATTTTATCAGTTCAATACACCACAAAAAATGCGATACAATGAAAAGAAAGGAAGATGTCGAAGCGACTAGGAGTTGTCTATGGAATCGGACACCCACCTTGGCCTAGGCCAGTGGTTCCCAACCTTTTTCGACCCATCGCCCCCTTTTCAAGGTCAACACCGCTCATCGCCCCCCAAATTTTGTGTACCGAAAATTGGGCATACAAACTGTAATCACCGGCGGGTTGACTGAAAAAAAAGGTCAAATTTTCGGCTCGATGTCTAATTTGACACACTTAATTTCCGTGGGTTGACTAAAAAAAAAGGTCAGCCGTTTTGACGCCTCATCGCCCCCTTTGCCCATTTTCGCCCCCCTAGACCGCCAAATCGCCCCCTGGGGGCGATATCGCCCACGTTGGGACCACTGGCCTAGGCGATGTAAAGAGGAGGCATGCACACTGAATACAAGTATAGAAAAAGTATAGAAAAAGGAAGCGACAAGAAATAGGGCGGCATGTCATGGGAAGCGAGATCGATAGGTCAGTCGTGGTCCGGTAATCTTGAGGATGGACTGTATTTATTTAGTAGTAATTGCTTGTATTTCGACTTGAATGTGGACATGCTCGTAGACTGCCGAATGGCCGGCGGGATACTGTTCCACACATCAGGTCCGGCATACTTGATGGAGCGATGATCTTTTCGGTCGATCATATGATATTTGGACGACGTGGACGCGCGTGTGTTGTACTACAGAGTTGGACTACAGAGTTCCTTCCTAATTAGAACGGAATTAGAACTATAGATACACATCTTTTCCAAATTAGATTAGAATTAGAATACGGAATTCGTGACTTGAACATTGAGTCAACTTTAGTTCATATCAAATTAGAGCTCGTTTTCGTGAGCACGAGAATAGCAAATGTCAGTACAACAGGCTTAGCTCGTTTCACACTAGTCAGCTCTCCTGCAGCATTTACAAGAAAACCATAAATTATATTAGAGTAAAATTATAGCACGGAAACATTTCATATATCGGATTAAAATTATTACTAGAGCAAAGAAACATTTCACAAAACGATTCTATTCACAAAGTTGAATATCAATCGAAAACAACATCCTATTTGACAGAATCTTGAAAGGTAAGAAGTAATAGGTACCAATACCACTTGATGACTGAAGGAACAATAAGCGTATAAAACATGTACTTTGCTATAGGCCTAAAAATGAAAATATTTCGTTATGTCACCACTTCAACTGGGTGATGATTTCGCGCATACCTGCTTTTGCCGACGAAATGATAATAGAGGTCGAATTCCGGAACGCAGCAAGCGTTGTTATTTCATTCATCAGCGCTCTCTCGATATCAGCTTGATATTTAGTAATGTTGCTAAGGTCTTGGTCACTGGCAGTCACAACAATGAAGTTGACGATAGTTGCATCTCCTTCGTGACGCTCTGATACGGTCGAATTGAGGTTCGAGTCCGAAAATATATCGGACAGCTGCAAAAATCACCACGGATAGGAGTATTGATAAAGCAGTTGTAATTTGATCATAACTGAATGGAATCAGTTACTGCGATGGCGAAAACTGCCCTTCGAACGACAAAGCACCTGGTGCGCAAGACGCGTTGGTGGCGCGATAGCGTGGTGGTAGAATTCACAGCTGCAACACCAATGGATTGCGGGTCCGAGTCCGACTGAGGTTGACTACAGAATTCCTACCGAAGTATTGGAGGTTTATCTAGGCTCCTCCTCGCCACGTGAGGTGTCTTATAAAAATCCTCGAAGTGGGTCGTGCTACAGGTCGGTAAATACGGAATCAAAAATAATGAATATCGGCCTGGTGTAAGATAACCAATGTAGTCGAAGCACCACGAATATCAAAACAAACAAACAGACTCGTTCGAAACAAATTTGCTTCCTCGTTATTCATCCTCGTCTTACAAAAGCCTTGAACGAAAGTGGGCCGTGCTGCAGATCAGGAATACCAGGAATATATAAGGAATATCGGCCTGGCGTAAATAACCATAGCCGTCGAAACTCCATGAATACCAAAGCAGCAACAGCAACAATAGGCTGCATGTATACTAGGGCTCTTCAAAAATGACCTTTCTTCTCAAATCGTACTGGCTACTTGATAAAATTGTTAGGTTACCTTATTTAAGCCTACACACAAAATTTGGTTCAATTCCAGCCAGTAACCGCTTTGCTACAGGAGAAGAAAGTTTCTATTTATTATATAAAAATAAATAATAAAAAATTTGAAAATTTTTTGTTCACCCCATGAAAGTGTTGGGCTGTCTATAGAAACGATGCTCACCAAATTTGGTTCAATTCCAACCAGTGGAAGCGGAGTTATTGCCGTCGAAAAATTCAGATTTGAATAAAATAGTATTTACGGTGACCGATTCTTTGTTTATTTATTATAGTTGTGGTCACCGAAACTACTATTTTATTCAAATCCAAATTTTTCGACGGCAATAACTCCGCTTCCACTGATTGGAATTGAACCAAATTTGGTGAGCATAGTTTCTATAGACAGCCTAACACTTTCATGGGGTGAACAAAAAATTTTCAAAATTTTTTATTATTTATTTTAATATAATAAATAGAAACTTTCTTCTCCTGTAGCAAAGCGGTTACTGGCTGGAATTGAACCAAATTTTGTGTGTAGGCTTAAATTAGGTAACCTAACAATTTTATCAAGTAGCCAGTACGATTTGAGAAAAAAAGTCAATTTTGAAGAGCCCTATTCCAAACGGTTGTACAGTGTACATTGTACAGCTAAAATATTTTCATCTTTAAGTAATTACAAAAAAGTTAGAATTACAGCTGCGCAGATTTTTTCAAATTAGATTACAATTAGAATAACTGAATTCGCGAAAACTTGGATATTAAATGTAGTCAGAACTCATTCTCGTGTGCATGAGCAATGAGTATAGCAAATATCTGTACACCAATATTGACTAGTTTCACATTATACAGTTCTCTTGTGGCATTAAAAAAATACAGAAAGTAGGTTAGAATTAGAGCAAAGAAACATTTCACCAATTTACTTAGAATTAGATAGTTTCCGAATCTGGTCGTGTGACCAAATACACTCCCGTCGTACTGCGCGCCCAATATGCCGTTTGGATACATTCAAAATTTTCGAAATTTACTTGAAGACACAATTGTAAAGCATTTCTAGCGCAGATTTTCCTACACTAGCACTTACCCTGTCTGTAAATCCAGTTTTATCGAATTTGCGTGGATCAGTGAGATTAAACTGATAGGAAATTGACCCGGTAATTTGTGTCAGAGCTGTGAAATAAGAAAGATAGAACATACGTAAGCTCGTTAGATTGATATTCGTAGCATGCTGTCGATGTTAGATTGAGATAATCCTATACTTAATAGGCCAGTGTTGCTAACTGACACATTTGGGTGCCAAATTTCGAAATTTAGGCTTTTTCGTGTTGGCTGGTACCGGAATTTTGGGTTTGATACGTTGTCACTAATTTGGCGCGTTCCACGATCTGCAACAATCACAAAGGAAATGTGTCTTCAGCACACTGGATTAATAACAAGTGCTGTCTACTTACTTGTGTACCCAATGAAGTATCTGAGGTTGTTTAATATATAATTGCATTAAGCACGTTGGTGTGTTATTGCATTGCATCAAATTATTAGGTCACAGGTCACTTTATCTGCTGCCCAGCGCAATTTCTGCTTTGTAATGTCAACTATCCTTCACTTAGGGCTGTACACATACTTTCCCTTTCCTGGACATAAGAACTCAGGCCTAGTTTAGATCGTTAAGACGTATAGGTAATTCGTGATCCCTCAAAGCTTGCTGATCCATAAGAAGTGTTTGCCCAGTTCGTCTTCGTGCCAATTTTGTTATAGAGTTGCGGACTTCTTCAGATCTAACTTGACGACACGATACAGAGAAAAATGAATTCCACCAGGACGTAAGATCTTATTTCTGTGGTCTAATGTGGGATTCATTGGACTGTTGAAAGTCATTCCTCTTTTATGTAGCATATTTCGAATATTCAAGATAATTTGGCACTATTTCAGTAGGTTTCGCTCTATTTTACGAAAAATTTGGCACCCGGAGCCGTTCTCGCAGTTAAACAACCCAGCAATAGTCAATTTGCATTCTTACCTGCGGCTGTCGAATCGCAGATCGATAGGAACGAGCCTGAATGACAAACAACATACATGCATTTTGTCAATTACTACCGTACATCATTCAATATACGCTGCTACAATAATTTTAATAATTTTCGTATAGATCTCAGACGCTGATATAAATGTGCAATAATAAGATAAACCAACAGAAGATATCATTCAACAATACAAAACAGACAGATACCGAGCAATGGAAGGCAGTAAATTCAGAGCAACGATAACGTCGGTATACTCACGCCTTTCAGCGTATAGCCAGGTTAGACTTGAATCTGCCACTAACATGCAATGTAATGAATCGACAACGAAATCTTTCACTTACCTAATGCTACTACTAATTTAAATATCTCGACGTTCATTAGAACTTCCTTTGACGGCTGCTGCCTTCCCAAATATTAGCAAGAACGCATCGCTAGGACTTTCCTCCGATAGAAGTTGTATTACGTAGCTGGTATAGTCAACGTTAACTGAGTAGGCGGAAGTACGTCACATAACACGACACGCAATGTGCCGTCTATCATATTCATCGACAAAATGATCGAAAATTTGCTCTCACTTTGTAAGCAGTTACCTGCCACATGAGCCTAAATAAGTTTATCCAAGAATAAATAGTTATAGACCAGGGAAAGGGCTCGCCTGTGGCCAGCTTTAGGGCTTTAGGCCAGCATTCGTTTGCGTTCTTACCTATATATGCAATTATACATGTATTGACTTATAAATTGCCAGTTATCATATACGAGATACTGCTGTTGTAGCCTACATGGCGTTCTTTGTCACCGCAACTGTAGAATTTGGCAAGTTTAGTTGCTTACCCGAATGCGGGGTCAACCGTGGCAAACGATATCGTAGGCCCAGGATCAGCTAACCGTCTCTCATCGCCGCGCCAAAACAACAACCCTTTGATAGTGCCTGCATATCGTTCGAAACCGCTGATGCAGCGATATACGATTATGCGGTATCAGTGACAAAAGCGATTATATGCTGTTTTATGCTACTAAGCTATAACTTGGATCAATTTTTTTCAATGAATTCCTATTTTGTTATAGCATGTAATCCAACGAGTAAATATTGCTGTCCAATTGTCGCCTTTCATGACACAATAGCACACAAAACAGAAGAGCAGGAGTGCATAGTACGTATCTTAGGCCTGCGTGCCATGTTGAGTGAAGTAAAAACAAACAGGCTGTATCCAACTATGCTAGCGAACTCGCTAGCTTACCGACTCCTCCGCAGATTGCATGGTATTTGATCTTCGCATCGATGTCACCATGAGGAGTCTTCGATTATATTCGATATAGATAAAATTTTAGCGCGACCTCTTGGTGAATAATTAATCATGTGATAATTTGCAACGAAGGACACAGATCACAGATTCATTGACATTTTTGTGCCCCACAGCCCGAATACAGTTTCCACGTTTGCTAGACGCAAACTGTTTCAATTTTCCGAAATCAGTTTTTTTGGTGTATCAGTCATTCATTTCAAACGTAACTTCAATTCAAAGTCAAGTCTATCCTCAGAGCAGCATTGATAATCATTACCATGCGTATATATCGCAGCAGCATCGCAGCAAAATGGTTATGACTAATTGAGTGTAAAGTGACAAGCCTGTACAACATTCGTGATGTACACGCGGGAATTTGAATATATTGATCACACGTGGACCTAAAAACGGGGATTTTCAATATGTGAATATATAGGTTTTGTCAAACCTATGAGAAGACGCTGCTTATATGCTGCTTATACCACGCGCCTCTGACGCTACTCAAATATGAAACCGACAAAATTGCTCAAGTGTGGGAATTTACGAAGAATTGCCTGAGAAAACTCGTCCCAGACTTCATTAGCACGAAGCGCAAGACGCATCCCGGAACCGAAGCAGGTTTAGGAGCGGTGTCTACAACGATGAGTAGCCCAGATAAACCGCTTAGCATAATGTCAGATCGTACTACAGTTGTAGATGGAAATTCGAAACTATATTCCGCGATGAGCGAAGTGGCCTATAATTATTCCCTTGCCACAGCCAGGGCATGGGATGGTATGTTATGGAAGTATGGTATGGTATGGAACGATATTTCTGTATGGAATATGGAAATGTGCAAGTATGGTATGGTATGGAAATTTCCCAAGTATGGTATGGAATTGTTTTTCCATACTTCCATACTTTGTCCATACCTTGACTGTTTTGCCAGAAACATGATAATGATCGTACTTTCGATTTGTCAAATTGATTGCATATCTCAGAAAATTGCTCACTGTCTATATCAGTGGCGGCTCGTGACAATATCGGGTGGTGGGGCAAGGGCTGCAAGCGACTTTTTACCAAGATGACGTCACAATGGCGTTTTCCAACGTAAACAAGTAACTTAATGATGGTACGGTAACATGAATTTCCCGGCAACAGTGATTTTAACGTATGTGCCACGAGAGGTCCGCTGGTGAGCTGTGACTTGAAGTGTGGTAACTGCGTAAACGGCGTACGGAACAAAGATTCAACACGGTTCATGTTCGCATTAGACCTGACTAATTATCTGCAGAAATGGAAATGACTATAACTCGAGAGATAGCGTAAGCCTAATTGGAAAGGTCAACGAATTCGGACAGATACGCAATTGTTATCTCATAGATTGGGCCTGTCCTATTGAATCCAAAACATCATTGTAAAGGACTAAGAATAGCAGGCTCGGAAATTTGGTCTCGGTACAGCATAAGAGATTTTGGGCTTGAAACTGGAGACTGTAACACGGCACATACGTTTTTATTACTGTCTTATAGGTCTGCTGCGAAATCGCCTTTGAAAAATATATTACCGAATAAATACGTGGATGAAAGCCTTAAACTTAGTACACTGTTACATGACATTATCGAGAAGTGGCCTCATGGCCCTTTTCGGTATGGTACACTGTCAAAATTAATGCGAACAGACCAACACCGAATTTTGCGTAAAATTTACTGAGGAATAGGCTGATCAAGTGACGAGGGGTTGTACGCAAATGGCTTGAAGGCCACAATTTCACGGTGAAATTGACATTGGAGAATATACGATCAAAGTAAATATTTGAATGCAAACTGAGAATGATATCATCATCTCACTTAACGTTACCGCAGATACACCGGCTTTTGCGTGAAATCCGCAATGTGTTGTAGGCTAAAGTGTCAGATCGGAGCACATCTTTACCATACTCGACCTTGATAACGAAATTACTGCCCTAATCATTGAGTGTCAACCTTGAGACTTGGCACAGCGTTCGATACTAAAATCAAGACATACCGTGCAAAAGCTTATGACGGATCTAGGTAAGGAGCATCGTTAACATCAATAGAAACCAATACCGGCTTTGCGTATAATCTGTTAGCGATAAATGACGAGTCAGCTCTCACTTGAATTAGGAAACGAAATTACCACTAACACAGTTCAGTGACAAACTTAAAACTTGGTACAGCGTTCGATACTAACAGTAAGACTTACCGTGCCAAATGTCATAACCGATCTCAGTATTGAACACCGTCAAAACCAATGGATACCAATACCGGCTTTTGAGTAAAATCTGTTTGCGATACATGACGGATCAGCACACACTCAACTTCGGAAACGGAATTACTACCCTAAACTTTAAGTAGAAACCCTGAAACTTGGGGCAGTGTTAAATACCACCATCACGACATGACATAACAAGTTTCAAGAGTTTTCATGGTGTGAAACCCCATTAAAATCGACCTATACCAACAAAGGTCGACTAAACGCATATGACGGTAACAGAGTTCAGCTATAGATACGATTGTTACATCACACCTTAAGGGCACAGAGCTATCGTGCCCCGGTTGCTCGGTAATTTTATGAATAGGAGAGAGTAAATCACCGTTTCTTTATTATGCGCGGTTTTGAGAGAATAGACAGTGAAAGCTTGTTATGAGCGCTACCGGGGCAAGCCCCGGCTAGGCATTCGCGAAGCGAAAACACAGAAGAGAATTTGATTTTCGCATAGACTTCGCTATATATGGACATTTACAAGCGAAAGGACAAGAAGTATACGATTTTCGCTGTGATTTCGGTTTATATAGATAGGTGTGCGTCTATAAATGGTAAAGAATTGTTATTGAACAGAATTTTAGGTGGGGCAATGCCCTAGTTGCCCTATAGGACGAGCCGCCACTGGTCTATATTCATATCTCAAATTTCGATTCATGAGTCACCCATTCCAGCCGACATCTAATTGAAGACAACAAAGTTGTGCAACGCGCACATTAAGAAAATAGTAATAATAATTATTTCAATCTAAATATCATAAAAACGAATGATATTCGACATATGTCGCGTTAAAATTTGCATTTCACTTATCGCAACTTCCACTCCGTAAATTATCAAGGGTGTTTTAAAATCGTAGACTCTGAGAATGTAGAAGTTACATGATTATTATTATCAATTTGTTGATCTTGAAAATCATTTTCTGCGCTTTGGTACGATGATCATCACGCAATATCTATTTGACATGACCATCATTGAAATTCAAAATTATGTAGCTTGTCTTGGTGCGACGTTGCGATATGCCGGCTTTCAATCCGCATTGTAACTTCATGAAATCTGGTTATCTCTGATAAAAGAATGAACACAGTGATGTTGGCTGATGAAGGTAATGAGTGCGACCCACAGATTGGCGCGGAAAATAGGCATTTGATCCACTGTCACGAAATTGTTGTAGTGATGTAAAATTATATAGTAAGATATATTCTAATTATAGAGACTGTAGATCAGGGGTGTCAAACTCAAATTGCGTTGCGGGCCGGATTCAAGCCTTCAAATCGCCCGCGGGCCGGACCAGTCAACTGATTTCAAAATGTTACCTCGGTGAATACTACTTGTTGGTTCATTTTCCATTAAACTCCGAACTCAGTGTTTACTTTTGCCTTCTCGAATTAGAGCGAGTAAAACCACAACGCCGTATTCGGTTGGTTATAATGTGGCATATGAACATGCTCGACATTTGCTCTCTTGAGGGAATATTTACTAAAAGTATTTCGTGCAAAAATATCTCAACATTTGTTACACATGTGCTGGATGGTTCTACTCAGAATGGCTTCGTGGGCGGGATAGAATCGTCTGACGGGCCGGATGCGGTCCGTGGGCCGCATGTTTCACACCCCTGCTTTAGATATTCCAAAGCAATGTTTTCTGACAGGTGGGGAATTCCCCACCTGTGGAATTTAGGCGTTTCTGGTTAGGAATAGACTCACTTCTAAAAAAATCTTCACAATATTAATCTCGTTTATTAAACGTCTTTATGAGATGCCGGTCGTATGTCTTTTATTTCTTAGCTCATTTGCAATTCAGCCAGTCGTATTATCAGTGCCTGCATTCTGCAATTAACGAGAATAATCGACTATCGGCACGCGATCTCCTGCATATATTCATTATCCATTCGTATGCGAGAAGGTGTGATTGAAATCACCTTATTCGTTGTAATAAGAGTCCATGTAAATGAATATGTAAGTGTATCTGTTATGGCGGCTTATATCTACCATACGCATAAGTTCGTCAACACCAGGATGTTTATCTGACCCGTGCATTATTTGGCATTTACACATGTAAATTGATGCAACCTCGCTATACATTTGGAAAAATTTCAAACCCTTCCTATTTTTTTGTCGTCTTACGTGTACTGTACATTTTTACGGAGGTGCAACATTGCGTTAACGGTAACTATTTAACTGCCCCTTAATGTTATAGTGTGCTGCTCAATTCTAGGAGTCTTATCTTTCACCCAAGTCTTTAAAAACAAAGCCTTACCAAACTGTATGGGAGGAAGCAATTTTATAGGGTTGAAATATAGATTTTGGATCGTGGGGAATAAAGAAAAAAAGATTTGACAGTACCTAGTGTTTCATGTAATGTTTGTAGATGATGTTACTGCTAGCAGTACGTTACCACACTATATGTCATGAGATTCTGCACTGTGATTTCCAAATCATCCCGTGTGTGTATATAATACGTTCCGTCTTCGATGATTAGGCAACCTACATCGCTGACGACGTATGATAAGAGGAAACTGGATATATCATTGCTGCATGAGGGTTGTTCAAACGGACAATTTCATCCAAAATAACCAGAATACAAACGCCGGGACATCTCTATACATCAAAAATAGAATATCACTTGAGAGCTTGGGCAAGTTGCGAAAGTATGTAAAAAGCATCAAATGTGGTATGGAAAATGTTGTTATGGTATGTAAAATTGTCAAGTATGGTATGAAACGAATGCTACGGGCACGGAGTATGGAAAATTCCCATTCCATTCCATACCATACCACGCCCTGGCCACAACTATGGATTGGATATCTATCGTTATCTACTTTCTATTCGACAAAATATCAATGTAATTTGATCTTAAAACCTGTAAAATTCGTTTATAAGCAACCCACTTACGAAGTGCAGGTAGGAATAAGTTGCTTGATTAGTTGTTACGTATATAAGTCTGCCTCCGCCATTGCTGACTGATTAAAATCGGCATGCACATTTCAAGTGATTCTTCAATAATTTATTTATCGGATTGCGTTCACACATATATTACGACATAAAGTTTGATCTATGAAAAAACGAAATTCATATTAAACGGTTATTGGATGGGAATCGGCAAAACTTTGGCACCGGAAAAATCATTGATCGGTCGCAAAATAAAACTATTTTTTGGAAATGTAGAGTGGAATAAAATTACAGTGGTTGCGTGGAGGGTACATATATAGGAACTTTGCATTTACAAGCAAGAATAAGTAAATATGCATTGTGATTTCTTTCGAGCATTTACAAGTACTTTTGCGCAAATCAATCCGATTGGGGTACACCGTGATTACAGTCTAATAACGTACTGTAAGAATGAAGCCAATAAATAGAATCGAACATATATATATAGCATGCATCACGAAACTCGCGCCAGAAGAGTTTCGATGACAAGATATCGACGATTTAGTTAGTCATTGCAAATGAAATTTCTATTGAATGGACGTAAAATGAGATGATCATAGATTGTGGATTGAAACGTTGATTACAAATAAATATGGCAGTCCATTCGACACTGGATAGACTTTGTGTGGTACAAAAACGCCAAAAGACGAAATATTAACACGGGGACAGCTGTTAGGCCACGACGACTCGATTACATATCTCAGCTTCGAATGCAATGCTCAGAATTGTAAGTCAGGTATAAAAGTGACGACAAACAGTTTTTCGGCAATGGAGTCACGCCACGAATATAGTAAGTAGCGCAGAAAACCACGACACAATGTCCAAATTAATAATGCCAGATGGAGGGGCAAGGCACCGCCTCAAGTGACTATACAAAACACCACTTAGTTGGGTACCAGTGGTGGGATTCAGTCGGATCGCATCGGTTCTATACAACTGTCTCGCATAAGATTACGAGATCACCTAACTGCTTGTTATTGTCAACGACCGGCTGAAAAATATGACTTTTCTGATAAAAAATGCGACAAAAATTCGAATCTCAACATTTCTGGGTACCAGACTACCGATATTCAAGTTCCTCGTGATTTTTATGTACAACAATGTGTGATTGAATTGCCTATTGTAGTACTCGACAAGCTTCACTGTTACGTAACACGGGTGCAATTCCACGGGTAACATTATAGTTTACAGCTGTGTCATCTCCGTCGTATCATCTTGGAATGCAGCGTTCGCGTGGCCGTTGAGTGATACGTTGACATACTCGGACGCCTGGCCCATCGTGATATCTTGGTCGTTGGGTTTGTCCCCTCGCGCTTCGCGGATTTCGGTGATTTTAGCCGCTGGCGGTTTGGATTTGGGTGGCGGTTCTTGCTTGTCTGTGTCCTGCACGCTGGCCGCGGCCTGGATCATCTGAGAGAACTGGGAGTCGGGGTTGGAGAGAAGGTTGGCGGGCTCGTCGAACTCAGCCACCTGTGAAAACAGCGTATAGTTCGTTGTATATGCAGTTACGTCATCAACCGGGCTGTGAACTGGTAAACTGGGACTTCCCTTCAAAATATGGGAATTTAGGAGAACGGCAATTGGATTTTCAATAAATCCACATATATATTGGGCTGTATGTCCTTACTATAAAGTCTGTTGACTTGTAGCAACTTTTAGAAGCGTATTTTGTAGTACGATTATGATTATATTGATCATGGTGCACCTATTTTTACGCCATCATTTACCTTGGTGCAAAAGATCAACAGATGACAAACACCATTTTCGTTTCATTAACAGCGACAACAACAACTGGTAGCAACGTAACCAGAATTTTGGGTAAATCTCACCTGTCGCACGCTTGGTTTCATATGCATATACAACAGATAACAAGTGAACATCGCGTGGTAAATATGTGATAATTACGTGTAGCATTGAATTTGAACTGAAGGGGGATTGTGTTTAATAGTTATGTTTTTAAAAGCGCGAATCATCGACCAACACATGGCGTGAGGCCATAGCTTATAGCCCCAGGCGTAGGCATGATAAAAATTGAGAGAGGAGCGAAATTAGTTTCATACTGGCATGACGTCAGCAATATCCATTTTGACGTAGTGAAACAAATTAAGTCGCAATATCCAAGTCGGAAACTCGGAGCGGTCATTGGCACTAAACTCTGCCCTCGACAATGGCCCAGTGGTGCAATTTTTGATCAATAAGCCAGCCGTATTATTATATATTACAATTAATAAAATATTTCCAGCAATCATTCTCAAATTCTAGAAAATACACGACACTGTTATGACAAGCTTTCGAATGGCTCACTGTCACCTAAAAATCAAGACGTTGGTTTTTATGGTACTAATGTGACGGGAGTATAGTATATACCTGCTTCTTTGCGACCAGTTCGTTTATGTTGATGGTATGTAGCCCCGTAAATACAGATTCACACTCATATGCTGTTGGAAATTGAGTACTTTTAGGGCCATCATCGTATTGTCACGAAAGGCTTTTGCCATTCCGATCAAAAAGTCACTGGTTTTTCAATAAATACCGAATATATCTTTAACGACTTAACGTTTGGTTTAGAAAATAAGTTTTTCCCCAGAATTTTTTCTTATGAATCATGTTAACTGTTTTTATTGGAAGGTGCTTCATATTCCCAGAAAATAGTGTCGCGGATTCCAGTTTGAGAACGAATGATACACAGAAACGGAGATTTAATAGCAATGAGCTCTCCAACTTACATAACCGTTGTCCATGACCAAGATCCTGTCGCACGTGAGCACGGTGTTGAGCCTGTGCGCGATCGTCAGCATGGTGCAGTCCGCGAACGCCTCGCGGATCGTCTCCTGCACCAGCGCGTCCGTCTCTGTGTCGATAGCGGCGGTGGCCTCGTCCAGCATGATGATTCTGGAGTGTCGCAGCAAGGCGCGGGCCATGCAAAGCAGCTGCCTCTCCCCGACGCTGAAGTTTTCGCCGTTCTCCACGACCTCGCTTTCCAATTTCGATGGTAGTTCCATTATCTGAGAGGAAACGGAAAGGCATAAGCGGAAGAAAGACGCGGCAACGCTGCCAGAATAGCATCGGAAGAAAGATTTACTTTTCCGTTTTCCATTAATTTTCTATATCTTCAAATATTGGCATCAACCATCGATAACCATTAACCAGAGGTGGTCGGTAACGAAGTATTTCTACCTTTTCTGAAGTGCTCAATCAGGTTTTTCTTTACTAAAACAACTTTTTCTTGTAATTATATTTTCAGAGTAGATCTACCAAACAGTTTGTTTTAGAAAATTAGTTGCTTTGGATTTGGAAATAACTTTGTATCTATTTTATAAGTGACATTACCATAAGAACAGCGTGAAAAAGCCCGTATTTCAAAGGTTGAGCCTATTTGTGGTACAATTACTCACTTTGCGTCAGTCAAGAAAATGTAGTTTGTTATTTCGTAAGTGGCCACCTCCCATGAACTGCTATAAGTTTGCGAACTCTTGATCGAATCTATTTTTTGAGATTACTTACTTACTACTTCCCGGAGCCGTCATTTCCGCTGCTAATTGACGTAGTATTGACATACCGAGATTACTTACTTACTTCTTTCCCCGGCCTTCATTTTCCACTTCTAGTTGACGTAGTATTGACATACCGTGTAGATAGCTACTTCTACCTTTACATTGAGTATCAACACCGACTACTCTGACCTCTTCCGGATACTATAGGTATAGGTATCGAATATAGATACTAAACGGTATCGCATGATGGTCTAAATTTCATAGTACATGATACACTTCTCCTCTTGTTATGGGTCTCTGGGGACATGTACAAACACGATATTTCTTACCGACGGTTTCATGTGCGTCCTCTCCAAGGCTTGCCATATTTCCGAATCCGAATACCGGGAGAACGGATCCAAGTTGTATCGCACTGTGCCGACGAACAGGACGGGATCTTGCGGGATGATGGAGAGCTTCTTTCTCAAGTCCTCCAGACCGATCTTACCGACGTCAATACCGTCGATCACAATGCGCCCGTGGGCCAATTCCACTAGGCGGAAAAGCGCCATTCCGAGTGAAGATTTTCCTAAATGTAATCGCAGATGAAGTGCCACGTACTGGATGATGTATAGAGAATGCGGTGTGGTGACGTAACGAAATGCTAGAATATAATCAGAGTAGCGAGCCTCGTCCAGTCTTGGAATTTGCTTAGTGCATTGGAATATCAAATTAGACATAGTCGTCGGGTGTCACAGCAGAGGCAAAGTTTTGCTGTATGTGCCTATTGCCTGCCACACGAGGACGCTGTTGACATTAACACTACGCATGGTCAAATAATGCTCATTGGATATAGGATTCGTAGTGATCATTAACTGTAAACGTAAATTGTGTATTCAAACGATATCCACCGTAGCGTAGAGTGAGAATCAGGTCAGTGCATGGCACTTTTTGTCACAAAATGCAGCTACACACCCGTTTCAGTTTGTGTAAATGAGCCATATATCAATTCGCATCTGATATATCCCACGCAGAGGTGGTCAGTAACGAAGTACTTCTACTTTTTGAAGTACTTGAAGTAGATTTTGCCAACTCAAACTACTTTTTAAGTAGTTATGATTTTAGACTACTTCTACTTCTACTTGACACTTTTCAATTTTGCAGGCAAAAATAAACGTAGAATACCTACTTACTTACTTACTTGTGAACCACCACTTCTAATTCTACTTGAGTAGAAATTCCGGCGTTACTTCTACTTCTACTTGAGTAGCGACGGTGACTACTTTGACCACCTCTGCCACGCAGGAGTTCACAGGGGTTCTGATTTCGCGCATCACATTTATGGGTGGTAATATGTTCCTTTATTGCAAAGACTGTAGGGTTATTATGACTATGATAAACACCTTGGTCGTAGCCGTAGTTATTTTCATGCATCATTAACATAGGAAGTTCCATACATGCATTGACCGACACGTATGCCGTTTGTGATCGACCAAACCTGTCAGCTCGGAGTTGTTTCGTGTGTGAAAAATTACCTGAGCCTGTTCTGCCGACGATTCCTACTTTTTCATTTGGTTTGATTGTAAATCGCAGGCCGCGCAACACAAGCGGAAGTTCCGGTCTGTATCTCATCGTCGAGTTGTCAAAACTGAAACGTTGCGGTGCATTAAAAAATTAAGAAACTACAGGGAAGGGTTGATAGGCAGCTTTGGACCCAGTGGTTGCCTAATTTTATTTGCTTATTTTGCTGTTTATAAACTGCTATTGACAATTAAAAATTCGACATAAATCACAAGTTTAATTCATTTCTTTTGACACACTACAGGGCGTATTATGTTTTGGCTCCAGAGAACGCATTGAAGGACTTGCTTGGAGCTTGCGTGGAGCTCAAAAGCCTGGATACATGGTGATCAAATACTGGAGCTTGAATTCGAAGTCGAATTCAGACGGACGCGAATCCGTGTCTGCATTGATCTTGCGGCCATGAGGTGGGAGTTGCAAAAGATGTCACTGAGCCATTTTGACTCGTCGCACTGGTAGAAAACGCACTTATTCATTTACAACATATTATGACTTTTATGTAGGCGTAACTCAAGAGCAATTCGGTCGGACCAGCAGTTTTTGCAGAATGTTTGCAAAACGAACTCACGTGATTTCTCCTCTAGACGGCCACGCTTTGGGTGGCCTATTATCCAGGACCCGTCTCGGAGCTTCGGAGGGACAGCCTCGGATGTATTCCACGACTCTCTCCACGGAGGTGAAGTACGCTTCGGTCTCCACGCTGAATCTGACGCACACTTGGAACAGCCCGGTCATCTAAATACGCAGGAAAAGAGGAATATTCAAGCTCAAACAAGGAGACATTACGGACACAGCAACGGTGCCCGAATAGCATCAGAACAGAGATTTACTTTTCGATTCTCTATTCATTTTCTCTATCTTGAAATATTAGCGTCAAGAACCGATAACCATTAACCAGATGTAACCAGTAACGAAGTAATTGTACTTTTTCAGAGTACTAACGTACGTTTTGCCTGCTTGTACTTGGGGTTGCATTCGATTCAAACGGTGTTTCAAAACACTTTGTTTAAAACAGGTTGTAGACAGTGTTTAAACAAATGCCTTTAAAATCTTTTTTTTTTTAAACGTTGAATAATCCTGTCATAATTGTGTAAATACTTTTGAAAACATGTATTACGAGCCTACGGACGATTTGCATCCAATAAAGTCGATGTATAGCCTACGATATGGATTGGCTGGAACCCTCGAAATCGTCGTCAGTTCGACAGTTATAGCAAGTAGATATAATTGATACGGAATGGGTGTTCTGATGATGATGACCGTCGACCGCAAACATGCTACATAACGATGTAGTCCTGGTTAAAGATATTTTTGGTCTGTTTATGACAGTGGTCGGAAGCACTTTTCGTCGAAGGAGCTATATTTACCCTATATTTTCAACTGTCAATGCCAATCCATTGTGACGTCACAAAAGATTCGTAACGCCATGGCGTTGAAAATACATAACAATAACCTGTTTTAAACAAGTTTGTTTTAGATTTATTTTTGTTTTAAATGCAACCCTAATTGTGACGCACGCCCAAAGTAGATTATGAACTCTTTATTAAGACACCATACAAAAGATGCGTACGACAATTTAAAATGATTTGAAAATTTGATGTATTTTTCTCTAACTAATGGAAAAGCGCCTAACTCCATGCATTTTGGCGTAGGCTAAAGCTCTGTAAGCAGACAAGTAAGCATAATAATACCTGGACGGCGTAGGACAGTGCAAGTCCAGCAGCGGCCGCAGAAGTACCGGCTTCGCCGATACCGATGTCATACAAGGTTGTCACGACGACAAGCAAAGCCATCAGGAAGGTGACGGAGACGGTCATGGCGTCCAAACGCACAGCCAGCCATCTCATGGAGGAGTAGTAGCACAGGTACGGCGAGGTGTTCTTGTCCATGAGCTTTTCGAATCTGCGGGAAGGAATTGATTACAAAATTAATTACAGTACAATACAGTAATGTACAGTATGGTTGCTCAAAAATAACTTTCGTGCTCAAATTTTACTGATCGTTCGATAAAAGGCTACAGGAGTTAAAACATATTGTATTTAAAGTTTACTTTCAACTGCACGAAATTGTAGAGTTGTCTAGAAAAATAATTTCAAACAAATTCGGCTCAATTACACCCATTAGAAGCGAAGTTATTGAAGCACAAAATTTTGGACTTGTAAAAATTGTATTTATGGTGGTAATTAATATTGTTTAAAATCCAAAATTTTTGAACATGAATAACTTCGCTCCTATTAAGTAGAATCGAGTCAGATTTGGTGCGCATGCGAATTGCATACAGCCTAACAATAGCTTCATGTAGTTGATAGTAAACTTGAATTTTTTATTTTTCCATATTAAATTTAAAAAATCCATCACTGTTAGCCTCCCTGCTACAAGTTGGAATCGAGCCAAATTTGGTGTGCCGTGTTGTTTTAGCCAACCTAACAATTTGATTCTATAGCCAGTAAAATTTGATAATAAAAATTTATATTGAACAACTCTAATGCATAGACTTGCAACTGTTGTAGCGAAAAGAAGCAAGCCGTGATATAGTTGACGGATGAAGGAGAAATATCTTACTTGGCAATGAAGTCGTCTGTTTTCTTGTATGCGTGGATCGTACTCAGCCCCTGTACTGTTGATGAAACGTGAGAGAATAGAGGCGACCTTGAATATACAAATACTGATATAAACCCTCCGAAATGGCAATATATACATACAGCAGTAACGAGTGAGACAGCTTCAATGCATATAGGAAAGCCGACAGCGTGAATGAATGACAGGAATGGATGCTGATTCTGAGATTATTATCGAAATACAGTAGTAAAAAAATGCTGTGAAACAGTTCTGATATTGTACAGAGGTATTTGTGGACAAGACAAATTAATTCAAGTACAGAAGTAGTGAATGAAATGTTAAAAAGTTTTCAAGCGCGTTGCATTGAACAGTTTGAGCAGAGACCGTAACTATTAAAATATATCGAAATGTGGTTCCAAGAGGTCTAATTACATCAGGAAATGAGCACCAAAGTGATTTAGCGTCAGAATTTTTCGGCTGATGTATACATTTACAATGTACAATTGTATATATGACACTACAAAACTCTCAATACCAAGTGTTTATGGGCGATTTGTTGCCAGAGGTGCGCAAAGTTTTCGGTATGCTACCGAGTTCTGTATTGACTCGAGTCGCAATTCTGCGTTGACTTCACTTGCCTCAGTCATTTTCTTAACGGTCAAAAAGTCGAAGGTATTATATGTGTATTGAGTATCAATATGTGTATTGAGTTGACTTGCACTCGAGTCATTGCGCGTGACTTGGCCTAGTAATATATAACTCGACAAATTCTATATGACTTATTCAAGTCTCGTATTACGACCAAAAATTGAATAATAGGTCCACAAAATGTTTTTTATCTGTTTTGTTAATCATGTTTGAGTGAGCAAACTGAGTGCATTATGAATACGAGGTCGGCGATACCACCAAAGACTTTCACGGAAATGAGTTGAACCTGACATGAACTCGATACTGAGCAGGAAACATTGTGACTTGGACTCGGACTCGAGTCTTAACACGATGACACGGACTCGGCCTGTTGCTCCCCGACTTGGACTCGGACTTGACTCGGTAGTGAAGTCAAAATGACTCGATTTGTTACGAGTTAAGCAACAATTGACTTGTGATTCGGACTTGGTTACAATCATAACCCTATCTGTTACTAACCGCTATAGCACACTATATATTCGAACCTTGTCACGTTATCAATTCGTTTCAGCTCCCGGACAGCTATCCTGAAGATGCGGTACAAATAGACGAACACCAGCGCGAGTATAATGACAACGACGATGAAGGCCGGAAAAACTATCAGCATCGACACGATAGAGAAAAACACGAGCCAAGCCTGAAAAATTATGAATCCGCATAATGGCCTGATGGATGTCACAGAAATTCGTGTAAACTCTTACCTGGATCAGGAAGGTTTCCATGGTCTGCGGCAATCTGACATCCATGTCGTCCATGTCCCTTGAAAACCTATGATTTCGAGAGTGATACGGACAATGTGTAATCGTGAACAGTGGAGCTGTATTTCAATTTTATTGGCTACTTGATAAAATTGTTCTGCACAGCAAATTCGGCTCAATTCCTACCAGAAGAAGCATTGCTAACGGTTGAAAAGCTTTGGATTTATTGAAAAAAAGTAACAAAATTTCAAAATATACTGGTGACCCTACGAAATTGTTAGGTTGTCCAAACTAACGAAGCTATTGGTACTAGAATATTTTGGACATGAAAAAATAGAATGTATTCCGAGAAATTCATTCATTACTTATTATGGAATTAGTTACGGTGAATACTATTTTTTGCAAACCCAAAACTTTTTTACTCCAATAACTTTGCATCTTCTGCATGCAAATAAGCCAACTTCTTTAGGCTATTTAATGGGGTGACGAATTTTAACGAATGAACTATGGAATTCTTAACAGACGCATTCAAAGTATATTCCACCTGTTTAATATTCTTCCCGTCGGAGTGACATCGAAGAATTTCATGGGGCTGGCGAAGACGACGCGGAAGATTTTGTCGTGAAGTCGAGAAGCGGCGCCAATAACGCTGTGAGTATACATCAACGCTTTCACGACCACGATCACCAGCGTGATCATCAAAATAATGAAATACACCATCTGTAATTGAAACGTCATGAAATCACGAGGCAACGCGTGAAATCGCAAAGCGTACTTGATAATATGCGATGTCGTCCCCTTGCGAGATGTCGTCCGTGAAAACTTCGGTACAGTTACACTCCTCTTGTGGCCATACCGTAGCGGTGGCATTATTCGGCATCGAGGTCGGATACGGTATTGTCGTGTTGGCTATGTAAGTCGTACAATTGCTGCAGACAGTCACGTACTGAATTGGTGTATACGTAGCTGTTGCGGTGTTTAATATAAGGTCGAGGTATAGTAGGGATAATTACCGCTCCGGCGTTGACCCAGATTGTCAGCCACCAGTTGTCCAAAGTCGCGCCGAAGATCAACAGAGCGAACAGTCCGAGTGTGGTTATCGCGGCGCACCAACTGAATTATTGGAATACAAAAACTTTAAGACAGAAACGACAGAACATGATTGGTATTGGAAGACGCTTATACCACGGGAAAAGTCGGGCGACAATAGTTCCTACAGAAGATTGAGTTACAATATAAACCAGTTGGTTATCGCCGGCCTACGCAAAAGCGATTTAACGAGAATTCATTGTATGTCTGACGACTCATGGTTTGCACACTTGACAATGCCGGTTGTATACAAACGTTTACAATATTCTTTGTCACACCTTCTTGCGTTCTGATGAGGGTTGGTTTGCTTCTAGCGTTTCGAATGCATCGCCAGATGCATTACATTCGTTGTTATTATATACGAGCAATCAACTCCTACACAACCATCGAAATAAGCTTGAGTCAGTGTTGGGATCAAGTCATTACCTTCGAGTCACAAGTCATCTCGAGCCATTGCACAATTTGACTCGAGTTAAGTCAACTCAATATTGATTTTGAAGGTGACTTGAGTCAAGTCGAGTCAAGTAATCAGTCAAGTCACAATTCAAGCCAAGTTGCATTTTCGAAGTAAGAGGCATGATTTCGTCATTACGTTTTGCTAGCTGTTTGAAATACAGATCGAATAGTCATTTATTGTGAATCGAGGAACGAATATAGACTTCTGCTAAACTACGTAAGTAACTGTATAGCCTTATTCTATATAATTATCAGTCAAAATAGAGAATAGAAAACTAAACCTTAGAAAATAGAAGCTAATTGATATGATGCAATACACTAACCCCTACACATCCATGAGATACAATCCAAGCCCACGCCAATGGTTGACCAGTTTTGTAAACTTTTACAAACTGTATTCGAATTCTATTTTAATCAAACAGAAGGTTTGGTTAAAAGGCGAGGACTGGTACAATGAGAAGTCTGGGGAACAGAGATAAATATTTTGCTATTCGATTACTTTACTACTGGTTGACGACAGCTTAAGCTGTAGTCTCTGATCACTTCGTTTGCGGTCGATTTATTTGTGATGGAGCAATGGATATTCAGTAAAATGCACGATCACTGAATGATTGGTCGCTGTCACGGGTTACACCAGCGTTTCGCGAATAATCAGAACATATGCAAGACACAGTGTAGGTCGACTCCAGATTTACTACCTAAGTGTTTGAGGTTTATCTAGGTTCCTCCTCGCCATCTCATCCGCGTAAGCGGTGTCTTACAAAAAGCCTAAGTGGGTCGTACCACAAGGCGACAGAGACAGAATCAAAAATAAATAATATCGCCTGGTGTAAATGACCATAGTAGTCGACAAACACCGTGAATACCACAACCAACAACACAGTGATTTCTATCGACACCGATCACTTGGTGACTTGAAATTGACGCGTAAATTTTGCTCTGAGTCACGAGTCAATTCATATTTCTGATACACCGAGTCAAAGCCAGGTCATTTTTGACTCGAGTCATCCCAACACTGGCTTTAGTTCCAAAACGGTGGTTATTTCCCGAAGACCATCGAAAATATTTAATTGAATACGAATTGTTTTTCGAGGATCGTCACTGTCACACTTGGAAACATTACTGGTTAATCCTCTTACCATGGGCACTCTGATAGAATATGCCCTACTAACCGGTCGAGAGTTGTAAAGATATAAAAGGATACCTGATACTCTCATCATAGATCTGGTGCAAAAGACCATTAGAAGTCGAGCACCAATATTAAACTTATACAACAACAACAACTGTCACACTCGCAATGGATGGTATTTCGTAAATAGCGATTTTTATTTAAGTCATTATGTATATCATTGAGTATTATGTAATGGTTTGGTGGTCCTCATCACATTGAAGTTTGGCTTTTCCGTGCTATATGGAAAACCAGGTGACCAGCTCACTTTGACTAGACTGACACCTATATACTGAATTGAGTGAAGATAGTTTGCGAATATATGACTTGCAATGACTGGCCCTTAATTGAAATTTTCTACATTTAATGATTAGTGATTACTGATTACTATTTCATAAAATCAACACTAGTCATTGCTCACCCTCCAGACGCGTGGATGTAGGCAGCATATGTCTTGTTTGATACCGATCCTGACTTTTGAACTTCCGCCTGGACGAGAGTTGTTAATTCCTTTTCCTTCGGTGCATCTACGAATTACATGCAGCAAAGGTAGAAAATAACATGACCATCAGTCTTACAACGTTTCGATCGTTTGATGGCCACGTCAATGCATTTTTGTAACACTCTTTTGTTCCCGTATATACTAGCTGATTTGGGTGACCAATGTCAGATTGCAGCCAACAGCATGTATGGTAAAGAGGTGGCATAAACGTAACATATAAATATAGGTGCTGAGTGAGTATATATGTATTTATTGTATATTGTATACAATAAATTCCTAATATACTTCCACATTATTACGGGTTAAATATATGCCGATCTCATTCTCTTATCTACTCTCCATGACTGATGGTTTCGCTATTGCCCCATAAATAGGCTGTACGAAAATGTAACGTTATTGACATCTCATGCTGTAAACACCAGAGATGAGCGAATTTGAAATTTCCATGTCCTAATCCAATACAAATCCGTAGTCTCAAATCCTAATCCTAAACCTACAATCCACAAATTTTGTATATTAAAATCCTAATTCTACTCCTAATTCGATTCAAACTTAGAATTCCACTTAGCTATAGGCCTATAGCCTACATCGCTCAATGAGTGTAAAAGTACATGAAATAATAACTTTGCAAACTTTGTCAAATCGTTATAGGACAATAAACCATTCGCCAAACGGTAAATCTAATCCTAATCCTAATCCATTAAAAATATAATCTCAAATCCTAATATAATCCTAATCCGGCAAAATTTCCCAAATCCGGTTTTCTCAAATCCTAATTCTAATCCATGGCCATCTCTGGTAAACACACGTTGTAAGCCTACAGCTCTGAGCAGGATAGTGTGCCCACTACTCACCTTCTTCGAATTCAACGTGGGCATGTTCATCGAGGTAGGCCCCGCCTTCTGCCTGCAAACTGTCCACCTTTTCACGCACACTTCCTTTGCGTTTCAACTTCGGAGATGGTCCAAACCGGTCTGAACCGGAGCCGATACTGAGTCTATCAAGATGCATTTCTGAAACAAAAGTTTCCGCATAATATCTCGGAAGGCATTGGGCCTTGTGACGTGATATACCTTTGGCAGATTGAGCGCTTACTTTCTTCTCTCTCATGAGTTTTTCAACAAGTTCTTGGTCTACAACTGCTTCGTTATCTTTGTCATCTTCTTGCTCCAAATAGAAGTTCCTGAATAAGACAAAAATCTCTCAAACTATGCATTGTGGTAGAGTGTGTGTTTCGCAAAATGTTTCACTCGAGTATCAGCTTTTTTTAATAGTGTTCGCCATTCACGAACGCCCCAAAGTTACACCTCGCTAAAGCAAGGGTCAAAAACTGACAAGTACTTAATAGCTAATTTTCAGGTTGGTAGATTCGCGCATCACAAGGATAAAACACCAACTTCGGCATTAGCTGTGTCCAAACGGTTTGTTGCGAAGGCGAATACAGAGCGTTAGATCAATCTCCGAATTATAACGACGAACTACATTTCCCGATCACACCTTTAGTGTTCCGATAGCTCTTGAAAAGCGGCACCCGAAAAGTTTTCAAGTTTAAATAGATGTATTACTGCTATGGATGTTGTAATGAAAGCAATTTTCAACATCGCGTGGTAAACACAATTACTGCTAACTGACAGCTAAGTGTCGGTGTTATGGTAGTGAAATGTGCGAAAATGCCTTCCTAGAGCAAGGAATGTGAAGTTATTTTGATTCGAGGCGTCACAGTGACATGCAATCGCAGAACGCCAGTTTACATTATGCAATGTACATACGGAATATGTTGACACGGGGTCAGTGAATCAATATGTACAGTACAATTATTGTTATATCAAAATCCAGCAAACGCCAAAGTATATTCACTGTACAGTGCAAATCCCAAATCAACGAAGTCAATAAGGGCGTCTTAATATTACCCGATTAGAGCCGCATATTCCTTTCCGTCCTCCATAAGGTCATCGTGTAAACCGATCTCAGCGATTCTGCCGTCCTTCAAAAGCATCACCTGGTCGCAATCCTTGAGATATTGAAGTTGGTGAGTAACGAAGATCACTGTCTTCCCGCGCAACAAAGTCTTGATGCAATCGAAGAAGATGGTCTTTCCAACGTGCGCGTCGACGGCGGACAGGGGATCATCAAGAATAACGATTTCGTTTCCACTGTATACAGCTCTGTAAATGCGAATAAGTTATGTGGCATTGAATACTCTTTGTATAGACTAAAGTTACTGAAAGAACATAGTAAAGGTATCGCTGCCTTAGGTTTATATGGGATTAACACCACCACGGTATGAATGTCTATGCTTATTGCTTATGGCCAGGCATGCTAGTTCTGTTGCAATTGGGTGACGCATCGTCATTATCAGGGTTACATTAAAAACAAAAATCAATTTAAAACAAACATGTTTAAAACGTGTTTTTTATTGTTTTTTGTTTTGATTTTTAGCCATGACACCGCGAATCATTATTTGTGACGCCACAGTGGATTGACATTGTCAATTGAAAATATAGGGTAAATATGACTCGTGAGACGAAACATTTTTCCGACCCCTGTATTAAACCATAGTGTCCCATAGTGGTGTGGACACCAAGCAAATCTCACGGCTCACTGCGATTGGGTTACGTCATTCTTTCCATTTGACCAAAGGTAATTTATGGCACCATTTAGACTGGTTTGCCGAGGTCGAAAATAGATAAGATTGCTACCAATTGAAAGCTACCGCGGTGGTGAATATATAACTTTTATTCTGCATGCTCGCGGTCCGGGAACCCCCAAAATCAGCATCGAATTTGGCATTGTAGCAGAGTTTGGTATCGTCACGCAACAATGCCGTCTGGAAGCAGGTGAGGAGCTGCTCAAACCGCAATAGTATTGGGCATTGTTGCGCAAGCGATTGAGCTCTCCCTCTCATTACGCACTTGGTCCTGGGCTGCGCCATACTCCAGACCGCATTGTTGCGTCACAATGCAAGAATCCGTTACAATGAAAAATTAGAGAATGATTTTGAGATGTTCCAGAACCACGAGCAGAATATAAATTATATATCCACAATCAGTACCGCGGTAGCTTGCAATTGATATCAATTTTATCAATTTTCTCGCTCGCCAAGCCAGTCTAAATCAGGAGTGGACAAACTACGGCCCGCAACAACGTTTCGTTCGCCCCGCGAATGCCTCAAGAAACTTTTTAAAAATATCGATAAAATGTGTACTAAAAATATAATTATTGCAGCAACTTGAATAAAGTTTTTCTTAATATATTTCACCATGAAAATGATGAGATATAGTCTTAGTACGATATCTATTTCCTATTTTATTGCTAGCGGAATAGCCTGACCTTAAAGCCCACGCATTTCGAATGGTTTCAATTGCTAAATATCACAGAAACAGACATGACATAATTCGGTTCACGAGTGTAATTTTAAATTCGAAACTCTAGCAAGTTTATTACTTTTAGTGCTGTACTAGGAAAAACCAATTGACGCGTGTGGTATATTGTAGAAACTTATAATTAAAGGTAACATGATTATGATGCTATCAGCATTGTGTGTCCTGGGGGTAAAGTATAATCTCCGTAATTCCTCGGTCACTATATACAATATTGTGCATTTTAGCTGATAATCTCAATTTAATATAATGCGGCCCGCGAGCCAAAAAGTTTGCCCATCCCTGGTCTAAATGGTACCGTAAATCTTCTTTGATCAATTGAAAAGGATGACGTAACCCAATTGCAGTGAGCCGTGTTATTTGCTTGTGTCCACACCATTGTAGGAAACTATGCTTAAACGGTCCAAAAATATATTTGACCAGGACTACATCATTATGCAGAATTTTTACGGTCGGCGGTCATCATCATCATCATCATCAGCGCATCCATTTCGTACCAATGATATATAACTACGTGCTATAATTGTTGAAATGACTACGATTTCGAGGGCTCCAACCATTCCATATCGTATACGTCGATTACATCTGACGCAAATCGCCCGTAGGATCATACTACATTTTTTTTATTTAAATGGCATTTTTAACACTAAAACACTGCTTCAAACTTGTTTTAAACGGAGCGGTGTTTTAAAACAAACCTAGTCATTATAGTGTTGAAACGTTCAGATTCGATTTCACTAATACCTTGCAAGACTAATTCTCTGTCGCTGACCGCCGGACAAGTTGATTCCTCTCTCTCCGACCTCTGTCATATCACCGTCAGTCAGAATTTCGAAATCGGGTCTCAGACAGCACGCTTCCACCACTATTTGAAGAAGGTGATTCAATCATTATTCATGCTAAATGGTCACAAGGAGCGATAAAATGTTATGTTGCGATCTCTCTGATTTTTCCGTATCCAATTCGACAGAATTACAGACAAAGAAGGTTTGTCGTTGGCTGGGAAATATACTCTAGTCCTGGGCACTAAACGTCACCGTTCAAATCATACAATCAGAGTCTTGAATCAATAGGGTTTCTAATGAAATTAAAGTTAGATTATCCCCAGCACGTTACCAAATTTCAAAGCGAATGAAATGCACTAAACCTAATTCATCGGTGAAGCAACCAACCGTTGGTTTTGGTAAATATGTTGTCATCACACCGCAATACATAAAACAGCAAACATACCCTTGTCATACTTCTCTTGAATGAAAGGTTTTCCGAATAAGATGTTTTCCCGGACAGTGGCATGGAAAATCCACGCTTGTTGAGGTACGTAAGCCAAAGTGCCTTCTAATCCGACAGTGCCTTGCCGAATTCTAGTTTGACCGAGAAGAGACGACACTAGAGACGATTTTCCCGCCCCCACGGTCCCGCAGATTCCTAGCAAGCTGAATTTAAACGAACGAATGAGTTGACAAAAAGTCATATTAAGCGTAGTTGAATACCATTCCCATTAAGATTGTAGCATACTACCAACTGAGGAGAATATACTAACCCAAGGGGTCGACGGTGTCTGATAAATTTGAATCGTCGTTGTATTTATTTTAATTGATGATAGACGTGGTTGATTGATAGAGTTTCATAAGACATTTCAATCCCCCCCTCTCTCTCTCACCCAAGTCATGGTGTCGCAATTGTGCAATGTTTTGATAGAGCGATACGAGATGTACATCAGAGTTGGATCAATTACTCTAATTCTGTTCACTTACAATTATAATTACTTCCTTACATGTTTCAATTACAATACAATTAATCAATTCTAAAAATATCAAATTACATCTACACTTGCAATTACTGTTAGACTTGTAATAATTACAATTATAATTACAATTACAATTACTGTAAAACGTGTAATTAATTCGGTATAGAGGTGCTCTTTGACAACCGTGGCGCCGTAAGTAGCAACAACCTCAAGCTATTCATGGTCATTCATGATACGTAGAATACCATTTAAAAAACTTGAACGCATTCGAACTATTCCTAATCATGGGTGCTGAAAAATACGAACACAGAAAATTTTTTAAAGCGACTATTAACAACCAAAAGCTTGAGTGACTGGAAACGACTAACAGCGAATAGGCTACAAGACAGTCAATGAAATGTAATCAAACGAAGACCCAGAGCTGAGGAAGGCAAATGAAATGCAATAGGTAAGGCGTCAGCGATAGGGAGGAGAAGGTGTGTAAAACTAAAATAAACGCAAAAGTAAAGAAGCTCCTGATAACTGCGAACAACAACATTTTTGTTCGCATTTACATTTTCACTTGCTCAAAAACTGTTAGATTGCATTTGATGAACATTAGGGTGCGGAAAGTTTTTGCCCCCAGTAAATTTGGCTAATATTAGTTGTAAGATTGGGATAACATCTCTACAAATGCGTGATCCAGTTTGATGAAGCCTTGGTTGAAAACTTGAATTTCTTTTTGCAATTTTTGCAGCAGGCCTCAGTTCTGGACAGAGATTAAAAAAAAACACTCTGACCTGGGTGTAGGAAATGGTTCAGCACAGGTTTCAGAAGAGTTTATTTGCTGATCGTCCAATTTTGAAATATGAAGATTTAGTTTAGCCCAGTGGTTGTCAAACTTTTTCAGACACGCCCCCCTTTTTGACAGTGAAATATTTCGTGCCCACCTTATCGTCATATCACACAATGAAACCAGAATGTTAGCAATCCTAACAAAATTTGATGGTATGGAAGGTTGATGACTGTTGATGAGAGAATTCTCCAATATGAAATTCGGACTATACACAGAGCAATAACTATGAAACGGAGGTAACTCGCGCCAAGCGCGGAAATTTTTTTTAGTTTACCGGAGCATCACGCTGCCCTTCAGATACTCACACCTTCCAAGGGGGCGCGCCCCCAGTTTGAGAACAACTGGTTTAGCCTATATCAAGGGTGTCAAACATTCGGCCCGCGGGCCGCATCCGGCCCGCCAGACGGTTTCATTCAGCCCGCGAAGCAATTCTGAAAAATGGCTGTATTATGCCGCGCATTTCTAATACATGTTGAGATTTTATTACGAAATACTATCATTAAATAATCCTGCAAGACAGCAAATATCGACTACGTCCATTGTCCATAAGCCACAATATATCCATCCGACAGTCGTGCTGCGGTTACACTGTAGTCACCATCAACCACAAGTCGCTTGGAAACCGGTATATGCAGGTTACACGGAGAATATATTTATGACACAAAAATATAATTTATATATCTGTGGCCGCAATCCTATTTCACTTATGACTTACCGGCTCCCCGGCTTCCAGAGAAACCCGAATCGCGGTATATTGATGATGAACCAAATTTTAACGTCTGCGTTTACGGTTAAATCGTTTGTATTCCTCAGAATGCATACACAGGACGATATTGTCAGATTACGATAAAAACAAATAAATCATAGCATATGCTAACCGAACTATACAACCGGCCAATTATCGTAATTATGCCATCCCCATTGTTTGCTAATTTAGGTGTTGATAGAATAGAAGCGCATGGTCCGTGATTTAGGGTAATATATTATTATAGACTTGATAATTGAGTATTTAAGTGAAAAACAAGGGCATGGATTTTGAGATAGCATTTTGGATTTGTTTGATTGATCCGGCCCGCGTGTGCTCTGAAGGTTTCAATCCGGCCCGCGACGCAATTTGAGTTTGACACCTCTGGCCTGTATTGTAATTCACTAAGTTTTCTGCTGTTACTGCAGCATCGGAAACAGTTTAAAATGGCTGAATTAGTTGACGAGGCACGCATAGAACACCCATGTAATTAGGCTGATTATTTTATGTTGTGATTGTCAAGTTTTAATAACAATGTAATTGAAATTGTAATTTGGCAAAATTTTTATCAAATTACAATTACAATTACACAAAATGGAAATGCTTCAATTACAATTACATGAAAAAGTGTAATTGATTACATTCAGCTCAATTACAAATTACAGTTGATCCAACTCTGATGTACATAGTTAGTATTTGATGCCAATACCCTTATTGGAATACGGGCCTACATTACAGAAATGTATGAATTGTAATTAGCTTCAATCCGGTTCTCATTACTGAGTATATAATTATTGGTGGTAGTGGGCATCTAAGTTGTTTCATGCTTTTCAAGGACGCCGGTCTCGTAGTAACTGTTAAGTATACTCATTACTCATACATTTGTACAATTCAATGTTTTAACATGAAACGAAACTCGTACCTGCCTTTCGGCACCGTCAGGTTAATATCGAACATGACATCCACGGTATTTTCCTTGCCCTCTGTCTGGAGCTCGTACGACTTCTCCTTCTTGTCTTTTAAACCGGCGGCATCCCTCTGCAAATACGGCAACATCGTTATACACGATTGCCGGCATGTTCGACACGATCTACAAGATGTAGCGAGCGACAAGAATCCGGCCGCGCGTACGACAGGCGTAAACTGAAAGCGGGTACATTCCTGACCTCTATTACGTCCCAGGCTACGGTGAGATTGCGAAGCTCAACGGCGTTTCTCTTTGATTTCGGCTTGATTGTGTACTCCTGCATCTCTTCCATGAGTAAAATGTCATCCATACGTTGGAATGACACGAACACCTGAAATGTGAGCGCGATTGTACCACGAATTGGGCTCCAGCGAATGTGATTTTAGCGAACTTGTGATATAATTTAGTTCAAAATACAATATATTCTGGCATATGGTGAATATTACTGCCACCAAGTCAATTAAACATTTGACAATTTGGACGGTGACAGAGGGAATAAGCTAAAACACTGGGATGCACCGGTCGACATAAAACAAAATTAGGTATGATAGTGAAAGCCCAAAAGATGTGATCTGATTTCAAGGTAAAAGCTACTATAAGGAAATGTTT
This sequence comes from Botryllus schlosseri, assembly GCF_051294905.1. NCBI lineage: Eukaryota > Metazoa > Chordata > Ascidiacea > Stolidobranchia > Styelidae > Botryllus > Botryllus schlosseri. The sequence continues at coordinate 23,740,151 of NC_137246.1, read as the reverse complement.
TCCAGTCATGTGACAAAATGATTTTTGATAACAGGAGAATAAGTGACTAAGCCACATGGTATTACCTCCGCCACTGCTTTGACAGACAATGGTAATACAGCCAGAATGAATCTCATCGCGTTGAATATCGATATCACCGTGAAAGCCTGTAAAATCGAACAGTGTATATTCATAATCTCCAGAAGCGATACCGGGTGTCTTACTTGGTCGGCGTAGAGAGGATACCCAAGAAGAGTGTGTACAAGAAACGTAAGCACGGTGGACAGGACGGGTACGATCGGTACTACAGAGATTTGTAAACTTTGAATCATGGCTTGTTTTGTCAAGACTTTCCTTTCGGCAGAGCGAATTCTCTCTGTGAGAAATATGAAGTCACGAGAATGACAAACTTTCATTGCTAACAAGACTAACGAATGGCAATTGCCGATGGGAAACATTTTCCTGTTAGTTATCATGCACAACAGGACTTTTATTTCCGAGCGAGGCAGCGGTTTTCAACATGAGGATCGTTTGCCTATTTTCTGTGGATTGCGAAGGTACTGTGCTGATCATTATTTAGTAATCAGCTTCCATAACAGCCTCAATAGGTCGTAAGTCTAGGCGAAATGACTGACCTTTTTATACTATTATGGTAACCAGCTTTCTTGGACGTGAGTAGGCCAAACTGAAAGGTGAGCCGTGGAACATTTAAAATCCCAAATTGTGACCGAACATGAAAGGGATGAGAACCACTGGCCAAGCATATTGAGTACCCCATCCATAGCACTCTTGCTATGCTAGAGCAAGACAGACTTGCGATAATACGCTTGATGAAATGGCCTACTATTCACTCCCTCTGGCATATCATCAAAAAATTGTCATTGAGAAATTCAGTAACCTGATTCATGTCATACGGTTTCCGAAAAGAGAAATTGATAGATATGAACTTGAAAGTTGCTGTGCAGTGTGGAGGGTTAAAATAGCAAGCTAAAAGACGGACATTATGGCTATGGCACTGGTCGCATATGCAGGTCACTTCAAAATTACCTCACATACGACTGGATATTACAAACGTTTGTGATCAGATTCATAGTCACAAACATGACACACCAGCCCTTTACATGAACCGAAGCATGCATTATTGTACAGTACAGTTACAAGCAAACGAATGACTCACTGATAGAATCGGCGAAGCTGTCCTCCCACGCATACATTTTGATCAATTTGACACAGGTCAGCACTTCGTTCATCATCCTAACTCGAGTATCTGTGATTTTGACTGCTTGCTGCCTATATTTCGTCATGAATTTCGACAGTATGAACTATAAAAGGGTATGTATTATTAAACTGCGTAAACGTAACTAACATGAAAATATACCTGATAGGGTATGAAAAGTAGAAAAGTGCCAATTCCTATCAGAGATGTCCAGCCGATCAGGTAATAGCAATAGATCATCGCAAACAACAACATAACAGGTGCGCCAACCAGTATACCACCGAACATGATCATTTCAGCCAGACGCTGTCCATCGTTAGCAATCAGGTTGACAAGCTACAACAGATGTAATTAGGGATTGCATTTTGGAGATTCACTTACAATACAGCCGAATTACCTCTCCAACAGATTTGTCTTTCAAACTCCTCAGGCGAGCGATTTTCTGGAAGATAATCGACAACACGGCCCCCCTCGCCCTTGACGCAGTTCTGCAAACAATATGATGTAACAAATCTACGGCGCTGTGTCAACATTTCAAGAACGTCTGACCGAATACCTGTAATTGATGGCCCAGAAGAGAGAAAACATCAGTGACCGTCCGAATTCCGTGCATAATATTCCAAAGCTTAGTCCAAGGCCGTATCCAAGAGTGGGGTCCTCGAGTGTGGCGAAGCCGACCAGTTTATTCACCAAAATTGCCTACGAAATCACAAGCATTCACATAATTGCAGATATATAGCTCTATGGCTATAAGATATAGGCTACATCTTATGTCCGAGGCTATACTACTGAGATTTCACTTGCAACATAGCCTATATATTAACATAAATAGACTGCAATATACAACGTTTCCATTCTCCAATCAAGTAGGTAAATTTACTATTGAAGTAGAACAGTGTCACTAACCGGTCCTATAAATGCAAGCAGCACCGTCAGGGATATAACTAAAGTCGACACGATCATCCTAGTTTTTATGTATCTGAGAAACGCTCTCCGCATAGCCCGTTCCCCTCCTCTCTTATCGTATTCTTCGCGGTACAAACGCGATAACCTGCGGACGTATTGATGTTTTGCCAATCAGCGAGGACGTGTGGAGTCATCACAAAGAGTTACCTATTTGATGAATGTTCAGCTGTATCGTACATAGACAGTGGAGGCAAGTCTTCGTATACCAGCGATTTGGTGGCTTGATACACGGTCTTCGTTAGCCAGTGAAATGTCATGAATCCGAAGAAATTAGAGTTATCGATCGGAGAGGGCACCTTTTTTCTGAATGCATAGGATCATGAAGGTAATGTATAATGTAATGGGCCGCCTGGGCCATAGTATGCGAGCAACAAATCGAATACTATTGCAAGATAAGCTAATGCAAACCGACACCGCATTGAAAACACACTCACTTGCCGCAACGGAACCACTTGAATGATTGCAAGCTCCTCCAGTATTTTCCATGCTTAGCGTCATCTTCGTATTCTCGTTGAGTGACTTTACGCTTGTTCTCACCGCTTGTCCTCACGTCCTTACCGCCCATGGTGCTGACACGGTATTAACGCCGATCAACGCAGTCAAAACACGTCTGGTCCAACCAGCTAGCTAATAACTGCCTGATCTAAAACTGTGGTACGGCGTTATAGCTCTATACAATTCCAAAGCAGGTGGTTTACAGAAACGTGAGATCCAAATGTGCACAGTAGGTACTATATACCTTTTATAAAGCAATGGCTAAGCTTGCCTAAAATTAGAACAAAGGTCAAACAGCAACGGACAAGCGTAGTGCGAGTCATGGTTGATACGTTGCGTAATTTGCAAAACCAAACAATGCTTGTATAGTTTGCTGCCTTTGTTTTTGATGAATCATTATTCGTATTTAAGGCAACCCGTGGGGTTAATTCAGTTCCAATATTAATCTTATTTTCAACAACTCTCCTTAATCTGGTTAACCTGACCACTTTGACTGACAACTACTCGATTCAACTGTTAGGGTGGGGCACAACGTTTCGGGTATTGGCGATTTTACGGATTCGAGTTGAGGGGCGAGAGCCAATCATTTCTAATTACAAAGATATACGCTTTCACATCAAGAGTAGTATTCTATCAACGAAAAATCTTGTATCAATACTTCATTTCCACCGCTGGAGTATCGTAACCTTGGTTAGTTCAATCACAGCATCGAATAACATGGTGCACAAGGCTTTGAATAATCGTAGAAAGACATTTCTATCAAGTAGTGATCGGGCCTCAAAATGATCACACAGCGGTACCAAATATTCATGGCCCATAAATAGGAAATTATTTGGATGGAGTGTATCTGGCAACAAAAGATACAAATTCGAAATTTTCACAAGTATTTCTGATTTTCTATTTTGGCGTGATAATAGGGGAAGCCCGATAGCTTAGTACTTGACTTGTAATTGAATAACCATGTACTCCCTTTTGCACAACCCGAATTAACTATATGCATCCCAAGCTATTTATCCCTGGCTTCGACCCGAGTAATGTACTTACACCGAAACCATGCAGCACATCTACTAGTCAATAATAATTTAATGGCCTAACCAATTTGGTGCTTGTCTTATATACCTATTAATGCGATCGCCGTCATGTCGCCATGGTTACGATTTCCCTTCATAATTTCCGAATTCCTAAGGTCGTTGTACGATCTGGAGTACAAGACGAGAAAGTAGGTATTTGACCTCTATTACATGGCATTTTCTCATTTCGGCAAAAACTATTAGAGGCACCGACAGATCAAAGTAGTCACTACTAGGCGCGCTTGATCAGATTTGCCGCTGAATCTGAACGTGAGTTTTACATCCGGATTTCTTCTCTGTCCAGTGTAACATAAACGTAGAAAAATTCTGAATCTGATCGTTGGTTACTTGTTTATATCCCACAGAATCGCCTGTCAATCGAACCATTATTGACTTCAACAACGGATTATGATCTTACTGTACCTGTGATAAAAGCGCCTTGCCTTCCTTTACTACTGGGAGATTCATCTGAAACTACTTCATTTACCTCCATCTTCCTTTTATGCATCCATATTTTATGTCACATTAGTGAATGAATGTTAATGCTATTCGGGGTGTGTAAATTCTTCCGCAATATCATAAACCCATAAATTTATTAATCTTAACAGTGACTCAAAAAATCATTCGCTAATAAGTTATTGAATCATTTCATTCTGAATTTCAACTATTTGTCACTAGGTGTCTAATTTCAAAGACTATTCCAAGTCGTTTTGACACCATCCTATCTTTTCATTGTATCGCAGTCTTGTGGTGTTTTGACTTGATGAAAGTTCTTAATAAACTGAACTGAACTAAACTGGTACATCCGGCCCCTCTATAGTAAATCGTAGCATGCTCACAATACCTTATAATCAACATATGCTCTGGAACTTTACGACGTATGCCTCATGATGAGACAAAAATTTATAATTGTACACAGGCGCATAGTTAGTTGTGATCGAGGGCTCCCCGCTTGTAATATATTTACCGTTAAATCAACACGGGTGACAGTGTACGCAGAGCAATCAAAGATAAGGACTTACACGCGAGCGATGGTCCGCCTGTCATCGCAAACCTGCGAGGCCGCAAAGGTCGTTCAACTTTGGCTGCGTTTATTGAAAATGACGGGGCGTTTGCTCAATACGTAATCAGCAGGAGCAATGACCGGAAACACTCTGTTTCCCAGTTTGTTTTGCATAAGAATTGTACATTCAAGGTCTTGTTAATTAGATGAAAACAACTGTTAGCTACTAATATGTGTTACTATATTGTTCCGCCAAGTCATCTTGCCGTAACGTAAAGTCGACGCCGCTTAATTCAGACATCGGATAACCCGGACAACCGTTTTATACAGTATACACTGCAGTGGTTCCCAACCTTTTTCGACGCATCGCCTCCTTATTAATCTCGACACAGATTTTCGCCCCCCATATTTACGGATCCGAAAAAATCAGGAAATTGATTCACCTAACTGTGATGGCTGGTTAATTTACTAAAATAGGCCATTTTCCGAGGTGGCAGGTGGTCGGCAAATCGGTTTCCGCGTCTACTTTCCGTTGAGTTGACCTTTTCGCATCATACGCATAATAGGCCATCTTCACTTGCATTTTTGACCGCGTTAATTAAATTCATTTCAATTTATGTTTTAACATTTTCGCCCACTGCTCTGATATTTTCGCCTCCTTGTTTCTCAAAATCGTCCACTCGAGGGGGATATCGCCCACGCTGGGAACCACTGGTGTAGACCTCACTGTCTATGCAAACGAACGCGACCTGAATGCAAATCGGCGATGCGTGCTGAGGTTGTGACGCGCATATGATATGGTGAACGTGCATGATGTTTGCTGCTTAAAAATGATTGATATCGGATATTTTTGAAAAAAATCGCTAGATCTAGCGACAAAATTGCTAAATTGGCAGCACTGGGTCATTACTGTACTATTCCTTATCCAATGGGAGCATTAGCTTTCGCGCACAGTTCTCGGACTTACTGGCTTATACAGAAACAGCTCATACTTGATTATGATGTAATAGGTTGTGTAGGCCAGCGATGATATCGTGAACACCAGGCCGAAGCCGCCAATACAGATGCGATTGCACAATGCATATGTACAGGCAAGCGATGATATACTGTGAACTGCTGGGCCAATTGCAGATGTGATTGTTCAAGGCAGCGGAACCAGGCTTGTTCGAGACGCGATAAATCAGGCTAGCGACTATTGCCACGCGCACGCGAATGGATCAGTGATGAGCGGATATTGATTTCTGAGAATCCAAATTCATCCGACAGCTCGACTCTCTGAGGAAGTATCCGTCCGAATCCGAACAGTCAAATCAAAATATCCATTCGAATCCGAAAAATCTCGTGCAGAATCTGAAGAATCCGAATAGAATACCTAGATACATTTATTAACAATTCGAAAGGGCGGGATTTCGCGTTTCAAATAGTGGAGTTTGAATCCCAAAGCCCCCTGGCTACGCGCCTGGCACTCGTGCGCATATAAATTGAAGACGTCTCTAACGAGGTAGCCACCACCTCGTAAATATGGTGACGAGGTGGCGCGGCCACCTCGTAACCTCGTAAGTCGGCGCCTATGACTGCGGTAATTTCATTGAGAATAAACGTTCGCAAACAACGCATTGGTAATAGGTTAAGAGAGTTCATATACAAATCAAAGAGGTTTAACCATTGTCATGTGATGCAAATTTCCTTGACTGGAAACCCCTTTCACGTATCGCATGCTGGAATGGGTCGAGTATTGATCCACTATTCTATCAACATCGATACAATATAAATTGAACTTAGCAATAAACCTAGCATTCAATTAAATATATTTGACTGAACATTCCAACATCTTCGCACCCCATCGCCCCCCAGTCGCCCCCTTTGTCAGTTTCGCCACCTATTTTTCAGATTAGCTCTCTGGGGGCACTATCGCCCACATTGGGAACCACTGGTACACAGTATTTGTTGAATGGTTTGATGTCGAAAATACTATACAATGTAACTAACTTGACGGTAGAAGTAATGTGCGTATTATACGATCTGCAGTAGGCCTATGGCGCAGCAGTAATCAGTTGTAGTGCAACAGTACCGAATCATTAATGCGTCCCATTTCGCATCTATTGCTACCAACTTAATATTATTGCGCCATTGGGAACGGGGTTATCCGTGCTGTGTATATGACACTATAACGTGGCTTTGAAGCAGGCCGGGATGTTGAATAGCTCTAGCTCCTGAGCCTTATTTTATTATGGATTGTCAAATTATAAAAGAAGTGAACCAGTTAACTAAAGCTCATGCCTTCATGTTGAAGATGTCTGGCATGTAGCAAGAAATAATAGAATAGCGACGCAACTGCTGCAGGCTAAATAGATCCACACTAATCTGAAAAGTTATCGGCTGATATCCAGAGGTGGTCAAAGTAGTCAAGAAAGCTACTCAAGTAGAAGTAGAAGTAGCGACTAAAAATCTACTCAAGTACGAGTGGAAGTACTTCTTCAATTAGCCACCTCAAACTACTTGAAGTAGAAGTAGATTTGACTGACCTTAAATCTACTCAAGTAAGTAAGCAGTTTTGTTCGTTCGCATGGACTGTCAAAAGCTACGAATTGAGCTATACGCATGGTGCAGAGAGATTGATTCATATTGATGCATCCCAGGAGGTATCAATTTTCGACGGAATAAGCATTCTTTCGCATCATGGGATGCAAATTATAGTATTGATATCATGAAAATGCGATACTAACCCTTTGTTTCGTAGAAGAACCCATTTTACAGAATATCGTGGCATGGCGCCCTACCCCATTATTATAAGGCCCCATTTTTAGGCGAAGAGCAATACGTACAAGTTGTATATGATACGGTTTTATCACTTTGCGCGATTAGTATACGTTAATAACAAATATTGTGGATCGTAAAAGTTATATTTAGTGTAGATTCATTTTCGGAAAATAGAGGCATTACTATACTTGCTTTTATGCTTAACATGTAGGTTCTGCAGACAAAAGAACTGAAAGTAATCAGAACTCTATGTATGATGCTCGCATCGCAATCTAAAGTGAAATACGAATACCACTTCTTAAAAGCGGGAAATATATTTCATGTCTTTTGTCCATAAAGCTTCAAAGGTGATCTGCTAAAACAGGTGTAACGTTCAAAAAAGCTGGATTTTCCAGATTAGCAAGACACGTAATGGGCTGCTAGATTACGATATGATAGGTGATTGCTAGATTGCGAAACGGTAGTTTCAAACGTTATGGTGTGTCATATTTACTGTGATGAAATATTTGGTATGGATGACAATGCGGTGTGAGCGGAACCAAGCAATCCGGTACCTAAATTATATTCACTGATACTTTCGTGAAAACATATTTGTTACGCCATAACTACTGTGCGCGAAGCGCAACAAAATTTCTGGGCTGTGCTTTACTTTTATGAATATTGATGTAGGTACTCCGAAAAAACAGCCCCGAAATTCCTCAGGCTATCTTTCGTACTAGGGATTAGACTACTTCTACTTGACAAACTGAAAATAGCGAAAAGTAAGTAAGTAGATCACAAAATATTACGAAGTAGAAGTAGAGAAAGTCAGATCTACTTGAGTAAGCAGCAGAAGTAGAGGAAAACTACTTGAGTATTTACAAAAAGTAGAAGTACTTCGTTATTGACCACCTCTGCTGATATCAGTAATGATCCCGCACACCACATCAGGGTTTGAGCCAGGCGCTGGATTAGGTCACATCTATTATTGCATGGTTGCAAGGATGGACTGCATTGAAACTAAGTATCTCTGGCGCATGCAGAGACTTGACGATTATCGGGATATGGGACTTTTCTAACAAACATACGAATACGGATAATACGAACTTCTTTGAATGGCGGCCACGGCAAGGAACGCGCACGCGTACGACTCGCGAGGCAATCCATGTAGGTATTCTTGCCTACGCAGACGACCTAGCCTTGCTTGCCCCGAACACCGCATCGGCACAGCGCCTCATTAACCATCTAGAGGCCACCGCCGCTCTTGTTGGCCTCCAGATCAACGCCAAGAAGACTGAGGCTCTTGCCATACCAGTTCTATACCGAAGAACGCGACACCAATTCAACTATAGGAGAAATCGATCTCAAGTATGTAACCAGTTTTGTATACCTCGGTATTGACGTCGCTGACTCTGGAAAAGCGCTCAAGGCGAGGCGAGCAAAGGCCTGGGGCGCGGCAAGACGGCTACATAGCCTCTTCCATTCAAGTGCCTCAACCCAGCTCCAGACCCGTATCTTCCATGCCACTGTCGAGCAGGTTCTTCTCTACGGAATAGAGGCACTCACGCTGACAGATATATATATTTCGACTTTCAATTAAATAATTAAATAAAAGGGCAAAGGAAACAGGAAACAAAAGAACATCAAGATAATCCGTTTTGGGCCCTTGTTAAGCGCCTTCAGCGTGGGCGGTCGTGGGCGTCTTCGAGTGAAAGCCCGCGTTGCGCTGGCCCGGTCTCTATTGTCGAGCGCCATGTGGTTCTATTCCAGCCACCTCTGCGCCATGTCTCCGTCGGAATGTGGTTGATGATGGCGGCGGCTGGTTGATCGTCTTGATGCCGCACTAGATGACCGATTAGGCGGAAGCGTCGTTCAGCAGCCAGCAAACGGCATGGGATCGTTTTTGTAAGTTTGCGCAGAGCATTGGTGGATATGTGCTCCGGGTGGTGGATGCCGAGTGCGTAGCGGAGGAGTGCATCGTAGTTGGCGTTGAGCGTCTTAGCCAGCTTTTCAGTCAGCGTGAGTGCTTCTATTCCGTAAAGAAGAACCTGCTCGACAGTGGCACGGAAAATGCGGGTCTTGAGCAGGGGTGAGACACTTGAGTGGAAGAGGCAATGTAGCCGTCTTGCCGCGCCCCAGGCCTTTGCTCGCCTCGCCTTCAGTGCTTTTCCAGAGTCCGCGACGTCAATACCGAGGTATATAAAACTTTTGACATTCTTGAGCCTGACTTCCCCCAGTTCAATTGGTGTCGCGTTCTCCGACAGAGCTGGTACGGCCAGAACCTCAGTCTTCTTGGCATTGATCTGGAGGCAAATAAGAGCGGCGGCGGCCTCTAGTTGGTTGATGAGGCGCTGTGCCGATGCGGTATTCGGGGCAAGCAAGGCGAGGTCGTCTGCGTAGGCAAGAATACCTACGTGGATAGCCTCGCGAGTCGTACGCGTGGGCGTTCCTTGCCGTGGCCGCCATTCAAAGAAGTCCGAGTTGTCCGGGAAGGCACGAAGTCAAGGATTATCACGAACAAGAATGGTGCCAAGGTGTCACCTTGAAGCACGCCAGCCGAAGTGGTAAAATCTCCGCTTGGACCGTCATCTGTTCGGACTCGCGCTCGTGTGTCAAAGTAGAGAGCCATAATGGCGTTCCTTATCACCTCAGGAATTCCATAGAATCTGAGGATCTTCGCAATGGCTGGGCGCGAGACCGAGTCGAAGGCTTTTGCAAAGTCAACAAAGACAGCCACAACATTCTTTTTGTGTGAGCGGCAGGTGTCAATGATTGTGCGCAGTGCCAGAATATGCTGACAGAGAAGCTCTCTAAGACGCTCAACGCTCTAACTACGACGCACTCCACCGCTATGCACTCGGCATTCACCATTCGGAGCATATATCCACGAATGCATTACGAGAACACACAGGAACGGTCCCATGTCGTCTACTGGCAGTTGAACGACGCTTCCGCCTAATCGGCCATATAGTGGGGCATCAAGACGAGCAACCAGCCGCCGCCATCATCAATCACATTCCCACGAAACCATGACGCAGAGGTGGCTGGAATCGGACAACGTGGCGCTCGACAATGGAGACTGATCTATAGCGCAACGCGGGCTGTCGTTTGAAGACGCCCACGACCGCCTACGTTGGAGACGCTTAACACGATCCCAAAACTGATTGTCTCGATGTTCTTTTGTTTCCTGTTTTCTTTTTCCCGTTTTATTTTATCTAATTGAAAAGTCGATGTATATATATAACGCAAGTCACAGAAATGTTGACAGTTGGCGCACTGTATGCGAAATGCAACATTTAGTTAGAAGAAAACTCAACCTTTCGATATAACATCCTAGCATATATAGCTCATACATGTATACTCTTAAACATGTAATAGTAAAATAAGATGAATTGAATTAGAAATACACGGATTTATCTACGCATACATTACAAAACTCATTTACATAATATCCCAGTGAAAGTGAACAACTTGAAGGAAATGAAGGTATGTTGTGCACCCTAATCAACAATATCTGTGTCCGAGATATCTCACTACGAATCAGGTCTATGATACTTGACTATCAAGCATACATTACTTTCAAGTTTGCCTCATAGGAGCACACTGCAGCTCAGCCGTTTTGCTATTCACGGCCGCATTTCGATTACTTATGTAGCCTATAGGCTACAGGCCTATTGTAAAGTAACACGCACTTCGGGTCTCGTATTGAGTAGTTGGTAAGCAGTCTCCATTCATCTGGTTGTCTATAATAGACAATGCAAAAGAAGCCATTTATATCATGGCAACAAACCAAAAGAAAAACAGTTCTGAAACAGCTTTCCTCGATTCGGATAAAATGTGAAAATATATGGAAACTGGAGAAGAAGAATTAGCATGATAAGTACATGTGGAGATAAATGATGATGAATTCTTTCAAGTTATTATGACAAGTACTTTTTTTGGAAAAGCAGACATCCTGTTTCTTTTAATGTGTTAAAACAAGGTTAAAGGGCCACATATTCGGGTCATGTACCAGAGTGAACAACAATACAATGTTTATTGTTGGCAAACTTTTACGTTTTACGAAAGAGCAGTGCGCTGTCACAAAATGCATTGACCGATTAAGTCTGCAGGACGGATGTATAAAGATAGACAACTTATGGAACTAAATTAGGTACGGAGCTACTTAATCACAATCTTTAAACGAAGAGTGGTATATATAAAGATGATAACTGCTACCGATTAAAAATAATTGCATCTACATATAAATTTATGGGTCGAAAAGAGGTCCTGATCGAAAGAAGATAGAGAACCACTGGATTAAAGTTCACCGAAAACTCAGTTATTCTGTTCTACAACAACTAGGCTTTCAGCATTATAGATCATTTCAATAACAATATTTGATCGGTTGCTGTTTTACACTGACTGTAATGTCACTAACGAAAGCCGAAATTTGATTAATTTATGAAAATGAGAAAAATATACACCGAAAAAATCTGAGGTGATAAATACATTCCGAATTCTAAATTCAGAATCAGATTCAGCAATCGAAAATTAGCCTAAATCAATAATTAAAATTTTGGCGCAATTTTTTTATGAAATTCGTGGACCAGTGATATTTTATAGGTCGAAAAGAGTTTCTGATTGGACAGAGATAGAGAATCACTGGATTCAAGTTCACCGAAAACTCACTCATTCTGTACTACAACAACCCAGGTTTCATGTTAGATGATTTCAATAACAATATTTGATCTGTTGCTGTTGTATGCTTACCGTGATGTCACTAACGAAAGCCGTAATTGCATTAATTTATGAAAATGAGAAAAATTAATACGGAAAGCATCTGACCTGATGGAGAAATTCTGAGCAGAGAATCGGATTCAGCAACCTTAAATTAGTCTAAATCACTCTTTAAAATTTTTGGCGCAAAAATTTTGTCGGAATTTGTAGTCTAGTGTAATTTACTGGAATCGCGGAATATTAGCAATATGTCGTGAGCTAAGAATGAGACGAAGGATCGCAATTGAAGTCATGAAGCAAGTTCAGTAGGGAACGAAAGCGCTCATCTCTTTAGAAATACTGTTTTATAGTAATGTCATATGAGAAGATAGCGATATTTCCGCACTAGCGCGTTAAATTGATGCATTTTATCCTAGATTTCGGGTTCGGATGTCACGCGACGACCTCCACCACGCGAAATGTGCATTTGGCATGGTAATGCAGAAGATCATGATATAAAAGGAGTCGAAAATAAAACACAACGCAAGATTACGATAGTATAAGCGTTAAATTTTTGGTGATTTTGCTTCTTGCTGTATTCGCACTTTGCTGTTAACCTCGGATGTCCTAAGAGTAACACCGAATATATCTTCATGCAAACGTTTCGCCTCCTGAATAGAATATAGAAAATCAAGGGGTTAACCAGTGATTCTGCCAAATGGAGTGCGATACAAAGCACGAATAAAATCCTACTTTCAATTTGACGATGTAGCCCGTTGCTTCTGTACCATCCATATTGCCTTTGGACGCCATGACATCGATCAAACATTTGTTGACACAATCCGCCATGGTGACGTCGCCACAAATATACAAGTGGCCTTTCTTTTCCACGAGCCATTGGTATACCAAATCGCTCAGCTTATCTTTCAGGACATCCTGGACGTATTGCTGAAGAAAGGATGAAAATGCACTAGTGCAGCTATTGTATCTGTGTTTCATTTCAATACATATGGGAATTGGTGATTAATTGCTTTAGCGGTCGCCAACTGAAAACTGGTCGCGGACGGGTCAGTTTTCAAATTTCGTTGAGGCCAGAGGCCGCAATATTACGATATCGAGAAAAATAGGTCACACAGTTGAACAACCAGATTTTTTAAACTTTACGTCAGTATGATGCTGTCCTCTCTAACATGCGTGATGTGCATATTTACCACAAAAGACGTAATATGTTATTTAACAAGTACAAATACAACAAGAAATATTATGATCATCAACTTCATTTCATTTTGAACTATGAACTGCTCACGATATCTCAACTCTTTTCGACGACTAAGGAATTGATATTGGGGCTAGCGAGACACGTTACTAATTTAAAGACTAGCTCCCTCTAGTGACTAGTCTAAAGCTTGATCTTTTGGGGAAGCCCTAAGCCGTTTCCGAAGCGTCTCAGTCTTGGCAGAGTCGGGAACTTTGAAGAGTTCGCAATTGACGTTATGTTACTCTATTAAATGTAACTTGGATTGCTAGCGTGGTCAGTGGTCCGTGCTAACAACATAATTCAATGTTATTTGAGTATTCGTCAGGGTTGTAACCAAGTCACAAGGCTTCGAGTCACAAGTCAATCTCACTTTTATAGTTTTGACTCGAGTCAAGTCGAGTCATTTCCAGTTCACCACCGAGTCAAGTCCGAGTCCAAGTCAGCGAGCAGAGGCTCAAGTCCGAGTCATGGTATTATGACTCGAGTCGAGTCCAAGTCATTGAGTTGACTGACCAGTTTCCAGTTAAATTCTTGTTAAATCCACTTTTTATAACTCTATTTGGTGATATCGAATGATTCGCATTTATAATATACTAATTTTCCTCATTTTTAGCAGTTTCTGGTCGCATTGTCAAGTACCGGTACCAATAGAGGAAATCCTAATAGTTTGGTTACTTTACTATTCTTCGAAATGACAATGAAATGTCGGTCTTCGGCGTCTGAGTATCGAGTCATATGACTTGGTTCGAGTCATGCGCAATGACTCGAGTCCAAGTCGAGTCAATACACAGATTGACTCGAGTCGAGTCATTTCTGTATTTTGAGAAAATGACTCGAGTCAAGTCGAGTCATCATAAAATCGTGACTCGAGTCAGACTCGAGTCGAGTCATGACTCGAGTCATTACAACCCTGGTATTCGCGCTGATTGCTTCTTTATCTCAGAGTAGGCCTCTCACACGCCCCTAAGCTCAATGCAACGCATTCTCAGGGCTAAGCAATAACTCTATATATTTGTGCGTTAAATGAGATTATTGCTACGAGTGACACGCCATTCCTGCTGAAAAATTATAGTTGGCTGAACAACAACAACACCGAATTGTTTTTCGAAAATTATTTTTTGGCTGATCCGGCCATTCTGTGGCCATATCACAGGGTGTTGAAGAAATATATCTGCGATACCTATGCAATACGTTGTGCATAATTAAAGTTTATTTTCGAGAAGATACCAACGGTATGAGTAGAATATTTCCGTTCTTGGTAATAATGAGACCTGATAAAGACGAAATCAGCACTTTCCGAATTCAGTGCTAAGATCGATAGTCGATTGACCTGGAATGAATTCGGAGGATACTATCATTGTCAGTTCAGCTTACCTTAGGCTGTTTCGGAGCTCTCGAGTACGCCGTTTCATAACGTGTAATTGCTCCACACCTAATAGCGTGCTGGATTTCTTCTTTGTACAGGTGATCCTGTTGCGGATGTCGACATCCGAACAGTAACGCCATTTTCCCACATGCAATACCTGTGTGTGAGAATTCACTCTTTCACATAGCTCTCTATTCTGTTGTGATGGCAAACAATTGAACTTCACCTTTCTCTATTTCGTGCTCTCGTTGCTGCCAGAAACTTCGAAATGGCGCGATTCCGGTGCCAGGACCAATCAATAGAACTGGTTTAGTCGGGTCGTCCGGTAGACGAAATTCTGTGGCACTGAATGTGAATTTTAGATTAATACTTACTATTTAGTCAGTAAGGCAGAGTTGTAATGACTTGAGTCATGATTCGACCCGAGTCAGACTCGAGTCAAGAATATTTTGTGACTCGACTCGACTCGAGTCATTTTCTTCAAATGGGAAAATGACTCGACTCGACTCAATATTTGGATTGACTCGAGTTACGCATGACTCGACCCAAGTCATTGACTCGTCTTATTTTATATGACTTGAAGATAATGAAATTTGCGAATCGTAATGGTTAGATCCACGCATCTGACGAATTCTGCCGACATTGCTATTTGTCACCACTGCTGTCGTTGCACTCGTCTGATATCAGATATGCCGCCGTAAAAACAACATACAATAATGGTATATATAGTAGCAATGCATGCATTGTACAAAATCATCCAGTGAAGCAGAGGTAACCGATCTCCGCAATCAAAGTACTCGAGACTTTTCAAATATTCAAACAAAAAATCGAAGCAAAGTTCAATTAGAGCCAATGAAATGACTCAGATGGTCAAGTAGGCTTACTTGGATGAGACTGATAAGCTCATGTGTAGATTTGAAGGCGATGATTCTTCGCATTTTGGGCGACTAGAAATAATGAGTAACCAATGCTCTGCAGTGTGGTTCAAAAATGCTTGTTAATTCCTGCATCCGGTGCACCAGTGAAACGTGTATTCAGTAGATGTGGATTTATTCTAAGGCCATGCCGCTTTACCATATCTGAGGATCTCCTTTCCACTTTAGCATTTTTGAAGTGCAACTAATTGATTTGATCTGCTGTCTGTGAAAACACCCTCCGTCCATTTGGCGTTTTGTTAGGTAGGGGAGATGTGGTACCGATGGATCACTGGGACCGAAAATACTTTGAAAATTCTCTATGATAATTCCATGATTACACTCCGTGAACTTGTCTACAATTGCATGCTGGCAAAATCTTTCCTCACATACAAAAAAATTCGACGTGCGCGAGCAATGGGGTCTCTCACAGATGATTTTTGTTTTAGGGGGTGTAAACTAAATTTAGATCGACATATACATTTTTCTTTGTAACCTTCAACACGAACAAACCAGCAATCATTTTTATTGTGAAGTCTAGGGCTTGTATCAGGCTATATAATGGCACCTATTATTTTTTTCAGTACTTTCCTCGGATGGACTTTTTTTCGATTCATGTGTAAAATTCGTAGGGTGGGGACCGATGATACAATAGCCAAATCAAGCAAAATAATCAAGCATACTAATCATGAAACAAATGAATCATGTCTACGTACAGAAAATCTTTATGTAATAATTGCATATGATGTTTTATCGCTATAGCGAGGTATTTGGAAGTCACACTGTCAATTTTCGGACAATATGTATGTACCCTCAAATTTATAAGCCCGAGCCTAAATCGAAACATGATTTTATGCAACATTTGACTTATTATTTATTCAATTTTTTGACAGTTGCGACCAAACATTCTTCATTGGCTTGCTGTAGCTTAGATTACAATACTGAGCAAGAAAAGTAGTCACATTTGAGTTTTTTAGGGTATATGTGTCATAGGTCCCCGGGTCGTGTGTCATTGGACCCACCGGGTGGGGACCGATGACACGTTCGAGCAACAAATTTTGAACGCCCATAAATATTTTTTGAAAAGACGGATATTCATGTATATGTGCGCGATAAGTAGAGCTTGTATCAAAGTGCTGAGCCAGCAAAAGATCTGCTGTTTTCGGCTGAACATTTCAGGGCCAGCGATCATTTTCCGATTTTTGATCCATCGGTACCACATCTCCCCTATGTGCATTGTGCACGTGGGTAATATTGAATGGCTAATGTTGTGTGATGTTTGTACAATAGGGCTGCTCAAAAAAACTTCTTTTTTATTCTACTGGGTGGCTGCTTGATAATATTGTTAGGTTGCATACAAAGAACACTGAATCTGACTTAATTTTAAAAAGTGGAATCAATAATATGAGAGGAGAAAATTTTGGATTTGCAAATAAATGGAATATTCTTAGTGAGAAATTCTTTCATATAATATAATTTCGTACTAGTAGTAAGCCAAATTTTTTTTCATATCCAAAATATTCCACTCTAATAACTCCGCTTCTTCTAGTTGGAGTTGAGCAAAATTTCCTATGAATCATATTTTTACACAATCTAATAATATCATGAGGTAGCCGGTAAAAGTCGAAAGTCTCTTATAGCAGTGCAGTGCTTTCTACTGGTTTGAATTGAGCCAAATTTAAGTTCTTTTAGGTAATCCAACAATTTTAAGAAGTAGCGTCGTTTTTGGGATTTTGTCCTTTTTTTGAGAATTTTTGATAAATGTAGGTCAAATTCGACCAAGATAGAGTAAATCAGCATTGAAGTAATGCTCCGGCGGCTATTGTGGGAGCTGAGCAGGAAAGTTGGCCTTTATAGTCAACCACCTGATAACGTGAAAGAAAAACTGTTCCTCCATCCACCTCTCTGATTCTCTATCAGCTGGTATCAAAACGTGAATTTGTTGATTTTCTATAAGGTATTTGTGAGCTGTCGTCGATGTGCTCGTAATAAAAACCGAATGTTTGTATTCGTGATGTATCAGCCTGACAAGACAGATATTTGATTTAAAGTTCTAAGATTAGTAAAGTTATCATATTGGCGGCCTGGCTCGTCTATCTGTAGCATCGGTAAATGACTCCAGGAACTGTCCGTTATTCGTCTAAAGAAACATGTGCCAAGACTCTGATAGGGACAAAATAAGCATGTTTGGCAAGCAATGAATTCGATATCACCCAAGCAGGACTGAAAACATCAGTTGAACATGACTTCAATACTGTGACTTGGACCCGGACTCGAGTCATAACACTATGACTCGGACTTGACCCTTCAAACGGTGACTTGGACTCGGACTCGACTCGGCGATGAATTGAAAATGACTCGACTTGACTCGAGTCAAAACCACAAAATTAAGATTGACTCGTGACTGCGAACCATGCGACTTGGTTACAACCCTGCAGTAAGGTACCCTAAACATTGAAACGAGAGGTTGTCGATGAAGTAAACCGACTTTAAATGCCGTAATTACATCTAATCACTACAGATCCACTCACGGTCGGACAAAGCCATGTATGTTGTCGCCACACGACGCTCTGTTCAAATATGTAGAGCACACACCATGATGCATTGGCCCTTTTCCTCCTACAAGAATAGTAAAGGATTAATCATTGGAATACAAGTGTGACAAATACTAGTGTCAATATTACCTTCAGTGTTGTAATTCACTACCGATACGGTTAAATGAACCTGGTCTGGGTGCATTGAAGCGGAACTGCTTATGGAATAGTAGCGACACTGCAGAGGATGTAGCTGGCTCAGAAGAAGTGAAGCTTCGATTTTAACGGATTTGAATTCTTCCAGCACTTCAGGAATGTTTGACATGTAATGAAACTTCCATTCGTCGTATTTCGACTTTCCCTGCCGGACAATTGTGCTTGTTACGATATGTTTATGCTGCCATTCAGAAAAGCGGAGCTTAGTTTCAGGGTATAACATTTCTAAATTTTGTTTCTTTTTGTGGATGGAGCATTGTTTGCAGCTGATGTAGCTGAGAAAAAGGATACCTGGTTTGAAATGATGATAATGTGATATTGATACGGAACGAAGCATTTGATCATTCCTCTTACGGCTATTTGGCAGACCAGTGCACTGCCCTCATACGCGGTGAAATACGATCTCAAACGACACGGGAGTGACGGAAAGTGTTCTATTCAGCATTTCAACTCACCTCAGCGAGTTGCATTAGTCTCGATTTCTCTTCTTCATTTGTTGCACAATCCGCGAAATGTTTCAGCAACAATGGCGTCGGGCAGGAGTTGATGTCTAGGTACCGTTCGAGTGCGCGTCGAAGTGTGCATATGGGAAGGCGTTTGTCAGGTACCCAATTACTGATGGTTCCTAAACACCGGGTAACCAATACTAGCAGTGTGAAAAGTAGGAAATAAAATATAGAAATAATGTAAAGCAAAACTTAAAACTTTCATTCTCCGTAAGTGCGTTCTAGACATAGAATAAGCCTGCTTACATGGTTAAACTAATCATCATGATCTGAATTCTGG
Organism: Botryllus schlosseri; assembly: GCF_051294905.1. NCBI lineage: Eukaryota > Metazoa > Chordata > Ascidiacea > Stolidobranchia > Styelidae > Botryllus > Botryllus schlosseri. Next base: position 23,720,911 of record NC_137246.1, on the reverse strand, counting down.
AATCGATAATAATGAAAACTTGATACCATTTGCCGCTCATATATATTATAGCGGTAACATAATTATTCGTGAATATCTATAACCATATTGTATATCTATCATCTGGAATGCATTACCACCACATATCCGTGAATTGCCCCTACTTAATCACCTCTAATCGTTGTATTAACACGGTTGCCCCACCACCCAGACATTACTTCATTGATCATTTGCTACCATCGTTTAATTTTTCCTTTTTTCAACTAACATTTTTTACAGCCAGCCTGTAGAGCAGGGGCGGGCAACATACGGCCCGCGGGCCGGATCCGGCCCGCCGCGAGTTTTTACTCTGAAAGTGAAACTTTATTGTGAATGTGTTGACACAGAATGAATCCAAGTTTGCGAACCTGAGAAAGATGGACATTAAACTACTTGCTCGGTTCGGGTCTACTTACATTTTCCACCATGAACCAGTGTTGGGATGACTCGTGTCACCATTTTCGTATGACTTGACTTGACTCGAGTCACCTTGGAAAAATAACTTGACTTGACTCGACGCGTCAGAAATGTAGATTGACTCGATACTCGAAGCTGAATTTACGAGTCAATTTAAATCATCAAGTAATTGATGTTGACTAAATCGCTGTATATTGTATAAGTTCGCCAAACCTCCATTGTTATATCACAAATAAATTGATCGGAAATGCAGTGATCGGAGCCTATACAACAGCTTACTTTGTCGTAAACTTGCTCACCTCAACCAGCCCTTTGTATATAATTTAAATCAAACGAATATCGCTCATACGTTTATAATTGTATATCGTTGATAAGTAGTGGGGTAGGGTATTGAACTATATCATTTTTGAACTTTCTGAGGTTTCGTATTTTATCATGTATTTTGACTGATATTTAAAGACTGAGGCTACACCGCTATACTTGCGTAGTTGAGCAGTTCTGCGCATGCTTGGGCGATACAGCGCCTTTTGCGAGTTAATTCAACTCTTCATTCCATTACTCCTCGCCCCTTAATCCGCGTAAGCGATGTCTTACACAAAGCCTAGAAGTGGGCCGTGCTATAAGTCGGCAGTTAAGGAATAAATATGAAGAATATTGGCCTGGTGTAAATGACCGTAGTGGTCGACAAAACCATGAATATCTCAAAACAAGCAAACTGTTTATTCGTTCGTATATTCCGAATAAAAGGTTACTTCATCTGTATTAAAACAGTTCGCAAAATGTAATGACTTTGAATCATGTCTAGTACTTTGAAATTTCAACTTGACTTCACCAGTGATTTGACTCGTGACTTGACTCGTGACTTGAATTGACTTGACTTGACTAGAGTCACCTTCAAACATCGAGTGACTTGACTTGACCCGAGTCACCTTTGAAAATCAAGGGACTTGACTTGACTTGACTTGACTAGAGTCAAAATGTGCAATGACTCGAGATGACTTGTGACTCGAAGGTAGTGACTTGATCCCAACACTGCCACGAATATTAACAAGGAAGGACGCGTTCTAATATAACTGATGTTCGCGTGCAGTCTTTAGTGAGGGTTTCCGTACACGACATGCAATCAGAGTTCAAAAAAATAGTTGACAATATTGAACGACCACAGATCTCTGATTGACTTCAATAAATACTGTTTTTAGACTCTATGCTTTAAACTTGAAGTTTACATTAAATACAATGGATTCCTTGTATAGGTGGATAAATACGCGATTGAGGTATAATGTATAATGTCTATATTCTGTAATCCGGCCCGCCAAGTGCTTCATTTTCCCATATCCGGCCCGCCGACCGGAGAAGTTGCCCGCCCCTGCTGTAGAGTCAAGTGCACCTGTTCGGAGCGGGTGTGATCAGACTAGTTGAGCCTCAAGGTCGTATCGATCATTTCTATCTAATACCGAATACTGTGCGTGCATAATTTCTGTACCACCATCATTGACGTCTGTTGCTTTGTATGTTGGTTGGATGAATATAAAGACTCTCTCTCTCCCTTTCTTGTAGATCAGTATTTAAAACCGTTCGTTTGTATTGAAAATATGCCTTCACCGACATCTAGCGGCGGTTATGGGCAGTTTCAATGGACAGGGCAAACGCGATCACTATTCTCAATATCATCAGCTCCAGTACTATTACTTCAGTTCTGGTGATTTTCACGTGTTTCGGTGTTTCCTGCATGATGCCAGTAGTATCAGTATTGAGTAAAAGACTCAATGTGCGGGCATCATATGCACCATGCCGTACGGGTAGTGGTTTTCAACCTGCACCCGCAAAACAGTGAAAATCATGTTTTAAGGGGCTTCTCCTTTTATCGTAGTGTATTTTGTGAACCGTTATTCTACAGCAACGTGATAGCCGATGCGTAATGTGGTAGCTTTTGTCAACTAACGACGATTTTCGGTTGACCGAAGGCATACAGATTGGCTACTATGCCAGAAACAAAGTACTTTACTGATGCCGTAACAAGCATATAGGAAAGGTTTACAGTGAAAGCACTGTTCTCACCTAATGCGGTGGTCCTCTCCTCATAAATTTGCAGCTGTATCGACGTGTCTTCGCCAATATCATCCGATAATCTTGCTATAACCCCTGGAATTACAGTTTAATATTGGCTTCACATCGCTGCTCAAATTCTATCAACAAAAGAGAGTTTCTGCGCATAAAAATCGATCTTCGACTTCAAACTTCAAGTGTCGTGGCCTGCCACTGCTAAATCGAACCCTTTCCATCTCGGTCCAGGGAACGGACATACTTACGATCAACGATTTCCGGTTGATTACAAGGATAGATGCCAATATGATCACCAGGAAGATAATGAATTTTGCTGCTTTCTGGACAATCTATTTCGACGAGAAGGGTAGTGCGTCTGGAAAATCAGATTCAATTGAGTTCATAACTATAAACGTACGTTTAGTCGTTGCTTTTAGTCAAACGAGGGTCTCGAGGCTCTCGTTGAAATGGCATGTCAGTACAAAGTGACTATTACTTTTACGGAAGCTGCTTTACAGCACGGTGAAGACATGTATTAGCCTCCACATTAATTATAATGTTACCCGGAATCGTTAGACTGCAGGTTTGTTGTTTTCTTCATCGAGTAGACCGAAATCTCCTTTTTGTGGATCTTCGAAAGACCTGCAGAACATGTCTCTAAATATTATTATGATATGAATTTCTTTCATTTGTCAATGAGAGGCTCATTTTTCAAGAAAACTATTGTCATCAACACATGTGGGTAAACTAATGGGTTGCAGCTATAGTGTCGATCCCATTAATTGGACTAAAATGCGATCTTAGTGGTCTCAAATTTTGGGAATTGGTCATTGTGTCGTCTCTGTTCTTTCAGTTGCAGTGTATCTGTGACGTCATTTCTATGCTGATATTGCTATTCCCCTGCACTGCAATCATTCGATGGTCACATCAATATATACTCTTAACATATAGGCTCAAACGGAGATCAATAAAAATACGCCATTCGCAATTTCAGTCAATTACATCCACATTTTTCCATGGCCATATTTGACACTGCATGGAATACCATCCGATATTGCGGCTGCGTTATCTTGTTCAGTAAAAGCTGGTGGTATATTGTATATATTATATATCTATTTATTATGAACACGTCGTAAGCAATGTTCCCTCTCACGCACCAGCTCACTGCGCGGTCCATTGGACATCAGTGCGCAAAGACTAATAAAAAAAGAGGTCATCACTTCGGCTTTGTTCTGCGAGGCGACTTTGTCAGCAGTGCGCGGCCGCGCACATTAGAGGGAACATTGGTCATGAGTATAACAATATAAATGGTTCGTAATGAACATTTACAAGTGATCTATGCGTGAAGAATTATCGATATAGGACCCCACGGGCCCACATGCACCGTCAGTTGATTCTTGCTTTTAGTCTCTGTCATTTGTTTACCTTCCACAATATCAGGGGCGACGTCTTCAATGTCAGATGTGACTCGAAACTTGTCGGCGCTCCAACTTCTGTCCTGTCCCATGAGAGATTTACTCGCGGCGTCCGCCGACACGTCTTCGCCGACGCAAAATGTTTGACACGCGGTCTAGATAAGAAAACGCTTTATTTTCGACAAGCATAGCGATCTCGTTTTTTAACCATATTTTATCCAATCAAGGGCACTTGACCATGGCCATGCACACATGTACCACATCCCGTTAGCAAGTTGTGAGCAAATTTTAGATTGCCGTAAATTCTCCGCATAGCGAAGCACAATTCTTCCGCCGGAAAACTCAAATGGCCGTCGGAGCTTTTTGATATCGTGAAAGATTAGATATCCGTAATGGTACTGAATAATGATGCAAATGTGTAAATAACATTCCGTCATCGAGAACTTTCAGCGGCAAATTTATATCTACAGCTTTCGTATATAAGACCTCCCTGTATAGGCGCATTTTTTTTATCTATAATTTTCATATCGCAGGTGGAATTGTTTTAACATGGACGTAAGAAAAAATCCCATATAAGATTTTGACGCGTTGTTTAAAATTGTTTCGTTAAAGTTTTGTCACTGCCAGTCAGGATTCAGTATATTATTACTAGTTATGTAGTAAAGATATATTCATAGTTTCCGTAGGATATCAAATAAGGCATATTCAAGTCATCTATTGCCATCATACGCACCTTGAAGACTTCTTTGGCCCATGTACGAAACGATTCTTCTTGACCGCATAGCTCATCGCCCTCGCCCATTTCGAGTAATCGATCTCCCTGCATTTCACCAAGTAGCGTATCAATCACGTGGGCGAAGGCGCAGAAGTTTGGATAGGCCCTCGATCCCAATCCGAAAACAGCAAATCTGCAAAATTTTAAATGGTTCTCAACCTGTATGGTTCGCGCACCTCAATCGAAAATCGTGTATTTCGCCGATCTCCGCCACAGTGTGGTAGAAATTAGGTATAGGTAAAGAGAACTTTCCGGTATAAAGTATTGAGTTCACAGTCATTCCAATTCCCACGGGGGAATGAAAACAGGTCCAGTACGCATATTCTTATTGAGATACATCCCAGGAGTTGGTTGTTTTAGTATCCACGGTTCTTCGACTACATTTGGTCATTTTGCACCAGGGATTTCATGATTGCTCACCTGCCGACTTTTACCGCGCACCGATTTCGTTCTAAAGGCTTTTGTTTCTGTCGGCATTATATTTCCGTCGTATATTAATTGTGGAATTTATACTCCCTGTGAGGTTATAGTAAGCGCTACCGAGTGTTATTAAAGAAAGGTTTTTTAATGTTATTATTATAACTGACGGCAGCCCACGATGAGTGTGTCAGCTCGAAAATTTCCGAGCACTGCGAAAGGACGATAGGACGTATTTTTTGTCCTTGATGTGTTTTCGGTATATACGCCGACTCATGATATACATAATACACACACACGATCAGTGCATATGCATACCATGAGTGCATGATGTGCATATGTGCCGGGTAAGGAAGGTGCGGATATAGCCCTGTAAGGATTCTAAGTCTGGCACTTCTGCTATCCCAATGCATGAGTGGTGAGTGCCAAGCGCGGAAGTGATGGATACCTGTGTTACTAATCAAGTCTTTCGTCTGACGCTTCAACATTACGCTATCTTGTCTATATCATTACTCAACTGTATTTCGCGGCTTGGGCCTGTGATTATGGTAAGGTTTTCATTCTAAATCTTAGATTTAGAGCTGCAAATGTATCAACATATTGCGACGGACGTAATTTGAGACTTGAGACAGTTGCGGGCAACCTGCCACCGTAAAAGGAAATTTCTGCGGCAGTGATACGTAATTTATCTAGTAATGTGTGGGCGGCCGTCGACAGGAAACTGGAATTTACGAATTGACTCCCGAATTTTTAAGAGATTGTAATTCATCTTAAAATTATTTTTGCGTTGTGCGCGATTCAATGTTACACTTCATTTTTCGATTTTAATGTATGGTATCGTCCTTAGCAATCTGAGCCCACAGTTCAGACGAGAGCAGCACAGGAAAATTATACGCCTCTTATAGAAATACCATCTTAGAATCGTGTGTTTCTCACGAAAGAAATATATTTCTGGTACGTTTGAACGATTGCAATAAATTTACCCTACAGCCTACCGACAATCCTGATGGGAGGTCAAGAAATAACAGCATACAACAAAGTAACTAATAACAATAGCCGAAGATGCCCACCAGTGAATCTGATTACATGGGCTGATGAAGGATAAATATTTGATGTTAATATGTGGATCTAATAATATTGACGACGAAATTCATTTCTGAATCAAAATATTTTCTCGCTTCGCGCGATTATAACATATCCCAGTGATTCACACCATGGCCACCCTCTATTTCGGTGCGTATAGTAAGCTGATATGAGAAAGTCCGGATTCCACCGGAAATGGACATGGACACTATGGACAGTTTAACATGGATATTTGGCGCCTACAGTTAGTTCATTACGGCTTATGCACTGGAATGCGGCCGTATAGGCTACATAAGTAATCGAAATGCGGCCGTGAATAACAAAAAGGTTACCCGGCCACCTCTGCTTGAGACAGAGGGATTTGCTAACCATTCGATCGTTGCTCTGCGTCACCAGTAACGCGAAGCTTGCAAAAAACCTATCATCGATGTAATACACACTACATATTAGTTAGATGCATAGATGTGCCCGGTGTTTCGCACAATCACGTATCACACCGGTGAATATGTACCAAGCGATGTACCGAAAGAAATTGCAATTGTATGCAAACAAAATCCTAACCTGAGATTGGATAAGAATCCCGCTGCCTCCGCGACGTTCTGTGGTTCGTCTCTGAAGAAAGTGGGATTGGATCGTTCCCGTTTCATAATACGGGAGCGGCGTGTGACATTGTGAATGCTCGAATATTGCTTGGCGTCTTCCCTGGATAGAAATACAGTGCTTATGACTTGGAAAGTCCAAGTTAACCAGAATCATACCGTTGTGCTTCAGATTTTGTAACTTCGAGGAGATTTTGCGCCAGACTCTGTCAAAACAGTGAACTCGTGCCCGCATTAAGAAAAGAATGGAACACTCAAATTTAGGATATTTCGCGAAAGAATACAATGTAGTCAAGGAGTTAATAAATTGGTTGTGCTTCATTGCTTTTCGTTTTGTAAACACAGTCAATTTTCTTTACATGTTTCGATGGCCTCATTTCTACCTAATCTGTAGTAACGACAATCTTGGGTGCTGGTATCGGGGATATCACTCCGGTATCTAACTCGGTTACACGGATAATTGCGGCTATCCGAGTCTTTATCAGGCGCGCCGACTTGGCTGTTTTTGTAATATCAGACTCCGTTACTCCTTATTTGAGTTTCTAGTCGAGTATTATGAAATACAAGAATAGACAACTTTTTCATGATACGGATATTAGATAATTTTGCAACATAGTTTCCAATGACGGGCACTCTAATGCGAAAGTCATACAAATGTGAAATGACTGTTAACAAATTCGAGTTGTCGGGAACTTGAGAGTTTTCGGGCTGCAATGCGAGGCGGACCGACTCCGATCCGACTCCCAGGAGAGATTGATGAAATAAACGAGATCCGGTCCGGAAAACTTCAATAATCATCATCTATTCTTTTCTTACCGAGTACCGAATATATATTTCCAGTAAACAATAAAAACAGTACGTCACAGGGGATGGGTTCAGGTTATATATTAAATATTGCAACAAAAGAAACATGCAAATAAAAACTCACAGGTTTGTGTTAAACACAGGTTTGTATTGACGGTTACTGGCGTGTATGCCTCGTAGTTACAGCAGTAATGCTCATCGATGGACTCAATATAGGGATTCCGACCATATCAAAAAGTGTGAATCCGGCTCAGATCCGACTATAACCGCATCAGAAAAATGCGAATCCGGCTCCGGCCCAAATTGAAAAACATCCGGCCGGATCTCCGGTCCTACTGCGGTCCATGCTCCGCTGTCGTAGGTTGGGACTTGTGTACGACAGTGACGTCGCGTGTAATATATGCCTACTATAATTAGATGCCCGTTGGTTTCACGTGAAACAAGAGAGATAAAACATTACCACTCCATTTTCAGGAGGATCTCCGTTGCCGAAGGTACTGGTTACAACCAACAGCAAGGTTTCGTGTTCGAGATTCGACACATCGTAATCTTCCATGCACACAACCTATGACAAAAAAAGGAAAAAAAAAACAAGTAATTGGCGATTATGTCGACATGTATAACCGTTGCAGACTGGTATTGAATCTCTAGTAATTACCTCCGAGTCAGTAAATTAATCTTTAAAATTATTTTTAAATGCTATAGCTCATGCAGTCAGACAGTCGTCATATATATGTAATATACGTAACGAAAAATACCACGAACACTTCTGACAGATGCACGTGTGCTGTAAGTTTGACTCGTGTGATTGTACTGAGAACGAAATCCAACTGCAGTAGACTCGATGATCTACAGATCACTTCGCGGCAGCTTCATCTCGTGATCAAAAACATATGCATTCTACGTGACTGTGTACAGTACATATACAGCCAACATCTGAATTTGTACATGTCTCATTTGTTTTTGAACATCATTCTGTGACCAACTTTTCTGTATGTGTCAGACTGTATCTGAAGTTTTTGCTGTTCTTATTGTCTTATTCTCCCTATCTCCCCCTCTCCCACCTTCTCTCTCTCTCTCCATCTCTCTCTCTCTCTCCCTCTCTCTCTCTCTCTCTCTCTCTCTCTCTCTCTCTCTCTCTTTCTTTTAGTTTTCAATTCAGTTTTCGAAAAACATGTAATAAGGAAGGAGCTAAGCAAGAAAAGCTCAAGTTTCACACAGGGTGAATAACAGCGTGAACCATTTGTTCATTTCTTCGAACCACAGTCTTACTTTCGCTGAAAACGCATGATTGAATATGTCCTTCAACGATTCCGCATATTCCAGAGATTTTCCGGTTTCTGTGGCATACAGAATCGTACACTTGATGCGGTTCGCCATTGCCTTTCCCATCATCGACGACATCATCAATACCGACCTGGAAACGCAAGGAATTGCGAGTGTATCATTTAAACGCGACAAGCGATCGATGACATAAATCATTTGTACCAAAACGCGGGATTGTTGAAAATACAGTCATTGTGAAATAATTTCAATTGCTCAAAATAAAACAATTTACTGAGAATTCATGAATAACTGTTCCGAAAATGCATTAATCATCAATGCTTTCAAAACTTTTTTAAGCGCTTACCATTTCGAGCATTTTACTGAGCTCACGTACCACCTGGCTATATATCGACCGGAACAGAGGCTACTATAGCTCGTGCTAAAGACCACTGTTTTAGCTTGACACAAATGTTTACTGCGAAGGCAAGTTTTTGTACGCTGATCTGGTATGGAATCTTTTGAAATTGTGACATGGCTTGATGATAATTAACGAACCTCGAAAGAGCAAATTGCGCATAGCGAAAGAAAATTATTTGAAAGACTTGCTATATTTGTTCAAAAACGCTCTTGCAGCTGGCATAAAATAAGTTTTGTGAGCTTTTCGCGGTATCTGAATCTCTCCTGGCCTGCCCCGCAGTTGCACAATGGTGAGTGATCCTCTCTGCACGTCTGATTGTTATAAACCACTGGCCGCTATTGAGCCGCGAGTCATCGAACGAACCACATTACTTGTGCCATTAGATAATTATTACATTCAAAATTCTCAGCAACTGGGGATATGAAGCTTTCTGGCCTCCATTGTACGATCTGGTTTTGGTGAGCCCAGCGGTACTTGGATACAGTGCAAATTAGAAAACTTGATCTACATATTTTCTTCCAATTCAGAAATTAATAGGTAGCCTACGTTGAATAAGTTACTGGCGTAACACTTGAGATGCTAGTGGTACGCGAGCCACATAGTTTGGGAACCACTGCGTAAAGCAAACATTTTATTGTACGGTGTCTGTTATCAATGGCAAAATCTTCTTTTCGTGGGGCACGGGCTTACTTTGCAAGTCCTTTGAAGTGCATGGTTTTCTTTGTTTTTACTGCGCGCCCCTTCCAAACGTGATAGATCCATGGGTCCGGCTGTAAATAGTCACGGAAAGCTATACATAAGGCAGTTATGCGGACAAAAAGATATCTCACCAACCTGATACTGGCACGACGGGTTGAGCGAGTAATTCAGTATTTCTTGATGGAAAATTGGAGTTAAGCTCCCAGAAATCGGCGGCGTCAGCCAGACCCAATCACCAGGACAGCCCCCGCGAGTTTTAACTTCATTTGCGAAATGTCTCATGAAGGACTTGGAAGCGGCGTGATGGTTCATCATTGTGACTCGTTCGCACTATCGAATGTAAGTTTGTTGTTGTTGTCTGTGGTACGGTATTCATGGTTTTTTTTACTACACTTGTCAAATACAACAGGCCGACCTGTAGGACGGCCCACTTCTATAGGCTTGTTTTAAGATATAAGTATACTGCTTACACAGATGAGGTGGCGATTAGGAGCCTAGATAAACCTCTAACACTTAGATGGGAATTCCGGAGTCCTGAATCCGCAATCCATCGATGCTGCAGCTGTGGATTACGCCACTACTATATCTCGCCGCTGAGAATGGTAGGTCTGGTGATGCTAGCTGCATATTAGCGAATAGGCTTACTAGCCCATTCAAAGAAAAATATAGTCTTAATATTCGTTTCCTCCAGTGGAGAAGTCTTGTAATGGTCACAAAGTGCATCGAAATAGTCATGGTCCATAAATTAAAATGATCACGCAGGCTCTTGACATTTTAACGCAAATTTCAAAAAATCAGTTTTCACCACGGCGAGGATATTGAAATGTGACGTAGGCCTACGTACTGTTGATGATTGTCGTTTATTATTTCCTTCACGCAAATCATTTGTTGTCGGAATTTAATAGAATCATTTGTTGGCAAACCTTAATCATTAGTAATCAATGGTACAAGTTTTTGCAACATTTTTTCGATTTTTCATTTAAGTTGCTAACATGCTATAAAACTATTTCTGAAATGATTCTATTCTATTTGATGGAATAGCTGCATATCATATCTATGACGCGACAGTTGGCTTGCAAGCTAGAAGTGCAACAACCCCAGCCAAGCACGACAATGCTCATAGTTCTGGAACCCCCCAAATCAGCCTCCAATTTTGCATTGTGATCACGTTTGGCCTTGTGACGAAACAATGCTGTTTGACTCTTTTTTTCGCAGCTTCATTCTCGTTTCGCCAGACAGAATTGTTGCGTCACCATGTCAAACTAGATCACGATGCAAAATTAGAGGCTGATTTTGGGGGTTCTAGGGCCATGAGCAGAATAAAATTTATGTTTTCGTAATCGGTACAGCAGGAGCTTTCCATTGATATCCGTTTTATCTAATTTAGCGGTCGGCTGCCGGTCAAAAATGGCAGTAAAGTTGCCTTTTTCAAATGGAAATATGTCGTACCCAAATGCAGTGAGCCGTTCAATCTCGCTGTGTCCACACCAAATAGGACACTATGGTGCTATAGTTGTCAGATTTCATTGCTGATTCTGCATATGCTCTGTTCCTATCATTGTTACTGGTGCATATATACAACTTTTTATTACAACTTTTATTACAATTACACGTTACAATTACAAATATAAGTTTGAATTGCAACAATTTGCGTCAGAACATCTCAGATTATAGGCTTCTGCGCCTGGAAGCCGACATCCCCAAGATTTAGAGCGGTACAGAAACATGTACATTGTACAATCGTAAATCTGCTAAGTAGCAAATGGTCAACGTTATAAAATATATTGCCTGACTTGCGTGACGAAATATACTCAATGATACATACGGATATTCCAGGACATCCGATTACGGTGGGCTTTGGCTACGACTCAAACATACCTGGAAACTGTGAAGTATAGCGATGTTGAACTCTACCATTACAACATCCTTCCAAAGTGATGACTCATTTTTTGTGTCCAGACTCATCTTGCGGGCGACTTCCTAGAAATTACGTATTGAAATATTTAGTCTTCATATTCGACCCTATATTTGCACCATACGCCATGGATTCGTTACCTCTAGTAAATTGTATCGCGACGAATCGCACAAATCTCTTGCGATCTTCGTACCCACGTACCACCCGTTGAAGGGGGCTGCAGGAAATTGTACTCCACCAATGTCGAACATCATATTCGATATTGCGGGTACCGCGAACCACTTATACCCCAGATTTCGGAACCAGTCAAACCTTGGACAGGATAGGACACCATGAGTGCATGATGTGCATATGCCGCTGGACAAGGATGGTCCAGATATAGCCTTTTACGGCTTTTTGAGTCGTGCATCATCTCCACATGCTAGCCCAGTAATGCATGAGCGCCAAGCAGGGAAGTCATGGATACCAGTGTGACTAATCAGGTCTTTGGTCTGACCCGACCGGAGATCGAAACCACGACCTACCGACCAGGAAGAAGGACGCTTCACCATCACGCTATCTTGGAGGAATATGTTCCACGTATTTCTAATGAACCGATATCTGAAGCATATTGGTCAACATCAAAAAATCATGCTATTTGGATTCACTTTGATTTAAATATACGGTTACATCAAACGTAATATCCGGGTCTATTCTGTGAAATTTAGTCATTCATGAGTAAGACGTAAAACGCTTCAAATCTTTCTTGCCAGTCATCACTAACATCTTATACACAAAGCATTCGTTGATACATAATATATTAGAAATATGATAATATAATAATTAATTATAATCAATTATTTAAATAATTAATTATTAATTAATTATAATCAGTGATTGCATAATGTGATACGATATGAGATGTAATATGATATTATATAATATGATATCGTTGTGGAAGGATATCGCGATGATTTTCCAATATCAGTGTATATAAGAATAGCATGAATATGATCTCCCAAAGTATGAATGTTGATCATAACTATAGCCTTACCTTGGGTGCCTAAGGTCAACTTCAAGAATGAGATCTTTCGGAATTTCGTACCAATCCGGATCTTCCCCCTTAGCTTGGAGCACTATCGGCAACACATCAAACATCCCTCCTTTCGGTTTCCAACCCAGTTTCACGCACAGCTATAGAAAGACGTTTCAAATTTCCGATCGTCGAAATAGCGGATAAGTACTAGCTGCCAAATCCGACCTCCGTGAATTTCACGTTATTTGGGTCGCCAATAATGCTACCGTTCTCTTGTCTGTATCCGGCGTACAAAAGTAATTGCGAATTCCAAACCCGGAAATCGTGCATGTAATCATTTGATCTTGGCGGAAAGAATGTGACGCAAGATCTGCAATAAAGCATGTGGTCGGCTTAGTATGACAATTTTATTGTCGTTTTATTTGGTAGGGATAGGCTTGATTGATTGACTGCACTGCACCACGTTGTATTATATTCCGTCTCCTATCGCGGTGTGCTTTTTGTGTCTTGATGAGTGAAAATTGATATAGTACAACTGCATGTTCATCTCTATCATTATTCGCGAATTATCAAGAAACTAACGTCAGTAATCGGCCGGCTTCCGTTGCACAGATGACGATCAGTAATAAATCGGCCGGCTTCCGTTGCACAGATGACGATCAGTTACTAATCGGCCGGCTTCCGTTGCACAGATGACGATCAGTCACTAATCGGCTAATTTTAATCGGCCAAATGTTATCCGCCGAGTGAGGTATTTCAGAAAGTTAATTTCCGATCGGCATCTGTGCAATCCATCCGTAATCTTGTATTTCGCTAAACTGTAAGACTGTAATGAAGCTAGTTGAGGTTTTTTGATATTGCCAGCATAACATTATCACGGAATCATGTACATATATGATGTATCCCTGAGTATGAAATGAAAAATACAATTGTTGCACGGACACACGTAGCCTTGCTACGCAGAAATACTGATGTGGCTCTCGTATCACAACGCCCGGCGATATTCACCAAGGATTTCGTGAGCGGGCAGGAGATATACGCTTTTCCGCATAATGACCTGGTACATTTCATGGTAAAGGATAAGCGATTATGCCAGAATATATAGTTATGGACGATTGCAAACGCAAGCCCCGAGATTGTCCAACATCAACGCGCTCTACGACTGTGATACGAACGCCTCGCTCTTGCGACAGAGAGAATTTATTCAAACATGCGCAAGCTTCAATAACTTACCGAATACTTCCTTTGTTGATTCCATACCTCAAGTGGTTGCAAATCGCGTCGAACATCATGCCCGTATTATCCACGTGCCTGTAGTCAAAGACCTGAAAGAGTCGCATCACAGTATTCAATTAGGTGCGGCGAGGCATGAGGTACAAATACTTTCGTCTCCGTTTAACTCACGCATCAGCATGACGCAAATAAGCACATTTTTATAAAGGTCAACAATAAGGAAGGATAATGTGTTTTTTCTTACTCCTACAGAGGTAGGGAATCTCAAGACCGCTAGGCGTTGATTGGGCTTTTCAAGTCAACGGCGTATATCAGCGACAGTGTCATACCTAAATGAAAGCTTGCATGCTACAATATACTGGCCATGTATACAGAATACAGATGTATATTGTATGTGTTTTCACATTTGTCATAAGCTATCACGAGATCCTCTATGCCACCTATGAATCTTGTCGTTAACGGTGACAACTACGCCTGCAGATTTCAACTCCCAGTCATCGGTCACTGGTCAGCTCGTACTCCCTATTCCTATGCTCTGTCACATAAACGTTGAAATACGTTGCAACCAGAAAGAGTGCGCGAGTCAATCACTCGGCTAACCACAAATGCATCATTTTTTCTAGCAATATTGCAATTTCTTGAAATTGCCTTTCTTTCCAGGCCGTGGAGCACAAGGCCTCAGCGGGTGAAAAGTGCCACTGCAAAATGTATAATGACTATGGCAGTGTTCCTCGACTTTTTTGTCTTCGCGGATCCCTTTTTGACCATCACGGATCCCTGCGGACCCCCAAAATTTTAATTCAAATTTAGCTCTATACTATCGTGCAACCGTCCGTCTCGTACAAATACCGATTGTAGGCTATAGTGCTAAGAAGCAACAAAATGCCCATTCTTGAAAGTAACATCATAGCGTACTATTTCTGTAGAAATTGGGAATATTTTTATTATTTCAAAGCGAATTCTGTAGCTAGATTTTTTTGAAATACGCGGTCGCGTCTTGAAATCCACGCCGTCGATTTGTTATGAACGAGTGCCGAAAAGATGGGTAGTGTCAGATGTAATAATAACGTGCAACGCTTTCGACGACACCTTTGGGTATGATCGCAACAGATATGACTTCAGACTTGAGATAAAGAATTCAAGTGAACATATTATGTGCAGATTAGCCATTTATATCTAGCGGTTATTCTGGAATAGGGGTTATGCATATCACAGGAGAAAGTGGATTTTTTCAAACAAATTCTTTTCAAAACCCCAACAAAAATATCTAAACAGCAATATGTTTATATCAGTAGGCTATTGACAATTTGGATATTAAAATGGGTTTGCACTGTATAATATTTCATCTCGAACGGCCATTCTTTTTGTGAGTTATTAAGTTTTTGCACAGTTATGGAGCGAACCTGTCTCGTGATTTCTCTAAATTAAGAAAGTACAAATCAGGTTATCCACCGTTTTGCAAATTTGAAGCTTTCGCTGACCCCCTGAAAATACTTTGCAGACCCCGGTTGAGAACCACTGGACTATAACAATTATGTACTACAACATATTGGCCGAAATGATAGATAAAATATTTCATCAGATGTAATAATGCATACTATGGGTTACACTCTGAGTCGGATTTATTCAAGTTATATTCTTTTATTTCGTTTCATTCAATGTCATTCATTCGAATTTGTTACGTCATACATCGAATTCCAAACGCCAAACTCACAGGAAATATGTACCGACGTCTAACAGGTTGTTGTCATATCCTATCTATACATAATAATTAATACGAAGTTCACAGTGGTTGACGGAATTCAGAGCTATTAATCGAATTATTAACACAGAATCAAAATAAAGAAACACTCAAAGGTACAAAATATGGGTAATGGGGTTGAGTACCTTGTACGTATATATAGCCCCACTTGACTGCACCATAGTCGGTACGTAGTATTTTATATGATAGAAGGCTCGGTGAGTGATATGATTATCACCTGGGACATACCTGTAGTTTGTTCCATTGTATCCTACCAATACATCTTGGGGCGTTGCGCCAGGCAGTTTTTGCGCCAAAGACTAGTTCGTATTCGGTTAGACGGTAGCTGCCAGTCGTTTTGATAGAATCTACCACTTCCGACAAGCGTTTTTCTTCCATTGCTGGGTTCTTTCTGCGTAAAAACCACAGCTGAGGAACTGCTGATGCATGAATTCGAATATTGACGGTCGTCATAAGAGGAGCGAAAATTTTCAATTTAACGCTTGAAAACCTTAACAGGTACGAACCATAAAGTATGTTTATTACGTAAATTTGTAGCTGACACTATAGGTTGTAAATAACGTCATAAGTCGCCAAAATATATTTACGTGCTGGGCACAGCGAGACAACTGCCATTCAAATAACCAAGATCTATTGTTGTCAAATTTGTGTGTTGGTAAAACTTTCTGATAGGGTAATGCGATTTTCTATAGCTGTGGTCGGGAACCTTTTTTGTCCGAAGAGCCATATTGGCCCTATTTTTTCCATCTCAGCTCCCAAAGAGCCATACATGTCAATCAACTGTTACGTCAAAATTGAAAATTCATGACGTCATGGTAGCACTAATTCGAACTCACTATATGGGATTTCTCGTGTGCGCCATATTTTCTCTGTAAAAACTGGTATATATTGTTCGAAAATAAAGCTCGAAACGAAAGGTAAGGCACTGACAGGCCAAGCCTCACCATTGATAACGCAATCCCTGTGGCTTGGAATTTATTATAACTGATAATAATCGAATGTGACTGTCACAATGATTCGGAAAATCCTAATACTTATCGACTTCTCAATTCTCAAAGTATTCGGCGGTAACATTACGTTGCGCTACACGCCTATACATTTCATCGCCAGTACTACACAGCGCTTTACTTACCAATCAAGAACGTGGATAGCAATGGCGTTGTTTGTAATTCGAGTTTGTAATTAGGAATGTCACATCCACAACAGTTCATTTCGCGCCGTAGATCAGGAAGACAATGTGTATACGAAACTACATTTTGAAATGGGCGTGCTAAGCTCTTTGATTGATCAACGTATCGCACAATTAAAGATTTCGAGTCGGGTACATAGAATTCGCGAGTGATATTGGCCGCCAGCGTGACAGTAATTTAAATTTGAGGATTTCGAAAAGAGGTGGTCCGAGCCCCTAAACCTGAAGACGGCATTGTCTTAACCTCTCAAAGACATGTTTATACTGCCACGAGACAAATTATTCTGGCCGTGATGAAAATTTATCAACAAGTCGCTGCAATATTGATCAATTCAGTACAAAAATTAATATTTGGCAAAGAGCCATATCCTATACCCAAAAGAGCCATATATTGCTCGCGAGCCATAGGTTCCCGACCACTGTTCTATAGGCTACATGCTGTATATGACTATAAGTTAACGTGCTGGGATCCGTTGATAGCATGTAAATTGCTTCGTATCCGGTACATCCGATAAATAGTTAAGTCAATTAGGATGAAAATATAGCGGTCATATAGGAATGTGGTATACTCTCAATTATGGGCTTTGCACTCGAAGCACACCATTATCACTCATCGGTGCGCGACGAAGAACATCATCATAGTTCATGGTTCCGCATCGGATATGCCGTAAGACGACCTTCGAATTATTATCAAGATAGAATTCTGGGGTACTTCTTCTGCTAAATGTACTTACGGCATGATTGAACCCTTCTATTTGAAGTCGATCCGAATCTCAAAGATGTGATTATAAAAATCTCGTTTATCATTTCCAATGTATGTATGGCAAAAGTCGATATGGAAGGTTGGCCACTATGGCCAGTTTATACGGATTCATGTCTATGTTATGTCATGTATAGAGGAGTAGGCCCTATCTGCTGCTGAGTTATTCTTCGTTAACTGGCGTATGATAGTCTATATACCTTTTCATGGAGCTGTAATATTGCTTTATGAAATCCACCGCGACCTCTATTTTCTTTGCTTCCGACCTCACATGCTTTCTTGGGTCACAGCTCAAGCGGTCTGGATGCATCACGCTCCCAATGCACTTATGACTGTTGCATCCAGTTTCCTGGGTATGGCAAGGCAAGAAAAGTTACTACTATATATAAGAGATCGGTGGCGACACACCCTAGCACAGTGGTTCTCGACCTTTTTTGGCTAACGGCACCGTGTAAACTACCGGGAGATTTGATAACACCGATAGACATACAGTTTCCTTGTTTCAATAGTTACCATTGTTTCATAAGTTTCCTTGTACAAAATAAAGTTTCATAAGTTTCCCTGTTTCATTAGTACCCCTGCTTCATTGGTTACCCTGTTTCGTTTCAAAAGTTTCCTCGTACAAAATAAAATTTCGTGAGTTTCATAAATTTTCTTTAATCATAAGTTTCCTAGTACAAAATTAAGGCATGACGGATGAATGTGCTACACTTCACTGTGCGACCCTGACGCGGCGTGATTATTAAAAGGAGTCTTGTAATCTGTTATTCAGGCAATTGTACTGACTATCGAATCAAGAGGTCACGGCAAAACCATCATGGTTTCGGCATCAGGAACGTAATATAAGTACCGAACAGTCCTTTTACGAATCATTACAGCTGGAGCTGGCGCATTACTGTTTATGATCACTGATCACTGATCAGTTACACCACAACATTTGTCTGTCACCAGCACCAAATTACCAATGAACGATACAGCGGGGATATTCGAGGATTGAATCACCTCACACTGTCTCGCACGGAACTATATGTTATGTAATTTAATTTCATCTACAGCCGATTTATCAAAGTCATCCCGACACGGGGAAAGTCTTCCCTTACCACTTTCGCTTTATGATGAAGCGTATCGTTAATTTGTTCTCCGGTCTCCCAGTTTTTAAGAGTGTGAAATGACGCGATTCCGTCCTTCAGATAATTCCCGTCTGTAGTCGATTTCTGACTAAAATTGCACCGAGTTAGACCGTGTGAAAGCGCATATAACGATCTTATTACAGGCAATTGATCGTGTAACCGATTGCATTTAATTTCCATTACGTACCCAGTAGTATGTTCTGTGAATTCTTCGATCGGAAATCGAACCCGCATGTCGGAGTCAGCAATTTTACCGGATAGCATTGAAGTTTGCTGTTCTTCGTTAACTGGCGTATGATTTCTATTTGGAAGCATGCTGGTCGATATGAGGCTAGTGCCATTGCACGTCGCCGACCCTCTGCTATGCATCGTTGAGTTGCTCCCTTTTCCTGCTGGGCAATGAGAAATTTGCATTCGTAAAGTAGGGTCTAAATACAACAGATATAGATATTTTACTCTGAAACCTGAGATACAATGCCTCAATGGCCCTTTAACAGGCTATGAAATACATTTGGTCAAAATATTCACATGCAAGCTCAGCATATAGGCATATTTTAGTGACTTCCGTGTTATCTTTGCCCTTCCCTTAACCTGCTCCGGCTTAGATCAAACATACTATTGTAGACCAAGCTAAACTGCAGATCCATTTCCTGCACCGCGTATGTAACGGCGTTAAATTCATCTTTTGGTCAACATTCTGTTAATATACGGATTTGTGCTGAAAACTATATTATGACGATGAGTTTCATGTAATTTTCCAAGGTAGATCTATAATACATTTCAATTTATCAATGTTGGAATTCACATTTATCAAACTGAGCTAACCGAATCTTTGTCATCAGAAGTAATTCCTTGATGGTCTCAAGATTTCACATTAGCTCCCGCTTATGTTATGTTTATTTCGCCAATTATTCAAGTATCTTTTATGTCTCACACACGCACACTACTGATTTAATTAAAGTATTGTACAATAGTACAAGAAATATCATGATCATAAACGTCATTATATTTTGCACTTTATGATAGGGTTACCATAATTTGGAAATCTGAAAAGAAGACACTTTTTCAAAATTTTAAAAGTTGCAAATTCGGAGGAAAATCCTGAAAAAAAGGTATATGGTAAATGGTAAATACAGTTATTTCCTTTACATTATCAGGTGGTTGACTAAAAAAATTGAATCTGGCCGTAAATTTGACCAAAATTCTCAAAAAAGAGGTAAAAAGGGCGTCCTCCGAGGACACTCTCAAAAAAGTTAAAAAAAAAAGAGGACAAATCCCCTTGAAATAGGACGTATGGTAACCCTATAGCTGCGCACAATACCCGACAACGCTTTGCAACAACTATTGAATCGATATTGGGGCTTGCTAGACATGTTACTATAGCTGAAAGACTATCTCATCCTAAAGATTGATTTTGTGGCGATGTCCTATGCTACTTTCTAAACGTCTCTGTTTAGGCAGTGTCTGGGCCTTTGCACGCCAAGACAATATGCTTATTGATATCAGCGACTCCCCATCGATGGAGTGCTGTTGCCATCGCCGAAGCCGGTTCAGCTAGTGTGTAATAGCGTTGTTGGTCATATACGAATAGCTTATTCTGAAACAACAACAATAATTCGAAACTGAAATCAATTTTAATATTTCAAAATACTTTATTTCGCGTATTTTCTAAACCTCAAATAAGATCGCCGGCCGCGATTGCGGTGCCCCCTGGTATAGCAAAAAACGAGCCAAGTTTGGTGTACAGACGTTAACCATTCTTGTGGCTATGGGAATGCAAAGTGATTTGATATGAACTGATTTTTGCTGTATTAATTTCCCATTCACAATTTCATTTAATTTTCAAGTTTTCGCGAATTCAGTAATTCTAATTCTAATCTAATTTGGAAAAAGCTGTGGAGCTCTAATTCTAATTCTAATCTAATTTCGAAAAAGCTGTAGAGGTCAAATTCTAATTCTAATCTAATTTTGAAAAACTGTATAGCTCTAGTTCTAATTCTAATCTAATTCTGAAAAAAACTGTGGAGCTCCAATTTTAATTCTAATCTAATTTAGAAAAGCTGAAAATCTTCTAGTCGTCCAAGTCGTAGGACAAATATCTTCAATAAGTTTTGTGTTTGCTGGGTCTGCACGACACCTAGATTGATCAAAGAGAATAGCAGACATGGCGGCGCTTGTAGAACAATGCAGTTTTCAAATACACATTGTCCTTCTGATCTACGCCTGGAAGTAAACTGCCTTGAGAGTTATATTCACAATTATAAATTCCAATCCAAAACACCGCCATAGCTATCCATGTTCTTGTTTGGGAAGTAGCTTCCTAACATCGCCGTAAAAATGTAGGTGTGCAGAGCAATATTATGTTACGCCGAATACTTTAGTTAGAAGTCAATCAATATGTGGATTTTCGGAATCAGCGCGATAATTACATTTGATCAATGATTATGGATTCTAAGCTATTTACGATGATTTTCGCTCTCATAAGTGAAGCTAGGCCCGTCTGTGCCTCATCTGTGCCTTACATCTCCTTTCGCGCGTTGTTTTCGAACAATAAATATAAAAATTCCGTAATTATCGGAATAATTTTTTTTTCAAAATCTAGTCAATCATAAACATCGATAAAAAAATACTAATAATCGTTAAAGGTTTGACAATTTTCCTTCACTCGTCCCTGACGACATGTGAGGTATTGCCTCCCCTAACCCCAAGTCAGGGACGCATCACACCCTGCAGTATATGAATGTACTACTACAGTCACGGCTCCACCTACGAATGTGGGCAGAAAATCATGGGGCACACTACGAATCCCATATATTAGTGCCACCCATACGTCACGAATTTTCAATAGTGACGTAACCGTTAATTGACTTATATGGCTCTTTTGGAGTCACAATTGAAAATATTGGGTAAATATGGCTCTTCAATCGAAAAAGATTCCCGAGCCCTGCTATAGATGCATCAGTTATATGATGTATGGTCAACGTCACGTAAATAATAAATAGCACTGGTTAACACATATTTTTAGGCAGACAAAGTAAGAGTGGTTTGGGGGGTTCTGAATGGCACTGATTCCGAATATGACCATAGTTTTTTCAAATTGGCTCTTGTTGTGGAGATAACCCATGGGCTATTTTAACCAAATTCTCCCATTTCGCGGTAATGACCAGATATAAAATCGGCTCAGTCGTACTATAAAGTTTAGAAAGTCAATCTGCTTGTTATTTTTACACACAGAAGACTCTTTTAAATCAACATGCAGCAGCAGCACTATATTTAGGGGTAATAGATTTATCATAGTTACAGGCTTTCACGAATATCATGTAGGCCTACATAAATAAACTCCAGTCATTTAAGCATTTACCTAGATACTCAAATAACGTGGCATTAATTCAATCATTTTTTCGTCAATCACCAATTGTAGATTTGAAATAATCAGCTGCAATATAATAATAATATTAATATATTTTGAAGCACAATTGTTTTTGTACGATGTTCGCCTGTAAGCTATTTAGTGCAGTTTCTCGAAAGGTTCCGGCAATGGTCTGCCATAATATGTTCAATTGTTCATCTCATCTGCCCTGATATTATTCTGTTGTTGTTCTGATGTCTTGGTGGAACATCACCCCTTGCTAATCAACAAGATGGTCAGGAAATATATAAAGATGACTTAACAGGAAGTGAACTTTTATGCTCATGCTTGTGCTCAAGTTTTCGATATGCAGATACGAATTGTCGGACCAACTGTTTGTAGTTGGGTGCTCTGTGATCATCCAAAAAGTTTTAATTACTACATCTTAGGAGAAATTACATGCAGTGAACTCCTTTTTAATGTGAAATTGGAATCTTTCATCGGTATTCGAATACACCAGCTACCAAATTTAAGCTTCTCGTTTGATAGGGTTACTAGGTATACCCACTTTGTTGACTCGGCGGACAATTATCCATTTACCAGTCAAAAGAAATCAGACGCATATGAGTATTGCAGTTAAGCCTTTGAAGGACAATTTTTTAGTTTTATACTACTCTTTATTCTTTGTAGAATGACCAATTGAATATGTATTTCCGTTGTGCAAGAGTACAATTTTTGGGTTTGACGAACTGCTTTTTTGACAAACAAATATTTCGCATTATGTCATGTTGATATTGATAGAATGACTTACAATGGCATGAGGGTTCTTCATAGTCAATTATCTATTTATGCACAGTATAAAATTAGAAAAAAGCTACGATTTTCTTCCTACCAAGTGAAATATTTAAGGGTAAATACAGTAATTTCAGGCTTTTGGAGGTATAAATATCTTCTGACAAAGAGCCAATCTGACAAAACTAATGTGATATTCGTAATCAGCAACCTCGAAAACCCCAGAAACGACTCTCAGATGTTCTGCCTAAAATATTCTTTTTTTATTTTGTCGACCAGTGAAGTCAATCAATGCACTTGGAATGTGCCATGTATAATGTACAGACCAGTGATGAGCGGATATTGATTTCTGAGAATCCGAATCCATCCAACAGCTCCAGTGTCTGAGGAAAAATCCGTCCGAATCCGAACAATCTCATCAAAATATCCATACGAATCCGAAAAATCCCGACCAGAATCCGAAAAATCCGAATAGAATAACTTTTCTGCAGAATGCCAATTGTGCAGCCGAGCTAAGATACATTTATGGCGTAGACTTTACAAAGGCCAAGCCTTGAGTTAGCCGATGTATATTTGCCTGGGCCTTTGACAGACCAACTTTAGAGTGCTACCAGTCCTATCACAAGGGGTACACAGTCCGTTTTGGTTGTTGAGCTGACGATTTTTTTTCTTTTGACTGGATATCAAAAGTCACGTCTGGTCAATCCATCCAAAAATATCCGAAGGAAAGTTACAACTATCCGAAAATATCCGAAACAAAATCAGCAATAAAATCCGAGTCCGATCCGACTGTCTCAAAATTGTGCAAAATCCGGTCCGAATCATATCCGAATCCGTCCAATGCTCATCACTGGTACAGACATGGATTGTGTAGGCATGTTATATTATATCATATGCCACGAAAAACACGATTACTCATGTCAATATATTTTCATATTTGTTGTTCAACAGGCACTATAAATCTATCTACTACCACAAGTACGCTTTAATTGTACTTCTTAAGTATACATACTGGAAATAAAACAATCAAATGTATGTGCAGCTGGCTGAATTGTAGGCAAATGTGAGCTTGCAACCGACTTTTTTTACGGTATAATTCGCAAATGATCGATATAAATCACTGTTCTACCTGGGCTGTTATTAAGAATAATATAGATATAGATAATATAGGTATCCCTCGATATCCCTCGTCCTGGCATCACCCTTCTTGGCAAATCGTTTAGGAAAGGCACCCTCTCGACTTATTTCTACAGTCCGACACGGGCGTTACTTCACAACAGGTTGCTTGAAATAATCAAGTCTTTAGATACGCCCGTCTAGCCACAAATAGCGCAGAGCTTTTTAGTCACGCTGTAGCTTATATGACGGCTACGACTGCGGTTCCAAACTATTTTATGTTGGCGGCGCCCTTTGGAAACTTCTCAACGCTCGCGGACCTTGATGAATTCAGAAGCTCGCAAAGTTAAAGGGCAACTTCGAAAATAGTATTACAAGATCCTGTTTTCACAAAATGCGCAATAATGAATCAATGTGGACGATGTGCATGTTGATTTGCACTCTTATACAATATAATAACATGGAGGTCTTCACAGCCTGTCTGCAGATTGAAATTATTCATAAAATCAGCTCAACTGAACTGATGTGATGTCTAATACCATTACAATTAATCGTTAAGCTTATAGTGAGCATCGGGCTCTGAGTTCCATTAGCGACTTTTAAGCCCTTCATGGACATGGAGATTATGAACGAGTGCTGACCATACATATAACGCAATGGCCAACTGCAATATTTCGAGCTTACACATACCGCACATTCGTTATTACTAACCAATATCGTAATACGCTCGTAAAGGTATAGGAAGTATATATTGCATAATTACTATAGGGAAAGTTTTTGTTGCACTAATTTTAATAGAAGTTGAAGTGAAAAGTTGCATTGATGATTTTTTTGTAATTATTAGGGTATGATATACTCGTTGTGTAACCGTTCCGTTGAATAACCTAACAGTTTAAGATTTGCAGGGTGTCTGCTTGTTACGTTTTTTTCTTTGCTATTCAATCGAACATGCATACACTTTCATGTTCTTTAGGCTTGAAACCTATACATGACAGCACTTCGTTGTCAGCTCCTGCAGATTTGTGCAGTTCGGTACTTTCCCATTTCACGGGCTGTGATGCGAGACAGCCGAAAATTATATTTCTGCCGGTAATCAACAAGAAAATAACGCAACGCGAAAATAATTTTGCCCAACATTCCAAACAGCAAAGCGATAAAGACCCAAAACAAAGCCCAAAGAAAAGTCGCATTTCCATGTATCACAGCCGGGAAATCGTTGGATATAGAACAGTGTTTCTCAACCCGCGGACTGATTTTCAATTCGCTGGAAATGAAGAATTTCATATGGGAATTAAAATAAATGCGATCATTGACATGAGTTATACTTTTAAACCTGTTATGCGCAATCTTATGTCGTTCTTTGAAATGCTTAACCTGAAACCTCATTACATTAATTCCGTGCTCGAGCGACGCGAACGATTTAGCCTGTTAAAAGGGTACCACATATTAAAAAAATGTCGTGAAGCACTCCTATCGAATTATGTAGCTGCTCGTTGCTCAAATGCTCATATATGAATTCATCCACAGCGTAGCATTCGTAGAAATCGGTTCATCGATCAGGGAGGTTAAGTTGATGAAAGCTGATTACTGTGAACTCGAATTACGCATCGGTATGCTAACAAAGAGACATTTCTGAGGAAAATAGAGCAGTGAATGCTTCATGAATAAAATCGTTTGCCTTCAGCATAGTAATCAGTACCATAGTTTATTCTGCTTTAACTGATGGCACTTGCGTGCTTATACCATGGACGAATGTGGCCAGCAACAAAATTGAAATGTCTCGAGACGCATTCAGCTCAAACACACTGCATTCGCTGACAAAATACCTAGCTAGAGATTTATTTTGATTGGTTTTGTACTCTCTGATCTCAAGACTGCTATAGCAGTATGTGCAGTGTTGAGTAGGCAAACTATAAGTATCATCGCATTACGGATAAAACAGAGTTGACGGGTGCGATTGAATTTAGTTGATGTGAAATGGGTGAAGATGTCTCGTTGTATCCTCAGCCCGGGCCCAGCTTTAACTGTTTGTTATAGAAAACTTTGTGTACCCTCGTCAGATCGACATATGTCAGATGCCGAAGTAGATTTGGGTTAGGATGCCCTTTTCCTTAAGTTCGGTAACTTGCCGGAGTTCATCCGGTCGATGTAGAATCGTGAAGAACCGCTTTTCGAGACGACGGACAATCCTGTGTACGATTCTTAACACATAGTCTAAAAACGAATTGTCTGAGTAATTATGAAGGTATATTTCCAATATAACGACACAAAAACCTTGTCAGTTTCGAAGATTTCCGAGTATAAAATGGTCATAAATTATGCAACATATAATAACAACATCATATTGTAATGTATAAATGCTGGTCTATGTTATGCGAGTAGGATTGCGCTTGGAAAATTCGTTGATTTCTTAATGCTTTATCTTTTTCGACATTCGTCGTGTTCGAGCTATGTTGTTAACCTCGAACGTCCTCAGAGTAATACCGAATATGTCTTCATGTAAACGCTTTGCCTCCTGAATAAAACGAACAGTCGAACTGTTTTACAGCAAAACTACATGGAACTTCAATAGGATGCAGAGCATAGTGCTTACTTTCAATTTGGCGACGTACTCCATCGCTGTTGCACTATCCATTTTGCCCGTGGACGCCATTACATCGATCAGCGATTTATTGACACAATCCGCCATGGTAACGTCACCACAGATATACACGTGGCCGTCTTTTTCCGCTAGCCATTTGTATGCCATATCGCTTATTCTCTCTTTCAGAATGTGTTGCACATATTGCTGCGGAAATAAGGAAAATGCGCTGATTGACGTCCCTCAGTTGTGATATGAGAAAAGGTTTCCTTAACGCTACATAGCTATCGGAAACATAGGGATCGAAATCGCAGAGAGCAACTTCCAAAATTTTACAATTGACACCATGTTATTCCGCTAAGCGTAACTTGACGTTATAATGAGATCACTGACGACATCCTTCCAAGAAAACGGGAAAATCGAGCATTGCTGCCAACATATTGGCCTATCATATGCTTGTATAGGTCGAGGAATTATATCTCAATCATACACATTGTCGTCTTCAAAAATGGCGACGATTGTATTAAGCTGACTTCTTCTGATATCCAACTAACATCAAACAAGAATACCAAGTGGATCAATATTTTATTTGGTGACGTTAAAAAGTCACTCGTTTTACTGAAAGGACAAAACATAACGATAAACAAACCAGCACTACGACAACAAACGTGCGATCGCTACCGCGTCCCTCAACATATTGGGCCCTGCAGCACCCGCGCCATACCATGTGCACTATACGAAGCACTCAAGGTGGTGAAGGATGAGCCATAAAGAAAAAACCACCGCCACACACATATTCATCGTAGTTAAGGGATGGTTGACATCGTTTTCACGAGTCAGTGGAAGTATAAGATGAAAGGTCAAAGGTCAGACAAGCACCGACGTAATTGGTTTCAAAACGTAGATTTTTTCGAGTGGTCGCGTGCTTTTTGCAGTTAATTGGAGGTCGCTAGTTTTGAAATTGCAATATGCATCTTTATTTCTAACGCATAACGAGTAATTATGCTACAAATAGCCGTAATCTTAAAATATATATTTAGTTTCCATGATACAGGGCATATTTCGCGCGTTATTTCATGACAACGCGATTCCTAAAAGTGATGCAATTTTTTCTCCTACTATATTCCACTCTTCAAATCCCATATTGTAAAAAATATTCAGTTTCTCTTAAATAACTGTTCAAGTAGAAGTGGAAGTGACAGAAACCTGCTTGAGCAATTCGACAAAGTAGAAATATACTTCGCTACTAACCACGTGTGCTGACCACCACATCTGCTCGGAGTAATAGAGGCTATAATACAACATGTTATATACCGTTTTTAGATCTATGCTGAGTTAAACTACTGGTCCGATAGAATTATTTATAATTGATCATAGTTCTCTCCGTATGTCGTAGTCATGAACTCTGACCATGACTCCGTATAGATACATTTAGTTTTTCACGTAAGCTGGAGGCGATAACGCGGAAGGAGCCCACAGAACTGATCTATGGCATATTGGAATTGAATTTCTACCTTAGGCTCTTCGGGATGCCTCGAGAAAGCCGTTTCATAGTGTGTGATAGCACCACACTTGATAGCGTGCTGAATTTCTTCTTTGTAAAGTTGGTCTTGTTGCGGATGTCGACATCCAAATAATAGCGCCATCCCGCCACATGCCGTGCCTGTATGTGAGAGAAGGAGATATCATAGACCGTATACGCAATCGATATAGAAAACTAGCAATAAATTTAACCTTTCTTTATTTCGTATTCTCGTTGCTGCCAGAAACTTCGAAACGGTGCGATTCCAGTGCCCGGGCCAATCAAAAGAATTGGTTTCATCGGGTCGCCTGGAGGGCGGAAATCTTTGGCGCTGAATATGAGTAGTGAAATCAAAAGTTACAAAAAGATGCAAGGTTACAAGGTCCCGTCGACATATACATGTCTGTTACAATGCAGTAGACCTCGTGTCTTGTCGATAAAGTGATGTACTCACCGCTGGATAAAACAATATATGTGGTCGCCATACGATGCTGTATTCAGGTATGTGGAACATACACCGTGATGTATTGGTCCTTTACCACCTTAGGAACAAGCCAAGGATTGATTTGACTGCTATAGTGATACAAATTAATGCGTGAACCTTACCTTGGGTATTAAAATTGACGACCGCTACAGTCAGGTGGATTTGCCTCGGATGCAATGAAGCGGAACTGCTGATGGAGTAATAGCGACATTGCAACGGAGGCAATTGACTTAATAGCAGCGAAGCTTCAATTTCGACGGATGGGTAATCCTCCAGGACCTCGGGTATGTTTGGCGAGTAATGGAATTTGTATTCCTCGTATTTTCACTTTCCCTGTTGAATACATTTTGTTTATCACCAGTTCGGATGGCCAGAGTTGAGTTTTAACGACAGGTTCCTCTATTCTATTTCTTGGCCATCGATCTTGTCAGTTATCTACAGTTGATGCGGGTAAACGGCGAACCTTGTTTCGATTTCGGCTCCAGAGATTGCTGCTACCTCATTCACGAGTAATACCCATTACTATATTGTTTTTCAAATATAATGCTTATGCTTAAGAGCGGGAAACCTCAATTTATTAGGCAGCAGGGTAGTAATAATAGCGTTCTATATGAAACCTTAGTACCAACCTCGGCAAGTTCCAGTAGCCTTGATTTCTCTTCTTGGTTTGTCGCAAAGTCCGCGAAAAGTTTCAGCAACAATGGTGTCGGGCAAGAGTTGATGTCCAGATACCTTTCGAATGCGCATCGAAGTGTGCATACTGGAAGGCGCTTGTCAACGACCCACTTACTGGTGGTCCCTAAACGCAGTGCAAATTAAAGATTAGAAATACTTGGATAATACCAATATACCATTTCAATGTTATGAAAATCTTCCACGTTCTCACTACATACTCCAACTATCGTGGTAGCTTTTCGTATATCATCGTGAGTTTCGTTTAAAACTATTGTTGAATTTATTTTGACCTTGCCATTTAAGAGTTTCAAAATGTCTGATGTACCATAGAGTATCTCAAACATGGCCTCTCTGCGAATATAATTATCGACGGCAGTCGATGAACATAGGCTGTATCAATTCCACTGCCAACTGCCATAACTCAGCACGGAACGCCGAAAAACAGTAACTGATTAAACAAATACATAAGAAAACTTAACGAAAACATAAAAGTATGCACAATGATCTACCCTAATGAGGTGTTTCTCTGCTCACCAATTTGCAGTTGTATCAGCGTGTCTTCGTCGATATCATCCGACAATCTCTCGAGCACCCCTAAATTACAGCAGATAAAGTTGATCATATTGATGTCAGACCATACCTGTATAGGTACTTTACTTTGTTACTTGGCTATTACTAGGGTTACCACACGTCCTCTTTTAAGAGGATTAGTCCTCTCTTTTGACTTTTTTGAAAGTGTCCTCGGAGGACGCCCAAATGTCCTATTTTTTAAAAATTTTGGTTAGATGTAGGTGCAAATTGGATTCAGATATAGGAAATCAGCACTCAAGCAACGGACCGGCGGGTCATTAGGGAGTTGAGCCAGAAAGTTTACCTTTTTTTCGTCAACCAACGGAAAACCTGATAGAAATTGCGTATTTCATGAGTTAAGCCGGAAAGTTGAGCTTTTTTTTAGTCAACCAACTATAAACTCGGAGTATATTCACCAATTCTTCCGGACTTTTGTCCGGTATTGTAAGTCTGAAAATTTTGAAGATGTGACCTCTTTTCAGATTTCCAAAATATGGCAAACCTACTATAACACTATTACATGAATCTGACGTTGTTGGATGTAAGAATGTTACAAAAATGTACATATGTAATGTACAAACAATTATCCTTATATTTAAAAGTTGATAAATTGAATACTAATGGCAAGATACACAGAAGTTATCAGCGACAAACTACTTATACTCTTTCAAAATACTCAATACATTATTTTATTAGGATATTACCTTCATCTACTTCAACCTTACTGTTGGAGGTTTATATGGGCTCCTCCTTGCCATCTCATCCGTGTTAGCGGCTTCTTATAAAAGCCTATAAGTGGGCCGTTCTAAAAGTCGGCAGCTACGGAATTAAAATGAAGAAAATTGGCCTGGTATGACCATAGTAGTCGACACACACCATGAATACCTCGAAACAAACAGACAAACATTTCTACGCTAACAGTTTTTCGAAGTTAAATAACTTATTGCCTACATTTTAAACAGGGGTGCATTTAAAACAAAAAACAATTTAAACAAACATGGTTAAAACAAAGCCCGAATTTCAAACATTTTTTTTATTGTTTTTTTTACGTTTTGTTTAAAGACATGACGTCACGGGTATTCAATTGCGGCGTTATAGTGGATTGACTTTGACAATTGAAAATATAGGGTTAAAATAGCTCCTTTGACGAAATGTATGTACTATTGCTGTTGAACAGACTATTTTGAAGGATCCAACCATCCCACATCGATATACGTCGGTTATATCGGGTGGTAATTGTCCGCAGGCTCATACAACATTTTTTTGTAAAGTGTTTACACAGTTATGGTATAATTTCACAACTTGAAAAAAAATTGATTTTTTTAAACGCCCTTTTTAAAACGCTGTTTAAAACATGCCGCGTGTTTTACATGCAACCATGCTTTTAAGATTTCCCCACGTAGAAAATAACATCTAGACCAGTGGTTCTCAACTTCTCAACCTGCGGGGTGCGGAAGGCTCTCAGGGGGAGCGCAAGAAATTGACCAAGTCTGCATGAATTCTGACTAAACATGTGTTTCACAACCATTCTGAGAATACGATTGGAGATGAAACTTATTTCGTATTCAAGAGAGCTCGCCAAATTCAAACTCCAGCAGTCGCACTCAACGGAGTAAAGATTGATTTCAACTACATTTGAGCAATTTTTTTATATTCTTTGAAAATCTGGAGTAATTGCCACGTGTAAGTCATTCATTACTTCATAGCTTTGGCAGTAGCCTAAAGCTCGGTGCGCTGGGTAGCTGTTGTTAATAGCTGGCGAACTGCACTGCATTCCAAAGTTGATCAAATTTAGCATGGCAGTATACAGAACGACGCCGTGCTATCTGTAGTCACTGCCATCATTAGGATTAGTCTCAGTGCAATCTACCTTTGAAATAAATCGATGTCCTGGTCAATGTGTTTTGCTTTTTTAAAACAAGTTTGGGGAAAAGACCCAAAAATTGGAATGCGGATTCAAACGTGGCGTACGACGTACCATATACTATTAGATCAGGGATGGGCAACCTGCTGTCGTAGAAGGTAATTTGTGCGGTCATCGAATCCTAACTCAATTAGTATGTGTTGGCATCCGTCGACATGGAAATGGAAATTACGAATTCACTCCAAAATTTTTGGGTGATTTTAATTAATCTTGAAATTTTCTTCGCGCTCCGCGCACTTCAACGTGACTTTATTTTTCGATTTTAATATGGTAGCGCCCTTCTCAATCTGAGCCGGAATTGTAATCGTGTGCTCATCACGAAAGAAATTTGTTTATGGTACATTTGGGCAATTTTAATATATTTCCACTACCCATACAATCGACAATCCTGATCGGGGGTCAAGAAATACCAGCATGCAACAAAGTGACTAATAACAATTGGCCCATCCGAAGATGAACTATCCTTTATAACTTGCCCTGAATTTTCGAAAGCACTCCCTCCATGAACCCTACTGGTGAATCTGATCACATGGGCTGAGAAAGGATAAATATTTGATAGTAATATGTGATACTGCTACTATTAATCACGGAATTCATTCGTGAATCTGAAAGATTTTCGCGGGGCACTATGAAATCCCAGCATCTATTCATACACGATTTCGGTGCGTACAATAGACCTTTGTGAAAAGTATAATAGTCCGGAGTTCACCGGGAATGGATATGGACAGTTTAACAACGGTATTTTGCCTCCAATTAGTTGATTACGGCTATGCCCTGGAATGCGGCCCTAGGCTACATGAGTAATCGAAATGCGGCCGTGATTAGCGAAAAGGTTGCCTACCTCTGTATTAGATGATGTGCTCTTTTTGACATGACGTTAAGTGCGGGCGGAGGGGTGTCAGCGGGGGCGAAACTTTTTTGACCATCGCCAAGGGGGGAGCATGTCCAAAAAGTTTGAGAACCAGTGTTCTAGACCGATTGGCATCACTTTCTCGAGTAAATTTGCCATGGCAGATGACAGATGCATATCCTTTATGATGGCAAAAATTTGCATCTATTCTATACCCATTAACCCAGTGGTTCCCAACCTTTTTCGACTCATCGTCCAGCTCCAGCTCCAGCTCCACACCGATCATCGCCCCCCAAATATTGTGAACCGAAAAACAGCACTTTGTCATCCCCCCTCGAAAAAAAAACGTTGGTATTTGGCCCCATGGGGTGATAAACCAAACCCCAGACCCCCCTCAGCCAGTGGGCTTTTTGTCGCTACATATCAGCTATACCCTATTTCATGTACTGTTTGGTGGGTGGCCATATTTCACCTAAACGCGCCAAGCGCGACAAATTTATATAATTCATGCCTGAATCGGTCAATATGGTCGATGTGGTATGTTGGAAAAGGTAGGACCCCTAAATAATAATTAAACATATTCGGGCGGAATCGTTGTTATATTGACTTCTTTACATGATACTATTTCGTAACCTCCTATATCTGTTATGTCAGAAGATATGGAAATGGTCAAAACGTACCAAACTAAAAGACGCACATATTGGTATTTATTTACTGGCAAATAATTTTTTCCTTGCGGGATGTCATTTGTCCTGTAGGGTTAAGGTCGCCAGGACAGGAACATTCGACGCCAGCAATTGAGGCGCCTATGGACAATTAAAAATATATGTATATATACATATATCGAAGTTTTCGGTCAACACAAGGGCATTCCTTTTCGGCCAAGGTCTTCTCGCTGCTGATCGTTCTGGCACACTTCTCGGAGTCGTATGTTACATGGCCTCTACCTTCGTATGTCGTGGCGCAGTAATGGCTGACGCCAAAGTCTCACATTTCCATAAATCATGCGTATTTTTGTTGGGTGACGGGGACCCCAACAGCAGGATACATGGAAATATTAAATCGCGCAGAGCGCGAATAATTTTTGAAAAAGTCGTGTGAATTTCTAAAAAATTACTCTATCATTCATGTTAATTCACGAAATAATTTTGAGCTTCCTTCGATTTCGGTCCTCCCACCCCCAATTGGGGCTTTGGGGTGTGGTAGTTACGGTCCCGACTCCAATGTAGCCCTTTTAACGCACCATCGCCCCCCTATCGCCCCCTTCGTCCATTTTCGCCCCCTATCTTCCCCTTCGTTATTTTCGCCCCCCTAGACCGCCAAATCGCCCCCTGGGGGCGATATCGCCCACGTTGGGAACCACTGCATTAACCTCTCTGCGTTGTCACGAAGATGTATCTTACGTCAAGTTTTATTCAGAAATTAGCAACAAGTACTATACTATGATCGCCCCCTAACAAATATGTGTGTGTTATCGGTAGAGCAAAGAAAGCATACTCTTCGGCAAATCTAGTAATAAGTCAGTTACCTATATATTCACAATAGGCAACAATAGAAGTATATCCGGGGAGTAAGTAGGATTGCATTTAAAACAAATGGTTGTTTATAATTATGCTATAATTTTGTAAATACTTTCAAAAAACATGTTGCATGTTGTACGATTACCTCCCGATATAGCCGACGTATACGATATAGGATGGTTGAAACCCACCAAATAGTCGGTGGAACAGCTATAGCACGTAGATATTTCGTAAAAGAAGCTATATTTACCCTATATTTTCCATTGTCAATGCAAATCCACTATGAAATTACAATTGAATATTCGTGACGGCATGGCATGTTTTAAACAATGGTCTTGTTTCAAACATGCTTGTTTTAAGTTGATTTTCGCTTTCAATGCAACGTTACGTGTAAGTGTATTGTAATACAGAAATGAAGTAAAGCATTCTTCGACCGTGATCGAGTCGGGTCAGGATATTGCGATATATTAACCGGATATTGAAAATTCATAACGCTTGTAATTTCATATCACCCTGAACGTTAGCCTAAACCAGCGTTTAAAGACAGCGAATCTATGTAGACCCGCTTTCGTCTGAGATAGACAATGAAATATACATACGATTAACGAGTTCCGGTTGATTACGCGGACATATGCAAAGATGGTCACCAGGTAGATACTGAATTTCACTGCTTTCCGGACAATCAAGTTCTACGAGAAGGGTAGTACGCCTGGAAAATTTGATTTCATTAGGGCAGGGATCGGGAACCTTTTTCGACAGAAGAGTGATATTGGCGCGGTATTTTCAAATGTAACTCCCAAAGAGCCATACCTGTCAATCAACTGCTACGTCACAACTGAAAATTCGCGACGTGATGGTAGTACTAATAGATGGAACTCGTAGTGTGCACCATATTTTATCTGTTCACATGCGTAGGTGGAGCTAAACGTGGTCACTACAGCAGTACATACCTTGAAACCTTCAATGATTGATACTTTCTATTGATGTTTATGAATGACCAGATTTTGAACATTTTTATTCACAAAATCCCGGAATTTTCATATATATTGTTCGAAAATAATGCCCGAAAGGGGAGCTAAGGTACAGGTGAACCACAGACGGGTCAAGCGCAACTAATCGTAAATAGCTTAGAACAGTGGTTATCAAACTTTTTTAGACACGCACCCTTTTATGATAGTTAAAATTTCGCGCGCCCCTTATAGTCACATCACAAAATGCTAGCAATCCGAACGGATTGTTTGATGGCATGGAAGGTTATGGCTGTTGATGGGATGATTCTGAAATATGAAATTCGGACTATACACAGAACTGAACTGAAGTTACATCGGGGATAAATCGCTCGGAACGCGCGGTAAATTTCTCAGTTGACCGCAGCTTCGCGTCCCCCTTCAGATGCTTTCACGCCCGCCAGTTCGAGCACCACTGGCTTAGAATTTATAATCACTGATAATAAACGAATGTAATTGTAACACTGATTCAGAAAATCTAAATATTGATCGACCTCTCAAATATTCGGCGTAACATATCGTTGTTAAACACCTACATTTTAACGGCGGTACTAGAAAGCTATACTTACCAATCAAGAACATGGATACTGTCAGCTATGGCATTGTTTCTAATTTGAATTTTTAATTGTGAATGCAACTTCCAAGGCGGTTCATTTCTAGGGGTATAGTTCAGGAAGAAAATGTGTATTTTGAAACTGCATTGTCATACAAGCGTCGCCATGTCTGCTTTTCTCTTTGATCGTTCAAGGCATCATGCAATTCAAGATTTCGAGACGCGCGATGTTGGGTAGACCGAATTCGCTAGTGATATTAGTCGCCGGCAAGACAGCAATTTAAATTTGAGGATTTTGAAAAGGGGGATATGCGTCCCTAACCATGAATATACCACTTGTACCCAAAAGAGCCATATATATCTCTCAAGCCATAGGTTCCCGATGACTGCATTAGGGGGAGAGTGTTGATACTCATAACCATGTATCGAGATTCGGGATTCTGAAACAATATAATAACTTTGAAATTATCTTAGTCGTACCTCAAGTACTTCACATACATGTTAGCTTGGACCAGCTAGCCTTTGTCGATTACTCTCGGCGGAATTTAAATTACTCGATTTAATATAGTTTACAATGCAGTTTCAAAAAGGCATGGACACCCATTCGCCTATGTAGTCATTATGATCACCCGGATTTCTTTGACTGTAGGTTTGTGGTTTTGTTCATCGTGCAGACAGATATCTTTTTCTTGTGGAATTTCGAAAGACCTGCGAAGGAGATGGAATTTATCTTTATAAATGAATAATACCACAAGCTCCGGGGTTACGATGTTGAATGCCACCCCTTTACACTATTGAATTTTATACTGACGACATATTTGGTTTTACAGCAATTTTAGAGATCTATACTCTTAAAATTATCAGTATAGGCCAGAGGTCTCAAACTCAAATGTGCGTGCGGGCCATTTTTCCAGTTCTGACGACGCCGCGGGCCGCAGCATTTATAGGGGTATTCTATGTCTTTCCAAGTAGGCCTTATTTGGCGGGGATGAATTTTCCTATTGAAAGTGAACCGATTCAACAGACTCACAGTAAACAAATATCGTCAAAATGTGATTGACGTTTGTATCAATTTAGGCCTGGCACGAAAAGAATCATCACATTTATAACTATTTGAATAGAATTGTTGTTGTACTTGATAAATATTAACTATAGGATATAGCCACCATAAAAGCTATCAGGTAATAATTTTCAGCTACTATGAATATTTTGAATCCAACAGACTGGTGATAGAGACTGATCTGATATGAAAACATTTTTAAGTTGAGTATTGTAATTCCAATCGAGGATTCGGGTATATTTCTGATAAGTAGGCTATTAATCTCATGGCCAAATATCTTCAAATATAGGAGCAGAAAAAAATACAATTATAGTATAAATATATTAATGAATAAATCCTAGTGATTGAAGTATCGGAACGCCGAACGACCCATTGCTGTTACATCGTTGGAGCGTACCACTATACGGTACTCGGTACCTTTAAGGGGCCTTAATAACATGGTTTAGGGACCAAAGATGTAACTAACATATTGCCAATGGTTGCCATAACTATACTTGCTTAGTTGGCGAAATACCAAGATGCAACCTTCTGATCTATACTATTCTCCTGATACGCGATTAGTTTATTGCGTCCATGGTTCTAACAAATTTACGGCATTCTGAGTC
Source organism: Botryllus schlosseri (assembly GCF_051294905.1). NCBI lineage: Eukaryota > Metazoa > Chordata > Ascidiacea > Stolidobranchia > Styelidae > Botryllus > Botryllus schlosseri. Next base: position 23,683,345 of record NC_137246.1, on the reverse strand, counting down.
ACTTCAAATCCACTCGAGTCATTTTCATTTTGCCATCGAGTTAGCCAGAGTCTGAGTAATTCTAAGAAAGGTCGCGTCCAAGTCCAACTCACAAATTTCAGTCTAGAATCGTCTAAGGCAAGGGTCCGGCTTTGTCATCATGAATTAGAAATGTGGCGAAATAGTGAATGTTCCACTGCATGGTACCGTTTGCAATTGATGTGATAGTGAAGTTTGATGAATAGTTTAAGGCTTTCGGAGCAATTTAAGAGGGAATTTTCACTTTATAACCTGGACAGATATATGTGACACTTATATTTTGTCAAATTAATAAAAATCTAAAATGTCGTCGCGGGCCGCACAAAATGCTCTGGCGGGCTGCATGCGGCCCGCGGGCCGCGTGTTTGAGACCTCTGGTATAGGCTATCCCCTCAATTGGTTATTGCACGTATTCTCTTCGGTTAAGTCACCTTGAAGTATATCAGATTCCGCATTGCCAACGTCAGATGTGATTCGAAATTTTTCTGGACTCCAACTAATTTCCTGCCCCATCGCCGATTTATTCGCGGCACCCGATGATACGTCTTCATGGATTGAAAATCTTTGACAAGCCATCTGGAGAGGAAAACTATCTCGGGTTACCATATCTTCGTAACATCAATTCCGGACGCTTTTTAGCGCCCACTAGCGGAGGTATTACCACATGGTGGATCAATATGACGTCACATCAGCAAAGCTTTGTCTATCGACTAGAGGTGGTCACGATTCGGTTCAGGACTATGTGGATGTGTATTGTAAGTTGTAACCAGGGGCGAAGCCACAATTTTTCAGTCGCCGCCCGCCCAAATAAACGCTTATCTCAAGCTCACCGTAGGTTATTCGATGCAACTTCTGAGGGCTTACAACAATATGTAGGCCCTATCTGGTTTCTATATACTATACAACTGGTCGTCAAATGTTTTAAATGGATTATGTCAATAATATTGGTTCTTCCATATAATACTTTATATTATTTGTTCCCCTCTCCGCCCACATGAGTTAGCGGTAGACTTGGTGAAGGACGATGACTCCGAAAATGCAAGGAGCGTAATTGTACATGTACATCGTTAAATCATGTCCAAACGGCCTAAAAACCGAATCTATGAATATACCGTTATCTTGTAATTGCGATTACAATTAGGCTTATTTCTGTAACTGAATGTTATTTTTATTTATTTTTGTTCGAAGTTTTTGCGAGGGTGGTGCAGGGGCGTACGATACTAGCCTACTACTACAGTACGAATATCGTAGGCCCCGGTGGTAGTCCCCATATTGAAACCAATATATACGGTACTAAATCGCGCGCAGCGTGAAGAAAAATTTCATGTTGCATAAATCTGCCCAAAAGGTAATATTGTTTATGTTGATTCAGGAACAAATTCTGAGCTTATTTCGAAATTCCAGACATTTAGGCATATTTTAGAAATTCCCCCCGGACGCAGTTTTACCAGTGAAATTCCGGACATGTCCGGGAAATTCCGAACGTATGGCAACCCCAAACTATACTCCTGTGTCTGGTTATATACAATGCTATGAAACATTAACGAATCATTGATGCGTTCCATAATGGGGTATTATGGCGCTCAGCAACAAGGGCTTGGTTCGCCCGGCCTGAGCGGGAAGGTGGATTCCCCTTCCGCTCAATATCACATACTCTATTAATGGGTGTATCATTATAGGGTTCCTCAGTAGTACATGAAGGTCGGTTGGAGGGTGTTGTAGATTACACGCCCTGAGTAGGTGACTTCTTTGGGATCGGTAACGCGTGCTTGTGAACAAGAACTGCGGTAACGTTTCGGGCACCTGGCATCGTTCACAGGGACCACTGTCATGCTGGCTAATTCGGTTTAAGTGTGCATTTAGTCGACGGTGTCCTGTTTCAAGACGGATCAGGATAGAGTTTTCACGCTGCGTCAGTTCATGTAGTTGGGAGGTAGTACCGACCGAATTCACCAACTTCACATATCTGGTACACGATTCCAGATCCTGTATTTCGCTTCGCCATTTTGTGCGAGTCATTGATGCATTCCGGTGTTTAATCCCCTTACGGACCAGATGATTCATTCAAAATGTTCCATAATGGTACTGTTCTTGGCGAGTTTTTGGAGATTTAGAGAATCAGCGCGTCTCAGTGCAGTTTCATTAACACGAGCTATTAGGGATGGTGTGAACGTGAAGTTCACGTTCGCGTTCTGTGTGTGAACCTCAGAAATTTATATGTTCACGTTCACATACGAACCTTGGTAGGTTCTGCACTGTGAACCTTTTTCTTATAGTACGATTTTCACTTCATTATAACATCTTTAGTTGTAATATATTGTATTTCAACTGCGGGCCACTATATGCACGACGCTGGCAGCATAAAAGAATCAACACTAAACGAGCATGCACCTTGACAATTTCAAAAATTTTACTAGCTTGGTTACAAAAATTTGCTCGAATATTTAGTGACTCTCTTCTGTGAGCTTGACTCACAACATCAAGAGCGAAATCCATGTAGGTAGTCAGCGAACGATGCTTATTCAACCAATCAATGAAATTGATATCGTTGTCTGATGTAAAACAATGTGGCAGGCTTACGGGGGCAATCTTGATTTCATATGTTTATTGTATCATAAAAACCAAATCCGTGCGATTGAGGTGTTGGCTAATGCTGTATAACTTCTAAATGGGGTTAATATCGGTAGCACGTATAGAAACCTGTTTTACACTCTGCTCAATTTCAACGTAGCAATAATCCGACGCCGAATACATTGTCCGGTCTGGCCTAGACCGGTAAGGCGTAGGCGTATATTCCCTTGCAAGTCCTCGTCGAAATTGTTGACAAAGCGACGGAAGATATTGATTTTATGGGATTAATATATCATTTGATTGCTCCCAGTTGATACATTGCCGACGTAAATATATGTACCTCAACATTGTGGCATTATGTGGCCCTAGTCGTCGCTAGGTATCGTGTACAATTCTACATTCATATAGGCTGTCACTTCACTAAAATGCAGAGTTGAAATTAGCAATATGACGTCACGTGACGTCATGACGTTCACGTTCGCGTTCACACAGAACCTTTCAAAAAGGTTCGCGTTCACACGAACCTGAACCTTTCAGAGGTTCACACCATCCCTGGCTGGAGCTATAATAGTTAGGCCTATCCAGACTCGCGGAGTACTTCGAATCCCTGACAGTCCTTCCTCTGTTTTATTAATGATGCCGCACTTCTTATGTCAGCCTCATGCCGTCTTCGACTACACGGGAGCGATCTTTAACGTAGAATGGATTCGAGGCTCGTGTAGTAATATAATCATCGTTTACACCTGACGCAAGTAAGATTTAGGGTCGCAACAGCAAAACATTAAAAAACTTCTGTGTGAACATGTGATGTAATCCTGTCTACCGGTGCATTCGTGGCGTACTTATGATCTCACGACGCTGCAGACCATACATTCCGACCACATTGGGATGCCTGAATTCGCGTATTGTATATCCTTGAAAGACATTTTCTAAATCTAAAACCAACGCTGACAAGAATACGTTGACTGTACCTATCACCTATATTTCGTCAACAGTTTGTGAAGGACAGATATATCATTTGTGACCCCATAGCCGCTGTATGGGATTTGTGTTTCAAAAATAAATTTTAACGATGGGCACCTTGAAAACCTCTTGGGCCCAAGTACGAAACGATTCTTCTTGGCCGCATAGCTCATCGCCCTCGCCGATTTCAAGTAATCGTTCTCCGCTCATTGCACCGAGTTGCGTGTCGATCGCGTGGGCGAAGGTGCAGAAGTGGGGATATGCACTCGACCCCAATCCGAAAACAGCAAATCTGCCAACGTTTAAATTCGCCGCGGTGAAACGGGGTAAATGTTACTTATCATACGCTGCCAATGCAACGTTACGTGTAAGTGTATTGTAATACAGAAATGAAGTAAAGCATTCTTCGACCGTGATCGAGTCGGGTCAGGATATTGCGATATATTAACCGGATATTGAAAATTCATAACGCTTGTAATTTCATATCACCCTGAACGTTAGCCTAAACCAGCGTTTAAAGACAGCGAATCTATGTAGACCCGCTTTCGTCTGAGATAGACAATGAAATATACATACGATTAACGAGTTCCGGTTGATTACGCGGATATATGCAAAGATGGTCACCAGGTAGATACTGAATTTCACTGCTTTCCGGACAATCAAGTTCTACGAGAAGGGTAGTACGCCTGGAAAATTTGATTTCATTAGGGCAGGGATCGGGAACCTTTTTCGACAGAAGAGTGATATTGGCGCGGTATTTTCAAATGTAACTCCCAAAGAGCCATACCTGTCAATCAACTGCTACGTCACAACTGAAAATTCGCGACGTGATGGTAGTACTAATAGATGGAACTCGTAGTGTGCACCATATTTTATCTGTTCACATGCGTAGGTGGAGCTAAACGTGGTCACTACAGCAGTACATACCTTGAAACCTTCAATGATTGATACTTTCTATTGATGTTTATGAATGACCAGATTTTGAACATTTTTATTCACAAAATCCCGGAATTTTCATATATATTGTTCGAAAATAATGCCCGAAAGGGGAGCTAAGGTACAGGTGAACCACAGACGGGTCAAGCGCAACTAATCGTAAATAGCTTAGAACAGTGGTTATCAAACTTTTTTAGACACGCACCCTTTTATGATAGTTAAAATTTCGCGCGCCCCTTATAGTCACATCACAAAATGCTAGCAATCCGAACGGATTGTTTGATGGCATGGAAGGTTATGGCTGTTGATGGGATGATTCTGAAATATGAAATTCGGACTATACACAGAACTGAACTGAAGTTACATCGGGGATAAATCGCTCGGAACGCGCGGTAAATTTCTCAGTTGACCGCAGCTTCGCGTCCCCCTTCAGATGCTTTCACGCCCGCCAGTTCGAGCACCACTGGCTTAGAATTTATAATCACTGATAATAAACGAATGTAATTGTAACACTGATTCAGAAAATCTAAATATTGATCGACCTCTCAAATATTCGGCGTAACATATCGTTGTTAAACACCTACATTTTAACGGCGGTACTAGAAAGCTATACTTACCAATCAAGAACATGGATACTGTCAGCTATGGCATTGTTTCTAATTTGAATTTTTAATTGTGAATGCAACTTCCAAGGCGGTTCATTTCTAGGGGTATAGTTCAGGAAGAAAATGTGTATTTTGAAACTGCATTGTCATACAAGCGTCGCCATGTCTGCTTTTCTCTTTGATCGTTCAAGGCATCATGCAATTCAAGATTTCGAGACGCGCGATGTTGGGTAGACCGAATTCGCTAGTGATATTAGTCGCCGGCAAGACAGCAATTTAAATTTGAGGATTTTGAAAAGGGGGATATGCGTCCCTAACCATGAATATACCACTTGTACCCAAAAGAGCCATATATATCTCTCAAGCCATAGGTTCCCGATGACTGCATTAGGGGGAGAGTGTTGATACTCATAACCATGTATCGAGATTCGGGATTCTGAAACAATATAATAACTTTGAAATTATCTTAGTCGTACCTCAAGTACTTCACATACATGTTAGCTTGGACCAGCTAGCCTTTGTCGATTACTCTCGGCGGAATTTAAATTACTCGATTTAATATAGTTTACAATGCAGTTTCAAAAAGGCATGGACACCCATTCGCCTATGTAGTCATTATGATCACCCGGATTTCTTTGACTGTAGGTTTGTGGTTTTGTTCATCGTGCAGACAGATATCTTTTTCTTGTGGAATTTCGAAAGACCTGCGAAGGAGATGGAATTTATCTTTATAAATGAATAATACCACAAGCTCCGGGGTTACGATGTTGAATGCCACCCCTTTACACTATTGAATTTTATACTGACGACATATTTGGTTTTACAGCAATTTTAGAGATCTATACTCTTAAAATTATCAGTATAGGCCAGAGGTCTCAAACTCAAATGTGCGTGCGGGCCATTTTTCCAGTTCTGACGACGCCGCGGGCCGCAGCATTTATAGGGGTATTCTATGTCTTTCCAAGTAGGCCTTATTTGGCGGGGATGAATTTTCCTATTGAAAGTGAACCGATTCAACAGACTCACAGTAAACAAATATCGTCAAAATGTGATTGACGTTTGTATCAATTTAGGCCTGGCACGAAAAGAATCATCACATTTATAACTATTTGAATAGAATTGTTGTTGTACTTGATAAATATTAACTATAGGATATAGCCACCATAAAAGCTATCAGGTAATAATTTTCAGCTACTATGAATATTTTGAATCCAACAGACTGGTGATAGAGACTGATCTGATATGAAAACATTTTTAAGTTGAGTATTGTAATTCCAATCGAGGATTCGGGTATATTTCTGATAAGTAGGCTATTAATCTCATGGCCAAATATCTTCAAATATAGGAGCAGAAAAAAATACAATTATAGTATAAATATATTAATGAATAAATCCTAGTGATTGAAGTATCGGAACGCCGAACGACCCATTGCTGTTACATCGTTGGAGCGTACCACTATACGGTACTCGGTACCTTTAAGGGGCCTTAATAACATGGTTTAGGGACCAAAGATGTAACTAACATATTGCCAATGGTTGCCATAACTATACTTGCTTAGTTGGCGAAATACCAAGATGCAACCTTCTGATCTATACTATTCTCCTGATACGCGATTAGTTTATTGCGTCCATGGTTCTAACAAATTTACGGCATTCTGAGTCACTTCAAATCCACTCGAGTCATTTTCATTTTGCCATCGAGTTAGCCAGAGTCTGAGTAATTCTAAGAAAGGTCGCGTCCAAGTCCAACTCACAAATTTCAGTCTAGAATCGTCTAAGGCAAGGGTCCGGCTTTGTCATCATGAATTAGAAATGTGGCGAAATAGTGAATGTTCCACTGCATGGTACCGTTTGCAATTGATGTGATAGTGAAGTTTGATGAATAGTTTAAGGCTTTCGGAGCAATTTAAGAGGGAATTTTCACTTTATAACCTGGACAGATATATGTGACACTTATATTTTGTCAAATTAATAAAAATCTAAAATGTCGTCGCGGGCCGCACAAAATGCTCTGGCGGGCTGCATGCGGCCCGCGGGCCGCGTGTTTGAGACCTCTGGTATAGGCTATCCCCTCAATTGGTTATTGCACGTATTCTCTTCGGTTAAGTCACCTTGAAGTATATCAGATTCCGCATTGCCAACGTCAGATGTGATTCGAAATTTTTCTGGACTCCAACTAATTTCCTGCCCCATCGCCGATTTATTCGCGGCACCCGATGATACGTCTTCATGGATTGAAAATCTTTGACAAGCCATCTGGAGAGGAAAACTATCTCGGGTTACCATATCTTCGTAACATCAATTCCGGACGCTTTTTAGCGCCCACTAGCGGAGGTATTACCACATGGTGGATCAATATGACGTCACATCAGCAAAGCTTTGTCTATCGACTAGAGGTGGTCACGATTCGGTTCAGGACTATGTGGATGTGTATTGTAAGTTGTAACCAGGGGCGAAGCCACAATTTTTCAGTCGCCGCCCGCCCAAATAAACGCTTATCTCAAGCTCACCGTAGGTTATTCGATGCAACTTCTGAGGGCTTACAACAATATGTAGGCCCTATCTGGTTTCTATATACTATACAACTGGTCGTCAAATGTTTTAAATGGATTATGTCAATAATATTGGTTCTTCCATATAATACTTTATATTATTTGTTCCCCTCTCCGCCCACATGAGTTAGCGGTAGACTTGGTGAAGGACGATGACTCCGAAAATGCAAGGAGCGTAATTGTACATGTACATCGTTAAATCATGTCCAAACGGCCTAAAAACCGAATCTATGAATATACCGTTATCTTGTAATTGCGATTACAATTAGGCTTATTTCTGTAACTGAATGTTATTTTTATTTATTTTTGTTCGAAGTTTTTGCGAGGGTGGTGCAGGGGCGTACGATACTAGCCTACTACTACAGTACGAATATCGTAGGCCCCGGTGGTAGTCCCCATATTGAAACCAATATATACGGTACTAAATCGCGCGCAGCGTGAAGAAAAATTTCATGTTGCATAAATCTGCCCAAAAGGTAATATTGTTTATGTTGATTCAGGAACAAATTCTGAGCTTATTTCGAAATTCCAGACATTTAGGCATATTTTAGAAATTCCCCCCGGACGCAGTTTTACCAGTGAAATTCCGGACATGTCCGGGAAATTCCGAACGTATGGCAACCCCAAACTATACTCCTGTGTCTGGTTATATACAATGCTATGAAACATTAACGAATCATTGATGCGTTCCATAATGGGGTATTATGGCGCTCAGCAACAAGGGCTTGGTTCGCCCGGCCTGAGCGGGAAGGTGGATTCCCCTTCCGCTCAATATCACATACTCTATTAATGGGTGTATCATTATAGGGTTCCTCAGTAGTACATGAAGGTCGGTTGGAGGGTGTTGTAGATTACACGCCCTGAGTAGGTGACTTCTTTGGGATCGGTAACGCGTGCTTGTGAACAAGAACTGCGGTAACGTTTCGGGCACCTGGCATCGTTCACAGGGACCACTGTCATGCTGGCTAATTCGGTTTAAGTGTGCATTTAGTCGACGGTGTCCTGTTTCAAGACGGATCAGGATAGAGTTTTCACGCTGCGTCAGTTCATGTAGTTGGGAGGTAGTACCGACCGAATTCACCAACTTCACATATCTGGTACACGATTCCAGATCCTGTATTTCGCTTCGCCATTTTGTGCGAGTCATTGATGCATTCCGGTGTTTAATCCCCTTACGGACCAGATGATTCATTCAAAATGTTCCATAATGGTACTGTTCTTGGCGAGTTTTTGGAGATTTAGAGAATCAGCGCGTCTCAGTGCAGTTTCATTAACACGAGCTATTAGGGATGGTGTGAACGTGAAGTTCACGTTCGCGTTCTGTGTGTGAACCTCAGAAATTTATATGTTCACGTTCACATACGAACCTTGGTAGGTTCTGCACTGTGAACCTTTTTCTTATAGTACGATTTTCACTTCATTATAACATCTTTAGTTGTAATATATTGTATTTCAACTGCGGGCCACTATATGCACGACGCTGGCAGCATAAAAGAATCAACACTAAACGAGCATGCACCTTGACAATTTCAAAAATTTTACTAGCTTGGTTACAAAAATTTGCTCGAATATTTAGTGACTCTCTTCTGTGAGCTTGACTCACAACATCAAGAGCGAAATCCATGTAGGTAGTCAGCGAACGATGCTTATTCAACCAATCAATGAAATTGATATCGTTGTCTGATGTAAAACAATGTGGCAGGCTTACGGGGGCAATCTTGATTTCATATGTTTATTGTATCATAAAAACCAAATCCGTGCGATTGAGGTGTTGGCTAATGCTGTATAACTTCTAAATGGGGTTAATATCGGTAGCACGTATAGAAACCTGTTTTACACTCTGCTCAATTTCAACGTAGCAATAATCCGACGCCGAATACATTGTCCGGTCTGGCCTAGACCGGTAAGGCGTAGGCGTATATTCCCTTGCAAGTCCTCGTCGAAATTGTTGACAAAGCGACGGAAGATATTGATTTTATGGGATTAATATATCATTTGATTGCTCCCAGTTGATACATTGCCGACGTAAATATATGTACCTCAACATTGTGGCATTATGTGGCCCTAGTCGTCGCTAGGTATCGTGTACAATTCTACATTCATATAGGCTGTCACTTCACTAAAATGCAGAGTTGAAATTAGCAATATGACGTCACGTGACGTCATGACGTTCACGTTCGCGTTCACACAGAACCTTTCAAAAAGGTTCGCGTTCACACGAACCTGAACCTTTCAGAGGTTCACACCATCCCTGGCTGGAGCTATAATAGTTAGGCCTATCCAGACTCGCGGAGTACTTCGAATCCCTGACAGTCCTTCCTCTGTTTTATTAATGATGCCGCACTTCTTATGTCAGCCTCATGCCGTCTTCGACTACACGGGAGCGATCTTTAACGTAGAATGGATTCGAGGCTCGTGTAGTAATATAATCATCGTTTACACCTGACGCAAGTAAGATTTAGGGTCGCAACAGCAAAACATTAAAAAACTTCTGTGTGAACATGTGATGTAATCCTGTCTACCGGTGCATTCGTGGCGTACTTATGATCTCACGACGCTGCAGACCATACATTCCGACCACATTGGGATGCCTGAATTCGCGTATTGTATATCCTTGAAAGACATTTTCTAAATCTAAAACCAACGCTGACAAGAATACGTTGACTGTACCTATCACCTATATTTCGTCAACAGTTTGTGAAGGACAGATATATCATTTGTGACCCCATAGCCGCTGTATGGGATTTGTGTTTCAAAAATAAATTTTAACGATGGGCACCTTGAAAACCTCTTGGGCCCAAGTACGAAACGATTCTTCTTGGCCGCATAGCTCATCGCCCTCGCCGATTTCAAGTAATCGTTCTCCGCTCATTGCACCGAGTTGCGTGTCGATCGCGTGGGCGAAGGTGCAGAAGTGGGGATATGCACTCGACCCCAATCCGAAAACAGCAAATCTGCCAACGTTTAAATTCGCCGCGGTGAAACGGGGTAAATGTTACTTATCATACGCTGCCAATTTCAGAACTGCAGTGACGAGATTCATGTTAAGAGGAGCCAGCTATCGCATATGTGCAGCTAATCTATACAAACCAACCTGCTACCCAGCAGGGGCTGATTCAAGATGGATTTCGACGTTTGGTACTCACACTACACAGCATTAGTCGGATTCAAATACATTTAGTAAATGCGTCACAAAATGAATCCGAAGTTCATTGCAGTGTGTGCGGTGAATCTAATTTATTAATCTTCAGGATTTAATCAAAGTATGCGTCCCAATCGCATGACATGGTCATTATCACTAACATTTGAGCGTTTCAAGCACATGTGTGCAGTGTAGGGTTGCATTTGAAATAAAAATCAATCAAAATCAACCATGTTTAAAACAAGGCACTTGTTTAAAACGTGCTTTTTTTGTTGATTTCACAGTTGATTGACATTTACAATTGAAAATATAGCGTATATATAGCTCCTTTGGCAAATTATCTACGTACTGTAGCTGTTGAAGCTACTATTTAGAGCAGTGGTTCTTGACCTTTTTTCCTCCAGCGCCCCCTTTCAAAAATTATCGTGCTCTAGCGCCCCCCACCCCCATATTATCCTCCTTCTTCAGTTTTTTTTAAATGTCCATCGAGGACGCTTAAATGTCCTACTTTATGACAATTCGTACTACGTGACAGCTTTTAGATAGTTTCGAGTGGAAATGGGAATAAATGACGCTAAATAGGAAATCGGGGTTCGAACGTTAGCGACGCCTTTTTTAGTCAACCAACGAAAAATCTGGAAGAAAAACTGTATTTAGGGAGTTGAGCCTGAAGGTTGTCCCTTTTGTTATTCTGCCAACCGCAATTTTGTGGAAAACGTACCATTTTTTCCGGATTTTACTCACGTATTGTAATTCTGAAAATTTTGAAAAAAGTGTCCTCTTTCCCCGATTCCAAATATGGTAACCCTACGTAACAGCACTTAGTCAGTCCCCCTAAAGACGATTGTCTTGGGCACCCATCGCGTGATAAACCAAACTTCTAGGGGTTTCGTCCCCAATCACCCCGTCGCGTGATTTCGATGGTCAGCAAAGTTTGTGTGGCCTGGTCGCCCTGGGCGCCAAAATTCTCTATAATGCATGAATGAATAGGTGATAATTGCATATATATGGCTTATCCTCTCAACCCACGTAATCAGATTTACCAGTAGCGCTGAGTGAGCTGTCGTCTTGGAAAATAAAGTCCACGTAATTAAAAATTAAACATATTCGGGCGTGCCCGTTGGTACAATTACTTCATTACATGTTGTTATTTTGTTACCTCTTGTCCGCTATATACTCAAAAGATATTGAAACACATAAACGTATCAAACTTAAATAAGTACATGATTAAAAATTGGTATTTCTTCACTGGCAAATAATTTTTCTCGGATGGATGTTATTTGTCCTGTGGGGTGCAGATTGTAACGGCATGATAATTCGGCACGGGCGCTTCAAGCACCTATAAACAATTAGACTTATATACATCGAAGTTTACAGTCGAGGGCCGCCCGCCCCTTCAACGATCAAGGTTAAGAACCACTGATTTAGAGGTTTCTAACCATTCCATATCGTATTCTTTGGCGATATCGAGTGGCAATTGTCTGAAGGCTCATATGACATGTTTTTTGGAAAGTATTTACACAATTATGGCATGATTTTACAACTTATAAATATTTTTTAAAGGCCCTAGTTTAAAACACTGTTTGAAACATGTTTGAAACAAAGTGTTCTAAAACACCGTTTGTGTTGAGTGCAACCCTAGTGCAGTGTGCAATGTGCAACCTACGGCCCATTGAGATAAAATTATGCAGCACGGGAAGAGATCAATTTTGATCGGTGTACGGATTTCTAATTTAGATTGTAATCCGGTACGTTTGGGTCAAGCTCAAGTGGACTAATAGAACTAGCAGACAAATGAAATAAGTAACATATGCAATACATGCATGTATTCCAACTTTACACATGACCATTTTTGATACAAGTTAGTCAGCAACCCGGAACATTTTATCAATAATTGTTATGTGTTGTTCGACAGCGAATTTTATTGCTAAGTCTAGCCATCACCTTTGCCAAGACTACATAGCTACGGAGTCATTGGTCATTTTGAAGAAGTCGAACAGTTAGTTACTTTTAAGTCAACCGAAGTATGTGTCGTCCTTACCATATTTGACGAAGAGCAAAGGTTAGTTACGTTCATGTTCGCTCATGAGCTGTTGGGTAGTTTAAGATTACAATATCGACATAGCGTCAAATTCAATCATCGTGCACCCATAAAATCCATAAAATCAGTGTAATGTGTCTCGCGAAAGCGACATACACCGGTAATTATTCCACAAGTTGTAGTATCGAGCAAGAATATATATCCACAAAATGACAACCTGAGATTAGATAGGAATCCTTTTGCGATGTTAGAGGGCTCATCTGTTACGACAGAGGAACAGGATCGTCCACGTTTCGAATGTATTTGTTGCTCAGCGTCGTTCCTGAGTATATATAACAACAGTGATGGCTTGGAAAAGCGAATGTCAACTGGAACCATACCGATTCGATTCCGATTTCGATACGTCGAGGAGATTTTTTGCCAGGCTCTGTCAAACCAGATAACTTGAATTTCTCACTATCGATTGATCAGTATAGTACACATAATTTTATCATAAGAGTCGGGTGCTAGAGAGATTTCGCTAAATCATGCAAGATCCTATTGAGATTATTGGAAGCCGGTCGAATGACGTGACGTGTGAAAGTGATGAAATGTGAAAATGACGGCCTTAATTATTCTAACCTTCGCATCAGGGTAAACATACAATGAAGAGATTTCAGGGTGAGCTCAGTGTAGTCACGTATATTTGCATCCGGCTCGCATGCCATACGAAATGTCACAAATGAAACACATTAATTACCTGTCCATTCACTGGCGGATCGCCGTTGCCGAAGGTACTCGTAACAACCAGCAGCAAGCTTTCGAGTTCGAGATTAGACACATCGTAATCGTCCATGCAGACGACCTGTTGGCAGCAAAAATAAAGTTTCAGGCGCACGCACTGTTATGCTGTTATGCATGAAATAAAGAAACAAGCAAACTTGCACCATACGACACGGAATATGACTATGGCACGGAATATCTTCGGAACTCGTTTGGAAACCATTTTGAAATCAGTTTGGAAACCATTTGGACAGCTGGTCGATGATCAGTTGTGGACAGCTTGGGCATCATTCGCGAATATTGTGGTGACTCATCGTGGAATCACAGCAGTAGTAATGTCAACGAAAGGAAGGCAATTCCAAGTTGACATATTATCAATTGTTATTCAGGTGTTACTTTGTTCGAGCCGCTAGCTTACTTTTGCCGAAAACGCACGGTTGAATATGTCCTTCAACGATTCGGCGTATGCCAAAGATTTCCCGGTTTCCGTGGCATACAGAATCGTGCATTTCACGCGCTTGGCCATTGCCTTTCCCATCATCGATGACAAACTCAATGTACACCTATGCAAACGGAAACAATTACAATGACAATCACAATGCGACTAGCCTTCGATAGCATATAACTTTCATTTCTTACATAATTGCACGCACACTCATTGATGGGGGATTGTGAATCATTGTTAAATTCATATGTGTAGCTATAGTCTCAATTCAATTTAGTGTCACAAGATTTCCTGATTCTAATATGGGTACCCATTCACTTTAAAACAGCATTATTATTAAAGATAAATACAAATACGCATAACTTACATTAGAGTGTCAAACTCAAATTGCGCCTCATGCCGGATTCAAACTTCCGAATCCCTTGCGGGCCGCACCAGTCAAATGATTCCAAAATGTTACCTACCTCATTTCTCATCTCTTCTCATCTCATATATAGACAATAGTATATAAAATTCCACCGCGAATCACAGGGGTTTTATTCTAGTAAAGCAACACCTTTATATGCGAACAATGGCAAAAGTACGATGATTGACTGGCACAGATATACACCGCTAAAACAATGGCTCAACGACGATATAAGCTGGCTTATTTTTATGCTCCCTTTCTTTAGTCGTATTCTGGCGTTAGGTCTGCATAGGAGATGTGAGGAGTGAAGAATTCAAGATATTTAAATTTAAACGCGGATGTAGGAATTTGTTTTCAGATTTTAAACAGTGATTCAGGTTTTTATGGAGAATACGGGGACCTTGTCAGTTGGAAGTGACACTGCAGTGCGACCACAGATATTTAAATTATATTATATGTAGAACTACTATATTCTCTGTGTAAACTGCATATAACGTATGTGCATTGACATTTTCGCTTTTATGAATTTTTGGTCCATTTTCCACGAACTCATTGCGCACTTTTTACCTTCTCGAAATTAGACGTGCGATATAACTGACCTGTTCCTATTGGGAGCCAGAGTGACCCCCTAACACCGTAGACTTTGAGTGATGAAAATGTGTCCTATGGACGTGCCAGACATTTAATGTCTGGAGCGATTATTTAATGGAAGTATTTCCTACAAAAATCTCAATATTTCTTACAAATGTGCTGTATAACATAAGCATGTTTCAATCTATTCAGAATTGTTTCGCGGGCCGGATGAAATCGTCTAGCGGGCCGACACCCCTGTCTTACATAAATGAGTTGCGACTATACGCACGTGCGCAGCGATTACAGAACGGTGTATTCCAGTCATCGTTTGAGGCCTTTGGGACGCTTCACTCTGCGGGATGCAGTGCACTATGCCATCTGCCGATGCGGTACTGGTACTACTAAGCACCGGTATGTCGGCTCGTGAATAATCTTGGACATTTTGGCACAAGAATGACTCAAGTTCAGGTATGTTGTCCAATTAAATGCCCTAAATGTTCGAAGGCATGACATCCATCAGCTTTACGGTAAAATCCAATCTCGTGGGCAGAGATGGGATAGGAACGTTGATAGTAATATCATTGAAAAAAATCATTCATTCGTTAAAGGGGCACTGCACTCTAAAATAGCTGTGGTCTAAAATTGAAGAAAAAAAGGAAAAATAATTGCCCGTCGTCATTTTCTTCAGAACGCCACCGTAATGGAGCTGCAATTAATTGAAATTTGCGCAGGACCTTCACGCGCCAGCTGTCGCAGCTGCGCGTCATTTCTTAACCCTTTACACGGCACGATGTCTTCACCGTCGCACTTGCTCGACGCGATTAGGCGGTCACGTAGAGAACGAAACTTTAGATAGCTGTCAACCGATGTTATGAAGGAAATATGTCTTACACTAGGGTTGCCATACGTCCGGAATTTCCCGGACATGTCCGGAACTTCACCATTAAAACCTGCGTCGGGGAGGAATTTATAAAATATGCCTAAATGTCAGGAACTTTGTAGGCTTGAAGTAAGCTCATGATTTTTTCGTAAATCAACCTCAACAATATTATTTTTGGGCCGATTTATGTTACATGAATTTTTTTTCGTGCTGTGCGCGATTTAGAAACACAAATATTGGTTTTAATATGGGGACTACCACCCGCGCAAAAACTGCAATCAGAAATAAATAAAAATAACATTCAATTCCAAAAATAAGTCTAATTGTAATCGCAATTACAAAATAAAATCGGTTTAGGCCGTCTGGATGTTTATACAAAGATGGTGGTTCTAAACCTGGGAATAGTTTGCCTTTATAAAATTATATAGTAATATATGGAAGAACCAATATTACTGACATAATTTGGTCGAATCCTTTACCGGCCAGATGCATATAGAAACCAGATGCATATAACAAGTCCCCAGATTACCCTACGGTGGGCCCAAGATCAGTGTTTGTTGTTTGGCCATGGTAAAAACTTACAACACACAACCAGATACTCCTGAACCGGATCGTGACCACCTCTAGTCGATAGACAAGGCTTTGCTGATGTGACGTCATATTGATCGACAATATGCTCATACCTCTTTTTAATATCCGCTAGTGGGCGCTCAGAAGCGTCTGGAATTTGTGTCACAAAATATGATAACCCCATCTTACACGCCAAGGGGGTTTAGATACGGCGTTCAACGGACGATGTTCAGTCAGGAGATTTATGTATAAATCGGGCGTAGTGCTTTCTATTTCTTTAAGACAGAAATAAATCATGTCCTACTCTAAAAGGTTTTGGACTGTGCAGTCAGAAATACACTGTAAAATCACAGCTTGAAAATTACTGCTGTATGAATAGCTTTACATTAATATACAGCTTTAATATCATCTCAGTATCAGTCAACTGGCAAATGTTATAGAGTCATGACAAGATTCAGATTCAAATCCTCCTGACTTAACATCGTACCTTGAGCGCCAGTATTTTATGCCTATACTTAACTTAACTAAACCGCTCTGGGAAGTAAGACATAATTCCTTCATAATATAGGCTGACAACTATCTAAAGTTCGTTTTCTGAGTGATTGCCTAATCGCGCCGAGCAAGTGCGACGGTGAAGATATCGCGCCATAAATTTAGTCAACGGGTTAAGAAGCGATGACGCGCAGCCGCGGCAGCTGGCGCGTGAAGATCCTGTGGAAATTTCAATAAATTGCAGCTGCATTACGGTGGCGTTCTGAAGAAAATGACTGCGGCTAAAAAAATCTTTTTTTTCTTCATTTTGATACCACATCTATTTTAGAGTGCAGTGCCCCTTTAACTTTTAAAACATTGCGCGGTAAGCCAATGGAAATAAGTGGATCAGTCTTTCGTTAGCCGACTTTACCTATTCCGGCCTGTTCGTGAATCACGTAATACGAGACTCGCTACGGAAAGAGTGGGTGACTGTGTGGGTTGGGGAATCATATGTATATAGGGCTACCATATTTTGGAATTGGGAAAGAAGGGCACTTTTTCAAAATTTTCAAACCCAGAATTCCGGAGAAAAATCTCGACTAAAAAAAGGTCCTTTTCCGGCTCAGCTTCCGGAATGCCCGCCGGAGCTTTACTTCGGTGCTGATTTACGGTATATCACTCCAATTTGACAGTAAATTTGACCAAAATTCTCAAAAAAAAGAGGACAAAATCTCAAAAAGGATGACATTTGGGCGACCTCGGAGGACATTTTCAAAAACCTGAAAAAGGAGGACAAATTCTCCTAAAGGAGGACGCATGGTAACCGTATATGAATAACGGATGGTAGTGTGGTCCCGTAGAATGAATGAATGAATGAATGAATGAATGAATGAATGAATGAATGAATGAATGAATGAATGAATGAATGAATGAATGAATGAATGAATGAATGAATGAATGAATGAATGAATGAATGAATGAATGAATGAATGAATGAATGAATGAATGAATGAATGAATGAATGAATGAATGAATGAATGAATGAATGTTTATTAGTCTAGAACAGTGGTTCTTAACCTTGCCTCCAGCGACCCCCAAGGGGCGCTGGCGATTTTGAAGGGGGCGGAAACGCTCAGGGGGCGAAATGGGGAGCGCTGGGCTCAGAGGGCAGTATAGGGGGCGCTGGAGAAAAATGGCTTCGCAGTAGATGATGTGATGGTAGGACATATCCTTAATGAGTATTCAGAGCAAATTAACACAGAAAACTTCGTTATACATAGCCTACAAAAGACATATAGGTTTAATTGTCCATGGGCGCCTAAATGACTGGCACCGAATGTTCCTGTATTTGCAATATGAACCCCAGAAGAGGAATTCCATCTGGCGGGGAAAAATTATATGCCAGTGAAGAAATACCAATTTGAAATCGTGTGCGTCTTTTAGTTTAGTACGATTGGGCGACAGGGATATCTAAAACTAGATATTCCTGTTGGGCGATATCCCTGTTGAGCGATTCTATATTTTTTGATATAACAGACAGGAGGTCACGAAATAACATCATGCAACGAAGTCATACCAACGGGTTCGCCCGCCGGAATATGTTTAATTATTAGTTACGGGCCATACAGTTTCCAAGACACCGCACTGTTCGCTCTACGTTTTAATGAGTCTGCGCACACTCAACAACTCACTGCGCAGACCCTTGGACAACAGTGCGTAACGACTAAAAAAGGTCATAACTTCGGATTTGTTGTGCGCAACGTAGATTTTATGTGCGCAGAGACCGTGTCAGCACTGCGCACGTGCGCAGCTTAGAGGAAACATTGCACCTCATTCAGCTCTACTGGCAAATCTGGTAACGTGAGCAGAGAGGATAAGGAATTGATAGCAATATATATGCAATTCCCGATCTCACTGACCGATTTTATCATGAATTATCGAAAGTTTTCGCGCTTCGCACTGGCTCGCTAAACAGTACAGCTGATTTCGTGGCAAAAGCGAACAACGTGGTGGGGGCGGTCGATTTATCACCCTATGGGAGCCCAAGACCCAAGTTTTTTCGGCGGGCCTGACGAAGTGCCGTTTCGTTCCTGCAAACGGGTATACGGCCAAAAATGTATAATTATTATTGAGGGGCTCTACCTTTTCAATCACACATCACTCAGCTCTACCGGTAAATCTGTTTACGTGAGAAGAGAGAGCATAAAAATTGATATCAATATACATGCAATTCCTGATCATATTGACCAATTCAATCATCAATTATTGAAACTTTTCGCGCTTCGCGCGTCTAGATGAGAATAGCTGGCTCAGTAAATGGACAGTGGACACCCAATGTAGATGACTAGTATCAGCAAATAGCGGATAGCCGAAAAGGGGTCTGGAGACGAAGCCCCCTGGAAGTTAGGTTTATCACCCGATGGGGGCCCAAGACCAACGTGTTTTTTTTGGGGGGGGCTGACGAAGTGCTGTTACGTCCCTGGTAACGAATTAATTGTACTTACGGGCACGCCAGAATACGTTTAATTATTAATTACGTGCCCTTTATTTTACCATACAACAGCTCACCCAGCGCTACTGTCAATTTCGTGGGCTGAGAGGATAAGAAGTTTATAGCGGCTTACATATGTAACTACCACCTATTCATTCATGCATTATCGAAAATTTTGGTACCTAGGGCGACCAGGCCACACAAACTTTGCTAACCATCGAAATCACGCTATGGGGTTCTTGGGGGAGAAGCCCTCAGAAGTTTGGTTTATCGCGCTATGGGTGCGCAAGGCAATCGTTTTAGGGGGTTGACGAATTGCTGTTACGGCCCTCCTTCTTACTCATTGTCTTTATTACATTCCTTACAATATGAGGTTGGGGGCACTGGAGCACGATCATTTTTGAAAAAATCTATTGACCCTACATGGCAAGTTCTTTGAAACCTATCGTTTTCTTGTGTTTTGGTGAGCTTCCCTTCCACACGTGATAATTCCATGGATTCGGCTGAAACAAAAATCAGGAAAAGCTATGTGTGGCTGTAAAGACCAACAAAATCTCCTTGATCAACCTGATACTTGCACGAAGGGCTGAGCCAGTAATTGAGCATTTCTTGGTGGAAAATCGGAGTCAAGCTCCCGGAAATTGGCGGCGTCAACCAAACCCAATCAGCAGGACAACCGCCGCGAGTTTTCATTTCATTTACGAAATGCTTCATGAAAGATTCGCAAGCAGAATGGTGGTCAATGATCGTGACACGTTGGGACTGGAATGGAAAGGTAAATGGATGACAAAGTATAGTAACAGAATTACCCATAAATGCTGCACTGTCTGGCGAAGTACATATAGTAACATCGAAAATGCCGCGCAATATCGTGTTGCTGACTATAGCTGTGGCAGCTCTTTATGCTGACATTCCGCAGTATATTTCAGACTGTCTCTACCCACGGCAAGAAACTTGAAAAAGCGTCGTATACCGGGCCCATCACGGGAAATATCTTCGAATCCGTCGATATTACTTTTCATTCAGTGTGCATGTCCCTTATTTACATCGAATATATGCCCTATGCCCAGGTGGGTGTCTGGTTTCAAATACTACTCCCGGTCGTTTCAAGACCCCCCTATTTATTTCCATGTTATCGCAATCGTGTGGTGATCTGATGACATTATTTTAATAAATAATAAACTGAACTGAACTGAACCTGGTCAGACATACCTGGAAACTGTGAAGTACGGCGATGTTGAATTCTACCATTGCAACATCTTTCCATAGTGATGACGGATTTTTTGTATCCAGACTCATCTTATTGGCGACTTCCTTCGAATCACAATTGCAAGGTCGTTTCATCGCACAATATGTTGGGAACATGCTAAAATCTACATGCATGTTACCTGTAATACATTGTATCGCGACGAATCGCAAAAGTTTCTCGAGATCTCTGTGCCCATAAACCACGCGATGAATGTAGTCGCGGGAAATTCTATTCCACCAATGTCGAACATCATATTTGATACCGAAGGCACTGCGAACCACTTATATCCGAGATTTTGAAACCAGTCAAACCTTCAAACAATACGCGCTCTTAGTGACATGTATCTTGTTAAAATACACATACCCTGAAGCGAAGGGCTGTTACTTGTTACGGTGTTACTCAAGAAGGGCTTATAGTTCATACATACCTTGGGTGCCGAAGCTCAACTTCAAGAATGAGATCTTTCGGAATCTCATACCAATCAGGATCGTCTCCCTTAGCTTGGAGCACTAAAGGCAAGACATCAAACCTCCCTCCTTTGGGTTCCCAGCCCAGATTTACACACAACTGGAAACATATTCACATTCAGTATAGTTAGATTACGCTGATTGGTGCAAATTGCGACACCCAACCTCCGTAAATTCAATGGTATTTGGATCGCCAATAATGCTACCGTCATCTTGTCTGTATCCGGCGTACATGAGTAATTGCGGATTCCAAATACGGAAATCTTTCGTAAAATCGTCTGTTCGTGGCGGAAGTAATGTGACGCAAGATCTGCGATAAAACGGGAAGTGGGCACTGAGTGATAAATTAGCTGTGGCTTTATTTTAGGTAATGAATAGCCCCTATTTCATGGTTTCGGAATTAATTGTGATGCAGTTTCAACACTTCTGATCGATTAGTGGCTTTAGCAAAGAATAACCGAGTCACCTGTTTAGACATGGCTGTGTTCGAACAGATTTATTTATCAGAAATATCAGTTACAATATAAGATAAGCATTGAGCAATCGCAGTGACACCACTGCATTATATTTTACTGCCGTAATATTGAATAGAATGCTGGCAAGATCAAGCAATTCGTATAATTCGCAGATCCAGCAACCATGGTTATTTCCGTGATGTTGTCACGTGGTGTCAGTGAAAATATTTCGTGAAAACAAGTACAAGCGATTGTTTCTTTAATAGAGGTAGTATTCTTAGAGTAATCTGTCTCACGCACTCTAGTGAACCAATAAGTTTTCATCTGTAAGCATGATTAAGACAACGGGTATTGCTTTAAGCACCTGTGTTTCAGATTTACCTTAAATGCATTTCACTTTGTCTTGTGTGTCACGCTGTGAATTTTGTGTCTCGATTGGATGAAAATGATCGTTCAAATGGCTCATGATTAAGCATATTCGCGAATAACAAGATATAAGAAACTGAATTTGGTATGTTGCTAAACTGCATGATAATAATAATAGAGTTAATAACAATGGTTGAAAAATTCATTGGCACATAGCGAATATTAAACGACTTACTGAATACTCCCTTTGTTGATACCGTACTTCAAGTGGTTACAAATCGCGTCAAACATCATGCCCGTATTATCCACGTGTATGCAGTCAAATACCTGAAAGGGCCACAACACAGAATTCAATTACGTGTGATTGTGATTACGTTACGCATCGACATGCTGTAACTATGCGTGGTTTCTTGATGTCAATTAGTAAGGTTTGAATCACTGCAATGCGGCGCAACGTCTTGCACATGAGGAGGTCTATTTTTATTAGTCTGAGAGCCGATTTTTGAGTTGTTGAAAGTAATGTACAGCTCGTTAAGAACCTGTATTATATGAAAGCTAAGTAGAATTGATAAACAAAATTCAGCGACATTTGACAGCAATACTATGAAAGGAATATTTCAAAAAACAAAAGATAAAAATACATAGTGACTCTTTTCACATTGAATTCTTTTGCATCAATGTAACAATGCTATTATAAACCCATTAATAATATGCAACAAATGGAAATCGGCAAAGTCGCAATTCTTTCAAAAGAAACCGGATTATTAAATATAAATCTCATTTCATCCAATGCTATCAATGCTCATTACTCATATGCATACTACATCAAATAGCCAGTTGATTTATCAATCTTACCCGAAGTCTAACACGTTAATGCCTAATACCACTTTCATGGCCTATATATATGACTATACTAAATACGCATTTTACATTCAGATATAGAGTAGGAGTCGCGAAACTATGGCTCGCTGGGTGACGGTGACATTGAACTTGACAATTTTCATAACATGCGATTACCACAAATATAAATCCTTTGTAATCCTATGTATGTTTGGTAAAAACATCAATAGAAACATGCATTTGTGGCGGTTGCCGTTGGCTTGATGACCGATATAGACTCTTGGAAAGTGGTATTGCGGCTGCCTTGCGTTTGACGACGGCAAAATAGCTTTTTTGTCGAATGGTTTTCCCTTTCAACAGAAGTGAACCTGCAATTCAGGGCTTATGGCATTGTTTCGCGACACCGGGAACGGTGGAAACGTCATTTCCCAGACAGGGAATCGAACCGGGGCCGCCTGGGTCAACGCCAGTCATCGCGACCCCTATACCATCTGAGATTGCGTAATACGGGCTGAATTGTCGAACCCATATAAAATGCACAATAAACACTTTGATGCGATATCAGAATGTTAAAATTTAGTTATGAATTACTCTCAAATGCGAGATAAGAATTTTAGCATTTATGGTATTGTTCGCGCTACCGACCGAAACTTACCTGTAAGTTATTCCAATGGACCCTCCCAATGCATCTTGAAGTGTTACGCCAGGCTGTTTTCGCACCGAATATAAGTTCATCACTGGTTAGATGGTAAGTGCCGATCGTTTTTATGCACTCCACCACTTCCAGCAAGCGATTTTCTTTCATTGCTCGATGCTCCCTGTCGCAAACCCTACAGTTGTATAGGAAACTAGATTGGAAGCGCATATGCATATTGGTGGATTCGTGAATTTGCCATTGGAAACGCATAAGATTGCAATTACACAGAGGGGAACCCTGATAATGGATAATAATATCTCCCAATAGTAGCGGGCATGATGGAGAATAAATAAATGATCGTTGGGTTATATATTTCATCACACACAAAGCACAATGTACAATGCGATAAGACACAACGCGATATAATGAACAGATAGGAGGATGTCGAACGACACGCATGCAATTGCAATACTATTTAATCTAACATCCTCATCGGCTTAGAGTGCCCGATGTCACAGTTCTTTTCGATGTTGATCTTGTTGATGCCGCGGCCCTTTCTTTCCATTCCTTGTGAGTGCTTTCTTTCGTCGTTTTTTTTTCGGGCTTTTCGTCGCCGTAAGGGAGGCAACGGCGGAGGAAGAGGAGCCCAGATAATCCTCCGACGGGAATCGAACCGGGTCCACCAGATTGGTGAGCGCTCTCCCCCGCGTTAGAAGGGTCCGATTCAAATTGGGGAGCGATTATTTTCACAATGATGTTACCTCACCGATCCATTGACTGATGCTTAGAGAACATCATAGGCTGGGCTGAAATGTTCTAGGGTTGGTGAGGGGGGCATGGATGGATGTGATTAGGATAAAATAATACAGCCCGCATATACACATATCGAAATAGGCTTCTCTCATAAATAGAGTCTCTGCACTAAGAAGTTATCATGGCACGCACAGCACAATTATCGTGGCGTGACAGAAAACTTCACGAAATTCAGATCGAAGAAATGCACATGATAAGACAACACATGTATTGTACAGCCTACGTTACGATATCTCTATAAAATGGGTTCTGCTGTTGACAGCATGCATATACCTTTTCACAGAACTGTAATACTGTTGAATGAATTCCACCGCTAACTCTATTTTCTGCTCTTTAGTCCTCACGTGCAATCTTGGGTCACAGATCATGCGTTTCGGATTCATCGCGCTTCCAATGCACTTACCATCGGTACATCCCGTAGCCTGGACATGCCAAAGTAACGAAATTGAATATCAAAACCATGATTCAGCAATTTCAGACTGGCTAATCTAAAGTCGGCCTATAATCTAGAATTTGAGGATCACATGCGACCAGCGAGATTGCTAGAATATTCATTGTTCATATTCAGGGATGCTTCGCGTGAACAGGAACTTGTATCAAATGTTCCCGATCAGTTATCGTGACGATGCACGTGTGATGAGTATCTTATTTTGCTTTATGCTGCCACTGTGATGCAGCGAATGATGGGAAATTGAAATTCAAAGACATCTGATCAAATCACGTTAAGAGTTTAGAGAAATTCTGCTATTTCTCAGAAACGTTCACAGGGTAGACGGGTAGAGCTTCTTGGGTTGCTTCGCGGACGAGAACGAACGTTGGAACTATCCAGGTCAACATGCCCGATAAAACAGAATATATTCATTGCGCCATGTTGTGAATCAATAGCATAGTATCCGACAAAAAGGATTGTAGACATACCGCCACGAATTACCTCGGAATATAACACATTCCCGCTTCGCGTGAGAAAATACTGTTACTAACGTTCATGCCGTTGTACCCTCGTGTTGTGGAATTCATTTATAAACACAATCAAGATACATTCGAATTTAAATCTGATTCAATAAAGACTGCATCCGTTGGAACGGATACGACAAACGTCGTCGTGTCGTGGTCTCTGTGTCTACAAGACAGGTTATTTTACGTCAAAGTAACATATAGGTGAATGAGATCAGGTCCGTCGGAAGATAAGCGGCGAATGCGCAACGCAACGTTCTGGAGTCAGATTACACATCATTAACAACACATAAACATTAGCTCTGCGTTATACCTTATGTGAAACGTGAACCTATAGGGGAGCCCAATAATCCTAATCTTCGACCTATATACTTTACGTGTAATAACAACTCTGAATTGAGGTATTCCATATGAACGCTATGAAATTGACGCAGTCGCGTACGGAACTGTTTCAGATGCCTATATAGCTCGGGCCGAAACAGCACTCCGTCAGCCCCCAAAGCGTTGGTATTGCCCCCCCCCCCCATAGGGTGCTAAATCAGACTCCGCATCAGGATGTGTGTTTTCACCGCTATACTCGCGCGCACGATTTATTATAGTGATTAGTGAGCCAGTTAATATCGACTAAATTTTCTATAATTCGTGATTTAATCGGTCAATAAATATTGGGAATTATTTAAACATATTCGGGTGGTCCCGTTGGTATAATGACTTCGTTACGTGATGTTATTTCGTGATTTCCTGTCTGCTATGCCAAAATATATTGAAATCGCCCAAACATACTATGACGCACACGATTTCAAATTGGTATTTCTTCACTGGCAAATATTTTTGCGCTGCGGGATGGCAATTGTGGCTTTTGTGGGGTTAAGATTGCCAGGACAGGCGCCAGTCATTTAGGCGCCTATGGACAATTCAACATATATGTATATCACATATATATCGAAGTTTACGATTAGCATAAGGGCAGTCCTTTTCGGCCAAGGTTTTCTCGCTGCCGATCGTTCTGACACACTTCTCGGAGTAGCATGTTGCATGGCCGAAGACTTCATATGTCTTGGTCCGTCGTAGTGGCCGACGACGAAATGCCCATTTCAATAAATCATGCGTATTTTTTCTTTGTGAAAGGGTACCCAATAAGCAAGAAATTTGGTTACATTGAATCGCGCTTAAAGCATCACGTTAAACTTTTTTTTCTTACCGTTTTCGCTTTGTGATGGAGGGTGTCGTCCATTTTTACTCCGGTCTCCCAGTTTTTAAGAGTGTGAAATGACGTAGAGTTTTTCCTGTCCGGAGTCGATAACCTCTTCGGACTGTAAATTCCACCGTGTTAAGACCATGTGAAGGCAATCTTACTATTATTCCCAGCAATCGTCTAACGATTGCGCTTAATTTCCATTGCGTACCTACTATTATCTTCTGCAACTTTGGTCTCGGGGGATTCGGCCTGCATGTCTGATTCAGCACTATCACCGGGTCGGTTTGAGGTTCGTTCTTGATTAGCCGGCGCATTTTGAGTACCAGTCGAAAGCATTATCGTGGGCTCGAGGTAACTGCTGCCGCGAGTAAGTTATATGTAAAACAGGCAGTGTAGCTTATTGTTTTATACGACATCGATGTATACTAAGACTAAATTTGTTTCAGTCATGCAATCGGCGATGGTTATATCAATCAAACCGAATTTATGCAATCACAAGATACGCGGCGAACTCCATGCACCCGTCTAGTTCTGATGATGCACATATTCTTGACACTCTCATATTCTTAAGCTTCTCGCAAATCGCTAAGGACCAACATCCTATTGACCTCTTTCGTGTAATGCGGGTGCAACTTACAACAGTGTGCTTGTAATGATCAAGTCGTTATATATACGCCCGTCCTGCCAAGTCTAATACGACAGAGAGCCTTTGTAATCGCGGCGCAGCTTGTCGT
The DNA here is from genome assembly GCF_051294905.1 of Botryllus schlosseri. Lineage (NCBI taxonomy): Eukaryota > Metazoa > Chordata > Ascidiacea > Stolidobranchia > Styelidae > Botryllus > Botryllus schlosseri. The sequence continues at coordinate 23,656,204 of NC_137246.1, read as the reverse complement.
ACAACTGTTTTCTAATCTCCATCGATCAATCGTTGTGCCATAACAATAAAGTCAACGATTGTGATACGTGAGGGTAGATTGCACGAGAGCGTGCTCATCATAGACAACATAATCACGAATCGGGATCATGATAGCCTGTACCTTGCCGATAGACATCCCGTCATATCGAGTATTGTTTTGACAGCATTAGAGAAGCATCTAGTAATTGATGTAAGTAATTTCTTGCTACATCTATCAAGTCGGGCAATAAGTCCATGACTTTCTGTGATATCAACGGAATACGCCCGAAACCTTATTTTATCGTCAATTGGATGATTTGAAATTGACCAAGGAGTTGCAAACCAGTATCTGAAAGTATCAATGATACTCGAAATTGAAAAAATGCACAGCATGAGATTATCGAATGTAACATTCAATAATGAGATGGAACTGCTATCGGCTGCAAACGTTGAGCTATATAGGCAGAATCAACCGACTACCGAAATGAGTAAGTTTATAATTTCAACTGGATATTAAAAGTTATCCTTTCTTGCATCCGATACGGACAGGGACGATGTAGGTGCATTTGCAAAGTAATTCCAGAATAGCATCTCACAAATTTAGCAGAGAGTATCTAAATGCAACCTCCTGATTCATAGAAAATTATTCAATGGGTATTCATATCATATTATGCATAATATTATTGACAACAAAAAAGAACCTTTCATGTTCATGGCTATTGGTACATAACACAGGGCAACATTTTTTTTCTTACAAAATCATGATACGTGAGATCAATGTAAGGGTATATCAGGGGCACTGAGTCCGAAAATGGCATTGCTTTTACCGAATTGGCTCAATTTTTTGAGATATTGCCTCTGCCTACATATGCCATGAAAATAGTATGTTTGTGGGTTATATTGGTTAACTCGCGCTTGGGGAGATGAATATGGGCTTAGATTAGTTTATATCATCTCCCACCGAGTACTAACATGTGCGCTGAAGTTCAATGATAAAGCAATAATTAGTTTTATCCTGAAAATTATCATTTATAGACTAGTTTCCGACCGATAATATCAATTACCCCCTCATATGAGCTACAGAAAGAGTCAAATGACATTTATCTCAACACCGATGATTAGCGGACTAAAATTTAGCACGCTTTCCGACTCTTTTAATATTAGATACTGTCCCTTGCTATCATTTTCAGAAATTTCAATTCGTGGGAGTCTTAAGTATGTTAAAAATGAGTGATGTAGTTAGACAGAGAAAGTGTCGTAATGACCTATAGATTTGTTTTGCTACACATATCTTATGAGAACACGTTGAACATGACGCGATTCAATATGCGAAATGTCACCAAGTGTACTTACGAGGAGTACTTTGGTATGACGTTGGGAGATCAATAAACGCCAGTCACCGCAAACGGTCCGCCTGCATTAGGCTGAGACTTCGCGCTTATGGACTCAAGGTAAAGTCTAAAACTAAATGATGCAATTTGTAATCCCCATAGTTTTTTTGCGAGCCAAAGAGCCACCATGATGATTGATATTTTTACATGAATGAGATTTAAGGTTGGAACAAAAACAAGACGTCATGGCACTTCCTCAACATTGACTCTGCTTTACAGCCAATTACCCACTCCCTTGAGATTCCTGTTGCAGCTTTATGTCTCTGCGAGATCTGATTTCGAATGATACCACGATATAGGGTGTAGTGGAAGATGAAGATGGAAACAGTATATGCTGCATAAAATGCACACCGACTCCTCAACATTATTGCGAATACAGAGTGAACCACTAACGCCTTTTACTCAAGATCAGCTAAACAACGAAGGTCTTGACTTGTGTTGAGACGGCAAAAAAGAAAGTATGGGGATGACGGGGAAGTGATGTTCACGAACGTTCTTGGATCAAGGATAAGTACGAGCATAAAAGTTCAGTATCATTGCTTCCCCAAAAACCCGGGAAATATGAGTGAGGAACAAGGTTGACAGTTTATCCTAAAATTCAAATAAATGGAAGAGACATCACGATTGTTGGGATGCTCACATTATGACTGATGCCTATTGCAAATCTGTCCCCATCAAAATCATACAAGAGGACTTTCCCGCAGATGAATTCAAGCTAATTTGAGTTAATAACAGGAGTTGCATCTAAGAACTTCATTAATTCACATCCCGATATTAATTTATTTCTACGAGAAGATTTGATTACCCATTGGTAAACATAAAATTTGCTTACTTGTTTATTTCGTCTGTGTTTACAAATTGTCGTCTTATTATAGGTTCAGGCATACTTGGTGTTTTATTACCGAATTACTACTATTTGTCGTTCACTTCAAGCTCATTTATCGGTATAGGAAGCTTATTGTCACAAATTACAATATAGTATAGGACAGTGCTTTTCAACCTTTTTGAACTCCATTCGCACTTTTTTTTTGAAAAATAATTTCATTCGCACCAGTCAGCCGAAATTTAGTACACGAAAAGAAAATGAAGAAACTTATCACTTTTGTATTCGTAGAGCTTCTTGGAGGTACAGGGCTTCATTATTTTGCATTCAGCGTATCGTAATATTGATTAATCAAGCACTAAAATCACTGCAGTAGAAAAATTACAGATATCGCACTCCCGTTGTTCTCAAGAAGTTCGTTGCATTTTTCGGGGGTATCGCGCAGTGATTTCCTTCGAAGCTTAAAGGGCGAACCCAAGAACAATATTCACTCGCAACAATATCACTTTGCCATTAAATTCACATGTTAAGTCAACGCGATGGGAATGTGTTCGCATTTGGAACGCACAAAATAGTGAAACTGCACTTGAATCGTAGCATCAGTGTAGCGACTAGCACCTTTGGTTCGTTTTCTGACAACATTCGAAAAGATGCTTCGCGTACTAAGGTATGTTAGCCGATTGGGTGGTTCGGTGGGCTTTGAAATCAGAAATGCATTGCTCTACAAACCCACACAATTCGAGTAATTGATGACTGTTATTTATGGAGAAGCTTAGGCTTAATTCACTTCTTATCTATGCAGTACACAAATCAACATATCTTTCAATAACAATGTTCGGCATCCTTGTGCTGTCAAAGCCAACACTTGCGCATTCTTGAATAATTATTACTTACGTAAGATTCATGATTAACACACAGTTATATCTGCCCGGGTAGCCAACTGCGAGATGCGAGGTCAATCGTACAATATTGGAAAACTGACTGAATTAATGCCAAATTATCGTTAATATCCCACATATCATTATACATATACATAAAGAGTAATAAGGCCCAACCGTCTAATTAAGCATAAATTAGGCTCGTAAGACATACGGCTTGGTGGATTTGATTGTGCTCTGCAGAGGGTGCTCACTGCTCAGTACTCACTGCTCATCTGCTGAAGCTAAATCGGTAGAGTTCGGAATATTACAAAGTTTATAGTACAAAGGCGGTACGAACACGAACCAGGCAAACTTTTCCAATGGATCAGCAAGCTTAGTGGCATCGCCAATATGTTGTATATAGGCCTATGCCTTTACGATCTAGACTTGGCCTGAGATCATCAGTCCAAGAAGAGGAAAGCGTGTCTAAGCCTAAATGGTGGAGTTCGCATTACAAACAGGCCATTGCACTGGTCAGTAGATAAGCTGTCCAGTGACCTAATAATTCGATGTGATGCAAGATAAATATTCATTGGACGTAAGACACTAATGTGCTAACACTGATTTTATTTCTAACAGCCACTAAACAACACTTGCTATAGATCTTATGTGCTAATTGTTATAGTTGAAGAAACGCTAAATTCTGCTGTTAACCATCATGAATGTGTGCCAAAATTCCAATATTTTGCATTCAAATATGCCAAATGTCAACACTGGCATCGGCCACTTATTACCTACATTCCTACAAGGTCTGTGTATACAATACCCTATTGGCCTATTCCATACACGGTGGATGTTTCCGAGCAACTGATACCGATTCCACTCCTTTTTTTCCATGCAGTGACGTAATCCTCTCGCGCGGAAATATTCTCTCAAACTTTGCAATATACAGTATACAGACACGCATCGGGAGCGTTCCTCACTTGTGAACTAGAAAAGCCTAGCCACCAACAACTTTTTTGAATTGCTTCCAATCGACAAAATTTACGGGCTCACTGTACAGTATTTAATATCATGTTAAATTTATGTTATTATTCCACGTCGAAAAAAGTGAGAAACGTGGACAATTTTCATTCGCACTCATCCGGATTTTTCATTCGCACCATTCGCACCTCGCTTGTCATTCGCACTGAAATATTTTTCATTCGCACTAGTGCGAACCGTCACACAGGTTGAAAAGCACTGGTATAGGAGAATCCGATGAAAATACGATCAAATGGGGTATTCATGCGGAAAAGATAAGATTTATGCCGCACAGTTTCGTTGCGCCGATCTAATTGTGTTTTACAATCAGCACCGTAACTGCCGCACCCCAAACCCCCCAATTGGGGGGGGGCCGAGCTCGAAGGGGGCCCAAAATTATTTCGTGAATTAGCATAAATCATAGCGTATTTTTTGAAAATTTATGCAAATTTTTCAAAATTTTTTCGCGCTGCGCGCGAATTCAAGCAGCCATTTTTCTATATTATTGGATATTGGGCCATTACCGCGCCACGACCCACCAAGACATACAATCAAGTTTTAGGCCATATAACATGCGACTCCAAGAAGTGTGCCAGAACGATCGGTAGCTAGAAAAGCTTGGCCGAAAAGGTCTATGCCCTTATGCAGACCGAAAACTTCGTTATATAGGCTATACAAAATACATATAGGTTTAATTGTCCACAGGCTCCTGAATGACTGGCGCCGAATGTTCCTGTCTTTGCAATCTGAACCTCACGAGACAATTACCATCCCGCTGGGGAAAATTTTATGCCAGTGAAGAAATACCAATTTGAAATCGTGTGCGTCTCTTAGTTTAGAAGCCTACGTTTGGGTGATTCTATATGTTTTGATATAGCAGACTGGAAGTCACGAAATAACACCATAACGAAGTCGTATCAACGGGTCCGCCCGCCCGAAGATGTTTAATCAATATTTACGGGCCCTCCCGTTTTCAAGACACTTCACTCAGCTCAACCGGTAAATCTAATTAAGTGAGTAGAGAGGACAATAAATTGATAGCATAATATATATGCAATCACCGATCTGATTGACCGATTTTATCACAAATTATCGAAAATTTTCGTGCCTCGCTTTCGCTCGGCTCACAATACAGTACAGATAATTTCGTGACAAACGCGAACAACGTGATGGGTGCCTGACGAGGTGCTGTTTAATTATTATTGAGTGGTCCTACCTTTTCAAACACACCTCACTCAGCTCTACCGGCAAATCTGATTACGGCAACAGAGAGGAGATAAAAATTGATAACAAATACGCAATTCCCGATCATACTGACTGATGAAATCATAAATTTTCCGCGCTTCGCGCGCTTAGGCGACAAAAACTGATTCACTAAACAAAGTCCCAAAGTTCAAGAAGAATAGTGGGAAACAGTGTATCGCCGGAGGGGGGGTCTGGGGGGCGAAGCCCCCCAGACGTTCGGTCTATAACCCTATGGGGGGCCCAAGACCAAAGTTTTGGGGGGGCTGACGAAGTGCTGTTACGGCCCTGTTTACAATTATCACCTTCTCGTGGTTTCAGTACAGACGGACCTACCAAAGCAGGGGTGGGCAAACTTTTGAGCTCGCGGGCCGCATTCAACATCTGAATCCATTCGCGGGCCGAACCATTTAAATCGGGATTATAAACCAAAACGCAATATTGATATTTGATTATATAATGAGGACATTGAGATAATATATGTGCTTATTTAAAACAAGCCAAACATTGCCTTGATGATATCGTACGCGCGTCAGAACTGAAACGTATAGTGGCGAGATTTCATAGGCTGTCGGACCTCAATAACCAATTTGTCTAAACTATAGAGATAAAAGTCGATTGGCCCGATTCTTAGCAGCGAGCAGCGATCTGTTCATAGATTTACTAATTCCACTTTTGGTTCATTTCCAGGACACACAATGCTGACAGCATCATAACCATGTTGGCTTCAAACACGCCTCTACTATGTGTAGATAAAATATAAATACTCCAATTCTACGCATACAGACAACGGAACTACCTAAGACACGCCCGAATCGTTTACTAAGCACATCACTGACATAATTAAAAATGGAGTTGCCAATCTGAAATCCCACTCGTGATCCAAAATATGTCAATCTCGTTGCAGCTATACCGCTGTGATATTAAGTATTTCCTTAAATCAGTGGTTCTCAAGCTTTTTAAGACAAGCCCCCCACCCCCTTATCATGGTGAAAGATTTTGCGCCCACCCCCTTTATCGTCGTATCACAAAACGCAAAGAGGATGCTAGAAAATGGGAAATCTAACGGGTAGGTTAGTTTTATGGCGTGGTTACGACTGTGGATGAGAGATTTTTAAATATGGAATTCATAGTTCATACCAGTGTTGGGATCAAGTCACTACCTTCCAGTCACGAGTCATTTCGAGTCATTGCACATTTTGACTCGAGTTAAGTCAAGACAATCGGTTTTCGAAGTTGACTCGAGTCAAGTCAAGTCACTCGATTTTTGGAGATGACTCGAGTCAAGTCAAGTCAAGTCACGAGTCTAGTCAAAATTCAAGTCAAGTTGCCTTTTCGTAGTATGAGGCATGATTACGTCATTACATTTTGCTAGCTGTCTGAAATACAGATTGAGTGGTCATTGATTTTGAACCGATGAGCAAATATAGAGTTGAATATACACCCAAGAAGGCGCTGTATCGCTCACATATACTTAGCCTCAGTTTATAGTTACCAACCAGAGAAACGAATTGATAAGATGCAATACATTACCCGCTACCTATTTACATATTGATATGATACAATTCGAGCATGCGCCAATGGTTGAGGAGTATATAAACTACATTCGAATTCAAAATCAATAAAACAAGAGGTTTGGTTAATGTAGATAATTTTCTATTATATTACCTTACTACTAGTTTACGACAACGTAAGCTGTAAGCTTCGATCACTTAGTTTGTGGTCAATTTATTTGTGAGAGAACAATGGAGGCTCAGTAAAACGCACGATCATAGAATGATTGGTCGCTCTCACGGGTTACACCAGCGTTCACGAACAATCCGAACATATGCAAGATACAGTGACTTTGATCGACACCGATTAATTGATGACTTGAAATTGACTCGTGAATTTTGCTCCGAGTCACGAGTCAATCCACATTTCTGATACGCCGAGTCAAGTCAAGTCAAGTCATTTTAGCAAAGTGACTCGAGTCAAGTCAAGTCATGCGAAAAAGGTGACTCGAGTCTGACTCGAGTCAAGTCATGACTCGAGTCATCCCAACACTGGTTCATACTAAATACAAAACAATAAGTATGAAAGGGATGTATACCGCGCGAAGCGCGAACATTTTTTCAGTTGAGCTCAGCTTCGCGCCCTCTTTCAGATGCTTTCACGCCCCAAGGGGGGGCGAGCCCACCAGTTTGAGAACCACTGTCTTAGAATTATCATCGTGAAATATACTAAGAAAATGTTAATCAAGTCACTGCAATAATTCGATTTCTAGTACGCATTTTATCAATATTTCTAAAAAGTTTCTTTAGGCTCTCGCGGGCCGCATTGAACGGTGTTGCGGGCCGTAGTTTGCCCACCACTGTACTAGAGCATTCAATATAGGCTGTTAGTATAAAATGTAACATAGTTTGAATAAAATAAATTTAAAAAAAACAAAAACGTTAAAATTCGGTGATATGTTGAGAAATAGAGCCAATCTACAAAAACTAATGACATTTTCGAGCTCCTAAAATCGTTCCCACCTACCATGATGTAAGCTACTTAAACAAAGCTTCTGACATGCAAAATTCATAGATTTAATACCTTCCCATTATCGAAGGCATGTTAGGCTACCTATGGGGAGATGAGGCACCAAAAACAATCGTCAATGGTTAATCGTCACTAATATACCATTTGATTTGTGGTTAAATTTATATATTGTTTGTTTTATTCATTGAACACAGCTCTTTTTAGCGTTCAAATGACTATCGATGTATAGTTTGTGCACGGATATTATATTATAATATATATAGGCAACACATTGGCACAATCATTTCATGGGCTCTATACCAGTGGTTCTCAACCTTTTTGGCTTCGCGGACCCATTTTGACCGTCAAGGACCCTCGCGGACCCCTCAAGTTTTAGTTCAATTTTAGCTCTATTATGGCGCAACCTTCATCTGTCTTGTGCAAATATGAACTGTTGGCTAGTGATAAACAGCAAAATCGTGATTTTTCTTGAAAATGACATCATACTATTTATGTAGAAATTGGCAGAGGTGGTCAAATGAGTCAAGAAAGCTACTCAAGTAGAAGTAGAAGTAGCAACGAAAAATCTACTCAAGTACGAGTAGAAGTACTTCTTCCGTGAGCAACCTAAAACTACTTGAAGTAGAAGTAGAATTGACTGACTTTAAAAGTACTCAAGTAAGTAAGTAGTTGTGAAAACGATCCTAATTCGTTCACATGGATTATAAAAAGGTGCAAGTTGAGCTATCCGAACGGTGACGAACTTGGTTAATATTGATGCATACCAGCAGGTATCCAATTTTCGATAGCATAAGCATGCGTCCACATCATAGGATGAAAATGATAGTATTGATATGGAAGTGCAATACTAATCCTCTGTTTACTCAAACAGCACGTTTTAGAAAATATCATGGTATTGCGCACTCCCCCATGTTATGAGGCCTGTAGTTTAGTCGAAGAGCAATACGGAGATGTTTTGTTGGATGCGGTGTAAACCCTTTCTTCGATTAGTAAACGCTAATAAAAAATATGGTGGTCCGTAAAAATGCTATATTGTGTAGCTTTATTTCTGGAAATTGAAGGCATTACTACACTTGTTTTTATAATTCAAGATGTACGTTATCCAGACAAAAGAACTGATATTAATTAGAAATCAAAATATGGTACTGGGAATTGAAAGTGAAATATAAATCTAAAAACGGAACATTATTTAATGTCTTTAGTCCAGAAAGTTTCGAAGATTGGTATGCTAAAACAGCTCGGAAACTAAAAAAAAGTCCGAGTCCACTTTTTTAGATTAGGACACGCCATGGACAGCTAGATCACGGTATGATAAGTAAATGCTAGATTGCGAAACATCAGTTTGAAACGTTATGATAAGCCATATATACTGTGATGAAATATTTGATATGGCGAAGAGCGACAATGCGGTGTGAACGGAACCACACCAACCCGCTACCTAAATTATATTCACCGATACTTTCGTGAAATCATACTGGGTACGCCGCATTCACTGCGCGCGAAGCGCGACGAAAGTTCTGGGCTTAACTCAACTTTTATGAAAATTAAATGTCGATACTCCGTGAAAACAGCCCCGAAATTTCTCAGGCTTTCTTCCTGATTGGAGGATTAAACTACTTCTACTTGACAAACTGAAAATAGCGAAAAGTAAGTAAGTATAGATCACATCATGGCAAAGCGACGGAAGATATTGATTTTATGGGATTATTATATTATTTGATTGCCCCAGTTGATACATTTGGCGACGTTTAAAACGTCAATATGTATTTCAGCATTGTGACGAAATGTTGCCCGAGTCGTCGCTAGGTATCGTGTACATTAATATAGGCTATCATTTCATTGAAGGATAGACTGGAATTAGCAATATGACGTCCCGTGACGTCATGAGGTTCATGTTCGTGTTCACACAGAATCTTTTAAAAAGGTTCGCGTTCACACGAACCTGAACTTTTTAGAGGTTCACACCATCCCTAATCTCTACCTCTGCTCTGTAACGCTTGCCAATTCTTCAGCCACTGCAATTCTGTAATCTGACTTCTCCGTGAATTGCATAGGAATAACAACTTGACTGCATTACTGAAATTTTAAAAATTTACTCCAATCTCGCCATTTTCCTTTGGGGGTAGGATGCTCCCCGGATTATGTATGTATTCACCAGTTTTACTGTGAATAAAGAATATAAATATATAATATATAAATATTCTGTCTTGCAGTCAAGCTATAACCACATATCCCATTTTAATGGTCCATTCCTAGTTCAAGTCTGCCAGTTATTATAAGCTGTATTTTCATCGAATGTTTCAATCATATACAAAAGATCATATTTTGAAACTGTTCGTCGAATGCTACGCGTCGGGGGCGCGGGACGTATAATCGAGGTGAATAATCGAAATTCCATGCCGGTGACGTTATATTTTGTGATACGATTGTTTGCTGATCTTTTTTTCAATTCTCTACTGGTTGCTGACGATCACCCTTGACGAGTGTCAGTCGAAAATATCCGGGTTCATTTTAATATGAATATACTATTCAATTGTATATTGAAGTTCTGTACCTCCAAGAAGCTCTTCAAAGTAGTTGTTAATATTGACGAAATTGATTCCTTAACTATAAACTTCGCTCTTCAGGCGACTAGAAAAGAACTGCACAATTTCATAACACTGGTAAGTGCATATTAAGCAGATAGAAACAAATTAAGTCTTGCGTTGACCGATATCTATTTTGGCTTGTCCGTGAATCGCGTACTACCGAAGGGTGGGCTAATGATGAATTTTCTCGTAGGGGTAAGTGGAGTCTGACGGGTTCGTCCCCCAGAGATTAGGTTGATCACCCTGTGAGGGCCAAGACCACCGTTTGCTGGGATTGAATGTGAATTTCAACCGGCTGAATGCGATTCGCGATATTTGAGTTGCGTTCTCAAAAACGCAAAATACACAGCCGAGCTGTCGCAAAAGTAGGCAACAGCTGTCACATTGACGCCATAAAATCATACTTCTTGTTTTGTGATGATTTTGTGAGGGACCGTGAGTAATTTTAGAAAATGCCAAGGGACCGTGTCGCGAATCTTTTGTAACGTTTGAGAACCACTGCTTATAGCTATGGCATGGACGGGCGACATACGGCACGCGTGCCGGATCCTGGCCGCGACAGGATTTTGAGACAGACAGTTTTCGGTCTTACATGATAATGCATAGCTCGCGGTCACAGTCTGCCGCAATCCCTCGCTCCTTGCTTACTTCGTCAAATTTTAGTGACTGTGGGTTATTCTTTAGTTCTTTTATGTCGTTGTGTTGTGTGCTTAACTGCTTACGCGTCACTGAATGAATCAAAACTTGTCAACATGAGAAACATGGCCACGACCATGTAACTACTTGTTCTGTTCGGGTCTACATGTATTTGCGAGGAAACATTTTCGACCATAAACGAAGCAACGTTGCGATCTGACTGATCTTCACATTCAGTCCTGCTAATTAATGATTTCTACGTCCAACATGCAGTCAGAGTTCAAAAACTTGTTGACTACATTGACCGACCACAATGTGCCATTGACTTGAATTGCATTACGTTAATAAATTCATTGAATACTGTTTTGGTCTGTATGCTTTAAAATTGATGTTCAGATTAAATACTATTTATTCCTTGTATAGGTGGGTAAATACGCGATTAATGTATCAATTCAGGAATCCCGCCCGCCGAGTACTTCATTTCACCCGCCCCTGAGCTATTAGGGTATACCATAATATTTAAAGGGTGTACTATACCCGAGATGGGTGTATTGCGGTGTACCAGGTCCGCATTACAATGGACATATGACTATAGCTATTACAATAAATAGGTAAGTTTATGCTTCAGAACAGGTTGACCATATGTGTCATATCGTACAATATCCATATCAACTACACCCAGCTTGTAAATTACATTCCTTTGGTGAGATCACAAGCAAATGTTTCTCTCCATCATTTAACCGTTGGTAATAACTTTTTGGTTACTTTTGGAGTACAACGGGATGGAGTTAACATGTGTTCAGTTTGCGATATCTGTCATCAATGATTCTCAAGGAAGCCACCACGATAGCTCAGACACATTGAGTTGGTACTTCATGCCTGATACTTATTAATAGCGAAGAGTATATAATTGCAGGGACGTAGCTATAGGGTATCGTGGGTCGAGTTTGATAACCACCGAGTCAGATGGTGGTCCGGTAACTTCAAGCCCTGCTTAGTATTTAGCATTTCCTATACGTTACAGTCTTTGTCATTTTTATTTCGATTGGCCCAGGCCTTTATCCTACTATACCGAATCGATGTATTATGTTGTCAGGGCCGTCAGGGGTTTACGAGTTTTAAGTAAACGTTAAAAGGGTGTACCGCGACGAATAAGGTTGCAGAGCACTGGTATGGAACAAATGGAGCGCGTATGGAAATTTCCCGTTTCATGCCATACCATACTATAAAGAGGCTATAAAGAAACAGTTGATGCGTCCTATATTTTCAATCACGAAAGGGTTCGATGAATGCACTGCATTGGAATCTCTGATGACAGAAGTCATCACAGAAGTCGAAGATGACGTACGTGTCGTGAAATCTATGGAAGTCGCAATACATGAAGGTTTGAAGTTGAACCAGAATAAATGTATCGTGAAGTCTACAAGAATCCCACCGCGAACAAATAGCAAGCCTCATCAATGCCTTTATTCCGTGCCGTGTCAAATTGTTCTAATAATTGCATGAGACAGAATCTCTATTATTATCTATGAAAACATAGCAACCATTTTCACGCGTGGGATAGATTTAAATAATGCGTTGAAACCGCGTATCCAGTTACGAATTCGTATCATGTTGTCCTGTCCACTTGAGCTTCTACATATAGGCTGCATAGTTTTCCTCTTCGATCCACAGGCTGCACAGGTGCACTATAGCACAATCATGCCATCTACTTTAAGATTCCGCCAAAATGAACTGGGCGATTTTCCATATATATAATATTATTATTCAGTATATCAGGGTTTGTTACGCTGTAAGTGGATGCAAGTACGAAGCCTTAAAATTGATATGCTATAATAGCAAACGATATATTTTAATGATACCGATACATGCATATATTAAGAATTTGCACAAGCTCAGGCTGTTACAGAAAAATTAGAATATAAAACTACCCCTAATGATCCAAATATTAATCATATAGGCATGAAGCGGTCATATGACGACACTCAAAAAATCCTGATCTTGAAGTAGTGGTAAGTTACGTACTATACCATAAATGATTATATACATATATAGATATACCAAACATATGTGAAATCTCGGTTAAAAAATTCGCCGATTTCTCAGTGCGTCTACATCATTGACATTCGTCGTGTTCGAACTCTGTTATTCACCTCGAATGTCCTCAGAGTAACACCGAATATGTCTTCATGTAAATGTTTCGTTTCCTGAATGAAAAAGAACATATTGCGAGGGTCTCCGGCAAAATCATGAAGTGTGACGTGGATACAAAGGATATACACTACAGTGCTTACTTTCAATTTGGCGATGAAATCCGAAGCTGTTATTAAATTCATTTTGCCTCTGGACACCATCACATCGATCAGAGATGTATTGACACAATTCGCCATGGTGACGTCACCGCAGATATACACGTGACCGTCTTTTTCCGCAAGCCATTGATATGCTAATTCGGCTAGTCTCTCTTTCAGGACATGTTGGACATATTGCTGAAGGAATGATGAATAGGAAGTTAGCACTAATCGGTCTTTGGCTTCGATATGCGTCGTCTCCTAACAAGAAGCGAGATTGCAGTGGTGGCAACTTGAAAAAATCAGAGTGATCGCGATATGTTATTCTGCAATGCGTAACTAGCCATCAAAATATGTCTATCATGCAGAATACGGGTTGCATAACTGCTAGGCCTTTACAGAGCAGTTAATCGCAACGAATACGACAGCAATTAACTCGTCGATAGCAATAAAGCTATTGCATTTACTACAATAGATATAAAATAGACATACACGATATTTTGAAACATTATCGGTATCGAACCTGCTACATGCGTTTTACGTTCCATATTCCAGATCTGAGTTTAATTGCTTATCATTTTTATCACACTACTAAATGATTAAAAAATCTCTCTCCGATACTTTTTAAGTATTATCTTTCATTTCAAATATCCTTCTCACAATCTAGTTCTCATATCATGTAAAATTGTACATTGTACATTTTCAGGTTCTATCACGGTGTCAGATATATGGATTTGGTGGTCCGTGACCGTAGAAATTTTCCTTCACGGAAACCAGGAGTAGACAAATGTTGGGAACTACTGCTTTGATCGTGAGACTGAGATTTGGGTTGCGTTCTAAAATGCACTGATATAAGATATTGGAATTGTATTTTTACCTTAGGCTGATCAGAATGCCTGGAAAAGGCTGTTTCATAATGTGTGATAGCTGCACATTTCATGGCTTGCTGGATTTCCTCTTTGTAAAGATGGTCCTGTTCCGGATGTCGACATCCAAACAGCAAAGCCATCTCGCCGCAGTTAGTACCTTCAGGTGAGAGATTAGAGTGGATTGAAGATTTCGCATTTGGATATTGAAACAAGAATTGAATTTAACCTTTCTCTATTTCATGTTCTCGTTGTTGCCAGAAACTTCGAAATGGCGCTATTCCAGTACCAGGACCAATCAGAAGAACTGGTTTCGTCGGGTCGTCTGGTAGACGGAATTCTGTGGCGCTGGATATTAATGGATCATTTAACGTTTACAAAGGGCTGCTGTAAGGTCCCTTTAACAAAGGCAATAGGCATATTTGCTTCGATACAGTAATGAAATATCGCAGTGTGAAGTTTACTTCCTTCTAAAATCACTCACGGTCGGATAAAACAATGTACTTCGTCACCGTGCGATGCATTATTCAAATATGTAGAGCACACCCCGTGATGCACCGGTCCTTTTCCACCTAACATGGAAATATTGGAATCACGATTTGACTACGCTTGATACGAATTCTACTGCACACATTACCCTGCGTCTTGTAATTCACAACCGATACAGTTAGGTGGACTTGTCCAGGATGCACCGAAGCGGAGCTGCTAATGGAGTAATAGCGACATTGCAACGGAGGCAATTGACTTAGAAGAAGCGATGATTCGATTTCAACGGATGTGAACTCGTCCAACACTTCGGGTATGTTTGGCATGTAATTAAACTTCCATTCTTCGTATTTCGACTTGCCCTATTGAAAATATTGTGCTTGTTAGGTATATACTATGAGCTTGGCCGGAGGTTAAATAACTTCAATCTGCGGTTTATGTTTATGTATCAGTTTCACTGCGGTCGTTGCCCCGAATATTTCAATGACTTCTTTACCTCTGAATCAAAAGCGCACAAGTACAACACACGCGCGTCCACGTCGTCCAAATATCATATGATCGACCGAAAAGATCATCGCTCTATCAAATATGCCGGACCTGATGTGTGGAACAGTATCCCGCCGGCCATCCGGCAGCCGACGATCATGTCCACATTCAAGTCGAAATACAAGCAATTACTACTAAATAAATACAGTCCATCCTCAAGATTACCGGACCACGACTGACCTATCGATCTCGCTTCCCATGACATGCCGCCCTATTTCTTGTCGCTTCCTTTTTCTATACTATCTTCTTTACTTTCATTCAGTGTGCATGCCTTCTCTTTACATCGCCTAGGCCAAGGTGGGTGTCAGATTCCCTAGACAACTCCTAGTCGCTTCGACATCTTTCTTTCTTTTCATTGTATCGCATTTTTTGTGGTGTATTGAACTGATAAAATTGCTAATAAACCAATGATGATGATGATGATGCTATTATATGCTATTTTCTGGGCTACGATATGGGGTCTTGTTCGCAGATAACCCAGATTAATATCTGCTTGAAATATAATGCGTTTCTAAGACGTCTTTTAATTGGTCTGCATATGCATATGCATACCAGTCCATTAGTGCATGACGTGCGTATGCCGCTGGACAAGGAAGGTACAGATATAGCCCTGTACGGCTTTTAAGTCTTGCACCACCCTTCCATGCTATCCCAGTAATGTATGAGCGCCAACGGGAAGTCATGGATACCAGTATTGCTAATCATGCCTTTGGTCTGACCCGGCCGGGGATCGAGCCCATAACCTACCGCTCAAGAAGCCGGAAGCTTCAACATTACGCTATGGCCCGTTTATCATAATTAAACATACTCGGACGGGTCCGTTGGTTTAATGGATTGGTACTTGAAGTTATTTCGTGACGTACCGTCTGATATATCAAAAGATATTGAAATCGCCCAAAGTTACTAAACTAAAAGACGCACACGTTTTCCAATTGGTTGGCCTATTTCTTCAATGGCAAATATTTTTCTCTGTGGGTATATGGCATTTGTCTTGTGGAGTTCCGATTGGTAGGACAGGGGCATTCGGGGTCAGCACAAGGGCAGCCCTTTTCGGCCAAGGTATTCTCAATGCCGATCGTTCTGGAGTCGTATGTTACATGGCCTAAACTTCATATGTCTTGTTGTTTCGTGGCACGGTAACGGCAGACGCCTAAATGCCCATTTCTATAAATCATGCGTATTTTTTTATTGGGGGGGGGGGCGGAAGGGTATACCCAATAATCAACATATTTGGCAACATTAAATCGCGCCTGGTGCAAATTTTTTTTAATAAAGTTGCATAAATTTTCTAAAGAATACTTCGTAAATGATGTTCATTCACGAAATAATTTTGGACCCCCTTCGAGCTCGCACCTCCTCCCAATCGGGGGGTTTGGGGTGCAACAGTTGCGGTTCCGATGCTAAGGAACATTGCTACCAACCTCAGCAAGTTCTAGTAGTCTTGATTTCTCTTTGTCGTTTGTCGCGCAGTCCGCGAAATGTTTCAGCAACAATGGCGTCGGGCAAGAGTTGATGTCCAGATACCTTTCAAATGCGCATCTAAGGGTGCACGTTGGAAGTCGCTTGTCGGGTACCCAATTACTGATGGTTCCTGTAAGCAGAGAAAACAATATTTACTGAATTCGTTGCATGTAAGCTATAAATATTAGAACTTTGAATCTCAGTGGGTACATTACAACATCTAGGCGAGACATTCTGTTAACAACACAACACTATTATGATGGTGGTTATTGCTGAAAAAGCAGCACTTAATTTACATATGGAAACGCCTAATCTGCTTCTTAAACAAACATACGAATGCGTAAAGTGAAGATACAAGAGGACAATTTTTCAGTAGAAAAGTAAACCCATTGCTCCCACCTAATGCGGTGGTTCTCTGCTCAAACATTTGCAGTTGTATCGGAGTATCTTCGTCGATATCGTCCGATAATCTCGCGAGAACTCCTGAAATTACAACAGTGAAAAAAACGGTGGTACAGGCTCATTTCATTTTCAAATCATTACTGTTGGGCCTGATAATTTATTTGGTCGCGAGCATAGCTATAAAACCATTTGGCGCTGAAAGTAGGAAATGTAGGCCTACTCATGAATCGAAACACAGTATATATGTTTTACAGTTGTAGGAACACGCCCGCGTTTATAAGCAACGGTGCACGGCTCTGCTAAGTTGACTTCCTGCCGTCTCTATTCGGGAATGGACTTGAACATATACTTACGATTGACAATTTCTGTTTGATTACACGGATAGATCCCAAGATGATCACCGGGTAGATATTGAATGTCGCTGCTTTCCCGACAATCCAGTTCCACGAGAAGGGTAGTGCGTCTGGAAAATTAGGTGTCTTCAAAGAGGAACTTCCTATGTTAGGACTTAAAGGAACGCGATACTGCAGTAACGAATATATAAAAACATATCCTAGAAATTCTCTCAATGGATTACATGTAATAACCTCCATTAACTCACAATCATATATTAGACTTGAACCTACTATCTTTCTCGATTACTCACAGAGGCACTCAATGAAATACGTTAGGGTTGGAGCAGTGGTTTCCAACGTGGGCGATATCGCTCTCCAGTGGGCGATTTTGGGAAACAAGGAGGCGAAAATACCAAAGGGACGACGTGGGGCGATAGAGGGCGAAAATGTTAAAACGTCCAGTCAGATATACTTAATTAACACACTCAACAAATGCACGTGAGACCAGTTTATTCTGCGTATGACGCGAAAAAAAGGTCAACTCAACGGAAAGTAGACGCGGAAACCGATTTTCCGAGCATCTATCACCTCACAAAAGTGGCCTTTCTTAATTACATTCACCAGCGATCAGAATTGGGTGATAAATATACCGATTATATGTATTCTTTTCCGGATCCGTAAATTGGGGGGGGGGGCGAAATTGATAAGGGGCGATGAGTCGAAAAAAGGTTGGGAACCACCGGGATAGACAAACTCAATGTTCCCATTGAAGAAATTCCTTTACAACATGCTCGAGATACTCATTTACGTCGACCTTCATTATTATAGTTACCCAGATTCCTTTGACTGCAGGTTTATTGTTTTGTTCATCGAGCAAACAGATATCTTCTTTTTGTGAAATTTCGAAAGACCTGAAAAGCACATAGAATTTCTTTCCCTAACCGAACAATATCAACTGCTGTGGTTTATGTATTATCAGAATGACATCAATTAGCAATTTCATTTGTTCTAGTTCGACTGATTACCTTCAAGGATATCGGGAGACACATCGTCGTCAATATCAGATGTGACTCGGAATTTGTTGGTACTCCAACTTCTGTCCAGTCCCATAAGAGCTTTACTAGCGGCGTCTGACGACACGTCTTCACCGACGCAAAATGTTTGGCACGCCGCCTGGTGACGATAAATATACTTAGTTTCTAACAATTCAGTGCTGCGAAACTATCCAATGTTTAACAGATTATTATCGATGCCACGGTATTCAGAAATATAACAGTAGCCTTACGTGCCACTCGCTATATCTATATGTATAGATACATGACCTCCATCAGCCACGGAGATATC
Organism: Botryllus schlosseri; assembly: GCF_051294905.1. NCBI lineage: Eukaryota > Metazoa > Chordata > Ascidiacea > Stolidobranchia > Styelidae > Botryllus > Botryllus schlosseri. Next base: position 23,637,388 of record NC_137246.1, on the reverse strand, counting down.
TAGAACTAGGTCATATCATCCTCATACGAACCTTGAAAACGTCTTTGGCCCATGTACGAAACGATTCTTCTTGACCACATAGCTCATCGCCCTCGCCGATGTCACGTAATCGTTCTCCCTGCATTTCACCGAGTAACGTGTCGATCACGTTGGCGAATGCACAGAATTGGGGATAGGCGCTCGACCCCAGCCCGAAAACAGCAAATCTGCAATGTTTAAATGGTTCGCAGTGAAACATATGGTCGGTAAAATTCTACCTTAACTAAACGTAGGGTTTGTATATTTCGGAACTGCGGTGTCCACATGTCAATGGTGTTTGGTTTTTGCGTAACGGGTACATATGTTGATTGATCACCCAGTTATTAAGCAGGGGTTGGTTCACGATTAATTTTCACTTATAGCATAGTAGCTTGAAGTCTGCGAACAACATTCTAGCTTTTGGAACTTTACTTTAGTACAACGCCGTGCTGACTAACATGAGCGATGCTCATGGTTACCACAAAAGAAGTAATATTTTATTAAAGCAGTACAAATACAAAAAATATAATGATCATAAACGTCACTATATTTTGAACTGCGCACGATACCCGACAACGCTTTCCAACGACTAATGAACCGATATTGGGGCTAGCCAGACATGTTACTAGCTGAAAGATTATCTCATCCTAAAGTTTGATCATGTGGGGACGTCCTATCTCGTTTTCTAAGCGTTTCTGTCTTGGCAGTGTCTGAGCCATTGCATGTCAAGGCAATATGCTTATTGATATCGGCAGAATCTCCATCGATGGAATGCTGTTGCCATCGCCGAAGCCGTTTCAACTAGTGTGGAATATTGTTGTTGGGCACAGGCGAATAGCTTATTTTGAGACAACAACAATAATTTGAAACTGAAATCAAATTTAGCATTTCAAAATGCTTTATTTCTCGTATTTCCAAAATCCCAAATCAGAACGCCGGCGGCGATCGCGGTGACCCCTGTTATAGTAAAATAAAAACGAGCCAAGCTTGGTACATACGTTAATCATTCTCATGGTTATGGTAATGCACTGTGATTTGATATGAACTGATTTTTGCTGTATTCATTTCCGATTCACAATTTCATTCAATTTCCAAGTTTTTGCGAATTCAGTAATTCTATAATCTAATTTGGAAAAACTTGAGTAGCTCTAATTGTAATTATAGTCGAATTTGGGAAAAAATGTCTAGCTCTAATTCTATTCCTAATCTAATTCGGAAAAACTGAAAATTGTCTAGTTGTCCAAGTCTGATTTTCACTAATGATGCCTAAGAGCATTAGTCGTATTCTGGGAACTTGTAGGATACCATAATTATGTTTTAAACGCAGGTCACTTTGATACTACTATACAGACTATTACAAACATTTAGGAATGCCGCATTTAATGGTGGAAAATAAGTTTGCATGGTCCCCTCAGCGTTCGATTCTATTACAAAACCCACCCAAAATTCAATATAATCTGCATACTTTTCCTGTTGCAAATTATATATGCATACATATGTAGCCTACCTATAATGATTATATCAGGATCACAGCGTTTCGCCCCCGTAACGTTTGTTCAAGTTGATGTTACAAACCAGATTATTTATCAACGAAATCCTAACCTCAGATTAGATAAGTATCCTGCCGCCTCTGCGATATTAGCTGATTCGTCTCCGGCGAAGGAAGAACAGGATAGCTCAGATTTGATGCGGCTCGAGCGGCGTGCAACATTGTGAATGCTGGAATATTTTTCGACCTCTTCCCTGGATAGAAATTACAGAATTGGAGACTTTGAAAAGCTAATATCAACTGGAATCATACTGAATCGCTTCGGATTTTGACATCTCTAGGAGATTTTGCACCAGGCTCTGTCAAAACAGTGAAATTGATATTAATTTTGCACTAACTTGCAAATCGTCGACGAACAATGTAAGCGCAAACATATTATAATCTTATACAGGAATGTAGGAACAAGGAATACATTACATTTAAGCATAGGTAGATGTATTTTTTTGTCAGTTTTATTAATATTTTCATCATTTCAAAACATCACAAGACTGCGATACAATGAGAAGTTAGGAAGTTGTCGAAGCAACTTGGAGTAGCCTTTAAGATCAGACACCCACCTTAGCCTAGGCGAAGTAAAGAAGAGGCATGCACACTGAATAAAAAGTAATGCAGAGAATATAAGACGCAAGCGACAAAATGAGGTGGCATGTGGCGGAAGGCGAGGTCGATATAAGGTCGTGGTCCGGTAATCCTGAAGGCTGGCTAGTATTCATTTAGAATAGAGGTCTCAAACACGCGGGCCGCATGCGGCCCGCGACGGCATTTTGGGATTTCAAGTATTCGACGATATATTCAAATGCCATATATCTTTTTTAGATTTAAGAACTTAAATTTCATTCTAAAACTACTACAAAAACCTGAAATCTCAGCGAACTTCACTATCACATCACTTTTAAAAGCTGCCATGCGATAGAAGATCAGCTATTACGTCACATTTCTAGTTCATGAAGGTAAAATATGACCCGCTGATGATTCGTGACAGAAAATTGTGATTTGGTCTGGTGCGACTTTTCGTAAAATTATTCGATTTCGGATTGACTGCTGGGTGATTAAAGAGAAACGAGTCGAGTTGAGTCGGGTCAAACGTTAAAATCAGAGAAGGTCTTGCGACTCCGAACGATGACTGGGTAATCCTATACGGAAGCAACAATCTACGAAACTGTCATGGGGAATAGTAATATATAAAAAGGTCGTAGCTTGCGTTGCGTAGGGTATATAGCTATATAAACAGACCAGTATGGAAACCATTGGTATTTTGTGGCCTCCGTGAGGCATAGTTGGTTACATCCTGGGTGTTGTTTGTTCTCTTTATCAATGTTATTATCGGTGGCGAGTAAGGTAGTGGTACGCTCCACAGCTGTAACACCAATGGATCCTTCGACGATTGGACGTTTCTATTCCAGGGGCTCTTAACCATACAGGGGCACAAGATTAATTGTGGAATTAGGCCTGTATGCTGTGGAATATTTTCCGGGTCAATTTATTCAATTGGAAAATGTTCTTCGCGCTACGCGCGATTTTATATGCAATGACAGTAACCATAGCCTACTTACCACGACCATATCAGAAACCTGGATTAGGCTAAACCGCTTAAGTGCTCTGATATAAGATCAATCTTCAGTAAATTTTAAAATATTCTACATAAAATTATGGCACGTCAAAGCACGTCAAAATGATGGCACGCTAGCTGTAATATTATAACCCGACAGCTTTTACGCTGTAATGATGCGTCCTTTCGCAATATGTCTATAACTCATTATTTTAACAAATTATGCCAGGCACAAAAACAATTTTATTCAAATATTTGAAAATGTGATTTTTTTCCGTGCCAAACGTGAATAGTACATATATTACATTTTCACGATGTTTGTGGAATGCCTGTCGGCAAGGTCCCGTCAAATAAGGCCTACTTGGAAATTATACATTGAATACCCCTATTATTGATGCTGCGGCCCGCGGCGTCATCAAAAACTAGGAAACTGGCCCGCGAGCACGTTTGAGTTTGAGACCTCTGATTTAGAAGAAATTGCTTGTACTTCGACTTGAATGCGGACATGTTATCGGGTGACATTCGATCTACATCAAAACTACCGACTATGATAATGTCTGTGGATCGATGTTTGTATACCAACACATTGCATGCAATGTCACACACCTCCATTTGTGCGTATACTGGTGTGGGCAAACAAGCGCGACGTATGTCTGGATGGTATTTTTTCGTGGAAACACAGGGTGTGACATGTTTACTTTGAATATTGTTCATTGGTTTATCGATTCAGAGTTGATATCCGGATCCGGTTACATACTTTATCATTTCCGATTTCAAACTGAATGTCGAGACATACATTGACCAATAAAGACAGAATATAGCAAACATGCCAGAGGAAAACTCGACCAGGAATTGTTATCGCGATGCATGGGTGACATAAATCCAACCGTTTTCCGAACACCGTTATCCACATACCAACCGTCGTCGAGGAGGTGTTTTATTCAGACATTTTGACTCTGGAAAATCCAAAGCACGAGCCCGGACATCACAGAACTATCGAGGCCTATTGTCCAAGTTTCCAAAACACGCATTTCAGTGTTAAAGAGCATATTGTATGTGGTTAACCGATGATATTGATGTGATACGACCGATGTGGTATACTCTGAAACCGGTTGTCTGTGTATATTTCCGTCACTGTTTGTTGTAACAATATACAAAAATATCAAATTGACCGGTGTGGTTGTCAGTTTTCAAAACGAAAATGGTATTGTTACCCAGGGAAAAAATGTATTTCCAAGTGAAAACGGTATTGGTACTCAGTTAAATGATAGTTTCCAGACGAAAAGGGATTGTTAACCAGGAGAAAATGATTAGTTACTCTAGGTAAAAGTATTTTTGCAAGTGAAAATGTATTGTTACACTGGGTAAACGCCGGATCTCCAAAGGAAAATGATATTTTTACTCGGCTAAACGACGGACCACCAAGTGAGAATGGTTTGTTGTTCAGGGAAAAAAGGTTTGTTACCCAGGGAAAAAATGTATTTCCAAGTGAAAACGGTATTGGTACTCAGTTAAATGATAGTTTCCAGACGAAAAGGGATTGTTAACCAGGAGAAAATGATTAGTTACTCTAGGTAAAAGTATTTTTCCAAGTGAAAATGTATTGTTACACTGGGTAAACGCCGGATCTCCAAAGGAAAATGATATTTTTACTCGGCTAAACGACGGACCACCAAGTGAGAATGGTTTGTTGTTCAGGGAAAAAAGGTTTGTTACCCAGGGAAAAATATATTTCCAAGTGAAAAAGGTTTGTTAACCAGAGAAAAAATATATTTCAAGTGAAAAAGGTTTGTTAACCAGAGAAAAAATATATTTCCAAGTGAAAAAAGGTTTGTTAGCCAAGGAAAAAATATATTTCCAAGTGAAAAAAGGTTTGTTAGCCAAGGAAAAAATAGATTTACAAGTGAAAATGGTTTCTTACTCCGGGTAAACGTCAGATCTCCAAAGGAAAATAATATGTTTAGTCAGGTAAACGATGGACTGGCAAGTGAAAGTGGTAATTTTACATAGGTAAACGTCGTGGGTTCAGTGTCGTTGGTCTTGTTAAACGTTATCGCTTGACGTTGGTATATCATTACGAGTGTGAAAAGGATTATCGCGATAGTGAACATATTTTTGGTGTGACGACACAAGATCGCTGTTTAAATTTTAATGCATTTCGATTACCGAGCTGCTGTACAATAGAGATGACTCTACATTAGACTGTGCTGTGTACTTCGATTAAAACCACAAGACCACATGTAAATCTATTAGCACACTCCATGATGTTGATACAGTGTTACTAAAATTATTACCTATTAACACAACATAAAAATAACAATTCATATCGTAGCAGGTTTTTTGAACTCGTGCTTGATGAAAACGAATGGTGACAAGTAGGCTTTTGAGTGAAAAATAATTATTTAGAGTAGTGACATTTTGTGACCAACGTGTACAAACCGATCATGATATTACAATATACGCTTTCGTCAACATAACGATTTGGCGTAGAAATACTTTACGTTTTTTTTTTGAATAACTGGATTCTCGAGACTTGTTACTTGTACGATGTACCATTGGTGTGCAAACTATAACGACCATTTTGTATGATAGTATGTTTTAGTTGTGAGGACAACCATATGATGACTCAGCACTTTTCGGTAGCAAAGTAGATTGATCTATGTGAAAGATGTAAGGATCGTGACTAGAAAACATATGTACTCTGTTGTTGGAGTATCTGGTTTATTGTTATGACATTGACAGAACCCTCGGGAAGTGGGTATGCTTTTCTTTCACGAAAGTTTACGCGGCTCCGTTGTAATGAATTTGTGTTAACTGAACTTGGATGGATACCACAATTGCGCTCGACTCACACATGGTATTCGCATACTGCACGCATACAAACTTTTGTGCAAACAACTCTGATGTTTCTGTTCGTACTATTGCTGTGTGTTGAACTATTTGATTAATAAGATACATGAACAACCATTCAGACAATAAAGGCCTTGAGGTAACGAAACAGTTTGAAAGCGTCACCAATCATTGTACAATGTACAGGTTCGTAGCATGGGAATATCGAGTAAAGTTGATTACTTTGTGTGATGTAAATATCTTTCGTACTTTTGTAAGAGTAGTGGGGGTCTCATGAAAAAGTAACTAGTTGACAAAAAAACAAAATATTGAATGAAGGTTCGTCTGTTGTTTTCATAAGTCAAGAGAGTGAAAATTGTTGTTGTTGTTTTTGTTACACTAAATCGAATTAGTGTGAAAGCGTCACCAATCATTGCGTATGTTCGTAGCATGAGCGAATATATTCGTGTACCATGAACATCTTTCATATACACTTAGTATGAAATGAGATGCGTGGAATAATAATTAGTGTCCTACAAAAGTAAAACTTGTTGTGTTTGCTTGTGTACTTTTTATCATTGTTTGTTGTTGAAAGACGGGTGAGTTTACATTTAAATATAGTAAGCAGGACAACTCGAGTAATAAATTTTGCTCGGTTGAAAATCGACTCGTTTGAAAATACCGGTCGATGGAGTAGCAGTATCAATATGAGTGGTATATTATTTTTCGCGAGATGCACCAATCTTCTAAGCATAACTTGTCAAAAATATATCGGGTCATAGAAAAGTAGTCGGTTGTTATGAACTCGAAACAAATGTACTTCGATTATCACGATGATGGAAATTACGACCAACACAGTATTTCGTAAGTGAATGTGTATCGTTTGGTATGTTCAGCAGTCACTAAATGACAAAAATAGCAAACTGATGCAACCCGGTAGTTGAACGATACAGTTACAAGTTGGATGTAATCTTGATTTACAGATGACAGCTTGATGAGTATTGTGATGACATTTACTTTAGCGAATGACAACGGAAAAATTTTCGATTGCATTGTCGGCGTATGGGTTACACAAATAATTCTAGTACACCTAACTATAGGATGCATTTGACAAACATCGTACAAATTGTTTCGTTGTGATGGTAACGACTTTCAGCGGTTTGGTTTCATGTCGGGAATTATTATTTGGGGGTTCAAAAACAATCAATACTACAAATGAACAACAATGCAAAACACGTTAAGTGGATTACAGCGTAGCAAGTACTTCCTTGATATTACGATTGTTGTGTACCAGACATTTCTAACTGAATTGAATGCATCTAGCAAACATATTCCAATTTACTTTTGTAATGATCAAAGTATGTGAAATGGTGCGAATGGATTAGGTATTAATCAAGCGGCGGTATGTCAATTCACCTAGTGTGATATCTTGACACCGGGTAATGTGTGAAAGTGTTTCAATTCTCACTGCTGATTACGATGATAAAGTATTGTACCGGTTATTGTTTAACAAAGGAAATTGTTGTTTCATCTTTAGTCTTGGTTAGTGGAGACAATTACATTTGTAAAATATTTTCTGATATCCGCGATACGCAGGGTGATATGACCAAGGTGGAATAATTTTCCATTCAAGAACATTTCAGACACGCATAGTTTTACAACTCAATATGTTAATAACAACGGTACTGAAAAGTTTGTTGCTGTCATAATAACCTTTACCACAACGCCGGGTCTAATTAACGCAAATAACGTAATAATCAAGCCATGATCAACTATTGCATATGGCACATCAATGTATCAATCCTTATGTTTACAGAATGGTAACTTTCGATATAACACCAGCGTTCGATTGTAAGAAATGAAGTCGCAACTATACGTTGATCAGACTTTCAAATCTCGTATACTCAAACATATTATGTTAATCTCAAATCACCTGCACCGAGTGGTAATTACTTTTGTCTTACAAAATATATCGCATAGTAATCTCTTTGTCTTGTGGTATAGTAACGACTTTTACAGTTGAACAAAAAAGACGAGTTGGTGGTATATGCCAAAAACCGAACTTGCTATGGATTTTAGATTGTAGCGATTGTATGGACTCGTGTATGCTTGGTTGTTTTCATACTGATACTGCTTGAGTTGGTTGGGTAAGTTACAAACGGATTGACTTGACAATGTTTTCGTGGTTGACTCTTTGAATATGGTAAGATGGTAAGATGTCGAGATGTAATACTATTTCCGTACACTCAATTACAACAAAACATAACCCGCATTCAAATAAGCCGTAAGCTACAAGTGGATTTAAAACTTGACGCTGTTTTGTGGTTAACTCAAGTCAGTGGTCATATTTGTGTTGATTTCAGGAATGATCATGACGAGTTGGTCGGGTAAATTAGTGATAGTAACTATGGCCGTACAGAGTTGCTGACATTCAAACATCTTTTACGCTGCAATATGCGGATTTTATTGTGATAAATTATTTCTCAGTTATTGTTCAGACATCCAAATCTCGTATACTCAAAATATAATATGTTTATGTCAAGTCATTTATGTGTCGATTAGTAAATAGCTTACTTTGTCTTCAGAATAGTAACGACCTTTACAATTGAATAAAAAAGACCGATCATACGAATACAACCAGGATGAATTAATTCAAATTTGTGAGTTGCAGTGATATAATCAAGTAAGTGAAAACTAGATTTTGAACACTTGTTAATGTTGTAAATAATTCTTTTGAGTATGGTAAGATGTTAAAATGTCGCTTTGCCAAACGAAAAGTCGGATCGCGAATAGAGTTGCAATGTTCCATTACTTGTTTCAAATCAATGTGCGTATAATATCAATATGGGACTGTGGGAAAGTTGATGGTCATGTTTGTCAATCCTATTTCAATTCACACTATACCAAAGTCAAAATATTTCGTTTCGGATTATCTCAATTTACCTATAGAACATCTCGCGAATGGATTCCGACACCGTACTATAACTAGATCGCTATGTCTGATGCATTATCGCGTCACCGACGTAGGATTTTACAATTATTTCACACCTTTTTTGAATAAGCGTCAACTTCACAGAGGATTAGGGTTGGGGCAGAAATAAGTGAAAATTTGTCGGTATTCGAATCACCGTCTACGCCGGCTCTGTTATTCGTTACTTATTAAATTTTACCAGCGAAATCCGGTTCTGTGACAAACTAAGTACCAAAATAGTATCTTGTGAGTGATTGGAATGTATGTAACAGCAAGTCGCGAAAGATGGTTATGTCCGAGACAATATCTTGTCAGCGATCGCGGGGTTTGCAACCTATTTCACACCTTTTTGGAGTGTTAATATGTGAACGCGGCTATTGTTGGTATCACCGTCTACGCCGGTTATGTGGCAAACCAATTACCAAAATATTACATTGTCAACGATCGGCGTGTATGTAACAGCGAGTCGCGAGCGATGGTTATGTTTTAGGTATTATCTTGTGAGCGATCGCGGGATTTTACCAATATTTCACACCTTTTTGGAGTGTTAGTTTGTGAACGCGGCTATTGTTGGTATTCGAATCGTCGTCAGTTTGTGAACGCGGATATTGTTGGTATTCGAATCGCCGTCTACGCCGGCTCTATGGCAAACTAATTACCAAAACATTACCATGCGGTTGATTCCTAGATTTATCCAACTATTTCACACCTTTTTACTGAAATTACGACATGTCAACGCAGTCTATACCTGAGAGTACGAATCATCGCCGCACCCATAAGAATAACGATATATTAAAGTCGCATTCACCGTAAACGTTGGGATTACTTCAAATTGGTCATATATAATAATTTGAGGTATACACATTAACTAAGAGTCAATCACGTAACTATTTACTATACCTAATACATATTCAACACAGCGCGAGAGATGCCTATACCCAAAAGTACGAATCACGACCCCGAGTTTCCAATACGAGTCGCCGCCACAGCCTATACCCAAAAGTACGAGTCACGACCCCGAGTTTTCAATACGAGTCACCGCCGCAGCCTATACCCGAAAGTACGAATCACGGCCGCACCCATAAGAACCCATTACGAATCACGGCCGAGAGGGGGGTCTGAAAGTACGAGTCACCACCCCGGGTTTCAATACGAGTCACCACCCCGCCCATAAGAACCCCTGCCACCGGTTGAGCGATCTATATAACTACTTACGGTTTCCGAATGCCAGCGGTATGACTAAGAATGTGATCACTGATCAATTGATCATATTGCAGATCCAGGTCAAGGAATAGTAGACTAATGTAATATGACAAGAATAAAGTTAAGTGGGTGTTTTCTGACTTCCCTCATTTTAAGATATGGAAGACTAGCGATTATGGTGTCTAGGTCAACTGCAATGAATTGCTAAACATCGCTTTCGCCTTCCTATGGTTCTGGTGGAGTGCTAGGCCTCGTTGGTATTACGCGAGTACCCAGTTCACATCTGACCCGTTTGTACGTACAGTTTCACTGCCCTGACGACATCACGACTCAAATGCATTAACATTAATTTACCGTCTCTTCGAGATATCACAGATGAAACATTATTAGTTACCACTCCGTTTTCAGGTGGATCGCCGTTTCCGAAGGTACTTGTAACAACCAGAAGCAACATTTCATGTTCGAGATTGGATGTATCGTAATCTTCCATGCACACCACCTGTAACAGAGACCGAAACTAAATTGGCGGAATGCCAGAGTGGTACAGACTATACAGCGCCCGCCACCTCCAAGTAAATATATGGTCGGGGTTGCATTTAAAACAAATAAGGTTGTTTAAAACACTTTGTTGAAAACATGTTTTAAACCACGGGTTCTCAACCCGCGACCCGCAGAGGTTTATTTTGCGACCCGCGATATCTTTCATTATGAACGCAATTACTACTGTCACGGTATTGTTACATTTTAATTTTGCTGCTTAGCCCTCTTATAGCACCGTCTCTGTTTCGTTTACTCATTCTTTGATGTGTTCTGGTTTCTTGATATATGCTCGAGTTCATATTGTTATTGTTCTGAATCGGTATTCGGCTGGACTTTGGTTCAAGGGAATCCCGCTGCGTAGTACAGTTTTAAAGAGTGCTTCACTCACCGCGAAGGATTTGAACAGAAACATGAACAAGGAACGGTAATTAAACGTCGAAAACTGGGTTTGTTACTATGCGTGGAACAATGAATTTGCTTTCTCAGATGTACATGTAAATGGAAAACCGATGTGTCATATTTGTCGTAGAACAGTTGTCCTAACGAAGCGTACAAGCTTAAAATGATACCACGACATGCAGTTTCTTCTGAAGTTATACATACAATTGGACCCCAATTGTGGAACAGCATCTCGCCGGCTATCCGACAGTCGTCGAGCATGTCCGCATTCAAGTCGAAGTACAAGCAATTTCTTCTAAATCAATACTAGCCAGTCTTCAGGATTACCGGACCACGACCTAACATCGACCTCGCCCTCCGCCACATGCCACCCCATTTTGTCGCTTACGTCTTATATTCTCTGCATTACTTTTCATTCAGTGTGCATGCCTCTTATTTACTTCGCCTATGCTAAGGTGGGTGTCTGATCTTAATGGCTACTCCAAGTTGTTTCGACACCTTCCTATCTTTTCATTGTATCGCAGTCTTGTGATGTTTTGAAACGATGAAAATATTAATAAACCTGATTGATTGATTGATTGATATTGCCTGATCTTAAAAAAACGTTACTACTTGGTGTCAAGCCCAGCAATCCATATTTTGAGGCATTGCTAAAATTGCCGACGGCGTTACAGACGCATCGCTCAAAATTTCTTGGAATCACCCAAGAAATCTGATAGAGAAGGTGTATTTCAGTAAATCTTAAACATATTGTGCGAATATTCACTGTTTCCGGAGCTCAGCAGCAAGGACAACATCACCTGGCAAATTTCGAAGCTATAGTTGTCTGCGGATTCAACCGTGACCAGAAGAGTAACAGCAATTGATATCAGTCGATCTTTTATCGCCTGTTCTGAAACACGTTGCCGCGTACACTACTTAAGCCTAGCATTGGACGAATCCACCGACTCCACAGTCCACATACATTACATAGCTAATTATCTGGGTGCATTTTATCAGAGTGGACGTATTTGCAGAGAAAATGCTTGCAGGGAAAACGCGGGGAGGGGACCAGCGAAAAACATCACCTTGACAAAGCTGACTTCCGAAACTATATCGGTGCAGGGCTCTAGCCATGGAAGGAAAGGAGAAGGGTTGATTGGTTTGTTCAGAAATGACCCCAAACGCCATACTTCTTCTCGTATCACTGAGAGCTCAAGTGATGATTACCTCCGTAACGAAAAAGTGACCGTAATTTGATACTTGCGCGCTCACGAATTGAAACAGAGAGTTCGTTCTCTGGTGGAAGGGTTTGAAGGTGCATATACGGACTTGGCAACTAATGCAATGTACCCTCCATGAAGGGATTGACTTGCGTCGCTGGAAGATACATATCCCCACAAAAAACAGCAGCTGCAAACTTACGAACGCTGTCCATTATCGCTTTGGAATGCATAAAATGCCCGTATAGGACTGGTAAATAGGCTACAGTATCCTAAATTTAATAGTAGCCCACAAATACATGATAATAATGTTCTGCGGCCCGCAGCGTCTCCTGATGTTAAACAAGGGCCTTGTTTTAAACAGGTTTGTTTTAAATTGATTTTTGTTAAAAACACAACCCTTATGGTCGATACTTTGATAGTTACTTTCCTTTCGGAGAGCAACCACGTGCAGCAGCCTATAGGGCTACATGTAACGAAAACAATTGAATATATAGGGCTTATGCTGTGTTGATGTGGCGTAATTGTGCGACGTAATGTGACACAACATTTGTTCTAAAGCAGGGGTGCCAAAACTCAACTTGCGTCGCGGCCGCCGGTCGGATTTAAACCTTCAGCTCGTTCGCGGGCCGCACCAGGCAAATGATTCCAAAATTTTACCTCGAAATACATGGCCTTGTTTTTAACTTGAATACTTTATTATCAAGCATTATATTATATTGCAGTTCAATAGGTGTTATATTCTATCAACACTGTTAATCGCAAACAACGGAATCGGCAAAAATGTGGTGAATTGGCTGATTCACTATACAGACTATATACCGCTAAAACAGCGGCTCTAATGGCGATATGAGTTTGCATATTTCTATGCTTCTTTTGTTGTAGCTGTAATCTGGCTTTAGCGCTGCGTGTGCTATTTAGGGAATATCAGAGATTAACCGTAAACGTATACGTTGGAATTTGGTTCATTATCATTAAATCACTAGAGGGGTTTATTCCAGTGGACTCGCTTTTTGAACTCGCGGCACCTTTTCAAAATGAAAAATCGTTGGCGGCACACTAGCACAGTGTGGTTTTGAAATACCTCGGCGGTTTGTCAAATGCTTTTTAAAAAGTGCCTTTTAAATTTACTTGGCACCATCGCTTCATCTGACGATTTTGCATGACAGAAAAGGCAATCTGGTCTAGTTTGTGATTCATCATCACACCAAGTGATGCCCATTTATGGAGAACTGTCGCTATATAAGCGTCATCTCTAGCTTTCATTTCTAATGTACCTCCACTACCAAAATCTCTTTTTGCTGTACTGCAATAATCATCACCGATTGATTTTTTTCAAAATAAATTTATCCATTTAAATATTTATAAAAGTAAACTATTGTAAAGCGTTCCTCACATAGCTTACTAAGCTCTGAAAAAAGTCGTCGTATTCCTCGGTCCAGAATACCGTTCCTTCGTGGTTACCACAAGCAGGGCGTACTCAAACGAAAGTAACAGGCGCTCACTTTGATTTACGACGTCACAGAAACTTCGGACTGCGCTTAGACTGCGGACTGCCATTGATGGAAAGCATATTACCATTGAGGCGCCTGCCAGGTCAGGATCATAATTTTTTAACTACAAGGAAACTTTTAGTATTGTGCTTTCAGAGGTGGACACTGGACAGTAACGAAGTACTTCTACTTTTTGGAAGTACTCAAGTAGTTTTCCTCTACTTCTAGTACTTACTCAAGTAGATCTGATTTTCTCTACTTCTACTTCAACTACGTAATATTTTGTGATTTACTTACTTACTTTTCGCTATTTTCAGTTTGTCAAGTAGGAGTAGTTTAATCCCCCAATACGAAAGATAGCCTGAGGAATTTCAGGGCTATTTTCACGGAGTACCAACATTCAATATTCATAAAAGTTAAGTAAAGCCCAGAAATTTTGTTGCGCTTCGCGCACAGTAGTTATGGAGTGACAGATATGTTTCCACGAAAGTATCAGTGAATATTATTTAGGTACCGGATTGCTTGATTTCGCTCACACTGCATTGTCGCCCGTATCAAATATTTCATCACAGTAAATATGGCCCACCATAAGATTTGAAACTACCGTTTCGCAATCTAGCAATTACCTATCATATCGTATTCTAGCATCCCATGACGTGTCCTGCTAATCTGGAAAATGCGGCTTTTTTTAACGTTACATAAAAGCATAAAAGCAAGTGTATAATAATGCCGCTATTTTCCGAAAATAAAGCTACACTAAATATAAATTTTACGATCAACAATATTTGGTATTAACGTATAATAATCGCGCAAAGTGTTGAAACCGTATCCGATACAACTTCTCCGTATTGCTCTTCGCCTAAACTTGGGACCTTATAAGATGGGGCGCCATGTCATGATATTCTCTAAAACGGGGTTTTCTAGTAAACAAAGGGGCAGTATCGCATTTTCATATCAATACTATAAATTGCATCCCATCATGCGAAAGAATGCTTATTCTTTCGAAAATTGATACCTCCTGGGATGCATCAATATGAATCGAGCTCTCTGCGCCTTCCGCATAGCTCAATTTGCAGCTTTTTACAGTCCATACAAACGAATTAAGACTGTTTTCAAAACTACTTACTTACTTTAGTAAATTTAAAGCCAGTCAATTCTACTTCTACTTCAAGTAATTTAAAGGGGCTTATGGAAGAAGTACTTCTACTCCTACTTGATTAGATTTTTTCACCGCTACTTCTACTTCTACTTGAGTAGCTTTCTTGACTTCTTTGACCACCTCTGTATGCTTCTTGCTGCATGTGACTCGCAGCTTTGCTTCACTCTGGTAGACATAGGTGATTCAGGGAGACATAGTGATGGTGGGGTATTGGCAAATTCGACCTTCGGAAGTAAGTTCTTGAATGGCCAACTGAACGTACCTGATTATGGCTGCCTACCTGGGACAGATGTATGTGTTCCACATGTCATGGTTGGAGATGCGGCATTTCCATTACGCGGGAATCTGATGAGTCCCTATGCCGGCAAACAGTTGTCATCGCACAAATCAATTTTCAATTACCGATTATCACGTGCACGGCGTGTCATTGAAAACGCATTTGGCGTGATGGCAGCGCGGTGGAGAGTGTTCCGGTACCCCATTATTGCCGAGCCCAAATTGGCAACTTACATTACCAAAGCAGCACGTTGTTTGCACAGCTTCTTGCAGTTTAGATCCTCGTGCACACTCTCAAACCTGGGCATCGCGCCAGCCACCTCCAGTGATTTCGCAGGCCCTGTTACCACTTCTCAAACTGGCGGACTGGGGTCCAATATGTACAGCAACGAAGCAAAGGAGGTGAGGGAGAAATTTACCAATTACTTTATGAGCAATATTGGCAGAGTTCCCTGGCAAGATGCAGTGGTAAATCGCATGTGAGCTCATCGTCTCTGGTGGAACACTGATCTGCTTAGGATATTTTTGGACCCCAAATCTGCTTTTGAATATATTGCTATACGAAATGATATTTTCCTGAAATTTCTGATGTACATTTGATTGCGAACCACTGTTCCAAAACAATAATATTCTTTCATTCATATTATTGGAACAGTTTTTATTAAGGAAAATATGAAAATTGCGCTTGTGTGAACATGTACAGTATATCACGGGTCAAGAACGAGTACTAGGGGCAAATTAATGCAAAAGAAAGGTAGAATCACAGCGGAAGACATGGAAAAAAGTGTCAAAAGCAAAATGCAGTGAAGAGACTTCAGCATGTATCAAGACAGAGGTGAACAACAATGTCAAACGAACACAGCCAGACTTGTCAAATCTACCAATTTAGTTTGGTGACTTGGTGACTAGTTCTAGTGGCGGATTTCAAAAACTGAGTAGTTCCTAGTTCTAATTGCGGATTTTGAAAATTGAATAGTTCTAGATTCCGATTTTCAAAAGCGAGTAGTTATAGTTCCAGTTGCCCATTGTAAATATCCAGTAGTTAGTACAAGTCTGCATACAGCATACATCATTCTGTATTAGTATCCCGTGTATCAATAACCTGTGTCTCGGGTGAAGACATCTGCTCGCCCACGAATTGCATAATACTGCTCATTATTGAAATAGCTTTGACTTGTGGCAGTTTCTCCAGCATCCTTGCAACCATGCTGCCAAAGTGGGCATATTCGTTTCTTGGACGGTTAGCAAGATGAGCAGTAAAGGCGTTCATTAATTTAACGTTCTGGCTCATGAAGTCGGATATTGATGCCTGCTCATGGAAAATATACGAATATCACCACTTTCAATAACTTTACTTGTACTGTAAGCCTTCATCATATCCGACTCATCTGGAATTCTTTTTATCGGAATATCTCTTCCTCTTTCTAGAGACAATTTCGGTATGTGAGCTTGTTGACTGATCCGTACACTCTACCTCATTTCTACCATCCACAGGCAATTCCTGGCTTACATCTTCTTGAGATTCATGCAATTGCATTACATCTTCTTCTTGGCTTGATTTTGCTGTCAACAAAGTTGCACACATGAAGCAGACCAAACGCATGAAATCATCCTGTGACAGGTTACCAGTATTTGAAGAAACATCCAGTCAATCTCCATTCACATCAGAATCTGGTGGAATATTTTCAATAGTTCTGATCGAAAAATAAGCAATGCCAAATAAGAAATGTGGGTCATCTTGTAGTTATAGATATTTATATGATGTTAGGACTTACGGAGCAGAGCCACTACTTTTGGCTTTCTTCAAATTGCCAACATATTTGCTAAACCGGTCTCGGAGTTCTTTCCAACGTTTTTTGCAGAACATCGCTGTAAACAATGTGAAAATGACTTAAAAAAAATTAATCATCATACTGTGGCATTATACATTTGTTTTCAACTCCCTATCACATTGGGTTCTAGAGATGGTTTGATCGAACACACTACTTTTCAGTGTCAATGGGCTGGGCTAAATAAAAACGAACCAGCTATTCATGCATATAAATGTAGTTATTATATGGTGGTGGGAGTCACCCACCCAGTAATTACGGTAAATACTTCAGGAATTTTCACGTTCAACTGACATCTTTAAATCGAAAAGGCTTCGCAAACATGACACTATCTCCATATTTGTATTTTTTCCACAAACCCCAACAAAACGTCTCTAAACAGCAATATGTTTGTATCAGTATAGGTTATTGGAAATTAAAATGAATTTACACAGTACGATATTTCATGCCAGACGATTATTCTGATGATGTGAGTCATGAGGTTTTAGCAGTTGCGGAGCGAAACTGCCTCGTGATTTCCCTAATTTAAAATAAATTAGAAATTAGTTATCAATCATTTTGCAAGTTCAGAGGTCTCGCAGTCCCATGAAATTGATTCGCAGACCCCCGGTCGAGAACCACTGGGCTATACTTTACCATACAAAGTTGTAGTAAAGCTGGTCAAAATGATGCTGGTCCAATTCTAAACTCGTAACAATGCTTACCTGTTGTATTGTGTTCATCGAGTTTTTCGCTGATCTTTATCCAAATATTATCTTTTCGTATTGTATCCGAAAATTTCATGCGCGCAGAGTCATAGTGCACTGGGTAGTCCCGGACGCTCTCTATCAGTTCCTCATTAAAATTCATATCAAATGCACAGCATCAATATCACTGCATACAAGAAAATATGAGTAAAATAACAGGGCCCCTTCCAGCAGAAGAGCTGAGCCCAAACATTTTTATCTACCTATATGTCAATGATTCAGTATACCAACATATCTAGTGTCGTGATTGCCGAACATCTCATATTGTCCTCATCAAGTATACAGTGCGGTAACCGGTAAACAATATTCCAAAGATAGGCCGGCACTATACTCCACTACAATTGATGTAAATTAGTACTGTTACT
This sequence comes from Botryllus schlosseri, assembly GCF_051294905.1. NCBI lineage: Eukaryota > Metazoa > Chordata > Ascidiacea > Stolidobranchia > Styelidae > Botryllus > Botryllus schlosseri. Next base: position 23,619,260 of record NC_137246.1, on the reverse strand, counting down.
TCAAACAACAACGCCACTGCCACCGCATCTCTTCTCCCTGCGATTCACAACACGCAACAAAACATCGCCCAGCCAGCCAAATACGACTGAATCACACCATGAACGACCAGCCGTCAGCGCCGATACCGTATAAAGTTGAAAATATTTCAACTCGATACGCGCCCGAACGCTTTCGGCCAGGCTCGCGAAAAACGAGAGAACGATTCTTCGTACGCGACCTGTCTGTATCGCATACGTCTTCGGCTATATGCGTCCTGTCTGGCTAGGCCTTTACGCGAACCAGGTATATCCCTGACGCGAACATCATTCCCACAGGAGTTCATTTCTCGATCGTGATTAGGCAGTCAATAATGACTTGAAAATTGCATCGTCACACAGGCGGCGCCACGTCTGCTCTTCTCTGTGATTAATTAACGCGTTGTGCAAAACTTAATTCAGCCTTGAAAGCACTCGATATGTCGGGTAAAGCGAATTAGCGAGGGGTACTGATTGCCTGTATGACAGCAATTTTGATTTGCAAAATCTACAAACTCCGAATCAATTATCGTTTGCTGTAGACTAGAATTCTTTTTTGTATAATTTCAAAGTTTCGAAGAAATCTCTCGCGGCACACTTGCGAGACGTGCCGCGGCACACCGGTTGAGAGCCAATGGTTTATTCTCTGAAGGCCGGGGAGCTTTTGAGTCAGAAGTGGTACATCATCGGACATTTGAATTATATTGCTGTGGGACATTATATTCTCCATGTAACCAGCAACTGTTTTGCACTGACGTTTTCGCTTCTGTGAATAACTAGTTTTTGGTAAATTTTTCAATGAAACTCCGAATTCAGTGTGCAATTTTTGCCTTCTCGTCATCGTCAACGACATGTTCCTAAGAGTGAGTGAAACTACAACACCACTCCGCCGATAGATATAATGTGGCCTATGGTCGACATTTGCTTTCTTGCGGTATTATTTCATAGTATATATATCCACATTTGTTACAAATGTACTGGATAATACAAGAATTTTTTAAACGACTCAGATTTGCTTCCCGGGCCGGATGAAATCGTCTGGCGGGCCGGATGCGTATGCCGTATGTTTGACACCCTGGTGCTAAAGTGATTTGCACCTGTCTAAGTGGGACAATATTTAGAAATATAGGTTTCATTCACTGAGTGGAATTACAGCAGACGTAAGTGCGAGACATCGGTGTTTGTAAAACATCCGTAAATACAGGAATTTGGCGAGACCAGTTCAAGCTTCACCGGGCACCATCCCAAAGCGTTGGCTTACTTTTGCTGAAAACGCATGGTTGAATATGTCCTTCAACGATTTGGCGTATTCCAACGATTTTCCGGTTTCCGTGGCATACAGAATCGTGCACTTGACTCGATTCGCCATTGCTTTTCCCATCATCGAAGACATAACCAACACAGACCTATGGCAACGGAAGAATCAAAATCATTTTAACGTTACCTGCATGCAATGACACAACATTTGTAAGTAAAGGCACAACCGTTATAGAGAGGAATGTGTCATTATGAATCAATCATCATGGCAATATGCGTAGATTTCAAATATCTTCTCTACAGTCTACACAATTGTATACACAATATATGTTTTTATCTCAATTGTTCCTTGGATATATCAGGAATGAGCATGAGGCATAACAGCATGCGACACTTCAGCAAATAGATGGGTTAAGGTTACGGTTGATATTAGATTTAGAGTTAGGTTAGTGTTGGGGTTACGGATTGAGTCAGGGTCAATTTATGGAGGTTATGCTTGTAGTTAGGTTAGGTTAGTGGCTATAAAGCCCCATGCTCATTGCTCAATCGTTGTATGCGTATTTTCAATTATGTTAGAATTTCACATGCTCAAATGTCGGGCAACCACCACAATTCTCAATGTTAAAAGTATATTCCCGTCAAGTCATATGAGCGTACTTTGAAAGTTGTTTGAAGCTAAACGCTTTCGTTGATCCCCCTTTCCACACGTGATAATTCCATGGGTTCGGCTGTAAATAGCAAGGCGATGCTATGAGGCAGCAAAATAACAATAAATCGTATCTTACCTACCTGATACTGACACGACGGGTTCATAGAGTAATTCAGAATTTCTTGGTGGAAGATCGGAGTTAAACTCCCGGAAATGGGTGGCGTCAACCACACCCAATCGCCGGGACAACCCCCGCGAGTTTTGATTTCATTTGCGAAATGTTTCATGAAGGATTCGCAAGCGGAATGGTGGTCCATAATCGTGACACGATCGGACTGAAATGGATAGGAGTGACATGTTAGATGACTATAACCACAGAATCGTTGGCGTAACCAAGGGGCGAAATGAACCGTGACCGCATGTTGGCTGAAACCTTTCGATATTGATACGTCCAGACGCATAAATGACGGCACCGAATAGTCCTGGCTTTGCAATCTGCACCCGCTATACAAATGTGGCCCGGAGGAGGAAAATATTGCAGCCCATGAAGTAATGCGAATTTGGAATCGTGTACGCGTCTGACCAAGATAGTTCTTCTTTGTTTGTTTTGAGGCATTCGTGGTGTTTGTCGACTACTATGGTCATTTGCACCAGGTCAATTTTCTTCATTCTTATTCCGTAGCTGCCGACTACTTGTAGCACGTCCCACTTCTAGGGTTTTATAAGACACCGCTTACACGTATGAGATGGTGAGAAGGAGCCTAGATAAACCTCCAACACTCAGGTAGGAATTACGAGGTCGACCTCGGTCGGACTCGAACCCACAACTCCTTGGTGTTGCGGTTGTGGATTATACTACTATGCTATCTTGCCACTTCTTTTATTTTGGTCTGGTATGTGTGAGGAATTCCAATCTATTTTTAATAGCGACAATTTTTACCGAAGGCCACGAAACAACAACATGTTTCAACAATATTTAAGCACATAGGCCTACTACATGTTTTGTCGTACTTAAGTAGCTTCACAATTATGGTATATATAAGCAACTTTTGAAAAAAATAGTTTTTAAGGGCATTTTTAAAAATACTATCTAAAATATGTTTTACCACACTATTTGTTTTAAATGCATCCCTACTCGTAATACTGCATAACACTGCAAATGGCAAGGATCTTGGACCGTGTCGCAACTAATGGACCATAACGGAAAATACATCCGAATCTATCGATTCGTGTAAGGGCATCTACTCAAAGCTGAAGATGTACTGTACAGATAAGAATATTGAAGTCGAAATTTCATTGGCCTATCTACAGATCAGACATATACCTGGTAACTGTGAAGTACAGCGATGTTGAATTCTACCATTGCCACATCTTTCCAAAGTGATGATGTATTTTTCGTGTCCAAACTCATCTTACGGGCGACTTCCTTCGAATCGCAAGCGAAATGAGGATTTATGGTATACTCAGTCTATTAGGACATGCGCACAATATGAGTGTTACCTGCAATACATTGTATCGCGACGCATCACACAGATCTCTCGCTATCTCTGTGCCCATAAACCACCCATTGAATGGGGCTGCAGGAAATTCTATTCCTCCGATGTCGAGCATAATATTTGATACCGCAGGCACGGCGAACCACTTATATCCCAGATTTTGAAACCAGTCAAACCTTAAAATAATACACTCCAGTCTACGTTATTGCCAAACGACTGGTTCCTGGGATATTTCGGTATCTGACAAGTTGAAGATAAAATATGTTATTACGTTTTTCTGAAACACCTGGCGGTGAGTCCAAAATATATATTCTATATGTAATAGAGATGTGTACTGTACAGGATCCAGATTTGGTTTTCTAACTAGTCATGAATCCGGCACATTATTCTGAAACAGGATTGGATCCGTATTCTCATATTTTACCTGAGTGCCGGATCCGGGTCGCGAAAAGCCATGATCCATACATTTCTAATATATATCATATTCGATAAAATAAGCATGCTCCTATGACGGGTGGTTTCCAAATACTAGTGTAACAAATAGGTAATATTGTGAAGTCTCGGAGAAAGAAAACCTCAACGGCTCATAAATATACCTTGGGTGTCGAAGCCCAACCTCAAGAATGAGATCTTTCGGAACTGCATACCAATCAGGATCTTCCCCCTTAGCTTGAAGCACTAAAGGCAGCACATCAAACCTTCCTCCTTTGGGCTTCCAGCCCAGTTTCATGCACAGCTACAAACACATTCGGAAGTTAGATACGTCGATGGTCACATTGATGAAAAATACGGCGCCCAACCTCCGTAAATTCGACGTTATTTGGATCGCCAATAATGCTACCATCGTCTTGTCTGTATCCGGCGTACAAGAGTAATTGTGGATTCCAAACACGGAAATCGTTCATGTAGTCATCTGATCTCGGTGGAAAGAATGTGATGCAAGATCTGCGATAAAAGAATGAGATCGACTGATCATGGCGAATTGTGGCCGGCTTTTTTCGAGTCCGAATAGCCACAAAACAAGTTGATGATCTTGTTATAAAGGATGGATTTTAGTATTTGTATTTTTGCGATTTCGAACTCAACTGATGTGAGGTTATCCGATGCTATGTATATAAGGCCAATATAGCAGCAACCTTGTTTCTTGAGTCCCTCAAGTGCATTGTGTGATGTATGAGATTCCACAGACGGTGACATTAAGACTTCGCGGTTTCGTCAAAGCCAAAAGATTCACACAGAAGCGAACATCAAAGGACTTACCGAATATTTCCTTTGTTGGTAGCATACTTTAAGTGGTTACAAATCGCATCAAACATCATGCCTGTATTATCCACGTGCCTGTGATCAAAAACCTGAAGATACACAGTCCAGTGTTAAATTTTGAGTGGCCAGAAATGTGAAAACAGGCATCAGCATGACGCAAATACGGGTGGTTATAATGCGGCACCAGATTTCAAAATGGGGGTGAGACTATAAGTCGGGCAAACAAGTCTCGAGAACGAAACGAATCTTGTGAACAATAATTTTCAGCAACGCGTAATACGTAAAGTTGCAAATGATTATTCTTCAAAATAATTTGGACCTTTACCGCTTGCACGTATCAATTAAAAACGTTTGATCTTGTGATATAATCTATTGGTATGAAGCTCATGCAATGTGGTGTTTGGTCAAATATAATTTTTGATTTACTCATATTCAAACTATCAGACTGTTGATTCTCGCGACGTTCACAAAGCACATAAAATAATCTCGCAGGGCGGGCCTCATTTCGCACGCAGAGCACGGGTTCGATACCCCTGGTCTATGTACTAACCAGATCTTTATTTTACAAAGACCCCCGAAAAAAATAGCTCAAACATTACGATTGCGTGTGTAAAGTTGACAAATATACACCTGTTGTAATTAGTTAGATCAATAACCATATGCAATCCAATTTTACCAAAGATTCACTACTACCATTTAATTGAATAGTATATTCATATTGAAATGAACCGGGATATTTTCGGCTGACACTCATCAAGGGTAATCGTCAGCAAGTAATAGAGAATGGAAAAGAACATCGTACATCAACAATCGTATCACAAAATATATCACCAGCATGAAATTTCGAATACGAGAGTGTTCAATGTACTATTTTTAGATGGTATACGAACTCTTTTTGTTGACACAGCATTGACTGATGTCTTTTTTTTATAAAAGTCGACTCCAAGACACGCAAATGAAAGTGTGAACGGACCCTCCCAACGACACGACATCTGTCGTAATGCTGGTGACGTCGTGTTTTGTTATACGATTGTTGATATACGATGTTCTTTTCCATTCTCAACTAGTTGCATGGCGACTACCCCTGACGAGTGCCAGCCGAAAATATTCCGGTTCATTTCAACATGAACTATTCAAGTGTACATTGAAGTTCTTTACCTCCAAGAAGCTGTTCTAATACCATTTACATAATTACAAATTATTTCGTTTCATCTGATATCATCGACTCTTAGCCCAAAGTATATTACACATTGGATTTCGAATAGAACATCCATTCCGAAATCATACACCCCACCCGGGGTCCGCGCGTCCAGGCCAGGATATTATACACATAATTTATATGATGTTGGCTGTGGTTAGAGAATTTCTGAGTTCATTGATCGAATTACACATATCAAATAAAAATATAAGTCAACAAGATTTCAACATCGGAAAAGCTTTCAAAGGGAATTTATATTATTTCTGAAACCGCTTTCCTATTCCTTGAATTCAATACATCGATGTGCAGAGAGACCAGAAACAAATGTGACTAGTGGCAAATGTACCAATCGACCTCACCGATAGTAGGATGGACAAATCGCCTTGATATTTTAAGTGCGCATGCGGTAGTTATGTCTCCTAACATAACTGAAGTTACGTTGAGCTACAACGCAAAACCCCGGAATAATTCGAGAAAAACGAATTTTTGGACCCTTGAGTTAATATTTTCTCGTCTGGAATAATTTGTTCAGAAGAATTATACCTCAAGTGGATACTACGTAATATATGTTACCATACCAATGTTACCATAGTCTACCGTGATGATAGGAAAACTAGGACTTGCATCACCGGGAAGATATCATACTGAGACACTAATCATGGTCGAGTTGATCAGGGACAATTGTAACACTCCGTTACTTTTGCCCCGGTACAACATCTTTTCAACGCTGGATATCTTAGTTCAAATGTTGGTATAATCATTTATTTGCTGCAGATGAATCTTGCAACAGCCAGAAGTTCCGTGCCAGAACAAATACTACCTTGCCATACCAATTCTAACATGAGCATCTGTCGGAACGCTCATACAGAAGTGGTCATGTGAATCTTGGGGTTTGGTTATTTCCGTGATTCCACCACCCTTTCTCATGTTGATCGACTTTCGGTGTGTCGACCTTCATTGGTCACTTAAGAACTTGCCCATGACTGAATCCTTATCCTCTGACTTTGAGCACACGCTCAAGCACCCATACATTTTGTCATTTGGTTGAACAATTTATTTTAATTTTGTACAGAACAGAAGAATGCCATTAGCTTTGACGCCACACAACGTTGTGACCTCGTTTTGCTACATATCACCAGCCCATTCAACCAAGATATTTCGCCCTGTCGGTTTCGCACCTTCGCAGGTGGCCAAGCGCCCAACCCATTATGCACCCTTGACAACAGTACCTTGGTAGAAGAGGCCGAATATGCGTAGGGAGCAGAGGTGGTCAAAGTAGTCAAGAAATCTACTCCAGTAGAAGTAGAAGTAGCGAAGAAAAAATCTACTCAAGTACGAGTAGAAGAACTTCTTCCATAAGCATCCTAAAACTACTTGAAGTAGAAGTAGAATTGACTGACTTTAAAAGTACTCAAGTAAGTAAGTAGTTATGAAAACGATCCTAATTCGTTCACATGGATTGTAAAAAGGTGCAAATTGAGCTATGCGATAGGTGACGAGCTTGATTCATATTGATGCATACCAGCAGGTATCCAAATTTCGATAGCATAAGTATTCGTCCACATCATGGGATGAAAATGATAGTATTGATATGGAAATGCGATGCTAATCCTCTGTTTTCTCGAACAGCACGTTTTAGAAAATAGCATGGTATGGCGCCATTCCCCATATTATAAGGCCCGCAGTTTAGTCGAAGAGCAATACGGAGAAGTTTTATAGGATACGGTGTAAACACTTTGCGCGATTAGTAAACGTTAATAAAAATATATGTTGGACCGTAAAAATGCCATATTGTGTAGCTTTTTTTCCAGAAATTAAAGGCATTACTACTCTTGCTTTTATACTTCAACATGTATGTTATCCAGACAAAAGAACTGATAATAATTATAACTCAAAGTATATGATATTGGGAATGGAAAGTGAAATGTAAATACTACTTCTAAAAGCAGAACATGTATTTCATGTTTTTAGTCCAGAAAGTTTCAAAGGTGGTATGCTAAAACATCTCGAAAACTAAAAAAAAGTCCACTTTTCCAGATTTGGACACGCCATGGACATGCTAGATTACGATATGACAAGTAAATGCTAGATTGCGAAACATCAGTTTCAAACATTATAATGAGCCATATATACTGTGATGAATTATTTGATATGGACGAAGGGCGACAATGTGGTGTGAACGGGACCACGCCAACCCTCTACCTAAATTATATTCACCGATACTTTCGTGAAATCATACTGGCCACTCCGTATCCAGCACTACGCGCGAAGCGTGACGAAAATTCTGGGCTTTACTAAACTTTTATGAAAATTAAATGTTGACACTCCGTGAAAACAGCGCCGTAATTCCTCAGGCTATCTTCCTGATTGGAAGATTGAACTACTTCTACTTGACAAACTGAAAATAGCGAAAAGTAAGTAAGTAGATCACAAATATTTCGAAGTAGAAGTAGCGAAAATCATATTTACTTGAGTAAGTAGCAGAAGTAGAGGAAAACTATTTGAGTACTTCGAAAAAGTAGAAGTACTTCGTTGCTGACCACCTCTGGTAGGGAGATGATGGAATAAATGTGATTCATGTACACTTTGAGCTCATGAATAAGGCACGAAGGGTGATACTGTATTTAGATAATAAAAATGCCTGTACGCGTTCAAACTTCTAATTCTTTAGTTTAATCCAATAATACAATTTTACTCCGGTTTTCGTTGTTCATTTCGTATGTTTTAGTTATAACACTGTTATAATTGTCCCGCATAGGCGATACAATTGCCCCTGGGTCCGGGGCGGTTGTAACATTCGAGCGGCGATTTTCGCGACCAAAAATTTCCATGATTTATTGTTGATTGAGTTCCATTTTAGTTTTCATAACAACTATCGAGTTATCGGCTTCGTTATATAAAAATTTGGAATTGAAATTTCCATGAGAATGACACGTAATGTGGGAAAAACCAAAAGTGTTACAATTATCCCCAGTATCCCTTTCCCGTGGTAGGGTTTGGGACGTGGATAGAGCGTCTTATATAGTTCCCCTTTACTACGTTAAGTTATCAGGACGAATTATTCGTTGATGACGGTGAAAATGTATTTCTAGGTAGGTGTTTGTGGGAGATGAGAATCTGATAGCGGTATATGATCCTAGGACTTAGGGAATACCTGCAGTTTATTCCATTGTATCCTCCCAATGCATCTTGGGGCGTTTCGCCAAGCCGTTTTCGCGCCGAATATCAGTTCGTATTCGGTTAGATGATATGTGCCAGTCGTTTTTATAGACTCCACCACTTCCGACAAGCGTTTTTCTTCCATTTCAGGATTCTTTCTGTCGTAAAAGTAGGAGGTATAACGGGGGAGCTAGATTTAACTGACAGAGATGCATAAATTCGTTTATCCACAGTCTGCACATTCGCCGTGCGTTGTAAGACTTTCACGGTTGAAATCTCAACAAATTGCACAATTCTGACATGAATATTAAATTATTCCCTACCGTGCTACCATCACATCATGAATAAATAATTCCAAAAGTTATCAAAATATAGGACTCACATAAGGTAAGTAACGGGGCGGGGTAGGCTACGCGTCATATTGATTAGAGCGTGAAATCCGACAGGGCGTTATTGTGTATGCGTGAGATTGAAATTCATTCTTCCCTCCAAGATCTTTGTCAACGTTCATCGGGAAATGCAGCAATCCAGTTCTATCTATCGTTATAATCAGCAAAAAATTGCCGCATCGCAAGCTCCTCATAACCACTTGGTGTTCGACGTAATAGACAAATTGCTGATTGGATATACGCGCTTTCTCGTCTATTGTTGTTTGTGGTATTCGAGGTGTTTTTCTACTCCAGTGGTCCTTTGCACTAGGCCAGTGGTTCCCAACCGGTGTGCCGCGGCACACTAGTGTGCCAATTGGACTGCTCAGGTGTGCCGCGAGCAAATGCGCTAAACTGGGTCAAAGTATAACAAAAATCCAAATTTTGAGTGTGTCATTGTTGGAGTTTCTATTAAATTTACTATATCAAGACACGCGGTGTACAATCCGATGCAGTGAACAGATACAAGGATGTCGCGACGGCCATAGCAACGTTATCTCAATCAGGCATTCCCAGCATCAGGTCATGGATTGTGTCTTTTTCTGGCTTTTTATTGTAAAGACGCTCTTAGCACAGCAACGTGTAGGGTAGGAGAATCTCATAAATCTGCAACGCTTCGTAACTTGCTACTGTACTGCCATGAATGAAACTGGGGCCTCCACCGTCAATGGGTGTGATACGCTAGCTTGCCCACATATAGTAGCATTTAGGACGGTGATAGATAGATAACTAGACTCGGGCTATCGGACCGTGATGTTGAGGTGTGGCCGAAGGTGACCTTTTACTTGTCACCCCATCAGTACCGGAGGCAGAACAGGGACGTGACGTAGGTAGATGATGACCTTTTCTGTTTCTATTTGTAGTCGTATTCTTGCCATGTCTTCGTTATCGATGATGATTTTATACCATGCCGATATAACATATTTTGATTCCTGAGATGCCAACTTATAGCACGGTCCACTTTTTGTAAGCTGCTTTTGCAGATCCGAGGACGAGTAGGAGCCAATATAAACCTTCAACACCTAGGAAGGCATCCCCACCACCGAGAAATGTATACTCATTCGGAAGTGAGGTTCACGTTTACAAATTAGAATTGCCGACATAGCCATTCACATTGCGATTGTTAGGTAGCGTGCCAGCATTGCAGGTAAAATGTAGGCTCAGGGCTCAATGTAATGTTGCAGGCGACAAATTTGAGAATTGAGAAGTAATGTTGATCAAATTATTTCAGTTAAAAAATTTCACCGGTCCTGAGGTTTATCATCCCGGTTTGTTGGAACTGCAATTGAACAGCAGCTGGCCAGTAAGACTCTTGACTGAGGTATTGCTATCCTCACAGAAGCTATTACACGATCTACATGGAAACGCGTTTGGCTTCCAAGTACAGACACCTCTATACGCGTCTGTATTTGTTAGTGACGATCGCGATTGGACTCTTCCATGCGAGGGTTAATTACATCGACAACGGGGTAGTGGGCAGACTTTGTTGTCAAGCAAATCTTATGAAATTAACCTCCTCCTGAAGTTTGAACGAGATCTCAGCAGGCAAGTTATGTGACAACAGAGGTAATGGTTGATAATTCAAAACCTCACACGGATTGAGAGAAAGTCCTTATTCCTGCCTGCGATAAAATTGTAAAAAAAGAAGAATTGAAAACGATCCCCATGTCAAATTTTACCATTCGTAGACGTATTTGTGAAATGTCCGTAGAGATAAAAGAAAACTTAATTTCTTCTTTGAAGCAGTGAAAAGCCTACTTGAGTACACCGAAAGGGCAAAAGTACTTCGTCTGTGACCAGTGACCACCTATATAAGACTGTGGTCGCTGCAATACGCATTCTGGTAGTTTTCTTTTGCCGTAAGCCAAAAGAGTACAGAACCACCGTGCTAGTGTGCCGCGAACTCTTTTCCATTTTCAAAGTGTGCCGCGAGGTCAAAAAGGTTGGGAACCACTGCACTAGGCTGATATTTTTTATTATAATTTCGCATCTGACGACTTGGAGCACGGTCCAGTTTCAGACTTTTTTAAATCACCGCTCAAGCAGATCGGATGACGAGGTGGCGAGGATCCCAGATAAGCCTTTCATGTCTGTAATCATGTCTGTTACTTGCAGGACCTTAACTGGCGCCGGCGAGCAGTGGGTTAAACTTTCGTCGCGAAAGAGCGTATGGTGGGTCGCGCAATGAAATTTGGATGAAAGGTGGGTCGCGAACCGAAAAATGTTGGGAAGCACTGCATAGCGTAGGGTGTCCGGTCAATGCCGAGAATGCTATTACCGAGAAGGACAATACCGAGAATGGGCATTATGGACATTATGGACATTGCAATATATGCAACGCAGGCATGTTATGCATACAACCAGGTCGTGTGTGTGCACTGTGCATCACGGCGTTGCCACATTCGAAATCGATAAAAATTAAACTGCCTGGGCAAATGCAAATATCGCTTTCACTTGTCTCTGCAGTGTGCAGTGTGCACTGTACAGTAGGGCTGTTTCAAAATAGCTTTTTTTCCTGAATCTTGCTGGTTACGTGATTAAATCGTTAGGTTGCCTTGAAAAACGACGCACACCAAATTTTAATTCATTCCAACCAATAATCGCTGATTTCGTACAGTTTGAAAATTTTGAATTTACCCGAAGAAGCAAAAAAATTTGTTTGTCAGATTTTTCTGTTAACCCCGTGAAATCGTTGCGCTGTCTTCAAAGACAATGCAAAACAAATTTGACTCAATTCCAACCAGTAGAAGCGGAGTTATTTGAGTTTTTCGATGATAATTCTTGGATTATCTACCGATCTAGGATAATCCTCGAATTATCATCGAAAAACTCAAATAGCTCCGCTTCTACTGGTTGGAATTGAGTCAAATTTGTTTTGCATCGTCTTTGAAGACAGCGCAACGATTTCATGGGGTTAACAGAAAAATCTGACAAACAAATTTTTTTGCATCTTCGGGTAAATTCAAAATTTTCAAACTGTACGAAATCAGCGATTATTGGCTGGAATGAATTAAAATTTCGTGTGCGTCGTTTTTAAGGCAACCTAACGATTTAATTACGTAACCAGCAAGATTCAGGAAAAAAGCTATTTTTAAACAGCCCTTCTGTACAGTGCATAGACGCGGGCTGGACACAACGATTCGAGATCTCGAGCCCGAGTTCCGAGTTATTTGTTTCCACAAATACGTACATATTTGAACTTTCGAAGTCATTCGTACTGTTTTAACGTCATGGTGACCGTTGTTCTCGAGTCGCAGTTTAATACTGACTCAGAATTGAATCAGTCAGGTAGGCCTACTCGATTTTGCACAGCCCGACATACAAATACGTACATATTTGAACTTTCGAAGTCATTCGTACTGTTTTAACGTCATGGTGACCGTTGTTCTCGAGTCGCAGTTTAATACTGACTCAGAATTGAATCAGTCAGGTAGGCCTACTCGATTTTGCACAGCCCGACATGCAAATACATATAACTTCGATATAGTCACGCTAAAAGCGTTCTACTGCTGCCGACGTTTATATACCTTTTCATAGAGCTGTAATATTGCTTGATGAAATCTACTGCCACACCGATCTTTTGCTCTTCGGTCCTCACATGCTTTCGCGGGTCGGTGCTCATATGGTCCGGAGTCATTACACTTCCGATGCAGTTATGCCGGGTGCACCCCGTAACCTGCATACAAACGTGGCAACGCCTGGCTGACTGTGCTTTAGACAGTGGGATACTTGATAGAGTGGGGTTACCAAGTCACGTCATTCCGATTCACAAGTTATTTTCCAATTGTACCTCTTGACCCCAGTCAAATCGAGTTATTTACACTTCGTTTTCGAATCAAGGCAGAGTCCAAATCCTCATGGTATCGAAGTCTCAGCTTTTTGTCGCGAGTCATTTTTATATTACCACTTGGGGATATCTATTGTTTTCATTTTATGACCCGATCATCAAGGTATGCATACTAGAGCGGGGTGGGTCGATAATTTCCCTAGTCCGACTCCGATACTTTTTCTTAATAATGGAATCCGTCTCCGATCCGACTCCGGCCGTATAAAATAAAAGTAAGAATCCGGGTCCGGACAAAAATGACTAAATCCTGCCACTATCCATCCCGAATCTGGCTAAATCCTGCACGCTATACTCCCTAGTACTCCGACAGTGCCAGAAAAAGCACGAATAAGGCTCAGATCCGGATCAGGCCTTATTACAAGAAGTATGGATCTGACTGCGATCAGGCTCCGGCCAAAAGTAAAAAGGCGTACATCCAGTCGATGGACTATCCATATCCCGCACTAGTACATACAGAGATGTCGCATATTGACTTGAGGGTTTGATGACCAAACCCATAGCTTCAAATTGGAAATCTCTCAAACAGATATATAATTGCTATATTGTCTCGCTAAGTAGATAAGCACACCAACATAATAATCGGCGCCAATATTTACGATATACTAAACATGTCATGGCCAATTCAAGTCGATACATTAAGGTAAAAGTTCATTGTTCATTCGCGCTTAAACGTACTCAGTACAGCAATCACTGCCGACAAGTTAAAGACATATCGTATAGATAGGCCATGGCTACTCAACCGGCGGGCCACGGTCCAAATGCGGACCTTGTCAGTGTTGAATCCGTACCTTATCTGTCAAAGTATTTACTTAGATTCATAACAAAATCGAATCCATTGTTGTTGACGTGGTTTTAGTTACATAGTTGCGTTTTGAAACATAAACTTTATAAAGAATAGATTCCGCGTCTGTATGGCGAGTGAAAACATTCACTGCTGCATTCGACTCGGAACTAGCAAGAAATAAAAATGTCAATAGTACCACAAGCCGTGACTGACACAAAAATACGCATACATTTCGTTTATTGATTTTACTAATACTGCTTTACCAGATTTTGTGCATATAGGTTTACCTAAATTATTTCATGATAGTCATAAAAGGACCTAAGCGAATTTTGAACTTTTGTAACTGGAATAGCCGTGTCCTAGGCCTACAGCTCACATCGATAACCATTTACCCTAAGTTGGTGCCTCTACTTTCAGCGTAACAACTCTGACTCGGGAGGTTATGTGAACGATATGAAATTGACACAGTCGCGTACAGAACTGATGCCGGCTTCTATCTATAACCGAAGGATCAAAGTAACATACATATGCACGCGAAATATTTTTTCTTACCACTTTCGCTTTGTGATAAAGGGAATCGTTTATCGTTGCTCCGGTTTCCCAGTTTTTGAGGGTGCGAAATGACGGGGTTCCGTTCCGTGAAGGCGTTTTGGGATCTGGAGAATTTTCCCTCTCCATCGCGTTACAGTTGCTGTGTGAAGGTTCATGTAGTTTGTTACCATTGCGATCAATTACAAAACTATTGCGCTTAGTTTCCATTGCGTACCTCGAGGTATGTTCCGTGACTTTGGTGATTGGAACAGCAATATCGCCGGTTTGGTCCAAGGTTCGTTCTTGATTAGTCAGTGCGTTATGCCTATCATTCGCAAGCACTTTCGTAAGCTTGAAGCAAATGCTGTTGTGAGTAGGTCACATCACATGTTGGGCTTATACGTAAAACATATAGTTTTCTCAATTATTCTTAGAGTCCGACCAATATGGGATTTTTCGGCCGATACCGATAAAACCTATATCTAACACCATAACACCGATACATTCAGCCGATATTCAAATAAGGTGAAATCTACCTCAAAAGGAGCATTTTCAAAACTTCAGAGCATTTATTTCAACAGATTTACAGCCATTATCATACTCGAAGATGAAAGAAATTAGAAAGGCTTCATCTGGACACCTTGAAAGTGTAAGCTATATGAGATACAGCAATATTCATAGTCTAGCGCAGTGGTTCTCAACCTTTTTCGCCTCGCGGACCGGTAAAATTTCAAAAAATGTCTGGCGGACCGGTGAACTGTCAAAATTGAAATGGAGCCAAAATGTAAAGTATGCAACCGTTTTTGGCAATTATATGATGCTAGAGAGTGGTATTTGGAGGGTTCTGACCGTATATAATAATATCCATGATGGCATCCATGTGATTTTGTGGTAGTGAGTCAGCCAAATCGAGGTAAAATTGCCTTATCCAGATACACGTGCTACCGCTGAGAGTCGTTTACAGTCTTTCACGCCAAAAGCCGTGGGTTTAAATGGCCACGCCAACTCAATACCGACCGACAGTATCAAGAGAAGAAGCGTATCGGAGTCGAACCAAACACCTTGTCGTGCTACCTTGCTCATTGCCCACTGCCACCAGACGCAGGCTACCCCGGCAACAGCGAATACAGTGCGTGCCGCAAGAAAACACATTACAGCAGCTATACCGGCCATCCGCAAATCCGGGCCGAAAAAGCACTTCGTCCGCCCACCCCCAAAAGGTTGATCTTGGGGCCCCCACAGGGCGATAAGCCAAACTTCCGGGGGCTTCTCCCCAAGACCCTACACTTGGGTGGATGTTTTCACCTGTACTTGTGATCATATCCATTCTACTCACCGTAAGCAGATAGTTTACGTAGCTTATCGCGACAATGGCGACAATTTTCGATCATTCACGACTGAAGCGCTTTTCTCGCGGTCGAATTTTAGGCCCAAATTTCGGAGTGCCATATGTTAACCTAAACTTCATTATGTGTGGATACGTCATGGTGCGGCAATGGATGACGCCGAAATGCCTATAAATCATGCGTATTTCTCGGAGAAGGGCACCTAATAAGCAAGACATTTAGGGACACTAAATCGTGCAAAGCCCGAAAACAAATTGAAAAATGCTGGAAAAAGTTTCAAATAAAACGCTATGATTTATATTCGTTTGCGAAATAATTTTATGCCCTTTTCAAGCTCGGCCCCTCTCCAATTGGGCGGTTTGGTGTGCCCCAGTTACGGTCCTGCACAAAATAAATGAATCGAAAACCAATGATCAAACTGCGCTGCTTAGCGATGAGTGAGCTCGTGTCTGTTCTGTATTTATCGCTCGCATGTCGTCAAATGAAACGTCTTGTACTTTAAGTCAAATCGAACATGTTTCTAGCCCTAATGTTACCTCACGAAGTTTTAAATCAGTTTAAAATTAGATGTTTTATTTATTTCATCAAAGGACAAGCCTTCAACATCGCATCTTGAAATTAAAGTATAAAATTGTAATACTCCTCGCGGACCGGCAGGAATGTCGTCGCGGACCGGCACCGGTCCGCGGACCGGCGGTTGAGAACCACTGGTCTAGCGGTCAAGGATTGTGGTTTTCTGAATTCCTACCACCATATTGTGACGTCGCGAAAATTGCCGATATTTTCACACCGCCAATGGCCGATACCGATAATTCTTTCAAAGTGTAATATCGACTCGAAATAATTATCGGTCGGGCTCTAATTATTTTATGATACATTTAAAAACTAAGACTAAATCCATTGGCTACCAATAAGACCAAACTATACCAATCATAAGATAAATGGTGAAACGTATGCAACCCTCTAATCTTAAATTCTCATCGGGTACACAATCTTGATATTGGGACCTTCTCGGCATATCATATCATATCATATCATATTTCGGCATATCGTTAACACAGGTGACGTAAGTCGTAAGTCACGTAAGTCACGACCTTAATTCCGGTGATATCTCTAGCAAAATCATCGGGAATCAATAAAAACCATTTCCTACTATAAAAAGTTTATTTTATTCTCGTGAACGTGAGAATGTACTTTCGCTGCGGTCACCGTTTTGCAGAGAGCGAAACAAAATTGCTATTCAAGGAATTTCGATCAAAGATTCTTTACTGATACTGTATAATTAATGTTATTTCACGCGTATATGTTCACAGTTTATATTCTTCCAAAGTTCGTTGGCGCACACGGAACTATGAAATATCGAGGCTCGCACGACCAATTCAACACAGAGCGAATGTCTTTGTGATATTAAACTTGTGTAATCCGACTCCAAAAGAAAAAATTTTCAATATCAAGGAATTATGAAAATATTGCAATTTTTTTCGCTGCTCATTTTATGAAAAGTCACCTAGTGGTCAAACCTAAAAAAGGTTGAACTATTGTATACAGATGTGATTTTTAAAAAAATACCTTCGGTAACAAAAATGGTTGTTTCTGACAACAAGCCTATTAAGTAGCCTCGAATACACCCGTAATCCGGAGATAGAACCAATTCCGGACATTACTGTACGCATTTGAAAAATATCCTAAAAATAGGATCGCTGGCACTTTATTGGATTGAGTAAAATCCTAAATTTAGGATTGTTGGCAGTCAAAGCGTTAATGACACCAACAACGTTCCTTTTGTTACTGTATTCCCGACTTGCAGTTTATTGGATCGTTTCAAACGTACGTCAAATCAAAGTCGAATCAATCAATCAAATGAATTGAATATACATTGTATCCCATGCACATAGATATCACGTAAATATGAGGTCGTACACGATGTATCTTACATGCATTACATCCTACCGTTATTTCACACGACACATATAGCATTAGCATATCACGCCACCTTGTCCTATCGGAGTCTTACTTCGGAAATATCGTTTCAAGCTAATATATGAATTTTAATCCATGTGATAATTATATTCGCCCAGATAATTAGCAAGATATATTCCGTTATAACCAACATTAATGCGAACAGAACGTTCGCACCATTCTTGTGCTTAATACGCAACTTGAGATAATATAATGTCACATCAAACAGATAGTTTACGGTGATATTTTATACGGCGTCTATATAATAAGACCAATTTTTTTCAGTTACGCCTTCGACGTTGGCTACCAATAAAACCAAATGTCAGGGGGCACTGCGCTCTGAAAAGAAATTTGGCAGCAGCTATTTTCCTAAGAAAGTCACCGTATTCGGACTGCAACTATGAGAGTTTTGCACGAGTAACGATTACTACACTGTTGTTGGTTCTCGACGCGATCAAGCTAGGAAAAATAACAGTGGACAAAACTATCTGCCCCCTTGCTTTCAGGTCGAGGACTGCAACAGCGACGGGGCGTGGCCGAGACACCATAGAGACTGATGAAGCGCATTTGAACCACTCTTTAAAATCTTTCAGCCTCAGTTCAAATACGGTGACCTTCTGGATAAAATGACTGCTGCCAGAACTCTTTCAGACTGTCAACTTTAATTTGAGACTACATCGTAGTTAGAGCGAATTGCCCCTTACACTCGGTTTTATTGATAGCCGTCGCGTTTGCAGGGCCGAAAAATAGTCTTATTGTATGGATGTCACATAAAATATCATCGTAAACTATACCTGTTTGATGTACCTTGACATGATTTGACCTACTCACAGCTGATTATGCCTCAAGCTCATGAAAATGCATTCGCGATACCGCGATTCAACGGCTCTCTACTGCTACTCTAACTAAGCAATTACTATATACACGGCCAGCCCAATGCGTCCGTTCATGTCAAATCCTCCTCGGGTACACAATCTCGACATCAGGACTCGGGCTGGGCGCAATGATTCGAGTCGAGTACTCGAATATGAATCGTGTATTGATTCTAATGAACCAGTCGAGTGGTGGCAGATGATTTCACAATCCTTTTCACAAAGAGGTAATTTATAAACGATAAATACAGTTTCAATACCATTTCCCACTGTGGGAGGCTGCAAACCTCGATTTGTCGAATCACAGCACTCGAAACGTAGTACAAAGCTACGCACGTTAGTATGAATCATATATATATATCTATATATGTCTGTAGTCGTGATCAATCGACAGCAGTGTTACAAAGTGTAATGAAAAAGGTATGGTCGAAAAAATACCAAATAACCTTTAATGTGATGTCGAGCTGGCGCTATCTTCCTTGTCGTCGCATAAAAAAAAGGTACGTATTTGGATTTTCCCCATCATTCATACCGTTTCGGCGTCATAAGGAGCGATACTCCAACACTCAACTCGAAGTTGAATACCCAATTCAGAACCGAATCACTCAGTTAAAAACTTGATTTTCACAAACCTAATCAGGACCTTCTCGGCAAATCGCTCATGCGCAACTTCACATCAACTTACTTTAAATAAGCAAGCCGTTAGATAAGCTACGCCCGTCTCGTGGCATAGTATAGAGAGAATTTTAATCGCGGTATGGCTTATAGCCAAATAAAATTCCTGTAAACGGACTACACGTTGCACACTTTGCGTGCAAGGCTATTATTAGCTATGACGAATAACGAAGGAAATATTTAGAACGTTTAGACATATTCATGGAAAAACACTAATTACTAGGGAAAGTTTTTGCAACTTTTGCAACTTTATAAATACTCAGAATATAAGTAGTATGATGTTTTAACCCAGGGGTTCTTAAAGTATGGGTCGCGACTCAAACGTGGGCCGCGAATGGTATAATTTTGGGTCGCGACAGCACTAGAGAGATCTTTTAATATACTTGTAATATTTGTTGAGTTTCACGCAACGAAGGAATTTGTTCGCACTCCGTGCGATTTCCGTTGGCTAGTTTGTACGTTTCCGAGGTCACCGTGTTGGGTAGCCAATAATCGAGACGCAGAAAAGTCGCTCCTGCAATGTGGCTTTATCGTGAAAATGTGTAGGCCTTTGTATTGTACAAATTGGTTTGAATTTATGTAAAGATTTATCCGTCGGAGGCCACTACACTCAGATTTGGGTCGCGGCCTAAAAAGTTCAAGAACCACTGAAGCTGTTGGTGGGAATTTTATGTTGCCACTTTTTGCAACGTTTGTGTTTTTTCACGTGACATTTTCAGTGTAACTGTTAACAAGTATTGCGAAAATGTAAAGGAGTGATTTAAAAAACATGCTATAAAACTACTTCTAGTGTGGTTCTCTCCTTGATTTGCTTAGCAAAGATCTGTGTGATTGATTAGCTGCATCTCAATGTTAGCTGTCACGCAAAGGCTTGCAAGCTATAAGTTCGACAACGTTAGTCAAGCACGACATTCTGAACTATTTGTATATAGATCGCTTGACTGGTTCACTGTCGTCTAAATTTAAGGTCATTTCCCATTTCACGGACGCCCAAACGAGGCCGTCGAAAATTACGTTTTCACCTGGTCATGTTTTCAATCTATATTTATTTCGTTAAAGAGTTTTGCTGCAATGCCTTGGGCCAAGTTTGCAGACCTATGGGATTAGGGTATGGTATTTGACTTGTTTTATGGACTGTCGCTTTGCTGCTTGGCTTTTTGTGGAAAATTATTTCCGCATAGCGTTATTTTCTTGCTGCGTACCGGAAAAATGTCTTTTTTTGCAATCTCAGTAGACAGTATAGTACAAATGCAGTACAGGTGCGATCCG
Organism: Botryllus schlosseri; assembly: GCF_051294905.1. Lineage (NCBI taxonomy): Eukaryota > Metazoa > Chordata > Ascidiacea > Stolidobranchia > Styelidae > Botryllus > Botryllus schlosseri. Next base: position 23,598,512 of record NC_137246.1, on the reverse strand, counting down.
CAGAGCAAAATAATGCACCAATTTGAAATAGCGTACGACAGAAATGTTTCATAGAGCTGCGTTGCGTACAACTGTCGTCTGCGCGCTCTTTGTCATACAATCCCGTAAAACGTAGCACTAATATTGAAATGCATTTATTTTGATGTGCGTGGTTGTGTCGCGAAATGCCACTGAACTCAAATTTGGGTCGCGGCCTAAAATGTTTAGGAACCATTGTTTTAAGCTGTTGGGAGGAATTTTATATTGCAACTTTTTGCAACTTTTGTGATTTTTCACGTGACTTTTCAGTGTAACTTTAACGAGTATTTCGCAAAATGCGAAGTAGTAATTTAAAAAAACACGCTATAAAACTATCTCTAGTACAATTCTGTCATTGATTTGCTTGACAAAGAGCTATGCGATTGATTAGCTGCATGTTATCGATCACGCGAAGGCTTGCAAGCTAAAATTTCAACAACGTCGGCCAAGCACGACATTACTTGAGCTATATATCTAAATAGATCGCGTGAATCGACAAAATCACGATTCATACTCAGTGCGTGCTCAGACGTGATCAATTTCTGATCAGTGATCAGTAGGGAAAGTTTTTGCAACTTTCGCAACTTTTTTGACAGCTTCCGGCAGCTTCCAAGATACTCAGATGTTGATGTTTTAAGGTGTTTGGGGGGATTTTATAGTGCAACTTTTTGCAGCTTTTCTATCAAATATTGTGTAAATATGTAAAGGATTGACTTAAAAACGTGCAAAAAACTACTTCTAATATGGTTCTATTCTCTTTGATTTGCATATCAAAGAGCTATATGATGGGTTAGCTGCATCTCACTGTTATCTATGACACAATGGCTTGCAAGCAAGAAGTACAACTACCTCTGCCAAGCACGACCGTGCCCGAACAATATGTAAATTAGGGCTCTTCAAAAATGAATTTTTTTCTCAAATCGTACTGGCTACTTGATAAAATTGTTAAGTTACCTAATTTAAGCCTACGCACAAAATTTGGTTCGATTCCAGCCAGTAACCGCTTTGCTACAGGAGAAGTAAGTTTCTATTTATTATGTAAAAATAAATAATAAAAAATTTGAAAATTTTCTGTTCACCCCATGAAAGTGTTAAACTGTCTATAGAAACGATGCTCACCAAATTTGGTTAAATTCCAACCAGTGGAAGCAGAGTTATTGCCGTTGAAAAATTTGGATTTGAATAAAATAGTATTTACGGTGAGCACAACTATAATAAATAAACAAAGAATCGGTCACCGTAAATACTATCTTATTCAAATCCAAATTTTTCGACGGCAATAACTCCGCTTCCACTGGTTGGAATTTAACCAAATTTGGTGAGCATCGTTTCTATAGACAGCCTAACACTTTCATGGGGTGAACAGAAAATTTTCAAATTTTTTATTATTTATTTTTATATAATAAATAGAAACTTACTTCTCCTGCAGCAAAGCGGTTACTGGCTGGAATTGAACCAAATTTTGTGTGTAGGCTTAAATTAGGTAACCTAACATTTTTATCAAGTAGCCAGTACGATTTGAGAAAAAAAGTCATTTTTGAAGAGCCCTAATGTAAATAGATCGCTTTATTAATTCTGTCGCTTGAATTTGAGATAGTTTCCCATTTCACGAACGCCCAGGCGAGACCGACGAAAATTACATTTTCACTGGGTCACTTTTTTAAGGCTATTGAGTCTGTTAAAGCAGCCAAGAGGAAGTTTTTCAGTAATGCCTTGGGTTAAGTTTGCAGACCTATGGGGTTTGGGCTGTGTTATTTGACTTGTTTTGGGGAGAGGGGGTTATCGCTATGCTGCTTGGCTTTTGGGGGGGCATTATTTCGGCATTGCGTAATTTTCTTTCTGTGTAACGGGAAAAATGTACTTTTTAGCGGTTTCGCCAGTACGTCTGTTGAATGGCGAAGTAACGAATTTGACATATCTACAGGAACAATAGGTTATGCAACGGAACCTTTCGAGTATCTCATACCCTAAAAATTCAACAAAAATTATAAATGGAACTTTTTACTGCAACTTTTGTTAAAATTAAAATTAAGTGCAACTTTCTCGCGATTTTAGCGCAACAAAAACTTGCCCTAGTGATCAGACACACCTTGCTCGTATGACAAATTCGAGCGTATACGGGACCCAAGTTGGGCTGGCTGCAAGGATTCGATTATATTGATCAGTTACCTTAATCTATCGACGAGAATTATAGTTTCGATACCACTTTCCACTGTAAACGACTGTGCTGCACACTTCGATTGATCGTATCGATCGCAGCACACGAAACAATAGCGCAAAGCTACACACGATAGAGGAAATTACATTTCCGGCAAATCGTGATCAACCCACAGCATTTCCACAATGCGTAATAATACGGCATCGTCGTGAAATACCAAATAATCGTTAATGTGATGTAAAACTACCATCATATTCTTTGTGATTGCATGAAATGTACCCATTTGAACTTTCCATATCATTTGTAATGTCATAATGAGCAATACTCATACTCATAATGAGCAATACTCGACTCGACATCTAATGCTCGATTCAGGATTAAATCACTCAGGTACTCGATCTTTCCCATCAGCAGTCGCAAGTTCCATTCTCGATTATACGCTGCTAGTAGCCATCGTACAGCAGCCTTGCGTTGGTCAACTAGGCCTATGCTCACACGGCCCTTTATCGGTCAACACAGTTGAGTAGGCATTCAATCAACCACGCTTATCATTTGCAGATTCAAATGCATGTATAACAATATTCCCTTCATTGATGGCTCAAGGCCAATACATTTCTGCCAGTTATTTTAAGCTGTGTTTTTCATCGAATTTTTCAATCTTAGGGATGGTGTGAACCTCTGAAAGGTTCAGGTTCCTGTGAACGCGAACCTTTTTGAAAGGTACTGTGTGAACGCGAACGTGAACCTCATGACGTCACGTGACGTCATATTGCTAATTCCAACCATACATTTCAGTGAAGCGATGGCTTATATTAATGTACACTGTACACTGTACTGTACACTGTACACCAGTGGTTCTTAACCTTTTTTCCTCCAGCGCCCCCTTTCAAAAATTATCGTGCTCCAGCGCCCCCCAACCTGATATTGTAAGGAATGTGATAAAGACAAAGAGTAAGAGGGAGGGACGTAACAGCACTTCGTAAACCCCCTAAACACGATTGCCGTGCGCACCCATAGCGTGATAAACCAAACTTCTGAGGGCTTCGGCCACAAGAACTCCGTAGCGTGATTTCGATGGTCAGCTAAGATTGTGTGGCCTGGTCGCCCTAGGTACCAAAGTTTTCTATAATGCATGAATGAATAGGTGGTAGTTACATATATAAGCCGCTTACGTTTTCTCTCCTCTCAGCCCACGAAATCAGATTTACCAGTAGCGCTGAGTGAGCTGTTGTATAGGAAAATAAAGGGCACGTAATTAATAATTAAACATATTCGGGCGTGCCCGTAGTTACAATTAATTCGTTACCAGGGACGTAATAGCACTTCGTCAGCCCCCCCCCCCCCAAAAAAAAAAAAAAAACGTTTCCCTTGGGCCCTCATCGGGTGATAAACCAAACTTCCGGGGAGCATCGCCCACAGACCCCCATTCTGCTATCCGCTATTTGCTGATACTAGTCATCTACATTGGGTGTCCACTGTCCATTTACTGAGCCAACTATTCTCATCTAGACGCGCAAAGCGCAAAAAGTTTCAATAATTAATGATTGAATTGGTCAATATAATCGGGAATTGCATGTATATTGGCATCGATTTGATGCTCTCTCTTCTCACGTAAACAGATTTACCGGTAGAGCTGAGTGATGTGTGATTGAAAAGGTAGGACCCCTCTTTAATAATTATACATCTTCGCGCGTATACCCGTTGGCAGGAACGAAACGGCACATCGTCAGGCCCGCCGAAAAAACTTGGGTATTGGGCTCCCACAGGGTGATAAACCGACCGCCCCCCATCACGTTGTTCGCTTTTGCCACGAAATCAGCTGTACTGTTTAGCGAGCCAGTGCGAAGCGCGAAAACTTTCGAAAATTCATGATAAAATCGGTCAGTAAGATCGGGAATTGCATATATATTGCTATCAATTCCTTGTCCTCTCTGCTCACGTTACCAGATTTACCGATAGAGCTGAGTGAGGTGCAATGTTCCCTCTAAGCTGCGCACGTGCGCAGTGCTGACACGGTCTCTGCGCACAGAAAATCTACGTTGCGCACATAAAATCCGAAATTGTGACCTTTTTTTAGTCGTTACGCACTGTTGTCCAAGGGTCTGCGCAGTGAGTTGTTGAGTGTGCGCAGACTCATCAAAACGTAGAGCTAACATTGTGAGGTGTCTTCGAAACTGTAGGGCCCGTAACTCATAATTAAACATATTCGGGCGGGCGAACCCGTTGGTATGACTTCGTTGCATGATGTTATTTCGTGACCTCCTGTCTGCTATATCAAAAAATATAGAATCGCCAAACAGGAATATCTAGTTTTAGATATCTCGGTCGCCCAATCGTACTAAACTAAAAGACGCACACGATTTCAAATTGGTATTTCTTCACTGGCATATAACTTTTCCCCGCCAAATGGAATTCCTCTTCTGGGGTTCAGATTGCCAAGACAGGAACATTCGGTGCCAGTCATTTAGGCGCCCATAGACAATTAAACCTATTTTCTAGGCTATATGTAACGAAGTTTTCGGTGTTAATTAGCTCTGAATACTCAGTAAGGATATGTCCTACCACCACATCATCTACTGCGAAGCCATTTTTCTCCAGCGCCCCCCATACCGCCCCCCTGAGCCCAGCGCCCCCCCTTTTGCCCCGTGAGCGTCTCCGCCCCCTTCAAAATCGTCAGCGCCCCTTGGGGGGCGCTGGAGGCAAGGTTAAGAACCACTGCTGTACACGATATACCTGGCGACAGCTCGGGCCACATAATGTCATAACGCTGAAGTACATATTAACGTTTTAAACGTCGCCAAATGTATCTAGTGGGGCAATCAAATGATATAATAATTAATCCCATAAAATCAATACCTTCCGTCGCTTTGCCAACAACTTTGACGAGGACTTGCAAGGGAATATAAGCTTACGCAGTAACGGTCTAGACCAGACCGGACAATGTATTCGGTGTCTGAGTATTGCTATGTTGATATTGAGCAGAGTGTAAAACGGGTTTCTATACTTGCTACAGATATTACCCTATTAACAAGTTATACAGCAGTAGCCAAAGGCGCCGACTTTTATTTTTGCATGGGGTGGCGGCAGGCGCGTAGCCAGGGGTGTCGAAATCCCCTCTTTTTGAAAAGCAAAACTCCATCCTTTTGAAATGACCATTCCGACGCTAATATTCAGTCGCAATTCAACAAGTATTATCAGTGTGGGCGCGGGGCCGCGAGCAATTAGCGAGTTTCGTCTGTGCACGGCTCCACGCATATCGCATCGTACAATGCAACACGACGCGATTTCCCGTTGAGTGATTGCGAAATTAGGTCATTGATTGCAATATTTTAAACGCGGCTTGCGGCCCTCATCGATGCAAATATTGCACTTTAATTTATAGTAGGTGAATGTATATTTGCTTATCAAATCGCGACACACGGTGTTTCTCAGATTTCGCGATGAAATCTATGTTTGTAACGAATAAGGATCTTTAGTTTGTTGAAATCAGCATCAGTACACTGTGCGAAATACATAGTGGTGATCAATTTTATCGGACTGTACTCTAGGCCGGCAAAGTTGCGCTGATAACGAAATTGCAGGCATGCCGCTAACCTGCAATAATTACAATTACAGGGTGCGCTGGTCATACCTAAATACCCAGATTCGGACATGGCAACGAGCACAATTTGTTCAGACACGGGCATAAGTTTTAATCAAAAAGATACATAATCACAAACAATATTACACTCAGAGATGGTTACTGTTTGGCCAAAGTGTTTCTGCGGACGGTAGCAGGCCTGCATGCGGACGCGCTAAATCAAACCACCGACGATAGTGCACATGAGATATCGATGACCCATTTCGCATACAAATGATACTCGCTAATTTGCAGTACGCAGCATCGATAATACGACTTAGTGAATTGGCATTTCAAAAGGACGGGATTGCTAGTTATAAATGAGAAACTCACTGGCTACGCATCTGGGGTTTTTATACCGACAACGCGCTGGTTAATATCAGCCCGGGCCTACGGCCTACGTAGGCCCCGATCAGCCAGTCGAATTTGATCGTAAAATGATGCGCTTTTAATTATCCACGTGTTATTGCAGTAAGAGCAATATGAGCGCATGCCGCGACCTTATCAATAGAAATACATATCCCAAAGGTTTGAACTTCGATCCGCGAAACGGTTGCGCTCGATAGAGTCCGTCCAGCAATGAAGTTTATTGGAACATAGGTTCCCGTTCAAAAAAATCGAATAAATTCAGAATTTCCGCCACCGACAATCTCGTATTGCATCAATTTTGACAACGCAATTCAACGCCGTGCACTGCACAATGCGCAGAATTAATAACAAATCAAACACTGACAAGTGACACCGAGGGAATACGAGTGTATAAAGCAGCCAAGAATTAGTAGCCTACAGATGATAGCAAACGAGAAAGCGCGCATCTAATCAGTAATTCTTGAACTTGCGTATTGCGCATTGTTGCAATTCCCGATAAAAGTTGGCAAAGCCTTGTCAGAGTAATGAATATGTGCGTGCACTTTGCGCAGGAATGACTTTCAATTCGCAGGCACACACAAACACACTGTCCTTTTTCGCGCTCCAAGCCTCCATTTAAGGAGATTATCACGGAACTAACTCAAGGATTATTTTGTAAACGAATACGGGCGCAAATACAATTAAGAGAAGGAGAACGTGAATTCGCTCGTCTGATCGAGAGAGAAGATGGAGTTTCTCAACGCAAGCGTGTCGAAATCGACGTCGTAAACGAGGTTGCTTCGATTATCTGATAACGAATCACGGATTACAATTTATTGGGCGTTTTAAGCACTAGTAACTAGTTCGTCGTCGCCAACAAAGCTGCGTATTCAATTATTCGCGCGCGTATCGGTTAATGGTAAATAGTTGGCATTTACGCGCTATCACGGACTCGCTAATTGACAGCGCTGATGATTTGAAATCGCAGACGGTGGGCGTTTAATCTTATCTTATGGGATGGCCGCCCTGCCACCCCGTAACTCGGCGCCTATGGCAGTAGCCAACACCACAATCGCACGGATTTGATTTTTATGATACAATAAACATATGAAATCAAGATTGACCCCGTTCGCCTGCTAGATTTTTTACGTCAGCCAACGATATCAATTTTATTGATTGATTGATTAATTGAATATGAATAAGCATCATTCGCTAACTACCCACATGTAGGGTATTTCGTTTTTGATGTTGTGTGATTGCGGGTCAAGCTCACAGCAGAGAGTCACTAAATATTCGAGCAAACTTTTGTAACAAAACAAGTAAAATTTCTGAGATTGTCAAGGTATATGCTCGTTTCGTGTTGATTTTTTATGCTGCCAGCGCTATGCATATAGTGGCCCGCAGTTGAAATGCAATAAATTTAAACCAAAGATGTTATAATGAAGTGAAAATTGCAATATATGAAAAAGGTTCACATTGCAGAGCCTACCAAAATTCGTTTGCGAGCGTGAACCTCTAAATTTCTGAGGTTCACACACAGAACGCGAACGTGAACCTCACGTTCACACCATCCCTAGAAATTATCATCTTTTGAAACTGTCCCTCGAATGTTACTCGTCCCAACGTACAGGGCATGCATGGTATGGCATTGTAGATGGTATGATACACTCAGCGAAAAGACTGTGTATTTCCACCCAGGTACCATCCCTGATATACGGGTGTGAATATATACAGTACACCCATGGACCATGAAACCAGACACTACCTCAGACTTCTATCGCGGTTTAAATCGAGTACAACATTTTAGTGAAACTTGTGCAATGTGCATGTGCAGTGCATGCATGTATATTAGGGCTCTTCAAAAATGACTTTTTTCTCAAATCGTACTGGCTACTTGATAAAATTGTTAGGTTACCTAATTTAAGCCTACACACCAAATTTCGTTCAATTCCAACCAGTGGAAGCGGAGTTATTGCCGTCGAAATATTTGGATTATGAATAAAATAGTATTTACGATGACCAATTCTTTAATTATTTATTATAGTGGTGCCCACCGTAAATACTATTTTATTCAAATCCAAATTTTTCCACGGCAATAACTTCGCTTCCACTGTTTGGAATTTAACCAAATTTGGTGAACATCGTTTCTATAGACAACCTAACACTTTCATGGGGTGAACAGAAAATTTTCAAATTTTTTGTCATTTATTTTTATATAATAAATAGAAACTTTCTTCTCCTGTAGCAATGCGGCTACTGGTTGGAATTGAACCAAATTTGGTGTGTAGGCTTAAATTAGGTAACCTAACAATTTTATCAAGTAGCCAGTACGATTTGAGAAAAAAAGTCATTTTTGAAGAGCCCTAATGTATATTGTATAGGTGAGGAAGGCTGAGATAGGTTCTGTTTTGTGTGCTACCCTTTTCATCCCTTTGATTGTGAATATACATTTATTTCCCTAAGACTGTATCGTATATATATATGGTAATGGAATGAAATTTCGGTATGGAATATGGAAATGTGAAAGTATGGTATGGTGTAGAGATTATATTGCCCACATTTTCATACTTAACAGTTTTTTTTTGTCAAATCGATTGGAAACCTCCGAATATCGTTTACTGACGGGTCTCTATTCAAATCTAAGATTGCGACTCAGACTGCGACTCCGATATTTTTGAATACAACGAAATTGTGTACCTCGCATGCGAAGGAAATTAATGATAATGCTGATCACCATTCTAATCCAATGGTTCCCCACCTTTTCCGATTCATCGCTCCATTATCAAGCTCGACACAAATCTATTCACGTAACTCTGATCGCTGTAGAATTCACAAAAATAAGGTCATTTTCCAAGTCGGTGCTTGGCAAACCGGTTTACACGATTACTTTCCGTTGGGTTGACCCTTTCTTTCAGTCAACTTTCGCGTCATATATGCAAAATAAGCTCTCTTCACGTGCACTTTTGGCCGTGTTAATTAAACATATCTCACTGGGCATTCTATCATTTTATCCCCCTATCGCCCCCCGTTCGGCTCCTTGGGTATTTTCGCTCCCTTGTTTCCCAAAATCGCCCACTGAGTGGCGATATCGGCCACGTTGGGAACCATTGTTCTAATCCGTATCATATGAATATGTATATTCCGGCGGTACATATCGTTTTTCATAGTTCCAGTTTGCGTGAACTACCAAGACGGGTCTGAAATTCGTAGACTCTAAAAATTTAGACGTTACATAAATATTTATATTAACGTGTTAAACTTGGAAATCATTCCCTGTACTTTGCGCTGATTTATCATCACGCTATATCAATTTTGACATATGTATCATCGCAATTCACAAAGTTATAGCATCTCGGAACCATGTTGCGCCATATCAGCCTCCAACACGCATCGTAACTTTATTGAAGCTGGTTCTCTGTGACATGTTTTGTGGAAAGTGTTTACACAATTATGGCATAATTTGTTTAAAACACTGTTTATAACATGTTTTAAACAAAGTGTTTTAAAAAACCATTTGTTTTAAATGCCACCCTACCTACTCATCGCCTGCCATGAGTCGGGTGTACATCAAGGATGGGTATTGGTTGATAATACCGCTATACCATGCACAAAAGGCCAGAGGATCCCAGGCATGGTCATTGACCTCATGCTTTGTTACTATGCCAGGGACCTTCGATACCCTAAATCCTTTATGGTCCTCGGATTTCTACAAAAAAAATCGTAATCGGGGACGAAACAATCCTGCAAAGTCTGCTAAGTCTGCCAATCACGTTGAATTTGAAACAAAATACCGCGACGCGTGCTTGTAAGATTGGGGAATATGCAATAATGGTAGGTCAGTGGTTCTCAAACCGCGGGGCGTGTGCGTCTGAAGGGGGCGCGAAGCCGCAGTCAACTGAAAATTGCTCGTTTTAATATTTTGTGATATGACGCTGAAGGGGGCGCAAGTTTTTCACTGTCACAATAAGGGGCACGGCTAAAAATAGTTTTGAGAACCACTGGTAGGCTATAGGTAGACAACTAGATAATTCCAGTAATCTAATTAGACTAATTGACACTGGTAACCTAATTCTAATCAAATGTGTTAAATGTTTCTTTGTCCTAGTTTTATTCTCAGCTCTAATTTTAATTGTGATCTCATTTCTGATTTTCCAGAAAATGCTATACAGGAGAACTGCGAAACCAGCTTGATGTACAGGCATTGGCCATTCTCATGCTTATTAGGGTGAACTCTGATTTTATGCAAACTTAACTTGATTCAGTTTTCAAGTATTTACGAATTCAGCAATTCTAATTCAAATCTATGAAAAATTTCTGTAGCCAACTCTAATTCTCGTGTATAATTAGGACGCTATATTGTGTGCTATAAATCTAATTTTCGCTTAATTTGAAAAAAATGTGTAGTTATGTTAGAAGTCTATATCGCTTCTGTTGGGACTTGGGATTCTCAAATAATCTTGGAGATCTGCCTTCGATGACAGGCATTAGGCAATCTACACCGCTGACATGGGACACGAAGAAAATGGGCATCGAATGGATGCACCGGGCCTATATTTAAATGGGAAATTTCAAATAAAATAATTGCAATGTAAACGATAATATCCACACACCAAAATAAAATAGTAATTAAGATAAACTGAGAAATAATGGAAATGTATCAAATAAGCCCGGTATGGAAGAAGGTTGCTTTGGTATGGAAAATTGTAAATATGCTATGAACGAGTGAGGCGGGTATGCAATATTGAAATTTTCAGTTCCATAACATACGATATGCGCTGCAGACGTTCGGTTATATCAAATGTGAAATAGTGCCACAGAATGAGCAACAACTATGCTGCGTCAGATATTTCCAGCCACGAAGGTTCCGATGAATGCACTGCATTAGAATCTCTAAAGACATAGACATGATGGCAGCACATAAGTCCAAGATGATAAATGTGTCCTGAACTTGATTGAAGTCGCAATGCCAAAAGGTTTGAGATTTAACCAGAAGGGAAGTCAACAATAATCGTATCGTGAACAAATTTCGAACTAACAGACAAGGTATGCTTAAATGTCGAGTTTGCTTATTGCGTCAATGAACTCAGATCCTGGAGCAAATAGCAAGCCCCGTCGTAATTGATTGTAGAAGTTTCGTTTCCCGATGTCGTCTTGCAGCCTCAGCGATGCCTTTACTAATTACCTTTTCAAATTGTTCTAACGCTTGCATGCGACAGAATATCGATTATCTATGAAGTAGGACCAATAATTTTCACTCGAAAGCCAGATTGAAATAAAGCGTTGAAGCGGCGCATAGCCCTGTACGATTTCTTATGGTTTTGTCTCTTTCTCTGTCCACTTGAGCTTAGCTCAAACGTATGAACGACTATATATATATAGGCTGCATAGTTTTCACCTATAGGCTGCATCGTTTTCTCTGAGGGCCACAGGCTTCACAATGCACAATAGCACCGCACCACCTGATCTACAGCAATAGCACGCTGTCTACTTTAATTTTCCGCCAAATGAAATGGGAAATTTTCGAGAATGTAACATTATTATTTAGTGTATCAGGGTTTGTCGAGCAAAAGTTGATGAAAGTAGGAAGCCTTAGAATTGATATGTTATAATATACATACACAGTTTTGGCGAGCGATATCTTTAATGTAGCTTTGGGACATTAAAAAGATATCAATACAGACATATAGTAAGAATGCGCCAAAGTAGTGGTTCACAATCGCCGATCCGTGGACTGGTGCCGGTCCGTGGCAATTTTCCTGCCGGTCCGCCAAATATATTAGAATTCCAATCAATTCCAAAATGAAATAAGTTGTGCGCTTGTTTATTTATTAGGGGAATGAAACATCACATTTTAAATTGATTGGGCAGTTTGGAATGTAATTTTTGCATGGTGCAATAATCTATTTTGGGCGTACTTCGCAATGGTACGAGTTATTAGTATTATTATTGTTAATAATCGAGAGTTATAAGTGGCGCATGTCGTTGTTTGCGACCTTGTGCGCCACGGACAATAATGTTTTCTCTAGGTTCGGATTATTATGCTATATAGGGCAGAGATTGTGTCAATGGTGCAAGTGCTGTAATGTTGTAACCTAGAACTTGTTTCGGAAAGTTATAACTTAAAGCTACGGAGATTTTCAAAGTTCGTTGAATTCCGACAGCGCAATAAGCGACACTTTGTAGTATACCAAAGAATATAACAAACAGCAAAGTCGCATTTCATTCATCATCAACTTAGCGGTCTTTAGAGGACTTTGCGAGCTTCGCCTGCAGAAACTTCAATAGAATAGAACCACACATAAATATATAATAATGAAATTCAGTTTCCAATATATTACATATGAGTTGCATACATTTGTCGTAATTAAATTTAGGTTTAATTTAGATTTTTGAAGGTTCGCTGGTATGTATATTTGATGTTTTACCGGTCCGCGACGTCAAAAAGGTTGAGAGCCACTGTGCTAAAGCACAAGCTGTTCAAGAAAAACTTAGCACATAAAACGACCTCTAATGGTCAACAAATGAATCAGATAGGCATGAAGAGGTTTATTCCTTATATGACGAAACTCAAAAAATCCTGAGCTTGAAGTAGGCTAGTTGTAAGTTACGTACCATATCATAAACGCTGATATATACATAAATAGATAAATTCTTAAGATATACATCAAACATATATGTGGAATCACGGCTGAAAAATTCGTTGATTTCTCAGTGCTTCTGCCTCCTTGACATTTGTCGCGTTCGAACTCTGTTATTAACCTCGAATGTCCTCAGAGTAACACCGAATATGTCTTCATGCAAATGTTTCGTTTCCTGAATGAAAAGGAACATATTGCGAAGGTCTCCGGCAAAATCATGAAGTGTGAAGTGGATACAAAGCATATACGGTGCTTACTTTCAATTTGGCGATAAAATCCGTAGCTGTTCTGTTATTCATTTTGCCTTTGGACGCCATCACATCGATCAGAGACGTATTGACACAATCCGCCATCGTGACGTCACCACAGATATACACGTGACCGTCTTTTTCCGCCAGCCAGTTATACGCCAAATCGGCTAGTCTCTCTTTCAGGACGTGTTGTACATATTGCTGAAGATTCAATGCATATGCAAGTGGTTTGGCTTCCATATGCGAAAAATCGTCTCATAACTAGAAGCGGGATTCCAGAGGGCGGCAACTCCGAAAAATCAGAGCGGTCGCTATATGTTATTCCGCAATGCGTAACTTGACACCAAAATATGTCTGTCATGCAGAATACGTGTTGCATAACTGCTAGCGTGCTAGACCATGGAAGCAGTTAATCGCAGCGTATACCACAACAATTAACACGTCGGTCGCACTAAAGCTGCTATACGTTTACTACCACTGGTAGAAAATACACGTATACCATATTTTGAAACCTAATTGGTATCAAACCAAACCTGCTACATGCGTTTAACATTTAACATTCCAGATCTACGTTTAATTGTTTATCACCTTATCACATATACTGAACAGTAAATAAACCCCTCTCCGGTGCTTTTTGAGTAGTATCTTTGATTTAAAATATCCTTCTAACAATATAGGTCTCAGATCATGCCCATTGCGGATGACTGCATGGGTCGTGCGAGTGAGCCAGTGTAAACCGAGCGAGAAAGTGTAATGGTGATGCGTCCGGCTTCTTGATCGGTAGGACGTGCGTTCGATCCCAAGCCGGGTCAGACCAAAGACTCGAAAACTGGTATCCGCAGCTATCCTGCAGGCGCTCAGCATCCACGGATAGCATGGAGGAGAGAAAAGCGGGGGTGCTGACTATATGACCTTACGAAATCTCCCTTCTCTCTCTCTCTCTCTCTCTCTCTCTCTCTCTCTCTCGTGAGACCCTTATAAAACTGGGTTGCGCTCTAAAATTTTCGAGGATCAGTGATATAAGATATTGGATTTGGATTTTTACCTTAGGCTGATCAGGAAGCCTTGAGAAGGCCGTTTCATGATGGGTGATAGCTGCATATTTCATGGCTTGTTGGATTTCCTCTTTGTAAAGATGGTCCTGTTCCGGATGTCGACATCCAAACAGTAAAGCCATCTCGCCGCAGGTAGTACCTGCAGATGAGCGATTAGAGAGGATTAAAGACTTCGCATTTGGATATTGAAACGCAAATTGAATCTAACCGTTCTCTATTTCATGTTTTCGCTGTTGCCAGAAACTTCGAAATGGTGCAATTCCGGTACCAGGACCAATCAAAAGAACTGGTTTCGTCGGGTCGTCTGGTAGGCGGAATTCTGTGGCGCTGAATATGAATGGGGCATTTAACATTCACAAAGATCTGCTGAAAGGACCCTTGAACATAGGCAATATGCATATTTGCTTCGATACAGTAATGAAATATCGTAATGTGATTTTGACTTCGTGCTAAAATTACTCACGGTCGGATAAAACAATGTACTTCGTCACCATGCGATGCCTTATTCAAATATGTAGAGCACACACCGTGATGCATCGGTCCTTTTCCACCTGACGTAGAAATATTGGAATCATGATTAGATTACTCGTGAGACAAATTCTAGTGCACACATTACCCTGCGTGTTGTAATTGACCACTGATACAGTTAGGTGGACTTGTCCCGGATGCACCGATGCGGAACTGCTAATGGAGTAATAGCGACATTGCAACGGATGCAATTGACTGAGAAGAAGAGAGGCTTCGATTTTAACGGATGGGAACTCGTCCAGCACTTCGGGTATGTTTGGCATGTAATGGAACTTCCATTCCTCGTATTTCGACTTTCCCTATCGAAAATATTATGCTTGTTAAGTATCAGAGGTTAAAATGTCTCGATTCTGTTATTATAAGCTGCTTTCTGGGCTACGATTTGTTGTGAGCATTGGATTTGCATTTCAGGAGAATCTTGTTCGCAAATGACACCGATCAATATTTGGTTCAAATATGAAGTCTATATGTAAGTCTCCTAATTGATCTTGCCACTAAAATTGACAACATCAGATGTAAAAATAGTAGTTGCTAAGGGACATTACTGCCAACCTCAGCAAGTTCCTGTAGTCTCGATTTCTCTTTGTCGTTTGTCGCGCAGTCCGCGAAAAGTTTCAGCAACAATGGCGTCGGGCAAGAGTTGATGTCCAGATACCTTTCAAATGCGCATCTAAGGGTGCATGTTGGAAGGCGCTTATCGGGTACCCAATTACTGATGGTTCCTGTAGGCAGGGAAAACAATATATACCGAATCGGTGGCATGTAAGCTATATAAACATTAGAAGCGACTTAATGTAGCAAACTTTGAATCTGGGTGGGTGCATTTCCGTTCAGTGATTATCTAGGCGAGACTTTCGGTTAACAGGACAACACAAATTTGATTGTGAGTATATACTGAAAAAGCAGCACTTAATTTATAAATGGGAACGCCCAATCTGCTTCTTGAAGAAAAATACGAATGCCCGTATACAAGCGAAGACACACGAGAACAATTCGTCAGTAGAAATTGAACGCATTGCTCACACCTAATGCCGTGGTTCTCTGCTCAAACATTTGCAGCTGTATCGGAGTGTCTTCGTCGATATCGTCCGATAACCTCGCGAGAACCCCTGAAATTATAGAAGACGACCAAACGGTGATTGAAGTTGACTTCATTTTCAGATCATAACTGTTTGCGTATAGTTGGGTCTGATTTATTTGGTCGCGAGCGACTATAACACCCTTTAACGGTGACAGTAAGAAATGTAGCCTACTTATGAATCGCAATTACAACAGTGTATATGTTTTACAGGTATAGGAACGCGTCCGTCCTTCAAAGCAATAAGTACACGTACATCAGCACAAAAAGTCAGTGAAACTGTAAATATTGGGAAGGGGATCTACCAAGTTGACTTCCTTCCGTCTCTGTTCGGGAATGGACTTGAAAATTTACTCACGGTTGACGATTTCTGGTTGATTACGCGGATACATCCCAAGATGATCACCGGGTAGATACTGAATGTCGCTGCTTTCCGGACAATCTAGTTGTACGAGAAGGGTGGTGCGCCTGGAAAATTAGTTGTCTTCAGAGAGGACATTTCAACTTTAAGGATGTAAAGGAACGCGACACCGTAATAACGAATGTAAAAAAACAAATTCGAGAAATTATCTCAGTGGATTACATGTATTAACCTCAATTAACTCACAGCCATGTATTTTACTTGGACCAGCCTTCTTTTTCGATAACTCACAGAAGCAGGGGTGGGGTGGGCAATTATTTTTCTTTGCGGGCCAAATGAGTAACAGAAAATGCGTTGGCGGGCCGAGTCAAAATGTTTAGCTATATTTTTCAGCGTATTAATTTTATTTCTAAATTGAAAGCAGTGAATTTGTTGTTATTTAATGCTGCTCAGTGAATATACATTGATATAACATAATGAGAAAATTGCGGTTAATTAACAAAAACCAATAATCTGTCTATTTTCCGCCATAATTTGAAACAATGGTAAACATGATACATTTTGAATTCTCATTAATCCACGTTTTTATATTAAGACATTGAAAGGTATTTGGGATTCTAGAAAGCTTATTGTCTTGATCGCTGCCTTCCGAATTGGCATATATACTAATTACTAATACATATCGGTTTCGGCCAGCACGAGGCGGTACTTTTGGTCAAGTTTCCTCGCCGCCGATCTTTTTAGCAGCACACTTCGCAGAGTCGCGTGTTAGCCTAAAGGTAATTCCCAATGTCGTGGTGTGTTGTAACGCGATAACGGCCGACTCTAAAATGCTGATCTCTATAAATTAGGCGTTTTCGGGGTACCCATATTAATATCAAAACATCCAGTCACGATAAATCGCGCGAAGAAAATTTGACCGAAGCTTTATATATTTCTGAAAGCGACTCTTAGATATATGTTTATTCACCGAATAATTTCGAGTCCCATTCGAGCTTAGGCCCCCTCCAATTTTGAGGTGCGTCATTTACTGTATGTATTTATACTTTAGTGCTCCATACCGTCTTTGAATTTCAGCATTCGGCTTGCTTTTTTGACATACCCGTTCATCCTTTATGGATGATGATGTCTCGCAGTAAAAACTATTAGGGATGGTGTGAACCCCTGAAATGTTCAGGTTCGTGTGAACGCGAACCTTTTTGAAAGGTTCTGTGTGAACGCGAACGTGAACCTCATGACGTCATGTGACGTCATATAGATAATTCCATCCCTACATTTTAGTAAAATGATGTATTAATGTACACGATACCTAGCGACGACTCAGGTCATATTATGTCGCAATGCTAAAGTACATGCTGACTTCGTCTAATGTTTTAACTGGAGCCATCAAATGCTACATTAATTCCATAAAATCAATATCTTCGATTGCTTTGCCAACAATTTCGACAAGAACTTGCAAGGGAATATAAGCTTACGTCGTAACGGTCTAGGCCGGACCGGGCAATGTATTTGCCGTCTGCCTATTGTTGCATAGACATTGAGCAGAGCGTAAAACTGGTTTCTAGACTAGCTAACGATATTAACCCATAAACAAGTTTTACAGCAGCCAACACCCCAATCGCACGGATTTGATTTCTATGATATATAGAGACATATCACATCAAGATGGATCCCATACGTCTGCTAGTTTCTATACATTAGACAGCGATGTATTATTCTTATCAGTTTCATTAATTGATTGAAGAATCATCATTCGTTGACTACCTACATGTAGTGTATTTCGTTCTTGATGGTGTGTGATCGCGGGTCAAGCTAACAGCATAGAGTCACTAAATATTCACAAAAGGAATGCTGAATATTTCCAGTATAAACTTTTGTAACAACGCGTGTAAAATCGTTGAGATCGGCAAAGTACATGCTCGTTTAGTGTTGATTTTTATGCTTCCAGCGCCATGTATAGAGTGGTCTGAAGTTGAAATGCAATGAAATTCAGCCAAAGATGTTGTACTGACGTGAAAATCGTAATATATGAAAAGGTTCACAGTGCAGAACCTACCAAGGTTCGTTTGTGAACGTGAACCTCTAAATTTCAGAGGTTCGCACACAGAACGCGAACGTGAACCTCACGTTCACACCATCCCTAAAAACTATCACTGATTGACTCGTTTTACGAAATGGTATTTGGAAACGTATAGCCTATCACGAAACAATTTGAAGCACAGACCGTGCAATGCATAATGTGACAATGGCAACAAAGAAGGTTTGAACTAGAAGAAAAGATGGACTTCTTGGAACTTAAATTTTTACGACATACATTGCTACATTGGCTTTATTTTGAGTGATCATTACGCATGCAAACCTGCGAGGGACGCAGGCTGCGTAATCGCGGCATATTAATGGGCACTTAAACAAGCTTCAAATGTACAGAAACTTCCGTTCCGGTTCAGTTTATGGTTCAGTCTATGGTTTTATTCCATGCAGCAATATTCAAAAGTAGGTTTTATGTTTTTAATTCCAACAAACGGGCACGCAGGCCGCTCAGAATAGCTCTGCGGGCCGCATTTGGCCTGCATCAGGCCCGCTGGCAGCACTTTGCCCAGGTCTGGGTTAGACAAAGCCAATGTTCCTATTGAGAAAAAGCCTTTTGTCTTTAGAACATGTCAGACATACGCATTTACGCGGACATGCATATATTATAGTCACCCAGATTCCTTTGACTGCAGGTTTATTGTTTTGTTCATCAAGCAAAGAGATATCTTCTTTTTGTGGAATTTCGATAGACCTGCAAAGTACATAAAAGTTCTTTCCATAACTGAACAATACCAACTACTGTGGTTTATGTATTATTAGAATGTCATCAATTAGCAATTTCATTTATTCTAGTTCGACTGAGTTACCTTCAAGGATATCAGGAGACACATCGTCGTCAATGTCAGATGTGACTCGGAATTTGTTGGTACTCCAACTTCTGTCCTGCCCCATAAGAGATTTACTAGCGGCGTCCGACGATACGCCTTCACCGACGCAAAATGTTTGGCACGCCGCCTGGTGACGAAAAATATACTTAGTTTCCAACAGTTCATTGCTGCGAAACATTCCGGTGTTTAGCAGATTATTATTATCGAGGTCACGCTCTTCAGATAAATCAAAATGCCCATTTAAGCCACTCGCTCTATCTATATCCGGGATATCTAGAACCAGTTCCCTCATAAAAACCTTGAAAACGTCTTTGGCCCATGTACGAAACGATTCTTCTTGACCACATAGCTCATCGCCCTCGCCGATTTCAATTAATCGCTCTCCCTGCATTTCACCGAGTAGCGTGTCAATCGCGTGGGCGAAGGCGCAGAAGTGAGGGTAGGCTCTCGATCCCAGCCCGAAAACAGCAAATCTGCAATGTTTAAATGGTTCCCAGTGAAACATAAGGTCGGTAAAATTCTACCTTGACTATAAACGTGGGTTTTGTCTATTTCGGGACTGCGGTGTCGACATGCTGACGGTGTCTAGTTTTTGCCTACAGGGTACAGATGTTGATTGATCACCAAGTTATTCAGCAGAGGGAGTTGGTTCACGGTGGATTTTCACTGATGATGCTTCAGAGAAATAGTCGGATTCTGGGAACTTCGTAAGATACCGAAATTATGTTTAAACGCACGAACACTTTGATACTATTACAGCCTATATTCAAGACATTTCGGAATGCCGCGTTTAATCATGGATAATACGTTCACGTGCTCCATTTATCGTTCAGCATACTTTTCATGGTGCAAATTATATATCCATACATATGTATACCTACAATGAATATTGTTAGCATTACAGCGTTTTACACCCGTAACGTTTGTTCAAGTTGATGTTACAGACCAGATTATTTCAAAACAAAATCCTAACCTCAGATTAGATAAGAATCCTGCCGCCTCTGCGATATTAGCAGAATCGTCTCTGGAGACTGAGGAACAGGATTGTTCACGTTTCAAGCGGCGCGAACGGCGTGTAACATTGTGAATGCTGGAATATTGTTTGACGTCTTCCCTGGATAGAAATTACAGAATTGAAGACTTTGAAAAGCTAACGTCAACTGGAATCATACCGATTCGCTTCGGATTTTGAAACCTCTAGAAGATTTTGCGCCAAGTTCTGTCAAAGCAGGAAAATAAATCATCAACTAACAATGTAAACACAAACATATTTTAATCTTATAATAAGAATGCTGGGGCAAGGTATATTATACATTCGAGCACAGGTGCATGTATATTGGGATTCTTTTAGCATACGCTTTCCGAATACCAATGGCATGACTAAGGAATGCGATCCATTGATCATATTGCACACCCTCGTAGAGAAGTAATGTAACACGACAAGACCCGCGTTGGATTGGTGTTTTCTGGGTTCCCTCCTTTTAATATATGGAAGGATAGCGATTATAGCGTCTGGGTAAACTGGAAAAAATTGATAAACATCGCTTTCTCCGTCCTACGTTTCTGGTGGAGTGCTAGACCTTGTTAGTACTATGTGAGTCGCGACTCGCGAGCACTGGAAAGCCTATACAAAACAGGGGCACATGGTTTCACCAAGGCCTGTTTGTACGCACAGTGCAGTTTCACTGCCTGATGACGAATGCTACTCAAATACATCAATACTACAGAAATAACACGGATGAAATATTATCACTTACCACTCCGTTTTCAGGGGGATCGCCGTTTCCGAAGGTACTTGTAACAACCAGAAGCAAGGTTTCGTGCTCGAGATTGGATACATCGTAATCTTCCATACACACGACCTGTTACAGAGAGCAAAAATAATCTAGCGGAATGACATGACTGGGACCGGCTGTAGCATGCGCCTATTCCAAGATGATATATGGTCAATACTTCGAAAGTTACTTTCCTTCCATCGCATATAAAGTCGTAGAACAGCCCAGTGTTGGGATCAAGTCACTACCTTCGAGTCACGAGTCATTTCGAGTCGTTGCAGATTTTGACTCGAGTCAAGTCAAGTCACTTGATTTTCAAAGGTGACTCGAGTCAAGTCAAGTCACCCGATTTTCGGAGGTGACTCGAGTCAAGTCAAGTCAAGTCACTAGTCGAGTCAAGTTGAATTTTCGAAGTACGATACATGATTCAAGGTCATTGCATTTTGCTAACTGTGTTAAATAAAGATGGAGTCCCATTTATTCTGAATCGAGGAACGAATAAAGAGTTGATTATACAGCACGCAAGAAGACCCCCTATCGCTTGTGCATACGTAGAACGTTCAAACTACGCAATTATATCGGTATAGCCTCAGTCTATATATAACAGGGGTGGGAAAACTGCAACTCGCAAGCCGCATGCTGCTCTTTGAATCTTTGATTGCGGCTCTCCAATGAGTGTGCTTGTGCAATGCGCATTCGGTAATAATGAACGTAAGCCACTGTGCCTTTTCCGTCAAGATTCGCCCAATAATCACAAAGCTACAGTTCAAACGTCAATACGAATCCAAACACTAAAACCTTAGGTGCCACGAGTAACCCAAAAAAGACATATTTACGAAGTATTATGATTACCGAGCTCCGCACAGTTTGACGTCATATCAGTCCGATTTCCAACACCCTGCAGCCTAGATGGAGACGCATCGTCTTATACCACACAATAATAAACTTCATTCGATACCCTACATTTCCTTGTGACGGAATAAATTGGTAGCCTATATATAAATTTTTGTGTTGCGGCTCTTTTGAGGCAACAATTTTTGATATGCGGCTCGCGCGTGAAGAAGCTATAATATAGGATAGCATATGAAGCATCAAAAAGTTCCATAAAATGATATGGAGCAATACCCTTCCCACATAGGCCTATATATCAATGATATACAACTATAAACGTCGGACGATATTCGTTCGATTTAAAGCACGCAAGAGGGTTGGTTGAGGTGAGCAAGTTTGCGACAACGTAAGCTATATGCACCGATCACTGCGTTAACGATCAATTCATTAGTGATGTAACAATGGAGGCTCGGTAAAATGCATCAATGAGTGATCGGTTAACAATCCGAACTTATACAAGATACGGCGATTTTGTCGACATCGATTACTTGATGACTTGAAATTGACTCGTAAATTTTGCTTCGAGTCACGAGTCAATCTGCATTTTTGAAGCGTCGAGTCAAGTCAAGTCAAGTCATTTTTGGCAATGTGACTCGAGTCAAGTCAAGTCATACGAAAAAGGTGACTCGAGTCTGACTCGAGTCAAGTCATGACTCGAGTCATCCCAACACTGGAACAGCCATGTACAATAGTACAGTACACTGTGCAGCAGCCTGGGCTGCGGGTAGAGCTAACGGAAAACATTCCAAATATTTAACTATATGCGTAGTAATTGTGCGACGTAATGTCACGTACCATTAGGGCTAAAGCGATTTTTGCCTGTATTTAAGTTGGACAATATTTATGAATAAAGGTTTCAATCACTGTGTAGAATTACAGCAGTGATAAACGCGAGAGATTGGTGTTCGCAAAACATCTGTAAACACAGGAATTTAGCGAGAACAGTTCAAATTTCATCGAGCGTGAACGGGCTTGTTAACCACAATGGCATTTGTCCCCCTCCCAAAGCGTTGGCTTACTTTTGCTGAAAACGCATGGTTGAATATGTCCTTCAACGATTTGGCGTATTCCAACGATTTTCCGGTTTCCGTGGCATACAGAATCGTGCATTTGACGCGATTCGCCATTGCTTTTCCCATCATCGAAGACATTATCAACACAGACCTATGGTAAAGGAGAAGTAACAATCATGATCTGCATGCGGCGGCACAACATTTGTACGTAAAAGCGCGGCCGTTAAAGAGAGGGGATGGGTCATCATGATGAATCAATCTTCATGTCATTATGAGTAGATTTCAATTATGTTTTCCACCCAACTGTGCACAATGTATATGTTTCAATTGTTCCGTGGATATATGGGGAATGTGCATTGGGCATAATAGCATGCAATACTTCAATATGTGGGTGGGTTAAAGTTCGGATTAAGTTCGTGTTAAAGTTAGATTTAGGGTTAGGTTAGAGTTGTAGTTACGGTTTGAGTTGGGTCAATCTCGGAGTTATGGTTGTTGAGTTAGGTTAGGATGGGGGTTATAAAGTCCCATGCTCATTGATCAATTGTCGTATGCTCAACTGTCGTGTTTCATTATGTTTCAATTTCACATGCTCAAATGTCGGGCCTTCACCACAATTCTTAATGTTCCCGTCTAGTCAAGTAAGCCTACTTTGCAATTCTTTTGAAAGGTTTCGGTTTCTTGATTTTAGCTGAGCTCCCCTTCCATACGTGATAATTCCATGGATTCGGCTGTAAATAGCAGGGCGATGCTATGATGCAGCAAGGTAAAACAAATCGTATCCCACCGACCTGATACTGACACGACGGGTTCAGAGAGTAATTCAGAATTTCTTGGTGGAAAATCGGGGTCAAACTTCCAGAAATCGGCGGCGTCAGCCACACCCAATCGCCAGGACAACCCCCACGAGTTTTGATTTCATTTGCGAAATGTTTCATGAAGGAGTCGCAAGCGGAATGGTGATCCATAATCGTGACACGATCGGACTGAAATGGGTTGGAGTGACAAATTAGATGACTACTATTATTAGGATACATTAACGACCACAGAAGGTATTGGCGTAAGCAAGGGCCGAAATGAACCATGACCGTATGTTGGCTGAAACCTGCAATTTCGATATGTCCACGTGTACAGGCGCCGAATAGTCCTGTCTCTTACAATCTGCACCCGCTGTACAAATGCGGTCCGTTGGGGAGAATATTGCAGCCCGTGAAGTAATGCGAATTTGGAATTGTATGCATGTTCCCAAAGTAATTTTTCATTTATTTCGGTCTATCATAGGGTTACCATATTTCTGTAACCTAAATTCCGGACACTTTTTAGCGCCCACTAGTGGATTTCAAAATGAGTTATGACGTCACAATGGGAAAGCTTTTCCTCATAGACCAGAGGTGGTCACGATCCGGTTTAGGAGTATGTGGCTATGGTGCTGTGTAATCGCGACCGAAAGCACATGTTTTCAGCCCCTTCCCGCCCAAATGAACAATGATTTTGACCCCACACTATAGGGTAATCGATGCTACTTCTGGGAGGTGCTTGTTATATGAACCTGGTCGTTAACTTATTTGAATTAATTCTGTCAATAATATTGGTCGTACCATGTAGATACTACTCTCCGCCCACATGATCAGAGTTAGCGGTAGAGCTAGTTCGAAAATACAGGGAGCGTAATTACACGTCGTTAAGTCATGTTCATGCCCTACCGATAAGATTGTTTACCAGCTTTATGCCGGTAAGCACCACGTAGCTTTATCAACACCACACATCCAGTAGTTTCCAACCTTTTATGGTCACGACTCCACCTCCAATTTTAAAATGTTCCGTTGGCCAGATCAAAATTTGATGAGCTGGTTACTAAAAGAAGTCAGCACCTTTTCCCAGACTTACTCACGGACTATTTTGGAAGCTGATTACGTTCAACCTATCCGCAAACCTCAGAATAAAGACGAACGCATGCATTAGCATAAATATTCATAAAAATATTGTTTTTGTGCTGATTTAAGAAAAAAAATTATTAGCCTACGTGAAGTATTCAAAATTCCGGACATTTGGCATATTTTAGAAATTCCTCCCGGACGCTAGTTGGAACAGTGAAATTCCGGACATGTCCGGGAAATTCCGGACGTATGGCAACCCTAGTCTATCATGTGTTAACGATTCGAATATTTTTAATAGCGACAATTTTACCGGTGTTCACGACACAACAACAAGTCTCAACAAAACATTATCAACGATGGACCCCGAAGGTAACTCGTGAGAAATTCATGAATGATCTCAAACGTATGGTATCCTGGCCCTTGATTTTCGAGAGAAAAAAACACTTCAATTAGTTCTGTCAATAAATGTGGCCCCGTATATGCAATATGTGCAAGTATAGCATAGGGTTGCCATACGTCCGGAATTTCCCGGACATGTCCGGAATTTCACTGTAAAAACTGCGTCCGGGAGGAATTTTTAAAATATACCTAAATGTCCGGAATTTTGAAGGCTTTAAGTAAGCTCATAATTTTTACCTAAATCAACATACACAAGATTATTTTTGGGCATTTTTATGCTACATGAAATTTTTCTCCGCGCTGCGGGCGTTTTAGTATCATATACATTTAATTATAATATTGGGACTATCACCCTGGCAAAAACAGCGATCAAAAATAAATAAAAAATAACATTCATTTACAAAAAGACGTCTGATTGTAATGGCAATTACAAGATAACAGGCAATTACAAGATAACAGTATCTCCATATAGTCGGTTTCGGGCAGGCCGTTTGGATGATATATTCAATGATGGTGGTTCTAAACCTGGGGGTAGTTTGCCTTTGTTCTGGGGTTCAAGAAGATGTTTAACGTAATTAGCTTCCAAGATAGGCCGTGAGTAAGTCTGGGCAAACGTGCCGACATTTAATTAGTAATCAGCTCTTCAAATTTTGAGCTGGGTCACGGCATATTTTCAAATTAGAAAGGGAGTCGCGACCATAAAAGGTTGGAAACCACCGGATGTGCGGTGTTTATATAGCTCAGTGGTGCAGTGCGCACCGGTATTAGGCTGATAAATAATCTTATCGGCGTGTCATGAACATGACTTAACGATGAACAATCACGCTCCTTGCATTTTCGAAGTCATCATCCTCCAACTGCTCTACCGCTAACTCTGGCCATGTGGGCGGAGAGAGAATCAAATTATACAGTAATATATGGAAGAACCAATATTATTGACACAACTTATTTAACGACCAGATGCGTATAGTAAGACCCCAGAAGTTACATCGAATACCCTATGGGGGGCCAAGATCAGTGTTTATTTCGGCGGGAGGGGGCTGAAAAAATGTGGCTTCGTAACCACCTCTAGTCGATAGACAAAGCGTTGCTGGTGTGACGTCATATTGATCGACAATGTACTCACACCTCATTTGAAATCCGATAGTGGGCGCTGAAGAGCGTCTGGAATTAGTGAAACCATAGTGTCCTATATGGTGTCGACACAAGCAAATCGCACGGTTCAATGAAATTGTATCACGTCACAGTTTCCATTTGGCCACAGGCAATTTGACGGTGATTTTTGACCGACTTGCCGAGCATTAAATTTGATGAATCGGGTATCAATCGAAAGCTGACGCTGTACTGCTTGCGAAAATATAAATTTTATTCCACTCATGGCCCTGGAACCCCCACAATCTGCCCCAAATTATTCATTGTCGAGTAGATTGGCAGTGTGACGCAACAATGATGTCTGGCGAAACGAGACTAGCTCAAGAGCAAGGATGCGGCCGAGCGGCGAGAGTGGGATCAGCTGACGTCGCGGCAATAGCATGTGCAACCGCGCCACAGAGAAACGCTGCGCTGTTGATACTTTTTCTATGCGTTTCGGTACAAGCGAGCACACACCATCCTTTCCATGACTTGTAAGGGTAGAACTGGGTCCACGGAATGTATTAGGGCCCTACCAATTTTCGCGCAATATCCTTCAGCTGATAGAGATATGTAGGCTACGTCTAAGTAGTCTACATTGGATATGTCAGATTATTATGATATCGATTGCCTTAGCCCGCTTGACTTGTAATGGTAGAACTGGGTCCACAGAATGTATTTGGTCCCTACCAATTTTCGCGCAATCCTTCAGCTGTTAGAGATATTTCTAGTAAGAAAAATATCCTTTCAAGTAATAAGATTCACTCAAGACAGCAAATTTAGATAATGTAAGTATATCATATTGTAGTAATACAACTACAGTGTTGAGTTTTCACTCTAGTCCCCATAAGCACCACGTCGGTGACCTTGCCAAATTCCGAGAAGGCGAAAAAGTGCAAACTCTGTTGGGCCGAATGGACAATGGACATTCAGTTATTCACAGATGCGAAAAAATACTGCAAATCCGTTTTACGTAAGTTACATTAGGAACATATATACAGGCTACAGAATGAATATAATTCAAATATCTGTGATACCAGTGTATTACTTTTGACGCAAAAGGTCCCCGGCATTCAAAAAACCTATTTGGTGATTGAAAAATGCTAAACCAAATTCCAACGTCAACGTTTATAGTGATATCAGATATATTCCAGTGAAAAACAAAGGTATGAATTTGGTGGTAACATTTTGGAATCATTTGGCAGGTATGGCCCGCAAGCTTTCTAGTAACGGATTGAATCCGGACAGCGATACCAGTTTAATTCGACACTCCTGCTGTTAAACTTTATTCAACAATCAACATTTTACCTGCTGCATTCGCGGACCAAGTCCTACCCATACGGATAAAATAAAAGCTTGTAATGTATGCTCAATTGCTCATGCTCAATGCTCCTTGCTCACACTTAACCATAAAAGCGACTATAGAAAGTATCGACACCCGCCATCAACAGCGCGACGTGTCTCTGGAGCCCTACGCAACAAGCGGGCTAAGGCAATCGATATCATAATAATCTGACATATCCAATGTAGACTACTTAGACGTAGCCTACATATCTTTATCAGCTGAAGGATATTGCGCGAAAATTGGTAGGGCCCTAATACATTCCGTGGACCCAGTTCTACCCTTACAAGTCAAGGAAAGGCTGGTGTGTGCTCGCTTGTACCGAAACGCATAGAAAAAGTATCAACAGCGCATCGTTTCTCTGTGGCGCGTTTGCACATCGCTATTGCCGCGACGTCAGCTGATCCCACTCTCGCCTCTCGGCCGCATCCTTGCTCTTGAGCTAGTCTCTAGTTTCGCCAGACAGCATTGTTGCGTCACACTGCCAATCTACTCGACAATGAATAATTGGGGGCTGATTGTGGGGGTTCCAGGGCCGCGAGCGGAATAAAATTTATATTTTCGTAATCAGTGCAGAGTCAGCCTTCGATTGATATCCGATTCATCAAATTTAATGCTCGGCAAGCCGGTCAAAGATAACCGTCAAATTGCCTGTAGCCAAATGGAAATTGTGACGTGATACAATTTCATTGAACCGTGAGATTTGCTTGTGTCGACACCATATAGGACACTATGGTGAAACTAAAATATGGCAACCCTAGTATAGCAGTATCATTCACAAAATTCATTCAATTGATGTTACGGCCGCGCTTGATACAAACACTTGAACTCGAAAAAATGCGTGTGCTGCAGTTAGGAGAAGATGATGCCGTAATTACCTCCATCATCCAATAATGAAGAGTTCGAGAAGTGGCATTAATGGTAAAGTCTCGATGTCCAATGCCCATACATGTATAGGAATATCGAAATATTCGAAATTAGAATTCTTCAAAGCAGCGTTAAGCAACTCCGCTTGAGGGGAAAGTACACGTGTATACAACTATGGCACAGAACAGGTCCCTTATAATTGCACTTGAAGCAAGCATGTTTAAAACATGGTCCTTGTTTAAAAACATGTTTTTAATGTTGTTTTTCAGCCATGACGCCATGTATCTTTAATTGTGACGTCACAGTGTGTTGACAGTGACAATTGAAAATATAGGGTGAATATAACTCCCCTTGACGAAAAAGGCTTCCGACCCCTGTCATAACCAGATACAAGTTATCTTTAACCAGGTGTACATCGTTAGCGGGGGAGATAGCGTAGTGGTAACGATAAGCGCCCACCAATGTGACGGACCCGGTCCGATTTCCGTCGGGGGTTTATCTGGGCTCCTCTTCTTTCGCCGTTGCCGTTCTTACGGCGACAAAAAAGCTCAGAAAAAGACCCAACGAAAGAAAGCACTCACAAGGAATGGAAAGAACTAGTAGAAAGAGCCGCGGCTTCGAAAAGATCAGCATCGAAAAGAACTGTGACATCGTGCACTCTAGGCCGAGGTGGGTGTTAGAGTAAAGGATCGCTACTGATGCGTGTCGTTCGACATCCTCCTATCTGTTCATGACATCGCATTGTGTCTTATCGCATTATACATTGTGTGTGACTTGTTCAGATGAAAAATATAACCCAACGATATTATTATGCAGCATATTTACGGTAGGCGTCATCATCATCAAAACATCCATTCCGTACCAATGATTTATAGGGTTCTAACGATTCCATATTGTATATGCTGCACCCGTTTTTTAAGCATAATTACACAATTATACAATTTTCGAAAAAAACATAATTTTTTATTGGCATTTTTAAAAGACTATTTGTTTTAAATGCGACCCTACTTATAATGCTACATACCACTGCAAATGGCAAGGATCTCGGACCGTAACGCAACTCATGGACCATAACTGAAAATATATCCGAATCTACCGACCCGTGTAAGGACATCTACTCAGACCTGAAGATGTACTGTGCAGATAAGGATATTCGAGATCAAATTTCATTGGCCTATCTACAGATCAGACATATACCTGGTAACTGTGAAGTACAGCGATGTTGAATTCTACCATTGCAACATCTTTCCAAAGTGATGACGCATTTTTCGTGTCCAGACTCATCTTACGGGCGACTTCCTAGGAATCACAAGCGAAATCAGTATTTAAGGTACCCTTTATTAGACCCTGCACAATGCTTGTTACCTGCAATACATTGTATCGCGATGAATCACACAGATCTCTCGCTATCTCTGTACCCATAAACCACCCGTTGAATGGGGCTGCAGGAAATTCTATTCCTCCGATGTCGAGCATAATATTTGATACCGCAGGCACGGCGAACCACTTATACCCCAGATTTTGAAACCAGTCAAACCTTGAAATAATACACTCCAATCCACATTATTGACAAACGACTGGTCCCTATGACATTTCGGCCACTGACGAGTAGAAGGTAGAATATGCTGTTTCGATTTTCTGAGCACCTTGCAATGAGTCACATATATATTCTATATATAATAGAGATGTACAGCATCAGGAATTGGGTTTCTAACTGTTCAGGAATCGGGCATATTATTCTGAAACAGGATTGGATACGGATTCACGTGTTTTACCTGAGTTCCGAATCCGGATCAGGACATGATTCTTGATTTCTACTGTAAGAAATTGACTCTCTGTTTGTTTGCATTGATGTTTTGTATGAACTTGGGCTCGGCAGATTTTTGCATTGCGTCACAAGGGGAAATTGATGATTTTTTGGATGTTACTTTTGGCATTAAAGAAGAAAACTGGATCCAGATTGCATCGGGATTCCATATCATTGAACAGTTTTAGATGCGGATCGCGAAAAGCCATGATCCGTAAATCTCGAATATACGTCATACTTCATAAAATAATCATGCCCAAATGAATGGTGGTTTCCAATTAAGTGTAACAAATAGGTAAAATTGTGAAGATTCATAGAAGGAAAAGTCTACGGCTCATAAATATACCTTGGGTGTCGAAGCCCAACCTCAAGAATGAGATCTTTCGGAACTTCATACCAATCAGGATCTTCCCCCTTAGCTTGAAGCACTAAAGGCAGCACATCAAACCTTCCTCCTTTCGGCTTCCAGCCCAGTTTCACGCAGAGCTATAAACACATCGGCAAGTTTTATACGCCGATTGTGAAATCGGTGAAAAATACTCCGTCCAACCTCCGTAAATTCCACGTTATTTGGATCGCCAATAATGTTACCGTTCTCCTGTCTGTATCCGGCGTACAAGAGTAATTGCGGATTCCAAACGCGGAAATCTTTCATGTAATCATCTGATCTTGGTGGAAAGAATGTGATGCAAGATCTGCGATAAAACAATGAGATAGACTGAGTATGGCGAATTGCGACCGTCTTATTTAGCGTCCGGAAAGCCGCAAAGCAAGTTGATGATTTGGAAATAATCATTTGGAGCTTATTGACAGCTTTCGTGTGGAATGGCGTGTATATAATCCCCCGGTCACCTGTTTGAACGCAGTGGTGTCAGTGGTGTACAAACATATTGATTTTTAAAAATCGTTGGCCCGATAAAAGCACAAAATGAGGCGAGAAATTACAAACGCGAAAATCTATAGTCCGGGATTCTTGTCGATCCGGGAATGGAGAACCTCAAGTTATCGATCAGCTTCACAGCATCTGCAATTACTATAAAAACAAGCGTCGTTTGACTTTTTTTATCCGCTGAAATCACTCGGATTATGATTTCGTTATTTCGTGAATGAAAACAACATGCTGTATTCTAACAACGAACACGGATCATTGTTATTTTAATGAAGATGTTAGCCCCAGCTATAATCCGAGATCACAGGGTATTTAGGTGATACTCGAAGTCTGTAGCAATTTGTAAGACTAAACTTGCGTCATTTAAGTCCCAGTAACGCTACCGAAATGAAAATCGTAAATCGAGTATTCGCTTTGCGATTCGTGATTTATCAGGATACAAAATTTTGTATTTCGCTCAATATTATGTCAGCGATGAGTGATGTTTACAATTCTGAAATATAACGAAACTGAATCAGCCCTTATGAAATCCGTCAACTCAGGTGTATGCATGAATTACGCTGAATTAACAAAAAATATCAATGTCAGAAATCTCTTTCATGTCAAATCCCAGAGCATCATTCACCCCATTTTCTTTGATAGCGTTTAATCGATATCAGAATTTCCCAAAATCCCTTGCATATTTTCATTATAAAAGATTGCCGATTTGTTACATGCAATCTATGAATCTGTGTGATTTCAAACGCAAGTAACGCAGGAGTTCTCCGGTGCTCTAAGGCCAATATAGCATTAACCTTTTTATTAAGTCCATAAGTCCCTTATTTGACGTGAGGAGTTTCAGAAACGGTGACATTAAGACTTCGCTCTTTCGGCAAAGCAAAAAGATTTGCACAGAGCGAACATCAAAGGACTTACCGAATATTTCCTTTGTTGGTAGCATACTTCAAGTGGTTACAAATTGCATCAAACATCAGGCCCGTATTATCCACGTGTCTGTGATCAAAAACCTGAAGATACACAGTCCAGTGTTAAATTTTGAGTGATCAGAAATGTGAAAACAGGCATCAGCACGACGCCAATACGGTTGGTTATAATGCGACACCCTATATCTTCAAAATGGGGGTGACACCATAAGTCTGGCAAACAAGTCTCGGGAACGAAATGATTCTGTGAACAATAATTTTTAGCAACCCGTAATACGTAAAGTTCCAAATGATTATTCTTCAAAATAATTCTGCTATTAACCGCTTGCAGGTATCGATTAGAAACGACTGATCCCATGATAAGATCCATTGATGTGAAGCCTATGACATTTGTTGTTTACTCAAATATAATTTTTGGCTTACTCATTTTCAAACTATCAGACTGTTGAGTCTAGCGACGTTCACAAACCACATAAAATAAACTCGCGGGCCTCATTTCTCCCTTCGAAGCACGGGTTCTATAACCCTGGCCAATGCACTCACCATATCGTTATTTTACACATAGACCCCCGAAATATAAAAAATAGGTCAAATATTACAATTGAGTGTACAATATGTACATAGTTGACAAATATACACCGTAGTGTAGTCAATTAAGATGAATGACCATTTGCAATCGTATTTCATCAAAAAAATCACTAATATACGACATACATAATTACAAATTATTTCGTTTCATCTGATATCATCGACTCTAACCCAAAGTATATTACATATTGAATTTCGAACAGAATATTCATTCTGAAATCATACACCCAGTTTCCACAGGTCCATGTCAGCATGTTCTATAAATAATTTATATGATGTTGATTGTGGTTAGAGGATTTCAGAGTTCAATGATCGAATTATAGATATCAAATCAAAATATATGCCGACAAGAT
The DNA here is from genome assembly GCF_051294905.1 of Botryllus schlosseri. Classification (NCBI taxonomy): domain Eukaryota; kingdom Metazoa; phylum Chordata; class Ascidiacea; order Stolidobranchia; family Styelidae; genus Botryllus; species Botryllus schlosseri. The sequence goes on along the minus strand of NC_137246.1, from coordinate 23,565,688 downwards.
TTCGACATCGTAAAAGCTTTCAACGGGAATTAAGATATGTCTGTAACCGTTTTCCTATTTCTCTGAATGAAGTACATTGCTGTACAGTAGGGCTGTTCAAAAATAACTTTTTTTCCTGAATCTTGCTGGTTACTTGATTAAATCGTTAGGTTGCCTTAAAAAACGACGCATACCAAATTTGAATTCATTCCGACAAATATTCGCGGGTTACGTAGAGTTTGAAAATTTTGGATTTGCCCAAAAACGCAAAAAAAAAATTTTCTCAAATTTTTTTGCCAACCCCATGAAATTGTTGGGCTGTCTTCAAAAACTATGCAAAACAAATTTGACTCAATTCCAAGCAGTAGAAGCGGAGTTATTCCAGTTTTTCGGTGATAATTCTTGGATTATCCACCAATCAAGGATAATCCCAGAATTATCGAATAAAAACTGAAATAACTCCGCTTCTACGGCTTGGAATTGAGTCAAATTTGTTTTGCATAGTTTTTGAAGACAGCCCAACAATTTCATGGGGTTGGCAGAGAAATTTGGAAAAAAAAATGTTTGCGTTTTTGGGCAAATCCAAAATTTTCAAACTCTACGTAACCCGCGAATATTTGTCGGAATGAATTCAAATTTGGTATGCGTCGTTTTTTAAGGCAACCTAACGATTTAATCAAGTAACCAGCAAGATTCAGGAAAAAAAGTTATTTTTGAACAGCCCTACTGTACAGTGTACACCCATTGTATGGTCTGGGACGTGGGTAGAGCGTCTTCGCATTCCATAGTTTCTCTTGACTATTCTTTAGGTTAGGTTATCGGGACGCATTATTCGGTGATGACGGTGAAAATGTATTTTAGGTGTCGCCTATTTATAAGTGTTTCCATAGGATGAGAATCTGACAGCGGTATGTGATGTAGGACTTAGGGAATACCTGCAGTTTATTCCATTGTATCCTCCCAATGCATCTTGGGGCGTTACGCCAAGCCGTTTTCGCGCCGAATATTAGTTCGTATTCGGTTAGGTGATACGTGCCAGTCATTTTTATAGACTCCACCACTTCCGACAAGCGTTTTTCTTCCATTTCTGGATTCTTTCTGTCGTGAAAGTCGCAGGTATAACGGGAGATAGATTTAACTGACGGGGGATGCATAAATTCGGATATCTGCTCATTCGCCATGCGATATAAGATTAAAATTTCACAGTGGAAACCCAACAAGTTGAACAAGTCAGACATGAATAATAAATTACCCCCTACATGTACATCTTGTTAGCATCACATTATAAATAATTCCAAAAGTTGTCAAAATATGACTCGCATGAAGTAAGTACGGGGCAATGTAAGCTATACGTGCCATACCTGATAGCCTACATTTATTGTTGATAGCCTACATTTATTGTTGATATATTCTTGTGTTGGTATAGCGTAAATTCCGATCAAAACATAATGCCAAATCATAGATAGGGTTGATTGACTTGCTATACACACGAAGTTAACGTAGTAAGATTTGTTGATGTTAGTCGAATATCATGGTTTCCGAAACATGTCATAATAGTGCATTGGAAAATTAGGATAAAAATATACAATTATACATCTCCTCGATATACTCTTCACATAGTAATACTTCACTTTCACTGCCAATGATAGTACATCGGCGTACATCGCGTGATTTACCTCACGAAATTCGGAAAGGTCAATTCCGCATGAAATAGTCTACGTCAATGTCTAGAATTCCCATATATAGATATTAATCGGCTATATGTCATTATGATATCGATTCAAAATCGATAACAAACAAACTGCCTGGAAAATGCAAGTATCGGTTTCAGTTATCTGTGCAGTGTGCATTGCAGTGGACTGGACATAACGATTCGAGTTCTTTGTTTCCGCAAATACGTACTATATTTGAAGTTTTGCAGTCATTCGTACAGTTATGATGTCATAATGAATTGTACTTGACTACTCTAATCGCAGTTTAATACCGATAAAAGAATCGAATAAGTCGGGTATTCGATTTTGCCCAGCACGACATCTACATACAAATAAATTTCATATCGTCGTAGCTAAAAAGCATTCTATTGCTGTCAACGTTTAAATACCTTTTCATGGAGTTGTAATATTGCTTGATGAAATCTACCGCCACGCCGATCTTTTGCTCTTCGGTCCTCACATGCTTTCGCGGGTCGGTGCTCATGTGGTCCGGATTCATTACACTTCCAATGCACTTATGCCTGGTGCATCCCGTAACCTGAATACAAATATCGCAACGTCTGACTGGCTGTGCTTTAAAACTGTGATAGAGTGGGGTAGCCCACCAAGTCACGCCATTCCGAGTCCCAAGTTATCTTCAAATTTTAACTTTTGACTGTAATCAGATCGAGTAATTTACATTTCGTTTTTTCCTTAAGTCCGAGTCCAAGTCTTCGTGATATCAAATTTATAGTTTTCTGTTACGAGTCAATTTTATAATAATACATGGGGATATCTAATGTAACATATGACATAATTATAATTAGTATGAGGGGTATTATTACTCTGTGCTAGATCATGATAAACGCAATGATATGCCTAAAAGGGTAATGGGTTGAAATTTACTAGCACCTGCTTCAGATTCCCAGCATGCTGCCGAAGACATGCATTTAAACATTTTATCACGGAGGCAATTTTCGAAATGAATTATGATCCGATCATCAAGGTACATACTATAGTGCGGACTGCGGAGCGGATCGTTGATTTCCCTAGTCCGACTCCGATGCTTTTTCTTCGCAATGGAATCCGGTTCCGATCCGACTCCGGCCGTAGAAAATGAAATAAATAACCCGGCGGATAACCAGGACTATTTATCACCTGCACTAGTATACAGAGATAGCGCATATTGACTGATTGTGTTTGATGACCAATCCCATGGTTTCAAATTTGGTATCTCTCAAACAGAGTATTACTATATACCAGTAGTTCCCAACCTTTTTGTCTTCGTTCCCCACTTCAGATATATTCCGAGCCTTCATTCCCCACCAGGACCGTAACAGCACCTCGTCAGCCCCCCAAAATAAACGTTGGTCTTGGATCCCCCACAGGGTGATAAACCAAACTTCTGGGGGGCTTTGCCCTCTAGAACATCCTCAGCCCCCTGAGCCTGTACGCTTTCCCCCGTTACTTATCAGCTACACTGGCACTACTATTTAGTGAGTCGCCTTGTTTTGACTAAACGCGCGAAGCGCTAAAAATTTATATAATTCATGTTTGAATCGGTCAATATGATCGGGAATTGCATATATTGTGCTATCAATTTTTTATCCGCTCTCTGCTCACGTAATCCGATTTACCGGTAGAGCTGAGTGAGGTGTGTTGGAAAAGGTAAGACCCCTAAATAAGTACTTCGCTACATACCCGTTGGTATATTGACTTCGTTACAATATGCTATTTCGTGACCTCCTATATCTGCTATGTCAAAATATATGGAAATCGCCAAAACTAAAAGTCACACACGATTTCAAATTGGTATTTCTTTACTGGCAAATAATTTTTCCCTGCGGGATGGCATTTGTCCTGTGGCGTTCAGATCGCCAGGACAGGAACATTCGGCGCCAGCCATTTAGCCGCCTATGGACAATTAAACAATATGTATATTGTATATATATCGAAGTTTTCAGTCAGCACAAGGGCATTCCTTCTCGGCCAAGCTCTTCTTGCTGCTGATCGCTCTGGCACACTTCTCGGAGTCGCGTGTTACACGGCCTATAACTTCATATGTCTTGGTGCGTTGAGGCGCAGTAATGGCCGACGCTGAAGTCTCCATTTCTATAAAATCTACGTATTTTCGTGGGGGAAGGGTACCCAAATAATCAATATCTTCCGCAATATTAAATCGCGCAAACAGCGCGAAAATGTTTTGAAAAAGTAGCATAAATTTCCAAAGAAATACTCCATAATTCATGTTAATTCTCGAAATAATTTCGGGCCTCTTTGAGCTCGCCCCCCAATTGGGGGGTTTGGGGTGCGGGAGTTATGGTCCTGTTACCCTCTACCCAACACTTTTGTCATCACGAAGCAGGTATTTGCTTGTTTGACTACACAAGACACACAACCACACCAGTATACGCAAGACAATCGCCCATAACTGCAACAGAAAACGTATTGTGAACCCATAACAGTAAAGGTCAAAATTTGGCGAAAGCGTTATTTCACATCAAACTAGTGCTGGGTGCGTTTGTGACGCCAGCATTGGCCATTCAGAGTTAAAAATGAGGTTTTGTGAACAACCCGCTATATAATTTTCGATACATTCCAGAGCAGTTAACTGGTAACGGCAATTGCGCATGTGTCTCCGTGAATATGTAGATTGTCCTGTATATATTTTGAACAAATGCGTCTATTCCCCACCAGAAACCATTGAATTCCCCACCAGTGGGGAATTCCCCACCGTTTGGGAACCACTGCTATATACAGTCTCGCTAAGTAGACTATAGCACACCAATTTAGAGTCAATTTAGAATATGACTCGACTTGAATGAAGCTATTTCTTATTTTCAAGAAAATGTCAAGAGTCAAGTCGTGTCACGAAATGATAGCGACTCCGATTCGGGTTTGACTCGACTGGAATTACGACTCGAGTCATTACAAGGTACGAATCATTATAATGTAGGGAGCATAATATGTGACATTAAAATGTTCAAGCTGGAAATATGAGAAGGCGAAGGCGATTTCACACCCCTCTGCAAGAAGTTCATACTCGGTCACTTATACCGAAATGATATGGAATCCGACGTAAAACTAAAATATCAAAATCATCTCCCTTACTGCTTTTGCTTTTTGATAAAGCGTGTCATTGATTCTCTCTCCGGTCTCCCAGTTTTTAAGAGTGTGGAACGAAGCGTTTTCGTCCCTCGAAGGCGATTTCGGCATTGAAGAGTTTCTCCTGTCCGGAGTCGGCGATTTCTTTACGCTAAAATTACTGCGCGTTACAACCGTGCAAAGGCCGGACAACACTATCTTATTCCAAGCGATCGTGTAAAGTAAACCATCGCACTTAGCTTCCGTTTCGTACCAACCTAACGGTATGTTCCGCGACTTTGATGATAGGAAATTGAACTCGCACCGCCGAGTCAACGACATCCGACGGTTCTGTGGTTCGCTCATCGGTAGCCGGCGCATCAGGCTTGACATTCGAAACCATTTCCGTGGTCTTTATGCTTCTACCATTGGCCATAGCTGACCCATTGGCATGTTCCGTGGAGCTGCTACTTTCTCCTGGATTATGTCAAAGGTTCATTAAGACGGTCGTAAATATATCCGTTTTATAGATGTTACTGAAGTTCGCCATCATATAATGGCTGAATGATTGTCGTATCAAGCATTGTAAATAGGGTTGCATTTAAAACAAACGGTGTTTTAAAACACTATGTTTAAAACAAACGGTGGTTTAAAACACTATGTTTAAAACAGTGTTTTAAAGAAAGGCCTTTTCAAATATAAAAAATAAATTATGTGTTTTTTAAGTTGTAAAATTATGCCATAATTGTGTAACTACTTTCCAAAAAACATGTTGTATGAGCCTGCGGACTATTACTACCCGATATAGCCGACGTATATCGATATGGGGTGATTGGAACCCTCAAAATTGTCGGTTCAACAGCAGTAGTACAGATATTTCGTCAGAGGAGCTACATGTACCCTATATTTTCAATTGTCAACGTCAATCCACTACGACGTCACAATTGAATATTCGTGATGTCATGGCCTTAAAAAAACATGTTTTAACAGGGGGTTTGTTTTAAACTGATTATTGTTTCAAATACAACCCTAATTGTAAAGATGAGTTCGAGTTCGCATTCAACTAAGTTATCCAAACTAGGCCGTCCTATTGTAAAGCGTGACGTCAGTTTTGCTTCCATGATGTCTTTTTAAGGCACGCCCCAGACACAAATCAAATACTCAAACAAACAGCAGATCTGTAGGCATTGAATACAACTTGCATCCCATATTGTATGTTAGTATAGGTTAATATACAACTATAAATGACATGATATGGCCCGTAATGTCACGAAAACAATAAAAGTCGAGCTATGCGTGCGGATTCACAGTATCACCCATGCCTGCATCTATTTGTTCAGAAGTTTTCGGGCTCCGAGTCGAGTCACGATTGTAATGATTTGGCCGTAACAATCATTTCATCGACGAGAAATATAGTTTGATATATTCTTACCGCAGTGGGATCCTCGAAACCTCGGTTGACCGTAACTCAGTATCTCTAGCATTCAGCACCGTAACTGCCGCACCCCAAACCCCCCAATTGGGGGGCCCGAGCTCGATGGGGGGCCCAAAATTATTTCCTGAATTAGCATAAATCATAGAGTATTTTTTGAACATTTATGCAATTTTTTCAAAATTTTTTCGCGCTGCGCGCGAATTCACGTAACCGTTTATCTTTCTTATTGGGTACTGGGCCATTTCCGCGCCACGACCCACCAAGACATACAATCAAGTTTTAGGCCATATAACATGCGACTCCAAGAAGGGTGCCAGAACGATTGGCAGCGAGAAAACCTTGGCCGAAAAGGTCTATGCCGGTATGCTGACCGAAGACTTCGTTATATATACAAAATACATATAGGTTTAATTGTCCATAGGCGTCTAAATGACTGGCGCCGAATGTACCTGTCTTTGCAATCTGAACCTCACAAGACAAATACCATCCCGCTGGGAAAAATTTTATGCCAGTGAAGAAATGCCAATTTGAAATCGTGTGCTTCTCTTAGTTTAGAAGCCTACGTTTGGGCGGTTCTATATTTTTTGATATAGCAGACTGGAAGTCACGAAATAACATGTAACGAAGTCATATCAACGGTTCCGCCCGCCCGAAGATGTTTAATCATTATTTACGGGCCCTCCCGTTTTCAAGACACTTCACTCAGCTCTGCCGGTAAATCTAATTACGTGAGTAGAGAGGACAATAAATTGATGGCATATTATATATGCAGTCGCCGATCTGATTTACCGATTTTATCATAAATTATCGAAATTTTCGCGCTTCGCCCTGGCTCACAATACAGTACGGGTAATTTCGTGACAAACGCGAACAACGTGATGGGAGGGGGGTCGTTTTATCACCCTATGGGATCCCCAGACCCACGTTTTTGGGGGCCTGACGAGATGCTGTTTTGTTCCTGCCAACGGGTATACGCCCGAAGATGTTTAATTATTATTGAGTGGTCCTACCTTTTCAAACACACCTCACTCAGCTCTACCGGCATATCTGATTACGTGAGCCGAGAGAAGATAAAAATTCATAACAATGTATGCAATTCCCGATCATACTGACCGATGAAATCATGAATACTAGGAAGTTTGCGCGCTTCTCGCGCTTAGGCGACAAAAGCTGATTCACTAAAGAAAATCCTAATGAATATGATGAATAGGGAAAAACAGTGTCTAATCGAAGGGGGGTCTGGGGGGCGAAGCCCCCCAGACGTTCGATCTATAACACTATGGGGGGCCCAAGACCCAAGTTTGGGGGGGGCTGACGAAGTGCTGTTACGGCCCTGCTAGCATTTATGCATATATCGCTTATTCATGACAGTGTTGCGATGGCCCGAGTCATGGCTTGACACAAGTCACTATATCCTAAATAGATTGACCTGACTTGACTCGACTCGACGTGTATATGTAAAAGAAATAGAAAATGTCGTGATTTTCGAGTCACGTCACGTCATCCAAACTAATCTTTATACCGAATTCCGATTCCAGCTACGTTTTGGATATGGTTCATTCCATCATCAGCTACAGCGCAGACAAAACAGTGTCGGCATGACCTAAACTACCGACATAATGGCCTTGACCGGCAATATCACTATATAGTATATAGCCATGCACCCGTGTGGGACTAGCTCAGCCCCCTTAAGGTAAAGTGTTTGAATCAATCTCGAGAATATGAGACATTGGCAATGTTAAGTTTGTGTGTTCAAGCTGGTATCCTTTGACTCTCATGTACAATTGTACATATGACTATAGTAATTACTTGCTTTTGTTATTACACCATCTGCACCATATGATATGCCCGACTGACGTTTATCTACCCTCTGTATAAGGAATTGCATCGTGATTCCAGCGTTGTTGATTCTGCTCTTGTTGCACGAATACATTTGACAATTAGTTGCATGGTTGAATGGTAAAAAGTTATGCTTTACTAACAACAATAATTTATCCTCTCTGCTCCATTTCGACGAAATTTGGCAACAAATTTCCACTACACGCTCAAGGATTGATTCTCGTCAATATAGTGGAGCCTTGATATGACATATCTGTCAATAAACTTCCCTGATATTAAATTGTATTCCCAAAGTATTAAGCATAAAGTATACTATGTGTGAAGTATATAGGCTACCAACATAATCCGTGACTCATACCGTCTTAGTAGTTTTGAAAATACATATGGCCCAAAGCTTGACAAGTTTGGCGCAATACAGCGTTAGTCGATATGTACGTGCGTACGTACGTAGATCTACATCCGTACATTAACTTAAAAGACTCAAAATTAAAATCTTAGTGACTTAAAAGCGACTCGAAGTCGGGAAACTTGAGATGACTTAAGTCAATTTGAAAATTGGTGTGGCTTGACTTGAAATATTTTTACATGACACTTGACTTGGCTAGACTCGAGTCAGCATTGCATTGACTCGAAATAATTTGTGACTCCAATGCGGTGGCTTGATGTCAACGCTAATTCACGGACACAGCGTTTGTGCTAAGTATTGATTGAGCCACAGCATGGTCGCTAAGCACTATAAAATGGTCATTGGTCATCGACAAGAGATACAAAAATATTTTTGATGACGCATAAGTAGCATTATTTCCGACCCGACCACAGAAAGATGCATAGTGCACACTTTAACATTCTTAGTCATTATTACTGACATGACGTCACAATAGAAGGGAATACTCGGCTCAAAATCCAATCAACCGGGTACTTGATTTTCCCCAGCCCTAAATAGCATACGTACTGGCAATAGAGCAATCCATGTTTGTGCTTTCGCGCGGAATCGCTGGCAGGGGTGAACTTGCAGGCTTGACAGAGATCGACGGAATGCAGGAACATTCAACTGATGCCGCGTCAGGCTTGTCGTATGCTTGTGGTTTGGGAAGAGCGAATCCGTTAGTTAAACCTTCCCCGGAGCTAGTCGGAGCTTTAGCTGAGAATGGGAACACCGCGTAAAAATAAACGCGCGTATGCTAAGGGCTAACCACTAAAGAGGCGTCGAGGCGTCCAGTACTCCCATATATGTATATCGGGTTGAATGCGAACTGAACGATTCATTAGAGAAAAACGCGAAGCTTTTAAATATATTCGTCTCGAATCTAGGCAACAGTCGATGAGTAATTTTCGATAGGTCCTAAAGAACCCGTAGCGCAAGTTAAACTATTTGTTTGCTCTGGCAACAAAAGCTACATAACACGCAATGTAATTCTCATCACATCGTTCCCAGCAGCCGATGCGGAGCGAATGTCTCTACTTGCTGTCTTCTTCCCTATTATGTTTTTTTTTATTTCCAGAGCAGAATCTCGCTCGATTTCGTTACGCATGAAGCGGATCCACTAAATAATGATGCTGTGATATATACCCAATCTAAAAGGCACCATAAGTATGTAATCTTTTGAAATTTAACTTTGACTTATAATGTTTCAACGTAATCTTGCCGAGGTGACATGCGGTAAATTCTTAACTGGGAATTTCTGTTTTCACGTTTTCTTTGACATGCGATTTACTAATGGGGTGATCCACAGCGATCCAACGTCCCATACGGGCGATCTTATTCATCGTAGACGTTCATGATTAGGCGTAGGCCTACAGGGAGATTAGCGATTTAGGGCGTTGAATATAGGGTTGGTTTCGGTTAGGGTTAGGTGAGAGGTTCGGGTTACCCTGAATTATTTTCATTGCCTCATAAACGTGACATGCGCTGATACTTGCTATCTTGACCGTGGCTATTATGACACAATCTCTTTTAACTCTCGCAATATGAAATGCCAAGCTATTTTGAACGGGCTCCATCAGACATGTATATGCCTTACGTGCTCTTCAGAATAATATTGGACCACATTCAATTTCGGGTATGTTATATTTATTTAAATACGTAGACATCATTTACGACATCATCCTGCCATACATACTTCCTGCCCACTAATTTCCGCTTATCTTACACTGTGATAAATTTTGGCGGCCACCAAAGCCTGGAGCAGCTTTAAATGGGAGCTTGAGCCTTGTTCCCAAAGTACTTACGAGACTTTTAGGGCGTTTCGTTAACAGCCAATGTCTTGCGAGTTGCGAGATGAATTTAGTTTCATTTTACATCGTGAATTGGTGTGTTTTATGAGCTTTCATTGCTCTTCCTAACTATCTTGTATGGACACGTTTTAGTAGCCTAGTTACAGACCTCGTTTACAAAGCTCCTGAATCCAGCTATACCGATTGTTCAGTACAAAAAGTCCAGCAGTCAAAAGTCCACAAATTAGAAACGGAGCCAAGGTAAGGTACTTTACCCAGGCGTTACATTATTCGACTATACTGTTAATTATTCTCCAAAATGTTGAAGCCAAACTACCTACTTTTACAGTAATATTTCTTTCAAGTAGAAAAGGTATCGTTTGGATAGATAGACTTGTATCAATTTTATGAATGATTTTAAGGAATTTTCATGAACACCTGACGATGTAACCCCTCAGTATAACGGCAAAAGACTATAATTGCAAAAAAAATGTCCATTCGACGCCACCACAGTCATTCTGCGTTAGTCACGAGGATTCATCTTGGAATTTTGTAAGCTGTCAAGGGCGATCGGCTGACTAAAGTCTGTCACACCTCGTTCCAATCCACTTCTAGCAAATAACCTAAATAATTTCCAGAGCTTTTGTTCCCGTCTCAAGTAGATTCACGCCTTCTACTTGTAATCAAGTCGAAGGCAGGAATATATAGAGTTCTATATCGTTGCTATGAAATCAAAATAGCTTATGTATATTTTTCAAATTTTAAGAAAACCTTTTTTTTTGTAGAATATCTTGTGGTCATGGTTATGTTTGTAATATTGTTTCATAGTTAACCATGACCAAGACATGACAGAAAGAAGATGAGGACTTTACAAAAACTTAATTCTCTCAAAATCTGTAAAATGGACCTAGGCTAAGAAAATACTTCTCATTTTACCCGAGTATCACTAATAACTACTTCGGTAACCTCTGATCATAAGATCACATGATCTGTAGTAACAGCTTATCGTGGCTTAAAATAATTAGGTGACCGCGGTTGAGCACAATTCCGATGTCCAAGGCCTGTTCGTTATGCGAGCTTATAACTGCACTGCTGAACGCGTTCTCCGGGTATGATCGTTTATAAATTTATGCTGGCCCGAGTGCCATGATGAGGTACAAAATTTCTGTACGTTTATGCAGTTTCGTAGGCTACTTACTGCGAACGTTACCGTTGCGTTTGGAAGAGTCCGTTGTCGACACTGGTTCGGTTATTCTGCGCGTTGTGTGCAATCCTTTACTATCAAATCCGGTCACAAGTGAGCTCCGAAATCCTTCCCTCACTTGCAAAAGAAGAGTCACCCTCTGTCCATATTTCGCGCCTAGAGAACAAAGGCAATCTCTATGTCGTTACGTGTAGAAGTCTAAAATATGCTTCAAATTCCAGAAATGTCTGGCTACATTGGCTAGTGGCTGTAAGTAGCTCTTCAAAGTTTTCTTTTATTTCACATAAGACCTAGGAAGTACAGATACGATCTGCCGTGGCTTAAACGCACCGTGTATTTTGTAGGAACTCATATCGTGTAAACATATTCTCGCAACGCTTTGGACATTGCAACAAGCGCCGGCTGATTCGGACATTGGCAGTGGCACATCGACTAAATAATTTGCAGGAAATTGACGCCATCTACCGGCAAAGCGTTTTCTTAGAAATTGCGAATCTTCAACACCAATAACCTACATAACATTTTTAAAGTGAAGTTATATTATTAAGCTCAGCTTCATTCACTATAATGATGAATAAATTAGCTCTTTGAAACCATGTGTGGTAGGTGGATAGTTGGTTTATCAGCTTTATCTGGTACTGCGATAGGCATACAATATTATTTCGTAATCGTAGATTGATTGCAGAGTGTGAATAACTAAGCCTTCACCTCGCAGAGCGGACAAGGCTTTTTGATAAGACATGGTAGTCAAATCCGTCGAGTTGACTTTAAGCACGACATCGCCCACTTCGACGAGGCCACTCTCCTGGGCCGCACCACCTGCAATGAATAACATCAATTCTATTTCACATTGCATTATTAATGCTGATGTCGTTACATGGTACGCGGCACGCGGCTTACCTTTTATGATATCAGATACTACCACCAACGGATGAGTGTCCCTTTCTCGTACAAGAAATCCTAATCCGCCGACTTTTCTTTTGACGATAGCAACGGAAATAGCACTTGGCGGAGTACGCGGCATTTTAGATTTGTCGGAAATTACACATGGAGAAGTTACAAGCTTATTCTCTGGAAGAGAAGTTGCGTCGTCAGTCTAACATCCGCTTCGACCTCAGACTCAAATGAATTTTCGATGATGAACATCCATCATGTAACCGGTTATATCTCACAATGTAAGACTCTAAATCGGAGCGCTAGCCGGCTCATTTGACTTCTCAATATATATTAATTTCCCTGAAATATAGCCTAGTTTCATCTTATCTCTTCGGTTGGATTGATGGGTTACCCATCAAGTTATAGTAGTATAGTGTGGATAAGCTGTTGCCTAATCCGGAAGATCTGGCAATCATTTTCTACTAATTTCAAAAACAAAAGCGTTCATTTCTAATCTGCTCACACCCTGTTAAAATGACTGCGGCTGACTCTGCCGAGTATAACTGTATAATCTTATAGTTTTATTGAATCGCTTGCACCTGTCGCCGAGTTTTTATATCTTCATTTCATATATATTCTGCTCGTTCACTAGCAACATACCATTGACATTGTAGGTGATAATCAACGCAAACCTTTTACAATATCAACCAGACAATTTAAAAGCATCTTTGGGAAGTTAAACTAATCTACATAGCATAACAACTTTTGGTCAAGCATCATGATACTTCAGCACAGTGCTATTTGTTTCAATGATCCATTTGATTTATACGGCTTTATTACCTCGATCTCACGTAGCGAAGTGTTTCATCAAATATAGTTTTGCTATCAAGCACTGTAAACCAAAGGGATTCTATTCTCCCAGATGATCAAAATCATATGGCGTTAACCATTGCAAATGTGTTCTACTATGTATTGTGTATTAGGGCTCTTCAAAAATGACTTTTTTTCTCAAATCGTACTGACTACTTGACAAAATTGTTAGGTTACCTAATCTAAGCCTACACACAAAATATGGTTCAATTCCAGCCAGTAACCGCTTTGCTACAGGAGAAGAAACTTTCTATTTATTATATAAAAATAAATAATAAAAAATTTGAAAATTTTCAGTTAACCCCATGAAAGTGTTAGGCTGTCTATAGAAACGATGCTCACCAAATTTGGTTCAATTCCAACCAGTGGGAGCGGAGTTATTTCCGTCGAAAAATTTGGATTTGAATAAAATAGTATTTACGGTGAGCACAACTATAATAAATAAACAAAGAATCGGTCACCGTAAATACTATTTTATTCAAATCCAAATTTTTCGACGGCAATAACTCCGCTTCCACTGGTTGGAATTGAACCGAATTTGGTGAGCATCGTTTCCATAGACAGCCTAACACTTTCATGGGTTGAACAGAATATTTTCAAATTTTTTATTATTTATTTTTATATAATATATAGAAACTTTCTTCTCCTGTAGCAAAGCGGTTACTGGCTGGAATTGAACCAAATTTTGTGTGTAGGCTTAAATTAGGTAACCTAACAATTTTATCAAGCAGCCAGTACGATTTGAGAAAAAAATCATTTTTGAAGAGCCCTATTGTGTATATTATACTGGTCAACACAAATTTTGGTGCCATGACAGTTTCAACGGTTTTAGGGTATTTGCATGTCGCTGAATCCACAAATGACGTTCGTTTTTTCGAAGTGGCTCTATTTTTTGAGACATTCCATATTTTAGTTTCAAAAAATGCAAAAAATACCCAATTTAGGCGTAGGTAAAATTCTGGTTATTTACAACTTTGATTAGTCTACATCCGTCTTCATTCATGTCCATACCGTATTCTTCTAGTTCTGAAGCGATATCACTAAACACGCAATCGTTAACACGGAGAGCCTTGTAAACGGAAGTCATGTTTCATGTAAGGATCAAGCAAAAATTAGGTGATATTAGTAATACACAAAAACAGCTGACATCACAGCACAATCACTACTTTTAGTAAATCTCAAAGGACATTCAGTAAGGTTTCAAACACCTTACACAACTACAAAACTAGGCTATAGCTACATAGCTATAAAATGAGACATTGGTGTCATGTGATAACTGAAAGGAGTACTCGACGCTGTACTAGTGCAGAGCGGATCGACAAATTCTCTGGTCCGACTCCGATCCGGTTTGCCAATTCTCTGGTCCGGCTCCGGTCCGGCTCCGGCCGTATCAGGAAAAAGTACTCATCCGGCAACTAAGTGAACAAAAATGCCCCGACTGGGACTGCCATCCCGGCCCTGTTTGATGACCACATGCTTCATCGCGAATCAAGCCTGACCATGACTAGCATAAAAATTACTAATATTACCAGTAAACATTTGATATCGGGCGCATTTAACAGTCACCATAAAAATGCTCGACATCGGTTAATTATTTGTGGACATTAATCAATTAATTGTGGACGAAACTCTAGTCCCGCATCAAAAGCCAGTTAAGTATTTGTGTGGCAATCATTGTTATCTTCAACGGGCAAGAGAAAATGGGTTGTTCCGTTGATATTGTATCATGACAATGTCACGGTGTTTGAACAAGAAGACCTTGCCCGTGTCGATATTTTGTAATGTATTTATGTATATTTCAATTTGCGTCGTCGAAGTGTATTTATCAGTACATCCGCAAACAAATACACCGCCACTCGCAGCATTTCAGGAATTTCCCACGCCTTGCGTAACGAAAAGTATCTACGTGAAGAGAATATTCCACAAGTGTTTGAGGTATATATTAAATATATACACGGCTTTGTATCGAGTAACCATATTTTTCTCGACCGCAGAGCCCGATTTGTAACGCCGAACTCACTCACGGGTGGCAATGACAAACTAAACGTGTATGGGCTAATCTTGACAAGTATTGAAAAACTCTGACCAACGCTGCTGGTGCTGGCTACTTCGACCATCTCAGACTGGTCGTATTCTTATAGCATCAGCGTATCATTTGATTATCATACATACTAGACACAAATGTCCGGATATAACTAACCAGTCAAAACTCTACCAATAGCAAGTGCATTACGATTCTCTCAACGTCCCAATCGGGCCGGAGTACATTAACGTGTCGGTCAAGTGCTACATCGAGATTTTTATCAGCCTAACATTGCATCATGGGAACATTTTGGTTAAAAATGAGTGTGAAGAGTAAGCCGACATTTATGCATCCAAATACGAAAATGCTTCAGAAAATACCAATACAACTTTCTACGCCTATACGCCATAATTATGATATAATTGTACCACTTGACCCTCTGTAAAACCCACATAACTAACATATAATGTTCCCTTTTATATATGCATACATACGCGGATACGCCCAGTTCTAATCATGAAAATCTACCAATGAAGGTATTTGCCCACCTGTAGAGTGGGAATATTTATATTAGTTGCGCATATTTAATCGCTTGATCCTATCTCTAGGTCAGGGGCCTTCCTCAGAATTGTATTTAGAACCAACAACGTGGATGCATGATGCTGTGCAATGTATTAGGAGTAAACAAACTCAAGCTGTGTCATCTGTCTTGAAAAGAGTTGGATATAGCATGTCAAGAACCTGTTTAATCTGAAGGCGTAACCGTTTTCGAATCCTGCATACGTCTGCAAGCGACGCTACCGCGCTCGGGTGTTGACTGTACGACGATTCGTCGCACGTTGTGTACAGGAAAAAGCGCGCGGACCAGGTTAACGGGTTGGCACATTTCATTTTATCGTTAGCAGATGTATGTCCTAAAACATAACGATCGCGAGAATGGCGTATGATGACGGATGTGTGACGGCACTTCCAATACGATCGAAACAAGGAATCTGAACGAGGATAAATGTAAAAACGCACCCATGGAATGTACATAAATAACCTCGCAAGTGTGAAAATACATCAAGATTGCATCTAATTAAAAGAGTATAAATCACGGATGAATACGTATATAGTTGACGTAAATAAACGGCGTATACAAAGGCTTAGCACACTTGATCGGTGTCATACAAGCACGGCTCTCAATTTCTGACTGGAAGCACTATTATGGTCACTGCGCTGTCATACTTTGTTAATACGCACTCAGTAAATACGAAGACCCAATGTTTGGGCCTATATGGCGTCGATACAGCTCTCGAGAAAAATTGCTCCCATTATGGGCGTGAGGATAAAGCGATGAGGAGTGTCAAATTTGCACCGTGGATCAGCCAATTATCTAATTATATGCAATATGTTTTTAAATGAATTCATATCGATTCCAATCAACAGGGAGTTCTCCCAAGCGAATCTTGTCAAAATCCAAGGTAATAACACACAAATTTCCTCAAGATGTTGTCTTGTGGCGAGGCATCGATCATAGTCATATACCCCCTTGTCACCATGAATTTGGAATGGGAAATTAAACAAACTACTAATAACCTGACTGTGCACACGAAACGCGACGAGTGACAACCAATTAGATTTTAATATAAACGTCGATTTCGCAGATGATACGGGAGTAGGATTGGCTGTAAACATACAAAATATCGCGTTGACTGGCGGCCACGGCATGTGGCGCAACTGTCGTCTCGATAATCCACTTCCGGAGTTTATCGTAGAATAACGAGCCACACGTTTGTGTTAGAAAGCCAATACGATAAAATAACTAAACACGAAGTCATCACAGTGACCAAGACATATTGCTCTTCCGACAAAAAAACATCTTGAACTAAATGTAGGTGTTATACATGGAGCCATTTTAATACTCCGACCAACTATACGATAAATCCTGAATATCTTATTTATATTCGAACTTGACTCTCGGGTTTTTTATAATTAGTCCTCGATTCCCTGTCTGTCAAAGACCCCTATGCCTTTGGGGGTGCCGCATAATGCAAGACCGAAATTTCGACAATACTATTCGCGTAACCTAACGTCAAAGATTTACGACCTATGGCCAAAATGCCAACATTGTACTATGGTGCCGTGTGTTTCCGACGCTGTCTCTTCGCATCGGCCAACAGAACTTCACCCGTTATATGATCAATTTTGAAATGAGCCCTGTCGGATTCTTGATCCAGCCCAAAATAGCTACGCTCTCACGTCAATTCACTGAAGAACGGAGCTCTAAGTGTCACGGATTATGCGCCGATATCGTCCATGACATGGTCACTGAAACAAGGACAATATTAGTCTACAGTCATATTTCCTAGAATTTACACGTCACAACAAAGTATTCCCAACGGAGATGTAGTTAACCCAAAGTTTAAATGCATTTCTCCCTCCTAGCAATAAATCGCCCTGTCCTCATTAGGCATAGCTCATTTCGATGTTCCGGTTAGCGATAGTGAATGTTCCGTGACAGCAAATCTTCTCATATCCCTAGGTGGTCCGAATTCTCTATAAGAATTGACACGGTATTACATTAATGCCGTACGTACTGAGTTCACGAAAGTATCTCAAGAAGAAATCAGACACCATCGGTCTGCTTAGGCTAAGCATGCGCAACAACGTACCGGAAGGAATCGCCAGTACCGTAAGCGCGTAGAGCGTCGCCGTATGAAGATTACAAGTGTGTTTACATTGTCCACACATCGCAACCTGTCACACCTTGATCAACTTACTCTGTATATGCGAGTGGATCGGCAGTACACCTACACTTTGATCACGGCCTTATGGTGGGATTCAATAATGCTTCAGCAGATATGCATACGCAAACGTGAAAGAGAACAAGGATATCTAGATATCCTTGAATATAACTTCATGTGATTATTTAGTTTTTGTGCATAATTTCGCATAATCTATGCTGAGCGTAAGCGACAATGAAGCGTCTATACACGATACTGATGTTCTTCCAAATGACATTAGTTTAAGACAATAGCTCGGAAGACGTGCCTTCATCCTTTGGAATCATGTTTGAAGATATATAGTAGTCTTCTTCTTCAAACGACTATACCCGACAATATTGATTTGGATAATTGAATAAAAACTTCTTTAAACAAATTAAAGTGACTTCCGCAATCGCTTTTCAGGCTTTTATTGTCATGGGGCACGTGCGTAAATGTGATCGGAAATTCAAAACCCTTATAGGTATATCCGAGACAAAAATTATACATCCATGTTTGTTCGCCAATACGTGGTTATGGATTTGAGGTTATGTACTCAGGGCCGTAACAGAATATCGTCATCGTACATCGCGCGGAGCGAGAAGAAAATTTGAAAAAAGTTCTATAAATATCAAAAAATACTCTTCAAATTATGTTAATTCACGGTATAATTTGGGGCCCATACTAGCTCGATCCCTCCTCCCGATTGGGAGATTTAGGGTGTACCATGCAGTTACGGCCCTGTATGCTCTATTTCAAATGTCTCATTTCTGTCTACTCCGTAATTTTACGTCGTTAGATGGGCGATACTCACAAATATACAATTCTTATTGTTGTTTGTATGTTTGTTTGTTTCTATGTATGTTTGTTTGATATTGGTCATTTTACACCAGACCGATATTCTTTATATTTTATTCCGTATTGAAGGACTTGTAGCACGGCCCACTTTTAAGCTTTTATAAGACACCGCTTGCGCGGATCACGTCGCGAGGAGGAGCCTAGATCAGTGGTTCTCGAACTTTTTGTCTTTGCGGACCACTTTTGGACCTTCACACACCCCCGCGGACCCCCTCAAGTTTCCGCTTGGGCAAATATTAACTGTAGGCTTGTGAGAAACAAGCCCAAAATGACTTTTCGTGAAAATAACATCATAATATATGTAGAAAATGGGTAGACTTTCATTATTTCAATGCATTTGCAGTTGTATTTATTGTCTTGAAAATCCCCGTCTTCGATTAGACATGAGCGAGTGCCGAAAATATTTCCACAAAGATAGGAGCCGGCGAATGTAGGCCTTAACGCTTCAGATGACACCTTTGGTAGGATCGCAACAAATATGGCACCAAAATTGAGAAACAGAGTGTTTAATGAACATATAACGTCCAGCCTAGTCATTTCTAATTCCATCCAGCACTGGGGTTGGCAACTATTTTTCTCCGCGAGCCAAAGCAGAAGTAGAAAATACGTTGGCGAGCCGAGTGAATTTTTTTAGCTATATTCTCCAGCGCATTTTAATTGTATTTCTAAATTACATTGATAATTAATGGGTTGATGCTAGGTAACAAGAAAGGGACGGTCGAGCAATACACAGAGCAATAACCTAAGGGTGAATCGAGCAAAGCGATATTTTTTATTTCACTGCTTCTTCGCGCCCCGTTCAGATGCTTCAACTCCCCTCAATTTGAGAACCCCTGCACTAAAATGTATTTGAGGTGGTACAAAGCTTATTGTCTATGGTCGCTGCCTTCAGAGAAGTGTGCAGCTTGGTGAAATAGCCTTGATATTTATCGAGCCTTGCAGTTCTTCAGAAATTCGCCCTCCCTTGGCCAAGTGTCTGGAGGCAGACCTGCTCGGCACTAACTAAAATGACGGGTTTACCCCTGACTCCAGCATACAAATATTCAGTGCTCTAACCCAATGGCTCCCGACCTTTATTGATGTCATGGCCACATTACGAACGTCAGAGTACGTATGGAGCCGCATGAAAATGCCCAAGTACTTATAACGACGGTTTTAAAGCATGTGTACAATGTACGCACTTCTATACTCCATATCGGTAATTTTAGGATTGATAGACATGGCTTGGCGAGTGCAAATATATTAAACAAACTGCAAATGCGTAAAATAACTACAGGGTAAAAAAGAAATAGTGTATTCGCCGATTCTCACCCCAGCGTAGGGTTTAAATCATGTAAACGGCACTTTCAGGCATCGAATTCTGTTTTGGCGCCCTTGCAACGTGTACGTACAAATGAGTCAAACACTCAAATTCTAACGAAGACACAGTATTTCATAGGTATGCTGTGGGGATGTGCGACAATAAGCATCTATGTGCAATTGTCCAGCTATATTTCTGGAATCTGGTAAATTGACTATTTCCCACCCATTATGAACTTATATTGCATGGTAATATACGGGGAGTGATATTGAACTTCTGCTATTTATGCTTGGCTATTAGCCGTTATCTTAATGATGCTAAAATTGTATGTGCATTAGCTCGTCACAGAAAAATATCTATAGAAGTCTATATCACCGGTACATGTAGAAGTAAAATCAATTAGAGCCGCAAGAAGGCTTGCACGGGGTCGCATGCTACTCATACTTTGCTACGTTGACTTTATTTTGAATGTGGATTACGCACGCCAGGTACGTAGACGTGGCAATCGTGGCATATTGATGAACAGACTTCAAAGTAAAACAATTTCCTGTTAGGTTTATACAGCCTATGGTTAAATTCCACATAGCAACATTCAAAAGTAGGTTTTATGTTTTGAATTCCAAACAACCTTTCGCGGGTTGCACAGAATAGAATTAAATACCCTGAGCTATTTGCGATGAATTGCGCTATCAGTGGTGCGGCCACGTCCGCATGTAACTAACATGTGCAATCTTTTTCAGCAATAAATATTTAAAGTCTGTGATTTTGGGTGTAAAAATGTTTAAAATTTTGTCAATCATGAAGAATTGAACAATGATAGAAAATACCTATAATAATTGAAGGTTTTCACTTGCCTCTCTTGGCCGCACGTCACTGGCATCGTCCTATGATACTTTGAAACAAACGGTGACCAAGTGGCATAATATGCGCAGATACGAGGCTTACTTACAGGCACTATGCTGTATGAATACATAAAATCCTTTATCTATCGTTCGGGTCAACAAACTTTGCTTCAGCTATGTTACCCGATGGATGTCATAGTTTCGTTTGATCTGTATATATAGAATTCCCGCTACTGAACAATTATTCCACGTTAAGAGAAGCATTTACTTGCCAAATACTACTTGACTAAAGGGCTCTCAAGTTGTTTCTCATTTACATGAAGCAGTTACAAACATGGTGACGTGTGTGTGAGCATGTGGAATTTTATGATTGACATGGGATTAAACAATTGCGATCGCCTCAGTTTACATAAGCCGCAAACAACAAACAGTAAAGTTGAAACCGTTATTCCGTGATATTTTACGGACAAACAAATCCTTTATATTGTAGCTTCCAATTGGGACTTGAAAACTAACGACTACACAATAGTTATAGTGGCACCATATGATGCTTGGCTACCATAACTTAACATCAGAAATTTAGTCAACTCACTATCAGAACGTATACAGATTTTGAGTATGAGTGAGCATAGATCCGGCTAATGGCGTCCTGCGGCTTAACCGAACATCTCACTCAGGTTCTATTAGTAGCTCCCTGGGTGATATTTTTAACAATGACGTGACGTCATGGATTTATTTTGACTGAGTGCACAGATAATTGCAGACAAACAGACACTGGCTGAGCTTTTAGGGGACAAGCCATTTACGCCCCCTTCCGGGTAATAACACACGTGGTAATATTAAAATTAAAGATGAAATTGACATTTGAGAAGATGGTTGCATGCAGCCCTCTGCTATTGTTACTTAATATCTTCTTCAATTGAGTATCAGATGCCGGTATAGTCATATTCGATCATTTGGTAAGTACAAAGCAAACCAACGACACGCGTGGATTTGCGATACCGGAATACGTGGTCTCAGTGAATTACTATTATTATTATCATTGACATCAGCGGTGCTTACAGCGTTTTTAAGGCCTTGTGCTCCACGGCATTACAAGTTATACAGTACAATTAATATGCATTTACTCGTCACTTGAAAGTTCGTTCTTGCACTCTCTCAGGCAGTCTCTGTCATGCGCTCTTCATCACTTTATCATCGTATCTTTTTGCTGCCGACTTATAGCTCGGCCCACTGTGTGGGCTTTTCAAGTCACACAGTGAGGTCGGCGATGAGGAGCCCATAGAACCTCCGACACATAGTAATTAGTCCGAAACTGGATTCGAACCACCACCATTGGTGACGTGACGCTGGCGCTTAACCAACTGCGCCACTCGCTTCCCGTGGTGTCAGTGAATGTACGTACAATGTACATCTTACATTGCGTTTGATTTTGAAAATCCAGTCTTGACGCAAATTGACCTGATGAATAATATTGAAGATAGTGAGCGCGCAAGCCAAGTAATTGCTGCTTTATGGAGTCAAGTTTGCGCCGTGCATGATTTTATCACGTGAAAATATTTGAATACAAAAATATAGTATAACGTCCGAGCATTCTACGCCGAGCACAACTGCACAGTGTACACGCATATACAAATGAAACAAACATCGTAATTTTATATGGTATTTTCCAGATATAGGTTATCATGACATTTTCATTTTAAACTCAACCCTCTATACGTGTGGTAGCCTATATGGTTGCCCGACATATTTGATCATGCATGCGACACTTCAGGATTTGACTCATGTTCCAACAACTCTCGAATCCAGCTTTTTATACATGTATAATGGATAAATACAACACTATATACTGTTGAATCGCACTTCAAGTGAATATATACATAGCGTAATATGCGCTATACGATATTGTAATTCTATTTCCCTATAGATTAAAGGATTGGAATTCTGAGTGATCTTTTTCTGATATAATCAGTTTTACCTTGCTCGTAGGAATTGCATTCCGGGAGGTATGCATTAATATTTCAACAGGAAATAGAAGTAGGAACATATAGTGATTTCGAATCATCAGCACATGATTGTTAGATGCGGGCGCTAAGCATAAGTTGTTGTTTTTGTATTCGAGGTGTTTCGATATCCGCGGTCAATCTGCTCATTTAACACCGGGCCGATATTATGATTTTATGATTTCCTATCTGCCAGATTATAACATGCCCACTTTCGGAAGACACCGACTATGCGTGTCGGGTGGAGCGAAGAAGGACTTGGTTGGTTTGTGGTATTCATGGTGTTTGTCGACTACTATGGTCATTTACACCAGGCCGATATTCTTCTTATATTCCGTAACTGCCGACTTATAGCACGGCCCACCTCTAGGCTTTTGTAAGACACCGCTGAAGCGGATGATGTGGCGAGGAGGAGAAGAAGGACTTAGAGCAGTGGTTCTTAACCTTTAGTTAGCCCGCGAAACACTTACGTTAATCTTCAAGCCTTCGCGAAACCCCAAATTTTCCCTGAGTTATAGAAACAAAAATCTTCTACAATACACATCTAATACAGTGCTGTAGATAGCAGTGTTGGGATCAAGTCACTACCTTCGAGTCACGAATCATTGCCCATTTTGACTCGAGTCAAGTCAAGTCAATCGATTTCCGAAGGTGACTCGAGTCAAGTCAAGTCACTCGATTTTTGGAGGTGACTCGAGTCAAGTCGAGTCAAGTAAAGTCAAGTCACGAGTCAAGTCACCATTCAAGTTGCCTTTTCGGAGTATGAGGCATGATTACGTCATTGCATTTTGCTAGCTGTCTGAAATACAATTGAGTGGTCATTGATTCTGAACCGATGAACGAACATAGGGTTAAATATACACGCAAGAAATGCTGTATCACTCACATATACGTAGAACTGTGAAACTACGTAATTGCATAGCCTCAGTTTATAGTTACCAGCCAAAATAGGGAATAGGGAATAGAGAGACGAATTGATAAGATGCAATACATTACCAATATATGCATATTGATATGATACAATTCGTATACGCCAATGGTTAGAAGGAGTATATAAACTATATTGGAATTCATTTTCAATAAAACAAGAGGTTTGGTTCAAGGATATATAGAACTTCTTTATATATACCAGGTTTGGTTAAGGTAAGAACAGAGAACAGAAATAGAAATTTTCATATTAGATTACTTTACTACTTGTTCACGACAACGTATAAGCTGTAAACTTCGAACATTTCGCTTCTGGCCCATTTATTTGTGAGAGAACAATGGCAGCTCAGTAAAACGCACCAGCGGTTGCACCACCTTTCAGCGAACAATCCGAACATATGCAAGATTCATTCATTTTTATCGACACCGATTACTGTATGACTTGAAATTAACTCGTGAGTTTTGCTCCGAGTCACGAGTCAATCCAGATTTTTGATACGCCGAGTCAAGTCAAGTCGAGTCATTTTAGCAAAGTGACTCGAGTCAAGTCAAGTCAAGTCAAGACTCGAGTCATCCCAACACTGGTAGATAGGGTTGCATCTAAAACAAATGAATGTTTAAAGCACTTTGTTTAAGACGTGTTTTCAACAAAGTCCTTTTTTACAAAACAAAATTGTGATTTTTTAAGTTGTATAATTAGGCCATAATTGTGTTGATACTTTCCACAAAACATGCTGTATGAGCCTACGGTCGATTACCACCCGATATAGCCGACGTATACGATATGGGATGGCTGGAAACCTCGAAATAGTCGGTTCAACAGCTATGGTACGTATAGAATGTAGACATAGATCATTCGTGCATTATGAATGTTCTGATGATGATGACCGCCGATCGTGAAAATGCTGCATGACGATGTAGTCCCGGTTAAAGATATTTTTGTTTTAAATACAACTCTGGCTATAGAGAGACTACCATTATCCAAAATGACGTTTACACTAACAGAGTGTCAAAAGAACAAGTTTAAGTTTCACAAAAAACGAAAACATCATGTTTATGGCAAATCAGCGAGACTTCTGCGGTTCCCCGTCAGATACCGCAGTTAAGAAATGCGAGGCTTCTCCTTCGAAAATGTCATTGTATTGTCCGGCCAAAACGCAACAACGTGGTAACCATTGCTCAATTACAAATGGGTTTAGAAATATTGGGGATATAATTGTCGTTTCAGGACGTGGTTTCGATTTCTAACTAACCCTAACCTCGCTGCGCACGCCACTGCACATGCACACATTGTAACACCATTTTTTAAACAACCATTTGTTTTAAAGGGACTAGTCAGTCAAAAACCTAACTTTCGGGTGGCGATCCCATCACCATGAAATTTTCACAGTCGATTTGCTATCTACAAAACAAAGCAAAAAATCTACCTTGCAGATTGTGGATTTGAAGGAGAAAAAATGCACCGCCACGAGGAATACAAAATATAAATACAAAATAAATACAAATTAATAAACATAATACCAATAATAAAAGGATACTAAACCGGCGCCGATTAAAATCGAAATTATGAAGTTTTCAGTTATGTTTTGGGTAAGATCCCAGCTAGCACGCCCACTTGGTAATGGTATCCAAGTGGAATTTAAGTGGTTAGGTGGGATGGATAAACGGAATGGGTTAGCAACATGTTACCCACATCGAAACCAAGCGGGATTTCCATCCATAAAGATGCGTGGTTATACTATACCAATCCCAGGTAGATTGCAATAAGTCTCTTCTCATTCTACCTATCAATTTGAACTCGGGGGAGTTTTACTTGTTGAGTTTTTGTAATCAAATCATCTTGAAACATGAGAAATCCACTTGTAGAGGAGCTTAGATTTCCCATATATTACCCACACAGGAACCAACCTTATTTTCCATCAATGTTATTTGGCCATGAGGTAAGAGTTTAGGTACAATGTTGATATTTCCAGCCAAGAAATAAAATGAAATTTTTGATGTTATTGGAAAATTTTGACTTGCCAGTCCCCTTAAATGCAACCCACCCGCTGTCCTCGCACTTTCTATATGCCATGCAAAAATGCGTTGCACTAACTCAGGGGTCGGTAACATTCGGCATGAGATATTTCAACTAGGATTTACTGCGGTGTGAAACCAGTGCAGACGAGCCGCAAACTCTGATTCCCTCCGAAAATGACTATGTATAACACATCGCTAATTTCTATGGCAAAGTGTGCATGATATCCAAGACCACACATGTGATTTTCCCCTTCTAGCAGCGAACCCAAACATTATTATTTGTAGCAACGGTGGAGACTGGAGTGACGTAATAAACCAGTGGCGCCTGTCCTATTCTTTTTGGCGTTCCCTTGTTACCGTACTTTGTTTTGCGCTCCCCCATAACATCTAAATCAATACTGGTAGCAAATGTGCCTCGCTTGGAATGCGGATAGATGATGAATACCATGCATACATGAATAAGATATAAAAGCATTTTGATGAGACAGCTGGCACTGCTTCCGGTCGATCAAATTATAATCAAGTCCTTCAATTGGAGTTCAAAAGCAATCGAATGAACAACGCTATCCTTCGAAACGAAACTATAGAGAACTATAGTAAACTTGTAGGCTTCACGCGTTTCATCAAGCGCTAGCCTATTATATCGTGCGAACGTGTGGGAGACATGGACATAAAAGGGCGGAGATCATAAAGTTAAGTTTTCCATGGGAATGCTAATCGCCTGATTAAAAACGGTTGCTCGTGGCGCCTACTTCGTTGGATTAAAAGTTCCACCAGACGACCAGGGACAATCTTCGCACGAAATCATTTTCAACCTTATGTGCAACGATTAACAGTCTTCAATCTCGCGATTAGCATTCCCCGGATGAGCCAACTCTACACGATCGCCACCCGAACTAGTCTACCCATAATGTGGAATACCATTAGTTGCGAGCAGCGCACTTGCCGTTTCATACTCTGCACTCAGCAGCAATGCGGCAGCACTGGAGTGGGTCGGAACGAATCCATACCTGCGCGTGGAGTTGACCGTAAGTGAATTTGTGATACAATTCACGTTTGCGTAGTGAACCAGGGATCAAACAATCAAATGTAAACAACTGTAAGATCTAGTGCAGTCGCAACTACACTATGCTAAGCCTTCCTTAGAATAATAGAAACTAAAAAATAACGTTTTTCTGACAAAAGTGCCTACTGGACATTATTCCTTGAAATTTCGCTTCCAAGTCGCGAAGAGATGCAGCGGAGCAGCGGGTTGCCGACACCTGTACTAACTGGATATTCAAAAGTCCCGCACGTCCAAATCAGACGACAACAAACATGTAGGCTAACCCACGATATATATCTCTATTTCATCAAAGCAAGTTAAACGCCAAACTCAAATATACGCTAACAAAGTTCTCGCCCAGTAAATGGAACTTGCAACTGGCAACTTCACTCGACATAACGCCGTGCCAAACAGTAGGTAAATTCGATGAAACGCAAGTGTAAATGGAGATAACTTGGCAGTGTTCAGGCGGTAAAGGCCAGCGTACGTTCGAAGTATCGAAAATTGCATTTCATTGACGATATTTCATAAGCAGCAATTTAATATTATTTCATCAGCAGCCAGTGGGACATCTGAGATAGATCGCGAGTAGGCAGATCCGGACGCTTCAAAATAGGCCTACGCCCATTCCACGCCTAACTCCAG
This sequence comes from Botryllus schlosseri, assembly GCF_051294905.1. Lineage (NCBI taxonomy): Eukaryota > Metazoa > Chordata > Ascidiacea > Stolidobranchia > Styelidae > Botryllus > Botryllus schlosseri. Next base: position 23,538,090 of record NC_137246.1, on the reverse strand, counting down.
CAGTCGCCTATTTCGTCGTTAGGTACGGAGCGCGGACTGGCCGGCTTCACTGGCGTGGAATTATATATGCGAATATGTCTCTGAGAGTTTATCGCCTGCAAGGCCACTTCGTCCACGGGAACAGGCGGCGATTTATCGTCAGGCTCTAACACTCGGATAACCGGAAGGTCGACCTCCTGAATGTCATTCTCATTAACGACTTGGTTGCCTGCGATTTCCGTAACCGACTCACTTTCACGAAGGCTTGCTGGGAATAAACAGAATATACGTAATAAAATTTTGAGCTTATATTATAATAAAATCAGAATTGTAATAGAATTAAAGTTACTGAATGCGCAAAAACTTGAAAATTCAATGAAACGCCAATTTGAAACGAAATCGCACAAACATCAATCTCGGTTGCATCAAATCATTCATAAGCACGAGATTGGCAAATGTCTGTACACCAAGCTTATCTCGTTTCGCACTATATAGAGTTGCCCTGTAGCATTTCCATGCAAGTCAGAAATCGCTACTTTTACTTGTAATTGGATAGATATTGAAGGCGTTTTACTTCAACCTTTACCTGTGTAGCAATGCTGACTACTTCGAACATCTCTTGATCATACCGCGAATTTACAATTCTATCGCATATTCCAGCGCTATAGTCACTATCCCAGCAGAACGGCAAAAATCGAGTGCGTCATCACAAATCGCGATTGAAAATACAAGGTCCGAAAAGAAGTACTTCGTCACTGATCAGTAGGGCTGTTCAAAAATAACTTATTTTTCTGGATTCCAGTCTTTCAGTTATCAAATTGTCAGGTTACCCTAAAAAACGCTGCACACCAAATTTCGTTCCAATTCTAACAAGTAAAGGGTTCCGCAGATCCAATTAAATTTTTTAATTTAAACAGGAAAATTAAAAAAAAAAAATTCAAATTTTGCTGTCAACCCCATGAAATTGTTCAGCTGTCTTCATAGACGGTGCTAAACAAATTTGACTCAATTCCAACTAGTAGAAGCGGAGTTATTGGAGGTTTTCGTTGATAATCCTCGGATTATCCAGCAATCAAGGATAATCCGAGAAATATCAACGAAAACCTCCAAAAGTGATCAGGATCACCATGTATAAATCAGTGTAACACATCGGAAAATACATGAATAAGTAATATAACATGAAATGACTTCAATGAAATATTATTCGAATTGAATATTATTATTCAATTGTGTGTATCAGTTCTGTACCCCGAAGAAGCTTTTCAAATTTCAATATAATTCAATACTTCGCTACCCACCCATGGATTGATCGACTACGCGGATACGTTCCGGCGTCTCGCAATGAAGCTCATCGCTGTTGACGGTGTTCTTTTTCATCGCTTCGCGGCCAAGCGGTACCACGGAATCCGCCAGGCATTCGTGAATTGAGGACACCTGGAAACAGCAGTGGAAGCTGTGAACACTGTCTGCTTCAGAAATTCATAAATATCGCTATCGGCATAAGATGTTCAGCATAGCATCCCTCTAGTATGCCAGCAGAAAGACGCAAACAGTTACCAAACCTCGAGAGGTGCGCTCCTTCTCCCATGAGACACAGCGCCACCCGACGGGTCACCAGAGCAGATAAACTCTCCGCGAATCGCGTCACGTCCGTCGTCGTTTGGCTGGAGTTTAAAATCGCTGTTAGAGCTCAGTTTCTCAACGCCACCGCCCCATAACATAGACTTGCACATCTAGATAATTGTGGTCCAATTATCGCGTCGCTGTTCTTACGGCGACAAAAAAGCCCAGAAAGGACCCGATGACAGAGCGCACTCACAAAGAATGGAAAAAGCAAAAAAGCGCCGCGGAATAGAGACTAACATAACGTCGAAAAAAGGAACTGTGACATCGGGCAGTAGGCAGTTCAAGAGACCGCAACTGTTCCTATCTGTTCATTACATCGCATTGTGTCTCATCGCATTGTACATTGTGTGTGTATTCAGATGAAAACATAATCAGACGATTATTATTACGCAGGTAATATCTTTAATCCCAATTTGTGAAATGTCTCTAATGCTTTCATCTCAATACTAATATAATATCTGGTTTTCCTGAAATGCTGCAAGAGAAATGTACAGTGCGAAACAGTCAAGCTTAGTGTACACGTGCAGACATTGGTCATTATCATGCTCACGATAATGAACTTTGATTTGACATGAACTGAATTTGGTTTTATGTGTTATTTCATACGAAATTGCCGAGTTACTGTGAATTCAACAGTAATTCTCATTCTAATCTACGGTGATCCAGAACAATATTTTTGATCAAATTTGAAAAAGCTGAAAACTTTCTAGCTGTCAAACTCTGCCTATAATATCGAAAAACGTCGTCCAAACGTACAGCCAACTACACCCTACCTCGTCGCTTTTAGCTCGCCGGTCGGCTTTGCAATACGTGCGCAGCGTCTTCCCGCTTCTGCGTTCAGGAATCAACCATTCGTCGGCCGACGTCCGTCTCGAAGAGTTGATACTGGCCGATTTCGCCGATTCGCCCTCGTTGTTATTGCTGTCTGTCGAAATTGCCGACGATGCAAGCTCAGGCGTAGTCAGTTTAAAAGTGTTGTTGATAAATGTTATCACGAGAGCGCTTTTGAAAAATTTATTCCAAGTCCACAAACCAATTCTGCGATTTTATATTCATTCAATATCTACATAAAAGGCGCCTTATACCAGCATAATATATTAGACTAGCACATTGTGACATCATTTATACTCATGACGTCACAACGAATCTGTCCGGTAATTGTTAAAAATCCAGAAAACCCACTTTTTTACTCGCTTTCAAATCGTTACTTCTACATGTAATCGGGGATTGCATTTGAAACAAAATCAATTTAAAACAAACATGTTTAAATCAAGGCCATAATATAAAACACGTTCATTGTTTTTTATAAAGCAATGACGTCAAGAATATTCAATGTGACGTTATAGTGGATTGACATTGACAATTGAAAATGTAGGGTAAAAGTAGCCCCTTTGACGAAGTATATGTACTAATTGCTGATAAACTGACTATTTTGAGGGTTCCAACCATCTCATATCGATACACGTCGGCTAACTCCGGTGGTAATTGTCCGTAAGCTCATACAACATGTTTTTGTAAAGTATTTACACAATTATGGCATAATTTTACAACTTAAAAAAACACAATTTTTTTTTTAAAAGGCCATTTTTCGAAACACTGTTCAAAACATGCTTTAAACAAAGTGTTTTAAAACACCGTTTGTTTTATATGCAACCCTAGATGTACTTGAGTAGTTTACGGCAATTCTTCTACTATAAATTTGTGGCGTTACTTCTACTCGAGCACCAGATATGACTACTTTGACAACCTGACGAGATAACCCCATATTTGGTTGAAATGTCACCTTCATCGGCGAGACTCCGCTGCTCCGTACCCGGCGAGACTTTGTTTCCTAAACGTAAATACGTTGCGTCACGGTATCGCTATGTGCAGCGAAATGCAGCAAAGTCGGGTTCGGACTCACGCGTGCGGATCTTCCGCCAAAATCTTCGTATGTGCCCGGGAACGTCGTGCGTCGCGGACGCCTCTACCGCGGACTTTTCCTGTTATTAAAACCTTCGACTTGTCAAGAGAGAGATATGTTTTTGAGGAAACGAACCTGCAATATTACGCTTTCGTGTGCGTCGACGGGAGACGCCGCGCTGCGACGTTTTCTGTTCTCATCTGACAAAGGATCGCAGAGCAATCAAGCATAATTTATCACTTGTAGAAATAGAAATCGTCCAGTTCGTTAATCCCGTAAATATAAGCGATCACAGCCACATTTGTTTCCAAATAGCACTTAAGCTCATCACTGTAGAGTGTAGTGCAGAGTCGGTCGTCTTTGTGTAACCGAGACATCAATATGCGTAACGAAACCAATCAGAACCTCCGATTAGGATTTAAAATAGCACAAAATCGGATTCATTCGGTTTGAATATTGATTTTCTGATCAATACTTGTACTGTCGACTGTGCCAAAGTTCCTACATGTATTTCCCCCGAGCGAACAGAGTCAACATTTGGGTTTAAAACCTAGATTCAGGAAGAGGCTAATTACATCCGTCATCTTCATAGCATAGGTATCCTTTGTTTTTATCCTGTATATTTTGTTCATTAGTGTCCTTATCATTTATCAGTATTATTACGTCGATTTACTTCCGAAATTTCATGAGCATCACTGCGGTCATATATATAGTTCCCCTATTTATCATTAGTATCTTACATTAATATCCTTAGAATTCATTACTGAAATCAAGTTTGATTTGTTGTACAAAATAATTACGCCCCACCAACCATCTATAGGCGATACGCTGTCGATATGCAACGAAAAGGCTTCCATCGCGCTCTGATTCATAGTGGAGTTTTTCACGGGAGACATTTCCGTCAGGACCGGCTTACGGCGAGTCCTTCGCAACGGAGGAAGATATTCCCGGAATAGTGTCGAAGAATCTTCGAACGCTGTCGAAAATCGTAGATTTGGTTATTGGGAACTACTTGTACTACGATGACGAAATACAGTACCGAAAAGGCGTGGAGATCTGTCCCTCGTTTCTTCAATCGAGACGTCTGTAAAGAAGTTGTGTAACGAAATTGCTAGCGATGAGCGGATTCAACATTAGGAAATTCAATGTATCCAATTCAGGTACGAATCCATAGACACTTTATACATATGTAATCTGCATCAATGTGAAACGATGTTCATGCCAAGTCATGGCTGCAATACCTGTGCTACCAATTGCTACCAATGTGTGCGGAGAATCGGGATGCAGAGCAATAATGCTATATTCAAGTCAAGACAGTATACGGTACAGCGAGGAAGATTTCAGAACGATAAGTACGTTCTCTTAATCTCTCACTTATTGGCGGCTCAATTCGTCAAATATTGAAGTAACACCGTATTCTCAATGGCATCATCTACTAATTCATTAGATCGGTGTGTTTAGGCGAACTTCCGGCATTGGGTTCCGATCGCCGCTGCTAGAACTGGTAACGAGCGCACGAGTAATGAGCAATTGAGCATATAGCACCCGATATGTTGGGAAAAGCGGGTGAATAGAAGACTTCTAAAGTAACGGCACATCTTGATTTTGCTGGCGGAAATATACCTACCGTCTTCTTCCCCATTGCTAATTATAAACGCTCACAAAAATTATACTGTATTGACCGGTGGAATTTTCCGGTAAAATATTGACTGCTTGGGTTGTATGCGTTGAATCATTCGAAACGATGCCTGCTGGCTGAAAGAATTGTATCACACACAAGCCTGCTACTGCGTTGAAATTGGAAGAGATCCAGTGTACACTCACCGAGAGAGTCATTGTTGCTGTCCAACCCAGCGTCCCCAACTCGACAGAGTGAAGTCATAGATAAGTGTGAACTGGATGAACAGGGCTCTCCCGCTGCGGGCCGACACCTGTCCTAAATGCAACGAATGTATATATTTATGATATTGAAACGAGATTATCACCCTATGGTTCGAGTTTTAGCGCATTAATCCTTTTGAAACTCGTTACTGAAACGCATCAATATGCAGCAGGTTGTTAGATCGTGCTAAATTGTTAAATAATGCCCCGAACAATGTTCCCTCTAAGCTGCGCACGTGCGGAAATGCGCAGTGCTGAAACGGTATCCGCGCACAGAAAATCTATGCTGCGCACAAAAAATCAGAAGTGATGTTTTTTTTTATAGTTGTTGCGCACTGTTGTCCAATGGACCACGCAGGCGCGCAGATTCGTGAAAATTAAGATGGAACATTGCCAGGACCAAATAGTGTTATCACTGAAGTCTGAAACCGAGGTAAAAGTACGCCCCGCAAAGGTAACTATTACGCTCCGTGTAGAAATTAGAGTTCACAATCACCTGCGCCTCACGGAAGATATTTTTTAGTATGGCCTCGCACAAGTGAGCGATACTGATATCATTTCAATAGCGCATTATTTTCTGGGAATGGCGAAATAACATGGTTTAACAAAGTTATAAATAACAATGGGCTAGCTCGAAGTTAATCTGCGAGAAACTAACGAATGATAGTCTTCTCCGCGTGGCATGAACATTGCGTAAGATTTACTCAGGACCGCAACTTTCGCACCCCAAACCCCCCAATTGGAGGGGCCGAGCTCGAAGGGGGTCCAAAATTATTTCGAGAATTATCATAAATCATGGTGTATTTTTTGAAATTTTTCAGGAATTTTTTTTCGCGCTACGCGCGTTTCATTATTGTAAGATATGTGATTATTAGGTACCCTTTCCCAACAAAAATTAGGCATGATTTATAGAAATGGGCAGTTGGGCGTCGGTCGGTACCACATCATGACGCGCCAAGACATATGAAGCTAAAGGCTATGTAACATGCGAATCCAAGAAGTGCGCCAGAACGATCAGTAGCGAGAAAACCTTGGGCGAAAAAGACTGCCCCGGTGCTGACCGAAAACTTCGATATATACAACTATATGTGTAATTGTTCATGTCCATGGGCGCCTAAATGGCTGGCGCCGAATGTTCCCGTCCTGGCGATCCGAGTCCCACAACAAGACAAATGCCATAGCGAGGGAACATTATTTTCCAGTTAAGAAATACCAATTTGAAATCGTGTACGTCTTTTACTTTAGTACGATTTTGGCGATTTCAATATCTTTTGACATAGCAGATAGGGGGTCACGAAATAGCATCATGTAACGGAGTCATTATATCAACGGGTACGCCCGAAGATGTTTTATTATTATTTAGAGGGCCTATCTATTCCAACACACCTCACTGGATCAGCTCTACCGGTAAATCTGATTATGTGAGCAGGGAGAGGATTAAAATTGATGGCAATAAATATGCAATTCCCGATCATATTGGCCGATGCAATAATGAATTATAGAAATTTTTCGCGCTTCGCGCGTTTAGGGACGCTACTACTAAATGGCCACCCAATGTACATGATAAGTACCGGAAGAAGCCTAGAGCCGAAGCCCCCCAGTAGTTAGTTTTATCACCCTATTGGAGGGTGGTTGTGCACTGTTGTCCGAGGGCCTGCGCAGTGAGTTAGCGTGTTTGCACAGACTCTTGAAAAATTAGAGGGAACATTGGCCCCGAAAGAACTTGATGCAAAGCATACTGAGGGAGGACCAGCAGTTACATTCCTGTTTACACACAGCGCCGCGCACGGGCAATTCATTGGCACGTTGCTCTGTGACACAGCCTAACATTTAAGTCTAAATTCAGGGTGAATGCGTTTTGCTAGTGTGCTGCTACTGCTATTATTCCTAAGTTTACTCAATGATGGTAACGTGGAGTAAACCTAGCGAGGTTCCTAACTAACAAAACGTTGTAGGAGCAATGATGCCTTCGTATAAATCACCCACGAAGCTCGAAATATCCATGGACTAAAGGTAACTCGAAACCTGTACAAATATTTCACCTACCTCATGGTCTTCCAATGCCACATCTAAACTGTCACCGATCTTTCTTGTGACAGGTACGAAATCCAGTGTCGCTGTTTTACTGGGTCGTAGCTTCTTGCATTCCATGCTAACTCCCGGAAATTATCGCACGCAAAATTCAGTTTTGCAGTGTCGCCAAATATTCAACTGCAAAGGCGACTGCAGCTGTCACTTGATATCACTGAACGAGAATCACAAACGCCAGAATAACAAACACGATTGATTGTTATTAGTGATTGTTTGGAGACAAATGATTGCCACCAGATGTTATCCTTTATGTCACGCTTCGCCGCGTTTCCAGGAGGCTATGTGGTTAGTGGCAAGCCATACTTTTATTACAACAGCCGCGATCCGCTGATAGTTGGTGTTCGGCTCAGGATATTACGCCATTACAGGACTGGGTTGCTTGTTAGCAGATATCCTGTCCATTTTACCTATACTTTTGCCACGTGCAAAAATTTTTTTCACGCGCCTGCTTCTTGCATACAATTCGACGAATTCAGCAAGATTGGGCAAATTGTGGCCGAGGGTCGCCCAAAATTCCTTCGCGGGTCGGATCTGGCCCGCGCGTGCCGTATGTTGCCCGCCCCTGTTTATACGGCCATATGTAGATCTATATGCTCGATATATTTCAATGTCATGAACATAATGAGGAGCCCAGATAACCTCCGACAAATAGAAGTTGGTCCGCACCGGGATTCGAACCACTGCCATTGGTGCCACTCGCTTCCCCATTGATGGAGACAAATAATAGGCGACAAGCGATACCCAAAATTTCTTTCCTACAAGGTAAGTAGGCCTAAATGCCTATCCAACTCGATATTTGCGAGCAAGGCAATCGGTTTCTGTAACAAGTTGAAGCCTAAATCAAAAAAAAAATATTCGCTTATTATCGAAGTCTGCTTCTATACGAAGACAATACCAGACCGTCACTTAAGGAAACTTTTATAGCATATAATCCTTGCGTCCACTCCACGCATTCATTGTAGGCAGACAAAGTGTGCCATTCGGTTATTTGTTGACCGTGACACTAATCTCGATTATCAATCGTTGGCATTTGTAAAGAACCTGGATTTTTGGCGTTAAGTACACAGATCGGACTGAAAAAATGCTTTTAGGGCATACTGCGCGGTAGGATGATACGAATTAGAGACAGTTCTATATCTGCTAGTAAGAGCATACGACAATTCTGCCACAGCAAAAGAATTAACGAAGACCGACTGAAAAGATTTCACCAGAACACCGCGGTGCTGTAGCAAAAGATATGTTTGTATCAATTAAACATGGCGATGACTGCAGTACGTTATTCAACCCAGATTGTCGTATCGTGAATTTTTTGGATTCTATCAAAAGATGCTGTGCAGTGTCGATGGACAGTATGGTAGATTTAACTGACGAACAAGGTAAGTTTGGTTATTTATGACAGGGCCGTAGCCAGCAGGTCAGTGCGCCACAATGTATCCATCCATTTTTTAAAAGGTTTTCCAGCAGCATACGTTTTTCAGGTTTGGTCGTTGACATATTATCAAAAAGCGATACTGACCGAGCTTCAAAGTATTTGGATGGATGTGAAACTTACATTCTGGTAGAAAAAGTTCCTGTGATGTTGGGCTTCAGTAGAGGTGCCCGTAACCAAATTGCGGATTCCGAAAGCGGAATCTTTGAGGCAGAAATGCGTCAGAAGAGATCCAGATGCGTTAGAAAGATCACTACTAACTTCCAGTACCAATACGTACCATTATTGAAAACCGTGCCGGAAACCTATAGCATTCATACGGAGGTTTTCGGGAAAAAGTCGGGGATTAAAAAGAAAGAAAAAAGTGAGATTCCAATTGATTTATATTATGCCGCACCAAATACATCAAATTTCTCATTTCCAAGAACTGTATACTACGTTATTAATAATATAGGCCTACCTGACTCTCTGACACAAAGATATATTCATATATTAAATTGATGAGTCACAATTTACCTGCGCATTATTGGTTTGAACTACAAGCCCACGCAAGTCGTTTGAACAGTCGAGAGGCTTTCTTGTATTATATTTTCGAATTATGAAAATAATGGGTCGGAGGGCAGAGGCTATCTGTAATCAGGGAATGGTATGGTATAGAACGAAATTTCGGCATCACATGAATTTTAACTCTTAAAATAGCACTGAGGACGAAGACTTTCTATGTGTTTGTATACGCCACAATGCTACATGAATGCTGTACAAAAACGTGAAATGCTAAACGCGATTAAAATGGTTTGGCAATCACTGGATCTATTGGCTGGTGTTGTATTGGACTTCACACAACAAACAGGACATGGTATGGTATGGAGGGAAATAACCACACTCCATACCTGCCTCAATCGCTCCATACCCATACCATACTTACATTTTTACATTCCTCCATACCATATATTTGATACTCTTTCCACACTTTCGCAGTTGCCCGACCACTAAGATATAATTATATTTCTGGAAATTTTCCGGCGTTGATATTCTAATTGTTTTTGATGCAATTATATCCATTGAAACAGCATGATGCACCAATTCCATCCCAAATTATGACATATGTCAGCGATATACGTTCCGTATAATATATATTTATAGGATTATTTGTGAACCACAACCAAAGCTCATGACATGTAAAACAGTAAAACTAGTGTGGCAATGCACCGCTAGCAGTAATATGGAGATATCATCTGCGTGATTACATGAAACAAAAGTATTGTCTAATTAGAACAGGGCCGGCCAACCCGTGGCCCGCGGGCCACATGTGGCCCGCGAGAAGGTTTTGAGTGGCCCGCGAGGTCATTTCCGAAATTTCTAATATCATAAAAATGGATTGCACAGATTGTGAACTTACAAGGCCATAACCAAAAAATTGATTATTCTGGCTGCAACACTTGAGATGTGATGACTAAAACATCAGTTCCGACGCATTGACAGATCCATCAGCCATTCACATATTGGTATATCTTCGTACACTACAATAAAGCAGAATAATTTGCGGTATAATTATGAAAGGTAAAAATTTTCTACAAGCTTAGCGCAACATGTTGTCACATGATTTCTTGTTTTTAATATTGTTGCCCTTTTGTGAAAATGGAAGAACACCTAATGTATCAATGTATCTAACTATATTCGCGATTACGAGGCAAAGTGTCGTGCAACATGCGACATTGCGTTTGAGCTCGCAGTAAAACCGTCGACTATGAAACCTAGGCACGAAACGATTGACGCATGTTGGTCGCATCTTTCGATATCGATATGTCCAATTGTTCATGCGCCGAATAGCCCTGTCCTCCCAAAATTAGCCCAGCTATTTACAACAGGCCCGCAATATAGTCAAATGACAATATTATTGACCTATGAGCTTCAAAAAATTTTCGCGCTTGGCGTGGCTAGTGGCCCGCGCGATAATTCGTCAATCGAATGTGGCCCGTTGGCTGAAAAGGTTGGCCAGCCCTGAATTAGAATATATATGAATACAATTTCACATCGCTACAATCATTGGGCATTTCGCGACAGCGGATCAAATGTCCGATCCACCGTCAGCATGTGGTATATACTTATTAGCTGCATTATAGCCAACATCAGGGTGTCAATGCCCACTCTTTTATCACAGAAAAGCAGATTTAATGAAGTTACGATGCGTGTTATAGCTTGTAGGCGGCAGGTCGTAACGTCTTGCCGAGTCAAGCTACATGCATAACAATCATGTTTATGTCAATGGATGTTGCGTGATGATCAACCGAGCAAAGCGCAGGAAGCTTGTAGCCGCTACATTCACAGAGCCCACGATTTAAAAACTCCTTTTGGTGGTTTACGGAGAGGAGGTTACGATAAGCGAAATGTAAGCTGTAACGCGACTGCGGTCGAATACCATTCGTTTTTTATGATATTCAAATTGGAATAGGCCTAATTATCATGAATATTATTTTCATTCATATGCGAGTTACACAACTTTTATGTATTCAAAGATGTCGACCGGTGAGTCTGAGCCGCAATTTATATTCCCCTACAGGGATCATACAAAATATTGCAATGGATTTTATTCGTGATAATCGCGCTACTTGTAAATTGCCGACTTCAAGCCTTTGTTACGGCGTGCACTGAGCACTGTTGGGTCGGATTCCCAGGCTAATTTTGGCCGTGGCTTGCTACGGGCCTCACCGAGCGTTTCGCGGGCTGCATCCTTGACTGCTGCTACAAGTGGCGCAAAGGCGGTCGGTTGGCGCAAAGGCGGTCGGTTGGCGCAAAGGCTAGGGCGGTCGGTTGGCGCAAAGGCTGGGGCGCGGCAAGACGGCTACATAGCCTCTTCCATTCAAGTGCCTCAACCCAGCTCAAGACCCGTATCTTCCGTGCCACTGTCGAGCAGGTTCTTCTATACGGAATAGAGGCACTCACGCTGACAGAGAAGCTGGCTAAGACGCTCAACGCTAACTACGACGCACTCCTCCGCTATGCACTCGGCATTCACCATCCGGAGCATATATCCACGAATGCATTGCGAGAGCTCACAGGAACGGTCCCATGCCGTCTACTGGCAGCTGAACGACGCTTCCGCCTAATCGGGCATCTAGTGCGGCACCAAGACGAGCAACCAGCCGCCGCCATCATCAATCACATTCCGACGGAGCCATGGCGCAGAGGTGGCTGGAATTGGAAAACATGGCGCTCGACAATGGAGACTGACCTAGCGCAACGCGGGCTGTCGCTTGAAGACGCCCACGACCGCCTACGTTGGAGACGCTTAATACGAGCCTAAAACTGATTATCTTGATGTTTTTTTTTTGTTTCCTGTTTTCTTTTGCCCTTTTCATTTTACTCTAATTGAAAAGTCGATATATATATAAGCCTTTGTGAGCCATACGACCGCGCCATAGTTTCCAGACCTCTGCTCGATTGGTATGCGCTCCACGATTTAGGAACCAGTACGAGTACAATATTATACGATATAGGATACAGCAAACAGCCCACCACACGGTTACATTTCAGGTACTGCAGCGCCCAGCAAAACTTCCGAAGTCGCAGAAACGGCGTCTTCGCGGCGATGGTCCGCAGCCAGCAGCATTTCAAAGCAAGAACGTCGAACCGGACAAAGGGGGAAGGCATCCAGCCGGCTTGGTGGTACCAGAAGGTCGCTAGCGTAGCACGGATTGGCCCGCAGTGATTGATCAGTACAGCACGTTAATGATCCAAATTGGATGTGATTTAGTTTTCGACCGGCTACAGCAAAAACGGACTCTCCACATTTATTGTGAATATTCAGCCTAACCAACAGTAGATGCCCTAAAGGCCTAAACTAAACGGATCGACTTCATGTGAATAGATATAGAAGCTTGCATGACAGACGCGCTGTGAATCTGAACTGATGACGTCATATCTGTATTTGTAATTATCATTATATATCCAGAGCGTAATTGTAATATATAGACAAGGTAGTAGAAGCTAAATGGTATGTTTAAATTATTATATATACATATGTAGGGTTGCAGGAAAGGTGTCGCAAAATTGTATTTTCCTTGGCCAAATGACGATATACCTATAGCATCAGTTATGTTAACAAATTCATCATTTTAAAACACCACAATACTGCGACGCAATGAAAAGATATAGGGAGATGAAGGAACGACTCGGAGTTTTTGTACTTTCTAATTATTTTCCATTATGCTGTGTTTTTCCCTACCTTTGTATTTTTTAAATAATCTAAAGTTTTTTGTGTTACGGCTTCTGTAGTAGCCTAATACGGCTTTAATGACTCTGTTACATCGAGCCTCCCGTATATACCTGCTTTATGTGTATTTCATAGTTCACGCAATTGCATTTTGTTTATGTATCTGATTTGCACGGTTGACAAATAAAGATTCTCTCCATGTCTCTCTCATGACATTTTCTTGTGATTTCAACCAGCGTTTCCCAAACTGTGGTACGCGGGTGTAATGGTGCATCTCAAGTGATACGCGACCAACTTCAGCGTACTTATAAGTTTGTGAATTGAAAAAAAATATTCGAATCAATGTTTTCAAGTTGTTTTGTATTCAAGTAACGCTGGGCGGTTGGACAATTGAGCCACGGAGTTTCGTCTGCCGTGTTACTGAGAATCTTCAATGTAATAATGACACTACAATTTAGTATGTTCGATTGCCTGCGGCTCAATAGACACTTACGTGACCTTTGACACGAACCAATCAGGTTGCAGCAGGATGTAAACAAAGAACAAGGCCGGGCAAGCTTACTATGAGCAAAGTCACTCAACTATGACAAGTCGTCCGAACGTATTTTCATGGAGCGAGAAATGTTGCACAACTTGGTGTCATGTAGTATGGCGCCTTACGGCGAACGTCGTTGTAGGTTGGATTATTTGGAGTTCGCGGCGCAAATATGGCTGGATGTGCTGTGAAAGGTCAAGAAAATGACGCATGAAGGAAGGATAGCTCAAGAAGGAAGCAAAATAGTGTCTGACAGAGACTGTCCTGTTCTATTTCGCTTCCCAAGAAATCCAATCCTCAACGTCGTCACTTCAGAAGAAGTGGGATCAAAGGTACAGTACCGTAGTATTAGTAGTAAGTCTACTGTAGTACATGTAGTGTTCGTAAAAGTCAAATATAGAGACCTTTAGCTTTCACATACGGTACACAATGAAATGTGGACTGTTAATTTCTCAAAACTAATATGGTGTGAAGTTAACTTGATACAGTCCATTGTTGTTATGAGTATATACCAATTGAGTAATAAAAATACTGAAATACAAATTTGAAGTGTCTCAGGTGACCATCAGCATTGATCATTGCCTAGTGTCTAGTGATATGACACGTTCATGGTTCATCCTCAGTGTCTTTATATTATCCTAATCATGGGTTATATTTTATGCAGCATATGATTTCGCTGGAAGAATTCCACCAATGGAGAGAAGACTTTGGAGTCTTGAAATTATTTTTCGCTTGCTAACAAACCGGTCAAGGTGGTACATGTTGTTACGGATGAGTCTTCATGCGGATGTGGAAAGCGACTGGCTGGTAAGATTCAATTGTATACTGCTGAAGAGTACCATTGCTTAGCATTGTATAATACCGTTTGCAGATAGGAATGAAATACCATCTGCTGATAATCTAAGATCAGCCTTGAGTTACCCGTCAAGCATATTCAACCATCCGTCACTAATCACGATACCATATGATGTTGCGAGAACAGCTGCACACTGCACAGGTAAGACATTGTTTGATGCTGCACAACCTTTTACTCATTGGAAACCTTATCCCTCGGTTATGGAACAGTGTCGGGGGTTCTCACAAACCCTGAATTTCTTAAAGTGGCAATATCATTTTCATCGTATTGTTGTGCTTTGTCATTATCAATTCAAATGATTACATCTGTCAATAAATGAAATTTCCAATAATAGCCTACATGGAAACCAGTTGAAGCCGGCATTTGACTATCGAGCATACTTTGTAATGTAGCCATACGCAGTTGTTGTTGTCTGCAAAACGCATCCTTGATTTTCTCTTGTTTGGGCAGTCCACAAAGGGTGCACTCGCAAATTTATTTAGTTTGGTACGAGATCAATTTTAGTGTATTTATTCATTTAGTATGTTATATTTTTATTCAGGTCTGCATGCGGGAAATTATCATGCAACATCAACGGAATTCATTGCTTCTTGTGAAAATGATGACGGTACCTCGATTCCATATTCCATGCGAACCCCAAATTGATGACTCGGAATATGAATGCATGGAATCGCTCTCAGACGTATCTTATACTATCTGGCCCTGGTGGGTTGGACATTCACCAATCGTTCATTTTTTCGTGGTGCACTGGACGATGTCCGTGCAGCCAGCCCACTATGAACCGGTCCTATACCAATACCGAGAAAACCATTGCCGAGAATGCTATTACCGAGAATGGACATTACCGGCAGTCGTCAAGCATGTCCAAGTCTACATGCAAGCTGTTTCTACTGAATGAATACAATTCGGCCTGCAGGACTGTCATATGATATGTCGACATTTTTATTGCTAGTCCTTTTTATGTTTTCTTTTCCTGGAGTGTATATGCCTCTTATTTACATGCTCTTGGTCAAGGTGCGGGACTGATTAAAATGACCGATCCAAATCATTTAGACACTATTCAATTGTTTTCCTTATATTGCCATCTTGAGGTGTTTTGATCTGATGGAAATTTCAATAAATGGCTGGGACTACCAATATTTCGTGTCATGCAAATACATGGATCTATCACAGAAAGCACCCGTAAATTTGTCGTCAGATGTTGTCAATTGTTGAAGAGAAACGAAGAATCGTACGAGGGAGAAACCAGTATGCTTGGAAATGTGCTGCAAGGTCAGGTATAAGACGAAAAATAATAAAAAACTTATTTTTACATCTGAGGATATGGTTTCTACATGTTAGTTCTCATCTATTGCATAAAAGTTGCTGCAGACATGTGTTTAGAAGCGGAGGCTAGTCAGAAATCCCGGTGTGAAGGGTGGTAGTTGTCTGCTTGCAGGTTGGTTGTCTAGTCAGTGAGTACTCCAGTTCCATTGGGCAGTGATACAAGGTCATGGAATTCGTGCGGCTATGGGGGACTGTAAAACTGGACGGTCATGACCAGCAATAATCCTGCATCCCGACTAGTAATATTTTCGGTCTACGCCAAGATTGATATTGCAGCATATATAAGGTATATTTCGTTTGAAGGTCAACCATATAGAAATATTTCGTTTTAATATCGTTGAAATACATACTGCAATCCTTGAAATCCCACACAGCCAAATAATTCTCGAGAAATAACCGTTAAAAGTCGAAATATAAGGTCGGCAAGCACGGATTTCCATTACCGCAGGTTAGCGCCGACGGACTTTTGTGCAACATTTTGCGCTCCAGTACTCTCATAACATTGCGCTTATTAGTCGGACGACTTGTCATAGTTGAGTGACTTTGACTATGAGCGCTTATGGAAAAGCGTTGAAAAATGAAGGTTTTTAGCAAAATTACATTGAATTGGGAATAGCTGACTTTGGTGAAAGATAATAACGTAGAGCTAGTATGTATTTGCAGTGTTCTAACCTACAATGAACATGAATGGTGGCAAGCACTCGTCAGCATGGTATGTCCAAATAAATGGATTTCTGACAACTTTTCGGATGAAGCAACTATTGCTGTATTATCCTTAGTCGTATACTATACTATAGGACTGTCGTACCGAATAGCATGTATTAGATTAATCTTGAGTCAGGATATGTGGGGTATTCATTATGTGGGCTTTGCGTTATCTGCCTTCTATTTATGGAATCGTATATAGTACAGTCTACAGTCTGCATCATTATCTAGCAAATTACTGTAACACTGGACACTTACTTGTCTGCATATTCAATTATCATATTAATATGATAGGCAATATGATTCGTTCCCAGCTGAAATCGTCATTTTTTTGTTCTAGCTCATGTATTGAATCAATCAGGACAAATGCCGGATAAACACTGTGCTAATAGCCTGTGTAACTTGGAGATGGCTACTCGGACCGTTCCTGGTGTGCGCTTGTACCTTTCCCAGAGCCAATAACATGCATGGAAGAATGTAAAATCTGGATAAAGGCATGTGGACTTCCTTGTAGTCATCTGAATTCTCATTTTATTAATAAAATGACATATCTATTATTGTACCAAAAATATTGAATCGTGACATAATTAAGATGAAATAATTCTGTGTTTCAGAATGAATCTAATCTGAAATGCAGTCACACTTGATGCCACAATCGACTTGGTGTGTGTCTCGTTTTATTCCACAGTTTTGCTGCATGATGGTGTGGGTTGAAATTGTTGAGAGCAATATATTCAATAATGAGATGAATAGTTGAAATTGGTAGCGGTGATACGTTGCATGAGTCGGACGAGTACGCCTTGATAGGTGCCTGCACAGCAGTGTTGCTCTGTAAAATAAACATATTATATATTTTGTGCAGGCGTGATGGATATCTTTAATGAAGCTGCAGAAAGAGGAAGTCGATGGATAAAACACAAGAAAATCAAATTTCTGGAAGAAGTAGAAGCACAAAACAGGAAACTCGTACAGGAAAATTACAAATTGACGGACAATTATATCTAGTGAAGTTCAGTTCTCAGATGAGCATCATAATGTCAAAAGATGCGGAGAAGCTGAAATTTTATGCTAGACTACAATAAATTCTTTTTGAATTGCCCAACTTATCCTACTGACGTCAAATTTATAGTAGGCCTATTGCTGTAGGCTTCATTAAATTTCGATTTGGCCATGTAGATATGTGGTTCTTAAAAATGCACCATTTGCATTCATTCATGATTTCTCAAAACTAAAATGATTACTGACTGTCAATAAATCACATACAACTTTGAAAGGATTGATGGATTGTGGTGCACTTACTTTTGTGCAGGAACTGTTCACAGAGACCATTTCAGATCGAAATATTAGTGAAATATGTGGGTTCGACAAGAAATGTGAGAAAATGTTGGAATTCAGCTATGGTAAACCAGGAAGAGCTATTATGGCAGAAAAGTGATTCACCATTGAGTCTGAAATCAAGAAATTGAATCTAGATTTAAATATTCCTGCACATGATTTGTCTGCCTGAGCCAGACTGTTCCACAACCAGAAAGATGGTGAGACAACGTATTCATATTGAACAGCTGATCGGAAGAATCAACAAGTATAAAATTTTGTCTGGTGTCCTACTATGCAGCATTCTGTATCAGCTAACCAAATATGGACTAATTGCTTACTCTAATTCAAGATTGAAAATTAAAAATGAATGATACAGCATATTCAGCAATTGTGAAAATTCAGTTCCATTGTGAATATCGTAATGCCTAATAGCATGCTACGGATCGTAATTGTGCGGTGCCATGGTCAATGTGTACCAACAGTGCATGTCTATTCATACTATATTCCAGTGGTTTGCATTGAAGCTCATTTAGATGCCCAATTTGTTGAATGAACATTTCTCCAGGTGAAAATGTTGCAGGATTATGTGTGTTTGGTGGAATCAGGGATATATAGAACTCCGGGATGGCTGACTCCGTCGATTGCGTCATCGCGGTCATACACAAGTAGGGTCATTTTCGCGCACTCACTGCAGATAGGATTGTTGACAGCGCTTTGTCTGTGCATGACTTGGAGATTCGGAATTGCCTTTCTAGTTTGTGATTGGTGGTAGATGATATCAATATATTAACGTTTATAAAGCTAGAGGACTCATGTGATGTTCAGGTAGTTGATCATTTTAGCAGTATTGGTTATGTAGCTTCAGCTGCAGGTTATTATCGGCACCACCGGTATCGGTATGCCGGTACGATATATCGCTGGTATTCGGAATATCTCCGCGTATCGAGTATGTTTTGCTACATTGATAAGCGTCAGTGCATATCAGGATGTAGCAAAATGTTTAGAATTACATTTCAGGATGATTTTAGTATTGATTACGTTATGCTTTTAATGACTGATCTGATGCTATAGAATTGCATAATAAGCCCAAGTCCTGGGCTGTACAGTGTACAGTACAGTAACTGCCGCCAGTTTAGAGTGACTTCGTCTGTCAGGATTTTATGTAATAGGTTAATTGATAATTATAGTTTATCCATGCTACGTTCCTAATTGTAGAACATGATGGAGAACAAAGGAAAGGAAAGGAGTATCGAACGAGCCTAATGATTCTATACCGACCCGTGGTTTCCCAGAAAACAGTTATATAGTTTTATAGGGTGAAATGACCAAGAACTGCAGCCTCTAAGTACCAGTATGCAAGTTGCATTTCAATCAAACAGTCAGGATATTGGCACAGAAGTGAAGCTCCGGCGGGTATTTCGGAGTGAAAAACGGTGATTTTAGCTCTGAGCGAAAATATGAGCTTTTTTTTTAGTCATCCACCTGGCAATGTGGAGTAAAAAACGTTATTTTGAGCTCTGAGCAGAAGTGATGACCTTTTTTTTTTTTTTAGTCAACCGATCCCAAAGTGGGAAAAATTAACCGGTTTTTCAGAATTTTGCTCCGGTTTTGCAAGTTGCAAATTTCTGAGAAAGTGTCCTTTTTTTTATTTCCAAAATATGGTAAGCCTATTGTATAACAGTCCAGGCACCATTTAAATTCAATCTGTCTTTACAGATACCGATAGGCTACTAGTGATACATGAATAATTGAATATGTTTGTTAATGACTGGCAATCAAATGCCACTATACTGGAAAGATACCTCCGTTGCAGTGAATTGTAAAATATAGCCAAGTCATTTGCTGGCCACTGAAACTTTTGAAGATACAAGACAGAGACAGGACTATTCATCACATCAATCGACTTGATGTTGACCACTCCCTCATGATGGATAAGTTAGCTCTATCGTCAGGATGTGACAATGGGGAAATGCTGTATAGGCCTATGTGGCGAAGGAAGATTGAACTCTTGAAACTGCATCACAGTTAAAAAGTTTTCGTCAAATCCTTGCGACACAGCCAGGACCTCTGCTCAGCATGCATGGGTAAGTTTGTCTGATTCTGGTGAGCTATATCAAATCAAGGATTGAAATCCATTTAAATATATTGTCGTGTGTGTGTGTTTGTGTTGAGCGAATCAACTGCTTATGGCTTGAGGTACTACGCTATGGAAAAGATCATCCTGCCATTTTATCAACTGTGCATTTTGTCGACATTGTACTCTATAGTTGGAATATTATGGCAGTTAAATCAGCGGTTGTCACTTCTCAACCTTTTTGATCTCGCACACCTTGCAACCTAAATTGCATATAGGACAAATGTATGAAACTAGAAGCTAAATATTGGAAACAACATTGAATACCTTTTGATATTATATGTGGTGCTGATGAAGTTTCTGCAAGGGTTCTGCCACCAACTTCAGTTTGACTGTTTGATTGCTTTTGAAAGAAATACCAGCAGCTCATCAGTTTTCTACCCCCTGTATTACACTGCTATACTATACTATAGTAAAGATCATTCTGCCATTTTGTCAACTTTGCAGTGTGCATTTTGTCGACATTATAATTAATAGCTGGAATATTATGGCGGTTAAATCAGTGGTTGTCACTTCTCAACTTTTTTTATCTTGCACACCTTGCAACCTAAATTGCATATAGGACAAATGTATGCAACTAAAAACTAAATATTGGAAACAACATTTAATGCCTTTTGATATTATAGGTGGTGCTAATGAATTTCTGCAAGGGTTCTGCCACCAACGTCAGTTTGACTGTTTGATTGCTTTTGAAAGAAATACCAGCAGCTTATCAGTTTTCTAGCACAGCTCTATTCCACTGCTAAAGATCGCTAAATTGTACTGTCCAAATTTAAAGAACTTTTTTTAATAGTCTTATAGCTTTCACATATAACTGTTGCTGAAAGAGGTGTAGGATATTTCGTTCCGTACACTTGCATCATTGTGACGTACGTCAAGACCAAAGTAAACTATGAGCTCTGTATTACGACACCATGCAGAAAAATCCGATTCAATCTGAACTTTGTTGTTTCATTCTCTAATGGACAAGCGTCCAGCTTCATGCATTTGTAATATTGAGATATAAAAATCTAACATATTTGGCGGTTTAGCACCACTGGGTTGAATCCCCAGATCAAGCTGTTCTTAAAGATTGGGTTTATGGTTGATTTGTATCTCTAAATTGTTAATTTTTGTTGCAGATTCATGAAACGAAATGCGACGTTCCGTCCTGTACAGCACATCATCAGTGGATATGCTGCTATACAATACTTGCATTACCATCTTCAAATATTGGCTTCAATCTGGAAATTTGGGTCTTGTGTCTCAGCAGCGACGCTTTTAATATCTACTCAGTCCATTGAATCAGTTATCATGTCCGAAAATCTTCTGGAGAGAGCGAGAGATATGATATTCTTTTTCGCCTGCACCATCGTGATGCTTTGACGGCGGAGATGCTATACGACCGTAAGGTCACCTAGTCTACACCCCGTTTTTTTTCTCCTCCATGCTATCCGTGGATGCTGAGCGCCTAGCAGGATAGCCGCGGATACCAGTTTTCGAGTCTTTGGTCTGATCCGGCCGGGAATCGAACCCACGACCTACCGATCGAGAAGCCGGGCGCATCACCATTACACATAGTTTCCAATACTTGCGAATTAGTATCGAACCCTTCAGAAGCTTGATTCGGGATGTACTGCTACTGCACAGCCAATGACGATAAAGCTCAGGAATGTCTATCGACGAAAAAGTGGAGAAAATTGTGCGTGTTGTAGTATTCAAAAGAGCCTTTATTTACAATTCAAAAAGTCTCAGCATCATATAGTTACTCTTTCCTGCTTGACTTATATTACTTCTCCCAAATACTTTTCAAAATTATCACCCGCACTGAAAAAGTTTGGAAAACAATGTCTTGAACGTTTAGAAAATACTGATTTTCTTCGTTATCCACCTTTCTATGTATTACCTGTCGGTAAATTCAGGTTAATTTGAAGTATACAACTGTATTCATGATTTACTGAATGAAATTGCTGATATTCAACGTTGTCTGAGTTTGCTTACCATAAAGGTTGAGGTATGGGAAGACCCATGTTTTCTAGAATGTCTTGCTTGCTCACCAGGAAGGCGGCGAAAGGTCAAGGAACCTGATTGTATAAACACCTACATCGCTAACTTGCGAAAAAAGTGAAGATTTCGAGGTAGATTGCAGGTTGATATATAGCCCTACTTATGTATAGGCCAAAAAGAAGTCAGCCATCCCGGAGTTCTATATATCCCTGGGTGGAATGTTATAAAACTGAAGACACCACATACGCACCAAAATCTACCTTGAGGCAGGAGTTGATCGGTTGCGAGTACGGTCGAGAGATGGCTTGTCAATCACGATCGAGCTCACTGATGCTGATGCAAATCACAATGCAGTCCTTGTAGCTTCAGGTGCTGGATTGTCTTAATCAATGCATATGCATGAGAGCATATATCAGAACCTAATGTGAAAATAAATCATGGTTACAATATCTATTGCAGGAGTCTCTGACAAAATGTCTTTTTCCTTACTTACCCTGTCTTACAAATGCAAGACGAATCAATAATGGATTTTCTGAGAATGTGTATTTCCATTGAGTGTGATATCTCTCTTTTCCGCAAGTTGCGATAACATTGGCTGTTCACTAGAATAACACTTCCTCAAAGAGTGAATTGTCTCCTCAATCTTTGTCCCTAAGTCGGGTACATAGCGCTCCATGAAATACTTCGTAGCTTTCTCCGCGGTGTTAGAAGAAGATGCTGTTCCACTCAAATCCAGAAATTCGATAGAATCTCCATAGCTTTCAAGTTTCATAACCAATACACTAAAATTGTGATGTGTGGCAGAAGCTGTATTTTATAGCATATATTTCTGAACATGAGATATGCTTGAAAATTTCGCTTTAGACCTGGAGCCTATGAAATCGTCAACATATGCATTACCACAATCCTATAGTATAGTATACAACAATCGTCGCTTAATCCGAAAAGTTATCAAAAATCCATGCGTTTGGACACAGCACGCTGATGCGTACTTGCCACCATTCATGTTCATCCTAGACTAAAAGCTGCAACTACATACTAGCTCTACGCTATTAGTATTCATTAAGGCCAGTCATCCCCAATTCAACGTAATTTTGCTTAAAACCTTCATTTTTCAACCTTTTCCCATAAGAGCTCATAGTAAGCTTGCCCGGCCTTGTTCTTTGTTTACATCCTGCTGCAACCTGATTGGTTCGTGTCAAAGGTCACGTAAGTGTCTATTGTGGCTCGTGTTAAAATTAATCAGATGTGCAGCGCTGGACCCCACTGTGCAACTACGACAAATATATCAAATCTGAGAGAAAATTCCGGCCATTCACATGATTTGCTGTATTGGGGATTGGAAATTATCAAGAAAGAGAGAGTCTTTATTCAAGCCTTAATCGTCTCAATTACAAAAGATTTCATGCCGCATTTGCCGCACCAGATCTTTCCTTCGCAGCATAAACCATTCGTGCTCAACTGATCTCTGTACTATATCGACTTGTGATCAAGCAAAAATTAGTGCATGGCCTTCATCACTTTTCAGTTCCGGTCGATAAATACAAGGTGGTACGTGAGCTCAGAAAAAATCCTACAAATCGTACCGCAAACAAAAAGTTTGGGAAGCACTTCTTTTGACGATAGTCGAAAAAGCAAAATTGAACGTAAGGTCACCTAGCTGCTTCCAAACACCGTATCCGAAACGAACGTATACGTGGGAAGCCGTGTGCGTCACACTTAAATTGGGGCGTTTGAACTTTGAAGTGATCGATTCTCTGGACTCTAGAGCAGTGGTTTCCAACGTGGGCGATATCGCCCCTCAGGGGCCGATTTGTCGGTCCAGGGGGGCGAAAATAGCCAAGGGGGCGATAGGGGGCGAAAACAGACGAATGGGGCGCTAGGGGGGCGATGGCGCGTTGAAATGGCTATATTGGCGTCCATGACCGTAACCGTCACACCAAAACCCCCAATTGAGATGGGGGGCCCGAGCTCGAAGGGGGCCCGAAATTTTTTCGTGAATTGACATTAATTAGAGTGTATTATTTTGGAAATTTAGGCAACTTTTTCAAAAAAAATCGCGCTGCGCGCCATTTCGTGGTCACATATTTCTTGCAGATGGGATACCCTTCCTCCAAGGAATAATACGCATGAGGTATAGAAATGGGCATCTCGGCGTTAGCCATTATCACACCATGAGGCAGCAAGACATGAAGTTTCAGGCCACGTAACATGCGACTCCGAGAACTGTGCCAGAACGAGAAAACCTTGGCGGAATGGGACTGCCTTTATGCTGACCGACTTCGATATATATACGATATACATAGCCTATATATTTAATTGTCCATAGGCACCTATGGCTGACGTCAAATGTTCCTGTCCTGGCAATCAGAACCCCACAAAAAATGTCATCTCGCAGAGAAAAATTAATTGGCAGTGCAGAAATACCAATTTGAAATCGTGTGCGTCTTTTAGAGGCGATTTGAATATCTTTTGACATTGCAGATATGCCACGAAATGTCATTACGTAACGAAGTCATTATACCCACGGGTGCGCCCGAATATGATAAGTGATTATTTACGGGCCCTACATTTTCCACGACACCTCACTCAGCTTTACCGGTAAATCTGAATACATGAGCAGAGAGAGGATAAAAAATTCACAGCAATATATATGCAATTCTCGATCATATTGACCGATTCAATCATGAATGATAGAAATTTTTCGCGCCTCGCGCGAATCAAGCCGACTAACTAAAGAGTCGAACAATTTGTACTGAGAAGTAACTGTAAAGAGGTATCGGGGGAGTTGGGTCTGAGGGGTGCAGAAGTTTGCTTTATCGCCCTATGGAGGGGGTCAAGACCAACGTATTGGGGGGTGACGAAGTGCTGTTACGGTCCTATTGGAATCAAGTCGGAGAAATCACCTTTTTTGTTATTCAACTCACCAAAATTTAGCTGTAAAAGTGTAATTTCGAGGTCGAGCCGAAAAGTTGACCTCTTTCATAGTCGACTCGCCGGTGATTTCAGTCTGTATGCATATTTTTCGGTTCCCAATATTTGGGGGACGGTGATCGGTGTGGAGTTTGAAAAGGGGGCGATGAGTCGAAAAAGGTTGGGAACCACTGCTCTAGAGTGTAGACCAAAAATAAAAATAATTGGATCGAGAGTACATGTGAGCCTGTTGCATCCCAACTATTCTTAACATGTTCTGCGAATATAAATTGAGCGCGAAAATTATTTTAAGAGAATGAGTCACCTATCTCTTCTACCAAATGACGACATCCTTCCAGTGTTGGGATGACTCGAGTAATGACTTGACTCGAGTCATTTTGCAAAAATGACTTGACTTGACACGCCCGGCGCTTCAAAAATGTGGATTGATTCGTGACTCGGAGCAAAACTGACGAGTCAATTTCAAGTCATCAAGTAAGCGGTGTCGACTAACTCAATGTATTTGTGCATGTTCTGATTATTCACGATACGCCGGTGTCACTTGTGACAGCAACTAGTCATTCAGTGATTGTACGTTTCACTGATCCCACATCACAAATATACTGACCGCAAACGAAATGTTCACAGCTTGCGTTGTCGTAGTAGCAGATTAATCTAATAGCAACGTATCGCTGTTTACAGGGCTTTGGAGCAGCCGTAAATTTAAACTGCTCCAGCTCCGGAGCTCTCTTCTATCATACATTAGCTCCGCCTCCAGCTCCGGAGCCGCATTATTACCACTGCTCCGGCTCCGGCTCTGAAATTATCAAATGGGCCTGTCTATATCAGGGGTGGCCAGCCCGCGGGCCGAATGTGGCTCGCGAGAGGTTTTGCGTAACCCGCGAGGTAATTTCCTATTATATTATCGAAAATGAATTGGTCAGATTGTGAACTTGCAATGCCAACCAAAAATTACAATTCTGGCTGCGACACTTGGTATGTTGATGACTAAAATATCAGTTCCTACTTCCGACGCATTGGCAGATCCGGGGTCCAGTCACATTTTCAGTAAATCGTTGTACATTACAATAAACTAAAAATAGTAGCGAAATTTTTCTTCACGCTTCGCGTGTTTAATTGTCGCACGATTTCTTGCTTGGTAGCCTACCTCCTACTGAAAATGAAAAAAAAACGCCTAATTTACCCGATTGAGTCTAACTGTATTCGCAATTACGGGAGAAAGGCTTTTCGCGTTTGCGCTCGCATCGTCGACGGTGAAATGTACGCACAACATGATTGTCGCATATTATCGGAGACCTTCGATACCGATGTGACCAGACGCCGAATAGTCGTGTCCTTGCAAACTGAGCCTAGCGGGCGGTATACAATAGACCCGCAATACTCAAGTAATAATATTATTGACCTAGTTTATATTATTATTATTATTAAAGGTTTTCAGTGGCACTTATCACCTGTTAAGGTCTTGTGTGCCACGGACGCAAATAAGATCAGGAAAAAATCAAGAAAAGGGCACTCAAGAAAATTCAAGAAAAGGGCACTCAGCATGACAACGGCACTCAGATGTATCTACCACTTGATAGAACAAATTCAGCAACAGCGGGCGATAAGGCTGGGTTAGACAACACGTGAAACAAAGTGAAATGAAGATTGAGCCTAGTACACTCGTCGCGCAGAAATCTGCGATAAAATTGATATTCCGGACATACAATAACAAAATGGTACACCGTTTCAGGTACGTGACAACGATCACAAAGGGGGGACGGAACACAACCGATTTTAAATAGATGACTCTTCAGCTTGCAGTGTCCAGTGCGGAGCCGGAACATGATGGAGTCGAATAGACGATTGGAGAGCATCGGCGCAGGCGCGAGGATTGATTCTCGGAACTGACGGTAGTGCGACCCGGTGTCCGAAGAACGGTATTGTTCTTGCCAGAGGTCAACACACAGGGATCTGATTAAGGCCTTGGCTTCAGGTAGCGAAACTGTCGCTGCATCGGTTGGAGGAGGGCATAACGATGCCGTCCTAGCAAGTTCATCGGCTTGAGTATTACCCGAGATCCCACTGTGTCCTGGGATCCAAGCCAGAGTTACATGGAGGCGCTGATTGGTGATCTGAAGTAAGGATTCGAAAATATTTAGTAAAATAGCGTTGGTGCTGCACGGTAGCTGTGTTCGCGATACATTTGAAATAGATTTGAGGGCACCGAGACAATCTGACAGAATGATATACCGAGAGTGCGATGAGCCATGTTCTGTAATCCACTTCAAGGCATGAAGAATGGCGCTCAATTCGGCGGAATAACTGGAATATGCACTCGGTAACGCTTTGGATAATTGAACGGAGTGGGCGGGAATGAACAGGCCGCAGCCAACACCGTTCTCGGTCTTGGATCCGTCAGTGTACATCGTTAGGAAACCTGCGTATTTTTCAAAAATGAAATCCAGGCTATTAGATAGGATAACTGGTGGCGTGGAGCACTTCGATATAGTCTCGCAAAGTTCGAGATCGACGTTTGGACACGGCGCGGTCCATGGGGCGGGAAGAGAGGTTGGCTTGGTATGCAGTTTAACTGCTCGCAGTGAGGGTATCTGTGTGATTATATTAAATGTTCTGAAATTGGGGTTTGTTAGATGATAAATCTCGTGCCAAGTTCCTTCTATGAGCTGTTCATGGTACGGAATCATCGATGGCACCGTTTGCAATTTACAACGGAGGTTGAGACATAGCTGGATATGTCGAAGACTGAGCGGCATCTCATTACAAGCAGCTTGTAGCGCGCATATAGGTGAGCTTCGCATCGCCCCACAGCAGAGACGTAGTGCACGGTTCTGGATTGTTTGGACTTTCGCAAGGTGACACTTCGGGGCAAAGAAGTATGCTACCATCCCATACTCTATGACAGGACGTATCAATGCTCTATATAGCATCAAGAGGGATCTTTTACCAGCGCCCCATGCCGTCCCTGTAAGAGTTCGTATAAGGTTGAGTCGTTTGCTACATTTATCGACGATCTTGTCGATGTGGTATTTGTAGGACAATGTTTTGTCGAAAGTCACTCCTAAATACCTCACCGTATTTTGCACTAAAATGGATTTACCTCCGAGATGCAAGGACACCTGGGGGAATTTTCGTTTGCGAGAGAATATCATGGCCACGGTCTTGGATTCCGAAATAATGAAGCCCCACTTTTGGCACCAGTCGTGTATGGCGTTGAGGGATATTTGCACATTATCAGCGAGTGATGGGATAGACAATCCACTGTCCCAAACAGCAACATCGTCTGCATACATCGCATGGTCACATTTAATAATCTGTGGCAGATCATTAATCATAATCGAGAACAGAATCGGGCTAATCACACAACCCTGGGGCAAGCCATTTTCAAGGGTATATTCTGCCGAAAGAGAGTTTCCAACTCTCACTTGAAACACCCGCTCCGTCAGAAAGTTTTCAATCCACAAAAGCATGTTACCTCGTATTCCCATCTGGGAAAGTTTATACAGCAAACCTTTTCTCCATACCATATCGTATGCACTCTGGAAATCGATGAAAACGGAAACAACTGATCTCTGATTGTTGATCGCTTTGTAGGCGGTATCGTGGAGACGCAGAATGTGATCGAGAGTGCTCCGACGTTGACGAAAACCGGATTGACTGGGAGATAATAGATTGTTCGATTCAACGTACCACTTCAACCTGTACACAATCATGGTTTCCATTATTTTACAAATGTGACTGGTTAATGAGATTGGCCTATACGACTTGGGTTGAGACTTAGGTTTTCCACTTTTCAGGATGGGGACGACAACTGATCGCTTCCAGGATTCGGGTATTTCACTTTTGTTCCACGATCTGTTGAACAACGCAAGAAGATCAGTGAGCGAGTTCTGAGATAAATTTTTAAGCATTTGATAGCAAATTGAGTCACCGCCGGGAGACGATTTACCACGTGAAGCAATTGCGCACATCATTTCTTCCCGGCTGAAAGGGATATTAATTGGGTCCGCAGTAGAAGAGGAAAAAATAGGCTGAATCATCCTATCACACATTTGGTGCGACCGGGATGCCTCTGTGTAGTGATTGGAGCTGCTGACATCACAAAAGAGTTTGCCGAATACATTAGCTTTTTCATAGTCGTCCGAAATAGTGATATTATTGTCAACGATATGTGTGATTGCTCGAGATGCAGTTTGACCGGAGATTGACCTTACCACATTCCATACCTTTTTAAAACCCGAGTGCTCGTTCAAGGATGCACAGAATTCCTCCCAGCATGTGCGTTTTGCTGCCAAGATCGTTTTTCGGCATTCTGCTCTCATCTTCTTGAACTGTACCACGTCTGCTGTGGAGAATGTCCGCTTCATTTTCTGAAAAGCTGCTTTTTTACGACGGATTGCTCTTTGACACGTTGCAGTCCACCAAGGCACTGGGTTCTTTTCGGGGGTCTTCAGACGCGGTATTGTTTCCTCAGCAGAGACGAGCAGGAATTTTGTTATGGTTTCGTTCAAACTTTCGGCATTGACATCTCGAAGGTCATATGAGCATAGTTGGTCGTTCACAAGTCTCGAAAATGTAGGCCAGTCTGCTCTATTAAACATCCATCTTGGCGGTCTTGGTATTCTGCGAAGGATCCTGTCGTTGTAGGTGGTGAAGACGACAAGATGATCGCTCCCAAGAAGTCGCTCTGATACCGTAGTCAGGCATTTTGCCGCAATATCTCTAGAGACCAGTGTTAAATCGATAAGGGACCAGCGATTCACTGCATTAGTTGAGATGTTGAGTCTGGTAGGAGACCCTGAATTCAGTAACACCATGCTATGATGGTCCATAACATCATAAAGCAGCGTTCCGCGTTGGTTGTTCATGTGGCTCCACGACGTATGGTCAGCGTTGAAATCACCGCATATAATGGCCCTTGACGATAAACTATCGAAAAACTGCAGGTCGCATCGATTCAACGTACAGTCTGGGGGTATGTAGACATTACAGATGGTAATATTGCAAACCTTCACCGCGAGAACTTCGAGTTTGGATTGTTTTGTAAAAAGAAGACTTGATGAGAGAGTTTCAACGACGAAAATGCATAACCCACCCGAGTGAAGAGTTTTGTCTTGCCGATATATGGTATAGCCATGTATCCTAGGAGAGTACCTTTCAACAAGATGCGTCTCCTGCAGAATTATAACGTCAGGTTTCGCTTCTAGCGTCGCGAGATAATGTTTGAGTTCATGCAATTTTCGATAGATACCGCGACAGTTCCATTGCATCAGGTTCAGCGATTGGGTCAAGCTGAAGGCTGTTCTGATGCAGACAGAGCAGAGGACTGACAACGGTTGTTGCAAGTATCAGAGACTGATTTAAGGGTTGCACTCTCAACTGTGTACCCCAGGTATTTGGAGGAAACTTCCGCGACTAGGCTAAATACATTGCTATTCCCGTCTTTGCATGCTGTAACAGTAAGTTGTACGATTTCCGCAACAAGCGCAAGTAGGCGAATTGGATCGAGTTGTGCTATTGCTGCAGCTGTGCTATGGACTCGGACTGGGGGTTCTCGGGGTATGGGCTCATTATCGAAACGTTGGTTATTACGGGGCACGAAGTAGCGTAGGTCGGCGTCGTTGGGGGCTGGTGTCGTAATGCGCGATGTATTCCTTCTACCATGTCTAAGCGCTTGCGAGTACGCGAGGTCTCGGCTTGGAACGTTATTACTAGCGAGCTCTACATCTGGCGTAATCGGGCTAGGATTTTCGCGTAGTAGTAGGGTTTCTTTCGCCTCGGAGTAGGAAACCTGATTGCGTTCTTTAATTATTTGTATCCGCGCTTCTTCCTTGTATTTAGGGCAGCCTGCGTAAGCGGCACTATGCGGTTTGTTACAATTGAGACATTGTACTAAATTTTTACAGTCGCTGTGCTTATGATCTGATCCCCCACATTTGGTACAGCAATGTTTTCCACGGCATTTCGTCGCTGTATGGCCGAAACGGTTGCAGTTGTAGCATCTGGTCGGTGGCGGGTTGTACGGTCGGGTTTGGAATCGGAGATAGGCGAATGTTAGAAACCGGGGGACTGTAGTGCTAGTGAAATTCAAAAGAACTGATTGGCAAGGTTCAAAGCCTTCGTCTGTCTTCCTACGAAATCGTTTGACATAGGAAACCTTGTACTTTTGGAACCCGTCCAGCAACTCGTCATCTGATATCTCTATGGGCACGCCCCAGATCACAGCCCTAGATGTTGGGGGTTTGGGTAAGAAAACGGAGGCCTTAATCGGGATGTTAGTCTTTGCGTGGGTGAGCGTATCGCATTCCAGGAGTTTCTTTACTTGCTTAGCGTTAACACAAGATATAAGCAGATCGCCAGAGTTAAGCATGCGAATGCTTTCCGAACTACCGACAAGGTGAAATATTGCACTGTTGACTGCGGTGGGGTGATATTGCCTTAACGGCCTATTTGTACCGGTCACCAAAACCTTTAAATTATTTCCATCGGAGCACAGCGCACCACTAGCTACGTTTTCAGCACTGTTGGACGATGAAGGTGGCGCATAGTGTCTGGCAGGAATCTTAGCATCTGTACTGCAACTCTCATCGCTATCGCCAAGGTTCTCGTCTTCTGGTCGGACCCGCTTCCTTAGGGAAGTGTGATCCGACACCTCCATTTTAACAACAAGGGAGCAATGTATCTGTCCCTTCACTTAATGCACTTATCTGGGTACAACAAGCTGTAAGCAATTCCACGTAACGACTTTCTTCGGTATTCGAACGCTTTCGGCGACCAATTATCTACCTGTAGCAGAGACAATTACGAGCTCCGCACGCGGCGACGATCACTCGACGAATGACCTAGTTTATATATAAACTTAGAAAACTTTACCCGCTTGGCGCAGCTAGTGGACCGCACACTCGTTCGTCAATTACATGTGCCACTTTAGCCGAGAAGGTTGGCCATTCCTGGTCTATATAGATTACTAATCTACCCATAGGTTAGTTATCTATAGTAATCTAGAGTCTGTCAGCCGTCAGTAACATCCGATGTAGCAACGAAGACATATAGGTGCCGCCGTGCCGGCTTGTGACGTCATACTGAATACTTGTCAATTGTCGACACATCATAGTTGCACTATATTGCACTTTACTCTATATGCCATTGCTGTGCACAGCATTAAAATTCAGGCCTGCTGTTCAATTATGATAAATCAGCAGATGTGGTTGTTGCATCTATATAATGGCATCTTATGAAATAGGTCGGAGCCGGAGCTACTCCTCAAATAACGGGCTCCA
Organism: Botryllus schlosseri; assembly: GCF_051294905.1. Taxonomy (NCBI): domain Eukaryota; kingdom Metazoa; phylum Chordata; class Ascidiacea; order Stolidobranchia; family Styelidae; genus Botryllus; species Botryllus schlosseri. Next base: position 23,505,895 of record NC_137246.1, on the reverse strand, counting down.
GCTCCGGCTGAATTTTATGTAGAGCTCCGGCTCCGGCGAAAATGCACGGCTCCGGCTCCAAAGCCCTGGCTGTTTATCGGAGAGTAGGGATGGTGTGAACCTCTGAAAAGTTCAGGTTCGTGTGAACGCGAACCTTTTTGAAAGGTTCTGTGTGAACACGAACGTGAACCTCATGACGTCACGTGACGCCATATTGCTAATTCCGACCCATCTTTCAATGAAGTGATAGCCTATATTAATGTACGATACCTAGCGACGACTCGGACCACATAATATCACAATGCTGAAGTACATATTGGCGTTTTAAACGTCGCTAAATGTATCAACTGAGGCAATCAAACGATATAATACTCCCATAAAATCAAAATCATCCGTCGCTTTGCCAACAATTTCGACGAGGACTTACCAGGGAATATAAGCTTACGCCTTAATGGTCTTGGCCAGACCGGACCATGTATTCGGCGTCTGAGTATTGCAACATTGATATTGAGGAGAGTGGAAAACAGGTTTCTATAGTTGCTACCGATATTAGGCTACCCCACAAGTTATAAAGCTGTAGCCGACACCTCAATCGCACGGATTTGGTTTTGAAGATACAGTAAACATATGAAGTCAAGATTGACCCCGTACGCCTGCTAGATATGATACATCAAAACACGATATCAATCTCATTGATTGGTTGAATAAGCATCATTCGCTGACTACATGTAGTTTCTTTCGCTCGTGATGCTGTGTGACTGCGGGTCAAGCTCACAGCAGCGAGTCAGTAAATATTCACAAACGGAAAGCAGGATATTTCGAACGAACTGTTGTAACAAAACAAGAAAAATTTTTGAGATTGTCAAGGTGCATGCTCGTTTTGTATTAATTTTTCATGCTGTGTCAGCGCCATGGATAAAATGGTCCACAGTTGAGCTGCAATAAATTCGAAACAAAGATGCCATAATGAAGTGAAAATTGTAATATATGAAAAAGGTTCACAGTGCAGAACCTGCCAAGGTTCTGTTGTGAACGCGAACCTCTAAATTTTCGAGGTTCACACACAGAACGCGAACGTGAACCTCACGTTCACACCATCCCTATTGGAGAGAGAGTCTTTATTTTCATCCAACCAAAATACACAACACACGGCAGTGGTGGCGGTACAGAAGATATGCTTGCACACTGCACAGTATTCGGTATTAGATAGGAATGATCGATAAGACCGTGAAGGTCATCTAGTCTGATCACACCACACACATCACACTGGACGGCTCTGCCTTGCATTGCACAGCGATCACCTTTACCAAACCCTCTTGTATGATTTGAATAGCACGAATATAGTTTATGCGTTTATATTCTCACGGATGTGTATATAACTATATATGGATGGTGTAGGCCTATTGTACGATATCAATTTCTTTCAACTTCTCGAGGTTTCGTATTCGATCCTCTGTTTTGGCTGATGATAAGAGAATGTAGCATGTAGCGATGTAGCTCAGAGTTGTTAAACTCAAATGAGTGAAATGACGTCGCAGGCCGGATTCAAATATTCAGATCACTGTCGGGCCGCACCAGTCAAATGATTCCAAAATATTACCAATTCTTAACTCAATATGTGCACTTTTTCGCATTCTCGAAATTGGGTGTCAATGTCAGCGATATTCTCCTGACGTTGACTAGAAACCACAACTCCGCTGTCGGGTGGTTATAATGTGGCCTATGAACATACTCGAAATTCGCTATCTTGAAGGAATATTTAGTAGTAGTATTTCTTACTACAAATTCGAGAAATGTGCTGGGTAAAATACACGCAATTTCATCCTATACGCAGAATTGCTTCGTGGACCGAATGAAATCATTTGGCGGGCCGTAATGTTTGACACCCCCGATGTAGCTATAGAGTTACTGACGTATTTTATTAGCAGTTAAACGTGTGCGTGAGCGATACAACGCATTTTTCATGTATATTTAACTTTATTTTCGTTATTTAATTCAAGATAAATGACAAATTGATCTCTTTTTAACACAGCTAGCACAATATAATGACTTTGAATGATCACTCATACTTCGAAAATTCAATTTGACTTGAATTGTGACTTGACTCGACTCGAGTCACCTCCAAAAAACGAGTGACTTGACTTGAGTCACCTTTGAAAATCGATTGACTTGACTTGAGTCAAAATGTGCAACGACTTGATCCCAACACCGCGCTCAGTGAAGAACTTGAAAATGTTTCGATGCGGGCGGGAGCCTAAATTCGAGTTGGGCCGGTGGACGAACTACTTCATCCCTAATAGAATTATCAGTGTCAATTACACTGTAACCTTCAGAACCGTCCACGACCATATTCCTATTCACAAGCGTTTTCATCCCGAAAACTGGTGAGGAGTCTATGTACGGCATGTACGCGTTAAGATAAGGTGGACGAAGCTATGGAACTACCACCGTAAGAAGAGCCTCTGTAAGACAAACCAGCCGTCTAAGTCCTCCCCGGCCCCCGCAAAAGCAGCACGTTATCATAAAAGACACACTACGCTGAACGCAACACTAAATATCAAACTGTAATAACGAATTTCTTCCGCAACACCACGGGCCAACGACCGGAATATTCAACCACGGGCGCCGAAAATTCGCATCAACATCAAACAGCATTACAGCCAACGACCAGAATTCCAATTCGAAAATATAATACATCACAACTTCGAGACATCGTCACGTTACACATCAACAGTATCACACCTCAACAAGAACTCGACGGCGTGCGAACGCACTGGTTCCTTCAGACGTCGCCACGCAGCGGCCGGCAAGATCGGCGCGCTGGCAGCGTTTCGAAAAACTATTTATATATGACTGTGCATTGAGTGGAGAGCGGCCGCATGAAAATTTTGGACTATGAGATCCGTGAGATGTCCGTAACAATGGCGACGAGGTGGCCGCCGGCAGATCATTGGGTTTTCTCTTTCTTCCCTGGAAGCTTGGCCATCACTTTGCCGTAGAGGTCCACAATTTTCTCCTTCGCCACGCCGTAGTAGCCGTCGATTTGAGTTTGGTACTTCTCGTAAACGGGGGGTACCGCGAAGGTTAAAATAACAGCTGGAAAAAAGCAGTCATCGTTGGCACTTGAGTAGTAGTATAAGTCGTAAATTTCTACTTGAGTGCAATACAAAGTACCGATTTACAGGTTCGTAAAAGTATTTCAAGCCCTTCCAAGTAGAAGTATCAAGTCTGAAATAGCGCCGCTAGCTTTTGCGGTTCACATTTATACATTGGCGCTCCAGTACAATTGGCGTTTTCCGAGCAAGTTAAAAGCAAGTTATCTATGCCAAGCTTTGCCTTATAAAGCTGAAAACCGTAGTACAGGGGTTCTTGACATTTTCATGATCGCGACCTCGTATTTCGATTTGAAAATGTTCCGCGACCCCACTTTCAATTTGGCGTGCTGGTTACTATAAAGATAGTCAGTACCTTCGCCCAAACCTACCCACGGCCTATGTGGGAAGCTGCAGCTGCGCCGAGTGGTTGTGCATATCTTATGCTAACGAATAGCACTACCATTCACTAGTAGCGTCCTTAGGAGAAATTCCAGTCGTATTGATTTCTAGGTGCCCGACCCTCTTCATAGTGTTGGCCGCACTCCAACCTCCCGTTACAGTAGGTGGCGCTCTGAAGTGACGATTCTACTGATCTGATACTTTGTTCGCGGGACACATTTTTTCTCTTTTTTAAAAGACGAACTAAAATTTCCAGACGTGAGCCGCTGATATCGTCCAGTCAATTGGCAATCTTGTAATACGCAAACGACCCCATTGGAGTAGTGACCCCTCCTAGAGTACTCCGAAAAAGTAAATACTTCGTTACTAACCGTCGGCGGTACGCAAAGCAGCCCTGTTTGGTCACAACAATATGAATGTCACGCAGCAGCAAGTGAACAACAAGCAAACAAAGAAGCAGCAAATATACTTCACATAATCACGGGATAATCCATCGATGTGTTCAGTTCGCCAGAAGTACAGGACGGGTTATACGCGACTATCGCGAATTGATTTCCTAAACTTGTAATTATACCTACCAATTATAAGAAGAGTAAGCCCGTTGAAGCATGCGCCGATGTAGGTCAGAAGCCAGAGGAACACGGCGAACTGGAATACAGAACAAATTTGTGGCGTGGGCGGTTCACGTACGCCGACAAATCCAGCGCGTTACCTTGAGCGAGCTCAGGGTGTTCTTCACGAGAAGCAAATCCCGAGTGGTGCCGACGCAACAGTTCATGTGGGACGACACGAGACCGGCATACTTCTCGGCGCGTTCCGGGGAGAGCGACAAGTCCAGATCGAGCAGGCCTCTGAAAATATAACGCGCAACGTCAGGCGATGGCACTATTTTGGACTCTTTTCACGGAGTTGGACTCGAAAGTCTTCAGCATTACCAAATTATAGATTATAGAATAAGAATTATTGAAATCGCATACATCCGGAAAATGGGCTAAATTCCGACATAAGAAACAACAAAAATCTTGTTCGGAAGATATCAAATCCGATTTCATGTTCGCGAGCACGAGGATGGCGAATGTCTGTACACCAAGCTTAGCTCGTCTCGCACTAGACAGTGGTCCTGCAGCATTTTCCTGGGAACCAGAAGATTAGATTATAATGAAAATTAGAGCGTAGAAACTTTTCACAAATTCAATTACAATTAGATTATATCAGCATTTCGCTCTAATAGACAACTATAGAATTATCTAGTTGTCTCAGTCTGATTCTTACCGAGATGAGTAGATACCTCGACATTGAGGATAGCGCGAGCCCACGAGAAGTTCTGATTCGTGGGAACACCAACACGAACATAATTATGGCGCCGCCTTACGTCACAGTTACAACACAATTTGGGTTAACATGAAATATTCGCCATTCGGCTCTCCAAACAGTGGTACCGCGGAGTAGAAGCACTGCTTCGAGAAAGCAGAATAACATGTTCAAAAGAACAAGCGAAAATATATTCATCGATATCCCGAACTGAGCTTTTTGACTGGAGTGAAAAAATGTTCTTGGCGCGCCATGTCATTAGTGACAACGGAATAGCGTGACATGCCAAACACAATTCTCGAGAATCAATTGAATTTTCGACTAAGCCAAGGCAATATCTTGGTTGTGTCCCCTCGAGTAAGTTGCATTTCAAAGTATTTGGATGAAGGAGGTTAAGATTACTGACAAAAAATCTGCTATTAAAAACGTTCATAGCCTTCAAGGTTCGCGTACTAAACAGAACGTCATCTCTATTACATAACCGTACTAATTAATGCGTACGCGCCATTGAATGTCTTTATCTGTAAGATGGTAATGGCATTCCTTCATTCGGACTACATTATATATTATATCAATCCCGATTTTTTCACTAGAACAATAGAGGAGCCTTGAATCAAGTCGGAAACAGGTGAGCAACCGCGGGAAGTTTCATGAATCACGGGATTACTCGCGGAGCCAAGCGTCCCACTGCCGCGTATTAGAAAAGAGCGGCGTGAAATCAGACTACCTGTGAAATCATCAGGCTCGTGATTCACAATAAAAGCGCGGGGTCGATTCATACTGTTCGGCGTCCGTTTGGTAGTTTTAACGTTGAGCTGGCGATACCGGCGCTATCACACTCGTGCGAAATCAGGGCCGCGGGTTTTGCTATGACTACGGTTCATCTCAGCTATTTCTGGAACGCCAATCCAGCAAAATGATCGCGCTTCCTGCAGTCCGTTAAGTGCCATGTTTAGTCGTTTCAACGTCGCAACCACTCAAGCAATGAACCAACGATTTGGTACGAAAACTAAGGCAATGCGAAACACAACCTCACGAGCGTACTCGGAAGAGAAAATTTCAATCTTCTAATTGGAATAATTATAGGTGAATGCCGACAATCTAATTCTAATTCTCGAATTCAGTAATTCTCAAAAGTAATTTGGAAAAGCTCGATACATTCAAGTTGTTAACTCTGCTCACGAAAATTATTAGGTGGCAACAAATCATCAAATCAGATACTCACTGGAAAGGATGCGGCTGCTGCGTACCATTCAAGGTTTGAAGCACCAATCTGTACAGACGGACACCCACAGTGACGGCCAACAACGAAAGGGCCGCGTAGGCCGCTACGGAGATCACGCTACAGCACGTCAAAGAGACGAGCATGAGCAGCAAGAAACTAAACACGGCCGCGCTCTTCTTGACGTCCCTCCAGTAAACGAGATCGACGACTGAAAAATACATGTAACGGTCAGAGAAGCAGCCGACGCCACAAACGCAACAACGCAACAACCTTTTCTCCTCCAGTTATGCAAGACTTGTCAGAAAAGAAACGGAATAGTTAAATTAATCGGTGAAGAACTGCGGCAATAGGACCATGCAGAGCCGACGAAACAAACACGAGCGTGTCGAGAGTATGAGAAACAGAACATGCATGCACCAAAACTCGAGTACAGCTTACAACAAAATCGGTCCGTAACTAGAGCTGGGCAAAGTGATTGTAGTACCCGAGTCCGAATCTAGTAATAATTGCAAGGATTCTAGTCTAGTCCGTACACTTTCGTGAAATAGTGACCAGTCACTAGAATTGTCCTAGAGCGCAATCGACAATATATCGAAAACACCACTACATCCCAGATTTGTGGTGTATAACATTTTGTGGTCACATGAAATTGACCATGCAAACAGTTTTGTCGTGATAATTAGTGATAATCTACTGCTCGACTAGACCAAATACGCGATTAGGAATCTAACCACTCCGGTACTACTCAGTTCACCCAGCCCAGCCCCACTACTCAGTTCACCCAGCCCAGCCCCATAACAGAATTACCTGGATCTGACTGATGCTCAGTAACTCCTTTCTCAACGGGTTCTGTCACAAGCAGATAAGACTCATTAACTTCACCTGAGATATTTTCTTCCCTAATCAAACATAGCTGCCATCCACACAATCACAGCTGCCGTTTTCTCGTAAGGCTCGACATCTTGACGAGTTACAAAAACCATTAGCTCCTTTTCAAATGGGAATCAAAGACCCGATCGTGATATATTCGACGATATTAACGTGACAATGAAACAAACCATCAGGAAACGCGCTAACGTCAAACAGTTTTGACAACACAAACACGACGTGTGTCCGCGCGTCCTCCAAAAACCGCACCAAGCCGACTGTCAAAACAACCTTCTCAAACTGCTGTTCAAAAGCGGGCTACCTGCAACTACTCTTAATTACGCATAATGTCTTTCGAGCAACGAACGTATGACAAGTGACAAACGAAAATGATTGACTTAAAAGTGTCGAGTATGCCCGACAGTGCAGTCAGCAAATGAAACGCGTGATATTGGTTCATTTGCCGAAATTTCGCAATACCTCCGCCAGAAGAAGCCGCTGTTACGCTCTCTGTGGTAGGAGAGCCTGCGGACTTGCTTTCGTCAGGTGGCGAAGTAGCGGCTTGTGCGTCCTCAAGGACAACAGGGGCGTCTTGGACGGCCCCCGCGAACATTTCTCCTTCCTCTTCTGAATCACTGACATCGAACACCTGGATCGCGTCTTTATCGACAACTTGTTGCCCGGCAACCACGTCATCATGCAGGGCTGTGTCAATGTTTCATAAGTTACGAACCACACCACACCGATACCCGACCCAATGTGCACCGCGCTACACCTTACCGCTTTCGAGGGCGGTCTAAATTACCTTCTTTTTCCTCAATATCCGGTTTCTGCACATTCTCAGACGCCATGATTCGCGTTTCACTCTCGCCGGTTTCTGTATCCAGTGCCTCGGGCGCGAGTCTTTCAACTTTTAACAAAGCCACTAGTTGACACATTTAGAAAATGCAACACAGCCATTAGCCATCGATGACTAGCCAGTATTCGCTCACTTCCTGTGCAAAATTTCAAACCACGCAACGCAAGCACCGAAGCACCGCATGAATACTGCACGCATGACATCTACTGACTTTATGATGATCAATTCTAAGTGCGCACACGGCGAGATGCAGACCTCTTTTAGCCGCAGGTGACTACGTAAAGCGAGACGCTATCAATCGATGTCGCACGGCGTACGCTGCATACGCAAAGAACCGCAACACGTGAGGCAGTAAGCTCCACGTAGCAAGTTTGTACAGCGCTTCCCGACAGCATACGCAGTAATTTCGCAATGATTAGGAGCGTTATGCGCGACCGCCTTATCTACGCTATAATTAGACTTTGGCGACGCGTAACGGAGAAGAAATTAGTACGCTGATGATCAAACGACCAGCAATACACAAGCTTAAGCTCGAAAATTGTCTTCAAAACGCTGCAGCGGTCTACCACGGAAACAAGCCACACGACGCCACGCCAGGAAGAATGAATCCACGCGTGATGTGTGAAAGATGACGGCATGCAAATGACCGACAGTCAGCACATTTACGGCAGGCCAACACACAGCGCATGTATCACGGCGGTGATATATGCGTTTTGAAAATGCTCGTGTGACTAACGTGATGGGCACCATGGTTCGAATAGTTGAAAGCGAATCGAGTAGCGAGAGACTATTCGATCGAGTACTGAATTAGACGCCCGGTTACGCTATGAGTTATGTTATCAACGAGAATGATAGTTTTGACACTTCTTCCTCGACCCTTAAAACCTCAATTGGTCGTATCACAGCCAAGCTGCACGCTCCAGTGGAAATGCAACTATGCAACTACATTTGAAGAGCTTCTTGGAGGTACAGAGCTTCAAATATGCAATTGAACAGTGGATTGATATTGTAGTTATACAATGCTATTTCCAATTCTCTACTACAGTTACTGACGGTTACCCAGGACGAAAAGATTCGGGTATATGTCAATACGCATATTCTATTCAAACTATATTTATGTGGCGTAGAAACGGCATTGTTACATTTGAACTTACACATCATTCATACTCTTATAACGTCATACTGACGGTGACGGATACTCGGTTACTCGATTCGCAATCGAATAACTCAGGCACTCGATCTTGCCGAACCCTGGATGCCAGGCATACAACTACAGCAGGCAGTACGTTGACGGGCACCACACGCTCACCACATGTTTACCTGCGTCGGTATTATCGTTCGCCACGACGGAGCATTCGGGTACTTCGGTAGCGTCCGCGCATTGCGGCACGAAACTAGCCGCCGGCGCGGGCTCGAAGGACGGATGCCCGGCCAGCTCTATCAAGTCGGGTTCGCTACTTTCCGCTAAACCTCCGTCGACGGTTTTGGGCTCGGTTTCGAGAGGCGATTCTCCGCACGCGAGATTCTCGGTGTTCGACACGCTATCGGTCAGGGCGTCGTCTGCAGGATGACAAATTTCAAAGGCGTTTTACGCGGGAATCGGCGCGGGCGTTACCAGTTTCCAGTGGAAGCTGATCGTAGTAATCCTTGAGATAGCACTCTGACGACATGCCGAGGCCTAGGTTGCTCGAAACCGCCGGGAAGTCGGCGAAGGACAATATTAACTATATACAGACGATCCTACACGTATTTATTGAAGTGAATGTGTGCTGAAGGATTTCCAATCAAGTATTCTAGGCCATTTTTGCATAGAAAACTGGAAACTGCTCGTGTACTATCTGAACACAGTACACTGTGCTTAAGCGATCTCTTCGCCTAGCTTATTCAAAATTTCATGCCGGTGACGTCACACTTGGTGACGCGATTGTTGATATACAATGTTCTTTCCAATTCTCTACCAGGTGCTGACCACTGCCAACGAGTGTCAGCCGAAAATATTCAAGTTTCAACTGTAAATTAAAAACTGTTTAGTAGAAGTGGTAGTCGTCACCCCTTGGCTGACTTGAACAAGTAGTTCTTGTAGGCAAAACCTACTTGAGTACTCCGAAAAAGTAAAGTACTTCAGGTGACCACCTCTTCGTTATTATTACACATAAGTTTTCCAGCCGAAATATACCTCAAACTTCTCCCTGCATCGACCACCTAACTACACTCGCTTCGCTAAAGCGGGCGTCGAGAATCACATCAATATTTCACGCGCGCATCGCTACAAATTACGCAACAGAAACGAGTAATAATCCGAGATCGCCACAAAATTCACGATTAGACAAACTGACGGGGATAAAGCGCAGTATGGTCAACGACCAACGCTAAAGATGACCGCGATACTGCAGGATAGAGAGCTTCGACTGATCGATCGCTTCTACATTATGCATAAGCTAAAGCAATGCGATACGCTACGCCGCTTTGCATTGAACGCGGAACCTACGCTAAGAGAAAATACTGCTTCACAACAAGTTTATTCCTTGCGGAGCGATGTCACAATTGCGACTTCCGCAAGTCAAGTTACTGCAAGCTGTTAATAAGCCAGAGCAGTAAGCCTATGCCCTGTCACACTACCAAGCATCATTTTCATTTCTTCCGAGTTTCTTTATGATATTATCAAATATAGAAAAGAATATCAAGCAGTACGCAGAAAAGCACAGATTTATCTTCATCCTTATTGCGTCCAGAAAATTATAGTCATAACACATCTGTGCTAACTCGCACGAAAGAGCTGAAAACGTCGCTAGCAGGTGGAAACCAACCACCATGGCCAGTGGCCACTTGAATATCAGTCAAGCTCGGCTTACGAACACAACCCGAACGACATGATAAAACGGTTAAGGAAAAGAGGCAAAGTTACGTTCGACGCGCGGGCGAATTGCGCAACCAGAGTCAACCAAGTTCGAATCGGAATCGATCCAAGTTTTTGTCGGTTCTGAAGGTGTAGCAGCGCTTGCTACAACCATTGAAAATTCAGCACAAGCACGAAGCATTGTGAAACGCATCTAACGTAAAGCATTACATATCGCCGCGGAATCTCGTGCTCTAGAGAGCCCGAGAGGTATTCATAAATTATTGAGAACGATGAAGTCCGCCAGAAATTACGTAATACAATGCAACATCACTAGCGCGCGTCCAACTCAACACGCTCGAATCTGCTTGCGATCAAAGTCCATAATGGATTTTAGATTTCAGAATTGTTGGGTAGTTTATCAGCGTGGCATTATTCGATTCACGATAGGTGAGCGTAGTTTTGATTTGGTCAGCACGGCTTGGCAATACCAGCTAACATATCAACTCCGTATTGTCACATCCACGTAGTAACGGCAGTCGAGCGCAAATCTTAATCCGCAAGTCTCAAGCACGTGACCGAATTCCAACAAAGCGGCCGAGTTAAAAATAGCACAGTGATGCGAAGGGTCCTCCGCCGAGGAGCGAGTTCATATCCCTCAAAATACCGCGCGATCGACTGATTTCGATTCAGGACCTAACGAATATCGGGCACACTCAATCATTACGCGAAATTGCGTAACCGCCAGCACTTCATATGCGTCTGCCCATGGGAGAATGGATCTAATTAACGGTATTGATTAGCAGGAGGGCAGTATCTTCAAGGTCGCGCGTTCCATAACAACTATGCCAGGGGAAACCAGCAACAATGTTATATCTGATTTCGGTGCGTCTGTGACTGAATCTGAAAATCCACAACTGTACCAACGACTCAAGTAAACTTGAATACATTTAAGACACGCAGTTCTATCTTGGCCTTCTATTCTCCACCTCGTGTATGCAGATAACATACTACATCAAAGAACAAGATATCCGCATGATTTCTTCACAACATAATCAAGTACCGAAATAATGTCTGTCGTTGGTCTACATAAGGTACACATAATAGTAGTCTGACAGATGCCTGAAGCTAAATTTGTCGAGTAAGCTGCTCCATAACTGAACGAAATGAGCAAGATCCCAGCTCACAGGATAGTAGATGTAGCATCATGTACTGGCAAATTATTTCTACAGTGTAAAATAATCGAATTGTACACTCCATATACTGAAGAGTGAAGGCTTCACATGTTTTTGTCTGTCAGAGTCGACCCAAACAACACATCATAAGCATCACTACCATGCACATTGTACAGGTTTCAAAATTGCAGTTGAAACTTGTCTAGAAACACAAAAGAAGCTCACCTCTAGTATCAATCTTGCTCATAATCCTTTCCCCTGAATATTCACCCAAAAATAAGCATGCAAAATAATCAAAAATAAAACATCAATGTAACTATGCAGAGCTAAAGGCAGGCAAAGGGAATAGGGTATGATCAATAGTTTTCATATTGATCAATGACTTGACGTGCACACGATCCTTCACCATATTGTGAGGAAGTAGGCTACATCACATGATGGCATGCTGTTTCAAATAAGGATTATGAAATTGGAGCAATCATGGTTTGCCAATAAGCTATGGTAACCATTAACCATGTAGTGAAACTGTGGTTATAGATTAAAATGTGATTAGCACATCTGTTGCCTTCCTACCAATCTTCCATATGAAGAGGAGACTAAGAAGGAAATATTTTATAGTTACACCACTTGAGGATGTACAATTGTACAACTGTACATAATAACATATACCGTATCACATAAAGCATGGTAGTAGCATCTGCCGTCCAAATATAATATCACAACAGCAACAGATGATCAAAGACACACAATGAAATTGTGATACACGCTGTCACAGGATACTGTCATAAAAACACTGCACCACTTGGCTTCTAAAATTATACTACAGAATACACAAAAATAAGTGGGATCATGAATTTGGAATCCGTATTAACAAAGGTATGAAAGAGAAGCTCACCGAATCCAGCCTCAGTTAGCTCAGCCTGCTTCAATGGCGGAAGGTCTTCTACGACTTCATGGGGCGTGTCAGTGGCAGTATCATCAGATGCATCATCCTGATTAACTGCAAGGAAATCAATATTTCAACAACTGACATAGGATATCTGGACATGATAGAGTTTAATGAAGAAACTGCAACTCATCCCTTAAAATTCCTTGCCAGTCAAGTTTAAGATCGTTTGACTATAGAAATTAAACATGGAACGGCAACGACCGATTTTGCAGCTTCGTTCCGCTTCGCAGAGGCTGGAGAGGAGAATTGTTTTGCGTAAGCGACTGTAGGATTTCTGGCAATCCAAAAGCTATCTTCCCGAGCCCAGAAAATATTGAATCTGGTCTTGATCGAAAGCTACTGTTGCACCGATTCCGAAAATATAAATTAATATAATGATCAGGCACTCATCCATCTAGAATCTGTCCTCCAAGTCTGAAATATCAGCATTGTTCAGAACAATCGGGTAACCGCAACACAATGACCATAACAATGACCCGTTGCGACTCTCCGATTGTTCGAACAATGCCGATATTTCGACTTGGAGGACGGATTCTATGTGGATCAGTGCCTGATCATTATTTTAATTTATATTTTCGGAATCGGTGCAACAGTGGCTTTCGATCAAGACCATATTCAATAATTTTTGTGCTCGGGAAGATAGCTTTTGGATTGCCAGAAATCCTACAGTCGCTTACGCAAAACCACTCTCCTCTCCAGCCTCGGCGGAGCGGAACGAAGCTGCAAAATCGGTCGTTGCCGTTCCATGTTTAATTTCTATAGTTTGACAATTGAATAATGTCAGTGTAGTTAAAATCTGTCTTTAAACTCGACTGGGATGAAAATTACAGGGTTCGTATAGAGCAGGGGTTCTCAAAGGGTGGGCCATGGCCCACTGGTGGGCCACAGAGCATTCTGAGGTGGGCCACAGAGCAATTTAGAAAATTTCACAATTAATGTAAGTTAAGTTATATTTCTTATGTTATTCGCTAAAAATATATTCGTATTATCTAATTATACGTAGGCTACATAAAGATTTTCGTCCGACTCTGATTAGACGTAGTGGCACGCATGAAGCCAGCATGTAGATTACAGATCGAAAACGTTAGGAAGAAACGGTGGCTTTTTCTACTGGTTATGACAACCTACGGCTAACAGAAACTAAAATAATTTCAAGCGTATAATAACTGGAAGAGAATGCTGAAGTAACCAAGTAGTCCGGCAGGGTCATATGTCGCATGCCATTGAAAGGGGTATGCAATGAACTCGCAATGAAGTGCAATTGATGTACAGATTTACCGTACTTCGGCAGGCCGTATTATTGCAAGCTCAACATAGGCATAATTGAAAATTATTAGCAACTTCTGGAGGAGTTATACTGCACCACCGCAACAACGAATCTTAATGGATTGAGGATTTATCGGAGCGCATTAATCGTTGAAGTCGGTTTAAAATGTCCGGCCTGGAAATCATTGTACAGTACATGCTGAAAGAGTCACGGGAATTGATTGTATCATTGGATTGAATGATCTGACATCGCAACTTCAGTTGTTTTGGTACAAGACATACAAAGTAGCCTACATCAGGCATATTGAAAAATCTTTCTTCACTTCTCTGTAGTGCCCCATTCACCAATGAATTGTTCGATGCCGACCCAGAATGAATATAATATTCCCCACAATAGTATCATTAGTCCCAATTACACAGTGCGGGGATCTGATCATTGTGTTTCGCGACGCGAATGGAGCAGCGGAGGAAAATAATCGACTTAGGAGTTTTAGCTTATGATCTACCAGGGCCGTAACTGCCGCACCCACATCCCGAATTGGGGGAGCTCGAAGGGGTCCAAGATTATTTCGTTAGCCGTTTGTTGAAGGATATTTATTCAACTTGAAATTTTTTCGCGCTTCGTGCGATTTCATTTTCCGGGAGATCGAGAATTAAATATCATAAGTTAGAGAAAATGCGCATATTTTAGAGAAATACGCATATCGGCGCTGTCAATGACCACGAATTAAACAGGATTTTGACTCCAAGATATCAGGTGGGCCACAGCACATTTTTAAACCGGAAAATGGGCCACGGCCTAGCAAGGGCTGAGAACCCCTGGTATAGAGCCTTCGCATTCCGATCTGCGACCATAGACTATCATTCATGTGCAAATAATACTTGGTAATGTAGTCAAATATCCTAAATCAACAAGACTTTTGCAAACAAAAGATAAGCACAGTTTGATCAGATCAGTTTTCAGAACTGTCGTTTTTATGGAGTTATTTTATCATTAGCTTATCATAGTATCGTACAGTGAATAGATTGAATTGCATATCAAGAATATTTGGTAAAGCCTACTGTATTGCATATGGCTGCTAATAAACATTACATACCGATAGACCACTAAACAAACAAAAACCAGTTAGATATATAGAACTACTATCAGAGTTGGAACCAAGGCACCGAGTCACAAGTCAATCTCAGTTTTATAGTTTTGACTCGAGTCGGGTCGAGTCATTTTCAATTCACCACCGAGTCAAGTCCGAGTCCAAGTCAGCGAAAAGAGGGTCGAGTCCGAGTCACGGTATTATGACTCGAGTCGAGTCCAAGTCATTGTGTTTACTGCTCAGTTTCCAGTTAACGTCTTGTTAAACCCGCCCTTGATAACTCTGTTTGGTGATATTGAATGGCCGCATTCATAATATACTAATTTTCATCAGCTTTTAGCAGTTTCAGGTCGCATTTTCAAGTAACAGTACCAATAGATGAAATCCCTATAGTGTGTTTACTTTACTATTCTTCGAAATTACAATGAAATGTTGGTCTTAGCCGTCTGCGTCTCAAGTCATATGACTTCGCTGACTCGAGTCCAAGTCAAGTCAATAGACAGATTGACTTGAGTCGAGTCATTTCCGTATTTTGAGAAAATGACTAGAGTCATCAGAAAATCATGACTCGAGTCATTGCAACCCTCTCCCTGAGTTTGTTACCAGGTACATTAATTAAACACTGCAGTTGGTATTCCACACAATATTTCAGAGACCCATGCTTCATTACACACCAGGGTTGATAACAATGACTTTAAAAACATACGTACAGATTGTACAACAATGCGACAATGCGAAGTTCCATCATGCAGCCGATTCTTACCTTTCACAAACTCTTCACTACTTTGGCTGGCAGTGCTTCCAGCACCATTATTGCTGGCCTTATCATCCTCAATTTCAGCTTCGGCTACCAAAGGTTTGTCTTCTTCCATTTTGAAAAATGGGTATTAAATTTTACAAATGATATAAATAGAAACTTGCAAAGGGAAAGTCAAATTTTTTTCGTTAAGGTGAAGTAACCATGAAAATAACTAGTGTAGACAAGCACAACTGCGTGCAATGCACTCAACACATCTTCATCTCATTCTCTCTTTATTTTGTATTTTGCTATTTTCAATGTATTACCGTATTTATATTATATATTCAATTTTCAGTGTCAGATCAGTTAATGAAGTTATCACGAGAATGCAAGAGGTAAAGCTACCGGCAGCTCACGCTTATGATTTGATTCACATAAGATAATGATCAGGTATAAATGATCGCAGGATAACCCCACATTTCCATTTGAAGGTCTTATATCATTTGGTGATAGGCCTATAGTGTTAGTGCATTTATTCATCAAAACATCGCAATCAATATGCAATTCTTACGTTTAAGCACAGGCTATGTGTATATAACAATAGAGATACATCACCATCAGTCCTTTTATTCAAATATCAGCACCAGCGGGGTGATAAAAAATCAAAAACAACTTATTTCTGCCGGTTGAAAGCTATTCTTATCGTTAATTTGAGTCACTAAATTAGACATATTTCCCAAATAGTTTCTGAACGATGGTACGTGCTCCTAGATGAAAATAAATGCGAGTCAAACTGCTAAGCCTGAGCGCCCGCCCGTATTCCCGGCGCCACAAGAGAAACCACCAAACCAAACGAGCGCGCGCACAACTTAATTTCGGATGCTCTTTCTCGTCTCCCTTCTGTCTGTTCGCTGTTTCAGCGGTTCTGCTAATATGACGACGTGAACGACGTGCTTATGAGGACGATGATGTGCGCGATGAGAACGACTGGGCGATGACGTTGGCGCGGCAACGTACGGAAATATTATTCATGCCAAACGCATCGTAGGAATCTAATCGATGAAGCCAACGGAGGAATGAAAATCTGATTTCAATTTGACGTCTGCTATACGATTATGCAACCGCAGATTACTGCTAGAATGGAAATAAATAAAAAAAAATACAATGAAAAATTCAAGCATCTCGGCCGAAAAATGAGCGTTTTACTCCCACACATAGCCGTGCTCCAACATTGCCAGTAAATTCGGACAGAGTTAATTTCGTAATGGTATATTCGGGCGCAAGAGAACTATAAATTCGGTCGGGGAGAATCCCAGCGCACGCGCAATATTATGAATTAAGCCCGCATTGGTTAAAACTAATATCACCAACTACAGACCGATATCTGTCCTTCCGTGTATTAGGATTGTCTTCGAAAAGTTGCTCCTGTCCCGCCTATATTCATACCTCGCCAAAATGACTATAATTTCCCCTCACCAATTTGGCTTCCGTAACAAACACCAAACCTTACATGCCCTCCTAACAGTGGAGGCGCGAAATGTGGGGTGTAGTATTTTCCTTGGTCTAAAAGTGACGTTTGACTGCGTAGAATGTATATCATAATCTTCTCCTTTCAAAATTGGCGCGTTACGGATTCCGGTGACCTACCACAACTTGAGCTCATGAAAAGCTATAGCTATACCTCACTGAACGTCAAAAAATGGTTTCAATATCGAACATCTTGTCCTTGACCCTGCCCCTAATAGAAGCAATACCACCACAACCAAATTTCAAAATATTCAAATGTGTTTTTGACCCTATACTCATAGAGTCATGTAGGGGGAGATTGACTTCTGGCTCGGAGCCTTGTGACTTGGCTACAACCCTGACTAAAAATGTCCTCTTTTTCATGGATATCAAAATTTGGTAACCCTTTAGACTAGACGAGTCGCACCCTATCGTACGTTCTTTTGTTTACATTTTCATGTGGTAATTGTGATTTTCTTTTCGATCGTACGAATCATACATTGTTATATATGTTATATTGTTATATCATTATATTGACATCTGAACCCGCTTGTCAAAAAGGTTGCAGAATGCACGGTGCACCCTACACACACTGAATTACACCATAATAGTGGATCATTTGGAAGTGATTACATTAATCAAAACATCGCTAGATTAGTCTACGTTTTCTCACCTTTGGAATTAAATGAATCGTCACTGCATCTTCAGGGGAGCTCACCATCACATATCATTCCACAATTTATAAATTCAATAAATTGTCTTTCATCTGTTCAGACACTATAATTTCAAATAACTGAAATATATTTCCAGCAAAATATTGTCCTAGCTAATTTCAGCAGAGAAAGAAAACATCAGCTCCCTAATACCGCCTAAAAGAAATAGCGAAAATGTCTTCAGTACTTCAATAATGATGGTGCATCTGACTTAATCGCTGGAACAAATTTCAACTTTGATATTATAATTGTGTGTTATCTGACAGTAACAGCCTAGTAAATACGCACGGCACTTAACCATCGATGAAGCGGGTGAAAATGTAGCGAACGTATCTTTTGTCCTCCGAGCGAGGTAGCATCATGGTGATGCGTCCGGCTTCTTGATCGGGTAGGTCGTGGTTTCAATCCCCGCTCGGCGCTCAGCATTCAGGGATAGCATGGAGGAGAAAAAATGTAATGTACATCTTGATGATGCAGACAATAGGCTAATAATTCTAACCGATTCCAGGCAAAATACAAGCAATTACTACTAAATAAACTAGTCCGTCCTCAAGATTACCGGAACACGACCTGACCTATCGATCTTGCCTTCCATGACACGCCCCCCCCCCCCCCCCAATTTTTGTCGCTTGCTTTTTTCTATACTTTATTATTTTTCTATTCATTCAGTGTGCATGCCTCCTCTTTACATCAGTAGTAGTAGGGTTTGAATCGATATAGCCACACCAATTAAATTACGCCACGTCGCCTTAATTGGCACGCCTACAGGACGCCCATTGCCACCTCACCTGTCACACCTATAACACACCCCCTTGCCGCATCATCAGCCACGCCTATAGTGCCACATCATCCATCCATTGCAATATCATCGCTGCATTGATTGCCGCATCTTGATACTTTTCTCAGATATTGTATTATGTGTATTTAGGACAAATATCATCCGTCCATATGTTTTAAACTTGATTTTATGTGTACAAGTTACGGTTTCTGCAGTTTCCACATTTTACGACTTATGATTGCTGCGTCAAAACATACCTTAGCTAGAATCGACAGATTTTCTTTATGTGTATTTAAGACTATGTATTTAAATTCCTATTCAGATTATACGTAGATGCGAGAAATATGATGTCTATGCAAGGCTATATTCTCCGGATAATATTATTAATATCAAAATTCTACACATCATCACTAATTACTTAATATAAAATGCGATTTTGAGCGCTGCGACTTGATAATATGAATCCTTACGCTTCTGATGCATGATTTTTTGTGATAAGGACCTAGGTAACATTGAGAGTCTACAACGATTGTTTGGATATACATTATAGCAATACCCCACTAAACTATAGGCGGTTATATTACTCTATTGGTCAGAGATAACTCATCCGTCAATATTTTTAAACTTGATTTTATGTATACAAGTTACGGTCTCTGCAGCCTCCACATTTTACGACTTATTTTCATTAGACGCAGGCAAGCGATTCTCCAGTTCGGAGGTACGGAAACAAATCACTCGCATGTGCGCGTTCCGAATAGTCTTGTAGAATTTTCTAAAGTCGTAACAGCTTATAGTAGCATATACGCGAATCCCAAGGTGAAAATAATCGAACGAACTATAGCCGTAGGCGTGCGATTCGCAGGGCTTTATTTATACAAACACTTTCGATGCCTGTACGCGAACCCCAGCGTTATAACGATTAGGTCTAATTAGCACGTTCTGAAGCCGTAAATTTAGTCAACATCATTGAGATAGCCATGATTTAAATATGGTGATCGAGTGTGACAATAGCACTCGTCAAGGTTAGACAAACATAACCTTAAACTACTATCTACTTCACAAAATATAAAGTTGTAAAAGTAAGCAGATTTCTATGAAAACCTGTTAAATAGAAGTAAAAGTAGCCTAGAAACATAACTACTTACCGAAAAATCGTTACGTAGAAGTGGGGTTAGTCTACGAACATAACCACTTACTTACTTTGAAATCTCTACTTGTACTTGTATTCGAGCGGAATTGCATCTATCATGTGTATTTAGGGCTAATGCGACATCACTATGTTGACGACAGGGCTAATTTGAACACACAAATTTTGCGAATTAAACTTATCGCTCACCACGGACACTCAATGAAGAGCACCCTGGAGCACCCACAAAAATGCTCTACAATTCTTGACATATAATATACTGAGCATATAATAAGCTGACAAAACTTATTGCCGTGCGACCGATGCATTAATGACTTTAATACTCTGTATTTTAAATTATCACACCTATGAGTCGAAATGTTGTTAAGTAACTCATGTTTTCAACATAACCTAAACGTAAAGTGCACGAATTTCCATGTTGATCAAATACCAAAAACTTTGCTTGCTTTCAAAGTTAGTACCTAAGCGCATAACAGAATTTACCCAAAAAAGTCGGTACTCCGAAAATTTTGTGTAGTAGAGCCTTTTGGTGTTGGACTTAAGTTCCAATGAACAAGTGTTCACGTGAGTTCGAATCCCAAACCCTATACGTTATATTTGAGTCAAAAAAGTTATTCATACTCATGATTCGAGATGTTAAGTAACTCATGTTTTCAACATAATGTAAGCGCGAAGTACGCAAAATTAGATAACATACAAATACCACAAATTGCGCTAGCTTTCAGAGTTGATAAGTTTAACTCTTTTAACAAAGTTGTATGTGCGCAATATATGTTTATCGTAAGTCCTGCACGTTCATGATTTCGTCCGAGTTTGAGTTGTAGAAAATATTATACCAACATCGCGACATCTTTCAAAAACAAAACCACGGTCACTGCTTGAGAGACCTATTAATGTCATCCCAATAATTTAGTTACTTCCACAAAATAGTAGATACGTATTTGACTTACGTTTCACAAAGCTAACACGCACACAATTTACTTTAGTAACGAAAAGTGGTGAGATATCGAAAGATTTCTCCTTACATCAAAACAACTAGAATGTGGAACTATATTAAAAACGTTCCTAACCCTTTGCACACCGCTGATAAATCGCACAAGAAACAAGTTTAGAGAATCGATATATACATAGTCAATTTTCATAATAGAATTAGCATGCTAAACATTAAATACTCACCTTGAAAGTTGGTACGCAGTTGTAGGCCATATTAACAATGCACCATACCAAATTTCGTCACACATTTCATGATGTAACACCTTTGGAACTAACGCAGCTTTCTACAGACTTTAGCATGAATCTGTTTTTCGGTAACGTAGCAGGTACCTATACATAGTAAGCTTTAATAACGGAATTATCATGCTAATAATCAAATTCCCACCCTGAATCTTGGTACGCAGTTGTAGGATAATATGAAAATGCACCATACTAAATTTCGTCACACATTTTATGATAGTTGTAGGACATTGTGATTATGCAGCATACCAAATATCGTCACACATTTCATGATGGAATAACTTTAAATCTAACGCAGTTCTATACCAACTTCGCGTAAATCTGTTTTTCGGTAGCGCGTACCTATACATAGTCAGCTGTAATAACGGAATTATCATGCCAATATGTGACTCCTCAACGTGAAACCTGGTACGTAGTTGCAGGACTTGGTGATTATGTAGCATGTCAAATTTCGTCACACATTTGATGATGGAACAACTTTAAAACTAACGCGGCTCTACATCGATTTTTTTGCGTACATCTGTTTTGCGGGAGCGTATAGCACGTACACATACATAGTCAACAATAATAATGGAATTGCCATGCTCAGCATAGAATACCAACTCGAAACTTGATACGTAGTTGTAGGACATTATGGCAATGCACTATGCTAAATTTCATCACACATCTAATGATGAAACACCTTTAAAACTAACGCAGTCGAATACCGACTTTTATGCATATCGGTTTTGCATGAACATAGCATATACCTATACATAGTCAATTTTAATAACAGAATTAGCATGCTAAACATTAAATTCTCACCTTGAAGGACATAATGACAATACACCATACCAAATTTGATCACACATTTCATGATGTAACTCCTTTAAAACTAACGCAGTTCTCTACACACTTTTGCGTGAATCTGTTTGTCGGCAGCGTAGCACATACCTATACATAGTACGCTTTTAACGGAATTACCATGCTAATATTCAAATCCCGACCCTTAAACTTGGTACGCAGTTTTAGGACATTATGAAAATACACCATACCAAATTTCGTCGGACATTTCATGATGTAACACCTTTAAAACCAACTCAGTTCTATACCGACTTTTGACTAAATCTGTTTTTCCGTTGCGCAGCACGTACCTACACATAGTATACACACTCAACTATAATAACGGAATCACCATGTTAATAATCGACCCCCCACCTTGAAACTAGGTACGCAGTTGTAAGACATTATGACAATGCACCATGTCAAATTTTGTTACGCATTTCATGATTGAACAACTTTAAAACTAACACAGTTCTATACCGAGATTTGCGTAAATCTGTTTGGCGGGAGCGTAGCACGTACCTGTGCATAGTCAACTTTAATAACGGAATTACAATGCTAAACATTGAATGCGTAACTTGAAAACTGGTTCACGGGTGTAGGACATTATGACAATGGAACATATTAAATTTCATCACACATTTCATGATGGAACATCTTTAATTGAAGCCTACGGAACTCTGCAAATTGTTTCGATTTATTCTGCCCGTTTTAATTTAAGATAAGGAAGCCCATTTTACTCAATGTATCGATGCGTACGTTACTCTACAAATTTTTCTGATTAATTCTCCCTATGTTAATTTATCATAAGAAAGATGATTTGACTCCTAAAGTACGAAATACTTGCTCGCTTGAGCTAAGCCGCAGCGCTTGGAGTGGAATTTTACGAAGTATGTGGACGCATTTCAAAGGAGCATACTTTACGCTCTAATTCGATTCCCACACATTCCATATAATTACTAACTGAACCATTGAGTACCAGCCTTGAAATTTTGCGTAGTACTAGCTGGCATGTATACAATTTCATGGCACCCGACAGTACGACGGAGACTATCAAAATATCGAAAGAAGTTCTCTATTCTTTTCTGAAATAATCAAGGTTTCATCAGGACTTCCCTTCATATAAACTCCAGCAGAATCATTAATAACCCCTCAAGTTTACTCAATTTACTCCAATTTGATACTCGAGTACTAAATCCCTATTTTCCGCAAGTATGATAGTGGCTATCGCACGATACTCAACGATTCGTAATTTTGCTGGAATACAAGTACAATTAGGGATTTAAAAGTAACTAATATAGGTGGTTATGTTTGTAGGTTATTTACACGTATAGTGATCGGTTTTTCAGGACAAACTACCTACTTTTAGGACTTCATATTTTAAAGTAGTTTGAGGTTACGTTTGTATCACCTTGACAAGTGCTATGATTATGCTGCATACCAAATTTCATCACACATTTCATGATGGAACAACTTTAAAACTAACGCAGTTCTATAGCAACTTTTGCCTAAATCTGTTTTCGGTAGCGTGTACATATACATAGTCAGATTTAATAACAGAATTATCATGCTAATATGTGACTCCTCACCTTGAAACTTGGTACGTAGTTGTAGGACATTGTGATTATGCAGCATACCAAATTTCCTCACGCATTTCATAATGGAACAACTTTAAAACTAATGCGGTTCTACATCGACTTTTTGCGTACATCTGTTTTGCGTGGGGGCGTATAGCACGTACCTATACATAGTCAACTTTAACAACGGAATTACCATGCTTAACATTGAATCCCAACTCGAAACTTGATACGTAGTTGTAGGACATTATGGCAATGCACCATGCTAAATTTCATCACACATCTAATGATGGAACACCTTTAAAACTAACGCAGTCGAATACCGACTTTTACGCATATCTGTTTTGCGTGAACATAGCATATACCTATACATAGTCAATTTTAATAGCAGAATTACCGTGTTAAACATAGAATTCCCACCTTGAAAGTTGGTACGCGGTTATAGGAGATTATAACAATGCACCATACCAAATCCCATCACACATTTCATGATGGAACAACTTTAAAACTAACGCGACTCTATACATCGACTTTTTGCGTACATCTGTTTTGTGGGAGCGTATAGCACGTAGCCTACCCATACATAACCAACTTTAATAACGGAATTACCATGCTTAACATTGAATCCCAACTCGAAACTTGATACGTAGTTATAGGACATTATGGCAATTCACCATGCTAAATTTCATCACACATCTAATGATGGAACACCTTTGAAACTATCGCAGTCGAATACCAACTTTTACGCATATCTGTTTTTCGTGAACATAGCATATACCCATACATAGTCAATTTTAATAACAGAATTAGCATGCTAAACATTAAATTCTCACCTTGAACGTTGATACGCGGTTGTAGGACATAATAACAATGCACCATACCAAATTTCGTCAGACATTTCATGATGTAACACCTTTAAAACCAACGCAGTTCTATACAGACTTTTGGCTAAATCTGTTTTTCCGTAGCGTAGCACGTACCTATACATAGTCAACTTTAATAACGGATTTAGCATTTTAATAATCGACTCCCCACCTTGAAACTCGGTACGCAGTTGTAAGACATTATGACAATGCACCATGTCAAATTTTGTTACGCATTTCATGATTGAACAACAACTTTAAAACTAACGCAGTTCCATACCGACTTTTGCGAGTGCGTAGCACGTACCTATATGCATACTCAACTTTCATAACGGAATTACCGAGCTAAACATTGAATGCGCAACTTGAAGATTGGTTCACAGGTGTAGGGCAGTATGACAATGGAACACATCAAATTTCATCACACATTTCATGATGGAACACCTTTAAAACTAACGCAGTTCTATACCAACTTCGCGTGAATCTGTTTGCGGGAGCGTAGCACGTACCTATGCGTGATCAACTTTAGTGATGGAATTACATATGTAATTAAGTTTCAACACTTTTACAATGATTCGTCTTGCTTCCTATAACATCCCACTCGAGAAAATGCGTCGTAGAATATAGATGAAACTAGCACCACTCATCAAGACCGCTGAAAACAGTACATTTCAACATTTAGTAGCAGTAAATTTCTAGTAAAGTACAAGACGTGATGATTTCCGAGTGAGTTAAAAAGTAAGTATTGCAGGTATAGTTTACCTGAAAACCGAATACTCTGAAATAGAAGTAGATGCAGTGTAAATAGTTAATCACTTGATTAAGTTTAGTGCAAGCAGATAAAACCTATACTTGAGTAGTACAAAATGCACGAGTACTTCGCTATCGCCTCCCTCCACGTAATAAGTGTCTACGGTTTAAGACTGCTTTTACCGATACTCGTCGGTTTCAGTTTTAGATAGAATTCGGAAACCAAATAATTTCATAAACATAAGCTGATTTAATGAATTTACTCGAATGTACTATGCCGCGCTGATAAGATTAATTACAATATACTTATCATGTTACAGCGATTTTTCTAGCGTAGAAAATCTTTAAAATGTAGTAAGCAGGCCAAATGAAGATATTCGTTGAGCTGAATAAACATAAAAAATACTCTAGACTACTTTATCGGTACTTTACAGTTACAGTTTTAGATAAAATTTGTCCCTTTCACCTATAATTACAACTCCTCGCTATCTAAACATGTTTAGAATATATTATTTGCGAAGATACGAACCCGTGAAGTACTCAAGTTGCTTTTCGTAGGATATAGATGAAACTGACAACACTCACCAAGACCAGTGATCCACTGAAAAAAGTACATTGTAGCAGTAAAGTCCTACTAAAGTACAAGAAGTAATGATTTCCCAGTTAGTTAAAAAGTAAGTATTGAGGTATAGTTTGGTCGAAAAAGCGAAAAACTCTGAAATAGAAGTAGATGCAGTGTAAATAGGTAATCACTTCATTAAGTATAGCGCAAGCAGGCCAAACCTATACTTAAGTACTGCAAATGTACAAGTACTTCGCTATGTTCTCCCTCCACGTAAAAAGTGACTAGGTTTTAGAGTACTTTATCGGTACTCGACAGTTTCAGTGTTAGATAAAATTTGGTAAGACTTTAAATTTTAAAGTAGTTTGAGCTTACGTTTGTATCACCTTGACAAGTAACATTATCAGACATGAAAATGATACTATCACCGAATATAGAAGTTAACACGCGTCAATGTGCTTCGGAATTCACGAGAAATTGCTTACTAAGAGAAGAATATTGTTGTATACACAATAGTGGAGAGAATATTTAAAATGTAGTAAGCAGGCCGATGGGTATTCGTTTAGTTGTATAGGCATAAAAAACATTCCCGCGCGCTCTTAAACAAAACACTTCCTAACCCTACCACCTAATACTAAGACGCGCGCGGGAATGTTTTTTATGCCTATACAACTAAACGAATACCCATCGGCCTGCTTACTACATTTTAAATATTCTCTCCACTATTGTGTATACAACAATATACTTCTCTTAGTAAGCAATTTCTCGTGAATTCCGAAGCACATTGACGCGTGTTAACTTCTATATTCGGTGATAGTATCATTTTCATGTCTGATAATGTTACTTGTCAAGGTGATACAAACGTAAGCTCAAACTACTTTAAAATTTAAAGTCTTACCAAATTTTATCTAACACTGAAACTGTCGAGTACCGATAAAGTACTCTAAAACCTAGTCACTTTTTACGTGGAGGGAGAACATAGCGAAGTACTTGTACATTTGCAGTACTTAAGTATAGGTTTGGCCTGCTTGCGCTATACTTAATGAAGTGATTACCTATTTACACTGCATCTACTTCTATTTCAGAGTTTTTCGCTTTTTCGACCAAACTATACCTCAATACTTACTTTTTAACTAACTGGGAAATCATTACTTCTTGTACTTTAGTAGGACTTTACTGCTACAATGTACTTTTTTCAGTGGATCACTGGTCTTGGTGAGTGTTGTCAGTTTCATCTATATCCTACGAAAAGCAACTTGAGTACTTCACGGGTTCGTATCTTCGCAAATAATATATTCTAAACATGTTTAGATAGCGAGGAGTTGTAATTATAGGTGAAAGGGACAAATTTTATCTAAAACTGTAACTGTAAAGTACCGATAAAGTAGTCTAGAGTATTTTTTATGTTTATTCAGCTCAACGAATATCTTCATTTGGCCTGCTTACTACATTTTAAAGATTTTCTACGCTAGAAAAATCGCTGTAACATGATAAGTATATTGTAATTAATCTTATCAGCGCGGCATAGTACATTCGAGTAAATTCATTAAATTAGCTTATGTTTATGAAATTATTTGGTTTCCGAATTCTATCTAAAACTGAAACCGACGAGTATCGGTAAAAGCAGTCTTAAACCGTAGACACTTATTACGTGGAGGGAGGCGATAGCGAAGTACTCGTGCATTTTGTACTACTCAAGTATAGGTTTTATCTGCTTGCACTAAACTTAATCAAGTGATTAACTATTTACACTGCATCTACTTCTATTTCAGAGTATTCGGTTTTCAGGTAAACTATACCTGCAATACTTACTTTTTAACTCACTCGGAAATCATCACGTCTTGTACTTTACTAGAAATTTACTGCTACTAAATGTTGAAATGTACTGTTTTCAGCGGTCTTGATGAGTGGTGCTAGTTTC
The DNA here is from genome assembly GCF_051294905.1 of Botryllus schlosseri. NCBI lineage: Eukaryota > Metazoa > Chordata > Ascidiacea > Stolidobranchia > Styelidae > Botryllus > Botryllus schlosseri. The sequence goes on along the minus strand of NC_137246.1, from coordinate 23,478,232 downwards.
ATCTATATTCTACGACGCATTTTCTCGAGTGGGATGTTATAGGAAGCAAGACGAATCATTGTAAAAGTGTTGAAACTTAATTACATATGTAATTCCATCACTAAAGTTGATCACGCATAGGTACGTGCTACGCTCCCGCAAACAGATTCACGCGAAGTTGGTATAGAACTGCGTTAGTTTTAAAGGGTGTTCCATCATGAAATGTGTGATGAAATTTGATGTGTTCCATTGTCATACTGCCCTACACCTGTGAACCAATCTTCAAGTTGCGCATTCAATGTTTAGCTCGGTAATTCCGTTATGAAAGTTGAGTATGCATATAGGTACGTGCTACGCACTCGCAAAAGTCGGTATGGAACTGCGTTAGTTTTAAAGTTGTTGTTCAATCATGAAATGCGTAACAAAATTTGACATGGTGCATTGTCATAATGTCTTACAACTGCGTACCGAGTTTCAAGGTGGGGAGTCGATTATTAAAATGCTAAATCCGTTATTAAAGTTGACTATGTATAGGTACGTGCTACGCTACGGAAAAACAGATTTAGCCAAAAGTCTGTATAGAACTGCGTTGGTTTTAAAGGTGTTACATCATGAAATGTCTGACGAAATTTGGGTATGGTGCATTGTTATTATGTCCTACAAACCGCGTATCAACGTTCAAGGTGAGAATTTAATGTTTAGCATGCTAATTCTGTTATTAAAATTGACTATGTATGGGTATATGCTATGTTCACGAAAAACAGATATGCGTAAAAGTTGGTATTCGACTGCGATAGTTTCAAAGGTGTTCCATCATTAGATGTGTGATGAAATTTAGCATGGTGAATTGCCATAATGTCCTATAACTACGTATCAAGTTTCGAGTTGGGATTCAATGTTAAGCATGGTAATTCCGTTATTAAAGTTGGTTATGTATGGGTAGGCTACGTGCTATACGCTCCCACAAAACAGATGTACGCAAAAAGTCGATGTATAGAGTCGCGTTAGTTTTAAAGTTGTTCCATCATGAAATGTGTGATGA